>NC_141556.1:58521228-63521228 GCF_036417535.1 Chlamydotis macqueenii | reverse complement strand
AACTCAAGAAATTACACTGAACAGACACTGAATTACATGTATTTTTAGTACGTCTGTGTGTGCACGGATGTGATAGAGAGTGGGAGAGAAAGGATGGATCCAATACCAACCGTATGCGGTTTGGGAGCGAATACAGAGGACGCCGTAGTTGCAGACTGATTTAAGAGTGAGTGTAAGTCCATTGAAAGCTATCAGTGTAAATGGCTGTGGGTGCACATTTTTCACAAGGGGCAGCAGCCCTGCTGCTGCTGCCGCCGCTGTGCCGGGGATCCATTCAACCAGCAAAGCCACACGACCTCAGAGCGGCGCAGCCTAAGGCAGCAGAGCCTGTTTCCACCAGCACCGCGGCATCTCCCATCTGACTTCGGCCAGGAGAGATGTCCTAGTGAGGGGTTCTAGCTGGGCTGATTCCTGTGCTCCAAGCAGGCCTTGCTGTGCTGGCGCAGCACTGCTGAATAAATTAACTAATAAGCTAAACCAGATAAACTGTTTTAAGTTTAGTTTGTTTAAATGGCCTTTTACAGCGAGTGAGTATACATTGCTCTTAAACTGAATCTTTTAACTGTACTTCTCTGCATGTCTTTTGCTTTGTCATATTGGTGAAGTACTTATTTGGTTTATTTAGCCAATGCATTTTGCCTTACACTGCATTGTTCTCTGCTCCAGGAGGGCTCTTTGGTTCAGGTGCTACCACAGCTTTTCTATGAAGCAAGCCAGGATTTTTCTGGTCATCAGAGTGCATTTGCATTTGTTCAGTGCTGTTCTTCTTCCCCTATCTCTGTTTGTATTATGTTACCATCCCGGGAGGTTCCTGCACTCGTCTCATGTTTTTATGGTGCCCAGAAGATGACACCTCTGTCAGCTGGTGCTCTGTGTGGGGGACAAAAAGCCCTAGAGAGAGTGGCTAGAGATCGCTATAAAGATCTCATAGTTGTATTTTGTTCTTTTAAATGAAATTCCTGCTGTAGGTCTTCCTACACGCTGAAGTAAGGAATTAATGTGAAAGTGTCTTCACTCCATGTATGTCTATTATCAAAGTCCTTCAGGTTTTGTTTGACTATTTTGATGTGTCCAGTTTCTTATCTGATGCCTTCTGGTTACCTTTCTAATTCAGGGACAAAGTCCAAAGAAAGATTGGCATCTACTTATGGAGGGTGGAGTTGGCAAAGAAATGGGTTAGCTCTGCCCTCTTTTTGATTGGAAATTTGTCCTTGTAAAATAACCACAGCTGAGGTCTGAAAGAGAAAGGGTTCCTGTATCTCCTGCAACTTCTACTGTCACAGTCACCAGAAGGAACATATCTTGTCTTAAATGAGAGGGGCAAGACTGCTCCCACTGTGGAGTTCCCGTACCACAGGTGATGGGGCTGAGGGGCATGTTCAGAAGGAGGCAAATGTCTCTTGGGGCTGATTTCATGACGTGTCCTCAAGGACATCCAAGGTTCAAGGTCCCACACCATCCCCAGGTACTCCACTCTGCTGCTTCATCATCCCTACAGCTGGAAAACAGGCCCTCATGCTTCACCTGAATCCGCCTTCTTGTGATTTAAAGACTATTACTTCTTACCCTAATCCACCAAAACCCTTGTGGTGTATACTTTACATATGCTCTGTCTGCTTTAATGTAGAGCATTTGTATTCCTGAGAGAGCAGAGAAAACAAGAAAGTCACCCTTCACGCCTTGGAAGGGTGACTTATGAGCCCTTCTGGCTGAGCAGGGGCTTGACTGGAAGACAAAAAACTCCACTCTTACCATGCCAGTATAGTCTTAAAGGGCCTAAGGGTGTCCTGGCTGCTAATATTTAATGAGTGGCAATGCTTGGCTGCTGTCAAAGGAATATAAGAGGATTTATTACAAGGAACATGTGTTTTCTTAAGACACGTTTGCGATCTGCCATCCGGCAGGAACGGCAGTAATTCTGTGACCTCGTTCAGGTTAGGGTGAGCAACCAGGGGTGCGTACCAGAGTCAACAGTGAAATACCTGAGCGCAGCAAGACTGCAGGCAATCCTGTGATGATTGTTAATGTGATATTTATAATTGCATCCAGGAATTTAGCACAATTAGTTATTCACCATATTCCTTGTTGGGAGGGAGAATATTGCACTTATATTAACGAGGGGGGAAAATGAACAGGGAGGAGGTTAATGGTGGTTGCTTTAACCGGAGACCAGAAAGAATCCTCTCTGGGGTCATTTGCTCTATCCTCCTGACACTCTGCCAGAGCAGAGTTTACCTCGGCTCTCAACTGCGCTTTCTATTCCAGCCTCAAATGCCTGAAGTAATGGTGATGACATGATACTTGTGAGCTATGACATAAAGTGCAAGTAAGTGTCAGTCTCCAAAGATGAACGCAGCTCTCAAACAGGCAAGTCTCCTTGAGAACCAGGGTAACACCTTTTCAAGTGCCTAAACAACCCCATGCAACAGATGATTTTTCCATGTTTCACCAAAGCTGGAGGAAAAGCAGCGCTATCAGATAGGATTCCACAGCTATTGCTTTGATTTTGGAAAAATCATTTAGAAAAAAAAAAAGTATATAATTCTAGTAAGCTGAATAAAGCTGAATTAGCAAATCACAGATACCCAGAAGGAACAGTGTCCTGTTTATAAGGAAAGAGTGCGGTTACTGTGGTCAGACAGCCGGGCCACAGGCCAGGTCATGCCTCTTAGACATATTTTATCTAACCTCATGTCACAGGCAGGATGTGGGCAATGTAAGATTTTCTGTTCTGAAAGGTAAGGGCCATTCACAGAGGGTGTGGGCTGGCATCACTCCCTTGACAGCTGCTTTGCTTTACACCACCAGAACCTCAGTTTGTTAATTAGGGGATCAGAGGAAATTTCCAGACCTGCCAGGATGAGGACTGGTGCAGATCCACCTTGGTGGCTTTCCCTGGGCAGCTGAGCAGGCGAAGCCAGGCTATGACCAGGCCTGAATGGTCCCATTTTTCTCAGCCAGCTCCTAACACTCGCAAACGCGGTGTGTGACTGCAGCACACAAATCACACGTGCAGCTGGCATGCTCCAGAAACTGCGAGGCTGTAGGTGAGAGTCTCTGGAGAGTCCTTGCTCCTGCTGCGCGCACTCATACGCCCGTGCTGCTCTGCCCTGGCTGCCGATCTCACGTAGGGTGGTTGGAAGAAGCTGTCACGGCTGCAGAAGCACCTCTGCTTGGTTGGCTGGAGCTGAGGGGATGTCTAGTGGTGGTGGTTTGAGATCCAGATTTCCACATAACTGGAAACATCTAGTTTTTCCACTCTTGCTGCAGCCTCCTCGAAAATGATTTCATGAAGGGCAGAGGCGGCGGTGAGATTAAAAGTGTCTTCTGTCATGTTTCCCTCATGAAAGAAAGTCCCAGCTTTAATTACTGGATACAGGAAAAGTTCAGCTCTTATCCTCTGTGCTGGAATCCCTGTGATGGTAGTGGGGCTTCCAAATGCAAAATGGGCATAACTGGTGCAAAACCAATGCTGTCTTCCTGACTTGGCCTGGTGGGTTTTACATGGCCTCTGTCTCTGCATACGGAGACCCCAGACCATAATAAAAAGTGAGGTAAACTTTGTAATTTGAATTTGGTATGTGAATACACAGAATATGTAAGACTTAGGCAGTACGGTGAGACCCCGCTATATGACACTGAGATGTAGAAATTGGTTGCTGATTTCTCAATATTGTGCATTGATTTTCTGTCATGCATCACAATAGCTGAGGCTTTAGCAATGGGGTAAAACTAAAAGAGACAACACTTATCTACATGCTTATATGCTGCTGTGACTAAAGCGAATGTATGTAACAACAGGTAGCAATGCAGGACAACTATAAGAATAAATATTGAAGGGAGATTAAAAGAGGATCGCTAACATCCTGTTTTCTTTTAGGATTTACGAAGATTTTCCTTGGTAAATATTATGCAGTTGGTGGTAGGTTTGCTCTAAGGGAATGTGCTCATAGAGAGACAACTCTTTGGCAAAATGATCTTTGAGGCTGTGCCAATAACTGGTAGAGAAACTCAGGTGCAGCTCCCAAAGATATGGTCCTCCCTGATGAGGAGCATTGCAACAGGCAGACGTGGTAACGTGTTGCTAAACTGCCTTTTCGTTCTCCCCAGTCTAAGAAATGCATCGAATCCTCAATGAAAAGGAACTAATTATGTATTTTTCAGGATACTAAACGAAATGCATTGTATACAGGCTCCTGCAATGTATTCTGGAATTGCTGCTGCTACAATCACAGCAGGGAAGGATTTTGCTGCTGCTGTTCCTGTGTTTTTCTTGCGGCACATTAGCAGACAAAACTGTCTCTTGTTCTTTGGGTTTTTTTTTAACGCACAAGAAAACTTCTGCTCTAGCTCCTTGGCCAGTTTTCTTTTCTGAACCCCAGAATTAACTTCTTTGATGTCTCTTTGCTATTTCTCAATAATTTTTTATCTTTTTTTTTTTGACCACCAGAAAGACCTTGAGTAGGGATCGCTCACCCTTAACTATCTAATTTATTTAGCCCAGACTTTTCTCTGCCTTTCTGGCTTGCATGTGCTCAAGGTTGGTCATTACCTCAGTTACAGAACAGCCCTCAGTGATGAAACAGCTCTGGTGCTGAGCAGGGAGCAGAGGCAGAGCTCAGACACGTACCCTTCCTTCAGACAAGCTTTCATGTTCCTGTGCTTGAGGATGGACAAAATTCCCCGTGTGATGTACTGAAGTGGTTTCCTTTTCTATGAATTCACAATGAAATGTGGTTTGGTTTTGTTTTTTTTTTATTTCTTCCTTCTCACCTCCCAGATGTTTCCAATTGCTTATCTTTTGATTTTTGAAAATTTAACTTGTTCTTATTTAGTTCTTCCCCATTATTCCTCACTTACATTTTTGTCAAGACATGTACTAAAACCCAAGAAGAGCAGATTTGTGGGTGGGGTTAGTATTTTTCTCCCCAGTGAGGCTCCCCCTGCCCCTGCTGCACAAGTGTACGTTGGTTTAACTTAATCACGTTTCTGAAAAATTAACATTAGTTGTAAGGTCACAGGATTTCCCTTTACCTTTTGCTGTGCTGTGACTTTTTATGGCTTGTGAGATACTGAAGGGCTGTGCGATGGGAAAAGATAGCAAATGCCTTTTTCTTTGTATCAGCAAGTCCCGCAAGGCTGCCTTTCCGTTGTGGTATCTCCTCTTCTGGCCTCGCCTTGCTCATCTACACCGACTATCGCTACTGCGGGTTGCGCTGCAAAACAAACCCATGAGGGGGAGGAGGGTCCCTCTCATTTGAAAGAAGGCTTCCATTTTCTAGATACATTTAGAGTGAGTTTTGAAGGATCTTGTTGCTTTTGCGAAGGATTTTGTCGTGTACTACTTTGTGACACACTGCATATCCATTTGAATTTCCCAACTCTTTTGCAGTGCGTCACTCTATTTTCCCTGTGTCTCACCGACCAGATTAGATTCGCAGTTGCAGGGTCTAAGCGAGGGTGGTACGCTCGATGGAAGTCTTTTTCCTTTCTCGTAACACGCCTGCACAGAGCGTGTATTTAGGCTGGGCGTGCTCATGGGCAGGCAATGCCTGTTATCATGGCTGTGTTTGCAAGTAATGCTCAGAAGACCTGTCTGTGGGCTTGCACTTTCATAGAATCATAGAATGCTGCCTGCTGCTGCTGCTGCATCCCTGCCTGGAGCTGCTGCATCCCTGCCTGGAGCTGCTGCATACCCTGGCTGCTGCCCATCGCTTCTCCTGCGGAGCAACAGTGCCAGCTGCTGGCTGCTGAGCCTGGCCTGCCACGGGTTTTGCGTGGGCCGGCTTTGCGTGGGTGCTGCCTCCTGTAAGTTAATTCTGAGGGCACCGGCCCAGTGCATAAAACACAGCGTCCCTTTGCTGATGGTTTGGGTCCTTAGCAGTAATATCTCAGCTTAGCATTCCTTGTTTCCATACCAAAATAATCTTTGTGCGCAGGTAAGCTCATGCTGGTTACTTACCTTTGCAACATTTCTCACATTCATTTCAAAACTAATTTTTAATATTGTTTTAAAGCTCTATGTCCCTCCCAATCTCCCAGGCCTGGCTGCTTGGAGGGAAGAGCAAGCAGTGGAAGGGCCATGAAAGGTGTCGTGTGCTCCCTGGGATTTTTTTTTAAATCATTCCGTTGTGGCAGCAATTTGCCAGCTACAAATTTGAGATGCTTTTATGTGTTACAGGCACGATGGCCTCTGGGGAAAACTAGATGATGGTTTACATATTTTGGCACAGGGCACCACACAGTGGTTTTGGTCAGAGAAAACAAAGAGAAAATGAGGAGGGGAAGAAAAAGAAGAGAATGTACAGATGTACATGTAAGTTTCATTTTATTAGAATTTCAGTGAAATGCTTTAATAGAATATTTTTTTTCCAAGAGAAATACCAAATGGAAAAGATAGCTCTATTTCTTTAAGTTTCCCAGGAGAAGGTGTTCTCATTTTTGGTTTGCTCCATAAGGCTTTGTCTTTGCCCTATCTCCTTCCCTTTTCGACCTGTGTTTTTTTTTTTCTAGGGTGTTAACGGTGTTTGCAGGACGTGGCAGGAGAGAGGACATAGATGGGGAGTAGGAAACTGAGGAAGGAAAAAAAAATAAAAAATTATGAGAGCCTTGAAGAGAAAGGAGAAAGAAAGTGAATGGGTAAAGCAAGAACCAGGGGAAGTTTGTAGAGGAAAAAAAGTGAGGAGACAGGCAGCCAAATAAACTGAAAGTGAGTTTGATGAGTCAGGGTTTCTATGGGTTTCTCACACCTCCCAAAGGGCCATTTTCTACTTCCTCCCCGCCACAAATGTTTTTCATAAATTTTTTTTGGAACAGAACACGAGAGAAAAACAAATAAATCAGCTACTCTTAAACATATGTGACAAGCCCAGGCTGAGGCACAGGTGGACTGCAGCCACACGAGGTCTCTACGTCCAGGTCGCAGAACTTTGGCCACCCAGCAGGTTTAGCACCACTTCTAGCCCTCTATTACTCTTTCATTTGTGCAGGTTTTTTTTGTTTGTTCTGTTT
This sequence comes from Chlamydotis macqueenii, assembly GCF_036417535.1. Lineage (NCBI taxonomy): Eukaryota > Metazoa > Chordata > Aves > Otidiformes > Otididae > Chlamydotis > Chlamydotis macqueenii. The sequence goes on along the minus strand of NC_141556.1, from coordinate 63,514,217 downwards.
AGGGTTTTTTTGGTGGGTTTTTTTTTTGTTTGTTTTTTGTTTGTTTTTCTCAATGCTTTCATAGGAAAATCTGAACTAGGCAGGAAAAAAAAAATAAAGGCATTTTGATGCTACCTTGAAAGACAGAAACTGCCGTAAAACTGAAACCTCAGGTTTTTGTGAGAGTTTTTTCAAGTGAAACTTATAAATCCTACAACAAAGGCAGCCCCCAGGCAGCTCAGCACTACAGGCCTCTCCAGGAGCCCCAAGGTGGCCCTGGGCACCATTGGGGATGGGAGGGCCACCGCACTCTGCTCAGCAGAGCAGAAATTGCACCGCTTATGTTGTGAGTCCTATGGCAGTCGGGAGCTTTGCTAAATGGCAGGAGAGAGAAATTTGAGCCGTTAGGGGTCAATCTCAGTCAGGTTTTCGAAGCTGTGATTTCCTGATTCCTGGGGGCGCTGGGAACCATTTGAAAGTGAAATTCAGGTATTGTCTAACCACTTGGAAAGCAGAAGGCAAACAAACAGAAAAGGAACTTTTTAATTAAAGAAATGACATTATTTCTAAACAAAACTAAACATTTTTGAGGTCCTGGCACAAGTTTCTGGGGCTTGTGCCTGAGCTTGAGCATATTGCAAACGTGACAATATCCCAAGCCTCTGCTGTTACTATGGTTTTCACCTATTTGCCTGTATGCTAGCCGTATTTCTCCCAGATACACTCACAGTCCTATTTTATAACAATCTGGAAAAGAAAGAAGAGTGAGCACAGCAGAGGCTACACTAATTTCTAATTTGGCACCCGCATTTTACGTGGGGTAAAAGCTATACTCAGTCAGAAGGAACGATATGCGGCTCCAGACCTCCCTAACTAAGCAGAAAACCACTACTGCCCTGAGCTCAAAAAGTGTAAGGAGTTTGAGATTCTTGTTTCTTAGCAAATGCTTTTGACCTACGCCACAATGTGTGACATCACCTCAGCATTTGGGAGATAGGTAATCCAGCCTTCCAAACCCCAGCTGGTCCTGCTGGCCTTTCTCTCTCCCCCATTTCTTTCCACACAGCACCCGTTCTGGTTTTCCACTTGCTGACAATAAGACCACATTCATATATGAAGATAGATTTAATCTAATGATGTTATAAATGTAACAAGAATAAAGTTCTATAATAAAAAGTGTTATTGTAATACTTGAGTTTAGAATAATAGAATACAGTTTGGCTATCACATGTTATTCAGTTGGATTCCTCCTTTGCATGTTCATAGCTTAAATCACCCAATTGCCATGTTTTACCGTAAATTGCTGAGTACAGAGAAGTTTTTATTTAGTGTTATAACCTCATTTCACAAAGAGTTTGGGTTTTTTATAAGAGTTTTGTTATTTACATTGCTCGTTATGAGTCTTTCAGGGTCTGCCATTTTAACATTTTATTTGTACCGATTATGGCTGAACCTATAAAATAACAATTAAAATATATTCATTAAAAATAAAGAGAAAATCACAGATTTGGTCAACAGCAGGAACTTATTTGAGTCACTAAAGGAATGTCTGGAAGCCTGAAGGTGGGAAGCCAGGAGTGGCTGGAGAGCCACCAAACAACACACAGAAACAATGGGAGATGTATAAGAACGGGACCACCCTTTTGAGGGAGCTGCTCCACTTGAAGAATCCCTGTAACAAACTTTCTAGGGTTATAAAAAATAAAACAGTAACCACGCTCTGAAGGAAGGAGAGATTAGAACTGGTTCTTTCCTATGAGCTTGCCAGCAGGACTTAGTACTGCTGCCCACCTTCCAGCTGGAGATTTGCAGAATTCCCATGAAGCTTCCCAGTATGCTCTGACCAGTGAGTAGTTAACAGACTGCTCCCTGGGCTTTGTGTTTTAACCCCTGTAGCGTTTTTTTTTCCAATGAAATAGCTGCCTGACAGGTCTGATTGGACTCAGCTGCCTTTGTGTCTCCACTCCTTGCCCCTAATCACCCTTCCTTTCTTCCCCAAATTTCCAGGGCTTGATCTCTCCCTACCTGCCAGGGGCTCAGACCTGACTCCCTCACCAGAAGCACACACCAATGTGAGAAAAATCTATACAACAAGGCATGTCTTGTGAAGGAAATTCAAATTCTGAGAAATTTATTTCTTCAGTAGGTACTGATCTGTTTATAATGACAGTGTTTTGACTCTTTATTACTGATGTAAATAATTGAGCTGGATGTCATGCCATTTTTAATATTTTATTTTTTTTAATTGAACAAAATGAAAATCTTTCCAGGACATGTGGTTGCAATTTTCAAGAGTCCTGTTCTAACTGTGTTCTGATTTACTTTACTTTCACATAGATATGCATTCCTCCTAAGCTGTATATTTCTCTGAATAAAGGGAACAGGCTACATGTTTTCTTATCTATTACAGGCCTTTGCCACTGAGATAACCAGCCTCTTACTGCCAATATATTATTTTATATATAATAGATTATTATATTATTAATGGCAGAGCAGGACCAAAAGAGCTGAGCAGACCCAATCGAGAGAGGAGGTGGCAGAGGATGGTGGTTCTGTGCATAGAGGTGAGATGCGAGGCTGGGGAAAGCGGAGAGCTGTTGCTTTGAGTACTATCCATGGGTTTCCACTGTGGCAAGCTGAGACATTGTGGGGACAGGGAAGGTGGCTGTGTCCGTCGGGGCACAGGGGACAGCTGTCACTGTGGCCTGAGCTGGGCACCGTGTGATGCCGCAGTGCCGCTGGATGTCCTGTGTCACCCGCAGGCAGCTCGTCCCCATCCCTGTGCTGCGGGTATGGATGATGTTACAAAGAAACCAGTGCTTAAAACATTAAATAAGGAGAGAGGTTGTGTCTGCCTTAAGAAAAAAGTATTGTATTAGCCTGTGAGGTATCGTCATGAATAGCAAGGAGAAAGTTACTTCTTTAGCCTCTTTTCATTTAATTTCCCAGTGAAAGATGCTCTGTTGTAGGGAGGTGTTTGTTCTGAAGGGGTGTTTCAACCAGGGCCAGTCAATATTTCCTAGTGAAAAGAAGTCAGAGTAGAAAATGCTGGTTTGGTGAGCCTAAACAGCGTGGCTTTGGCTAACTTTTGCCAACTCTGACACAGGCTTGCGTGGTGCGAGGTGGGGTCCTGGCCGCCTGCATCAGCAGAGCTGGTGGGAAAGGGGAGCAAGTAGGTGGGGGCTTTCCTTGCACCTTCTTAGTAATTTTGACATTTTAGGCATGTTTATGTTGATAAAGGCCAGAAGAAAAGGTCACTTCCCTGAAGACCTGCTGGATCCATAGCACTTTATTTCTACTAGCAGGGGCAGGGGGGAAGAATACATATCGGGGGAAATAAATTAGTCGCAATCTGGGTCAGATAGAAGCCAAAGAAATAATAAACAAAACCTTTCCTCCTCTTTCCAGGCTGCTGAGGGGCAGGAGATCACCTGCTTTGTGTGACCTGGGAGAGCTGGAGTTGGCCATCGGACACCCAGCGAGAACCCAGCCCTGTGAAGACAGCAGACGCCACATGCCAGGCTCCTCGGGGTGTTCCCCAGGGCCACCTCTCCCCTTCCTTGTGGATCACCCCAGGGTCAACCCCGCCACCTCACTGGTGCAGCGGTAGCTCCAAAGGCTCAGTGTGCCCCTACAGAGAGGGGAAAGGGCTGGTGGGAAAGGGAGCAGCCTCTGAGGGAGGTGGGCTGGTGTAGACATGTGGCATGGAGCAGGCAGAGCTAAGGGTCTGCAAGCTCTTGGAGGCAGTGCTTAAGGGGGGGAGAAGGACACCTCCCAAACCTGCTTCCACCTGGCCTCCGAAAACCTCTCCTTATGCTTCCCAACCCCTGTGTCACCCATAAGATGCTGGGTGACCTGTGCCCCCCTTAGCACCTTTTCTTAAAGTCTTTTTAGTGGACACGGTGGTGTTAGGTTGATGGTTGGACTGGATGATCTTAAAGGTCTTTTCCAGCCTTAAAGATTCTGTGATTTAAGAGTTAATTCCTCCCTGTGCCCAAGATGTGTGGTCATGTTTTCACTGGAGCGGAAGCTGTGTTTCCATATGTCCTTGGCTCCCATGGCTGGCACCTTGGCGTGGACATCTGCGCCGCTCAGCATGCCCATGCCCTTGCAAAGATTCACCTAAACTTGTGTTGGGCAACTCCTTCTGCTCCTGGTCCCCTGTGGTGCCCCATGTGCCTTCTGCACATACCATCGCTGCATGCATAATGGGGTGTGCGGGCCTCTAAACTGCCCTGAAAGCAACTACGCTGGTTTATCTGCCCAGACGATATCTACTGACTGACTGTCATCTGTTTCCCAGGATGTGCTGCTGCAGTGCATGATTGCACAAACCAAGCTGTTGTATATTCACAGTCATATCTGCCCACCTGAATGACAGAAATGAAGCATTTGCTGCTTTCTACTTCATTTAAACCTGCGGGAGCCCGTAGCACTCATCTGCCTCGTGCACCAAGGTATCCAGATGTGCCGCTTGCCAATCGGGGACGTCTTCCCCAAGTAACGTCTGAGCAAATCTCTTAATAACAGAGGGACTACACCCAGATTATTGTGATCATAATTTGGCTGACGTAGCCTTTATTACTAATGGTGATGCTGGAGATGATGGAAAACCCAGCTTGATTCTCCAATCCCTGCTGGAAAGCAATAAAATAAAGAGAAACAAAATCTGTGAGTGTATTTACTACCAAACCTTTGAAAAGCACAAAAGTGGAACCCTGCCAGTGCTATTGCTGGCAATTTTTCAGAGCGGAGCCTCACTCCGAGGTAGGATTAGAAGTGGAAGCGCATTTTGTTTCTCTAACATTAGTATCATGTTGTTGTGTACAAATGAAGGGTTTACAATCATTTGACATTTGTTGGTTTCTGTTGTAATTATTGTCTGCTGCTCTTACACCTTCAGAGTATTTTTGAACATCTTCTAATAATAGAATAATTAGAAAATTCTTTCAGCTATTGTAAAAAAAGGTGTCTATTTTGCTAACGCAAAGAACTGACAAAAGAACTGCTTCAGTGGAAGTGCTCTTATAAAGATGGAGCGGCGGGGTCGTTTTTCTTTGTTGAGAACATTGGCGAAGGAAGGCTGGCTTTTACGTAGTCTCCTTTGTTCATCCCTGGGCAATGGCAGAACTTGCAGCTAAATTATGGTGGCAGAAAATTCTCCTCTGGCGGTAGCTGAGAATGATATAATATCATGTATAATCGTAACAACAAAAGAGCCTTAACTCGGATCTTAGATTTTGTATGCCAGAATGAGCCTTCAGTGCTAAGAAATAAGCCTGCAGTACTAAGAATATAGAAAAAGCTATTAAATGTTTTAAACATAAAAAGAGCCACTTGATAAAATCAGAAGTAAATAAAAAGGAATGTAAATGTAATTTTAAATTATTTATTTCACTCCGTCTCTTTTTTTTTTTCATGTTAATATATCCTTGGCTCCTAGTTCACAAACACATACTAATTATAAATGTAAGAAAACCTAACTTTTTACTGTGCTAATTAAACTGTATGTCACATAGGCGTTTGGGGAGAATTTCCCATGCTTTCCAGTGTGAATGGAAGGAAAGAGCAGCGGTGCTCACTTTAAACTGGATTTTTTTTCTAGTACCTTGCAAAAAGGCTTCATTGTATTTTGATTAATCCATGCTTGGTCCACCTCGGATGTTTCCATGGAAACAGAATTTTTTTTCTTTGATGGCAACCGTTAGACTCGGGAAAGCTCCTTGCTGCACAAAACCACTCCAGCTCCTAAAGAACTACTTGTTGGAAATTTAATGTGCATAAACAAAACTCCCAAATTCCTCCTTAGTATTATTGTTGTTAATGCTAATAGAGAACTGTTTTCTTAATGATACACAGCGGTGCCTTTTCACTTTACAAGAAAATAGAATAAAAGTAGTATTCTTTCCACTGCAAGAGAGCATTTTTCCTGGTCCAGAAAAAATTAGCCTGCAAACCTTCCAAAATTAAATTTTAAGAGTTCTGATGTGTGAATATTATGTATTTCTGGATCCAAATAATTTGGTTTATGGCTGTTAAAATTTGATTAATCTCCTTTTGCAGACTGGCAACAATTTGAATGAATTATTCTTGTGTGCCACAATTTGGGCTACGGAGTTTGGGGTTTTGAGGGGATTTGGTTTAAGGAAGTTTTTTTTCCCTCACAAAGGAAAAAAAAATATTCTATTAATGCATGCTGCTGTGATATCTGGAATAAGTTTTGAACATCAACCAACAGAGGGAGCATCTGTGTGGTATTATTAATTTAACCAAGTGGTTGGAAACATGATCATCATTTCTCCTAGTATTTTTGGACAACATATTTGTTGTGTAAAATTACTAGGATTCTTGACCATTCACAAAAATAGAAAATGTTTTGGTTTGGAGTGTTTTAGTTTTCAAAAAATCCGATCTTAAATTTTGCTGACAGCGCAAGTGGCTATTTTAAATTGATTGTCAGGTTGATTATTTGGAAAACTAGAAGTTTTAGACCACAGTGTATTTCTTATTTTGGTTAAAAGGTAATTATTGGTTAAAAATACATTTAAAGAAAACAGTTGAAACACCTCTAATTTATATTTACCTTTTATTACACTGACATTTAGGAGTGCCACTCAGACTTCAAGATCCCATCATAGAAGAGTCTGTAAAAATAGAGAATGTAAGTATTTTTGTAAGAATAATACCCTGACACTAGTGGTTGTATAAGTCAGGGCAGAAAGAGAAAAACATCTATTTATTTGTTCATCTTTTTTTTTTTTGTTTCATCTTTGTTCACAATAGTAGAAAATCTGCCAAATGGAAAAAAAGGAAATAACTTTGAGAGCAAAATACAGTTTTCAAACCTCTTCCAAGAACATACTGAAAACAGAAATTATATATCAAACTGGAGAGAAAAAAAAAAAAGCAGAAATCTCAGTATTTCTTGGTACCTCTTTTATATGTTCACTATTAGAATCTTAATAATAATAATAATAATAATAATAATAATAATAATAATAATAATAATAATAATAATGTTTTTGCACCCTGTGCTCTACCCTAATCTTTCTCCTTAAGCTTTTGGGGCACTGCTACTTTAGCTACTATAACTCACTCTATAATACTTCTCTATCGCCAGCACGAGATGTGAAGGGACTGCTGCCATGCCTCAGTGGATCAGAGTCAGGTACTTGACTGAGTGCAACACCCTAGAATGGGACAGAAAAGTAAAATAAGTGGGGACACCAGGGCCTGGCTGCAACTACTTGAGTGAAAGTTGATGAAAGCTCAAGGCTGAACATCCTTCTTGGCTGGGAAATGTGACAGTGCCCAAAGTGGTCATGTAGTCAGGATCTGGTGGTGTTGCACCACAATCTTGACTTTGGAGAACTGTGTTGCCCAAAGCCCAAGGTTCATCTGAAGACAAGATTTCTCCTTTATAGGTGGGGCTGCTTTGATCAATGCTTGTTTTGAACCTCATGAGAATCATGTGGCAGATGCTTGGAGTTAGTAATATCTTCTAGTTAGTAAGATCTTTTTTCCTTGATATTGCTTTCCCTGCTGATTAAATTGGGATGTAACTATTTGCTTTGCCATTTGTCCTACCTCCTAGAATAAGTGACCCCAGGAACCTGTCATGTCTCAGGCTCTTGGGGACAGGAAGACACAGAATTACATTAATGGCATTAACACCATCTTAAAATTAAGTGGGGAGCGGTACAGTCTGCAGCACTGCTATGTGCAGCAGAGGGAGAACCCAGTTTATACGCCAGCAGGCTATTTTGGGTGTGCTAGCACTGGGAGTGAGCAGCTGTGAGAAAAACAGAGAATAAGTGATAGTACACTCTGAAATGGAAATCATAGCAAAGCGCCATATGTGTTGACTAAGTAGTACTGCCAGCACCCTCGTTTCAGTGCTCTGAAGAGATAGCTTCCAAATTGCTTGATGAATTTTCACAAAATTGCTATGCCACGCAGCAGTCTCCAGAAGTTTCTGGAAATGCATCTGTCCTGACATGTACGCAGCACATGGGACAGCCCTGGTCAGCAAAACTCAGTCTTGAATGCTGCTGGAAGACCAGGCAAGACTTGAAGTATTTGCTTTCCTCAATGCAGACCTCAATAACAAATGTACATATAATCTCCTGGAAATGCAGTTTCCTGATCATGAGGTTCTTATGTGAGCACCATGCAGATGGACTCCTGCTTGCAGGACTCTACGCATTGCAATGTTTACCTTCGGCTCTGAAAGCTTTAAAACAAATATGAGAACAGAATATGTATTCCCTTGACAAGGCTGCTTTTCCACATGGTTTAGTTACTTATTTTCCTACCATGACAGGCCTGTCTGTGCAACGGAGTAACTCCTACTGAGCCGTGGACACAGCAGTAATGCCGCTGTGGCACACGTATGCATCCAAGGGCAAGCCAGGACTTGCATTAGCAGGGAGCTGGGGTGGACTTTTTCTGGAATGAAGTAGGCTCCACTTACGCTCATAAATAGAAGCCAGAGTATTAAAAGCAGTTCAGACTCCGTTATGGCCTCATCTCTCAAACTGCTTTGCACTTCACATAACAAAGCCTTCAGAATCCAGCGGTTCTTGAACACTCTGGCTCCATCACAGGCACTAAGCCCTTCTCAGCATGGCAGCTCCAGGGGCTGGCTCGGAGGCCCCTACCACACTCTTGGATGCAGCTGCAGCAGTGCATCCATCCCACATGGCCTCCCACGTCGTCTGGCCTGGAGACCCAGCGGTGCGTGCCACAGCTCTGTGGCAGCCATGGCCCCTGCTCCTGCTTCCCTCCTCCTTCCTCCCCTCCCTGCGAATCCTGGCAGAAATCGCTCCTCAGGCCAGGCATTGCTCCCAATGCATCTGAGGCCTCCATCCTTTCTGCATGTGCATTGCTCTGCCAGCATGTCTGGTGGTGTCTCAAAAATGCCACCATGCTTTCTGTTATTTCCCATGGGAGAAGCAGGCTGTTGCCTGCCCAAAATGCCTGGGAGCACATGGACATACCCACTACCTGCATGCTCAAGACCCCGAAGGGACCTAGGCCAGAAGATATTTGAGAGCTTTAGTGTTCCCCACCTGCCATCTTCATTAATTTTCTTTTTCTAGCTCAGGTTCGTATACTTGTGCATAACAGCACATTGTGCATCTAATGTAAGAGGTTTTCCCAGTGTTTAATTAACCCTGGCAGTTTTGCTGTTTACTAGCTTCTCAAAAAAATGCATGCATGTGTCTTGCGAGGAACACCAGGTTGATGCCAGAGGAACTCGTCCTGTCAATTTATTCTTCTGGGTTATTTGAAAGAAAAAACAAACAATTTTGTGGTTTGGTTGCAGAAAAAGGTACGGGTCAGAAGAAACTAAGTGCTATTTTCAAAACTGAGATGTCTAAAGATGTCTAAATGTTTGTGTCTCACTGAAAATCCCTAGGACGCAGGTACATAGTAAAATTTCTAACAAATCTGAGGATCAAACGTTCTGTGAGCAACCCAAGAGATTTCCAATTCTGTAATCAGTTTAAGCATCCAGGTCCCACTGATTGCCGAGGTTGTGTGTCTTACCATGGCTCTTTAAAGGTCATGCTTAAAGGTTAAACACAAGAGGTTTCTCACTGGCTTTGATGAATAGGAGTAATTGGCCATCCTGATGTAGCAGCAGCTGTGCACAGGAAGACTGTCAGTGGGAAGGTGCCCTGGATGAAGTTAAGCATAGGGTTTGGGGCCACAATTTTGGAGGACTCTGCAGCCGCTGCTTTCATCTTCATTGGCTCCTTATTTGGGATTGTCATCTTCCAGCTGGTAAACTCACAGATTGTGGAAACCCAAGGTGAAAACTAGGGCACTGAAACCAGCTCCTGAGCAAGATTCCTCTCATGACTCAGATTTCTCTCACCTTGCCGTGGGCGAAGAGCACTGATGCAAGAACAGCGGTTCCCATCAAGAACCACAGTTCAGAAAGCAAAATTATAGGCACATGCACATCATCGTGTGGTTAATTGTGAATGTGCGGACCGTGTTTTGAAAATGTTGCATAACATAATTACTAGCTTCTGTGCTGCAAACTCCTCAGGGAAATTACTGTTGTATGAATGTACACGTTAGCCATATGGCCATTGTCTGTAATATTCTGTTCAGGAAAAAATAGGTTGGTCGATAATTTGACCTAAGTTCACAGTGTGCTTACAGGTCATGAAATTAGTCAGAACCATATTTACTGAACTTTAACGCATAGTTATTTTAGGGCCCATAGTGGGATTTGCAGGTTCTGACTGAAAGAAACAAGCTCCATGACTTTTTTTTTGACACTGGTGAAATATTCTATCCTGGCACCTTCAAAAGCAGGTCATGTGTCCAACTCAAGAACCTTAAGGAGGCATTAATTTTTTTAATCCTTTCAAATCCTTTGAAAATTGATTGCTTAAAAGTGTTGTGAGCTGAGTAACCGAAATGGCTTCAATTCGGAATAACTGAGACCAGAAGAGATCCTGATCCCTGGAATCATCATTCTATAAAAGCTGTTGCCATGCTAGGGGAAGGGAAATAGCTTAGACACCTATGGGTGATGGTGCTTGAAAACACAGTGTGTATGAAGAAAAGAGAAATTCCAACCTCAAAAAAAAAAATAAAAGAGAAGAAAAAAAAAAGGAAATTCTAATTCTAACCACAAAGTACCAAGTGGTCTTTGATCTGCTTCACTCCAAGCTTTCCTAAGAGTTGTCCTATTCCATATTCAGGCTTTTTGACCTTGTTTTGCCAAGTGAGTTTATGTGTAAGTTCAGACATCTGGGAAGGTTACAAAAGTTCATAGCTCCGGACCCTTATTGCATGTCCCTTGGCCATCTTGCACTCAGTTACTTCTTCAGAGTCTTTCATTCACTGTGAGCCATAGCTGTGTACTCAAGGTTTTTCACAGCCTCAAGAACAACCTGTAGAAATGCTTAATGGTACGCTAATGGGCCTTAACGACCATAATGAACCAGCCCCACCTGGGGCCTCCAACTGCACCATGACCTGGAGGCTATTTCAGCTCAGCCTGGGGCTGCTAGTCGTTTCCTGAGCTCTGCTGTGGGGTGGTGGTCTGTAGTCCCCTCTTCTAGGTAGCTCCTTGCCCTGGCTCATCTCTTGCTGAGCTGTAGACTGTCAACGAACATCATTACCAGCCCTCCATGTTCAGCATTGTAGATCTCTGTCCGTTGGTGAGGGCCTGGATGGTGAGGGGTGACCTTTAGCTCCTGCTTAATTCCCTTTGTGAGGCAGCCAGGCAGGCACTTCTCTAGCAGTAAGAGGCTGATTCCCAATACAGTTTCCTCCAGGATGGTGATGTGGCTGTTGTTACCTGCTATTACTTAGCATGCAGGTCAGTAACTATTTTTATACCCTATACCTGATTTTTTTTTTTAAGGTAATATTGACTGCTCTAACCTCCAACCCGTATTGTTCTCATGTGCATTTTTGTTTCATAACTTGTGTGTTTTACTATATTTTGTGTTTCAATGGCATTTGCTGTTTCCTTTGTTGAAAGGAAAAATTCAATCCAGTTGTGCCCAAAATAAATTTCCTTGGATGTTAAGTAGGTTAGCTCTGTACCATCTGAAATACTTTTCAAGCCGAAAAAGCTAAAATAAGAGAAACTTAATAGTTCATGTAACTATTAAGCAGGTATTCTCTATTACAGCGCCGGGCAGCACGGGGGTAATAGTCCCGCCAAAACCGTGCACACCTCACGCGGCAACTCACTTTGGATTTATACAACCAGGTGTTACATATACATGAAGTTTCACAATACACCTATACATATGCATGACCTATCCCCGCTTCGTATTAAAATTAGTCTCAAGGGGTCATTTCCATAAACTACTCCCATCTGCGCTTGAGCAGTGCCGCGTGGTGGTGGTCGTTGGGGGTCGTGGGGATGAAGATAGGTGATTCCTCTTCGTCACCGCTAGTAACCTTTTGTTGTCGTACAGGCGCGGTTATATCTTGGCTTTTATTCAAGCTGTAGGATCGGTTTTAGCTGGCTCTTGAAGGAGGCCCCCTAGTCCTTATCAGGAACTGTCTTTTCATGAAGAATTGCAAAAACTCCCCATGAAAAGTTTAGCAAATCGTTAAGCAAGTGGTTCAAGCGCTATTTATCACCTTAGTATTCAGAGCAATAATTAATCAAGGCCATGTCCACTAAAATTTCTTTAACCCCTTCTCTCACTTTGAATAGAGGGTCTTGATTAATTTTAAGTAAAAATTATTTAATCTTTTGCATCACTAAAACTTTAGACTTCAAAACCAAATTCCATGTTTAAGTTTAGTTTAAAAAATCTTCAGTAATCAGAAGTTTAACTCAAATTCCAGGTTTTATTTAGCTTCTTATTTAGCTGAAAAATGTTACTGAGTGCCTATAATGGGAGTCTTTGATCCCAAGACAGTCACAAGCCACATGGCAGTTAATAGTCTTTCATGCTAAACATTCCTGTTTACACTTAGCAAAAAAGCATCACTTTTTTTAATAGAAAGCAGCAACACACAAAGGAGGCATTGCCGGAGGCTCTTGGCTGGACCAAGCAAAGCTGCGTGGCCTACATAACTTCCTTGACTAAAGGCGCAATGCTTAAGATGATGGTTTTGCAGGCTTGAGGTATGTCCACGTACTATTCTGCATACCTGGGCTTGTTCAGCGCTTTCTGCCAGCTGGCCAGGAGGGAGTCAGCTCTGGTGTGAAATTGCCATAGCCTGTTGGACCTGATGCATGCTGGAGATGCTGAGTTTGTATGTGGCCTGGGGGCTGTGTGCTGGCACGGTGCTGGTTTGGAGCAGGCTTGGAGTGGCAGCATGGCTGCCGGTGGTGCCCTTCTCAGAGCTTGACTGGTGAACCCAACTGCTGTTTTTATATGGAGTTTTGTTTTGGTGGATATGTAAGATAAAGAAAACTTTATGGGGGGGAAATCAATCAGCTCTACAGAGATCTGGTGAAAGAGCCCTTCCTGACAGTTGTAAAGTCTGCCTCATGGTTGTTCCCCCACGTCTTGCAGGGCTGTTGTGTCTGAGCACTTCTGAGCCATGTACGGTGTGTATTTCACAGCTGTCATATGAACTAGAGCTGACTTGCAGATCATCTTTTGTACACACCTTAGCCTTGGCCTCCAGTGAACTTAGTGACCCTTGAGATGGTGTGTGTGATAGGTCTCGTGTTGGTATTGTGAGGGAAAGGGGTGATAAGAGAAGAGCGTTACTAAAAACTGCTGTAGGATGGACTCACTGCAGCCTGCTTACAGCTAGGTCTTGGGAGAGATTGGGTTGTACTCAAGGGCTGTGCAGAAACTTCAGCTGCTAACATTGAAAAAAGTGAGATTCCATGTGACTTGTGGTGTTTCAAGGGTGTATTTTTTTTTTCCCCCTGCCTTTCTGGCTCATCACAGGTTTGGCAAAAGGCAGACTTCCCAGCCAAAGTATATTTTCCAATCTAAGTTTTGGTATCTTCTCCAAGGCCTAGGAGCCCTAGGGCAATTCCCAGTAAAGGTCAGTACAGTTTTGTTCAATATGAATTCATCTTTCATGCACTGCTCTCTGGAAATGCTGAAATTGTAGCCGAAATAGGAAAAAAAAGCACTGCACAATCTCTCCAAATCTCTGATCCTTACATCCAGTATCTACCATCCTTGCGTATATTTAGCGGTAAGCAATTCCTTTTCCTGCAAAAAGGGAGCCTTTTGTTTGTGAAGCAGTTTCCATAAGAGCTGAAAATGTTGGGGTTTTTTTCCAAGGAAAAGAAGTTCCTTGCATTTCTCATGTTAGCTACATACTCTTAGTGGCATTGAGAGAAAATCACAGAGCTATTGAAACATCTGTGACCAGAGCCTGGGCTTTGGTCGGCGGGCATTGAGCTTGGCAGGAGCAGTACCAGCACAAGCAGCCCTGTTGCTCCTTGTTGTGTTCTGCTCCCTGTCTGTTTGGGCACCCTGGCTGGTGCAGGGTATGGGGTGGAAGAAAGGCACTGGTGCTGCTGAGGAACAATGTGTGCAGGGGGAATGAGAGCATCGGAAACTGCCAGCGCTGATACTGCCACTGAAAAGCAAATAAGTGGTCAAGCTACATCCTCAACACACTGCATGCAAAGGGGGCTTGGCTTTGGTGGTGCAGTGGTCAGAACCATTGATGTTACAGCACTGAAACAGAGCTAATGCTCTTTCTCCTGTTAACACAAAGAAATACATAAATGCTCCCTCTGCTGAAGGCTGGATGAATTATTATGCTGGCTGATTAGGGGATTTGTACTCAAATTCCAGTGGTAAGTCACTGGGAAAATGAGTTTCTTTTCATCCTAGGCCTATTTATTTCCACCACACTTGGACTGAATCACTTCTGGGGACACTTAAGAATATTTGTATTCTGTAAAGTGGCACAAGTAATAGATTTATGAAGGTATAATACATTGGTTTGAGGCTTTCGGTGACTCACATGCCTTATGACTGTCTTCTACATAAAACATTCATAAGATAAAATCTGTGTAATTCACTTCCCACATCTTACCGATAGTGTGAAACCACAGTCATCCAAAATGCAAAATATTTGTTAGGCATGCAAAGTTCCCACTTTGTCCTGTGATTTAGATCTCAATTCATTCTAACTATAATTATTATCCATCACTCTAAGTTATTGCTTGTTAATGATGTGTTTGTTTCTTTGATTAAAGGTTTGATGACAATGTATGTTCCAGTCACAGTTTATCTCAGACTACTTAATCACCATAACAGCCACCACAATGTCTGGTCAAGTAAATCCCATTTTGAGCTTTTTTTTTTCCCCTGAGGGAATGAATTTTCAATTAAATTATGCTTTAAAAAATGTTGGAGTATATTAATGTGGCTTATCATTCTCCCCAGCACAAAACAGCTTCCAGCAGCCCTCAGATGACCAATTCAGCATCTCTTCTTCCTTCAGCCTAAAGCAGGGTTCTCCACACCAGCTTGTTCTTGATAATGTCAGTGGACATGAAGCCGAAAGCAGGGAAGTTGGGTGTTTGTCGGTGTAGTGTGTGAGTCTCCCAAAACAAATATTCTGCAACTTGAAAGCAGTTCTGCTGATTTTATCATCTCCTTGTGCCTCCCAAATTCTGATCTGCACTGGCACTGCAGGACTGACCCTCTGAAAAATGTCAGTTATCTGCTTTTGCACTCAAGCTTGTCTACAGGCAAAAATAGTGCTGTTTGAAATCTCCTGCTATCTGACAATGTGTATACGTGATCAGTGCCCTCTATTCTTGCATAATTTCAAAGGGCACCAACTGGAAATGTAAATATATTTTTTTGTTTGTTTGTTTTTTTCATTCTCATATTAAGCAGAGGGGTACTGCTCTGCTGGAGAGGGTGCTTGGTGGCACTCTTGAGTTCCTTATCGAGCACTTGCAGCAATGCAGGGCTGGTCTCCATGCCCAGCATGAAGCATAGTCTGGGTAGTCAGCACCTTCACAAGTGGGACCAGGGCAGGGAGAGTGGGGTTTTGTAGACATGTCTAAAGCTAATTTAACTTGAAGATTGCTTGGGTGTTTCCAACAGGGAGTTCGACAGAATCTGTAAGACTCGGATGGGATGCTAGTGATAGCATCTCCTGTTTCTGCGGTTAAATTGCTTTCAGTGCCCAAACTAGCTAAGGTAAAATTACATTGGATAGGTCAAAGTGAAGTGCAGACAGGGCCACTAAGATCCAGTTTCTTATGTTATACAGTAAAAATTCTTTTCCACAACTCACTTCTGAAATTTGCTCAAAGTGTACTTGTTCCAGGGTTATCTGTGTGCTCCAGAGTACAACTGCTGCAGATGGTTGGTGGAACAAGATAGTCTGTTAAACTGTCACCAGCCATATTTTGTCTATAGGTCTGCTCATTCAGGGTATAAGGGTGAAGAGAAAGGCATGCATTCCTTACAACAAGGTATCTGGACCTTAAGTTCCTACCAGAACTGCCCAGCATTTGATAATTCATAATTCAAAAATCAAGTTGCATATGCATTTAATACACAGCAAAGCACAGAGTAATTTATTTCTTCCTACTTTATTTTCTGCTCTACATAGGAAACATCTTTGAAGAGTGGCTTTACAAGGCTTGTCTCTCACTCCTCTAGTTATCAGTGACTGGTGTGGCAGGCATAAGGGGTTGTAGCTGTGCAGCCCCCTGCTTGGAGGCTGCTTTGTGTGGGGCCGGAGCCTTCTGTACTTTGGCAGAGGGGCCATTCATTGCCACTTCTAGGCAGCAAGCTCTTCTCCACCGTGCAGTTTTCCACATCACAGGCTGGTGGGTCAGTATTTCAGTGAGCATTAATCTTTAAATATGAACATGAGAAGCCTTTTTCTACTATTTTCACTCATGTAAAAAAAAAAAAAAATATATATATATATTTTGCTTTTTCACAAAGGTGTTGTGCAAGAAAGAACACTTGCACATTCCTCACCACCTCCAGTGTCCTGTCCTCTCCAGATCCTACCCTGTCTCTGAAAAGTTATTCACACTACAGCTCCTCACTTCTTCCCTGCCATGTTCAGTTTTTATTCTTATGACAACTTAAACTTAATTTCAACTGACCTGGGTTATGTACCTTTGGTGGGAAGTTAAACTTTTTTTAAAAAAAACATAAAATTGTCACTCGCTGTTTGACAAAGGCTTAATAAATGATGTCAGTTTTCTTCTGCCTCCAGGTCAAATAATTCAGCTTTCATTTACTATCCTCACCCAATAAAATACTGTAAGGGGCTTGGGTTATTCTGGGTGTCTTCCCCCAAAAGCCACACAGAGGATGGTGAGTCTGTGAATCACTCAGGTGATTTGGAGCACCATTCATAAACTGCATCTCTAGTGACATCCCAGGAGCAGCCTGCGTCCCTGTGGTCATTCAGGCATGTTCTCCCAGCTCTTCCCCAAAATTTTACAAGGCACCCTACTTTACACTTTGAGGTTGCAGTGATCATGATTTAGGCCTGTACAGCTACAGGAGGAGCAGTGCTGTTCTGCTGTGCCTGTATGTGCCCACTCTTCCTTCACCTCTCTGGGATGAGACCCAGCCTACGCACTGAAGAGCTGTCCTACTTCCTTACCACCAGTCATGCTGGGGTCACAGGCCTATCTGCTATTGGCACCTACGTGATACTGCTCCCTGCAATGGTTACTGCTCCTTCCAAATAGCTATTAAAAAAAAAAAAATCAACAAAGCTTTCAGCAAATATCTCGCAGATAATGGAAGGATTAAAGACCCTTGGGCTCTATCCAGCTGGTGCTTGCTTACAGCTCAGTTCATTTATCGGGGTCAGTAGGTCTACCAGACCATCTTCCAAACAGGCAATATGTTCTTGTCAATTATCCAAATGCCACAAATTTTAGCAGAGGATACAAGCTGAAATGGCAAATTCTGATTAAGCTTTCTAGAGACATCTAAGCCTGTGGACTCAGTATGAAAATCCTTGCTGAGTACTGCCTTGTGTTTGGTGATCGCAGCCTCAATGATGACACCTCCCAGTTGATAAATACGAGGGTAGGAGTTTGTTTGTTTGTTTTGTTTTTTTTTGCATTACACCTTAAGTATTGCTATTTGTTGATCATAAGGAGACCAGTTAGTTCTTTAAAACAAGAAAGGTGCCAACAACATTACATGTATTGTTAGAATTGCACAGGGGCAGCTTTTATCATATGGATAGTGGGCTCCCTGCTCACCAGAGCTGTAGAAGTCTGGGTAAAATCTGACTGAATCTTTTCTTCTTGCGCTAAATATGAATGCTGTGTGTGCATTAGCAGCAAGCCTGGTGTTACACTGCACCAGAAATGGAAGTATTTAATGGCTATGCAAAAGCAAACAGTGTGTGTATGAGGGGGGATACCCACCAGTGAAAAAGCATGAGGGCCACTACTGGAATTTTCTTATAAGCAGTGATAATTTCTTCCTTGTGTTGCTATAAGGCACGTGCAGGACATTACACATGTATCTGAAACAGTATCACAGTTCTCTTTTTTTCTACTTTTCTTCCAAGTCTTCATTACCTGTCATCAATTTTTTATCACTGATCTGTTGTAGAGGTTTCTATTTTTCCACAGTTCTGTGGATAGAAATCAGTTATTCATTTATATGTATTTGTTGATCTGGCAGGAATGGACATGGTTATATTTCCCAATTGTCAGGGCTGCTGTGGTTGGTGATGATCAAGTCATCTGCCAGTTGTCCAAGTTCTCTTTGGCATTGTTTTCCAGCTGTGGCCCTAGTACATTGGATTCATATTTCAGGTTCAGCTCTAAATTCTTGCTTGGTGTTTTGCAGAAGCTTAGACTAGAATTAAAATTTTCTGTGGTGGCTAATAGCTGAGCTCTTTGGAGAGCTGATACTGACATTTATTGCCCTCAATTTTACTTTTAGGGGAATCCAAGATGGAATCTGAATTCCTGAGTTTTCTGAAAGATCTGATAAAAGGTCCCTTGTTTGTTCAGCTTGGGAAAGATTGGCTGATAATTTCTTTTGCTGAAGCTTCACAGCTTCCAACTATTCTTTACCTGTAGAAATTTTAGTAGCATTGCAGATCAAAACTCAGAACAACCCAGTTGCTGTTCTGCACAAATAAATTCCAAAACAACCAGTTACTTTGTCAACATTAGTAAATCTTGCCTAGGTTTACCTTCCAACTTTTTGGACATATTGCAAAATATTTTCTTGCTGAACCTACTGCTAAATCCAGTTGCCTGATAGGTAAGAGGCTGCCACAGCTCTGTGCCCACAAGTCCAACTAGCTGTGGGGCTGAGTATGTATTCCCAATAGATGTGCACACAAACACGCATATATAATACACTCGTACGTATACACACAGCAAGTCCCACAGATGCACACAGGCAGAAACATTCATGACTCATGCAAATACAAACAGCAACAACTGTCTCATCCTGTTCCCCTTTCTGGCTGATCAGGGTGAAGGTCTGTTAGTGGGAAATACATACAAATATGCAATATGGGTCCACCCAGGTGATGGCCTTTGTCATAGTTCAGCCCTGATCAGGACCAGACTACACAGTCTCTCTCTCACTCCCCCCACCCTCCGAGAAAATACAGGGAGATAATATAAGAAAAAACAGCTCAAGGTTTGAGATAAGGACAGGGAAAAAAATCCGTAAAGTTACCGTTATGGGCAAAACAGACTCAACTTGGGGAACGCTATTCATTTATTACTAAAACCAGCAGGATAATGAGACAGAGAACAAGATAACCTCCTCCTCACCCCTCTTCCCGAGCTCTTCCCAAGCTTAATGTTATCTCTACTACCTTCCCCTCCCGAGTGGCACAGGGGGAAGAGGGAATGAGGGTTACGGTCAGTTCATCACATGTTGTTTTACATTGCTGCTTCATAGTTGGGGGAAGAACTCCTCACATTCCTCCCCTGCTCCATTGTGGGGTCCCACCCATATGCCACAGTCCTTTGTGAAACTGCTCTGGCGTGGGTCATCTCTTCCATGGAGTGCAGTCTCGCCAGAACGGCTGCCCCAGCGGGCTCTCTACAGGCCACAGCCACCTTCAGGCATCCACCTTCTCCAGCGTGGGGTCCTTCACGGGCTCCAAGTGGATCTCTGCTCCTCTGTGGACCTCCATGAGCTGCAGGGGGACAACCTGCTCCACCATGGTCATCACCACAGGCTTCAGGGAAATCTTGGCCAGGAGCTGTGTTACTCCTCCCCCTCCTTCTTCACTGACCTTGGCGTCTGCAGCTGTTTCTCTCACAAGAAAAGTTCTTCACAACAGGCTGGCAGATGCCTCTCAGAATCTCTTCACATCATCCATCTCATCTCCTCTCCGCTTCTTGCAGCCGGGCCGGGCCGAGTCGGGCCCAGTCTGCCGCCTGGCGAGAGGCCAGAGGATGAGGCCTGCAAGGCCCATGAGGCCTGTGCCTCCTCCTCTGCGCCTCTGCCTCCGATCAGCTTCTTCATATCTTCTCTTCTCTCTTTTTTTTTTTTTTTTTTCTGTTTCCCCCTTCTTGAAAACATTATCGCAGAGGCGTTATGGAACATTCTGCTACCAATTGGCTTGGCCTTGGCCAGCAATGGGTCCGCCATAGGCCCGGCCAAGTCCACTGAATAAAGGGGAGCAACTTCTAGCAGTTTCCTACAGAAGCTGCCACCTTAGGCCCCCCCTCACTAAACAAAACCACAACAGCCTTAAACACTCATTCTACCCTGTAGATGGTCCTTGGGTCATCTCATCTTCAGCTGCCTCAGGCATGGAAATACTTATATTATCACACACACATGGAAATGCATTATGCAGTTGATCCAATGGTCTCTCTGGCATTTGGTCTGAATCTCCTGGTCCCTCTGACAGCTGGCTCCTCTGTTTGTGTCTCATAAGCACACGTGTGCTCCCTTACCTTCCTCACTGTCTGTCCAGCTTGATTCTTGTTGGTGATCACACATTGACACATGCACCCTTGCTTACTGCAGTTGCTGGTGCAACTATGGTGAAGGTTATGGTGATCCGATGCTAGACAAGCATAGTGGCCAGCTCTACTTACACGTGACCAGCCCCCTCTTTCCTCTTATCCCTCTATTACACCTAGCATGTTTTTCTCCAGACCATCTTGCTCACTCCCTTCTCTCACCTACAGTTCCTCTGCTGAACATGCCATTATAAGTCCTGTGCAATCCACAAGTACTCTTCCCCACTGTTCCATAATGAGTCTTATATTCCCATAGGTGGTACCCAACCCCTGTCTGGTGCGGGATGCCTTCCTGGCCCCTGGGGCTGAGGCTCCTCTGGAGAATCCCTGGGAGGGTCCAGGGCTGGGTCTCCTCTCTCTGTTACCAGGTCACTGAGGTTTCCTCTGTGCTCCTTTGTGTTCACGGAAATGAGCCTTCTATTGCATAGCCTAACACCTAGTGTTGTCTGAAATCTGGGTTCATTTACCCTGTGTGCAGCGTTGCACCTTTCAGTCACTCACCACTTGATGCTGGAGAGATGCTGGAGGAGTCACCGATCAACAGGTCGGTGCATGCTGGAGTCCTATGGTCCACTTTTCCGTCAGGAATGGCAAGATGATCTGGGCAAGGGTTTACGGTGATCTTGTTATATGACATTAAATGATTAAGCAATATAATTTTAGAACAATATGGGTTTTGAAAATTGTATAAGTATTAGGCAGTTTTTGCTATCTGTGTAACTGCAGTCACATAGGCTAGACTTCATATGTAATCTATTAATCCTTAGAGAGAACTGGTAGTTTTAGGATTGTCAGGAAAATTTATTATTCTGTTTGTTGAAAGCTAGCCTAGCATAGCTGGGGTAATTAAGAGGGATGGTAGAACAAAGGCAGGCCTTGAGGATGGAGTTTTAAACAGGTCCTGAGCCAGTACTTTGGAGGTACAGAAGATCAAGGAACACTGTGACCCGTTCTCAATACCATATATGGAGATTTTTAAGGGAAGCTCAACCAGCAGATTCAAGGAGGGGGCACTCTGACAACCCCCAGGACCACCAGACAACCCTTGACTCAAAAGACTGAGCATGGGCAAGTGGGTGGGGAATATTATCATAATTTCTAGGAAAACTAATTATTATGTCTCAATATTCCAGGAATTGTTGATGACTATAAAATCATAGAATGGGTTGGAAGGGACCTTTAAAGGTCATCTAGTCCAACCCCCCTACACGGAGCAGGGACATCTTCAACTAGATCAGGTTGCTCAGAGACCCGTCCAACCTGGCCTTGAATGTTTCCAGGGATGGGGCATCAACCACCTCCCTGGGCAACCTGTGCCAGTGTTCTACCACCCTCAGTGCAAAAAATGTTGCTCTAATATCTAATCTGAATCTACCTCCCTCTATTTTAAAACCATTACGCCTCCTTTTATTACAACAGGCCCTACTGACGAGTTTCTTCCCATCTTTCCTGTAGGCCCCCTTTACATATTGGAAAGCTTCTATTAGGTCTTGCCAGAGCCTTCTCTTCTCCAGGCTGAGCAGCGCCAACTCTCTCAGCCTGTCCTCATAGGAGAGGTGCTCCAGCCCTCTGATCATCTTTGTGGCCTTCCTCTAAGGGAAGGGATAGTTTAGGACATGAATTTTTGTTAGGATCCAGTGTAGGCTTATACAACAATCCATGTATCACCTACATGCTATGTGTACTCAACAGGTCTATCAATATACTATTGTCGTTGACCAGGATGCATATCCTGGTTGGTAGTGGGAGTCTCCATCTCCAAGGATACCTGATCTTTACAACCTTTATTTTGTTCCTACCTGTAACACTAGCACAGCTCAAAGGCTTCATTAATGGTTGTGACTGGTTGGGATGCGCTGTTGGAGGCACCAAGTTATACAGCAACTTCATAGTGATTAGTATGTTCCTGATGATAGCCGTCTCTGATTTTACCCTGCCTGTATTTTTTTTCTGTTGTAAACTAATCTTAGATTACTTTAGAAACTCAGTTTCTTTGACTGGGTGTTTGGTTAGCTCAAAGCAGAGGGCTTTGCCTGTGGTACTGCAAACTTTGTTACGTAAAGTAGTCTCAGTCTTGATTTGCTGTTATAAGTGGTTGTCTGTGGATAATGAAAAAAAATTACTGAAAAATACTATACACATATAGGTAAATGCTGGTTTTGTCTGTTAAAATTTATTTTAAATGTTGAATAATTAATCTTCCCTTTCTTTTGCTTGGGGTTTGTGGTTGAAGTGCTGCACCTTGCACGTGCTCATATAATTAGCAAACATAACAGAAAAGTTCAGTACTAATTAGGCAAGTAAAGAAGCAGTTGTTCAGTAAGAGTTGCAAATAAAGCCAGACTAGATACTTTGCTTGATTTCACACCCTGCCACCCCCCACATCCTGACTTTGTGGAGAAGCAGCCTGCAGGAAAATTTTCCCATCATCTGAGGATGGCTCTGGTAGAGCCATAGTCCCTTTACTGGCAAAAGCAGAAGTTTTGACGTCTGTTGTCTTCACTGCAACGTTTTGTACCACTGCTTTACATGTGGCATCTTTCACTTACCCAGCATTTCCTGAGTCCTTTGGATTTTTTTAGGTACTTGTTTTTCTTCCAGCAAAAGATACATTCTGCCTTGTAATGTAACATCATGAGCACACTTGGAGCCTGGTAACTTTTCAGAAATTTCTCTCTTGTCCTTTGTCAGGGTTATTGCTGTCCTGTTCTTTCAAAACAGTGGCATCAAAAGTGGGGTTTTTGCATATACTGCAGAGTTTCTGATGGTATTGATCTATGACATTTTGTCCTTATTCAGACTTTGGCAACAACCAGCACTCAAGTGAGATTACAGATCTGAGATTTTAGATGGAGAATATTCCTTCACTTCATGTCCCTGGGTGACACTAGACTGGCAGCAGGATTTTCTGAAGAGATGTGAATCGTACTTCTTCCATTATGTTTTGAAAAGACGTTGACCTGCTTCTTCCTCCCTCCATAGCTTCAGAGCTATCACTCATGCTTTAAGTTTGCAATGAGTTTGTACAATATTCTGAAATAACTGGCTTTGCTCAGATCAGAGAAGTGCTAGCAGGTCTGTTGTTTCAAATCTGGGTTCTTTACCAAGCGTGTAGAGAGTGATCAAACACAGAGTCAATATATTTATTTCATTTAATTATTCATCAGTCAATATATTTGTTTATTTTTTTATTTCATTTCTGTGCAGAGATGGGTGCTAGGTGGTAAATCCACAAAGCTAGTGTTGTCCCGAAAATCAGGGATTCTTTTACCTGATGTGCAAGAGTCAATCAACACACTGAGTCGAAATACTTATATTTATTTTGATTTTTCAGAAGCGAGTGCTAGGCATCTAATACAGCCAGCACACCTCTTAGAAATACAAGGGGTCTTTTATACAAAATAATAACAAGGAAGAAATTACAGTGGGATAACCGATTGGTTACCCATACTTTTCCCACCACCCATGATTACATATGTTCATGTTTTAAACATTTAGGGAGGTCCTCTTCATTAGCATACTCGTTATTCATAATGGGGTATAATTTTTAGCATTAGAATCACCCAAGGGCAGTTCAGGACACTAATTTTTGTTAGGGTCCAGTGTTAGTCTGTGTAACAAACCATAGATCACCTACACACAATGTATGCTCCACCGGTCTATGAATACACTATTGTCCTTGACCAGGAGGCATATCCTGGTTGGTAGGAGGGGGATATCCATCACCATCTCCAAGGATACCTGGCCTTTGCAATTGTTATATTGTTCCTACCTGCAACACTAGCACACCTGGTTACAGTCGCATTACATATTTACACAATTGGGAACAGCAGTTCCACCTTTCAGTCACACCTACTTAACTGCAACTGGTTAGTCCTTTTCTTACCTTACTTTAAAGATACAATACTATTTAAATTTATTATGCAGGATAGTAGGGGTGAGTAGGGGTCTTTATCTGAGAAGTGGTCGATTTTAGGACTAGAGGTGTGGTTTTCATAGTATAATGAGAGAGCTCACTTTGAGGACACTAATTAGTGGGATTTTGCTGACCATTCAAAACCTTTATCAAGGATAAAGAATGTACATCCCCTTAGTTTCAGAAATGTTTTCATGCTTCAGTTCACTCCTTATCTACTTGGGCTTCTTCAGCAGGCCCACTCTCCTTGAGCTTATCTTGGTGTTTCTTTGTTCCAGCAGATTTACGGCATCATCCCACTCTTTCAGGGCCATGTTACTCTTTGTTATCTTGGTTCTTCTTTTCCCATGCAGATCTCCCTTCATTCCCGGACAAGCTCAGTGAACATTTTCTTCATCTCTCAACATTATTCCCTTTATCTGTTCAAGGCCCCTCTCTTCTTTGTACCTTGTATCTTTTAATTAAACAATGTTAAACAAGTTAGTCATCAGGTATGTAAGCCAAACTGATATTGTAGCATTTGTTTTTTATTTCACTGACCATCTGAGAGAAGCACCTCTACTGAATCATACCAATAAATCTTTCTGCCTTAATTTTTTTTTAATTTTGGAGGATGATACCATGGACTAAATGTGAAAACATCCTACGTGGTCTGAGAAGGAGCAAAATTTTTCTAGTGTTTTCTTTTCTATTTTCCACCTTTCAAAACTTTTAGCAGTAGGTATGAGAAGCATGACTGAGGCTTTTTCATTCTTGGGAAATAAATAATGCTTACAATTAGAATACAAAATGACTGGAGTGGGTAATATCTCAGAAAAGATTCATACAGGATCTGTAACTTAACAATTAATGGCTTTAATTGAACATAATAATTATTAGCTATGTTTTGCAGTCTTTTTTAAAAGCCTGAGGAAGACTCTTCTCTGTGTTACATTTATTATAATTTCAGTTGTCTGGGCCTGGGTTTGAAAAGCCTACAAAAATGCTTTCTTAACAGGTTAATAAGACTTCAGTTACTTTTCTTAGTAAACTCAGTACACCTGAAAATCTCTGTTTTCATTCATTTCCCACACTGCTCAGTTTCTGATAATCCAAGACAAATGGTACAGGACATATCACAAAAAGAGGTGCAAGAGCACTTGAATTTGATACAGAAAAGGCATTTGATGGTGTAGGATGAGTTGCCACGTGGCATGCCACAGACACCGTTAACACTTCTAGATTTGAAAGATTAATATCTACAATCTGTATCAATCCTGTAGTGAAAACATGAACTTCCCTTAAGTAACAAAGTTGATTACCACAACCCTGGACTTTACAACTTCTAACTACTGAAAAAAAAGTAGCTTCTGCAATTACTTCCACTAGAAAAATAAACCAGAAGAGTCTTTTGATGAAGATATATTTGTCTTTTTATTTCTAAGAAAATAATGAACAGTGCAGCATGCTGGAGGATGCAAATTTGGTAAGGCAGCCCTCCTCCTCCACGCTGTTATACTGACGTTCATCCTGTAATTCTGGTAGGGCAAAAAATAACTCTGATACTGCGAAGGCAGAGCTGCTAGTGGAGATGATGATTGGTCTGTTTCTTACTTCCATTGACGCTTTGTTCTCCTGCGTTATATCCTGTGTCAGTTCTTTGCTGACTGAGCAGAGAGACAAGGATGCTCGGTATAGAATTAATAAAGAAATTTATTCTCTCATATTAGCTATGTGCAAAGTGATGCCCCAGCCCAATGCATGAAGGACCCCGATAAGGGGCTGTGGTGCATGACCAACTATGGGCACGTGACCAGGCGCCAAGGCCACAGTTGTATGCTTGGCCTCCTTAGGCAAATCTCTTATTGTTTTATTGTTGGTATTGGGTGTTCTCAGCTGGTGAGAGCCTGTTTAGTTTGGGTCTTCATGTCACGTTAACCCTAAGGTTATAAATTCATAGTCCCAGGTAGGATCCATTCTTCTAAGCAAATCATATTTCAGTTAGCACCTTGCCTTTCATATGTGGCTCTGAAGACTAATGCTGTTCTTACTCTTTAGCCCCTAAATGGCCATTTCTAATGTTTGTTGCACTGCATTAACTCTAATATCTGTCTATACCGTGGAGTAACTGCGCTGCTGCCCTTGTTTTCCACTGTGGATTATGCTCAAAGCATCTACCTTTAGAGACAGGGCTAGAGTCAGTAGAGGGCCTTCTGTCATGCAAAGACATGTCTTGGCAGAGAGAGTCTGATGTCTTAATTTCTGCTCAAATTTTTTAGAAAAAATAAAGGTGATTGAGGGAAGATGCCAACAAAGAAAGAAAAGAAAAACTGAAATAAATTATTTATTTCCACAAGGCTGTAAGCTGCTCTGTGAACATGCAGAGGTTAGCCTTGACTGCTGGCAGCTTGACCCCAACCTTTCCTGAGGGTCATCATTGTTGTTTGTAGTAGCTCGTGTGAGAAATCTTCTTCTTAGTCCAGACTTGCAGGAGACTTTTGGCATCTGTGGTCCCAAGCTAGTGAAAATGTGCTAGTAAAATTGAGGAGAGAGGTGAATCTCCTCAGTGGGTAGTCCTTTACACACAGAGACATCAAAATGAGTCAGTAGAGTGCTAAAATTAGCCAATGATTGTGTCTGAAGATCTTGAAAAGTAGGTCATGATGCTCACGTACAAAAATGATGGATGCTGCTCTTAAGGATCATGGGGAAAGCTTCACAGGTACTAAGGTATGAGGAACAAGTGTGCAACAGACCATAGCATTTTATTCAGTAATTCTTGAGTCTTGTAGACAAGATGAGTCACATGTGGGCGTAACCTTAAGCACGTGCTGAAGTACTTCCTTAAAAGAAGACTGGCTTCTTTTCTGTTGTGGTTTTTCCACCTTCCTCCTTTCCTTGAGTGGATACAGGGAGAGGTAGAAGCAACCTCTTGGTAGTCTTCAATTAATTTGTACAGTTGGAGGAATAAGAAACAATGAAGAGAAGTTAAAATTTTGTTGAAGTAAACTGTTCCGTTTGCAACCATTCTCACCTTCTTTCTGTTCAAATTTATTTTGGTGGTGTTTTGTCTAGATTTGTATCTTGTGCCATTGGGATTGTGTTTTGGAGGGAAATGTATTAACAGAGATAAGGTAAAAACAGCAAAACATTTTGAAGAGTCTCCTTTGATTAAAGTACTTTCTTTCTAAAAAATGCTCAGTTGAGAGGTAAATAAGTTTGGAGTTGTGATGTACATACAGTTATTTCCTATGTCTGCTGCTGGTCTTCATCATTGCCTATGACAAGCGGAGCTCAAATAGAATAAAAGTGATTTTTGATGGTTTTACTTGCAACCCATTTAACATGAATTTATGGCTGTTTGGGTTATGCATCTGTTTGCATAAATAGATGAGAAATGGTAGCTCATTGTAGGAAATCTTTAAAAACGCTGCATGAATGTAATTTTCCTTGGTAAAAGACAGTCTAAGAAAAAGACAATGAAAATGAAGAAAGTATTTTTAGTCTAAGTGAAAAATTGGAGCAGGGATGACGTCCAATACAGGACATTTTGCATAGGACCTAACAATAGGAATATATCCATCAGAAAAGAACAGCAGAAAGTAAGCACACGTACTCAGATTTTTGATACTATTTTCCTAAAGGAGACATGTTCCAGTGAATAACTGAAGACTAGTTCTTTAGAATTTGTCCCCAGAAAGGAAACAATACTTCAGCAACATCCAGTAGTCATTTATTTAATAACCAAAATAATTCAAGTTAAGATTAAGGAAAATTGTTCACAGGTAATGAAACATGCAAACTCTGAAAAACTTAAGAACAAAGTGCACAGTCCTGTATTTGCTCCGCTTTTTAATATATATAATGCCATTGAAGTCAGCACCTTAAAACCACTGAAGGGTACCTAAAATGGAAAGAAAAGCTTTGTAAGTTCATAAAAAGAGAGTAAATGAACAGGAGAAGGCGGCATGCAAGCTTGTCAAGTTGAGCAGGGAGAAAATCAGGTTATAATTAATGTGCTAATGGATAAAGCGAAGAAATAGCTTAGCAAAAAAAAAAAAAAGAAACAAAAAAACAACTAAAAAGCTTAACACAATTCAGGACATATCTGAACAGCTTGGATCCTTGATGGATACTGAACAAATATTTCATATAAATTCACACAGTTCAAGAGAAATTAGCAGTAGGTAAAACTGCTTCCAGAAACATCTGAGGATGTATTTCACAGAAAGAAAAAATGAGTGTGCAAATCCTGTTTAGACACCATTGGTATATGACTATATGTGCATATTCAAAATGAAAATTCCTGTGTACTCGTCAAAATATTTTATTTTTAGGAGCATATAAAGTACGTTTGAGATTTTTGTTTATTTCTATTATTTTCTTAAGCCAACCATTGATACGATTGACGAGACTCATATGAGATGTGAATATTCTATACTGTAGAAAATTGTGTGATCATAGAGCCAAGTGGAATGAATAAGGATTTACATTTGCAAGTACTTGTGTATGTTAATTTTAACCGGACATCTCTGAGTTACTTTACGCAAGTGTTCTTTCTTTCTTTAGTTCTTCATTATTCAGAGGTGTATCTGTAAATGATTTAAAATCTTTTTATCACTTTTTGAATAGAAACTATGACAGTGAAATCAAGCTTAGGGGATAGGGTTTAGGTCTGTGCACGTAGTCTTTTAGTGTGATAAACTAACGGCTAATTGTGTCTGCAGAATGCACAATTTTATTAGTTTTATTTACCACCTTGGTATCCTTAGCTGTTATTTTGGGAAAAGAGTAAATTATATAAAAAGAGAAGAGGAAATGAGCTGTGGGTGACCATTCAAACCTAAAGAAGATTACAACTGGTAAAGAATAGTATGTCTTTCACCCTTCTGTGGCGTTTTTCGGGGGTTGGGTTTTTGGGGTCAAACTTTATTGATCCCAATCTAGAGAATTCAAAGGGACTGTAAATTTCATAGTGTCTTAAAGTGTAATGATAAATCAGTGCAAGGAGAAGTATGTCAACCACAAAGTTCATACTTGTCAGAGATCTTTAATGTATTTTATTTTAGAAGTGACAAGAATGATACAGCTTAAAAAAAAATCTGTAAGGCAAACAGTAATTTCCTATGTGTGATGACAATCAAAGCCTAGTCCCAGCCTATGGAAAAACTAGCTAGTAAACAGAGTGAAAATTTTTTTTTTTTTGTTATCGTCAAACAAACTAAATCCATGGCATTAAATTCAAGGTATGAAGGATATCCTTGTAAAATGAACAGCAACAACAACAAAAACAATCTGTAGTAAGAAATTAATCACTGAGAGGTTTGCCTTAAGCTTTGTGATAAATAAGTGCCTACAATTTCCATTGTTTTATAAAATCCTAATGATCCAAAAGTGAGTGCAGGGTATTTAGTGAGATTCAGGATGACAACAGATATTTTACGGGGTTTAAAGTGTTCAGTGAAAAGCAGTATGTAAAGCTTTATTCGTTACATTAAAAAGTTAATCCAACTGAATTAATCTACTTGGAGCAACATTCCTACAATGCTCTAAGCAATATTAGTGAGATAATGCTAAAGTTCTTACAGAAGTGGGAATGTGCTTTAACAATAAAAAGTTATATTTTAATACCAGAAATATTTCTAAGTGTAATTCATTACATTAATTTGATATAATTCAGTAATTCCGTGTAGAACAAAATTTGGGATATACTTTCCAGTGCTTGAGGCTAGGCTAGATTAAATTTACTTAAAACAAAACCCAGTTATTAGTATACATAAAAAGTGAATTAAAAAACTCATAATCAAATTAACTTCAAGAATTTTGCACATGGAAAGCAAAGTCAGAGAAGAAGCTGTAACAGTGATTACTGGATGTTATGAGCAGAGAACAAAAGGTAGTGCTAGACAACCTGCATTCATTTTAACAATATAAAATCATAGGAATCATAGAATAATTTGGGTTGGAAGGGACCTTTAAAGGTTATCTAGTCCAACCCCCCTGCAAGGAGCAGGGACATCTCCAACTAGATCAGGCTGCTCAGAGCCCCATCCAACCTGGCCTTGAATGTTTCCAGGGATGGGGCACCCACCACCTCTCTGGGCAGCCTGTGCCACTGTTCCACCACCCTCAATATATTTGTAATTAATGTGACCAGGGTGTGGAAACCTGTAGCAAATGTTAATGCTGGTATCGCCTAGAGAGAGTGAGGATCAGTGGCTCATGGCAACGGTGACTAGACTTAGTTGGGTGGCTGGGTGGGTGGTAATGCTGAGGCATCCCATGGGTAAGGCAAGAGATGCCTGGGCAAGCAAGGTGCTGGACTGGGCAAGGGACTCTCCACAGCATAAGGATGGTCCTAGGGAAGGGCCTAGGCATAAATGCAGCTCCAAATCCAGGGATGAAAGCCCATACTGAGGCTTCTCACACTTTGTCACAATTTAGCTGTTTACACCCTGTCTGATCCAAGATTACAGCTGCCTTGTATCAGTGCTCACCTAGAGGAAGAGGAGGTAGGGCCTGTTGGTGGGCCAAGGACCACCCTAGCCTAAATGGGGATGTCTGGGTATGGGATCATCCACAGAAAGAACCTAATCCGGGATGTACAAGAGATGTGCTGATAGCACCTAGACTAGCAGGTCATCAAGATCCCAACCCACCTACGTGCAGTTTCTCAGGACGTCTGGCTGAAACAAAGGCCAGCCTGAAGCCATTAAGATATATGGGGAGATAACAGGACTGGAGATAAGACACTCCTATAAGGAGAAAAAGTAGCAGTGTATAAATCCTAATGACTCACAGAGGTGAGACAGGATGAAGAGAGGGAGAATCACAATCCTATTCCTGAAGGGTACTTATACCCAAAATCAGCCTCTGAGAAAGAGCCCTGAAGAGGCGGTAAGAATTTGACAACTGTACACATTATTGTCCTCCACAGCACATAATCATGGCCAGATGTCTGGAGACAAGCAAGCCCAGTGCTCAAATGCACTTGGGCATGTGCATCTTGGTCCATGTAGGTGTGACAGTGTCAGTGAGTGAAATGTGTTCTTTTCCAAAAATATTAATCTTCCTGTCCTTGAATTGAGATTTACTACACTGATGCTATTTTGCTATTAACTGTGTTCCTTCAATTGTGTGGATAAAAAGTGAAGATTGCAGAGCTTTCAGAGAGGATGGGTATTCTGTGTTTGTGTAATGATTT
Source organism: Chlamydotis macqueenii (assembly GCF_036417535.1). Lineage (NCBI taxonomy): Eukaryota > Metazoa > Chordata > Aves > Otidiformes > Otididae > Chlamydotis > Chlamydotis macqueenii. The sequence continues at coordinate 63,482,705 of NC_141556.1, read as the reverse complement.
AACCCCAGCCGGCAACTAAGCACCACACAGCTGCTCACTCGCTCCATTGTAGTGGGATAGGGGAGAAAATTGGAAAAGTAAAAGTGAGAAAACTTGTGGGTTGATATAAAGACAACATATAATAGGTAAAGCAAAAGCTGTACAAGCAAGCAAAGCAAAACAAGGAATTAACACACTACTTCCCATTGGCAGGCGTTTCCAGGAAAGTAGGACTCCATCAAACATGATGGTTACTCTGTCACCAAAATCGGGAATCAAGCTCTTTAATACCAATGTAGCATTAAGAAGCAGGCATTCTTTATTGCGGCGCCAGATGCACGGGGGCATCCTTCCACCGCCAGTCTAAAAATATAGACGGATTATATTCAGTAACCTCATGCATAATCATCAACAATTCCCAGAACATTGGTACATAATCATTAGTTTTCTTAGAATTCATTATAATATTCCCCACCCACTTGCGCATGCTCAGTCTTTTGAGTTGAGGGTTGTCAGATGGTCCCAGGAGTTGTTGGAGTAGAACAGGCCATGGTATTCCTTCATCTTCTTTATTTCCAAAGTACTGGTTCAAGACCCATTTTACACTCCATCCTCGAGGCCTACCTTTGTTCTACCATCCCTCTTAATTACCCCAGTTATGCTAGGCTAGCTTTCAACAAACAGAATAATAAATTTTCCTGACAATTCTAGAACTACTAGTTCTCTCTGAGGATTAATAGATTAAATATGAAGTCTAGCCTATGTGTCTGCAGTTATATGGATAGCAAAAGCTGCCTAATATTTCCACAATTAAAAAAAAAAACCCACAACATATTGTTCTAATATTATATTGCTTAATCATTTTATCATATAACAACCTGGGAAGACAAAATGCAATAACTTCTAACATCCCCCCTTCCTTCTTCTTCCCTCAGCTTTTCTTGCTGAGCATGACATCAGTTTTTTTCAACATCCCCTGACATCAGGGGTCAGCTATCACAGCCATGTCTCCTCCCAACTTCTTGTGCACCCCCAGGCTGCTTGCTGGTGGGGTGATTTGAGCAGAAAAGGCCTTGACTCCGTGTAAACTCTGCTCAGTAATATCTAAAACATTCCTATATTATCAACACTGTTTTCAGCACAAATCCCAAACATAGCCCCATACAAGCAACTATGAAGAACATTAACCCGGCCAAAACCAGCATAGTTTGAAAGCACAGCCACAGCAGATTTAGAAAAATCTGCAATTAGTTGTTATTCTGGCATGGCTAAGCTACAAAAGCAAGGAGATGACAGCAGAGATTTCAGTCTATATTAACCATCTGAGATACATTACCTGTCTTCAACAGTCTTGCAAGTGAGGAATTGATAATTGAGAGGTTTATCTTCAAAGTGTTTTATACAATGATAAAAGAATTAATATCAGGAGCTAGTCCTAATATAGTGGTGTTTTCATTCCAAAGAGAATACATCAAAACCATCCACCCAGCTGGGCTGGATCATGCATAAAAGAAAGAAAACAAGCTGACAGATATAAGCAAACTGGATGTCAACCAACCCTACCTGACTCAGACTCTTGATCCTGATTCAGAAACTGTATGTTTTCTCCCATTCATGTAGTTCTAGGAAGCAAGCATCTTATCCATGGGTTTACAGAAGAGATCCTTTAACCGAGCTCTTCATAGAATCTTGCATGGAACAGCCAAATTTTAATCAAACTTGCTTAGGAAAGAACATTTCTGAAGAAACGCAGACAGCTTTGAGCCTTATCTAAGCTCTGCAGATTTCAGGAACTGATCACACTGTCCTACTTAAGTTGGGGGGGAATTTGAACAAGCAGTGAGAGTTGCTCAGCTAATCTCAGGACAGCGACATGCTCTGAAAAAGAAAAGAGTGTTTGTTCCACTAGTGAGTGGGATGTGCTGTTTTTCTACAAAGTGAGAAAAATAGGGACAAAAACCTTTGTAACATAAATTTCCATCCCTTGTGGTGGTGGGATTCAGTTTCTATAGGGAGCAGATTTAATAAACTAAGGACCTGCCAGAAAGATTATATAAATATTCTGCTTTAATTAATGAAAGGGGCACTGCAATAAAGGCCACAAAGAAAGTCATTTATTCAACGATGCTAAACTGGGAAACATGTACTTGGGTAGAAGTACAATGTTGTCACACCCTGCGAGGGAAACCGCTGCGAATTTCTAAATCCACTTTCATGCAGAATTTCCTTATTTTGTTGGTATACTTTAAGGCCAAGCACCATAGCAAAATTTTATGAAGAAGTAAGTTAATTATCTTTAAATTGTGATGTGCCTTGTCATGATGTTATGGTAGGAGCATGATGCAGCGTTGTGTTTTATTGCTGTTTGTCACCACGTTAAATTGGCTTAGCTGGGGATTGCAGCAAGAACATTAGCATTCACAGCCATTACTGTCTTGAACACTGTCCAGCCTATTCACTTCCCTCTCTCTCTCCCCACTCATTCAGTAATTGTGCTTTATGCCTCTTTGAATGCACAATAGATTCTATCAGATTTCCTCCCCTCCTCTTTCTGCATTTGCTGGGAGCTCTTGTAGAGTGGAAAGCTGCCTTTAAGTTTTCCTTCTTGTTTCAGTCCTGTGATTATGGGTGATGAGTTGTTTTTCACACCTTTGAGTTTTGTTCATTTGTATATTGGTATATTGTGTAAGGAATATTTGTATATTGTATAAGGAAAGCCCTTATAAAGTACAAAAGTTGTACAGATTTGAGCACTCCAATTTTCATTTTTATTTGCATGTGTCAGAGAACCTGGGGACTCCAAGCGCGTAATTATGCAAGTACAATTTAGGACAGGTCAGACAGAAGCTTTATTAACTCTGATCATAGCGTGAGAACATTCGGACAGCACCTACCCCTCTGCTTCCCTGTTCCCTGAAAAGTGATTGCAGAGGCCCAACCTATATACTGTTGCAGAAACAAAAGAAAGTGGTGAGGAAATCAGTTCAACGTTAATAAAGCCAGGTGTTCACCCTGGGATGGACTCCTTAAGTATCTTATTAACTACTACAGTTCGAAGGAATCAAGCAGTAACTAACACAACAATAGGGAGAGGTGGCTTTTGGTGGAGCCTATAGGAGTGGCACATCCAGTGTTATCTGTGACTTTAGTCAAAGGGAATGTTCTTTTAGTAAAGATAACTTCTTAGACAGACCTCTCAATCTTAAATATTAATAATTTTACCCCCACACATGCATGTGCTAATGGAGGTTAGGAAAATTGGGTGTTTCACCACATCTAGAATTTGACTAACAGATAAAAATAGTGTTTTAGTTGCGAAATTTTGAAATAAAATGTTTCTCTTTTTTTTCTGAATATATATATTTTAATATCTCAATATTTTGTCCCATTTTCAGCATGAATTGTATCCTTATTTTCCAAGCGTAATGAAATAGAATGGATAGAAAGCCCACATTGACGTTGGCAGAGGTCTGAATCTGACTTAGTGGAAGCTGAGTGAACTCTGAGGTGTGCAGGAACAGGAAGGGGACCTTAGGGTGCCATAAAGCCTCACCTGCTGCCAATGGCATGTTGAGCTGGGTCAGGTTGGTCTTGTCCAGTTGAGTTTTGAGCTCAAAGATGTAGCATTTGCAGCTTCTCTGAGCACCTTTTCCAATAACTGACCACTTTTGAAGGGGAGAAGTTTTTGTTAATATCCAACTGGAGTTTCCCTTGCTGCAACTTGTGTCTGTTGCCTGTTGCACAATTCTGCCACTTGTGCTTTTGCTGTGTATGTAGAAGCAGGTTTCCCTGTCTACTCTGCAACATACCATCAGGTTGTTGAAGACAGCCATAAGATCTCCCTTGGGTGTTTTTCTTCTTTTTATGGCTGAACAAGTCCAGTTCCCTAACCTGCCCTAGTACTTGTGTGAGCCACCCCTCCAGTCATCTTATGCTGGTAGTCCTATGCTGGACTCATTCCAGTTTTCAAATGTCTTTTTTTTTTTTTTTTTTTTTTTTTTTTTTTTTCCTACTAAAACTGTACATGGTACTACACAGGTGGTCTCATGAGTGCCAAATGGAAGGGGAGAGGATTAACATGTTTCAGCTGCTGGCTACACTCTTGCTGGTACAGCTTGGTACCTGGTTAGTCATCTTTATCTCAAGGGCTCACAGCTAAACCACACTGCCATATATATGAGCTAAACTTCAACACAAGACAGCCAGACCTCAGAGGAAAACAGTTGCAGAGGGAGGAGGATTACAGGGAAAGATGGTTACCAACTGGTGAGGGTGATTAAAGCCTGTTGGTGCCTTCAGGGCCCTGACACTTTTGAACTCCTGACAGAGTAGAAAGAGACACAGTGAGGCCCTATGTAAATTTAAAAAGATGTCCTGAGTAAGCCTGATGGAGATTCGCCATCAGTCCAGACTCACCTGACCTAACTTTAGCTACCAAAAATTAAGGTATCATTTCTAAATATCCCAAATAGGTGGACTGGATCACCCCCAGAAATGCTTATATCTCTCTGCAGACATAACAGGAAAGACTAGACACTAAGTTGAGATTCAGCATCTAGCTTTTAGGCAGCTAAATTCAAATGAGATGACAATTCAGATGAGATCATACCATCAGATGGTACTCTTGCACTCTTAGAGTAGAAAACAAATGTTTACATGGAGTTTCACTTCAATGTAGAAAAGTCTCCCTCAGCTTCAAACCTCAAGGTCTTATCTTCAAACTGCCTACCAGCAAATCGTGGTTGCTACTTGCTCATGTTAGGGCATGGTAGAGTTGTTCACTGATGTGGTTGGCAGTGCTCTGAGTAGGCTTGTAAAAGTCTCAGAAGTTATTCTTTAGGGATTTTCCAGCTAAATCCATGGAAAACACGGCTTGATAGTGTACTAAAGAAAGCTCAGTCTTGAACGGGATTTTTCAACCATTTAGCACTCATAATAGGAGTATGCTTATGGTGCTGCAGGCTCTAAACAGATGCTATCCAGCATCCATCAAACCAGTTTAGGTGTACCATTTGAAAACAACTCATGAAAGCAAAGCTCAGCAAAGAGCAAAACCTTTCTAAATAGGGCTAGATAGCAGGGGCAAGGTAGGGGAGAAGGTATTTCATCTTTTGAGGATATTCAGTGTTTTAGCATTGCCTTTGTCCTAAGCAACAGTTCATCACAGGAGCTAGTTTGGCCAAAAAGCTCAGCTTGTGGAGGGAACACACTTCAGCTTTCTGAACAACAGCTCTCATGAGGAACCATGGAAATTCAGGTAACCGCAGACTGATGTTAAGAGTAAGATGAAAACCTTTGCATATCTTTTGACAAACGAAATGTGAAGGAGGTGTTAGATTCCCCACCCCCCACTTCAAGTACTACATATTTGGGAAGCTTTGGGACTTTTTCATGTGGCAATTCTTTTGTCATACAAAATTCCCTATCTACTCTAGATATAAAAGAGGAAGCTTAATGGCCCATGAATAGAGATCCCATGCCAAGGAAATTGTAAATCTCTAATGCAGCTGAATGTGCTAAACTATCAGTCTTTGTGCTCAGCAATAGAAGCAGCTGAGTCTCTTTTTCTGTAGCACAAAACACAGCTGGAGCCACCTGGCAAGACCATAAGATGCAAAGGGAGAGTGTGGCGATGGCTGGGATTCCTAGGTTTCACACTTGAGCAGGAACAAGGCTGGAGACAGTAGAGCTGGGCAGGAACCAGAGGTTCAATTTTCAGGAAATTACACGATTCAAAAAACACTTCCATTTTGGAGGAAAAGGTCAGATGTAGACTTTTTTGACTGTTTAAAGAAAAAAAAATATTTTTTGCACTCATAGTTTGATACCTTGTTCAGAATTTCTGAAAGTAGGACTGCTGTAAATATATATTTGTTCAAGCTGGCTTGTGCTGCAAAGGTTGCTCAGGGAAGAGAAGAAATACAAGGCTGGCTTTTCAGAGGAGCTAGGCAAATCCGGGTGCTGTTGAGTTTAGCTAAATTTGTGGGTATTGAACACTTTTGAAAAATCAAGGGTGTGACAGTTATACATTGTGTAGAATGTCAAAACAATCTTTAGCTTGAGTAATGCATCAGCCAAGACTATGGAAAAAGGGCTCTTTTTCCACAGATATGTCTTCCAGCCTTTGCCTGTAAAGGTCTTTGCTATTACTTTGAACTTCAAAATCTCAGGTTTGGCTAGCAGTTTTCTCCATCCTATCTCAGCTATTGACTTTATTACTTTAAAATTCTTTCTCTATTTTCAGGAAGTGTTGAGAACATAATCTAATTAGCAGAGTAGGAATTGCTCTTTAAGTGCTATTACATGAGACTCTGACCGTGACCACCCGCAGTCAACCTTGTGAAGGAGAGAGAGACTGTACTTTATTCCATTAACGGTTGTTATGAGAGTTGGGAAGGAGGGGAATGGGAATGACAGATGGTTAACATCTTCGGAGAGAGAGTTACTGGGGATGAGTGCTTTCCTTCAACGTTGTGAGGAAGGAGGGACGCTGTTACAACCTCACTCTAAGGCTGTAGAGTGCTGGCGGTCTTCACTGGTGTCCTGCTACCGGAGAAAACCCCTCCTAATCCTGGGTAGGGAGGGACATTTCTGTTCTGCAGGCATCATGAGTGGCCAGGACTGGCCCTGACACCTCCACTTTCCAGAAGAGCAAAGCTTTTTCCTTCTGGGCGCCATGGGGCTGGCATTGCAGTGGCCAGCATGGAGAGTTTTAAGGCTTACTGCACCCGAATCTCCTTGCTTTCTATCTCTCCTGAAATCACACTTAGCAGCAGTAAAGATGAAAGCAAATTTAAATGAGAATTTGTTTACATAGCACAAACATTACAATGAATTTAGAGACAGAACTAAGAAGAAAACTGTTCTTTTATCCACCCATACTTGAAAGAACTCAAGGAGGCTTTTCTCTGTGCAGTGAAAAATGTTTAACCAAATTTGTTGCTTGGGATCCTTTCTGAGTATAACGTTTACACCTAATTTATTCTCTGTGGGTTCCACTTAGAAGGTAATTTAATCAAGATGTTGATTTCAATCTTTTCCCAAGGGTCTGCTTCCCATCTGCCACCTCTCTTTCAGAAATACTTACGGTTTTTGGGCATGGCTAGGTGAAACTATCTTCTGCCTAGATGATAAAGAGGCTCTGTTAGCAGCCCTCCTTAATTATAACGAAACCCCCAATTTACCGCAAGCAAAATACTCTTGCCCACCCGGCACAGTCACATTAGTAGCTCAAGGCTAAAAGCTTTTTTCATATGCTGAATCTTACATTTGTATCAATGTTAAAGTGTACATTTGCCTCCAACTCTGCAGTCCGATTTCAAATGGCAGAAACATGAAGTTGTGTATGCAGAGCACATTTAATGCTTGTTTCTGGCTGGCATGGCTGCCAGCGATTAACACGTTTGTGTGATAACGTGTTAGTGCTGGCCCTTGGGATAGCTATAATGTAATTTAATAAATATTCAGATTCTTGAAGTGAAACATCCTAGCATACATGGTGTCTCCTGGAAGACATCAGAAAATGCTGGATATGGAGAGTGATAGAGTTGGTTTGGGTTTTGTTATTTTTTTGTGTGTGTGTTGTTTTTTTTTTTTATTCCTTCTTTTCTTCTTTTTCTGATTACACAATTTACAGGGAAACAAACTCATTGCTAGTTTAGAGTTAATCTGTTCCTGATATTTACTGTTTATTTGCTTTGGAAGCTCAGCCATAATCTTTTATTTGTGGACTTAATTATCTCCATAGCAACTAATTGTGATTTATTAATAATAATATAAGTAGTAATTGAAACAGAGCAATGGAGAAAGTATACTATGTACCAGACATGTTGATAAAATTGTTTCCAAATGAAACGTCTTTCAAATCTTTTTGAGGAAGCAACAGGTTTTCTCAAGGCAATGATTGTTTAGGGAGACGAGAGCTTTTCTAGACTCTTGCCACAAAACAGAATATGTTTAGGTATTTGTACAAAATTTATTTTATGCAGTGCCCGATCCAAAACTCATTGAAAACACTGATTTCAGTAGTGTTAGGATCAAGCCCTTGTTTAAGTAATTTCTGAACCCACTGTCAAGCAATCATTCAGATCTTACAATCTTTCATGAGATAAGAATTCAATTAAAAATAAGCAAACTAATTAGATTTAAATCACTGTTGTGATAAGGAATGGGAAATTGAAGATTAAGGATTGTGTTTGACTGTGGAATTTATTCAATAGTCCTATAAACTCACTGAGGAACAGATTTATTTTCCACATAGAATAAACAGGCTTCAATAATTTAAATAACTTATTCCTAGAGTTCACAAATCCAAAGTCTCATACATTTGCTTTAGAGATGAGGAAGGCAGAGCTAATCCTGATTGGATTTTTACATGTAAACCCCAGGGATTATAGGAGCCCTGCAGACTTGCTGCTTTACATCACTCTCCTGAGTAAAGCCTGCAGAAGTGGGGCAGGAGGCCTAGAAAATACCTCAACATTCACCTTGAAATATTTTTCTACTTATGATTCACTTGCGGGTTGGAGATGAGGAAAGAGAGTCTTCTGTGGCCTGTGGAGAGAAAAACATGGGACTCTTGAGGACAAAGACATGCCAGAGAGGCTGAGATAAATCTGCCTCTGAACTTGCAGGTCTTGTCTGCTCAAGAAGGCTGCTCTTCTTGTGCAGCCTCCTTCTTCCTCAGAGTCCTCAGCAGTTGTTCTTAGCAGCAATACTGCAAAGCGTGTGGGACTGCCAGTAAGGCACCAGCACGTGCCTGTGCTTGCCACGTGAAAAACATGCTCTGCCTCAGAGACAGTGGAGTCACCACCATGGATCCTGGCAGGGCTGTGCTAGTGTCGAGTTCCTGAACATTCATACAGTGGAAGAGATTAAAAAAGAAATCAGGTGGATTAGTGATATTTCTTGTAGGAATAAATACCCACACAAGCGACTCTGGGCAATAAGATCCTACAGTAAGCATTTACTCCATATAGCAAGCCCTTTTCCCATCCGGCCTGCCCCAAAAATTCCCACCATTTCTTTGTGTCACAACAAGGTCAAAGGCTCAATGGATGAGCACCATGTGGCTCCTTTTCCAGGCTGCTGTTTTAACATATGGGAGAGGGAACCTGTCCAGAGATTAGGTTGCCAGCCTTGAACCTGGGAAATTGGATTCAGTTTTCTATTCTGCAGTTGATTACTTATAAGACCCAAGGGAAATAATTTAGTGTCAGATTCTTCAAGGTGTAACGCCTATTTGTTTTCCGTGGAAATTTGTTAAGGTTAGATGCTAAGTATCTTGACATTCTCTGAGGGGCATTTGAGTTTGTACCTGAAAAAATGGACATGAATCATCTCATTTACTTGATAAATGTACTAACAATTGTGAAGTTGTCATACCTAACAGGTATAGAAGTCATAAATTTACCACAAATAGGACTACGTGGCTCCTGATGCTAATTTGACCTTTCCGACTTGCTTGAAAGGACACTTTTGGCTGTAAAGATGAACTTCTTGTAATATTTGGATCAGTGGTGAATTTTATTATTGACTTCTGTGGATCTTTAACTTCCTCTTTAAGGGATTTTATTCTTATTTATATTTCTTTTACTGTAATAATTGAAATAATCCTTACATCACTAGGTCTGTAAGTTAGCCATACAAAAGAAATAGTATCAGCCAAGGCAATGATGAGTTTGTGTAGATGGAAAAATATTGTATCGTGTAGATGGCACACAGGCACCCAATGGCTGCATTTTCCTCTAGAGCTTGAGAGATTTATATTCAATCATCCTCTCAGAACTAGAAGCAATCCAGCCAGGATAAAGTTAGGCTCTTAATACACTTCCTAAGGACCTTAGTTGCCTTAACCCTTTGAGCGAGTTCATTCAGGGTCTCTGTGTGGCCTGATATTGTGCCATGAAGTTGTATCCTGAGACACTAGACAGAGTTTAGTGTTGACAATACGGCTTGTATGTGGCCAAAAGCTAATCACTTTCTGCTTAGGGCTCTACTGACTGAAAAACAGAGGGTTTCTGTCTCTGAAACCTCTCAGAAGTCGTTGATTGTTTTGTTCCTTTCATTTGACCTTTGCTGTTTGCCACCTTCACCTTCTGTGGTTGTCCTGCCTGTCAGACGTTAATTTTCTGCCTCTTCTCCTTTCAAGAACAAACTAGCATTGCTTTCTTTTCATTTCATTGTGCGCAAGTACCACAGCGAACACCATTAGTAAGAGAATTTACAGCCCTGCACAAAACACTTCTTATTCTTTACTTGCTGATGGAGAATCAGCAGAGGAAAAGTGGTATAAGAAATTATTTTGCCTACAGTTTGGGTTTTTTTGGGTTTTTTTTTGTTTTTTTTTTTGTTGTTGTTTTTTGTTTTTTTTTTTTACTACTGAACATAAATAAAATGAAGTTGGTTGATTCATACCTTTTCCACTCAAGGTGCATTGACTTAAATTAATGTGCTTGTCAGAACTTGTCAGAATAGAATTAAATCCTCTGTTCATGATGAATCAAAAGAATTCTCAACCTCACCTTCTGTGAATCTTAAGAAAGGAATATTTGTTTTCTTGTGTCCTTTCAGTCTACAAAATAACTGAAATTGTTGCTTCATACTACTTGCATAGTGCTGAATCAATCACAGGAAATAAATAGTGATGTTGAGTTGCCTCTTTTTGGACCTTTAGCATTTTACTTCACCTTACAGATATGACCAGTTTTTGGGCAAGCAACAGATTGCTATGGACCAGTCAGCATAGAATCTGGGCAACCAAAATGCAATGCCAATGCAATGCACTGATGGTAAATAAACCAAGGCAACTCAGCATCCATTTTCCATAAGCATTTTCAGCATCAAGCAAATAGGATTTTCTAATAACAGGCAGTTGTTGCAATGCAAAACTCTGGATTTAACCATTTTGTTCGTATTAACTATTGCTCTTGGTGTTCAGAGTTGGTCAGATTCTGACTTTTGAAGGCTGCTGCTGGAAAGGGACACACTCAGTTACACCTTTGTCTGCAAAGGCTGTGAGGAGAGAGGGAATTAAGGGGACGAGCAGGACAAGCGTTAAAAAAAACTCTACGAAAAGGAAAAATGCATCTGTGCAGAGTTTCCCAGACTGCCTTAACATTATACATATTCAATATTCAGAATTATTCTGTGAATAATTCATGCAAACATATTCCAGTGCTACAACCATTTCACTGAGTATTTGCTATTCTGGGGCTTGTGGTTGGTCACCTGTTTCCATGTGATGGTTACCAGCCTATGCATGTGTGATTCTTACATGTCGCTCTTTTGAGTGAATATATTTGCCTATTTGCCAAGCTTTCCCTGTGTGCATATACATTTTGCTTTCAGCAGTGTGCATACAAAAAAACCAAACAGAGATAAGGGGTTGCAAATATTGTCAAAAGGAACATTAGTACTGATGAAATGCATCTCCACAGAAATTCTTTTCCTTACAATTCTCTGGTTGTAATAACTTCATTTCCAAGAGGATAAGAGGCTATCCCTCAAAGTTACTCCCCAAGTCAACTTTGGGGAGTGCCTGGAGGGGTGCCCAAAGGCCTCCTGGCAACTCTGAAGACAGGGAGCAGCCCAGCAGCGCTGGATCTCTAGCCCTCGCTAGCCCAGGGAGCAAAAAGCCATGCTGTGAAGCCCAAACTCTGGTTCTGTGCGCCACAACATGGAGCCCACCTGGCCATAGGGATGAAAATAGTCAGGGATGCTGCTTTATTGTGATTTATGAAACCATGAAAAAGGCAGTTACTTCCCTGCTTCTTTCCTTTCCATATATTATTCCATCCTTACTCTTTGTTAGATTTATTCATTTGAGGAGGGGGGGGAGGGTGGGAAGAAGAAAAAAAACATTGTATGAGCATGGCTTCTTATTTCTCTACTCTATCATATGCATTCACTGTCCTGACAGCTTGGAGGCTTCTCTGATACAGTCCTTTGCCATCCAGCACGGGGCAATAAAGCCCCCTGTTATGACCGTGCCACACTGCTTGGCCCCCAGGAAGTGGCATGCGGGGCCACAGATTAAAGGGACGTTAATAAGCCCGGTAAATTTTCAGTTTTCTCCAAAGGCAAATTTAGCCACGTTTTTCTCCCGCTGTGCGAAATGATAATGAGGCAATCGATAGTAAACAGGTGCAGCAAGGAGCTGCTCGGCATACAGCGAGCCTTCAAACTTCATTGCCATGCTCAGTGTCTGAATCTTAATATCTTTCCAGAAAGAGTGACAGAATAATAATTTCCATCTCATGTTAAGGTAGAAACCTGTTAAATTCAGAACCTTCTGGAATTAATGCTGCTGTTTTCATGGGTTCATTGCATTTACCAAGCTTCATTGCAGGAATTCCTTGAGCAAGGGAATGCATCTTTAGGAATTATTTGTGTAATGAATTGCTTACTCATTAACTGAAGTTTTACACTGTTTTATAAATCTTTAAGTACTTAGAGGTTTTATGGATTCATTTTTCTTATCATTCCACATTTAAATTATTTTTTTTTTAAACCACCTTTGCTATGTCTACCTTTAGTCTGACTTTGTGCTGTGGTCTCAGTCACCTTGTTGTGTTGGGAAGGCTGGAGCAGAAAACACACATGCGTATTAACACACGAACATGCACCTGTGTGTGTATGTAATACTTTATAATCCTACTTTATTTAACCAATAGTCAAAAAGATAACACTTGCTGGAGGGTTACTGAGTTTCAGTAGGACAGCACTCCTCTGCAGAAGGGGAGCAAGGATCAGCATTGGCTGGGCAGGATGCTGTTACCGCCTGGGCAAGGGGATGGCACAGTGCAGGGCACCTCCTCCTGCTCTGATCTTCCTGCCTTACCAGTCTTGCAGAGGGTTTTAAAAAAATTCCTCTTTTTTTCCTCCTTTACATTTCCATGATACAGGAGATGCTTTATATCTACTCAATATATCTTTTGTTCCATTTTTTAATGGCTTCTTTGTTACGCCCTAAACCAAGTCCTGCCCAGCTCTGAGTTGCATTCCTTCATTGACCAGTCCTCGAGAATTTGTGACTTGTGCATTAACCTCTGGTGTCGTCCTGTGCAGCTGTATTCTCAGGGGCCCCTGTGACAACCTGCTCAAAAACCACTAAAAAGAAAAAAAGACACAAAGCCTCATATATCCATTTGTGTCTAAATCCAGGAAACTTCTACTCAAATTTAAATATATGCTGAAGTATCTTTCTCAGTATTTGGTTGATTTTTTTTTTTTTTATTATCACTGAAATGACATATTTTCTTCTTCCTCTTTGAAAGGATTTTATCTCATCTTTTCTGTGTTCTTTGTGCCTAGAAGCTTCCACAGGAACCTCTTGTGCTGCGAAACGTGTACACACAACTCAAAAACCATCTGCTGCTTTGTCACCTGAAAGACTTTGCAGGGAAAGCTAATGTATCATTTATAGTAGAGACTTTTGTCACTTTTGGAAGTTGTACCTTTTTTTTTACCTCAGCTCTACAAAGGGGAAGGTGCTTTTCATGGATCAAAGAGCCTAAAATCTAGCCTCAGTACTGCAGAAACCAACTCATACTCTTAACTTCCGCAACATCTGCTCTGTACTTGGTAGGCTCTTCATGCAGTGCCTTGAAGGACATGTCACTCTCCAGTTCCAGCAATGCATGTTTGACTTCTTGTCTGCCTAAATTAGGCCCAAGTGGGCAGATCTCACCTATCCTTATGGGATGTAGTGAGGAGACCTCTCAACAATCTGGTCTACATGATACGAGTAACCAGTAACATGAATGGGAATATAAATTGGGTTTGTGCCTATTTTCAGGACTTCTGTAAGAGGCAATTTAAATGCAACCCATTGCTGTAGTGCTTCAAAATGGGCTCCTCATAGCAAGCATAGTTTGATAAGGAGGCAAGTCCCTGGGGTGAAAGTGCATCTCTGCGCAGTAGGCAGCGGCACTCCCATTGCAGTGGCATTCTGTAAGTTATGTGGAACAAACACCGTGGACACAGGGGATCTGGGAGACAAAAAAAAAAAACTTTAATTCCAGACTGAAGGACTCAGAGGTAATTTAGTCTGAGCAAGCCCATTCTTTAAAGGCAGGATCTCCAAACTCGGCTCTCCTGCTCTTTCACTCATGGCAACAGTGGGAATAGATGCTAGTGCTACTGAGAGAGCCCTTAACACTTTAATCTGTGTTCCTTGCCAAAGAAAATACGCATCTTCAAAAACAGATATTCAGATTTTATGTTCTCTGAACAACAGGAATTGTCTTCCTCTTTCAGTACCACATCAAGGATGTTATCTGTGACTGCTCAGTTTCAAAAGTGAAAAGTTCAATAAATATAAAAATAGTTTTCTATCCTTTATTCAGGATTTGTGGCAAAGCAGCTGCCCACAGTACCAGACCCTCAGTGGGAGAATCCACGATACAGCCACGATACAGGGTGTACGGTTTTGACTTATGCTTTCATTATAAACCTGAAATATGTGAAGTGAAACCCTCAGTTGTTGTGTGTGCCATGTGCTGAATAATAAACTGACCTAACATCATGATTCTAAATCTAAACTTGATCTTTTGGTGAACCACTGCTTTCAGCAGTGTGAGAATGGGAGCAAGGCTTGAGCACGTTACCTGGCTTCCTGTAAAATATTCTTTCTAGTAACTTCTTGTCCTCTAGCCATGTTTTAGGCAATGACTACAATGTCTTTGCCTTTTGACAGGACTATTTCTGCTTTAATACTTCTTTACTATGTACCACATGGAATATTTTTATAAAATACAACTAAGTATAGATTTATGGTATGTACCATTACACATCTGGCAGTTACTCTGCCATCATCCTCAATATGAAAAAGTAGATGTTTCCCTATTAGATCCTCTTTCTCTCTGCTTCATCTTTGGACATTTCTAGTAAACTGTAGCATACTAATTTGACCTTCACCAGACCATAAAATGTGGTTCTAAATCACTTTATCCGCTCCCCGGTGGTCTTAAGCAAATCTTAGTCATTGTCGAAGTGCTTGGCTGTATCACATGTGCCATGCAATGGGCTAATAACCACCAAAAATATCACACCTTATTATATTACTCACAGTTTTCATGTCAATGCAAAAATAATGTTCTTAAGCTCTTGCAGGGGTATAAAAATGCTATGCTTCCTGTCTCTAATTTGTCATTTCTGCTGTTGCTCCATTGCTTCTGTTTACTGTTGTGTCAGGAAGACTATTTCTGCTTTGGCTGTAGTACACACTGCATTTTACTGATGTTTTCATAAAACACTTAACTGGCAGGTTTGACTGGGTGCTTTTTAAAGAGATCTCTTACTAGTGATTACTTCATAGATTCATTTATTTCTACATAAGATAAAGCCATCCTCTGGTGGAACCATAGCAGGGAACATGGAGGGGGCATGAAACAGCTCTTCACCCAGCAGCGAATGCTGGTCTCAGTCCCTGAAGCCCCAGACACGGACCATCATCACGGTCAGGACAGATCATTACTGATAGAAGGAGTTCTGTGAAGACTCCTCCTGTATTAATAACTGCTCCTTTAGGTCCCAGTCATTATTTTTTATCTGTGCTCTCTATATGGATATTTTCTAGGAAAGACAATATGGGATTTTTTTTTTTTTTTCTTCTCTGAGAAATCAGGTCTAAAATCTTAGGTTTGTCAAATGCACGTGAAAGGGACTGAAACATGTTTCACTCATGCTGCTCTTGCTGATACTGGCAGCAGTTCACTGATCCCAGCAGTGGCCTCAGTGGTGGCAGGAATGGGAGCAGAGAGAGCAGCGGGGGACTGTTCCCATCTCATGAACCATCGCGTTGCCTACTGGAGAACATTTAGCATTAGCAGTGAGGGCACACAAAAATCAAAAGAACTTAAGATAACTTTACAGTTAAAATGACTTATGTCTTTTGAAATGAAGTATGGTGCAGCACTGCACCAATAAATAACCTGTGAAGGCCAAGACAATACTTGTACTAGCAAAAGGCAGCCACTGTTTGTCAGTAAGGTCCATTTTGAAAAAAGTTTTGGGGAGCGTCTCTCTGCCTCACTAGTGGTATATCACTGGTATGCATGGCCAAAAGCCTAGGGAGAAAAAGAAAAGGACAGAGGGAGAGAAAGTCTCTCCCATCTTTGGGCTCTAGACACATAGATCCTGAATTCATCACATGTAACAGTGCATCATTCCTTTTGTGTTTCCTTCAGCAGTCAGCAAGCATATAACAGCACACAGCTGCTTTGGATTAATGTAATGCTTTAGCGTCTTCGTTTTGCTATGATAAAATGATGTTACCTTGGCATCATTTCACTCAATGACTCTAATAGATCTGGGCAAATACTGCTTTGGTGTTGGTTTTGTTCAGAGGCCAAACTGAAAAAGCAGAAAAAAATATACATATATTGGGTCAGAATTTTCTACAGTTTTCTTTGGCAAAATGAAACAAAAAAAAACACATCGTGCCAAACCCATGAAAGAACCAAAATGTTTTATTCCATCAAAATTGAAAGTTTTCTGTTCTGATTATTGTCTTTTTTTTTTTTTTCAATTGAATGACATTTTGAATGACTAAGTTGCAAAATTTTATTTGCAAACCATTGGAACGGAAGGATTTGCCATATTCAAAAATCTATTCCTGTACTCTCCTCCCAGCCAAGAGTTTAGCTGAATTCAACCTAAATTTACTCATTGTTTCCATCTTTTTTTTTTTATCAAATTCACTGCTTGTGGAAAAACATACCCTAGATCTTTTATTATTGAACAGATTCTTGAATTTTCTTCCTGTATCTCCAACTTTTACAGATTTTCTTTTGACTTTGTTTTTTCCAAAGAAGAACATTTCAATTTTGTT
Source organism: Chlamydotis macqueenii (assembly GCF_036417535.1). Taxonomy (NCBI): domain Eukaryota; kingdom Metazoa; phylum Chordata; class Aves; order Otidiformes; family Otididae; genus Chlamydotis; species Chlamydotis macqueenii. Next base: position 63,465,892 of record NC_141556.1, on the reverse strand, counting down.
CCCTACTGTTGTAAAAGTTCCTGCCATTTGTTGTCTATGTCAGTGTTCAGATTCTTTTTTAGTTGTGCTTTGGTCTTCCTCTGCTTTTTCAGGAATAGAGTTACAGGCTAATGGGGAGTGAGGCAAATTCCGTCTGTGCCTTTGTAGAGTGGATGTTGCTGTCAACACACTTTCCTCATAGACTTGCTTTGATTTTTCTTTTTTATTTTCCTCAAACCCTTCCCTTTTCATTAAGGAACATTCAGTTAAAGCACAAGTGTGAAACTGTGCAAGGAGAGATGAATCAAAGATTTATATTTAGATTGGCATGTGGCATGCTCTTGAAACACATCTTGCCTTGAGGATGCTTGGCTCTGCCAGGGAAGCCTGCAGTCCTCCAGCCAAGAGTCCATCTCTGCTCAGAAACATTTCTGTTGCTGTTTTTGTTTGTTCCTTGGCCCAGAAGCTTGGTAATCTGGGCTTTTCCCAAAGTACATGTACTTGTGGGCATAGGCCACTGTAGTGCATCCAGTGCATTTAGATGATGTCTGTTTTCTGGTTTTATTATGGAAATAAGAATTCTCACCAATAATTTCCAATGAACTCGCCAAAGCCAGAATCTAGGGTTATTTTTCCTAAGCTCTGCACAACTGATATCCTTCAATTCATCCATTCACCTTTAATCTTCGGCATGTGTGTTATAAGCATCCAGTAAACAAGGTGATTAAAATGAAATTATTTCGGGAGGATGAATGCTGTTTCCAAGGCTCATCATTCTCCCCTTCCAACCTTGAAAAAGTGACCCTTTTGAATGAGGTTTCTCTGAGTCTGCTTTGTCTGCAAAAGTGAGTTTTAAAATATTCCCATAAAAACTCTTCATTTCCTGTGCCATGTGCATGAAAACATACTCTTTAGTTTGTTGGGGCAAGGGAAGTTGAGGTTTGAAAATGTTGCATTTATATATAGAGTTAAATAGGCTTGAAAATAATCCTTGTAAGAATTTTATTTACATGATCAAAATTAATCAAGATCTGATTGTTTGAAAACTACAGTATGGTATGTCAGTAATACTTTAACAAGTAAACTAATCAACTGTTCCTCCTACTGTCTAGAACTGCTGAAAGAAAACAATTTTTATTAATTCTTCTTTTAAATGCTTGAGAGCCATGCAAATGCTCGCTGGTGAGAGCCAGATGGGTCCCTGGATAGCGAGATTCTTTTAGAGGCTCATTCCTCATTTCTGTGGCTAATACTTTCCTCCTAACGGGGAGATTGTTCCCACGGATCCTATTTTTGGTTGCACTGCTGTTCTCAGAGGCAGCTGGGACATGAGTCATGGCCAGTATGTCATTCTGTCAGCCACCACCAGGTATTGACGTGACACTGAGACTGGAGCCCACCTCTGAAACCCTCACTGCTGCTGAGGATGAAACCTCCCACTGGACTGAGGGTCTCCACTTGTGCCTGGTGGCTGGGTGCCTCCCTAGCAGCTCAGCAGAACAGAAAGGGAGCCAGGATGAGTTGTTCCATGGTGCTGGCCTGCGGCAGCCCGACGGACCTCTCTGAACTTGGTCACTTGGCCAAGTACGGCAGGCTTTTGGTCAGATTAAAACTTCCTTTGTAGCTTAACACACCTAAAAGTTGCCTAATTTCTGACATGTTTTTGGTGTAGCTATATTCTTTACTGCTTTTCATGTTTGAGATTTTTTTTAAGGCAATTTCCTTTCGTCTGTGTTTCTGTCCAGGTTAAACAAGTCAGCATCCCTCAACAGGCCTCCTGTAGAGCTCAGCCTGATCCTTCAGGATGGACTGGCAGAGCCACCTCGTCCAGATCCTCTTACTGAAGAACCTGTTGCAGGTTTCTCAGGCTTCTTTAAAACCCAAATTCCCAAAGATCTTTGAACTTTGATTCAAAACAATTGGGATGATATTGCAAGAGGGTGAGAAAGAGTGAGCCAGGAAACAATTTGCCTCCTGGGATTTTAGGTCATCAAAAACCTCTTACTTTCTTGTTTTCTTTAAAAATGATTATTTCCACTTAGCTACTTCTGTAGACTTCAAATTTGAGAGATGGGAGTTCCCACAACCAGAGAGAGCTCAAGACCAGGTATTGTAACTTAGTCTTTGCCTGAGCCCAGGAAAATGCTTCACGCCTGGAGAAAGCCAGTGTCTCTGGAAGTCAGCTGCCTTGGTCACCTTTGCTTGCCCTTCCAGCAGCACCATCTACATCTCAGACTGAGCGTGGGCCTGCGTCCATGCACACCCAACTGCTACAAGGTTCATGGAAGGGGAAGTTGCAGACCTCTCTGCTTTCTTTCTATACCTGAAATGCTTTTAGTGACTGAGGGAGTAAAAGCTCCTAGATAATGCATCATTATTAAGCTGTAAGGAGGAGTCTTGTTTGAAGGAGAGAAGGACTATCACTCCTAAAAGGAAGGGATTGCGGGCTTACATGTGCTTGTCTTCTACCAATGGATTAGAGTGCCCTAACAGATGCACTGAAGCTGTGAAGTGAGCGCTCCCATCCTTGGCAGTCAGCCTCAAGCAGAAAAGCCACCGAAGAAGCAGAGACTATGGGAATCAGGTCAGCCTGATTAGCAGCAAAAGCCTGTCCAGGGATATAAACAGCCATATGGGATGGGCTGGCTGAGCCCCCAGGCTACACAGGGCTGCCTGTGTATCAGCAGTGCAGAGCGTTGCACTGGACATCAACCAGAACAAATCCATGGGCAGAAAGTGGCAGATCCTGAGCCAGGGAACTCAGGAGAAGCAACCCAAGGAGAGAGGGATGAGTGCAATTCAAAAGCTGCAGGAGGCAGGGAAAGTGCCAGCTGGGTGCAGGGGGCTTTCATGGGAACAGCAGCGGATGCTCCTCCGTAACCAGGGGTGTTGGGATGAGTTTTTTTGTTAGAGGGAGCAGAGCAATGCCCTGACTGAGGTTTGACAGGGATTACTGAGGATTACATGAAATCTGAAAATGCTTCAAGAAGTGGCAAATTTTGGAAGCTAGGCCATTTTGACCAGGATTGCATGCAGGTTACAGATGAAATTAGGTGGAACCATGACATGAGCTTTTGCTGATCAGTGAATCCTGGCCTCTGAGGTGCCAGAGGCCCACTGTAGAGAAAGGGACCCCAGCAGAATCTGTGGCAGAGGTTTTGTGTTGCCTGGGGGATGTGGAAAGAGCCCTCCTACTAGATGTTTCAAAAACCTCTTCCTTTGAGGGCTGCAAACCTGCCACTAATAAAAGCTGAATGTAGCAGACAGTTGTTAGACAAATTGCTTTGGAATTTTACCGTGATGTGAGACTTTGCTCAAAGAACATAAATTGGAACTCTTTTTCTCTGGTGAGGAATAAAGCCAGTCTCAACAGCTGCACATGACCTGTCACCTATTTGAGAAATGCCTCCTTTGATTTTTTTGCTGCTGGGGTATGTAAGGTATCTATAGTGGAGAACGTAATAATAATTGCTGCAACAGAGGAAAAGATATTCCAGTGTAAGCAAAAACACAATAGCAACTCAGAGCTAGAGATGCCTGGTGAGTGGCTTTTGCCTGAGGAAGCAGCATTGGTGGTTGACTTGCTGTCTTGGAAGTACAAAAACAGCCATACCCTCCCAGATGGGAAATTTATTAGGAGAACCTCTACAAAAATGTTGCTGGATTAGGGGAGATTTTATATTATTGCAACCCTGCTCCTTGCAGGGTTTTGAACTAGATGACTATATTTAAAAAAATAATAATAATTACAAGTCATGTGACAGACTGCCCATTTAGTTTTCTCTTCCCACATTTCTCCAGCCACATTTATTTGCGACCAGGTAGCGTGTCCACAAACAGTGCGGTTGCCATCCCCAGCGTCTTCCGTGTGAGGGACTGCCACCATGGCATGGCTCTATCCCTTGGTCAGAGGAGAAAGGCCATACCTTGTGCTATATAATACCACATTAGCTGCCAGTTTCTTGGCTGTCTTACTTCACCAGGCCTGACAACACTCTTTTTCCACTCCAAGGCAGACCAGGTGCACAGCAGACAGTCAATGTTCAAGCCATGGATTCATGTCTGCGGCTATCGGCACTGTTGTGCCTGGCCAGGATTTCTGTCTCAGCCTGATTGCCTTGCGTAGGGATGCAGGAAGCTTTGAGGTCCAGGACTTTTCTCTCAGCACAGCACCCACCTACAGTCTTGGTGCACTGCTGAGAGCTGTCACAAGGCATGTCATAGTCAATCAGCGATATTGACACAGTGTTGAAAAGCATCCTACCCCAGCATCTGCATGATTTGGCACACTGACTTTCTGGTAGCTCTCAGGAACCATTTGGTGTAAAATTTGTCTGTTCCATGACAGAGTACCAGTGAGGTAGATCCTGGTTCTGTTTCCTCCATTTTATTTACTGTGTCAGTAAAAATTCACCAAACTGGCTCAAACTCAGATGTTTGTTTTTCTTTTTTTTTTTCTTTTCCTTAAGCATTTTACAGGGAATTAATAATACTCACAGGCTATATGCCTAAACAGAGACCATACAATTATCTACAAATTCTTGGCATGAGACCATGCTTGTAAATAAATTGCAGATGAGGAACTGAGTCTGCTTACAAAAGCACTCCTAGGGTGTCACACTGATAATTATTGTGATAATAAGAGAAGCTGTTACAGACAAATGAAACAGTCTGAGAAGGCTGGTGAAGAGGCTAATCAAGATGGTTCACCCTGGTCAAATCATACAAAGTGCAAAGCGGGATAATTAAATTCAAAGTCTCTACAAGTATCAGTACTATGTTGCATGAAGTTTTGACATCTCTAGAAATATGTGATAGAAGTTTGCTAACAGACACAGGAAGCTCTATAGTGAAAATTACAGCAGAAATAATTAAATTCCAGACTTCAAAGGTAGATGTGTAGTAGATTGGGAGAAAACAAAATAGCTAGTCCAATCTGGTTTTTAAATAAGTTTATTTGGAGTCTGTATCTCTCTGGCTTCACATGCATTTAACGAAAATTAGTTGAAGTAAATTAAATCAATTTTTCATTCACTCTTCTCTGCTGAAATAGACCAAGTAATATTGAACTAAATTGAACTTTGAAGGCTGTTGTCATGGTCAGTTTGGATCTCAAATTTACAGGACAACGTCCTCTGTAAATTAAACTTTATTTTATGAGCTTATTAAGAAACAATCAAATACAACAAACAAGGGCTCAGTCTGCTTTGCACAGGCTAATCTATCACATGAATTCACTAATGCATCACCTAAGTAATGAGGTTTTTCGCTAATTTAATTTGTAACTTGCAACTCACAACTTACATCTTGTAACTCAACTCATGCACCTATGAGGAAAACAGTTACCTAGCTGGCGGTGAGAGTGCTCATCCTTCTTCCTCCATCATAGTGCAGGCGTCCCCTCTATCACACCAGGGAGCACAAAAGCCTCAGCAATCCAGCTGCTGTTGGATTTGCTTCCAAAGCTTTTTGGTTAAGCTGAGGTTTGTGTACCTTCCAGCTGGGAAGTTTGGTTTTAGCCCTTTCTATGAGTTAGTGGATTCTGAGGAAACTGCCAGACAACCAAGGTGCAGAGATGAGGGCTGCAGGAGACAGCAATCTGCAGATGATAATGGCTGTGTGAAGACCCCTCATCCCTTCCTGCCCATCCTCTCCTGCCTATCTGGTGCTCTCAGTTCGACCTAATGGCGCTGCTCTCAATATATTTAGCATGAGCTTTGTTAGACCAAAATCTGAGCAGGAGTTGAGTGAACGGTCACAATTGTTTAATATTAAACTTTGCCAAGAATCATCAGGTTGGTGAGTCCCAAAGTCTGAGAAAACCATTAACTGGGTTTCAGCTGGTTTTGGAAGCAAAAAGAATAGTTCCCTCTCTTGCAGCCAGAGCAAAATTCTGTCTGGGACAAGAAGTCACTTTTTTACCCGATCAAACCAAAGTAGTTTATGAAATAATTGTTACTATAGCCACATCCACGATTGGAAAAACTAGCTTTGAGTTTTCACTTCAAGTCTGAATAACATGAGCAATTTGGGACTTTTATATGCATTTATTACACATATGCAGAAATTAGTTGATGACTGTGGCTATATATTGCTATAAAGCTGTTTCTGTATTATTTTACAACATCACAGCTAAGCTGCTGCTAGATTTACTCATTTTTTTGATCAGCTGTCACCTAATGTTTACATTTTGTCAACCATTTCATGTGCCTCCACAGGCCCCTGACTGCTTAGTTCTAAAAATATTGCATCTTAATGACCACAAGGAAAGACATCACAAACTGCTACCGAAAGATGAACTCCACGGGACCATGTGTATAAGGCTGTGGCTCTGGGGACCTTTACCTGCTAGTGGTGAGGGCTTAAGCAGCGCTTTACCCTTCAGCTCTTTTCCACCACTTTTCTTCTCTCCTCAGTGCCAGCATGCTCATTTGTGCAATGAAGCAGATCAAGGAGTTGATTGGGCTGGAAAATAACTATTTAAAGAGTGCTGAACCTCATGTGTAGCTGTTGCCTTAGACTGTTAGACTAATTTTACAGCTGTGCTGTAAAATGGCCGTGACTATCATTCTCTGTGGACTCCCTTTGCACCGCTGAAGCAAAGCGGAGAAAACAAACTAGTTCTTTGTTATTTATTTTACCATTATTTTCTCCATTTGCTTATGATAGTGTGGATCTCTTTTACTATAAATTAATAGCTTTTAGATATAGGAAGCAACTTAATTCGATGTGAATGTTGACTATGACTAAGCATGTTATGGGTAGATAGCCATGCACTGAAGCAGTTTATTTTGCTTGGCTATAAGTAAAATGCTGCTTGTTCCCAGTAACTTCAGGGAGACCAAACTAAAAGCTTACCTGTGAGGAAAGCAGAGCACCGTATACAAGAAAATAACAGCTACAGTTTGTACAACTTACTCATGTTGTATATGAGCTTCCAACCCTGGTGGCATTAAAACTGTAACACAACCTCACATTCCCAGGGCTACATGGAAATTAAATAGCTTGAATTTTCCTTCAGCACCTACCTCTGCCACGAAGATCCTTATGGACCCATTCTTGTTTAAAGTGCTTTGAAAATTAAAATGCTAATTATGCTGATGTCACAAGAATGACAACTTTTTTATAGGTAAGAAAGTTGTAATTCTCACTATGTAACTGATATCTATTGACACTTTCTAGTATTAGATACAATTGCCTAAAAAGTATTTCAGTGTCCTATCACAAATGACAAATGGGTGACTATCACAAGCATGTAAAACATTTAAAGATGTGTACTCTAGCTACATGCTACAGGAGTTTGCAAAGCCATTAATAGGCAAGGGAGGACTGACTTGCTTGTAAAGGCTGTGTTGGCTTTGGTATTCAAGATCCCCTCCCTGACCTCTGAAGTTTAGCGGGTGCCTCAGTAGTAGTGGCTGATAACCTAAAACTATTGCAATGGGCAGGCAGTGGAGGTGGATGTCACCTGTCTGCACACAGTAGAGGTGACTCTTGACACAGCATGTCAGTCGTTAAGGAGGACTTAACGAAGTGCCAGGGAGTGATGGTGGATGGGTGAGATCCTCTTTTGCAATCTGTGTAGCATTTGTGGTGCAACACTCAGATGCTGGCTTGTGGAAAGCAGAGTACCTTCTGTCCCTGCATGAGAGACAAAGCCATGTGCAAGTGCCCATCTGAAGCCCTATGCTGTGTTCTCCCTTATCACCCAACCTGGGACTCAAATACGATTTCCATCAGGAAATCACACCTACGAGCACGTGGGGCTCTTTAGCCAGCCCAGCTGATATGCGCGTCGAGGCCAAGTAGATGCAGAGTCCTGGCAGAAGTGGCATCACCTGCCAGGTGAGGGGGGAACCATAGAGTGGTGTCCAGCATCCTGAATTGTTCTGCAAAGCTCAACTAATGGACCAAACATCAAGCATAAGAAGGAAAGGTGATTTTATTTTGTACAAACCAGGTTTCATTCATGCATGTAGATCTTACACATTCATTCTTTCGTACTCAGAAGCTTGAAGATGTGTCTGCACATGGTCTGTCCAGTATTATTTGCAGTGACAGAGGGTGAAGGAAGCTAGTTATTTAGTTCTCATCATGTCTTCTGGGTTGTTCTTATTATTGGCAACCACATGGTTGGTTTTTGAATGCATCTTTTGCACCTTTTACAGGTTGACAGTGATTGTGACAGTGATTGTATCTCTCTAGCTGTCCCACCTCTGCAAGTCATTAGGCAAAATTGCTGATTAACTCATTTTTCTTTTGTCTCTCTTTCTGGGTGTAGGCTGTTATATTTAGATTGCTCTTTTTTTTTTTTTTTCAGTTTAGGTGTTTAGAGAAACTGGAGATAGTTGTGCTTAGGGACTCCTACTAACGACGATAAGTTAAGTGTCACTAACACACACTGTTCTTTCATCCCTTCTTCCACTTCTTCCTGTTCTCGCACACCCAGGCATTCCCACTCATGCCCCGTCCATAGCAAGACTGACATTTCTACTACAGCTTTTCACAGAAGTATGTGTAGTGCTTCTGTTTCTGCTAGGCTGGGAAGGCAGGGGACTGAGAAATGTGCTTGATGCCATTTCCTACTGGAAACTTTTCCTGCTGGCTATGGCAGTAACTTGGGCTTGTTTCAGCTGTGCAGAGAGCAACGCAAATATAAACTAAAATTAAAGGCAATTCATGATTGTGCAGGACCATGACAACAGAAGCTCAGTACACCTGCTTCTTTTGGGGTAATCTCCCTGGGATTTGTACTGAGGAGTCCACCTGAGCAACTTTAGGGGTGCACACTCCTGTAAGATCCAGGGCAGCTTTATAACTCCCATGATTTAGTGTCTACAGGTACTGGTGTGGCCATGGGTATTAAGGAGGGGGCGATGAATGGCATCAAATTTTGCTCACTGTACAGCTTGCCCATCTTTCTAGAAGTGGAGGAGAATCAGGTGGATCACCTGTATCTCCCTTAGGCCAGGAGCAATGTCCAAGTGAGTGTATCGGTGCAAAAACTCACATTGCCAGAAGACGGGTGATGGGCTATGAGCCCAGGAAAGCCATGGTAAACAGAGTCTGCCCAAAGAGCACATTTTGGCTGGCACAGAGAAGAAGCTCTGTCCCTACCAGTAAGGATGCAGAGCCTAATGGGATGCTAGTAGTCTTTCCTTCGAGCAGTAGGTTCGGACAGGCGGTTGTTTGCTTTCTCCCTCTGCTGCCCAAGGAAATGTCTGGCTGTAACCCAAGTGATCAGTTTGTTGTGTGGTCTTTTGTAACTAAGGTAATAGAATCAACAGGACAGACAATACTTCAATGTTGTGTTTATGTGTGCTATGGTCCCAGTACAGCCCCAGCCCATCTTGGCAATAGATCGAGGAGTAGTTAACAAATTAGAATAGTTGGTTTGTCCTAGAATAGAAATAAGGGTGGTCAAGCATATCATAGATACCAGATTTTTGTGGTTAGAGACCATGCACCATGGAATAGGAAAACAGTGATATAGGCAAGGTGATATTGTGCATGCCCGTAAGAAGGGGTCAACTAAAGGACAACCATAAGAAAACTGTGAGAGGTCCCAAAAGACCCCTGGAGACCCATGGAGAGACTTAATGAGCATGCACAGAGAGGCGGAGTTCATGATAATAATTTCTAAGAATTGTTTTGAATATGCATGATTATTCAGGGAAATAGAATGAATATGTATGTTTCTGTATAATATAAACTTTGCTTCACGTGCTGTAAGCCATGCACATTAGGTAGAGTGATCCTCCGTGCATCCAGCACGGCAATAAAGAATGCCTACTTCTTAATGCTACATTGGTGATTCCTGATTCTGGTGACGTGGTCAGAGCTCAGGCTGCATATGGCCAAGTGTGACAGACTCGCCCCAAAACAATCAAGTGCAGAGATTCACTGGCTTGTCAAACAACTGGCACGGTATTACTGCAGGAGGAGGGGAAGGGGCCCTGGCTTCATACTAGGATGGAAAAAGAAAATGGTGATTGGTTGTTTCTTCAGCAAGAGACATAAAGATGCAGGTTTCCTGAAAAAAAAAAAAAATTAGTCCTTTGTCATCTCACGTTGTTGCCAACCATAAAAATAAGAAAAATGACCTATCCTTACAAGGAGGTTGGAGGCATTAATTAATGTTTGTGAAGCACTAAGTACTATAGCAATAAATTACATGGAGATCCTATGAGGATATTACTAATTCTGTGTTCAGGTCAGAGTTTGAATAGGATATAGCAAATAAGGCATGAGGCCATGCACCTAACAATGAGGATAAAACAAGGTAATGCATAGTGTAAGAGACTGTGTCAGATGTTTGTCTCAACATTGTTGGAATATCAAGCCACCACCTGTCATCGCTGCCATAATAACGGAGCACTGGTTAAACTACAGGACTAGAGGCTTCCTATTTTCTCTCAAACCTGAATGCAGAGCTGATTCTGAGAAATTTAGCCTTACCCCCATGCATGCGTCCAGACCCAAGGCCAGAAAAACAGAGGGTCCCAGAGATGGTACTGGGCATGCACAGGTGAGGGGTGCGGTTAAGCAAACCAGCTCTTGGGAATATGCTACGTGATTCTTGGAAGAACAATGAATATGCAATGAGACAACTCAATAAAAGAACAGAAATGACCAACATCAGTTGGAACGTTCTCCCACCAAGTGAATAGGACTGTTGGGATGCCACAGCTCCGTGATGGTAGCTATTGCAACTGAAGTTTTTTCCCTCTTTCCTTTCCCTCTCTCTCTCTCTCTTACATTTGCGAACTTGTTGTTGGGCAAACAAAGTTACCTGGCTCTTGACTCTGTTTTGAGCCTTAATTCTGTTCCCAAGAATACAAGCAAAACCTTGCTCCGGTGTGTGACCAGCGCATGACACATAGTTGCTCATTAAATGTCTGCCCTTCATGTGCACAGAAAGGACAAAGGTCCTGTGTAAAAGGTATATGCTATCCTGTAATTAAAGATTTTACAGTGTGTGTAAGAGTTACAAGTTTAATTTGTTTGGGAAACTTTAAATCAGGCATTTCCTATCCTTTAAGTATCCAACTTTGTAACCCTAACACTGTTTGAATGTAGGCTTTTTATGTAATTCAATAGAAATAATTTAAACATTGTGTTTCCCCTGCTTGTCTTGCCCCAGCTGGCAGTGAGCTCCTTCTCCCATGCTGCCTTCACCATCTGGAACAGATTAAATGACTTCCTGAGTTGCCTTAAATCCCATTGCCAAATCCCATCTTCTGGGCTTATAAATCCTGCTCACCTTTCTCATAAAAGAACCCAGTTCCATTTCTTAACCAACCTTGGCTCCATTAAACTTAGCTCCCTGTCAGGAGTTTGCCTTTCCTTCTCTTTTCTTCTGTGTTTTCATACCATGTAGACATGAATCTATAAGACATTCAGTCTGGAGAAGAGCAGGCTCTGGGGAGACCTTATAGTGGTCTTCCAGTACCTGAAGGGGGATTAGAGGAAAGATGGGGAGCAACTCTTTAGCAGGGCCTGTTGTGATAGGACAAGGGGTAATGGTTTTAAAGTAGGAGGCAGACTCAGACTCAATATAAGGAAAAAAATTTTTACAGTGAGGGTGGTGGAACACTGGAACAGGTTGCCCAGAGAGATGGTGGATGCCCCATCCCTGGAAACATTCAACCCCTGAGCCTGGAAGATGGGGACGGAGAGCAGAATGAACCCCTCATAATCCAGGAGGAAGCAGTTAACAACCTGCTACACCACCTGGACACGCACAAATGTATGGGGCTGGATGGGATCTACCCGAGACTACCGAGGGAGCTGGCAGAGGAGCTTGCCAAGTAATTCTGCATCATTTACCAGCAGTTCTGGTTAACAGAGGAGGTCCCAGCTGACTGGAGGCTTGCCAATGTGATGCCCATCTACAAGAAAGGCCGGAAGGAGGATTCGGGGAACTACAGGTCTGTCAGCATGACCTCAGTGCTTGGGAAGATTATGAAGCAGTTCATCTTGAGTGTGCTCACCTGGCATGCGCAGGACAACCATGGGACAAGGCTCAGCCAGCGTGGATTCATGAAAAGCAGGTCCTGCTTGACAGACCTGATCTCCTTCTGTGACGCACCTAGTGGAAAGGCTGTAGATGTTATCTAGCTGGGCTTTAGCAAAGCCTTTGATACCGTCTCCCACATCATTCTCCTAGAGAAGCTGGCAGTTCATGGTTTGGACAGGTGTACCCTGCAATGGGTTCAAAACTGGCTGGATGGCCGAGCCCAGAGATTTGTGGTGAAGTGAGTTACATCCAGTTGGCAGCCAGTCACACATGGCGTTTCCCAGGGCTCAGTGCTGGGGCCAGTCTTGTTCAATATCTTTATAAACGATCTGGATGAGGGGATTGAGTGCTCCCTCAGTAAGTTTGCAGATGACACTAAATTGAGTGGGAGTGCTGATTTGCTTAAAGGGAGGAAGGCTCTGCAGAGGGATCTGGACAAGCTGGATCTATGGGCCAAGGTCAGCTGTCTGAGGTTCAACAAGGCCAAGTGCCAGGTCCTGCAGTTTGGTCACAACAGCCTCATGCAATGCTACAGGCTTGGGGAAGAGTGACTGGAAAGCTGCCTGTCAGAAAAGGACATGGGGGTGCTGGTAGACAGTCAGCTGGACATGAGCCAGTAGTGTACCCAGGTGGCCAAGAAGGCCAACAGCCTCCTGGCTTGTATCAGGAACAGTGTGGCCGGCAGGAGTAAGGAAATGATCGTGCCCCTGTATTTGGCACTGGTGAGGCCGCACCACAAATACTGTGTTCAGTTTTTAGTCCCTTGGTACAAGAAGGATGTTGAGTTGCTGGAGCATGTCCAGAGAAGGGCAACGAAGCTGGTGAAGGGTCTGGAGAACAAGTCTTATGAGGAGCGGCTGAGGGAACTGGGATTGTTTAGTCTGGAGAAGAGGAGGCTGAGGGGAGACCTCGTTGCTCTCTACAACTACCTGACAGGAGGTTGTAGGGAGGCAGCTGTTGGTCTCTTCTTCCAAGTAACTAGCGATAGGATGAGAGGAAATGGCCTCAAGTTGCAGGAGCGGGGGTTTAGGTTGGATATTAGGAAAAATTTCTTAATTGAAAGAGTGATCAGGCACTAGAACAGGCTGCCCAGGGAAGTGGTGGAGTCACCATCCTTGGAGATGTTCAAAGAACGTGTAGACGTGGCGCTTCAGGACATGGTTTAGTAGGCATGGTGGTGTTGGGTTGATGGTTGGACTTGATGATCTTTGAGGTCTTTTCCAACCTTAAAGATTCTATGATTCTAAGTCTAGATTGGACAGGGCTCTGAGCAACCTGATCCAGTCGAAGATGTCCCTGCTTCTTGCAGGGGGGGTTGGACTAGATGACCTTTAAAGGCCCCTTCCAACCCAAACTATTCTATGAGTCTATGTCAATACATCTGCCTACATTTATTAATAAAAAATATGACCATGAGTGATTTAGTATTCTGCAGTTTTCCATGTCAGATTAATTAGTTCAGAGAAATGTTTTGATCAGTCTAAATTAGATTTTAATGAAATAGCAGCAAACTGACTTACTATATATGGAAACTCAGACTGACTGTTCTCTTTCTAAAGAAATCTGAATTCCAGTACCCTGCTGAAAATAGTAAAGGTAAATAAAAAGCAGAGAATCGGATCACATTCAATTATCATGCAGAAATAAAAAGTAAATAAATATGTTGCAATTTTGAATATTTATTTGCTGTTGACTGTTTTGCAATACAACAATAAAATGGTTACAGAGCAAATGCAGTACTGATACTGGAAGAACATTGATTTCAGTGCCTTTGCAGTTGTTTAACGTGAACCAGCTTGATTTGACCCAACATGTTCTACCTGTGAAAGAAAATACGTAAGGATTTGGAATAAATCGGTGGCACAAAGATCTCTTTGATCAGTACTTCAAATAATCACTTTTTAATGTATGGTAGAAATAACAAGTAGTGCACAGGAATTTTTGACATGGGCGTCATCAGGAAGTGGACATGACACTTGGTGTCCTTTGCCTTGTGGTTCTGTTTTTAATGTGCTTTTACTCCAGTTGTTCTGGTGGTTTACCACTTCACAAGTTTTCTCCACCATTATTTTATGAGGTAATCTTTGTTTTTGTTTTCCACAAAATTTAAATAAATCAAGCAGGTTGGTGGTTCTTGTCACTCTGAATTTTTCAAACTGCCACCAAGATGATTTCTCTTTGCTTTGAATGAGGCTCGTAGAGTGATGCTATTATCTCTGCCCTTCTGAGCCCCCATGGCTTTGCAGACATCACAGATCAACTGCTTGCATCCTGCGTTTTCTTTTCTGGGGACCAGAGAACAACAGATTCTCCAGCCACTACAGGCTCTCCTAATTGTGTGGTAGATGAGATTCTCAGCCTGAAAAAGAGCAATCATTAATGTACCATGTGAACTGAAAATTCAGTTGTACGGTATTCACTGTGCTCCGTGAAATGTTTTTAAAAGAAAATAACATTAAGACAGCACACAGATGAAATGTAAAGAAAAAAAACAACTCTTCCCTGCTGACAAGCTAATTTGCATTGCTCTAAGAATTACAGAAAGAAGTAAAATTATTTTATTGCTTTCTTTCATCATTATGCCACAGTACTAATTACGCTCCTGGTGTTCAGAAGTCTATAATGCTATTTCCTGCCATTGAGTTCCTATTTCCTTATTAACTTAATTCTTTAAACATATGCTTTATGCCTCTAGTAAGGACCTGGTAACAGTCTATCATCTTAGAATGACACCAGTGGGTAAGCCTTCATCCAGTGTGAAGATAGAAATGGCAGAACAACGACTCTGTAGAACTGAAACTGTAGAAAAATGATTAATATTTTCCAGGATGATCAGCATATGCTGCCACAGAGTGAATACGAAATCATCACATATTAATATGGAAAACTGATGATGTCTAGAGCATAAATAATACAAGTTATGCAAGCGTATCTCTGCATGCATATGAGAGACTGGTGTTTTTCAGTGTATGGAAGGCACTGTACATCCTGAACGATACTCGCTTTCCTGGAACCACTGCTTTGCATAGACTTTGGTACGAGTGACCTTTCATTTCAGGCACTATGCCCAGCTGATTTCAGAAAGAGCTAAGGAATTTCAACCAGGAACCAAGCACATTTCTGATACAGATGGACCCACTGCCTGCCACGGCTCTGACAAGCTCAAGGCTTAACATGGAGCAAAGGGTCACCGCTGCCTGGGCTGGAAAGTGTTAGCGAACTGCACATAAGCATAGGCAAGCTTAATGATAGCCGGTTTCAAGGTGCTTCCCAATCACTGCTGGAGAGAGATGCATGAAATATGACTCTGTTCTTGTTAAGAGTATAATAAGGTTATTGACACACAGAATATAAAATTGAAGGATTAACCACCAAGGAGAAACAGCCCCTCACAGGAATCAAGCTTACACTAGTAAAGGGAGTGTCTTATGTCGATTTAGTCCAGTGGTCAACTGCAATATGATTGCAGAAACTTATTAATTTAGGCCTTAAACTAACATTGTACTTTTTGCCCATGGCTTCTAGGGGCCTTTTTGGCAACTGGGAACTTCTACACAGCAGCTGTCCCCAAGATGCATCGAGGACGGGTCATGGCGAAGGGTTTGGCACTGTGCTGGCTGGAATGCTTCTGGGGATGTGCTGGAGAGCAGTCCTTGGCCAAGGAGAAGTGGTGAGTTACTGCAGCTCCTTTCCTCTGTTTGAGCAAAGGGAGGCGAGTTCAAGACCAGGGCTGGAGGCTAACAAATATGGAACCCATAGAAAATTCCAGCATTAAGACTAAGGCTATTAAGGAATTCGTTTATGCCTAAATTAGGTCCCCAAACGTAGGATGCTTGTCATCAGTACACCTGCCTGGCAAAATTTGGTGGTGTTGTTTCCAACCACAGTTCCAGCAATTGTCACAGGCTTATTTGGAGACATTGTCAGATGTGGCTTTGAAATCTTTATTTCCATGGCCATATTTTTCTCTCCATTAACTGATTACAGGTGCAATTCCTGATAAAGCCAATGGAAATCAGACCCAGATGTCTGGCAACAGAAACTTAGCCTGTTCCCTTGAAGCCAATGTAGCATTTTTCCAAGGCATTTTAATTAACTATGATCAGGAAGTTATTGTTTATATTTTTAATACGTTGATGGTACACAGTTCTATTTTTAAGAAAAAAACGTCTTTTTTTTTTTTTTTTATCTTTCTCTTTATTTTCTTCCCCCTCAGTAAAGTACAAAATTTCTGGTATTGACTGAAGTAAGGCATAAGTGTGGCAGATCGTGGCAAGATTTTGTTTGAGGAGCTTTGTCACTATCCTTCCTGTCCTAACCACCACCCCATTTAAGCATTCAACCTCCCCTGTATGAAGGCCACTAAATTAGACAAATTATTGCAAGTGTTTTAGGCTAATTTAGATCATCAGAATAATTTCTTGATTTTCTGACATTTAAAGGTATTTTGTATCTTTCTTTCTGTCCTGTTGCTAATTATTTTAAAAGGGGCTTTGTAACACAAAAGGAGATCTGTCATCAAACCAGTCATTTTTCTGGCATGCTGCACTGTGAGTAATGCAATTGCTTAAATAAAAATGGAGCAGCTTTAGCATCATAATCTAATCACTCATTTCTTTGCCTTTCATTCTAATCATGTAAGACATAATGAACTCTTGGTAGATACAGTAATACCCCATAAGTATTTCTATAGGATTTATGTTGTCATTGAATATTAGTACAAAGAAAGCAGGACAAAACATAATTCTTGCCGTTTTGCTCAGTTACTCATTTTGTGATTTTTATGTTCTCCCATTATCACCAAAAAGAAATGACCAAATTAACCATTTTAACAAGCATTTGCTAGTTGTGCATACGTACTATTCATTTAAATGACTTGTGAAATCAAACAGAGCCTCTCAAATAATGGAGCCTAGTCTCCTTTCCCTGAATAATGACTTCAAGGAAGATCCACCTCCCTCTCAGGGAAAGAATGGATAGCTGGGAATGCTCAGGGGAATAAAAGGGTTTAAAGCAGGCACATAAAAGGCTGAGTAGAGGAGTCTTTGAAAATAAATGCAGCCTTCAACAAAAGATGAGAAAGAATAGGGTATGGAGGGAGTGGAGGACTTTGCCTAGATATGGGCAGCGCATACAGAAGAGGTTGCTGAGGCAATGCATAATACCCCAATCACAGGGCAAACGCGCAGTAGGTGTCGGCAGAAAAAACTGCATTTTGATGAGGGGCACAGGATGTGCAGAGGCTGGCTATGGCTAATGGGGGCACAAAGAAATCTGAAAAGGAAGCCAGTCTTGAAAATGACACCAATTACCTGAAAACAAAGTGTTTATATATTTCCACTGGTATACGATGAGCTCTTCTTCACAATCACAAAATTATGAAGGTGAAAAAAAGAGAGCCAAGGCCCATATTAATATTCTTAAAATGACATAAATGATATCAGCTCTTTTCCCTTTTCCCTATATCTCAGATTTAGATCTAACTGAAAATAAAAGGCACCTGACTTCTCATAAATCCAGAGGGAAACAAAAATCATAATATTGCCTCACAGTTACACGTCTTCTGTCTGGGTTGTTTGTACTTGTCGCAAAATCACACTGGAAGATTCTCTTAGAGCAGGACTGGAGTCGGCTGTAGCATTTCCAGTGAAGGCTTACATCCACTTCTCCAGACAACAAGCAAACGTAGAAGTGATCAAAAAAGATGCTAGGTAAGCTGCTGGCTGCTATCTTCTTAAGTTAGTATTCTCTGAGTTCAAAGGAAAAAAATATATATATTTTCAGCCATTTTCTCAGTTCTTGTTACCAGTAAGTTCTTGATATGTTAAACATGTAATTAAAAAGGAAGACAGCAGGACTTCAGCGAACTAACTTGAGCTGTTGTAGCTGAAAGAATGATTTGACATAACATTGTTAACATTTTTAATTGTGTCAGAGCTAACAGCTTCATGGAGATGTGCTAAAAGATCACTGCCTGACAAATTTACAGCAATGTATATTCAGCCACCTCCAGTTGTCCAAGTAGCACCTGAGGCACAAGACTTACTCATTGAAATTTGGTATTTACTCTTATATGAGATTGCCTATTGGGCTAGATCAGTCAGGGGGCTGATCCAGTATTGTAATGGTAATGTTTTAAGCTCTGTTTTCCTAGGAAAGTTTGCAAGGCACTGCAAAGAACCTGTTTGACCAACTGGATACCCTCAGTCTGGAAGAGTATAAAGATGCCATTGTCCTTCCATAATACATTGTTGAGTGTTTTCTGAAAATAGGATACAAATATTAAACTAAATTTAGCAAATCGGACTATGCTGACTGTGGCAGATAGATAGGGTAACCAGTGGCAAGGGCACGATTTCCGGATGCTGAAGGGCACCATCAAAGCTCTCTTCTGTGAGTTGGTGCTATATTTTCACCATCCTTGCATGAGATTTCAGAGCCCATAGCCAAGTGAGTGGCTGCCATCCTGTAGTGTCTCGCAGCCTCCAACCCTTACTCCTTGTTCACTAATCCCTTTGTGGTGGGCTGGTCCACCATGGACAAAGAGATGATGGAGATTTCATGCTCCAAATCTTTATTCCAGCAGTGCTGGGGGTGACATCTGTGAAACCCTCCATGACTTAAAGTGGGGGGGGGAGGGGGGGGTGTGTCTGGAATATGGAGGGGGGGTGTGTGCATTTTCTACAACTCCAGCCTCAGGCTCAGTGGGGATACGGCTACCTCCTTTCCAAAAGGGAAAGGTTCATGGTGTTTACATTTTGTGGGAAATACCATATGCCCTATGTTGTTTGATCATAAGGCCATACCCTGCCAATAAAAGTGCATCTGCAAGGTTTAACTGTTCCTTTTCTGCACATAGGCTGGAAATAGGACAAGCCTTTGGTCATCTTGCTAGCAGATGATGAGCTTTGTGCAGCAAACAAATATGGTGCCAGTGCTGCCAATGACCTCTACTCATGGGTGTTTTCTGAGCCCTGCACAAACTCCACAAGGATGCAGGTGAGCCCTTCCATCTAGGCTGACCAGTGGAGACCAGTTCCCATTGTGGCTGCACACATGGCCCACTCCTCCTCCCTGGGCACATGGGGACCAGGGAAGAAGTGTCCTGGACACTCTCTGCACTGTACATGGGGGCATACAGAGTAGAACAAAGGCAGGGTGATTCAATGGCAGTAGTTTTCCTACTAACAGGTCTGCAAGAAACAGTGCGGAGAAAAAGTGGCAGGGGTGGGGAAGCTCAATGAAGGCTGTGAAGGCAGCAGCTACGCTTGATAAGAAAACAGGGAGCTGGGCTGATGAGGTCCCAGAGGAAGGGAAAGGAGTCCTTAAGCAAGGTAACCTTCCTTCCCACCCTTCCCCTATTTGGGGACAAGAGCTTTTCCCCTGCTTCCCCCTGCAATGGGCCATTGGCACCCGTGGGCACTGCTTTTGCCGTGCCTCTGCCCAAGCAGGACATGTGCAAAGCAGACACTAGGCAAGGCTTGAAGGAAAGGCCCAGAGTAGGTATGAAAACAAGATACGCAGCTAACAGCTCATGATAATGTTTTAAAATGGCAAAAGCATTCAAATGACAAAACGTGTGACTGTCACAAGCCTACAGCAGTGTCTGCCCAGTGAGGAGGAGGAGGAGGAGCTAAGCAGGGCTCACTGTCTGGCCTCAGATAACTGTGTTATCATAATGTCTCCCCATGTGCAGCTCTCCCAGGCCCCGGCAATGAGCCAGGCACTTGTACAGAATGAGGCTGGGTCATGAGGTTTCTGATGCATGCACTTCCTCTGCAGGAGCTTTTTCTTACAGCTTAGGGCTCCAGTGCATTTCAAAACACAATAGTCCCCATGGGTAGCCTGGCAAAATCCATCCCTCCTCTACAGCTTTGAGACCAGTGCCTGTAATCCCACCAGAAATCTTACAGCTTCCCTGTCCCCATCCTTCTACTTCAGAGATGTAGAAACAGGATACACAGCTGCTGAGGTCAGAGCTGGGGCTGATGGCATAAGAGTGTTGTGACCCAAAAGGAGCTGTATAGGATGACCTTCCTCCTATTGGGACCAACGACCAAGTTCGTTATTCCCTTGGACTGAATTAAGGTGAAATGACACCAACCAACCAATTTTATGATTTATTAATACAAAATACAAGGCATGTGGTTAGATACAATAACTCAATGGCAACTATTTAACTGGATAACTTCACTGGATAAACAAGTCCAGTGCTACATGTTCTTACTTAGATCTCGTCCTAAAAGAAAGAGAGAGACAGATACAGAAGATATCACCACTCTTAGATCCAGTGGCATCTCATTGGTCCCCCACCCACTCTGGGTGTCTTGGTGGTGGGGGTCACACACTAACCTCTGATTGTACAATTTTGATACAGTTCTAGTCCCAGAATTTCCACCTAGTTCCAAGAAACTTCGTGCATATGCATCATGGGTGTTATGCCATGCAAGGGTAGGCATGGTCTGGTTCGGCACAGGCTTGGTGTATCCTGGGTGGATGCAGAGAGACTGTTTTGGGGACTTGCACCTGACGAGACCCTCCCAAGGTCAATGATGTAGCACCCTGCACATGCGCAGTTGTTCAAAACCACAAAATACCGTCTCAGTTCCGATTCTGCATGGCCAGAAACCGGTATCTCGTTCTTGCGAAGTCTGCAACGGTCGCAGTTAGTTGTTGACAGGCATCAAAACCACACAATGTCGTTGCTTGTGGTTATAATACCTACTACAATGCATGAGTCTCTTGTGAAATCTCACGCACATGAGTCGCTTGCAAAGTTTGCAATTGTCACAGCAAAGCTCACATCTTCTGCACCAAGAAATGTTTAAGGCAAACATTTACTCATCTGTCTGCCATAAGGAGGTGTCTGGCATCCGCTTTATAGGGGAGGGAGTTGAAGAGGTGTCCCTGGATGTGCCCTCCGAGGATTCTACTGTGGGACCTGGGTCCAGGGTGGCAGGAGTGATATCCAAGAGCTCGCATTCCTCCAGACTCTCCTACATGGGGACACTGAGATTCACGTTGTGGAAATCCAAGGCAAATGCTGTCTCAATGGCATGCTTCCTCCCAAAGACTTTCTCAGGCTCCCTATACTGGGCACAGGCCTGACTGCCAGTTGTAGTTACTGGTCTGCAAGAAGACTATCTTCATCTATGACTTTTTAAGGCAGCCTTGTTCACTGCTTGTAGGTGACAGCTGGTGGGAGTTTCTCAACCTTCTGAGATGCCACTGGCTTATCTTGCCCCTTGAGAAACTCCTCTTTCCCTCATGGCATGGGTTAATGAGAAATTTTTTATCTTCAGGGCTGCAGGCTGCAGTTATCCGATTTTTTTTTTTGCAGGTGAAAGAGGGAGCTTCCAGTGTGGTAGAGGAGAGTAGAAGTGTGGAGAAGAGATAATACAAAAGGGAGGATAATGAAAGACGAGTACAGCAAGGAGGTTTAACAACAGAAGGCAGGAAAAAGGGAAGGGTTTCAGATCTGAAGACTAGATGAATGAGGATAAAGCAGCAGATAAGCAGACACCACTAACGCAGTTGAGAACTGACAGTTGACAGCAAATAGGAAGATACATGCAGTACTTGACCCTGCAACCTCCTTCAGGCTTTGAGGCCACTCTTCAGGGTCTGAGAGCCTTCTGGAAATGTGTGTACCTTACCTCCATGCTCGAGGTCCTTGTAGTGGAAAACTGACGTGACGATTTAGTACCCAATACTCCATTGAGTGTTGGAGTGCTGTGGAGCAGAGCTTCTGGTCTGGCTTCATCCAACAGGAATCTATTCTGTGCACATCAGCACCACTTTGAGAAACCAACTAACATGTGACAAGTTGGGACAGTCTGGAGATCAGCTTCAAAGCTAGCCTATTGCTATGAACTAAGTTACGAAGGTAGACAGAATAGTAAGACTTAAAAGTACATTAATATGTATGTTCATGACCATGATAAAGTATTTTTATCAGGTACAGTATTATTATTTTTTTTCCTTATGGGTTCTATGTAAAGGTTTATGGTTAAAAAGAAATAATATGATTACTGCTTATTTTTTTCTGGCTTTCTGCAAAATAGAGAAAACTAAAAAGAACATTTTCTGAACAGAACAGCTTTGTGATAACACAAAGAACTCCACTCATACTTTGCTTTTCTGCCATGTGGTAAATATTTCAAACCCAAATAAGTTTGTGTAGCAGCTAGCTGACAGATTGATTTTGCAAGTATAAATCTTTGAACAATGTTACTTGTATATATTTAAAAAGACCAAACAAATTAAAAGATATGCAGCCCTGAGGAAGGGAGGAAATAGTAACCCTCTGTGAAACCTTATTTTTGTATTTGCAACACAATAGTGAATTATTTGCATATCTATTGCCTGAAGGTTAACTTCTTGTTGTGGTCTAACCCCAGCCAGCAACTAAGCACCACACAGTTGTTCACTCACTACCCCCTCAGCGAGGCAGGGGAGAGGATCAGGAAAAAAAAAAGGTAAAACTCATGGGCCAAGATAAAAACAGTTTAATAGCACAGAAAATGAAGGGAAAATAATAATAATAATAATATAATACAAAAACCAAGTAATGCACAATGCAATTGCTCACCACTCACTGACCGACACCCAGCCTGTTCCTGAGCAGCAGCCTCCTGGCCAGCTTTCCTCCAGCTTTATATAGTAAGCATGATGTCACATGCTATGGAATATCCCTTTGGTCAGGTGGGGTTAGCAGTCCCAGCTGTGTCCCATCCCAGCTTCTTGTGCACCCCCAGCACAAGAAGCTGGTGGGGCAGTGTGAAGAGCAGAAAAAGGCCTTGACTCTGTGTAAACACCGCTCAGCAATAACTAAAACATCAGTGCGTTATCAACTGTATTCTCATCCTAAATCCAAAACAGAGCACTCTACCAGCTACTAGGAAGAAAATTAACTCTGTCTCAGCTGAAACCAGGACACTTCTTTTCATTTCCTAAATCCTAACGAATAGAGTCTGAGCCTTCAACTTTGCAGATGTTTGAAACTCTGCAGAATTGACATTGATAAGTTCTACCATCTTGAAAACAAGCCCTTTTGTAGCTTTCATAAAAGTAATTTTCATTCATGTTCTAGTTTTGCTAAGTTTAGCTTGTGGTTGCACATCTCAAACCATGGTCACATGGGCAGTTATGGCTAGAATGAAACTTATCTGCCCTTGCTCTGCACCTGAGTCCTGTGTACCAGCTGTGGTCTGGAAGTTGTGTGACTGTTTTGGATGAGGGTCAGGGGACAGGAGCAGTGGAGAGCCACTCTTGTGCCCCTTTAGCTCCCAGATCAGCCTGAATCCCAGCACCTCTGCACACACATAGTTGAGTTTGTTTCCGTTGGGCCCTTATCCATTTTGCTGTGCTTTTGTTAATGAAATTCCATTTTCACGAAGGCTTCAGACATCATCTACAGTAGATGATGATAGTAGATATAGTAGATGATGTCCTTTTACTTATCAAGCATCTTCACTATTAGTCGTGTGGTAGAAATGAGCAGGGCAGACTTGGTTTAGTTCAATCCGTGATGCAGTATTCGGGAAGCCCCAGAATGTAGCAATGTCATCCTCTGTTGATAATAACCAGGAAGTCAGTTTGTAAATTCAGCATTTGGATTGCCTGTTGATGACTGCACCTATTTGCTGGCTCATTCATAGAAACAAGACATGAGAAGGAGCAAAAGACATTAATGCATCTCTCAGTGCCAAACCATTCTCTCTGTTTGAATCTCAGCTTAGCCTAGTTTTCAGTGCTTTTCAAGATGTTCTTAAGAAAATAGTGCCAGTCTGCAGGGTTCACTGTTAACAAATATTCTTTGTTGCAATACTTCACTACACTTTCATGAGTGAATCTATAGCTTGTGAAATCATTGGGCTAATAACAGAGCTGACTAAGGCTGAGCACAGGGGAAAATGTGAATGTACAAGCCTGTACGCTTCAGTTTTATCTCTGTTGCCCTATACTGTTCTGCAGCTCAACCCTTTTGAAAAGCTTCTGAGGCTTCTCAAACACAGCGTAGTATTTGTGACGTGGAATCCTAGCCAGCAGGGAAAAGAGATAATACCACCATGTTTATTTCACTTATTACTTTGTAATGACTCAATTGACTACAAGAAAGTAGATCTTTCAAGCTAGACAGGATCCCAGAAGTCCATTCCTCTGCTGATTGTGATAGCTGGAAAAAGAGAGAGAACTATGCCCTGGAAAAATGACTGTAACACAGATGAAAAAATAAAAAGAAAAAAAAAAACCCTAGGCAGTTGAAGACTGTGGTTTTCCAACTCAGAATACACAGTGACAGAAAACATTGGCATTTGTAAAATATTCAAGGTATAGTCATCAAAGTCTAGACCAATGTTGAATGAAAGCTACTAAGTAACTGATTTGGGAAGGAAATTATACCCATGTAACATGCTTTTGTGGGGTTACTTTAAGCTGTAAGATCTACAGTCTGCTAGGTCTTCTCAAAGAGTTCAATATTAACTAATATATGGTCACACTTTTTTTCTCTTTAGTAAAGATAGATTATAAAGGCATATCTGGCAAAAAATGGTTTTCCTATAGCTTCTTTCTTTTGTGATATAACAGTTCTCGGTGCTTTTTTTTCTGAGAACTCAGAGCTGAACAAGACTAACCAGTAAACACAACAGTGCCAGAGGTCTGGACTGCAGAGCAATGCTCTCATAATAAGAAATCGGTAGGAGCAGAAGTTTTGTTAGGAAGCTCCCCGGTACAGCAAGATGAGATGTGCTTTGGGGAACCTTTGAACCTTGGTTATGTTTATCCCACAGCTGTCACCAACATGGCCGTGCTGTGACGAACTGCGATTCCTGGTTGATAGAGCTGTGCTGGTAGAAACCTTTAGTGTAATACCACTGCATCAGCAAAACTTCAAGAAGGATGTATATAGATATTCAGGTGTCTGTCACTCCACCACTTTATTGACCTAACGTCTTGGTCCTCCAGCTTCTCTCAGCGTCCTTTAAGCAGAAATACGAGTGCAAAGAACAATTCTTCTACATAAGAAAGGGCTGGAGATGGAGGGCTACTGAACCGCAGTGAGCGAGGCAGTGACTGGCAGAAAGAAGCCCCTTATTGGTAGAGTTTGACACTTCTCTTCCTTTGTGAGTCAATGCCTTTCTCTGTTCATGCTTCAGTGATTCTCTCTCCCACTAGGCTTAAATTCTGCATCTCAGCTGCCAAGAGGTACAGGTAGCAAATCCTGAATTCAGTTAAGGGGTGCTTAAGATCAGGAATCAGCCTGCAGGATGAACCTAGAAGCCGAAGATGGAGACAGTGGCTAAAGTCTGACAAGATTCAGAGGAGCACAGCAACGTGCCAGATCCTCACTGGATTTGAGCGTATCAGCCTGGTAAGCACCCAGTAAGGGGCCCCAACTGGGTCTGCAGTGCTGATTTTGTGGTACAGTATCACTACTGATGTGGTTTTAGTACAGGACTCATCTCAAAACCAGACCAATTTTTCAAGCTAATGTAGGGCAAGGCCTTAAAGACAAATAACAATGTGTTTATACAGTGCATTTTTTTTTTACAGCAAACATGAAATAAAGCACATTGATTCCAGATTACGATGTCAGAGATATACGAGGGACATCTGTCACTATGACAGAATCATAAATCATCCTGCTGCAATCCTGACATGCCTTTTTTTCATTGGAAAAGTAGTTCTTTAAAATGGGATATAATTAAGTTGCTTAGAGCCACATATTAGCAATTTAAAACCTGTTATTTTTCTCATGTGAAAAATGTCAGATGAAACATAACAGTTTTGTTTTTAAATGAAACTAGTTTTTTAAAAAATGACCATTATATACCACAGCAATTCAGGGTGCTCCTAGGAATTGTCCCACGTGAAGAAACGATAAGGAAAATGAATCTGAGAGTGAACGAAACAGTGCTGTAGGTGCACCAGCAAACCACCCTGATGTGGAAGACAGATAAGTAGTAAGAGACCAGCAGAGCTGCATCAGGAATTCTCCAGTGACCTGAATATCAAAAAGGAAATTCTACAAAGAATGAAAGCAAGGGCATATAAGAGATGAGTAATAAAGCAGTAGCATAAACATCTAGGGATAAAACTAGGAAGACTAAATCACAAAGTAAGTTACAACTTTCCTGGAGCATAGAAGGGAAGAAAAAGAGGTTCTATAAATACCAAGAAGTTAGAGGAAGAGAAGGGCAGAGGCACAAATGACAGATACCCAGAGTAGAGTGGAATGTTTAATACTTCTTTTGCTACATTCTTCACATGCACATAAACATTAATGATAGGTACTTAACAACACTATTTTTTTTTAACAAGAGGAAGGACATATGCCAGAATTGGGAAAAAACAAGTCAAATAATGTTTGAATAAATTAGATGTACACAAGTCTCTAGTTTACTGAAATTCACTTAGTACATACTGGACTCTCAGTTTATCTCTTAGAGTTCCTGGATAATTCATAGGAGCCTGCAGCAACTATGTAGCCTAAGATGGAAATATAGTCAGGATCACACTTCCAATTTTTGGTAATGACCTGAGACCTGATGTTACGATATACATTCTGCAAATTATTTTAAACAAACCACCCACTCGGTTTAAAGACTTGCTCTTCCTTAATTCTTGCCATCATGGCACACAGTTTAAAAAAAGAAAAGAAAAGAAAAGAAAAATGTAATAAGGTTTCCTACACACGTCATTCACAGCAGGCTCAGATTTGAGCACTATTGAAAAGTTGGCTGCAGCTCTGGTTTGCATGGTTATAACCATTTCTGCTTTTAAAATGGGAAATTAAGAACCTAGGGAATTACAGAGTACTCTGCCTAACCTCAATACCGAGAAAGATAGGGGGACAAATTATTGAGAAGTAAACGCATGCACGCCGTAAGAATAATAACATGATAAGAAACAGCCAACATGAGTTTGTCAAACTAATCTAATTTCCTTCTTGAACAAGGCAACTGGTCCAATAGATAAAGAAAAGGAGTGGAAATTACTGTATATTGACCCAAGATGTATCTTGACCTAAGTAAGGCTTTTGACCCTGTCCTGTATGCTCATAAATGAACTGGGGAAAGCTGTCCCATTTGAAAACACTTTTAATTCAATTCACTGTTAACTGTAAACATACGATTGTTGATAGTTGTGCTAGGAGGATGTTGAAGAGGAATCTTGCGCAGCTCCTAACAGAGAGGCTCCTGTTGAACATTTCAATAGAGACTTAGATGACAGAATTAGAAATAATTATATACTTATAAGCTCGGTAGATGAGACCATGTGAAGATTTGCAAATGTGTTCAAGGACAGAATTAGAATTCAAAAGTATCTTGATAGATTCTGAAAGGTTCTGAAATCCAATATAAAAAATTTGAACAAAGACAATCGCAGAGGACTACATTTGGGAGGACGAAATCAAAAGCACAACCACAGAATGCCACTGCAGATAAAAATCTAGTGATTAATGAGGGCCATGAATGAGTCAACAGTGTGATGCTGTTGAGGAAAAGATTCTCTTGAATTATCTGTTTGTAACAGTATATGTAAGACCAAACATAATTAGTGTGCTCTTCTTGGCACTGATGAAACGTCAGCTAAAATACTGTATTGTACTCTGAAGCACCATAATTTAAGAAACATCTAGATAAGCTGGAAACAATCCAGAGAAGATCAACAAGGACAAGAATTTTGGAAAATTGAATCCATAAAGCAAGGTTGCAAGTTTTGCTTTTGTTTTAATCTAAAAAATATAAGGCTATATGAGGTTGAACAGTCTTCAAGTACATAAAAGGTTATTATAAAAAAGATAGTTATATGTTTTTCCATGCCCACTAAGAATACGGGCAGAATGTGAAGGAAACTTTTTCAGCTGTGCTATAATAGGTATTACAATAACATGTTGTAACTAGAAGAAAAGATTATAATTGGAATATATTACCCAAGAAGGTTGTATAATCCCTGTCATTAACATTTTTAGGTACAAATCAGAAGGACTGCCATCTGCAATTGTCTAGACAATTGTGGTCTTTCTTCAAAGTTAGGAGATGGACCAGGTGAATGTTTCGTAGTGGGTGGCTGAGATCCCTGGAACCATGACAGAGTGTACAAGTTATTACAAGGTAATCCATAACAGATTTTCTCTAAGAATGCATTTGAAAATTTCACGTGTGGTCCTGGACATATTCATTAGCCATTGTGGAAGATTGCACAGGTTGTTCTCTGGAGTTGTTTGTTTTGTTTTGTTTTGTTTTTTTTAAAAAAAAACTTGTTTTCCTTTGATTTTGTGTTGGGGGGGGGTGTTTTATTTTACCTCAGGAAAGTTAGGTACAGCTTTGATTAAAAATATTGAGGAATAACAGACTACCTTACCCCTTGAGATCACATCCAAGTCTGCATTTCTCTGATTCATGTGTAATCTACAGTATTTTTTCTAAGTTGTTGAAGAGCTTTACAAGCACAAATTAATTATTAAGCTAGTTCTTTTCCCAGGGCAGTAATGACCTAATCATTTATGATAGTGCTTAAATGAGGAATTAAACAAACATATCCAAAATAAATACAGATTAAATCATCTTTGCCAATGGAAAAGGACAAAATCTTGTTTTCATGCCAATGAGACTGCAAAACAACAGCACACATACAGATCTCAGTAAAACTAACAAGTCAAGACTTCTCAATCTGTGAGAAATTCTGAATGTTAGTAGTTGTTTTTATTCAAAATGTTATTATTTTTTCTAATCTGGAAAACTAGAAAAATGGGAATGGGAGGTGAGAATGAGAAAAAGAAATAAGTGTTTTGGAAAGGTTGGAAAGTTTTGAGGGCTTGAATTACAACCGAACATTTCAACATTTTAAACCCAAAATGTTGCAGTCACTGTGTACCACATATATATCCTAGGCAGGGGAGCACAGGGAATATTACAGGAGCCACAGTCCTCCAGGGACCCTAGTACACACAAGAAAATGCCAACCAGAATTACAGTGCAAATAAAATAGCATTCTGCAATATGGTATTTTTTTGTGTTAGCTCAAAATAAATCTTTTTAAAAATCATATCCCCAAAGGAAAACTGAGCAAGACCAAGTTTTTCAGAAAATGTGCTCTCTGTTAGAAATTCAAACACATGTAAAACTTCTGACAAACTCTAGTTACTACTTAATATAAAAAAAAAAAAATATTTCTCAAAAATATTTTCTAGAGAAATCTGTATTCAGTTTGCAGATTCGGATTCACAGCGCAGCATGGTATTGACCGAAATATGTCTGTAAACCCTGGAAGTGTTTGCAGTCACCATTGTTATTTTAGTGTAGTAAAAGATGATCATAAGCCGCAAAGAAAGATCTATGCCAAATATGACTTTCCAGAAATTCAGAAATATTTAGGTTTGGTGTTTATTCATTAGGCCATACTTCAGTGAATGTCTGCTGGTCCTTTTGTTCTTTTAAAAACATACCTGACTTCTAGACACCGGAATAACGATTTCACACTTCATGAGAAGTTTGTTTCTTTTAAACAGACACCAGAGCTTGTGAATTTTGCTGTGCAAATGGATGAATACTGACCTAATGAACCTGGCTAGCTTCAGGTCTACCATTAGACAACCTGCCCTTGTTAAACAACAGTAAAAAACCACAGAAGTTCAGAGATCCTGGGACAAACCTGTCAGGTGTCAAGGACAGCCCTAATTCCAAAGTGCAGAGCGACAATTAGACCCAAGTTAACAAATCTCAGCTTGGCTGAGCTTGCTTAGGGCAGCCCTGGTGAGGCAGTTTCTTTACTGGGACCCGTAAACCTGAAGGTGGACTGTTGAGTTTGCAGGCCAGGATGTTGCGTGCAGCTCCATCACACACGCCAACAGGCTAAAGTGTCCTAAGCAGCTTAAATAGCTTTAAGCAGCTTTGAAGACTTAGACACTTTAAGCTTATAAAGCAGTTTAAGCTGCTTAAACTGCTCTAGGACTTTAACGAGGGCCCCATGATGCTGCTCCTCGCCAGGAGAGTGAAAAGAAGATGGCTTCGCGCTGTGGCTTCCTTGCCATCGGCTGGAAGGAAGGAGCTATGTGGTTGCCACAGATCCAGCCTGGAGTCTGTGCAAATGCAAACAACTGATATTGACATATTTTGGCAATGATGTTGTAAAAAATAATGACGTGTATACTCTCTCCCCTCGATTACCTCATGTATCTTCCTTTTTTGTAGCTACTTCCCTTCCCTAGCCACCTCCTTCTCATTTTCTATTTTCACTCATTTCGCTCAGACTCTTTCAGTATCTGTTTCCCCTCTAATTAATTCTTCCTAAAGAAATGGTCTTACTGCAGTTATATACTCTTATGAAGAAAATACGTCTCAATTCAGCCTATTCAGTCCACAGAACTGTTCTGTGGACAAACATGCATTTGTATCACTATGGTTCAACCTAAATCTAGAACTGTTTTTTCTCAAGAGAAGGGCATGAGGTGATAGAAGCAATGTGGAAAAACCCAACCATGTAATCCTAGAAAGTTCTGATGGCAGCCTTTAGAGTATTACTTTAAAAAGATAGGCTAGCATTGTTCAGAAGAAGGAATACAATGCACTGACTCTGCATCGCCTTTCCTGGCATTTCGGAGATTTGAGAAAGGATGTAGGAGGAGCAAGTTTGGAGACAGTTGTCCAGGAAAATGGGTAAATGTATCTTCCTACATTGGTAATCTCTTAGGGCTGAAAGGCCTTTGTTTTCAGTTTTCGCTCTACCTCTCTGAATTTGGGGTGTGCTGCACAAACCACAAGTCGCTCTGTTCTTACATCCTTACAAAGGATGTAACACTCCCTCCTCATTACATACAAGTCATCAGCGTGCAACTGCGTGGCTGCTCAATTTAATGACAACTGCCACCATACAGTGACAAGTCACTTTGAACCGCCGTGTTAATGACTAGCACTGCAGTGTCGTTGTAGTCATCCAGCTTGGGATGGATGTGATGTTGGCGGTGCTGAGGATCTGCTCAGACCTGCATCATCTTGCTTTTCTTGTGTTGGAATTCCCTTTCTAACCCCTTCAGCAGTTCTGCTCTTCTCTTTCATATCTTTCACTCACTTCCTAGGTTCATGTCCTAACTTCTCAGGTGTTCTCTCTCCAGAGTCCTCAATTTAACTGGCCCCACATTTTTCACAGGCTTATGAATTCCCATCACACACCACTCTGTATATATCACACACTCTAATCACAATTTGGCTGCAAAATGTAACTGTAAAACTTACCATACTCAAACAATGTGTTCTGAAGACTTGGGGGTGTAAGCAGGAAGAGGGATCATGGTAACCCTTACTCAATGCTCTTTTTTTTTCTGATTATCTATGCTATGCATTCCTAAATGATGTTGCGTATCACCATAGTGTGTACTGCATGCACAGCATGTCCAGTGTGGCATATTTACATACAAGCATCACTTCACACTTTCGTTGAGGCTTGCTTTATTCCAAATGTTATTTTTTCCCAGCAGCCTGAAGGTATGTTTATCTCCATTTTTACTGAAGAAAATTATTTCTAGCATGATCTATTCTTTGCAAGTAATCAATGCACTTTAATCCCTTTTCACATTTATCCAGCTATCAATTACTGTTTCCCTCAAAGTGTGTTCCAAACTCTGCATATAAGGCTAGTAGAATTCACTAGCTTGTAAGCAATTGAATTATTTCTGCTTCTTAAATATAGACTTGACATGCTCCCATCAGGTGACACCACTGCCAGTTAACAGATTCATTCTTAGTGGCGTACTGGAACGACTGGAGCATGGTTTCCTTGGGTTCGTGCCCTGTATCTACTGGTAGCTCAAGCTCCAGCCAGTTTGGCAGGAGAAAGGGCAGGTTGTCTGGGCTGCTTGTGGGCTTCCTGGCCAGCGGGATGGTGTTAGCTGCTCAGTGTCCAGACAGCTCTCAGGCCAGAGAAGAAGGTGAGCTGCACCCACCAGTCCCACAACTCCGATGGTGATTTGGGTCTCACTCTCCTCTAGGCAGCTGCTCATCTCCGTGAATGATTAACAATGGGAATTAACGAGGTCGATTAAGGTTAAAGATAAACACCGAAAAGTCACCTTATTTGAATTCTGAAAAGTTTTATGTAGACCAGGCATCAGGTCATGAATACACACTGCAACTTAGCAGACATTTACATGTATGCCTAATTTTCAATTGGAACTCAATTTCCTTTCGCTTCCAGGAAACTTTAGCATATGTTAAAATTAACTCTACTGATTTGAGGTGATGGCAGCACTGTATGTTTGCATGCCTTAATAAACAACTGTCCACGTGCCAAAAAAATTTTGTTGACTGTGTTGAGCCTAGTGAGGCCATGCATCTGGACGGATCCACCAATGGAAAAAGAAATTTTTCAGAGCTACTCTTGGACTAAGTCACCAAGAGTTGGCGAGCTGCCGGGGTCCTGTTGCTGGGCGGATCACGAGGTGTCAGCCCATCATTGAGGGCTACTGCTCCAATTACCAGCTGCTCATACAGCAAAAATATACAGGACAGCAGACCTTCCTTCCTTCCTTTCCCAAACTCAAAACAACTGTCTCCTTGATGAGTCTGTAGGATTACAGCTGACCTTGCTACAGGACAGCATGGGGCTTCATAAGCCAAACTGACACTTTTTATCATTCCTCCATCTTCTTCAGCATCTTCTCCCAAATTTTGACACTCCCACCACTGTTTATTTTTTTTTCAATA
Organism: Chlamydotis macqueenii; assembly: GCF_036417535.1. NCBI lineage: Eukaryota > Metazoa > Chordata > Aves > Otidiformes > Otididae > Chlamydotis > Chlamydotis macqueenii. The sequence continues at coordinate 63,433,186 of NC_141556.1, read as the reverse complement.
ATCTTATTTATCTGAAATAAACTCACAGTTTATTTCAACTTCAAAAAATAACTTCTCTTTACATTTGTTCCTAGTTATTCTCTTTTTTTTTTTCTTTTTTTTTTTTTCCTTTTTTTCAGCTTCATTGGCTAGCTTCTTCTTTGGCTAATGGATGATACAGTGAATTGCCTGAATTTAGTACATGTCTGTGAATACTATTTCCCGAAACTGCAACACCAGCCCAATCTTTTGGCTCTACTGGAACCTATCCTAAGACGTGGGTAGAGTTTAAGATTTTAGGAAGAAAGCCAGCATTTTGCACTCTACCAACATTAATCTCATGCATTCCCTCTTGCATTCTTGATTCTGTAATTGGCCTGCGCTTCCATCTCCACCCATATCCTGCCTTTACACACATCTGTGTGCAGATGACGGGAGGAATGATGGGTGAGCCAGCCAGTCTGCTTGCTGAGTCACCCCAGGAAGATAGACTGTCATCTGCCAATTAGGATGGAGAAAAAGGAAGTGTGTCAGCGAAACACGTGATCTCAGCAATTGCACCTCACGTGCCAAAGTAGAAATTGCATCATGCTGTGCTATAGCAGAGAAATGCAGAGAAGAGCACAAGCATGCATTGCCACAATGGCCTACAACATAGGAATTGAAGAAAAACCAAAACTCAGCCTATTTCTTTTCATGGATGACTATAATACCAAAGGTGACTGTAGCAATCAAGAAACGGATAGAACAGTGGTACAGTATAACTCTCCAGGCATTTTTGGTGACTTTTATTTGGGTGTCCTTTCCTGTGCATGGAGGCTCGACAGCAGAATCACACATACAATTTATGAGGGAGTTGGACTAGATGACCTTTAAAGGTCCCTTCCAACCCTAACAATTCTATGATTCTATGAGTATGCAACAATTATGCAATTTGCTGGACTGTACACGCAATAAATGGCTGGGACTAACATGCTATTAGCCCAAGCACTAACGTCCTCACTGCCTCTGATGCAGACACCCAACTGGGTTTCTGCTGGCCAAGCAGATTATAATCACATGGGGCAGTGCCAGTCTCCACTGCTCCTTCCAACAGGCTGATACTCAGTTTTGCTGAGTTGCTATCTTCTATTTTGATTTTTTTTTTTGTCAGAGTTTTAGAGCCTTTTCAGTTAATAGTTTTTCCTTCAGTCTTTGAGTGACTGCTACCAACTCAACAATTTCACTTCTGTCCTCGTTTCTGCCTTTTAAATATATCTTGCCTGGTTTAAGTTTATGTGCTGTCACTCATAGCTTAACAACCTTTTTTTGTTTAGTACGGCTGACTTAGGCCTTGTGTTAAAATAGTAAGAGTGTGTGAAAGATCTAACAAAATGGTGGGAGACTATCTGTGCGTGTTTTCTGACAGATTTCTAAGCTCCATGTCGGCTTAAAAATGTGGACCTTGCCAGATGGCAAGAAGACTCTGAGAAATAGATACTGACATGAACACCATCTGGGGTCAGATGTGCTATATAACCGGTATCAGCGACGGTCTTTGTATGCCGAGGAGAAGAGTCTGGGAAGGATGGACTTCAAAGGGAAAATGACGTAGGAATCAGTTATATGAAACTGAAAATGAAACAGTACTGCATAATATGACTTTGACCATTCACAGATTCTTAAGGAAAAAAAACCAAAATTGTGAGGATAATTAATCACTTGTACAGGTTGCTCAGAGAGGTTTGGCCATCTCCATCCTTGGAGATTTTCCAGACATGACTGGATAAAACCCTGAGCAGCCTGGTCTCAGCTCAACATTGACCCTGCTTTGAGTGAGGTGGATGGACTAGGGACGTCCCGAGTCCACTTCCAGCTTGGATCATTCAGTGATCCTACGATTTAAGTTGCTGCTGGAGCCAAGGGTGGGTGAGGTGGGGAAATGGTGTTACAAAGGGAGAACACTCAGCATGTTTCAGCACTCAGCAGATATTTCCCAGTATGACTGAGTCTCTGTAAAACTTAGCTGCTACCATCCGTGTAAGGTGATCCTGTCTCTCTCCAGGTCCTGTCCTAGTGTTCCTAGTCTCTCTCTTGAGCTGGCGCTGGCCCTTGTCCAACATCTCTGTGAGCTTTTTCAGCGCACTGAACTGGCAGAAGCTCATTAGTTTTTTTAAATTGGTTGGCTTTCTGCTGATTTAGTTAGCTGAGCTATTTCACTAAAAGACAGATGAGCACCACAGCATGAGGAGGAGGTGGTAACATGTCGTTAAGATTGGAAGGAGTTAAGGTTGGGCAGGGCCCTCTCAGTGGGAGTGAGCCATTAAATTTGCCTTGCTGCCTCATGAAACAATGTGATTTATCTGCAGCAGCTTCAATACGGGCATAACAACAAATTTGGTAAGCCCAAAAAAGAATGCATCATCAAGAAAATAAAAACTCAGAAATAAAAATTCTTTAATGCTAAGACCGACAAAAAGTGTGGAATTACAGAAAGGAACATGAAAGCAGACTAATCAGTGAAAAATAACGTTCAAGGAAAGATGAACAGAGATATATTAGAGACCTAACAGTTGAAACTGAAACTCCTGCCATGGTAGGAAACCACAGATCTTGTTTACTGAGTTACAAAAATCCTGTGTGGCTAGTTTAAACAGGAAATGGGGTGATCAGAAGCAAAGATAGGGAAATGCATACAACTGAGATAACATAGATGGGCAAAGCATTTTAAAGAAGTCATTGGCAAAAACTCAGCCCTACCTTTACATGACATTCTGTGACACGAGATGATGTGACTTCAAACAACAGGAGATTGCCACTGGCTCAGTAGTGATATCAGAAAAGCAAGTTGTAATCCAGTAGGTAGCAGCAACAACACAATGAAAGAAAACTTGATCACAGTGGATATCTAAGAGCCCTCAATGTCACTGCAGAAGTAAAATTTTAAAAGTTGTTCAATAAAATCTGGGAAAAAAACCCCAACTTTTGATGCAGGAGAGCACAGAGTTGTTAAAATATTTTAAAATGAGTCTGGGAAAGTGTATCTCTGCCCTACACTATAGGGGAGGTCATTTGCAGTGGAATACTGCACAAGATGACACAGATGATGGATGGAGAATTGGAGGAGAACAGCCTCTGGACTCAGGCCCAGAAAATGGGATATTCACACAAAAGAGCATCCTGAAAGAACACATGCAATGACAGGCTTTGCTTATCACCAGTTTAATTGATTTTTTTTTTTTTTTTAAGGTTACTCTCCAGTGGCTTCAGGAATGCCTTGTGGAGCTACAGCACTCATCTCATCCTCCACCACCATGGCCTTGCAGACAGGGACGGATCGCTGCATCTGGGAATGCATCTAAGTAACAGACTGGTTCACTTTGAATGCTGGTGTAAAACAAGGGTACACTTGCTTTCTGCTGCTGTTTTGCATTACAATACATAGCTACTATGCAGGCAGCACAAGTAGCAGCATACCATGGGTGGATTTACACATATCTTGGAAGCGTAAATTGTGCTAGTAGCATTGTGTTACTGAGCCATAGACATGAAAAAAGCTATCAAGAAACATAACCTAGGAAAAAAAAGTAAGCCAAACAGGATTCAAAATCAGCTATCAAAGCACACATCCCTGAAAGCTTAATACCAAGCACCAAAGTTATGTTAGAAAACACAAATTCTGGGAAAGTAGAACAGCTTGCCCATCCTGTCTACATCCCATTTCTGAGTAATTAGGAAGGAACTGACAGCAAGGATAAGGGAGAGTCTTCCACCATCCATACTTATTTCAGCATATATAAATTGAAAATACTCAGTCCCAGAACGAAAAGAAGATTTTAAAAATTATTATTTACATGTAATTACAGTGTTAAAATAGACCCAGGAAAGTAGAAACATCAAAGGCGCTAGAAAACTAGATGTCTTGAAAGAAAAAGTGCCTATGAAAAAGTCTGAACATTGGGCTCTATCCTCAGCACAGAGTTGAGCAGCCTCGCAGCTCACCTTTCACCACAGCCCGCAGGGAGCACAGGATGTATTTGGTGTGCGTTCTCTGAATGGCAGCCGCCAAGAATTCTCCACAAAACAATCCAGTGGAGACCAGCACGTGTGAAGAAGAGGACATTCTCTAGAGATCTTAGGGAGCCCCACCTCACGGGAATGACAGTGATCAGCGTCAGCTGTGTCCACTAGAAACACCAATGAATGGCACAGAGGAATGGAAGACACTAGCTCCCACAGCATGTCCTAGTCTTGCTATAGGAAGAAGACAGTAAGGGTAACCTAAGGGCTGCTGGAAAATCCAATATATTCTCTGTAATTGCTTTGTTTTTGCTGTGAAGCAAAACTTGCGTTAGGCTAGCTTGTTTTATTAGCTGCTGCTGGAGGTAATAGTTACGAACCTTACTGAAGGGGAGGAAAACAGAGCTCTTGCTCTAGAGAGTAGCTGATGTCCAGACTAAAGCACTCTGCCAATTGCTTCAAGGAGCCGAGGGCCCGTTGCCAAGGCACTGCCATGTGATTGCCGCAGTCACGACAGACTGGGGAGAGAGTCCATGCCAAGAGGAGCTGGCAGGTGTGGGACTCAGGTAGTCATGCTAGGGTGGAAATTACATGATCCTTGATTAAAGGGGTTTTGCCTTTCATGTATCTTCAAAACTATCTGGAGCCCACTGGCGTCATAAGCAAGGATGGTTTGTTTTTTATTATCTAGACTGAATGAGGAAACTTTTATCAAATGGTGCTGCATTACAGACAGTTCTGCTGCTTAACAATAATATTTGGGTGTGCAATCTGGTGTTGATCTGCAAGGTTAGTAATGTCTATAAAATAAGTAGTCCTTTTTCATTTGAGTGATCTACCAAGTTGTCTCAGCTTCAGCTTGTTAAGTTTGAGCTTAGATCTGAGTGTGCTTTTTGAGGTGACACTGCTGATGTAAGAGGGAACACAGACTCCAGTGACATTGAGTACATTCAGAATATATCACCTCTGCTACAATTCCCACCATTTTCTTCGCCGAGTTTTAACACAAACCCACTATTTCTATGCTTTTTTTTAAAAAAAGCCAAACTCTGTAGTCTGTTCTTGGCTTTCTTCTACAGTTCTCATAAAATCAGACCCACATATAGCCCAGATTCCTCAATGGTATCTCGTGAATTTTTTCCACCTTCTTGTGCTATATATATTACTATGTCCTAAGCAGCAGCATGTGTCTGTGTTTTGAGTACAGATTGCTGTTATTTTAGATATCTGCCTCCATAAAGGAGCATCAGTGTTTCTCACATGTATTCACTATTTTCACAGAGGTTTAACCTCATTTCCAAAATTAGGTTGTTCTTGTTCTTCAAGTTAAACAACTAAATATTTTTTTAAATTTGGTAGTCTGCCCACCAAAACCCATATGTATTTATACGTATATAGCAGTTGAAGTAAAGAGCCTTATTCAGAAGAGGCTCTTAAATGTCTGCCTTCTTTCTAAGCACCTACTGAAGGTAAGTTTAGTGTGCGTTTACACACTTTTCTGCATGGGGGTGCATTGAAGAACAGGCTTGTTTTCTGGAATCAAAACCTTTGCTGAAATGTCACTACCTGGATCACTTGGTGCTTGCAAGGCTGACAGTAAGGGGATAGAAACCCCACCTCACGCTTGCCTCACCAATAATATAGGTGTGCATTGTACACATTGCACCTAATCATGCAACAGTTCCTCGGGTGAGATCATGTTGTATAAAGATGAGGCTCTGAGCAACCTGATCTAGTCGGGGATGTCCCTGCTCCTTTCAGGGGGGTTGGACTAGATGACCTTTGAAGGTCCCTTCCAACTGTAACCATTCTAGGATTCTAGGATTCTAGTATCCTGCCTTTATGCAGTGGAAGCATCACGATGAAGGCCACGGGTCCCAGAACACAGCCGTGATGAAGCAATATCTATGTTATGACATTCAATTTTGTTATAATTAGAGCATTCAATTATAGACTGGAAGACATACTTGCACTGTTTTAGAATATTCTCCGCTGTAAATGAGGTTGGGTTAATTCCCTAGCAGGCTGGGCAGCCATAAGAGGTGGAGATGAGCTCCCAACACTGACTGGGGACAAAGCAGTGTGCTTGCCTGTCCTGCCCTCCCCTGCCAGCTCCCACACCCTGGTCCTATGGCCGCAACAGCCAGGTCTGCACCAAGAGTCCCCACGGCAGAGAACAACAGGCCAACTTGTACTTTTTGTTATTATCTGCTAATGGATGACTTCTCCTTCGGATTCCCACTGCAGCTCTGCTCTTGTGCAGGCTATTGGCTGGGTCGAGCAGCCACAAGCCTTAGGAACAGCTAAGACTCTTCAACAATTTCAGTAATTTTCTTGGATTAATATTGGATTAATTTAATCTCTGTGAAAACAATGACTTCTGATACAAGACCTTGTCTCTCTAGGCTGATCTGGCAGGTTCAGCCATAGCTCACACAAGCTGGAACATTAAGGCAAGACAGAGGGAATGTGAGCCAAGACACAAACATGAGCCCCTATTTTCCTTTGAAAAATATTCTGAACTTTTCATTTTCTGCTTAGGCAGCATTAGGCTACTCCCCTGAGAGAGCAAAGGGTCCTTTATATTGTGTAAATATTTGGGGAAATTACCTTGGCATTATTGTTCCGTAAGTCAAAATATTCTAGATACTATGCAGAGATGGAAAGGCAGTCTGTGACTAGAGTGCAGAGCCTGGAAACAACCGAGATTAAATGCGAGGGCAGTAGGCACAATGTACAAAACAGATAAATCAGGATGACTGCATAGTTGCGTTCTTGTTTTTCCACTGTACTAACTCACAGAGAGCACACAACAAGCCTGTGTAGCAAAGACATATGAAAAAAGACATACTTGAAGAAATATTTACGTTGTATTAGCATATTGTCTGCTGTAAATGAGTTTGGGCAAATTACTTACCAGGCTACACAGGAATAAGACAGGGAGATAAGCTCCTAATATCACATCAGGAAAAATTAATTAAACAGAATAGACATAATTTATTTGACTCTGATATTTCCTATTTCAATTGCTTGACTTAGCAAGCTCGTTAATGTTCTTTAACAATTTATTTATTTTCTTAAACAGAAAAAAAGGTAGAAAAATGAAAACAGGCTGTAAAGAGATGAATTTCATCACAATACCTCACTTTCCTCAGCAGACTGAGAACTGCAGAATTAGCACATATTTCTGCTACTGAAGCTAATGGAGTGCCACTACCAGTCACAAGTTGTCATCCTCTGAGTAAAGCACTCCCAGAAGAGGATCACCGATGGGCACTGGTGAGAAACATGAACCAAAGATTTGCTTCTTAGCTGAGGTGGCAGTAATCAGGTACATGTATGCTCCAAATGTAAGCTAATCTGATTTCCTCCGGCCTCCCGCCATCCTCCTTCTTTGCCTTCCCCACTTCATCCCAGACCCAGTCTCCTCCTACAGCAAGTCACAGTGGATCCCAGCTCCAGATCTCTCAACCTGATTAGCTCTCTTCTCGCTTCCAGTATGACATTATTTGCTCCCAGCCTACTTGGCTGGACCGCCCTAACTCCCCAATCCCTCCTCCCGACCCCATTCCTCATCTAGCCACAGCTCTGGGATCCAGTATATCTGTCTGACATTTTTTCCACAGTGCATTTGAACAACTCTGTCCTCTGTGCTCTTGATTCCAACAACAGGGCTGCTGGGACCACAGGAAGGCAGGCCCCCTGCTTTCTGTTTGGGTGCCTAGACCTCATACAGCTCAGAGCAGCAGATGCCTATTCAGAGGCATCTTGGATGGATCTTTAGGAAAGTTTGCTGTTAAAATCAAACTCCTCTTTATTAAACACGTACCATGACTTTTCATACACTTATTTCATGTAAGAGAAAAACAACACGTCCCTGACACAAATGTTATCTTCTATCAGATTTTAAGGCCTTGTACCAAACTTGAGAGATCTAGACTTTTTCACAGAAGATATCAAAATTTTTAAGCACAGCACATTTTCTGTCAGACACATCAGACATGTCTGAATTGTTTTACACTAGTTCCCCTTGAGAATGTGTGTCAAGCAAAAAGCCCTGAATAATACAATTTCATATTGTTTAGCTAGGACAACAGGATTGAAACATTTAATCTCATAAAAAGCATTCTAATATCTTTAATGACCACTGTACAGACTTGCATTCCTTAGAGAAGATAAGAAATGTCCTTGCAAACAAGAAAAATTAGATCCTGCTGTGCCAAGGCCTATGCTCTAAATAGTTCAAGGTGACCAGTGTACAGCTCTGCCTGTTACATAAAATAATTTGCAAAGGTCAGTAAAAATTAAAGACAAAACGATAGTTTTTTCAAGAAAAAAAAAAGACCCACTTATAAGCCCTAAGGACTACACTGAAATCATGTCCAGTAAAGAATAAAAGTGTGAAACTAGAATTAGTGGGACAAAATTGACATACTGGAAAGTAAAACTCACTGATGAGCAAAATCATGAAAGGATAGGCTGTTCTGCCTCTCTGGTGCACCTAACCTCGTGAGCTGCAAAGATGCAAAATTTGACCCAAACTGCAGGGAGATGAGGGAAGTGACTGTGCCCCTATAGTAGGCACTGGTGAGGCCACACCTTGAATACTGTGTACAGTTTTGGGCTACAATAAGGACGTGGAGTTGCTGGAGCACATCCAGAGAAGGACAGCGAAGCTGGTGAAAGGTCTGGAGCACAAGTCTTATGAGGAGTGGCTGAGGGAACCGGGATTGTTTAGTCTGGAGAAGAGGAGGCTGAGGGGAGACCTCATTGCTCTCTACAGCTACCTGAAAGGAGGTTGTAGGGAGGTCTCCCAAATAACTAGCGATAGGACAAGAGGAAATGGCCTCAAGTTGCAGCAGGGGAGGTTTAGGTTGGATATTAGGAAAAATTTCTTAACTGAAAGAGGCAGGCACTGGCACAGGCTGCCTAGGGAAGTGGTAGAGTCACCATCTGTGAAGGTGTTCAGAGAACGTGTAGACGGGGCACTCCAGGACATGGTTTAGTAGGCATGGCGATGTTGGTCTGGTGGTCGGACTTGATGATCTTGGAGGTCTTTTCCAACCTTACGATTCTATGATTCTAACATAGATAGACAGCGGAAGCACAACCCAGTATCGTTGCAATCATTTGCCCCATCCCCTGCAGGCAGTTTACTGTGACTCCTTTGCACTGGGCATTTATTATCAACATGAAAGGTGTACAGACAGGATTGGGCCAGAAGGAGGAATCCAGATGGCTTCATACCTCCACTTGTGTAGGCTAAATTCTGAACAACACCTGGAATGAGACCATCACAGCCCCCTGGTTTGTGCTTTTCCTTTCCTCCCTTGTTCTTTCCTCTTTCACATGTGTTTCCCTTTGTTTTCTGTTTAAGAAGAGTCTGCTTGAGATGGTAAAGCTACGTCCTTTGGAGAGCTGCCATGATGGTGCTAGCAGTGAGCTTCCAAAAAGCTGTCTTACAGACAGCAGGGCACTGCTGCAATTTCCATGTTTCTGTGTGACCAGCAGACAATATGCTGTGCTGGAGTTTTTCTAGCAATGAACTTGCTATTCAGAGCCAACATCAGAGTGAGAGGCTGCTTGTGCCATCTTTGTCCCTTGGTCATATGCCTCCCTCTCCAGGGAAGGACAACAGCTCCTGTAGCAGTTCCAGCCTATCTCAGTGAACTGAATAACTCTCTTTTCTAAAATAAAAACAACAATACATTTTCTTTCTTACTGTCTCTTGAAGCCTGTTAAACAACGGTGTTTTCCTCATACAGATTCTTAACAGCGAATGGAAACTAGAGATTTTTTAAATGAAAGTCTTAATTTTCTGCATTCCATTTTTTTTTTTTTTATTCTTTCTGTCCCTTCTTTTTTTTCTGTCTTTAATAAAGGGTTTAAAAGATCTGGTGTGGTTCATGTTGTCATGGGAATAAGAAAGCTAAGATTTATGCATTTGAAACCTCAAACTCTATCCCGAAACATGTTTAGCAATATAGTTTTGTTACAGTGACACAGTTGCTTTAATACACTTGACCCTCTGGGTCTATTTATTTTACTGAAATTTGACTCAGCAAAGTTAAATCCCCTTATATCATTCTGCAAGACAACTCATTTTATGTCTGGATACAAACCAATTCACCCCGTAAGCTGCATAACCAACTCCCGCCCTAACATGTCAGTTAGCACTAGTGCAGCTAAAAGCAAAAAGAAATTGTGATGGCTTCAGAGAAATGCACTTAATTTTATGGGGATGCTCGGTGAGTATCAGAACAATAGACAGTGTATTAACTACTATGTCTACCGACATTCTTTTCCTTGGCTTAGGTCACAGTTCTATGTAAGGGAATGGCAGCCTGCTCGCATTGCACTAGGCAAAATTCTTGAGGGAATGCCATGAAGCAACCCTTTTTCTTTTAGCTTAGTTTTACTTGATATTTAAGAAACTGTTCTGTAATGACAAGCTCTGGAACAAAATCTAAAAGACAGGGTATTTTCCATGTTTGAAAGGTTTTTTCCTACGATTGCAAATAAGAAAAATTATGGAAGCATCTATTCTCCAATTATTGTATATTCTCCAATCAACATGGTTTACTCTTCCCTCTTGTTATATACTTGTATGCAGATTTTGGTGTGACTTTGTTTAAATTTTTATATTTATGTATATTTGTTAACAAGCAAGATAGAGAAATCAGCTGTTTAAGGATGTGCTGGAGTGAACTGCTACAGGAAAATGAAATTTATTTCCATGTTCAGGCTACAGAAGGCTAGCTGGGGAATACCTCTTTTCACCCAAACACTGTAAGTCCATTGGAAAAGAATTAAAGGTTGGTCAAGTACGTATTTCCTTTTTTTTCCCCTCTTCTTCCCCACTTTGTGTTAAACATCAGAATCTGGGCAAGACAGCCCATTACCTTAAGCCATATACCAGTTTTTTCTTTGTTTCAGTGAAATCTGCTTAATGTGTCCAACCCTTTTGATCTCCAGGCTCCCGGTCTGGCCAAACTAAGATGTTTCTACCTGAGCTATTATTTTATTTTCCTCTTTTCCCCATTGATCTAAACCATGCTCCCCCAGCAAGCCCAGAGGAAGGGCTTGTAACCCAACATATAGCAACGTCTTTGGCTGAGCAGGTTACAGAGAGAGCCCAAAAGCTCTCGGTATTCTCATGTTCTAGCACACCAGCTCTTACGGTACCCAAAGCATGGTTGCAGATCTGCCTTGTTTCCCTCTCATTGCCTGATCACAGCACTTCTAGGCTCCACCAAGCTGGCGATGGCCACAGGACCACAGCCTGAAGAGAGAAAGACTGAATTACTGCTTTTATCAAGACTGACACATGAGAGGCAATCGCTGGTTGCTTGTAAGTCTGAACCACTCAACTTTTAGGGGCTTGCAATATCACTAACAGAGTCTCTTTTTTCCTCTACCTTGTGGAAGTGGAAGAGGCCCTTCCCTTTTATTTGAAACATTGTTTTTCTTCAGCTCCCTATATTTCCTCTGAAAGGCCTCAGGCATTTTTCTTAATATAACCCTGTGCCTTGGCTGCAGCACATTATAGGTAATGGTATAAGAAGAGTGTGCTGTATCTAATATGACTACTGCATGACTCTGCTCTGACACAATCTCATGGTAACGCTGTTGGGATGTGATTGCAGTCAGCACAGAGCTGACACAGTGCTGGCAGGAAAGCGTAAAGGCTGCAACAGAAACACAGCGAAATTGGGAAGAAGGCAGTCAAGTGCGGCAAAATGTGAGCAAAGGCATGGAAAGATTGAAATGGAACAGAATATTACATTCAGGAAAAAAATATCAGAGGGTGCTACTACTGCAGATACTGCAAATGTTGATACTGACAATGAGAGAGAACAATTTTTTTTTTTTTTTTTTTTTTTTGATAGAGAAGAATGTGTGTAGGAAAAATGAGGTAGGAAAATGAAAGAAAAACATTACAAATGCATCCAAAACTGTGAAAGATGTTGGACTGTGGCATCACATTCCAGTGGCAAGAGCGAGAATTGGTAACTTAAGCTATTTAGCATTCGTATCCGGGCAAATCCGTAGAAAAATTACAGAATGGAAAAATTCTGCACTGGTCTATTGGATAACCATAAGTAATTCAAAGCAACTTCCTTCCTGTCTTCTACAATTCAGTGGACAACTGACTATGCTGTTATGTAGTTTTATCATAGCAGAAAATGGTGTTTCTTCTAAGCTAATGCACATTTTTTTAACCACTCCTATTCTGGTTCTTTAATTTTCTCAAGGGAAAAAGAGTTGTAACATTAATCACTTGATACTGATACTATTCAGATCCATTTTTACATTAAACCTTCTCAGTTTGTCACTCAACTGTGATTAATCAAGTAGAAGCAAAGAAATAAAATCATGTGTTTTGTAAAGGTGAACTAACATTTCAGTCACTACAAAACTGTGAGTAGGGACACTAGGATGGACTGCCGGGATGTCCAATTTGGTCTAGTTCTAGCTGCTTCAGTGGAGTTACACTGAATCATATTTGCTGACAATCTGAATCTTGGACATCCTTGCTATGTTCTTTTTAATACAGTATAATCTCAGTAATAATCTCAGTTATATTCCAAATAACTTGGAGTAACTTTGTTTTGCTCTATATCTGATATGAAAATTATGTCATTAGCAAAGTGTGTTTTGTCCCAAGATGGAGCAAAATGCACCCAAGTCATTACTTGAGACCAAGAAAAAATTCCCAGTATTCTTATTTTACTCTTTTAGTGGATGGCAATAATGGCAAATTAGAAATTACTTTTGAGTTCCAACTTCATTTTAACATTTAGGATATTTGCCTGCTGAACATTTTATATGCCTTCCAATTACAACAATATGTGAGACATCTGAGTCTTTGAGGTCCCTCACAATGTGCCCATGGGACAGCAAAAAGCTATTTTTGTGTAAATGCAAAGAGAGCTATAGACTCACTAATCTGCTCAGGGAAGTATATGATATATACATAAAAAGTCAATCCAGTTGCCTTTAATTCCAGAGTACGTCTCTAATGAATGAACCATCACCCTTGATCCTAGCTGAAAAGTCAAATGATACCTTCAAAAAATACATTAAAATTCATGATACTGTAGAGTACTAAAATATTCCTTTGGGGTACGGCTTGTTTGAAAAGAAGTAAAAGAAACAAATTAGGCATTTAGTTAGTTACATATTGCCTACAGTTCTACAGAGTTGTGAAGAAAACAAATCTGGAGTGCTGCATTGCACAGCTTCATAACGCTGCAGTTAGATTTTCCCTTGTATTTACAGACTGGTTTATTTTAAAATCTACTCAAGCATTGGAAAATCATAAATATGCAGCTCCACAGATCTGGAGGTCAGATTTCTGTGACTGTAGTACACAGCTTCTGCTTACAAAGCTCTCCAATTTAGGGCCAAACTCTGCTTGCTTCACTCAGATTTGATTTAGGATGGAAATACACACGTGAGTGAAGGAGTAGGTTTTGTCACAGTATTATACGGCTGCACAGTGCTGACACCTCTCCAAATATAAACAAAAATATGTACTAAGGTACTAATCAAAGAGGGGTAGAATATGACAGTGTTTGGTAAGAACATTTCTAAGAGGTGTAACAGCGCTTGCATAGTTTCATAGGAAATATAACAGAATCATGATTTACGGCTGTTTTTCTCTCCTTACCAGTACTTCTGAAGGTCCACACCAATACAAAGCCCCATTTTGACTCCTCTATTAATACTATGAATTTTAAATACAGCAAATCAACAGATACAAAAGTTAGTATCAGTCTTAACCTCTTCAATTTTGCCTGTATGCCAGCAAACAGTATTTTGGATCATGCAAACCTCCAGTCCTACTATTCGCTACATCCATGTAAAGGAGCATAAAGTGGCATTTTTGGCATGTAAATTTTCCCTCTGAATCTGCCAGAGGGACATAGAATGGCCTGCTCCAAATTCACATAACACCATAAATCAATAGTCATTCATTGATCCATGTGAATTACGAGCCTCTGATCTTATGGTTAATTGCCCTTTTCCCAGTTGGTACCAAAGGAGTTGGTTGGGATGCTGCAGGGTTCCTCCAGCGACTGCCACCCTGTTGGGGTATTTAATAAGAGAGAGACTGGATGGAACCAAGAACAGGTGTGCATCTCAGCTTGTAATAATTAGATATTTCTGTCACCTTACATATTCTTTTTTAGTTTGTAGAATACTGTTTCTCATCATAAATATAATTAAGAATCGCCCCTTTATTTTAAAGCAAGAGGAGAGTATGACTGGGAAGATGAAACATGGGCATCAGGGTATCATCAACGCTCTATAACTCTGTTGTGATGGGACAGTAGAGTTGCCACAGGCACAGTAGTTGATTTTTAAACAGTTTCTTTCCAGTAGCCAACAGAAGGATGAAAACCCCCTGCCCTTCAAAAAATCTGGAACACAAAAGATATCTTATTTGTCATTTAGAAGTGCTATGTTCTTGTAGGCCATGGCTGAACATTTGAGCAGCTAAGGTGGCACCACTTTAACATGGGCACTATTTCCAAAAGAGTTGTATGCCAAATTGTAACCGCAGGAAGGAATTTCTCTACAGCTGAAAACTGCATATGGAAAAGTAAAAGCAAAATTAATTTTGCCTGTCTCCCACTCTTCTCCCCCAGATGCTAAACAAACACAAAGACTTTGAGTTGAAAATGCTCTTAGATGTTCAGTATTTGCCTAGATCCATAAATGCCTTGTGCTAACTTTTTATGAGGGCATGTAGTGACAGGACAAGGGGTAATGGCTTTAAGCTGAAAGAAGGTAGATGCACATCAGATATAAGGAAGAAATTCTTCATTATGAGGGTAGTGAGGCACTGGAACAGGTTGCCCAGAGAAGTTGTGGATGTTCCATCCCTGGAAGTGTTCAAGGCCAGGCTGGTATTGGGGCTTTGACCAGACTGGTCTATTGGAAGGTGTCTCTGCCCAGGACAGAGGGGTCCCTTCCAACCCAAACCATTCCATGATTCTGTGATCATTGAGAGTAAAATGTGTGAGGTTAAGATATTATCTGTCTAAAGTTCCCATATTTATATTCTATTACCTTTAATTTCAATATCATATATCCCCTAGAAATTAATGAGATGACAGAATTAAAAAAAATTGGAGAGGCTTAGGATATATTATCCCTTAAGTCTTGGGGCTTAAACAAGTCAGAGTGCCATGTCTGCCATTCCAAAGCAGACTTTCAGAGCGGAGAGGTCAGGTAAGAGCCTTGAACTTTGCATGCAACAGTCTTTACATCTGTCCAGACACAGATGGCTGCAGGGCTCAGAAGCTGTTATTCCAGGTAATGCAGTCCTATGTCTTTCCACTGTGGGTTTTAGCCAGGATTGTGACTTTTTTATCCTCTATTTCTTTGTCCCACCCTCTATTCAGGGCTGTTCAGAGAAGTTGCATAACAAAACATAGGAGCTGGTTTGGCTCCAGTTGGTCGTGGTGCCTGTTGTCCACTGTGTGTTCGGTTAAGTTGTGTGGATGTGACTTGGGACACAAGGAGAGGGAAACTCTAAACAGCTCAGAGGCTTTTTAAGAGGTGAACATTTTATTTACCGGCTAATTGCTACAGTAAATAATTTTTTCAGTAACCACGATAAGGTTAGCTATATCTTTTTGCTAGGAAATTTGTAGCATGCTCCTTTGTCTTAAATTGGCAGATTCTGAATTTTCTAATAAGCTTTGCTTCATTGAAAACTCACTCTGTAAAAGTAGCAACACGTAAAGCAAACCAACCCTTCCTATTTTCCCTGTATGTGTATTCAGAATCCTATCTCCAACAACTTTAGAGAAAGTTTTCATTGCCTTTTTTTTTTTTTATTGTTAGTTCAGCATAGCCAACAGTAAAGGCCTTGTTTACATTAAGCAAATGTGCAATGATGCAGCAAAATCAATTTAGTCACACTGATGCAAATCCTTCATACAGATGTAATGCCTGTGTGCAAAGTAGGGCATTTCTGAATATACACAATATTTAAAATGAAGTGAAAGAGAGCGATTCTATTCTTCCCAGTTGATTCCTTGATGTGATTCATATAGATGCCCCTGAAAGCCTAAATTGAAAAAAAAGGGACTTTCTGGTCAAAAATAAGGGTATATTAGGAGTACTGTTGATCATGAAGGAATATCATGACCTTTAGACTGCAAGTTGCAATAACCTAACAGATAGATTAATACTTTAAAAAACACACGTAAAGGGTGTATTTGACCTTAAAATCATTGGAAAAATAAATATGTGATTGCATAACTCCATTTTAAAGTCACTTTTCAAAACAGAAGTGAAAATGAATGTACTTTAGGTCCTGGGCTGTTCTTAGTAATTTAATGTGATCTGTTGTCAACAAGAGGGAAAACAAACCTCTGACACTCATTAAGAATAAAAAGAGAACAAAATGTACCTTACTGTGGGTACTCAGCCAAAGATCTATGGGCAAAAAAAATGGCACAGCCTGTGAAGGCGTTACTGAAAACCAGGTGGGGTCAGCAAGCGAGGTGGCAGTAGGAATCCCGGTAACGAGATAATGACTGTTTTCTTTTGCAGCCTGCAGAGGTTTGGGGATTTTTTTTTTAATTATTTTTTTAAGTTTTTTTTTTTTTTTAATAAAAATGCTTCAGAAAACTCTGAGGTTGGAGTAAAAGTTCTGGTAATCTGGTAAACGTATTTAGACGTTTTTGGGGAAAAAAACCCAACAATGTCAAATACTTTATGTTGCAGTATAACATTTAGTTAACATAGTAATAAATGAAAGACCAAAATCCAAACAAAATACTTTTATTGAAAACATAGTTTTTAATCAAATTCAGACTATGTCTCAAAAGCTTTTCTTTACAAAGTACTTTAAAGTTGAGGAAACATTTTCCTAATCTGAATGGAAGCACATTCTGAAACCTGGGAATCTTTTGTTAAATGAAGTTTTGATTCTCCTTACAGCTAAAGACTTACACTAGGGAAGTGAAAAAAAGATGTCATATGGGGCTTCCTTTCCACATGCATTCACCTACTACCATCACTACTGATGCTGAAAATGGTTGTTAAAGTAACAATTTTTTCCTCACCCACCCTCCCTAAAAAAAGAAAAACAAGTTTAGAAAGTCCCTTTTCAGGAATTAAGGCAGGGCAGAATCTCATCCTGGTGGGTTACAGTCTCCCAATGGAGCCAGGTGACTTGAGAAACACTGTTCTGTAGTCCAAATTCTCTTCGGACCTTCCCAGAAACATACCTTAAGAGGAGTTTGCAATGTCTCATTTTTTTTTTTTTTAACAACAGCACTAAAGCTAACAAGAACCCAAGTAGGAAACTCTCATCAGATAAAGAGACAGGAGCTCCGGGAAGTGCTCAGACAGGCAGGGAGCTAAGCACTCAATTATTACTGAACTTCAAATCTACAGGAGCTACAGCTATATCCCCTACCTTATAATTCCTGAGATTACTGAGATTTATCAACAGAAGCTGTGGCCCCCACTGGATAATTCCCGAGTTCCTTGAAATGAGTCTAATACCCTATGGGGTTACTTGTGCTGCTGCAGAAAGCTATTTCTGGCCTTTTATGTGTCAGGAAAGAAACCGGATGTGACGGTTTTGGAGCTGCCCTGTGATAATTTAGGAATATGGTCTGTTGGCCTGGTTATTTGGATGAATGTCTGAGTTTAACTCATCAGGGGCTGGCTTGCAACTGCACTTTCAAATTATGGCTAGGCCGGTCTGTGCTTGCAACCCTGAGATGCACCGCTTCCATCGAGGCTGTACAACCAGGGAGCACAGGGACTTGGAAGGGAGAAGAGACTCCATTTTCAACCACAGCATCTCTGCACAGGCAGTCCTAGCATCCTGCTCATCCCTAGGGGCAATGCAGGTCTCCAAAGGTCCACTGGGGATTAGAGATGGGACCTGTAAAATAAAACAACAGTAGGGGACATTTTCTGGGATGTGTTCCTGTTTAGCCTTGCTAATTCCATGTGTTTGTGGAATATTCTATGAAAGTGAAGGTTAACCCTAAAAAATAAATTTTGGAAGAAAAAAGATTTGTGGACACCATGGTAATTTTCAGCAGTTTTAATCTAATACTAGGCGTTCAGAACTGGCACATTGCCTCACCCCTTAGGCAGGCCTCTTTTCCATGAAAGGGGACCTCATGGGATGACCCCAGGGTTAATTTACAAAAGCACAGTGACTTCTCTGAAAATGAAACTAATGGGAAGTTGTGCAGTGGTGATGTTATTCCATAGTTTACAGTCGAGGCACGTTGGGTGGAGCACTGGAAACATCACAGGGCAGCTGGCCCACTTCAGGGTGTTGGATCTAGCCTCATCTGTGATGAGCTTCCAGCTGAGACCAAGCTGGTCAAGTAAATCTCTTGTCGATTGTGAAAGAAGAAAAGATTTTGTAATGGTTGTGTATATGTTGTGTGAGTGAAGTATAGAAAACAGGAAGTTTAAAATCCTAAGAAAATTACCCGAACCAAGTTTCTCTTACTCTCTCCTGGCTGAGAGGACTAGTAGGTAATTTACTATAGCTTTACAGGTTCTTAATTCTGGAGTTCAAACAGGCCGTCTACAAGCCCAAGCCATATTCTAGATTAATTCTTAATTTAGCCATCATAGCTAGGGAGGCACTACCTTCATTCCATGCTTATTTCAGCTGTTCTAGTATGGAAAGTTGTTCTTCTTCACTGGAAGAACCTTGCTGGAAAGGTTAATATATTACATCTCCCTAACTGTGACTTTCTGATGCACTCATCTTGCCCCCAGTGAACATCTTTTATATTTTATGGATTTCACTCAACAGCAGAACCAACCATATATTAAGACACCCATTTTCTCAAGGGAAGCCAAACTAGAAAATGCTGTATATCCTGGAGCAGAACCTCCTAGTGACTGCTTCATGTTGCTGGTAATGGAGTCTGGCCAAAAAGCTGCTATATCCACTTCTTGGATGACCACAGTGGCAAAAGCATTTTTTAATGATACAGATGAAGCGCTGAGTCTCCTCTGCCACTTCCTTCACTGTTGCCACATAAAGGATCAAATGAGCTGTTCAGATCACACTGCAAGCCCCATGGCTTTGTTTTGGTCTACAAAAAAAACTTTGGAAAGAGGCTGTTTAGTGTCACATGGCTGTCTCAGGAGGAGGAAATGTACATGCCGATGTTTTGGGGTAATCTGGGAAGGGCTGTGTTTTGTAAGGTCAAGTGATTGACTACTAGACAATCTAGAAATACAGGGAGGAGACAAACCGAAGCAGAGACAAAAGGAAGAAATCAGAGCCAGTAAGCAAATTCTGAGTGTAAGGAGCTCCTAGTTATGAGACCTCCAATGAGAAATTCTGCTGGGTAGTCAGCAGCCATTTCCTTCTGCAGCTGAAGTTTCTGAATGGCAACTTTTTGTGGAGTGTGTTGCAGGAATCTAGATTACAAATGGCAAAGGTCTAGACTGTGGTCACAAAGTGTATATCTAAACAGAAGGCAAAATGCTGGAGCAATAATACTGCTTCTGGAATTTGCTTTAATTGGGATGAACAAGGAGCTTCTGGACAAGTGCAAACACAAAAAGGAAGCCTACAGAGGGTGAAAGCAAGGAGGGTGAAAGCCTGGGAGGAATACAGAGAAATTGTCTGAGCAGCCAGGGACCAGGTTAGGAAAGCCAAAGCCCTGACGGAATTAAATCTGGCCAGGGATGTCAAGGGCAACAAGAAAACCTTTTAAAGGTATGTTTGGGATAAAAGGAAGACCAGGGAAAAAGCAGTGTCTCTCCAGAAGGAAACAAGACATCTGGTTACCTGAGACATGGAGAAGGCTGAGGTACTCAGCAATTTATTTGCCTCGTTCTTCACCAGCAAGTGCCCTAGCCACACCATCCAAGTCACAAAAGACAATGGTGAGAGAATGAAGAACTACCCACTGTAGCAGAAGAGCAGGTTCAAGATCATCTAAGGAACCTGAAGGTGTACAAGTTCATGGGACCTGCTGAGATGCATCCACGGGACCTGAGGGAACTGGCAGATGAAGGTGCTAAGCCACTGTCCATCATATTTGAGAAGTTGTGGCAGTCTGGTGAAGTTCCCACTGACTGGAAAAGGGGAAACATAACCCTCATTTTTAAGAAGGAAAAAAAGGAAAACCTGGGGAACTACAGGCGAGTTAGTCTCACCTCTGTGCCTGGCAAGATCATGGAGCAGATCCTCCTGGAAACCACGCTAAGGCACATGGAAACTAAGGAGGTGATTGGTGACAGCCAGCTTGGCTTCAGTAAGGGCCAATAGTGCCTGACAAATTTGGTGGCCGTCTACGACGAGGTTACAGCATTGGTGTATAAGGGAAGAGCAACTGACATCATCTACCTGGACTTGTGCAAAGCATTTGACACTGTCCCACACGACACCCTTGTCTCTAAATTGGAGAGACAGGAGTTTGATGGATGGACCACTTGGTGGATAAGGAATTGGCTGGATGGCTGCACTCAAAGAGTTGTAGTCAACTAAACAAAACCATCAGCTGTTCTCAGACTGAAGACAGTACAGCGCGTATTGCCCCATGGGTGGGTTTGTCGGCATCGCCTCTCATGAGCAGTCCCAAGCCAGCTCTGTCTGGGGTCTCTGTTGGCCAGATGCAGTGTAGCTGTAGTCCCAAAGCAGGTGAGTACAATGGGGTGTAGCATCTTTTATTAACTGTTTCCACATTTTGTCAGAGCATTGCAGTTACACGTAGCTTTTTCCTTCACTCTTGTCTTCCTATACTGCACGGCTAGTTATTTTGAGATGGTTATTTTGTTTCCTCCTTAATGCTTTTTGCTCCTGTCCTGAGTACTCCTAATATGATGCCACTGCTAGCAGGAAGCCAAGTAGGGCTCTACATTCAAAATAAATCATAGAAGTTCAAATATTTATTTTAAATCAGATGCTGTTCCGAAGCCACGCGACTACAGATTTTACAGCACAGTTCGTGTGAGCTTTGCAAACACTCCAAGCAAACAAACTTTGCAGGAAACATAATCATATCATTTTACTAATCTCTGGGATGCTGGCTTATGGGGATCATAATTTCCAACAAAGTGTCTGCTCAGATCCTTTGCAGAGTGATTTTTGTACTGTTTGATAATATCTCTGTTTTCCTGTGTTGATACCTATTGGAGAAACAGCTTATACTAGTTACAAAAATCATTTCGTTTGATGATCTTATGACTTGCTGTCATCCCTCACAAGTACATTATTCGTTGACTTTCTGATCATGTTTGCTATTAAAACTAATCAAACGTACTCCAGTTATTGCCTGCTTCCTGACAGATCCATTCTAATGGCATTTTTGATACTTTCTCACCTTACGGAACCTGCACCATCATCCTTAGCTTTAATTCCCAAACCCGTTTCATCATTAACAGTTACACACTCTCAGTGTGTTAGCTCCCATCACAAGGAGTTGTTAGAACATCTGTCGCAGGGTGTTGGATAGCCAAGCTGGTATGCGTGGGATGCGAGTAAGAGGATGATGAGGCTCTGCCTTACCACTTAAGTCTCAGCAAAGGGAGAGAGGCAGGTGGACTGGGAGGCTGAAGGTCTGCTTCAGGCAACTGCTTCTGGTGACATTTCTTCCCTACGCATTGGCAGGTCATGAGTTGAGAAGGTATGGCTTGTCCCTTCTGTTGATATTCTTAAGTAGAGAATGACTTTTATTTTATTTTACAATTACATCGTAAAGCTAAATCTGCTTTCCCCCACCCCCCCAAAACAACTTGTAGTATTGTTCTCCCGTTATCATGGTAAATTATGGATGTGAGACATGCTGAATCATGACAATGCTCCTGTACACAGCAGTTCTATGTGCTGAAGAAATTTTTCTTTTGTCATGTATGGCTTTTTTATGCTCCTATTTATTACTGGTCTGAACTTAGGGTCTTGATGGGATTGCAAGGAAGCGGGAAGCACGCTGGCTGTTTTGGGATTTTAAGTACAGACATCTGGAACATTCTGAGGAGTATGGGTTGGTTTACAGTCAACCTGTGACTGTAAGCAGTGCTTCATGTCTGCACGAGTACTTAAGTTAAAGCATTTGATTCAATAAAATGTTACATCCAAACCAGAACTGTACTTTTCCATTGTACTTTTTAAATTTTACTGATTAGCTTCAGTCAGATAAAGCGCCTGGGAATGGTAACATGGCTGTGGTGCGCCAAACCAAACTTGGGCCAAAGTTTACACGGACACCCGCATGAAGTAACGCGGAGGAGGAGGGCAACCTCTGTTTCGGCCTCTCAAAGAGGCCAAGGCCGCTCGCCCAGCCTCTGTTGGGCGGCCCAGTGGCCCATGTACCACCAGCCACAGGCCAGGCCCTACACTCAGAGGAGAGAGAGGCCATTTGGGCAGGGGCTGAGAGTATCATAGCCTCAGCGGGGCTGGTAGGAACACTTTAACACAGCATGCACACTGCCCCAAGGGCCCCAAGGATGGGTGTGTGCCAGTGGGTGACCGCCGCCGTGGGAAACCACCACGCAGCCGCCCTGCAGCGGCCACGGGGCCGCAGAAGGGGTAACCGCCACCCACGGGGGGAAGGCGGAGGGGCGGGGCTTTCACGGGCGGGGCCTCTCTAGGGGCGGGGCTTCCGCCGCCGGCCGGGCTGGTTCCTGTAGGGGCGGGGGGAGGGGAAGAGAAGCGCTCGCCGCACGTAGGCGGTGGGGGGGCGTGGCCCCGAAGGGGGCGTGGCGGGGCACGAGGGCGGGGGCGGGGCGGGTGGCGCGGCGGGGGGAGGGGCGGGGCGCAGCGTGGCGAGGGGCGGGGCGCGGGCGGCAGTTGGCCGTGTGGCGCGGCGGGGGAGGCTCCTCGCGGGGCAGGCACACAAACACCGCGGGCCGCGCGGGGCGGGCGTCGGCGCGGGGGCGGCAGTGGCGCGGGCGGGAAGGAAGCGGCAGGGGCAGCGGGGCTGCCCCGCCTCCCTTCGGCGCTCCGGCGGCGGCGGCCGGCGCAGGACAATGGAAGAGGCGGCGGCGGCAGCAGCGGCAACAGCAGCAACAGCAGCAACAGCAGCAACAGCAGCAACAGCGGCGGCGGCGGCAGCAGCAGGGGGGCCCTGCCCGGCGGATCGAACGGGGGCGGCGGCGTTGAGCGGAGAGAACGAGGCCGAGAGCCGGCAGGGCCCGGCGGAGCGCGGCGGGGATGTGGCCCCCGTCAACCTGTTGGACACTTGCGGCGTGTGCGGGCAGCCCATCCAGAGCCGGCGGCCCAAACTGCTGCCCTGCCTCCACTCCGTCTGCCTCCGCTGCCTGCCGCAGCCCAACCGCTACCTCGTGCTGCCCCCCGCCATCCCCTCCTCGGCCGCCGGCACCCCCAAGGAGCCGCAGCCGCCGGCGCTCCCCCCTTCCTCGGCCGGCTCTTCGCCAGCCTCACCCCTGCAGTATACGCCCGGTAAGTGTCGCCCACCACTGCCCGCGGCCCCCGTGGTTTGAGGGGATGCTGTGTGTCCGCCCCCCCCCCCCCCCCCCCCCCCCCCCGAGGCCTCTGTGTCGCGACAGTCGGGAAGCTGTCGTGAGGGGGAGCTTGGGAAGCAGCGGGTGCGGTGGGCGGGGTGCGGGCTGCCGGGGGGCACCGACCTGTCCGGGCGGGCTCGGGACGGGCTGTGCTCGCCAGCGGCAAGGCTGGCGGCGGGATTGTAGCTTTTTAAAAAAAAAACATAAATAAGGAAAAAAAAAAAGTATTTTTTTTTTAAATTTCCCACCTCGGAAGGGAAGGCAGTGATTGTACTTTCTCAGTCCGTCCCTGTGTGTATAGGGAGGAGGGGCGGGAGCCGTCCCCTTTCTCCCCCCGCGGGGCCGGGGCCGGGCCTGGGCCCGCCCTCGATGGGCGCCGCCGGGGGGAGGGGGGTGAAGGAGCTCGCATTTGCCTCTCACGGGAGGAAAACCTGAACACGGGGCGATAGGAAGGCAGGAAAACGTAGCGAAAAAAAAACGGGCTGGTTTTGAGTCGTGCCTCTCGGCTGGCGGTTTGGGGCTCGCCTGGCGGGAAGCCCTGCAGGTGTCAGCCCCTGTACCCGGCCTTCAGCCCGGGGTTGGGGGGGGGGGGGGGGGGGGGCAGAGGGGTGTCCCAGTGCCTGGGCGGTAACGAGTGCGGGCCAGCGATAACGCTGGTCCGCCTGATCGGCAGCCTGGATGGGTCTGGTAATGCCCTAAATCGAAAGCTTGTTTAATTGTCACGCTGGAGGGAGAGTGCCGCCGGGAAGTTTTGGTAAACTCGTGTACTGACATAGTAGCTTCTGTCAGCGCTATACAAGATGTGCAATAAACTCCTACAATCTGAAAGTACTTTCCTAGTGGTGGTTATTCTTTGCTAGCCCTCTTTGGTCTAGTGAGTCACTTTGTTTTGTTAGAGGCAACTTCATCTCAAAAACAGGTGCAAACAAGCATCCTCTAGTGGAAATGGCTGAAGATCTTGGACAATCTTGAGTAGAAAAGAGGAAGTGTGATGGATATTGAGCTTCTCTACAGGTGTTAGTGGAGGTTAGTGCGGGGGGGGGGCGGGGGGAGGAGTGTCAAGTGACAAGTTCTACGTGAAGAAAGAAGTAGTAACTCCAGATTGACCATCCTTAAGCAAGTATTGGCCACTGTCCTTTAAGTGCGTTTAGGAAACCTTTTTCCATCCTGCCAGCAGTTCAAACCAGAAAGATTACAACTTGATTATGCAAAACTTTTGCAGCAATTGGTAAAGGAACACCCTCTTGAGAGAAAGGAGTATTTGGGGCAACTGGAGAGACTTCCTTGCTCTAGAATATCTGAGAAAGTCCTGAGTGTGTTATTAACAGGATATACTGAGCCTCTTCATCTACATGGATGTCTGCATTAGTGTACTCATTCAGTTTTTAATTTTAGAACGTAATTTACGTAGCAGTGAGACTGCTTCATCAGAAGTTCAAGAGTGGGACAATCTTTGAGACCCAAAACCAGTGTATTTAAGCTTGGTTGATCCAGGAAATGTAATTGCTCATATGTCTGCGAGTAGAACTGTGAAACTCTGCATGAGAGAAGCAGAAAAAGCATAAACCTTGGTGTATTATGAGATATTTCAAGACGAGAGACTTGGGAGTGACAAAGGGAGCAGAGATGCAGCTAGCTTAGAGGTTGCGACATAGGCTGAGAGACAATATAATCATCATCTTAGGAGTTTTGAGGTCATGAACAGCGTGGCTCAATTCCCAGATGTTGTATTTAAATAGAGCAGAAGTAGGGGTTTGTAGTTGTTGAGTGAGAAATTAGATGCATCCCAAGAATGAAAAGATTAGTGCTAGTCAAACATCTGCTTGACAGGACAAATGACAGATGCAATAATGAATTGTAGTAACAGTAAACTTGTAGCTCTGTTCCCTCCTTTTGACTATGTGAATTGGTTCTGTATGAATGAACTACACACTATATATTCCTCCTCGTTCTACAAATTTAGATATGTACTGGTTTTTTTGGTGACATTATTTTTACCCCGTTGACTTCTCTTTCAAGTTATTTTCATGCTTCCACACTACCGTTCATTGTCCAATAGGAAGAAGAAATTTGTGTAGATCTCGCACTCTCCTTGATGCATTCTTTATGTCTTTTCTTGTCATGGTTTTGGCCCAGTTAAAGTGACAATGCGTGTATACTAGCTAGCTAAGGTCTAACTTGATGTGCATTGGCTACTTTGTTTTCCAACTGATATTTAAAGTTGTAAACTTAAGTTAGGATTGCAAAAAAAAAAAAAAGTATCAATATCTACGGTTGATTATATTGAGGAAAAATGTTATGGTTGGAAGAGTCCTTAAATTCTCAGAAGATGGAAGGAAGGACAAAACAGTGCAGATCTGTCACCTCTTCTGGCAATATGTTCTGCAAAATGTTTACGAGGAGTGACCCGAAGAAATAAACTGAAGAGCATAAGCCTAGAAGCTTGGATAGTAAGTGCCTCTTATAATGTAAATTGTGAGATTACTGTGACTAAACTGAAGAAACAAACAGCAAGGAAGCTATTTGTGCTGGAAGGAATGTGCTAGTTAAGGAACACAATAGAATTGCAAACTACGAAAAGCTCCTGAAAGATAAGCAGACAGACTCCCTGTGCACATGTGCTGAGCAGTAACAATACACAAAAATAAGCCTACAGAAAGATTGGTGGAAGGGAGTGATTTGAGCAAAGGAGAGGATATGATTTGAAAAGTGCTTCACTGAGCCAGCCTTGAGATGGAGTGTTGTGCTAATATCCCAATTAGTTGAGAAACAGGTAGCTAAAGAGGAACTGAGTTTCAAGTATAATCTGAATATACTTTTTGTCTTCAATAAACTGTTTCCAAGCAGAAACAGTCCTTTGCTGTAGCGGAATGACATAGGCCTTCAACTTCCAACATACAGGCAAGTTTACTTGGGAGGATGTTGTCTCTCTTTCTGTGAAGACACTAACAACTAATAAAGACTGCTGTGGAAAATTTTTTCAAACTTAAGGATCTAGAGTGAATTAAGACTTCTAGTGTTACTCACTTGAATATGAGGTTCAGCATGGGTAATGGCAAAGACAAGTGTCAAGACGTGTGAAGGCATTTCCTGTGATGGGTGTTAATCAGTATTCCTCCTGCAAAGGTAGGCTGGTGGCAAGGCCAGTTGGCATGGATATACTCTATACTGCCACGTGCATTCATCTTTGAAATTAAATAATCTCTATAGAAAACAAAACTTAGAGTTTCTGATCTCTGTACCGTTCCTGAATTTTAAGGTGTTGCAGAATCAGCTGTGTGTTGGACTTCAATGGTCTTAGCACTGGAGAACTCACTGCTTGTTTTTTGAATGTCCAATGCCAACTTATTTGATGCAGGTCGTATTTTTGTTGTTGCATTGCCAAAAAAAACAGGTTTCCAGGCACAAAACATTACAAAGTGTGTGGAATGCTGCAAGAGTGGGTCTGTAAATGTTACGCTAGCTTGTGAGCGAGGGTCTACAGGCGCTGCTACTAAATATCTTGGCTAATTTCATGTGTGTTTTCCTTTTGTTTCTCAAATGGCCATTCTTTATTATAGATTCTGCATGTTAAAACTGGTGCACACAAAAAGGCTGTTATTAGAAATCTACCATGTGCCTGCATTTTGTGGTGGATGGTGCTTCAATGAGTAGTTGAGTAGTAGTCTATACTTAATTAAAGGACAGCATTCATAATGTGGGGAGTATCTGGACATCATAGTACTTCTGTGGAATTTTTAAATGTGAAAGAGGTACATGAAAACTGCGAAGCTAGAGATTGAGATTCTATTCCTTTTCAAAGCTATTTATTTTGCTTTAAGATATAATCATCCTTGTTTGTTCTTTTTCATCAGTCTTAAATAGATTGAGAATTGGCATGGGGAAAAACTTGTGAGTGAAAATGCATAGCAAAATTTTTTGCAGGTGTCATGATTTAAGTGTCAATAGCAAAAATGGTAGAGGGATTTTTTTTGTTGTTGCTGTTTTGTCTGTAGACAAACCTACTAGCAAATGAATCTGGATGAAGCTGTTAAAAGCATGTGATGTTTGGACACTCCCAGGATACAAGTTCTTGGGGAGTGTCCAGACTAACAGCTCAAATATGTTCTATGCTTGCTATTAATTAAGGAATAAATACTGCAGAGTTACTAAACAAGGATCTCAGTGATGTTCATGTTTCCTACTTCAACTTATTAATGCCCAGAAATATTTGTTTACCAATACAGTTCGGAGGTCTATAAGGCATGGAATGAAGACGTAACCCTTGATATACCCTCATGTATGCAGATGGCATCTGCTGTTTCATTATGTCCCATAGTCAGTCCTTATCCAGATAGCTTTAAACTCCTTCAGACTATCATCTGGTCTTGACATCTGGACTTTCCGATGTCATCACTTCATTTGACCTTGAAAAGAAAACTTTTGAAATTAACTAAAATTTTCTTATTTCTCTGTATATAATGTGTTCCTTCCCTCTCTGTTTGATAATGATTAGGATCACTATTAGTTATTTTAAAGGATGTAATAGGTTAATTTTAGCTTTCTTATGGTGAAGATAAATTTTTCTTCCAGATCTTGGTTGTCTAAGAAGATTTAAGATTTTTTTTTTTTAATCTGCCTGCAACATAGTATTATTTTAATTTCACCTTTCGTGTTGCCACTTGTTTAAAGTGAATTCTCTCAGTTTTTGCCATTACAATTACATTACATTTTATTTATGTGGCTATACACTCACACTTGCACATGTATGGTTGTATCTATGCATCCTTTTACCAGTCTTAGTTCCTGATGGCACCACAGCAGAAATTACTTGCTTAACCTGTAACAAACTTAAGGAGATTTGGGAGTGATGATATTTGCAAATAATGTATGTTATAGAAATATGTATAGGAAATATATGCCTAGTTTTCATGCTGTTTCTAATTTGTGCTTACTTTGAATTGATAACTCCTGGACCCCCAGAGATTGCATAGGAGAAAAGCATTTAGCATTGTTACAGGTGAAGTATAATATTATTGTTTTGGTAGCCTGTAATGGACAAACCTCTTGGCTAAAAAGTCATGAAACTAGTAAAAACCTAAAATATTAATCAGTAAACCATCTAGAGAAGGTTCTTATTTTTCTTGTAATTCCCTTATTTTAGAAAAAGATACGCTCTCAAGATATATGTGATGGGATGTGATACTGGTTGTACAAGTGTAATTTGAAGTAGAGCATATATTTGCCAAAAATTCCTGCATTCTCTTCTACCAGGAACTCCACAAAAATCAGTAGACTTACCTATGCTGTCATTATTAAGGTGGACAACTATATGATGCTGAAAGAAGCTTTAATCATGTTTGCTCCAATATATAATTAGTATAAACATGTATTAGATGGTTATTATCTTATCTATGTCTACAGAATAGTATATTGAGGGTAGGTTAGGTGCCTTTACATTCTTGCTTCTTTCACCAATAGAAAGTGGGAGCCTGAAAAGTTGAAGCCATCAGAAACATCAAATGAGTGTTAAAAGTGGTTCATTTGAATTAGAAGCCTTTTAGAGGTTAGGCTGTAGAAGTTCTCAAAATAGCTGAGCTGTTGTGTGAAACTTTCTTTTAAGCGAAGGTTTAAATCCTCAGAGGCCAACCTAGCTCCATTCCGATACAAAGTTGGCTTATAATGTCTCTGGTGAGCAATTAGTACTTTTAATAATGGAAAGGAATCCTAGATCATAAGGTAACAGGAGAGGAAGTATATACTAATGTACTTAAAGTTCTCAGATGTCTCTCTTGTTAGAAATATATTGGGTTGTTTTAAGGCACATGATAGAGATGCCTCGTAAGAGAATGACTTGTTTGAAGAGCAAGGGAAAAGTAATGGTGTGTATGTTTGTGAAAAGGCAAGTCGAGGAAGGAGTGTGCCTTTGTGGGCTTTCTCGTTCATTGGAGAAATGGACTGAAGAGCTAGTAGGCCACGCAGCGGGCTTTTTGGTTGGCCTGCTGACTTATATGAGTACTGGTTTGCGCAACTTTACATAGTTTGTTGAATTTAAGAAAGGAATTCTGTTGAAACTCTTGATTCTGAATATAGTTGTTAAAGAACCTGGTCTGTTGTACAGGAAAAGCTTTGTGCCAGGGTTGTGCAAACTTGTGTTAAGATGCAGTAGGTGGGATTTCCATATTATTTAGTGGAATTTCCCTGTAGCGGTAAACTTGTGAAGCTGGTATTTTGCCCATTATGTCTAGTCTGAAAACAAGACGGGGGAAAACCAAAAAGAACTTAAGTAAATTTTAATGTGACTGTATTTCAGTATGAATAACTGACTGTTTATGAAAAATCTGTCATTTCTGAAATTGGAAATTTAGACTTCTTAATTTTTTTTTTTTTTAAGCAATAGGATGAAATATTTCAATGCAGTAATCTTCACTGATTTCCTAACACTAATATGCTGGTTAGGCAGAGTTCTTCAGGTGAATGTGTCTCTGTAGCTTGCATTGTGAACCTATGCAGATGATCTGGCTGAACTATACCAAAACCTCTTATTGGACTTACTATCTCTTATTTAACTTTTATATGCTGTAACAGTTTAGTGACACTTTCTTTTTTGTTTGACTAATTCAAAGATCACAGGAAAAAAAATGTTTTCATAGAAAAATTCCAGTGATGCTGTTAAAATTCACCTCAGCAATTAGGTAGCTATGGAGTCATTTACTGTTTAAACTACGTACTTGTAGCTCAAACGTGCCAGTGTCATAGTTGAACTGACTAAATATCTACTTTTTTTTTCTAGTGGCCAGAGGGAATGCATCAAAACATTGTTTACAATCAAAGAAAGCATGAAACAATTGCATGAAGTAACTAAGAAATTTACGCCATTCTTAACAAGAAACAGTCTTGTAAAGTTGGGTATGAAACTGAAAGTTGAGCAAAAGAATATTCTTAATTACTTGATACTGCCTCTCCAGTGATTTGAGTAAATGCTTATTTGAAGCTTTTATGTGGGAGAAAATTGTGTATTACCTTGCTTACATTACTTACTTATGATAGACAACTGATGTTAAACAAGTTTTCTAGTTATTTTTGAAATTTATCAGTGGAAAAAAAAGGAAGACAGTAAGCAAGACTCAGCTGTTTGAACTGCACTCAAGGGTTTTGAGGGCCCTTATTTCTAAAGTGGATTTGGGTCATGGACACATCTTCATTTCAAAAAAGAAATCTACAACTCCAGTGCTAAACTCCCCGTAAGTGGGAGTACATGGATAAGAGAACTGAGACATTTGCTTTCTAGATGTAGAAAGACTCCTGCTTCTGATTAATAAGTTGCCACAGGCAACTATTTTTTTTTTTAAGTGGTGAGTTCCCCTTTCTACTGTAGTACCTCATGTGAATATAGTGCAATTTGAATAAAACAAGACTGTAGCTGAAATACCCTTTGAACTAAAATTATTACCTAATTTGAAAAGTGACTGTATATTTTCCCAATGAGCTGACACATCTGTCTGTACAGTACATAGTAAAAAAACCCAGGACTATTTTAACATGAATGTTGACTTGGAAATACCCTGTGCATTTCTAGGTTGCCTAATTGAGTTCAGAAAGCATATAATAAAAATTCACTTAATCCACTTCATTCGTTTCTAGGCATCTGCTGTAGTGTCATGTCACGGTTAAGGATGTGCAGAGTTGGAGTTTGTTGAACTAATGCTATAAGCCAGCCTAACAGAAGTTCATGTGCTGTTGGGAAGTTGGGAGAAGTTTGGAGGGCTGGTGGATAAGAAGCTCAACATGAGCTGGCAATGTGCACTTGATGCAGCCCAGGATGCGGCTGGCTTTCTGGGCTGCATCAAGAAGAGTGTGGCCAGCAGGTCGAGGGAGGCAATTCTGCCCCTCTACTCTGCTCTGATGAGACCCCACCTGGAGCACTGTGTCCAGTTCTGGAGCCCCTACGATAAGAAGGACATGGACCTGTTGGAGCGAGTCCAGAGGAGGGCCACGAAGATCATCAGAGGGCTGAAGCACCTCTCATATGAGGACAGGCTGAGAGAGTTGGGGCTGTTCAGCCTGGGGAGGAGAAGGCTCTGGGGAGACCTTACAGCAGCCTTCTACTGCTAAAGGGGGCTTAGAAGAAAGATGGGGAGAAGCTCTTTAGCAGGGCCTGTTGCGACAGGACAAGGAGTAATGGTTTTAAAGTAGAGGGAGGTAGATTCAAATTAGATGTTGGGAAAATGTTTTTTACTATGAGGGTGTTAGAACAGTGGAACAGGTTGCCCAGAGAGGTGGTGGATGACCCATCCCTGGAAACATTCAAGGCCAGGTTGGATGGGGCTCTAAGCAACCTGATCTAGTTGGAGATGTCCCTGCTCCTTGCAGGGGGCTGGACTAGATGGCCTTTAAAGGTCCCTTCCAACCCTAACCATTCTATGATTCGTGTTATGCTTAGGCTGCTGCTCGACTTGCTATGTCAGGATACTTGTAATACTCATGCTGTTTAGGGGAGGGAATGCTGGCAGTGGTGCCGGGAATGAGCAGGTGGGAAGAAAGAGAGGTAGAGAGCTACAGTGCTCTACTGGGGCTGGAGAATAAGATATTTTAAAGTGGGAGCAAGGTTCTAGTTTTAAATGCAAGGTACAGTGCCTTGATAAAACGGCCCACCACCAACAGGCCTGTTACTAGAAATGAGTAGTGTGCAAGATTGGCCTGAACAGCAAAAGTGTGAATTAAAACGTACTTTTTTCAACTTGGACTCTGCTTTAAAATGAGTAAACTACTTGCCAAAGTGATGTAGGAGGGTAAATTACCTGCCTGCCTAGTCAATTGGTTTAAAAAGAAATGGAAGTAGCTTTGAATCATCTTTGCCCTTTGGAAAAGTTCTGTGACTGTAGCAGTAGTTCTGAAGTAAAAGTTGAAATTCATAGCATTCCCTAGCCCCAAAGTGATAAATTAGGGTAGTGGGCAACTCATCAGTCAGAAGTTGAGATAAAGACAGTCTGTTCAGCAGAGAAGCTTTGTTGAATGAATATAGAGCTGTATGATGACATGTGGTGTCTGATAGCAGGATCTCGGTAATGGCTAAATGTCCTGGGAACGTTGAAATCTTGGAGGTACATACTTCAGGGTTAGATTTAGCTCTTTTTTGAGTGTCCACAACTTCCCAGTTCCAGTAGTACCTCTGCTTGCTTAAGGAGTTGGTTTTCAACCCTTAGTAGTTCTGTTCCTTACTTGCTTTTGCCTTATTTAGGGATCTTTTATCACACATTAGCAGCTATTGTTCTAAGTTGTTTTAGCCTATGAGTTGTTGAGCTTACCAGCTACAGACTACTTGGCCTTCAGTAGTTTTGTTTTCTGTTCCCATGGTTGGTAACAAGGGGGACTATGAGAGTATAATCCACTGACTAGCAAATCTTTCTCTGAAACCCCCCCAAAAATTTACAGTACTTTGATTGTTTCATTTGATCAAATGTTAAAGGAACTTGATCTCTTTTGAGAAGCTCTACTTAACTTTTCCTCAGCCCTTTCTCTATGTAAGAAACTCAAATGTGGATTGAGAGCTCATGCTTTAAACCTTGCCTGAGTAAGTATTATCTCAAAATGTAGATACATAGGTGTAGTTTGCCTCCCATAGTCTACTTGAATGTGAGTCCAGAGATGCTAGCAGGCCTTTCTTCAAATATTACACTCCAAACTGTAAAATGGAATGGCTGTTCCCTGCTTCATAGTGAAGCACAGTCCAGTGTTGTGAAAGAGTGTTCAGAAGAGCCTGGGATGGAATGTATGGGAGGGCCTGTGGTCTTCTGTCCCAGTTTTGGCTGGGATGGAGCTAGTTTTCTTCCCAGTAGCTGCTATGTGTTGAACTTAGTATGAGATTTGGTATGTGAAGAATGTTGGTAATGCACTGATGTTATTAGTTGTTGCTAAGAGAGAACTTTTTCAGCTTCACCTGTTTTTGTTAACGTGCAGGTGCAAGAAGCTAGGAGGAGTATAGCCACTACAGTTGACCCAGACTGGCCAAATTAAGTATTCTGTACCATGGATGTCACGCTTGGTATATAGGGGGGTTTGCTGGTGGGCAGTTTCTCTTCCTCATTCTCTCGGGATTGTTTTGAGATTGTTCTTGGTTCTGTTCCATGGTCGCTGTGCAGGACAAGCTGTATCGGTTGTCAGGTGGTGAGAAATTGTGCATTTGTATGTATTTATTATTATTATTTCCTTTGCTGTCCTAGAAAACTGTTTTTAGGTCAACCCAGAAGTTTTGATTTCTTTCTGATTTTCTCCCCCATCCCCTTGGGGCGACTGAGCAAGCTGCTGTGGTTGCTCACTGGGACTAAACCGCATCATCTCCCCACATCTTTCGGCAGTGAAAATGAAACAAAAAACCCTAGCAACAGGATATTCTGTATCATAAGAATGACTTGCCAGAATTGCTCTTACCACTTGATAAATAAGTATTTGTCATATAAACTGTTGGGACCGGCGTAAAATTCTGTATGTCTTGATGGACTGAGCAGGTTCAACTGTAGATCGGGAGACAGTCCTCTACTTTTTTCATCTTAAAAATAGCTTTATAACTGGGATCAGATTCAACTTAGAAGCAAAGCCACAGTTTATGGTATCTCATATGTCTTGTAGATTATTATCACTGCTGTTTAAATTCAATGAGGTAAAACATCTCTTCTCAAGCTAATCGTTCTAGAAGCTGTTTTGGCAAAATGAAGAAGACTTTATAAAGGGACATCTGAAATAGACTGAACTGACAATTCTCTTCACTCTGTTCTACCCTTTGTGGAAGAGCTGAATGTAGTCTGGACTCTTTAAGAAGCTAAATGCTAGTCTTGCATCCTTTTAAAGTCCATTTAGCAAGTGTCACTATATTGTGTTCCAATCTGATTGTATTTATTGTGTGGTTCTTTTTCTTCTTTTTCCCTGCTTCCAGTTCTACTAGGATGAGATCAGATTTAATAAGGTTTTCTTTGTCTGGCTTTTGACCAATTTAAATTATTGAGAATATCGTATAGGTGCTATGAGCTGCAGAATGTCTAACTTAAAACCTTTACCAGAATAGCTGCTGTTCTGCCTTAAAGTTGTGGTGGTTTGTTTTTTCTTTTTGTATGTCGTTGTACCAGCCAAGTAGGATGAGGACCACAATACTGTGGTTGAACCCCTTCCTTAAAAATAAAGTAGAAGTATAATGCTAGTTCATTCCCAAACTGGTATTAGAGGCAAAGCATAATGCCAGAACTTTATTATCTAAACTAATATATGATCAATCCTTTCGGCAGTATGGCACAAGAAGGCAGAAATAGATGAAGTGAATCTAAAGGACAGGTAAATGGCATTTATGAAGACTGGTTTTACTAGAAGATTCATTTCCCTAAGCTTGATTCTTAGTACAGGGTGTGGCATGTTGGGAAAGCACCTTTGAAGGAGCTGCTCTTTGGTTTTGGGAAAATGAGAGAAACCATAGTAAGACTAGATTCCTTCAGATACGGATATTCACATCAGCCAACAGGGTCTAGTTCATGGTTCAGTTACCTACTGCAGATTACAACAAGAGAGAATATCAGGAGATACGCAGTGAGGACACAAGTCGTATCAATGCTGTCTCTATAATCTGCTGTCTTCTGGGAGCTGTAGGGCAGCTATTTGAGATCACTGTTGTTCTTACTTGATCAATCAGTCCATCTTTTTCAACCCAGAAGGAATACTTTTTTTTTTAGTTACATTCAGTAATTTTCATATTAATGCATTGTCAGAGTAAAAGGAACAATGCTACTTCTTAAATAGTACTAGTTCTTGGAGGCTGTATAGTCTGTGTGGTTCTCATAATGCATATATCACTCCAGCTTTGTAAGTCTTAAAGTTATGTGGGAACTGGAAAAAGCTGATCACTCTTACAGCAGTGCTGTGGGATACTGGGGCACATATAAAAGAGGATTATAAAGTGATTTGGCTTTTTATTCCTGCACATCTGCATCCAAAAGTACAATGCTTTTAACTTGCAGGTAACTTGGAGGATATTTTCCTCTCTAATTACTAATTTCAGAACATTGGAGGGATTCTTGCAATTGAACTGGATTCCTGATAGAGAAGAATATTAGTGTAGTTACTGGAAAGAAGTGGATGTTTTTTAAGGTGTGATTCATCTGACCAAGTGAAGACATCTGCTTTTAGGATGAGACGACTCATGACCTAACTGCATTACCTAGGTCTGCATTGACTATGAAGGGAACTTCATGTAAATCAACACTTCGATGAATCTCACTGAAGGTATTAAAATTTGGCAACACTGCCAAGAAACTTTTATCTGTCTTTCAAGTGCAAAGTTTAACTTCATGGAGTCACTTCCGCTTATCAAATCAGTATTATTTCTGTGCTGCCATTAAGAGCTACTTTTTCATAGATGCAAAAATTCTGCATGTGACAAGCTTTATTATTAAACAGCTTTTGAATATATCCAGTAGTCAGAATAGACTGTGTTTGGGAATCTTGGGGCTGTTTTGCTCAAATAAATTAAATGGCTTGAATCTTTACTTTTTTAAAAAAAATACCAATAACGTCTTGCAGAGCACTCAGACCTATCTGATGGAAACTGCAGGAAATAAGTAGTGTCTTTATTTTTTTATCTTACTGACTACCTTTATCAGAGTGAGAATTTTAATCAAGTATTGTTTGTGCCTTTCATTATCTGTGTCCCTGTCAACAGCAAGCTTAAAAAAAAAACCCAACCTAGAAATCCTTAAAATATTACCAGGTTAATAATGAAAGTATTTGTTATGTAACAGACTTAATTTCAGCACAGATTAAAAGTTTACCTTTATAAATATTCATAATTTATTGATAAATACATATTAAATTCCTCTTTCTCATTGTTTAGAATCTAAGTCCTAGGCATTGTACTTGTGTGGTAAATATGCTATTATCATATTATCATTGAAGAATATATTGAAAAGATACTAATTAGCAAAAAAATCTGTTTTTGTTAAAATCAATCTGCCCTTCCTTTTTCTTCTCTCTGCCCCTTCACCAAACAAAATGACCTAAACAAAGGCAGAAACTATTATTGTAAATTAGCATATTATTTCTATGTACTTTGAACATCTGTTCCCTGAATATGCAATTTATGGATAAAGTTGATGGAATTTTCCATTATATTTGTTACATCACTGTAATCTGTATTTTGAGACAATTTGAAGGAAACATAATAGAGGTATTGATGAGTTCTGAACTCTTAAGTCTGTCCTCAAGGAGAACTTCAAAATAGACACCTGTATAACAGAATACAGATAGATGTAGCAAACACTGCAGTTAACAAGTTGATGGCTCTGAATATTGACACTTAAGTGATTTTTAACAGATATTTCCTTTGGAGCTACGGACTGCAGCTTGTTTGGGTGCTACATAAGAGATCTTCGATGTGCCTCAGTTGTATTTTCCACCAGGGATTTGAAATCACAGTAGCAAAGATATATGGAATAGTAGGCAGGTAAGTTGAGATTCAGCTGTCTGTCACTTAAGAGTTTCTGGGATGCCTGTGATATTCAAAAAAGGGCTGGCAGGTGTACTGTACAATCCACAGGAGACCTATTTCCTTCTGGAACAGTGGCTGGAAGCCAGGGAGGATATCCTTCTCAAATTGGGTATGTCTGTTTAGGCACCTGAATTAGTCCCCTGAGGCTAGTGACTTGAAAAATTAGGACCAAGATGCTGGATTCCCAAGTCCTGATAGAGGTGGTTTCCAGTTATTGAGTGGTGGTCATATTGAGAATGGGAGGAGACTTGTGAAAGAACAGATTGCAAGGGAAGCACTGGAAGAAGAGAGGAAGTAACATGAGCTAGCCAAAGGCTTTGAATTGCAGTAGCGTTCCTGTTTTGGATGACATTTCTCCTGAAATAATCTGACTGTTTTTCCCACTATTGATTCCAACTCGATTCCCTTAATGTGGTCCAGATTCTTGGAAGTTATTTCTTGAGGCTTTTTTTTTTTTACCTTTGCATCTGCTCAGTGTTGATGGGGTCATTATGATATCTGGGGCTAAACAGAGGAAGTGGGTGAAACAGTAAAGTGTCATATGTTGGAGTTCAGTTTTCTTCTTTTCAACAAAGGGTTAAAAAGAACCAACTCCTTCAGTGTCTTCTGGAAAAGCTTGGTTCTTTGGCTTGTGACTGGCTCCAACTGCTCAAGTGATAATCTACTTACCTTCTTTTTTTATAACCATAATTTCTGGTAATAGATGCATTGTACTGCAACTGCTGAACTATCAGCTGGTAGTAGATGGGAACTCTAAAAGATGAAGACCGGTGCATTAAATTTCTTGCTACAAAGAAATGACTGCTGGCTGTGTCATGCTCATAACTGTAAGGCAGGGTCCGTCTCCTTACCAGAGATTCTGGCAACAGAAATTTTTTACCCCAGTGATCTTTGTTAAAATAGTAATAACAACATGCTAACATGCTGCTGTTCAGGGAGAAAGGTATTAATTTCCTTGTTCCAGAAGCACATAGATAAAATGGACTTGAGCACTGTTGACAGGAACCTAGAGTGTCTGCAAAATGATATTCTAGTAGAATGTATGAATCTAGACAGCATTAAACTCACTTTCAAAATGTTAGCAACTTGAAAAATTAAATACTAGGCTGCTCAGAGAAAATGATGCAAGAATGTAGCTGAATTTTAAAAATCCTTGCATCTTGTATGCTTGAATTCGTTACATGTAAGTTGGAAATACTTGACAATTTCAGGACTTGAAAGAATGTGTTTTAATTTTGATGAAAGAAGTGCTCATCAATCAGCAGTGACAATTGGCATAATTGTTGGCAGCTTCTGCGTCGTCATTTAAGCATCTTCATTGCAAGGCAAGGCAGTGAGGCTTTTTATTCATCATCTTGTGCTTAAATATTGTCTGTCCCACAATAGCAGTGTTTCCCTTTGTTACCATTATGACACTTCTTATAATTGTTGTTATATATAATATGTGTTACATATAATATGTGTTGTTGAAGGAAACACATTGGACAGCCTTGGATGCGAATATAAACTCTCCCTTCAGAATTTCTTAAGCTATTCGGAAGTGGCTAAAGAGTCAGCCCTTGCAAAATTTACAATTTATGAAGTCTAATATGCGATATTTGAAATGTCTGAAGACTGGGCATGTATAGCAAAAACAATGAACCATTTCACAGAGCAGCTGAAATATTTTAATTCAGCTCTGCAGTGCTTTCCAAGAAAGTCAATGCACTGCAGCATAAAAACTGGCCTGTAACACTATGGAAGAGGGGGGATTACAGCTAGTAGTCTTTGTCTGGTTTTCATCTATTTGCATTTTAAAGGGTAGTAAATAAAGCATTCAAATTTTTGTAAACTTACCTGCTAGATTTGTGGTTGCCTTTGGAGGCTTTTATTTTGGCAGTGGGTGCCAGTTTCCCCTTGAGATGGGCTTGCTTGTTGGTTTAACCTATCTCCTCTCCACTAGCAGCAGCAGGCTGTCAGAACTAGAGAGGAGCAGCTTTTTCTAGAACAAACTGGTTTGAAGAAGTTGCCAATTTTGCAGCACCAGTGTTGGCTTAATGAGAAACAAGAGGAAAGCAGTAATTATTGTTAAAATTGATTCAGATGTTATTGCACATGATATGCTCTATCAAATTAAGTTTTCTAAGTGTTTGTTTTTAGCAGAAAAACATGACCTATGTAAATATAACCAGTTTACCCTCAACCCCATACATTTTAATGAAAAACCTTGCAAATATTAATGGTGTCTATATACACAGCAAGAGGAGAAAAGATTCTCTAGGTCATAATTGAAACGCCCTGATTTTGTATGTAGCTATGCTAAAAGTCTTAAAGCTGTCACTATCTTGAGTCTCTAACATACCTTCTATTAACTACTAGCCTGTCCATGTTAAAAAAAAAAAAAAATACCTGTATGTGTGACTTGATGTTAGTACTTTCTCTTCTGAAAACTATATAGTTAAAATTTCAAAGAAGACTCCTGTAAGAAAATTGCCTTATGCAAGCCTAACTAATTTATTCTGTAATGACTATGTCATTTTAGGGAAAATGAGTTACTGGTTGCTTCCAAGCACTCTATTTAATAAAGAGACCTCCCTTTCACAAAAGTGACTGATCTGTGCTGAAGAAGGGGAACCCTTAAGCCCTTTTTTTTTTTTTGGTAAAACACTGCTTCTACAAACAAAAACACCCTTTTGCGTCTACACATGATTATCCTGTGGCTTTATTAGCTTGACTCTGAAACCTGTTCGCTACAGTGAAGACACAAATGAGCCGAAACTGGGGCAGACCAGAGCAGTCTCCTCCTATTGTCTCAGGATGCTTCAGTAGTCTGGAATGTACTCCCAGGAAATTGAGAACTGAGTTGGAAGTAATACGGTGTACGCTGTAAATCCATTCCACTGAATGGCTTGAGGTGGTGTTGCTGTGAATGCAGCATGTAGCTTGTGAAGGAGAGTCAGAACGTGCCGTGGTTTCCCCTGCATGTCTAGAATGCAGGCTAGCCTTCCTTGAAGAGGCGTACGGATTGTGAGCCTGTAGCCGGTGAACTGTTGTGGTGGAAACTAACTTCTCTCTTCGCACAGCCCCATTTAATCCCTATCTTATTCCCTAATCAAACTCATTGCATGGCAGCATAAATCTTTGTGTTGGCGTGGGATAGAAATGAATGGCCAGCATTGTCACTTTTAGGCACTTTTTAGCAATGTGGTGTCTGGGCCTGTTTCAAGCCCAGTCTGAATGTAAGATTCCACAGCTGCTTGATTTTCATATGAATGGATGCTGCTGCTAAAAAGGATGGAGGCCTTCTCCTCTTCTACTCCTGCTCAAGAGCCACGTGCTGTTGATCCAGCTCACTATATAGCTGCATGAACAACTGTCCTGGCACAAAGGAGTAGATGGAAATGTCGAATCTTATCACTTAATGTTGCCTTACCATCCTCACAGTAATCATGATGGTGATTTCTGGAACTCCTCCCAAGTTAAGAAATACATTTACACCTGCCCACTGCAGCACTCTGGAAAGGCTTGTTCCATTAAAAAAAAAGTCTTACAGGATTATTTTGACAAAAAATAAACCCTAACATTTGAGAACTTCATTTTTCTGAGCAAGAACAAAGAGGTAATTGTGTTGTAAAAAATATTAAAATCTTATGTGCTGCAGTGATTTCATGTTGGACACTGACAGTTACAAATTGACACGTTAGAGATACTTACCTACTCTCACAGCACAGTGCCGACCTGGGCTTAGCTTCTCCCTCAGCTTGCATCAGTCCACAGAGACAGGAGGAAAAAGTTTTAAGCCTCTCTTCCTTCTTGATAAGGCAATGGATTTCTTTGGTTTATACCTTTGAATGAAGATACTTGTGTGACAGTCAGTTATTAAAAGAGAGCAAACTCTGTAATTCTTGTTAGGATTCTTAAATCTGAAAATTTAAGCCCATGTAAAATGAGACTGTTCTCAGTGAAAGGCATTCTAATGCATGTTGTCTTATCCCTTGCAGCATTGCCCTCTTGAAGATTCTGCAAGCGTTAAGACTACAGAGGAACCTTACCTATTTCTAGCAATACATGGGGAGTTTTGTGCTGTGCTGTCTGCTTCAGATGTTTCTTCTTTTTTGATTTGTATCCACTAAACCTTGCAGTGCTTCAGGCCCAAACTCACTGAAATTTACAGTTATTTTACAGATGAATCCTGTGGGTTTTTCTTGGTTCTCTTCCCTCAATGGGCCTTTGACCTATTGTAATGGGTGCTACAGGGCTGGAAGCAGTAGATTGCATTTGATGTGAATGATACAGATGATGGTTAAAACCAGAAAAGAGATTTCTTGTTACCACTAGAGAAAATGAGGTTCTGTAGGAGTGAATATTATAAATTGGAAGTAAGGATGGCAGATCAGCTGCCAACTGACTGAAGCTTGACAAAAAAAAAAAAAGGTTGAGACGGAAACATAGAGTTTGAAACAAATAAGTAATCAGGGAAGCTTAAGTCCAGTCAAAAATGGAACAACTGGCTGAAGATCCCTGGTTAACTACTCCTGTAGCTGGTCTGGTGTGCTGGGGTCACCACTGGATCCTCTTCAGTGTTTGTTTCCTTTAAACTGCAGGATGTAGATGATTGTAGGTGATGCTGCTTCAGGAAACTTCAGGAAAATGTAAGGTCACTGTTGCCCAGTTACCCACCCCCCTGCACTCATAAGGAGCAATAGGAAAGGTAGCTTGCTCTCAACCTATTTGTTTTCTCTTCTAAGTAATACTAGATGTATTTTCTCAGATATTCCCTGCGTCTCTAGAGCATAGTGCAACATCGGGCATTCTGAAAGGAAATTACATTAAGAATACCAAGTGTCAACTCTTTATTTCTGGCAATTTGGTATCGTAGCAAGTCTTTCAGAGAATCCTCAGGAAGGAAAATTACTTTGTTCACTGAAAAGCTTGGTCTTGGAAGCCTCCTAACTGTATTGTTCAACT
This sequence comes from Chlamydotis macqueenii, assembly GCF_036417535.1. Classification (NCBI taxonomy): domain Eukaryota; kingdom Metazoa; phylum Chordata; class Aves; order Otidiformes; family Otididae; genus Chlamydotis; species Chlamydotis macqueenii. The sequence continues at coordinate 63,391,269 of NC_141556.1, read as the reverse complement.
CGCACACAAATATCTCAAAGCTCTTTAGAGTTGATTGGGTCAAGAATTAGTTGACCATCAGAACATTAATGTGGAATTAGAGGTCCTCCTTACCCCCAGTTTAATCCAGGATAAACAGCAGAGCCTCGCTGTCCAGGAAGGTGCTTGACCTGAACAGCATTAGACAAGATGCTAACCTGAATCTGATGCTGTTTCTGATGCTGCTGCATTGTGATTGCTTTGACAATGTTTATTTAAAGATACTGGTTTTTTGTCTTCTGTGAAAATACTATTTTTGGACTGACTTGATAATGTACTTGAAGAATATATACTTGGTAGAGCAAATATCTGTTGCAGAAATAATTTTTGGGTTAGTGAAATTCCATTGTTATCCCACAGTGTGCAGGTTAATAATGTTCTGTGCTGCTGCTTTCCAGATTTCTCTTCTCTTTTTGCCCTCATTCCTTTTATCAAAACTGTGGCTATTTAGGAGGAGGAGGGGAATGAACAGCAAAATAGTTTGGGATTTTTTTTTTTCCTTTAAAGCAATAATGTGGATCTTGATTTGATTACATAGTATGGTTCTCCTATAGTTTCATTAGAGGATTAATTATTTTCCTTGTCAGTTTATATCAGGAAATCAACAAAATGGCTTTAATATCTTGCTGCTCAGAATTTGAATCTTCTTGAACAGACCATAGTATAATAGTTAGGGTTCCCACCTTTGAAAGCACTGAAGTAAATTGTGACACTATTCAGGAAACAAGTGTTTTGGAAACAAGAGGAATGAAATGTTGGCAGTAAGATTAAGCATGCTTCCAAACCTTAACACTTAGGAAAAAAAAAGTTTAATTCACTGTAGCACTAGGAAAGTGTCTTGCAGAGGGACTGGATAGAGGAAATGTTAATTAATTCAGAGGTTAATTTAGGAATAGCATACTATACATGGTTAAGGAACAGTTTAAAATGTAATTAAATGTTTATGAAGAAAAAAGATGTACCAATGAACATTAAAAGAAGATACATACATAGAATGTAGAAAGAAAATGCTGAGGCTGTATTAACTTGCCTTTGTATTGCGTTCTTTCTTCCTGTATGTTGCTATAACTCTTTGGTGAAATACAAGCAGAAATGTCTTTGGAAAATGTAATTATCCTTTTGATTGTTTAAAAAAAAAAAAGAGTTAATTGCTTTCTAAAGCACCTATTGGCTTGTTAGCAGAAAGCTTGTATCTGTGCTCCTATGTTTGCTTCGGCCATCTGTCTTAATACTATTTGTCAGTTATGACTTTAAACCAACCTGTCTTCCTATGCACCAAAAGAAGTAAAACTCCTCTTTCAGGTCTATTAGAAGGCTGGGGAGAACAGTAATCTTTAGCGTGTACTGTTGTGTTTTGTTGCTACCACAAGACCTAGGAGGAGATACTTGCCCATGAACTGAGTTAAGCCTTTGTAGTGGAAAACTGGATGAGAAAAAAGAGTTTCAAATGATGTCTGTGATTCATTTATCAAATCATCACTATACTTACAAAATATATTAAGAATAATATTATTTGAGATAGGGATAATCTATTAAAACTCTCAAGTCATTAATATGCTGGTATTTATTGTACGTTTTCTATTTTTACCATGGATACCAAAAGACTTTACATGCATCTATCTGACTTTTCCTCCTATCTTTTAAATAAATTTTATCTTAAGCTGATGTAGTATATGATGTTGTCTAGTAGACTAGTTTGAGGACAATGACGCTGTCTCAATACTCTCCTGAGTTCTTTTTTACTTGAAAAGAGGAAGAAGCATAAGATCTCTATGGTTAGCAATATTCTAAACTGCATTAGACCTCCAGAGTGGTACAGATACTGGAATTGGCATGAGATAAATATTCTCCATATCTCTCTAAGGCTGCAGCATGACAGAGCACTGTCTTCTCCGTGTAAAACGTGCAAAGTTACATCCAAGCCAGAATCTCTTTCATAGAATCATAGAATAGTTTGGGTTGGAAGGGACCTTCAAAGGTCATCTAGTCCAGCACCCCTGCGAGGAGCAGGGACATCTTCAACTGGATCAGGTTGCTCAGAGCCCCATCCAACCTGGCCTTGAATGTTTCTGGGGATGGGGGCCTCAACCACCTCTCTGGGCAACCTGTTTCAATGTTCCACCACCCTTGTTATAAAAAAATTTTTTCCCTAGTGTCTAATCTGGATCTCCCTGTCTCTGTTTTGAAACCTTTACCACTCATCCCATCACAACAGGTCTTGCAGAAGAGCTTCTCCCCATCTTTCTTGTAGGCCCCCTTGAGGTACTGAAAGGCTGCTATAAGGTCTCCCCGGAGCCTTCTCTGCTCCAGGCTGAACAGCCCCAACTCTCTCAGCCTGTCCTCACAGGAGAGGTGCTCCAGCCCTCTGATCGTCTTTGTGGCCCTCCTCTGGACTCGCTCCAACTGGTCAAGGTCCTTCTTATGCTGGGGGCTCCAGAGCTGGATGCAGTACTCCAGGTGGGGTCCCACGAGAGCGGAGTAGATGGGCAGAATCACCTTTGACGTACTGGCCATGCTTCTTGTAATGCAGCCCAGGATGTGGTTGGCTTTCTGGGCTGCAAGTGTGCATTGCTGGCTCATGCTGAGCTTCTCATCTACTAGCACACACAAGTCCTTCTCCTCAGGGCTGCTGTCACTCCGTTCTCCGCCCAGCCTGTATTTGTGCCTGGGATTGCCCCAACCCATGTGCAGGACCTTGTCCTTGGTCTGGTTGAACTTCATGAGGTTTGCATGGGCCCACCTCTCCAGCCTGTCAAGGTCCCTCTGGATGGCATCCCTTCCCTCCAGCGTGTTGATGGCACTACACACCTTGGTGTCATTGGCGAACTTGCAGTTGGTGCACTCTATCCTACTGTCCATATTGCCAACAAAGATGTTAAACTGGGCCGGTCCCAATACCGACCCCTGAGGAACGCAATCAGATCCACTTCACTTCTCTTATCCACTGAGACAGAGTTCTGGTTTAAAGCATTTAGCTTTAAAACAACCCAAACAAAAAGAAACTCCTAAATCAACTGAACAAAAAGTTCAAAACAAAAAAAACCTCTAGGACCATTAAGGTCTGTCTGTAAGACCTAGGTGTGGTGGGTTTACCTTGGCTGACTGCCAGATGCCTACCAAGCTGCACTCTCTCTCTTTAGGGCTGATAAAGACAGGGAGAGTGCTTATCAATTACCATCATGTGCAAAACAGATTCAATGTGAGGAAGATTAATTTATTGCCAATAAAATAAGATTTGGATGGTGAGAGGCAAACACAAAAATAATTAAAAACCCACCTTCCCCCTCACACACCTCTTCACTCCTTCGTTCCTGACTGTACCTCCTCCCTGCATTGAGTGGTGGAGTGGGGATGGGGAATGGGAGTTGTGGTCAGTTCATAATGGTTCCTCTCTACCACTCCATCCTCCACTCACTCTTCCCTACTTCAGTGTGGGGTCCCTCTCATGGGATAGACCTGCTTCAAGGTAGGTCCTCTCCATGGAGTACAGTCCTTCGGGAACAGGCTCCTCCAGTGTGGGTCTGCCGTAGGTCACAGTCCCTGCCAGAAAAACTGCTGATGCATGAGCACCTCTCCTCCTGCCAGGAACCTGCTCTGGCATGGGCTTTCCACAGGCTGCAGCTTCTTTCAGGACATATCCACCTGCTGCCATGTGAGGTTCTTCATGGGCTACAGGGTGGAGATCTGCTCTAATGTAGTCTTCCACAAGCTAGCAGGGGGGCAGTCTGTTTCACTGTAGTCTTCTCCATGGGCTGCAGGGGAATCTCTACTCTCTACTCTGTCTGTGGAGTTGTTCCTTTCACATTTTTCTTACTGTCTCCCAGCTGCTGTTATGTGGCATTTTTTACCATTTCTCAAACGTACACAGAGGCACCACCAGCATTGCTGATGGGTTCAGCTTTGGCCAGCGGTGGGTCCATCTTGGAGGTGACTGAAATTGGCTGTCTGACATAGGGGCAACCCCTGGTGTCTTCTCACAGAGAACCAGGCAACCCCTGGAGCTCCTCCTCGCCCCCCGTTACCAAAACCTGGACATGTAAATCCAATGCACTGTGTTACTTGACTAAGGCTTGTTCTAGAAGAGGACTCTGCACACGAGAAAAATTAAGTGTTATGTGTCATCTTCAGAAACAGAACAAATCCAGTAACTTTCCTGCTCTTCTTCCCAGTATTCTTGTTTATAACTCTCTGCAGCCTCACCTTTGAGGGTATGCTCTTAGGGTTGTGCTGATGTACTTTGGGCTGTAAGCAACATAAATAACAGGAACTGACTTAAATCCCATCAGATCTGGTAGCTGACGACTGTACAATTTATATTGGATGAACGGCTGAAAATTTTGCTTGGCCCATGTGTAATTTTATCATTTAATACAAAAAGCTGCATTCTGTAGCTAGTATTGCAAAGTAAGAATTTACTTGAAAACTACTATTTCCAGATAGAAATTTAGTACTTAATTATGACAGGTAGCCCTGATAACGTTAGTAGAAATGCTAATGTTGGAACAGATATGTTTTTCCATGAGCTTTGCTAAATTAGAGTGTGTGTCTTTACTTGAATATAATCAGTATTCTTTTTAACTTTGAATACATTGTTTTCATGTTTATCCATGTTTTCCATTTAATTCCAGAATAGTCATAGTCTTTCCTCTTTTCCCATAGGAAGCTCTAAATCTGAGTTCATTGTAAACTGTTTTTTTTCCTTCCCAGTAACTTAGCATCTCTCTTAGTTGTGTGGGTCCTGATGCATTGCCAGCTCCTCACCATGTTCTGCAGGACTGCATGGTGACTATATGGTGATGCTCCGCTGTACTATTTGTCTACTGGTAAGAAGTGTAGGTAGAAATTCCAGTGCTGATGTGCAGCATATCTGTGTGAAAGCGTCTCTTTGAGGTGGTTAGACTGAAGTTCTGAAATGAACCTGCAGGAATTTGTTAGGTACTGTTATTTGCCGTGACCCTTTTGTTTCAAATGCAGCACGCATGAAAAGAGCATATACAGAGATCTCTGCTTGCACCTTCCGTTTCCCACATAGAGAGGAAAAGGCCACACATGGCTCGTATTGTTCAGTACAATACTGAAAGAGCCTGAGATACATTAAGAATAGTAGATAAGGACCTGAAAGGAACTCTGCCTGGCTATTTTGTGTTTTGCATTTTGTGCCAAAAAGGCATATATTGCCAGCTGTGCTCGTAACAGCGTAACCTGGCTGTAACAGTTACACTGAGATCCTGGTGTTAGGTGTTTGCACTTAAATCCAGGGTCCTGAGGTTGGCTAAATCTGGTTTAAAACCAATTTGTGTATCAGTAATCAAACTCAGATTATAACAAAAGCAAACTTATCCACACATAGTTGCAGAAGAAAACCTTGACTTAAGGCTAGACAACATAAGGAAGTCTAGAGGTTTCAAGAGGATTTTGAGAGGTTTGGGTGGTTTTCCTTTTCTCCGCCCACATCAGTCTAGAATTTCCAGGTGATCTCTTGAACAGGTAGGTGGCAGTGTTCTGTTGGTGAAAATGCAAATGAAACGTTTGCTTTATGTTAGTATCTTTCTAACTTGTCCCTTGCCCCTTCCTTGCCCGCCATGTTTTCAATTCAAGCTGATTTATAAACTGAGTTTAATAAGAGTGATCTGTTTCAGTTATTCAATGTTTAATCTTCAGTGGCGGTGGTGGCCCCTTCCCATCCTCACGCTGCTTCTCATGTTGCTTCAGCGTAAGCAGTGGTGCATTTGGTCAGCAAAGCAGGTTGGGGGCTGAAGGTGAAGCTTGGGAGTACTGGAGAAATACATCCATGTCTGAATCAGTTTGCCAGTCTCATCCTCTGTCTGTACCCGGCTCCCAAACACGTGTAAAGACCAACTCAGTTGCTTGTGCTGGCCCGGAGCGCTGCGCTTGGTCAGGGTCAAGAAAGAGCAGGAAGGGAACAGAGGATGGTTTGTAATCAGGACTGTTGAAAAATGTAAAAAAAAAAAAAACAACTATTTTTCAGTCAGTATGTAGATTGAATATTAGGAGACTTGTTCACTCTTGACTGTGGTAAATTGATTTGCTTAATAAAAGGAGAAATTCTGTATTTGGAGTTCTATTAACTACCCAACATACCAGAATTGGATTTCTTAATTATCCTTCATTATGATGGTATAAAAACTGTTACAAAAGTTCTAGCTAAAACATAGAATTTATATATGGAAGGAAGCTGCGCAAATACATATTGAAATGCAGACTGACAAAATGGCAGTTGTAATAAAACCAGGCTTAATGTCGTAGCCTTTCAGATGACAGTGAAATGCCTTGCACACAAGTGGAAAACTGCTGGCTAAATTTCCAGAATGACAAGCTAATGTAGTAAAACTAGTGGACTTCTATTTTGCTTTATAGTGAGTTGGCCAGTTAAATCTCTAGCATGTTATTGGAAGAACATTATGAAAAGTTACCTAAATCTTGTATGAAGCACTTGCGGTAAGGAATTAAGTTCTTCTGCAGGAAGTCAAATATTTAAGTTTCTGTAGTTTTACATTTTATTGTTGTTCTGGTTTTGTTAGTGAGGGGGGGGCCTAAGGTGGTAGCTTCTGTAGGAAACTGCTAGAAGTCGCTCCCCTTTGTTCAGTGGACTCGGCCGGGCCTAGGGCGGACCCGCTGCTGGCCAAGGCCGAGCCAATTGGTAGCAGAATGTCCCATGATAACGCCTCTGCGATAACGTATTTAAGTAGGGGAAAACAGGAAAAAGAGGAGGGAAGATGTGAAGCAGCTGAGCGGGGGGCAGAGAGGGGGAGGCGCGAGCCTCATGGGCCTTGCAGGCCTCACCCTCTGGCCTCCCGCCGGGCAGCCGACTGGGCCCAACTCGGCCCGGCCTGGTTGCAAGAAGTGGAGAGGAGATGAGAAGTAAATAAGATGTAAAAAGGATCCTGAGAGGCGTCTGCCAGCCTGTTGTGAGGAACGGCTGCAGACGCCAAGGTCAGTTCAGAAGGAGGGGGAGGAGTAATATGGCTCCTGGCCAAGATTCCTCTGCAACTCGTGGTGAAGACCATGGTGGAGCGGGTTGTCCCCCTGCAGTCCATGGAGGTCCACGGAGGGGCAGAGATCCACCTGCAGCCCGTGGAGGACCCCACGCCAGAGCAGGTGGAGGCCTGAAGGAGGCTGTGGCCCGTGGAGGGCCCGCTGGGACAGCTGTTCTAGAGGGACTGCACCCCGTGGAAGAGATGACCCATGCCGGAGCAGTTTCACGGAGGACTGTGGCCCGTGGGAGGGACCCCACGCTGGAGCAGAGGAGGAATGCGAGGAGTTCTTCCCCTGACGATGATACAGTGGCGTAAAACAACGCGTGATGAACTGACCGCGACCCCCATTCCCTTTCTCCCCCCCCGTGCCGCTCGGGAGGGGAAGGTAGTAGAGATAATGTTAAGCCCGGGAAGAGGGAGGGGTGGGGGGAGGTTATCTTGTTCCCTGTCTCATTCTCCTGCTAATTTTAGAAAATAAATGAATAGTTTTCCCCAAGTCGAGTCTGTTTTGCCCGTGACGGTAACTTTAAGGATTTCTCCCCGTCCTTATCTCAAACCTTGAGCTGTTTTTTCTTATATCATCTCCTCCTATTCTCTCGGAGGGTGGGGGGAGCGAGAGACAGACTGCGTAGTCTGGTCCTGATCAGGGCTGAACTACGACAATTGTAAAAGTGAAACAACAACAGAATTAAGCCTGTATTGGATTAGTGAAATGTGCAATGCTGAATTATATCCTGGTATTAAATTTATTGGGTTAAATGATGCCCCGATCTTATTTAAGGCCCTAAAATCATGCCTCCTCTCAAATGCCAGCTGTAGGTCTAGGGTCTATCTCAATGGGGACTCACGTGACTATCCTACTGCAGGCTTTGCATGATGATTTCAACGTCCTAGGTGATGATTTCAACCTAACTTAGTTTCAATTATTTTCTTCTTTTGCTAGTAATGATTATGATAATTTTCTTAAAGCAAGATGTTAATACTTAGGATTTTAGACATTTTTTCTGAATGATAAACAAACCTCAGTACTAATAAGACATTCCGTTTTCTTCGCCTAGGAAAGTTGTCTACTTTAAAATGTTTATATAGATCTTTTTTGTTTCAGTCTAGTTTACTCACTGTTGGACTCCATGTTTTGAACTTGACTTTGTCCTTTTTATTCTCTTGAGAAAACTATTAATTGTTTAATCCCTTGAGCTATTGGTTCTCAGCTGTTTCTTCAACCAGAAGTCTTAAGTATGTTATTGTCTTAGAATTGTTCCCCAGTGTGCTGGCGCATATGTGTGTCTGTATGTAATACTGCTCCATGTCACCAATTAATACTCCAAATTAATAAATGTTTACTTTAATCCATTCTACAACAACAAATTGTCAAATTGTCATTCCCTTTAGAGAAACAGAAATTATTTTCTGTGAGATTAAGGCAAATTCTTTATAGGATTGAAAGAAAAATATGACCTTTGAAGGTCCCTTCCAACCCTAACCATTCTATGATTCTGTGATTCTATGCGTGACCTTGGTTGAAAGAATACATCATCAGGGAATAGTAGGTAAAAGGTTACTTCAGTGATAAATGAGACTTAGCTTCCTGTTAACATGTTATTATCAGGAAAGTATTAACACATCCTTTCAAAGCATTTATCCTTACAAGCTGTCTTTAAAGTTGTTTGATAAATCTTAAGTTGTGCAAGCATAATAAAATTTCTTTTATTTTTTTTTTTCCCTCCTCAGTTGGTGTTATTCGGTGTCCAATTTGTGGTCAGGATTGTGCAGAGAGACACGTCATAGATAACTTTTTTGTGAAGGATACCACAGAGGTTCCCAGTAGCACAGTAGAAAAATCAAATCAGGTAAGTACATTAACGTGTAATCAAGTTAACATCTTTTGGATGTGTGTGCATATCCTTGGCTTGTTGCTTTACATATGCAGAAAAAAAACCCTGAAGTACTTAGTCATCACATAGCGTAGCTACTCTAGAAAATCAGTTAAAGTTGATTAAAATGCGTGTGAAGAGGGTTGTCATATTCTAAACTATTTTAAATTGTTGGTATAAAATTGCATCGTGATAGCAAAAGATAAAAATGAGGAACAGGTGTTAGAATGGGAATTTCTAGACTTTGGACAGGGCACTGGAAGCACTCTTTGAATCAGAGACCTTAACAACACCACATCAAGAGGTCTAAATTCTCTAGTTAAACCAACTTTATTTTTCTTATCTCAGCACCGACAAAACATGACACTAAATAGCTGGAGTGCAGTTACCAAGCAAGAGGCTCAAAATTCTAATTGGGGAAGAGGGTATGTTGTAGCAATTTCGTGTTTGTTTTTCTTAAGTAGGATGCCTCTTCTTTCTTTTCCAATCAAATAATAGCCATCATATAAAACAAAAAACTTCCTTATCTGGAAGAATAGTAATACTGGGATTTTTTAACTCGTAGTAGTTTTTCAGGAGCAAAATACTAGTGTGGAAGCAGTACCAAATGAATTATCACATCTGTGTAGGACCAGTTTAGCAATCTCCAGTATCAAAATATTGCATGTCTTCAATTTTAGCTAGTAAGAGAGTATCTGGGGTATCTCTTTACTCGTAAACTTTTTATTGAACTCCAGGAACTTCCTGTAAATAATTCAGTTTCTTTATATGTTGATTCATTCTTCATAACAACAGTACAAAAAGGTTACTATGTCAATGTGGCTTTCACTTCAAACTCATCCCCTGACATTTGGATGGTGATCGCCTTTATTTTGAAAATGCTTCTTCATTGCTTTTCTGGTTTAGGGACCTGTATCGTTGGCTCTTGATGCATTTGCTTTGGGGACAGCTTCTCAGAAGTATTTTATTGTGTAGTCTGTTTCAAAGCTTAGCTGAAATTTTTGCTTACATATACGAATGGGTATGTCTGTCAAGAATAGGTGAAAGTACCCAGTGATACCAGCTCACTGACTACTTAAGGCACAAATGTTGTCATAATCTCTGTGGAAGAGGAATTAACTTCTGTCTCAAGAACTGTTAAACTCTCTTCAATTTAAAAGGAATTTTGCAACTGGATTTCCGAGTAATAATAGACCTTACCAGAAACGGAAATTCTTTTGTGAGTCTCTGGACTCTCTGTGTTTGTGTGGGGTTTTTTTGGGGTTTTTTTGTTCCCCCGAACCAACACTGCAGGTGTTGCAGGGAAACATCTGAGTTTTGGAGATGGTTGTGAGATTTACATAAAGTTTCCCAATACTCTACCAGTAAGACTGAGAAAATGAATAGTCCCTGTTGCATTGAAAATTTGATCACAATAATTTTTTTAGTGACTTTAATTAGCAAGAGAAGCAAGAAAACAAATAAGTTTGTAATGCAGAAGCAGTCCTGAATTTTTGGGGGGGGGGGGCGGGGCGGGGCTGGGCTGTACCGTACCGTAACCTCTGCTTAGCTATATAACAAGTTCTCTGAGATACTTCTTTGGGAAGCGGTGATAGAAGTGAATTATTTTTTCTAGGTTTAATGACAAAGTTTGGAGTTTGGTTTGGTTTTTTTTCCCCTCTCATCCCTTTCCTACCAAAATTTTTTTTAGCTTTCTTTGAAAGTTAATTGGAGAATTGAGGCTTTTGAAACTTGGGTAAGGAACTGAAACTTCAAGAAGAGTTCTTTATGTTCTTGAGGTTGGTCATAATCATGTAAAATTGCTTGTACTTTGATGGGTCACAGGATATCAAAAGTTGTATCCAGCAAGCTTGGTGATGTTAGGATCCTGTCAGGCACTTCCTTGGAATTGAGGGAGAGGTCTTTTTTGTTTACCTTCCATTCTTGATCTGCTGGAGAGATACACAGAGAAATTCCGTGTATTTCAGCAGCTGGTTTGGAATAATCTGTTGTTGAGTGGTGTGAGCAGATGTCAGGGAAGTTCTTCAAAGCATTTGTGTTTCCTTAAGTTCCCTTCTCAGACTTTTATCTTAATTTTCCATTCCATATTTGTTTCTCTTTCTCCCCAACAAAAACCAGCAGGCTAGCAGTTCAGAAAGCATGCCAGTTCCTCAGCTAAGTTCCCTGGCTGAACTCAGCATACTTTCTGCAGCGGTTGAAGGCAAACCAGCAGATTTTGCTGAACCAGCAGTGGTAGGTTTATATGCTTTTCTGCTAACTGTTTTTCTTAAAACGGAGCTAGATGTTTTGGTAGATGCCTGCTAAGTGAGCATGTACCTTACCTCTTGGAAGTTAATAATGTGCCATTCTGTTTTGTTTGAGTAGATTTATTTTGGTATGTTAATAAAGCTTTTTTGGGCAATGTAGAACTGTCTGTTGTGGAACATAAGGTTAACTCAATAATACCTAAATAGATCAGTGTCCTGTTTAAGGGGGAATATTATAAAATTTAAGGATGATACATCCTTTTAATCATTCTGTCTTGTTTTGCCCTTGAAGGAACAGAGATTAAAAAAACCCAAAAATTGGCAGTAGCAAGATGGGTAAGAGATGAGAGGAATTAAAGTGGAAAAGAGACCAAGACTTGCAGGAGATATTGGATCAGAGATTATCCAAATTATGTCAAAAACCTTGGCTATTTTGTAGTTGTTTTTTTTTTTTTTTAACTGAGATGGTTAGTTTGACTTTGATAGTCTGGCAGCATTAGCAGGATGTTTAAGAAATTAGAATTAGAGGCAAGCCATGGGTTCTGTGAAAGTAATGGTGTGGCTTACAACTGCTGGTCCATATCTATGACATGTATACATGTGTTGTCAGGAAGAACTGGTTTTTTTCAATTCAAGAGAGGCTTTCGAATTTAAAGTTTGGCTGTTTTGGGTTTAAAATGGTAATAATGCTAAAATAGTTTTTAGCATATTTAATTAAGACTGTAGGAGTGAATGACACGTCACGGAGCCTGGGGTTGTGGGATGAGAAAAATAACTGGAACTGATCAAAGTGCAATTCATCTGTCTAAAATTATGCTTACCTTATCTGAGCCTGATTTTGGCAGTTCAGTACCCTACTTACATAGCTGTGCTTTCTAGCAATTACTACTGAAAACTTCAGAAGCAAAAGAAGTAAGCATAGAGAAACTGTAAAACTCACTTCTGTATGTTCCACAAGGGCTTTCCTGGCTAGCGTTAAAGAGAAGATTAAGGATTTTATGCTGGCTATTAGCATAGGAATCTTTCCAGAAGAAAATAAAGTAATGGGAAATGTGGAAATCTTTCTGAAAGTAATCATTATAGGTTGTGGGCAACTAGGACATAAATAAATACTCTGAAAGAGCAGATCTTTTAAATTTTCTTTTTTTGCATTATGATTTATTGAAAGACTTGGCAAAATTATTGGATGCTGAAGTTTGAAAATAAAAATTAATTACACTTGATTCACAAGAGTGAGCAGAAAGGAGCTCTAAACCCAAGAAATGTTACTGAAGCCAATGCTAACTTTGAGTAAGACTGAAGAGTAGACAAGTGAGGGAAATTTAGGAACTTAACAGAAGAAAATTGTTTGACGTGTGTGCAAAGCCATGACAGTAAAAATGAGAAGTGTGAGACTGATGCAGAAGAGATCATAGTGATAACATCGGTGTTGCTGCAGTATATTGAACCTGTAGTGCATTTTAGTCTAGATACTAGTTCTCATAGCTTCTATGTGCGAAAGGCAACATGTATAAAAATATTTTTTGATAGTGGGAATACTTACTATATCTTTAGCAGTTACTCACCTGAGAGTTTTAAATGTCATAGTAGCAATGAAGAACAGGTGGACTTTATGTGAAATACTGGCAATGTAGTAACAAAACAAGTTACAAGTTTAGATCTGATACAAGATCTGGTTATTCAGACAGCAAGTCTCACTGGCATAATAGAGCAATTAGTGAGGACAATTTAGAACAAAAGGTTTCTCTAGTTTTGTATGGTGCTGGAATGGCCCCTGTGTATTCCTTCAAAGAAGACCTAGTATGCTGAATAGCTTATCAAAGCTGTAGCCATGGCCAAAGCGTCCTTGAAAGCCACTGGTTTAGGGGAGTGGGTAACAGAGTCAAGGAGAGTCACAATATGGTTTTGTTTTGCCTCAGGGAGAGGTCGCAGTTGATGGGATGCTGGGGAAAGAAGGCTGTGCTGAGGGTTCATGTGTTTGAGATGTCAGCATGTGGTTCGTATTTAGAATTACATATGGGCGAGAATGTCCCAAAAGACAGGTGCTGTCTTTGGTGATTTTGTGTGTGCCAATAAATAGTTACGTAACTATTAGCATCAGTGTTTTTTGACTGCAATAGGGTAGACCATTGCATCTGGTTTACACTGGTGAAGTGTGGAACATTAGTTCAATGAATATTCCTTTGGACTATTTTACTGTCTTCCTCAGAAGCCTTTGTTTGCTTATTTAATTGGAAGAGTGGTTAGTTACTACAGTATCTGAGAAGACAGCTCTTGCATGTAAATCTGGTTTTAAGTAAATAAACAAGCTTTTACAACAGAAAGAATAGTGACTTACCTGCAACATGCTGAGTAATTTCAGCTTTCATTAAATGTGAATGAAGGCTGAATGAACACTTCCCAGGGTTATAAATACTAAAACTAGTAACTGAATTAAATATAATTACAAGGAAAACTCAATTAAAAATAAGTATCTATCTAACCAGAATAAAGACTTACAGGTTAACCAGCGAGACTTTTCTTTGAAATTGCTGAAGCACTGTTTGTATGAGTCACAGCAATAAGTGTTTTGTAAGAGTATAGCAAATATTTTTACTTCCATGTACTTTAACTGTATGACTTATTCTAATAACTAGAGTTCTGGCAAAATTGAAGATATATCTGAAAATGCATATTTCAAGTAAGAAGTGGGTAGAAGCAAATCTAGTTTCTACCCAGAAGGTATAACTATCTTGACAGCATGAGTTATGACGTCTATGAATCTCTCTCTTCCGCTTGATGGCTTTGAAAAGTATACAGTTGGAATTTATATTATTATATTATTATTTATATTTATACTCCTACAAACAAGGAGTTCCAGTTCAGTTGGCAGCACCTGATCATTGGTCATTGAATCACAATCTTCATCTCATTCCACCTATAGCAGGTCAAACTAGTTGAGAAAACCTAAAGCATAGTGAGAAAAAGAAAACAGACAAAGATCTTGGAATCTAGGAGGAATTTAATAACTTTTGAAATCCTTTGAACTTACTTAAATGCCCTGGCATGTAGCAAGTTTATCTGCCTAAGTTTGCTAAAGGTGACCTGAAAAGGCTGTTGTGGGGTTTTTGTTGTTAAGTTGTTTGGATTTTTTTTTTTTAATTAGGTTCCTGCCTTTTTCTTTTTTTTTTTTTGTCTTTGTTTTGCTTCTTAGACTTAAAGAATGCCTGAAACACTTTTTTTGTTGTTGTTTTTTCCATTGCTTGTTTTATTTTCACTGTTGGGTTTTTTTTACGCTAGAAAAACAAATATCTCTTATTCTCTACTCTAATTTGCAAAACCATCTCTGGGTATCTGGGAGCACAGCAGGATCATACCTCTCTGGCAACAAGACTGATTTTAAAACTTCTTGTCCTGCAGTAGTTCACTACCCAGTCAACAGTGCTGATGTAACTGATCCTTGGGCTGCAATGGTGTAATCAATCTGGTTTTACTTGCATTGACACACACACCTGAGGAGGAGACAACTGGCAAAGGAGAAGGGAGGGAGTTTCTTTTGTGGGAGTTCCTGCCAAAGAAAATGTAATGTTGAAGTAATGCCTCAGTGATACATGCTTATTCTAGATTTTTTTTTTCCAAGAAGCTGTGCTGAGTCCTTGAGAATACTTTTATTTTTTTCAAAATGTCATCAAAATTAAGGGTTAAGAGCAAGTAAACTTTCAGTTTCCTGATTACAGTTCACTTCCTTTAATTGCTTTACTTCCATTTTCTTGACTTTCTTATTACATGCTGACTTTGCTATTTCTCCCTAGTCTGGATAGGACTGGAATTTTAATTGTTAAGAGAAGAAGGGGAATAAAAAGAAAAAACAAGCAGAAGATTGAAAACATTCAAAAAGATTTTTTAAAACAAAACTTTCTGGCCTCTTTTTAGTAAAGAAACAGAAAAAGGGGCACAAGCCCAATTTTTTCTCCTTTGCAGGTCACCTTTAATGAAAAAGAATTGCTTCAACTCCAAGTGGCAACAAGAGGGGTCAACAACCTTTGTGTTGTAACTTCATTTCTCAGAAGATACTTGCTTTGAGAGGCAACATGATCCAGACAAATAAGCACAGCGTTGGGAATCTGGAACTCTTATGTTCAGTTCTAGTTCTGTCAGTAACTTGCTTTGTGGCGTAAGGCAAGTTTTGTGCGAATTTTCCTCTTTCTTGAAGGTGATACTGGGACATACTTCTACATATGTATTATCTATCTGCACAGGATATAAATATTTGCTTCCTCTTTAACTTAATCTATATTTATCTTGTGAGGGTGCAGAAGTTGGATTTTTTTTAAAAATCAAACTGAAAACAACTAAAACTAAAATTTTCTCTTCTGTCAGTGGGATCTGTAGGATATAGCAGTCTTCAGACTACTTGAGGCTTTTGTTTGCAGCAGTGCTAAACGTTAGTAGAAATGGATGGTAGTTAGCTAAACAAGTATCTGCATAAGCACGTTCATTATTTTTACCATGAAAAATCCCCTGAAGGTATTACTACAGAGGTATTGTAAAGGAGGAGTAAAAAATGAAATAATGTTATGAACATGTGAAATAGTTGTGTCCATCTTTTGTAGTTACCAATTTGTTGTTCAAATTGTGGGTCTGTAGGAATTTTTTCTTGTGTATGTATTAACTCTGCAGAGAGGTTTTGGTCTGCCATCAGGTTTGTTTTCCTTAATTAGATTTTTTTTTCTCTTTCTCTTGGGTATAGTCCAAAGAGCCCCAGGAGTTAACAGGCCACAGTTTGAAAGTTATTATGCGTTCGTTGCAAATCTGTTCTAGAGTAGGTTTACTGATAAGCTTAATTGGAATGCTATCGTGAAGTGGTTATGCAGAGGTTCTTGAGAAGAACCTTGCTGTTTAATACTGTGTGTACTTCCTGGAACCCTAAGCGGGTGAACAGAAACTAGAAGTAAAACTTCTGTGTGATCTAAGGGAGGCTTCTAATATCAGAGCAGTACTGATCATGTTCTGTCTTTAGTAAATATTCCAGAAGAGCATATTGTGTGTAGTAAACATGATATGGCTTCTAAGTGCGCGGTGTCAGGCAGAAAGTAATGGTTTGACTTTTATCATGCCAGGTATCGGTTTTAGAGTAATACTGACAAAATGACCACTTTCTTTGAAAAGTCACACTGAAATACTTTTATGCAGTTATTTATAGTGTTCCTGTACCTCGGGCAGTTTTCTGTTCTCATGTCACAGTTTTCGGAAAACTGTAAAAGTGCACTGATAATATATGAATAATAGCTTGTATGTATATTCCATATTTATTTTAACAGCTACCTTTTCTTCCTTTTGTCAGGTTTGCACAAGCTGTGAAGACAATGCAGAAGCTAATGGTTTTTGTGTGGAATGCGTAGAATGGTTGTGCAAGACCTGCATCAGAGCTCACCAGAGGGTTAAATTCACAAAGGATCATACAGTAAGACAGAAAGAGGAAGTATCTCCAGGTAACGCACTTGATGTATATTTTCCCAAAGAATGTGTGTCTGCACTGGAAAACTGTATTATCCCGCCACACTTCTCTTTTTAAAGTGATAAATTTCAAAAATTGTGTTCCTTAATCCTAGTGAATTTTAAAGGACAGATTCATTATAATATAACCCTTTGGTACATATGAATTAGTGGAACCATGTTATTATTCTGGTTGGTAATGGATATGTTTTAATCATTTCCTGCCTCCCAGTCTCTGATTTCAATTTTATTGCTGAAGGCTGCAACCATTTGAATCAATTCTGGTGTTTCTTTGGCTGCCCTCCATCTAAGCGAATCTCTTAAGTGATCCAGCTAACAAAAGAGAAAACTTTTTGTAGCTACTGAAAAGGGAGACTTTGTCATGGCTGGGGGTATGATAGCCATTTTTCTGTCAGGTTTTTCTGTCAGATATCCTGCATAGTGGTGATAAACCCTACAGACTGGTATTTCATATGGTTTTTATGCACAGTGTTTTAAATGATTAAATACATACAGATTTTCTCTTTCACCTGGAATGATTGCAAATTATGGTTTAAACTTTAGAGATCAGCTGCAGAAAATAAATCTTCATGCATTTGGCTGCTCCAGTTTTTCTAGAGGTCTACCAGATATTTCACATGAACTTTATTGGCGTATACTGCAGCAAAAGGAGCACTAATAGGTGCTATTTCTTCAACACTGATAATGACATGGTCTGTTAGCAAGAAAGTGTACCAGAATTCATGTTTTAGCCAAGTGTATTTTAGGTTTGAAATGCTTTGCCTTAGAAGGTAAAGGGAAGTGTGTCATTACTTGACAAGCACCTCAGTAGATCTCATAGGATCTCATATAAGATGATCTATGGTAATTCAGGTTGGAAGGGATCTCAGGAGATGACCGAGTCCAACCTCCTGCTTAAAGCAGTGAGCCATGAGATCAGATCAGATTGCTTGGAGCTTTGTCCATTTGGGCCTTGAGAACCAACAAGGATGGATGTGGTGTACAGTGCAGGCTTTCTAAGAAATCTTGACTATTCTCATGGTAGAAAAGGTTGTTCTCAATTCATTGAGAACCTCTTTTGTTTCAGTTTGTATCCATTGTGTCTTATCTTTGAGTGACATTATAGGACAATTATAAACATAACAAGATGCTGACATTTTACTGGTTCTAGGAAGTTCGTTGGACTTGTGCGATTTATCTTGTAAATTAGAAATTATTTTTATAAATTATTATATATTATTGTAAATATATGTATGATAATATTTATTTATTTTCATTCCACCATATCTAGTCCTGTGAATTTTATATATGATGAGGGCTATAACTTTAGTAATGTTTATTGCTCAAAAGGTAGCTTCCAGCATGGTACTTTGGAGATATACACTATGTTCTGTATCTCATTGTCAGGTAGGGTTAATCAAAAGTGAGCGTACATTCAGGAGAGGACTGAAGTAGTATATGACTGTTATGCTAAAGATGACTTAGTGGTAAGAAAGCTTTCTGTGCGCTCAGGCCTCCTCCAAATCTGCTGATCAGTTTCAAATAATTTTGACTGAAGGATACGGATCTGAAAATAACTTTTTCCACATTACATGAAAATAAGTAAAAGAATAGGTATGAAAAAAAAAGACTTTACTGATCTGCAGGGAAGGATGGGCTGCAGTGTAAAGCCAATTTTCATTACAGACCATGTAATACCATGAACTCAGTGTCCAACCTAACTCATAAGAAATGAGGCTTTGTTGGTTACATTGTTTAAAGAACAAATTTCATTTCTATCACATGGTGGTGTTTCCTATGCTCTTTGATGTTTGGTCACTAGACACTGAGCTGAGACCTCTCACCCATTTAGAATGAGGTTCTGAAGGCATGTTAGTAACTTCTAGTTACTTTACATTGGACCTCTTACAGTTTTGAGTGCCTGTGTCTTGATATCCTCAACCCCCCTTTCACCCACTTGACTGAGAAAGAAGACAGAGCAACAAATTAAATCAGCAATCTCCTAATTTCTATTTAAGAAAGGAACTTGGCTGTTTGAGCAATGTCTTTTGCAACTGCAAGAGCACTGGCTACTCCTTTTGTAAATAGTTTTGTGAAGCCATAATAAGTTGTGGTAAAATAGGTTCTAGACATTCTCTGTGACAGTGGGTGTTAGCTCCATGCTTGATCAAGAGTGAGACATTGCAGTTTGAGCTTACAGCTTTCATAGTCTTGATTAGGTGGCCTGATACACACTTCTGGCCTCTAGGTGAGGAATATGGTAAGGAAAAACAGGAGAATAAAAATCTTAAATAATTTCAAGAGGCTGGACTGACATCTTCCTTTATTCAACAGAGGCAGTTGGTGTGACCAGTCAGCGACCTGTGTTTTGCCCTTACCACAAAAAGGAGCAGTTGAAGTTGTATTGTGAAACCTGTGACAAGTTGACCTGCCGAGACTGTCAACTACTAGAACACAAAGAGCACAGGTACTGGCAGAAAGTCTTTGTTTTATGCTGCTCGCTTGCAGAAGGTAGCTTGAAGTTGATGGTAGCTCTAGCTGTGTGGAATACAGTCAGGTGAAAAAAGTGCAAAATAAAATTTTCTGCTCAGAAATGAACCCCGCAAATAAACAGAGATTGTATCCGAAAGAGACTAAAATCTAATTCTTCCCATTTTTAATCTGGTGACTTAAGCACAAGACCTTTTTTTACTGTCACGTTATTTGGATCAAATTTGTTGCTATGCAGCTCTTCAGAGACTCCTTAGAAAGCACAGGGGCTGTGTTATACAACTGTTCACTTACGTGTAATTTCTCCATTTGTCCTTCAACGAGATGATTATATAACAGAACATTACCAAACAAATTCAGAATGGAGCAAATGGGCATTTTTTCTGTGAAGAGCCCTTTAAAAGGAAGAGTAAACCTAAAGTTTGATTACACTGTACTTTGACAACATGATTTATAACACTTAAATCTTTGGGTTGCTGTTCTTTGGTCATCTCTTGCTGGCCAAAGAAGCTGAAAAGCAGGATTATGTACAACTTCTGAGTACAAGACGATAGTCTTGCTGGCTGACACATACAGTAGTGGTCTGGAACAGATGTACTCTTAGATTAGATATTAATATGCTCACTATACCTGATGCAACCACCCAAAGAACTTGCTTGCCTGACCAGGTGAACATCAATAAGTGGAGAAGTGTTTGCCACTGTTGCTCTTTGGAACTGGTTGCTTTTGCAGAGTTGCAGTCTTCCTCTTCAATTCTCCTTTTCTTAGGATTTATGTCTCTTTCAGAATATGCCACCTCTTTTTTTTTCCTCAAATTGTTGATGATTTCAGTTCCTTGATTTAAAATGTTGCTAACTTCTACTGACTCAGCGATCTCTCCTCTTTCTTCGGTTTCTACGTCCTTATCTTGCATGAAGTAATAGCCTACATGCACTTTCACTTACAAAATGATGACTACAGCACAACGTTAGTTTTTCTTTTCCTAAAATTGGGCTGTGGTCACACAATATCTCTTCATATTTATGAGAATCAGAAATTCTCACAACACAATAAAAATTACAGGAAATATGCTATGAATTCAAATATAATGTAAATAATATATATCAACATTTGCTGATGTGTGCTTCCAAGAAGACAATTAAATTTTGAACATGAGCAGCATATTTCTTCAATTAAAGAAGTCTTTTGTAAGGCACTCTGCTTTCTGACCAGTATATCCCATTGTTTGCATGTTTGAATACTCACTGTTGTTTACTACAGGTACCAGTTTATAGAAGAAGCTTTTCTGAACCAGAAAGTGATCATTGAGACACTGATCACCAAATTGATGGAGAAGACCAAGTACATAAAATATACAGGGAAGCAGATACAAAACAGGTGTGTATCAGATTTTGAGGTTAAAACTGACACAGAGGGCAGCTTTATATACATTGTAATTTCTTGAAATCTTTAGATCAGTGCATTTTGTACCTCTCTCTTTTTTATCCTTCCAGAAAGAGAAATTCTAAAATCTTCAGTTTGTCTTGGTGACTGTTCCCTGTTTAATGTACTTGGTTGTGTTAGGTAACTCTTCTGCTCAGCCTTTGGACTTAATGGGCAGCAATAGCTTGGGTGCAACAAAACAACTTATGCAACAAAGACTGTAGAAGGCAGTCTTGTTTTCTTCCCTACAATCAACACACTTATTTTCTTAGTGTAGGTCTCTCTTAGAAAGTGAAAGGTTATGACTCATGTTTTCATAATGCTTGTGACACATATTTGAAGAGTTATGTAATACTTTTATACTTGGGGCTTTATTCACTCCGTACTACAAACCTGGGAGAAAAATAAATCAGTAAAATGCGTACTGCAGTAGACCTTTGTAACTGCTCCTTCAGCAGAGGTCAAAGACAGTTCCCAGGAAGACTGAATACAGTACGGGATGCTGAGTGCAACTTGAACTCTTCCTCTCTCATTGCCTGTCTTTGAGGATGGTGGAGATGGAAAAAAACAGGACACACCTTTCTCTTCTTTTGCTGCATCTAAGTGGTTATTCTCCAGTGCCTCTTAACAGTAGTGGTTTTCACAATGTAAGATCGTGCTTTGCTGTTACGACTTTGAGCACTGTTGTTGAAATAGCTAAATCAGAAAATCTATTTATTTTTATTTCTTGAGTGCCATTCTACCTTAGATGGAAATTAGACTTAAACAATTTTGATTGCCATAGACCCTTCCAGAAATGTGCCAGACAACTAAAAATCAAGATTTTCAATTACAGTGAGCATTTAATTTTTATCAGTGGCAGATGTCAGTATTTTACATACTAATGGCATTAGAATTTGTCACCAGTTAATTAATATTATCATAGGTCACTGGTACTTGCTTTTTCTATTTCTCCTGGTAATTTTCCTGACTATAAGTATCTGATGGTATATGTATCAATTGGTGCATATGCTCAAGTAATACTGTAGTCTCAGCAACAGAGGGGATTTTTTTTGTATCGTTTGGAGGGTGAGTTTGTGAGCTAAAGAACATGATTTTCTGTACTGTCTACTTACAGAATTCTTGAAGTGAATCAGAATCAAAAGCAGGTGGAACAGGATATTAAAGTTGCCATATTTACACTGATGGTAGAAATAAACAAAAAGGGAAAAGCCCTGCTGCATCAATTGGAGGTAATTTCATTTATATCATAAGAAACAAAAATGTCAGTCAATATTTTTTGTGTATGTTCACCTTAAAATAAAATCAATTTCTAGCATTAGCCACTTGTGCATGTCCTGTCTCAATTCCAAAGTGGAGAGATGTCCCACAGAAGCCATTTAAGCAAGTAGGGTTTTGGTGGGGGAGGGGAGAAGGGTTCAGTTTTTGGGGAGTTGTTGTTGTTTTGTTTGTACTTATTATCTGTGTTTCCTGCTTTGTGAATCAGGACTGTCTCTGAACCTGGATTCTTTCTCCATGCTTTTGCAAGTCATGATTCTATGCGTCATGCATCAGAATTTTGCATAACTTCAGCAATCCAATAGCAACATCTAAGGAGAGAGTTGTCTAGAATGGATACCTGGAAAAATAGTATCTCCAGTTGTGTTTTTAAAAATGTGTCTATAGAGAGATACACATAAATATGAAAATGAGAATCTGCACATAAAATCTGCACATCTGTCATAAGAGAAAATGAGAGTCTGCACATTAAATCCTGGTATCTTGAATACTGTATAAATGTATACTGACTTCTCTGTTGGATAGCTGCAGTCAAGGGACAGAAGTGTTTTTAGAAGAGCTAAGTGAAACCACTTGACCATTGTGAATTACAAAAATGAAAGCTAATGACTGTTAACTGTAAGTTGAACTCATTGACTGGAACTGCTTTTCTACTTGCAGACTCTGGCAAAAGAGCATCGGATGAAACTTCTGCAGCAGCAACAGGAAGTGGCAGGTCTCTCTAAACAGCTGGAACATGTAATGAATTTTTCCAAATGGGCAGTTTCCAGTGGGAGCAGCACAGCACTACTCTACAGCAAACGCTTGGTAAGGTTAGGAAGATAGCTCTCTCTATTTACTTAGAGACTATAGTTAGGGCAGATTCATCCGTACACGCTTGTCAGTAATGTTAGGGAATTAGACTTTAATGACTTTCTACTAATTGGAATATTTGTATATATTTTTTCATGGTTTTCTCATAAACATAAATACAGGCGTTTCTAATAATTTATCTCTCTGGTCATGGTTCTCTCCTGTTACACTACCATGTTGTAGATCTGCAGGAGTAGGAACAACTCCCTTTCTCTGGAGTGAAAACCATGAAGCCATGAAACGCTGGGAAGATTGTTGTGTGTCCTGCATCATCACTGAGGTTCTTTTCAGTACTTGTTACAGCTTCTGAGTTCAGAGAAAGATGTATTTATGTATCGTAGAGTCTGATACCCAGCATTTTAATGTAAAAATTAATGTATTCCTTTGTTCTGTCAGACTTATCTTCCATTAAAATCTTCAAAAATTGATAAAAATTAAGCTGAGGCTGTTGCTTGACCATGCAAACAGTTATGAAGCTAAATATTTCAATGCTGTAGTGGCACTTAAGGTCTAAGTACATGCGGTCTCACTTCTCATGATGAGTAGAAATCCTAAAAAACTTGCAATAAAAAAAAAAACAAACAAAAAATTGACCATGATTTGTCCAGAGGTTACTAGATTGTACTAGCCTGATGACAGAAATCTGTGACAATGTTGAGGAAAGATGCTACATCCTTTTTTCCAGTTCCTGTAACTGGGTCACAAAATTTTTTCTTTATTTTCTCATTGCTGAGTTGAGAACCTCCGGGGGGGGGGGGGGGGCGGTGTTTGTGGAGGTTTTTTGTTTGGTTTTGGGTTTGTTGTTTTTCAGTGGGAGGCAGGGGAGATTTGATACCCATTGAAATTCTGCAGACTGTGGCAGATAATGGAATATTACTGTATTTTATCAACTTACTTCAAGTAGTTAAATTCATTTGGCCTGCCTTGTACTGCCTCAGTAAGTAATATTTTTAATTGAGTAGAGAAAAAGGGCATCAAACTGAGTCATGTGGTTTATAATTGCTTAGTGTTGCCACTAATACTTTTAGTGTATGAGTAAAAAAAAATATGTTGCAGGCATCTTATCTTATAAACATTATGCAGTTGAAGAAAAAGGCCATCTATCCCATAAAGCTTCAACAAATAATAAATATTTTTCAAAGGAACAGATGAGCTTTATGCCACTGGTTTTTTTCTGAAAGTTGGGAGTTGAGTAGCTAACCTCTCTGCAGACATCTGGAAAACCTGTTCCTGAACAGTGATGCATAGAGGAGCATGTGAGACTTCTGCTTCGGCATATCCATCCACTTGAAACTAGGAGGGAGGAATGTCCAGCAGACTTAAATGCAGAATTGCAGCTAGGAGACAGTGTCTGTACGTCAGGGAAATAGCACACTAAACAGTTGGCACGAAGATATCCGTTTCCCCGCTTAGTCCTTTAGCATGAACAAAATACTGGTAGCTACCACTGTTAGTGACAGGAGGTAGGTAGTCGAGTGATGAGTTTATCTACAAAATAGGTGTGTGCACAATAGGAGGAATATATGGAGCAAACTATGACAGGAACTGTGTGCAACCAGTATTGGTGACCGGGCAATATGTAGTGTAGTATACCTGTAGTGTACACAGAAATCCTAGGAATCCTAGGAAATCTATATTCAAACTAGTAGTGCACTGAATATTTTCCATGGTCATTAAAAAAAAACTTAGGTCTTGCTAAATGTTTTCTGGATTTGCCTAAAACTGACCTGCCTAAAATTGAAAGAAAAAACTCATAAACTGAAAGCTCTTATAAAATTTTAATGTAGGAATCATAGTATCATTTTAAACAGGAAAGATGACTCTGCCAAGTATCTCTTGAACTTTTCCAGGAAATAATCTATTATTGAGGAAAAATAACTGTTGAACTCTTTAGTTTTTTTTCTGTATCTGCTGTGTGTTATTCCAAAATTAGTGCCTGTGTTAGATATTTCTAGTGAAACAAGTTCAAGAAAATACTTTATTTCTAGGAACTAGATAAATACTGAGCATTTGATAGAGTATTCTGCTTGTGTAATGTAATCATAGTCCAGTCCTTTGGAACCAGAGTTGGAAGAGTCTGAAAATATCTGTGAGTCTGAGAGTTTTCAAAGACAAAGCTTATAAAATATATTATTTCACTCTCTGAATAAAACTTAAATTTTTACAAAGGAAAATTCCTGGTGATACTTGTTGCCTAAAGGATAGGATACTTTTCCTTAAAAGAAAAATGAATGGTTTGAGGGGAAAAAGCACCAACAGTGGTTATGTGAATCTGTACTTCGGTTATGTGAATCTGTACTTCACTTGCAAGTAGTTCAAGTCATTGAATGGAATGATCAAGTTTGTGGAAGGATATGTATTTCTACAGGGGAGAAGAAATAAATTTTTTCAGGCTGTAGTTGATTACTTTTTAAAACTACTTTAGGAATATGGGATAGATATTAAAAATACCTCTTTTATTTGTATCTTGGACAAATTTCTCTGTCTTTCACTTCAGTTCTCTGGGGGCTTGTTTGAGGGGGGAAGTTTGTTGTCTGGGGTGGGAGGTGGTTGGGTTTTTTTGTTTTGTTTTTGTTTGTTTGGGGTTTTTTTTTGTTATTTTTTAAACTTTTTATACTGTTTGAATACATGGCTCTGAGAAAAAAAAAAAAATCTTATTTTCTTCCTATTGCAGATTACATATCGACTACGATATCTTCTCCGAGCAAGGTGCGATGCTTCACCAGTGACTAATAATACCATCCAGTTTCACTGTGATCCTAGCTTCTGGGCTCAAAATATTTTCAATCTAGGTATGATAAAGGTTTATTAGCCCTTTGGCATCTCCATCCTATCTTGAAAGCAGCTTTCTTTTTGTAAAGATTAGTAACCTCCACACGATTCATTTCTTAGTTTACTTTGCTAGATTTATTTCCTTAGCTGTAGAAAACAATTAAATTGTGTTGTATGGGAAAAGTATTATTTATGAATACTTATCACAAAGTATTAACAAACTTGGCTTGCTTGAATGGTATGTGTGATGGTGAAAATAGCAGCTTTCAATTTCCTGGTCAATACACATGCCTTCTGGCTTCTGAAACAAGGAACACAATGTATAACCCTACTTCATATCCTAAGAAAGGATTCCAGAAGTCGGTCTCATTCTGCATCTTCCAGCCCATTCTTCTACTTCAATCCCATCTTCTCAAGCTGAAACCTATAATAGCAGCATAATACGTTCAAGAACCCCCATTTGCTCCTTTGTTGTGCTGAGCAATAATCCTTGGAGAACTGAGATTAAGAGAATGCCAAATAAAAACAGAACAACAGGGAAGAGAACACTACTTTTTGGCAGTTGTCTGGCTTTTAGATTGTCTTTCCTGAAGCTGTGGGGTGGAAATCAGGAGAAAGCATCTTTTTAACAGAGTTGCAAATGTAGTTCATCTTCATTATCCTAATAGATTTTGATCTGGTCTCCAAACTGGTCTTTACATTTTTTCTCACAGCTATTAAGCTGCTAGGGTTTTATCATAGTGGTGAATCCAGGAACCTGGAAGCTTTGTAGGTAGCCTGTTTGTGTGATTGCCTGAAAGCCTGAGTTTAATGGAGATAAGCATCCTAGGAAGTCATCTGCTTAGGAGCAGGAATAAAAGCTTAGAGTCTTTTTAAGATTTCGACTGCTATCATGCTTCCTTTCTCTCTCCACTGTTAGCTGGATGGGCATTTTTGGTTTTGTCATGTGCAGAATACTTTGCAAGATACCTCTGGGACCTTTTGTGCCTTTCATCGTGTCGTGGTTTAACCCCAGCCAATAACTTAAGTACCACGCAGCTGCTTACTCACCCTCCCTCCCTCCCAGGGGGCATGGGGGAAAGAATTGTAAATAAATGAAAACTTGTGGGTTGAGATAACGACAGTTTACTAGGACAGCAAAGGAAAAGAAGATAATAATAGATATATAAAAATAATGATAATGATAATAATAAAATATAATTATAATAGAATATTCAAAACAAACAATGCATGATTTTTCCGTGCCCAACAACCAATACAGCCCATCCCAAACAGCAATCAGGGGGCGGAACCAAGAGCGATCTTGGAACAATCTCAAGCAGAGAGAGAGAGAGAGAGAGAGTTGCCCACTGGCCAACCCCCACTTATATACTGAGCATGATCTCTATGGTGCGGAATACTTACTTTGGCCAGTTTGGGTCAACTGTACTGGCTATACCCCTCCCAGCTTTTTGCACCTGCACATTAGCAAAATCTGGGAAGCTGAAAGAAGTCCTTGATTTCTTAACAACAACAACTAACATCAGTGTATTATCAGCATTCTTCACATACCAAATCCCATACTAAATCTGAAATACAGCAGCTACTAGGAAGAAAACTAGCTCCATCCCAGCCAAAATAAGAACACATTAGAAAGTGCAGTCAGCTCTACAAATGTATAGAGAGGTGCAAAAGTATGTTTCTCTACAAAGGCAGAGGAACAGTTATGGCAGTGCTTTAAGGCAAACAAACTTCTTTCCTTACACACCAGGACATTGGATGGTGGGAGATTCTCCAAGTTCCTTCTTTGTAAATAATTTTCTTTGGGAAAGGAATTAAAAGTGAATCTTTTGTTTCTATAAGTGAACTGTCAAGCGGTGTGGTGATAGCTGTGAACCGCTGCTAAACTCAGATGATGTTTGCCAAGAGGGGACTTTTTCTTGTGTTTGGTTTTGGGTCTCTTTTTAAAAATTGTTTGTTTATGTAATGAGCTGCTGAAATATGTTCCCTTAAATTTGGAAAAGTGCTACAATAGATATGGCACCTGTATAGATCAGCATAGGAGTTCTTATAACAGTTTATTTAATTGATAGATAAAACCAGATCACGTTTGTCTATCTAGTTTCAGAAATCACAACCCTTACGCTGTTAGGTTTATGGTCAGATGTGTTAAATTTCTGTAGATAAACCAGATTTAAGAACCACTGAAGGAAAAATAAAATAAAGTCTGAGTAAAGAAACAAGTTACTTTGGGAATGGCTTGAGTTCTAGTCCGGCTGCATGTTGCTGTCAGTGTGACAGCACCTGTATACTAATAGGATAGCTCTTTTATGGATTTCAAAATGTATTTAAGAAAAAAAAAACAACCAACATTTAAAGTGTTTTCATTCCACAAATTGTGTTATAACCCACGGTTTTTGAGAATAATGGAAGGGAATAATTCTCTGTAGTACCTTTGGGTAAGTAGCTATACCACAGATGTTAAGTCTGGAAAGACTTCTGAAGATGTAATTAGACTTAGAGAGAGCAGAATAAAAGTGCAGTATGGATTTGACAGTTGATTGCAGTACAGTCAATACCATTCTTTGTCAAATTCCTTTTCTAGAGAAAAAAATAACAGGTCTATTTGGACTGTAGTGAAATATTTCATACAGCTGTATATGGGAAATAGTGTTATTAATTTGCATTTTTCTCTGCTCACTTTATGGGGAACATTTACTAGACCTGTTACAGGCTTAATAAAGGGTATTAGGCAATAGGTTGGTAGGTCTGTTCCTTTTTATTTAGCATATTTAATATTTTTGTTTACGATTGATGTGGTAGAATCATAATTTAAATGTATGCAACACCGAAATTACCAAGAGTAAATATGAATCTAGTATTGTTAAGGTTACCTTTTTGCCCTGCTCTGCCCTACAGTATGTTGGCTGGCCTAGACTCCTAAAATGATGCTACTTGCATAGCTTCTCAGCTCTTGGGATGAAGTAGAGGAATATAAAATGCTAGAAGTTTCCTCCTCCTTCAGATAATCTACCCCAAAATGAGCCAGGCTGGACTGCGCAGGATCCACAGAGACTAGTGAATATGAGGAGAGAAGTAGCAGAGATTGATTTCAAGTTCTGCTGTAACAGGGATTGTCAAACTGTCATGTGGTGTTACCCACCTCATGAGGTGAACTCTCCTGGGAAGCAGCTCTAAATCTCTGGGAAAGAAGGGAGTGTGAGGTGTCTTATTTCCCATTGGTATTGAAAAGCTGTTTTCCAACCTTCCACAGATCATTGGAATTTTTTAACTCTCAGTCTTGAACCATAACTTTCCCTACTTCACTCTGTTTTAAACAAAGAAAGTGTCTTTTTCTTTTCTTATACTAACAGTGTACTATTCCCTTGAGTCAAATCAAACTCTGTTCTAGTTGGAATTCATGTTTCTTGGATGAGGTAGCCAGAATTTTACATGATTGTTTTGTGTAATCACGCTATATATCTCTTCAAGTAACATTTCTCACTCAGCATTTAATCTCTAAAAGTTTCCTGTCTAGTCAAATTTCCTTCTAAGTCAGTGGAGAAAGATAAAACATCTCCTGGAGGTGCCCATCACATCCTCGAATTGGTGGTGTGTAGCAACTGAGTATCGTTTGAGTAGTCCATGATGGTGACTCAGAGGCTGGAGGGTATCACAGTACCTTTAAGGTTTATGATACAGTTAAATCCTTCCTAGGAGAAGCCACTGTAAGACAGTTTGTTATAAAATGGAACCATTTTATTTTGGGAAACAAACAAAATAAATGGAGTCCTCTATTTCATATTTATCCGTTCTTTGCATTACAATAATGAACAATGACCGCATGGTATAAAAGGAACTCATTATGAAAAATTACATTTCTGTTAACTGCAATATGTTTATATTAATTTTATTTATTTTGTTTAAACTAGGTTCTTTGGTAATTGAAGATAAAGAAACCCCACCACATATGCCCAAGAGCCCTGTGATGGAACCAAACTTACAGCCACCAGGCAGCTTACCTTCAAACCAGCTGTCTAAGTTCCCAACACAGATAAGCTTAGCTCAGCTCCGACTCCAGCACATGCAGCAACAAGTCATGGCTCAGAGACAGCAAGCTCAACGCCGGGCAGGTCCAGTAAGTTTACCAAATCCAAGAATGCCAGGAGCCATGCAGCAGCCTCCTGCTTCTCATCAGGTGAGTTATGACTGTTTCCAGAGAAGACTCTCTTTTCCTTGTGGCACTGAAGGAGAAAGTAAATAAGAAGAGAGAAATAAATTAAGTCTAGATACATAACTTCAGTTAGCTTCACCTTTAGCACATGGCTATGTAAATGGGTTAGGGAACATATTATTTACCGAGAATTGAATGGGTATTTTAAATTGTCTGGTAAAATGCATGGTAGTACTCAGCCTATTTTTATTCATTAAAAAAAAAAATCATGTGGTATCCAACCACATATAGTACTGAGTTATATATTTTGTATTTTTGTCACGTGATGAAAAAGTGAATCTGTCAATTTTTTTTCCAAGACTGTTTTGCATAAAACTGTGATTCTCCCATATCATTTTCAAAGTTGGAAATACTCTCACTGGCTCTTGTGATGTGTCTGCATTTATTATATCAGAATAATTCAAAATAGTCTACTAGGTTTTGGTTTTAACATTGAAAACCAATGTGTTATGTGATCATTCAGAGAAATGGTGTGGTACTATTTGTTTGCATCTAGTTTGTTAATAATTTCAGAAGTTTGAAAGGGCCACTTGGTAAAAAATTCTGGAACATTGAATAAGATACCAGCTAACTTGTAGAATTGTTTGTTTGTTTGCTTTCATGCAGGCACCTCCGCGCTTGATTCATTTTCAGAATCATAGCCCCAAGTCCAATGGTTCAGCTCTTCCTGCGCAACAGATGAGATTTCCCCAAAACCAGAACCTACCAAGGCAAGCAATAAAGCCCAGCCCATTGCAAATGGCATTCTTGGCACAGCAAGCTATAAAACAGGTAGAGTTTCTTTCCCTTTTCACTCCTTATGCAGAAATAAATCACCGAATGTGCTTTATACCCTCTTACTTTTATATTATGTTTCTAGAGTGCTTTTCAATTAGAACAGAAACTGCATTTTTCTATGTGACAAGATACTCACAGTTTTCTTAATGAGATAACTGGCAAGTTTCTTTCATTTTGATAATTCTAAGCAATTGAAGTATTACAGAAGGAAGCCACTGTATGTGCTGTGTAGGTGTTTCATTCTCTTATTTGCTAGTACTGTGATTTTTGGACACTTAGGCAAAACTTAACATGACCATGGTCTGCACACTACAATCAATGAACAGACAAAATAGAAAATCTCACTATTTGGCTTTATATTAGTGACTTCAGTAGGAACCACGTAAAAGCTTGACTAAAAAGCTACAGCTGCCACCATTCTCCAGAGTATGCCAAATCTCAAGTTTTACAGATGAGGAGAGAAAAGAAGATCCACTATTGTGGATCCACTAGTGTGGATCTCACTCTGCTGAGTGAGACTGACCAAAACCCAGCTAATCAGCAGTTGAACTGGGGCAAAAGCAAACACATCATATGTTTTCTGGATGCTCAGGAAAGGCAAATCTTTATTAAAAAGCATATTAACTTTGTATGTGGAAGGAAAGAGAAAATCAAGTCACTAGAGGTAAGCAGGGAAGAATCAAATTAATCTGATCTGTGACTTGAGAAGTGGAGTAATACCATTCATATTTGCAATGCTTATGATGTCAGAGAACTAATTCCAAATAAATTGAAGAAAGCTGTACAATATCTAAGAGAACCTGTAGTAACAAAAACTAAGTCACTTCTATTCTGTGCCTCCGAAAAGAAGATTGACCTGTTTACAAGCCCCTTTCTTTCAAGTATTTTCATTATCTAGTAATGTCTTTCTGAAACTAGAAACCAGTAAATAGAATGACTGACTAAAAAGGAATTGAGCAGATTCAAATTCTGCCTATGGTTGCCATGAAATTCCATTAAAGTAATGGAAAACTGCGTATGTCTAAATGAGAAAGAAATTTAGTCTGACTTGACTGTGTACTTCATATCATGTTAAACGTATATGTGGGTGGAGATCCAGTCAGAGTTTCAAATTCTTAATCAGTTCTAAGTTGTTAAGGGAAGCACAGCATCAAATACTTGATGGTGGCCGAATGACAGTATAGCTATTTACTTAATAAAGCACTGGAGTAGTTGTGCATTCAGCCTATTATCTGTAATGCTTTTATTTCACTAAAACTGCTTCATTTCTCCCACAACACTGTCAGTGCAGCATGAAATATTAGTAGATACTTAACATCAAGGTACAGCTTTGAATTCAAGAATTCACATTAATTTCTTCTATTCATAGTTTTCAACTACATGTCTTCTTGTCTTGTCTTGTAAGATTGGTTCTTGAAATTAGATAACTTCAGAGTTCAAGATTTTATGTTTGAATTCAGCTT
The DNA here is from genome assembly GCF_036417535.1 of Chlamydotis macqueenii. Classification (NCBI taxonomy): domain Eukaryota; kingdom Metazoa; phylum Chordata; class Aves; order Otidiformes; family Otididae; genus Chlamydotis; species Chlamydotis macqueenii. Next base: position 63,359,391 of record NC_141556.1, on the reverse strand, counting down.
CCTGAACTAAGCTGCTTGATTAAGTGCTGAGTTAGAACCACTATAAGCAGTAGATGTGATCTGTTGGGCAGCGGTCGCAACAAAAAAAGCCAGCTAAATTGTGGATAATTGTCTTCTCATTTTAGTGGCAGATTGGTAGTGGACAAACTTCAACTACCCTTTCAACTGCAAGCAGCACATCATCTACTCCGTCCAGCCCCACGGTCACTAGTGCTGTAGGATGCGATGGGAAGACGTATGGTCCCCCTGTGATCGATATGAGTTCTCCAGTGGGTAGCTCCTACAATCTGCCATCTCTTCCTGATGTAAGTGTAATGTAAGAGCAATGTTCTATGGATTCTATTTTGAAGTAAGTCTTGATGTTTTTGAGAAGTAGAAGCCTTTTAGACTGAAATTCTTGCTCTGTCAAAATGAGACAATTCCAGAAAACCACAATGCAGGATTGCCTACATGTTGCTGGCAATATTCAGAACTGTTTTGGGAGACAACTATTAGGACAACTATAGAAAAATAACGTTGCAGATTCTAATTGTAATTGGACTTGTTTATTTGGATGCTACATATTTTTCCCCCCATTATGATACTAACAAAAATGAGTTAGCTCAGCTTTTGCTTACCAGTGTCCATAGATAGCACTGGTTTGCTGATGGTATTCCTGATAAATTTTTAACATTTTAAAAATATATTTTTAACACATTGAAAGGGCTATCTTGGGTAGGTATTAACTGTTGGTATACAGATATATTCCTTTGTTGTTTCCTTTTGGTGCTTCTTTTCTTCATATATCCTCTGACATGCCTGTGAGCTGATGATAGAAGGAGCATCACAAGATGTTCTTTTCTTAAGCTTCTAAACTTCTCTTTCATGGTTTCTTCTGATTGGTATGTGTTTATCAAAGGTCCACATTAGAGCTGTTGAGTCTTAGTCAGTTGACTTCACTCTTTTAAGTAACTGCCAAGCCTATTTTTGTCACCTGAAGTTTGTAAATATGTGAAATGTCATGGTTTTCTACTCATAACTTGCTGCTACTCCCTGTTTCTCCCATATGTCTCTTGTTCTTACCAATAAACTCTCAGATAAGTGTTCTGTTTTTTAAATTGCATACATAGAATACAGAATCAGCACATCTGTCAGACTTAAAAGGTGAATTACACAACACGATCATAAAACCACAGAGTCTGTGGTCTTTTGGCATACTGATTTTTGTGCATGGTATTACGAACTCTTCTACTTATGTATCGTTAAGTTTATGCTGTTAAGATACATGGCCCAAATCATTCTAAATATGCTGACCTAGCAGAGGCTTCTTCATCCACTTTGGATAAGTCTAGCTTATAAATGGAAATTTTGGTGGTCAATGCAGTTGATACAAGCAGATTTGTGAAGTATCTGGATAACTGAGAAAACTGATACCAGGGTCACCTGTTTTCTTATCAAACATGTTATGTATTTCAAAAAACCTTTTCAAAAGGTCATTTCTCTTTATCAAACTAGAATGTGTAATTTTTACTGAAAGTTAGAATAATAAACTGAGAGGCCCTAAAACAGAGTTCAGTTATCTGGCCTGGGCTGTGAGTAGAGAGAACAAGTGTTGGTTTGCTGTTTGCATTTTGAGTCAATATGCATGATCCCAGCCCAGAAAATATGTGAGTGTGCTGGTTTTGGCTGGGATAGAGTTAATTTTCTTCATAGTAGCTAGTATGAGGCTGTGTTTTGGATTTGTGCTGAAAACAATGGTGATAATACAGGGATGTTTTAGTTATTGCTGAGCAGTGCTTACACAGAGTCAAGGCCTTTTCAGCTTCTCACACCATCCCACCGGTGAGTGGGCTGGGGGTGCACAAGAAGTTGGAAGGGGACATAGCTAGGACGGCTGACCCCAAGTGACCAAAGGGATATTCCATACCATAAAATATCATGTTCAGCATATAAAGCAGGGGGGAAGAAGGAAAGGAGGACATTTGGAGTTACGGCATTTGTCTTCCCAAGTAACTGTTACATGTGGTGGAGCCCTTCTTTCCTGGAGATGGCTGAACACCTGCCTGCCGATGGCAAGCAGTGAATGAATTCCTTGTGTAGCTTTGTGTGCACGGCTGTTGCTTTACCTGTTAAACTGAGTTTATCTCAACCCACAAGTTTTCTCCCTTTTGCTCTTCCAATTCTCTCCCCTATCCCACTGGGAGAGTGAGCGAGCGAGCGTGTGGTGCTTAGCTGCCAGCTGTGGTTAAACCACGATAATGGAACAGATGGAACTGAGTGTCCTTTGAGGTTCTTCCAGTCCTGTTAAATGCTAGTGGATTAATGGGTAGTTTGTGTTTTGCTTATTATCTTTTTTAGATTATATAATGTGAGCATGTCAAAAGAAAGTATGGAGATAAAAATTAATGTCTTTCTTCAATGTGTGAAAGCTACCTGTCTGATGTAAGTCTTCTCTGTAGCTAATGGAGAAAAATTGGCATTTACAAAATCATCTGATCTTAAAATGAAGCACTGTCTGGATTTGGACATTTCTTTCCTTTTTAGAGAGAGCAAGATGACGTGTCTTAAAATAACTGCCTCACTTTTTGGATGACTAAAGTCAGGTGAAATGCATTTTGGTCTTCACCTTCAAAATAAAAGTATGGCAGAGGCATAGGGTGGTTTTTTGTTGGGTTTTTTTCAGTCTCTGTTGTGGGTATTTTTTCCCCTCTCAACACTTAACTGCTTCCTCTCTCTTCCCCATCTTTTAGATTGATTGTTCAGGAAACATCACACTGGATAATGTTGTAAGGAAGGATGGCACTGCAGAGCAGAATCAGCCAAAACCCCCTTCAAACAGAACTGTGCAGTCACCAAATTCATCGGTACCATCACCAGGCCTCTCAGGTAATTGGAATGTGGTGCAATTTTCTGTTTAAGTGGTGAAACGGAAAAATCTAATGTGACAGTGTTAACACTGATATCAGAATTAGTTACTTCTATTTTGTATCAAAGACAAGAAATATGAAAACGAAGGTGAAGTTGTAGAAACCCTAGTAGGAGGTAAGGTTGAGACAATATTTTAGCGTTGTGAACAAAAGTAAGTGGTCAGATCTGAAAAATATGGAGGGAAAAACATGGTAGATTTTAGTTAATTGCACAGAAATCCATAGAAAAATAGCATTCTTAGGGGTACACCAAATTAAAACTAGAGGCTGTGGTAAGAGATAAGTATTTGAAAAAGCAAGATAGGATGTAATAGGAGACAGTGGCTACAAATGGTGACTTGGGAAGTTCAATTTGGGTATTAGAAAATCTTATTCACTGGAAGGGTAGTGCAGCACTGACACAGGTTGACCGGAGAAGTTATTGTTATGGGTAGCTAAATGTGGTGGACTTGGAGGACCCAAGGGATTCCTGTCACCATGCCTAGTGGCAATCAGCAGCTGCTCCTTGCTCCGATTTCCCAGTCTGGGCTGTAGTGAGGCTATGTGAGTGTTAATTCCAGTCAGCACTCGTGCGATGTTTGTGCACTCATGTGGTATTCGTGCACTTGGGCAGTTTAGCTGCGACAGGTGGATAATGCATTCACAAGCAGCCAGCTCTGGTTTCTCAGGGCCAGTGCTCAGTGAAAATGTCCTTCACAAGTCTTTCGGTTGTCTGGTTCCCAGACCTTTGGTCTCTCTCATATCTAGCCCCCAGACCTCTTCCTACTCACTAACTTGTCTGGCTTAAAGTTTCCTAGCAGATCTCCTGAGAGATCTGCTAGAATGTAATAAGGTAAGACAAAACAAACTGCAGTCAAGTGGAGGAGTCAGCCAGGCAAAGGTACTGACCCATCAGCCTGCTTACATACAATGGGCCCCTTTTGAGTCCTCTTCTTCCCATGCTTCTCTTCCCCTTGTGAATTTGTATTAAATGAAATATTGGTTAAATAAATGACAGTGAAGGAGAAGTTTTTGCCAAAGCCTGTGTACTTCTCAAGAATCACATCTCAGACTTGGCACAGGCCTGGGTTTTGTTCTAATCTGATTCTTCTGTCGTAGGAGGAGTCAGTGTGACAAACATACACCCTCCAATTCGCTCGCCCAGTGCCTCCAGTGTTGGGAGCAGAGAGAGGTAAGAAAAGAGTGGGAGAGAAGAAAATGTAACTTCCACCTCCACAGAACACAGCGCCGTCTCTTAGTCAGGCACTGGAATGCACTGCCCAGGAAGATGGTGGAGTCACCGACCACGGGGGTGTTCAAGAAACGTTTGGATGTTGTGTTGAGGGATATGATTTAGCTGAGAAGTATTGGTGATGGTTGGACTGGATGATCTTTTAGGTCTTTTCCAATCTTGATAATTCTGTGATTCTTCTCTCGTTAGCGCGTATAGAAGTCAGTTTGCCTCACCTTCTCTGTTAACAGGCCAGGCTGGTGGTTATTACAGCACTCTTTGCATTCCAGAAGTAGTAATTTCATTTGTAATGTATTAGTAGCACATCTAAAAAATGTATTGACACTGTAAATGATGGCTAGGTTGGCGTTATTAAAATAATGCCAATTCTAAATTAGGTTTTAAATTCAGAAAAATCAGCTGAAGGAAGAAGTTACATATTGAAAGTCCTCGTACAACTATAAATTACTTCAGATTTAAAGAACTGATTTTACAAAGAGGATTATTAAGAATTTTCTGCCATAATACAGTTAGTTAAGTGAGCACTAGGTATCTACTGAGAGTCTACACAAATGTTTTTATCCCATAGTGATGGAATATTAATGAACAAATAGATTTATACAGTGTTGTTTGAAGAGTTCAGATCCATTAATGTGTTCCAATAAATTAGAGCATATATCTGACATGAGATTAATTTTTCATGCAGAGACAAATCAGATGACATTCATCCTACTTGAAATGGAAATGCAGATGCTTTTTAATATAGAATACCTTTTAGTCTGTTCCATTTACGTGGAAAATTCTGTGAAGGACTCTTATGAACTGTTTAAATGTTTGTCTAAAGAGTTTTTTACTTGCATTTAAAAATATGATTCTATCTGCTGCTGCTTGAATTAATTTTGTTAGATTTAAAATTCTTCATTGTTATTAAAATAATAATAAGCTGGTATTTTCGAATTTGGTTGTCCAGTCTCATCTTGTTATGAATAAACATATGAAAAAAAGACAGCTCTCGTTCTAAAAGTAGGGACTCAGTTTAGGTAGAGCTGTAAGAAACTCTTCCAAGATAATATAAATATGTGTTTTATCTGACTTACTCGCTTTTGTGGTTTACAATGATCAGTTCAGCTCTGGCAAAGTACTGGCCTTCCCCAAAATACAGCTGCATCTCCAAAGTGGGATAATGTTCAGTGGAAATGCTTTTCTGTGTATGACCTAAAAGAAACTGAGATTATTTGCAAATCTTGCACTAACGGGAAGTAAAACCATGACTGATTTGCTAGTTCTGGAACTGCACTATTAAAATTTTCCCTTTTTGTAATGCCTTTTCAAAATACAGGAAAGGAAATAAACTTGAATGTTGTATTCTATAAAAGTAATACTGTAGTGCTCAGGATTCAAAGAAGTAAAATGGATTAGCATCCTGAGGTCTCAGAAAGCATCAGTGTACAAAAAGGTGTCTGGTTCTGAGTCTTAATTTCCTTTTTTTTTCTGCTTCTTTCTATCATTTGCAGTTCTGGCTCCTCCAGCAGGCCACCAGGAGCTGATTCTACACACAAAGTCCCAGTTGTTATGTTGGAGCCGATCAGAATTAAACAGGAGCCAAGTGCACCAAATGAGAACTTTGATTTCCCAGTTGTTGTTGTGAAGCAAGAACCAGATGAGGAATCTCGGCCTCGGAATGTAATATTAACAGTTATAAAGATCTCCTTTCTCTTTGGTGAAGGCTATTTTGCATTTATGGGGAATAAAATAATTTACTAATATTCTGTTGAGGACTTTTTCAGGGCAAAACTAAAAGCTAAATAAGAGGAAGAGGTGAAATTCAAAATCAAACTAACTGTACTGACAATTCAATTAATTAATTGGTGTAATCAGACTGCTTTATCCATTGAAAACCTGGGAAGGCAGGAAAAAGGTTGCAAACATCAAATTTTCACATGCTAGGACGTGTTTCTAATCATAGTGCAGTAATATACAGAAGGTGTACATAATATAAGTAAGTTTGCTTGATTTCGGGGCATCAAAGATTAGTTTTATTTTTTATTAGAGGAGCAGTGAGCAGCAAATAGCCTTTCATAGCTAATTTCTTGTGTTTAGTTTTCTGATATTATAGCACAATAGTAATTTTTGCATGCATGTTGCAAGTCTGCTTGCATTTAAATTTGCTATTCTGGTCAGTTTACTTGTTAAGTTTGTGTAAATTCACATAAATTTTCTAATATGGCTTCCTTTGTTCCTTATTACAGGCCACCTTTTCAAGAAGCATACTTACTTCATTGCTGTTAGATAGCAATCATAATTCTACTCCTGATGAAGCTGTCTTAAGAACAGATGCACCAGACAGCACAGATGATCAACCAGGGATGCCGCAGAAGAATGCGTCTGGTGAGAAGACAGGATGGATAGGCCCCTCCCTCATGGGGGAGGGCAGAAAAGAGGATGATCCCAATGAAGATTGGTGTGCAGTATGTCAAAATGGAGGGGAGCTCCTTTGCTGTGAGAAGTGTCCCAAAGTGTTCCATCTTTCTTGTCATGTCCCTACATTGATGAGCTTTCCAAGGTAATTATGACCTCTTCAATTCCGTCTAAACTTGCATTAAGAGACATAAGCTTTGTATTGTGAGACCCAGTACAAGAAGCTTCAGCCTCGAAGGAAGCAGTGTCTTCTTTGAAGTCTTAAATCCAGAAGTTTTATTAATTGGTGAAAATTGGCATTTACATTGGAACTTCAGTTTAACTTTATTGTGGCTTCAGAATCTGTAGTAAAGTTCTTCACTTCAAGATCACTTACGTCTAGGACATCTGTTATTAAAACTGAGCCACAGCATTGCCAATCTGTCATAAAATGCTTAAAGAATGACAGAAAAGATTTACATTTCTTTAATAATAATAATAAACTTAAAAGAAAAATCTAATCTAGTATAGTATTCAATGTATTATTTACTATAGTGCTAAACATGGCTACACTCCAAGCATGGGGAGCAGTGGCTGACATCATCTAGTAACATCTAATTCAATGTTGAAACAAGCAGTAGGCTTTCTTGATTGGCTCTTACAAAACAACTCCTCAGTTTCTTACGTTTCAAAATACAGTCTTAAATAGGTTGTTATTACAAGCATCGCTGGCGTTTGCTTCTGGGATTAGTGTCTTTGGTTGAAATAAATGGCATTTTGCAGTGTTCCAACTTGGAAATGCCATGCAATAAGCTTATTGGTATTAAAGGATAAAAACATCTGTCATAACATGCTCATTGTTCAATGCTTTTATAAATACTATATTTTCTTATTAAATATCAGCATGGTTTATTGGTGTAAAACATTTGGATACCAACTTAGTTTAGTACATGGATCATCTCTGTGTTGCTCAGAACAAGCGTACTTCTGCAAGTATATCTACTTTTTAAAATATCACTTGAAATGACACACAAAAATATTTCTCTTGCCTTTTGAAACTTCAAATTATAGTTTGTTTTTTTTTTAAATAAAATGATGCTATGTTACAGCTCTGTGGCATAAGCAAAACCCAGTAAAGTTACGGTAAGCATTTAAATTAATAAACATTTTTGCCTTTCTGACAAGAAAAAAAATAATCTTTAGGCAGGTAGATAACCATATATTTACAAGGCTTTGTTTCTATTAAAATTAAAACTTCAAGAACAAGTCTTTAAAATGTGTCTCTTTTGCTGGATCATTCAGTGGAAACTGAGGTGATGATGTCTGTAGGCAAGGCAACCAAAACCAACTTTTCTGACAAGTGTTCCGATCTGCAAAAGTGCATATTAATACAAGAGCACTGTGTTCCTGGACTTCAGAACCACAGTTAGCTTAAGTTTCCTTCTGGCTTCAGGTGTATCAGGTTTTTGTTCTCATCTTTGTAGGATTTTTTTTTTTTTTTTTTTTGCAGCTGTAACAATCTACTTAACAAACTTTGATCTCTTAGCATTAGTTCCTTAAAACACACAAAATAATTCCTTTGTTATTATGTCAGCAGTGTCAATCTCCTTCTTTCATTATTGTTTTTTGTTCTTGCATCAGGTGAACAGAACAATTTCACAGAATCACAGAATCATAGAATGGTTTGGGTTGGAAGGGACCTTTAAAGGTCATCTAGTCCAACCTGCCTCCAACCACATCAGGTTGCTCAGAGCCCCGTCCAACCTGGCCTTAAATGTTTCCAGGGATGGGCAATCTGCAACATCTCTGGGCAACGTGTTCCAGTGCTTCACCACCCTCATCGTAAAAAATTCCTTCCTTATATCTAGCCTAAATCTACCCTCCTTCTATTTTAAAACCGTTACCCCTTGTCCTGTCACTATTCCCATATAGATTCATAAGATCACTGCATCATTTTTCCTTCACTCCAATCTACCACACTCTTCCTGATTCTTGAATATTTAAATGCATCATTCCTTCGTTTTTCGTGGTTTTCTTGTATCATAAGATCATTAGGTCATGGCCTGTATCAATTTTTTTTTTATCTACCCCATCATTTCTGTGATGCTAGTCCAGGCACAGAAGTGACACTGTCATATAAATAGCCCCCTCAAGTTAAGACAGTAGAATGTAAAAGTCTCTTTGAAATAAAATGCCCATTATTCACTACTGTATGCTAAAACTAGCAGATGGTGGGAATCTTTGGATTACTCTGAACAAAAAACAGTAAGTTTTTTTTTTTTTTTAACTTGGAAAGTCTTCTGCCTTACTATCGAAATGAATTAAAAGGTACTGCAGAAACTATTTCCCATTTACAAAGATCTTACTTTTCTAACGTACCGCTGAGTAAAGACACGCAGTTAGGTCTCGTAACGGGTTATTGCTGAATTCTGTCTACTGTGTAAGAAGTACAATTCAGCCCTCTTGTGGTGATCTGCAGGTATGCAAGTTTCTTCATTTGTGGAGAAATATATTAAAAACACAGACTCTTCATAGGTTTTTCAAAACTTTGAGGTTCATAAATTGTACTAGAGAATCAGTGAACATAGCTTGCAGAACCAATTTTGTTGTAATCTTATGCTGTCCTTTAATTGAATAGGATTTTCCTAGACTAACTGATAAAATCGGGAGGATCTGAAAGTTTTAGGGAGTGAAGAATTTCCAGTTTTAAAAAAAATCTTGTCTAGGATAATCTATATAGAGTAGTAATATGCTGAAGATCAAGCTTGTAGAGAAGATAAATAGTTCTCACTGTATAACACTAACCCTGTTCCTTCTGTTTGGCCTGTATGATTCCTTCTGTCTCTCTGTAGTTAGGAGCCAGAACTCTTAATAGTGCTTTGCTTGAATCGTAGAAGCTCAAGTGAAACAACAAACCCTTTTTATATTGTAACACCATAAATGACACCAGTGCCATTAAAAAGGAAACAGAGTTCTAATAAAGCATTTTTGCCAACAAATCTCTGCCTTTTGTAGTGTTTAAAAAAACACCACCAACAAAACAACACACAATGCAGGAAAAAAAAAACCAAAACACAAACACAGAACTTATCCAGAAATACATGGAAAGCCTTTTGTCAAGAGTGTCCCACATCACTGAGGTCAATGTGTCTGTTTGTCTTCTTTAGTGGAGAGTGGATTTGTACATTCTGTCGGGATTTGTCCAAACCAGAAGTTGAATATGACTGTGATAAACCTGCTCACAGCTCTGAAAAAAGGAAATTGGAAGACACTATGGGTTTGGCGCCAATAGACCGTAGGGTAAGGATAAAATGAGTACTGTCTTGCTGCTGCTTGCATACAGTTCACAGTACATCTTTTAAAAAGTAATGGTAGAAAGGGAGAAGTAACTTTTAAAATAAGCTCTGAGATGACAGCAGCCTTCATGTACACGTGCTGAACACCACATTCAGAATGTCTGAGAAGTGGTGGTGATCTGGTGCTCCAAACTGGGACTGTGTTCTTGGCATTACCAAGTGCTGTTTCTAACAGAGCTCTCACATGCAGTGACCTTGCACTGAGATTTTTTTTTTTTTATGTTTGTACTTTCCAAACTTGACATAGAGTGATGTTATCAACTAATGGTTTTAGTCTTTAAAGCTCTTTGTCAATATCCTTATAAAAAATTAAGATGCTTCTTTCACAGTCAAGGCATACGGAGATGTGGGACTGATCCTGCAGAGATTAACACAAGTCTCTAGGAATAAGTGCTATCCTCTTGTAGCTTTGAATGCTCTGGTGGAAAAGCTACAAAGCAAACAGTGGGTCTCCAACTTTTGTTTTTCCCAAAAACCTCAGAGTTAAAAAAAAATTGTGCCTTTGAGCAGGCAGTTGAGCTGCTTGACAGAATCTTTTGGTTTCTTGGGATTTTGGGGGATTTTTTTGCCTTTTTTGAGTTTTCATAATTTGTTGTAGTTGTTTTATTATTATTTAAAACTTTTTTAAAGCAATTTTGAGCTGTATTGGAAACTTTCAGCAGTGTTTTACTTGGTTTTAGTTGGCAACTTGTGTAAATACACTGAAATTAGTATTTTATTTGGTGTCTTAAGTCTACCCGTAGAACCATTATTTATATGTGCTGCTATCTAAAAGGAAAAAAGCTAGCTCTGTATTTTGCTTTAAATGTAAGTTATAAAAATGTAAGTTACAAGTTCTTTAAATATTCTGATACAGAATCAACAAGCAAAAAATCACACAGAACTGTTTTTAGAATCTTTTTCAGGCTCAAGATCCAGTTTAATATATTTGGATACACAAAGAAAAGATATTCTTTCCTGCTGCTAACCAAAAGCACTGTAGACTTTGCAGTTACAGAGCAGTTACCCCCAGATCAGGAAAAATACTACTGCTATCTCTGAGTATTTGTAAAGCACTAAGAGCCACACGTGCTTTTTTATTCCCTGGAATGTCTGCTGAGCTCAGCAGATGCTGAATAACACTGTTAGTAACTGTATGGAGTTTCATAGCGTGCATTTGAGAGTTGAGAATGATGTATCTATTGCAGAGAAGGAATACTCTAGGCCGCTTAGTTATGGCAGTTAATCTTGCTTCCAAATACAGTTTCTGTGCTCACTTGTCTGCTTTAGGGCTGGGGGAATACTGAGCATCTGTTTGGTATTTTCTGTAGTTGTGTTGTTTTAGAACAAATCATGTAGGATTCTCTAATTACTTGGGTATCTATTTTTTCTTGACACAGAAGTGTGAAAGACTGCTGCTGTACATCTACTGTCATGAAATGAGTCTTGCTTTTCAAGATCCAGTTCCTCCCACAGTATGTACCTCACTACTTTCCTTTTTATGTCAGGAGCATAATTGGCATGTTTCTAAGGGCATTTTTACGTCCCATCACGGTCCATTATCAGTAGTCAAGTTTCCCAGACACTGAGTGTATTGAACATGTTTAATTTTATTAAAACTGTCTGAAGGGGAGTTAAAAGTTGAAGCATTGGGTTGGAAGGGGATTTTCTATTAAAATTCCCCAAGAACCTATTTTACTTAATACGTCAAAAATCGACACAAAAAGTAAGTTCTGACACTGTCTGCTGATTTCACAACGCTGAGTGATATCGCTAAAAAGGTGAATTGGGATGTTTGATTTTTTAAATAATTGCCTGATTTTGAGAATTAGAGTACTCCATAGTAATGTGAAACTGAATTTCTTATTATTAGCTTGAAATTTGTTAGCTTAAAATGGTAAACAATACCTGACTGCATTAGAAGTCCAAGGATACACAGAAGAGTTACCAGTGTGATCAGATGAAAAGTACCTCTTTTATGTTCTTCAAGACAAGTCAGTGGGAAAAGAATTCATCAATAAATAATATGCAGCCTTTTAATTCCATTTGCATAAGAATTCTTCTTTTGAAGAACATTCCACAGAGTTTTAAATAAGAAAGGACACAGGAGATTAATCATATGATGGTCATGCGTTGCTAAATTCAGGTATTACAGCATTTCTTTTAAAATGTGGATCCAGTTAGGAAAAAGATAGAAAAATATTATAACTGGATTACATAGCTTACTTTCTAATTTCTAATTCTTTCTAAAGAAAGAATAAATCTTAATCCTACAATTACAGTTTGAGATGCTAAAATCATTGATATCTCTGGAGTTTTCCACCATTTCCAAGGACATATTTCATGACCAAAAATCATTTTAAGCAACCCATGTCCATTTAAGTGTGTTGCCAAAGTTATCATATGGTGGTCTTGAGAGTGAAACCTAATAGGCGACTCATTTGACTACATCAAAAAATAATGACCAAATTATTTGCTTTATTGTATGTAGTCAATGTAGATGGGTTTTTTATTTGTTTTCCTTTCGTTTTAAAATAGACATGGAGAGGAGCATATTTTAGCCAGGAAAACTAGCATACATCACTGTTACTCCAGAAACTGTCTGCATATATGTTACAAGTACAATTCTTATATCTTAGAATTTACTTTGAAGATGAGGCTACATAATGCCCTCTCCCTCAGAGCTAAAAGTTTATAGAATAGTAAGTAATAAACATGACTTCATTTGATTAAAAAATTTATTCTCCATTTAGGTTCCTGATTACTACAAAATAATAAAAAAGCCTATGGACTTGTCAACCATCAAGAAAAGACTGGAAATGACCAATTCATTCTACACAAAGCTGGAAGATTTCATGGCTGATTTCAGACTGATTTTCCAAAACTGTGCTGAATTTAATGAGGTTAGAAAAGCAGATACTTTATCTGGGTTTGTAGCCTTAGTTGCTTTCAGGAAAACTATGGTGGGGGTAGAACTTACAGCACTAGAATTTACTGAATTAAACTTATTTTGATGCCAAAACTGCAGTGAAAACATAGATCACATTTGCAACTACTGTGGTGTTAGATGACTATGCAGTAGAGATCCTTCCGTAGAAGCAAGGAGGATTGTAACAAACATGCTCACTGAATGGCAGGACAGCAGGTAAAGAACAGGACAGTTGTTTATTGTAGAGGTTAATGGGTGGACATTTGATTTGAAAATTGGTTTAATCTTCCTTGCCTTTAATCTTAAATTCAGTGAGATTTTCATTCTGGGAGGTCTGTACTCACCCTTATGATTTCTAGTTGCGTGTTGAGTGATCATTATTGTCCCTCACTGCACATAAGGGAACACATGGTGAAAAAGGGATGCAGGTACTGAGTGGACCACAAAATGAGACAGAATTACACAGGGAATAAAGGCTGCTTTAAGTGGCCTCAATGGGGTTCTCATCCAGTCACCCCGATAGCTGTGAATACATGCATGGTGACCTCCGCTTCAGGAAACTGATCAGCCATGGTGGCTATGAATGACTTTAGGACTGCCTAGTCTTCCAGGTTACAATCATCATCTGTCCTAGTAATATTTTCACTGTAGTTAAAAAGATCTGCAAGCTGGAGAAATTCTAGCATTTCAAGTAGTCTTCCAAAACACTTTGATATCCTGAAGGCGTACCTATATATTTCACAGCATAACCCAACTTTGATTTTTTTTTTTTTTTAAAATTAGCATTTAAGAGTTTTTAGAATCTCTGTATATAGCTTTCAGAAGCCAGGAAGTATGACTTTTGCAATTGACTTCTGTGATAATCCTTCAGAGAAAAAAGTCATTGAGGGTGTTGGCCAAAAGATCTACCCTTGCCGTCTGCTTTACAGACTCATGCTCTTTGGGACCGTGTGTTCCACAGGTGCCACCATTAGTGCTGATAGATTTTTTTTTTTTTTTTTTCTGGTGTAGTTTGTAAGAGCACCTAAAAGACCTAATGGGATCTAAATATAAAGCTGTTTTGTGATGCATTGATGTTGTTAATTCGCCCAACAGCCTGATTCAGAAGTGGCTGATGCCGGCATGAAACTTGAAGCGTACTTTGAAGAACTTCTAAAGAACCTTTATCCTGAGAGAAAGTTCCCTGTACAACCCAACTGCCAGAGTGAAAAAGATAATCCAGAACTTACTGATGACTCAGATGACGACTTCGTACAGCCTCGGAAAAAACGCCTCAAAGGAGAAGACCGTCAGTTGCTTAAATGAGCCGAATGTGTTACTGTGGAACATTTTTTAAAAACTAAGACTGTTTATCACTGTTAATTGTGAAAAGGAGAAAAATCATGACTGCTTGGACTTGTAAGTTTGTGGATATTTACTAGCCTTTCTACCCCTTTTCTGAAACACGAATCTAATGGAGATCAAGGCATGTGGAGAGCTTCTCTGAAGTTTCAAACTTTTATTGTACTGCTGGAGCAGCACAGAAATTGCTATTTGTGTGGAGTGACAGCTGTTTAACTTTACTTTGAGGAAGAAAAAAAAGTTTGTATAGAATTGAACTTTAAAACATTACATGGGTTCAACATGTGGCTTTCTGAGTTTGAAGAAAATGTGATCTCACCAGACTTTTAAATTTTACCAAAGGCATGTGGCTGGCCGTAATTTGATTTCTTTGTACTGTATTTAACACAAGCCATGAAAACAGATGGTGTAATATTATTGTCCTGCAATACTGACTGGTACAATGGAAGTGTAGTTGCCCCCAAAGAAGTTGTTGGTAATTTTAAAATGGAAGGGAGAGTGTATTAAAAATAACTTTAAAAAGATTTGTTTGAGAGTTTTTAATGGAGGAAGTAAAGAACAGAATACTTTATTTTGCGCCATTTTCCTCACCACCAGCAAGAAACACTGGTATTCCTGTACTATTTTGTTTAACAAATGTCTCAAGTTTGATGTACCTCTGTTTAATAGAATTGATGACAAAGTCTCAAGGAGAAAAATGTTTGCTTGCAACTATCAGTCAGTCTTTGTGTATGTTTAGAGAGGGGGGAAAAGCATCCTTTCTGTCCAGAAGCTCTTGCTGTTTTTCCAAACTTCTAAATATGTTATTGTCAGAATGCAACCAGCATCGTTACTCACTTGGAAGAATGCAAGTTTGAAGAGGTGGAGGAAAAAGAAAGATTCTGCTCTTCAACACTTCATCTGTCCATGTTAAAATCACCAGACAGTGAGCACAAATTACCTTTTTTTGTTCTATCTACTTTCCAGAAACACTGACAAAAATATAGATTTTTTTTTTTTTTTTCTGCCTTCAAAAATTGCAGAGTTAGAGAAATACTTATCTATGGTTGCTTCAGCTATTGGTTTATAGTCTTCATTTATGTCATCTGAAATGAAAACTGAATTTTCAGGCGAGCAAGCCTATTGGATTAATTGAGCGCTGTGCCCAAATTTTGGAAGTGGAATTGTGAAGACATTGGAGTGGACACAAGCCTGCTTTTGACTGATGTGGTACAGTGTATGGATCATTGGAGAGACCAGAGGCAAGTGCTGCTTGTGCCTCCCTGCTGTTTACATATGCACTCAGAAAAAAAGCCTTTTTTTTGCCTCTCACCAGATGAGATACTACCCATCTGCCTTTGTTACAGGGTGACAGTGGACGCTTCAAAAGAGCACTCAGTTGTGTTTGCAGTAGGCCTTTGACGTAGCTTTTGAAATGCCATGATCACATGGTTGATTTTTAAGCTGCCCAGAATAACCATTTATTTTCCCTATTCCCTTCTTTGGGGGGGTGGGGAGGGGGTGTTTGTTGGTTGGTTGGTTTGGTTTGGGTTTTTTTTTTGTGCAAAATTTTTTATTACCTGAAGAGAGGTGCTTGTAGCAGGAGCTTTGCCACCCCAGAGTACCAGGGAAAAAAAAGGAAGGGAGACGAAGGAGCAGAACAAGACAATGAGGGAGACCATTCTAAAAAAAAAACCGAGTGTGATCATTGCTCACTACAGTAGCACAGACTTGAGAAATAAGAGGCACTGCCATTGCAACATTTGAAGTCTTAAAGATCTAGCAATACCTAGAAGTCCTAGATACCCTGTCACCGAGTTTATCAGCGCTTCCAGAGGAAGGTGCTGTGTATTTCTCTAGACTGTCAGTTGCAAGCACAGATTTATGAGGAGGCTTAGTGCATTTAGAGGTGAAGTTAGACACTTGTTCTCCCTGTAAAAATACTGGTGAGAGGAGCATGGATGTACTCCTGCAGTCCAGTTACTTATCTGTCTGCTGTAAACTGTTTGAAAATGTCTCTGTTTAAATAATCCACTGGAAAAATCTGACTCAATTTTTGTCTTGTGGTCTTGAATGTCACCCTAAGACTCTTAAGAAGTTGTCACTGCAGTGAAAGTTGAGATGTGAAATTTAACTACTTTATACACACAAATAGTTGAGGAATACTATTCTTTCAAGCTGCTATGGCAAAGACTATCTACTTTGTGTATTGTCCCCCCTTTGCCTCACCGACTGAATGGTGGCGGTTTTTTTTTTGGTTGTGTATATGTGTGTCATGTCACTCATAACAGCAGTAGTACTCAAGAGTCTTCATCTCACATCATGGGACAAGTAGAAAGCATCTATTTATTGAATTATAAGAAAGGGAATGTCCTTGAGAAGTTTTCCATGTGTCTATACAAATCATAGCTCTTTTACACTGTTCGGTTGCATTTTTTAATAATGGAAATGGTACGGAGAAGCCATCAACATCAAATGTAGCTCACAGGAAATGACAGATTCCAAAGATTTATTTTTCTTTCCTACCCACTCCAACATCAAACACTCGCTTTCATTTTACTTGCTAAAAAGGGGAAAGAAAAAAAAAACAATAAAATTAATAAACTGCACATGAAAACCAACAGAAATGGATACAGGGGATAATCATATGCATTTGGCTATGTTCAAAAGGTCTCGCCTCTGATAGGCAGTCCCCATGACTGCCTTGAGAGAGGGCTGATGCTGTCCTAATAAACAGAAAAAAGAGTAGATGTGCTTTCAAAATGTCATTGTCTAGAATTCACTAAAAGTTAATGATTTTTTTTTTATTTAGTTGGTTCATTTAGACCTAGCTTTAAGGAGCACATCTATTGCCTGGAGCCTTAGGACTAAATAATACTGCCATGTTAAAAGAGCTTTTACATCCTGTATTTAAATTCGTGTACGGATTGGGTGACTGTACCATGTGAGGCCCTCGGACGATGCATTCAACAGTCATGATTCATCCCCGAATGACTGCGTACGCAAATGTAATCTCTGAAGTGACCCCGAGATAAGAGTTAGCAAGTTGAATTTAAGATCTAATGGTGGCTGCTCGGAGCACACAGCTAGTTCTGTAGATTTTTATTTTTTTGTCCTTTTTACTTGTCCATGTAAAGGCCAGCAGCTGGAGCTTGTAACTCTTATTTGTACAAGGAGGGTAATAATGCTATTATGTCCCCAGGAAAAGGGGGATCCCATTAAGGAATCATTACACTGCTATTTATCTTGACCACTGTTAGCCACAGTTAATCCAACTGTAGCTGAATCAAAGCTTTCCTTTTAGGTCTAAAGCAGTTTTAATGAAGTGTTTTGCTTAGTAATTATTATTGTAAATCCAAACATTTGATGGTCTAAGTGGCTCTCTGGTCTCTGTGCGTGGGGTTGAATTTCACCCACAAGGGAAGAATAAGTTGCTTTGTCATCTTCCTTACTTAAACTTTGGTTATTTTTTTCCCCCCAGTCTTTTACAGAATATCATACAGATATTTTAAATGTCATAAAAACATAAACCAAGCATTCCTAAAAGACAAGCATTAAAAGAAGCAGGCAAAGATTAACATGTTGCTTTTCTAAAAACCCTAAGGTTAAGTAACTGTCTCATGCACCTTGGAGAAACCTTAGAAGATGTGATTTATTGAAGTTAAGGCACGGGGTGTGTGTGTATATATAGATATATATATAGATAGATAGATATATATATGTTGTGTGTGTGTGTGTTTGTATATATGTTTTCTTTTTAGAGTCTGGTTCTGAAGCCCTCATAAAACAGTTTGATCAAACGTCTGTCTTGCTCTAGGCTGCTAAAGAAAGAACATGGATTATTTAGCCCGTGGTCTTCTGGTTTATACAGGTAAGACTGCAGAATAACAGGCAGTGTGATGCGGGCTTGCGGCACGCTTGACGTGAAAATTTTCATGCTGGTATTGCTGAATTGACTAGAAGCGCAGAACTGCTCAGCAGCCCCTGTAATTAAACTTAGTGCGGCTCGTGCATGGGAGGCTGTCTGAATTTAAACTCCCCGCCCCCACCCCTTAATCGTTGCCCTTAGTGTTTTGGCTGATTGCTTTACAGGAAACACCAGCCACAGTGGCTTAGTGAATGGACCGATGTAGTTGGGGCTTTTGACTTATGTTTGATGAAGAAATGGCTTTAGTAATTTAAGGTATAGCTCGTATCTGCTATCCTCTCTCCCTACAGTGCAGGCAGAACAGAACATGTGCCTGTGAGGCAGCAACTTGAAGTCAGGACTGAAGATCCTAGCAAAGAGTGGCTTGTACTAGCCGAAGCTAATACGCTTGTGTGAGGTAGCTGAGGTTAGGGCAGGCCTCCTGGTTTGTTTTATGAGAAAAACAGAGCTTTAGGCAACTGGAGTGACAGTGCTGCAACAGCACCTTCCTGTGCTTGCCTGTGAAGCCTTATTTTGGCTTATGAGCACTCCGGGGAGTTTGCTTTGGATTCTGGCCGAATCATAATCTCTAGTTTCTAAACAGCATGTAGATACACAGAAGCTCCTGGAGTGGCAATACAAACCTGCAGTGCCCTGCCCTTGGTCTCGATGGGCAGCGTCAACGCAGAGATTGCACACACCACGCACACAGATGAGAAGAGGCACAGGGCCCCAATGAAGGAAGCACTCATGAGAACCTGGAGGCAGAAGAACAGCTCGAACATCAGCTCCGTGGTGTGGGAGACTGGCAGTTAATAAGGAATTAAAGAGTGGACGAAGGGTCACAAACAGCTGACAGAGTCAACAAGAGAGAAACAATGTCTTGTGACTCTAAGAGCTTTCAGAAAGTAAGAAATACTAGGAAGTGAAGCTCTGGGAAGAGGTTGTTGCAGATCTACATCTGGCAAAGACCCCAAAAGTTGGCTGTATAAACACCAAATTAAAAAAAAAAAATCACATTAAGTGAACTTCAGGGGCTTCTCTCTGTCTATTTGATAGCAATGATTGGCACAATGTTTGCCAACGTGACCAAGCATACTCTTACTTGCGATATAAATGGGGCTACCATAGCTCCAACGCGGCACAGTGACCCACTTGTTCCCATCCCCAGGGCTCGCATTGTGGTGGGGTAAACCTAAAACAGGTCAGAAAGAACAATGATCTGTGATAGGTGTCCTTATTTTTCTTTACTTTAAAACAAAAAATTATTTGGCAATACCTGTTACTTTATCAAGGGCAGCTAGTGGGATAAACTATGAAAAGAAATCAAGGCTTCTTTGAGTCTCATTTCTGCCATTACAAATCTGCCATTTCTTGCCCCAAGAAGGGCAAGTCGATCAAAGCTGGATGTGATTCTCTGCTGTTTGCTTGCTGCCACCGCCACCTTTCTCCCAGCTGTGCTGGGCAGCTCACATCAAAGTCCCAGCAGATAGGCTGGGTGCTAAAGGAAGAATTCGGTTTATATTGCCAGGCCCCATATCTGGAAAGCAGGAAGAAAGGATATTATCTGCAGCTTTCAAGACTGCCTGTTTATTTGTATGAACAACACACTTATTTAGAAGGAGGAAAAAGAAAACCAGATCCCAATCAGAAACTTCTAAAAGTAAAACAATGTGCTTTGTGTGTTTTCTTTTTCACATCTCTCAAACACCTGTGCCAACAAACCACTTTTAAGCATGTGTTTTGCTTAACTTTAGTTAAGTACTGTTAATATCAATAGATTTTAGCAAGTCTATTCATGGAAGCCTTTGTTTAAGTACTTTACAGGCCCAAGCTAACGTAGGTAAGGTAACTCAAGAAGAGTCCAGGCATGTGGCCAGAAAGGGCATTTCCAAGTTTGGTTTCTAATAATTGATTAAATTGTGAGGAGCATTGGTTTCTTATATGGCCATTGCAGCAATGGCCTGAACATCAACAGTGTCCAACTCAGAAGTATTAAAAATGTTAGTATTTAATCAAGCCTGGTGCATGCACGAATGTAGTATGCTATTAAAAGAAGTATCAGGTCAAGTCAGGGGGAGCTGCGGCTGTTTGCTTTTTATCACTTTACTCAGTCTGGAAGGCAATACATTTAACTCCACACAATTTTATTTAAAAAAAAAAAAAGCCCCAACACTGCATACTTAACCCACAGAACTCATGTCTCCAAAGTTGTGTGAAGGACAAACTCTCTGAAAAATTAAAACTATTTGCAGAGGGAACACAACAATTTCCATTAGGCAAGAAAATACATAAATACTACCTTACACACTACATCATTCCCCAAGTGCTGGAAAAGTTCCTTTCAATGATAGCCTATTTTCTAACTTTGCAGAGGTTGACGAGAGAAAATATTGTGGGTTTTGGAAGGTGGTGGTACACAACATCCTCAAAAAATAACGTTTGGAAGTAGCTGATCAACAGGTGGCTTTGGTAGGGCATACCTCTTCCACCCACTGTTGTCATCCCCAGATACTTATCTGATTTCTTCTCTGATCTTGTGTGGCAAGGGGTCCTGAGAAACTTAGTTCAAGAAGGGTGACTCTAACTAGTCAATAAATACGGCAACATTGCTGGCTATAGGCAAATGGGCTTTCATGCCCTGGAGCAGCTTAATCTATTTCAGGAGGACTCACCTCTGCTGTGTAAATGTAGATGGTGTTGAAGTTTGCTGAAACCAAGGCACGCAGCATGAAGAGAAACCCAGTCATGCCTGCGCTAGAGAGAAAACCGTGTGGAGCAAAGGGTTAGTATCACTGAACGGTGATCAGCAGAGATGCAATCTAATAGATGCACTGTACTAAGGTTTTTACCAGCTTAACATAAGGGAAAGCATAAGGAAAAGTTGATTGCTGATAGGTATAATCTTTCTTTAGGCATATTTGACAAGGGGTTATTGCATGTTAGGTTTCCTTTTGGCCACTGTTGGAGGCTGGAGGGAATGATCCCAACAGGACAGTAGTAGCTCAGGTGGTGCCTTCAGCATTACAGTCAAGTCTTCCAGCCCAGCCCCTGGTTTTGGGTTCTCTGTAAAAATGTTGCAAGCAAATATGATGGCCAGGCTCAATTTCAGGCAAAAATAAAAATAACAATAATAGTAGCACAGAGGTTAGTGCCTTAGTGAATGGCTGTAAGTTTCCTGAGAGGGGCTCGTTCAGCTTAACAACTCTTTGCAGCCTCCCACTCCAGTTCCCATGTATTTCAGCCAGCCTCAGGCGTGTACACCGCCGGCGAGCACACTTCAGAGGAAACTTCAGCTTGAAGCCATTCTGATTTTCAGTAACCGTTAAGCGCTGCCAGCTTGAGGAGGGGTGTGTCTTTCTTACACAGCCTCACGAATCAACCTGATAATTATGGCACTCGTGGCAGCCTCTCCCTTGATGCCTTGAGCTTCTCTTGAAGCTCTCAACTCTACAAGTTAGAGGAGACTTATGTAGCACTGCCAAAAATGAAAGAAAGGGGGAAAAAAGAGAGACTGAAATAAAAATATGACTTCTTTCTGGTGGTTGTTCTTCACAGCATTTTCAATTTTCTAGACTGCACTAGGAAGCAGCCTGTTGTATGCCTAGGGGAAACCACGTGGGCTTGGTGGTAGGAGTGAGCCCCTGTGTCCATCGCTGCACCACAGCATCACTTGCCGCAGCTTTCCCAGGAAGAGGAGGGAACGAGTCAGAGGGTTTTTTCAGGTGCACAAGAATTACTGGCCTGACCAACTGGTGGCCTGCGAATACCACTGGTACTGCCCTCTGCCCACAGCATTGCACCCGCCCCACCCCAAAAACACCCACACACTGAGCGAGACTACCTCGAGGTACAGATGTTAAGGAGAAGAAAGAATAGCGCTGTACAGCCCATGGTGATGCACAGGCTCAGGCGTCTTCCGAGGAAATTGATGCCGAGAATGTTCAAAGGATTTACTGGTGATAAAAAGGAAAAATGAAAATTGTTAGATGACCTAACTGCAAAGATTGTTTGTCTTGATAGACCTTATGCAGTGTGCCTCAAAAATATCTCTCTGCATCTCCAGTGCCTACCAAATGCTCTACAAAATGCACAAACCCTAAAATTCCCTTCCCATACCCAAACCCTGTAGTTTGCCCCCATGGCCCTTTTTCCTTTGTCCTTTTTCTCGCAGGATGGTACCTGCGCTCCGAAATTGCCCTTCTGTGTTACGGCAGGACACCAGCCCTGGTCCTGAGCCACGAGTAGCATGGGCAAGGAAGGTGCCCACTGGGTGAACGCTGCTGGCCCTGGGTGGTTTTGCTCCCTCTGGCCATGGCCCAGCCAAACACCGGAGCCCAGTATGTGCTGTACCCCATCAGGCAAGCTCTAAGCAGGCACCCGAGTGCATCACTGGGCTGGTCCCAGCAAGAGCTGCATTGGCAGGAGCCAGCGCTGGGTCGCTTGGTAGCACAGTTGCTGAGACCTGAACTAGGGAAAACGTTCGCCTCACAGGAGTGTTGCATACTGGACCCACACACCGTGCCAAGTTCTTTCAAGGGTGCCATGTGGGTGCCTTTGGGCCATGCTGCCATCTTCCACCGTTCCCTGGCAGACTTCACCAAGGAAGCGTTTTGGTTTGCTGCGGATCTTATTTTTTTTTTTTAATTTTTTTTAATTCCGCAGTGCTCAGCAGAGGACCTGCTCCTAAGGCCACCATCTCTTTGAAAGTAGAGCACTTCTGTGGTGCATTCAGTTGCATCAATGCAACTATTTGCAATCCTTGCTAATTTATGACTGTCCAAAATCTACATGTCCTGGAATGTGGGAAACTAGGTTCGGTTCTGGTGAGGTAGGAGCAATTTCACCTGGAATTTAACCAAGGCTGTCAGTACATACTAACTGCAAAGGAGGTCTTTGGCTCTGCTGTTGGAAGGACTCATGTGGAAGCTGAATTATTCACCTGAGGAGCAATGCCCTCCCTCGCCACCAGCTCATGGCCTGTGTCCCAGACCTTCACGTGAAGAGCCTGTGCCTGGCACTTGCCAGCAATGCTGAGGACATTTCAAGTTCTGGCATGTCACTAAATGCACGCAGAGCTAAAAGCTTTGCAGCAAGTATTGGCTGGCTGTAAAAAAAGGAATGGCAGGGCAGGGAGGGGAGAAGCAGTTACGTGCGATCTCTCCAGCCGTGCTGATGATCATGGTCTGGTAGGCGGCAGGGCCAAACAAGCGGCAGTGGCAGGGGCTGTGGCTCTCCTCGGAGCCGTCGCCGGAGTCCTGCACCGGTGCTGCTGCAGGGCCGCAGACGAGGTCCCGCTCCAGTAACTCAGCGCTGGCTAAGATGACGCCATAATAAGCAAAAGCTATGCCAAGCCTGTGGTGGGGAAAAAACAATGCAGTGAGCGGCGGCAACAACCAGGAGGGTGAGGAAACTGCAATGTAGCAGGGTTTGGGTGCCCTGGGACCCCAGCTGAGCGGGCCAGCTCTGCCCCGCTGCGTGAGGCAAACCCACTTAGCCTGAGCCCAGCGGTGACTGGGGCATCCACCAGGTCACTGGTCACCCCACGCAAGGCACACCGCTACCACCTATGTCCATGCACCTCTCTTCCTCAGAGGACCCCCACCCTCATAGCTCATCTTTTTGCTTGTCCCTTAGTGCTGTTCCTTGCTCTGCAGCAGGTGACCTGCTGCGGTCGTGCTGGGGAGAGCGTACCCCTTCAGTCCCTTTCCGCATGCAGCGCTGCAAATGTAGACATTTCCAAATCATCTCTGCCCTGGGGGCCCTCACCAGGGATTCTCAACATCAGGCCCTGATGCTTGCAGCTCACATGAAGCAACTGTCCAGCTTTTTTAGTCCTTATCCTTTCTAGACAGGGATTTTCAAGAAAAGCTTTCATTAACTTCCTGGAGAGGCTCACATCGCACCCTGGCTCGCTGTCAAGAACATTGGTGATGGCAGCCTGGCTCTGTCATTATCAAGTAATTCAGTATACGCCTGAATATAAGCAGGCTGAAAAGTAATTTTCACTTTTTTGTCCCCCTTGGCAGTTTCAGAAACGAGCAGCAGAATTTGGGCTAGGAAACGAGCTGCGCCGGGAGGCGGGGGATGCTCGGGCCATGGGGGAGCAGGAATGCAAACCCGAGAACATGCCAGCGACTCCTAGGAGAGAAAGGAGGATTAAAAAACAAAAAGAAAGATATTTCATAACACTCATACAAGTTAAGGGGAAAAAAAAACATAAAAAATTCAAGGCCTGACAGCAACATTTTGGGTCAGGGAGTTCCCACAGACACATTATTTATTCATTTCCACTCCAGACAGCAAAGTCAATGAAGCACACGTTACCCTTGCATGCAGCTACCAGGAACATGGCATATGAAACCCATCTCTCTTCAGTCTTAATTTTTCCGAGCCAGTAGCACTGGTAACGGTTAATGAATTTCTGTTGGAGCCCCATTTCACTGATCATGGCCTGGCCTGCAAAGGTGGTGCATTTCTCCTCTCGGGAAGAACAAGTTTACACCAAGCAGGGAAGCAGAGCCATGGGCTCTGCCGCTCTCACCTGGCTCCCACCCCACCTCCCCTGGGCTGCTCTGTCCTGAGGAAGGACTCAAGGCACCCTGCACCGTCCTGGATGTCCAGTCTTTTTCTGCCTACATCAACACCAACTGACACAGGGTGTCTGAGCCATGGTCTGAGATCAGGACAAGCCTACGGTGACCCGTGCTCACATACTCCCTCTCCAGCTGCCAAGCATCCACGGCCATCTCCTGAGGCAGAAGTGGTGCCTTGTAATGGCAGAGTCAACAGGAGACTTCTGCTCCCTGCTCACGTTGAACTGAGAGAGCTGATTGATAAGCAAAACAAACAAACAAAAAAAGATACTTTTTTACCATATGATCCATATCTGCAAAGTGGTTCTGAGGTATTTGGGATGGACGAGGTCCTTGAATCTTCCTCTCCTTTCCTGCAAATCATTTGGTAGAAATAGAAGTTTTTTTAAAAGGCATCTTTTATACAGCGGTGCGGTGCAGCAGCCTCCCTGCCCTTGCCCCAGGCTGCCGGTGGCACAGACAGACTGACCGATGGTGCAACACAGTGCCCCATCAGCCCTCCAGAGACGAAAGCCCCTCTTCCCAAAGGATGCCCACAGGAGGACTTGCTGCAAAGGATGGAGCGGAGGAGAACACCCTGAACACTCCCGGCCCCCCACAGGCCCCCCCAGCTCCCAGCAGCCTGGCCCCAGCATGACCATCACGGTGCTGGAGAGGGGCTTGGTTGTGGCTGAGGAGCCAGCACTGCTGGGGCTGCTGGCAGCTCACATTGCCCCACGTGCTGGGAAGAGGGGCCCAGTGTCCGCTGCTCTGCATGTGGAGCAAGTTTCTGGCCACGTGCATCCTGACGGGAGGCCTGAAATGCCAGTGAGCAGAGAGACAGGCAGGCAGTGGGGGGCCCTGCCTGCCCCATTGCTCGCCAAGAGCTGTCAGCTGCCCCAGCATCCCATCAGCGAGGGGAGACAAGTTCACAGGTATGGTTTGGGTTGCCTTATTTTTATTTTCCTCATCATTGGTTCAGCCCAAGAGGGCGTACAACTAAGAAAAACCCTTCCTACAGCAAATGTGGGTCCATTACATAAATTTAATTAAACTACAGGGAAGCTTTAATCCTAATTAATTCCAATACAATAGCACCATCTTGCATGAATTGCTGAGGACAATGCTTGGTCTTGTGGGATTGAATAAGCAGCAAAGAGGTCCAAGAAAGGGACTTAAAAGAGCTGGATAATAATTTTGAGGCCCTGGACAACAGTTTTGTCCAATCTTCCTCTCTCGGCGGTCAAAGAAGGCACCTGAATAAGTCCTCCTACACTTGCAGGGCCTAGACTCAGGGTAAGGAGGAGCAGCCTGGGAGTACCCTGGTCCCCAGCTCCTCTCCTGCCCTGCCTGCAGCACCCACACATTCTTTTGGGCATTTTGGTCCTGTAGTGATCAACTCCTGAGCTGCTCAACTGCTTACATGTGGAAATGGTGGTCACTCTGAAACGGCCTCTCCTGCTATAACCTCTCCTGCTGGTCTGTGGCTCCGCACTCAGTGACCTGAGGTGCTGGGACCCAGTGGACAAGTCTGGCCAGAGACTGGGAGAAGCCTCTGTAAATTATGGGTTGACCTCATGGCAGGGACCCTCACAGCCCGACCTGCCACAGCCCTGAGATGGAACCTGAGGGGACAGGTCCCAGGTCGCATGGCACTGGGGGGATGGATGGGCATAAGGAAGAATGTGCTTTGCCAGGAGCCCTTTCTGTGGTAAAAGCAGCAAATCTTTTCTCAGCACGATATTTGTCCCAGTGAAAACTAAGAATGTGAAAAAAAGCAGAAACCCCAATTCCATTTTGAGGGCTAAGATTACTCTTTTTCCAAAAGAAAAATGACATCTTCTTCATCACATTCAATAGCTGTTTAGAAAGAAACGAGGCAAGGAAGGGGAGAGAGGCAGGGAGAGATGTACTTGGCGGTCCTGCTCCCTCCCCAAATCCCAGATCTGGGATGGAGGAACCAGACAATGCCACAGGCTCAGCTTACCTTGGCAGGCTCCCTCAGCACCCCTTCGGGCATTGTCGCCCCGTTCATCTTGGCTATCCTCTGCAGCGTGGCCAGAGCAGCCGCTTCGTTTCCTGTGGACACATTGTACCGCGCCGACTCTGGGATGAACTGAAAGTGGAGCGGTGTCAGAAAGGTTTTTTGCACCCCTCCCATCCACACAACCCTGCTCACTGCTTCCCGTGGTGCCCAGGAGCCCAGCCAGTTTAGCATGGGGCACCACTTGAGCCGGAGCAGCCTTTTGCCTGTCCTTCTCCCCAGCGATGCCATAGGGCACCCCTGCATGTCCCAGTTCCCCATACTCCATGTTGGGGGGCTTACCCTGCCCATCAAACCCCTTTCTTGGTCCAGCTCCCGGGGATCTGCTGCTGAGCCAGCTGAGGCAAGCACTTGGGAGAGGGGCAAGCCAAAGACACAGGTTTAACAAAACCAACCCTTAATTAATTGAAATGCTAAAATAGGACAAGACACATGCCACTTACTCAAGTGAAAATCTTGGAACATTCAGCAGGGTCATTAGGAAAAAGGGATACATGGATAAAATTTAGGAACAAACTCACTCATCACTAGCATCTGCAATGTTCACCCGTATCTGGCGCTCTCTCCAAAATAAAATACCTTCTTATTTAATTATGGCTCTATTAAATTACAATCAATTATATGTGTATCACTGAAACAGAAATTAAAGACTCCTCCTTTTTTAAAGATATGTTATGTTGACCGTATCTTTTTTTCGTCTGGACTAAAAACTTTTGCTACTCGTTCTTTCTGCCAAAAATAATCAGAGAAACCAAACATCAAAGATATACAAGTGGATGTTCACAGCAATCTTGCATTTGACTGCCCAGATGGACTTGTGCATCCTTTCCGCTGCAGGAAGGGCTTTCACATCTGCACGGCTTGTACCAGCCACAGCTTAGCACTGTAGTGCCCACGAGCACTGTAAGTAGGGATTTTCTGCATCACTCCCCAGAAATGAGACGGTCCTTATGTCCAAGGCTGATATTGCTGGAACATGAGTGGACCTGGGGAAGCTGCAGTTGACCCTGACACTCATTTGCTCTGTGAACACTTCACTGAGGCTTCTTTCCTCAGCCTTAGCAAATGTAAAGACTGAAGAGGATGTGCTGGGACCAGCACTAGACTGAAGATACTGTGATTTTTTTGCACACCCTGTCTAGCCTGTCTTCCTCTCAATGCCTGGCCCATCACTGCAGTCTCTGGGTACCCCTGGCAGCCTGGACACTGGAGCGCTGGAAGACTGCAGCAGGGGAGTAAAACCAGAGGCTTTACAAAGCAAGACAAAGCCAAGCCATCTCCTGCAGGGTATCGTCTCTCCAACAGCTAGTCTGCAGCCCCCACTGAGCCATTAGGACCTTCCCAAGCTCCCCCAGATGAGAGGGGTGCAGTGGTGAAAGGAGGACACAAGGACAGGCCCAGGCTTGTGTGGGGTGGAACATGCTGCCTCTTCATGCCTGGGGAGATGCCAGATCAGTGGCAGTGCAACAGGGACTGGGGAGAGGGGCTCTTCCTACCTTGAACACCAGAATGAGAAGGATGCCGGGGATGGAGGCGATTCTGATCAGCCACCGCCAGCCGATGGTTGGGTTCACCACTGATGCCAGGCCGATGATTAACAAGGATCCTGCCAACCAAAACACCTTTCCAAGGGAAAGGAAGGGGTTAAAACATGAAGACATAGAAGTGATTTGTTTATTTTCTCCCCTTCTGGTCTGGTCTCACAGACAGGTGGGGATCTGTGCTGGCGAGCAATGGGATCCAAACAAAGCCTGTCTGAGAAGCTGAGCTTGGGTTGAAGGAAAGAGGGAAAGACAGACAAAGATTTGGGGAGGAATGGATGGAGATAATCTTAATTAGCTCCAGATGAAAACAGATAACTTGCTGTGGCTACCATTGTACTTAAAGCCACTTCTTTTGTCCTTTCCTTTGCTTCTCTGCTAATGTTCTTGCCCATGAATTTTCCTCTTGTCTAAATCTCTGTGGGAAAGCAGCAGATTTACAAGCACCAAAAGCAAAACCAGCCTAGATTTCCACTGCTGGAAGCTGGTGTGTCTCCAGTAGACTCAGTGCCAAGATGTACCAATGAAGAATCTGGCCCCCCAATCTACAAGTACATTCCTCCCCAAAGTTCACTTGTTACCATTAAGAGACACGTCCCTTTCCAGGGGACCACCCAAGGGAGCTCAGCCAACACAAAGCACAAATACATAAAAGCCACAGCAAGTTCATGAGCAATCTGCGGGCAGAAATAACAAATTTCTGGGGAGAAATATGAGATTGTTCTTTTTTATAAACCTTTGTGTTTCTGATGACTCTTTGATAATGAAGCCCCAGGATCAAACAGGCAGTAATGAAAAGCAAATTATCCCTGCCACAAGGCCATATACAAACACTTTTGGTTCAACAATCAGATGAGTTTGTGTGCTCAATGAGGCCTCCACAGATCATTTGCACATGCAGAAAGTGCCCGTTGAAGAAATCTGGAGTCACGCTTGCTGTGGTCTCTTCCCAGCAAGCAGTCACAACCCTCCCAGCACGTCTCAGGCCATCTCACTATCTACCCTAGCCCTATCCTGTGCAAAGTCCCATGCCGTCCCCGAGCAGGAACACGAAGATGTGCAGATTAAGACCTCATCTAGGAATCAACCTATGAATAAATTGTTACTAAACAAGTCTAAGGAGAGGAGGGATAAGCCCAGGCCCAGAGGAGGTTGGTGGTGCTGCTAGCCCCAGGGCTTGCCAGAAAGCCCATCATCACTGGCCCTGTTAGAGCAGGCAGCACGGTTATCGATAGGGCAACCGAGAGGCTGGCTGTCAACCATCACTGAAGTCCTCATGCAATGTTCGCAGCATCTGATTATTTGAGAAGAAATTGCCTCTCTTCTGCAGACAGCTGCTTGTGTACATGTTTAATAACGCAGCCGCCACGCTTCGGGGCGCAGGAGGCAGGAGGCATTTGCTAACACCGAGACGAGTGTGACTACTCTGGGAGAAAGGCTGATGTGCTGGAGACCTGGCTTCCAAAGAGCAGCAGGACAGATCTCCCAGGACTCAGGGCTAGAAGGAACAGTAACGTGCTCACTCTTACCTGAGATAAAGGCAACATGTATCCTCGGTATTTGGTGGGCAAAAATTCTGTTTTTATGATGAGCCTAACAAAAAAGGAAAAAAAAGGCAGAAATACAGCAACAAAGAGAATTTCTGTATTAATCAAGCAACAGTTCAGCTCAGCTCAGGCGGTGACAGTCGTAGCTGCCCATAGACAGAGCACCATCCCTCTTCCACCACTGAGCACCCAGAGACGGGGGATCCCCACTCTCTGCCTTTCACTCGTGCTGGCACCAAATTACACACAAGGGAGATGCACGACATGAATCACCTCCAGGCCACAGCTGTAGGATGCAGTAGCAGGTGAACACTGCAGCCTGTGCACCTACGGGACTGTCCTGTGGGGTGACTGAGGTGTCAGCACAGGCACAGAGTACATTTGTAGAAGTGGACAATTTTTAGTGAATCTTTTTTTTCATTAAATAGAGAAAACAAACAGTTCCACTTTTTATCAAGTGGTTGGGTAGCCCTTGGTTGAGTGTCTGGCACTGGCATCTCTCAAGCTCACAGGACTTGTGCTTCCTTGGCTGGAAAGAGAGAGGGGCGGGAAGAGACCCATGTTGGCTCCTTCTGTTGAAGTGTTCTATAAAATGTGTAATTGCCCTCCATCCTCATTAGGCTCATTAGCAGACTTCATGGCCAGGGAATGGTGGTCCTCCTGCAAGGGAAGCAGCCCTGGGAGCTCAGCGGATGCACAGCCCAGGCGCACGGTGCCTTCTTCTCACCACAGCACCCATCTCCCTCCCATCCTTTGCTTCAGCAAAGGGCTCTCGGATCAATGTGATCGACTTGGGGCTTTCCTGTGTGGGCAGCAACTAGGCTTTGAGGAACCATGGAAGACGATGAAGTATTGCATTTGTTTCCCTGAGAGAGTTGAAAGAAATAATTTAATTTCGCCAGGTTCCTAAAGAAGTGGTTGTTAATATTGTGAATTTCTCCTCTCTCCCTCCACATCTCCCTTTCTGCCTCAACAGGGCAAAAAGTTTCATTTAAGTGGGAATGTTTTACATCAGTTCAAGAAGAATTTGCTACTTAAGCAGAACTGTTGTGACTTTTTTATGAGGAAACAGCGTTTGCTCATCTGTTACCTGTCTAATTCTTTTTATAATATATATGCTCAATAATCCCCCTGTCACTGGCTTAACGAAAACCAGCTGCCCTCTCTATTCCAGGGCTCGGGAGTCCTTGGAAACTGCAATTTAGGTTGATCGACCGGGATTCAGTGAAATTACAGAACCGCCTTTCATTTTAAGGCGATGTGGGAATTTGCTCCCCTTTCCACTTCCAGCCCCCATGGAGGCCCCTTCCCTGCCGCCTTCTCCAGGTCACTGCACAGCCACGGCTTATCAGGCTCAGTGCAAGGGAAACCGGGCGCTCCGCCAAGGTCAGCCGAAATAAGCTGAAGGGCCTTTTTTGCTCTAAACCCAGGAACTCAGCCCCTTCCAGTCCATGAGTGCCTCTGCTAACCTTCCCATGGAGGCTGACTTGCTGCTGCCCGTGTCACGAGGAGCGGAGCATGGCCTTACCCTTGTGCGTGGCCCGACACGCCACCGCCTACCATGGCCCTCAGGAACACAAACCAGATGTAGGATGGGGCAAATGAGGTCAGCAGAGAGAAGTAGGCTGCCCAGAGGAACGAGAGCAGCAGAATCTGAAAAAGGGGCAAAATTAGGGTCATCAAACCATGGGCTAAGCCAGGTGCATGGCTCCCACAGGGCTTGGGAAAAGGGACATGCAGTCCCTGGTGCTCACTCACCTTCCAGCGGCCATACCTGTCGGCCAGGAGCCCAAGCACTATGCTGAAGACCATGTAGCCAAAAAACACCATCTAGGGGGAATTGAAACACAGTTGTGGAGAGTCTGCTCCCAGCAGCACCGGGCAGCTCTACTCTTTGAGCTGTGGGTGAATTGAATGCTTTCCAAGCAGCAGGATGAACAGCAGTGCCCAGAGCCGTGAGCAAGGTGGCTTTCAGGGGCTGACTTCCTCCAAGTATGCACTCACTGCTTCAGCCCTCAAAGCTGGAGGTTGGATGGCAAGGATTTCAAAATATGAACATGGAAGTGGGGGCTTGTTTCAGCATTATAGCTCTGGGTGTGGACATGCACTTACATCAGCTTGCTTTCTGGTTTTCTACAGTTGTGGTAGTGTTCTTGTCCCTGAGAGGAGGCTCTAGGAATTTCTTTGGTTGATTGGGAAATGCACTTTACAAAGCCCATCGTGGTGCCCTGGACAATGCCTACGTAGGGGATGACTTGCATGGGGGGAAACACAAGTCACTCACCGTTGTCACCAAAGCCACCTGCCAGTCTTGAAGCTGCCACTCGCATCGGATGAAAGGGGACACAACAGCTATCAGCATGATCTCCATGGCTTCAGCCACCTTCAGGAATGAGTGTGCCCATTAGCAAGCAAGGAAGACACAAAAGACTCATCTTTTGCAGAGGAGACTCTTACCCAGCTGTGCTAGTGGAAGGTCTTCAACTATGTCTGGAAATCAAGCTGCTTGGTTAGGCACCCAGCTGTGAATTCAGGCATCTAACATGAAGATGACCTCTTAAAACTGTTTTTGATTAAAAACTTCATTGCCCTATTGGCTGTTTGCTCCAGCAGTAGGCTTCAGTTAAGAAATAAGCCTATCGTTTACACATAGATTGAGGTTTTTTCACCTCAGCTGCAGTGATCCTCATGGATATGTCCCCATCACACCTTTAAACCAGCCCAGCCTTAAGCTTGTGCCCCAGTTCCCCGACCAAATACACCGTTAACCCAAGACTCTGGCAGTTAGGACATTTTTCAGGTAGCCAAGGGTGAGAGTGCCCTGGGATGCCATGAAAAATACCACTGGGAGGCTGAACCTAACTCTCAGCTGCTATTGAAGACATGCCCCCATCAGTGCTACCCAGTGGGACCATGCTCCAGGGCAGGGGCCAGGCTGCGATGCTCTGGGCCAACCTGCTTGGCTTTGCCCTGAAATAGGTCTGATATCAGTTGTGGCCAATATCAATGATGACAACTGCAGAAGCTGTGTGTGAAAAAAATGGGCTGCAATATGGGCCTGTGGTGCTTATGGTTGTTATTGTGCAGTAATAAGGAAAATGAGTGGATTTTCGGGCCAGTGCAGATGGCTGCAGACACCTACCCCAGTGCTGCCCATGATCAAGAAAAGTGCAATGTGGAACTTCCCAAACCCAATGGTTTCTACAGCTTCTTCCACTGTAAATGTCTTCTGCCCTGAAGACCAAAGGGAAAGAAAGACAGAGACAAAAAACATGTTAGCAGTCAAATTGTACCTCCTCTTCATGAAATGTGAGCATTTTTCATGCTGCTGTGAAACCACACCGGGAAGAAGGCTGGAAACATCTACCAGTTGTGTGTCCACTGACCAGCCCCTGGGCACGCTGGTGGCCAGGCATGTCAGGGGAGGGTGAGGGCAAGCTGGGCATGGAGGAAGGACAGCCTCGCTCAATTACCCCAGGTGCTTCAGAAACCCATGGCTGGGTCTCTGCATCTGGGCAATGGTCTGTTCCCATCCTCTGCCCAAGCTGCCCCTGGGGTAGAGGCCCGCTCCTGGCGTAGGCAATGTGTGCTGGGGGATGTCCCAGCCCCAAACCCTGCAAGGCGAGCACAGCTGGAGGCTCTGGGCTCAGTTTAGTCTCCTAAGCCTTTATTCCTGATTTCTGCACACCCCCCCCCCCCCCCCATCCCCCTCCATTTCAAGAGCAAACAAAGCGTCTCAAGATTGGGGCTGGGATGACTTTATAAACAGACTTAGTAGAAAGCTTTCAGTGTATGTATACTTTTAATATCTTGTTTAGGTAAAGTCATAGCTGCATACATTTTTCTGTCAGGCCATATATCTCCCAACTTAGTAAGCTCAAACCCATCAACATTACCTCTGAAATGGAACAGAACTTATTGCAGGATTTCAGGAAAAAAATTCTTTTTTTTTCTTTGCAAATGCAAAACTTTCCAGTTCATAGTTTTCTACATTTTTTTAACTTTAAAATGCTATTGAAATAGAATATATTTTTCTTTTAAAAAAAAATATTCAAAATGAAAGGATCCTTGAATTACTGATAAAATAAAATACTTACACAAAGCAGAGGCCTGAGAAAAACCAAGCCAGCCAGCACTTCCACTGCTGTAGGTAGCAGCCACCAGTCTGGTAGCCGTGATGGGAGAGGAGCAGTATGAAGCTGGTGCTTGTGGCTCCATGTACAGAGGTTTTAGGTAGCTGGAGTGCCAAGACTAGCGACCTTCCCTCTACTCTGGCTAAATGAGGACCCAAATTTCTATTCCCACCAATACAAACCCACCTTTTGGGGGTTCTTGTCTCTCCGTGTGGATTTCCTCCAAGCCAATAGCATTTTCTGCCTCTTTTGGTGCGGTGGCCATCTCAGCTGCTCCTGGGGTCCACCGTCACTGTCAGAGAAGGCTGGGATTGAACTGTGAAACTTCTGGACAGTCACAAAGCCATCTGAGCAACAAGCCAGCAAAGCGGCATCCCACACTGGAGTAGAAACATTCAGATACACTCAAACATGGGTTTATTTCAGGCAGCTATTAGGACATGTCCATTCCCAGAGTGGGTGTTTTTTTTGTGAAAAATACATAGAAACATAGCAAGGCGAGTTAGTTGAACTGACAGAGATCAGTCATTGCATTGCACCGGCTGTTTTTATGGGAAGTCCCCACGGGACTGCCTTAGGGAAAACTGGAGACCTACTGACATAAAGAGAGCATGTGACGACGTCCCCAGCCCAGGGGTGAGTGAAACACAGGGGCAGCCAAAAGATGCTGCATCTCCAAGACCCAAGACATACACGACTGGCAGGTTGCCCCTGTTGAAGGCAGAAATTGCCGCCCCTTGGGAGCCAGAGTTGAGTGAGAAGTAGAGGTGCTGCACGCTGTAGTTGCTCAACATTATGAGAGCGTGCACTGACACAGAGCCGGGGGGGGGAACATCCACACCAAGGAGTAGGGTGGCCCAGCCTACGCCCCTAACCCCGGCTGTCCTGAGATGGCATGGCCGGCAAGCACCAACCTCCTCCTCAGCCAGTCTGCACCTTGCCAGCATTGTGCTTCCTGCTGCAAATCTGATCCTCTGCCTCACCCCCAACCCCCGTGCTAATCCCCGTGTTCTCAGGTCAGTAAGAAACACAGCCATGCATTCTGGATTGCAACACAGAAGAGCTGGCTTCCTTCCCCCAGTCTTTCTGGTTTCCAACATTAAATCCCTTGGCCTAATAACAGTCGCTTTTCCTCATCAGAAAAACTCATCTTAATCCCACAGCAGGGATTACACCACTTGCTATAACCCACAAGCTTTCCTGCCAAGTGCATGCTCAGACACTGGCTTAGGGGTCTCAACCCATCTTCAATTTGATGATGCTCTCTCCTTTGATGACCTCCTTCTAGGGGTGCTGGAATTGGCCCAGGCGGCATTCATGGCCACCCAGCAGTGATCAAAGAGAGCTCTCAGAGCAGGCTGAGAGCTTGAGAGAATTAATGACTGAGAACATCTAATGAAGGAGACAAAATCCCAGCTGAGATAGAGGGCAGCACAAAGATGGAAAGCACGGAGTTACGGTACTCCCAGGTTGGATACCTTAAAAGCATTAAACTGAGGTACAATTATAAGGAGGCCATTAAGGGCTAATGGCAGATTAGTCAGTAGGGTCACAGGCACTGACCTTGCTGTTACAGATCGTAACAGTCAGCATACAAGAGGATGTGTAGGATATTGCTTGCAACTACCAGCAGTGTCCTTGGAGGCCGTGATAGCTGCCAGCAGCACACATTGCCACCAGCCAACCACACTGGCCACCAGCTATGGACCATTTCCAAGTGGAACCAACTCAAGAGCAACCAAACGAGGTGCCGGGAAGAGCCCGCAAGAATAGGTAAAGCTTTACTGTGTGGCTGAATCACGAAGGGCTTTGCAATAACAAAATCTGTGGGCCTCTTTTTCTGTTCCTTTATGATTAGGGACCTAACACACTCAGCCCTAAGCTGCCACATCATGCAGCATCATGTGTTTGATTAAACAGCCACTTTCCTCTGAAGCCTGCAGCGGGCACAGCCCAAGGCACTGGCAAGTCCAGGACAAGGATCAAGCCCTATGTCCTTGCCCACCCATCCTGATGCTGGGATACTCTGCTAATTTTTTCTGAGAGACGCTGGAGCATTTCACTGATGGTCACCTGCTCTGAGCCATGTGTCACTGTTCTGGGAAGTGCTGCAGCTCTTCCAGAAAAGGGAAGTGAACCCTCATCCCTGGTGCTGCTCTGCAGGACCCCTGGTGCTCAAGCAGAAGGGTGCATCGCCACCTCCGACACACCACTGTAGTAGCCAAGAGACCCACAGAGGCGTCAGGATGGTGGATAGCACCTAGGGGAGACCCAGAATGCTCTCAAGTAGCAGTCGGTAAGCAGGGGATACCTGCTGTAGCATCTCAAAAACCACCAGAAACCTGTGCAAGCACCTGCATCCCTCTCTTTCCACAGTATTGGGACAGCTGGAGCAAAATTCACTCATCTACACACAGACAAGAAGCCACTGTTTAGGTCAGTCCTGGCGCTGTATGCTCAGGTCTAGCATTTATGTCCAAAAGACAGAGATTTAGATGCAACTGTTTAGCAAACCCCCTAACAGTTCCTACCAAA
Organism: Chlamydotis macqueenii; assembly: GCF_036417535.1. Taxonomy (NCBI): domain Eukaryota; kingdom Metazoa; phylum Chordata; class Aves; order Otidiformes; family Otididae; genus Chlamydotis; species Chlamydotis macqueenii. The sequence continues at coordinate 63,323,012 of NC_141556.1, read as the reverse complement.
CCCATAGTTTGCTCATCCCAAAACTTTGCAGTCGTGTTTGCCTTGATGGAGCAGCTAGTGTCTATCACACCTCTTTGGGGAGTTACAGGTTTCCCACTATTTGTAAACCCCGCTGAAAATGCCAAATGCCAACTACATGAGCCAAACCAACAGCAGTGACAAAGCTGCTGCTGGCAGGGAAATGAGCCATCCTCCATCCAAAGGGAGCAACCGAGAGTGCAACAACACTGCTGGTGGGACCCGGCAGCAGGATGCTGTGACCCCACGCTGGAGGGCTTGCAAGACAGCACAGGGCACATGATATGCAACCCTGCTCATGAGACCAGCTGGGAACCTTGTGAGTAAAGTCAGAGAGCTTCTGCACATGACATACAAATGATCAGATACCCCACCACCCCCAACTACTAAGCCACATCTTGAATAGATTGTTTTTTTTTTTTTTTTTGAGTGAAGCTTCCTTACCTCTGCAATGTCTCAGGCACGGAGGAGCAGATCTTTCCTCTCTTCTGGTTGTTTCTTTCCCTTCTGCTATTTTCTTTTTGCCGTGTTGTCAGTGCTGTGGATTTGGGATCCAGCTCTTAGGAGTCAGGTTTCCTCCTCACCGGGCACAGGCGGGTCCCTCTCCACCCACCTCCACCCCCAGAAGTAAGTGCCACGGACAGGGTGCCGCAGTGCTGGCCCTGTGGCACTGCCAGGTCCTCCACAGGGGCTGCCCACCACAGGGATGACCCCAGGGAGATGGAGGGAGGGCCCTGGGGAGATACCCTTATTACTACACCTACAAGATTTTAGCTGACAGGTTTTAGGGGCAGGTCCTGCAGCAGCGGCCCCCATGGAAGGAGCCTGCAAAGCATGAGCAGCACCTGGGTGCTGCAGCCAACAGCCCCCCTCAAGCAAGGCAAAGCCAACTCAGATGCCATCATCATCAAAAGAAATTGGGCCTGTTCATCTGCTTCATCCTTCTAAATTTCCTGACTGAGTACCAAACTACAGAGAGAATTAGTAACAAACTACTGCAGTGATCCCAACCTTACCATGCAATGAATCTCTGCTACAGGTTGAGTTGGCCAGTGAATCTGAGCTACAATAGCTTTGTGCTCTTGCCTAGGCGTGTATATATCAACCTTTACTACTCAAGTGTGTGGCGTTGGCTTTAGCTTCTCCTAGTGAAGACTCTGGGAAGTTTTTTTTTTGTCTCTGTCTTCCATGAGGGCTACCAAAATCCTTCTCTTTTGAAATATGCATACTGAGCTGGCAGCAACGCTGCAACAGTTTTATCAAAGCTTGTAACTCCCATGCTGAATCTCATTCTTCCAACCATCAGGAAGACATTTGCTACCAGCCAGCATATGCTATTTCACAGCCTTATTTTCCTTTTAATAATATCTAATATTCAGCTACAGCTGTTATTAGCATCTGCTGAACTAGACGCATATTCCATGCTGCCAGATCCATACCATTATGTTCTCAGTGCAAAAACTCAGACAGCGTGCGTGCAATCACAAGTGGGTGCAGATGTTTTGGCACTCCAGCTTCCCAATACAGAAGGGAAAAAATGATCAAAATACCAATGAAATTCTCAGCCATAGAGATACGCTTTCAGTCCTAGGTGTTCAGCATTGAACAAAAGGTTGCTTTGCCTATTGCTTTTTTTTTTTAACCACCTCATGATATTTTAATTTGCCACAGAAATGCAAAGACTGGTAATGGAAGCATGAACAGAAATGTCTGTGTGTGTGTAAGCCCTAGGAGAAACAAGAGAGTGAGGATGAGAAGAAAGGTCTCCATGCTGGCCAAAGACATGACAGAGAGCCATCACACAGGAAAACACTGAGGAAAGTGCTGTTCGCTGCAGGAGCCCAAGGCTGAGCTCCAGGAAACTTAACTCTTTACAGTTATGAAAGCTTAGTCCAAAAGCCAGTTCATTGTTATCAGTCCAGAGGACCCAACAGACTGGGCAAGAACTCAATACCTGGCTTTCCACATCCTCCACGCCACCAAAGTCACCCTGGCAGGAGGTCCTGGCCTCACACAGCAATGGCTCTTTTGAGAAGAAATAAAAAATCCAGGAAAGAATGAGTGTGAGTGACCAAAACTAATTTGACTGACTTTGTTATCCCTTTCCCTTCCTACATGGTCATTCAGTGAGGGTTTTTATATTATTTTTCTCCAAATGACATAACTCATGACAGTAGCTCTCAGAAACAGACACATTCCTAGCAATGGGATGAGCTTTGGATCCAGAGGCACCCATTCCTCCATAGGCAGCAATCCTGAGTCTGCCCCAGAGGGGCAGGCTAAGGTCCTGATTTGGGAAGAATTCCTGATCAGGTAATTGGAAGTCACACCTCCTCCAGCAATGAGTAAAGTCCAGATAAGGACACCACAGTCTGCTAGTTTGTAATGGTAATCTCTGCTGGATCTGACCACATCTGGTGGCCACATTCACAGCATCAGCTAGAAAAGATGGTCCTGTTCAGCTTAGCAGTTGTGTTAGGGAACGGGGAGTCACTGTTCTACTCCAAAATCCCCCTCATCTTCCGCAGAAAAACCTTTTAAAAACAAGACACTCTCTGGAACATTTCTGGATCTTTAAATAAGTCTTAAAAACAAACCAGATGAAAGCCAGGGCTCTCCTCAAAGTGTTGAAGACAGCCCTGTCTCTCATGAATTTTTTCATCTGAATGCTCCCTGATTATAAGTGGGCTGAGTCCTCGTGTGGAGTGGGTAAGTTCCGTCCCCGTATCACGAATGCACAAGTGAGCCACGGGCCCTGCTGCGTTATTCAGTTGCGCACAGAAAGGGAAATGTGAACATAGAATTAAGCCAAATGTTTGAATCGCTCTTTGGTACAGCAAACAACAGACCATCTTGTCACCTGCAGTATTCACAGGATAACTTGTTTTTCTTGCTTAAAATGTAAAGCTCAGACAAAAAAAAACCCAAAACACCGAGAAGCTCTAAAAGGAGCGGATATTCTGTTTCAGGTAATCACCTTCTCAGTTACATTGCAATCACATGGAAAGGTGCAATACAGATAAAATACATGTTTGTGCAGAAAATCCACCCACTGTTTCATCAAGCAAATTGTATTCTCTGCGTTTGGTAACACATCAAAAAAGTTTGACATTTCTTGCTTCAAGACATCTTTTCTCCTGAAGAGGAATAAAGAAAATAGGCTGGAAAGAAGAAACAAAGGTGACGTGCATACGCTGAGCAGCTGTGACACCCGCTGCATTCATCTCCGTGTGGTTTTTGTACATACCATAGGTTACCCATGCCTGAAGGACTGGTGGCACAAGGCCATGTGTGGGTCATGGACACACTCTTATGCCCACCTCTTCTCCACTCCAGCTTAAATCTCAAGCTGTTGTTAAAAGAGAAAAAGGCTTCTGACTCTGTGGGGGCCAGTGCCCAAAGCCAGTATTGCTTCTTAGCACCAAAAGGGAAAAAGTGGAACTACTGCTTTGCCTGGGGCTGCATTTTCTCCCTGGTCACTGTAGCAGGAAGGTGGTTCTCAAGCCTGGCTACTGGCCCATGACGACTATTCCACTGTGTGTCCTGCTGGGAACACTCCCAGGAGGGTTTCTTTGCTGGAGCTGGATATCAGGGGTGCGAGGTTTGAAAATGAGCCTTGTTTGGTTGCACTGCACGGAAGGAAACGCTGTCACCTCCAAATCTATGTGGAGATTTTACATCCTCCACGCTTAAAAAAAAAGGAGCCTGTCATGATTAACACTATTCAATTTGAAAGATTAGTAATTAATGAATATTTAGGAAAGATCACAGTACATCAATATTGCAAATTCATCTCAACTGTTTTGATTCCTCTCTTCTTTTTATTCATTAGGTACTAGCATTTCTACAGTCTTCTTTAACAACCCATCTTGAAAAACACAGCACAGGGGGAGTCATCTTAAGTTTCCAGTGAGAAACAAGTTGACAGAAATAAATTGGCTGCCAATGTGGAAACTGGCACACTCTTTTGTTTACACAGCTCTAAACTAATGCTTTGTTGAGTGATGACGTGTGCAAACGTCTATAATCCAGTGCTGTTAAGCCCTGGAGCAAAGCAGATAAAAAGACGGTTGTTGTAGTAAAGCAATGTAGAAAATTGCAAGCCTGCAATATGATCTGTCTTTGAGCTGGTTTGCATTGTGTGCTAAATGAAGGGCTGCAATCTTATAAGGGACTTAATCGTTGTCATATGATCAACCTCAGCCTGAAACAACAGCTCAAACATATTTTCCTTAGAAAGAAATATGGCACAAAGACAAGGCAGTAAATGGAGCAAAACACATGGAAGCTTAATTTGAAAGCTGCATCTCCTCTTTTCAACCGAGCAGTAGGCAGCTGATCCGATCGAATGCTGAGGACCAGGTACTTGGCCAAAACATCAGTGGAGATACTCAGCCAGCCTGGCCGATGTAGTTCAGCTCTCAGTCAATACAGCAGTATACGTGAATGCAGCTAGGACGTTTCCATCTACAGCTGCTCTTCTTTCAAGGGTCATATCCCATTCTGTCATATCCCATTCTGTTTCATCCTATATACCCTGCTCTGTGGGTGAGTGACTACAAGAAAATAGAGCTTGGCCTGAGGAGCAAAGCAGCGATGCACTGGCTTCACTCTTCTGTGGTGCCATCAATGATGTGCTTGAAGGAGAATGGAGAAAATTTGTACCCAGCTCCCACGTAGAACTTGTTCTGGAACTCCACCCTGGAGAGGAGCAGAGCAGAGTGTCAGTGCTGCCCACGGGCAGGACCTATGGCCAGCCGAGAGGCCGAAACATGGCACCCATGGGAAAAGGAAGGCCACGAGAGATGGTGGCCTCTGAGCCTGGAATGTACGCTCCTTCTGGAGCTCCTCAAGAGGCCAGTTGGCAGGACCTTGCCTGCCTGCTGAATTGCTTCTAGCAGCTCTGAAAGCTGGGATAACTGCCTGCTGGCTGCAGTCTGGTGGGAGACAGACATACAGACATCTCCCCCTCCCTGCACAATGACAAGCAACTGCACCATGGTCTGGCTTGGCAGCATTTGTGATTTGTGTTGGGACGTTACATGGTGAAAAAAGCCACAGCTTGGGTGCTCAAGCAGGACGCCAAGCTATGGTGGTGGTGAGGGGCGATTTGTTACCTTGGTCTTGCTTTACATACTAGCCTGATGGTGCGTCCACACTGCTGTCCTTCCCTGGACTGAAATCTAGTTAAGGCAGACATGAACTAACTTGCAACCAGTTTGCCACAAAGCCGAAATGGCCTGGAGCTCAACCTGGGCTTAATGGAACAAGTGCTGACCCAGATCTTCAGCAGGTTCTGCCGCCTCGGCTGAACTCTTGCTGTAGTAGGTAGTTCCCAGCTGGCTTGTTTGATGGTAACCCTGGGTGGGATACACAACCAGTGGTGTGGCTGTGCCTTCAGGCCTTATCACGCAGGTCAAGGCGGCCTCAGTGGCTCTGCCTGTTTACTGGGGCAGAGCTGCAGGTTGCCATTTGCCAGACATGCCCACACACAGGCTCACAAGGACAGGCAGGTTGCTCCAGGGAGCAGCTCAGAGATGGAGCATGGAGTTCTGACCTCCCTTTGAAGGAGTCTCCCTCCCTTTATTTGCCCAGGGAGACCGATGTCCTAATGCACAGGTACTAGTACAACATGTCTAACACCGGCTGGTGGCCATCTATTTCCACAGCCTGATCTCTCCCAAAAACTGCTTTGGGAAAAGCTCCTAAAGACCACACCACCTACCAGTGCAGACGCAAGGCATGCAGAAAGGCTGAGAGCCCCTCCATGACAAGCAGGATGGCTACCGTCAGCACTGCAAATGCCGCGAAGATGATGAAGATGATGATGAGGCCTGCCCAGCTGCTGTTGTTTAACCCGTTGTGCATCACCATGGTCCAAAGGACCTCTGACAGTTCTGCAAAAGGAAATAAAGGGAGAACAACATTGAGCAACAGACATGGACAGACATAGCATGCAATCTGTCAGCTCACCCATTTTTCCCAGTTAGATGAGCTCATTTAGGATAAAATGTACCATGATGGTGATCATATATGGCCACTCTGGCTCTCCGTGATGACCGGGGAAGGAAAGTGGATGTAGATTGTTTTCCATTGCTCCTCTTCACTGTGTTAGAAGCTGCTGGTGCTGTTTTGTCTTGGCATTGTATCGTAAGTCCATGTGAGCACAGTACCAGGAATGCTGTTACCCTCACCTGATAGTTTAATTTGTACCTCTTTAACATAGCGGATAGGCAGTATGCCTGGCCTTTTAGGACTACCTGCTGCTAAATCCCAGTGAACATGACTGATTGACACAGTCAGTACATCTGTAGATTAGGTTAAAAGCTGTACTGATTGGTGCTAGCTAAGACCCACAGGAGGCCTATAATTCCCATTTTTTCTCCAAACCACTTCTGGAGTGTCATGAAGAAGCTGTGGTAGAAAAAAAAAAAGGACAACTGGTTGGTCCCTTGGTCCCACTCAAGGTATTAATGTTCAGGTTGCTTGTATTCCCTTAAAGATTTTTTTTCCTGCATAGATTTATATCAACATTCACAGCACTTGTATATCCAATATGTCCTATCAATGCAAGACCATACTCCTAACCTAACCAACCCAGTCACACTGGATAGATTCAGAACAAGGCATTTTCCTCTTCTGATACAGGCAAAACAAGGACTCAGTCCAGCTCTTCTCATCTAGATGCTCCAGCCAACAGTCCAGCCTTATTTTCCATTTTACCGGTCATTGGTCCTCAAGCCATATTAGAATCATAGAATGGTTAGAGTTGGAAGGGACCTTCAAAGGTCATCTAGTCCAACCCTCCTGCAAGGACCAGGGACATCCCTGACTAGATCAGGTTGCTCAAAGCCTCATCCAGCCTGGCCTTGAACGTTTCCAGGGATGGGACATCAACCACCTCTCTGGGCAACCTGTTCCAGTGTTCTACCACCCTCACTGTAAAAAACTTTTTCCTAATATCCAATCTAAATCTACCCCCCTCTATTTTAAAACCATTACCCCTCATCCTATCACAACAGGCCCTACTGAAGAGTCTCTCCCCATCTTTCTTGTAGGCCCCCTTGAGGTACTGGAAGACTGCTATCAGGTCTCCCCGGAGCCTCCTCTTCTCCAGGCTGAACAGCCCCAACTCTCTCAGCCTGTCCTCATAGGAAAGGTGCTCCAGCCCTCTTATCATCTTCCTGGCCCTCCTCTGGACCTTCTCCAACTGGTCCATGTCCTTCATATGCTGGGGGCTCCAGAACTGGACACAGTACTCCAGGTGGGGTCTCACCAGGGCAGAGTAGAGGGGCAGAATCACTTCCCTCGACCTGCTGGCCACGCTCCTCTTGATGCAGCCCAGGATGCAATTGGCCTTCTGGGCCGCAAGAGCACATTGCCGGCTCATGTTGAGGTTCTCATCCACCAGCACTCCCAAGTCCTTCTCCTCAGGGCTGGTCTCGATCCATTCTCTGCCCAGCCTCTATTTGTGCCTGGGATTGCCACGACCCAGGTGCAGGACCTTGCACTTGGCCTGGTGGAACTTCATGAGGTTGGCACGGGCCCACCTCTCCAGCCTGTCAAGGTCCCTCTGGATGGCATCCCTCCCTTCCAGCGTGTCGACAGCACCACACAGCTTTGTGTCGTTGGCGAACTTGCTGAGGGTGCACTCTATCCCACTGTCCATGTCACCGACAAAGATGTTGAACAGGGCCGGGCCCAACACAGACCCCTGAGGGACACCACTCATGACCGGTCTCCACTTGGACATTGAGCCATTGACCACCACTCTCTGAGTGCGGCCATCCAGCCAATTCCTTATCCACTGAGTGGTCCATCCATCAAACCCATGCCTCTCTAGAGAGAAGGATGTCATGCGGGACAGTGTCAAAAGCTTTGCACAAGTCCAGGTAGATGATATCCGTTGCTGGTCCCTTGTCCACCGATGCTGTCACCCCGTCATAGAAGGCCACCAAGTTGGTCAGGCACGAAGCCATGTTGGCTGTCACCAACCACCTCCTTGCTCTCCAATATTCAGGCTATTGATTCAATGACCTGTTACTTTAGATGACAACAGATGCAAGGGATCCCTTGCAACAACTGCCCTCAGGAAAAAATATTTCTGTCAATGTCAGTTTGTAAGGCTGCAGAGGAATGTGATGGTTTTCCATGCAGAATTCTGACATAACACATAGGACTGCCCTTAGCTAAGCTTTTTAGTTGGTTTATTTTGTTTTGTTTAGATACCTGTCCCCCACGTAAAGCTAATGTGTATTAGCTTCCACTCGACCCCTACCAAGCTTAATTCTGTGCCACGGAGTACAGTTCACCCCTGTCAATGCATGGTGCACTCCCCCTGCTTTGTTTTCCTTTTCCGTGAGCCCAATTCTTTACGGCAGGCGCAACTGCTAGCCAGAGGCAGTACAGTAATATTAATAAAAAACATTGCAGAAAAATTAGAGTTGTTGAAAATCTGAAATTCCAGCCTGAGGCAATTTCTAGTATTTAAGCATTTGGTTTTATCTTAAAGCAAGACAAAAGACATTGAAATGCCGTACATTTCTCATGGAATATGAGGTTCCACTGAATGTTGCTGGGAAAAATCCCAGTGAAAATGACAAGTTTCAGGAGTTCTTGAAACAAAATTTTTCTTTCTGGTTCGCAGAACCAAATCAAAGTAACTGTTTCAAGTGATTTTGACATTCATCTGCATACCCTACAGCTATAGCAAATGCCTCCTGGGAAATGAAGCTATGGTTCCCACACTCTGCGGACTGGACTACCTCCCACCATGCCATATGTCATGAGGACTGTTCCAGAGGGGAGGCGAGAGAACAGCATGGGAAACAGGTCCCACACAGCAAATGCAGTCAGGAGCTGACTGATATATACCTGCCAGAGATCACCACTAAACATCAGATGGCCACCATGAAAAGCTTGGATTGATCTGACATGAAGCAAAACACTTTGAGACACAAATGTTGACAAGGAGAACTTTGATTTCATGGAGAAATTTGCAGCAGTAAGCAAACACAAGCAGAAGCAGCGATCGGCATGGATGTACTGGTAACTAACAGGTAGTAACTAATAGGCAGTCAATCACTCACGTGCATGGGCTAAGCTCAGCGCCCAGAGCCGCAAGTAAGATGCTGTGTTGGAGATGCAGCCAAGGCAATATTCAATGGTATGGATTGCTTGGTGGACAAATATGTCTCCAAAATTGAACTGAAACAACATAAACCCAATAACATTTTATTAGTTCTTAGTTCAGGGCTTCCTGGTTAACAGAGCAAGACTCCACCTAAGGCTCTTCATATTCCTCCCTTTTCCTTGATATGTCTTGAGCAACACACAGATAGTTCCCAGATAAAAGACTGCTTTAAATTGTCAATTCTCTGTGGTCTTCCCATACATTCTCCTCAGAGAAATACAATTTCAGGGAAAAGCAAATGTCCAGGAACTAGTCTTACAATTTCAAACCTAGAATAAGCTGGCAATCCAATTGCTACCAATTTGTGATTTCTTGTAGAGGCAGAAATTCTTACATAAAATAGAGTTTTTCAGACTATCTGCCTATTGGCATATACGCTTTAGGAGATATCACCGAATAAGCATATCTTCTAATATTGTGAAGATTCCCTGTGGCTGGGAACTGACAGCCATATCCACGCTCAATATTGCTGGTACTTCCAACTGCTACAAACACTTTTGTCACTTTTTAAACTATGTTGCTGCATGCTGCAGAAGGCCTTGACAATATCTGCCAAAGGAAGACTTTTCTCCCTAGCCCACACTGCAGGCTGACAACTTTTCAATGCTCCTTTAAAATTTAAAGGAAGTAAAACTCACTGACTCTTGGGGAAGGTTTGACCTTCTCTGGGTGTGGTGTGGAAGTGAAACACCCACCCTGGGGAAACAAAAGCTTGAGGTTTGTAAAAGCCTGCCCTCACCTGGCAAAACTAAATTCTATGGAATTCATTCTATGAAAATCGAAAGTTTACTCTGTTTGGAAGCAGAAATTGTTGGAACAGTGTAACTTGGTATCTTGTTGAAAAGAAGGGCTGGCAACTGTGTAAAAGCTTTCTGCTTAACTTTGTGTCTTCTGCTATTGTGTGTGTCTGAATAACTTTCTCCTGTATTTTCTTACCTCTTCATCATCATCATCATCATGTCCTCCATGCCCGCCACTGTGGTCTCTCTGGGAGGCTTTCTTGGAGTCATTGGTCTCTGGGACATCTACCTCATTTTCTCCTCTGGGGTTTCCTGAGAAGGCTTGAGATCGAATCTTTCAGAAACAAAACATAATGTGTCTCGTGTGATGCTACAGATTGATACCAAGATGAAGCAGATCATGGCACAGAACTCCATCAATAACTTCATGGTGGGTAACATATGAAGGGCTGTATCATGAACACGAGGACAATTTTGACAATGGTCAGTCATCATGGACCACAAAATCTCAGTACTCCTGCCAAATAGCTAATCATACTTAAATATTTTCCATTCTAGAGCATCTTCCCGTGATTCCAAGTAATTTGGAGTTAGTTTCCAGTCTCACAATGCACCCATTTAGACCCATCATGAGAAGATCTATCACTTTTGGCAAATGAGAAAACTGAGGCACATTAAAGCTGAGGATCTCAATCAGATGGATGCAAATCAAAGGAATTAGCATCAAATGAAAGGGAAATGGAGCCTGAAAGGATGAGGTGACTTGATGAAGGTCACACAGTTCCTGAGATACAGACAGAAATACGATTCAGATCTCTTGATTAATTTTAAATTGACGAAAAACCTCATGACAACCCATCTTGTCTCCATAATCATTCTTTACAGAGCTTCTAAAGACCTAAACATCCTGATCCGAGTCTCACTCCAGAAATGACAGCACAGCGTAAGAATAGCTCTACATTATATGCCTGTAACAATCCTGTTATACAGCATAACAAAATACGGACCTCACGGCTTCTGTCAGCTTCTGTCCTGTCACTCTTTATAGCTTCCAGTGGGTTTCATGGGCAAGGTCTCATGATAACATATTGTTTTCTACTGCAGCAGTAATCATTGTCACACCCACTTTATCTTTGCTTTACCTGAATGTCAGCCTAGAGAACTAGACTTTGTTGCAAACATATAAATCTGGGTAAGTGTAAGATGTGATCAGACAGGTAACATATGAAAATTAGAAACAGAAATACAGGGGCATAATAGGAGATGGGGAAAAGCTGTCAGATGTTACTAGCATAAAAGCAGGAGATGGAGTCAGCCATGTCAAGCTTTCATCCAAATCCCAGAAGAATGACAAAATAAGAAATTACAGCACAGAGGCAGGGCTGCAAAGGTCTCCCAGGGACCTGGCTTTCAGTTATAGGTCAGAAGTGACTGGGTTGGAAAAGGTCACACAGCACAATCAGCATCTCTTTCTTCAAATGGAAACATCTGTGCTCTACAAAAGGTACTCCAGGCACTAACTCTGACTTATAAAGAAAAGTAAATCCTTGACAGGCAAGTAAAGTCCTGTTAGCGTAATAAAGGAGAGAATTAATGAAGAACTGGGAAACTGCAGCTGCCGCAGTTAAGTGCTGAAGAGTTGGGCAAACCGCAGAGCCCATGGGAAGGAGGGCTCTGTTAATGTGAAGGCAATCACTTAGGGAAGAAAGCACCACTGGCAAGCATGCATTAGCTTTTAAATCAAGCCTCTCCTCCAAGAAGTGCTGATCTCTCCAAAGCCGGGAGTATCATAGATGTCCCGTTCCTACAGAGCAACCAACTAGCGGTTAGTGGTGGTTGTGGGCTGGGAACTGAGGTCTTTACCTTTGTCTTGGCTTTACTAACACTTCAGTCTTTCTAAACCTTCTCTGGTTTTGGATATGACACCTGAAAGAGCTGTCAGCCTAACACTTCTCCTAACAAACAGGGTATAGCCTTGTGAACAAACCTCCTGCTTCCCATTTAGATGGCTTAGACAAACATCCATACACATGTTGTCGGCACATGTGCATAAAAGCACAGTTTGAAATAATTGGAGAAACTCAGAGATCAAAGAAAAACAGAATTAGATCACTGCTAAGTTTTAGGGGTCTGCATCCTCAGCTTTGCCTTTGCCCCCTTCCCTGATCCACATCCCTTACCATGCGCTGTGCTTTCTGGTGGTTGGCTCGGAGGATGAAAGGTTTAATCAGAAGCATCCAGGGAACAGCAATCAGAGCAAATATGACCAAGAAGCTCTGCACTTCTTTCTAAAAGACAAAACAAGAAGTCAAAAAAACCAAAACAAACAAGAAGCACAGAAAGTTACTTTACTTCCTTTAGCCAACCACATTTATGGTTAGAAACCCGATTCTATAAAATGGTATTTTTTAAATACTAAAGATATACTCCCTGTATCTGTTGATTCTCCTCTGCTTGTAAGGACATGAAAATAAATGTACCTGTCTACAAGGCCAGAATACCAGAAGAAAAAACTTCTCTTATGTGACTGGCAGTTGGGGTTGAGCTTCTGGGCCTGTTCCCTATCTTTATGCCCGCTCTCCTCAGCACCCATTGTGAACCTAGCTATAGTGGATTTGAGCTGCTTGATCCATACCTGATGCAGATATAATGGAGCATTTGAAGCATCACCGTAATTGAACAGAAACATATTGATGAAGTGGATGAGGATGCTTGGTGCGCTCTGGGATGTGTGGGCATCAAAACGACACCATTTGAAAATAATCATGAAGACCAGGTAGCCAAAGAGAGAGACAATAAAAATCATTTCTGGAATGAACTGAAGGATGATATTTATGTATTTCTTGAAATAGCTGGAAAGAATCAGGAAAGATAACTGCAATTAATACAGTGGGTATGAATACAAGGTTGCACTCAAGTATAGCAGTAGTGTGTATAACTTAGTCTATGGAAAATAACATAAGAAACATACAACTATCACTAGTCAAGAAAGAAGTTTGTAGTTGCAGTTCTTATAAATGAAAGTAATTGTTTAAATACAAAAGTTTTGTCATACTGGTTCTCTTCAGGTTTCTGTGTTTGACCCACCAGTACCTCAGCACCTTACAAGACTAATACATTGAAATAAAAGGCAATTTTTTTTTTTAAAAATGGCTAAGTTTCAAAGTTGGGCATTATATACTGAGGAAGGTCAGAACCAGGTGTAGAATCAGTTCTGTAGGGACAGTCCTCCTCTCTGCCACCGGCAAACACTTTCCATCCTTGAAGGTCGCTACACACCCTCCAGCTTCGGAGAGTCTCTCAAAACAGCAGCATCAGCCCCTCCACTCTATCACCATTTCTTATTTTTTTTGTTCCAAAAAATAGAGGCGGCGATATAGACATGCACACCCACAGATCTTGACCAAAGGCCCACCAAGTCCGGAGAAAGACATGCACACACACTGTGCTCGATTTCAGCGTGCTTTGGATTAGACCAAAGGAGTTTGTCTTTCAAGATAAAAGTTATGAATAGTGGGAGGTGCTGTATTTTTTTAATTTAGTGTACATCAGTATTTCTGTAGGATCAAGAATACAAGAGAGAAAGTGAAAAAGAGAGTTAATCAAAGGGAATATCTGCAATGTGATAGGAGTCCTCTGGCCTTTGGAATCAGCACTCTGTACCAACAGTTATGTCAGTCAGTGTACAGGGCATTTCTGCTCACACTGGAGAACGGGCAAAATTCAAGTCATCGAACTGAGATACAAGGCTTTCTCTGAATGAAGGACACTAGTTTAGAGATGAGGGCTTGTGTGCTGCAGCAATGGGCTTGGTGAAACAAACTTACATGTGGTTGAAGAGACTGAGTATCACTCCAAAAATCATGTGCACAATCCCTATGACAACCGACATCTTCATTTTGTAGGAGTTCAGGAAAGTCAGCTTGTTCGATGCAACATTCCATATCTTTAGGAAAAGGAGCAAAGAGAGACAGAAGAACAAGATTTTCAGGTGTTTGCTCAATAACGGATTTGTGGAAGTTGTTGCTTTGATGCCATCAATTTACTCCTACCAGTTCTAGTAAGAAGAAAACAAGCAACAAAAATCTAGATGTTCCTTACACTCTGCCAAGCTTTTAATCTAAAGGATATAAAGTTTTATCCCCATTTAACAGAGTAAATAACAGGGATTTTAAATGATGTCATGACTTCCTGCACTAGATTGCCTATGTCCTGAACAGAGCTTTAGGGCCAGGTTTGTGAAAAACTTACTACAAGGTCAATCTCTGCAAACCAGGGGAAGCCAGTGTTTCTTTGTGCGACCAACTGCAATGAGAGCGTATCCAGCAGAAAAGAGGTTAATTGGCTGATATGAAGACTGCAACAGGAAAGCTCGATGCTAACAACTATATTGCAATACCTGATAAAGAGAGAATGGCAAGAAAAGGGAAATACGACACAGAGGAGAAAATGTGAATCCGTTAATTAATGCTGGCGTTTACTTCAGACTTCATATGATAAATAGAGTGCATGGAAATAATTTTCTTTGCCCTCAAACTTTGATCCATACCTGATGCAGATATAATGGAGCATTTGAAGCATCACCACAATTGAACAGAAACATATCGATGAAGTGGATGAGGATGCTTGGTGCACTCTGGGATGAGTGGGCATCAAAACGACACCATTTGAAAATAATCATGAAGACCAGGTAGCCAAAAATCTTTGCCAAATCTTTGCCCTCAAACTTGTGAGGTAGCTCTGGAATGGGTTAAGTACTCAAGTAAGGAAAGGAGTCCAGCAGACCGGTGACAGAGCGGAAACTGCAGCACAAGACCACTCCCCAGCAAAATCAAAGTTCTTTCCTGCTTACCATTCTGCTGCTGCCTGTGCAAAACTGTCAGCAATACATATCCTTGATTGCTAAAGAAAAGCATCACAACGACTATGTAAAGAACAGGCAAAGAACAAGAAGCGAAGAGCACAGCTCAAGGAGAGACATCACGGAGCTACTGATGCACCTTATATGTAGAAACAGGATTGCAATACAAATTATCTTAGACCAATTTAATTTAATTACCGGATCTATTCCAAATGGATATGGATTTCCAGAGTAGACTCCTGGGACTGCCGGATCCAACTGCAGCACTGTATTGTCCAGAAGCACATCCTTACTACAAGAGAAAAGGGAAATGACCTTTGCAGCTTAATCTCACTGTATGAGCCTATGGTGTATTTATGTGAGATGTGCTGAGGACTACAACATCATACCTGTCACCGCCTCCAGCCTTTCTGTGAACTGTTACCCTGGGCTTATGTGTGCCTCTGTGTGTGTATAAATGGGTTTCTATGCACAACAACAGTCTCCATCACAATGATAATTCTCTATGCATCAGTCCCAGACACCTGCAGATTTTCATGCACATCAGTTCCTGATCAAACAGGCGTGTTCCCAGGAACTATACATTTCCATTTCAATAGTGAGTTTGTCTGTGTGTATGTTAGACAAAACCTCTGATTCATTCATGAGTGCATCCACAGCAGAGAGTTCTTCCCTTCCCCACACGAGCAGTCACTCTTTCTTTCAACGCCTACGTGCTGCATTTGGTGTGTTTTCAGTTGTTTCCCACATTTAGCCACTTACTTCCAAGTGCTATTTTTAAACATGGGGATGATATGCCAGGAAGAGCCAAAGATGTTGAACGATTTGGAGAAGCAGTCATTGTAGATGAAGCCAGTGTACATGGAGAATATGCCCATAAGCAGGATCAGGTAGCGTCCACTGAAAAAGGTGTTCCATATCTGCAAGGGGAGAAGGCAGTGCCAGTGACCAAGGTATCTACAGTCCCATCAAAGGGTGGGCCTTGGTGAGCGGAAGACACGACTGCACTAATCCGTGCATATACAATTACTCATAGGAAACTCCAGGTCTCTTTGGCCCATCCAGGTCTCTGTGAAGAAGTAGGCAGAATTACTTGCCAAATCTCTGCCTCACAAGCATCTTCAAAGGATCTCCACTCAGCTTTTGGGAGACTGGATGTCCCCTTTATCAAATGGGAACGATGAGCCTTTTCCTACGCTGACAGGGTGCATGAGCTCCCTGGTACTCACCTCATTATTGCTTTTCTGGGCCAGAAGGCTCTTCTCATTAATGACCATCCAGAGTGCAAAGCCCAGCATGACAGCGCCATGGCCACAGTCCCCAAACATCACCGCAAACAGGAAGGGGAAAGTAATGATAGTGTATGGAGCTGCAGGAAGGAAAGGACAAGAAGCTCAGCTCCTCCTAACAAAAACACCTCAGCAGAGAAGCAGTCCACCCCACCAGACCATTCCTCACAGCTGCTACTTTTTATAGGCCTCCACCATCCCTCCTCTACTCCCTATGCAATCAGATCTAGTGTAGAACTAGCTTTACCAGCCAGAGAGACTCTAGGTTTCTCTTCATTCTCAGTGCTCTCCTCGCAATTCTCTACCACTGTTTCACACTTTTCTCAGGTCCTTTTGGCTTTTTTTTTTGCCTCTGCACCATAAGCTCAACTTATATTTGCCTTGTGAGGTTAGGTCTTTTCCTCAGTGCTGCTATCTCACCCTTTGCTCCCCATCCTGTATCTGTGTAGTTCATTATTCCTGCCACAATCAGCCACTGAAGTCCGACAGCCAAATTCTTTGCCTGAGAAAATCCATGCTTACGTACCAAACACTAGCAATTTTTACCAGCGGAAAATATGGTTCATGTTTCTCAATCAGCAATGAGTGCATGTGTTAGGATAGTGATGGAGCACAAAGGCTCCACTTTGGCTCTAGCAAGCCAGGTGCAGGTCACCAAGTGTTTCTCACCTGGGTTCATCTCCCTGTAGTTGCCCACACCGTATGCATCCACAATGTTCTGAAATCCAGCTGTGAACTTGTTGGTCCTGTTGAAGGTGGGTGGTGCCATCCTGGTGTGTACGGCAGTAAGAATAGGGGCGATAGTAGAGCCGCTGCGCTCCTGCAAACCCGGTGACAAGGACATAAGCCATCAGGGTGGCTAGCAGAGAGGAACTGGTCCCACAGCACTAAGGTCTGTGTCCAAACATGCACAGGCAGCAACATGTAAGCTGGGCCCAAGAGTGCTATATCTCTTTTTCTAATATCCAGATTTTTCCATTTTCTGTGCTATTGATTTGCTCAGGGAAAGCTGCCAGCACTGCTCACTCTTGTGGGTCGATGACAAACCTGCTAAGATTTAATGCTGACCTTAAACTCCCTGAGGCCGAGTGATCATGCAACAACCTCAACTTTAATTAAAACAGAAAAAGGAGCCCAGCATTATGGTAACAGACAGAAGTCTGAACATATGCTCAACATATAAACAATGCAGTTCGGATGAGAGCTTCAGGGACCCAAGATATTACTATCTTACCATTCCCTGATGGAGAGCTCTTTTTATCCGGCCAGCATCCGCCACTGGGAACCAGATCTCTGCAATGACGCATTGCTGGGTGACGTCAATGTTACAGCAATTCAGGATGTGGTAGATGGCCTTGATTTTCTTCACCTTGATGCCCCAGGACCACAAGTTGGCTGCGGCCTGATGCAGCAGTCGCTGGCGGTGGGACTCGGTTTGAGTTATCACCTGTAAGCACAGCACAGGCAGCGCTCGAGATAGGAAGGCATAGGTGGCATGATCTACACAGCAGTTATTTGGGGAAGGCAGGTGGAAGAGGGTTGCAGAAAGGGAGCGATTTGTATGAATGTGTGGGGTATCCTGGAGGGCAATGTGTGCAGGTCTGGACACAGGAGCACTTGACACCAAGCGCACAATGCTGTTCGCTAAGGACTCTCCCTGCATGGCCCTGAGCCTCTATAAGTGTAGAGGAGACCATCAGGAGTTACTAAGCTGTGGAATTGGCTCCTTACCCGGTTGCTTTCAGACTGGTCACATTTCACCATGTGCTCCCACCCCTCCATGTTTGCTCTGTGCTGCAAACTTGGGGCACATCACGTCCACAAGCGTGCCTGCCCTGCTAGAGCTATAGCTCATGGTCCCGGTGGGACCTCCACACATCATGTGGCCACTAAAGTGGTGCTGCATAAAAGAGCAATGCAGATAGTGTGTTAGGAAGATATGACCTGTGTGGTCTACAAGCTGGGCTGAAGAAGCCTAGCTGTCCACGATGCTCAGGAGTGAAAGTCAGTTTGGAAGCAGACTTGCATGCAGGCTTGCTAGTCACAGGCAACCACAAAGGGAGTCAGGAGGATGTCACCTGCCAGATGAGCCACCTCAAGGAAACATGACCCACTTACATGTGTGACAATGCAAAGCTCACAGGCAGAAGTCCCAAAAGGCGTGAAGTTCTGATACAGTATGTGGATGTATAATTCCCTCCTGTCTTGCGACCCATTGACTGCCATGTGTGACAACAGAAAAGTCTACTTGCACTTCTAGAAGAGCAGTTTCAGCTTTCCACTGCTTTTGTGACGAGCGCCCCAAGATCAATTTCCTTAGTAAAGAAAACTTAATTTAAATATTAAAAAAACCCTTTAGAGTCCTCTCTGAGCCTGATACAGCTATACTACACTTGTGATTGAGCAATTTTGTGAACTGCTGAGGAAAACCATGCTGTAAGAGCTAGGTGAAACCATTTTGGACCACGTGCAATTTGGTTACAATACCTGTAGCCTACTGATGACCTTAGATTCCACCCTGTAGCCCCATATCATAAGGTCTAAACCTCTGACCTCCTCACAGCCAACAGCAGCAAGTAGTTTTTGCACCGCTCACATGGGAGGCTGTCCTCCAGCAGCTCCTGGGGGGTGTAAATGGGCAGAGCAGAGCACAGGCAATGGCTTCTGCAACAGGCCGGGGGAACCGCTCCTGGGCTGGTGGCTTCACCTCTAGCCTCCTGTCAGCTGTGCACAGTCAGCTCCCAAAACGAGCCTGGGATCTGACCATGGTCACAAGGTTTCAGAGAGGACAAATGTCTGGGCAGATCCCACTTGCAGGGTTCAGACCTCAGTAAAGGCGCTGGCACTTACCGTGTTTAAATCCTCAATCCTTGTGTTGACTCCATCAAGCATTTCTCGGCGCTCGGTGGCAGACTCTGGACAGGGATAGACCGTGGCACGAAATCTAGCCTCAGTAAGAGACAAGTGAGAAATACCATTGATTTGACTGACGTTTTCTTCCTCTGGACTCTTCTCTGCTCAAAGGTGGGGAAACCAGACTTTGTTCCTCATCTGGTAGTATACTCTCCTTATGCACTACAAAGTTGTTCCTGGTCTCTCAGAAAGGTCCAAAAAGGTACATTTATCTTATCACAAGAAAAAAAATCCTTTTGTCTGTTCTGTCTGAAAAAAAACCCAGTCCCTGTCTCAGGTGCTACAAGGTACATGGTATTATACAGCGGTCAGCACTAATAAGTAGGCAGCTCCCTTAAGGCCACAAGCTGCTTGAACCGCAAAGAGTCACAAAAAAAAAAAAAAAAAAAATTAAAAAAATCAAACCATCCTGGCAAAGGCATCCCAGATAACACGGTAGCCAACAGATGTCCCTCTTGCACTGAGGCTGGAGAAATACCCTGTCCTTGTCCCTGCACTACACTCATGCAGTCACTGGGGGAAGGCAGAAGGCAGCAGCTGAGCTGCTGCTGCACAGCAAGGAAACACCCTTAGCGCATGCAGGCTGTGTAAGGAATTAACCCTGAAAAAAAAAAAACCAAAAACAAAAAAAACCCAAACCCAACAGACTGTATTTCCAGGATAAAACAAAAGGAGAATGACCATACAGTCGGCTCTTGGCTTCTGGTCCATCTGTTTGGCTGGACAGCCTGGGAGCAAGGGAAGGATGGGTGAAGTTTTTAAACACCTGAGAGTGGGATCTGTTATGTTGGTTTAGAGGTGGGCAGGCCGGTATAAATGCTTTTATAAGCTTACCCCCAAGGCTGTATTTGGGGCATTCAGCTGGTTTGTTTAATGTAGTATGATAAGGACTAATGCCCATCATGGACATCATGTCACAACACCATATAGGCGTCGTATACTGCTTCATCTCTAGTGTTCTCTAGTATGCAACATGACCTTCTCCACTGCAGTGTTGTAAAGCCGCTATATGAACCCCATACAGCCATTCAGAAATAAATAAGTTGCATGTCTCTCTGAAAAGTGTACAGCTACCTGTCCTGCCTGCAAAACAAGTCCCAGAGTACACTTCACGCATGAAGAGCAGGCACAAGGAGTTCCCACCGGGGAGCTTGCCCATCACGAGGTGCACGCTGCAAGGCTCTGCGCCTGCCAGCTTTCACTGAGCTGAGGTGCTGCAGTAACTAAAATAGCAGAGATCTCTCCGTTTTCTCCTACTCGATTTGCTCAGTGATATCTAAGTGCTTGTGCCAGCCCTGCCACTTCCAGGGCATCAGAAATGCCACCCTTCAATATTACCCCAACAGGTCTGCAGGAAGAGATGACTCCTCTTTACAGAGTGGAGATCTTCTGCCCACCTAAGGCAACACACCTCCACCATCCTGCAGTGGAGTTTCGCTGAGTTAGGGTTGCTGAAGGGCTGCCTTTCTGCACGTGAGATGAATCAAAAGAAGATGTAACAGGGTCATAGGGGTCTGTCCCTCTTTAAGAGACAAAAACGCACATGCTCTGTGTACAGATAAGCATCGTGTTCTGGCTTCGTCTGAGCACAGAATATATCACCACCTGCTCTCCACAATCAGTTCCAGTGCACACACAAGCGAGGACAGTTGCAAATTGAACAAAACACACAGCATTTTCCTAGAGATGAGCCCAGAGCTGTGTGCAATGACAGCGCGAGCTAAATTTCCCTTTCCAGAATTGAATCTCTCCTCACTCAACACCTGGTATTCGTTTCCAAAGGTTATTCACCCTACCTAATTATTTCCATCTTCTTATTCTTCCTAGCTCTTAGTTCATCTTTAATAAGGATTTTTAATCAAACTTGAAAGCTTATTCCTCCATGCTGTACAGTTCCCTCGTTTCCAATAACGTTATTGCAGCAGTGTTGCTTTGATCTTTTAACAGCCATTTTGCATACTGAGTATCAGCTTTGCCCTAATGGCACAGACATTTCTAAAAGCTCCAGGAGAATTCAGCAGGGAATCCTTACATTGATAAACCCAGTTTAGTATTCACATTAGCGCTGAGGCAGCCGCAAGAAAAGAAGGAAAAGAAAAATTCTTACGTTTTCCTCCTCCCTGCTCCCTCTTCACCTTTCACTAATAAATTTGTGCATGGACTTAATGCTCATTAAATTGGCAGACTAATGTTCCCAATTAGAGTCAAGCAGGGACTACAAGCGTAACCTGAGGCACAGTGCTCTGCAAACAAATCTCAGCCTGCCTTGCAGGAGATTGGCTTATACCAGTCCCATGATTTTTGCAGGATAGTTACTTGTCATGAATGACGACTTAGTGCTATGCAGAAACGTCCTGCTGGGGCTGGAACGACACTGCCATCTGCTTTAGGTATGGTTTACCCTGCCTTGAAGATGGACCAAACCAAAATGTCTTGACCCGTGTAGCAGGCATGGTTGATGACCCACAGAGCACAAAAGGAGAATCATGGGATTAATAAATTTTAAAAAGTGCCATTCAGCAAAAAATCCATATATATGTGTATATTAGCAAGCAAAAAAATTGAAAGGGAAGAAGAAAAGACATAAAGGTCAATTTCAAGTGTAGCTTGATGAGCTGGCAATAAACAAAAACCAGTGCGCTAGCACCACAAAGGAATTTGTTTTAGGTAGGTCTGCTTTCCTTCAGTTACAAGAGGCTGAGAGAAACTGGTCTAAGTTCCTCTCTATGAACTTACCACCACATACATGCCACCAGCTCATAAGTTACGAGCCTGCATCATGGCCCATCCTGCAAAGATCTGCTCACACTTCCAGTGCTGCCCAGCCCCACAGACGGCACCGGCTCCTGGTGCACTTCCAGCTGCACCCCACCGCAGAAGGTTGTGCCTCCGTTTTGGAAAATTCTGGGTTCAGTCAATATTCATATTGCCTGTTCTTTTACTCCCACCCCAGCAAAAAAGTATTGACTGCAGGGAGTCTGAAATGCTACAGGGGGAGAACAAATCCTCCAAAATGAAGCTCCTGCAGCATTCTCCAGGCAACCCTAAAGGTACAGCCTGGCAACTTGCAAGGCCACCAGCATGGGAGCAAATCCAATGGGAAGCGTTCACTGCCAGCAACTGCACATGAGTGCAGAAGGGGAGAAGAGAACTGAACAGCATCTAAAAAGCTGGCAAAGAAATAAGACATAAACAGGAAACTGTAATCCAGAAAGAGAATGAGACTCGCCGAAAGCTCAAAGACGAGCAGCAGAAGCAGACTGATCCTGGGCAGTGGTGATGGCAAAACCCCCTCCACCTCTGAGGTTCAGAATCAGAAATCAGTGACTGACACTTGGGAGTCCTCCCCCAGCTATCCATGCTACCACGGCTGCTCTGTAGAGTGCTGAGTGGCTGAGTGGCTCTCAGGATGAGCATCGCCCTCCACTGCCTATAGAAGGCACCTTGGAGGGCCCCATTTCTAAGGCAGGAATTGCCAACAGTCCCTGGGGGTCTGTCACTTCATGGCACTAAAGTCAGTTCTCCCAGTTGTATGAACTGATGTTCCTGCTTTTATTCTGATTAAAGGCAGGATGTAAGGATGTAAGGCTCTGAGCAACCTGATCTAGTTGGAGATGTCCCTGCTGCTTGCAGGGGGGTTGAACTAGAGGGCCTTTAAAGGTCCCTTCCAACACAAACCATTCTATGATTCTATGAAAGACTTGCCCCGAGTGCACAGGTAAGCGCAATTGCTCACCCCCTCCCTGCAACCTTCTGCACCCCGCAGGCACTTGGCTGGCCCCTCTTGGTGGAGAGGTTATACCTGAAATGGATTCGGTGACAGCTGACAGATCCCTTCATCAAACCTGATTTACACTGCAACAAAGCCCATCGGTCATCAGCGTTATGAAACAGTAACAAAATATTCAACCTGAATTATCTTTTCAAGATGCTTAACAGGGTGGAAACAAGTCAGGCTGTATGAAGCTTTCATTTCTCTCCTGGGCTCTATCTCTGATTACACAGATATTGCCCAAAGGCCTTGGGAAAGGTTTGAATAAACTACAGCATCATATTTTTACTCTGAAAGGCAGGAAGGCTTGAGAGCAGGTTGGGGATTACCACGTTCCCAGTGCCCAAATTAGGGCCTCTGATTTTCAGGGGAAATGCTGAGTATTTCTGAAAACCCAATCCCCTTTAAGACGTCCCAAGTTTAAAATCTGGCAACTGAAGCTCCCAAGATCTTTAAGTCACTTCGCAAAATGTAGAACCTCAATTTCCAAGTGCCAAGGTGACAGACATCTTTAATGATTGGGAGCAGCAGAGCTGAGGAGCAGAAAGGAGCTCCATGGCAGAGCTGACAGACAGAGAGCTGGAGATCTGACCTCTGGCTCCAAATTCAGCCAGCCCAGGCTGACAGGTAAACACCTCCGTGAGAGACACTGTGGCTTGTCCACCAGCCTGCCTTACCCATCACAAATCTTCTTGATTTTTTGTTTAAGCTGCTCTCCTTGATAGAAGATAATGAACACGTTCTTCTTCACTTCTTCTCTCTGCAACACAATTCAAGCAGAACTTAATGCACTCAGAGCAAAGAATCAGGTGCAGAAAAGACGGGTTTTTTTTCAGCAGCCTCTCCACTGGGTTGTTTTTTTTCCCCCCAGCCCACCTTGATAATGGCAAAAGGGGAAAGCAATGTCAAAAAAACTTCTCCCATCCTCAAACTTTCCCACCTTTCTTCTACAGGCTGCCTTCAGACACCCAGCTCTGGTGAGGCAGCCAGTGCTGCAGTGTGGCCAGGGCACCAGTTTGGTTTCTGCAGGTTGCAGGCTTGCATGAGGAGCAGCACGAGGAGCAGCGTGAGGCAAAAACCTCGGTTCCTACCATCACAGGGTCCTCCAAGGGGGTGTCCATTTCGGTATACCTCAGGTAGATGTTTCCTCTGCAGGCTCGCCACAGTAAACGCTCAAAGGGTATCATCCTTTCCCTCCTTATTACCCCTGCTGTGAAACTGAGCAGAGTTAGAAGATAAATAAATTCCAGGTTCATTCTAAGTAAGTCTTTTAGGACCTGTAACACACATGAGTTTACAATCTCCTGTTTTCTAGTCTGTGATAGCCAGGGCTCTGCTGCTGCTGTAGGCACTTCTAGGAAAGACCTCCTTGCTCAAGCCTCTGTCTACTGACTTTATCCTGTTGTTTGTTCTTTAAAACATTGTAAGTCCTCCCCAGATCAACAGAAAAAGAGAAGAGACAATTCTGGCTAGAAATGGAGGAACGGAGAGATGCTTAGAGTCACACAAACAGATTGCACCTGAAGGACAGAGGCAGCTGTTAGCAGTTTTGCAGGGGTGGTTTATCTTTACTCCTTCCTGTTGTCCTTTTCCCAGAAAGCACCAGACTGCACCTCTGAAGCGCGCCGTGACAGGCTGGTGTACACGCACCACGGCAAGCCTCTGCAGGCATATGCTTTGCTCATACAAGAGTTGAACCGGACTTCAAAAATACCAGCAGCTATAAACAGCAGTCTGGGAGAACATCATCAGTGAGTTTAACCACACTTAGTTGATGTAAACACAAGGGAAAGCTGTTTGAGTCTATGCTGGCTGCTGAATGACCATCAGCATTATGCTCCCCTAACTCTCAACTTCAATGCCGCTTTCTGTTGCAGACAAAGTCCACTGCAAGCAATCCCATGGCTTCTGGCTGTGGTTAGACATCCATTCTTGAGGATCAGACTGGTAGCCAGCTGCCAGAGTCCAGAAGCCACAGACAAGATGTTTTAAGACAATAATTTTCAGTCAATACCTACTAAAGGCTCACTGGAATTGGTGGACTGGGAGTAAAAGTCCATTTGTCCCACTGACCCATAACCTGACCGTTGTTTTGATGATAACTTCAGAGGACAGTCACTCTTTCACCTTCATTAGACAGCTGCACTGAATAGGCTAGCAAGCAACTTCTGCTGAGAACCTGAAGGAAGTGTACGAGTGTCACAGCAATGCAGTGCAGGTGGGAAGCCTGGCCAAGCTGAGGGCCATCACCAATACACACCCCAGTTTGGCAGCTGCAGCGGCGGGAGTGCTTCTCAGCTCCAGCAGCCCAGATGTGTCTTCACTGAAGAAATCATCTGGCAGATTGGTTTCTGCCTGGAAAACATTAGTTTTAAAAACTATTCAGCATTGCCAGTTTGAAAACTATTTTCACATTTTTCTCTTTACATATTTTCCCCCCAAAGGTAGTTTTCCACGGAGACTTAGACCAAAGGGGGAAAAAAAGGTAAAGTATATCTTAGCAACTGAAAAGCATAAATGCCACTTTTGAAGATATCTGGGAACCAAGTTCTTTAGCCTCACTGACTCATGGAATGGTGCAGGCTCCAAAGTGACTGAGGTGCATTTGCAAACATATCTTACTGGCGTGTGGTGAAGACTGCTGGGTTTTGATTAAAAGTCAGTAACAGCAACACACACCAAATGAAAATGTCAGTGTTTTCAGGAATCTTCCACATCTCTATTGGAAGCGCAACGAGACCTCTCACCTCGAAGAAGTCCTGGGTTTTCTTCAGCAGATGTTTGAGCTCTGTCAGCTCAAGGAAGTTCTGCTTCAGTGTTTGCTGGTTCTGGTTGGCTTCCAGCAGCTCGGCTTCAAGTTTTTCCAGCATCGTCTGTTTAGGGTCCAAGAACATGCAGAAAAACTCTGAAGCAGATCAATGGCTCTTCACCAAGCTGACACCAAATCTCAAACACCAGATGATTGGTTTTCTTCAAGGGGGAATATAAAAATATTCAATGCATGTGTGAATTAACACTGAGTTTGTAGGAAGATATTCGTCAATGCTGACACCTCATTTTCCTATTGCCACATTCCCTACTGGGACGCTTTGCCCTCTTCTGGCATCAGAAACAGATCAAAGCACGGGCAGGTGGGTGCCTGGTGTAGGCGCCTCAGCCTGTCTTGGCACCTCTGTGGTTCCCCACAGGATGTCTCAGGCCCCAGGTGGACTGGCTGTCAGTCTATTGACTACAGAAGGAGCCTGCAGCAAGGCCATCAGCTTAGGTTCATTAGCCGTAGGCCAAAAGTTAGGTGAGGATGTGGGCCCAGGAACACACCAGGGAACCACTTTGCTTGTGAAGCTGAAGCACGATTTTCCTTTCTAGTCACCTACGTGTGCAGCATTTAAAAATGACCCAGGCTGTAAACTTAGCTTCCAGCTGGGCTAGAATAAAAGAACCCCTGCACATCCAAAAGCAAAGCACAAATACTTGTGTCAGGCCACAGCATTACTATATCACAACCATGCTCCCACCAGGACAGACAGCCCTGGGGTTTTTATGCAGTGAAGCCAGTTCTAACATCAGCTGTCCTGCTTAATCACCCAAAACCTTCTTATCCTCACCTACAGGATGATGAGGAGGGGGTTCTGTGGGAATGATA
The DNA here is from genome assembly GCF_036417535.1 of Chlamydotis macqueenii. Lineage (NCBI taxonomy): Eukaryota > Metazoa > Chordata > Aves > Otidiformes > Otididae > Chlamydotis > Chlamydotis macqueenii. The sequence continues at coordinate 63,296,583 of NC_141556.1, read as the reverse complement.
TGTTGGATCAGAGCTTTCACAGGGGATGGTGAAAAGACTGAGCTCCGTTATGAACATGCAACAAGATCAGCCTTGACCTAACTGCTGAGACAGCAACTTGGGGAGCACCTCCACAGGCAGAGAGAGCTGTGCCAGCCTCAGTTACTGGGTCCTTCTTTGCAGGGGAGGGCTGGATCGAGTATGTTACCCAGACACCCCCATACACATCCCCTTCCCTCTCTCCTTGGTCTGCTCCAATTTCTGTACCTCCATATCAATCATTTCCCGAGGCAGAGGGGTCTCTGGGTACTTTTCCAGCTTGACTGTCTCAACATTGTCTTCCATCTCATTCTCCAGAAAACCTGCAAGAAAAAGACATGGACGTCTTGATACAGGGTCATCCTTGCTGCATCATCCTGGTCACCAGCTGCTGCTAAAACCCCTGTCAGGACATCTGACACCGAAATGTGACAAGGGGCAGTGATATATAAGAGCTGTCATCCCTGTGCATATATACAACCATCAAGAACTGAACACCTTATGATTTCATATAAGCTAATTAACCTCCTTTCAGTTCAGTCAACCATTTTCAAAACAGAGGCAACAACTTATTGCCCATATGGGGCAAAGCAGTAATTAGCTCACGCATGCAAAACATTACCAGGGGCTCAGATGAAAACATCACTATTTTGCCACTAATTCTGCTCCACAGTGTGAGAGCACTTAACAAAGAAATAAATCCCACACCACCAGTTGGCGGGAAGCCGATTGCATTTGACAAGCATTTACTTACGCAGGATCCTCTCCAAGGATTCACACCTTCTCACTTCATTCACAAACTTTCTCTGGAAGCTGTTCACATTCATATTGAGCTAAAAACAGGAGAGAAAACAAGCCTGGGGCTGGAGGTTTCACGCTGCCATGCTTATTTTTAACATCAGCAGAGCACAAACGCCCTCGGTGCAGATGGCCAACACCACTGCATCTCACAGAGTCCTATAGAGGCAGGGCAATACCATGGGTTTCATTAGGGCTGAGGACATCGTGGCCTTACCAAGCTCATTTCCACCCATCCTTGCTGTAACAGCAGGAGTGATAGATGGACTCTCATGGACAGACCTCTCGTTTTCTGGTTGTGGAGGGAATTGTCCTAATGTTGTGCATTGACTGTGCAGAGCACGAGATGGACACTCAGGAACAGGCTGGGTCTCAGCACGGTGACTGACCTTCAGGTCAGCTTTGGGGAAGTCCCACTATCTCCATGGGCTCTTTGACCACCCTGCAGGTGGACCTTCCCCAAGTGCTTTGAGGGAAGGAAAAGCACACTCCAGGGCGCATCTCCCACAGCTCAGCGTGCTGGCCAGGCACTACTCACATCTCTGAACTGGACCAGACCCAGCTCCCCGAGCTCAGCCACGCAGCAGTAGGCAGCCTCCACCTGCAGGAAGAGCTGCATCAGGCTCATCTCCTCACTCCGGAAGACCGAGGCCATTTCTCCTGCCCTTCTCCGACCTGGGTGTCTGTGGGGGCCTTGGTGGCAGCAGAGCAGTCTTCCTTACCCAGGGAGGTGCCAGAAGGTGCCAAGTGCTGTGGGAACATTGGGATCACTGAGTAAAGGTGCTGCAAGCTAACCCAACACTGCTCATCATGTCCTTCAAAAGAGCTTCTTCACCTCCTAAATGCCTCCTCGGACCGACATGAGGTTGTATCCCAGCAGCACGGTGACGGATGCCAAGGTATGTGTGTGAGAGGGAAAAAGGGGAGCCACTGGGTCCCTAGGACAGATGACAAGCCAATATCCTGCCTTGTCCTCTTCTGGCCCAAAGATGCTTCAGATCCTTTATTTGGGTTTTGGATGCTGAGTCTGTGAAAGACTCAATTTCTCTTCATCTTCCACAACACAGAAAAGAAAAATTTTTAATTTCACCTTGCAATTAGGTGGGTGAAAGAGGCCTGGCTGGATTTTATCACTTTCATCGGCAGTGTGAACACAGCATTGCAAACACATCTGGAGTATGTCATACGGGGATGGGGAGAAGAGGACTATTTTACTTAAATTAAAACAAACTTGAAGATTTAAAAAGTATTTTCTCCCCATAAAAGACTGTTTTCAAAACAAGATATATGAAATATCATGCATTTAATAAAAGTTCCTTCTGGCTATATGCTGCTTATTATTTACTTTGAGTAACCCGAACATACAAATTGCCTTTAGTTATTCTTGCACAAAATTAACTGATTTGCATGCACAAACACAGTAATTATTATTTCCCAGAGAAAAAAACATGCAAGTGGATACAGTTCTTGCATGCATTTAATTTTTTAGCAAGCCCACATTTTATAAATAGCAAAACAAAATCCCTTTGTGTCCTCACTTATACTTGTTGACAGGGATGGGAAGTCAATTGTTCCTAACTCTCTCTCTCTCTCCATGAACCTTGTCTTGCAACACTTTTTAAAATGTGGCTTCTAAGCATTTTCCTTATAACATAAAAAAAGATTTGTCTTTACAAGATATTAAAGGCTTGTTTAACAGGAGCACCATAGTCACTTGTCTGTATTTGCTCAATTGTCCTGTGAGTTCTCCATGTCTTACTCTCTGTATCCATTCTCTAAGTGATTTAAGACATTGAAAATATAACATACGATAACTACTAACTTGTTAAAACAAAACATATCATGTGCCAGATCCAGTGGGTTGAGTAAGGATATAATCTTTAAAGTTGGTTGGATATTTTTCAGCAAACCATGTTTTTCACAGGAGAAAGACACAAAAGCTGCAAGTCCCCCCACTACTCATGCAAGAAAGTAAAAAAATTCCGTAGCTCTGATTTTCAAAAAGTTTAAAAGATTTTCAAAAAGTTTAAAAGATCATTAAAATGTCCCAGCTTAACTTCTTTAGACTGAAAAGATATTGTAATTTAAAGCACTTTGTATTTCTAAACCTGCAGTTAACTTCCACAAAAAAAATATTAAAACCTTAGAATGAAAAGAACAAAACTCAAATTAAATACTTGGAAATATCTTAGTTAAACTGCTTCTAACCATCCAAAACCAGGGTTCTGCTATTCCTCTGTAATCAGTTAGGAAAAAACCCCTACAGCTCACTTTCATCTTGATTTGGAATGAGAGAAAAATGAAAAAGAAAAGGAGAAACCTCTTTCCAGTTGGGAAACGCTTCCCAGCCGTGCTCCAAAGAAGGCAGAGCATTCCTCCTTTGTCCACTCCTGCAGATACAGAAGTCTTGCCCAGAGGCACCTGCTGCCAGCTGTGCCTCTATCAACACCCCCACCTCACCTCAGTTTTTTTGCTTTGGCAAAAGAAGAGTTAACCGAGAAACCACTCACGCCATCCCTCATCGCTGTTTTCCAGCAGTATCGCGCTACATTAAAACACACAGGGTTTCAGGCAGGGTAAATCCCAGTGCTGTCAGTTGCTTTGGAGAAGATGTTACTCAGGTTTACCTCTCAGCCACCACGCTCCTTTTGGGCAGGCCCTCTCCCCTCAGCTGGCCCGCAGTCCCGTCAGACGATGACAGCAGGGTTGTGTTTCGGCATGGCTGGAGGCACCCAGCTGGGCGAGGAGGGCGGCCAGCGAGCGAAGCGCCCCAGCCAACTGTCCTGTCTCGCACGGGGCACAGCAAACCTTTTTCTTTTAAGGTCAGAGCTGGTCTGAACCAGAGAAAGGAAACGCTTTCTGTCCTGAAACAACCCTCGGGTGGTCTGGACCCAGTGCTTTCCGGCTCGGTCACAACCTCGGCATCAGGTCTGCGACAAGCGCGAGCCGTGTTGAGGCAGCACACGGTTTGTTGAGACTAATAACAGACGGGGCATGCTGGCTGACACCACCCCAGCCGCCCAAAAATGAGCCAGAGCCTTTGAAACCTGCTGTACCCGGAGAGCTATAAACCCATAAAAACTCATTTACAAGCCCTGGATGGAGGATCAGTCACCAGGGAGGGGGAAAACTTCTGCGCTGTTTCGTGCTGGCTTTGTCTCACCGAAGGCAGCCCAGGAAAGGACAGAGAAACAATGGGAGATTAATGATTTTCCCGCAGCCCGGGGACGGACTGGCAGAGCTACGCAGCTGAGAGAGGGCTGGGAGGGCAGGGGCTCAGTCAGCAGAGCTGTGCTGGCCTGGGGGCAATGCAGAGGCAGGGGAACTTGTTTCTCACCCCTCGAAATAACAAATGCAGAGGGAAAAAGTGGCTTTATATACTTATTCTCCCTTCAGCTGCTAAAGCAAGGGCTCCAGAGAGATATTCGGCCCCTCCTAAAACCAATGGCTCAGCTCCCACTGAAGTCGGAGGAGTAAATCCTGGTAAATATGGCTGGATCACTGTTAAATCTAGCACCCATAAGAAGTTTTATCTCAAAACACGAGCTAATGAAAACGCATGGCTATGTATAAATTGTAAAGTACCCCTTCAAGTAACGCTTTCTCAGACCCGGTTTTTTCGGAGGCACCCGGTCACCCTGACTCAACAAGCCGAAGGGTATGGCTTGTCCAAGGGAATGGTGGTGAATAACAGCAGAGGGTTTCCCAGCATGGAGGATTTCTGTTCAAAAGCAATGAAAAGTGGTTCTGCTTTGCAAAGTCAGCCAGTGTGAGTGGGCTCCCACCACTTTCCAAAAAAAAACCCAACAAAACCAGCAGCCTAAAGCTGCACAACTCAAAAAGGAGGTATTAAAAATCATAAGGCAGTTTTAGCAGGTGGGTCTAAGACTGTCATTTTGCTCAGCTGAGCTGGCCACAGGGCTCCCGGGCCTCCCGCCTGCTTTGGCTGCATTGTGCTCCTCCTGCCCCAGCCGCCGGCACTGGCCAGCTCTGCTTTCTCCATCGGTGCTACCAAGGAAAGAGAACAAAGGCTGATGAAATTCAGCACTTTCTGCTGGGAAATGGGAACTTCTTTCTGTAAGGTTAAAGCCAAGCCATTGCCGTCAGCCGCTCATCTCATGCGAAGGCAGCACATCCACCACTCAGGAACGTGCAGAAGCACAGTTTTGCACAACTATTAGCCTACGTTGCTCTTATTCAGCTTCATAGTTACTATCAACTACTCCCCAGCAAGCTGTCAGGGCAGGGGGAGCAGAAGAGGCCCCCCAACACACACTTCATCACCAAAGCAAGCCGTCCTGTGCCGGTTGCTCATCCCCCTGGCTGAGGAGTGAGTGAAGACAGTGTGGGGATAAATCCATCTCTCTTGCCCTTCCCTCCCCACCTTCCTGGGTGGAGAAGAGAAGCAGAAAGCATATCCTATTTCATGCCTCTGGCATGTGGAAGTAAGAACATTATTTTATAATAATTTTATTATTACAGATCAGATGATGACAGCTGAGGATGAGGTGCAGTTTGAAGGAGCCCCCTCAGTGGGCTCGTTGTCCGCACCAGCAGCTCTGCCCCGGCGAGATGAAGGCTCAGGGTCCCTCACTGGGGTCTCCTGTGGGACAGCGAGGGGTCACAGCAGGGCCACAGGCTCGACATTCGTCTAAAAGCAAACCCAGCCTGGACTGGCAAACACAAAGAGCACATTTGTGGAGTTTTTTGAAATGCTAGGGCTGCTTTCCTCTGTGTGACAGAAAGCAGATCCCCTCTCTCCTTTTTTCAGTTAAATAATAAAACCTTTGTGGTTTTGATTTTTTTGCTCCATTTGCTGTTTTTAAAAAATTAAGTGCCCTGTTCACAGGTACCTTTTTCTTAGATGGCTATTTTTCACACCAAAGAAGATGCCAAACAAAACAACGTCCTCCTCGATGGACACATTATTGGCATCAGGTTCACCAGCTTAAGGTTTTGCGCTTTTAAAGCCATTTTTGAGGGCTTTATAAAGGCCCTTAAGCTTTTTAAAGCTTTATAAAGGCCACCTGTGAGAGGGCTCATCCCGCAACAGAAAGACAGTGGATCGCTGACAGATAGACCTGCTCCCCCAACAGACACCATTTCTAGAGCTGCACTTGGAGATTTTGCTGCATACGAAGCAAGCACAGGAGATAGATCCACTCCCGTGGTCTCACCAACAGCACAGACCACCCAGTGTCCTCCTTGGTGTTTAGCACCACGGCCTCAAAGGCTGCACAGAGCCCTTGTGAATAACAACTGGGAATCGACAACTAATCACCAATGTCAGTGTGCCGACACCCAGAGCTCGGTAGGGGTCCCAAACATGTAACCACCCCCCCAGGCAGGCTGTCCTCACTTTCAGCAGCATGAGGAAGTTTCACGCAGCTGTAGGTGGCCCTGGGATCAGTATCTCAACTATCATCACTCCATGCTTGGCTCCACCGTGCAGAAAGTTCTGCATGGCTACACGAGATGTTCATTTTTGAGCTTGCTTTCACCAAAGCTCCCTCCTATTGCAGCAGCTAAGCAGACTAGCACCTCAGGCACACTGAAACAAGAGTAGGGCTGTAGGTAACCCAACCTCAAGTGTACAGGAAAAAAGGGACTTGTCCTCTTATCACTGATACACCCAGAGATGGTGCATCTGCTCTGCTGTGCTCTCATGAGTTGTGTGTTTTGCCCTGAGTTAAATACCGTCCTACAGCTCAATTACTCATGCTGGTCATCCTGGGGTGGAACAGGATGGCACCAGCAATCAGCTTTCATTTGGAAATAAAAATATAAACATGTTGCCTATGTAAACAGAAAATAAATATATATATATAAACAGAGTGAGTGTGTACATGCATGACAAAGCTAAGAACTTTGAGAGCCGCACCTGGTGGTGATGTGTCAAGGGCAATACCTTGGTCATCAGAGGACTTAAACTGTGAAGAGCTCTCTGTGACACAAAATATACCAAACGGTAGGCATTGCTTCCTTCATAACGATCAGGAAAAGCTGACTGGCAGCCCTACGCACAGTGGAAGAGTCTCCGAGGGGAGGGCTGGGCAAGCACCTGATTTTAGAGTAAATGGAGTACCGCCTTGAGAACTGGGTGGAAATGGAAGCTCGAGGAAGGAAGCCCCAGTCTCTGCTGGTGCTGCAGTCATGCCTCGCGTGCCAGGGCAGGCCCGTGGAGACAGCCCTTCATGGCAGGCGTAGAAACCCATCTCGGGGAAGGCTTTGGAGAGTCTTATCGCTATTTGGGCAGTCACAGCACTGAAATATGAAAGCGCTACACAGAAGAAATGAAACAAATCCAAATCTGTGTCAGGAGATGATTTCACAGGGCTCCCATTGTGTCTGAACTTATCAAGCAAAGCCTCCATTTCCAACCTGATCCAAAAACCACTGAAGCCAAGCGCAATCTGTTCGCTGCTTCAGGAGGCTTTGGAGCAGGCCCTTTCTGAACCACAGAGGAAAAGCATTTTGGAAAGGAAAAGAAATACATTATTTTAATTGTGCAAAACATTTCAGCATCCTTTAGAAAAGAGCACATTTACCTGCAAGCTGACAAAAAGCATTTAGGTAATGGTTGAAATTCAAAAGACATTTCATTACAAATCGAATAATTCATACAATAGCAGAGCAGATTTGTCCTTCCATTTCCCCTCAAACATTTTGTGCTGCACAGAACATTTTTGAACTCTATTTTTGCAAAATTAACTGCCAGGTCAACTTTCAGGGGAAATCAGGGGTGAGAAATTCAGGAGGGACAGGTGAAGCTGGAAGATAGCAGAGGGCCTCTCCCCAGTAAAGAGCTGAGTTTTAGTTTTGATGCAACAGAGAGCTCAGATAAAAACACAGATTAAAGAAAATGGGCACAAAAGGACTTAGCCACTGAAACGAGGCAGAGATGAAGATTATCCTGTGGGCTAACTTTACACAGCCCTGAGGAGTCAGAGCATTTTTACAGCATCTCTCTCGCCATCACTGTCTTCCGAGGCCAAGAGTGATGGCCGCTGGGGTCACACACCCAGCCCAGCTGCTGGTCGAGCACGACTCACCTTGGGCCACCTCTCAGGTGACAGCCGAAGGACGGGGCCACACACCCTCAGCACCAGAACATGACTGTTGCAAACCAGCCAGCACAAGCCTAACTCTGCCAGCCCCAGCAGCATGTTGACACAAAACCAAGGTGGGTAAATGTGCCCGTTTCAGCTGGCCTGCCTTCACCCGTGTGCCCTTTCTCTGGGGGGAACCTCTGGTTGCTCATGTCCTGCTCCATCGTGGAAGTGCTGGCAGCTGGAAAGGAGCAGAGTGGCTTTGGTGGTGGGGCGTGGACAGTGGGGAGGACAATCGGGTTCACCCCATGGAAATGCTACGCAAGGCTGAGTCTACATGGGTTTTGTTCTCAAGCTTTTTCTTAATCAAAGGGAGATCAAACAAACCTCACAGTTTTGCATAGCAGCACCTTGTCGTAAGTACATCACTGCAGTTCCCGTGGGAAGCCTATTACATCCCTCCCTGTGGATTTCAGTAATGCGGACAGAAAAAAAGAGAAAATTATTAAATACTGTCCATCCTACTAGGATTGCTACCCCAGGCACAGTCCCCCTTGCCTCCCATGGGACAGCTGCACATCCCAAACAGGCCTCAGACAGCTTCATTCTCACATGAGCACCCAAAGCCATGAACGGCCACTGCTGAAGAGCATCAGCAAGCTGCTCCCTGCTGAGCCCGCCTCTCTCAGTGCCGTCCTGCCCAATTTAACACCTGAAGTTTTCTTTAACAAGGGCATCTCGGTGGGTAAAAGACAGAAGCAAACAGAGCCAACAGCCTGAGGAACTGCATCAACATGTGGCGCTTGTCAGGCCAGGACAACACCACAGCACTTCAACAGCATGGCTTTTCCAGCCAGGATAGCAAAAGAAAATCTTGCCCTCCAGCTGGTACCATTTTACCAGCAACCCTCCCGGTCTGCAGATAGAGCTGTACCGGCAGGAGAGAGCAGCTCTTGGCTTTGCCTGTGTCATGGAGGAGGTGGCATTACTACAAGAGGAGAAAAAAAAATAAATGCTCTTTCAGCATCACGTTGTACCTGGGTGATGGAGACAATGACACAGCTGCGCTCACAGAACAAGAACAGCAGCGGCTTCTCCTGCGCAGAGAGGCCCCAAGCTTGAACTGATCCCAACCCATAACCCAACAAAAGTCCTTAAGCCAAAGAGGAAGATGAATTCTCAATCCTGATCCTCTGCTTCCTTCCAGCTCTTTTAGACCATCTTTGCAGGACCAAAGGGAGACTCATAAGACAGAAGCTGCTTGGGACTCGGTTGGGAAGGGCTGGCTCCAGAGGCCTGGCCTCCCTCCAGCCTCAGGAGATCCTGAGAAGAAACCTTCAGGCTTGACCTTCAGAGGCCCTCCACCTGCCTTGGTGCTGGTATCCACCTCCTGCCAGAGCTGTTTTGGTCGGAGCCCTTCTCTTTCCTCACCTGGTTGTAGCAGGAAAGTTCAAGGTGTCCTGGCAGCTCCTTTGCTCCACCCCCTGCCCTGCACACCGGCTCCAAGCTTAATGAGGATTTACTGAACCAGAGCTGCCGGCGACAGCTAGCTGATCTGTGCAGCTGTTTGGGCGGGAGCTGGACCCCCAGCATGAAGCACTTCTTCACCAAGCCCCGGGCAGCCTTCGCTGTGCTCTTCTTCACCACCGTGCTCCGGTATTCCTGCCCAGCAGGTATTTCTCTTCTCTTACGCTCCGGTTTCTATACCCTGCCTTCTCCGCACTCCTCTCCATACGTAAATATATTGCCCACTGATGGTAATTTGTTCTTTAAAAACAAGGTGGACTCTCTTGTCTCATCTAAAAAGTGTAAAGAGCTGGAATTGATTGATGCTAATGAGAATTACTTGTGATTGATCACAGCATCTTTCTGAAGAGATGTGCTTTTGCCAGCTATTTACAGATCCACTGTAAACGTGGCCGAGCTGCAGCTTGCTCCACTGAATGGCAAGGAGATGGGGACCACAGTTCCTCCACCTTCCTGTCCTTGCTGAGGCAATTTCAAATACCACCCAAGAGGCTCACTGTAGTCCAGTTTAGCTCTTATGGGGTGCTTTTTTTTTTCAGGAAATCTGGCTTCAGTGCCCCCTTAATTGGAGAAGTTGCCTAAAAACAAAATGTAAATGAGACCTGTGAGCTGCTCTGTTCCCGTCAGGCTGCTGCCCGCGTTTGTATATCAGCGCTGGTTGAGACCTGCCAGATGTTTAAAGATGGGTTAGCTTTGGCAACCTGTCCTTTGGGCTGCAAACTCTGTAAACATGAACCAGCGCTCTGTATTCTGCAGCACTTTCTTCCACAGGACATACACAATTTTTAATGATTTTTCCCAGTGCTCCCATGAGGTATTTATTAACTCAGAAAACAAATTATGGGCTTGGCCAAGGGCATTCATTAAGTCCTAGCAGAGTCAGAAAGAGGAATGGGGAGCACTCAGACCCTTCCCTGGAGCAGGCTGACCAGGGACCCGCTCCCAGCGTGGCAGCGGCCATAAGAAAAGCTCTGGTCTTGCTGATGGTCAGCCAGCTTAAAATGCAAAGTTGGGCAACAGCAGGTGATCCCAAGGGGAGCAGCTCCTGCAGGACAACCTCTGTTTATTTAGTGTTACTTGGAAAATACCAAACTCAAAGCAAAGATTTGGTCAAAAGGTCTTGCTCTGTTTTGTTTTCCTGAGCTGAAACTAAACACAAGACATTATTTTGAAGCCTTCAGTGAAATCAAGGTGGAACTGATTTTGTCTCTCCATCACACTCCAAACCATCAGCTCAGAATGATGGTTGGACTGGAAATAGTTCTCTTGTAGCCTTTGCCTGCTCTGTGGACCAGCGGCCTCTTGGAGCCCCTCCATCTGCATGCAGCTGGAGCCCTTACTCCTGTAGCCTCTCCAGGCTGTTTTTCCTGTATCTGAGCGTGGGATACTTCACCTGGCTGAACTTTAACTGTGCTGCTCAGCAGCACAGGAGGAGATATTTCTTTGACTCCCTTCTGCAGCACAGGACAGGCTGGTGTTAACGCACAGGGACCACAGCAGCCTGCGTTTCTCCCACGCAGGCGGTCCTGCAGCTGTCCTGGCATCTGATCCTGCAAGCTGAGGGGCAAGGCGGGTACCAAGGTCTAAGGAGGCTTTGGTCTGTGATACCACATGCAGATTTGGAGGCCTGGAGACCAGCTGCGCCAGACTGCAAACGTGCTCTGATTCTGGGTAGCAAGCAGGATAAAGAGGCAAAATCTTCACTGTAGCTCCTATCTCGCTATCATTTCTGTAGGATGTATTTTCCAATCTGAGCTGGTTAATGAGTTTCAGACACAGCTGCACCTGAACAGCAGCAAAGCCGAAGCTTCCCCCTGGGGCTGCGGTGGATCTGCTGAGGCTCTGCCCTGATGGGCTCAACCCTTGGCTCAGCCAGGCTTCTCCGCACCCCAGAGAGCCACCAGGATTTTCCTAAGGGCAAAAGGAGGTAGAGGTACAGCTTGCTGGCTGGGGAATCCCCCCTGCCACTGAATGCTCTCTCTCATTTCAGTCCTTGTTCTCATTTCAGTCCTTGTTCTTTCTGCCCATGTAGCTTGGGAAAGGACTTGAGCTCTGAGTGAATGGTTCACAGCAGGGTCATACTCTGGTAGAGGCACAGGAATTCAACTGCTCCTTACAGCTGGTGCTACAGCAGGTCTCTCTAGAGCTTGTGTTGACAGTGGTGAGGTGCGAAAGCAACATTTAGGTGCGGGAACTTACTTTCTCCAAATTGTTTCCATCCTACAGACCAATGGCTTTCACATTTTCATGCCTGATGCCCAGTATTGCTTTTCTAATCCAACTTGCCTTTTCTCCTGTGCTTTCCTTCTGGCAGCAGTTGAAGACGTCTCCAATGTTTCAACAAGCTCCATGCTCACAACTGAATACGAGGCACCATGTCTTAGTAAGTCTTCATAAATCACTACTACCAAGATAAAGCCAGGTGATGAGACTATACAGGTGACTGAGAGGCTGTCCTGGAAAAGGATTTATCTGTTGTCAAGGCTTTCGTTGTGGGTGAAAGTTCTAGGATGCATTTCTAAGACTCCTCCATTTGCATGCCCTGTGTATCTTAGGTACGTTCAGATGCAGTCATAGCTTTGAACAGAGTAATTCATAGCTACTTCAGTTTGTGTGTCCTAAAGCTCCCTGCCAGACTGACTGCCTGTAGGCACAATGTGGGCTCCCAGGAGCACCTCTTTTCCCCACCCCACCAGGTCTTCCCCAAATAGCCAGTTCCAGGCAACCTGAGATCCCACCAGCCCTCCTGAGTCATCCTCCATCCCAAATGTCAAACATCCCCACAGCCCTGCACTTCCTGAAATACAGTACATGTACCAACAGAGGTACGCTGCTTCAAAGCATGACATGGGTATGGGGGGCAGGCATCCCTCCCCCTCCTCTAGGTAGGCACACAGGAAACACATCTCTCTTTTTGTGGGAAGAGCTGCTCTCTACAGCGCACGACAATTGTATTGCGTGCACTGAAGGCCAATGCACAGTGACATGGTCCTGCCTGACAGATGTGAATGAGAGCAACTGAGCAGCACCTGTGCTTGCCTCTTCCCTGGAACAGTGCAAGAGGCTGGCAGCAAGCTCAGGAGGCAGCCACTTTTCACAGCTGACAAGCTTCATGTAGCTCAACACGCAATGTGTGTTGCTGCAAGGTGCTTTTGGCTGTCTCAGCTCTCCTGAGTGCTTGAGTTTCATGCTCAGCTTCTATTCCAACCCAAGGGGTCAAGATACAACAGTCCTCCAGGGTCACTTTGATATTTCCACGTTATCACCCAGGATGCAGATACAGGGCTGCGCATCTTCACTGTGCCCTTAGGAAGGAAAAAGTATGTCTCATCTGCAAAGAAAATCATAGAATAATAGAATAGTTTGGGTTGGAAGGGACCTTTAAAGGTCCGTCTAGTCCAACCCCCCTGCAAGAAGCAGGGACATCTTCTGTTACGTCCTCAGTCTCCCATCAGCTCCCTTCATTTCTTCACCACCAGGCGTGAACTTCTGCACGCAAGCAGCCGTGTGCTGCCCGACGGGCATGGATGATTACGGATGGATTGCAGCAGCCGTCGGCTGGAGCCTCTGGTTTCTGACTCTCATCCTGCTCTGTGTGGAGAAGGTCATGAAACTCCGGCCTGATGAACCCAAGTATTTGGTGACTTGAAGCTGGGGAAGCCAGCAAGCAGCAGCACCTGGGAGCAGTGAGGTGCAGACAGACCGACTAAACATTCCAAGCACTTTCTAAGAAACAAAAAACAAAAGCAACGTACCTTCAGCCAAAAAGTCCAGATCTAAGCGGGGCACCCACTGGGGCTTCATCCTGCCCAGCAGGTCAGGGCTGCCAGCCAAGGTATGGAGCAGGCACGTCCCTGCAAACCACCACGTATGTCCCACAGTGCACAGAAAACCTTTTCCCTCAGCCCCTTCACGCTTGCTCTAAGTGTGCCAGCAGCAATGCGATGCCAAAGGACCAGTTATCAGTCTATAGCACATTCCCTTAAGAGAACCCAATACATAACCTTTGACTTTGAAACAGAAAGTGGGCAAATACAGCTATTTTCTGGAGGATCAATGTTACTGGATCCATTATGAAGCTACAGGCCAGGTTACATCAGTAAGCAGATGTAACTCATTGATTATACCGAGTCCTTCCACTCACTAAACTGCAGTATTTTAGTCTATTACCTGAGACCAGTGAAAACTGTTATGGAAACTTCAGGATTGTTTGGGCTGGTTTGAAACGAAAACTAGTTTTTTCCAGAGCAGTTAATATGTGAACTGTTTTGTAGGAACTGAACATCAGTTGTATTTATTCAGCTTGCATCTGCCCGCGTAACTAAGCCAAGCTGAGCCGTGGCAAGCAGGTTTCAACCAGCATATCCAATTCATGCACAAAACTGCTCCTATTTATGCAAGACTATAATAAACACTTCTATTGATGGAAAGATTCTCACTGACTGGTTTATATTGATAAAGTTTATATTGGCAAGGAATTACCTAACTCAGATTGTTAGAAACGTGATTCTAACACAAAATATTCACGCAGGAGGGTTTGGCTTAATGCAAACGGTCTGGTTTGGGCGAGTTGCACCAGCTTGATTTCTATCCATTACTAAAACAACAAATACGTGTTAAACCTATCTACACATACATAGAATTAGCAAACCTGCTGGAGACCAACTCAAGTGAATCACAGGAAGTTACTCTTAAACCAAAGAAAGCTCTCTTGGAGATCTGTATCTACTAAAAATTATTAAATATTCCCTTCAGTTTATTAATGCATAACTTTTCCAGTTAAAAAAAGACACAAATCTGTTTAAGACTCTTCAAATTGATTCTGGCACAACAACACACTTCAATCAGGACATTTCAGAGTGATGGGCAGCTGTCCCTTGTCAACTGTCCACCATCAACAGGAACGGGTACAAGTCAGACACTTAGAAAAGCTGTCCTTCCCTGTTCTTAGGATCACTTAACAAAAAGTCTTCTGGAGTGAAATGCTGAGCAGAGATTCTGGCATCAGGAAAGAAAGGGAAGGGCTTAATTCTTTTGTGGCTTTTTAAGTGTATTTTGTTTGGTTGTTTTGGATTTTTTTTTGTTTTTACATGTGCCATACTACTAGTAGTAAACAATCACAAAACATTGCTCAATTAAGAAAAAAATCTCACTGTTTCAACATATAACAATTAAACCAAAAGTAATTTTCACAAGACAAATCTCCATGTTGGACCAGCCAACAACTACTTTCCACAAACAAACAACCAACCTACAACGTGCGTATGTAGAAACTACAGAAACAAAGAACTCTACATCTTTCTCTTGGTGTTGACTGACAGAATGGAGAGTTGACAGTTAATAACCATGGCAATCACTGATGGACAACAAATCTTATAGCTACATATGTAATTTTTTTCCTGATTTATTAGTTTTAATAGTGGAAAATGTGCATTGGTCTGAAAGCAATGTGATAGATACTGTAAAAAAAAATCTCCACGTATTGCCTTAGTGTCTACCTTTTGCAGACCTCTTCCTACAGTTCTTCAGTCTTACTGAGATTGTTCTTCTAGTTGGGAACACAGAAGGGTCTTCTGGATATGGCGCTGCTTTCCATCTTTGAGGGGATATGTTTGATAGCTTTCACATTTCCTTGGCTAAGTCTAGAAGTGCATGGGTGCAGTCAGCCATGGAAGAAAACCTATTCCAGCCTGAACGGTTGTAAGCATGTGATGCAAGCTCTAGGTGTCCTATAGCCCAGCACAACACCCACAAACTAGCTTCATAAGAACTGGGCAATTCTGGGAGACTTCTTAAAGCCTGCCTTTAAAAGCACATCTTGTTTGTTTTTCACACTCTCCAAAATAGTTTGCTTGTGTGCAGCCACCTTCAAGGAATGTAGTAGACTTAAATCTTAAGTTCTGCTTCTCGCAGCTTCTGATGAGGATTTCCAGCTCAACTGAACTGGGGAAAAAAGGTAAAAAACCGATAGTTTTTGTACCATATAATGCCCCCAACGATTTTGTATACCCGTGTTCGAGGGTGACACGCAAATCTCAACAAAATCACGTACACAAATGGAATATCTTACAGATTATTTCTGCTGTGAAATGTATACTTTTTCTAGACCAGTGACCTGTAAACCTCTGATCTAACATAACAGTTTTGTTTCCTTACAGCATCACCTACTTTGACATCTGAGGTTGCCAAGTTTGATCTATAGCTTCTTCTTTTCAAGTCATCTGACTTCTTATGAAGTAGATTGGGTCATTTAGAAAACTGTAGTCATGTAATGAATTTCATGAACATACTACTACTACCAGTGTGTTTGGGATCCCTAAACAAAGCAGCAGCATCCCCAAAGCTCTAAGGTACCAATGTAAACATCTTATCTATTACAATGCAAAATAGTGCCAAAAAAATTTTAAATATTATTTTAAAGAGACTCTCGGAGGTACATGCTATGTGTTGTACTGATCTTAGGCATGGTGGGCAACCACAATTACAATGCAAAGCAATGGGCCATGCAAAAAAAGGAGAAAAAAAAAGAGGCCCCAATGGAATTGTCAGTGTTTCAGGGGCTTGTCAATAGTTACAGAAAGTGCAGAATAAAAAGTTGCATTCAAAAGTCTTGAGAAATCGATATAAAGATAAAAATGACTATGCAGAAATGGATTACACATGCCTGATTTGCAATAAATGTAATCTAAAGATTATCTGTGGTTTGCTGTTGAAGCGTGTACAGAGGAGGCCATGAATACGATCAGAGGGCTGGAGCACCTCTCCTATGAGGACAGGCTGAGAGAGCTGGGGCTGTTCAGCCTGGAGAAGAGCAGGCTCCGGGGAGAGCTCATAGCGGCCTTCCAGTTCCTAAAGGGGGCCTACAGGAAAGATGGGGAGAAACTCTTCAGTAGGGCCTGTTATGATAGGACAAGGGGTAACAGTTTTAAAACAGAGAAAGGTATATTCAGATTAGACATTAGGAAAAATTTTTTTACACTGAGAGTGGTAGAACAGGTTGCCCAGAGAGGTGGTGGATGCCCCATCCCTGGAAACATTCAAGGCCAGGTTGGGCGGGGCTCTGAGCAACCAGCTCTGGTTGGAGGTGTCCCTGATCCTTGCAGGGGGATTGGACTAGATGACCTTTGAAGGTCCCTTCCCACCCAAAATATTCTATGATTCTGTGATTTCCTGGAATAATTTTAGCTAGGGAACACATAGCAGCCCAGCTTGTGGGTTATAAGCCCTATTTTAAGACCAATCAAGTCAGAGCAGAAGGCTGTGGTCTGGTTTTGATGCACAAATTAAAGGTGACTCTATAGTACAATGCCTTACAAATGTGGTCTACAAGCAAGGTCATAGACTGGCGTACTCATATTGTGTGTTATTTCATGTTCCTAATAATATCAAAGACATTATAATACCTCTAATAGTAGATCTCCAACCAGTGTAACGCTGCCCAAGTCCTTGTGACTTCAAGGGAGCTACACATACATCCAACATATGCCTTGTTTTGTTGTTTGTTTTTTTTTTTTTCTGTTGTAATTCAGGAAGCCTGTCATTTTTGTCCCCATAGGAAATCTTGGAAGCAAAACATAATTCCCGATTTATCAGCACGCATAAATCATTTCAGCAGCTGTGTTAAACCTTGGTGACCCTTCAGACTGCTACATACAACATCATGCTGTAGCACTGAGCTAGTTTAGACTCTCATACGTATCAAAGCATGTAAGAAATAAGATGATAGCTGGTATCCCCTATTAAACTGCAAACTACCCTCTCAGAATGATGAAGGAAATGTTAACGCTCTTGTCATTTATAGTACATTGTCCAGTCAAATTCTATGTCCTTGGACCAAAGAGTTCCTCACTGGAATGCTATGGAGAAGAAATCTATTCCAACTCATACGCTTTAGTACAAAGGAAAACAAAAAATGGTTGAAACCTGGACGGCTGAATAAAAAGAAGAGTGACTTAAAAAAAAAAAAAAAAGGAGTTTGGACCCTAACATTGCTGATCAAGCCAGAACAGTTCTCCATATTTCCTGAATTTCAGGCATGAAGGTATGCAGTGCCTGGAAAGAAAGGAGATGCAGATGGCACATGGGAAAGCTGCTGGTCTACAAGTGTCTTGGATAGACAAACAGAGGTAACCGATCAGCATTTCTAATACCAAAAGAGAAAAACATTAGCAGATGCACAACATTCCAGAGGAACTACTTCAGTTTGCCTGGAGATAATATCAATCACATTTGACTAGTGATTTTTTAAATTCTTAATTCAAGACTGAATGGATTGGTACTTGATGCATGACTCCTCATCTTTTTAGATATCATCGCTCTGGTGATGACTTGCATTACTCACTGCCTTTATCCTTGGTGTTTTAGTGAATGAGCTACATATTAAGCAATTGCACTTTACAATGATTACACTTCACAAAATCACTAGAGGGATGAAAACTGGCAAGCATCAGAGCTTCCGACTCGCATGAAACACATAGAGAAAAGACAGAGGTTAAATTCATAAGAAAAGGTGCTCTCTAATGGGACTCTAGGAATTTTGATAAAACTATTACAGAATCTAGGATTTCAGAAAATTATTGTAAATTATTACAACCAAGGAATAAAATATAGGCATTCTTGGGAAGCAACCACCCTCTCTCATCCTTACACTGCAGATCCTGTTTATTTTGTGATATCAGTACCAGCATCTGCTGTGGAATTCAAACCTCGCTGCAGGTTTCTGTTCCAGAATAAAACATGCACTTTTCAAAGAGCTTATTGCCAGTTCCTATTTCATAATCTTCCAGAAACAAACACGGGGGAAACAATGCAGTATTGTCTCCCAAGTCTGAAAACAGCTTGAAAAATACAGCTTTAAGAGACACGCAGAATTTTTTCCTGTCCAATTAGACGATATGAAATGTAGAGACACATTCAGTTAATCATATTTCTTGCCTATCAGAAATAATGGTTTATGGGCCCCCATGTCTTGTTGATATAAAACTCCCCTAGAATTGACTTCTTCCTCGAAAAAGAGAGCCTCTCTGTGGTGGCAGGGGAAAAGTGTTTGGTCTCAGTGACCAGCAAACAAAGCTCTGTTCCAAACCCCCCACCCTGCTCGTCAAGGTGCCCTTCGCTCTAAGAGCTAATGAACTAAACTCATTGTAGAAGCCTACATTTTCTCCATCTGCCCCTATGTGTGGTAAAGTCACATCTTCTATCTGTAAACCTGCCAGACACATTTTGGGGACAGCGTGAACTAAACATCATTCATGCTGTGTCAGCCTCAAATCCTCCATTTGTCTGGCTCTCCAAAGGTCCCCACCACAACTCCGTTTGCCACTTGAGGGAACCAAAAGAGCCTGGGGCAATTTATAACCTAATTTAGATGACAATGCCACAGGCCATACAGACCTTTTGCATGCTGTTCCAACAGCAAGGTGGGATCAAAGGCCCCTCTGGTCCAGCTCTGTCTCCCAGCAGCCAGTATGTGGGGAAGAAGATAAAAACCAGGCTGCACACAGCAAACCTCCCTTCCCCTCCCCTCTGCCCAGCGCACAGGTGAAATGCAGCACCCTTCTTGTACAGAACTGAGCTCTCTTGCAGCAGCTCTTCCCCCTGGCATTTTGAAATTAATCCTTTGAGGACTGTAGATAGTTTCATACAATAATACCTTTCTATGACTTTTTCAACTTTCGCCTTGCGATTACAATCACTCAGGTTTCCCCCCAGC
Organism: Chlamydotis macqueenii; assembly: GCF_036417535.1. Classification (NCBI taxonomy): domain Eukaryota; kingdom Metazoa; phylum Chordata; class Aves; order Otidiformes; family Otididae; genus Chlamydotis; species Chlamydotis macqueenii. The sequence continues at coordinate 63,277,479 of NC_141556.1, read as the reverse complement.
CTCCTCTCTCCTGTTGATCTCATTCTCCATGAACTTCACATATTCACTACTGAGTTTGCACGCCAACTTAAACACAGTGTGTCACCCTTCAACTACTTCATGTGAGTGGCTTTATTTTTTAAAACACGCATACAGAAGACATTTCTCTAATCCCCAAGTCCTAGTTAAATTCTTTGGCTGCCACATCTTCCAAACTATTTACCCATTTCAGCTTTATTATTTGCTATTTACTCAATACTTTAGGTTTCTTCCCTTCATTCCATGCCCACAGCTGTGTCCAATGTTGGTTGCAACAACCCAAAAGACCTGCCTTGTCCTTTCCCTCTTCCCTTTCCAGTGGGGAACTGGAAATCAAACAGACTCCCAACTGATGACATTTCTGTAAGCTCTGCCTCTTATCTGATGACTTCTCTTCACTAAATTCTTTTTATTAATACCCTCTCAGTGGCTTTTCCAGTCTCTCTGATTTATCTAATCACAAAGACAAAACAAGTGGTACCAAGATAGAGAGCTGCCACTGGTGAGTCACTGGGAGAATCTTTCCTAGCTTGTAGCTTCCAGATCACACAATTAAACTTGCAGCCAAATTTGTTTTTCAGTGACTTCCTTAGGTCCTCTACCGCTCTGTCTGTTTTGTCTAAATGGAGGAAGAGAAGGGAGGTATCTGCAAAGGTTTCCCCTTTGCAGCATTTCAACATACCGTATACTTAAACCAGACCAGTCCAACAACATTCAATTCTAATCTGGCAACCCCCTGGGCTCAAATGTACGAAGAAGTCACCACGCTTTAGCTGAGCTATACTAACGTCTAGTATGGATGTGTGAAAATGTTAGGTAAGAGACGTTAGTTTATCCTTAAATAAAGAGGAAGTGCCTTAAAGGATGCTCATTGGCACTGGTGTTGAGTGCTGCTCAAGTGCAAAGCTGCAGGGAACGGTGCTCTTTGCTCCCAGGCAGAACTGAGATTATTGCAGGCAATGTTGTGTCAGTGATGCTGACTGCTGGCAGCGACAAACAACTTCTCTAAACTTCTTTACAGTTCTACTCTGCAAAAGCAAAAACATGGTTTCCAGCATCCTACTGAATTTTCTTCCACATGGCAGTGAAGTATAGGAAGGTGGAGCAATAATGTAAATACTTGACCGCACATCTACAAATCCTCTACGTGGGAGATTCCTCAACTTTCATCTTGAATTTTTGAAGTGTTCTTGTTTAAAGCTGCCATCATCCAGCCCAAAGACAGGAACTATCATAAGGATCAAACTCATCCATGGAAATGCTTCACAGGAATGCTCCATGCCAAATGTAAAGCGACTTACCTGAAACCATTTTATCCAGGATTGCATGGACTGGCAAATCCAGTAATCGCCTCATTGACTTTGTGGATGCCCAGATCACCTGTACTGCATCAAATTTGAACAATTTCATATTTGGCAACTATGTTGAAGCACTACTGATAGTGACTAACCCACAATTCTTTCTCCTGTTTACTTAAGTCCAAGGATAAAAGTTTCCTGACTTTGCAGTATTTTTCAAACTCCTATTTCTTCAGTCAAGTTTCTTTCAGCTCTGCATTTCAGGACCAAAAGGGCGCAGTGTATTGCCAAATATAACACTGCATTAATTTTCCTTGAACATGAAGAAATCTTTCCTGAAACACAAACAATATCCAGCTACTGCTTTTAAATCATGCATGCCACTAAAACGTTCAACAGCCTGGATGAAAAAACCAACTTCCGAGAAGCCTTGGGGTGGAAATCTCAGAGAAGTTTTCATGGGAACATGACAGAGCTCTTAAGAAGTGCGTACAGTAGAATATAACTGGAAACGCAAAACAATAATTTTCATCTTTCAACCTCTTTTTTACTCACTTTACTCTCATTTCACTTCGCCTGCTCTACATGTGGCAATAAGAGGATTCCTGTAAGTGAGCAGGAAAACTGCCACGTTAGGGATCCACGGAGGTTTAGCATTCATTTCAAAAGACTCTTCAGAGCATTTGTTCAAATGTGTCAACACTTTATTCTGATTAAGGCAACTTGTAACAGCCTAAACATAAACTTCCAGTTACGGAGTAAGAACTACTCCACTACTAAACGGGAGTGGCCATTACAAAAGAAAATACATAGTTTAAATGTAAAGAGTATCAAGAAAAAGTAACAGGAAATCAAGACAAAACATTCCAGCTCTACAAACTATGAAGTGCAAAGAAATGTTTATTTTTCTAGTACTAATGTAACTTTCTTTTCCATCTTTCGGTTTTCAGCGGGATTCACAGGACCGCAGCTCTACTTGGAAAAGTCTCTTTAATTTAAAAAGGCAGTGCAACTCCACAGGATTTTTGCTCCTCAAGTTTCTTACTCTCAGGGCGAGTAACCTCACCCTGGGACTTGTATGTCAGAGCTAGACACATCTTGCCAAGTGTATCCCAAACTGTACTAAAGAATTTGTAGGATAAATTCTCCTTCCAAAGCACACATGTGGCTAAACAGTTTTCAGTGGAATTCGTGCAGATGCAACCAGGGACAACACGCAGAGCAACATTTGGATCTGAACTACCAGTCCTACTGGTATGAGGTGCCACAGGCTGAACTTGTTCTGCCCTCATTGAAATAGAGTCACAGAAACAGAAGAAAAATTTGACAGTTCTCCTGACATAAGCTGCATTTCAAGGGACGCTCACTATAAAAGATACCAGACTTTTCACGCACTCAAATGCACTCACGCCAAAACACTGTGTAGCTACAGTGAATCTTCATCACCATTGCCAAAAACTGTCATTCCTAATTTCTGCTTCCCCAGTACTTAGGACCCAGAGATACTGGAATACATGAATTAGAGCAGACTGGTGACAGCAGAATACATCCCCAGGGTTTTTCCTCCATTTTTAGATAAAATACAAAAGGAAGAGGGAAAAGATGCCCACCACAAAAGGGAACTGGATTTTTATTTCCACATTTAAGCACTTTAAAGCTGCTACTTTTCTCTAAGCACATCTAAACAGTCCTGGAGAAACTCTACAGCAACGGTGAACCGCTTTTGGGAGTCTCACCGATGAAAGATGTTCCTCACTCATACAAACCAGCATTGCTAGTGGCAAGGGACTGCACAGAAGAGGGGTTGTGTAATGGAACCAGCTTGAGTGGAGGCTGGGGGAGCCCCCAAGATTTTCTCTCTTTTTAGTGCACAGTCACAGATGGTCCTGGAGACCGGGTTGCGGTCCTTTGCTTTCTGACAATCAGAGCTCATCCTTTTTCTTTCAGTGCCTTTTCGGTTTTATGTCCATATTCAGAAAACACCAAACAGGTGGGTTTTTTTTGTCTGTTTGGGGTTTTTTTTTTTTGTTTTGTTTTTTTTTTTAAAGTTAATTTATGTCTTCGCTGCTGCAAAAATACGGCCTACAACACATTCCCACCTCAAAGTCACAAATGTTCTTCATCTTGCTGCTTCAAAGCTCTTGACCAAGATATGTTTTATTCAAGGACTAGCAACTGTTAACAAAGAACTGCTAGATAAGGCATGGAATGGGAAATGTTCCTTTCTTCCTTGAGCTGAAAAAATTATAAAGGTGGAAAAGGAGATAATGTAGTGAGGGTAAGAATTAAAACATGAGTTCAACTGCCTACCGCCATCCACATCGCACAACTGGTGACTTCACTGGGGCTTGAATACATACTGGCTTCCTTGCGTAACCCATCTAATGTGTTTTCAAGCTCTGAGTTAACACACAAGGGTGTCAGTCGTTTTGGTTCTTGGGAAGTTATGATCCCTGTAAACAGCCTCTTTCTGAGATAACGCGGTAACCCTGCTGTCAGCGGTCTAATTTAAAAGCACTGGCTTCAGCACCTGCTAGGAACGTGCACTCCTGGGTGATCAATCAATTTATGTGTGTGCACAAAGGTGCATGATACTGGGGTAGCCAACATCTCGCCAACCCCTCCTTTGGGTGCAGAGGTGATATATAGACCTTGTGTGACGCTGCTGCTCTCCAACCACTATATATGAAGCCCGTTCCAAACCACTGCAAGTACAGTATGTTGCCAAGGGTCAGTGAAATTCCACTTACTGCTCCAAAGCGCGCATATTTAATATTATGAGTCCAACACCTATGCAGTTCATTCCTCCTAAAAGCAAGGTTTTCTTTCCTGAGTCATACGCCCACAGTCACTGACAGGACCATGTGTTACATCCTGGTAGAGAATATTTTATAGTACTGAAGTGTGCTGCACCTTTTAAATTGAGTGTACGAAAAATAATTGTAAAATTTCACTTAGCTCCAAAGATAATCAACTAGTAGGCTAGAGGTCAACATTTTAGCCATGGAAAGGAAAAGCAAACCAATCAAGCTAAATTACGTACCTCTCATCTTGCCAAGTTGTTCTATATGCCAAACTAAACACAGACTAAACACAAATGTCAAGGAAAATTGTGAAGAAAGAGAAGAGCCTGAGGATTCCATGAACCAGATGGTTTAGTCATAGAAATGGATGTAACTGTTGGTAACAGCTTTTTGTGCTTGTACCAACTTCTCATCTGATCAGTGTTTTCAGAAACTGGTAGATTCATTAACAGATACTTAAATTCAGGATACTTTAAGTTTCAGAAAAAAAAGTTTGAGTTCCCCCCTCCCTCGCCTTTTAATAAGGCAATAAAAAAACCTGGCAAAAGAGCTCAAGCACATGGGGATGTGCTTAGATTTTTTTTTCCCTGAATTCCCAAGTGGAAACATACATTTTGGCACATGCATTCCACAGAGTCCTTTTGTAGCACAAGACAAACCCAGCTTTTCCTGTAGCTGCAGAAAGTAAAGTGTGGGTCTTCCTTGTTAAGGCCATCCTTGGAACTGGTGCCTTATGTGTTACTTTTCCTACTATATGAAAATACAGACTATGCCATATCACTTTTTGTGAACAATGGATCAAGTTTCCAGTTGGTTTGAGAACATAACTTCCAAACACAGCTTTCCAACTTCTTATATTTTACTGTCCTGCCCCGTGAACTTGTAAGGTTTTACAGAGTTATTTTTGCATCAGAAAGCTTCTTTTATTTACCAGTACACATTTGTCCTGTACGCGTTCTTCATAAGATTTGGGACTGAAAAGGAAAAGGATATTCTTCCAAACATAAAAAGACTCAATGTCATAATAGCATCACCATCACGAGCAAAAATGAATGAGAAATGGCTTAAATACCTTTTAACTCTTAAAGATCTTATTTCATATTTCTTCTTAAACAGCTGGAACCAGCAGCCAGACAACGAACCCAACTTTCTAGAAGACCACATTTTCTTGAAAGGAAGTGACAGTAACATGCTAATATTATAAGCACTGGGCTCTGACCTCACTGTAGAATTAAGTTGGAGAAGGATGTGGGCTATGAAAGAGATGGTTTTAATGGGAACACTTAGGAACAGTCAGTCTTCAGCATTGCCAAAAAGACCAAATGAACATTGCCTGACACACTCTTCATTCTGCAAAACGCAATGCTTTGCAGAAGTATTGGCAACATTCATATTTACAAACTTGGCAGAAAATAAATTGTTTTGTTTATTTTTATCATAGAAGTGCTTATCACACAAAAAGCTTAAAAAATTCAAAATATAACAACCTGTTGGTACTGCTGTTCACACCATGCTGGTGTTCTGACTCCATTCAAATCTCTACCAGTGCCCGTGAGGGCTTTAAGTACTGGACACAGAACTGGAACTCAATTTAGACTGCTTTGCTACAGTAAGTCCCTCAAAACAATTTCATACAGCCTTTCGATGATCACAGGTAAGCAGAAAAATAACTGAGCTTCCTAATAAAGAGGGGAAACGTACCATCTTCTTTTCCACACCAGTGAGCAGTCGGTTGCTTCCTAGTTTTGGCTTTGGCAATGAGTATTATGTACATAACTTCATGAATAAGGTACAGAGGGTTCTTCCATGGTGTCCTCCTACCTGTTTTCATTTCAGTCTGAGTTACTCCTGTCACAGTTATTGAACTGTGCACTGGAGCCATGCACACATCTGGCAGCCAAAGACCACGATACGATACGATACCATACCATACCAGTGTGATACACCTGTATTCTATCAATGCCATTTCTACCTCAGTGAGGCAAACACAGCCCTACTCTGATCAACTGCCCAATAATCTCTTCAGCAGAGTACTGTTCCTTAGACCTTTTACAACTACCATCTGCTAGTGTTTGAAATACCCACACTGTAGCACCAAACAGTTTTGCTTTTCGTTTTTGTAGGGCAAGCTCCCAAGCCTTCTCACAAACACTGAGCTTACCCTCTACCTCTGTGCCAGTTTGTTAGCTTTAGTCCAGTCTGATCTGAAAATAAAAACACTCCAACGAATCGTGACTTAAGTAAAATTTCCGCATGTATTGTGTCAGTTACAGTTATGCAATGGCCAAATGTTAGTAAATTCGTAGCTAATATTAAATTAAAACTCTGGAAAAAACAGCGACAAACAGTTCCATGGCACGTACCATTCTTACCATGGGGATAATGCTTACCCTTTGTCCAAAGGGACAGTGGAAACAAGTATAAATATAGAAACTGTCTCAAAACCGCAAATCTAAGCCTATGTTAATGCTCTAAACTGTCACTGACTTCCACTAAAATTATTCAGATCCAAACATAAGCAATGATTTAGGACATCAATTTATAACGTAATGCTGGTGACCCTGTACCAGTCAGGCTGGATTGGTTTCTGTCCACAAAGCAAACTACAGAGTGGCAATATTTTATCGCTGGTCTTGCAAGAGCATACAGTATGTAAATATGTTTTTTTAAAGATATACATACACATTTCCCCAAATTCAACTGTGTTTGAGTGTTCCTCTCTCAGTTTTCAATAATTTTTAAAAGAAAATAAATACCAAGCCCTTTCTGTTTGGATGCTTTGCTTTGTTTTTCCAGCCTGAATGAGTCTATGGATATTTTCTTAGTTATACAAGGCCAATGTTTCACTTTGCAAACATTGAAGATGAAGGAACACTTGAAGCTTCAGCACCAGAAGGAAAACAAGGAAGAGTGCAGAGGGTAGCTCCATTCGGAAGCATAGAGCTATAACAATTACTGTTCCAGTTTGTTACAAGTTGCTCGTAAAGACTTTTATTCTAAATAGTCCCATTTTCCTGACAACCAAAGTGATTCTTATGTGGCATCACAACTTCAACACCTTTGGGCTGATACAGTTTGTAATCTTGCAGAAGAGCAACACAAACCAGTTCCCCATAAGCTGGAGAGATCAGAATACTCGGAATCTCTTGCAAAATGCCATCTCAGTGTATTCAAACCATCACCTACTTCCTTAAAAAAAGGAGTCTATCATACTTGGAGTTTGTTCCTGGGATTTTTTTGTTGCTGGAGTGTTGAGTTCTTGACCTAAGGTTTTATGTATGTGTTAGGTTGAACGAGGGTAGGGAGAGAAGAGGAGCACCGTAATATTTGCAGATTAGTTAATATTACTTGTGATGACACTGATGATTTTCCCTGTTTGTTCCCCATCTCTCCTTACTATCCTCATTTTGCTGCCTTTTAAATTTTTTTCCAGAGTGTTGTCAACAGAGCTGTGAAAAGTCCATTCGAGAGAACAACATTGCTGATTTTCTCTAAGTCTTTGCTTCCATAGGAAGCAGATACCTGGAAGATTTGCAAGGGAATGCTAAATCAACTATGGAAGTTCTGCACTGTTGTCTGTTTCTGAGAAAGTCGTAGAAGTTCTTCTCTAATTGCTTTGATAAGAGAGGCTGAAGAGTGACCTGGCTGGAGGTCCTCAGTGGAACTGGTGGTGTAGCAAAGGCCCTGGCCCTGAAGGCTGTTGTGTGGAGGCTGAGCAGGGGGTGCCAAAGGCTGCCTGGCTGAAGTCCTCGGCATCTGGAATACTGGTGAGGAGGAATATTCTTGGTGTCCATGCATATGCGTCTGGAAAGAGGTAGAAAGCATTATTGCATTATTGAACAAGCATGATAATCCCAGAAAATACAAGAAAAGCAAAAAGGCAAAGAACAGAGGGAAAGCAGCATGGAGATGCTTCTATCTGCTGCCACTATCCATTCTGTTGTACGGATGAATGATTCCTTTTATGGAGCAAAAAAACCAAGTGTACACAAAATTACTGGACTGCCTCAAGTTCGGGGATTTTCAAAATCTCTTTGAGCATTCATTAAAATATCTGATCCCCTTTCTAATCTATGGTATGTTTAGAAACTGAAGTGGAAGGAGGTGGGGATAAAAACCACAGAACTGGAAGTCAACAAAATTGGCTTCTCTTTCCTTGCCTTTTCACCAATTTCCTAAAAGACAACAGGCAAATTATTCCCTTCCTGGCTATCATTTCTCCATACTGTCTCTAGAGATACTACTGCTTTCACCTTCCACTTCTCTGACTGGCTTCCAAGACTGTACACTTCTGAGCATGCTGTGACTGACCACTGCCCAGGAAAACACAGCCAACAGAAGAAGCAGCAGGAGAAAATTATTCCTATCCGAAAGATTAGATTTTTTTTTTTTTTTACATATCTGAGAAACACTATCTCAATTTAAGGATAATTATTGTTTCAGGGTAGCAAGGGGTCAATTCGGCATTTGTTCAGTAACATGTATTTCCTAACAAAATGAGAGAGAAACAGAACAGAAGCCTGAATTTATGGGCTTGTCTACCTGGAAAAAAAAAATCTGCTTACACTAAAACAAAACATGAATTTACAGTACACGAGGTGACTGCACCAACTCCCAGTATGGACACAAACAAGGTACATTTTGAAAATCCAAATTCTAACTGATAACCCTAAAGCAAGCCTTTCCTCTTGCCTTGTATTGCTGAAGGCTGAGAGGCAGCCAGAAGAAAACACTGGACACAAAGGACGTGAACACACCCTGCTGAATGCACAACTGGGAGCAAAGCAGCATCATCCCCTTTCAAAGGGTCTGCGCCGGGGACGAGGAGCAGCGAGTTCGGATCACAGTTATCACAATTTAGTGAGCACTATCTTTCTCTGTGGATAAGCCCTAAGTAGTAGCAGAGAGAGCAATGTGATGAGGGAGGAAAGGACAGCAAGGTCAGCTAGCAGAGGATTTGGGAGTAAGGAGGAAGGGAATGAAGGGATTACAAAGCAGAACCTGGGAAGGATACAGGGGGACCTAGAGTGGCAGCAGTGTGCAAGGAACACAAAAATGCACAGAAGTACATTCCTAAACATATCTCATAATATAAATGAATAAAATCTGAGCCACTTTGTATAAACTAGAATTACTAATAGATTCTGACTCTCTTGCACAGCTCATGCACAGCACTCATAATTTACACAGCTAATTTGGGGAGAGAGATTAAGAGGAAAAGAGGCTTTAACAGAAGAATGATATGTAAGGAAGGTTTTCCAAGTAACATCCTGTCTTACTTCTTATAAAAGGGATGGGATTTTAGTATCAGAAAGGAATGAATGGGTTTCTTGATTGTTCAGAATTATTCATTTGGCAGTGAAACCTGAAACTAATTCATATGTGCAGTTCTAGAGTTAGCAAACCCGACAAGTAATCTGTGGGTTTATAGAAAAGAGATGCCATAAAAAATATTAAAAGCAAACATTCCTTGACACATGAGTCTTAACAGCAACCTAAATTATGTTCAGGTTACCTTCACATTAAAATGCATTACGTGATTCAGCGCCTATCTCATACTGCACTGAACTGGCACTGCAAGAACGGTTTCTTAAGGGAAATTAGGAAGAACATCTGATGACTGCAGTGACTGTTTTTTAACATTAAGGCTATCAACATTTTCTTAAATATCTCAGAAAAACAAAAGTGTGTACTTCTGCAATCTCATATATAATATAGAAATTAAACAGATCTGAGAACCTGCAAAACCAGATTGGATAGAAACCTAACCTATACTGAACTACAACAGCAAAATAAAGAGAGTAAAAAGGTGGGAAGATTTTTTTCTTTTTTTTTTTAACTTCTAAATGCCTTTACTAACAGAAATGCACATCAAGATATAATATTATATATGTAACAACATATAGTTTTATATAGTATTGCTAAATTATATATTTTTGTATAGAAACTTCTGTATAATTAACAGTAGTACAAAATAAGCTACAAAAATACCTTTATTGAATCTTCCTGCTTAAGGAACGAAGATTCATGAGATCACATTTTTCAACTAAACTGGATGTATAAATACATACACACACATACATGTATATATGTATAGGTATGAACAGATACATATTATAAAATTCACAAAAATAGGTAGCTAATTAGACGTAACCTGATTTGTTCTATCATTAATTCTGCTTCTGAGTGGCAGAAAGGCGAGGTTAGGCTGTGCTCAGCTGGACCTGTCAGCCAGCATGTATCTCACAGGGGGTAGCTAGGGGACATGAGAGACGACTTGAAGTATGGTGAGATGGTTTAGAGACACTACAGTGGGCAGTTGGAATATAAAAATAGAATAAAAAGAAAAGAGTGTCTTGGGGGAAACATTGGAAAGCTGGCGAAGACCTGGGAGAACAGTGGAGAGCTACAGGGGATTGCAGATGGATAGGAGGTGATGCCAGGTGGTGGTATGGAGGTAGAGATATGCAAGACACTACACATCTGTAAGAAACCAGACTTCATTTGTTCTGCTCAAATGACCGCTTGCTCAGTATTGTATTTTGTGTCAGCTACGGAAATGCTGTAATTATCACGGCTGCCTAGGTCTTCCAGATGGAGAACTGAGGTAAATTGATGGCAACCTGCACACTGGCTTTGGGCGAGGAGATACAAGTGAGAGGTCATGTTCCAGCGGAAAATCACGTGTTGACTGCAGGAACAATAGGTGAGGGTACTGTGAGGAAAACGGCCATTGCAGGAACACAAACGCAGATCCCTCTCAAGTCTACAGGTGAGAAGAGCACTCTAAATCTAATCTTCCTAAACACAGAGTTTAATTTTAGAAACTTGCTTAGAATGAGGGAACTGGAAGACTGTTTGCAAAGGATCAGCTCAATACTGCACCATAAGGAACATGACTCTCATTAAGTAAATCATCCTTTCCAAAAGGAGGAAAGACAAATTTAGAGCTCTGTCCTAGTGAAGGAATCCAAACTCTGAAGGTAATTATTTAACTAAAGAAAACTACAAAACTAGGGCTAATCTAATAATGCTTTTCTTTACATGGGAATAATCCTTTGCAAAAAGAAAGAAAGAAAGAAAGAAAGAATTCCTCATATGAAAAGTAAAGTGCAGGCACTAGGTGAGCTCTCCTACAACTAAATAACACCGTAGTCAGATAGTTTTAGTCCATGATCTCCTTCTTTGCTTTCTTATTTAAAAAAAAAAAAAAAAAACCAAACTGAAAAAATCCCACATTGCAGTAACATATGAACTGCAGCCACCAGTGAATAAAAACTTCTGTCAAAGCCAAGGAAGTGTTTAAACTGTTTAATTAAAAGAAAGTCAACCTGGATTGAGGTGACATGTAGCCATCTGAAACAGTGAGTGAAGGTGCAAACTGCAACCAAACCATATTGTATTAGGCCATGAATCTTTGAAAGCTGTGCAGGTAACTGATGTCAAAACCAACTGTTTGCATAGCATCTCAGATAATGGGTCTGTAATGGAATTTTCAGTAATGTGTTAGTAATTCAAGTAATAAAATATTAAGAATGTAACGGCTGAACATGCACTTGGGGGACAGAAGAAAAAGGCCCATAGATCTAGAAAAGAAAAGTCATTTTCAGAAAAGGAAGACAAATTATAAGACAGTTCAATGAATGGTAACCTAGAGATGCCTCTGAAAATGGAACAGGAGACACATCAAGGTCTCTCATGCAAGTGCTCTTCTAGATGTAAACTGAAACTATCATGTTCTCGCACTCAGACACCAGTTCCAAGCACAGACAGCAAGTTAAATTGGCAAACACATCTTTCATCTCTGACAGTTAAAGTTTCTGAATAGTATTGGTACAGTTTGTCTCTAATGTGCCCAATTCTCAAAAGCTTTATGCTGTTCCTCTCAAGTTCATTTGGAGTGGTGGCAGCTCAGTTTCGCCAGAATCTAAAGGCAAGGCCCACCCTCTTGCATTTTATTTCTGCAAAGCCATTTTGAGATCATGCAATACTGCAAAGCAACTTCAAGCAGTGTGAACACACATTGCCCTAAGTATGCAAAAGAAGGAGATCCTCCCTTCCTTCCTCAAGGATGAAACCAGAAAAATGATACTTTAAGCAAAGGAGCAAAAGGAGGAGCATAAAGTTGTTGCTCTCAAGAGTATTACAATAAAGCTGTCACAGGTCAGTCTGCTCCAGGATGCAATCACATCAAACACTGACTGGTAGTAGGCAACTGTATCTTTCCTGGCAAGGCCATACACTACCTTCAACCTCACACATCTGGTTGAATCAGAAACGTCAACCTCTAGAAGCACCACTGCCAAGGAACATGAAATCACTTAGGTGGCTGCCTAGGCAATACTGGTAAATGAATACATATTAATTTACCACATCCTGATGACTGAGAAAAATAACTCGTTTAGAAACACCTCTACTGTTACATGCAAGCATGTATCTCATTCTGTTGCCCTGACTCCTGCTGCCGTGCACTGATACAGAAGACAAAAGAACTATACCAGTAAATAGTTGGATGGTAGTCTGGGATAATTTAATTCAATGTTTTCTACGTACAATTATTTCAAAATACTGAAGCATATTTCAAAGAAGAAAATGGAAAGCAGTATCCACCTCTGCTGGAGCTCAGAAGCAGAACTGGGTGAACTGCAATTAATGGGTGAAGGCCTCAAGTGAGAAAAAAAAAAAAAGTTGGGGAAAATGAGAGAAAGCAGTCAGAGGGAAGCAAAGGTGGAAGAACAGCAAGCAAAAGTTAGAAGAGCTAACGAGGGTTTGAAGAGCAAAGCAAAGAATGTCAGAGAAGCAACTGAAAGTATTCAGGGGGAAAAAGTTCCAAACAGTAATGCAGGAAAAAAATACCCGAACATATCACTACTTCGGAAACTATGCAAATGTGTAACACAGTACTCACTGCATCTCGCCTAGCACATTCATCCTCTCCACGGCACTGGGGCCACCCTGGCCCCCCCGGCTGGCCATGCCCTGCTCTGCCTGAGGGGATCTCCACTTGTTGACCTCCGATCCTGCTAGCAATTCCCACCTGAGTGAGGTGCTGTATCTGAGAACCTTAAAAGCAAATATTGTTTTTTCATCTTTATACACAGTCAAGTTTGTAGGGCAGACAAATGACAACATAAAATTTTGTTGGAAGCAGGAGAGAAGAAGAAAGTGGAGCTCTGTTTCTGTGCAATTAATAAAAAAAAAAACCAGCAGAAAGAAGGTTGTCAGTGTAGAACAAAGAAGGAAAAGTTATGTGCATTTTGTGCAGTTCACTTGAGTGTGATGCTTTTCATTGCTACTGCACTGAAAGAAGAGGTTGAGATACATGCATCTCAGACATGGTCTACACTTCATTCCAAAAATATGCCAGCCCTTTCCCAACAGCGTTTACTGAAAGCCCTGGCAATGCTTTCATGTAGCAGCAAAGAGAAGACATTTACTCCTGTGGTACACCTTATTTGCATCACACTGGCAAGATCCTAGCTCTCCAGACTGCGTTCTATTCCATTTCTCAGAAGAATAAAATAAACGACTATATAAGAGTTCTTTTAGCTTTACTTTGTGGTTAAATATTAAACGATGCTGTCGTTGACTAACGAGAAGGTCAGAACACACTGTATCTCCTTTCAGCCTGAAAGCTAACCTCCTCCTTTCTCCTTTCCCTCCCCTCACGCTGCTTTTTCAAACACATGCAAGGACAGCCACCACCATTAATTGCAAGAGACATGTAACAACATGCCCGCTTTCCTTTTTCCTGAATTTCCTCCCAGAGGGAAACAAAATTTATTTTATAATTATTATATTTTATTATTCATTAGAAATGAAACACATTCAACAAACGCTCAGATACATAAGAGAAAATTCTGTGTGTGTATGTACAAAAAGGGAGGAAAAGACAAAAACAACAGTGTGATTTATGTGATGGACAGTCACTTTCATATTTTCCTCTCAAAAAACTCTCAATATTTGATTAGTTTGATATTTCCACGTAATTATGTTCAAGGACAGGAACCAATAGTCTGAATTGCCTCCAAACTTTAAAGCAGAATGTACATGAACATTTAGAGAATAGTGTGACGCAGACAATAAAATAATCATCATTAAAGTGTAACAGTCACTACATCCCTGTCATTCTCATTCATTCAACACGTATATGATTGTATTTCCAGTCTTTTTCAACTCTGCAGGAGGAAAACATTTATCTGGGAGAAAATTAACTGTGGTATTTGCATAAGAATAGAATCTTTTATTCTTAGAATCAGTGTTTGCTGCTTAATTGCCATGTGATGTTATAATGTTATTCATGATAGCACTGATGAGTGCTATGGAAATTATCTCACAACCAAATCAGGGAAAATTATTTCATATCAGACAGCAGCAATAGATAATATCATCAGAAGCTAAAAGATTTTGCTTTCATGCATACATTTCTAGTAAAATAAATGAGAAATAAAGATGCAGAAAAGTATTTTTTAAAGTGTTACTTAGCAGGCTGATTTGGGATCCATCAGTCGGCTCATTTAGCACAAAAGAAATAGTTGGCAGTGGGAAGTTCGCACACACTGTATGCTGTAAAACAATTAAGTAATTTTCCATTCTTAGAGAATGGGTTTTTCTGAAAATACACTGTGTGATAACCAGTGCTTGTAAGGTACTAAAAAGGTGGCAAAGCACTGCCTTTTTCTGCAAGATCCTATGGGTCTAAAGTTAACCTCACTTTGTGATCATTTTTTTTTTGGCAGTGAAGACAAGCACCACATTTCAAGTGTAGCAGCTGAAGGAGAATGACCTCTTAATGGTGACCTCAGTGTAAGAGTAGATATGGAAAAGGATCAGTTATTTTAGCACATATTCAACTTAAGTGAAGCGTACCTGCAGTGCTTCCAACTGGCCGTGGACGTGCCACTGATGGCATTTCTTCGGAGTACATCCCTCTGGAGGAATACTGAACCTCAGGAGGCTGCTGGTCTGGGTGCATTAACTCTGCAGGTTGAAGAAAACCTGGCCCAAAGTTCTGCCTGTGGAAAAGTAAGGATTCAAGGTGACAATAAGTGAACTGCCTAACTAGAAATAGTAATGCAGGTGTACTTCACAGAACAACTCTTTATGAAGCCTTTTAACATATATTTTAACCTTAAATGTTAAAGAAAATAATTACATCTGAGGAATATATTCCTTCTTCATGATCTGCATTGCACAGGAACAGGAATTAGAACCTAAAAAAATTTCACACAAGTATTTTTCAGATGTTGCAGTCTCGCAATGCAGGGAAAAACGTCCACAGACCTTGTTTTCCTCTTGAGGAAAAAAGCAACTTCAATAAAAAAAAAAAAAATAGAAAAATAAGACTTTAGTTAGTGATGTAGTTGCTTACCTTGGCAACAACAAATCTGACTTTTACTCAAGAGTTTCTGGGCACACGATTTTGGTCTAAATCGAACCATACAACCTCCATTAGACGTGTATTTCATGAACAATTATTATTCCATCAAGCATTCTGATAATTTTTCAGGAAATTTTCAAAACTTTGCTCTTTAAGATTCATCAAACTACTCAAAGTTGTCATTAGCACGTATGAAGAGATGCAACGTACACTAAAATTAATGATTCTTGTAATTCAGGATAGCGCGGGTAGTCATTACATATTTAATGAAAAGAGTTAACAACAGAAACGGTCTCAATCTAACTTCATTAATTGTGCCAAGGTAATGGGACTTGTAAAAGAAACCCTATAATTCATTCACAGAAAGGAGTAAAGAAGGAAATGGAAATGCTGCTTTTCCTATGCTTCCTATTAACATATCTTAACCCTGGCATGGAGAGATTTTCTTTTAAAAGACTGATGGCAGCTGGGTTTCCCAAGATTGATTAACTCCTGTCAATATGGTGGAGGTGTAGATGCCCAAACTTCAGGTGCTTAGGTTATTAGGCTAGTCTCTCTAAGACTACAGGTATGATCAAAGAAGAGAGACACGCTCCCTCAGAGGCATTCAAAGCAAAAGATTAGCTTCACTAAATCATTTTCTGCAGGAGCCTCTCACTGCTGAGTATAAAGGAAGCAACATGAGACAAACATCCTAAGAAAGGCACATGAAATTACACAAAGGGAGGACTAGAAATGAGTTTTATATGCGTTTTACCACAGCAGCATCTAAGTCCTTCCAGGCTATGGACTGCAACCTATCCCATTCCCCAAGACCTCTGTTCTAGACCCTTTTATTTTACATGACTGGATCTAATTCAAGCTATTCTTGATTTGTGCTTTATTGGAAAACTAACCACCTTTGTATGACAGCCAGATAGCAAAGAAAGCTGACCTAACAATAAATAGTCTAAAAAAGCACAAATAAGTAATTGTAAATTAAAGTCCTAGCTACTTGGCATACAGTATTAAATGGAGGAGGTATAAGGGGTTCAAGCTGCAACAATCTCACTTTGGAAGTGCCAGAATGTCCCTACTTTCCTTGCATACAATCCCACCTGTCCACTCAGCAGATCCAGAGGAAACAGTCTCCAACTAGACTTATAAGCTAGTTAAAATAAATGCCTGAATGGGTAGGTAATGTTTAACTTCTGTTACATTAATCACTGTAACCGGTAAAGGATGTGATCATCTGGCACTTTATGCCTGCAATGTTGAGGTGGAATCTTGTAGCTGATAAATCAGTACATTTTCTTATGTTGTCTAAAGAAAATATTTTTCCAATGTTACTGGAATTGTATTATTTTTATGCCAGTTCTTCAGAGGACAGGAAGTATATCCTTTATTGCTAATGGCTTTGTACTTGAAGAGTGCACCTTTAATAATCCATCACCCTCTCTTCTCAATCTTCTTCATAATAGACAGATATAGCTACTCTTTAAAGTCAGAGATCAACAGAAGAGTATAAAACCGGGATACAGCTCTGAATCTATATCATAGAGGCTTTCTAGTGCTCCTTCCTATTTCCAGACTGAGACCTGGCCTTCAATTTGTCTTTGCAAATTCAAAAAAATTATCTCCAGTTAATTCATTAAGTGGGGAGGTACCGCCCCAAAAATCAATTTTACACCACTAATCCACTATGGCTAAGTATTTCTATCTCTGTGGCATGATGCAATAATAATTTTCTAGTAAAAGTTGTTCATTGTACCTTTATGTTTGCCTAGCTGTTGCGTGACCTCGGTCTTTTACATTTAATTTCTTTTACCCAAGTTGGTTCCACCCCATTAAAGATGCTGACTGCATTTGTAGAGAGAAGGGAACAGTACGGTCACCCAACTATTGTTCCATGCATTGGACATTTAAGCCAATGGACTATGACACTGATACCTACCACCTAATCATACTGACCTCAGGTTATTTTTCCTTCCTCTGATTGGTGCACTGTTTCCATCATTTTTTTTATCATTATCTTTTGAATATGAGCACATCTCCCATTCCACAACCATGACAACTCTTTCCTTGTTTTCTATTGACCAAGCTTTACGAAATCTTTTATTTTAATGAAAATGTAAAGGAATTCTTCCTGTTAAGGTCAACAACCTTGCAGATTGTTAATTTAATCTGCTGGCACTGGCAGAGTCAGCACTATTAATAACGATACTTGTCGTAGTTCAGCCCCGATCGGGACCAGACTACGCAGTCTCTCTCTCACTCCCCCCATCCTCCGAGAGAATAGAGGGAGATGATATAAGGAAAATGGCTCGAGGTTTGAGATAAGGACAGGGAGAAATCCTTAAAGTTACCATCACGGGCAAAACAGACTCGACTTGGGGAAAACTATTCATTTATTTCTAAAACTAGCAGGAGAATGAGACAGGGAACAAGATAACCTCCTCCTCTTCCCAAGCTTAACATTATCTCTACTACCTTCCCCTTCTGAGCGGCACAGTGCGGGGAAGAGGGAATGGGGGTCACGGTCAGTTCATCACATGTTGTTTTATGCCCCTGCGTCATCGTTGGGGGAAGAACTCCTCACATTCCTCCTCTGCTCCAGCGTGGGGTCCCTCCCACAGGCCACCGTCCTTCGTGAAACTGCTCTGGCGTGGGTCATCTCTTCCACGGGGTGCAGTCCCTCCAGAACAGCTGCCCCAGCAGACCCTCCACAGGCCACAGCCTCCTTCAGGCATCCACCTGCTCCGGTGTGGGGTCCTCCATGGGCTCCAAGTGGATCTCTGCCCCTCCGTGGACCTCCATGGGCTGCAGGGGGACAACCTGCTCCACCATGGTCATCACCACAGGCTGCAGGGGAATCTTGGCCAGGAGCCGCATTACTCCTCCCCCTCCTTCTTCACTGACCTTGGTGTCTGCAGCCGTTCCTCACAACAGGCTGGCAGACGCTTCTCAGGATCCTTTTTACATCTCATTCACTTCTCATCTCCTCTCCACTTCTTGCAGCCAGGCCGGGCTGAGTTTGGCCCAGCTGGCTGCCGGGCGGGAGGCCAGAGGGTGAGGCCTGCAAGGCCCACAAGGCTCGTGCCTCCCCCTCTCTGCCCCCCGCTCAGCTGTTTCACATCTTCTCTTTTTTTTTTTTTTCCTGTTTTCCCCTTCTTAAATATGTTATCGCAGAGGCATTATCACGGGACATTCTGCTACCAATTGGCTCGGCCTTGGCCAGCAGCGGGTCCGCCCTAGGCCCGGCCAAGACCACTGAACAAAGGGGAGCGACTTCTAGCAGTTTCCTACAGAAGCTACCACCTCAGGCCCCCCCTCACCAAACAAAACCAGAAATCCAGAGTGCCTATGTCAAACGCTGATAAACTTTCAAATAAAAAATATGTTGCAAAGAGACCATCTTGCTCAGGTATATTGACATGAGTTACAGCACTTTCATGATTAATTTATCCCATTTTCCCTGAATGTATAACAAGCCAACAAAGAGAAAATCCTCAGTAACAAACAATTGGTTATGCTTTGTGTTGGCAATCTCAACGCTCATAGTCTTCAAGGTAATCTAATTTACTAAAAATATACTGCATGTCGTACTGTGTGCCATTTCATGTATGCTCCCACACACATTTAAACTGCCAACTTCAGTCAAGACCTACGTAAGAAAATGTGCTTAGAGACTCCTCCTCTTCTAGTTGGTCCTTTCAAAATCGAGTTAGAGAACAATGGACAAAGGAAAGATCTTCAAATCCATTTTACCACCAAGTTTCCAAGGCAGTGAAGACTTTGCGGGAAATCCAATGAATGACATTGATACCAGAGGGATTTAATCTCACATGGTGAACTGTAAGAAGGTCATGAGAGCACAGCACAAGGCCACCTTTTTACCACCTTGGCTGCAGCAGCTTGGAGAGGGTGCAACAAGTCTGACCACAGCAGCTACCATGACTCAAGAGTCCAACTTCACATGTAGTTAAAACACAGGCACCAAACATGGAATTAACAGTCACCTGGACAACTGTTTTCTCTCACAACAAGGCCAGGAGAAGACGGAAAATCTGTTCTTCCCCTCTGGTTTGATAAAAATAGCCCTGCAAGGCAGGCTTTCTCTGTGAGGGTCACCATGCTCTGTAATTTGTTCTCAACTTGGTTAAAAATAGAATCAATCTGTTAGTCATCTGCAAGCTTTTGCAAGTAAGCATTGCCCTGAGGCTACAGAAACAAGATGAAAGCAAGAGTATTGGGAAAATTACATGCATCTGAGTAACTGTTTCAGGCTCTCTAAAAGCTGGAACTCAGTGGTTTACTCTATTTGCAAGGATGTCTCTACATCCAAGGAGCTAGAAACATTTCTTTTATAAGGAGGCTTGGATTCCATACAGCATGCATATGTCATTCATGCCACACAAATAAATTACACAGGCTGGATCTGGACTCCTGTTACTCCTCATTTATACCGTACTTTGTATAATAATACGTCAGTGCCAGTAAGAACTCTGGAGGAATTGCAAGCAAAATAAGAAATGATAAGTCTATCAGTGAAAAACTACCTTGGTAGAAGACCTGGTGCCGTTGGCGGAGTCATTCCAAATTCCACGTATCTCTGTCAAAAGAATGAAAAAAAACAAGTTAAAATCAAAATGCATAACTGGGAAGTCCACTGTTAGCCTTTTAAGTTATGAATGGCAGAGATCACTAGGCCTGTATGTGTGACTTGATTGCATCCGTAAAAGCTCAGTTTTACAAATCCAGCAGCACAAGGAGATCTGGGAATCAGTGCTACAGTGCGCAATCAGTCTCTTCTGTATGATCAGAATCTTAACTTAAAAATCTTTCAAAAATGCTTTCTCTCACTTGCAGAAGATAAAGGACCGCTCCAATGTCTACTTAGCTTAAAACTTTCAGCAAACCAAGCTTTGTCTTTGTAAATCTCTTTATACCTCAACCAGCATCAGACTGCAGCAGAGAGACCATGGGGCTCAGACCCAGCAGTCCAGTGGCACTATGAAACTTCTACTAAATTGTTGTGGAACTTGAGATGACCTAAAAGAATATCCATGTGTCTCAATGCTCCATAAAATGCAAAACATCATACTGCTGCCCTGTCCCTCACCTCGTGAAAGCATTTGGATAGCCTGCTGAAAAATACAACTTAAGAGAAATACATCATTTTTTCATTGTCAAAATATGAACTAGCACATATATTTTAAAAAGTTAAGTTTTACTCGTGGACATAACAGGACTGTTCTGTGAAAGATCACAACTGAGAAGAACGGGAAAGTTATCCTAAAGGAGGAGAACTCCTATCTTCTCTTCTGGTTGGGATGGGAAAAGGGAAAAGAATCCAAATGGCTTAAAAAGCAAGTTCACCATCTTGTGACGGTCATTTCTGAATTCTCCTGCTTCCAGAAACTGTTCGACATTCGTGGTAAGTCCCAGTGGCAAGGGTACAATAATAGTGACCATGGCTCAACTGGTGCTAAGTACCTGCCCAGAAAAGCCTTTTAAATTGCATCACTCACATTAAATGGGTTGTTTACTGCCTGAGTTGGACCATAAGGTGATCCCCAGTGGGTGCATGTGGTTTCCCTCCCTGCTCGAGCAGGAGTGTTGTTTACCGGCTGTCCTGCAGGGACTCCAGGTGGTGTGACGGCTGTGGAATTGGCTGCTTGGCTGCTAGGAGCTACCAGCGCAAAAGCATCATCCAGCAGCGAGTGCATGGTTTGCCGAGCCTCTTCAATGGATGGCTGCGGTGGGACGTACTGGGAGACTGGGTGGGAAGGCAAGCCGGGGAACTTCCCCAGATCAGCAGAAGATGATGTCTGAGGTTCAGGAGGCAAGTCTGGATCAGACTGGAGGAAATGGAAAGAAGGAGAAAGGGCAGTCAGAGGGAAGATCTAACCAGACAGCTTCCAAGCCCCTGTGGGTCTTAAGTCTGAGCAGCATTTTCTTTGCCAGAACCACAATGAGATAAATGGCAAAGTGCCGGTGCTGGACAAAACCTGCCCCTCACCTTCCCCACTTCTGCATGTACATATGCATGCACATCCATAACACCAGCTGTTTAAATACTTCATTCAGTGTGATCTGGAAGACTCTGATCTCAGACAAGGCAGCAGAGCTTTGTGCAGGAGTTACTCAGTTGTAACAGAAATCTTGTTGTTCGCAAGCACATAATGAAGTCATGCAGAGAGGGTTTACTCTACTCAGAAAAAGACAATCAGCTCTGTCTACATCTTTGGCTTCTCTGCAGTTTTTGCAGTTCCAATAGATTAATTCACTCTTTAGCTTACAACTGACCAGATCAGCAGTAATGAACAATTATTACCTCCTCAAAAAACACACAAAGGGAGCTGTTAAGCAACTAAGTGGCTAGCTGCATGGAACTTGAACTTGGGTGCATCCTCTGAATGGGATTCATATAAGTGCTTCACAGCAGCAGTAACCAAGGTACACATTGCAATTACTACCTGGGATCTTACCACGTGGGCTTATTGTTCATCAGAAAAGGAACTTAAATGAGCTTTGCAGCAGCAGACTTATTACCAAAGCTCATTCTTACCACTGCTTGCAGACTGCAAAATCAGTCGTCAAGATGCAGAAGCCTCTACCTCATCAGGAACTTAGCAGTCTTGCTACAGGTGCCAAAGGGGCTGAGCTTGCTGTGTGACACATCTTAATTAAACAGCTTCAGATGATAATGCATTCTGCTGCAGCATGACATTAATATCATCACTCTCTTGTCTGAAGGCAGAAGTAAACCGCAGAAATTGACACTGCAGTCACTTGACTGCATAAGCAGCTAATGGTGATATTCTTAGAATTATTAAACCATCTTTCAGGATGAAAACTGTCCAGGGGTTTCCAATATTAGCATTAGGCTTAGTAAAGTCTGCTTAGAAGTGGTTAAAAATGCCTAAATACAGTTTGTGACATGGATATGATTGAACAGAAACATTCTCCAGTGTCTCTGTCTTTTCTAGACAGGAAACAAAATTAATTTTCAAGACAGTGTACTAGAATTGTTTCAAGTTACTGCAGTACAAAGATATGTTTCTCTTTCATTAATAATTAATTCTGACATTTTAAAGATGAGAAAATTTCTCATGAAAGAAACTGAGTCTTCTATTCTGTGAGAGCAAAGGATACAATTTTCTGTAACATATGAATATATAACATCCAACAAATTGGACTAGAGTGAAACTATGTTCAACATATTGTGGAACATGCCTAGCACACTTTCATGTACATAATACAGCCGCATTAATGAAAACAAGGTTTTGGTTCTTGGTCTGTTTATTATAAAGTAATACTTGGCAAAATTTTACTGTTTAATACTGACAGACTGCCAATGAAATCCTTGCTTCACTTTGATTTACATGCTAACTACATGTGACTGAAATTAGCTATACAGATCAGAGTCAGGAGGCCAAAAATCTTCCCATGTCACAAGTGTCATTACAATTATCAGAGCACTCCTATCATTCAAGAGACATACATACAATATATGCAGAGTTATTGACTCCTGGCGGCCTTTTGTATGTCCCGTCACTGTCAGTTGTGATTAACCGGTCCTTTTCCGCATCGATAGGACTACCATTTATCTGATGTCGCCGGCGCTGCTTGGGAGAACGTTTTGCACGAGAACTTAACAGGAGGAAAAAAAAAAAAAAAGCAGAGAGAGATAAAAAAACGAACAAGACAAAGGTAATCACATTTCTTTGTACAGATTTTCTTCTCATCCCACTCAAACTTGAACTCCTCTGCTTATTCCCTCCAAGTTATCCTTGCCTCAGACCTGTTTCTCTTCCCAGTTTTTCATGCCAGTCCCATTAGCTAGCCTTGAATCTCTCTCCTCAAGCTTCTCCTAACAACAGTCTCATTGACAGCTCTCCAAACTGTTCCCTTCCTCCCTGAAACTCTTCCCCAGTGTCATTTCCCTTCTACATTCATCTTTGAAAGCTGTCCATGCCCCAGCCCCTGCCAGTGTCTCTCCAGACCTCCCAGACCAACATCTGACACATCTGCAGTAGCAGAACAGAGCACACTACCAGCAGGGCTTTGCACGTGGCACGTTGGGTTTAACCCTACCAGGCCAACAAGCTGAGGAACCCAAATAGCTGGAGAAAAGCTACTTTCTACCAGAGCAGAAGCAGTCAGAGGGCACCAGTGCTTTGGTAACAAAGTACCAGTATTCACAAATCCTAAATAGAGCCCAGGAAAGACTTTCTCTGAAAATATGAGGCCAGGAAGGCAGATCCATGAGGCTGACAAATGTGCCTCGTTACCCAGAGGCAATATATACAAGGTTATCTCATTGATTTGTGAATTTGCCTTTAAAATTCATAATCTCCATGCTTTTTACGTTGTTCAAGGACTTCCTTATTTTGCATCTTTTCCTCCTTTAATAAAAATACTTATTGCAGTTTATGTTTTCCATGTATCTTTTTTTAGTGCTTATATTGCAATTTTGATCTCTCTACATCACATAAAAATCATTCAAACAGCAGAGCAAATTTTTCTGAGACAGCTTTCATACATTCGGGTTTATTTATCATGAATTCTCCCCAGAGAATTTGTAAAAGAATAATTTGCAAACAAAGCATACTGTCATATACTGAAATAAATAAAAATATTTAGATCAACCCAAACCTTTTCACCTAGATAACTCAAATTCAACTAGAGATCAAAATTATTTTAGGCTCTAAAAGTTCTTAAGTACAGGTTTGATGTACTTTAGATGTTGACTCTAAAAGAAAATTGTTCTTTCTCAGCTTTGAAATCCCTACCTCTTCCTGGGCTCTATGAAGACAGTAGGTACACTGCCTCCAGGGTCCAAGATCTTGTCAATTTGCATCTGTGCCTTGCGATATATTCTGTGCTGTTCTTTGGAGTCAACCACCACCACGTCATCCACCACTGGAAATTCATAGTGCCCTTTGCGCTTGGCGCGAAGACGAATCTTATTGCGGTGATGCTCAATCTCAGATTTATGCCTGAGGGCTGTTTGTATCTTAAAGAAAGAGAGAAAAAAAAACCTGCATTTTTCATTTGTAGTTTTTGTAAACAGAATGTTTTACTGCTTTTCCATAAACCTCTTTTTCTCACCTTCCTGCCTGCCCCTACCTCCCTCCTCCCCGAAATCTCTGAAGCATTAAAATAAGTCACACAATTTGTCAACACACTTTCTTTCTTGGATATCTTGCAGTATCTCCATTGTCTCCCCAGGTAGATGTACTATGATACACGATACGATTGCCAGCACAGCAGGTGTAATTAGAGAGGTGGCAGTTTGTTAACAAAAGGCAGGAGGAACACAAAAAACTTCTGCTGTCTGCCAGAAGTGACACTGCTCTGAAAAAATAAGACTAACCAGTACAGGCTGTATCTACCTTTGCTTGTCAAACAGAGATATATTTGATCAATAGTGTTGAAGCCTGCCATCCATTTCCTTTAACAACATCACGTAAGAAGAAAGAACCTAAAGAGCTAATTGAGCTCATAACTCGGTGCCTCTGCTGAGTGCAATGCACCACCACAAACTATGCAGAAATGCAGCAGCAACTCAAGGGCACAGGTCCCTAGATGAACACAGCGTTATCAGCTCCACTTCTTCTTGCAGGTTGAGCCTTCATGCCTTTCTCTTTTTTTTTTTTTTCAAATTCCCTGGAGTGCATCTCATCATCTGGGGAAAGCTATCACAACACCACACTTTTAAGTTCTAGCCCAACACTCACTGAAATCATTCTTATCAATGCAAAAGACTTGGGCAACAGATGAGGTAGCAACAACTGCTCTGTCTGTGCTGGACTAGTTCTAGAACACATTTGTAGCAGCTAATTAAAAAACAAATAAAAATTGATTTTTGTGTATTCTCTCATGACTATAAAAGGGACACAAGCCAGACTTACTCTTTACAACTACAGTTAGAACTATATGTCTTCTGCCCATATAATCAGATTTCTGTTTTGCAGCCCCTCTTGCCTATGTATATTAGATACAGGTATTTACCTCTCTTCTGTAAGGTATTCAGAAACACAGTATCTTAACACAGTGAAGTTAAAGGTTTCAGTAATCTTCCATTCTGAATTATGAGAAGATGCCATCTTATACCCAGTACAAAATGGATGCAGGTACACAGTACTGTCAGACAGCGTATGCTGTGGTTTTGCAGCGCATTACCTTCTCTCCCAACACCCCAGGCGTGCTCATATTCTGCTTACAGTAACCTGAGCCTCAGATAAAGCAGGAAGTTTCTGTATGTTTATGGTCAGATAAACACATCAGAAGTTGGAAGTAATGAATGAGCTGCAAATTCAAATCCCAGAATGTCTTGAGATTACTTGTTTTTATAACCCACATCCTGAGTTGCTGGAAAGTCAAAAGAATTCTGTAGAATGAAAACCAACGTGGGCCAGACGTTCCAATTCTCACACATTAACTAACATGAATTTCCTAAGTCATGTTCTGCTGACTAGCAAAAGGATGGTAACACACGGTATCCTGAACATCATATTTGCTCCTCTCTCAGTGTTTAAGTTTTGGTTTAGGTATCTCTTAAAAACAAGTCAGATTACCTCTTTGGCGTGATACAGGATTATTCCTGTTACTTGCCAAAATTCAGCTCCTCTGGAACTAATGAGGAACTCCTGATAACAAGAAACTGAATACGTTTCACTTCCCTCTTGGCTGGGCATACAGTCCTCCACAAACATTCACAGCACTTCAAAAATACCTCTTTATTAATTTTGTTGGTCTCTGCTACCCTATCAGAAAGCACTGAGTTCTGAACCGGAGGTGCTGCCATCGGTTGCATGGCAATCAGTTGGATCTTGCTTGGGACCCGTCTGCTGGCATCTGAGGAACGCGACATCCTATCCACGTGTTCGAAGATAGAAGCTGAGGAGTGTTGTTCGTTGCCACTGCTGGTCTGAGGAGGTCCTAAATCACCAGAACAAATACAGAGTAGAGTAGCGCTGCTAGGGTTATCTCAGTCAACTGTTAAGCTCTACAGATGCTATGCTACAAGACTATGCCATGTTTTCCATCTGTGATAAATTTGGCCTACAGGCCTTCCAGCTGATTCACATTTAGTGTACAACAAGTTTACCTAGTGGTTTGCAAATTATAAACCTTTTTCCATGATCTTTCCAGAAGGTGAGCTGTCATTCTTTATTTCTGCAAACCAAGCTTTTGGCATTTGCAAACCCCCAAAATCTCAATCTATTTAAGTTCATAAAAAGCTGTTCAAGTGCATACTGCTAATGGTTCCTCTTATCAGTACTTAAGGAGATGCAAATTCCTCAAATGGAGGTTCAAAAAGCAATACCATATGTCTCACTGCAAAACGCAGTTCTTAAGTAATAGAAGGAGTGATATATGAAGTAAACAAAAAAACTCTCAGAGGTCTACAAAAAAACCCAAATAATTTTACAGACATTTTACTGATTAAAGCTTTTAAGGCACTGTTTTCATCTCTGTGACAGGATGAACAGTTCACCTAGTAATAAGAAAGCTGCACAAATATTGCTATGTTGAAATTTGTTGAAGAGGTTGGACCAATTCAAATATGACCTGAAATCTGTAGGATCATCCCAGTGGTTTGCATTTAAGCACATATTTAAGTATTTTTTTTTGCTGGAGCTAGGCCTACAACAGGAACTGTTATGTGGAACAGGCTTGCAAAAACTATTGAAGACTTGCAAAATAATCCTTTGTTTGGTCCACATGGTAACACCACAAATTCTCAAACTGCTTTTCACCATGAAATAGAAGCAATAAGAGATCAAGATTTGTGACTCCTCTTTAAGGAGGAACACAAAAGAATAGAGGGACGCAGTCTCACATCCTTGCAAAGACTTCTACTAATGGGTTGTGGTTCTCAGATTCAAATCAGAAGGAGAATCAGACATGATTCCAATACAGAATCAATTCTTGATCAACCTGATCCAACTCCAGTCTACAAGAAGGAAAATAAAACAGCCACTGGCTCTGATCCATATGCAACACATGCTGGTAATGAAGCATAGGGTTCAGAAGAGGAGTGAATGCTCTCTTCTGCAGAAGATCACAGTACATGACTGGCTCCTTTGTTTCCCTCTTCCAGTACAAAAAGGGAGCAGGAGAGGGAAGGAATGGTACATTTTACTATATTCACAGTACATTACCTTTGGGCTGGAAAGCAATCTTGCCACAAGCTAAGCAAAATTCTTATTTTTCGTAATTCTCAAACTTGATCAATGCATTGTCAAATGTACACATTTATAAATGGTATTCATCATTTGTAAGTGTGACTTTCCTATATAAGCGTCCTTAAAAAGAAAGTAACAGTTCCACTCGATCTCTGTGTTCCAAATGTTTTGCAAGCCACAGAGCCTAAATGAAATATCTCTCTCTCTCTTCTGTAGCTATTTGTATGATCTTTACCATTTGTTAGCTTCAGAGCCCCATCTTCATGCATTTCTCAGAAGCATGAAAGCACTGTCTCTCAGAGAGAGGGGCACAAGAGAGAGAAAGTAGTTAGGGTGAATCCCTCAGAGCAATCCTGTAGAGCAATGGAAATCTGAACTTCTGCATTCATCTTTCCCATTTCCCCCATACGTTAGTAATTTTTTCCAACCTTTTCCAGTCAAAGACCTGTTCTCAAAGCTCACTGACCTCCAACATAAAATTTTAAGGTTATTTTTGTATTACTTGGTTAGTAAGGTCCAATATATTCAATTATGCTGAACATTCACTCTGAATCTTTATAATTTTATCCATAACCTTTCCTTCTGCACACATAAACAAGTGTTTGGCACAGGTCTCTTATCTGAAATAGTTCTTAAACTCGTTTTGTAAAACTGTCAAGTCCCACTGTCAAATTTCAGTAAGGCTTTACAGCAACATCGTATGTTACTCTCTTTTGCAGAAAAGATGCATACACATACAAAAAAATCCATAAGCTGCACCTGACCTTTAAATTATCTGTGAGCACACACTGTATGTGTCTATAAATACAAACCAAGATGGAAGTATAGTAAAGTTGATAAGAAAGCCGGGAACTGCACAGTGCTGTACACATACAACTCAACAGATGAATGAGTTCCTTTAGAAATTTTAAGAGAGTGAATAAGAATGGTTTGTCATTTCAAAGCTCTTATATTACACTATTGTCCATGGTTAGAAAATCATCCTTATAAAGCTATCAGATGGCACTATACAAAATTTTGATTGCAGACTAGATAGCTGAGGCTGAGAAATAATGGAGAGGAATTAATACCCAAAATAATGAACAGGACACATTTAAACAACTTGTCCACCACACAGGTCACGTGTCAGGATCAATATTCACCACTGTTCCATGGATTGAAACTACTAATTGAACTGAAATGTCAGGAAAATGAATTGCTTTACAGGAAGCTATGATTTCCTATGAAAATCAATACAGCTGGAGATAGAGGAAGGCTACTGCTTCCTGCACCCTCTTGAAATAAAAACAAGAGACACAGCAACCAAGATGCATAAAGCCTCATTCAAAACCAGGTAAAGTCAATGGGAACCTTCCACTGGTATTTGAATCTTGTCAGAGTATGCAATTTGAGATAAATTTCACACAATTTCTTTGTATCCCAGTAGATTATGTCCCCAGGACGCAGCTGATGACTCCCATTAGTTACTTGTACAAACTCAACAATGGAAAGTGTCATAGGCAACCTTATATCCATCCTTCTCGACTATTGTAAGATGGAAACTGCTATCAGAGGACATAGTCCTTAATATATCTCTAGATATGGTATGCATTATCAAAAACAGTGTCAGTCTTCTCCTGCTCTATCTTTGCTATTTCTCTGTCCTGACCGGAAAAACAGTAGCTGATGAGAAAAATAACTGTGCTTCTTTGCAGGTAGCCTGCAAAGTCTCAAGCTTCCAGTAAAGACATTAGCTCTAACAATATCTGTAACTTGTTTATATAAAGCTAGTTTCAGGACCTAGTTGCCTCAGTTTTGCTTCTTTCACTGTCATGTTTTCCTCAATAATTTAAAAGAATTGGGAGGAAATTAGAAAAATGTGCCTAAACTGGATGACTATAATTTGTATTACTGAAAATTTTTTTTATACTTCAATAGTTCAAAAGCAATTTCATTTTTTCAGACTCAGAAGACAAACCCTTCTGTCCTTAAGATATAACTGCAGCTACCCCAGCACCTCTACTCATATTTGTACTCAACTACCAGCTCTGGTTACTTACCCACTCTGTTTGCTCCTGACAACATAAAGGAAAAAGAAGAGACAACACAGTAATTATTACAAATAATTCAGCTGGAATGGCAACCGGAAAAAAACACTGCAGTAAGATGATTGCATTGAATTAAATGCATGAACTCGGATCAAACTGCCAAGTCTCAGCTGCACAAAAAGGGAGCTGAATCTGCCATTCAACAGACAGGGCTCTCTGCAGAGAGTGCCTCTAATTCTGAATGCTGAAAATAATCCCCATGATTACCAAACTAGAGGCACCAAACGTCAAAAAAAAATGGTGTATTTGATCCAGTAAGGGCATGAGAGGTAAAAAGGACACATTTTACACAATATCCTTGCTGCCTTTGCCAGATAATTCAGATGTAGTAATACCTAACACTTCTACGCCAAAAGGAAATGTTAAACGTTACATAAAGTTTTAAGCCAGATGAAAAATTAAGAGAAAAAAAAAATGAGGTTCCCAGGTAAGAAGAAATGTGAGAGCACTAAATCAGGGAAACAGAATTGAAGTCAGATAGGTTGGAGCTACTCATAAATCATCCTGAGATGAGCTCTACCATAGCATAATGGTTTTCCTACATATTTACTTGTGCATGATTTCTGGTTCTTGGAGCAAACCTAAGGTGCTGAATATACATACAGCATCTTCTTTTTGTAAATTGTTTAAAGTACATACAGTATACATTGTCTGCTGAGTTATTAGGAAGTCTAACTTTCTAGTCACAGTAGCAGATACTGTGCTTTGTTTTCTTACATCTTTGTTACAAAGGAAAGGCTGCTTCATCACCCTTGCTCGTCCAGGAGTAGTCCACACCATGAAAGTTTAAGAATCATACACTATTTTCTTGCTGTTTAGCCACCCAAGAGTTAGCAGTTTATATAAACTATCTTACATATTCCTCAATCTCATTTCTTCAACATAAGCAAAAACTGAAGATTGACTGCTGTACTCCGAATTTCACTGGCACTGCATTCCTTAGTAGTCATCTTTACATCTCAGCTGGTATTTCACAGAGTACGTGGAAGAACATTCAATATACCGAAGAGACTGCTGACAATGCGGTCAGCATTTTCTTCTTATTTTTTGCTGCTGCCAAGGCCATGTGTATTAAGAAGAGATGGTGATATCACAAGCTCCTTTACCAGATACTCAGTATCACAATTTTTTCTAGGAAGGCTATTATGATTTAAGGCAAAGACCTGGTAACTAAAACCTCAAGCAAGGACAAACCATCTAAACCCAAAAGGCTCTCAGAAAAAACATTTAGTGTTTGTGTAGGCACAGTTAACCACACACTTTTAAACAGGAAAAGAATTTAAAAGAATGCTTTAATTAAAAATAAAAGTGGGTTTGTAGTGTTTTATCAACTTTTCAATGAGGAAAGAAGTGTATCTTTGGGTACCTCCAAGACAAATGGTGGCACTTTAACTGGAAAGAATGTGGTTCTTCACAAAAAAAAAATAAATGTATCTGTTATTAACTTATTAGCACTGGATTTTCATATTTCTAAAGCACAATCATGAAGACATCTTGATGTCTGAATTAGAACTTATTTGTAAAAAATTTACATCTCTGGTCTCTTTTTTTACATCTCATTTTTTCAAAGTTACAGACATATACCCAAGCTGTATCAAGTCCTGCTGTGACCTCTACTGCCCATGTAACTGTCTGCAAGATTGCTACCAGGAGAGCCACAATTAGACCTAAATGGAAAGAGGTTTGCTGAGGCTGTGTGGGAGACAAAAGGAGGAAAGATTCATTCCTGCTTGCTTGATTCAAAAGCTTGCTGGAATGAAAGAATGTGTATTTCTTCAGTTTCAACACAAGAAACTAAACAAAAAAATGGCACTCTCAGCAACTTGATCTAATTGTGGAGGGGTTGGACTAGATGACCTCTAAAGGTCCCTTCCAACCCAAACTATTATATGATTCTATAATACAAAGGAGAGGAAGAAAGTTTTCTGTGACACAACTCAGAAAAATTAACAGTCAAAAATGAGTTTAGAAAAGTTAAGAGTACCACAGTAACTCTTCAACCTGAGTAAAGCACTGCTACTGCACACAAGAAAAAAAAGAAATTAACAAACCCTTCTTCACTGCTCTGCGTGGTTTGCCCTCATTTGCAACAGTTGATGGTCTCGCAGTTTCTTCTCCTGTCTCTCTCCCACTGGATTGCTCACTTGCTGTGGAGTCAGCATCTGATGGCGAAACTCTGCCACAAACATTAAAACAAACAAACATGCAATGTAAGTTTAAAAAGGGGCACAGTTCTCACATGCAAAGAATCCTGTGTTACAGTATCTTGTGAAGATTGCTAATATTTTCCTCTGTTTACAAGTAAATTTATCATAAATTATCATAGTTAGATATTCATTGCCATGATGATACTGTTGTTGCGTGTGAAAATTGACTGCAACAGGATTCACATGTGACAAGATAATTAACTATTCTTCCCTTTAAAATACACTTCAAGAAAAAACTCTGTATTCATAAGTAGCAGATTACTTTTCAGACAGAAAAGAATTATACTAGAAATAACAAATTCGTACAGGTAATTAGTCTAATATTCAGACTTGCTAACTTGGTCTTCTCTTGCTAACACTACAAGTCCATGTGAATATTTTCTTGACCAGTTAAAAGTAGGGCCATTCAAAAACACGACGTCTATGTATTTATCCCACGCAGTCATGAGATTCTTAAAAACATTTGTTACCTACAAATTACAATCTCAGTGTTCATCATTTCTGTGGGCGATTACAGAAATATAAAGAAATACTGTGATTTCCCCAAACAGAATACTTCAGGCATAAAACTATTTAGATAGTATAAAAATAGAAAAAATACAGGGCATACACCACTGCCCAGCTGACACCAAAGCCTGTCATTTCATATGGGATCAGTCTTCGTGACAGTGTCTCTACTGACCATCTTGTCTTGTGAACATTCCTGTTCTGTTCCTGCAGGGAGTTAATCACAGAAAGTGTGCACGTGCCTGTGCATCAACCTTGTGAAGTGCAAGATTTGCTTGGGCTAGATGGACATCTGAACTAGCTACTGAGGCTCTCGGCTAAGCATCAACCTGTCTAGAGCACAAAGATGAAGATAACTATTCCCAGTCAGACAAGCTTAGCGCCAGTTAAAGCTACTCCTTGCAGCAGACAATGCTCTGAATTCGACTCCCTTTTTCCTCCTCCCTGAACAATGTACTGATAATTGAACTCTGTCTTTCTTTCTTTTCTGCAGGACTGTAATACTAATAAGTCACATCCCAAAAAAAAAAAAAAATTAGCAGAGAAAAAAGGAGAAACGGCTCTCAGTGGGCTTACAGATCTGCACCATTGCATCTTTTAATCTTTTCTAAGCTGGAGTGGGTGGGCAGAGCTATCATCTCCATCACTTTTGTCTTGGTTCAGCAGAGTATAAGGCTGGAGTTCTGTTTGCAGATCTGCTACTGACTTTGTTTCACCTCATTGTGCTTTGTTTTCCTTCATACTCTTTCCTCAGACTAAATTATCATTAAGTAAATGGTAGGAACATAAATAGTGCTGAGCCAAAATCAGTCGTTCTTTTAAAGTGCTGAGGAATACGCAGTTGTATCCTCTCAAGCCAAAACAACAGGTCCAACTCTCAGCTGGAGCTTAGAGATGCCATGCTTTCTGAATTCCGTTGTTTTCCTTGTTTGCTGTTTTTTACAGATACAAAACACGTACTCACATCATCACTATATTTCCTGGCATGCAACATACAGTCCTGAATTGCACTGTGATGAACTGAGTTCTGTATTTCCTCACAAAACAGAAAACACACCACGCTATCATTTCACATTTCAACTTCTGCCTCAGGGAATAAATGTTTTAAATCTCAAGCTGACATGAGTATGTCAGCATGTTAGGGAGATGATGGTAACATCTCCATAGTTAAGCCTAAAGGGAGATTTGCTCATAAGGCAGGATGAGGCAGAGAAGGGAAATTATCTTTTGAAAACATTTTGAAGTGTTTGAATTTAGCTGCTATTAAAAAAAGAAATATCTTTGTTCCAGATCTGATCAACAATTCATTATTGTCTTCAGTGGAAGCATTAAAATGTTGGCTTCTGAAAATGTTTCCTGCTTAATTTTCTGAACTGTTCTAGATGAAATACAGTAACAGACTCTAGTTTCAATTTATTTCTTATACTTATGTGCATGTGAATATAGATATCATCCCCTCTCCCTAAGTATCATCTCTGTCTTAGGCCACTTCTGAGCTTTTTAAAAGAAACACAGAAACACTTGTCTTTCTAATTTATATTCAATTGTTTTAAGCTACATCAAATTTATTTAAGCTACATCAAAATGAGTTAGCAAATTTTTCTTCATTATTTTCCAATTTTGCCTATCTTCCACTGTACCACTGGTAGACTACTACTTGCAAGGCCTGTAGGGAGTTAGGAGGACAGGCTCAGCACCTCAGAAGGTGGAAACTGAGCTGTAAGGAGCCCACACAGGGAAGATGAAGCAAAGATCTTAGGATAACTGGAGCTTTAGAGGAAGGATAGAAGGTGGAGCAGAGGAGCAAGTTGTGTCTCAGAGACCCGCAGGTCAGGAAGAACAACCATTAGTTTCCTTCTAAGCTCATTCAACTCTGCCCTTGGTTGTTTTTTTTATCCTCCCACCATGCAATACCACATAGGTAAAAGCACAGGGGATGCAGAGCAGGAGACAAAGGAGTGCAAAAATATGAGAGGGAGGCAGAGGAATAAGAATTACTGGAAAGTGGAGCACAGAGGAGCTTTGCAATGAGGAGCTGTTTGTGACTCATCACAGCACTCCTCTCCTCAGGACTCCCATTTTTTTCCCCCACCTGTTACCTTACCACTTATCCCCTCTTTTTTTTTTTTTTTAATGCACAGATCTTTCTTTACTTCATAGCTCTGTTACAGTGCCTATCCTACAAACATAATCCTTTTCAGCAAGACACATTCACATCATCTGATTATCGGAAAAGGTTAGGAAATTATGGCTGAAGATTGACAGACACTTCTGCACTTGCACAGCTGTAAATTACCGCTCCTTTTCCTGACCAAAGCTGGTTTGCTATGAGAGCAATCAGATAACCACAAATAAAAACACTCATGCATCTTCCCTGAATTTTGGAGATACTACTTATTTCTGGAAATTCCACTTATCATACATGTATTGATCACTATTAATATTACTGAAACACACTGCTATTTGTCAGTGGTCTTCGTTTATTTTTAACCACCCACTGCCTTAGTAGCTAGAGTCACTACAAAGAACATACAACAGAAAACATGCACTTTGTATTTCCACTAAACAAGCAATGACTTGACTTCAGACAGCCTAGTAGTCTCTTAAATACTCCTCTTAACTTGGCATGTTGCCTTTAAGAGAAAAAATGGACACCAAATTCTCATAATCTTGCACTAATGAGTAGTGAGGCGTAACTCTGATGGCCCACTATAAAATACAAGTCCCAGAGCTCTGGAATGGTTCTTTCCACTGAAATTGCCCTAAAAAATACAGCAATTGACAGCCATTAATAAACTGTCACCTACTACAATTTGTTTTTCCTCTGTGAACTGACCTCCCTCTGTGTCGAACAGTCTTTGAAGGCTTTGAGGAAGTCTTGGATTTTGGGCTGGGCACATCTCCATTTTCAGACGGGGTAGTATCCTTAATAGGTCCTGGTAAAGGAGCTGGCTCGTGGATAATGAGGACATCATCTTTATTGTGCTGACCCAGATGCTGCTTAGCAAAATCAAAGCCTTTCACACTTGGGGCTTGTAGCTGTGAAAGAAGAACAAAGACAAAAAACAGGAACCATGAGTGACAATGAGTGAGTACAAAGGCTTTGGTTAAGACCTGCAAACAATAGCCACTAGGAGGATGGTCAAGATACGGTAGTCTCAGGAATGAACATGAGAGCTGCAGGGACAAGTAAAATAAAAACCCCATGATTCTGTCATCTGTGTATCATATACTTCAGTATATGATACACAGTTTAAAACTCCAAATCAGCAAATCTAGCTAAAAAATAGCCTTCTGTTGCTGCTACCTTTTTTTTCAGTTATTCAGATTTAATCATTGTGTGAGGAGCTTTCTGTACTTGTGGGTGCAGAGCCACGTACTGACTGAAATGATTACCACTGCCAGGTCATCTTTCCATTTCTCTCAGTCAAAATGAGTGAAGTGAGTTCAAATAACATCAACAATGTCACTACTGATCTCCCTCATTTTGAACTCCCCAAATCTGCAGGAGTCTGGGAGTGCTTGTACAAACGCCTAGTTCATCTGATGAAAGATAAACATTCTGCAGATCTGAGTTATACAGCAGCCTGGCAATGACTCTTCAGCCAGCATGGATGCCTCCAGAAAAGAACTGCAAATCTAGCTCTTAGGAATTTTATACTGAATAGACAGAAAAATCCACAAAATACTTCGGAGTTTTGAGAAACTAGATACTTATCCTAGAGATCTTATTAAGGGATTATGGATTCAATGAGCATCTTGCTTGAGAAAGGCACAGAACTGGGCCTTTCATTTTCATAACTGTATTTATAAAAAAATCTAATCTCACCTTGTCAATGACTTGATTCAGACATAACTTAATCAAGTCTCCAAGTTTCACGCTCTCTTGAGATTTTTTTTTTTTGGACTTTGGAGTAAATAGAAATTCTGAAGAACTAATTAAGATAAAGTTTTTCAAGTCCCGCTCAATTTTATGTGGTTTGGAAGTTGAAAGTAGAAAGAAATGTTGACAACTCCAGTTTTCAAAGTGCATGCATACATAGCCACTGCACATCACACATACAAAACCCTCTGTGTGTTCCTAGAGCTGATTTCCTTCAAAGTGAAACACGTGTTGGAGTACATTTATGGGTGCGTCAAGTTCCAGATGTTTAAATGAACCCCCTTTCATAAAGCTTGGCATGCCAACATAACTACAAACAGACTCGTCTGATATCTTGCCAAAGATAAGCTTGCCTAAGGAACATTCTGAAACAATCTCTTCAAAATATTTTCTCAGTAAGCAAACATTTTCCAAATGGTTCTTAGAAAGGATGTTGCAGTAGAGCAAACTGCCTATTTAGACCAGTAGATGGCAATAAAGCTCTCCTGTAAAATCCAACAACTACCTGGATGGTCGAGGTTTCAGAGTTCATTTCTCACAAAATGACTAAGCTTATTATTCAAACAGATCTGGATGTCTTCCACTATACTTCCCATTTTTCTTGGGTTTTACAACGGTCCCTTCAATTCAGCATTATGGGTGATTCAATTATTGAATTTATGTAAACGACTGCAATCACTGATTCAAAAAGGCACTGTTGAGCTAGACCAGGTGAAGGTGTAACTGTTTCTCCATTTTTTGAGTCATAGTCATCTAGGGAACCCTTCCTGAAACTTCCCTCCTATCAGAGTTGAAACACTGTCTTCAGGATCTTGCTCGCTTAAAAAAAACCCCCCAAAACTCCATGCCTTCCACCTCGCCCCCAATACTTCTGAGGAGGAACTTTTCACTTCTGCTGTTAGAATTATCATGCCTGCTTGCAGCACTTTGATTACTGAAACTCCTCTTAGCTACTGCACCTGCTTGGTATTATGTCTGTTTTCTTTGAAGATATTTCTGTGTGCGACACACTTCCTTTGAACTTCTTCACAGGTTTTCCTTCTTCTTACCCTTTCATACTCCACTCTCATGCCTATACAGCCCTGCTGCTGCTGCCTCATGATCACTTCCTCTACTTCACTACATTCTCCTCCCTTGTTCTCTAGCCCCCTTTGCTCCAAAGATGATGAGAGTCTTCAGCATGTGCTGGGCCCAACTATTACACAAAAAAAAAAAAAAAAAAATGGTGGCGCTCTACCACTTCCTAAGCACCCCTGATTTAACTTGCAAAGTTACCACTACTTTTTGAATAGTGTGATGAGTGGGGTGGGCAAGGACAACTAAAGAAACAAACATTCTAGTAATACTGGAATTACTAGAATGGTTTTATGAAGATTGCCCTACGTCTGAAGCATGCATTTCAACATACCTTAGAGTTAACTCTAGCATACTGGGTTTGTAAGCCCTCTGGGGAGCAAAGCAACATGCAAAAATATAAATTGTAAATCTTTCAACTTCGAATAGTCTTATTCCTAGCTGCAGCCTAGCATAACCTTTCGTCTAAGCAGAGTTAGAGAAACAGATATATTTATGTGTACATGTACACACACCACAGCATATGTATGCACAAATGTTCATCTGCAGACAGACCTCACAGAAGCTGAATTAAACGACTGTTAGTATTGCAAAGACAAGCACTTGCACTGTAAGAAACGGCACAGTTAAGATTGTCTGAACGGTCACAACTGGATCCTCTCATGCGTAGGCATTGCAATAGTCTTGAGTTACAAGAATCATAAATAATTTCTTCCACAAGAACTCTCTTGCTCTCTCCCACCCTGCTGGATTCTTGCCATAAGCTGGGCCTTCTGCTATTAGCTGAAGTTGGGCAGAATATAAGAATGGCATTTGTAGAACCAAGACACCCATCTCATTTTACACAGAAGCTGGCAAACACGTAGAGAAAGAAGGAGGGGACATAAGAAGGGAAAGGATGCATTCTTTTATGCTTATCTGCA
Source organism: Chlamydotis macqueenii (assembly GCF_036417535.1). Taxonomy (NCBI): domain Eukaryota; kingdom Metazoa; phylum Chordata; class Aves; order Otidiformes; family Otididae; genus Chlamydotis; species Chlamydotis macqueenii. Next base: position 63,239,119 of record NC_141556.1, on the reverse strand, counting down.
GCTAGGGTGACTCAGATTTTGCCAGCGGATTTCATGGGCACCTGCTGGAAACACGGGACTGGCAAGTCTCAAGTATCACCATCCCAGGCCTGAAGAAGCACTCATCCCAGGTACAACAGAACCTGTGGCTCCGTTTTCCTGAAGTTGCAGCCAGGTAAAATCCCCATCTGGTCTTATTCTTCCCTGCCAGGCAGAACCAGTCTCTCCATCCTGCCCCTCTCCCCCTCTGCCTGCCAGCTGCCAGATTCTAGTTTACACTGCCCAACAACCTGGGGCTCACTGCTCTTTATTCCTTTACCTGGCCTCATAGCAACCTCATGCACACAGCAACAAAGAAAAAAAACCCTCTAAGCTTTTAAGGTACAGCTCTACAGAGGCTATATGCAAGAACAAGTGTAATCCTATGAGAATTTAACCGGTAAACCTCTAACAAGTCTCTGTCAATCCCAGGCAAACATTTTCCCAAAGGTTTAGAACTTAGTCAGAAACAGGCAGCTCCCTCCCCACAGAATAGGCAAAAGCATTTCCCTCGCAGAAAACGATTAATCTTCTGGCCTTTTTCCTTTCCTTCCCTCCTATGCACCTCCAAAGGTTGAGAATATGCACCAGAGCTTCTTCAAAACTATTTTTAAAATTTGGACAGAGCACTTATTTTCTTTAAACTTGTTCTTCAAAAGAACAAGCTCTTCTTACCGTCCTAAAAAAAGATTCAGTATGAAACTGACACTTGAATGGAAAACTTTGGCCTGAACAATTCAAATAATTTTCCAGATACCTTCTGCTAAAAAACCTTAAGTTGGCACTACCAGCTCCAGCCAATACACGAACAGTATGAGAGACTGTATACATGTGTATATGCGTGTTTGCGCATACGAATGAAAAAATAAGATAGAAAAATATGTGAAGATATATACATGTAAAACATGATACCTGACTGAACATGAGAAGATGGCCCTCAATGAAAAAAAATGATAAAATGACTTAAATATCAAACCCATTATTTTAGAAATAGAAATACTAATACGATTACTACTGCAGAAACAACGCTGACAGAAACTCACTTCCTTTTCTTAAAGAAAAATGTACACTTCTGATACCTCACCTCTTAAACCATGGCAACGTTACGACTTTAACTGAGAACAGATACTAACCAAAAAATCTACATTTTCAGTGAAAAGGGTCTGAAGGACACTGAAATACAACTCTGCTTTCTGCAGGACTAGATGGTCAGATCACTGAGACTTGGTGGAAAAAAATGAATAGTGTTGTTCCAGACTGAAAAGGTTTCCTACATTTTCTTACAAATTTCTGTGTGCCACCTGTTACACTCTTCCTTTTCATTATATCCAGTTATATAGCATAACAGATTGGATGACCTCAGCTCATTTTAGGACAGGTAGTCGGAATACCATGTGTTGATCAGTCATCTACTGCTCATAAATCAAACACCACCAAGGAAAGAATACAGCTTCTTTCTAAGAGCGCATTTGTGATACTGCTACCTGTTCAGGTGCTGAAACTGCGCCTCTTTATCAGCCTCACGTGCCCTTACTTAACACTGCACAAAATCAGCATTAGCAAAGATTTCTTGTTTTAAATGTAAGTTGTTAGAGAAGGCTTTCATTTGTTTTATCTTTATGTATTTGTGAAAGGAAAAAGATAAACTACTCTGAAGCTTACCACCAAAATGAACATGTCTAAACTATTGCATTTGTAAGGCATTATATTATTATACAAACGCAGAACCTGCTGAAATCTAAGGGGAAGATGATTTCAAATTAAGTCCAAAGAGTGCTTTAATTCTATTGTTGCATACTCAATGAAAAAAAAATATTTGAAGCTCAATTGGTAGAAAAATAAAATAATTTCTGCAGAAGCCTACGAAGTCCGCGCATCTCAGTCAAGACTTATTCCATGAAAGCAGCTAATAATTTCCGTACTGTTCAAGTCACAGAAATATAACATGGTTGCCAATACATTGTTTTGCTAGATGCAGAGACGCACCAGGAATGTCAACAATCTGTTTTCTCAAGAAAGCAAATACCGCACACACAGGTCAGTGAATAATTTCAGCAGAAAGCAGAAGAGAAGAAATACACTTACTCAGTATTCTTCCTGTACGTTCTACAAGCAGCATTTGAATTTGGACATAATATAAAGAATAATGTATTAAAGTATTTTTCTATTTATTTTATATCACAGTCTTGCCTTGTTTCTTGTTGAGCTAGATGCATTGAGCAGAGGCTATTAAAATACATTTCTAAGGAAACAAAGGAAGTAAGCATAATTTCAAAAATAATACTTTAGTGTTGGCACATAATCTACGAACAGGACAGGAATCCCTGTAAAGAAGTCCTGCTGACTTATGACCTTACTAACATGCTGGCACTTGGAATGTCACAAAAATGACAGGATAAAGAAACTTGACAGAAAAAAAAAATGTTTTCAAGTCTACTAGTTTAAATGCAGCAAAGCAACGAGAATCAGTGTTCTTAAAGTTACTGTGGGTTCAAGATGTAAGCCAGTCTGATTTAGGATGGCTAAAAGGTATTATACATTGCAAACTGGCTTCCACAACACGAGATTCACACCACCAAATCCTTCTCTGTATCCCCAGGGCACAACTGCATAGGGAGTGTGAATTCACTGGATTACGCTCATGATGCACCAGTAAGGACAATTATTTGCAGCTGCTAGTGTGGTCTTAATTTTATATCTTTTTTTTCACCATGCTTCTACTATCCCATCTAAGATGTTGGCTACTTCTTTGTCCCACAAGGATGATTCATCCATATTGCCTGTAGTGACTGTTTCATGAGGTATTTAAAACACCTACCAATCTACCAATAAATAAGAATTTAGAAGTACTGAGGCATGTTCACCTTTCTCAGTCTCATTTTCCTATCCACCTCATTATTCTAATACTATTCCCATCCCTTATGCACCTAAGTATACTTTCTGTACTTTTGTTAACATTGCTCTCATTCAACATAAAACCCTTTGGGATCGTAGCCAGGCGCTGCCTGTAAAATATGCATACAAATTATACATGCAATTCAACAACAATAACGCATATCTGAGTTAAGACACAAGAAACCTTTGTTGATTAAAAAAAAAATACTATAAGATCACATAGTAGCTGAGTTCCATCTCCGTAGCCTCCCTCAAAATACTGGAAAAAAAAAAGACCCATTTGTATTTCTCAAGGTCTTTCTGTGCCATTGACACAAGTTTCCTATGAAAGGGGATATGATACAATGCATTTGTGCCATAAGCAGAAACTCTTTCTCAGCCTACTTAAAAAAATATACTAAGCATCATCAAGAAACATGCAGAGGGATCCTTCACTGCTGCTGGTTTAAGGAAATGTTTTTAATTAGCAAAACAAAAAAAAAGTATCTAATTTGATTTCAATACCTTTGCTTGTTAACTGTGTACGTATGTAAAAAGAAGTGTCTGTGCAATGGCAGTTCACTATATTGCCTCTTAGGTGGGATGCCATCACCCTTCCATTACAGCTGTGTTACAGCCTGTACCCTCTACAACAAGCCCCATCTCAAAAAGAAGCAGGATTTTGCAAACTGAGTGCCCAAAAACGGAGTTCTATGTACAAAATGCTGCCCATTTTCTCATCTTGGACCAAGGACCTCTTCATATAACTTATGTCTCACGTTTGCCATCACAACAGCACTTCTGTCAACTGGGAACAGGTAAAAGCAGTTGTGCAAACATGTCGCTGTGGAAAAGAAACACACTTATAGTTGCACGGGTTTCCACCATCAAGTCGAGGAAAGGTAGCACATGGTATAGACAGTGCTGGCATGGAAAACCAGAACAAGCTAGCATACAGCCTCTGGTTCTCCTACTCTCTTCTGAAAAGTCAAAACTCTGTTTTACCGCTCACCACCATACAAATACTAAGTAAAGCAGGAATCCCACAAAAAAATACCGCCTCAGGAATTTTACTCCTGGAGTAGGAATAAAAACAAATAAAGAACACCCAAAACTTGCAAAACTTTATAAAGCCTGAAATTCTCAAGACACCTGTTCTGAAATAGTTTTTTAAGACAGATTCCTCTCACGGATTTTCATCATCCCTCCTCTTCTCCTCTGTGCATTTCTTCCTGCTACACTAATATTACCATGACAGCTCAGTAAATTTCACAAAATACAAGAGGGATCATGTTGTTGAAAGCCCATAACTCTGAGTACATCTATGCCCACAGGCTGCTGGGATAACTGCTCTAACAGGCAGGATTTTGTGTCTGAATCATACACAGTTTTAGCCCTCCTTCTCCGACAGAAATGCCACAGGGTGGATACTATCTTAACCATGGTCTGGTGAGGTTCCTTCCTTTTTAGATATAAACATGTGTTGGAGTCACTGAGCCCAACAAAGTACCAGCACAAAAATAAATGAAAATTGCTGACCTATCCTCTACCATAAAAGTCTGTTAGTGCTTTTCTCACCATTTGCGGAGAGGAAGTGTTTCTGGGCTGTGTTGTGTGTGCTCTGTCCAGTTGGTGAGAGCCATGTTGCGAATGTATTATTTTGCTTCACAAGTTCATAGAATCATAGAATGGTTAGGGTTGGAAGGGACCTTCAAAGGTCACCTAGTCCAACTCCCCTGCAAGGAGCAGGGACATCTCCAACTAGATCAGGTTACTCAGAGCCTCATCCAGCCTGGCTCAGTGACTCAAACACATGTTTATATCTAAAAAGGGTTTAACGCACACAGAAAAAAGCTCAATCATATATACTGTGGAAATAATCTGCTTGCTGAAATGAAGCTACAAGTGAGTAGTAACATTAAAACCTTAGGCAACAATGATTTCATACTGGCCCATTTCCTTGTTCCCAAAATAGCTAAATTCTACAGTAAACTCTTTAGCATCTTTTGTTAGGAAAGACAATTTATTTCCCCAGTATTAATCTAGTCTCAGTGGTCTATTACGTTTAGGATGGTATAAAGTTTATCTGTATTTCGAAAACAGATTCTTTTTCTTTTTGCTTAACTCTTTTTCAAAAGTAGCCTCTATATACATGTCACTCTACAAATCCATGGGTCACCTACATTTCGAATAGCATATGCAGTTCTAGTATCCCCCTCTCAAAAAGGATGGAAAAGAATTAGAAAATGCTCTAGCCTTTTCAAAGGCTAGCAGCTGGTTTAAAAGCCAGTTCAAAAGAAGAGACTCGGGACTCCTCTGGACAAAAGAGATGACAGAGACGGGAATACGACAAAGATCTATAAAGTCAGGAAGACAAGGAACAAGTGCCTAGGAGTCAGCTCTTCACTGTCCCCTCCAATACAAGGACTAGAGGGCATCACAGAAAACAAGGAGGTGGCAGGATAAAAGCAAGATGAAACAAGATGACATGGTTCTTCATCTAGCATGCTGTGGAAACCCCTGTTAGCAGCTCAGATGGGTTTGGAAGGAGTGGACAAGTTTGTGGAAGAGAAATCTGTTGAGGGTTGCTAAATATCACCACTTCAAGAGAAAGTCCCTCAGCCACAAATAACTGGAGGCTGAAGAGTTACTCAAGGCAAAACATCACATGTACTTGCTCTGTTCTTCTCCCCTTCTATAAGCTTTTTCTTTTGGCACCTGGGCTAGCTGGTCTTTTCATCTGATCTCAAGATAGAACTCAAATATTCGTAAAAAAGCAGATGGAGATGTTTTAATTTTTTTTTTTATCTATCAGTATAAACAGTATATCTAAGTGCGGTATTTTATTTCTACAACTTATGAATAGTTAATCCTCATTATAAAAGAAGAGTTCCCACAAAAGAGCTCTTGCAGAGGAATTGCCATCAGAGAAATGTAGTGTTGAGAAGTAATTAAGATGATGAATACTGTGTTCCTTGTTAGAATCCAGCTATTGACTCTGAAGCAGCAGAATCTGTATGCCGATTCCAGAAAGACAACACTTCCGATAGTTAGTTAAGGCTGCTGCTAGAAACGAATGATATTTGTTATGCAAACAGTAGGCACAGACATGAATCTCTTGCAGAAACTCATGTCAGTTTTCAAGTAGTTTTTATAAGATTGGTGTCAGCTGCCTTTCTTAAGATGAGTCTCTCTTGACTAGAATTATTCTGCAATGCAGAGCTCTTGCCTCTACATTATACAGATGAACAAAAGCATTACAGGATGTCAAAACATCACAAGAATTCTTTATACCAGGAGCAGAAGCCTAGTATTTAGCCTCCAGCAGGGCTGGCCTCTTTGATCCTAGGGACATCCAAGAGGTTGTCTACTGAAGACACAATAATAAGCAAAACTCTCAATTCCAAGGTGTAAAGTTACACCTGAAACATGAGATTCGGATATCAGATGTCCCTGCTTGGGTGGGAAAAAGTAAAATCCACGCAAGCCTGTCAGACATCTTGCAGAATACATTACTCATTACCTGTAAGTGTGAGTGACACATGGAGGTCTGGCTGGCTGTCAGAAGCCGCACAGATTAGAGCAGACACGCAAGGGCTTGTAACAGTCCCCAGATGACTACACATCAGCTGAGGTTTGCTGGCACACAATGCAAACTGGCAGCCCTCCAGCTCTGACACTATCTGTGCTACCACTCAAGAAGGTCGGGTACTGGATGCTTTGCCCTAGGCTTCGTGGGGACTGAGCCACCCCACCCCTCCGAGACGTGAACGCAAAGGTGGGACACTGAGCCAGAGACATGTTCAGCTTTAAGAACCATCGCGGCATGCATAGGGCCCCAGAGAGCAGTGACTCCTGGCTGGAGAAGTAGGGTTTTTCTCCCTAGAATTTTAGGATGCGGCCTTGGAAAAACTAGAAGCTGAATAAGCAACTTGGACTAAGTTAGCACTGTAAAGGCAACGACTTCAGCATGCCCAGCATTTACAGGAGAATATCAAGAAACCATTACTAAGCTTGTCCATAGGTGTGAGATCTTCGTCATTAGGGCAAGAAGTCTTTCCATTAATAACTGTGTAGAGCTGAAACCACCTCTGAAAAGTCCTAGCAAAGGATTTGACTTTTTTTCTCCACATGCTTGTATACAGCAGGGAAAGCAAAATCCCTAGTGAATCAGGTTCCATTTTAATTTTTGGATGTACATAGAAAAAGAAATAAAACTGCCAACTCTGTTTGCATTACAGATAATATATAGAAGGTTGGTTTTTTGTTTGGGTTTTTTTTTTCTCTCTGAAGAAGAGGGAAAGGGTTGACCTTTTTCAAATAAAAACGTCACTAGTCCGGTACAGTGCAGAATTATGGTTTGGGCATTAAAGACATTTATCCACTTTTTAATGAAGAAGGAAAATAGCCCATGGCAAAAATTCAATCGCCCTCAAGACGCACAGCTTCTACGCAGGGAAAAAAGCTCAGGTTGGGACAATGTTGTGGTGGATATAGGCAATGGCAAGACAGAGAATCCTGTAATTTAATAATGCCACTTATGCACCTTTTTACTTCCAAAGGCAAAGACATCTTTACCCATTGCAACAATCCAGATCACATCAAGGTGAATTTCCAGTAGGATGCTACAGCTTACAGAACAAGTAATGAATACTTGATGTGCCCTTAAATATCTTAGTTCCATCTTTTGAAAAAAGTTATCCTTGCACAGACCAATGAATCTTTTCACTGCTCTGACCTGCTTCCTTAGCTCCCAGTTTAAAAAGGGTCCAAATAACTTTTATCTAAGCATGTTTTCCCATCTGATCTCCAGAAAGAAAAAATGAAAGAGGTAACCCAATATTTTTCAGGTAATCCTGCTCTGAGGCAGAGAGATGGATTAGCTAATCCTCTTCAAGGTCCGTATTTTTTTTTATTACTTTATCTTCAAACTTGGTTTCCCTAGTACCAGTTTTCACAAAAGTTTTATTTCCTGTGTATTTATGTTTATATTAATTAAAGTAGCAGACTTCTGAGACTACCCAGAAATAAGATATCCCTTAGTATTGTCTGAGTTCAGGCTCTCTCTACATCCTTTGCAGAAGGTAACATTAGGAGCCTTCTTAATAAGGACCTTTACACCATCCTGTCTACAAGACACTGATCCTGTGGTGAAACCAGAAGGCCAGATAGAAAGAACTGAAACTGGTAGAGTGGCACGGTACAGCAAATCTGCAAAAGAGACCTTCGCTGAATACAGTCTACCCTGTCCACATCATTACCTTAGAGGAAATATTATCCTTACTATTATCTATACTATGTCTGAGAGTGACTTGGCCTTGAGGGTGGGGATAGGCAGCAAATCTGGACCCAAGCCCAGCTTCAGGGCTGCTATGGCATATAAACACAGATGCAGTCTTGGGTACTTCCACGGGTTTGTCACTGCAACATCTGAGTATTTTTCAACACAGCTATGCCTGCTGAAGTGGGAAATATGCTATTATTGACAGTCACAAGCGAGGGACTGTGACACAAATATTCTAAAGGGCTGTCCACAGAGCAGATAAGGGACCAAAGCAGGTTAGCTATGCTGGCATGATACACAAGAATTCAGTGATACTGGCCAGTGTAACACAACTACCTGGTGATCTTTACTTCACTGAGGTGTACCTATGCAGCCATATCCTCGAGGTGCATCCAAAAGTCATGTAGGGCCTTGTTATCAACAGGTAATAGTACTGGTCTGCTTCACCAGAAGACAAACCGTGAGGGTCTTACTTCTAATGGTGGCCATAAAATCATACCTACTCTGTAAAAGTAAACCTTTACATACAGAAGATTAAAATGAAAACATAAATAATTATATTGTCTGAGTGCATATCAAAATATTTCAGGAAAAAGCAGGAGTTTAAAACTGGAATTAAGTGATTAAATGAAAAGAAGGAAGAAAGAAAAGATGGTACTATAACAACACATGGGGCTACAGAATCCTGGAAAGTTTGTAGTGTCTTTAAAGCACCTCTCTAAAGAGAAGAATGCAAATTTGTAAAAGAGACTCTAAACTGAGAATAAAAAGCTCCTGCAACACTTATGTCTTTCTTACGTAATCTTCATTACTGTGCGTTACAGAAGTTCTCTCTTGATGTTTCAAGGAACCAGCCTTTTAGTGGCAAACTCTTTTCTCAGTGTGAAGCAAACAGGCTTTCCTCTCAACCCACTCCCAACGTTGTCGCAGGCTTTTAAGTTACAGGTGACATAATTTGCTATCAGCTGGTACTGTGAATTCTAACAGATTATTATGCTGCCTACTGATCTGCTGTGTTAAAACGGCTAATTAAACACACTGTAAAAAAGACTGGTGATACCTCCGGAGATCCACCAGTGCAGTATGATATCCTATTTCATCTGAACAAGGAAAGGGTGTCTCAGTTTCTTATCTTCCAGCTAACACACATCTTCAAGTCCAAAACACATGGTAGACTTATTACATGTTTGAAAAGAATTGTCTTCTAGCTCCAGTATGGATATGCCATGCATATGTTAATGAAATACTTGGATATTTATACATTCCATTTATATTTATATTAAAAGAATTTTTTAAAATATTAATGGAAGTGAGAAGAGCTAGCACTATAAATGCATCTTTATGGCTTTGACCAATGAAATATTGATTTCAAGAGAAAAATCCAGATCTTTAACTTGAATACCCTTTCATTCACAGATGCAGTGCAGGCCTTCACTTTCCCGTGGTACGAGAGTCAAGCTCTGTAAAGAGGGAATGGAAATAATTGTAGGTGGATTGAGCAATTGTAGGGGGAGCCTGAGTCCATTTTTACATTGAGTTTATTTACAGACCTAACTCCCTGTCCACGTGATTTCACTCCTTTAATCATTTCTTTGCATTTACTGTAATAAAAAATACAAACAAAAAAATTTTAAAGGGCAGGACCAGATCAAATGTCCCCAGTCATTTGTAAGCTGTTGTGACTGTACAGGGGTCTTCAGTGCTTGATAAATAGGCCCTATTCTGACCTGGAATTCCAACACACTATTTGAAGACATAAGAAAGCCCCAAGACAGCCTGCTACGAAGGAAGCCAGAGTGCTACTACTGTTCTGGATCTTGGGAAAAGGAGGAAAATTGTTTTCAAAGTAGATTCTGCCAGTTGTTTAATGTGCTAAGTGATAAAAAATTAAGACACTTTTTATTGCTTTACCTCATTTAGTATTAACGTATGAGCCATCCACTGGCAAAAGGATTTGACTAGATGTCCTTACTGGTTCCTTCTAGTTTGCTTACGGTGACTTCCCTAAAGAAGGCAAAGTGACAGGCTCCCTAGGCGAACTGAAATAAGACTTGCACACAAACAAGTTCAAGGGTTCTGATTCATGAATGATTAAAATGAAGAATACTGTGGAAGCTGTGGAGAAAAACAACCGAGTCATTTTTCCAAAAGAAAGTAAAACTATGAAAGATGTTTCTGTCCTTACAGTCAACTCAACCCAATTGCTTTTTATAAAAAGCCTGCGACAGCAGAGGGGTACCAAAAATTTACGTGATGAAGTAAGTGTACCAAGGGTAATGATCCCCTCTCACCTTTTTTGTACGACCCGTCTCAAATTAGCTGAAACTACTGTGGGGAACTTCATCAATCAAAATCTGTGCTAATCTTTCAGCACAGGTGAAATAAGGTACCAGGGGGTGAAGTTCATCAAAGGGTACCACTTGTTGCTGACCTCGATTCTGACATTCCGTCTGCAGCAACAAGACAAGTGGAAGTTACTATTGATTTGTTCCGACTGCTTTGGAAGTGCAACCGCTTTCTGCTTCTCTCATCTTTCACATCATTAATTATCTTGAAAGAGAGCATGGTGTAGAGACAAGACTTGTTATGGAGAAAACTGTATGACTGAACATGAGGTGACAGTACAAGAACACGACTACAGTACCACAGGATTAGCACAGGCAGATTACTTTGCCTTTAATAATGCCTCTGAATGCATAGTCAGTAATAAGCATCTCTGACACACAGATCGGTTCTCTTCAGCTGTAAAAAGGAAAAATAGGATTTGTAACCCCTCAGTCACCTTTTCACTCTTTTTACTGAATATATCCTTTGTGAAAATCCTAGGCCACATATTTTTTAATTCACAGTCTTGAGCAGGAAAAAGGCAGACTACTGAGTTTCTCACTATCCTAACGCAATCCTCCAACACTTTGGTCAACATGCTCACCCATGCAATCTCATGTAGATCCACTAATTAAAGCTCTAGTCCTGCAGCAGGCTTTCATAATGGCGACACAAGAGACCTGGCGGAACACAGAGCAGCAAGGATAGGCTCTAGCAAATTCTACTTCCAGCATGAGGTATAATGGATGGTGCCGTTTAGCTGTCAAATTAGTTCAGCAGAAGCTCTCAAAGAAAAATCCAGCCCTCTGCACAGAACAAGGTCAGTGATTCGACACTCAATGTATTTCCTTTTATCCAGTCCTAGCCAAAGCCTTGAAATGAAGTGATAAAGAAAGGCTCCTTTCAGCATCAGTGCCCACATTTCAGAAGGATGTATCTACCTAATGTAATATCATATATCTAGGAGAACAAACACAACACTATGGGATGCTTGACTTCAACTATCATTTGACTTTTTTCCCCTCTCTCTTTTTTTTTTTTAACCGGAAGGCTCTGAAACTGTGTTTCCACATGCTACTTAAGGATGCTAGATGTTCCCTAGACACTCATGTTCATTTATGCTCAGAATACTCAAGTTCCTCTCAGCACAGCTTCCCCTTTTACCTTCTGTCGCTGCTGAATGTTGCTCATCGTGTCTGGCTGAAACTCTAGTTTGTCTGTTCGACAAAGTTTCCAGTATAAAATAATAACGATCAGGAGCACCACAGCAACAGGGACTGCCACACCAACAATAATCCATAGGTTGCTGTTCTGTGACTCTGAAGTGGACTCCTTCAGCTTCTCCACAGCTGTGAAGTTAAAAGGAAGACAGCAATTTTATGTGGTTATATATTTTTAAATGAGGACACTCCAAGGTTAGGTACTTTTATGTTCTTGTAAATGGTAGTTAAGGAATTTATTAGAAACCAGCCACACACCACAGGAAATGTCATACCACTTACAAGTTAACATATGTCAGGCTCAGGAAGCATGGGACATTTGATCAATTGTCCTAGCCTACCTTCTGAAGACCTGTGCTTAAATTACTAATGAAAATACACTTCTGTGACATCACTCTGTAACCCAAGACTAAGCTGACATAGTGAAATGGGTCCAGAAAAATGACTTACCACTAACAAATCTGAGAAGGACTTTACAACCTTATTGTCTGTATCCTGCTTTAAGCAGTATTATCAGTTGCCTCTTCTCTTTAGTTATACATTATGTATTTTGTTACCATCCTCACCAATAATCACAGTCAATTTGAAATCAGTAAGACCTTCCTCCCCAAGGTGTATAGTTCCACATTTTTTATTACTTTTTTCTCTTTCTCTATTTCATTGTTTTTTCATTTCTCTGTTTCATTGAGAGATCCTTTAGCCCCAAACAGAAGAAAAAAACTACTGGAAAGTCTAATTAAACCAGTCATGCATGTAAAAAGTGAACCGGAAGAATCATCAAAACTTTCATTTGCTCTACTTTGCATAGTGGTTATATGTGGGACTAAAAACCACAGCAGTAATACACTTCTAGTCAAGTTCGAAGTGCAATCTTATTTTTAGATATAATTTTTATTAATGTCATTCCAGTGATGAACCTGGAGATTAAAGGAAAATATTATAATTCTTTTATTTTATATATTTGACAGCTCATTTATGACATTTACATTTTCTTATAAAAATAACCTTTTTTTGTCTAGTTTCTTCCAATAAGAAGATTTTTTTTAAAAATCCTCTGATTCTTTGTCTCTTAAAAGAACCTTCTAATGATGTGTCAAACTTTCAGGATGCAGAATAAGCTATAAACATTTCATTAAGTTTGTTCAACACTTACCATTTTTTGTAAAGGGAACTTATTCTTGCAACTTTTTTGCATTTCTGTCTAATCAATATTACAGTCCATCAACAAATACTAAACAGATGTATATGAGCTACTGACCTATCTTTAAACTACAGTGTTAATCAGGGACAAAGTTTAGAAACACATCCATATGGTTCCACTATTACCATTTTCTTTCCTTTCTGTAGAGAATTTTAAAAATCAGACACATTCCATTGGCAAAATACCCTGTGGTACAATGTAATTCATGCCTCCGTATTGCACAGAAAAGAGAAAAGGTAATTAAGCATTCATATCAATGAGGCACTTTGCAGATCACATACATATCTGTTACTGTTTTAAAATACTTTAAAGTTTCTTTCCTAATCACAACATGAAATTTTGAGTAGGTCTTCTGTCTTGCTCCTTACTGCAAATATAAGTCACTATACAACTTTATGTGACTTCTCATATTTAGTCTGATGTGTATGACATTACTTTTATATTACCTTTATTAAAAGATTACATTACTTATAGATTACTGATGGATAAACAGATAAAAATAAGATCAGTCATACTCAATGAAGGAAATAAACTGTTTCTTTTTGCTCACATCCTCCAAAATGCCCAAATTAGCATGAGTCTACATCTTTCACTCACAGAAACAGTAATTCAGACAAAAAGTAGTGACGTGTTAAACTTCCCTGCCCTTAATCAGCTAAAGGAAACATCCACTTCACAGTGACACCCTCCTACCCTACAAGTTTTGTGCAAGCTTCTGGGTAAGATAAGCTGTAAAGAAATATTGGACTAGCAGAAAGAGACAAAAATGGCAAGAAGGTATCTAGTTAGCACAGTATTCTTCTAGCACAAGCACTAAAGTGAATACAGTGAGGCTTGCACTTAAGGACCCTGTTGTTCAATGCTCAGCAGAGTCTTCAAGAAGCAAAACAACACCACAGAGCTCACACTGCAAGACTGCTAACATTTATTTCCTCTGGAGTGTCAAAACTGCAGCAGCCCAAGAACGAAACACTGCAACAGTGGGCACTGTGCAGTGCCAAAATCTCCAAAGCTAACGTCAGCCTTTCTGTTTCTCTTTACTGGCATTGGTGTGGATTTGACAGAGCTTACGCTGTGCAACGGTGCCTTCAATGCGGTATCCAAGGATGATTGCAGCCTGCTGGATATCGACTCTGTTCATCAGGTCTGAGCACTTCAGAGCACTGAGTCTCTCTCCATCTTGGTCCTCCACAAAATAGATCAGCTCCACAGGGTTATCAACACCAACTAACCGTGACACGTTCACAATCTGAGAAGAAATTGGAAAGCTTTTACATTTTAAGTTGTATTTACTTGGGTCTCCCATACATCTGTTTTTCAGTCCTTATAATCTCTCCCCCCTCCCTTCACAAGGTCTGGACCGTAAGGACGCTTATCTAAAAAGAAACATTTGGAACAGCTTTGCCAAGATAGCATCATTATCTGTCTTAACTGTCACTGTGTGCAACCTCCAGTGCATAAAAATTATTTCACTTTGTATTATGATGTAGAAATACAATTGCTGTTAAAGAAAATCCCTCTATCTGTGACATGAAAGAATGTGAAATTATACTAACCATGTAACTGCTGTGAACTGGTAGTCTGGGAATTGTCAACATCCAGAGAAGTTTGATGGGAAGGTGTGCCATGTGTAGTGCTCCAAAATAAAGTATGCAGCAAAGGCAATGTACACACAGGCTACTTCTCTCATCTGAGAAGAGCTTAAGTCAATGTTGGACAAGTGTAGATACACAGAGGTAATATTCAGTAATAATAATTAGCTTCCAAACTAGAACTCAGAATATTTCCACCTAATACTTACACAAAAGATTCTGAGTAGAAGTCTTCCAAGGGAAGACAACATTGCTGGAATAACATATCACTGTCTAATTACACAAGCACTACTCAGGTGTTCCAGGATCCTGGGAAATATACAGAAATACCTATTTTGTAACTGAAAGGAAAATTTCCAGGGAAGTGATCCCTTGTATAATACGTTTTTATGGCAAACCTGAAGTTTCCATTTTTCTCCCCTACTTGTTTCATGACAGCATACAGATCCAGTACTGAAAAGAACTGCTTTTACTCTAAAGATGCCAACACCATGCCACCTTGGAAGCCTCTATGCCTTTAGCACTTGTTCATTAGTAGGAGCTACTGAAGAGATTAACCTGATTGCACTTTTCCTTCTCTAAATACCTACTTTGACTTCGCTTTGTTATTAATAACACACACCTCTTTGTTCCAGTTTTTCCAAATGTTAAGCAGCTACACAGTCAAACATTCTGCTAGCTTCAAATAGAACTGTTTGCTCTTCCTCAGCGAAAGCACCTGCAGTCACCTTCATCCTCCAAACAGATCCCCCTGGCATCCACCTTTCTTCAGGAAGGAATGTATTTGACACTGTGGGAAGCAATTCTTCCTACCTACTTCTAAAGACATTCATAATCAAAAGAATGCATGCTATGAGGAAGCCCTGTAGATATTCTCTAACCACCAAACATCTACATTGCATATGAGAATCACGAAACAATTTTGAATTCCTGTAAAATTAAATCTTACCTATAACAACTCTCCTCTGTTTAACCATTTACATGTAATGGTGAGCTCAACCTAGAATTAGGCCAAACAAATTGTAGCAGATAGTCTATCACATAAAACAGAGTTTGAAGAGCTCTGGAAGGAACTGCCACAAATAAAGCAATATATTTTGCTTCCTTCAAAATAATCCTTTACTACGAAGTATATATTTAATAAATTAGAATCTTAAACACTGCCTATGGGCTTAAAGTAAAGCAAACACACAAATGTTTGCATCTCTGAGGCTTACAAAAGCAAAGCTTTATATTCTTTTTCCTTCCTAGTTTGCAACAAAATCATGTTGAAGGAAAGCAGTGCAATGTTATAGCTCAACAGGGATGATGTTCTGGTCTTTGGGGACATCACTCAACATGTCATAAAAAAGCATTTTCCAGGAGTGGCAACAGCAAGGTATATAATTTTATATACATGTATATATATGAAAGAGTACAATTGCCATTAAAGTTTTCTAGGCCAAATCAACTGAAAACAAAGAATAATGTTCAAAGTCAGTCAAATTTGATGTAAGCAACACCTACAAATAGAGCAGAAAAATGTGCAAATTTCTGGAACACAGCAAGACCTGTTAACAGGACCCATTAACCCATGCCACTTCTCATCCTGAATGCTATTCTGTTTTCTACCAGCTAAGGGGCAACCAACAGCTGACCGAATTAACAAAAGAGTATCAGTAAATAAGATTTCAACACACATTCAACAGCTGTCAGGCTGAATCTGGTTTCACAGAACCCAGATATATAATGAGTTAACAAACCTCCACAGCTTCATATTTCTGCTTCAGCTGGGCTGCCTTCACCAGAGCCTGGGCCCAGTGCACAGAGCAGCGGGGTGTTCATCTGCTTTTAGCGCTGATGAACCCTTCATAAGTCACACTTAACTCACATGAAGAGCGAGCGAGTTGAAAGGCGGGAGTGAAAGTCAATGGGTTCTTCATTTAATTCTATGAAACCTCTCTGAGTGCAACAAAGCTCCAGAATCAGAGAAATTTAGAAGATTTTTATACGGAATTGTCATGTGTTGTGGAGCACTCAGAAAGTGCTATAATTATATGCATCTTATACACACAGGGTAACAGTCAGAAACTGGCTGAATGGGTTAAAAAAGGAACTTCTCCACAGCTGCATTTAGAAAGGGTGGAGGGGAAGGACAGATACCAGTGCAAGTTGCCAGAACTGAAACAATACAACTTTAACACAGAATTAAAACCAACAGTGTATGGCTCCCTATGTCGATGAACAGGGATGGGTGAGAACAGTCAGAGGGGGGATAGGAAGAAGCAGCTGGAGGTATTTCGGCACAGGACAGAGAACACAGGAATGAGCATGAAGAAATTCAGCGGAGGGTGGAGGTGCAGGCTGGTGTTTTTGCACTAAGCTCACTAAGATAAAAGTTTTATCTGAGATAATTCATTCTGAATACACAATATTTCATGAGTGCTCACATCACACTGAGGCAAGCTGCAGACAAAATTTCGAATCCAAGGGGAGATGGTTATGGATTTCTATTCTGGGGAAGTTGATGGCTGAAGGAGGGTATTCTTGAGGTGACTACGAGACAACTAGACTGGTACATAAATACATCAACTGTGACAATATCGGTACTTTACTACAGCTTTACTCTCTGCCACACTGATTCATTAAAAAACTTTTTTTGTTTTTTTAAACTAATACCTGAGTTGGCTGCAACACAGAAAACAGCACACTGGATCTAAACTGGTTTTACGTCTGTTTATGAAATTGAGGTACACAGCCCATTTTTACACACTTTCTGTATGCTAAGTTCTGTGCCATTTTGCTCCAAATTACACTCTCTATGCAGCTTCAGATTGGCTTTGTCTCGTAGTTTACAGAGGTGTCTCTATCCTTAAGAGTGCTAAGAATGCAAGCAGAGGCAGAAATTATATTTTCCAGGCATCCAGTAATGCAGCCCATGTCTAAGGAAGCATTTTACACTTACACTTTGGCACTGAGGGATGACATAGGGAGGGAGGAGATATGAGAATTTCAATACATGAGAGGCAGAAAATGAAAAACAAAGAAAAAAAGAAGAAAAGACTAATTCAACTTTCGTGTACATAAATGATACCGTCTTTGTTGATACTAAATGTGCATTTAACCTCCACAGAACAAAGGCTTAACTGTGTTCAGGTGTCAGTAAATTTAATTTAAAAAGTGTTTTCAAGAGAATATCGCAGGTCACTGAACAGAGTTGCCTTGGTAACCAGATGTAGTTCATAATTTAAAGCAGGGAAATCCAGGTGGTGGGCAAGCTCGCAAGGTGTTCGCAGAGTCTCAGTCAGCCTGTGGGGTGTCCCAGTCAGCAACCCCATCAGGGTAAGGAAACCCTGGGTGAACTGGCTCGGGGTTTTGAATGCACCAGCGTTACTTAGAAACAAGCAAATGTGCATATATACAATCTTCAAAATGTATGAGGATTCTTTTCCCTTTTTCACTATATTCATCCCCTAGGGGGGAAAAACTGGTACCAAAAAAAGACTGGTAAGTAAACTGAGAGGGCCAGGGCGCTGAAGGAAATGCTAATGAAGTTTCTCCTGCTGGCTTGTAGAGGCTTGGCCAGCGCAGGAACTGGCTTGCCTAAACAGAGACAGGAACAGGCTGTAGGCAATCTGATGAAGGGGCCAGTCTCTGCCCAGGGTGGCCACTGGAGGGGCAAAACGCCTCTGAGGAAAAGGTGAACCAGCAGCAGTCTCCAAAGGCTCTATTTAAGAACCTAAAAACTCCCAGCAAGACTGGGCCTTCAGATTACACACTCGGGAGAGACGCATAAGCTGCCAGTAGAAAACCCAGAGAACAAACCTCTGCCTTACTGAAAAGCTTAATTCAGACATTATCACAGAATCATAGAATGGTTAGGATTGGAAGGGACCTTCAAAGGTCACCTAGTCCAACCCCCCTGCAAGAAGCAGGGACATCTCCAACCAGATCAGGTTGCTCAGAGCCTCATCCAACCTGGCCTTGAACCTTTTCAGGGATGGGGCATCCACCACCTCTCCGGACAACCTGTTATACCCCCTCACATCTACTACTTCCTCACTACTTACAACTACAGCGTCACCTAACATGCTCTTTAAATCAGAACACTGTTCTTTTTGTCACTTAGTAGGATTGCTTTTTCTATTAGGTTCAAAAGACCAAAAAGGTCAAAAGACATGAAGGAAAAATAATTATTTTTGCATTAGCTTCTGGGATATTTTAAAACTACAATTAAGCCATTTAATTAATCAAAAAATTAAATGAGAATGACTTATTATGATAAACTATTGACAAAGTATAGCACAGGGCCTAGCCTCTGCAGACACAATGCAAACCGCGTTAAACATGTGCCTTCAATTTGCAGTGACAGCAGATACACATTAAAAATATGACTTGCTCTGTGAAACGTTAATATGAGCATTACACAAAAATGAATGGAACTGTCTCGTGTATAACAGTCAGGTGTGGGACTTCAGAGTTTTTTATAGCTAATTATTACAGGCTTTTTTTCCTTTTTTTCTGTCATGGAGTGCCACCTGCTAACAGCACAGACAGGTAAACAGGAGGGGAAAAATATTACTTTGGCATCCTAGGTAGTCCAAAGCTCCTATTCAAAGTGTCTAGATTTAAAAAGTAATTTCTAAAATTCTTAGACCCTAACACATGCCTTGAGAAATGAAATCTAAGCCTCACAAGGTATCAGTTCTATTTTCTTAGTACGTAAAAGGAAACTAATATGCCTGCAGTAACATTCACAAGTAATTGCTTCACCTTCTGACCCACAGTCCTGATTTTCCACAGAGCTCAGAAACGTCACATTCCAATACACTATAATTATCTTTCACCTTAGGAAAAACTCCAGTCTATAGGGGCTCAAGACAAGTGAAATGTGTGTCTAGTCTTTCGTGGATATCTGCATGTCCTGGTAATAAAAGTATCCAAAACTTCAGTGTTGCTGGCAGCTTCTGTTCTTATTTTCACTTCACTGTGGCTTACTATCACAGAAGTCACTGGTTTGTGTGCAAGAAATAAATACAGGAAAATCTGAATATAAAGCACAAAAAACATTAATAGCTCTCCCTGAAGACACAAACAGATGCATATATACACACACATCCAACATAGCTTATAAACTTGGCTATGAGGAACAGAATTAGCAGCAGTAAAGCTAAAAGGTTTATTGTAAACGTCTATGGACCAGGTCTTCAACTGAAAGGGGAGCATCCTTGAAAGAAATCATCCTCCACTCAGGAGCCCACTACCAGGTGCATCACTCCAGCTGCACACAATAGCCTCTAAGGCTGTCTCACCTACCACACACCCGAACATCCTGCCAAAGCAACCTACCAAGAAGCTACAGCACCCAATGGTACCTGCCATTCTCATGCAAGAAAGCAGGGCACCTATTATCACATACACCTAGCAGCAAGTTATCTCCTTCAGCCTTCCTTCTTCAAATCTCCTTTATTACAGCGCTAACCCTATCTAACAGCATGGGTTATGAGCACCTGGAGAAGCCCTGTGTTATGTGGGATGGTATGATGTGTTGACCGTAAATAAGAAAATTCTCCACTGCCCAAAGACAGCAGTTTACAGACTCTTTGCATGAAGTAAGTGGCATAAATGAGCAGCACTGCTGTTTGGAACATAAACTGCAGAGCTCATCTTATGACCCAGTAAGTAATACAAAGTCATAAGAAAATCACTGGATTTTCACTTTACAAAGTACTATTTTTTAGAGAGAAAGGAATTACTTTTAATTTCATGCGTGCAAAAGTAAATTACCTGAGCTTTATTATGTAAAAGAGTAAAACCGTAATCTACACATACACATTTTATAGGCTGTATCTTGGCTAGCAATATAAAGAATATTTATTCAATTTAAATGTAAAGGGAGGACTGAAGCATAAAGAACAAAGCGCAGTAAGAGGTATTGGGAATAGAAGATCTGAAGTAGACAGCTATTTACAGCAATTCAAAGCTGCATAAAATAAAAATAAAATAAAATCTCTATTACTGAAACAGATGTTTCTGAGACAGGAAAACAAAAGTAAGAAAATCCCAACATTTGGAAATCTAAGTCATAGCAAAAACTGTAGGATTAAATTAAATAAAGATAATAGGCTTGAACTACTAGAATGGCATCTGTGAAGTAAACCAACTGTCGATGAATTAACTGGAAAAAAAATTTTTGCGAAGATGAGCCATTAAAAAGTACTTTGGCTTTCAGTTTGTTGAACTGACTTAGAAAGAACACATGTGAGAATTTAAAACTTAAAATTAAATACCCAGTTCTTCCTGGACATTATGTGAATAATTCCACCTGTGACAAAACCATAAAACTGCACTGGAATCCAGATAGCTGAAGCTGCCACGTGTGCAAAATTTGACTTGACTAACCATTCTTACTTGAAAGCTGTTCCAGTGACCAGGAGTACTGTGACAAATAGGCAGTCAAGGGGTAGAATATACTACTCTACTGCTGCATAAAGCTGCACATGATTCTATTTCATATTTCTACACCATCACCAAAACATCAGAGAGCTGTGAAGTAGCTGTTCCAGCAGAGCACTTTTTTGACTCAGATGAGCATCCTATCTACTTTTGCTAGGCGTCTCATTTAGGTCAGACAAGACAGCAAGTTTTTTGAAACAGGATGTTGGTAAAATAATTTTCAATACAATTTTTTAAAAAATATTAGAATTTTTCAGTAGCCACTTAAAATATTCAGTTGTTTCCATTTGTTACATTCAGTTTAAAAGACAAGGTATCCAAGAGAACCGTATTTTAGGTGCAAAACATCAGCATCATCAACTATCTAAACGTGATATATGCTTCTGAGTTATCATTCTCAACTCAAAACTTAAACAATATTAACTTATTCAAATATTTATTTCCCATTATTTCTTCCTCTGACTTTGAGCTCTCAATACCTGCACAATGTTGCTGCCTGCAAAACTTGCTCGTCTCCATATCCGCCCTCTGACCAAAGCCTCGTTTAACAGGTGAGCTAGTTTCCGCTCCATCTCAGCCTGAAACACTTCCTCCTGAATCCGCTGGTCGACGACACCCAAGAGAACTACATTGCAAAGAAAGTAACCCAAGAACATAAAGGAATTAGTAAACTTATTCAGTGGTCTTTTTCTGTTTTTTTTTTTTTTTCAACTTCAATTACAAGCCTTGAGTCACCCTGACATTTCACGGACAATTCAAGAGCAGCTGTATTCATATGGGAATACTGCCGAGCTCAGATGGAGGTTACATGTTGGAAAGGAAGACACTTGGTGGGAAAAGGTTAAAAGAAATAAATTTAAAAAAAAAACAGAAAAGAGAGCATTTTTGGAATCTCAACCAGTCTAGACAGACCCAGGATACTGAATAAATAGTTTCAATTCTAAAAAAAATATAAAAACTTATGAGCATTCAATTAATTGCTTAAGAAAAGAGAAAATTCAGTCTAAATTGTCTGTTGCAACTACTTTCAGTCAAAATTTTGTGTTCAGAAGGGATAAAGAGGTGGAGGTGGGCAGGGCAAGAATTAAAAATAGGAGGCCAGCAGCACACGAATGAAGCTGTGTATTCCAAGTGCATCTTCCCTAGATAAGATAAACAAGTATGGCACTCATAGCACAAAAAAAAAATGGTTTGTAGTCCTGCCCACTTCACTTCCCAACCCCAGGTACTCAGTGTCACCAAGGCAGTTAATGCTGAGAGGAATCTCGGAGGAACAACACATAGGAAACATGAAGAAACTGTGGATCTTTTCCAGTGAAATCGAAGTGGAGTGAACGGAGCGTCATTCAAATGACCTAATTAAACATTTTTTTAAATTTTCACAATTTAAAAAAATTAAAATTAATTTTTACAATTAAACTGGGACACTGGTGAGAGGAGACGGGGATACCCGAAAAAAGAGTATGACTATACTACTGGTAAATGACAGGTGGAAAAGTTGTGGGAAGACAAAACCGTATCCAGAGGGGCATCTGCACCCTAATAGCACGTTTGCTGGGCATAGCTTGGTCACCGTTAAGGCTTTCTGCTTAAAAGAAGCAGGTAGGACCTACAGTGTGCAGGAAACCTCAACACCCTTTGAGCATGTAAACATGACAGCTCAACCATATTTGTGAATCACAGAATAAAACATCCGGAAGACTTGAGTGGGAGGGATCTGCTGTGAATGAATCAGAAGAGATCACTGAAAAGTGATGGAACTCTTTCACATGCTTGGAATATATCTATTTTCATCTTGGTTTATTCCTGGCATGTTTTGGTAGAAAGTGTCACACAAATAAGGTTTTAATTTTCACTTAAATTAAAATAAAAACTTAAAAAACAATGCAGTATATTGACAGTATGCTGAGTAGAAACTTTACATATGACAGCGTAAGCTGTTTCACTATGAATGAACTGTTTTATACACAAAAATTACATTGTGTGCATTATCAAGGAATTGCAGTAGTTCATTCTAGACCTAGGAATTACATTTCCCAGATATTCCAGGACACTAGGCCTTTGGTTTTAGAATTTATTCAGCCCAGGCATGTTATTACCTCATAAAAATGTAACACCCCTAAGCTATCGATATTTATGTAGGCTTGTTATCCTGCTAACAAAAATAATTGCACTCTTACTTACTCACAGAGACTGTACGCACCTGTTCTCACCCAGGAAGATTTCATCGACTGAGACACATTAAGCTTAGGATAATGAAAGGCTGAGGGAAAAACAGAATGGAGGAAAAACATCCATAAGAACAGTATTCTCAACAACATACACAAAAAAGAAGCGACTTCATAATTTATACTGTCAGTAAACATCTTATTTACACAGATGTATTACTACTCCTGAGGCTATGCAGACACAACGGTAAGGAAAGTGCTCCGAACACACGCTCCTCAGTTCGTCTCTGAACAAAAAGAAGTAACTGAAGCAGTCAGATTTATTACCTGAAAGATTTCAGGCTGCTGTACTGAGGTCATTGCTCCTAGAAACTTAAAAGCTCACTGTCTCTATTGTGACTGACTGAGCTAGCTGCAGGATCAGACTTTTGCTCAAAGGGCAATGAGGCAACTTATGAGTGTCTCAATGAAAATAAGATCTTCTCTGAAACAGAAACTGCGTGGAAACACTAAATGTAAAGCAGAAAACTAAATTGATCTGATTTGCATTCCAGGCTTGAGCAGGGGGAAGCATTTAAAAAACACCACCTTGATTTTTTTTTTAACAAAAATCACAAATAATTGCATGTAGAAACATTGCTGTAGACAAATCTCATGGCTTTTGTGTTTGGCTCGGTGGCTCTGAGCTTTCTAAATTTCTCTGTTCTTCAAAAAAAGCTCTGCTCCAGAGTGAAATCTTTGCCCCAGTGAAGTAAACAAAATCTGTTTCCAGTGACTTCAGTAGGGATAAGATTTTTCCCAAGGTTTCCACTGGAGAGCAGTAAAGACATGTTGGGAAAGAAGTGAAGATGGGGGCTGGGCCAACAGTTTCCTCAAGGGAAGTCTTAAGCTTCACTATGGCAATAAGAAAAGTGAATGGTCTTAACTTTTTCAAAATATTTAATCCAGATGCAGTTTGCTAAGCTTTATAAAAAGGTTAATTTTTAAACCATTTCATGGATAGAAAGAATGTGGCACATAAACAGTTTGCCACCGTTCCATGTTTCAGAGAAATAGAAAATTACCATTTTCTAATTTAATTATGCAATAATTTGTGGAGTGGTTGACCTCTGTCAGCTTGAAACACTTACGGATTTTTTTTTTGTTAAGGCACAAACAAAAGAATCACTAGTTACATTGTACTTTTATTTTCATAGATTTATAAATAGTCCTATGGAAAAAAAAAGAAAATTTGCTTATTCCGCCTTTATTTCAGTAATAGCAACACTAGCTTCAAGAGAATCACCTGGGAGGTACTTTGTGACTTATTATTCAGAAGGGCGTCAGAAAATGGTCCTTTATTCTGAACAGAAAACAACTGGCCCTCTATATACTGACCAGGATGCATCAAATTTCCAAAAGTCTCAGGCACACAAAAATCACCTCATAGTCCATTTAAACAAACACATTTCTTTTTGGCATCATGCTGCATGATTCTTCAGATTGTAGTTTTTAGATTGAAGTCCTATTTACTCTGGTCATGCAATTGTTTACTTCAATTTACAAATACAAACTGAACAAAAAAAGCATAAACTAAACTGCATCTGTTGTTTTTCCAAAGCATGGAAAGAGCAAGATAAGAAAATCAAAAACCTTCCAATGGCCCTAAAATTCTGAACTGCTAGCAGTTGCAAGTTTTTTCTTCTTTTAAACCAAAATCATGTTTTGCCTCAATACTTAATGTGCTCTTCACACTTTTTTTAATTAGTACTTGAAAATTATTTAATTCATGCAAATTGCTGGATGACTATTCACTTAAACTTCTCACAGCATTAATCAAATTTAAAAATAAAACAACTTGAGCAGAAAATCTTGAAATCGAAAAGGAAGATGTGCTGTGATCACTGGCAACTAAGGCGAGGTTCTAAAATCTGATGAAGAATGCATGAAATGAGGGACACTTCTACAACTGAGACCACGCTTAGAAGTCAGAAAATCCAGCCTCCAACTCTTATGCCATAGATCACTCAAGTGTCTCACCAACACACGTGGCCAGATCCCGAGCTCAGCTGGAGTCTCAGCACTGCAGCAGGATCCTATACGCAAGATTCCTAACACCCCCTTGAACTAACGATTAAAAACAGTACAGACTGATTGTTATTCTGAGGGGGAAGTCGGATAGACAAAATGTAATTATTAGTTAGATTGCAGCTGGTCTGGTAATGACTGTGGATGCATTAATGAAGTAGATGCTATCATCATTAGAAGATTGTAACATTCAGCCCTGAAGCACCATACTGAGTAACAGCATTGATTCAATGCTGACTGAAAAGGCAAAGGGTCACCTCGTCACCCAGAAACCTCTTGACAGCAGTCTGAAGTACACAACATGGCCTTTGCCAGATGCTCCAACAAGGATCTCTCTGACCCTCTCACACAGAGACGGGTGGGACCATGCAGGACAGAACCACAGAATCATTAGGGTTGGAAGGGACCTTTAAAGGTCATCTAGTCCAACCCCTCTGCAAGGATCAGGGACATCTCCAACGAGATCAGGTTGCTCAGAGCCTCATCCAACCTGGCCTTGAATGGTTCCAGGGATGGGGCATCTACAACGTCTCTGGGCAACCTGTTCCAGTGTTTCACCACCCTCAATGTAAAAAATTTTTTCCTAATATCTACCTCCCTCTATTTTAATACCATTACCCCTTGTTTTATTACAACAGGCCCTACTGAAGTATGTACTAGTACCATATCCGACCACAGGTACCAGTACCGTATAAACTGTTCTTATTTCTGATAAATGAAGGAACAGTAACAGAAAGCATGGAGGGAATGCAATATTGCAATGAGAAGGAATCAACTGAAAAATATGACTCCATGCAAATATTGGTGTGCGGGCAGTAGTAACACACTGTATCTGTTACAAGTCTGATGCAAAATCCCCCAATATAAAAACTGCCAAATATTTCTGCA
Organism: Chlamydotis macqueenii; assembly: GCF_036417535.1. Lineage (NCBI taxonomy): Eukaryota > Metazoa > Chordata > Aves > Otidiformes > Otididae > Chlamydotis > Chlamydotis macqueenii. Next base: position 63,213,047 of record NC_141556.1, on the reverse strand, counting down.
GTCTTTCAACTGTATCATAAGATTTTATATTATCTTACCGGCCTTGCAGCATCTCGAAGATATCTGAAATAGATGTCACCCATCAAAGTGCTACTTACGGCACTGAAGTCCCAAGGCAACTCTCTATTTAAAGCCATAATAAAAACAATGAGATCTATTTGGGCAAATTCATGAAGGCCAATATCCGTCATCTAGTCCACAGCTAGCCTTTGCCTGTCTTCAGAGAAATGTTCTGGCCATAAAGGGATACCAGATATATTTTTTCCTATTGTTTTTAATGAACTAGCACTCAAAAACTGTGACTAGACTTGGTTTTCTTTCTGCTGACATGTAATTCACAACTATTTAACTAATTTACAATCTAAACTGTGATATGTAAGGTGGACAAAGCAAAATAGGCACATAGGAAGGTGTAAACTGAACGTTTGAATATACGCATGTTGCTGAAGTCACCTAGAAGCCTGTGGGGGAAAGAAACAAGTCTGGAAGTTTCCAGGCTTGGCCACTCCAACAGCCTTATTCCTCCACAGAACAGTCCACTCTGTCAAACTCACAACTTTCACTACTGACCCTGACTCTAAATAAGTGGAAAAAGCTGACAAAAAATTCCTGTTGTTAACGACATACTGCACAGGGACAGCCCACACAGGTAAAGGTATAAACAGTAGATATTAGTCATGTGAAAAATCCAGCAAAAGAACTGTGTGTGAAAGGCAATGTGAAGTGAACAAGCAGCAAGGAGCAAATCCATTCCTTCAGACAAGGCTCATGTTCACGATACTGAAGGCAAAGTCTCAGTTCACTTAAGAGGGCTGAGATACAGTGATTTTACACAAGTAGCTTTTCCTTCGTATGAATCAACTTCAACCCTGACAGCTCAGCTCACCTACAAATCAGTTCTTTTTCTTCAGATGCAGACTGTAAAACTTAGAAAATCATACACAGAGCCCTCAGGGTGGGGAAAAAAAGCTACCACCAAGAGTATTAACTGTTACCATGCCTCACAACTAAGTTACAAATGGCGTACAACAGTTTGGCAAGGAATATTTCATACTTACATATAAACAATTTACATAAAAACAATAACATACACAAAGTGTTTATATGTAAACACATAAATATCAAAAATTTTCCCAAAAATTCACACTGAAAAGCAGAAGGTTGCATATTAATTTGCACAGAGCAAAGCAGCTACCTATCTAAGGAAGATCTTCACAACACCTTCCCTGCTATGACTCTTCTATAGATCAAGGGATAGCATGAAAACAGAGAGTTCAGGGCCTGGAAAATAAAAACTGTAAGCCATCTTCCTGCCAAAGTAGCTTTGAGGATCTGGCTGTTGGTCATGCTCAACGAACTGCTGAATAAGATGTCTGGAGAAGGATCTGCCCAACGTTGCTAAACCTTTGGACAAGATTTCTGGCTCTGAATAGTGAAGATCTAAAATCCTTTGGCTCAAAATACAGTCACAGCAACAGTGCAAAAAACTGTACAAACCGCTAAAAATAACCAAGCGTGGTTGCCTCGCTTATAAAAGCGTACAAGCTACATTCATTATTGTGCTTGCTGACAGACAAACCCATAGCTCTTAACAAGCTGAGAAACTGTGTTCCCACTTTGCTGACTTATCAAATCGCACCACGTCTGGTGTTCCAAAACAGTGACTACAAATATGCCAAACAGCTATTGAGACCAAACGAAGCAAGTTCACATCAAAATGAGCCTGTCCTGCAGTGGGCTCAATTTACAGTAAACAGGAGTACCTCTAGCAACAAGCAAGCCAAATGCTGACAAGATGCTCTTTGACTTAGGGCACCATATCCACCAAATCCTCATGTTTTCTACATTGTGAACTTTGGGAAGATATCAACGTTCCTAAAAATTCTGAATTACTAAATTGAAATGTAATATACTTATTTTAATTTGATTTATTACATGTATTTTATTTTCTTTATTTTAATACAACATTAAATGTTCTGAAAATTCAGCCTACACAAATTTGAAGGTCGTTTTCCAAATTTCTCTATCAGACAAAGACACACCACCACTACCACCACACTCTAAGATCTCCGAGGCAAGTGCTATGCTCTGTTGGTGACATTCATTCAACAAACTGTGGCAGCGGTTAGGTGGGGTCACTGAAGGCAAGAGTCTATATACAGTTTGTTCAGCTGTCATCATCCCCACTACTGGGGCATGTGTACCAAAGAAAGAGCGTTTTTCAAGTTTAGGAGAATCTGGGAATAAAGTGTGTGTCATGACGGACTTAGTCATCATTGATGAGTAACGCTGCCTTCCTACACTAAGGGTTTGCTCGAGGATTTGAGGTTCGGCATTGTTTGGGAGATTTGGTGGATCTGAGAGAAGGAAGAATAATTTTGTGTTTGACGTCTGGAGGCTTGTGCTGGAATTTGCAGGAAGGAAATTACCACGCTGTTGGCATAGTTGTTTAAAATCACCAGCAGGAATAAACAAACAATTCCTGAAGCTTCAAAAACAAAATTATAGAAGTAACTCACCCACAGCCTTACACATGCCACTGTACAAAGAGAGGCTACATTTGCCAGGCTGCAACAGCCAACATCTACATTACTTCATTGCAAAACCTCAGAGTAGTCAGGAAAGGAGGAGAAATCTGAATGGGACCTTTTTCCAAAGGCACTGCCTGACCTCTTCACTCATTCTATTTGCCTGACTTTCTCATTAACACACAAGCTACCTCAGAGCTCCACCGGCAGTGGCCAGGAATCAGCCCCACCAGCCAGGCACTATGAACATGCAGACAACACAGGGAGAGCTCCTGCTGTGAGCACTAAAGAAATTGCCTTCAAATTTCCTAATTACCATCAGGAAAGCAAAAATAAGGAGAACAGCATACATACATGTTTAATAGGAATGTTTTTCCCCTATGACCAGCCTGTCTTTCAGGATACACCGACCTTGGTAGAAAACCTGTTTTTTAATTACACTGTAGCTCCATCGCACCATCCAGAAGATGGATTCTCAGCAAGGGGCAACCTGCAAATTCACTACAAATATCACTCCAGAATATGTGGATACAACTAAGAACTGTAGGATCAGATGTGCGTACATTACAGGAAAAAAAAAAGCCCCGCAACACCAAAAACATTACCCAAGAGACTAAAAGTTAAATAAATTCTAGGGCAAAGTTGCAAAAGAGAGGACACAGAGTAAAGAAAAATGTCTTTCAAGCAATCAAGGCAAGAGCAACATTTAATTAGAATTCAGTGAGAGATAAAGGCCACAGCCCAAAAACTGAGTTCTGTGGCCTCACAAGGAACAAAAGAAATGCTAGTCATCTATAGACAAGGATTCTCAAGGCTTTTGGTCCTGGTCCAATTAAAGACAGTTACCACTGCACAGGTACAGTCCACATGAGATTGAATGAGAGCAGAAACGTTTAAAGGAAATTAATCAACAACCTTGTACATTTTTTTAAATTGATTATGGGAGCAGAGGCTGAAAAATAAAAAAAAAAATTCAAAAAATTAGTACATTTAAACTACTTCTAGTCATTGGGAAAGTATGTTGTGCAATCATCTTACACAGATTTAAAGGAGATGGATAACAACTTCTGTTGACTATCACTCTCTTTACAGTATCTTCATTGAGACACTACTGCAGGGATGCATAATGAAGAGCAGCTACCATTGGGCCTGATACATTTAACTGTATAGCAAGAAATCACTGTGTCAGATGTTATGCACCTACATAGCTCACTAAAATAACTCCAAAAATTAAAAAATCTGCATTGGAGAGCACAGTGAGATAGACGAAACAGGGAATTAACGGGCTGACTTAACAGTAACACCCACCAGGAGGGAAAGGCAAGTACTGTTCTCTCATGATCTTGCTTCCACTCATGAGTCATTTCTGTCATGAACAATCCATTACTGCACAAGGTAACTGTTGACTTTAGAAACTTGGCTTATTTATGAGACTGAGGTCATCTGAAAAAAATCTAACCAAAGTTAAGTTGTCAAGGCTGAGCGTCAAGCCAACTCTGCTATGCAGGCAGTTGCCATTATTCTAAGTTTAGGATGGCCATGGTCTGGAAAAAGTGACTTGCAATGCAAGCTGTACGTAAGAAGTGAAAGATGCTTAAAAGGTAATACCTTAAAAGATAATAAACTACTCAAAAAATCTACTGCTGCTGACTAACAGATAATCCACACAGACCCTATGGGCAAATATAAGCTTATGTCACCAGTGTCCCAGGCTTTCTAGAAGTCAGAGCCACAGCTGAGTGCAACACAAAGCCCAAGGCAGTAAACCCTACTAAGAAGCAGCAAAGGCTCCTTTGCTGGCACACACCTCAGATCATACTTCACAGCAATATTGATTGAAATAACTTTTTTTTTTAATCTGGACTAAGATCAAGTAAAATGAAGTCAGGTTAAGCATAACTGGCCCTGTGCAGAATGAAAGGATGATGACAAAAGCAACAAGTTGTTGTAACACTGATATGAAGTATGCGAGCAGAGAGGGGCATGGATTTGCTCCGCAGAATTCACGAGACAAGTTAGGTACCTGAAGCTGCATTATCACTTATGCATAAAATTACTTTAAAGGAAAAAATATTAAAAAAAGAATTTTGCAGTCTTGGTAATCAGTACTCACGTTCAGCAATTTGCTGCACAGGAAAGCCTAGATAGAAGCTGAATTCCACCACAGACAAGTTTCTTAGCTGCTCACTGACTTCGGATCCATTTAGAAAACCGTATCTGTCTCGAATAGCAAAAACGATGCTCACTGGGCCTTGCCGAAATGCTACCCCAGGCCTACTCAGAGTTATATTCAGTATCTGAAAAGAAAAGATTGAAGCAGGGTCAGCAAAATCAAATCACTGGCATTCCCATTCCTTCCTTGACAGAATTTTTTTTTCTAATATGATGAAGAGGGAAGTAGTTCACATCAAAACAGAGGAACATCTATTCCAGATTGATTCAGCCTGCTGAGTCTCAGAAGAGGCAAAGTTACATGTGAATTCCTCTTCTAAAAGTTGTCCTTTAAGGTCAAACATAATTCAGTATGATCTGAAAGCTACAGTCCAGAAAACGATGGGAAAAAACCACCCAAAGAGATAGTCAGAAAAAAAAAATCTACCAATAAAGAAATATTAGATGAATACCAAACCATGTGGAACAGACAGGAAGAGATCATAGTAAAGAAACATTCTGAAAATGGATGTTCTCTTGGTCAAAACCTCCCGCACAACGCACGCCCAGACCCTACCACTGATTAGAAGACTTATTTTGGCACCAATGTACACAGCAACTATATTATTGTAGACATATATCTTCCAGATAGTAAGGAATTATTTAAAATAAAAGTTTGCTAAACCGATAGTCCAAGAAATTCTATTGTGTGTTCTGTCTTCAGTCTATCCAGTCACATTATGTCATTCAGTCGTAAGCCTCTGAGCACTTTACTATATGCACTATATAGTAATTTAGGTACTATAAAGTTTATGCTATTTTTCCCACTATGATTTTATTTTAGGGTACCACAAACAGGCATTTATGGTGCCAGTTAAATAATAAGATAAAAATTTTAGCAATTAGGGTATTACAACAAAGCTAGATTAAATTTAAGAATTCAGACAGAAGAGGGAGTTGGTCTCATTAACTTAAATTACTGACTTTCCATGGAGTTGTAAGCTCTGCTATGTGGTTCAGTACCCCGCACATATGCAATACATTTCATATGTGAAGTTCCAGTAGCGGCTGCCATGGACATCGTATACTGCTGTAAGTATTTCTAGACCTCAGAATCAACCAGCATCAGAGCACATATAACTCCTATATTCCCTAACTGGACACCCTGAGTGGCAATGAGACCTGAAAGTTGCCTTCCAGCAAAAACATTCTAACCACACTCTACTTTGTAATAGTAAAATCTGACGAGAATTACTTTGATAAGGGTTGGGGCAGACTTTATATGAAAAGGTATAAACTCTATTATATTCGATAATGCTTTTGGATATAAATCATCATCTTCGATCATTTTTTAAAAAATTTTGAAACTAGAGGGTTATGTGGTGCCATATTATTTTCCAGGGGAAAAGAATCCTGACTTCATGACAAAGCTTCATAGTTCTACAAGATCCAGATGGCAAGCAGCAGCCAGTGAACACCTAACTCATTTTACTGACAGGACAACCAAAGTTGAGGAGAAAAAGGGACAGACACAAAACATGCTAATCTTCTTACCTGCACAGTGAAGTTGTAGAACTCCTGGCGCTTGCTAACTTCCATGAATGCCGTTGTCAGCCCCTTCTCAATGCGCCGGCTAAAGTTGCAGAATCCAACATCCACGTTCCGAGGCACAAACTGAAGCACTGAAGGCAAATGGTACACATTACTCCTACAGAAATGTACTTCCATGAGAGAGAACAAAATGACTAAGAGAATCGACAAGGCTATTACTTTTTCATGGGATTTGGGACATATTCAGTGAAACACTGGGTAAAAACACAGTAGAAATACATTTTGTGTTGGTGCAGTAAATTTGCTACTTGGTATCTGTTGCACCAGTAACCAGACTACCAAAAGACAGTAGTGACAAAATACTCACTGTTTCCTCTTGCATACTGAAAGACCTTCACTACATACACGTGGCTAATTTTACAGAATCTGAACACTGAATCAACCACACTGAAATCCTTAGTACCCAACAGATCAATGAAAATCTTAAGGAAAAAAGCAACAAAACTCTTTTTCTTGTAGACTGAAATATAGTATTCAGCTTATCCAAAAGATCACATACTGGGTCTATTACTACACATTAATATCAGTCTAAGACTTCCAAAACACTTAATTAGCACACAATTTTTAAAATCTAGATACATACACCTTGAAGTCTTTCACAGGAGAGAAAGAAAGAGCACAGGAGAAAAAGAGTGAGCACAAAGGAATGTGTGCAGACACACATACCTTAACTACCTACACATCTGTGGATTTCCTGATACAGTCTGAAATGCTATGATTAGCTTACAGACCCTAACAGCCATGTTATACAAAGTTCACAAACAGAAAATACGTCTACTGTCTATCTATATAACCATGTTAAGCCGTGGAAAAGACATCACACCTGCACAATTAAAGAAGTGATGTCTTACCACCATACTGTTATTAACAGAGCAGAAACAACACATGAAACACACCTGAATAAAAGCACCATGTCTGACACTCTAACTCTGCCTATACACTCAATTCCTGTCACTACCTCATCACACAGTCAAGCAACCAAGCAGGTGGTTTTGTTATGCAAATAGTAGTGCCTGAAGAAGATTTTAAGTGATACCACTGACTCTCAAAACCTATTACATGGGTAATATTTTACTTTAGATTATGAGTAGTCATGGACTTCACATAAACTGCTGCCCTACAGCAGCCACGGAAAGCTGACTACATGAGCAATCCTCCTGCTTACATTATACACGAGCAATCAATCCTCCTGCTCATCAATTCTCCTACATTATAAGAATCCTAAAAAGTAGCATTTAAGGTAAACATAATTTGAAACTTGACTCAAGCATTATAAACTAGCTGCACTGTAATTTTATGAGTAAATGTTTCACAGAAATTTTTTTATCTTCTCACCTTTTGAAGCAAGAAAAAGAGTATCTCTATTTTGCAATGTGCCAAAATAGTTTTCCTGAAAAAATAACAAAATTATGGTGCTAACTGTTTACAATTTATCATCTCTTTACCACGGATCTGGCAACTATTTCACTAACAACCAAGAATTAAGATTCATAGCAGTGGAATGCAGGTTTTTGACTCAACCTTGCATATTTAATCACATGTGAAGAAGGGTGAATCAACACAAAGCTACATTTCCTCCTCTTCATATCAGGAAGAACTCACCTGTCTGAACTTGGAATCTGTTATCTGGTACTGGGAAAGAAGGATGCAATGAAAGGATCATGGGGGCCTCACCACGAAGAAGACTGCTGTTCACAAGCACATTTATGACAGCTACTGCCGTGTAAACAAAAGGACCTGATGTCACCAAGAAAGTAAATTTGGGGGAAATTTTATAAACCTACAAAAAAAAGAAAAAAAAAGTTTTTTTTAAAAAAAATCTTCAATGTGAAATTTGGCAACACTTTAGACCTATATAGTCTCATATGTTTCAAAGCCACATCATCAATAGGTAGGAAAACACAGTCTTTATTTTTCAAAGAGAAAACAGAAGCATAGACTCTGACAGCACTGTGACTTGCAGCCTCTGCCTCGCTGCGCATCAGAGAGGCAACTCCCCTGAGCTAGGTGCACCTACTAGAATCTCTTCAATATAACACACCAATCTCAACACTTCTTGATTTATCACATCCCAGCATAGCAGCACTCCCTCTCGCCTGCATTCCCATGGAGTACATAAGAGTTCCCATACAAAATTGCTGTTTACTTACTGAACCACTTGCATGGCTTCTACGTTTCAGTCATATACTACATAGTGAATACATCCTATACCATTCACATGTGATATGCAAGAAGCAAAATACACACAACTTTTGTTTTATGAATGACGTGGTTTAACCCCAGTCTGCAACTAAGCACCACGCAGCCACTCGCTCACCCCCCTCAGTGGGATGAGGGAGAGACCCAGAAGGGTAAAAGCGGGAAAACTCGTGGGTTGAGATAAAGACAGTGTAACAGGTAAAGCAAAAGCAAGCAAAGTAAAACAAAGAATTCATTTACTACTTCTCATTGGCAGGCAGGTGTTCAGTCATCTCCACGAAAGCAGGGCTCCATCATGTGTAACCATTACTTGGGAAGACAAACACCATAACTCTGAACATTCCCCCCCCCGCCTTCCTTCTTCTTCCTCCAGTTCTATATGCTGAGCATGACATCGTATGGTATGGAATATCCCTTTGGTCAGTTGGGGTCAGCTGTCCCAGCTGTGTCCCCTCCCAATTTCTTGTGCACCCCCAGCCTACTCACTGGTGGGGTGGTGCAAGAAACTGAAAAGGCCTTGACTCTGTGAGCACTACTCAGTGATAAATAAAACATCCCTGAATTATCAACACTGTTTTCAGTACAAACCCAAAATATAGCCCTGTACTAGCTATTATGAAGAAAATTAACTCTTCCCCAGCCAAAACCAGCACAATGGATATAATTTTCACACTCAAGAATGCTTGCTTCCAGAGAACATTTCTATCTGCTTATTTCAGGACAGTTACCACAATTACAATTTTCCTCTTCCAGTTTAATCTCCTGACTTTGAGTCAGGAGATTAAAAAACCTGAGGAGCCTTACTCATCATGTAAAAGAAATGAGACTAAGTTAAATATAAACCTAGGTGAATGTTTCCATGCAGACACTCTTATCCACCCTTTCTTTGTCACCTACGTAAAAACAAACTGAAGGCTTTTATTTACTTAAACATATTGCAGTGTCTTCTGTCCTTCAGAGAAACTCTCTCAAGATCAAGGACATCCGTTTTTTCGCAGCATTATTTTTTTTCCTCTTTGGTTTACTCCTTCAGTTTGCTTTATTTGCCTAAGGCAGTCACACTAAAATATTTTGAGATGTCCAACATCATGGCCTCACAAATAAATAAATCATCCAAATCAGAGGCCCAAAGGTTCTGATAAATTTGCACCTTTTAGATGAAGAGATGCCAGCACTTTTCAAGGTTTTGTGCTGGTGCAGATATGCTAGATATCCTCAACTTCAGGATTAGCCCTATAGAAAAGTACAGTGCTATTTAAATTGTGATACACATGTTCCTTCCTGGTATTTCTGAAACAGTATAAAGCAACGGCAATTGCTGTTTAGATGAAACAGCAAGCAGCTCTTTCCTGTCCTCTAGAAAACATGCATTTCAAAGAGCACTAATGCTCAGTAGCAGAATGAAACTTTTAAAATCATCTATGCTGCTCGTTATTCCTTTCTTCCCTCTTAGTCCACAAATATATGCAGTATCCAGCTTTTATTTTAAATGGATTCAGATGCACAGAACTCGAATTTGTTTGATATGAATAATATGCACAGCTCTTTTCAGTTTCCCTTATCTGAAATTTTATCCTTTTATCCAGGATGAAATGATCTCTGCAGCTTCAAATTGTGAAATGGAAATAGCAGTTATAACGGAGTAAGACATGCCAAAAGAAAGTTGCCCATTACTTGCAAAGGAGACAACTTAAAAGGCAAGAAGAAGAGAAATTAGAATTACAAATCTCAGTTACAACTTGCTGGTGATTTCTAAAGCAATAAAAGTTGAGGAAGAGAGACCTAGTGTAGCCAGAGTTAGGTGTTTCAGATGAGAAAGCAAGCCTCTGAGAACTAACTCAGCTGTCTCCATCTCTGGCCTGTTGCAGTGCACCACAGATTCAATGAAAGCAGCCTACACCAAACAACCCCATACAGTTGATTTTGCATTTTTTTCACCTTGGCAGCTAACACTGTTTCTCTTTTCTGCTTCACTGCAGCAGAAGAGCAACAGCAACTCCAGAAGAATGGAAATTTTAAAATAAACTTTTAAGTGTAATTTTGGGGTAGGTAGATTAGAACCACTATGGGTCAAAACAATGGCTATTTCAGATTGAGATATTGCAGAGTTGTCCAGAGTTGGCTCTCCACAACCTAGTTCAGATGATAGGAATAACACAGCCATGCCAGCATGATTCTGTCTATAACCTAATTCACAGAGAAGCTTGCCAAGTTATCTAGGATAGATGAGCACAGCTCATAGCTCTTGATTAACGAATGAGAATAGCTCCTCTTGGCACAGCGCTAGCAGTTCAGAAACCCAGCCAGCCATCCAACCCTCTCTTGGAGGTTTCAGCTCTACTGCCAGGACAGTTAGATACTAACAAATTAGCTAGCTGAACCACTTTTTAGAGTGCTGCCTATTAAAGTAAATAAGTACAAATTTCTTATCTTAACACTTAGGGCCAGAAAGCTGAAGAAGTACGCAGAACTCCACGTATGCTTTGGAGCCATTCCTACAGCCAAAGCAGAATCCTTCAGCAGGAGCAGGAACCTTTACACCACCTCAAGTCAAGCTACCCCTTCTCCAAAGCGTGATGGCTAATCCAACTCCTCCATTTCCAGGACACAACCTGCCCCTCATTCAAAGTTACCCTCACAAGAGAGAGTGCTTCTAAAACAGAAAGTTTTCAAGCCTTGATTTACTAGGGACTACAAGAGTATTTGGGAAAAATGTTGTCGTATGCTTCCTCTGTCCCTTATGATCTTCCCTAAGCATTTGCTACTGATTATCATCCACTAAAATATCTGATTAGATGCACCTTTGCTGCAATCTAATCCATGCCTACACTCCGCTGTATTGTGCTGTGTAAACATCTGGCAGAAAGCATAAACAACCGATTTCCTCACCACCACCTTATTAAGCATCCTGTAAAGAGTCTGCAGAGAGCGTTTAACTTCCTGAAGATGGGCTACAAAGGCTCACAGGTCTTAAAAATGAAACAAAGCTTCTGCTTCTACGCACTTTAGGATCCTGAGGCAACAATTCTCTCATTGTTTTTACACACCTAAACGGTACCAGCCAGAATTTTAGCAGCAGTGAGCAGCGATGAAGCCAGCACAAGTCCACAAGGTAGTATCGTTGAATGAAGTATTTAACTGCCTGACAATGAACGGATCTCCTTACTCTGAAAGCAGATGTTTACTAATTTTGTATTATAGAAACCAAAAGGCTAACGACAGATCCCCAAACCCAGATTAAATACAGGAACAAAGTGGCTGAGGTATACTTTATACTGCATAATAAAATTTCCAAGCACAAATGAGGCTGGCAAAAAGCTTTTTCCTGTTGGCATGAACTTAACAGCACCAGGGGTCCTGGTAGAAAGTCACTGCCAACACTACTTTACTTCACGCCCCAGTGCAACAAAGCTAAGTCAAGGGAGTGTTGTATAACAGTTCTTATACAAGTGTCATAAGGTTTACATTAGAGAAAGTTGACAAAAATGACTCTTATTCAAAGAATAGGGTCTTATTATTTTATTCTAACTGGAAAGAACTTTAAAATTTTGTCTCTTTGTTGTAAGGACTTTTGTTAGGAAAAAATTGACAAAAGTTTTTTTCATTAGGCAGGATTCAAGTCTGCCTCTTTTTTTTTTCCACTTCAACAACTCAGAATGTTTGAAATAATAATGAAGTAGAGACCAAAGTTTCAACTGAAAAGGTTGGGGAAAAAAAGTTTTAAACCTCCTTTCAACATTAAACTGGGTTTGTATTTAAAGTGAGAAGCAGTTATATCCATCGTTGCCATGGGTTTTATTTTTAAAGCACACATTACTCTAAAGTTAAATTTAACACGACTGTCTCCTGATTTGCTGTGCATTACATCACAGCAAGGGAACAACGTCTGCAAGCTGTAATAGGAGACACAGCAAAAACGCAGCTTAGAAAAGTGCACTGCTTTACCATAACTTGAAGAGGTACACACGGCTCCTGGGTACGCTCCACTAACAAAAGTCAGGTCTGTTCGATTAATTAAGTTTAGCAATACAGATAAATTCTGTTTAAAAGTTTGCATTACATCACTGCTCAACACACCAATATTACAGACAGTTCTTTTTAAAAAGTAACAGTTTTATTAGTACTCCACCGTTAGAGGTGAAGACATTTGCTAGCGATTACTTTTAGTGCAAAACGCATACCCGAGGCATCACAAAGAACACATACAACAGCAGCATTCGAGCATAAAGCAAGCATAACTGATTCCACAGAGACGTTTTCTCCTTTTGATAAAAAAGAATTTGCAAAGAATGAAGCTGGACTAACTGCACTATTTATAAAAACAGTTGCTTCTGAGAAGTCTTAGAGCCAAAACATCCTATTGAGAGCTTTATAAGGCAGGGTTGGGCATAAAAGGAAGGAATTTAAAGGACAAAAATATAAAGAAGCAACATATAAAATGTTTGCTTCAACAAACCTTCAAATATTTAGAAGGTTCAAAGATTTTCTCTTACTGCTGTTAACTGTTGAGAGGGTAAGCGCTTCTATATTATTGAAGCATATAAATTAACTGAAAATTAGTGTAGTTTTATCATAATGAACCTTTGACTTTTACTTGACTATGCCAGTTTCCATAATCTGAAGGTGTAATTCACAAACCAGAAGAAAAATCTTTTATTTACAAAAAAAAACCCCTAAAAAGCTTATGGGCAGGTATTGCTAAAAGAACCTAAACTGCACACAATTTATAGGGGCACCTCCCTGTGGCTGAAGTTTGGCAGAAATTCGTAACACTCCTGTCTTAACTGAGTAGTAGAGAGGTATATCCTCAAACATCAGAAAAGAGCTGTTTAATTACTGAGTGCAGTGATTACGGCAGGAGTTGTCAAAACACTGTTTCCCCACACAGATCAGCAAGCAGAAGAAGTTAAAAGCACCAAGGGATTCTGTGCATGGAGATAATCAAATTATGTTCAACATTCAAACCGCTACTTGAGTTAACTTCATAACAAAAATGAGACCACAGACTCAAAAAAGTAAGATAATGTGGGGCTGGGCTATCACAACTGGATGACCAGACACAAAAAATTGCAAGGGCAGCTGAACCTGCACCTACGCCAGTAATTCCATTAAAACATTTCATTTTGTCCCCAGTGTTGAAGTATCTGATTACACAACAAAGGTATCCCCAAACTACCTCTACAGTCGTCTTCTCAGACAGAGGTTTGAGACAGGGAGAGGGGAGGAATAGAGCCTTTAAACACCATCTCAACCAGACACTCACTTTGAGGTTAGCAAACATCACTGAAATTCTGTTCTAAGATGATTCCTTGAACATCAAAGCAGAGGAAACTTTAAAAAAAACCCCAAAGCACAGCAATTCCTAGCCTTGCAAGTGGGGGAAGGACACGAGTCACATCTCTTTGAAGGCTTAAAAATAACATCTTACCATTGCACACCTGATTTCTTCCCCTGCCTTTTTAATCTGCCAAATCCTACATTTGGGATTCCACCAGTTCCACTGCAAGTGTCGATGGCCCCACTTACAACATAAAATAGCATAAGGCTGTGCAGAAGGTTTTGTGTTGTTTAAGGTGCTAAGTATATAATCAGCTAGCAGAAGAAACAAAACTTTTCAATAGGTATTTAGAAGGGTAAAAGCTTTTCAGTTCAGTTTCAATTCACCAGCCAAAGGAGGTGAGCAGTAGAGGCTGGGCACTGCTTACTCACTTCTGTCAAAACCAAGAAAAGCCTGGCCTAGAAAATTATGATATTCTAAAAGTAAAAAAGCTGATGTCATATTCACATTGAAAAAAACAAACAACCAAACACAAAACATGACAAATATTTATGTTAGAATAAACCTCTCTCTGATACACTACCACAAGGGTTGTTTTTAAATCACTGGTTTAGCTGGTGAACTAAAACCACTCTTTTATTGTATTGATCAAAGAATACTTGTACACACTTCATAGCACTTACCTCTAGCTCTACTGATCGCCTGAACTGACCTCTGAGCACTTCTCTGATGGATTCACTGACATTTTGCAGAACAGCTCTTCGGGCCAGCACTGGAAATTAATGTTGGTCAGTAAATACATTTTAGCTTCATCTCTTGGGCTTTGGTTCAAAGCTACATTTTCAATTGTGCAATGCATGAAAAAGCAGGCAATGAGATGAAATGCATCAAATGGGTAAGACGACCGTCAAGGAAACAGGTAAAGGTGTGACTGTATCCTAAAAAGTGAGTGTACACACAGTTTAAGGAACTCCAGGTTTATTTTCTGTCTCATTTTGTTTTTCCATATCTAACGTCTTTAGCGTTCTAGTAAAATAATCTTCTAAAGAGCCACTGAGGCATTCAAATCGGATCTGAAAGTTGCAGTGCATTCAGTCTGACCTATGCACAATGAGCCTGCTGTCATAATGCAGTTGAAGTTTTGTAGGCAACGCATGGAATGCAGATGAGGTCAGAAAAAAGCCACAGAAAATAGGCATGTGCTTTTCTCTTCAATAAAAAGTAAACAAACGTGCCACTAATTACTGAAAGGGATACCCACTGAGTAAGAATTGCTTCAAAAACCCCACATGCCCATGGACGTCATGTCTGTTACAGTCACACTTGAGACTGTGACTGTGGTCAAGGAAACAACTGAGAAGTGTCATGTTGGCATCCTGCATTTACTTTCCATCAATAACTTGCCTACAAAACAACTCAAGTTTACAGGTTTAAAAAAAAAAAAAAAAATCTTCCTCATCATCAGCACAGCCAGCTCGCCTTTCTCTCTAGAGAGTGAGGTTATGCTCATTCTGCTTTGCAGATTACGAGTAAATCTTAAGGGCAAAACATGTTCCTTGCCACAGAACATGCAGCACTTCTGCAGCTGCCTTGGATTAGTTTGCTGGTATTGTTTTGTTAACAAGCTAGGAAAAGGTAAGAAAACACCAAAAAAGGCAACACAGATGCTCAGAGAATTAATCTTGAAACACATTAGCATCACTTTTTCTGGTTACAAACACACCAAATCCAATGGAAGTAAGTATGGGAGGAGGAAAAATATAAACATAAGCTAGTACGGTAAATATTTAAATTGTTAACAAAACTCAAACACTTTTTAAACCAACTCTGCTCTTTCATATTACAACATTACCTCACATGCAGGGTTTTTTTTTACAAACAGCAGCAACAACTGAAAGGAGAAACTTACTCAGTCAGAACATTTAATAGTTTGGTAGAACAGTACCATGACAGTAACATTTATTTACAACCCATGAAATGATAAAGCAGCCTCTAATTCAGCATTCTTGTATATACGCCTCAGCAATTTCAGAAGACAATTTCATTCTCTGTGCAGTGTAACGTATATGTAATTCACTATCACAACGGACTTTGTTCAAATGAATTCTATTATTTTCAAGAGTAAATGATAAATTAATGCTTTTACAGCTGTTTGTCTAAATTTACGCCATGTTTCTTTGAAAGGTTCACTTAGATAATTCAACATCTGCAGTTTAGCTAGGGGGTCACATCACAGTGGTTTCTGAAAAACAAAATAAAAATGTTAAGAGTATCTTACCTGCAGTGACTAAGTAAGCATCGGGAACTGTGATGTCGCACACGTAGGGTTGCCTGGTAGTGGTCACGGCAGAGGTTATGACCACAGGTTCGGATGGAGTCGTGGTCGCCAGAGGGGTGGAGGAGAATGTCCCCAGGCTGCCTGCAGCAGTTGTGCTGCGGCTGCCCATAGCAGTGGTGACAGTGGTCATGGGGACAGTGGTGGAAGCAGCCGATGCATCAGTACCAGCAGTTACACTGCTTTCTGCTGGAACTTCATACCCAGTGGGAGGGCCAGAGGTTGGAGGAAACTGCGTGGGAGCAAACGACGTGGTCACAGACAAAGATGCTGTAGGAGAGGGCATCATGCTGCTGGTGTCGGCACGTGACGTCAGGGTGTCGGGGTCTGCGGAAGGAAGGGCTGTGTGGGCACTGCCCTCGCTGCGAGACATGAAAAGCCGCGTGGGGTTAACTGTAGCACCAATATCCTCATCAGAAGCCAGAGCAGTTGAGAGCAGAGATGAAGATACACTTAAGACAGGAGTTGCCAGAAAGGTAGTAAACAAAGAGATCAGATTTGTTTCATCAAGTGAGATGCTGCTGGTAACAGACTGGGTGTCAGAAGTGGGCAGCACCAGGGTAGGAACCGTGGAGTGAGAGGTGGAGAGTGAAGGCTCCAACTGAGAGGTAGCTCCTGTAACAGCTGAGGTAAAGACAACTTCAGAGCCTGCCGGCAACGCTGAGTGTGGTTCCAGGAGCACAGACGATTCAGAGTGAAAATCTGATGATGCCGTTATTTCAGGAACTTGTGCACCTGGAACAGAGGATGCATTTAAATAAAAGTAGGATGTTGGGCTGAGAGGGAACTGAGAAACCTCGGCATCAGTGGCAGAGATGACAGTAGTAGCTAAGTCCCAGCTGGAAACATCCTCAGAAAGTACTGATGTCCCAGTCAACGAGGTCTGAGGTAAGAGTGTTGACAAATCACCTTGCATGACAGAGTAAGAATTTAGCATGGCCGATGATAGAGACACGTAGCTAGGTTCAATAAGAAATGGTGTTGATAAAAGACTGGATGGAGAATCTGAAATATTTAAAGACTGTTCCTCCCTTGTAGATGTCTTGTCAAGCACAAACACAGATTCTGATGGCATTAATTCTGGCGACTCCAGCAAAGTTGTACGACTGACTGCAAACGATGCTACTGGCTCACTCGGCGTGAAGGTAGAATCAAATAGAACGGTGGTGGCACCAGGAAGTTCTACCTGAGTGCTTGGTGTCAACAAAACTGTTTCCAGAACAGGGAGGGAAAACTGGGCAACTGAGGTGTTCAGTGTTAGTCCTCCAGGGAGATGATGGTAGGAAGGAGAAATTGTTACAGGTGTTCTCATGTCAAGGACAGTGCTCGTTGTGCTTAACAAAAACATGCTTGAATCGGGGATTTCCACAAATCTTGAAGAAAATGAAACCACCGGTCTTGATGGAAAAGAAGTATCAAAAATATCAGGTGTAGGCTCCTCTAATTCATACCTGTCAGTAATTACAGTTGTAAACGGAGTTATGCCTTGTACTTCAGGGGCTTTGATGGACAAAGTTTCAACATAATCCCCTGAGCCTACATCATGTTCTGGGGAAAAGCCTGCTTCTGGCAGAAGTGAAACTGAGTCACAATACAGACAAGAAGTGTATGGTCGCGTGAAAGGCACTGGACTCATGAGCTCACTGACAAGCTCTGATTGACTTGGTATTTCCAAACCAGCAGGCAAATTTGGTGCTGTACTGGAGAACTCATGTCTAAACAGGCTGGCATTAAGAACCGCATCAGAGTCCATGGAAATGGCAGCTGAGTGAAGCGGGAAAGATGCAAGTGGAAGACTAATAGGAAAAAAAGTAGGCTCAGCACTGGCCGCTGAAGCTGGCGTGGCCCAGGGAACGTTTGGAATGGGGTAGGTCCCTAGACTAAGAGTTTCTGCTGCCCTGCTGCTCACATCAGCGTAAACGTCACCATACAGGTCTGCACTTTGTGCTGTGGCATCTGGGGTCACCGGGCTAGATTTATCCAACAGCTTGAGGTGAAGAGGCGACCCTTCTGAAGCAGCCCCAAAAGGCAGAGCTGTTAAACTTGCATTTATGTTTTCCTGCACTGCAACTCCTGCCTCTGAAGGAATGGAAGTGAAATAAATAGCTGTGTTTGGAGAGTACAACAGCAAGTCCCTGCTCGCAATTAGCATTTCACTATCTGGTAGAAAAGGCTTTAATTCTGTAAGAGTGTTACTGTGTTCAGGGACAGTGCTCAGCGGAGTCTTTTGTAGCACTGTTTCTGAGATACCATATGGTGAAAAAAGGACAGATAATGAAGGTGTTAGCAACACAGTTTCTAACATTTCTCTTGGTGGCTCTTCGGTATTAACTGAGTGATGATCTGTTAAAACTGCAAAAGACTTCAGTGGAGGAGTCCACTGTGCCTTTGGAAACGAGCTAATAAATTCATCGTCACTTAAGAACGCCTCATTGCTTGTTACGGAGACATCCACCAATGGCGTACTTCTCCTTTCTGAAATCCTGACCATTTCTTCTTGGTTAAATGAAGTCATATCAAAGGGAGTGGTAACTGATGATAAAATTGTTTGAAGGAAATTACTTTCTTGGGACTCCGAAGTACTTTTTGCTAAGGCCATTTGTGTCCTGCCGCCTGATATGCTTTGGTGCACCTTTGAGTCCATTGAGAAAAAGGAAGAATTCTGCTGCTCCAAGGATCCCTCATCTAAATAAAGAGGGAGAGAGAAAAACAAAAAACTAACAGATTACAACAAGTAGTAAGATTGCAATGAGCAAACCCCACACACAGTATTTCTGGAGACAACTGCCCAGAATTCAAGGGCTAAGACAAAACCTCTCAGTAAGTGAAAAACCTCCATGAGCAAGTCAGCGCAAATAGGAAGATTCCCTGTGAAACTCCATTCCCTGGAAATATGCAGGACAGCATGAGTTCCTCTCACTCGGCACCTGCTCGTCTCTCTAGAGCAGCACTCCAGCGAGCCCCACAAAAGGACAGAAAGCAGCTCCCTTTTACTGATGCAAGGCTACAGTGCATGGCAGCTAATGGTCTCACAAAGTGAACAAACAAAAAACGGTAACAAGGAACAACGCAGAGAAAAAATTTGTGTAACTAAGTCTTCTGCTTTCCTTTAGTATCACTTCATTTCCTCCGTTTCTATTATTTCTTAATATATTAGGCTCACTAGCAGACCTGTTCTGTTTCAAGGACCAAATCCTCCCTCTCATATCAGAAATGAGTGATGAGAGTTGAAGAGGGCTTTCCCTTTACGTAAAGTAAATGTGGACCTGGTATCTGCTACAAGAATTGCTAAGTAACATGGCCAGTAGTTACGCTTACATTGTCAGCTATTCATTTAACTTCTGGCCTTTTAGCAGTCAGTGACAAATTGCTTCACTACAGAATTGCCATCTTTATTCACAACCCGCTGCAGGAGTACTCAGTTCACGGGCCACCTGTAACAAAACTTTCACCGCTCAAGTCTGCAAAATTCAAGTAATAATAGCCAAGTTCAAACACAAAGGAGAAAAAAGCTAAGAATTCACCAGATATTTTAACAAGATAACAACTCAAGGCATAACTTGACTGTAATTCCTCCTCTCTCATAAAAGTGTTCTTGGGCTACAGAGAAGATCTGTATAAAAGCTTTTCCAACCATGGACGCATTTTGCTGAGAAAAGGTTGATTACTGCTTAAGTACTTCTCTGAAATGTCAAGACTGGATTAGTACCCTTCAGAGCTGAATATGAAAGGAAATCACAGAAAATTGCTGCAGGACATTTTTCTAGGATACACAGAAAAGCTTCATCCTTAAATTACCTATCCCACTTATCATCCTGGTTTGACACGGCAGTGTCCACGTGCTGCTACTGGAACCTACTGACAACGCACATTAAAACGGCTGGGGATAGGGGAGATCTCATCCAGTTAAAGCCACCAGGGATCAATTTATAATAAAACCATGCAGAAACAGTATAAAGTGCCAAATGGTGACACAGTACACTGCTCAACTGTAGCTACACTTGTAGCCTTTCAGAGGGTGCCTTGAACTGAGTAACTCATGGTAGATCTTGCAGGAACAGCCCACCTATCTGTTAAGCACTGTTGTCAATCTAACCACACTCTCCAAAGGTGATAACCTGCTGTACTCATCCTTTCCTCCCTGCTCTATTTGCTAAATTCCTTGACACAACCTTTCAAGTGCTGACATACTGACTTGATAAGTTTTTAGATCTGCTGATCTGAAGACCACTATTACAGGAATTAATGCACAGAGCTAATAGCACTCTACCACTGATCACACCTAATCAAACACAAGCACTTTGATTATATACTTTATTTTACAGATTTTGCGCACAACGTTTTGTAGCATGACAGATACTGTTCTCTCAAGTAGTCCCAATCCATTTTTTTCTCCTGAAACTCACTGCAGGCATTGCCAGCTTTATGATGCTTCGTTGCGGTGTGATGATAAAATATACTGCCTTACAATGCTCTCAGGACAAAAAAAAACCCCAAAAACAAAGAAAACAAACATAGGTAGATGTCTGTAAAAGCTATGTAAGACAAATACACAAGTCCATCCTTGACTTCTTCCATGGAGGTCAGCTGTTTGAACATGGCACCATGGAATAACAGCTTTCACAAGCAGTTAACATAGGTAACAGACAAAGGAGTTCCTAGCAAGCATGGAACTGAAACACAGACCCTGAGCCTGCCCTGTTTGCTGATCAAAAGCTGCTCCATGTTTTCTCCTCACTGAAAGTCTCCCTAGCCTCGCTCCTTCCTTTCACTTTGGCTTTCAGCCTTTATTTTTCTCTTTGTGACATTTTGAGCAAGCAGGGAGACACTAAAGGAGGAGACTTATGAGGCTGAGAAACAAACACTGCCAAAATGAATCACTTCTCTTCCTACAGGCATGAACAATTCCTTTCAGCCAGCCCTGTAAAATCCTGTCCATCTTGGTCGTGCTTGGGCACCTAGTGCTTGCTTATAGGGAATTCCAAATTGCAGACAAACTTGATAACAGATAAAGTTGTTCTTGTTCATCAGGGTTTCATGTTGTAAATCCCTGCAGCAGTAGTGCAAGACAGCTGTGTTAACTTCAACACAGTACGCGTGGTAAACGGGGAATTGCTACACGTGACGGTTAATATGACCAGCAAAGGTGAATACGCACTGATTGATAACTGCACTTTTGATCACGTTTATCTCCACAAACCTTTGACCCAAAGCTAGAGGTGACTCTACAGGCAAAACAGTTTCACTGCCTATACGTGCCTATGCTGGGTATCATCTTCATCCTTCACCCACAGAGAGCTCCCTCTGTCTCTGCTCAATCTGACGGGAGCTGTCACAAGGCAGGATCCTGCTGCAAGTGACTACGTGTTGCAGAAAGATGTTCTGAAGAGTTACATAAACCACTATCAGCCATCCAACAAACATGCAGAAGAGGCAAGGGCAATCTTGGCTTTAAATTCATTCTCACTTCAGAACTAGTTTTTTTCTTGACAGCTGCTAATATTTTTTCCTTGAAAGACATAAAGTAATAGTAAATAACAATTTTATCATACACCTGTGCCTCTTAATGTAAAGAATCTTGTCACCGACACCAGGAAGGAAAGAACACAACTTCTGAAAAAGATGTTTCATTTTTTTAAGGAAAAGATAATATGTCTTGAAAAAAATTACAAGCTATAAGACAAGGTAAGAGCACTGTTACTTGAGATAAGTAGAGTGGGAGGAATTCACTTGTGCATATAGGATCTTGAAAAAAACCTCACCGGCAAGTTCGCTAGCCAATGTTTCAGGCTATTTCCTTTGCTTAGCATTTTAGAAGCAGGGAGCACTCATGACATGCCATTAATAACACAAATTATTGTTTTCTGTCATCTCCAGAAGAACAGCGTACTGCTCGAACACTGCTTGTCAGAACTGTGCGCGCCTCTCACGAAAAGCAGATGGGACGCACGGCAGATGTGCCTGGGAGCAGCCAGACAGCCCCACAAAGAGGAAGGAAAAGCAAAGGAAAAAGAGGAGGAGATGAAGGCACACCACGGCATGACAATCACACCCTCATCGGTGCAGAGCAGCTGATCTGGCTGTACTGTGCGACAAAGAAAGCAGACAGATTGCACATGTTCTGGTGTATCTCAATGCCGTGAACGCACAAAGCTATTGATGAATATCAATGTCGACTTGTTTGTTTGCACAGCTGTTGTTGTTGGGTGACGGTTTTGCCATCCAGCCGTTGAGCTGGGCAACAACAGTGACAGGATAACAATGAGACAAGCCAAACTCCACCAAGCTGATAACACGATGAGAAAGAACAGATAGCTTTGGGAAGCAAAGCTGTGACCCCAAGCTACAGCAAAGGGGAGGAAAGGAGAAGACTTGTGGCAGGGGCCACGGGAGGCACAGATGGCACCGGTACAATGCCACAGCTCAGACAACAACATTCGGAGATGGGAGGAGTGACAGCATAGGAAACGTGCTGATGGGCTTGGGGTGATGAACTCTCTGCTGCTTCTGCTGCCTCCCAAAACCGGTAAAAGCCCAAATAAAATTCACAAGTAACAAAACCTGTCACTGAACACAATGACCCCTTCAAACTGCCAAATCCGTATTGACAGAAGCACGGCCGTGCTCCGTTAACGCCGGCGCAGACTTGTGTTAATTCAGGAGAGGCCGTAACACCAGCACAGCACTTTCCCATGACTACAGCAAAGGACTGGTGCAGCCTATAGACTTCTTTGGTGACAGAAGTATACTGTGTCAGCTTGCCAGAAAATGATGTGTGTTCATAAGCCAGGAACTAGCCTAGTCATTTTTCCAGCAAGCAATTAGAGGGACGTAGTTTTGATCCTTCCTGTAGCTGCAGTGCTGAAAAGCAATGTCTATTCTAGACCCTACAAATAAAGCAAAAAAAAGGATGAGTTTTCAAATATATATTTGTAATAATACATGCATACATTCTTACGCTTTCATATTTTCATATTTCATTTACCGATAATAAGTAGACTTCTACACATTTTTAACTGCAGGATCCAAGATGTAGTCTCACCTCTGCCACTGATCTCTCACATGACTTCAAAAAGTGCATCACTTTTCTACACTCTGCTATTAAAATGTGGCAATTGTACACTATCACAACTATCAATATCTACTAAAACATAAGTAATTTCCTGCATTATGAAGATGTTAAATTATAGATGATGAATACAGGCATGACAACAACAAATATCACAGAGAAGTCTTTATTTGTGATAAAATTAAACCTGGAGAATAGAACTAGTAATTTTTGCTCTATTACTTTTGAGAAACTAAGTGACGGCTAACAAAATTGGCAAACATTGGAAAGTGCCAGATTAGCAGCAAATCAGTTCAAAACACACATCACTTCTGTGTACTAACACCATGATCTACAAAATTAAATTTTAGTACCTTTGTTTCTAAGGCAAGGAGAAAAATTGTTATTTTATTGCTGCCCATTTTTTCAAATAGAGGCATTTTAGGTAGAGAGGCAACTGATGCTACATACACGTCAAGTATTAAGAGAAAATTCCTATCAACTAACTAGAAAACAAGAGCTCCCAAATGATCACAATTAAAGCTATGAACTCACTAGGAACACTCATCACCTGAAACGGCTCCCTGACTATGGCATAGAGTAGTACATCACTTTTAAGGGAAGCTTTTAACAGCATTTGTTTTTATTTAACTTTTCTTCGAGAAAAAGAAATTAAGAACTTGAAAAAACTGAACGTGGCATAGGACGAGACCACCCAAGGGCAGAGAGAATGATAGATGCAAATTTATCTGAAAAAATTATAAAACACTTCCTCACATGACTTAACACTTAATAACTTTCTAATTTATTTAACACCATTTAGTTCAACTTCCATCAAAAAGCTTGTATGCATTATGTCACTGCAAAAAATTTACACAGTTCTCTTGTGTAAGCCTCTAACTAAATTTCTTAGGTGTCTGGCTTGTAGGAAAATTGCAGTTAGAGGCATGTGCAGCTGAAAAGCCATCTGCTTTCTTCTTTGGGAGGCATTAAGCATGGATTGAACAGTGATAGTAATCACCCCTGGCACACAATAGCCAGGGAGAGGAGGGGATGAGAGCCTGCACTGTTCCTCCTTTCCTGAGCTCCAGCTCCCAGCTCCTCTGTGGAGCTCTGGGCAGCTTTTGGAAAGTCCTGTTCCTTGGAGCCCATCCTGCACAACACTACCTCAGGGCAGCGCACGCCTAGGCTGTGCAAGTGACACAAATCATCTGGAGTCCTAACAGCTGTTTCTCAAAGATGGTAATTTTCTTTATATATATGATCAATAATATCTCTCATTATTTACCACAGAAACCTATGAATGTCAACTAATTAAGAGAAAGCATAGAAATAAAAAATTTACATTAAGTAAAATTTAAATTAAAGTAAAATTTAAATTAAGTAAAATTTAAAAAAAATTAAGTAAAATTTAAATTAAGTAAAATTGCGCTGTTTTGCACTGCAGTTGAAGACAAAAGTTCATCAGAAATAGGAAAAGTTGTATTAAGAGAAAAATAAGTGTTAATACAAAGCATGCAAAGTGAGTGCCTACGTACACGCACGTACACTTTTGCACACTTCGGGTTTCAATACATAGCCAAGAAAGAAGAGAAACATCTTGAAGCCATTCTCCATCCACACGCAAACAGATGTGGCTCAGCTGCTGCTCAGGTGCAAGTTACAAGAAACTCTCCCTCCTGCACAGCAAACGAGCACAGGCTTCCATCTCTGCATGAGGAGAAAGGATGCACCAAAGCACAGAGGGAAGGGGCAAAGATAAACCCCTGCCTGCTTGCAGAGTTGATGAAGTCTTTGTAAAGAAAGAGGTTTAGTAGAAAGCAGACCAACCGCATTTCATACCTGAGTCAAAAAATACATCATGATATTCCTCATTCAGTATTGCATTTGAAAACCAGTACCAATGAACCTATAATACCAGGCACCAGCATGGACATTTTCTTCCTTATTCAACATTTAAAATTCCCTCAAAACTTCCTTTAGGACACTTTTGCTGGTAACCATCATGTTAAAGAGCTGTAGGCAGTTTGGGACCCCAGCTTCCACCACACGGCCAAAGGAACACCTCATCAGAAAACTTGCAATCTATGTTCTGATCCAGGAATCTTCCTAACATATCCGCTGCTGAGGCAGAACAGGACCCTGCAGTAGTTTACAGTACATGGTAGATTAAAAGAAAAAAAAAAAAAACAAACCCACAGCTTCTCTTTATTTAATATCACTGTAACACATTCCATTTTGCATGAAAGAGAGGAAAAACCTTGCAACTCAAGTGAAGCTTTTTGTTATACAAAAGATAACAGCACACCACCAGACCGGGCAGTAAGGGCAGGAGAGCATACAGATGGGGAGGAGAGTGAACAACCCCCCCACTTGCTCCATAAACACCAGCACATGGTGAGATTCACCTCCTAAACGGTATTATTACCTTTGAAAAAACAGAAGTTTGCTAACAAGTGGGCTGGGAACAAAACCCATGCACAGAACAGTTTGTCATGCCTACACAACTCCTGCAAACGCAAACGATGCAGAAATTCTCACTTGGGAAATCGCATAAAGCTCTCGTAGCACCAAGACGCCTCGAGCTGATGGTCCCTCTCTAGAACTTCTCTGAACAGAGACACCTGGATGCAGAAGTGAGAAACCAAATTAGCCACGACGATTCACACCATTTCGAACACCTCAGGGGGAAGAAAGGCCGATGTTCCCCACACAGAAGCCTTCTATGGCCACTACACGTTCCTACATAGTGGAGGAGTCCCATCTTTTTGGATTTTTCATCATAGTTGGAGGAAAGCAATAGCTTCGTGCAGAGCTCAGTGCTCTTAACGTGACCGGCTGGCTGGCCCTGCACGCACATGCACAGAAAACTGCAAATCAAATCATAGTTCAAAGCAGAGCTTCTGCTGGGAGCATTCATGCTTTTTTGGCATTCAGTTGTACATGACATCACCATGTGGGAAGCCATATGTCAGGGATAAAGTACACACAAACTTGAATTGGCTTTTACAAATGTTAATTCTAAGAAAAACTCTCATCAGATTTGCTCATCATGATAATCAGGTTACATTTTTTAAAAGAAAAAGCTTGCTTTCTGCTCCTTCCTTTTTTTTTTTTTATTTATTGGTCAGTGCACAGCAACTTGATTTTTAGTCCCTGAAAAGCCAGTGTCAGTTTTCATCCCAACCAAACAACTACTAAGAAGCTTTCTGTTTATGCTCAACACTGCAGCGTCCTCCAAAATGCAGATCCTGGAAGCTCTGAAAAGACCAATTAAATTTACATTAGCCTCTCTGTTGTGCAGATGACGTATCAGTGAGTAGCATTTTGCATCCAATGCATACAAATACTTTTAGCAAAAAATAAATCCTTACAACAAAATAATTTTTATTTCTTAAACTGCGCTATCGCTAGAAAAAGCTCTAGAAGCGATGAAATGGCAGAGCACCTGACGACAAGGGTAACTGCCTAATTAAAACAGAGCCAACGCTGTATCCTAGTAACCCAGTTATCCACGGGGACTCTCTCCGCTGACACATATCCCCAACCCTGCCGCGCTGACAAAGGGAAAGTACTCTTCACTGAGCTTTAAATTGTTCAGGTCAGCCGGCTTGTCACTCCAAAATCGTATTACTTAAATGACTAAATGGAAGTCCCAGTCTGCAACACCTAAAAGCAGCTCCTTTGAGAACTTAATTCACAAGACTTTTGTTACACAAAGATTGATGAAAAATCCAGAAAGATGAGATTTTCAACCTGCATAATACCATCACTCTCTATTGAACTTGCAAAACAACAACTTCATTGCTCGAAGGCCAGACCATAACAATATGCCTGTACATGCTTAATTTTTCAGTTATACAGGCATAAGCAAATAATACTGAAAAGCTCTTGCACAGTCGGATATGAAGGCATTTAGCAGTACTCGCAGCATGGATCACTCGGCAAATCAAGTCACGTGAGAGAGAATCTGTCAATGCATTTTCAGAGAAAAAGGAGAGTTCACAGAAAAGCTGGGAAAGAGAACAGAACAGTCCCAGCCACTCCAGCCTTTGGGGCTGAAACTGAGTGCCCACCAAGAGCTGAAAACATGAAAAGGGATGTACAAAGTTGTGGAACAGAAGTTCAAGAAGTATTCATTTTAAGTAGAGGTTTGAAGTAAGTTACCTAAGATTTTTCTCTACAATGTGCAAGTGTTATTGGCCTTGACCTCACTTGTTTCCAAACAAGAAAAATCTCCTAAAAAAACCCCTGTAATAAATAGGAAAAGTCACTGCATAGTAGCAAAGACCAAACTTCTGCCATAATTTATACCTACAGAGCATCCAGAAGACAATTCCCTAGCAAAACTACTAGGGAAGAAGAAAAATGGCAACACAAGTACCAAAAAAAAAAAATCTAACCAAATAACCAAACCAACCAACCAAAAAAATAACTCCCAAAAAACCTCCATACTTTTCTGCCCCTTCCTTACAGGCAGTTAGGCTCAGGCATTCACCGCACATTTGCAAATTCAATGCAAATATCCTTACTAGAGATTCTGGAACCACACTAGTTTTACGTATAATTATGATATCAAGTAGTATGTTTCCTTGTGCTAGTATCTCAAGATTTAGCAGTTAATTCTGACCTTTTTGTCTTTTTCCCGTTAGCAACATCCTCAAAACATGACAAGTAAAGAAATTGCAGTTGCTGGCATCTTAAGAGAAATGAAACTTGCCCAAAGCCTTTTCTTCCGTGTCCTTAATGCAATCCAACAGGCCTAACCGCCGCTCTCGGAGCACTCTACTGGAAACAGGTTATCCCGAGCTACTGCCGCCTAAGCTTTCAGACCTGAGGCCAAGTTCATGACCAACACAAATGAGTTAAACTCTACCGGCTCCAAAACTGCATCACCTTTTCCCAGCACTGAAGTCGGTGCCGTGAGACCACAAGTTAGCGGTCACAGGATAACACTCAAGATATTAAGGTGAGAGTCTTTTATTTCTCAGTACTTTTAGTTGCTCAAGATGCGTGTGGCACTCCAAACTTAGAGAGAAAGAAGCTATGGATACTAAAGTCCCCAAGTCCTGGTAATAAGACCATCCTGTAACAAGAGGTGCAGTTTATGTGTGGCCCTAGAACTCCAACAACAGAACCAAAGAATGAGTAAAAAATATGTTAACAAGAGCAGAAGAAATAAATCAGAACAGGATCTGCTGTAAAAAACAATGAATATATCGATAATCCAGAAAAATAACCTAAGGATAGTATTCTTACTAGAAACAAATATAGGAAAGCCAGAAAAGTAACAAAAAAAAACCAAACTGTAAAGGTCAGAAAGTGGAGTGGAAAGTATTACTTAGTCCTGCTTTATGGGGCAGTCTGCTCACAGCATTTTTATAGGAAAGGAATCTCTTCAGGAACATCACAAAGTAAAACTTCCTAATTAACACTGGGAAATATGCTACAAAGCCAACAATAAAAAGGAAAAGCAAAGAATCTCCTCTTATCAAAACTTAACACAGGGGAGACAAATGAGAAACGGAAACAACTTGTTGGGAAACAGATCAGTTAATGAGCCTTTCCCAACCAAGACTACGAGCAGACAGCAAGTTAATGTGTTTCAGAACAACTGAGCATTAAAGAAACTGAACAGCAGCAGCACAGCCACACCAGCCTTGGAGAAGACTTTTTCCTTATAACTGACATTTATCAGTAGCATGAAGGAAAATGTATTTTCCTTAAAGCAATGAGGAGAAAAGGAGGAGGGCAAGGCATCATGCACATGCAGATAGCAATAGCCAAACTCTGCTACATTCAGGGATAATCATTGCAAGTGTGTCACCTTAGCTGCCATAAAGCATCCTTTTTAAGATCCCGTAGTACAGCACCGTGTTAGCTTGGCTGTGAATTGTTGCCAAAGTAAATCACGACACTGAAGAGATGGTCCTCCTAAGTCCTGAAGCACCCTGGGTCATCTCTTCACTTCTCCACAGGCTCTGGTGTGTAGGTTTGCATAAGGTTCCAACCGATCTCCATTACTGTTCCATAAAGCTACAGACACAGGAGTCAGTGAGGGGTTATAAATCACAGCACATACTTATTAAACACATAGCTATATGCACTACTCCATCTATCACAGATGGCACTGTTAAAGGTCTTCTCCACTGAAAAAAAAACTGGGCCAGGATTAGAAGTAGCTCAGGTGAATCTCACATCTGCTTAAAAACATGCTGCTTCCCGTGCACACTGGAGAAAGCAACTGGGAAATAAAAGCTGAGACACATTCTCTCTCCATAGTCTCCAAGATAGTACTGGGGGAGGGGAAAGAAAAAAAAAAAAAAAAAAAAAAAAAAAAAAGGCAAGAACAGTAAACACTGGTCTTCTGAGAAGAATACATGCTTCTCTTGAATTCAGACCTTGGTATTTGTTTTGAGATTATCTCATCTATGTTTTAGGACAACCTCGAAGTTTAACCCAGTGAAATGTTGATGAATTCCTTCCTTATGTGGGACTCCTCAGGGCAGTACATCATAGTTTTGGAAGCTGAAACAGATACCCCTTAGATCCCAAACTGAAAAGTGGGGCTTTTCGTTTATGATGTTGTCAATAGCTTCAACCTATCTACTTAAAAAATACTATCACATTGAACCTGGTGAAGCACTGAGTTCCTTTTATACATGGTATGCCTCAGGACAGCACACTGTGTTTGGAAGCTGAAACAGTTATACACCGGATTCTAAACTGAATTTAGAAGCTGAAGGTTTGATGTCATGAATAGCTTTAACCTTCCTACTTGAAAAATACCACTGCACTGAAACTGGCCCTCTGCAGTGTGAAAAGGGCTGCCAGCGTTTTCCACAAGGTACCATACATTTGAAGTATCTGCCTTCACTTTTCAAAATACTCCAAGAGGAAGGAAACAATTCAGTGACAACTGCAATGCGGGGAAAGGCAGAACTGTGGGTAAGCAGGAGTTCAGCTTTATCGGGAATCATGACACGAGTTTCAAGAATAAAAACACAAAGTAGAGGCAAGGCTGATGCACATTTTTTATTTGCATATAAATGCAAACAAATAGATACAATTTTCCAAAATAAAGAACAGACCCCTTTCTGATCACACACACAACTATTTTCCTTTATTGCATGCTTAGTACAGTTTAAAATAATTGTAGGCTTCTGTTAATTAAAAAAAAAAAAATCAACTTATGTACATCATAATGTCTGCGAACAAAAAAATGAAATGAAAACAACTGCATGTGTTAATAAGTACTTCCACTTTTAGTCCAGATAATGTTAAAATAAACAGTATCACTAGATAAAAAAATAACACTGATAGGATAATTTCCATAGTGTATCTGTCTTAAGAAATTTACTGTTCAGAAGAATTCTATCTACAGTGAAACAGGTTCAAAGAAAGGGGAAAGAAATACAGTAACTTTCTCTATTAAGTTAGCAGCTACTGGAGATGGAATATGTACAATGTAATGATACAGATACACTCTTAAAAGCTGACTTCAGCTCCTTATGTGGAGATTCTTCCGCCTTCTTGGGCAGAAGAGCTGATTTAAAGGTCCTGGTTGACTGTTGATGCATTATTCTCCCAATAGCCTAATCCCAGGAAATAATGTTATTCATAGTAACTACATGTCCATATCTTAGAAACCACAATAGAAGTACCAAGATAACCCAAATAAAAACTTTGTAAGCAACTACCTCAAGAACTGTTCAGTGTGTGTGTGTGTGTGTGTTGGGGGGGGGGGGATCTCAAGAGAAAATTACTTTCCTATGGAAAGAGAACAGCCCTGAGTAGAAGAGGATAAAGTCTTCTATATCAAGTTGATTTTAATTATTTAAGAGGCTACATCATGCACATGGCTACTTTCTTCCCTTACAACAGCTTGGCCTTTCACAAGTCACACTGCTTAACTGCCCACCATCGAATATGGCCAGAGTTTCTGGATCAGGTCACAACATAGATACTTTGTACTACTTTGCCATATACAGCCAAACTAGTATAGAATTTTTATTTATGCCAAAGGAAAAGCAGGTCAGTCTTACACAAGTTATGAGCTACAATTTACTCTGTTTCACTCCCTGTGGTTTCAAACCCCCCTCCAACAAACAGTCACTTGGGAACGGACTTCTAGACTAATTATCTCTAACTGCGACATTCCTATTATCCCACAGATACTTTCCTGTTTTAAACTGACCTAATACGGAGACTGGCAGGAGCCATGAAGACGATCAGAGGGCTGGAGCACCTTTCCTATGAGGACAGGCTGAGAGAGTTGGGGCTGTTCAGCCTGGAGAAGAGGAGGCCCCGGGGAGACCTTATAGCGGTCTTCCAGTACCTCAAGGGGGCCTACAGGAAAGATGGGGAAAAACTCTTCAGTAGGGCCTGTTGTGACAGGACAAGGGGTAACAGTTTTAAAATAGAGGGAGGTAGATTCAGACATGACATAAGGAAAAAAATTTTTACAGTGAGTGTGGTGGAACACTGGAACAGGTTGCCCAGAGAGGTGGTGGATGCCCCATCCCTGGAAACATTCAAGGCCAGGCTGGATGAGGCTCTGAGCAACCTGATCTGGTCAGGGATGTCCCTGCTCCTTGCAGGGGGGTTGGACTAGATGACCCTTGAAGGTCCCTTTCAACTTAAAGTATTCTGTGATTCTATAGTTACCATAGACCTAAGGCATCATTTCTCCACTTACTGGAGAGAAAAAAAAAACAAAAACCACTTTACGGAGGGTTTTTTCCAGCCAAATAAGTATAAGAAATCATTCTAGAAATACTGAAAAAATTATATTTTCTTTTTTAAGTGGACTGATGCGGCTTAAAAAGGTCTAAAGAAGAGATTATTTTGGAGTACATGAGCTTGGATTATCCTTTGCTTTTAACCTTACACAGGTATTCATACATCTGTAAAGTGCTGTTATCCTAACCTGGGAAAGTTTGCACACAGCACACAGAAAATAGCTGCCTACACAGAGAATTCGGTCCATTAACTAATACTGGTCTCATCCAGGAAAGAGCACAGTACAAAGAGAACCTGCTAATTAAAATGAAAAGAGAGTATGAGAGCATGACAGTTTGAGCTTTGCTCTCAAACACACTATATTTAAACACTCCAATTTGCAATTATCTGAGCCTTATTCAACCTTTGGAGTAAGACTTTTCTCTTCTGTGCAGACTTTTTCCTGCAGGGCCAAGATTACATGGCACCCACACAGTTGTGGTACAGCTGAGCTTAGCCCCTCCAGTGCAGTCCTGTGCAAAGCACCTCGAGCACTGTAGGAAACAGAGTGCTCCTCACCCAGCTGACTGCACGAGGGTTCTGCAGGAAGGCGCACGAACACAAGCCAGTTGTCTCATGCTGTGATATTAAAAAAAAAGGAAATAAAAGAGCTTTACATGTGTCCTTATGTCTGGTTTTGGATGCTGTACTTAAAGAAAAATATGGTCTAATTAGAAAGAATCCAAAGAGTACAAGAAAGGACAGAGATTCTTTAAGAAGGAAACAATTGAGATAAAAGTTGGGATTAATAATTCGAAAGGAAAAGTGATTACAGGGGGAAGGGACATAATAAAATGTGTCAATTGTTTTTAAGTACATATAAAGTTACAGCAAAGAGGAATAATGTCTTTCCCACACCCACACAGGACAGCTCAGCAGTCCTAATAACCATTAGGCTCAGTTTTCCAAACCTTGATAGAGGTTGCTCTATATTGGATAGGATTGCTCCAGATGGTCCTGGAATCTCAGTCACCGGAGGTCTTTAAGAACAGTTTAAACCACCAGATCAGGAATAATTACAGTTGATTCTTGCTTTGAGGCTTTGAGACTTCTTTCAGGCCTATTTCCTCTGATCTAGGCTGTATAGATGCACTGTAGAGGGAAATCAATGTCACATGTGTTTAAAGAAAAAGTTGCAGGGCTAAACCTTCTGTCTAGTTTCTCACATGTAGCAAAGCTGTTTTAAAGAAAATAAACCAATAAGCTGTGTGTTCGAATAACCAAACTTTCTGCTACCTGAGAAAGGAATTCCACCAGGACCCGTCAAATTAAAAATGTTAGCTTATATACAGTGAATTGTCACTATAAACATGAGGTTGCCAAGGAACAGGTCAACTAACACACCCAAAAGGTACACTTAGCTGGGATTGTAATCGATGATTATAAGGAATTCCCTAATCCTAACTAGCAAATAGTTGCCAATGGGTAGTAAGCAAAGTGCATACTACGGTCTTTAAGAGCAATAGAACATGTTCTGTATCCAAATACAAATAACTTCACACCACTAAGGATCTGTCACTAAAAGGGAGCAGTGTTTGAAAGCAGTATGTGTATGACTTCATCACCAGTTGTGCAGCCTCTGTGGTGAACGTGGTACTTAAAGTATCTCCAAACAACCACAGAACTCATTATAGAAGCACAACTTGTTTAGCTATGCTGTCAGGGACCTTTCTCAAGTGAAGAAAGCCTCCAAATTCCTTCTCTTGCCTTCCAGCATCACCCATTCCCTTTCAAAGGCCAGACTGTTCACTCCTTGATTACAACTGGAGCAAAAATAAAGTCAAACTTTCTGAAAGTCTCAGACAAACAGAGTAATATCTCCACTTGTAAGCGAAACACAGCCAACGTTCAGCTTCCCAAAAGCTGTTTCCACATCTTATTACTATCATGAGAAAGGAGGATGAAATTATAACCAGTTTCTTAGTTAAAACCACAAACATTTTAAAAGCACTGCAAGTATAAATGTCTGTATAATTGCACAGTCAAGGAAGTTATGCCCATCACAGACATATACCACTTTTTATTTCATGAGGCTATTTCACATGCTCTTTTTACCTGCTGCTTCTCTCAATACCTACATCAAGGATAAAATCAAAGTCATAAAAATGGTATTCTGAGCTGCTTTGGACTCCTACAGCTAGCAAAGAAGTTTCTTCAGCAACCTAAGCTGTGGTTATGCTCAGCTGCACTCTAGTACTTACTTGGGCCTCCAAAACTACACACATTTTTATCAACTAGTGCTGCCCTGCTAACTGAGATGAAGAGCAAAGTAGGACAGTTCTTGCTGCTGTGGAATGCTTTAAATTCCTATCACCACTGACAACAACTGGCATGAGAGAAAGCTGGGAGCACATACCGCACATCAGACTGAAAAATTTTCCCTAAACTTATACTATATGACCCTTCCACCTGAAGAAGCTCAGATGAGAAATGGGTACAGACAGTCATGCTTCTGTGTTGTAAGGTCAAGGCTCTGCTGGCTGCAGCAGTGCTGGATATTTCAGTCTCAGGAAGGCAAGATAGGCTGCTCTTTATAGGGAAGTAAAACTAGAAGAAAATCTATACGTGCCTTGCCCTTAGAGAGAGATCGGTTCTAACGCTGCCATCCTAGGATCAAAAACATGTGGTGTGCCTCCTCTAGTATACGTTGACACCTGACAGGCAGAATAGTTAAAATAGGAACTCTTGGTAATGTTTCTAGTTATAATAAATGAAAGATATTTTGCTGTTACTTGCTGTTTTGTGGCACCATGTACAAGTTCCTAGCAGAGATTCAGACTCCAGGCCTTGGCAGCACCTGCTCCATGACATCCTGCTTCATAAAAATTATAGTAAGTGCTGGTAGGAGTTTTGCCTCAGGCATCATTTTCTAAATTAAATTCATTCTAAATTACTGAAACTAGACCCAAAAGATTTTTTTTTTTCTCTACCTCCTTATTCTCCTTTCCTGCAAAGTTAACTGTCTGGCATCACTTCTAGTTGAGATTATCTTAAATTTTATTCATTCACACACATGCACACATTCATTCTTTACTAATTAGGATCTGGAAAAAGCTGAAACCCTATGGTCTTGTTAGCTTCCTACAGGTTCAAGAGTAACACTGAGATTATTTCCAGTAGTGTTTTCCATTTGTGCCCATCAGATCACTGAATCATTTAGCCCACAAGTAGTTTTGCTTATTATGTCTCCAAATGAATGACATAAAGGCCAAGACACTCAGCACCAAGCTCAGCTAAGTGATGCAAGCAGTAGAGCTCCCATCCAATAAAACTTTGTTTTAAAATGTATAGCTAGGTCTAGTATACATTTCAGGCAAACCACAATCTGCTTAAAAAAGAAACAAAAAAAGGAGATATATTAGCACAAGTATTCACAAAGCCAGAGCACAGTCATCTGCACAGGCAGCTAAGTCACCAAAGCACCTATTATAAGCTTCCTTGAGACCCTCAAGGTCCAGACATCCCTGTAATTACCCCTATAATCTTCTTATGTGCTCAAAAGTCTCTACTAACATTAATCATTTAAAAAAAAAATCACTTTCACACATCTTACAGCATTAACTCTCAAACCAATAACCACACTTGTGGTAAAGAACCAGCTATCCTTTTGAGGGACAAGAGAACAGTATTAACATCCACTGCACTACCTGTGGTCAGCAGTTCTAGTTTTAGCAGTTTCTGTGCCCAGAGGCATGGGACGTGCCTTCCTCTTTGCCAGGTCTCTGAAATGTCACATTATACAAACCACCTTAAAATGAAAGCAAACAGAAGGTGGCTCATGCCATCAAAATATAAACAGTTAAAAGTTCTGAAAAAAAAAAACAGCTGAAGACAACTTAAACACATACATGCACATATATATAATATGTATATATAGATCTAATATACCCATAGTACATAATACACATACATGCATATGTTCTAGATCAGTTCTAAAGGTCCTCTCTCCCACACAGCTGAGCTGAAAGCTGTGATATTTTCCCAGTTTCGTAGCCTGAGACCCAGTTCTTATTTCAGTAATATCTTCTTCAGACTATCTTCACACAACAGATCAAAATACAGGGAATCATTTAATGCTTATGTCCAAACTCTGCTATGCTTTTATGGAGACTTAAATCCTCACCTTCGTCTCTCTTCTTCACTTCCCCAATTCTCAGTCATCAACTTCAGTCAGGATGAAGATCTTAATGTTCTTCTTCAGATTTCTAACATCCTGACCCATCTTTAAAAATTCTAAGGGCCTTTGAGCATAGTAGGTGAAATGATCACCTTCAGAAAGGCTTAAAACAGTCAGAAATCACGACTGCAGGCATGTAAACAAAGCATGTTGTTCCTCCTGTCAGTAGAAGGCAGCTATGGAAAAAGGGGACTTTGAGGAGAATAATTCCCAGCCCAGTCTCTGGGAGACACTGCAGCAGCCTCCTTTGCAGATCTGCTCCTATCAGCTGCCAGTGATACACAGTTCTGCACAGACCGTAACCTAAAATCACTATTCTAAGCCTGATTTCTTGAGTATGGAGTAAGTTATTCCACTTTGTCCCCTCCAGTAACTTCGGAATCCAACGGCCAATTCAAAAAGTACTCAACAGAAGTCAGAAACTTAGAAATAATCAGTTTCACTCGTATTTCATGAACATAAGCATCCGAGATGAGGAAAGAGGTATAAATTAGTCATTCATCTGTCCTTCTCTCCAGTGAGTGAGGCTCAGGCAGAGCTCAGCTTTTAACATGCCTTTTGGGAGCAGCTGGCTGGCAAACCTGCATATATCCACAGCTCCAGACATAGCACCACACATACTGCTTCTTGCCCAGTACAAATCTCTTTTTGACATTGATCTGCTGTTACTGCCCTGGTTGGGCAGAGTTGCAGGGAGGAGAAGGAAACAGGACACTACTGTCAAGGCACTGGGATTCATAAATTCTGCCCATCATGGAACAGATCTATTTTAGACCAAGTTATCCTTCTATCCACTCATCCAGTTCTGCTCTGTGCAGAAATCCCCAAACTCACCTAGTAATGACAGCTTTTCAAATGGCTGCACAAAATGCTGAACTAAATCACTTCAGAAAATGGATCTTTCTTTCAAGTTACTTCTGCACATGGGTTGAGCAGCCGCTTTCAGATGCAACGCTCAACCTGGCAAACAATCCAAATGTCCAACACAAACAGAAGACTGTTTTTCCCTTAACAAGAAAAGAGGCAATCGTGTTTTTATTGTTCATTTAATTATTCACTTAATAATTATTCACTTGTTAGGTAAGTACCAAGATTAAAACTATTGCTTGACAACAATGACAGTAACATTAGGAAACTGCTACATTATTCCAACACTGACTCCTGTTCCCACTACTGGAAGAGTCCACTTTACACCCAGAGAACGATGGCAGCCCTACAGAAGATTCCACAACAGCCACAAGAAAAACTTTCATCTGAAGATGATAATCTTTGATAGTCCTCTCTTCCACTAAAATTCCTATATTTCAAGGAAGTCTGTCCCTCTTCTAAATCCTGTTCCCAGATCAAAATAATGCAAAAAACTTATCGACAACAAGCATGATTTCCGTCTCATTTTAATAATGGCAAGGTAATGTGCAACTACAGCACTTCCTACACTTCAGCCTGCAGCCTGAAGTCCTCTGAAGATTGATTTCCTCTTTCACTCTTATTGAACATTTTGTTCACTTCAAAAAATAAATAATTTGATTAATACAAAATGTAAAATGAGCATCCTACCTGACATGCTAAGAAAGAGAATCAATGGGAGGGAAGTAGAGTTTTTGCTTATGTTTTATCATACAGGGTTATAAACTAAAGATGTAAAGCAGACTGAACTACAATTATCGCTTAGACTCAAGGCTGAAGTTACTGAAGACAAGGTACATGTTATTCTCTGCAGGTCTCCTACAGACATTGTAAGCTAAATTTAAGTAATAGCTGGAAACAGAACGTATCACTACGCACTAGTCGGAGCACTGCATTCAGCATCACTCAGGGCAAGGTATGAGGATGTAGGATATGCATCTTCATTATTCTTTGAAGCCTTTTTGTCCCTCATGTATGTTCACAATTAAATGATGCATATATTCATGCATTTAAGTTATTCAATTATTTGACTTAGAAAATCTCAAATTAGGCTAAGCAGTCCTCATCGGAGAGTTGTCATTTCTGGATACTTAAAGCAGCACTGTATTATTTCACATTGGAAAGTTAGTCCCCTCAGCCTCTAAGGATCACAAATTTTACTTCTGCTTTCAAGCTGTAAGCTAAAATTCGGCACAATCTGTCATGAGATCTAGATGAACACATCAAGCAAGCCAGATCTGGCCTAAAGGCAGGGCATTCAGCTTTCCTGCTTATGGTACATTCTGGCTTAATAACTTAAACTCCCATATGCGTAGGTTAGACTATGGAACTGATAGTTTTGGGGGGCAGAAGTCTGAAATGTAAGGGTTATCTTCCCAAATCAAGTCACTGTACATGGAAAAGATTTAGTTAGAAGTTATATAAAAACAGAATAACCGCCATCATTTTACCCATGCTATGTCAGAAGCCAGGCTGTCAATACACTAAGCAGCAAAATTAAATTAACCCTTAAAGAAAATGTGCTAAGATGGGGGAAAGCAACACCAAACCTCTGGTAAGCATGGTAAGCATCCATTAAAAAAAAAAAAAAAAAAAAAAAAAAAAAGTCTTAATATAAAACAAGGCCCTACCAGGAAAAGTTACATAAAACAGCCTAAACCAGTCTCTTATACTATCTAATTAATCAGAAAACTACACTGGCACAGTACTATGACTAAGCAGGCTAATGATCTTTTCTGTCTCTCAAAAAAATGTAAGATTTGGCAGTCACCAGCTGCATGCCAGCTTTAAGTGAACTTTGATTAGCACTGCATCCAAGAATCCCACTGTGGAGAACCTTCCATCCCCTTCATCCCACCGGTAATTTAATTCCCATAAGGAATTAGAAAGGCTAATGAACTAAACAGCTGCATAAAGTTAATTTCCGCATTCTCCATGCATGCATGTTTCTTATATTTCTTCCTATCTGTGCAAGGACATGTCTGTTGGAGGAAGAGGAGTAAAAGCCTAAGAAGGAGAGGGTCAGAATTTTTCCATTGCACCCTGGTGTAACAGCAAACGAAACTACGTGAAAATCTGTTTATATGTTGAACACTATAGAGATGAGAACCAGACCAAAACCAATTCTACAACCTCTAACTTTCTACTGTTTGAACTTTTGAAATAAAACCAAATTATTTTGCATTAGTAACAGTTTAGGATTTAATTAAGTTTTTCTTTCAAACATATGAAGGAAGCATTCACTCTTCTAATTTAAGTACTGATAGAAACTCCTGTAAAGTAGATTATTACTTTCAATTAACACTAGCACTATGCTTACATTTAAAAAAGGATAGAAAAAAGATTCTAGTGCTTAAGATACTCTACACATCTCACCTTCAGCAGCTTAAAATCACACGTGTGGCCAAAAATGAAGTGACTTATTCTTTCCCAATAGAGAACAAGGAGTGAAGAGAGGAGTGAGACCCAGCACAAGGGAGAAGTCAAGGTAAAACAATGCCACATTACAACGCCACGGAGCACCAAGTTAAGATGAAATCCCAGGAGAGAACAAGACTGACGAGATGCTCTGCTGTCATTTAATTATGTAGCTGATTAGCTAGCTAAAAAGAAGTGTAATTTTTGGCTTGATATTTGTCTAGTAGCCCACAGCAGCAAGCAAAGACAAATCGGATGTAACCTCTTGCTTATTTCCTTGCACACAGAGGAGTCTAAAAGACAAAGATGATGAGATGGAGAGGAAATGTCACATAATATTTATTGAGGTGCCAAGAACGGAAGTACTGGAACACTGCAAATACAATAAATCTAAAGTTTGAAACTGCACAGCATTTCAGATCACAGTAACCAGGAAGACACCAGGCTCAGTCTGGCTAAGCTCAGTTATGAACATGAAACAAGCGTAAACGGTGCTTTACTGATTAAAAGCATCTCCATCTCAACAAACCTGCTTCTTTTGCATTTGATTTCAGAAACTGAGAAAAGAGATAAGGTGGGGTTTTGATCTATTTGAGGATACATTTAGCTGTTAACTCTGACCTACAACTTTTTTCCCATTTCCTGCTGCTCAGTTTTTTAAAAAACTAAAAACTGTGCTCTAATTAGTACATTTCAACAGCAAGTTCTGCTTGTGCTGGGTGATCTGCAGTGGCCCTCAAAGTCAGTTTAATTACTACAAACTTTC
Organism: Chlamydotis macqueenii; assembly: GCF_036417535.1. Taxonomy (NCBI): domain Eukaryota; kingdom Metazoa; phylum Chordata; class Aves; order Otidiformes; family Otididae; genus Chlamydotis; species Chlamydotis macqueenii. The sequence continues at coordinate 63,172,849 of NC_141556.1, read as the reverse complement.
AAACTCTGCAAAATAGACTTTAATGCCCTGTCTTCAAAAGTAGCTACGACATGCAGGAAAAATAGGATACAATTATTTCAGCAAAGTTGTTTAAAAGGTAGTAAGCATTTCCAAGGAAGGAGCTAGGCTATACAGGCGAGCAGCCCAGAAACAGCATAGAATTGGTAAAAGCAGAATGTTTTTGCTGGGTTAGTGGGATGCATTGGCTCAGTAAAGAGTCCAAAGTGCACCAGAACCACTGAAAAAGAGGACCTGGGTAACAACCAGAGCACTGGAAGGAGGAAGTCAAGTGAGAGAGAGGAAAAAACCTTAAAAGGGTAAATTAAATAAGGCAAGTTTCAGGTTAAATAGTTGAGCAGATGAAATCTGTCTAGCTTATGCTCTTACCTCTAGAGAAATGTAAATAAGAATATCTGATCTTAACAGTAGTAAGACTAAATTGGCGTTTCTGAATGATTTAAAAAGTAAATTAAGTATTACATTTGTTCTGCCTTTTGCTTTCTTCCACATGTAAATCCAAACATCCTAGTCACTGGGTGTGGTTGATTTCAGAGTAGATTTTTTTTTTAAATTTTGTTTAAAAAAAAAAAAAAATCACTAACACCAGCCTGAAATTTATTAGGACCACTGCCACAATAAAACATTATCTGGCCTTCAGAATGAAAACCACCAGAGAAACTGAGTTAGCCTATATAATACAAAAATAACATGGGCTTTTTTGGCCAGTTTGTTTTAAGCATCCCAGAAGGGCTGAGAAATCTTTCTCAAGACAGAAGTGCCAAACAGGCTGCTGTAACTCCTGATTAACTTCAGTACATTCTACATTTAATGCTCTGTAAAATGTGAACATTTTATTCTGGGTCCTCATATTCCCCTAACTCATTAAGACCATAAAGTAAATACTAAACAGTCACTCTTTTTTTTTTATTATTTTTAAAAGCTGTAACGCATGTTAGAACAGTGTTTTAAACCCTTGGGAGCTTAAAGGATCGCTTAATCTAATTCTTTTTTCCTCCTTCTGTAAAATGTAATCATGACATAGTATTGCAATGTAACAGCTGTGTTGGTGATACATTAAGAATTAATCCCTAAGACTGCTCAAAAACTATGTATTTTTCCTTTATGGTCTCCTACTTCACTACAATTCAAACAAAAAAAGGGAGAGAGAAAACAGTTTTCTGAAGTCTTAAATCTTGAAATCCACCTGCCACCTCCTTCCTTTTCCTCTTTACTCTTCCACATGGGCAAGCACAGATAATTTTAAATCCAAGATAGTCACAGCTTCAATATACTCACTTGTATTCATGTAAATATTCAATGATGTAGCGCTTCATCATTTGCAACAGCTTGTTAGCTTTATAACACTAGAGGGTATGATTTTTATCTGTTCTTTTTATCTATTAAGAGGACTTTTATTATGTTACCCTTAAGCTGATAAAGAACTTCCAGAAGAGTCTCTCAACAGACCAAAATAAAAACCAACATCCTTGCTTACCACAGTAAAGAACATTCTGAGTATTACATAAATATAAAACATTTATATACTTATAATGAATATATCAAATGCAGCTTTCACTTAAGTAATAGGTAACCTGTTTCAGATTAATGCCTTATAGTCATTCAGCTGGAAAGACAGAGATGTCTGAAGAGAACATACACACAGCTTGTTATCACTTTGTGAAATCTGCAATAATTTTTACTCAAAAAGATCCAATTATTAGTGGTTCAGAGATGGAGCAAGCGCCACTGTGCTTCCAGAAGTCACACAAATCACTGCATAGAGTGCTAACGCTTTTCCCTAGCAGCTAATCAAAGTAAAACAGGACTGGTTTTCTCTGTCTACACGATTATTTCATGATTCCATAATAATACTTTGATATTTCTATAGTCCAAAGGGCTTTGCTTTCCACAGAGCGGTTTCATGTACAGTTTCTAGCATCACATGTTTAGAGCCTCACCAGCCCAGCATTCCCCAGGCCCTTACTACCTTCTCGAAGAACAGATGTCTTAAAAACGGGGATAAAGAGATGACGAGCATTTTGTTTCTTGATTTTTAGGTAGTCATGTATGTTGAAGAAAGAATGAAACATTAAGAGAACTATACAATGAGAAGCACATGTTATTCCAGAAAATGTTGTAAGTTACAAAAAAAAAAAAAAGAAACAAAAATCATTCTATACTTGAACGTTGCATGCAAGGTTTATGTTTAAGGCTGCAGTCTTTTAGTACATTACATTTACTTCCAATCCTTTTCCTTCATCAATATGGGTTTGCATAACCAGACGTTCTTATACACTGCAGCGCCATACGGAACTGCAACAATAAATATGCATAACTATGGAACTTAAAGCAAAGGCCAGAAAAAAAAATTCAGTAGTTCAGTAACCTAATATCACCATTTTTTAAGTTACTGAACCTACATCTTTTTCAAATGAACCTGATTACAAAATATGTCAAATATATTTTGCATCCAAATGCTTCTCTCTATATTCTTAAAACCTAAAGAATACTTACTATTTACTTCACAAAAAGTAACTCGTGTTAAGATGGAGCTTTTTCCTACAAGCGGCCAGATGCTTTCTGCCAGAAGCAAAGTACATAAAATACTCACTGAATTCAGTAGGTTATCAGTTGTACATCTCAAAACGGCAATCTCCAAGCTTATTCCCAGATCTTTCTGAGCTGTATCTTCCTTTAAATAATCCTATGTTTATGTTGCCCATACAGTGACAATTTCAGTGAATAAATATCACCCACTTCTTTTTCAAACCAACTCCCTCTTTTGGTTACAGAACAGAAAGTGGATACTAGTACTAACAGATCAGTCATGCTGCAAACATAAGCTTTCTTACCTTGAAAGTCACAAGGAATATTAAATAGAGTATTTGCACGTGTCACTAAATCTTTCAGTGAGGAACAAACAGAAAACACACCTGCAAAAGCATGTTTGGCTAGTTGGTTGATTTACTAAGCCCGCTAAACCTGCCATTTATCCTAAACTAACATAGGATCTAATTTGTGTGCCCAGAAACACATACAAACTCCCTTTCTTGCTACTGGCAGAAGATTAAATCAAGATAAATAGTTCAGTACAAAAATATTTTGCTCTTTGCAGTTCTTCCTTGCATGAGCAGGAAAGGAAATTTAACTCCAGCTCCCTTTTACCTCTAAATTCAGTATCCTCTCCTTCAAAATAAAGTCTTTCAGACTCAGTTGCAGGTAATTACTCTAACAGGCATGGCTCACGATTTCAAAAGTAGGACTGTTAAAGACTGTCCCAGCTGAAATTGCGAAGGATTATTTATTTTTAGCAAAACTGTAGTTGATTCAGCTCTGGTGTGCATTACAGAATTAGCAAATAGCTAACTGAGTAAGGCTTTTAGTTTAGAAACCTTTAAGGCAATTAAGCTACTTAACATAAAAATTGAGTGTTTTCTGAGAGGTCCTGCCCAATATGAACGACAAACTTAAAACAATGGAGTTCTTACAATAATAAGGTTGGGCCACAATGGAGAAGTTTAAATATTTAATTTAAACTGAGCTGTAACTCATTAATTTTTTATTGATGCAAATCTTCAATTCAGCTAGAGCTAGACAATGATGCAACCCATACTGGCTGGACGCAGGGTGAATTTCTCCAACACAGAGTTGGAGAATGGAGATCTCATGCCCTGACAGTGAGAACTGCATTTGGGCCTGGGTGAATGTGCATCCTCTGCTCATCATTTTGCTCACTATTCAAAAAAAAAGCAGCTTGATCACGTATCTGGAATATACAATTACAGCATCAACTTACACAGAACTATTCTTAAGAACACACTGTGTTTCGAAGATGCCGCAGGCAGTCAGAAGCTACTTGGCACTTAATCCTTGTCAATGGTGACAGAGCATCACTCATACAAAGCCAACACACTGAGGAAGCAGCAATACTAATATTGAAAAAAGAAAGAGATCTGCAACTCTGTATGCAGAGCAAGACAGAGGTTTAGCTGCCAGCTCATCTAAAGCTGGAGGCAGTGTACCTAAAGCAGCTAAGGTTCATTAATCCAACAAACGTGCCAAAAAGGGAAAGTTCTAACCTCTTCCAAGTCCAGTCAGTATTACAGGCAAATGATTCTTTTATTTTCATGTTTCATGATTCTTATATATTCTGCTGAAAATATGTATTTAAAAATTAAGTCAGTCTTGCTGCAAATTGCTAGTGAGTCTTGACACCACATGTGTTCAATAAAATTTACTTCTGCTTTTCTGGGAAGCAAGAGGAGACCTGATATGTCCTCAAGCTTTTTCAAAATAAGCCTTGTTCCAACTTCGAAAGCTCAATACTTTGTCAGGTTCAAGGTTCTCAAGATTTAAGTCAAACTGGTCAACAAGTTAGTAGCAAAAAACCTGAACTGGTATGCTGTTGTCTCCTTAAGATTACATATAAGCAAAATAAAACATTTTGTGACCTCATTTTGCCATCACACAGATGTGCATAGCCAGTTTTACAAGGAAGCCTGTTTATGTGTCATTTCCAGCAAAATCCAGAAGTGGCAGATGTCCAAGAAACATGGAAATGGAAACATCTGGACTACACCAGAAGAAGGTATTCCCATAACATCATTCAAAGAGGACACAGCTCACGCAGGACATGGTACAGCTGCGTACCTTTAAGCGTTCTCTGGTAAAGCTTCCTCCTTCCAACACTACGGATGCTTGGCTTGGCCAGCGCCAGGAGTGGAAACTGCTGGGTGGAGGAAGGATGGAGATTAAGAAACAAAGGGAAAAGGAACAGTGAGGACCTCGACAAGCATTACTGAAAGAGTGAGGGGAAGTGTTGCAGTCCAGCAGACTCAATATACACCTCCTTCCCACCCTGGAGCAGTGAGGGAGGAATCCAGGCAGATCATCCAACGACCTGTGCATACAGCACGGGAAACACCTCAACTCCATCAACAGGGACTCAGGAGGTCCAGCGACTTGGGAACAAGCAGCAGCACCATCCATGAGGTATATGGGGCACAAAGAGTTGTACAGCAGGGGCTCAATGATGCAGCTTGGTTGTTGTGGGCCACCTGTGTCCTGAGGAGCCTCCAGGGTCTGGTAAAAGTCCAGAGGTATCATGAAAGATCTCATGTCAACTGGAAAAAGCTACATATTGCATTAGAGCCACAGGAAAAGGGTACATACAGTGCATACTCCGTACAGACTACCTGCACCATGGACAAGTCTGGCAGGGCCTGGAGGTGAGCAGAGTTGACTTGGAAGTGATGCTGATGAAGCAGGACTTCCCTCCTCAAATGGAGGCTTAAAACTTTTCCCCCACACTCCCTCAGTGACGCCTATTCCTACTAGTCCTCCTCTTTACATTAGATATGGGCTAATGTTCCTCTCTAATAATCCTAAGAGCTTCCCCCAGGGAGAGAAAAACAAAAGAGAGGAAACGAAATGATTTAACTGGATGCCAATGAAAAAGGCCAATGACGGTGAGGGTCAACATAAAGAGAAGGAACTGTAAGCAGAGCAGTCCCAACACCACCCAGAATTCTCTGAACGGGACAGAGTATTGTACTCGAAGGATTTCTGAGTGATTTCTGATCTAACCTAGCAAGGCCATGCTTAAATTGCTGAACAAGAAACAGAAGCATGTAGATCAGATAATTCAAGTCCCTGGCACATAATAGTCTGAATGGGAATTAGCTTTAAAGTTTATATATATAACAGATTGCACCTTCACTGATTATTGAAATAAAGAGGGCACACATCCTGGTGGCTACCTCTTGCAGACTCCAGAGGACACAGTTTAACCACCTGCAAAGCAGCACAAAGTGTTTGGAAAACAGATTATGCCAAATCATTAACTGCAAGTGAACCAATGATTGGTTAGACCAAGTTTCTGTAATATTTGTCTTCATCAAGATTTTTCAGCAAAGGCCAACATCTCTGCCAAAATAACAGCTTACAGAGTATTAAAAGGAAACATCCACCACACTGAAAAATAATGTTAAACACATCATTTAATGAAGCAGTCTTGTTTAGATGTTTAGCTCCTCCATCACCTAACCAGATTAATTTCATATTCCAACCATTACCTCTTGATAGAAAGTAGAAAGAGAAATCCACATTGACATGTAAGCAATTCAAATAAAATTTAATGAAGTTGATTTTGAAGCAATTTCTGAGGACTGAAAAGAAGTTAATGAAACGGAAGCACAGCTTCTAACTTCTGGGGGCAGGGGGCTGCACCCGGGGGGCAGGAGGATGGGAATGGATCTGACTGCAAAAGTGATAAATCACCTGTTTCCAATCTTACTCGATCACTGACAGAAACAGTTTTAAAAGTTCTAGTAAACTTACAGTTTAAGAATGCATTATTTTTTGCAGATTTAAAAATAAATTTTGTAGTCTGAAGTCTTCTATACAGAAAGCTATTGTGAGATTGCGATGGTGTAGGTAAGAGTATCACAGGAGGAGAAGGAAAAGCTGAAGCAGCTCTGGGAAGTTCATTCCAACAAAACAGAGGGAAAAGTGAACTAAAAAAGCAAGGTGCCTGTGGTAACTTCTAGAACCTAGTCTTCTAAATTTTTAAGGTTGCTTTCTACATAGTCAAGGTAAACAAAAGTTTTAAAGGCAGGAAGTTCTGAAGCGGATAATAAATTAATGTTTAAATTAATGAAAATCTACTATATACACGCTAAATATATATTTAGACATCTGTACACATATATGGAGAGAAATATCTGACATTTATAAATTGAAATATCTGGACAAATAAAAAGGTAGCCATCAGTATAAACTAAAATTTTAAACAAAATTTTCTTCCTCCTTGATAATGAAGGCTTGAATAACTTTTTGAATAAGAATGACCATTACACTTCGGGGATCTCACCTTACAAATGTCTTGATTGGGGGCAAAGTCATTAGATACTTGCTAATAATATTTCAGTTTTATTTATGAACAGGACATGTGGAGCACGATGCTGAGATATAGGTGACCTGATTTATGTTCTACTGTATATGGGCCTGCCACCCACTGAAAAGAGAAAAAGAGGACAGCTTTTTAAAGTTCCACTGGACAAGACTGGACTTTTTTCTGCCTTGAAACCAGAACTCTGAAAGCTAGAATAATTTGTTCATAAAAGTTGGGGGTTTTTTGTAAACTTGTATCAGCATTTAAAAACCATGTTGCATCACAAGTGAACAGCGATTTGAACCATTTACCATGATTTCAAAAAACTTACTTTATCACTGAAGGGTAGCAAGATTTCCTTAGTTAAAGATAACAGAGTTTCAAAGAATTTAAGGTTCAATAATGCTGAAAAATCATATTAAGTTACCCATGCCAATCAGAAGACTGAATAAAAGACAATGCAGCAATATTGTCCCTAAAACACTAGTCACTTTAGAGACTCTCATTCATTTGAAGGGGGGATTTGGAGGAAAATATTACAATCCTGACAATTTCCCCCCAGGAGAAGCTTTAGAAGGGGGAAGATCAGCCTTTTCTGTTCAGTGCAGTAATATGCCTTTTGCAGTGAGGAACCTCATTCTGCGTTTTGGGTCTCTGTTTCAAAACAAGGGCGCTGCTGACTTCAAGTACCTTAAGACTCACCAGTTTTCTGAATTATCACCCAAGCAGTCTTTAACCGTCTTCTTTTTAAACTGTTCATTATGGCATAAACCCAGATTTGATCATGTTAAATGGTGAAAAATAAAAAAAAATAGGCCACAAACATTGAGAAGCTATATATGAGGTAATCCTCTTTTCCTCCAATACTTTAAGATTGCTATTTTACATTTTTTTTTTCTGTGTATGTAGAATGTATTTCCAAACATTTAGCTCCCAATGCAAATGAACTGTCAAAGACAGCCAAAATGCTGCTCGATTTCTACAAAAGCCATCCTCCCTCCTGCAGCCCCAGTTCTTGCCACAGACACGTCAGACAACTTCTATGAACTGAGTGCTTATTATCTCTTCCTTCCTCACTACTATGACGGCCTGAATTTAAAAGCACAGTGGGAACAATACTTGATTGAATCGCCTCTTCACTGAAACCATAACAACATTAGTGAAGGAAGCAAACAATACTTAAGAGGGGTCCAATTTACCTCTGGCCTTGTAAAGTTATTGTTCTTTGTATTTGTGCTTATAAAAAATACCATATTAAAAACACCAATATAAAAATACCTTTAGGAATCAGTATGCTCTCTTAATGGTAAATACTACAGCAGACAGATTTCTTCACCTATCAACAGATAGATGCTTTTCTGTCCGTAGGTTAACTCTTCTTTGTCCATGCACAGACTCCCTCAGCTGCTGTGGTAGGAGAATGAGTTAGGAGGAACAAGGGAGCCCGCACAGAGCTCTTTCTGGGTACCCCAGGCCCGGCAGCACACATGAGCTCAGCGGCAGGGCTATGAAAACAGAACTGCTGGTATGGGAACCAGCAGCATGGCAGCATTCGCATGAACCAGCAAACTCTTCAATGTCCAAGTCTGCTTTGCAGAGAGCCATCGTGGACATAACAAATATTTCAAACAATTTTTAAATTCCTCTCACAGAGGGAAAAAAAATTAAACATAAATAGCCATAACAGGAAGACAGTAGTCAAAGGAGCCAGCAAGAAATGGTCTGTCTCCAGGTTATGCATATTTTGGTAACCACCAAGACAGACAGGAGAGACATCTCATATTATTTTCTTTGGCATGCCCCTCCGCCACCTAATTTCCCACCAAAATGGCAATCTTGACAAAAGTGAATGTTCAAAAGGAACTCGGTGACTTGTGGATGAGCTCTAAAAAAATATATTCTTAAACGAAGGAAGCATGCAGCCACCTTCATGAAAAGCTCAATAATTAACACCTATAGCTGGAAACCAGGAAATTATAGGGAACAAGAAATTAAATGAGATCTTGCAGTGCTAATTCAAAGCTCTAGAAAGCAGTTTGTAAGATAATTAATACAATGAGCCCTACCCTGCAGCAAGAGGTAAGTAATGGAGAGGTTCCCTCCACTGCATTTAAAAAACAAGGGAAGACTACGTAAATCATCTGTCTAAGCTCAAATTGTTTGTATACAAAACCACAAGTATTAAAATCTGTATTCTCTTCCTTCTTTGCAGACTCAAGAGATCTTCTCTCAATTGAATTACTAATGTAATAACAATCACAATAATAAAAAGCCTTTTTGAAAAAGCAATCTTCAAAATCCACTTTCTGCCTTATTAAAGGGGTAAAATGTTTGTAGGGGCAGTTTTTCTTTCCTTGCTAGTACATCAAGTGTCTTCTTTCAGGATATTATTATTTATTAAATATTTTCAGCCAAGCAGATACTTTGGGAAGATCTGACTATTGATTAAAGCAATAGATGGAAATCAGGGGGTACATGGAGAGGTGTGTAAAAGGCATCTCTGTAAAGCCATGTTCAGGAATCAAAGGCCTGGTAAGGCACATTAACTGAGACACTCTGCTATGAAAACTTAACTGCAATTTCTTCTCCCAAGTTTCTTATTTCATTTGAGTCTCTCACAGGCCCATGTTTCCCAGATGTAAAATAAGCTAACAGCTACTAAGATGACAGGTGCTTTTTGAGGAGCATTGAACGTTTCCCTCACCTAAGCCAGGATACTCACCAGTGTCAAGCATCACACAAAGGCCTCAGCCCCACGTCCCTAGGAACACATTGCTTTAGCGCGTATTTAGTGCCAGCAGCATCAAATGTGCTTTACGTACCTTACTTTTTCTAAAGGAAAGTGCTACTGGTCTACATCAACTCCCAGGTCCTCCAGAATTTCCCTGTTGGCCAGCTAAGTCTCAAAATTATTGCCCACATTTCTTGTACCCTCCACTGCCCAAAATAATTTTATGGGCAAACTAGGCACATCAAGTGAAGTTAAGTTACTATCTAGAACTGCACTGCCCCAATAGCAAAGACAGACTCACGCAGCCTTCACTGCAAGAAATTAAAAGCATTGAAATAAGCTTTATGGTGCAAATGAACAGCTTCTACTCCAATACTGAACCTCTCGCAGGATCCATAGTTTCAGTGAAGAAGATTTATCTAGATTAAACTGTGGTACAAGCCATCTTGAGCAACTTGAAAGAAGGTAGAAAGAAGGGCCTGAAAAACCTAAGGGTCCTAGCACCGAAGTCTTCCAGATACCCTGAAGAGCTAAGAAAGGTTAGTGGTGCAAAGATGTCTAAGCCCCCAGCATTGGTAAGAACATCTCATCATTTCCATTTACTTTAATATATGGGCATTTCGGCAAAAGCAAGCATAAAGACTTTTCAAAAGATGACTTTTGGGGGAAAACTTCTCATTTTATAAAACACCATTTTCATAGTTTTATGAATTTAGTACCTTGAAAGTCCATTTTCACCACAAGCGCCGTTACCAACCCGAGTGAGTCAACACTGTTGAGAACACAATAAGCTGATGCAAAAGGGAGCTAAAGCAACCCCACCCTCCCCTCCAGATGCCCTAGAGATAAGGTTGTGCCAAAATCCTATCAGATGTACTTTGATTGTTCTTAATTCTGCAGTGTTTCAGACAGAATGAACTGGGGCACATCTGCATTTCTTTATTGTCAGAATAATGACAGGATAATGGTGCTGGCACCAGGCCAGCCATTTTTTGAAACATTGTTGGCACGGACCATATTTGTACTGTGAGTAAATGGTCTTGCCTGACAGTTATGGAACAAGTCAAGGATATATGGTAAAGGAAAGTTACCCCTGAGTTTTCCACATTAGTAAATAACTCCCTATTAGTCATAATCTTTGTTATTGAGTAGTCCATATAACTGTTTTGAGACTTTTCTGAAAACTGACACCTTCTGTATACGAAGCTAAAGCTGCTGTGAAAAGAGAAAATAGACCCCAACTTCCAGCACTTATAAAACCAATGCTGTATCTGCAGAAACACTTGAACAAACTCCCAAAGCACTTAGGAACTAACTTCATACCAATGTATTTTTGAATTGTGGGACAAGAAAGTTGAAAAAATTTGTATCACATTCAGAACATGTCCTTGTGATGCACTGACAGCCCATAAATACATTAAATAAACTACAAAATAGAAGTTATTCTCTCTCCTCCCTCGCCATTTCAAGGAAGAGCTTGTGCACTGCAGGTTGTCTTACTGTCCTCTCACAAGTAAGTGTTTACTGAAGAGGAGATGACAAAGCCGTGAGTTCAAATCAATACTTAACTAAAAGGCCAAAGGACTCTAAAATATGGAAAGTGACCGTGCCAAGGGTATTTCTGAAATTAAGAAAGTGACAGCCAGGCAAAGTAGATGCTTTTAGCACCATACAGCCATCAGAGTTCTTGCATATGAAAGTATTTCTTATTCATATGAAGGCTTTTAGCAAGTTATGGAGATGCACAACCTAAGTATGCTTTTGAGAGATTCACCTCTGGGTGCTCATATCTGTAACAGGCTTCTGCAACATCTAATACTCTTGTGCACAAATAAGGCTTACCTCATTGCTGTTCAGTCAAAATATAAAAACAGACAGTAACTGGGTTTGTTTTTTAAAATGAGAGATTTAACAGGAATATTTTAGCATCTTGCATTTTTATATGACATTATGACACTAGACTGAGTGGTGCGGTCAACACACCCTGAGGGACAAAACACCACCCAGAGGGACCTGGACAAGCTTGAGAATTGGGCCCATGTGAATTTCATGAGCTTCAATAAGATCAAGTGCAAGGTCCTGCACCTGGGTCAGGGAAACCTCCAGTATTAACACAGGCTGGGGGATGAAGGGATTGAGCGCAGCTCTGCCAAGAAAGACTTTGGGGTACTGGTGGATGAAAAGCTGGACAACCTGATCTAGTTGGAGATGTCCCTGCTCCTTGCAGGGGGGTCAGACTAGATGACCTTTAAAGGTCCCCTCCAACCCAAACCATTCTATGATTAGAAATACTACTGTGTTTAAGGTATGAAGTTGGTTATGACATATGATCTAACAGAAGTGTAATTAAAGAAAGGCTATTTACTTGGGTTATGCTAACCTCCACAGTCATAGCAAAACCACCTATGTTTGTTATAAATTACCATAATACACTTCAGCTGAAGTAGTTTCAGAAGCCATGTGAGCTCTCTCCAGCTCTTGAAATAAACAAGGCTAAAGATTTTCTGAAACAAATAGGCTTACCTAGTTGTAACAAAAATCCCCCAGAAACTCTCCACAGCCACCATGCTGGCAGCCGTAGAGATAAGAAGTGGCTGGAATGAAAAAAAAGATTCATGGAGAGAAGGAAGAAAAAAAATCCACCAATGAACAACAAGAATTAGCAGGGAAGATTAGGTCCCTTTTGGGACTTGCATCAGAAGCACTGATACCACTGAACATGCTTCAGTCTGTGTATGTCTATCTGGGAATAAGCAAAAAGCATAGGCGTTTTCTGGAAGTTTGTTTAGTTTAGGCAGCACAGGAGAAGTATCTAGGGAACAAGTCCTCAAATAAAATCTACCCACAATTCCCTATCTAGCTAGTATGAACCAACTGACTGAAAACAACCCAAGCCCAACTTCACCAACATGTCATCCGCCACACAGTAGTTTAAAATTAAGGAAATTTCTGGTCTCAGAATAATTTACCTTAATATAAAGGGCATAGGTCTGGACCAAGCCAACTTCCACAACATAGAAATTACAGCTAGTTGTAACTTTTAACTACCCTTAAGCCTGGAATCTGCAGGTGGCCTCGTTCTGCTAAAACACATTTCAAGGGTCCCGCATGAGCACTTCTGTAGTGAAAAAGCAACAGGCGCCTGACACAGGCACCTGGTCTGTCTGGAAACACTGCAGTCATAGCTCAGAGAAACAAAAAAAGTTTCCTTCAAGAGTGGATAAATGCTTCCCTCGGTCTTGCCCTTCAGCCTGATGATAAACCATTTATGTGCTGCACAGTTTGTAATTCAGGTACTAGGCTCTTCTAATTAATCACAGAATCATAGAATGGTTAGGGTTGGAAGGGACCTTCAAAGGTCATCTAGTCCAACCCCCCTGCAAGGAGCAGGGACATCTCCAACCAGATCAGGTTGCTCAGAGCCCCATCCAACCTGGCCTTGAACGTTTCCAGGGATGGGGCTTCCACCACCTCTCTGGGCAACCTGTGCCAGTGTTCTACAACTTGCATTGTAAAAAAATTTTTCCTAATATCCAATCTAAATCTACCTCCCTCTATTTTGAAACCATTACTCCTTGTCCTATCACAACAGGCCCTACTGAACAGCCTCTCCCCATCTTTCTTGTAGGCCCCCTTGAGGTACTGGAAGACCGCTATAAGGTCTTCCCGGAGTCTTCTCTTCTCCAGGCTGAACAGCCCCAACTCTCTCAGCCTGTCCTCATAATTAAGCTTAACTTGATTTGGTACTAAAATGTACTGCTTAATTTTGAATGCAGCTTTAGGTTGACTCTGAAGACTAAGCTGCTTATTTATTAGCTCGAGGTAGGCGAGATCCAAGGTCTCTGAAGAGTTACTGGTGAACTAGCACTACTAGGCATAGATACAGTGCTCCCCCAAGCTGTAACCATCATTTTCAAACACAGCACTGTCTCCATTCAAAAGCTCTCAATAATATATAACCATGATGAAGTCTGCTGTAGTTTAAGACCAACTGGGACCACACTTGTGGCAGTACTGCAACACAGTTTTAGCTCATTTCACCCTCCCATGTAATATATATGTATTCCAATACAGAAGCTTCCTACCACAAGGACTTTGGAGGCTAACACCTCTGGGTCATGGTTCAGGATGGGCAACATGGAACAGGCAGGAAAGAGAGTGACAAAAAGACATGAAGATGCTACACTGATGTCCCTTCATACCTGAAATACATTAGTGGTCTCAGCTCAGTTCCTAGAGGGCTGGCACATGCTATTCGCAATCTTTTTGGGTCTTTTCAATTAGCATTTCCAGTTGAAAATCTAACTAAGCAAAGGTATGGCAAATAAGGGGCCTTTGACAGCACTAGTCTCTCCCACCCATCACATGAGGCCAAATTCCCATCAACAATATGCTGTATGGGGGCATTTTCTGTCTAGTTATCTGCAGTATAGTGAGGAAAGCACATTGTTTATTAACAACTTTTATTGTAAAAAAAAATTCCATGGAAAAGCCAACATTAAACGCATGTTATTTCACAATTAAAAATATAGTAAAGTTTATTTCATTGTTCTATGATGCAAATGCAAGCTTCTATTGAAATAATGCACCTCCAAGAAAAATCATGAATAGACAAGTATAGTTCTTCATTCAGAAAACTTGTATTGTAAAGCTGTTGATATATTTTCCTGCTAAAAAAATGTATGTGAGAAGGTGGCTCTCTTAGGATGAAGAGGGAAGACAGCATACTTGCCTACTGGATCATGGCATTTATTCATATTACAGTAATAAACATTAACTCAGTGCTGAAAAAGTGATATTGAATTGTTTGGAGGTACAGAAAACCACAGGTCTTCAACCCTTCAGCATCTGTATATCCACAGGAAAACTCTATGCTCAATGTAGAGATAACAGGCAAAGCCACGGTACATCTAGGATCTGGACATTTGAAGGAGACCTTTCAAGAAGAAACTAGAAGTTATCAAATGTTATAAAACTAAGTGCACATAAAAATCCAAACAGTAAGAATATCTTCAGTTATAAAAGCCATGACAAATGCTAGAAATTTATTTCAATAAATTCATTATTACAGATTCTTTTTTGGAAGCAGGCAAGATTTTTATTTTTAATGAGGAGCAAGCTGACTGAAAAAGACCAAGTTTATGAACATCTTTAAAACAGTCTTGAAGTGTTTACAAAATTAACTGCTGGGCCCTATGCACCATTCGAGCCTTAGTCACGCAAGAGCAGTGTTCTTCCTCCTTGCCATTTGAGTTACGATAAATCATGAATATGTGATATAATTACAAAAAAAAAACCCAAACAACTTAAAAGATTTTAGCTTTTAAAAAAGCCAACTTGGGCTAATTTACAGAAGTAATAAGATAGTTAATATAAACATGAATGTCAAAAGAAAAAAAAAAAAACTGTGATTTTTGTTTAGTTGAAGTTTCTGGCACAGTTTGAGCTGACAAATTTAGATAGCCACAAGAATGTAAAAGGCACTACTGGGAATTTTAGATTAACAGAGAGCACTAAGCATCCCCTGCCTATTTCTGAAATATTTATGTTATCCCAAGTGATATCTCAATTAACCTCTCAAGCAACAGCCAGACCAGCAGCAAGTTACAGTTCCACAGTACTGGGTGCTATACAAAGCCCAAAGACAATGTCTCTTTCCCTGCATGCTAAGACAACTGCATTAGTCTTCCTGCAACCATAATATAGTAACAGCAAAACCATGCTATCTCTGGAAGTTAAGTTTCATTAAGGCTTCATACATATTTTTTCCCATTTTAATTGTCACCATTCACAGAATAGATCCTCAGTCCCGAAACTGTTTTCTACAGAAGTTTTTAATCAGGGTTTGGGTTCACAACCATTTCATTTATCCCATGTTGTTAATAAGAAGACATTTTAGCAATTACTTTTTAGAGGCAGGTGATGCTCTGATGCAGAACAGATACTCAGCAGGTATATCCACAGAGTCAAAATTGTTCAAAACTCTCACCAGGAATGATGAAATACATTGCTTCAGCATGGAGGCATGACCTACTAGTTATCTTAAGAAGTCCTTCCTATAGTATGCTGCTCACTGTGGTCTATTAATGCTAAATATAGTTTGCATTTATTCAAACTACACATAGTAAATAACTAGAACTAATTGCAGTTCAGGTTTCAAAATATTTCTGGAGGACCACAGAAATGTATTAAAAGGAAAAGCAGGCAAAGAAGGGGAGGCATGTAGATGACAAAAAAAAAAAAAAAAAACACAAAAACTTTTATACATGAGATCAAGTAAAAAATATCTGTAGTCCTTTTCTCTTTCTTGAACTTCCATGACAGAAAGGAAGAAAAAAAAAAACCCCACTAATGTGACAATTCTCTCTTTTCTTCATATAGTCATAAAACAGAGCAAAGACAGTTTGCTTCTCATTATTTTTCAGAGAGCTGAAGTCAAAATAATGCTGATCAGACTGAAAGACAAGCACTTGTATGCTCCCTTTCCCAGTTCTAACCAAAGCAGCAGTTTTATCTTATAATGCACATCTCACAGGAAAAACATGCCACAAAAATAATCAAGGAGTGCCATATATCTCAACATTTCAGGAAGTTCTTAAGTAAAATACTCCTTGCCTTCTTAAATAACTCCCTGTAGGACTGTCAGTACAACCACCCCATCTCCCTAATGCTCCAAAGGAACAGTGGAATTCACACTGCAGATTACACACCCAGAACTCCCACTCTGGTTTTTACTTTGCCTGCTTTGGTACTCTCAGATCAAGAGGTGGGAATCTTTTCCATACTGGAACCAAATACTAAAAATAAGATTCCCATTTTAAAAAGGAATAATCTCACATGGCATAATCTTAGATTTGGCCAAATAAGGTCATTTCAAGCTTTTCAAAACGGGACTGGATAAAAAGAAGAGATGACTTCTTTATCTTCCTTGGAAAAGCACCACTCCTCCAGGCTTCCATTTGCTTCACAGCAGCAAACAGGAACAGACTGACAAATCTCTCCTCTTTCAATGGTTCGATTTAACTGGCAACAAAATGCATTCCCGTAATCACAGAACGGTTGAGGTTGGAAGGGACCTCTGGAGGTCATCCTGTCCAACCCTCCTGCTCAAGTAGGTTGCCCAGGAACATGTTCAGATGGCTTTTGAATATTTCTAAGGATGAAGACTCTGCAGCCTCCCTAGGCAACCTGTGCCAGCACTCACTCACTCTCACAGTAAAGAGATGTTTCCTGATGTTCAGAGGGAACCTCCTGTGTTCCAGTTTGTGCCTCTAGTCTTGTCACTCAGAACCACTGAAAAAAGCTTAGCTCTGTCATCTTTGCACCCTCACTTCAAGCGTTTATATACATTGATGAGATCCCCTGAGCCTTGTCTTCTCCAGGCTGCACAGTCCCCAGCACTCTCTGACTGAAGAGATGCTCCAGTCCCTTCATGATCTTAGCAGCCCTTTGCTGGACTCTCTCCAGTACATCCGTATCTGTCTTGTTATGAGGAGTCCAGAACTAGACTCAGTACTCCGGGTGTGGGCTCACGAGTGCCAAGTAAAAGTGAAGGATCACCTCTCTTGACCTGCTGGTGCTACTCCTCCTTAATGCAGCCTGGGAGACCAACAGCCTCCTTTGCCTTTGATCTCAAAGGCTACCACTATCCTCTGTTTTACGTTCGCATAGGTAAAAAAAAAAAAAAAAAAAAAGAAAAAAAAAAAGAAAAAGACAGAAAATAGTTCACAGTGAACAAACATCTGTGGTTTTAATATTTTTTTCACTGCTATAGAATGCATCTTTCATGTACCTATACAAAATACAATGCTCATGATCACAAGTTACATAAAGAAGGGGAAGATGAAGCTGGTCACTTTTTCAATTAAAGAAATTCATGCCATACACAGTGAAGTAATTCTCCAGCAAAAGTGATTTATAACAGATGATCGCATAAATACCTCTAAGCAGTCACACTGCAGTGGATCTTTATGAAAAAACAGGAATAAACTGCACAGTGTTTACCCCTGAAGTAATCTTTTAGAAGAAAAACAGAAAACACCTTTTGACAAATCCTTTCTCAAACTCAAGTTTTCCATTAATTTCAAAATGTTAGCGTTTAGCAAATCTTTGGATATGCCAGAACAAATGAGAGCTTTAACTTTCTAGCTAAGAGTTAAACAAACAAAAGCAGCAAAAGATGTCTCACATCCTGTGCATTCCACCAGTACACGTACTCCATTTCACTGTGGGTTACTATGATGCTTTTATCCCCACATCTTTTACTGCTTGTTTGTTCATTTTAATTTTATAAATGGACTCTTGTGCTGCACTAATTCCCTCAAGGCTAGCCACACGCTAAGGACATTTTCCCTGTTCCATCCCATCTCTCTGTTTCAATGGACTACTCTTGCTTATGACTCATAGTACGTGAAGGAAACTCTCCACAACTTCGGTGTTTAAAACCTGTAAATTCTTGCAAATTACCAGCTGCTGTTTAACCAAGCCATACACATAGCATTTAGTCATTTTATTTAAAAACCAAATCCCTGAAATTACCACACCGGAATTAAGTTAATGCAACACCCTTTCAGAAATGGAATAAAAAAAAAATAAAATAAAAGCCTAGTTCAAAAGCAACCTAGTGCTGTGACAGCTGAAGCTGTAAACAGGCCTGCCATTAAAAGGGACTGTTGTTGCCGCCAAGTCATGAAGAATGGAGACACAGATATTAAAGTACCACCTCAAAGGGTGCACTTTTGTTTATCACAGAGCCTTGCTTCTCCATTCCCACCAGACGGAGAAATTGGACAGGGAACAGGACAATGCAGTGTCAAGAGTCTTGTCCGATATGCCTGATCATCAAACATGTAAAAGAGGCACAAAAAACTGCTTTTGTGTTTAGAACTTACCCAAAACTGACATATTTAGTACTCTACAGAATTACTTGTTAGGTAACATGTCGCTCAGTCAAATCTTCCCAAGCAACACAATATCTTGTTCCAGACGACTAAATAATTTGCTTTTTGCGTATGTCTCCTGTCACATTCAGCAAATCTACTTAAGGTTTCTCTCCCTGCCACAGGAAATTGCCTTAACTGACGCATTCCATTAAAGCAGACAGCCAGTGCTCAGCTTTGAATTGCTCCTTTGTAAAAACTCTATGAACACAAAAATGAAAAAAACTCTGCTGTATCAATATGCACTATACAGACCAAAATAAGTCATATTTAAGGAGATGACTCATGCTAAAGTGATATAATATCAAGTCTGCTTTGTAAAGAAAAAAAAAAAACATTTTAAAGACTGCTATTAACATTTATTTTTTTACATATTTAAGGGCAGGTGTTGAAGTCTTTAGGATCTCTACAATACTCCTATTATGCCACATCTGTTACTGCTTATTTTTACTGCTCAGGAATCCTGAGGATCCCAGGGAGCCATTTTCAAATAGTAGATGGAAGCAAAGCTTCAAAAAGCATCCCTTGTACACAAACATAATTGTTTATGTACAATATATTCTTGTCTTTAGTCTAACCATACCTCAATTTTGCACTGTGAAATTTAAGAGACTATTCTCTTCCTAGACCACAAGCAGGATAATTTGGTGGTTTATATTGCCCTACCATACCCCAATTGCCCTTTGTAACTCAAATTCCCTAGCCTGGGTAGGCAGAGGAACAGCTTTTAATAACTCTTAATGGTTTTAGCTTATTACACATTGAAGAAGTCCTGCATTTTCTGTCATGACTTTGACACCATATTTATATCTGTTTCACAATTCTATAGAAGGGTTTGTTACTTTCTCTGTTTCGCACTGGTAACATTTCTCTTTCAGTCCGATTTGATAATTGTCAACTCTCCAGAACAGCTTTTCAGCATATTATGCAAACTAGTTTTTGCTTAGAGCACAGCTTGTATGTTACTTACAGTGTCAGACAATTGAAATAACATCACTGGTCAAGAGCCGCACAGGTCTGCAAGTAGGCTGTACTCGGTACCTCAACACAACCTGCCAGCTCTGCAGGAAACGTGTCCTGTTTGAAGTTTCCCTAACAAGCAGCATAATGAACAAAGCAATATGAACTACCATTCTCCCAGATTCAGAATATTCTATTTCTTTAATAAGCCTGTTAAAAATCGGGAAATCTAAGATTAAATAGTGAGTCGTTTAGGGACTTCAGTGAGACCATGAGGGACCACATGTGATGAGGAGGCCAATACCAGTTCTTAGGTTCCAGCTGAAATGCAAAGGGAATTCTGAATATTGGACTTACATGACATGGCTCACTAAGTAATTTACAAGTAAATGTCAATTAAAAAAAAAAAGATAATTGTGTACTTCATGTAAGCTTCTATATGCTTCCTATTTTCAAAAGCTTTAGGATAGACCTGAAAGCAAAATTATTCCATTCCCTCCCTGTACATCCACCTGTTGTCACTGTTACGTTGCTTTTAGCCAGACACAGTCTCCTTCCTCCTCGCTTCCAAGAGCTGGAAAGTGCATTTCCAGAGGCTACAGTGTCTCACAAAAGCGGTGTCCTGACATTGCTTATGCTATTCCATCATTCTGATTCATACAAGAAATCAGAGCCAGCACCTTACGTTCTTTCAAATATACTTGTATTAACACCAAAATATTTTGATTGAAATATTAACTGTTTTTATTCATGACTCAGTTACGAGGGCTTACTAAGTATCCACTAATTTGCATAACCGCGTGCAGACAGTTCGGATGAGCTGTATCACAGACGATTTAGTCTGCACATAAAAAGGACTAATTTAAAATCAAATTATTCTGCACTTGCCAACACACACACACTCCCCATTGCTTCAGGTTCATTGACACAGGATAACTCTTGAAGCCACAAGACTTTGAAATATGTTCAGTACCAAAGACACAGGATCAATCTGTTGACAGGTGCATTATAAAAGAGTATAATCTAACCATCAACATTTTCAGTGGTGATAAGTACAGACTCTCATAGCTGAGCTTTTGATACCAGCAAGGCAGCCATCAGGAACACTATCAAGCCAACAGTCTGCAATCTCCACATCACCTCCAGCCCCAACGTTTGCTAAAGCAAAAACATGCTTTTAATCTTTCAGAATTCACATACCACAAATCTGTGACACGCTTAGCCTATTTGCTCTACTAATCAGCAAGTAAGGCTTTTTCCAATTAGTATCTTCTTTGTTTAACTTTCTAAGGGATGCAGAAATTGGCGCTCTTGATTGCGCCAGGACACAACACGGCATGCTTTTCAGTCTCTAACAGCAGCCAACACCAGATGCGTTGCCAAAAGATGCATGGAAGTCTGCATGCAGTAAGCAACAGTTGGGCAACCAGCCCACCAGACAGATTTTTAAGCCTTCACTAGTTAAGAGACAGCCTTATATCAGAGCAATTCAATTAAATTCTTCCAAAACTTGGTGGTTTGCAATCCAAGTCCGTTCTGGAAGGAGCAGCTTTGCCTAGCCAGCAGTTATGTTCAGCCGTCACAGTTACAAAATACGGCAGCACACCACACGTGGTCCCTGGGAGACCATAAGATAGTGAGAGGTGGCACCTCATGTCTGGGACCTTGGAAAAGTCTGGGCAACCGCTACTTGTGGTAAAAGAAAAAGGCCATTTAGAAAGCCAAGCATACACACAAAGCACAAACACTTAATGTTCTTTGCAAGACCTGACCAGCTTCTGAGGCTCTGTGTGTTCTCAGCATCATTACAATGCTTGCACAACTGCTCTACGACCTTTTATGTCCATCACTGCTAAAGCCTGTTCTGGATTCTCCTCTATTTACATACAGGTATTAGGCAGATACCAGTGAACACAAGCAACAGCCTCCTGCAGCATCCTTCACCTTATCTTCCCCAAGAAGATTACTAAATTCAAGTTAATTGCATATACAGATACAATGACTGTTTCCAAGAGTAGGTACCTACCTAAGTACATCACCAGACTACCAGTGCGATAAAGTTTTCAGAGAACTTAAAACAGAGTCAAATAAAGCTGGATAACCTGGGAATGTATGGAGGTTTCCTCAATTACATTCCACAAGCTAGCAAGCAACCTAATTAAAACAGATTTCCATCAACACCTAACTATTTTTGTTCCCAATTCTGCAGTTATTTATGCAAATAACCCTATCAGCTCTAACAGAAGTTACTTGCTATGAAAGAGAAGCAAGTGTTACGCTACTTAAACACAGTTCTCAGTTACATACTGCCTAGGTTAAGGGATATACACCAACACAGGTACGGAATCTATGTTACCAAATACAGCTGGGAAATCTTTCCTTTCTCTTTGCTCGGGGGTTACGAGAGAAAAACATTATAATTACCATATAGCATATATTACAAAGTAAAAAAGAACCAAAGCCTCTTCCCACAAACTTTTTCCTTAGTGCCATTTTTGGGAGGGGTTTTCCCCCTAACAAAATAGCAGTAATTTTCCTACAAGGGCTGAGGCTCTCTAGAGAAATTTAACTGTTGTTTTAATACTGAACAAACAAAACTCGGGTTTCTTTAGGACAGTAAAGCCTGTCACAACCCTGGGAAGTGGTAATGAAGGGTTCAAGTGAAGAGGTACGGAACTGAGGGCAAGTCCAGAGACTGCCCACATTACAACTCTTGGGCAAAGATTTTACCAGCATGCTGATCCTTCTCGCTGAGGTCACCATCATCAACAGTGCAATCTGGAAAGCAAGTGGAATGATACCTTTGCAGAGGCTCACTGGGAAAAGAAACTGCTAAGTCAGTGGTTTAGATAACATTACATTTTGTTGCCCAGTAAAACAGCAATAATCACAGCCCTAATAAGTCTCACAGTACTTATACAGAGCCAGCGAACTCATTCACAGCTGAGATAAAAAAAAGGTTCATCAAGATCAATGGAAAATTAACCTTATTATTTTAATTCCAGTGTAGCAGGATTTATTATGCACCCAGGGATACTCAAAGAGATCCCAGCATGATACCTTTCTGCTGGTATTTTCACCATGAAACACAGGAACATTTGTATGGTGCAAGACACCCTGCTTGGCTCTTATCTTACAAAAAGTCATCCAACCTGAACCAAGAGGAATTTTCTCAGTATCTAAGATACAAATAGACAGTTAAAATTATTACTTTAAAAAAGACTTTCTAACCTGGATGGACATGTTTGACAAGTTTATTCTTTATAAACCTAATGTAATACTTCCACATTAAGACCAGGGGAGGTTGGAGTAGGGGAGATATGAGGAGGCGGAAGGAACATTAGTTTCTTAAAATTTAAAAAAAAAAAAACAAAAAAAACCAAAGGGAAGTACAGCTAACAAGTACACAGACATGTTATAGTTTGACAGGTGATGTTTGTGCAAGTTTTATTTCTCCTTTGAAACCAGCTGCTGTCTGCTACCCTTGACAACTACAGGATTTGGTTTCACCTCAAGAAAGGAGGGTCAATACAATCATGTTATTTCCAAAAAAAAAAAAAAATACACTTTTAGAAATAAACCCATTCAGAGCTGTCGTTCTACTACGCACTGTATACATTGACTTTACCACTGACAATGAATGCACCCGTGAACTAGTGTTGGTCAGCACTGCACCAATTCTAATCTCTTTTTTATTTCCAAAGTGACACACTGCAAGAGCTGAAGATGGGAACATCATTCTGCTCCCACAGACCACCCATGAAATCTTTCATACCATTAAAGACAACACTGGACAATTCAAAAATTTCAGATATATGGCTTAAGTAGGTACTGTGCCCTAACAACCCTCTTTCTTCAGGCACCCAGAATACACATGAAAAATATCTTCAGGCACCAACTTCTTGCATTAGAATTTGAAGGGCCTATTTGACTGCTATGTGGAAACTGGGAAAAAAAATGATGACAAACTGTACTACTCAATTATCTTTCTTCTAGGAAACGGATTATATTCTTTGACACAGTTCACAACCCTTTATGAGCAAGGTCTTGAAGACAGAACAACAGAATACCTCTGATAGTTTGAGGACATTTTGTCTGGATTGTTCTGCTTTCTCTCATGTATTATGTAAGTTGCCATAAACTAAAATTTGAGTTTTATACAGATAGGTCACCTGAAAAACTGTACAGGAATACAGAGATACTGAAAATCATCCAAATTTGCAATCAAAATCATGTTCAATATGCAAATTATTTTCAGAAAACAATTGCCTGTGTATTGCAAGTCAAGATTTGTAATGAACTCAATGTGTCAAGTGTTTTCCACTTCAAATCTTCTCCATTATCCAAGTATGAGCTGGAATAGGAAAAACCTTTGACAGTATCATACATTTGCATGCACGTAGTATCCCTACTTAGAAATTAGCATTAAGCACAAAGCTTTAAATGGATTGTCGAAAAGATCATCTTCTCACTGTTGAAGGACTGAAGATATTAAAATTGAACTGTCATTTTTCAGAAGATTAGCTACCTTTTTATTGCATTCCTAAAGCTGTTAATCTTTAGTTAGGAAATCCACAGATAAACTGTAACACTCTGAAAATGTACATTATCTCCTTACTTATATCATTAAGGATCAAAATTTCACAGATGCTGACAATATACAAATATTCAGTTGTTCCTGTATGAGATAACACGTATTTTTAGTTATAAGAGAAACAACAGTAGACAAAAGGTACGGAAGATTTTGCATCACATTAACAGGGAAATCTCATTTAAGAGACACACTAGAAAAACAATGTAAGAGGTAAAACCAAGTCATCACTTAGTTCTTTTTGTCATACAGATACAAATAAGCCACAATGATTTCTCTCCAGTCCAGACAGGTACTCACAGTCCCAAATTCTGAAGCATGAGCCTGAACTCGAAGTACCTTAGACAACCACTTTTTAATGTTTCAAATAAGCCAACAAGAAGTAAAAAGACCTCACAGGAAAAGCCATTGTCTGGCATCTTGTCACAGTTCAGCCCCGATCGGGACCAGACTACGCAGTCTCTCTCTCACTCCCCTGACCCTCCAAAAGAATAGAGGGAGATGATATAAGAAAAAACAGCTCGAGGTCTGAGATAAGGACAGGGAAAAAAATCTTTAAAGTTACCGTTATGGGCAAAACAGACTCGACTTGGGGAACTCTTCATTTACTACTAAAAACAGCAGGATAAAGAGACACAGAACAAGATAACCTCCCTCTTCCCAAGCTTAACATAATCTCTACTACCTTCCCCCTCACCTCGAGTGACACAGGGTGGGGAAGAGGGAATGGGGGTCGCAGTCAGTTCATCACACATTTTACGCAGCTGCCTCATGGTCGGCGGAAGAACTCCTTGCATTCCTCCCCTGCTCCAGCGTGGGGTCCCACCCATACGTCACAGTCCTTCGTGAAACTGCTCCGGCGTGGGTCATCTCTTCCACGGGGTGCAGTCCCTCTAGAACAGCTGCCCCAGCGGGCCCTCCACAGGCCACAGCCGCCTTCAGGCCTCCACCTGCTCTGGCATGGGGTCCTCCACAGGCTGCAGGTGAATCTCTGCCCCTCCATGGACCTCCATGGGCTGCAGGGGGACAACCTGCTCCACCATGGTCGTCACCACAGGCTGCAGGGGAATCTTGGCCAGGAGCCACGTTACTCCTCCCCCTCCTTCTGAACTGACCTTGGTGTCTGCAGCCGTTCCTCACAACAGGCTGGCAGACGCCTCTCAGGATCCTTTTTACATCTCATTCACTTCTCATCTCCTCTCCACTTCCTGCAGCCAGGCTGGGCCCAGTCAGCTGCCCGGTGGGAGGTCAGAGGGTGAGGCCTGCAAGGCCCATGAGGCCTGCGCCTCCCCCTCTGCGGCTCTGCCCCTGCTCAGCTTCTTCACATCTTCTCTCCTCTCTTTTTTTTCTGTTTTCCCCTTCTTAAATACGTTATCGCAGAGGCATTATCACGGAACATTCTGCTACCAATTGGCCTGGCCTTGGCCAGCAGCGGGTCCACCCTAGGCCACTGAACAAAGGGGAGCGACTTCCAGCAGTTTCCTACAGAAGCTACCACCTTAGGCCCCCCCTCACCAAACAAAACCAGAACACATCTCAAAAAAAAAAAAAAATCTCCTCAATTAGCAAACGTGGCAAGAAAAACAGAAACCTCAAGAGAGTTTTGTATTTCATCAAGTCCTCCCAAGGAAAACAGCAAATTCCCAATTTTAGCTCACTATACGGTATCTACCCACAAACTATATGGTCAGATATAATTTAAAAGCCATAAGTGAAATATGAGCCTTACTTAGCCAGCTGCATGGCTTATCAGCCTGCTGTCATCTGCAAGTATTGTAAACATCAGTTGAGATGTTGTGTATGGTTTGTAAGGAAATTATATGCCCCTGAATACAACCCCACTCTGGATTTTAAGAGAAGACATGGCTACCATTTATATTGCTTTCCTAGTGTTTCTGTTAATAACCAAGAATAGATGAAGATGACAAGCTTATCATACATGACCTTGTTAATATATGGCCTTGACAACGAATCTATTCAGTCTTTCCAGCAACTTTTCTGATGTCTTCATGATTAAGACGCTTAGTAATGTATAGCTCTTCTTGGAGTTGGGTTTTACTGGTAGTAGACAAAAGCATAAGCCTCCCTCCCAAGCTCATCCTGAAAGTACATCCAAAAAGATCTACTTTTTGAAAAAAGCTTCCACCACTTAAAGACTACTTATAGTTTCAAGAGCATAAATCTACCTTCCCAAAACAATGAGTTCCCAGTAATCCATCAGCATTTCTATCTTGGACCTGCTACCTAATTGCCTGGCACAGATGAACTAAGCAGAGTTATCTGTGAAAGAGTTAATGGTTGTAATTTCAGAGGTTCCCAAATAATTTTTGTAAAAGTAAATCATATCTCACACGTCACTGACAGTTTTGTGAAGAGCAGTGCATATACAATGTTAATCCACCTGAAATTTTTAACTGGATTTTTAAAATCATTTAACAAGGTTCCTAGTCAAAACTCTTAAATTTAACTACTATGGACTAAGCTCAAGATGTCAGCAAGAATCAATTAAAAGCTTTAGAATGCAAAAAGATTTCGAGCAGTGGTGCAGCTACAGTGCTTAATATCCTCAAAATGCAATCAGGGACAGAGAGGTAAACAAGTTGACAACATTTGCCAACAGTGTTTCAGAAAAGTCCCAACTGAAAACTGATACTGAATAGCAGTGCAAGGCTCTTCTGACACCACGGGCTTCCACCATGTTAGGTGAAATTTAAGATTGAGGAATGTTAAGTACAGAAAGGAGGAAAAAAAACCCTGCCTACAGAAGCAACAATAAGCTCTAAGTTAGCTACTACTAACTCAGGAAAAGAGATTGTGAAGCACCATCCACGACGACTTCAAAATGTCAGCTCAGAGATCAACAGGACAGAATACCTAAGACCACTAGGAAAGGAACAGAGAACAAGAACAGGAACATGTTATTATGCCACACTATATGCAAACACTGTTATCTCATCTTAAGTGCTGCACAGTTATAATTATCACTCCTGAAAAATAATATAGAAATTGAGGTGTCATAGAGAAAATGAAGGATAAAGTGTAGGTACAGACTGGCTCCATTACAAGAGTCTTCAGATCAGAGGAGAGACAACAGAAGTGAGACTATGAGAATGAGATTTCTAGAGTCATAAGTGGGATAGATGTGATGAACTAAAAACCAATTATGACATTTCAGAATAAATGGTTAAAAAAAAAAATCAATAAAGGTATCAACTAGTATAACTCTAATAGCAACAAAATACAAGTATTTTCCCCCAAACATAACGTAAATTGTGGAACTCACTATGATGGGACATTAGGAGTCTAAACAGCATAAATAGATTCAAAAAAACCTAGACAAATACCTAAAAAATTCTGTATTCATAGTGCATTCAGTTACAGAAACTAGAAGACATCATCAGAGACATGAATACTCCAAGTTTGCTCCACTTCCTTAGCTCTCAGTAACCACAGAGTTGATTTGACCTTTGTGGCAAAACAGCAAAGACAGAGGAGTAAAGCAGAAACAATTTTCAGTACCTGCAATGCGGATAAAGCACACCAAATACACAGCCCCAGCCATGAAAGATGCTACATATGTTATCAAAACAGGCAGTGTTTTTTAAACCGTTCATTGAAACAATTTCCTTTAATTCTCAACATGCTTTGGGAATTAAAAGTTTTGCTGGCAGAATGTTATCTCCTCCAAGACCTATTTGCTGGAATTAATTTGAAACTTTACAGTAACAAGAATACAAACCCCAGGACAAATGGAAATCACTACCCTCCTTTAAGAAGTTTGCAGCTGATTGACTAAGTTACCTTTCTCCTCATGTGGCCACACAAGGTTTGAGAACTCTTCCTTAAGTGTTTTACCTAAACACTTGCTCAAAAACTCATCCCACAACTGCCACGGTAGTGCCATCATTCTTTTCAACACCGTAAATCTTCACATGGTCTGATATATATATATATATATTCCATTACTTTACATTACTTTAGGATATGCTGTTCTGTATGCAACATATTGCAATAAAGAGTTACAGCCCTCACTTTAAACAAGAAATGAAAGTTTCACTAAGTCAAACACACATTGCATACCTTTAAAGATCCAGTATCAGTTTTTAACTGACAATGAAGTTATTTTTCATTTCAAGAGAAACATAAGGGACACAGACTTGCCTTGGTTCCCTCCACACTGTCAGTTTTCCACATCAAAAATTGTTCTGAATGGCTTTTTTTTTTTTTGTCAGCTAACTCCTGCACATTAATGCATTTGGATGGTGGGACTGGAGCTCTTGAATAATTTTACTGAAATGCATCACCACCTACAGAACCAGAGAGTTTCATTTACTTTGGTTTCAAAGGAGGACAGTTTCTTAGATATGCTGGTTTTGAAGAGTGTATTTTTATTCTCTGTTCTCTCTTTTGTTGCTCTTTTTGTTCTAGCTGCACCTTTATCTGCCCTGCCCTTTTCAAGTTTGTCCTTTGCTGCTCTGACCTCTCAGAACACAACCCTGTTCCGCTTCACCATCAGACATCTTTCCCCTCCCACTTCTCAAATTCTTGCAGTTTTCTCATTTTCTGGCAACTGCAAAGAAAATAAAGGGCACCATCAATAAAAACCACTTCTTAAGCTACATTCATTTCTTTAAGGAAAAAGCCAAGAAATAGTTTCCTCATTTCCATTCAGCTGGTCTTTTCCCCACCCATTACTTTTTTTGCTCAACCACTGCACTAAGTTTGAAACCTGGTGTAAACCTGGATTCAGGAACCCTCAGATGTCATTACAGTAAGATTTTTCAGCCTTTACTTTCAACCTGAGGAGACCATATGCTATTTCTAAAACATCCACAAAAGGAAACTCAGAAGGGAAAAACCGATCACCATCAATTTTTACTAGCTATTGGGAGTCTACAACTTAAAAAAAAAAAAAAAAAAAAAACCAAAAAACAAAAAACAAAAACAAACAAAAAAAAACACACACACAAAAAACAACCAACAAAATGGTAATAGCTCTGTTGCATATAGGTTGTAGAGCAAAAAGTTCAACAAGGATTTCTGAACGCGGTGGAAATTCAGCAGCAAACAATTGAACTGAACAAACACAAACTAGTTCAGCTAGCAAACAGCTTTTGTTTTGGCCCAAAGGGTTCAGTTCAGATGATGCCATCTTCACCAGAGCAAGTACAAGATCAACAGGCTGTCTCCTCAGAATGACACAGACAAAACCCTACACTAGCTTTTCACTAAGCAGAGAACTTAAAGGTTACAGCTGAAAAACACACAAATAAAACTACTCAGACATTGCTGTCCCACTCTGCCCCCTTTCCCATCAAAGTTTAAAATAACAGGTAAATGGCTAGCATAGCAAGGAAGTGAGAAAGAACCATTAAAGTGGTTGATGTTGGTCACCACAGATATCAGCTTCTATAGTACTGCAATGAATTATTTATTTAAAAGTTTCCATGGCTAAAGAAGTATCAGTTTAACCCACTCCAGCTTCTTCACTCTGTGCTTACTAACAGCTAACAGTTGCCAGTGTGCAAAATGTGCTTGATAGGAGCCCTACTACAAGTAACATTGGCCAGTACCATTTGAACCTTGGGATGGCACCCATGCCAATTTTTTTTTTTTTTTAAATAAAAAAAAAACCATAAAATTAAACCTTTGGTATAATGGAGTTAATAGGGAAGGGAAGAAAGAGGTGTGTACAACCTGTTTTCTGGTCCTCTTCTAATTTTATTCCTAGAGCTACCTCTTACTTGTGGTGGCACATCTCTGGGGAACGTCTTGTTTGGTGGAAAAGTTGACTGAGACTTCTTTCCCTTCCTTTCTTTGTTCTTGCCTCTCCATGGAAATTTAAAATACTATTCAAACACAACCATCTGCTTCTACACTCTCAGAACCCTTCCTGGTACGTGGGCACAACAGGCTGTACAACACCTCTACTCCACTCTAGCACTCACTAGAAAAAAGGGAGGAGCACAGTCAGCTTGAGTGATAGTGACTGAGCTCAGCTCACCTCCAGCTCCCTGCTGCTGAGACTTCCACAGCACCACCAGCATTCCAGGTTGTGCCCTGTCACCCTCCAGAACATTGCGTGTTCCAGAATTACACTGCTAAAACTGATGTATCAGCCAAAGGTTTATTTATACAAGATTGTACACTATGCTTTCAGCATCACATTCTGTAAGTTTACTACAACTCATTACCATCTTGAAATCTTGACATTTTTTGATACAGAAATGATTGTTTTTAAACCATGAAAACTCTGTATCAGTCTCCCCTAAATTCAAGCCAACAGAGGCAAGCACAAGCAGTATCATATCCTGTTGGTTTGCCATTTACTCCAATAGAAGGTGACTGAAGTCAAAGGAAAGGAGAATTAGATTCCATGCTACACGATTAAACTCCACATGTCTGTCTTTTACAGCACATAGCCAGAAGTTTAAAAGGACAGAAAGTAACAGTGCAATCTTCCAGGCCCCTCTCTGGCTTAATTAATTTAAGAAATCTTGCTTAAGTTAGATCTTAAATCTCCTGCTTTTAAAGTTTCCAACACAGTAAGTTGCTCTATGGTTAATTATTCCTCATTGTTACAAACCTTACATGTAACTCCTAGTCTAATGTTCTTAAGCTTCAATTTCCCCTTACTGAAAATCTTTCCTATCTAATCCAAGGGTTTTTCCATTACAGAATCCATATTTTCCACAACACAGACATTAAGTCACATCTCCACTGTTTCTAGAACATGTTAATGATGCTGCTCTTTTTGACATTTTCACCTGGAAATATCCCTTCCGAAGCCTCATGGGGATATTCTCTGAACCATCCCCAATTCGCTAATATCCTTCCTGATCAATTGACACTAGTAGCTACCACACAACAGTCACACACACAGGTAAGAAAACCTTCCAGCTTCCATTCATATGTTTAAAGATTATTCCCAACCACACAAGTGCACAGTGAGCTCTTCTCAACAGTCTACCAAACCCTTCCTCCTCTTAATGCATTCCCCTTCAGCCCCAAATCACTGTTTTTCAGAAGTTCTGGCCATTATATCGGTAAGGCCTTCGCTGCTTATTTCTAGTCAAATCAGCTTAGCCTCTATAGGCTATTTGTACAAAAAAAAAACCAAACAAAATGAAGCTTCCTACAAAAATTTTATTCAATATACTAGTAAACAAAGCCCCGTACAGTGTGTTAGTGTCTGTTCTATGGCATCTTTAAACAAATGGGTTTAATTAGCTTTTTAATCTAAAGCTAACGCCTAATAGCAACAGATACCTTAGTGGAGTGCACTTTTAAGGACTCGGCTCCCACGGGGTGCATTACTCCCAATTCCCAACAACATCCCTGCAAACCCAAAAGTCACTTTTTGTCTCTTTCACACTGCCAAAGCAACACCTCTGACACATTTAATGCACTCTAAACCAACACCACCCCCTCACGTTTGCCAGGTAGTATCCTACACTTACCACGCGTTGGTCTGGTATACTGTGTGATAATTTGTAATAGTTTGTGACAGAATGCAATAATGCTGTTTAAAATGACAAATGACTGCACAGAACACTGCCCATAAGATGCTAGCGAAGGATTAATCTGGAAGAAAAAAAATACATATGTAGTATCTGGTACAGCTGTAATAGTAGGTCTTTCCATAGTCACAAAACAAGAGTTTGTACTATGAATATTTAATAGTTGGTTCATAAAGCTGGTCTAAAACAACTTTAATAGAAGTATAAAAGTTGTCATAATCTAAAACCTGAATGCTCCTCCCCCCACAGCCAAAGAAGGAAAAGGAAAAAGTACTCAGTAACGTTTTTCACTATCATAAATTCAGTTTTAGTAAACAACAAGTGTTTGTGGTAGCTTTCATTAAACATACTAACACTCGTTTCTCACGGCAAATATGAAATTGGATAATTGCCAGCATGCTAACATATACCTGCACAGGATTTCTTCTCTCCCCTCACCACCATTTTTTCTATTAATTGCTCTTACTGGGGAATAAAACTACTCAAATAAGGATTTAAAGGGAAAAAAAGCCTTCCTTCCTCTGTTATTAGGGACCCAAAAAACCCCAAACCATGACTAAATTTGCTTACTGTTTTTTATCCTATTGTAATGCCAAGATTCAAGCATGGTCCACTTACTTTCTAGCACGTTAAGCCAATCAACAAAAAAGTTTCATCTCCTCTGTCCTTCCTTCTCTCCTATCCGGTTCAGTTCCAGGTTTAGAAAACCAGAGCATTTTAGCAACGCTTCCCTCCTCCTCTTCATCAAGAAGCGTTTAATTTCTAAGAAACAATATACAACAAGCAAATGTAATCATCAAGAAAATAATCAAGTTAACTGGAAGACACCAGACCTTTGCATGGAAGACAGTTTCCAAAGGCTTTAAGTTGGCTAAAATAGAGAAGATTATTCCCATTTTAAGCATTTCTGAGGTAAATTACCTTGCTTGGAGTGTTAATCTCACCATAAACTGAAGTATGCATAAAGTGAAATAAACAAGACATTAAGCCTCTAAGAAGCAGTCACTGGTTATCAAATGCCAGTAACATGCCAGCATCTGATCTCGTGGGTGCCATAAGGTGATGCTGTTGACATAAGAACAATGTTTCTCTACCTGAAATATCAGCACCTGTCTATTTGACTCCTCTATGAAGAAGAAAAATCTATATTTTAAAGGACAAGCTATTGATAGCCCTCTTCTATCAAACATCTGGGAAACCTCAAAGCATCTTTAGTTTCATGCCTGCTCTGTGGAACTCAGTGACTGATGAAAAGCACTTCACCACATAGAGCTTGCATCAGTCCCCTTCGAGAAGACTAGTTAACCTGCATGCAAGTCCTTACATCTTCCTCACATGCAAGTCATATCCCAATATTCCTACAATGCAGATATGGGAACACAAATGAGATTTAAAAAAAAAAAAAAAAGCTATGAAGGTCTGACTACTTAATATAGTACCACTTCACAGCAAAGACTCATGTTGGTGTTTCCTGTAGAGGAGGTTCCAGTAAAGTCCATCTAAAACAAAAAAGACTGTGTAATAAGGAAATCTAATGAAACCTGGCATTTCCAACACTTGTAGTTTTCCTTAAAATGTCAGCAAGTTCAGATCTGTACAGTGCTCTTGGGCCTCCTGGGTTTGTTTTTTTTTTTTTTTCCCTTCTTCCTCTGCAAGGGATTAGGAAACTGAGAAGTTGTCAGTTCCCAAACTGGTTTACATAAACCAGCCCTAATTAAAGCTGAAGTCTGTTACAGTCAGCATCATGAGAGATCTTCACATTTCTCTGAGTATCTCAAAGATCATTATACTGCTAGACAGGACAGACAGAAGATACACCTATTATTGACCTTCAAATAATTACTGAACAGAACCCATGAAAATTATCAGTGTGAATGAAGTGAAATATCACTAAGATTATATGTTGAAACATATACTTCTGGAAAATCTTCCTGCATTAGTTCTGCAAAATTTTATTATTGAAGCTAACTGTGCAAAATAGCAAAAGGTATAAAGCTTTTACATCATTATGCAGGAACATATCAGGTAGTCTGTTTTTCCATGAAAGCCTATTCTGTCAAAAAAGTCACTCTCCCTTTTAAGTACCACTGAGAACTGCAATACTTTTTTTTTTTAATTTAGTCCCAGAGTTGTATTAGAATTTTTAATGCTTCGCATCCATGGGATACTTAAATCATAATTAAAGAAACCACAAGGGTAACACTTCCAGTTCCACACAAGATTGGAAAAATACAGTCTCTCTAAAGTGTCCTACGATACGCACAGCCTCAGACGACTCACTTTTACTAGCTTCTCCCTGATGAGGCTTCCTTTTCCCAAGACACTGTTCCATCATTAAGCCAACAGACAAAGAAAGAAAAAATACTGAGTTCAGTATCATTTGGCTTTAAGAAAGACTACTAAGACAAAAATTAAAACGTACCAAAATACTCTGTAATAAGAAACATGCTGGCTTATATTTTTCTCCAAAATATTTCGCTATTCTTTTCTGCTCCCAACCCTTGTCAGTGTTCCTGCCGCCCCTCCTGTTATGGAAGGCAACGCAAGCGGCCCCACACCATTAATTTAATTCTTCTGCTCACAGGGAAGATGCCATCAGCAGCAGCTGCCAACAAGTTCGCACTCATAAAACTTTGCAAAAGTCTGCTGGAATTGATGAGCGCACTCCCCACAAAATATTTTGTCTCCAGTGATGATAAACAGTGTTTTTAAATCCTGTCTCTCACATGGTAATGTTGAATCAGGCAAGAAACCAAACATTTCCGCTACCTACTTAATGCTGAAGCCTACTGATTGGAATCTTGCTCTCTCTTGGATGATGCAGAAAACATCTAAAGCAGCAACTCTTCAGCAGGTAGACAGCACGATCTATCATAGATACTTTATCACCTGAATTCAGTCAGGTGCTCAACCTTTACCATTTCATATTGGGCCACCTGAATTTTAACTCCCAAAATTGTCTTGCTTTTCACGCAGTCCTGGACAGCCTAGCTTGCCAAGTTAGGACCTCTGACACCTCTAAACGTGTATGTGTGCATTCACCTCAGAACACCCAGGGAGGCATTTGCTGCCCTATGGACAAGCGTGGCTCGTTAGACTGGAACAGATTTATAGTAAGGGCCTGATCTGCACGTACAATAAGACAGGTGTAACTACAAGGTGGTTTCTATTTGATATAGTGTACAGGAATAGAAGTGAGCCAAAAATGCAATAGCAACACCAGTTCAGCCAGTAGCCCAGCCAGTCCCTCCAGGACGTCAAAGCACAAAGCAGGAGCAGCGGCTGTTGCGCAGCGAAGCAAGCAGATGGAGGGAAGCCTAGGGTGCTGGCAAAGCTCGGGACTTGCAAGGCTATGCAGTGAGAGCCGATGCAAAAACAGTGTGAAGGAACTGAAGTGCCCATGGGGGGACTGAACAGAAAGTCACTTTGATGCTAGGGCAAGTGTTGAAGCCAGTCCGGAAACAGAAGGCATCAACCATAAAGAAGGATAAAAAGCGTTAGAAAGAACACTAGTTCTCTAAACTTGTCAGTTACATGTCCTGGTTTTGGCAGGGATGGAGTTAATTTTTCCTCTCAGTAGCTGGTATGTTTTGGATTTTGTGTGTGAAGAATGTTCATAAACAGCCTGATGATACCAGTTGTTGTGAATGAGACCAAGGACACCGTCCTGCTTTCCAAGTCTCGCTAATTTGCAGATGCAGGAAGCTGGGAGAAAGACAGACAGCATAATTGATCCAAACTGGCCAAAGAGAGTATTCCATGCCATAAACGTCATGCTCAGTATATAAGTGGGGGCAGGCGAGGGTGGGTATCTGCCTTCCTGGCATCCATCCTTCCTGCTTGTTTTTGCTGGCATTGTTCCCCCTACCTTGCTGGCTCCCTTTTGCTCCTTTGCTTGCTGCTCGGGTTTGTTTCCGTGATCGCTGCTCGGGACGGGCTGTATCGGTCATTGGGACATCGGGTGGTGAGAAAACACATATTGTTCACTTTGTATATTTTTTAATATCCTTATATTCTGTTATTATTGTAGTTTTCCCTTTTATTTTAGTAAATTGTCTTCATCTCAACCCACGAGTTCTCCTTCCTTCCCAATTCTCTCCCCCATCCCCCTGGGGAGGGGGAGAGTGAGCGAGAAACTGTGTGGTGATTTGGGCTAAACCATCACATACAGAAGTGAGAATTCTTTATCTAGACAAATTATAGAGCTTAAACTTTCTATACAAAGTAGAATATGACTGAGGACCAAGGAGACAGTGTAATTCAATCATTCGTATGAATATTAACTTAAAGAAAAAGATTTTACTATGTACTCTCACAGTTGAGCTACTTAACAATGCTTAAAGATCCGCTTGCCTTTCAGAAGATGAAAGTTCCAGAAAGAACAACAGTCAAAAATTTCTAGTAAGTAATCAAGTTCAAATGAGAAAGAAGTTGCTGTTAAAATGAAGGTTTCTTAATAGTAGAGGCTATTTAAGATCAAGCAAGTTCTAATCCTTGCTCCTTCACAAATTAATTTCAGAATAAATTAGAGCTCGGTGCCATCCTGTCAGTGACAGTTGTGTTTTGAAAGGTTCTTGCCACTCCCTTACATCCCCAGATACTCATTTCTGTGCTCCAGAGGTGCCAATTCAATTGTTTTCATGACTGTGCTCAAAGTTAGGGTTTCAAGAATTATCCCATTTAAAGAAGAAAACACATACCAAAATAGTAAAAATATCCCAATGAAGTACTGATTTTAAAATATAGCCTACACAAGAACCATCCAAAATGCTAAAGTGACAAGCTAAGAGACAAATAACAGAAATATCTTCAATTGGATTTTCCCCTGCGTAGAATAACACAGAGCCTCAGCTTCATAAGAAGGAAAATCATTCATGTCTGGCAAGAGACTGCACTTCTGCTTTCTTCCTCCTCCCTTTTCTCCAAGTCTTCCATTCCCCAAGAAGAAAAAAACCCCACCCATGCCTAATAAGTTCTACACTCCTCCTTAAGAGCTTGGAAGAAGCATACAGACTGCAAAACCAACAAAAGCTGGAATCACGTAATTTTTTTTTTTTTCTGGTTTTCAGTAGGAGGTAAGATGGAACTCCCCGCAACTTTCACTCTGAGACAGAGATAAAGCAAAGAGGGTAGAATATACGGGGGAAAATAAGAGGAGCATAGAAGGGAATGTTGATACATTTATTTAAAAAAAAAAAAAAAAAAAGCGCCCATAAAAGGATTTTCTTCCAAGACGGGAAAAAAGCGGAAGAAAATGTTTTGAAGTTTACTATATTGGATAAAAGAAACCATGTTATCACATTTGTAAAGTGAAGTCTCTTGTCCTTGTACCTCTATTTGAACAGGTATGTTTTTATGACAATTCAACATTCCAGACAAACAACATAAAACACTGACACTAAACAAGGCTGAGCTCTAAAGACTAGCTTTGACTTTATTACTGTTGTGTCCTCTGATTCAATTTACACAACACCTGGTGTAATGTGTAAAAACAGAGGAAAATCTGGTGAGTTTACTTGTTTAAAATAGAAATTGATTGGTTCATGAACAGCCCACTTACCAAAGCATGATTTTTATTTAGAAGTGTGCCATTTTCCATAAACACCAACAGAGAACGCTATGAGGAGGTCTGCGAGATTTTTTGGATGAAAAACAAGCTATTGATATGACTGTCGGAGACTACATCATCACAAGTCATGCTACTCTAACTCAACTACACAACCACTGAATAAATTCTGCATGAACTCAAGTGTTTAATAATAATTAAAAAAAAAAAAAACAAAAACTTACACCTACCATGTTCTTTTCAATTTCTCAAATACAAAAAAAAATCCTGCACAGTGAGAAATAAAAAAACCTGTTCCCCCAAAAGACTATGAACAGGAGTTTAATTATGACACATACAAGACTTCCGTCATTAATAACATATCACATCAGCTTCAATTTACTTGTCTTGGATATTCTTTCATGAAAGTAAATCAGCAAAAAACCCAAACATTCTTTCTAAATATATAGGCTTCAAACAATACTCCTACTTCAATATTTTCCATCTAGCTTGAGATAACAGAGCTGCAATGAAATTCTTGCCTCAACTTAACAGTTCTACCTTCAATGCATTTGAAGCAACAAGCAATCCAGTCCCAGAAGTTAGAAAGGAGGCAGTAATACTATTTCTTTCACACTACAGCAACAAGTCAGGAAGCATCAACACACGTATAACCTTATAAAGTTTCCAGGCAAGATGCACTCTACAAAAGTCAGCACAACAAAAACACTGTAGGTTACAAAGACAGCTAGTCTAACAAGAGCTTTGATCATTTGGAGTCCCCATCTCGTAAAATTGCCATAGCTCCCTACTATTCTACTTCTTTCCAGCTGACAGACTATTTTCATGCTTCTTTAACATTACAATAAAAGAAACGCTCAACGAAGGCATTGTAGAATTACCAGAGTAAACTGGTATCAGGTACTGTATGATGTAGCTCCTAAGGTGAGCCCAATAGAAACAGAACCTGAGGCACAGCTTCCAGTTAAACTTTGGGAGAGTTCATACAGCCAGTCCTGCACAGACAGTCTTCAACCCTTTTTGCATGCTTCAATCATGGAAATAAACAATCTTATTTAAAGTCTTCCCTTATCTCCCAAGGAGGGCGGGGAACCCAACAAACGCCAAACCAAAACACATGCATGTTAATGAATTGTAAGTACAAACCAGTACTACATGCCTGAGCTTACACGCGTGTTCCACATAAACACCTGCTGTTTTGGGTAGCTGCTTTGATTGCCTATGACAAACTATATTTAACATGCACCTGTGCTTTTCACCTGTCCTCCTCCAAATAATTCAGTCCACAGGGATCGATGTTAAACATGCAGAAGAATTCCAATAGCCATCATTTTAATTCATACTACTGGGAAAATTTAATTTTTTTCCAACTCTCTCAAAACTAAAAGCAATAAATCTCAAAGCAAGCCTTCACAAAAGCCAAGTCCACTAATTCATTAGAAATGTAACTTCTGATGTATAAGAAATGAAATTCGGAGCTTGAAGTATCCACTCAAATCAAAATGCTTGTCTTTGTAAAGCATATTAACTCTTGCACCTGCATTTGGAGGAGGCAAAAATG
The DNA here is from genome assembly GCF_036417535.1 of Chlamydotis macqueenii. NCBI lineage: Eukaryota > Metazoa > Chordata > Aves > Otidiformes > Otididae > Chlamydotis > Chlamydotis macqueenii. Next base: position 63,134,089 of record NC_141556.1, on the reverse strand, counting down.
TATATATTTTTGTGCTTTTAAAAATACCTAGAAAGCTATTTAACATTGCATTTACAGAGAACAAGTTTTAGATGTGACCTCCAAGGTTGATACTATTTAGGAATGAGGGAAAGTACTGCAGAATATTTCTGAAGTATCTTACCTAAATGGCACAGATGTTTGTACGGAGTACAATACAACATAAAGTTGCATTCTGTTCTCCAACAGTGTATTTTATTTCCAAATATAAAATAATACAACCATCCTAAACTGTCAGTGCAAACTCACACCAAGTAGCATGTTTTAATGATGGTATTCAAGAAATACATAAAACCAACTAAATTTGAGTGTTGTTTTTAGTAAATCTAAAATAACTCCTTTAGGACTTCTAGAGCTCTCTTTACCTGACCTTGGTGCTTAACAAACTTCACACACAGTAAATAGCCACAGTAAAAGCTGAGAATCATAAGAATTAATACTCCAGTACAGAAACTATGTTCAGTTTTGTTTCTAAGTTCCTAATGCTCCCAGGACTTTAAGAAGATTATACTTTCAAGTGACACTGTCTACTTGGAAACCAGTCAATTTAAAAAGAAGCAAAATGGATTTCCATTCATTTCACATTCCTCAGCTATCCTAATCCTTCTGACAATATTTCACAGTTTTAAGAATCTGGCTGTGGTAGAAGCAGCAAAAGTAACTACTCACAGAAGAAAAACTAAACACACTAACACAATTTATTTCTTTGAAACTTCCTTGCTTGTACTAATACTGGATAAAATATTTCTTGACAAAACTTTGATTACTATGTTGATAAGCCTTTACATATTTTTTTTGAACCAAGTTACTATAAAAAGCACATGCAGTCTGGAAAGACAAAGGAGAAACTTTTTTTTTTTTTGTTCTTTCAGAGTGGAACAAATTACATCTTCTAAAAATTCAATGTCAATGGCTGGGAGCCCAAATCTGTTCCATCTTTCAGCATAAGAACAGGAAGTAAGGTCACCGTCAGCTTCTAATTGAAAACATCTTCAAACCAGACTTCTGCTCTAGATCAGGGTTTTGTTCTGTGACATGCAATTTCTATCCCAATACATCACACAAGTTAGCTACAATTCAGCACCAGCTCCAGTTTTAAACACAGACATCCATTGAAGAAGCTACCTAAATTAGAATCCAGTGTAGCTGATAAACAATTGTCTTCCGTCTGTTCAAAAAGTAACATGATATTAGCGCAGAGGGGTCTGCTACATTAATGCTTGGAGTTTTGTCTCCAAATAATGCTGAACTAAATCACTGTGGCTTTGTGGTTGAGCAGCGCCCGCTGCAATCCGCATGCACGAGGTGGAATTTATTTGCAACAGAATTACAGGCCACAGGAAAAGGTGAGACGGGCTCAACACCCACCTAGAAGGAGAATAAACAGCCCCTGCACCACCCTGCAGTACCAAACTATTGCCTTTAAATGAGGAAAGAACTTAAAAGAGTATCCACAAACTAGTTCCATATGCTACTGGCTGGGGAGCAAACAAAAGGAGACTTCTCATGTAACAATGACACCAGTTTGATTTTCTTATTCAGTATGAAAACACTCAATAGGAAATCCAGTCTAAAATGTTGTGAATTAAGAAAAAATAGGCTGAAAACAAAATCTGTAAATTGTATCAATACTACCTAAGAAAAAAACATCTTTCTCTATATTGTCGACCTCTCCTATGTCACCATTTATTTTCAGGTGCATTTAGAGTTCTCAAACATATCTTACTAGGCACCTGTGAGTTTTCTACTAACACTGAGGCCAGTTACCCCTCTAGAAAACACCCTATGCATATGCCTCAGTTTCTTCTGCCTAGCTCTGGGACAAGCTCTAAAGTGAGAATGCTCGAGTCAAATACATAGGGGAGCCACGAAAACCTCTAACTTATCAATATCACGCACCCCTCTTCTTACCACACTTATCAACTAAGCCTTCCACCATCAATATCCTAATCCATATTCCCAATTTCACCCACTCCTACAGTCCCAGCCTCCAGTGTTACCTTTGGTGTTCCTTATTTTGGTATCTTCCTGATCAAAGTTCCTGTCCTCCCTCTCTCACTCACGCTGCCATACCAACTGATTTCAGATAAAGGGTGCAAAGACAGTTCCCCACTGTCTGAACTGTCCAGAAAAGCTTTGTCAGGAGACACTTGCTGCAGAGCTGAGAAGTACTGCACACACCTGAGTGGAGGCCAGCAGCACATGGCTCCAGCCAGGACATCCACGCTGCCGTCCTAGCAGTGGCTGCTCTGGTCAGGAAACTCTGCCACCTCCTAGTCACTTGGTGGGGCTCCCACTGTCTCCCAGCTACTGAAGAACAGAAGCTCAACGCAGACCCCAGCCATGTGCCGCACTGGTCAGCAGTACACACAACGCAGGCAACTGAAACATCTGGTCTAGCGCTATTTATTTGCTCAAGTCGCCCAATTGTCTTGCATCACTTAAGACCTCTTCCCATCTCTCCCTTTCCTAAGGGCAAGGGTAAATCCTAAATTCTGTGCGAAGATGAACAAGTTCCCAGTTTGGGAACATACATACATTTCATAGAAATATCGACACAGTGTTTTGAGCACTAATATTGCCTGTCTTTCCATCCCACCCATTAAGTATACAAATGCTAATGATTCAGTTGATGAATAAAGATAAGACATGAAGAATCACATCCACACCATTCACTTGTACCTGTCCTCTCAGTGATAAGCCATGCAGTATCATAAAACGCTTAAGAAACTGAACTTGCACAGAGACTAACTTAAAAAAATTCATCTGTTCCTCCAACCTGTCATTACTAAGGATAAAGTCACTATAGCAAGGATTACAAAATATAATTTGAAAGCTTACAAAACTGTTAATCCTAAAAATCAATCATTCAAAAGTTAGCAAGTGTCATTACTAAGGCTACCTATGAAATCCTAATTCAGCTTTTCTCTGCATAAACATTACGACACAGTATTTAACTATATAACCACAGACGACTACTGCATTTGAACAGCACATCAAAGGCTGAACAGACACTGGCCCCAATGTTGCACGTCTGCACATTAATTACAGAATCTCACAAAAACAGAACTGCAAAATATTTCAGGTGATCTACTCCATCCTTCTACACCACTGTGGAATCACTGTTGCAATACACTTCTGTTAGACCATTATATGAGCTGTTCTTACCACTCCAGTGACAGACCACGTTATTGCCCCAAACCAGGTATTTCAGGGCTTCATTATTCCCACTGTTAGGAAGATCAGCAGTCAGAAAGCCTGCCTTGTTCACTGCAGTTCAAGTCTTGTACTTTTCTTACTCAACATAAACAATTGTTTATTACACTTCTTTGTATTTAACTTTCATTTTTGAATGAAGTCCTGTCCATATGGTTTTTTGGTTCTAAATTAGGCAACCCCAATGCTTCCGCACTCTGAACTCTCTCCAGTAGCCTGTCTCTTCCTTGAAGGAGAAGGTCCCATACTAGACATGGCATTCCAGCTGGAGCTCTTCTGCCACTGAAGAGAATGAACGAGTTATTATACAGGATATATCAAAGACCACAACCCATGTGTTCATGAGATCCAGCACCACTGTGATCCCATTGAATCAATCACATTCTGTTTGTGATCCACAAAGAACACCAGATCCCTTCATACAGCACTGTTACACTGCCTGCCACCCATCCTACAGCTGTACAGGTTTTCAGCCCCCTCAGTATGATACTGTTATGCACTCTCCTTACTAAAAGGCATCTGGATTTTCACGCCCTTCTTTCACTGTTTCCAGCATTCCTCCCACCTTCTCCCCTTGCTTGCTGGTGAATTTTAGCCTCTTACCTCTATTTCAAACCACAAGACCAGATGGCTAAAGCCAATCCAAAATTCTATACAGGGAATTAATTCATAGAAGAGAAGCCAAGCAGGCAGGGGATGTAGGCTGAAACTGCTAAAACTGAAAGTGGGCAAACATCAGCAACCGTAAGTTATTTTTATGAAGATTTTATTTCTAAAAAAGCAAATAAAATCCTACTACACTTTGATAGAGCATAGTACGTTTTCTCATCTATAGTCTTTGGCTTCCTGATAAACTTTTCTGCTCACTGTTGTCGCATCTGAACATTTAATACTATTTTGAAAATTAAACAAAAAATTATATCTAAGAAATTACATTTTACAAATGGTGAAACTAAGAAACAAGGTCAAATTCAGAGTGCCTGATTTGACACATTAATAAGTATTTAGAATTACACATACAACATCTATTCAAAGACAGCTCCCCTTGACTTCTTTGGCAGCTGCAAGCACTCAGCATTTCTGCAACACAGATCCCAGAGGTCTCACGTCCAGTAAATGAGGAACACACAGCTAGTGACCACCTGTGGGAAGCTTGGTTTAAGCAACTTGCTCACATCACTGAAACTCTGTAACAGCAACACAGTTCTATTGTCTATGACAGCATTCAAATTACATTAGCAGCGAAAAACCTTTATTCAAACCTCCCTGTTTCCTGCCTCATTCATTTCACACCTTTAAACATCTGCTACAAAAGGTGCAAGAGTCCTACAGATAACTTCTCCATTTGCTATCCGACACCCATTTCTCCCCAGAGCAGGATCAGTTTTGTACACTGAATGTGATGAGGGTCCTCTCTGTGTGGGTATGTGTACGTACAGATACTTACATGCAGGTGCCCACATAGCTGTAAATATTATCTGTATGGATATACACTTTGTAATCATGTGAGTATAGCTGTACCATAACTTACAGGCACAGAAGTAGTTTAAGATTGTACAGGTTATTGTAACATCAACATTTCCAACTTGCTGATTCTTGCCTTTGCAGTCTTCATATGCTGCTACAATTTCTGTGGAGGAAATTTTCCAGTTTTTAAAACAACTGCTGAAAAACACTTCTGTCAAAAGCCTGAAACATGCACATTCACGAAGTGTGCAAGGAGCAGCAGCAGATTATCATCCTCCTGGCTGAGAGGTGAAAAGGGCCAACGCTCTGAAGCCCTGGATTCTGCGCCAAATTCTGGAGAAAGTGTCCCAGAGCAGGGGGCACACAATTCCCTGTCCCTAAATTCCAAGTTTGATGCTTTCAGCCACATCTCTTCCAGTCCTGCCCCAGTCCCTCATCTTCCCTACTTCTGATTCTTCCTTTCAACACTATTTTTTGGAGGTTTATTATGCTTTTTTTAAACCGAGGCCATCTGTGTTTCCCAGTGCGCTTAAACTACTACCAGGCTGCACTGCTTATTCTTCTACAATTAATTCCTGCATTGCAGTTTCTCTCATCAACAAACCTATTTTCCACTCCTGATCTAATGTTTTGCCTCCTAGTCTTTGTGTTCTGCCAGTTCCAGTTTCTTTCATCTCACAAACCCTCTTGCAATTTGTGTGTCTCTTCCCCTCCTACAACTCCCACGTTTCTGCACACATCTCATCAACGAGCAGAAAAGCAACAGGAAAAGATACGTAGACCTTTCTCTTACTCCGGCTGCTTAACTAAATCCAAGCCTCATACTGGCTCCTTCTAAAAGCCTTCTCTCCGTTTCCCCCCATGGGCCTAATGCAATCAAGTACCGCCACACAACACCGCACCACAAGGCAGATGCCCGAGTGTCCGTAACAAAAGAAAAGCACTCCACTACATAGCACAGACACATCCTTAAACACAAGGCAGGCAGGTGCCAGTTCTCAGCTCTAAAGCTCAATCCAGTCCCACTGCTGGAGCAATTTAGACCAGACTTCCCTCTGGAAGTCTATCTTTCACATATCATTTTGGCCTACGGGAAGCATGCTTAGTACGCTTGCCCAGGTGGCACATACACCCCCTGGTCAGCATTAATAGGTAGGTGAAGATCCACAAGAATAGGATATATCCAGGTTTTAGCAGACCAAAAAAAATGCATCATTGCTATCGCAGCCATGTGTGCCTAAATTCGGTTGTTACAAGCTTTTGAAAAAAGTCATTTTCAAAGCAGCAGCAGAGAAAACATCCCCTTCAGAGCAGACACAATCTGCCAAAGTTTAACTGCATGCTCCAAAGCATAAGGGTATTAAAGTTGTTCAGAAAAGACGCTGGCAGAACTCAAAGTAGAAACCATTGTTTTCCTCTTGCCTCAACATCAGAAGTAGCTGAACTCTTTCAACTGACATTTTGGAAAGAAAGAAAAGCTTCAGCCCATAGCAAAATGCACAACCTATAAAATTTCAATTGACATAAAGTTTGTTCTTGACTCCAGCACAAAGCAGTAATATTTCTTAAAAGCATCTTATAACATCTTACAGCTTTAATAAAAGCTAGCACCATCAGCTCAGTACACCATTTTCCAATATTTATTCCATGCATTTTACATGCAATTAATTACGTTGATGTAACCAGTGATGTGACAACTGATGGTCAGTTCTATCTTTGTGCTAGGAAGAAGACACCACTAGCACACTGCTCTTCTGAAAGGTTTTCCCTTAGTCTTCCAAGACAGCTGACTCCCATAACACCAACAGCTGAAAACACAGCACATATAGGGAGTGTCAATCAAATTTCCTATTGAGCTCATGTGTGTTTAGCAACCACTAAAGAAGAGCACAGAAATATATGACACTTAAAGGGATAGAAAAGACATCATATCATGCAACTCCAGAGTGCAAAACTGGCCATGCTGACAAGGACTCTGAAAATGTGATTCTCACACATGAACCGAAAAAGAAATTAAGTCTGCATTGTTCATTTAATGCTTCCATTTGACTTCACTTTGGGATTCTAAGCCAAAATTTAGAAGACAACTTGCACTATTTCCTTATGGTTTTTTACTTCTACATCGGTTCCCATGACACCCTGTTTAATAACTCTTATGCAACTAGTGTTATTCAAGCTGTATGCCACAACGGGCCAGGCTGGAGACACACTAGTAGTTAAGGACATCATCCAGAACAACTCCTACACAATTAGTGTTATTCATCCCATACACCACAATGGGCAAGGCTGGAGACTCACTGGTAGTTTAGGACACCAGTCATAAACAAATTTACTTTCAGAAGAAGGAAAGACATGTCTCCCACAGCTGAAGTGAGACTGTATTATTAAGAGGTCTATTCTGCTTCACTTTTCTCCCAAGCAACTCCTTCCCACAAACACACACATTCTGAATTGAGAAATAAGAACTGGGCTGTCAGAACCTGCCCCTTACCACAACCATCAGCTTCCCAAGACCTCTTGGAAAAGAGATGTGCTGCAGCAAGAATCACTGCTCTTTAATGGGTCCAGTGCCTGAAATCTATTACTCAAGGTAGGTCAAAGCTGTTAAAGCCTACTTTGTTAAAGACATGCTATATTTCAAGTCCCAACCCTGCCTGAGAAATCTAAGACCTCTCTTCACAGAAAACAAGTGTCACTCACAAAACAGACACAAACGAACAAAAAGCTGCACTGTCCACTAGCTTGTTTAGCATTCAAACTTCTTGAAAGAACATGCAAACAAAAACCACATTTCCTCTGGCAAGACTACAAGCATAGCTTGTAGACACGAGGCTGACATAAATAAAGCAAGCACAGCATAGAAAGCAGTCTTAAAGGGAATCCTCCAACTATACGGATCTTCTGTGAAAATGAACTGGAAGCAAGCTTGACAAGCTGAACTGGCCACAAGAGACACGATGCCAACTCAAGTGTCTGCAACACACTCATGCAATTAAGTTGAATAAACAATATCCTGCAACTGTCCCATAAGGCAGCTACATCTGATTCCTTGCCTGACCTCTACAACTTGTCTGTGGTCCTCGAATCTCTGAGGAGGCTCCCCGCAGACTTTTCTGAGTCCGGCACATAGCTCTCCTCTCTCCCATGAAAACAGCGCAGCAAGACAAGATAAATCCTCCTGATTGTCAGAGCAGGAGCTGCACAGATTGTGCAACGGAACAAAAGCAAAAAACACAGCCTGGGCTGAGCAGTAAGATACTCACAGAGCCTGACCAAAGCCCTAGCTTACAGAGGTGCTCAAATGCATGCCTACCTTTAGCATGCCAGCAGCCTCCCCACATACTAAAGAGTTCGGCATCTGCTTCACTGTGGAAGCTGAAGCCCTGATTCAGCGACATGTGACTTCAGTGGGAGCCGGATCAAGCATTCCAAAACCCAACTTGATTTACTACTAAATTTTCTTAAGTACTGACGTTCACTTTGCTATTTCAACTGCAAGCAAGTGGCTCTAACAGCCATTCCACTCTTACTGTATGCCTCTTCTGCGTAACTCAAAGCTGGCAGGATTTTGCTCGTGCTGTTCCTAAACTGGTCAAGACCAAACAGCTCTGGAAAGCAAATGAACTGTACCCAAGAGATACTCAGGGAATTGTAAATCTGTTGACCAATTAAGTGAATGTTGTTGTCCAAGTCTAGCGCAGATGACCAGGACACATCTCTCCTGTTTCACACCACCCACTGTACCATCAAAACATTTCAAGGCTGAAGAAAAGATTACGATAAAGAAAAGAGCAAGTTTGTTCTTAGTACACTAAAGTTCATTGTATACGATTCACATGCCCAGTGGAAAGAGAAAACGTACAGGACTCGCAAATGAAAACAGCTTGAAGGCTCCTGCTCTAGACTGAGCAGGATAGCATCGCTTTGGGAGAAATCTATTGTCTCCAAGCGCTCTCTTCCAGCAGCCCAAGCACTGGCTAAGTTACATAATATTTCCAGTGTTGTTTTTAAGTTATACAAGAATGCACAGTAATCACCCAAAAGTTTACAGAAATCCACAGCAATGTTTAATTAAGAATTACTAAGTATCAGACAAACAATTAAACAAAAGCCTTCACTGACTTACTATGAAAAATCTAGAAAAAGAAACACAGCCATTCTATTAAACCCAAAGAGGCAAAAACCCCCAAGCAAATCTCCAACTTAAGAACCTACTGCTTTGCCTTCTCCTATTTGTATGCAAAGCCTGGTCCATTTAAGAAAAAGACCCTCCGAAGCTTACTAGAAATTATGAACTTTCACGTAGGCTGGAAACGGAATGTCTGTTGTCGGCTACGAAGAAAGCTGGCGCAGAGCGTGACTTCCCTGAAAACCTAACCAGTCACCACCACCAAAACACAAACTACTTTCTGAAGTGGAAATAAAGTATTGTTAAAAAAGATAAGCATGTTTTATAATACCAAGGCTTCCTAAGCACACAACAATAATCACCATGATTACTGTGTTCAAATAAAAGAATCAACATCAGTTGGCCCGCTTCATGAAATAGGTTAATGCAGGTTCTTATCACTTCTTACTTCTTATCAACAATGTATGACGTTGATTAAAATGTATTAATTTATACCGGTTATCTACCAAAAAGAAAACCCACAGCTACAGCAAAACTGTGCCTTTCTACGAAATTGTAGTTGTTGCATTTTTTTTAAAAAAAAGTACTAAAGATGAACCAAGAGGTGCTAGGGGAGCAGAACCAAATGAGACATCTTTGTGATTAAACGCTCTGCTTAACTACAGACTAATTTCCACGTCTACAGTCACCAGAGAAAAGAAGCAAGAAAGAAAAAAAAAAAAAAAAAAAAAAAAGGGGGTCACCGATCCCTGGCTATTTCGAAATAATCCACCGAACACACCAGCCTCCGAATCCCGACCGGTCCTCTCCACGCACAAGTCACGCCACGGCTGTGCCTGCAGAGCAACATTTCTCCTTTCCGAGGGGCTCCGACGCCTCCTGACCCGAGAGGTGAAGGAGAGACCAGGCTGCCCCGCACCCCCGGCACCGCAACTCCGGGCGACTCCCCACACGCCCCAAAACACCGCGTCCCCCGAGTGGCACGGGAGAAGGCTGCCACCCACACCGGTCCTCTCCACAGAGCGAGTCCCAGACATAAACACCCACCCGGCCCGCTCCTCGGGGGCTGCCCACGGCCCCACGCGCGGTTGGCCTGCGAACAATGCCCGCGATTTCTGGCGGGGCTGCCCCGCAGCGCCGCGCGCGGAGCCGGCCCCCGCCCGCCCGCACCACCGCATTGTTACCGGCGCTGCCTCCCCCCCACCCCCCTGCGCCCGCTAACCGACACCGGCCCACAGGCACGGCTCGCCCCCCCCCGCACCCCCCCACACCTGCCGCGGCCCGGCCGGCCCCGCGGGCCCCCTTTGTTCCCTTACCTGCGGCGGGCGAGCCCCGCAGCGCCGGCACGGCGAGCAGCAGCGGCAGCAGGGCGGGCAGCGCCGGCCGCCACCGCGCCGCCGAGGCCACCACGAAGCGTGTCATCCCCTCCATGGCACCGCACGGCACGGCACGGCACGCCGCGGCCCGGCGTCAAGTCATCGCGGCCCCCCGCGCCCGTGTTCCCCCGCCACCCGCGGGCTGAAAGGGCTGGGCGGGCTCGGCGGTTCCTCCCGGGCGCATCCACCGCCGGCGGTGGGGCTGGGACACCCGGGGAGGGGAGGCCGCCGCAGCCTCACCCCGCCACCCCACTCCCCACGCCCACCCCGCGAGGAGTGTTCAGGGGGGGGAGCGCCGCGCCGCCAGCCACCTCCCAGAAACGGCGGAGGCGGGGGCGGGAGCGGGGCAGCGGCGCCCCGCAGGGCCCGCAAGCGGCTCGGCTCGGCTCGGCTCAGCTCAGCTCGGCCCGGCCCCTGGGCGGGGAGGCGGAGGGGAAGCTCCCGCTCTGCGGGGCAGCGAGGCTCGCCCGGGCGGCTACGGTCCTTCACGTGGGAGGCGGCGGCAGCCCCGACCCGGCCGCCTGGCGCTCCCTCCTTCCCTCACTCCCTCCCCGCCGGCGACGCGCTGACCCCGGCGGAGGCCCGCCCGCGGCGGCGAGCGCAGCCGGGCCGCCCCACCACCTGCGCGCGCCCCGCCGTCCGCGTCTGCGCGGGGGCGCGCCCGCCCCGCCCCCTCCGCCGCGCGCGCGGGGGCGGGGGCGGGGGGAAAGGGAGGAGCCAAGGCCCCCGCCCCGCTCCCCGGGGGGAGGTGTGAGGGGATGTGGGCGGGGCGGTGCCAGCAGGCCCCGCCCCCGCCCGGCCCGCGAGGCCCCACCGCCCCCTCTCCCTCCCTCCGCCCTCCGGTCACACAGCGACCGCCCCCCTCAGGCGCGGCGGGAAGGGATCGAGGTCGTCGGTTGGCTCCTCGGTAGCTCCCGGTGACCGGGTCGGCCCCAGGGCCGGCTCCTGGTTTTATGCGGGGCATCCCTGTTTCCCGGCTGCGCTCCCCCGTGGCGGAGACAGGCGGGGAGGCCCCGTCCCTCAGCCCGCTGGCCAGGCCGAGCGGTGGCCCGGGGACAGGCCCTCCCTTCCCACAGGCCGCACGCAGAGCGTTGGGGGCTGAAGTAACACCAAATGGCCAAGAGGGACAGGAGAAGGTGCGGCGATGAGGGCATAGCTACGTGGCAGGGCATCCACGCAGCGTTAGTGTTGCTCTGGTGGGCACCAAGAGCGGGTGGGCCCCTTCACCACGGGGCTTCTCCTGAGCCTGGGAGCAGGGACGAGTCTGGCAGTTGCTGGGCAGCACCAGCGACAACTGGGAAAAGGTCCCACCAGAAAGCAGAGCTGGGCCCACCTAGTTACCAGCTGCACTGGCAATAAAGGAGGCTAACGGTACATCAGAGGATTTCGGTCACAACAAGCACACCTCGCTCCCAGAGAAGGATGGAAGGAGCGAAGGATTCGTTTTGCTGACATACAGAAATGAAGCAATACCCGATAAACTTCAGCTGTACATCACGCAATGCATGTCACAACGCAATATCACGCAGACTGCAAAGGAAAAATCAGGCATGGCAGATCCTTGGCAATGTAAACAGGCGAAGCTGAATTCAGCCAGACTATGTCAGCTGAAGATGTGGCTCAGTTGTAGGCATGATGAGTAAGGGGAAGACGTGAAACCTGAAAAACCCACTACTTTTCGGTTCGACATTTTCAGGGTCAAAAAGGATGACTTTGGCAAGGTATCAAAGGCAATCACTATGATGAGTACTTCAGGCCTTCTAGCACAAGACCTATACTTTCTTTCTAGAAGTCTCGGTCAATACGATATAATTTTCTTCCATTTTGTACAGTGGAGAGATGTTTCACAGAAAATTTTGTGGGTGATTATAACCTATATCTTAAAATGAAACTAAAAATCTAAGCTATAACATCTCATGCAAAGATGTTAGACATTGCAAAAAGAAGATGACAGTGGGACAAAAAAAAACCCCATAGTTTTTTAAACATCTAAAAAAACAGAATGCAGAAAAACTTGCATAACACCCACCTTTTTCTTTTTTTTTTTTTACCTCAGCAAATAACAAAAAAAAATCAGGGCCTGAGGATTGTTTCTTTTATATTGAATTCTGATAGAGACAAGTATGTCTCTGATACTCCTTTTTATTTACTAAAAAATTGAGATTTCTGTTTCCCAGAACCCATTAGGAATCAAACAGCTTTTTTTTTTTTTTTATTTCGCCCGTTGCCAGTGTCCTGAAAACAGCTCAGCTCAAAAGAGGACTCTAGCCTTTTTTTAAGAATTGCATACCCACCATTTGTGGATATGTGCCATGTCAGGCACTTCCTTGCTGCCATCTCTCTCAGTTTCTCTTGTCCCTCCCAACATCCTTAGCAGATCTGCAGTGCAGGCTAAACAACAGCCACCAAAAGCTTAAAAACCCCCACTTCATTCCAACACGCCTTCATTGTAAGCAGTGGTGTACACCCTGTGTCTGGCATGTGCAGTTACACAGTCTTTCTGTTTGCAAAATGTGGTTTTCCTTTTATTTCAATAAACTAGCCCTCAGAAGTACTCAGTAAGCAAACAGGAATCCACCCCTGCTTCAGATTCAGTGGGAGCTTTGGCAACTAAGACCCTTGAAATAATTTCAAAACATATTTTAGATGCTGCTTGTTTTCTCTTTCGCTGAAAGATGCCACATTATATCATTGTCCTCCAGTAACTGAGCATGCAAGGCTGCCCGTAGTACATTTCAGATTGCCTGTACGTAATTTGTTTCACAAAGATCCAAAGGTAACTTCCCAGGCTAAAGCGTGAGACAACTTCTCTCGCATTTCTGCGATGTTATCCATAATGAAATCCACCGCAACTGCTAACTCATTCACTGTCTCAGCTAACACGATTTCCTGCTCCAGTTCCTGGAGTTCAGTTCACTAAAATAATCTTCCTGTCTTGTGTTTGGGTTCACGTTCCCCAGTTTCAGTGTCTGTTGAGACCGAACTGGTATTTATGTTATTTCACCGCTTCCTAGGTTAATTTAAGAACTGTCACATTTGATCACATAGTCGCTATTCCCTTGCAATTTCACACGTTCCACCAGGCACCTCCAAATTAAACTCCCATTGTTAAATAACAACCAGCATTGAAAGAGGAGCCGTGAGGCAGCTACCTGTTACGCTACAGTTCACCCTCTGTTGGGGTCTGCTGTTTCCCAGAAGGTGTGAAGGAATTTCCCTGGTCACGGATGATCCTCTGTCCTGCTTCGCCGCCTCTTTAACTGGAGCCACGCTTTGGGGTACTGGTTACAGCTTCAAGCACGTCTCAGCCTGGACGTCTCTTTCTGCTTTCCTCACAACTTCAGACTGTGTCAGTGCGTCCTCACCACCTTCTCTCCCTCTCTGGTCCTTTTCACCTATTGCAGATGCACAGATAAAAGGTGCTACAGAATAACCAGCAAGAACTTCACTCAGCTGTCCCTTGAAGGGCTGACATGCTGGGATTTGTGGTGGAGGCTGTGTTTTCCCTTTCCCTTTGGAACAGCAAAAATAAAACACACCACCTTACATGCTTCTGACAAGTATCTTAAGTCAAGAATGACAGTTATTGATAATAACAATATTAAAAAACCCCAACGATCTATAGAAGACCTCCAATTTCACTAAAACAGAAATCTGAAAAAATATGACAGATTGTGCTAGGACACTCATACAAGCTGGAAATCCTGGAATCTGTGGCTCTCACAGGCTTCCCTACATTGTCACTTGCAAACTCACAAAGTGAAACTAGCTATAATTTTAACTACATTTTACTCTGCAGCTTGTAAATGCATTCATCTCAAGAAGTAACTGAGTTGGAGGGTGAGAAATTCTCGTTCCGATGCTACTCTACTGTGGTCTTTGGTAGCATGGATCAAGATATTAGCTCCCTCTGCTTAAGGGGAGATGGGAAGTAATCTTTTGTAACAGCGTGGCTCACAAGGGTTATTTACTTACTGGTGAATGACTTCCCATTGCATATACACCAGGAAGTTTTTGACATTACTGAGCTTTCCACTACAGTGACGGCTACTCTGATTTATCATTGGGGCAAGACCAAGGATGCAAAAAGGTCAAAGGCTGTGCAAAGTATGATTAGATTAATGATGGCAGGCTCCACCTGGAAACTGTGAGCTTGTTTTCTGAAAGATGTAAGAAAAAAAAAAACTTGTGACATTTTGAATAGAAACCTCAGAAGTGAACACACACAGGGGGACATTTAGAAGCTGCAACCTCAGCAGTGGAAGTGAGCACCCACACTACGATGACAGAAACAAGAGCGTCCTCAGAAGGCTCTTCACGGAAGTGCTCACTACTTCTTGTCACCAAGGTTTTGCTGGAAGAGAAGGTGTAAAATTAGACACTCTTACAAACTGAAAGTACTTTCCAATCATCTTGCTTTTCATAGAGTATGTAATACACAAATCTAGAAACCTGCTTCTCAAAGTGGCACATCAAAACACCAGTTCAGAGATGCTGAAGTGAACTGGAGACCATCAATGTTACTTCCAATGGAACCAGACAACTGCTCAGTAATTTAACTTCAGGTTATTACTAGTTTGGGACTCAGTGACCAGAGCTGCTGAAGATATTTTTTACTTTAGTGAACAATACTTACATTAAAAAAAAACAAAACAGAGGGGTTTTTTCCTCCTGCTCTTTTGCTGTTGCTGAAATTTGTGAAGTAACAGATTTTTTTTTTTTTTTTTGGTGAATGCTTCCAATTTGCTGAACTACCCATTGAAAAAAATGTCCAAAGGAAGAGGATCTAGCTTGGCTTTGTGAATATCTTCAGACAGTTCATTAGGCTATTCCCAATGCTCTCAGGCATCTAGTTTTCTGACCAACACTCACGTGTAAGGGAACAGAGAGTGCTTTTTTTCATTACCGTTTTTCTTTTACTCTCTGAAAGCTGTGTGCTACAGCAAGTTGCATGGTATGTGACATAAAAAAAGACAAACCATTTACAGATCAATACAGCCTCGTCGTATTGTGCAGTTCCATTCTGTTCCTGAATTCTTATACTTTGCTTGATCCAAACTTGTGCTCTAGGTTACTCCTGACCTGCCCCTTTTAACGAGCTGGTGAAGTACAGCAGCAACAGCTGCTGGCACCAGAAGAAAAAAGAGCCAACTTCAGAAGGCCAGACTAACAAAATAGATCCGTTTTGTTCTAGAAAGTAAAAGGAAGGTACAAGAAAGTATGCTTTCTAAGCTAAAAAGTGAAAGAAAAAAAAACCAAACCTCATCAGAGAACAGATTTTGTACTTAATAAGACAGTCCTGCAAGGTCTCATGTAGCTGTCTAAAATGCAATATTGGCAACTGGCACCAGGAATGCCCACACAAATAGCAGATTGTTCCTCTGTAAAAAAAAAGGAAAAAGGCAAGAGATGCATATATGCTGTGTTTTCAGTTCTGAGCTTCTAAGCTAGAGAAATTTTGGAGGTAACTCAGAGAAACAGCCTTTTATAAAAAGAGTAGAGGTGTCTAATAAATTGCTTTCTTGAACATTTTCCACACCAGATTTCACTGAGACATCAGAGAGACCTGCCAAGCACATCTCTGTTTTGCTGAAAGGCTTGTCATCTTTTTGCAAATACCTCAGGCTGTCTCTTTAATCCAGATCCTGGACTTCTGGCATTGGGTCTGCAACAAATGTCTCTGATATACAGCTTCATACTACTCTTCCTAAGAATGGTTACTCTGATTGCCTCCTCTGACTCCTTCACTTTCACCACCTGCCAAAACCTTTTACCTCAAATTCCTCTCTCTTCAGTTCTTGTGAGGCAACGTGATAGAATAAATGGGCATAGTGTTGTTCCTCCAGTGGAGAGGTGTGTAGCTCTCTGAACTGATGGTCTTTTCTCCCTCATATCTGCAACCAATCCCGACCTTAACTATCCCATTTTGTTCATAAAATATCATTTTATATTATTCAGAAATTATTGCACTGCAGACATATTCTGCGCTATCAAACTGTCCTTCATCCTTATACACTGAGCAACCGAAAATAATTCCATCTATACTTATCTAACTTATCATATTAAAAATAATGTGTTTCAAACAACTATAGCATTGATCATGACAGCAACAGATTATTTGGAATGACACACAAAAACTGAGCAAGCCAGATCTTGTCTGTTGTAGTTCTAGAACTTAAGAGGAATAAATTTCAAGTAAAGTGAATTTACTATAAAATATCCTTGGTAATCTCGTCTTCAACAGAGTGCTCACCAAAAAGGTCACTTACGCATACATCCATTAAGCTCCTCCCACAAAAAAGAATCAATAAACGTTCCTGCCACTTTATGCAATGCCAATAAATACTTCCAAAATATATCCAGACCTTGCAAAATCCTCCCTCACATCTGTTTCCAATCATCACTTCATAATTCAGGGTACATCTCCCATTCCGGAAACCATTTGGACTTCATATAAAAAGATAAGGCTTCCTCCTGTCTGGCCCAGATATAGTTTATACCAAAGATTAATCAAATGCTATCCTAATTTATGTAATGAACAAGGCAGAGCCATAAGTTTTGCAGACTCAAGGATCAGTGATTTTTGGAAAGTGAAGAATAACTAAATCAGGCAATCAGTAGATGCGTTGCCAGATTTTAGTACGAGCAGCTGAAATGAACACTTTCAAAATCTTGCCATGGCATTCACCTCTGGTGAGCTTTTGCTCCTGCTGACAGATGAGAGTAGCTTGATCTTCCTGACAGAAATGCTTTAACAGCCCTTTACCCTTCCCTCAAATCTACTTTGGTTTCCTACTGCTAATGGTTTCTGGTCCCTCTAGAAGTTACAACCCCAGGCTCCCTCCCATTCAATTCCTGTCACAAAATACTTCTGTTCTCTACTCTTTTTTCTTCATTCACATTTGTCTTCCTACAGTTTTCCTGCCTTTATGTCACCATAAAGACCTTTTTTCCCCATGTTGTTTCCCTGCCTCTCAGTGAAATGTCACCATCCAGATCTCTGTAAAGTGAGAAACTTACTGTATGACTCTACTTGAGGCCTAAATCGCGTGATTCTTAAACGGTGTTTCACATTATTTTTCTTCAACCGGTACTGTCCCCCACCAACCGCCCTTGCTTAGCATTGAATACTGCAGTTGGAGCGATGTGCAACTTCTTGCCACTTTCATTACTTTTTTTCTTTTCTGGAAGCAGAGCTTACTAAGCTTGCCTGCAAACCAGGATGCCGTTGTATTGAACTCAACAGACGCAGAACAAAGCAAGCCAGAAAAAATGGTCCTTGCCTCTGTCCACTGAAGAGCCAAAGTACAAATCCCAGTTTTGGAGCCGGCTCATTCAGCTTTGCCTCAGGGATATTTGCACCGTGGTGTGTCACAGTACAGCTGTGCCCTAAGTAAACTTTAAAAGATCATTGTACCGACCTGTGACAAGCAGACATGAAAAAGAGACATAAAACACTTGAAAAGCCTCAATTGTCAAGAAAAAAAAGAAGAGTTTGTTAACGGCAGTGTTTGAAACAGAATTTATTCCAGAAAAGGCAAACCTGAGTCAGAATCTCTGGATAAAATTTCTGGCAGTGGGATACACCAGCATGGAAATCACCCTCCAAGGAGAGCAAAAAAAAACCCTCCTCATGTGGAATTTTAAGGCTCAGGTAGACGGGGGACAGAGCAGAATCCAGGGAACAAGATTAGATGCTATGAAAGGCTTGCTTACTCCACTGCTAAGTTCAGTGACAGAGAAATGAGCTGAAAGCTCTGGTGTTACTAAGGTACCGCTTGTTCACAGTTCAACTGTCTTTCACGTTTACATTCATTACAGGATGCTGACGTGGTGTTTTCTTCTGTGCTCTGATATGGTTTTCAAGCTGCAAAACACTAGTAAAGAGATTGATTTACTGACACAGAGACATTAATTGCTTATTTGATATTATCATGTTTTACGTTCATCACAGAAATAATAAAATTATTTCCCGTCCCTCAAAAATGGGAGAGAATATACAGGTAAATGGGAAATTGCATCCGAACCCCACAGAGCCATTAGAGACACAGGCATTCTCCTCAGCAGCCCAGCGAGTCATGTGGCTGGCACACGGTCCTGAGCAGTCCAGTCTCCAATAAAGATAAAAGCATGAGTAATTGCAGTCTTCTTTCTCAAGTGGCACGGCGGTGGGCATTAGCTAGACTGAGCTCAAAGCACTAGAATAATTAGCCTGAGTCAGTGGTCGGCCAGCATCTGTCTGCTCTGATGACTTGACTTGACTGGAGCTGTGTGGTCAAAAGCCACCTCTAAAACCATTCTCCACAGTTGCTCGTTCCCAATACGGAGGTTGAGTCCCAAGGGTGAACGCAGGATTAAAAGTAAAGACCAAAACGTTAAGACATAGGAGGATCTGGGACATCTCTCCTGATAACCTTTTGGCTTGGCTAGGGGAAAGCCACAGGTCATAATAAATCCTATCCCACAGAAGAAGTGAAAAAGGCACGAGCTGCAGCTACTGCTGACGTTTCATCAGGAGAGCCACTGGCGTGAGCTGCTGCAATTTGAGCCAAAAATCTTTCCTTCTCCAGATCTTTTTGGTGATATTTCATGCAACGTTGAATTAAGGTCAGATAAAGGACATCTTAGTAATGTCCTTGCCAGTGAAAACCACAAGTTAACTATTAAATTATGTTTATTTACTTACTCTTTTATAAAAAGAGTTTCCCTTTGAAAGTCCATTTGAGCAACCTGCAAGACTGAGAGCAATATTTGGACACAGCTCTGAATAGTTAATGGCAGCTCTCTGTGCTCTGTCTGAAACCAGTTGTGGTCCCCTTTTAGCACATTGGTTGAATGTATACACTGGGAATATTTTACTTTGTTTTATGTTATTGCAATTTGCAAAAATTACACTAATAGCCCAATTTCATGCAATTATCTGAATGGAAAACATTGTTTGGTTGAATTCCCATAGCCTAATCCTACTAGTTCCCTTGGCTGTCTCACTTCCAATTACGAACCAAGGTCTGCACATCAGACGAAATGCTGCTATTGTACAAACGGATCCTTTCTTCAAAAGTTATTTTCAGTGGTCTTCTGCCGTACAGGCTGTTTTTATTGTCTGCAACCAAAGGCACTTTAAGGAAAGCTGATTTTAACATCACAGGCCTGCAATACATATACTTTAACTAGAGCGGTTTGTTGTGTTATTGTGGTAATAGCCCAGTTATGTTTGCACCATAATTGCACATCTAAGTGTCTCTTGAGCTGCGCATGTGGAGCAAAGCGTGGCTTTATGAGCACACAGGGGAAGGGGAAGAATAGAGGAAGGCCATACAGAGAATTACATCCTTTTTCCCTTCCATGTGTAACACAGCTAACACAGTTTTGGAAGGCAGGCAATGGATGATGTTAACACCAACTTCATGCCAACTCGGTGGTCAAGTCTCAGTATTCAGAAAACATAAGGCTGACTAGGGGATCGTACATGTCTGGTTTTATATTTGCTTTTACCTTTCCGGAGCCTCTACAGTTCGCATCTTCAAATTTTGCTCCACAATCCAGGAAAAAAAAAAAGAGCTTTTTTTCTTTTTTAGTAAAGTCCAAGTTTTTATTAAATCACATGACTCAAGGACCTAGGACTTAAAGTAAAATACCAAAGAAGTTGAAATCTGTAAGAGTCGGTGACAGTGTGCTAGGTTCCCCAAATCAGATTAATGAATTAACCTAGCTAACTGACCTGCCCTTCTGGAAGGAAGCACATTTTGTACATCTTCTTAAACGTGGGTAACCTCACGCTGTGGGGTGTACTTCCTTGAAGCTTCAGAAGGCTTGACTCTTGCTCGAATACATCCCTCTCTCTTTCTGTTCCTCTGAAATACCTATCTTGCATTTCCTCATTTGTGCTCAATGATGTACTGCATCCTTGGTGGGTTATAGACCTCTACTTTTCGGTAGGAGGAAACCATTCTTTCATCCACTTTGGAAAGAATTTGCATTCCTTGACTCAACCAGGACAAACGTAACTTTTTAAAAAGACAAGAGAACTTTTTAAACTGAAGTTACATGCCTACATTTCTTTGAAACTCAGTCTCTAAGCTACATTCCTTTGTTATGAACAGACACAAATAGTATGCATTTCATGATAACATAGGGCAGCCATCAGCCCCTGCCCTTGCCTGGCTCTCTCCTATGTCTACAGAGGAAGGCTTCAATAACCAGGTCCTTTCTTGTAGATGGATAACATTAGATGAAATGAATCCCAACCTTGATGTCACATTTTAGGTACCTATGAATCAAAATAATAAAATTAAATTCCTTTTTCATTTTCGCTGCATTAAATATCTTCCATCTTTTTTGCCCTAAAGGAACAGCTGCCTCTCTGGGTAGTGAAATTTCTGTTCCTTATAAAAGCTACTCATTTATCTGACATCATTATTTAGGTCTCCAAATGACCTTCATCAAAGAAAAGGAACTGGAGACACGATATTTTGGATATTAAAGGGTGAAAAATAAGCAGAAAAAGGGGGAAAAAAAGAGTAAGATTTTAAATAGGAGAGCACCAAAGAACAAACCCACTGTTTTTTCCTTTGCATTTCACCTTTTACATACTAATTACATAGTCACACACCCAGATACACAAACATAGATACCCCATTACTAATTACCTTTAACGAATACTTCAGAGAGTAAGGCGGGATTCCCCCAACCTATTTTGGCTGCTGTGCTTTATAGTAGCCCCTTCTCATTGCATCTAAGAACATGGCCATTCTGGCACCTTACTTACACTGTATTTTAGTTGTGAATATTAGGGCTAGCCCAGAAGAAAATCTCAGGGAACACAAATTTCATTTTGTGCTATGCGCCAGCCGTCTCCATCACAGACACCAAAGAGTCAAAAATACCTATCGGCTCCCTACAGATCCTTTCATTTGCTTCGCCTGCTTTGTTAGAGCTGCCACAGTCGCTCGCTCCTCGCAAAGGATCGGAAAGACACAAGTAACGTCTCTACTCACTTGCACAGAGAATCACGCGCAAGGCTGGTTTGCTATCATTAAGCTACTTGGAGAAGGAACTGATAGCGATGCAGGCCTCGGCAATTATTTAACATCATGAACAGACAGAAATAAGTGGACTGGCTGCCTTGATGCTGCAGTACTTCTTTCACACATCATCGTCTGGAAATTCTGCTGCCCTGAATCTCTGGTTTCTAGTGAATGTATAGTAATGCACCAGCCTCTTGCCTGGGGATGCCTTTCACAGGCGCGGTACGGTATCTTGTGCTTTCCAGCATTTATGTGCTATATGCACTGCTGGCACAGAAGTTTACACTGGAACTGGCAAGGTTATTCATTACAATTCTGATTTAACCTTCTTATGTCTTTTATATCTTTGCAACACCTGTGGTTATGTATGTACATATATATACGCGCACACATATACATTTATAAATATATAAGCATTTGATGCTCTATTTTTGGAGCAGAAATCAATACTCGCTGCCCACTGCCAAGTGGCTCCCCAGAATGCGTGGCCATGAAATTCTGCATTAACAAATGCTGGTGCATGAGACATAGAAGAGAAAAAAAGAACAATGTTCAAAGGAAGGCATATTTCTGTTCCTCGCTTGCAAAGCATTATATAAACAGAAAATTAGAGGGGATCAAAATCCACATTCTTAGTGCCCTAAAAGTTGTGTATCACATATTGTATTTTATTATCCACTTTTTAAGAGGCTCCACCTACTCTCTGGGACTAGAAACCTTTTAATAGCATGAAGTTAGTCAATCTTTCTTGCATCAATATTCATATGTATGCCCCAGTTCTTACCTTTAAATCCACTAGTGAAGATTCACTGCAGCAGCCAAATGCTGTGCAGGACCAGGACCCTTCTGTGCTGGCAGCCCCCATGGAGCACTGAACTGTGTGGTGGGCAAACGACATTCAATAAAGAGCAGCCACCTCACCTGCTTTCTGCTCCGTTAGCCCTTCTGCCAATTCCTCGAACATCTTCAGCGCGCCCTCAGCTGAGGGGGGGATTATGTTCCTGTGGCAGTGATGAGAGTGATAGGCAGGGACTCGTAATGTGCCTGTCCTCTGCATTGCAAAAAACATTTTAATAATCTTTGCCAAGTTATTCAATCTTTTCATCTTTTGCATTATAAAACGTTCCCCATTTTATGAAAAGGAGACAATAGTTCCTCTCTTCTTCCCAATGATTTCTTACAACTATACAGCTTCTGATTTCCATTTAGCACTAACTCAATCTCTTTATGCAGCACCACACTGTGATGTGTAAACTTAGCCTGAAACAAAGTCTAAAGGCAGAAAAGACCATTATGAGCATTTGATCTGGCTTCCTTTAGGATTCTTCTCAGGGATTCCTGCATGAGGCTCCACAGTTTCAGTTGCCAAGGAAACAATTATCAATCTTTTCCATCCCTCACCATCCCTATCCCTCCTTTCCATTTTGTCATTTCTTGCTACAATGAAAAATCTTGTCAAATGGCCTAGTCCTTAGCTCTAGCATCCTCACCTCCACCCCAAGGAAAGAATGGGAAGGGGTGGCCAGTTCAGCCTAAAGCTACCTCATATCCTTGGATTCTATGCTGCAGGTGGATGACCCTTTGAAAATTACCCTCTCAGTGCAGATAGCTTATCAAATGCTGTATTGTTTCATTAACACAAGACATACTATTTTTTAAATTACCCAGCAGTGTACTGCTTGATATATTTTTGGTATCTTTCCTTTCACCACAGCTTTAGCTCTACTACAGCCTCATGCAGAAATGCTTTGGAAAAAAAAAACCCCACACTTTATTGTAACATGCAGCTGAAAAGCAAAAGTAATAATGAGGAAAAGAAAGGAAGATGCAAAGAGATGAAAACCTGTGTAGGAGGAAGATAGAAGGCAAAACCCCCTCAACTAGAGAATAAATTAGATGTAGGCAGAGCCGGAGAAAAAGTTTAGGAGTCTCAGGAGGTTAAACTCAGGTGCCTTCAGGCAAGTTGCAGGAGATGGGCATGGTTCCCTAAGGTCTAATGAGTCCCACCTGTATAATTCATGGCTTCTGACAGATGCACTGATTTTATGCCCTTAAATACAACTCTGATCAGGGTGCCTGTTACAAGGACAGAAGGGTGTCTCACCAGTGTAATTTGAAAGGTAATCCCCTCAAATTCAGTGAAATTGTATCAGTAAAGTCTGTTCCTTGGTGTGCACAGGAGGGAGGATGAACGCTCCAACTGCAGGGAGGGAAAGAAGAGCCAAGTGCTCACAAAGAGCTCATGGGGAGGAGGGCTGCCATTTGGCATGTTTTGATAATTCACCACTTCGGGTAATTATCCCCCTTTTATAAGTAATCTAACAGTAGCTCACAGAAAGGAAAGCAGATTTACCTTGCAAACCTTCAGGAATATCAGATGATAAAGGAAAAGTCAGGGATACGTAGAAACTGAACCATTCCTCAGGGTCAGTTCCTAGGGAGAGAGAAACAAGGTAGACCACATTAATAAGGCAGCGCCTGCTGATGGTCAGGGAGTGATGCTTCAGCCCTTCCTCTTCTGGACACTCCTTTTTGGAGCTTGCTGAGGTTTTTTAGCTCTGTGTGTGTGAGACATAACAGGATGGTTCTGAGGATGGCCAAACCATGTAAGCATCCGAAACTGCACACTGCGTGAAAGGGGCCTGGTGAGTGGAAAGAAGCCCTGTAACTCCTCTGGATCAGCAAATGCAACTGCTACAGCTCTCCAACAGAGGAGACCCTCTGATCACGCTGAGCATCCCAAAAAGGAAGAGAATGAGTGTGACGCATTTTTTTTCTGCCTCCAGGGAAATGCAGCGTAAACTCTGATCTGACGCTAATTGATGCTAATGAAAAGACTCCAGCAGACGTTAGAGTAGACCCACGGGTAAGGAGAAATGGTATCGTTTGAACCTTGCTGCTGGTAACAACCGAAAGGATGATATTATGGTATCGTCAATCGTGGCAGTACTGTTAAACCTTTTGGACAAAGGTTAGGAGAAGAGTTCGCAGGGCAGGAGAACTCTCCAGCTCTGCCCTTACTCACTCATCCCTCATTTCTCTGGCAGTCTGGTCTCTCGTATGACCAGGGGCTCTCTCTGTGGGACAGACTAACACACGGTGGAGGTATCGAGGTGGTATCCCAGGCATGCAGATCCCCACAGCCCCTTCTCTCGCCCTCCAACCTCCCGGAACCCAGAGTTTCATACATACAGTAGGTCTGCAAAGGAGGGAAAGAAGCTTCAAGCCCTTCCTCTAAAAGCCTCTCCAGGAGCAAAAGAGGATGCACTGTTCCGTGAAGGAGGTCAGGGCAGAGACAGTCAGAGAAAAGTGGAGTCAGGACACAATAAAGGCAGTACAGAGCAGAGCAAAAGACTAGTATTAATTTTGCCCCAAAGAATGAGCCCGCTAATTGCAGGCTGACTAGCCTTAGCTCAGTTCCAGAGAGAATAAAGGAAAGCTTGTATGAGATTCAGTTGAGGAAGAATTAAGGGAAAGAATACGATTAATGCCACTGACATCTTTTTTTTTTTTCCCCTATAAGCAAACTTGTCAAACAAACCTGATTTTTGTGCTTTGAAGAGACTATATATTCAGTTGACAAAGGTAATTGCATAGCAATAATGTACGTGAAACTGTCTTGGGCGTATGAGTGAGTAGTGCACTGCATTTTGAGTCTAAAAATGAACGCCATGCAATATCAATAGAACTTGCGTGAACAGCACCGAGAGGAGGCCAACTGACAGAGCTCAAAGAGCTGGTGAGGAGTCCAGGAGAGGTTCAGGGAGATTAGGACGACGGTGGAAGCTGCCTAATCCATTAATGTAACAGTTTAATCAATGATCTAAATGAATATGAAATCACTGATATTGATAACAGCCGGGGCTGGCAATGACGAGTAGGACAGGAGGCAGTGATGAAGACAGCCACGCAGAGTGGTTGGGTGTGCTCTGGTAGCAATGGGCCACGTAGTCTTGGAAAGGTGGAAGCTGAGTAGGAGTAGATGGGGAAGTTTTAGCTTAGTGGTTGGTGTTGACAAATCTGAAACATCCGAGATCTTAGAGGAGATTTGGTGAAATGAACTATTTTTGATCCTGAGGGCATATAGAGTCTGTCTTGGATCCAGAGGCAAGAGGCAGAGGCTCTCCAGGAAACAAGATCTCCATGATCAGGGCCCTCCCTAACTCCCTCTAAAGCTTCCTAAGCAGGAGCGAGAGACTTTTCCTCCCCAGTACGTCTCCAGCCAGGGCTGTGGAGAGGACACCGCTGCCTGCACCCCGCTGCCAAGCTGTCCTATAGCGTGAACGGGAGGTGAGTAGTTTAAAGCCCAGGCAGACGGTGGAAGAGATCACCTTCAGGTTCTGCCTCCTGGTGCCATTTGCTCGATTAACACACTCAGGTCTGCTGTAAGGGAAGATCGTGCTGTTTCTGCGCAGAGAAGGATCACTCTTTCCGCAAACTGATACTCCTCCCTGCCCTCAGCCTGGCAGGGGCAGGCAGCAGCAGGGGAGCGACTGTCTGGGAACTACGCAGCACACCCCGATGGGAGACACAGTAGGGTCAAGTGACAGTACCCTTTCTCAGGTTTACCTGTTTGTTGAGGTTTCTTTTCCTTGGTTTTTTTGGGTTTTTTTTTTTTTTTTTGTTGTTGTTGTTATGAAGTTGCTGTTGCTTTTCCTATCTGGGAGTTCTATGAGAGCTCTAATGAGTTCTCACACTTGTGTACCGCTGCCGAAGGGAGGAAGCACAGGCTTGTGAGGCAGCCGGCACACCAAGTCATCTCATGTCTCTGCCAGCCAGGGATGGTTTTTCCCCTTCACATAGTCTTCTCCAGGGTAGCTGAATCCAGCACTCCACGTGTAAATAGGGAAGCCAGCAGCCCCTGCTCTGCACTGCACTGACCCAGCACGCTTTGGGCCAGCAGCTGATCCAGGGGGCTCAAGAATGTATTTTTTTTTTAAAGAAAAGATGTTTTCTTCAGCCAAAGGAAGAAAATCAGAAGATGAATCATGAGACGAAATGCAAAAAGGGCATTTGTCCACAAGTCTTACCAGAAAACACAGTTGCTTCAACAGTTTCCACTGAGCATAAACACACCTGTTTGAGGTCAGGTGCCAAAACCAATTCCCTCTTAAAGGCTGGCTTTTTCTGACTCATCCCAACACTGCTGTTCATCCATTCCTTTTTTTTTTTTTTCCTAGCTGTGGTTTTCAGCAGTTCAGTGACTTCTTTATTCTCCCTGGACTTAGGGGAAATTAACACTCGCCTGCCTGAAGGTACGTGCGTAGATATTCCCCGATACACTTCTTTAACAGCTCTGTGATATTTGAAACGGTATTGGTATGTTGTCACTGTTTTCTTCCTATTTGCTTCCCTCCAACATTCTTCTGTACAGCCTGGTAGGAAAATAGCCAACAGCAAAAGTGAGATATTGTTGAAGTTCACAAAAATAACTTGTTTTCTCCATTGTTTTTTTCATGCGTAGATTTGTCTTACTACTTCTGTTACAACCACCCTAAACCATCAGCAAGTGATCTCTGCAGAAAAAGTATCAGGGATTTCAGTATCCATGCATCCTGCTGGGCTACATTTAGATGCAACATCTTAAACAAATGGACCCATACGGCCAAAAGATCCAAATTTCCCAGGCTTATAGTGAGCAATGCCACAGACCTGTCCTGAGGCATAGGCCTGTGGAGGTCCCAGCAGAGGCACAGTGGCTCTGGGGCCAGATCTACTGGACACGTGCTGAATGTTTCCACAGTGGTGTATGTATGACTTGGGGCTCCTGCCCACCAAGTCAGATTCTCTGATTGGAGGATTCCTCAGGGAATTAAAATAGATTTTTCCCACAAGTCTTTAAAGAAATCAGAGCTTACTCACCAGGAAGCAGATTCAAGATCAAATAGCTGTCCTGCCAGGGTAACCTGTCATATAAGCCTGGATAAAGAGCACGTGCCAGGCCACGGAGAGCACAGGAAAAACACACATTGCTCTGTACAGAAGGCTCATGCAGTAGAGCTGTTTTCAGATAGAACAATAGAATCATTACAGTTGGAAAAGACCTTTAAGATCATCAAATCCAACCATAAACCTAACACTGCCAAGTCTCACTAAACCACGTCCTTCAGTGCCACATCTACACGTCTTTTAAACACCTCCAGGGACGGCGACTCCACCACTTCCCTGGGCAGCCTGTTCCAGTGCCTGACCACTCTTTCAGTAAAGAAATGTTTCCTAATGTCCAACCTAAACCTCCCCTGCCACAACTTGAGGCCATTTCCTCTCATCCTATCACTAGTTACTTGGGAGGAGAGACCAACACCTGCCTCCCTACAACCTCCTGTCAGGTAGTTGTAGAGAGCAATGAGGTCTCCCCTCAGCCTCCTTTTCTCCAGACTAAACAATCCCAGTTCCCTCAGCTGCTCCTCATAAGGCTTGTTCTCCAGATCCCTCACCAGCTTCATTGCCCTTCTCTGGATGTGCTCCAGCAACTCAACGTCCTTCTTGTACTGAGGGGCCCAAAACTGAAGAGAGTATTCAAGGTGTGGCCTCACCAGTGCCGAGTACAGGGGCACAATCACTTCCCTAAAATTACTTCCCTAAACAGAGACAGAGGCGGTAATAAACTAAAGAACAATTGCTTTGCAGTTCGGAGAGTAAATACAGTGCCCTGGGCAAGCAGGGGAGATGGCTGAGTAACAGAGACTCAGCACAGACCAGTCAGGACCATCGATAACTCTGCATATCGCACTGAGAAAAATCAGAATAACGTGAGAAAATAAAAAAAAAGAATAGTGAGAGAGGAGGCAGCCACAGAAAACTGAGCTTTATAGTGAGTGTGTGCATTGCTCTGTGACCCCATCTGCCCACAGTTAGAGGGCAAGGAGGCACGCACCCTGTTAAAAATCTCTTAAAAACTCAGATCCTTTCCCTGCAACCTCCGCTAACCAAGGTCATAAATGACAAATGTGGTTCAGGAAAATTTTCTCAAAGTTTTCATTAAACATAAGCAGCAATAAAACATCGTGAAAGGAACACGAGCACTGTTTCTGTTGTAAACCGCAGGCGGTTTACTTCTCAGAGATCGCGTATCGGTTATTCTTTTTCCGTAAAGCGGATCGCTGGCTTCTCGAGCATCTGCACGTAGCTCAGAACCTGGGAGTATTTCTTGGTGAAAGCCCCGGCTCCTTTCAAAACTCCACAAGTGGTCAATGAGGACAGACATAACGGACACCCTTCTGCCCTCAGTTTTCTTCTCATGGGGCTGGAGTCAGGCTGCTGCCTCTGTGGCTGAGGTGAAATATCTCCAGGGGGGTGAAAAAACCCCAATCCGAACACCCCCACACCTTCCTGAGAAGTGATATCCTTCATCTTCATCACCACAGCCTCTGGAGAGGAATGGGTGGAAGGAGCCAGAGGACTTCCATTTTTGTTCAACGGAAGGGCAACTGAGATGGAAGAATGGGCCCCCGTGACCTTCCACCATCCAGATTTTGCGTTCGGGTAGTTCCATCAGTTTCCCAAGAATTTTTACGTCCCCTGAATTCTTCCACCACCTCTGTTTCAAAGCACCTGACGTCTCTCACAAGGTTCCCCAGCTCTACCCACTCCGGCTGGGATGAGGTTAATTTTCCTCACAGCAGCCCCGCGGTTTGGATTTGCCCCCAAAACAGTGCTGGGAAGTGCTGAACCCTCCCTCGTTCTCTGACCCACCCGCCCCAGGCGAGTGGGCTGGGGGTGGGCAAGAGGCCGGGCTGGGACAAGCCGACGCCGGCTGATCCAAAGGGTATTTTCGCGGCACGAAACGCCAAAATCGCCAACAAAAACGGAGGGGAAGGGGGAGATTTCCATGGCGCTGCTGCTCCGGGACGGGCTTAGCAGCGGTCCGCGGGTGGGAGGCGGCGAGCGGTCGCCCTCGCGTCACTCGTGGGGTTTTTTCTTTAGGTGTTAAACCGCCTTAATCTCAACCCAGCCTTCTTTCACACCCAAGTATTTGAGTATTTCTACCGCGCTCAGCACTTTAAAATGTCGCCGGCGCCCAGCTCGCTTTACCTCGCAGGGACCTGCAGCGCCTGGCACCGGTAACGTCCGTGCCGCCCCACGGCAGTGACACGGCGGGGGTACGGCAGGACCCCTTCACTTCCCCGTGGGGACAGCCTGCACCCTGCACTCACCTGGGGAGCGGGGCCCAGCGGAGCCCGGCCGGACCGAGCTAGGCCGAGCCGGGCTGGACAGAGCCCAGCCGGACTGAGCTGCGCAAGCAAAGCGGGGCCGAGCAGGGCTCGGCCCAGCCGAGCCAAACCGGGCCGGGCTGGGCGGAGCATAGCCGGGCCGGACCCAGCCGGACCGACCTGAGCTCGGTCAAGCCGGACCCGGCCTAGCCAAAGTGGGCCGGGCGGGGCCGAGGCGAGCCAAGCCGCGCCGGAGCGGGCCGAACGCAAACCAGCCGAGTCGAGCACAGCCGAGCCAAAGTGGGCCAGGCCGGGCCGAACAGAGCCGAGCCGGACCCAGCTGGGCCAAGTCGAGCCGGGCCGGCAGAGCCAAGCCGAGCCGGGCCGGGCCGAGCAGAGCTGAGCCGGACCCAGCCGGGCCGAGTCGAGCCGAGCTGCGCCCGGCCCAGCCAAGCCCAGCCGAGCCGGATCCAGCCGGGCCAAGTAGAGGCAGACCCAGTCGAGCCGAGCCCAGCCGAGCCAAAGTGGGCCGGGCGCGGCCGAGCCGAGCCGCGCCGAGCCGAGCCGAGCCGAGCCGAGCCGAGCCGAGCCGAGCCGAGCCGAGCCGAGCCGAGCCGAGCCGAGCGGCGGGGGCGGAGGCTGCGGGCACCGGGCGCCCTCTGGCGGCCGCCTCGTCCCTGCGCCCCGGGAAGGCGGGTGCCGGCCAGCGGCGGGCGGTGGGCGCAGGGCCCGGGGCGGCGGGGACACGGCTCCGCTCTTAGCGCTGGGAAACAACGCAGGTCCCGCCCGCCTCTGCCCTGCCCCCGCGGCAGCACCCGCTGCTACACGGATCTCTGGAGCAGCACTCTCCAAACGTTTTTGGTAAAAAAACGTTGAGCACGCGGCCCCGATGTGTGTACTTTTATTTATTTTTAAGCTACGTACATGTGCCATTGTGCTAATATACTATGTACGTCATAAAGCGTGCACAAAAAGAGACATTTAAAAAGGGCGAGATAATGATCAAATAAAGGCTTTTTTTAAAAAAAATAAATTATTAATGGCAGAAAAATATTTTTTTTTCCTGCAGCCCAGCGGATCGTCTTGTGCACGCCCCGCTTTGCTCCAGAGGACGTGTGAAAAAACCTGACTGAGTGCAGACCCAGTTACCTCACAGGGTGTGCGCCCCTCTCTAGTCCTCTGGCCTTTGGTCAGAGCCGTGACATCTCACTGCTGCTGGGACCTCTCCTCAGTCCCCTTCCACACCAACATCACTGTCGCCTTCCCCGCCGCTTTGCCCCACTGCCTGGTTCTCACTCAGTTCACTCTCATTTCCTCTCGTGTCTGGTCTCACAGTGTTTCATCTGCTTCATCCACCTTTCCCAGTAATACCAGACCCTCTCCTGTCTCATGCTGCGTCCCCCCCCCCCCCCCCCCAAGTCTTTACCGTCTTTCTTTTATCTGTCTGCGTTGGACTCCCCCATTTTAATATTTTAGCAGGGAGCATAAAGGGCAGGGGGTGGATGGACAGACTGGCAGGTTGGGGCAAGCGACACAGCCGGGGGGAATCGCAGGGATGTGGGGAGAGGATTCCCGGCCTCTTCGGTTCTTCCCTGCCAGTGTTTTAAACTGCTCGGTAGAGCACACACATGTGAAGGGTTTAAACAAACCCGCTAAGGAAGAGGTGGTTATCACAAGGTGAGCCATCACCGTCAGGAGAAGGGTCATTTAAAAAAAAAAAAAAGGGGACTCCACATCATACAATGTTTCTAAGAACAGGGCAGACAAATCATCTTGCGCGTGCAGGGGAAGCATGGTTGAACCTTCATCAACGCTTCCTGCGGTCTCCTTCCAGCCCTGCCTTTATTGTTCCTGTCACTCCTCTTCCGTAGCCTCCTGAGGAGGCCTGTTGCTGTCTGAAGGAGCGAGGCACCTCCAGGATATTTGGCTGTGGAGGGAGCACCCTCAGGGAGCCGAAGCAAGCTGTTCTGGAGCATCTCAGCAGCGCCGCAATGGAGCTGTGACCCAAACCCCCGTCTGTGGGGAGGGCAATTCACTAGCAGCCTCGCTCTTCATGTTTGCATGCGCGTGAATTCCTCGCTGTGGTTTTCAGACTGTCCCTGAGCATCTGGAAAGGATGGGAGCTTTTGTCTCACAGTCCAGCCACAGTAGTATGAGCTACAGTAAATTCCTTCTTTTTAAACGGTACTTCCCCCCCTTTTTTTCCCCTGTGACATTACTACAAGTTCTAATTTTTTTTTTTTTTTACAAGCTTGGAACAAAAAAGGGGGTTAAAGTGACTTTTTAGGGTGTAACGAGTTCACACAGCAGCGGCAGGATGCCATCCCAGTACAAATGGGAAGCGTTCCAGGCACTTGCTGGGCTCGTGGCCTCCTGCACCCCAGCACCACGCGTCTCGCTGCGTCCAGACAGGCCTGCACGCAAACGCAGCCGGGAGTCAGGTGCACCCAAGCTCCCCCTGTGCCTTTTTCACAGGGTGAAAACACGGGGATGCTGAGTCCCCATGGGGATGGAGCGCTGCTCCATGACCCGTGCTGCGTCCCCCAGGCTGGCAAGGCCCTGGCAGCGCTGCCTGGAGAAGCCCGCTCCCATCCCAGACCGCTGCCTTGAGAAATGGGGTTTAGCATGGCTCAGGATCCGCGTGCGCATCGAGCTCCTCCCGTGGCTGCTTCCCTTTGAGCAGGAGCCCCAAATAAGCAGAGACTTTGATAGACGGCGCGGTGCAGGGAACGCTGGCGCAGGCGTGTTTGCCCTGGCCCTCCAGCACTGTGAGACAGAGAAAACACAAGGATTTGCAAGATGGAGGTCTGCAGCTCCAGCACGGGTTTGCGCTGGAGATCTGACACACGTGCACAGGGGACTAAAGGGCAACAGTCAGCGTTTCATGGAGCAAGACCGTTCCCCTCCCTCTCCCAGCCCCCCTTTCCAGTTTCCTTTGAAGTGAATAGCGACTGGGAGGGCAGAGCAGTGCTGGGAGTCAAATTCTCCTCATATGGACAAATACAAATGTAGGTGCCAAACTTGGGATGCCGAAGAATTAAAGCATAGCCGCTGCCTTGGAAAGCACAAGCAGCATGTGCCAGGAACAGCTGCACCGCTACGCGTACGCCATGTCAGTGTATCCCCCTCCACCTTCCCGATTTTAAGTAAGAGCCATACCCACCTTGAATAAACTCTTTTTGCTGAGGTGAACACTCTTAGAGCAGGAGCAGAGATTCCTTCTGGACTGGAAAAAGCTGGACTGGCCCAAGCTTGGTGGAGGTGATTTGTCCCAGCTGCACAGGCTCGTGCTCTGCGGGTGCTAACGTTGCTCAGCTCCAGTGGGTTTGGGGAGAGACGTGTGTGACTTCAGCTCCGCAGCGGGCTGGGCTCTCCAAGCCCTGCCGGGCAGTTTGAGCCTTGTGTGAGTTGTACTTAGTGTCTTTCGAGCGAGCTCAGAGCAACAGGAGGACGAATTCCTTGTGACCACCACACCAGTGGACGATGCATGGATAAGACTGGCCTCCTGCTAGTCAGTAAGAGTTCCTGTGGGTTTCAGTAAGATGTCTACCAAGTTAGATTTAACTGGAATCAGGAATATTTACAAGTGGATATGCAGATAAACAACTGGTCCAAGGAGGAACCTGGGAAATGGCTGCACTTGCAGGCCACTCCTTGCTGCTGGGCAGTCTGGAGGTCGGGCTTGGGCCATTGATGGTGTTGGATTCTCATTTTACCTGGTGGCTGAAAACCCTCACCGGTTCCATCACAGGCTAGAAGCAACCCTGCTTAAACAGAGAAACTATTTTCCCCTCTTGGGAAAAAATGGTCAGAAGGTACATTCTCCAACTACAATGCCTTTTTAATCTGTTCTGGTCTTGGACAACGGAATGACAAACATTTTTTACAGTTTTATGGATAAGTTTTACAAAACAAAGAAACAAAAAAAAAAAAAAAGGAGACACTGTAACACAACACAAACACAGAGAAGCTCTGCGCTGGTTAACCTAGCTCTTCTGGATGTACAGCTGTTTCTGAGAGGAGATCGCTCACTAACCTCTCTTCTTTATCTCATGGCCCAGTAAACTCCCTATTTCCAGTAGAGCACCTAACCCTGCAATTACCTGTTAGCATATGTTTAAAAAGCTCAAAGTTTTAATAGGACATGTGATTTTAATTTAAACACAGACTTAATTGGTTTGGTGAACAGGCACCGGCACTCCAGCTTTAACCGCTTTCGCTGAGCTGGGGTCTCAGCCAGTTTAAGGCAGCTAGGAGAAGGGGTCTCACGACCTCTTGCTGCCAGAAGTTTCAATATCTACCTAGAAATTCGTAGCACCCATTTCCCCAATGCTTGCTGCTTGTTCCAGGGATTTCTGAGACAGAAGGCTGGACAACCAAGCCCATGGAAAGGGGCCTTTGCCTCACTGCCAGCACTCGCTGATGGAACAAGCTTCCTGCTCTAGCTGAAGTTTTACTCCCCAGTGTGAGCCCATCTCCAGGAACGGAGGAGCTGAACCAGCGAGATGAATCCCCTCAGGCCAGGAAACCCAGTTGCTTGCACATGAGTCACTACGCTGGGAAGGGTCAGCAACAAACCAGGAGGGTCTTATTCTGCCTCCGTTAAGAGGAGTTGTTAAGTTGTGACCTCCAAAGGAATACAGTGATATAATAGAGGACCCTTTGCAGAGACACCTCCAGCTTGCTCCTGAGCAAAGCTCATGGTGAACACCAGGCGCAGCTCAACTGGCAGGTACTGCTACTGGCAACAGGTGGTGGCTTGAGCATCTTCATGTCTACATGAGCCTTTCCAAGGTCAGCTGGGACTTGGCAAAGAAAGGAAAGGGAGCAAATGAAACAAGGGCTCAGGCGTAAAGAAAAGAAAAACCAGGCTGATATTTGCAGCTGATCCCCATGCTGTGATTGGCACAGCGGGATGTAGCAGGGGCTCTCGGAGCCAAACACCGCAGCTCTGAGCAGCCCTCTGTGCCTCAGCGAATCCTGGATTTCAACATCTGAATGCAGATGCTCTTCTGCCCTGGGAAAAAAATACATCTCACAAATCTGAACATGCCACCTCAAAGAGAAAGCTATTTATTATTAATGAAGCTATTACTGCTGTTTTTCCAATAGACTGAGGAGATTAAGTAATAGTAACCAAATGTTCAGACCAAACTTTAACTAGCTAGGAGACATACAGACACACAAACTTTGCAGTGACTTAAAACAGTTTAATGTAATTCCAAGACAAAGTGTGATTACATTTCTACACATATACAATATGCATATGTGAGTTTACAAATTCTGATTAATAACTCGTTTCACCTCAGAGACCGAAAAAATGATCAAAAAGAAACCGTGAATAACAAGCTATAACATAGTTCACCACAACGGGACCTCCTTTCTCACCCTACAGTTAGTAATATTACAATTAAAATAACTATATTCTTCTATAATGTATTTTCTGTTAAAATCATCTCATAAATTTACAATGCTATTATTAGTTTCCAAGACTAATATAAATTCACTCCATTTTTCTACAACGAAAATGATTATTAATTAGAAGCACACAACGTCATGATGAAAAACACAAGCATTTTTTTTTTAGTAGCAAGAACTTGATTGGTTAAGAATTAGTTTTCTTGTAAAACATTCTAAAGCCAAGTAAAATATCCATTCTTATAACATACCTATAATATGAGACTAAGGAATAGGTTACATATAGGTCTACAACACATCAGTTTGTTTTTGTTTTTTCTTTTAAAAGAAGAAAGACGTATTACCGAAAGAAAAAAGAAGGAAAAAAGGAAGGGAAAAAAGGAAACAAAATAAAAAGAAAAAAGAAAGGGACAAGTCACGCAGGAAAAAAGCAGTACACAAGAAAATACTGTTGCACACAATAATTTTCACAAAGATTAACATGGATTAACACTCTTGTTACAGAAACCGTACAGTGAAGGAACACAACGGCTCAGGGCTTTCGTGGGGTTACTGGGCTGAGATGATACTGTAGAGAAAGAACCACTCGAGATCCAGAACTGGGGCAGGGGCATCTTTTCCCTTGCGATTGCAATAGTGATTCACAGCTTTCCCCCCCTCCCCACCCCCTCTTTCCCGTCATGATTTTGGTGCAGTGTATATTAACTTCCACTTTCCATCCAGAGTACGCTGGGCTTGTGGGCAGTTGAAAGGCGTAAAACATTCCCTCCAGTTCCCCCCGTCCTGTTTTTAAAAGGATTTTACGGCTCATTAAAAAAAAAAAAATGTTTCACCTGTTGGTTCGTTTTTAACTACCCGAAGTCTAGACTCTTCACCTTCCGAGATGCCCCTCCATCTTCTCTCTTTCTTGCTCCCTCTCTTACTCTCTCTCTCTCACACACACTCCTTTAATAAAGCTATTTATGACACTTCCTCTCCTTTCAGAAATTGGATTTGGTATGAAAGATACAGGCTACATTCTGGTTCTGCCCAAGTAGAATATGGTACCCAAAAACGCCTCGATTGCTCTGTTGGTGAAACATGGGATGAGGAGATCCTTTTGTACACCTGAAATGGTTGTGCCCTGGAATATCCGTGGAAGTTTCATTTTGAGAAGAATACGGAGAAAAAAAAAAGAAGAAAAAAAGAAAAAAAAAAATCAAACACATAAGGGATACAGGGGGCAAAAAGAAAAGCCAGAAGTGTTGTACGTAACCACGTGAGGTGGAAGCATTGCAGAAGCGCTTTATTTCCTTGCTGAGGGCAGAGGTGCTATATGTAACCATCCAGATCCTAAGGGATGTGCGTTGCCAGTGTTGGAAACCCCTTCTTGCCTAACAAGCTGCAAGCCAACAAGACTCTGTGGCTCTTCCATTTGAGCGTGCTGGTATTTGTGGGTCTGACTCCCCCATGAGAACAGAGGATGGGGCAGGCGCCGAGGGCAGCACAGCATGTTGGTGGGGTGGCGGTGCGTGGTGAGAAAGGGTGGGCGTTTTTCCAGTTGGCCCGAGCGCCGCTGATAGTCCTGGCTTGCCATACGATACATTATCACTTTGGTAACGTGGCTGACGAGGTGGGCACGGCAGCCCTGGAATGGTGCCGACGGAGGAGGAGGAGGGAGCGGTAGGTTGCGTACCCCCAGCCCCACCGCTGCTGATTGTACCAGGAGCAGCATGGGCACCCAACTGCAAAGCATCGCGGACCACTCCTTTTCACCACCTCTGCTCTAAGCTGACTGATACAGCCCCCTCGAGCACGAGGGAAAGATATAAGGAGCCCTCAGGAGAGGACCCAAGCTCCATGACTGAAGCTCGGCTCTTCAGAGGTACATCTACGTATTTTAAAATTCCAATTCCTGTGCTTCCATGACCTCAAAGTACCATTTTGCCCAGCAGACATTTATACCGTGTTCACTGGTTACCCAAGTGAAAGAACACAACAGACAAAACTCAACAGCTAAGCGAGACCGGGGATGGGGTGAACGTGATGTATCCAAATATAAAGTACAGGGCAACAGCAGTGGGGAAGCAGCATTGATGGGAACTGGCGTGGGATGAGAAAACAGAGCTGACAAGGAGATGGTCAGTGAACTTTTGTATTTTGTTTACTGGTTCAAAACATTTCTGGGGTGGGAAGCATCATTTGTAAGAAAGGGGTGAACAGATGAAAGCCAAATTACAGCATTGCCTCTGAGTGGCTGTCTCACACACATGCACACACAAATACCACCCCCACCCCCCCAAAAAAAAAAAAATAAAACCAGGCATTCACTAACTAAGGAATTCATCGTTTGGCTAATGATTTATCAACAGTACAATACAATCCTTCCTTTGAATATCCTTCATTCTCCTGACGCGGGTATCTTCATCCAGATGAGGATCCTACACAGAACAGTGAATTCAGTATCCTGCTCCCTGCTTCAACCCAAGGAGCCTGATAACGTATGTTATTAAAACAAGCAAACAAACAAATAGTTTACCTAAATCTTCAAAGTGGGTGGAGTGTTTTTTCGACCAGACTTTGGAATATAGTGGATTACTTGATCTCTGGACTGACTTTCCAGCACTATGTTATATCTCAAAACAGAATATACATATTAAAGACACACTTGTACTTTTCCATTTTTAACGGGCGAAATTAAAAAGAGGCAGCTGTATTGAGTTTTTGAAGGTGTCACTTAGAAACACAAGATTCCCCTTAAAAAGTACCAGTTTAAATGTAAACTATAAAACACTGTAATAACTATAAAATGTAGCCAGAAAACTGTTTAAGTAGCCACAGTCTATTATTCAGTTCATATTGGTTTAAAATGTGACTCATTAAATATCTTCTAGAAGGCCAAAGCTTTTTACAGTAGCTATAAACATATATACTTACATGTGCATTTTAACATCACAATTGATTAAAATACATAAAAGAGTAATCTATTCCTTGGTTTAATTTTTTTTTTTCTTTTTAAAGATTCACTGTCTTCAGAATTCGCTCAAGCAACAATGACCAGGGTGGGCATTTATCGCTATTCCGCCCCTATGGAGTTCAGAGTCTTTGAATCCAAGTTCAAGCTGGCTACATGTTTTCAAAAAGGCTAAAACCAGGATGAATGCCCACATTTGAGGTAATTATTGCCATTAGGTCACAGTTTGTGTAATATAAGTGTATCTAAATCCTTCTTTAAAAAAAAAAAACAAAGGCATCCCGTGGTAATGGGGGGATACCCTTGGTAGCAATCAGAATCCAGAATCCTGATCAGTGGGTTTGCTTCCAAAGGAGTTGGCAGTCCTGAAGCGTCAGGTGCCGCTGGGACAGCCACCGGCCAGCCTAGAGCTCAGGCGACAAGCCATTTTAAAATTTTATTTTTTTTTAGAAAAAAAAGAAAACAAAAGAAAAATCAGAGGTGCCATAAAATAGATGGGTAACATTTCTGATCAGAATTCCATACCAAAGTTTGTCTGTCTGTCTTATTCCTTCCCAGTTTGCTGAAATAAAATAACAACAAAATCCAAACACATCGGCATTAAATATTAACTTTATGCCAGCACTGCAAAAACTCCTTGGCTATGTTCTGAAAGTGGGATAAGCTTTGCTTTTACTCTGAGCACTGTTGCCCCATTGCTTTCTGTTTCACAGAGGAAAGCTTGTTGGAAAGAAAGAAAGAGAAAGAAAGAAAGAAAGAAGGCGAGAAAGAAAGAAAGAAAGGAAGGAAGGAAGGAAGGAAAGAGAAAGAAAATAAAATAATCCCTGGCTGTCAGAAGTACATGCAAGTATTTACAAGGTTTGTGTGAATCTGCACACAGTTCCCCTCACAGCAAAAAGAGTTAAGAACAGAGATGTCACAATATTTATCAGTGCAGTAAAAAATATCATTTTTGGAAAAAAATATACCTTTAGTATTGCCTTTCTTAGATTAACTATGATAAGCAAAAGATTAAAAACAAAAACTTTTATCTTCAAACACACATGAATAGTCTGTTATAGCAGCACTGCTAAAACTGGAAGGACAAAGCTAACCCGTAAACGAGAAACAGGAGTTTCAAACCATAAATGCCGAACGCAAAGCCTCCTAGTATGCTTCCTAAGATTTCTGAAGAACCAAGCCAATCTACCATTCAAATTTCACTCTTGACGCACGTAAATGCTCTAAAATGTGTCTTCCCACTGAAAGCATTTGACGCGCACAGAGCTCAACCTGCTTCACCTCCAGTCCGGTTCTCACACCTCCACCTGCATCAGCAGGTTACTCTTCACAGGTAACTACCACCTCTGGGGTCACTCCCAGCAATTATGTTTGTCGTGGGGGAAAAAAGGACACCTTCAGCACAGAGCCCTCGCTTAGCCGTGCTCCCCTGCCCGCTGCCCAGGCTTACTTCAAGGGGCTGCCCCTGCGGTGGGTCCCACTGCGTGCCTGGGGTGGGAGGTGAGGACGGTGGCATCATGGTGTCCCTTACAGGTAGCGGTGATCCCGGGTGGTGGGAAGGATGGACCACGGAGATGCGCACCAGCCTGGAGAGTCCAGCACCTCTCGTCCAATGCAGAACTCCAGCAAGGAGCCCATGCACGCACAGACGTTTACAGCAGGACCACCACCACGGCTTTGAGCACTGCTGTAAAACGTTGTACCTTGCTCAGCATCTGCAGCCCAGGGTGAAATCCTCACCAACGTCAGGGGCAGCTTTGCTGGAGTACGGCAGTGGGGGAACCCAAGCAGCGCAGACCCATCTTCTCCTCCCTGAGTATGGAGGGAGCAAAATGATTTATAGGCACAGGAGCAGGCTACAAGAAGTAAGTCGGGGATTCCACGTACTTTGGATGCAGGCACTCCTTACAGGAGCACCAGTGAGATTTGGGGACGGAGTGGGGGTGATGTGGATGAGTGCCCAGGACCGCAGATCCATTGCTTTGAAGCTCCCACGGAAAACGAGACCACAGCTCGGTCAGCAGGAAGGGGGAAATAATTCCCTTTCTGCATTTTTCCCTTCTGCGTTGCCTCCCCTGAACAAAGATCATTTCCGCAGATCTTGTGTACAAGCGGCCAGGATTTGGCCCACAGGTAGCACTGCAGATCTATGGTGGGCTGATTGCCAAGCCATGGAAAAACACACACCTAACTCCAACACCCTTGCCCAG
The DNA here is from genome assembly GCF_036417535.1 of Chlamydotis macqueenii. NCBI lineage: Eukaryota > Metazoa > Chordata > Aves > Otidiformes > Otididae > Chlamydotis > Chlamydotis macqueenii. The sequence goes on along the minus strand of NC_141556.1, from coordinate 63,094,122 downwards.
CTGTGCCTGGCCTGACCACGGCAGCACTGTTTGGGGTCCGACCCATGGAACAAAACCAGCATCCTAAATCCAGAGGAGACGACACTACAGAAGCACGCAGAGCATCCAGAAGCCTATCCCCACTATGCAGCTCACCATTTCCACACTGCATTGTCGCCTCTGAAACACTAATCAATGTGAACAATAATGAGAGAAGAATAAGGTTTTTGACATCCCCTACAGTTTAGGATAGCAGCAATATTTAGTGTGAATTTCTCCGCTTGTCAAGCTGGCGACTCGAAATGATGTCAGAAACTTGAGAGAGAAAAAGAAAAAGAAGAGAAAGGAAAGATGGAGTTCCACAGCTTATCTCCATTGCCTGGCGGTCACAACTCGTGGCTTAATTTAATTTCTAGAGTGGGTGAGGGTCTCTTTCTCTCTCTCTTAAAAAAAAAAAATGGTTAAAGAAAAAAAAAACATGTTTATCACCCTTCAAGTTTGCTAATGGACTTGCCTTCAAACCAAATTGCAAGACATAATGCCTTGAAATTATAAAAAAGAAAAAATGTCACAGACAGAAGAGTCCCTTTCTTGGAATGTTTTATGTATTACGCCAAAACTACCAAAGAGAGAGAAAGGGAGACAGACACCTGCCAAGGCCCAGTTGGTTGGGTGCAAGCAGGTACAACTCTGTGGAGGAAGATGCGATTGCATTTGCTCTCTCAAACGACCGGATTTGGCCCAGTTTGCAGTGAGAAGTGCTTCCATTCCGGTTTTCCACCCTGCTCCTGTTAGCGGTTCTCTCTGCTTCCTCCTGCATTCTGGTTTCACAGCAGGAATTTGAACATCCATCTCTGAGGACAGGCAACGTCTGTGCTTCCTTCTGCTTCCCACAGAAGAATGCAAGATGATATAAATGATGGGGAAAGGGATCACTTTTTCACTCTGCCAGCCATAAGCCACCCATAAAATTTCCAGTATCTAAACATCTGCCTCCCAGCTCAAGTTTCCATGCCATTTGCCCCGTGCACACGAAGAACACCAACCCAACCCAACCCCACCAATCCTGTTTCCTCTCCAAAGGACTCTGCGAGCAAAACAAGCTGGTTGTTGTTACGTATGTGGCACTGACAGCATGCAAAGGTTTTGCTTCCTCTGCTAAAACAATCGTGTTTCCCCCGTGAGTAACTGTACCGCACCTTTTTCATACGATGCCTTTATACAGGTGTGAGGGAGGTGTTGCTCAGCTCCCCCATGCCCACCAGGAAACACGCCGTGCTGCGCCATCAAAGCAATTCGATGGCTGCACTGTGCGTCCTCGCAATCACAGCGTCCCATCACCACAATCATCTGACCACCTACGGCTGGCAGGTCAGCACGACTCCAGCACAGACAACGTGCAAGGTGGCTCCTCCAACATCGACTGCACCCCTTCTTGCTGCCAGCATCTGACAGCTCCACTGCCACACGCCTCCCAAAATCAGAACCGAGCCCCCATGGGACAGCACGTCAGATTGGTACACAGGGAAAACGCAATTAATACAAGTAAAACATTACTGTGATTGAGATTGCAACCTTCCACGCTTCACCAGTCCCAGGCCAGAGGAGCGCATAAACAAATAATTAACTTGGAGGGTTTAAGTCTGTTCTGTAGCAAAGCACTCAAGTGCATGATTAACTTTAAGTCTCTGCTGAAGTCCTACCATTATGTTAACGGAGTTTGAATTCAGTCACTGCTTTTCCCCATTCTAACAGAGCAGATGATGCAAATAAAACCATAAATACATAAATTCTAGCAACCAGAATAGCTTAATAAAATTCCACAACAAATAATTACAAGAGAAGGGAAAACCTATATCAAGAACCAAAAAAAAAAAAAAAAAAAAAAAAAAAGCAAACCAAGCATCCTGGCCATGCAGACACCTGATCAACCTTCAGTGAGAGCAGAAGAGCAGGCAAGGAACCCTGCCCTGTCTGTGGCCGTGCTTTACCCAGCTAACGCTGTCCGTGTGTGACAGTGTCCTTTATCCAGTGACGGGACTGAGAGCCACGTTCATGCCTCCGCTGCGGCTCCTCCGATAGCCCTGTTTTTGGAGAGGCTATCTATCTGCTTTCTCCTTTAGGAAAACCAAACCCTTAATGCGTGGCGTGACCTTGAGTTCATTGAAAGGGCCCAATGATCACGGCCTGGAGCACAAATAGGTCTTGAGGTCTTGATCTCATAGAAGCTTCCTATCAAACAAAGTGATGGTGAGCTGGATCCTAGGGCACCAAGGTCCTTACCTCCCTTTGATCCAGCTCTCCTGACAGATCATTACATTAACTGCTGTTTGGTTTTGGCCTCTGAATGAATGTTTCTGGTCTTATTGTGACATGGAGGATAACTCCTGTCCCTCAAGGCTGTAACCGCTCTCGCAGAGCGGCCCCACTCCCTCTAGGTTAGAGGCAGAGGTTTAATCCTCAGGACAATCTCGTTTCCCCTTCCTCCTGCAGTTTTCACAAACACAGCAACCCTTCTGATGCCACTGATGAAGAGAAATAAAATTAACAACAATAACAATACTAAGAGAAAAAAAAACCAACACAAAGATTAAGGAATGCGTGTGCAATTAAAACCCAGAGTAAAATATAATAATAATAAAATAATAATCATAATCATAACAACCATACAATAAAATAACATTATCTTTCCTTTTCATGACACAAGCAGCACGACGCTCTCACTCCCAAACTGGTGGGAGAGGAGAGGAATGCAACAGAGAGAGCAGTGCTTCACTTTCCTGCCTCGGATGAAAGGGGACGTGTTATCTTTCCAAAGGAAGGGAGGGTAAGGTGCACAGGCTGCTGGGAGATCGCATCTTCATCTACTGCATATTGAGCCGGACTGAAGGACAGGCAGGAGCAGAAAACTGTGCAAGGGTAGCCCAGGAACCAGAGCTGGCAACCAGGGAAGTTATTTGCTGGTTTGCCAGTAGCCAACAGCCTTGTGAAGCAGCCTATGCATAGCGGGATCCCTTCTTCTTCCAAGCCAGCCAAGCACTTACTGCAAGACCATGTGTTTGTGCTTGTCTTTCTGTCAGCTTTTCCCACGTGAGAGAACCTCCTTCCCTCCTGCCACCCAGGGAACCCATCCCTCATCACTCTGCCGACGCACCTGCCATTTTCCAGCATCTTGTGAAATACCTCATGCTCTAGTTACAGGGAAACGTAGAGTGGAACCGAGCAGCTGTGTAGACTTCAGCTTTCAGGGAAATGTGGAAACTTTCTATCAAACTCTCTCCTTTCCTTCCTTCTAAGCCACCCATAAACACGGGCACTCTAGAGACACTTCCAAATATTGATGCACCAGTGGAACTGCTGTTACCAGCGAAACTCCCCTCTGAACCAAACCCAACTGTGGAAGAGGCTCTCTTTAGAAACCTGTCAGAAAACAAGACGACCACGCAGCGTTCCTCGGTGTGGAGGACCCACCGTACCACCGTGCTCTCTGGTTCCAGGGTTGCTCTACCGCTGCAGGCAGTCTTTTTGGGCGTAGGTGAGAAGGTAGGAGCGGAAGGGCATGCTGTCACAGCTACGATACAGTGGGTAAGGCCTGATGTATTAGAACACTCTTTCCACTTAAGAAACCTGAGTTTGACTCTCTCAACTGGATTTTCTCGTGCTTGCTTTGGGACCTCAGCCCTTTCCTGACCCCCTCCCATCAACAGACGTAGTGAGAGATGTTGGCAACACCTAGTGTTTCCCCCTTTCACGGGCTAAAGATTTGTTCCCATTTCAGACACACAACTGGGACAATCTGACAACTTGGGAGGATGCTGTCCTCCCACCCCACCGAGAACATTGGCAAACAGCAGAACAAGAATTCAGTTTCCGGGGAGGAAACTTGCTATTCCAACAGGATAGAAACAACCAGTCCACAAACGAATCCCCAGACCCTCTGGGAGTCACCCTGGGTCTCACAACTGACCTGGTCACTTCCAGCCCATCCAGTGCTCGACAAAAACACCTGGCTATACGCACTTCCAACCCCGACGAGCCTCCCCAACACCTCGCCAAGTGAGCTAAGATTGACAACGTGGGGAAAAAAACCCAAAACCCCACTAGCAGAAGAAGAAAACCATCAATAAAAATCCAAAAAAAAAAAAAAAAAAGAAGAAAAAGAGCTGAGAGTAAATTCCGACTAGCCTCAGTCAGTTTCTAGGAGTACCGGTGGAAGTAAACCCTTAAACCGCATCTGTAGTTCGGTAAGGCACTACGAGGGAATGATGTAAAACTAAGACTGTGACAGTTGTAATGGCTGTGCCGAGGAACACACCACAGAGAGAAGGCAGCATCTGCACGCGCTCACACACACGCACGCACACACACACGCACGCACGCGTACATACCTGGACAATCACATTTGTTACATGCCTATGTTATATCACTTTTCTTTGTGCAATCACATTGAGGAATAGTCTATTGGTATCATTGAAGTTCAACACAAAAATAGTAAAAAGGGCGTATGACCTGTATAGTGCTACATTCTACTGGGGGGTGGGGTGGGGGGGGGCAGCTAAAAGTCTCCTCCTATACTAAAACGGCTAGGGATCGAAAAGGAAAATTTCTGAATAAAATAAAATGAAACGCAACTGAAATCCAACGTACATTATTAGAGATCTTGTTTAGGAACAGCATTTCTCAGGGATTTATCCAGTGTGTTCAAGGAAAGGGAGAAACATCCCCATTGCTTCTGCTCTCGACCAGTGCTGCATGGCCCGTTTCACCCACGTCTTTTTTAAGCGTAGCAGTGCTAGATCCAAATTTAGAGCACTGGGACAACATTTTCTCCCTCCTCCCTCAGCCTCCCTTACCCAGTTTCTATTTCCAGAAAAAAAACCCCAAAACCTTATGGATGCTTTGGGATACAGAGACCACTGCAAAGATGGGGCACAAACCTTTTGAAATGCTGGATAAATCCCTAATCCATATACCTACTGGATTAAAAACCTAATGGATTTCATTTTAGGTGTTCTGGACAACAAATTTCTAAATGTAGCTCACTATTGGATGAAAATAACCTTTAAAAGTCTATTGGTGAAGTTCTTCAAAAGACAGGACCCACTGGAGGGTCCTTCTGCTTCTCTCTCTAGTTTGGTGCAGAACGGTGGTTTTTTGTGGTTTATTTTTTTTCTGTTCTTTTTTTCCATTTTCTTTTTTTTTTTTTTAAATAAAAAGTGTAGAATTGGTTCTCCCCCTTCTTTCCTCTTTTTCTTTTCTTCCTTAAAGTCTCCTTCGTTCAAGTTTCACGCGAGCCTCCCATTGCATTGTTAGTTTGTCATGTTCTTCAGTACAAAAGCGGCCGCCTCACTCCCCCAGGATGGGTGCGTCTCTCGCTCCTTATTCCAGTGTTTAGATGTAAGGGTACTGGTTGACCTTGGTGGGGCTCAGTGGGTATCCAGTGTAGACTGTGGAGGCTGGAGAAGCACTGATATAGGTCTGATGGGCAAACTGAGCCTGGTACTGACTCGGGTGGATGGTGGGTGAGGGCAGAACCCGCGGGCCCATGCTGACCGGGACCTGGTGGACAATGCTGGCAGGGTAGGTGGTGTGCTGCACGGCGTGCCGCGCAGACCCTTGGGAGGCCACCAGGTGCGCGACGGTGCCCGTGGAGCCCAGGGCAGCAGGGGCGGTGTAGGTGTAGAGGTGGGGTTGGGTGGGCAGGTGAGCAGCGGCAGCCGCGGCCAAGTGAGGATGAACTGTACCATGACTGGGACTATTGTGCGGGAAAGAGTACGGGGCCTGAGCTATCGTTGGAGTGATGTAGGCTTGCTGTCTTCGGTGACTCCCTGTGCGATCGGTCGTGATGTGCTGCTGGGCCTGGATAAAGACAGCAACAGTGATAAGCAGTTACAAGACAAGAGACGGCTCTTTACCTCCTCAGTGGTGTCGGGGAGCTTCCCTACGACACCAGGACAGCCTCAGGGAAGTCCCTAGTGCTCCTCCTGATACCCTCAGCACCTGTCTTCCCTTGGAAACAGATCACGGAAAAGGGTCCTTCCCAAACCTAGGAAGACCCTATAGTTTCATATATTCACCAAAATGCCCCTCAAAAGGACGACAGAGTCCTCCACTTTGAGCCACAACCTGCTGGCACTGCTAACATGAAGACCCAACGTTGGATGCTTGGCCTTGTCATTCACTAACACCACACAACACACGGCTTTTGTTAGCGAGCTCTCTGCTGACGAAATGTGGTGCACTGATAGCTCAGAGGAATCAAGTTGCCTAACTATGCCTGGAACAGGCAATTTATTTTTGCTCAGTTTGGGTCTCTGTGGTTATAATTTCCTCAGTTAGTAAAATAACTACTTTATTTTTTAAAAATAAAACCCTTGGCTCGACCAGATCCTGCAGGTGCCTGGTACTCTCTTGTAATCTGCTATAATTACTGGAGCACAGGCAATTTCTTGCAGTGGGACAGGAGTAATGTACTTTTTCAGGGATTTTCTAAGGTTTTTTTTTTTTGCACTGCACAACAATGTCAAGGAGTTTTCGCGGTCATTTGTAGTCAGGGTATTAAATAACCAATAAAGTAGGAACTAGAAAGCAAGAAGGGCAATGCTCCATGTTATATCCTTCTACTCTTCCAAGCCTTCTGATCCTCTTTGTAGGCACTCCCTGTGCTGTCATTGTGGTCTGAAATGTGGCAGCCATACTCCTCCCCTACTCTTGGAAACAGTATCTTGCCCACTTCCTCCATTTTCACTCACTATTATTTCAAGTTTGTTTAAACTTTTACATTTCAACTACATTTTGAGGAGGAGGGGATATTCTTCTCCCTCAGATTATTTTTAAAAACCCCCAACAAACAGTTCTGCTTATATTCAGCTCTGGATGCAAACCAGCGCTGTCCTCTGAGCTCTCCAAGACTTTCTCCTCTGGAAATGTTGGCAACTGTGCTGTAACTTCCCTGCTCTCATCACCTCACCTCACCTCAGGGCAGAGGTGCGTATGTGAAAAGAGCATTACTTACTGAAGCTCCTGGGAAGCTCCCTGGGTATTTTGATGACAGACTATGAAACATCTTGAGAACTGTATGCTGCCAAGTAACAAGACTTGCCCAGATCTCAGCCCAGGTTTACCACAGGATGGATCAAATTCATTACATGCGGTCATGTATATGCATAGAGGCTCTCCTTTGCCTTGTCACATCTGATGGGGACCTCTCTCCCAATCCCACAGCTGAGCTGATGCGCTCCCTTCATTTGGAAGACACTCTCCCCATGTTTACCTATAGCTCAGGAGAATTCAGTCCTTCCTGCACAGTCCTGCTCCACTCCTTTGTGTCTGAGACACTGCACCTTCTCTCTCACATTATTCCCACTCACACTGTTCGATCATCTGACTTCAAAACACACGGTAAGAGTACCACCAGCCCACTCAGGGGTGGGATCTGCACTACCTCTACTGCCTGAGCTGGAAGATCAAGGTCTGTGAAATTGAAACAAGCCGATCAAACTCAACATGGGGCCCAACTATCATTAGACTGAACTGGACAGCCCATACTGGAGGAGTGGTAGGTTACAGATGGATGACACACCACCAAAATTTGTCTTGGTTGACTTACCTGACTTAGATTAAGAGGCTGCTGCTGCTGGAAATGTGCTCCTGGTCGCTGCTGCCTATAGGCAACGGCTCCAGACGAGCTCCCTGAAGAGTGACCGCTGGTGGAGGTCACGGTGCTGGAGGACTTGGACTTGTAGGAGGATGAGTGGTGACTGGTGGTGACTGTGCCAGGAAAGGAAACACATTTGTAGCTTACATCACATTCTTTAATTGCTCACCCTACCTTTTCCTCACTGAATCTCCTCCAGAGTGGCTTTTGGGAGGAGACACAACAGAAGCAGGATAAGAAACTGATTTCTCTTAATTAACAGCATATCTCAGTAGTGCTTCAAATACATGGTCAGCCTAGAGGCAGACAAGCAGACCTGATACCTGGACCCAAACCAGGCCCGGAGAAGGCTTTACAGATCCTTCAGAAGTGTGAGAAGCTGTTCTGCCAGCAGAACTGTACGATGCAGGTATAAATCCCAAGGAGAGGAAGGATAGTGTGCACAGCACGAAAAAGCCCTGCCTTGGCTGACCTCAGGGTGAATAGGAAGGGAGGCAGAAGGAGCTAGTGAGGAGCTCACCCTCTGAGCCTTTGTGTTCACCAGCAGTTCATTAAAAGAAAGGACTGCCAAGCAGCTGAAAGCCAATTGCTCCAGGCCGGACTTCCACCATAAGCCCCTTTTCAACATAAGGTACTACCTAGCATTGCAGAGGCTCTGGATGAGCAAACCTCATCAGTCCATAATGAAGATCCTGGGGAAATGTTCTTCCCAGAAACGTCAACAAGTTTGGATGAAAATGCACATGTGTTTTCAATCTCTTACCAGTTTTACAGTAAACCTACGGAAAGGCAAGGCAGCAAAGGTTCACACTTGCATTTTGGAGCCTTTCATGTCAAATGTTGAGCTAAAGGCTGCATTCTGTTCTCGGGTTTGTACAGAAGTAACTGGGAACGACACTTGCCCCTGTGACTCCTGAGTGTACCAGGGCACATAAATAATGCAATATGGCTCCCAAGAACAGATGTGTCACTTGAGAGAAGGGTAGGAGCACGGTTTCTTTGGAAAACAAAACAAACAAACAAACAAAATGAAACCGAACAATGAGATTCTTCCAAGATAAATCATTTATTTCTTACTAATTTTCTTGACTGAAGAGGTGCAATTTACCTGGTGCCAGGCTATCGCACTCTACCAACACCTCACTGGCCTGGGTTTTCAGTGGTGGCACGATGATCGTTCGGGGGTTCCCACTGCAGTGAGTCTCTGGAACCCCTTTGGTGTCATAGGTGTTCCCGTTATTCTGCCCTGTGCGATGCTGCATGGCATAAGGGCTATTGTTGCTGGAGGAATCGGAGTAGGGAGAGTCATGCACGGTGACACAGCTGATGACATTCTTCCTTTGCTTGGACAAGGTGCTGAAATACAAGCACAAAAGTGGAAAGAGTGAATAGACAATGATCGACTTGGAAGCCACCAGAAGACTCTGCCCATGGCAGACTAGCTCCGCAAAGGCAAAGCACACCCTTCAGTCCTCCGCCACAGAGAGGCTGCTTAAGCCAAATCCCAGGCTTCGAAACTCACTCGTTGCTATTCCAGGAAAGCCTTCATGGAGGTCAAGGAGTGAGTAAGACATTGTGGATAGATCTTATACTCACACTGCTTAGAATAGCACTGAACCAGACTGCCAGATTTATTTTCAGACTGCTTTTTATATATGTGTGCAGTAGAAGCCCAGCAGTTATACTATGCTTTGTTGCGAGTCTTACCACCCACACAAAAACGTGGCGGTTTCTCCCAGCCTTCCAGCAATGATTTAATAATAGATGCTATGACTTTTCATTATTAAATCCTGTGAATCTACAAAATACACTCCATTCTATTTAGTAATACAGTACAATGGGCATATATTCTCAATAAGCATTTGAAACTGAAGAACGAAATGAAGAAAAAATGAGCAAAGTATGTAAAGCTTTTGGTTTTCCTTTCTTTCTCTAAATAAGCACTGGGTCTCCTGACTCTAATGTGGATTATCAAGGTCCTGCTGCAGCTAATCTATCCATGACATCAAAAAAGTGATTAAAAAGGAACATCAACACATCCAGGATTAGTGCTAGAAGTTCATTAGACTAGACTGCCTGAGTACGATTGGGATTTGCTCTGCTATTGTGTCTAATTATTTCTGATGGTTTTTCCTTTCTGTTATGAGCTTGTTTAGGGAGAAAAAGAGAGTGAGAAAGAGGAGGGAGGAAGGGGGATGGTGAAGATTTGCTTAAATGGCTCACATCCTTGACAGTGCACAGACCTTGACTACAGAAAATAGCTGCTATGTTTCACTGATTGCATTATGTTGTTATGGCAACTGAAGTTTTTAAAATGATGAAAAGAAATGGATAGCACATAAAAAGCTAAGTAATTAGGCTTAATGGTGGAAACAGCCCCAACAGGAACAGAAATGCCATGGAGAAAGAGGAATCCATCTCTTAACTTCTTGAGTGTGCACTATAAAAAGAGCAAGATCCTTTTCTCATGGAGTCTCCTCTCTGTTCTCTAACTCTGTCTGGTCCAGTCCAGGGAAAAACTGATTAATCCGGTCTCAGTCTGTGATGGAGCTGTTTGTTCCCTCATCTCAGCATTGCTTCTTACTCAGGGAAAGGTGGAACAGACACTGAGAATGGTTTCCTTCCAAGGAGCACTGGTGGGTTCCCTTCAACAAGTCTGTCTCAAAGCCTCTCCGTGAGCATTCACAAGCTGCAACTCCCCATCTCGCTCCCAAGACTTGTCACCGAAAAGCCACCATCTCCTCCATTAAAGAACGCCTTGGGGTGCTGCATTGACAAACAAGTTACCATCACGCAGACTTTTCCTGGGCTATCATCACAGGATCCTGGCATGCCCCGACAAGGACACATGAGCATGTTGTTCTACGCACAGTGAAAAATATGTCTCGAGAGGCCCCTGCTATCCTAAAGCACTGACACTTGAAACATGGCAGATGATGGAGAAGGAGGGAAAGCTACTACATAGCAATCTGGAAAGCATTTCTTGCAGGGGCAGCGATCTTTTTGACGGGGAAGGTGTACGACAGTGAGCCCTCATATTCTAGCTTTCCACAAGGAGCTGGAGAGCTTTGGATTAGAAATGGAAAGAGCAACAGAGTGCCTTAGATGGACAGCTACTGTATGTGAAGAAAGATGTAGCAGTTTGGATATGGTGCTAAGAAAGAAGAATATTAAGCCAATAAAAATGACGAATACTGCATCAATATTCCTCTCTCCTTCAGCAGAAATGCCTGTAATCACACATTTATGAGTATCCACACTGCTTGCCCTTTGCAGCTACCCTTGGCTGCCAGTTGGGAAGAGATATATATTCTTTACCTCTGACAGTTATTACATTTTATAAAGAAAAATCAAGTCACTAAAGAGTTTTCTGACAACTGATAAGGTCTGGCTATTCTTTTACAGTCCCTCCCTTACAGAAGTGGCTGAGCTGCTGAACTGGAAATACTTGCTCTTGGCTGACACTTGACATGGGAAGGCTGAGCAGTAGAACTGGAAAGGTATTTTTCTGTGTAATCTGTGCTATTTATTGTTTTCAAATGGGCCTATTTTTCACCAATTTGATTGAGGGCTTGTCACAGCAGGGACCATGAGGAGTGTTCTCCTTCAAAGTGTTACAGCTCCTCAGTTACAATAAGAAAATCAAGTAGATCTGTTTGGTTAAACAAGTAAGTGACCCCAAACCCAAACCCTTCCAGAGAAAGGGACTGTAGCAGGATATTAAACTCATTTCATGGATGGGAAACTGAAAAGGACCAGAGCCATGGTCCTGCCAGGCTTTATGCAAGTGCTCAGCACTACTAATACGTGTCATCCACCAAAGCCAGCTGGACTATTCCAGTAACAGAGCTGAAGCACATGGGTAAATATTTGCAGGATTAGGGCCCAACTGACTAGCCTCTCCATTCAGCAGGCTGCATCATTTCAAGCGCACAAGGAGTCCCATCGAAAGCAGCTGGATTTTTATCTTTAGGAAAGGCAATAACTGCGGTTAATGTTAGAGCAGGCAGAGAAGTCAGTTGGGACTATTTCCATGCCTGGAGCTCGGCACTTGCTGTACCATAGCTTGCCCGAGAGATTAAGGGTAGGAATTTCTAAAGCATCAAAGGTCCAATGAACACTGAAAATCAGTTGATTCACAGGCTTAGAGATGCACGTTAAGCCAAAATGGGGGCTTTCGCAAATTCAACCCAGAAGAGCTACTGCTCCCCCTTCTCAAAGCCTTCCTGCTAGCCAGCAATTGTCATCCTCCTCGCTCCCTCTGAGGACTCAGCTGCTCTCCCAGCCTCACAATAATGCAGGAGGTATCTGTGTGAGGTCCAGGCTGATGTATTGCCTGCCCTGCTCACAAACTATTGAGACCGAGAGCTTTTACCTCTTGACACAGCACTTGCCTACTCAGCAAGCTTACTGTATTCCTAAAACTCAGCCACAGCTTTTGGGGATGTTTGTGCTTACACAGAAAAATACTATTCTAAGTTTTGCTCCCTTCCTATTAAGCTCACTCCAAGCCTGGTAATTGCTTTCCCTCCTGCAAGCGCAGTAGCAGCAGCACACGTGATTTAGTACTGTTGAGAGGCAGCACGTGTTCCTGGTCAGCTTGTGTGCCTGCCTGCATTACGTGGGTAGGTATACTTTAATGCTGCAGAGGAAGGAGGGGGGGGAAGATTACCAAAGTGGCATCAAATCCATCTACACAGCCTGAAAAGCAATAAGTCAGGAAGGCCTTTTAACCCTTACTGGCTGGAGCTGCATCCTCCCTTTCAGAACAGTGGCTGGAAAAATATGCACGGCTTTGTAAGTTTATTATTAGTTTATGAGTGGTAGGCCATTCCCACTTGGTCCCAAAGAGTCTGTTCTCAAACTTGGACACAAAACGATTCATCTCTGTCCAACGTGCAGACACAGAGCATGACTGTGCCTTCGGACACGCAGAAGCAAGTCTCGGAGACAGATCTCTAACATACATCACCCTTGTGAGAGCACAGCAGAGAGACAGACATGGGTCCCTATTCTCCACAGCAAGGAAAGACCTCAGGGAAAAGCCTGATAGAGGAAAGAGAAGACAGTTTGTGCACAGGCACTGGGCAAGAAACTAAGGTGAGCATCTGAGATACGGTTAATGCAAAGGTGCTGAAGGCAAATGTTGAGAAGTGAGAGGAAATTAAGGAAAAGAAAATCCTGAATTAGTTCTCTAAACAAAGTTGAAAACACCTAAACAGCCAAAGACAAGGACAGGGCTAACAGTTCTTGTAACAATGCAACTTGAGATGATTTCTACTTGCTGAAGGCCCAGCCGAAAAGCTCGGTATGTGATAGCACTGCATGAACAGGATCTTTTTTTCCCTGAATATCTCGAGTTACACCAGAATCCCAGAAAAAGCAAATGGTGTCTATTGGGAGAAACTCTTCACCCTGCAGTTCATCCAAAGAGATACAAACCTTTCCGTGTGGCTAACGCTATAGCAACAGAGGCTTTCAGCTCTCAAGGTCACCAACATGGCCTTCTAGTTTGGGGGAAGAAGACAGCTATCGCACAACTGTGCCTTTGAATCCATGTCCATATACACCATGGCATGTTAGCTTTACATCACATCACAGAAACTCTGTTCCAGGTCTCTGAAAACTTAATAACATGCAACCTTTTCAGTTTGCTGCTTCAGAATAATCCACCTATTCTAGGAAAGCATAGAGTCAGCCAACGAAAACTCACACTACAACTGCAATCGCTCTCTTCACATTGAAATCTTACGCGATGCATAGCTCAGTGTTGAGGACATGGCCCTCTCTCTTCAGCCCAGCCTCTATCCCGACCTGTTAATCTGCTCTCACCTTCTTTGTGAATTTGTGATGGTAAGAAATATGTACCAAGTACTACACTGAGGCCATTTTATTAGACTACACAGCACATGCTGTAGCTATTTAACTCATATACACTGAATTGCTTAACAGGTTGTAAAGGTCCGGCTGCTGAAGGTTTGCTGAGAGAGCTACTGTCTATCTCTGTTATTTTAAGTGTTAGTTGCATGTCGGTGTGTCTTCTGGAGACGGAAGGCAGCAATCTTTTTACTAGATGACTGCAGTTAGTCAACGTATTGCTATGCAGAGTCAGTGCATTACTATGCACAGCGTAACATCGCCACAATAGGCTAGATGTCAAAAGAGAATTACAAATGGCATTTTGACCCTCACACATGCACATCAACAAGTTGGCAATAACACCTGGTTTGTGCCTGCCAGCAATTTCTGTGTACAAGGGGAATGAAACTCCTCTGAAGTAGGCTTCACCACCATTGCACTAAGATGTGAATATGGCAAATTAACAACTCTCATCAGTTCACGCTCAGTTATAAAGGTGAGAGTCACACAGACCTCACTGTATAGTTTACCATCTCAAGAAGAAGAAGGAAAAAAACCCACAATACTCCAAGAATTTTGTGCCAGTGAAGATGCCCAGTGACACAGTTACTCAGTAGGCCCACATGACAGCTGCAGTCAGTCTTTCTTGCCCAGGAAGACAGGGACTACTGTGAGAAAGCCATGGAAAGCCAAGCTGGGGAGGTGTTACTTATGATACCAGCACAAACAGAGCAGGCAGTGGGGAAGTAAGGGGCTCTCCTTCCTCTTTGGGGTGGAAGCACCCTGAAAACCATCCACCTCAAGGCCATCAATATACTGTTTCAAAACAAGTCGTGTTTTCCTTGGTTGTTGCACTTGTTGCTTGGATGGGAAGTCAAGTAGGCATGTCACAACAGGCACCTCCACTGCCTCTCCTTCCACCCCTTCCTCCTGCCTTGCTCTGCCATGTGGCCCTTGGCAGGAGTGGAAATAACCCTCACTGTGTCACCAGTTCAGCCTGGCGCATCCCTCTCACAGGACCATGCATGCTCTCCCTCCCTCACAGCCACAATTCAGGCATTCCAGGGTGCACTTGTGCCTCTCTGCTCTGTGTTTAAGTTGTTGCTTTATTTTTCTCCACTTCTAAGCTTCAGAAATATTTAATCAAGGGAGGATTTACATTTAAAACACTGCACCATGTGAAGCTGTGTACTGGGGAGTACTTAACCCCTACTACTTGCTACTTGCGGAATACGCGCTCCTATTACTGTGACCCCAGTTGCACGGTTGGTCTGTCTGTCTGCTTGACTTTCTTGCTAGAGCAAGTAGAGAAGCTTAAGAGGAATACATTTATAAGAAAAATATCAAATTTGTGCTCTGTTTTTACTTTCTTCAGTGCTTTATAGATAACAGTTAGACCCAAATTCTTCTTTCCATAGTAAATAACAGTCAGGGTGTTATCTTACAGCACAGCAGTAAACACCTCGTTGGCCTATATAGTCTCTTTATAAAGGATGCTGAATTGAGAGTCTAGAAATTCACTGGTGATAAAAAAACAGGGTTACAAAACTGTTTCCTGTGCTTTTTATATGCAATTTTTTTTTCTACTGTTCTACAGGACAAAATGGCACATGAAAAACTTTGTGGGCATCAAAAACCAGGTTTCAGTCAATAAAAATATTCTCTTTTTATTTTGCCCATTTCAAAATTTGTTTTCTATTATTTCCTTACATTTTGAAAGAAGAAAAAAATTCCAGTAAACCAGAAAGAGAAATATTCCCTTTAATTAGTTAATCACCTAGTGCTTTCTTCCCCTTAAAAAAAAAAAGTCAAAACCTTTTTACAGTTTCGAAGCTTCTGTACACTTCACTGTGTTGGGGATATTACTACAAAAAATCCCAATGCAGCCTGCAAAAAGCCTTGATTTTGACAAACTGACTTTTTAAATCAGGCATTTGCTCCCTGAAAATCTCTGACTGTTTCACGGAGGATGGTCCCTGCTGAACTGTATTTGAGGTCCCTCTCCTGTGATTTTGCCCCAGGCATTGGGCTGGGGCCCAGTAGGTGGCCCCCTTCGACAAGGCTCCATCAAGCAGGTCCCCCAGAGCCACCTCCCACCACCTCCCCAACACCTTCACCCAACAGGAGCCCAACATTTCCAGATGACTATTGATTTTAAAAAGATTACACCAAGCTACACTCATCAACAGGGCAAAACACATGTGAGCAAAGAACGAGCAACATGCTGTCCTGCCTGCCCTGTCAACTGGTATTTCATAAATATCCTACTTGAACATCTGTGCTTTTCATTAGGAAAAGGAAAATTCTGCCCATATCACATCGAATTATTCAGATTTTTTTTTTCCAATAAAAAAATTGCATCCTCTGTACTAGAAAAGCGCTCTCTGCTGCTGTGGTATTAGAGAGAGGCTTTCCTGTGAGACTAAATCCACGTTGTAGGGCTCCTTTACTGCATCAGCAGTGTCATACTTTATCAGCATTACCAGTCCTTCTTAAACTGAGACTTACAAACTCTTACATCGTCAAAGGATCTCCTACTTCTCACAACCACAGTAGCTCTAACCTCTCCTAGCTGAGCAATCAATAAGGTAAATATTTTTAGTCTCGGGGGTTAAAGAGAAACATCTAACTCCATGGGAAATTGGAGAAGAAGTGCTGTAGCAAATTCAGGAGCTGATCCAATGTCAGTGAAGTTAATATAAAGATGCCATTGCCACGAATAAGATGGGATCAGACAATTAACTGTGACTGATCTGACAAGTCCCGTGTGATTTCAGTACTCTAATCTAGAAAAACCTAATATTGTTAGGATGTGACCAATAGCATGTTTCAAGTTATTCTTTCTTTTTCACCTCCACACCACAGCAATTGCCCAACAGGGTAATATTTGCATAAATATAGGTGAGACAATGCATTCTTCGCAGTTTCATTTTTGACTCAGATCCTGAACATTTGGCCACCAGTTACAGTAAAGAACATACTTCACTGTCACTCCCATTTTTCTTGGAGCCAGAAATATACATAAGGAAACTTGGAGGTACTTTCCTAAATGTGATGTGTTTTCAATGATAAAGACCTCAACTTTGGCAGGGGCAAAGTTCACTGCCATTAAATGCTGATACAGCTTCCTTGACTGGAGGGCACATTCTTACTCCAGCTGAGAATCTGGTCTTATATATGCCCAGGTCAAAAGGCACCGACTGAGTTGGTTTCACTCTCATGGAGGCTTTGAACAAAAATTCTCGTTCTGGACATGCTGTTTTCCATCTGTGTCTCTGCCCCTAATTCTCCACTTGCTCTGGTTACATCCGCACAGGCAATTTAACTCACTCTGGAATTCCAAAAGGTGCCCAAGAACAGCCTGTGTCCAAGTGAAATGTCTCTACACGGCTCAGAAATTAAATCTAGCTCTTCAGCTTTGGCCTTCCAGAAATGCTGTTGCCCTGGCACTCTGTATAGATATGTCATACGGATACAAAAAGTAGCCAGGGATCTGATCCCAGGCAGGAACGTGTTCTGAATATCCTTTAGTCATATCAAAGCCAGTTTGTTTATGTAAGTCTGGCTCCTGAGACTACTTTCCTAACCCCTCGGCAGACCTCGCCCCAATATTTAAATACTCCAAACTACCAACTTCATTTCCAGACATTTTCCAGAACTTTGTTCTGTCTGTTTCTCTGGAGAGGTGCTGACTGAAGAGACTGGTCAGACCGCAACGAAGTTGAAGGAAAGGAGACAACCATTAGCTGAAGTGGCTGCAGGATCCCAGCTCTTCCCTCCATCTTCCTCGAGACCGAAGATGATACCTATAACTATTTGCACATTATTTCCCAAAGCCTGGGATCAGCACCATGGGTAAACATGCTTACAAATAGCTCCCATGACCCTTGAGACACCTGTCCTCTTCATGTTGCTCAACCTCACAACCTGAGTTTTCATCACCTCTTTTGTCTTGCTCTTCCTTTCCCATAAGAGCCCTGGAAGCGGGGGCTCCTTATTTATAGTCCACCTGACTACCATGCGGACCTTCATTCAGCTCTTTCTGGAAACACGCTTTCTTCCCCCTACCAAACTAAGGAATACTGTAACAATATTTTTTTTTTAAGGTGAAATATGTTACACTGTCCTGTGATCAATCCCCCACCTTTGCATTCATGTCAAGCTTGAACGTGAGAGGCTCTGAGCTCTCTCGCTGTCTGGTGGAGTTCACTGGTAGGGAGAAGGGGAATGGGAAGTGGTGGTGGCTGTCAGGAGCCAGGTTGAAATTGCAGCTCTAGAAGCCTGAATCATACGGCTCCTCTTTACAGATTTTTAGCTTCTTGAGGCCAAATGCATCTCATCCGTTCTGTGCACATTTGCAGTGCTCCACTTATCACCACAGCACAGAGATGCAGAGATACAGATAGATAACTCCAGTGATTAAAAGTAAATCTGCCATGGAACATGTTCTAAATAAACAAAAAATTAATTCTCTCTCAACAACACTGGAGGGATAAGGTTAAAATATTCCTAGCTCAGTCACCAACCTAAAGGTGGTATAATTATTCAGCTGCTTGCAAGGCTACTTCTCTACAAATTATAAGGCAGAGTGATATCTTGTGACTGGTATCAGATGCAAAACCTAGAGTGCTTGCACATGATGAAAGGTGCTGAAAAAACAGTCCTGGAAAATTAAGTCCTCTCTCATCCACAGCAGATGATCAGCCGTGGCAGTGGTCCCGGACCACACTGTTCACTTGGGTGAGTTAATTCTCTGAGGAACAAACTCAGTCACCATGGTCTTTATAGGCTCATCTATGCCTCTCTGCAGAGTCAGTCAAGAAGCAATCAGTTTCTGCCACTGAAGACAACAGTTCAGGGATGTGTTGGCAACACAATCAGAACGGAGCAAACCCGTTATGATGTATTTACCACTACTGAGTGTTTATGACACAACCACTAACTGTTTTTCAGGACCTTTTTATGGAAAATAGCATATGTGGAAGGTGTCATTTAATGCTCTTTACAGATGCCTGGATCACTTAGAAAGAGAAAAGGCTATTTTAAGCTACCTTTCTTCCAAGCCCTTCTTTGTATCATTGTTTTAAACAGCTATCTGACTTAAAGAGGCTCATCACCACAGGATCTCTAAAGTCTCCTTTCAACAGTCTTGTGAGATAGAGAAAAGTATTATTTCCTCTTACAGATGACAGACTATGGCACAGAGAGACTACTACACTTCTCCAAGGTCACACAGCAAGTGTACAGCATGGCCGTGAGCATCACCTAAGTCTGCAGAGTCCTCTGCTACTATTTTAGCCTCCACATCATCTTTCCTCTCAAATGAAAGATGACCTAGGTGCTGAGATCCCACTGTAGCTCCTGGGACCCTACAGCAGCTCCTGGGATGCTTCAGCACTTCTCTGCCTCTGTCTCTCTCTCTCCTGCACACAGAGAAGAGCAGAGAGTCACTGCTCACCTGGTGGGTGCATGCTTCTGCTCCTCCTCTTCATCTGTGTCACTGCTGATGGTGATGACACTCACTGCGGGACTAGGGGTGTCGGGAATGATTATCGTCTGTCGCTGTCGCTCCCGCGTGGTGCTGGTGGCCACATCGCCCCAGCCGCAGGTGACGGAGGTGCTGCAGGCAGGGCTGTTGTGCACCATGGCACAGCGGGGAGGTGTGTTTTCCTTCACTCGTTTCGAACGCTGAGGCGAGCTGATGGATTGAGAGGATGAAACTTCATAGGTGGATGCATTTCTGGAAATGGGAAAGGTTGTTATTTGGTTAAAACTTGGTTTGCTTAAGTTGCCTGTTGCCATGGCTTTTGGTTTCTGGTCTCTTTCAGTGGCACTGATTCATGGAGTCTAGGAAAAATGCAAAACTGACAGTCACCTCTTCAAAGGACAGAGTGCCTCACATGACTTAATAATATAATTGGCTGAAAAGTAGTTTCTTTTAGTAAAAAAATCAATTTTGTTTTCCCTAAAAATTTCCAAATGAGAAATGCTGCCTCCCAGGAGTTTGCACTGGCAGGTAAAGGCTCGTCACACAGCTTGGACATAGAAAACACAGGCAGGCCCAGTATGGCTGTCGCAGAAGGAAGAACCACCCAAATGAGAATCCCTTTCTCCCATATCCTGCATGAATGCATCGTGATCAAATATTTTTTTGGCCAGAAAAAGCTAAAGGTAAAATCAGAATTTGTTGTGGAAAACAACAAACATTTATCAGGGAAACTGCTCTTCTCAGCTGAAAATTTAATTTTCTGTTTAAGAATCTTTTCAATGAACAATTCCTGCCCAATGCTTTATTCTTTAGGATAGGGGAGTCCCATGGATGAGAGCACACAGATGAGAGGACATACACTCTGTTTCATTTCATTCCCACATGAGGCAGCATATATAAATCAGAAATAAAAGAACCATATTTTTATTATGCAGTAGAAAAGCAGTCTCAAGTGCTGTTTTCTTCTGAATCTTCCAACTTCGGCTTCCTTGCCTGACAGTTGGAAAGCGCCCACTTGGATCAGAGATCTGAACACAGAACCTGTCCACCAAGCAGCGCAGCACAGGTCTGCAGATGGGAATATTTACCAACGTACACTGACTAAAGCCCATTTAACGAATTTCCTACATTTTCTTTCTTCCCCCCTCTTTTTTTTTTTTTATTTCTTCTGCCTATTGCAGAACATTTGCAGATCCAAAAAGGAAGCAAAGTTCTGGTTTTGTTCTACAGTGGCGCCTGGGCTGCATGTTCAGCTTGGCCTGAAAGCTAACAAAAGGAATAGGTGACATCCATCAAAAGGAAGTCATTATGGACGTATCCCACTATACCAACTTACACAGGGTCTTTTGCATAACAAGCGGCTGCACAGTAGCATTTGCAGTGCTTCTGGAATACCAATGAGCAGTGTGGAGTACCCTCCTCTCCAAAGGAGCACTTTCCTCATTTGGCTACAAAAGTGTCACAATTAATGAAGCCGTAGAAACTCGTTGCTCTGAAAGTGTCCAATTACTCCTGGACACTGCCCCTCTGCCCCTGGAGAGGGAAGGAAGAGGGGAGGCCCTGCACAGGCACACTGGCTGCAACAGGCGCTCTCTTTTGCTGGCTGGCTGGGGACGTAGCTGCCTCTGCTCTACATTACGAACAGACTAAGACAGCTGGAGCCCACCCAAAGTAAACGCAACTTTAGAGAGCAGATAAATGGGAAGGATTTAAATAGTGGCCTCTTAACTAGAGTCAAATTGGTTGTGAACTCAGAGCTCCTCTGGCCCCAGTCCAGTCACCCAGGAAAACCACAAGCTCCTCTGTTTTTGCTACTGCACATGTGGTGACCCATTTTGGTTCTCTCCCTTCCACTGTTTTGTTTTGTTTTTTTTTTTAAAGAAATACACTAGTTTCCCAGCCCAGAGGACTTCCCCCAGAACAGCTGCACATACATCTTAAATAGCCTTGTCCTCTCGGCAGGATCACAGGGCTGTGACAGGCACTGCCAAAATCCTGCCATTTGAATTGTGCCACATAGCATACTGTGAACCAAAACCCAGTCTCCTCCTTGCTGAGCCAAAGAGTCCTACTGAGAGTTGACAGATTTAGGTGTCTAAGGACTGCCCCTGTATGAGATGTCCTTATGAAGCGCTCCCTCTTTTATGCTGCCATGATTATAAAAAGGACAGTGTGGGTATTTGTTGCTGGTGTATACTGTTGAAGATAGCGGCCAACCACCTACGTTATGAGCTAGAGGGCCCCAGTCCTCCACTCTGCACGGCATTAAAACTCAGAAGACAGATCATCACCCTGCCGCTTTTGAAAGGGCAGACCTCGTGCGCACACATCAGGCACATATTCCTGAAGATGCCGTCTCCTGGAGGTGCACCACCCCATGGAAATGTAGACACTGCACCTCAGGAGTGTTTTGCGATGATGTGGGAAGAAAAGGTTTGGCAACTGGGCATTGCGCCACGCTGACCTGAGAATACAGTTACATTTTTAAGTTACAAGCAAATACAAGCTCTCAGGTCATTACAGTGGCATAACAAGCTGTATGAACGGGGCCCAAGTCTCCCATCTTGCCACTCTCCAGCCACCAACTCCCAGAGAAAATGAAGCTCACTGGGTATAAAATGTGCCTGACTACCTTTTACACCCTGCTCTCCTGACCCGAGTGCAGAAGAGGTGAAGCAGCAAAGAGTCCAGTCACAAAAAGCATGATCTAATCACTAGTGGACCACGGAAGAAACTTTGTTTTGCCCCACAGACGTCAGTGAATACCACCCTCGCCAGCACGTGCCTCACCGACGCCACAACCAATGCCGACGCCGGGAGCCGTGCACACTCACCGGGGTGCCGACTGGTGCTGCTTACTCTTCCTGGCGGAGGTGGCAGCGGCGGGCGGCTGGCGCATGACGTGAGCAACACCCACGTTGACGGGCTGGGCTGCAGGGAGAGTCACGTGGCTAGCCAACAGCGCGGGCTGCTGCATGATGGGGTTATAATGGCTGCCATGCGCGTGGGTGTTTCTGCAAAGGGAGGAGACAGGCACACGTTTACAATGCAACCAGCGGCTCTTCATCAGGTCCTTTCACAGACTCCCACTGCCTTCACCTAGTCACCCTCCTCCAGGGCCCATTAGGCTCCCATGCCCCCTAGGAAGGAGCGTTTTCCCCAGGGAATTGTCTGAACAAAGTGGCGTGGGCATGGCACTCTGCTTCAGGGACAGGGAATGGAGAAGCTGCTCGTACCTCTCAGCTTAGGGAGGTGGCAGGCTGTAGCCTCTGCCCTTCTCCCCTCAGCTCTGCAGCCTTGTGGGACCCCATCCCTCCCACCCTGGCACATCTCATGCCTCCTCCAGCACCAGTGGGTACTTCAGGGAGCCACCAAGTGCCTCCAATTTACCTCCAGTCTGCCAGTGGTTGGGTGCCCGCCATGGACTCCGGGATGACGGTTGTGTGCTGGACAGAAGTGTGGGTGGCCACGCCGGTCAGCTGCTGCCAGGCAGGAGGGAGCAGGATCTGCTGAGTGCCACCAGGCCACGCTTGCTGTTGAAGAGATGGAAAATAATTTCTTAACAAGAGGCACCATACACTGAGTGTGGTGGTGGTTCATGGTTAGCTGGGACTTCTAATAGTGAACATGGTCATACTACCTAGCTCTTACCACTTTTCAGTCATAGATGACAAATACTGTTAGGAAACCACAGTAAATGCAGTAAAAGTTATCAATATAGAGAGTGCAAAGGAGAGGAAACAAATCTCTGCAGTCCAAAGCTGTGTTTCAGGTTAAACTGGGAATGGGAGGGATTGAAACTGGTCAGCATTTAAATCCAAACATCAAACTCTTCAGCACCTTTTAATGGTGCCATTGCACTATGGTCCCATTGTTATTTTCCCTTTCCTACAGCCAACTTTCCTTCCCACCCCAACACAACCCTAAAGGACTTCAGGAACTTAGAGGAACTTTTCAAGGATCAGGAAAGAGGACTGGGGGCTGCAAGTCTTTTGCGAGGAGGAAAAAAGAGGAATTTAGGGATATCAAAAGGGAGTGAGTACTGGTCACCAAGTGCTCCTTAGGAGGAACACCTTGCTGCACTGGCCAAGGAGCCCAGTTGCCTGCTTCCAGCTCACCGGCGGACCCATGGCCAAAGCAGAGCAGAGCCGTGCATGGCTACCCAACACATGCCTCTCCTCTCCCTGCGCTCTCTGGCTTTGTCTGAGCGGATGTCCCTCTTGCAGGAGTGGAATTCTCTGCCCTGTGAGTTGAGCCATCGCTCTGCTATGCAACCACCCCTCTAGTTGCGCTGCCACAGGCATGACTCAGGTCGTCCTGCTCCAGTGACTCCATACATGAGTCAGATGATTGTTTTTTTAACTTGGGAAACTTCCTTTGCTCTGTGCTGCCTGGAGGCAGCTCCAGTAGCTTCTCACTGCCTGGGCCAGGGAACGCTGGGGTACTGGCTATAGCCCTCTTTAGCTCCAAACAGCACCACTATATTGGACCTGTGTTGGGTTATCACATAGCTCTAAGCAGGCTAAATTTTAAAGAGGGGAGGCTTCTTCCAGGCATGCATTTGTCCCCATCTCCGTACTCACAAGAATCCTGTGAACTACCCCCATAATCCCCTCCTATCTCCCAGTAAAAAGAAAACACAAACCAACCCCCACCTCCCAAAAAAAAACCCCTTTTCCCAGTTCTGCTCCAAAGTTTGACTGTCTTGTAATTTTCCACATTGTTGAGCTACATGAAAAGGCTGCTCCAGTGAGGCCTCCCAGCAACATCTGCAAAGGATGGACAGTCACAGGGCTCCTGAGAGCTTTTTTTTTTTTCCTTTTCTTTTTTTCCCTCTTTTCCCAGCTTTGATTTAAAAGAGGAGACTAAACTACTGTTGCAGCCAGTCTCAGGGGAGTACCTGGATTTACTTGCAGAGAAAAGTGCTTCCTCCCTTTTCAGGAAGAAAACTGAACAAATCTAAGCTCCTTTCCCAACTGCAGTGCATAAATTTGGATGCAATGTCAGGGTCCAGGCACAAATTCCTCACTTATTAGGTAAGGACCACTGAATCATTTAATCTGCAGATAAGACTCGTCTAGGCTGATCCACTAGCACGCTGCGCTGTGCGTACACACGGGAGGCTTGCGCCGGCAGCCGCAGCCTGTTCTCAGTTATTGCATTACTGTGATATTGTGCCGCTGTGGCAGAGTGCCACGCTGGCCCCTGCGCTCAGGAGGTGGTGGGTCTCCCGGTGCGATGGAGCTCCCACTTCGGATGTAGAGCAAGGACGACTAATGGAATAAGCATGTTTGTTCTGAATGCTGGCGGCAGGACTTTTGTGGGAAGAAGTGTTGTTGGGAAGGAGTTAAAAGGAGAGAAAATCAAGAATTCAGGCCTTGTTCAAGGACAGGGGATAGTTCTGGGTCAGGTCATGGAAGCCTGCCAGAAAACTGTGCAGCTTTGTCTCTTTTGAGATCTGAAGCTGCAGAGAGCCATTAGTAAAGACAGGATCAGTCTCCTTTCATTGGTCTCTGTGAGTACAGTATGTGGACTGCACTTGCTTGAGAGGCTGAAAACAGACCCAGAGAAGTTACAAATAAGTTACTTTTGCCACTGATTCTGCATCTTGCAGGCTGCTTGCTCTGTCTAGCTCCATGCCATGGGCTGCAGACACACAACTGCCAGAGATGATGCTCAAAATCCCTCACTGCCTCTGCTCAGGGTCCCTCCAGATCCGAGAGCTCCTTCCCCTGTCCCTCCTCCAGGACTGCTAGTCTCTTAGAAAACACACAGGGAGGGCTGGATGCTGGCTGCGCTGGGATGCAGTGAGGCTTTGCCAGCCACAGCCATCCTGAGTGGGCAAGCACAGCGACCTGCGCTGCATGCTAGGCAGGGGAGAAAGCTTGATGGAACTACACAGTGCTGGAAGCATGAAGAGTGGCACCACGCCTGATCAGGGGGACAAATAAGGTGGGTGGAAAGACAGAAGCAGGCTCCGGAGGTGCTATGCTCTCTGCTGGGGACAGTCCCTCTAGTAGTTGGAGCAATTGCAGAGTCCGGTCTGAAGAGCATTAGATAAGCAGCTGTGCATGAGAGGAACAGCTCTCTGCTGACAGAGACACACAGCCGCTCAGAGATCAGATGTGACTACAATGCATTACAAAGAAGCTGTATTTTTCCATTCAGAAAACTGGAATTGGGTACAGATTTGTTTATCAGACCAGCTGCTCAGTCCAAACCGAGCGAGGCCCGCGGACACCAGATGCCACCGGCATCAATCAGAGCACCTTGCCATCAGAGTGGCAGCTAGCATTTCTCATCGCATGAGACAGACAGATACATCAACAGGCAGACTGCCTCTCTTTTATTAAATCAAAAATTAAAAATCTGTGCAAGTGAGGAATGTTTCTCAAAATCAGCTTAAATTCCCTTGTGGAAGTGACAGTGAATAAAACATCAGTAGAAAGTATGAGAGGGGCAGCCCATAAAATGGGAGTTCACGTACCAGGGCAGCCAGAAATTGGGAGCAAAGCTCCTCCTGAACACTCCCTCCCTCCCACAGTCTCTGTGGTGACCCCAACAAGGCCACCTCAGGAAGAAAGGAGGAGCTGGACGTCCTGAGATCTTTCAGGATCCTGCTGCCTTTGGAATGCTTCAAACCTGACCCTCACCCCTTCAAGCCCCATGTCACAGCACACCTCAGGAGGCCTGGCAGAATGGCAGGGGGGTGCAAAGCTCTGTCACCTCCTTCACCGGCTGCCTTGGCTGACTTCTTGCACAAGCAATCGGTGCCCGCAACCATGCCTGTACAGCCTGCTTCTCGCTTTGCCATTGTTTTTGCTTCCCCTGCCTCTTAGGCTCTCCTTTCCTACCAAACAAGAGAGGTGTCCCACGTAGGTTGTTACGACAGGCTGCAACAGAGATAGGTTCGTTATTTCAGACAGCCCTCTAACAAAGACTCTGCTACTGGGAAGGGGCAGGGCACATTAGCTACACGTTGTGCTTCAATCTGCCTTCACCAGATAAGCGCGATTGGCAGCTGGCAAAGAAAGGCAACTGCACCAACAGTCTTACCCCAGCAATGCAACACACAGGCATAAACCCTGAAGTCTGCTGGTACCTGACTGCGTATGAACACACAGGCATTGATGGAGGTATGGCAGATCAGCCAATCTGGAGTCAGAGGCACG
Source organism: Chlamydotis macqueenii (assembly GCF_036417535.1). Taxonomy (NCBI): domain Eukaryota; kingdom Metazoa; phylum Chordata; class Aves; order Otidiformes; family Otididae; genus Chlamydotis; species Chlamydotis macqueenii. The sequence goes on along the minus strand of NC_141556.1, from coordinate 63,067,967 downwards.
CATTTTTGACTTGTAAGTCATCTCTTCCAGGCTGCACAACTTGATACTATTAGGCACTTTTTTTTTTTTTTTCCCCCTGCCAAAAACATGCCTGATATTGGCAGAGGTACCATGGGACCAGGTGGAAACCAGTAGGGGCAGATTCACTGAAACCAGCACAAGGAGGAATGAACTGCTTCTCCTTTTTGAGGAGCTGGGATTCCTCTTGAGGATGTGCATGTGCTCGGTGGTACCCATTCCCATTTGGTTTTTATCCTGGGAGGAACTACGCTTTTCCTGTGAGCGTATGTTGGAAAATTGTGCCAACAAGTCCTGTTGAAAAGTCCTGCTTCTTGGCTGTGGGGCCCTTGCCTCTGCCCCATACATCTCTCTCCCAACTTAAGAGAAGAGAGGCAGCTTATAAAACAGAAGGGTGCAAACTTAAAGCACGGAAGATATTTATCAGCAGCATGCAATTCACCAGCTCAACTCCTGGCCACAAAACTACTGCTGAGACCACAAATTTAGGAGCATGCAGGAAGGTTATTGATGGTTCCTCTTCAGCAGAGGCCTGACACAGCTTCTCCTGAGGCTTCCCACTGATTCCATGGAGAGACAGAAGATGATCTTCCCTGAGACTTTTGCAACTCTGACATGGCCTTTGAGCTGAACAATGAACTGAGGGAGGTTTGGACATTTCTGGAGATCCTTATATGGTTGCCCAAGTCTCCAAACTGCACCACAGAAGGCCCTCAGAGAAAGCTACTCTGCTTACCCTCCAAGAGCTAAGCAATACAAAAAAATACCTGTCGAGTTCAGTGTCTTCAGAATTCCTTACCTGTGCAAGGAGTCCTGGCTGGATCTGAAGAGGCTGGGCCCCAGGAGCCTGAGTGACAATGGGAACGGCGTTCTCCATCCGAACAGAATACCCAGCATGCTTCGAAGGGGAGGCTTGTAACCCTGTTCCACCAGCACAGAAGGTACAGCATTAGCTATCAACAGCACTGCTAAGAAGGGCTGTCTAGTTTTCAGAAGTGCCTAAGGACCCTTCCTGATGTCCACTTAAATTGCAGTGTTCAGTCCCTCTGAAAAATTAGGCCCTCAGAGTCCCACATATTCCACCCCAGCCCGAAAATGTTTATCAAATGTTGATACACATGATACATGCGTAAGGGTGCAGAAAGGACATTTACAAAGACATTAAGGGATTAACTGAGTTCATATTTTTAGGGTACCTCGAATTTGTGGGAAACATCTTAATGTAACATGTACAGGGAGAAAAGGAATAGAGGGGAGGGAAGGGCTTCTCTTCCCCCATAATATCTGGTCTGACAACAGAAAATGGCCCTTACCAGCCAAAACCCATTGCTATGTGAGAATGCTCTCTTTAGACCAAAGTGGGAGAGTGGGATGGGAAGTGAGAACTCTGCACTCCCTCAGCCTTCACAGGAATAGGTGATTTTCTCTTGCACAGCTTCTCAGGACTCATATTTAAAAGGCTCTGATTGACCGTGTAATCTAGCACACCCCAAACTCCAATGATTGCTGACTCAGCCTAACTGAGCTGAAGAAAGCTTGCCGCTCCACCACCTTAGTGCGTGCTGTGCCTGTGCCTGTGCTACCTCCTCCACTTTAGAACTTCCTGAAGACAGCAAGCAGAAGATGTTAGCTTACATATTCTAGCAATACATTTCTGAAGTCAAACCCCTGAGATGCATTTTAACTATGTAGAAGAGGTCTAGCTAAACTCCCCTAGTTCAAAAGAGCTTTGATAATCTTGCAGAACATTTAACAAGTGCCTAGAGACTGCTGCACAGACAGGCTTGTAAAAACGAAGAGGAGAAGTTGCACCAGCTGAACCAAAGTCTATTTAGACAAGTTCGTACAGATACCCATCTAGTTTTTCCAAATTGCTACAGCATGTAAAGTCAAGAGAAGGACAAGCGGCTAAATCTGATCATCACCCCAGCTGTCTGCCAATGGTACCTGCCACTGGTTTACACAGGCAGAGCTGTTTGCAGCAGGGCTGCAGCTAAAGGAAGTGCACTGAAAAATGGTCATGAGTATCTGTTATGGGAGCAAACCCTCATCCCCACCAGCACCACCCTCCCTGCTGCATTAACCTCCTGAATCCATCTCCCTTTTAATGACTGAATCCCTGAGAAGTGATGAACTCGTTATTTATGTACTGATTTATTGTTGTTGTAGGGGAAAGTTTTCAAGTTTAGCAAAACGAGGCAGAAGAGCCTCAGACTTTCTGTTCAAGGCAAAGGACAACAAATATCACATGTTCTCCCCCAACTCCTTCCCAGTGTCTGCCCATTGTTTCAGACCAGTCACCTCCTACCCATTGTCTTCCACAAGTTGCCAACATTTCCTTCTCCAACAACCCCACTGCTCTTATTTACTAGGCCAGCAATTTTTTCTACTACATGATCTGCACTAAGGAAGCTTGTTTCCAACGAGAGTTAGATGCAACAGCAGCGGGGAGGGAGCGGCGACCGGCCACGACCTGGCGAGGCTGTTACTTACCTTGGAAGCCTGGTGGGCAGACGATAAGAGCTTGCTGGAAGGGGTCAGGCCGGGCACAGATCTGCGCTGTTCCCGTCTGCAGGGGCATGCTCCGCTGGGCCACGGCAGCCATGGACGCCGCTGAGGGCTGGTAGAGTGTAGATTGGTAATTTAGTATGGAGACCTCGGGGTTGGCTAAGGAAATAGTGGCACTGGAGGAGGTGGGAGCCAGGTTGGTGGTCTAAAGGAATGACGGGAATTAAAGAAAAACAAACAAAAAATGAGGGAGATGGGTAGGCTGGAGGAAGCGAAATCCAAAAATAAAATAAAAAAGTAAAATAGTGCAAGATAAAGTAAAAAAAAAAAAAACAAAAACAAACCCAACAAAATAACAAACCAGCAAACGGAAACCAAACAAGGGGTAGAGCGGGACACTGAGGAGCACAGGGGCAAGGGCAGCTATTGGGAAAGGAGCAGGATCTGCCTGAGTGACCACAACTGGATCATGCCATGGGACCTCTGGCCATGCAGCACTGCCATGTACTGCTTGGAGATGCAGTGTGTTCTCCAAAGCAGAACTGCAGCCCCATTTATTACCTAACTGTCTCTGATTTGCAGCATGATGAAGATGGGTTAAAAAATGCTACTGTCCCCAAATCATGCTGTTCTCTCATCATGTTCACAGCTTTATAAGAAGCTCATATTTCTCAAGTATAAGAAACCCAGCACCTCTATGCCCTGCAAAGCCTCTTCCTAATAGGAGAGACTCATTCGAGCCTTTCCTCTACCTTGTATCTAAGACTGTACATGCTCCTTGAATTACGTTTTGAATTCAAACGAATCAGAAGGCATAACAGTAGGTAATAATGATACTTTCAAAGTCCAAACTTTGTTTGGCTTGACTTTAAAATCTCTTAGAACAGAAGCCCTAGCAGAGGATGTTGCAGAGCCACAAAAATCAGTCCAGCTTTCTGCAAAACATGGGGAAATCTGAGGGTGACTTGTGTTTTATTTGGACTGAGTCTGTAAGAGTTGCGGACAAACAACCCCTAAACAGCTCTGCCACTGCTCTACAAAAATATGCCTTTAGCATTCACGTCTAGGCAACCAGGCTCTACCAGATCAGAGCCCACCTTCCCCTATATCCAAACACACCAGCATCACTGCTGGAGATAGGTGAAACAACACTTTCTTATGGAGACATATGAACCTAGGATGAGGCTATGATCCAGTCAAGGCTGCAGGAGGCAGCAGGCTCAGCATTTCACACTGCCCTGATTGCCACTGGGCCCGGGACGGGTACTCATGCTGCACTGCCACAGCCACAGCCACGAGGGATGCGATGGCGAAACAGTTCTTCCTTCTCCTCCTCTCTCTGTGCAGAGGCAAAGAAGTACAATCTGTTCCTCTGTGCAACACACTAAGCAGCAACCACGACAGCTCCCACACTCCTAATCTCAAGAGTCATAACTGGAAGGAGGCAACCTCCGGATATTTTGTAGAGACAGGGAGCACCAGAGAGCCAAGACGAGTGGCATGTTGAAGAGAATGGTGAAAGGTTTAGAGCTTGCTCAAATTAAAACACCCTTCCTGGAAATGTTTCTACCACTTCTTCTAGGAACACTGGAGATACCGGTTCTGCTCACAACACACACGCCTTATGAGAACTGAGAGATTACCATGGACCTTCCCAGCCAACAACCAATCTTAACATCAAGTGAGTTGTGAGGAAACGAAAGCAAGTCTGCATTTCCTATTAGCAACTGTGGTACAAGTGGTGTCTCTGCCCTGCAGCTGGGGCCTAGCGGAGCATGTAGCACGCATTTCTTTAGTCAGCATCTCAGAAACAGCCAAGAAAGGGAACCAGTGTTTGTAACTAATGCCCTATCACACCAAGCCATGACCTATCTCTGTCTGCATCTGCTTAATGAATTGTTTCAAAAGACCTTCTGTGATCACATGTATTGAGAACTGAGTCATGAAGTCTGGTTCTCTGAGTGACACAGGAACACCCTGTACATCTACACAGACTCCTTTCTCTTCCTTGCTTTCCAAGCACCATTCCCACAACATCACCTGCAATCTCTAGAGTGAATATTGAGCAGCCTGTTCCCAAAAGGCTTAAAAGACAGTAGCTATTTCTTGAGCTTCAGTCTCCTAGAGCGCTGTCCCTGGAGAGTTTCCTTTCACTGTTGTAATACAGTACCACAGTAAACAACTTAGCCTGCTAGTCACATAAAATTTATCAAGCCAGCACCCCTCAACACTGGGGCACGTATGATTACAAAGCCAGAGCACACCAATGTAGAGTGCAATGTGTTCGAAGAGGGGGAACGTGCACAGCGTCCTCATGTCATCTGTGACATCTGGAGTAAAACCAATGAGAGATAAGAAAAAACATCACCACTAAACAACTCTTTCCTGTTGATTGGTTACAGTGCTGTGACCGTTACAGAAGGGTTTAAATTCTTTTTACTTCAATGTCAATTTGAAGAAGTGCTGTAAGACCACAAATACTTCTGCCTGACCCAGGGAGCGCAGTCCTGCTTGCTGCATTAAGGGACTAATGAGCTTTTCCCCATAGCAACTTCCCAAGTAACAGGATTTATCACCCCAACAACGATATAAACAATGAGGGCAACATTTCACTGTTGCACAAAATGTCACAAGATTACCACTTGCCTGAAGAAAAGAGAATGGAGAAGAGCTGAGGAAGGAGAGTAAAAAAAGTACCATGTTCTGGCAGGCATGTTAAATGGGATGCTACTTTGTTTTTCATCTTCTAGACATTTACATCTACTAATGTAAATGTTTCAAGCACTGTCTGCTTCTGATCGATACCCTTACCTGGTTGTGGACTGTGTTCAGCTGGTTGTTAAAAGTCATGGTCAAGTTGGTCGATGTGCTTGGGGCTACATGGGTGATGAATGGTGTCTTGCTCTGGTTCACGGTGTCATACATATTCACCCGTCGCTTGCAAATCTCCATGTTCTGGAAGCAGGACTTGACACTGTGGAAGTGGGGACAAGGAAGAGACAGAAAATCAACCAACTGACCAACAGAGGTAACAGTTCATCACAGTGGCCCTGCACTAGGTTTCAACGGCAGGTTTGGCACTTTCTGGGCTCTTAAAACCCGCTGCTATTTTATGCAGCTCTCTCTCAACCACTGAGAATCAGATTAACCCTGTGCTGTAGAGGGCCAAATGGGCGCCAAGATGAGAGTGGCTGCTCTGGGACTTCTGGGTGCCCCCAAGGGTCTGAGCACTGCAAGGTAAGTCACAAAAAGCAGGCAAATTGGTTGCTCTTTAGGTGGCAGGGCAAGAAATACAAAGCGGCTATTTTAAAAGCATGAAAGAGACTGAGAGCAAGATAGACAGATGCTGTTTTATTCTGATGATTGAGCCTGAGAGGAAAAGACAACTCATGCTTTCTGCCTCAGTGTAAGCCTAAATGTGGTTTTACAAGTCTTTTGCAAGGAAGGACTTTACTGTTCTTGGTCACTGAGACCCCTAAAAAAATCTTCTTTGTTCCTTTTAAAAAGTAGTTTGCTGAGAGCTGAGTCCAGGCAAGCGGTTAAAACATTGCCCCTGTCTGGCTAAACACTTCTGCAGATGCTTATCTTAAAGCACATGAGCAGTCAATGGGACGATTCACATCACAAAAGGTTATGCCAAATCAGATTCCTCGACACCCCGAGGGAATCGGGTTCTGAGGTTATCTCAGACTGAGAATTGGATCTCTAGGGGGAAAGATTACAGCCTGTTCCTCTACAGAGACTTTCCTTTAAATGTTATTGATATAGCAATGGAAAATTTGAGAAGTATCATATTTTGTATCCCCAGTAAAGGAGATGAAATACTCTCCACATTGCTAGAGCACTCTAGGTGTCTGGCACATGAAACTGCCGGTATTTCATTTTTATAATTGGGCTATCAAAGCTTACAGAGGTTTAAGAGATAACAACATAGCGAACCTGCGCAAAACTGTATTTTTAATAAAATCTCATTTTTCCAAGGTCTAAAACCCAATACAGATTTTCCACAATTCTTCCATAATAATTGCTTTTACAAATGTGACCTCAGAGTCAGAAAGACAACTCAAAAAAGTATAAAGGCATTTACTTTATTTCCATTTTCCCAACCCAGAAAAATAGCAAATCCAAACAGTGAACATCAGCTGTAGCTGTAAAAAATCAGCTGTATGCATAATTTCTTTTGTAACGATCTAAGCTGTTAGAGGTAGGGGAGGTGAACAAATTGTTTGTTCAAAAGGAACAAGTTCATATGATCCCTAGGGTTGGTCAGGAAGAGGACCTAGGTCTTTTTATCCCTGTCTTATCTCTTACTCACATGGTCATCTTTCTTCTCTTATAGGTAATATCTTGATTACTGGATCTGTGCCATAAAGACCTGCAGACAAGACAGGCTCAGGACACTGTGCATAGCTGAGCATTATGTGCATTCACTTAAAGAACTATGAAATACCTGTAAGTTGCAGAACATTCAGAAAAATTACACACTTTTATCAAATAAATATAGAAGACTATTGGATTGCATTTTTCCAGTCAGGTATGAGTATAATTATCCCTCCAAAAAGCAGAAAATACTGGAAAAAGTATATATTCTGTACACGGTAAATTGTGTGCATTACTGAATGGTTTTATATAATAAGGTATAATCTCTACTAATGTAATACTGTGTTCTCTGTCTTTAAAAAAAAAGGGCGGGGGGTGGGGGGGGGAAGAAGACAGGGACAGATCAAAATGGACAGAAAGACTGAGGAGTATGCAACAGATTACAGGCCAGGCAGTTAAACACGTGAAACAGGGAGCTAAAATAGTTTTGCTGTTTGCTTGGAAGTAAGCAGAACAGTCCCCCTCAGGCTGCTCAAACTTGTAGCCTCTCTAACGCGCGCCATAGCAGAGACTCCTTCCAGAAGCTACATCTTCCATGTACTCTCACTTTCTCTGCTGCCCAATTTACTTTCAAGACAGATTACAACTCCCTGCATCTCTCGAGGCTTTGAAGTTTCTATTCTCAAAACCACAGGCAATCACAGACAAAATTTCCATCAGCTTGCCATGCTGGTTACAGCTTATTGCTCTCTTCACCAATCACCGCTTCCAACATGGAGGGGCTGCGCGGGGTTACGCACCCGGCTGGCACGGCATTTAGTATTCAGAGACCTGATGCTGAATTTTTTATTCAGGTAAAATTCTCACTGCTATTGGCTCCAATCGTATTTTCAACTTTTCTGGGGCTTTGCCTGAGCAGCCACAAGCGAGCACTTCAAAAATGAAGACACAATTAGGGTTTGCTGCGCTAGCAGAAATATTTCTGATGGCAATGCATTATGCCAGAAATCTCTCCTATCTTACACAATCAGCTGTTGCACAGTAAAAAGGACTGTTGCAAATTAAGAGACTCTTGTATATGATGCTAACACAGTTAGAAAATACAGTCATTTTTAAATTTATGAACATTTTTACATGAAACTTACTTTCTCTCTGTTTAGCACAACAATCTCCCATCTTGTTTTCATATATTTATCATTTATTATCTACTTACAGTTAACTGCTCAAAATTGTCTGTGCAGAGTAAGTCTTATCTTGCAATAAATGTAACAAAAACGCAGCTACAGCTCCTTCACAGAAGGAAAACTACCTTAAACGAACTTGAAATACCACAGCTAAGAGCACATACACGGGCAGCAGAGGTGACACTCAGTAACCTGTTGCTCTGCAGCACCCACACAAACATACTCTTTGGCTTTGTAAGCAGTCCCCTTCAATTCGTACCTGAGCTCCTCACAGCCTTTAAACACCCATGCACGCGGCACTGGATGAAGCACAGTGCTGTGACAGAAACTCTGCTCTCCTGAGCAGGTGAAGGGACAGCCTGCGAAAGAGCCTTGAACTGCAGAGTGTTGTAGAGCAGGATGTTCAAAGCTGGGTGTCCTGATGGCTCTGGAAAACTCCCAGAGACCAGGCAGTTTGGTGTCTGCCGTCATTTGCACCTGAGAAGCCTGGCCCTGCCTGAACTCCCTGGGGGACAAGTGCAATGCGCTGGGTGCAGGTTTCCTGTGTTTTGGGCTGTTGCACTTCGTGACACAGCCTTAGGAGAAGGGGGAGCCAGCCTTGAAGGTATGACACTTCTTCCCATTCCCATTGGGCAGTGGAGTCCATCTCCATTCCACAAATGTGTCAGCTGAGGTCAGAGTGTGGTGTTTAAAGTTACACAGGCAGGCAACAAGAAAGCCGAAAAGTGAACTTGTCCTGTTGCCTGCGCCTGTAAACCAGCCTGTTGCAGAAAAAAGCTCTTTCCTTAAAAGCAAACAGCCCTAAATTGACCCCTGTAAGATGGGAAGGTTCTGGGAGGAAGGGGGCTCCCCACTGCAGATAAGGTTGATTACTGCAGTAATAATCAGGACTATATTACTTAGAGATATACTGATACTTTCAGCCCTAATTGCATAATTCCTTCTGCATTTTAATGCAAACATATGTAATTATTGAATATTTACATAATGAATATAGCACACACTGCAGTGTTTTAAATGCCAAGCACCTAAAACACAATCCTTGCAACCTTAAGACCTGCCAATCCTCTTTTTTTAACCAGTAAAAGATTAAAACTTAAGGCTTAAGCATCTTAATAATGCCCCTCAGACACACTTGGGTCTCCACCACAACCAGCTCTCCTCTTCACCCCTCAATTCAAAACCCACGAAAAGCCAAAATCACGTACTGCGTGCTGTGAGGGAAATCGAGCAAGTGCGTCATGGTGACGAAAGGGTGGTTCAGAGTTTCAATGGGTGTTATTCTCTTATCTGCATCTATCGTCAACATCTTCTTTAACAGATCTATAAACTCCCGCCGGTCCGCCTTTTCCACCAACATATCACTGCCTTCCAAATCCGTTGTCATGTTCACCTAAAAGAGAAAGGACAAGGGTGAGCGCTTAAGGGAAAGAACAGATGGTCAGGTCTCCAGCAAATTGAGTGTACTCCTTGCTGGAGCACATGCCCTGCAAGCCTCCCTGTCGAAAGGGGTAGTTGCTGAAGTCACACGGCAGACTCCGCAGTGGCTCGTCATCTGGCTTGTGCATGTCAGATCTCTAGACAGACTGTTAAGTGTTCAGCTCACTTGGGTCAATGGCTAATGAAACACTTAGTCACCCTCCACTGAAGATGAACAGCTTCCATGTGGTAGCAGGCAAGCTCTGATAATCAGTATATTTATCATATAAAGGACTGTGCTATCAGATACTTGACTATGTGTCCTGTGAGCAAAAATATACATAAAATAAATAAAAATTGTCAGCAGGTTTATGAGAAACATCCCATTCAGGTACCAGGTGCCAGGAAAAAAAAAACCCAACATGTTATTTCATCCATTTATACAGTCGCCTGATCTCAGGCCTCCATTTCTGCATGTTTGCTTGTGAATGCCACAGTGTCTAGACTTTGCTAGCAGAAACGCCACTTTTGTGCTAGTGTTGTGCGCTAGCATTGTGCCAGTTTTGTACACTAGTTTTGTTTGCTAGCATAAACTCCAGTCACAGGAGTGGTTAAGCCGGAATTAACTTTCACAACCACACGGAACTGACACAGTGAATTACTGCTGCTGTTCCCCCAGATAGCCACGTTTTACACAGAGCACGCACTTCTGTGACCACAGTGATTATTTTCAAAGTCACAATTTACAAATGGAAATATTAAAGCACAGAGAAGTAAATGACTTGCCAGTGGTCACACAGAGGAGCACAGGAAAGACAACAGAAAAAGCAGGATTTTGACACTCAGAGATGTGACTTAGCCATGTTCCAAGGCAGCTTTACTACAGCACATTGAGCTCACACGGCCCTGTGTGCAGTTTCCCCTACAAAGCAGCGTGTAACGAGCTGCTTTGGTAGGCATAATCCTAGTATTTCTCAGGAGCTGGCACAAGAATAGGATACACAGAGAAATCACGTAGTTCCCCTTTGTTAGTGTTGCTTGAAAGCATGTGAGGCAGTCTTGCTGGTTACTCACCAATGCTCTTACCTGTGCCATATCATCCAAACAGTTGAAAATATACTTTCTTGCTTCCTTTGACTTAATCCCCGTCTCTGCCTCATGATCATCTGGCGTCTGCTCAAAACAGGAGACAGGCATTGACCAGAACTGTCCTGCAATCAGCTGCAGGTTACGTGCCACTTCCAGCTTGTGCTTTATCTTGCCCTCATCAGAGACCACTGTGTCTCTCTTGCTCAACCAGATAACATTTACACTATCTCTGCTACGGTAATATGACAGCTTTCATGTCACAAGGTGATTTATCACTTCTTTTTCACTTCAGAGGATCCTCCCAACTACAGTACGAGTCCCAAAGGTCTCTTACACCCACTGCAGCGTGAGGCTCAGCTTTTCATCCTTACAGTTAGAAGCCCACTGGCCTCTCTCCTTGGGGACTGAATGCAGCCAAACATGCCAGCACAAGAGACTCAGAGCTCACTTGCAATACTAGCGGTTTTGATTGTCAGAATTAAAAGAGTTTCTTTTTTTTTCTCCCCCAATGATACTAGAGCAAAGTCTGCTCACGACATATTTCATTTAAACGACACATAAATTCATTGACTGCTTACAAGGAGATTTCCAGGTCAATTCCTGACTTAAAATTTCCCACAAATCACAAATCCCTAGCCAAGCAGGGGGGCTAAGGGCTGCAGACTTCAGGGGTGGCAGTTTTACTTCAGGCTATACCCACCCCAATGTCTGTGCTGCACTGCAAAAAGCAGATACCTAGGCTCTGAGGTGACCTGAATGTCTCCTCAATTCCAACCAACAACTGCAAGGTAAAAGAAACAAGGGAACATCTTCCTACCTTCAGTCTCCACAAAGGATATGGTGAGTCTGTATCCCTGTTGAAAAACCTCGTAGTCTTTGTCCCGGCACTTAACAAATACTCTGCTGGTAAGCCTTGTGTCTGTGAAATATAGCGAATCTGTAAGAGAAAGATGAGAGGTCACTGTTCATCCTGTGAAGATCTCTGGAGGTCTTCCTTGAAGAAGAGCAGGAGGCATTTAAAACAATAGAACAAAGAAACAAAGAGAAAATACAGCATGTAGTTAAACTTCACAAAAGAAAAAAAAAACAACAGTGCAAGGAATGAGAGGAAAGAGAATTCCCATACGGCACCCCTCCGTTTATCATGTACATCACTGGAAACTCACCCTTACGGTACAGTCCCACAAAGCCTAGAGATAAAGGGAGGAAAGTTCCTAGGTTTTAGAGGTCAAAGAGGAAGACCCACACAGAGATTTCAGTGGGGTGTTTCACCACTTTGCACCTTTTTATGTCATGCACTCGTCCCAGGAGGTAATTTCAACAATTTGATATTTGCTGGTCTTCCCCCCAGCTGAGTGCAGTGTCTTTCCTAGGAGCAGTTTGAAGTTCAGAACAGAGGACTATGAAGTGACTATCTTTGAACTTAGATGAAATATACACTCAAACAAACTGACACCCTCAGTACTTCATCTCTATTGCCTACATGACTTCATTTGTTATTTGGGTTACTTCCTTGAGTATGACCTCCCTGGCACTCACACAGCTAAAAGATGCTACACATGCGGTGCCAGGATCTCAGACTTTAATTTATTTATTCAAAGGAGACACAGTCTGTGATTACACAATTAGAGACAAATCTCACACACACCTGGGGTGTCACATGAAACCTTAACTTTGGCATCTCCTGACTCCTGAATGTTTCACTCTGCAAAATTGCTACAAACTCTGCAAAACTATGAAAATTAGTCATCTGCTCTAGAAAATTCTAGGGAAGAATGGAAACAGTTTTTGAGAGAAGAGGCAGAGAGGGGTAAAAATAAATAAATGAATGAATACATAAATAAAGGCATTTAAAAAGTCATTGTTTCAAATACTTCCAAGCACTCAGGACCTGGTTCACTGAGCATGGCTTGCTCAGCTCTGCGGCTCCTTACATCCATCTGAGCTCGTGCACCTGAGAAACACCAGGATCCTGCCCACAAGCAAGCGCCAGCGCTGCAGGGCAACTTGGGCTGCAGTGAGGGTCCAGGATCAGCCCCTGCCCCTTTCCCAGCTCCCCAGAAGCCCTCACCAGACTTCACCAGAGGACATTCTGTGCTGGGCAGTTAAGCTGGGCAAGTAGGTATAGTGATTTCTTTTTCAGTTGTGTGTTTTATGGCTTTTGAGGTGTGGCAGGAAGGAGAAAAAAAATCTACTCTCCATGCCTGGCATGTGATTTTTAAATGCTTCTAAATTTTTCAGCTACATCTGATTTCCTTTGGAGTCACTAATGGCCCTGCTTGCTCTTCACTGACGGTTCTTTCCCCTGCCAAATGTCACCTTTAAAGCTCTGACTAAAAAAATACTAGTTAAAAATGAAAAGTCAAAGAAACATTTTCTTATATGAAAAACTTATTTATTACCCTGTTCTTTTTAAAAAAAAAATTATTTTCCAAAAGAAAAAAGACCTCATTTGCAGACAGCTAAGATCACCCTGAAGAAGACTATGGGAATGGAAACTGTTCTGCAGCCCTGGCTCTAGCAGCCGCTGTGCTATCAGTTTTAGGACAACAAAAGAAGCGTAAAAGCCTATAGGGAGAGAAGTACGACAGCTTATATTAACTGGAAACCTACACCACTGTGAACGCTCTCCTTCTTGTCATTGCTTTTAATATGCACCCTCATAAAAGGGGTTATGAAATGCAGCGGAATTCATTCAGCTTTTTCTAACAAATAAACCTTTATTCAAGACTTGCTGACTTGCGTTACAGCAGAGAAAGGGTGTCTGCTCTGCTCAGTGAGGAGAGACACGTACAGAGCTGGAGAGTCAACGGCAGCATTGACTCTTGATTGAGATTTCACTTACGCAGTCAGGTCTTAAAAAACAGCGTACCAAACAGCACACTGGTTACCTAGAATAAATACCCCAAGTGGATAATGAAAAAGTTGACTTAAGGGGGCTAAGAATCACATGTCCCCTATTACCAAAAGAGAAAAAGTTGGCATCTGTTCAATCTGACAAAAGAAGGGAAAAAACCTCCAATCCACGAACACTTGTGCTCTCACCGGCATCCACGGCAATATCCATACCCACCTGATCATACTCCGAAGCTCCTGGGTACAACGGCCAGCCCAAGAACAGCTCTGCAATGACACATCCCAACGACCACATATCGATTGCTTCACAAAACGGTAAACCGAGGATGATTTCAGGGGCTCTGCAAAGGAAGAGGTTAGAGAACATCAGCAACAGGAGCGGATCTGCTCGGCTGGCGCAGGCAGGCTCACGCAGAGTGCGACACTCATGAAGCTGCCTGCTGCCAACAAGTGTCATCGCTTCTACAGAAGTGCCCACTGGCCACGGGCAAAGTGTCTGCTAACCAACCAAGAGTTGGTGAATACTTATCCTTGCAGAAGAGTCCTCTGGCAGCATCTTGCCAAGAGACAGTCCTATGTTTCGCAGCAGTTTGCAAAGGAGAGAACTAACATTATTTTAATTCAGCAGGTGGGAAAATGAAGCACAAGATTAACATTGTGCATTCAAGGCCCCCACTCAAGGTGCTCAGGCCCAGCTCGCTGTCCTGTGAAGGAACTGTGCTGACTCCCTGCGGCTCAGCATCCTCCGTTCACGCAGCTCAGTGGGCTTCACAAACAGCCAGACAATAAATAATCATTACAGGGCTGGTATAAAAGGATTACTGGCTTTTTAAACAAATGGATGTAACCATAAAACAGAGAAATAATGTAATTATTAGACCTAAGCCTCTTCCTCAGGAGGAAGTAGCCAAGAAGCCTTCACTTCCCTGTCTGTCCTAGCCGCCTGATTAAATTTTCTCTTCTCTTATGGCAGCACAAAATGCGGCAGCACTCCCGCCACGTACGGCTTCAGCAGATGCCCACTGAGGTGTTGGTGTTAGCACTGCTGAGGAAGGGGAGGACAAGACAAAAGCTTTCCTTCAGCTCTCCAGGAGGATCCCCAGCCAGGGCATGGTGGAGACATCCAAATAAGCAAGACCAGCCTCAGCTCAGACTTCCAAAAGACCCTAAGATGAGGGTCATTTCACCTTTCAGCCACGTAGAAGCTGGTATGTAATCTTAGCTAGCTACCGTGCAGACCATGCAGTCATTGGAGACACACGCACCCCCTCAAGGAGAGATTGTCCCACTGCCTTGGGATGGTTTGAATCCTTCTCCACTGAGGCTAGACAAGCGCCCTAAACTCCAGTGGCCAAGCTGAGACAAGATGAATCCTCTCCATTAGTGCCCCAAATGCTTTGTGTTTCAAGAGCAACTTCTATGTGGAAGAATCAGAAGTATCTTACAAATACAGAAAACGTTATACAAAACCCACCACCGCATACCAACACCTTCCTTACGTTCCCTAGCTCAGCCCCGACTTCCACAGGCAGTTAAGTGCCATAGATCCCATTTTGCACAGGGATCACCTAAGGCTTCTCTCTTGCTCTTCGTGCAGATCTTGCAATACTTCTAAAGCCTCAGCTTCTGGAGTCAGGTGATATAGAACACAAAGAAAACTAACTTTCCCACACTCCTCTAACTACATTAAAAAAAAAAAGCAGAAGATAGATAAAAGAAATAAACACACATTGCTTTAAAACTTCAGTAATTTTAAAAATAGCCTCGGGATTTCTTCAGGCCCTGAAGCATATTTTGGGAATGCCCGGGGTTGACTATTGAGCAAATCAAATGCCATCATCCAGAGCTTGAAATAGGACCCATGGTTCCCAGTTTCCCATCTGTCATCAGGATAAGATCTGACACTAGTGAGAGCATACTAAGGATTACCAATTGCAGTGGAAAATATTATGTTTTAATCACACCATTACATAGTCATATGAAGACAAGTCTTTAGCAAAGAAACCAGGCAAAACGGGTAATTTTTTTCAAAGAAACAAGCAAAGGCCCTGTAGCAAGAATCCATGCCTCATCTTCAGTCCACAAACTTCCTCAGTTTTGGGCTGACCGGTCATGATAAAACCCCAAAACTATCTGTTCTCAAACCAGCAATGCGGAACGTAAAAATTAAGGGAAATTCTGGGATTTTAAGGCTAGGATGCTTTGTGCCACTCCCACATGCCAGAAACTTAAAAAGCAGGTACCCTTAGCCCTTCTAGCTTCATCTGTGCTTGTTGTTCTCATACCCCACTTTTCTTTAGCCCATTGTGACAAACTTTTTATTCTAACACCAATCACTCCTTAGGAACAAGGGGTTAAATTTTCCTCCTTTCCTCCTCATTCCGTCATCCGTCATCCCTGCACACTACTCCACTACTCGACACCTAGACAAAATGCAGAGAGAGAAAGACAGCTATGGTGACCTGAATCTCATTACTATGTAAATCCTGCATTCAAAGCCATCTGCCTCTCCCTGTCTGCCTTCCACACTGTGAACGAAATGTCCCTGGTCACTAATGAGAGCTCAGCCACACATCGCCTGAACTTCAAATCCCTCCCACTAACTCAAGTGAAGGGAGCGGAGGGGTGGACTACCGGTGGGATATTCCCAATGTGATTTTGTGTAGAAACCTCCCTGTTCACAAAAATCGCTTGCACTGCTGTGATACGCAGCACGTACCTCCCCTCTCTCCCCACACTTATTCTGTCAACACCTCCAGACCCCTGCAAGAAGGGATGATCTAGAATTTGAGGTTCCAAAACTTCAAATTTTTTTTTTCTTAGGAGTCTTCAGCTGTCTAGTGGGTTTTCCTTAAAGCTCCAGCTTCTGGAACACAGCACTTAGCAGAGAATTTATTTGTCACACACAAAAGAAGTTTTGCACCTTTGTTGCTGGGAAGGAAAGCACAAAACCAATGTCCATACCATTTAGACACCTAAAAGGCAACTAAACGGGATGTCATTCATTATATTAAACCAGACCTATTGTTGTAGGGAGGGGAGGTGCTGAGATAGTTTTATTTTATTTTACCTTTTTGAAAGCTAGTATTTGCATTACTCAATCAAGCCTAAACATTAGTTGCAATCTTTGCCCATTCATCCCCAAACAGATGATAATCTTCGAACAGTGATGAGGATCCCTGTGAGAGCAGGGCCAGATCGAAGTGATACAGTGCCTCACGTACGCTGCAGCCAGCACTTGCTGTGGCTTTCTCCCAGCCTTGCCTTTCTGTCGTGACTGCAATCCTTCCATGGAGAGGGAGTAGCCCTAACACAAAAATATCTTGTTAACTTAATTAAGTAGGTCTTAAGGCACCAAGAGAACAACAGGCATCGGATACCACACAGGCTTCCAGATTTTTGGCTAGCAGACACCTCCCATTCGCCATGCGTAAGAGAGAGCTGGAGTCAGTGTTCTGCCTGGCTGCTGGTACTCTCTGCTAAGGCCAACACCAAGCATTTTGGTGGAGGATGCTACAAGTTCTGTAATGAAACAACTCGTCCATTGATAAAATGACTTTCAAACCTCTATCAGGTGGAAATTGTTCTGTACACTCAGTTATGGATGCATATTCCTTCTGCACAAAGGCCTTTATCTAACATGTGGAATTCCTCTCTTGACATAAACATGTCAATTTTTTAAGACAAAGTGAGATGTTTACTTCAATCAGACAGTGTGGCACGGAGTTCCACAGGCAACCTTCTGCTTTCAATAGCATCTTAACCCAGTTGTTTAAAGCCTGATTTTTCTTCATGAGGTTTAAATTTTTCACTTCATGTTCACATGGATTGGCTAAAGGTGAAGACAGAAGTGCCTGAATCACCTTTCTTCTAGCACAAGCTATTTTTATATCTCTGCCCTGTTCCCTCCTGTTTGCAGCAGCTTCTGGCTTTTCCATCCCATGGATGTTTCAATCCACTTCCACTGCCTGGCCCTACAACTCCTCTTCCTAACACGACTGCTTGGAGACAGGCTGAACAGACCTAAAAAGAGTTAAACACGAGGATAGTCTCCAGACTTATTCTACACTATTTGCAGAATGCTTTCATGCTCCAGTCTTCCCTGAGCCTAATATTTTGTTTGCTTTTGGAGTGACACGAAGCATTTCAGCAGATGCTTTATCTGGGAGATCCTCTGAGACAGACAATCCTTTCTCCAGAGGAGCTGCAGTTAATTTAGGACATAGAACTATGCAGAAATAGTTTGGTTTTCCTCTTCCAATGTTTACTGTCTTTCAGTACTGCTCTGATCTGGCATAATGTTATCTGTCATCTAGATCACGACCCTTAAATGTTCCTCACTCCTTTCTGCAGCTTAACCTAAGCAAGTCTATGGTATCTGCACACTTAAGCACTTCACTACTGGTCCACCACTTTTTACAAACAATTAATACATTAAATAACTCTGGTCCTAAAATGTGCATGCAGGCCACTCCACAACTAACCCTTTTATTCCTAAATGCACTCAGATTTAGCTCAGCTGCTCTTAGAATGGTGTAATTCTCTTTTCCAAAGGGAAAGAAAACTTTTCCATGCCCTAGCCAGTTCTTATGTGGGATTTCTCCATTCTGCAGCTGGTAACACTATGCAACAGGGGAAAACACCCTATTAAAGTGTGCACATCATAACATTGCAATTATAAATCAGAAAGATGGTTCACACGGCGGCAGGTCCTGCCGGAACAGCACTGAGGCCTTCAGCACATCTCCATAGCTGCACAGGGAAGTGTTTTCTATACCGGTAATACGGATTGTTTTAACAGAGACTCACCAAACCTTTCAACTGTGGTGGGGATTTTGTTTGAAACCACTCAAAGGCAGCCCATCGCCAGACACCTCAGTACGTGCAGGAATGTCCTCACTTACCGCTCTCCACCAGTTTTTAGGCTCTTCATCCTCAATACCCTCAGCACAGTAATTCCAGCCTCCAGTACAAGACATACAGAGGGAAAACAGAAAATTTCACCCTCCTGTCCTCCCTCTCCTGCAAGTTGCCTTCAACATCTCGCAATGAAAGGCACTCCCCTTCCATACGTGCAGGCACAAGCTGCTCTACAGCTCACACAAATCTCGCCAGCATAGACTAAAGATTTAGAAACTACTCACCACCAACCTGGGAGACTGAAGAGCCCTGAAGAGCCTGTATCTCCAGGAAAGAAGCAGACAGCCCATCCCTATTCCCACATCTCCTACCTCCTTCCCAGACCATATTACTCCCCTGGCCAGCAAAGGGTGACCTGCTCTTTGGCTCATCACTGGGTCCAGCAAGTTCTTCATCACGCTGGAGCCCAGCTTGAACATGTCTGTGTGTATCAGAGAGCTGCCGGTGCTGGGTGCCAGAGACCGAAGGTGTGAGGTTCCCCGTGCTGGCAGCACCCACAGGTCTCCACAGGCAGAAGTACCATCTCATCATTTGCTTGCACCTCACATATGACCCCATCCCACTTTCAGGCCTGCCACTGGCAGAGTATTTACTTTAGCAACCCTGCTTTGTGGCAGGGTAATTTCATTGTCTGGTGTTTCTGTCAGGAAAATTAATTACCAGTCTAGCTCCCTGGCTTTTTCACCCACACATCACAGGACACTAAAAACAAACGCCAAAAAAATTCATTTCCACAGACTTGGTTTCAGAGAGCTGGGCTCTTTCTGAATTTAAAGGTCCCCTGCAAACTACCTTCCTCAGGAATAATTTACCACCTCTGGTAGGGTCCTGTGGCCAAGCGTGATTGTCTCAGCAGAGTCCTTCATGGACAAGTATACATATCAGACAAAAATATAACTCAAAACTTGATACTTGCTGGCCCCTTGAGCAGAGAGCGTGCCTGCTTCTCGCCTTCAGGGTGACGCTTCTAGAAGGTTGCAGGCAGCTGCAGGCAGTGCAGACAGACCTACAGTGATGCTGTCTGTAGCATCAACATACACACCTCCTGTCTTCTTACACCTGTTAGTCTCACCTGCCAAAGCCTGAACTTCAGGAAGCAGCACTTTTCACATCTCCATCCAGAAAGCCCTGGGCAGTGGCAGAGAGGCAGGAGCCGGACCCCCAGGCCTGAGCAGGCACACGCTGACCGGCTGCACGCCCAGGGCTTGACCCCTCTCAGAGCTTGTGTTCTCCCATGCACCAAGATACCTCCTGTCAGGAGGAGGAGCTGCATCCTTCATGCATCTTACAAAGGGACTTTTATTCATGTGATGGGGCTCCCGCCTTCCTCCCAGCTGAATCCTTTCTTCAGCATCTTTATGGACTCTTTTTCTCATACCTGTTCACTTGAGCCTTTTGTATTTTGTGGAGGTGTCCACTTTTTATTGCTGTATACTGTAGCACACAGAGTACCCTCAGCTCTTAGTTAATGGAGGTGGAGAGCATACAGCACCTTTTTTGTCCCTCTGTACCTCTCAGACCCCAAATAACTTCTTAAGTGCAGGGCTCTAAAGCGAGACAGGCTCATATTCTGGGAGTAAAAGGTTATAGTCGCTATTTCCCTTGCCCTTCCACTTCTCCACTAGCACAGACACCTGTGAGGGATGCAGACACCTAATATGGATGACCCCCAGGCTCAAGGCCTTCCTCCACTCTGGGGCTGGGCAGTTGCAGACTTCCTGCCTGTGAAAAAGCCAGCCATCAGGGCCAGAGCTCAACACCTACAAGCACAGATGGCTCCCGCTTGCTCACTCCCTCCCTGCCCCATGCGGTGGGCAGGAAAGCAGCTCCAGACCCACCTGTGCCACTCCCACCTGGGGAGAGTTGGGCTCACCCTCACTGCTGGCCTTGCTGCGGGATCTCTCCATTTCTCCTGCATACCTGAGCACTGGAGTCTGCTCGGACGCTCAGCCGAAGCCCATACCAAAGTGGTACAGCTCTGCAGATCACTCACTAGGGCCTCCAGGACTGCCATGATCTCTGGGCTGCGTTGGGAAGCACCACTCCAGCAGAATCGCAGCCAAGGACAGCCCTGGGAGTCAGGCCTCAGCCCAGAACACGCAGGCACTCCCTGCCTTTCAGATTCCAGTGTAAAGTTCAACCCCGGAGAGTTTGGTCAACACAGGGATACTCATGGGGGAGGGAAAGGGCCCTTGAGGAATGTCACCCAGTCTATCAGAGTACACCACAAAGATGTTCTGGTTTGAGTCGTAAGGAGGGATGGTGCCCCTAAAGGGCCTACTAACACGCTCCCTATTTCGCAGGTCAAACACAGATACACCCGGTTTTTGGAAAGCACTCTGGGTGTAGCCAGAGCCATTTCCAGGGCTGTCAGACCACCAGCACAACCACCGCTAGAGGGTAGCTCCAACACCATGTTGCTCACATTGCCCTCACCCATCCCTCAAGATTAGTTTGCAACACATCAAAAAATATCTGTATCAGCTCAGAGGGCTGGAAGCTGGATCCACTCAGCCTTCGGTGATGGTTTATGTTACAGGACATAAATATAAACTGGAGGCTGGTAACAAGTGAGGTACCGCAGGGGTTTATCCTGGGACCGGTCTTGTTTAACATCTTTATCACTGATCCAGGGGAGGAGGCAGAGCGCACTCTCATCCAGTTTACAGGGGATACCAAACTGGAGAGACCTGGTGATGCGCTTGAGGGCAGGGCTGCCGCTCAGAGGGACCTGGAGAAGCAGGAGGCATGGGCCAACAAGGACCTTCTGAGATGCACCCCAGACAAATGCCAAGTCCTGCCCCTGGGATGGATGAGCCCTGGTGACAATACCTGGGGAATCGCTCTACAAGAAAGGCCATAAGCACCTCAACTTTGGGAACAACTTTGGTGAAATGAGCAGCTGGACCAACAGCCTCCCTGGAACAGGGCCAGCAGACCAAGGAACATGATGACCCACCTCCAGCCACACTTCTGAGACCACATCTGGATACCATGCCCAGTCTGGGTCCCCCAGTGCTTGGGCAAACTGGAGCACCTCAGCGAGGGGAGAGACAGCCACAGGGGACTTCAGAGCAGCCAACCACCTTCTCCTCTGCCACATGGAGAAGATGGTGCCAGGCTCTTTGCTCAAGTGGGCAGCAGGAGGTGGACATGATAGACATAAACCAAAACAGGGAAGGTTCCCAGTGGGGACAGGGAAAACACCTCTACTGTGCAGATAATGAACCACTGGCATAGGCTGCCCTGAGAGGCTGTGCAGACTCCATCCTTGGAGGCTTTCAAGATCTGACAAAACAAATTCCTGAGCTTGATCTTATGGCTGGCCCTACCTTGAGCAACAGGTTGGACTAAATGATCTCCTGAGACCCCCTTCCACCTGAACTACTCTGACTCTACATGGTGCAGTACTGACATGCTTGTCAACAGGAAGGTCACCATGATCCTCCTACATTCAGGCAAAACACTATGTAGCTGCAAGTATTTCAGCGGGTACAGATGCAGGCCCCAGGGTGTTTTTAACCAGTGTACACACACAGTTCTATCTGTCTTTTAAAAACAGAGAGCAAGTTACACAAGAATTACTTCTGGATTTGATTGGCATAATTATCGAACAAGCCTTGGGAGCCTATCATTACTAAGGGTATTTAATAGCAAATAAATCACAGAAGCAGACTAAACTACCCGCCCCTTGACACTGCTCATGTTCCACAAGGGTGCTGACTGGGAAGGGTGAAAATACTCCAGAGGATGGTGTCAGAGACTGACAGGACTAGCTGGGACCCCGGGAAGTCACCCACTCCTCCCTGCCCCGATATCAGGCCATCCATGCCTCCGTCACTCCTGGAAAGCGCTCAGCCAGCTTGTCTTACAGACCTCGCACGGTGGAGCGTCCATAAACTTTGTTGTGTCCTAAAGGACCTTACCCCTTGTAATTTTAAGGAATAATACAGCTGTGCATAGCTGACTTTATGTCATGCTTAATTACAACTCGATATCAATCTGGCATCTATGTAATGCATATGGAAAAGCATAACACATCTCACTTGACTTTGTCTATACCCAGCTTTTTGTCCAGCTGCATCTCCTCCTCGCCTTCACCTTCCCTTGACACCCACACATAATCAGTACCTATAGCCTTGTCTTTTTTTCTCCTGCTTATCTCTGTCTCCTTTTTTTGTCTCATGTTTTCTGCTCTCTTCCTGCACTTATCATGGATAAAGAGAGAGGTGGACATTACCCACAGGAGTGCTGAAACTCCTTACCCCCATGGAGGAGGTGCACACCATGTGCCTGCAAACACAGCCCTGTGCTGCCACGAGGGCAAACTGGGCAAGCACAGATCGGGTGCACCCATCTTTAAAAATCGGGTTTTACACAGATGCTTACGCTCCAGGTACCCCAATGGGATCCTGACGCTCACTGCGACCATCAGCACAAGGCTCTTGGAAAAAGAGTTGATTTTGGAAGAGTTTCAAGCAAAGCGCAATAGCATAAGCCCAAGCACTTCCCATTGCTACACACCTTCCCTGGGACTAAGAAAGCCAGATTCAGCCATGAACAAAGCCTGGGTTTAAATGGGGAGGGAGAGGTCCCTGCCAGGAGGCTCTGCAACCCTCTGTTTTCCTATATACATTGCATATATCCATTCCCTTTAGGTTAGGGCCTGAAAGAAAACCTCCTGCTCTCATCAGCAAGATTGTGCGAGCAAATGACTGAAGCCCTGAGCTGGAGAAGGCAGCGCAGCTGTTCGTGGAAACAAGACAAAAGATTTAGAAACAGTTGCTTTTTTCCCCTCTCTCCCATGTCAGGCTGTTTACAGAAACCAAGGGATAAAATTCTGCAGACAAAAACACTGAGAGCAGCCTATCAGTCTCGGAGGGAGACAGAGGGAGAGGGAGTGGAGTGTAGGCTTCTTTCGGGATTATGGATCATTGCTAAATTGCTCTATCAATTATTAAACCCATCACTCAAAGCGCAGTAACCAAAATATAGCAGATAAAGCCTTTCTCATCCACTCTCTACCAGCTGCTCTCCTCCTCCTAAAGCCAAAGGGGAATGAAAATTCCCGTAGTTTATATTTTATAAATGTTATTTTCCCTGTGCCTTGAAAATAAAAGCTTTTTTCGGACACAGTACAGCTGAACCGAGCCCGCGGCAGGAAGATACTAAAGGAGGAATCGCCCTTTTGATTAGCAGACCCAAGGAATAAAACAAAGTCTCTCCAATCAATGCGATTTCTTAGCGCCAACAGGTTAAAACATTTGTCTGTGGATAAATGAAGAGGCAGGCCCCAGCCATCAAGAGTGGTTAGCTGCCATTTGCCTTTGCCACTGAGTGGATCTGATATCAATGGCAGGGTGGGTACAGTCCCAGGGAAGGATGGGACACGGCCAAGTGGCACGTGGTATTTGGTCCAGCCAGTGACTCTGTGGAGAGAGAAACTGCAAACATGCATCCAGGATGAGAGAGGAAGCCCTAGAGCAGGCAGTGCCGACAGGGAACCATGTGGGGAGGAGGACCGGAACCTGACATCCAGCCGGAAAGGCTACCACGTGGCTGCTGATGTCTGAATGGACATGAGTTTCAGCAAGCATTATACACGCTTGCTGGAGGCTGCGGCTCCACTTCAGTGAAACCCTTTACCATATGCATCACCTGAAGCAAATACGTGCCTGAGTCCCAGCGAGGGCACTGCATGCTACTGAAGTCAATCATTCATTTAAGTGCTTTGCTGAATCCAAATCCACTAGTAAGTCCTTGTTGCACTTGAGCTGGAAATCTTAGGAGGCAAGAAAAGCTATTAAGCCCAATAATGGACAAGAAAGCCAGGTCCTGGGTCAGCCAAGAGACACACTAAGCTTGTCCCAGTCAGAAATGCATCTTTGTACATCGCTGGAGGAAAGCCCAACTGGACTGATCACAATCACGCTTGTCTTATTGGACTCAGAAAAGGAGGATTCTCTAAACTTCAGAGGAGGTGCAAAACATGGAGCACCACTACCATCGCCCCCGGGAGTTGTCAGCCCGACGCTGACCCAGAAGTGGAGAAACATGCATGGGGTGGGGGGTGATGCAACAACAGCTACATTCAGCACAGCATGACCTCTGGTTGTTTTCCGAAACAAAGGGTAACGCGCAGAGGGGAGGGCTGGGGCTTTCCCAGGTTATGGAAGAAATCAGAGAATAGAAAAATCATAATTTGATAACAAAAGCCCTATCCATGCCAGGCAGTGAATGGATGAGCCGCAACGTATTGGGTGCAGAGATCCCCTGAAGGAGGCATCTGATCAAGAAGGGAAGAATGCCAATTATGTGCTCCCATTCATGCCACTGCAATGAAAGCATAATTCTGACTCCGCTTTCTGACCCGCAGTACGCAATTTATGCAAATCCAAGCTGTTCTCGCCTCCCTCAGAGCCAAATGTCCACTAATGCCAGAACTGGCACTATTTTTTTCTTTTCCTTTTCAAATCTATTGTTTTCACCGTTGAATATTTAAGACCTTTTGCTGTTGCTAGTGCGTATCTTTGGAAATAATTGGTAATAATTAAAAAAATCCCAAAGCACACAGAGACAGTCAAGAGTTGACTTCTCATCTCCGATGGCCTCCCATTCTGCCATGCTCAGCTCCATCCCAAACCCTTATTGTTCCAGCCCAGAGCCCTGCCACATATCGGCCAAGTGAAGCTCCTTGCATCAGATCTGTAACATTCCCTGAGACTTTTGTTCACAGCAAATACTGAAAGTTGCACCAAACTGCATGGTCCTTTGATGGGATTAGCCAGAATACTGAGCCAACTGCCAATATAAGGCTCCAAATGATTTCTACTCCTGGCAAACATGGATGCAAACCAGACTCAGGCCGTGATCCTAAGATTGGCTTCACAGAGCAAGTAGCAAGTCTGAGGCTAAAAATATCAAATTACTGCAGCCTCCTTTATTTTTTTCTTTTAATCATGTCTACTGGCCGCTTTTTTTTTTTTTCAATTAGAAAAAGACAGACAAAAATAAAGTACTTATCCTGCCTGCTCCTCAGAGAAAGGAGCATTGCCCTTTACTTATCTCTGAAGAGCCACGCAGATTTAACATTATTATTAGCAGCAACTATTTGTATTTCTGTAGCATGCAGAAGCCCCGGTGGAGACCAGAGCCCCATAATTCTAGATGCTAAAAGACGACGTGCAAAGGCACTGCGTCTGCTCCAGAGAATTGATGATCTAAAGCGATGTGCGGTGACAGGGGAACAGATTGGTGGAGCAGTTCGCTCAAGACCATACGGAGAGAGTGTAGCAAAGCCAAGAAAAGAAGCGGGGTCATTGCGAACAGCGTGCCATATCTATTAGACCACAACGTCTTATACTTGGGATATTCAGGACCAGGAATAATACACAGACTCGAAAGCTCTTTCAAAAGAGATGGATATTAGTGAGGCAAGGCAGATTTTGAGACAAAATGCCCTGTAGATGTCACCCAGCAAGGCAGCATGTTGGGAACAGCTCACAAAATCCAAGGTCCACTTTAACACCCCGCTCTGTGAGTTACAGTATCCCACCTATGCTGTGAGGATCTGTTGGGTCTACAAACAAGTTTTAGAAAAAGCCTGGGAATGCCTGCCCACTCACACGTGGAGGTAAGAGTGGCCAGGAACAGCAGGGGTACCCTAGAGCTGCCCCATCTGGCTATTCCTGCTGCAAATTCCCACCTTTAACTCGAGTTCAACACAGCTCGCAGAGCGACTCGTGGAGTGGGTGACAACAGGCCCCTGTACAAGCAGCAGGGCATAGCACCGCGGAAAAACATTCCTCTTCCACAGAACTGAGTCCTCTTGGAATTTAACTTATTTTTATCGTATTTATACTAGGGCTAAAATCTGGAAGGTTTAAGCAGGGCCTACTAGAGTAGATGCTGTAAAAAAGCATAAGGAAACAGTCCCTGCCCTAAAAGACTCGCAATCTAATTTGTGATCCCTTGTCATCCTGGAAATACAAACTCTGGGACTTGCTGCTCAACATCTGCTAAGTCGGGATCCACAGTCAAGTCTGCACAAAACAGTCTCTGACCCACTGGGGTGACCACTGACAGTCTGGATGCTGCAGCTGACGGGAACAGGAGCAAGCCCACGGATCCAAGCAGCCCCGCTGGGAAGCCCCAGCAGCCCCGGCTACTGGTATCCTGCTGTCAGTTACATAAAGAGCACAATAAAGTAAGGCTTAAGCAAATCTGCAGGAAGGACAAAGGATCAGCATTAAAATCCCAGGCTGCTCATAACACATGGCTACCCTCAACAAGCCAGCAGACAAACACTCTTCCAGTATGCACTGCATCAGTGTGGACCTCAGTGTGGACTCCTGCGAGAAGCAGGGAGCTGGACTGAATGGGTCCTATTGGACCAAATGGATCCTTATGGGTCCCTTCCAATGTGAGGTATTTTATGGTGCCTGAGTCTCTCGAGCACAAACCTGAATACTGAAGGGGGACTGGGTACCCTCATGGAGTCCTGGGTACAGTGACAGTGGCAACCAAGGGCTCAGAAGGACCAGTACCTTGTCTGCAGCAAGTGGGGCCCCACTCCCAACATACCACATCTCCCACGCCAGTTCCCCCAGTCTCTGCCCTTCCCTCCCACTCCTCCTGCCATCCCCACCAGCCCTTACTCCACTTCAAAACGCCACTCAGCTCACCTGTTCACTCCAAACACCAGTTTATTTCCCCCTGAAATCTCCTCCTTCCTCACCTTTCCTTCTAGGGTTCACCTTTCCTGGGCTGAATGCCTGCTGGTCCAGTGCCTAGGGAACAAAGGGATGGACAGGGCAAGCCCAAAACACCATCTCTGGAATGGTGTTTTCTGTGAATGTCCCCTGCTCCCACCCATGCCTTATCTCACATGGGGATTGGGCCTACCACATTTTAGGGCCAAAGACTGCAATTCCTTAGACATGGAAGAGAGCCCTTGCAGCTGCTAGAAGAGGAACAACTCTGACTTCAACCTTTAATGCCACATATCTTACAGGAGCCGGACAGAAAACCACAATACAAGCAAGAATGCGTATGTGGTGTGCAAATAGTCCCAAAGGAACCTTGATGTTTGCAGGGAGAAAAGCAGTGCTTCAGAAGGAAGACTTTTAAAATAAAGTCTTCTGCAAAGTTAAGTTAATTCTTTATTTAAAACCATCACATGGGAAATTCAATTGTTCTCAACGCATCTCTGTACCAAATCAAGAGACCAAATTCAATCATTAAAGTGTGAAGCTGATGAATTTAAATCCATAGTAAGTGCAAATTTCAACACAATTTTAAGTAAGGAGTCACTCCCGACACCTTCATAACATGTCAACACATAGTCATATATTTGTTTCTGGGACTCTTCAAACGTCTCCTTTTACAGTTTCATTTTTTTTTTCTTGCCAAAACAAATTCTTAAAGCTATCCTGATGTTCTGAAAAAATATAAACATTTCCCGCATGTTAAAATTTTAGGTGGCCATGAGAAAAATTTTGGAGAGCCAAAACTTGTGGAAAAAACATCATACAAAAGAAACTTTTCCTCCTCTGTGCCACACATGAGGGAAAGTTGGAATGATTCCCATCTGATTAATTTTAACTTCTAATTTGTCCTTGGATCGCACTGCGGTACAGATGCCATTTCTTAATTTGACTGTTTTGCAAGTAGCTAGTACCGTCCTTGTAAAGGGTGAAGAAATCCCCATATATCAGGAATGCTTTTGGCTGAGGGGAAGTTCAGTAATTACTCCAGACAAATAAATAAAACAATCAAAAGCACTTCCCAGGACATGAAGGCAAAGATCCACCCTTTCTTGACAGAAGGGGCTCTCTTCTGTATACATTTGTATCTTCAATTAATCGTGACTGCCTGTAACCATTTAGCCCTCTGCTAAGTCAACCGCAGGGTTCAAGAACATTTCCTGGCATTCTTTACATTTTTTCACATGTCGCAATTTTATCTGGCATGTATCATATGCTTTCCCCAGAAACGCCTGAACCATTTTGCTCCTGACAGAGGAGTTTGGGGTTCATAAACTTGGCTGCAGCTCTCAGAAACCTCATCACTTGAGGGCTGTGTTAGAAACTACTGAAGATAGGCTAAGTTTGGCTCTGATCGGTAAAACCAGAGTACATTCAAGGAGCAAGGGATGCAAAGGGACCAAAACTTCCCCTTAAAGACACTTTCACCCAGGCCACCAGTTGATAAATTCATTCAGCCTATGAATTTATCACCTCAACATCTTGGAGCTTCCCTACCCCTCCACCAAAATCCTTAGGGTACCTCTTTGGTTTCATCATCTCCTTCACCGCACCCTTCCCTACCTCTGTCCCCACAACTCCTCCCAACATATACTTTAGTTGTGGAAAGCGGTCTTTTTGGCTTAACCAGGACCACGACAGAGTCGGTGCCGTTGCCGGCATTGCGATGGGCAGGCAGCCTCCAGCTGGGCAGGGGGAGGACAGAAAAGCCCCTGAATGAGGTGCAGCTCATTACCCCACCACATGATCTACTACCAACACAGGGCAATATTTAGGGTGCAATAATAAAGGTGTGCGTCACCAACAAAGAAGATGAGGAAGCGAGTAACTGTATTCCCCCTGTTATTCTAAAGAGAGGTTCACCAAAAGGTTAGCGAGAAAACAATGTCGCCCATCGATCACAGGGACAGCTCACCTAGAAGGGTTACCACATGTTCCTGCCTCATTTTTCACATCTATAATCACCTCGCCGCTTCTCCTCACATCCCACCCATTGCCAAGCACCAAATGCAAACCAATGCTGCTTTATTAATTATGTATTTTGTTTACACTCGTGGTTACCGCCCTGCAACACGCTGTGGCAGCTGAAGGAGTAAGTGGCGCAACTTCTGTGATCCCCACAGAGTGGCGTGGCTGGGGAAAGGCAGCTTGAGGGCTTTCCTGCCCTTCCTTCACCCGATGTGAGAAGCTGCTGCCTCTCAGCAGAGGTCAAAGTGGGATGGAAGTAGGAGGGATGCGAGTCTTTATATCCACCGTATGAGACGGAGAAGCAAGGTAGGGGCATGTGAGGGAAGACCGTTTCCATTCATGAAGGACTCTGATTTGCTTTTGGATCTTCATCCAGCTGAAACAAAATGCCAATATTGCTGAACATACTTAGCACTTCCTAAAGCGCAATCCTACTCTGAATGGTGCCTGTCTAAAAACAGCATCGCCAGGCTCTTTGTTTACTGCATGTCCCTGATGCCTGAACTGAATTTCTCAGTTTAAAACAAGAATTTTTTTTTTCCCCGCCTATCTACCAGTCCAGCAAACCAAACCAAGGCTTTGAGAGCCACTCTGGACTCATTTCTTGCACATTTATGCATACAGACATGGGCAGCAAAATTAGAGCAAAGCAGAGATGGGCAGGGGAAGCGCAAAGCAATGATTTGAAGACAATGAATTTGCAGGGAACTCGGTATGTTTCTACTCAAACTACAGCATCACGTTTCTCTTGCAGGGAAGCCTGAGGGCCTTTTTAATTTTTTTTACTGTTTTCTTTTTTCTTTGAGGAAACTTAAAACAGCTTCCTTTGAGAACCTGCGCTCTGTAATCACCGTTTCTTCCTTCTGCAGTATTTCTGGATCCAGGCCTTTCAGTTGTAGAATAACAGTAAATATATACAAAATAAGAAAAACTTCTGCAGCAACAATAGTGAGAAATACTTTAAGTCCTAGATCTGACAACTATTTTCTGTTCTTCCTTTTTTCTGTCACAACAGAAATTATAACTAATTCATGCTCTAACAATACCAAAATCATTATTTTCTAATTGTAACCATATCTGCAGTAGAACTCCATGTTGATGCAAAGTGGAATAGAAAAAAAAAATTGCTGACAAGAGTGAAAAGCTTACATGACAGGTCACACAATTATACAAAGTTGTATGCATGTCCTGTTTTTGGAGCCCAGAAAAGTTCATACCTGTTGAATGCTAATGAAGAGAGAACCGCCCTGGAAAAGCCAGTACGAGTAGTCTCAAGAGGAAATTAAATACAGAATTTCTCTTGAGAAAGAAACCTAGAAAGCTGGGAGCTTTTGCAGTGCCTTTGAGGCTGCTGACCTCTGAGATGCTCCTCACCTCAGGATCCTGATAGAAAACTATGTGCAGGTAGGGTCCAGAAAAACCAAGAGGTGCAGGCTTCCTTCACATTGGCAAGGAAAACCAGAAGCACGGCACTTGCTGCCCGCCAAAGCTAACTCACTGTATCAACTGTAACCATGCTCAACCACACCAAAATACTTGAATGTGTTTCCAAATGTTTATGAAGTGGCCAAAAAAAAATTAAAAAATCAGAGCGTCAGCCTGTCCCTAAAGCTTTATTTCTGAGCTGGATCCACAACAGACAGTGGAAAGGATGCTGGAAAAAAACCACAATGGACAACAATGGACACTGGTTCCTGTGTCCCGCTCCTCCACACGCTGCAACAGCCAAACCCTTTCTCAGCCAAACTCCCCACTTGCAATGCCTACGAGCACATACTGCATTCAGATGAGGCTTCCCTCAGCTGAGCCCTCAGGAAAACAGCACGGGATGGCTGTAACAGCGACCTGTCGTCTTCACCATTGACTGTGGCCCAAATGTTCTAGCTATAGACACCCCCAGTTCAGCTCTCATCCCCTCTTTATAGTTTCTCCCTCCACTCAACTGGGTGTCTCGTTATTGAACCCTTGTGGTACTCCACACCGCATCTCTGTGACTAGAGGTGATCCTGGCACCTCTGCCAGACCTGGCTGGCAGCTGAGATCAAGGGAAAACCCACCAGGAGCACTGGCTTTTTGTGTTGATGCCCATCCTGCACACAACCAAGGGAGGTGTGGATCCTGACTAGAACTGATAGCTACCATTGGTACAAAACCTGGATCCGGCTGGGGAAAATAAACCAGAGCTCATTTGAAGCCAACAGAGTAAAAGCCACTGAGGACAGTGCTCTGGGCCCTCCTCCCATCCACAGCCGTTGTGTTGACCTCAGAGGCAGGCCTGGTTTGTAGTTACCTTCTCCCACCCAACGGAGAGGGCCAGTGTCAGTGCAGTGCTCGTCCCCCCCTGAATCCACAAGGCAATGTTTACTTGTCACATCAGCAGCAGGACTGACATTGTACCCAAGTACAGTTTGCTGGACCGAGGGGGAGGAGAACCAGACCAAGAGATGTCTACAGCTTCTGATTTTCACCTGCAAGATCCTCAGGGACATCAAGAGAAGACCAGAAGTGCCCTTATTGTGTTTTCAAGGTATTTTATGAGAAAATTTGAGCACCTCATGTGTGATCAATTTTTAAGATCTAAAATTGAATTATGGGAATTTTCTTCCCCTCCTGATTAAGCCAATTTACATTTTTTTTCAGGTTGATGGTTTACCCATAAGCTGGGGCATATGTGTTGAGGGATATCTCGATAGTTTCTTGAATTCCATTGTTTATTTATCTGCTACAGAAACAAAGAACAAACAACAATATGGCACAGAGCCGCATGCTCTGGAGTGGAGCAACAGCTCCAGACCCTCCAGGATTGAGACGGGGCCTCTGAGGATCCATCTCACTCACTTTCAGAAAATTTCCTGCTTTTCCACTCTCCCTTGAAGCAGCAAACTAGAAGAGGGAAGGATTAATTAGCTGATGTTTGTAAAGCCCTTTGAAGATGAAAAGTGTTATTTTTATTTTTAAGTCTCACTAAAGGAGGAAAAGAAAAAAAAGAAAATTAAAAAAGGCCAGAGAAAGACTTATGCTGTTTCCTACAGATGGGGGTGTCGGGACCGAGCTCCTGTATGCAGACACTCCTCCAACAGTATATATTAACTGGCAAGCTGACGCTGCGGCCCTTCCCCCCAGGGCATGCATTAACAGGGGCTCTGCCCAGCTGCCTATTTTCATGAAACATGTAGAACTCAGTACCACTGAGACATCTCTCCGTGCATCAAATTCACTTGCATTTGTCCACCAGATTCAAAAGTTAAGGGGAACACAGCGGCAGTGTGATCACATCTCATTTCCTTAGAAAAGCAGACTAAAAGCAAATGAAGAAGGCCCTTGAATACAGATGCGGAGTGCCTGGCTACCCAGAACCCAGGTGGGCTATTTTTTCCTGAAGTGTAAATTACAGAAGTGAAAACACTTTGCACCTACTATTGGAATTCCTGTATCTCCCTTTTGGTTTTTGCAGGTTTTTTTTTGTTTTGTTTGGTTTTTTTTTATGCCCAGTGTCCCTGGCATCATGAGGATGCACTCAAAGCAGAGGCACACTGTGGTGCAGGACAAGGATCGCTTCGCAGCTGGAGAGCACCAAGAAGCTTACAGGTGGCTGCCCTGCCCAAGAAAGACAAAAATAGCAAGATGACAGACAGGATTGCAAGGTATTAGCAAAGCTGTGCTTAACACCTAAATCAAGGATGACAACAAGCTGTTATGGGTCAGGCCTGAAGTAAGCTGGCAACCCAGAAGGGGAAGACTTTACGGTGTGCAGCCCATTACAGCTCCTTCAACTCCATGCTCTCATCAAAATCTCATGACCACCAAAAATAAACAGGATGCTATCTTCGAGTTATCCTGTTAGATAACATCTAAATATTCATCTTAACGATGATGCCTGATGTCCAGCTCCAGATACCTTCATTCCTCCATGACCAGGACTATCAGCGCCTGTCCTGCTTTCACCTGTAGTTCCTTTCCCTGCTCTCAGCTCAGCAAGGCACAATGCGCGAGAGCTGCGAGGTCCTGCATAAAAACAGCCATCTGGTGAAGGGGCAGGAAGAACCAGTTAAAAACAGAGTAGCTCCACCATATGGAGAAAATAATTCAGTTGGGCAGTGTAGGAAGAAGCAAACCCTATTATAATAATTGTGTTGCCAAGTGATGTTCAGACTTGTTTTTCCCCTCACAGCTTCTGCACCGATTAGGAACAGAGCTTCCCCCATAATGTGGCACCATCCTCACAGTAAGATCAAACTATTCCCCCAAGCGACTTGTGGGATTACCAGGTTACCATCAAAATGTCTATATGGTGTGAACTGAGCACAGAGACAGGAGCATTGCATGCCCCCTCACCACCTTGCTTATTCTTCCGTTGTGAGTTGAAACGCAGAGACTTTGGGAACAGGGGACCCAGTTCAGCTGGACGGCGCCCCAAGGAAAGCTGAGGCTTCAGAATTGGTACAGGGGTCAATCACAGTAGTGCCAAGCCCAGGTTTGAAAGACTTTTGGCCCACAGGACCCAAGGACAGGCAATGCAAACCTGCTTGGGGCTAAGGCACCTCTCTTCCTTAACACAGGAGTTCTGACCCTCCTGTCCTCCCCCAAATATCTGGGACACAGCAACCTGACAAAACCCTGGTTATAAACAGGTCCTTCTAGAAAAGCTCCTGTTCTCCTTCAGACATTTCTGGGCTGTTGATAAAAGGGTACCTGGTGTGCAAGCTCCAGAAGTGCTCCTTACCCTGCAGAGCAAAGGCAAACCCTCCCTGGAGGTCACGCTAATCAGCTCCCCTCACAGCAGCCATTACTACTTGGGCTCCCAGGGTCCCGCAATCGGATTATCACTGCTAAGAGCTAATGATGTGCAAAACGGACGAGTCTCCCAAGGTCCCACCGCAGCTCTCCTGGCCACAGCGGTGCGCCGCTCTTGCCTGTTCCTTGGGAATCCCTCAGGCGAGGGATCCATCGCTCCTCCTGCCCACTGTCCCCTCACCACACAGACCAACAGGCAGCCCCTCAGATAGCGGTGCGATATAACACGCTAGCACCGTTACCTTGGTTAGCACATGCCGCCGCTGAGCCCTGCATGTGAGGCAGAACAGACGCCGAGGCTGGGCTAACTTCAGGGCAAGCATGGATCTGGATGTTAAGCACAGCCACCATGCTGAATGATGGCAGGTAACGCTAACTCTCCACCTCTGAGACATACCCTCCCACTGAACCATTTGTTACAGGTGTGCTCTTTCAGATAAGAGCAGCTCAGGCCCAAGTTCAAGGCTCTAGCTTTCCCTTCGTAAAATACTTGCTCTTTCCCTATTTTTCCTTTGTTCCCTCCACCTCCAGCCCTTTTCCCATTTCTGCCTCTCATCCATTCCCATGCTGTGGCTTTCCACTGGGCTGCATTTATTTCCAGACATGCATGGTTGTAACCAGAGAGCTTTCCTTGCATGAGCAGCCTTGCAGCTTCCAGCCAAAGGTGGACAAACCCACTCACGTCTCTAGAGGCATGGAAGACAGAGCAGGAAGCACAGCCTCTTGCTGCAGACAACGTTCCCAGGCAAGAAAAATCCCAGTCCGAGGCCAGTTAATGTATTAGTCATTAATTCTGGATAAAAGGAAATTTATTTGCACAGCTCTGCTTAGACAAGACTCAAATCTTAGCTTGCCCCTCCCCCTTCCCCGGCTCTCCTTTAATACCTTATTAATATTGTACACCAGCACAAGCCCACATGCAAATAGAGCTCTATGCAAATACGGCTCAGCGCTAGAACAGCTGCGCCGAGTTCAGTGCCTTAGCGCAACTCCAGAGGAATAGCCGGGGGAAACGTAAATCATACCGATGATAGAGAAAGCATGTCGTAACTTCCAGATTTCCAGGAAGAAAGCCGCGTGCGCGTGTCTGTCAGAGCAGAGTTTACCAAGTTTCAGCAAGGAGGTAAGGTAGTTAATACTCTGCGTAATTAGAGGCTGCAGTGGTCTTTTGGAGATGAAGAGAGGACTGCCCTCCTAAGTGTCTAAGACTCTTGTCTTGCAAAACCTACTTCTAAAGTGGACTTAAAAGTGCAGCTCTGCTCAGTAAAAGCAGTACTGTCAACTTTCCTGTTCATTGTTTCTCTGTAATTCCACATCACATACGCTTAGTTTCTAGACAGAAACCTTTTTACGGGTTTTTCCCGAAGCACAGTCCAGCAAACAACAGCCCTGAATTCGAAAGTCAATCACTTCCATTCCTTCCCAAGCACCGCTGCCAGCATTGCACTAATTGCTGTTGGCAATCAACAGATCCCAGGTGTAACGCTGGTGAGGGGCAGAAGTATTTCTTCTGAGTTTTGAAGAGATATCCAACAACGAAAATTTTACTTTGACGCATCTGCTGCCTGGCCCCTTGGAGTAGGGTCTAGGTCAAGGATGCTCACAAGAGCTGCTGATAACCACCATACTTGCCTGCAAGCAGAATGAACTTCCATTTGACTCTAGGTGCAAGAAGCAAGCCAGCAGGTCAGCCGTTAGGGTGTGGGTGGAATCAGAAAGACCCAAGCACTTCATATTTCCATAAAGAGCTGCTGGACTTTCAGAAGCCCAGGTATATATCCAGGTCAGGCAAGGGCAGTTTATTAATCCCACTTCATAGCTGGGAAGACTAAGACATGTAGCAGAAAAATAATTCTGACAAGTACACAAGCAAACAGGAAAATAACTTCCTTTGTCCCAAACTTCTATGTTAGCCACAAGACCGTCTTTAGATATAAGTGCCAAGTTCATCAGTAATCCATATCACCACAACCAGTGACTTTGCATTCAGAAATACTTCTCAGCTGAAAAGGACTGCTGAGAACACATTAAGGTCAGTTGGAGCACTTTTTGAGAACAAGCAGTCCAAGGAATGTCATTTTTGTTGAAGAACTATTTGGAAATGAGGTTCCCATCTGGAAAGCTCATCTGCTAGAAGTGACAAAGGAACGAGGGCATCTGCCTTGCTCAATAAATACAGAAACAATATGTCTCTGCTCTTCGCATAGGAATCATGAGTCTCCAAGGAGCTGGAGTTCAGGAAAGAATTAAAGCCCAAGACTGAGCAGGAGCACCTTGCACCCCTCACCGGCATCTCTTCCAGCCACCACTGCTTCAGCAGTGAGTCCATGGAAGGAATAAGGCTTCTTTCTGGATTCAGCAAGGGAAAAGGCAACATCCAGAAGGAATGCAGGCAACCTCTCTCTTTCCTCAAACAAAGCTCCTGGGCCATATTTGTAGAAGTTATTTCTGCATGCTCCTTCCGTGTACCAGGTTTTAGATGTCATGCAAACACCAACTCCAAAATGAGGGAGAGAAGAAGGCTACAAACCAATGTAACAACTGAAATCTTTTCAAAGAGACGTCCTGTCTTTGGTGATCTTTGATTCAAGCCCAAAGTGCATAACTTTGCTCTTAACTGCACTCTGTACACTATCTCATATACTGCTCGTTATTACAGATAACGCTATACATCCGCGCTGGCTGCCTGGCAGTGCTGTTATTTGGAAATAACCATACACAGACATCTAGCATGTAGCAACACATCAGAAAGGGCTTCAACTATTTTATGTTGTTGCTTTTTTTTTTTCTTTTAAATTTTGGCGTGGCCACTTTTTTATCATTCTTCTTTATGTAACTGGGAACGGGCTGAGGTGAGAAGGATCCCACACAGAAAAAGAGCTGGCTTGCAATGCAGAAGAATGAAAGCACTGCTAGGAAAATGAGAAGACAGCTGGCTTTCACAAAGGGTGCCAGACCTCGTGTCTAAAATTAAAGAATCTTATGTTCTGAGGAAAGCACCTAGTCTCACCCTTAAGTAGCAAATTAAAAAGCAAGAACTGGAGCACACCATGTGATTATTAGTGCCCTATAAAAAACCTTACACAGGTTGGGAGCCAGATTAAATCCTACACATGTCGGTAGTACCTGTTGGGCTTTATTTTTCAGGGGTTTGTTTCAAGGTCTACATGAATGGAGTTCAAAAATGGTTGGTCAGCAGCCAGGAGCTGGACCCACTTTACAAAAATAGTCACTTTTGATAGCACAGTTGTGCTAGAGAAGCCAAAGACCAAGAGGGTCAAGAGGTTGGCTTAGCCCTTTACCTAGATACGATCTCTCCAGGCCATGCAAGAGGGAAAAGAAAAAGGGGAACGTGCACTTCACCTCTTCTTCAACACTGGTCATGCTACCACATTGCCCACCTTCCCTGTCTACTTCCCCAGCATGAGCCTAACTGTTCTTGATCAGAGGGAGACACCTTGATTAAAGGGCATGAGTAACAAAGCAAGTACCGCTATGGGCAACTCCTGCACAG
The DNA here is from genome assembly GCF_036417535.1 of Chlamydotis macqueenii. Classification (NCBI taxonomy): domain Eukaryota; kingdom Metazoa; phylum Chordata; class Aves; order Otidiformes; family Otididae; genus Chlamydotis; species Chlamydotis macqueenii. The sequence continues at coordinate 63,030,612 of NC_141556.1, read as the reverse complement.
CTCTAGACCAATGTCAACAGCACGCACCATCTACAGACCTAAAGTCCCACCTTCATGTAAACATAGGGAAGCATACTCCCAGCTTGTCTTGGCTGTTGTGGAGGCTGTGGTCTCCAGGTACATCTCCTTCTGGTGGCACTGCTGGTTTAACCAGTCTCTGCCCCTAACCCCAGGTCCCACCCCTGCGCTTTCGCTTAGGACAAGGTGGTACAAACGCTCACTGGGTCACGCATGGGTGAACCAGCTTTGACGCACCGGGGTGGCAAGACGGTGAGAGGGAGGCAGCGCTGCTTAGGCAGCCACTGTCACCAAAGAGTGTGCCTCAAGAAGACAACTGCTGCCTTGGCGAGCTCAGGGCCAAGCTACCACACATAGGCATGTACAAAGCAAGCCAGAACAACAAGCAGAGTGACAGAGATCAAAGTGGGGGAATACACCGCCAGCCCACAATTCATTTGTTCTATGCTCCTGGCGGTATGGTCTTCCAGGTGATGGTCGGTGGTTTGGACATTCAGTCACAGATGATGGGCATTTTCTCTCACATGAAAGCAGAAACCCCTCAGAAGGCAGCCCGCCGGTGCGGTCGCTGTGACTCACTGGGCATCTGAAGGAGGGGCTGGCAGAGGCATGCAGTTCCTAAAGGATCACATACTTTACACCATACCCGCTTCCCTACCTGTGGAGCTGCCACGGAGACGAGCTTTGCTTTTTGTATTAACAGATAGTAAATTAATCTCTTTCTTTTAAGAAGGAAAGGGGAAATTGCATCACCTCCCCAGCCTCTCAGCACTTGAATCCTGAATGTGTTTCCCACCAATGCCACAAGCAAAGTATCTGACGTCCAGAAGGCAGAGAACAGCACAGAAAGGGCAATGGAGAATTTATCAGTCCTGACCAGGTAACAAATATAGAGGGGAAAACATCCCTGGCACACAGTCAGAAGGACTTGTGAGAAAATCTCTTATGCTTTAACAACCTCTCCCCAGATTGCTTCTTTTTATGAAAAAAAAAAAGTCCATTGTCATTGAAGTAATTCTGAAAAATTTGTTTTGTACCAATCCTTCTTGCATCGCCTCTGCGCTGGGTGAGAAGACCACATGCTACTTCAGTCTTTGTAGATTTTCTTTATGACACATTTTCTCCCTGGCTCTGGGCCAAGCCCTGGTATTCTTTTTACTTGGGGAAAGTCCTCAGGAAAGACTGTCACAGATTTGCCTCAAATTATGGGTCTTTGCCTGTAAAGATTCATCTCTTCCTGTCGCTAACACATGAAAACAATCCAGATCTGGTTGTTGGGAATTTGGTAGGATCGCAGAAATTACCTAGCTGCAGCAACCTTCGCCACAACAGGCTGTGGAAAGAACCTTCACACTCCGAACTACAAGAATGTACACAGTTACCAATATTAATATGAGAATCAACACCTATTTCCCCTGCTCCTGCTTTCCTGGAAACTAACTACGAGGCCTCAGTAAGCTTCACCGGCTCGTCTGGTGGGCAACCAGCAGAAGGTGGGTGCAGACCCTCAACCTTGCTCCCCATCCTGCTGTGCCCCTGCCTGGCCACCCCCCAGTTCAAAGTCGCTGGAGGCCTTGGTTCTTATCATGAAATGTTCTGCCAAATCAAATGTAAACAAATGACATGCACAGTTGACATGGCAACAAAGCAGCCCTGCACGCAACGGCGGCAGCAGCATTTAACTCTGCCGGGCTGGGCACAAATTTGCAGGACACGCAATGGCGGCAGCAGCATTGAACTCTGGTACAGACCATAGCAGTCGGGAAACTGCAAAGGTAGAAGATAGTACCTCCTCTGCTTTTCCCAGGTGTCTGGAGAAATGCTCAGCACCCAGAGGTTTGCTGAGAGAACGGCCAGGCCAGCTCCTACAAGATGTCTTCAAATTTCTGGGCAGTTATGGGTGGCATGAGAAGAGCTCTAGAGCTGCACACCCACTTATACGTCTCAAAGCCCCTCACAAAGGAGTTCAGCATCTCAGATTAATCTTTCCTCCTGAAGATTGGCAGCACACCCCTCTTCCCACACGGCCCTCGTGTACGGGTCATTTATGCGAGCAGAGCCCAGGCATCCACCACACACGCAAGAACGATAAAAAGCGGCAAAGAGAATGAAAGGGCTCAGGGAAGGGACACAGCAGCGCACCAGAATGATGACTTGGTATACACTATTTTGCTATTCAGCCCCTTTGCAAATCTCCTACCAAAATACAGCCCAAGGTATATACATATTTAATAAAAAGAGTCAGAATAAAAGTCGCCACTGCACTTGGGCTCACCTTGGATTGTGCCATTTCATCAGCTCCCTTACAGCAAGTCGGATTCAACGAAAGCTTGGAACCAAGTCGGTCGTTTAACTGCAAGCACTTTGGGGCAGGGACTGTAACTGTGTGATTCGACGCTGCTTTTCCCTACAGACCTCATCGTCTTCTAATTTTAGATGACCAGGACAGTTTTCATGCTCTGACCTAATAAAAAATGCCGTGCGCTGGCAAAGAACATCTCACTTTTATCGTGGTGGCAGCACTGTTCCAGGGACGGGGGCAGGAATCCCTGCGAAGCCTGCACAGGGTGTAAATAGTGTGAGAGCCTCAGTGCCGCGAAGCATCCTTTCTGGAGCAGAATATTTCAGTTTCACCTCTCTGAGAAAGGCGTGCGATCTCTGAGCACCCTTCCAGGAGAGCCTAGCAAGGAACGTCAAGTCTGCAAGGCAAAGTCCCTTTAAATAAAAGTGGCTGCTGATGTTAAGATAAGCATCCAAGCAGTAAAAATAATGAAGCTGGCTCTTAAATAATGAGTGCTGATGGCCCCCTCTGCTTGCATTCCTAGTCTAATTACTTAGATGGTTAGCTCAGCCCTATATGCTTTTCAAATGCTGTCATTTAAAAATGAAAGTTAAATCCACTTGGAGGGGACAGGAACTAATGGGAACTACTGTGCATTCACATCGCTGCCAGAGGTGAGGGTCCTGCCACGGAGGCCCTTCACCTCAGTCTTTCCACAGGAAAACATGATTTAAGAATCAAACAAGTAGCCAGCTTACAGATGGAAGAATAGCTCTTTAAGATGGAGGGAAGCTTGAAAATTCAAATCACTGCCTCGCAGGAGACATTTACAGGCTCAGGTTTTGGTGGTGATGCCGGGGAACACAGGAGGAGCAGCTCCCGATGAAGGAACCCCAGGAACCTCCTTCAGCTTCATCCAGCTCCACGGCAGGAAGGAAGAGGAACAGATGATGGTTTTGGTGAAGAGGTCAGTGCCCAGAGCATCATACCACCCCTTGCCCCACTGCTGCAAGGGAGGGACCCACCAGAAGAAAGGCTGCAACCCCACACCCTGACAGGTTTCTCACATGCGCTCTTCCCGTTTCGTTTGGCACCAACATTTTGGCTCCAGAAGCTATCCTGGCAAGAAATTCTTTCCTGAAAATTTTTCACATGCCTTTATACAAAGCTGCCAGAATCATTTATAGCCACTCATCTAACAATATCTGCTTTCCCTTCAGTCATTAAGGAAATAAACAGAGGCTGGAAAAGAGTCAGTATGGAAAAGGGTCTCTACGTTGGAGAAACAACAGGCTCAGACTACCAGAGACGAGTGAACGCTGCCCTGCCTCAGAAACAGGCTAGCGTGACAACAGTGATGGATTACAGAGGAGGATTGCTTCTCAAAATGACGTCCAATTACTCTTCATGCCCAATCAAATTTGTTTTAAGTTAGCCCTCAAGTGAAAAAAAAACATTCCTGACCTGGAAGAGAAGGCAAGGGCTTTACATGTAAATAAATAATTGGAAATAACCATAGGCTGATGGTGCAGTTGCTGGGGTCTATCAGAGAAAAAAACAAGAAAAAGCAGCAGTAACACGTTGCTTTCTGTCTCACATCTGTGAGGATTTCTTTCAAGATCTGTAATTTATGACAGATTGTTCTTATGAGCCAGTAAACAATGATTTATAACATTAATAAGCCAGAATAGGTAAGTTCCCCAAATACAATTCCCTTGTGTACTTCTCCCTGACAGGGATGGAAAAGATTTTCCTTTCGAACACAAGGATCCAACCTCATGAAACATTACCGACATCCAGTAACTACAAACACAAGTCCTGTGCTTGTCAGGGACACGAGCTCCAGTTGCAGCCTGCCTTTGTCCCTGTTCCCGAGCGCTCGCCCCAGAGCAAGGAGGAGGAGGAGGGAAATGATGGCTGGGCTTGCTCACACATACGAGTCTGCAAAACTAGGGCTCCTGGGTTGGGAGGTGCTTGGGGATGTGCTACGCCTTTTGTAAATAAAGCACCAGCTATACATCTATGTCCCTGGATAAATAATGTATTCATTGCAAGCACTGCATATATCTGGCACCATTTAACAACTCCAGAATGCCCCTGACCATTTCAAGAAGGGATACCGAGGCAGACCTGACAATTATTTTTCTTTTACAGCCTAGATTTGGAATAAATGGCTTGGAGGAATCCAGAATAACTCCCTTAGCCCTCAAAAAAGCCCCTACTACCAGCTGGGAGCTCAGACATAAAATGTGGTCATTAATGAAGACGTGCCTCTACTTCCAGAACGCAATTCGTTAGGAGAGGAGTGAAGGGGAGGGCAAAAAGGGGGGAAATCAAACATAGCTCCCATAATGTTCACAATTACTCTATGAACCAGGAGTCCAGTTCTGGGAAATATGAGCAGTAAATTGCTGAGTGGCTTTCTAATCTAATTATTTCACTTGCAATTCAAATTATTTTCCAATTAAAACCAAGCTAATACATTCTGAAATGTAAATCAGACTCTATTACCTTTTTTAATTGCAGTGCCTGTACTATTCCCCTTTTCCCTTTAATTGATAAAAGTCAGAGGGAGATTTCCATACATTCTCCTGCAGTCCTGTAAGGTTATTTCATGCTGGCCTTGCCAGTCTCACCATCCTTCACCTCCACCCTCGTTTCCACCACTGTGGAGGCCGATGCTCTCTGTTTAATGAAAGCAAAAAGCTGAGAGGAGGCACCAAAAGAACAGCTCTTTTCTCTTCATCCAACAGTAAAGCTTTCCTGTTGCAGCAGCGCGAAGGTACGGACAAAAGATGCCCGTCGGGTGCCAGCTCTTGCCCTAGAAAGAGGGTGTTTGTCCCCGGTCAGTGCAGACCAACTAGCCCTGCTGCGGTTCTCCTGCACTCGACAGCTGCCTTCTTCCAAAAAAAGAAGAGGAAATAAGTACAGAACATTTTGTCCATCGAGCCAGCCCAGGTCAGATATAAATAAATAAAGAACGAGCGAGGAAGTCTCTTCCACAAAGGGAAGCTATTTTCGATTTAGGCAGGGCCCTTTCCAGACTGACAACTTCTGAATAAACTTGCAATGCCTATATTACTTCCCTTTTCTCTCTGATTGACAAAACTCAAGGGCAGAGGTAATCTGCAGGATTAGTTCCTCCCGCATCCCACACTTGTTTCCTTTTTTCCCACGTTTCTTGCAAGCACCAATACCAATACTAATTTTGAACCCAGCAGCCTACCCACGAGTCCCTCCTGCTCCAGGGTGCAGTGTCCCCACTCTTCCCCAGGGCCACTGATGACTTCTGCAGCAGCTGGGCCACCGGAGCCCCTGTGCAGCAGCACTGCCCGGGAAGCAGTCGATCACAGCACGCCCACCTTCCCGTAACACCAGCAGAGAAGCACAAGGTATTTGTTGTCACTTGCTGTTTTATCCACACGGGATGGGAACAGACGAAATGGGGGGTAACTGCCTGTTGACTCTGCAGGCCAGGTTTGCGTTAGCCCCGGCCTTCATTCCTGACCCCCACGGATCATAACACAACGGATGGAGCTGAGCAAGCCAAAGTGCCATGAAGTGTGGGGGCTCGTTCCAAAAGCGAGAGGCAGCTCCCACTGCCCAGAGGAAAAGCAAGTGAAAATCAGTGAAACCAAGTGGGGTTTCACACTCCGTCGGTGTAGGCAGTCCCTCCAGCTGCAATGGGCTGTGCTCTTAAGTTTTCCTTTTCTTGAGCCAGAAATGTGAATTAAGGGGAAAAAAAGAAAAAAGACACAAGAATAAAGAGTGAGATGTTCAGCCTGGCAGATGGCAACTGTACTGACAACAGCAGCATGAACCCTCATCTTTATCCCACTATTAATGGAATAAATTAATAGAGATTGCAGACGTGGAACAGCTTGCCCCGAATGCAGAAAGAGCTTAATCCAAATTCAGTGTGGATTTATACCTCCCGCAGTCAAACTGCCTTCAGCAGGGCTAATGGAGATATAAGTCAAAGGGAACTACCTGCCTCTCAGGCGCAAATATGCTCTTTTCTGTTGTTTAACTTTTCAGCATTACCTCTTCAGATGCTCTGGGAATTTTCAAAATTCAGCTTCACTTCATTGGGCAAACATCCATACTCTACCTGTGCTTTTCCTACAGTTTGATATTAACATTTGGATTGCTTTGCAGCTTCCATCACTGCAACATACTAGAAACCATCCTGAGAATACAAATTATTAATGAATTGCCCTCATATATAGACAAAAAAAATAATCAATGGCATATGGTTTATTTTTTCAGGTTAGTTCTCAAACAAAGTGTTTCATCTGAATAAAAAAAATCAAAATTCTCTAAATATTTTAAGTATTTAATACATATAAAATAAAATATGTAAACTATATATTTTGCATTTAGATTCTTAAGACGGAAAACAAGCCAGGCTGTTAGAAGGTGGGATGACTTTTGAGTCTGAACTACCAGCACGCTTTGTAATTTGTATGTGGAGATACTTAAAAAAATCTGGCCAGAACATAAAGTTTTCCAAAAATCATCTCAGCAGGCAGGTGTTGATCTTTTATTCCTATAGAAAGCTTTTCAGACATCTATTTTATTATATTGTTTAAGGAAGGTACAAAACAGACCCACATCTTAGGTGTGGAAATCCCCATTTTCAAAGTATTGGGGAAAAAGAAGGAGGGGAAAAAAAAAAAAAAGACAAGCATCCAACTGGAGGAAATTTTCTTCAAGTATCAAACCTAACATTTTCTTTACATACAGATTCATCTTACTTGGGGCAAACTCATCTCCTCCAGCAGAGCACTGACAATTTTAGTAACCTGTCATACCTCAGGGACTAGTGGGATTTTTATGTGTTTATTAACTCACTGGTAATCTCATCATCATCCAGGTGATGGTAATCCAACCTCTCCCTCTCTAGAGTTTCCCGTGGCTAGCTGCAGCTCTCCATGGAACAACAACCTCAAAGCCTCTACGCCCCGTTACGTTTTTATCTTCTCGGTTTTAAGCCACGTGTTGCCTGGCATGGCCAGCCTGGAGATGAAATAACACTGCATTCATCCAAATCCCTCCTTCTCAACCAGTTTGCCAACCGTGGGGTGGTTTTGCACTTGCCGTCCCTCCCAGGTACCAATGTGTTCTGCGTTTTAATTGCTTTGATCTCTTCAACTCCCTCTTACTACAAACACTTTTCTGAAAGAAGCAGCAAGCATAGGGGCAAGCGTGCAGGGAGGCAGTGAAGAGTTTCGTACTTGGCATTTGAAAACAAGGAGGTTTGAGGGGAAGATCACGATGGGAATGACCCTGCGCTTCCCTCCTGCTCCAGGATTGCGTCATGCACCCAGTTGCCCATTATGAGGGCTTCTTGGCATGGGGGTCACCATCTCCTCGCCGGTTCTTCCCAATTTCTTCCCCTGTGAGATGCTGAGGATTTCAAGAGGCCGAAAGGCTCTGGGCAGCTGTGCACAAAGAGAGGACGTCCACCTGGGCACCTGTCCGCTCCCCAGGGCCAGGGCTCGCATGTAACACCAATCACTCCGTGCTCCTTTGTGTGGAGGATGCCCCAGGGCCTGCTTAAAGTAAGAGGTGTAGAAAGAGCGTTGGCCCCAGAGAGGAAAGTGCAGGCTGGGACTGTAAAAATTAGAAAAGCGTGGAAAAAGAAAAGATAAGGTAGCCTAGACTTCCTCAGCAGCTCCTTGTCAGAATTCGGGGAAATTTTGAAAGGAGATTTTCCTAGAGCTGTCACTGCAGTGAACCTGAACCACAAATAACTCCACAGCTGTTGCACTGGAAATGCAAGGATTTAAATCAAGAGAGAAGCAGTTCCCCTCACTTCAGCATCATGGAGAGTCACAGAGGTATTCTTCTTCCACCCACGTTGTTCCTGCAGGTTTTTCTTCCAGCAAAGGACAACCTAAAAGGTGACCTGCCAACCTCCAAAATCACGAGAGATTTTTTTTTTTTTTTTTGAGGAATGTATTCAGTTTCTTTTCAATTCAGCTTGTTTTCAGACTCTTTCTTGCAATAACACTGAGGTCTAGAAATGCCTCCTCCCCTTTTTTTAAGTTAAAAAACAGATCCTCCCATGTAGATAGGATGTAAAAAAAAAAAAAAAAAAAAAGAGCATTATAAGACTTGATGAAAATGTAAGATGCATCTATACCAGTGTTTCAGTCGGGCCCTTTTGAAGCAAACCTCCCAGTCGCTCCCACTTGTTCTGTGCTCACATTACAGAGTGGTCCCAGAGTCCATGAGCAGGTCACCGAATCGCCCTAAACACGGCTGTCAGGTCCTTGGCACCAACTGATTTACTTTACAGATCGGCTTCCACCAGGCCACAGTGCTTGCTAGGGCACACAGAGCCCCCATCTCCTGGGCTCCTGCATGGGTAGCTCGTTCTCCACTGTCATCCATTGAGAATCATTTTACGGTTCACATCTCTGTGCCCATGCCTGGAACAGCACAAGTTTCATCATGCATCTCTTTACATGGGAGGACAAAAGCAGGGGCCTGATTTATCACATGACCCTTCGTTAAGCGCATTAAAGCGGTAAGAAAATTAACTGAAAGGGTTAATACACATCTGTAACAGGCTATCCTGGTTATGACATTTACCTTCCACGCCACAAGCAAGTTATCTGGTCTCTTCTCCAGAGTAACGATAAATGTCAGCAGAGGTCAACAATCATGCATTATAAATACACAACGCATAATTTTTTCCTCCTGCTGTTCTGAAGCACTGAAACTGCTTTAGATGACAGGCATGAAATATTTAGAAACCGTTGGAATAGGATGTTCTGAATCCTCCTAAACTTTTAATAACTTGCAAATTGCGCTGTCACCCACAGGACAGCACCAGGAAGGTGCCAGTGCCAAGCAGCAACAGCCAAAAACCAGCTCCACTTTTGCTGCACCGAGCATGTACCATTTCCCACAAAGCAGGCACTGTAGCTGTTGGGTGTCACTTTGTTACACCCAGACAGTTGGGCATAACACGCTAAAGAAAATTTGCATTAGAATTATCTGAATTCACTAAAATCTTACAGAGAGCTCTCAGTTCAGACGACGTTAACTTCTCACCACCCGGAGAAGCGCGCACAACCCGCACACGCAGGATCTGCTTTCCAGTAGGCACACATGTGCTAGATAGCTGTTGTTTACTAGGTCATGTTGATTTTGCTTTCAGCTATGTTTTCTTAGGCACCCACGTCTCTTCATGTAGGAGTGCCTTAGAAATTACAAAATATTACTCCCACTCAACATGCACTCGTGTATGTATACATTGGGTTTGTGTGTACATAGCTATAGAGATGCCCACCATAAACAAACATTTGCATCCGTGAGCTTCCAGAAAAACAAAGGCATTTTTCCATCCCTTCACAGGGAAGTACTGCACCCGAAGTGAGGAAGAGCTACAGCCTCACGGCTTCCATCCGTCCTCCTCATCCCAGAAGCACTTTGGGACCTCAGCTCCTCCGTGCCTCACTTCCAAAGGGACCACACTCAGCGCAGCCCTGTGCCACCTCTCTCCTGGGGCAGCTGGAGGAAAAAAAGGGGGTCCTATCCCCATTGAAATCCTTTCCCTGCAATGCAACTCACTTGCAACTCAGCATTTCCCCACAGAGGGGCCTCCAAACGCACGGATAATTTCACTCTTCTCCTTCCCTGCCTTTGAAGCATCCCTTCTGCTAGCTGTGGAAAAGTCCAGTTTCTTGGAAAGCAGCAGATTCTTAAGATAGGAATTCCTGTTAAGGAAGCTGATCCCGATCAAGCCCTTCCCTTCTGCCCCAACCTCCACCCCAGCTGAGGAAATTCACCTTCCTGGAAATGCCTTGGCTATAAATACAGCCTTAAGAACAGCTTGTGACATTTTTCCCTTTACTACAGAAACTTTCCACTTGCTGAAATCACCCCAACGAAAGCCATCACAGAATATAAACCAGGGGACGGGGCGCTTTGCCGGAAAAGCGGTACGGGTGGCGGCAGGCGATCCGCAGGCAGACCATTGGCACGGAGCTACCTCGCGTGTGGATGTGCGAGACCACAATACAACCTATCCTAAGGATTCGTCCCCTTCCCCGCCACCCCTCGTGCTCCAGTACCCTTCCCCCTCCGCGCTGTCACCCCAGGTTTGTTTCATTTTGTAAGCAAGAGCTTACAGAAGCCACTCGGCGGAAGTTATTAACGCCGCTTTGGTATGGGGAAAATCTCATTAACGTCAGCAAAAGGAGGAAGAGTTCTGAAAAGCTCCCAGCTAATTTGCTTTCTTTTAATTTTCTTGCAATTACAGTAAGCAGTGCAGCGCTCTCCCAATAAATGAGTCTTTAGCATTGTGGCAGCAGTCTTCTCCCCCGAATCAATTCTCCCTCAAACTTTTAACCCTTCACTAGATTGCCGGAAAGGAGAAATGACTTGTGTGATGCACCTTCCCAGAACAAACGGAATTCAGACATTTCCAGTAATTTATCCACACGGTGGAAAATCCCTGCTTTGGCTGTGCTTTTCTTTTTTTTAGATTTTTTTTTTTTTTTTTAGATTTTTGCTTTGCAGTCATCACAGCAGTACCAAGCTGGTGCTTCCCACATCCTTTACTTGGTATAAATTCAGTTTCTCTTACAGTAAACACAGTTCTTAAAGGCTGCAATCCAGTTCTTTTCTGAAAAGAGGTTCAGTGTAGCATATCCCACACAGTGACTGATTTTTAAAACTCGCTGTGTGATCTATTTTCCCTTACTGCTTTGGAAAGTTGAAGAGCAACAATTCTATTTCAGACTGCAGCTTATTATTTTTACTCCACTGTAAAAAAAATCAAATTGAAAACAACCAAAAAAAAAAAAAGGGAGAATGTTGAAGAATGTTTAAGCATACAGTCTGCAGGGTTTTCCTTTGCTTTGTTTAAAAGAAAATAAAAATAAAAAAGCAGCAAAAATTGTCATCTATACAAAGTAAAATTGGATTGATTTTTCAACCACCAAAAATGTTACAATAAAATCCAATACCAAAATTTCATAGTGGCAAGTTTTCAATTAGAATGGAAAAAAGGTTGGATTTGGTTTTGTTTTTTTTTTTTCTAAAAATTTGGAGAAGTGGAATTGTGGAGGGAAATCATGTTCTGATTAGCCCTAAATGAGATCACTTATCCACATCAAAACAAGTCAGGGAAGTCCAAATACCATTATTATTTGATGTCTCTTTCAGTGAATATCTATTTTTTTTTTTAATTCTCAGCTTTAGATTCATCTAACAATGTTAGCTTTCCATTTTAATTAAGTTTATAAACATCAAAGCTCTAATCCAAATCTTTACAGTAACAACCTTAAAATCTAAAAAACTCCCAACCCAAAATAAAGAGGAATCTGTTGTTATTTTTTCCCCGCAGTTCGACCAACGTTTCTCATCCATTCCTGTGGCAGCAAGCAACAGAAGCAGGGACAGCAGGAGCCCCTGGGAGGGAGCACAACTCCTGCCTGGACTTCTGGAAATCTCTGTACAGGTCCCACCAAACACAGCAAAGGTCCAAACCTCCCAGCAGAGCACACCGCTGACACTGGAGTGGAGAGAAGGGCTGGATTAAAGCAGCATGAGAAGTTTCCTGCCTGCAGAATTAACAGAGGCCTCTCCACAAAAAAAAAAACCCAAACTATCTGTCCTGGGGACTTCATAAAGCAAGAAGAAAAAGCCTGTCCTGGCACACGCTACAGTACATGGATTTTTGCAAAGCTCTAATCATACATGCAAAGCTCATACTAGAACATAAGAAAAAAAAAACATTGTATTGATTAAAAATTGTATTACATGTGGAAATTAGGTGGTTAATGAACTGGTGTTTGACTGGACCCTTTGCTGAATGCTTTCACACTTCAGCAAAGGGAAGCTTCTCACACTGATTTGCAAGCTGCAGAAAACCCCACTACTGCCAACATTGGAAAATAATTAACTAGGATCCTTGTTGTCTGTGACAAGAAAAGAAGCCAATAAAGACACATTTTTAGCTTATTGTAAATGATATTTGATGATCACAAGCTTCCTGCACGGATAAACCTGCGTCTGCACAATGAAACATGTGCAGGTACATGTACCAAGCCCTGTGCTAACAAACAACCCCTGCATCATTTATAGCTACTCTACATACCTTACGATGTATGCATGGATGAGCTATACCAAATTCAGGACACTGAAACTGTCTCGTTTGTCCAGGCCAGTCACAATCACATAATTAAGTGATGGCCATAAAGAAATCCTTACTCAAACCAGGGATAGCGGGAGAAGGTTAATTTTCTTGTTTGTTAGAAACATGCCCACCCCATTTACAACAGAAATCCAGGGGCAATGGGGATTTTCAGCACTGAGAAATCAAGAAATCTGAAGTGGGTCCGGAAAAGCAAATTCAGAGGATTTCACTGGAAAGTCACGCACCAAAACGCAGGGTTGGCACCCTAGCAGAAGTCACTGTCAGGAACCAAATGCCAGCTCATGTTTTCCTTTTGGCTATGGAGATATGAAACCATCATAAACACAACTCTTCCTGTCCACTCATCAGTACTCCATCATCAGAGATGACAGCATTTCAAAATGAACTCTTGTTCAGTCACGAAAATGTAGTGCGCTGAACAACCACATCTTCCGGCGGCGCAGTCACCAGAGGAGAAGTCCCTTCTTGCTACCCCTTACCTCTCAGGACCCAGAGCTCCTCAGCTGACAGGAGCATTAGAAAACCCCTTCTGTTGCATAGTTAGAAATTTCTGTGCTCACTCAAACACCAGGCTTGCTGTGCTCCTAACAAAGTCGTGTTCAAAACAAACGTTGGCATGTGCATTTATGTGAAACGACTGAATGGCCCCGCAGGTTCATAAAATGTTCTGGAGTCTTTCAAATACAACTAAAGCCATTGGTTTGAACCCAACCCGTATCAGTGGTGTCTGAAACCGGCTACAGCTGGAAGACTGCTGGTGTGCTATCTCATAGTTGGTAGTATCGCTCTAACTCCTGGAAGATAAATATACATGCTGTTTGGGGTACTTTGCACAGAGAGGTCAAGGCTCAGAAAGGAATGAATTTTGAACTTCCTTTTCATGTATGCTGCTTGTCCTACCAATGCAGCCTGCAATGGTAGCTGGTAGGCTCTTCAAGTAGATAAAAGGCTTTTCATGGATCGTGACAAACCCTCCACAGCTACGTTTTCATTGAAAATATCTTCCATGTTACCATTTCATATAGTCTTGCAAACTGTTTACCACAGCCTCTTGAGCCAGGGCTTACAGATGATGCTGATGTCTCCAAGAGAACATGCTGGAACAGTCCATTCCTCCCACACCATGTAATAAAATCCTGCTAATGTTAAAACTGAAAATCATCCCTGAAGAAGTAATAATTGAAAAAAACAAACAAAAACCCAGCACCATCCATCTCTAGTCTGCCCTTCCCTTCATCTCCCAAGGCCATGACCAATTCTGCCAGTCAAGTTTTTCACAACAGCTCAACATTAGTAAACTCATTCCTCCATGAAAGATAAACACGGATAACATAAATTCCCCATCCCATTTGTTTGTGTACAAACGCTTAGCTTGAAGGAAGCAAAACCGCATTCCTGCTACTATAGCTCCCTCTGAAACTCTCTTCTGAAAGCAAAGATCTCTGACTAGGCCACAGTGAGACTGCCCCGCAAGACAGGGCAAACCCAATTGTAAAGTCATATTGAACTAAAGGACGGTCCAGATTAAACCTCATTTTACTGGGATCTTCAAACCTATCGGCACTCAAACCAGTCTGCTTTTAGCCCATTTTTACGGCCTTATGCTGACCACCTTAAAAATCTTATTAACCTGATGAAAAGTGCTCCGTAGGCCCTACTTTCTAAACAGTACCGAGCTGCTCATCAGCTCTTACCGAAATGACAGAGAAATAGAGAGCGATCCTCCCCGTGTGAGTTACAGGCTTTGCCCCCGCCTCGCTGAGGCGGCAAACCCTGCTGGCTCGCTCCCGTTCACACAGCCCTGCACATGCTCAATAACACCATTGATTTTGTTTGTGCAGGCAGAGAGAATCCAATTTTAAAAAGCCACATTGATTCCCACCCATTAAAAACAGAGCAAGCTGCAGTATTTGCTAAATGGACAGAAAAAGACTGAGGTCAGGGTGGAGGGCTGGGAATAATGTCATTACCCTGAGCTCGTTCTGAAGGACGGAGAACCACAAAAACAGACAATAAAATAGTAGCCATTTGACTTCACGTTATTTGTCGTTGTTTCCAAATTACAAAAATAGCAATTCAACAACAAGGGAGTGCCCAGGCGCAGAAACAAGGGATGCACAACGGAAGGCATCCAAAAGCGTGTAGCTGTGATTAGTTGCATTTGGAGCATGAAGACACACACGCACGCAGCGAGAGGGGGAAATGAGAGAGAAGCCCTGCGAGTATCTGCGAGGGTCCTGTCTGTTTTTCAGTTCTTTGTTTTAGCACATTAAACAAACAGAGCCATCCCACAGGTCACCGAGGACCTTTCTTCTGCAACTGCGGCCCCAGCTGCACTGAACACAAAAACTATTATTATTCTCTAATGGCTGCACCTTTTGGACAATGATTCAGTGTTTTTTTTTTCTCCTCCCTTTGTGCAGTGCCACTTAGTCTTTTGCTTCATTTTATGTTTTATTTGCACACTCTTGAAATCTTCATGTAGTGACTAAAAATTCATCAGGAAGCCTTAAGTAGGAGCCCCCAGTCCCCCCTCCTTTTTCTAACTGTAGCGAGCAGCTAAGTAGGTACTGGGCATATATCGGTGCTGCCGCAGCAGCGACGGGGTGGGAGAAGCTGTGGGTGGAGAGGGAAATGGTGCTGCAGCCCTGGGGATGCTTCCTCATCCCAGATCTAGGACCAGGAGCTACAGGCGGTACCGACGTACAGCACCACAGCTCCTCGGTCCCACAGCACAGACACCCCACGCTCGATGCGGTGGCTGTGCTTCAGCTCCACACTGTGCACCACCTGACCACGAGCCTGCCCGCGCGTTGCTGAGCAGTCACTCATCTCTTCAGCTTCAGTCTGATGATGTGAACAGGCAAGTGCTTGCTAGCATTAGTAAGGCTTTCATAATTGGTCCCAGCTGGTTAGTCGTAACATGCCTTGTTGTTGAGCAACTACCTACTAACGCTGTCAGACATCCCCTGGTTGCATAAGGAGGGTTAGTATCATTATTAATTACGGTCTGCCACCAGCCTGTGCCATGCTCCGCAGATAAGAAAGCCTTTAAGCTCCTGGTCAGTCAAAGCCTCGTTGGAAAATCTTGCGCCAGCTTGAAGGAAAGCAAGCTCAGACTGTAGCCGCAGCAGCCTCCTGCCCTTTCTATCACGCTACGGTTCCTGCCGTGCCTCGGTCCTCTCTCCCTTCTGGTTGCCGCAGCATCTGCTGCCAAGGCCAGATAGTTGCCACTGTGCCGGCCAGCACGCAGAAATCCTTGCTCACCAGAGAGGTACATGTGTACGCACATCGGTATGCACAATGAGAGCATGGCAGATATTTTAAAGCATCGTGAAGAAACATACCTCAGTGCCCAGCCATGCCACTGAAGAAAACCATGATGGCAACAAATACTATAGTGTGGCACAGCTTCAGGCATAACATAAAAGCTGAGCAAGGCAATACGGTATCAAGCAAATGCACTGTTCCTGGTGTGGAAGGGAAACGTGCAACAATTTAGATCTCTCAGCAGGCAAAAGCATGGGGGAAATATACTGGAAATGGCTACTTAATAAGCTACTTGAGCATACCAATGGCTCTGAAAACTTAAGTCAAAGTTTGCAACCATTTGCACTCCCCCAGCCCTTCCTCGCCATGCAATTTGATCTGTGCAGTACAGAAGGTCAGGGGCATTTTCTGCAGAAAACCAAGCAGCACTCCCTTCTTTCCGCCCTGTCACTGCGCTGCCATGACAGCCCCCTTACAAAAGTAATGACTATAGTTATATTCTACACATAGGATTCTTACACGACTTACAACGCCATTTCGGGGCCAGTAATCAGATCCTGCAGCCCCAGGCTAAGGTAAAAGCTGTGAGTGTGTCTTAAGAGCTAGAGCTCCAGGGCTGCTCAAAAGCACAGACCCTGAACTGGAAATGAGTTTCTTCAAATCTCACGTTAAGACCACGTCACAAAATGGGCTGTGAGGAGTGGCCTGCGTGGCCCTATCAGCTATCTAGAGTAACCCTGGCCTTTGCCATCCACAGTTTTCATCTGAACCAACCTCTCATGCTCTGGGTTTGCTCCTGCTTCTTCTCTCACCAACTTCTACTTTGGCTTCCCTTCAGAACCTGAGAAGGGGATCAAGGCTGCTAGGAAAATGCCCTGACAACTTATAGGTGGACCAGGCACTGCTGCGCTTCTCAAGCTGCCAGAGAAGCGGCTGGGAATTCTTCACCTCTGATGAGGAGGGTGAAGGCCTGGGGTCGTTCAAGGTCCACGTGACAGACAACTCCCCACTAAAGTGGACGAGTTGTCAACAGTATCTTGACACCCAGCTGCCAAACCCTGCAGATGGATCCTTTTTCTAAGATGTGAGCTATCTCCCCGTGCATGCCCAATGCCTCCACCACACAGGCATACACTGCAATACTTCATAACCATTACCACTGTTCCTCATTTCAGTGTAGCAATTCGACACACGCGTTAACATTACCATGTCTCTCGAAGCCAAGAGGGCCCTTCACATAAGCTTAAGGTTAGTTTCTTTTGCTAGATCATAGGTACTGATGCTGGAGGGTAATTCTCTAAACCCAACATAAATGTTTAAAGTTTATTCCCAAAGGATTTATGTAGACATAAACATACAGATTAAAAACAAGCAAGACTTTGGGAGCTTTTTATTACCTTCTAAAGTAGCCAGGCACATAGATATTTTATCTCTCTTTTGTATCTGCTTTCTTCCAACTGCACAGTTCAGAGACTTCATACAGATCAGAGGCAAAGTTCAGACTAACACTGACAATTTCATTTAAAAAAAGGGAAAAAAAAAGAGACAACTGTGTTTTCTTATGTTCTCTGCTCTTTTAACGCTATTTTCAAAATGAAGAACAGACCCTATCAAAGTGCTAAGGGCTGAAAACATAACTCTATAAATGATATAGGAAACCCAACTTTGTGCCAATCCATTTTTATAATCTCTTTGTGGCCATTACAAAGCAGAGAACGAGAGCTAAACAATAAAGAAAAAAGAATAATTGCAACTTTTTTTTTTTGCTGAAAGTAATGTCGGTGACAATAACAAGAACCCATTCAAAAGACAGAACCTTATCTTCCAACCCAGTTAACACGCCTTCCTTTCTCTTGCTCATTATGTATCTTGCACATCAAGCTGTATTTTGACCTCACTTACAAAGGAACACATGTGGAGCCACCACATCTCTGTACACATATTGGCACTGCTAACTAAAATCCAGCCCGTGTCACCTTTCCCTTCTCTGGTCCTTCACGCAACTGCAAAGAGGAGACAGGTTATCGCATGATCCTCCAGAAAAGCATCTCCTGAAACAACAACATGGCTATCTTCTGCCTTTGCAGGGTTGCTTCTGCTCATGCAACTCTCCAGAATCCAGTTCAGTAATTTAAGTGGCTAACAATGGCAGGAGCTGTATTTTTGACAATTATGGGGATGACATCGCTTAGATAAGCTTTTATTTTTGATACAGGCCTTCATCATTACTTCCTTTTACCTGGTGAAATCAACTAGCAGTATTTCATCATTAACTTTAGCATAGTAACCAGCAAATTCAGCTAGCCTCAGCTGAACCTGTTTACGTTTTAGATTTCATCTATCCCTCTTAATATTGTTGTGAGGGTCAAAGACATACTCCATTTTCCTCTTGGATGGTTATTCTCTGTTTGCAGTCTCCCACTGGCAAGTAAAACACTCTTAAAGACAAAATAAATTGAAACTTTTTTTAAGCCATCAGATACTCCTTCCACTCTACCACTCTGGACTTTCTTCTGAGTGCACAGCCCTGCATGGAAGCAACTAGTTGAAACGCAAATTCTTACCACTGTGGATCTGAAAAAGGCCATCAGCTTTCCTTCTGTACACCAGCTGTCACATTAACGGGCATGCTAGCCCTCGTGGTCACGTGCACCATTATACTCTCTATTACCCTTTTGTTTAAGGGCCTCAGCCACAAAAATCTTTGTGTGTTAGGTGCTGTAAACACAGCCCCGCTTCAGAAAACATAGCATCCAAGGAGAACAGCATAAGGTAAATGGCAACATACACCTACAGCTAGGCTGGAAAGGATGGGGAGAAAAAGTGGTGTTGCTCAGCAGTACTACCAGAAATTATCTAATCGTACGATCTGCAGTTAAAACACAACTCATGACAGTACTGCTCCTCCTGTTGTTGAGTTAACAGAAACATTGCTAACTTTTCCTTGAATGCCTCTACACAAGCACGAGCATCAGCTGCTGGAACAGACGATTCTGCTCTTTCTCTAAAGACATCAGCTGGTGAGCTTCCTGGGCTCAGGAGCTGTGCAAGTCACCAGAGTTATCTGAAAAGCATCCTAAACTGCCCATAAAGGCAGAAGTTCAGTGATTACACTACAAAGCTTTCAGTATTTTTAAAGTCTCACCAGGCCTGGGGTACTACACTCGCACTTGGGAACTTCTGCTTCAAACCAGCTATGAATGGCAACGGTTGGCAAAAAGAAAAATAACAACAAAGTGTTAGCCCAGCTCTTTGAACCACAGAGTTTTTGGTTCAGAGTCACTTCAGTCAGTTTTAGGCCAAATCCCACACATCCACCCCACCTCTGGCCTGGAGCGGGAGCCTTTGGAGACAGACAGTAGTTTTGGTAGTGGGTACAAGTCTGCCACTCTCTGGCTAATGCAAACTAGCAGATGCAGGGACAGAGGGGACAGAAGCTCAACGTGCACCCAAGCACTGATCCCATGCAGTCACAGCAAAATAAAGGCAAAACCTGCCAGCACAAAATAACTCATGTCTGTGCAAAGTAAAACAATGGCTGTGATTACTTCTGTCCTTCAATAAGTAGAAGACAGAGCTCAAGCTGCCACACAGGGACTCACAGATTACTTTCCAGCCCATCACAAAAGCACACTGTCCTGGTTGGAAATCGGCTATCTCTGGTTTTGAAGTCTCCAGAGAGCGAGAAGGGTGAAATCTCATCTTCTTTCCTCCCACATCTTTCCTTATATGGGGAACAGCGACTTCCAGGTAGCCATTGCCTGTAAGAGCATTTCTCCTCTGCTCTTCCCCTCTCTCAGTTCCTAGAGCCACCTCCCTTCTATTTATTCCTCTTAGAATGGAACACTTCTCACAGTATATATATGCATGCCTCTCTTCTGCCTTTTTTTTCCTTCTAAAGCACCACAGAATAACCATTGTATGACCTGGCATAAAAGGCAAAGGACATTTCCTGGACCTTCCTCCTTAAACAGGTAACAGCTGTGGCTGTAACTCAGCTTAAGTCAGGCCACAAGATTAGTGTTTTTGAAGCAAGATAACCAGTCTCAACTGCTTGAGAGTTGCTCCTTTTCCCCAGCGTAACCCGGAGAAGGAGGTAGCTACTGGGCCCCGACCTGAGAATTAGGTGCCTTTACATTAGCTTAGGCTAATTTGAAGCATCAGTGCAAGTGGCATGAGAAGTCAAGGCAGAAACTTCAGGGACTGAAATCACAGCATTCAGGGGTCTGAAGCTGGGAAATATATAACTCCATACTAATCTTTAGGTAATTTCTCTCTTCTGGTAATGACTCATTCATTTATAAACTAACGTCAGTCACTTTTCTAACCTCATTGCCAATAAGCAGCAGAGCAGAAACACTTTCCAATCAGAAAATGTTCTTCAGTGTAATACAGCTTTTCAGTCCCACCGTGCTGGGGCCTAAAACTTGTGAACCTAATGAATGCACAGCTGTATGCTGTAAGCTTCCTCCATGTTACATTTAAATCTCTTGCCTGTAGCGAGCAAACGTACAGGGGGAGGGAAAAACCTGATAGGATTTAAATACGTGGTACTTGAGCAAAGCATCCCCGAAATCCTGTGCAAACAGTGTTGGTAATGCTGCTTTTTCATATGCAGATGATGAATCTCGCTACTCATAATTCGTCTTATTTTCACACTTGGAGCACCGATCTCAGGCCAACGGCCCCTCACCTCGTTCTGCTCCTCAGCAGCCACCACTGCCCTTAGCCAGCTACTGCCCTGACCCAAGCAGGCATTGAAATAAGCGGAGAAAGACATGGAAAACCATACTGCAGTGTGTGGCTGCAGTGCATTCTCCTCCACTGGCCACCTATTGCTGGAGTAACAGTCTCTGGGTCACCACACTGCTGTTTCTATGAGCAGCTGCTGCTGTTCTGTCACTGGAGCTGAAAAAAAGAGCACCCTTTCCCCACTCCGTTTCCTTTGCGCTTGGCAAGGAAGTGACTTGAGTGGGAGGAGAGAAAGGAGAGCAAACAGAAAACCACAGAAGTAAGCAACTAGGAGCAGAGATCAAACTTTATATCTTTCGTATACATGCAAACAGCGGATTCTAATTGCAGCCAGCTCTTGTTCTAGCCCCACTAATCGTACTGTCATTCACAAGTACCGCTGTAGAAGCAACTGCTTGTCACCGTACTGAGTGAGGTTATTTCCCAGCCACTGGTCTGAGCACAGGTATCTTTACCAAAAGACAGTATGTCTTTTATGTACAACAGAGACGGAGTCTGAAACTCTACAGCCAACAGCTGCAACAGGAGGGTTTTGATTTCTCTTAGGTAAATACCTCTTTTTAAGTAAAACAAGTTAGCCATTTGTAGCTGCTTCAGACCTGCCCTAGTCCAGTAAATATGAGAGTGACCTTGATTATTCATATAATTTCACCAGGCTACAGCCTTAAAGGGACTTAGCGTGCTTACAAAGCTTGAGAAAAGAAAAACAGACAGCAGGAAATCCTGTGACAGGCTGTTTTGGTGATCATGGGAGAGAGATGGTAGTAAGAGAAAAAAAATAACACCAAAAAAACACTAAACACAACACCACCTGTGCCCAACCTGCAAGTGGGGAGACTGGGACTTCCAAGCCTCTCACTGATCCTCCTGGCATTACCGAAATGACTCTGGCAGCAAGGGCAGATATGGTAGGGATCAGTTTAGGGTTCAGTGCTGTGTTTAAAAAAAAAACCAGAAGTTAATGGATGTTTATGTCAGGAGTACCCAGATGACTTCAGTAGCAGTGCGAAGACAGGTTATGGGGTGTATTTGCACGCAGCCTCCTCTCTGCAAACCCTCCCGAAAGCACATGGGAACTCCAGCTCAGCCACACTTGAAGCATATTTGTTTCCAAACCAGAAAGTGTTGCTTCTGGGGAGGTCAGCTGCAAGTCTGGGACTGTGTGGCACTGGGTGTTGTGAATGCCCATGGAGAGAAGGTGTGCTTAAATGGGAAAGTTCTGGGGGCAGAAGGGGTGGAGGGGAAGTGGCAAGAGGACTGCGGTTCTCCAAAATCATGTCTCTCCAGAGCTGATGTGCAGAATGGTGAGGTGAGCCACCCCAGCGTGCAGCTTGATTTTCCACCACTCAGACATGGATGAGCCAAAAGGAAGCAGCACAAGACTTCTCCCCCTCCTCAGGTCAAGCGCAACATCTCTTTGCTGGGGAAAGCCTTCCTGTTGGGATCCTGGCAACCAGCCCTTTGTTACAAATATTCTTGGGCCTTGAGGCACATAACTGGGCATATTTTATCCATTCAGTTAATAAATAAACAAAGCCCTCCTGTGACAGCCTTTCTGACTCCACACAGGGATGCAAGGCTACTCTCGGAGTGAGGCCAGCATCATGTGCTGGAGCTGGGCAGGGAGATGCTGCAGCATCACAGGGAAAGGGGTAGATCACTAACTTTGACAAGATAAAGGAGGAGCTGGCATGTCTACTCAGAGCAAAATAAAAAACACCCAAGGAAATAGTAAAAAAGTTTCAGTGTAGAAAATTCTAGGGAGAGTCCGATCTGAAGAGACTGTTTAGGGTGAAATATAGGCTTTTCTCTTCTAAATTAGACCTCAGAAAGGGAGTTATTTTGGATTATACAGTATGTATCTTCTGTTGGATGCACCACAGGCACAACGCTGGTTTACCATCCCTGCTCTGGCATGATTTATACAGAAAGGAACCTGGCAAAGAACTATCTTTGCTTAAGGTTTGTAAAACAAAAAACCAACCTGGCCTGACTATTACACAGATGGGACAAAGCCAAAAACTTTCAGCTGAATGTCTGTTCCCTTCCAAGACTTGGTGGTCTGGATACAATGAAACTGAGATTCAATTAATCTTGGTGTTGGTATTGCAAAAAAAGAATTCTGCTGAATTTTGGTTCTGCAAAAAACAACTCCAAATTCCAAATGTCCTTGGGAAGGAAATGAAGAACTGCTTAAAATAGTATAGCTTGAAGTCTGTTTTCCTCCACAAAGTCTTCTACAATGTATTGCCTGTTCTGCAGGCCTATAGTCCTACCAGGCATGATCATCACTAAGTGAAACCGAGCTTAGACTTCAGCAATGAACTTGGTGGTTTCACTCCAGTCTCCAGAAGAAACATTCCTCCTCAAACCATCTAGCTGTCCCGTTTTTTACCTTGGAGAGGCAGAGTCAGTAAAGCAGTGAATGTTGCAGCTAAGATTGAAACAGACTGACAGAGCAATGGGGCTCCCACAGCTGCAAAAGCAGTCAAGTCTGAGGTAGAGATGTTTTTGCAAGTCCGGAATGGCAGAGGATTTTGAAATGTAAGTGCACTAACACTGTTATACAAGGACGTAACAGATGCCAATTCACTGAGTAAACTAATAAGCACAGCCTATCCCTGGCTGCCATTACTACTGCCTCATTTAAAGGGCAGTTTTGGCCAGAATGACGTGTGCTCTGAGTCACACAATGGGGAAGAGGTTATGACACTGTTCAGGAATCTAGCTTCCTTTGGCTCCCTGTCAGCACGGCAAGAGGACTGCTACCTGTCATGGCATGATGTTCACGTGTGGCAAGACGGATCCAGTTTAGTTCCCTGCATCCCTCAGGACCCACACTCACCCAGCTAAGCATGTACAGCCAGTTAAAAAACACACCTGCACTCAGCTTCACTATATACTCCGTACGTGCAGCTGACACCATGCATGTAGGTCTTTATGCCTGCATATTTTCTTGCAATGTCTGAAACCAGACTGATAAACACCTCTTCAAACTGATACTCAGCTTCATTCTCTGTTATCCAAACATTTCATCAAAGGCCACTTACCTACAAAGCAGACACATCAACCCATGGCCAGACACGCTACATACCAAAGCCTTTTGAAAACAAGGCACCAGAACTACATTTATCCCTTAATAGTCCAGGGGTGACAGCCATTATTTTACATCTGCAATATTTTGCAAATTCTAAAATACTTAAATATCGTAAGGATTAGTGAAATGCACTTATCCCTGGGGTGCAACAGAGCAGCCATTTCAGCTGAGCAGCACAGAAAAGCCAAGAGAGGGGGCAAGGCAGCTTGGTGGTAGTGCCCCCAGGAGAAGCTCTCCTGCTCCAAGCGTCCCAGTACTGCCACCCCATGCTAGGGAACCTCTCTGGTTCCAGCAAGGGAGGACCGCAGCTCTACTCACCACCCCAACCATCCCCTCTCCCAAAGCGTAGTACCCTCTCATCCACCTGGGTGCATGTATATGGGCTCTAATGGAGGGGAGCACCTGTTGCAGCCTGAGCTCTGCATTTTTCAAGACATGGAGTTTCCCAGGAAGCTGTTCATACACAGATTATCAACCCAGAGGAGATCTCTCTGGTCATTCATCCCTCTGACCTTCTGCAAAACGAAGTTCACAAAACCTACCTCAATGACCTCCCCTTCAAACTGCAGCATAAAACAGAAAAGGGAAAAATAAAATCCCATTAAGATACCCTGTGACGCAGCAGCTGTCTCAGCTTTTTGATCAGTTGCTCTGTGAACAGGGCTTCATTTCTAGCCTAAGCATGTCTGGCTAAAACTACCAGCTGCAAAGCCCCGCTCCTGCACTGCAAGCTGGGCAGAGCAGCTCTCCATCAGCAGCTTCGGTTCCTCACACAGACCATGGCTGTGTCACCACGTTCCTCCTTGAAGAGTCACTGATCAGGCCCAGGCCGACTGGGTGACAAGTGACAAGATGAAGTGACTATGGTGACTGGGGGGCAGGCTGGGACCACTGTCCCAAACAAGAAGGAATGCTTGGATGGCAATCAGCTGAGTCCTACAAGTGCAGGCTAAAGATGTTACATGAGAAACGCTTTGCTCGTGTAGGCCTGGTGGGCGAGAAGACCTTATCCCTAGTTGCCAGTCTGCGCTGGGGTCGCTCCCTTTAGTAAAGGACTCGGGGCATTAAGCTCTCACAAGGGCCCTGACTCTGGGGTGCCCAGTGACAAACCCCGAGGTGCGCCA
Source organism: Chlamydotis macqueenii (assembly GCF_036417535.1). Taxonomy (NCBI): domain Eukaryota; kingdom Metazoa; phylum Chordata; class Aves; order Otidiformes; family Otididae; genus Chlamydotis; species Chlamydotis macqueenii. The sequence goes on along the minus strand of NC_141556.1, from coordinate 63,005,893 downwards.
GCAGCGCAATACCAAGTCTGTTCCTCTCACAAGAAATTGGACTGAGGGATTAGGTTCATCTTCAGGCCACGTTACATGGCAGCAATGGCAACACTAAAGTCTGCAAGCAGCCCTGGAACTGTCTTAGCTGATGCTGGGCTATGTAAATACGGGCCAGGAAAGAGCACGGAGTTTGTTTAAAGACACTTCTGTCTCCCACCTCTGTGAGAAGAAAATAGACCTATTATTTACAGGAAGACAAAAAGCCTTATATTGCTCTGAGAATGAGCAGAATCCCACACAACTTTTCTCACTTGAACAGATTTGGCCATCACATTCTTGAGAGTAATATTAAACAAAAAAAAAAAAAGAGGGAAAAGAAAAAGCAAGTTGTTAATAAAATATGGGCACAACCTGGGATTTTGCTCCCAAAAGCCCATGATAAAAAAAACTCCAACTGAGAGCCGACCCCTACATTATATTCCCCACCACTCTGCCTCTTCTTCCCGTAAATGCACAGGGCTTCTGTCACTTCTTCGGCATGCCTGCTTAAGAGTCTGAGAGGTTTTACTCCAAGCTTTTCCATTACATTCAGCTTAAATGTGCCATTTCTTGAAGTCATTCCCTTGTCTTTTATACTCTAGCAAGCAAAACAAGTGTAAATTAAATGGAAGACACATGAAATCTTTATAAAGCCTTGTGTTGCCCTAGCATGAAGGTTCCTTCTCTTTGGAGTGGAATGAATCTTTACTGTGTGCTGTATTTTTCCCCATCAGAAAATGAAGAAGAATATAAATTTTCCTCATGACTTGAATTTAGCTTCATCAGCAGCCCCCTGCTGATGTAATTCAACCCAACGAGATTTTTCTTTTTCTTATTTTTTCCCCCGGTGAGTTGCTGCCCCTTTTCCCCTCCCCCCAGCAATTCAGGCGTGGAAAACAAGAGAGGAATTAGGCAGACAGAACTTATTATCTAACAAGCTGCAACTTCAGACCAGGCAGGAATAACATTTAAAATATGAAAAGCAAATTTTATCAAGCCTTTTCCTCCCCAGAGACTGCCACAAAAATATTCCTTGTTTGTCGCTGAGAATGAACCATTTTTTCTCTTTCTTTCCTGCTTTCTGTCACATATTTCATTTTGGCTGCCCCTTCTGTCTTTCAGCTAGGGACCTAGGCTGCTAATGCAGAATCACAGATAACTCAACAACAAAATGCCTGTATTATCTTTTTTTTTTTTTTTTCCCCCTTCTAGTCTGCCAGGTAATTGCAACCCTAAAAGCTTCTGCATATTTACCACAGAAACATGTCTCTCCTGGAGGATGGACTGTCATCAGGTAGAATATTTCATTTAATAAGCCTCTTCTGAGGTATAAACTAGGGTTGGGGATTTTTTTCTGGCCTCCTTCAAAGCAAAGGACAAGCAGATAAAAATCAGCTATTGCAGTGCCACACTGCCAAAGTTCCTGTTCCTGTGAAAATTAACTCTTTCCAAGTTCAGAGCTCAGGTGGGCTTTGCCACTGTGATGTTTATGAAGTAGGAAAAGGGTCTGTTACCAAGTCATGGTGTTTTCTTGTCCCCAGCCTCCCCATCTACAAGACGGATATCTTCCCTGTTTACAAACAGAGCAACTACCCTGCTTTTCTGTAACCCATCTGATGAGCTGTGGATGCTGCCAGGATTGATTTTCGTCAAATTGGTCATCAAGAAGGATCACATTTTCTCTTTTCGCCCCTGTTTCACAGAATTACAACAATAAAAACATGGCCTGAACATTTCTAAATTCTGCTGTTATCTAAAGACAAATTCCCTTGTTTTTCTCCCCTATTTTCCCCCATCCCTGAGGTAGCAGTTTTCTTGGTCCTTGGGATATTGAGTGAAGCTGACTGGTACCAAAGAGAGAGTCTGAGGAGAACATCTACAGAGAAAGTTTGTGTCTTGAGTCAAGACAGCGGGAGAGGATGACCTTCCAGGGGTTATGAAAAGAGACTGCTTTGCTGAAACTGTTCAACAGACTCAAGAGGGATATAGCTGGTTCACACATTTTGCTTCAGGCGTGCCTACACAGAGGTCAGAACTCCATCCTAGCACATAACATACCTGTAGTTGAAAGTGCTCTGAGTGGGAATTGACTGTCCACCACAGATCCTCAGTCCAACACCAAATTACTGACAATACTCATTCATCCCTACCAACAGCTTTCCACATGGAGAAAGGTGTTTCCAGCCTGGCCAAGCTGCCTGCTCACCTGGAGCAGAGCCAACAGGAGCCAACCAGAATACTCCCATTGACTCCAGTAAGCTCCACAGCCTGTGTGAAAACTACTCCTTGACAAAGCATCTTCTGCATTCATATAGTTCTCCTGTGGGCCAACCTTATTCTTGTAAAGTCCCCGGTTTAACATATGAATTAAGACTGGGAGACACAGCTGAAATACGGATGGATTATTTAGGTTAAGGACTTTCTGAAACCAAAAACCTACTTGTATTGACTTGGAAAGGAAATGTGGACTCTCCAGATCCATTCTCTCTTCTGGAAATAGTCCCAGAGAGAATGAAGGACTGACAGAGCTGAAAGTCTTTCTAAATTGTAACTGGCAAACTCTGCTTTTACACCATTTTATGACTATCTACAAATTTACAATGGTTTTCAATGCAAGTAAACTCCAAGAGGTTAGGATACCATTCTTCTATCACCAACAAGCCATTCTAAGAGCCATTTCAGTTTAGGATTAAGGGATGACTCTCATTCCTTTACAGGAATGTAGGAAAATTCCCATAGGTAAAATACTTCTCCTAATAATGTTACATAAGCCCAGTCTCTTACCTGTAGTATCTGGACTGAAGGTAGGTAGAACACACAGCTTTAGACACATGGCTAGCTGAACCAAAGTCTATGACCTTGACCCTATATGGCTGTCGAGATGGGTCTACCAGCATGATGTTCTCTGGCTTGAGGTCAGCATGAATCAGTCCCAGGCTCTTCAGCTTCATTAGGGCAGTTGCTACCTGCTGGAGAATTGGTCGAATGTACTTAAGGGGCAAGGGACTGAATTTGTTTTGTTTTAGGAAATCATAGAGGTTCTGTTCCAACATTTCAAAGACCAAGCACGTGTGATTCTTGTGCTGGAAGCACTCGTATGCACGGACAAAGTTGTAGTCATCCGCACTTTCTGTGCTCAGCCGAGCCAGGATGCTCACTTCAATCTGGCCTTGCCGGGCGTAGGAAGGATGGTTCTTTAGGATCTTGATAGCCACAATCTCATTGGTGCCACGTTTCCAGCATTTGACTACCTGTCCAAAGGTTCCACGGCCAAGAAACTCTAACACTTCATACGTGTTGGTCATGGAACAGAGCACCTCATGCTGCACCAGCTGGTAATCCCCTTCACTGTTGGAACCACTGTTTTTGGAAGTGGCCGTGGAGGTGGTAGCGGTGGCTACAGTGGCCCCACTGGCATTGTTCTGAATCATTGGTGGATGCTCTTCGATGATCTGCACGCTGCTTGTGTTCTCGATCTCCTCACTTTTACGCTTAAGTCCACATTTTTGGTAGGTGTCCAGAAGGCTCACAGTGCTGCGACGCATCAGGTTGTGTGGCCCGCCCAGTGTTTGCCCAGACACTGCAACCACACCAGAAGTGCTGTTGGCGGATGTCACCACGATGTGCCCCGTGCTTGCTGGGAAGATGATGGTCTGTTCGTAAGGGATGCTTGGATTGGGGATCTGGAGGGAGGCGTTGACGGCTGCTGCGGCGGCTGCTTGGGAGGACTGCACGTTCTTGCTCTGGCTGTAGACTTTGCTGTGTGTGCCGTACCCAGTCATATCCCAGTTCGAACTTGGCTCCACTTTCAGTTTCTTCACGCTACAGAAGGCACTTGACTGAAGGGTGTGAGGAGAGAAAACTTGCACATGCGAGGCCATACCTGCAATACAACATCAGAGTGAAACCACAGTGTCAAGATACCTTCCCCAGCTTTTTTCACTTGTTTAGTGGCAGGAAAGGAAAACAGGATACAGACTTCAGATACAGCACGCACGCACACAAAAATCAAGTTCTTCCAGAAACATGTTTTCAACACAAATACAATATTATGCTCTAAAATAAATCATTACCTTGATTGAACTATACTAACAACAACCAAGATTCCTGCTCTCTTGCTCTCCGCCTTTTCATTTTTAGTAACAGGAACACAAATATTTTTATCTTCTCTGCCTAAAGAGACTCCTATTCCCATTGTCTCCAGGAACATATCTAGCTCTCAGGAAGAGCTGATGTTAAATACTGCAAAGTATTCTGCCTATGGAGGCCAAATCTCAAATTCCCAGGCTCATCCTACATGAAACAGTTTGGTGGATCTGACTTAAGCCCTCCGTTTATTCCCACAAAACCACTATGTAGCTTCTGGCCTGCAGAGAGCCAGGACAGGACCAGGAGATGATACACCATGACAAAATAGAGGTGTGCGGACAAAGTTGAGGAGCCAGGACAGAAGCAGCAGATGATGTTTCAGGTTGCTTGCCAAGTCTGTGTGTGGGAATCGTGCACAATGCTGGTCTGTGCTCAGGGACATTGGAGATGGGAGTTAGAAAACACGATCCCCACTGTGTACCCTCAGTTCTCCCAGATTTATAAAATTATGTTCATCTACTCTTAGTCACAGTGACAATACCACCACTGGAAAGCAGATCCCCTGGAAATTAACGACACTGTTAATGAAGCAACATACACATTAGCATGTGTAATATATAATTTTACTTTTTAAGAAAAGACAAAAATATTTTACTGCAAGCTTCTTTGTTCTAGAAGAGTTAATGGTCTTCTACATCTTTATTAAAAAAAACCCCACCAAACAAACTAAAAAAGAAACCCACAACCTCACAACCAAAGTGAAAATAAAGTATCATTGAGATAGACTTACTGAAGAATTCTGAGTCATATTCCACTGAAACAGAAAACGCTCCTATTTAGAAAAAAAAAGATGCAGTCCAGAGAGATGAGGACATCTATGTCCTGACCTGCTGCCAGCTTTCCCTGCCCAGGGTAGGGATGGTAGCAGTGGGGCAAAGGTATTGTGAACAGCACAAATCTCCGGGTATTCCTGGGGAAGGAGTCAGTGCGCAGCGGGAGTTAAAGCAGAAAGGCACGGCCTCCCTCACCCTTCTATCTGTCGTCAGTGTTTCTTTTTAATAAACCAGAATGACTAGGGAAGGAAAAGATAATATGCTGAGCTGGCACCGTTGCTGAATTATTAAGCACAAACATAACCTTGACTTGTTTTCAACTTTAAAAAGTTAAAAGTTGAATGAAAGCTTCAGTGACAAAGCCACAACTCCACAGTGCACACGGATGACTTCTTCATGTGGAGACCGGAGAGTATCTAACACTCAGCTCTCTTTCCTAGAAGAAACCCACTCTGCACTGCTCCATGCTGCTCGTTGGAAGATTTTCAGGAGCTCATGTGTACACATACAACACTCACACACATGCATGCATAAACATATACACCCACATAGAAAAATATGAACGTTACTCCACACTTCCAGTGCTGAATAGCATGGTCAAGCAAACACACCTGAACACACCCAGCACCCATCCCCTTAATTCCCAGCAGCCCAGGAACTGCTCCGGAGAGGGACGCTGTGGTGAGCCAATAACCACCATACATAGCTACCACAGAAGTAACCAGCAAAGCAATCACTCCAGTTTGCTTCAACACCCCCACCTTCATCCCTACTGCAGTGATTACTTTGTGAAGACAGGGCAGATGCAGAAGAAAACCCCTATCAGGACACGCGGGAAACCCTCACCCCTGCTCGAGCACACAACACAAAACCCCACTAACTCCACTGTAGCAACAAAGCCTTGCAAATTGCAGCACGCCCTCCTTTGCAGACATGACCCCTGGCTTTAATGTGATTCCTGATGCCGTTTGCTGCAATTCGTATAAACTCCCCCGACAACCTCCTTGGCAGCAATTTCAAAGGTCCCTACAAGTGGGTCCTTGGAGCCCCCCAACTCCCTGCCCCTCTTAAGTGCTTTCTCTCCTCTCTCCTTTCCACGGGGCGATGATGTAGCATGTGGCACATGGCAAGCCCGGAGGACCGCAGCAATATTACTCAACTTGTCACCCCAGACACAAAAATCATATGTGAGTGAGCCAAAACTGTGTTTGTTTTTCCACTGATTAAGAAGAGTCACGGTGTTCCTTCTAGCACAGTACCGACCTGCCTGGAGAGTGAGGTTGGTTTGATGTATGTTTTCCCCCTGGACGCGAATAATAAAGGAGATGTAATTGGTAACATATTGTGGACCTAGCAGAGGTGTAATTTATAGCTTTATAGTTTTCACTCCATGGTGTGCCTGAGCAATATCTCTTCATACAAAATAAAAAGGGAAAAAAACGATTGACGCAGAACAAGAAGAGAGGTTCTTCTCACACGCTCCTCTGAAGATTACACCAGAAGACCTAGGCACCCCAAACTAAAGTCAGGGATGTGAAGCACAGCAGCTGCAACTTTCCCAGTGCTGCTGTAAAAATCAGGATAATTGCCACCATTAAGAGTCAGACTTTCAACTGGTGCAAACTGGCAGGGCTCCAGTTGGTATCAGCTGATGCTAAAAACAAGGTCAGCAGTCACTCAACGTTGTCAACGTCAGATGGCCGCCTGTGCCCCTTGGTGAAATGAGTTGTTGTTAGGGACTGGTTTCCACATCAACAACCAGTCTCTTGCTGTCCCTGCGACACTGCTGGCAGCCTCAGCAGGGGGATAGGAACAGGGGACAAACACTGAACCACCTTGATACCCCCAAAATGGAGCGGGTGGAGGAAGCAGGGCTGTCTTGTGGCTAAAGGGAGGATTTTGGACTCTTCTGCTGCCACTCCACCCTCCTAAGAGGTTATATCTCATTGCAGAAGAAATTTTTTTTTACCCCCTAAAAAAAGAAATAAGCAATTGTCTTCCTTCCATCCAAAATTATTTTCTCACATTTGAAGTTTTAGGGGCACACGTTGCAAGGAGAATAACTCGGCCAGCTTTCAGCATAGTCCGATACCAAGAAATTACAAGCTGATTGACAGCTTGGTGATGGGAAAAGAAGGCTTCTGCAGCAAAGTCATTTTTATCACAAATTTGCCTGTGCAGCTAATGTGAGAAAAACACAACCCAAAATTTCCTAAGGACACTATCAAATTGTGCTGGTGGCATTTTCCTTTGTTTTAAAAGGGTCTTTACTCCCTGGCAACAGCAGACACAGCAATAAATGTGAATAAAAGTTGGATGGTTTGTTACAGGGTTCAAATTCCTCATTACAGCCTGTAATATGATTTACAACTTCAGCCTTTTGATTACGTAGGCCAATAAAGGCTCACCACAATGTCCATGAAGAAACAAGCCAGCAGTAATGGGGTGATCCATGCCAGCCAAGCCCTGTGACAGCGATGCCCCCTGAGCATCCCTCAGAGCTGGTCGCTGAGGAAGAAGCATCCTCACTCCCCAAGTCTTGCACAGGCGGAGGGGTCATAAGCCACAGAGGGAGGGAAACAGGCAGTTTCACTCGGGAAAAGCCCTCTTGAACTCAGGTCTGACAAGAAACATCCTGTGCAAGGCTGAGCCTTTCTTGCTGCCTCCCTTTGACTCAGGAAGATCCTAGCAGACACCTTGCCATGTTTCGCACGGGATGGCCTCAGGCTGGCCCTTGGTTCCTCTCTTTTTCCCTGACAGTAGCAGAGGGGGTGAGGATGCTCAGGATGAGGAGCCATGCCCACTCAGTGCTCCTGCTTGCCCGAAGCCTGGCTCAGCAGCCCCACCTGTACTAGCAAAACCTTTGTCTGGACTAAGGCAAGTGGTGACACAGACTGAACCGTCCTGGGCTCAGGCTTGGTGCCTGCCTTGGCAGGCAGGGGTGCAGAGCAGTCTCCTGCAGCCCCAGTTAGCCAGTCAGGCTGCAGCCAGGACACCGCAACAGCCAAATACAAGCCCTGAAGAGTGCAGGTCTAATTTTTATATCACCCCTGTGCATGGCGAGTCTCTGGGCTGGGAGCAGAATCAAGGTTAGGCACCACGCATTAAATAAAATTGATAGTTCCTTCCTTTAATAATGAGTTTTAGTGTAGCCATTTAAAGCTCTCACACAATTGACAGTAACTGGATTTAATGGGGCCTCCCCTGCCCTTGATACGACTCACGCGACTCCCCATAGCATCCGCAGGAGCTGAAGTATGCAGTGTGCAGCCAGGGGACAATGTTAAAACAGCCTGAATGACTTTTATTAAAAGACTTGACTTTTTTTTTTCCTGAGAACTCCTCCCACGTCAGCTTTCACTTAATAATAATTTAGCAGGTGCTATTTACAATTCAGACGGCACTCTTCTGCGTGCATACACAAATCACGCAGCTGATTCACTTCTACTTCCAACAGGTTTCAGGAAAGCAAACGAGGTGAAGCTCCCTATCCACCCACCTCACCTCAAAGGGCAAAAAATACACTTTGGGGACTAAAGAAGTTTGAAAGTCACTGATGTTTTCTTCTGCTTTACTCATAGCACTTACTGCTGATTTATACAGGTGGCCTTTGCGGTGGCAAGAGACCGAGCCCCTGCCCTGTATTAAGTAGGCAGTAAGACCTTTTGCAGTACCTGCCGAGCTGCCAGCGCGCCGTAACCAGAGGCTGCTTGCTGACTGCCGCCAGAACGACAATGCCTGCTTGAAAAATACCATCGAAAGCACACGGCATGTGTTCAGCATATAAATGATGCTCATAAGACACTCCTGAAATAAATATCTTCCACTTCTCCCCAGAGAGGCACAAGCATGCTAACTCATATGCACACCCGGGTTAAGAAGGCAATGAAAAGGGGATCTGGCAGGTATGGCTAACGTATTGCACCTTAAAAAAATAGCCCTGTCTCAAGCACAGCTCTCTTCTTCACGGTGGCCTCTGTGTAACCCCTTTTGAGGCACTGTCCCCACTACCACTGCCCTCTTGGACCCTCCTTGAAATTTATGTTCCTGGAGGCTACACAAATTCCTTCCAAACATGCCTCCGAATGTTTGGAAACAACCTCCACTCAAAGTGGAGTTCAGACCCCAACAGCCTCAGCTCCTTCCTATTCCTGGTGAGCAGAAGATGTCAAGGGAGCCTTGAATCCAGGTGAAAATCTTCCTGCCTTCCTGCTCTGCTTTTCCTGTCCTGCTAGTAAAACTGTCTCGTCCTAATTAGTAGTTTCCTAAATGCTTATGTAGCGCGCGGTGGTTTTCAAAGATACGACAGAGCCCATTCCCCGCATTGCTCCAGACCTGGCTTCACACGGCTGCAAGGTGCCACGTTTGAACCATGTCCCACAGCCTGACAAAAAACCAATACTTTCCCATGCATAGAGTAGCTGTAAATAAAACCAGTCAAAGCCACGCATCCTTCTACCCCTGCCCCCTGCCGCCCTCCCCACCCCCCTGCCAAAAAGCACACCTCCCACTGCAGCGCGATGGTCAGGGAGCTCTGATCCCAATCACCTTCACACCCAGTATTCCCCTGCCACGCCAGCTGCCCTGCTACACAGCCCACTCCTGCACTTACAGCATCAGCAATGCCACTCTGCTTACTATTTCATTCTCCGCACTACGATTTTCCTTTATAGACAGGATAAAAGTTAGCAACCAGGACCACAGTTGCTCTTGGGCATGGGGGTGGTGTAGGCAGCTGCTCCCTATCATGGCCTGAGCAGGTTATTTTGGCATTCGGCTCAGGATACTGCTATCTCCCTGCCAAAACATCTTTATTCCTTTCTTTACTCCCCCTTTTAACTCCTTAAATCCAGGGCAACTTGCCTGCTGGGTACTGAAAGCGTTCACAGCTGACTAGGGCAAAGAGGACACAGTTAGGAAAACATTGGGGAGACCCTCCTCTGGGTCAGCCCTGTCCATCCTATCTGCTGCTCTGAGCCTCTCGCTCCATCACACCCGCAGCGGACACAGGAGGTGCTGGGAGAGGTGGTAAGGGCTGGCTGGGGCTGCTGGCCAGCACTGCCTGGGGAGCAGTCGGCAAGGCCGTGCTCAGTGCCTATGTACCAACGCAGGCTGAAGGCTGGTCAGATGGTGCACACCTGTGTTCCCCTCCAGGACATCTCTGGTGGTAGGGCTGGCGGGAGACGGGTGCTCTCCGGTGCACAGACCCCACAGGGGCAGCATCCTTTTTCCCAAGGCTACGGCATGAAGACTGCAAGACGGGCAGGGCTATCCATGCTGTGTCTGTACAGTCTGGGAGGCACCCTTGCCACCCCAGATGAGAGCTAGCATGAGTAGCTTGGGGGGCATGTCCCACACCCCCCTGGCCAGACCCCACACTGGCACCTGGAAACATCTAGGCTGCTCCAGCCCCATCCCCCTACAGTTGCCACATCTGGCAGGTCCCTAGACAATGTCATGTGAGCTGGATTTGGACTGTGGGGAACTGCTTACATAAGCATGCTATACATGTGAAACACCAAACTCTTAGGAATTAGTGAATACAAGGCATCACCAGACACAGCTCGCCCTTTGAACCGTCTGTGCTGTCTTTCATTTTGTCTCTGTAGACCTAAGTCAAGCCCCTGCAATATCAAGCCTTTCCTTCAGTGCTCAGTGACCACAATTTCACATCTCACCACTACAAAACTACTCTTCCATATCCACAAGCCACAAAGCCCTACTATTAGATATCTTCTGTAATCCAGAAACATCGCAATTCTTATTCATCCTTTTGATGTGGGTTCGGGTGCCCACGAGCCTGAGTAACAACCTGTGGGCTTCTCTGACATATTCCTTGTTTTAGCCATGTGAAGCAAAATCTCAAGGACAAATATATACACTTACATTTATATCCTTGATTACACCTTAGTGAAGGAACCCTTCTGGGTCACCTCCATCTCCCACTTTAATGAACTGCAGCAACGACAAGAGATATTACAGATTTTCTCAGTAAATCAAGTGACCAGTTTATGTTTCACATTAGAGTTAATTAATGATGCAACACCAGAGAATGCAGGTTAAAGTATTCCTCATCAGAGGCTCGGCTGCCTCACTACTTCCCTGCAGACGCTGCAGCCACTGGACCAGACACCAATTTACCGACCTTGGTGTAAGAAGGTCCAGCAGTCAAGTCCATGCTCCCCTGAACTGGAAGGTAACCTCTAGATACCTTCCTAGAGGAAAACCCAGCACAGCTGGAATCATGCAAATCAACTTCTCTGCAGGACACCTCAACGTCACTGAGTGGAAAAGAAAGGAAGGCAGCAAGCAAATACATTTAATAGGCTACAGCCTTCACAAAACAGAGTAAGACTGCAGTAAGTAAACCCCTTCAGCATACCTGTCAAAGCTGGCAGGAAGATTGTCACCTCTACAGAAATCATGAAATGACACAGCAAACGCTTTACCAAAACAGCAAAATGATCTCCAGACATAACGTAAGAAACCTAGGAGTCCACTGTGCCCATGGCAGGTCTTGGCGGCTTGAGAAGGCACATGGACAGCCCTGCCACATGTATCTTGCTGAGCAACAGTCCTCCGAACCCAGGGAGTGAAGCCTCCAGTTCCTGTGATGACTTCTGGAGTCCCAAGAGCAAAATGAGGCGACGAACAATACAGACAGAGGTGGCAGCAGCACGTGAAAGCCTTCAATGTTTGCATGTGAGTGCAAAGAACTTATCCACAATCTCAGTGTAAAGATGTTTTAGGAAAGTGTGTGTCAGTGAAGTCAGGAATAAGTTTTACAACCAAACACACAGTACCCCCAACAGCCTTGGAGGAGAAAAAAGTCTGTTCTAACGTCAGAGATGGGATGAGAAAAAAAGAACAAGACAAAGCCAGACAGGCGGGATTGACGGAAGCCTTGTTTTGAAGCATTATCTTTGGAGGACACTGGAGGATGCCTAACAAAATGCTTTGCTGAAGAAATCCCTCTTTCAGTTTTCTCAGAGAGTGGTCTAGCAGAGCTGAGGCATGTGCTGGGTGCCTGATTGTGGCTGTGCTGCAAGCTGATGAGGGACCCATGAGTAGCACCACATCTGCTTAAAGAGCAAGAGACCATGGCAATACCCACAGCACCACTCAAAACGAGGCATGACACACTCAGGCTTGTACAATTCCATGCTTAAATGAGCTCCTGAAGTGCTGGGAGTGGCCAAAGGAGACAGGGGAAGCAAGCTGTCAAGGAACGTTTTGTGACTTCTCCCTCCTGAAGCCAAAATGAAGCCAGATGAGCTTAAAAGCAGTTACTCGGATCAAGGTGCCAGGTAGGACTGTTTAGCAACAGCATATGCGTTCTGGCCACATGTTCCTCCCTCCCATCATATGTCATTCATGGAGGCAAAGGGGAAGAAATTTTAACCACGGCATTTCTACAGCACCCAAAGTTCCCTTTGGAGAGCTATACAAGATAGCCTGAGCAGTAAATATGGAACTGGCCAGGGCTTGCCTTGTAGTCAAGTCTAGCATGCCTGTGGGTCTGTATGTTTAACCTCCAAACAAATGCGTAATGCCAGAGCCTCTGGGTTCCCACCAGCTCCATCTCTGATTGCTATTTGCTGACAGAGTCGCATTCTGAAAGCAGAACTGAGAAAAAGAAGGACCTCGGCATGGCTCTGCTCTCCAGGCAGTGTGGGTCAAGTCACTCAGCTGGGTCACTTCTGTTTCCATCTTCCAAACAGGGGCTGACAACAGCATACCCATCTTACAGGGAAAACAGAGGACTTCCTCAATTCCTGACCCCAAATCCTACAGCCTTCACTGGCCACCCCACCTGGCCTTCTGTGATCTTAGTTCCCACGAAAGGGTGCCAGGGCCTCTGGAAAAGAGACCAAAATGAATCAGTGTTTCTCTGTGCTGCCCTGGCTGTGCCCCCCTCACCCACGCAGCACTGGCGCGCTCGTGGCTTCCCACAACTGCCTAGTGGAAAGGATATTCTGGCTTTTTCCACCAGGTCCACCTCCCCACCTGTAAATATTAGCTTTGTAATGTCAATTACTCTAACTGGCCCGCAAGTGTGGCGAAACCACAGGGTATGGCTGGCACCTCGCATACCTCAGTCATTAGAAGGAACCCTACTTGTGAAGGCAGGACATGGGTAAAGCTCACTGGAGTCTCAGGCTGAGCCTCTCACTCCCACAGGATTTTTTCCTAAGTGTTTCATTTGCAAAGAGGCCATTGCATGACATTCAGCCCTTGCTTTGTTTACGAAATCTGAAACTCAGATCAAGCACTAGCTGGGCTGAAAAGGTCAGTTTGCCTGTTCGCAAAGTGCCTCCCTTCATTTTATTTCCACCAGGACACAGACCTGTTGGAGAGAAACAAGCCTCTGGTGAGGTCTGGATGAAATATACAGGATTTGGTCTGCAAAGAAAGACAAAAATGCAAGGAGAAAGGTGGAGAAGCTGGGCACGGGACTCTGCCAAAGTAGAAAATTGAGGTAGACTGATATGATGACCTCCGAACTCTGCCAAAGCCAGTGTTAACTATATCTCCTTCCTCCTGTAGCAACATCTCCCTTTCAAATAAGAATGAAATCCAAAGACAGGATTTACAGCTCTCTCATACATCGAGGGCTATGGGGTATTTTAGGAAATTAAGAGCAAAGAGAGTGCAGATTAATCACCTGACCTGCACTTTAAGTAGTTAAATTCTGTAAATAACCTGCCCTGACACAGGCACACAAATACACACCCGCAACCACACAAGGACAAGGACAAGCCTTTCAGTTCCTCAAGGAAACACATATCTTGAGCATGAATTTTTCACCCTCTCTTCCTCATCGCTCAGGGCCAAGAAAACATCTCCAAAATGATAGCCAAACAGTCAGAAACCCTTTTTGCTCTTCCCTGCAGTGTTTGATTTGCATTCCAAAGTAAGACTACAAACCCAGAAATGTATGACATGAAACAGGCCGGGGCCACGAGCGCAGCTCAGGACCAGAACGGGCACAGCAGGACTCGACCATCCAGCCCAAACCAAAGACCGCTGGGGAGACACAGGGTTGAGGGTTTGGATGCGGACTCATTTCTCCTCAAAAATCCTCATTCAGTCATCTCTTTAATTCACAGGCTGCACCTGAGAAGAGTAACCTTGTAGAAAAGTTCCACTTAACTGTCTCGCTCGATCTCTTCTCCTTTGAGTAGAGAGTAGCTCACGGGAGGCCACGGTGAGAGGGAGCTGCAACAGCCTCCCTGAGAGCATGTGTTGTCAACTGGCGTAACCGTGGGAACCCTGGTGACCTCGATGCCTTGAAAATTCCAAAGATCCATTTTCACAGAACCATAAAATCCTTAGGGTTAGAAGGGATCCTTTAAAGGCCAGCTAGCCCAACCCCCCTGCAAGAAGCAGGGACATCTTCGGCTAGATCAGGTTGCTCAGAGCCTCATCCAGCCTGGCCTTGAACGTTTCCAGGGATGGGGCACCCACCACCTCTCTGGGCAACCTGTTCCAGTGTTCCACCACCCTCAGTGTAAAAATTTTTTTTCCTAATATCTAATCTAAATCTACCTCCCTCTATTTTAAAATCATTATCCCTCGTCCTATCACAACAGGGCCTGCTGAATTTAAAGTATTATTGTATTCAAATTTGTACTGACCCCTGTTACACGAAACACATGGTCTGACAGACACAAACACTTGCTCAGCCAGAGGATGACCCATGAAGGCAATGAATCCCTTCTCCAAATGAGGAACGCTGCCCCAGGTGATCCCACAGAAGTACCTCCAAACGCCTCCCTGCCCCACTGTGGCTGGCTGCTGGGGCTGGGGGCAGGTGGTACATGTCTGATCTCCCACTGTCTTCACAGCAACTTTCTTTTTAAGCAAGGTCTAATAGGACAGAAGCCAGTTCAGCATGCAGAGAAGTAGCCTGTTTGGCCAAGGAAGGACTGCCTAAATGATGCAGGAAGCTCTTGCTAACACAGAAAGAAAACCTGATTTAGGCATGGGGATTAACTCCACGAAGGACTTCAGAGCCTTAAAGAGTAAACATTCAGGAGCTCAGGAAAGGATATCTACTTGAGGAAGAAGGATATAAGGCCCTTGAGTGTGATGAAGAAGCTCAGGGATACCAGTAACTGCCTACTCCCCCTCAAAGCTCTAAAAGAAAAGAACTCAGAGCAAGGGAAGTCATTAAGAGAAAGAAAATAATAAAAACCTCCACCTGTATCAGCAGAACTTCCTGGCTACCATCAGCCTCTCCCCCAGCTTTCTCTTTTGTGCAGGATATGATTATTTATTGACATATTTATTTACTCAGCTCTACAGTGCTTAATGACGTGGCTGCTGAGCTTCTTATACTGGCAAGACGAGAGCACGACAGAAGAGGAGCAAAGCTGAACCTGGAGATCCAGTACGATACATGCCAAATGCCTTCTGCAGTGCAGCCTGAGGCGTGCTACCACTGTGACAGGCCAGAAAGGCAGACCAAGCTTCAAAAACTCTAGGCTCTAGGCAGAGATAGCCCTAGAGCCAGATTGGGCGTACACGCTCCTCTTCAGCCAAGAAAGACCAAGCAGGTGATAGCTTTGGTGGGGTGTACAGTGAAAGACAACCCTTGGGGTAACTTTGCTCCAAATCATTTGATGCTTTCGAGACCCTGAACACCACCCTGCAGAGACATGGGCATCCAAGCACACCTCACGCCGTGTACAACTCCGCTTACTCTTTGCTGCCAGTAACTGCTGTGCAGCACTCACAGTTACGGAAAAATGGCTGAAGCCAAACCTACAGAACCAAAAATCCACGTTAGAAAGGATGGCTGGCTACAGACAACAGACTAGCTAAAGGGGCTATCAGGCCTCCTTCTCATTCATGACACTACATTTGTGAACTGACACGTTGCTATGCATGCACCCCACCTCTTCCATAAGCATCTTTTTGGCACTATTACAGCTGTTTTGCAGCAATGTCATTTCAACCCAGAAATTCAACTCTTTCCTTTTCCTACAGCAAGGAAATGAGAGGATTCAGCCTAGATGCAATGGAACGGTGAGTTCAGAAGCATCAACGCGATGTCGATATCGCAGCCAAGCTGTCCACAGTCACACCGACGGGTTTCGACTAATGATGAAAAGGAAGTCTGGCCAAAGTGAGTCACGGGGAAAGAAGAGTTTCTAGGAAATTAAGTCTGTATGATTTTCTCATAAGAAGCAAATATACCACTGTTTCCACAGGATCCAGAAAAAACAAATTAGTAACATCTTGTGGTCAATCACAAGATCTTTCAGTAGGTCTAGGAGAACTTTGGGCATCTTAGGTTTGTCTAACATAAGAACGACTGGGGAAAAAAATGGCCTGAGCAGGCCTATGGTTATTGATAGATTGTGAGAATCCTAGTAAATGATGATAAGGGGGACCTGCCAAAAAACCAAAACCAGTTAGGGGAATTTAGTACCAAAAGTCCTGTGAACTTTCATTAGACCTTAAGCACTCAAAACTCACAGAGAGCTTTCTGGTATTCACTTGGATCAAGAATAAGAAGAGACTGGAAACTAGATTCAGCAGATGTACAGTAACTGGGGAAAGAATTTCAGTGGTAACGGGCAAGTTTACACCCTATATAAATACCCAATTCAGTTTTCAGTACTCCTTTGTGGACATACTCCTTGAGCTTGGTCATTTTTTGTACCTAAAAATAGCCATGCTTCCCTCTTTAGTCCTTCCTGGGCTCATGGGAGACTGAAATGAGTCACCAGAGGACCAGTTGAGTCATCCAGCCAAAGCTTGGAAAGCAATGCAAAATTGGTCGTCACAACCACGACTAAAATGTGGATGACAGCAGCCCTCCTAGCAACCAACTATGCATTAGGCAGCAGGGGCTGGAGACAACTGCCACTACAAGCCATTATTTTAAGCCAGACAGAAGAAGGCCTTAAATGAAACTAGGACAATGCAAAACAAGTGCTGACTGCTGGTTCTGCATCTGACACAAAGCTCATCTCCATTCAGTCTCCCCATCCCAGTCACTTTGAGAAAAAGGGAGTTCCTTATGTCAGAAATAGTCATCTCCATCTTCCAGATTATGGACAATTTCTAGATGATTTTCCAGCTTCTACAAACCAAAGTTCTAATTCATTCAATTTCTTTAGAGTATCATCAAATCTTAACAAAATCTGTTTCGATAATGAATCTCCCTCAGGACTAAATAACTATGATATTCTAAGAACAGAAGTTCATATTTCATTTTTGCATCTATTATCTTCAGAACAAAAGGAAGTGGGACAATTGCTTTCGGGCACAGAAAATGTATTTACCTAGCAGGTTTTTTATGGTGATTACAAAAGTTTAGTGAGTGAATTCAGGACAGTGGTGGACTGTTAAACATGTCCTGAGGAGCTGGGTACGCTGTGAGAAGTTTCAGTGCAAGCTCCCTTGCCCCATACATCACTTGGACAGTGCACCACAACCTTGCATTTGGGCACCAAACAAATGATGCTCACCCTGACCAGCTGGCCAGCCCTCCTCAACCTGCTGTCGATCGGCATACCCTATCAGGCACATCTCTGACACACCTCAACGGGCTAAAAGTGCCAAGTGGGACCTCAGTCCTGCAAACACTAGTCACAGGCGTGAAGTTTAAAAGACTTATTTATATCAGCACCTACAAAATCAGCATCCCACAACACAGAGCTCACCTTGATCTCTGTCCCCCTTTACAGAAATCTGGTAAAAAAAGAAAAACAGATGTAACTGAGTGACAAAACCACTGACGGCCACAGAAAGCCCTAATATTAACTATTAGAGAAATATTCACAAAGGAGACAAGTAAAAGGGAGAAGATGTAACTCCAGACCAAAATGAACAGTCAGTAGATCTCCAGAGTAAACACTTGTTTTCCCTGTGCTGTCATGGAAGAGCAACACTGACTTGCAAGGGCTGGGGCACATTGCATAGCTGCTCAGAGAAACCTATCTCTGCACAGCTCGCCATTGCCTCAGAACCTCATGCCGTAAGCTACCACCAAGCCAAGTGTGGGGGACACCAAAGCAGGGGGCAGTTATGGGGACAGCATGTGTGGCAGGTCAAGGGGGGCAGGTCCCTCAGCAGCTCACCCAGAAAATCTGCTGGCTTGAGGCTCCAGACTGCACTCCTCTCACCTGCCCAAAGCGGCAGCTAATGGCACCGAGGGACAGCACGTGAGATGGCACTGAACAGGTTTTCATGAAACTGCTCTAAATTTCCCAACTAATGATGTCATTCTTGTTTTGTCTTGGTCTTTCCCTCCAGCTCATCCTTGGGTTTCAGCAAGGCCGTGATGCATCTCCCTTGTTGTGCCTCTGCTCCCAGCCCTCCGCACCTTCTTTCCTTTGTCTTTTACCACTCCCCTCCAGGAAAAAAAAAAAAAAAAAAAAGAGCTGAGAGGTTCAGATGGGCATCAGTGAATGAAGGACTCAACAAGCCAGTGTAACATTCGAGCCTTAGAGAAGATGGATGCCAAACAGAAGCAGTTGTAACTGCACATCTAGGCTTTTAAAGGCTCAGTGGTAAAGACTCCAAGCTGCTCAAATGAAACGGCAACTTACTCCGTGCTCTACAGGGGCAGACAATAAATACGAAACTGGATCCTGGCAGCACCAGGAAGTCCCAAAATTTATCCTCCTGCTTTATGCTTTGCCTGCCCCAAGGAACGCACTATTCCTGGAGGAGTTTTAAAAAACAAAGCCCAAGAAAGCATTCTCACGTCTTCTCCACTTCCCAAAGCACCGTAAGCAGCTTGCTTGAGTGGCCCTCCCACACATGGCACGGTCCTGGCACTTGCTAACAACCCAGCCCTGGCACCAGGGGCTGCCCTGGTACCAACCGTGAGCAGTGCAGCAACCGCAGTGTGCAGCTCAGCACACACGCGCACTCCAATGAACCTGTCAGACCGTGCGAGACACCAATCGTATGGACTGCCACAACAGCAACACAGCGTGTGCAGCCCTGCTAAACAAACAAACAAACAAACGAAATTCCTAAGACATCCCAAAACATAGATGGGATGCCAGTACAGTTATGCTACAGGGCTTGCCTGAAAAATATATACCCTTCTGATGTGTGACACTTCAGAAATGCTTCGGCATGGCTGTAGCAGGGAGCCAGGGGAAAGCAGGAGTAACACTCAGCCTCTTCTCACTGGGAACCTGGACACTGACCAAGCAGACGCCTGGGTTGCCTGGGATGCTGGAGGTGTGAGGAAACACTCGTAGCAAAGGCTACTCATCAGTCACCGAGGGCTGTGGCTGCAGAGGCTGCTTGGCATCTTTTGGAAAGCACATCTCCGAATGCACTTAGCTAGCTGGAGGTCCTGCCTGTCTCACACTGGCAAGGAAGTTCTGCTGGAGAAGCAGCAATGCCTATTCCTGCTCAAGGTCCTCCTGGAGTCCTTGATGCAGCCATGAGACTGAAGCTTGGAAAAAAATGCTCCAAGTGCACCTGAGGAGTTTCCATGCTGCCCTTACTTACCCTTTGGGGCAGCCTTCAGAGTGGACGACTACTCCACTCATACTTGCAGACCACCAGGAAATATCATTTCAGCAATGAATCTGTCAGTAATAACTAGACTTTGGATGCATATCTATTTTTCATTTGTATCACTGTGAAACAGTCAATGGGGACACCAACCATTTTACCATTCTGTTTCCCCCCCTGCTCTTTAATCATCTCACTGTGTCACCTCTTAAGCCGTAGTCCTTCAAACATTCGCAGACACGCCTCACCTTCTAAGCAGCAACTGCAAGCCTGTGACCCAAGAGATGAATCAGGCAGACAAAAGCAAAGGGGAAATGCATAAGGCCAGTTTGTTTGTTTTTCCGGGAGGATTCAGGCCAGAGACTTCAGCTTTTCCAGGTCAAGACAGCATCTGTATCGGAAAATATTCTATAGTTTCTTTATTTAACTGTTCCCCTAGGGCAGCTGGCTAGACCCTCGCGCTACAGGCACATGGGCCTGTATCTGAGCTGAAGGACATGAATCATCATAACTGACTTCAGCAGGACAGCTCACACATTGAAAGCCCACCACATGTGTAAGCATTAGCAGGATCAGGTTATTAGTCATCTTCCCTTGTTTTCTGCAAGGGGGTTTGTGTATTAAAAAAAAAGAAAAAAACCCCCACAAAACTTGTGGATACAGTTCAAATATCCAAGTTATACCTGAATCTAAATTAAAGCCCTCTCTCCCACTCTCCCTTTTATAAAAGTAAGCAATTTTCTAAGAGTTAAGTATTTGGTCTGCTGTCAACTCATTCCAAAAGAAATACTGCAGAAGGCAGAGTCTCCAGCACCCATGCCCACCCCAGAAGCTGCACACTCTCCAAAGACCTACGTGGGCATTCTGAAAGCTTTCTTTGGATTTTTCTTGAGGATTTCTTCGTTTGTCCCTTCATGACTAGCAATGCATAGTCAAACATGCTCTCTGCTCTCTGTAGTTTGTCTGCTGCTGCTGCTGCGCATTCTCCACCTGGAGTGAAAGTTTCTCTTTGTGACACCATGTTGTCACTGCAGCCAACGGTGATGTCACAGACCAAGTATTGTGACTTCAGCTGGAAAAGGAGCAGCAGGAGAATGCTGCTGTTTTCAGATGAACTCTGAAAACAAAGATACTATTTTGGTGTAAACAGCCTTCACAGAAAAGAGGGAAAAAATTTTAAAAAGAAGTATATATAAATACATAAATAGAGTTTTCTCAAAGAAGTATAAATAAATATATGATAAATAGACTTTTCTCTACGCAGAGCTCTCAAAGTCCCAACTAGGTACTGAAAGGTTTGTCATTCTGTTTCCATTCTGTTAAGAAACGGGGTCTTTATTAGCTTTTGAAAGAAACATTTTCTATCCTTTTTTAAATTTTGGTTTTAATACCTTCATGTTTCATCATTGTCCCAGAATAAGCAAACACCATTACTGTGTAAAGAAATAGGTCCCAGGAAATAATGTACGATGTGTTTCCAAACACTTCATAAATCCACAGGCAGCTTGCAAATACTGCCTGCATTCCTGTGTGAGGGTGTTTGATTTTCATATAAGTCATGTATTAATGCAATTTGAAAAAAAAACCTTAACCCTATTCAATCACATCCCCTTCCACCTCTACACTGAAACCCAGAGATTATAATTACACCCAGGAGCAGAAATAAATTAAAACAAGTGCTGATGCTGCCTTGTATTTTTTTTTTTTTAAGAAAGGTGATCCCGTCTACCCTGCCTTATGTGCTCTGTCTAACTAAGAATGGGGCTGGCTGGCAGGCAAAGGGGCAAAGAGTAGGTTTTCGTGAGCTCGGAAAAAATGAGGTCACTTGCAGAGGTCAGAAAAGGAGTAACACATCCCATGTCCTAACACGTACCAGATCTTCAGAGGGGGACATTATCTCCACTGCCTCTCCTTCTGCCGCCCAAGACATCTCCAAGCTGTGGCAGCCGAGGAGCTCTGCAGAGGGGAGTGGGAGGGAGGGTGCAGGCACTTCATGGGTTAGACATTTTCCACCCCTTAGTAAGTGTTATTTAAAAAACAGCATACCGTGACAAAGTCAATGGCCAGCAGTTTGGGTGTGAAACACTGGAGACTGGGGCCACAAACTGATGTATTGCTCTGGACTCCCAGGCAGGCCACATCTGAGCCCTTCGCTTGCGCAGCTCGATGCCATCTTTCAGAGGAGATGAGCCCCTCCCACGCTAACAGCCCCTTTTTTCCAAAATCCCTGCTCTGGAGCAACTCTGTGTTTCCCTTGCTAGTGGTAGAGGAGATGGGACACTGTTAGTGATCCACACTGTACAACCTGGAGGTGACCAAAGATGCCCACACCAGTGGCTGGCTCTACCCTGACTTCTTCTCCAGGGTTTTGACAGGACTGAGAGATCTCAGCTCAGAGTTACACATTGAAAGCTGCCAGTCAAAAGGCGTGCCTCCTTCTGGAGGAGTCAATAGCAAGGAATGTGAAAGGCATTTGCTATTACAAGAAAAAGAAACAAAAAAAAAAAAAAAAAAAAAAAGAGAAAGAAAGAGAAACTATCATCTTGCTAAAACACAATTGCCTAATGGTTGAACAACTGTAATAACCACCCAGTCCTGGCAGACCAGTGTCTGTCTTGACAAACCTTTCTGAAAATTCACATGCAGAAGAAGGAAATATTGGTAGGACTTCAGTTATCAGCTTCTCAGAGGACACCACAAATAATAAGCAGTTCCCTCTCCAAAGTACCCTAATGGCAACCTAGCTTTACAAAAAAAAAGTGATGCTTGAATATTTTTTTCTGAAATATAAATTTGCCATGCACAGTCAAAATTAAGAAGAAATATAGGACATTTTTAAGAGAGATTCTATGGGGAAAAGCAACTGTGAAATGGCCAAACATCAATTACGAAAACCACATCAAGAAGAGGCTCTTGTGCACAGGGTTTAGGGATTTGAAGGAAATGTGCATCCTGGTTTGACTCATAATGTAGGCCGAGAACGAGCAAGTTTCCTCAATTTGTACAGCTCAGTATGTTCCCATGCAGAACTGTAACTCTTTAAAGTCAGTGTATCTATACAGCTGCCTTGCATCTCACAGCTCCTGGCTGATGACAATCCTTGCTCTCTACTCCCACCTCCTCTGCAGCATTTGAGTGACCAGCTCATTCCCATCCCAAATTAGTGCAGAAGAAACAGCCGATAACACCGTGACATGGGCAAACTTCTGCTGAAGCATGCATCCCAGCCATCCAGTAGCTTGCTCATTGGTGGCACGATCATGATTTCTACTTCAAACCCTCAACCAGAGCCTCCTCCTCCCCTGCTACTGTCCACATACAACTCTGAACCAGTAACGAGCTGTGGGCAGCCCTACTTCCCTCTTCCTGATGAAACACATATGGCTAGAAAACCAAACCATAAGAAAGTGAACAAAAGCAAAGGGATTTGGGGGAGATTCTGCCTGTGAGTCAGGACTGGATCATTTTCCCAAGCTGAAAGATGTTGGTCTCACGTGTGTACCACTTAGAATTTCCATGGGGCAGGAGCCAGGAGAGGGAGCAACCAGAACTGCGAGTACCCAGGGTAAAACCAGGAAACGCCTTCCCACAAAACCCACAGCAAAAAGCAATGGGATGATCTTGTCCTTCTTTAAAATAACTTGCAAGTCTGTTGGTTTGTGGCATTGCTGTTTAATGGTATGCAGCATTATTACAGAAAAACAGTATAAACCAAACAGTTGTCACAAGGGAAAAAAAAAGACATCTCTGTCTGCTTTTTTTCCTCCATCCCTGACTTCTCTCTATCTCAAGGGTCACACATACACCTATATGCAATGCCTGGATGCAAGGCTTCACCAAGAATTTTCCTCTCTGATGATCAATGGCAACTAGACATTTCCCTGTCTCTTCTTTAGAAGCAACGGCTGTTTATTATTCCTTGTGCCCACTCGGCATGATAGACAACTACACAGAAAACAGAAAAAGGTGAAAGCAAGACTATTTAAAGCTGCAAATCAAGAATGCAAGGCTTAGGAATCCTCAACTCTATGACTGCCTGTGCCCCCTTTCTTGCCTATGTACGGTGGCAGAGCTGTTAATCACATAATCACAGGCTATTTTTCTACAGAACCCTGGCCTCACCCAGTACAGCAGGATACACGGCGCTCACTTAGCGAGCAACCAGTCACTATTTCATCTTCTCCGCACTGTTCAAGGTGTGGCCCCAAGCCTTGTTTACTAGGTACCTGCCACGCTCTGCTCTGCAGACAGAATTAGTAATTTACTCATAGGCTTTCCTACAGTCTCCATCATTAGAGTAACTGAATGTTTCACAAACATAAAGGAATGTGTTTTCACAATGCCCTCATAAAGCAACACGCTGTATTATCCATATGTCATGGGCAGGGGATTGAGGCCCAGACAGATTAACATGAAATGCTTCCACTAATTTTAACTGCCTAATTGAAACTCTTATGTCCAAATTCTTCACAGACTCGTTTTGTCTGCTGAAGATGTGACAACCATTTTTTTTTTATGGCTTAAAACTTGTCCAACGTTGGGCTGAGATTCTTGAAGACAGCAGTAGTGCCCCTGACACGTATACCATGCAAATTGTATTGGGTTGTTAAGGTGGGGGCTTGTTTTCTCATTTATTTGTACTTTCATACAAATACTTTCATAAAATACAATACTTTCATAAAAAATGTCAGTAGAGGTCCAAGAGAGTTGTTTTCTAAATACACATTCTGAGGCAGGTAGCTGTGATGGAAAATTTTAGCCCAGAGAATTGAAGTTTGGTAAAGTTGTGAACAACCCAAAATAAGGTCTTGTAACAGGGAAGCTGTTGGATGGCCTCAACAGCAGGTCATTGCCATGACATACACTTTTCTTTCTCTTGGATGATATTATCCAGCTGTTGAAGAAACCACAAAGGCCAAATGTTACGCTAACAGAATCGTGTCAAACTTAAATGGAAACTGTAAAGTAAAGCTTTGTTTCGTATCCTGGTTTTGTTCAGATAAACAAGATAATTTTATTTTTAATCTTAATGCACAACTGAGTTTCATTACTCAGTTCCAAACAGCAACTTCTGCTTAGAGCATGAACCCCACCTTTCCTCCTGTTCTCTTGGAAAGAGTAAGCAAGTTATGTGTCAGGCACCGTACGCAGCACTGCTCGTAAGCAGGCACCGTACGCAGCACTGGTCCTAAGATGGATATAGAATTGACAGATGGACAGTACTCAGAGGTAGTGACTCCTACATTGCTATAAATGGATCCTTCCCCTGACTATTTCCAGGGAGACTTATAAAATCCTAAAAAAAAGGCCCATCTGAAAATCCCAGGCAGTGATTTATGTGTGTTAACACTAGGAAAGAAAGACAGACAGACAAAAAAAACCAGACAGATGGGGGGAATTTTTTTTTTAAATCAACCAATCACTGATGCCAGCCTCCTTGAAGCAATAAATTATTTTTAGAGACACTTTTGTAGAAGCGTAAAATGCAACCTCGAAACTGTCCACCAAGCATGTTCAGGACTCAGAGGGAAACAGTGAGACAATATGGGAGTTGGCAGGAGAATCAGTTCCTCCATCACTTTACGCACATGCAAGGACAGCCCTGGGATAACTTCCGATGATTCCTCTTTGCCACCCAAGCTGTATTCCTGGTGAATGATGTTATAAACTGTCCCTCCCCTAGACACATACCACACGCACACACAGACGAACACGGACCCAGTTTCTCTGTCCTGCACTGAAAACTCTCGCCATATATCCCTGCTTTTCAGCTAGCAATGTCTCCTGACTGCTAATTTAGTATTTTTAATTACAGAGGGATTTATAGCACTGCACTACAGTGCTCTCTTTTATTATACTCACCGTTTCTACCAGATCTGGGTACACTCTACACACAAAGTTGCACATTAGACAAATTACACTGCACATTAAGTAAATCTCTCTCTAGAAACAGGATTAGATGAAGAGGTAAATCTTCCCCATTCCTAGTGTATAAATTAATATCTCCAAAATCAATATGAAGTAAGAGCTCCACATCAATTTAAGAAAAAACAAAAAAATAGTTTAAACATTCTCCACAATGAATCACATTTATGTAGGAGATGCATTCTTTTTCTCCTTTTTCACTTAATAAATAAAACAGCTGGTCTGAGGAATCAGGTCAATCAGTGTCTGGAAAAAGCCCCATTAAAGCTGCAGTATAACCTAGTTTCTCAAGCTGCATGAGGCATCCTACTACTGGAGAGGTGGAAGTCTATGCAGAGACGGCCCTTACGCCCCAACGTCTGGCCATTCAGGGTTATGGAGGATATTTATCACAAAAGATAGCAGCAGCTGAAGTGTCTTGCAGACATCTAAGAAGTTAGGTTCTGAAAGACCACAACAAAGACAATACGATGAATCCAGACCTATACGTTAAATATGGCTAGTGATCTTGGGCATGTAAGTTGAGGTGAGCCAACATGAGGAGGTGGGAAAGGACCAGATTTTCACATATGCTCAAATCCCCCCTAAGCAAGCCCACACCTATCTTTGCTGCCGTGGCAAGTGACAGCATCTCTTCTCACAGTGTGGACCACTCCACGTCTGCATGGTCCTGTCCCTCCCACACCACGTGGGATGGTGAATCTGGCAGTGCCCAAAGCTGTAGGCATGCTACACAGGCACAGAGCCTATTCCAATGCAGACAGAAACCCCCCAGCACCGGCCTTCCTCCTCCTGCACTGCACATGGCTATCGTTGCAACGCCGGGGCCCTGGTCACCTTGGAAAATGTAGCCTTTCTCCTTTCTTCTGCAGGTTTGAAAATGTTTTGCAAAGGGTATCACGATCCACATCCTATAGAGACAAAGAATGAGCCAGAAGAAAGTAAAGCAATTTGCTCAAGCTTAAAGAGCAAGGCAGCAGCAGAACTGGGAAACGAAACCTCCTGACCCACAACCCTAGATTTTAGCTTCTTAAATAAGGATTCTCTTTCCTCATTAAAAAACTAAAAATGGGAAGAGGGGGAGGAATATTCAGTAGACACAATGAACTTGGCCCTCAGAGGGCTAATGACCTGAAATACATTTTTTTCCTTCTCACCTCTATTTCCCCTGATAAAGTTACTGCAACTTCAAGGACTATCCTCCTTTACTGGTCTACTTTAACCTAGCGTGTCAGCTCAACATCCTTTTCCCAACCTTCTGAAGCCAGAGACCGTCCTTTCCAGAGAGGAGATTACCTTCTCACTTTCAGTCTCTCTGGATGTCCTCACAATGCCCTGGACCGGGACCACTCCACTTTCTGGATTGTGCTGAGGGACACCGAAGTCCTATCTGCTGGTCTCAGCCTGCAGTACGTGGCAGCCTGAAAGGGTACCCTGGAGGTAAAACCCAGTTGTTCTCTATTACTTTTTCATTTCAAGAATGGCTCCAGGGAAAGGAGGGAGATATAGGTCAGAGACTTTGGGGACTGATTAGTAACTCCATACATCTTCCTTTCTTTTTTTTTCCCTTCTCTTTTTTTTTTCCCGTCCAAATTCAGAAACAGAGGGTTTTCCCTGCGTATTTCTTATTCAGTCCTTGAACATAATCGGCATTAGTCAGCAAACTCCTGCTATTTCCTCCGTGAGCCCCTGACACTTGCAGAGTGACTAACCGTTCTCTCCGCACACTTTGGCTCTAACAGTTGCATCTGTTTTCTCCCCCAAGAAAAATGGGTCTCGATGTTGCACACGTGCAGTACTCCCCCGTGGTCACTGCCACACATGCCTCTGCTGCTGCGCAGCTGCGAACGCCACATTTTTTATGCACAGAGCCAGGAGGGGACAGCAGGGCCTGCATTCAAGTCACATCTTAATTCACCATCACAGGAGCAGTGTCCCTCAAACTAGGAAGCAGTTAGCTATTGCCCCAAGCATGGGCATGTGGAGAACAGAATGGAGGAAGCCTGAAGCAACATGGCTTCTCTTCATGACCCTGCCAGTAACCTGGTCTGTCGGATCCCATTGCCTCCAGGTGCCCGTATTAGCCTTTCCTTCCTGGGACCAAGAGCTTCTGCCCTTGTCGAGGCACCAGGTGCCTGACATGGCACACAGAAGGTCTCAGCTGGGCTTTGGAGGCACAAATGTAGGGTGAGTAAAAACACAGCTCCTCATGACTCAAGGCCGCCTCATCAGAGCACGACAGAAGGCTCCTCCTGGCCAGGTGGGCTGGCACAAGATGTCCACCCACAGCAACGCTCACAGAGGACCTCGCATGCAACTCACGCTCACGTAGGCATACCCACAGACCTGCCCACACTTGACTCTCGGCACCGCGCTTGAGCAGACAGCAAAGTTGTGGCATTCACCTTTCCGAGGCGATGCCAAGAGCGTACAGACCACTCTCCCCTATGTCCGACATGCAAAGAAGACGCCTCGCTCCCAGGGCAAGGCCATGCCCTCAGGCTACAATAGGTGCTACCTCTCGCCACCCCTAACAGGAACGACCCATATCCAGAGCAGAGCAAACCAGTAAGGATTAGTGGGAAGGCCTGTCAACTTGGTGCCGGAGATGTCTGTTCCCTGTTTAACCTTGACACCCTCACCCCGGCACCTACCCAGCTCCCCCAGCTGTTACCTCCATCCCCATTGTAGGAGAGCCTTCTGCATCGCTGTGTAGGGAGGCATGAAAACAAACCACCGGCTCCAGTGCCACACTCCCTCCTGGCAGATCTGTTTCTCTCTTCTTAACTGTTTCCAAGTGCCTAGCTGTTTTATAATCCCCACTGAGCATTCCCTTAACTCCTTCCTCACTGAGTCCTTCCACCCTCCCTCGCCCACTCTCTCTTAAAAGGCAGAAAAAGCCAAGGCGAGGTAAGGGGTACAGAAAGCAAAGGAGGGGGCCTGAATCGAAGAAGGAACAACTGAATCAAATTGCATGTATAACAGAACCAGTAAATTAGTCATTTCCCCAGCCTTCTCTTACGCAGACAACTGACTCTTCTATTAAGATATTTCTTTTTTTTTCCCCATGGATATTTGTGTACCTTAGAAGCTTACTTCTTTGCTAATCTCCTCCTGTTTTTTCATACGATGAGGTCATATGCTTCTGCTGGGAGCACAATTTTAAATCACACAGCAGCTTGCCCTTTGAGGTCTGAACTGAAATCACTTTCTTAGATCACAAGAAAATATGAGTTGATGGTTTCACACGAGTGTCACCACCACCCCATTTATGCATATTGCAAAATCTGAGAAGAATCGATTGCAGGTATCGCTTCTCAGTGGAAAGGACCCTTGGCAATCAGAATGAGGGCTGCGAGAGGGCTGCGTAGAGGAGCTCAGGCAGAGGGACACGGCCTCCCCGGTTCTGAGATGTGGGACTTTGCAATTTGCCCTGAAGTGAATTGGCAAGAGCCACACACGCTATCGGTGCTAAAGGCTGCACATTGCACATGTGTGTGCATGCGTGTAAGCAAGTGCAGGTGGTGGGGAAGAGGGAGATACTCAGCCTAAGACAGTTTAGGAGACCCATGGGTTAGGGCTACACTGGCATAACCACAACGTACTGCAGGTCACTGTGTGTCGAGGTATGCTGACAGCACGGCGCGGGACAAGTACGTCGACCCGGCAGCTTTGGATTTCATAACCATGATTACGTGCAAGGCAACGTCACAGAACACTCCGGTGCATACACTGCTCCTGTGAGAGGATGAATAAAGAACAGGAGGGGGAAAAAGCAATGGCTTTCACATGTCCCCTCTCAGGTGGGAATGCGACACCTGCAGCTAGCTGCTGCTCTTTCCTCAAAGCCTACAGCTGTCTCTTCCAGCGTCTTGAGGCTACCCCTGACAGCTTACACTCAAAAGTTTGCCAAGGTATCTTTTTCCCTGACAAAATGAGCTATTCTGTCACACAAGGCTGGGCCGCAGGGCTTTTAAAAATGGTTCTGCTGATGTTCAAAAGGAGCAGCTTGCTGTGCAGAAGAGTGGTAGAGTTAATAGTAGTAGGATCAGCACAAGCTCCTACCCTGCCATCTGCCTTCAGCTCAGCCAGGCCTTCCGCTGAACAGCCAGCGCGGGCTGGGGCCACTGGAGTGAGCAGCAACTCAATGACATGAAAGACTGCCTGGGTTAGTTGACTAGTGTGTGCAAGAATCCTGTACAGCACTGGTACTGACTCAGTCCGGGGATTTAATGAGAATATTTAAGCCTGGTTTTCCAAAGAAGTATTTTATTTTGTGCATGGTGTTTGCATGCCAGCTTAAACCAGCCCCATGAACTGATGATGAAACAGGGGTCATCTCTGAAACGCCTATGCTTTCTTCTTTAGTCACCCCAGTAGAAAGTAGGGATAAGTAACACTTACCTACCTCACTCCCCTGTAATGTTTAACTCCTTCACATTCATAAAGCTCCACGGGAAATACAGGAAAGCCCACTGGAATGGACAGGGATGCTCCTCACAACCACAGGTCGCAGATCCCTCATTTGCCCTAAGGACTTCTCTTAAGCACTGGCCACTGCCAGGAGCCCCCGGCACAGGCTGCTCAGCTCTGCCCCTGCACATCCAGATTGACAGCTGCCTCAAGAGCTTTCCTTTTGCCTTTTTTTTTTTTTTAAATAACAGAAGAATCACTTAAGGTTTGTGGATGACCTTGAAGTACCAAATTGCTGACCCGCCACTGAACTTTGAGCTTGCCAGTGCAACCATAAAGAACAGGGCCTTGGTCCTCCTGAGGGATGGTGAGCACAAAACACCTTTGTAGACAGGTAACAAAATGCTGAGGTCCCCTCTCACATCTTATCATTCTGTGGTGATATCCTACAGCAATTTAAAGGACTGCTATGTCTGGTCTCCAAAGGCAGGAGGAGACAGGCAGAGGGAGGAGCGAAAGGGTGCTGGACTGGAAGGGGGACAAGGGAGCTGGGATGAACAAGGGCACAACCTGCCTGCTCCGAAAGCGAAAGGAATGGAGACGCCCCTCCTTTCACAGACAGAGGAAGGGGGAAAGAGAGAGGAGCGAAAAGCCTGGACTTAATCATGAAAAACAATAGCTCATCATTTATTTTCATAACCCCTTGCTAATGTTGGAATAATGCTAACAGTGGAATTCTTACGGCATGCATGTCATGCCTGCAAATACCAAGTGAATTACTTCTCAGCTAGGCTATGGCACTGAGCAGCACATTCGTTGCAAGCGACTGAATGATGAACAACAGTTCCCAAATTCCTCCTTCAGAATGCTACTTGCATTAGTTGTAATTTAATGAGAGAGAGAGAGAAAGTTTTGGCTCTGAGATAATACTGCCTGCCGCTGCCTCCCACTGGGTCTTGTATTAACTCACACCACCACCACCTCCACCTCCTCCTCCTCCACCTCCTCCCTTTTCACACCTATCCTCAGGTGCTAAAAGTGGTGTCATGAAACCCATCAGCATGGCAAGAGAGCATGGCAGGAAGCCCCCAGGCACATGCATTCCTTCTGGCTGAACGGCAGGAGAGGACACAAACCTCTCTCTCTCCTCTGTCGACAGTAACAGAAGAGCTTGAGGAGGGGTTCCTCCAGCAGCCACTCTCTGTGTGGACAAGCCTCCAATTCTTCTTTGGCTTCTTCCTCCTAGAGAGCTGCTGCAGGTGAAAGACACTGAATTGGCAGCTCTGGAAACAGAGGACCAAGCGCACATGGCACGACCTGTGTCAGTGCAGAGCTCCCACCAAGCACCCTTGCCAACATGTTCCTCCTGCCTCCTTGATGGAGCCACAACGGGACAGCCTGGCCCCATCTCTGCCCCCCAGGCTGTCTGAGCTGGTTTGTCACTCTTTGTAACAATTTTGATATCTGGTAAGCAGCTGGTAAACACAAACAAAAACTTTGCTATGGGTAAGGCCTTCAGTGGTATAAATGCCATCACTGCCAACCCCCAGCAAACCTGTGAATCACTGCCACAGCTGCCTCCTCATGAGCTTTCAGGTAGGTCTGCACCTCCCACATCTTCAGGGCAGAAACCAAGTCTCTCTTATCTGCTGTACGGACCCTGCCACAAAAGGGACAGTCTCCTCAGAGAGGCACGGGCATCTTGCAGGTTTCTGCTCTGGAAGGAGCCAAACTGGCCAGCATTGCCTCCCACTCCTGCGGCAACCTTGCCACAGAGCCCGTCCCCCTGCACATGACAGGACATTTATCCACCAGATGACCCTAAATGTAAGGTTCACACCTGAAACACGACCCAGTGTGTGGGGTCTCATATGCCGGGCCAGAAGAAAGCTGAGAAGTCTGATCTGAGCAGCAGACCTACAAGTAAGAGGCTGCAAATATCATTACTGCTCTCCTGGTGTATCCAGTCTTCAGTGTTCCCCACTGACAGCGCATAAATGAAAAACATCCACGGATTCCTACCCAACAGAGCATCCAGAATCCTCCTTATCCCCTCTGTGCCAAATGTAACTTAAAAGTCCCCCGCCCCCAGCCACTTTTTGTGGTGTTTTGAAAAAAAACAAATCCAAACTAAATGTACATGTTTCTGAAACAAAGGTACAGGCAGGAGAAGGCAAAATGCCCTTAGGATTGGAACCCAATGTATTTGTGCAAATGAGACCTAGGATTTACAGTTACCTTCCAGCATGTGCTACAATCTTAGCCTTGGCTTAAAAACCATCTGTTTTCTTGTAAAGGCTGACAAACACCAGTGATCCTTTCTCCAGAGTACTGGCCAAAGTCCCACGGACCTGACTGGGGAAGGAAGGTGGGCAGGATGCCACAGGATGCTCCCAGGGACATCCGCAGACACAAGTCTGTATGGGCACATAGGTGTGTGCTTCCCAGCAAGACAGCAGGCACGATGCTCGGGGCTGTCTTCAGGACCTAACCAAATCCCCCTTCCAAGCCTAGGCATAGCACAGCAGGCTCCGACTTTCCCAAAACTACGGCTGCATTTTAAGCAGTGACAGGGCTCTGAAATAAACGAAAGCATCCAGTGCTGAAGTGACCCTAAGTGAATGCGACAATTGTTACAATAAACAAGGATCACAACCACAAAGAAAAAGAATAAATGGTGAGGCTCAGCCTGCTGTGACTACTTGTGTGCCGGGCGGCTCACCCGCTCCCGCAGCACACGGAGCCCCAGCATCCTCCCGAGGGGCACCAGGTGAACGGGGTCCCTGTGCTGAGAGCAAGCGTGGGGAGGAGGGGGCACAGGCAGGAGAGGGAAGCGGGGAGCTCCCCCAACAGAGGTCCACTGCAACAGCTACGTGGCCTTTAGGAGCCTGGCACAAGGGTGGTGTTATCTGCTACCAGCCGCAAGCCGAGCCCGCTGCCTGCAAAGAGAAGCTGGAGAGACACAGAGCAGTTATCGGGGCAGAACTACAGGGATGAACATATGTAACCAGATGTATGGAGACCAGCTGGGCTGCAGGCAGAACAGGCCCATTACTGCAACAACTTCTTTGAGCATCCAGTGAAAACCACAGAGGTCAAACCTGACAGCCACGATTAATCACATTTACAGTTTAAAACCTGATCAAATCCAATGCTTCTGCTGGGACCAAGGAGTCTGGCTGGAAGTTCCTGGCCCTTCTGGGAAGGCAGAAGCTGTCCTGCCCCTCAGTTCCCCTTCTGGCAAGCTGTCATGGCTTAGGAAGGGTGAAGCTCAGCCACAGCACTCGCTGCCGCACTTCAGTTCTCTTTAAGCCTTCAAATTAGGGCTTACACGGGGCTTAAGCGCAGCCCAGCCCAACGCAGGGTTGGATTTCACAGTTCTCACGTGCTGCTGAGTCGCCACCTCCAACCGAAAAGAGGTCGAGTGCCCTGCAAGCTGGCTGGCACGCTGCCCACCTGGCCGGACACCCCAACCAGGGGATGGAGAGCGCCTGCCCCTCGCAGCCCTCCCCACATTCCCAGTGGGCAAGACAAGAGGGCTGAGATCACCAGGAAGGCTCCCGCTTGCCTTGCCTCACTTAGCCAAATAACTCCCAGTATCTGCCTTTTCAGCAAGTGTTTTGTGGTAATCATGGAGTGTTTTACCCACACGACTGTGCCTGTACTTTTCCTCCCCCATGCGTCTGCTGGCCCCGACAAGGCTCACCCCGAGTCACCACAGAGCCCCTACGCTCGTCGACCCATGGCCTGGGGCTTCTGCCCACAGAAAGTCAGCATGTT
Source organism: Chlamydotis macqueenii (assembly GCF_036417535.1). Classification (NCBI taxonomy): domain Eukaryota; kingdom Metazoa; phylum Chordata; class Aves; order Otidiformes; family Otididae; genus Chlamydotis; species Chlamydotis macqueenii. The sequence goes on along the minus strand of NC_141556.1, from coordinate 62,972,339 downwards.
CTTCATATGTGCCGCACTACGTCCCCGGCCATGAACACCTCCGGTGGGCTGGTCATCTTCAACCAAGCAGGACCGAACATCAAAGGGCTGTGCTGGGGAGGGGGCAGCAGACAGGAAGATGCTGGCCAGGACAAAATACACAAGCAAAGTAAAAGCCCCATCCCTTCCACAAGCCCTAAAATGGCGGAGGGTGAGATGGACAGGAGTACAATGAAATCCAAATGAAAAACTATGACTTGTAGCTTGCTCCAGTGATGCCAAGTGACATAAGCACATTTCCTAGCTCACCCGCGGTGCTGCCACAAGCATCTGTCTTACTGTGCCTGGTATCAAAAGCATTGGGCATCCCCACCTGAAACCCTGCTCTACCATGCCATTCATTCACATCCCATCTTCTTTCCTTGCACATTATTTTCTACAGGCAGCAGCTTTTTGGCAGAAGTCTGGGTGTCTGTTTGCGACAGGGCATGGCAAGGGAAACCAGACGTCTCCTTGTAAAGCATCCTCTTCCTGAAACCCCTTCAACCCTTCCTGGCTGAGAGGAAATGCAGGGATTGATAATGACTCAAGTGCTCCTCTGGGAAACAGCAGTGATTTTGGAGGAAAATGAAGTAACTTTTGAAGCCAAGCCCAGTCCTAAAGAGGAGAACTCCACAGTCTGTAGCTCAAGTTTGAAGCTGAGCAAGAACAAAACCAGGGCTTCGGCACCTACCTGCAGGGATGCTGAAAAAAATACAGCAACTTTACTGAGGTGGTCTCACCTACACTAGGTGAGATTCACGTTGTGAGTGATACGGTGAACACATATAAATGGATACAGATTTTTCAGGAGATACTGCATTTGCACACAGATGCCAGCTACACCACAGGACCAGGTCAAGACTGAAATAACTGAGGATACAGCAGTTCAGACCCGAAACACATTAGCAAAGCTGCAGAGATACCAAAGAACTGGTCCAGTAGGGCCACCAAAACCTGGCACTGGGCGAGACGTGTAAAATACGGCAGCCATGCAGCTGTTCTGGGTCAGGATGAAGACAAGCTGGTGGATGTGGATTACAGATTACTCCCCGTCAACATGTCTTGGATAATATTTTTCTCAGCCTTGGATTTCTAGACATTATTTTGTTCAGTCTGAAAAGAGTTGCATTGCTTTAAAAACCTCTCCCTGCCTTTTACAGGCAGAGTGGCAGTGTCCCCTCCTGAACACACTGTGATTTACAGCCTTCCACATTCACACCAGCGACGCAACCCCTAACGCAGAGACTGCAGACAGCACTCCTGCCAACACATACGCTGTCACAGCATCGCTCCACATAAATACCCTGCATTCACCTTGTTTATATTTCCTCCTGTACAGGCTGCGACAGCTCACAAACACACAGAAAGCCTAATTTATATTTATAATAAATCTCCCTTCCTCATTCCCCGCAGTGGAAAAGAGCCCTGGCACAAATACAATTTGCTGAGAGAATGGCATAATAGCTCTAAGGAGAATCAGGCCCACATTGCCTTCTGTAGACAAAGGGGATGAAGCCACATGTAAACACATGTGCACGCTCCTACGCACACCTGCAAACATGGGAAGAGTCCCACATACATAGACACGCACATGTGCTCTTCCACCTGTATTCTCAAACACATGGCTTGATAACAGCATCTGCCGTCGCTTCTGACTCACACGTGCTCTCAGGCAGCACAAGCATTTGGAAGGTGCACTTATTATCCAGGTGCTCACAGGCTCAGATAAACGATAAGAAAATTACACTACAAGAGAAGTATTGTCACCATCAACGGGATATGCTTGTGTTTGGGTTTCACACGCCCTTGTCAGGTGGTGCAGCTATTTTGAAATGGGGTTTGCAACGTGTTTCTTATCCCCACTTGCTAAATACATACGTATTCTGATGTTGAGAGAATGCAGAGGGGGAGTTTGATAGGAAGGCAGGTTTCCGGTGGTGCCAGTGATAGCGCTAGAAGAGACGAAGGAATTTATAATTGTACTCATGACTAAACTTGATCCCCGCTTGCATTGTAGGCACATGCCTTGGAGAAATTACGAGGTCTTGGGTTTCTCCACAGTGTCCACAAACTGGCTGTAGCCAAAAGTTGTCTTTCTGTTTTCATCTGGCTTCGGAGAACAAGTTGTGATCTCTCTTCCCTCTGCAAAGGACCTCATTCCAGCTTCCCTTGCCACCATCACTCCAAGGCCTGAGTGCGGAAGCACGTTCCCCACAGGACAACACCATCAGCCTGCTCGGAAACGGGGCCTAGCATGCTGTGTTGGCACTGTGCAAGGGAAGCACACCCCACAAGTCCTCTGTGGTCTCCACTGGCTCCCAGTAAGCTTCCGTGAAGGTGACCTAACTATTAATTCCTCACGAGGTGTTCTGTGCTCACCTATCCTCTGAGCAACTTTAATCCCTGACAGCATTGCAGAGTTTGAGTGACTCGCGCGATTCCTCCCACCTGCCAGCTTATCTCCATCCTGGTGGCACTGAGCTGAACCAAAACCTCTTCACTCAGTATGGCCACTGAGCCCACCAGTGGCCCACCTAGATGCCAGAAAGCTCCTGTGCACTGATGCACTGGGAGCTGGAGGCTGCGCGTCACCTAATCCCAGTGCTGCTCCGCAGCTGACCCAGGGCTTGTCCTGCAGCATGTCACCAAATTCCCATAATGCGAAGAGCCCCATTCCATACTCCCCTACCCTATTGCATCGCTAAAGCTAGCTGACACATTACCTACCACTCCTCTGCTCAGATCCCTTCCCTGCCCTCCTCTCTGGAGTACTAGAGTGCTAAGTGTGGCATCAAAACTGTTTGTCAATGTTAAGGTGCTCAAGAGCATCACCAGAGATCTGCCATGTTAGAGATGATCCTACTCTGGGTACTTTAAAGACCAGCGACAGTCATTTAACTCCGCAGAAATTTTTCCACAAGAGGAAGATTAAAGATTGCATGCACACACAGAGTTATGAAGATATCTAAGAGAGTTTCCTCGAAATTTTTTCTCCAGCTTCTCAAGTCAATCATCTAAATAGGAAAACAGCAACAATGGCTAGAAATTACTGCTATTTAGAGACAAAACAGAGACCTGCTGAAAATCCTTGCTAAACTATTTGAAATTTGTTGACACTAAATGCTGACTAGGAGAAAATAAAACCCCATGCATTTTGGAAGTTGGAAGTTCTTCACCTCCAGCCTCACGCTTTAAGCAAACAGATAGCATTCCTGCTGATGGAAGCATGGAGCAACATGGATACTCATGCTTCTGCAAGCATGCTGCTCTCAGCTCCTGTTGGAGTGACAGCCTGAAGCCACGGAAGAACCATGCAGATGGTCACAAACCAGGCTCCCAACCCATTACTGGCGCAGCTGTTCCAGAAACACCACTGTGAAAAGCTAATGCCGGGGTGAGGCTCAGAACACCTCCGCCATGACCCCTCTCGGGGTAGGCTGGAGTATTGTCCAGAGATCATACTTCCGCTGATGTCCTACTTTTGGGTACTTCTCCCTCTTCTCCTCATGCTAGCTCTGGCTGATTTGAGCACCTGTCGCATCCTTTCTCAAATACAGGTTGTGAGCTCTCTGGGGCAGTGCCATGTTACGTTTGACCATCTTTTAGAAAATCTGCAGCACAGAGATCCTTGACTTGAGATCTCAGCTGCTAGTAGCTTTGAATAATTTGTAATTAAAACAGAAGTGAAGCTGCACCAGGGGACTGCTGTGCCTCCCAAGTTTTTTCCAGACTAGATCACTCTCAGGAGACACAGGAGAGCTACCACTGAGATAAAAAAATAAATCTCAGCCTACTAGGTTTACACAGAGACCATCAAAAATATGCGTCTGTATTGTTCTGACCTCCAGGTCTTTTTTTTTTCCGTCACTTTTTCCTAACCTTTAAAAGGCATGTAAGATAAACAGAGGAGAAACCAGGCAGACATCATCCTCGGAAGAGATGTAAGAATATAATCAAGCCCTCAGACACACGCACACAAACACCATAATTTATCTCTTCCTCCTCCTGTTTGATATTATCCTCTCTTCTAGTATCATAATCTGTTGCTATGGAAACAGCTATGATGTCACTACGAGAGGTTTATGGATGCCTTGAACAGGAAGGAAAGGTACATGATGATGGGAGAGAAAAAAAAAACACCTACAAACAGCTGCTGAGCAGGAGACGTTCCAGGAACAGCAAGTGTTAACAGGGAAAAGATAAATACATCGACAGTGCTGGCGCTGCTGCAGACAAGAGCAGAATATAAACCGTGTTTTAAAAATAAAGAACGCTTACAAATTTTGCCTACAAGTGAAAATATTCTGGGAAAGCTGGAGGAGCTTCCTGAAAAACCAAACTTTCTCTGAAATGTTCCGCAAGTTTTCTGGGACTGGATATTTTCTGAGGCTGGCTGCTAGAGTCCAAGTCTCCATCAACCCACTCCATCGTCTGCTCTAACATTCCCTGCAGAAGTTAGCCTAACACCCCACCAATGCAGCTAATAGTTAGGGAGCTTGCTGGCTACCTGCCATCCCGTGTGCCTTTACGATCTGTAACTAGAAAAAAAAAAAGTCATGTCTCCAAGGAAAAATAAACAGAGACGCACTGAATCCACTGGATCACATCCAGTAGCAAATAAACGCCCTGACCCCAAACTATAAGCAAAAAAAGAGCTTTTCTTGCTCTCTTCACCCAAGAGAAAAACCATAACCATATAGACTCGCTGCCAAACGTACTGACATACCTGACCTGCTACTAGAGAGAACAGTACGCTGCGCCTCGTACGCTCATATCACGCCCAGCCTTTGGGATGCACAGAACCGTGTGTGGCATGATGCACATGTGGTTCTCACCCATGAGATAGTTGCTGACGACTGTGCCTCCGCGCTCGTACCCGTTTTGGTCACCTGGACTGATGGGGAGGGCAGACACAGGGACAGAGGGTGGGACAGTCACACGTGCCCTTAAAGATATCACATGTAGGCTGTGGGAAAATTCAGCATGCAGGGCCTGGAGGAGGGAGGACAGCAGATCAAATTCGTCCTGCACAGCCGTCTTCATCGTGGGAAGGGCAATGGCAGTGAGGGAGGAAACCACAAGGATCTCAGATCAATGAGTGCTGGTGTTTCAGCTAATCTCTGCCCCACCAGAATTTTCTGAGCATGGAGAGGAGGGTCAGAGATCTTACAGGAATGCTACAGCATCAGCTTTGCTTCTTGTCTCAGCTCCAGTCAGGGAATCCCCAGGCAGACTCTTTGTCCCACCTATGAGCATTAGGACATAAGTGGTATCTCCTGTCCCTGCCCACCTTCCCTTCCAAAGATGCTAGAGACAATTGCAGGGGAAAAACCTGGGAGAGACTTAAGCCAGTAATGGCAGACAGGATCTTCCGCAATCCACCTGACTTTCTGGTCCTGATGGCCTTGGCTGAGGCAGCTTCAGCCCCTGTACTTCTCAGGGATCACCTCACTCTCTCCTGTTACAGTCACTTGCCCTAATTTATCTTCCCCATCTGTCTCTCTCATCCTCCCCTCTCTTGTTCCTCATCTATTTCCTTACTTCTTCTCAACCTCTACTCCACCTTTCCCTTCCCCAAACGAACCTCTATCAAAAAAAATGTTTAAGGAAACCCACACATAGTGATTTCCTCTCCCCAAAGAGCCCAGCTGGTTTGTATCATCCACCCTCTACATAAAATGTAAATCCTTCGTGGTGGGAGCTATCTACCCCTTCACGTCAATGTTATCCCCAATGCAGTAAGGTCCTACTTTTGTTTGGCACTGGCGCTACCACAGCAAATACAATTGCTCTTAGGAATACTTCAAAAGCATCAAAGGGGAGTAAAAGAATAGGAGGTGTGAAAACAAGGCCAAGTGTTTTGTGTTTTTTTCTGTTTCTTTTATATTTTGCGGGCAAGGTTCTGTTTCTATTTTTTATTAAACAATTTCTTCTCTTCTGTGCTTTCTATTTGGGACTGTGGAGTGGAAAACAAAGCTGATCTTAAAAGAAACAAAGATTGTGCTTTTTTAAATTGGCAGGTGACACCACGCAGGAAGGGACTGCAAACCCAGGGAAATTAGATTAGAATTCAAAACAATCCAGACAAACTGAAAGGTACACGAGGAAATTCAAATGGGACCAATACAAAAATCATACGCTTAGGTGGCAAAGGCTAGCTCCACACATACAGGGTAGAAAAGGGCTCACGAGGCATCAGACCTCTTGGACAGGATCTAGGAGTCACGGTGCATCACCATCTGCACACAGATGAAGGATGTCATAGTGCAAAAGTTAAACTAAACAGGAGCACGGCCTGCAAGATACTTCTGCTCTCCTTGGCCAGTGCAGGACCCCAGGTAAAGTGCTGTGCTCTAGCAGTGCTGTTCAAGAGAGAGGTGAAGGGAACACAGAGAAGCAGGAGAATGGTTGGAGCTACAGAAAACAGAACACAGTAGAAAGCCAAAGGATGTGTCTGAGACAGGATCTAGCCTAAGGAACATAAAGCCAAGGAGAGACATGACAAGGAGGAAGGAATAGTTTTTCCACACCCAGTGTTGACAGGACAAGGAATCACAGCAAGCAAAGCAGAGCAGAGTTACAGAGGAGGTGAAGTCTTTCCAATGACAAAGCTAGCGAAGAGCAGTGATGACAGCCTGGGCAGCCTGTGGACTCTCCATACATGTGGAATACGCTGGGCAAGCATGTTAGGGAACATGCTGGACAAGCACGCATTTGGTATAGCATATCTTGCTTTGAAAAACTTTCTGAAGCCTTTCCTACGCCCACTTCCAATTATTTCAATGATTTTGGTGGGAGCTAAGTTTCTTCGGCATTTCAGCATAGCCCACAGAGCAAGATAAACCTGTCAGCATTTAGAATCTGAGGAGACATTAGCGTGCAGGGTACTGCTGTGTAACACTGTTTTTCCAGGTCTTGCTAATGCCATTAAGGATTAAAGGTTATAATGACCAGAGAAGACAGCTGCCCAAGTATCTCTGGCAAATACCGCTGCTTTGCAGGGTGACCTTTCCCACTTCTCAGGGTACGAGCTCTAAGTGATTGCTCATACTTCATCCTTCCAGAGACAGATGTCAGCCCAAGCCCTGAAAAGTGAGCAGGACAGAGAAAGAGGCGTGAATAAAGAGTGAGCTTCAGCTTCTCCAAGCAAATGTCCAATTCAGCAGGAACCGCTGAAGAAAACCAAGAGAGCAAACTATGCCTAGCATAAAACTCCTGCTCCAGAATACAACACAAATGGGCTAAATCTCACCGTACGGAGATGGTCCTTCCTCACTGCGTAGCTCCCTGGGTTTCAGCAGCACTGTTGCTGATCTACAATATGATCCTTGACATCAGAATTGAGCCCAGGAGCAGCTCTAGGGGCTCACATCTCAAGGACACTTGCCTCTCGCTGGCTGCTTTGTACATCCCCTGCAAATAACTGAAAGACTCTGTTCTTTGGCATCATTCTGTCAGTGGCTTGATTAGACAGCCACTCTTTATGTAGAGCCTTGAACATACATAGCACTGTATAAACACACACCACCACGGATTATTATTACTCCCATTAAATAAATAAATTCCAATGGAACAGTTTTTTAGTTCTTTTAGCCCTGACTCTGGACTTTCCAAGGTATTTTGCAATGTGGCGATGCCCTTGCCAGACTATAGAGATGGGAGCTGCTCCTCCACTCACCTGTGTGGGGGAAGTATTAGAAGAATGATTTCTACCGTAGAGATTATCCAAGTCAGAAGGCCATCTGAATTCCAGAGTGGTCCCAAAATACATGCACTTGTGCTTTCTACAGGAAGGGTCTCAGTTCCTGATGTGGCCAAATGAAGGGGGATTCAGGGACATTCTCTGTGCCTCCACGCTGTAAACGGTGGAAGCAGTAACCCTCTACCCTCCCCACTAGGACAAACAGACAAATTGCTGAATGCCCTATCTGGAGTGAAATTATCACGTGGGTTTATTTTCAAAACAAAAGCTGAACTCTGTACTGCTAGGGGGAATAGTTTCAAAAGAGAAGGCCTCCTGTTAAAACCTAGGTCCATGGTATGGTATGTAAATAGCTGAAGAAACAACCTTTTCTCTAAACAGCGTTTAATTCTCACTTCTTGTTATCCACCAGTTAACCTTCCAAAAGCAAGAAAAAGCCCTATAAATAATATCTTACATTCAGAGGGCAGAGATTTCCTAGCAAGGGTGAGGAAACAACCTCATTTTTATAAATGGACTGATTAAGCTATAGAGGCCATGAGTCAGAAAGGTACTTCAGTGTGTGGCCAGCTTTAAAGACATAAACAACTCTAATGAAGTCAGCAGCACTGCCTGTGAGCTTATATTTAGGCACAGACCTTAAAATATCTTCTTAAATTGGGATCAGAGAGGAAAACGGTGGAACTTCCAAAAACAGCCAGTCTCAGCCTACCTGACCTCTACAGATGCAGGGATGGGGACACCGTAAGAGCTGTCAGCCCACCACTGAAAGCCTTCTCAAACTCCCCTTCTTGGGAGTCTTGCCCAAAGGCACGCGCTACCCCAGTTACCTCAACACCTGCACCTAAGTGGTATAATCTGCCTCATACTGGCTTCTCAGCCCAGTCAGAGCAGAAGGTGGCTGAACTTCCCCTTGACCTCGCCACCTGGCAGGGCTGCTCTAACACCATCACCTGGGACCCATTAGGTGAGGCCCACAATCAGGACAGGGATTTACCTCCACGGCCAGGTCACCAATCCTTCCATGATTTGGCTTCCCAGAACTTTCCTCCTGACCAAATATCCACGTACTTTCACACACCATTGCTGCACTGTAGCCACAACTGAGGCTTATTCGTTCAGCCACCCAAGTACTTCATCTGACTCTGAACTAACAGTCTAACTTCAAGGCGTTGACAGGCGTTCAAAACCCTCACAGGTATCAAGGAGGGCTCTGGCCTGTCCTCTCTCGGTAGAAGACCTCCAACCATCAGGATGCACTGCCAGCTCTTAGCCACTCTGGATGAAACCACACGCAGTGGTTTCAAAGCATCGCGTGAAAGTGGATGGTAAACACCAGCCACTGGGTAAGCGGGGAAACCGAGGCACGGGAAAACAAAAACGACTGCATTTTCCAGGCCAGCTGAGGTGTGTAGACAAAGCCGAGAGGGTTTTCTACACCTGTTACAGCCACGCAGAGGAACGTGCTGCACAGACTCCAAGGGCCAACGACTGTGGTGAGTAACTAATTGCATTCAAGTGCATTCTTTGTCTGCTCGCCCTGGCCCCTGGTCCTGACAGTGCTCTTTCCGCTTCTGAAAATAAAACAGCATTTTTCCCCCATCAGATCTCAAACCCATTTAATGGCTACATACGGCAGCATGATAAGAACAATAATTATAACTGGAGGGGGCTTCCTGTTATCCTGGCTATAGCCATATCCTGAGCTAATAAAAACTTAGGCTTTTGGTCCCAGCATTGACTTAGCTTAAGTTCTGGTTATTAACTCATAAACAGGAAGCACCTCTGAGTTATCATCTCCCTGCACGAACTTTGGAGTAAAGACCTTTACTCTGCCTCACTGGTGCCACCTCCCCGATGAGCAAGTTTTGTGCACTTTAATGAGATTTGAGGATGCATTCAAAACCCAGCAGGGCTGGCCTGTTCCTGGCGTTAAACAGGATCTGCTCCACGACGCGGCCTGGGTCAGAGTGTCAGGCTTCTCAGCTCCTCGTGTGACAAGGACGGCACGCAGGCAGGTCCCTGCCTGCGCCGAGCTCCAGCAACGGCACCGATGGCAAGGTGCAATTTACAAATATTACTGAGATGAATTCCACAAGCCACCCACATAGAAAACTACCGAGGCGGCTGCTAAAAATACACCTCGAGTTGCAACGAAGTTGTCAGGAATAAGTAAGAAGCAAAGCAAAGAGGAACAAAACCAAAACAGAGTTAATCGGTGTTTAGAAAATAAAGGCTAAGGCGTATGAACACCTCTTTTTACCCAATTCTGAAGGATGCCAGGTATGAGGCACCCAGGAAATAGCTGGAGACACCTGCCCAGGGCAGAAATCTGCCCACAGTGCCCAGGCATTGGTGATGTCTAGCAGTAAACCCACTTAAAATGAGGTTTCCTCTGGTCCACAGAGCCCGGCTCTGCTCTGTCCGCAGGAGGCAATGTCACAGGACAAGAGCACCCATGATGATTTTGCACAGCAAGGGCAACATCGCCCAGAGGAGAGTCCAAAGAACCAGATTCTCGCCTGCCTCAAGCCATTTGCGTCCCCTGAAGCCAATGCAGCCGCCCCAGAGGAAGCCACATCTCGGGTGCTCAGAGGGACAGCGGCCATCAGTTTGCCCCAACTCTGGAGCAGAGGCTGTGTGGGGTTACACCTGATGAGGCCCCCTTTAAAGCCCAACACATTTCCCCACGTGACTCACAGCCGAAACTAAAATCCAGGTCAAACATCATGTGGCGGTGTTACTTCTGTTTTATTTTACTTGGTAGGTTTTTATGTCCTTCATTTTACCACTCAGCTCTGCAACACTCGAGAAAAAAAAAAAAATGAGACAAACCCAGTAGAGGAGAAGATGACAGCAAAAACTCTGAAATCCTTAAAACAAATGGGAAAATTTTCCTTGCACAGTGTGTGGGGGGAGGATTTCACACCAGATATTCACTTATTTATCATGCCTCGCCTATTAAAATCAGGTGAGGCACTGTTCTGCTTCCCAGAACCAGATTTAAGCCAGCTGCTCAGCGCAAGCACACACCACCCTCACCTCCACGTCGAGAATCGTGGGTGACTGTGCATGTGCTCTATGTTATCACTCACTTAAATTTCTACTGGAACCATTTCATAAGGCCTCTGAGGTGTCACATTTCCTCCCAGGGCCCCTTTTCTGTCAAAGAGCCTATGTTCTGAAATCCGTACGGTGGCAATACTGTTTCACCTCACCCTCGCCTGCCCTGCTGTGGTGGTGGTGGGCGTGCGTGTGTGCCACCGGAGATTGCTGGGTCAAGGGCAGGAGCAGAGGAGCGACTGCCAGCCGCAGCACTGATCCAACCCCTCAGCTCCTACGCTCTCCTCAGTGGCCTGACCATACCTGATGCTCCAGAGAAGGGCTACAGAGCAAGCTAGTTATGTATATAATGCGAGGCTTGTAAGGGAGGACAGCAGACCTTGCCTCCTTCCAAGGAGGAAATCACATCTCCTGCGATAAGTAAGTTTTCATCTATGCACTGCGATATTGCAGGGAATTCGAAGGACCTCTTATGGCAAGTAGGAGGCGAAAAACATTCATTAACCCCTCCTCCGCCTCCCTCGAAGCCATCCAGCAGCAATTTAACCCGCAAACATACTGCAACACAAAACAGATAAAACAATCCCTACCAGCCTTCACGCTATCTACCGGCTCCTGTGATTCGGGATGTTCACCTCCGTTAAGGCTTGAGGCGTGCTGCAGAGCCTGACCGCCGACCCTTCTGCATCGCTTGCAGGGAATTTGTTGTTTTTCCGGGCATTTTTTTTTTCTTTTTAATTTTTTTTTTTTCCGTCTGCTCTCCTTTTCCAGTCAGGCAGAAGCACGGGCGCCGCTGAAGTTAGGATGCTCTAAGGATCCGCTAAACTTCCACTGCACGCTTCGGTGCGGCACCGCCGCCTCGTTCCGCGGGAGGAAGCCGGCGCCCTGCCCGCCCGGGCTGCGGCCGAGGCCTCCTCTCCCTTCCCCTGCCCTGCCCGGCTCCGGGGAGGCGGCCGTGCCGGCGCCCGCTGCGGCGCGCCGGGAAGGGGAGAGGGCGGCCGGGCTGACCGCAGGCCCCGCGCCTCACACTCCGCCCCCGGCCGCTGCGGAGCCGCCGCCCGCCGCGGGGCAAACCGCACCGCCCCGCACCGGGGGGATGCGGCCCGGCGAGGAGCGAACTTCAGAGGAACCCGCCGCATTACCCACGCTGCCAGCGGCGCCCACTCGGGAGGGGCTGGGCAGGCTCGGCGGCGGGTGGTGCGGTGCCGGGCAGGCCTCACCGGCCTGCCGGTAGCCCCGGGGGAGGGGGGGGGGAAGGCCAGGCCCGGTCCGGCGGGGGGCCGCGGGCGGGGGCCGGGCAGGTACGCGCCGGGACTGCGAGCCCCCGCCGCGGCCGTGGGGGGAGGCGGCGGCCTCCCACCGCCAGCAGCACGGGCTCGCAGCCGGCCGCTGCCGTTGGAGGCGCCGGGGGCGGCCCGGGCGCAGTGGTGGGCGGCCCGGGCCCGGCAGCCGAGGCCGCTCGGCGCGGCCGGCAGAGGGCGCCACCAGCGGGCCGGCCCCGACCGGCACCCCGGGCCCGCCGCGGCCCCCCCGCCGGCACCGGCCCCCCCCCCGACCCCAACCCCGCCGCCGCGCAGGGCCCCCGCGCCACCGCTCCGCGCCCCCCGGCGGCACCACCGCCCCCGGGCTCCGGTGCCCGGCAGCAGCGAGGGTAGGGAGGGACGGCAGTCCTCCCCCCCACCCCGCTCCGCTGCCGAAAACGCTCCTCTTTGTCTGCCTGCCTCTCGCGGGGTCCAAACTCCGCGCCGCCGGTGAGCCCGGGGACTGCCCAGAAATAACCCGGCGGGCCGGTAACTTTACACCGCCTGCCGAGCGCCCTCCTCTCGGGCGCTGCAGCCCGGGCTCGATTTTCTCCTTAGATAAGTTTTACCTCGCCACAGGCAGAAAAGTACCATGTCCCCGCGTCCCCCCTCTTTCCCCCCAACCCCCTACGCCGGGCGCCCGCGTCTCCGCCGCCACGGATCGACCGGTCCCCGAGGGGGATAAAGCGCCCGAGCGGGTGGGTGGGTGGGTGGATGTGCCCCCGGTTTATGTAACGCTCCCTGGCCAGCGCCGAGCGAGGGTGACTGGTGAGGATAAATGCATCGCGAGGGGATTTAAATTAACCCCGATGTATTCTTTTACATTTAAACAGCCACCCTGAAATACACACTGATTTAACACCACACCACACCCCCCGATTTTTTTTTTTTCTTGTTCAACCCGAAAAAAAAACTAAGTTGGGGCACTTGGGCTTCTCGCCGCAGCCCGGGCTGGGCTGAAGGAGAAGCCGGCGGAGCTGACAGGCGGCTGCCAGCAGCCCCGTCCTCCGCCGCTGCTCGCGGGGTCTCCGCGCCCCGGAGGAGAGCCCCGGTTGGGGGGGTGGGAACTCCTGGGAAAACGGCGAAAAGGAGCGGGGCGACCGGTCCTGGAAATGGAAACTGCAGCGAGGGGCAGGCAGGCGGGCAGAGAGACACACGCACACACAGAGACGGAGGCGCAGGGCAAGCTCCGTCCACCTCATTGTTCTGCTCGGCACCGGCACGGACTTCACCCACCGCCCCCCGCCGGGGCCCGGGACCGGGAAACAAGGTGGGGGGGGGGGGGGGGGGGGCGACACACAGAGCCGGGGGGCGACCCGCGGCTCGCCCCGCTCCTCGCCGGGCAGGTCGGGGGTGCCCCGCCGCCGCCAGCCCCCCTGCAACAACGCCGGGGGGGGACGGCGAACCGCGGGGGGCTGAAGACCCCCCCCCCCCGGTCCCGTCGTCATCCCCACTCCCTAACCTCCGCGGCGGGGCAAGGGGTGCCGGTAGGGCGGGCCGGGCCGGGTCTTACCTTCGTACATGGGGGCCATCGGTGCAAGGACGCCTGTTATTCATGGCAACGCCGCCACGAACGACGCGAGATCGCAGCCCCCCAAACTCAACACACATCTGCCATCTTGAGCGGGTGTCTCTCGGCGGAGGCGAAGCTGCCGCCTGCCTTCTGCATCGCTGCCCGCCTCAGCGCGGGGGGAGCCGGGCACATCCAGCCCCGCTGCCGGCCCTCCGACGCGGCCGGGGCGGGCGGGGGGCGGCGGCGGCGCCGGGCCGGGCCGGGGCCGGGGCCGGGGCGAGGCGCGGGGCCGGGCAGGGGCGGCGGGCGGCGGGGGCCCCCCCGGCTCGGGACGGCGGCGCTGGGGAGGGAGGGAGGGAGGGAGGGAAAGAGAGAGGGAGGGAGGAAAGGAGGGAGGGAGGGAGGGAGGGAGGGAAGGAGGGGGGCTGGCGCGGTGCCCCCGCTCTCACCGCGGCATGGCTGCGTGTGCCGGGGCGCCTGCAAAAGTTGCACTGGGGGTGAGAGAAAGGGAGAGGAAGACGGAGGGAGAGAGAGGGAGACGGAGACCGAGACGGAGAGGAGGGAGAAAAAAAAAAAAAAAAGGCCAAAAAAAAAAAAAGCAAGCGAAGGGAGTTTGCAAATAATCAAGCGCCGATGGCACTGATCGCGGCTTCCCAGAAGGAGAGGGAGCGAGCGAGAGAAACCCTCTGCTGAGATTATGTGGGATCTTGTTTAACAACACATTTCAATCAGGAGAAAAAAGGAACAGTCAACAGAAGTTGGTGAAACACTTCTGTCTTTCCCCCCCCCCTCCTCTTTATAGAAAAGAGAGGAAGAAAAAAAAAATAAAAAAGGCAGCTGATTGAAGCTTCGCGATTCACTGGCTGTGGGGATCATATAATTTGAGCTCATGTTTTACAATAGCATGGAAAATTCCTACCTCTCCCCCTTTCTCCCCAAATAAATCTTCTATTCCCTCAAGGCATTTCACAATCTGGTTCACTGACAAAAGTTCCAATTTATCTTTTTTTTTTTTCATTTAGCTTGCTTGCAGTGTAAATATTTAGCGGATGCATTTAAAATAAACATACGTTGTTGCTTTTAGGATTCGGGTTGTGTTTTTGTTTTTTTTTTAAAAAAAAAGAACTACATCAAAGACGTGTTTACTTACTGAGATTGACAGCCAGTACTCTCCCCCCCCCCCTTTTTTTTTTTTTTTGTTTTAGAAGATCCATCTCTCTGGTTGAGCTCTTATTGTAGGAACACCACCCCGACCAGCATCATTTTTCTCGCTGCGGACAGGAAAGCCGTAGATGAAGCCACATTATCCGGAGCCCCCTTTGCCTGGCAGTGGCTTTACAAAGGAAAGTCAGTCACCAGGTACCCCATTACACAGGCAAGGAAGCTGGGGCTCCTGCAAAGCCTCAGGCAAAGGTGGAAACGAAACCTGGGGCTGTGATCCTGTGTTAACTCCTGTCTGGATCTGCCCGCCTGGAGCTCCTTACGGGTGAGCAGTCTGGGACCAGACCAGTGGAGACCTACTCTACTCTCTTCGCGCCTACTGTTACAGCTGGTCCCCAAAAACGCTGTCTCTCGCTCCTGCTGGTGCCAGCCCAGACCTCTCCCACCGCGGGATTCGATTGCGGCAGGGGTCGACACTTGGCTGCCTCTGTTGATGTCTCGAGGAGGAGGAGGAGGCAAGAGGTAACTTTTATTTGGATTTTTTTGAGAAAGCCACGTGGTTCCGCCAGCCTGGCCCCTGGTCTCAGGGTACTCAGAGGATGCCTGCGCTGGCATATAAAGAGGGCCAGGGAGCCACCCGTGTTGACCCGTCCATGGAGCAGGATGGCCTCCATGCTGTGGAGAACATGATTCCCAGGCCTCTGCAGGCCCCCCTTGTTTGCAAGGTATCTTCAGTGTTTTGCATGATTTTTTTTCCCTGCTGAAAAATGCCTGAAATAGCAGGAGGGCTGTCTCACAGCCCCATTAGCATTCTGTTTACAACGTGAAGCTGAGGATACATGTTAAATGTGTCGGGGAGTGGCGGGCAGGGCAGCTGGAGGTGGTTGAGGGCGCAAAGTCGGCTGGGACAGCACTGGAGGACTGTATACAGCAGAGGGAGCAAAACCTGCTGCCGTCTCATCCCTGCTTCATCTTGAGAGGGATCCCAAGACCAACCACCACCCAGTCTTGGGAAGAAATGGAGCTGCCTCCAGCTGGACCGCTGTGGAGGTCCACGCCAGAGCTGGAGCAAGTTCACGCCAGAGCAAGCAGTGCAGATGGTAGCAGGCACGGTATTTGAACTTGCTTCTTGCCCCTCTTTTATTTAGCCATGGAGACCCTCAGGGTTTGGCTTTATGCACCGAGTTGGTGACCTCAGATTTTCCTGAAGCATGTTTCTGGTCATTGTAATTCTGCGCTGCTCTCTTCTTTTAAGATGGAAGACATTTCTGCTTTCCAAGGTTATTGATGCTTGTGATCCCAGCCTGCCTCCTTGCCCTTGACCAGAGCAGCAGCCATGGAGCCCCGTCTCAGAGCTGTGGAGGAGACACGGAGAAGCATCGGAGAAGAGCAGAGGACAAAATCAGAGGGGAGGAGCAGGCTGCTAAAGGAACTGGCTTCGCTTCTTGTCATTGCATTTTACTGCAGCATGGCTCCAGGTTAGCCATGTCACCCTCACTCTCCTCCGCTGTGAAATGGGGGCAAGCCTCTGCTGCGTGAGACTCCACTGGTGGGTTCTCCTTCCTCTCCATCCCGTAGCCATAGGGCCTGCGTTAACTCCATGCCCATCAATTCTAGCATGATGCAGGAGCTTAAAATGTAAACCAAACTCACTCCTTTTGCCAGAAGAAAAGAGGAGGGAGCAGTGGAGGGGTCTGCAGGACTATGTGCGGCCTGGGTACAGCAATGGTGCATCCTGGCCCTGGGGCTCGTGGGTGGAGCACAGAGGGGGACACGGGAGCCACCAAACCTGCGCGTGATGTACTTAGGCAAATGCTAAAGCTGCCTGGCTTCAAAGCACAGGTTATTCTTCCTCTTTTAGGGGCAAGGTGCTGAACTCGATGGACTACTTGACTGGCCCAGGATGGCAACTCCTGATTGCCTTTCGGGTTCAGTAATGCCAAGGACATTACCAATTCGCATCTGCTGATAATGCGTCAAAGATAGGAAAATTAATGGAGATATTTTCACCAACTAGGATTATTCTGGTCTCATGTATTTTTAAATGTTGCTGCCAAACGAGGTCACAGCACATTTGGTAAACAAAACCCAGCCCAAACAGGTCCTGACCATGGCCCAGATCAGCTACTAAAACCCACTGCGTGAAGGAAGCTCATGGTGTGTGGGCATGCAGAGGGAGCAGGGGTTCGCATTCCTCCTCGGCTCACACGGGGCCTCCTTCTGAGAGTCTCCTTTGCAGGGGACTTGGGGCGTGTGGTTTGGAGCCAGGAGGGTACAACTCCTTGCTGTGCATTCCCAGTGTTGTGCATAGAGGAGGAATTACTCCGGAGATGGCCCAGCTCTGAGCCTACCACCTTTTTTCAGTTCTCTCCAAAACTGAGCATCCATGCAAGGATGCTACATCCTTGGTTCATCCAGGCCCCGCCATGGAGTGAATGTACCTGTCAGGAGCCAGATGCCAGCAGTGAGGCCACAGCAGCCCCAGTGCAAGCCTGTCTCTCTGTGGGAGAGATTGCGGTCTGCTCTCTGCACGTCTGAGACTGCAGGACATGTCACTAAAATTTTGGATCCAGAGAGACTTTCCCACCCCGATAGACTATTTCTTCTCTTTGGTCCCTTCACCTGGGAGACGATCATGAACCAGCACTGGAGAGGCACATTTTTGTGTCTCATTGTATGATTTTTCATTTCTCTATTTGTATATTTGAGCCTACCATAAACAGACCCATGGTCTGGATGCTCAACCTTGTCAGGGAGTGTTGTGTACCCCCGAGGCAGCAGCATCCTCAGCTACATCCACTGTGGCTCCCTGGTGATGGTGGCAGAGACTAAGCCAGGGAAAGGAGAGGTGGCCCTTTTACAGCACTGGGCTGGCACTCAAGAGGGCTCATTTCCATTTTTGCCCCACATGTGCAAATCCTGGAGGTCTTGGGTACCTCAGTCACTTCTCCAGAAAGGCACATGGTGTCTGACTGGTGTGTCTCAGGGGGCTGCTGGTAACAACCTGAGCCTATACCCAACTGCAGTGGGAGTGGCAAAGAGAACTGTTTCTTGCTGGAAACAGTGAGAGTTTGCAGTTCTTTTTCTTTTCTCTTGGAAATTAATACAGGATCTGGAGATTGAGATGCAAGAGGGAAGGCAGGTGAGTTTTAAAACACAGTTGTTGGGCATCATTCCCATGTTAGGAGGTTTATGTGAATGGATATAAGGTGCCCTTCAGTCTCCCAGAGCCAGAAACGCTACAGTGGCATCCCCTCCTCTTCTCTGCTGCCTTCACTGGGCCCTGACTGGGCCAAGAGCGCACCAGGGGTGATGCCAGAGGTGCCTGCTACAGAGGTGCAATTTCTTCCTCTTTCTCCCAAACAAAGCTAAGGGGGTTTGTGGCTCCCAGCTTTCTCAGTTCATTGTCCATCACTGCATTTTCTTCTTCAGAAAGATTGAGCTTAAAAAGTGTATTAATAAAAGACTATAAGGTACATTAAAAAAAAAAAAAACAACAAACAAACAAAAAAAAAGAAAAAAAAACAGAAAAGAAAGGCTGTAAGCACACAAGGTGAGCACGTCTCCTTCAGTGACATCCTTTAATACCTATTTGCCTTCATGGAGGAGCTGGAGAGCAGCATCTTGTCAACAAGAATCAGGCCCCAAATCTTTTGAATTAAGCAAAGAAAAATATTTTTTTAAACACCAGGGGAAGGTTTCCCAGTGAAATACACAGAGATGTTTTCTTTTTAAATGTAAATCAGTATGGGAATGGACAGTTTAATTAAAAGCAAAATTATTAGGTAAGTGCTGAGGGAATCTACTTTATTTGCTGGGTACACTCACATATTTTTACTGGTGAGTCAACTGCAATTTTTAATTTCTCTCCTCCTAATACGATCAGCTCCGAGACTAGCCACTGTAATGTGGAATATTTGGGGGAGGATTTTTCCATGGATAGCAGGAATGTCTGCTCCGTGTGCAAGTTGTGGGCGCTCAGGCAGCCTGCTGTGGTATGCCCATTCCTAGCCTTATAGCGCTGCTAATCATTAGCAAACACTTGGTGGAGGCTCCCTCCATGGCATCACCTGGAGAAAATCCTCTCCCTTGTGACTGGTGGGATTTTGGGTCTCTGCTAGCCACTGAAACACTTGGGCTTACTGCTGGCTGAGATACTAAGGGAAAGGAGCTACAGTATTAACTGACTTTACACCCTGCTGCAGCTGTCGCCAGGCTCAGCTCCCTTCAGGGCCACCCGTCCCTCCGCATGCGACCCTTTTCGCCCGCAGATGTTTTGCAGAAGCCCCTCGCTGCCCCTTCCCTTCAGCCTGTGCCTCCCTCTTCTTCACGTTAAATGACACAGACTGACTCCTAAACATGTCAGAAAACAGTCAGCACACTGGACTGGGACTATGAGTGCTTATTTTTTAATGTTCTCAGTAAAGGCCCTTATCTTTGAATGCATATGGAAAATACACTGCATACTTGAGTGGGGTTGCAGACAGATGGACCTGTCATAGCTAAAGTTCAAAATAAGACCACAGAAAAACCTACAGCAAAATTATCCTGTGCACCAGAGAGTGGGACTGTGTAAGAACAGATATTTCACTCAGTCTGAACATCAGTGGCATCCTCAGTGCAGCTCGCCGGGTGCAAATGCCTCTTTCAGGGGGTAACAATTGGATTTACGGTACAGACATGCAGAGGGATGAGACTTAATTCCTGCTGTGAAACCAGGTGATGCTGATATAACTTCAGTGGCTTCAATAGATGCACCCTGATAGAGACAGGAGTGTGGCAATGAAAAACGGGACAGATGTTGGTAAAATGCTTTAGGTACCATGGATGGAAGAAAGGTGCGATGAAAGCGCGTGGTCTGATGAGTGCCCCAGGGAAGGCAGAGATCTGGGTCACCTCATCCATGCCTACCACCACATCTGATCACATTTCTGAATCTTGCTTCCCCATTAGGAGTATCTCTGAAATAAATGCCCTAAAAATGATGTGGCCTCTCCATTTGAGGGGTTAAGCACAATTTCCCATCATCGAGCTTTTGTAGTTGGCTCAGGTATTGTTGTCAGGGTCTTGGAATCTTTTCTTCTTATTATTAAAAAAGAAACTTTGAAATATATTAAAAAAAAAAAAGTGCTTATCAGATAATGAAATTCTAGCTCTGGTCAAGTCTTTCAAACAACTAGGGCCATGATTTAATTGGAAGTAATTATAGTCTTTTCTGAAGTATAATTTTTAGGGTATTTTTTCCCCTGACATTTGCAGTGTGGAAATTAAAAATAAAACGATGTCAGAATCACGAGATTTCAATCTGTCTTCAAACAATAATGTGGGCTAGTGTCAGAGGTTTGTCCTTGGCTGGAAGAAGGAAAAATTCACTGAAGAAAATCCTCCTGGTGAAAATTGCCAACAGCACCTAGTCGTGTATTTTCTGTGCTCAGAAATTCCTGGGAGACTCCTGCTTCCCAGAGCTCACTAGAAACCCTCCTACCTCTGCTACAGTGGGAAAGGGCACGTCAGCACCTAGTTCCTCAGAGCACCGGATTTGTGACGCGGGCTTTGTTAATTATTCCACCAGTAAGGCTGTATTAAGAAACACGCTTAGAGTAAGGGAAAAAAAAATACCTGTTCTACATAACATAGATTAAATGTAGTCCTTATATCCTGCTGAAAACAACCCAGGGTGTAACAAAGTTACTTCTGTGGGTTTTTTTTCCCTCCCAATATTTTCCCAGTTTTTAAAGAAGAAATTTTTCAAATGATCCTCTTCTAAATTTTGCTCCAATTTCACTTTGTAATTCCTCAAGTTCCTGTGGTGAAACCGCCAGCGCATCCTCTAAACTTCAGCTCACGCTCTGTCTTGCCCAAAGTGCCATTCCTGAGGGAGGGCCAGCCTCTGCCCGCATAAACTCAACCTTTTTGGTGGCCAGTGGCGTTAGCAGGCCCCGTGGGCAGAGCCTCAGCTGCTACCAGCCAGTGCAGCTCTACTGGTACCACAGATGCTATGATGCCCATGGGCAGAAATGCATCTTTAAATACAGCCACTTGCAAAGGACAATTTGGCCCAGCCTTTTAAATCAGCCGCTCCAGACTCCAAATAATTTCTGTCGGGGTGTGTGTGCACACGTGAGGAATCATCTTGCACTCCAAACCCCGTGTTGCTAGATCTGAAATTTTAGATTTAACACCCATATAGAATCCATTTCTAAACACCAGTCAAAGGGGAAGGAGGAAAATATTTCAAATTAAAAGGGCAACACATATGGAAAAAAAAAAAAAGTCACGTATGAGGCAGGCTGTGATTATAGTGCTGTATAAAGTGCTGTAGAGGATTGTATGAGGGATGCTCTGTTCTGCAAAGTGCGTTGTCTTTTTGATGAGGCACTGGGCGAAGTTCCCTATCATTATAGACTCTATGGAATTATTCACCAGCTGAGTTACAAGCCAAATTCCCACTGGGCGATGCCTGCCTGGCCCACTCACGTACCCCACCTCACCGCTTAGCTTTATTTATCCCATTCTCCGCTCTCCGTCTTAAAAAAGACCCATTGTGTGGCCTCACCAGTGCAGAACAGCTATGTTTGATCTCAGACATGGCTTTAGCAGCAAGGGAAGGGACTTCCCTCTACTCTTCAGCCTCTGAAACAGCCTTTTCAAAGAAAGGTATCAGGAGAGTAATGTTAATTATTTTATTATACTGGAAGTTATGATAAGGGAAAAGAATTTATGCAAACTGTAGTAAAATTTTGGTCAGGCCTTAGAAGACAAACTCAGTGACTTTAAAGTAATAAAACTTTCTGTGGCGCTTTGCCGAAGCTGATCTTCCATACTTCAGGGACAAGTACAGATGTGCTGACAGGAACCTCGTGGCTTCCAACCCATGTGCTGCGAAGAGCCTCGTGGGATTTTCTGGAAAGCAGCTGCTTTTCCAAAGTTAAACATTTTTATCCCTCCTCTACAAATGGCCAGAAGACTAGCAGTGTTTCAAAGACAAACATGCATGTTTACTTCCATGAGTTTCATGCTGTCAACAGAAAATACTTGAAATTGCAGGCAAGCTTTCCAAGAAAGCAGAGATGGAGATTTTCTTTGCTTAGATTAAATTTCCCAGTACTTTCCAGCAGTCCTTCTGCCTTTGCGCTTCTCCCTTGCTCTGCCAGGAGCCTGGAGATCTGAGGCTATGACTTGACCACTGATTTGCTTGGCGACTTTGTGCATTTAGGTACTGTGAACCGAGCAGCACTCTTGGTACACACAGTGCCTGCCACAACGCAGCCCTGAGCTTGGCAGAAGCCTCTTGGCCAGTGATGGGAAACCCATGTAATATTTGCACTTATTTGACTGTTTAACGGAGGTCATCTGCTTTTCCAGCCCAGATCTCTGTAAGAGCCAAACCTGGCCATGATGTCCATTGCTCTTAATGCTGTGCCAATATTAATAGCTAAGCTGTCAGCGATGGGTTCACACAACAGAGTCGTGCCTTGCTGGTTAGCCGCAGCCTGTGACTATGGCTTTAAAAATTGTGCTGATGAGGTCTTGTCTTGAGACCCTGCCGCCCACCCAATTCCATGCTGAGAGAGCCAAATAAATATTTACTACTTCTCATAATAACACCCAGCTGCACTCATCCTTACCACAGCAGAGTAGTTCATCTAATTGAAATAAGAATATAAGTAAACTGTTTGTCAAGGCAGTTTATTAGGAAAAGCATTGCTGTGTCAGGAGCTCCCTCACTGTGAGAGATGCTGTGTTGTCTCTCTTAATATTTAATGCCATTTTAATCATATTTCCCAGTTAGGGGCGCAGGCTGATGCTACAGACTAAAGGCCAAGCCTGACAAAGTGGGGAGGAAGGAAAGCTCAGGGACTGAGGTCAGCTCCACTCCACTGACTTACCCATGGGGAGGCTGGGCAAAGAGCAATCCTGCTCTTCTTCCAAGGGACTCAACCACTCCTGGGCCCTCCTCTTGGCAACTTTATCTTGGATTTGTGGATATCACCTATCCTCAGAAGGATACTTCAAAAGTTTGGGGCCACATCCTGAGGTGGTGGAGATGAGAAACCCACATTTTTTTCCTTTGATGAACCCATTTCTCATTGTGATGCCGCTCCGGTTGGGCTAATTCATCAGGTAAAACATAAACTATTGAATTTCTCTCAGGCTTGTGATTGCAGCGGCAGCTACAGCAGTCTTACCTATCTTTGGGAAGTCTTGTTTCAGAAACCTCTAAACCTCTGGGTTAAAGTCAGAGGTGTTTTACTCAAGGAGCGGGGAGCAGCAACTTAAGTGTCGAAGGTCCCCACTAATAAAGCATCCACGGACGGTGCCTCCGTGTTGGCCTCCAGCCCTCACAGACCTGACCTGGGCTGCTGCTCTGGTGGTGCCCCCGTCCCCGTGCCATCCCCCAGGACTTCTCCTGGCAGTGATGCCCAGCTCAGGCTCTTCCTCGCTGTGAAAGACTCCTGGATGAGGAACCGGGGAGTCAGAGCCTTTTGAAGCTAATAAGCATAATAAGCTGTATTTTTTTTCCCCAAACATCACTAGACAGTTCAATAATAATTACATGAACTTTTTAATCAGCCAAACCAGCACAGACATCCACCTGGCCTACACGTAGCATTTGTGAGTAATTTTACATAAAGGGCAGGTACTTTTGAACTTAGTGCGCAGGCATTGTGCACAAAGAGCTATAGGAGGAGGGCCCAATTATAAATAAACCATCCTTAGTTGCCGCTTTGCTGTCTCTGACTTCCCACGCATTCAAATGGTGAGACTGATTCATTTAATCTTACTCTAAAGCAGCAAGCCACAGAGGCAATTTCCTGACAGTTGCTTAAAAAAAGCGTGGCTGAGCTCTCGTACATTGTCTCCCCTTGTATTATATTTAGGCATTGTGATTAGAGTATCTGCCACGATACGCTTTTACTTTAAGGCAGAAGTTCGAGCCACTCTCTGAAAGCAAGCAGAGACGCTCCTAGGAACCGAAGGGGCACGAGCGCCAGGATTTGGCATTTAGGAGCAGAGATCTTCAGCGCCGCTCGCGTTGCCAGCTCCCCCAGCACAGCCAGCCTTATGAAACCTGAGTTTTCAAATAAGTGCAACATTATTTACCATAATGAGACTACTGGGAAGGGTGGAGGCAGCGAGAGACTTAGCGGCTGTTTCCATGTGTTTTAGCAATATCAGCTGAGCAGTTCTTACAGTCCTCCCTCCTCCCCTCCTTCCCTCTTCGCCCCTCAAACCTGGCTTTTCTTGGCAAAGGCTTGGAGGGAAAATCCGGACACTCCTGACATATGAGCAAGGCTTGTATATGTTTGTGTCACTGCGAAACAGATTATAATGACTACACTTCGTGCATTTTACTCTAATAAAGTCGGTGAAGGTTTCAACACAGATACGAACTCAATGTGCAGCTGTGCCCTTGACAATGGCATGCCGAAGAGAATACCTGAAAGCTCTTGTTTTGCTAAATATGCTATTTAACATTTTGTAATGCTCAGGTAAACACAGTCAGTGAACACAGAGTCTTCCACATTTCTATATTATTATGGAGGAGTTGCACTGAAGGAGCTTCCCTCGTTATGTGACTTCTTTGCCAGAGTGTGTGGTTCCCGTCCTGCTGACCACCAGCTGTGATGAGAAGACCCCCAAAGTCCAGCAGACTCCGAGCCACTGGTCTGGCTGCAGGAGCTCTACAGTGGCGTAGCAAACGTGACAAAAGGCTGGCAGGCAGGGCAAGGTGAAAGACCCTCTGGGCTCTAAGATACATGGGGAGTCAGGGAGGGCTTTGTGTAGAGGGGGAATGGTAGGGAGCAGATGCCGTACCTCTGACGCCTTTTGTTAACCTTGAATAGATACTGCTGTGGAATTTAATGCACTGAATTGAACGGTGAGTTTCTCCTGTGTGCCAATTGCTAGGTTTTTCAGGTTTTTATAGGATGCCTGTCTTTCTCCTCTAGCTAATCTATAGAGATCTGTAAATCTGTTATTGCTCCTAAATATCCTCAGAGAAACTTGTGCTTTTCATTTAGTATGTAGAAAATATCCAGATCTTAATGTTGGTCCAAAGGTGATTGGATTACCATTCTTTTAAGATCTGCTGTATTCCTCTTCTCTTGGATAAAAACGTCATGCTAGAAGCTTTCCACCATCTCCATGTCTCTAGAGAGAGTCCAGTAAATTCTTGGAGACTTGAAGGTGACTTTTCTGTGAAATGGTCTCAATATAATTCCAAAAATACTTCATCATTTGGAGCCTGCTCCTCAACCTCCAGCAGAGATCAAAGGGATCTCAGAAAAAAAATTAAGCACCATGCATTCCTAGGAGCTGAGCCTTTGGCTGTAATGAATCAATCAACTACCCTTTTATCAGCCAGATATAAATTGACTTGGGGCACTTTGGAGCCTAAGGTTAGTATAAGACTTCTGGTTTAGGCTTTATTTCCACTAAGAAGTTTGACTCCAGAGGAGGATCTTTGTTTTCAAATGCTGTTTTTTCCATCTTCTTGTTATTTTCACCTTCAAGCTTGCTTGGCCAGTTGAGTATGAAAAGCTTGTTGTTGCAAGATTATCTGTTGATGGTATTTATGGGGTGCTAATTTCTATCTGTCATTGGTATTTATGAGGTTCCAATTGCTACAGTACCTAGGCACCAGGTACAATATTGAGATAAGCATAAATGTTATTGAACGTGGACTCTGCTCTTCCCATCCGAGCGCTTGGCCCCTTTGACTTCAATGCTTTTCTTTGTCCTCTCCCTCCCACTCCTTCTCATATTTGTGAGGCATCTGAGAAAAGGTGAATTTTGTGCTCCGCACAAAACAACCCTGGCTTGTGAGCTCACCCACCCGGAGGGGTATCTGGTGTCCGTGGCTCCATCTTGGAGCGTATCGCCCTTCTGGCCCTCATACTGGTGGGTGACCCAAGCCACTGGCGCTGTGGCCGGTGGCACTGGGAGCAGAGCCTGCAGCAGCCTGGATCTGCTTTGCCTGTAGCCTGCATGCCAGCTGCTGCTAAATTGTTATCTATAGGATGTTTTCCAAAACCCAGCAAACTGCGGCAACTGGGACAGCGGAAATCAAACCGGGTGCTGCTTCCCAGCCTGTGCACAGTCACAGAAGGTGTCCTGGGCAGACAGCATGGAAAGCTTTGAACTCTTCGGACCAGGAGCTGCCTAGAAGCGAGCAGAGAGCCGCTGGAGCCTGGCTGGCACTAATGTGAAAAATTTCTTCTGGCTACCAGTTCTAAAGACTCAGTTTGCTGCTCAAATTGGAGCCCTCAACCAACTTGACTGATAGCTGTGGCCAGAGTCTGACTTTCAGCCTGATTCTGAGAAAAACACATGCCCGAGACTCCCTTTTTACCACTACAGAGACATTAAAATGATCCCACAAGAAAGTGGAGATGAGATGAAAAAAATGCAGGTCACAGTAGCAGCTAGTTTCTAAGTGGGACAGGCATAAACTTCTTTAATGTGGATATAGAAAAGGACATACGTTGTTCCTGTTATTACCTGATTATGGGAGAGCAGAGAAATTTGCTCACAACTTAAAAAAAAAAAAGAGAAGGAAATTGAAATGAAGTATCTGTGAAGCTTTTTTTCCCTTGCTTTTTGATCAGGTCTGTTGGTTCTAATTCCTGTCCAAGAAGAAAGCTGGAAATTACTTCAAAATGCATAAGAAAGGGATTGCACCTTTGGTAAGCCCTGCCTGTGGGACAGCATCTCTGGGACACGCCAAAAATACATAAATAAGGAAGGTGCCACGAACCGAGATTTATCTCTTGCTTACCCTTACAGCTATTTCCTTACCCTCAAATTTTCTGGAATGAAAAGCTGAAAGGATCAGTAATTATGCTAAGACTTTTCCTTTATGTATCACCACTCACTCAAGACTTTCATCCCATTACACAAATAGCAGTGACGTGCTTGGCAGAAGCCCTTTGAAGCAGGTAAGCACCATTGCTGCCAACTTGGTTTCCCCAGCAGAAGAGAGCGACGGCAGAGGGAGCGAAGGGACGGAGCCTGCGATGCCGGGATGCCCTCACCTTCCTCGCCCTCATGAGACGCTTGTGCCCCTCCTGCTTCGCCCCTGTACGGGTTTCTGGCCTCGCAACCCATCTGAGAGCAGGCTCTTTTGGGATGAGCGTGCAGTGCCAGATGCTGTGGTGCACTGGGTGGACAGCAAGTGGGCACCCAGCACCCAAGGACCAAGCGAGCCAACGATCCTACCCCTCGATTGCTGAGAGCTGCTCCATGACGCCAGTAGCTTTGCAGAGAACAAGCAAGGCTGGAGTCAGGTTACACTGACTCCCCAGGACCAGGCAGCAGCTTCCCAAGGAAAATACATGCTGGCGTAAATAAAGAGGGAAATAATTATAAATGACTAATTAACTGAGCAGAAGTAAAAACGGAAAGCAGAAGCAGGACTGAAAGACAGAAGGAAAGGAAGAGCGCCTGAGCTTTTTTTGTAGATGCAGAGGTTTGCATTTTGTGTCTAAAGAAATAGGAGAAGACATTTAAATACACATTTAGAAAAAAAAATATCACATGAGAAATGTGAAAAGAACCACGAGCTTTTGTGAGGAAGCCACTGAAGAGACAGAGCTATAAATGCACAAATCCAAGTATCAACCTTTATTCCTTTAACAGTAAAAAAACCTCACCTCTTTTAGCACAGAGTGAAAGTAAACTTTTGGGAAACCACCCGAGGACAGTGTTGGGAATTGCTTACCCTGTTATTTTTGCTCCAGTCAGTGGGCAGTATAAGTGAGGTAGCTATTAGAAGTGTTAGTTATTCCAAGAAACATTGCATTTGTTTCTTCTCACCACTACTTTGGTTATAGTCAGGTGTATTTACCAAAGTGTGCTCAAAGCCCTGAGCTGCACTACCACTAGTCTCCCAGCACCGTCTGCTGAACCGGCCAGCAGAAGGGTAAAAGACACCTATCCAGTGAGATACCCTTCTTCCGCATAGACTCATAGAATAGTGTGGGTTGGAAGGGGCCTTTAAAGGTCATCTAGTCCAACCCCCCTGCAAGAAGCAGGGACATCTTCAACTAGATTAGGTTGCTCAGAGCCCTGTCCAACCTGGCCTTGAATGTTTCCAGGGATGGGGCATCCACCATCTCTCTGGGCAACCTGTTCCAGTGTTCCACCACCCTCATTGCAAAAAAATTGTTCTGTGTATCTAGTCTGAATTCACTTTCCTTTAGCTTAAAACCATTGCCCCTTGTCCTATCACAACAGGCCCTACTAAAAATTCTGTCCCCATCTTTCTTGGACTCAGATACGGAAGATGGTTCCTACTCCCTTCGTAAAGGGATGTCCTACCCTGTTAAACAGTGAAGCTGGCGGAGGGTGAAATTGGGGCAAGGAGGTAAGTAGAATATGGTTTGTCAAGGAAGCAAGATCTCACTTATAGAGCTCCTGAACTGAAAACCCAGCCTTTAACTTTCTTCCAAAAAGCTAGATGGAAAACAGGTCTAGATAGGCTTTCTTTGCTCAACATCGCAAGGTACCTTCTCTACTCTGCTCCCCCCTTTTTCCTGAATGAAAAGAAAATTCAGCAGGCAATTTATCACTAAATTAAAGTCACCGCTATCAAAATCTTTCTGGAACCAAAAAAGCCAAATAAATTTGATCTTACTTGTAGAAATGTGTTTTGGGCAATGACAAAGATCCTGGACCAGCTGCTTCTCACGTAGCTCTTAATGTAGGCAACACCTACATAGATTTCAGTCGCAGATCGTCTTAGTGAGGGCTGGCCAGGGGAATTGCAGTGCCATGAGCTGAGCTGGACACAGAGGGGCTGGTGCTTTGGGATCACACCATATTCCTCAGCCTGACACACTCTAGAGTCCCTAGACACACAGCAGCCAGGAATGTGCTGCCATTTTTCCAGCCTGGTTAGGAGAGAATGGGAGTGACACTCTAGGAAGAAGATTCAGGCAATGTGATTTTAAAAAAAAATAAATAAACAAAAAAAAATCCCTTCTACGATTTTGTATCTCTTTGAGCATGCTGGTTGGCAGGGCTGGAAGTATGGGAACACAGAGACAGACTTTATTATTTTAATAAACTAGAGTGACCAGCATATTTTGACACGCCATCACTGTAACTAGCCTTTAGTTAGACAGCATCTTTGGCCAGTGCTATTTCTAAAGAGGATTTTCTTGTCCTTATGCTTGCCCTGCCTACCAGGCACATGGGGGCTGTGCTGAGCCCTCCTTCCCCTCGTTTATATTCCCCATTCCCACACAACCCGTAGGCAATATTGTACGGCATTACTCCCCTCCCCCAAACTTTCCCTCTTTCAATTGGTGCCACTACAAAGAAATAGATTATTAGTGACACTGATCCCAATTTAATCCTTTCAATAATCTGATTTTTCCAAGCCTATTTATATCCTTGAAATGCCAGTGGGGTTTAAAGTGATACAAATACCTGAGCTTCAGCACGGGCACTATCCACACTAGCCTACTCCAGTTTTGACTCTCCAGAACAAAGTGTAACCCCAAAGATTACGTGATAAGTCTCTTCCCAAGT
This sequence comes from Chlamydotis macqueenii, assembly GCF_036417535.1. Lineage (NCBI taxonomy): Eukaryota > Metazoa > Chordata > Aves > Otidiformes > Otididae > Chlamydotis > Chlamydotis macqueenii. Next base: position 62,943,040 of record NC_141556.1, on the reverse strand, counting down.
GCTGGCAGTGCTAGTCTGGTCCTTGGTCCCTCTTTTTGATGAGCAGTACTTTTCATGTTACAGGTTTACTCTGCTTTACACTGGTAAAAGGCTGAGGTCCCAAAATAAGTTTCAAAGCTCACATAAATGTAGAATTTCTTTTCCCTTTGTGGATTTTTAATAACTTTCTGGTGTCTGGAAATGATCAAGAAGTAAAGCTTTCATAGCTATGTAAGAAGTATAAACCCATTTTAGTTTGTTATTTCATCCAGCAACTTGAGAACTTTTTTTATTTTCCTGGGCTTTAAGGTGATCAGCCAATGTTTTCTTCCATCCCCAGTCTCCTTAAGAATCTTATTAATGTTTTACATTCAAAATAAAGACAAACCAGTCTGAAAACAAAGCCATCCTTAGGGCTGCTAAATGTGCTTGTTGGACTATTTCCACTATTTGTAACCAATTCATTTTAATATTGCTCCTGCTTCTTGCTAGATCTGCAGAACTTCAGTTCACACGTAGCCAAGGAGTAGTTCAACCAGCAGTCAGCAGGTTTTTGTTCCCCCCCCCACCCCCCCACTTTTATAGTTCAACACAATGACTTGTTTATATAAATGAATCCTTTTGTTTCTCCAAAAGGGACTTGGATGTTCCATGTAGCGACGACACCCATGATGGGTGATGGTCTGCTTTTTCCAAAGCAAAGACTTCAGTTTTCGGTAGAATTTACATTCCAGTAATAAATATTTAAAGGAATTATAACAGAACTGAAGCAAAGAATGTCCCTCTGAAACACACACATATGTGCACACACACACATGTGTGCGCACACACACAGAGTTAATTAGTCTGGGGTCACTCCGAGGCAGATGGTGCCTCTGTTCAAACCCTGAAATATTTAACTTTTTCCATGAGAAAACTTGGCCACTTCGGATTTTTAATACCCCATAAAAAGCTTATAAAATGCTATTCCTTACTGTCTATGTAGCAGGTCACTCAAACATCTACGTCAAAGGCATTTTCTGCAGCAAGATCTCTTTCTGCCCCTAAAAAAGTGTAAGATGGAATATAAATCATGCTGATTTCTTGCTGTGCTTTCTCAGGTATGAGCTTTAGGATTTTCGATCATCTCTATTTTTTCTACAACAGGCTAAAAGAGGTGACACCAGTATGGCAGTTTTGGAACATACCGGGGCTACACAACTACCGTTTGGCTTCACATGTGTAGACTGTTATTAGGCAAATGAGATACTGCTGTACTTTTCAATTTACAAAGCTTGTATTTGCCCCTGTGGGCATAAGACCAGGTGATGTCTTAATTAACGATGGTGAAGATCATATGTATGACATAAACAAAAGAGTTGCTTTTTAAAAAGTAAGAAAAAAGGAAATATTCCCACTCCTTTCAGGAAGAAGAATGAACTGATTCCAAAAAGCAGAATAATGAAAACCAAAAGGGAAAAAAGGGAATAATGCAGCATAAATAGAATTACCTGCAAATATCTCCCTCTGCAAATAAGACAGTATTTATTCTGTCTGTGCAGTCTGTTGTATCCTGCACAGCACTTCACATTACTCATAGGGTAACCTGTCTGTCTTTACGTTAGCACTGAACCACGCACACGTTAGCAGCACTGTATCTGTATTATCTCGTGGCTGAGTATCGTCCCCATTGAGTGCTGCACACTAAGGAGGAATCAGAGCCTGCTGTCCCTTTTCATGCCATGGACCACCTCATTTCACGACCAGCTTTGCCATAAGGAGGCTGATACCTGCGGAGGAGTTACCTCTGCAGAGCTGACCCACTGAGACTGCGCAGTGTGCGGGGGTCTGAGATGTCCCTCTTCAGATGGGCAGCTGAAAATGCAGTGGTCAGTCCTCACCTTCACCCATCATGTTATCCACATCCACAGCAACTGTGTAATGGGAACACACTGATGTGTGTTTATCAAGGGAAGAGTATTATCTCTGACTTTCAAAGCTTGACACATGTCATTTGTGTGAGCTGCAGAAGGACCTGTGTCTCACAGAAGACTCACCAAAAAAGCAAGTGAAAGGGATGAAGAAATGGATGTCGTGGGGGGAATCAGTCTTGGAGAGAGGCCTTAAGGCAAGAGAGTGGGAGGGAGAAGGCTACATATTATTTTTCCATTCATTCCTGTGTCCAGGGCTAAGCAGGAAAGAAGTAATTAATCTCCACTTCCACCTCCATCTCTGATTTTTCACCTTGGGAATGTGATCAGTAGGTTTAATTTGCTGACCTGATACGGACAAAGCCATCCCTGGAAACATTCAAGGCCAGATTGGACAGGGCTGTGAGCAATCTGATTTAGTTGAAGATGTCCTTGCTTCTTGCAGGGGGGTTGGACTAGATGACCTTCAAAGGTCCCTTCCAACCCAAACCATTCTATGATTCTATGATCTTTCATGTTGATCCTGGCTTAAACTCAGCAGAAACAGAACTAAGAGTGAAAAATAACCCAGCTGGACACTACAGACAATGACACTGAACCAGTTTAGGAGAAATGGAAGGTGAGCACACATATGTGAAAGGTCTCCAGCTTCTCAAGGTAGTCCACAGCCAAACAGCAAAAGGGGATGTGTGTGTCTGTGGATGTGTAAGCATGGACCAGCACAGCAGCAGGGATAACTGCTTACATATTCATTCACCCTCCTTGCTGTGTTCAGCCTTCTGCAGTCTCCAGCGGAAGGACGTGGCCCTGGGAAAGGTTTACCTTCATCTCTGGAGAGCTTTCGGATGGATCCTCCAGCCAGAGGAGGGAAGGAGAAAGAACTCCTGCAAGAAAGGTGAGACCCTCCAGGGCAGGGGCAGGGCAGGAGAAGCTCCTGCTGGAAGAGGGGCAGGCGTGGATGGAGGCTGAAGGCCCAGTCCTCCTGCAGCTGGCTCGTCCCATGCCAGCCCTGCTCCATCTGCTGGCAAGAACAATGCGGAGCCTCCCACGTTTTCCTGCGGGGATCCAGCTCCTCCTGTGGCTTCCCCAGCCCGGGTTCACTCCATGCCTTCATTTTGTCTGCGACAAGGGCCAAGGGTGGGAAAAGCAGAACCTTCCCCAGGGGCAAGAGGGAGAACAGCCCTTTCTCTTGGGTTACGGAGCAAGGAACTGCCCTCCCGTGAGCTTCCCTCCACTTTTGCTTCTAACATGTCATAAAAGTTACAAAGGAGCAAATTAAGTATTGTGCACACTGTGTGTTCGCCATCTGATCTACTGGTCAAGAACCTGATTTCGGTGCTCACCTGTGGTCCGTCAAACCCCAGTGAATGTGCCCTGCAAATCCCCCGAGGCTGCGTGGCCAAGTGGGATGCTGCTGGGGATGGGGTGAGATGGCAGCACCAGCTCCTGTCTCAGAAAGTGCCCGAGAAACCAGGGTGCAGCCATGGAAGGTATTCATGGGAAACATGAGTGCTTTGGCTCCCTGGTTTGCTGCTTAGCACTTTGTGAGATTATTGTTTTGGCTTTACCCCTGTTTTTCATGCGCCTGCTAGGTGTTTAAGAGAACAGAGCTGAGGAAAGCTCTGGTCTTTTCAAAATACAGAAGCAACGTGGAAAGCTTTTGCCATGTGTGAGGCTGAATGGCATTGCAAACTTGACTCACTCTTCCCTGTGCAAAGAGTCGCAGGCTGGTTTAGGAAAGCTCCCCTATGAAAGGCAGCGGGATTTTTTAGCTCTGGCACCATTGGCATTAAATGGGTTTTCCTCTTGTCCTGCCTTCTGCTATTGGGAAATCATCTGCACCTGGATTTTGCTTCTCTTTTCCATATGAGAAAAGCATCGTGTTCATCCTCCTGCAGTCCTTCCAGATGGCATCTCTTTCAGCTCCACGTTAGAGGTGGTCAGGTGAATGGAGTGGGCTGAGGTTCCCCACATCAGCCGTCAGCCATTCCCTCAGGGAGGGAAGAAAGGCAGCCAGTGTTGGACCAATGTTTACAGAAAGTTTAGTCTCCAGTGGATTTCCCTACTCCGATGGAACAATACAAGGGTCTGGTGCTATATTATCCATGCTTCCTCTTTATTCAGATTTAATCTGTGAATTCTTGCAAATAATAGATGACTGAGACCATTATTGTTCTGGGAAATAGGAAGATGAAAACATTAGACAGACCTTAGGAATTTCAGTGGACTTATTCATGGTGTATCTAGTTATGCAAATCTTTGCAGAGTCAGGAACTAACAAAATACCTGTTGGAATAAGTAATAATCCTGTGTGTTCACAAAAGCAGTTCTCTTATGGCTTGTTTTTCATAAAAGATACTGTCTCAGTCAACCAAATCCTACAGAATTCAGAACAAAAAAAAAAAAGAAAACAAACATAGCTCTGCTCTTAATGCCACAAGATCTTGGGAAGCCATCCATTCCAGCTCTTCTATGTCTCTGCTTTAATACAGGCATTCTCAATGTAAACTGTATGCTGGTGATTAACAGATCTTGTATCAATTGAGCTTGAACTGAAGTCAAAAGAACATAGTCTTTCTTTTTTCTTCTTTTTTTTTTTTCTTCTCTAAACCTACGTTTAAAAAGATTATTCAGAAATCTTGGAATGAAAAGTGCTAGGTCAAAATTCACATTTTTCTAGCAAGTCTATGAAAACTTACTTTAAAAAGTCACATACTGTAGAATCTCAATTATCCTGGAAGGCTTATCCAGGTTATGGCATAAGTATGCTATTCTTGTGCTGCCAGCTTGTTCCAGAAGTACAAGATGAGCTGTAGTGCCTTACTAAACTCTTCCCTGGGTGAGACAGAGTCCAGGAGCAGTTCAATGGTTTGACTCGTGTGAAGGAGTCCAGCAGCTGCTCACCAGCCCTGCACAGAGCCGGACTGTGTCTCAGCGCTACAAGCCATGGAGCAGCATGGGTTCTCTGCAGTTCTGGCAAGACTCTGTGTCTGCCTCCACATCATGTCTTGAGCTCTGGGAAGCCCTTCTTCATTTAGGAACCCTGCCATGCGACTGCACAGAGCTGGCTTTGGCGTGGTGTGTGTGTAAGCTAGGAAGTAGATACCATGAGTATGGTGTGTGTGTGTATATATATACATCCAGAGTACACAGGTACCACCTCTCTGTCTGTGGACTAAAACCTCCTGCATCGCTCCTGTATTATTATTTTCCATTATCTAGGGCCTTTCCTTCTCCTCCTCTTCACCTTGGGTAAACGGGAGCTGTTTGTATATCCATGAGCTTAATACCTACTGGTCTTGGAAGAACTTCTCTGGCTCTTTGCACATTAATATTGTTCACATTTTTGATGCATATGCAATTAATAAAATTTGGGCAAAACTTTAAAGCTTTGACTACACTCTGGACAGATGATGAATTTTATGTTCTTCATGAAGTATCGTTAAAACTTGCTACCCACAAGGACTAATTACTAAGAGGAGATTTTACCCTGAAAGGAGAGCTTTCTCTCCTCTGCACAGCCTTCCTCTCTGTGTCAGAAAAACAAACATTCCCAGTTATGCAAATAGGGCCATGCTCCCAAAGCATTTTTTTTGTAGGTCTCGTGGCATTTAGTGTTCCTATTGATCTTCCAAATTCACTACAGCAGCAATTGTGTGAGAAACTTCGCCTCTAGTTTTCGAAAGAAATGCCTAGCTTTTGGGAAGAGATGCCTAAATACAGGCTTAAAGACAGGGTAAAAAAGAATGTACAGTTTAGGCTCACCTCACACAAGTCCATCATTCAGGCGAAGGTAGCTTACAAACGGAAAGCCCGGATGGCGCAAACTAATTCAGAATAAAGCAGTATTAGTGTGAAATGTGTGTCCAGTGTAGGGAAGGGGAGTTACGCAAGTGAAGCTACTCTGCAGCAACTCCCAATGTGGATAAGCCCTTAATTACTTCTAAAATCTCACCATTACTAAGCCATGCCTGTAATTTCTAGAGGCCTCGAGTTTCTGGAACAACTGGAGTATGAGATTCAATTGCATCCACTTCAGTGGAGGATACAGTTAAGTACGGGCACGTTTGTGGGCTTGAGGCCAGTCATTAACTAATTAGTGTATGGGAACATTTAAGTTCTCCCTATCTGATTTTGTGAAGTTATTTAGCAATACTTCCTTATGAGCCTTTTTTTACTTTTCGCCCCCAAACGCTTCCCAGCAAATCAAACCCCCCACTAGAATCAGAAAGAGCATTGCAAGCACACTAACTTCCCGTTTTCCCCTTACTGCAGACAAAAATATTTGCTGAGTTTTGCTTTTTTTATACATCCATCCATACATATACAGAGAGAGAGGGTTAGGGTTGTTTTTTTATCATACATACATATATACATATAGGGTTTCGTTTTTCGGGTTTGGGGTTTTTTTGTTTTGTTTTTTGTTTTGTTTTGTTTTTCTGAACAAAAGGTTTCAGAGTGTTTGTTTGCTCTGCAGCCGTGCGAAGCCTCCCTTCCCAGCAAGGGCATGTCCGCGGGAGCGGCAGGGAGAACGGCGCTGCCCCAGAGGAACTACAACCCCCAGGGTGCATGGCGGGGGGCGGCTGGCAGGAAGAAAGGCAGGGAGGCGCGGGACATTCTGGGAGTTGTAGTCCAGAGTCTCCTGCCGCGCTGCTGGGCCCAGGGCAGCTTTCCAGGCACCTGTCTTGTTTCGTGGGTGGCAGCGATGACTCCGCTCCCCTCCGGGTGTTGCAGGGCAGCTGCCTGCTGGCAGTCCGACCAGGAACCGGTGGAGGAGGCACGGGAGACATTTAAAGGTAAGGATCTCCTCGTATTTGCTGTGGAGTTGGCGGAGGAAGGGGGCTGTGAGTCCTGTTACATGCCCCCCACCAGCCCTCCTTGCCCTGTGCTTTTGGTTGGGAGGGTTTGCCCATGTCGTTCCCCTGGGACATGGCTGGGCAAGTCATCTGGATTGGGGTTGGCGTGGGGAGATGGCTGCTGCGTTAGCTCAGGGGACCAGGTGCAGGGGGATGTCACTCTCCTGTGCAGCCATGGTTAAAAGTGTGGCTGTTGGCTCCTGTGTGTAAAGGTTAGCGGGAACAAACGACCATTCAACCCTAGAAGATGGAGGTGGGAATCACACTCCCTATACGGACTGGGAATCCTTCTCAAGACAGTAAGGGTCTTATAACATCCAGCTTCTTGCTGAATTTAAGCTTGCTTTTTAAATTCTTTTTTTTTTTCCTTTTAAGTTGACTTCCTAGGTCTTAGTAGAGAGCAATAGCCAAATATCAGTTTTGCATAAGTGGCGGCAACAGCCTTTGCCTGTGTACATTTCCTTGTTCCAGTGTTTCTGCTGTTTGTGGAACTGGAGGCAAGTGGAAGTCTCAGGCTGCAGGGATCACTACTGTGAAAATCCTTGGAAATGCTTCAGGTTTCACGCTGCTGCTTAATAAAACAGAGCAGTGGTCAGGATGGCATGGGGAGGAGAAACAGCTTTGTGTGCTTCATGGGTCAGATAAAATACTCCTGAGTATTTTGGCTGTGATCCTCTGACAAGTAGCTGCCTGGGAAACTACACCAGCCTTGCTGCTGGTCCTTACACCTGGGTGTAAATTTGCCAGGGAGTTTTGGGAAATACTTTGTACAAGAACGCTCTGCAGGCCTTCCAGGGCTGAACATACATGACATGGTAATAGCCAACATATAGGGACTGGGTTCAATGATGCAGCTGTGGCCTGCTGGTCCTTTCCTACCCATAGTTTACTAATGATGCTGAAGACTGCAGATTTGCTGGATGCACTACTACAGCCAGCCATACTAGTTCTCAGCTACTGCTTCTGGGATGGGACGGAGAGCAGTGGGCGCACTGAAGACTGTGGGAGCAGAGTGGAAGTTTTTAGCTAAGGCTGCTGATGCAAGACCCTATTGAAATGCAAAAAAAATAATGGAAGCAAAGACAGGAGTCAGTCCCAGTAAAGGTCTCACCCAGGAGAAGATGCGAAAGGTAGTTCTCAGTTCTGCTGGGAACTGCATTGCCCTTTTAATGGTAATAAAGTAGCTTTGCCATTAATCTCCGCAGAGGCTGCCAAATGCTGAACAGGTCTGGACAATGAGACAATTTCCCTCCTGCTCAGAGACTTGCTGCCTCTGGGTCAACGTGGAGGTAAGGCTCTTGGGCGTGTTGGATTTGTGCACTACGGGCACCAGTATGAAAAGACAGAAAGCACAAAGCTAATGAGCAGGTGTCCTTCACGAACCAAACACGCAGAAATGGTAAACACAGTGCCCTTGAATGGTTACCTACAAGGAGGGGATATACATCTAACATGAGGATGTTATAGCTAATGTTAAAAATGTTGGTAAGAATTGCGAAACTTTCTGTGAACTAATCCATTACCTTAAAAAAACCTCAGCTGCTGTAGGAGGTGCCTTGGGGAGGGCTCATGGGCTGCTTTTCCTGTGAAGTTTTTCATACACCTTATAGACTTCTGGCATATCTGTTCACAGTATTAGAGAGACTGCTAATATGTAGGTAATAGAAAATAATTTATGGGAGCAGTGGCACTGACTCTGAAAACATTCCCGACACATTCAAGAAAGTTCCCTAAATGTGAGCAGCTCTAATATAAAAAACATGGAGCATATCTGCATGCAGCCTCCCTGGGTTCTGGGAATTTCCCTGTGCGCTGGCAACACATACGCCAGCTTAACCCAGGCAACAAGAGCCACTGCAGGACTGGCAGCTCCGTCTCCAGAGCACTGGCATGGCCAGGGATGCCACCAAAACTGCTCCCACGGTCTTCAGTGCCTGAGGAGGAGGATGGTTGTGGTGGGGCCTCCTGTTGCATGGAGCCCTGTGCGGGCAGCAGCAGCAGCAATGGGTGCCTTTCCCCTCTCCCTCCTGGAGGTGAGGGCTGTGCCACCAAAGTGCATGGACTTCTCTATGCCACCTTTCCCCATCTGCCAGTTGGGCTGCAATGTCTAAAACAGGCGTGGATTTTCCTTTTATCCAACATCAACGTGCCTCCCAAAAAAGCAGTTGTGCTGCTTTTGTTTTCCTTTCCTCATACATGTCAGAAGTCAAACAGCGTGATGTGGGTAATGGGATTGTATTGATGTACCTCTGCTGTTGCTATTAATATCTGAAGAAACTTCTAAATGCCACTGCCCGAATGATACAGTTGCCTGCCTGTCTTTCTCTTGCCAGACAGATTGGGGTCTTTTTTATGTTAGCAAGTCCAGTAATTGCTAGTCCATGTTTTGCTCCTTGGTAGTGTTAAGAAGCTAGGAACTAGATTATATATAGAAGAGACTATATGGAGACTATATAGAGAATATAAATTTTTGCAATCGATAGCAAATTGATTTGCAATGTCATTTGAACAGTATGCATATAGCCAATTCTCTGGGGTTTTTTAAATAAAAAAAAAGGAGGCTGGAAGGGTTTGACGGGGTTGTGGCTTTTTCTTGCTTACTGTAGAAACATAACCCAGCCTTTCAAAAAAAGTGCATTCAGAATTCAGCACTGGTGCACAGGCTACTAAATTTCAATTGCTGTTTTTATGTCATTATTGCAATTGCAGTAACTCTGTAACAGACAAGACAAAAGGTTGCTCTTCCCACTTTAAGCTCTTTCCATCCTCCACTTTTACAGCAAAGGTTACCCTGAGCAATGTGTACATCTGTCTATTGTAAGTGTAGAAATACATATTATTCATACCTTGTCAATGTATATGCTGGAAAACAGAAGCTGAATTTATAGCTATATTTCCTCTCTGCCGGGGCTTTTAGAGCTGAGTGTTTCAGTGTTTCCATTATAAACCCCTGTTTTCTGAGGTTTATAACAGTCTTGAAGAGCGTAGCGGTCTTGAACCATAATAGAAAGCGTGTAATGTTGCATTTACAATACAGCTGTAACTGCACATTAAGGAGTGCAATCTTCTCAGTGTACCCACAATGCTCCAATAAGGTTAATTGGAGTTATATATACTAAGAGAAAAATAATATTTTACCCTTGGAGTTGGTGCTCTCCATCCAGAGAGCTGAGAGCATCACAGAGGGACAGACTGCATCTACCTGCATCTGACTTACAAAAATGCCGTTCCTTGCCACACCGTTGAAATACCTGCGTGCCCCTCTCAGCACTCACTTCCCGCTTTCGATGCCTGACTGTTTTACAGACTTGGCCAAGGGAAAATAAGGTAAAGGTGACTGGAAGAAATTGTATTTTATGGAATGTATGATGAGGCTTTTGTCCTGTGCGGTGTCTCTGCTGTTTCTGCCCTCGTTTTCTATTCTTGCATAAATATAGGTCCCATCTGAAACCCCAGGCTCTTCTCCATTTCCAGTCAGCTTACTCCATCTGGCATCTTGCATTCATGTGTCACTTTGCTTACGCATACAAGGTAAATGAATTACAATTCATCATAACATCCCACTGTCCCTGGGCTGTCTGAAGTAGTCCCAGCTCCTTTGCCACACACCTGGGTCGTTGCTGGCTTCTCCAGTTTGCCTGAGCTGAGCTCTTAAGGAGGCAGTGCCCCGTATAATGGGATACCGGTCTGACAGCTCTGGCTCTCTGCGCTGCATCCCTTCCAATGCACCTAGTTTTAAATTGTTGTTGATGGCTATAGGACTCTGTGCTGGACTGCAGATCCCACCGTGCCAGTTCGGTGGCTGTGTGAGTGTAACGGTGAGAGCTGGTGAGGGAGAAGTGTCTGCACGTAGCGGTGTTCTGAGTTAAAATGTGTACTTTAAAGTGGATGGTGAGGAAGAAGAGCTCAAACTAAAAGTGGACACTTGCCAGGGCTGCTGGCCATGCTCATACTAAACCTGATTTATCATTGCAATTGCTCACTTGAGCTTATTTGACTTAATTGGCTGAAGGTAAAGAAAGCAGCAGCATGTTCAGAGTAGAAATAAACTTCTAAGAACTCTTTAACCACCCCTCTGCCCCCTGAGACACTTGGAGCTTGAAGACTTTCTTAGGCTCTGTGGAGGGTATGCAGTGGTCCTCTCAGATTGTCATGGGGCCACGGTTTTCCATGAACCTTAGCTCTGATCAGCAGCCAGTGAAAAAATAAAGTATGATGGCTGAAAGTTTTGTTCCATGGATTTTTTTTTTTTTTTTTTGGTGAAACTGAGGATGCCTATTTCCTTTTTGCACTAGCCCAGCCACAGTCTGAGGCTGTGCTTATTTGCCACTTGGTACACTTGGTAGTGGCAGCAGAAAGTAGGAAGGAGGTCAGAGGCTGAGTCACTGTGAATCTTGGGCTCAGATCCTGTCCAGAGTTCAGTCTGAGACAGCGAGTTAACATGAGCATCAGCAGGGCTGAACTCTCCTTGAGACTAAGTTCTTGCTGTTTCAACTCATGTGTCACGTTACGTAGTCTTCTGCTTAACCTTTATTCCCATGGCTAGCAGGTCAGCTTATTGGGTTCGCACCCCTTTGCAAATAACGCTAACCTCAAGCATTCAGAAATCACAAATTTACTCTGAGATTCACGAGACTGTAGGAAATTATACATTTTTTTTTAATTGAGCAATTAAAATATAGTTTAATTAGTATTTTAGCCCTGATCCTTTGCGTTTCACAGCTTTGAAACTTTTTTTTTGCTTTCTTTGAGGGCTTGACTGTCTCTGCCCCCCGTAAAAACTGTATTTGTCACAATTCCACAAATGAAGAACTAGTGCTTTAGCAAAAATCTGAACTAAGCCAAGACTTGCAGTAAGAACTTGAGATTTGGAAATGCTAGTTTTGTGATTGTGTAAGTTTGGTTGTTCACTTTTTCTTTTTTTCTGCCCCCTCATCGGTTATGCATGTCTGTGTTACAGCCTATCTGCTGGGAATGAGAGAGCTGAAGGGATTTCTGATTTGGTGAATTAGTGTACACGGGGTCAGAAGAAAGGACTGCAGCAAAAAAAAAAGTGATGAATGGGAGAGCACAAAAGGCTGAACTACAGTAAAGCCATCGGTGTGTTGCATGTGCTTTTCTGCAGCATGTAAGGGGCTGCAATTTGCATGTTAGTTATCTGTGCTCCCTTTCATATGGATAAGAAGGCCTTTGGGAATATTTGGCACAATCTACCACGAATTATTCATCATGTGATGCATAAATTTAGGCAGGGAATATCCCCTGGATAGGGGCATGAGTGAAGATAAGGCTTTTCAATGCATTTTATATTGCCTCTGCATTTGCCTCAGAGTGTGAAGGTGTTACGTGTCTTCCTGCCGCAGCTGTGTGCTCCAGCGCAGCGTACGTGTTGTATTCTTACTGCCATCTGCAAATACCCGTCATGATTGTTCGTACTGTAGTTACTGGCATTTTGAAATATTTACCATGGGGAATATTTACAAAGGCAAGAGAGGCAACAGGGCACCAAACCTTCTCCTGCCTCTCTACAGGAGTCTGAGCAACATTACGAAACCCAGTGCATGGTGTTCTTCAGGAGAACTTGTCCTGTGCAGGGTTTTTTTCGCAGCCTAAGAAAGGGGCTCTGTGGATGCCACTAAAGAACTGCTGGAGAACTGGAATTGGTCGTCAATGATTACTTTGAACCACCAGATTTAGTCTCTGCAGTCGTATTGCCTTTCTACGTGTGAATGTAGACTAATAGCTTTTGGGCTTCTTGAAGTCTGAAAATCATTACTGTGGCAATAGCATTAGTCTGATTTGCCTGATTTCGAGCGTTTTCCTTTGTGTCAGTTGACCATCTCTTCGGTGCTGAGACTAGATGGTGGTAGTGCCTGAGTTGTAATGCCTATCCTGGTTTTGGCATGTTTGTGTTGTCTAATCCATTGCACATTCTTTTGCTCTTTCTTTTTGCTTTCTTATTCATCTCAGAGGGATAATTCCATCCAGTCCCTCTGGGTTTAGACAGTTAGAGATAAAGCATAAAGGCAGAGCTGCTACTGCTCACAGTTCCCATATGGGACCTGATTCTGCCATTCTTTGTCACCCTGAGGGCCATAACCTATAGGAACATTCTCCGTTCACGTCTGTGGGGCTTCTTCTGGAAGCGTGTGCTGTTTGAAAAAAACAGTGGTGGGCCCCAGGTGAAGAATGCTTCTTTACCTCATCTGAAGTTCAAGGTTTTTGTGACTTTCCATGCCTTCCCCCTTTTCTCATTTTAAGTTTTCAGAGGGTATTGATAAAAGAGGTACTAAGCAGCACATTTGTCCAACTCTTGGCTTGTCCTCTTCACAAGCAGAATGCAGGGCGGATGGCTGCGGCTGTCCTCCTGCGACAGGACAGTCAGATCTCCCTCTTCTTGGCTGCTGTTCTCCCCTTTGTCCTTTCTATTTGTTCTTCGACTCTCCTTCTCCCGTTAGGACAACCTGAAGGATGCAATGGCCAGGGTTCCTCCAGCTGGCAACCCAGGAGCCATTGCACTGCTCTGTGCAATGCCAATTGCTGTGGCGAATTGCCTCCGAGATGGCTGCCCCGCTTTTGAGAAGGCTGCTTATAATCTTTCTCTGAAGAAATCTCTTTGTATTATATTGAAAGGATTCCACAGTAAAATTATTGAAGTGCAAACTGGAGAGGTAAGGTACGGAACGTAGTAGCTAGAGATAGCACATTAAGCTCTCAAAATATTTCTGTTAATTGGGAAAAACCAGTGTTCTACGTCTTCCTATTTGCAAAGTGCAGAAAAGGACTGAGCTTTATAGGTTTTGATGTCAATTCCACAAGCTGATGGATGAAAGAGAAGTGGATAAGCACAGTTTAGTTAATTAAGTTATAGAACAAGGTGCTTCTGTTAAGTTTTTCACAGTTCTTTTGACCTGCGGTCCCGCATTGAAACACAGTTTGGAGAATTCAAGCCTTGAGTTTGCTATCTAGAGTAGCTTTTCAATCAAACAAAGAAGGTTAGGTATTTTGTCAGTAAACTGAACTTCACAGAAGAGATTGTAACTTACTGGTTCTTACCGTGATGTTGTTACAAAGGCAAACATTTATACAGCTCTCTGCAGCTACAAGACTAGTCTAGGCAGGGTTCTTTGGCTTTTGCTGTCAATGTGGAGCTATTGATCCATGAACATAAATCCTTACTTATCTCCAGTCAAGTTTATAGGACAATGAAATTATAGGATTGCTTGAATCAATCAGTGTTTCTAAAGCAAGCTATAGAAATATAAACAAGTTACCGGTTATTTAATAAAGTCAATTTGCTTAGAAATGCTTGGCTATGGGCAGCAAATGTTACATTAATTTCCACTTTCTCTGGAATTTCACTAGGACTGCAAGATCTTAATGTCGCTATTAGCAAAGGTAACTTTATTTTAGAAACTCATTCCGAGCTCTCACAGCAAGAGGAAGAAACTGTCATTCCTTTTGACCACAAAATCTGTGCTATTTCTAAGTGGAGTTCTTTGAAATAACTAGGATATCTCACAGCTTGTTGCTTTAGAGGGGACTTAGTACAGCGACACTATGTGTAGTTAGCATAATGAGTTTTTTAGCCCCTGTGATATTGACTGAGTTTGAAGTACCATAACTTTTAGTCAGCTAAGATTAAATTTGTTAGTGAAGTACAACTGTGCTTTCCTAGAATTTTAGGCTGAGTGCCTGTTTTCTGAGAAGCATTTAGGTTAATATAACCAAGTTCTGACCTGGGGAAACAATTTAAGTATAAAAGTGTTTCTTTCTGTTTCTCAGTACAAAGTGTCACGAAAGTGGCTTCCTCAATGTGGTTTCACATTTGCCGTGTTTGCCTTTTGAGATCCAGTTCATTGGAGTGATTTTATCCAAGGTGGTTGAAGAATCTTCCATGAGCCCATGGTGTCCTTTCGGTGCTTCCGTCCATTTTGAATGCAGAGCAGGATTCTCATAAGTGGACTCCGATGCCTCGGTCTGTTGAGTGGTTTGTCATTGTTTATCATGCAGGAGTACAGAGTCACCTGATGAATCTGCTTGGGCAGTCCTTGAGCAGGGATGGTAATAATGAAGTCATAGATGGCTGCTGTAAATCTCTCTGTTCTGATACATTAGTATTCCCAGTACTTTGGCTTTAAGATTGGTTTAAATATAAAAAATGTCTATATGAAATGTGCCTTTGATCTTTTTGATTGGTCTACCTTAAAGATGTTAAGAATTCATTTTGGCATTGGTAAGATTTTTGCCTTTAAGATAAATTAATATCATATATACTTACACAGTTTGGTACATGGGCTTTGTTAAAGCTTATACATAAACTACGTTCCGACTAATCTCATGGGTTTTTTTAAGCTGTCCTCTGGTGTTTCATTTGCAGTATTTTGTGGCTAAGCTGTCTATATAACAGAATTTCCTTGATCTGAAGACTATGCTACAAATTTCTGTAGAGAAGAACTACTATAAAATTAAAACTTAACACCTTTCTAGATTCCCTTCATCTATCGTAAAGTGGGCATGGCTCAGTCTTAATTAGATTATTGTAGACCTAAAACGTATGAGGTGGAATAGTGTGAGAGGAGTTGAATTTGGTCATTATCAGGAGTTTGTGGTTAGTCTAGCTAGTTAGTCATTAGCCCCTGAAATACATGAGACTACATTTTCCATTTGATATGCTTTGAAGACAGGTCAAAATCCTTAACATGATGTAGGTCTACTGAGGAGGTCTGTAATCCTGCTTTTTAATAAGCTCTGTATTTCGTGTCTGAACTATACTTGTGTATGTCAAGCATTGCTGAGGTTCACTGCCCCACTTGTATTCACTTCAAATTTGAAATGCATTGTTTTGGAAGAGCATTTACAGAAAATACTCCTAGAGTCCTAGCAGACAGGGCTTTAAGGCATGAAGGCTTCCTGGAAAACCTGGATTGTCTGGGAGCCAAGTTTTTTTTTTTTTTCAGTGGAAGAACATGTCAGCTTCTCACACTTTGAATGTTAGAACGTGCTTCCCTTTTTTAATGTTTACAGCTGTGAATGTCTGCGCAAGCCGAAACTCTGGCCATTTGGGATTGAACTGCTTCCGTCTTGCAGGTCCACCATTTGCCAGGGAACTCCATGGCTGCAGTTACGGTGGTGCTGGAAAAGGAAGGATGAAATGAGCATCTCAAATGTAAGTTTGTGCTGAACATTTTTTTTTTGTTGTTGAAGTTTGCATTGAGCAAGGTGGTGATCTGTGGATTTTACTCTCTCTGGAAGAGAGAAGCTTGGACTGCACCATGTCGAGGAGCTGTGAACCTTGGTAGATGCAATCTTGAGTGAAGCCTTGTGGAGGCAAATGGAGACGGTGCTGCTGACTCATGGCAGTCTGACAGAAAAAGGCGCTCTCCCACTTCTGCTTGACCTTGGTTTCCTCCAGCATGTGGTTAGCAAGGACGTCGTATCTGTCTCTGTAGTTCTTTGATAGCATTGTCATAATCAGCCTGAGCAGCGTGGCTCCACAAAAAGATCTGTGAGGTTGGTGAAAAATATCTGTGCTATTAACTACTTAATTAGGGGGGCATTTCTCATGTAAAGAACCTGTAAAGAGACATGCAGGACTGGTAAGTAGCCTGTTTTCACTGCTGTCTGCATCCTTGACTCCTTTCTCCCACCCCGCAAAGCATCGTGTGGATTTTTGCGACTTCACAGAGCTGAGATCCTTAACGCTGGAGTGGTATGTGCGAGCGTGTAGGTCTGTGGTGAGGAGTGCTCCAGGTGGGTTTCAGAGTCAATGCTGTGTGCCACCCTTCTTGATGGTTGGGAGTGCCAAGTTAAAACCCTTCAGCAAGAAACAGGTGCCGAGGCTTAAAAAACAAAACAAAAAGAAAACCCCAACATCAACAACAGAAAAGGATGGTTGTTGTTGTTGGGAGCTTGATTATGTGTTCTCTTCCAAATTGGATGCTGATGTGAGAGGCTATTTTATTTCATAATGCATGTGTTTAAGAACTATTCATCCCGCCTACCTCCCAGTGTGACTGGGAAAAGGCTCCAGCACTTCTTTAAAAAAATAAGTGAGCTCTGTACTTGACTCTGTGTTTGCTGATAAGAGTTTTGCTGTTGACTTTAACAGGAGGGCATCAGTCTTCTACGTGCAGAAAACTACATTCTTTAATTAAAAAGCCAAGTAAATTAATGCACAGTGAATTCAGAATATTATTTCTTACCTTCTACACTCGTGGTGATTGATTTAGCTTTCTGAAGAGACTTTAATGCATATGGATATTTGATTTTTCTTTTTTTTTTCTTGAAGTCCCACAGGATCAGTTGCTGCTTGGGATTGGCTTCTGCCTGCTGATTGATTCCTTGCGTCACTGGTCTTGAATCTTGTTGCAGTTGTTCTTGGAGAACTTGGCAGCAGCAGCAGCAAACCGGCAGAGCTGTTATTGACCCAGAATAGCAATAGCATTGTTAATACAATAAGCAAGGTTTTCTGTGAACTACTGTGCTATTCTGTGGAGCTGATGAGCTGGTTAACACCTTTTACTTATTCTGTAAGGATCTGAGGCTGGAGGGGAATTAATGCAGTTGTGAAGCATGAAGAACCAAAATAGCAGTGATTCAGTTAGAGTAGTGCCAAATCTTCTTAAAATTAAACTCCATTGTGTTAGAGACTTTACTTTTTTGATACCTATATTATTAACTTCTCTGATAAGAGCAGGAAATGTAATACAGTGATATTGGAGAAGCCTTGCACATTAAATCTAAGCTATTATCTTGGGGCTGTATGAGAAGAAACTACTCTTCATCTGGTGTTTTATGGGAATCAGATGTTGCAGAATTTCTCTTTTTCAAGGTTACCAGGTAATTAAAAAAACTAGGGTTTGGGTAGGTTTGATTTGCTTAAATTTCAAACAGGTTGTTTGGAATGGGTGGGAAGGCTGCAGTACATACATGGGGATTTCTAGTTTCATAAGAAACGAATGAGACTGGATAGTTGGTAGAGTGACAAGAGTGCCTCCAAGGTGGGCAGGAGTGCTTATTGCAAGATGCTGCTGCTGGTGTTGTAATCCCGAAGAGTTTTTTGATAGTGGCCTTTGGTAACTTTGTGTGTAACAGGTTGGTGGTCTTCTCTCATAGAAGTGCTTCAAGGTTTGCTTTCTGGTTGACATTTCTAGTTGGATTGGATCAGATGCTTGTGACAGGATTGAGGTTTACAGGCAGGAAAATACGGAAGAAAGCTGAGGAATTAATATACTACAGCAAACCAATTCCTGAACTGCAGTCAAAGCCTGCCTGTTCATGTTCTTCAAGGGAGTGTGACAGCTTGATTGTGCCACAATGGAGAGATAGTAGATGTGGCCATACTGATGTTAAACCTGGTACTAGAAGTAGAACGCAAGGGTAGCCAGAGGATCTCTGGAGAGGCTGGTTAATCATACCTCCAAGAAGGGCACTGCATTGAAAATTTGCTGTAGTGCTCATAAACCTGACATAATACAGCCAAACAGTGCTGTCTGTGTGGACTAACTGGTGTGACAGATGCTGACTTAGGGATCCCGGTACTACAGTTGGGTTTTTCTGCTCTTTAGTTTTTCTCTCTATGTAGGTGTTCTAGTAGTCACATTAGAGGGATTTTCCCCTAATTCCTCCTTTTAGTAGTGATAATTTAAGGTCTATCCTTTTAAGGTACAACCGGTTTGGAGATGAAGTGCTAATGAAGTTTTATGTTGCAGAAATTCTCTATTTTTGTTAC
Source organism: Chlamydotis macqueenii (assembly GCF_036417535.1). NCBI lineage: Eukaryota > Metazoa > Chordata > Aves > Otidiformes > Otididae > Chlamydotis > Chlamydotis macqueenii. The sequence continues at coordinate 62,924,561 of NC_141556.1, read as the reverse complement.
TTCAGGGAACGCCACTGTTTTTATGCTAGGGCATTCCTGGAGGGTCTTTATATTCATCTTCCATAGCCTGTACCATGGTCAGACTGTCTTCCTCTCTTTTTTCCCCCCCACTTTCCCAAGTTTCCCATACTTGATGTCTAAAAACCTATTCAACAGCACTGATGTCTCAAGTGGTGGGTATGTAAATATTTACTGGCATGACAGTCAACAACAGTGGGAGGGGGGAAATTGCTACATCCTACCATTCAGGGAACCTTCAAGTTCTCTCTCAGAGTGTTCAGCAGTTCATGAGAACAGGAAAGGTTTGCAGTTTGTACTTGAGTTGATGTGGTTTTGCTCTCTTGGTTCCTGTTTTGTTGCAGATGTCATTCATATAGCTGTGGAAGGCTTTATCAGCTCTTGAGGAAACTTTCCCCTGCACACACACTCAGACCACTCAAGGGTGGAGCTGCAGTGAAGGAAAATGGAGCCCGTAGATCTCCTGGCCTTTGCCTCTGCAGAAATGAATAGTACAACGGTCACCCTGGCTTTGCTGGCAGTCTTCCTGGTCCTGCTGTATTGGTAAGTGATAACAATGATATGAGCTGCATACCAGACAAGAAGCCAGCATCTAGAGAGTCTTTTATTTTTAAAGTGAAACTGGAAGATAATTGGCTAGAAGGGACATGAAGGGGGAGCTGGTTTGGATGCAGAGGTTGAAATAAATACTCACAAAACTCATGATGCTTTTTTTATGTAATTCTGTCCTTGCAATATTTTCACATAAGCTTTACCAACAAACTGCTAACAAAAATTGTCTTCAAAATTTTCTTCAAATTATTATTGTTGGTTTCTTATTGATTTCTGCAGGTGGTAGGAACATTGGTGCTGGCCAGAAAGAAACTGAGTACTTGTTGCAGGGTCGTCTTGTACCTCTTCTCTGTACTATTCTGCACACTTGTCCTTTGCCAGATTTCTTGGCTTAAGTGTACAGACACTTTAACTGCTGCTTTAATTTCCCCTCCTGTTCTTTCCATGCTGAGTAGTGGATACAAATCAGAGTAACAGCAGCCCTAATGGTAAGCACAGTAGGCATTGCAGTGAGCTGTGCTGAAATTAAAAAAAAAACACCCTGTCCAGATAATTTATTTCAGAAATTAAATTGGCCGAACTGGGAGTGCTTTTCTAACTGTTTTTACTTGAATACCTCTTCAAATCCTGCTTTCCAGTCAACCAATGTTTTTTCTGTCTGTTCAAGAAAAAGTGTCGGGGACAGTGGTAGAAAAAGAACCTCTGATGAAAACCTGAAGCTACTCTAGGAGAGAATAGTGATCGCACCATGAGTTTAGCACAATTGTTGTAATAGTGTAAACAACAGATCATTTCTGCACGTGTTTCTTAATTCTTTGACTCCCCTTTGTTTAACTTCCTTGTGTGTCAAAGGAGGGTATAGAGAGACTAAAAAAGACTGTTTTTTTAGTCAAGCTCATACTTGCTGTGCGTTGCCATATCAAGTAGGTGGGTGAGCCTTAATAAGATCTACCCAAATCATCACAAAGGTCCAAGTCCTACTTCCTTTGAATTTTATTGGGAAAAAGAACGGCAGCACAAGATCTTTCAGTAAAACCATGCTGTTTAGCTGCTGACCTGTGGATCTCTGTAAGCTTAAGGGGATGAGAGGAAGGGCAGAGGCACATCCACAGTGCAGAAATCCAGCAGATCTGCTGGTGAGATCTGTCTGCCTGTGAGACAGCAGGAAGCTCCTGATGCTTCCACGTAGTACACATCAAGATGTGCTGAGGTCTCTGAAGACAAAGAACTGCTCCATGTAAATGTGGGCTGTGTTCTGGTGCATGCTTCTCCAGAGCCTCTTTTTTCTGGTTCAATTTAGGGAAGCCTGATCCTCCCCTTAAAGTGAACATGGCAGTTTAGTGCAGAATTTGGTCTTGCCATAAACAAACCTAGATCTAATTGCAGACTGAAGTTAAAGTTAAATGAGGCTTCTGGATGCAGACAGTCAGCTGCTGAATTGAATGCCTACAAAATAAGTTTCAAAAAGTCAAATCTGGGAGTAAGGTGAGAAAGCACCTTAGAGTAGAGATACACCATCCAGTCTTTTTCGTTTCCTGGCTGAAGGTGAAGTTCTGTGAAGGCATCAAGTAAAGGAAGCTGGAATTTTATATGGGAAAGTGTTTTATACTCTTACCTGCCAATAGTTATTACTAACCAATCTTGTTGATCTACAGATATAGGTTGATTTTAAGTATCTTATTAAATACAGGTGCCTATAGGTCACTCTTCCAATGAGAAACTGATGTTTCTTAAACTTGCAATGAAATATACTGGGCAACATCTGCAGGCTATTGGTAGATTTGCCTGCTGGCTAAGCTATTCAGATCCATTTATTTCAGTAAAATGCAGTGACTGAAGCTGTAAGGTTAATGGCTTGAAGCACATCTGCAAATGTGTTGGTTGTTGTTCAAACCTGTCAATCTATTCATTTGAGAGTCTAATTTTTATAAAGTTTTTTTTTTTATCCTGCAGGTCTGCTTAAACAAACGAGTGAAAATCAATGCATGTTCACAGCTTCCTTCATTCATGGCTGAAACCTTGGGTTCAAGGAATTATTTAAAGAGTACATAAAAGGGTTGCTAATAGAAATGCAGGTCTCATTCTAGAGAATGTTTTTATTACAGTCATGTTGCATACCCAATTGTCTGGTTCTTCTAGGAGTCAGAAAACACAAGTGTTATGTATGGCAGGAGTAATAATAAAGTAATAACTCCTCAAGGTCCTTTGACGTTTTCATTCTAAGCCTTATTCTCATTTTTAATAACTTCTGAATTCTTCTTTTTCTAGATTTTTCTGCCAGCGTTGTGTCTTTTCAGAAGGGCAGTCACGGGGGAAGGGAAGAATGAATATTTGCTGTTGTAAATTTTGTGGTGGTGGTAGCTTATGACTGATCGGGGTCATATTGTGTCAACTGTTGTGTGAGTACAACGAATAGGCAGTTTGTCCATCTTGCTGGCTGTAAAAGGCTTACAGGCTAAACAGAAGGCAGTTGCACGTAGGGAAGAGAGTTGATAGATCTGATGCACACTAGAATAGTAACATGGTGATGGCAACTGTCATGTTATTGATTTTTGTGGATGGGGGTACTCTGTGGTTTAAATGACAGCCTTGAGCTGCTGCCCATCAGCTCAGCCTCAGTTGCTGGTTAGCATGTGTATTGTAAGGCCAGCTGTGATTTATCACATTTCAGCTGGCAGGTGGTATCTTGCTAAGTTGTGATAAGACCAATCTCTTCACATTTTTGGGTAAGGTGAGGTCATATGAAGCAGGGAGAGAAGCAAGGGTTGATTAGGAAAGGGAGAAGAGGCTGTAGCTGCATAAAAACAAACTTCTAGAGAAGACACATGTCTTAGGAGGAAACTTGGATGATTTGGTCATTTGTTTTAGACTGTTATTTATGGTACAATGAAGATCATCAATAACTCTTTATAACAAACCCTCTAATAGCACACTTCAGATTTCTCATGCGTGGTCATCAGTGTAATATGAAGGTGATGCTTGTAGTGTATTGTTTCAATTTTAAGTCAGTGGAAAATTCAGCAACTGTAATCTCTCAGTGTTTATCCTCTGTATGACATGAAGTCAGCTATAAGGAGAGGCTTTTTAAGGCAGTTGATTTAATGTTGGGAGTAGAAAGAACAGAGGAGCTTTTGGATACATAGTCTCTTCAGATTTGAGATGGGAAGAACAAACCTGAGGTTGTTTTTTTTCGGTAATCTGTTAATTTAACTGATGTTAACACTCATTGCAGGGAGGGGTGGACTAGATGACCTTTAAAGGTCCCATCCAACTCAACTCAACTGTTGATGTGGTCTACCTGGACTTCAGCAAGGCCTTTGACACGGTTTCTCACAGTATTCTCCTAGGGAAACTGGCTGCCTGTGGGCTGGGTAGGTTTACCCTTCTTTGGATAAAGAATTGGCTAGGGGGCCGTGCCCAGCGGGTGGTGGTTAATGGAGTCAAGTCCAGCTGGCAGCCTGTTACAAGTGGTGTCCCCCAGGGGTCGGTACTTGGGCCCATCTTGTTCAATATCTTTATTGATGACCTAGACGAGGGGATTGAGTGTACCCTCAGTAAGTTTGCAGATGACACCAAGTTGGGTGGCAGTGTTGATCTGCCTGAGGGTAGGGAGGCCCTTCAGAGGGATCTGGATAGGCTGGATCACTGGGCTGAGCTGAATGGCATGAGGTTCAACAAGGCCAAGTGTCGGGTCCTGCACTTTGGCCACAATAACCCCATGCAGCGCTATAGGCTCGGAGCTGAGTGGCTGGAGGACTGTGAAGAGGAAAGGGACCTGGGGGTGTTGGTTGATGCTCAGCTGAACATGAGCCGACAGTGTGCCCAGGTGGCCAAGAGGGCCAACGGCATCCTGGCCTGCATTAGAAATAGTGTGGCCAGCAGGAGCAGGGAGGTAATCATCCCCCTGTATTCGGCACTGGTGAGGCCGCACCTTGAGTATTGTGTTCAGTTTTGGGCCCCTCACTACAAGAAAGACATTGAAGCCCTGGAACGTGTCCAGAGAAGGGCAACAAAGCTGGTGAGGGGTCTGGAGCACAAGTCTTATGAGGAGCGGCTGAGAGAGTTGGGATTGTTTAGTCTGGAGAAGAGGAGGCTCAGGGGAGACCTCATTGCACTCTATAGCTTCCTGAAGGCAGGTTGTGATGAACAGGGGTTTGGCCTCTTCTTCCAGGCAACAAGCAGGACCCGAGGAAATGGCCACAAGTTGTACCAGAGGAGGTTTAGATTGGACTTGAGGAAAAACTTTTTCTCTCAAAGAGTGGTAAGGCACTGGAACAGCCTGCCCAGGGAGGTGGTGGAGTCTCCGTCCCTGGCAGTGTTCAAGAGGCGGCTTGATGAGAAGCTACAGGATATGGTTTAGTAGCTGTGGCAACAATGGTAGTGGGAAGACGGTTGGACTAGATGATCTTATAGGTGCCATCCAACCATGTGATTCTATGATTCTATGATTCTATGAAACTATTCTATGTATCTATGATTCTGTGTGCTCAAGCCTGCTTGCTGTCCTCTGTTCCTGAAGAACTTGGTTGTCCCCTTCCCTCCCCCTCCTTCCTACTTGCTCTCAGTAGGTCTAAGTCTCTTCCCGTAGACCTCATATCATGGATTTTTTGATGGCTGTTGCTACCTCATTACTGTTATGACAGACAATGAAATTTACTGCTTTACCAAGAGCAAAAAGGCATAATCTGACTAAGTACATGAAGTTCAGTAATACCAGTGGCACAACACTGAGCACGCCTAAAAAATCTCTTGCCCATGTCCCTCCCACCTGCTGTGATTACTACTAGCCAAACTGATTATCAGAATAGTGTTGTTTAGGAGCACTTCCTTTCTCAGTTCCAAGGATTTCTGTCTATTCACTTAATCTCTGTAAATCTCTTTTTTTTTTTCAGTCATGAAATAAAACCAAACACTTAAGGGAGGAATAAGGTTAAAATTTAGAAATCCCAGAGATATTCTCTACTGAAAAATACAGTAGTGTATTTATGCAACATATTGTTCATTTTAGTTTCAAACATAGACAGAGCTGAGTATCCCATGCTTGGCTGTAGCTGCAAACATTGCTTTGTGTCTTTCTTTTTGCTGTCTGGGAAGATATTTCATAAAATGAAAGCAGGAGTTTATCTTGCTTTAAAGTTTAATGTACCATAAGCTTAGCATTATGAAGAAGCTGTCACAGCATTCAGATACCTATGTTCAAACTGGATTATCAACCCCTTGTCTAAACAAACCTGGGTTTTTTTTGAAACATGGAGGTTGGATGGGAGGTGTTTGTTTATGTTTGTAAGATACACTTCTAATTGCATGCTTTCAAACATAGCAAAACATACACTAGCGGTGTTCTTGTCTGTTTCTGAAAAGCTAAATGATTCAGAAAGATGCCGTTTTTACATTGAAGTAATAGTAATGATCACTTGTATTACAGAAGTGTATAGACAGATTGAGAGATTGGGGTTCCACTGGATCTAGATAATGTCTACCCATTGCATAACCTGTTAATCCTGGCCCAAAGCATTTGCAGTCTCTGATCAAAAATAATGAAAACTTTCCTCTGGCCTTAAGCCTAGATATTTGCATATGCTTAGGAGATACTTAGACATGGAGGACAACATGTGTTAGAGTTCATCAGTTGATACCATACCTGTACTAGACCACATCAGAAGTTAATCTCGGGACACGTAGTATTTTGATACAGGTGACTTCAGTACTATTGCTTGTTTGATATTACTTTACATTTGTGGTTTCAGAAAGGGCTCTGAAAGAGAAAGTTTAGAGATAATCTGTCTCCAAATAAAACTTCATTTTGATTTTGCAGAACCTTGTTGTTTGGACTTGTGTTAGGCAAAACCAAGATCCCATAGATCGGCAAAATTGAGATCAAATAGATCTCAGGTTTTGGTTTGTTTTTTTTTTTTTTCCCCCCAACTAGATGCCACCTAAAACTAGGTCCTGCACCATTTTTTTTCTCCTCAGAAGATCAGTATTTACAAAAGATATTTGATTGCTAAAGTTCTAGGCTTATGGTTTGAGTGCAGCTATAGGGTAAGCATGTTGTTCTCCCAAATGCAGCCAGATAGTTCTTCCAGACAGATCCAGTATCAGGCAGTAAAAAACTTGGATCCTTTCTGAAAGGAGCACCAGCTGTGGGTGGGTGAGTGGGCCCAAGCTTTTCCAGCTGTCACCGCTGCCATCAAAGGCACAGGGCTGCAAGGACCAGTGTGGCTGGAAACAGGCCTGGGTACGGAGCATCAACATTCCCCCACGAAGGTTTACAGCTCTGCTCTCATGTCAGGGCCATTGAGTTGAGAGGTTCAGAGAGGCATCCTAATCCTTGGATGTTAAAGCATGGTTGTTTCCCCTGCTGGCAGAAAGCTCAGCTCCGCAGACGGTGAGGTCTTGGGGGCTGGTGCTCCTGTGCTGCTGCTGGGCTCTGCCTGCTGAACGCTCCTCGGTCTTGCATGTCCCTCCTGCAGCCGTTGCTGACCTCAGAGCTGGGCTCTAAGGTTATGGTCCCTAATGAGTCTTCACCTTTTACAACCTTGTAGCTTCTCATTTTGCAGTGAACCCTGCATCAGGTTTACAGGGTCAGATGGCAGTGAAGTTTTTTGGTTTTTTTTTTTTTTTGTATTCTGTTAACCCCAGCTGTTTCTTTTTTTCCCTGAAATGGCCATTATGTCAGTGGAAGTCATTCTGCTTCCCTCCCCTTCATTCAAATGGCTTATGAAAGCTAGAAGGATCTGACTCAACAGGAAACATCAGCAAACTGCTGTTGATGACAGAAAAAACTAACAGATTTGGAATCTTCTTTGTCATGCAACTTTACATCAAGCAAACCTGGAATTCCCACTAATGTGTCAAACATAATTTGATCCCACAGCTGTGCAATATATGGCCTCCTCTTTGGGATAAATCAAGCATCTCTAGGTGAGTCTGAGAAGTAGCAGAGTAAGCTACTAAATTATAATTTGGAGAAGTGTGATGCTACAAATTACTAAATACTTTATTTCTCTGAAAACAAGGTAGATATGATAATCCAGAATAAAGTTCCCTCAGTGCCCTGATTATGCTGCTTTTAGGTAAACAAAGTTCTCTCATTTTTTTGGGAGAGGTAAAACAGTTTTCCATCATTACTTTTGCAGCTTCAGAGTTAAATTCTCTGGGATGTCCTCAGAGGCTGTTAAAACACCTTGGTCGCCCTGATAAACATAGGTCAGCCTCTAGTGCAGCGCAGCTTTGGTTTTGCTTGCTAGTGCCTCACGGCAAAACTCAGAGGCTTCATATCTTCAAGTTTGGGGTTGTTTTTTTTTTTTTAATTACATGGCCAACCGTGTTTATTTGAAGACCCTCAAGTGCTTCCTGTTTTGTTTTTTTTTTTGCTTTTGTGAATGTGCACTTTACCCTAACAACTCTGTGTGAAGGAGTAAATCTCCAGCCTGTTCATTCCTCATGGTCTTCATTTTTCCCTAAACCTTTCCATGCCTCTCACCATAAAATCCCTCAAGCACAATGTGTTTTTAGGGCATGGAGATAACAGTGTTAATAGTATGTTAAGGCAGACCTACAGGGATAGGTTAGCTTTCTTCCAGACATAAGTATATTTTCCTGTCTTCTGGCATCATCTCCAGATCTAGTGTCCAGTGGAGCACGCTGCAAAGCTGGCTAATGCTCACAGATGCCGCCAGGCCAACAGGAGCTGGACGCAGCTCTTCAGGAATCCCATTTCTGCTTTCCCTTCATGCAGGGCTTGGAATGGGCTAGTTCTGGTCTGGACTAGTTTGCACAGGCAGGAGAGACTGGCAAAGTGGGGGAATTACTCTGGCTTCTCCATCAGGCAGCTTCTGCCTAGGAGTCTTCTCTGGAGCTTCATTTAGCTCTTCTGGACTAGCACTTTGGTTTTAACTTCTGATCTGCTGTTTGCCTTGAGGCAGGTTGCAGGGATATTCAGGCATCTTGCAAACTAATTTTGGGTGCTCTGAATGAGCTTGTAGGAGCTCCTACCTCCATCTACTGACTGTATTAGGAACCTGAGGAACTTAACGCTCTGCTCTTGGTGCACTGAATGGAACTGAGATTAGATGATGAAAGAAGGCCATGTAAACAGCCTCCTTAGAAGGCTCCGCCTGTGTGAGGAGTGGGGCACTCCATCCCATTGCGCAGGGGCTGTCTCTTGCTGTGTCTCTGCATTTAGTTGCCAGGCTTGGTGGGGCCTCTCAGGACTGCTGTGATTCCTCCAAACAGTGCCACGAACTCTGCTCTCCTCCCCAGGGGAGCATATTGACAGTTTCTGTGACTGCCCTGCACTGGGGTGACTAGTTTTCCATCCTCATGTGCTGCAAGGGGTGTGGACTTGTCACTCCACATCTTTCGAATAGCGGGCTAAGTGTCCAGCCAGCCTGACTGTGCTCCTTCTTAAATGGAAAGTTAAATCAATGGGCAGTTTTGACAGGTTAGACTTCCTCCAAGTGCTGAAAAGTAAATCTGTGTTCTCCCTTCTCTTGTCTCCCTCGACATTGCTGTCATTATGAAAAGAAATTGCCTGTATTCTTCTTCACTCCTTTTTGACTTTGCATCAAGCTTGGTCAATAACAATGTTCGGTGTATTTTGTCCTCATTGCTGGCTAACTGGTAATTAATGCCTTTGATTGCCATGCCTTGTTCTTCTGTAGGGAAGTTTTGTACAGTATTTAATGGAGCTGTCTGAAAACTATTTTAAAATAAAATATTGACATATTATTGAGAGATTGTCTTTTATCAGTTCCCCTTGACATACCCGAAACCTTTAGATGGATTTTTCTATCTGTTATCTCCCTAGGTTTGTTTTTGGCTTTTTTCCCCATTGAAAACAAAGTTTACTGTTCCATGAGCTCAGTGTGTGCTAACTACTGAGAAACAGCCAGCAGAAAGAGCTCAAAGTATTTTCTGGCTTGGGTCTGGAAATGCATTTATTTCACTTTCACAGGAATAATGGAAGAGCTTGAGAAAATGACGTTCAATATCTGTCTCTTCATTCCCTCGCTTTATGTGGCATTGCTTACACTGGTGACAATTTCTTTTAAGTTCCACTAGTTTATTTTACATGTATTTTCTATGGTTGGAGTGACTGTGCAGGTCAATAAGGATACTAGAGTTTTAATGCAGGGGTCATCTAGTGTGTGGTAGATTCTCCATACCCATTCTTCTGGTAGTTTCTTCCCTTACCAGCCTCTTCTTTCATGGTTCTGCAGAATCTTTGGGGTTGTTGAGGGAGTTTATTAAGGAAGCAATAAACAAGGGAAAAGGCAAAATCTCTTATACTGGTTTGTTTCTTAGATAGGAAAAGAAGCTGGATGCCCAGCAATAGATGGAGAAGGACTGGGAAGAACGAGTGGGAACAGAAGAATATTACTCTATAGGAATTTGAAGTGGGTCGTTACAGATTGAGGTCACGTATGTTTTGGAAAGTTGAAGCTGGAGCAAAGGAGCTGAACTGAGATGTACACTGGGTGTAGGGCATGGGGCAGTGGCTGTATGCTTGTGCTGACAAAGTGAAGTCTACTTCCTTGGAAAGAATAGTTCATTTCAGCTAGTAGAAACCCGGTGGTACTTGTTAGGTGTTGAGGGGTATGGGAAGGATGAAAAGGCAGTGGACTTTAGAGGAGATGGGTAATTGGTAACTGTACGATCACAAGCTCCTGTTGTATGAGAACTATTGGCAGAGTTTTGAACCTGTAACCCTGAGTATTCTTTTAACTTGCTCAGTAGCAATAAATCTGATTAAATCAGTGCATGCATGTTTGTGGTTTCTCATCCAAGAAACTCCAAAGAGCTTTTATGTAAACACTCTCTTAGTAGAGCCATAGCAAGATGAAGAGATAACTGAGGCAGGTGGTTTGAAATGTGCGAAAGACATGAAATATAACCACCCTGGGAAAAGAAAGATCTTCAATGTGTTGTCATGAGGGACAGAGGGTGATGGTGGTCAAGACTGCAAGGGCCTTCTTCCAACACTTAAAGTATCAATATGATATGTTTGCTCTCCAAAGTCTTTAACAAACTTCAGTTTTAAGATTTTCTGAAATACTCATAATGGGTTGAGATGCTGCAATCTCTCCATGAGAGACGTCAGTATAAGCTTCATGGTTGGAAAACTGAGAAGCTGTATGTTTATGTTAGGATAGATTTCAGTGAGTATAACACTAAGGTTCTGGATTGTTTCATGTCTCTGAAAGTTATGATGTATTGTACCCAGCATGGGACTCCCATTGCCCAAATATTTTGTCAGTAGCTGGTTAGGTCAGGGCTCTGGCCGAGTGAGAGACAACACAGCTTTAAGAAGAGCAAACACACCTTGGTGGTTCCAGAAAGCCATCAGATCCACTCTGTAGCTAATGAAGTGGGGCTGGTCTGGAGTGACTTTCAGCAGCCTTCATTTCTAGTGTCGTAGTTCAGCCCCGATCGGACCAGACTACGCAGTCTCTCTCTCACTCCCCCCACCTTCCGAGAGAACAGGGAGAGAAAATATAAGGAAAAACGGCTCGAGGTTTGAGATAAGGACAGGGAAAAATCCTTAAAGTTACCGTCACGGGCAAAACAGACTCAACTTGGGGAAAACTATTCATTTATTACTACAAACAGCAGGAGAATGAGACCGAAAACAAGATAACCTCCCCCCACCCCTCCCTCTTCCCAAGCTTAACATTATCTCTACTACCTTCCCCTCCTGAGCGGCACAGGGGGGAAGAGGGAATGGGGGTTGTGGTCAGTTCATCATACGTTGTTTCACGCCGCTTCTTCATGGTCGGGGGAAGAACTCCTCACATTCCTCCCCTGCTCCAGCGTGGGGTCCCTCCCACGGGCCACAGTCCTTTGTGGAACTGCTCTGGCGTGGGTGATCTCTTCCACGGAGTTCAGTCTCTCCAGAACAGCTGTCCCAGCGGGCCCTCCACGGGCCACAGCTGCCTTCAGGCATCCACCTCCCCCAGTACGGGGTCCTTCACGGGCTCCAAGTGGATCTCTGCTCCTCCGTGGGCCTCCATGGGCTGCAGGGGGACAACCTGCTCCACCATGGTCGTCACCACAGGCTGCAGGGGAATCTTGGCCAGGAGCCGCATTACTCCTCCCCCTCCTTCTGAACTGACCTTGGCGTCTGCAGCCGTTCCTCACAACAGGCTGGTAGATGTCTCTCAGGATCCTTTTTACATCTCATTCACTTCTCATCTCCTCTCCACTTCTTGCAGCCGGGCTGGACTGAGTCGGGCCCAGTCGGCTGCCTGGCGAGAGGCCAGAGGGTGAGGCCTGCAAGGCCCATGAGGCCTGCGCCTCCCCCTCTGCGCCTCTGCCCCTGCTCAGCTTCTTCACATCTTCTCTTCTCTCTCTTTTTTTTCTGTTTTCCCATTCTTAAATACGTTATCGCAGAGGCGTTATCACGAGACATTCTGCTACCAATCGGCTCGGCCTTGGCCAGCAGTGGGTCCGCCCTAGGCCTGGCCAAGTCCCCTGAACAAAGGGGAGCGACTTCTAGCAGTTTCCTACAGAAGCTGCCACCTTAGGCCCCCCCCTACTAAACAAAACCATGACATCTAGGTACAAATCTGGCCTGCTGCCTCTCATCTCCTCTTCAGAGCTAAGAATAGATGGTGCAAAGGTAAAGGATCCTCAGTTTTGTGATAACTGTTCCTAGCTATGGCAACAAACCTTGAGCCTTTCAGATCTCAGAATTGTATTTTAAACTTAGTTTGTCTACCAGAAAGTTTTAGACTTCAGGTCATTTCTCACAGTTTGCACACCATCCTCAGTAGTTATGTTTTTAAATTTTAAAAAGCTAAAATTATTAGCAGTAGTTAATTATTTAGTGGTTTCATAATTTATTTCCTTTCCTGAGATACGACTTTTGCGTGATACAAATGGGAGTGCTATCAGCTTGAGTAGAAAACCAGCCATCTGGTGTTCTCCTAGAACGCAGAGCCCTGTTGTTAAATGAAAGAGACCATCAGATCTTGGGTGTTAGGCACAGAGGTGTGAGGAGCCACCCCAGAGCAAGGTGGCAGAGAGAGCTTGGAATATCAACTGTGGGCGCAAGACTGTAGAAGCGGCTTAATAATCCATGCCTTTGCAGGCCACACGTCTCATAAGGACTGTATTTGCAGTGTAAGGATGTTCATCCTGCCAGCACTCAGGCTGGGGTTTGAGAGTTGGGATTAGAGTAGTTTGTCCCTACCCTGCCTCCTCAGCTTTAGTAGAAGCAAACTATTAACAAGCATGGTAAGGAGGCCCTCATTTCCATGACAGCTGGTGACTCAGTTCCTCTTTCAAACCTTGACTGTATCACTGATGGACATTTTTCTATTTAATTTTTGACATTTCTAGAGATTCTGTGCAGTAAAGCCTTTTCTCCTTCCTCCCCCCCTTTTTATTTACGTTCCTGACTGAGAGCATAGTCAAGCAGTGAGCTCAGTGCCATGGAAGCATTTTATATTTTGAGCAGAGATAAAAATCTCATTCCTTCTATAAACAAAACAAATCAACAGATGATGCCCAGGAGAACCATTTCTCTATAGCCATTTTCCTCCAGCTGCTTTCTATTCTGCGCAGCTTGCAATGCGCCATATGAAATACGTGTGTGCCTTTCTGTGTGTGCAAAACACAGGTTTCCTCCAGACAGTGCCAGCTCTGTCATAAACCCCCCCCCCCCCATTTTTTTTTCTTTTACAGTGCTGTAATAATGAGATTACTAATAGAGTTGAGATATTTGGTTATTTAATAGCGTATAGCTTAGCGATGCAAGAGGATATGCTGGAGGAGCTCTGCAGTCACAACAGCTGCGTCTTCGCTCTGAATGGGTTTAGACTGTTGTCGTGTGAGGATGAGGGACAGAAATAATCTGAGCGAGTTTGAGTGCATCATAACCACAAGGTACAGCCTTGTACCCATGTGGGTACAGCCAAAAACGCTTGTTTGGAGTTCGCTTCCCTGTGTGTGCTTGTGTGTGTCCCTGTGTTGGTGAGGAGTTCTTCTTGGGTGCTGCAGCGACTTTGTGGCCAGGCACAAGCCTATTGCAGGAACAAGCCTGGTGGAAGGCAAGGAGAAATGGCCCCTCCAGCCTGTTGGAAGCCCTTGGTTGATGGCACCTTTTGCTTTCCTGCTTTTGTTTGGCTGTGGTGAACAGTTGAGAGGCTCAGGTGAATAGCCGAAAGCTGCAGGGGGGCAGGGGGTGAGACCCAGCAGCACCATGAAAGACATCATACATGGGAAAGAGCAGAGGGTGCTGGATGAGGAGCTGGTAGAGGAAGTGCACAGTGAGGTCTCACATCCTTGGGAGCAGTTGCAGGTCAGCCCTTGGCAGAGGTCCAGCTGCAGGTATCTCTTGTCTCAGCAGCATCTTTCTGCTCATCCTGAGATGTGCTCTGTAGATGATGACGGTGGCTAAGCCAGATGTTCCTAAACTGGGGCCCGGGGGAGTAGTATTTATCCTTGCAGGGGCAGGGAAAGGTGGTAAAAGTTTGAGCATTGCTAGGTTAATGGACTGTCTTTTTGCTAGTCAGTAGCCTCTGAGATGTGGAGGAACTTGGAGCTAGCAGAGGAGCAGGAGGGCAGTAAAATTTGGCAACACTTCTGGTCATCTTGATAAAGCGTGGTTTAGAACTGAAGGAAAATACTGTGGTTTCTCATCCAAAAAGCTCCCCAGAGTTTTTGTGTAAACACTCTGTAAGTATACATGTAGGTACACACTTAAGTATAAATTTATATTTTTATGTAAATACATAGCAAATGACTCAGAACAAACAGTTTCTAAATAAGGAGCAGAACAGAATTGATCTGATCCTTGGATAGATTGCGCTCAGTGCCCAAAGCAACCCCCTTATCCCATCTCTAGCCAAATGACTTCTGGCAGCTAAGGAAATAACCTTGGGTAAAACCAATAGAACTTTTATGACAGGGATGTTAGCGGTTGACCCTGAACGTATTTTATGACACCGCCTTGGTTTTGCCTTCTATATCTTCATTCTGTTGTTGATATGTTGTTCTGCACTTTTGAAAAACGGCAGTCTCTCCACACCACGCCAGTAGCCGTCATCGTGGCACTCGGGCTGCGGGTTATCAGTCATCAGCACTGGATCGTTCTCTAAGGCAGGTCTGATCTGGACCAGGGTGGGCACATAAGACTATTTTGATTTAATTAATTGGAGTGCAAGACAAGTAGTTTATACCATTTCTGCTATGCTACTGGGAGAAGATAAGTTCTGCCTGATCTGGTTCAAAGTTTGCTTTTCTGTATTAGCAAATTTGAATTAATAGCACTTGTTTCTACCAGATCAATTGGGCAGTGTGTCTGGGATGGTGTTGATCAGAGGCTTCTTGCCCTAAACCTGGATTTACCGTATCATTAAAACAGGGTCTTAAACTCTCTTAAGAACTCAGTTCCATTTACTTTGTGCAATTGCCCTGGTAAAGTTAGGGAGCAGCAACAAAGGTTCCGTAGAAACTTAACCGACTGCCAAGTGCACATGAATCAATTTTTTAAAACTTGTATTTGTGAATGGGTTTCCCAAGGTAGTTTGCTTGTGTCTGAGCATTTAGGCTTGTAGCATCTATGGAGCGCAAACTCAGAGCTTTAAGGAAGTGAAGGGTAAGCATTGTAACGTAGCTGACTTTTTTTTTTCAAAGCTGCAAAATATTTTAGGTGCTCAGTTCTTTTGAAAATTTGACTTTAAGTGGGGACAGTTAACAGTCCCCATCTTGTCCCAGTTGTTTTTCTGGGTGACACTATTTTGTGTCAAGTTGTAGAACCGACTGTAAAATTTAAAAACATTTTGGTAAAGTTTACGTGGACAACTTGTCTCATTCATTATCCAAGAAATTCTGAACTCTTAAATAACCTGTCTAAGCTCATTTACTACTGCAAGCCCTTTAATAAATTCATAGGCTGAATTGGGCTTGCATTGCTGAGACCAGTGAGAAAACAGTGTTGTGATTTTTTTTTTCTTTCTTACCTGAGAACAGTTAGAAATAATTCTCCCACCTTTCAACTTTCACATGGACCTCTTTCTGACTGAAAAATGTTGTTAAACATAATATTGATATAGTAAAAGAGCAACCCACACAGAAATCCAAGCTGCACCATAAATCCTTCTCTGAAGTTGCTCACACTGGTTGTGTAAATAAAAGAAAATTGATGTGGTTTGCAGAATTGTGATGATAGACGGGAAATTGCTCTTAAGCGATAGAAATTGTGTGCACCTATGTGTGCCCATGTATCTGTCCACTCACCCACCTACCCACCTTTTTGTTGTTTTGGTTACCTCTGTAGCTGGCACACATGCCACAGAACCACTACCTGGGGTGGAAAATGTCCTTTCTCAAGGTTTCAGGGAGGATCATTACAGTGGCTGTTTTGTCTTTCCCTTGCTTGGCAAAGACCTGTTGACTGAAAAATATATTGCTCTGTTCAGGAGGAATTACTGTATGTAGTCAGACACTAATGACTTTCAGTTGAACGGGGTGGGTTTTGGTTCCCATTCCAAGTAGTCTGTAGAGACGGTGCACTAAGGGACGTATCAGCCCGGATGACTGTTGATCCCCAAGGATGCAGCTGATCCATCATGTTTTTTTTTTTTAATTTGTAAATTGCATCGCATTTGTAAATAGCTGGTGGCCAAAATCATTATCAATGTGTTAATTTAAAGATCAGTCAGCATTTTCAAAGGCTGGACAGTTTCAAGAGCTTTCTCTGAGCAAGTTGGAGGCTTTGTCTTGTAGGCTGTGAGCAAATTGTTACAAAACACAAGAGAGTTGGTAGGAGTTTGTGGAATCATAATTAATTGACAATGGTTTTTCAAATCCACATTTTCCAATTTAAAATAAGCTGTTAAGACAATTTAGAACAGTGTTATGATAGTCCCTTGACACAGGTGGATAGCTGTGGGTTAAACATATAAATAATGCTGAAAGGACTATATTTAGTTCCAGACTGATCCAAGGACAGCTGAAAAACTGAAGGTCAAATAACAAAACAAAGAAAAGAAAATTATAGCTCTCCTTGTTCTGTTCTGCAGCATGCTGCTTGGCAGCCGTGAAGGTTCAATACTGGGGAATTTGTCACATACAACTATTTATGATTTGTACTTTAAGTAAAGCAAATAAGCATGAAGTGGGTGTACTTATTGACAAAAGCACGTCACTGAGTCTTGTCACACTGAATCTAGACTACAGCTCCTGCGTACTGCAGAATTTCTGGGGCCTGGATATTAAAAGATCTGTGAAACACCAGTTAATCAATGATGGCTTTCCCCATGCTCTGTCTTGACACTTGGGCTCTAGCAAATTCTGCCTGGAACTGAGCTAAAGCGTGGGGTAAGACCATTGCTTGATAATTTTTTTTTTGTTTGTTTTTTGCACAAGCTGTTAAAACTGTTGAATGAAAGGAGCTTCAGGTCACTACTGACTTGGGAGAATGAGGAGTCTGTGCCTGAGCAGGAGTTTGTTTAAACAGCCCAAGCACAGAACTCAAATGGTTCCATTAGCAGAGAGAAGGCAATGAGCTTCCACCCAAGTCAACCCTCCAGCAGTGGTGGTTTTTTCCTCCCCAGTGGAGGGATTGATCCAGGCAGGATCTGCAGTAGGTGCTAGGCTGTATTCTCTTCACCTAGAAAAAGCATTTCACTGAAGTGGCTGCAGGTAACAGGCACTGTTAGAGCCACAGGACCGGATCTCAGTGGTCATGCCCATTTGTTCAGCTGAGGATCTGCACAAGGGCGGTGAAGCTCTGAATGCTCAGGCTGATGATAAATTGATGGAGATTGTCAGTGATGTGATTTGTGCAATCATGTTTATGCGATGTTTCACTTGACCTAATCTTGCCAATCCTGATCATGCTTGCCTGTCCTCTTGCACAGCTCCTCAGAATACCCAAACCACTTGCCTACTGGGCAACCAGGCCACAGTGCTTGGGGCCAGATCCCTTCCCTGGGGTATCCACTGGCTACTTTGCTGCAGACAGTTGACACATTCTGACTGACATGCTTTTATTAGGAGATTTTGGTAGTGCATGGTGTAATTAATTATTTTCAGAGGTTTTAAACTAGTTTCACACTGGCCTTCCTCTCCTTGAACTGCTTATGAAACCTTATTCAGTTGAAACTGCAGGGTAGTATCTCACAGAATACTGGGGTTTTCAAATTGGGTAATATATTTTATGTGAAGTGTGTGCATTGTATGGACAATGTCTATTAAGATAAAACATTGTCTACCAGTTGGGTGAAGATCAAATGCATCCTAGCGAGCCATAAAAATGAATGAAAATACATGTGGTCCAACTTGGCTAGCAACTTGTCCCAAGATGGATGCATTCAACTCTGAAACTGCAACAATCAGAGAAACTGGCTTCTTTTTCTTAGATGGAAATCATGTCTTGCGTAATCGGTGTTTTTGCAATTTCACTTTAAATGTAGGATTGGTATGTCAGAGAAAATGGGAAACAATTATGTCCTTCTAATTATTAGCTGGTCATTTTTTACATTTCCTATGAGCAAATCTCTCTCTGTCTCTTTTAAAAAATATTTTTATATATGCTGTTTCTAAAAATCAAATTAGAGATACAGTAATTAGGGCCATCCCTTCAGCAATGAGTTAATCTCTTTGGAGAAGCAAAGAACAAATTGGAATTGTCCTCAGCTAAAGTCTCAGCTGATGCATCATTGGTATAAACTCAGTTATGGTTTAGAAGATTGGTTGAAGTCTTATCCTGGTGAAAGCCCATGTAAACTGAAACTTGAAATTTGGCCTTAGAAGGTTGTGTAAGAAAGACATTAATTTTTGCAAATGTGTCTCTTAACAGACATGTTTCTAACAAATAATTGTTCACCCACTTCTTTTTTCTTTCAATATGAGCACTTAAGTGAACAGCGTCTCTTTTCATTAGTTTAGTTGTGCTGTTCATTTATGCCTTTGTTTCCTTTACCTCAGGCTTTTACAGATTATTTGCAGGCTAACTCTGAGTTCATAAACTTAGATATGCAAATGTATGATTTTTTTAACCACCAGATATTCATGATTTTGGCAAGGGATCCCTGGGCAGAAGAGAGAGTTCAGCAGTGCCACAGGTGAATGTGGGTACAGCTCTGGCTTTGCTTCACTATGTGAAGCATGACACTTGCATGTGCATGCACAAGAGGAGGAAGAGGAGATGAGATAAATTCCTGAAACCACCACTTTCATTACTGTTGACTACCAAAAAGGAATTAAAAAGGAACTCCCAGCCCTCACTATTTATGGTATGTCATCACAGCATATTTTAGAGTTGTTTTTGAAGGGCCATTAACCTTACTGTCTAAAAGCAAGCAAGCAACTAGCATTCTTCTAACTACCAAATGCAAGTTAAATGGATGCTTTTAAATTAGTTTTCATCTATGAAGAACATTTTGTTGTTCATGTTTAGTCTGTAAGGGTGCTCAAATGCCTCAGTTAAAGGCAGAGCCAGCCACATCAGGAGAAATAATCTTTACACAATGTGCTGTCTAACTATGCATGCTTTTGTGATGAGAGGAATATACCTTTTGTAAGAAAAGCAAGTAAGAAACATCTTAGGAGCATAGAAGGCTTGATTATGATCTTTATTACCTTGCTGTAAAGCAAGAGCAGCACCGCTGAACTCTGTGGAGCTGCTCTAAATTGAAGTGTGAGCTCTGAAATATAGAGCAGAATAAATTCACTTTATATACTTTAACTTGGAGAAGACAAGTCTCTGTGGCAGTCCCAGCAGGATTACCAGCATTCAATCAATTTTGGGGCTTGTATATCCCAGCACTGTAGATAGGCTCAGGAAGCTTATTTTGCACTGGAAATGTCACTGCTCTTCCACAGAATGCTCCGCTAACAGCCAACCTCCTAAATAATCGTCATCCCTACTGTTCAGCCTGTGAACGCCGGGAACAGAAGCATTGGGGGAATCTTTCACAGTTCTGGCAGGAAACGTGTCTCTCGGAGAACAGGACACTTTCCGCTGGCGCGAGTCCTTACTTTCAGAGACCTGTCTCTTTGCTGAGACAACCATCTGGCCACCTCCGAAGGATGGCAGTTTGTGGCGCGGTGCTGCTGGGGGTGGGTGTTATCTTTCCAGGTGGCTAGGAAAGCCTCTTACACTTGCGTGCCATCGCCATCGGCAGAATGCAGAACTGAAAGAATTTGGATGCTTAAATGCATTATTCAAACTCAAAAATATTGTGCAATTTTATTTTTTTTTTTTTAAGGGTTGGGACTCTAACCCTACTGACTTTCACTTTTGCTGTTTAAGTCATAAACAAGTCTTTACTTGCTCGTAGATTTCAGGACTTTTTGAGATGGCTTTTGGTTCTACCTAGCAACTATAAGCCTAGAAGTAAGTTTTAGTTGGAGCCTTTTATCCATACTCAAACTCCACTTCCTTATGCAGTCGTGCAGCTTTAGTACTGATGCATTCAGAAAAATCCAAATAATGAAGGATTCATGATAAAGCTGTGAGATTTTGTTGCCAGGTTTATTCTTGCAGAGCAGAACTAATAAAACTTTAAGGAAGAAGCCTTAGCCAATTTTTAAAAAGTAGGGTATTTTTATTGTGAAAAACGAAATTAAAAAAAAAACCAAACCACAGCCCCAAAGCTTGGAGGTTGAAACTCAAGTTAATTTAATTCATGTGGCCAGTGTAGGCTTTTTGGTGAGCTGGAACCAGACAAACAGGTGTCAGGTGCATAGAAAACAAAGTAGTATCAGGATGTTGGCTATGAGCTGAGCCCTGCTTCCTCCTCCTTGCATGCACAGTATTACGATGAAAGTTGGCAAAAGGAAATATGATTGCACGTGATTAAAATGTTGACAGCCACAGAGCTTGGCTTTCTGTTTACTGAGGTAAAATTGACAAAAAAAGTTGGGGAGTAAAGCTTCCTATGTGTCTTTGCAGAGTCTTGGAAAATATGAGCTGAAAAAAAATGTAAGAAAGCCTGTAATAGCAATCTGATTGAAAACATAAATAAATTAAGGTCTCCAAAATGTTCTAATGAAAAAAATACTCTGATGCAAATTGCAAAGGAAAATCACTGCTCCCCCCGGGTGTGTGCTGTATTCCAGAGAAATTGAGAAACGCATGCTAAGGGGAAAGGGGGGACAAGTTTTCCCTTTCCCTGGACTTTTGATGTAATTATTTAGCTAACGCTGAGAGAATCTCTGCATACTCTAAATCTTCGGTCATTTCTGAAATATTGATCTGGGAAGATCACTAAATTCCAGAGCTGGTGAGGTCAGGGTAATAAGATCAAGTGACAGGCCCAGTGGTACCCACTGATTTAGTTGTTTAGACACTGTAACCAAACCATGACCTTCTTGTTCTACAGCCTCTTTGATCTAACTATGTGAAAACACAGCTGCTTACTGGATATCGCATGTTAGTACGCATGTAGGCGTTAGGGTAACTTTTTGTGACATTTACTTTAATTATTCTGGGGTTGGATTATAACAATGAGTATCACCCACTTGCCCAGCATTATTTGTTACTCAGTTTTGCTCTGCGTTGGTATAACTGGTGAGAAGAAGACCACGCAAGGTCTGTGAGATACTCCCCCATCTGAGTTGGGGGTGATGGGGAAAGGTGGATTGCCTCCTGAATGAGGCAAGGAGCAAGACCTCCCCAGTCTTCTAGAAAGATGTTGGCCATGGGGAGTAGGGGGGAAATTACTGCTATTTTCAATCCTGGCAAGTTTGCCTAAGGACTAGCCCTAGATCAAAGTTTCTTCTAACAGAGGAGTCGCTTCAGGTCACTGTGACTTGTGCAGTGGGCGATGGCAGAGGACCCTCTGGCTCACAGCCTTTGCGTGAAGAGACTCATCCATACCCTGTTCCCACGCTCAGTGCCGATTCCTAGGTGGCTTTCCCTTGCACCTCTCCATGCCATGCAGCCTGTGGTACTGGTGTTCAGCAGGCACAGTGAAGCCTCCAGCATGGGACCCGGGTCTGCCCTGGGCTCTGCCTGTGTGTAAAACTGCCCGTGGTACGGGTTTGTTCAGGGATGAACTGTCGATCTCTGTATTTCTCTTGCTTTTGGATAGCTGTTTGGTTTTCAACATCTCTGCAACACAATGGTTCCCTCTGGAGATACTCTTCCATCAACTCTCCACTGCCTGTGCCAGAGTCCACATGGTATTTCCTTCCCCAAGCAGGGAAACACAGGTATGAGCAGAAATTAAGCCTGCTAAAAGCTGTACCGTGCTCCCATGGAAATATCTGCCCAGATCTATATGAGATCATACACTGGAGCCCAGCTGCTTCCTGCCCCAAGCTTAAGCATCCTGCGCACAACAGTAAAGTTTCGTGATGTATGGATGTGACCTGGAATCACTTAGAGCAGAGGAGCAGGATGGAGAATTTATGTCTAGCCCAGGGCAGAGCACGTGGGCTCCTGGCTGTTGTGTACTGTTGCCTTTCCACCTGCACACAAGCTTATCAAAATGTTTTTGCAGGCTTGCTCCAACTTTCCTCCGCAGCTTTTAACTCTTCATTTGAGGACCTTTCTGAACCAAGCAGTAGCAGTCGGTGCTCAAAGAGGATGAACGGCGAGAGCGCAGCCGGAGCCAGGCTAAAGAGCCAGGCTGCTGCAGAGCTCAGCAGGAGCTGGGAGCCCACAGCGCTGTCTCTGCAGACATACTGACCGGTCTCCTTTCCCCACAGGATTTAAAAATAAATAGGAAGGCAGCCTGGAGTGCCACTGCGTGTGTCCCTCTAAGCATGATTCAAATGTAGGCACTGAGAGAGTTTAGAGATGATTAGACATATGGACTGGCATCAGAAATACAAAGCGCATCCAGAGAGGCACCACAACTCCCTACGAAGTCAAGTAAAAATAATGATGTGATGATTTCTCTGCCTGCAGATGCACACTTCCACAGAGACTGGGGTGGGGTACAGAAACTGGGCCCCACAGTACTGGATGCAGAACAAAAGTTGGAAAGGTGATTTCTGGCCTAATAATCTTGAATATATTGGAGTCCGGTTTAGCTCAGTCTCTTTTATGTGTATAGTAAGCAATAAGGTTCAGATCCTTAAAGTGTGTTTTGTGTTTAGCAGGGAGACGGTTGTCTTTTAAGGAAGACAGGCAATACTTCAAGCTTTCATCCACACTGAAATAAAGAACTGAAGCATCTTCTTGATGCGATTTTTCTATTTGTTTTTATAAAAAAAAACCAGTGCCTCTCCCACTTTGTGTGTAACATTTGAACAGTGCATGCATAAAAGGTGAGCTGGGGAACAGTCACTCTAGGCATTGGCAGACTTTTGCAGTGTGCACAAAGGTCTGGAAGAAGTAGTTTTGGGAATGTCTTCCCTTGTGCCACAAAATATTCCTTAGCTGCAGAAAAATAAATTACTTTAAGATGGGAGCTTTTTCTTTTCGCATGAGAGTGTAGGTGGTTTATGGTAAAATTAAGTAATTGAAATGCTCTGCTCTTTTTCTTCTTGTGCTTATGTTTGTTCCTTGCTGTAGTTACCCATCAAGCACCAAAGCAAATTGCTAAACATAGTACAAAACCAAAGCAAAACTGCCAAACATGGTCCGAATTCATAGCAAGGCAAAAAGTATAACTGCTGTTTTTTTTAAATTATTGTGGATATCTGAGGAATCAGCTGAGCATTTCTGAAGTACCTGCCTGAGCTTTTATCAGGTTGATTTCAAATGTAGATTTATATCAGAATGAATGAGTGTGGAAGGAATTATTTCTGCTGCTTAGCATTATCTGTATGAAATACTCACCTAGAACAGAAGACCTAGTTGAATATTTCAAAGAAAAATAGCTTTCAAAGCATGCACTTTCCCTCTGCTCTAGGTTAAAAGTATTATGCAGAGGCTTAAATAGCTGGCTGTATTCTGCCCTTTCATATAATGCGATAGGGGATGATAATTTACTTTTGTGTTTAATATTGTGCAGCTGTGAGTTGGCTGTAAAGTCTGGAAGCACGTGTACACCCATACGAAAGGCGTGCTCCAGTTCCACTGTCTGCAGAAGAGATGGAAGAAGTATTGCTAGAAAACGCCACAGAGTGCTATAAAACTATGTCAGGAGCATGTTGCTGCAGGAATTGAATAACTAAACCTGCAAAAAGCTGTCATCTGTTCGGCTGACATTATGCGTGTAGATAATAGTCCTTCTCAAACCAAATTCTGAAATGACCAAATTTGAAGTGGACTAGAAAGCCACCTTGCAAAGCAATGAGCAGATCATGTTTATTTATTTGCTTTGTTACTTGTATGCAAATTGAAAACACACACACATGTATAGCAGGGAAAGTACGGCCAGAGCATTTTCACATGTGGCTCTTGAGGTGTTAAATCAGCCAGCACTGTGAATTGCTGCAGCGCAGGAAATTGGAGCTGGGTCCTGATGCAGATCAGGGTGGGAGCTTTCATGGAGTGAAGTACCTGTCCGTAAGGCACGGTATCATGGCCCAGCACAAGTCAAGGAAATGGATTTCAAAGGTGATGTAGGCAAGGGAAAATTGGGAGAATGAAGGAAGAAAGTCAGTCAATACTGAGGTACATGAGCAAGTCACTGAGAAAATGCTGTTTCAGTAGAGGGTGTTAGGTAACTGTGGGGAATGCTGGTAGTATTTTCTGCTTTACTAAAGATAGAAACACTTTGTTAAATTTAAACCCTTCTCTAACTTATGGCTATCTGGTTCTTATAGTAACTCCGTGAAGCATGTATGTGGTATGGAAGTGGATCCGATGGATTGTGACCGAGACTGTGGGATTAGAGTTCCTTTTCCTACAGTGATCCTCTTGCTACATTTTTGCCCTTTGTACAGTGGTACCTGGCTATCATGGAATAGTTTTGGTTGGAAGAGACCTTTAAAGGTCATCTAGTCCAACCCCCCTGGAAGAAGCAGGGACATCTCCAACCAGATCTAGTTGCTCAGAGCCAGTCCAACCTGGCCTTGAATGTTTCCAGGGATGGGGCATCCACCACCTCTCTGGGCAAACTGTTCCAGTGTTCCACCACCCTCAGTGTAAAAATTTTTTTCCTTACATGTAATCTAAATCTACTCCCTTCTAGTTTAAAACCATTACCCCTTGTCCTATCGCAACAGTCCATGCTCCTTCTCAAACTCTCCCTGGAGTTCAAAATGCCACAGTCTTACTGGCATAACACTGCCAGCTGCGGAGTGTGTGTCACCCCAGCAGGCTGTTGGTACAGCTTCTCTTTTCTTGGTATCCTGGCATTAAGGAAAAGTATAAAATACATGCGGGGGGCCAGGCAGGACAGGGGGGGATGCTCAGGAGGGAGAGGGTGCTGCCATGAGAGGTTACATTTCTGTAATTTTTTCTGTAAGCTTTGCAATTCCCCAGTTTACAAGCTGTGCTGGAGAGAAGGGCTGATGTACAGAGATGTCAGACTGTGCCAGAGCAGAGCTGTGTTCTTACACAGCTCAATATTATGCTGTATCTGGGAAGAAAGCCTGAATTATTCAGTCACTTGCATAACTGCGTGTAAGATTGTTTATAATCAAGGACTTGGGCTCTGTCCATATTTATGAATGACCAGGGTTGAGTCTGGGCGTAATTCCAGCATGGATACTGTGTGTGAGTTGCACAACTATTATGGATGCATGACATTGCTGCTCCACGCGAGGCCATGGGACGGACGGTACATCTGGCAGAGTTTGTGCTCCCTGCTTTGAACCGCTCACGCATGGTGGGGACTGCTACTGTACAAGCACGCAAGCCCGGCACCCTTAGAAGTCCTTCTCCTGATGTAGCCACCGTCTCTGGCTAAATCAGAGATCCCTCTCCTTTACATAATTTAATTACTTACAAGCCATCCCTTGAATTTACCAGGAGCCTATCTCCAGCAAAAATAATAATAAAACCTCCCACACCAGCGATTAACTTATTTGAGTACTAATTGCTGACTCTTTTTGCCTTTTATTAAAGGCATATGGATACAGGGTCTTTACTGTACTTGATGAAATGTTGGGCAAAGTGTTGCAATTAGTTGCACAGCTGCTTTGGTCATTGATGTTAAACACTCGTACTTCTCTAGAGGCCACTTTAAATGGGAACCTGATCCCAGCCATTATTACCAACCCCTTCGGCTTTTGCCTTCAGCTGCAGGAGTAGAAGCCTTTATGTTACCTGGGGGAGGAAAGTAGCAAAACTGCCATGTCTCTGCTGCACTCACACCTCAAGGCTGTGCTCTGTAATGTGCTCTTCTTGCACCACTACTGGGCTCCACCACATAGGAGATCAGTTTATTGCTTTCATCCCCTCGTTACCACGTTGCAATCATCTAGTCACAGGCAGTCTGTTAGTTGTATTTTCCTCCTCTCCAAGGTCCCCTGTGTCAGGTGGCTGGGTGAGAGCCCCTGCTGACAGGACAAGCTTCCAGAGCTGGTCTTCAGCCCCTCCTAGAAGTAATCCAGATCCCCTCAGCCCCCTGTGTCTAATCGTGCGAGGCACAAAGCAGAGAGACCTTCCTGCTCTCAGATCCTATGGTCTAAAGCAGAGGACTGCGGGTACTGCTGTATTCATTATCAGCTAATAGCTGTTGGCCAGTGTCCTGGGTAAAGGCTTTGCCTGCTGTACTGACATCCATCCAATTTGGGTAAATACTGCATTAAGCAAGAGAGAGGCAGCGAGAAAATGTCATGTTGGTCTCCCAGAAACAGCCTGTGATGTATGACTTCTTTGCCTTGTCCTAAATGAATTAACACTGCTGTAGATAATGGAAAAAACAAGCCTCTCTATGCTTTCTACATGTACATAATAAGACAGGAAATTTTCCTTCCTGACCACACATTGGCGTGTCAGTAGATGCCTTCTGAAATGACACATAGTTAAGGATGTAGAATAATGTTCATATGGTAGCATCAGATACTGTCATTTCACTTCCTTAACCAAAGTTATCTCTTTTTTTCAAGAAACACAATTCCAAGTTAATGGGAAGTTGCCCCATTTATTTCTAGGCACTACGAGTAACTACTGACAACATAAGAGGAGGAAGCATCGTTCCCAATTGTAGCGTGTCGTGGGCCATTTGATCATGGAAATATTCTGTTGTTTCTCTTCTGGAGATACAACGGAGTTCCCTCTGTTGCTTCAAGAAAGGTGCATGTCCAAGTACAAAGCACCCAGCAGTGGAGCTCTGAAGGAGCTCGTCTTTCAAATTAGGTTCTTATCCAACTCCTTTTCAAGTACATTTTTATCCAAAGCCAGGATGCAGCAGGTTGGTTGTGCACTCTGTGTGAAGAGTTTTAATTCTTTGTAGTTCTCCACCGGCTGGAGCAGGGCAGCACGGCATTGTCCCCGTCTGGCGGCAGGAACACAGTTCAGGCCTGAATGGTTAACTTCCTTGCAGTGGTCTGTCACCAATTACCAGGAATGGCACTTCTCTTTGAAGGCTAACTCTCTTTGGGAGGAAGATGGTAGCTGCTGTTTTTAGAAAGCATAAAATGCAATTACCTTTACCAAAGGAAGGGAGCAGCTCTAATAGGATTTTTTTATCAGACTACTTTTTTAGACTATTTGGGTAATTCAGTGATTATTACTGCACAGCTCTTTTTCCTTAGGGGATGCTAGACTGTTCCAAAAGCGTTTGTTAGTTTACTTAGACATTAAAGGGGTCCTTATGAATTTACATTATGCTAAAGTACTTCAAAGTGTCCCTAGAGGTCCAAGCTGCTTTGAACTTAACCTTTTCTGCCCAGTCTTGTCATATGTGTGAGCCCAAAGATTGTGAGCAAGAGGTTGGCAATTCCAGTCTTTTTAATACTTTGACCTATGTTACAACAGGAAAAAATAAACAAAGCAGATTCCCTCTGATCTAGCCAGGAAGAAAGAGAGAGGACGGTTTCAGTGGGCCTCTTTGTAACCCTCTTCTTAACCTGCTAGCTCTCCTGACCTGTTAAATAGGACAAGCAGGAAAAAAATAAACAAAACCCAACTTTAAATACTCATTGCTTGACGTCTAACTGCTTTCCTTTAAAATGTGTTTGGTCCTCAGGGCACCTTGAGATCTTAATTTTTTTTTTTTTTTACAAAATTTGAATAATGAAGCATGTGAGACACTAGTGATTGGAAAAATATGAACTTTAATAAAGCTGGTCATGCTGCTCATGAGCTGCGTATATCACACAAAAATGTGTGGCTGGATCCTCCGCTGGGGCTGTTCAAAATAACTGCAGTGACTCCAGCGGCGCTGTGCTGATTTACGTGAGGTGAGAATCTGGCTCGCATCCCATATTATCTTGCAATGTGACTGTGCAGCTGTAACGCAATCTTATTCAGCTCGTTGGGTTCGGGGGCAAATAAGTGCCCATGGTTATTTTTAGAAAAGCACGTCATCAGAGGGGCTCATATGATTCTCTCTCTCTCTCTCTCTCTTATATATATATTTATTTTTTATTGCTGTTGACCTACCTGAGCTCTTTTGGTGTTTGGAGACTTTAAAAACAATAATTCAATATTTTTTTTCCACTGAGGCAGCTGGATGGTTTGTTTTCGCCCCCTTCTATTGCTTCACAGGGTTGGAGGCTATGCAGGCAAGGCATTATTTTGCACATGATGCAACATAGGTCTTGTTTTTCTTGAAAGGTGGGTCTGACTACACCTCTCTTCAGTTTTCAGGTGTCTCTGCACAGCCTGCATTCTCCTTTACTCTTTAAAATAGAAATTGGACTGCTTGAGGGTTTTGTGGGTCATGTACTTCTGATTTTCCTGTCTGAAATCTGAGCCCTCAGACCTTACACTCATCTTGGCTACAGATAATCATGACGGTTGTTTTGCCTATTTTGACCCTTTTTCTTCATTCCCTGGGCTACAAAGGGAGCAGGAGGGCTATTAGTGTCCTTGGAATCAGGGTCTGTTACCAATCAAAAAGCCTCTTGGACGTGTGCATCCTGTTTATATGCCAGTATCTCCCCTAATAGCATGAGGGAGGGGGAAATTTGGATTGTCAGTTATTTTTGTAAACAGAAAGTACTGCCTACTTCCCCATGAGGCATGAGCAGCTCTTAAGAACGTTTGGAAGCACGAAGCAACAAGGTACAACTGGGCGTTATCAACAACATTCTTCTTTAAACTATTTTTATTTGCATATACTTTATCTCCAGCATTTCTTCAGTCTGAGAAGATCAATCAGACGCCACATGTACAGTGCAGCCCAGACAGCGAGATGACACAGTGCTGTTTTGACTCGAAAGTCAGACTTCTGCTAAGCATCAAGGGGCAAACCTTTATCTCTGCACGTAGTGCTGAGGGGTGTAGGGAAGAATTCATTCCCTTAGTTAACAGAGCTGATCTAGTTTTTCCATTGCAGTCTTTAACTGCAAGCCTACTAGCTACAAGGTTCTTTTCTCCAAAGTAGCTCTGGGACCCCCACACGAAACTCAGATCCACCAGCCCTGTACAGGTTCCTCTCCTTCATCTGTTTCTCCTCTGAAATTCAATTGCTGCAAAGAAAGTGCCGAAGCCTCTGCTTGGTGCTCACATAAAGGTAAAGGAAAAGTCTTTGGATTCCCTTTCTACCCCACCTCTTAATGAAGTGTGATTGCTACCTTGGTCCTGCTGGAATGAAGATTGCCAGTGCCCCAGAGGAAGTGACTGGCTTGCCCCCAAGAAATATGTAAACCATAAAGGTGCTTCTTGAAACGAAGAGCTTTGAAATAAGAATTTGTCACTGGATTGTAATGTACTGAGTCACTTGGACTGACATGGGTTCTGGTTGTAGCTTGCTGTTAAGGGCAAAGTCTTGTCCTTTACAAAAATCCTTCAATTTTTTTTTTTTTTAAAGCATGAGGTCATCTTGTTCTGTGGAAAGTGTAGAGCATTTGTCTTCCCTGCTGCAAGGTAAGCATAAATCAGACTGTGTTATGATAGAGGTGCTCACTGAAATAAATTCCTAATAAAAGAATAAACATGGAAGCAATCTGTCTCTACCTTCCACATTCCTCTGTGAAGTCTTCCTAGAAACACAACTTAGAAGGGAACTGGTGGGGTAGCTAGTAGTGCTAGTAAGCACTGACAAATGAGGAGAGGTGTGCTGAACTTAATTCTGTTTCCTAAAAAGTAAATCAGATGGCCATTGTACTTTTATTTTGTCATCTGGACTTGCTGGTTGCAGTATTGTCTTGAATTTAGCTATTGAAGGTGGCAACTCTGTATATCTATAAATATCTTCATGAATCTCCTTCCCTGCCTACCTTTTCTCCCCTTTCAAGGAAACCCCTCCATCAGAAACAAACCACCTTGTAACAGGTCCAAATTCAAGTACGCTGTTCTGTCTAGGTTAAATTTTGCATAGGCTTTGCCAGGGTTTGATTCTGGCTTGCAATCTGTCTTGTCCAACTAGAAGACTACATTTAAATAACCCCTGATAAATGGATGCTTAAGACAAATGCCAGGTGCTTAAGAGGAGTATCCATGGAGGAAGCATAGAGGAGGCTTGACCAGTTTTTCACCCACAGTTCCAAATTATTGATCCTGAAAACTAAATTGACTGCTGAGCAATGTTTAGATTTGAAAGTGTGGTCGTTGAGACAGAAGAGAGAAGTGGCTGTCCCTTGTGGAAGAGGAGTTACTCTAACACAGCTTTAGCACAGACTTGTACTTCTTATACTGATTTCTGCTTTAAGACTTCAACTGTTCAGTAAACAAAACTGTAATTCTGCAAGAGCATTGTTTTTCCCATCTAAAGGTGGGAGAGCTTGAACACAGAGAAATGATTTGCCACTGGTGCACAAGTACACGTCAGAGCTAAGAGTGGACGTAAAATGTCAGACTTTCTTGGCAGCGTGCTAGCTCTTACGCATTATATTGTGCTTGTGTGGAAAATGAGTACCATGAAACTATCTCTCCTCCCCAGTGTAGCTGCAGTGTTTCCTGCATATTGATAACAAAGCGAAGCATCTTTCTCAAATTCCAGGAATGTTATTTCAACTGTTCTGCAGGCAGTGATTATAGAACAAGAGGAAAGCTGTGGTAGCAATGAATGCCTTGTCACTGTCTGAAGGCTGGCTTGGCTTCTCCACGCCTTTCCTGCCCTGCATCATATGGACTGAGCCGAGTTCCCAGTGAGTCTGATGCACATGTGGTCTCCTACGTAAATGACTGGGGCTGCAAGGAAGAATACGCAGCTTTCATCTCAACTTCTTGCTCATAGAATCATAGAATTGTTAGGGTTGGAAGGGACCTTTAAAGGTCATCCTGGGCTGTTTTTGGAAAGACAGTCCGCAATGTTAGGTGGCTGCTGTTATTCCGTACCGTTAGAGAAAACGTAGCTTCTTCTCATGTTTCATCGCCTGCACATCTGCTGCTGTTCCGTGTAGCTTGTTTTACCGTGAAGGCCTCCACGGTGGACGATTAACACAGTTATGTGCCCTTGCAGACCAGGGCAGGCACCCAGAAGAGGTGGTCTGGAACCACAGTGGGAAAAGCAGGGAGGCTGTGGTGCAAGCTTTGCTGGTGCACTTTGTTTCCTCACCCACCCAAGCGCCCAGAGGAGCCACCACAGACCCTGCAAGGTGTCCTTCATGCTGTGCCCATGTCCTCGCCAGGTCACGCAGTTCTGGCACAGCAGCGCCGGTCCCTTGGTGCCATGGTGTGACTGCCAGCTCAGCGTGAATCCTGCTTCACCAGTCCCTTTGTAGGATCTGGTGGTACCCTTCCAGCCATGCCTTACAGTACTGAGAGACCTATGAGGATCAGGGGGGTGGAGGTGGAGAGGGGGGAGGGTTGTTTAAACTTGTCTCCAAACAAAGATCTGCTCCTGCTGTCTGTGGTTAATATTGATTTAACATATTTTTGCTACAACTCCGTTTAGCCTTTACTCTCACCCAGCTGTGGAAGCTCTGGCTTGCAATCGCCTGTGCGATTAATCCTTTTGTGCATTGCTTTCATTGTATGCGTAGTGTCAGCTCGCACCTAGCACATCACATGCTGAAAAAATCCAGAAACTTGCCTTGCTTTCATTCGCTCTGTTGTACGTACACATCAGCGTGTTTTTTTTTTCTTTTTTAAGCAAAAATATCCATGAAAACAATGCTGTAGTTTTAAACTTCTATCCCTCCCTGCTTCCACTTCTCCCACACCTTTCCATCCCTCCTAAACCTGTTAAGGGCATATATAATCATTTGGCTTTCCTGGCATACTGCCATATTTATTACGTGAACAGCAACGCACAACAGCACCTGTGAGCTTTATAAAGGTCTTATTCATCTGATGGGCTAGCGCAGCACCTGGCATGGAGATGAGGACTACGTAGAAATGGAGCGGGAGGAAATACTGAAGCCATGCTTGTGGGAGAGACTGCAAGGCACACGGGAGGTAGGGTGAGGGGATGTTTTGAGTTCAGGCCTCCTTTGTGTACTTTCTGTTGATTGATGAAGGCAAGTGCTCACCCCAGCCACCACCTGCGACTCGCTCCCACGTATGCACACGTTCTTGCCTATAGACCACGCTCCCCTCTGGGTGTACGCGGAAAGGGCAGACGCAGCCGTCAGCTCTCACCGCCGTCCCGTGCCTTCTGGAAAGGCACTGCCCATGTGTTTGGGAGAGGTGACAGTGGGAAGCGATTTCTTACCTTCTGTGCACACAGTCACACTCGAATATCAGCGGTCAAACAGGACATTGCTGTGTTTTGCTCTTTCTTTTTTGGTAGGTGAGTAGGGGATCAGATAAACAGGTAAATGGTTCATGGAAGCTTTCTGTTCCTGCAGGTATGCACACACACCTGCACAGGTTTATCTGAAAGTTCTTTATACTGAACTGATAACATTTTTGCAAGTTTTTATCGGCAATTTTGATAAATTCTTGCAATTTTTTGTCAGCCCCTTTGAAGAAAGCCAAATCAATATAAATTAATTTTGAACTCGTATAAAGGTGTCCACACTATGTTGTCTGCAATGAATTAAATCAGTGGAAGTTTTACGTGAAGGACAAAATCTTAAAAAACTTAAATGCTCAACATCCTCCTCCTGTGTTCTGCTCTGTTCTCATTGTTTACATGCAGGTAACCCTTATTTTAAGATCAATCAGATTCTCTTGGTTGCAGATAACATGATTAATTAACCGAGGGGCAGCAATTCTGTAATCAGTAACCAGTGCAGAGTGTTAGCGGCTCAGAGGAAACAGCCTGCTCGTGTATCTTCTGGAGTCATGTCATGGGCATTTCTCCTTCTACAAAGAGAGCCTGGCTGTTGGGCAGTGGAGCCAGTTTCTGGAAGAGGTGGTGAGGGATCGTGGTAGTGAAATCCCTGTGACCCAACGTAGAGGTAGGCACCTTCACCGACTGGAAGCTGGGCATGAATCTGAAGCTCTGCAGTGATGTGCCGCCCCTCTAATGTGAGTTCAAACTTTGATGGAGGAGTAGTTTAATTTGAGGTGAAGATTAAAAGAACTGTGGATTTTTCCTCTCCTTTGCCAGAAAAGAAGCACTATCTGGCCAGGATAGGATATGTCCCACTCTTCCATAGCAATGATCCTTTCATGCTCTCAGGGAAATAAACTGCTCTCAGTGTATGGTTCTGTATTACAAGATGGTGATGTTCAGGGGAAATTCAGATTCAGATTAGACATTAGGAAAAATTTTTTTACAGTGACGGTGGTGGAATACTGGAACAGGTTGCCCAGAGAGGTGGTGGATGCCCCATCCCTGGAAACATTCAAGGCCAGGTTGGATGAGGCTCTGAGCAACCTGATCTAGTTGGAGATGTCCCTGGTCCTTGCAGGGGGGTTGGACTAGATGACCTTTAAAGGTCCCTTCCAACCCAAACTATTCTGTGATTCTATGATTCTGTGAAATGAACAAGCATGGCCCTTGATGGATACAGCTCTGCTGGCAGAGCTCCGAATGCTCCGATTTCCCTGGCGGAGCTCCATTTGGTCCTGGCATGGTGGCATTGCCACGCTGCAGGAGAGTATGGCTTTGCTAGTGCAGAGTGCATGGTTGATGTGGTGCACTGGTAGTCAGTACTGATCTTGCACTACAGTCATAGTTTTGCCATGGTTGTGTGAAGGAGAACAGGAAAACAGCGTAGGTTCAGGCTTTTGGATGCGACAGTTTTAAGAGCCTCGTGCTGCCTCCCCTCCTATCCCAGGCTCAGGCCAGCTGCAGTGCTGGGTTAAACCCACAGCAGAAGAGAAGGGACTGGTCAGGACAGCAAGTTAGATAATATGAGGGTTGTAGAATTTCTCAAGAAGCAGTTATAGTTTGTTTTTCCCTTTAAGGAAAATTAGGTTATTTTTTCCACAGAAGTCAGTAGAACTATGACAGTATTAAATCCTATTAAGAAAGATCATACTTGAACACTGGCTTCTGGTTTTAGTGGGGTTTTCTGGGTCTTTCCTAAGATTGGTTTCCTGTTGGTATGTCAGTAATGAAGACATGCCTCTGGAAGCTCTTGTAGCTTAAAAGGTATTTCTCACTTGATAAGTTCTGGTTTTGAGAACATAATGTGTTTATTACAGGTTAACAGATCACATCCCTTATAATTTTCTCAGAAAAGCGATCAATTTCTTAGAATAAAATGGCACTGAAAAAAAATTCAAGTGTTTCCTAATATAGTGCCCCTTAGCCTATCTGTTGAAGGTTTTTTTTTCCCTTGTAATATCTGTTTGCACAGTGCCTAAGTGCTGAAGTGCATTTGCCTAGTGTTATGGTTTGCATGAAATGTAACTCAGAAAAAATGCAGTACACCCTCTACAAAGGCTTAATATAAGACTCAAGCTCTACTTAGAGTTTAATGTAAGCCCTGTTTTGATGGGCTGAAGTAGGATACCTGCTGACTTTTTGCACAGTGATGAATTTCACCTCTACACTTTGATTTGCAATTGATGTTAGTAAGGAGATGGCTTACAGGGAAAGCAGTCAGCGTGAAGACAAGTGTGGAGGCCCTGCCTTCCACTGGAAACGATAATAGGTATGGTGCTCTAGGTTTGACATGGCTTTTTTTTTAGCTTGGGAAATACAGGAGTGGGTAGGCTTGTCAAAAAATAAATGCAGGCATGTTTTCTGCTTTCCAGTGCTTATAGTGCAGCCCAGGAATAAACATCCATAAGCAAGGAAAAGGTGGGTGACAGGCTAAGTCTGGAAAAGGGGCTCCTGAGATGCTGAGCGGGGGCTTCTGAGATGCTGAACGCAATCCCCTGTGATGGCAGGCACCTGTGTTATCCCCTAAGACTTTTAATAAACTGAAAAAGCTTTAAAGCTCTGTCTTATTAGGTGATTTTGGCTCCCCTGTGTGAATAAGCTTAGTAACACATCTCCTTGTCTTCATGCCTCAGAACTCATGAATTTAAGGATTTTTTTTTTTTAGGAGACCTATAAGAGATGTTGTTAGGAAAGAGTTAAAGGAGCCAAAAAACTCAGCTTGGTGGATAGATTTTGGAAAACTTTTGCAGAGGGGCAGAGGAGTGGATGGTCTATGAAAACAGGAAAAAGAAATGATAGGAAGACAATGTCTTTGGTAGGACAGAAAGGAAAGGACACACAAAAAGAGACTAAGTGAAATATGTAAGAAAGCTTTGTGTAATTTTTTGATCCATGAAAACAAAGATGAGAAGACTTAAATCTTTAATTCTATTTGCAGCATATAAGTACTGTGTTAAAGGGGAGGGGTTTTTTAATTCACTGATTGCAACTGGAAATTTGGGGACAGCCTTATAAAAGCTAATCTCTGGGCAGAAGCCAGCAGTGCTGAGCAGTTATTTGATGCAGTGACAATCAGCAGATGCAGAAAGCAAACATCTGTTGTGCTGCCCAGCGCTGAGGGGCCAGCTTCTTGCCTGAAGAACAGGCCAGGGTCTGAGTGTATGTGGTTAGGACTTTGGCAATGAGGAAGGGAACGTATCTGAGTCCTCTATGACACCTCCATAGAGTGGTCCTCTATGGCACCAAAGTGAGGTGCGTGCACACCAAGGGGTGTGCAAGATAATCCATTAGAGTGCAGGATGAAAATATTTTTTGGTAGCATAAATTACAAAAAAAAAAATACTACAACTTTATCTCATGCTTTCTTAATTTGTGTTGGGTTTGTGATGTACAAAATTTATTAGTACAGTAGTACATGTATATTATTTATAAATAAGTACATGCACATATATTGGGGGTCTGTGCTCAAAAATGTTTTACTGCTAGGGTTGCGCAATCAAAAAGGTTTGGAGATCGCTGATCTATGGAGCCCTTAGAAACAGCTAGTGTAGCAAATTAATTAATAAAATACAGTATGATAACTTGCAGAATGCATTTTTTTTTTTAAATACAAATCTACAGTGTGCTGCAGACATTACTGCTCCAAAATTCTTGCATAGTGATGTTCATCCATCAGAGAAGGCCAGAGCTACAAAGGGCTTCTTCACACTGATTTGGGATGTGGCTGAGCATGGCAGTGAAGCTGGAATGTCAGTGTTGCCCATTCCCTGCCTCTGGCTAAAGATGATCAGAGGGCTGGAGCACCTCTCCTATGAGCACAGGCTGAGAGAGTTGGGGCTGTTCAGCCTGGAGAAGAGAAGGCTCCAGGGAGACCTTGTAGCAGCCTTCCAGTACCTAAAGGGGGCCTACAGGAAAGATGAGGAGACACTCTTCAGCAGGGCCTGTTGTGACAGGACAACGGGTAATGGTTTCAAAATAGAGGGAGATAGATTTAGATTAGACATAAGGAAAAAAATTTTACAATGAGGGTGGTGGAACACTGGAACAGGTTGCCCAGAGAGGTGGTTGGTGCCCCATCCCTGGAAACATTCAAGGCCAGGGTGGATGAGGCACTGAGCAACCTGATCTGGTTGGAGATATCCCTGCTCCTTGCAGGGGGGTTGGACTAGATGACCTTTAAAGGTCCCTTCCAACTCGAACAATTCTATAATTCTATGATTTACAAAGGAGGGGGCATTGGGACAGGATCACTGTTGTCACAGTAAATTTAAAAAGGGGGTTAAATCACTTATTTGGTAGTTGAGAAGTAACCTTCATGTTGCCCAAATGATTTACATGTTTCACCCTTGATTGCGCTAGTGCTCGCACAGCAAAGGCAAAATCCTTACATTGCCTTTATCATGCTCAAGCCTTGCTGCTGCTTTCCATTAGTCAGATTTTGTTAGCCTTTCTCATGCTCTGCAATACTTTTTATTCCAGCAGTACAGCCAATTAACACAACCATATCAAAAGAGATTACTTGCAGAGTGGGTCTGATCCAAACCCCACTGAGGTCAGCTGAGGAGCTCCCATGGTCTTTGGCACATTTGGGATAAGGCCCAGGATAAAAAGCTTGTTGAAACAGGGTGGTTGAATGAGTCCCTAGCTCTTTTCAATAGATTTGACTGAGCTGTCCTAACAGTTTTTTCCAACTGGAAAAAAATAGATAACAGCATGTTTGCATACGGGCTGGTGCTCTCCTCCTTTCTCTCCCCCTCCTCCCCGCACGCACATGTATTTAGCACAGAGGCAGACGCGTGGTTGTGTCAACTAACTGACATGAAGCAGCACATCTCTGATAAAACTGGGACTCTGTTTGATGTAGCTGCAGTCAAATGTGCTTGATTTGAATATGAGATTTTTTGAAATCTATTTTCATGCAGATTTTAAAGCCTGCAAGGTAATGAGTCAATAAGACAGCTATTAACACTTCAATCTTTCTGATACCCAGAACAGGAGAAAGAGATGGATGAGATCTGGCTGTTGTAGATTTAGCCAGCCTTTTCATGCTTGGGTTAAGTTAACCCTGGTTTATATGCTGAGTTTCATGTTTGAGTAGTTCCAGATTTTTGCAAATGTGAGGTTCAACTACATAAAAGACTGCTTAGGTGTGCTGAGATTTGCACAGTGATATTTCTTGACTGCATTCTTCCTCCATTTCCACATTTATGTTTCTCTGATAACGTCCATTTTTCAAGGTAATCACACAATAATGTTCACTGACCTTAAAAATTGTGTGCTAGGACTGCCTGCTCATTACTGTCCTCATGTTTTCTCTATATTGATCACAGCAGGCTTGAATAATGAGCTTCAATTTCTGTCATTAGTGTAGGCCATGGAAGCACCGTGTCCAATTATTTGAAAGAAAAAAACACAGAAAACACTTGATTATATATTTTAGAAAGGAGTTTTCTGTTTTCATGTAAGGTCCTGGGAAAAATGACATATACACTAAATATTTTGTTTATTTTGCTTGCCCCTTTCAGGGTATGAACTTACTGAGAGTCACTTGTGTACAAACACAGGATGCTATTGAATGTATCACAAGTGTGCCTAACATTCACATATTTACAATTGCTACATGTTCAGACTGAGTAATTATACATGACAGTGAAGATAATTAGGGGTTCGTGTAGGCACGCACTTGGTAAAATTGTACAGATAGTTGTGCGTCTCGGCTGTGTGAAAATGGTGTCTCTTCAAATTACAGCTTTTGAGGGCTAAAGAAATTTTATCCCCAGAACAGGTAGGACAAACCCAACAGTTCAGTTGTTGCCTTGCTGGACGGGCGGTGGATGTGCAGCAGTCAGCTTCCTGCCGACTCAGCGTTTCTCAGGGGTGACCCACGGGTCTGTGTGTCAGTGAGATGGGGGCACCCCACTCCCTGGGCTCTTTTGAAGCCTGGCCCCCTTTCTAAGGCACACGGTTAACAAATCCCTCATTGTTCCTCTCACCCTTCCTCTCCTCTATTTCCCACTCCTTCTATACAGTTACTTCTTCCTTGCGTTACTAGTTCAGCAGCAAGCGGTTTCAGCTGGGCGTTTCTGTCATCTTCACTCTTCTGGCCAATGTGGTCAAAACCTCTTTCCTCTGCTATCTTCAGATGCCTGTATTTGGACACCTACATGTACATAATGTGATGATTTCTTTTTTTCTTTAGAAAAAGTTGGGTGCCTGCAGCTCCCCTTTGTTTCTGGAGAACTTCTGTGCAATGGCTGGTTAAGATGGAGCCCCTTTCTTTGAGGAGATAAATGTAGATTTAGGAGCTTTGTCTTTTGACACCCAAGTTTGAAAAATGTGGCTGCAGGCAACGATGCAAACTATGTAATCTTTCTGCTTTATAATGAGAGAAACACTGAAATATGTTTCTAATAAGTGAGGATAATGCGATGTGGAATATGCAGCCTCTGGGTTACTTCTTGTTGTTTTTTTAATTAAATCCAGGAAAGTTTGTTTTGTTTAAGAGCTTTGTAAGCAGAGAGTTGTGAAGTATCAGTTGTGTGCAGAACTGCTGTTCTGCTGCTTGAACAGGAACAAGACGGCAGCCGATTCAGTGGCAAGGTGGAGGAGCCCGAGCAGCTAGCATGGGAGCTGTGATTACTGTGTATGCAGGGTGCCTGAACTCACATACCATCTTTCATAAGCACTAAATTACTTGTAAAAACAAACAAAACCTTGCTTGCACCGTTTTAGAGACGTGCAACCTATTTTACCACCAGCTGCAACTCGCTGGTGGAACAATAGGAACCACCGTAGCCGTGGATGACTGGTCCGAGGACGTTTCATAAGGCCTCTGAGTCATCACCCATTTATTCCTTGCAATGTTTCACCAACCAGGTGCAGGCAAGTAAGAGACTGAGCTGCCCTTTGGCCAACATGCTAGCAGCTGTAACTGTAAAAACCTCTTTGTCTCCGCTCAATCACAAGCATTTCAAATAACCCAGTCCCCAGATTTTGTCCCATCACCATGTACTGCCATCAAACTCTTTGCCTTTTCATTTTCTTCTTTCTTTCTCAAATGCTGCTTTCTAACATCATAGGTCAGTCTTCCACTGCTTTGCTCTGTAGGATGAAAAGCTGTGACAGGGTGCACGTAAAAGCCCGTGCCAGTAGTCAAGCAATAGGAGGCAAATCTTGCACACCCAAGAGAGGGCTACGCTCTGCTGTAAAATACAACTCCGTTCAAGTTGACTTGTTTCAGAATCAAAAAGGCAACTATTCTTCTGGCTCTGATCTGTCAGGAGACAAAAAGGAACATCACAACTTTAATTTTCAGGGGTTTAAGCCCACAGGTGGCCTGGCCATAGTAGTAAGTCTCAGGTGCTTCATATGTTGCTGAAGGAATAATTAATCCTGCCTGCCTGCCTCTCATAGAGTGGTAAACCAGTGCAGGTATGGCTGCTGAAGGATGTGTGGTCTCCTTTGGTACTCCTGCTTTGAGGTTGAGAATATACCTTGTGAGGCCTTGTGTTTAGGAGCAGATGAAACGAATGAGTTGTTTCTCAGTTAATGTTGAAAAGGAAGCCTAGTTAGAAGCTCACTATATTAATTTTTTTTTTTTTTATAAAGTGCTGTACTTATTTGAGAATGTGTTTGGATGCACTGACTTTGAAATGGTAGGTTTTTGATCTTTTTCTTCCTCCTTCTTTAAAAGATGCTGTAGTTTACCAGCAGTTACTGTAAGTCACCGTACAGGAAACAGTTCTTTACTGTTCATACATCCATGTGTGCTCATCAATCTGTACATGCAGAGGGTTGCACAAAATCCTCTAATGATGTTGTGCTGTAGTTGCAAGGTTCAAAATCATGACTGTGCTGTGGTCTTGCATCTCTGTGATCGTGCCCTTTAATAAGAGACATTCCCCTATGTACATGTAGAAGTGTTTCTTTTGTTGTTTTTCCCCTTTTCCTTCAAAGAATCACTGTTCACAATATATGCCTGATTTTTTAAATTATTATGATTATTTTTTGTTTATTATCTTTTTTGAAAAGTGAAAGACTTGTGGGAAGACTGGTTTCCCAAAGAGGCTTTTTCTGGTATGAGGAAGGGAGACATGCCTTTCTTCACAGAGGTCTTTGTGATGTCTTTAGATAGAAGCCTCCATGCTCTAAAACATGTTTAATGAAATTGTATGGTAGGATAAGATACTGAAATAAAAGCCAAGAGCTAGAATCTAATAAATTTTTCAACAAAGAAAAGCCTAAACATGTCTGGGACTGTTTGGCTAACTGTTAGCTGGCTTGGTATCTTTGCTTAGGCTCCCATTTAAAAAGGCAAAGTATTTGTCTCTGCAGATAAGCTGTGGGCAATTTCTAACCAAAGCCTTTTCGTTGCTGTCTTTAGCTGTGTGACTGTATTGGTGTGGAAGGGACCAGTTCTGGGACTTTGTCACTAATTTACTGGTAGCACAAATCCCTCCCTGATGTAAGAGCAGGAAAATGGTCCCTCTTCCATCGATAGCTATTGCCCTAATTGTTGTTTGCTAATCGCTTGTTTATTTATAGACCAGAATGAGCTATGCTTCCATCTAGTTTGACTTCCTCTGGCTTCCTTCTGGCCGTGCCTTTTCTTTTTAGACTTTGTAGGGGGAAGTGCTGTATGGTGTAAGTTTCTTGTTTGCTTGTCTTTTTCTCTCTTTAAAAAAGAAAGAGGAGTTTTCTTATGAAAGCTACAGTGAGTCCACTAGCTTCCTTGGTAAACTATTTTAATCTTCCCATGCCCTCTATCCCAGGAAA
Organism: Chlamydotis macqueenii; assembly: GCF_036417535.1. NCBI lineage: Eukaryota > Metazoa > Chordata > Aves > Otidiformes > Otididae > Chlamydotis > Chlamydotis macqueenii. Next base: position 62,883,579 of record NC_141556.1, on the reverse strand, counting down.
TGGCATCTGAATTCAGGGCTACATTTTTGTAATGTCTATATCCAGCTCCGTGAGTGTTTTGGCTTTGTCAGGGAGGGTGGAAAGCTGCTCACTGTCACAGCTCCTTTCTGTGCAGGTATTTGCAGGCAGCAGTCAAGGGACCTCTCAACTTTCTGTTCAGTGTGCTGCACTAACTGAGCTCCTTAAGCTTCTCTCTTAAAAGTTGTTTTTATTTCTTCTTCCCCATCCTTAGATATCTTTTTACAAGTCTCCTGAGCTCCACCCAGTATTCCCACGCCTTTCCTGAACAGTAGCGGGACAGGACTGTGTGTAATAGTTGTGCAGGTGTCTTACCTATGCTCCACACGTTGTTTCCTCACTTCTGCCTGGTAGCCTCTTTTCTTACTCCTGGGGATTGTGTTGGTGCTTCTGGCCGCATCAGCAATGCTGCCAGCTCTAACTGAAGCAGTGACCTAGGAGCTGTCTGTGACCTTTCCAAGCAGAGCCATCCACCCTGGAGGTATGAGCCGTTTCTGCTTTCTAGATGCATCATCAGGCTGCCAAATGACTTCACTTCCCTGTTCTGTAGCTGCAGCCTCTCCTTTTTGCTCTGTGCTCTCCTACCCGTCTTTGTGTTGGTGGTTCTCTTTGCCAGGAAAGAGCTTTAGAGTTGCTCTGTTTAAGGGAAACGCTTCACATAGTGACTGAGCTGACCTAGCAGCTCACAGCTGCCAAAAAGAGATGTTCCCCTTCCCGTTGCCTGCTTGCTGGTGCCAACTCTGGGCCTCATTTGGCCCCTTGGTGACCTATCCAGCTACTGATACTAGATACAAAACCACCAGAAAATAAGTTCATTTCTGCTGGGCTGGTTTGCTGGTTTAGTGGCTGCATCTGCTCAGGCAAGGATCAGATGAACATAGCGAAAGCAGCAAGAGGGAATACATGGAGGTGGGTGGTAGGGGGAAGGGAACCACTTATTTTCAGGGGCTGTGAGGTCTCAGATTGTCTCAGCTGCCTTCTGCAGCCCTACTCTAACAGATGAACTGCTGGCTGGACTGTACCCATATAAATGTCAGGGCCAGGATGGGTTTGTCACAGTTCAGGTGAGTGGGACCCAGAGTTCCAAACATCAGGTCTCATGGCCGCTCCAGTGGCTCTATGGCAGCAGGATGCCAGAGAAAGAGAGAGACCTGTGGATACATTCCTTAGCTCAGAAAGTCTAGGTCAGATTTAAGTGGCTGTAACTCATGATTCCTTTTGTTACTCAACAAGAAACTATCCCTGTAAGTTCTCCTAGCAAGAGTCCTGCTGAGTAATACCTCACAGTTATCGGCCATGTTTTGCGGCCAAGTATTGAGCCAGCTTTTAGCTTGCCTAGTTCGGTGTCACATTAGTTTTTTCATGTAGTGTGAGGTCTTTTAAGCAAGACATTACACGATCTAGTGATTCTAGAGCAGTGGACTAGCCCAAGTAGATGCTGTTGTAAGAGTTGTAGTTATCAACCATACCTCTACCCTTGCCAAAAAAGCCCCACCCCAGCCTGAAATGAAAGGCTTGTTTGACAATACTGAAAGGCCTTAATTACATTTTTAGCCTCTCATCAAATTCCCTGTTGATGGCATCCCAAATTGATAGTTCTGTTATTTTACACAAAGATGACGTAAGGCTAATTGACTTATCATTACCTCTGCTTTTTTTCTTGTTCCTTTACATTTTTGCGTTATGCTGGCAGTCCTTCAAATGCTCTGAGTTGTGCTAGTGTTCCAGGATTAAAAAAAAAAAAAAAGTATTATTAGTACAAAGCATCTTAGCCATTTTGTTAGGCATGGGTAATGTGACACTAATTAATTTTGAAAATGTTCTCCTTCAGCAGGATGCTGCCTCATCTTTTCTTCAGTTACAAATTGCACCTTTTCTATTGCATAAGTTCTAAGAAATGCTTTTTCAGAATATTGTCCGTCCAAATGTGGATACCTTTAAATGCAAAAGTGAAATCAATCACTCTTCTAAACCACTCAAGTAAGCAGTAACCAGATACCTTCCTCGCATAACAAATCTCAAGGTTTCTTGGAAGAGGAAAATTGAAGTTATCTTTTTGTATTTTATCTTGAGGAAAGGGAAGTTGCCGCAGCAGACAGCCTTTACACCAACTTGCAGGTCCCTAGGCTACTGTGATAGTCACAGGCAGGTTCTGGCCCTTTGCATGGATTTGAAGTAAAAGAAGTTGAGAAGGGCTAGGTTCTCCAGCAGATAGATAGCCCAAACAACAGAAGAGAGCAAAACTAACTGTAACTGATAGGACTATAGCCTAGAAAATCTTCAGCCTTGCATGTTAGGCTTTCCCTGAGCGTTGTTTTACTTAGTGTGTGCGTATGTGCGCACATGGGTGTACATACGTGGATGTATACATAAATACAGAAGTGTGGTTTCCTCAAGGATTCAAAAGTGCCCTAGCTTGAGTTTGCTATTCCTAGTGTAGAGAAAGAGTAAGCAAATAGAGCAGCCACTCCGCGGTGTGGTCTGCTGGCATAGGAATGCATCGCCTTACCTGGACCTTTAAATTGCAATCACGGTTTCTCTTACCACTTGGGGGAGACATTAAAATTAAAGCTTGTCTTCAGAGCTCTGGTAGCGGCCAGTGAGGGTCACCTTCTTCCAGATGACAATGTTTGGCACATGGTATATAAGATTTATGCTGTACTACACTTTACTTGGTTTGGGTTGATTGTGCTAGTGCCTTCCTGAGTGTGGTTTTTTTTTTTTTTTTTTTTTTTTGGTATTCCTCCAGTTCAGAGGTGTTGCCTTTTTGCCATGACTGGATATTCCAGTCTAGCTTCACTTAGGATAGATGCTAAACTTGAACTGCCCAGTGGTAAGTAAAAGAATTTGTCTTCAGGCCTCCAGCTTTGTCTTATGGCTGGCTCCTTAGAGACAAACTAAAGCAGAAAATAATTACACAGATCTGTAATGAACCTAAGAAAAAGTTATCACTGTTTTAGTTAGCACAAGAAATACACAAATCCAACTGTAATAACAAATGAAGCTGTTTCCTTGCATCAGAGTCTCTTCCTTCTTTGTGGCTCAAGGTAGCGTTGAGGATCCTGCATCCCCTCTCCAGTATGTGACTTCTCTGAAACTCTGACTGGCTGAGACATTCTTCCCTTTTGACAAGCCTCTTTCTTCCTACCAGGATTTCTGTAATGCCTTGGTCTTATTCTCTTCTGCTCTCGATCACAATTGTGTTGTCAGTTCTTTTATTTTTATCAACTTCTTAATCTATTTTAAAGCCTCTGTGTATCAGCATCTAGTTTCTTTGTTCTGCCTCTGGAAAATATCACTGATCTACACCTGGGCACTTGCGGAGAGAGTGAAGAAAACTGGCTTCTCTGGGCTTCGGCTGTCCTCTTGCCTCTCTTTGAAGGTGAATCATTCATGGTAATGACTCGCTATCCTTACCTCCCTGTGGAATCTTAGTTCATTGTGGTAGTTAAAAAGTAATCGGATGACAGTGAGCAGACTTCCCTCTGCTTTAGGGGACCCTGTGATGATGATTTATTTATCATTTTCGTTTCAGCAGGAGCTATGAACCCCTGTCAAAGATCAGGGCTCCGCTGTGCGTGTGAAGGCTGTGCGGTGTAATGGGAAGATGGTCGCTGTCTCACTGAATTTGCAGCTGAGGCGTTGAAGCGTTTTGCTTTCATGTGCCAGGAGCATTTGAGACTGTTTAACTGAAGGAGAGAGGGCAAGCTGGGACAGGGGTGCGATAGCAGGTCCTTTGAGAGACGCCGTGAAGGGGGCCTTTAGCGGGTTTGTACGGCACGTTACTTGTGCAGCTGTATTTCAGATGTTAAAAACCCAGGAGCCAAAGGAACAGGGGACAGTAATGGACTTTCCTTTGTTAGCAGAGAGCATTGATTACAAATTGCATCCAGGAGCCTGCCAGATAAACAGCTCGAGAAAGAACATGACTGATGCTGGAGGAAAGATGCTTCATTGAAATTTGCTCTTGCTGTGCCCAGCTGCTTCGTGAAGGGGAGGACTGTGGCCGTGTGGATTGTGGAAGATCCAGAAAAGCAGGCTGCAGAATAAGCTGTCGTGTGCTATGACACCGAGTAATGCAAATCAACTCTGTTCCAGGAAAGCCATTTCCATGTCAGCCTCTACATGAAAATTATCTGACTTGAACAAGGCTTTATTTGTAAAGTTAAAAGAATTATTCTTAAGGATTGGAATTTGTCTGTGTCATGGAGGAATGGCCAGAATGGACTTCAAAGTGCAGTCTGAAGATGAGATAATGTGCAACAAGAACTTTTTTTTTTTTTTTTATTACCAACAGCCCAGAGAGGAACATGTCAGCTTAAAAAGTATATTTCTGTCTGAACGGTCCAACCTGCTGTTTTACAAGTAATGTGTGGTGTTACTGCATTTTTCAGTGATTAAAGAAGGAAAATACCTTTCAGTCCCTTCTGCTCTGGGTTTGACACTTCGTGCATACCCAGTGTTGCTATTCCTGCGTGTAGCTGGTTGCTCAGTCTCCTTACGGCTTGAATGGGTGATTTAGAGCTCCAGGAAACTCCAATTGCTTTTGTTTTGCTTTTAATCTGGATGGCACTTGGGAGCAACACTTGAGCCCACTTTTTTTTTAGGCAGTTTTTTAAGTTCAGAGACTCTCCTTGAAGTTTGCTTCCTGCGATCCTTTCATCCAGTCTGTTTGAAATTCTGCTTTTCCTTTGGCTTTGTTTGGCATCTATTCAACTACCTTCTGTTTTGTAGTAGGTAGCAGCCTTTGTTAGTAGCCCGCGATAGCTTACTCAGGCTGGTGTTGGTGATTGACTGCTCAAGCACACTGGAAGGTAATTGAAATAATTTCACTGCTCTTCTTGTCTCATGCTGTGGTTGCTAAAGGGTATTCTACTAGTGCTGGGGTAGGGAAGAAAAGTTATGTGTATTCCTTGCTCTGTTTTGTCTCTTATGAGAATTCACATTATGAAAAGGACTGAGTTACTTTTCTTTCCTGTGAGCTCAACTCTTCTCACTCCATAGGTACTCAAGAAGTCATGAATAAGGTGCAAAGAAAAAGAGGAGGCTGAGTTTATTTTCTGTATTTCCACAAGCCTTTGAACCCCACTTCTGTGCTTCCACTCACTGTTCGTGTACGCAGGAGCCTTGAGGTTGGAAGGATTGTCTCTTCTTCCTTTCAGAAATTAATGATGTTGTTCCTGGGTGACCACAGTGCTTTGCTGCTTTTCACGAAGGGAGCTCCAGAGATCTTTCACTCTAATTCTTGTGGTATTAAATTAATGCAGCAAAACAGAGCTCTGGACTCAAACTATTTAGATGCATGTGTGGTAGCTTCTCTTGTTAAATTCTGGGGCTTTGCAGCCAGCACCGGTGTTATTTTGTGATGTAGCAGATTGTCATTTGTTCCCTGGAGCATTCTCACTTCCAGTGGGTCCTTCATGTGGCTGGTTCAGCCGCCTGCCAGGAAATGGAATCGCTCCTCCGGAGGTGTTTGTGCCTCCTTTGTACCTGTGTGGTGTGGAAATGAAACGTGTGTCTGTGTGTGTGAAGTGTAATTTAATAATTTGTGGTGGTTTTTATTTATTATTGGGAGTAATTGAAAATGAGAGAAACAGAAGAATGAAAATCTGAGCAAGAAAAGAAAAATAGAGAGGCATTCTTTCTCCTTCTGGCATCAGAGTACTCCTGGTTTTCAAGTCACGGGGAGCAGGCAGAGTATCCAGTATTAATTTCAAGTTTATCATAGGCTGTCTGGTATGTACAGTATTACAGCATCTTTCCTGTAATTACAGGTCAGACAACATTGTCGTTGTCACCCTTCTACTGTAATGGATTAGAACTTGCATAAAATAACTAGCTATGAGTTGAGATTTTATGCACGCTCTCAGACTGAGAGCCAGCAAATCCTTTATTTTTAATCTGGCATACTTAATTATAGGCTGGTCTGAGAGCACTGCAAGTTAAGGTTGTGTGATGGCTCCATTATGCAACTCTATTTTCAATTACTTATCACTTTATCAAACTCTAAGCAGCTGGGCTTGAAGTTTTCCAGGGCTGGTGTCTGCCTTAGGTGGAATTACTGAAAAATTTCAGTTAAAATAAGCTCCATCATTTCTGAGACAAAGGCTAAAGAAAAAATGTTGGCTTGCTTGTTTTATTTTTGGGATCTTTCTGAGGTTTTTTTTTTTTTGTTACTCTGTAGAGGTGGTGTTTGATTTTTATGTTGGCTTTGACGCAGGGATTCAATATTTGGTGAGAGGAGGTGTTTTTTGTCAATGAATGTACTTTTTGCCTTTGTCATGCAAATCTGGGCAAATTGTAAGTCTTTGAAAAGCAACAACTAGCACACATTCACTGGAATCTCTTATGTTTTTATACATAATTTTAAGCTAATATTGCTGATTCTGTCTTTGCTAAGCAGATTCCCACCCTTTGTGTGTGCTGAGGGTTGACCAGGCAGCAAGTCCCTGAGAGCAGCTCAGCTTACAGGGACTGGGAAAAGCATTTCTGTAATGGATCCCCCATGCGATAGCATCAGTGAAGCTTGGGCACAAGAACTGCATGTGGGGAGCCTGCCTCACTCCTCCAGTGGCCCTTTTCCTCGTGATTCTTGCACCATCTGCATGTAGCACTGCCAGGGAGGATGGAAAGGTGGTGTAAACGTGGGTGTCGAAGTGGTGAGGAAGGAGGGGGCTTGTGCAAGCGGTCACAGGATAAATCGCTGCATGGAGGACGGTGAATGGCTGATACAAAACAGCGTGAGACTGTGTTGGGAAGGGATCAGTTGGGGAGCTCACGGCAGGAGGTGGGGCAGTGGCTGGGTGAGGGGAGCAGCACATATCCGCTCAAGGGAGAAGCAGAGATTGGGGCTGGGGGTGACAGTGACACCATGGATGAGGAAGAGCGGGTATGTGGTGGTGCTGCCAGAGGAGAAGATGAGGGCTCACTGGTGAGGTGTCATCACCCAGCAAGGGGCCTAGCATTTTGGTTTAGGAACTCTTCAGTTTTGCTGTGTTTTTTACTCTCTGCAGAAGTATAAGAGAGGCCCCCTGGCAGGCTGTGCCTTGTAGCTCCCTTGCGTGAAAGACAACCTGCTGCTTCCGTCAGCTCCCCCATTAGCTCACTTGGCAAACGTCTCTGCCATAGTCCTAGGGTCTTTTGATGACCCTTGGGGATGCAAAATGATGCAATGTGATGGATTTTTAATGAACTTTTAAAAAACTTGAGAACTAGCACAGAAAATTGCATTAAATGCACATTGTTGAGGTTATAAAGTCAAGCTCACACAAGTTAGGAAATGTCAGAACAAAGTTGGGCTGTGGACCATTAATTCAGGCTCTCTGTAGACTATGAAGTGATCTCTGGAACTCTGATCACATCTTTTTCTAGTCAGCAGGACCTCTGCCACGTTCAGTGCACTGGATGGATGGTGACCCCTTGATGTTAACTTAAAAATAAATAAATAAAATAATTATTTCCTGTGCCATGTAATCATGAGGTCTTGTGCATTTATCCAGAACTGTCTAAAGGGAGGTGAATTGTCCCTGCAGTCTGTCAGAGCTGCTCACTTGAGGCTACAAGTGGGGAAGATGCCCAGAGGTTTGTTCCAGTAACTTGGTCTCTGCTTTGGTGCCTACCATCCTGCCATATGTACACTGACAGGTTGGTCTCCAAAAGGGGGGGGGAGGACTGTGTTCCCCACCTCACCTTCAGTTGCAGAAGATGTCTCAGGCCCAAAAGCGCTGGGAGGCATTGAGACTCTTGAAGCAATTTTGACTTTCCCAGGGCTTTTCCTGGCAGGGTGTGACTCCGTGCAGCCCTTGTGCCAGCTGGTTCTTAATAGCACCGTGTGGCTCCGTACGTACTGTTGCTGTTGAGGAATGTGGTACAAGACCTGAACTGTAAAACCAGTTGCCTGACTGCACCAGACATCAAGTAAATTGTCTGAGAGACCAGAAATACATGGATTAAGAAATGAAAGGCAGCTGAGGTAGGTGTAGGCTAGTGGGAGTACAACTTAGCTTTGCCTGCACAACACATCACTACTTGATGTGTATAGATCATGGGATAATTTTTAGGTAACGCTTTGGGAATGCAGCCACCGTGCCATTGCAATCCCTTTTTGACCCTATGAAATAAGGGGCCAGTGGCCTAGTGAGTACCTCCTTTATGGCAATGAAAAGCCAGAATGATCAGGCTCTTAAGTGGATTTTCCTCCCTCAATTTAAACATGAAACTGCATCCCACATTGATACCATTATTCCTGGTATTTAGGAATGGTTGAGATGCATACAGGAGCAGGTGCCATGTTTTCTGCAAATGGAGTTACATCACTAGGATATGAACTTGCATAACAATTAAGAAGACTAATTAAGCTGAAACTTCATGTCCTTTTAATTATGCAATTAAGATGTCCCAATTACAAAATTAAGCTATGTAATTATGTGCAGAGTAAGAAAAAACTTTATGAACTTTTACTGTGGTTTCTGAAAATTGTGTTTCTAGCAAGGCACCTGTTCATGCAAACTTCAGTCTTCCTGGCCGAAGCTGGAACATTTATGACATTTGAGGTGGTACCATTTTCTCTGTGTGCCTCACAATATCTGTGTGAATAAAAAGGGGGAAAAGGAAATTGATCCTTAATAAAGATATGGTACCAATGGTCCTAGGGAGCAAAAGGAAGACTTGGCCTGTGGTTAAGGCAGCAGGGCTGTCACATGAGAGCTGAGCTTAGCTATCAGGTCCAACCCAGGCTTCCTGCAGACATCCAGAACTGTGTATGGCCTCACATATGCACCAGACCTCCGATTGGCTGTGGAGACGCTCCTTCTGGTGAGGAGGTCATCCTTTGTATCGGCATAGAGTGGAGGTCCCACCTCTTTTTCCAAGGATATATGTTGCTATAAGGATGCAACAGACTCTGCTCTTGACCTCCATCATTTTGTTTAAAGGTGTTGAGGCAACGATGAAGGGCTGAAGCTGTGGATTTATGGCTCTTGTTCTTTTACTCTTTATTTGGAAGAATCACTGCCCAGTGTGAAGGGCCTGTGCTCTGGGAGAGGTGATGAAGTATTGTCATTGGCCTGCTGTACGGACCATCTGTCTCTCCCAGGGCTACTCTGGAGCATGGTGAAGCATGTTGCTTTTCTATATGGGCTTTTTCATTTAATTGGCCTTGATTCACTGCTAATTCTTTTTTTTTTTTTTTTTGTCTTTTTTTTTTTTTTTCTTTTAAGTCAAAGCAATCCCTAAAACTTTAAACACACTGTGACAACCTGCAGCCTTATTACAACCAGTCCCTTGGGCCTATTGGTTCTCTTAAGATAAGAGACACTAAAAAATTGTTCAGCAGATCAGAACAGTATGGATTAAAAAATTATTGTTAGCAGATAGATGAGGTATAAATTCAATATTGGGCATATAATTTGGCCTCTCCTGCACGTTATTCCTGGCGCGTTAGCAAATGTTTCAATGAAATAGTGATCCTATGGTCACTTAGATTTTGCAGCTGGAAAACGTCTGCCTCTGTGGAGGCAGATGGTGCAAGTGTGTGTGATGTCTGTCTTTTTCTTGGGCAATTATGTCAAAATTAAAACATTAGGAGTGCATGCAAGTGATTAAGGAGAGCAAGTGTTACATGGAATTTCTCATTATCTCTCTGAAACTGGTATTACAGCCCTACAAATTCGTAGTTAAAAAGTATAGATTTGTTGAGCTTGAATATGAAATTGAAGTACTCAAGTAGCCTTATCTCAAAAGGGCTAAAGTCCTTTTTGAAGCTTACCTCTAGAATTTCCTGACATTATACTTCTGGGGTTTTTTTGGTTTTTTTTTTCTTTTTCTTTTTTTTTTTTTTTTTTTTTTGGCAGGGGGGAATAGTATTAATTCCCTACTATGAGCCTGGTATTCTACAAAACCAAATGTATTTCCTTTCAGCAAAACCTGCCATTTTCACCAAGGATACTGCTGGGTAACATAAAGGGCAATTTGGTAACCTTTGTTGGCCAAGGTTAGAACAGGTTATGAGAGGGATTTACTTTTCCCATTTTTCTCTCCTCTGCCCTTGTGAGAGGGTGCCTCAGGACCTACCTGTCTTTTGGGGATGGACAGCTGATTAATTTTGTGTTTTGTTCTGTTTTTCTTTTAGTGAGTATACTTTCTGGAGGCACTAACCAGAAGTGGTTGTATCCACCTAGGGTGGTATCCACTTTGTAATACTCACCCGCTTGTAAGACCTGGGTTCTGCGTGTTCCTCTGTCAGAATGGGACTAGAAAATTATTTTCAATCTTAAATATGATGAGCAGAAGACTGGAGGAAGGACTTGTGTGATGGCAGCTCTCCAGTGACCTTGCTGCAGTATTTGTAACGCAAAATTTCCCAGAGAGAGCTAAAAGCACAATGTCTAACTCTGTAGCCAGCCCAGGGATGACATAAATATTTTGGGGAGACTGTGCTGTCTAGGCAGCACTTCTAGGAATGCTTGTGTATTTTTAAATGAGCCATCATTGTAATGTTGGGAGGCTACTGTTATTCTGTATGTTATCACTACTTTGTGAGCAAAACACATCCTACTGTTAACTGGGATCTGGTATGGGTATATGTAAATAGAGGCAAATAGGTGAAAATGCATGACAATTATCTCTTGTTTGGCAGGAATGATTTCCATTATCTCAGCAAAATACTTTATTTTCCCACTCAGTCTTCCAAGTAATGCACCTCCCAGCTCCCAACAATGAGATTAAATAACCTCACTTTTTTTTATCTCTGAGTGTCCTAGTTTATAGCTTTCAGATATTATTAGGTTGTGCATTACTTAGATGTAGCAGTGACACACTGTCACTACTGAGAGAAATTTGGGGTAATTTCAATGGTATATTGAACTCTGTGATGCAGAATTGGCAACTCTGTAATGTTACCTGCTACACAAATTGATTGCACTTAATGGTAGACTGTATAATACTTTTTCTTGCAGCACTGATCAGTACTGACCTGGCTGAGCAGATGGCTCCTTCTGTTGATTGCATGTCCATCACCACTTATGTTAATTATCTGTTGATTTTAACTCTTTCTCCTTATTTTTTGCATAGTGTTTTGTGGAGAGAAGTTTACGTTTCAGAGAGCTTAAATCTACCATGCTGTCCTACAGGAATGTATTTGGCATGTTAACTCTTTTTTGACGGTTGTGTTGAATATATACAGAGAGCATCTAGCTCTGAGAGGCCATTTGAATGTCTTCAAAGAGTTATTGAATTGTTTATTGATCTACTTCATTACTCCTGTTCCTCTGGTTCCTTTTGATGTCTTGTCACTTTGTTCAAAATATAATGCCAGGGTTTTAAATTAATAGTTGTGCAGGAAGCCCTACATGTGTAAATATTAGGGTATGTTTCTCCTTTGAGTGAGAATGTGCTAGATTGTTCAGTAAATATTGCTGCCATCAGAGTCTTCTCCTTTTTCATGTCCCTCCCTTTGCACAAAGATTCCTTCCTCTCAAGGAAACTGAATTGTCTGAGGTTTTATAACAGTCTAATCTCTTACTCTGCCATTGGAAGCTTACAGACTAGTTCCCTGCTTAGGAAAATAAATTTGATTAATTTTTCCCTTCTTCCCTTTAATCTTTTCCATGACTCTCTTATATTTGTTCAATTCATGAATTAAAAGTGTGTGCTGATTTTTTTTAATTATTTTTTTCCCCCCTTTCATTAATTTATTTAATCACCTTTTGAGGCTTTTTAAGCTTCTGGAATAGACAACATCCATGGCAAGGAGTTCCATAGTTAGTATATTGATTATTTGGATAAGTGCTTAATTTTTAATCCTGCCACCTGAATATTCATTTGTGGATTTTATTTTTTTTTTAATAGTGGGTAATAAATAATGGAGGGAGACAGATTTAGGTTAGATATTAAGAAAAAAATTTTACAATGAAGGTGATAGAACACTGGCACAGGTTGCCTAGAGAGGTGCTGAATGCCCCATCCCTGGAAACGTTCAAGGCCAGGTTGGATGGGGCTCTCAGCAACCTGATCTAGTTGGGGATGTTCCTGCCCCTTGCAGGGGGGTTGGACTAGATGACCTTGGAAGGTCCCTTCTAACCATAACCATTCTATGATTTTTTTATTTTTGAAGCCATGCAGAATCTTAAATATATTTGTCATATTCTACATCAGTTGCTTCTTTTTCCAGGATTAAGATGATAGCCTGTTCCTTATTCCTTGTATGGAAGTTGTTCCATATTTTTGGTCATCTGGGTCACCTCAGTATATCTTCTATTTCTAGATTTTGCATTTGACTTAGCCCCTCTACTCCATTGGCTGGTCTTCTACCCTTAGTGTGCACCCACAGCAGCAGCAGGAACTTGCTTGATACTAGATTAATTTTTGTGATAAATTGACATGGAAATGTGTTAAGTAGCAGAGCAGAAATAAGACTTCCCACTGGTCACAAGGCAGGTTCAGGACTTTTTCATTTGGATGCGCAGCTTCTCCAAACATGTTGTGACTGCCTGCAAGGCAACCCTGCCTGTTTGCACTCTTCCAACTTCTAGCCCACCAAATTCCCAGCAACAAAACTTGACCATGGTTTTCCCAGTGCACTTAGCACACAGCTCAGTGAGTTACTGGCCAAGCATGTGTCGTGGGTGTGCTGAGTATTTGAATCAGATGAATTAGCCTCTTTGAGTTACTGGTTGCTTCTGGCTGAAAAGGCAAAAGTTTTTGCCATGAAGATGTCAGATCCATGTATTGCTTATGTGCATTGTGAGTTATACAGGACAATTTTAAATTTTTTTTTTCATAGAAGAAGCCCTCAAGTCACTCCTTCCTCTCTCTCCCCCACCCAAAATGGTGGGAATGAGCTGAAATATTGCAGAGGTGGGGAAGAAGGGTCTTAAAATAATGTTTAAGGTTGCACAACATAAGCTCTTACATTAGAAACAGCCAAAGTCAAGATCACCTGTGCAACATCAGTGCTGCATGCAGAAAAGAAGGAAGATCTATCAGTCTTTAAGCACTTGCATACAGTTTTATTTTCTGCAAAACTGCAGATAGTTCAACAATACCAGAAATATTGTGAAATCATAGGGTAGAGCTAGATGTGTTTATGGATGAGGTTTGGGTTTTTTTTGGTTTTTTTGTTTGTTTGTTTGTTTTTTTCCTGCTGGCCCTACCCTTTCGTTGTTTTATTTCAGTGTGTAGCTTGACTACAGCACTTCTGTTTCCCATCTCATTGTAAACCGTGTTTCCTTACCTTCTGAAAACCTACTTCAAATGTGTTATGGTTTTGTTTAGTGAGGGGGGGCCTAAGGTGGTAGCTTCTGTAGGAAACTGCTAGAAGTTGCTCCCCTTTGTTCAGTGAACTCGGCCGGGCCTAGGGCGGACCTGCTGCTGGCCAAGGCCGAGCCAATTGGTAGCAGAATGTCCCGTGATAATGCCTCTGCGGTAATGTATTTAAGAAGGGGAAAACAGGAGAGAGAGAAAAAAAAAAGAAGAGAAGATGTGAAGAAGCTGAGTCAGGGCAGAGGCGCAGAGGGGGAAGCGCAGGCCTCATGGGCCTTGTGGGCCTCACCCTCTGGCCTCTTGCCAGGCGGCTGACTGGGCCCAACTCGGCCCGGCCTGGCTGCAAGAAGTGGAGAGGAGATGAGATGGATGATGTGAAGAGATTCTGAGAGGCATCTGCCAGCCTGTTGTGAAGAACTTTTCTTGTGAGAGAAACAGCTGCAGATGCCAAGGTCAGTGGAGAAAGAGGGGGAGGAGTGATGCGGCTCCTGGCCAAGATTCCCCTGCAGCCTGTGGTGATGACCGTGGTGGAGCAGATTGTCCCCCTGCAGCCCATGGAGGTCCACAGAGGAGCAGAGATCCACTTGGAGCCCGTGAAGGACCCCACATCGGGGGAGGTAGATGCCTGAAGGCAGCTGTGGCCTGTGGAGGGCCCACTGGGGCAGCCATTCTGGAGAGACTGCACTCCATGGAAGAGATTACCCATGCCGGAGCAGTTTCACGAAGGACTGTGACGTATGGGTGGGACCCCACAACAGAGCAGGGGAGGAATGTGAGGAGTTCTTCCCCCGACCATGAAGCAGCGATGTAAAACAACGCGTGATGAACTGACTGCAGCCCCCATTCCCTCTTCTCCCCCTGTGCCACTTGGGGTGGAAGGTAGTAGAGATAATATTAAGCTCGGGAAGAAGGAGGGGTGAGGGGAGGTTATCTTGTTTTCTGTCTCATTATCCTGCTGTTTGTAGTAATAAATGAATAGTTTTCCCCAAGTCGAGTCTGTTTTGCCCGTAACAGTAACTTTAAGGATTGTCTCCCTGTCCTTATCTCAAACCTCAAGCCATTTTTCCTTATATCATCTCACCCTATTCTCTTGGAGGGTGGGGGGAGTGAGAGAGACAGACTGCGTAGTCTGGTCACGATCAGGGCTAAACTACGACAAAATGTAAGTGAATAAAAAAGCATCAGGGAAAACCATGTTAGGAGGGGAAAAGGGAAAGCAAATCTGCAGCTGTATGGAGCTGCCAGTGATGTTCAGAAGCTGACAAAGATGAACCGCTCATCTAAGAGTAAATAGTCTTCAGAGTCTGGGTGTCTTTTGCCTTGTGAGACCAGGTGCACTGTACTCATTAGTTCTGCTCTTTTAAAAGATATTTGGTGATCACATCGTTTACTTTGTGTAATATGAGGCTCTGTTGCCATCACTTTTCACTCTGCAGTACATGAAGACCAGGAGTCTACAGAGTGTCCAGTCTGCAGTGAAATTATCAGTTAGCTGTAGCCCAGCCTGGTGTTTTGTGATCTGCTGTGTATTTTACAGTGAAAACATCCAGGATAAAATGCTGCAAAATTGATGGGTTTCCATTGAGAGAGATTTTGATCTTTTCCACTGTTTACATACTGAAGATGAGGACTTTGCTATGACACAGAGACACTTTAGGAAGATTTCAAACAACAGCAAAAAATCCTGTCTTTGGGGAAGAAAATGTATTGTGTAGGCTGTTTGTCGTTTTGAAGTTAAAACATCTTTTTCCCCCCAAGAGTATTAGCTGTTTCAATAAGGAAAAAGTCTTACTTTTTTTTTTTTTAAAAGCGGTTAAGTAACCAACAAGTCAATAATATGTATAAAACGTGTAATAAATGTCAATTTCTGTGCCTATATTCCATGACAGCCTGTCATACTGAAGTAGTCCCCTTGCATAGACTGAAGACACATCATTTCTATTGAGAAGGTTTGTGTTTGTGGAAGTTTGTACTCCCCATTAAAAAAAAGTTGTTATTTGAAGATGATAAAATCTGTATCTTTTTATGATTCTTGTAAAACATCTTCACAAAAGAAAACCTGTTAAGACAAGAGATACTGTGCTGCAGGAAATCTTGGGAAATGGAGGTACGAAAAGCCACTCACTGAATACTTAAGTCCCATTCTGCTTTGCTGGTCAGGTGAGATTTAATTATGTTAATTTTATGTATTTCATTTCACATTGTCATTCTTTCCTTTCCAATCTGCTGGAGGAAAGGACTGTTTTCTGGCCATTTTTCTCTCTTCTTTTCTCTTCCTTGGGCTTTAGGTTTGAAGGGGGAAGAGGATATAACCAGGCTCACTAGAGATGAGCCTAGGGGTGGCATGCCGATGTTGGGGGTGAAATCGATAGTCCGACTCAAGTGCATCTACAGTAATGCATGCAGCATGAGCAACAAATAGGAGGAGCTGGAAGCCATTGTGCAGTAGGATAGCTATGACTGAGTTGCCATCACAGAAATGTGGTGGGATGACTGGAGTACTCCAATGGATGGCTATAAGTTCTTTAGAAGGGACAGGCAAGGAAGGAGAGGTGGTGGGGTGGCTCTATATGTTAGGGAGTTTTGATTGTGTGGAGCTGAACGGTCGTGGCTGAATGCTTATGGGTAAGGATGAGAGGGAAGGCCAGCAAGGCAGATATCCTGCTGGGAGTCTGTCCTAGACCACCCAACCAGGATGAAGAGGTAGATAAAGCTTTCTACAAGTGGCTAGCAGAAGTTTCATAATCGCTAGCCCTTGTTCTTGTGGGGGACTTCAACTTACCAGACATCTACTGGAAATACAACACAGCAGAGAGGAAACAGTCCAGGAGGTTCCTGGAGTGTGTGGAAGATAACTTTCTGACACAGCTGGTGAGTGAGCCTAGCAGGGGAGGTGCCTCGCATGACCTGCTATTTACAGACAGAGAAGGGCTGGTGGGAGATGTGGTGGTCAGAGGCCATCTTGGGCTTAATGACCATGAAATTATAGAGTTCTCAATTCTTGGTGAAGTAAGGAGAGGGGTCAGCAAAACCACTAGCATGGACTTCCAGAGTCTTTGGCCTGCTTAGAACACTGGCTGAGAGAGTCTCTTGGGAGACAGTCCTGAAGGGCAAAGGGTTCCAGGAATCAATCTGGCCATTGTTGTAAGAGATAACAAAAATGTTTTTACAAATACATTAACAACAAAGAATCTCCATCCTTTACTGGATGTGGGGGGTGGGGAACATTGCCACCAAGGATAAGGCAAAGGTGGAGGTACTTAATGCCTTCTTTGCCTCAGTCTTTAATAGTCAGAACAGTTGTCCCCAGGGTATTCTGCCCCCTGAGCTGGAAGACAAGGACAGAGTGCAGAATGAATCCCCCACAATCCAGGAGGAAGCAGTTAACAACCTGTTACGCCACCTGGACACTCACAAATCTATGGGGCGGATGGGATCTGCCTGAGAGCACTGAGGGAGCTGGTGGAAGGGCTTGCTGAGCCACTCTGTCACTTATCAGCAGTCCTGGTTAACAGGTGAGGTTCCAGATTACTGGAGGCTTGCCAATGTAATGCCCATGTCCAAGAAGGGCTGGAAGGAGAATCTGGGGAACTACAGGCCTGGCAGCCTGACCTCAGTGCTGGAGAAGATTATGGAGTGGTTCATCTTGAGTGTACTCACCTGGCATGTGCAGGACAACCAGGCAATCAGGCCCAGCCAGCGTGGGTTCGTGAAAGGCAGGTCCTCTTGACCAGCCTGATCTCCTTCTATGACCAGGTGACCTGCCTAGTGGATGAGAGAAAGGCTATAGATGTTATCTACCTGAACTTTAGCAAAGCCTTTGACACTATCTCCCACAGCATTTTCCTAGAGAAGCTGGCAGCTCATGGTTTGGACAGGTGTACCCTGCAATGGGTTAAAAACTGGCTGGATGGCCAAGTCCAGGGAGTTGCAGTGAAGGGAATTAAATCCAGTTGGTGGCCAGTCACAAGTGGTGTTCTCCAGGGCTCAGTGCTGGGGCCAGTCTTGCTCAATATCTTTATAAGCAATCTGGATGAGAGGATTGAGTGCTCCCTCAGTAAGTTTGCAGATGACACTAAATTGAGTGGGGGTGTTGATATGCTTGAGGGTAAGAAGGCTCTGCAGGTGGATCTGGACAGGCTGGATTGATGGGCTGAGGTGAATTGTATGAGGTTCAACAAGGCCAAGTGCCAGATCCTGCACTTCGGTCACAACAGCCCCGTGCAATGCTACAGGCTTGGGGAAGAGTGGCTGGAAAACTGCCCAGTGAAAAGAGACCTGGGGTGCTGGTAGACAGCTGACTGAACATGAGCCAGCAGTGTGCCCAGGTGGCCAAGAAGGCCAACAGCATCCTGGCTTGCATCAGGAACAGCAAGGCCAGCAGGAGTAGGGACATGATCGTGCCCCTGTACTTGGCACTGGTGAGGCCACACCTTGAATACTGTGTGCAGTTTGGGGCCCCTCAGTGCAGGAATGACATTGAGGTGTTGGAGCGCGTTCAGAGAAGGGCAACAAAGCTGGTGAAAGGTCTGGAGCACAAGTCTTATGAGGAGTGGCTGAGGGAACTGGGATTGTTTAGTCTGGAGAAGAGGAGGCTGAGGGGAGACCTCATTGCTCTCTACACCTACCTGACAGGAGGTTGTAGGGAGGCAGGTGTTGGTCTCTCCTCCCAAGTAACTTGTGATAGGATGAGAGGAAATAGCCTCAGGCTGTGTCAGGGCTTGGTTTAGATTGGATATTAGGAAAAATTTATTTACTGAAAGAGCGGTCAAGCATTGGAGCAGGCTGCCCAGGGAAATGATGGAGCCACCATCTGTGGAGGCGTTCAAAGAATGTGTAGACGTGGCACTTCGGGACATGATTTAGTAGGCACGGTGGTGTTGGGTGGATGGTTGGACTTTATGATCTTGGAGGTTTTTTCCAACTGTAATAATTCTATGATTCCTCTCTCCTCCCTAACCCCCAAAACTTGTGCGCTGTTTGCCCATTAGGTTAAACCAGAATACTCCTGCTTGCATCATCTAGGGCATTTCAAATGAGGCGTAGGTGGATTATTGGACCTGAAGGAGGAGAGTCCAAGTCGTAGCAACGGATTAGCATAGTTTTCAGAGTCAACAAGGCTGTACGGTGGGATTAAGAGGGAATCAGCCCATCAGGATCTGAGGGCACTGCTTCTGCTGTCTCTCTATTATGTCATTCAGATGACTTGTGGACTCAATAGACTAAAGCGTTTGACATGGTGACCCCTATGCTACGTGCAGTTCACAGTTTTTAGTTTGGGCTAGATTTAATTTGCTCCCCAGGACTAAACAGTCTCAGCACACTTGGGGTTCAAAGCTAAAGGACCGCTCATTAGTTGCCCTGGTAAGAGGTGAAGGATTGGAGCAGAGCTTCAGGTTCAGTTTCCTCTCAAAAAAGTGTGGTTGCATGTGCCAAAACTGCCCCAGACACGGAACCATTGTGCAGGGGGAGAGCTTTAAAACTGTACTATTGCTCTGAACTAAGGTGTTGATATAGACACAGCCTTCATTAATCTTAAAGATCTTCTGCCCAGGTCCTCCTGGTGATAGTGTTCAGCATGACAGTATTCACTACTATTGTGCCTTTGGCTAATCGAAGCTGCTGCTGTTAGCTGCTGCTCTTTCAGGTTTCACTAATTGAAGTCCACTGACTTAAATCCATTGTTTGTATTAAGGAAGGGGGAGGGGAGGAAAAAAAGACTTCGGGATTGAATTTTTCTTTTTTCTTTTTTCTTTTTCTTTCTTTTTTTTTTTCTTTCTAGTATTGTCCCTGTCAACATACCACAGTTTCATCTGAAACAAGGGATGCATGAAGCTTTTCTGTCTGGGTTTTGTTTCCCTGTATTTTTTATCTTTGTTTAATTTGCTGACTGGCAGCTGGAAAATCACTTGATCAGCATCTCTGGCCCAAATACTAGGCTTGACTTGAACATACTGACAGTGTCTTGGCTCGTGCACAACTGAGACTAGTTTGAATTCTTGTTCTGTGATCTGTATAGGTAGCAGTGGTGGAAGAAGAAAATAATAGTCTGAACATCTGTCTTATTCCCTTCCCAACTGTGCCACAGTAGTCAAAACCCAAATGCCTATTTTGTTCTCCTTTGTAACCTCACATAGCTTTAGAGAGCCACTTCTGACTTACAAGACCCTCTGTGGGAAGACGAGCAGCTCTGTTTCCACTGCTCAATTTGCAGGCCTGTGTTTGAGTCCCTTGATTATTTTGCCGTCTTTGAAGCACCAGTGTATTGCATTTATTTCTGTGACCTAAGGAGATGTTGAGCAACGTTGGCAGTTCTGTTTGGCCAACACAGAAAGCATCGTTTCCCTCTCTGAATCCAGAGAAGTAATCTGAACCAGTTTCTATAGTAAGCCCTATCATTACAAGATCCAACATTAAATTAGTATCTTGTTTTTGTTTTTTGTTTTTTTTTTTTTTCCAGGTACTCCACCTCTGCATTCTCCAAACTAAGCAATGTAGGGATCCGACATCCTCCACCTCTTCCTTTCATTGGAAACCTGCTCTTTTTCCATGAGGTAAAATATGGTTTTCTTTGTATCTGTCCAAAGTTGTGGGAAGAGTGGATAGGAGGTAGGAGGAATTGAAGGGAATCCTACACCTCAGCGGTACCATCTCTTCAAGCGTCTCCTTCTGGAAAGAACAAGCAAAACTCTGCTTTTTGAGTGAAATAGTAGAAGTAGTTGTGTGCAAGCAGCTCTAAATTCAGGGTAAAACAAACTTGAGGGAAACAAAATGTGTAAGCTCCTGCAGTTAATTACTTGAGCTTTTCCAAGAAAGTTCATGCCCTCGGTGAAACAAACTTAGTTATGTGAATAGAGCAGATTATGTTAACTAGCCCCAACTGGTTTGTTCTGAGTGGTTTTGGCTCCTATGACCTTTCTGATTGTTTGTGCTTTTGCTGATTGTACACATTTATTTCAGAGCTTGTAACTTTGCTTGCCTCCTAAGCAGTAATTGGAATTAGATACCACTGAATGCTGTTGCTCTGTGCCCCAAATACTGGGACTGGGAGGAGGGAGGAAGGGGAGGTATTGGTGTTCTGCCTCCAGATTTCATTCCATTATTTTTCTCACCCATCCCCTTTCATTGATCTGCTAATGCTATGTTTTTGTTCCTTGCTCAATTTCAGTAATGCTTCTGAAGGTCCAAGATCTCTGAATAACAAGGAGCTGCCATGTCTCTGGTTGGATGTTACAGTAAAATCTCTCTAGAGTCTCTCTGTTGCAGTTCAACAGCTTTTGAGGAAATCTAGGCTAACTCCAGCTGCTGCCCAATTTCCTCTTTTAAGTGCATGTTCATCAATATCCTGAAATTTGAATTATTAATGAGAATATAGTGCCTATTACCTTGGTCTTCATGGTGATTGTCTGTCAATATATGACTCATTATTAGGTAAAACCCATTTAAATCCCAGTTTTACATGTACATCTGATTTCATTTAGAAAATAGCAAAAAAGGGTAAACTTGATCCACTCTTGATTAGTTTGAACTGGAATTGACAAGGGTGACTAACATACAGGGGATGCTGGTGGTGGGGAATACAGACCAGTTCACCCTCACTCTTCTGGTTTAAATTCAGCTGGGTGGCATGTAGCTACTCATTCTGTAGCTCTTTGGTGACAAAATCCAGTTACTGTTAGTCACTTGCTAACACCTGCTGTAGGAAAAGGTGCCTGGAGAATAAGTTATTTTGCTCTGTTGTGAGTAGGCTTGCCCTGTGCCAGTGTACAAGTGGAAAGTTTTTATGAACTGCTATCTATGATCTGTTAGTCAAATTTCATTACCAGAGTTGCATTCATTAAATTCACTTAAAGCAGGCTAATGAAGAAAAGATAAGCCTGATGTGACTAACTTTTAGGGGGGAAAAAAAAATAAAGGTAGCTGTTGAAGCTCAGAGTACCAAGAAATAACAATTTCAGGCAAGTTTTTTAAACAGAATTGAGTGATGCAAAACCATGACCCTCACCAGGCTGTATGTCCAGCACTACAATGCTTCACTGTCCATCTTCTCTACCATTCTATCACTGCTGGTAGGAACAGGCAGGGATAAGTCTAGGCTCTTTGTGATTTCTTGTTCTTCCCTCATCTATTTTGCCATGTTTTCTGGATCTGCTCCTGTGGCTGCTTTCTTAGAAATAGTGCCCATAGCAACGCACTGGTGATAGGAGGGTTGCTTTTATACTGCAGGCTGTTCTCTCCGAGAGTGTTTTCAGGGACACAGGTGCTTCTCCCAGCAGGGGAGAAGCAGAGGCTGCCCATCACCTTCCTGGGGATGGGGATGATTTTAGGGGCTTAGTTGCAATGGGCACAGCTGTGCACGAGCAGCGGTTCGTTGTGGGCTGGGGTTACTCTTTTTTTTTTTTTTTTTTTAATAGGAAATAGCAACATGCTGATCTGTTCTGTCATTACATCTATCATGTCAAGAAGTTCTTGCACTTGTGTGTTTATGCAGCCTTGTCTTTTCGCTGAACTGGCTTTTTAGAATCCCTTTTTATATAGGCCAGCTCCTTCATGGTATCACTAATGTTGTGCAGGGAAAACGCACAAGCCACACTCCTATTAAATCGTCAGACTAGCTGTTTTCAACCCATGAACCATTTATTTCTGAGAAGTTCATGAATGGTGACTAAGAGGAATGAATTGAGGTGGTGTACGGGAATCTGTGTATGTGTAATTTATACACTTCCAGTGTCAAATTTGGCCTGTGGAACAACACAGGTTGAGAATCCCTGCACAGCAATGAGACCTAGAAGAGAAAGGGAAATCAAAACACTTCAATATAGACAGCTTTCCTGTCCAAAAAGTGCCCTCATCTCATGGTTTCAGGCTTTCCTCCTAGAATATGATTGCTAGAAAGTTAAGGAAAAAATAAAGGAGGAGAGGGAGTCCCTTTGACATAGTCAAGTAAATCTAGGACCTAGGAATTTAAGAAAAAAGCATTAAATGTCAAAAGCTCTCAACAAATTTGTGGGAGTAAGCAGTATTTTTCAATTTGTAGTGGCATAAATTCAAGGATTTGCTTGTCTTCTCCCATACCTGGGTGTAAATCAGTTCTACTGAAGTGACTGAAGGTTCCTGTTTTGCACAGCTGTATATGTGAACAGGGCATCAGGCCTTATCATCCTTTTTTTGCCTTTATTCTTCTGTAAGTGTGCCTGAAAACAAATGAACAATGCAAGCAGGATTTGACCAGAAGTGCTGGGTTGTGTGGTTTTTAATAAGCTTTCAAATGTATTTTAAACATGAAAATGTTTTATCCATGAAATCTTTTAAAGGCATTATTTCAGGGATTTGTTGAACAGTGTATTTTCTTTGAGTAAAATAAGAGTTGCTGTTAATGTAGTGTCTCAGAGAGGACTAGGAAGTGCAGAAAGTTAAGGAGCTAAGGGAAATGCAACAGGAAAGACATCTCTGTCAGAGAATCAGACTTTGAGCTGACTTGGGGAAAACAAAGTGGGGGGGTTTTTTTGGTTTTTTTTTTTGTTTGTTTTTTTTTTTTACTCTAAGTAAGTCACCCCTTCTCTCTCAAGTACAGTAAAGGGAGATGACTGCACCCTGAAACTAAAACATATCCAAGTTAATTGGCTTATCTCAAAAATGAGAAGATAGGAAATTATTGCAGTTCTGCAGCTGGGATATTATCAGAGTCTAAGATATTAGATTAAGAATTCTTCCATTGCATGAGAACAATTTGTGGTGGGTAAGTCTGATGTAATAGTAAATAAAATTAGGCTGTTTAAAAAAACCAGCATGTTCAATTTTCCCTATAACTGAGCAGACTTGCAGCAGACAGACCTCTGGTTTGCTAGGAGCTCCTGACTGTTCCCCACCTCTCCACATACTGCTTTTTTTCCCCCTACCAATCTGTGGAAAAACACGAGGTTTGTTTGCAATAGCCACATAACAGGAGAGACAAGGGTATACACAGAGTGGTCTTTCACACATGGATCTGCATGGGCTTCAGAGCAGCAGGTTGCAGAAAAAACTAAACAAAACTCTCCTATAATTCCCAGGCTAATGACTTTATTACGTGACAAATGCAGTGAAAACTGAGAAGGCACACGCGCTGCGTTGCCCTTCCTCCCGAAAAACGGTGGCGAGCACTTGACCTGTTGCTATGGCTCTGCTGTGCTTTTTCTCCTCCTTTCCCATCCTTTTTCTCAAAAGGCAGCTATGTTTTTAAATGTCATTGGCTCTGACGTTTGCACAGCTCTGGTCCCTTGGTTCCGTACCTTTGTGCACTCTTCCCTATTCAGCCTTCCGCAGAGCAGTGCTGTGCGGCTGCAGCCCCAGGGGCTGGCATCTCTGGTGTTTTGGGGTGGGGGTAGGCATGTGGCCGGCTTCCTTGTTTTGGTCTTTGGTAGGCGGGATACGCAGTTGCACCCTGCGTACACTTGGGTGATGTGTGTTGGGTCCTTATAATGGTGTGATCACGTGTTGCTTTCCTCCTGTTACTCCTAGCAAGCTCCAGGGATGCTTTTGACTGGCTGTGCACTTGTATCCCTGCCTTGCATTTTAATGAAAGACGTCACTCTCTTTAGCCCCTCTCTGCTTGGACAGGATACTCTTTGTTTACTCTGTTTATTTCTGTCTGGCCTACTTGTAGATCCTGGGCTACCCCGGAGCGGCCCATTTTTGCTGAATGGAAGTGGGGGCTGTGTGGGTGCTTTGTCTTGCTTTCAGTTTGGGATCTGGCTGGGCTGTGTTGTTTTATGGCTGATGGGTGGGAGTGGAGAAGGGAAGAGGGCAGGGAGGAAGCAGAGAGCAAACACGATATTTTTTTCCACTGCGTATCTGCCAAAAGCATCCTTTGAGTTGGACGTAAAGAAAAATAAAAGACAGAGTCCTTGCAGGAATGAAATTAACCTCATGTCTAAACTTCAGCCTAGAGAGCAGTGTGGTAGTGCTTAGAGAGGCTGCAGCATTTACTGTTCTGGAATTTAATGACACAGCATGTAAACCCAAACAAGGTTGGAGAGAGGCAAATGGTGAGGGGAGGAAAGGGGGAACGGAAGAAGAGGAACTCTCAGATAGGCTGTGGACCTGGATTTAATTACAAGAATAACATGGCTTACACTGACAGTGAAAGCCTGCATATGGTTTTGTGCTGCTTTGCACAGATAAACAAGAGAGGAATGGGATAGGGAATGTGTATTTTGCCACTTGATAGCTATTTGTGTGGAACCAGAAAGGGCGGCCGTGGCATCACTGGCCAGCCTGGCTTTACCTCCCCAAGTCAGCTGCGCGCATCCGCCAAGGGCCACTGAGTGCCCGAACAGGCCTCACGGGCTGTCTCAGGTCTTCTCTTACGTCCTGGGAAACCCCCCTTGATTGGGAGGCCTGTGTATGCGTGCACTTCATGTGACATGAATATATGTGGTGCAGATCTAAACCCAGCCATGTCACAGTCTGCAACATGACAGAAAACCTGGGGTTAGACGTGTTTTTATGTGTGTATTCATACATCTATAAAGCCAGTCTCTCTCCCCTTCAAATACGTGTATTTTCCTAGTTTCAGCTGATACTCTGTGCTGCCTCCTTTGATCAGACGTTAGCACTGTCAAATACCCTGACAAAGTTGGTACAGTGTCTGTTTGTGGGAACCTAATGCAGGAAATCAAGGCGTTGCCATCAGCTGTCTCCCACTTGACTAAATGCTATTTGCATCCTTCAGTGAGAGCTGGACCTCTGGATTCTGAGAAGATCGTTGGGCAGAGTTACCCTGTGGCCCAGCCCAGATTTTCTCAGAGCTGCTGGAATCTCAGCAGGGTGAGCCCGCCTCTGGTAGAGCAGTGCGTACACCTCGGAAACC
Organism: Chlamydotis macqueenii; assembly: GCF_036417535.1. NCBI lineage: Eukaryota > Metazoa > Chordata > Aves > Otidiformes > Otididae > Chlamydotis > Chlamydotis macqueenii. The sequence continues at coordinate 62,858,450 of NC_141556.1, read as the reverse complement.
CTTCCATAGAGGCACGATGTTCTCGGCTTTTTTGCACTCCATGTTTCCAATAGCTGTTTGCAAGCTATCCCTGAATGTGGCGTCAACTTTAAATAACATTTATGGAAGCTGGAGACAGTATTAGGATGCACAAAGCAACTGGCGGGTTTTACACGACAAAAAAAAAAGAGGGAGTGAACCATTCCTGCTTTGGTGGTGAATAATGGTGACCCAAGCAATGAAGGTGGTAGTGGTCATGACAGATGCTTTTGCTCTTTTTGACTATACTGTTTTTCCTTTGAGGGAAGAAACAGCTCCCTTTTGTATTCCAAGGAATGGTATGTTGACTGTGTCCCTTCTGCCTAGAGCGGTTCCCACATCTATTTCCTGTGCAGGGCTGGGTGAGTGTTTCCTGTAGACCTCAGCCGTTGCCCCTAGAAGGAAGTGCAGACTTGATGTTGATGCGCAACATCATAGTTGCCATGTTTTGGTGGTACCTTTTGGTGTACTTTGTGCTTGCTTTATTGAACGCTGCATGAGATGAAGAGGCAATGGCTGAGTCAGTTGCTAGCTGCATGTGAAGGGCTTTACCTGTTAAGTGCAAAAGGGATGATGTTCTCTATGGAAGCACAGCGGGTGAGAATAGCGACTCTCCGATCATGCTCCTGGCTTTCCCCAGACCCCTAGAGTGATTTTGGGCAAGTCTGACTTGGGTAAATCTTTCTTATTTTCTGGGTAAGCAACTCGCTTTCTTTTGTTTCACCCTGGGTATCTTTTTACTCATCTGCAAAATGGCACAGATAGTGTTCTAGAATAGATAGTTCTGTTTTTTCATCAAGTTATAGTGAAACACTCTGAGCAACTTCTCTGGGGACTTTCTCTGGTAGATTTGAGGAGGCTGATATCACTGCTGTCTTTAATGAACTGGGCTGCTTGAAGGTTGGAGGGAGATTAAATGATTGGACTAGATGACCTTTAAAGGTCCCTTTCAACCCAAACCATTCTATGATTTGACAATAGTTGCAAAGCAAGTGGGGCTGTAAATTAATGCCAGGCGTGAGCTCTGGTCTATAAATGAAGGTGTCTGACTGAGGTGAGTCCCCAAGATAACAGTGTCGAAGGACACTTCTCTGCTTTTCCATCCTATCCTTGACCAAAATGATTGCTCTTTGATGGGTTTTTAGTGGCAATTGACAAATGACTACCCAAGATCCATCAGAGCAAAGGTCTGCATCATTAAAATGACATCTGAGTCATGAGAGTGGTGGAGGGGAAGTTTGCCATGTGTTGTGGTCTTGCAGAGTATATTTGCACATTCATCACATAACCTTCTGGAATTTGCTATGTAGCCGACTCTTTAAGCAGTGCGTCCTGCTAAATTAAAGCCAGCTCTGGCATGACGTGTAGCAACAGTGAACACAAAACAGCCATGCTACGCAGTACGTGGGTTAAGAGAATGAAGATAATGTATAGTTGCAATGGTAGTAGCGTACAGAAAGACCTAGTGTCATCACTTAAGCTGGAATTTACCTTGGACTCCAGGATCCCTGAGATCATGCACAAGGAACAGGAAGAAGGGACCCTCACCTTGAAGAGCAGTGCAATAGTGATATGACTGAATAGGAGGACTCCTGTAGCTGTTGTTGTAAACTTAATGGGCTTCTACACACTGACTTAAAAAGGAAGGAATATTTCTTAGGCATGATTGTCTTCTGTTCAGTTTTGGCTGTAGTCACATCAGCGTGGCACTAGCCTGCAGAGAATGGGATTAGACTAAATAAAACCTTTTAGTCTTTGAAATTAAAAAAAGAAAGCAATAGATTCAGGACTGCAATGAATAAGAGCAATCTCTGTTGTTTTAAATGAAGTTGTAATTTGCTCGCATTACCTGGAAATCTGGAGTTTAGTGGCATCAGATGCCACTCTCTTTCTTATTGCGATGTGGAGAAATCCATATTCAGAAAACCAGTTCTTCTATGTCAGCAGGATCTGTATGTATAATAATGGTCAGGTATCAGTTGTACTGCTAAAATTATAGCAGGCTCAGATTGGTTGTTGAGAACAGTTGTTATCCATGAGCCAACAAATTTAGCTGAGTCTTAACTTCATTAGCAGTGTCTAAATGCATTAGCCATATGCTCCTCAGCATATGGGTAAATACATAACAATTTGTTTTCATTAGAGTTTTCTTACAAGTGCTGCTAAACCAAGCTCCACTATAAATGTTTACAGCATGACATGTCTCTTCAAATAAGAAGCTGGCCCTTCTGTACAGCAAGTCATCCTGAAAGGGTGGCAAGCAAGATACTTCCCCTGCCCTTTCCGAGAATAGGCAGGTACAACTGCCTGGGTCTGATCCACTGCAGCTAGCGGGCTTGGTTCGATAAGGCTTTATATTAAAATGAGTAATAGAAGGATTTGGAGAACTGCAAACACGGAGAACACATGTTCAAACATGTGCCATTAAATTCCCAATATTCATTGTGTGCTGTCTTCTGGCTGCTTATGGTCTTGGGTGGCATCTCCTCCTGGGAGCTTTATCTGGATGTAAGACTCATGACCCTCTGGGTTCTCCACCTTTCTCTCCTTCCCAGGCAGGACGTAGAGATGTAATATAACTTTCCCTCAGAGGGTCTGAGTGTGAAATTGGATCTTAATTCACAACCCATAGTCCAATGGATGCAGTGCTGGGAAGGGCAAGGTGGGTTTGAAGGATGGGCACTGGGGCAGGAGGGAGGGCTTCAATAGCTGCAGACGTGGGACAGATGCAAAGCAGCTGTTGCATGCTCAGGCTTCTCTTAATTTGTCAGAAATAAGTGAAACATTATTTTGTGGAGCTTTTTTTTTTTTTTTGTTAAATATTTATGAAGTTTGATCCACAAACGCAAGTTGCCTAGAAAGACATGGAAGCCTAAGAATGGACCCACCTTGTTGGAGAGGTATAAAGATCAAAAGTTATTATTATTATTGATCTAATTCTCCATGTCCTCGGAGGCCTCAGCATGTGTCTAAGTGTAGCTGATAATGTGAAACCAGAATCAACCAGAGTTGGATTCTAATTAGATTTGTTGGAGAACTGACTGGGATTTTTTTTTGTGGTGGGTTTTTTGTTTGTTTGTTTTTAAAGAAAAGGAAAAAAAAAAGTCTTTCAACAGGAAGTCTAAACAAAGCTGTGTGCTTTAAAAACATGTATTTCAAATTGCTGTGTTTTCTTTCTGTTTTCACCATGCAGTGCAGTAAAATGGATGACGCAGTCTTGGCTTGTCCTCGTACTTTTTAACTTTGGGTTTTATTTCTCTGTTATTAACCTTTTTTTCCCTGCTTCCATTTTGTAATTTTTAAATATTCCATGAATTTTAGATGACTTCTATTATGGCAGAGGAAAAGTGAAATGTTCCTTGGACACTTGCACTGGTGTAATTTTAAATATTCAGGTAGAAAAAACAACCCACTTGCTGAACATTAGTGGTTTTTATTTCACCCTGTGACAAGAAAAAATAAAATTACAAGCAAGAGAAAAAGAAATTGAAACCTATATTTTTATAGGTTAAATCTATACTAAACCTATGTTTAAAAATACTCTCAAATACATATTGTCATAATAAACTATGCAGAAACCCCATAAAATAACTGCAAATTAATCTTTACTACTTTATGAGCTTCATAGTTTCCATGCATTATATCTGATGGTTTTTTTTTTTGTTTTTTTTTTCAATTGCATATGCAAAGCTGTTAACTTTTCATCGGTAGCACAATGCCAGAGGTGATTTAGGTAGCATTTGTGAAAGCTGGGCTACAGGAGCCGTAAGAAGTCACATGTGATGATGAGTTAAGGAGTTCAAGTATTTTCTGGGAAGCTGAGTGGGACTTTAAACACGGTAATTATGTTCCACTCAAGAAAAGGAAAAAAGACACACTGCAAGAGCAGGGTTTGGAGGGAAGTGTCCCTTTGCACACACAGGAAAAGGGGTTGGGGAACCTCAAAATCTTCATTGATTTGCTTCTATGTCTATATATTGAAAGGAGAGAACAAGCCCTGGATAGGATAAGGAACATTGTGGCTCTAGGTGGTAGCCTAGGAATGAAGTACAAAGAGGTAGGAACAAGAAATGTGTGATTGATACATGATTTTTGCAAAGGTTACAGCTTGCAAAGGGATGAACAAATCTACCTTGATCAGTAAATACACTGCAATAGATAATGTGTTGTGAAAAGCATGTGGCAAGGCAGCCAGAGGAAGGGTGGCATTTGACTTGTCTGTCATTGTGTTCCATGTCTGAGGCCTTGGACAGGAGCACCTTGCAGCCAGGGTGTGGTGGAAAAGGCTCTTGATCACACAGAAGGAGGAAATAGGAGAGCTTTGGGGGGAAAAAGTGGCAGTTGGTAACCTTATACCAGGGGTCTCCATTTTAATAAAGAGTCTCATATAGTTCACGACAGATAGAATTAGGGACCATGCAAGTACCTTGTAGTTATATTTGTGTTTATATTTTTCACTACCTTTTTTTTTAATTTTTTTTTTTTTTTTTTTATTCCTCCCCTAATGCCCCAGGGAGCCATCTCAAAGACCTCATAAACGCAAGATTTCATTTTCTAATGCTATTTCATTTCCTGGATGGAGGACCTGCCACGAGAAGACCAGACCTCAAATTATAATAGCCCTATAAATAACTCCCTAAGGCAGAAGGAAAAAAGAAAGCCTTTGAAAGACAACCACAAATGCAAAAATGGAGGTGTTTGGGTTCTTGCAGAACAAGACTATGCAGCTCTAGTTAGGACATTATTAATTTAGTGTAAAGTTTTTTTGGGGTTTCCCTGTTTACCTCTGTGTGCTGTTTACTTGCAAACCTATAGCTCCAAAGCCCTCTGAGGTCTTTTGCTCCAGTTTAATTTTCTACAGTGTTTTGGTGCCTTTTGGCCTGTCTTTAGAGCCTGCTAGAAAGTGGAGTTTCCAGGTAAAATTGAAAACGATCCAACAAACCGACCAAAACAAAAACAATCACAAATCGAGTAAAAATAATCTGAAAATGCAACTTTTCCTTCTTTCTGGGTGAAATAGTTTTATTTCAGCAGCCCCAGACTGTCTGCCTGCTTTCCACTGGAAATCTGTGCAGAATTGGCACATCGACTAGAATAAAAACATTCCCGAGGAATCGGCGTGTTCTGTCAAAACATTTGAACAGCTCCCGTCTCCCGGAGCACAGCTCTGCTGCGGAGCTGGCAAAAGGAGCTCTGCCGCGCGGCAGTGCCGGCTTCCCCTCCAACCTCCCATCTTGAATTCACCTTTGTGTGTAATTATCGACAAAGTGCTTCAGGTTAAACTGTATTTAGCTGTGGTGGGAGCAGATAAGGAGGTTTGTGAGAGCCCTTTGCACCGTGGTGTGAGCTGTGTGAGGGCTGTCCCTTTCCTCTTCCCGCTAAGGCTGTGTTGTATATGTGAGGAAAAGTCAGGAGGGTGAGGCTGTAGGACCCCAGTATCTTCCTGTAGCACCCCAGGTCAGTGTACTGGCCAGGGACAGCCGGGCTGGCAAAGCTGAGCTCCAGGAGAAGTCCTAATGCACAGGGACAGGATTCCCACTTGACAGATGCCTCTGTGCCGTGCCACTCGCCGCTGCATGACTTTGTGACGTGTGAGCTCAACCTCCAGCAGCAAAGTTCTCAGTGTTGCGGAGTAATGTTTTGGTTTTTTGTTTTGTTTTGTTTTTTCCTCCATGACTTGATTAATTGAAAAATAAAAAAAAAAAAAAGAGAAAATTGTAACCTTTGGCTAGAAGAAGATACACAGCAATTACAGAAGGTAACTAAGCAAGGTGTGATTAGCCTCAACCTTTGCAGCAGGACACTGATTACTTTACTTTTGCTAAGTAGTATCTTAGTCCTATAGCACCGAAATGAAGGAGGTCTCTCTGGTAGGCTCTCCTTAGTATGAATGAGAGTGGTAAAATCAGGCCTGCAGCTGATTTACCAGAGGTGCTGTCTGTCTGTTATTGAGACCAATTGCTTAGGAATGTAATTGTGTTATTCCTGTTACCAAAACTGATATCTCCTGACTGACTGCAGCTAAATGAGTTTCTATTTTTGTAGAATTTCTGGGCTGTTGCATGATAAGGCATTGTGGTGGACAGCATGCAGTCAGTGGTTTGAAACAAATGAAGTTTTTTCTTCATATTTGAAATATTGATGTGTATTAAGCAATGCTTTACTGTGCTGATGAACTAGCAGATGGTGTCCTTTAAGGCTGCACATGTGACCGTAGCCTGTTTGAATGAGTATTGTACCTACTTGTCTAAGTCCCGTCGTGCAGAAAAATCCTTTATAAAGTCAACAAGGTGGGAAGGCAAGCAACCCTATGTATGTACTTATCTCCTACACCCTGGCATGTGCCCACATAGCAATTCAGAACCATTTTGATGAAAGTGGCATCATCGAGAAAAGTGGTGTAAGAGAATGATCCGTGCCATGCGGAGCAAGGAGGGCAGAGGTGGCTTATGAACCAGTCCAAGCTCTGCCTGGGTTTGTGGCAGCGCAGCCGTCTTAGCGGGGTGGGTTGTGCATCTGCATTCCTAACTCTATTACTTATCCCCTGAGCCAGAAGGGCCAGATGTGTTGCATAGGCAACACATTTAATCTGTGAATGATCATTCCCAATGGACTCCCTCCAGCTCATCCAAAAGTTACATTACTGGGCCCCAGCCCACTTCACGCAGAAAGACAAGACCACCCAATCTGGTGTCTTTAGGGAAGGGAGAAGGTGGAATTACTGTGATTACTAAGATAAATAATTTCACATTTTATGCAAGCAGTTGTACACTCTATGGCCAACATGCTTATGTGCTGGTGTCTAACCCAAGGCAGCTAAAGCCGCACTGTGGCACCTGAAAACGTGGCCACATGATTCTCATAGGAGTTAACGGGCGGTGTTACTTTCAAACATTGCTATAACTCCTTTTATTTAGTTACGCAAATGCTAGCATGCTGCACTTGTAAATTTTGGCCTGAGCATAAACCATGCTGACAAAATGTGGTCACCTCTGGGACTCAGGCGAAGGCATTTTACCGCAGTATGGGAGGGGAGAACCTGTTAAAATCCTTCTATGGACAGTTATGGCAAATGCACATTAAAAGAAGTTGAGACTCTGCACGATGATGAGCCCATCTCTTCCTAGGAGAGGTAACAGGCTGAAACAACAGTGTTGGAATTGAAGCTTCTTAATTTATTATATTACTGTCTTGCAAAGATCTGAGGCTCAGGTTTGTGCAGACTTACCGCTGTCCTGACACAGGAGCAGTCACTTGATTTGCTAGAAGCTTATCCCCTGCAGAGGCAGACCCGGAAGAAAGGAAGTGTTCTTGCAGTTTTATGGGCAAGGAAACTAAGGGCTGTGACTGCAACAGTTTTGCTTCCCTACCTGTTGAGACCAGTGGCGGAATGCCCGCTGTCATCACTGGGCACGGGAGCGGGTAGCGAGTGGCTCCTCCAAGCTTGCGCAGAAAGAGGTGGCAGCAAGGTGGGAACTGCACTGGCATACAATGGGCCCTGGCGCAGCGTCACAATTGCTGACACCTTCTCAGAGCCTCTTGTTGCTGCGGGAGAAGTTTATATTATGTGGAGGAGGATAATGCCTCAAAACATCCCCACTGGAATAAATAAGCCTCTCAGCTTGAGGGTTTGGGCACAACTTGCTTTTCTACTACTTCTCTAGTCAGTCTGGTAACTTTTGTTTGGCTTAGGAAAAATTGGAATAAGTGTTAAACTCATGCTTAAAGGATTGCCTCTCTTCAGAGAAATTTGTTATCCTTTTTCTCATTTTCAACAAGGAAAACTTGCAAAAGCAGCAGAGATTTTGACATTAAGCGTCTTGATAGAATAATAGGCGTGAGATGGATTGCAATCTATTGCCTCAAGACTTTGCCAATCATAAACTAAAATCAGTTAATGCATTGAGTTAAATCTTGCTATATTGTGCAATATGCTAGTAGTATTAAAAAAATCAATTCAGAAAATATATTGATTATATTATCTCCATAGCAACAAAAAATAATGGGATAATGTTAGCTTAATAATTGTGCTTTGTGAAAACCTTTCAGAATAATTACTGCATTGTGGTCTTTTCACGATGTGGAATGCAATAACGCTTCTTCCTTGACTGCAGTCACCATCAGCACTGCGTCAAGAGATGCTGTTTTTGTGTGCATGCATATGTATTCATGGGTAATTTTGCTCTGGCTGAAACAATTTAGCAGACTATTTTGGGATCCATTTTTAAATGGTCAGGGCCACAAATAGGCAATTGTTTTCTATGTGGTTTGTTTTCTCCCACCTCTTCTGACAACTGGCTACTGAAAAAAGAGGCCGTTAACATTCTTCATCCTGTGTCTTTATTTACGAAACACAAAGATTTTGGCATGTAACAAAACTAAATGTCCAGCTACTGTACTAAGGATTTGGGGGATAGAGCAACTCTGCTCTAAAGACAGTGCTTCAAAGCAGTTCCTTTACTTGAATTTCATCTGTCATCCTCTAGAAATGACCTGTTCTACAGGAGCTGAGATATTTGCCTGTATTTTGGAGGATCTGATTCTCTTGTGCATCCTGCAATGTCATATAAATAACCTCAGATTGTTATAAATATATATGTATATTTTTTTTTCTTGCATATAAGTAGGAGTGTGCGTAACATTTTGAGCTTGAAAGTTTAGCAGGAGAGTCAGAGGATCAGATATATACACTCTTCATCTGTGTCTTTTTTATTTTTACTTCCAGACCAACCCCATAATTTTGATCTTGAATTAAAAAGAGGTGTTGACCAAAGTCTTTGATGGAGAGGACAAGGTTTTAGAGTGGTCAAAAAAACCCACTTTAATTCCTGAATTTTAAGCAGCACCTACACTGTCCTGTCTCTATAAGAGCCCTCAGGGACCTGGCAGTGGATCTCAGGAGTCTCTTCACCTTCTGGTTGTGCCGCTATTTCCTGATGGACCTGTTGTTCAAGGGCTGGTTTTGGAGATGAGCCAGCAGAGAGTTGGCTGGTGCCAAATCTTGCACCAGCAGAAGATTCTCCATGGCTTTTGTAGGGTGTCTCACTACCCCCAGTGACCTGGTGGGATGCCTCTTTACTTCTAGGGCATGAGTGGATGCCACATTCTCCAATAGTCACTCCTCCAGGCCTTTTCCTGGAGGATAAACCAGGGAGAAACGCTGCTGTCAGGTTAAATTGTCAGCACTGCTTCTTAACAATACATCATATTATTTTGATTCTTTTTTTTCTGGATGGAATTTGTCCTTTGAATAGCCTATAACTTGATTTCTTACTATTTTCTGAACAAGGGTCTTGTTTTCTTTGAGGACCCACGGGAGAAAGCCTCTACCTTGGAACTATTGTTTATAATATGGGGCCATCTTGGAGCCAGGAAGGTGCAAACCCTCAACTCTGTAGATCGTGGCACTTTGGTATCATATACATAAGAAACACAGTACAGCACAAGCGCTGACAGTTTTCCATTAGATTATGTCTTCATAAGGAGCTTGATTGTGGTGTTATCTCTTGCCGTTGTTTTCCTCTACAGTCCCTCCAGGTTCTTTCTTTAACGGGAGGGTGTGATGCAAAAGCTGTTTTCTGTCCAGAGCAGCCCTTACTTTCTGCCAGTAGCCCAGTCCCCTAGGAATGTGGTTAGTTCACAGGGAGAGGGAGGAGTGGTGGTTGCTCTTGACTTCGTGCCTTGTGCCAAAGCATCCAATGCTGTAGAGCTGTTATACTGAATGAAGGTGCCAAGCCTCTCCCTCCTGTTCTGGGTGCAGATGAATGCAGTTATGAAAGGGCAGCTAAATGCATCAATTCCTCTGGAAAAGATCTGGTATTTGCAGGTGTGTGGCATCATTTAAAAAAAAAATATCCACATGGATTGACAAGGTGCTTTTTCTGATGCTGCTGCAGGATTCAGCCCTAATCTAGAAACAGAACTCAATGCCTGACACAAGCCAAGTCAATCCCCACCTCCAGACCCAAGCTCTTCCCTCTATGAGATTGTCACAGTTGAAAATATGACTGTGCTTTTGCTCGGCACCCCCTGTGCTCGCCCTGGGTGCTGGCCAGTGGCCTTGCTGATCCCTAGAGCTGTCCCAAATTCTTGTTCCACTGCAGCCTCCCATTTGGTTTCCTTGCACTGTCTCAGCTCCTGCTGCTCTCTGTGATCCCCTCTTCAGCCCATGCAGGGGTTGGCACTGTGTGTTTCTGTCTGTCATCTTCCCAATCCGTCGTTCCGGGGCAGCCTGATTCGGCTTCCTAGTGTGTCTGTTTTCCATGCTTGGATCCTACCAGCTGCCACATGGGTGGCTTGGGTCTTAAATAGCATTTGGCTGCAGGACAGAACATGAAGAGTAACTTACCTGATGAAAACAAGGAGATTTTGTTAGAATAAGTATTTTAAGATAAGTGAAGAGTCAACTGCCTGTGGCTGTTGGGGCTGCAGCTTGTCTTGTTCCCGAAGGGATAAAACCATTCTGTTCTGCAGGGGATCTTACAGCACGTTTCTGTCTGTAGTGGTTTAGGGTAGGTCTGTCCTACCTGGTGGACTGTCTGTCTGGGAGTGGGATGAACCACACCGCATGTCTGTTCACATGGCTAGGGTGAAGATGCCCGTAGCTCAGCAGCCATGTGGCCCCTGATGCCCTGCAGAATGTATGGGCTCAACTCAAGGCTTGCGTGTGTCAAGCTGACTTGTCTGCCCTTATCCTTGTGTCTTTTCCAGAGGTGCCATGTGATAGATGGTAGTAAAAAGGGACCTGTCATGCCTGTGCCTGGCCTGTCCATGCTACAGATAGCAGCATGCTCTGTTCTGCATCAGAGGCCAGGACAATCTATAGGGACATTTTTCTCCTTTCATGCTTGAGAGCCTGCATCCGTACAAGGTGGGAATTAGACAAGAGGAAGCTGGGCTTGCCCAGCTATGTTAAAATACAGAAATAGTCCTAGTATCTTCCAGCAGTGCATTAAGTGGCATGATTAATGTCTGTCACATGTAATGCTCTTTCCAGGTCTCTTCCCTTGATGGAGTACTCTGTGCAGCATAGTGCTTTGATTTGGGCAGTTTTGTGTCTTAGTGTCATCACGATAAAAGGTCAAAATTTAGGAGATGAACACAGATGGAGTTTGTGATAATCTTTAGTTCTTTCAGGCATATTTTTCATAGTTTCAAACTTGGTGGTCACAGATAATTAAGTAGCATTAATTTTATAATCAGTTAATAAACAATGGTAGAGACCACTAGCACTGTACAAGGGAAATGTCTCTGAGGAGGCCAAGATATTATCACCCACTGAGTGAGTAATGTTGCTTCCTAAAGCTGCAGTTTTCTTGAAACCCACCTGTCTAAATAGAACCCACTTAGGCACTAGTGAGTTAAAGCAATATGAAATAGCCCAGAACTTGCTTTGGAAAAGAAAGCTTGAACACTGTCATCCTAATTCTGTAGCTGAAGATGCAAGATCTGCATGTGGACATGTAATTTTTCTAGTACCTGTTCAAAGGCTGTTTGCACACTATGGCACCTAAGAGAGACTACTGCACAATGGGATTGGTTAGTATCTTTAATCCTTAAAAATGTCATTTTCATAACCTGAATGAATTTACTGATGATGGATCTGAGAAGGAGGGGGATGCTCTTTAGAAGCAGAGAAACTCCTTGGAGAAAAGAACTCTGTCTCCATTTCTTGGGGAAGAAGTCAGCTTTCGTTTCTTGAAATGCCAATTTGTTGCCCCTTGCAACAGTGCTGTGTTATCAGAGTCCTCTCAAAATGTTTGTTTTCCTTAAATTTACCTAGCATGTCTGTCTGTCCTACAAGAAGTCATTTCCATATCTTTAAATTATGCCATTACTGCTTTGCTTCCCTTAAGGGAGGCCAGCAAAGAAAACCTAATAAAATTCATTCACCATTAGTAAGATGTGCTGAATGCTTACGCTAATCCATTTGAGAAACATTGAGCACACAGTGAAAACACACATTGCAGTCCTCTTCTATTGCACAATGAATTCCCTCCTATAGAGAGCACTGTAATTCTCTGCTTTCCTCTTGTAATTTGAAGATGTAGTAATATTAAGAAAGGCAAAGATGGTTAGTGATCCAGTGGAATTAAATACAAGAAGAGATTGTGTAGGAGAGAATTGCACTCGGTTTGGAAAGACGACAACTTAGCAGAGATTTAGTGGAAATTACATACTCTAGTGAAAAAAAAATCCATCATTCCTTTCTCCTTTTTTTTTTAGTTTCTTGACTTATTATAAATATATGTTTATCACAGGATCAGAAATTGCAGTAAGTCTGTAAGACCTCATATGGAGCTTTTCATGAATGCACATTGCACAAATTGTATTTCTCTTTGTACATGTCTTCATAATGACATGTTTTCTGTTTTTGATAAAGGTTCCTAGAAGCCTGAATAGGTGTCTTCTGTGACATTTACTATTAAATAAAATAAGAGCCTAGCAGGTTTAAGTGTTATCTAGACAATAGTCCTAATAAAAAATAGTAAGGTTGCAATTATAGTTCTACAGCAGAAATAAACAAGGTCTAAGCTAATGGCAGGCAACTTCCAAATAGATAAAAAGAAGTATTATTTTAGTCAGTGTAATCAGTCTGGAGAGTTCATCATTGCAAGAATCATGGTGTCGAATACAGCAGCTGGAATAATTTGAGGGTCTGGATAATTTTATGACTAATTACATTTGTAGCTATGCATATTATGATAAGAGTAATTGAATCTTAAGCTAACAGTTGGGTGATGAAGAAATCTCCCTCTATTTAAAGCATTTTAGAGTTAACCATGTATGTAGGGTTGTTTTCCTCTTGTCTCTCTCTGCAGCCTCAGGCATGTGATATGTCTGAAAGCTCAGAAATAGATAATATTTGTTGATATTCCTATCTCATATACTGTCTGTGCTTCTGTGGCAGTGAAGGAATGGCTTTGTAAGATACCAAGAAGGACGACTGGGAAACCTGCAGCTTGTCTCTGGCTCTACCATTACTTCTTGTGTGGCATTTGGCAAATTGCTTAATCTTGTGTGCTTATAGCTTCCCACCTGTGACAGATGGGCACTTACTATCCCAGAGATGTTGTGGAAATGAAGTTTGTAAAGTGAAATGAGATTGAAAAGAGAAAGACAAAAAGAAAGTGAGAATCTCATTGTAGAATTCCAATTTCATGTCTGAGGCCATATCTATGTGAGAATTCTTTGGAAAGTTAAGGTGAATCAACCAGAAGCGTGAATGCAATATGCACATATGAAAGTGCTGTAAATGTTTTCCCGTGAGAAGAGTCTCTCTCATTCTGGAAGTGGCTGTGTATCACCTTGAGGGACTGGTGTAGACGAGCTAGGTTATTCATCCTACATGACATTTTTTTCTAAGTATCCACATCATGTTATCTCCTGTGCCTCAAAAGCCTCCCTGAGGTTCTTGTGCCCACTATTCTGACTGGGAGGATGTTCTAAAATCTTGCTATGTTGGGGGCAATGAATATCAGAAGCCCTGGGATTGAAAAATAAGGGATTTTCTAAGGGAAGCAAAATCGAGGACCCCTGGTGGTGGGAAAAAGATAAGGGACACCTGGTGGTAGTTAGAGGAACTATGGGTATAAAAGCATGGAAACAGTAAGAATAGGCTCTCTGCCTAGCTTGCAGTAGAGTCTGAGACTATGACTAAGACTTTGCTCTACACAACTGGACTATGCTATAAATGCTACTACTTTAGTTACTACATAGAACGGTTTGGGTTGGAAGGGATCTTTAAAGGCCATCTTGTCCAACCCCCCTGCAAGGAGCAGGGACGTCTTCAACTAGACTAGGTTGCTCAGAGCCCCATCCAACCTGGCCTTGAATGTTTCCAGGGATGGGGCATCCACCACCTCTCTGGGCAACCTGTTCCAGTGTTCCACAACCCTCCTTGTAAAAAAAATTTTCCTAATATCTAATCTAAATCTACCTCCATTTCAAAACCATTACCCCTCGTCCTATTGCAACAGGCTCTGCTGAAGAGTTTTTCCCCATCTTTCCTGTAGGCTCCCTTTAGGTATTGGAAGTCTGCTATGAGGTCTCCCTAGAGCCTTCTCTTCTCCAGGCTGAACAGCCCCAACTCTCTCAGCCTGTCCTCATAGGAGAGGTGCTCCAGCCCTCTAATCATCTTTGTGGCCCTCCTCTGGACCCTGGTCCATGTCCTTCTTATGTTGGAGGCTCCAGAGCTGGACACAGTACTTCAGGTGAGGTCTCACTAGAGCAGAACAGAGGGGCAAAATCACCTCCCTTGACCTGCTGGCAATGCTCCTCTTGATGCAGCCCAGGATGCGGTTGGCTTTCTGGGCTGCAAACGTGCATTGTCAGCCCATGTTGAGCTTCTCGTCTGCCAGCACAGCCAAGTCCTTCTCCTCAGGGCTGCTGTTGATCCATTCTCTGCCCAGCCTGTGTTTGTGCCTGGGATTGCCATGACCCAGGTGCAGGACCTTGTTCTTGGCCTGGTTGAACTTCATGAGGCTGGCATGGGCCCACCTCTCTAGCCTGTCAAGGTCCCTCTGGATGCAATCCCTTCCCTCCAGCATGTCGTCAGTACCACACAGCTTGGTGTCATTGGTGAACTTGCTGAGGGTGCTTTGAAGGTACTTTGATAGTCGATAACTTTCATCTAATTTCTAGCAACATTTATCCATAGCCAGTTTATAGTCATTCGATCTTTTAGTAATGTAGACCTTTATATTAAACAGATATTTTTCACTCCCTGATGATTACTCCCAGTACATTTATAGACAGCAAGCATGTCTCCTCCCTTTGGTCTGCTAAAATGAACCTTTGGTTTGCTAAAATGAACTCTCCTAATTACTGGTTGTAAGACAGGCCTTCTGATCCCTGAGGATTCTTGTAACCCTTTTCTCCACTCGTTCCATTTTTAATTCATTCCTTTTGAACGTGGCTCATCAGATTTGCATGCAGCATTCCAGAGGAGGCGTATCACAGACATTCTACATTTGTAGCTTCTGTCATACTTGTTGTTCATGATTATCCTGAGGTTGATGTGTCCATCCAGTTTTTTCCCTTCTCTCTCATTTTCAGACAATAATCTACTATTGCAGAAGTGCTTGAAGTTAACATAGTCCCTCAATGGGCGGGAAGTTTTGCTTTCAACTAAAGACTTTCCTCTGTTGCGGTTGTTTAGGTTCTTTAGGTCATCCAGTTCTTCTGATATGACAGTCTCAATCTCTCTACCTACTGAGAAAAGAATCTGCCTTTCAACCCAGAATCATGAACATACTTCACTGAACTCTGCTTTTTGTGCCAAAGTCAGTCCTCAAAACATTAAACAAGTTTTGTCCCAAGACTGACCCTTGAGAAGCCTGTGAGTTTCCTCCTTTCATGCCTGTACTTTTTCTTTCAACTCTTCCATACAGCTTGTGTCTTTATTGTCCCTTGATTTTTATCCTGATCATCATCCTTTTGGGTGTGATGACTGTTCACCTGCCACCAGACCAAATGCGTTACTGAAGTCAGTGTACATCTGCCATTGTTCCCTTACCTGGAACATCTGTTTTCTTCCCAAAGAAAGATAGTACATGGTGTATTGCATTTCCCATTCCCATCTCTGACCCTCTTTCCTTTAGGTATTTGCTGTTGAAGCAGGATGCCAGGTTGTTACCCGTGGGCCAGAAGTGGTGAGTGAGGGAACATTAACTGGCTGCAGCTGCTCCATCCAGCCATGCCACTTACGCAGCGCTGGTGCTTACGACTCAAATGTTAAAAACATATGGTGGAGTTTGGGGGAAAATCTGAGGACTGTGTGTGTTCCACACACTGGGAAATGTTGCATGCTATTGAGGTCAGGCTCACAATTGTGTATTTACTTGCTTAGTTTCCCCTCCCTCCCGCCGACTCTTCAGTTACCAGCCTATTAGAATCAGCCATTAACCTGGTTAATGGGGAGAGACAGCAAATACCAGAAAGGATGATGTGCTTTTCTTAATTCCCTCTTGGAAACATGACTGTTTCAAACTGTAAATGTCTCAAGCAAAGGCTGAAAAGGGTCCAAAACATGTCTTGCTTTTGTCATGCTGGCACACCCAGGCAGAGGAGAATGAGATGAGGCTGTTTTCTCCTTAGGGCTTCACTGACAAGTGATCTCTGGGGGTAAGAGGGTAGTGCCCTGCCAAAACTGCCCAGGTGGCTTTGAGCTGGTGGTGTGCAGGCTTTGGGGTGGTGAATCAGCATGGCTGAATCGTATTGTGCCATCTGATGCTTTGGGTGATACAGTCCACTGCGGTGATATCTTGATGCCATCTGATCCTTTGGGTGATGTGACTCTATCCCAAGAGCCTCTGGCCTCTCTGACCAGGGCAAGTGACAGAGAGCAGAAGGGGAAGAAGGTGATGAAAGGCATGGGGTGAGGGCAGAGGGAAAGGGAGAGCTCATGCAGTATGGAAAAGAGCTGTCTTTCATGGAAGGACTTGAGCCATTTCTCTGAATGGTGATACGACAGCTCCTTGTTCCAGATGGCGAGGGCTAATACAGCACACGGAAAGGAATCTGCCTGCTTAGTTTTTCCTTGAAGACGTGAAAAGGTAGAAGGAAAAAATTTACAATTTGTTTGGTATTTAGTTCAGGTAATTTTTTTTAATTGTATAATGAGAACACATTGTCCAAATTTTCATATGCAGATTCAATTAGCGTTCAGTTAATTAGCCTTTACAGATGAGGATTAACTTAATTACATAACACTAACCTCTCTTAATAACTATTAAGGGTAGGAAAGCTGCTTTTAATAAATTTGGAAGGGCTATATGTGTTTTTTAAAATCTGAAATGGCGTACACATAAATTAAACAAAATTACACACAGAGGACAGCCATTAAGGGTAACGATCAAAGGAAACAAACTATGTACATGGCTCAGAGTCAGGCTGGTTAGAAGTTCATGCTGTTTTCCTCCTCTTGTCTGCTGGTATCCTAGTGTTATTAGGATTATTACTGGAGATGATGTATAGTCTGGGGTCATTCCTTCAAAGTGGGCTGCAGCCTGATACAAGGTTGCTTTAATTAAATGTTAGCTTGTATTAAAAAAAAAAAATAAATCAATTTGGGTACTAGGTTATTAGCAGTTGTTTTTGTCCAGGTGGTATAAGGAAAAGAGACATGTGAAGCTCATTGAATTCTAAAAATCTGATCCATAAATGTCATTCACTGTCATTATGTACTGTAAATAACTATATAGATTTTTGTCTCTTGATATGAGGCGTGCACTCAAACAATGATGCTATGGTTATTAATACCATAGTGAAACAGAACATCATGTCTGACTACAGACTGGTGATGGTGGAGCATATATGGGACTAGTGATGGGATTTAGTGTCTTTGGCTGCTGAGTCACAGGTTTGAATCCAGGCTGTCTTGGTAAGTGACTGACATCAGGTAATGTGTGATGCTTTTCAGAAAGGGGCAACTAAAGAAGCCTTTTTGCCTTGGCTATTCTTGCATGGGTAATGGTTCCCACTTGCAGTGGATTTTGATGTGCACACCACATCCATCTCCACACAGCTCAGTAGCTTTTGTGGTATTCAGGTTGCTACAAAATTCAAGGACTATCTTCATGGTATTCTGGAAATCACTTTTTTGGAGTCCAAATTTTGAGTTACTGTCAGGAGTATGCTTCTGCTGGATCCCAGCTTTGTGGCCCTCTTCAGACCATTTTATCTAGTGACCCTTAAGGACTATAGCCAGGTTCGTAAACCACATGATTTGTTTTCCAGCTGCAGCAAGCTGAAATGTTAGAAAGCATCCTCCATGCAGTCTGGGCCGCTTTATGCTTAAGCTTTGAGTCTGAGCTTAAGCTTACAGTCACTTAAGTCTCCATTTGCAGGCACGAGATCTGCAGCTTTTGAGCAACTAATAAGAATAGGTTGGATATGCTTTGTGTTAGACACCTCAAAGATTGAAAGGCACGATACTACTGGCTCTGAACACTTTGGCTTAGTGCCTACAGCCATTTTCAGCAAGGAGGGAAGATGACATTGCTGCAGATTTTTTCCTTGCTGTGAGGAGCTAGCAAGGTGAATATGCAACAAGGAGGAAATTGGTGAAGGATCTGTCTTGGAATCTATTGAAAAGAGGGAAGGAGATATTTCAGCCAAATGTCTTTCTGAAGCCCTTTCATGTATGTGCTGCTCAGACTGAAGCCTCGGCGTTTGATATCTCTAGATAGTTGGTTGTCAATGACCAGACTTTGCTCTGGCTGATGCAGACCCAAATCTTGTTCCCTCCCATAGTGGTTGCACCTGTATCCCTGAGAGCAGGATTTGGCCTTGCGAGCTGTTCTACCCACAGATGCAGCTCATGATGCATGCTCAGAGGAAGGGGAGAATGCAAATTCCCTGTAGGGAGGCAACTGCCAGCCATGTAAACAAAGAAGCCTTCTGGGTGTGCAGCAGTCAGCCCACTTGAGCTGCTGTTTCCATGGTGTACCAGATGCTGGAAAATATGCTTTCTTCAGGGAAAGAAGCTTTTCATACTCCTGCATTGTCTTGTTTGATAATGGGCTGTCATCAGGCTGGTACCTCACTGTAGGGGCCACACGCAGCAAGTCTCCCCTGCCCCAGCCCTTTTCTGAGTTGCTGTTGGTGACAATCCATATTCTACAGCTTCCAAACAAAGAAAAAGCTACATAATTTTTCTGACTTAGAACAGCGCTACTAACTATGCTTTTACACTTCACTGTTATGAGTGACTGTTTAATGTGCTACAGTTCCTCCTGACGCACGTGGTGTCATCTCGTAATACCTTGTGTTGTTTTGCTTTTCAATTTTCTTCTGTTTTCGTAAAAAATCAGAATACATATGTGTCTGTTTTTCCCAGATTATCCCCTTCCTAACCCACACCTTGCTTCATTATAGCTCCTGCCTTATGGCTGTTTGAGCCACTGGGTAGATGTCAGCAGGCACCATTTCTGAGTTAGCTCCCTCTCTTCATGTTTACCCACTGGGTGATCTTGAGTCAAAGAGAGGTCTATACCTCCATTTTAATCTAAAACAGTTGCTGCTGGTGGGCAGGCGCTTAGTTATCCTTTAGGTACTAAGTACAATTGCAATTATAAACCTGGACAAACCTGCAATAATAAGCCTTGGAGCAGATCAACCTCAACTAGAGTAAATAAGTTACCAAAAGCACTTAGAAGGCTTGCTGTGCTTCCAACATGACTCATAGGAGGAGGAGGATGTTTTCAAGGTACCCGTCTACTGGAAGCCGTGTTCAGGGATGATGCTGCAAAACTGGCAGAGCTACGTGGACGTGACATATAATAGAATCATAGAATAGTTGGGGTTGGAAGGGACCTTTAAAGGTCATCTAGCCCAACTGCCCTGCAAGGAGCACGGACATCTCCAACTAGATCAGGTTGCTCAGTGCCTCATCCAACCTGGCCTTGAATGTATCCCCTCACTGTGTACTGAGACCATAACAGGTTCACTGGCCTTCCTCATGGCTATCGAGAAGAAACACAAGTGCCTTCATAGGACCCCAGCTTCCTCCAGCTGAAAGGCGTGCCTTGGCTTGTGAGGAATGCATGCGCACATTTCCTCAGCCTTGCCTGTGCTCTGGCCGCCGCAGCCTCACAGGGCTCTGTGTGTGCCGTTCGCTTGTCTTTCCCAGGCAGCCTGATGAGTCCTGCTCCCAGGTGCTCACTGCGCCCGTGAAGAGGGCCAGGATAGCTATGGGTCCTGGGGGAGGACGGCGGAAGCAGGCAGTGGTGCAGGATGTGAGAAGATGTCCTGGAGCGTAGAGAACAAGCACTTTTTTTTTACTGCCAAGGATGAAAGTATCTCACAATCTCTCCCAGGTACTTTTCAACTCCTCCTCTCTCCCCATCCTGCAGACCTGTACTTCTCACTTCGGTGAAGAAAAACCAAGCATGGTTAATTTTAAGCCAGTGCAATCATTTAGGAGACCTGGAGGTGGAAAACCAGTTATTGGTTAACAGGCTTGATTTGAAATGTGTTCTGCCTGACCCCTCTACTGTAGTCAGCCAGGAACAGCGCTTCCAAGAAGCTGGCTTTCTGGAAGGCTTTTTCACTGAATCATTTAAAGTCTAGGCTTCTTGTAAATGTTAATATCCTGCTGGCTTGCTGGAATGCAGCTGGTGGATACAGCAAGTGCAATACCTATGTGCGTGCCTGCAATCCAAAGCGAACCTTAGCAGGCAAGGTTCAGGCTGTAGTTTGGGATGTCCTCAACGAAGGCTCAGGCTAGGAGGGAAGCGGGCTGGAGGGCAGACCTGATTCAGCATCATCTCACAAGACTGGAAGTCCCTCTGCCCCATGCAGCCGCTACCGTTGTGACACCGCAGCGCTTTGCACCCTGTGTTCGACTCTGCCTGGTAACCCCGAGCAGTGCCCCGTGTCGTTCCAGTGCCTCAGCATGGCTGTACACATCAGCCGTGTTTGCACAGGTTGGAGTCGTTCTCGCAGGCAAAGTAGTCAGAGTGCGCTGGTGAGCTGGGCCTGCTTCACGTGGCCTTAGATGGCTGAGTGGGGAATGGCGCTGGGGGGAATTTGGCCCAAGGATCTCCCCTTGCATCAGCAGGGGAAGGCAGTGGGCAACCTGTGTAATGCCGAAATCATAGCAATTGCTGGCTGAAATCCTGCCACTGCTGAAGTATCGCTATAGCAAAACGCAGGTCGGTGTGAATGTGTGTGCACCTTTCCCCCTCCCTCCGTGTCCGTGGATAAAAGCCTTTTTGAGTTAGCTGTGTGTATTTCTGGCATCACAAAGGCTTGGTCCACCATCATTTCTGTGTGCTAATGGATGAGGCTTTTCTGCTTACTTTACTAGTAAAGTATTTTCCAGGTGAGAATATGTATTTTTTTTTTAGGCAATCATCTAAACCACCTCTTTCATTATTTTGTCTTTAGTGTGTTTTCTTACACACCATCCAGTGCTTTAGCTTTTTGTAGCTTAAGGAAAACCTAAAGTTCTTGCTTTAACCTTGAGACATACTGTCCTGTAGAATAAACATATTGCAAGACCAGGATTAGAAAAAAAACCCAAACCTACTACAGTTGTATTCTTAAAAAACAACTGAAGGGCTCTATAAGAGGACTGTAGGTGGTGGCAAGTACTTTGCTAATTTGGGTGATAAGTTAGCACCCAAGGGTGATAGGTAGGATAACTACTTCTGATTACCAGATTTTCTTTTGCTTAGTGTAAAACGCTCCCAAAGCATACACACATTACATGGTCTTATTTGTTTATGTCTGTGGTTAATGTATTTACAATAGTTCATATTGTTCTACCTAATATTCTGCAGTATGCCATAAAAATAAGAAAGATTCAGTATGAGGTGTAAGTATTCCACTTTGTTAGTGAATTTTCTCTGAAGAATGAAGATAGATCACAGTAGTCTTTCTTGAATTAACATAAATGCAGATTAATGCAGTCAAATGTGTTATTTTTCCACAGATAAGTTACAAACACAATGCAGTACAATTCTCAAATATCACAGTTTTGTTAAAACAGATTTTTTTAATTTTCATTTTTGGGTATACATTTTGCACACCTTCTTTCAGATTAATCAATTTGAATTCATTTAGGACACTAACAATTTAGTATAGTGGCAGGTTTATTTAGATAAGTGGATACCAATTTTCATCAATTATGAAAATGAAACACCGTAAAAAATGTAAAAGTTTGTTAAAATAAATCTGCTCAGTATTCTGCAGATTGTCTCAGGTGTCTTGCCTCGTGCTAAACTCCAACTTTGGAAGTTTGGGGTTTTTTTTTAATAATGTAACTAAAACCAAAACAAGACAACCTTTCTATGTCCCCTGTGTTTCTCTTGTGTGTAGTAAGTCACATACTTATTCTGTTATTGATTTCTCTGTCAGTTTTTCCATCCGCACATATATCAGACAAAAACTATGGGTCAGGACAACAATGATGAAATCAGTTTAAAAAAAAAAATCATGACATGGTAACATATTTTGGAGTGTAAAACCCTGATGAAAACACATTTCATGGCTTTCCAGGTCTTATTTGGGGTTGGGATTTTTTTTCAGTCATCATTTCTAGTCTCTACTGTCACAGATGGACAATGAGAGAAAGGTGAAGTTATGAGTTAATACCATGGGTCTCCTTGAGGTTCAAAACTTCAATGTGAGTGTTAGCAACACTGTATAATAAAGTTTCTTTTAAGTACTGTTGTAAAATACTTTATTTTTCTTTTATCCAGGGCTTTTGGGAGAACCACACAAAACTCATAACGGAGTATGGACCTGTTTGTGGGTAAGCTTAGCAGTGCCATCCGCTTTCTTCTTTTCTGGCCTTTGCTGTTTGGGTTTGTTCGGTGGGAGAGGACAAAATGCCAAGATAAGATGTGCATCAAAAACCAGAGTGCGGTGTTTCAGTCTGGGAGACAGAGGTGGAGGTTGGCTGATTATGTGCAGAAAGTAACCTTGGCTTATTTTAGTTTAGCATTTGGTGTCGGACTTCATTCTTATCTTTCTAATTTTAATTATGCACATAAAGTTTAGTCTTTTTCAGAACTGTACAAAGCTACCAGTCTTCAATATTCTCTTTTCATCTGCATAGTCTTTATACTTATGGTGAACCGTAAAAATAATAATTTAACATCTTAAAAAAAACCTCACCTAGTTTATGAAATAGTACGAATTTGGTTCAGCTGTTGCTATCTACATTTGTGTAAAATTCCTAAAATCAAAACACAATGAAGTACAGATTAGAAGTAAGACATTCCTCTCTCTATAGCTCAGCTGTGCAATCTTAGCAGTTTATTAGGAGTAAAGAGGGTTTAAGCAGTATATCCTTTCACACAAGCCCTTCCACATTTCTGTGAATGTCATTTCTGTTCCAAGAACTACTTTCCAGTTGCCATCATTTTAAGTGGAAATGCAGTTATTTCCTGGTAGCTTCTATTGTTGTGGTCAATTGGTGTTTCTAGCATAGCTATTATTCAGTATAGAAGTATCAAACAATATCCAGAAAGTACGATGTCAACATTTTTTTTCCTATATTCTGCAAGGGGTTTAAGACACTTGTAAGACAGCATATATGAATATGTGTGTGTGTGTGCATATTTGATCATAAACAATATAAATATGCTTTGTGTGCTCTTCCAGAAAAAAAATCTCTATCTGAAAGAAGTCAGACTTGGGCATACAAAGCATTTGATGCTCCAGTCACAGCCGCCTTGTGGCATTTTTGCTCAGCTCTAAGGACAAAGTGCTGCAAGAAGTGATGGAAATAATGAATTCTAAGGGTTAGGTACTTGTCTAAGAGGAAATAATACAGTGTCTTGGCTGGCCAGGAATGGAGAAAGATATTCATTAACACTGTGGCAATTTGTATGTTGTGTAACAAATGGAAAATGACTGAGGCTTATTATCTCCATGACCTTTGGTGTGATGGCCTTAAATGACAATAATGTAAGAACACTGGCATTCATTCCTCAGTGTATTTCCTTCCTTATTAATATCATGCCTATTTTTTTTTCTAAGCTGAATTCGAGACAAGTTGCTATTTAGTCGCCTGTCTGCTCACTCGGCCAGGCAGAGGCTATGTCATCGGAGAAAGAGATGTATAATTACAGTGTGTGAGCAGATAGATAGAAAGTTTAATTTTTCCCATCTACCCACAGCTGTTAGGGAATGAAACCTCTATGAGACTTGTATGGGCTGCGAAGCTGGATGGTGGTGGCAGTGATGGTCAGCCAGGACAGTTCTGCCTCCTCTGGATCCCCTAGGAAGGAGGAATGAGCAGACTGAGCATAAATAGTACATAGCCATTTATTGTCTGCATGAAAAATGTAATTTGTGAGGGCTCTAGGAGGCTGGCAGAGAATAAATGCTGCCTTTTGATGTCTCTCAGGAAAACAAAGCTAGGCTCAAACATTGCTGTGCTTGAGGTAAGCTTTATTTCTAGTTGAAGGATGTTTTAAAACCTGGCTTGCAAGCTACTGTTCAATAGGTGTTGAATGTGTCGGGGTTTTTATCACTATTCTGTCAATTAAATAAATTCCTCCTCCTTCCCTATGTGTCTTCTGTGTGATTCTTCCTGTGGTTCTTTGAAATAGGCAATAGATGATAGGTGTGTTTATGTGTATGGTCCCAGCAAAGTATTGGATCTGGCAGTTGGAAGAAGATGCGGCATTTTGCTTTTTCTGGATTGAAAACTGCTTTCCAATAAGCATAAAGAGCAATGATCTTTATTTCTACAGTGGTGAAGTGAGTTGAATACAAATCTTTGGAACTGAAGCCTTTTTTTTTTTTCTTTCTAAGGTCACTTGAATAGTCTGAATGATACCATCACAACTGTTTTCT
The DNA here is from genome assembly GCF_036417535.1 of Chlamydotis macqueenii. Taxonomy (NCBI): domain Eukaryota; kingdom Metazoa; phylum Chordata; class Aves; order Otidiformes; family Otididae; genus Chlamydotis; species Chlamydotis macqueenii. The sequence goes on along the minus strand of NC_141556.1, from coordinate 62,834,117 downwards.
TTTGTGTGTGAATTGGTTTCCTTGACAACAGGATGTCAAATCAACTTTTCAGCTTTAATCAAGTCAAAACAATATATCCCTTCCATTCCAAAAGGCCTCAAGTCGTAGAGAATTATTTCAAGTAAGGCTTTTGTAGGTCACAAAAGCATTTTTCTTCTTCACTCTGTGCGTGGATCCAAAGGAGAGGTGATGGTATTACTCTTTTATAGAGAGAGACAATGCAAATAGTCTTCATTTGTGAGTGTGTGCTGTGAAAACTGTCTGTTTTCATACAGAGATGGCCTAAGATGGAGGCCGAGGCAGAAACAAACGGCTCTGGTTTGGTGCAAAAGCAGAGTTGGAGCATTTCTGTTCATTGGGGGAATCCAAGCTACTGACATGACTTTTGAAGAGATCCTACAACAGAGTGGTAGTTTTTCATTCAGCTGTAGTTTGATATCTTATATAAAAATACCTCCTGCTGGTTCTCCATATGAAAAATAAAAAGTGAAAAATATCCTATTTGGAAAGCAGTGTATTGATACATGTTAAGATTTGTGTTGAATAGTCTCCTTTTTATGGTAAGAGTTTTGCAGGAAAGTAGTCTTGGTTTCTGTGGAAATCAGTGACTTACATCACTTATGTTTTGGTTGAACTTTGATATTTTGATGCTTTATTTTCACCTGTACCTTATCCAATTGTTCCATTTCAATTATTGATCGGAAATAAGTGGGAAGAGCAGACAGAGACACAAAGAGCTTCTGGGCTGAAGAGAAGAAACAAAGGGGGAGAGCATACTTTATGGAATCAGAAAAGCAACTGCTACAACATGAGCAGAGCTGTCGAGGCAGTGAGTTAATTTTACTTTATATACGCACTTCGTATGCATTTTAGCATTCTACTGTGATTGCATCATAATGACTTTACAAGACTATGAGTATGTATGGCTGATTTGGAGTTGGAGAATAGTGCCAAACTAAGTAATATATTCTTGGCCCAACAACACACCACCAGTGAAGGAAAAAACTATATAGCCCCAAGCGGGCAGGTGATTGCCTCTGGGATGAATGAACCTATTCTGCCGTCAACTGTAGCAGTGCATTTGGATGTGGAGAAGAGTGTAAGAGTTCACAACATAGACCTCAGTGCGTATAATCAAAGAGTAAGAACGGAAGATTAAAATTCAGACAATTTGTAGGGTGACACTGTATTCACGTCCTTTCGGATCTGAAACAGCTTGAGGGAGGTCAAACCCTATTCTTACTCTTCCTTCACTCTAACTCTCAACTTCAGCCTTCTCTGAAAAGTCTGACCAACTATGTAGTGGAGTAAGTGCTAAGGAAGACAAGAACAAAGAAAGGTAAAGACAAAGAGATGGGTCTAGGAGTAGTAAGAGGATGGAGTTCAGATTAAACCATCTCTAGAAAGCAGAAGACAATCGAGGCATTTGAGCCCAGGGTTGTCAGGTTGTGAACTGGCAAAGAAAGTCAGTGAGCTGAAAATCTGCATTTTCTGATGTGGAGAGGAACTAGTAAGAATGGCTTGTTTCTTGTCAGAAACATTCTCAGTCCCTAATAAAACCATCAGCAGCCACCTGCATCTACTCAAACGGAGCCTCTGCTATGCTCCAGCAGAAGCATTCCATGATCAGCACAGTACCACAGAAAGCATGTCAAGGCGCAGGCACAGAAACGGGTGTGTGCATGTACTGCTGAAGCATCTTGTGAAAACACGGATATAAATGGAGCTCCATTTCTATATCAATAGTATCTTGTTTTGCAGTGGGTTACTTCAGCACATTTTTAAGTAATACACAGAAAGCAACTTAAAATAGGACAGGCAATTTTTCTTAAGGTGTCTATGGAATAACGCAATGTCTGATCTGTGGGTGGTGGTGTGTGTTTATTTTTTAATCCCCCCCCCCCCCCCCCCCCCTTAAGGACTTCCTAATATTCCTTAAATGATTTCCTAATAAGTCATTATTGGAACCAAGATCAAGCCTGGTCACTTAAACAGCCGGGTGGTTTAAAGGATTAGGCTAGATCATGGAGCCAGTCACTAACTTGAAATGTGTCCAGGGGTGAGTTGTGATTGTAAGCTACGCTGGCAGCTGACAGCTTTTCAGAAGTCTTTGCAGCCAGAGTTGGTTCTGTCTGAATGCTTGACTTCTCCTCTCCCAAAAAAAAATGTCGCTGCAGATGGCACTAGTTAGCGTTTCTGCAGATGAGCCTGTAATCAAACAGTTGTGAACAAGAAACAGCCTTTTCTCACTGCTGGTCTTGGCCTCTGCATCAGAGCTGAGGCACACCGGTTAGCCATTGTGGACGTCTGAGGCTATCCCCTTTTGTGGACAGAAGAGGGACATGTACTTCTGGGATTTGGGCATCTGAAACTTTTCTCAAAGCCTTATCCCTCCTCCTGCCTTCCTCAAGCACCTCAGGGTGAACCTGTGGTGGATAGGGGCAGGATCTCCTCTTGCAGGGAACAGCTGATGTCTTCATCATGCAGTTAATTTATCTGAAGAAACAGTGTCCTTATTGCCATTTTAATTTCAGAAACCTTTTTTTTTAATGTCTGTGTTTCTAGCCTTATTCTGCTTTACGTGGAAAGAATAATCCCAGGACAGGTATTCACATCTTTGTCTCTGAAGGCTCGTATAAAGAAATAATTTAGTTTTATGAAACAATCTTACCCTGTTTGATTTCCTCTTTTCACTGGGATTCTAATGGACTGACTTACCTCTCCTGTGGTCCTTCTTTTATTTTGATATTTTTAGCAATTTACTTTTCATATTTCAGCTAGAGAAAATTATGCCTGGGCAAGGATAGAGGAGAGGGGAAAAAAACCAGGCTTCGTATTTCTGATCTATAGCTCTTCATATTCTGTTTCACATTTTCCTTGATAAAGATTTTTGGTAGCCTCACTTGCCTGGATTTTTGTTTTCTTAAAGAGAGAGATACTTTTATGGCCCGAATTAAGTCTTTCATATTCTGTCAAGACTTTTTTTTCCCCCACTGTGTTTCCTCATTTATGTATTGTGATAAGATCCTTTAACTCCATAGGATTGTTGATCAGCCCCAGAATTGCTATTGTGAATTAGTTATTTCTCTTTCCTTTGAATACCTGCAAACTGAGGATACAGTACAGCAGAACCCTTAAAGCATGTGCCTAACTTTGAGCACATGAGTAATCCCACTGAAGTCAATGGTGTTACTCAACATGCCTCAAGTTAGGCAGAAGTTTATCTGCCTTGCTGAATCAGAGCCATAAAAGAAACAATTGCGTTTGTGCCTGGAAAATATTTTAACTGCTGTTGGTACACATAAACACCTAGGTTTATTGTAGCTGAAAGAAGTTAATGGGGAGAAAAATATTTCTTCCCCCTCCCCACCCTCTCTTTTGACAGCACTTTGCATGTAGACAATTTTATTGCTGCTCTGTGCAATGTGCTAGCCATTCTTCTGAAACAGAAAATATTATCTCAAAAATTGACTGAACAACAGGAGAATCTTAATATTCCTGAGTTAAACTTTCGGAGCCCTTCTTTCTTTCTTTTTTTTTTTTTTTTAATTAATGCTTTCAGAACTTGTTAATAGTAACCTATTTTGTAGAAGTTTTATTTTTAAAAGTACCCAAACCCAGCAATATTCCTGACTAAAATGTAATGTCACAGTATGATACTACACCCCCATGCTTAACCATAATTAGGTGTTGGTTATGGTTAGTTCCAATGGTTAAATCAAGCTACTAGAACAAGTCCTGTGAATTACTTATGGGTGTATCATCACCAGTTTATCCTCTTCTCTCTAGAGCTAATTGGTCTTAAAAACATGGGACTGATGCCTAAAGATTTACCCAAAAGGTAAATCCCACACTGTTTTGAGAATTGGAGTCTACTGTTATTGTTACAGTTGTAATAGTTTTTGCGGGCTGCCTGATCATTACGGAGCACTTTACATTCTGCGTACGGAGACCTGTGGGATGCAGTTTATACACAGAATTTATGGTAAATTAGTTGAATAGTTTAATTCTGCCGTGTTTCAAATATACTTGGGTCTCTGCAACTTTGTGAATCAATGCTTAGTGTGCTAGTCATGTTGAAGGCATTCATTAATGAGCTTTTCTGGCCATGCACAGAATCTTATGTGTCTGCTATGACCTCCCATGAGGACCACGCAACTTGAGCTTGTCTACTCTAATGGCTGTTGATTTGTCACTGTAGTCTCTTGCTATCCTGGTCAGGTCCAGGGACACTCATGTTCTAGGTATTCACAAACAGAGACTCAAAGGCCCACCAAAACATTACAATCCCAGCCCTCAGCCATTTGGATGGAAAAGTATTTTGCAAGTGGTGAGCTTTTCTGCGTGCAAAGCTTTCTCTCTTCTCTGAGACTCCAGACATTGCCCTGGGGTGGCTGAGGTGCAGGCATGTGCTCCCTGCTGCACTTTTTCCAAGTTTCTTTCCTCCATCAGTGACTGCTCCATGACACTACTGCAGCTGTTCAAGCCAACCTAAGTCAAAGACCTGATGTAATCTCTTACACCTCTGGAAAGAGAGTGTGAAATCCAACCAAACGAGACAGACATTTTATGTGCACTTGGTAAGTTAGCAAAGGACAGTGCCTGTCACCTGCACCGTGTTCCTGATGCTCCTTTCTGTACCCAGGGCAGTTTGAATTAAGTGCTTGCATGGAGGGAAATCCCCTGGTCAGTACGGCTCCACTGGGACAGTGTTGGCCGGATGCAGAAAGGCTCTGTGATATTGGTCAGAACTGTGTCAGCTCTGAAGATTGACAAGGGAAGCAGCAGAGCAGGCCCTTGTACCATACCTTGGGATGTCAGAAACCTGGTTTAAATTTTGGCCTGCTTCTGCATGTGCAGGGAGCAGCTTTGGCTGAGAGGTGCTCCCAGGGAGGTGTATCTTAGTTCCCCTGTTTCCTTGAACGTTGGTAGTGCAGCACTTGGCTGTTAAAGCATAGTCCCTGTGAGCTCCAGGTTAAGATTATTTGAAAACTGAAGTTTCTTTTGAAAACGTACTGTCTGGAGCATTTCACACTAAATGTACAACATGGGTAGTTGTACATTTGTACAACCTGCTTCTTAGATAATTAATGCTTAAAATCATCATTTTGAAGGACTTGGGGTGGGAGAGCTAAACAGATTGCCTCTTCTTACCATGTAACGTTGTGAATGATCAGCACCTGCGTACCAGACTGTGTCATCCTAGTTTGAGGCAGGGGGAAGGGACATTCTGAGTGAACCCCACAGTTAGAAAAACTAGTTTCTTAGGCTTAATTTCACCTTGATCTATCCTCTTCACCATCTACCAAAGCCTGCATTTGTTAATCTTCCTAACAGGCTGTAAAGTCCACCTTGTAATTTTTCTCGCCTTTCCACCATTTGGGAAGAAGCAGGCTGAGGGCTTTTAAAAGGCTGAAAAATCTGGGCATTATTTTAACATACAAATCCTATTTGAAAGATTTGCTGTGCATATTGAATGCTTTCATTAGATTTTCCTACAGCACCCAGAAGTATTGATGCAAACCTGAAGTGGATACATACAATAAGTAACGTCCAGGAGCTATTAATGGTCTCTGACTTCACCAGCTATGTATCTGATTATGAAGTGGTGCTCTGAGTGCCATGCACGGCAATTTTTAAATGAAGTTCCTGAATCATTTCCCCTGGCTCTATGCAGAGGGAGGAAAATGCGTCATCTCCCAATGTCCGTTGCCTACCCCCCTTCCCTTTCTTGGCAGCTTTTGAAGCAGATCAACTTTAAACTAATGCTGCAACTCAGGAGTTCCTCCTGCCCTCCTTGGTCACCCAGCTCTTCACAGCAGAGTCCCATCGCTGCCTCTCCAGGTGATCCCCTACTGCCAGTTTACCCTTCTTTATGGCACGTCGAAGAAATCCAAAAGTAGATTGTGACTGCCTTCTCCTGCGCCATGAGAAGCGTCAAGCAAAAGGGTTTTCCCTTCCCCACATAACCCCCGCTGGGGGCTGGAGAAGAAGGATGCAGAGAAGAAACTGCAAATCAGCAGCCTGTTGTGTGTCCCCGTTCTCTGAGAGCCTCAGTGCTGGTTGGAGCATCCATGGCTCCGTCCCCTCCTTATGCCCACCTTGTTAGGAGCTCTAGGAGGGAGACAAAGATCCTGGGTAGATCCTCTCTCCCCATGCTGGGGAGCCCTTAAACAAGACCTTGTGGGGCCTCTGTCTCTTAGGACACCTAAGCATTGCACAGGAATGGATTAAGGACATCTCTTGTTTAGTTTCTTAGAGACAGTCATGTTTACTGCTTTGCCTGATACGTATGGAGACACTTCCCCTTCCATTGCTGCCTGTTCTCCTTTTTATGGTGTCACTACTTTGTTGTCTCTGGGGTTTGTTCTGTTTTATTCTTTTTAGTTTGACAACCTTGTCTTGTGACCTTTGTATTTATGCTTCTTGCTGTTATTTTTTTCCCTCCTAAATATTTGTTTTGGCTTTGTTTTCTTTCTCTTGCATCTCTCCGTCCCCTTCAGCCCTATACTATCTTTCCTCCATGCTCTAATTTTTATTCCTTCCTGTTTTTCTTATCCATGTTGATCTGAAAACAGTAACATGACCTGACAATTTTTACGTCATTCCAAGGTTTTTATGTACTTCCATAAATCTCCTCATTACTTTTTTATTGTTTTGTCATATATAGGTTTTAGTTTTTCCTCTACCTTATTAGTCTGGGGACCAATTTTATTCTACTATGTTTTATTAGTAGTAAGGGGAACAAAATATCTCCTTTTTCTTTGTTGGTTTGGCACCATCTTCAGATAACCCTTTTTTTTTTTTCCTCTGGTCGACTACCTCTCTTCTTACCCTGGAGAGTCTGCTTTATGTCAGACCTTCTGCTGGTGAACTGGGTATGGTTTCATCAGGCAATAGGCAAAAGTATACCCTGTTGCAGAGGAAGAAGTTGTTTTCAGCTGTTATTCTCCTTATTTTTTTTCCTAACTTGGGGAGTGTGGAATGAGCTGAGCCACCATTACCCCGGGGATTGTGAATCTTTCTTTCCTTCCATTAAATTTGGTGGCTAAACCTGAAGGCTTGTCTTGAAGGAGGATTTATTATAGTCCTACTGATAAAAATGTGCTGGTATAATTAAACAGCTACAGTAATGTCAAAAAACCTCCATGCACAGACACAGCAGTTCTGGAATTACACAAACTACATCAGGGGAAAAACCTGACCATCTCTCGCAGCAATTTTTGTATAGGAGCTTTTTCTAGTCTAACTTTATTAAGATTCAAACCACGTCTTGTCCCAGAATCTCCTCTCTCCCCCATGTAAATAAGCCTGAAAATAGTGGCCTGGACCTTCAAGCTGTTGTTTACTTCAGTGTAGCTCCATTAAAAGCATAGAGCCGTGACTATTTGAGAATCTTGACCCAGTGTTTTTAGGTCAAGAAGTTACGAAGTTACGTTATGTAACTTTGATTTTTGGATGATGGTACCTATTTAATAAAATTTGGTTTTGTACAGCAGATTTTAAGACTTATCCAGACGTCTTAAAGTAGTTTACAGAAAAAGGAGTGAGCTGGGAGCAATGTTCTGACTCTGTAAGGGCTAGCAGTAGACATTTTATCACTCAGCAATAATCCAAGCTTTTCTGTCAATGTTGAAATCTATTTTATTGAAAAAGAATCTTGGCAAGGACACTGGGAATTGCTGCAGAGTCTTTCAAAGTGACATTATGAGAGGATCTTGGTTCTCTGGGACCTTTTATCTCATGGAACATCTTATGAAATACTCTGTGTGAAGGGCCAAAGTAAAATGTTGTCAGAGCCGCCTAACGATTTTGTATGTCCACTGTCCATTTGGCCCAGTAGGAAATAAGCCAGGCATGGGGCAGGAGAAAGAGAAAGTAGGTCTACAAGTGCAGCACAGAGGCATATGTTAAAATAGGTCAGCTGGTAACGTCATGTCATATGGAAAGGCATCAGCTGTTAAATTATTTTCTCTTAAAATAATTTAAATTCTGATTTTAAGGTAGAGAACTGTATTGCAAAATGGGAAGATTAATACTTGAAGTACCTAAACTTTTTCCTACCAGAGACCCAACTTTCCCTTTGCATCAGTGGCATTTTATTTGCTTTTGCCCAATAACCGAACACAACTGGATTTTCATGAACGGTGAAGAACAGAGTAGTTTCATAAATAATTGACTTTATGAAACTACTGTAATTTTCCTCACATTCATTTTCTTAGCAAAATATTTAAACATAGTTTGTAAGCCCTCAAGTAGCCCCTGATACCTGTTTGATACACCGCTGTGTTTTTATGTACTCACAAGACTGCTCTGGGCATTGCATTCAGCGTATTTTCCCATCCTATGTCTCTGAGCTTGCCATTTGGAAAATGGGATTTCTGCAGGCGACTGTTTACATGATGCGCTCCAGCTGACACCCCCAAAATCCGCAGGCTGTCCCTGCCCACCGCAGGAGTTGAAGCAGCGGATTGTGCTGAGGTCAGAGGACAAGCGAGTGTTGCTGGCAGCGTTGCATATTTAACTGGTGAGGTCTCTGCTGGATTAAAACAGCTCCAAGTGAAGAGAGCATGATCAATAATTACAAATATTAAAAGTGGTGCCTTCTCTTGCTTTCCTACCTTTTTTCCTGTTCCTTCTTTGCCCACAGGACACAAAGCGTCTGAATCCCCCAGACGATTGCTCATGCATTTACATTTTAATTTGCTTGGTTTGGAGCAAGATTGTTCCAGCTTTTGGGAGGGGCAGCTATCAAAGACGTACAGGCACTGCCATTGTGTTTTATTGTTCCAGACCATTTTTCCCTGTGAATGCAGGTGGGAGTTTTTCAGTGGGTTGGTTTTGTGTTTTTCCTTTCTTTTTCTTCTAAGCATTTATAACCCTTTTATTGTCAGTCTTCAATCATTTTTGATAGATCAATATATTTACTTCAGTGATGGTTCATCCTACAGTCATGCTTGTATTTTTTTGCTTTGTTTATAGGGGTTATGAATAGATTCGGTGGGTTGTATCTCTGCTGTACCTCTGTCATTGTGTGAGGATCACGTCGCTTGATCTTCCACAAGATCTGTATGTTTAGAAGGAATATGAAGTGTTTACAATGGTCTGCTTTCAAATCTACATGTTTTCCCTTTTTCCTAGGTAGACTTTGAGCAATTAAAAATGCAATTTTTCTTTCAGAAACTGCCTCCTCGGAAATCCTAAGTATGACTGCAAAGCAGTGTTGGACGATAACATTTACTCAGATGACTTAGGACTCCCGTGGACCTGTCTCACTTCTGAGGTCTTTAGCCAAGCAGCTATGACCGAGACAAAGAGATGTTCTTGAGCCTACATCTTGTCTATGTCCCTGGACAGGCAGATGTGGGCCTTGGACAGCTGTTTAGTGCAGCTGTGAAGAGAGCTTAAATGTCTGCAATGTGCATATGAGAACTGGGTCCCAGCATGGGGGTGATAGGCTGCACCCAGGCTGGCCATCAGAAGAAGGAGGTGGGTGAAGACGACCTACTGCTCCATGGTGAAAGGGTACATCTGTGGAAAAGGAGAGGGCTAAATGTGCTCCTCCATCCTCAGGCATCTGGGTTGTTTCAGAATATGGTGACATACATGCCACTTGTTATACAACTGCTCCCTTTTCCCCCTCAAAAAAAAGGAGCATCAAAAAAAGCGTATTTGTTAGAACTGATAATACATACAAGGTGGTAAATGGAAAATAGGTCAACTAGGTAGTGCTCTTACTAATATTACTGTTTGAAACATGATCTGTCTTATGACTGCGCATTAAATATTGGGAAAAATCCCTGAATGTGCATGGATTTCAACGAGGTTTAATAATTTAAACCAGGCGAGGATATTAGCTGTTTGTAGGATGTTGTCCCCGTAGCTGCTTTACCAGCACTGCAGACATTGTGTTTTTCACGATGTCCATTTTTAGGCTGAAATAATTTGCCATGTTATGAAAGTCGTGACTCAACTACTTCTCAGCAGCGTGTTGTCCATCTGTAACAGCAGATTTTCCTGGAATTCATTACTTTGGAGTGCCATTGTCAGTTGCACACATCACTCCTGCTCCTCTGTCCCTTGTCCTTTCTGGCACAGATTTGCCCGTTGTTGTTAGTGAGGATGTTACCACCGATGCACAAGCGATCAGGTTTCTCCATTCTTTTCTCTCTTTTCTATCTCTGTTGAATTGCAGTTTCCTTTGTCTTCTGTGTGGTGCACTGAAAGAGATTAGGAAATTTATCATGGTTATTTTTAATGGGTTTTTAAAGTCTGGCACGACACAGATTGAATTGATTCAGGAAAATTTCCTGGAGCTGCAGCTTTTTTTACTATTAAAAATATTTTTATCATTGCAATTTTTCTGTAAGAAAATACATCTATTTCTTCTTTCTAGTCCTATAACAAAGCCCTGCTTTCTAACGTTTCCACATGGTCAGATATTAGCCATTTCCCTAGATAATTTAGTTTGGTCATGTGTGTGGCTAGCATTTTTATTGTAAAGAATTCTGCTAGTGGTTTCATGATAAATGCATAAAGTATTGGGAAATGACTTTTATTGGGCTTAGTGCACATTTAATAATGCATTAACAAAATTAAATGATTTTGAGTTTGTGTGTGTGTGTGTGTGATCTTAAGAATGTGTAGGGAAAAGTACACACTACCATAGGTATGCAAGCATTTTAAAAAATGAATATTTCCTGTCTGCATTTTGTATGCTGTAGCATAAAAAAGGTACATTCTCAGGAGCTCAGCAGGTAATTACTATCCTTTTTTCTCTTTGTTTCAACATATTTTTTTTTTAAGGCAGATCAGGAAAAAAAAGCAAGTCCCCGTGACTGTCCCCCTCATGGCCAGTCTGGCAAACTTTTACTTGCCTGAGTAAGGCTCTCAAGTGTTGACTGGGATCTGTGTCTTTATTGCACACAAGCCAAATGAATGGGTTGTTCATTGCTTCCCACTTAGGAAACCCTGCTTTTGTTTGCTTAAACTTCAGATATCCTCAGGCTGGTAGCCATGACCAAGTCAGTGTCTTGTTTCTTATTCAACAAAGCGGTGTATGCATATATAGTTACGCCAAACTCAATTTGGCTTACTTATTTCATCATGTTATGTTTATGATGCAAAAAATCAGTATATTGAGTCCTATCCATTATTGATGAATAAAAATATTCTAATATTAAGGCAGTATTATTTCAGAAATGCATGCATCTGCATTAACATGAACAGAGGAAAGGAATAAAAAGGGATGGTGTAAAATATATATTAAAACTCTCCCATTGATTTAAGATCAAAATGCCAGTAAAAAGGAGTAGACTGAATGAAAATAATGTATATGTTTATTTCAAACACATGCAAAAATAAAATATTGTATCGTTCACTACTGCTGATCATATTTACAGGAGGCAGATGAGCTGTCTTACCTATGAAGAAATCAAAGATGAAGTGCAGAATTAAAACAAACAGGAACAGCCTACTGATTTTGAATGCTTCTTTTGAAGATACGTATGAGGACATGACTCTTCAGCAGATGGAGATACTCGGTGTGTTCTGAAAGCCTTTTATTTCCTTCAGGGCTAAAATGGCTAACCAAAACTGGAGATGTGGCAAACGCTACTCACACTTCAGCTCTGGCCATGATAAGTAAAGTATATATAAGATGAAGGTTGCAGAAATGGCAGGATGGCTTTTCTTTGTGCCCTGATGTCAGGTCTCAGGGAGGAAAAATCATACAAACTTCAATTTTATCATGGTCAGAAACGCTTTATGAGAGGCAGAAGTCAGATCACACAGGTTTTATTTTAGTCATCTTGAAGTGTGTTTGCTTATATGAAGTTTACTGATGGGTGTGTAACTAGAAACTTTATTACACTTGTGGTTTTATTATAGTCAACCTGTTTTATAGCTTGCTGGTATCTTGTGATGTCGTAGTATCACAAATTATATTTAAATCCTTTGACCTCTTTCCTGTTTCATTTTCTCCATATGGCTGCACATATGCTCTCCTCTTTTTGTCCCCTATCCCCAAATTTTCCTTGGAGCCTGCGCCACGACACGTGTGTGCTTTCCTGCTTTCTGGGACGCTGAGGATCCTTCCAGACTTCACTGCCACTCATTCGGATGGGTCCCCCCTGCTTTACTAGAAAGCAGCCCTGCACTGCCTGCCCGTGTTCCTGCGTGTTCTCTCAGCCATGTTATTTGATGTAGCATCACAGCTACATCCCTCATCTTCTTCAAGTGCGCTGCTCTGTCTCCATTTATCTTGTGCAAAATGGCTGTAGACCTGCCAGGGTAATACTGCCTGTTGTTTCCCAGAAATTGCTTACCTGTCTATCAAGAGAAGCTGCTTAGAGCTCCTGACTAGAAATCAGGATAAGCGTTGAGCGAATCCCTCTCCCTCCCTTATGTGGGAAAAAAAAAAAGATGGAGAAAAGACTGCCCTTGTTTAGCCTGAGTAACATCGTTTGCTTATCCTCCTCAGCCATCTTGTAGCTTTCTTTTTTTATTTCACTGCACTGATAAAAATAGGTAGCACTGTTGAATATAAATAATAGACTCATGCAACTCCATACAAATGAACAGTGTGTAGATGGTAGCAAGTAAAGTTTGGAGACGCAGAAAGTTTGCTATCTCCCAGATGCAGCCTTCCCTAGGAATAGTAATCCAGTGTTCTGGAAATAGTAACCTGATAGTTTTTTCTTTCAGGGTATGGCAAAGGAGTGCTTTAGTAGTGAATTAGGTGCAAAGAACACGGGATGAGACTGCTCTCCCACCGCATCTCGCAAACCCGCAGAAAGGCCGGGCGCGGAAATATGCTGAAACCCACAGGAAATGTCTGCTGCGCCATCACATGAGGTCAGTCAGGCATACCGTGCTTTAACGAGCGCAGACAAAACAAGCTTTGGTGAAAATGTCACAGTCTAAACACGAGTTAACAAAACACAGACGACTACAGTCCCAGCTTGGTGGGAAACACCATGGGAAAGGATTTAGAAACCTTCTTCTGGTGCTCTTGCCAAGGTGGAGAGCTGTGAGGGCTTTCAGCGTCACCCAGGCAGGAGGAGCGACTGGTTTCTTATTACCATCCCAGTGCTTTTCATTTCCGGTAGCATCCTATAAAAGCTGTACCCTATTTACAGCTTTCATTTCGCATTAATGAAGTGGAATACTGATGTAGCTAATCAGCGGTAGCGGTATGATGCAAGCACACGGAGCGGTGATGGTGACAATCATCTTAGCTCAGTTGCAAGGATAAAAATAAAATAGCGGCAGCTCCCCAGCTGCGGAGGAGCACAGCTCGGGACCTTGTGGCTTCTCCCGCAGCCCACCTGGAGCAAGGAAAGAAATTATTCCATTGTCCCTGTCCATCCCCTTTGCTGCTTCTCTTCCCAAACCCTGAATGCAGGCATGAGTTTTTGTAGTTACACTTGGATCTGGACTCAAATTTCCTCAGAAAACCAAATGGACACAGATTGCCAAATATGCTTGTTCAATTCAGAGGTGTGGGGTTTTTTTGTTGGTTTTTTTTTTCCTCTTTGTGGCACTTTAGGAGCTTAATTTAATCTCTGTCATTCCTTATATGTGGGTAAATGTCATCTACTTCATTTCATGAATGAATTAACACAGCCATGCAGAGTCTGCATCTCCTGCACTGCTCACTTGGGGGAAGGGGTTAGCAAATGTGTGTGACACCCTCAAGTCACTAAACCCCAGCCGGCATTAGAGATGCCCAGAAATACATCTCGTTTGCAGCCTGGTGTAAGGCATTTGAAAGGCTCTGCCAGCTCTGTACCTTCTAATGGCCCCAGTCAGCCCTCCTTCTCCTTATTGTCAACCCTAAATATATTACTTTCCTACCACGAGTCTCTTACTGCACCTGACAAGGAAGGAGCTCCTTTAAAAATAGCTGTGCTTTTAGCGGTGGGGAGAATATAAATAATCCCAGAATTTTCTTCCTTTTTTGATACTTCCTTAAGCGCGGCAGAAAGCAGAGGTCTTATGGCAAGGTGCAAGCTGGAGATAGCGCAGGGGTTCTTGGTATGTAGAAGATAGCATTTTTAATCCTGGGTACGTGGACAAAGAGGTGGATGCGTTTCAATACAGAGCAGCGCAGAAAAGCATGCGCGAGTGTCTGGGCATCTTGTTACATGATATTTTTAATACAGTCAGGAATTAAATTAATAGTTCTATGTGCTTATTTTAAAAGCTTTCACAACATGAAAAGAAGTGTGGTTCATCGAAAAAGGAAATGAGGAACAATTTATTCTTAAATAGAAATCACTGTGGCCATGTCTTCTTTTTCATGAATGTACACAATGGGTTGGATTAGTCTCCGGCTGAGGCGTGTGTGTGTTGGCAGAGCTGTGCTTTCAAACTTTTCTCTGAGCCTGAGACTGCTCAGTGCTACCGGGGCTTCATCTTCATGTGCAATAAGTTCACCTGTTTCTAAGGTGTTGTGATTTTGTTTTTTTTTTTTTTTGTTTTTTTTTTTTTTTTTTTTCCCTTGAGTGGTAATGTTCTTCAGTTCTCTAATCCAGAGATACTCAGCTTGTCTGTGCTTTTTAAAAATAGTCCAGGAAGGCACTCTGCCAGCTAGAGTCACAGCCAGGATGCAGGAGAAGTGGCACAGGAGTTAGCTCCCAACTTTCCAGCAGACTTCCTCCTGCCTGAAAAAAGCTGGCATGGGATTTCCAGGTGTACATGGCAGCTGAGGAGCTCTGTTCTCACAGGGTGTCAACAGAAAAAAAAATAAAATAGGTGATTGCTGGCAATTCCTGGCTCTTCCATACCTGCCTGTCCCACAGTCCTTCAGATGGAAAGTAGAGGACGTTGTTTGTTTTTCTCACTGTTTGTCACGCCAGGTTATTTAAATTGTAGGCTCCACAGGTCTAGAATAAACCTTCTACTTATTTATAATTCCTACCAAATTAGAGACCGGGAACATTAGTGGTCTCTAGCTGCTAATATAACACAAATAAGAATGGGACTCACACTACCTGACAATTTTTTGTCCCTTTCTTTCCTTTCCTCACAGCTCAAAGTAACCCTTTCTGTGAAGATTGCGTTTGGGCCTTGCAGCTCTTTGTTACCTATTGCTTAGTCCTAGAGTCTGAATTGCCTGCAAGAGCTGGAAGGGGACAGTGCTCATGACAAATCCATTTGCAAGCCTCTCAAATAATTATGCCAGTAACGCCAGGCTTCAGTCCTATTTTGAACAAGCAGTGCGCTATTCGTTCTTGCATTTCTCTGCCTGCAGTGAATGGGTGTCTCTAAACAAACGAGGCAGAGTCATCAAGGAACTTTTTTTTAAAAGAAATATCTCCTAAGAAAATTATCCTTTTCCTCTGTATCTCTGTGTCTTTGCACACCTCTCCTTCTGCCCCCCCCCTTTTTTTTTCCTCTTCCCTGAGGAAGATAGAGATAATAAAATTTTCTATTTTCATTTAGCTTTCCAGATGATCTTTATGTGCTTTACCAGACTGCAGAATAGAAAACAAAGCCTTGTTTATTACCTAACAGCATATATGTGTTTTATGATTAATGTGATGTGTTTGTAATACAGGGGACTGGTAATAGATAGGGAGATCAAAGTCTTCTGTGAATTGACAGCAGCACTACAAACAAGGTGAAAGGGCTGCAGGTGTTATACAGAAACATATGGCCCTTTGCCGTGATGTACTGTGCGCGCACTCCATCTTTTCCTGCGTGGCAGGGCAACATTGCAGTGAGCTTTGCTCAGAGAGCACGTCCGTGGCTCAGGACATGGGGGATCATGTCGGCAGCAGATGACCAAGCAGTGTGGTGAGAACGATCTTGGGGGCACAGAAAGGACGATGCTAAATTGGTCCTTCAAATTAAAAGTAGCTGACTGATCTGCTACATTGCCTGAGAACAGAAGTCTGCATTCCCAGGGGGTCCTTAGCCAATACTGGAAAGGGAGATGGTGTGCTTGGGAGTTGCAGGAGGGGCTGGGCACTCCTTGTCTCACTGCTCCTACTTCAGCTCATATTTGGACTTGGCAGGCATCTCTTACCTCCATGGGGTAACTTCTGTGTCTGTGGCCACAGCAGGCACTAGGTGTGGGTTGAGACACCCAGGCCACATCTCTGCAAAAAGCAATGGTGGTGCACGTGCCAACAGCCCAAATCATTGCTGGATTGTCGTTTATTCTTGTGGATAAAAGAAAAGACATGTTTACTAAATTACTAATTGCAAAGAGGACTGGAACATACAGGCTGGACCAATGGGCTGAGGTGAATTGTATGAGGTTCAACAAGGCCAAGTGCCAGGTCCTGCACTTCGGTCACAACAACCCCATGCAACGCTACAGGCTGGGGAAGAGTGGCTGGAAAGCTGCCTGGCAGAAAAAGACCTGGAGGTGCTGTAGGCAGCCAGCTGAACATGAGCCAGCAGTGTGCCCAGGTGGCCAAGAAGGCCAACAGCATCCTGGCTTGTATCAGGAACAGTGTGGCCGGTGGGAGTAGGGGAGTGATTGTGCTCCTGTACTCAGCACTGCTGAGGCTGCATCTCAAATACTGTGTTCAGTTTTGGGACCCTCAGTACAAGAAGGACGTGGAGTTGCTGGAGCGCATTCAGAGACTGGCAACAAAGCTGGTGAAAGGTCTGGAGCACAAGTCTTATGAGGAGCGGCTGAGGGAACTGGGATTGTTTAGTCTGGAGAAGAGGAGGCTGAGGGGAGACCTCGTTGCTCTCTATAACTACCTGACAGGAGGATGTAGGGAGGCAGATGTTGGTCTCTTCTTCCAAGTAACTAGCGATAGGATGAGAGGAAAAGGCCTCAAGTTGCAGCAGGGGAGGTTTAGGTTGGATATTAGGAAGAATTTCTTTACTGAAAGAGTGGTCAGGCCCTGGAACAGGTTGCCCAAGGAAGTGATGAAGTCATCGTCCCTGGAGGTGTTAAAAAAATGTGTAGATGTGGCACTTCAGGACATGATTTAGTAGGCATGATGATGTTGGGTTGACGGTTGGACTTGATGATCTTGGAGGTCTCTTCCAACCTTAAGATTCTATGATTCTGTGATCTTGGGTGAAACCTGAACACAAGGCAGAAGTCCTTGTCATTAATTGTCATAAAAGTGGTGCTTGTCTGCTCTTCCTAACCAAACTGCTGCAGCTGAGTGTGTTGGGTGTTTGTAGCCTCTTCAGTTATTAAAACACTCTGGATGCAGATCAACTTCCTTTGCTGAATATACTGTAACATAACCACCCGCCTGCATGTGAGCCCTTTGGTAAACAGTCTGGAGGGCAGCCTGCCTTTTCTGCAACTTCTGGGAGCAGATCTGTGCCATCTCTTGAACACTTCTGAAAAACTTTTGCCTGGCCCTCCTGGGGATGGTGCAGCACAGGGCTACCTGCTCCTGCACTGGCAGCCTACTGAGGTGATGGCTTCGCCCATTCATCTGGTAGAGGAAGCTAATGCTGTTCTCATGCTTTTGATGTACTGGTACCAGGTCTTTCCTATCTCACCTTCCAATGGAGCTAAAGCTGCTGGTCTGAAAATGTGGATTTTTTTTTTTTTTTCTCTATTTTGAAGGGCTGCAGTTTAAACTGAAGTCTAATAGGAATTGACCCAACAGCATAACTTAAATAACTGAGGCCTCACCTACACAGTAAAATTACACTCGTTTGTGGGTCATGAAATTTATTTTTACCGGTATGGCAGTGTTACAACAGGTTCCCATGTGCACAGAGCTGCATCGTTCTGAGGACACCGTACTACATTCACGTGTTCTTTTTTTCTCTGCAGGAGTCAGCTTGGTAGTCCCAAGCATTTGCATTACACCCTGAATGCCCTATGTGAAAATATTACAAAGGACTGGGTCAAGCAGTGTAATGGTACTGTATCACTGCAGTTAAAGGTAGGACTTTGGTGTGCAGACAAGCCCTCTGAAAAGATTAACCTACAGAAAGTTAATAAAAAGTGCTGCCCTAAATTATTCATGAATCCATTTGTAATGCACTTGCCGGGAGGCTTTTGTTTTTCTCAAACTCTTATTTATTAAAATCTGACAGGAATATCGGGTTTTGTTCAGTAATAAATCTGTGTGAGACTGGCGATATCCTCATGTAGTAATACAGAATCAAAATGAAGTTACATGGCGGAGGTGAATATGTTATTTACTTGGGAAGAATAGATTATTGTTCAGGAGGATTTTATCTTTTACATCCTATTTTGGAAGAAGTAAAAAAAAAATAAAGCCTAGTTGAAAGATATCCTCTTGGTTTGTGACCGAGGCCTTGATCCTGCAAAGGATTTAAAATATATTAAAACTCAGTTAAGCATCTTTCTGGTGGCTTTGTAGATTCTGGACCTGTGTTTGCTAAATAAAATAGCTCAGACGATCTTGTTTCATGCTTAGCTCTACTTGTCCTTTTTCCTTAACTTTAGGGGAAGATCATGGAAGTTGTGCTCCTAGCCTGTGGATTTTGACTTACAAAGCCATAAACACCTTCTTCTCTTTGTCTCCTAGAAAAGGTTAGAAAGATTATATGCAGAAAGTAGGAGAATGGAAAAAAGTGAAGAAGAGAGATTTTTTTGGGGGGGGCTACAATAAAAACTGGTAGTCTGTGTGTGCTTTACAGCAGTCATTCCTTAAAAGCAGGCAGAAGTTTGCTTAAAAAGCAATTTAAGATTTTTTTTTCAGTATTTTCAATTTATTAATTTTAGGGGATTTTTTTTTCCCCTTCTTCTCCTTTTCTGTCCTTATTAATGACTGGATAAGGAAAGGAAAAACAGGTGCCTATCAATAGAAAGTTAGAGAAGATTAAATAAAAAAGAAAGAGCTTAGCTGTGGAAGCAGAACTGGGAGTTTGGGTGACTGGTTTGAGTTGGAGAATGATGAATAGATTTGTTTGCATAAGCTTGGCTTGTGAGTCGCTTTCTCATAAAAGCAGCTTGAGTAGGAGATGCTCCTGTCCCAAATTTTAGTCCTGAATGCTTTCAAGCACAAAGTTCACTGTGACATAAAGACTCTGACTGTGAGTACTGTCCTGTTATTCCGGTGGACCGGAGCTGGAGCTCTGCAACTTCCCAAGTTTGAAATAAACTGGAAGTGTCTCACAGACACGCACACAAACATGTGCTTTGCATGATGTATCATGTGGAGCCTCTTGGTGATCGGAGTTATTTGAGTAGATGTAATCAGCTTCTGATTCAGATTTGGAATCCGGTGTTAGGGATTTGGTCCCTGTAAAAAGCTGTGTGCTGGACGAGCATCAGTCAGTAACCATTAAATGAGACAAGGAACTCAATAAACTTGGAGAGGGGAAGAGAAAAGCTGGGTGTGAGCGTGAGAGATCAGTATCCATGGCTGATCATCCCGAGTAGGTTTGGAGTGGCATAAGTCTTCACCTTGGGAGCTTGCTTTGCCTCTCTGATGCCAGAGAAATTGTACAAAGTATATGCAGAAGGGTCACATAGGGCATTATCCTCTTTTGCCAAAGACTGGGATCAAAACACTCTTTGAAATGAGGCCTCAGATCTTTCTTACGCACCTATTAGGATTCTGAAGAAAAGTTTGACCGTTAACAGACAGCTATTGCTGTGGTTTAGCAAACTGGGAGTGGTGAAAAAGGTTTCTTTTAATAGAACATACTACCTGTACCTAAGGCTCAAGTGGAGCCTATGGCTTGGGGCCTGTTCCCTCTGGAAAACCACTAGAGAAGAAAAGATCTCTTCCTTCCTGGAGAAAATTATTTTCTTGTTCTTCTCTGCCATTTGTTTGTTATGAGTTTTGGTGGTATGGGAGGTCAAGGTGGACTGTGAAACCCTGCTTAGGAATCAAGATATTTGTCTGACTTGTTTGCCCTCGGTGAAATCAGTCCTGCTGCTGCTTCATTGCCATGGGAACCTCCAGTTACTAAATTTAATTCAGCCCAGGGTTTGCTTGCCTGTTCTGTTGCTGCAGTGTAGACAGGTGATAAGCAATATATTGATCCTAAGCTATATCATACTAAAATGGTTAGGCATCGATATCACCGCGGCATCTATGATATTGCTGTTGCATTCTGCTCTGAGCTGCCTGGCCCTCCTGTGCTGGCCTTCAGCCTCTTCTTCCTCTTTCCTGGCAGAGCAAAGGCAGTGCCGCCTGCGATCAGCAAAGGTAGGGACTGCAGGCCACCTCTGCTTGCTGGTGGTACTTCTGGCAGAGCTGCCAGGCACAGAGCACCCGTGGGCCTTGTGGAGGAATGCTATGGCAGAAGGGAGCTCTGCACCTCTAGGAGTTGTGGGGTTGGGGTGGATCCCAGTACCTCTGTGGCATCCACAGTGGTATGAAGTCCCCCAAGGACAGACCCTGGTTACACAGGATCAGGTTAAACTGGGAGGGAGGAGATAGAGGGTGTACAAGGAGAGAGTGAGAGACCTCTATCACTCAGCCTTCTTCTAAAGTTTTATTAATTCCATTATACTTGATGAACCTTTTTTTTTCCTTTTTTCTTTTTTTTTTCCATTGGTGTTATGTAAGGTTCAGATGGTATCTGTTAGACAGTTGTCTTTATGGTAATACAGAGCCTGGGGTCTGAGATGCACTTGGTTCCAGTGCTAGTGGAAGTGATGGAAGTGTGCCCTTACTGCAGCCATGCTGGGGGGACTTCTGGAAAGGGTCATTGTGAACAGGGCTTTGCCATGGGAAGACATTTCATGTGGCTAACTGCAGGATGATCTATTTTGTTGGTCTTTCGTTATTGTTTGAGGTGTTGGTTTCTAATGTTCTGCCCCTCTGTAGCTTGGTTTGGTGATACTACGTCACCTTGTACAGAATTGACAGCGAGCATAGAGTGTGTAAACCTTTGCGTTAAAATGTTGGTGGAGTATTGATTAATCAGTAAAAGGTTTTAAGCTGTTTCCTTTAAATTCCAGGACCGTGCATCTTAATTTAACAGTTGAAAGGGATGAGGAAAGATACTGCTTTACCCAAGGGAATATATTTTCTTTGATATTTGTTCATGGCAAGTATTTTCAAGCCAAAAGAGGTATCGTAGGAAAGGAGACAGTTCTCTGGTGGTCATTGTCTGCTAAAATGACTCTACTTTCTTTCTTTGTAGGTATTACATTGGTCGCCAGATGTTTGTGGTGATCTCCACACCAGAGATGATCAAGCACATCTTAATGACAGACTTCAGTAACTTTACCAACAGAACTGTAAGTAGATAAAAAGGTTGGTGGATGAATTGGTAGTACTGCTAATTTGAGCTCAGACCAAAAATGACTGCAAGGGAGCTGGAAATAGAGAAGGACAAAGTACATGGTTCAATAAGACTTAAAGTTATATAAACTCAATATATACATTCAGTCAAAGACTCTTGTTACCAGACACTCTGAGGATGAAAGAGAATGTCCTTAAAAGAGATGCATTGTCCCTGAGATACCAGATGGACACTAAAGAGAGAGGGTTTCAGTATCCAGTTTCACCACTAACCTCCTGTGAAATCCTGGGAAAATCACTTGCTACCTCTCTTCCTTGGTTTTCAGTCTGTAACATGGGGGCAGTGTCATTTGCTTTCTCGCACCCATGGTCTGTTTTGTGCTTTTAGATATTGTAGGGCAGGAGCAGGCTCCTTGGGACAGGGACATGCCTCCTGCAGCTAACGCATGTTACTTTGCCATACTTACCACTCTGAAAATAATAAACAGCAAAGAATGAAGTTGGGGTTAGCGAGGACTTATGCATATGCTGTTGGTTACACACTTACATGTTAAAAAGCTATTTCTCAAGTACTGGTTAGAACAAATAATGAAGGAGGAATGGCCAGAGGGATAGTAAAAATTTCCAGCAGTTCTTTAGCATTTTACAAGGAAATACTGTCACTGTGACCGCACGCTGCCTCAGTGCCATCCATTCCCTGCTTCTTCCTGGCCCCTTTGTATGCTCAAATAAACTCACATGGATTCAGGAGGGTTGTTCATGCCCTCAGGGAAAATTTCATCTCTGATCAGCTGTCTGTCTCCTCTGCCCCTCTGATCCTCTCTGCAACCAGACAGTATGTTTGCAGACTGCTTGTCTCCTTTGCTTGCTTCTTTTGGTACATGAGATTCATCTTGTGACTACCTGTATCTTATTTTATAACCACTTGTACCAGTCGCTCTCCATTCTGCCTATGACTCACATCTGAATGGAAGAATCCCGGTGTGCAAGTTTCTTAGGCTGAAGTTGTGTGTGGCAAGGGTCTTTGCCCCATTTTTTCTGTATTTGGAAGAACTTCCCACTCCTTCCCTTCTCCCACCCCCAAGCAGGAACCCCTGTTTCTTCCTGTCTATAACTTCCCCATGCTTTTCTCCTGTTTATTTGGTAAGAGTAGACTATACCCTCTATTCACAGCAGTAGCTGGTGTCCAGATAACACCTCCGTGAAATTAGAGAGCGTTCCTTTGAGGGTACACTCAGGTATTTGTTCTCCTTTTAATTTTAGTCAGCCTTGTCATTTCAATATATCTGTCAGTGCTTTGTCACCCTTCTTATTTGGTGAAATTTTTCTTTCTCTCCAAGCTTTTTATGGTCACAGGTTTATCTCTCTTTCTTGTGGTTGTACATCCAGCTGTCATTTCTCTCTAAAATTCAGATAGGTCAGGTCACTGTAGCCAGTCTCTTTCTCTGCCTTTTTTCTTCATCAGGGTTAGGTATAGCTGTCTGTGTGGGTTCATATCTTGCCCTTATCGCTTGACTGTCCCCTGAACCATTTGTGGCTTTTCTGCACAACATCCTACTTTACCAATGAGGAACTGGAGCACAGACTGAGTGACATCCCCACCACTAACCAGAAAGCCTGTGGCAGGTGAGAAAATTTAACTCCTAGGCCTCTCTAACAAAATGAACAATTCCCCCCCTGTGCACTGTTGCTATTTCTGGCTTGCTTAATGCCCATGAGTCTAATTCAAATGAACGTGCTTCGTCTTGTATGCTTTTATCTGCTTGTTCAATGGTCTTCTCACACAGCTGCAATCTTTGAGCATTCTTGTTTCTCACTTTCCACTTTGTTCCCCCTCTTCCAGCCATCGCTTTTCACTTACTGAAGATAAGCAGCCTTCTGTTTCTGAATCCTTCCACATCTAACCTGGGGATCATTTTCCCCTCTCGAATTTTCATGCTGGAAGTTGCCTCTCCTCTTTAATTCACAGTCAGCTCTCTCAGCAAAGTGTTTGACTATCCTGTACACTAAGAATTCTATGTGAAATAAATAATGCTGGATGGTATGTAATGAAGGCCAGTGGAATTTATTCAGATGTGACTTGGATTGCGTGTGAATAATGGTTGAAAGGTGAGAGTGAGAAAAGCACTTTTCAAGTAATAGAATTATTTCTTCTCATATTGACTGAATAAATGTCATTTTAAGACTTTTAATAGGGTTGCTTCTGTTTGTGTATATTAAAATTACTCAAAGCAAGCTCCTCTACTTTAAGTGGAGGGTTTTATTTGCTAGTGGAGAATTCAAAATGCAAAATAAATGCCCTACCTTATTTTACTCATTTCTTTCCCAAATGATCTACTGATGAGTTGTTAGAGAATTGACTTTGGAGTTAGTGCTATTCACAAAGCTGGGCTAATATCACACGTGGCACGTGCTTATTACTTCAACCCAAAGCCTCTTTGTAGCTTAAGAGTGTCAGTCTGTAAGGATGAGAAGGGTGGGAAAAAGGGTGAGACCACTGGGTTTGAACAGGCCTTGGGAAAACCCGCTGTGCTTTTCTTCCCCACCTCCCCAAATGTATTTCCAAACCCAAGATTTATCCCTCATCCACCAGAGATGAAACATGAGTTAGCCAACACAGAATGCTGCAAAGAGAGGTTGTTCCCCACACTCTGTAGCAGTTGTAGCAGTCATATGTTAACAAAGTGTAACTGAGTTGCAGGACTAATTCTAAAAGTTAAGTGCAGAAAAAAAATATATTTTGCTGCTCTTTCAATTAATCTTCAAGTGTGTATATATTAGAGTAAGAGACAATGAACCTGTGAAGGGTTGCAAACAGTGGATGTACTTGATAGACAAAAGCGGGTAAGATGATGATTCAGTGAACTCTGAGCTTTTATTAACGCTGTCTGTAATGTGATGTCATGCCTTTGAGTGCCTCTAAGAAGAATGACCTTAATCTGGGATTGTGCACTTGCAAGCTGTTTGCTGGGAAGTCATCAGAAGACCTTTATGGAGTCAGGGTGGTTTTAATCTGCTGAGAGGACTCTTTTGGAAGCATCTTGTGTCCTGTCTCCACATCCACAGAGACCTGGACCACTTGTACACTTCTCATGCATTGAACCTATCTGCTCACTCATTATACAGACAAAGTAGATTTTGCATGTGAACAGAAGCCAAACTACTGTTCATTTTATGCAATTATGTTTCTCTTTGATATTACACATTTCACGTCTTTACTATTAATACCTTTTGAATATTGCTCTAAAAAGCCTTTTAGGATCCCATGCCCTCTTCTGTTGTTTCTGAGTTACTGATTAGTAATTCTTGTGACAGAAGTGTATGGTGACTGCAGATCAAATCTGCATTAAGGTTCACTTCCTTTTAGAACAAGCAACCTAGCACGCAGGGTGTTATTCCCCTGTAGGCATAGGGTGTATTTATTGTTAACTGTATAATCACAGGAAGGCAATAATGACATTCTACTTTCCCACTTAATTTTGACTTGATTAAGGTAAGCATTGTAGTCATTTAAAAACAAAAATGTCTACTGTAATGTACCTTCATACTTGAGGCATATGAAGCCTTTTCCCTGTGTTTTTAATTATAGTTGAAGAAGAAAAGATGAAAATTAGCTTATAGACCTTCTGCCAAAAAATATGGAATTGATTTTGATTTAGGTTAACCATGGAAACCTCAGCCAACATTCTAGGCAGGGCTGTGCTGCAGTAAATGATACCTTTTTTCCTCACAACTATGGTAAGTCATCTCTTGAATAGAAGTTTTCTTTCAAGAGCGCTAAAACCATTTTTAGCTGCATTACGATGTTGTGAGTGGGATAGGTTTATGATGTTTGTTGCATTCTGCCAGGCAGGATAATGATACATAATCTGTTTTCAGATTGTTTTTAATTTCTGCATTGAAAATTTGTTTTTTAATTAGTACTTCAGAATCATTAAAGTGTACTTTTAAAAATGTAGGAGCAGAATGTTAAGATGGAGCAATGTGAAGCGAGACATTACCTGGTACATAATTTAAATGATTCAGAAGTTGTAGGCCACAGTATTTGCTAAAAATGTGGGTCAGTGAGCGCTAAGGCAGAGGTAAGTACTGGCTAGTCAAGGTTTGCCAGGCTGCTGGAGTCAGTGCTCTGCCAGGATTCATGTGGCTATCACAAGTGGAAACTAGTAGTTGATCCAGACCAAATCCTTGAATCTGCATGCCAGCCAGCTGGAGGAGGGAGACATTTTTAAATACAAAAATCTGCACCAGTTCCAAAAGCTGTAAGAAAATATTGCTGTTTTCTCATCAGGAGCTTTGCTGCTACAGTGGAAAAAGTAACAATGGATTAAGAACAAATAGTAATGAGGTGATAAAAGTTAAGAACAGAAGAGTAACATGGAAGTTGATACAATACGTTAGTACAAATTCTTTGTAACCCTCTTGAAGGAACAGAGAGCTACACGAGCTTCTTTTCTTTTTACTTGTTTATCCTTTCCCCTCCTCCTCTCCTACTTCATCCACATGGGATATGATTATTCTTTTCACATGTAGAATTTGCCTGTTACACTAAGCTGTTGGATTAATCTTTATTTGGTTAAATCTATAAAGCTTCAGGACTACCTGTGGCATTAAACGAATAAAATAAAACTGCCAAGTGGGAAGGAGCCTGTCTTCTTCACCTTGTTCAGGTGTGGTCCTGGATGGCTGACATACCCTGCATCAGCTGCTCTTTCTGGTCTCTTGCTAGTACTGGCAAGAGAAGTTGTCTGTATATTGCTCTATCAAAAGGTCTATCCAAATTTGATAGAAGATACTCTCCAGAGGTCCCTTCCACTCTCAGCCATCCTGTAATTGTGTGAATTTTGGGTCAGGCTCTCAGCCAGCATAAATCAGCATACTTCCATTAACTTAAGATGACCCTACACTGTCTGATAGCAATTACGCGTCTCCAAAGTGGGGCCGGGATGCACAACTGGCTTCAAACAGCTCAGTGTGGTGCCTCAGGAACTGCCTTGTCTGTGTGCGTTCTTGGGCTTTTGCAAGTAAAGGGTCACTTGAGTGTCTTGTGCAACATATTACTTCATGCTCTCTGCCTTGATTTTTAGAGGCTTGTATGCAGCAGCCCCACTGATGTGCTGTCATTCAGTAAGCAGCGGTAGTTCAGTTGGGTATCCAAACCTATGATCTGATCCAGTTTATGGACTGGGCTGTTTCTTCAGTCCCTCTCTCACAAATATGGGTTTTGTTTTGAAAAAGAAACCCGCTAACATATTCATTTAAAGACATGTAATGTAAAAATAGTTTTAAGAAGTTGCGTACTGTTGACAAAAGAAGCTGTCTTGACCCTGTACCCATGGTTGTTTGGTTTAGAGATGTTTCTTTTCTTCAAATTAAACGTCCTAGGATTATTTCTGGTTGTGTCAATGCCATCATCCTCATCCTTTCATGTGAATTTCTTAGTTTAGTTCCAAATTGTTGTTGCAAACAGCGATGAACTCCATTTGTAAACAGATGATGAGTGTGCTTTGTTGGCGGCTCACCTTCGCGTGGGCAGATGGTTTAGAGCACTAGTGACACACAGTATGGCAGCCAGTAAGTCAATATTTGGAAAATGATTCAAACAAATGGGAAAAAATGGTGAAATAGACATCAGGAGGTCTCCGTTTTTCCACCTTTGAAAGTGACTTAGTGGGATGATTTAGTACACAAGTGATGTTCCAGTGTGTCCTAATAATTTGATTGTGATATTTAGTTTGAAAAACAAGCTGTTTTTTGTGCCAGCAGAGGGAAAGAACATGCTTTAAATTTGTTCAGTGCCTCAGTCTTTTTAGATTTGTTTTTTTCATTTTCCCTTTCCTTTATCTTGTTTCATCTTAGTTTTTGCTGGGTTAACACAGGACATGGAAAATGACCAGCATAACACTTCTGAAGGCAACATGTTCCAGAATTAGTTGTTACACTTGTATGTGTGCATGCCTGCATATTTATATATATTTATGGATGCCTACAGATGCACACATATTGATTTTGAGTCTCTTTGTGATTTGAGGAGATGCTGAATCTCTAGTCCTCGCTAGAGCCTTGCAGATGT
Source organism: Chlamydotis macqueenii (assembly GCF_036417535.1). Classification (NCBI taxonomy): domain Eukaryota; kingdom Metazoa; phylum Chordata; class Aves; order Otidiformes; family Otididae; genus Chlamydotis; species Chlamydotis macqueenii. The sequence continues at coordinate 62,806,877 of NC_141556.1, read as the reverse complement.
CAATTGTGCCATATCTTATTATAGAAACTTCACAAAATGTACCTCTGTGCATGCCGTGGTGACATTTCAGTTCCTGATGCAGCAAAGCCATCACACCGAATGGCAGGCCGTGCCTTGAACATCCAGTTCTTTGTGATACAGAGCTGCGATGTTCTCTCCTCCCTCCCTTCCTGACTTTGTAGGACAAATTCAAGCAAGTGTCAATCCTGCCACATGTACAATAAGGCTCAGTCTCATTGAGCTGAGAATATTCAGTGCTTCCAAAAACCATTCTCTGCGTTACGAGCATAAGTGAAAAGGTGTCCAAGCAGTGAATTTATTAAGATTTACTTTTTTTTGCCTAGCAGTTTTCTACAGCTGCTAGATCATAGTTGGTCTGAAATCTTGGCTGGTACAGCATCATTATAGAAAGGGAATTATGCTAGCAGGGAATGCGTTTGGCTGTATAGCACTTAACTGTTTAATATTAATTTGTTTGACTGCATATTTGTGGGTGCTGTTCTACAGTCATGTGAGCCTAGATGCCTGAGAGATTTTCCAGTGCCAGCCTCTGCCAGGGAGCAGAGCAAGGGCTCTTATCCTTGTTTTGACCTGACGGTTCTCACTGAGCTGTGCCGGAGCAGGAGCTCCTGGGCTCAACAACCATAACGATGTATCTGCTTGCTTTCCCCATGGGCCTCCATGGCTGTTTTCTAGGCATACCAGGACACCTTTCTAGCTTGGTCAATGTGTATGTAACTATTTTGCCTTCCTCTTTAGCTATTAAAATAGCTTTTAATTCTGAATTTCTTTTTTCTTTCCTCTTTTGGCTTTCAGAGCTTGCTGGTTAATTTTTCTGAGCAATTAAATCCAGCTTTGTTTAAATGTTTTAAAGTAGCAGTGCATATGCTTGCAATAGACACTTTAAAATTAAAATAATAAATATTGAGAGGGTCATTTCTTTCAGACTGTGCATGTCTTTTTATGCATGCACAACAAATTGCCCCTTATTCTCCATATGCTGCAGCTAATAGCACAAAACTAATGTCAAATGATCACTGCTATTGACTGTAAAATTAATCAGACTTTGGCTTCAGTTAGCCTTAAAAAAAAGACTTGACATATTAGCAGACAGTGTTCTGGGAACCATCTGATCCTCTGAATCCCAGCGATATGAAGTCTGGTTTTGTGATTAGGACTCCAGGTTGGGATTTAGGAGCTCTGAGCTTGGTTTTTGGCTTTGCTACAGAATTCCTGTGTTCACAAGGGCGAATCATTTAGGAAGTGCTTTGTCACCTTAACAAATGTAAAAGAGTATGTTGGGAATTTCCAGCTGAACATTATCATTAGCGAATGTTAGTGCTTCAGAACTGATGGCAAAGGGTTGGGATTTCGTTTATCTGTTAATTCAAATAGTTGTAGTGGGAGGGGGTTTTTTTGCTTGCTCTTAAAAGAAGCTTCAGAAATGCAAATGAAAAAGTTTTGTTGAAAAGCTCTTCTTTTTTTCTTTTAAGTAACTTTCTATTTTGAAGTGTTAAAAAAACCCAAAAACACTTGAGTGAAATCTCTGTCCTGCAAGGTGGGAAGGCTCATTTCTGCCTACCTTGAACACCTGGCACGTGCCTCTGCTGACTACTTCCTAAAAAGATGTTAGCATTTACTTACTTCTGTGCATATTCTTATGTCTCATTTAATTCAATGGGCAGTGAATGTGTATTTACCTAAGTGTGTTTATTAATAGTCTGTCCACAATGGGGATGTTCCCTTAAATGGGAGCCTTTATTTTTCTGTGCCTCACATGGTCTCTTCTCACACATTTAAGTATTTGATAAAGACAAGTTTCTGAAGGCTTAGGAAGATATCAGTAACAACGGTTTGGAGTGCCATGGAACAGCTTACAAGCAAGCAGTCTAAAACCACTGGCTTTAGTTAAGTCAAATTAATTGAAGGATGACCTGGTTGACTGACTTGGAAAGACCCGCTGTTAAAGAGGAGTGCCTCTAACAGACATTTTATTTTCTTTGAGCAGTTACTTACATGGTTTGTTGTTTGAGGAAGGTTTGCTGTGGTGTTCTGGCTGGAGGGAGCTCTCCTGCAAGAGAGAGGTCAGCATATTCCCAGCAGCGGTTGTCAGACCATAGTTGGGCTTGGAGAAGGCCACCTTCTTGTGAGGCTGCTATTTTAACTGGCTAATATATTGTTGCCCAGGTAAGACATGTGAGTTTGTTTGCCTAAGATTTATGAATCTCTGATTGACAAAGAAAGCACCAATGTTTGTCACGTTTCCAGGTAAGATGGCAAATAAAACCAACTGATTCCTCCTGTAAGAAGGGCTAGCAGTTATGGTGGAAACAGACAGGTTATACACAGATGGAATAAAAGAGTAAAAACTTTCCACTTTTTCTCTTTGCCATATATGAGTTGTCTCTTTTCAGATGTTATGGGCCATAAACCTTGGCAATATAAAAGCAATGCAATTGACTGTAAGGAGGCTGGAAGGCTTAAAAACAAGTTTCCTCTTCCCTTGTCCCCCATCAAGATATGATGAATCAGTAGGTTGATACCACGGCTGATGCTGAGATGCACAGTTATCTTATCTTTTATGGGATTTATTATGAAGTGAGTTATTTTTCAGCATGGGTCTAAGTATTTGAATCTATCCCTGGATCTTTCTCTGGTTTATTAATGGGCTGCAGTGCTGCCATCACCATGGTATCCTGCTACCTCTTCCTCTGTGAAGACTGCAAAAACCACATGTTGATGACATTTACATTTTTAATTTACCACTCTCCACACCCATATGTATAAAAGTGGTTTGCAAAACCATGGAGGAACAGAAACACAAGGACAATCTGGTATCGAGAACTGACTAGGGTTGCTGTGCTGTTTTGATGGTTTTTAATCCTTTTTCTTTATGCTACTGTACTTCAGCCATATTTGGTTCAATACCTGCTCCTAGGTAGACAGCAGAGCACCAGATGGATAACGTGCTTCATAGCACTAATGATAGTGGCTGATAATGTGTGCAAATCTCCCTTTCACTGATTGTTCAAGGCGGTTAAGAAATACTGAATACAGCTGTACATAATTACGCTTCATTTGAAACTAAACCAGTCTGTGAAATTTCTGTTCCTGGAAAATGGTCAAAATTAGTCAATAACAAAAAAAACCCAAAACAAACAAACAACAAAACCCCAAACTCTTTGCATGTACTTAGTTAATGGTATATTGTGACATGCTGTTTCTTAGACGCAAGGCTTCCCTGGCAACTCTTTTGATACTTAAAGGGGGGGAAAAAAAAAAGAACTGCATAATGAAGCTACAAAAAGGTTTTGCTGCAGGTGTGGGAAGATGCTGATTTGACAATACTCTGTGCATATGCACTTGTTTATGTCAGGAGGAGTTTGTTGAGGCCTAAGTGTCTTAGTGTGTTGCAGGTACGTGAAGGGACAGCCCCTCTTCCTACCCACTCCCTGTTTCTTTCACATGTTTCTTGAGTTACTGTACTTTTGAAATTAGCTTTTTTTTTTTTTACTTGTTTCTCCTCACCTGTTTTTTTCTTTCTTCTAACATTTTGCAAAATTTCCTTTTCTAAATGACTGAAGAAAGCAAGATCAGAGTTTTTATTAAGTTTTGCCTTCCCTTCCCCCAGTTTTTCTCCTGTTGAAACTTGCCAATAACTTTTAAAGCCTACATTGGGCTTTTCTGCAGCACAGGAGATATCATTAAGGCTTTAAACCCACTAATGAGGGAAATATGCGCTGCTTGAAGGCTCCTGCAATATTAACTACATCCAATTACGTTAGGTAAACGTATGAGTATAGTCAAAACAGGATGAAAGCATATCTTTCTATTCAGGCCAAAAGCAGTCTTCTGAGCCGATCTTTCATCAAACTTACATTGGCTATTTATTTACTGGTTTTGCAGTGCTTTATTTTTTTTTTTTTAATACTGCAATGGTGAAGACAAACAACACTTATAGACAGGAAGGGACTATCTATTCCCAGGGCTCTGTTTCTTATTTAAAGAACACATTTTACTGCTGGATAAAGTATGTGAAATCTTAAGGCTGATAAATATTTTTTCCTGTTTAAATACAGTATTGCTTCCTTATCTAATCCTGTCCTTAGCTGACTGTGTTATGGGTAGGTGTGATACATGCGGAGTGGAGATGCAGTTCGTATTGGTCTTTGCTGGTCCTGACCTTTGATTTCTGTTGTTTGTTGTTTATTAAAGGGAAGTTCAACTTAACTTGCTTCTTTGGGCATATGCTGTGGGCATATTTTTTTCTGAATCTTAATCAGTCTAATAGCCCAGGTTTTCAACAGTGTCTCATTTCTGACTTCTGAAACTGTTGTCAGTAGCAGATTGGTTCTTATGTTTACAGTATTCTCCCTTTTCCCTATTCTTGACATAGAGGGTCATGTGCTTTGATTCCTGCCTTTCCCAGTCTGCTTTTGTTAGAAGAGCAATTAGGTTGTCACCCATTCCAGAATTCTTATAGGCTCAGATCACAAAATTCAAGTTGGCCTTTATACATACTTGAGCAATCAGAGTTCACATCCAGTACTTTACTTTGTTTCCTGTCTTTATCCACATTTGGAGGTAACTCACCTGCTCATTAACAGAAAGTCCTTTTGAACCATCTGCTGGCAGAGGAACCCATTCAGGTCTATGCAAGTGATGTTTCACAGCACAGAGAAGTGGTTTACATATACCTGGTAGCTGGAATGGTTGTCATGTATCATGCCCAAGATCTGTGCAGCCTAGCTGAGTGTCATCTTTCAAAGCTGGGCAGCAGCAGAAGTCAAAAGAGCAAGGCAGACAGTGACAGTAATCTTCCTTCTGGCTTATCTGCCCAGCCTTCAGCAACCAGTGCTGTGGTGACCTCCAGTGCCAGAGGCTGCATCTGGGCATCATTTCTCCTAATGGTTCAATTGGATACAAATCTGTTTTCCTCCAACACTTTTGAAATCCTTTCTATTAACTATTATGCAAGCAGGTGACTTTTTTTTCATGGATGAGCTTTTTGTTTTGGATGTGGTAGGAGTTGTATTTGGGGACTTCTGTGTGTGCAAGTGAAATTCATTCCTCTTCAGTGAGGGTTAATGGGATCCATGTGGGCACTATTATACTAATAGTGCCTCCTTGCAAGCCTCTGATCTTCATTTCAAGTCCTTTAAAAGTAGCATTGTCATCTCAAAAATAGTGGGAATAATTCTCCCTCTAGTCATTCTTTCAGACAGCTTAATCCATTTGCCTGCCTTTGTGTTTATATTTTAACTTAAACATATGAATTTTTTTTTCCTTTCCTTTTTTTTTTTGATACAATGATAATATTCTTATCTAGCACAATGCTAAAAATCTTTTGTTAAGGTGTCTTAGCTGGACTTGCACAGCAAGGCCTACAAAATGGATCATGTGAGCATTCCTCATCTGGTTCAGCTCAAAAGCTAATCCATCTTAGTTTATATATCAATGCAGACTTTTTCAAAACTATGCAGGCTGACTTGGCACTGAAGCAGATGATGAGCACTCACACGGGCTGTCTACCAGCTCCATCTCAATGGTGATAGTCTCTAATAGATGGGAGGTGGCAAACAGCTGATGGGGTAGTAGCATCTTAATTTAATGGAGCTGTTTTTGTAGTGGTTTTCTGACCAGAGTCTGGAAAGTTTTCTTCTGAGCTTTACAAAATTGCCTAGTAATTAACTCCTGTAGATTTGTTATAAGCAAAAAATTTTGCCATCCGTTTTTTTTTGCTTGTGATGTTCATTCTGCAAGAGTAAAACCTCCATGGGAAGGTTGTTTGGAGAGGATGCTCTCCTTACCACTGACAGTGTGTTGCAGCTATAAATCTTAAGGATCATAAGTGAAAAATGAGTCAACAGGTCTTACTTTAGTCTCCAGTGAGAATTCTTCTTTGCTTATATAGCAACCGCATATCTTGGCACCATTTGTTGTAAATAGTTGATAGCAAATAGTTGGCTGGTCTGAGCCTTAGGAAGGGAACGCGCTGCAGTGTGCTGTTCAGGTGGTGGGGAGGCATTGTGCTGTGCACGTGATACTCCTGATCATGGCCAAGGAAAGTTGCAGAGCACTTGCCAGTGCTGCTGACTTATTGTCGGCGTTGAATTCGCCACACTTAAAAGAAAAGAGGAGGAGAGGTGTAAAATTCAGGTCTTCACACTGCATGGTTCCCTCGCAGCTCCCGAGTGTAACAAGTGCTGCCTACGTTGAGCACGCCTGGCCACTGCTCATTTTTGTGTTGATTCACCTGTTTCTGAAGAGTTAATGATGGCTGAAGGAGGCTCCATTTGACTCCACAGACACAAGCAGAGCCACTGATATATACACGGACCAAGAAACAACTGTTCTGCAGCCAAAGAAAAGGATTGTTGGTCATTGTTAATTATTTACTCCTGTTAGTCTCCTCTCACTGGTGTTAAGCAATAGAAACGGAAATAACTACATTATTTTCTGAAATAATGTCCCATTCTTCTTCTTTTCCTATCACACTTGCTCTTGCAGAAAAGGGTTTGGGGAAACGAGTAGTAAAAACAAGAACGATCTTGCACTGTTCTCCTCTGCTAGATTAATTGTAAGTTGAAGATACGCAAGATATTCTTTTTTACCTTTTCAAGGCGATTGCAAAGGACAGTTTCCCCATTTCCTTTTCCATTTTCAGTATGCGCATTTAGATGAAGCTAAAACTGCACTCTTGCACTTTTTATGCAACTTTCCTAAAATAATTCTGAATAATTTAACAATGGCTCAGAAACATTCCTGTTTAACCAGTCATTGACCTTCAGTCATGTTTTTTTTGTTGTTGTCAGGACCATGCTGGTATTTCATCAGTTCCAAAGAAGCTGTATCATAGCAGAGGCAATAATGATATCTATCATTAAAGCTGCCCAATGTGTTCCATTACAATGTTTACCTTTCAGTAGTTTATCAGACTTTAAGTGCTTCAATTAGTATTTTCCATTTAGAGTTTTTCAGCCAGATAGTTTCACTATTTCAGAGAAGGAGCCTAGGGAAAAGATAGGGTTATTTATCTATTATAGGGAAAAATAAACCCAAAGTCCTTTTCTTTGACTTTGGCTTTGATCCCTCTAGTGTAAGGGCTGGATATAAAAAACACTTTGAAAATCTGACCAAACTGCTTAAGTTTATAAGCCCCTGAAGAATCTCAGTAAACACAGACTCAACAAAAATTATTAAAGACGAAGGAAACTCACTAGCTAGTATCGCTCTCTGGTGGCAGGGCTTTACAGATCACTAACTTCTTCTACAAGTTGTCATGTGAGCTTTATGTCTAAAGGTTGAGAATCCTGAATTTGTGACTGATTAATTTCAGATGAAAGAGGTTTTTTTTTTTTAGTATGTAATATTAAAACCTTTCAGGACATTATTTTCTTTTTAAATGTTACATTTGCAAAATCAAATAGAGATCCTGTGAGGAAAAATAGTGTAGGATAACATAGCTAAAGAACTGAACACATTTTTGCATATGCTTTAAAATACAAAGACTGCACTCTGTCTAAGATTTTTAAACCTTACAGCACTTTATTTTGCTCTCTTAATTTCCTCCTAATATAATCTTAATTGACTGCAGTAGGAATATATGGCATGCTCTATTGCTAGCATTAACAATTAAAAAAAGCCCGCAACCTTGCTTGGCCCTTAATGTTTTCTGAGATGTGATTAGGAAATGTGTGGAACCAAGCAGTTTCGTATTGTGGCTGATTTTGAAGAGTCAAAAGCTGAAATAAAAATAAAAAATGGATTAGAATGTAGATGTAAAGTCAAAACTGTTTCAATTTGCAAAGTAAATTTATTTTATTCCAAAAAGATACATAACAAGATATTTTGTTGGAACTTTTCTCCATTTTTTTTTCTGCCAGAAAGCCTGGAAAAACAAATTGATTTTGCAGTATGTCTAGTTTCTCTCAACTATGGAGCATTATTGAAGTTTCTCTAAGCATCTCTGATTTTATCTTGTTTAATGTTTGATTTGAGTTTTTAGAAGGAACGCCCCCTCCCTAACTGGTGTTTGACTGTGTCAGATAAGATGCTCTCTGGATGCCCTGGCTACTGGATGGCGCAGCCTTGGTTTTTCCCTCCTCAGTGGTCAAGTGGGGCAGCTCTCATTTCCTCACTTCTTTCAGCTGTTCCCTAGGCGCTCGTGATAGCTTTTCTATTATATTGGCAGTGCACAGTCACTTTTGTCTGTAAGAACTTAGGCTGGTCCCCAGGTTAAGATTTATTCTAAGTAAAAATTTCAGCAGTGTTTTAGAGATGTTGCAAAGGGCTGTTTTTTTCAGTTCCAAGATCCCTTTTATTTGTCAGGCTGTTGGATGCTGGGGGGATTCAGCACTGACCTCAGATGTGGGAGAAGCAGCTGTGCATATGCAAAATGAGTTCTTGTGATGTGGGAGAAAGTGCTGTACTGGCCAGCACTGATGGTTGAAAATTAAAACCTCTTCCTTTCCTCTTCTGCCACCCACCAGTAAAGCTGGGCTTGGAAGTGCAGGTATGGGTAAGTTGCAAAAATGCTGGGTGCGCGCAATCAAGTGTGATGTGCATGCTGAGGATGGCTGCAGCCTGGCAATTTCACCGATGCGTGGTCTTCTAGAGAGTGAGGTCTCTTTTCTCCTTCACATGGAAAGTCCCAGCAGGCAGGACTATGGCAATCTGGACTCATGCTCCCTGTTGCCTTTCCATACGCACCTGGCTGTTGAGGGGTTAGTAGTCAGTGAAGGGTTGCAGGTGTTTCATTCTCACGGCTGGCACATGCTTCTTCCACTGGCAGTGGAGAAAAGAGAATCTAAATCCCAAATACAGCAGTCCTAGTGTGCATTTGCCAAGCTTCCAGCTTGTCTATGCCTGAAATGCTAACACTGGCTTTTTAGGCAACATAAGGGGGAAGAATTCAGGATCTGACCCATCCCTCTAGTTTTGTGAAAGGTGGCAGCGCGGTAAAACTGAAGCAATGGGATGGCGAGACAGGCCCTCCAAATGCTGTATGACCTGAAGGAGGCCTGTTTTGCAAGAAAGGGATTGGTGAGCTCTGGGGCTTGGGCTCCAATCTGTGGGGTTTTTGGTTGTTTGTAAGTTTGATCTCGTCCCAGCACTCTTAAGATGACAAGATATGGTGATGTGTTTCACGCTTCATAATCCACACTGCTTGCTATTACAGGCCTAATATGTTTAAGGATGCAAAAGTAGCTGATACTGTTAATTTATTTTGAACAAGGCACTTGCTGATACTCAGAGGAGCATTTTAGCTGCTCACCTTGAAGAAATCAAATAAGAGCGATGTGAGGAACAGTCTGGTTACAGGTTGTTTGGGAAGTGAGGCTGTTGTACTGAAATTGCGAGCTCCAGGGAACTCATGTAGGTCCTGTAATATTATCTGTAAGCAATAGGACTTTATTATTGTTGAAATTATCTTATCACAAACACTTAATTCTCAATGTGCTCAAATTAATTTGTGAGAGTCAAATGAACAAATGCTATTTCATATAAGCATTATAAGCATATTTTGACATGCTTTGATAAATTAGGACTGATTTTTTTTTTTTCACTTGATTGAAACCAGACAAATAACCACAAATATGAAATCTTGGAAGATAAAATCCTGAAAGTGTGTTATGCAACTACTTACAAAGTTTTATAGCCTAGCTCTTCTTGAGGGACAAATAAATGAGGAACGAAAGCAGCTACTACAATCAGGAAAATGCATTAGTGTTTTGACAGATAGATGTGGAAATCTTAATATGCTAAGTTTGTTTTTTTTCCCTGATGTGTAAATATACACTTAATGTAATTAGAAAGAATTGTGAAGTAGCAGGCAGGGAATTCAAATTCTTTAGTTAAGTGGATATTGCAAATGTGATTTGTTGACAGCTTGTCGTGTTGCCATTACAGCTGACCTGGAGTTTTCTTTCTGAATGACTATTCAAAGGGAAACTAATGTAAAAAGAGACGTATTTGGCTGAGGACTGCTCTGTCTCTGACTCACAGCGGATGCTTAGAGAAAGAGCAGAAAAAGGCATGTGCAGAGTGGTGTTTCCTACAGAACAGCCCCCTGACGTCTCACTGTCCATGACTTTTAGAATTCCTGAGCTGGAGGTTGCATCCATGTTTTTAGTTTTTTAATAGCCATTTTCTTCCAGTAATTTGATTTAAATAGCATCTTGAACCCATTTGTATTTTTGAAAACCATGAGGACTCTTCTAAAAGCAAACTTTTATTTTCTTTGTTTGAATTTGTTTTCAAATTTTCATTCCAGCATCAGGGAGAAAAAAGGTGAAATACTTTTTCCTTGAGTTGTTTCACGTGTATTGGAGATCGTTGGTCTGAAGTACTGAGTCCAAAAGTTCTGTTTCAAATCATATGAATGACAGTTTGAAGTATATTTTGTTTATCAGGAGGTTGTCACACAGGAAATGGAATATTAGGCAACAACTTCTAGGTGCTGCATGGGAAATTGGAAGACTGATAGAAACCCTTTGAAAAGACTCTCAGCTTTTGGTCAGTTTACTGCTTACTCACTTGTTTACTTTTAGTGTTTCTTAGTGCTTCAATATTTTAAGCTAGACTGGCCTGTTTATAATTTTATTTCTATATTACAACATCTCAGTGAAAGACGTCAAACCAAAATTGTCAATAAAATATGAAATACATGAAAAAGTGACTTTTTTATATATACTTTGCTCTGAAGAAAAGTTTTGCATACAAGTGATATTTTTAAACTAAGCCATTGGTTTAGTTTAAAAATATTAATAATCCTCTTCGCCTGACTAGCTTGCCTGGGCTAGTAATCAGAAAGTCTTAAGCATTTAACCACATTTGAGGAGCTTGATTTGAAAGTACAGATAAAAAAACCTTTGCTCTGCCATTCCTAGTGCTTGAAGGTGTATTGAGTCCTTTGGAGCTGGTGATTCCAACACTGATGTTTCACAGGCACCTGCAATTCTTTTTCTAAGCATCATCAAAAGCACTCCAGTGTCAAGAGTGCTTAGCAGTACTGAGATCTACCTTGTGTTCAGCGTAGGAGACTGTTGTGGTTTGACCATAGTAGCTACTGGGAAGAAAATTAGCTCCATCCCAGCTGAAACCAGGACAGACACCTCTGCACATGATGTTCCAAGAGGAGATGGACCTCACAGATACCTTCAAAACCCACTGGTGGTTCAGGCCCTGAAGAAAAAGTAGCAGCAGCAAACACACTGAGTCACAAGAGAAGGTGATGGAACTGGGCGTCTTCAATACAGTCCCTAGTGACAAGGGGAGCTGCCCAGAGTGCATGAAAAAGGCTTTTCATTTTTCTCCTGGAAATTGTTGCAAGGTGCTCATCTCATTTCTCTAGGAAGTGCCCTACCTAGCAACCCATAGGTGATTCTTGAGGAAGATGCACTTGCAGCCTTGTGTGTTGATGCTGCTCCACATGCCATGCGGTCCTTGGCATTCATGGTAAAGAAGTTAGTGAATGTCTGCAGCCTAGTAAAGTAGTTATCTAGATCAGGGAGGCCAAGGTTACAGATACTACTAAAAAATATTGCTGATCCCAGAGGCCAAGGTTTCAAAAACTACTACAAAACATTACTCATATGTCTTTATCTAATCATGGTTTTATATAAACAGACTTTGGAGAGGGACTGGAACTGTAATGCATTTCACAAGGGAAATGAATGCTCTAAGTCCAGTCTTAGTTCACTCCTAAGTATTCCCTGGCAAGAACAGGAGGATTTGGGATTATCACTCCATGCATCTTCCCCTAGCCTGTACTCCTACTGTGACAGTTCTTTCTTTCTTCATTATTCTTATTTCCTTACTCTTCGTCACATCCTTCTCCCCAGGAAGGAATTAAAACTTTTTCTCCCATGTGTGAGTTTGATTCACTCAGTGATGGTATGAAAGAGAGTCACCATGATGACTTCCTTCACTTTTCAGTTGGAATAAAGGGAGTAATCTCTGCTGAGAGCTGTAGTGGCCTCTCTTCTGGAGCACATTGGGTTATGATGTCCATGAGAAGGGAGGTGGTGGGGCCCTAGGGAGGTGTGGGAAACTTCCTGCATTGCTGTCACAGCAGCTTGTCCAAGTCCATGCTCAGCTTTGGTGAATCCTCTTCTAAGGTGTCTAACTGTAGACCCAAGGCACTTTGGTCAGGATTGTGACAGAGGTCAGCAGCCTAGAGAACAGGCAATGGGAGGCTGGGTAGTACTTACAATCTCTCTCCGTATTCCCCAGAATCTCCAAGGGTGCTGCAGTGATGTTTCTGAATGAGCAGACTATGGAATATGATGTTCCTATATAATGGAAAGATCTAGTCCAAGTTCTTATGGGCATTGCCTGGCATTCCTATGTATGCCAGTGATTGAAAGCATGGGAGTATATTTGTAGCAAAATTATTTGGGACTGGTTTTCTCCAAATTCTCCTTAAAATTTGTAAAAGGCACCTGCTGGTCCTCAACCTTTCCTCTAGGAAAAGTGTGCATAAACAGAGAGGCTTTTAACAGTTTTATGGCCTTATCCAACATTAAAAAGTCCAGTTACATCAGCTGGAAAGTAGATTTAAACATTCTATTTTAAAAGTACTACTCAGCACAGCAGAAACTGCATTTAGAGCACAGGTTCTCTAGTAAAACCTGAATTTGTTTATAATACCAAAACTCCTAATTAATTAACAGTAAATACTTCTTTCTTTGGTTTGATTGTTTTGACCCCAAATACGCAAACTGACCGCCATGTGCAAACTGATGAAGGTGTGGACTTAATTTTGATCTTGCTTATACCAACAAATGGAATGATGTGTGACTTGCATCAGTCTGGGTCAGACTGCAGGAGGCCATATGTGTTATTTTAGCATTTATGAATGGTTATATTTACCTCATTGCAATGACTCGTTTTGGTTTCTATTGACAGAACCGTGACTTAAGAGAATGTTTGCAAAGACAAGAACAGATGTTTCCAGGCTGCTTGCCGCAGAGAGGAAAAAAGTCAGTATTTACTTGCAAGCTGGTGTTGCTGTGCCGTTTTTCCAATGAGTAATGATGAACAGTAGCAATTAGTCAGTTACTGAAGATCCTGACTTGACGACAAAGGAATGGGCTCAGAGATGCCTTTTTGTATAGTCTGATCTATACAGTAGTGGGAGACAATTGCTGTAATCACTGAAACCAATTCTACCTTGTAACACACTTTTGAAGTATCTCAATGACCGAGGAGAACCTAAAAGCTTAATGAAATAGATAGTGAGTGGATATTTTCTCCCTTTCTCCACAACCATGTTGGTTTCAAATTAAGCTAAAAACTTTTAATAGACACTTTTATGAAATTTCAAAGCAACAAAAGCTTTTTGGAGTTAGTTTGGTGATTTTCTTTTTCCCTCTGCAGCCATAAGAGCAGCTCCTAAATAATAGATGCTAAAATCAAAGTTGTTTTAAATGGCTTTTTATAGAGGGGGGAAAAAAGACTATCAGCAGGGGTTAATGATTATCTGGGAGAGTTTTTGGGAAAGTGTTTGTGAAGAAATATCTATGCACAGCTTTATTGGTCAAGACTGGCTTCAGTCACCTGGGAGCAGCAGTGTAGGGTGTGCGGCATCCGGGGGGTTTCGATACGGAGTTTTGGAAAGGCAAATGAAGAGTGAGCATACTCTGGGAGAGACACCACCTGTGTGTAGCAATTGCCTCTGGTGTTATATGGATGGGAGTCCCCTCACAGGTGGAGCAGAGGGGTGGGATGGACTCACACTGGTGTATGTGCTCAGTGGCCAATGCCAGGCCTTTGCCCTCCATGAAGACTGGGATCATTGGGCAGGGATTTGAGTCTTGCTCCAATATAATGATGATTTGTGAAAAGAAAAGTGATACACGCTTTGAAGAGATGTGGCTATAACATCTATGTAAGCAGAAACCTTCTAGATGAAAATTATAATGAACTACAGAGTATGTGACATAAACCAACTCTGTTTTCTTTTTAATAGCGTGCAACACAATGTTCTCCCGGTTCAATGAGAAGCCAATACACCATGTGTCTTTGAATAACATGAATGCAGGGAGAGCTGAACATAACTTTTTCTTTTACAAAACATCAAACAAGTTTGAAGGAGTATACTGTATCAGTTTACCAACAGGGAATTTTAAAAACTGATATACGGAGGCATTTTCTGCCTTTACACTTTCATGATCCACTTACTGCAGGCTTGGTAAGATGTATTCCTGAAGTAATCTTGAGGGTTTTTTTATGTTACTTTTTTTAAATACGAAGTGTTATGTTGATCTATAAGTGTCATGCCACTGTCACTGGCTGGATGAAATACCATCTGAGTGGTTCATGGGCATACTGGTTCCACTTGCTCGCTGAACTGGTGGTGAGGATCTGTCAATCAAGTGGTAAAAGCAGGGTTGGACAAGTAATTGCATTAAAAGCTGTGACATGGCATGCCCAAGGGCTGGGTGGAGGACCACTCCTCACATTGGGAACATACACCAAAAACTTCCCCAAAGAGGGAGAAGGGTGGGGGGATCCTGGAGCTGGACTTAACCCTGGATCTTGCAGTGTTCATGGGTACAGGAGAAAGGCTGGAGGTGAAAAGAGCAAATGGTTTTCATTAGCATGAGTTATAGGGTTGAGAGTAGGGTTAGCGTTCAGGGGAGCGTGAGCATGGGCTTTGAGTTAAAGCTGGATCCTGCAAAGCCTGCAGGGCTAGAGGAAAGCCAAAGGCTTACATGAAGGTAAAAGGTGTTTCCTAGGTATAATTAATGACAGAATTAGTGTTGGAGTTACTGTTAGGATTTGGGATTTTGGGTGTTCTAGAGCTTAGTTCCTTGTTTGAATCTCACCAGGTTTTCAGTGCTGAGGGTTGGCTCCAGCAGAAGTAAATCTTTTTTGATTAGTTTTGTTAGCACTAGGCTATGATTAAGTCTAAGTTTAAGATAACAAAGTTTCTGAGATCCTGTTTTATAGAGTTTCATTTCTTGCTGTGTTGTCAAAGCACGTGGAGTAAATTAGCAGCTGCTTCTATGGAGCTGAATGGTTTATAGTGCGGATTTTGGAGCTAGAAGGTTTTTAAAGGTGCCCTTTAGATTCTTCGAAGATTCACCTATTCAGGATATTTTAAGAGTGTATGGCTGCATTAGCTTTCTTCTGGTTGCAAACCTTATTCCTTCATCTTTCTACCAAAGGAAGAAGAGAGAGTTTCTGAGGGAACATCGTGGTGCTGCTACCCTTCCTCCTGCTCCAGGCAGTCATTGCTGGCTGCCAGAGGTTCAGTCTAGCCTGTTAGTTACAAACTCAGAAAAGGAGCAAATGATTTATGAATCACACAAGGCTACAGTTATACTCCAGAGTAAACCAGGGACAGGATATTAGTGCAAGAGTAGGTCCTACAGATGTCCATATGAATGTGCTTCTTAGCATGGTTTTGTCCAGTGTCAGTGGCATGGTCTGGGCACAGTTCAGGAGGTGAACATGCACCACGACCATAAGCAGTTTGGATATGGCCATTCTTTTCAGGAAAGTGATTTAACCTGGGGGACAGAAGGTGTTCTGTACCACTTGGCATCAGAGCCAGAGAAGAGTCGCTTGCCTGAATTATTTAGCGATACACAGCAAGCCAAATTGACTCAGGGACAAACAAGCCAATAACTAGATGTGAAGGGTCAGCCTAAGGAGCAGCTTAATGGGGAGGGAATTCTTGCTCAATTGCAAAGATGCCGCTCATTGGCAAATGTTATTTTATTTTCTGTTTTAAAAGCTCTGTTGTTTTAAAGGATTTGTTTGGAAGCAAATCGCTCCAATTTTCTTTGTTGTTTCTGATGGCATGTCTGTGATTGTGGGAACTCAGCAGCACTTGCAGGTACGCTGCAGCAGATTGCCATGCTGCCGGTAGTCTTCACGCAGCATTACTGTGCCGCGGTCAGAAATGGTTGATTACACAGGAGAAGGAAGCGCAGAGCCATTGTTGAGTATTGAGATAATGCGAGAGGAATATGAGTCTGATTGCGTTTGACTTAAAATCAACCTCCTTGTCCATCTAAAAAACAAAATCCCACCCCTGAAAATGTTAGAGCTGCCTTCCATGGTAATTTTTAAAGTGATTTTTATAGGCTCAAAAATTCTCAGATACAGCTGCTACTTCGTGCATTCGGGGAGAGGTGGCACTTCATCTTTCACTAAGATACTTCAGGCTCATTCTCATACCAAATCCATTTTCATTTCTGCTGTATGAACCTGCAACATAGGTTATGCAATTAGGAGGAAAGTGTTTGCAGAAACGATAAGGAAAACCTGATAAATGAAATCTGCTATACGCTGTCAGTCACGCTGATGCTATTCCAATAAACACAAACATGTTTTTGTGTACCCAGTTTAAAGCGACAGAGTAAAATAATTTATGGTCTTTCCTTCCTTGCAGCGTTTATATGTATATAATATTATACACACCAAAAAATATGTTAAGGGAGCGTTGCTGACGTAAAATAGAGTGCTGAAAAGGCAATGCTATGGTTAGTGTCGTAGATATAGCATTATAGTTAACAGGCTTTTTGTTCAGTAATTGGGTGAATGCACTATATACAGTCTTTATGCAATTAGGAGCATTTTTTTAGGGTGAATATTTGGTTTTAGGAAGGAGTTTTGCTTTCATGGCAAATGTAGTCAGATTTATATTGCATCTGTTATTATCTAAGTGGAGCCTTGTCTTACAGAGGAGATTTATCTTATAGAGTGCACAGATTGGGCAGCCTTCAATTTAGGAGTGGATGCAAAATACTTTTCCAAGTGTTGCCCTATAATTTTTTCCTTTTTTTTTTTTTTATGTACACTATTCAAACCTTGCTTGGAAGACAAAATCGGTCATTTCCTTGTGGGAATTGTTATTCTGCTCTTTCACTGTAGTTTCTGAGTGCCTCAGAAATAGTCATTTATCATTAGTGGTTCTGAGGAGGTGATGTGATATCTTCACTTTATAAATTGGGAGTGAATGCTGATGGTTGAAGCACAACATCCACCACCTCTCTGAGCAACCTGTTCCAGTGTTTCACCACCCTCAGTGTAAAAAACTTTTCCTAATATCTAATCTAAATCTACCTCCCTCTATTTTGAAATCATTACCCTAGTCCTGTCACAACAGGCCCTACTGAAGGGTCTCTTCCTGTCTTTCCTGTAGGCCACCTTTAGGTACTGGAAGGCTGCTATAAGGTCTCCCCGGAGCCTCCTCTTCTCCAGGCTGAACAGCCCCAACTCTGTCAGCCTGCCCTCATAAGAGAGGTTCTCCAGCCCTCTGATCATCTATGATTTTATGATTCTGTGATTCTACTATGCCTTTAAATATCTGTAACAAGTGAGGCAGCGCTCCAGTGAGTGATGGTCTCTCTAGCTGCGTTTCTGATCCTCGGAATAGATACCTACTGACAAGTTAGAAAACAGATCGTTTGTTTAAAGAGGATACTCAGAGAGAACAGTCCAAACCACTTCAGCTTTGACAGCCTGTCCTAAATTTTCCTTGTTATTGCACAAAATAGGATATTCTATATATACATTAAAAATGGGTCCATATTTTGTCTTACAGTAGTCATCTGATGAGAGTACCTGGGTCAGTCTCTTCCTTCAGCTTAATATCCCGTTATGTGCTCTTCTACTTAAAAGCAGTTCATCTTTGCTCAAAACTGATCTGTAGCGTCAGCTCAGTGGCATTAGTTTACTACACTGGGTGGTGTTGCTGAAAATGTAAAACTATCCCATTAGCCTGTTTGCAATATAAAATAGGCTTCTGCGTTTTACAAGCTTATGCGGTGTAGCAAGATTTTGGCAAGTGTAAAGGAAAAAGGTGTTAAGGAGAGCTGGCAGCTCCTTAAAGAAAGATATTAGGTGCAAACTCTTCCAGTAAGGAGGAAAGTTAAGGAAGTGTGGTAGAAGACCAGTGTAGCTAAATTGTCAGCTCTTCATGGCGGCTGAAGAGAAGAAGTTTTTTTACAGTGTGGGAAGCAGGTCAGATTTCCAAGAAAAACATTAAAAAAATAGCATGTAGGGACAATAAAATCAGAAGTCTCAAGGCACAAAATGAGATTAAAGTATCCAGGTGTGTAACAGGTGATAAGAACTCATTTTTCATGTACATTAGTAATGAAAGAAAAACTGAAAGAAAGTGTTAGAGGGTGAAAGGGATCAACAGATGGCATTGAGAAGGCTAAAATGTCTTTGGCTTGTTTGAGTCTTTCCCAGTAAAGTGGATACTGCTGCTACCGATAACAAGGGGAACTATATTGCCACTGCTACCCTGGGCAGGTAGGCAAGGGCCTGGGTGCCAGAAGATCTCACATCCGCAAATGAGTGTCTCTGTACAGCCTCATACCTACAGAAGTGTACACTTTCCACCACCATCCACTGATTTTAGGATAGTTTCTCTGGAGCACATTGCTGTACAATACCTCAAATACTGGTTGAAGATGACTTGGAAAGTGTTTGGAAATAGTCCACTGTTGCAAGGGAAGAATGAGCTGGGAGGATCTCAGAGGTGACTTATTTGCAAGTGCTATTCTGTACTTTTGTTAATGGGTTAGACGATGGCACTGCGTGTAATAACAATTTATATAGAAAGCACTAAGCTGGTAAGGATGTAAGACGCTATGAAAGAAAGGGCTACAATTCAAAGTGGTCTTGATCAGTTGGAGAAGTAAGCATAAAAAGAATGGTCACAGTTCAACAAGGACATGTTCTATATATGACTCTTGGGAGTTACAAACTTTAATGATAAAGACTGAGGAATAACTTTCTAGGCAGTAATTATTCAGAAAAAAAAGTCTGAGAGTTGCAGGGACCCACAAGCTAGTACATGTGTCAACATTGTCATGCGGTATTTTGGGGTGAACAAAGAGGAATATAGCCTACATATATGAAAATATGAAAAAAATCCCTCCTTCACTGGAGTACCATGTTGAGTCCCAGGGACTATGTAAATCAACAAGAGTATGCAGAGGGACAGCAACAAGACTGAACAAATGGTGCCAGATAACATGACTGATAAGTATGTATTGAGGAAATTGGTGTTATTTGGAGTAGATGGCAGCAATATCATTAGTAGTTATTGTAGCTTTCTGTGTGTATGGACTGCTGCAAAGAGGGAGAGAATAACCTGTTTTCTATGCCTGTGTTAGCACAAAGGCTAAAGACCATAAGTTCCAGCAAGAGAGATCATGCTACCATGGTAAGAGTAGTCCAGCACTGGAAGACTTTACGTGGGGATGTTATTGAATCTCAAGATTTTGAGTCCTTCAAGAACAATTAGGAAACATCCTCTGGCAGTAACATAAGTTGTAGTAGATTCTGCTATGGGACTGGACATATCCTGATGCTTCAAGGTGTAATAATTGCATTGTTTTCTGACACATTTTCTCTTTCATCTTCTTTATCCTTTTACTGCTTCATGAATATCACTGTTCTCTTAGTTGGTGGATGTGATTAAAGTATCAAAAATCCATAGCAGTCATCTTGGTACAGAACTTGGTACAGACAGTGCTTTAAACTGCTACGTTTGACTGACTGCTGAAGCTGTAAGACTCCCAGGCCACAACTTCTTAGTGAGAGTGTTCTTTATAGACAGATTAAGGACTTGTTTTCTAATCAGCGTGTTTTCTGAAGACTTTAAAAATGCATATAACAGTCTGACATACCAGCTGTCACCAAAAATGGTGTCCCCCACCGACACCCGCATGGGGTACGTTGGCACTATGTCACATGGAGAGGGAGTGTTGACAGGTCCTCTTGCTAGTCACCTTAGAAAGACAGGAAAGAAGCCAGAGTTCAGCAAAGGAGAACTGGTAATCACAGGAGAACATCAGAACAACAGAACCAGAACAGTCTGAGCAAGGCATTACCGGACTGGCCCAGGGCTTTTTTGCAAGTCCAAAAGGAAACGCGTGCAGCAAAAGAGAAATTTTCTGTGGTCTCATCCATGTTTACTTTAGTGTTTGGGACTGATTTGAACCTTTCTCATTGGGAAACAGCCATGCAACGCCATTCATGGCCAATCTTTCCAAGTTCCAGAGTCTCGAGTAGCTCTAGTTGCATTTGTGTTAAAACTGAATCGTATTTTCTTCTGACTTAGAAGCCGAACCTGATTTCCAAGCCAATGCTGGACAGCATCCTTTGTCTTCGTGATGACAGATGGAAGTATGTCCGGAGCCTTCTGACCCCAGCCTTCAGTGATACCAAATTGAAAGAGGTAAGATGTAGGCTGTGTTGCTTTCCTTAGAAGACGTAATCGTTTTCTTTTGTGCAAGTATTTACTTTATATAGCTTTATATTAAGAACAGTTGAAAAACTGCTACTTTGTTTAGACCTGAAGACCACATGCAGTTAAGTGTACATACAGTGTGGTCCAGGTCAGGTCATAGATTGGTGAAAACTGGAATAACTCACCTGAGAATAGGATCCTCTGTCTTTATGTAAACCAGTTTGTCCATAGAACTGTACCAAACTAAAAAGGAGCCTTACACCTTCCTCCTCCCTGCCCTGTTAGGAGTAAGCTAAAGTACAGGAAAGGTTATTACTCCCAGTTGGAACATAGCTTTTTGTAATTTGCAGAGTCAGCAGCTCTCACGTTAACACGGGAACTGCTGTCAGTCTATTTTCATTTCTCTGTCTCCTTGCCCCCCTCCTCCTTTTATTCTTTAATCCTTTCTTATAATAAAATAAGTCACTGGAACAGAATGCCATTGCCAGATAAATACCTCTGACTGAAAATAAATGTCTCCGCGCTGACCGGCTGCTAATTTCCTACAAATGTCTCAGCATTTACTTAGCCATGGGAACCCATTACCCGGTAACAAAGTCCTATTTCAGTAACACGATATCACTTAATTAAATGCAGATAAATGATTAACTGCTTAGAGTCTTCTTTCAAGGTGGGGGAAAAACCCCAACAACAAAAAACCCACCTCTCCCTTTATATATCTTATTCTGAAAGGGAACTGTGCCTCCCTCCAGTGCCCAATCCTGGGTTGTAAAATTTTCCACTGGGCAGACGCTTGTGTTGTTTTGACATGCCGCTGTCGAAATCCACAGTAACATCTAAATGTGTCTGGCTCTCCCAGCTCTATAGACAGCGGTCGCTTAGCAACGCCGGCTGTCACCTCCTTATTATGGTAAATTCTAATTGGCCGCCAGCCTGGTGGAGATGCTGATTAATCACGACTGACAATGCCATTGGTTATGCACCCCGACATTTGCTCTGTCACCGGCTCGATCGCGAAATTTTAGCGAGGCGAGGATGTTTAAATATGCAAGCGATTACTTGCTTGTGGCAGGGTGGGGTGAGGAGAATTTTTGCGTTTTCCTAGTGGAAATTAATCTGCCTTACTGTAGGTCATCAGCTCTTTGCTGGTGAACTAACAAAAGATAACGCTGTGCTCCCCTCAATTTGTGGAGAGCAACCTCTGCTGGCACCAGCCGGGCAGACTTGATGGAAGAGAGCCGAGAGGGCGAGTAGGCGGAGGCTCTGGGCATCGTGCTTTAGGGCTGGGCAGGCATGGGTTTGCAGGTTTTGACCAATTAAACTGAAGTGGGAGGAGAAGTCACGGTGCTCTCTTTGCACTGCTTGATGGTAGAGCTGCAACATAGGAGTAGTGGTAGGAGGTGAAATGGAGGGCTGGCTAGTGGTTGGTAGTCATCTCATATGCAAAAACTGAGACCTTTATTTTTAGCCTGATAATCAACTTTGACTGTGCTGCCTCTTCCAAACTCTGTGGAAGGGGCGTGATTATGCGTGGGCTCAGGGTGACCTGGACGTGGTCACTTTCTCCTCCCAGTCTACGGAAAGTGGGAAAATGAGGAGTGGGGAAGGTGTCTCTGAAAGGCCCAACTTTGTTCCTCTGTCCCATATCTTCACCAGAAGACCATCCATCCCTACATAGAGAGGTGCTTGCAGTAAGTTCATGTGAGATTAAGAACCTCTCTTGAATGGATGCACTCCTTAGCTTTGCATTTCATTTTCTACCCAAATACATTAACGGTCCTAGGATTTGAAGGTAATGCAACTGAAGTCCTTGCCCGTGTGCTTCTCTTGCTGTTGCTTAATTTAGAAGCCATACCAACACTTCTCAGAGGAAATCAATGCTCATTAATTATGATCTCACTTTTCAACTCTCCCATATATAGTAGTCTCTCAGAACCTCTACAGCAGCATAGAAATAAAAATACTGTATTCTAGCATTGGCCATACTACAGAGTATTCAGAGTTGTGTAGAAGACATGCTGTTTATAATAAACTCTTCCTCTCTGCCTCAAAGGAGTTACAAATAAGCTAGTTTTGGTATTCACTTATTGCAAAAGAACCTTGATATGTTGTTTTATACATATTTGTAAATACTGCTAGACACATTTCTCATTTCTTCTGCTAAGACATCGGTTCCTTTGCTACAGAGATCTGAGCTCTGACAAAACCCCACACCAAAGTCTTCCTCTCTGTTCACTCTGGATGTCTGCCTTGCCTTCGTTCCCCTATGCAGACTCCCCAGTGATGCTGCAGAGACTGCAGACCTCCCAAGTGGCTTTTGGGAGTGGTTCCCCTTGAGGGCTGCAGCCCTAGTGCCACTCTGAACATAGACTTGTCTGTCTGGATGCTCTGAGAGAACTGGAAGCTGTTAGCCTGTGACAGAGCAATGAATGTTAACTGCTTGTGCTCCCCATAACAATCACTTCAGATAAAAGATGCACAGAGGGCTGGAGAGCTGAGTGTGGGTTCCTGATATCTCCATTTTGGAAACACAAGAATCTACTACTAGACTAAAGGACAGCTTCAGCACTAACAAGAACTCGGTCATCTGCTCTTTGGCCTGCCTGCTGGAGGACAAAACCCAAGACAGAGCTAATGTATGTTGCTAAGGCTTGACCCGTGGTGCCCCACACCTAAAGGCACCTCCTGCTGTGGCTGGGGACAGAGGTGTACTTTGCCCTTGTCTCTCCGCGGAAGCGGTGTAGTGTCACTGAGAAGTTCACTAAGCTTGAGGAATTTCCCCTTAGTTTGGCAAAAATCCCCAACAGCCAGACACCAAATGAGGAAAAGTTGATCTCAGAAAGTTTTAAGTTTGCAAAGTTACAAGCAATTAACTGACCCTAGAGGTTATAGAGCTGTTGAGTAGCCAGTATAGTGATTGCTGTGTGTATGCAGAGTTGTTTTCCTAACGCTTTTCAAGATTTTCTGGCATCTTCTTCAGCTTTCTCTCTCCATTTCCTCAATTTCTCTTTAAAAGCAGTGCACTGTTTCACTGTTGCTTTTATGGATTTCTATACATTGTGTGTTCTTCCTTTTACATTTTCTTTTTCTAAAGATTAGTAAAGATTAGTAAAGCAGTCCACTCCAACTGAAGGAACATTTGGCTCCATTTAACATTAAATTCAAATACCGTAGTGGTGAGCATAGCATAGATCAATAGACTTCTATGCTTGATCCTGCAGTAAGATTTGTTAGCATCCCACATGAGATGCCACTGGATTTGGTAGTAGATCTGATAATAAGCTCTTTCCAGGGAGACCCCTTTATGGACCTCATAGTGCCATTGCTCTGGGAACACTAAGAACAAGAAATTAGAGGCAGGAGGTGAGAGATCCAAGAAGTTTCACTTCCAACTCTGCCATTGACTGCCTGTGGGTGATCTGGCAGAAGCTACTTAAATTCTCTGTGCATTAAACTACTTTCATCTGTTAAATGGCAATAATACAGACCACTGAAAGTTGATCCAAGCTGTAGTTCATGAGGAGTTGGTAAAGCAAAATACCTGGAGGCCTTTAAGTAAAAGATGCATTTCCCAGTGTTCTTGTCATGGTCTCCTTAGCTATTATGTATTGAAACAAGCTGATATGTTAGTGATCTTGCTGTACCAATCTTGATTCCCTATTTAGTATTTCTTATTTTGTTGTTGTTCTTTTTGCTGTGCTGCCTGTGATGATCCTGCAGTTCCGGACCCCTTGTCAGACTTGATAAATAGCTTTGCTTTCTTTTACAGCCAACACCAGCAGAAAAATCTATTGATTTTTATTTTTTCTGATGGTGCTGCAGTAGTGTTGTCATCTCCTATCAGTATGCCAGGAATCCTCTCCTCCATTAACTAACCATTAAAATGAAACAGAACACAAAAATTAAAGAAGAGAGCACAGCATAATGTGGCATTGTCCTAAATAACCTGCAAAGTGGAGTTTGTGTTGAGGCATTTTCTTTCAAACAAAGGGAGACACAAAGCAGAAGTTGTGATAATGTGGCAGAACAGTGCAGGGAAATCCTCTAGTGTCACTCTCAAGCATGTAGATCTTCCAGGTCCCACTAGGACAGAAGATCTGACAGTACAACCGTTGAGGTTTCCTTGATTTGCTCTTACTCTAGTTGTGCACATTGGTCAGAAGCATTTTGGAAGGGTGTCTGGAAATTGCCATTGTTACTCAGCAAAGCAAACGTGCTCACTTGAGACAAAGCAAATTGTAAAAGCTGGTAAGTGAAATGTGTGTATCCTTGAGCCACAAGCCAGTGTCTAGTTGAGTTGCTCACTGTGGTAAGTTGTGCCCATGAATAGCGGGGCCCCACTGTAGGGTGATGGAAACAAATTTCACAAACATCTTCCTGATACTCTGCTCTTTTCCTGGTTTTAGTCAGGGACTTGAAATCTGGTACAGAAGCAATCCTTATGTTAGGGATGTATCCTTTTTCCTTTTCTTTTCTTTGTATTTCATCCTGTTTGTGGGACAAGAGGCCCAACATGACTTCAGCATACTGTATTTGAAGCGTAAAGTCTCCAGTGTGTCTGTCTACAGTGAATATGATCTGGTCTTCTACTTTACAGTTTGGGTGCTAATAATAAGGGGAATAATAATAGTGAATGCTGAGGACCGCATCTAAGCAGAGGAACATGACTCTGATGCCTTTGAACAGTGCAAACATCCCCATGCACTGTGCGCATGCAGAAACAGAATCTAATTGTTGTTATGTGCCAAATAGGATATTGGCAGGATTTATATAGCAAAGCCCCTGGCATCACAAAAACCCTAACCCCAAATGCTCTTCTTTGGCAGAAAAAAAGAAATTTGGACTCTGGGCTACTCTTGCTATTAGATAACTGGCAGATCAAATATTTACAGGGACCATATTGTTTAGATTTTTCTTCATCCTGTTACTCTCAGCCAATCTGAACACAGAGCAGCTGGGGTTTGTTTACCCATGAAGAACTGAATCTCAGGCAGGTTATGCAGCTTTTATGTTCTGACTGGCAGATGAGAATGTATAGGAAGTTAGTGATACCCAAGGCAGCGCAAATCAACATGTTTGTTTCTGTGCTGGTTTTCAAAGTTTGGTATAGTTCACCTCCCTCAACCCTACTTTATTTTTCTTGACAATTGAACAAAGAGTTTAAAGTGTTAAGGGACTTGAGAATGTTTCAGTCTGTGGTCTTTGTAGTTAGCAATCTTGGACTAATTTATGGCCCTCAGGGGAATAAAAATCCAAACCCAGGATTCCTGAGTAGATATCCCCCGTAGCTTTCATATGCAAATAATTGTCTCATTGATATGACTCTGTCCTATCATGCTAACAACAAATCAGATCCATGTGCCCCTCTCGCCATTTTCCTGGTTAGATTTACTAATAAAAAATATCTTTTGGCTAGAAATGAATTGCAACAGTATTTTGAAAGGCTGGTGGAATGTGGAAAGTGCAGAGGTGCTGTGAGATGCCCTGGCCAGGCGTATGTGCCCCTGCCAATGTGAGATGCCCTGGCCAGGCATATGTGCCCCTGCCATCTCTGCCAGCTGTTGGAAAGCAATAGCAACCAGCCAGGTGGTTGCAGGTCTGGTGATGTAACGAAGAATAAAAGAGAAAATGAGGCAATAAAAGGAAAATCTGAAATGATCACCATCTGTTTAGGAAACATCATACCTGTTAAAATGGGGATTTTCATTTTGTTCTCCTTGACTGGTTCAGTTCATTGGAGGGGCTGGACCCAGAGATTATAAAGCATTTCATCCTTGTTCAATCTATTGAATGGAAACATGTTAATTTTGTTGAACCATTTGAGAAGCAGCTCACTGCAGGAGACATTCTTTACAAAGCTAAAAGGGGAAGAAAACTGCCACGTAACTTGGTGTGCAGCTCCCAAACACGTAACAACTGCTTTTACCGAATACTAATCTGGCTTCAGAATTGTCTTGTGAGACTGTGGCAAAGCCCAAATCAATCCAGCTTTGAACTGAAATAGCAACAACTTGCTCTGTCCCATATAGGTACAGGACCTCAAGAGCAGCTAGGCACATTCTTGACTCAGACTTCTGACTTTAGAAAACATGTTGGATGCTCCCACGTTGGCCTTTTGACTGCGTACGGTCTTGCCCATGTGTTAGGATGGCAGTCTGCCTGTGCACAAAGTGTTGTGCCAGTTTCACAGAGGCAGAAGTGCCAAGCAAAATGGACTTGGCTGGCCAGGCTGCATAGCTCTTCGAGTGTGCTGAGAGGCTGCAGTCTTTTGTGGTAAAAAGAATGTTAAGGGACAAGTCTGTTCTCATGTTTGTTGACATCTGTATGCTGAAGAAGGTTGTTCAGAAAGGAAAGGCAGATTTCTGTATGTACGTCTGCTGATGCTTGGCATAATTGTTGAGGCAAGACTGTGGTATTAAATTGTAGGCTATATGGATCTCTCAGCAGTCTGTGTGGAGAAAGAGTCATAGCAGATAATGCCTTTAGGGTCACGCCTGGATTGCTGCTACAGCCTTCCTCTGCCCACCTAGTAGGTGTAATCAAGGGAAGTGTCTGATGCCTTTCATGTGTAAAAAGTAAAAGAGAGCGACAGACTTTAATGAGGTCTTGTTGGTTGCCTATGTCATGGTTTCCATGAAGTGTTAGAGAGGAGACTATTGCACTGTTGATACAGCCAGGCTGTGGGTAAGCAATTCTACCTGACCATCATGTGTCGATGACTGGAAAGGACCACTAGCTGGATAAATTCACATGAATGTCCATTTAATGGCATCACCACTCCGGAAAACCCTTTCCTTTGGTAGCAATAGCAGTTTGCCCTTGCCAGCTTGCAGTGGTATACATGGTGCCTTTCTAATGTACAGGTTAAATCCTTCAAACTGAGGGACAGCAGGATGGAAATGCTGGGTCTCTGATGCTAATAGCTTACAGGTCTTTGGGACTATGGAAACTATTATTCCTTCTGCCCTGGAGCATATGTAGCCTAAATGTAATGTACTGTAAATGTGGATCAGGATAAATCATCAATTGAAGCTGGGGATGATTAAAAAGAGAGGGGGATGTCTTTGCTTGTTAGCTCTCTGTGTATATAGCCACAGGTGGGCAAGAACCAAAGGTCAGGTAAGTGACAGAGCCTCTCGTGTTTAGGTCCAGAGCTGGAGAAGGGCATCCCTGTAATGTGTAGGTTTATTTTTAGCAGATAGTCCCAACATTTCATCTTACCTGTGCAAAAGTGCTTGACTACACTTGCAGAGGATCTTGAGAGCTCTGTCCCATCTACTGGATAAAACTAATTTAGAATAATTGGGGGTTCTTTAACATTTTAATGTTTTTCACAATGCAATGTATTCCTTTCTAGATGACACCTCTGATAAACCAGGCCTGTGACGTCCTGCTGGGTAACTTGAAAGTCTATGCAGATTCTGGCAAAGTTTTTGATATCCAGAGGTATGTTCAACACAGCAGAAATTAGTAAGAGATTAAAAAAAAAAAAGTCAATAGCAGCAGTTATTCTAAATATGCACTTACTGTATAAAACATTTCTGTTTTCCTCCCTTGCTTTTATAAGTGGACATCATAGTTTAATAAAGGATGTGTATGATAGATGCCTTTTCTTCCTGGGGGCAGCCATTGCATACCTGAAAAGTAATTTTGGAAAAACATCTAATGTATTTCTAGCTGTTTAATGAAGTTTTAACAGCTGGAAGCAGAAACGAAAGCTGAATCAGTCCCTGTCCAGTCTGTTCTCTACAGTCTGCCAATAATGTACAAATACAGGAATTGACCTAGTAACAAATCCTTCTACTCTGTCACCCTCTTGCTTTTTTTATATGAGGTTTTTTGAGCACTTAATCATTCTTACCACATGCCTCCTAACCCCATCAATGGCACGCTAGCCTTTTGTGAAGCAACAGGATTGGTACTCCAGATGAGAATGTACCATTTATTTATAAAATGACACAATATTTTCCATACAGTGCTTCCTCCCATTTGTTATACATTTAATATCCTATTGTTTTTTTTGTTGCTCTCTTATTGGAGGTCTTCACTGAACTGTTCACAACACTGTCTAGCTCCTTCTCTGAGTAGACACATTTCTTCTAGGACCCTGTATGGCATATGGGTAGTTCAAATGTGTTTTTTCTAATAGGCACTATTTTCCATACACTTCATTTGCAGGGTTGGTCAGCACCTTCTAAGGTTCTTCGTGATTTCCTTCAAGCTGAAGCCACGCAAATAATTCTGTTTCATCTAAAGGAATGGATGTTTAGCCACAATTCATCCATCTCTTTTCAAGTCCATGTATATGTACACATGCAAGTGCATATGTGTGCACAGACATCTCTTTATTAAACATCTGAAGAGATGCTATGAAACCTTGAAATACATTATGGTTAGCCTAGCACTCTGATGAAAATTGACCTTTTGGGTCGTTCCAGGCTTTTCCCTTTTTTTTTCATTTGTCCTTTTTCTTTGCCTGGTCTTTAGTTATTGATCTATGATGGAGTTTCACCTCTTAAGAGGCACTTTGGAAAAGACCTTTTAAAAGTATAGATGAATGATGTTGACTGTCTCAGAATATGATCTTCCAGTTGTTTTATCATACTACCGTTTCAGCCAGTTTGACTACATAAATATGATTCTCATCGCACTGCAATTTCACAGAATTGCCTTGGGAGCTATTTTTGGATGTAAATACCTTATCTGCAACCTCCTGTCATCTTGTACATTAGGTGTCTTTAACCATTTTGTGTTTTGCCAACAAATAAAAATTTAGTTTTTAAGCTTGAAAAAGTACTGAAAAGTACCTTGGTGAGATAGATGATCAAGTGCTTCTGAAATTATTGTTTTATTACAGTACCTCTCTTTTAACATTTCAACTTCCAATAATGCCTTTTTTTTTTTTTTTTGGTGTGTAGGAGTTGAAAACCCAAAGAAGTTACTTAGCTTTGCAGCATTGTTGTTATCTTCCAAATCTCCTCGGGTGTCATCAGAATGACAGTGCCTAAGGATCATAGTTTAGAAATGCTGCTTCAAAATATGTATACAGGATATACTGTGCCTGAGTCCTGCTCTCCTCTTAATTCACGCTCACTGAGGTTAAAACACCAGAGAATTTTATATTAGCCTTTTGTAAGGGAACACAGAAAAATAGTCATTGCAGACTTGGCCACAGATCAAAAGAACCAAATTTTAAGCATATTTTACATTCTCAGTCCATTATCTCAAAACTGCTAATGCCCAGTAGAAATAAGGATGGTAAGACAACTGGATAGATGGTAAGATACATGGGGGGAGATTGAGTAAGTTCTGAATTCTCTACATTATGGTCCACAGATCATTTGTAGTTCTCAGAGCATTTGCTGCTCCTCTGCAGATAGGGATTTCAGATGGTGTCAGTTCCTCTTGGTTTTGCCCGTGGTTTTACGTTACAAAGAGGCTATCAAGAAGATGAAGGAAATCCTTAACAGGAAATTTTACTTAACCACCACTTGTTCGCATTGAGAGTTTAGGCTGAACTGGTAGTAGATGGGATTTCTGCATTTTAAAATGAGAAAGAAATTATCTATTTTATTAGGATGCATACTAAGAAAATGCTTATGAATCTCTGACCTGTTGCATTTGATTTCTAGGTAATAACAAATGAAATAATTTATTTTTTATAATTTTTAGTGGAATTATTAGGCTATATGAAACTATGATCACTTTGATTGTAGACAGAGAAAAGACGATAATTATGAAGCACCAGCATTTGTCAGAATGATAGAAACATCTCTTGCTGGCAAAGCTCAAATCTAAAAGCAAAATGAAAATCAGAGGCAAAAATTAATGTTATAGCATGTTTGTAGAAGCAAGATATTAATGGATATGTAATTTGTAGCTAATGATTTATCATTCTTCAACTCAATACAGGTGTTACAACTGCTTTACTTTGGATGTCGTTGGTAGCGTAGCTTTTGGAATTGAGGTTGATTCTCAGAAGAATCCCAATGACCTTTTTGTTAAGAATTGCAGAACATTCTTTGAAATGTCTTTGTTTAAGCCTCTCCTCATTCTAATCCGTGAGTATAGTCCACCTTTGTCTACTTCTTTATGGTAATTTTCTAAAAGTCATTCTCAAATTGCAAAACATGCTGAAGCAGGAGGAGGAAGGTGAATAGCAGTCTTTATTTCAGAGGTGTTCAGAATGCAACCTACAAGCCAAGTATACCCAGGAGATTTCCACTATATGCTGTACAGCTTTTGTCACCATTAATGCATCTTCCTTCAGAAACTGAGAGTCTCAGGAGGCAGTGTTCCAGTTTGATCTGAATGGAAAGTTTTTGGGACCTGTAGTCTCTGTAGTACCTCTTTTAATATACTTCTGTACTAAAACAGTGTAACTGCCCTTCAGAGCCTCAGAGTAACGTTCTTGTGTACTTGGTTTGCTTGGTAGAGATTGAAATCCCACCCATAAGCAACAGTGGGCTAATAAGCCACTGAAGAAGAGACGTGGAGGAGCATAAGCAGATAGCATAAGTCCTCCAAATTCTTATTTGAATAGCAGCGGCAGCCTGCTTGATGCCTGTAAAGGATAAAGATGGTAAGTGCCAGCACAGGCAGTCATTAAGGAAATGCATTTATTTTCAGGTGAAAAGATAGGGAATGCAAGAATGGAGTATAAAGCTGTTTAGTTCTAGGGCATGAATGTTAAGGCTTCATGGTGATGGTGTCCTTGTTAATGGAAGGACAGTAAGAATCATAGCTGAAGAAGCCACAGCATAATCAAGGTTGATGGGGTTTTACCATCTTGCTATCTCAACCTGCTCACAGTAGTGTCAGGTGGCACAGTGGCACAAGTTTTCTGTGCCCATCTGATCCTGCTGGCATTACAGATTGCACCTGTACTAGCAGCACATGAACTGTTTCCTTCACGAGTCGTGTATCCGAAATGTCCTGGGGTTAATGCTTAACCTGATTGCAAAGTGGGATTTGTGACTAATTTCTAAAGGGACAAAAATGTGCCCCTAAATGTCTAAGACCATGTCCCTCATTAAAGAAAGTTTCTGTAGGGTTTGGGGCTGGATTTCTTGCTTGATCTTTTTCTACCGGTATGTTACATGACCTGAATTTCCACACTGTGTTGCCCTGTTGGCAGCACAGCGGTTTTCTGATAGCTGATTTGTTAGACTTAAGCTGTTCCTAGTTTAATGAGGGGTTTGTTAAGATGCAATACTTCGCTCAGGTTTCTAGTTCTTAACTATAAAGGCCATAGACTGAAGATCATCCTTGTGATAATATCCCAGTTACAGAGTCTGTGGCCTGTTTAGAGAAGCAAAACAAAATAGCAAACTAATATTCCAATATTGGAGAACTGTAAATGAGAATGGCTACTACACAGTTTCATGGATCAGGGCCATAAGTTGCTAGGCTAGGTCAAGATCCCCACCTTCTTTATGTAGTTGTTTGAGAAGGCAGGGAAAATAATTCTCCCCTTTGTTGTAGTGGCTCTGTAGCATGAAGAAACTGAACTGAAACCCTCAAGCATTGTGAAAACAAGCTTGGAAGGCATCTGTCTGGCAGGGGAGTCCCAGCCAACATGAAATTTCTAGGAAATCCTTTACTAGCCTATGGAAGTGGAAGAAAAAGAGGGAGAGGCAGAGAGAAAGAGGAAAAAAACAGATTTCATGAAAGTAACACATCCCACTTGATGAGTTTTAAAATATTAATTAAAAGAGGGGGATATTATATGCCTTTACAGTCTGATTCAGTGTTTTCTTCTTTAAAATCTCTTACAGTTTCTTTCCCATTCATAATGATCCCATTGCTCCGGATTTTGCCAAACAAGAAACAAAAGGAACTGAATGGATTTTTTATCCAAATCATAAAAAATGCAATTGTCTTCAGAGACCAGCAAGATGCAGCTGAGGTAAGGTTATTTCTGTGATAAATATACGGATAAGCAAACGTTTTGAGCAAAAACGGGAAGTGGCATAAGCCTCAGTTGAAAAAGCAAACTCTGTTTGAATATTCAAAGCAATTTAGTGAAGATTTTATTCATTTTTAGCTTTATGTACCATCAACGGGGCTTGGTGTTGATGCAGAATTGTTAACACATTACAAGAAAGACTGCTTCTCTTAGTATTTCTGTTCAAATAAGAATGCAGAAAATGTTACCTCTGGGATGACTTTCCAACCCAGTTTCTAGACCCAGAAGGAAGGATTCACTCTGTAGAATTTTCTTTCTCATCTTAAAGTCAGGCTTTTTGTCTAAGCTACTTTTCCATAACAACCAGAGAAAGGAGAGCCCCCACTGACAGTTTCAACCCAGTCATTACCTAGGAGCTGAGGCAGGTTTTATGTAGTCCTGTGACGGTTCCTACTGCTTTTGAAAATGAAAAAAACTTGCATGTCTGGTTAAGAGCGGATGCTTGATATTGATATGGCTAAAGAGAAAGATAGTAAATTCTGCCTGAGGTATGCAAACTAATGGGTTTGCAGTATTAACAAATCATTTGTTACCCATTAATTTCTCTTTCATCTGGACATAAGGCAGTTCTGGGGGTTTTTGTTTTTTGTTTGTTTTAATCAGCGTTGTTTTATCTGAAGTATCTGAAGTATCTGAAGGCAGATGCATTTTTATTAAAGTCTCTCTATTTTTGATATATGAAGCATTTGGAACATAGACATGCTTCAGTTCTGTGACACAAAAGTTCTTCAGGTCTGCTTGTCCTTTTGGATCGTTCTTTACTACAGTCTGCACGTAATATCCCTAAAAATAAGTTAACCACTTAGTTAAGGATGTGTAGTAAGAAACAAAGAATATAAATGAGAATTCCATTTTAAAGGTAACAGAGACAAGTTTTGCATATCAATGGACATGAAACACTA
This sequence comes from Chlamydotis macqueenii, assembly GCF_036417535.1. NCBI lineage: Eukaryota > Metazoa > Chordata > Aves > Otidiformes > Otididae > Chlamydotis > Chlamydotis macqueenii. Next base: position 62,773,780 of record NC_141556.1, on the reverse strand, counting down.
CAACATCCACATTAAAAGCTGTTAATATTGAACTATAAGAGATATTTCTTACCACTTTGAGATGAAGAGCAGTTCTGATCCAGTAAAAGCACAGGTGAGAATGGATCCTCCCAACTTTTCTCATAGCTTAGTGCCAAGTTGTCATCATTTGGGAAAAAATGGATTTTAGTTTACCCTATGTTACATCCAGGAGAGATTTAAAAATCAAATTGATTTTCAAAGATATTGCTACTCTTTGCTGTGTTATGGGTTCTGCTCTTTTTCTTCAACTTGTTTCTGCAGTGAAGTGTCACTTCCGTATTTGTTGTGCTTTATCACCACATGCTTCTTTTCTTTCCTCCAGCCCACCGTTATGATTCTGTGCCCCCACTAGCCTTCAGGTCTTTGTCTCCATCCTTCTTTACATCCAAAAGACCATAAGCACCGCTGACCGGCCACGAACAATTTGTGATTCATAAACATGGTTCCTGGCCCAAGCTGAGTGCTGGAGGATTATTTTCTAACAGGGATGGTGTATCTAAGCTGCTTGCAGACACTTCATTTCTAGTGCACAGATCCAGTGTGAGCTTTTAATGACACACTGGTGTGGCTGTGTGCATGGAGAATTTTGAATCAAAGATTTATGCCGAAGGGGTCTGCTGAAAAGTCTATTCTGTGTATCAGCTATAAAAGGATAAAAGGGACAATGGAACAATCTAATGTGGATTAAAATTAGTTAATGTATTAACTACTATTAATGAAATGCAATGTATTTCTGTGGCACTGAGGGCATTGATCATGGGCTAAATCCTTCACTATACTAGAGGTGATCACTCCCTCAAACTGCAGACTAAGATAAAGGTCAGCAGGTGGGTCTGGTTAGGATAAAACACAAAGAAAAGCAAGATCGTAGTGACAAGAGCAGGAGGGAGCAACCTCTGCATATGCAGCCTGTTTGCAGGTTTCAGTGGTTGATGGAGCAGAGGTTTAAGGTTATATTGGAAGGAATGCTGGGAGGTGCTCTAAGAGATAACACATGGCAGTAGCTACCCAGTATCAGGGCAGCGTGGAAGAAAGGACAAGGTCCATATTTGCTTTAATAGTGTGTGCACAAGGCCGTGACTGGCTGTGGTCCTGCCTGCTCCTGGACTTCTGCCTAGTTTGCAAAATTGGCATATGGGAAATATCTCAAATGCTGGAAGTTAGACACTTAGAACCAGATTTCTGAGAGCACATTAAGTCCCTTTTGCAGTTCGAAGATCATTAGCACGGCTTTCAAAAGTGATTGGAAAGTTTGGAGCTTCCTTTTTTTTTCCTTTTCACTGCCTGTTCTGTAACGCACTCTTAGAATTTTGACTATTTTAGGTGGGTGGCACATGAGTCTGATTACAAGTATAGGCAACTTAATAATTTGCCAGGAACATAAAAATGGTATGTGAAATAAATCAAAATGCAACTTCGTATGTTACGGAAGTGAGTTGCAGGCTTTTTTGTTGTCAATTTAATGCAGAAATGTAATCTGTAGAGATGAGGTGTCCCAGATAGCCCTGGATATGAGGGAGAGCTGTGTCCTAGGTCTCGAATGATGAAATGTACCCACTGCAGTCAGTTGGAGTTTTGGCACTGAATTTTAACAAGGCCAAGGTATAACCGGTAGCTCCTGGTTCTGTGTGCTAATCATGGGAGCTGTAAACAAAGTCTTACGATCTCCCTGCACTGCATTAGGCCAGTGGGTATTCCTTAGGTTGCCACATTCCTAGATGTTATGTTGTGTGCATATTTTACTCCTCATTGTTTCTACCACCTTTAAAAATGCTTTGGGTTTTTTTCTTTGGAGGCAGGGGGAATGCAAAAATAATTTAAAAAAAAAACACCTTTGGAACAAACTGTAAAACAATGAAAAGCTCCACGAAAGTGATTCAGCTGAAGCTTGTCTTCCTCTCATCTGCAGCTAACGTGAAGGAAGAATAAAGAAAGGCCAAAAAACAATGTGACAAGCAAAGTCAGCCTGTTATCATCCCTGTTCTATCAGTAAATGAAACAATGGTTCTGAATGCCTAAAGATAATCCCACGGGCAGATAGTAATTTTACAGCCAGGTTTAGATCTAATAATACGCTTGCAGCTTATATGAGATCTGTGATGTTGCTTTCTCTCATCCCATCGGTTAGTGCTGCAGATGTCATTTTAATTATATATTATCTTTCTTTGGTCAGTCAAATAATTTCAGTCCTGGATATTCCACTCATTTGGCTTATGTACAAAAGCATTGAGTGGTTGCACTTTAGAAATTTTAATATATTACATTTATTCATGGATTCAAATTATTGTAAAATGCTTTCCCCACTATTTACAGAAGAGCAAATTCACCCCGCTCAGAAGAAACAGCACAAATTTAATGCACCACTTAACACCTACTTTGAAGACTCCAGCAGGATTTAAGTGTTCAAATACCTTATCCTGATTATCTGCCCGGGTTTAAGTTTTTCCCTTAGGCAAAATGTTTCCAGAAACAGGGCAGATAGACTGTTTGTTTACTTCAATAGATGATAGTCTGATAGATTTTCATTTAATAATCTGATATGTAAATCATTGTTCACGTAAGAGTTGTTTTTCTGTTGTGTTCTAGCTCAGTTCTTAACCTATCAGTCTGTTTTTAATGATGATTTCTAGATAGTGATAAAAATTGAGACTCCTTTCTAAAACTGTGGGTTGAAACTAAGTGCCCTCAGCAAATGAAAGGCCAGAATTTAATTTGTTGTCCATAGTAATAACAACAATTGGAATGTAACAATTTAAGGATATCGCAAAGCATTGTTTTTGGAAAATACCCGCCCTTTAACAAGGAGAATTCTATAGTTCACAGAGGCTGCAATGCATTCTTCTGGCATCTCCTGATTTTTCCAGCCATATTCTCTGCTGTGAATGCATAACTCAAGGTCACTGATCCATGCCAAGCAGGTAGTGACCTGATCATGTTTCTGATGATGATCAGCTGTTTCTCTGTGGTCTCAAGCCAATTTGAAAGGAGAGGGTGACAAAGTGCAGAGAAATATCACCAGGACTGTATTTGTTGGCATCTTGGGTTGGCAGTTCAGTCAATCTGTCTGGAGACCTACGGACTACCTTAATACTTTTGGTGTAAGTGCAGAGCAGACAGAAGGAACATCAGGAGAAGAGAGCTGCCGTGAACCACGCTGCCTGTGAGCCATGTGATGTAAAGCCACAAAGAAGCTGTATGGTGATGATCTGGCCTCCCATGATTTAGTATGGCCCTGGGATACTCTGTATTCTACTGTGCTGGGTCTAGATCAAAATAAGTTTTCCTCTGGTCAGCACTTGCCAGTGAACAATTGCAGCCCCCTCTAGTTTTCCCCACTTCTCATCCTCATGCCTACCAATCCTTTCCCTGATCCCTGGTAAGTACAGTCACTGGCTCTGCTGACCCCCGACTGCCTGCACATCTGGGCAGACACAGAGTGATTCCTGGTGTGTGGAGATCCTTGGGTTTTCCAGCATCAGCATGAAAAGTTCAGGAAACTGAATTTCAAGGAGATCTGTAACTCAGCTGTTCAAATGCTTGTGAAGGGGAGAGAGCTGCCCTTTCACTACTGGGTAGCAATAGTAATGTGCTGTAAGGAAGCAGGAGCTTTTAATAGCTTTCTGGGAAATGATGGCCTGGTTACCACTTCAATCTCTGGAACACTGATTCCCAGGGAAAAATGTGCAATGAGCTCCCCTAAATGCTTTACCTACAGGGAAGAGGGGCACATGTGTGTGTACCTGCATTCTGGAGGATAAGGGACAATCTGAAAACCTAATTACTGTGGCACTCTGTTCTTTTCTTTTCCTTCCCCAGCAGTTCCCTGGAGTTTTTCCTTTTCATGAACTAATGAACTATTTTATTCAAGAGCTGCTTTAAATGAGTTGAGCAGAGGTAATCCTCCTGAAAAAGTCTGATCCTCTCCTTGTCAAGGGAAAACTATACAATTACTAAGAAAACTTAGTTAAAAATTTGCTAAATACTATGTACATTCCAGGAGCTATGTGTGTGTTTGAACTGTGGAAATGCAGTACAGATGTTTAAAAGTAAATATTTTTCTAAGGAAAGAGCAGATGGGAGGATTAGACACCTTCTAATAGTGTGCAGTTCTCCTGCCTTTGTAGAAAACCAAGCAAAACTTGTTTATATTTGAAAGAAGGTGGTGTCCATTTAAGGATACACACTATACGGCAGTATTAAATAATCCATTTTTATTGATTTATCAAGTCAGTAAAACAAAGTATCTGTCTGGTCCTTTTGTTTTTCTAAGTCTGTAGGAGGGATGTTGTGATTCTGTTCCACTGGGCTGTTCTCATGGTTTGATCGTGTCATTATCCACTGCCTTTGTCGGGTAGAAATATAATGTGAGCTTTTCAGAAAGGTAATTGTGTATCTCAAAGATATAGAGCAAACTTGCTAAATATGGGGTTTGAACCCAAATCTCAAACCTGTATCTCTGCCATTTTAAGATGAAGGGTATCATTCCTCTAAAATATGTTTAAAAGCTTTTGAACATCAAATCTGGTGGCTGTGCTTGGGCAGCATACAGTGATTCTAAGAGGGGAGAAAAAGTGGTATTATGTTAAAAAGTGATTTAGTTATTCTCCTTCTTTTAAAAGTCAAGCCATTACTGCTTGCTTTTAAAATTATGTTCCTTCCATCCTACATTTGAAGAAAAATCTTTTTTTTTTTCCCTTTTTCTTAAAGATGCAATGAAATTTTATAACTTACTCTGAATTTCTTAAGTGGGCATTAAAACATAGCAAGGCCTCAAAACCTCGAATGGAGGTGAACTTGAAATCCCTATTACTTTTGGTCACCAGTTGAAATTTCTTGATCAGTCTGTTGTTATCTTTCCAACGACGAATTGCAGGCCTACAAAATGTGATCTTGTGGTTTCTGGCTGAGGTGCTTTCATCATGAAATGCAGTTCTGCAGACTCTCTGCTCAAAAGAGATCAAGGACAGAATAAGTAACGAGAGCGGTGACTTTCTCACCTCCCTGAGGCGTGTTGATGGGGAAGCAGGAAGAATTTGCATTACTACTGCATCTGTCCCAGTTCTGCAGCCCAGCACACCTGTGAGCCCAGCGCTTTATGAGCGCTGCAGTCACAAGAAGAGAGCAAATATCTGCTTGGTTACCTGCTGCCAGCAAGCACATAGTAGGTTTTCTTGCTGTCACTCACCGTTTGCTCTTATCACACCATTTCTACTGCCTCCTCGGTTATGGATCAGAGTACTTTATGGATCCTAGACCAGGAACAGGCAGATGGCATAATGTGGATATATTATCTGCCCCACTCCAGAAAACCCTGTAGCAACCGTAACAAAATAATCTTGGCATCTGGGACTCTTTCTCTGATACCTCTATCTCTCCCCACTCCCTTTTAATCTTTTTCAGCCACTGCTGTGTATCTCCATTTCTTCTTCATGGGGTGACAGGAGAGGTGTCCCTATCTCATATTTCACGTGTCCCACTTCAGCTACAAGCCGGGGTCCAAACTGCCATCATGCAATCTCATTGACTTATTGGAGCACCACTCACATACTTCAGTTTGCAAGAACATAGACTTGTACCAAAGGATGGAAATCAAATCAAGGGACCAGGGTGTTCATAATGATTAGGCTGGTGAAGTTTTTGAGTATCCGGAGTTGCCAAGAATGATCCTGCAGACAGTACTAGGAAAATGTGAGTGACTATGCAGGAAAAGCTAACCTCGCTTTCTAAGAAATGTGTGGTGGAGCTCCTTCAGAGGGCCTTCAAAAAATTATATCCTTGCCCCTTTCTGGGGAGAACAGGGGAGGTTCAGATGCTCCCTGTAGCAGTGTTAATCCACTGGAAGTCATCAGGCCAACAGGATGCCTTCAGAGTTACAGAGAGGAAGGACTTTAATGCTTCTGTCAATAAGGTTTGCATGCATTTTCCTCCTCTTTTCACCAGCTGATGTGGGAAGTGAAAGTGGACAGTTGGCTTTGCTGATCTGCAGTGTATGAGAAACATCTTTTAGTTGAGGACAGGATTTTTAGTGTTGAAAAAAGACTTTTTAATCCTGAGTGAAAAATAAACATGCTCAGTTGTTGGTGATGTCAAGAGTTTTAGTGACTTTTTAAAATGGTGTTTATACAGTAAAATTAGTCACTTAAAATATTGTTTAGCAAAAATCCAGACCAAAAGATAGCTTAAGGATTTTTTCAAGTAATGTTTGAAATTTCTCTGAAAAACTGGAGAAGGAAAGAATTAAAAGGCAAAGATTTCTTTTTCAAAGTAACTGCTGCATCCTTGAAGGGGAGATCAAAAGTTTGGGGGTTTTTTTTGTTTTTTTTTTGACAACCCTACTTACACCTCCTCCTAGGTGCTGGTTGTTGTGGCTATGCCCTGTTTTTCCTGTTCTTGATACTGACAAGGAGGGAGTGGTCACAGCTCTGTTTTATGTGTCCACAAAAATAAGAAGACCAAGAACTCATTGTGCTTTGCAGGTGGGATACGGTAGACACTGGTCTGTGTCACTAAGCTTTGTGATGGCTTGACCAACACAGGCGAAAAACAGAGGATGAGGAAGCCAAAAAAAAAAAGGTGATTGTTCCTTATAATGGCTTGGGTCTCTTGCCTTCTCTGCAACCTAGATCTGGCCCACCCTGTCATGAATTTTTTGCTTTACCCTCCCTTATGAGGGCAAGGGGACCCTGTGCTTGTTATCCAGAGAGAAGTTCAAACATTGAAAATCCTGTTTATGCCTGCAGTAATTCCCTGTAGGCAATAGCGTCAGTGCTGGCCACTTGTCCCAGCCTGATCCTGTGCTAGTAATGAGTATTCGCAGCATGCATTTCAATGTCTGATTAAATCTTTCTGAAAGGCCATCTGTTTGAGGAGGATGTGGCATAGGCTTTAATACTTTTTATACCTAGTACTTAATTCTGCTGTTTCATGACCTTAGACATAAAGTTTGTCCCTTGGTTAGTTAGCATCTCTCCCGATACGCCGATCAGAGAAAATAATTGGATCAAGGCTGTTGCAACCTGTTGGGTCACTGTGTGTCTTTGAGGAAACGTTCCTGGGTGTTGGGTCACAGGAGTTACACAGACCCAATGAGACTTTGCTATGTCCAGGACTGGGAAAAAGGTATCTATTTTCTGAGAAGGGAGTAAAGCATTTCCAGCTGCCTTTCTTTTCTAGCACTTGGGGCAGAATCTAATGTAGTCATATATCTGTTGATACACGCCAAATCAGTAAGTAATCCGGCCTTTTTGTTGCATGTTCTCATCTGTGCAAAATATCCAGCCTAAGCAGTGTTACATCTGCCTTTCAGGGTCATTTTCCTATAGGCTTGGAAGCACAGTTTCCCTTTGCGATTCCCTCAGCATAAAGTAAATCTCCTTCAACGTGTCTTTTCCCGCTTCCTATCATTTGCTTTCCTTCATGGTGCAGTCTCAGTATTCAGCCCTTTGGCTGAAAGGAAAAAAATCTCACCCTGAAGTTGTGCACATTCCCTTTCTTTTGTAACTTCTCTCTCTTACAGTTCCTCATCTCTCCTGTGTGTTACACTTGCGGTCTGCCCCTCTTAAGTTTCTCAGAAGAGCCTACTTTAGGTTGCTGAAAGCCCTTCCTTTTTCCTGCTTAATCTGTGATCTGGTCTTCATCCAGGATGTGGGGTTTTCAAATCAGAAAAGGGAATCTTGCCATAAAATGAAATCATCTGGAGATTAATTTTCTGCATAGCAGGGTGGTGGCCTTTAATGCCAAGGTGAGATATAAGATCGAATCTTCATTTACATAGCCTTTTTTTTTTTTTTTAACTTACTCATGATCTAAATCTGCAGTAGATCTGTTGACTGGGCCTGGGAGTTTTATGTATTTATTTTACCTTCCTACTCAGAGCAATAGCATGTTTGGGTACTTTCCCTCTACAGACAGACTTTCTTCTGACATACGTAACTAGACTGTAGCATCTAAATTTTTAATTTAGAAAAAAATCACAGATTTACTGACCTAGTTGCAATAACAGAGCTTTCCCTTTCTCTGTCAGTTTTAATATTTTCAGTTTTGTCTTTCATACTTCATCCTTGTGAGTTTTTTCTTTTATCTGTTATCGGTTCACCATCCTTCCTCCCTGAGTCACTCGTAGAACTAGGAGGGGAGTTGCAGCACTTGTAGTATTAATGGTGATCTATGAATTTGTCTCTGTTAGTCTCTCTGTGTCTCTGTTTGCCTACAGTGACCTCTCTCAGCCCCATGCACTGCCTTCTTTTTGCAATATAGCATGACCTTTTCTGAAGCTGTTGTGAAAAAGCTGTTCCATGATATTTCATTCTGGTTCAGCGGTTTTGTCCATCTGTTGGCATGTTTTGATCTCTGGAAGTTTTTCCCTTGATCTGTCTCAACTATTGACACCTACTTTGCACTCCTTTGATATTTTTTCCTTTTCTCTTGTGTCTACTTACCTTAGCAGATCCCTATTCCTACCATAAGAGGCATTGACAGCCCCTCTTGCCAACAGGAGAGCCATTCACGTGGTCAGTATTTGGATGTCAAGTGCATGAAGTTACTTTGCTTTTGAATCTGGTGGCAAGTCAGTTTCACCATCTTAATGCACGAAAGTGATCAACTTTGTTGGCCGGGGCAATTATCTTCTTGCCACCCTGCCTGGGATGCCCCAGGAACTGCCTGTCCTTCTCCAGCCTGCTGGAGCCAGCAGAGCCGGAGGCCTTCGTTAGACCCCAGCCACTCATGACCGTATCTGGATTTTGAGGATAATTTAACATTAGAGTTACTTATTATGGAAAAACAACAGATTGTTTTGTTGCTGGAAGCCTTGAGGAGAGGCTTTCTAAAATGTGCCCTTGATGTCAGCTGGCTGCGAGGCAGGAATCCCTGCGTGGTGTTCCTCCGTCTGCCTTTTGCTAAAGAGCAGCCCGCACGATTGCAGCGATTCCTCTCCCTCCCTGAAAATCCACCTAGGAAATCCTGCATCCGCGGCAGTCAGTGGCAGCCTTGCCCTGGCTTCATAGCCTGTGACTCTGCCGGGCTTTTTCCACTTTCTTCGCGGCAACTACCCTTCATTTTTCCCTCCTGCTTAGGATAAGCAGGCTGTATCTAAGAGAGACAGAGACTAGAGGGGAGCCAAGCACCTCCTTTCTCTCTTCAGCAGCAACGCATGCTTTTTAATAATGTAATCTCAATTAAAAACATACCAATTAAAATGGGCTTTTTAGTAGGTCTCTGGGGAGAGGGAGCCATAATTCACATTAAAATGTAAAGCTTCAGAAGCAGGGAGGGCTAGGTGCATTGCAAGTGCCCAAATATTCAGTGATTTTAATTACAATGGAAACTTGATAAATTGCTTTGTGCCACAATCCATTATTAACAGCTTAATGAATATCACTGCTGCCTGTTTTAAACTGCTTCACAGTGAAAATTGTTGTCAGTATTTCAGCTGCGAATTCTGATTTTTAGCGTGTTTGTAACTTGGCCCCTTAAAAAGTGGAGGAGAGCAACTGTCCACAGGCTTGGATTTGGTCCCAGGTGAGTTCTCCTGGCTGCGGTATCCCGAGAGACAGGAGGAAAGATGAAGCTTTTGCGTTTCATCGGTATTGGGGCCGGCCAGGAGTTACATCTGCTCCTTGCACAGTTTAAAAGCAATGTCACAGCTGGTTTTTGGGTGTGCAAAGGGCCCTTATGCCAGCTGAGGGGTCACCAGAGCACAGGGCCACCTTTACATGTGCGGTTTCTCTGTGCAATAGTTAGGCTGGAGGGCTCTCTGGGGTGTCTGCTCAGGAGTAAGGGAAGCAATAGTGTAACAGCCCACCGATGAGCTTATTTTGGAGTGAGCAAAGTGCAAGTTGGTTCAAATTTTCCAAGGTTTAGGTAGTAAAAAGCTGATTTGAGGTATGGAATGAGGCAAGTCCTTTTGGAAGACTCAGATGTAAACAGTGATTGTGCTCAGCTTTGAACAGGGATGAAACATTTCTTTTTTTTCTCAACAGCTACTGTGGCTGAAATTGTGCTAATGTTAAGATGCTATATATTTATATGTATATTTATAGTAAACTGGTACCTTTCCCCACCTTTTCATAGCAGCTTAATATTTCAAGGATAAAGGCTATTATTAGGAATGTTATTATTTTAGATGCTAACAGCAGGTATAGTGAGCTTATACTTGTGCCTTGTTGAAGTGTTAAGATGTAAGGATGTAAATAGCCGTGATCTGGCTTCTGTGAGATCTCTTATTTATTGTGGGTGTTCTGTTTTCACTTTTCACTTGGTCATGTGGTCTGACTGGAGGGTCACAGTCCCCAAAATGGGGTTACTGCTGGGTATTTGACAACATCTTGACAAGATCTGACTGAGATGCAAGGTAGATCTCAGGATAGAAATGGCTGGGAACTGCTTTTCTCAGAGGAGTCACAAGTGTGTACATGGGATAAACATGCTTTGTCTGAATGTAATTAATGTCTCAGGTTTTGCTATTATTATTCTGATTATGTTTTTCTGGAAAACAACACAAGTGTATTCACTTTCCCAATCTCAGAGATGGCAGCATTACTCTTAATTATGTTAATTTGCACCCTGCCAATTACACAGAGCTCTCCTAGTTCATTTTATCAATAATTTCACATAGGATTTTTTTTTTTTCTGGTGAAAAATCTTTCTTTGACAGAGGAGTAATGATGCCTGTAAGTTGCTTAAGTATTGCTCAGTCAGGGATATGTAAGAAGTGGGAGATGTCCTCATATTTTGGGGGAGAAAGACAGCTGGTATTCTGCCATGCTGTTAATATTAATGTGTTTCTGGAGTTGTTTTGTTTTGTTTTTTTTTTTTTAGTTTGACTTTAGAAAGCATTCCAGACCATAGAGCTGCCTTACTGTCATTTTTCATGCATCCTTGTACTGGCAGAGGACAAAATGGCATGAAACATATAAAATGCCATCTAATTTTTCTTTTGTTCTTTTATTCACATGCACATACTGCTTCTGTGTGTTTATCAGTGTGCACAAAATGCCTATATTTGCAAGATAATGGCTGTGTAAATATTAGAAAGTCGTACTGAAAGTCTGTGAAGGAAAGGCGAGGAGAAAGGAGAATCCTTCCTGCTACTGAGGAGCCATCTATTGGATAAAACCCATAACTGAACCGAACATCCATGAAGCTGCGGAGGATAACACAATTTGTTATTGGTCACCAGGTAGCTGAAAATAATCCTTTCCTTCCCAATGCTGCTTTCACCCACTTCTTAGAAACCTGTACCTTCGTACACACAAGTGGAGAGTCAGATGTAGAGGCAATTTATGTACTATAGGTAAGAGCCAGTTTAATATAGCCAAAGATCTAGGATAAATCCTAATGTAGGGTGCAGGTGTGATCATGAAAGGATAAGCCAGCAGTAGGATTGCCCACCAGCAGTGGAGAGCGGTTGCTCGGAGAAGTAGTAGAAAAGACAAGTGTTTTTTTCCATATTGTTAATAAAGAATATAAATAACATTAACTGTACTTTTTTTTTTTTGTAACAGTACATGTTGTTTATATCAGTCTCACAACCATAATTAGTTTAGTTAAAAAAAAAAAGATTTTTTTTTAGTTACATAGAGCTACTTAAGGCCATCACAAAACCAAATAATGGGGTGTTCCTTCCCTCAAAACATATGCAATCTATATGCAATGTGATGCAGAAAGGGAGAATCTTGAACAAACCATGGGGAGAGATGAGGGAGGACAGGATATGAACAGTAAACTCCCAGGATGGCCCTGAAGTGTCCTGATGGCTCTTCAAAGTGAGTGGTAGGGCTTTGCAAACAGGTTAGTGAGAGCAAACGGGGCAGGAAGAACAAAGGATAAAGAAGCAATAATAGGATTCCTGTGCATTTTCTTGAATTTTACCTAGAGAACTAGTTATTAATCAGGAGTTACATTTAAGCAAATACAATTGTAATCTGCGGCAAACAGAAAAGGAACAGAGGGCTGCCTGCAACAGCAGCCTTTAGTCAGCAATTTGAGTCAGCAGAGGGTCAAGCTTCTGAGTGTCAGACGCTTTTCCTGCACCCTCCCTTCCTCCTGTGAATAGCGGAGGGGAGGGGTGTCAGATGGTTTACTGGGAGGCTAGATAAGCTTTGGGAGAGGATGCATGCATACAGTATGCAGCAGAGTGGTCAACTCACTGCTGGTTTGGGAGTCGGTGCCTGTTCCACACACTGGCGTGCATGGGAGGCCCAGCCAAAGCTGTTCTTCCACAGCACTCAGTTATTTCTTCTCTTGTTTTATTTGCACACTATGTATTCTGATAACCTCACTCCTCCACCTTCAAGCAGCAAAACATGTGTGGGGCAGGAGAAGCTCAGCTACCACACACACACATCCAATATTTATTGTTTGTACTCCGATAATGCCAGGAGTTGTTATCAGAGCGTTGTTATCCTAAATGTTTTGCAAATACAGAATAAGGAGGCTTCAGTCCACTGTCATTTGCTACCAATGTCTCTTGCTCTCATCATACGCAGGGACTGGGAAAGCTGGATGAGCCCATTGCATGTGGGGCTGTTTTCTGAGCCTTCCCCATGTGTGCACGCGGTGGAGGGAGCTGTGGTGGTTGTACTGCTGAGCTGTGCTCGGGGCTGAGGCTGCCAACCCAGTGCATCAGAGATGCCAACCAGCTGCCACAAAGTGCATGACACCAGTTTGTCGTTAGACTGAATTTTACAGAGAAACTTAGTGCTTCTCTTAGACAGCCAGCTCATTCTGCTCAGCCTGGTGTTGGAAGAAAACTCCCCAGATTCAGACAGCGGTCACTTTGTTAGGGTTGTAAATGGACCAGGCTGCAGGCAATCCCTTGGTTTTACACTGAAGAATGACTGGAAGAGTTTCCAGCTCTCTAGGCAAGCCATAGGTTTCTCTGTTGGCCCACAAAATTAATGAAACTATCAAATAGATGCGTGCCTTATTTTCTCTCTCCCATGATTGTAGTATCTCTTCATCCTACATAGCATTTCAGCCAAGTTAGGCCTCTGGCTAGGGTCTTTGCATCTCATAGTCAACAGGTCCACACACTTAAGGTTCAAAACAGCCTCCTTCTACAAGAGCCATAAGGACCTATGTTAAGCTTGTCTCAACTAGAAACAGTTCTTTGCTCTCTCTCCATTCACTAACAATTAGATCTGAAGTTCAAATTTATTTTCATCCCTGGACCGTATGGGAACGTCTTGAGAAGGAGACTGTTGTCTTTCAAGATGTGAGCCCTCTCGTGCCACTTGCAGCAGTTTAAGCTGAAGGGAGATGGGTCCCTAACAAAATCTTCTTTTTAAGAATTGCCGCTAGCTTTACTCTCAGATCAAATTAGGCTTGCCCATGCCTCTGTAGATTGCTAATGCTCTTACTTTAGCTTTGCATGTTGGAGGTCAGGAAAGTGGAAAATTTTGGGGGAAGAAACCAGCAGTACTGGAGCACTCTTCTCTCTCACCTCATGAATGAAGACACTGCCACATAAAAATGTTTTCATATTTTTCAGTAGTATGTTTTTTTCTGTTATCAGCGTGCTTTGTTAAAGACCTACTGAAGTAATATGTATAGAGAGAGACATATACAAGCACAGGTTGTGGAGCCTCAGACATTGGGTGTAGGTGGGTGAAATCTGACGATCTGCAATATCTGCAGTGACTCACTGGAGGACGGGAAACCTCTCCAGTGAAGAAAATGGTTCAGTGCTGGGGTGGACTGCCTGGAGAGGCTGTGGGAAGCTGGAGCTTGGCTGGGTTTTTAAGAACAGGTTAGACAAACAGCTGTCAGGGTTAGTTTGGCTGATCCTGCCTTGTGGCCAGGGAATGGAGTAGATAACTTGCTGAGTTCCTTCCAGGCCTTTTTCCCCCATGTGATGGTGCTTTTACCTTAAACTCTTTGAATCTGTGTAAATCTGTTTTCATCCTAGGTCTTAAAGGGTTTTCTGAGATCATCATTAGCTTTTCCTCACAGGGTTTTGTAAGATTAGATGCATGTTGTACCAATTTTACAGATGGAGAAGCTGCACCAGTTATAACTGTATTTTAGAGGCAAAAAAGGAAGTGCAGCTTTAAGCATCCCAGCTTCTGGTCAGTGCTTTAACCAGTAATTCCTACTGGCCACTCCACAGATTTAGTGGCAAACTCAACCAAAAAAATCCATGCAATCCATTCATACTTGAATTTACACTTACTCTTTTTTTTTTTAATTTTTGTTTTTAAAAGAACGTTGGTCACATGCAGAAGATATGTTTTGTTACCGTGTTTAATACTTTCCATGCTGAAGTGCTTTCATCAGTTTGCTGATGTACCTGCCCCTTCCGGGCCCGTTCAGCATTTCATGTAGCATTTTTTCAACATTGTTGTAGGGACACCTATTTTTTTTTTCTTTCAAGTAGAATGCAATGGCGTAGTGGTGGCTTCTGACATCAAATGCAGTGTCATTGAATACTCACAGTGCCCCCTCATTGCTGTGAACTACTACTGGAAACACCTAGGAGTTTCATTATAATAATATATGAAAATACCAGAACAAGTCCAAATTTATACAAAATCTTCTCAGTCTGGGATTTCACTACGAATTTTAAGATCACACCAGGCTGGCAAAAGGCTGCTCTGCTTTCCAAGTGGGCATATTTTATTTTGCTTTAAATTTACTCAGGTTTTTAATGCACGTTATATTGCTTTGTAAGACATGCCTGCCCTCAGACGTTCAGCCCATTTACAGTAAAAACATTACGGTGGTTTCTTCAGCTGGTGTTAACAAATGCAAACAAAAGAGTTTTTTCTGACGGACTGAAAGCCTCCCAGCCTCTCTCGAACAACAGCTGTGCTCTGCGGTTCAACAGACCCTGGGTCCTTCCAGAGCTGAGCATCACCCATGAGAGCACCACGCCCTCAACCTTCAGATGCACAAATTTAAGGGCTGTTAGTCCTGGCCTCCCAGTTAATTCCAGGTTCTGGATTCAAGCACAAGGCAAAAGGACAATCTCTCTGAAATGTTTTGGGACTGGATGTATTGGCAGAGAGACTGGCTTTTTTGTGATTTCACTGAGAAACCAAATGAAACCTGGAACTGTTAGGGAGGGGTTGAATTTGATCCTTTCAAAGCAGCTTGGCAAAATGATAGTTTTAGTGGGACTGCATTTTGTTCTTTGTTTTCAAAAGGATCTGGGTAGCTACCACAGTGCTTTAGTGATAACTTCAGGGTGACACAGGTTTGTCTCACCTAAAAAGATGGTTGCTAAATCAAGCTTACAAAAAGTGACCTGGATATAAACTAATATAGCAGTGTTTGTACAAGTTTGTAGGAAACTGAAATAATATTTCAGAGAGATGTGAGCTTTATACCTGTTAAGTAAGGATTCTGAAGCTTAGCTTTTTTGAGCTGCCATCAGAGCATTTGAGAAAGGCTAGGAGGGTCTCCACAGTTTATTGTGAGTGGTATTATACTGACAGCATCACATTCGTATGATGTTTTCACCACAGCAAGTGCTTTACAGAATACCAACCAATTATGTCTTCTAGTTTGGTTCCTTGCTTCATCTTGAAGTTGCTTTTTGTAGTTCTGGGCTCTTTTGAAATCAAAACGGGAAATTGAACTATCAAATGTGTAAAACTTGAATATAGTTTCTAGAAAATACAGCTGAAATCACATTAGTAACAAAAATTCCAACTAATGTACATTCAGTCGTTTTCCTTAAGTAATTTTTGACTTCACCTTGCAGAGTAGTTGCATGGCTCAATCTCTTTACTGAAAGCAAAACCCAAGGGTCCCCTGGGTCCCCAAAGCAGCGGTGAATTTGCCAAAAGGCCAGCCCGTATGTCAATCTCAGATACGAAAAACACAGTTCCCTGTTTAGGATGGAAGGAGCTGGAGACATCCCCCGTGCCCCCAGGACCTTTGCCTCCTGTGAGAAAAGTCATGATACATCACGCATGTGAGCGATATATCTCTCTCCTTCTGACAGCTGCAAAACTTGAAAGCAGTGATTTGAGGAGGGGTGATAGATGCTGTCAGATTGGCCCTCCCCAGTATAGCACACATCTATTCTTCCAGTGTGTAGCGCATAGCTTGTTACGGTTCTGTGCAGAATGATTTCTCTGCATGGCCAGGTGATGTTTAAGGAAACTAATGAGAGAAATGATACAGCCCAGAACGCTGGTGTCAGGAAATATATTGCAAGGTGTCTGTCTTGGGGAAGCTGAAAGCAGGGCTTGTCTTATTATATATTTCAAAGGGGATGTCTGTGTCACCACCAAGTTAGACATGCACCCTGTCCCATACCGCATTAAAATTGGATTTTTTTTCCAAGTAGTAGCTTTCCATTCACTTTTCATTGGCTTAATGGTAGGCTCTGTGTTGTACGGGGGCAAAACAAGAGTTCATCGCATCGGCACGCCATTCTTTTGAAACAGGAACTTGCTTCTGAGACCGTTGTAACATAACTATGCGAGTGTCAGAGGACAGGATAGAAACCATTATGGGCTTCTGCTTTTTGTGAGGAAAATCAAACAAATGTCCTCGATGGAAAAAGGAAGCCAGCAGCTTTATGTGATGACCAGAAAATGTTTTTGTGCAGTGACTCTGTCAGTACCTGGTGTGTTGTCAAACTGAAAAAAATGGCTTTTTTTTTTTTTTTTCTTTCTTTCTGCTGTCAACTGAAGTGGAGGAAACTCCCGTGAATTTTCATGAGATAACTTTTCCTCATTTCTAGCACTTAACAATCCAATTATATTTGGTTTTATGCTAGTGTTTGCCTCTATTGCCATTGTTAGGTTTTTGAGTCAGAGTGATTTTTCCATCGTGATGGTGCGGAAGAAAAATATGTTTCATTATGACTGGTTATAACCCTGGAAATCTTTTCTCTCGCTTGGATTGATGACAGTTTTTTATGTTGCATTCTATACTGATGCCTAAAGTGAAGTAGAATGAACGATAAGGAAGAGAAGCTTTGCTAAAATATAGCTACTTCCACTGTGTAGAATTATCTTGAGAAAAAGCTTGCATCTTTCTAATTTTATGCTTTTTTCCCCCCACTATTATTCGAGTAGCTTTTACAAATGAATGCTGTTTTTGTAAGGTTTGTTTATGAAGCCATTGCTCTTAGCAACCCCTGCTCACCTGTGAACAAATTACATGGCACAGATAAGGTATCTAGTTGTTTCTCGATAGGGTGACCTTATAAACAGATTCTGCAACAAGACAAGCTTTTACATTCCTAACCAAATCTGTTATGTGAGTAATAAAAAGAGCTCCTCAAAATGGCCACAGAGGCATTTCAGAGTACATTATTGGGAATATTCAACTGTGGTAGCATTCATTAAGTTTGCTTTCAGCAAAAATTCTCATGAATGAAATTTTATTCACTAGTCATTTTGATTATTACTTTACTATCATAGCAATAACCAGATGCTTTGTATAAGGCTGGGACTTGATTTTGTCTAAGTCTGGAGAAACATCTTACAGGGTCTCCAGAGAGTGTATTGTCTAAATATAATACCAGACTCGGCTAACAGCTCGTGACTGGGAACTGCAAACCCTCAGAGAGCAATGGGTTTGTTTACAAGAAAATTCACAGCTAGAGAAAGAGGAATGCAGAACCATACCAAATGTTATACCATTTGAACTATAGTTTGTTACAGTCTTGTAACGCCAGTGAATATGAATGTAATTATAAGGTTGTGTTATAAAGGTACTTTAGGTGATGATGACTAGTCTTATGGATAAAAGGGAATATCTCTACAGATGCAGTTTATTACTATACTGTACTAGTTTATCCACACACTAATGAACACACTGGAACTGGACTGGTTTGGATTTTTTTATTTTAAAAATGACCTAACTGAAATATGTCTACCAGGAAAATATCTGAAGTGTAGGCTACGCCAAAGAGTTAGACTCTCAGTTGTTCAATGCATGGACTCCCAGAATGTGAATAAAGCCCTTCCTGAAGACGTTAAATGAGATTTTTAGCTGTGCACAGCTGACATACACATGAAGTCTTGTTTCCTCCAGTCTAGAGGAACATGAAGGAGCAGAGGTATCCTATCACGCTGGAGGAGGATGACTGTGGTAGGACTGTTGCAACTTTTGGCTTGCTGCATTTGAGATGAGAGACCAAGGAAGCATGGCCAATTTGAATATGGAAATTGTGCCTAAGTCTAGGAACAAGGAAGTATTTTCAGAGCTGGAGCTCATTTGCTGAGCACAATGTGTATAATACTGCTTTGCGTGCCTTCATGTGGGGAAAAAGCACGTATCCCATGCCTTGGAGGTGAAGCAGTTTGACTGACCAATTTGTAGAGTCCTTCAGTGTGCAGTGACTGGCACTGGCTACTATCTGGAGTGTTGATTCTCAGGTGCACCAAGGTACAAGGTGCACTGTGGTTGTGGGTACAAGGTGCATAATGTACACACGCAAAATGAGAAGGTTCTGCGGAGTGGAGAGAAGGAGCTGTTACAGAGGCAGTGTGCCAGTCCCTTGTATTACTCAAACCTTAAAATAACCATTTTTCTTCCCGTAGCGCAGTCAGAACAGTTTGTTGGCAGCAGAGCTAAGTACAGGACACTAAGTATTTCTCCTCTTTTGTTGTCTCACTGCACTCCCATGTCATGTGAAAAAAACATAATCAGATTAAGTCCTTTGACATTTATAATTAATTACCCCTTCCTTACTCTTATCTTGCTTGCCTGTCCTTTTATCTGACTTTTCCTTTTTCTACTTTATCTCTCAGTCATCAGATCCAAGAAATCATTCAAATGATTTATTTTTAAAAGATAGATACAGCTTTGTAGCATTTTTTTTTTCTTCTGAAGAAAGACTTGGTCCCTTCTTTTGCCCATTCCACTGTACAAGTTGTCATGTTCTGGCACTGCAGTCACTTCTAAGTCCTTCAGCTATCATATGTTCTGTTGGTATTTGAGGAATTGAAAATCAATCACATAGCCTTATGGCTTAGGTTCAGCACAATTCTATTATGCCCACTCCCAAAAGTCAATTCAAACCTTTTGGGTTATATTTCAAAGCCTAATCAAGCTTGCTGTCCAGACTGGTTTGGAGTCAACTCACTCTAGTGCATAGGTCTGTTTATTAGAGTTTTTCTGTCAGAAACTAGTGTGAAAGAGAGCAGTTTTCGTAACAGTAGAATCATTCAGCAGGCATTTTGCAAAGACAAGCCACCCAAACAGATTTTATAGTAGAGCAGTGCTTACTGTTGAAATGTGTTTCTGCAAATGTGTTTAAAATAAATTAAAAAAAATGCTGTGTTGGTACAAGTGTTCATAACTGTACTTTCTCATAAAAACATGCACCAGTTTACTGAGATCAATTTCTGGTCCTGTCTTGTTAAGCTGGTGCAGAAATTATTGTAGATGCAACCCTAAACGTAAATGGTGACTTTCATGCTCTGGACCATGTGAACAAATTAGGATGATGCCTCTAAGCAGATGGGCCAACTCCTCCAAGCATGAGTTGTGCCACCTCCACTTGGCAGGTGCACGTGGGACTGTGCGTTGACTATGTTGATCCCCTTATTTCCATTAAGTGCCAAGAACTCACCCTGAGGACAAAAGCTCTGTATGGAGGTGGCCGTTAGCAATCCTCCATGAAAATACATACCTGTTATGTATTGGAGACAGATCAGTCTCATCCTGCTGGGAAGAAAGCAGTGATGGGCTTTTAGTGATGGTATTTCCAGATGATTTATAGAAGTCTCCTCGTTAGGTGAAAGGCTAGTGGCCGTTCTGTAGGAGCCAAGTGGGTAGTATAAATAGGAAACAGTTCTCTCCTTCCATCTCCCATGAGTAAAGGCATTGCTCTCTGACCCATTCTTCGTGCTTGTTCTCCTCCTATATTCTGCAGAGGCGCAGAGATTTTCTTCAGTGGATGCTCGACTCTCGTGACTCAGCTGACTCCCTGGCAGCCAGATCTTTTGATATGATCAGTCCATCTGTTGCTTCCAGACAGAACGAGGTGCCTCTTGCTGGCAAGGCCCCATCTGAAAAGATTCAGAAGACCTTAACGGAGGATGAGATAGCAGGCCAAGCTTTCCTGTTCCTGATTGCTGGATACGAGACCACCACTAGCACGCTGTCCTTTGCCACATACTTGCTAGCCACCAACCCAGAGTGCCAGGAGAAGGTGCTTCAGGAGGTTGATGAGTTCTCGGCAAAACACGTGAGTACGATGTGCTGGTGTGGAGCTTCGTGCAGAGAGCGAGGCAATGTGAATTTTGTCATGCCACTGTGGCATGTGCATGACCCCTATTTGTCTCAGTTATGTATGCGTATATTAACATTTTATTAAGATTTTCAAACAAAAATTAAAAATTCATCTATATTGTTTAGGGTTTTTTTTGAAACTGTTAAATAATGTCACTTTACAGCAGCTAAAGAGATGGCCCAGAAACTTTGTGTCTTAGTGAAAGCTTAACCTTTAAAAAATATTCTGCATTATTGAAATAAACCAGTTGTCACCAGACTGTAAAACTACACATTTAACTTTCACACTACTTATCCAGATACTTTTATTCATTTTGTGGTCAATTTTATTTGGTGATCTTTGTAAGGACATAAACAATGTTCTTACAAACCATAAACTGCAAAGTTTTACTTTAAGTGTTCATACATCATGTTTTTTCTTCAGCAGCAGAATATATGTGTATGCTTCAAAAAAAAAAAATCATAATATCTACTTCTCCTATACTCTGTTCAAATTATTTCTCCTTCACTACCTTTGTTTACCTTTATGTTTCCTGGATAACTATTGACAATATTTTGTATATCTAGCAGAATATGCAGCAGCCATTCTTCCACCCTACACTCTCTGCACAAGTTGTTATGAGAATTCAGATTGAGAGTCTTTTTCTTTTCATGAGTGCTTTTATAATGGACCATGAGGCTAACAGGAATAAAACGACACCAGGCATGGATGTCTTGCAGCATTTTAGCTGCTGGATTTGCATGCGGAAATTCTTAGCTATAGAATTTTGGAAGTTTCATACTTTTTATGCATTCCATGCTCTCTGTTATACTTACAGAACAAGAAAAAGAGTTGTATAATTTCCTGCTTTGTGGCAATAGAAGATTCCTGACTATGCAAAGTGTGCCCATTCAAAAGCTACTATTTCCCTCCTTTTGGTTGTGCAAATATTAAAACCAGGATTTGTGTACACAGAAAATGTTTTCTTTCATCTTACATGATGAGGTTCTGAGCGTGGTCATTCTCCATCTAAGATTACTTTTGCTCTGAGGGGGCAGATGGATAACAGCAGTGAAGGTTAGGACTACACAACCTGATCCACAGAGCTTTTTCTTGGTCCGTGCTTCCTACCTCTGGTGTGAGTTAACTCAATACAATGAAACCATTGATGCGTTATGTTCTAACTTATAGGGCTTGGGTTATATTCTGAGGTTATTAGCTCTAGAGCACTCCAGCTGGAGCATGTTTACTTGTTTCTTTCAAATACGGCAGACCTAATTATACCCTCGTGTCCAGTTAGTTCGACTGACTTCCTTAAGGCCTACAAAGATGTGAAGGTGCAGCGCGGCCTGGAGTATGTGCAGTTTACTGGTTAGTACTGGTGGCAGAGTTGCACATAGAAACCCCTATTATGCAGCCCCATATACGGTATGGAAAATGTCTCCTCACCAGTTCCTGAAAACTAACAACCTAGGAAACCAAAGTGAAATTGCTGGGAGAGGTATGATAGGTACGTGATGTCATTCATGTAATTCAATACGACAGGTACATGATGCCATTCCTATGTGGGGTCTGTAGATGGGTGTATGAATTAGTAAACTTTTCCGTGTAAGTGCATAGAAAGGTAACTAGCTATATTTGCCCTGCAGACAGTCATTAACTGACTGCTTATAGATATTTCATACAGGGACACCATGTATATGGCTACATCTGTGTCAACAAATAATGTGCTTCCGTAGGCACAGATTCGTCATCTAGCACAACTGGTAGTGAGGACTGGTGCATGCACACTGCAGGCGTCTCAGAAGAGTTTATTTTGGGTTAGTTCTAGTCTGGTCCTGTGTACCAAATTTCCTTTAGCTGTTGGACCGATCTTCTGGCTTAGTTCCAGTTAAATGAGCACTTGCTGTGCAGCTGGAGACTGCAGTATGACCCAGTGCAAGAGGCTTGCCTGTGAGTATGCTCCCAATCCAAGCCAGAGCACTAAGTAGACCCTATGTTGTATCTGGTCTGTCTGAGCTGTCACTTAATATTAGTAGTATTTCAGTAATAATCTCATTCAAATGAATAATGCTTGACTCTCTTGATTCTCTAACAATAATATTTTGCTAATAATTTTAACTTTTGCAGTACCTAGGAGAGGTTGCAAAGCTAGGGATACTGGTGGCAGAGAAATTAAAACTTAGTGTAGCGAGATGGCATTCAAAGTAAATGGATTATTTTTGCAGGTCAGCACTGTACGCAGTCTATGTGGTGCCTCAACCCAAACTGGTGGCCTCATCTCAAACTATGCTGTCTCACGTCATATATTGATTGGAAGTACCTTTCAAATAACTTCCCCATACTTTACTAGTTTTCAGGTTTAGCTTTAGGTGAGGCATATATGGCTGTATGGCCAAGGAGAAGAGGGAGAGAAGAGTAACTGTTGTTCATCTGCTGTCCTTGATACCAGGTAATTCATAGATTACCTGATGCCATTCCTATGTGGGGTCTGTAGATGGGTGTATGAATTAGTAAACTTTTCCGTGTAAGTACATAGAAAGGTGACTAGCTATATTTGCCCTGCAGACAGCCATTAACTCACCAATTGCTTACAGCCCCATCCTTCAAAAGATTTCCTATTATAAACACCTCATTACTTGAGGGGGGACAATGCACTGCTCAAGGAGTCAATTCTAGAATAAGGAAAAGAATGAAGCAGCTCAGTCCCCTTAGTGACTGCAATTAACTACTTTTAGCCTAGAAAATAAGATCTATGCAAACGGCTTGCAAGTTACGGGAGCAGAAGCTATTTTAAAACAGGGAATATATAGATGCTGTGTTCAGTTGTCATGCAAGGGAGAGGAACGGAGGGGGCATAGCAGCTAGAGGCTCATAGTTAGTTATCAAGTCAGTTGCTAAGAAATTTGATTAGGTTATTGCTTGTGCTGAGCACATCAGTTTGCTCTTATGAAGGTGCTTCGCAGTTTTCAGAAAGGGCTGTAGAAGGCCAGAACATGGAGAATGGTACAGTCAGGTTGTTTTGACAGCTGGTGGAAGGCTGCTTTGATTTGCAGATATGTAAGTGTTAAACACAGTACCCTCTTCAGCCAAATGTATACTCAGGTAATTATAACTACAAAATGCTCTCCACCTCATCCCCCTTCCTTCCTCCAACCATTTCAGTTGCCTCATGCAGCATGTTTTATTGCCCTAAGCTGTGGTGTAGAGCTGCGGTCGGATTTTACAGCAGCTGCTGTATATCATCCCAGAGATGGCTGTACTTTGGTGGTGGACAGAGTGATTTATGTGTAGATAGACCTAGTTTATACATTCATTTACTAAAGTTTATAAAGACATGTGAGAGCCATCTGAGAAAAGCTGCTATAAATGGCAGACACAGTTCCAGATTTTTTGGCACACCACTCAAAAACTCAAAGCACAGTGACCTTGTGACAGCCAGTAAGGACAGCAAGGCTGGTCCCTCTGGGCATACAGCAGTATTCGGTGTCTCTGGGTGTTGTACTTGAGGATACCCCTGAGTTTTCTCTGATCTTCATCTGTCTTGCTTGCACAGTGGTTACCTTAGCAGAATGGATAGCGTGAAGGGGAAGGAGAAAGCCAAGGCGCTGCTGTGATAGAGATCCCTGCGCTAGCTTGGTGCAAGCTGCTGTGGTGTGGTGCAGAAATATGCTGTTAGGTGCTGGAAGTGGTCCAGCCCCAGTGCTGTGCCCAGAGTTGGGAGCCCAGAGGAGAGGGAAAGGCCGACTGACTGTGTTGTACTGCTATGTTGTATATTGGCCAGTTTGTGTCAGAGCTGTCCTGGGAGACCTCTCTGCCACTCTCCACCACACTGCCTGAATGCACTGTAGAGATGCCACTTCCAGGCAAGTGTCCTCAGAAAACAGTGCCTGGAGCAAGTCATGGATTGTCACCTCTTTTTTTTTTTTTTCACCTCCAGGACGTTCCTCATATGTTTGCTGAAGGGCTTTTTAGGTCTTTTCTTGTCTGATATTTCAATGTAATGGCTGGATGAGGTCTCTTTTCCTGGAAGTGGGAAGAGGCACCTGGCCCATTTCAGAGTATGTGGACCAGGCAAGCAGGAGAAACCTCTATCCTCAGTTATTGTAGAGGGCAGGATCTCCTTACCTTGTCTGGATTTTTGGGATGCAGAGAAAGGGAGCAAACAGCTTATCATCATCTCTGGGGAAGCAGAGAGACAGGGTACTGAGTGGGTGACTACTGTCACCACACACTGCATCTTCCTATTCTACCTGTGAATTTCTGTATCTGTTCCAACTGCACTGGGAAAGACAAGCTTGAGCATAATTCCTCTAACAGGTGGACTGAAATTAAAATCGTGAAGATTCTGACCTGGTCCTCTTTATGAATCCCTTAGGGGTGTAGTGCGTGCCCTGTGAAAGGCCATCCGCTGAAAATAAGATGTACCTATTTGCTATTTGCTGCAAGTTTGTTGCTGGGTGTGCAGCTTGCTTTGATAGTGTGAAGACAAAATAAACAAGATGAAAAGAGAGTTAACGATGAGCTAGTGGGGGCAGGATGCCTACATCTGTGCGTGCGTAAAAGAATATTACTTTCTGCAGAGACCATAGATCTGTTTCCAGGACAGCAGAGAGGGGTCAGATCTTCAGAGGGGCGTAAACTGAGAGAACATGTTTGGTATTACTGCAGGTATGACTTGCATCAGTTGTGAAGCTAGCCTGGTTTATACTGGTAAAAGAGGACGGGGAGAAAAAAAAGACCAGATTATTTTTATAGGGTTTGTGGCTAACCATCCCTAAACTGTTAGAGGCTATACAGTTTGAAAGAGGTATTTTTACCCACATTAACTGGGTGAGAAGGAATGCACCTATGGGCTTTACCCTCTCAATTTCAGTCTAAAATGATCCCTGCACAGAGTTGTGAAAGAGCCCTGCGAAGGCATGCACTTTATGAACAGATTTTGCACTTGTGACTGATTATTTTGTTGCAAGACCAAACTGCTTTTTATTTATTTTTGTGCATGTGTGTCCTTAGCAAAAGCTTAGCAAGCCTGTAGCACCCATTCATTCTGAGCAGATGGACATTTGCTTCCAAGCCCTGCTGCACTGTGAGCAGCTCTGTGTGTTTTGTCCTAAGCCACGGTGCTTAGGGCATGAAAAATTGCTGCCTCTTCCATGCTGAGGATTCCTTTAGTGTGAGGTCTCTCTTTCTTCCCTCTCTTCCCATTTTAGCATTTAAATGTCTCTCTCCCTCCCTTCTCCCTTCTCTCAAGCCTGAGTCATTCGCAATTATAAATTATCTCTGTTTGTTTGCTTGTTTTACTGGACTACACAATTTTAGACAGGAAGAGTAGTGGCACAAAATAGATTGCAGAAACGTAAGTGAACAAGTTAACTTCTCATAAGGAGTTATTTGTTGCCATTAGGTGAAATGTGGTTAAGTGGCTGTGTATGTGCTTCTGACCTGTTGCAAAATAAACAGATCAGGTTAAACCACTGAGATGAGGTAATTATCTTGAGGGAGGGAAAGCAAGTATGCTTTGAGGCAGCTAAGGAGGGCGAAAGAGGTCTAAGAATGAACTGCTCTGCCTCCATGTAATAAAGAAATGCATACTTGAAGGTGTCAAGCGTAGAGAAATCTGAAGCAAGGAGCACCCTGAATTCTAATCTCAGCTTCAGGTATAATTTACTGCCCATTCTCAGTAGTAGACAACCATGTCTTACATTAACAAATGGGAAGACTTGGTACCAAGTTCTGGGTTTTAGCTCATATCTACATTAACCTCTTTATTACTTACGGCACCGTGTGAAACAGTTGCAGTAAAGGCCTGGTGCTAGTTGCAGAAACTTGCTCAAATACCTGAGAAATGTGTTGCTACACTAATACATAAGGCTGCAGCGGCTCTGTTCTACCTGGAAGAGGTCTGGTGAAGCTTAGATGGAGCAGCAGCTTGCTCCTCCTCGCTGCTAGTGCCTAGGAATACTTTCAGAACCTCTGACAAAGGTGAAGGAGAGCACAGGAGTTAGGAGGAGTAAAAAAAGTAAATAAAGAAAGGACACCTATTACTGTAAAACATTCATTGGAGACTGTAAGACCAACTGGGTTTTCCGTTCTGTTTTTGAAATGCCATGTACAGCTCTTATTTATCACTGCTTGATATGAGATTTAGAAACATCAATGTGTAGGTGAATGAAGAGCAGGATAAGTCCCAACATGTCTCTACTCCATCCAATTTCCTATCCACACAAAACACTAACGTAACCTCAGTGCTGATGTGACTTAAGATTTTCACAACTGACTGGAGCCTATAAAGTTTAAAAAAACCTCAAACTCATGTCATACTCTCTTACTATTTAAATGGAGGTTTGGAGGTTTTTCTTTAATGGAAAGCTTCCTATTCCCGTGAATATTTGCTTTTTCTGTTGCTCTACGATGCAGGAATATTTTAAAAAAAATCTAATTGAAAATGTTGATCAAAGTGTTTCAACTGGATTCCTGCATGTCAATAATATTGAATCATGCCAGCCCAAAGTCATTGCAATTCATAGTTTAATTTATGAAAATGTACAGTTTAATTCCATTTTAACTGCTGTGTGTGGTCTGTTGTGAATGGACTGACCCATAAGCTCCTCCTTTACGATTTATAACTTTGGCACTCTAATTTATCACACACACTGGGTGTGGCAGTTGCTTGTCTAGGGTAGCTTGGCACGTCATCATTGGCTTGAGTGGAGTCATACTGTTTTACACTGGCTTATGGTTCTGTTCTTCATGTTGAAGGGGTCCTTCACTAATATCTCTCCAGTCTAACGGAGGTGTCTAATTGTAAAGGAGATTTTGCTGTTTAAAAATTTTCCCTTCTCATAAAATTCCCAGAGCAGTGAGAAATAGGACCATTTCTGTGGTGTCTCTGTGCCTGATGGAGTACTTTGTTTATACTCTCTGCTGTTTATGCAGAGAGTCCCTTGGTAGCAGTCTGCTTTCTCTGAGCATTAGTGAAAATAAGAGGTGAAAGTCAGAGAGATGTCACTGTCAGAGAATTACTACAACAATTTGCATGAGTTTGGTGCCTTTCATGCAGTATCTCAAGGCACTATCCTCTCAGAAGCTTGCAACTACAGAGACTGAGCTTCACTAAGCAAATATTGCTGATGGTGAATGCTTGCATTTATCAAGGGAGCCTGAATTGTAAATAGTTTCTGAAAAAAAGTCCACAGAAGAGAGTCGCTGTTACACATACATACACATACAAAACCTACAAAACCAGTAAGCACAAGCAATATTGTATGGTGGTGTTGTTTATTCTGTTGAAGGAAATGACCTTCTTTGATTTCTTTATTTGTGTAAGAAGGTGTTGCAGAGCTTCATGTCATTCATGAGTGTCATCTGTCAGCAATCAGTTTTGTTGTTAACAAACAAAAAGATGCTTTCAAACATGTAGAGACCGAATGCTGTTGGGTTATATTTCTGCAGTTCTTCATACAATTGCTCAGTGTCTGAAATCAGTTAATTATCTTTGTCTCGTGGTGCTTCCGTGCATACAGGTTGAAGACTGGTAAGTTAGGAGAAGACAATAAGCCCTTCCCTGCATTTTCCCCTTTCTCTTAGTACCTAGAATCTACTGATTTGAATGCAAGCCTTGGACTTGAGAGACTCACAGTCACTTTTCTTAGGCAGAGGTTATTTAACTCTTCCTAGCTTTCGACCACTTGAGGACCTCTGAGGCTCGGGGCTTTGGTGTCTTCAATGACTTGTATTTCTGCTGTATAAGGACAGGTAGCCTGAGCAAGCTCTGTGCCCAAGCCCACCTCATATTCTCCCACTTCACCAGAAGCCTATTCCTAGACTTAAGTGCTGAGGGGGAAGCATGGGCTCAATTTGTTCACTGTGCAAGCTTTAGCAGGTGTCTTTTTGCACAAGTTGCTTTCTGTCCCAGGCACTCTCACAGTGTCAGCCGGAGGAGTTGTCTGAGAAGCTTTTCTGGAAGATTCCCGTTGCTTCCTCCCACTTTAAAGAGGCTGTGGTTTGCAGACACCCACAGTCATCCTTTGGCAGAATGTACGGCAAGCAGGAAGAGTGTGACCAGCCGCGAGTCACATGAGGGCAATTCTTTTTGCTTAACAAGTATTTGTAGTTCCTACACTGTATCTACAGGTCTCTGCTCTCCACAGGTACCTCTTAAAAAGATAAGCACTTCCTGGAGAGTCAGGTTATTTATAATACAGGAAGAGTTGAGTCAAACAGCTGGTCAATCCAGGGTGTCTTTTAGAAACGTTTTGGCTTTGCTTTTTTGAAAAGTCTACTGTTACCTTACAGGAACGAAGTCAGTGTTTTAAACCCCAGTGATATCTTCAAGGAAGGGGTGTTGTCCCCCTTCCTTGACTTTTCCAAGAACCCTACCAAAAAGACAACCTAGCTATGGAAAAAAACTTATTTCTTTCCTGGGGAAATCCTTTTGACAGCTGAGAACTGGTGATTCTATGTGACCTGGAATGAGGTGTCGTTGAGATGATTAATGTGCCCATATTTCAAGGAACTTTTTGTTGTTGTTATTGACATTGCAGGGTTAATTTAACACCTCATTACCAAAGTGTTGGTTTTTGGTTGTTTTTTTTTTAATATTTTAATTTTTCTATTTGTTCAGTTCAAGCTTATTGGTTTCTTGCCTGTGAAGACTAATTTATCTTTTGCTTGCAATGCCACATGTTCTTCAGTGACTCTGCCTTATTGCTATTCTTGAGCAAACCTGAGTCTCAGGTCATGTGTACTAGACAGATACTCATTTCCGCCTCTGAATTTTCCAGGTATTTTGCCATCCTCATAATAATTGACCCATTATCACTGTTACAGGTTTCATGTTAAAGAATAGATTTTTTTTCTAGTGACATGGAACATTTACTGGTGAAGATCTTAATAATACAGTACTTTAAATATGATTAGACAGATTTGTTTAAAGAGGAAGTAGAAGGAAGGATGCATCTTCCCCATCTTTCTATTCCTTTCCCATCACCTTCCATCTGAGGCTTTTACAAGGGAAAGAGCGTATTTGCTTTTAATCTAAGGAAAAATATCACTACTGAGTAAGAAACTGGTTACAGTTTTCTTCAGGATTCATATCCTAACTGCTCCTGTGTACCACTCTGGACATTATGTGGCAACCAACGTACTTCACCCAGGGATAGAGAAAACCAAATTCATACCAATATCAATGTTTAATCAATGCTAACTATCAGTATCAGTGTTAACTTTTTAGCTACAGGTAGGTGACGTTATTTGCAAGGTAGAGCATAGTTCCAGGTAAAATTGATAGATCAAATTTTGCACTGGGCAGTTGAGCCTTGCAGAAGTGAATAAGGAGATGAGTTTAAATTACAGTAAATAGCACCACCCCCCCTCCACAACTCTGGGAGGGACATACTCTCACCAGTATTCCCAGAGGAGCTGCATGTCACAGGAAGAGAGGTGCACGTGGCATGACTTCTTGGGAATGGGGATGCCCTTCAGGGGTACAAGCACCTGATCTTTTGATGGCAGTCTGTCTAGCACTTGGGAGTTTTTTGTGTGGGAGGCACAGGTCAAGTCCAGAAGGGTGTTATTCTTATATATATATATATAAGGTTTTCCATAAATGAAAAGGAGGACAGCCAGCCATAGGCACAACCTCAGATGGAGGAAATCAGAGAAACCAACCCATCAGGCCCTGAGAGAACTTACAAATGAGAGAGGGTGGCCTTGGACACCTGTGTCAGGACCCCACACTGTGTCTCAGCGTCAGCAGCCAATCGCATTCATCAAGCAGTAATTTGTCTCCTGGGGAATATTAAAAACTAAACTAAACAAAGAAGCATTTACAAGCTCTACATTAGTTTGCATCCATTTGGAATTAGATCCTTTCACATCCCCAGATTGACAGACAGATTCTTCAGGGGATGCTGATCAGCCCTGGTGCCTTCACCTGCTGTGGGGATCTCCACTGAACTGTCTGCTTCTGAAATGCCTTCAAGATTCAGGGATAAAATCTTGCTTTAATAGCACTTTCCCTGGTCAGGACAATAGTGATACTTGTTTTCACAAATCTCAAGAGTCACTTTCTTGGTAATGATTTTTCACAGGCAGAGGAAGAAAGGAGAGGAGAAGAGGTATTGGGGAACAGCTCGTAAAACAGAAATGGCTAACAGGTTGTGTGTGTGCACGTGTGCTCACATGCCTGCGTACGAGAGAGAAGAGGAGGGAGAGAGAATTGTGGCTGAAGAAAAGAAAGAAGGTCTTTCATCTAAAAGTTCAGCGCAGGTTCCTGAAGTGCACATGTTATATGCATAAGGTGCGAAAGCTGAGCTGAGGAGAACACAGGCCTAATTTGTTGAGAAACGGCAAACCCCCAGCAGCAACCAAGATGAAATTAAACTTGTATTCAACATATTCATAGCTTTAAAATTATCTTAACTGGTATGAATGTGAGGTCAAAATGGAATTTTTCCTCCAGGTATGTACATAAATTAGGTGGCATTAATAGGAAGTAACCAGTCCATTTATTTGTCAATAAGCATTCAAAGTGAAGGCTGAATGAGCCTGTGCCAGAAGGAATGGAAACTAGTTTGCATTTCATGATTATGTAAAGCAGTTCTTGGTAGAATGAACTTCTTGTGACCTCCTCTCCCCCAGCTTCCCCCCCCCCCGCCCCTTCTCTAACGCCCTGGCAGCACGTATGTATTTAAATAATTTCCATTCCTAACAATGTGTTTGTGTGTTACTTTTAATCAGCATGAGTTGGATTTTGTATTGTTTATCCTGCTTCATCTTATGCTTCCCTTTTAATATGGGAAGGAAAAAAAAAGTGGTATTTCTGGGTGTGCCCTTGCTCTAGAAATATAGTGGTCTTTCAGTGATATAAGTGAACATTTCCTTACTTAACGAGATAGCAAGACTGGTGCAGAGGGAGTAGTCAGGAAAACGCAAAGAAAAGTAGGAAATTCATGCTATTTAAGGACTCTTTTTTTCAGATCAGTTAATAGATTTTACTGGCTCAGAGAACTGGATGGAACCAATTTTTGACTAGTATTGCCCACTAATTTGATACTTGGTTTTCAACAGACAGGTTACAGGTCTTTTCCAAAATCAAATCATTTAAAGCAACCAAAAAAACTTGTACCTAGTGTAACTAGTCACGTTTTGAATGTTTTGGTCAGTCCCCCATAATGCTTTCTATGGAAGTGAGCTGCTCAGAAGAGGAATTTCAGCTGCTGAGGTAGGCATTCAGGGCCTCGGTCAGAGGAGACTGAGGGCTTTTATACACTAGAAACGCCGATAGCTTGTATGGACTGGAGTGTTGGTTTCTAGCCAACACTGGGTGGATAAATAGGTGCTTGAATGAAGACTCATTTAATAATTGCTACCAAATTCTGTTGCTTCTTTAGTCAAATCTCAAAACTAATGAGGCTGAAAACTCAGTTACTTTCTCAGTCCTGGGAATTATCCTTCCCAGGACTGCTGGCTGCTACTGAGGCATAGCGCGTTAGGGCACGTTGTGCGAGCAGAAGAATTAATTCTTTGGTACTGTTGATTTGATGCTTTCTATCGATATGAAATCATTGTTTTCAGAATTTGATGAAATTGTCATATTATTTTATATGTAAAACATTTTGATTTTACATGCATCTTAAACAAAAGCTGAGTTTCAGAAAAGTTCCTGGTAATAAGTGGGACAAAAAAAAATACATAATGCTTTTTGTTTTGTATTTCTTTGTTTGTCTATGCATAACACACCCTCAGGTCTAAAGAAAGAATAAGTTAAAATTATTTTGACCTTCTAGTGCAATAGAAATTTTGAATACGCTTTAGTATCTTTCTCAATACTCCTAGTATTATTCAAACTTAAAGGAGAAAATTGAGAAGAACTAGAAAAGTTCTGAAGATTGGGCAGTTATCCACAGCACCTTGCTGCTGTTGTTGGTCTAAATGAAGGAACAAGGAGCTAACAAGATGTCAGAAAGCCATTGTGTTGTGAGCTGGAACAAAACACTTTTAAGAGCACTTGCTTTTTGGAATTTGTTTTCAAGATGCACCAGGTTCATATGCGCTCAGGATACAATATGAAGATTTTGTGCAGTCAGGAATGAAGATTTAATAGCCTGATAAGTAGAGAACCTTACAGATAATTTCAGGGTGTTAATCTAACCTTGCTGTGCCTTTAATCTTTTGGCGTTCTGGAAAATGTAAAAAACAAAAGCTGACTGTTTTAGTATCATAGAGTAGTCATGGAGAAAAAAATGTCTTCCAGCAGAGCAGCTTTTAAATAAATTATTACTTTTTTTTTTTTTCTGTATGGGGAAAAATAACTGTAAGATGGATTTAAAGGGAGGTGAATTTACTAAGTGTCCTGCATCTTTCTCTCTCGCTAATTAGTAACAGTCAAACGCTCTTGTTCTGCAGATAGTGACTACAAAGAAAAGGATAAAGAACTTGGGAAAGACTCTAGAGCTGAAATAATTAGGCAATTTATCATTTGGGGTAATTGCACTTGTGCAAAGCAGCATTATATACCACAGGTTTCCATTTCTTCTAACCGGGTGTGAAAAATACAGCTCCATTGATTGGGAAATGCTCTTAGTGCCTTTTCCAATGTGCATTGTGCCAGGGACGTTCAGTTCAAAGTGCAGTGTTCCTCCCAGTGATTTCTTTTCCCTCAGTGATCTTCAGAAGCAGCCTTCAACTTCTAAAACCTCAAACCAAAATTAGATTAAAGTGCCCAATATGGGGTCAGAAATGGGAGAGAAAGAGAGAGGGTTTTCCACCAGGGAATTTTCACTTAACAAATGAAAGCCTTTGCTTTGTTTCAAAGGAAAAATTGCCAAGTGGAGGCACATCTTAATCACATCAGTAGCCAGCTGAGATGTTTATGCTAATTTCCAAAGGTATGTAACTATAGGAATCAGGGGGTCCAAAACTCCTGCCTCTGATGTGAAAAACACAAGCATTTAAGCACCACTGGCAGATAGCTCTGATATTGTTTCGGCATTAGGGGAGAGGGGGGGAGTAGTCGCGAGGGGTTTATTTGAATTTCACTTCACTATTTGCAGGCAGTATGAATGCCCTTTAACCCAAAGGTGGGCTATTCCATCATTTTTTCTAAGGTAGAGAGCCCAGCTACCCCTCTGTGGTTTGACAAATTATGGCACTCTCTCAGCTTTCTGCTGTTGCCCTCCACTCTTGCAGATTACATCTTCACAAGCAGCTTTGCACTCCAGAAATGTTCAAACTCCCTGGATTTCACCACCTGAGTCTCCAGTACGTGATGGCCCTAGGGCTGACTTTCTGCCAGACCCCCAGGGTAGCCTGGGCTGTCACATCCTGCTCCAGCATATACGGTTTTACGTTGCGGGTACTTTGTGGTGTTGGCACTCCAGTGTCCCCACGCTTTGGGGAGTGGAAATCGAGTAGTGGAAGAAATTGTCACTTAAAAGTGATCCTGCTCTACCTGCCTGGTAGGAAGTAGCCAGCGGAGACCCTCACTGAGAGGAGAAGTTGGGGGGAAGAAGATGATGTTTAAAAACATTTTACTCCCTGCCTGTGGGAAATTCACAAATGTACACTGCTGGGCTGTCATAGGTGGGTGCCACAGAAGTGCTTTAAAGTGGCAGAGCTTGGCACCAGTTGCATGCGTGTTTTCAGATAGTGTCACAGCTTGTGGGTTTTTCCCCTAATGGCGTGTTATTTTAAAACATTTGTATGTGTTTGATACCTTCTTTAATACGAAAGTCATGACTACCAGCAATTTCCCATAGAGATGCGAGGAACGAGAAGTAGTAGGCTGTTACCTAAAATATTGCCTGTCACCTGAGCAAGCTCAGTGTGAGATAAAGTGCACCATTTGGATGCAAGCTGGGAGTGCTTGATCGCTCGCCAAAGGAGTGAGCGAGCTCCAGTACTGAAAGGCATACCTCTGCAGATGTGGCCACAGAGTCGACCCAGAAAGATTCCACCATTTGTCAGTTTTTGTGCCATGTCATAATTTGTTGGCTCTTTACATTGATTACCTGTACTGAGCAGAGCAGCCAGCCGAAATTTCAGGACCCTTGGGTTGTTTGGCTTAGAGCTAGGATCCAAATATCTTTGAAGTGACCCTGCTTATTTTCAAGGAATGTGAAAACTGTCTTATTGTCGAGCCCAGCAGGAATTAAGCAGCAGGACGTGGCTGCTGCATTCACAGCTCTCTGGAGCAACCTGGACAGTGACAGTCCCTTGCCAAGTCGGGATTGCCATACTTCTGAGACTGCACCTCATGCATCCTCATCTCCTTCTTTGTTTTCCTTTTCTGATCCTTTTCCTTCTTTCCTGAACACACAGGTCTTTACAGAAAACTACCTGGAGAAACCACTCTGTCCACAGATGCCTTGAGCATAACCTTGCTCTTTGTTTTGCATTGCGACAGTCACCTGTGCGACTTTGCACAGGGGCTGTAATCCTTACTTGATTCTGTTGTGGAGCTTATCTGTTTCTTGTATTTACCCAGAGAGGTGACTGGTTGCTTTGCCTACAGGTTTGAGCAATGTTTAACCCCAACTGTAACTGTTAGGCGGACAACTGTCTTTTCTTTACATTTGGTACTCCACCACTTCAGCACTGCAGACGTCTGCCAGTGGGAGCGAGATACTGTATCTTTTCTAAATATTTTAGGTTATTTTTAGCACTTTTCTTATGATAACACTCAAATGATACATAAATAATAACCTCTGAATGTACCTACAAGGCTTACAATATTAATAGCCCTGCTTTTCCAGAGTGAGGCACAGAGAATTTAAATGTTTTGGCATGGAAAAGAAAGGACTCATCAAGCAATATTTGCGTGTTCTGCTTAACTGATATCCCACACGGAATCCTTTGTAAAATCATCTGGTGTTCCCCTGTGGGTTGAAGTGAAAATACAGTGGTTTTCGTCAGAGGTCTGAATCACTGAAGTCAATAGGTGTACTGATGTGTACAAATTAAAGGATGTGCATGCATCACCCTATGCAAGGACAGAAATGCAAATTGTATTTTTGCCAGTGTTTTGAGTAGTCCCTACAAAGCATACTCCTTTCCATTCTACAAGGGGAAAAAAAGAGGTATTGTCTATGAAATTCATTGAACCATATTTTTTAAGTTTAGGAGGTTGTTACCATGTAGTCTAATCTTGTATACAAGTAAGAACATAGAACTTCACTGAATTAATTATGTTTAAATTAGTAAATCTGTTTAAAAAAACCCACCCAGTTGTTATAATTAGATGGCATAAAATGTCTTTCCTGACTTTGAAAGTGAAGGACTCCAAGAAGAACAAGTGAAACAAAATGCTTTAGTAATCTTTCTAATTATCCTTGTTCCATTACTGCAAGTTTTGCTCTTCTAGAAATGTTGGGCAGAACTATCTTTAACATGTTGTCTTTATAGGATTGTGGAACCTTCCACATTTTGCATTAATTAAATGTATAAATCCTACAAACTGTATCCAGGGTAACTGCAAACCAAGAGCCTGATTTTCTCGGTTTACATTTATGCCCTCTTTCACTGCTCCTGTAACGGGAATAGACTGTCAAGGTGTGCGTACATCATCCTCACACATTATCTGCAGCAGTATTGTCGGTACCTCATTCCTGCATGATGCTATCTTGTTAACATATTAACAAGCGCTTGCAACTATGATGAGGCCAGTTTATGCCGCCATAGTAGGACCTTAGTGCAACAGAGAATCAGGTTGTAAAGACACATCACTTGTTCTTACAATCCAGTTATTTAAAGGAAAGGAGCAATGCTTATCCTGCTGGCAAGGAGCACAAAGCGAACCAGTAGTTCAGAAAATGATAAGAGAAAGAAAAGACAAAACATGACATGCTCCATGAAGTTTTCCTTCTTTGTTAATGGAAAGAACATGAATGTTTTTGTCATGCTGCGTG
The DNA here is from genome assembly GCF_036417535.1 of Chlamydotis macqueenii. Taxonomy (NCBI): domain Eukaryota; kingdom Metazoa; phylum Chordata; class Aves; order Otidiformes; family Otididae; genus Chlamydotis; species Chlamydotis macqueenii. Next base: position 62,737,666 of record NC_141556.1, on the reverse strand, counting down.
CTGACTTTGATATAAGAAGTGTAACCCATGCAAAATAATAATTTTCTTATAAAGTTAAAGTTGGAGTAGAAATAAATTTTTTCTTTTTTTTTTTTTCCCACTGCCTTTTTTTATATTCTCTGTTGGACTGAAGTGGGAACCTTGATATAGGAATGCAGATAATTTGATTAAATTTTGAATCTTATTGGAGATGAAGTTCAGCTTGTAAAGTAGTAACGTAGAGGTGCCTGTCATTTAGGAAATCTGCAGAGACTTGACCCAAAGCCTTGGGAGGGTGTTGCTTTGGTTCAGATCCTGGGTGAGATCAGTGCTGTGCTTTTATAATCAAGAGGCTGCTGTTGCTGGGCACAGGGTTACGGTTGTACACGCAGCCCCAGAGGACCAGCTGCTCTGCTGCAAATTGGGGCTGGTACTGAGGAGGAGTGAGAGACACAGTAAACACACAGAGTAGCAGTAAATGACAAGAGGATATGATATGTAACATTAACCAGGCTCAGTGTTTGCTTAGGTTGTAGAATGGTCTTTTAAATCAATCTTTTATTAGCAGTGGAGCCTTAGCAGTGCACTTAAATGGAGAACAATGCAAGGACACAGAGACTTGGTGCAAAGTGAACATCCTGCTTGCTCTCCTAGCTCTAACTGTACAAGAAAAACCATAGATAGATCCAGGTCATAACATTCAATGTGAACTTTTTCAGTGTTTGGCAATGTTTGGAATTGGGCTCTGATTTAATCCCCATTTCTGCCGTAAGGATTCATCCAGTCCTGACATCCTGCATAAATAGGGCTGAGAATGTCATGCAAGGAGTCCTCCAACTTCTATCCTAGCTTGTCTAGCAACAGTGGATTTACAACAATTTTGTTTCATCTTTTCCCGTAATTGATTATCCTTCTCCTAAATAAAGATTAGGTTTGTTTCCCTTTTCAATTTATTGCCCTCAGATTCCCTTGAACTTCCATCATTCTTGAGCTGCTCTACAAAAGACCCTTTGCATAGGAAAAGTATTTTCTCCTCATTGTGTGACTATAATTGTAAACTGCAGGTGTTATCCTGTGTTAAAACTGTAACTTCCTAAAATTATTTCTTTTTCCTACTTTTTATTTTTTCATTTAGATATTGGACAGTCTGTGTGCCTGTTTTCAGAGATTCACCTACAGGTTTTTAAGATCCTTCGTAAAATGTGGATATTAGAATTGGATAGAATATTCTAAAAGCAATTTCCACCAGTGTGAAATCTTATCAAGATTATCTCACAGACCTGATTTTGCTCAGTGCGCCTTCATTTTAAGTGTTGTAGTTGTTGGATTTAAGTGTTTCTAAGTGTTGTTAAATCTTTTTGTCAGTATATTATTTCCGTGTTTCTCTAGTTCTATAAATGCGCAAAGATAAATTAGATGGAAAGTGTTATCACAAGTTGTGGGTTAAGGTTTTGTTTTGTAGGAAAACAATGTTGCCAGACCTCTCAGCTCCCACCAAGTCAAAACTAATTGCTGGAATGCTTGCTTGAAACTGAATTGAAATCTGAGTACTGTCTTTTATATTTTTAGTATTTCAGATTAAGGAAATAATATTTTTGATCCCACTAATGCTCAGACTTTGCAGAGAAATGTGATAGCCTCTAGACACTTGCTGTGCATTGGCAGAGATGCAAATTCTAAGCAGTGCATCAGCAAATGCTACCAAGCCTTCAGGTGCATCTTTATGCGTCTAAATATATGAACATTTATATATCCTTCAGCACTGGACTGTGCTGTGGGATGGTAATTATAGACCAGGTCATTCCTGGTAGTAATTTTTTTTTAAAAAAAACTCTTGGGAGGACTTCCTTTTCCAAGCGAGTGGTGGGGAGAAAGTGTTTAATTTCAGTGTGTTGTCCAAAGGGTACAGCTCTTCAGTGATGCAATACGCCCTGTCTCCTGGTCCAGCTCTGCAATACTGTCAGCAATGCAGTACTCAAACCAAACTATGGGATAGTAACCTCTTAATTTCTGGACAGCAAGAGGCAAACAGAGAATTAAGTAAGCCCACATTACCAGCTGGAGCTGGGAGGTTCTAGGAGATACTAGACTGAATGCTGGTCTGTCCGGTGGACACAAGAGATATATTAATTGGAGCTATTTGGGTTTGCTGCAGAAGGAAAAGATGTAGGAACTGGATTTACATTGTTCTTCAGAGTGAAGTAGGAAACAGATTTCTAAGTTAAAAATCCCACAGGGCTTGTGGATATATTCTGTCTGGATTTGGAACGGGGAGAAGCAGAGCTGCCAAAGGAAAGCTCAGAGATGTAATGTGCAGTTAAACCCACAGCAATGGTAGGGCTGGACAATCACTGGTTAAAGCTAGTTAATTATTTAAGAAAAAAATCATGAAGTATAAAATATTCAAGCTGCCTGTGCCTGAGGCATGCCATTGCCACAAAGGCACACATACCTGGGTTTTAAATTCTTGCCTGTTTTAAAAAGTAAAGCTATTTTAATACTAATGATGAAATAATATTATGTGTGAAACGTTAATAACAAACAAAGTATCGGGGAGAAACTTTACTATTTGTTTCCTCCAGAGGGAGATATGCCTGCTTTCTTTAAAATGAAAATAATTTATAACATTTCTTAGCTCTGTTGGAAATGAGTAACTTACTAAGTGTTGTGATAATTGTGCAGAGAAGCCGTTACAGTAACACAGTGTAGCTACAAACTGACTGGGAAATTGGTGCCTTGAGTCTGAAATTACATGTTGCATTACCAGGCGTCATTTCAGATTAGCTGTACCTGTCTCCTGGGCAGCTCACTGGGAGTCACGCTGGTGAGTCAGAGAGACCTACCATTTTCCTCCCTTAGAAGCCGGCCGGGCGTGGTGAGCTTAACTTAGAAACAAAGACGAAATAAAAATCAGGCTATGCTGAGCTGTTGAGCCCAGAGACAGGGCCTGCTAGAGAAGCAGTTTGTTGGAAACCTCAGCAAAAAATAAAATCTTCCTCCCTCAAAAGCTTGGAGATGCTGTTAGGCAGCTTCCATACCCAGTGACAACTCTCGAGTACCTGGCACTCGCCTGAACTTGCTGTCGACATCTGTACACCTGCTCTTAGCAGGCAGAAGCCAACATTTCTCTGACTGTATCTAAAAATGGCATTTCTCGCAGAAAAAAAAAAAAAAAAAAAGGCTGTTAGTTGCAGTATCTTTGCCAAACTCCACTTACATGTTGGCTGCTTAAAGACCCATCTGCAGCGTCGATAGCCTGACACCAGTTCACTTCCTGTCCTAAATTGCTGAAAAGTCCCAGTGCATGAGATGCTGGCGCCGTAGCTTGTCGTTGAATCCATCACCTTCTCCTTCCCCATGTCTGCTCTGTGTGCTCTTGGCTCACTTTCCCAGGGCCTGCCTTTCAGGCTCTCCATGATAAAGCTGGATTGGGTGAGACCTCAGGACTTGGCCCCACAGATATCAAAGTTGGCACTATTCAGCTTCTCTGCTTGCAGTGCCATATATACTTTTATTTCCACAGTTGTGATCTGAAGTCCTGACCCCTAATCTGGGGACCATTGCTGGGTGTGCACGAGTAGTTCGAGCCACGTTGGAGAGCAGGACCACCCATATGCAGAAGCACACATTTTGAAAGTGTACTGAGATCCTTCAGGGTGTAAGTTTTATAAATGACAGATATTATAAATCCTGACTGCCTGATGGCAGGCACTAGAGTGGAACATTTTGTCATCAGTGCTTATTATCTCAAGATTCTTAATTAGTTTCATTGATAATTTTCTCACACTTGAATGTTTCAAATGATTAAATATTTCAGTGCTTGTTTGGTGGAAGGTTGCTCCGTTGTGTACAGCAGGACATAACACCAAATCCAGATAGTCGGTGGAGAAGTGGTGTTCACCGTCCCTTTTGCAGTCTCTCATGGGAGCTGTTCTGTGGGTCTCAGGACACTGAGGAGGCTGATTCAGGAATACCAGAAGGGGAAATGGTGAAAAAGCCTAGTTTTCCCTCTCAGCTTTGAAGGCAGTATTTTTCCTCCACTGTCTGGTCCATCATTCAGGTGTCCCAGCTGAACGCACAGGAGTTGTTTGCCCGATGCCTGCAGAGAAAGATATTTCAGCTAGATGGGTTTTCCAGATTTAAAGAATTATACCTGGAGGAGGCTGCCCACAGTTTTCTTTCTGTCTCCTTCACACTTGTGCTGAGGGCAGCGGGTTCCCATGTCACAGCTGCGAATTGGTGAGTCTCCATTTCACATTTAATGTACACTTCTGCAGCTCCTGCTCACCCTCCTGGCTGGGATGAGATGTGCCTCCAGCATCTGCTGGGACCCCAGGAGGCCACTTGTGTGGTGCATACTTACACGCATCCTGGCCAGCAGAGCTCGGGGCTCTTCTTAATCCCTTGAAGCACTACCAATAGTTCATATCCAAGCTAAAACCCGTCCTGAATCACAAGGATTTTTACCATAGCAAACAGTGTGTCTAGTTTATATAAAAGAAAAAACCAAACCAAAGCACCCAAAGCCTTTAAAATGCCACTTCTCATAACTATTTACTTAAGCCATAGACCTGAATGCTGAATGTCTGTTGTAAATTGATGGTATAAATTCCCTGTTTGCTTCAGCAGAGAATTTGGCTCTTTGCCTTGAGACTTGTAAGAAGAGAATGTTTTAAACTTATGGTTAGGAGACACAGCACATTCATATCGTTGCTTTAATCGGATTACTTTTTTAGGTTTTTTTTAGACCAAGTTGTAGGGTTTTCTTCAGAGCCCTATTCCTGGAATGTTCCCCATAGGTGGAATGTAATTAAACTCCACTGGCATCTCCCCCTGCTGGGATTTAGACTAGGGACAGATCTTTAGGAAGCATAAAACAAATACTGTGAAAAAAGAAACCTTGTTAGAAGAGTTGCCAGAGAATCAGCTCTGCTCCATTTACAAGCTGATCGTTTTGAAAATCTGCCCTTTCTCCTTTTGTAAATTGGTTTCTAGAAATTGTTAATTAATCATTTAAACACTGGGGGCTCCAGGGAACCCACAAATCTTTCGCAGCTCTCACTCTGCTCGCAGCCCAAAAGTTCACATGTCGAGAAGCACTTTCTGCCTCAAACCCTGGCTTTTCCTTAAAATGATTTGGCAAGGCAGGCATTCCCCTGACTATGCTGAGGAGAGAAAGCTCTGACAGAAATGGCAAGCTCGATGGATGCTCGAGCCCTCAGCATACTGGCATGATGGTGACCTGTCCCCTAGGAAGCCCCCATCACTGAGGACGTGGGGCAGCTCCTTTCCCAGCCAGGTCAGAGCCAATTCCCCTCCACGTGGCCCAGCGAGCACAGAAGGCCTCGTGCTACTCCTGTCTGTGAAGGGCTGCCCCCTTGCAGCTCCTATGAAGCTATTCCCATGTTGTACCCCAGCTACCTCCACTCACAAAAAAAACCCAAAAAAATCCAAAAAAAAAACCGAGACCTGCCTCTCAGTTCTAGGGGGTATAAACATGGAATAACCTTGTCAGCTTGGGGGGTTACTGTGCTGGAACCGGGAGGAGAATCTGTCCCCAGATATTGCTTGACTAATGGCATCAAAGGCAAAAGTGAAGTGATGATAGTTTGGGATCAGCTCCTAGTGAGCTTGTGTCTATATTGCAAAACAAACTGTACTGTGACTGGGACTGCCTTTGATGGTCCTCCTGCCTCGGTATTTAAGATGTCCTCTTTGGAATCGGGAAAAGACCTAATCCTGGGAATGATGTATTTCTCAGCTGCCTGATATGAAACTGCTTCCACTTTTCAGCACACTCTTGCAACAATGAAATGAGAGTCCTTATTTCTTGTTGCTGTGGAAAGTGGAGTAGAGCTCTCAGCCCGGCAGAGGAGAAGGCTGTTGTGCTGCTCTCCTCACGGGGCAGTGATTGTGGTTGCTGAGACCCAAGGTGGATGCAACCCTGTCTCAGCTGGAAAGTAAGTTGTCTTGTGATTGTCCTTTTCTAGGTGGTGATAGGAAGAACAGTATTAAGAGATTTTTTTTTCAACCAGTTGGGGAAAGCATACAGCATGCAATGCACTGGCTAGGAACATTTATAGCTTGTAGTTTTTAGTGGTTTATATATTAACTCTATTAATTTGCTTTTTTCCCCCCATCCTTTTATCTATGCTAATTACTTTAGTGCCTGGGTGCCGGATGTACAGGTGATTACCACACTGCTGTAGTGTAAATGGAGTACAGGTCACCACGAAGTCCTTGCTCCCCACTTCTCCCCTCCATTATGTGTCCCCCCTTCCACGCTCTGTTCTTCCTTCTTGCTCTCCTTTGTGTTGTTGGTCTCACCATAGCCCCTTGTGCATGAGGCTGCTGGGCTTTGCACTGCTCCCTGTTTGGTGAGGGAGCTTGCTTTGTGTCAGCTACGTGTGCCATCAGAGTGACCATATAGAAATAGGATGTTCTTGCAAATATTGTGGTCTGAAATCACACTTGCTCGAGAGGTCACACATAACTTATGAAGATAAGTACTAAAGTTCACTGTGGAAAAGCAATCCAGTCTGTGCATCTGTTCGCTGCTATTAGGGGTATTAATTTTCAAGAGCAATCCATTATTCTGTGAAGTACCTTACTTTGTGAGACAAACAAGAAAACCCCCACTTTTAATTTCCTGAAGCTTTTAATGGCATCACAGGATGCAGGCACTTGAGACACTGATACCTACAGCAGAGGGATGAGATGGCCTTAGCTTCTCCTTACTGTTGGCCTGAAACCAGCAGAAAACAGAGCTGTGCCATTTTAAGAGGATTTTGCCAGCAAGGACGTTTTGTGTAAGCACGTCAGGTGTATGCTATGCACTGGGGCAATAAAGGCTATAGACTAGAGAGAGGTCTGTGCTTTGAGTGCTTTGAATTTTCCATGCTGTATTTTAAATTCAAAATAGCAGTTTAAAGCACATCTTCATCAGCAGAGACTGCTGAAGGGGAGAATAACGGCGAGGTGGGAATTAGCTGGGGCCCTGTCACCTCAGAGGTGCTGTCTTTTGGGGGCCAGGGAGGCTTCGGCATCGACTGGTAAAGTACGGCTGGAGAAAGAGCAACAGCAAGCTGGGGAGCAGGCTGCTCACCTCTCTGTGTAGCCAGAGATAAATTGCTGCAGCAAAATTGTGAGCAGAGTCGTATAAAGAGAACAGAGAAGCTGTGCTGGGGGGTGAGGGAGACGAGCTGGTTTTTGGGGTTGTCTGGAGCAGAGTGAGTTTGGGGTGTTCTGTCATGTTCCAGCCGAGAAAAGTACAAACTAGGGGCGAGGAGGCTTGCCCACAGCCAGGCATATTATTATATTATAATTGTATTATAACTAGCCATACTTTATGAATTGTTTGTGTCTTCGTGCTTGTATACACACTGTTTGTGTGGCAGGTCTACGGTGTGGGGATGTTTCTGCGTGCACAAAGTGGCAATGCTAGTGTTTGCTGCCATGCTTTTGCATCCTCTCTAATGATCGCTGTAAATTTGCCTCTTTCCTTTTTGAACTACGCAGCCAGCACTGTAATAAAACGCTCTTTGTGAAGAGAATATTAAAGAGAAGAAGGGAGGGGAAAAAAAGAGGGCATGGATGTGCTTAATAAAAAAAAAATTCTCTGCACTACTGCAGGTGCACTTGGTGCTGTTTAGAGCAGTCACTCATCTTGCTCCAAATAAATAGTAATGACTGTTTCCTGTGACTGTGCTGTGAATCATATTCAGTCCATGCAGGGGAGTAGAAAATAAAGCTGCGTGCAATCCACACGAGATGATGGCTCTTGTAATATTCAGCAGTTGGGCCTAGTTAGAAGCGTTTCATTATCTCAGAATTAAGAGAGAGCTTCCTGCTGTCGCAGAAGCTTGTTTATTCTTCTGCCTTCACTCCCCCGCCCTCCGTTCTTTCTTTCTTTAACACAGATCCCCTCTCCCTTTCTCCTGTCTTTGAAATGTTGGCTTCGTGTTTTTGAGCAGAACTGCAAGGTCAAATTAGGGACAGTGGCCCTGAAAGTACATTAGTAGTTTATTGCACGGTTTTTGGCTTAATAGGAGGGCGCCTGAACTTTCTTTTATCTTTTGCCTTCTGCTTCTTTTCTTAGCTTATACCCGAAATTTATCAGGAAGAAGCAGAAGCAGCTGAACCCATTTCCCATTTCTCAGTGAACTTTAGAGCTTTCCTCCTTATCCTTGGCTTAGTCCGAAGTTAATCAGCAGCAGTCTTGCGGTGAACTCCAGCCTCTGTTGCCACCTTAAGTCACAACAGAGTCACCGCTAGCAAATGGCTGCTCTGTGGGTGCAGATCAGTTTGTGCATAAGCTAGCAAACAGATAGTAAAACCAGTCAGATTCCCTCCTTGAGCCACATCATCTTGCCTAGACCCTTAAGGAGGAAGCCAAGAGCCAGAGCCTGCTTTTCAGGCTCCAGTCGCAGCGTGAGGCAAGAAAACCCTTGTGAGGCTCACATGAACCCACATCACAGGCTGCCTTTGTATTTGGTGGGGAGGGACACACGTAGAGGGAGATGTGTCCTGTCCTAAGGTCTGAATAATCCTCTGTGGATTTTTCTTTCCCTGTGGGCTAGGGAAAAAGGGAGACAAAGGTAGCTGCCTTTCTAACATAGGTGCCAAAATAAGATGTGATGAAGCTGCATGTGCCTTGCTGCTTCAGAGGCTGTGGAGGATGAGGCACACGCAAGTTCTCAAACGCATTGTATGTCCTATTTAGAATAAGCATGTATAACGTGTCCCTGTGTGCTGCGCCTCACCAGAGTCAGGATTGCTGGGGAGTCCCGCTTGCGTATCAATCACAGTCAGCAGAAGCACACAGCTGAAAAGCTGAAGGACCATCTCAAGCTAGGTGTGATTCAGGAAGCATCTCATCTCAAAAAGAGCTCTGTTTCAGGTTTCCACAACTGGTTTCCACTTTGGTTCCTTACAGGCAAAGGAGGACAAGCTGGGCTGTGCGTCCCTTGAATATGCTGTGTTCAGTGGCCAGCACATTCAACACTAAACTGATGCAGCCAGGGCCTTTACAGGGTATCCGATTTCAGGTCATAGCCAGAGTGATGCAGGGACCTGTGCGATCCTTCCTGGCTCCTCTCCAGCAACTTCTGAAACTAGAGGAAGAAGTGCACTGCCCTAAGAAGGATCCTAGCTTACATGGAAGGTTCCCTCCTGGAGAGTGAATCCGTGAATAGTAATGAATTCATTAAACCGCCTAAAGCATCTCTGTTCCAGTAGTGTTTGCCTCAGCAGCAGTCGAGATGGTTAAAAGGCAATTGCAGCCACTGAAATATGTAGCAAAACTATTATCAGAAGATGTCATTTTTCGTAAATGTCAGTACGTAGATTTTTTATGGGGATATAGTGACAGGTAGTGAATAATTTAACATAAATTTACATAATATAGTGCAGCTGTTAATTTATGGCCATATTAGACTACAAGGTTATGTATCTAATGGCTTTTGGTCTCTCTCTTTTTTTTTTTTTTAAAGTTAAAACTTTCCCTAAATCGTCCCACTTTGCTCATAATTCATGAGACACCTGTCTTCCCTCCCTTGTGCCGTACAGAAGGCTGTGCATGGCATAGCCTTTTTGTAGCCATATGATTCACAGTGAACTCATTCCTATCTCCAACTTCAATCATTTCAACTCAGTGTATCCCTGTTTTTATTCAAAGCAGGCTTTTGAGGGGCAGGAAGTGCTGTTACTACTGGTTGACTTGTCTTCCTCGAGGCTGACTTCTTGGATGTAGGTAGGGACGTGCATTGCTTCTCTCTTGTTCAAAAAGCTGGAGACATGCAACTGAAGCTGACTGCTCAGTAATTCAAGGTCTCCACTTGTCTATCCTTTCCAAAATAATCATGGAGGTGGCTTCAACTTAGTGCTTGGCATCTGCAATTGAGGATAGATTTTTGTTCCAAACGTTTGTTTGGTGACTTTCCATAGTACAAATACTTGCCTAAATGTTAGAGAGGTGTCCATGAATCTGTCCTTGCAGGACACTAGTATAAAGGTGAGGCTTGAATTTAGAGGCGCTTGTCAGGGCATAAGTGGTGGCAGGGCCTCTCAGAGTGCTTGATCTCTGGAGCAGAGATTATGGGCCACGATGCCACTTCCAGGCTGGCCTGAAGCTCCATCCTGCTGCCATTTTACCCAGATGATGTCCAGCTTGTGGGGCAGAACAAGAAAGGTAAGTGCCTAACTGCACTTGATGCCTCTGAAAGTTTTCTCTGTTTAGACATTTGAATAAGACTCATGCTTTCAGAGTGGCTGTGTTCATCTAGCACACAGTAATACCAGTATGAAACCAGTATACCCAGCTGTTTGAACCTCAGATGTTTGTCTGCCCCTTGCATAACATCTAGGTGGGAGATGAGCTCTCCTTGGAAACCTACTGCAGAAATCAAATCCTCTGAACATCCAAACCTCATTGTACAATGTGCAGCTCTATAGCGAAGAATTAGAGCAGAGGCTCTTCTTTTGAGGGAGGTAAGTTTACTTTGAATTTGTCTGGGATGTTATTTGAAATATTTTTAAAGTATCCAGCTATAGCCTTCCTCCCCTTGATGCACCTCCAGATGGACACGAGAAAACACAATTCATGTCCAGCAGATAGCTTTCCACCAACGTCTGTTTGAAAAGGGTTGAACTGTATGCAGGTTTGTACGTAAGCTTTGGTAAAAGGTAGTTGGAGCAAAGGGTGAATATTTGTCCTTTTGTCCAGGGTGATGCACTGAGGGGTTTTGTTCTCTGTAGAGAATGGTAATCATTAGCAATTTGTTTCAGATTATGTACAATGTGTACAGCTTCACTCCCCCAGGAGAGTGGCATACTCTTTCTTATTTGCAGGCCTGTTTAATCCTGGGGGTGGGGAAAAAGAGTGATTGTTCCATTTCACCCTTGTCCCTGCCTTCATCATTGTGTCCCTCTCGAGGCTTTTGGGAATAAGAAAATCCTGTGTGCCTTTGACCTCAGGGACCATGTCCACTCTGTGTGGAGTCATGAAAGAAGTTGTCTCCTCTGCCAGGGCAGGTAAAGCCCTGAGAGCAGTATGATCACTGGTTTTCTGTACAGCACTGTGGAAAATGATGGGTGTTTTAAAGAGCAAGTAAGAGAAGTGTAACTATGCTTTACTGTCTCACACCAGAGGGGAGAGGAAAGCAAGCATTTAGTTACATACAACAGAGTAGTTTACATTCCCGAAAAATGAAATATCGTTCCTTTAGTTCCAAAGTCTTCAGGAGATACTGACTTCTTGTCTCTCCTCTTCCAACCAAGAAGCAAGTTGCCTCATTTTCCCAAGATGCTTCTCCTTATGCTTTGTTTCCTCGTGAAGCATGAAGCATCATGCACTCTGTTACCCCTCTGAGAGCAAAATGTTACACCCATGGCTGTACCTCAGGCTCAGTGCAGAGTTAAATCAGCACGATGGAGCTCTGAAGGCCTCCTCTTGGAGCTCACCGCAGCGTAACAATGGCAAGTGAATGCCTGTTTGCCTCTCAAGGGAAGGAGCTTTGTTAAATACTCGGTATGTTCTTAATTTTTCCATCTTACTGTCCCACCTCCAGTTAAAGCTCCTCATGACAGCCAGATAGCAGGGAGAGCTGTAGTCAAACAAGATCTCCCTGCCCCACCCCTCTAATACCTATTGTATTTCTAAAACTCCCGATTCAATAATATATTAAGTTAATTCATAGAAAAACAGTGGACCAAATGCTTCCCTCTCTTCTCATGTTTCTACAGGGCTTTCAGGGATGAAAAGAATTAGCACGCAGACAGCCAATTTCACTAGCATACCACAGAACTGTATTTAGTGTGGCCTCAAACCTAGACTGGATTCCCACTGGACACGATACAAATGTTTAATAATTAATGTCCCTTTTTAAAAAATCAAAGGGGGTGGAAAGAGGTTGATCTATCCCAGCAGTTCTTAACTGAGAGATGGTAATGGGTTTAAGAAGCCGAAATCCTTCCTACCCTCTAATATTTCTTGTCAGGAACAGTAAACAAGCCCCGCATTTTTGGGACAGTGGTGCTCAGCGTTCCTGGAGCTCTAATTGGAATCTTAATTATAAGACAGCTATGAGTCACTGTAGTTCTTATTCAAGTCAAAAGCATAAATAGCACTTCTTATATATCCACTCTGTGTCAGTCAAAGATACTGCATTTCCTTTCCCCTCTGCCTCTAATAAACATCCGCCGACCTTAAGCTGCTATATACAGGAAACAGCCTGTTGGTTATTGTGTAAAACTGATAAGGCCCCCTGGGATGCTTTATCTGTCTCTGTTGTGCATATAAATTTAGCTTCAGTCACTGTAGGTTTTGTTCTTTTACCCTTTTTCCTCTCCTCCTTTTTTAATGCCTGCTAAGTAAACATGGCATTGTGGAAAAGGGGATAAAGTAAGTTTTTAGCATAATAAGATCAACTTCCAGAGACTTAAGAATCCATCAATACACTTTGCCTTTCGGATCTTCTGCCTGCATCTTTGTTACGAATAATGGGTTTCTCTGTTTTGAAATCTATACCTGTTATTTGTTACTGTACCCTACCCACACCCCTATTTCATGCAATTGTAAACTGCAGTAGACCAGAGTGCCTGTCACTGTGATTTTGCTCTGAGACATGATGGTATTTACAGCAATACTGTATTCCTGTCTGCGTTTATGGCACGTTATGGAACTTTCCTGCTCGGCACAGTGCTGTGAGATGGCAGCCAGAATTATCTTTTAATGTGGCTCTCTCAGGAGGTTGAGTTCTTGAAGCTGTAGAGCAATTAACGCTCTTTATACTTCCAGTATTGCTTAAGGTTTTGGTGCTGGGAGGGTGGAGCTGGGTTTTGGGTTTGTGGTTTGTATTTAAGAAAGCCCTGTCTCTCATTCTTAATTGTTGGTACATGGGCCAAAAATATGGCCAGTGATTTCTCAAAGGTGGCTCCAGCTTTTGGGTGGGATGCATGTGGTGCAATACCATTGTTCCTCACTTTTGCCTGTGGTGTGCTCCATACTGAAAGCGTGTTGGAGAGCTGAAGGATGTGCCTGGATGTAGCAATCCTTCCTTACTCTGCAGCCTCTCAGGGGCCATTTGAATTGGGTTGTCCTGAGGTCACTCAGGCTCTTATTAAGGTTCACTTGCCACCTTCTGTTCTCACTCATCTTCCATTTGGGAGTTGGTGAGCCTGATTCCCTCTGGTCTGTATTTTGTGTAATTCCTTCTTGTGCAGCTCCACAGTAAGCACCTCAAGATGTGTTTTATGCTCAGTTTGTAAAAGTACAACTAATCTGGCAGGGTGCTGGACAGAGAAGATTCAGGCCAGACATTTTACCAGCTGCTTCTCAAAGGCTGAAGTGGTAGTTGGGCAAGCTAGCTGCCATTTGTGCTTTAGAAAATCATAGAATCATAGAATAGTTAGGATTGGAAGGGACATTTAAAGGCCATCTCATCCAGCTTCCCTGCAAGGAGCAGGGACATCTTCAACTAGATCAGGTTGCTCAGAGCCTCATCCAGCCTGGCCTTGAATGTTTCCAGGGATGGGGCATCCACTACCTCTCTGGGCAACCTGTTCCAGTGTTGCACCACCCTCCTTGTAAAAAATTTTTTCATGCTATCTAATCTGAATCTACCTCCCTGTATTTTAAAACCATTACCCCTCGTCCTATTGCAACAATCCCTGATGAAGAGTTTCTCTCCGTCTTTCCTGTAGGCCCCCTTTAGGTATTGGAAGGTCGCTATAATGTCTCCCCGGAGCCTTCTCTTCTCCAGGCTCAACAGCTCCAATTCTCTTAGCCTGTTACATCCTCTGCACTGTCCCTCAGTGGAAACTGGGCACCTGGATTCTGATTTTGGCTTTCCAAATGTCCTCTTTGTTCTCTCTTTCTGAAGATGGCTGATTCCCTTTATTGCTGAACAAAAAAGTGGGGTCTTGCTACTGCTCCTGTAAATACTGTTATGTCTGTGTATGGGGTGTGTTGAGGGCCAGCAATGTACATTACTCTTGGTTTCATGGCAGAACGTCTGATGTTTGCTCTAGGAAGCCAACAGTCTGCAGGACAAACAAAACAAGTGAGGAGCATTCAAGGGGGCATGCCTTTACCAACCCCAGACACAAAAAAGATGCTGGATTGGGCCTTGTATATAGACGCTCTGTGTTTGACAGTGTGGCTGCTGCACAACCAAGATAATGGCTTTGCTTAGTTTTTGGTTAGCTAAGTAACCTTGGCCCAGACAACAGAGAAGTTAATTATCAGAGCCTTAACCTAGTTACTCAGGTGAATTTCAGCTCTCAATGACCTTTGTACTTCTGGTGTGGTTTCTGTTACTCTTCGCTTGCTCAAAGACAGCTCAGCAGATACATCCACATTACTGGCCTTAACTGCAGTATAGACTTACTCTAAGAAGCTTGGTATGGTTTTCAGGACAGAGGAGACGGGATCAAAAAGTCTTAAAAAATTATGAGGTAAAAAAGCTGGAGAACATACTTTTGACACCTTGTTCTTTTGTCAGCTTCCCTGGGGCATGGGCTACACCTCCTTTACTATTGAGAGCCTTGGAAAATTTAAGAGAAAGAAGAATCTTCAGGAAAAGGCCAGATGAAGTCTTCACAGCACTGATGCTTCCCAAATTTCCTCAGCCCAAGGTAGTCCTTGCAGTTAGACTTGCAAGATAGTTGTTAGAGATCTTCCATAGTGTTTGGACGAGGAATTTGTCCAAGCCAGCTAGGAATGAGGATCTCATTCTGTTTTCTTCAAAGATGATTCTGTCATGAGTGGTGCATAAAATGCATTAGCACTTTTTGTCAGTAATGAGCTTCTTTGTTCATTAGGTTAACATTGGCTGCTGTCACTAGTAAGTACATTTTAATGAGGAAGAGAGCATTTTGAAATTGTGGAAACCTGCCACTCTTGGGTCTAATTCACAGCTCATTGAAGCTGGTGAACAGATAGACTCCCACTGAATTCAGGTCCCATTCAGAGCTAAGGCAATTTACCCTGGTTGAGGACCTGCCCCTGGTTTCCCCATGTGGCTACTCAAGTGTAAAGTGCAGCTGCCGCTGGCAGGATTTTTTCTTCCATTTAGAGTTCTGAATCCATCCGGTATTATTTTCAAGGCAACAACACAGCGATTGAAGTTTTGTTCTACTTCCCCAAATTAAACATAATTCTCTTACATCATTTACTTCCACTTGCTGGTTTGCTTTCATTTGACCTGCTAACCATGTCACACAGCATTAGCTTTGTAAATGCTGTCACGAACTTGGTTTGGAGGTTTGTGCCAGGTCAGTTGTAATTCCCTGCTTTTCTCTTACATGCCAGAAGAAGCAGAGAAATGTATATCATGGATGTGAGCCCAAGTTTGCAAAGCTTTAGTTGTAAGTAAAATTAACTTTTAAAATTTAAAAAAATTTGTGCTAGTAAAATAAATTAACAGATTTGCAGTTACTGTCATATTTTAAAGCTACTATTTCACTTGGAAGTCCCACAAACTTACTTGATATCTCTGTTTCTGGTGTTTCTGATTGGAAATATATATTTTTTACAAACAGACTTTCACAGTAAATAGTTCTGTGTACAAATTCCACTTGTTACTTTGTGGGAAAATGACGGATGTGTTTTAAAAACCTCCTTCTTCATAATTTCCTTCTCTTCTTAAATAACAATTGTACTTATTTTCATACAAGCCCTCTTTTCCTGCATGGTACAGTTGAATAATTTACACATCCCCACTGCATGGGAACCAGAGAGCAAAGCAGACTTCCTGAGGGAATATTGCTGCAATCCTTATTCCTGTGATTATGCTACAGTACCTCTGAGAATTTCCACCCTAGGTTTGGGTTTTATTGGAGCATATGATGTTCAAAAAAAACCTAGTAGGACATAGATACTTAAAAGGTTGCAGTGTGTACTTAAACTGACAAAACAATGTGGATTTAAGGTTGTATATCACTGTTAGAGATGTTGACTTCTTTCCTAATACAGGAACTACAGATGGCTATACCACTGCTCTTCAGTGAAACACCACTGAACTGATTAGGATCCTGAATAAGTACTTGGGTTCCGGGCATTCCCTCTGCAGTACTAGAGCCCGGATGTTTCATAAGGCCACCATCAAAGCTTCTGACTATGATCATAGAGTCCTCTAGCTGCACTCAAGCTGGATGCAGGATAGCAACAGTTGGTACAGCCAACCTTTTGCCTGCACCACGGCTTAGATTCCCTTCAAATCTGCAAGCCTGAGTAGTTGCCCTTCCACCCCTGCCTCGGTCAAAATGACCCTATTTAGCATGAAGAGTTTTTAATTTAGTGTAAGGCTTCATCATAAAGTAGTAGAGATTTTGAACTGAATAAGTGGAGAGCAATCACCTGAGCAGGTCTGCTGTCAAGATCTGAGAGGCTGGTAGCTTGCAGTTGAGGGTAGTGATGAACCATGGAAGCAGTAACTTCATCCAGCTCAGATGCACGTGTAGGCTGCCTGTGACACAGCCATATACTGACCTGCCCAACTTACTCCCACTAGGCAGCACTGTCTCATAAAGCCACTTCCAGCAGCTTCTGTGGTGGAATATGTGTCCACATATGAGTGTGGACTGCTGAAATGAGTCCACTGCTCATTCTGAGTAAAATTCAGAAAGTTAAAGAGGTAGCGTGAAGGGAAAACTCAATCTTAGATTTTTGCACTCCTTTCTTAAGAACCCAGGGAGACCACACATGTCATCACAGCACATGCCTTCATGGGGAAGCAGATGCTTGGAGTCTCGTTTGAAAGGGCCCACAAAACTCGTTCTCTACACATGACCAACGTATCATGGAACGTGTCCCAGGCCATCACAGCCAACGTGAAACCTCTATTAAAACATCACTAGCTGCAATTATAATGTGCAACAGGAAGAAAGAAAGAGAGATCAAGATCTTAAGATCTGGCAGTAACAGGGCATTTGTTAAATAAAACTCATCTTTAATGATCAAAGCTGTTATTAGTACATGGGTGAGCACAGATATCTTTTTAATGGTTTTCATTTTCACATTAACCTTTTAATAGTGAGTGAAGTCTTTCTAAACTATAGAAAGAAATTATATTTTCACAGCTTACTGTGTCAGACGAAGTCATAAGAAGGGGGCCTAGTCCAAGTGCTAATTTTTCTGAAAATTGAATTTCTTTGGATGCTCCCATTAGGCAATGGTTGAATCTGCCATCACACAATCCAAGGTCACTTCCCCAAAGTCATCAGTTTACGCAAGGTTTGCCTCAGATTCCCATAGACAGCTACTGCAAAGGATTCTTGCTTAACTTCTCCAGGCACTTGTGTTGTTTGGTTGCTCTTTTAGTACAGCCTTGACCTCCAAGGTCTTCAGATAGGAACAGAGCACATCATAGTTGGGATATGTTTTCCTGGAGGGTATTGTATTGTGGCCCTTTCCTATGAGTGGATTGAACTTGATTTAGGGGGAGCAGGAGTAGAATGAAAGGGATGTTTCAGTTTCCTAAGGGAAAATGAAGTGAGCTGTATAATCTTAACTGTTTATTTTAACTCTTGCTGCAGTCCCTGGCTTTCTGTAAAGCAAGTCCTTTGTCTGCTGGCAGTGGCTGCAGAGTGGTTTATAGCTTCCCATGCTTCAGCTTTGCATCGTAAGAGAAGTGGTACATATAGGCAGTGCTGTAGGCAAAGCCTTTTATGTCTTAGTGGGGAGTGTTTTCTCCTTTAAAAATGTCAAGCTTAATACTGTGATGCAAAGGAGCAGGGCCTCCATTAACCCTCCCCAACAAGGAATGATCCCAAGATCCTACTAGTTCTTTATTAGAGCAGTGGGGTTTCCCCATAAGGCATCATTTGTTATATTACTTCCACCTTGTAAATTACATTTTCTTTCTTTCTTTCGTTCTTTTTTTTTTTTTTTTTTTTTTTTCAAATTGTGCTCTAGGGAGGAGAGGGGAGGGAAAGGGCAAGGTACGCCTTTGAATTAGGGTTTAAGGAGTGAGGGGAAGAAAGAAACATAGTGAGATCCTTTCCATCCAAATGTAAAGAACAGAGCAAGCTCTGTAAGGAGAAAGTGTCCTGCAGAGACATGTAGAACAAAAGAATTTTAGGAGAGGGCTTGGATCAACTGCATCAGGATTATTTTTGTCAGCCAAGTTAAATGTTTTTGGAAGCCTATAGTGTTTGCACCTTTATTTTCCATCTAGTTGATCCTTTCTTATATTCTTGGGAGGGATCCCATCACCCATTGCATTCTTGAATACAGCCAGAAAACTGGTGATGCTTTGTGCTAAAAGGATTTGATCCACCTCGGAACTGTTTTGCCGTCAGTGGTGAAATCTGTGTGGTGATGAATCTGTTGTTCCTCGTCCTCTCTCATGAAAACAAGCTGAAATCTTTGAGCTGGTTGAGGACTACTAAGGCTGAGGACACAGATTATCAAGCCAAAATGAAGGCATGAATGCCTTAAGAAAGGAAGTGCATGTAGCATCTGTAAGCCTGAAAACATTTCTTAATAGCTTCTTTTGCTAGTGTCGGAGTCCCTTCAGACTCCTTTTTGCAACCAGAAATGAAAGCAACAGGGCTAAAACCTAGTCAGTGTTTTAGCAACATCTGTCTTCATAAGATGTTTACTTGCATAATCATGGTTGCTTCTTTACGTGCCTCCTGGATGCTATTAACATAGCTGTGGCACTGTGATGTGATGTCATACAAATCAATCCTTATGCATCCATTGTTGATCGATTACACAATGACTGTTCAGTATTTATCTGGCATTTTTCAATTGATCCCACAATTTCAGCATCCAGGTTCCTTAATTAAGTGTAAAGTATCTTGGTGACCTATACAAATACCCAGTTAATGGAATTTTTTACTATTTGTGTCACTGGCTTCAAAGGAGCTATGCTGATTTGCGCCAGCTGACACTCTGTCTCAAAGCCTCGGGCTCAAATCCAGAGGGTTCACAGTGGAGAGGGACATGTAGCCCAGAGGCAGAAGGCAACCATCTCTACTGAGGCAGGTTTTGATTTTAATGTATTAGGAAGGGGTTTTTTTTCAGATCTTTTAACTGCTTTTAATAATCATAGTGTTGAAACTGTGACATTTAACAGTTGCAACTTCTCCTTATCTATTTTTTCATTGTCATTGAAAATAATGAATTCTGGATCTTTAAAATTCTGCTAAGGCAGGTAAATTGTAATTAATCATGAGCCCTTCATCAATAACTAATTATTCAATTACATTAAAGATAATCTTGTTTTCAGTGAATATCAATCATTAAATGAACTATTGTTTATTTCTAATTCCTAACATCAACACTATTAATTCTGTAATTGCAAGTGTCATGAAATGGCCAGAGCATAATAAACCATACATGGCCTATAACCTCCGTATTAAATCAGAATGTCATTCTGACAGATACTGTAGCATTGCAGATAAGTCACCCTCTTTGCAGCCACCTTTTTGCAATTGAAATAGCTGGGATTAAATGAGAAATAAATACTGCCTGTGTCATAGGTAAGCCCATTTGGAAAGGTCTAAAGAAGCAAACTAATAGTTAGCAGACTGATGATTACATATGTTTAAAAATAGATATGTAGCTATTTATGCTGTGTGGAGTATTAGTAACTTTATTTACAACTGGAATAAAGCTGAGCTGGGAGATCCAACCCCTATATGACATTTCCTTGCTCCATGTGGGAGCAGAGGTGGCTCTAATAACTAGTGGAGATTTCACCAGAACATTTTGTAGCAGATATTGTGTCTGTATGTGTGCACAAATAAAGCAATGGAGGTTTGAGAGAGCATTATTGTACAAAATAGAAACAGTGGAGATTCTTCATTATCCAAACAGTGCAAAGAAGATGAGAATGTTTTGTTGTAATACACTGGAAAACAGAGGGGAAAAAAAGCCCAATGCCTTGTAAAGGACCTTGCAACTTCTTACAGTGTACCATGTTCACACTCAGCCCGTGTTGCCACATGCTTGTCTTCACGAGCTTGGAAATGGCCAGGGAAATCCCTGCTGCAGGCTGCTGTGCAGGTCCTGCATCCTACCCGATCCGCCGTGTTGTGATGCCAGGCTGGGTGCTACTACCATCACCAGTTGGCGCAAGGTGGGGGGAAATGGGGCTTACAAAGATTTTACTGAAGGTTGTAAAGTTCTGGTGGGGCTGGACCTCTCTTTCCCCAAGGTAAGAGCCACTCCAGGGTGGGAATAAGAAAAAGGAGGCATTAATGCAGGAATATTAGCATGTAATAGCCTAGGGGCTCAGGGGATGATTCAGGTGAGGTGGGCTTACAGGTCAAGCGGTGGTGGCCTGGGTCTGAGCCCCCTGAGCTCAGTGCCAGCTGCTCGGTGCCCACAGTACCAGCCCCAGCAGTGCAGACGAGGTGATTGTCTCTTCAGAGGCTAGTGCCAGCGGTCATTTAATTCCTCTGTGGAATGGAAGTCGACATTCTCATCAGTGCCCAGCTTTGCTGCTTCAGCAAGGCAAGCTGTTTATATTATTAAAAGACGGGTATTTGAATTTGCAAAAGCAGTTTTTCCCTGTCTCATTCGATCTTTCTGCTGTGGCAGGGAGTGCATGTGTTGGTAATCAGCAGTCGCGGAGAAGGCTGGGAGAGCAGAAGGGAGAGGAGGGGAAAAGGAAGGGCTAACCCTCTTCCATACGCAATCCCCATCACCCTGAACTGCCCCGCTTTGAACACGGGCAGCCAGATGCCCTGCAGAGCAGCCCCGTGCTCCCCAAGAGCCATCCGGGGCCCATGTGCAGCCCAGGGGCACCTGCAGGCCTTGTGGGGTTCAAACCTTCCATTCCTATCAGAGGCAGTGGGCCTGCTCAGCAGCAATGTAACTACAGGCAAAAACAGGAGCATGAGGAAGTAGCTTCTTGTGTTTGTCATGCTGTCGGTCTCCCAGATGAGATGGTGTTCATCACTCCATTAATGAGGGTTTAATGCTTTCTCTGGCCTATGCTGCTGTAGTGGCAGGTGTTGGTCCTGGCCCTTGGGTGCAGAGGGTGCATTGCCTCTGCGTCCAGCATTGGATTTATGTCTGCTGAGATCCCGTGCCAGTGAACGGGCTGAGTTAAACTCACAGGTCTACTTTCTCACTCCCTGAACTAGCCAGGGCTAAATCTTCTGTGGGAAGAGCCCTGGTGATTTGTGATGGGGGAACCTGCCTGGCAGGAGGAAGGTGTGAGCAATGGCGTTGGGCAGGAGCTTGCACACAGCTTTGGCTGTTGGCTCCCGGCAGTCAAACTCCTTTCGTACAGCACCAAGAGGCAGAGGGTAAGATTTCAAGAGATGTGAACCCTTGCTCCTCGATTTTCTGGGCTATGTAAGAAGTTGCGTAGCTGTAAAGTGAAGTGATGTGCTGAGGCACACCTTGGCTCTCTTCTCTGCCTGCTGCATGCTGCTTTGATACTGTTGGACTATCAATAAACAACAAGGGCTTTGTTTATTGGACTGGTATAGCAGCGTGTAGTTTAACTGATTAAGCAACAGTACTGCTCGTGAAGCTGTAACAAGCTCATCCGAATAGCTGCACCCTGGTAGAAGCTAAATGGTTAATCCTAAGGAAGAAGATGTCTGCACAGCAGAGTGGCAAGTCAAAAAGCAGACCCACCATGCCATGGCTTAGTTGTAGGACATAAGAGCTGGAGTGGGTGACAGAGATAACAGCATCTTCAGAGTCAGAAGATGATGAGGGCCAGTCTTTTTGTGCATGACTGCCCCTCTTACCCTGCGCCAGCTGGCACTTGGATCATCTGCAGAAACATATGTTTGACCAGCCCTCCTGCCAGGGGAAGGTGGTAGCTTGGGCTGATTTAAGCAGAACAAATCAGTAAAGAGCACAATGAGCAATGCAATGGTTTCTTTTATCAGTATGCAGTTTTCTTAGTAAGCTCTAAGCTGAAACTATTGCTCCCTTTTGATTCAACTTTGGCATGCGCTCAGACCTGACCTATGGCATAGCATTCAACATCTGTGATGTTGGGCTTCTCAGAAGGACCATAAGGAAACACGCTGAGAGACATGCCGTTCATCCTCCTCTGAACAGAGAGGGAAAGGCTGGTTTCTTGTTTGAGGAGTGGATGCTGGCTAACGTTACTTGAACTCTTTGTTTCTGACTTTCCTTAACTTCTGACTTGCTGTAAGACCACAGCCTGTTCATGTGGTAAACGGAGCGTGCTCTTAATGGATGTTTGAGATTCTCAGCTGAAGGGCATTAGGGAAGAGAACATATTATTATAATGTTATTATATCTTCTGCTTTTTCATGACATTATGGAAAGTTCATAGTAGTATTTCAGCATCAACCTACACAAATAGTATTCAGCAGTGGTATTTTCAGTCACGGGTGCCTTAAGTTAGGCCCCATCTAAATAAGTACCTGAGTTCGTTAGGGGAACTAACCACTGGCAATCACCACCAATGTGAAAGAGAGCTTTCAGAGCTGTTCAGTGCCTTTAACACCAAAATATTTGAGGATTGTCCTAATATGGCATTTTATTTTAAGCAGCAAATTTTGAATATGGTATGTCTGCTGATTTTGTCATCCTGATTTTGCAATCAGCATCTAACTGCAAAGGAGCAATAACTAAGTGTCAATTGAGTTTCTGCAGTTCTTAAAGACAGTTGGTGTCTCTTTGAGGCTTGTGCTTAAATCATGAACTCCAGGAAACACAATTAACATGTTTAGCAGTGTTAATGTGAAAAATCCTGTGTATTTTTGAATTCAACCAGGCCCTGAAGTGTTTTCTAAATCTAGCATCACTTATCTTCCCCATCAAGGTGCACAGCAGTGAGCACGGCCAGGCTGTTATTGCTTTTACTGTATTCTAAACACGCACAGGCATACACACACATCTGTATCATCAAAATCTGGCAAAAGTATTTGTTGTTGCCTCTAAGAAGGAGTAATACTCTCCTACAATGTGCAATTTATAGGCACTAGTTTTTGCTGCCTCTTATTATAAAAACAATTCATCTCATTGCAGAATGTGTGCTTAATTATAATTTGCTAATGCCCTTGAGTTTTTTAAAGTCTAATTTATTGCTCAAGTGTACTGTAGCCAATATTATCTGGTGACAAAGCAAGGGAATTAGCTTAAGGAACTCATTTTTCTAGCACTGAATTTGTGATCTGTGACCTTATGCAAAACATTTTACCTTTTTCATGAGTCAGCTTCCCCATCTGTTTTTTTTTTTTAAAAAAAGGCTGGAGATTACCAGGTGAAAGGTGCCACATTTTTATTTTGTGAAGTGTCAGAGCACTGGATACATTCAGCACATTATTTATAAAGTACAGCTCTGCATTTGAATCACCTCATCATATTTATGCTTTTAATTTGGCTTTATTTTTGCTATCGTTGCTAAACATAAACCACCCACAGATTAAGGACATGGATGTTCATAGCAGTCTAAGTCGTATCAGTGATTCAACCTAAACGTCGTAGTATAACCAGTCAGTACTGCCAGCGGTCTTAGGGCTCAATCACAAAAAAAGCAGCGTGAGGAGTGAAACCCATTCTTCTCTTGGCATCTGGTTCAGACCAAACCAACATTAGCCTATGTGTGCAGTGGCCGAGGCACATGGGCTGTGTCCATGTGGTGCGTGGATCTTGTCTGTGCTCTCCGTCGGCTCCAAAGACCCTTTATCGGCTTTGGAGAAGAAAATAAGATGTTGTGTGTGATGGGAAGGCGAGAGAAAGAGATCAGCTTTTTTTCTCCAAAGACAGGAGTTTTCTCTAGTTTGTGGCAACTTCAGGTAGCCTGCTAACAAATCTGCGCCACTGCTTCTGTTGCACAAGGCTGTGGACGTCACGTCAGTGACTGCTTTCAGAGCAAACCCACGGGCATTTGAGTGAACGTATCCTCCAACTGTTGACATCTTGGTGGCCTCAGAAAGCTGGCCCCCTGTGGCTCATAATGGGATGCTGGCTGAATGAGATGAAACAGGGCGTTTAAACAAACCACTGTTGTTTTTCAGTTCTTGCTTGCATTCCTGCTTAGCTGTGTATATATCATATCACTTAATGCATCTACATCCTGTGAGGCGTATGTAGTTGATAGAAAAATATTTTTGATGGGAGCATGCAAAGAAATTCCACTCTTTTTTTAAGCAAAACAGCCCTGAAATCTTTGCCTTGCTCCCGACAGCACTGAGATGTTTTCTTTTACAGCTACAATGTGAGTACCATTCAGGGAACACTGTGTGCCCTGGGGGTGCACATAAACTCCTGACCCTGCGTAAACTGTGTGGCACACGACACCGGGCACATGTCAGCAACGTTTGTGTGTTCGGCACCACCGTACCAAACCATGTGTTGTAACACATCATTCATATCCAGCAGACCACGGGTCCGGCAATAACGTTGAAATCACTGGTCCCGATCGCTTCCTGCCAAATAACAAACACAGCCTGTCCTCCCTAAAAATAGAGATCTTTCTGACTGCACAGTAATCCCAATGCCAGCACCAGAACCATACCTCTCTACAGTCTGCTTTGAGCCTTAAAATATTTTTCTCCTTCTTTCTTTCTGGCATAAAGCGCAGTTTGGGAAATCTATTAGAGTTATTCATTTTGTTTCAGAGAGCGCAGGGGTGCGAGTGTTTTATTAACACAGTAGCTCTGCTCAATGGCAACATCTGGTTTTCAGTGAGGTTTTGAGGTTGGTCTTTTTTTTTTTTACTCCATTTTCCAGCTGTGTTGACTCAAGTCAGAAAGCAATCAGCCACTTGTGAGAGTGAAGTCTCCAAACACTTAAAGAGCTGAGATATTCTTTGAAACTCCTGAATCTTGGAAAATTAGGGCAGAATCTGACAATACCAATTTTTCCTCTGGAGGCTTCCAGCACTCTCAGTTCTGGTTCCAGCCGGGACCAGGAAATTAAATATCACATGGAAACTTTTGCGGCACTTTCAGGAGGGCTGTAGGTTAGATCTGCGTGGAGGCAGAAAGTGCAGGAGGGAGACTTCATTTTCCCAGGTTGTTTGTGTTGTGTTGTTCATGTATCCCGAAAGATGATTTATCCTGCTTGAGAAAACATGTAAGTCAAAAGAATAAAATCTAGGTTGTCTAGAGCAAAGAATGAAAATGCAGCTTTGGTGTCAAGACATTAACAATTCATTAGGCTTACCTGTGTCCCAGCAGTGGGGCCAGCCAAGAGGCAGATACTCTTATAGCTAACACTGGCTGCATGTCTTATGTACATTATAAATCCCATTCCTTTGGGACTTTCGTTAGCAGGTGTGGGTACGTGCCTGTGGCTTGAGCTCCAGCAGAGCAGGGAATGAGTAGCGAGAAGGACACATAAAATGTTCTCCTCCGTGCTGTTTGCTGGCTCTCCCGCTCACTGCTCCTCAGCACAGCCTGCCCCCCCAGCCTTCCACTGGCCCCAGACCTGTGGCACCCTGCTAAATCTTAGGGAAACGCTGAGGTACCTGAAAAGCTATGACTGCTGGTGGAGTGGCTCCTCTGCCACCTTGTCCACTGTTGTTTCTGTCCTTGCTTCCTTCTCTCCATCCTGCCGCACCCGTTATTTATTCAGCTCTCCTGTTTTCTCTCCTTTCGCTGCTCCTGCATTATTCAGCTTTCCTTCCCTGGTGGTGTTTTTGCCTCCTCTTTTTCACCTCTCAGCTCACCTCACTCCTCGATCAGGAGCAAAACAGTAAGCCATGCAGTACAGCCTTGTAAGACGCAAGTAACAGCAGAATGAGAGGAAGGGGAGAGAAGGCAGCTTGAACACTCAGCATCTGAAAATTACGTGTTTGCTTTTTCTATGGTCAGTTTTGTTAGAGGGGCTCTGGGGTTCCTTGTTCCTGTCCCAGTTACCTGACTGAAGCAGGGGGCTGTGCCAGCTTGGGATGTAGACTTTGAGTCACTGCCCAAGCCCAGAGGAACTTCATTGATGGCAGCAGAAATCTGCCCAGAGTTAAGCTGCTGTAGGTGATGTCCACTGGCTGTGACGCTTCATGTTCTCAGTTTTAAGTATGTTGCCCCAACTTTTGCCCTAATTGCAACCCTCATTTTTTTTTTTCTGAAAAAAAGCCAAGCTGAACTTTGGAAATCAGTCTGCAGAACAGGAACTGTTGAGTTGTTTTAGGGTTAAGTTACAACTGTGTTGTTTTTTTCCATGCTTGATTTTTCTTTTTTTTTTTTCCCCTTTCCCAGACTGCTCGAGTCCTAAATTCCCCCTGTAAATCTGCTTTCTGTACCATCAGTTCTCAGAACAATGAACCACTTGATATACCTGATAAGAGTTAACATGAAAAAGGAATAAATCATTTGCTACTCCCTTTTCTTTTTTGCTGTAACTGGGTGTTGGTCTATAAAATGAAGGAAGTTGCATTGAGCAGGAAGTTAAAAAATGCTTAGACAGATGTCATTTAAAAAAAAAAAAATCAGAATTGGCTTCGTGCCAAGTGACTGTAATTAAAATTATTCTTCTTAGTGAGAAAAAAGCAGATGCGAAAGGGAGGTTTCCTGTCTCTCAAAGTAGGAAATATAAATAACTGTTAGTCTCTCCTTTGTGAGTGCATGTGTGCACGCATGTGTGTTTGTGAGAGTGTGCGTCTTCATGTAGGGCTCTGTTGCTTATTTCTGAAGTGGCTTGTGATTGAAAACTTCAGTCAATACTATGTGGATGGGTGCTTTATTAATCTATCCTTTTTTTTTTGGTCTTGTTTTTAAATTAGACCTTTGTTGAAAAATAATGTCTGTAAATTGCAGTATATAAATTGCCCTGTTTATATTACAGATTACTGAAATGGCTGCTCTTACAGAAAAGAACAGTAAATTCCTGTGTACAGTGTTGAAGGGAGAACAGGATGTGGGTGGGTGTGCACATGTGTATATAGCTATACACGTCTATAGACATCATAGCTATAGCTGATAGCTGTGTTAATTTAGAAACCAACGCAGTTAATGCCGTGCAACTTCCTAGCGTAGATGGAAGCACACAAGTATAAAACTGCTTCTGTCAGCATAGCTTCTTTTTTTCCTGTACAAGCATCTTTAGTTTGATAATAATGCCTTTACATTATACTTTAATTTCATTTTAATTACAAGAGTTTCTCATTTGATATAATTATACAAATTCTAAAACAGTCTACTAGCCAAATTAGGCAAGTCTGTCATCAGGGGATGTGCTCTATGGCTCCTTTCTGTCACTGCTGTTTAAAAGGGGGCTGATTCCTTTTCTCTCCTATGCATAGACAGACTATTAACTTACACAGGATGAAGAAATCCTACAGATCCGCTTATTGTGGTTTTTTTCAGATATTGTACTAAAGTTTGTAGTTTTGTTTCTTTTTAACAAGAAGTTCCCTTTGAGGAATTGCAGAGAAGGCATGGGCCTGTTTTTCAGTGTTGATCTGTGAGAACTGGTAGAGGTTGGTGGATCAATACCCCTTGGCAGTCGCTAAGGCTTCTACCAAGCACATTAGTTTCTGTAAAGTGTGTTCCATGTACATATCTGGATGGGACATTGTTTGCTTTTTTTTGGTAGCCTCATGTTTGCACAAGTCAGACGTACCGTGTGGTTCTTCTACCACTGTTCATTTGTGAGCTTTAGTTATTGCATATCTGCATTGAGAT
The DNA here is from genome assembly GCF_036417535.1 of Chlamydotis macqueenii. Classification (NCBI taxonomy): domain Eukaryota; kingdom Metazoa; phylum Chordata; class Aves; order Otidiformes; family Otididae; genus Chlamydotis; species Chlamydotis macqueenii. The sequence continues at coordinate 62,710,111 of NC_141556.1, read as the reverse complement.
GTACTATAGCATAGATACAGTGCCCTGGAAAAGTGTCCCGGCAATATTGTTTCTTCTCCTCACTGTATTGGGATAAATGGGTCCAGTGAACAGAGTCAGCAGAAGTGTGCTTTTACTGACATGGGTTTTTCTGAATTGTTATGCCATCTAACATTTTTTAAGTAGATTATGCTTGACTTCACCTCCACTTGTGAACGTAAGGTTCAGCCCCAGCACTGTTCTGCCATCGTTATGTACCGCTCCAACATACATCAAATAGCGTATCAATACAAATATGCTATATGCTATACAAATAGCATGGAGCATAGGTGTGTGGGTGCGGGGCCTTGGTTTGATATTAAGCACATTAAATGAGGAATAGGAGACAGCAGATAAGCTCTCCAGTGTATTTTGGGGGTGACGAGCATAGGCAGGCATACCTCTCCTGTTCCGTAGGTGCACTACAATACAAAGGAATAGCTTAACTTTATTCCTGTTTTCTTCAGGACTCCGCAACCACTCAGCTTCTCTTTGTGGGCTGACCGGTCTCAGTGCAATAAGATACTTGCACCGACAACCACCATTTATATTGATAAACCCTGACTGACCTGAATATCAGAAGCTGGGTGACATGCTGATACAGTGGGTACTGACCTTTGTAAACAATTCCTCTGTGATTTTGGCATTTTTAAGTGGTCCTGGAAAAACTTCCCTTAGAACGGATAGCAGAACTCGCTTCTGTATTTGAATTGCCAGATTTCTGGCAAGAGAGCTGCTAAAAAGAGGTTACAAGAACAGCTGAAAAAGGGCGAGTGCATGCCTGCTGCCATCAGCAGAGCAACTGGCACCCACTGAGCAGGAGCAGCAGTGATCTGAAAACATGCAAGGGGAATACAGACATGTCCATCCTATGGGTGTTGCAGTGCTGCAAGCGCCGAAGAGACTTCTTACTTGCTGAAGGCCAGCAGGTCGAGGGAGGTGATTCTCCCCCTCTACTCTGCCCTGGTGAGACCCCACCTGGAGTACTGCGTCCAGTTCTGGAGTCCCCAACACAAGAAGGACATGGACCAGTTGGAAAGGGTCCAGAGGAGGGCCACAAAGATGATCAGAGGGCTGGAGCACCTCTCCTATGAGGACAGGCTGAGAGAGTTGGGGCTGTTCAGCCTGGAGAAGAGGAGGCTCCGGGGAGGCCTGATAGCGGTCTTCCAATACCTCAAGGGGGCCTACAGGAAAGATGGGGAGAAGCTGTTCAGTAGGGCCTGTTGTGATAGAACAAGGGGTAATGGGTTTAAATTAGAAGGAGGTAGGTTTAGATTAGATATTAGAAAAAATTTTTTTACAATGAGAGTTGTAGAGCACTGGAACAGGTTGCCCAGAAAGGTGGTGGAGGCCCCATCCCTGGAATCGTTCAAGGCCAGGCTGGATGAGGCTCTGAGCAACCTGATCTAGTCAGGGATGTCCCTGCTTCTTGCAGGGGGGTTGGACTAGATGACCGTTGAAGGTCCCTTCCAACTCTAACTATTCTATGATTCTATGATTCTAACTATAGAGGGACTAGTCTGAATGGATGAGTAATGTAGGCTTTAGAGATGAGATCAGGTTACAAAAGCTATCCTCAAGAACTCCACTGGAAACTTTAGCAACAGCTAAGCTTATAGCTCTTTCAGAAAATGAAACAGAAACTTTTTAAACTCACAATCCACTTTACAGCGCAGCCCAAGGCCATAGGTAATCCATCTCTGCCAATCCTAGGATGTTCCCAGTAAGCACATGTTTAAGAACTGCGTTGCAAAAAACCTCCTCGTGTCCTGAAAAGAGATTCCTGTCTCTGTTGAAACCCAGAGGCCCTGTGAAAAGCTAGGGAAGGTCAAATGTACGGCACAAACCATGAGAAATCCCTTGTTATTCTTCCAGTCCTGACTCTGTGCTCTTCTGGAGTGCAGTTTGCCTAAATCTAATCCAGTTGGGTTTGCAGTTGTCTGCTACTGCTAGGAGAAGTCTAACAAATGCACCTTTCAGAGAGGTCCCAGGCAATCTGCTGGAGAGATTTTATTGCTGCTTCCCAAGTGGAAAAGAGAGCCACAGTGGGATTAAATGGCCACTTCTGTGGCAGCACCTACAGCTCTTCTCATCTGATGTCCTAGGCTCCGAATCAGCAAATGCTTGAACTCTTGCCTTTACGCTGCGGAGCCATTAGACAGAAAAAATAAGACAGTCTCTGCTGTTGGCAGTGATGCCTTCCTCATATGCTTCCCCCAGTAGTGGTGTGGTATGTCTGCATCTGGGGAGATGTGCTGTGAGGAGAAGGGAATGGGCAGCTTTATTTGGGCCAGGTAGAGGGAAGACTGATCCTTCTACTGAGAGTGTCAGAAAATACACTAATATTTTTCACTCTTGTGTTGCTCTGCTGCAGGCATTTTGCAAGCAGAAAAGGAAAGCAATGGGGCTTTTTGTTGGCATTTTGGCAAAGCATTTTCATGAGCACGCTGCCTGTTGAAGACATCTGTTTAAGATCCCAACCCAGGATAACAAGCAGATCTGAGCAAATGTTTGGAGCTCTGTTTTTCCAGTAGGTTCGCTTACATTTCGTACAGGTGAATCCAGGGACGAGTAACAGATGCTCTGAGCAGGCCTGGCCAGCGCTTTCAGCTGAAACGCGTGTTTCGTGTCCGGTGCATGGGAAGGAGACTGCATTCCCAAGGAGCTCTTTTGAGGAGTGCTAAGTAAACAATAAATCTCTCCACAATGGAATTTATTCTGAGTGAATTATCAGGGTTAAAAAAATACTCTGCTGCTTTCAGCTCTTATCTTTGTTTACCATATCGCCAAGGACAGTGACCTGCCTTTGTGCCCTAATACTGAACTGTCAGCAAGAGGGACAGGAAATGCTGCCTTCTCTATAGGCTCAGCCTATAGGCTTAATGAGAAGAATAACGTCTTAGCAGTGCTTGTTGGTTTTGCTCAGTTTGGTTTATTCTCTTTTGTTGTCGTACTTCAGCAAACCTAGATAATCTCTGAGAAAGGCCTTTGTGCCAAATTTCTGCGCTTTGTAATTTAGTGACCTTCAGATGTTTAAACATTATTAAGACCAAGTCGAGCTGACAAAAGAGCCTATATCCTTTTCATTTCCCACTGAGTTGAGCATGCTGCATCCTGTCTGGAGCCTGGCTGTGCGCAGCACTCTCAACATGAGCCATCTTTCAGCTCAAGTGAGGAGGGAGCGCACCAACACCAAGCAGAGCACCGGCTCTGTCCCTTGCTATGATAATGCCAGATTCACAGAAAGCCCCGCCACTCCTGGGTCACCTGATTAATAACTCCCCTTAATGAAATAAGAAATGCATGTTGGAAAAAAGTAATCCAATAGGGAAGCACCATCCAGGCTGGAGCAGAGATGTGCTGGTAGCACCACACGCGGTGGAGCAGCATTGCCTTGTCCCCTCTGGATTTTGGGAAGCGCAGGACATGAGAGCAGCCTGAGCCAAGCTTCTGCACCCTGACACTGGCTGCAGGAGCCCATCCTGGTGTCTGCTTGGGGAGCACTTTTGGTGCAGCTCCTCTTCCAGGGGTCCCTTAGCAGCAGCAGTTTCCCTGCATGGTTCCCTCTTCATAATTTTCAAAGGGCAGAGATGCAGGGAGCAGGAAGGATCCCGGTTGATCCCAGCCTCTGTTTGGAACCCAAGGGCATCATAGATAGATAAACCCTGAAAGTAGGTCCCTTAAAACTTCAAATTACAGCTTTTTTTTTTTCCCATGCAAAGGTAGGCAAACAGTGAGTTTCTTTGCCTGTTTGTTGCTGGTGTATGGGTGAGTGTAAAACACCCATTACAGTTTTTTTCCCCCAGCAATTGCACATCGTAAAGGAAAGCTTTAGTGGCAGATGAAGTTCACTTCATTATTTACACAGAAGGAATGCATGAAATTTCTGTTCTGGTAGTCTGTCCCCAATTTGTTTTTCCATTTAAAATTTACCTTTATTTTGTATAATATCAATATTAACTGCCAAGACTTACCTTACACACAACTTTAAATTTTTTTTTTTTAATGAAAGCAGGGGAGTTGCTGTTAGTACCGTGTAATGATCAGACTTTGAACAGGAGCATCATATGCTGCCTGCCTCTGAGCATGCCAGCATTCACACAATCTCTTTATTAAGGTTTACTGATCTTATTAAAAGTGCTGGAGGAGAGGAAGAGACTTTCCCAAATTTGCTTGGAAAGCTGCGTCAGGACTTGACCTCCTGACTGTGAGCCCCGTGGCTTTGCCACACAACGGCTACTCCCCGCGCTCCTCCTGCCCTCACAATAATGTGCCTGGAATCTGACCCCGCATTTTCCGCTGTCACATTGGTATCAGCTGGAGATAAATGAAGCCTTTTGTTAACTTGTTCCTTGCTTTGCAGGCTACATTTCTCTTCTGGTTTAAAGAAGAGGCAGTGGTGATGTGGCACTGAGGCAGAGCAACGTACGTGCACTGCCTGTCAGCACAGTATTTGTAATATACTGGTCGAAGCGTCTCTTGTGGTAGAGATGAGACAAGACTCCATTATAAGGAACACAAAAGGGATTTTTTTCTATCAAGTCCACTGGAAGCAGGGAGAAAGCCATCGTCTTCCCTGGCTCTTCAGCTCCCAGCCTGTGTAGTACGAAGGAGCAAAAGCGGCGACGTGCATATGCAGAATGAAAAAAAAGTCTTCTTACATCCTGACCTAGATAAATAGGACTTGGAATGAATTTTCTGACTTCACAGCACTGACACTTAGAATGTTCAGAGATTTAAAGATTATTTTTTTTTTAGTCATTTTTATACCATTTCAAACTGATGAATGTGTTACAGAAAATACACATGCATACATGTGTGTGCACACGAAGAGAGGCCAAAAGTTCTAATACCAACCTCTCTTACTGTGCCATAATGTGAAATGGGAAGCAAATGTGTTAGGAAAAGCAGTGGGTAGGGACAGAAGTGCAAGATGCTCTAACTCTGCTGAGCTGCATTGCAAATGCCTTGGGAGCTAAGGCAGGGAAAACCATGAGGTTGCTCTAAGTTGCGCTGGCAGAAAGCAGGTCTAAGTAAGCAAGAGGTGCAAAAGCGAATCACATCCACTTGCAGTTTTTCCAAAAATGTTTCTTACAAGAAGTGTAACTCAGGCAGAATATGATCCCAAGTAACTCGCTTTTGAAAATATTTTCCTTCATAATTGATCCAAACCCCATTTTAAAATTTTTTTTTTAGTCCATCATAGGTATTACATGACTGGGACTTCCAAGATGTTCCATGATGTCATTTAAACTACTGTAGCGAAGCTGGAATAGCAGCAACGCACCGTTGGCTTTGTGATTATCCTTCTTGTTCATTAGAAACAATTGTAGGTTTCGTTACGCTCGAGGAAGTCAAAGAAATAATAAGCACCCTTCATCGCTCAGATAGTCTCTATTTATACATCAGAGTAGGTGTGGGAAGCATGAAGTCTTGGTTTTTTTCTTTGTTTTTTTTCTTGCTGATTTTCATTTTTTCTAATTAAATTTCTTCGTTTAGAGTCACACAGCTGTCTGGGCTTCAGCCATAGATAAGTGGGTCTGTGTATGACAGCAGCAACCAAAATTTATCTTTCTTTTCCCTCTCTCCCCCTCACTTCCTCCCTTCCCCGCCTCCCCCCACCCAGTACCCAGCAGAAACAAAATGCTATATATAAACTCAGCACAGTTCAACCCCCCCGCCCCCCAATTACTTTGTCTGCATGTTTCAGTTTTGTTCTGCGTCAAGCTTTCCCAAGGTACCAAGTTTGGCATTTTCAAGAGGAGGTTGGATGTTTAATCCCCGAGGCCCCTCTTGCAGTAACCCATATTTCCCCTCAAAATGTTTGCTACAAAACCGTGGGCACTCTGAAGGGGCAACTCATGCCTGTGTGACATTTATTCACATGAAGTTCCCAATCTTGTACATTTTTGTCTTTTTTCAAAAGGTCTGTGTGATTCTAGCTGAGCACTAGAAGCAGATGGCCAAAGGGCAGGCAGGGATGGCCCATGGTGCTCCGTAAATGGAATATTACCAGCATCCTGCCATCACACTGCAAGTCTCTGGTATTTATTTCATATTCTCTCAGATCACTCAACACTGAAGTCAGGTGTATAACCAGAATCTCGTCTTTCATTATTAAAACAAAGAACAATAAAGGGGAAAAAAGGTTTGTAGTTGAAAAGGTAAGACTGAAAACATGAATCTCAGTTCAGAAGCCAGAAGGCAAATGAAATTCAAAATATTATTATTTGTCATAAATCTCATGTGTTTTCCAGCCAATTTCTAAGTATTTTGGGGCCTAGCTCATAATGTTTGAGTGATCGGGGTTGGTAATATTCCGAGTATGCCTAGCTACTCTTTTGTGTGTGACTTCTTTGCACTCTCAGATAATCCCTTCCGACAAATTAGCCCATCTATAGATATCTATAGATCTTTCTGCCACAACTCATGGTAAAAAGGGCAAAGGATACCATCTTTCATTGGGTATTTTTAGATGGGCAAAATTGCTAGCGAATCCCCTGCAGAACTTTCTGGCTTAAAAGTGCTCTTTCATGCTGAATGACGTCACTTTGTGGGTGCCACCTTTGTGTCTCAGTGGCATCTGGATCGAGTGGCCTCCGTCTCAGGGCTGGCTCAAATCCAGGTAGGTACCACCACATTGGACAGGTTCCCCTGCACTCCAGACCTCTTGAGTCTTGGTGCAGGATAGAGCTTTGAAAAAGAAGAAAGAGTAAAACACCAGGTATTAAAGTAGCGTGGCCATAAGTGAAATGACAGCACAGAGGTGAGGAGTGGGGAATTGTAAAAATAAGGGTGTCCTTGGAAATGCAGAGAGGTAAATCAGCGAGGTGGCCAGGCACTGAGACAGGAAAGGATTGGGTTCAAGAAGCAAAAATATCCTTGAGAAGCAAGAGAGAAAGAACAGCAAATTGGTCTTCACACCAGGATCATTGTGGGATAGTGAGGTAATAAATAAATAAAGGCCAAAGGAGCTTACTCATAAAGCAGAAGAAATCGTGAGCAATACTTTCCATTTGCCTTCCCCATAAAGTCTTATATCATCCTAAAAATGCTAGAAATGACCTTGTTCAGATTACAAATGAATTCAGTATTTTCTCACTGCTGACCCTGTGACTTCATCCTGCAGCTTTTTGAGTTGTGCTTTTTTTTCCCTCTCGCTCCCATGTGCTTACGAGGGCCAGCGATTCACTACGCGTGGAGGGGCTTGCTACCCATGGCAATACCCAGTGCCCCCCAGCTGACTGCACTTCCCAAGCTCCATCCTCAGCTGGTGGAAATTGGTACAGTTCCTCTGTCTCTGTGGCTCAGGTCTGTGCTAAAAGAGACCACAAAAGATGTGGCTTCCTGAACTGAATGCTGTTCTTTATAATCTCTTCTCCAGCATGCATCTTGAAACATCAGAAAGAGCCAGATCTTGGTTTCTCTTCTTGTCTTCTCTTACTTTTTGTGGATCATTTGGACACTGATAATTGCAGAAGAATTCCAGATTAAAAATTAAATTTTTGGTTTTGTTTTCTGGGATTAAGGACAGGAAGGCTCTCCTGAGGGAGGTCCAGTGGAGTTTTTCCACAGACCTTTTTTGATTGGAAACATTCCCATGATTTGGGTGCAGTTTGAGCGTCATTACAGAGGTCCAGTTGGCCCTCAAATAACCTACTGTGCCTATCAGTGTAATCGGACCAAGTCATTGTGTGAAGTAAATCATAAACAGATGGACAGCCGTGGCATGCTGCTCTACAAAGAGTAGAGGAGAGCGAAGACAGAAAACAGCGCCAGAACACGACACCATGATGGCTTCACTAAATCCAAGCGTGAACAGGCTTAGGGAAATTTCTGTGTTCCCAGATGGAGAAGAGATAGAGTAACAGAAGAAAAGGAAAGAAATCCTTGAATAGGCGTCTGCCAGGATTTGTCGCAGACAGCTTTATCTGAATATCTGGAGAGGTTTGTCATAGGATAGTGTCATGGCAGCAGACACCCCTGCTCATAGCCAGCTCCCCACTGAGCTTGGGGTAGTGGGTTTTGGACTGGCATGTAGGTTTTTTTTTAAAAGATCCTCTTCATGCGTTGGAGGGAGAAAACACAAAAGCTGTTTCAAGTGCTATAAAGTTTTTTTCACATACCAGTTTTAAATTGCTTTGTTGTACCCAAGGCAGTCAGCACTTTCCAGAGGGAGCAGAAGAGGGAAAGGCATTGAGTAGCTTTGGTCAGAAAAGAAATTTTTCCCCTTTCATTCTCTGTTTCTCATATTTTCAGCTAAAATGTAAGAAGTTTCAACAGGAATGAACTTCTCCCTCATGTCTTGTAGAAAGGCCACATGCTAAAATTTGAAGGTAGGACTGGACATAACTTTTACCTGTAGATTTTAAGTATATTAGGTAGGAGGTGCAGAAGTCTACAGCAAGGAATTGGAGCTTTGACACCAGAAAAGCTTCTTTACTTTCTGTACTTTTAGTACCCTCAGTTTCTCAAGGACAGGCTGAGCCCTGCCTTACGATCCTGGCAGCTGAAAACAAACAAAGCTCCTTTTTGTTTAAGCCATATTTAAATGCCATGCCATGGATTTCTTTTCTCTTTTTTTGGTCATTTTAAATCTATGCATTCGGAGCAGTGTTTGCCTGTTTACTCACAAGAGTCATGCTGAGGGTGAAAAAAAATATTAGGCTACTTATGAAGGCTCGAATTGGCGGGTGCTTGACTCAAGGTTGTAATTGTTGGCCTCAGTCTTCAGCACCTCTGCTGGCCCCTTGTGTACAAGGAGGGAGCATTTACCAGGAGCACCTCACACATGCATTTGGAAGATGACCAACTAATTAATGTTTGCTAAACGCTTCATGAGCCTCAGGGGAAAAACAACTATGGGAAGGCAAAGTTTTATTATTGTTGTACTGCACCTAATGTACACAAAATGTTTTCAAGGCATCAGGCACTACATAAATGTTGTATGGTATTAAAATTGACCTGCCCTTGTCAGAGCAAATAATAATTACGCTGAGTGATGGGAGAATCTTGCAGTTTCTTTGCTGTGAATGTTTGCCTGTTTACTAATTCAGAAAAGGTCTCATCCAGCAACTGCTGAAGCCAATGACTTAAGCAGCCACTGGCTCAGGCCCATATTTAAGTATCTGTAGAAGAGCAAATTACCAAAGTAATTTATTTTGTGTAAAGCTCTGCTCTCCTCATAGGTTGGATCGTGTTCTCTAGAGCATATTTCCCCAAACTGCATGCCTGGGGCTGAGTCACCTCGTAGTCCGTAAGGCTGCCAAGCGTACAAGGCCATAGAGATGAAGAATGACCGAAGAGGACCTCATTACGTAGCCCATATGATAGCCTCTATTTGCAGCATGAAAATTCATACTGGTGCCTTTTAGTATAAACATAACGTGAGGAAATGAACATTTCATTAAACTAAACACACGGGCCTTTTATATGCAAGGCCCTAATTTAAAGCACTGTCACCTCCATACAGAAAATACCAGCTGGAGCAGGAATGATTAAATTAAATCATCTAGCTCTTACATGATACCATGAATGTCTGCTGAGAAGGGGGAAAAAAATCCCTCCTCTTTATTCCTGTAGATCTGCGGCAACCACCAAGGGACACTTCTATAGCAGGAAGGATTAAGTCTTGCACGAACTTCAGTGCTTAATGTGCTTTGGACTGGTGACATGCCCTTCGGACAGACCTACCCCAGTTTTATAATTCTCTTTCTCAGCCTGTTGGGCCTCTGGCAGTCCTTTCTCCTGTTTAATTTCCTCCTTGCCTCCCTCCCACTGGGATCCTTCACCATTCAGCATTTCTGCCACCCAAGTAGAAATTTTGATTGTGTCAGACAAGTGTAGAAAGAGAGACTTTCGAGCCTCGGTGGGCTGAGGAGAGAACCGAGGGGGGATTTCCTGGGGGCTGAGTGGTTTTTAAGGAGGTGAGAAGCAGGCAGTTTCTGTGCCTCTGATGGGCTTAGCCTGCTACAATGCACGGCCAGGGATTATGTCACATCCACAAATAGCTGGAGTGAGGCATGCATTGCATACAGGTAGGGAGCCACTTCTGGAGAGGAGCAGAGGAGCTACTCTTCCTTCCCAAACCTAAGTTTAAAAAAAAAAAAAAATTCTAGTGAGGGTACTTGTGTATTAAAAGCTGCCTGGCTGGGCACTATGAGCAGCACACTGGGCACTGGGGACCTCCCCCTTCCCCAGGCACCCAGTCTCACTCCTAGTTATTTGTTCGGTTTTTGTTTAAGGGCACCCACTTCTCTTGGCACAGGAATCTGGGATTAGATGGAGTTGACAAATTTACAAAACCAAGATTGAAACAGATTTTTCTCTCCTTTCTTTTCATTTGTATCTTGCCTCATAAACTATTTCCTTAGTGATTTTCTTCTTTTCCTGCCTTTTTTTTCCAGATCTTCTACCTGATGGCACTCATTCTGTTCTTGCTGATCACCATGTGTCAGTAGTAATGTAGGTGGAAGAGAATTTCTGACTGTTTTGGTTGCAGCTTTTGTGTTTATCTGTTTGGTTTTGGGACACTGTTCAGTTTCAGGAAGTATTTTTATCTCACAGAAGTTTCCTTGTGAACAGTGATGCTATGAAGATCTTGTTTTAGCACCACGAAAGCTAGTGGAGGTAGTGCAGGTCTGTCTTCTGTCAGGAGCTGAAGTCTTTGATTCGAAAAGTAAAGTAACACTAAAGAGATTCGACATTGGTGTAACCTTATGCTTTCTGGCTCTTTCCCCAGCGCTACTGGGTACATACTTAGAACCACATTTTCCTCTCCCTTACACTGATACAACCCCAGGGAGCTGAGTGGATTTGCACCAATGTAACGGAGGAAATTTGGCTGCAAGTTTTGCGTGTAATGTGGTTATCAGAGTGCAACTGGTGCGCCGGCCTTTCCCACCACCTCTGAACTTGGGCGGCACATCGGCACCTGCCTCTGCGTGTGCTCACCCAACTTCGTAACAATGGACCACGCAAGGGGGGAGCATGAAGGGTGGAGTTAGAGGAGATGTGAGTATGAGTGGCAGGTGGCTTGAGCAAAAAGCTGTAATACTGAATTTATTTGTCATGCATGGTCTTTAGGAGGAGCCAGGAGGAGTTTGTTTGAGATATCTGAAGCACTGAGTGCTGCTGCAGCTTGGGAAGTGCCTCAGTGAGCAAAGCAGTGCTCCCAAACTCAGAGACCATCCACCAAGGGTGGGAGTGAGAGCTTGCATGCTGCGTTTCTACAGTTGAATGACAACCTAATCAGATGAGAGAGGTGGTAGGTAGCTCACATGGAATAAAGAAATAAAGGGAAAGCTTGGGAGTACCTGTTTTGGATAGCCTTTGCTTGCTTCTGGGGAAAGAGTCATGAGGGGATGGAGCTGAGGACTTGCTTTAATGTTTATTTCTGAGAGCATGTGAGAAGGCACAATGCTGCTGGTGAGGCTTTAGTGCTACCAAGGTGTGCTGCAAGGATTCAAGTGGAGAGGTGCTAGGCAGCTGAGGAAGCCTCTTGCTGCTGCATCTTAATCTGGAAATTAGGCTTGTTGTCTTGTTTTTCATTCCTGAACCTTGTTCTCGATTCTGTAGTCAAGAACTGAATATTTTTCTAGAAGATACCCTTCTGTAGGCCTCTGTCACTGGAAATTTGCCAACAGACACTTGGTGATTTTAGGTAGGCTCTTCTTTATCTTAAAGCAGTGTATCTTAAAGGAACACCTTCTGCCATGACCTGCCTTCTGGGACAAGTGGGACTCAGGAGCTTCAGGGTCCCATTTGCCCAGCAGCAAGGGCTGGTTCTCCCTGGTGCCATGCATCAGAGAGATGTCTTACTTGACAGGTGCAGGCTGGGCTGCAGACAGTGGAGAGCGAGATTTAGCAGTAAGTATCACCTGAGGACTGCCTTAAGCACTTTTTAGTATTTTGTCCAAGTTCTGAGGATAAAGCCAAGAAATTTTGCTCCATCAACCTTGCCCTGATTTTGCTGCCTGACATTGTTGGGAGGTCTTAGTTTGGTGCTTTTCAGGTATTCCAGCATGTTGTTCTGGAAGTGGTAAAACATGAGACAAGTTTTCTTTAAGAAAGTTAAAGATAGGTGCCTGTTGAACCACCCCACTCCATTTTTTCATTGATCTCCAGCTTGAGTGCTGTCCTGCCTCTAACTTTTCCTTTCTTGATACGGTTGTTACAAAGCTTGTCATGGGGCAACCCTAACTTGACAGAGTATTCTTGCATTTCTTCCCCTTCTCCTAAGCTAAGCATGGCACAAAGGCTCTAGTTCTGTTAGGGGATGAGCAGCTCCTAGAGGTGACCAAAGAGAGGTCAAAACCCCAAGCAGATTCTTTGATCTATCAGCAGCTTTTGATCCAGTTGATCAAGAGACATTATTGACCTGTTTGTGAATCCCAGCTGTGGCAATGGTCTGAATATCTCTTCTGGCAATTTGAAAGAGGGGTGAGTGAGAGTCACTGGGGATGATACTGACCTTGTTTTTGACTCTCCGCCTCCTATCCTATTGCTATCCAAAGGCTACATTTTAGGAGAGCGCCAATGTGGGCTATGTAGCTGTGCGTACACAGATAACTCATGGGTCTGCATCTGCACTTAAGCAGATCTGCACGTCATCTCTCTGACATGGACTTTGTCGCAGCCACGCCTGCCCATGAGGCATTTGGTTTGGATTTCAATTTCTGAGAAACCACAGCCAGTTCAGTCTCAGGCCATGACTCAGCAGCACTAGTTATGAGGAATGTGGTCTCTGCAGCCTTCACTGCTTCCAAATCAATTTCAGGTGCACGTCACACTCTGTCAGCTACACAAAATTTTCTCTGATTTTTTTCATTTCTGGCTACTGAGCACCACCAGACCATGACCAATAGGATAAGTGGAAATCTTTTATTCACTGATGTGTACTTGGATTACGATTCCCAAAACAGAGGTGGTAGAGGAGGATCTGTGCCTCACTCAGCAGCTACTTTGCGGAAAAGTTAGCATCTTGTCTTAAACTGTCGCTGAAGATAGGTTCATGCTGGATGTTGTATAGAAGCAATTGAGGTGCAGGCATATGTTCCCTTCTGCTGACTTGGCTGTGGTGATGCTAACCACAGCCAGGAAAGAAGAGCGAGCAACTGGGAACGGTAACATCTCAAACTACAGCAGAAAGATTGGCGAGACCTCTCCTGTCAGCACTTGGATTCCCTTGGTGTTCATTGAGGAATTAAAATTAACTGAGGGTGGTGGCAAAAAATAACCTTGCCTGCCTAGAAAATGCTAAAGCCAATACTGAAAAGCTGATCTGAAGACAGTTATGTCTCTTGGAATTTATATGGGGATTAAAACACATATCATCCTGGTAGCACATAGGCAATTTTATAATCACTGCTGGTATTTCACCTCAGGGTACTCTGTGGGGTGAAGAATTAATTTCCCACCTTTTTCTAAGGAAAAAGAGGCATGAGATTTGCTGCTAGTCATGAAAGAGAGTTTGTGGCCAAACTAGATCCTTTCTGGACCTCAGAAGTGATTGAACGGTCTGGGATGGGTCAGGGTATACCACCACACCTCCGGGAATCAAACCAGGGAAACATGCATGAAGAGAAATGCCACAAGATATTACATGGCCATTTCACTTCCATGTCAACAGGAAAAGATACCACGAGGCTGTGCAAAGCATAAGACAAACTGCTGTACAGAGCAGTGGCTGCAAAATTAAAATACAGGATGTTTTATGACATGCAATGCAGTGCCTCCTTTCTCCCCCCACATCTCTGCTTGTTACAGAAAGGAATCTCTTTCTTAATGAAAAAAACACCCAGTCTTGAGTAAGAGGAGGCAATGTAGACATTTTTTTTTTGCAGGGGCTTAAAATGACATCTTTGCACAATACCACCCCCCACCCCAGCAAACCTGCCAGCAGTTGAAAGATATAAATGGGGACATTTAGGGAAAAAAGCGTATTTAAGTTCCTTTGAAATGTGCTTGGCTAAAGGAATATTTTGAAGAGAGGGAGTGGAAAAACAAATGGAAAATATTTTCTCTGAAAGGGGAAAAAAAAAGCAGCAAGCTGTCCTTCCTAAATAGAGAAACTTGGCTGGTGTGTACTTTACACAGCCCTGGGTCAGACCTTGCAAACAACTACTAAATTAGGTCCAGCGACTTTGATGCTGAAAGCATGGAAGTGCCAATAATTAAATTGCATGAGATGTAGGAAATGACTGATGCGTCGGCCATGCCTATGACAGCAGAGTTCACTGTGCTGCCATTTGACCGATCCCTTTTTCTTTATGTAAGCAAAAGGGATTTACTTCTAAGGAAAATCAGCTAGTTTTGCACCTCTGTTTTCTTTTCTGAACTGCTAATCCCCTGAAGATATAGAGGCTATTTGAAAGAACAAATCAAAACTCCCATAATTTAGTGTTATATTATTTGTTGATGTATGGTTTGATTTAGTGGCTACTTATTATATCAGGTTACCATATAATTATCTTAATTATTGACTTCAGAAGTAAGTAGAGGGATGATGAGAGAGACAGGAAGGCTCAGTGGAAAGAGCATGGCTCAGAGAATCGAACACATCACAGTGTGCTCTTGACTCCACTGCTCACTTACTCTTCCATCAGCCAGCCTGGCCGTGAAATCAGGAGAGATCGCAGGGACAGGACTCAGATGCTGACCCAGGATTCAAAGAGATGCAGGAGAGCAGTAGAAAAAGGACAGAGGAAAGTTCTGAAAAAGAGATGTAAAATTAGCAGGAAAAAAAAATGGATACAGACTGCAGCGTACATTTGCATTGAAGCGTGGAGCCACCTGTGTGGTCACGGAGAAGGGGAGTTTTGCCACGAAGACCTGCAAATTGTGTCAGATCACAGTTCATCTCAACCCTCTACTGACTTCCTGTGTGAAGTCAGGTAGCCCTCAGATCCCTTTCTGCAAAACAAGGATGATAAAAATCACCCTCCAGTCTTTGGTTTTAGTTATTCGAATTACAGGAGCACAGCTCCTTGCAGAGCCTTCAGCCGTAGTTCTCGTGACATTGCTGCCGTTTGTGGCTTTCAGTCTCCTAGTCCTTTGTCTGATAACCATCGACCAAAGCCAAAGGCTTGAGTTAGTAGGCACTACTGCAATATAAAAGCAACAATGAAAGGCTGTCAGTGCAGTCTGTACTTCCTGTATTGATAATATTTGACACATACTGACAAAATACTTCATCTGTTGACAAGCTGAGTTGCATCTTTTTCCCTGAGAGAGGAGCAGGCACGCTGGTTCTGCTCAACCTGTGCAAATTACTTTCTTCAGTTTTGCTTTTCTTTCCTGAGCCAAAAAAATGGGGATAATAGAATGTATCTATTTCCTTCCTCAAAAAGATCAGTTAACGTGAAATGGTGCATGGTGGCTTAGTGCTGAATAAGTGGGCCACCCTAATCCAGCAAGGTATCCTCGTTCTATTGTACGCCTTTTCTGCATACCATCTGGAGTTGTTCTCTGCTTAGTATTTTCAGTATGTACCATATGTTTTTGCATGAAAATTCAATAAAATATGCATTATACATGAAAAGTGCTGTAGTAAATAAAGGAAGGATGAAATCCAGTCCCCTTTGTGAACGGCAGGGGCCCCAAATCTTCATAAAAGGTTTAGTCTAGTCTGACGTCTGTGCTTTTCTCCAATTTACTCTGTGTCAGTCTTTAGGAGATGCTCTAATTTAAAACAAAACTCTGCTTCCCTGATGAGGTTATTAGATGTACTTTGGCTGCCCTCTGCTGAGAGCACTGAATAACTCAGGGAAAATGTCCTTTCTCCAAGGAAGGTAACAGTAGGAGGAATTCTCTGTTCGTCCGCGCTCTGGGTTGTGTCACTGCTGCTGGTGGTCATCTCACTGTTGTGTCTCTCACTGTTTGTTTGCTACCTGTCAGAGGGCAAAGTCTTCTGAGCTTGCAGCCCTATTTGGGTTTTAGTGCCCACCACTTGTTGTCAAGGGCTGGGTGGTTTTGTAGACTTCTGAAAATGTGGGCTCAGGCGTTGCCCGTCATGCAAAATTGAGGAGCATTACACAAGGGGTGGCCTTGGGAGGAGACAGGCTTCTTTCCCCGGGCACTGTTGCAGTCCCACTGAGTGGGATTTGAGCTGTACCTCAGCCCCTCCTACACATCACAGCAATTCGCCACCGCGTGCCGTTCTTCATTGGGGTGACGATTTCTTCCAGTGCCATCTCCCACCCCTCCGTGGGCATCGCAGCACTAATGCTTTGCTGTATTTCTGTAACTGGGAAAGGGCAAAGGGTTTGCTCCAGCATCAACAAAAATGACTGAAGCACTTGCTGTTTCTTGTGAACAAAGTGTTCCTGCTCTGCCAAGCTCTCGTCTTCGGGAAGAAACAAGGGTCCTCTGCAGATTTTAGTGCGTGTGTAAAACAATAGCTCTGTTGTAGCTATTAATGCTCTCTGTAATGCTCTGTTTTTAATACTTCTTAGCAAGTTGATTTATTATTATATCTTCAGCTGGACTGTGCACCAAAGTGTTTTGATGATGAAAGGAATGTTATACACACATTTAATTACTGCCCACATTTTTGTATAATTTTATCATTTACTGTTTTAGATGAGACATCGAGTTCTTCTACAGGAAAAATGCCCAGTAAAAAATAGATTATTTAAAAGCTAATCTGAGATGAGTTTGGCACTTAAATATGAGAAAATATAATTGTTCCTTTCTTCCTGCCTTTTCAGATGGTCCCTGATTACCAAAATGTACAAGAACTCCCTTATCTGGACATGGTGATTGCAGAGACATTGCGCATGTACCCACCTGCATTCAGGTATCATTTTTTTCCCCCTTCTGATTCCACAGGGTAGATCCGTAGCTCTATAAAATGGAAATCTACTCTTGGAAGACCAATGCGCCCTTAGTCTCTTTGCCGACATCAATACTGCTTGTGCATTTGAAAGGTACAATGTGGCCTGTTGAAGGAAAACTGGCTAATACTGGTGCTGCTAAAGCATTTTTGTACAACAGATTGGCCAAGATTGCTTCCTCACCATTCTTTACATCCCCAAGGTTAGAGGAAGGAGTCCAGATGCTGCTGCTTCCATATACCTCAGGCTTTGGAGTATGGAGCAAAGACCTACCCTAGCCTGTTAGCTAGTGGATGAGTTACCTTGCTGGACATTAAGGCCCTGCTCTGTGGAAGGGTTGCACATTCAGAAAGCTGTATTTGACATGTGTTTTTAGGTTGGACCCCTACCGTTTTGCACTTAGTACTGTGTTAATACTAATATAGCTGAGGTAATGGCTACATCCATTAAATTTCAAAAGTTTTTCCCCAATTCACACAAGACTGATTTTACTAAGTTATATTGATGAACTGAAAACAAGGGGAAAAGAAATTAGAAAACTGTTTGATTGTCAAATTTCCAAGTTATCACAAGCATAAATGCAAATGTTAAGAATGGAACTTTCATAGCGGTCAGCCAGTTGCACGGCTTCTCATGAAGCTGGGCAAGAAATTCAGATGACTGGAGAAGAGCCAAAGCTGAGCTTGCTGTGAGAGCCTTTGAAAAATGTACCCCATGATTGCAAGCACTTTAAAATAAATTAAAAAAAAAAATTAAAACTATATTCTCTTTTATATGTTCACAAAGATCAGAAGTCAAGATTTTTCCATGCAGGATTCTTCAGCAAGTAAATGTCAAAGCTACTTGCTCCTGGATGAGATCACTTGCTTTACTATGTTATACGTGGTATACAAGTGGAAATTGTTTTGTCAGTTAAAGCATCAGGCATCTCTGCATTTCAGCTGAAACACTGGGAAACAATTGATGTTTGTCAGATGGGAAACAGAATGAGAATGGAGCAAAGTTGTTCCGAAGTTTCGGTTGGTGTTGTCAGTGGTGTTTATTGATCTGGCTTTTACTCTGATGGATGTGGAATGGATAGGACAGTCTAGTGCCTCAGAAAGATGCTAATTGCCTATGACAAGGATAATGCTGAGTTAGGGGAAAATTCAGTAGCAGCCAAGCTTGTTATAAAATAAGTTGGGCTTTTAAAAAAAAAAAAAAAATGAACTTACTAGCCAGAGAACTTTCTTCCCCAGAACTCATGTTTCCACTATCGTCAAATTCATGTAAGGATGAGAAGGATGGCTTGTCAATGTGTTTTTTAGCATGCTAGTGTTTTGTTCCAGGTTTGGAGCCTCTGTTATTTATTTGTCTATGAGAAAGAGAGAGATGGGTGACAGCGAGGAAAGAATGTGTTCCTGTAATGATATCAAACTGACAGCCCTGAAACTGAAATCTTTGTTCAAGATTTGGGGAGCAGCAAAGGGAGCTCCTGCACAGTCTTGCCCTTGTGCTCCCAGCTGGTGCCAGGGAATAGCTCGTAGGCTGAGATAGCAAGGCTCCTGCCTGGGTCAGGGCTGGTTTGGGGTATGAAGCGACCACCCAAGCACCAAAAGATCTAGATCAGGATTTGCCACCGCACATGCACACCCACACGCCATTTTTGAGATGGTTTACAGATGCAAGCTTGACTTTAGCAAATGGCTTTTCTCAGTCTTCTTATCACAATGAGGTTGCTAAGGACAGTCCTGCTCGGTCACCTGTCACCACAGGGTGGGAGGAAACTGGAGAGTTTTGTTGCTAATGTCATGCCTGTCTTTGATGAGTGTGTGTGAAATGTAGTTTTCCAAGGCTCGTGAATTAGTTGTATTTTTGTGGCAGCAGCAGCAGCACACTTAGCCCTAATATTAAGATCATCCCTTGCTAAGTTTCAGGTGCTATCCCAACATGGGGGAGCTTCTCAAATAAACAAACTCAAAACTATATTTGATTTTTTTTTTCCTGAAAGCAAGCCAGCATACTCTTTCTGCCTGTTATTAGAGATGACTGACACAGTTCATCTGCTATTTTCATAAAAAATTAGTCTAAACGCAACATTCGCGGCAAAATTGCAGTTAACAGTTAATGCTTTGGAAAACTGTAAGCAACCAGAAATGCTTTCCTGTGAAAAAGGCAAAAGTTAGCCAGCTGGGTTGGAACTGTGTGCTTCTAGGTGGAGGTGATTGTAACCTGAGAAGACATTAGCATGGGCAACGGTTGCTGTATTTATCTGCTGGGAAAGTGTTACTCCTGAAATGTCAGGGTCAGTCCAGCTGAAGGGATTGACTTTTATGGTTCCCTCCTGCTGTGGTTTTACCTTTATTAATCATCTGGGATACGTGACACTTACTGTTGCAGATTCACTCGGGAAGCAGCTAAAGACTGCGTAGTGCTGGGGCAGCGTATTCCAGCTGGGGCTGTCATTGAAACTGCAGTTGGACATCTCCACCACAACCCTGAGTTCTGGCCAGAGCCTGAGAAGTTTATTCCTGAGAGGTACGTGGAGTAATGCTTTCCATTCTTAGGTTGAAGTCCTTATTTGTGCCGGTTCAGATCAAAGGCCTGCCTTAAAGGCTGTTTCACACATTAGGGTGGGCACAGGACTCTTGCCCATCCAGTGGAGACACCGCATCCTGCTACCATCAGCCACCATCACCCACTATTCACCTGAAGCAGTATTTCCACCAAGAGGAGCAGAGTTTAATTTAGATCATAAAAAGATGTTATTTCTACCAAATTAGACCAAAGTGGTGATAGTGGCGCATCCCACAGAGGGTGCAAGATTTGGTCAAGGTTGAAATGTGGCACAGATTTTCAGACCTGTTTCCAAGCCAGGTGCTGCCTCTGGATGCAGAAATTCTGAAGTGAGATTGTATATCCACCAGCATGGAGGTACCCAGGAAACTTGTCCTGCTCCTGGCTGGTTTAGAACAGCGTTTTCACCTGAGATCTTGGAATGGTGTGGGTACACTGTGAGTGGGGAACCTACCCCATCTCCCACTGGGAGTTTGTTCTCTGTCCGTAAGTTAAGATCCTGGGTTCTTAGCTCTGCTTGGCAAGACAGACTTTCACGTGGAGCATTTACTGTCTTCAGCTAGGGAGGCGAAGGACTGTCAAGTTGTGGTTTGATACCCTGCCCTATCTTACAGAAACTGAGTTGAGCTTTCAGGGAGAGTTTCAGCTGATATGGTGCTGTGTGGAAGCACAATTTAGTTTTGTGGGCAGCTGTATTTTAAGCTCTTCTGTGGGCAGCTGCATTCTAAGCTACCACTACGTTGAAAAGTCTACTAAGAAAAAAGTGCATGCTCCACAAACAATTGGGTGTGAGGCAGGCAGCCCAGAACCATCTTTGCCAGTAAGACAACTTAGCACATGCTCCATCAGGCACCTTAGGCCATGAAGAAGAGCAATGCCAGGCTTAGAAAAGCACAGAGTTTTTCTTGGGGAGGAATCTGAGCAATAACTGGAAACCTGGGTTGTTTTTTTTTTACCAACGCGTATCTAGAAATGCTGTCTTAATTGTTTGTTCACCACTTAAAGAGTAGTATGAGAACACATTACAGGGTAAAAAGAATAGTGGGGGCTACAGTCCTCTTGACTCATACAGTGCTGTTTGTTATGAATCTGAGATTAATTCCCTTTTGAAATTTCCCTGAGGAATGAAGCATAATTACTAACACTCTCCCCAACTTGTATCAGTTGGTAATGTTAGCAAGAATTATAAAATAAGAGCTTAACAAAAAAATAAATTAATTCAGCTACAGCCTTTTTTCCCCTAATATTTTGTTTTGAAAGCTGCCTCAGGAATAATACAAGGGAGACTTTAAATTTACCAGAATGATATATGGGGTGAGCAAGGCAAGAATTGCATTAACCTGTTTGCGTGGGATATACAACAGTGCTCAGTACATGAGTTAATGGTCCTTCAATCTCAAATTACCGGCTTCTATAGTACTTTCTGCAGTAGTATCCCGATCTTTCTTAGGATATGGGGATGGGGTTAGTGGAAATACACAATATTATTCTTTTCCAAACCTCAAAATAGGCTGTATTACCTCTAATCTCTTTCTACTCTGCATATGTTCTCTGGGCCTTGGTAGCCTGATGTTCTTGCAAACTGTATCCAAACAGATGAGAGATTTTCAGAGATGACCTGAACAGAACCTTTATCCACATACAGAACTGGAAAAGTAGTTCTGTACTACCAGAACAGCTCCAAATGCTTTATGACATGAGAAGACTATGTAGCTTGTCAGGATAATGCCATTGCTGGAAAGGTTTGGTTGCTTTAAGGAACCGCTCTGATCAGTGACTCAGCGCAGGGCAGGATGAGCCTCACTTTGTTGATTATGCATTGACCATAATAATTTGTACTGACTCAGACTCTGTACTCTTGTCTGTACATATTCTGTCCAGTATACATCCATCTTTGCAGATGTTGGCAAACAGATTTTATTTTTTTTTCCTTTGCAGTACTGTTCAAATATAAATTTAGCTAGTTGATACAGATCTGCATGCAGACTACCACATTCATCGGTCTTTCTAATTGGACTGAGGTACTTCAGCTTTAAGAACAGAACTGTCTACAATTTCGAAGTTTCCCAGCTGGGAACCTGGTCTCTTTGGGCCAAGAGCAGAAAGAAAGGCTGTACTGAATTGTACCAGCTTTCTTCCACAGCCTGTCCAATCCCATGAGATTTCATCTCCCCTTGCAAGCTTCAAAGAGAAATTCCCATTGATCTGCATCTGTGGTGCGCAGCAGGGGAGTGCTGTTGCTAATTCTAGATTGTTCACATTGCAGCCTGTTAGTTTCTTCTTAGGTGTAATCTTTCCCTCATACATGCAAAAGTCTACACAGCTAGCATGTCTTGCACCTGAAATTCTCCTGAGCGTGGTCATCAAGTGAAGACAATTCATTAAAGATAGATAGGAAGTAATACTCATGTATGTCTGTCCTCTTCTGGAATCACCAGCTGACAAAGGCTGATGGCCATAAGTCAGATATCTGTTTACTTAAGAGTGTCATCCCCATCAAGACATAATCTGTCAATAGTCCCCTTGACCTGTCTATTAGACCAATTGAAATAACTATCTTTGAGATACAAATGAAAAACATGGAATCAGGAGCAAAAAAAGCATTTGAACTGGTTTCCATCTCTGTACCTTCTAGGTTTACGGAGGAAGCCAAGAAGGAACGACATCCCTTTGCATACCTACCCTTTGGGGCAGGACCCCGTGGCTGCATTGGCAGGAAAATGGGTTTGCTGGAGACAAAAATCACTCTGCTGAGGATTTTGCAGAAGTTTCAATTTAAGACCTGCCCAGAGACTGAGGTTTGTATATGTAGAGGCTTAAAGGCCACACTTGTCAACTTCAGGGAGTTGAGAGTTTGTCCTAGGCAGGATGACTGACCTGCCTTTGTGACTTTCTCTTTGTTTGAAAAAACTGTTAGAGCCACTTCCATAAGAAGGAGGGACAAGAGGCCTGGGCTGTGTGTTTTAATCAAAACGTGATTTAACCTTTATGATTTTTCCAACAACACAAACATTTACACAGCTCTGCCTTAGTGGAGAGCGGTGTAGCAACACCACAGTCAAAATACCTTGATTTATAGAAGGTGAGAACAGGTGTCCATCTTTCATGGGATCTCACCACTTTAGTATCTGCCTATTGCTATACATATCGCACCTGGCACTTACTCAGCAGCTTTAGAGTTTACAGAGTTAATTTCTTTCTGTTCAGATCTACAGTATATCTGGGCAACCACTACCTCAGCCTCTGGCTGTAAATTCTATTTAATATTATACTACCGAAGCTGGCTGTAAAACAAGTACTTTACAGCCTCCACAGTAATCCTGGTATGAATTGGTCACCCAGCAGAAATGTGTGTCTGTATGTGGAGGTGTTATACACACATAAACAAATACCTACAACTGTACATAAGATGCTCTTTTTTTTTCTTACAGATTCCTTTGCAGCTGAAATCAAAAGCCACACTTGGACCCAAAAATGGAGTCTACATTATGCTAGAATCTCGCTAAAAGAAAATTTACATCCTGAAGCCTCCTGGGATGAGATCTCTTGTTCAGTGACTCCCTGGGTTTAATTATTTCTCAAAACCCCAAAGACAGGTAGGAGCCTAAGTCCCACTGATGGTCAGTAGGTGCTGCCTCACTGCCCTCTGTGGGAGAACCTCCAGTTAATTTTTAAAATGAGACATGGGCTCCACAGTCTTTTTGGTGGTTTTCAAATTGCCATGAATAATATCTGTAAAGAAGCATCCTGCTTTCACTTGTTTTTCTACATTACACTTCCTTTGACTCATCTTTGAGAATGCTTTCTTCATGCTCAAGTTCAATAAATGAAGCAAGTGTTAAGCTTACACGCGATGTACGATAGATCTTAATTACAATTCATTATCTCACGCATCCTTCTCATGCACTTTTAAGTCCCTACTCTAGAAAAAGCCCAAGAGGCACCACAGTTATAGCAGAAGACCTGGAAGCCAGTGCATTGGATTTTATTGATGAACTCTGCTAAAAATCAAAGCTGAATGTCCTGCACAATGCTTAATCTCTCCCTGTGTGAGTGGAAGGAGTTGCACCTTCTTCATGCTTTTGAAATGATTTGAAATACACTTAGATTAACAATTTGCACTTGGCACATTGCATTGACATGACTGAAGAGGAATGAAGTTCCCTGCTTACCAGTTAAGTTCCAGTAGCTAAGACCAAATAAATGAGGTGACAGCCATTTTGCTGCCTACTGAACTGCTATTGGAAAGGCAGAGAAAAAAAAAAGAATTTAAAGAAAGCAGGATGACTGGAGGAAATTTAAGGGTAATTAGAAGGTGTTAGTACATCTGCTTTACATTGAGGACTTTCCTTTCCAAGCATTGCAGTTGGCACCATCCTTTCTAGCTCATTGACTCAAGGAAATTTAGAGCACTGCATGCACTAAAGCCAATGGGAAGGGAGCAGGATCTAGAATCATCAGTCCCAGCAACTCTCTTGATTCCTTTTGTGACCCTGATCACGTCCCAAGTGTCTCACTCCACTCAGGAAGGAATTTGTTTGATTGCCAGCTGCAGCAGCACTATGGACCCATTCAAGCTGTATGACTGTGCACAAGCATCTTCACAGCCAAAGCAGCAGTACGCTTCCACTCTTCACGTTCTCTCCATGGTCTTTCCTACTCCTCTACACAGCCCTTCAATCACCACACAGCTAGTGGAGCATCACTCAGAAGTGATGAGCTGACCAGAAAAAAAAAAAAAAGTAATTTCCTTCAGTGGGCACCACAAACTGGCTGTACAACAAAACCATGAGAGGAGATGGTCTCAGTCTCAGGGTTCTTTTTTTTCCTTTTTTTTTTCCTTTTTTTTTTAAGTTTTTATAAATAGCAAAAATTCTTATGGCACCCTATAAAAATAAGGAAGCATCTTTTGGTTCTTTGCAAGTGTTGGCCTTCTGCCTGCTGACATACTCTGCTCGAGGTTTCCTTAGGTACAGCATCTCTCTTGGTGGTATGCACAGGGAAGTGTCATGGCAGCAGGAGGAAGAGACTGACTGCTCAGCTTCAAGCTTCACTGCAAGGATTGCTGGAAGGAGCCATCTGCTCACTGATCTCTAGCTAGTTCTCTAGTGTCTCTCCAGCAAGCACCTTTTGCTGCCTTCTTCCCACATGCTGCCTTAACACTGATCAAATTACTCTATCTTGTTCCTGGAAGATTTTGTCTTTCACTTTCAAGGGATTTTTTTTTTTTTTTTTAAAAAAAAAACAGAACTGTACAGGTTGTAGTGGTGAAGTACTGTCCTGGCAGTCTTGGAATTGTTCCAATTTCCATGAAGCATCTCTGGCATGCTGAACAAAAGTGCCCTGATATAGACACACTGATTATATGAATTACTGATGGAATGATTGTTACTTATTTGAAAAGCAACACACTGTATATCCCCTGGTTTCTACATGTTATCCATCATTTTTTGCCTCCTGAAAATAGTGTGCTGGCAGCTGATTTACTGTACAGCTTATACATACAACTGGAAAGAGGTTAGATGGGCCTTGCCTAAAAACTTCCCACTTACCTGAATGAGCAGGAAGCTCATTCCAGTCTTAAGTAAGTTGTCAAACACTTGTTTGTACCTTCAAAAATTTTTTTACAGTTTTTCTTCCTTACATGAATTAACAGGTCATTGCGTGTTTTTTGACCAAATACTCCAAGCCTAAATCAGGTTTGTGCCTTTCTTCCCTGTGCTTTTGTATGGATTGTTCTACAGCTTGTCTGAATGCTGTTTCTATGTTTATCCAGGGAAGTGCCACTAACGTGTAGAGTAGTTGAACAACTCCTATTTCTGTGCCTGAACAGAGCATTATCATCTTGAACACTGTGTTGACTCCACTCGAAAAAAACAGTACTGCAGTGGCTACAACTGTGCATCACATTTTAACAGGCTTAGAAAGTGCACCAAGAGTCTTTCCCAGTCGCTTCTAAGTTGAACACGGGCGCTATGTGTGCAAGTAAACTCACCTGAGGCTGTGCTAACTTTTTTTTCAACTGTTCTGCAAAGATTTCTGGTTAGGAAGTATTACCTTGTTTCACCTGTCAGTTCATAGTGATATGGAATAGAGGAATTGTTTTTGCAGTTGTGGGCCAAGTCAGACTTCTGGAAGCACATCATCCCTTGTTCTACATGCAGCCCTATTGAGACAGCTAGGGAGGTAAGATGGAGAAAAGGCTGCCAGTTTTCCAGAAATACAGGAAGAGCCCTAAGCCATTTCTTCCTTTTAAACAACAGCTGCTGACAGCAGGCACTGCACAGACGTTTTACCAGGATACTTAGTGATGCTGGTCCTCGCCTTGGCTGTGTGGGCTCAGCAACATACCTAAAGAGTGAGGTGTATTGAGGCACTGATGCTGCTCTAGGCCCCTGGAAACACACATTTGCAAAAAAAAAAAAGAAGACAAGAGACTGACAGCAGCTCTCCAAATCAGAAACTGGTAATATCCTGTTAATCACGGTGTGTTTGTGCATCCATGTAACATGGTCCCGAACTGATCCTGAGCACAGTTGACTTTAGGATTCCTTAAAAAAAAAAAAATCTACTTAAAAAAAAAAAGCATTATGTTTATAGTTGCAACATCAAAACATAACTTTATATCCTTAAGTTATGGTGACTATTAGTATTTCTGGTACAGCATGCTTCAGTCAACAGCAGTTGAGTCTAGGAAGGAACAAGGAAGCTGATTTAAAATTATTTCTCTCCTCTGAAACAGTAAGTGTGTTGTCTTGCATTGCTGAGCTGTGGGTTTGTTTAAATTCGGGCATGTCTGTTTTACAAAAGGGTCTTAGTCATTCTTTGACAGCTGATATGAAGCAAAGGCTGCTTGGTAGAGGAAAGGTTCTATTAAAAACATCTTCTGGGACTTTGCAGTGATTACAGAAAGCTGTCAGTATAAAATAGTATTTTATATTCTATGTGACTGCTGATACAGAAAACCTTTACAGTTTTGTACTTTGTAAATAGTATTCCTAGAAAAATGGAGCTGGGTTTTAGAAATTTCTTATATTACACTTCATTGATTTCAGATTGGAACTATCTATTCTTACCTGGTATTAAACTGCAGAATTTCCTCTCTGTGTGTGATACTTTCTGAAATGACCACCTCCTCATTTCCCTTTGTTAAATGATGTTTCCAACAGCTTCACCTATTATCAGAGTGTTCTGTGCATTTACATGCTAAAAGAATTTAAAGAATTTAAAACTGACTTATAAACTCTTTATTTCATTGCTTGGTTTGCACTGGCCCTGCTCTTTTCTT
This sequence comes from Chlamydotis macqueenii, assembly GCF_036417535.1. NCBI lineage: Eukaryota > Metazoa > Chordata > Aves > Otidiformes > Otididae > Chlamydotis > Chlamydotis macqueenii. Next base: position 62,683,414 of record NC_141556.1, on the reverse strand, counting down.
CATCCGACTGTGAGAAATTTGATTCGTCTCTAAGCTGTTTGCTCGCTGCACTGCTGGGTGCTTTCAAGGAGGGAGCAGAATTTTTGCAAGTAGAGATGAAGCTGTGACCAGACCTGAAAAAAAGAAGTGCAAGGGAGCTATTCAGGCCCATGAAATGGTAAGCACCAGTAACTGTGGTGTCATGGTTTAACCCCAGCCAGCAACTAAGCCCCACACAGCCACTTGCTCACTCCCTCTCCAGTGGGATGGGGGAGTGAATTGGAAGAGTAAAAGTGAGAAAAATTGTGGGTTGAGGTAGTGACAGTTTAACAGGTAAAGTAAAAGCCGTGCATGCAAGCAAAGCAAACCAAGGAATCCACTCACTACTTCCCATCAGCAGGCAGGTGTTCAGTCATCTCCAGGAAAGCAGGGCTCCATCATGTGTAACTGTTACTTGGGAAGACAAAATCATAGAATCATAGAATGGTTAGGGTTGGAAGGGACCTTCAAAGGTCATCTAGTTCAACCCCCCTGCAAGGACCAGGGACATCCCTGACTAGATCAGGTTGCTCAGAGCCTCATCCAGCCTGGCCTTGAACGTTTCCAGGGATGGGGCCTTCACCACCTTTCTGGGCAACCTGTTCCAGTGTTCTATAACTCGCATTGTAAAAAAATTTTTCCTAATTTCTAATCTAAATCTACCCCCCTCTATTTTAAAACCATTACCTCTCGTCCTATCGCAACAGGCCCTACTAAACAGCCTTTCCCCATCTTTCTTGTAGGCCCTCTTGAGGTACTGGAAGACCGCTATCAGGTCTCCCCGGAGCCTCCTCCAGGCTGAACAGCCCCAACTCTCTCAGCCTGTCCTCACAGGAGAGGTGCTCCAGCCCTTTTATCATCTTCGTGGCTCTCCTCTGGACCTTCTCCAACTGGTCCATGTCCTTCTTGTGTTGGGGGCTCCAGAACTGGACACAGTACTCCAGGCAGGGTCTCACCAGGGCAGAGTAGAGGGGGAAAATCACCTCCCTCGACCTGCTGGCCACGCTCCTCTTGATGCAGCCCAGGATGCGGTTGGCCTTCTGGGCCGCAAGGGCGCATTGCCTGCTCATGTTAAGCTTCTCGTCCACCAGCACTCCCAAGTCCTTCTCCTCAGGGCTGCTCTCAATCCATTCCCCGCCCAGCCTGTATTTGTGCCTGGGGCTGCCATGACCCAGGTGCAGGACCTTGCACTTGGCCTGGTTGAACTTCATGAGGTTGGCACGGGCCTTAACGCCAAACGTCTTTGCCGTCCTCATTCTTCCTCCCAGCTTTATATGCTGAGCATGATGTCATATGGTATGGAATATCCCTTTGGTCAGTTGGGGTCAGCTGTGTCCCAACTTCTTGTGTACCCCCAGCCTAGTTGCTGGTGGGGTGGTGTGAGAAGCAGAAAAAGGCCTTGACTTTGTGTAAGCACTTCTCAGCAGTAACCAGAACATCCCTGTGTTATCAACACTATCTAGCACAAAACACGGCCCCATACAAGCAACTATGAAGAGAATTAACTCTACCCCAGCCAAAACCAGCACAGGAGGCCATACAAATTAGCCATTCTGCTTGGTTTTGTGCTGGAAGAAATAGTCCAAGTAAAGCAGCGTTTCTACAACTCCCACTTGCTCGTTGGCTCAAAGGCAGCGCTCAGCAATGGTTTCTAAGCAGCAAAGTGCAAGGCTTCTCCAAGCCAAGCAGCACTGAGCACACTGCCGCAGCTGGTATGTGCCTCTTACCGCCCACCCCTACTTCGCCAGGCTGCAGGTATCTGAAATGAGTAGTGCACTGCCACTCCTTTGCTGCCACCAGTTCCAGATGGGATTTTTTGACACCCACATCTTACAAAATCTATGTACAACATCATGATAAACCTGACTACAGGTAAAACTCATTAAATGGTGTGGTGGGTTGACCTTGGCTGGCTGCCAGACCACATCCAGCACAGCAGGAGGGGAGTCAGGGATTCATAAGCTACAGTGCTCCATACCACACTACTGGCATAGCAAAGTTTTTTTGGCTTCTGGTGCCTTGCCATCTGTCTTGCTAGGATGGCTCTGTAATCAAAAAAGGAAACAACCTTCACAGCTTATATCTGTCTCCTTGCATGGTGTAGGCGTGAATGAGAAATTATTACACTGTTCCTGCTCAGTTTCTTGCCTTAAGTCCTCCACACTCAGAGAAGAGGTTCATTATCAACTTTTGTCTGAAGTTTAGATTTAATGCAAATGACTCTTTAATCTGTTTATTTCCAAATGCAATCCAGACAGCTGTAGAGGTACGCCACTACTTAACAGCAGCATCTTTAAGAAAGTTTCCAAGAACTCAGCATCTGTCCTGGTTTTGGCAGGGATGGAGTTAATTTTCCTCTCAGTAGCTGGTGTGTTTTGGATTTCATATGTGAAGAATGTTGATAAACACACTGATGCTATGAGTTGTTGTTAATGAGACCAAGGACACTGTCTGGCTTTCCAAGTCTCACTAATCTGCAGATGGAAGAAGCTCGGAGAGAGACAATTATAGACCCAAAGAGAGTATTCCATGCCATAAAAGTCATGCTCAGTGTATAGGTGGGGGCTGGCCAGGGTGGGTATCTGACTTCCTGGCATCCATCCCTCTTTCTTGCTCACTGGCATCATTTCCTCTACCTTGCCGGCTCCCTTTCACTCCTTTGCTTGCTGCTCAGTTTTGTTTCCTTGATCGCTCTCAGGATGGGCTGTATCGGTCATTGGGACATCGCGTGGTGAGAAATCGGGCATTGTTCATTTTGTGTACTTTAGTACCCTTATATTCTGTTATTATTGTAATTTTCCTTTGCTAGTTTAGTAAACTGTCGTCATCTCAACTCTGAAGTTTTCCTCCCAATTCTCTCTCCCATCCTGCTGAGAGGGTGAGCGAGAAACTGTGTGGTGACCAGGGCTAAACCACAACAGCAACGTAGTGAAACATGGTGTTTTTAGTATTGAGACAGAGAAAAGCATTACAAGGAATATAGTGGTTTGAACATCTGTTTATTTACTACACACAAGAAAGTTACCACTGCAGTTTCAAAAGTGGAAAAAAGGGTAACTTTTATTTTTTTGTGTGTTAATGGAGAAATAACAGATGACAAAGTAACACAAACAGCCATTTCATTCCAGTTATTTTACTTACACATATACACACACATACTTCCACATCCCCTCCAAGAATAAAGTTAAAGGTTTTAAAAATATTACTAGCCATCATAAATGTTATTTAAAAATATCTCAATTTTTTTCCATGAAAAAATGTTTGTTTCAATTTTCTGGCAAAAGATTAACATTACTTTATCTATTTCAGTCCTTAGCTGAAATGTTGCTTATGTTCAGAGGAGGAAAGGCATACCACCTGTATTCTCATTTGCCATGAACTTATACATGAACATGTTTTTTGTTTTGTCAGAAAAATCTTATTCTGCACAGGTATGAAAGCTTTCATACATAAATGTTATCCTCCTCAATTAATGTAGTTGCTGATCAGCCCATCTGCTGATGGGAGATTTATCACATATGTTCTATTACAATCTTTCAAAAGAAAGAATACAGTCACCTTGCTTTTCCACATCCTGTGTTTTACTAAGTTCAAACACAAATAAGAGTATTCTCCTTTAGATATCATTCTGCTAGTTTTACAGTTCATATAAAAAGCAGGTCTGCACAGCCTTACTCCAGCTAATCATGGCTAAGCTCCTGGTTCACAGTGCTGAAGTAACAGAGAGTTACCCAGTGTACAGCTGTCACTCATCATCCAGACAAATTAAAAATAAGTGCTTCTAGAATACAGGTAGAGATGAGCTTTTTTTGTTCTATACAGAGTCTGTCCTAAGGCTTTTGCAGTACACTACAGCTAACAAGTACTCATTTAGGAGCACTAAAGCTCTGATAAAGTATCTATCTACACAACAGCAACTTTAACCTAAAGAAATACTTGACAGTTCAAGGTTTTTTTTATTATCTGCTTACATGTAGACTGACTGCTCAACAGTAGTAACACCTTTTTTTTTTCTGGGAATTAAAAAGTAAATATTCAAGTTAATCTTAAGATTTTTAAAAGTTCCAGCTCTGTGGCTGAAAACCACTCCCCAGGTAAGCACATTTTTCCTGCAAAAAAGTCCAAAGACACTTTGATTACACAGTTAACCAGTGTATCTCCTGCAACCAAAGGGGCAGAACACCTAATGAGACAGAGTCACTCACTGTCCTTCCCCACTGCTGTAAGAGAACCTTAAAGCTGCTCCACAGAAACAAGATATTGCTAATCAAGCAGTGCAAACAAAGTATGGTGTTCTTAAATGACAGGGTGAGTTGCCTTCCCTTCTTCCCCCTCAGCACCTGCCAGCACTGTCTCATTTGCAGGCACAGTGAAAGTCACCAAAAACTTGTGTTCTCACAGACCCAAAATACAGCATTTATTTGATAGAGTGAGTCAACCGAGTAGAACAGCACCAAGCAACCTTTGCTATACTTCATGTCTTTTATACATGTTTTAAGTGAGAAAAATTAACAAGTGAAAATAAGACTCTCTTCCTTTTCAACAAGCAAGTTTAATCTTTGGGGCTTTGTTGGTGAAGATTAAGTAGGGACAAAAACCAGTCCTACTAAGAAGTTATGCAATGACTTGAGCACAGAGACAGAGATTGTACAGTCTACTTTGCAAACACTTGAATGGCTGCTGTTACAGGAGACAGATTATTTGAAAAAGCAAGTTTCATCAAATTTGGAGTTGAAAGATAAACAGGTAGAAACAGCCAGCCTCTGACCAATAAGCACATGTAAAGATCTATCCTGAAACAATTGTAACTGAACATTGTTTAAACTTGGCACTCATAGCCAATCCTCATGTTACAGTCATCAGTGACTTCATCTAATAAATTTTTAAAAATCTCTAATAATGCCAGGAAACATTATACCTGCTAAAGAATAGGAGACGGACATAGGATTTTAAGAATTCTAAGACATCCTTTGTGTCTTTTTCTCTCTCATTTTCTATTGCACAGAAAGGATAGAGAATAAATGTTTCTGAACACTCACCTACCCAATTACACAACTTCTAAAAATAACTTTTTCTCCCTTAAGCCAATACTAAAAAAAATGTCTATACCAGCTAAACATACTGATGACAGGTTTTGCTGCTATAGCATTTTCGCCAATGCCTGGTCAATGTATTCTATGAGATACTCTGGATAAATCTGCTGCTTCTCAAAGATGACAAAGATAGAAGGGTTTGAAGAGTTATTCACACAACTGTCATAGAAGTTTTGGTTGTCCTTCAAAGGAGGCCGCACATAAGAAGAATTACCAAGAGTGAACTCTCCCACCAGCACCCGCGCCAGAAACATGGTCTTGTGGTATGAGTCTTCCCTGCAGTAGTTGTCAGAATAAGATGCATCCCTTGCAAAATAGCTCCCTGCAGAAGAGACACCAAGACAGAGTTGATAAGACACCAAAATCACAGGGAAGGAAGTGAGACAGTGTCAAAGCGAATTCATAAGCAGATGCATTAAGCAGTTCATGACGGCCTTTCCAAAGCCTTCTCTTGTACTGTGTGTCCTTCTTAGCGAAAACGGCCACTATGTATTGCCTACACTTTCAGTTTTCACAGCACACATGTTAAAAAGCCACACAAGTAATGTTGTAACATTATCATATTCCTCAAAAAGATTTCCTCTTGACCCTAGACATCCGCCTTCCCCAATCTCACCCAACCTCCTCTCCTGACAGAGGCTACAAATATTCATCAGAATATTTCTGAGTTACAAAGTATTCAAATGGATGGGCAGCCAGTCAGCCAGCCCGTCTCTTGGCTATTCCCCTTGGTATGCTGATCCTTTCCTGTACACAGGACAATGTAAAGGAATATAATTTGCTAACAAGGAAAAAAAAGCCTGTAAGCAGGATGGTATTGATGTTCCCGGGAAAAAAAAAAACAAATAATGCCACACTGCCTTCCCGTAGGAGCTTGGAGAAACTGGAACAGAAGTAAGCCTGGACTACAAGAGAAACCGTCCCTAGAAGTGGCCTCTCCTAAGCTCATCTTTTGTTGTAAGGACAGAGTGGAGCACAGAGGTAAAGGCTAAGAGAGCCTTTCGGTATGCCTTGGCTCCAAATGATCATTGCCAAAGTCAGCTATGTTGTCCACGTTGTCACCAAGATAAGCCGTAGATTGGCTGAGAGCCTTCTTTCTAACTTTACTCCTCTGCAGTAACTACTGAGAATTTTCTAGCAAGTCTAGGGTTAACGAAAGAGATGAAAAATAACCTTTGCCGTAGACTGTCCCATGAAGGCCACAGATCCTCCAGTCAAAGTTTTGCTGACAGATGGCATCAATGTATTTTTTACTGGTGCCATGAAATAAAAATCGCTCATCCGCAGCCTTTCCACCATTGCTTTTCTGCATTTGTTCCTTCTGCCTGCAATCAGAAGCAGCATCTTGGCAGTTACACACTGTTCAGACAGGTTCCAGCCACACTAGTATTCAAAGATGATTTTCCATAAAGAGTACATTCTGAAAATCCTTACATCAAGGACTAAACTTTGGGCACACAGGCTATCTTGCTGTCTAACTGGGTACAAACATGCTTCCATTATACACAACTGCCTACCAATACTTAATAATAAAAATGTATTATTTCATTCACTGCCTATTGGGAAAGGGGGAGGAATATTACTATGATTTTTTTTTCTAAACACAGGAGTCCAAGTTAAGGCTTTCCCTCAGTGAGTTCTGCACTTAGCTTTGAAGGCTGTTTCAGTTTTGACCAGCCACAAAGGACTGTTTGTGCCAGCTGTGACTGATTACCAGCTTCAAGGCTTCAGTGGAAGGCAGCCGTCCCAGATACAGACCTGGCAGAAGTCAGAACCACTTACCCAGGAGCAAGGATTCCTCCCACATTGCTCCTCTGACTATTCTAAGCTCTATGTCTTGACTGACTTTTGGTTTTGTCGATTGCTCTTTATCTACATGTTGATCCTGGCTAGGTATTTCAGTGGGGGAGTGGAAGCAGATTTTTAAACGCAGCTGCATTTCAGGAATGCGTGTGTCTATCTATCTTTAGCATACGGCTAACTGCAAGAACTTCATGCACACCCACCAGAGCAGTATTTTACACATACCATTGATACAGTTCCCAGAGAGATGGGTTCTGAACTCTACGGATCCTTTGAATAACTGTTTTGGGCATTGTGCGTTTAAAGTCCACCTTGACTTTATTGTATTCTTCAGAAGAACTGTCAAGCTCAATCAGCTGTAAGGAAAAGATTAAAAAGCTACTCTCATCTTTTACTAAATCATAACAAAGCCACCCTACCTAGTGCACTAACCAGACTTTTAAAGTCTTTTCTGTGAAGCAGAGGTACGAGCAACAAAAATACTCTTGGGAAAAAAGGCAGATTAGAGATCCCTGCTCTGTAAAAGTGAGCTCTTACCTAGGGAACGTTAACTCCCGAAGTTTAAGACACCCAGGCTGCTCTCTCATAGAGCATTAATGGAGCTGCATGCTTTTGTGTAGTCACCCAGCCCCTTTTAATATTTGGGCCAAGATACATTTGCATGCATATATCAAACAGTACCTAAATACACAGAATAAATTAGCACATAAATAAAAAAAAAAAGGAGAATTTATGTTGCAGCAAATCAAGGAGTACCTCTACGCCCATGCTTTTTAAATCTTTATAGTTTATACTCCCTACAGCCAGTGAACACAAACTGCACTGCCTATTCTCTTCTTAAATAAATTGAAAAGGTTTTATTCAATCAACCATTTTAGGGAAGAGTAGGGACACACTGCCAAAAAAATCTGTTCCTTACATGACAGTCCTGAAAGCAAGCAAGGTTTCTACTTGCATGTTTTCCCTACGAACATCAAGAATGTCAACATTACCCTTCCCTATTTTTTATTGCCAATTTCTTGAGGATTTGCATTTTGCATGTTAGTAATTTTCAAGCTTCATATAAGAAGAACTTTTCTGAAGGTATATTTAATACAGTTGACAGAGGTGGTGGTGGAGGCAGACAGGAAGTCAGCAAAGGTAAACCACGTAGGTATTAACTGGGTGTGTTAGAAAGGTAAACAAGTTCACTCCACTGGAGTTATGGCATGTTTTCATAAATGATCCCAGTCTGAAGTCTGCTGATTTCAGCAATGCTCCATAGACATACAACTGTCTACTTATCCACAGCTCAGGGAATGGCTACCCTGAAGCTCAGAGGCATGATTTATCTCTGATGTTTTATCGGCACAGCTTGGACTTCAAAACTATGTATGTTGGGCACCAGTAACAGTCTTGCTAATAGAGCAGAAAGCTCAGGCAAATTTCCCAAGGAAAGGGATAAATAGTAGCAGTGAAAGTCAATGTTGCCCCGGTTATACCATTGCCATTTGTTAGTTTAAATTTGGGTCTAGTTTCACCTCTTGGTCTGCCCAGTGTGTATTGAGCTCAAATTTACCAACACCACTGCATTATATTACATAAGAAACAGTCACCTACAAAGGCACAAGAAACACTGAACTTGTGATGTAACAAACCTGTATGTGACAAAAGTGATGGAGAGAAAAAAACGAAAAGCTACAAACCTTGAATCCCAGTTCAGGCAGGGCAGATTTGTCCCAGTGAGCTGGAATGCCCTTATACATTTCTGTATGTTTAAAGCCCCTGTACATTACAAGACATTACAAACAGGTAATTAAAAGAAAACAAATCCCTACATTTTATGTACATATAATAATAAACATTTCTGCCAAGTTTAGGGAGAATATAGGCAACTGAACATATTCAGATATATTTAAAAATTGTCTTTTCAGTTCAGTACATGAAAATATTTGTTCTAAATCATAGTGTCACAACTTATGGCAGGAAGCAAGTTGCCAAATGAGAAATAAAAAAAAAATATACACTGAACTAAACACATGAAAGTAGTTCTCTTAGTTGCAAAGAGTTGAATGTATGCTCTGCTACACTGGGCTAGATAAATAAAAATGCATCCAGTATCATAGGATATAAACAGGATAGATATAGCCCTCCCCTCTACTTCCACCCCAGTTTTAATCAGTGTGTTTAGCTGCTCTTTTCTGTGTTGTTTAAGCAAGCACTCTGTGCTGCAAGGGAATGCATTTAAAAAGTTGGAAAGTTGGCTGTTACGTGTCATTATATAAAACTTCTCCCCTTGCAGACTCCCACCTTTTGCTCCACCTGCAACAACTACTACTTTAGTCTCAGGTTCTCTGGTTGTTCTCAAAATAATTGTTTATAAACTTGTACTTAGCTTTGAAAATCACTGATCTGAGGTGTCAGAAAGGGTTAGTATGCATAAAAGTTACTGCTTCCATCTGTATCTAATCAGATAGCTCCCTCTAATCAACAGCTCCCTACAACATTGCTGCTGTTGAATTCTTTTCTATGCTTCCAGACTCTCTATGGCCAAGCCCAAACTTCCTTCACCCCCAGGCTCCTGAGCTTCTTGAAAACTGTTGGCCAGGCTGCAATACTGCCCTGGTTAGATGCTGTAGGAGATGTATGTCCCTTGCCCTCTCAATTTCTTTTACAATTGCCTTAACAGCTACTCCTTCACCTTATTTACACCCTTGGAAGACACTGCATTCAAAATGCACTAAATCCATCACCTCAGAATGAGGAGTTGCAATTTACCTTGCTCTTGTCTTTTCTACCTCTGTTTGAGAGACAAATTTAGGTCTTCTGCAAATCCTTCTCTCTGTTGTGTAGCGAAGGTTTTTCTGAATCATGGCTGGGAAAAAAAAATAAAAATAAACCACTGAACAATCAGGAAGATGTTTTAGAAAGCCTTCACATCGCAGCAAAACTTGCCACCAAGTTATTTTGTCAAAAATGTCGGCAAAAAGGCACTGAGCTTTTTTTCTTGCTACACAAAGGGAAGTCAGAGCAGGATGTGGAACCCACCGTCTGTCTGTACAAATCACCGAGAAGGATTTTAGTTTCAGTTTTGCTCTTAACTTTAGAAAGAACGATAGACACTGGTGGCTATTTTCCCTTCATTGTTCCATTAGCCACACTTAACTGAAAAGGATCATTGTAAAATAAGTATCTACTTCTGCTCCATGGATTGCATCCCCTCGTTCTCAATTTGAAATCAAAATACTGTTTTCCTACATGTAGCTGTGGATTTCAAACCCTATAAATAAAACCCAACAACTACCACAGGCCATTAATTTTTATCAAAATTAGTCACAGCAACCTGAATTTTAGAGGCATTATTTCTGGATCTTGGAACCTCTGTAGTTACTGCCACATCATACTAGCAACTAAGAGTCAGTAGCAGCCAGGAGAATGAGGCTTCATCTTCAGAGAGAGATACACAGGAAGAAAACAAATGAAAAAACTTCTTGGCACCACTAAGCCTAGACATATTCCAAAATTTATTTTCTACATTGTGTATGTTCACCTAAGTTACTAAAAAAGCCCAAACCTTAGAAAAAGGATTGATTTACTATGCAATTTTCCCTTCTAAGCCACATGACTTTCCCCAGCCTATAGAGAAGGTTACAGCATTGCTTTCAGTTGAATCATAAACAACGTATCACATGCTCTTCTGCTTATTTTTTTTTTCCACAAAGAATGAGACAGTGATGGAGAGTTGGATCAAAGGCAGCTACACCAAAATGACAATCTAGGCAGCCTGATACCCACTACCACTGACACTGCTATCACAACTGGCTCAAATTTCCTGAACTTTTGGGAAACGCATCTTCCTACTTTGACATAGTCAATGTATTTCCTCAGCTTTTCAGACAGGCAGAGCTATGAAAAGAAAATAGGTATGTAAATCTTGCAATGTTAAGGATTGCCTGGACCCTACACCTTGCCCAAGTATTCGTCTTTCTGCAAGCAAGTGATTAAAGCAGACCAGAGGCTGGCTTGCAGAAGTTTCTCACCATTTATGTTGGTGATAGCAACCATGGCAATGTCACACTTGGACCTGCTGGTAGACATTTTGAAACCTAAAACAATAACTTCTCAAAAATAAAAGGTCTGAAGGAACAGGAATGTTACTTTGCTTATGTGAACAGCTCTTCTCCTGAGAACTTTGATAGCTGTGTCTCTGTAAGCGTCACAGTTAAAAGTTCAAATTTCTCTATCTTCCCTCCTGCAGTAAGGTAGTTTAAAACCAGGGAAGACCTGGGAGGGAGGGAGGATGGGAGAAAACAAAAATAAAAAAACAAAGCAAATGGAACCGAGCCTACCTCCAAAATTGAGTTCATATTCATGTCTTCCAGCCGTGAAGTTCAGCTTTGGAGAACCTCTGGCTATATAAGCTTTCTCCAGATCTTCACTGGAGACATTGGCAGCTACATGATCCTCATCCTGTTAGGACAAAAACAAAGGGAAAAAAAAAAAAAAAAAAAAAGATTCTTCCAGTCTGTTGTATACAACCAAGTTTAAAATCTAACAATTGTCATATAACATGGTGACTGCAGTATGTATCAGCCTTTGTGCATGATAGTGGCTTTCTGGCAAAAGCCACATATTAAACAGTTGAAACTACCCCTGAAACAAACCAAGCAGTGTTAGGAAGCCTAAAATTACATTGCAAAGTGCATGTGGTGAATGCTACTACTGAGACTACACATTCACCAACTAGACCTTAGCAAAGATGCACAGAGTACTACTGGAACCTCAGAAAAAGAGTTTTAGTCAGGAGCATTGAAAATAATCTATTAGTGTGATCCTATCTGACATGACTCACTGAAGAATTATCTGTTAATAACACTTGTGACTCACCAGTGAGCACTCCTCTACCTGAACCAATCAAATTCACAGGGAAATTACCCCATTAGGCCTCTAAAGTCCATCTGTACAGCACAAATGGGAGGGAGGGAGGGAGAGGTTGACAAAAAAGGTGGAGGATATAAATACTGTGTACTTTTCAGTAGTTCTGTGCTTTTAACACGGAGTTGAGAGTCTCCTCATTTCTCCACATTCACTTACTTTTTTTCCATACTCCTGCCACAGGTCATATTCATCTTTCCAGTACCAGACCCATTCTGTTGTAAGAATGAAGTGAGGGGGTTTGGTCACAGAGGAGGCTGTAGAAAGACGTCTAACCTTTGCAAACCCACAGCACATATTCAGAAAACAGATACACGACAAGACAGAGCCACTTTCAGTAACACCATTATTAAATCTATAAAAAAAAAAAAAAAAGGAGAAACAAAAAATCAGAACTGTTTGTGAAATTTTACACACAGGTTCAGAAGCTCACCACAAATTTGCAAACTAAGTCAACATCACTCAAAAGCAGAACACAAACCTGCAGTTTCCACAACAATCCCAGTTCTGTCTTGTGTTTGTACATATTTTGCATTACAGTATTACATCTCACATTGGTTCCATGTGCAGTAACCGTTATCAACTGGTAAATTAGTGAGTTACATAAAATGAACAGAAACAGTGGAAAATGTACTCTGTCTTCTTCTTGCTAACAAACTATATTCTAAACCAAACAGTGTCATAACTTCAGCACAGCTTCAAAGAGCCTCTAACAGAACATAAGAGGACTAGGTAAATTCTCCAGCGTGGGACACAGCATACTGGTATGAGCCCCTTCCAATACTCTCTTCGTGCTACATAACCAGTTACAAATTCTTAAAGATATTTCCATATTCTTAATGGTTCTCTGCACCCAAGAGTATCTCTCTCTCCAGGTACACAAGGTATTCCACAATATGGACTGGGGGAAAAGGGGGCGGGAGGGGCAAATCTCATGCTACCTTTTCATTCTTCATCTCAAAAGGTGAAAGAGAAGGTTACTTCTAATCCTGAGGTGTGTATTGACAAGCTCTAACCAAAGACAAATTCCCACAAGTACTTGTGATAAAAATCACCATTCTCTGCAGTTTTCCAGCCATTCTCAGTGAGGATTAAGACTTCCTATGGGAGCAGCAGTAGGAAGCATTTATACTTTTTTTCACAGCAAAGCATACTAGAGTCTATGGGTCAGTCACATAAAATAACTATGGTGGGTTGATTGGCCAGTGACACAGCTGCTCGCTCGCACTCCCTCCTCTGCATGACAGAGGACAGAAAATAGAAAGGGCAAAAATGAGGAAAGTTGTGGGTCAATATAAAGGCAGTTCAATAGGTGAAGGGGGAAGAGGGTGTAAATAAAAACATAAATAAATAAATTGATAAAGCAAAGCAAATTGCTCACCACCTCCCACAGGCAGTCTAAAGCTCAGCCAGCCTCCAAACCAGCCACCTTGGAAACCAAAAACCCAATCCTCTTCTCCCTCTGCCTCAGGTTTTCTTGCTGAGCATGATGTTATATGGTATAGAAGATACCTTCAATCAGTTCAGGTCAGCTTTCCTGGCTGCTCCTCTCCCAACCCCTTGCCCACCTCCAGGCAGAGTGGGAAAAAGAGAAAGCCTTGACCCTGGGCAAGGATGGCTCAGCAACACCTAAAACACCCGTGCATTATCAGCACTGTTCAAGTCACAAATCCAGAACACAGCACTATATGGGCTGCTATGAAGAAAGTTAACTCCATCTCAGCCAAACCCAGTATGGTAACCCAGAGGGTCTTATACAGACTCCAAGCATAAGTAAGTCACAACAGATCAGATCTCCAGCAACAGCAGATCATCAAAGCGAAGTCAGTAGAACATCAAATGAAGCTACTTACGAAATGATTGCAACAGAATTGTAGCGATTTATAGCCACTAAGGGTCTGGTCCAATATAGCAAACTCCAAAAATCATTAGATTTTGTAAGAGTTTATACCTGGTATTATGGGGGTCACAATATGCTTTTTCTATTTCTTCCATATTCTTCAAGTCCTTCCAGGTGTTACCATCAGAGATCTGCCATCTATATGGCAAGTGAAAATGAGTTCTGATACACTTGTCTATAATAGATTAAAAATAAAGTAAGAGATGCATTATTTTTACAGGCTATGAGAAAAGCTCCAACATTTCAAGGCTGTACACCTAGCTGGTGAAAGTATCAAATGCATAGCTATAGAAAGTGTTCACCTCTGGAATTATTACAAGCAGTAGTTAGAGTTTTTCAGTGTGAGCAAGCAAAACTCAATTTTTGACCTAAGGCAGAAGTTCAGTTTCTGTACCTACTAGATTCTCATTGTGCATCAAAATTGCTAACAGGAGCTCAGTGGTGAAGGACCATTGTGTCTTCTTAGTTTCAGAGACAAAAATTGACAATGACTCGAGATCACAAGCTCATACAAGGCTATTATTTCATATACAGAATAACAGTGAAGACTCAAACATCTATGCTTAACCACTTAGTCTCAAACTGGTATTACTGAGGCGAAAAAAAACCAACACAACAGTGCTTAGTTTTAGGATAGGAGGCAGCTCATTCAGAGACTTCAATAAGTCTCTAAAGATCCAAGCCTCACCAGGAACAAAAGTCGTAGTAGCAGTGGCCCAGGTATCACAAGTGTTACTCAGAAATCATTTGAAGAGTCAGTATGCAGTCACTCCTCAACAGGAGTGAAGATCACATCACCAGCACTCAAGATTACCATGAGACTTAACCAAAGATAAGCATTAGGTCTGAAGTTTCCCCTTTCTGTGACAGGTGTCTATCACTTTCTTTTTATGAGGAAAGGAAAATAAACTGAACTTGCTACAGTCACAACCTACCTTTAAAGACACAACTTCTGTATAGATGATATAAACAGATCTGTTCCGATTCATCATCATTTGTAGTTGAGGAGTCTCGGCCAGAGCTGTGTTTTCTCTCTAGAGGGGGGAATTACAAGCCTTATTAACACACTTTGTTTCAACAAGTCCTCTGAGAAGCGCATCTCTGGGTAGGGAAGATGCCTAAAACCAGTGTTAATAACTACGTAACTGCATTCACCTCCAGAAAGACACCAAAGTCTTTGATAACTTTGTATCATAAGTCCTATCCTTTATGCACCCTTTCTGAACTCTACTTCCCTGTAACTGCTGAATTCCTCTGATGCAGTTTTTAGCTATCACCACAAAATAAGAATAGAATTCAATGCCTTTACATTTCTAGATGGACTTGAGTGAACCGTGCATTCTACAGAGCTGCTCACACTGGCAGCTATGAGATTCGAAGTCTCAAAATTTGATATTTCTGTAAATTAAAGCACACTGCAGGAAACACAGAAGGGAAAAAGAAACTGCAGGGAGAATAGCAGAGATGAACACACACATGCACGCTTGGATTTTCCATTCTATTATCCTTTTCTTCCATACTAAGTTATATTTAACTCACAATTCTAAGGAACTTCAAAAGAAAGAACAAACAAAATATTACATCTCTGAGAAGTAACGAGGATAGCGCTGTGAATTCTTGTGCTAGACAATAGCTACATGAAAGAAAAAAAATGATAAAGTAGTTTATAATCACACAAGTAAATGCCACCCCTATTCTTAAACAGTTCTCTACCCTCATTTATGTTTTTTACCAAGAAAAAAAAATTATAGATCTCCACATATCCAGTTCTCGTTATGCTTTTCTAACTCCAAATTTAGGATTTTTATAAACACCAAGCACTTCATTTCTTAGGAACCCGTACTGCCTTGAAATCCACTTCACTTGTCAGACACTAATCTCTGTCAATGAGACAGGTGCAAGGTCCCTCCTAAAAGACACACCAAGACTTGAATTCAGTTCTCTTTTTCTTAATGACATCTGTGAGAATGTTACATTCACTATAGTGACTCTTCTTCTACTGTTTTCAAAAGATATTACTTACCTTTGCATGGTGAAGACTTGGCATCTTCTATGTCATACATCTTCCTGTTGCCATTTTTTATGTCATACATATTCCTGTAAATGGAGGGTAGTTTCTCAATAATGTTTGAGCTCATTCCCTGTCTCTCCAGTTTCTCGTAACATTCTGACTTTAATAAGTCATGGGATCGCTTGCAGCTGCTGCCAAATCTGCACTGTCCCTGCAAAAAGTACTGGCAAACATGGAGTTTGGTGCAGATCTTCTTATAGGTACAAGATCCATAAGGTCCATCGCCTTTGTTATAATGTGAGCAGACCTTGGGTAGAGGAAAAAAAGAAAGAATTGTAAAGATTAAAGTACAATGTGCTCATATAAGACTCTTTGAATTAACGATTTTCAAATTTTTACAGCTACATGTTTACATTTGCATTTAAAAGACTTATACAAGTTTCTTCTTTCTTCTTATTTTCCAATTGATTACTTGATAGTTTTTCCTTTCCCCTGATACTGTCTAGAAAGATCTTTCAACAGACAACAACCATCTCACAGATATTCTCAAGCAGATGGGATTTTGTTCTAAGTCCCATAAATGTAGAAGAGTGGATTTTATTGTGTCACTTACCCGAGCTCTTTGGTTTTCTAGTTTTGGAACAGTGAACTTTTTTTGACCTGAATTTGATGGTAAGAGGTACTGGGTCTGGCTGGGACTGAGTTAACTTTCTTCACAGCAGACCACACCGTGCTGTTTTGGATTTGTGACCAAAACAGTGCTGATAACACACTGATGTTTCAGCTGCTGTTGAGCAGGGCTCACACAGTGTCAAGGCTTTCTCTTTTTCTCCACTCTGTCCTCTCCAACCTGGGTAGGCTGGGGGAGGGCAAGAAGCCTAGAAAGGGCACAGCTGGGACAGCTAGCCCAAACTGGCCAAAGGGATATCCCATGCCACATAATGTCATGTTCTAAAATTTTTAAAAATGGAGGGAGAAGGAGGAAGTGGGTCCTTCTTACAAGGTGGCCCTCACTCAGAGAGTTGCTGGGAATCGGTCTGCTTGTGGGAGGTGGTGACTAACTTTGTTTGCAACACTTGTTTTCTTCCCTCTTTCCTCCACTTGCTAAACTGTCTATCTCTATCCACAAGTTTTGTTACTTTTGTTCGTCTTGTTTTCTCTCACACATCCTGCTGCGGCCAGGGGAGAAGGGAGTGAGTAAGGGGCTACGCGAGTGCTTAGCTGCCAGCTGGGGTCAACCCATCACAGATGAGAACAGAGGACGCAGATTTAAAGTTTCATATTTGCATCATGCTAACTAAACCGACACCTAACATCTCCATCTACTATCAAGCCTCTTCCACTTTGTGGTGCTCACCAAAACACAAGGCTAAGAAACAGTCACACTACTACTCACCTCTGGTAAGAGGGAAGGGTCATTTTGAAGCAGAAGCTGGCGAAGTTCAGCACTGCCTAAATTCTCAAGTCCGTACTGTTTTAGAACAAGGAGATTGTGGTCTGAGTGGAAGTTGTGAACAAACTTGCATTCCTTCCTACAAGTTAAGAAACCCAAGTGCAAAATGAGCATAAGAGACTAGCACTATTTTGCTACTCCACCAATATTACACTGAAAAATTTAAAAAGCACACCAAATTAGCTGGTTTCAGGAAAATCTGTAGCACTCCTTTATAAAGTAATTATGTGATTTGCTAAGCAGCTTACTTAATTACTCTGAGGATAACTGCCACGCTATTTCTGATTTACAGTCATTATAAAATTAGTGTAGTGTGACAATATTGGCACTTTTGACCTGCAGCTCACAATCATGCACGAAAAGACACCAGAACACCAGAGCAACGCTCCCTCCCACTCAAATCGACAAGCACCTTCCACAACTTAACGCAGCACAAAGCACCCACATCTGTTGTGTGGGGAGGGGGGGGCAAAGCCTTCACCCCCGCACGGGCCCTACTGTGGAGGGGGGTGAAGCCCCAGAAGCTGGGTGGTGAGTTAGGTAGGAAGTGTTGCAACTCTAAGTCTGTGAAACAACCGCCTGTGTCTCTCTCCTTTAAAAAAAAAAAAGAAAAAAAAAAAAAAAGAAAAAAAGAAAAAAAGAAAAAAGGGGGCATTTCCAATACGTAAAGGAGCAGCGAGGCCTCTACTGAAGCCTCCTTCCACTGAAGGGTCCACACGGAGCGCAAGGCCGAGGCGGAGCCCCTCTCACCCCGCAGGCCAGGCCAGTTCCAGGCCCAAGCTCCCAGCCGCCACCCGCCTGCACCGAGGGAGGCGGAAGCGGTCGCAGCCCACCCTCCCCGCATCCCCCCGCCCCGCTACCGGTACCACCGCGGCTCGTGGCAGTAACACTTTCCTCTCCAAAACACTTCTCTTTCCCACAACCGCGCTTGGTTGAGCGCAACTAACGGCTACGGGGCAGCCAGCACAGGCCGCCGCAGAGCACCGTAAGGCCTGGTCAGGCTCCGGCCCCTGCGGGGAGAAGAGGCCGCCGAGGGGAAAGGGGGCTCCGCGGACGGCAACGGCGCCCCGGGGCAAGAAGCAGCACACGGCCCCCGGGCAGCGCCCGGCCCGGGGCGTGGGGGTGTCCCCGCCGGCAGCCCCGGGCGGTGATGGAGGGACCCCGTCCCGCCCCCCCCTCCCCGCCCCTCACCTCGCCTGCTGGTTGCGGCAGAGCCCCTTCAGGCGATACTTGCAGAGGTGCAGCCGCCCGCACAGCCCCGGGCAGCCCGCGCCCTGCTCCTGGCACAGCCGCACGGGGCTGGTAGCCACCACCACCACCACCTCCGCCCCTGCCCCTGCCCCTGCCCCTGCCGCCGCCGCCTCGCCGGGCCGCCGCACCAGCGTGAAGCGCTCCGCGTCCCGCAGCAGCAGCGCCAGCTGCTCCTTCGTGGGCCGGCCCGGCAGCAGCCGATGGAGCTCATCCTGCTCCAGGCAGCCGCCGCGGGCGCACAGCACTTGCAGCGCTTGAGCGGCGAGCGCCATGGCTGCTGCTCTACGCGGGCGGCCCCGCCCCGGGAAAGCTGCAGACGCCGGGATGAGGAAACGAAAACAAAACCAGCGGCGCCGGGCATGGGCGGGTGGTGCTCGGGCTGCGCGGATGGCCGCCCCGGGGAGGGGCTGGGCGCGGAGTCGGGTGCGCTGCCCTCCTGCCCCGCCCTGCCCTGCCCCGTCCCGTCCCGTCCTGTCCCGGTGCCGCGTCTTGTTCCTGGCCCGGGCGGCAGCAGCCCCTCATGCCCCGGGGCTGGGCCGCCCGGAGGGGACATCGCTGAGGGGACAGGCCTTGAGAGAGGTCCCGGGCACTTGAGGCGCCCACACCGTGCTGCTCGCAAGGCCGGAGTCTCCCTTCAGCTCCCAGAAACCCAGGGTCACCCAAAAAGCTTTGACATCTCTTCAGTGGGGTTTGGGATGTGGTTTGTTTTGTGGTTTGGTTTTGTTTTTTTTCACCTGACTGCAGGGAGGGAGTGAGCAATGCACAGGGGTGCTGCATGAGGGACCTTCGCCTCTCTACTCCACATTCAGAGAGTGGTGGTCAACGGCTCAATGTCCAAGTGGAAACTAGTGACTAGTGGCGTCCCTCAGGGGTCCTTGTTGGGCTTGGCCCTGTTCAGCATCTTTGTCGGCGACATGGACAGTGGGATAGAGTGCACCCTCAGCAAGTTTGCCAATGACACAAAGCTGTGTGGTGCTGTCGACACGCTGGAGGGGACCGATGCCATCCAGAGGGACCTTGACAGGCTGGAGAGGTGGGCCCATGAAAACCTCATGAAGTTCAACCAGGCCAAGTGCAAGGTCCTGCACCTGGGTTGTGGCAATCCCAGGCACAAATACAGGCTGGACGGGGAATGGATTGAGAGCAGCCCTGAGGAGAAGGACTTGGGAGTGCTGGTGGATGAGAAGCTTAACACGAACTGGCAATGCATGCTTGCAGCCCAGAAGGCCAACCGCATCCTGGGCTGCATCAAGAGGAGTGTGGCCAGCAGGTCGAGGGAGGTGATTCTCCCCCTCTACTCTGCCCTGGTGAGACCCCACCTGGAGTACTGCATCCAGCTCTGGAGCCCCCAACATAAGAAGGACATGGACCAGTTGGAGATGGTCCAGAGGAGGGCCACAAAGATGATCAGAGGGCTGGAGCACCTCTCCTATGAGGACAGGCTGAGAGAGTTGGGGCTGTTCAGCCTGGAGAAGAGGAGGCTCCAGAGACCTCATAGCGGCCTTCCAGTACCTCAAGGGGGTCTACAGGAAGGACGGGGAAAGGCTGTTCAGTAGGGCCTGTTGTGACAGGACTAGGGGTAACGGTTTCAAAATAGAGGGAGGTAGATTTAGATTGATATTAGGAAAAAAAAAATTTTACAGTGAGGGTTGTGGAACACTGGAACGGGTTGCCCAGAGAGGTGGTGGGTGCCCCATCTGTGGAAACATTCAAGGCCAGGTTGGATGAGGCTCTAAGCAACCAGATCTAGTTGGAGATGTCCCTGTTCCTTGCAGGAGGGTTGGACTAGATGACCTTTGAAGGTGCCTTCCAAACCTAACCATTCTATGATTCTATGATTTTTGGGATATATTGGCCATTTTTAGCCAAATTTAACCAAAAAGCAATGGCAGCTGCAAACTCACACATGTCCTATAGGAATAAGTGGTCCAGGGAAGAAAAAAGACTGCAGCCAAGTCTCCTTCATGACCTTCAATTACTGGAAGAAGGCTCATGTGTGAATTCAACCACTGTTAGGCACCAAAAAAGCTTCTCAGTTAAGGTTTCTGACTTGTGTCAGTTCTCTGATGATACATCATGAAGGCTTCTAGCACACTCCTTTTATTTCAATATCTAAATGAAAAGCATGGTCATGCAACCAGGGCAGTTGCACGTCCAGCAGATGCAATACTTGATAGTACCACCTGCTACACAGTGCTACTGCATCCTCTTGTGCTGCAGCCATGGCACCGGACCATTGCCAAGCGATGCGCTCACCCTCTGGGAGCTCAGAAACTCCTTAGAAGGGGGTCTGTCTTTTTAGGTTTTTAGAGTGCCTTCCTCTTTGGGCCATTTCATCACACCTGGTGCTGCATCACATTTACTCAGAGGCATGATTTAAATGATGGTAAAACAATGACGTATAATATTGTTATTTAAGTCAGGCTGGCCGCAGTAGGCACGAGGACTGTTAAAGCAGATGATGATTCTCATTGAACAAGAATCCTACCTGCTTCCTTCTTTTGCTGGTCAGGTTCTGTTGTGCCTTTCCCCTTGTTTCATCTTATTTCCTGCTTGCCCTGTGAGATCAGGAAGGGAGTGGCAAAATGAGAAGCTAGGCAAGTACATTGGGCAGAAGAATAGCTATACTAGGTCACTTAGAGGTTCATATAGATCTGTACCCTGCCTCCAACGGGTGGTCAATAGATGCCTAGGAGGCAAAGTGAGAGGCTGTAGCGTTACTGTCCTTCATCCCTCCCTTCCAATGTCCACTGATTAGATTTCCTGAAACACAGGAAAAGTGCTATTCACTTTCTTGGTTCAATTTCTGATTTTGTAACCACTGATCATATACCCTTTTGTTGTCTCTTTTCCAAATGTAAAACTTTTGGTCTGTTTTAGTCTTTTGTTGTATGGAAGTAATTCCATACTTTGGGCTGTCTTTGTCCTTCTTTGTTCCTCAAGGCAGTCTTTCTTTAAGGGCAGACCTGCAGGTGATATGCAAGATGTGAGTGCATCAAATGTGCACATAGATTTTCGGAGTTTTTTGTTTAGTCTCTATTGCTTTCTTAATAATCCCTACTGTTTGATTTTGTTGATTACTTTTGAGGCTGAAGTGTCACAGTTCATTTAGATATCTCAAATTTACAGGACAACATACTCTGTAAATGGAACTTTATGAGCTCATTAGGAAAGAAGACAAGCAAGCATGTCAGACAAGGGCTCAGTCTCCTTTGGTACAGACTTGTCTAAAATGTGAGTTCACTAACTTATCACTTCATTAATTCATGGAATTTCTAATTCACAGATTCTCTAATTCATAAGTCATAACTCGTGTGCCTACAAGCAAAATAATTACCTAGCTGAGGGTTAGAGTGCTCATCCTTCCTCCTCCATCACGGTGTGGGCATCCCCTGTATCACACGGGGAAGCACAAGTCTCAGCAGTTCGCCTACTGTTAGATCAGCTTCAAAATATTTCAGGTAATATAAATACCAAGCTGGGTATTTATACCTCCCAGCTTGGAAGTTTGATCTGTGCCATTCCCATAAATCAGTGGATTCTGAAGAAACTTCCAGATGATTAATATGCAAAAATGCAGGAGATGATGGCTGCAGGAGACAGCTAGCTACAGGTAGTAACGGCTGCATAATGACCTTTATCCCTTCCTGTCCATCCTGTCCTACTTACCGTTGCTCTTGCTTTGATCTAACAGTGCTGCTCCCAGCATATGAGTGAACAGTCACATTGGAGCTGGTGTTTTTGTAAAATTATCCCATTTTCCCTAGTTCTCATTCCTAACCAGTAATAGTTCAGAAGCCATCATTATTCACATGAAGAAAGGATAGTTTCTGCCTTCTTGTCTAAATCTACACTGAATTTCAGCTGCTGGTTCATCATCCAAAGTACTATAGGGTCTTCCAGCAATTCTTAATCGTTTGCCTTAATCATCGTTTTCCTAAATAATACAGTGTTCTCAGTAAATCCTACTGCCTTATCTTCTTTTCCTGATGATTTATGAGTATGTTGAAGAGTGGAAGGCTGAGCACGCCTGCATTGAGGGACTGTTTTCTGCTGGGAAGAGCTTTTGGAAGTCTAAAAGTCAACTGTACCAACTCTTCTGACCCTTGCCTACATACTTGTTAATGCCCTCAGATAGTTCCAGTGTGTTTCTAAAGTATAAATTTAAAAAGACCTTGCTTACTTTTCCTTAGTATTTTCTATTTCCAACACCTTCTGTTCTAAATTGTAGGTTTCAGTGATTTGGCTTCCTGCTCTGCAATTCTCTGGATCCCCTCTGTGATCCAGGTGCCACATTTGTGACTTTCAAGTCCTCTAGTGCCTAGGCACTTTTAAGTGAGAGATCACACACCACAGATGAGAACTGGTGGAATCACGGAACAGTTGAGGTTGGAATGGACCACAGGAGGTCATCTAGTCCAAACCCAAATTCAGCAGTTTCATCCCTGAGTTGTTCAGAACTGAGGTGAAAGCCCCCTAGTTTTGGTGTGTTGACAAATGTTTTTGGATTGTTGGATAACTATATGTACTGCCACGTCAGTAGAAGATATCTTGACTGAACCAACACTTAGGGTACTCTCCCACATTCATAAACAGAGTTGAAGACAGCATGGTACTAGGCAACTCCCATTCTCCCCAGTATGTCACCATTTACTTTTTCTGTCCAGTGCCCTAAATCTGTTCTGTCTAACTGGCCCCCAACCTCTTACATCTTAAATCATAGAATCATAGAATGGTTAGAGTTGGAAGGGACCTTCAAAGGTCATCTAGTCCAACCCCCCTGCAAGGAGCAGGGACATCTCCAACTAGATCAGATTGCTCAGAGCCCCATCCAACCTGGCCTTGAATGTTTCCACAGATGGGGCACCCACCACTTCTCTGGGCAACCCGTTCCAGTGTTCCACCACCTGCATTGTAAATTTTTTTTTCCTAATACCCAATCTAAATCTACCTCCCTCTATTTTGAAACCGTTACCCCTAGTCCTGTCACAACAGGCCCTACTGAACAGCCTCTCCCCATCTTTCCTGTAGGCCCCCTTGAGGTACTGGAAGGCTGCTATGAGGTCTCTGGAGCCTCCTCTTCTCCAGGCTGAACAGCCCCAACTCTCTCAGCCTGTCCTCACAGGAGAGGTGCTCCAGCCCTCTGATCATCTTTTGTCTCAATGTGCTGATGTGTGTATCACAAGGAAGTTTCCCATTGCTGTTCCTGCTTTGCAGCTAGAATGAGTTTTTTGAGGCTCTGCAGCAGAGCTATCATTCTATCTTTTTTCATGAGAACAAAAGTAAAACTAGGAAAACAGCCAATGACGCAGAGAAGATTTGCAGAGGTGCCTTTGTATTTAAGTACCTTCCCAGCCCTGAACACATACCCAAAGTAAATCATAGCTTATTCCCTCTCACACAAGTTTCTTGTAGTTTGTTTTGTGGCATGTTCCTCAGGAAGAAAAAAAGTACCTCTTTAATTTGATGGAACTTCCCCACCTATGAATTATATATAAGCAAAATTGTATTTTCTCCTTCTTCAGAAGAATTGTCTGCTAATGGAAGTCAGTTTTCATTTGTAAAATTACATACCTCCAATCTAAGAAAGGGTTACGTGGGACCTCAAGGGCACATAAGGCAAGTGGCTCCTCTTCACATCTCAAATACCTGAATTAAAGGTAAAGCTTGAACTGTTTTCCTAAATGCCATTGTAGTATAATTGCATATAAGCTCTGCTAGCCACAGTTTATGACTGCTTTGTGCATTGGCCCTGTAATAAGCTCCCTTTAAGCAGTTCCTGTGGTTTCTGAATAGCTGCTGGTCTCAGAGCACATGGATTTTTAATAATTGTGGGACTTCAGGTACTGCAGTTTCAGTGAGCCACCTTTGCTAACATCTGATGTGTTGTGCTATGAAAAATATACTCTAGAAATGTTCAAGTGTCAATCATTATACTAATAGCTTTATTTTTAGGAACAGTTGATGGATAATTGTGTTAATTTGAATTGTGAAATAATTTTATAATCTTGCACGCATCAGTCTTCAAAATATAGTAATTTAATGATTTTTCTGTGAATTTTCGTATGCATCTTTAAAAAATCCATTATCATAATAGTGCATGGTGTCCCCACTTTCCACCCCATCCACCTATTTCAGCCCTTCTCCTACCTAGTCTGGTGAAGCTCCTAGCTTTGTGTTGTCTGTTCTGGAAGATGATGTGAGGAAAATGGGCGGAACAAGACAGATTTTAGACAGAGTTGTGAGCTAGAGTGTTCTCTGGTGAGACATCACTTTCTGGTTGATAGAGCTGCATTGCTGACTCTTAGGGGTTCAGAAGCTTAGAAGTGTGGTATGTTTGCTTGTGAATGTTTTTGATTGCCTCTCAACCTACATTTAAAAACTCTTTTGATGGGCTAATTGTTTTCCCAGTGATGTTTACTTTAAACACTTGGCTAAACCTTCAGTAATTTTGTCTGCAACTGGTCTGTTTATAATGGCTTGTATTTACTATATGTTATTTCTATGTACCAGTCTAATTTCTTCACTTATGACTTGTATTTCTGAAATCTGGACTAATTGATGACACCTCTGCTTGCCAAGCTTGCAGCTACAATCCCAAGAGTTTCCCAGTGGCAGACTGAACTAAAAATCAACCAACCAACAGACAGACGACACATGCACACACAGCTTGAAAGCAAGAAACTGGAAAGTCGGTTCTGGTGCAGTACAGGAGTAACACCAGACCGTGGGGCTGTTGGCTGTCCCAGAGATCTTGCAGCCTCTGCAAAGGGCAGGATAAATCCTCATTTCTGTTGTTACCTCACAACTGAGTTTATTTTCAGATACTAACAGTGTAGTCTTGACAAAATATAAGACAAACTGTATATTTTGTAAGAATAGGCCAACCTAATGATATATGCAAGAATTTGTATTGTGTACCGTTTGCTTTGTTACATAAATATGTTTCAAGTGGCCTTGATTCTGAAAATAAAAATATTTTTGGGCTGAAAATTCATAGTATAGTTAGTGATGCTGTTATTTGTCATTGGCATACCTCTAGTTTTATTCTGTTGAAGTTTTAGTTACTTGGTGCAGGTACAAGTATCTGTTTATTGCGTGAGCCATAGGCTTTTGTTCTTCTCAGCTTCATACCATCAAAAAGGTATTGTATTCACACAGACCCATTACCTTCTACACTGGCTTCCTCCATATTTCAGAAACCTCCTAAGTACCTCTCTTCTAGACTCTTCTTTCCTCTACAGATCATGTCTTCCCTACTTTATTCTTGTAAGGACTGAGTCGTACACTCCAAGGTCTGATCCTAAACTCATAGAGGTTAATGTGGGAGTGAATCCTTCCATTACTTTGGAGGCCACAGATCTCACTCCTGGTGACTTTTTCCCTAATTCAGTACTTCAAGAGGCTCATCTCTTGGTAGAAGAGCAATGCAAAGCCCTGTCAGCTTGCATGTAGACATGCCTCTAAAACTTATGTGTTTGCTGGAACTAAGCCTCTGAAGCACATCTCTCTTCCAGGACTTCTTAACAGTATTAATGACTCCGTAATGCTACAATGATCCTCAAATGAGCATTAAGTGAGCCATATCCTGAGTAGCAGTATTTTGATTCACCCATGGAGAAGCTCTGTGGATGGTAGTATATATACTGGCTACAACTGTACAGAATGCCCTTAACAAATGGCTCTGCATGGTTTTGTCCAAACTTTTTACTATGATCATTTTTATACTTGTGAAAAAAATATCTAAGCCCACAAAGCCATTCATTTAAAGGATAGGGAAGGCATCACAATTTTGATGGGGGAAACAAAACAAATCCTCTGATTTCAGCTAAATTTTCATGCCTGTTTTTCTCTTCATTTAGAATAGACATTCAAGGAGAAACTTGTGCAAGGTGGAGGAGGGGGAAAACATGGGAACCAACCAAAACAAAATAAGTTTATTGAAACATGCAAATAGAGAGGGCCAAAGTCTAGAAGCTTTTGTTGTCTCACAACAGTTTTGCCTGCATTTGTCACCACATTATCTACTGTCTACATTACCTACTGTTCTAATATACCGAATCTGAATGCGCCTGTTAATTCCTCCTTTAAGCCTTCCACTTTCTGATGGGAGTGACCTCCCTGTTGACAGCTAGTGAATAGCAAATCTATTTTCTTTAAGTTTTGAGTTGTCACCAAACCGTTTATCTATGTATCACAAATATTTGCTTAACATGCATGCATTTAAATTAGCACTTCCAACAGTTCAAACAGTTCTTTTAAAAGCTCAGTACTTTTTCAGAGTTTCTTGTGATTAAAAAAAAAAAGTAATTTGTCAGGAACCAGAACAGTCATTGAACCCTATGTCACATTTCATTTTGCACTGCAATCAGCAACAGTGCAGAAGTTGGCCTCATCATACGGTGTTTCATCCCGTGTTAGACAAAATATTAAATTCCCTTGATAAGGACTCACCTCTGAGCAGTCTCCACTGGCAGTATGAAAAGATATGTTTATGACAGCATGTAATAGCTGTGAATGAAAAGTTATATGTCTGCACATGCTAGTTCAAAAAAAAAATCTTGCTATTTTATGGCTAGATTATTTTATAACATCAAACTGACTAGGAACATGCAACAGAAAGGGTCAATTTGATCATCAGCTCTAGTCCCTCACAATCACAAGCAACTAATTTTTTAGATATCCAATTCAGAAAAGTCCACGGCATAATCAACAGACACCCTGAGCCCCAGAAAGCTCTTCAGCACCTTGCAACACATTTGAGACCTGTAGCCTCTGAACACACCAAGGAAAAAGCAGGATCATCATTGCCATAGGAAGGGCAATAGATTTCAAAGGGAGTTGGCATATTTCTCAGGCCTTCTGCCCAAAGCCTTTGTAGATGACAGTCCACTGCATGTGGGAAACATCCCAAGCAAATCTAAAAAAAAAAAATTAAAACTACCTTGGCCAGAAATCAGAAACTTCTACCTTTATTTTCCAGCTGCTAGACCTTGCTTTCCATTGAAGCTTCCTAGTTCCAGTGAAAACTTTGTAAAATTGTCCTGTGACTTTCTTCTGTGAGTTCATTTGCTTCTCTCTGTGGTGCTGGGCTGCTGGCTGAAGTTAAACCACGACATCAGCTAAATTCACAATTGCTCATGCAGTATGTCACACATCACCTGGAATGTCACAGGGAAATGATTCGCAGATCAGTAGCAGCTACTTCTGGTGACAGGGGATAAACAGAAGGAGCAAAGGATCTCATCAAAAGCAAGCAACAATCTGTGCTTTCAAAAGCTTCTTGCAATAGTGTATAACTAACATATTCATACTGTCTTAGACAGCTGTCTAGAATCCCAACTCAAATAGATGCTTGGTAAAGGGAGACTTAAATTCTATATGTATTACTTAACTATATATGGTTTAACTGGAAATGAGGCAGTGAAATGGGAGTGTATTTGGAGATATTAATCAGATAAAGGGCATTCTGTAGAAAGCACTTCCAGTAGGACCAAAGACAATATGCTCTGTGACATAGTTTACTGCTGGTGCAGTAAAACGCATCATTTCAATGAAGTCTTACATTTTCGGTTCTTTGGTCAGATGACCCACGAGAGAGGTTTTTTGCCCAGGTAGCCATTCTAACCAGCAAGATAGGCTGGCTAATCTGAATTATCTGTTGTTGATCTGGGCAAGGCAAATGTTCCACACCGACACAGAACAAGCATGTTTATCAGCTGAACTGCTGCTAGCCTCCTACTCCCCCTTGCCACACAAGGGCAATCTACCTATGTAGTACCTTTTAATTTCTGTATAAAAATACATTCTATGTGGTTTTTGTGTAACGATTGCATTTACTTCTTCTTCAGAAGGGCCTTAAAATAAAGCTAGTATAGCTGCTGAAATGTAGGATGTGGAAATATTGCTTTTGTTCTGCGAGAATAGTACTACTATATGTTAGCAAGTTTCAAGTTCTATTAAAAAAAGAGGAACTGATTTGTAATAAACATTCTGCTGAGTCATATAAGTCTTCTAAAAGTAGATTTACAATTGTTTCCTAGCATTCTCATGGGAATTCCGTACTTGCAAAAGAGATTATTTTAGTCAAAGCTGATGACATTTTGGGGGGATAATTTTCCTTTCATTTGGCACCTTTCAGTTCCCAAGTTATTACTGGTCTATGCCGCTTTCATAAGCAAATGTTTTTTCATCAGTCTTTGTACTCTGAAATAGCAAAGAAAGAACTCTAAAAGGCCACTCGTGGGATTTATTATCACTGATGCTTAATATTTAACTGTAGGCAAATAGTACTGAATAAGAGACAATCTGATTACTTTGAAATTATGCACAGAGGAAAATATAGCCATGTTCTTTTTCTGGTTTCAATTATGCTTACAAAAAAAAAAAAAAAAAGACCTGGTATCTCTCTTTCCCCATCAGGATATATATGGATTATTTTTGAACTATGCATATCAAGATCTTCATGTCATGATCGTGTTAGAAAACCATGGGCAGCTAGCAAATGAATGAAACCATGAAACGAGGAGAGTAGATGTGTCAAGCTCTGGCTTCTTAGCCACAGGTACATCTCAAGCTCTAACTGCATCTTATAACTTGCTGGAGTCTGTACAAAGACAAAGGCCATTTAGTAACCCTGATTTCTCACATGGTGCTGCTGAGGTTGACACTTTCCCAAATGGAGCACTAGCAGTATCTTTGTCATCTCTGACCTGTAAACACTCCCAGAGATTCCCCTTCCCACTACTTTCTGAAGTATGTTGTCACTGATCTGAGATTTTGTTATTTTGGCCATTTTAAAAATAGAGATGAACACTGACAATCTGAGAAGGAATTTGTTAATGTTGTTTTATAGGAATACCTCTATCTGAGCCAGAAGTCTTCAAAACATTTTAGAAAAAAAATGTTCTTGCTGTGAAAGACCTTCTGGTATGGATCAAGAAGTCTCTTTAGAAGTCCATAAAAAAGGAACATAGGACAATATTTTAAAGTAAGAAACTGGTAAAAAAACAACCCCCCTATCTGTCCACACAGTGAAAATTACTTTTAAAGGATATTAGGATTACAAATGAAGTAATCAAAAGTTAGTTACCACATGGCAATGGTAAGTTGACTGGTACAATTTTAATTTTCCCTCACTGTGTAGGTGTTCTATGGTACTGTTTTGACATGAACACCAGCCATTTCTGCTACAAGATCTTTCCTTCATTCAGTGCATGTGTGGGATAGTGCTCTTTCAGTGACTCACTAGCCGGCGGGATTTCATTACTGATTGCATCCCCAAGCCTTATTTACTACACAGTCAGATGTCGCTTTCCAGAGAGAATTGCTAACCTCTTTACAGACTTTTTTATTCTGCCCCCATTACAGCATATGAATGCTATATAAGCATTTAGACATTTATATTCATAAGAGCATTGTGATGTGAAGATGATTTTATTATCCCTGCTTTACACAGGGAAGACACAAAGAGAATAAATTAGAGAATACGCACTAATTTTGTGTATTCCATATAAGATACCTAAGAACTTATGTTTTAGAGAGTTCAGCATTTGTGGGCAGTTTGGAGGCTCAGACCACTGCTCAGTGGCTACACTTGCAGCTGATGCTGCTCAGCATTTCTGCAAATCTGATACCGGGGTCTTAAGTCAGAAATCCCAAAAATGAGGAACATAGAGTAAGTGACCACCTGTGAAAGTTGTTCAGAGGGACTTGCCTAGCATCATTTGGGAACTCTGTGGTAGAGACAGGGTCAGAACCCACTTCTCCAGGGTAACATTCAGCTGCTTTAAATTTGAGAGCATCCTCTCTCTTCCTTATTCACTAGATAGTTTATAACTTCTGCAGCAGATGCAGCAGAGCTTCTGCAAATTACAGTCTCATTTACTGAACAGTCCCGTTTTACCACTAAAGCAAGATTTATTCCATGCACAGAAAAAAGTAAGGTCCTTCAGAGGAAAATGTTAAAATATGCACCCAGGGAGGAAGGAAGGGAGATTATTATGTTTTGATTTTGGTATTTTCTATCTTTGGAGTTCTTCCTCGTTCTCCTGGAAGAGGGTTCCCCTTCCCCGACTTTCAGATTCGTCAGTTAACAAAAATAATATTTGGAAAAAGCCTGGCATAAAACAATTTCTTCAGTCTGCCACCTGCATCTCCACCATTTGAGTTAACTGCTCAGCTGATGGCTATAGCAGGTTGCCACTAGTTCACCAGAGAATTTCATGGAAGCGTTAAGAGTCCAGGTGGAATCTTGGGCACCACTGTAGTCTTGGCAAATTTGGAACAGGAAGAGGACATTGGTCCGTCCTCCTCTGTTCTTTAAGCTTGCCCCCTCCTCCCCTTATCTTTCATGAGACAGTCTTCCCTCTCCCCTGTCTTTGGCTTCTATTCTTCTTGCCCTCCTCAACCCAATACACGTTAGCACAGACTTCTCATTCCTGATCTTACTCTCTTCACCCGGATCCCACAAAATTAGTCCAGATTCTCTTATGAGTCTTAGCCTTCCTTTTATGTTCTTGCCAAATAGATTCTAATCCTCTCTTCTCAAATCCTAATAAAATTTCTTTCTGGCACCTCTCTCTACCACTCCACTGAGCACACTGCAGCTCAGAGCCAGTGTCTATACAAACACTTTCCATCTCCGATGACCTATGATTCTATGACTTCCAGCTTCCAGTCTTCCTTCCCAGCATAGAATCATAGAATCATAGAATGGTTAGGGTTGGAAGGGACCTTCAAAGGTCATCTAGTCCAACTCCCCTGCAAGGACCAGGAACATCCCCAACTAGATCTGGTTGCCCAGAGCCTCATCCAGCCTGGCCTTGAACGTTTCCAGGGATGGGGCTTCCACCACCTTTCTGGGCAACCTGTTCCAGTGTTCTATATTGTAAAATTGTAAAATATTTTTTCCTAATATCCAGTCTAAATCTACCTCCCTCTATTTTAAAACCATTACCCCTCCTCCTATTGCAACAGGCCCTACTGAACAGCCTCTCCCCATCTTTCTTGTAGGCCCCCTTGAGGTACTGGAAGACCGCTATAACATCTCCCTAGAGCCTTCTCTTCTCCAGGCTGAACAGCCCCACCTCTCTCAGCCTGTCCTCATAGGAGAGGTGCTCCAGCCCTCTGATCATCTTCATGGCCCTCCTCTGGACCTTCTCCAACTGGTCCATGTCCTTCTTGTGTTGGGGGCTCCAGAACTGGACACAGTACTCCAGGCGGGGTCTCACCAGGGCAGAGTAGAGGGGGAGAATCACCTCCCTCGACCTGCTGGCCACGCTCCTCTTGATGCAGCCCAGGATGCGGTTGGCCTTCTGGGTCACAAGGGCGCATTGCCGGCTCATGTTGAGTTTCTTGTCCACCAGCACTCCCAAGTCCTTCTCCTCAGGGCTGCTCTCAATCCATTCCCCGCCCAGCCTGTATCTGTGCCTGGGATTGCCATGACCCAGGTGCAGGAGTCGTTAACCACCACTCTCTGAGTGCGGCCATCCAGCTAACTCCTTATCCACCAAGTGGTCCATCCATCAAACCCATGTCTCTCTAGTTTAGAGAGAAGGATGTCGTGTGGGTCTTCTACTCTTCTAATTACCAGTCACAGTTTCCTTCTTACACCTCCCCTGGAGTCCTGCATAGCAGTTTCTGGTGCTGCTTCCTCCCAAATTCAGCCTTTCTTGTGTCTGTATTCCACTCAAGCAGCTAATTGTCCCATGAATCTTCAGTGCTGTTGAGGTGACAGGAGAAGAAAAAGTTGATCTGAAAGAGCAGGGAAAAGACAGTTCTCACATTGCTAGTGCTCAGCTGTGTCCTGGTACAAAGCTTCAGTTACAGGGCAAGTCCTGATTTGCCCCTGTAGTACTTGTTCGCAGCATGTGCTGGTGGAAGAGTACATGCACAGTCCTGTGCCTGGGAAGAAGCTGGGAAGGACCAAAGCACATCCACCTGCTAAGGGTCCTTCAGCTTCTGATGCTAAAGTATAAAAATTGGTTGAGCATGAGTGAAGACTTGCAGTGGCTTGCAATGTAATCTAAATTCAGCTGAGCTTTATGGGATAGAAAAAAAAGCATATCCTGAACACAAACAGTACTGCACCTGCACCTGTCTCATCAATAGTGTAATTAAACATTCCTGAAGAAAATGTTTTTAAGGACAAAGCAGTTCTGCTTGCCATCTTCTTGTTAGCATTTCAGCTAACACTGTTGAAAAATTGTTCAACATAAGGCACACAATGGCGTAAAAACATAACGTCTTCCCAGTTACTTCTGTAATGATTTGCATTTATGGACCTTTCTCGACATATATTTAAAGTCAACCTTGAAAGTAGGCAAGAATTACAGGTCTTGCCCCATGTTGTTAAAACTCCATGATATAGGATGGAGTAAAGCGTGATCTCTTAGGCTGTGCCTATGAAATACGTAATGTTTCTGTAGTGCTTAATTTAACTGAGTAAGCTCTATATTCCCTGAATCGAAAAGTTGTTCAAACCTCCAATGTATGTTTTGCACAGATACTGTTAAAAGTGTGGCTTAAAATGAGAAAAGTATGGCAGACACAGGTCAAATATTCTGTTTTATTTGAAGATTGATGTAGAATGTTTCTCATTTTTCCTTGCTGCATCATCTTAACGATGTAACTTGCAAATTGTCTTCCCTAGAATCCTATTTACATTTGTTTCTGTAAGGTGTTTGACATCTTTTTGGGGAGCTGTAATATAAGGTAATAAGCAAGATCTCAACTTATCCGGGCATGTTAAGCACATACTTATTTTTAAGTTTAAATGTGCTTCTGCTCTGTGCAGGAGCTTAAGACCATATTTGAATGTTTTCTAGAACTGGGTCTCTAGATCTGAATATCTGTGAAGTGATTGTTAAAGCAGTCACTTTAAATTAAGCCCCTCGTATCTCTATTCTAGATTCTTGTGTATGACTGAATAAAGCGGTTAGCTGGCCAACAGCTTAATAACAATTTCTTAAAACAGGCAACCGGAGGCCTTAGCTGATGAACCCATGATTCCAAGTCTCAGTTCATTTCATGTTTTTTATTGTTTATTTTGTAGCTACCTTTATCAGATACATCCTAGAAAACCTGAGTGAACCAGACTTGCTGACATCACGTTGTAGGTGTGGGTTGGGGAATTCCATGGAAGACATTTATAGGACATACGTAAGGCTAAGGTGTGGCATAACTGCCAGGTCTCTTGCTTTTTTGCTAAAGTCAATTATAATTCAAAATGCAGCTATCTAGCCGCCTTCTGCTGTAGGTCTCTTTCAAAGGAACTAGATTTTAAAGTGATTATTTGATTTTGTGGGCTTCTGTGGCTGATGAGTGGAAGTGGGAACGGCAACATGGCAAAAAAAAAAAATCTTAATTTTTTATCTTAACCGATAACTTTTCCTTATATTTCACTTTTCTAGACATTTACCCAATGGAATGTAGGAAAAAAACCCTCACAGACAAGTTAGTTGTTAGCTTTTACCATTTCTTTCACCTCAAAAAGAAATTGAGAAAAGTCTTGCCAAATAGAAGCCATTGCAAAAAAAAAAAAAAAGCATTTCATTTGAAATTTAAAACCAAAAACCACTCGGCTTTAGAAAATTCTCTCAAAAAAGCTTCCAAGCCAGGAAATAATATTACTGACATGCCTTCTACCCTACCATCAAGATACAGGATTTGGTTTAACACCGGTTTGTAAAAATCCCCAAAGCCTAAGTGCTTCTTTAGGACTTCCTTGATAATATAGGAAGCATTTATTTGCTAGTCATAGCACTTTATGCCCACATAACTGTTTGCCTCATCAAAGCATAAAACCTCATTATTTGCGACAGCTGTTTTTCAGTCACCTTCAGAGTACAGTAGCAAGAGGAATTATATTTTTAAAGAATTTCCTTTACTGGTCTGTGATTTCTTAAAATGTATTTATTTTATCTAGAATTCTGATAGAAATCTGACCTCATTCTACTCCTTCAATGAAGACATAATGTGTTGGATTTTTTTTGTAATATGACAATTATAAGACCAAGAATGGCTTTAAATAGTTTTTGTATTTTAACTACTTTTAT
This sequence comes from Chlamydotis macqueenii, assembly GCF_036417535.1. Taxonomy (NCBI): domain Eukaryota; kingdom Metazoa; phylum Chordata; class Aves; order Otidiformes; family Otididae; genus Chlamydotis; species Chlamydotis macqueenii. The sequence goes on along the minus strand of NC_141556.1, from coordinate 62,648,913 downwards.
TCAAAGCAGTGGTGAAACATTGGAACAGGTTGCCTAGAGAGGTGGTGGATGCCCCATCCCTCGAAATATTCAAGGCCAGGTTGGACGGGGCTCTGAGCAACCTGATCTGGTTGGAGATGTCCCTGCTCCTTGCAGGGGGGTTGGACTAGATGGCCTTTAAAGGTCCCTTCCAACCCAAACCGTTCTATGATTCTATGTTTTTGTGTCTCCAACTGAACTAGATCAGCTAGTTACCTCTCACAACTATTTATTACCATCTTCCTTCCAACCATACAGCTTCCTTCCTTTCAAATGACCTATTTTCAAGTCTCTGCTACTCTACTTTTTCTGTCTCAGCCCTGTGTAGGAAATATCTGTCCAACTCCTTGGTGTGACTTATGTTGATGTCTGTCCCTGAAAATTGACATTTTGTCAGAGGCTCAAGCTGCTATAGTTTTGGTGGTTACATGTTTAAACATTTTTTAACTGCATGGTACCAGTCATGTACTATGGTAATAACTGGCATGGGAATGATGTCAAAATGTGATCCCACATTTTGCCTTAATAGAAAAAATGTGAGCATATGACTTTGCAATGCATCCACCTGGGAAGGGCAGTTGGCCTTCCTGTTGTACATTGTAGAATTTGGGCCAGCCTGTCATAGTATCCTATTTATAATTGTTTAAGACAAAAGTACCTGCAGCAGAAATAGCTGGAGGAAAATTCCTATGGAACATTTCCTCATTTGGTTGAAAGCCCTAACTGCTTTCTCTTTTTGGTTTTTAGGAGTTTAATGCCAACATCCAGTTTGCTTTTCTAGTTCTTGGTCTTCTGATGAAATTGCACATTTTCCAAGAAAGGTGGTGCAGAAAACTCATATTTGTGTTAAAAATGTTTTCCTCCCACTTTAAGTGGAAATTTATTTCTTTTATACTGTCTCATACTATTTCTGCCTATTTTGAAGTTATAAATTAAGTGCATACACTTAATAGGTCTTACACTAGTATCTTATAGAGTGGTGAATTTCATTTAAGGTAAAGGTCAGTTTGTATTCTTATGATGAAAAAACCACTTTGTACTCTTATAATGTATAATATTGGTATTTTCATTAATAGTGCACTCATTATTTCTATTCTCTAGCTCAATAGACTTAGGAATCCCAGCCTGACCCCATTATTTCCTTCCACTGCTTTCTGATATAGGCATATTTTTCCACTGCTGGTAATTTACAGAGGACTTAAAGATAATTTAGGGCCTGGTTAATAATAGATGTTGATTTTTCCTTTTGTTCAACAACTACAGATATGGTCCGTCAGGAGATGCTTACGTGATCTGTCTGCCTGAACCTGGTATGTATCTTGTCTTAAAAATGTTAGGATTACATTACTTTTATACTGTTTGCTTCTATGTAAGTCTGCTATAGGTGTTTTTATTGTTGTTGCATTTTTTTTCATTTGCTACAGAGATTCTAAGACCTTCTTTTCCCTTTTCTTTAAATCCATCCTTTTTTTTCCAATTGCATCTGTTTTGTGATAGCTATCATCATTGTATACAAAACCTTCATGCAGGTCCTTTAAAGTCAACTTATTCTGAGACTTGATAATAGCTGTCAGTGATTATTCTGCTTTTTCGTATGAATGTTAGAATGAGAAATTCATGGAAGTAAATATGTTAGCCACAAAGTGGTCTGTGTGCAATCGATCTCTGGAAACTAGGTGTCCATGATTCTCCTGTTCTTATGCGCTTCCTTAGGCATCCAGAGCGAGCAATAATCAGAGACAAGATACTGAGGTGGATGGACTTTTGGTCGAAATTATTTCAGCCATTCTTGTTTTTTCAAGTCTTGTTCTTAAATACTGCCTCCTCCCATCTCACAGCTAAAGTGGAACACATTTTTCATTCCCTACATACTCTGTTTTTGAACTACAAAATGAGTCCCATCAACAATTCAAAATTCTTGCACTACAGCCAGCAACCATACTATTACATGCTTTTATCGATTTTCTTAGAAGGCATGTATATATTCTGACAATATTTCACTTTCTCAAATAGTCACCACCTCAGATTTGTTTCTAGACTCTACTTGGAAGTATTATCATAACGATTTATTTTTTTTTTAACTCTTACCCAAACTGAGCTAGAAAGCACTGTTTTACAGTTACCTAACTCTGTCAGTTTTTAATTTTATGAACAGCTTGCCACTTGCGTTTCAAGTTTTTTAGAGATTTGAATGTAACACAAAAACACCATGAGTCATCATATGCAGACATCCTGATATTGCCCAAATATTTGTATCATAAGAAATTAAATAATATCTCCATATTTTATAGCCCTGAGTAGATTTTCCTCAAATTTCTTTTTGAAAGGGTATTATTTATTAGTTTCTGCAACATCCTGTAGATAACGGCTATCTTCTGTAAATTAATAATTTGTTGTGTGAAGTACAGTATCCTTTGCTGGTTGTGCACTTACCTCTTATGGTGTCCTTTAGTGTCCCTTCTAATACAAGGACTGTATTAGAACTGTAAAACATCTTTTTTTTTTTTTTTTTCATATTTTTGCCATTCCCCCTATATTTTTTTCTGGGTGGAGGAAGGAATGCTGCTTTTATGAATATATAGACATGGACCAGTTTGACTAGATCAGTGCCTTCCTTCTTCCTAATGCTGCCCAGGGTCCAGATGCTGCACTTTTTCCTGTCCGAGGTCCCCTGTGTTGTTCAAGGTGGCAGCTGTTTCTAGACAATTTCTAATGCTAATGAACAGGCCTTTCACCTAATGTGATTTCAGACACTTTGTTTGAAAATGTGAGTGAGAGCTGCCTGTTTTTTATGTTGTGGTACAGTGGTGAGAACATTTTCTATGGAATGGGTAACAGAGATTTCAAACTTAAATGTCCCACTGAGACGCAGCTGCAAGGTGAAGAAGTACCATAGCCTGAATTTAACATACAGGTCTACTGTTCAGAGCCTTATCCTGAATGGTAGGGAACATGAGGTTAAACTCCAGAAATTGAGGATGAACCTGAACCCACATCATTACTGTCTTGCAGTAAGTGCTGTGGCTGTTGATTCGATTTTGAGGTACAAAACTGTCTCCAAAAGCTTCAGAAGGAGCCTAAGGAGATTAACATATTGGATTCTGGAGAAAAGGTACCAAAACTATACAAATTTCAGTACCTTAATTGTAAAGTCTGCTTTTTATTGACCTGGCCATAAGTCTATGCAGTGGAAAGGCAGAGTTTCTAAGTTTTAATATGATTGCAGATGCTACAGTACTTATTGTATGCCTGTCTTCTCAGCTTTTGCAAAACAGGTACAGTTGCTTCCTTGCATCCTTTGGACTTAAAAAATCTCTGTCACCTCATCTTAACATTTGTTAAATCTCAGCTTTATGATTTAGGGGGAATGGGATTGAAATGGGGTAATAGATTAATCCCAAATTATCTAAATCCCCCTTGAATCTGAAGGTGTGCTTCTTCCACAAATAGCTCAGTCACTTGGAAAATTATTAGTTCTTATTTGGCTTCCCCAGTATCACCATTAAGGGTTATTAAAATACTATTTTCTTCTTTCTATATGCTTTCTCTTTAAGAAAAAGACTTCCAACTTTACCTTTTATTGGGCTTTCCTCCTAATGACAGTATTTTCTTTATCCACTGCTATTTTTATAAAATACTATTCTACTATTAATCCAGTCTTGCTCTGATAGTTTTCCACTGAAGTATTATTGACTTGTAGATGTTTTAGCTATCCCAGTATGTAAAAGAGTACTCATTATACCTGAACATTAGTCAAATCAATTATTTCACATTTCACTTTAAAATCGTCTTTTAGTTAGGGTGTGATTTTTTCCCCTAATGCACTTTTTGTTATTAGTTCCTTGTGCTTCTGTTGTGGTTTCTGGTTTTCTCTCTTCTCGGGGCTTCCCAGCAGAAAGTCACTTCCTTTGGTTATATGGAGCCAAAGAAGAAGCTTCCTGAGAAGCCCTGCTGACACGGAAAACTGGACCAATATATTGGGTTGAGTTGTAAAGTGGGGGCTTTAGATGTGGGCTTTCCGTTGAAGAGCTGATCTGCCCACTCATGGAGCTTCAGCCTTCATGGTGCACTTCTCTTTTTAGGCCCTAGAGAGGTAATTAAGTGTTTAGACTAAACTCTGCAATGATTTATCCAAATACCTAATTCTAGGACTGCAATTATTTGATGGTTCTAAGTGGAATATGTTACAGATGTAACACTAGTAGAGTAAATATATCTTTTAAGATTGGCTTCATGAGTTCTTAAAGCAGAAAAACATTAAGATTAAAACATCTAAGAGGTTCCATTTATATCCTTTACCTTAAGATAATCACATGTAATTCTGAAATAGTCTGAAAGTAGAGAGTATCTTCTTAAGAGACAGCAAGTTATTTTTTCTTTGGACCTATAAAGCCTAGGAAATTATTAACTCTAAAAGGATTAAAGCATTTTAAAAGCAAAATATTTTAAAGTGAAATTAAAAAATACTAAAATTAAAAACATGATTGAGATGGGAATCCCTATGTGATATGCAAAGGTTTAATATTCAAAGGTAGGAAATTAGTCTGATTCAGATAATCTCTCATTTTAGGCTTAAAATTCAATTCATAAAACATTTTCATTATCTTTCTTCTTCCTTAAGAAGAGAAAAATCTTCATACATAAGATGTTCTTTGAGATAATGGTTGGACAAAGCTCTTCCAAAAAAATGTTGCCCTGTAAGTAACTATAAAGAGCTCTCACAAGGATTAAAATGCAAAAATGCCACTCTTTCTGTTTAACCAACTGTAATGCTGTATAAGGTAGCCAAAGGATTAAAACGAATCAGGAAGTCAGGGAAGAATGTACAACATTAGTGCTGGCACAGCAAGTTTCCCCTTACTGGACTGAAAATAATACGAATGTCATCTATGAGCCAGAAGCTCTGTTTGTACAAATCATCAGTGATCCTTTGGCTTTGGTGTTCTATACCAATTTCCACCAGCTGAGGAACCTATACTATAACTCCACCAATTGCAATAAAAGTCTGTATTTTGCATTGCAGAGTGTTTGCCGTTTGTAGAATTATTTGTAAGGCAAGTGAAGAGCTTGGGTTTATGATATATCTTCTGGTATTTGGATAAATGATTGTATTTGCTGAAATACAGACTAAAGTCTCCCAACACAAATGGAATCAGATCCAGTTTCATCATCTGATTTGCTTACATTATATGATGCCATAATTGTGTTTTTGGTTTTTATGTTCCCTTCCAGGTTTTTTTTTTATGCATTCTACACTAACTTATCTGACCAAAATCAGGGTAAACAACAGTACTTAGGCTCATACTAAGCAGCATTTATTTCTTTTTTGTGCTTGTTTGGTGTTTTGGATTTTTTTAAGCAGAGTCTTATTGTATTATGGGGCTGGGAATGTGAATTCAGAGATTTTCTGAGCCCACTAATTTGAAGTTCAGATTGCAGACTGATTCACTACAAAACACTCACCCCTGAATTATCATGGCACTCTACATGTAAAAGAAGAGAGCTCTCTGTGTGCTCATCCCTGTTCTTGCAGTGTAGAGAAAAGGCTGCGTTCTTGCTGCAAGAAATGTTGCAATTTCTTTTGAACTCTGAATGGAGTGGGCTGGAAGCAGCATAATGGAAGAGATTTTAAAGTTCGCTGGTCAACATAATTAGACTAACGAGGTGAGCATAGGCATATAATCTCTCAAGTCTTCCACTTTCAGGGAGACAGCATCTGTGGTTGTGTAATTATTGTGAACCTACTGCCATAAGGATTCATTACAAAGCTGCATGAACAGAAGAGGGATGGTAAAGGGGTCTGCCAAGGGCTGGAACAAGTGTGTAAGCACAGAAGCCCTCTGTGGCTGTCACATTCACCAATTTCTGATTTCTGGAGATTGTTGAGTTGGTAGGCATTCTCTTCTGGTCAGACAAATTACTCCCTGGAACAGAATCCTTTCCACAACCTTTTTTTTTTTTCCTTCCTATGAAATGCCCTCTATTGTGAGTGGTCTATCTGTGTGATTTGAGCAGTTACAAATTGCCTGACATTAGGAAAAAAAAATATATATGAGAAAGCTACAAAGACCTGGTGAGAAAACTTACAATTTCAAGTTCTACATTCCTTTAGGATGGGAGAGACTGTTTTTATTCTACATTTGAACAATGCCTCATGTGAGAGTATTTATGTTTTCTTGAGCCCTCCAACAAGTGCTGTAATACATTATTTAGCTCTGTCTTTTATTCAAAGAGAGGTGAAAATGCTTCTTCTGTACCATTACTGTGAACTAGCTTTGAGTGCCAAGCAAGGATGAAAGAAAGTTCTGAGACTTAAACAATCATTCTGTTGTTGAAAGCTTATTTTTAAAACATGGAGGAAGGAGAAGAGCTTGATGTTGTGGTTTCCAACAGATATTCAAATTTTGATATCAGGCACATCAATTGTTTGAGATGTTAAAATGTGAATAGTAAGTTCTCTTTCTCAGTCTTGTATCTGGAATCCATCTTCCCATGCAATGTGAAGCAGACTTTCTTCTGTAATAACATTTCTTGGTATAGGCCAACATGCTGCCTGCCTTTACTGTGGTCTGTTGAGGGGTGAGCAGTCAGTGTTAGCGGACGCTCAGTCCTGAGCTGTACCCTATTCTGCCTCTTCTGGACTCTTTCTGGCTTCCCGGGGAGCCTAAGCCCTTGCTTTGAGCTTGTGATGGGCAAAAGATGCAACATACAAATGGGTTACGGAGTTTACATCTACCCTGTTGAGGCAGCGTTTGCTCTTGTTTTTATGCTGTGTGTTTGTGCTACGTATGGCACCTTCCTGTTTCCTCTGAAAACAAACCTTTTGCTGACCTGCCTGATGGTGTAGCCTCGTATTTGAAATGAGAACATTCTGATTGAGCAATTTGACTTAGGAAGATTGATCGTTTTAATGGTGTTAAAACCATTAGCTTTAATCTCTCAACCTTCACCCTCTTTTACTACTGGGGTGTGTTGGCCTCAGCCAGCAACCACACACCCACACAGCTGCCCGCGCACTTTGGGAATTTCACTTAATTTATTGTTATAATATATTTAGTTGCTGATTTGGGTATTGGGAAGCAAAGAAGACAAACATTAAAACATCTTTCCTTCTCCTTTCCCAGGCTCAATTGCACTCCAGACACATCTCCTCCCCTCTTGTTATCTCCCCAGGTTACACTCACTCCCTTCACTGGGGCGATGGGTGGCACAGGGGATTGGGATCAGGACATAGTGGTTTCTCTCTGCCTCTCATTGTTTCTCACCCTTTTCTTCTGCTGCTGCTTCCTTCCTATTTGTTTCCTCTGCTCCAGCGTGGGCCCTTCATGGGCCACAGTCCCTTTGGGGATGTGCCTGCTCAGTCATGGAACACCTCCAACTCATCTGACCTTGTCCCTTTAGTCCCTTGTTTCTCTCCTTTTCTCCCTGTTCCTTTTGGCATTTTCTGCCCATTCCTCACGATTTTTTTCACAGAGGTGGCACACACGTGGCTCATGGGCTCCACTTTGGCACATGGTGTCTCTGTTGTAGAGCCAACTGGAATTGCCTGTGACCAGCACAGGACAGCCCTAACCTCCTCTGCGGGGGCCACCCCTGCAGTTTCATGGCCAGGATAAATGGGGAGCACAGGAGGGAAGCACAGCAACTGCCCAGCTTCAGGTAGAGATGTAGGAGTAGGCAGGTCAGATTGCATCATCAGAGGGCCTGTTAGCCCATCATGTATCAGGAGGAACCCAGGAGGGATCTTAAAGCTCATTCATAGTTTTAAATCTGATATATACCTCTCCTTCAGGAAAGAACTGAACCATGAAATCTATGCTTTCCCATGTTGCAAAGTAAAGTTACCTGTATGTGGAAAGGAAGTTAATTGTGTGATTGTATTTTGGCTTGAAATCCAGTGCTGTGTCACATTTTGATGTTTAAAGAGCACAGTTGCTGGTTAATTTTCATTTATAAGCCCAAGTCACACCAGAGAAGTGCTAAAAAAAAATGGAACTTGTAGTTAAAAAGACACAGACATGTATTAATCTATTTCACTAAATAAAAAGATACTCTGGAACTTTGTGGTGTAAATTTTGAACAGGCAGCTTGCATCTGAAACCAGAAGATAATGGTTTATGCTAACATTGGCTTCAAATTGCTTCCACTCTGCATTCATAGCCAGGCTAGTTCTTGATTATTGGTTGAGGGAGTATAGACAAATACTGTAAGAGGCAATTACTATTTTAAGCAGTTTCATGGCAAATGCTGAGGAAATTTTGTAAAATGTGCCTCTGGAAGACTTGGCTGCAAAGAGCTACAACACAGGATAGATCATGTCAACAATAAGAAGTTTTGTACTAGAAAACATAGATTTCTCATCCTGTAGCATGCAACATCATGGCTTGCAGCTGCTCAGAAAGCATGTGGCAACTACGGCTTTTCTGAATCTGTACCAAATGCTTTAGTAAATGCTTTAGGGCTGGGCCTGGGCTACAAACATGAGCTTTGAAGCTGAGTTCTGAAATTCCCTCCAACTCTTATTTTAGGGTCTAGTTTGGTTTGCTTCTTACACTGAGCTAAGCAGGAGGTTCAGGTAAAACCTCGAGGTCCGCTACAGTCTATATGGGACAGATAAGGGATGTAGGGTTTTGTCCTAGGCATACAATACTGGTGACAGATTTGTTAGGATGTGCCATAACCAAAAGGAATCTCTCCCAGAGTTTAGCATCTGCATGTTTTGGACAATACTTAAAATATTTAATTTTACTTTATATCAGTATAAATCACCCTTCTTTTATGCAAAATCAAGGGCCATCCTATACCTTTACTCTCAAAAAAAAAAATCCCTAGCCAAAACACTTCCCTAAAATCAGCTATTTAATGCAGCCCCTCTGCCAGCCCATTGCTGTGGGAACTCAGTCTTTCATTTATTTATGAAAGCAGACAGATTCTTGTGTTGCGGGTGGAGCTGAAATTCTAGGTAAGTGTTCAGACTTCTTTTTAAACTTGCTTAAGGTGTGACTTTTTCTTTTTTGGTATGAATTCAGCTGTGTAAATGGTATGACCATTCAACAGTATCTTGCCAGTATTTGTACCTTTTTAGGCTTTGAAAGGCATCAACAGTGACTATAGATGTTACGTCAAGGTTACCAAGTAACAGTTTGAAGTTTGAGTTAGACAAAAGGAATTTAAGGAAAGTTAATTACTTAAAATTAAGGGAACACTATGTGAGGATCTTTACAAAGGAGATTCATGTCTTTAATTTCTACAGCTTTATACCCCAAGAATTTGTGGCCACCATTGCAACTAAAGGATTAATTAGGCCCATTCTGGTTTTAGAATAAAAATAGATCAGTTTATTGAAATATTACTGCACTGAAGTCATAGAGAAAAATCCCATCTACTTCAGTGAGGTCAATTTACTGAATCACTAGGATTTCACCATATATGCATAGTCATCAAGATTTAAAAAAAAATCTTTTACAAATTTTGACAGTACTTTATAATGTACTTATCTGAGTCATAATTACCAGCTTAGAACATTCATGGTGAGTCTGGGATAAAATTATTTCCGATTTATATTTACATTTATGTATCTTGTCTCTTCTTTGCATTGTAAAACATCACATAGACACTGCTGAAATCACTGACAAAATTTCCAGTATTTTTAATAGGTTATAACCAAACTTTTAATCAGTAAAATCCCGATGAATACATTATCATTATTATTACAATTATTATTATTTCTACAATTTTGAAATAATAATGTAAATGAGAACAGGAAAAAAAACCCTGCAAGGCATCAAAACCTGATCATTGTAATCTGTAACAAATAAAAAGAGGTACTAAGGAACTGTTTCTCAGTAAAGTTGTATATGAAGTATACTCCATGTTAAACTGACTGAAAATGTGTCTGTTTTCACTGTTTATTAAACAATCAAATCTGCTTCTGGAACTCAAAATTAATCTGAAAGTTTGTGTATCTTCATCTACAGTCATATGCTAATCTTCATTATGGAAGAACCCTAAGTTTGTTTCAGCTATGTCTGAAGACCAAAAGGACTTAAACACTTGCATTTGTTCAGGTCAATATTTTCTTTGGGAAATTAGTAGTTGTGCTAACTAAGACTGACTGTCAGTAATAACATATTTTCACTTAAATGTCTTTAAATAATGTGTTTACAATGATGTGGGTAGTAATCTAAAAGTTACAGTAATAACAAAGCTGGAAACTTTAATAACAAAGAATAATATGAATTAAAACCCCCCAAAATACAATGTTGCAATTATTTAATTTCATTAAAATCCCACTTTCTAATCCTAAACAACTTTTATCTGTATTGTGAAATATATTTTATTCCATCACTGGAAAGAATGTGGAGTTATTCAATTTCATTCATTTTATTTATACTGAAATAATTATTGTTTATTTTGAATTCTTTATTTTAAACAGGATTCAAGTTTTGATATCTAAATAATGGTAAGTCTACAATGCCTTTATTCTCTTTAATTATTGAGTGCTTCAAATATACTACAGTAAACTCTTAGGCAAACTCATATTTTGGGGGATTTTTTTTGGCTTTTTAGAACAAGTGAAAAGTGACTAAAATGACAAGAAACAGTTTTCTGGAAATCCACACTTAGTTTCCTACACTGGGATAGTATAGCATTTTCTCTGCATAACTACTTCATAACTTGTGCATAATAATTTTTGTCATGTCAATGTTATTGAGTGATAACTTTGGCTTCATAAATCACATTACACAAGTGATATATGTCTCTGTATTACATACTATAAAACACTCCAATAGCAGTAACACCCTTTATGTAAACTTCTGCTGCAAATTAAGGAAATGAACCTTGAAACATTTGCAGGAGTGAATAATGTTACCCGTGTGAGTTGTCCCACTGACCTCAAAGAGACTTCTCAAAGGAGTGAGAACTTTCTCATAGTAGTAAACGATTATGGTAATGCCTCAGTTGCTGCAAAATACTTATTCCAGGAGGATGTATATTCTATATAACCATTTTATTTATTTGGGATAATGTGACTGACAATGCTGAAAGAACCAGCCTCGTCTTTTCTGGCTCCTGACAGAAAAATGTTCTTGCAGAGTTTTCCTGACCAAGACGTACTGGGCCAGGCTTTCGAAGATGCACTAGAAGTACTGCAACAGCACTCTGACAGAGAAATGCAGTATTCATCAGGTAAAAAAAAAAATGTTATTCCATTTCATTTACCACTTTGTATTTTTACAGGAAAGTACTTCTTGAAGAGCCTAGGTGGGAGAGTAATATCCCACAGGTGGATTAATGGACAGCAGAGGGGGATGTTGGGAGAATGGAAAGGGGGAAGAATATTTGGAGGGTTTCCCCCCACCACCACCATTAGCATTGCTCAGTGTGGTGTGCATCTTCTATGTCACAGCACAGGAAAACTGTTGGACGGACTCCCTCTACTTTCCCCCCAGTTCTAGACTACGTGCATTAAGCTCAGATTTCCTATAATCAGAGGATATATGACCATAGTGCAACTGCCATTTTCCAGTTTTGGTTGAAAAATGCCCTTCTCTTATGCTGTGAATAAATTAATATAACACTGAATTGCAGTGGGGGAAAAAAAAAGTGAAAAAAAAAAAAGAACAAGAATCCAACAGGTGAAATTAATTTTCACAATTACTTTTTTACATTAAAATATAAATTTCGCGTATTTTTATGCAGAAATAATAGTTATCTGGATAATTAATAGAAAAGTTTTTCTTAGCTTCAAGAGTTTTCTACTTTACAAAAGTTAAAATACAGGCAAGCTGTAAGGTGCTCCAATTCAGGCAAGGTTTTGGCAACTAAATTATTACAAAATTTAAAATCTATGTTCAGTGTTTTTACATTCTGAATAGAAATGGAAGGAAAGGAAAATAGGAGGCTACATCACAACCCTCTAAGTCCGGAACAAAATATCTACTGTCTTCTGTGCGGAAGGCATTTCATGCAAAGCTGTTTATTTACATATTATCTATTATACACTGAAATGTAAATAGGACCAATTGGATCATATCTTCAGCTGCTTTTAATAAATTTTTGGCTCCACTACATTGGTAATTTACATATGCTGAAGGACGCACTGTATATTATTACTTGCAATGTTCTTGCCTGTATTTGTTGTTAGGGCCAACGAGGAGAGGTATTAAACACTTGCAGCTCAGGTTCAGTATGTCCCACAGCTGCACCCACATTTCTACTTCCAATAGGTGTACTCTCCAAAATCATCTTTTGACGACCTGCAGTGCATAATTTATTCCAAGTGCCCCAGTCTGGTGTTCTCCTCTGCATCTTTTAGACGTCCTAAGGCCTTGGGTTCCTTCCATGTCGTTCCTTCAGGCACTGCAGGTGCTCTGATGCTCCTTTCCTTCATTCACGTCTGGAGACTCTGACTTGCATTGTACTAATGGCCTGCAGAAGAACTATGTGACATTCCCTTTTTCTTTCTAATACATGTATTAGAGTAGTCTGTAATTACCCCATTCATTATGTTCAGTGATCTGTTTGGGCCTCCTTTTTCTATTAACCAAACTATTTAATGATACTATGAAATACCTGACATTTTATCTTAACAAATACTGCTTTTCAGCATGAAGGCAAACAAAAGCAGCCGAAGGGTGTGATTAGCAATAGCACAAGAGATTATGTTGGACAACCTGGTGATATGAAACATTTTGGCTCTGGAGACTTTTTTCTCTAGAAGGAAGACATAGGATAAATGCTTTTTGACAGACTCAGCAGCATGTTAGGCTGTTTGCCACTGGTTTATTTTTCCTTCTTCTCTCCCTTTTACTCACTCATTTTTTGCTCGATCCTTCTAATTCTCAGGTTATAAAAATTGCCTGACTCTGATCAACCATCACCACCACCTCCGAGCAAGTCCCAGCTACTCTGCAGCACCTTCTACAGAGGACCAAGGGTATAGCTGGAGAAATGTGATTGTAAGTGAACTGTAACAGAGTCAGACATAAATGGAAAATTGGCTCCCCATTTGTGATTTCTAAGACAAATCATTATGCTATCTCTAACAGAAATTCGGTCTGGCCAGGCATGATTCAGATGAAACCACCTTGGGAAATATTTGCAAAACATGTTTAATAGTCTTTTTCTAGGATTTCTTAGCTGTTTGCTTCTCGTGCTCCTCTACCGTTAATCATGTAACATGACAACTAACAAACAAACCTGCTAGTACAGTAGGGAAAAGGGCTTCTATTACCTGGGAACAGGCAGAGCACAACTTCCAGTCTCCACAGAGCTTCTGCCACAGAGAAAAAGTACCACACCTTGGATTTCTTCTCCAGCAATTTACTTTAAGAGTGCTGGAAAGACCAGCATTATCTGGACTCTGAGCTCAGCTTCAGCCTGCAGAGTCCATATTCATTCTTAAAAACGCTGAGAGTATGGCCTCCAGAAGTGATGGAAATTGAATATTGCAGGGGAGATAATTTCAAGTAAATAGATTCCTCAAAAGCCCATTTTCAACCAGCAGATTGGTGACAATGACATAAGAACACAGAGTCTGTAAGGGCCACTGTCCAGGTAGCCCTTGTCTTTTACTAACTCTGGAAACAGAGCCCACTATTCCTCCTCTGCTTCCAGCAGAAGGGTGGAAGGTCTAGAGTCAGGCAATTACTCTGTTTTCTCTCTTAATTCCTTGCCTGGTGAGCAGTCCTTCCCACTGGACATAAAATGGTGCTGCGTGTTACTGGTACAGTACACTGCATGCCTTTGTGGCTGAGAAAAGTCTTCAATGGGTGAGGTGATGAAAGGTTGCATTTTGGAGCCTTCAGGCAATTAATTGCTACAAGTTTCTTTTTCCTCAGAGAAGATGCTCTATTAGTAACTCTTCTTTGTCTTAATTCTTGAAGAACAGTGCAGCGGATTTTTATGCAGACGAGACTGTCTACCACACACTGCAGAGTACTCCGGAAAGCCAAGTGATGCATGCTGCTGCTGGCCAGCCCAAAGCAGGGAAAGGTGTGTAAAAAGAGTGTGCCCTGATGTGTACATGATGTTACTTTAAAAAAATGTCTTGGCAAATAGTGCTTTCTCTTTTTCCTATTTTTTTTTACTTTTAACAGGAAAAAAAAAAGTTGACATTTAATAGTAACTAGAATACAACTGCTAGTGTTCAATTCCTATCTGCTAAATCTCTTAAGGTAAGATAAATCTGTTATCATCTTATTCTGTCTTCTTGTTTAGTACATGGAGAACCAAATCAGAGATATGTTTCACTCCAAATCATCTCGGACAAAGTCTGATGCAGAGCAGTAAATCTAGCTATCAATAACATCTTTATACACTCTAATAACTTATTTTATTTCATGTGATCCAACAAGGAGTGGTTTTCACAAAGGTTTTTCATGTACATGAGTATTTTTGTGCCCGATTTTATGCCTTTCTGTTTACTTTTCAAGTTGTTTCTTAGCTTTCGTCAGTTCCAGTATGGATTTTTATAGCTATATTCGTGCTCCTTTTGGTTGACTTTACTTGAGTGGATATCTATTGTGCAAACAATAGGTTTGGTGACATTGGTCATTACAGTGCTTCATTTGTTTACTGCATTCATTCTTAGTTTTTTGTTTGGGACTCAGCATCCTTCCTATGAGTCTGCTAGATGTGATTTACACAGCTTCCACTCTGAGCTGTTGTACCTGCTTTTGATCGTGGGGTCTTTTTGAGTAGCTTCCTTCTTTTGCTGCTTTTTGAAATCCCCTTCTCTTAACTTTAACCACATGGTGTTAGTTTTTGGTATGATCTCTTCCTATGGATGCTGAACACTGCGGTTTCTGTTGCTTAATAGCTACTACTACTACAAATTCCTTGGGGCAATGGGAAGAATAGCCACTCCTTTTAGGTCCTGTACTTCCAGTGCTTAAAATTCACCATTGCAAATGAAAACCTTTCAATCCAGAAATGTTGCTTTTCTAAGTCTTATCCAGTGTTCCACTATGTTGGGGAATTTTACATGTCAGTATCTGAATTCACCTTCAGTCGTTACTGTTCTGTTAAATTTCATTTTGTATTTCATATTTCTTTTACATTATTATCAATTGTCTTTTCCAGAAGGCCATACTGCATAAATTTTCAGAATGACTGACTATTCTTATGGGGTTTTTTTTGTGTCCTCTTACGGGTTTTCTTCGTGTCCATGGTGATATTGCTGCCAGAAACTGTGATTTGAGGGACTTTTTCCACTATACCTAAATAAATTTAGTTCTCTGGGCTTCTTATGGAGACATGAAAGGTTTTCTGTACACTAGCAAGTACTGTGGCCCTTTAGGAATACGTCTATAGATGAAGCAATCAGTACTGAGAACCCAAAGTCTGTGTTTAAAATATTTCACAAGAGTTTATTTAGGGCAATCTCTAGGCTGGCTGCAAGTTCTGAAAGTTGCAGTGACTTAGATATGCCTCTGCAAAGCATCTTTGATTTAGATTTCCTCTGAAGGAGTCCAACTCATGCATGTCAAGACCATTCCATGATCTGAACTTAAGCTCTGTGAGTGGATACAATCAAGAGAGGTACTTCAGAAATGCATTTGAATTAGACAGACCCACAGAGAATTAGGTTGCTTTGGGACAATTCAGCACAGAAATCTAATGCAGATGCTCTGAAACATCTTCTAAAGGAACTTATCTCTCTCCTGTGATCGCATAGGAAACTGGCAGACACTACCCTGCTAGCTTAGGCTGATGTTTAGGGCCTGGTGACAAACACCACTAGCTTATGCAAGGAGGTGCAGTACGAAGATCTGTGAGCTACCCCGAGCTCAAACTGGTGCATTCACATCGTGTAGCACTTTGGAGATAACAGCTGGGCTGCATTAACACATAAGAGCAAATAAGCCATCTCAAATCAAAACATCAGCTAGAGAGGATGTGTCTAGAAGTAAAAGCTTGGGTAGAAATGACAGTCGAACTAAGAGGACAGACAGCATGAAATTAGATGCTCCTGCAGACATGGCTACACTATAGTTTTTCAGCAGAGGCTCAGTCTGCAGTAGCCTGCAAGTGTTCCCTGATCTTATTTGTTCTACCGTAGGTTTATAGGATAATTTGGGTTGGAAGGGACATAAGCAGGTTACCTACTAAGAAGTATTTACTGAGACCAGGCGGTGTCCTTCACCAGTTTGCTTTTAAGCTTCCCATCTTGGAAATAGTATATACATTTCTTGTAGAATATGTACTTCTAGTCACAGGCGAATTTTTATTTAGATAATGAAACTTTATTAATTTTTTGGAAAGTACCTCTGATTTCAGGCTCTTCTTCTTCCTAGTCTGACTGTCACTTCTCTCCTCTTTCCTTACCACCAGATGCAGAATTACTGTCATCCCTGACAGATGTCTTGTCTTGACCTCAGTGTTCCTTAGCAACTGTCACTTTTCCCCTGTTCCTAGTTTAAAATAGCCACACAAGACAAGACTTTATGAACTTTAGGTGCAGCTGCTTGTTTCCACTTTGGTTAAAGTGGAAGCCATTCTTCTGCATAGGCTTTCCTTTCTGAAAAATGTTCCTCTTTGTCTTATAATCTTAAATTCTTCCTCATTACCGCAGATTCTTGGTCACCATTTGCTTTGTGAAGGGAACTAGAAGAACTTCAGAGAGAGGGATCCACAAGACCTAAGTGTAACTAAATAAGCCCCATAAGTAAACTTAAGTTTGAGAGCTGAGCCTGTGGGGAGAAGTACTTAGTTAACTAACAAATTTTGCAGTCCTGATCTTGCTTTATTCTGCATGGCAATGTAAGTTGACACTTCTGCACATTTTTAGAAAACTACAGCATACCAGAAGGTCTAGCTCCTTATTGACTAGGTGAAGTTTATAGTTCAAAACTAGCATACTCTTCCCGCTCAACCATTCACCCTTTCTTGTATCAAAGACTACCTTGCATCCCTAAAACATTCCTGAAACAAACCTCTTAAAATTGAATAATCTCAAAATCTTTGAGTTCTGATTAAGCAGGGAAAGCATTTATTCAAAAACATTCAGATTGGCTCTCCAGAACCTTTTTCCTGCACTGTCTGAGGATGTAGTTTCCTGCAATGGGTTCCTTGACCAGGCACAGCACATGTCTGACGACAGCTGAAAGAGACTTCTGAGACCTCCCACACAGTGAAGTCACCACATATTTGTCATAATCCCCAAATAACCTGCTCTTGAAACTCTAATGACCAAATCCCTTTCTGTCACCACAGATCTGTACATGTTTCCCATTTGCTGATGCTGATCTTCTGTTGAATAGTTTGTACTGATCTTTTTAATTTGTGATGGAGTATTAGGTTTACCTATGCTTTTGCCTATAAGATCCTTTCCAGGAAAAAGACAACTGCTTATCTTTAAAAACAAGTATGAGTTCCATTCTGACCCTTTGTACTTTATTTCTTAATAGGTAGAAAAAAACTTCGACTGTTTGAGTACCTCCATGAATCTCTGTATGATCCAGCTATGGCAAACTGCATCCAATGGGTGGATAAACCCAATGGTGTCTTCCAGTTTGTCTCCAAAAACAAGGAGAAACTTGCAGAGCTGTGGGGAGAAAGAAAGGGAAATCGCAAGATCATGACATATCAGAAAATGGCCAGAGCACTGAGGAATTACGGAAGAACAGGTGAAATAATTAAAATTCGAAGGAAGCTGACATACCAGTTCAGTGCTGTTGTTTTACAGAGACTTGCTCCATCTTATTTTTTGGGAAAAGAAACAGTTTATCATCCGTACATTCAGTCTAATCAAGAATATCAGTGTGCAGATGACTGGATCAATTACAATAATTACATGTATAACAATGGTTATGCATTACAGCACGCTAACAGCTAGATGTATCTTTCACATGAACAGGTTTTTGTTAGCTAGTAATGCTTTCCAGCACAGGAACTCTTCTCTGTACATAGCTTTTCCTTTAAGATATCATACAAACACATGAAGAGAAGGGTTTTAAAAATGATGTTGGCTTAGTTTTGTTCCTTTTGAAGTTAATGATAAAGAGTCATTGACTATTGAAGAAGACCAGCAGCTGTAGGGCACGTTCTGTTCTCCATGATGTTAATCAGAGGAATTACTTCAGATTCAAGCTGGTATATCCAAGATCAGGATAAAGGCTTTTGTCTCTAAGTGGACATAAAAAATCCCATCCTGACAAGACTCATTGGAAGTTTTATGCAAAATTCCAATCATAATTTAGATGCTGTTGCACCATAGCACATGCACTCCTTCTCAGTTGGGTGCACTTTAATTAGAAAGGGAAGAGATTTGCCAACTGCATCAAGCTACTGTCTGCTTTTTTCATCAGTGTTCTTTGTTAAGAGACATTTTCTGAGTAAATGCCTGGCTGAACGATAAAGTCCACATGAAGGTGCACCTGTTGGCAAAGTTGTTAATCCTTAATCACTTAAATTAACAAATCTTAGCACAGATCCTGACATATGGTATTAGGATTGCCAGGTGCACATTTCACTGTTGGCAGTGGGTTCACTGGGAAAGTGACCATACCATGAGCGGGTTAGTAAAGGATTATGCTTTTCATGAAGTTATTTACAGTGCTTCCCCCACTAATATGAGAAGCTGCACTTTTATCCAGCAGTTCTGTACTGACCTAACAAATATAGCTTTGTTATTTAGAACCTCTTTCAGAGTTATAACTTTAGACATATAAGTACAATTTCACTTCTCCAGCTCTTTTCCTACATGGGAATGTAGTTGAAAGGGTGGTTTTACACTCTCTTTATGGGGAAGAAGGACTAAATTTAGGTAAAAAGAGCCCCTTACACCAGGATGATACCAATAGATGTACTTTTTCTTATACTTCTGTTACCTGATCAACTTGTATCATTGTGTGAGTTGGCTGTTGTGCCAAAATACTTCCATTCAGCTGCATTCAATTCAAAGTTCTGCATTGTCCTTCAAGTGAGTGCAGGCCCAGATAATAACAAAGACAAAATTAATTTCTGTGGAGAGATATAAAGGGTGGTCTGATATGTTTGATGAAATTCACTGGTTTTGATAGTTGCCCCTTGCTCTAACTCCTACTTACTTGTACAGAGATATAATTTTATGTAGTAGACACAATGCAACACACTCTGCTCAAGCTAAATTCAAAGTTTTGAGTTAGCACTTTAGTAAGATGAAAAATATATAATCTTAGAAATCTGAAGCATGTTAAATAGCACTAAAAACAGACACAGATTTTAAGACAGTAAACATCTGCCAAAATAAGAAGGTCATAACTATGTTGTTAATATTTCGTTTTGATTGTAGTGTCCTGTAAAATGTAAACATTATTACAAAACAGACACGAGAATGCCTCTAGTCTTACAGATCTTAATCTGGATCCTGCTGTAGCACTGAATGCGGTGGGAGTTCAACTCTTAACAAAGGAATGAGATCTTTCAGTTGGGATGCCTTCACTATGTGAGCACATGAGTAAATACAACATTTCAAATGCCATAATGTATATAAATTTGCCAAGAAACTGCACAGTTTAGTTACGCCACATCTATCACCCATTGCAGGCTGACTCTATGTTATTTAGAAGGCTGGTAACATACATTGGGTTAAGAATCTGCTTTGTGTAAAACGCTTACTTTATCAATATGTTCAGATTCACTTTTCTCAGCCTCATCTACTTGTTAAGGAAATAAATACTTATTCAGATTCTGTGTTACCTTTTTAACTTAGGAATAAACATCAGCATTTACTCCTAAAAAAACCTGATAACCAGGTCAGATGTTACAGCTGCAGCTGGGAGAACAGTACAGAGCTGAAAGAGAAGAGCATGAGGGGTGAGAAGAACTGAAGGACATTCAAGCAGAGAAGAAATGAGGGAATCATAACACCGAGAGGAAGAGACAGATTTCAGCCACATTTCAACTATCAGAGTAACCATAGGGACTGACAGTGTTAGAAAGATATTTCTTTGAAAAAAATATAGCCTTCCCCTTTCCTGCTCCAAACCAAATGTACCTGGAGAGATTTTAGAAGCTCCTACTGTAGTTCTGTGGCTATACAGAAGGATATTTAACTGTGCAATGCACCGATATTGGGGTTACATACAGAGAAGATTCTTGACTGCTAGCAATGCTTTAACCTAGCAAAGACAGGTTAAATCATAAGCAAAAGATTACCAAATATCTGAAGCACAGACTTAGACTTACTGAGGTCTGAAATAACGTAGCTGTTCTAACCATGCAAGTGCTTGACCACTGAAACAACATACCAAGGGATGTGGTGGATTTATTGTTTCTCAAAATCTTTAACCCAAGACCATATCCATTTCTAAGGTGTACAGTACTGCAATAAAGTAATGGTGAAGTCATAGCCATACCACAAGGCACAAGACTGATCATAAGAAATTAGACTCCTGCTGGTCTCAGTATTTCCAGGATCCTGTCATGTAGCTCCATATGGGAAAGTAAAGGCGACATGTGGAGGTCTAAACAGAAGTGCAGTGGGTGCTTGGAAAGTATTTTGATTCCCAGTGCAATCCCCTGGGCAACTCACCCTCCATCACTGATCTCCCAGCCTCAACCTCTACATTGCATCTCCTCCATCCCATCTGCACAGACTTGGACACAGGATGCGATGGTGCCAAGCACCCAGGGGAAACAGGAGAGGCAGCTCCAAAGACAGCAGCTCTATTCCATCTGTGTAATGCTTGATAACTGGCCCATTGCTGCCACTGCTGACCTCATCTTCTCTCTCCTGTCTCCTTTCTCCTCACCCCTAGCAGCCAAATCAGGCCAGAAAGCAGTCTGCCTACCCACCCATCTGCCTGTTACTTACTCACCTCTGACCTAGAGGCTGCATCTTGCCTCAGAAGAGCCTGGGATAGGGCCTGGGGGAGGGGGAAGAAGCTGGGGTCCTCCCAGCTCCCACATTCAGTACCCCACTTTAAAGGATACCCTGGTCTGAGCAAGGGTAATTAATACTGTGCCTCAGGATGCTTTGGGCACTTAATAAGGACATGAGCCTTTCAGAGTGAACTAGCTGGATTTTTGAACAGTCTCCTTGCTCATCCCTTACTGTGACCTTGCAGCCTGGTTTCTGTCCAGATGTGGAAGACAGAGGGTCCCAGGTGAGTGCTGGGCTGGTGCCACTCCTCAACACGTGGCTCTTGTTCGCTCAAGTGACAGCAGGTAGCGTATCATGCCCTGTACACCTGCTGTAGCTTCAGCCCTCTCCTCTGATGGAATGCCAGGATGGCATGAGGTGGGGCTGCACCTTGGTGGGAAGAGCTTTACGTGTTTCGCTGGGTTTGGGGGTAAGGGGAGGCGGGGGGGGGGGGGTTACCCTGGGCCCACAAGATGGCACTAACGGACAGCTTTTCATACTGAATTTGTGATGCTTCCAGGCCTCCTGGTTATTTGCTCTCTGCATCTTCCTTTTGCTGTTTCTTTATTCCCCCTCCCATATTTATTTTTTTTCATCTTCACACACAACACTGCTGCAGATGTGGCAGAAGCAACACATTTCCTTTTGAAGTTACTACCAGGCCAGTTCCAGCTGTGGCAGATACAGAAAATGTCATGACCGAGATGATCATAAAATTGCAGAACCATAATGTAAAGTGCTACTCATTTTCAATAACAGTATCATAATTCCCTAAATCATAGAACCATAGAATCATAAAATGGTTAGAGTTGGAAGGGACCTTCAAAGATCATCTAGTCCAACCCCCGCGCAAGGAGCAGGGACATCCCTGACTAGATCAGGTTGCTCAGAGCCTCATCCAACCTGGCCTTGAATGTTTCCAGGGATGGGGCATCCACCACCTCTCTGGGCAACCTGTTCCAGTGTTCTACAACCCTCGTTGTAAATTTTTTTTTCCTAATATCCAGTCTAAATCTACCTCCCTCTATTTTAAAACCATTACCCCTCGTCCTATCACAACAGGCCCTACTGAACAGCCTCTCCCCATCTTTCTTGCAGGCCCCCTTGAGGTACTGGAAGGCTGCTATGAGGTTTCTAGAGCCTCCTCTTCTCCAGGCTGAACAGCCCCACCTCTCTCAGCCTGTCCTCACAGGAGAGGTGCTCCAGCCCTCTGATCATCTTCGTGGCCCTCCTCTGGACCTTCTCCAACTGGTCCATGTCCTTCATATGTTGGGGGCTCCAGAATTGGACACAGTACTCCAGGTGGGGTCTCACCAGGGCAGAGTAGAGAGGGAGAATCACCTCCCTCGACCTGCTGGCCACGCTCCTCTTGATGCAGCCCAGGATGCAGTTGGCCTTCTGGGCCGCAAGGACGCATTGCCGGCTCATGTTGAGCTTCTCATCCACCAGCACTCCCAAGTCCTTCTCCTCAGGGCTTCTCTCAATCCATTCTCCGTCCAGCCTGTATTTGTGCCTGGGATTGCCACAACCCAGGTGCAGGACCTTGCACTTGGCTTGGTTGAACTTCATGAGGTTTGCACAGGCCCACCTCTCCATCCTGTCAAGGTTCCTCTGGATGGCATCCCTCCCTTCCAGCATGTCAACAGCACCACACAGCTTTGTGTCGTTGGCAAATTTGCTGAGAGTGCACTCTATCCCAGTGTCCATGTCGCTGACAAAGATGTTGAACAGGGCTGGGCCCAACACGGACCCCTGAGGGACGCCACTCATGACTGGTCTCCACTTGGACATTGAGCCGTTGACCACTGAGTGCGGCCACTGATCGCCACTGAGTGCGGCCATCCAGCCAACTCCTTATCCACCGAGTGGTCCATCCATCAAACCCATGCCTCTCTAGTTTAGAGAGAAGTATGTCGTGTGGGACAGTGTCAAAAGTTTTGCACAAGTCCAGGTAGATGATATCCGTTGCTCGTCCCTTGTCCATTGATGCTGTCATCCCATCTTAGAAGGCCACCAAATTCGTCAGGCACGATCTGCCCTTGGTGAAGCCATGTTGGCTGTCACTAACCACCTCCTTGCTCCCCATGTGCCTTAGCATGGTTTCCAGGAGAATCTGCTCCATGACTTTGCCAGGCACAGAGGTGAGGCTGACCAGCCTGTAGTTGCCCGGGTCCTCCTTGTTCCCCTTTTTAAAAATAGGAGTTATGTTCCCTTTCTTCCAGTCATCGGGGACTTCACCAGACCACCATGATGTCTCAAATATGATGGACAGTGGCTTGGCAACTTCATCTGCCAGTTCCCTCATAGAATGGTTTGTGTTGGAAGGGACCTTTAAAGGCTATCTAGTTCAACCCCCCTGCAAGGAGCAGGGACATCTCCAACTAGGTCAGGTTGCTCAGAGCCCCATCTAACCTGGTCTTGAATGTTTCCAGGGATGGGGCATCTACCACCTCTCTGGACAATCCGTTCCAGTGTTTCACCACCCTCATTGTAAAGAATTTCTTCCTTATGTCTAATCTAAATCTACCCTCTTTTAGTTTAAAACTATTACACCTTGTCCTATTGCAACAGGCCCTGGTAAAAAGTTTTATATGATTATATGAAACTCACAACTTAAAGCAGCTGCATTATGTCAGCAGATCCACAGCTCTGCGTTGACTACCCTGGACAACAGTCAGTTTTACAGCCGCAGCTCAGTGTCTTCTCCAAAATAAGTGTGGCTGCAGTGGCTTCCAACATTGCTGAGGGTGCTGCATGAAGAAGAAACAAAGCTGATCTTTCAGATTTAGACTTCTGAATTCCTATAAGCAGGAAATACAATGACAACCTTACAGACTCTGTGAAGGAGACAGAACCAGAAGATCTTTGTAACATTTTAAATCTACTCATTTTGCCCGGCCTATGCCATACTTGCATATACACATCATGTTCAGCAGAAGAAAAGCAGGAGAGATTCTTAGCCTCCAGCTGAAAAATTATTTTATTTTATTTAATTTGATTTGAATTTGACTCCAGTGAAACTTTTCCCTTTGGTACTGCTTTGAGCACACATGAAGTACCTGCCTCCACATTGTCAGACACTTCCTAGATGTACATTCTGGTGGTGGATGGATCAGACTGCCCCACTGTCCCGAGTGCAGATGGATGCTGTCTCATGGAGTTTGCTGGGTTACAAATTCCTACTTTTTACAAGCTGAGACCTTCTCCTATTGTATCACAGAGCTGCATGTGCTGGTTTACCATTAGTACATTGCTTAGTGAGTAGAAAAAGGATGGAAAATACTACAAACAGTGGTGGGCTTTTTTTTTGCAAGAAATTGCTCCATGGATTGTTTCCTAAAAAGTGTCCTGAGTGCAAGATGTAAACAAAATTGTGTAATCTTCTCTTTTGGTTAATGAGAGCTGCCCCTGCATTCTTGGCAGCCTCTAAACAACCATAGCTAATTGCCTAATAGATGAATGACTGCGAACGCTCACTGCTGGTGACACTGGAGCTCAGGTTGACTGTTAAGGCTCTTTTTTAGTTGGGTTTCATTTACCTTGGTATTTTTTTCCTCATTTCCTAGTTTCCAAACTTTCTTTTACAAAGAAAGCCCAGGCAAACTCCCAGACTCTCTCTACTCTGCAGGAGTATGTTCCTACATCTGTGCACAAGCTGAGAGGAATGACACTGCATCTGCCTTCTGCTCTCTGCATGAACAGATTCACTTGAGGTACTGGAGAGAATCTGAGACCAGAAAAAAAAATTTGCTTTTAAAATTCTTTTTGGACAATGGTTTTCAGTTTCCGCTTTCAGTCAGATTAACAAAGATGCTGCATTTCCGATGGAAACAATTCCTGTAATATTACAGTAGGCAACATCATTAAGGCCTCATAGGTATTACAGAAGACCTGGAAAATGACATACTCAGTGCACTATGTAGATAAATCCGTTGTTGACAGTGACAGCAGAGGGCGCTTGCTGAAATGCATTGCTTTCTTGGAGTTTTTGGGTCCAGCAGAGCTCCCTATGAGGTATCAACCAGCCTCCTGCAAACGGCACTTCACAGGCAGTTACTGTCTACCTGCGTAAGGACCTCTGCTGAAATCTAGCCTTGGTTTAGAGCCTTATTTCATCCAACTTCTAGTTGTCTTACCTGCTGACATGCTGTGAATTTCATGTGGTGTATTTTGGACCAAAACCTGGCAGCAGTAACCATGAACTCACCATTGGTTTATTCAAAAGAGGCGTAGACCTCTAACACCAGAGTAAACTTCACCACCAGCAACACAGTGACTATCTTATAATATGGCTGTCTTATCACGTCTTTTATTATATCACCTTCACCAGGAGATTTCAAAGCACTCTGTAAAAGTACCATTATCTTCACTGTATCTGCAGGTAGAGCAGAACACACATGAGGTACGGTCAAATGTTTATGGACTCACGGCAGGTGAGTGACAGGGCTGGGAGGAAAACACCAGCATCCTGAGCCTGTCCTGTAGCCAACAGCCAGGCCTACTTCCAGGTCCAGCTTCCTGCTGTTTCTGTGGCATCAAAAGAAATAAGTGAAATAATTAGCAGATTCCAATCCATGTACTGAAAGTGCCCAAAAGTGAACATGCGGCACACCTGGAGGCAGCACAAGCTTTTCACATTACTCAACAGCACACCTCAGATTTGAAATGTGAGATGCGCTAGTGCAGAATGGCAGTCCTGAAGCAGATGGGCACCTTTTTGCCTGAGCAGAATATTTCCTTTGCTTTTTTTCTAGTGAAGAAAGTTAAATCTAATGATGACAGTTGGGAGCTTCAAGCCAGGCAGCCTTGGTTCTGGGCATACATTTTAAAATACCACTCTCCCGAGGAAATATAGTGCCTAGGAGGCACCAGCCACCTTGTTAGGAAGTTACACATTGACCAGTCAGTGTTGATACAGTGGATTATAAGGTGAATTACAGTGCAACCAGGCTGTATTAGCAAGATGCCATCAAACTGCATGCAGAGTGTAAACTGATGGATGGAAAAGTAAATTCCTTATTTAACATTCCAGAAACACATAACCTGAGCCAAGGGTTCAAGAACCACAATGAAATAAAAAGAAAGACAGCTGGTTGGTTGTCATGATATCTCTGTGTAGAATTAGAGGCATTAATTACATATGGGAATATTAATAACAGTTTAAAGCGGAATGAAGGCTAATTATTACAGTACTATCTCCAAGAAGAATGCTGGTGAAGCCATATAATATTTTCTTTCAGAGCAAATGAAAACTCAGCAAATCTATTTGGAGTACTAGCAGCGTGTAGTAGTCCGAGAGTCTAGGCTGACCTTTCTGCCTCATTAGAGCAGAATCCAATCACAATTAGAAGACTCAATTCTTTACAGATTTGGCTAAGACCATTAGTCTTGTTGAGATCCAGAAAGCACAGGAGATGGCTTAAAAATCATGAGACTGGCTTAAAAATCACGAGATTGGCTTAAAAATAGTAATATTTGACAGATTTGATTTGGCTTCCAGTTTTTAACCTTCTTGATTTCAGGTTTCCAGCCTGCATCCAGCAATCTTGAGGCTAACACTCTTCTTAAAAAAAAGAACCAAAGACTGAGAGAGCTGAGGTTGTTGTAGAGATGCAGAATAGTGAGGAAAACTCCATCTTCTGTACAAAGCAGCAACATGCTTCGTAATGGAGGCAAACCCATCCCCTACAAGTGGTTAGCAACTTGCAGACAGAGACAGAGGAAAAAGATGCAGCTGTGAGATGGTACCAGGCTACAGGACGTCTGTGCAATCACACAGACTTGTTTTCTCCCATCTTCTGCTGCATTGTTTCCTTTTGTCTGGTTGTAGGCAACTGGATTACTTTGGACCTCTGAGGTGTGCAGAGCCTCCTGGTCTTCATAGATGAAGGCAAAGGATTTACATGGCATTTCACCATGCTGGGACAAAATCCAGACAGTCTAGTTGTTCGTTCCAGTGGTTTAAGAGTCCACAATATTTAAACCAGGTGAGAATCAGTCTCAAACATGTCAAAAATCCTTAGAAGGATTTCACTAAGAGCGGTCTCACAGGAAAACTGCAGTTTTCACTTGGTGTCACTGTGAGATTCTGCTGTGCTCTGCAAAAAGCATGCTAGAAACTGAAAATACTGGGTTGGAAACAGAGCATCAGGGCCCTGAGTGCATGCTCTCCTCTCCCGCAGGTTTGGCTGCCTGGGCTCAGGGCCAGGTTTGATAAACAGCTGTCTGGCCTTGAAAATGTTGTGAAGAGGGAGCTGATAAGAAGCTGAAAGAAGACTCAGCAGGGGCTCTCCCCCTTTACTTGAGAGCTGCATTTAAGCTGACTTGGACCCTGCCTGAGCTGTGCTACGTCCATGCCCTGCCTGACCACGTGTCTTGTTGATCCAGACACTGATCCATGGACTGACTTCATGACGTTACCTCAGACCTTCCTCATCACTATGGACTTGTCTGGCAATCACTGCACTGTGGCTGACCTGGTTACTGACACCAAAGCTGTTCTACTCACCTTAGTTAGGTGCTGCAGGACTGTGCCCTTGTCAGCAAGGTCTCTGCCTGGCCCACCTTGTTATGCTCAACATCCCGCTCCCTTTCCCTTGCGGAGCAGCTTGCCCTTGCTGACACAAAGGCAGCCAAGGCGCAAGTTGTTAAAATGTTCAGTCCTGAAGAATGAACGACACTACCACATCCCAGGAAGTGTAATGAAACACAGTTCTCAAACGGAATTCCTTGAAAATAGTATCTAATTGGTTCTTCAGAGTATTGTTTGGCATATGGGAAGCATTTAATTCTCTCTCTGACCTCTGTGCAAAAAAAAGCGCCACCTCTTACATAGCTCTTATCTACAGAGGGCCGATCTCTTCTTGTGTGCTAAACTGTTAATTTAAACCAGTGTTGTCACACCAGTATTCCCCTCTCCTCGCGTGAGCTCTTATTCCTCAGGGATCTCTGCCAAATCCACGCTTACCCTGGAATAAGCATTACGCAATTGTCGTCGTCAGTGGTGTAAGTGGTAGCACTTCCTTATCCTGACTAAGCAAAGAGACATTTTAATGAAACAGCTCTGTAGGATTTGGACTTGTACAGGCTGCAAGTAACTGGAAACATAAGTCTTTCTGCTTTCTGTATTGATTCCTCTCAGATACAGCATGATTTACTTTCCAGTGTGTGTCTGTCGGTTTAATTTCTTCTCATGTTTTCGAGTCCCCGGGTAGCTGTAATTCACCCCTTGGCTTGCCCTCTGACATGGTGAGGACAGCAGCATATAATCAATGGCAGGCTCACTCCTATTAATCTTGTTCGGTAAGGGCCTGATCCTCTTTCTGCGAAGGGCAAGAGGACAGCTCACACCAACTTCAGTGTAGGCAGGAGAGTGGCCCAAACACTAATGGCTTCAGCAGCAGGTGTTTCAAGGAGCCCACATCAATCTTCCCTTTTGTTGAGATTAAGACTTTTGCCACCCTGTGCTGGGCTGGAAGTCAAATACCCATGCAACCTGACTCTCCAGCATTGGATGTGAAAGGTGTTGCCATGCAAAGCTCTCCATTCATTTTAATTGCAAGAAAAATTAGCAAATAGCCCACTTGAAAAATGAACATTTTACCACAATTACCTTAAGCTCTTGTATTTAACGATCTTCTGATACTGGAAGGAAGAAGCACTATATACTGTGGGGAAGGTGAATTTCTTTCTTTCCAGTGGCAAAAATCTCCCTGGAACCAGGTAGAGATGTGGGTTTTGGATCAGAAAAAGGATTGTTTCATTAGCCTGAGACTAGGAATAGAGTCATTTGGAAGCAGAGGAGACCTCATTTCAGAGTTTCAGTCTGTCAAGACTGAACTACCTGCACTGGGAGTGGACGTGAACATAAGGCAGCGTTGTACTACTGTCTCATAGTTAATTTTTTAACAACAGCCGTTCAAAGATATCCAGAAGCCTGGAATGCTGCAGTACTTCCTGAGAAGGTAGATTAAGCTCCAGTCCTACAAGGATTTTGGTCTGTAAGTCTTGATTTTTGTATTGTGTGAAACTCATGTAAGTCCATCTATGCACCTACACCTGTGAAGTGGGCTAAATGCATACCAGCTACTCAAGAGCTCAATAAATATGCAAGCTATACAATTAAACAACCAAACATGTAATTTATTGCATATCTGTAGATTTCCGAATAGTTAGGAGCATATTTATATATATATCTCAATCATTCACTGTCTAGCCTTTCAAGTTTTTGTATATTTATATTTTGTATTATTTATGGTGCATGATGCAGAACATATGCATGGACATATGCATGGACATATGCACGGACATATGTTTATATACACAAGTAGGGGCTAATATAGTAAATATTTACATTTTCTGTATATATTGAAACAGAAAGAGAGAAAGCACAGGCTATTTGAACTACTTCTACTCTTAATATAATATATGATTTTGGCTGTTCAGTTGTTGATGTAAGCGGGTCAGCAGATAGCTGAACTGTATCTCATTAAAATATTTTTCATATAATATTGCCTTTTAAAATGAGTCTATTTAAAATTTTGTAGGATTTATGTCTGTCTGACAGGATCAATTTTTAATTTAAAGGTAGTAAGAGGTGTCAGTGGCTGAGAGAGACAGTAATTTGCTTACAGTTATTCATTACAACTTCTATGCTGTACTTAGAGCTGTTATTGTCTTTGTTTTGAGGGCTTTGCAATAGAAAATAGAAAGAGTTAAGAAACTGAACTTTATTTTTGTAACTGTTCTGTTGCTAATACTTGATTAGCAACTTTGATCAATAAATTATTTGTAGAGCAGTTTGAAATAAAGCAGTATGTAATTAGATACTTGCCTAGAAGGGGAATAGAATGGTACTTTGTATTGTTTGCAAATAATTTTACTCAAATGCAGGACAAAAGGGCTCTTCTTCATGAATATGTACAAAGGAACCACATGCATACATAAACATTCTAGTTTAGCCCTGCTTGGGACCAATCTACGCAGTCTCTCTCTCTCTCACTCCCTCCACCCTTCGAGAGAATACAGAGAGATAATATAAGAAAAAAAGCCTCGAGGTTTGAGATAAGGACAGGGAGAGATCCTTAAAGTTACTGTTACAGATAAAAGAGACTCAACTTGGGGAAAACTATTCATTTATTATTAAAACTAAAGAAGGGTAATGTGAACGAGAACAAAATAACTTCCCCCCACCCCTCCCTCTTCCCGGGCTTAACTTTATGTTCATTTATCTCTACCTCCTTCCCCTCCTGAGCGACACAGGGGGGAAGAGGGAATGGGGCTTATGGTCAGTTCATCACATGTTGTTTTCCACCACTCCTTCCTTCTCAGAGGAGGAACTCACATTGTCCCCCTGCTCCAGCATGGGGTCCCTCCCACAGGCTACAGTCCTTCATAAACTGCTCTGGCGCAGGCTGTTTTTCCACGGGGTGCTGTTCCTCCAGAACAGGTGCCCCAGCGTGGGCCCTCTATGGGCCACAACCTCCTTTAGGCATCTGCCTGCCCCGGTGTGGGGTCCTCCGCGGGCTGCAGGTGGATCTCTGCTCCTCCGTGGGCCTCCATGGGCTGCAGGGGGACAACCTGCTTCATCATGGTTATCACCAGAGGCTGCAGGGGAATCTCTGGCAGGAGCAACATTACTCCTTCCCCTCCTTCTTCGCTGATCTTGGCATCTGCAGCCGTTCCTCTCCCATGAAATTCTTCACCATCAGGCTCAGACAGACGCCTCTCAGGTTCTCTTCACATCTCCTCTCCACTTCTTGCAGCTGGCGGGGCTGAATTACGCCTATCTGGAGGCCAGAGGGTGAGGGCCGCAAGGCCCACAAGGCTTATGCCTCCCCCTCTCTGCCCCCACTTCAGCTTCTTCACATCTTCTTTTTTTTTAAAATTTATTTTCCCCCTTCTTAAATATGTTATTGCAGAGGCGTTGTCAGGGAACATTTTGCTACCAATTGGCTGGGCCCTGGCCAGCAGCAGGTCCACCTTTGGCCCGGCTGAGTCCACCGAACAAAGGGGAAACTTCTAGCAGCCCCCCCTCACTAAACAAAACCAACACAAAACCTTACATACACACTCGTATCATCTTGTGGATGAAATATCTGAATAAAATTTGTGTTTTCCTTTTTATTTCCTGATTCAACATACACAAATTGTTAAATCTTTCCAATGACTTAATGTCCTATAGGGAAATCCTGTTTAATTCCCGTTCCCCTAGACCCTTCATTGCTCCAAAGTGACTCCAGTTGCCCACCTCCGCAGGGACAGGTCTCACCCCATCCCTGGTTTGCCAAAGGTGAGAAGCTGTCTGTGAAGTTTAAAGGTCTGAGCGGTGCTGAGACATGCTGTATTGGGGACAAGGTGAGCTGAACCCCAAAATGTCTCCTAATGACTTCTATTCAGACACTAAAAGTTAAAATAGAAGTGGGAGTTTGCTCCAGTTACTTAAGAGTTTTGTAGGCACCAAGATATTTATCCAGGGTATGTTTTGGGAAAAAATACCTGGGATGATAAACTTCCTGTTTATCTTCATGCATTCGTCTGTGAAGGTAAAGTCCTCCCCGCCCTGAGCTGCTATATGGTGGATGCAGAAACGGGAGTGGGAAAGGACTGAGGTCCCCAGCAGCAGTGTCAGGCCTCCCAGAGCAGCCTGGTGGGGTCAGTTCCTGCAGGTTAGGGTATATGGATGCAGGCATTTTTCAGTGTTGTTTTTTTTTTCTGTGTCAGCAGCTGTAACTGCCTTTTCATGTTGCAACCAACTCTCATGAGAGGTATCGCAGAAACTGCTGGGCTGGGCGCCTTTTGTTTCTTGTTTCCAGCAGTGGCCCATGCCAAGAGCTTGGGGAAAGGTATCAGAAAGGCTGGCAGCAGTTGAGGATGAGGATAGCCTGCCTCTCGTGGGCATCTCTTCTTTGGTGCTATTTGGTAGCTGTGGCATTGCTGGAGGGTTGAAGTTCTTTCTCAATCCTGGAGGAGTTACAAGTATTCAATCAGAGTCTTTCACAAAGAGGCATGCAAAGGCTTCATATACTGCTTTGATCATTATCTGAATTAACTCCCATGTTATGACTAGTCTGGCATAGGAGTTACAAAACCAGCATTTCAAATTTCAAAAGATGGTGTTGCTTGGTCTGCTCCGTTTAGGGACTGGCACACCATGAAGTCTATATTTGGACCCACCTCCCTCGTACTCCATGACAGTGAGTGGTATTAAAAATTGGTGTTCACACTTGATCCTCTCTTCAGCTTCATGTCGCCATGGAGCACTCTTCTGGATGGGCTTGTTTATTCCTATTTGGTTTTTACCCTTTTTCTCTCTTGCCCTGTACTGACACAGGCCATTCTCCTAATATCTTGCAAATATAGTCACTAGGTAACAGAGAAACAATGCAGGCCCTTGCCAGTTGTCAATCACATGATCGAAGAGCACAGCAGTGTGTGTCCCAGGTCAGTGATGAATTTACATCCAGTCTTGTCTAGCACTTTCTTACTCTGCATATTAAAGACCGTATTCAGACGTGGAAAACTGGAACCAGAGAGTCTTTGCCACAAACTTATGAGCTTAAGTCCTTCACAGGTTGCTGCAGAGATCATTACTTTTTTTTCTTTTTCCTGAGCCAGGTAGAAGCAATGTCACCTTCACCACTTTACCCTGCATGTGACTTCAGTTGATCTTGACCCACAGCCAAGATGCTGAGTGCTAGCTTTGTGATTCAAGCTCTGGCATGCTGAAGATGGGAACAAAAATGTGAGACTTCACATTACACTTTGGCAAGGTCTGTAAAATTCAACACTAAACCCCTTTAAATCCTTTTGGTTAAAGTTTTGTTTTTTTAAAGGTTAGTGATCATTTGTTCATGAGAATGAGGTGCTGCTGCAAATAAGAAGCATAAATTAGATCACAGTAGAGCTAATAATTTTTTATTTCATGCTCTTTGTACGCAATTTAAGCTTTAGCTTTAAAAGATTGCTTTACTCACATGGACAGAAGACTTGCTCTGCTTTCCTCTTTAGGAAAATATTTGAGATGCCAGCTAATGGACAACTCATGCTTGTAGTGAGTTGAGAGCTCTGTTACAAACCATTGTCCACTGACCTTGGTTTTAATATATTTCCAGTATGTAGGAAAAATAGGATGCAAACAGTGCTCCCTAATTTCGGTACAGCTTTATTTCAGAGGTTTGGGGACATAAATATCTATGGGAAGGAAAGATTTCCCTTTTGGTATAAAGCAATTGTTGCAGTATTATAACTGTGTCCATGAGCTCATGTCTATGGCATTTCTTTAAGGAACCTTAGGCTAACGTGTGCTCGGATCACTGCACTGTTAACATTATTCCTAACAGCTTTCCCTCCATCCCTTTCCCTCCTCTCTGGTAATCTCCCGCGCTTTGATGTTTTCCAGTCCCATGTCCCCATCTCCCAACACTTGCTAAAGTTCTCTCTCTGCAGTCCTCTCAAAAGCTCCTAGTCTCACTCACTGTCTACCAGCCTTCAATGGTATTGGTTCATGCTTGACATCAGATGGACCTCAACAAAGTTTTAGCATGCTTTTTATCCAGGACAACTCAGTGTTCAGTATACCAGCAATGCTAACATATCAGCTTTTTACTTTTCCAGTAACTGCATCACATATCTATGTGTAAGGTATACCTCATCTGTTTACTCTTGCTAGACATAAATGTTTTATAGCTTTGTATAGAAATTTTTCAGCAACAAAAATAGAAACACTGATGTCAGTTCTTGATAAGTAACTCGTATCAAATCACATCCCACTGGTAATCTGGCATAGCTCTTTCTTACAAAAGTATTATGTGAATGGATGCCCAAAATAACATTTGATGTTATTAGGAGTATCAGGGTCTCATCTGTAACAACAAGAACCACTGAAAATTGTGCAGAAATGAAACAGATTATGATACTTATACAAAGAAACTCGTGAGCTTCTTTTTAACTTCCCTGTGTGACATGTCGTGGTTTTGTTTAGTAGGGGGGGGCCTAAGGTGGTAGCTTCTGTAGGAAACTGCTAGAAGTCACTCCCCTTTGTTCAGGGGACTTGGCCAGGCCTAGGGCGGACCCACTGCTGGCCAAGGCTGAGCCGATTGGTAGCAGAATGTCTCGTGATAACGCCTCTGCGATAACGTATTTAAGAATGGGAAAACAGAAAAAAAGAGAGAGGAGAGAAGATGTGAAGAAGCTGAGCAGGGGCAGAGGCGCAGAGGGGGAGGTGCAGGCCTATGGGCCTTGCAGGCCTCACCCTCTGGCCTCTCGCCAGGCGGCCGACTGGGCCCAACTCGGTCCGGCCCGGCTGCAAGAAGTGGAGAGGAGATGAGAAGTGAATAAGATGTAAAAAAGATCCTGAGAGACATCTACCAGCCTGTTGTGAGGAATGGCTGCAGATGCCAAGGTCAGTTCAGAAGGAGGGGGAGGAGTAATGCGGCTCCTGGCCAAGATTCCCCTGCAGCCTGTGGTGACGACCATGGTGGAGCAGGTTGTCCCCCTGCAGCCCATGGAGGTCCACGGAGGAGCAGAGATCCACTTGGAGCCCGTGAAGGACCCCGTACTGGGGGAGGTGGATGCCTGAAAGCAGCTGTGGCCCGTGGAGGGCCTGCTGGGACAGCTGTTCTAGAGGGACTGCACCCATGGAAGAGATGACCCACGCCGGAGCAGTTCCACGAAGGACTGTGGCCCGTGGGAGGGACCCCACGATGGAGCAGGGGAGGAATGTGAGGAGTTCTTCCCCTGACGACGAAGCAGCGGTGTAAAACAACATATGATGAACTGACTGCAACCCCCATTCCCTCTTCTCCCCCTGTGCCGCTTGCGGGGGGAAAGGTAGAGATAATGTTAAGCTTGGGAAGAGGGAGGGGTGGATGGAGGTTATCTTGTTCTCTGTCTCATTATCCTGCTATTTGTAGTAATAAATGAATAGTTTTCCCCAAGTCGAGTCTGTTTTGCCCGTGACGGTAACTTTAAGGATTTCTCCCTGTCCTTATCTCAAACCTCGAGCCGTTTTTCTTATATTTTCTCTCCCTGTTCTCTCGGAAGGTAGGGGGAGTGAGAGAGAGACTGCGTAGTCTGGTCCTGATCGGGGCTGAACTACGACTTATTGAGATTGACTTATTGAGATTATTCCAACCTCATCATTAAATGTCATCAGTGATAACATAAACTTCAGAAAAACTAATCTTTGTGAAGGTTTTCAGGTCTTTTCTCCAGTTATAAAAATGATATAAGAGTAATTTCACAAATACTGAGATAAAGTAAATATTTAATTACTCACTTTCTTTCATAGTTCCTCTTTAAGTTTTCCCTGAAATCATTATATCTGCCTTTTTAAAGTCAGCGTTTACCACTATGGTACTAGATATGTTAGCATGGAAGATTTAGTTCAGTTGTTGGGAAAAATTTTGGGAGTCTGAGGGCAATGAAACTATGCAATGCATCTCTAGAGAAAGTACACATTCTTCAGCATTGGAGGTGTTTGCAGTCAGGAATCACACTAGGATAGGTGATCTTGCCTTAGCATAAGGGATGCATGAAACAATCTTTTGAGATTTCTTCAAGCCCTATTTTCTTACAATTTTATGTAGTAGTATTTCCTATTGTAACTATTTTCTAGGAGTAA
The DNA here is from genome assembly GCF_036417535.1 of Chlamydotis macqueenii. NCBI lineage: Eukaryota > Metazoa > Chordata > Aves > Otidiformes > Otididae > Chlamydotis > Chlamydotis macqueenii. The sequence continues at coordinate 62,613,421 of NC_141556.1, read as the reverse complement.
TAACTAATATTAAGTAACGATTGCAGGATAGGAGCTGTCAATAACAACTGAAATCTCTAGGTACCAGAGAAATGGTGTCAAAACATATGAAAAGACTGAAGTAAATGTCTACTAGTGTTGTTAAATTATTTGAAATGAAATTAAATTCAGACAAAGGAAGCTGAAATAAAACTCTGATGAGACCATTAGAAGCTAAGTGGTGCTTTTGTTCATTTCTAAATACCCATTGATATATACGTGTATATATACATACAACATATGTACATACAGATAGGGATCTTTATTTGGGCTGGATGTAAGGGCATAATTGTACGAACATAGGTCCTGTGAGTCACCTTTGACTGACAGATCATAGGTGGGAGAAATTAATATTTGGGTAATGTTGTTTTGTCCTCAAAATATGCTAAGGCCCTGCTCTACTTAGCTGTGCAATACGCATAAGAGAAAGCTCTGTTAAGTCTGGCAGGGCTCTGACTGCTTAGGTGCAGTTGGGAATCAGCCGGGAATGAAGGCTTTGTCATTTGGGAAGGTATTGCTAGGCTGAAGCTATGAAAACAACCTGATCCTACTTGATTTTGACAATTTAATTTCCATCATTGGTGTCTGGAAGTGACAATGTGCTGAAAATGAAGGATTCGGCTGCTCAGAAATTATTAAGTAAGCCTTGGTAGAGATGGGAAATGCAACATACCTGTGTGATTCACAATTTTTTCTTAATCAAGTGCTTGCAAAATTTCCTAGAAGAGGGAAAAAATACATGTTTTCTGCCAGCTTACTATTGTTTTAGCTTCTCTCCCAATTTCTGCAATAAAATCTCCATCCAGGGAGAATTATTCAGTGTTCACCACAGCCCATAGCCTGAACTATCACTCTTGGTTTTGATTAAGCTGCAAGTCCTGCTCTAAAACCGCTAAGCAAATAAGACAATTGTATGTTCACACCAGAGCAGAGAGTGTGAATTTTCCTTCACGTACCGTTCCATATGTTACAGCTGTGACAGCTACTCACACCATGGTTCTGCATTAAATATAAGACAGAGGGGACGATCCTGCAAACTTTTGCTCTAATCATCATATTCCTTCCCATGGAGAATAATTAAAGCTGATTTTGTGCAGGATTGTCCGCAGAGAAGTAAAACTTACACATGAGGCAACCCAGGTGGAAGAGCTTGCAAGAGGACTCATTCTCAGAGCTTTCTGCAGCTCTGCAGAGGGCTCATAGAAGTAACTGCATGAAATCTGCAGTGCTAGCAGGGATTAAATTGTCTCTGCCAGACACAGCCATATTTAGAAGCTTATCCTTTGATTTCTTTTCTGTCTTTTTTTTTTTAATCATAAAGGGCAAAGAAATTGATAGGCAGCAGTTAGGCACAGAGCTATGCCTAATCAGGCAGTCTCTATGTATTAGATTTCTGTATACGAATTCATAAGCAATGATGACATTTCAAGAGGTTTTCTAGAATTTCCATAACCTTTCTGTCTGGATGTGCCCTGTATGCTAACAGACATGAGTAGATGCTCTATAATACCAGCGTGGCTGTTCCTCTGAAATTTTACCCATGGTCCCAACCATGTAGCGGTTAGAGGTATCCAGAAATCCTAGAGAAATACACAGAGCTCTCAGAATCTATCTGGGCAAAATTATTAGAGGAAATAGGTAGTGTCAGAGAAACTGTAAACATATGAGAAGCTCAGTTGTGGAGGAAGTCCTATTAAAATGTGTTGAATCTTGATCATGAACATGCAATTACCTTGTATGGCTAGTAGGGAGAGAGCAAAGCAGAGCAGAGCAGAGAGAATGGCAAGCTCCCGGTGGCCCGCTGTCCACATTGCTTTGTGTGAGGCATGGAACTGTACCACAGCAACAGATAAAGCTTTGTTTGAGCAGAGCAGGGAGGGGAAAACTAGCTGGCCCATGGGTGAGCTATGGTGGCAGCTGAGGACAGAACATTCCTTTTCAATTGAATTTTCCTGGCATGCAGCTTCTAATGTGTTCTCTCCTAGAACTGCAAGAAAAATCAAAGTGGGTTTAATAACTTCCATTATGAAAAAAGAGGAGGCATTACCATGCCATTCCATTGCTTTATTGGCTTATGGAAAGAAAGAAAGAAGAATTTCTTTTGATCCCACACAAGAAGAACCATGTCTGTTTCTCATTTTGAATTCAAAACCCATGCACAAGGAAAAGGAAACTAAACTAGCTGTAGCTCTATCCAAGCACATGTGGAAGCACATACATAATGCCTGATTTTACAAAGAAATGCTTCCCACTGACCCCATCCCACACAGAGTGGAGTGGAGGTGGTCTGTTCTGATGTAGTTTTGAGTCACTTCAGTAACGCCATGGGCTTATTGCAACAAAAAGTTTGGTGTGAACATTGTACCCCATGGATGTAATTCATTGGTAAGTTACCCACTGATTTAATCTTTGGAGGCACTGAATATTGAGTTTATTTTTCTTTTGAGTTCTTCTAAGTGTGCTCCTTCAATGTAGCTCATCTCAACAGCCTGCAGTCAGCATCTCAAACAAATCAGCAAACATGAAGGTGTATGTTTATATGCAAGAGCATGTGTGAGAGAGGGAAAATGGGGGAAAAGAAGGGAAGGAAGAAAGAGAAAAAGAGAGAGAAAGAGAGAGAAGGAGAAGGAGAGAGAATGTGTGGAAGAGAGAGAAATAGAGAGCAAGAAAGGAAGAGAGAGAGGGAAAGAAAGAGAGAGAAATGTCAAGGAGGAGATTCTGCTGTCTTTTACTATGTCTATTCTGTGTTTACTTTCTGAGTTATGTTGAGCAAAACCTATTTTGCCTTATTGTAAAGAAAGCACCTGGGTAAAAGGACACCCTTCAAAGAAGCACAAGGACTTTCTGGAAGGACACAGTATGCATATAAAGTGCTCGCTCATCACTTTGTTGAATTCTTATCCAGGCATTATTTAAACTGTTTTCATATGGCACAGGTCTTTTTTATAAAACCCCACCCACTCAGATACCATATTAAAAAAGGCTATCAGATTTCTTTGGCATTGTCTGATTCACAAATCCTTCTTGGCTTTAGGCCAATAGGTTTGTCTGCTCTATCCATCTAAAAATACATGCTTCTCTCAGGTTTTGCTAATATTTTACCTGGAACTGAAGTTAGGCTGCCAGAGCTAGACTTACCCTGTTCTCTCTCTAGTCTTTTTAAAGATCGCAACATTTCTGTTTTTTCCCTTTGTCTGTTTTCCAATTTTTTTTACAATTACAGAAACTTAAGCATTCTTCTGAACATGTGTAGGAGTGTCAGGGTTGCTAGAATAATTGTTTGCTCTTTACTAAGAGCTTTGACTTATTTTTTTTTTCATTATCCTACCCTTGTAAGATTTAGAGTTGATGAATTCTTGTTGCTGTTATCCTCTTGCATCAGTGCTGTGCTGTCCTCTACAGATCAAGAAAGAGCTTTTCCTATTTCCCAGCTCCTGTGTGATGTAAGAGTTTCCATACTTTTTCTCTCTTTCTTTCTTTTTTTTTTTTTTTTTTTTTTTAATGTTACTGGACTACAACGTAACTTTTGAGCATAGCTCTGAGGAACAGGTGGGGTAGAAGCTGGGCTAGGACAGGAGTGAGCTGGCAGTTTGAGTTGGAGGCAAACCTCTGAGCAGGAGGATCCTTCTTGCATCATCCTTGCTTCCAGGAGTTACAGAGAAGAGGGGTGTAATTTGTTACTGATCTTCTTTCTCACGCTAGCTTAGCCACTCTGCATGGCAGATAGTGGTGAGGGGACAGAGCCAACCATTGCCTGTCCCTTACTCACCACTTGCAAGTTGGCCTTACTGAAGTCTGCTATCTGAATCCACTGATACAACTGCTCCTGCTGTGTGGAAAAGGTTTCTCATTTCCCTGCACAGATATTTAATCTGAATTAGACAGTAAGAGAGGTGTCTAGTTTAGATAAGTGCCAAAGCTGCAGTGACTATTCAAATCTTGTCAGGGCCTCTTGGCTGGAGTTATCACGAAATCTCTCATGAAATAGTCGATCTTGTGTTTTGGACACAGTACGTGCTTATAGCTTCTATCAGGGAGGATAGAAACAGCTGTCCTTTCTCCGGAGCCCTGGCCATAGCCAGGAGTGGGGAATACAGGGATAAATAGAAATTTAAAAGACCTTTAAAACAGAATGCAGGAAAGCCAAGGGGTATTGTAAAAGTTTGAACCCATTCCTATTTTATCTGACTTCAGATATATTCCCTCTGATTTCTCCACTTCCAAAAGCACAGTGGCTACTATGCAAAGTAGCCCTTGCCTACAGCTGCTGAGACAGCAAGAATCTCCTGTCTTGCAATTCCAGGGACAGTACAAAGACTTCCATCGTGCCATCATGTATCATCAGGAATGGCAACTGCTTGTTTTCTGTGTGATATATTAGTCTGAAACAACATAAATGTCAACTGGCTGCCTGCACATATTACACCAGGAGAAAATAGCACTGCTCTGAACCTCTAACACTGTGGGCAAAATGAAATGCTTGTATCTTTAAAAAATTAAACAGAAATAGTGTATTACAACTTAAGTAATAGTTAAAATCAAATTTACTTCTTATTTCTTGCACCACCTCCCCTTTCGCACCACTAGGACAGTTTTCCCTACATTCTGACCTCTTGGTCCCAGCCAGTTTCACCTTGCTTGTGCTGGTCCTGGCCATAGGCATAAAGCTGTATTCATTTGTCTCACAGCTATGTCTGTTTAGTGATAAAATGATCCTAAACAAAAAAATACTAAATGTTGTTATCTCCCTTAGTGCAATGAGTGTCTTGACATCCTTCTTGGTTTTGAAGAAAAATGGTTTATAAAAATAGTGAGAGCCAGTCTCTGTATTATCATCAAACAACAGAAAAGGAACCCAGGGCTTGGCTTGAATGATGGGGTTCTCCTTGGCAGGAAAACGTATAAAATCATTGAAATCAAATAGGAATCTTTGTATGCTTCAGCAAAGACTTGTTATATTGCTGTGATGCCTTTGGCAATTTTGTAAAAGATGAGTTCTCTTTACAGAAAGATGTGTTTGATCCAGCATCATTATCTTAGTTTGAAACCACATAAATAATTGCACGTGATAAATCCAGTTAATTTTAAAGAGTACACTTACAAAAACATAAGCTTTAAAAACTGTTTCTTAAGTGGGCATAATCTGTCTTCCAGCTTTGACAGTACATCTATCCCTTTCTTTCATTTCCTGGCTGGCATGGTGGAAATAGACTCACAACTGTCCTCAGGACAGTTCAGAAACAATAGATTCGAGCTGAACCACCGGATATTAAGAGATTAAGTCTGCCCTGTCATGACTGCAGTTTTAAGAAAACTATTTCAAGGACTGATTGTAGAATAGGCACAGTATCATGGAGCTCTGTACAGCCTGCAAAGCCACCTCCAAATATCTATCCAACCTCTTGCGTGGGTTTTGCAGCCTGTGCTATATTCCTGGCTACCACAGCTAAATCTGCTACCACTACCCAATATACTGGGTAGGTATCCTTTAAATGAGTAGGCTTACATGTCAGGACCTACAGTGCACTCATCACTGTAGTGCAAATTCTTGTATTTAAGTTAGTGGACCTACTCTTGCAAGCCAAGTTATTCCTATGCTTATATGTTTGCTAGGTGCTGATACTATGCATGGACTTTTTTTTAATAAATGGAGAGAGTCAGAACTTGCAGTGCCATTTGCATATACATATCTGTAAATTAGAAGCATATGAAAAATTGTACTCACCATATATAGAAGAAAGATATTAAGGCTTCCAGGAATTATAGAGAAAGTAAGAAGTGTCGGTTTGTTATTGTACCCTTAAGAAGAAATGATATATTAAAGGAAAAAATAATACACTCATGAAACACTCCCACTGCACAGTAAAAATAAGTAACAGCAAAAGATTAAGTTGTAAAGATGGTTACATTACATTATGCTTTATGTTACTCTATATTATATTTTGCAGTTCTACTATTATATTTTCTGTCTTAGTTTTTTTTCTGCTCACCCTGTAACAGCCTGATAGCTTTTGTTTTGCACAATTACTGATTACTGTGCAATTGCTCAAAGTCGAGCAAGTCTAGCGAACCACGGCCATAATGCATTGCAAGATAACTCTTTTTTTTTTTTTTGTACTTTTCTTCTGATAACATGGAGGCTGTATTTACCAGAATAATTTAGTAAGTATAGTTTTATCACAACGCTTCGGAGTAACTACAAACCTCTGACAGCTGCAGCTGTTTTCAGAGCCTGGAATGAAATGGAAGATGAGTCAGTCTGACACTGTGCCAAGGGATACTGCCAGTGCAACACAACCTCCGTGATACCTCCAGTGAGGAAAGCAATGACACTGAAGAGGAGGTGTCTGAAAGGCTGAGCCAAAATATGCCTCAGTGACAGATCTCAAGAAAGGAGCTCCATCCCCTAGAAGGGAAGTCAGTAGATGCAAACCTGTTCATCTGGGTTTGACACTGTCAGCCTCATCAGCTGAATGGGCAGACCATGTCTGCTACACAGCATTCACTGGAGAATGTACTTGGAGATGTGCGGGTCTGCTCGTTGTAGGATCAATGAGTTTGAAGGGCCTCACTGATGCAAAGATGTGTCCTCCAGCGCCTTCTTCCTGAAGCTTCACTGCATATAATCTTGTAAAAGAGAAATGTGGGTAGCGTGGGAAAATGAGACAAATGAACAGCATTAAATTGGCAGAATGTCCATATAAGGCAGCAGATTCCACGATGAAGATTTTTTACTTTAACAAAAAAAGAGTAGGGAAAGTGTAAAAAGCGACCATGACAGAGTCTGTCAATAACAGAACACCATATAGGGAATTAAACCCAGGAAAATCTAAAGTCACAACCCTATCATCTTTGCTGTGTAGAAAATATTAGAAAATCATGAGATTTTGGAAAATTATTGCTCAGTTCTTAGCATTATGAGCTTTTATCAAATGGGATGTGCGACCTGCTAAGCAACTCAATAAAAGTAATCTGAGATGCATATGCAACTGTACAAAAGACATTCCAGACAGGGATTCCTATAAATTTAGATATTAAGTTGATATTAAGGAGGAGAGAGAGCACATTTTGATCCCCAAATAACCTCCAACAAGCACACTTTGCTCTTTGATATGCTCTTACTTGCTGAGTAGGTAGAATAGCACTTGGTGTGAGCTTACTGGCTCCTGGTAGGACCATTTACTAAATAGCAACAAAATTAAGGGCTAGTATTATTAATAGTGGACCTTTCCTCAGTAAGTCAGTCAGTTTTCCATGCAAAACACTAAGGGCAAGAAGGGTAATTTAGTGTATAGGACAGGATTAGAAAACAGCTTTATAAGAATACAAGAACTCTCTGCATCCTGTCAGAGGCCATTTAGTCTGCAGGGTTTGCTAATATGAGATCCTACAGATAGAGGGTTAAAATCTTGTTTAAGTCAATGTCTTTGTGGGCAGCTGGATGTTCCTTTACATCTGGAAATGGCTGATATACCCTCATTTTTTTAAGCTTCTGTAACTGTGGATGAAACTATTTAGACTTCTGAGAAATGGGCAGCTTCAGGGACAGCTGAATTTGTTCTGTTAAAACCTTCTTTTTCTGTGTGAGAATCAAGAGCTGGCCACCCTCACCCTTCTTTCTGCAAGTGCTAGGAAATGACACTCTTACCTGGAGGGCAGCGGAGTTTCTTCAAGGAATGATGGCGTTTTGCATTTTCCTTGAATTCCCAGAGGCCTCTTCATACAGTCCCACTAGCACCTGCATTGACGAACACTGCTGGTGGTTCAGGGAGACAAGTACTTGGGGAGAAGCATACCTCTGTGCAAATATGTTTGTTCATACACCAAAACTGTATGTGTGTGTATGGCTAATATAACATGTTGGTTGGTATCATTGTGGCTTACACTAGAGCTCTTTCAGTTCTTCAGTTATTCACATAATCTTCAGACTAAATATCCCTTCATATTTTTTTAAATCAGGCACAAGCATATTCAGGAAATTATGTGACATTCACTAATGTGACATTTATCCCTATTCATAACGTTTAATGCCAAGGAAAAATGATAGTGCTACACACAACCTACTGGCTGATCCTTTTGACATTGCAGAAATATGATAGTTTGTTTTTTTTCCCTCTATTTTTATAGTTCTCTGCAGCTTGATCCTTGGCAAAAGCACATGACAGACAATAATTGCAGAACAGTAACAAAAGAAACAAGGGAGGATGAGAAATTTGAGACAGGAGATAGGAGTGAGCAGGAATATGAAGGAGTGACTTAATAGACTCTCCTGGAATATACTGGAAGTCCCCGGACAGGTCAGCCAGGTGGCTGCTGGTGAAACTAGCAGAAGAGTTTAAGAAGTGGCCATTTTCAGGCACTCCCAAGTACCGGACAGAGGTTGTCATTGTAAAGCTTCATGCAACAGAATGTGAAAGTGTCCCTGGTCCACTTCAGTGTGCAGTTAGCATTGCTAGCTGAGGCCAGTGCTGAAGCTATCCATAACTGCCAAAGAAGGGTGAGAAGGCACTATCTGAGGTGACAGTAACTGCTTAACCTGCCAACCCATATCTGTGAGAAGGCAGTAGGGAGACAGTGTTGTGTACCATCCAGCTGACTTGGCCAAAAATGCCCATAGGAATGATTTTCTATGTGACTCACAAGGAAGAAGCGCTATGACTGACAGTCTGGGACCATGGCTGGTTCCTTCTGGGCAGGGCAAGGGATGCATTACCACTGTCTGCCTGAGAAGTTTATACAAAAAAAAAAAGCATTTTCAACCATATAAATGATCATTTTACTGTAGATATATTTCAAGCTGGAGAACTTTTTTAAATTTAGCACTTGAACTGAAAAAAAAAAAGTTTGTCATGCTTGTTTAGATGCCAGTAGATGGCACACAGTCTTCCTGCTTATGCAGTTCATATGCAGGGAAAACGTCCTGCGGAAGCAATCCCACAAGCGTTATTGAACTGATGATAAGAAAGCAGTGATGGCATAGTGCACAAATGGTGTTCAGTCCCATTTGGGCTTCTCATATGTTTATATTGTTATGGGTCCAGACTGCTAATACCTTAAGCCTCAGGCTCTAACTTGAGCAGGAAGGTTTATTTTTGGAAGAAGAATTTTTCCCATAGACAAGTGCCTGCAATACCAACTTTTTTTTTTTTTTTTTTTAAATAAACCATACAGAAAAACTTAGGCCAAACCAAAATGATTTGACCCAAAACATCATTGTACCACTGACAAAGGAATAGTCAAAACCCAAGCTGTAAAGTCTGTACATCAGATGCATTGCACTGCCAACAGCGTGTCTAGGAGGTGGCGGTGGAGAAGAGATTGACTTGGCTCATGTATGCACAGATGAAAGACTTTGGATGACATGCAATTCTGTGGGTGCACAGCCACCGCAAAGGTGAAAAGCCAAACTGGGCTGATCTGCTGTGGCCACTCAGGGAGAAGCTGAACAAGTCCTGGCACACATGAGACAGCAGCATAGAGAAGCCTGTAGAAGAGGTAAGGAACACACATCCAATATGTTGTTGTTGTAGTTACAAGCCCAACAATCTCTCATAATCATTAATCTCTGTGAAAAATGCATTGGGTAGGGCACTCTGGATACCTACATTGGAGCACTGACATGTGGGCTGATCACCATTGAAATCCAAGATATGAGACACCTTACCCTAAAATTCACTTCTGCATTGCCCTCTAATATGCATTTGACAAGGGTTCAGCTTGCAAAACCTATGTGTGTAGTGCTATCAGAGGTGCCTAAAGATATTTAGACAGTCATATGGAAGAGATGGATTTGACACCAGACTCACCGATGAGCTACATGCTGTGCAGGGGCAACAGGGCTGTGAGGGATAGCAGAGGGCATCTCAGATAGCCGAGTGTGATCATGCTTAAGTAACTGAACTGAGCCCGATGACTAGATCTCCACTGACTGCATGGCTGGGAAAGATGAGTTCTGATGCTGAACTCACTAAAACTGAAGCACAAGGGATGTCACCAAAAAGGTCAAAAGAAATGCCTATTCTGAACTTCATATGTGCAGTCCATGGCAGAAATGAAATATAACCCCTTGGAATTTCTCTTCCAGAGTTCACAGAACCAGAAAGTAGCATATACCTTAGACTAGGAGCCAAGGACAAAGGCTGAGAGCTGTATCTCTCTGGTCCTGTTCTTTGACCCAGTACCTCACGTGGATCTTCAAATCCCATGACTTGTCTCTGTTTATTCCTTTACAGATAAAATCTTCTCTCTGCTCTACTTTCACCATCCTGTTTGTGAAGCTTAATTAACACAGTTAACAAGTTAACTGATTCTAAGTCTTTTTTAATCTTTACTCTTACCACTTCATGTAACTTCTTGAGTTACACTTTGTCTTTGAAATTCATACTGGATGCTCTCCAAAAAAATTCAAGTCAGAATCTTCCACACACAGAGTTTTTCCCAACAAAATCTCCTTATCACTCATTTAAAAGACATCACTAATTTCCAGCCCAGAGCGGACTTGGAGTGAATAGGACTTACAAAGCCTTTGAAAATACTAGTAGAAACTGGCATTGTATTCCCGTTAAAGTCAACAGCTGTTCATAAATGCAGCTTCAGTGGTGCCACTATGTTCCCATCATTCAGCCATATTAAGTATGTTACATAAAAGATGACATTTGTTGGTGGAGAAATGAAGCACATAGTTCCTTTCATTACATAATGCATGTAGGAAGAAGGTAAATCTTCAGCATTTGTCAAGTTCAAGGGGAACCACAAAGTTATGAAGGCTGGTCAGGCTCATAGAGCAAAAGACAAAAACTGTATAACCCTCATTTTTTAGTGAGAAGGTGAAGGCCTTTACCAAAGCAGAGATTCATGGCTAATTATTGCAGGGTTGTTGTGTCATCCCAATGGATGGGCCTGCCTTTTCAGCTGGAGCTGCAGCTCCTGTTCACTCTCCTCAGTGAAGCAGTGGAACCCCCCAGTGGTTTACTGAAGGTTGAAAGGAATTTTATTTTTTTTTACTCCAATACAAAGGAAAAAAAAAAAAGATTTGGATAAATAAAAGAAAATCTATCTCTGCACAGCAGACTTTTTTTTTAAAAGAGATCAATATGCACTACTTCACACGTATCTCAATTATCTTCCAGAATAGGAAGCGGATGTTTGTAAACTGTGGACCTGACACAATGAGGGTATAATTTCCCATTAAACCTAACACTATGTGTGTGTAGGTTGCAGCTAAGAGGGACAGTCCCACTCCCCTGCCTGCGGCTGTGCGCTCCCGTTGCCTCATATCTAGTGATCACAGGGCTGATAGAGAGCATTGCTTCAACTAGCTAAGCCAGCAGAAATAATGTCCTGCTCCAAATGAGTAGGGTTCACTCAGATCAGTAAGCTGTACTGATTCGTCCTGCAGAGTCACTAGGTTCAGTGCAAGAGAGGAATAAGACCTTCTGATTGGAGGACGAGGAAGAGAGAAAGGAGGAGAGAATGAACCCATCCCGATAGCAGCAGTCCGTAGCAGCACTGGATTATGTGTATCAGGAAACTGTACCATTAACATGTCAAACAAACACAGTGTATTATACAGTTATAATTATACTGCACTTATGCTAAGAGCATGTGATTTAATAGATAAAACACAACATCAGCCCTAGAACTTGATATCTTTTATTCTGTCTATTCATATGCAGCAGTATTTTTAGGCATTGCAAGTAGTAATAATATGTCACAGTAGCAACAGAGGTTAAGGTTCCACTGTGCAAACAGGTACTAATGCACACTCCATAGGCTCTTTAAGGAAACAAAGAAGGTACGATGATAGCTCTAGGGTAAAAGAATGGGTTATCCCCACTTCATAACAAAAGAACTGAAGTATGCTCTGTTTAAGGAAGCTGCTTGTGATGGTGTGTATGAACTCCTTTGAAAATCTGGGAATTGAATGTATTTCTGTCAAGTACCTCCACAGAGTGATCATTCTGTAGCAAGGATGACCTTAGATGGTGGCAGTCTGAATGGAAACAGTCACTTTGACAAGATTTCTGGGCTATCAGATAGTTAGAGTGATTTTTAGTTTTTTTTTTTTTCACTGCCTTCATGGTTGGGACTTGGATGCTTTTCTTTGAATACTAATGAATTATGACACTTACATTTACATAATTCATTCTGAATTCTTGAAATATTTATCTACCTCTACAAAGTATTAAAATTTGTAAAACCATAATATTTAAAATTCTAAAAGAGACCAAATAAAGTTTTTTAATATCAACATATTTCTAATACTTTCATTTGGAGGCTTGTGAGAATTTTAACATAGAAAACTGGTATTGTATAAGCGCTAATTACAAACTCTGCCTCTGTCATTGCAATAATTCTAAAGTCCTCTCAGAAACATTAATTAAAGTTACTTGGAATGCCCTGTGCCAGCATTTCCCTTAATACAGAGTGTGTGCATCTTTGGGTACAAGAGGTACCTGCAGAATTTTGATACTGGAACACGCTAATTGTAATCAGGAAGGAAGCAGACTTGGAAAAAATAATTTGGAAAAATTTGTGCTATTGCTGAGATAGTTACAGATTTCAGGGATTTCCAGGGCTAAATTTCTACAAGCATGTTTTTTAAATTCTGCAGACTTCTAATAAGACAGATCAAACACATTGAAAATAATTTAAAATTAATCCACTAAGTTTAATGGTGAAATGCAATATTCATACTAGAAAACACACACACAAAAAAAATGCAATTCTGAGAGAGAAGTCAAGATCAGAATCCTAGGTTTATGATGATGAGAGGGTGTTCTCTTCATCCCAAGCCTCATTGGCCAGCACTGGAGACACCGTACCAGCGTGATACATCATAATCTGCTGGGGCAAATCATGAGCTCTTTGTAAGCTGCTGAGGTAGATTTCACATGCTTAATGAACAGATCGAATTAGGGCCAAAGAAATTTCTGTTTGTTACACTGCATCAGGCATTCACAATTAGACAGTTTGCAGTATGATGGAGCATGTAAACCCAGCACGGGTCTTGCTTACCTAGACATAGCTCAGGTGAGGAGCTGCTCCCAGTTTCACCTGTGGAAGTCAGAACAAAAATCTGGGCTGCAATGTCTTTTTTTCTCTCCTGGCTGCAGGATCCTCTTTCAAGTTTCCTCTTAAAAGCAGAGCAAAATAAGCTCTGACTCCCTTGAAGTCAGTGGCAACATTCCCATCACTTTTCCCTTCTTAGCAACCCTCACCTTAATTTTTTCTGACTTATCCAGCCAAGCAGATAACAGAAAGAAGCTGCTCCCCTTCCTCAGCCTGCCATTGTGCCTGCTGCTCTGACCTAGGGAGTAGCTCTTGACTTTGATGCCGAGTGCCTCAGTGCGCTGGAATTTACTGTTAGAAAGGAAACACTCTGACTGCTATAGGACACCATGGGGCATGTGTTGCTTACACAGTAATGTCACCCTTTGGGTCATTGTAAGGCAGAAGGTAAAGCTGACAAGTGGTGTTTATCTGTCAACGACATCTTGTACGTGCCTTGAAGTGTCTCCAAGCCGACTGTCTTGGAAAAAAAATGCAATCTAGGCTTTAAAGTTTAATCTTCCCTCGTCTTACTACATAGAGTAAGACCCCATTTGTGGATGCTACATCTATACAGAAAGTATTTCTCATCACTTCTCAACCAAGGTCATGTCTTGTTTACATGGCAGAAAAGCAGAGAGCATGACAGAGTGGGAAAGTCTTCTTTCTTGGCAGGTCTGCAGTGCAAGGCTGTGATTAAACTGAGCCGGCCAGGTAAATCCAGGTGTCTTCCATTAACACCAGTAAGTTCAGCAAAGACGTCAGACAAAAAGGACTGCCTTCACAAATTAGATGGGGACTTAAAACGTAACAGATGTCCTGAGATGCAGCATTCTTCCATGCTGAGGTACTTCCCTCTCTTGCAAAAGCAGAAGTTGTGCATTTTTTGGTTGTACATCTTTAGTCTTCCACTTGCCAGCATGGTAGAAATTGAAATAATGGACTTGGTATTTTTATTGTTAGAAAAGAAAAAATGCCCTATGGATTATCAATGATCTCAAAAAAAAAAAAATCACCAAAATCTATAATGTTCTATTTTAAACAGAGTATGTGGCAAAGGCAGAATCTGAGCATCACTATGATGCGATTCTGCTGTAGGCATGGAGAACAGGATTTTCAGGCCTTGTGTCTGGTGGGAGATGATGTGGGACTTCAGTGGGGCTTGGGCACTGTCAAACCTCTTTCTAGCATCCTCCTGGAGAAGCACGGTTATGGGTTTCTCCTGATGGGAGGGAAGGCTCCGTCTGCTGTTGCTTCTTATCCTTCATCCTTGGGCTCAGTAAATAACTGTTTCCTGGAGGCTCAAAAGCTCCAAATATTAAAACTGGTGAAAAATGGTTTTCCATTATGTGAGATTTCAAAACTTTATTAGTACCAAACCAAGATGCTGTTTATTTTTTACTGAAAACACATAGACACACTAGCATTTTGGGAGTTATTTCCAGATTTAGTCCTGTGTGGACTGGGAATCCTTTCCCATTCTTCTCTAAACTGACCATTTCTGCCAGTATTCTTATTTCATTCAATCAGCTTTTCTCAATATCAATAAAACTTTTAAATGGAAAATTTTTAAATAGAATCATAGAATATCTCAAGTCGGAAGGGATCCGTAAGGATCATCAAGTCCAACTCCCTGTTCCTCACAAGACTACCTGAAACCAAACCATATGACTAAGAGCATTGTTTAGTTAAATAGTTTCATTAAAGATTTGTCTCTGAGATCTTCTGGGAAGGTCCTGATCCTTTGTCTTGGTGACAAGACAAAGATTTTTCTCTGCTAACAAACAGACAGTGACTTACTAGAATAGAGACTGAGAGAGTTCATTCCCAGGAATAGCAGCAAAGATGAAGTTATGGATGCAGAACTAGCAGCTGCAAGAGCAAATAAGGACTTTGGATGTTTGACCAAGGGAATTTATTAAAGCATACGAGTGAGAATGATTTAATTATCTAATGCTTTGGTTAGCTGCTGTTTGGGAACTGCTCAAGGAGCTGGACAGAGTTAAAATAGGATACTCATGTTTTGGAAAGAGACCACAGAAGATTAATTGGGGCAGGCATGGAAGGGAAAGGCTCAGAGAGCTTAGCATGTTTGGCCCCTGAGATGGCTGACAAGAGTGCTTACAATGGTACACAAAAGCCGTACTGCAATGAGGATAAATTTTGATCAGAAGATGTTCAGTTTATGGAAGGGCAAAATACAAGGTCACAAGCCAACTTATGGAAGGAGAATATGAAGTTATGAGAAAGAACATGTCCATCCAGAGACATGAGGCAGACTGTGCAAACAGGAGTGCTTTTAGCAATAGGGTAAGTTAAAGAATGGATGGCTGGGGATAGCACAGCCTCTAGTTCTATCTACTGAGGTACAGGAGGTGGGCTAAAAAAAACCATGGAGCTCAGCTCTTTCCACCTCACAATTTCTGTGAAGATTCTGGCTCAATCATTTGGCAAGTAGGCTGGCAGCTGAGTCAGAACATGGTTTGTGGCCCTTTCACTTGCCCAGGAGTTGTGTTTTCAGCACAGAGGAGCTAAACGCTTGCTCTTCTGGCTCAGCTCCTTCCCAAGATGAGTTGCAGTCAGATCAGCTGAGTGACTGCCATATACAGGGAAGCAGAGCAGGACTGCAGGAAAAAAAAAATTATTAAAAATCTGAACTTCATAGTACGAACAGATAAATGCATTTATTAACAGAGAGTGTACCAGATTAAGTGAATGGATAATTTAAAGTATGTTTAAATACCTCTGTGATCCAAGAAGCATAAGCTTAGAGATAACTAAAATGGAAAAAAAAAAAAAACAAACCAAAAAAAGATCAAGTGTTTCCTCCACTTCAGTTTTTTTCCTTCTTTTTAAACCAGGCTTAAAGCAATTTGGGCAATTGTTGGCCAAAATCAACACTTCTTCTATACGCAGTGATAAGGCAAGTTTGGTGACTAACATCTACTCTGCAGATTTGGAAAAGACATATAAGAAGGCAAGCTCTGAATGACTTCTGTAGAATAACATCAAAGTACTAATAACCGTTACAACACAAGCAAGATGGGGTCAACATTGTGACAACATTTGTGCAGGAAAAAAAAAATAAACTAAAATGCCCAGGTTGTCTTAGATTGGAAGTATCTGCAGGTGGTTTAGGCACGAACTCGGCTGGGAATTGGACTGAAACAAATAAGATATGGCTTACTTTCTTAGGAAATAAACTGCTTTCCCTGTCACTGCTAGTGCTAAGGTACACTGAGACATCACAGTCTAAATCTGACCCAGTGGCACCTTTTATAATAGTATTAAAAATTACTTTACAGGAAAGTTGCAACTCTGGAATTTTTTATTAGAGTAAAAGAGAATGTAACATGAAATTCAGTGAATTATACAAGTATAATGTAAGGGTAGGAAAGAGTGAAAGGATGAGCAAGTTTTCAGATTATTGCTATTCCACAGTTTCAATTTATTCTGTGTAGTCAAAGAGCCTTTTGCTTGCACTCTTAGCTGGCCTTTACAAAACAGAGACCTCATGAAACACACATCTCTCCACACTCTCCAAAGGCAACGACAGTGTTTTGTGATTTTTTTCTACCTGTAACCTATCTTCCCTTGCTGCCTAGCAGAGGTACAGGAGCCAATTTAGTTTTTCTAGCTGTGTGTATACAAGTAAATAAAGCAGGGCTAGGGCATGAGTTCAAGTATTGCCCTGTGATTATCCACACTGGGGGATGGCTAGCATGATCCCTGGTACCATTTTGGCTTAGACCAGCTAGCACTCTTGTACATATGCCTTACGCTTAGGCACATGCCAGCAACCATTCCCTGTGGAGATTTTGGCTGCAGTCTCCTGGTTTTGGGGTAGAGAAGAAGTTTTGCTGTGTGGATGAGAACCACACACTTCCACTTGGCCTCTGGGACAGTGAGTGGACTCAGTACTGATTTATTTAGTAGAATAAAGGTAGTCTGTGAGTTAGATTCCTTCTTACTGCATATCTTCTTTGTTTTCCTGGAAAGGAAGACCTTTAAGGCTGTAAGGATATCCACTGGCCTCCAATCCTTTCTCACCATGAGATTGCGACAGAGAACCTCTTTAACCTATTCAGTGCTAGACTGTGACCATATTTAATGCTGTTTGTATTAACAGGAATCTCCAGACATGTATTTCTCAGCACCTCTTGGCACATGATGGATGAAATGTGAAGGAAACTGTATTTACATCTTACAAGGGACCACTAAGGAAACACCATGCTGGACAGAATCAGCAGTTGCTCTTCATCCTTCTCTGGTTCCAGCCATCACAGCATTTGGTGCCTGGATGTGAGTAAAACAAAGGGGAACAAGAAAAAGCTATCTCTGCAATGTTATTAGGTCTGTTCATGCACCTATTCTCCACTGCCACCACACTCATACAGAGGGACAAAATCTCCAGTTACCTATTCAGGGTAGCTCACTGCTTTTCAAGAACAGGAATTATTTCAGTGATATATGGAGGTTTATCTAGAAAGTTATATGAAACAAAGGAGAGAAACAGCTTTAATACTGCTTGTTTAGGTTCTTGTAGGCAGGGATCTTGCCTTTCTCTGTATTTTACAGGCACATGAATCCATCAAATAATAAAATACCACAATAAGTAGAGCAGAAAAAGCCAGATAATAGTCTAGTCTCTTGAAAAAAAAAAAAAAAAGGAATGAGATGCCCATCCCTTATAAAATGTCTATAAAATGGCTAAATAGCAAGAAAACAATAGATTGTAGAGGAAACAATCATGCATTGGCCACAGGATAAACAGACACATGATCACTATTTCATCTCTAACTCCTTTTCAAAGACAAAATATATTTTCCCTAACCTTTGGGTGTATTTAGACAGTGAGCAGTCTGTCTAGTAGCCTAGTTCTTATTGATACGTGATAATGACACAAGTATGCATTTTAACAGCATGAAACCCTCGAGGACTACTTCATCTATTGCACTAATCACTACAGTTTTGTCTCAAAATCCTAAAAGGGCAGAACATAAATCCTTGTATCCTCTGATCAACTTGACCTGCATTTCTATTGCCTGCATAGTCATAGTTTAAGTAGGAGTTAAAGAGGAGGGCAGCCTGATGGCTTAGTTTAGCGGGTCGGTGCGTGTCCTACAGATAGGATTTCCATTCCTTCAGTCTGGTTTCCTGGCTTGGCAAAGGCAAGGAGTGTAGCATCTCCTCGATAAGTGGAAAAGAGAATCTCTCTCATCTCTCAGTAGTGACCTCTCCAGTCAATGGGGTAGCAGTGCTGAAAGGAACTCTATAGTCTCTACCGAAGACTAAATGAGGATGGCTACAGGCAAAGGACCCAGTAAAATACAGCAAATACAAACAGAAGGGAGATGTGGAGGATCTTCACTGTTCCAAACAGAAACACAATAATCCTTTTTTTTTTTTCCGTTGATACTGCAAAGTACTCTACTTCTCACTCCATCTTCGCATACCACTTTCTCTTAAAGGAAGGAAATTATGCTTAACTGCAGACACATTGACTATACTTATTTGTCTCTTTTATGTCATGGAAAAAGGCATAAATGCATACAAGTAGTTCCTATAAGTTCTGCAGGCAGGAAGGGGTCTTTAATAGCATGGCAGTCACTTTCTCAACCACTATCTGTGTGTGTATGTGTGTCTGCATGTTACAGAGAGAGGCACAGCGAGCAAGCAGTGTGGCTGAATTTAGAAAGTTATAGATGTTCTCATCAGCCCCATGCAATGCAGCAGAGATTCCTTCCAAAAGCCGAGGGAGCAGAGGCTGCAGACAACAGATGTGAGAGGGGTTCCCATAACTGTCAATTTTCAAAGTGTTTGCATTGAAAAGAGAGGAGGTGCTATTTTGATTGATATTTCAGTCACAGTATATAAAGCAGAGGAATTCTTCTCACCCTCTGCTTGTCATACTGATCTGCATACTCACTCAGCTGGACTTGGGGCTACTACTTACCGCATCTGAAAGGCTGAAACTCACTGGGAATAAAGAATTCTTGTAACAATGCCGGAACCCACCAAGAAAGATGGTAAGCATACCTGAATGTTTCTTAATTACAGGAATTATGAGTACACACACACACAAAACACCTTTTAGACCATCTTACATATTTCAGCAACAAATAATATGTAAGAGTGATAGTCATGTAACATCATTATATCATTAAAGATCACTGATCCTTTTAAACTAAGGAATTACTTTCAGGTAGAGGTATAACAGAAAACTATTTTGCCCTTCAAATATTTTAGACAATAAACAATAGCTTTGCAGAGATATTGAGAAACTCTTGATTGGGCAAATGCTGTATTCACTTTTTAAAGACTGAAGTATTTTTGTAGTGCAATTAGTGGTTTCTCTGTAGCTAAGATATCTAGACTCTGGAAAACAGGGAATAAACATTTCTTATGGTTTAAAAAATCAGTATGTTGATATGTTTTCCATGAAATTTTGTAAGTTATTGAATAGAAAAGATCCTGTTCATGAAACAGTTTTAAGGTTCTAATGAAAAGATATTCTATATGTCTAATGCATAAATGAAGGATGTAGTAAGTTTTTCTGTACTAGTCAAATTGGAACAACACATTTTGCCACACTACAGAAATTATTATTTTATGTTTCAGAAGGAATACTGGCTCCTTTTGTGGTACTGTTAAGTTCATAGCAAAGAAATAGAGTATGTAGTCTGCTAGCAAGATACAGAATTGTCCATTGGAGGCTCTCCAAACAGACATGAAATGTTCAGGGTCTATTAATTCATAACTTTTTAAAAGCCAGCATTTATTTTTTACTACTTTGAAAATGTCAGCTAAATAGATATCTTAAATTTGTATTACTTCTATAGCCCTTCTTTTATTTTTCTTTCAAATTTAGATGTTTTGGCAAGAATTTGTGATGATTATTGTTTAGCATTGATAATATACATAGCTTTTGCAAAACCATTAATGTGCAAACTGTGTATGCTTTGCAAGTGTTGCCAAAGAAGAGGTATACAAACAGGTTCTCTAATGCAATCCCAAATGCAAAACTGAATTTAATCTTAAATATAATCTTGTGGAAAGTATAGAAGTCATTAAACAGCATTTATTTCCCATAAGTTCTGAAAGACCTGGTAGGCCCATGTGTGTAGTTTGAACGAGTACATTTGATTTAACACTGACCTATCAATAGCATTTGCTTTACTTTAAAAGTATTTCTGAAATATTTTCTGGTTTTGTGGAAGGCAAGAGCAGAGCAACTCTCTGGAGCATTATGCTTTTTCAGCACCTCGTTGGGTTGGGAGCATACAAAACCTAAACTTTTTGCATGACTGAGTCTTAAGTAAGTAGTGTTGACAGACCAATGTGATCATTTTACTTACTGGCCCTCCTTAGTGCTTGAGGACAATGATGGATGAAGTATCCTTCTGAAAATAGCTACACCAAGTGCACGTATTAATACAAGAGCCTAATCCTCTATATCAAACCTAGAGCCAAGCCCCTTCTCGAGTGTCTTATTTGTAATTCAAATGATTTACACATGTATTAAGTGTCCTTTCTATTTGATCTGTTATTTGACTGGATATTACACAGTTTAATCAGAATGCATTCTGTGGCTGCCAATTAAAACAAACCCCTAAAGTATTTCTGCACTTTCAAAAGCTATGTGCTTTAGAGAAAATTTCTTAGAAGTCTCATGTTTCTAAAGGTTATTATTCTGTTTCAGACTAAATTGTTTCAAAGATGTTGTTGCAACATAGTGATTTTAAATGCAGCTCTGTGATTGTGTTACAAAATAAGTTTAGCAACTCTGAACAATATTATATTGACAGTGGAATAAATGTGATTTTTGAAAAGTCAATGTTCAGGAACATTAAAAATATTGAAGCCTTCTGTCCTGATAGAGCTAGAGTTCACAAGCAGTAATGAGCTCTGGAAAAGTGATATATGCAGGTTGTACACTGGTTGTTCCTCATTGCACCCTGCTTATTTGTAGCCAGTAGATCAGGGAGGTAACAGGTTTATCTTATTGTACTTAAGAGACTAGCTGCTTCCTAAAGATTTTTAATTGATCAAGAACTCACCTGAGCTGGTGGCAGTACTTGTAGAGTAAGTACAATACTTACTGTATTAGTGGCAGGAGTATTTGGTACCTATAATAGTACAATACCACTGCTACTACTGGTCTTGCTCTACCAGTAAGAATTCAGGTGTCCATCAAATGCTTGTTCTCAAGGAAATTTCCAAGACGTTAAGGATTGAAGGTAATTAATTAATGAAGATGAACCTTGGACTGCCTGCATTCTGGAAGGTACCGCTTGAAGGACTCTGAGAAAATTTTGGGGGGCTTGTTGGTGGACTACAGTAGAAAGCAGAAATAAAAAGAGGCTTAAGTCTTCTGCATCACATGGGCACCTAAGCAGTGTTCTTCTGACATTTCCCAAAGAATCAATCTACGTGAATAATCCCATATACCTTATTCTCTTAGGCCCTGCCAGTTAAAACCAGCACACACAAGAGCAAACAGCTGAGAAATTAGAAACTAGATAACACCTGACTGTTAAGAAAATCTCAGCTTTGCATTTTTTTTTGTCACCGCAGACACTAAAGTACATAGCTAGATTTTTCAGAGGCAGTGGTGTAGCAAGCTCTCTTTTTTTTCAGGCCAAATGCTCTTTAAGCTATTTTAAGATTATTAGATTACCAAAGTGAGAAATTTCCTGACTTGGTGTGAGTGTAGCCTCACAATGCGCTCTTAACAAATAGGATCACCAAATTAAACACACCACTCAGCTTAGAGAAAGTTGTTGGAGCGCTTCAGCTTAATGGAATTTGTCACAGACATCCATGACTAATGATTTAAGGCCCTTATTGTACTGCTAAAAAGTCAAAGTCCTATATATTACATCAACTGTGGCTTCCTTGGAGTACGTGGTCATGTCATTGTACAATAGTTTTGTCTTGGTCTGTTTAAAATTTCCTACCCACAAGGTGAAGACTACATCCATGGGTTAACTGATTCCAGTGGATGACTAGGATAGAACTTCAATGCCAAAGATTTTTACCAGTGCATTTAAATTTAATGGCCTTTAGCTTTCCTGGTGACTAATAAAAGAACCCTCCCTCACATAATTACTTCCTGTAATTTATTGTAATCACTCAGTCAATCTTTCCTCTCCCTCCCTTCCTTTAACCAATATTCATAATAAGAGCTTCTCATTAATTAGGTGCCCTCTTAAACTGTCACAGGCCACGGCATTTGGACATGCCTTTGCATAAGAGCCAAGTCTCTGAAGAGCAACGGTTTCAAACTATTTGTGGGCATCATCCCACAGGGACAGGTGCAAGTCAGTTCCCAGTAGGCAGCTCTGTAAATTTGCCTTATTTATTCTCCCCAATCTAGGAAATAACTCACGGCCATGAGTTAAGTGACCATTCCAAATTTCAAGCCAAAGCATTTATCAGCTGTCTGCCAGCTTCATTTTCTAAGGGTTTGCAAACTCTGCTTGAACACTGCCTGGAGCATCCACATATTGGCAAGGAATCATAATTAAAAGTCATTAAGTATGCTTATTTTAGTGTTTTAGTAAATCTTTTTTTTTAATCTATAAAGAGCGTAGATGTAAAAGTTGTGAACAAAAATATGTGCATATTTTGTCTATTAGAAAGAGAATCTGTAAAATATGAAGTAATTTGTGAAAGGAGGTAAACAAACATTTCAGTAGAGACTGCTTTGGAGATATGGTGATGCTGTTCTCTCTTAAGAAGCCCAGTGGAAACAGCCTTTACTTCTGTTGGCTTTTAAACATAAGTGGTTTTGTTTCTTTGCCAGATCATCCTATAACTATATTTGCATGATATTTATAATATTTAAATCAATACCACAGCCTGGTGTATCAAGATAATAAACATTGTCAAACAAGTTTTCCAGAGCTAGTCATATAAATCATATAAGTAGACATGTAGAGCAGCATTCTAGTAAGAAATCAATCTCAGTATCAAGGTTGGATAAAACTTAATTAAAGTAAGATTATAAGTAAGTAATATCATATTTTCAAGGCTAGGCAATTTTTTCAGAGGTGAAAAAGAATGGAAATTCTGCTTCAGTATATGAATTTAAAAACTAACACTGCTGATGGAAAGTTTTCCTGAAAATTCAGGAACGCAGCATGCGAACATTGTATAACACTGCTTAGTTCTTTCCATGCAGAAGACTGGACCGTATAATCATTTGATTATGGCACCGAACTGGGTAGTGCAGCTACTGCTGTCCTTGCTGCATAGATACATGCTTCAGTGAGGCAAAAGAGAAGTATACCAACATCCATCTTCTATCATCATCGTTTCCCCTGCAGGCCTGACTGTAAAATGTATCCCCATTATTTCTAACTTCCTTCAGTCTTGGAGCCAAATCACACTCAAAGTCAGGCCCATCTATATCGTTTACAAGCACTATATTAAAGTCCCACGTACATGAGTTTTGGTGGATGAGGGAAGGAGGAAACCCTAACCCCTTATCTTATTTTCCCCCTCAATTCTTTAGAGAGTTTCTCTTCATCACCTCTAGCTAATAAATTTAAAGCCCTCACAAACAGAAAGCGAACTTGCACCTAACTGTTGTAATTAGATCTGTTAGGGTGAGCGCCGCTCCCATCCCAAGCCCTGTAGAGCAGCGTCTTCCCGCACAGATCTTGTTGCACTCAGGGAATTGAGTTGTTCTTAGGCTGTGTTTGCCCTCCCATAGCCAATTTCCAAGTGTGGCTCCCACACTTCCTTCTGAGAAACCAGACCACCTCAGACTTATTCTAAGTTTAAGACTGATTTATAATAAGATTAATTTGACTGAAAAAACCCTACACTGGCAAAGAAAAATCCCCAAACTTGATTTATTTTGGAGTTTTTATGTTTTGTTTTATTGTGGTGTAAACTGAAGGAACAGCATTGATTTTTTTTTTCTTATACAAGGCATTAATTTTATTTTAATACTAGTATAGATGGATAGTGCAAGATTAATCTGGTTTACTGTTGTTCTTACTTGAGGTGAAAAGCTGCTGCATCCTGCGCAAAAAGCAGTGCATGTGTGCACAGGAAAAATATTTAATATGATCACATAAAATAAAAAACTCATTGAGTTTAGGAGGAAAGTATGGAGTGGTCTTTCAGCAGACCAGAGGGTGCTTTGTACTTGGCAAAACTGAAATTAGCAAATGTTGCCTTTGTGCCTCCCTATGCTGCACCTGTTGGGAACATAAATAAAGGACTGCCCTGTTCTTTCCCTTCATACCTCCTAAATATATCACTTTAAGAGAGCTTTAAAAAACCCCAACCGTGATACAGTACCCTTCTGTTCCATGAAAAACTGGATGAGTTTCTTCAAGATGAGAAGGTTTGTGGTCACATAGCAAAAAAAAAAAACAGAAGAGAGATCTGGGGAGACTTCTGTTATCAAAACATAAGTAGCTGCCACACACATTAACAGTCCTTTGAAAATATATTGTACAACATATTTCATCTTTCATGAGGGGACATCCAGAGGGTTCCTTGAATTGGAAGAGAAAAACAAGTTTGAAGATAAATTACCTGGGAATATCTCCCTTGGGATAGGACCAAATACTAGACTCTCCACTTGGGGAAAATGCAGAGATGCCACTAAATTAGAGATGCTAATTTAGTAATTGCTCTAGATTGAGGGGAAAAAAGGTTGTTCTCATTCAGATACTAATGTGACTTTGCACTGAATGTAAAAATCTGTAGAAAAAAAAAGGAGAAGGTAAATGGATAGAATAATTAATTTCAGTTGTAATTAGAGTTTTCTCAGTCCCACAGGAAGCAGCTTTGTCTCTTGAGTCCGAGGAACTGTGTGGCTGAGAAACAGCCCCTTCTCATCCCATCCAGCCCTCTCTCTCTGCTCTCAGTCATGACTGAAGGGCTACTTCTGAAGATTCAAAAAAAAAAGGTTTTTCTTTTTCACTGGTGTTAGGGAACCAATATTTGAAGGTATTTTTCCATCATTCACCGGAGGATTCTGATGCACTTTACGACCATTGGGAGATTTTATTCTTTTGCTTTGAAGAGTTGTTGGTGTTTAAAGTGTTAGGGAAGACAGGACTGATCTGACATGAATGTCCATGTTGGTTCATTGAAACAGTCTTTACACTGTCAGGTCCTAACAGTCTTTACACTGTCAGGGAAGATCTCTGGATTAGGAACCAGATACCCAATTGGAAGTGTGCGCAAATGAACTAGGTGTCCCCGCTCCCACTGGAGTCACGGACAGCAGGTCATGACAGTGAGAGGAGCCTAAACCGCCGCTCAGCTGACCAACCAGCAGTTGTCTAAACATAGATGCCTAATGCCATATGAGACACTCTAGGATACACAGAATACCCATTTTAGGCTGGCAGATATGACTCGGGACCTATGGGAGGTCTGCAATACCCTGGAGTAACAGCTAGAAACCAGAAAGGTATGCTACGGCATCTGAATGTCATTGATCACCTGTATTTAAGAAAATAAATTGAGCCATAAGCAGTTATTTCATGGTGAATAAAATCTAAT
Source organism: Chlamydotis macqueenii (assembly GCF_036417535.1). Taxonomy (NCBI): domain Eukaryota; kingdom Metazoa; phylum Chordata; class Aves; order Otidiformes; family Otididae; genus Chlamydotis; species Chlamydotis macqueenii. The sequence continues at coordinate 62,587,819 of NC_141556.1, read as the reverse complement.
TCCATTGATTATCATGCTAACTTGGACTTCTAGGTAACACCATAGACACATTCATGTGTCTCCCTTTTTTTCTGAGTACCTTAACAATAAGGCTGCAGCGTTATCCTCTCTAATTTGTTCAGTTAGTGTTTAAGGATTTTTTTTTGCAATGGGTAGTTTTATAAGACAAGGAGAGAATTCTGCTCCAGCATTATTTGCACGTGATACTCTGATGTTCTCCCTCAATAAATGAGGGAGTACATTGGGCCCAGATTCCCTTAAGCAGAGGAGAGTACACCCTTCTGTAATATGCTGGGTTGACTGATAAAAGTAAATTTATTTATTTATTTTTTTAAAAAAGATGCTACTGCCATTTTGTTTTGTTATTGGGGAGGTCCAGCTGCTTTTGCTTTTGTTTTTGTTTTTGCTTTATTTTGTATAAAAAGGAGTTAATATATTTTATTTCATGGCTAAGATTAAGAGTGTTTAAACCAACACAAAATTATTTTTTTTTTAGCTCCCAGGGCTCATGGAACTAGCAGGTAGTTCAGTCAAGATGAAGATGCTAGTAGAAGAGAGTGAATTAGAGTCAAAATCCAGTTCTGTGTCCACCAGGGTTTTATGCCCCAGGAAGCCATTCTAGCAAGCATGCTTAGGTAAAAGCTTCAGCCAATCTTCACCACTTCCTGAAATGCTGTATGGACAGAAAGAAAGCTACTATGGATTCAAGAAGTATGAAGATAGATTTCTGCTCAGAGAGCTCTCAGAACCATAAAAAAAATGCAGCATTCACAAAACAGAAAGGTTTCTTTCTGGCTTCCCTCCCCCATTACCTGTGCCTGTATTGCTAATGGCATTTCTGCAGAGCAGTCAGTGGGACCTAGGCTACGTGATGCAATATCTCTTACATCCACAGGGCTTAGAACTGCCTCTTCTGAAGAAGACCAATCCCACCCACAATCCTCTACTGCTTGGCCAAGTGTATTTATGTGTATTTTCAGTTTAAAGTGCCAAAATAACCTTTGGCCTCTGCTGCAGTTAGCCATGGTGGTGTTAGATGTCATAACACTGAGATGTTGCATGCCCTGCTCTCCAGTAGCGCAAGATGGGGGTTAATTTAGGACAGTAGACCTCCTGGAGCAGTGTCAGAGGGTTGTTGAACAGAAAGTCAAATATAGGACAGTCTCAGAAAAGTTCCAAAATTCAAAAAAATTCGCCGTCCTAAAAATTGCTCCATGCTCTGCCTTGGAGTAAAAGTTCTTTGTTTCAGGAAAGACCCTCACAAATATGATAACTTGCAAGTCGGTCAGTGCAAGTGACCTTTCACTGCAGTGCAGGAAGGTGCAGTACCAGGACCTGGGAGCATGGCTGGGTGACTCATTCCACACTTGAGAGCCTGCCATGTCCCATCTCCATGCTCCCTAAAGTGTACAGAAACTGCAGCAACAAGCGAGTCCTGCTGTATCTTGCAGCAATGGAACATTGCTCTCCCTTTCCTGGAGATTAGGAAATATTTCTTACATAATTTGCTATCCCCTGGCCCTATTACTAATTGAAAATAGCATGTGATCTACTTCTTAGGGCAGTTGTCCTTATATGTGATGGCTCCAGCAAGTTATTTTGATCAGGTGATTATTACAAAAACCTCTGTTCTAATTTAATTCTCTGTAGGATCAAATGGTGATTTTAGCGAGCATCTGAAAGTGTTGTCCAGTAAGCAGTACCATGATGCTTCCTGAGAGGGGGCTGTATTAAAATACACACTCATCACGACTTTGCAGGCTTAGAATAACTTCCTAATTTTGGTCATAATTGCCAAGAGTACGTTGCAGTCATACACAGACATAGATGAAGATTCCTTTTTCATACAGATTTCTGTTTATAAATCTTAGGTCTGTGTGCATAGACATAAATTGCAGAGACATTTGCTCCACTTCTCATTATTGAACCATCTGGATGGAACACATTAGGTGTGAGTTGAGCAAAAGCAACTCACAAACCAACTCAAATGGTTACTTTTTTCTTGAATAGGAGCCATGCTTTGCTCAGCCAGTATGCAAACCCAGTCCGAAAGCCTATTCCAAATTTGGTCTTCTCTCAAAGCACTGAAGTTGTGATGAAATTAAACTGAATACAGATACAGCTAAAACTGAAAGAGACCCCAAATTAAAAGCTTACCGGTTCAGTTGATGGGATAGGTCTTACTCCCTGATAGTCACCTACTCCAGTACGCTAGTGGGCTGGAAAGACCCATAAGACATAGTTATTGAACAGTACTTGAATTCCAACCTTTGGGTATTTTTGTGTTCATTTTTATAACTTTCTGCCATGAGATCTTTTCTGTGCAAGAGAAATGCACAAATTATGGCACCTAGCATCAGTTCAAACTGTTCTAGAAGGAAGAAAAGCTTCCTTTTATCAGTCTGAGCTGATTGTGCTAGTGTGATAGGGCCTTTCCCTGTTTTCTGACCTGAAATAATGAAACATTTCAAACCATTTGCACACCTGAATGTACACAGCATTGCATTTCTGTCCTTTCTCAACAGCTTTATTAGTTTCCAGTACCTCTAAAGAATTGTTCCTGGCAAAAATTACAGAAAACTTATCTCTGGTGATGTGGAGAATATCTATGGCTAGAGATATCTAGGAACAGCCACATGAGGAATACCATGCAGATGGAGTAATTCATTGGCTAACAGCTTCTGGGTCTCGTGCTGTGATATTCATATAGATAGATACACGTACACACACTGTATCACATTTGGCATCTTCTGTTTTTATAAGAACATAGTATCTAGGCCAAAAACCTTATTTTAGACCCAAAGAGGAGCGTAATACCAATGGAGGCTGTGGCTGCCACTCCTCCACAGATGCAGACTTCAGTGAAGGCACAGAGGGTCAGATGCCTGATGACATTTTTTCCATGGCATTCCCTCCAGCCTTACTAATCTTTCATCTAAGCTTTCCTTAGCCCTATTTTTAAAGGGGAAATCTGACCTCTGTCCTCTGCCCCTTTTTCTTTGCCCTTGTTTTGCATTTCCATGTTTTGCAATGAAGGTTTCTCTCTTACCCAACAGCTTTTTTAGCTGGAGAAAAAGTATTTTCAGTGAGCTGTGACTGTTATTCACAATAGCATCTCAAATGCCTTTTGCTGTCATGCTTTGTAAGAGCTTTCTTTTAAACATATCACTTGCTGATTTGCTGAGGCAAACCCTCACAGTTTGTCTGCAAACATCCTGCTGTGATGTTTTCCCTAAAGGCAAAGTTAAGTGATTTATTTTTAGGTGAAGGCTTATAATTCTCACAGTTATCTTCATTGCTGCAGAATTAGATTGAGAAGTAGAAAATATAACAGTATTAACACAGAGAAATATATGTAATTTCGTATGCCTAACACCCACAAAGGGACATATGTGACTTTCATGTACATAAATATTGCTGCACGATCCACCAAAGATTTGCCTAGTGCCATAGGTCTCTGGGACCTTAGATCTCCTAAATTTTTACCTACAGAAAAAGTCCTTTCTCTCCACTTGTGCAAAATACTTCTAAAGGGTTTTCAATACAATGCTGAATTCCAGGCATCTGAGCAACAATAAATATTTATATGCAAACAAGCTTGCAAAAAAAAAACCAAAACAAAACTCCCAAAGTCAGTACATATAATTCTCATTAAATAAGTACGTTTCTGAGTTTTAGGGTAACTTCTGATTCTTTCAGTGTTTGATATCAGCAATACTGCATCTCCGACAGAAAGTTTTCTTGCATTGCCAGTTACATCTGGTTTCTTTTTTTTAAATTTTTTTTCCACAAGCCTGATGACTGAAAATTAGCATTGGGTAAAAAATTCAAGTTGACGTAAGTAATGGATTATTAGTCATTAGCTACTAGAAACGGCCTCTAATCACCCACACGTCTGACAGCCCTGGGTCAGGGTTCCTCGATGCATTCTGTAAGACATTGTCTCGCAAGAGGAGGCAGAGTACTGGAGTGCGGATGGCAGGAGAGTGCTCTTATCTGAAGGAAGTCTGAGAAGACTCTTCCTTCTTGAAAAGATCACAGAGTATCAGATTATCTGTCACCCACTGTCAAATAGACTTGAAGCAAATGCTTTTCTTATTTGGTATTTGGACACAGTCATGACAGTGTTTAGATACAGTTGTAGTACATATTACTTTGATAAAGAGCTGATAACAAGCTGATAAATTCAGTCCTGGGGAATTTCCAACATGTGCATGTTTGGTTTTGTCCTGACCCTCAAAGAAAAGCTGACATTTCAAAAAAACTAGGGAATGGGAATACCAGCAGATTTTAATTTTAAATTTTTGAAATGTTTGAGTCTGACACTTGGTTAAAATGAAACCTATCAGCACATCTCAAATAATTCCTTGTAATTTGCTGAAATAAATAAGATTGCATGAATTCACATCACCACAGCTTTATGCTGATGCCCTCACTTTTCCCTAAGAGTCAAGCTCTCTAAGTAGAATGATTTCCCACTGTCCGCACATCCTCACATGGCTCTCAGAACTAACTTGGATGCATGGAACAACAGGAGATGTAGTTCTTTGTGGAACTCACTCCACTTATGCAGAGCATTAGGTACATAATGTGATTTCCATAAAATAATACTGCAGTTGATTTTCTCGATTCAGAGAGAAGTATTTCAGGATAGCTCAGCAAAACAACAGTGCTGTGATTTGGGCTGAGCAAGAGTGAAGACATTTTTTCTACATTAGGAAAATGGTTCCTGAGCTGGTTTGGAAATTAATCTAGACAATCTGAAAGGAAGTTCTTCACTGGTTAAGCACTCATCTCTTGAAATAACTCCCCTTTCAACTTTATTGCTGACTTTTATCCTATAATTAGAAGTGCAACTGTCATTGAAAATATATTGTTAAATTTGAGGAATAAATTACTGTCATTCCTGAGCAGCAGTTCTTTGTTTTATGAAGTTTTAAATCTAATAACCTGGTCCACTTTATTATGTTTTGCAGCTTTCAGAAAGGAAGTTAGCATTACTCAGTGTACTGCTGTCTCTGGTATCATATTGTGGTGTCTTTTGCTTTATTTTTTCCCTAGGGAATCTCTTGAACTAAATGTTTTGCTTCCAGAGAAAAATTATTAACAAACTATTTGTCCTGGTTCTGGCCAGGATAGAGTTAATATTTACCTGAGCTGGGTGGAGAACTGAAGCTGGTAGCCCCTATGGCTGGGATAGTTAACTAATTAGCTAACAGCTGGGGTTAATTTACCCAAATTAGCCAAAGGGCTATTCCATCCCATCTGACATCATGCTCAGTATATAAGTGAGGAGGGTGCTGAAGGGAGGCCCCTGCTACTTGGAAGAGACTGGATGTGGAGATCTGTTGTGAGCTATTGTACTGTATTTGTGTTCCATCACTCTCTTGTTTTCTTCTGTCATTATTGTTAAATTTACTTTTTGTTCAATCTCAACCTGTGTGTTTGGTTTTTTTTTTTCCCTGGTTTTCTTTTGTTTGTCAAATCTCCTCCTATTCTCTCAGAGAGTGGGGGGAGTGAGAGAGAGACTGCGTAGTCTGGTCCCTGTTGGGGCTGAACTACGACACTATTTCAAGGAAGAATAGGAAACAGAATAAAGTCTATTGATTGCTGTACTTTTTTACATGTGATCAAACTTTTCTGATGAGTGAATTAACTGATTTCAGTAAATACATAACATAACATAACATAATTTCCACACTTTTCACTATGCAAATATTATAGGGAAAACATGCCTACTACAATTTTTTTTGGTGACATTTGGGATTGCATACACCTCATTTTATAACAAGTCTTGCAATGATAGTTGCAAATAAAAAGTTTTTATTTGCAAACATGGAAATAAACATACCTAACACATCAAGATGTGGAATAAAAGATAAATCAATACAGCCACAAACAGACTCAGGCCTGGAGAATTTTTCAATAGCTTTGCAGGTACAGCTGTGGTGACAAAGCCTTCTCATAAAGATACAGTTATCATGGCAAACTGAACAACCTTATCAGCACAAGTCACTTTGGAAAACCCTGTAACACATTTCAGCAAAATCCCTTTGCCATATAAATGGTGTAACAAGCAAATCTTTGCCTACAGTATTTTACAGGATAGATAGCATCACAAAATGTCAATTTCGGAAGTTTAAGAAAAAATTTTAACTGCAACTGTGAAAAGCCCAATGGAAAATACTTAGTCAAAAAAGTTCAAATAAATGTGGCCCTCAAAGTGTAATCTACTGCTGGTCTGTGGTCTGCGAGATACAAGCATGAATACTCTTTTTTCTCTTAGATGCACAAGTGCTCAGGAACTAACTTTTATGATTAATTTCTTTGAAATAATATAAAAGAAGAAAGATACAATAGAAATACAAATGGAATTTAATTAATCCATGTTGGTGCCTTGTAGGCCAAGGAGGTTAAAAATGATTTTAAGAATGCATGGGAAGTTGATAACTAGACTAAAGCCACCAACTTTAGCTTTATTTATCTATTTTAAATACTGTTAATGCTTGGCAGCATTCTAGTTCCCAGTTACAGTGCATATGCAACTTCAAGACTGCCTAGGAAGTTTTGCACCATCTGATGGCTGCCTCCTTCTGACCAGAAATTAAATATGGGGGCGGTTAATGCATGGATGACGTTGTCCTTTCCTGGACAGTCTACTTGCACAAACAGGAGAATATGGGTGCACCATCATATATTTTATTAAAGAAATTACTTTTGTTCAAGCTCATAGTTACAGTATCCTTTAGAGATTAATTCCTGTATGAAAGCAAAGTTCTCATAAGAAATAAAAAAAAAAGATGTGGAAACTTACATGTGATCAGATTTGACCTAATGGAATCATTTTAGGAAAATAGAAACAGCAAGGAAAACACACTAAAGCAGTGGTTGTTTTATGCACTTCCATACTTATGGATGGCAATGAAGACAAAATCTGGAGTCACCAATTACACTGCAGCTCCTCAAGTGGACCTATAAACTATTTCTTTGGTGTCTAATCCACTGCACAGGAATTCACTATTACTAAGCTTTTGTTCCACGACTCATTCAGTTTTTCAGTCCTTTAGTCAGGGAACATTCTGCATTTGTCATATGATGGTTTGATTGGATCCTGTGGCCCCTAAAATTCTTTATAATTGGAAGTATTTAGATTATTCCTGAAACAGGAGTATTGTTGGTGAGATTATATACTGAGACTAATTATTATCCTTGGTTTTGTTTTTTTCCTACAAGCTGAAATTCAATAGGAACAATTTGGAATTTTAATCATATGTAAATCTAAATTTTTAAGCAAACTCTTTATTAAGTTTATTTCTTCTCCAGTCCCTACCTGAAGATGCATCACTGGATTATGACACTTTTAATTGTTGGAATATAAAAATAATTTCAACTTCAGTGAACATGTTGATTTGTTCACTTTGTGAATAAGACACAGTATTTAACCTAAGATTGTTTTCATGTCTAATCAGAAACAGTCACAGCATGCCAAAACAGGCAGTCTCATCTGTTTACATCATAATTACAAGTGGAAATAGAAAATAGAAAGACATTAATAAATTTATCAATCTGGCTCCATCACACTCTTGGCCACAACAATAGTCATCTCAGCAGCCACCAGAGCACCACTGCTTCTTCACTCCAGTCCTTCAGAACGACTTTTGTTCTCAGGACCAGGGATTAAGTCTCTTTAGAATACTTTCTCTAGCTTTATTTTAAAAGTAACACAGGAAATGTCCATGGGCATTCATAAAAAAGATAAGGATTTCAGCTGGTATTACAGTTTCCTGCTTCTACTCAGACTGGCAACTGTCTGCAGAAGTTGACGCAAATAAGATTATTTCTCAGCAGAGAACTGAGACTCCTGAAGCAGCGGGCAGACCCTGTCTGCTTGACTGTGCTCAGGTTTTGCCGAATGCTGAATATTCCACTCTTTATTGACAATAATAGTATTTACTTTAATTTAAGTCCAACTAATCTCATTAAGAGTGCTTTTATTGATTACAAATTACTTTGAATCAAGCCCTCTGTTTCCCACCTCATTTAATCTGGGGTCTGCTAACAGTAATGTTTCCCAATGAAATGCTCATCATGCTCTGGTAATCTCTATAGTTTATTGAGCAAGTTCCCATCTTCCAAAAGATAAGGCTATGGCTTTTAATCATATAACTGGTGCCACTATGACTCTGTACTAGCCTGGGTGAAGCAACTCACAAAAAAAATGGTCAAACCATTTTGAGCCATTTATCTTCTTCAGAGCACTTTTTTTTTCTGCAGGGAATGTAAATAACGCTTGAAAGGAAAAAGCTTTACTGCTCTTCTCTGCTGATGATCTGGACATGAAGTTTGTCAAGCAACTGTTCCACTCCTTGGTCCTTCCTTGCCCACCTACTTCAGCAAAGCATTTACCCCAGGAGAAAGCCATGGGCCACAATGGCTCATGGCACAATGTCTTACAGGGGCTGTGCATGGGACAATCATTATGCATGACAACTGCATAAGGGCTGGGGTGAGCCATGCTCTCTCCCCAAACTAGCATTTTGTGTATTTTTGTCTGACTAGCAGAGTCAGCACTTTAGGAATGCCTACGTAATAGTTATATTTGTCTGATCCCTTCAGGCTATGTCTGCAAGCTTAATCCACCTACTTAAATTTGACACAAGTTGACAGGTCTTTGTGAGAAAAAAAGCATTAAGTGACCATCCTCGTGCTCTTTGACATATAAAAGTCACTTTAATATGCTGCCATTACACTGACAGATATCATACCTGTATCCATGGTGACGCAGTTATAGTCCTGGTTTCCCTTTCAGGTAAATGGGAGTAAGCCCTCTGGGTGAGATCCTGAATCCCTTTGCTGCTCAGGCCAGAGTCTTTACTGGGTAGCAACCAATCTATGTCTAACTGCAGGGAGAAATTTGTGCAGGAGACTTTACTCCTCCCTCTTGTGAATGTTCCAGTCCAGTGATGGTGAAATGCTATCTTTAGACTGTGCAAGCCCTGATTTAATGCTCAAGGTCATTTCTTTCACCTAAGGAGAAAAAAAAAAGAGGGAAAAAAAAAAAAGCACTACTCATTTTCCAATATCATTGAGAGTTCCTCAGCCTACCCAAAACAAACCTGGTCATGAGTACAGAGTTGCAGGATGAGAAGGGTTACCCAGACAGACCTCTTTCCCAGTATGCTTGCTGATTACCTGTAGCTCTTGAATGGTCTCAGCTGCAAGCCTCCACAACACTTTGCTCCCAGCGCAGTAGTAGAGTAGGACCTAGAGGTTGTTTTAGAACCATCAATATGCCTCGTTATGTTTACACTCCAATGTGAAAAGTAATATATATGATGTAAGGGAGTTTCTATGCTTGTTGCTGTCACAGCAGCCAGTAGAAGTGGGAATTTAGAGCCCTTGAAAACTGGCCACCATACCTCCCAGTTCTCTGCCAAAGCTTCTTGTGGTTATTGCAGGTCGGATGTCAGTGCAGCCAGACCTAAAATGGAATTGAAATTTTAAATAACGATAGTCCCAATTTAACACGGTTCTTAAGCATTTCCGTAACTTTAGTGCACGGGTAATCTTATGGAACTTTTAAAAGCTTAGTTATGTATATGCATAGCAAGAGATTTAAAGTCTTATTTTATCTGAAAAACTGAACATAGTATATGTGGAACAGTGATGGAAAATTGTTGGTAGTGGGTCAAGTTGCATCTCCTGCTGATTTTCAAGAGCGTATATGTGCACATATAATTATAAATCACAAATAAAAATGTCTTGGCTCTAAGTGCTCGTATCCTATGTCAAACTGGATCCTGAGGGCATCTCATGACATGGCTGAGGCATGAAAGCATTTCTGGAGATGTTATCTAAGTGACAGTTGTGCTTTCACTTTATTTGCTAACTACACTTCTTAATATACCATCCTTTCTGAGTAGCCTTGTTGAACTGACTGCTAAGTTAATTCCTTTTCTTTCTGTAGAATTATATATAGCCAGCTGCTTTACAAGTTTCATGACCAACAAATAACCCGAGGTCTGAGTTTAGCACAACACAACCCACTGAAATGCAACATTCTTGGCTTCTTAAATAAAGAACTGCAAAGAAGAGACCATTACCTTCTGCCTTAGAAAATGTGAGGCAGAAATTAACATTAGTTGTTTAGTAGAAGGCCCAGTTGACATTATGGTATCAAATCAGCAGTAATTAGACCTTCAATGCCTCTTTCCCTTGTAGCTCAAGAGGCATCATTACAAGCCAATGAAGAACACTTCTTCTCCCAAGGGGCTGAGGAGTGCATGCTGGAGGCAACTTTCTCCACCGCCAGCCCCCCTGACAATGCCTTGACAGAGCACCATATTAGGCAATGGGGCTGTTGGGAATGGCATCTGGGGACTCCAGTGAGCATGCCTCCTAGGGAAGGAGCACAACAGTAAGCTGCTGGTTGAGTGCACAGAGCCCTTTCCTGGCTGACAAGCCTGTTGCAGAGGTCAGCCAGAGAAGGCTATCATTCTTTGGGGAGGTGGAAACTACTCGGTGCTATTAATGGGTTTTTTCCTGGCTGTCCTCAGGAATGGAACTGTAAGCCAAGCATGACCATGAAAGGGGTCGCACATGGCCAAAAGATTATGTTGAAGTATCTCCCATGTCTCTGCCACCCTCAGTGCCTGGAACTCTCCCCGTTCCTTTTTTCCTCCGACATCATACTTCAGGTCTGTCCCCTGAGCTCAGTTCTTGCCTCAGTTTTCCTAGCAATAGCTCAAACAGCCTTGAACTAAGGTTTAGCAAAGAAACCACTGACTTCTTGGTCTGGCCTCAGTCATCATCCCATCACAGAACTGCAGAATAGTTGAGGTTGGAAAGGACCTCTGGAGATTGTTTAGTCCAACCTCCCTGCTAGGAACAGAGCCATGTAGAGTAGGTTGCCCATGATATTGCCCAGATTTTGAATATCTCCTTCTATGTCTGCATGTATGATCTGAAGTTTAGACTATAATAATAGTGTTTCACGTCTGGTCTGTAACGTAGATTTTGGCTAACATCTGTGACTACTACTAGGTAAGACAGGTCTGGAAAGATGTGTGATTTCTGACCAACACTACTGTGTAATAAAGCCATGAAATACCTTTGAAAAGAAAAGGAAAACTGATGGCAAGTCCCTCAAAAGGCTCATAACCATTTCACCTGAGCCTGGAAAGTGCTTAGTTTGGTGAGCTTTTGTTTATAAATTTGTGGGTCTTGCTAGTAAGTCAGGGAGAATTTTCTAATTCAATCTTTGTAAGAATACTCCTTCTTTCTAGCTATTACATTTCAAAAAGACAAGTATGTAGTCAATAATTTTCTGCCACTACTTTTCCATGCCAGAAATAGACTTCCATGCCACAGAGATGTTATTTTGTTCTCAGTGGAAGCAGTGAGAAATGTCATGGTAGTAAAAGGAATATGGATATGTTCTGAGATGTACTTTTTGTAACGGAATTTTCATATTTTCATATGAAAAAACTTCTATTTTCCTAGACCACAAAGCAAAACTTAGTATGTTAGTAATTAGACCAGAAAAATAAATTGCTATGAATCTAAGTGAAGTCATTTTATTATTATCAGACTCTGTATCTATTGACCTTTAATATACATTCTGCCTTTAATTCCATATAATGGGTGCTGTGACCAGAACATACAGCACTGAGCTCTTTCGCTGTAGAGAGCAATTCTCTTTGGACTCTTACAAGGATTTGTTATAGCATCCGTGTATGTGGTTGGAAGTTCCCAAATCATATAAAATTCACACACTCAGCTTAAAATTATATTCATACTAAAAGTATTCCTCCCTTTTAAATATTAAATGGATTTATTAAGAATGAGAAGCATGTTTCAGTTATATTTAGACCTGCATGCAAAGGAATAGCCTTACCAACATTTCTGTGTGACAGAAATTGAAACTTTATTTCCTGAATATGACCTGAGGTGGGGTCCCAAAGGTTAATACCCATAACATGACAAAGGTTAGTAAGAGCCATCTACTGTTACAGTTAAGGATTTCAATCTTTTAAACCTTTGCTTGTTGCAAGTAGTTGAACTATAAGTCAATGCACTATCTCCAATAAATATTAATATTTTCAAGCAGTTTATGGTCCTAAGGCTTTTAGAGGTCGAAAATAAGATTCTGTTAACATTTTAAAAATAAATTTTATCTATTTAATTTGTTCTTATGTTTCTAGATCAGAGAACATGTCATCCCAAAAGGATAGTATCTAACTAGGATAAAAAACTTTGTTTCTGTATCACACATCTGAAAGGGAAGTGATTTAGATTGAAAACCATAACTGAAAGAAAGAAAAATCAAACATACTGTAAGACCTACGCAGGGAAACTAAGCTGATATTTTTACTTTCTGCTTGCACTGAACACTGAACTCTAGATCTAATGGTGTGGTGAAACGGAGATAAAGGTCTCTGGATTCTCTGTGCATGATCTTCCTCAGCTAATGGATCCATTACACTTCATGATTAAAGTTACATCAGAGATTATTCCAGTTGATGGAAAGCTTGCTTAAACATAGGATATAATCTGACAGAACCATATTGATGTGGTAAATTATACATTTTGGCATAGATTAAAGACCAGTTGATTTAAATAAAATCCAAACTTGAAATTCAACTTGGATTCCATGATATTCCAGAACTGTCCTAAACTAGAATTGCCAAAAGGTCTTGAAATGTATTGGGGCCCACCTATATAAATTAATATGAATACATGACCTACCTGTCAGGGAGAGACTTAGTTGCTCTCTACAACTACCTGAAAGGACGTTGTAGTGAGGTGAGTGTCAGTGCCTTTTACCAAGTAAGAAGCAGGAGGACAAGAGGAAATGGCCTCAAGTTGTACCAGGGGAGACTTAGATTGGATATTAGGAAAGATTTCTTCACTCAACTGGTTGACAAGCACTGGAATAGGCTGCCCAGGGAAGTCTTTGAATCACCATCCCTGGACGTATTTAAAATATGTGTAGAAGTGGCGTGTAGGAACATGGTTTAGTGGTGGACTTGGCAGTGCTAGGTTAATGGTTGGACTCAATGATCTCAAAGGTCTTTTCCAACCTAAATGATTCGATGAGTATTATATCTCTCAAGAATGAACAAGTTCAGTACCCTCTCTTCACAGTGCATAAGCTTTAGGCCTCTGACCATGTCACTTTGAAGATGCCATGCGTTGCATGTGTGAAACCAAAAAACATTTGAGAACTGTATTAAAATCTTAAATAATCCCAAATGTGTCCAAATTCAACAAGCACATACCAAATGTGTGAAAAATATTTGCTTTTAGTTGAAGCTCAATATCTGTCTTCTTTTCTCATTTTTCAGAGACTGAAACTGAAAGTGCACCACCACCTCCAGGTTAGTGTAAAAAATGCTAATTTACACTGTAACACTAACAACGGTTGCATGAGACTAGATACTGCATAGCCATGGTATGATTTGGTTCATTTTACCTTTGAAAATGAGAGGACGGTAAGAAAAGCAAGAAAGCCTGACCAAATAAGATAGTCTCACTTCACTTTGCCTAAATGTTGATTTTTCAGACTTAATTTTTGTTTGCAAGAGACTTGTTGTTTGCGTACTGATACAAATGTCCTTCAAGATACTGGAAAATAATGACTGCTTAAATCCTATGGCTAAGTTATGCTGTCTTCTTTGATACTGAACAGCATCTAATTAACAAAATGTTGCCTTTTATTTCTCCTCAAAGGTACACTGTGAGTAAAGTTGACAAAATCAAGGATGGGATCCATTTCCCTTAATTTTAGCCATCTGAAGATTAGATATCTTGTCTAAGTTGTTCAACAGTTCTCCACCTATAACCAATGGAATAGATCCTGGGTCATATATGCTTATCCAATGAGCATTTCCTGGATAACCTATCTAAAATGTCACTGGATGTCTATGTATAGGCATCTCGGAGGAGTCCAGTTGTCTGGATTAGAGTGGGTGAATAACTTCCAGGAAGCCAAAGTTAGGTGAAACTCATTCGTAAGGACTAGGGTTTCAGGTAAAGCTGAAGCTCTGTGTAAAGAAGCTACATTTTCTTTAGTGGGAGCTGGAAAGGTAGGCAAGTCTTTGCCTTGTGGGTTTGATTCACATTGAGTAACTTGAGTTATATTCTCAGATGCTGGTTAATACATATATACATTATGCATGTCTAATTTAACCATTTGGTGAGTTTTGTTCTCTGTGTAGCTACATAAACAGTAATACCAAACAGAATAAATACTCTCCAGGTGTTATACCTGCATTTACTTACAGTCTTGAAAACCGGGATTTTACAAGGCTGATTCAAGATATATTTGTTTAAATGACACACTCTTTCATTAACAATTACCAAGTCTGGAGGTAGTAGTATCATTTACCACAAGGAATTTCATGTTTAAATAATTAATTTCAAAATATTCACACTGAGATTCTTATCTGACATACTTTGTAGTTGAATTCATGTTCTTCATCAATCTTAACTTTTAAGTAGAACTGAAATGAGAAATTGCTTTTTGTAGACAGAAAGACATAGCATCTTTGAAGTATTACATTAAAAATATCTATTAAAATTTTTGAATGAATAATATCTTCTTTGTTTCAATTTAAATACACAAGATTAAATACAAAATCAGTCCTTCCTTTTCTCCAAAAGTGTATGTCGTAGTTTAGACCCACTCGGGACCAAGCTAAGGCATCTCTCTCTCTCACTTCCCCCACCTTCTGAGGGAATAGGGAGAGATAACATAGAGAGAGATAATGTAATAAATAATAGGGAGAGATAATATAATAACAAGGCTCAAAGTTTGAGATAAGGATGGGGAAAGATCCTTAAAGTTACCATTACGGGCAAAACAGACTTGACTTTGGGAAAACTATTTGTTTATTATTAAAACCATAGCAAGATAATGAGAAAGAGAACAAAGCAACTTCCCCCCACCCCTCCCTCTTCCTGGGCTAAACTTTATATTCAATTATCTCTACCTTCTTAACCTCCCTGAGCGGCACAGGGGGGAACAGGGAATGGGGGTTACAGTCAGTTCATCACTTGTCACTTTACACTGCTCCTTCCTCCCTGGTGGAAAAACTCCTCACATTCCTCCCCTGCTCCAGCATGGACTCCCTCCCACAGGCTACAGTTCTTCACAAACTGCTCCAGCGTGGGTTGTTTTTCCACGGGGTGCAGTCCCTCCAGAATGGCTGCCCCAGCACAGGCCCTCCACAATCTACAACCTCCTTCAGACATCCACCTGCCCCAGTGTAGTGTCCACCTCCACCAGCTGCAGGTGGATCTCTGCTCCTCCGTGGGCCTCCATAGGCTGCAGGGGGACAACCTGCTTCATCATGGTTATCACCAGAGGCTGCAGGGGAATCTCTGGCAGGAGCAACATTACTCCTTCCCCTCCTTCTTCACTGATCTTGGTGTCTGCAGCCGTTCCTCTCCCATGAAATTCTTCACCATCAGGCTCAGACAGACGCCTCTCAGGTTCTCTTCACATCTCCTCTCCTCTCCACTTCTTGCAGCTGGGCCGGGCCGAGTTGGGCCCAGTCGGGTGAGGCCTGCACGGCCCACAAGGCTGGCGCCTGCCCCTCTCTACCCCCACTCAGCATCTTCACATCTTCTCCCCTTTTTTTTTCTGTTTTCCTCTTCTTAAATATGTTATCCCAGAGATGTTCTCAGGGAACATTCTACTACCAATTGGGTCGGTCCCAGCCAGCTCTGGGTTTGCCCTAGGCCTGGCCAAGTTCACCAGACAAAGGGGAGCAACTTCTAGCAGCTTCTTGCGGAAGCTGGCACTGTAGCACCCCCCCTCACTAAACAAAACCAACATAGTGTACTAACTACTTCTGTAAAACACATAAGGTGTCTGTAGGCCTTTATGGTTAGTCACAGATCAAACTGGGCTATTTCTAAGCTGGAAGTGCCAGTCACTTCTCCTAGCTTTCTTCTGCCTGACTCAGGATGCTGTCATCTTGGATTACCAAGTGCTATCACACAAAGAAGGAAGCTGGTTTTTCAAGAATCCAAGTGCTATAGCATATAAATAGTTTATTGGACATAATCAGCATCTTGAACTTCACCAGGATATTTTTAGGAATTAATTGTAAGAGCTCCTTCTAGATTTCAGTGTCAAGCCATTGCGTTGGTATACTTATCCCTGATGAGGTTTTCAAATGGGATTTAGACATGCTACCACCTGCCAAGAACAGCGAATTCTCCTAATCCTAGTTCCCAGCAGGAAAGAAAAATATTACTGTAGCAAAACTGCCATTAAAAGGACCAGGTCTGACCATCTGGCCAAGATGGACAACGTGACAACTGGAGCTTGGAAATTTATGGAATTCAAACAGAAGCATAGAATCATGGAATAGTTTGAATTCGAAGGAACCTTTAAAGGTCATTTAGTCCAACCCCCCTGCAAGAAGCAGGGACATCTCCAACCAGATCAGGTTGCTCAGAGCCCCATCCAACCTGGCCTTAAATGTTTCCAGGGATGGGGCATCCACCACCTCTCTGGGCAACCTGTTCCAGAGTTTCATCACTCTCATGATAAAAAATTTCTTCCTTATAGCCAGTGTAAATCTACCTTCTTTTAGTTTAAAACCATTACCCCTTGTCTCATTGCTACAGGCCCTGGTAACAAGCCTGTCCCCATCTTTCTTATAAGACCCCGTAAAGTATTAAAAGGTTGCCATAAGGTCTCCCCAGACTCTTCTCTTCTCCAGGCTGAACAACCCCAGCTGTCTCAGCCTTTCTTCACAGGAGAGGTGCTCCAGCCCTCTGATAATCTTTGTGACCCTCCTCTGCACTTGCTCCAACAGGTCCATGACCTTCGCATGTTGGGGGCTCCAGAGCTGGATGCTATACTCCAGGTGGGGCCTCACAAGAGTGGAATAGAGGAGGAGAATCATCTCACTTGACCTGCTGGCCCCATTTCTTTTGCCTGACTTCCTCTTTTTTGGGATGCATCCCTTCTGAGCTTGGAGGAGGTGATCCTTGAACATTAACCAGCTTTCTTGGGCCCCTCTTCCCTCCAGGGCCGCCTCCCATGATTTCTGCCAAGCAGATCCCTGAAGAAGCCAAAGTCTGCTCTCGTGAAATCCAGCATACTGAGGTTGCAGCACATGCTCCTCACTGCCCTAAGGATCTTGAAATCCACCATTCTATGGTTACTGCAGCCAAGGCTGCCCTTGAGCTCCACATTCCCCACTAACCCCTCCTTGTTGGTGAGAACAAGGTCCAGCATAATACCTCTTTTTGTTTGCTCCTCTATCACTTAGAGAAGGAAGGTATCCACATATTCCAGAAACCTCCTGGATTGCGTGTGCCCTGCTGTGTCGTCCTAACAGATGTTGGGGTGGCTGAAGGTGCCCCATGATGACACGGGCTTGTGAACATGAGGCTGCTCCTATCTGTCTATAAAGGCCCTCATCCACTCAGTCTTCCTGGTCAGGTAGCCTGTAGCATATCCCCACTATACTGTCACCTGTCCCTGCCCTCTAATCCTGACCCAGAAGCTCTTGTCGGCTCCTCATCCATGCCCAGGTGGAGCTGGTTGACACAGAGGGCGACATCCTCTCCTCATCTCCCCTGCCTGTGCTTCCTAAAGAGTCTGTATCCCTCCATTCCAACACTCCAGTCATAGCGGCCATCCCACCACATCTCCGTGATGCCAACAAGATCATAGCCCTGCAGACATGCACATCTCTAACTCCTCTTGTTTATTCCCCATACTTTGTGTGTTTGCACAGCGGCATTTAAGTTGTGCCCCTGATGAAGCTGACGCTGGCTGGAGTGGCTGGCATTCCTTTGTGCTGCTCTCCAGATGCTCTCCTGCTGACCTGTGAACTTTCTCCAGGCTCCGGACATCTGTTTCTGGCACTGGCATCAAGCTGGTTGTAGTGGGATGGATTGAGGTTCCCCTCTTGCCCAGCTTGGCAAGCCTATGACCGAAGACGCTCTTCCCCTTCTCTGACAGATAGACCCCATCAGCCCCCAGTAGACCAGGTTTCTCAGACTCATGGCAGTCTGGCATGCTTCCAGAATATGGACTTGTCTTCCAAATTTCAACTTTTACTTTCATAGTTACCGTGGCTATGCACATGTGAACAAGAAATTAGGATAATCATAATATCAACTGGCTCTTGCAGATGTTTCCTCCATGGCACAAAAGTTATCTTAGCTCCATCTTGACAATGCTAGTCCATTGACCTTCATACAAACCCATGCTCTATCAGGCAGCTGATAGGTAAGATTGCCGCAGAAAGTCATTGTTCACAGGCAAAAGAATATTGAGTATTTACACCTTGAAGACAGCACAAGTCATATGATTTGACAAGTCTCTAAATGGCCTTGTATGCCAATTGAATGAGATAGAAAATCAAAGAGAATAGGAATCCTATAAAATCTTGAAATAGAGAAAATATAGAATTTTTTTATTTTAGTGAAAAAAAAGTCCACATTTTCTCATACATATGAGATCAAAAATAATTCACATTCACCTGCTTGGAGTAAAGGACAAGCTGACAACTCTTCTGATCAAGAAAACAAACAAAAAAAAAAGCCTAGGAAAGATTAAGATGATAATGTTGAAAATGATAATAAAGAATGAAGAACATTGTCCATACTCTCTCTCTGTGGCGTACTTTGTCTTAAGGATAAACCAATTAGGGTGGTGAGCTCTGGGTACCATTAATATTTGGCAGTATCTCATGTCTGATCCACTTCCATTCAAATTAACAATGATATGTAACTCATTTCAAAGACTTTTGTTAATAAGCCCAAGAACAAGAGACTAACAATTGCTTCTTCTAAAAAAACCTATTTTTTTCCATTGAGTACAGGAATCCATTGATCAATCCATCGATCTTATATGACTCATTCAAAACATAGAAAATGTATTGATAGGCACAGAGTTGTAAACTGCTTTATGGGATTACAACTGTATATTACCTATACACATATATCAATAATTCTTTAATTTGGGGTTTTCAATACTAGCAGAACCTAGAATATTGCTGTCTTTTTTAATGCTGTGTAAGTTTTTCTTTTTACTTTAAGATCCTCTCAAAAATATACTTGTACTTCCTACACAGAACAAAAAACACCACAGGAAGGTGGAACTGAAAAGGGTAAAGGTGAGTCTGAAATCATATTTTAAAAATGGACAGTAAACACAACATTCCTAAGTGCTGTTCTGATGCTAGATTGCTTGAGCTTTAATTCAGAATTTCGGTGCCAAATTTCAGAAGTGTGATGTGAAGCTTCCTGGGTCCTTTTTCTGCATGGCTTATCCAGCACAAGGAAATCATGATACTTATGAGTATCTTCAAAATTTCTGCAAACAAGACTGACACATTAGCAACAGTATTTATATCGACTGTTTAATTAATAGATCAAATTTCAAGTGATTTGCATGAGCAGAAAGCCATGTTTAAGTGAGCCTGGATGTTGGTGCTGACCAAGCTTCCTAAAACTCAGATAAAATGCACATTGGTAACTTTTAAATAAAGCAGACGATCTCTTACTGTCATTCTAAGCTGTTTCTATTCTACCACAGAAACTTGATATTGCATGTTTTACCTTTCAGCAAAATCCAATAGCTTTTTTTAATCTGAAAAAAAGAAACCATGCATTTGTCTTTCTGTCCTCACTGGGAGCCCAGCAGTTGAGCTCATTACAAGTTCTGAAAAATGTCTTTGAGGACTGTTTGCTGTGAACAAACACATAACTGTTTCCCTAGCAATGCATGTAAAAATCAGCTCAATTTTTAATATATATTTTTGTGCTGCTGAGATTAGACTCCAGCTCTGTTGGCATTTCTTCTGGTTATAAGCATACATTTGGAGGGAACTGGGCCAAATTCTACTGCTTTTTGTCCCTGCTGAAGTCGAATTCAAACAGCTCATCAGATTATTTTGACATGAACAATCTTTTTTTTCTTCATTCTGATAAAAGGCTAAACCAGACCAAAATGTACTTAAAATTGATGCAATGTTTGCTTTTCATTTTGCATGGTTATGCTTTTTAATGGCAAATCAAGAAATGGCTTGCTTGAAAATGTATTCTGGCTTTTGGTCTCTTCCAGACAATATTTTACCTTTTAAACAGACTGGATTCATACTTGACACTTGCAGACATTTTTGGCAAAAGCATGCATGGCTATTTTTCTTAGCAAAGTCAAAATATAAACACTGAGACTGTGTGATTCAAGTACCCTTTTGAAAATAAAAACGCTGAACCAGGATTCAGTGCATTTTATTTTGCCAGCTATCGTTGCATTGAGCAATTATTTTGACACACAAAATTTTGTGTGAGTAATCAAATCTGTCATCTTCATAATGGAAACACAATTCAGGAATAATTTGAATGCCTAATGATAGGAAAAAAGATGAAGGTTTTGCCTCAAGCTATTACAGCAGCTAGTTCTGCTTGCTTTAATTTTGATATGAGAGAAATGTTTGTTCCTGAACTGACCATGAATGGTGTTTTCCCCACTGCTTACAAGTCTACATTTTACTGAATAAAAAAGAAAACATGGTAGGTATCTTATCAAATACTTCTATTATCTTTTTAGACATTATTATGTTTCTGTTTTGAATTTAGTGAAGAACAGAGGTATTTCCTAAGGGGAAAAATGCTTTCTTGGTGGATTTTGCTACCAAAAAAATTGAGATCCTAGCATGCGAAGTATTTCCAGTTTCAGTCCATGGTGGGAGCAGCCACCTCAGTAAGAATTCCAGTGAAAGTCTGAATACTAATATGTAGAATGAATGATCTTCTGCCATGCTCCAGTGAAACGGTCACCTCTGCAAAGCAGTGTAGATGTCATTGCCAGACACATCGTAGTAATTTTTATTTTAATTAGGTATAGCACAATTGTTCCTGTCAGGTCTTGTTTTGTTGCAGAGTATCACCAAGTAAGGGAAATTATATTTTCTTAGAGTGATTCCTTCATGTTTGTCTGCCAGAAGAAAATCTTTATAATGGTGAGCATAATTCACAAAACAGGAAAAGTTTCCACTTTTCCAATCTGTCCAAAATAATTTACACTAGAAAATGAGTGGTTCAACAAGGAAATGAGGACAGAATCAGCTTGAGGTTAGCTTTTGTATAAGCTATTTATAAAGCTGTTTCTGTAGCTTCAGAAGTAACAAGTTTGGGTACTTCCCTGAATGGAGATGAGATGGGAAAGATTTCCTATCTGAATTCCACAGGGATTCTATGGTATCTGTGTGTTAGCAGTTGTGGCCTCTTTGCTGATAATTTATAAGAAACAGTACATCATAGGAACCTGGAATAGCCCCTCTCTGCAGCAGTCAGGCTGTGCTGGAATGTGGCATCTGGGAAAGAAAGCTTGGTATTCCACATAAACCACATAGTACATAATTTTCACCTCATTTCTAAGGCAAAGGTAACAGCAGAAATTAGGAAGATAAAGTATACCTATATGTGTGTCTGTTTTACTGTTCTATTTCTTTTTAGTAGTTACTGTCTGTGTGAAATTACATATTTTTGTCCCTTTATGTTTACTGTAAAGTTAAGAAATGGAGGAAAATGTGATAAATTCTTTGTTATCTTGTGGTTATTCCGTTGTGAATCAGTAGCGTAGAGCACTAAAAATAAAATTTTCTTGTGCACATTAATCTTTCATAGCATTTCTAATTTCAAAAATATCTGAAGTAAATTAGTAAAAAAAAATCAGGATATATATGATCATCTATTTTATTTTCAGAGAAAAAAAGTGACTCAGCAGAAATTCCACCAAATTTGCTAGATTATTTCATACTCTGATTTACATACTTCCACCTTGGTTTTTAATTTTAACATTATTCTACATGTTGAATATTGTTATAATTGTATAATTGTATTTCAAATTGCTGGAATAATAATTGAGTTCTGATATCAATTTGCTCATTCCTTTTTTTAGGTCCATCCAGCTATTCAGAGAGCTACTAAAATTTCTGCATGTTTTACTGATATCTTTTTCTCTAGGTTCCATCCAACCATCTACTAAAATGTTTGCATGTTTCATCCTTGTATTTCTCCAGGTTCCACTTATCCATTAATCTCTCTACTAAAGCTTCCATTGCTGTATGTATGTACTTCAGTTACTATTTCCAAAGTGCCAAGTCCCCTCAATGGGACTGCCGAATACTCTTTGAAAATCAGATGGGTAATTTGAGGCAACTAGATTTTAAACTCTTAGTCAAAGAAGGGTTAACTGTTCTCAGCAATTTCAGCATAAACCAAAAAGATTCAGCCAGTTGGTTGAGTTACCCTGTATTTATTAATGCTCAATGAAGAGAACGGTTCACTCTTTGTGGTATTTACCTACCTCCTGCCCTAGCCCTGAAGATTTGCTTCAGTGTGCAGTAGGACAGGTAAACATTAGGGCACTCTGAAGTCACCTGCTGCTGTAAAACAGTGTCTCTGCCCTGTTCACCGCCCTGCCTGTATATGCCTGCCGTATCTCTCACTCCAGATCCCATGATCACCAGTGAGTGAGAGCAGAGAACAACAACAAAGAAAGATTAATTAATTTACCGGCTCTGTTAGTTGATTAAATCAAGTTTGAGATGCTGCTCCAGTGTAGTCAATTCCAAAATTCCCCTGTTCAGTTCTGTAGCACCAGGCTTTTGACATTGACACATGGCTTTTGTCTTCTTTTAAATAGCTAAAAAGCAGAAAAGTAAAATAATAGATTAATATGATTTTTTCACTTTCTGCAAAACATTGTTTATCAACAATGTGACTGATGGCAGTATAGTAGCTTCCACTTTTGTCTGGCAGATTTTAAAACAAGGCAAAGTAGAAGGTCTAAAATTCTTGATATCAGTAGTTCATACATAAATCAGTAGTTGTTACTTGTATTTTGACAGATTTTGCTACACTCTTACTGTGTTAGCAGTCAGAAATTTTAAAATTGAGGTTACACTAACTGTGAGCATAAAAAGGTTTTACATTAGCTGCTTCTGAGATATAAAGTGTTCTTTCCTCCTACAAGACTCTACACTTGATAGAGCTCCAAGGGGCACGATCCTTAGTTAACGTGATCATTTTAATACAAGGAAATAAATGTATATATCCTATTCGTTATTGAAAATGTGCCATAGATGAATAGAAGCCAAAGAACAAAAATCTCTATAGAGTAGTACAGCCTATCAAAGTACTGTCAAATGAGTGATTTCTTCATAACTAGTTCTTGTCATGCAAGATTAGATTGCTAAATATATTCCATTAAAAGTCTACTTGGGGAAGATAAGTGTAGTGAACTAATGATCATAGTTCTAGTGCCAGGTCTGGTATTTTTGCCATTTTTGTTATCTTTAAATAGAATTTATTA
Source organism: Chlamydotis macqueenii (assembly GCF_036417535.1). Classification (NCBI taxonomy): domain Eukaryota; kingdom Metazoa; phylum Chordata; class Aves; order Otidiformes; family Otididae; genus Chlamydotis; species Chlamydotis macqueenii. The sequence goes on along the minus strand of NC_141556.1, from coordinate 62,564,463 downwards.
TTAGCATAAACAATCGTTCATCACAGAATAGCAAAACAGTTATAGCTGTTGAACCATTTTTTGTATTTATTCAACAGTCGGTTCATTTCGTCCTAGAAGCCTGAGATATAAGGAGTGATGGATTGATAATTACCCGTTTGTCAAAACAATCCTACTGGCATGTATTGTTTTCATAGTCTTTCTACTTACAGCACATTCAGTTGTGCTTACATTTTGATATTTCTGAAATGTTTATTTATTTTTTTGTGTTTGATGTTAACATTTTGCTTGAAAAATTATAGATTACCCTGGACAAACACCAGCAATCCCTCTGCAAAACTAATAACACCTTTTTGTTGTTTTAATTTTTCAAATATTTAAAGAAAATAGAAGTAAAATAGAGAGGTCCTTTAATAATGTGATTATCGTACATCATTGTGTAGGGTGCATCACATCAAATGTTTTGTGCTGATTGATCTTAATTTTTTTTTTTCCGACCAGAGAGAACATTCTGTACCTCTTCAAGACATTATCAACCACAATGGTGGCATTTTTGACAAAAAGAACCAAAAGTATACTTTATACTTTAATGAAACATGGAGAAAGATTTGCAGTGGAATTACTACGCTTTGCATTCATTTAGTTGCTAGCATAATATGTTAAAACATATTGTGACTGTATAACTTTATCATTATTGTGCTTTCACTGAAAATCAGCATCTTCAACATCTGCTTATGCCATTGGATGATGCAGGTGGTGAGAATATTTCCACTAAACAATTGTTTTTTTTTTTTTGCTAAGAATAAGAAATAATTTTTGTAAGATAACATGTAGGCCTACCTACAGGTGTAGGCCTACCTTTTACAACTGACAGCCTCCTCCCAAGGGATTTTTAAAAAGAAGATTCATAAATCATTAAAAAGGAATGAGTAAAATGTTACAGCTAAGTAGTTAAATTCAATTAACAGACTTTCAATTAGCCTTTAGTGGTTAAGCAAGTATAAAAAATTAATACAACCAGTATTTACAAAAATGTACTATATTTTATTTGTTGTTTTCTTATAATTATAACATTTGTCCTTGAGAAAATCTAGACAAATTCTAACTTTAAGGTCAAAATCAAAGGTTAACTTCAGAGTTAACATTTGATTCTGGAAATCCAAATCTAAAATCTAAAGAAAAAAAAAACAACCAGATCAAACCTCTTTAAAAATGTAGGTTATATTTTTCCAAAGTTATTCTCGTTCAACTGTCTTTTCCTGCACTTTGAAATGTTTTCCAGATTATTTTCTGGTACTGTATAAAATACATGTTATCTTTACATTACATATGTATTAAAGCCTAAATATATATAGTTTATTCTAGCCTTTCAAATGCTACATTAAGAATTTTAATTATTTTTTATCATTAGGCTTTTAAGACACTAATACTTTTTGCATGTTTTTATCAGAAATTGAAATTTTTGAGGTTTCTAGTCAACATCTAAAATTCAAATAAATGTAGAGACTCTTGTAAAGATAAAGTTTACCTTATTCTGGTTTTCTAATAAATGTGATTACAGTATTTCTGGTTTAATACCAGTTTCATGTTTTTTCAGGCTTTTGATTTATATAAATATATAGATCAATGTACTCTACAAGATTAAACATTTTAAAATACCTTTGATAACAACTTCTTTTAGTAATTTAATGCCTGATGATGCTCAACTTTTAGTATGATTACAAGGAAAATCCAGTGTGATGATAATAGTTCTGTCCTTATTTTAAGTTATTCTCCTATAATATGGGAAAAAATTAGTTGTTTATTCCTTGCATTTGAAATTAATATACTAATAGAGTAATTACAGTGTATAAATATGGAGGACTATTTTTAACTGATGCATATCTTGATTTAATGATGCTGAATGCATATATGGTGCACATTTTAATTGCAGACATGGACATCAGAGAAATGGCAGCTTCCTCAGGTCAGATATGTGATTGACCTTGATTTCATTGTGGCTTTTTTGTATTTACTGTGGATTACATCTCTAACAAACAGAACCACTCAGCAGCTTTCATATAAACTCATGATTTAATAATAGATCACAGTCCACATTTCATTTTTCTTTCACTTGCTTGAAACATTAAGGTTTACCATTTCAGCTACTGAATTACGCAAAGCTTTCTTCATCAGTTTGAAGCTTCCATTGTGAATGCTCCTGACTATTATGATTTCTTTCCCTTTCTTTTACAGGTTTTACATTTTCACATAGTTGTTTTAAAGCAGATGATCGTCTGTGCTTTCAGTTTCTTTATGTACTTTTTTATTTGTATTTCTTTTTACAGATGAAGATGACACTTCAGTTAGTACTCCACCAGCAGGTTAGGACTGTGATAGTGCTTTGTGTGTGTATGTATGTATGGATTTTTCTCTTGACAATTAATGGATAAGGAGTCCAAACCATTGGACTGAATTCAAAACATACTAATTACAAAAGAAGGTTTTTGAAGTGCTCTACATTAAATTAATCTCTGTTCAGACGTACAAGGCCTTCATACGAGATAGTTCCTTTCCAATCTTGAGGGCTTTGGTAGAACTACTGCCATTGGAAGGGAAAATATCAGTTAGCAGCTCTGAAACCAACTCCTCTTTTTAAGGTTAGTCTTGAGAGGAAATTCCAGAATTACAAATAAAACAGATGCCTTATGACTTCAAAACAGGTTTATCCACATAATTATTTATCACCTCACCTTAGGCCGTATCACCTACGAGGTAGGTTGAATGTCCTACTCCAAGCCCTTGCTGCCAAGCTGGAAGATAAAATGCCTTTGGTTGTTGGCAGTAAAAGAAAAGTAACAGCACAAGGGTCCATCATTATAGATGTGACACCGGCAAAATTTCTCCATTGCTTGTTTAATATGTTTTTTTTTAAATAAACTGTGAATGAAACAGAGATTTTGAACACTAGAAAACACTCTGTAGTGTGTCAAATGAAAAACATGCTCTTAATTATCTTCACTGCCCTAAATGATCGCATTTTCTTGATTTCTCCCTAAAGAATTTGCATTATTAACTTTAGGCGGAATACTGTCTGTAAAGTCAGTAGCAGTACATTGCTTTACAGTACTAGAGGACCTCGTTGGTAAAAGCTAAATATAGAAATAACATTGTAAATCACAAAACTCTAAAATTTATTTTTAACTCAGTATTTTGCTCAATCTAGATAAATAAATAGACTATTTAAATAATTCAAAGTACTGTCCTCTCAGATAAATATTGAACAACATAAATTCATCTGTTATCTGGAACTACACAAATAATGAAGAAAACATCAGCTTCACGGAACCCTTCTAATTATGAACTACTAAAACGGAAATCTTGAATGGGAATTAAACTAAACTAATTTAGATTTTCTAGTAAAAAGGGGGAGAGATTTCTGATTTTTTTTCTCAGCTGTTCACTTCTTTTTTTCTGGTATTCAAGTAGTTCCTCATCGGTTTGGTCCTAAATATCTAGTCTAATCTTCTTGCATGAAGAATCAACGTTCTTAAAATCCCAACCATCTGAGGTCAGTTAAGGTGTGATCTCTGAGCTGGTGTCATCTAAATCGTTCTTCCCTTTCAGATGGGATGTCTAAGCCAGCGGAAAGAAAAGATTCAGGTGAGACCTCCTGAAAAACATGATGAAACACTCCAAAATTTACATAATACAATTATTACTAATACTTTATTTTTTAAAGATCATATTTAATTTTCTTTTCATTGTTTATACAGTATCAAACTGTAACTGTTGAAATGCTTTTAAGTATCAGAGTAAATAGGGTTCTAGCACCTAAACCAGGCAGCTAAACCAGTCATGAGAGAAGGCTCTGCTGCACAAGACAGGACATGTATCAGTATTTTACACATACATACATACCTATCTATCTATACCTATTTCTATATAGATAGATATGCAACTATTCCCTTCCTCCTCAGCCTACAGGGTGACAGTGGTTTACCTGAATCCCACACACAGGCCCCAGGAGACTGTAGGAGAATGGCTTCTTCTCACAGCTCAAAGGACGGTGGGGAAAACTTAGCAAAGTCATAACCTCTTTCTTCCTACCCTGGCAGGTAACGCATACTGCACCCACTTTTGTGGTTTCAGGATTTGCAGCCTCTGGAACAAAATGAGCAGCAGGTACTTCAACCATGGTTACTGACTTGGCATAGCCACCTATGCCAGCCCCCCGAGCCAACGTCAAACCCACGTCGTGTTCTGTTTGTTTAATAAATAGGAAAACTTTAATATCTAAAGGTGATTATAATATTTAGGTGTTATTCTATGTGGTACTGAATTAATGACTCTATGTAAGCTTCTTCCATTTATTAATATCCTTTTTCCATTCCACCCTGTGGCGTGTTAGGTTTGTTACTGCACGTGACCAGTTCCTGTACCAAGCACTATCACATCATTTTATTCACACCAGTAACTCTCACTCGTTCTTATATTGTTTCCATATACTAGCATGTTATACTGGCATAATCTAAACATCTGGATTATTGGGAGAGTATATATAGATGTGTATCTATATATATATGTGTGTTCATGTATGTCTGTGTATATGTTTTCATATATGTGTATATACATGTGTGTATATACATGTATGTCTGCAAGAAATATATATACATGTACATATACCTGCACGAAATACCGTACAAGCAGACATACACAAAGCTGTTAGGTACACCACCCAGAATTCACTGAAAGACTGAAAGGCAAAGATTTTACAGCAAAGCTATCCAGCATTTCTTTACCTTTAAAAAATTCCTAATAGACTTTAGGAAAATAAAAATGGTTTGGCTGCATTTTCCCATGGTTGTCATGAGTTGTGCTGCGTTTGTGAGCAATGGAAATTTTAATGAGTTAAAAAGGTTCCTGTGGCAGTAATCTCTACACAGTACAAAGACAATTCTGACTTCTGGCAAAGGAGTTTCTACAGAAAATACTGAGCAAGGAAAGGAACTTTTCATTTCAAGACCAGGCTTTGACTAAGTGAGAAGTGTTGTGTGACTGGTTCCTCATTTATGCTAGTTATGAAACCAAAACCAAAAGAGTACTGGATGAAATACAAAAAGCTAATTTTGCTTCTGAAACAACTGGAAGTTCAAGGGGAACAAGGGAGATGCAGCTCTGATTGGAAAGTGACAGATGGCTTTGTTAATTATAGCTGCACATTTTCACATTTTCTCTGCTCTTCAGTACTACCAGGGCAGCACTGGCTTTATTCAGTTCCCTCTATGCACTGGCCATAACTCCTCAAAAAAAGGAGATGTGGTAGTTGGACTCCCCAAGCTCTCATTTTGAATACGAGACACATGCTTTGCCTCTCTGTAGAAAGGGAGCATGTAATGGACAGACATTCACTGCCTTGCTCTCCCTGCTTTTTCTGTTAGGAATCAGCTTTGACCACAGTTTTGCATGAACTTACCCAAGATGTAACTGCACAGCTCAAAGCCAGGGCTGTTCAGATAAGCAGAAAGATCAGAAACGCACAGCTGTGCTGGCACAGTTCTCTGCTCTGGGGAGACCATTCACTTGTTGCTTCTCTCAGTACTGTTGTTTCTTCTTAGTTCCAAAATCTCAGTTTCCAAGAAGAGAAGGTGCCTGTGTCTGAACATGCGACACAATCATTTTCATCTGACAAATTGTTTCTTTGTAAAACACCAGCCTATGTACGGGGCAGGACGTGCTATTGACTGATCCCCAAACTCTCTGCTTCTATCATGGTAAAAGAGAACCAAGTTCAAAAGTAAGCTTCATCCTTGCCCTATTTTACAGACAAATAGGAAAAATGAGCTTGTACAACTGACTGAGTTTGGGCTTGAAAGACACCCACTGAAACTATGCATCATATGTCTTTTGTTTGTGCTTGTAGCTGTTTGTGTTTTCAGAACCTCCACCTCTTCTGAAAAACAAAGAGCTGACCTTTGTGCATTGCCTCTGTAAAGCACTCATGGTTGAATGCTGGTGCCATTCGAGTTGCTCAGTACCCATCTTGGCTGATCAGGTTCCCCTCTCTTCCTCCATGACGGTTTCATTTTCTGTCACCACAGAGGTAGCATTCTTGCAGGAACTGCACACAATGTGACAGTCAAGCAATGGATGTCAGTGTGAACAAAAACTTACATATCTTTCAGGACATCTGAAGAGAGAGGTAATAGGGTTAGAGAGTTTAGTAAGTTCAGGTAAGTGTGTTTTGGAGGGCGTGAAACATGCTCAGATGATTGACATTTCCCTCTCTCTCTGCATCTCAGTATGGTCTATTGGAGAAGGAACTCCAGAAGAGACAGAAAAACGCGATGACTCCCAAAGATCCACTTTATTTATCGAAAAACCTCAGAGCGGTTCAGTGAGCGTTGGTAAGTGCTTAGAAACAAAATCAAAAGCCAATTCCAGAGAGACAGAGATGGAGGCAGATGCTGGACAGCTGTGTGCAGTCCCTGTGACACACACCTTCCACCCTCAGCTACAAGTACTTCGACTGATTTTAGTTGAATGTATATTCCACCCTTCAGAGGCAAAAAGGACTGTACAAAGAGAAGCAACATCCAATTATTTAATTCAAGACAAGCTCAAAATCTAATAGGTTCCTGAGCACAATGGGTAAAATGTATAGTTTCTGGAGAAGAGAGCTGGTTACTTGTGGTGCTGTTGGCTGTACTACTGATATGTTGAAAAGATCTACCCAAAGGTCTGTGGTGTAGCTTAGAGATTGCCAGGTCAAATTTTGTACCCCACAGTTGTGTGTAAATTACCAAGTACAATGATAGGAGCAGCTCTGTAGGGAAGCTGGTAGGGTCACCCTCACTGTAACCATTCTGGGGATTTGCTCTGGACCAGCTCTGGTTTAGTGTGGTGGTCTATACACCGAGTAGCAGCTGGAGCACAGGTGGTAAACTCTCAGAGCACATATTTGGTTTTAATTTCACCCCAGAGGAATCCAGTTCAAGCACTGTGAGGATTTCCGGTGTTGTGAACCAGAGCACAATCAATGGGGACAGTTAGGAGGTGCACTTCCAAACTGCACTTCTGAGCCATACGAACATGGTAAGGTAGCTGCACCCTCAGCAGGGCAGCAGGAACAGTGAGAAGCTCAGAACAGGCTACTTAATACATCTGCTGTGTACTGGGATACACTAAGACGTGGTCAGATGGGGGGGAGGTCTATACATGCCTGTTATTTTTCTCAGTTTCTGAGTAAAAAAAAAAAGAGCATTTGTAAAATAAAGATAAGGAGTTAGCTGTATTCTCCTCTGGAGACCATGAACGTTAGGACGGACACTCAGCAGGGGTTGGCCAGTGGTGTTCTGAAAATTGACCTAACTTACAATTCCCAAATTATTGTTTAGAGAAGACTCTTTCCCCTCCTTTCAACTAATTTATCCTGCTTCTATGTGTCTCAGTGTTGTAGTTTAGCCCTGCTATGGACCAAGCTACACAGTTTCTAACTCACTCTCCCTACTCTCCAGTGGGACAGGGAAGAGATTTGGGAAAGAAAAGAAGGCAAAACTCATGGTTTGAGATTTAAAAAAAAAAAGTTTAAGAGAACAACAGAAGAAAAGAAAACAGAGACAGAAAACAAACAAACAAAAAAACTCCAATAACAGAAAATACTTAAGCATGTAATTTACAGTACAGTAAGTCATGGTGGATCCTGATGCCCAACTCCCTCCCAAGTAGCAGGAACACACCCCTCAGCACAGGCCCCAATGTACATACTGAGCAGGATGTCACATGGTGTGGAACAGCCCTTTGGCTAATTTGGGTAAACTTACCCCAGCTGTTGGCTAATTAGTAAATTATACCAGCTGTGTCCCCCAGCCACAGGTTCCACCAGCTCCAGCTCCTCTCCCAGCTCAGGTGGAAATTAACTCTATCCTAGCCAGAACTGGGACACTCAAGCTCCACACTGACATTGGGCAGAAGGCTTCCAGACCCCAAATCATTAAACTCTGTGACACTGCAGCACTGTCATAGCCTCTGTGATTCATCTGATTCTGTCGTGGTACAGGAAGCACCTGGAGACTGGAAGGAGAGTAGTAAAACAAACTTGTACAGATGTAACCAACCACATGTTCCTCAACGATTGCATTATTCTTTTCTCTTTTAAAAGGCGGGAATATTACATTCATAGCCAAAGTAGAAGCCAAAGATCTTCTCCGAAAGCCAAATGTTAAGTGGTTTAAAGGAAAATGGATGGACCTGGCCAGTAAAGCGGGGAAGCACCTGCAGCTGAAAGAGTCCTTTGAGCGTCACACTAAGGTGTGTCTTTACTTTTCCTTCTTACGGGAGCAAAGCTCCAAAGAGAGGTTAAAGATTAATTTAAGACAACAGGTAGAAATTCAGGAGCAGTGGATTGTAGCCCTGGCTTCCCCATGCAGATTGGAGTGATGATCTCTGACCCTGCGTAGAAGCAGACTTTTCTGCTCTCCCACTGCAGGACAAGTAGTGGTGGGGAAAGCAAAGTTTTCTGTTGCCATTTCTGGGTTCCAGATTCTTTCCAGAGCCCTTTCATGGAGTTATTCTTTACTCCTGGTTTAGGTCTAAAAGACTAATCTTTTAACTTCTGCTTTGTGCAAGTGTATCCCTCACATTAATGAACATTAATGAAATTAATGTTTCATTTTCAGATTCACACATTTGAGATGCATATTATTCAAGCTAAGGAAAACTATGCAGGGAACTATCGCTGTGAAGTATCTTATAAGGACAAGTTTGATAGTTGCTCTTTTGACCTTGAAGTCACTGGTAAGATTCCACTTGTGTCTACAAGGCTTTATAAAGATTTCTCTTTTTTTTTAATGTGAAATGCCACCTCATTTTGTTCAGAACTTTTAAATGAAGCAATGCTTAAAGTGAACATTTTTAGCATAGAGTTCAGGAAATTTTCTTAAGTGTCTGTAATTTATTGTTTAAATGAACATATTGGGATAGACAGCATGTGAGACATTTATCAAAAAATTAGAAAAGCTGGCAGTTAAAACTAGTATTGAATTCAAATCAGGCTCTGTCACACCAGACGGAGAGCTAGGCTTTGGGCTATTCAGAAAGCGAGGCTTCATCTGGCAGCATCTGAGCAGAGGGATGTGGAGTGGTCATGGCTCGCCAGTGCTTCGCACCCTGTTTCAGGCATGGTATGATCATACTCCACAAAGCTATTTCTGCCACTCTTCATCAAAATAAAGAATAGAACAATGTGGAGAGCACTGGGGAGTCATGCCTTTGTCTACTTCTGTGTTATAACAGGCCTTACTCTGGCAAACATTAACCCACAGGCTTATCTTTTCCTTCGAGAGCAGTTCTGCCAGCACAACAGCGCACATATCTGCACGATCAGACTGAGAAAGACGGATGTCTTCACAAATGCCAGGGCCAGCAGCCAGTGGACAAAATAGTTGTTCAGTCTCAGAAAGCATGTGCGTAGACAAGACTGTTCTTTTTCCAGTCAGGGAAAGCCAGTCACAGTTAAGGGGACATTTGATGGCTGACTGACAGCCCAAGGGCCATGGGTGATGTGTGTATTCAGAGGCCAGCAAGGCAGGGGCCAGCCTGGCTGCATCCATTCCCTGGCTGTGGATCAGAACCATTTAATCTGATTCAGGCTGGCACAAATGGGCAATTCACACAAGGGGGATTCATCCTTGCACCGAGAACCAACATGAGTCTGTAGTTGTAGAGAAGACTGTCTTCTTCCTCTGGTGCTGAGCATACTGAGAAAGTGCAAGATGCAAGAGAAAGCTTAGGGAACAGGAAGACAAAAAGGCCAGAGCTCGTGTGTAGGCAGGAAGGGCATCAGGGGGAAGAATCACAGAGACAGATCTTCTACACAGAACTGCAGAAAGTAGTTTAGAGAAATGCATTAAGTAAACTTAGCTTAGCACTGAGCAGTTTTGCATTTATCAGAACTTAATACCAAAGGCGCAGCACAAACTGTGGCCACTTAGCAGGAAATCAAACAAATTTCATGTGCCAAATTACACTGATTACATAAATTACATTAATTTCAGATTATGTTTTTAACTCCTGTATTACTGTTATTTCATAGAATCTTCCCAAGCTGCTCCATCCATTGACATCAGATCTGCTTTCAAAAGAAGGTAACTTCAAACAGTGAATCTATGAAGCTCCTCAGTAACAGATGCTGGTAGCATGCACAAAATTTGCAACAATCTTGGCAGACAATTGTATCAAGTATTTTTTAAAAATCCTTTTGTAAATAAAGATTAAAGAAGTGGGGTTTAGAGTAGTTGGTAGTGGGTAGAACGAAACAGTTACAACACATAGACAGTACATACGATATTAAATACTCTACTGTGAAATTACAGTGCTATTACTTTAAGGTAAGATGGAATATTTGAGACAATTACATATCTATTTCTTTAGTGGTTTTTAAAATCATATTTTAATTCAGTAAAATATTCTACTGTGTGTTTCCTGAAAATTGTCAGCTACAATATCAAAGTTCCTGGTCTCAGTCCTGTCCTGACTAAAAGCAGAGAGAAAATTCACACTGATTTCAAGAAGATACAATCTAGTTCTACATTTTCTTACAGTAAAAAAGTGTCTCATAAGGCCATTGTTACAGAAAAACTAGATATAATATTTTGCAGAGGCTGTAAGATAAAGCATTGTGTCTGAAGTATTTTCATGTGTTAGTTACTTTTGTGATAAAATAGCAATTCAAACCAGTATAGATTGTCATGAAATAGTAATTCAAACCAATGCAGATGTCATCTTCACATTTTATGGAGAAAATTATCTTAGAAGGACAGAAGTATTCATAATGAAAAGGTTTTACAAATAGAAAATTAATGAAGATATTGTTTCTTTACACATACAAGCAAAGTTGTGACTTAGAAGTAACTGCTTTTATTAAGAGAGATTTGATTTAAAGAGTAAATGCAAAAGATATTACGTTTAAGGTGCACTCCTTTCTTGAGCACATTAAAAAAAAATGCAATAACTATTCTGCCCAAGCACACGAGGATATCTGAATATTTTCTGGTTTTCTAAGTAATATCTTGTATGCAAAACCTGGGATGAAATATTGGCATCATTTGACTTAATATCTGCAGGATTTTGCCCTTACTTTTTAGAAATATTAAGGGCATTTTTTCTGTCTATATGTGCTTTATAATAAGGTTACTGCTTAAGGTCACAATATAGAAAGAAATGCACCTTCACAGGACTGTCATTCTGTCTGTAAAAATGTACAATGTAGTGTTCCTTTTTTTCACTGATTTCTCCCTTCATTTAGAGGAAGGTTAAATCTTAAGTGTAATGCTTTGCAATCAGTATTTGACACAGCTATGCATTGTTAAAAGCACCACCCAGCAACGCAAATCTTTGTTTTACATTCATAGCAAAAGATCAGCACAAGCCCTTTGTTTTTATACACATACACTATGGAAATGAAAAACAAAGCTCCTTGTGTTGACTAGCTCACATTTATTTGTGTTACTGAAATCTAACACAAATCTCGGCAAATTTATGTATGCAGTTACAAAAATTTGTCATCAAAGTATAATAACAAGCAATACAAACCTTTGTGTTATTTTTCACAAGTGCCTACGGAAACAAAATTAGTGTGAAAAAGAATACAAGTTTGTGTTGATTTTATACCATTATTTGTGTGTCTGGACAGTGTTGAGTATATGAGACATGTAGAGCGTTTGCAATGTGTGTTGTCTAAGTCTTCCTGTATTAAACAAAGATTTGATCTTTTTCTATTAATAACAGCGGTGATGGACAAGACGATGCAGGAGAACTTGACTTTAGTGGTCTCCTGAAACGTAGGTGAGAACCAAGTGATGCAGTGAGCAGGTGTGGATTGCAAACCATTAGGTTCGCACACAGAAAGAGTCAGGTGTAGCATTAATAACTTCTTAAGAGTTTTCTGACCTTTCATTTTTTCAATGTTTCTAACTATTATTCTCATAGTATAATATGCAAATGTTCAGTTAATTGTACCTTTAACTGCACAGAAAAGAAACTTCAGATTTGACTGCACTGGGGAAAAAAGCGAGCCACAACCTAAAGAGGCCAATAACATTTAGTTTACTTGCTATTTCTTTTGTGTTTGCATGGAGGGTAGATCGGAACAATTTCCTACACAGGGATGAGCAGTTCAGAAAATTGAGTCTGGTGCAAGAGTGAAAAAATGCAAGGGTTAAATTTACCTCTTTGGATACATCTTAAGTTGATTTCATAAGCACCCTGCTATGAAAAATCACATTCAAGCCATAGACATTGGTATTAATTCTTTGTAGCTTTGTGTTTCCATATGTGCACACAAATGTTCAATGGTGTTTTATTCAACTTAAATGCTGTAATAGAGAAAAATTTGGGCATGCGTTTCTCTGGTTTGCCACCATAACACCAATCCAGTGTTATGATAGTTATGCCTCTATCTACTTCAGATGTTAAACTCAGTTTAGTCTTTTAACAGGTTAAGACAAGATAGTTAATTAATAATTTTAAGAAATTTATCACAGAAATTCTGTATGCCATGGAAATCAATGGCAGCTGGCCCAAGAGAACTGGAAAAGGAACTAGATCCTTTATCTCATCTACCACTTAATCTGAAAGAGGAAAACCCAATATGCAGTATTAATTACATTAAAAGTTCACAATGGGCTCATGAGCTATGATGGTGAGGATAGTATTTAAGCAACTAAAGCAAACAGGAAAGGCTAAAGGTAGAAGTAGACAGCGAAAGAATTACCTGAACCAATTCAAATCCACCAGGTCTTCAGTTTTTTAGTCTTCTCATCCCTAATTAGGATCTTTGGTTTGACTTCTATCATACTAACCCAACTTACCATGACAGTTCTGATGACTGCCTGTGGGGTGTTTTATTAGCAACATGAGAGTTGCATGTAAGAGGTCTTGGTGTTCCTGTGGAAAGAGAAATGTGATTTAAGAGTCACTATCACTTCACTAACAAGTAAATCACGTGTTTTGCAAGATAAATACTGTATAGCCATAAAAACATAGTATACCTACTGTGTGGTTAATGGGCAAAGCAAACTTTTAGTTTTTAAACACTGTTACTTGACATCGGTCAAATTGGTTCATGATCTTGCTTCAGGCACTGAAATGCAACCTCATACTTCTGAGCTTAATTGAATAAGATTGATAATTAATCCTCAGTGTGGATATTAATATCCATTTTTATGAAGACAATTAAACATTTTCATTTCAATTTTTTCAAGAGGAATTGTTGCAGGTGCATTTCTTCTCTTTTGTGTGGTTATATTGATAAGGAAAGAGCTAGAACTTTTCACCTGTGGTGCATAATATTTGAAACATGTTTTTTAAAAAAACATAAATGCATAGAATCTATATACTGCCTATTTTCTAACTTTCTGCTGGTCTTGCAGGAAGACAAACCAGTTCTTATCTCAGTAAGCCGTTCTGTGATTGGTTATGCTTCATCAGTGCAATGGATCAATAATGGCATGAAATTACAAAAGGCACAAGATCTCATAACCATTCAAACATTTAGGTCTTTCTTTTTTAAAAGTACATCTTTCAACAAAATGCACATTTTCAGGGAAAAGATCTGAAAGCGATTTTGTGGAGAGTCTGCTTAGGAAATATCAAGCATTGTTTGCCCACTACCCACAGCAGAAACTATTGCGGTCTCAGAACAAAGTTGGTTTGCTCTGTGTCGAAATTTGTTCTCCAGTTAGACAAGACGAAAAAAGAGTCTGGAATGAATTATTTCAAGCTGGTTGAAAATCAGGATACTCTAACTGATCCTTATTCTCAACTACTGCCTGTTTTAAAGAGGTACATTATCTCAATTCCTGTGGAGTGTACCTCTCCTAAGCACGGACAGACATTGCATGGTAAGCAGCCAGCCCTGGGTGAGAAAAATGCCACCCCATGGGGTGTGTCAGCTTTTACATATGTTTGCAAGCTGATCTCGACTTGACACCACACAGAAGGAATCCCACTGAAACACCAGTGTTCGCTGCACATAGTCACCCTCCAGAAAGCATGAGCACAGATAAAAGTAAAAGGAACAAAACATAAAATTACGTAACTGAGATTGTCTAACAATAATTCTAAGATAACAATGTAAGTATTTCAAATACTTCTCAGTGAAAAGCTTTTTTCCTTTTTAAAATAACACTGGCATATTATGAAAAATGTGTAAACCTCATGGATTAAACAGCAAAGTGGTTTTCCATAGTTCCTCATCCAACCATGCAGAGATTCTCAGGGACTCCCAGTTCTATTTCTACATATGTTACAGAAAATTCTCTGTCAAACTTGATAGAGCTTAGCTCTAACAATCTCTCACTCCAAAGCTCAGTCTTTTTTTTATTTCTTAAATGCTTATTTTCTCACTTTGTTCTCAAAAGCACTGATTTTGTTAGACCAACTAGATCAAACCAGAATGATCCTGGTCTGATCCTAATAAATTTACAGGAAAAAAAAGTCTAGATTTCTGCTCCAATTCCTGGATTGTTCTAGCAGTTCCCTTTTATTGAGCTAAGCTGTTAATCTCAAAATTTATCATTTTATTTAGGATACTTCAATTTAATGGTTGCCAGAGTTGGGGCTGTTCAGCCTGGAGAAGAGGAGGCTCCGGGGAGACCTGATAGCGGTCTTCCAGTACCTCAAGGGGGCCTACAGGAAAGATGGGGAAAGGCTGTTTAGTAGGGCCTGTTGCGATAGGACGAGAGGTAATGGTTTTAAAATAGAGGGGGCTAGATTTAGATTAGAAATTAGGAAAAATTTTTTTACGATGCGAGTTATGGAACACTGGAACAGGTTGCCCAGAAAGGTGGTGGAGGCCCCATCTCTGGAAACGTTCAAGGCCAGGCTGGATGAGGCTCTGAGCAACCAGATCTAGTTGGGGATGTCCCTGCTTCTTGCAGGGGGGTTGGACTAGATGACCTTTGAAGGTCCCTTCCAACCCTAACCATTCTATGATTCTATGATTCCATGATTGTGAAAATAATTATACTTCTCTTTATTGGTTGTCTTAGCCTGGATATCCAGATAGTAAATATGTATTGAAACTTCTCTATAAAGGTGATACTATTCACAGAGGCCTCTGAAAACACTTCCTGCTCCTAAGACTGAAATAAACATGGAAGCCAACAGATCCATCTTGCAAGTCCAAGCTGGCGTGGAAATCTCCAGTTCCTATTCATATGCCAACTTTAAGTAACTGAGAAACACTGGTGTAACTATAAACAGACCCAGAATCCCTTGGCTTTCAGTGTCCTTTCATTGATCACCCCCAGTAGCAGTTACAAGGACTCAGTGTTTGAAAGCATTTTTATATAATTAAAAAACATATGGATGAGACTCAGATCTCAGTGGTGCCATCATAAATTGTAACTGATTATACTCAAGTTACAACAGATAAAACTGATTTAAGTGGGATTAGCTCATATGCTATTATAGTACTACATTTTCAAACAGTATTTTTTTTTAAATAATGAAGTAATATAAAAACTCTCCTGACTGATTACATCAGAAAAGGTCAAATTTAAACTTATATCCAAATTCTGCCTTGAAGAAATGTAAAGTTAGGTGTGAATATTGTTCTGAGCTATTCCACTTGTACTGGGTGAAATAAAAAAATATGATGGCAGCCTTCAAATTTTGATCAAAACATTTCTAACCTCACCATAGATGCAGCTTCATCTTTTTTTATGGTGTGTTAAAGTCTCACTAACTCTTCTCCCATAATTTTATTTTGCTACTGTTAGGGAGGTTAAACAGCAAGAGGAAGAACCTGAGGTAGATGTGTGGGAGCTCCTGAAGAATGCGAACCCCAGTGAATATGAGAAGATTGCTTTTCAGTATGGTATCACTGACCTGAGAGGCATGTTAAAGCGTCTGAAGCGCATGCGCAGGGAAGTGAAGAAGAGTGCAGGTATGAATAAGGCAGAATATTCTTATGTTCAGTAGTTAAACACGAGTGTCCACCTTAAAAACCCAAAGCTGCTTCATTTCCATGTAATGGAACTTGCACACTACAGTGCAAGTCTTATTACTGCAAAGCGGTAATCAGAAGGCGGCTTTGGTCCACTGTGGTTACTGTAAACACCCTGTCCCATTCTGTGCTTCCCAAAAAGCACCCCTCCCTCTTGCCCAAACAGTATTTCCAACTGGAACAAAGTTACCCAGTTGTGTGGAAAGGTGTTACCTGATCAAACAGTATGGAATTTAGACCTTGTGTTATTACTAGTATCTTCTGCCCTAAAATAGCCACTCCAAACAGATTGTTTGCTCTTCATGATTTCATTTTGTACGTAATCTAACATTCCTCTGAAATCCCAGCTGTACTAAAAACCCTCCACTTTGCACTGGGTGAGGAAATTCAGGCCTGTCTTTCCCCATCTACCCTACTGAATGGTATGAGTGGTCTAATACATACATAAATACAGTTATGTGTTTATATGTATGTGTGTGTGTGTGTATATATATATGCATACATAAAATATGTGTGCACGTTGCATAATAGATATACACACACACACACAAATAAACACAACACATTATCCATTATGTTACTATGGCATTTGCTTGTTCCTGGAGAGCATTTCAGAACTGGATGCAATATATACAACTGCTGTTCCACCAGTTTCCTGGAGGAGTCTCTTTTGTGTAGGCGAAATCCTCCACAAACCCAGCTGTAAACCAGATGCCTGATATACCCTCTCTCCTTATCCATTACCTCACATCACACCATGTGTTACGCTACTACACATTAATTTTTATTTAGAGTTTTCATTTGCTGATATATCTGATTCTGGCCATAGTTGAGGGAGGTAGAAATTGAGTCGATGGGCTTTGGCGGAGCCACTGGGGCAGTTTCTGTATTCAGTGGAGCTCTCCAAGGGCTCAAAGCCCAGGGAAACTCCTCATTTTCCCCTAGGATTCTGGAGCAGGGCTGGAAGCCAGGTCAGGAATTGCATGGCTGGCAGGAAGAGCTGCTCCCTACCCAGGTGCATCATGTGGAAGCACCTGAATGTTTTACTGGGAAAGGGGCATCTCAGCACCTGAGACCAGTCTGTTTGGTCCTCTTCCCCAGTTCCCAGTTAAGTATGATGGAGCTGCCAGCCGTATCAGGATTTTTCAGTGGACAGGGTTTTCCCTACAGGAGGGGCTCTAGGTGTTGGGGAAAATGTCTATAGCAGTGACAGGATGAGAGTAAGGTGTTCTTCCCTTCACACCACCTTTATTATAAATTGGAAACTTACACTGCAAAAAGATACATTAAAAAAAAACTTTTCAGTTTTAATAACTCTACTCCTATTGTGTTGAAATATTCAGTCTTCTGCAATCAGACATATGCATGATATGAACCTTAGCATAAATGGATTACTTAGCTGTGAGCAATTTGTCTGAGGTACCATTTCCTTAATTATTTTCAAGCCACAGATATCTGCTCCCCTGTGTCTATTGTGGCTGGAAATATCTAAATGTTGATGTTAAACTGTTTTGAAACATTTAAGTTGCATCTAGCCTTACCTTGCCCAGAACAACTAGGCCTACATTTGCACATCGCAAAGAACCTTTTTGAAAAGCCCCATTAGGATTCACAGACTGATAACTTTTGCCCAGTTTCAAATATTTTTGCAAATTTTTTGCAGCTGTAACACTTATCACAAGTGGAACTGCAATGCAGAACTGCAATACAGAAAGAATCAGGAAAGCTAATTTGGCTTTTAGACAAACCAATGTGTTTATTCGGATAGTGGGAAGCTCAATAGGAATTTTAGCTTAACATTCCGTTAACTTGAGTAGTGGTGCTAATAGAAAAGTGCTTTGCTACAGAGTCATTGTAAATTATTTCATGGCACCAGTTGTATACCAGTTTATTCTGACATAGCACATCTCAGACAGGTGTCAAAGTTACATCTACACAATCCCATTCTGAATACAGTTACACTGCAAAGTCATGAAGAGATATTAGCTTGAACTTGGTCAAGATAATCAGATCCGCACAGCTTTGCTCTTATTCTAATGTTTCCAAAAATAAACTGATTGATGTGGACTAGTCTAAGAATACAGAACGATGCAAAACATTGTGCGCATATATTCTGACAGGTTTGATGAGATTTATGCAATGCCATTTCAGCATTCATATTCTTACTTTTTGCTGTTCTTCTTGTATAATAACACCTGGCTTCCACAACAGCTTTTGCCAAAGGTCTTGATCCTGCATATCAGGTGGACAAAGGAGGTAAAGTAAGGTTCATGGTGGAGCTAGCAGATCCAACAGTGGAACTCAAGTGGTATAAAAATGGCCAAGAAATACGACCAAGTGCAAAGTAAGTGGTTTTACTGTATGTAAGCAATAAAATGGGTACACATGTACTTCTTTGACAAGTGTGTTGCATAGATGTATCTCTTTGCTCAGATTGCACCAGTTTTATATTTGAATTTCATTATATGTGAAAAGTATGCAAATGATGCTATATCGCTCATGACCCAGAAAAGTCCAGTGTATGCTAAATGTTAATGCAGATTGGCTCCTTTGACTCAAGAGAAAAGAATTAGAGATCCTCAACAAAACATGGACCCATTTCCTACTTGCTAGATTTTTAAAAATTGGGAAGCACTGTGAGTAAATAAATGATTTATCCTCAGTCCTATACCTGAAGGAGGTCAGAATTTTTCTACAGTAATTGGATGATATGAGGAGAAATGTTTAACATCACTTACTTACCCACCTGGCTCATAAACCACCCGAGGACAGTGAACGAGGTTTGTCTCACCTTCCACTACCCAGTTAACACTCACACTGAAGTCAATAACCTGTATTAGCTCAAAGTGACTTCAGTCATATGCAACAGGTCTAGCCCACCTAAGCTTCTTCACCATCTGTATCACCTGCATATTGGTTTACTGTCTAGGTTTATCAAGAAGAAATGGCTTTTCAGCTGCAGACACTTGACTACAGGTAGAGCAATGGCTAGAAGTCGAGCCAAGTCCCTAGTGTGGGCACAACAAGCCAGTGCAGAAAATCCCATTCCACAGTCAGACACAGCTAGGAATGACCAAGTGTAGTCATTGTTGTACAGTAATGTACAACAATGTAATGTTCCTCAAATGTTTCTCAGCAGCACAAAATCCTAGGAACCTTCTCCTCTGGCCCTGTGAAAAAAATAGTAATTGGCAAAAGCCCTCTTACAGAGAAGGGGCAATTTCCTTCTTTCTGTTCCTGTAAAAGTCAATGAAGGATTTTGATTAATATTTACAGTTGACAAAAAATGCATAATAAAGAGGGTACCTTTTCTTTAGCCCTTTTATCTGCTGTGAGCAGTTCAGAACTGTTTTGCAGGCAGCTGTATGGATATCTCTCCAGCAGCAGGACCTGGATTGAATGCTCCAGTGCATTTCTTCCAGGCTGCTGAAGCAGCTGTCAGATGCTAATGAGCTTTGGTCATTACAAACCTGGAGCAGACCTAACTGGTGACATAAAGGTGAAAGGCTCCATATCCCATTACCAAAACCCCATATCCCATTACTGATCTCTTGTGCCATCTGGCCTACCAATAGTATTAACTTCTCAACCTCAGCTATTATTATACTTCACAAAAATGCTGAGTGTTGGAATGAGGATGGTGTACTGTTACTGGTTATTTTCATCTTTACTCATCTAGAATTTCAGACTCCATTTTATTTGCCATCCTTCAAAGCCTGCTCCATTCTTTGTTTTTATTTTTTCATATCACACGAGCCTGAGATTTTGGAACAAGGCAGAAGATGCTCATTGTCACCCTGCATCATAGCTCTTCTTGTTAAAATGTCTATGACAGTTCTGTTGAATCTCAGAAATTGCTTCCCAGCACAACTTTTCCACTTCTATGTAAAAAAAACAGGATTTTCACCTCTGATAACCCGTAAAGTATTTTCTACATAAAACAAAAGAGGTCCAGCAGTTTTCTAATGTATCTTTGCTGTATTCATGTTCAAACAGATACATTTTTGAGCACAAAGGTAACCAGCGAATTTTATTCATCAATAATTGTACGATGACAGACGATGCTCGCTATTACGTAACAGCTGGTGATGAGAAATGCTCCACAGAACTGTTTGTGAGAGGTAACTTTGTCAGCTTGCTCCTGTTTCATCTGCTGTAAATTGATGTGGCTTCTTTGACTGCAACAGAAATTAACAGGGAGGATCTGGTTCGGTATATTTTTGTATTTATAGTGGCAGCCCTTAGGATCACTCTGTATTTCTGTGATCCCTGACCAATTTTTTTCCTCATCTTGTATTTAGCAGTTTAGTGAAAACCTTGAAATGGGGATATCGTTGATTTCTTACTATGGATTGGGATCTAGTGGGGCTGTGGTCCCCTTCCTAGATATAAAGACATTTTGGAGACTCATTTATCAGTGTTAGGCTTTCCCTAACACCACACTTAGGTACCTAATGACCCTGATACTCTTAGTCCAACTGATCTGTTTCAACTACTCTCAGATCAGGCTTTCTAGCACTAGTTTTCATTCCATCTGCACAGATTTAAGGGAAGATTCTATCAAAAGTCATGAATGGGTGGCCATTTCTTCACCCTTTTTGCTCCTACCGTGTTGATAGTCTTACTGATAATATTCGTGGCACCACTCACACACAACAAAACAAACAGAAAAACAAAACTTACAGTGAGAGAAAAAAATAATAAAATATTTCAGAAATCTATTTAAAATAATGGAGCTCATTGCCCCTATAAATATCGTAGGATAACTGTTGTACAATCTCTTGCTGGTAAATAAACTTGAGTTTTGACAACAGGATGGATTAAACCAATAAGAGCACTGCATTATGCCATGAGGTCATCTTATTGTGCATAACAGGCTACAGGACCTAATGGAAACACAGATTTATAAGAGGGATCTGTGGGAGGCAAGAGGGGAATGTCAGCTTCTCATGCTGATCTGCCTGGATAAACCATCAATAAAAAGGGATGCAAGGCAGGTATTAATCTGAACAAATGTTATTTTTTTATTTAGCACTTTTCCTACTGGCATCTTAATGAGCAACTGCTTTTCTGATTTAAGGCAGAAAACATTGCACTGAGCTTGATATTTAAAAGATGTGTAGATGTGACACTTAGGGATGTGGTTTAGTGGTGGACTTGGCAGCGTTGGACTTGGCTTATGGTTGGACTTGATAATCTTCAAGGTCTTTTCCAACCTAAATGTTTGTAATATTGTTTTCTATAGGGTGATTTTGAAAACCTCTTTCAGTTAGTTTTCTATCTCATATCGTAAATCTGTAATTTTCTCTTTCCAAAGATCCTCCAATTTTGGTGACCAAAGGCCTGGAGGATACCAGTACCTATGTTGGTGAACGAGTAGAACTGAGCTGTGAAGTGTCTGAGGATGATGCAAATGTGAAATGGTAAGCCACATTTTGAACAGATACTGTTTTCCTTGAGAATAAAACCCAGAATATTTTAATTGTAGGCAAAAATTGGTCAACTTTTTCTAGACCAGTAAACCTGAAAATTGTTAAGAAAATCTCAAGAAAACATTATTCAAAAATGCAGCAACAGCAAAAATATCCTTACACATTCATGGATGAGTTTGTTTAACCTTTTCTTGTGCTTTAAATCTTATAAAGTCTTCTCTGGAAGTTTCAGTCTCTGGGAGTCTCATACGCACAGGACTTCTATTGGAAAAATAATCATGCTTTGTTTTCCAATAGGTTTAAGAATGGTGTAGAACTTACCAATGAACCTAAATCTCGGTATCGAATCAAGGTTGAGGGTAAAAAACACACTTTGATCATAGAGGAAGCTGCAAAAAATGACAATGCAACTTACTCAGTAATGACAACTGGAGGGCAATCAGAAGCTAAGCTTTCAGTTGATTGTAAGTATCATCTCGCTCTTGAATTTGTATGTCACAGTTTACTAGCTTACAGAAATAAACAATTTGCTTGCCTTTGCCTGGGAGTTTTAAAAGCAGACTTAAATTCCATACAATTTCTTTGCTGCAAATCTCCAGAGCAGTGACTTTCCTTTAGACACTGTTTGCAGTAACAAGCAATGAAAACTTTCTGTCACTTCATTACGATAGAAAATAAAGCTATCCATCCAAAGATATAATAGGTCAACAAAGTGAAATTTCCAAGTATCCTCTTTTCTTCAATCCTTTCAGGTTTTCATTGGAAGGCCAAATCAAGGCTTTTTAGCCAAAATCAGAAAAAAAACAATGTTGGAAAAAAACAAGCAGTTCCGTAACTAGGCGTACTGTTAACAGGCATCAGGGTCACTTGACCAGAACTCATAAGGTGAAACATATGACTATATAGATCTCTCAGTATTGTTTAGGAATATCTCTTTAAAACACCTGTGGTTTTTAGTCAAATGTATGTGCCCATCCCCTAAAGTTACCATACATTATGCATAATTCCTACTGCTTTTGATTGTTTTGTACAAATCAGCATCCTAAGCATAACCAATTCATGATGTTCTATTGTCAAGTTGGAAATTATCCTCCATGGCTCTTGAGCTCCGTCATCTTTCCTTTCATGCAACTTCTTCTGAGGCTTTTCCAACTGGTTTTCTATAAAACACTATCTTTCCCATCACTCTTTGTTCTCTACATCAGATTATAGTCAGGGATATTTACTGCATACAGATGGTACTGTGTGTTCAGCCTGGGCTCTGGTCTACAGCATCTAATCTTCCAGAAAGTGGAAGGTAACTGGGGCACCAATTCTCAGACCCAAGCTTTACAAAAGCTAGTAATATCTATGGGTATTCATAAGGTGAGTTAAGGCAGTTCAGCAAACATGAGAACAAACAGTGTATGAAGTTAGGCTTACTGGCCAGCCTGACAAATCAGGTTTAGAACTACAGTCTTCATTGTGATGAAATCCGTTGGTATTATCTTGGATCAGCTGAGAGAGCTATGAGGGCGGTTAAGTCACTATTAGATCACTAGAAGGTAATCCCTTTTACTGCATAGGTCCGGGGACATAGGTCTTTAACTTCTTGAAAGTTTCTTACTGGACTCTGGAGGATAGAAACACCCTACCTCCAGCACCTAAACACCAGAGAGAGGACAGCATTCAAATTATGCTCTTGGGCTTAGTTATTCTACTGGCAATATCTATGGAGCTTTCCCAGTCAGGGCATGGGTATTTTGGATCACCCTTTCTAAGGCAACAGACTACAGGAAAATAGGTTCATTTATGTAGTTTACCTGTACATATTACTGGTATTTTGACTCAAGACCATTATTATTGGAGGCATTTTTCTGATTTGAAGACTATTGTGATGGCTCCAAGACAGAATCATGAGCTATTGGTTGATATTAGCATTAATATCTCTGCTTCTGTTTTCCTAAGTGCGACCACTGAAGATATCACTTGCACTAGAAGATCAGACTGTGAGGCTTGGCCAGGAAATCCACCTGAAGTGTGAGATATCTGAGAATGTGTCAGGGAAATGGTACAAAAATGGGCAAGTGGTTGAGGCTAGTGACCGTGTAAAGCTTTATCACAAAGGAAGGTAAGCCTGTCGTGTATTGACTTGACTTTTGATGGAATGACACTGTAACGATGTGCCAACATGTGGGTTACTTCACTGAAAATTATCTGGTAATCAAGCCTAACCTGTGTCCCTCAAACATATTTATTTTTATCATCATAAAAGCCATGTCTCCTTGCCCCCTTTCATCTTGTGTCTTTTGGCTGTGGAGGACACTAATAAAGCCCTAGATCCGTCTAAGTTGAAGCTATTCATTTTTCTTAACATTGCTGCTGTTGCTAGTATGGGATATTAAGTAGTAAAGTAAAATAATTTCTAGACATCATTAAAAATATACAGCTTTTAAACATCTGTTTTTCTTGTAGTTTCTTGTAATTTCTGTTTGTGTCAACTCAGACCATATATCTCTGCCTACATGACATCAGGTCCCTTTGCATTTATAATCTGTCATTTTTCATAGACATTTGTCAGTTAAAAAAAAAACCAAAAAACAAAAACATGTCCTACCTTTAACTACATTCCCTTCACTTCAGCTTAGCATACCATTCAGGCAGCTGGGAACAGCACTTGTGAAGATGCTCCTAAACAGGCTATGAAATGTTTGTATTGATTGCATAACACTTGCTTAAGTCACAGTAAGGGACAAGTGCCAGATGTGTAATGACAGTGAAGGAGCTCCCCACGGTCCATGTAGGCCCATAGGGTGAGTTGAGGGAAAAGGGAGCAGGAAGGGCACAGGGGTCAGTCCTACCTTGAACAAAGCTTAGCCACAGCGGGTCACAGGACAGCAAAAATATTGTCATACTGGGAGACGTAGTTAGATAGTAAGAGCAGCATACGCTTTGCTCACCCATTTATTCTGGCAAACAAAAAGTAGATTGGATCCTGTCATAAAGATGGTCTAACAAAAGTCAGAATATTCCCACAGTCAGATCACCTAAAGATTTCTTCTTGAACAACCAAATTACAATCTCATGGCAGCAGCACAGAATCTCTGTGTCGAAGAGATTACACTCCTGTATTTTTCTACTTCTGTGTTCAAACAAGAAATAGTAGAATTGGTTACATTATTTGGTGGTTGCCTCAATAATATTCTGCACAAATCACACAGTATTTAATCAGCTAAAATACCACTAAGCAGCCAGCAAAGGATTGTTAGTCAGTAATTTTACACACTTCCACAGATCTCCTAAACTTTTCACACATTTTTTTTCCTTTTACCTTCCAGCAGTCTTCAAAAAGAATTTATATCAATTTCTTTTTCAATTTTTCACAGAATCCACAGATTTGTTATAGCAAGTGCTGCTGTTGATGATGAGGGTGAATACATGTTTGTACCAGATGCCTATAATATTAATATTCCATGCAAAGTACATGTTGTGGGTAAGTATATGGCACAATGACTTATATATAACATCTCTTCCTCTGACCTTTGGAAATTAAAAGCAGGGTGAAATATCCTTGATTACAATCAGATTGTTTCCTCTGAGCAGGCATCTACCAGAGAAAACAGACATGCTGGTTTGGCGAAATGCAAGTGAGCTAGTCAGAGAGCACTTTGCCTGTGCTCAGGATCTGCTGATAGTTTACAAGCCCGGGGGAGCTCCTGGGGAAGGCTTCTCGATGTTCAACTCTTAAACCTAAACCATTATTTTTTGTTTGTGTAAAACACATGTTGCTATCCTCTTTTCAGATATACAGTGTTGTCTTCTTTGAGGAATTGGCCTGCTGACATTACAAAACGTGATTTAGTTCAGTAAAAGATTAGTAGAATAGGTACATATTTACATATCCCCTAAGTATGTTAAATGATATCTACAGAGCAAAACGTTTCTGGCCAGATTTATTTACTCAGCAAAACAGAAGGCTTCTTAATGATCCCAGTCTTTCAAATAAAAATAAAACAAGGCCTTAACTCTTCCCACAACAATACCACTGGCTCTTAACAGCAACCAGCGACTTGGAAGTCATAAGGAGAGCAATATAAATTACCAAAGTTTTAGAAAATATATTCTATAATTGAAGCTGAAGGAAGTGGGATATCTGTTTTCTAAGTATTGTCAAGTTTTAGGCAGAATGAAGAAGAAAGCGGTTCTAGAGGGGTGTGCCCACCAATATAACTTCCAATACATTTAAAGAAATTGTAAGAGGATATTAACCAGTTGTTCTCCATACACATGGGTAACAATAAAAGTGACCATTTCATTCACAGAAAAAGGATTTACTTAAGAAAAGTCTTTAAACTGTTAAGAACAGTGATGTCTGAATCATGGTAGAAGATGTTGTAGAAAGCCTCCAATGGAAATTCTCAAGAGCCACTTAGACTAAATCTCTTCCCGAAGTTACCTGAATATACATAATTCTGCCATAGGAAGATAGATTTTTTTTTAATGGTCCTACTATTTCAAAATTTCTATGGTGCCATGATTTATTTTCCATCAGACAAATATTTTCTTAAAAATATTTTTTTTTTCACAAATTTTCTTCTGAACAAAAAATCAGTTGACTAAAAATACCAGGAAAATAAAAGACATAGAATAAGTTTCTCTATGATGCAGACCTGTGCCAGGTCACTGAACTCTTAGAGTGGCAGCCAAATGGCAAATTTGGACAATATCTTCTTTTTCAGATCCTCCTAAACTCCACCTGGATGGTCTTGGGGAAGGTAACACTGTGACAGTAGTGGCAGGAAGCAAACTACGACTTGAGATCCCCATCACTGGCGAGCCAACTCCAAAAGTCATGTGGAGTAAAGGGGACAAGGTACATTGCCATTATACATGTTTCTTTAGCTTAAAAGGGGGCCTTTTCCTTCAAAAAATAGACTTTAGCCTTGTGAAGACATTGATTTTATGGCAGAAAATAAGGAGGAGATGCATTTTATCTAAAAAACTCTCCTCACTCAAAAATGAAGAGTAAAATGGATAAATATTATGTAGTATTTTTTGGATCTTTTTAAGGAAAGGCTGAAATTACAAAGGAATAAAATATGTTTTTGCTAAAAATAAATTGTAAATGAGAGAGACATATGAGATGCAGAAGAAAACTAGTGAAAACCTACCACATGGCTACTTCTTCTGTACATACTGCCTAGAATGGCTGCCAGGTTTTGACAGGAAGCCATGGTATGGTCTGGTTTTGGAAAATGAATAATGAATTCTGATGGAGTGTCAAGTCTTGAATGAAACAATAGGCTGGGCAATCGGTGTCTTGTATGTGTTGCCTTAAAGTAAAACTTTGCACAGAACAATCCCTGTCTGTGTAATACCAAAAAGCTACTTTTCACATTTAAATTTTCATTGTGGTATGTGGAAGCTGGAACACATTATTACTGGATTCATCAGACTTATCTGGTCACATCTCTGACTACTATTTTTCATATATTAATTCCAGTATCACCACTGTGGACTTGTTCAAATAGGGAATCATTCTAGGAGAGCCCTTCCTCCAAAATATGTGCCAGCATTTGAAATCTGTAAGGATAAACTACTGACGATTACAACCACTCTGACTTTTAAACTAAATGAATTACATTTCAATCTGACTTTTAGGATAATCCATTACTCTCTTTCCATCAAATTAATGACAGGTAGTGTTGACAAAAGCATATTCTTGCTCAAAAGACTACTGCCTCTTCCTTTGAGAGGCTGAACTGATGACTAAACAGTTACTGTTATTTATTTGTCCCTCAGTTATTTTGTCATTTTTGTAATCATTAGGTCACCGAAATTCTGAGCTTTAGTATATTTTTTCTTATGGTTGCTTCAGTATTTTTGCTAAAGTGTACTATACTGCATTTGGATTTTGATTTTTGACCATTTTGATTCTCAAATCCAGAAAATATGACTTTTCCCTCTGCTTACTTTGATTCCTAGTGGATCACAGACAGTGGAAGAATACGGGCAGAAACATATCCAGATAGCAGCTGTCTGGTCATTGATTCAGCTGAGAGGGATGATTCAGGTCCTTTCAGAATAATGTTAAAGAATGAGGCTGGAGAGGACACAGCTGTAATCAACATTAAAGTGGTTGGTAAGTCACGTGGAACAGTGCACATGAGTCATGTCTTTCATCACAGCCCTTTTCAGTAAACGCTCCTTGAAGAACCCTACTTTTCTGCACCCCACCAAGAGACAAATTCTTCCTCTGGTCTTTTCTGTAGAGGCTGTCTTCCCTAGCTACTGAACTGTTATAGACTCTCAGAAAACGTCCGTTTCCCTGTTTGTCCCCATGTTCTGATGTGGAATTGAGGTGCAAGGCTACTAAGGCTTAGTGTTATTGAAGGTCACAGGAGCTTAACACGGGATTTAAGTAGGAGTTAATTATCACCCTGCTGCCAGCTCACATGCAGGGGCCAGAGTTGTGCAGTTACCTCAGGCTGTCCTTAGCACTCTCCATTCTCCGTGTGGCTGTGGGCTCTGTCTTACCACATGCCCTCAAGTGCCCCTCACGTGTCTTGACTGTGCTGAAGAGCTTGGCATTTATCCCTTCCTAACTGCCTGCCAGGATCCACAAAGACATTCTTTCTCTTTCTCTCCTCATTAGGAAATCCTGTGGCACTCAAAAACTATTCAGATTTGTTTCTTATTTGACATTTTTTATTTCAACTTATGCAAAAAAAAAAGAAAAAAAATATATTTTTAAAAATAATATTTGCTTTGTTTACAACAGATGTTCCTGATCCTCCTCAGTCACCAAATGTGACTGAGGTGGGTGAAGACTGGTGTGTTATGACCTGGGAACCTCCAGCAAATGATGGTGGATCACCTATCTTAGGTACATACTTTTCTTTCTTGTCTGGTGATGCTCTAATACAGACAAAAGAAACAAACTACAAAAAATGGACACCATAGGATCAGAGTATAGCTCAGGCCCTGAAGAGATGCACTTCTATTATCCAGTCTGAAGAATGTTCTATCCAGTCTTTAACTTTATTGGATACCTGTTTTTCTAATGCTTTGAGATTTGTCATGTTGTATGTTGCCACATTATCTATCCCCTGACTTGAAAGACAATCTCTTATAATACCAAATTTTGAAAAGTTAGCCTGTTTGAATGTTAGCAGGAATTTCAGAAACAATTTACTGAGTAAACTGGAATATCACCTAAAACACTGAACCAAGAGGAAAATCAGAGGGGCCCGGAGGTCAGCAGAATCAGGCCCTTTTCACTCGAAACTAAATACAGCGGTGCTGTAAGTGAAGTCCGAAAAAAAAGTTCGCATGTGTCTGTGAAAGCCAAACCGGTGACCATCAGATAGCTTGCAATGGGAAAAATTTAACAACAACGCCTAAGCCACTCTGAGGTTAGAAAGGCATATGGAGGTGTATCCAGAAAAAATGCCACCGGGCACTCAAAAAATATATCCCTCACTATTGAGCTTTATGCTGCCACTTGCTATAATAAAATTTTGTTTGGTCAATAGGATATTTCATTGAAAGGAAAAAGAAACAAAGCTCCAGATGGATGAGATTGAATTTTGAACTGTGTAAAGAAACAACTTTTGAGCCAAAGAAGATGATTGAAGGTGTTGCTTATGAGGTCCGTGTATTCGCTGTTAATGCAATAGGCATTTCCAAACCAAGTATGCCTTCGAAGTCCTTTGTTCCTTTAGGTAAGTACTCAAGAGCATAGAGATATGGATGCATTTAAAAAATTATAATGAATACATTATTACAGTCATCTCATTATATAACTGTAGTTCTTGCCGCAGTTCTGTTGCTCAGGATCTGTCTTTATTAGGTGCTGCATAAACTATATGGCTATCCCTGAAGGATTTATAGTCTTTTATAAATGAGAAACAAGGATGTATAGACAGAAAAATGGTGCACTACAATAAAAAAGTGACATCCTATAGGTGAGCCTGGTATGGCCAATATTGTTAATCTGTTTTAAGGACCAGAACTAACAGTTACGCATTTCTGTGTATCATGGGTGCCTCCTGAGTCAAATTATTGCCAGTCAAAATGGCAATTTAGAGAATTGATCAAGATGATGGATTATAGTCTTGGTTGTTCTGTGTGTCTTTCTGCTGCTATAAGTTCAGTCAGACAGTAAATTTTGACCAAAAATGGTCAGGAAAAGTGACCAGAATCTAAAGATCACTACTTGCAGACAGCACTGTATGAAAATGAGACTTTCGTTCACATTTCACTTTTTATGCTTTGCTGTTACATAGTAACTGGCCATTTAAAAATGTACAAGTATTCACAAATAATCCACACCTTTCCATTAAAAAAAAATTAACAAGTATACAATCTATCATAAAGGTCGAAATCAAAGGAAAAAAATTATGTTAATTTGTCCAATATTACAATAAGTCATATAAGGAGACACATTTGAATAGTTCCTAATTTCACTCTATACCTCATGGATGCCCATTAGCTGAGGAAGGGGCTTTTTTTCCCAGCAAGGGATCACATATTTTCAATACCCTTTTACAGACAATCCAGATTAGGCTAGGTCATATTTCATGCTATTCTACATGTCATCTTATTGCCTTATCTTAACGTAACAGCTAGAGGGCCTTGTCATTCACCTAGTGACAGACTAATTTGGTGGCCTTTTCGTAAAGAGAAACAAATTTTCAAACTATTGTGACAAGCACAAGTCCCTGTAAAAGAAAGGTGTCTTGTTCTGTAGGCCAGTGAAGGTTGCTCAGCAGCACCCCCACAATGCAGAGGAGGAGGAAGAAGGTGGCTGATATTGCTACAGCATGCTCTCCTCTTGCCAGAAAATACCTGCTGTCATAGAATACACTACTCATAGCTTCTCTGTTCTGCCTCCCACTGCTCTTTGTCTTTCTCACTCTTCAGCAGGAGGAATTTAACTCTGGGTTAGGCTATGAGCAAATATGGGATGAGGTACCTGCTTCTCGTAGTTTGGTCCTAATTGGAAAAGACGTGCCAGGGATGATTTGAAACACCTGGTAGGCAGGATTTAGCCTCTCACCCATGATGCTGAATTAGAGGAATACACACCATAAATGTAAACCTTTAATTGTAACACTGTTTTCTGCCTTCTTCACACTGCCTGCTTCAGCTGTTACCAGTCCACCAACTCTCCTGGCAGTGGATGGAGTGACTGATACCTCAGTTACAATGAAATGGAGGCCACCAGACCACATTGGAGCAGCAGGGTTAGACGGCTATGTTGTAGAGTACTGCTTCGAAGGAAGTAAGTGACAACGACTGTGGTATGTTACTCATAGTGAAAGCAGGTGAAACTTTCTCCATTTTTTCTTTACAGGCATCAGGCGCTCTCACTTCAAGGCAGAGACTAATCAGTCAGAAAATCTCGAGCAGCAGGGGTTTTTGCAGGCTTCCTTTGGTTTGTATTCCAGATCCCACCCACTGATTGCAGTTCAACCCATCTTACATTTGATCTGAAATCCAAATCAAAAGCCATATCATCTGTTGTAGCGTACCCAGTACTGTGTTAATTGCTATCCTCTTTTTTGAGCTAAATGAAGAGTCGATGCAGTAAAGAGTGGACAGAAGAATGAATAGGAAATAATGAATGGCTATAACTGCAGGTCGGCTGGATTTTAGGGACAGGAGGTCCTCAGTGTGGTAATCCCTATCTTTACATACTGGCTACTTCAAGTGCCAGTTCCCAATACTGAGGACTAACAGCCTCTCCAATAGCTGTCTGTAGAAGTTATCTAGGCATGCAAAGTTAATATCTGGATCCTGAATTTCTTCAACATTTCAGTGTAGTTAGAATCATAGAATAGTGTGGGTTGGAAGGGACCTTTAAAGGTCATCTAGTCCAACCCCCCTGCAAGGAGCAGGGACATCTCCAACCAGATCAGGTTGCTCAGAGCCTCATCCAGCCTAGCCTTGAATGTTCCCAGGGATGGGTAATCCACCACCTCTCTGGGCAACCTGTTCCAGTGTTTCACCAAGATAGATACAGGATCTTTAACTATGTCTGTCTAAGACATAAATCTATACAGAATTGAACGAGAAAGGTAAAGGTGCAAGAGACTGAATAAGCTTAAGAGAGTAAAATAACAAGGAATAGGGAAATACAATTTATATTTTACAACTAAGAGTCTTTGGTGATCAAGCAGTAGAAACTTAGTCTTTTCCAGCAGTTTTTTTTTTTTTCTGAATTGGCATCAAATTGTCTATTTTCAAAAAGTAAAATCCACTGACACCTAGGTAAGTATCAAATAGACTGGAGTTGTATGTGCAATACTCAGCCTCTGGGGGCAAATACCAATCAGTGGGACTTCAGCAATGTTGTGTGTTTGGATGAATGGGACACAGTTATCTTCAGGTCCACTAGCTGCTGCTCTCCACTGCGCTGTAAATCAAGCAATGAGTCAGATACCTTTTTTTCATAAAGGAATTTATTTCAATGAAAGCTTTTCATGAATGCAGTCCACAGCCTGGAGACAAGGGGTACAGGTCAGAACTTATCACTCACGCTGTCACGTGTTTCAGATTCAGACAATCCAGGAAAACAGTAGCTCACAAAAGTGGTCAGATACCACAGGAGCAGAGTGCTCTCAGCTCTCACTCAGCCGAGTGGGAGAGGGAGTGAAGAAGAACCACTGGCTTTTCTCAGGAGCACTCAGCGTCTTGTAGTATTGAGCTGAATATCTGTAAGGAGCAGGAACAGACTGCAAGAAGCTCAGAGGTCTGGAGAAGATTACCTGAAGGCAGACACAGCTGGAATGGTAGGAAGGGTTTTCCTTGTATATTGGGAGGGAGCTGCGGGAACAGCTCAGGACAAGTAAGCATGCAATCTTACATCAAGATGCAGCATTCCCACAATGTTTCCGTGGCACGGACAAGATGTATGTGAATATAAAGGGGACTGTCAATGTGAGGATTTCCGTGTGTCCCGAATATTAAGCTCTAGCTCTATTTAGCATTGGCGGGGAGAAGCTACAAGTGCTTGTAACATGCTACTGTCATAAAACACTTGACATTACAGCATGATATCCAAATTAGGTGACAAGAGAGGCTAATACAAACTATGATTTTCAGAGGACTCTTCCAAATCTATCTTTTAAGGACTATTAGACAGAAGATCATTGTATATCTGTTGAATGGAACAAATTATTTACTTTTTTTTTTCAGATAGGCTTAAAACATATGAAGATACAACAAAATGGCAATCAAATCTGTCATTTTATTGTTACCCACCTCAGTTAAAATACAATGGGTACAATGTATTTTACACAGCTGAGTGTTTATGTATATCTATATATGCCTCCTATATATGCATATACATCTATATATACACAATTGACATAATTTATGTATATATGTTATGATGATGGTTAGGAAAAAGCAAGCTTAGTAGAAATACCAATTTTAAAAAGATGTGTTATCAGAATACACCTCCTTTTCTCTGTTCAGTTCTTTTTTTTCTTTCTTACAATATTGCAGTGCATCCTCTTCTCAGTTCTTTCAGTGCCTGTTCTGCCTTAAACTAATTTCTTCTATAATGTTTAATAACTCTTTTTCATTTCAAGGTACTTTTTATGACTGTCTATATTCATTCTGCTGTTCTTTTCTTTCAGTTATCTGTTTGTAAACTCATTTGTCTTCTCCCTCTCCATTCTTTCATTGTTGTTACTGAAGTAGTTAAAAAGAGGGCTTTTTTGAGTCTTCCTTATCATAGCAATCATTAGGAGAAACCACAACCTGAAAATAGGAGGACTATATATATAAAAATATAATTTAGAAGAATCATGTACCATGAACATTGGTTTGGCTTTGCAAAAATTGGCATTTCCTTTTAGTCTGAACCTCATAGTCTGAATCTCCCTTTAGTCTGAACCTCAACATGGTGGACGCTTGGACTTCTTAACTAAGGTAGCACCTTTGACAGCTCTCTATGTGTACTACTGAACTGGAGTCTCATAATGAGTATCTGGATCCAGCACTGCATAGGTGTGAATAATACGAATACAGAACTCCCCAGGGCTAGTTTACAACATCCAGCTGGCACCTCTGGCTGTGGTGATGTGGAGTAGACCAAACCTTGTTGACACTGCAGAAGACAATTCCTAGTAATGTATGCTGCCAACCGGTTCTTGTGTGACATTTCAAGGGTGGTCTGATGAGCTTGGCCCTAGTTTTCCCTAGGATGCTATGTTTATCTGCCTTTAAAGGCCCATTGTAGCCACAGAGGATCTGTTTTCATAACTAGTAAATAAGCAATTTGGAGAGTTTCTGTTGGCTGTGGCCTTTGCCAGTGTACCCATCCAAGACCACATACAGATACTAGAACAGTATTTTTATTATCCTGAAAATAGCAAAGTCCAGGATACCAGAAAATCCAAGGCAGTGATAGCTTTGTCCAGGAAATAGAGCCTTAGTGATTACATCATATCTGTCATCATCCATGGTTTTGACCTTCTTTTATTTTCTTTCTGTTTTGCCTTTACCTAAATGTGTTCTCTTCCACTGTTTCTCCAAGTTTTTTTTTCCAAAACTTCTCTTTTTCTGCCTCTCTTACTTAGAATTACTCTCTTAATTTCTTCCTTCTTCTATGATATGTTTCCTTCTCCTACTACACTTTCTTCCATCATCATTTTGTTTCATTTCTCTCTTCCAAGTGTTCCTATTGTCTCTTTCTTTTCATCTTTCTGGGGCTGTGATCAGGCCCAGATCAACCTTATCTCCTCCTCTTCCTTTATCCTTTAGCTTTCCTGTGAGCATCATGTATAACTGTTCTTTGATCTAGATGGCCTCTTCCTATCTCTTTCCCTAAATACGGGTCCTCTAAATCTTTAAAGCCCAGCATCTTTGCATACTTACTAACAGGAATTGCTAACCACTGACAAAATGCTCCATCTGTGTGAAAGTGGGTGTCTCTGATTAATTTTAAAGATGGATTCTCACAAGGTATATCGACAGATCAGTCTGAGGAATTGGTGGAGCCACCTTTTAACCTGGAAGGTACAGTATTTACCAAAGGATATAAACCTTCTTTAATGAAAGAAAAACTCTCTTCATAAAAGTAAAGATAAATTTCTGAGAGTGAATTTTAGGGGGAACAGCCTACAGAATTTGCTGTAGTGCATGTATAAGGGGAGGGGGAGGTGTTCGGGAAACAGTCATTGATTGCATCCTCTTCTGCTAGAAGCTGAAAGAAGCAGCTTGAAGGAGAACTTAATTCCTAAAAGTAAGACACGCCATCATGAAAATGTACCACAGTATTGCGCGCTAAGTCTGCAGGGCTCTCTAGTTTATAATAGTTGTCTTCTCTTCTGTGCCAATATTATAATGCTATCTTTATGTGATGTGGAAGGTATTGGTACGGACTTGCTACTGCATAAATATGACTCCAAATGCTAAGGTACCAGCAGTGTTAAAGCAATCTATGTTTGGAGGACTGGGTGGAAAAGAAAGTATAATTTGTAGTTGATGCTCTTCTGAAAGACTGTACTGTTATGATCACTTTGTGGATTACGTGCGACTGCCTAGGGGCAGGATAATAAATCCGAGAATGCTGTAATTGTGTGAATAATTTTGACACAGCCTTCCTTTTTTAAAGGCAGGAAGAGAGATGGCATTTCATTGCAATTTGTAAATATTCTGTGTTTCTCTCATCCTTGTGCTCTCAGTGGTACTTTCAAGGGTAGTCAATGCTGTTCTAATTGTGATATTATTGAAATTAATTGTAAAATCCATTTCTCTCAGGGGAAGCTGTTAAAGCAATGATGAGTGTTTTTGGAAATACAGTCTATGTCCCTTTTGTTTTCTATCAACTGAATTTAAAAACTAATCAGTTTTCTCTCTGGTACAATTAAATGACAGACATATTCTAAAAACACTTATTTCTCTAAATGTAAATATAAAAGCAGGAGAAAACCTTTAAGGTTTGAAATATTATTCCTACATATGACAGTAAATCAATATAATGTTATAGCATTATTAGAAAAACAAAATGGAGGTATTAATTAGAATATAATAAATCTATTACTGTTCTGTGATTTCTCTCATTCATGCAGTGGATGTATTTATAATTCTCTGTTCTTTCGATTCGTCCTCACCTCCTCTTTTCCCTAACCTAGCTGATGAATGGATCGTGGCTAACCCGGAGCTGACAGACAAAACGAAGTTTACTATCAATGGACTGCCGACTGGCTCGAAAATCCTTGTGAGAGTAAAAGCTGTGAATGCTGCTGGTGAAAGTGAGCCCAGGTACCACCCACAGCCTATTTTAGTCAAGGAAGTGATAGGTAAGAGCCTCCTGCCTACACTCACTCACAAATACACTTTGCTTTCATACTTAGTTCTGTTTTTTTAAGGCTAATACTTACTTGTTGGAAATCGAAGATATGGTCTTACAAAGCCATTGTGCAGTGGCTAGAAATCATGAAGCCATCTTTAAAAAAAATAATAATTCTTTCTATTTGTTTCATTTCTGAGCCTTTATTGGTCAGGCTTTCACAGCTTTTTTTTTTTTTCTGCAGAAATTGAACTTGATACCACTTTTATAAGTGTTGTTAAGCTTCTTGCCTATTCCTACCACCATAGCATTGGGTATTACAAAAAAAACAACAACGGTGTACTGCATGTAGCATTATGGGATCAAGAAATTTAAGATACCTCACTCATTAGCCACTTCTGGGAATTGTAGAGGACACAGTCTCCTACTTATACTGATGCCCACCAGTGCTGCCTCAGTTAGAAGATAAATGTCAAACACAAACTTTTGGCTTTTTTTCAGAACCTCCAAAGATTCGTCTACCAAGACACTTAAAACAAACCTATACTCGAAGAGTTGGAGAAACTGTGAATCTCGTTATTCCTTTCCAGGTAAGAACTAAAATCCCTGGCAGGAAAATACTCTATTTTTCTTATACTCCTGCTTTTAAACTTTTTTCTATGTAACTTTGGTAGGTCAGTGAATTAACTTAATCATAGGTGGAAGCACACTGAAACACACAGGCACTTGAAAGCTTTTGCTTTGACATGTCAAAGAAATTATGTTAAGCCAACTAATGAATTGGGTAACTAGCTTAGACTGATTTGAAATCTGGCATCCAAAGGACTCTTATAAATCCTCACAGTAGACATTACATGTGAGATAATCACTAACACAATGCAAAATGGTTACACTGGCAGTAATTAGATATGGTAGCAAGGGTGGGACTGTAGCATTTAATAATTTTCTTGTCTTGAGAGAGGAAAAGGGAGAGGAAGAGCAGGCAGAGTTTCACTGTCTCCTATAGAAACTGCAACTTTTAAATCTTTGAGATCACAGCTGTAATATGTCTGTTTCCATAAATATAGTGCATTTTCCCATGGCATCATGTTAACCTTCAATCCCATGCCTTTTACAACAGTCACTGCCTCTCTATCTGCAGGGTCCTTGTTCTTCTGAATACAAGAATCACAGCGGAATTCATTTCTATTTCATTTCTGCACACCTGAAGATACTGGGTGGGCATAATCTGGCTTCTACAAGGCTGTTAAAAGCCTAATAAAAGCTTGATCAGCAATACACTAGAGCGCACACTGCTCTTGAGAAGCTAAAGAAATATTCTATTGTTATTCTCTAAGACAAAGCATTCAAAAAGGTGTGAGATTACTATTTTTGAACAGCACTTGTAAATTGTTTGCCTCTGAAAGGCAAATCCTATGGTAAAGCAGGTGGAATTTATTCTGATTTAAGTACCTAAATTGGGTAATACTGTGCCAAAAATGTACACATCTCACCACAAAAGATGTCAATCCAGCCTACCTGATAACTATTTTTACTGCATTTGCAATGAAAGAAGAGAGTTTGGGATCCCTTGGTGTTTAGTCCACTACTTTCCTCTTTCACTGGCAGTGTAGAGAATGTAGGCACTTCCAGAAGGTGGAACATTTTGTTCTGCATTTTCTGGTTTTTTTTACCCTTTTTCTTTCAGAAAACTGGAAAATAATTGTCAAAATTAGCCAGAAAGTTAAATATTCAATTTAGACACAATTTGTAAATATTTTCAGTCTCATAAAAAAAAAGAAAGAAAGAAAGAAAGCTGCATTTTAGGTGAATTAATATGATTACATTTCAAAAGCTGTATGATTTATAAAATAATTCTCAGTTTCTTTCAGGATGGTTTTTACTTCACATTTGGGGAAAATGGGAAATAAACCTGTTTTTTCTCCCCCTCTTTTCTCTCCCAAAATCATATACAAATTGTTTCCTGGTTTCTTACAGGGGAGACCAAGGGCAAAAGTATCATGGCAGAAAAATGGTTCTCCAATCGACAAGAATCAAATCAACATCCGCAACACTGAAAATGACACTATCATCTTCATCCGAAAGGCAGAAAGGAACCATTCTGGAGAATATAACATGAAAGTGCAAGTAGAGAACTTGGAGGACAAAGCTACTATAGATATTCAGATTGTTGGTATGTTTTGAGAAATAGAAATAAACACATGCCAAAGAAGCAGGCTTCAGCCATTCCAAGGCTGTAGGAAAAGAGAGGAATCCCAATGAGCATATTTCTCAACAGTGCTAACTCTCCACATCAAATTACTTGGCTATAGATTTGTGATCTCTAAGTAAACCTCCCTACACAATGGCAGATGCTTGTTGAAATATGTCAGTCTCTTTTTTTCAGTGTTATGCTATTCGTGTTCTTGTCTATCCAGCGTGCAAACTTTTTCCTATTGAGTGCTATCCATAGCCAGAAATGGTAGTAAATTCATAGTAACTTTGTCACAAGTGTAACGTGGAAGAAATCCTAAATGTGGAAAGTGCTCGAAAGTAGGAAAGACAGACAAGAAAACACATTCACTTTTCATTTTTAACCATCTATTTCTCTACATAATAGGCAAAACTGGTAGCATAGCCTTTATAATGATTGTCCAACTTTGTCTTTTAGGAACACATCTTCAACTGCTTTTAACTTTTCCAAAATCCCAAGTCCTTATGCAATTAAAGAGCATATGCACATTAGAAACCATATTCACAAAGTAGTCAAGTTTTTCATAATTCTGACAAGTCTTAACTTTGGAAAGTTTTATTTTGCAACCTCAGCTTTCTTTTGACATTGGTTTTGGCATATGAGTGTCGTAAGAAAGAAAGAGAGACCTCAAACTAAGTGGAAGACGTGTAGGAGAGAGAGAGAGAAAACAAACAGTGGAAAATGTCAGCTGCCATATTTTTTGTTACAGATCGCCCAGGCCCACCAGAGGTTGTAATTATTGAGGACGTCTGGGGAGAGAATGTAAATTTATCATGGAAGCCACCAAAAGATGATGGCAATGCTGCCATTACTGGGTACACTATTCAAAAAGCTGATAAGAAGAGTATGGTAAGAAATAAGGAGATGTTTAAAAGGCTGATGTACTCATGAAATTCTCTTTTAAAAATAAAAAGCCTTACATGCTTAAACTGATGTAGGTGGACAAAGCACTGATTAGTCAGTGTTCAGAAAATATGCAAGGCATCTCTAAAAATTCTAAATATCTCCTGTTCACTGTATCTAAAGCCTAGAAATGGAAATGTTTTCAGATGGTGGCAAAGAGGAGGAATAAAAAGGAAAGGACAGGTGGATTTGAGGGAAGAAATTCTGCTCTTTTTCCTTTGTTTCTGAGAAAATAAAGCCCCAAGATATTAATTCTGAAGTCGGTAGGTTGCTACTAGAATCAAATGTTGTTTTCAAATCTGTAATGTCACACAGTGTAACTCATTGCCACTCCTTACTACCCATAGCAAAATGCTACATATGTAATTCATAAACTGCTTTGAGATTTACAGATGAAAAGTGCAATATAGAGATGTTTATTATTTTCATTAAGGTAACACAAACTTTACACTTCCTTAAAAGACAGTAGTTGAATTCTTACCATTAACATTCACTGCAAATTTAAACTGGAAATCTAGGGCAATATTTTGGGAGTTGTCTTACCCAAGGGAATCCTTTTGCCACCCCACTCCACTCTACTATGTTGATTTGCCTCGTGGTCTGATGAATTCATTCTTCCTGTGCCACTCTTTCCCTTCCCATCCTTCATTTTTTCTTTCTCTTCAGATTGTAAGAACAAATGGTTTCTGTACAGTGACCAGAACAATGATGTTTGTTGTTTCTAAATTACTGTGTTAACGAGAAAGCAACAACAGCAGTGTCTAAAGTCCAGTGTGTCATGGATCATTCAGGTCATAGTTTCTCCATATCCTCTGTGGTGGTGAATTTTGCAATTCTAGCACAGCTGGCCTTCTACAGAAAGCTGTTTTCCCAAAAGGCACTTTGGCTCTTAAAGATGATCGGATATCAATGCAAACTGTGGCACAGGGAACTCAGCACAATGTCACTTTTAGAAATGCAAGAAAACTATGTAGGGCAGAGAGGAAAAACATCGCTGAGATCATATTGTGTGGTCACATTGCACTTCATATTAATTGCATTTTTAGCATTAACTTCTTTCATCTCATTTTGTTACTTAAGTATTGTGTACTAGGATAGAAATCACATGTCCTGCTACTACTGCAAGACTAAA
The DNA here is from genome assembly GCF_036417535.1 of Chlamydotis macqueenii. NCBI lineage: Eukaryota > Metazoa > Chordata > Aves > Otidiformes > Otididae > Chlamydotis > Chlamydotis macqueenii. The sequence goes on along the minus strand of NC_141556.1, from coordinate 62,524,509 downwards.
GCACTAAAACCCACGTCCCCACCTGAGCCCTTACATATCAGAGGACCACCTGCCTGAAATTACGTATCTCATGAACACTCAACGCGTGGAACAGGGACTAGATTAGTACATTGGTCTCTTGTGAGTACATGTTCCTGCAGACTAGTACATGCTACTGCTTTTCCCTCCAGTCTGCAGTTTTCTGATCTGCAGCAGTGTGGACTAGGAACGAAGGAGCCTGCCTTGCCTCGCCCAATACAACCTTTGTAATACTACATTTCCTAAATCAAACTCTCCAAGCTAACAGAGTTTAACAATTCAGTAAAGTTCACTTTCCATTTGGCCTTCACTGCTCAGTAGTGAGGTCTGTGGTATTCTCATTATCACTCATTTCAGACAGAATAACTAATTATTGCCAGCTTCACTATTTTAGTATCTATTAACGTTCCCTTAAAAGAAAAAAAATCTTACTCCCATGAGCTTGATGATTCTTCTTAACAAACAGTTAATGGCTGAGAGGTGCAGGGCACTGTGAAGCAGCTTACTCTCTGTGTTTGCATCTTTCAGGAATGGTTCACAGTGATGGAGCACTACCACCGCACCAGTGCCACCATTAACGAGCTCGTCATTGGAAACGAGTACTACTTCCGGGTCTTCGCAGAAAACATGTGCGGCCTCAGTGAAGATGCAACAATGACCAAAGAGAGCGCGTTGATTGCAAAAGATGGTTAGATAATTATCAATTCCTTGTCAAAAGGGAAGGGGTGTGTTCGGAGGCTGGAAGGTGACTAAAGGTAAAGGCTGTATCTCTAAAGCATTCGGATGCATTCCTGACCCCAAGATCAGGTAAAAGCAATAGCTAGGACATTTCATATTATGACTTCTTGGTTTGTCCACCTAGTTCATAGTTGCTTTCTTTAATCAAGAGTGGGACATTTTTCCCATGTTCTGGCATCTTCTATGAACACAGATCTCTTACTCGTATCACCACTGGCAGATCTAAGTTGACAAGAACTGGAAGAGGAGTAAAGCAGCTGCTCTGTTAGGAGCAGTGGGTCACTGCCTTTCACTGGAGACTTGGCATCAGCTGCGCAAGTGCTCCTGTCCATTTCAGGCAGGATCCAACAGATAAGTGTAACCCTTGCTTCACATCTCTTGCAGGCAGAGCTGGACAAATTCTGATTCTGAGGTCTAAAAATCCTGACCTTTCAGGATTGAAATGGTACCATAAACATATAAAAAAAAAATTAACAGCCCGTTTATGGAAAGGAAATTCTACCAACGGGTGGTTTAAAGGAAAAAAATCAAACCAGACCACCTCAGTTTGTCTGAAATAAAGGAATGAATGACTGACATGATGCAGAGGACAGACAATCTGTACAAGCAACAATGACAGGCTGAAGGACTGAAGGTCTAGGGTACTGGACCCCAGTTCCATTATTAAAAAGAAAACTACCTCTCTTTTCAAAATAGGATCATGAACAAATAAATGGCTACAGGAATTGCTTTTCATCACTGCTTACTTGCCCTTGTCATGAGAGCAAGTATCAGGCCTAAGATGCACTGAAGCCAGGATGAAAGCTTGGATCAGGTTTTAGTGAAGCAAAGATGTTTAATGATACCTGTGCACAGCAACAGATGTCAGTCCGCCCAGCTGTTTTAAATGCCAGCTGAGTTTGTGGGTGAAGATGATTTATTGATGGTAATCTCCACTGCAGAGCAGGGATAAAGTGGCAGTGAGAAACTAGATTTTACTACCATATTTTCCTTGTACAGAAACTACATCAGTTCAGGTATCTGTATTTTTAGTGCACTGTGTGAAGCAGAAAGAAAAATGGATTTTCAGATATAGAGCCAGTTTGTAATCAGAAGAAATTGTGAAAAGTAATTTAAAAACAGAGTGAACACAGCTTGTCAAGGCAGGCATCCCGCAGTACATCAGTCAGGATCCATCCTGTTCTGTAACGTGCAGGGCATGCAGGTGAAGACACCAAATAAATGTGTATTATTTTGTACACCACCTGTTCAGGAAACAAAGAAAGGCTTTCAGACATCTACGCTATATAATGACCAAGGGTATAGTCATTTCCTAGGCCCACTTCCAGCCTCCCCTACAAAGTGCAATTACTAGAGTCAGGTTGGTACCTAAAGCATACAGATCAGAACAAATTCAGACTCTTTGTAGCTTTTTAAGATGCTTGGGTATTTAGCTACATGCCAACACTCTTTTTATAAATGTTTTATTTTAATTTCATAGGTAAAGTCTACAAATATCCAGTTTATGATGATTTTGACTTCAGTGAACGGCCATTGTTTACTCAGCCTCTAGTTAACACGTTTGCTGTTGCTGGTTACAACGCTACTTTGAACTGCAGCGTTCGAGGCAACCCCAAGGTACAGCATAGCTTGTTACCGCATCAGTAAAAACACAAGAGAGTTTAACCTGACAATAAAAATTGTAATACTATTTTTACTATTTGTCTCACTTACAAGCCAGGCTGAAGGCAAAAAGAGTGGTGTGGGCTCTAAAGAATACAAAAAGTACTTGCCTGTGTATAGGTGTTACAATAGTCACTAAATCCACAGATAACTCAGTGAAAGGGCAGAACCTCAAGAAAAGGCTGGGCTATACTGGGACCAGCACTGACAACAGCTGCACAGTTAATATATCAGCAAAGGTTGTTACTAAAATAAATCCATAATTATTCTATAAAAAGCTAATTATGCTTTAAGAAAGTGCATTGCAGGAATACTGTGGGGACCACATTGGTTCTCAGACCCACTGTGCAATGCATCTTCCAGTTTCCTTTGAGCTGTGTCTTTTTGTGGTCTGTTTTCTGTTATGAAAAACTGAACTGACCTAGTAAAATGAGAACTCAAGAGTGTTTAAGAACATGTTTGCTGTTCACTCTTCACCTTCACAGTTTCTGACTGTTCTGTGTGCAACAGCGTGAAAAAACCCATGCTTTTCTTACTGACTTAAGAGTAATCAGATGTCAAAAGCTATTGCTCAGATGTTTGATGTCATTAGATAGCACTTCTTGTATTGATAATAGGTTTACACTTATGACTTTAATTATATGATAGGAGCTGCACTGAAAAAATCATTCTTAAAAACAGATGCACAACGCAGCCTGTGTTTATGTTTGAGTTAAGAATTACAGTTTCCTTTCTATCAGTATTTTATCTATTTTGTATCATTGCTGGATTACTCAGCTTCAACTTTTTAATCACTTCAAAAAGTGATTAAAAAAAATAAGTTCATAGATTTGTGCATGTGATTTTCTTCTATTTTTACCACAGCCCAAAATAACCTGGCTGAAAAACAAAGTCATTATAATGAATGACCCAAGGTACCGAATGTTCGGCAACCAAGGTGTCTGCACCTTGGAGATCCGCAAACCCAGTCCCTATGATGGAGGTACTTACACCTGCCGAGCAGTCAATGAACTTGGAGAGGCAGAAGTTGAATGCAAACTGGAAGTAAAAGGTAAGTGTTTAAAACCATTGCAAACGCCCTGTTTGTCTGAACATCATCTACACAGAAGTCAAAAGTATGCAAGGCAAATGCAAAACGGAGTTCAAACAACGTTTAAAACTTTCCTGGGTGAAAATAATAACTTGGTTAGGACAAAATAAACTATATTAGTTGCTTCATTTTCTTTTTCAGAACCAGCATGCTGTGCTTATGCGATATAGTCTCTTCCCCGCACCACCTCCCCCCCCCCCCCCCCCCCACGGCAATCCACATCTTCAGTGATTACAGGGCCTTTTTCACAAGTGACAAAATCGTAGACTGTAACTCTCAGAGCTATGTCACCTACCTGAGAAACTCTAGTAAGACTCAGCCATAGAGGTGTCTGGGAAAATATTAACAAAATCATCTTGGCTAAGAGACAGATCTCTAAAGGAAATGGCAAGGGAAGAAGAGAAGGAAGAAAGATTAGTTCAGGGTAGACTTTGTCTGCTTTAAAATGATTTATTAAACAAACCAAACATTTGCTTCCAAGGAAGTTAGTTAGCCAAATCGCATAGCAAAAAGCAGTATTGCTCTCAAGGACACAAGCTAGTTGACATAATTGCTGTATTTGCTTTAAGAACAAAGTATTCAAAACCATGGATTTTGCAAATAGAGGGAAAGAGGATGAAGTAGGTTAGCATTCTACAACTGAAGACATATCTTTATTTTCATTAATAGTTACATTTTATGAATTCCAGTTTGATATTGACTGGGATATCATGAATGGCAATAGGATTTGGATTGGACTCCTATGAATAATCTCAGGACCATATTTTTCAGAAAATTACTTCCTAGGAAAAGAAAGGGTCATATTTAGCTGGACTAACTCCCATGAAAGGTTTTTGTTTCAACTGTGGAATAAGCTAACTATTTCTGAAAAAAAATCAATCTGGTATAAGTAAGGAAAGCTGCCTAAAGCTAGCTGATAGGAAGTGTCTAACTCAGGAATTTAGAGGGAATTTAGGCTAACTGAATATGGCCCTAATTATATTATTTCCATCATGATAGTCTATAATGAAAACCATAATATTTAATATCCTTATGGATTCTATTGTGTTTATTTTGGATTTCAGCTTCCATTTTCTGCATTTTCTGATGTATCTTGTCCCACAGCTCAAATCTGCTAGCAAGAAGCAACGGCAATAAATGTCTGGTCTATGAAGTTGAACATTTAACTAATGTAATGAAAATATGCATAATATGTTTCTTAATTTTCATGACTTATTTTTAAAACCCTATGTTTAAAAGGTGATGTCCTCATCCTGGAAGTATGATTGTTTTCCTTAATCACAGGCAAATTCTCTATTTCACAGTGAACAGAAGACCTCATCATCTGAGAAGGCTGCTTCCTCTTTTTTTTTTTAATACTGAAAGGCCAAGTTAGTTTGCCATTTCATTAAACTTCCTAAGTCCCCAAGCCCTAAAGTTCTTATGCACGCTTACACTCAGTAGTAACGTTTTATTTTTCAGCACTTTGCTAGTAGTACAACGAAATACTACATTTTAAATACAAGAAGCTGTTTATTTCTGTCCTTTGTTTCAGAAGAATTTTTTACACATAATGTGCAGAATACTGTGAAACATCTTTAAGATAAGAAATAATTTAACTAATATCTCTCCATTTTAGGGAGTCCAAATTCCAAATGTTGCCATGGATTATATATTCTTCAGCAATTTCCTTTCCAGCTGTTGCTAAATATAGATGCTTCTGTTGATCTTGGAACTTTTTTTCACTGAATATCAGGATGAATTAGTTTGCTGTTTTTGAAGCATAATACAAACACCATGTCTTCATTCAGGCGCTCTTTTCATATGCAACAGTTTCCAAGAAATTGTTCACCAGCAGTGGAAGCTGCTCTATATTAGCATTTTAAAGAGAGAAGTGTGGAAAGATTATTGCCTTTGATGAATACTGATGGGGAATTTAATTTCTTACATTTATGAACTGGTATCTGAAGTAGGCTGGGAATGCTTAGATCCTTTTCCAGTCAATTAGAAGTAATGTTACTAGGAAAAAAAGCTACAGTTCTGTTCATTAAAGTGGCCACTAGGTACAGCTGAGATGACGTCCCTGATGATTTCTGCTGATAAATGTTTATTTAACTTTCATAGGTCCAGTTTTCTGAGTAGTGTTCTGAAATGGAGAGCACATGATACTCTATGTTCACAGGCTGCCAGGCTTGTCCCATTCACAGATTATTCTTTCCATAATGGCTGCATTAAAGATTAAAACAACAACAAAAAATATATCTGGCAACATAGCAGCAAACATTTAGGGTAGAAAAAAGTCAGAGCCGTGAAACACTAGAGCAGATTTCCTGCAGAGGCTGTAGAGCCTTTTGTACCAAGAATATTTAAGAGCAGTTTAGAAGAATGACAGCAGTACTATTTGTTAGGATTATGACATGCACTAAATGACATCTCAAGATTGCTTCCAGCACTGTGAGTCTGAGATTTTGACTCAGTTCTTCACAATGCCTACACACCCTAGCACCTCAGTCAGATTCAAGTATCCCCCTGATCGTTCATCCCACAGGAAACCTTGGATAGATGCATGGGCTTTGCCTCATGTCCTGAGGGTTGTATTCATCATCTGATCAGCTCATTGAAGCATGTCCTACACTCTCAATTCCTCTGGCATCTTACCTTGGGATTGCAGTTGAACATATCTTTGCTACAGTGAGAATGAGGCTGTAAGAATCACGCCCCTTAAACAAGATTTAGTTCATCCTTCCTCACTTTTAACCAAAACCTCCCACACCCACTGACTGCAAAAAACTTGTAGCACAGACATTTCTAGACACAAAAAGCTTTCTTTCTTCTCAAATAAAGTAATATTTACTTTAAAAGATCAATTGAAAACACGGAATACACGCCATAGACACCTTGGTCTCTTCTCCCTAGTAACCAGTGATAGGATGAGAGGAAATGGCCTCAAGTTGTGGCAGGGGAGGTTTAGGTTGGATATTAGGAAACACTTATTTACTGAAAGAGTGATCAGGCACTGGAGCAGGCTGCCCAAGGAAGTGGTGGAGTCACCATCCCTGGAGGTGTTCAAAGAACGTGTAGACATGGCACTCCAGGACACGGTTTAGTAGGCGTGGTGGTGTTAGGTTGATGGTTGGACTTGATCTTCGAAGTCTCTTCCAACCTTAAGATTCTATGATTCTATGATTATTACTCAGAGCAGTACTTTAGTTTTGCATCACACCAGGAAGAAGTCCTGAAAAATGCAGGCTGTTAAAATCCCACCTGGGCTGTATGTTGTTTCTCTGTTCTTAGCTATGTGATGGACTGCTTCATTAACCTAAATGCCACCTCCCCTAGCTAATGGTTGGCTTCTGAACCCAATCTCATATCAACCATCATCTGGTGCAGTCCCACTGCCTCTCACCAAGCGTGGTACTGTGGTTCTCTCCCAACGGTCTGGGCTGTGAGTGGTCACCCTTGCTGAGCTTCCCCTCTCCATCCTGGCAGGTTTACCCATTACTTCAGACTCCTTGAAGACTGCTTAGACTAGCAATTTGCAGGGCTTAGACACAGTACAGCTGTTGTCAGGTTTCAGTGCTGACACTCTTAACATGACTGGCAGTTCAGCTGATGAATTCAAAGTGAAGGGGATTAAGTGAATACAGCAGCTGTGGCTCAGCAAACCAGGGTATGCTCAGGGTTTGCTATATGATACAGACAAACGCAAATGGGTATTAAACAGCCAGAGTATAAAAACATAATTACATCTTATTTCACTCCTCTATTGACTTACATGTTGAATTCTCATTTTCTTAAGCTTCCCAGCCTGTTTGTTTATCTAGGAGGGCTCTTCGGATGACCACTCATCACATTGACGCACATCAAAGCGTTACAGATTTCTCACTCACTGGAAATAGACTGCAGTGTGTGTGTATGTGTGTTTTCATACGTATAGCTTTAAACTGGTTCAGCTTTACGCCAGCAAGTAACAATCAAGGTCTGAATTTGCAAAATGCTGAGATACTCTTGAATGTTGCCTGAATAAGACGGACAGGCTCAAGGCTAAGCTATCTCTCTGGTGAACATACTAGGTCCAGTGCTATTCTTACAGATCTTTGGATAGTAAGTCATGCTAAAGAGCTCTATGCCATGCAAAAGAACATATTGCAGTAAGTGAATTTTCCTTATGTTGGCTAGGATTTCTTTTATCCATCTATTTCTGAGGTGTTGGGGATCTGAAATTTATCATGCATATATATAAGCCCAGTCCTAGGAATGTCACAGAACTACTCCCAGAACAGTCTAGGATTTCCAATTTTGCAGAGTATTTGAACAACTAAGTAGCGATGAATACTCTGGCTATGAAAACTATCAGTATGCTACACTTTTCTACTTTTTTTTAGCCATTCGCTTACAGTATTTTAGTGTCACATTAAACCCCCTAGTTGTTACTAAGTTTAATGCTCATGTATTGAAAAATAACTACTTAAGATTATGAGCACAATAATTTTAAAAATTTTAAAAAAATACTTATTCTATGATAAAAAAAAGAGTTTGCATTTAATCATGTTATTTCAGCAGACAGTACTTCATTCTTCTCTTTTCAATTCTGCTGAGTGAATTTAAAGATGGCAGCTATATGATTTGCTTGGTACAACTGCACGTACAATGGCTTTTTTTGTAAATGTGCTGAAAAGTCATGTAATAGACCTTAGACAAAACAACAACTACCTCATGTATCTTGAAAGATGATGCATACACAGAATCTAATTCTATATATTACATAAGGAAAACTGAAAACACATCTTTTGAGGTAGATCCCTAACCATGGCTGTACATTTCTCATTACAAGCAGTAAGGAACTGATCCCTTATCAGCTTCACTGAGGTCAATGAAAAGATTCAGACAAAGCACGGTGCTTCTTTTATCATGAAACAAATCTTTTTGGAGAATGTTTATCCTAAGAGCAAAAACCAAGGTTGGTGATCACTCTAATAGGTTGAAAATAGCAAAGATTCTATGTAACAAATATTAATAAATAAGATGTTAAGATCAACTGGGAAGAATTTCAAATGCGAATAAATACCACTATAAATATTCTAATTCCGCAGTGATATATGATGGAGTAATTAACCCAGGAGAACCATTCTTCTTGGCGGGGCATAATCAGGTTTATAATAAGCATACTCCTCTGGACATTCCATTTCATTCCCTTCCTCTCTTTCCACACGTAAACGCATTTTCTGCATGCAAAGTGTGTATTTATTTGCTTTTTTAGATTAAATAGCTAGTGTCTCATGGCATACAATGTCTATGTCACATGAGCAACGAAGGCCAAATTAATCAAGAATATGGGTATTTAACATCAGAGTTACAAAAGGTTTAGACATATCTCTGCTATGCCACTGGGCACAGAATTACCTGTACCTATAAAGAATGTATTAATGACTGGGACTACCTTTGTCCAAAACACTTAGACCTTTCCAGGAGACAGAAATTTGCATCTCAAAAAAGCATCTTTCAGTTAGTCTCTAGAATTATTGAAGGAACAGAAGTGTCATAAAGTTATTTGCTGTGTTTAAAAGGCATTATTTATTACAGAATTATAGTCTTTGGTTGCAAGTTACTGCTCAGAACAATAATCCATGCCTGAGCTTACACTACAGAATCTATGGATGAAATCTTGATACAGTTGAAACTAGTGTTTTTTTTTTTTTTTACTTAGAAGCATATAAATTTACTTCATTTCCTCCAGAACTTATTTTAAATTCAGGTTTGGTGTGGTTAAGAGAATTTGGCTCTTTCTATAGAAATGTGTTTGCTTGTAACCGTGGCCAGATCCAGAACATTTTTAAATGACAGAGATGCTCAGAAACTACTCTCTTGTATATATGCATCCAAATTTACTATTTCAAACCTAAAACATGTTAAGAAATCAGGCTAGATAACGTTCCTGTAGTAGTTCAAGTATTAAGGTATTTATCTTAGGTGGCTACAGTAGGTACAAAGTTGAGTGCTTTTTTATATATATAAATATCTATACGGATGTTTTATAGAGTCAAAAAGTTTGATTAAAGGTAAGGGCTCCTATAAAGTAAATAGCATGCTTTAAGTAATGTAAATGTGGATATGTGACAGAGTACATACTTTAGTGCACAGGTATGTAATTAGTCTGTACTTGATTATTTTGCCTTACAGACTTTCAACATATATATATATGCTTCGGTGTTATGTGTGTGCTTTTTTCCCTAGTGGAAAATACTATATATATATATGTGTTAGCTTCTTTGAAGCTATGTTTGGAAACTTTTATCGTAAATGTCAGTTGCATAATTTGGTTCCAATCTACATTTTAGACTAATTACAGGAATTATAGTTACTTGTACTTATTAATATAGCTTTTACATATTAATGATAATTTTGAAGTGGAACTGGATCCCTACCTTTTACTCTCCATGTGCTTCTATTCCTACATATTTTACATGACTAAGGATTAAAATATCATCTTGACATAATTGTAAGCGTAATTTCACTCAACATTTTCTCTCCACTTTTGTGTTTGCGATTAAATTGTTACTTCTCTTTCTCTCTCTCCCTTAGTTACACAGTAAGGATTTTTGAATGTATATTGTCATCTAAGGTAAGCTTTCATATGATTCTTGCATATGAAGCTTATGTCTGTTTACACGTCATACAATGTCTGCCTAGTATGGCATGATTTTCATTATGTCATTTAATGAAAATGGTTTTTAAATTAGTAGCATGATAGTTTTAATGCATATAAAATTAGATTTTTATAATAATTGCTTGTTATGGTAACTCCTCTTCGTAGTCTATCCCACTACCTTCTAATACTGCACGTTTCAATTGCATTTAACGGTGCATGAGTTAGCATCATTAACCAGCATGAATAAAATGCAAATCACAAAAGAGCATTTTGCATTTACAGTCAGTTCTTTTCACATAGGAATACACCTCAACATAAATGAAATATTTATTCCACAGTTCATTTCATTTAAGAATGAATGATTCCTGTCACAACTTGCACTACATGAGTTGAAACGAATGCCGAAAAGCATGCTTTTTTTTTGTCTGTATTGTGCATCTTCCTAAGGTCGGGAGCAAAGAGTTCTGCAACAATGACGGTGTTAAATGAGATAGCGCAGTCTCATAATCACTAGTAACTAATAGCACTTTCCTTGGATAATCCTTGTGTTAATAAAGGTTATAAATTCCTAAAATCTGTATTCAGGATAAATGCTGTATGTAAGTATCAGCTTTGTTGCATTTAGCTGAAGGGTTCAGAGACAGTGGTACCTTCATCCTGGCAATGTACTTTTGCTTTAAAGCTTTTGGTGTGCTCCCCAAAGGGCTCCGAAGGTAAGTGCAGTTTTTAGCAGGTGGTCTTGCAACTTGCAGACCAGAATACTCGATGTAGATTTGTAAGAGGAGTGGTAATCATATGTAGCTTTCTTATAACAAATGCCACCCTTCATGTTGAGAAAGGGCAGACTCTAATGTTTTTAGCAAAATATTTATCTCTTTCCCACTGTTCCTTCCAAATGTCATTTTATTTCAAAGAAATTAACAGAAATACCCTTATGTTTAGTTTCCATGATACTTTTTTCAATGGCTTGAAATTTCAGCTCTAATTTGGATTATTTGTATTAAATTACTGCTACTACATAAATGGAATCTGGGGTGCCTTGGCTGGTGCATTAGACACTACATACATGTTTTTCTGGGCACTGAAGGAAATATTGTGTCCTGGATTGCTAAAATTATTAAATGTTCTTCAAAAATCTTTTGCTTTGTCCCTTCTTCCGGAACACCAAAGCAAACATTGAATACTTCCTTACCTAGGCTTTCTTATAAGCCTAGGTTTCTATTATAGCACAGTGATTTAAAATAGGTTTGGTTCAGCTTTTTACTCATGGTGGCTAAGCCACAGTAAAGCACATAGACCTAAAAGGCTGGGAAGGGTACTTCTGATACCTGTTCAGTGAATATTGACTGTAACCATCATAAGACTGGAGAATGGAAAAAAAAAAGAGAAAAGAAGTTCAGTTTCACAGAGACAGGAAACAAAGTTTTGGCAGGGCTGGATACAAAAGGTCCCTAATTGTCAGCAGGGCTTGTGAGCATGGACTCTCACTGGTGCAGCTAAGGATGACGCCAGCCGCAAGTGTGGATGTCTATTTTCTATCCAAAAGTTAATCCAAAATCATTCTTCAGACTTCCCCAGCAGATGAACGTTCTGACTTTCGTCACTTCTCTCTGGCGTCTAAAGGTACCTGTATCTAAAATCCTGGCTTTTTTTCATATGATTCTTTTACGCATGTCATCCCACCAATTATTTTCAACAACATGGTAAATATTTTGCTAAATACTTACAAACCATTGTAAGACCCAACAGTAGAATAATTTCAACGTCTGCATGTTTTGCACAACTCATAATTGTCAAGTGTTTTCTACATTGTTCCCTCTGAGCTGACTTCCATCGCTGACTATACTCCATATGAGGTGAAGATTACCACACAATGTCACATGGAGTGAGATAAATAACTGAATATATGACATCTTAGAAATGAAATTCACCCTGTGCAAGAGGACAGGAAAGTTCTGTATAGTAGAGAGATTAAATAATGGTTAATTCTCATGCTGGACTTTTGAACAGGGATGAATTTTATTCCATTTCAAAATGAAGTATGCAATAGGGGCTGACTAAATCTTTGTCACTTATGACAGAAAATAAAGGTACAAAGCCCTTGCTCCAGGGACCTTCAACTTGAAAATTGTCTTATTCCTTGTTTGTAGGTGGGCTTTCATTCTTCAGACTATTGATGGATGGAGTGCCTCCGCATATCATTGATTCATATATGCGTGAAGTGCAAGCAGGCAAAACTGAGGGGAAGTGAGAGTCCGTCCACAGCGTTTCCTCCCACTGCGCTGGAAATTGGTAGCAGAATTGCAGCATTTTAGTTCTTGCAATGACAGAACAAACGTGTGGTTGGGAATGTTCTTTTTTTTTTTTTTTCCTTTTTTTTTTTGTTTCTTATTTGTTGTTTTGTTTTCCCTACCTGCTCTTACTGAAAAGAAAGATTACGCATGGATTGCTTTGGGGTTGAAATGAAATGAACTGAAGACGACACGCGTTTTGTAATGTTCAGCTTTATTTTCTGTTTGATATTGTGCTCTGTTTTTTAATGAGGGAAGAGGAGAAGCTGTGTAATAAACATGAGGAAGCTGTCAGAGTTTGTACTCGGTGGTACAAAGCATATCTTTCTGAGACGGAAAGTACATGGATTAGCCAGTAGCCGTGCCATGAGACCCCTGGAATACATACCTCTTTGATAATGTATCTTATCCACCTGAGAATTGTTTAACAGAATATGCTTTTACTATAACATAGTTAATACATATGTACTTAATGATCATTTAAGCTGAACGTATCTTCCTTTAGAAGTTTTGATTTCCTAAATCCAACCCATCAGTCTCTCAACTGAACTGAAATTGTTTTATTTAATGTACAATAAATATGAAGTGTTTAAGATCTATCAAGTTCTTCTTTACTTTTTGTCTTAGATTTTTCTGTCTCATCTTACCACATTTCTTATTTAATTTCCATATACTGTAGAGCAGGGACTTGAGCCCACCACACTGAGTGGAAAACAGTATCAGCAGTCACCAAATCCAATGGCCTTAGACTTCAAGATACATGACACAGAATGTGAGTGAAGATAAATGCGATGGATACATGCAATTTTTTGTCTATATGTTTTCAATATTTTAAATATTATAAATGCCAATTGTGACAGCTTTCATCATTCTGGATTCACCCCTTTCCTCAGCAATTCATGGAGCTCTTGTAGGTATCATAGCAGAAAAGGGACTCAGACCATATCCCTAGCGAGTTTCCCGTGAAAAACGCCTTAGATAAGATAAAATGGCTCTATTACTCTTCCAAATCTACCCTCATTAACCTCCAAGGATTTCAGGAGTAGGTTGAATGTAAGCCTCCAGCAAACTCTGAAGCACGTGAGACACAAGGTCACAGATACTTTGGCCAGGCTGTCGATTCCCTATTGCCCTGTCATTTATCTACCGGTTCTCACTCTGGCTGCACAGATAGGGTAGGTTATGTGCTTACTGAATAATGATTGATCTCCAATTACGGCTTATAAAGATAAAGGTCTACTTAGACCAGTGGCACAAGCAGTACATTACAAGATGGTTATTTGATATCAGCGCATTTTCAAACATCCAGCAGGCAGTAATTACGCAATAACAAAAGAATGTGTTACTATGAACTGCCACTGCCGAACTGGTGGTTTTAAATTGAATTACTACTTCTTTCACCTTGGGGATCTGAATGCATTCTGTCACTTTGTTCTGTAAATCTTAGTCCCTCCGAGATCCTTTTTCTTCCTTCTCTCCTTCCTATTTTTTTTATGTCTTCTTTGCTGCCATCTGTGCAAGGAAACAATTCTCCATTCCCAGTGATCCTGGATACCCCCACACATGCATTTTACGCTGTCCTGCCAAAATAAATTATTTCCTACACATTCATTCACACCTACACATGAAAGAAGGCAACACATCTACTAAGAAGAAAATTCCACAAAGGATTAATAATTTCTCTTTATTTTCTATCTCACCAGTGAATCAGGTCTCCCTTCACCTGTTTTGAAGCACAGAAGGCTGCAGGAGAGGGTCAGTTTGAATACATGCCACACAGGTTTAAGCTTTAAGCTTCTAAGCACACGGCCCTTATTTAAAAGGATATCAGTCTATTGAGATATATTATAGTCAGCACCAAAAGCAATAGTTATTTTGAGTTTGTGCTTTTCAGTGAGCCAAAGACGATGCATATAGCCATCTGTGCTTTGTCCACAATGATATTTACAGCTTCAAGCTTATGTAGCTATCTGCCTCCTCAGTCTTAATATACTATACCTAATAACCTGGAAGCCAGCATAAATCTCAGCTTTTGTAGGCTCTCTGCCGACAGAATTAGCTACTCTAATTTCTACCAGATGCCAGCACTGTCAAAAGACAAGCTGAACTAAGCTACTTTTCACTGTGTGAATGGTAAGCGTTATACTCAGATGCCCTTAATTCCTCCCAAGTTGCACTGCCCAGCAGTTGCCATTGGCTGCCCCTCAGGCTCCAGATGCACCACGCCAGTAGGAAGTACTGGGTATCGGGCTGTGGGTGGAATTGAGATGCGTGGGCATTAGTGTGCTATAAATTCATACTCTCACTAACTATCCTGACCAGCCAAGCCTCTGGATCAAAAATTAATTGAAAATTACTTTGAGAGGAATGATGGGGACGGGGTGGGATAGGAAAGGAATTTCTAGTAGATCTAAAACAGGCTGCAAAATCTTAAATAGAGAATAATGAAAGACAGTTTTGATTTGTGATGAGTTGTCTAACGGGATTCTCCAGGGATAGTGTTTCATAGATGAAATAATGTGACAAAAACCACAGAGTTAAGAAAATGCTAATAAAATATCAGTTAATACCTGTTTGGGAGAATAAAAATATACCAAAGATAACAGAAACTACAGGCAAAACAACCTAGAGAGAATAGAAGGAGCAGAATATCATGCTGTAGAAGATATGGCCCAATGCTCCCAAGAAGAAATTTCTCCGAAGTCAGCTCACATGGAATTTCCAGGAAATTAGTGAACCTGAAAGAGACCTAGCAGTAACAGAGGACAGCAAATAAAACCTGATCATGGGAGATAAAGTAACAGCAAAACACAAAAGCTCCAGGAGAAACGAAACTAGTAGTGCTTTTATGGCTTATGGTTGTGTTCCCTGATGTCTCATAATATGCGAAACCAGTTTAAAGTCTTCAGCTAGTTGCATTATTCATATGATCTGTTTGCTACGTACACTCTCCATCAACTAGTACGTGCCGAGGTTATAGTTCAGTAGCACCTTTCATAAGGTTTTTGTTTTCTGCTCACTTTCACAATTCTAGTAGGAATTTAGTATTTTTGAAAGCTCTGCCTTGGTGTTCAGTTTGACTTACACAGGTCAAGGAAAGTGGTGACTTGGAATAAGAAGGCAGACATGTACACACACAGATACATACACAGAGAGAAAGAAGAATCAAAGTTAATTTGTAAAAGGGTTTTATTTTTAAGAAAGCCTGAGGAAAATATTTTGTCTTCTCTCAGCTTGCTCTCCTTGCCCATGGAAGGGCATTTGACACCTAAATGTTACTGTTGTATAAATACAAATCCGTTCTCAAATTGCTGTATGTGGAGCTTGATATAGGCTTACCCACTCTCACTGAAAGATCACGGCCAGTGCCAGCCCATTTTTCCCTCACTGAAAACAATCTCACAAATATAGAAAGGGGAGGAGAAAAAAACACATGCAAATCTTTTAAAGATGCTGAAATTGGGATTTGCTGTTTATAAGGAGGTCTTTACTGAAAATCAGAAATTTTTTAAAATATTCCTCTCACTAAAAAAAAATATTTCAAGCTTCTCATACCTTTTATGAAAAAACAAGTATAATATTGCTACCTTTTACAGAGAATTGTGAAGGAAGACTTGCATTATGAATGTCTTCTGTTGCATTTTGAGATTCTGGAGCAAAAGGCGTTCTATTTTAAGCACAGTGTCACTTGATTTTCATGGCCTGCTTTCCTGACTGACAAGTAAAGCTGCTGCTTTGTAGAGCTGAGAGCATTTGGAAGCAAAAGTGTACCCTGAGTACAGTGGAAACGCTGGAAGTCTAAATGCACTGGACTTTAAATGTTAAGTTCTCTTGTTCTATGCTTTGTTGATGAGTACCTTTTAAACTAAAGCAAACCCTTCCCCAAGCTCAGTGGTAGAATTCAATAGGGAATCTATTTCTTCTACTCACTTTTTACACCACTTACTTCCCCCTCCACTTCTTTTCCTACTTTGCCTTCTCTTCTTTTCCTCTTGCTATCAAAAAGAGCTTCAGCAATCTCTCCATAAATACCAGTACCATTGTGTCCGTCAACCACAGTGATGCACAGGGTATTAAAAGAAAGAGTGTTTTACCTTTTCCCAAACCCAGTGATTCCAGTGGACTGGAGATCCAGCTGGCTGTGAATCTAATTCTCACATTTCCCTTTTGCCATTCTCTAGTTGGCTGTTACTGAATCTTTCTTTATTATTTCACATTTGCTGGCAGTTCCTCTCTTCTCTGTGTTGGCCCCCAATCCCAACTGCTGTATCATACTGTATTTAGTGATCTGTAAATTCAATCAGCTGATGAACGACATAGCACTTGGGATGCACATACCATGTCAAGAGATTTTGAAACTATGCTTTTGTCATGTCAAACATTCCCAATCCTTGCAGCAGAGAAATCTACTCAAAGACATATTATCAGACAAAGTGAGTCATCTCCCTTTGAGTAACAGGAAATGGCTCTGTCCAGGAAGTTTTTGTGTCTCTCCAGAAAGTTGCAGCTTCTGGCCCACAATAGAACAACTTAAAAAAGGACTCCTGATTCTAAGAAGATGCCATTTGGACATATAACGGATGTTAGAGTTTGTATTTTATACTTTCTACTTAATCTTTCATACAGCTACACAGTACTCTCCTTTCCTTGTTCACATTCAAAGAAATGTTCACATTCAAAAACCACATACCTTCCTAGAGAGTCAGGGACACATCTAAAATCCTTCACATGACCAATTAAAAAAATTTGACATGCCACAATTTCTGAAAAGGCCCATTTGTTTCTAAGTACCTTCTCTAAGCAGGTCGAGGACGTAAAGGCAGTCTTGTGTAACACAGTGTTCAGGCGCTCCATACGTTTAAGGCCGCCACTCCCCAGGCAGTGGGTCTCCTCCTGGTAATGAGGATGCCTTGCCTGACACAGCAGGGATCGTCTCCCTGCAGACATGGCTGTCATGTCCTGCTGGCTGCAGGGAGCCCACCAGCTGCCCAAGCCCTGCCTTTATTCCTTGCTCCTCCATCAAGCTTCTCCAGCCACATCCCGCATGCACCCCTGCTGTGGTCGTCAGCTGCATTGTAAAACGTGCAAAAGGAATACTTTCAACACAAAACTGTGTGGCATGGTCAACATGCTGGAGGGAGGGGATGCTACCCAGAGGGACCTTGACAGGCTGGAGAAGTGGGCCAGTGCAAACCTCATGAAATTCAACAAGGCCAAGTGCAAGGTCCTGCACATGGGTTGGGGCAATCCCAGTAACAAATACAGGCTGGGTAGAGAATGGATTGACAGCAGCCCTGAGGAGAAGGACTTGGGGGTGTTGGTGGACGAGAAGCTTAACATGAGCAGGCAATGCGCCCTTGCGGCCCAGAAGGCCAACCGCATCCTGGGCTGCATCAAGAGGAGCGTGGCCAGCAGGTCGAGGGAGGTGATTCTCCGCCTCTACTCTGCCCTGGTGAGACCGCACCTGGAGTACTGTGTCCAGTTCTGGAGCCCCCAACATGAGAAGGACGTGGACCAGTTGGAGATGGTCCAGAGGAAGGCCACAAAGATGATCAGAGGTGCTCCAGCACCTTTCCTATGAGGACAGGCTGAGAGAGTTGGGGCTGTTCAGCCTGGAGAAGAGAAGGCTCCAGGGAGACCTTATTGTGGCCTTCCAGTACCTAAAGGGGGCCTACAGGAAAGACGAGGAGAAACTTTTTAGTAGGGCCTGTTGTGATAGGACGAGGGGTTTTAAAATAGAAGAAGGTAGATTCAGACTGGCTATAAAGAAAATTTTTTTTACAGTGAGGGTGGTGGAACACTGGAACAGGTTGCCCAGAGAGGTGGTGGATGCCCCATCCCTGGAAGGGAAGGCCAGGCTGAATAAGGCTCTGAGCAACTTGATCTAGTTGGACATGTCCCTGCTCCTTGCAGGGGGGTTGGACTAGATGAGCTTCAAAGGTCCCTTCCAACTCTAACCATTCTATGATTCCAAAACAAGATCAATACGGAAAATCACAGGGGACAGAGGGATTCAACCTGTGCTACCCGCACCCAGCAGTGACGAGAGGTGGGCAGTCAGGTCCCCCACACCAGGCCCCGACACCGCCCGTAACAGCCTACGGCCCCGCGCAAATGGCGGCAGGCGGGGCAGGCCCTCGCGGGGCACACCCCACTTGACGACCGAGGGTTTCTCCCGGCGCCGGGGGATGGGTATTCCCTCAAGGTGAGACGGGGCTGGTGGGACCGCCACGGGCAGGGCAACCCGCCCAGGAACGGGGCCCTGGCCGCGGGTGAGGGAGCCGTGCCCCGAGGTGAAGGAACCAAGGGCGGGGGGGGGGGGGGGGGGGGCAAGGCGCTGGCCCCGCGTTAGGTGTCGCGCGGGCGGCCGCTCCCCTCCAGCAGGGCCGCCGCTGGGCGTCGGCCTCTTCCGCCTCCCGCCGCGGCCCTCAGCTCAGCTCAGCCCCGCCCCGAGCGGCGGCGGCGGCGGCCTGACCCCGGTGCAGGTCCCGTCCGGTGCGCGGCGAGTGGCGGCATGGCCGTGCCCTGGGCTCTGCCGGCGCCGCTCAGCCCGGCGCAGCTGAAGCGCCTGGAGCAGCACCGCTACAGCGCGGCCGGGCGCTCGCTGCTGGAGCCTTGGCTGCAGCCCTACTGGGCCTGGCTGGTGGAGCAGGTCCCGCTGGGGCTGGCCCCCAACGCCATCACCCTGGGCGGCCTCCTGCTGAACTGCCTGACGGCGCTGCCCCTCATCGCCTGCTGCCCCAGCGCCACCGAGCAGGTACCGCCCGCCACGGCCCGCCGCCGCCTCGCCGTTACAGCCCGACCCCCTCGATCCCCCCCCCACCCCCGCCTTCCCCCGCTTCCTCCCGGCGCGGCCTCGCCTCAGCCCGGCGGCCCTGCCTCGGCCGTGGCCCCGCCGCCCACCCGCCCCGCGGGTGCCGCAGCTCGGCCCCGGGTGTGGGGGTGTCACCCGGATACCTCCTGACAGGTACCGGAGGGTGCGGTGCCCCGTCAGTTGCGGCCCCAGAGCGGTAATACGCGCGGTAGGGGGGGCTAAGGTAGCGCTGCGGCTTTGCCCCGCAGAAATTGGGGGAGCGGTGATGGCGGGGGTCACGCTGTGGGGTAGCAGGGGTCAAGGTGGAGATGGCTGTTAAGGTTTGAATGCCAAAATCCTGGTGAAAAGGCGAGGTTCAGTGGGCTCCTCTCTCCTCCCCGGTCCTTCACTGAGCAGAGGTCCCCATGGGGATGGGGCTCCTACCAGGTGCTTGGCCCATGCTAGGTGCTGCGGAGCAAGGGCATAGCAGGCTCACTCTGGCGTGTGGGACACCAGCCTCCTCCAGGGACCATCTTACATCCCACGCCTGTGCCTCTGCTCGGGCAGCTTGCTGGGAAGGAGATGGAAGCTGTGTCAAGTCAACTCCCTTCTCAAGAGCAAGGCTGGAACAGAAGGGCTGTGGAGGTGGAAACAAACAGCTGCCAGCCAGGAGAGAGGGCGTGGGATGTGCACAAGAGTAGGACAGAGCTGGCCACATGGTATGGCTGATGCCACTTCAGCATCGCTTCGTTGAGAATCAAGGTTCAGTTGTGTCACAGGTGTGTTAGCTGACAGTAGCTCAAATGCTTCCCATCCTCCCGTGGGAAATGTTTAATTGCTTTAGCTCCTGGAGGGAGAACAGGCTTGTTAATGTGGGCTGGTGCTGCTGTCACTTCAGCTGAGCTGCCTACAGTTTCTCTGACAATTGAAGGAGCTCTGTTCCCCAGTGCAGAGTCTTCGTGATAGTGAGGGTGGGAAATATCAGGGGAAAATTGCTTTGTGTAGGTAAAATACCTTGAAGGGTGCCTGTTGTTTTTCTTGCATTCTGATGGTCTTAAATTCTAGTGGCAGAGGTGGTGGTTGGTTGGGTTTTTTTTTTAAATAACTCACGTGTACTTTAGTGAGGGTTCTTGTTGACAGAAGCACGCTTCTTTTTCTCTAGTTGCTTTGCCCATCATGTTAGCAGAGGTGTTTGTGGCAGACATATCAGGAAGCTGATCCAGATGAAACTTAACTTTGCTTTCGTTTTACCCTCATCACTTCCCTGATACACATCACCCAGGTAGAGGCTCTCCGTGGCATTGTGGGCAGTAGGAGATGGGAGGGTAGAGCTGAGTGAATGGTTGGGAACAGCAGATTGTCTTCTAGTGGCACTTTCAGAATTCAAATGCTTGTGGAACTGCTACCTTTAGCTTAGTTTTGTCATGTAGATAGCAATTGTGTGCCAGCTGTGTGTCTGGATGTTCATGTTAGCTTCTCTTTGCTATTCAGAAAAAAAAAAAAGTCAGAAAGTAAATTTTAAGTTATTTTTCCCTTGAGGACTCTTGTACAAAAAGGAAAAGGTTGTGTTGCAGACATCCAGGGAATTATTCCTTCTAGGAAAGCTTAGATTGAGTTTTAGGAACTTTACTGTTTTGTTTTGTTTTGTTTTTTTAAATTGCAGAAGATGAATTTGTTAGAACCTACAGTCTGGACTAAACTTCCTTGTTCAGGTATCAGTATATCGGCTATAAATACGTAGCAGGAAGCCAGACTCCTTATCCTGTTTTTTATTGTTACCCCTGCGCTGTGAGAATAGCCCTCACTTTCTCTTGCTGCATGGCGTAGGGCATTGGCATTGTTGTCTCTGCCCCTTCTTTAATGACTCAGCTTGTCTTCCACCTAAGATGTCATGTGTCTGGATGGCTTTTTTTGAAAAAGCTAAAACTGCTGCAACAGTAATAAGTGCTGCATGTGTGGTTATAGTCCCTACTTTGTCCTTCTGACTTGAATGTGCAGGCTAGAGGGAAAGTGGAACTGAAAATTATGTTAAAGATGATTGAATCACAGATTGAACTCTTGGCAAAGGGCATTTCAACATCACCTTGCTGTGCTGCCATGTCTCCTCTTCCATTCATCAACAAGTCTTGATTACATGATGGACTAACAAGAATTTGTTATGTTCTCTTGGTGGAAGTGTAGGAGCCCTGGCTAGAAGACTTAGGTAAAGGAACAAGCAGGTTTTGGGTTTAGGTGGGGTGGTTTGTTTTTTTTTTTGTGAGTTGGTTTGTGTGGTTGGGATTTTTTTTCCTTAACCAGTCTTAAGTGGGCCATTTCTATTAGTCCTCTATTGAAAACACTGAAGTCTTCATGTTAGTACAAACCATCCAAAAGAAGACTGCTAGCTGGTGAGGTATAAAACAAAGTCTTACAAATGAAAGCATCCTCGGGCTTAATTGAACTTCCTTGGAGAGTAGCTGCTAGCAGATGCTTAGAAAAGATGTCTTTCCCCAGTATACCATTCCAGCTGCCCAAAGACTGTGGTGTAGGGGTTTCTCTGTGATAAATTCTGTTCAGGTTACTTGTTAGAACAGCAACTGATGGATCTGTTTCCCCACAGACCCCTTCCTCCTCATGATTTTGGCTTTTGAATTATATGTTTTGAACCCGTTTGTACTTTCACCTTCCATTATGTCCTATTGCAGTGAATTCCACGATTTAATAATACTCCCCCCCCGCCCCGCCCCGCGCCCCAGTGTAATTAATGTCTAAAACCATACAATGCTCCCTTGTTCTTTTACTATGTAGCCATTATTTCCTTACACACTATTCTTTTTCTCTTCATCAGCATTGGTAGCCACTAAAAGCCAGTTGGTGACTGACTAGCACAATATGTTTTGGCTTTATAGAATATTGTCTGCTTCAATAACGTCGTCTTGTCTGGTAGGAACATGGGTTGTATCACTGTCTCCTGTAAATGCACATTTCAACATAAGCCACCTTATTTGTAGCTAAGCCACTAGCAGACTGCACCCCTCAAGTGCTGTTGTAACCAAAATCCAAGATTTTTGTAAAGTGTTGTCCAGTTTCCTACTCTGTGTAACTTAGGACAGTACTGTATAGAAATAGTATACAGAACTGCTATACCAGGTGTGGATGGGGGTGGGACACTACCTGCGCGTTTCGTGTTCTGTGAAGGGGTGAAATATCTTCACTGTGACTGCAGGCTGGTTTGTTTTGTTTTGGTTTTGGGTTTTTTGTTTTTTTTTTTTTCTTTTTTCCTTTTTTTTTTTTGATACTAATTATAAAACATTTAGGAATGAAAAGTTTTGCTGACTTTTAAGTATGAACAGTGTGTATTTGCTGCATTAGAGTGTAAAAGGAGCAGTTCTTAGGTGAAGATTTCTATTTTATCCCTACCGTTGGACAGTTCATTGTTTTGCTCTACTGCAAGCTTCCTTCTCTGAAGTAGCTACAGTGACTTCATTAGGTTTTGCACATGAATCTTGTACCTCTTCCCATTTTGGGGAAAAGTGACATGTTAATTTTTTTCTTTGCATCAGCACTAGGAAGAAAACTGGCTAAACATAATTATCTGGTTTTTTAAAAGGGAGAAAGGAAACTCTCTGATCCTGCTACTTTCATGGTTGCTCATGGAGGGGCCTGGCTTTGGTAATCCTTCAAGCTCAGCCATGGGTCTCTCTAAAATACCACAGGAAACTAGAATTTTAGGACAGAAGTTCATGGTAACAGTAATTATTACTTTATATTCAATTTGTATCTATTAAAGAAAATATCATAGCAGTTATAGCAGGATCTAAGCAAAGAGCCCCTCCAAACTGATCAGAGCAGATTTCATCCAGTAATAATTTGTCCGCATGCTCTCAGCTTCTTAGGTTCCATCATGTCTCATTTATTTGGTTTTTTTTTAAGGCGCTTGTTTTTGTTGTCTATAATTTCCTGCAGGTTACTGGGAACAGAGGAATACAGGAAGAGCATGGATTATGGATTTGCAGTTTGGGCAGTGATGGCAGAAGATGGCAGGGGCTCAAGGATTCTCATGCAGAGAGCAGAGCTGGGGAGGCTTGTGATGGCTAGCTCTGTAGAATTGCTTAAAAAATGGTGTGGTGCTCTATAAAAGGGTGTTAGAAAGCCATGCATCTAGGGAGACCAAAAAACAGAGGAGGGTCTAGGCGGCTCCAGCTAGCTCTACTATTAACTCCTTGGAGGGAGAGGAACATTGGTGAGGTGCTGTCTCTGCTTCTCTCAAGCTCTCTTTTTAAAACTCCATTTAAAAAACAACAACAACCCCCCCCCACGAAACCCCGAACAAACCCCCCAAACCCCATCTTCTAAACTGAAAGAGGCATCAACTTTAGTTTTTTCCTGGCAGAGGGAGAAATGAAGGGAAGATCTTGACAGGCATGGAATTATGTAAATAGGAAGGGCAGAACTGAGCGTTGTGGGAGAGAGAATAAAGAAGCAGAAAAGAAGGGGAACTGGAACAGCTGGTATGAACTGGGAATATGAAGGAAGAAGCATTAAGCCCCTGACCTGCTAGAGGAGAAGTGTAAAGCACTGGGTGGGGCGGAGAATTGAGCCCATACCCATGAGTGAAGAATGGAGCACTCAGTAGTGAGTGGGAGAAAGAGGTATTTGGCATAAAGGAAGACAGCGAAGGTTCAAGAACCCCAGCACAGAAAGATGGGAGCTCTTTCAGAGAGAGCTTGTTGAAGAGAGGAGGATGCTAAAGGAATACAGGGAGTCCCTGGTGTGCATGAAATTCACTTGGCCTATAGTATAGTTTTGTGGGTTTGTTTTTTTTTTCCTTCCTGCCGTCTCCTCCTGCTGTAATGCAGGTTTAAACAGCCCCTTTCCTTCTGCTGCTATTAGTACAATAGTACATGGTGCTTTGTGTGAAACAGAAGTGAGGGAGATGATCCATATTTGGGAGGAACAGTGAGGATGTCCAGTAAAAATGTCTGTCTCTGTTCTGTATCTGTTCCAGAGAGGGGCTGTGTAAACTTGGATGAAATTAGTTGCTGTGGTGTTGGACTGAGGAAGTGAGACTATGGCTGAACCCGATGAGTAATTAAGGGGGGTGAATCTTTAAATGTTGCGTAAGATTGGGCTGTTGAACCCTCTGGGCTCGAGAGCCTTGCTTGGAATAAGTTGTATGGGATCTTCTTGGTGCATCTAGTCTTCTGCAGCTGTCCGTGCTTTTCTGTAGTGTGGAATCACAGGAGCAGAAGAATGAGGACTGCTCTTCAACCTACACTTTTTCCTGATGGAGAAGCATGCCACACATACCTGTCAAATGCTATATGCACATTGTTTTGTTTTGACACCCTATGGTTCAGTAGATGACCAGACCTGCTGCAATAAATCTGTGTATGACAGTATTCTGGGGCTGTATCATCTTTCAGACATCCTTTTTAATTGAAGCAGAGAAGGAAGCCTTCTTTTTCCCCGCCCCGGGTTTGTGTTCTCTTCTAGTTCCATGAGAATAGCAACTAGCTCTGGCCAAATAATACATTTGCTTGGACAGGATATAACTTTGGGCAGAGATAATAAACACCTTGTCAGTGAAAAGCTGATGATTATTGGGAGCCTCCTGACCTTTCTGCTGAGTCTGTCAGCCATGTCAGCATTCTCAAATGCTCCCACTTCTCTAATTTGCCAACTACTTGGGTTCAGCGTGGGAAGCCAACAGGGGACATCCCTGGATGGAGAGCCAGGCATGTGAGAAGGCGGAGGAGATGGCAGCTGTAGCTGTATTGAGAGGGTGGATAGCAGAGATAATCTGTGGTTTTTAGGAACTTCAGAAACCTCTGTGCACCTTCATTGATTTGGAAAACTGTATTTTACCGATTAAAACATCAGAGCATTCATTTAATCTGCTAAATGCGTAGTTGATCATGAGTAATCTTTGGTTGTTACCACTTTGGGTTTGATTTGAATTGACAGTTTAGGAATGAAATGCTCCAGATTGTGTTTCCAAGCCCTCTCAGACACCTGTTCCCCTGTTCTTACTAGGATCTTCTTCCCTTCTCTGCAACTGCGAGGACACAGATGCATCCGCTACAGGTGTTAATGGATACAGATGATATCCTTACTGGGAAGAGGATGAAAACTTCTCCCCCTCTTTCCAGATTGTCAATGAGCAGAGCGTTCTAGTTTTGGAGTCTGAGAAGAGCGTTCCTTTAATTTGTCCCAGCAGGAGCTACTGTAAACAGACTTGGATCAGCAATCTTAATGATTATACCTGTACGATAACTTGAAACTCAACAAAAGCCATTACTTTGTCAAAAAGACCTAATGAGAGAGATTTTTGTTGAAGCAGATTTATTTATTTATTTTTACATTTAATATTGTTCTGAGGTAAGGTAAATGCAGACGTTGTTACATTGAAAAAGAATTCTTGGCTCATATTCTGTGGGTTTTGGAAACATTCATAAACTGACTGCAGCAACCAGCATGCAAGCCTTCTGTTTTGGTTAGAACGGAGGCTGTATTTTGTGGAGCTTGCATTTCAAAAGACTGTGATAATACCAAGCATACAGCATAGAGCACTATGGCTAATGATAAAAAAATGTGCCATAACAGGTTTCTGTACCTGACTGGTTTCAGTTATGGAAATGATCCAGTTAAATAAGAAACTGCCCACGCTCTAACTTAATTGGTGTTGTGCCCCACACTGTGGGGGAGTGGAACACAGAGTGGGTAAGGAATTTGGCTAGCATATTTAGCACTGGATATAGTCTACTTTTGTCGTGATATGGTGAACCTGATGACTTTAAAGCCTATTTCAGTTATAGGTGGATGGTTGCAAAAGGAGGACAGCCTAATGCAACCAAAAAACCAGTGGTGTCCTGGACAGAATTGCCAGGTACAGCCTGTCTTATTTGCCAAAATCCAGGGATTAGTGTGACAAGTTTCAATAGACCTCAAGCCATCTTTTCGTAACTAGTAGGAGTATGTCACAGTAAGGACCCCTTGTAAGGACTGCAGATTACCTTTGTGGCACTTCACAGTAATATTGGTGATAAACGTGGAAACGTCCTTTAAATACTACATTAAAGGACTACAGTGAAAGTGGTGGTTTCTCCTAGCCTTTCTGCTTGTAGTGCTTTGTTCATAGGTCTGTCAGCAGCTGCCTTGTGTGAGAATATGTTATTCTCCACACAATAAAGTTATTCTGAAAAAGCCAGTATGGGTACTGTGGTAGTTTTAGTATGTGGATTATACCACAAGTTAAATGATCTTAGCTTAAACAGGCCCTAACTGTGCTTTTATGTCCTGGAATAGCTAAGCAGTGGCTGACAGCCCTCTGTTTTGGAAGGGTGGAGAGTGAGAACGGGAGCCGACAGGTAGCTGCTGCCTGTGTGCAGATAATCTGACCAAGCGAGCTTGCGTTGGGAGAGACCCTTGGGCTCTCTGTTCCTCCACATGGCTCTTGGTGCTCCATGAACCCAGGGCAGCAGTAGGCTCCTCCCGTTGTCCACAGGCCTTTCCCCCTTTGTCAGAAGAGAGAAACTTTTTGAAAAGATGGATAAGAACTCACTCCCTGGTTCCCTCCCCATCCCCCAGCACAAAATTCCTTTGTTTAACTGGACTAGTGAGGGAGAAGAAACCTAAGTAACATGACTAATTCCACTGGTAAACATCAAACATGTGTTGCTGTAATCACTTGACATGGATTTTTATAGTGTGCTCTTTAGGGGTTTATTGGATATCAGTATGTTAAATGTCCACTGGAATGAGAATATCTACTCATCCTCTTTCACCTGCTCAAGGCTTCCAACATCATCTGTGATTACAATTTTTCTTCATTTCCTTGGATTAAGGAGAAAGACAGCCATGCCACTTCTTAAGAATTTTCTAAGTTTTCTAGATTTCTACGTACATAAAAATCCAGACTTCTCACCTATAGCCGAAGTCCCTAATTCTTTGACTATCTTTTGCTTCAAAGCTGGGTGAAGCAGCCAACCATTTGACTTTAAATGGTGGAATGTTTTATTAATTAAATTATCCAAATACTGGGTAGCAGGAAAATCATAAATTTGCTGACAATATTGTTTCCATATTAAAAGTACAAAACAGTGATAACGTGGTGTTATCAGCCAGCCTTCAATACATGGGGAAGTCTTAAAATAACAGCAAAATAGCTATTCAGAACTGAACTTCTCTTGAGCCTGTTGGTTCTTGGGAAGGATGTGTTTTGTGGTCAGTCTAAAAGGAGGCATAACTTTTTTCTAACTCAAGTCAGTGAGTATAACGATGATGAGAAGACAGAGTGGCTGGAGGAGCAGCTCGCCTCATCCGCATTCTTATCGCTGCTTTCTGCTGTCCCTGCCTATGAATTGATAGGCAACTGTAATTTTTCCTTTTTTC
This sequence comes from Chlamydotis macqueenii, assembly GCF_036417535.1. Classification (NCBI taxonomy): domain Eukaryota; kingdom Metazoa; phylum Chordata; class Aves; order Otidiformes; family Otididae; genus Chlamydotis; species Chlamydotis macqueenii. Next base: position 62,496,916 of record NC_141556.1, on the reverse strand, counting down.
CTAGAGTGACAGTGGGCTTATGCAAGTGTGGAAAAATCTCAGCTCACTGAGATTTGATCTGTTGTCTAAATCTGCTTAATAGCCTTTACTGGATTTAGGAAATACATGTGATCACGTTAGTCTGTTTGTGCTGCAGGAATTGCAGAGGTGTAGAGCCACCGCAGCTGTGCCTTACCTGGGAACATGAAAGGACTCAGCTGTGCCTGTTCCCTGGTTTAACCTGCAAGTTACATTTCCAGCATTTATACTTAACTTTGACACTCTTTTTGTGAACAGTGCTTCTAAATGTTAAGGAAACCTCTGGAAACTACTTGAGACCAAAATGTTACTTGTACTTTGTTCAAAAGTTGTTATAAATAATTTTTAGTAAAAACTAATTCCTAGACAAACACACACTCACTGTGTGTATGAAAATAGTGCTTTTGAAATGTACTACTGTAGGACAATTCCCTTGAACCTAAGACTGCTGAGAATGTATGTGATTCACAGCTTGTTTTGAAACTCTGATCAGCTCTATCGATAGTTGCTTCTTCATATTTAGTGAATGACTTCATTTTTTCAAACCCTTGTCCAAAGTGCCTATGCAGTCAATTTTTTTTTATGTTGGAAAAAAATCTCTTTCCCTAAAAGCTGAAGTCTTTATTTAGTAAAATGTAACAGGTTTTTATATCTATTATGTTGTAAATCTGAGCATCTATCACTTAAATAGCTGAGAATTTAGTAAGTGCCTTAGTACTACTTTCTTTTTTAAAGATTAATTTTATTTTCATGATTTCATTCAGCACAAAGAATACAAACAATTACAGAAATACTGTGGGCTGGAAGAATAAGTCAGTTGATGCAGAAGAGAGATTTAAGATTTTGTTTTTTTTTTTAAAAATAAATAGAAGCACCTGTGTTTCACTGGTGTATCTGGAGTAGTTCATTATAGTAGTTACTACAATTCTTGTAGAGACCAGCACACAGAATTTGGTTTGTCCGTTAAGTAAGCATGATGTATGCTTTTGTACTAAACAGTATTTTACCTTAATGAAATTGGGAACTGCCTAGTGACCTTTTTTGTGAATCTCTTTCAGGCACCTTTTTGGGCATACATCGTGGGTGCATTAGGACTTTTTATCTACCAGTCTCTGGATGCCATTGATGGGAAACAAGCCAGAAGAACAAACAGTAGTTCTCCTCTAGGAGAACTCTTTGATCATGGTTGCGACTCTATTTCCACAGGTAGCCTTAACGTACTGTTACTCATCCTAGTGTTAGAAAAATATACCTATTTTCAAGAGGAGCTGATTCATCACAGATTTGTTGAAGTTGGAAAGGACCTCTGGAGATTGTCTAGTCCAGCCTGCTGCTCAGAGCAGGGTCAGCATGTTCCGTTCTCTTAGGATAACTTCACCATCTCCTGGTCACTGCAGCCAAGGCTGCCTCTGACCTTTGTATCCCTGACCAGTATCAGGGAGGATATTTCAGAAGTACTTTTGGCAGATGTTGGGTAACTTGCGTTCTGCTCTTACTTACTGTGCATCTTCACGTACTGTGCTCTTTGAATGAGCTAGATGGTGAACAAAGAATGCTTGGAGATTCTTTACTATACATAGCCTGTGTTTTCCAGTAGGGTACAGGTGATGCCTAATAAAAAAAGTATTTTAAGGAGCTAAAAGACTGATGCTAGTATGTGAAACTAAGGATTCTGTTTTAGGAGTGAAGTGCCAAAATGCCAGTTTGGTAATAGGGCATCCAGCCTGGCACTTAGGAGAAGGTCAGAGGGACCTTGACAGGCTGGAGAGGTGGGCCCGTGCCAACCTCATGAAGTTCAACCAGGCCAAGTGCAAGGTCCTGCACCTGGGTCATGGCAATCCCAGGCACAAATACAGGCTGGGCGGGGAATGGATTGAGAGCAGCCCTGAGGAGAAGGACTTGGGAGTGCTGGTGGATGAGAAGCTCAACATAAGCTGGCAATGCGCCCTTGCGGCCCAGAAGGCCAACCGCATCCTGGGCTGCATCAAGAGAAGCGTGGCCAGCAGGTCGAGGGAGGTGATTCTCCCCCTCTACTCTGCCCTGGTGAGACCCCGCCTGGAGTACTGTGTCCAGTTCTGGAGCCCCCAACACAAGGACATGGACCAGTTGGAGAAGGTCCAGAGGAGGGCCACAAAGATGATAAAAGGGCTGGAGCACCTCTCTTATGAGGACAGGCTGAGAGAGTTGGGGCTGTTCAGCCTGGAGAAGAGGAGGCTCTGGGGAGACCTGATAGCGGTCTTCCAGTACCTCAAGGGGGCCTACAAGAAAGATGGGGAAAGGCTGTTTAGTAGGGCCTGTTGTGACAGGATGAGTGGTAATGGTTTTAAAATAGAGGGGGGTAGATTTAGATTAGAAATTAGGAAAACATTTTTTACGATGCGAGTTATAGAACACTGGAACAGGTTGCCCAGAAAGGTGGTGGAGGCCCCATCTCTGGAAACGTTCAAGGCCAGGCTGGATGAGGCTCTGAGCAACCAGATCTAGTCAGGGATGTCCCTGCTCCTTGCAGGGGGGTTGGACTAGATGACCTTTGAAGGTCCCTTCCAACCCTAACCATTCTATGATTCTATGATAATTTATATTCCTTAGAAAAATGAGTTTTTAAAAAAGTAACCTTTGCTCAGTTTTACTTTCCATAACTTAGCTGCTGTTGGTGGCAATGCCTGTACTTCTATAAAAGCATAAGGGCTGATACAGTTGCCCTGGAGTTGGTATATTCTTTATGCCTCACTTCCCAGAGAAGTGCAACTACCAGTTTCTCTGAGCTGGGCCCTTCAGCTGTCACAAAAAAAAATGTGAGATGACAAGGCCAGAAGAAGAGAGAACTACTACTGTAGGCTAGAAGGTGTGGTCCTTGGTTGGAAGAAAAGGAGTCCTGTGTTTTGGTCTCTCCTGCCAGTACTGTTAGCTATTCAGTAAAATATTGGTCATATCATTACTTTGTTATAGTGATGTAAAATGCCTTGTCATTTTTTTAAAATTCTCTTAACTGCAAGCAAAGAGGGTATATGACTAACATGTTCATTTCTGCTTTTCAGTTTTTGTTGTCCTTGGATCCTGCATAGCAATCCGACTAGGAACGAATCCTGACTGGTTGTTTTTCTGTTGTTTTGTGGGACTGTTCATGTTCTATTCTGCTCACTGGCAGACATATGTATCAGGCACACTAAGGTTTGGAAAGTAAGTAGGTATCTTGAGAAATACACGTGGCTTAATGTCTGAGACTGCTAGCTACTTGATTTCCATTTCTTCTTGTTTTTTTTTTTTCCCTGCTCTCTCTTCCTCTCACCTTCTTCCTCATCACCCTCCCACCCTAGCAACTTGTGTTTTACCTGGCAAGAACTTTAAAACTCTGCATAATACTGAGCACAGGTCTTGTTCTTTTAGCAGCTGATTTGAGCTATATATATGCTTTGCTTGCATGTGTTTGGCTCTTTTGTCTGTGGATTTCTTCTCAGAACCCATAACAAGTACCATGCAGGCTCAAGCCAGAAAGGTCTTGCCTGCAGTGTAAACAAGTGCTCTGTGTAGGAGTAGGGACAGAGCAAGCACCTGCAGTTCCTCCCTTTGTAATCTCCCAGCCACAGAGTGGTTTCAGCCCAAGGGACTCTGAACCACATGCATTTTCAGAGAAATTCCCCCGCTAATAAGTTTCCCTTCCATAGCCATTTTCAGTCTTCCTTCGAATGAACTCCCTGCATCCTTTGGCAAGGAGTTCCACAGAGCTATGACAGTGCTTGAAGAATGACCCCAGGTTTATGTGGGGGCTTTTCTTTTACTCTGGCTCATTGGTTTTGGTGTCCTTTAGGTTTTGTATTATGTCTCCAGTCTTGTGATCGCAGTGATGCTGTTTGTGACTTGGTAGAAATTTCACCTGTTCTCACTGCAGTGTAGGAGGAGGAGTCACAACATTCATGTAGAAGATAACAATTTCAATTTAACTCCTAATACTGTGAGGATTGCTGCACCCTCCAGCAGTGGTGGTGCCTAGCCCTGGCCTTTTGATGTTTTTCAACAATGAGCTGCACTTTAGTAATTATTTCTAAAAAGAGGAAAAGATCAGAGACTTCCGTAACAGCAGAACTGGAAATCTGTGATAGATGAAGGCCACCCTTCTGATGATCCTAGTCACTTGCTAAGTCACCTGTTTACAGTCCTACTTAGCTCTGACCTGCAAGAAGCACCTTAGCAAATCTGAGCATCAGTGGCACACAGGCTAGTGATCAGCTGTCCTTGCATATTGTTGGATGCCTGTATCAACACAGCTGTCTCTGGTAATGCTAAGAGCTCTTTTATTTGCTGATAATGCATTTTACCGCACAAACTACAACTCTTCTACCTGCCTACTCACCCTACTTTCCTAAAAGGACATCTTGTGCTATAAACAAAAATAGATGTTTCAGAGTGATGGCTGAAATAGCATAATTTCCATACACGACAGTGGACTACAATGAAGGGAGATAGACTGTGTGTCCTGGTTCTGGCTAGGATAGAGTTAATATTTACCTGAGCTGGGTGGAGAACTGAAGCTGGTAGCCCCTATGGCTGGGATAGTTAACTAATTAGCTAACAGCTGGGGTTCATTTACCCAAATTAGCCAAAGGGCTATTCCATCCCATCTGACATCATGATCAGTATATAAGTGAGGAGGGTGCTGAAGGGAGTCTCCCTGCTACTTGGAAGAAACTAGGTGTGGAGATCTGTTGTAAGCTATTATACTGTATTTGTGTTCCATCACTGTTTTGTTTTCTTCTGTCATTATTGTTAAATTTACTTTTTGTTCAATCTCAACCCATGTGTTTGGTTGTTTTTTTTTCCTTCTGGTTTTCTTTTGTTTACCAAAGCTCCTCCTATTCTCTCGGAGAGTGGGGGGAGTGAGGGAGAGACTGCGTAGTCTGGTCCCCGTTGGGGCTGAACTATGACACTGTGCCATGAGCTCTGGGATTTTGCATACAATTGCTTTTCTGTGCCTTTCATTCTTGCATAAAATGTGAGAATGATTTCCTTACAACAGGAAGGCACTGAGACTCCTACACCACATAAAAATTTCTTCATTAAAAACTTAATAGCTTCTATGTAAATACAGTGATAGTGCATAGTACAAGCAGTTCGGAATGGCCTGGTGTTCCGTGTTTGCGGTTTGAAGTTAACTAGACACAACTTTTATCCAAGATAACTTATTGCTGTTTAGTGAAAACAGGTCTGTTTTTTCAAAGCTTGCAATTTTATTTCTCTGAAGCATAGAGGTGAGAGTCTAAATGAAGACAATTGTATATTGCTCTAAATAGGATAATACATAATAACAGGGGTGGAAGCTTTCACTGGTGTTGTTCCTGAATTAGCAGCACTTGATTTTGTAAGTCCAATGACAGATGAGAGCGTCCTAGTGCTGATGGCCAGGAAGAATCAGAGCAGCTGGGGGCTGTGGCACTGTCAGGTTATGTAGAATAGCGCACAGCATCTGATTAAAATCTTTGGACTCTGATTTGGGCTGTGTTGCAACCAACATTCTGAGCCTCTGTAAAATTAAGTACTTAACTTTGACACATACACTGACTCAAACTTGAAGTTCGAGCCTCCTCCTGCCACAGCAACAGCAAATGCAGTACAGCTAAGAAATCCAGGTTTCAATAGCACAGAGTGCGAACCCTGAACACTTGAGCGTGCATATGGATGCTTTTACATGACGTAACCAAACAAGTTCAGTGTGCAGCTACAGCAGTGACTGGGCAGATGTAACACTTCATCCCCAGTAAGAGACTGAAAAGCCACCTCCCAGCAGTGCTGTCCCATTTCCCCCCTGCACAGACTCTGTCACTTGACTTCAAGCCAATTCATGAAACAGGCAGAAGATTAAAAACCTCCGCTAGGCTGGCAAGCTGAACTGGTTCACCTCACAGTCCGATGAGCACTACAGCTAGTACAAGTGAGGGAGCGCAGTGGCGTGGGAAGGAGAGGACTCCCCATTCCAATGGCTTTGAACAGTGAGGAGCACCTCAGCATATTGTCTAGTTGCAGCTTAAACTTCGGCTCTTCTAAGACTAAGTCTGAAGCTTGTGATGAAACTTGGTGTATTTTATCACTATCTTTCCAATGAAAGAAGAGACTTTAATGTTACGTTGATTATCAAGAACAGATAAATGTTTTCCATCAGCCAAGAGTTGCTTCCTATTTCCCTTCAAAAATACAGTTTCCTGTGCAAACAGTTCACATGCTAAGCAAGTAATGATACACGTTGACTTTGGTCATAATACCTTAAAACAGTAAATTTATTCAAACTGCTTAAAGAAATATTTTATTTTAAATATCCATTGTCACTGCTGGTAACTTCAGTACAAGGATCAGGTACCTGTCGCAAAACCTTTGGTAGCATAAAAAGCACCTTAGATGTGCACATTTATTTTAAAGCTCTGTTGAAAGTATCAGTTCTTTCTCTTGAGCCTCTCCTTAACATTTTTTTATATATTCAGGTCTTCTCAAAACATTTCAGCAGTCAAATACAGTAATAAAGAGTTGGCTATCTTGTCTTGAGAACATAAAAGGTGGAATACAGAGTTGACTTGAGGGGGCATACAAGGCCACCTATTAAAAATGGCTTTTATGGAAAAAAGCAAGATATCAATTATATGTCCTCTGAAGCAGGACAGATGCTTAGCTATGCACTGACTCAGTCCTCAAAATACTGTCCTTACGTTTTGTAGGCTGTATCTGTTGAGTTTTCATGATACAATGGCTTAAGTAAATCCATTCTGTCCCAGGCTGCACGGTCCATACTTTTATATAATATGCTTTTAAATAAAATGTTTGATCGCATGTACCATGAGCTTGCCTTAAAGTTTGATTGAATACGTACACAGCAGCAAAATTTTGTACAAATTTTGTAAATTTGCAAAATTCTCAAATAATTAACAATATATTCATTAAAGATTTTCCCCCTATTAAAATTATATGTAGCTTATTCTAGATAAGGAGTGTAGGTTTATTTTTAAATCTGAACCAAGGATGTGTACTTCAGTATAAAGTGTCTTTCTCAGTCAGGGAGAATTATATTCTGTATACGCTGACATAATTTGAAGTACTTTTAAGGAGATAATTTAAAGTCACTGTTTCTTTAATCCCCCTCCCCCTGCCTTACAGAAAAAAAACCCCCACTTTTTCTTTAACTAAATTTCCCTTTTTTCCCTTCATAGAGTTGATGTAACTGAAGTTCAGATAGCCATAACAATGCTGCTCTTGATATCTGCATATGGTGGAACAGCAATTTGGGACTACAAGGTAAGTGTATCCAGTATTCAGAGTTCCTGTTGCGTATTCAGTTCCTGTTAAGTGTTCCCAGGCCCTATGGTATTTGAAGCTGTTTTGTGCAAGTACCATCAACACCTACTACTCGTCTACTGTTCTGCTTTAGCTTATGGTACAAATGCAGGTTATTTTTATGTTGTAGCTAATGGGTATAAGAGTGTGACTTCCTATGCATAAATTTAGAGCTACGTAGAGGAAAAAAGACCCCATCTGCCACATAGAAGCTTCTGATCTGGAACTAATATTCTGCAGATACTTAAGCTTTAACAAATTATTTTTGTTCTAATTTATTTCTTTTGTGTATTTTATTGTAAAACATATATTTCTGTTCAGTTAAATTGTTTATAGGGTGGTTTGTTTCAAAATTTAAAGATTAAATGCTTTAATCTAACAAAACTATGGGATGAAGTCAGGGGGTTTTTGGTTAAGTAACCCATACTTACATGCCAGTGGAGATGTATTGACTTTTAACAGTTATGTCAGAGCTGACATAAATGTAAATATCTATATTTAAAGAACTGTTTTCTGTCCAAAACTATTTTCCTATCTCTGGCTCTTATTCTGATCTTTAAAGATGCAATTTAGTGGATAGAGTCAAAAGTACATTAGACTAACATCTTCATCCTTTCTAGGGTCTTTACTCAGAAATATATAGCTCTGCTTGGTTATAGCGGATGGAAGAGCTGAGACCATTCCATGCTATTGATAACCAATGCAAATTAATTTAAATACCAACCACCAAGTAATTCAAATTAATTCACAAGTTTACTCAGACATTTAGAAATGTTTAGCTAAACTTTGTTTCCTTTCCCCATCCTGCAAGACTCTTTTGTTCTATTTTCAAACAGCTTATTTTCATGTTGGAAAATAAAGTAAGAGCATTAGACTTTAAGTATGATTGATTTTTCTTAATTTTAAGATCTGTGGTAGTTATGCTGTATCTCAAGAAAATTTATATTCAAAAATATAGTCAATGGTTTCAATTTATTACTACTTCTTTTTTTTTTTTTTTAAATCCTCTGCTCCCTTTGGAAGTTTCCTTCAAACTGCAATTGATTCTGAAAGGTAACAGTTTAATTAAAATTTGTATCTGGAGACTCTTTTAAATGCAAAGATAGAGCATACAAATAACATGTACCAAAACACAAAGGAGGCAGATGGCGTTTGTGTTTCCTGTGGTTCAGTGTTGTTTTACCCAGTGAAATAGAAGGAACTATCGTTCTCCTCCCTCCCATGCCTTGGTGATGCAGTAGTCTGTGTCTAGTTTTTGCTTATGTAGTAAAAATATTTGAAGAACATTGTAAGGACAGAGTAAGCTCTAGCTGAATTTCAAGAGCAGAACTTAAGTACTCAAAAATGGAATTTAAACATTCCAAAAGAAATTAGTCTTCTCCTTAGTAAGGAAACAAAGTCCAAACATTACCTCCTGACCTTGTTCCTGGGAAAGTGAAAGTTCAAATAAAACTATTGTTTAGTAGATATCAGTAGCTTTTAAAATAACTTTTTAAAAAAGTTGTTATCCTTGACTTTTAATATCTTTGTCTTGTTTTTCCTGCTAAGGTCCCTTTGGTGGGCTTAGAACTGAAGTTCTTTGCAGTTTTTGGCATACTGTGTGGAACAGCACTTTCTTTTTTCAATTACTTCCGTGTCATCTTTGGTGGAGGGGTTGGAAAGAATGGATCTACAATAGCAGTAAGTTGCTTTAAACATATGAATGACGTTTGCATAATCTATGCCCATAATTTATTGCATTTCAGATGATCATAAGGATTTTATCAGTTTAAGCATTTAAGCAGGCAAGCATATGAGTGTTGGATGGCTAAAGCAAAAACTTCATTATTTGTCTTCTCTCTACTTTTTACTGGATTTTTTTTATGTCACAGGAATCAGCAATTAATGTTCTTACAGAATTGATTAGTGATCACTGCAAAGGAAACTAATAGCATTGGCATAATGCTAATGGCCTTGCGCTGAGTTTTGACAACTCTGATTTTATTTAATGGGATTTGCAACACATATAAAACCTGGACCTTATTGTGTGACCAAAGCCTAAGACAAATTTTCTGTCCATTTATATTTCAGGGAACAAGTGTTCTTTCACCAGGCCTGCACATTGGACTACTTATCACACTGGCCGTTATGATCTATAAAAAGTCTACAACTCAGCTGTTTGAAAAACATGCTTGCCTGTATGTCTTGACATTTGGATTTGTGAATGCTAAAATCTCACAGAAGTTGGTGGTAAGGAATCTTGTTTCAGTCCTAAACCTCCTAAAAATAAACTGGTCTTGGCTTAACACTTGCTGCATCAGTGGACCCTGCAAGTTTTCCCATTCTGCTCTGCCACTGTATTTCCGGTGTCATTATGACATCATTATGACCAAGACACTGAACTAGACTCTCTCCTACGGAGAGATTATATATGACAGTGATGCAAACGCATACTCATTGTTGAATGTATTGGTTAGAATTTTCAGTTTTGTTTAACTTACTCCTAGAAATATACTGTCTATTTTTAACATCATAACTGTGGTTCTTCAAGCCTTACTAACAGTGTTGTGACCTCTGATTTAATGATCTGAAATAGGAGTTTACTTTAATCATTAAGAGAGACTTTTTATCTCTGTTGTAATTAAAAACCTCATCAATGGATTAAAAAAAAATAAAAACTGCTTTACTACATATTTCCTAACAACAGTAATCCAGACAGCTGATTTTTTCTTTCCCTCAAATTTTTTAAACACTAGAAAACAGGTATTCTACAGACTTTCCTGCTGTACAGTTCACCTAGTGAGCTACTAACTTGGTTCAAGAGAGAGAATGCTGATAAGAAGACCAAGGCTTAGGACTGAACTTGAGGCAGTTCACCTATTCTGTCAAACACCTTGGCTCCCTTCCTCATTCAGAGGACCCCTCGGTCCTCGCAACCAGCAGTCAGCACTGGGTGTACATCAGCTCACTCATGGACACTTCTGACCAAACCGTGGTTTCCCTTGATGCTTTATGTGTAGCTTTGAGGGTAGTCTGCTCCAGAGGCAAATCTGTAAAGGTGGCGGGGAAAGGATTCTGTGGGTTTAGCACTCTGTTTTCTGATACAATTTCAGGAGGCCTTGTCCTTCAGGCACTCGAGTAAGCAAACTGCAGTAAAAACATAAGGCATGACCAGGTGGGAGGCCCAGTGGAGACATGAGCCAAGGTCTGTGCAGTTTGTGTGTGGATGTGCCAGAGCTGCTCCGTGGGTGCTAACCCTGAATAGCTGTTGCACATCAGGCCAGATGTGAGCCAGGAATCGCGCCCTGCAGCGGATCCCTTTAGCAGGAGAGATGCATCCTTAGCTGGCTTAGAGTGGAAGCCTTTGTCAGCTCTCCTATACACGTAAGCCTTTGTGGTTTCTCTCACCTTTAGACTAGGACACTCACCGGCTTTTCCATTAATGCTGCTGTTCAGCGTAGAATTGAACGTGATCTGTATTATGCTGAGACCACTTTTTAACAGGAACCTCTCAGTACCTTAATCATACTTGCCAAGTATCCACAAGCAAGGAACGACAGGGTGATGATTTCTTATGGCAAACTTAGCACCCAGACTGCTTTCCTTCTGCCACTTTTGAGCTTCCTGGTATGGACTCTTCACGTGTCCTTTATTAGGTATCCAACTTCTGACAAAAAACTCTTCTCCCTCTCAATCAGAAGTGAGCTTAAGTTAAGTTGTCCCTAAGAATGCTCAATATGGAAGGACCAAGATGTGTATGGGGAATAGATTCCCTCCCTCCGACCCCAGTAATCTTCCTCTCTTGGTCATTCTGTAGTGTGCATACATCGCTATTTCTGCTAAATGGTGAAAATAAGTCTTGTGACACAAGTGAAAGCCTAGTTTCTAGAATCACAGAATCATTTCTAGTTAGCTTTTGTCTAAGTAAAACCCAAATTTTCAACTTAGACTGGAACACAACATTTCCAGTGAATAGTATTCATTTTCAGTAATACACTTGCATAGTCTTACCCTTCAAATACAGCACTGAAAAAATAGAGTGGGGAACCCATGCGAAGAGCTAAAATGAACTGGTCTAGATGTAACTTAACAAAAGAACACTGAATGACATGTTTCTTACAATGTCAGCAGATCCCAATTGATAATTCAGATGATAGCTGTTATCACTGATTAATGTATTATATATTGATTGAGTAACCTGGAAAGAGGTTACTTGGTCCTCGGGAAAGAAACTGTCAGGGAGCAGCAGGCCCCAAAGCATGTGTGAAGCCCTTGGCCCACCTGCAGATTGCTTCCCAAGAACTGTGGACAGAAGCCTATTGCTGGGCAAGGATATCATGCCGGTTTTCTGGTAGTTACACTGATGCATTTTTGCATTTTTTTTGTCTCTCACCTTTTTCTTTCTTTCTTTTTTTTTTTTTTTTTTTTTTTTTTTTAATTTACATAGGTGGCTCACATGACAAAAAGTGAAATCTGTCTTCAGGACACAGTGTTTATTGGGCCAGGACTTCTGTTTTTGGACCAGTACTTCAACAGTTTTGTTGATGAATATATTGTTCTATGGATAGCACTGGTAAGCATTTTTTTTTTTTTTTTTTTTTTTTTTTTTTTTACTTTTCATGTAGAGCATACTTAAAGGAATGGATTGAGAACTGTCTCTGTCACTCTGCTATGCCACTTCTGACTAGTTCAGATTTCATCTGTCACTGTGGAGCAAGTGCCAGGATGCCATGTAAACATGTGTTCTGGGAGCTGACCAGCTTTCTTTCCCTGCAACAGAGATGTGAAAGTAAATTTACACATCTCTTTTGTAATTATGCTTTAGTTCAGGTGATTTGTTTAAAGTTACTCTGCTAACAGCAGACTAATAACCTTTGTTTATCAGATTTTAAGTGTTTAATGTGGTTTGGGTTTTGGGGTGTTTTTTTTCTTCTTCTTCTAATAGCCCACTCGATATGTTAAAGCACTCGTTAAACTTGTCACTTCAATAGACTGATTAAAGTATAGATACATTTATAGTGGGGACAATTATTTTGAATGTTTGGTAGTTTTTTGGTTTTTTTAATCTGTTCTCTTTTGTTCTTTTGAAGTTCATATCCTTGTTTGATATGCTGAGATATGCCACTGGTGTATGCCTACAGATTGCTGCTCATCTTCATATACATGTCTTCAGAATTTCATCTCATCAAGCTCCTGAACAGGTTCAAAACCATAATGACTGATTAAATAGGTCAAGGACAAGAGGGGAAACAGTTAAGGGAATGTTAAATGAAGCTGCCTCTCTTTTTTGGGAAGGCAGATTAAGCTTTTCAAGAAAACAGTTTCATGAGAAAGCTCGCTCTATCCCAGATATTACCAGATGTTAGAATTACTAAATATGAAGTCCTGCAGAATCTATTATGATCAGTACTTTTGAACCAGGATGCATTTCCTGCTGCGTTCTAGACATAGCAGCTGTTATTTCGTATCAGGAATACCATATTTGAAACTTTTGCCATTTCCTGTTAGGTAACCTTAATTCCGTATTTCTGGTCTGGTGAATGTAGACTGAAAACCAAGGTGCTAACCAAACAGAACTCAAAGAGGAATTTCACTTTTCCCTAGACGAAGTGACTAATCTTCTAGCATTAGTTTCTAAAGTCTTCTTGGAACAGCTGTGAAGTGGGAGTCAGAGGTATCAGTGAATACAGTACTGCATTATTAAGACTAGTGAAAGGAGGAATCCATGACGTAAAACTACTCATTAATCTCTTCTGGTATTTCTAAAGAACAAGCTACTGGATCAGTAGGATGAAGGAGGTAGCTCAGGAAAACTTTATTCTATTTCAAAATACTGTTCTGAGTGCCTTTTAGGATTCATGCATTTTCTAGTATGTAAGTGTATAACCTACTGTTACTAAATATAATTGTAGTTTCTATTTTCTTTCAAGGCCAGTTTCTGGGTTTGTGGTCATAATAAGGTTTGCCTCATTGTGCTCCATCACTGTTTCTACTATAGGTAGCTGTGTACTTCATGGACACTAACTTTACCTCCCATAATCTCTATCTGTGAAACTGCACAAGTGAAGGACAAAGTTCAGTGATAAGCTTAAATGACTGTGACAATGCTACCCACCCATGTATCATTCCCTCTGAAGTATGTTTGCTGTCGCTGTGTCCATCTACCTTATAATCTGTCTTGTAACTATCACTGTACTTTATCCAAACAAAACTGTATGGAGCATACCCTAATGTAGAGTAAAACTTGCCAAAACAGTAAGCGAGGCTGACTGTCAGCCTTTCTCTTTGTTTAAGAGCAGACTCACTGGCTAACATAATGTGCCTAGCTAAAGGGCTGCTGTTGTCATAAAAGAAAAGCTGAATATGGTATACTGTCATCTGTACGAGCAAATCATGACTGGTACACAAACCCTGTAAGTTTAGCTCCTTTAAAGAGGTACCATTTGAATATCCTTTTTGTAAAAAGCTGTTGAATGTAAGTGTCTGTTACCATTTTCAGTTGCTGATATGTAGCTGAGCTGTCAGTTTCTAAGGTCCTTCCTGAACTGTGCAATAAAGAATGCTATGGTTTGTTTTAAAAATATTACCACTGCAGCTTCCTAGCTGCACATTAATTCAGACAGACTTCCTGAGGTGTTCAATGAACTTTAAAAGTGGTGTATTGTCTGCTAAATTGGGGGGGGGGGGGGGGGGGAGATAAAATACTATCTACCCTACTGCTGCCTAAGAAGGATGTACTGATAACTTGAGGGATAACTGTAGCAGTTACTGCCAAAGAACAAGCACTCTAAGTGACTAACACTGCTTCCAAATCAATCCTACTGCTTCCAGTTTGAGGCTGGGAAAGACACAGCATCTACACGTGAACTGAGCCTGAACCCAGGCCATGGGCAAATATAAGAGAAGATGGTAGAGACCATTTCAGTTTGTCTGAATACTGTAAACAAATTAACCACCTGATGAAAAGACCTAGGCGACTCTTCTAGAGTGAAAAGGTTTGGTTCCCCAGAATGCTCTACAATGTGTCATGTAGTAGTAGGTATAAGTAGTTTTAAGGATCTGATTGAGGTATGTGGATGATAGGAAACTAATGCAGAAATTGCTCGGAAAACCAAAAACATAAGGCAATACTAACAAATAAAACCAGAAACATGAGGCAATACTAACAAATAACCTAGTATTCAAGACAGGAAGCAAAAACTGTTACCTGTATGTCACAGCATCATCTGATCACCCTTAGGGGGCTGAGACGCAGCAGCACAATTACACAGTAGCACAGTTACCCATTCCCAGAAGAGGCCCATATGCCTCATACATCATTCTAGTGATGCAACTCCTGTGTTTGCCCCTTCCCTGAGTCCTAGCAGATGCAGAACAAAAAAAGCTCCAGACCAGCTGTTTGTTCAACTTCAGTTGCAAGCTAATAGCTGAAGTTTCTGTACGTTAGTCATCACTAATCTGGCTCCCAGAATGGGGGAACCATCATTAAATGACTTGATGCTGAACAAAAAATGATCGTAAGTTGAGGAGAAGAATCTGTATGGACTGGTTTTGAAACACATTGTTACAAAAAACATCACATCTGTGTGTGTGGATGGTTTTTTGGTTTATCTACTGTTGTATTAAATCTAAGTGTTAAATATATTAGGAACAACCTAATTTGTAAAAATAGATATTCAGGTGTAATGGTTTTCTGCAAAAACAAACTGCATGCCAGCTAAGCCAGTTTTTTAAGTTTATACTGATGTGCTGTAATGAGATACATGCAAGATAAATGCTTTATTGTTAAAACTTAGGCCTCCCTGAATTGCTAGTCATTTGGAATTGCAAAAAGTAATATTCCATTTCAAAGGCTTGTAATAACTTGTACTAAATAAATGAGCTAGATTACTTCTAGCAGTGGTTCTACAAGAACTATATACCCTAAAATGCATAATGTTTAATTATGCTTGCTTGAGCAGATATTGTATAAAGCTCTGATACTTCAGCTCATCATTCAACTAAAGAAACCTGCTTTTTGGACAAATTACAGCAGTTCATAAGTCTCTTACTAGTACAAAGATATTACAATGCCTAGCCCAACCAAAAAGTTAACAAAATTTACTTTTATTTACTGTAATGTACATTGTTAAACAATCTTACATGAGCTATGTCATACTCTGTGAACTTTTATAACTACTGATACATCAGCAGACTGAATGTTAAGACTATGAAAATCTTAAAGTCTGCAGCTTGTGAAAAATACTTCTATTTGCTCAATGTACCTAAAGGCCTCAAGTTATTACGTAAATTCTGAGTAATGCATTTTTTATTAATTCTGCCCATTGTTACAATGTGGCATTATAAAAAGTGAAGCAAATTAAACAGTCCAGTGCTATTGAAAGTGAGTATTAAGTAGTTAAAGATTAATTGGACAGTAAATGGTTTGGGGTCCATAGCCCCCCTCTCCCCCAGGTAATAAATTTACTAATATACACTCTTACAACATTATCAGTCACAAGAGTAGAACAATCAATGAAAGCATTTAATAGGAACTTTAAAACATTTAAATCTTAACATACTTCTATATGGCTAATGCCTATACTTGTATCATGTTACTTAGGTACAAGTTGTTTCTCCATTGAGCCATCAGAATAACATGGACTGAAGAGACTTGCGAACAGTTGCCATCTCCTGCTGTTGCTGTTACAAGAAAAGGAGATAATACTGAACAAATGCCATATCAATACAATTCCTTTGAGCTAATTAAATGAATGTCAAATGACTTTTTAATAGAATGTTCTATTTTTCATTTAATTAACTTCCTCATAGATCTGATACTTACAGTGTCCATCATAATCTTCTTCTGCAACATAGCCATTTCTTTGCGAAGTTCACTTTGTGCGCCAGCTAGAAGATTTTCATTGTTCTTCTCCAGCTCTTCCATGCTCTGAAGTTAAGGATAATCTTAATTCAGAACTGTTCAATGTCAAAGGGTTAATTTAAAACAAACAAACTGACCAACCATTATTCAAACTACAATTTAATTTTTACAGCAGATGTGGTCACTGATAATTGATTAGTTTTGTCACAAACTTGACAGACAAATCATACAGAACTTTATACTCCAGTCTACATTCCTGTTTACACAATATGGGCCCTGCGAAACAATATACACCCTTTGAAGCAAACAGTTCCATCCGCTCAGCCTCTGTGAGGTCACAGCTACTTATCCTGCATTCCAATAAAGGTAAGAGCTCTATAAGAAAAGATTAAACCGACATCTGTCAGGAGTGATAGGTGTTTAATACTACAACCTTATAGACTTGAAGTAAGGACTATAAAACCCATTAAATTTCCATCTCTTTGCATACTTCTCCTCAAATAAGCCAAGTAAAGCTTGCTGTTACCTTCCCTTTTGTACATACAGTTAGGCCTAACTCTATGTATGCATGAGTTGCATTTTCTTTGACTTGTATTTCATTAAGCTTATTTGAAGCTTGATTTCTAACTTCTGATCTTTGAGGAGAAAAATCAAAGTACTAGTTCTAGTTGACCTTCTGCTTAGTTTTTCATCTTTCATTAAGGTATTTTTGACATTTTGGAACAGTTATTTTTTATTAATGCTTCTGTAATATCCTCTGTAAATTTCAACTAAGAGTTGCTCTATTTCAGATTTATTTTTCAAAGCTACCAGACTTGAAAAATCCTCCCCATATCATAATTAACTGAAACTTCAAAAAAAGGAGCCAGCTAGGAAATTACCTGAACAGAAATTAAGGTTTTTCATAAACTAACAGACTTGAACCCACCCCATGTATCAGCATATAATGGGGGCCACACAGCTAGAAAGCAGAGGCAGAAAAGGACCTGCGGGGTCCTGGTGGACACCAAGTTGAAAATGAGCCAACAGCGTGCCATTGCAGCAAAGGCGGCTCACGGTCTCCTAGGCTGCATCAGGAGAAGTGTTGCCAGCAGGTCAAGAGAGTTGATCTCTCAGCACTGGTGAGACCACACCTGGAGTGCTGTGTCCACTTCTAGACTCTTCAGTACAAGAGAGACATGGACATACTGGATAGAGCCCAAAGAAGGGCCAAAAGGGACAGGAGCATTTATCTTATGAGAAAAGGCTGTGAGAGTTGGGACTGTTCCGCCTAGAGAAGGCTCAGGGCGGGATGAGGGAAGGATCTTATCTACATCCATAAACACCTGAAGGGGGGATGCAAAGAAGATCAAGCCAGGCTCTTGAGGTGCCCAGAGACAGGAACAGAGGCACTGGGCACAAACTGAAAACACAGGAGGTTCCCTCTGAACATCAGCAAACAGCTTTTCACTGTGAGGGTGACTGAGCACTGACACAGGCTGCCTGGAGAGGCTATGGAGTCTCCATGCTCAGAGATATTCAAAAGCCATCCGGACGCAAGTCTCAGGCAACCGACTCTAGGCAGCCCTGCGGTACCACCTGGTGGTTGGACCAACCACCTCCAGAGGTCCCTTCTGACCTCAGCCCTTCAGAGATTCTGTGGTACTGTGCCTCTGCATTCATCACAAAACCAATCATTTAGGGTACTTTCATTTTTCTCACTGTTTAGACTTCTAATACCTTACTTAGAGAAATAGTGTGGGAAGGAAATTCTGGAAATAAAGTGTTTTTTTTCTTAGTGTAAAATGACAGGGAAAAACTTTTTAACCAAAAAGTCAAATTTTTGAGTAGTGCTCACAACCATTTTTTTAGTTCGCTAATATGTTAGCTGCTTTGTTAAAAAAGCCAAAAACATACCACAGTTGATCAGGATGAGTCATGTGTTTAAAATACATTATCACTGTAAGCACTGTCCATATAAATGGTGTTTGTAAGGACTCCCAGCAAACAGAAAAAAATCTGCATAAAGCAACAGGAAAGTTAAAAGTGAGACTGATTCTACGGCCATCCAGCTGGGCCTGTTTTTTCACCATAAATCATCATTTCCGTCAGATTCTTCCTGTTGACATTTTAGTGAATGCTTACCTTGAATAGCAGGTTACAGCAAGGAAAACCCTTTCTAATGAATGTTGCTTAGGAAGAGATGAAGGGAGTTCTAACTGGACAATTTCAAGGGAATTACAATTGATTTTCTTTAAGGGCCACTTTCCTTACATGAAGCAGCAATAGCTAGAAAGTTTAACGACAGAAAAAAAAATGGTATCTAATTTTCATTAAAGGGGATGCACCTGCCAGCAATAATAAAAGCAGTAAATTGCAGCCCAAGATGTTCTCAAGTTTTACTTTTTTAAAGCCAGATCCCTGTGAGACCACATTTAACTAAATCATTTATGAAATCTGTGCATGTACAGAGAGAACAAGCCATGCCCTTAATAAATAAGGGGAAGATACCAACATGAATATTCATGCAAGGCTGTTATTTTCCTGAAATGAACCTTAAATATCTGTATTTCATAAAGGTTGAATTAATGCAGCTTTCTTAAGTGATGTGATAAGGATCAGCTGCCTTCTAAGAAGAAAATTTACTGTACCTTTAAGAATTGCTCATAGAGTTGCTTAATGGTTTTCAGTCTCTGACTTTGAACTATTCTTGCCTGTTGAAAAACTTTTTGTTGCTGACGAAACATATTCTGAAGCAGAAGCAAAAGAAAAAAAAATAATTGCAGTAGTTAACCAAAAGCGCTTGGATAGCAACATTGTTGTCATTTATTAGAATGAGAAATTCTGCCTTCACTGGAAATCTGGGTTGTGCAATACAGATATCGGCCTGGAGAGTTATCCTTGTTCTTAATGAAAGAAAGATTGAAAACTGGATTAAGCTCTAAGTCACCTCCTGAGGTCCCTTCCCACCTGAATTATCCCTAGGACATCCTATGAGGATTCCTATCCAACACAGTTCTCTACGGTATCCCAAGGAAACCGCAGCCTAGAGAAAAGCAAAACTTGGCAAATGTGTTGGGAGTACAAATACAGCAACATCGTGATTACTTTCTATTCTATAGCTCCTATCCCCTTTCAGTGATCAAATTCTCATACAAATATTATATGCAGGCACATTTTGAAGCAATGCAAGTTAAAAGACAACTACTTTCCTTTACTCCTTTGTTCCCTGAACCCAAGGACTATGGATGCACAGAAAGAGCATGCATCTTTCTTCTCCATAAATGGTCCCGGCTTTTCTCAAGCCATACGCTGGCCTAAGACATCGCTTACTGCCACTTACAAACTTGCAATGAAGTTTATAAATGCACCCTTCTTCACCTTAAAGTATATCCCAAAACTTAAACATTTTCAGCTTGAGAGTCACCAAACTTGAATGAAGTTTTTTAATCAAGAGGCAAACAATCGCATGTTTGTTTAAACTACATAAAGTGTTGTTTAGACACTCAAGAAATATAAAACAAATATTCCTTCCTTGTGAAAATACCGTGAAACATGCCATGCTGGAAACCCACCGCTAGTTTTTCTTCCTGCTCCTCTGCTTTCTGCACATCTACATCCCACTGCTGAAATAAAGTCAGGAACTGCTGGGAGAACTCATGATTGAGCTTCTGCCTATAAACAGACACTAGCCGTTAAGTACGACAAATGCTATGAAGAATTATCAAGGGAAGTTAAGGTTCAACACACACATGGAGGAGAAGAGAAGGAGCTGGCACAGATAAAGAAACAGGCTATTTTGACATCTGGCCCTAACTCAGTACTGTATGTTTTGAAAAACTGAACACGCATACACAGACACACACACACAATTTCTGAGTGAATGTGGATTATATACAGGTAAGGAGACAGCACTCATATACAAAACTCAGGTTAAAAAAAAAAATTCCAACAAGTTTTCTTCCTAACAGGCTCAGGTTTTCTGATATTTACTCTGTTCTTCTAACCCAGCTACAGATCTTGGCTTTAACACAAGGCATTTATAATGAAAAATTGATTAGCTCATTCATTAGTTCGTTATGCTCTAGTTTCTCTATGTAAACTTCAATTTTGTCAATGCAAGTTTCAAACAGATATAGATATATAGATATATATAAAAAAGCACCAAGACCGTTACAAGTATTGCTAACTTTCAGTTTTTAGCGGTCTCATTTTTCAGTTTGCTCTACCCGTAGTATCAGTTGTAGTAATTAAATACACCTTAAGAGGCAAGACGAATGTTATGTAGGGTGAAAATGAAAATTATTTTCTTTCTTAACTAGAATGGTATAGAAGTTTTTCTGAACATTTTTCAGTTTTCAAGGAGAAACAGAAAATTCCAACTGAAGTGGGAAAAAATAAAAACATTGGTTTAAAAGAAAAAAAATAACATCAAAGGTCATTTTCCATAAAGACAAACCAAAAGTAAAACCAGTTTTTTAAAGTATCTTGCTCTTAAATTCCAAATCTTAAGTTGGTCCATTCGAAAGAGAAAGCACTACGCTAAACTATTACTGTCAGTTTAACCAAGTGGGCACAACTGGAGACAGCAGAAGCAGAGGACCTGGGCAAATATTTAACCAGTAGATACACTACTTGCTATTTAACTGCAAAACGATGGACCAGCTATCCGTGCTGTGACACAAAAGGGAATTTGATTTCACAGGTTTGAAAAATAAGGGTAAACGTTACCTTTGCTCCTGCTGTGTTTTCCAAACATGTTCAATCTTCTGGTTACTGGTTTTGAGTGAGGCTTTCGTATACATTTCTAATCTTTTCCTCTTAGCTAAGAGAGCCTTGTTAATGTCAGCTAAAAAATCAAAGAATATTTAGAAATTAAGCATAGCGAGATATATTGTACCTTTTATTAAACACACTGACGAGTTACACTGTGGAGAAGCAAACAAGGTACGTTCTAACGGAAAGAAGCTAATGAGATCTGGGCTGCTCCTGGCTGCTGTGTTTAGTGTCCCTCAACCTTTTTTCTCTAGTATCTAATGATGTTTCAGTTACACCATCAAAAACTTCATTAGTTTAGCTGCATGACTGCAGTGTCCAGAGTTTCCAGATTTTCAAGGAATTTAGTTGACACTTTTTTTTTTGGTAGAAAAACCACATATGTCTCAGAGTAATATTCAAATTACTTAGATTTTATAAATAAATTACATGCAATATGTGATTACTATCACTGTGAACATATTGCATGAGTGAATGATAAACTTTTTCATACTTTGGAGAGAGTACTTTTAAAAAAAGTATTCAAGTTAATGCAAGTACGTTTGTTTCGTTTTAATTTACATTTGGAGATTTAACAAGTCACAGCTTAAGGTTAATACAGCAATTTCTTCTCCTTCTCACTGCAGAACCTAGGAAACATCTGTCAAACATCCTGCTCTCATTTGCTGAAGCATCTGCCCCTGCTAATGCCAAACCTATTATATTGAGCAGGCAGCATCCTCTCTCTGATCCACTCATTCTCCTTCCTTCCCTCCGATTTTTCAGTCTTCAGTAACAAGCAATTCTAGCTTTCTAACATTGAAATAATACTCCTATCTAGACTGACAGATCTACAATAGCATTCTAATATGTATATTAACATCAAAAAGGCTTAATTCATGGATTAAGGAATTCCTTGAACTCCTCTTTCACTTTAAGATTTGCATGCAAGTACTGACTGTGTACAGCATTTTCTTACACACACAATAAGAGTATTAATCAGCTACTGAGTATGTAATACTGGCATTAGATGGTTTCCCTTCCTTCCATGGCTTTTTGATGCTTTGTTACACTGTGATGTGTATTACACATTCGTTGCAATGAAAGGCGTTTTTTCTCTAACCTGTCAGCTATCTAGAATTCATCTGGAAATTTAACTGTAAGTAAAGCCTGAGGATTTGATTATGACTAAACTAAATCCAACTAGGTGACATACATAAATCTCTCATCACTAGATTACTGGCATTACTTACCCTCATTCTTTAGCTCTTCTAGAAACTTGTACTCCTCTTCCTCACTGCTGAAATTCTCTTTTCTACAGATTCCCTGTTCTCTACATCTCTGAAGGAGTGGAGGAGACTACTCTCTCGCTCATTCTGTATCGCAACTACAATCTAATTCCAAAATTCCTTATCTAGAATTAGAACTATTTGTTCTATTTAGCTCCTTATATTAACATTTACATGCCCCTAATTTCTCACACAAGTCTTGCAATTCCCAGTGTCTACTGAGTCAATGTAACAGAAAAACTGAGTAAGACCAACAGCTAACTCCTACTGTCCCTTTTCCCTACAATATAATCACTATCTCTTAAACTTAAAATTGGAATTGATAATCAAAAGTACTCATGCATCTTTCCCTTTTTCCTTTGTAATTACCAACACTAATACTTACATCTCACTTTATATGCAGTTAGTCCCTTATCTTATTTCCCTGCTTAGATATAAGGGGGTTTTTTTTCTGAAAAAATGGCTTTTTTTTTTTTTTTTCAGAAATGCTGAAAAATGCAATGAAGACTGGTCATTTTATGTAAATCTTGAAGGTTATTTTATGGTAAGGAATTACTGCCAAATCTGCAACTTAAAAATGAACTGTTTTTAATTTATTAGAATATAAATGTACTTACCTCCAAATCTTTCCAGCATATTCTGTACTTCACCCCTACAAAACATTGTTTAAAATTTTTATTTGCTAGTTTTCTGACTTTAGAATAAGACCTGTTGTATATGCCTAAAACTAATTTTATTCATGTGCCTATTATTTGTAAGCAGCAACAGAGTTGCTACTCTTCTAGAAGACAAAAAATTACACTCCTTTTCTCCTCCTTTGAGAGGTCTCTTTTTTTGACTAATTTGCCTTTTAAAAAAAAACAAACCTGGATCTATTAACTTACTCCCCAGTAAAAAGGCAATATTTGGCATTTAAAGGGCCTTGAGTGAGCGAGGACGGTAAATAAAATTATCATTCCCTATACAAAAAGAAAACACAAAAAATATTTGGAGTATCAAATGAAAACAAGTCCATTAGAGTTAGCATGGCTAGCACAGTAAGAAAAAACCAAGACAAATATTATCAACATTGTTTTTACAACACCTTTAAGATCATAAAGCCAGTGTGTAAGGCAGTGGTATGATAGCTAACAAGTCCAAAAAGGGACATGGTGGGTAAATAAAATGTTTATCTTGGTTTTGTATCACCTTCTCCACAGGATATCCCTTTCTTTTTTTGAAGGGTTTAAAAAAAAAGTATCTTCAACTCAACACCTATAATCTTGCTAAAAACTATTTCAACATACATTTTGCTATTACATTTACACTGCCCATAAATCTTGAATTTCATAAGATTTATCTGTAAAAATAACTTATTTTTCATGCAATAGTTGGATCATTTAAAGTACCGTTAATATTTCAGGAAACTAAGATCAGAGGGAAAAAAATTAATGAAATTATCAACAATTTAGGATAAAAATATAATCTTTTGAAATAATTTTAAGAACTCAAGCAAATATATCAATTTTTAGGCATGTTCAAAAGTATCTACAAAGAAACTGCAGAATTACTCATTTTAAAAGTGTTACATTTTACTTTTTTACCTAGAACTACTGTATTATCTGTCACCTGATTTTTTAAATCAAATACTAAAGAAAACACCCCAAACAAAACAAGCATAGTAAGTATCTGAAATCAGTATCTATTTAAGACTTGCTTTTTTTGAAAAAAAAAGAAAAACCTAATCTTACCCCACATCATCTGGAACCACATGAGTAGTCACCAAAGGTCTTTTCTTTCCATGCTTGTCCATTACTGGTGTTTCGCCTTAACATAAATTTCAAAAAGATTTACAAAAATATATTTTGTGGGGGTCATTTGAGTAATTAAAAGTGTAATTACTTTTCTGTAATGCCACTCCTCTGAACGTGTCTCATGGGTCTCAGTTCCCATCCATCACACATGCAGCTCCTAAAACTTTGTATTTGGAGTTGACAGATTGTGGCAAATTGTTCTGCAAGGCCAGATTTGAGCTGGCGCTGCCTTGAGTTCCTCTAGACTGGTCTCAACCAGTTTTAGTTTCTCAGTTCACTACAACACGATTACTCCCAACTCACAATTTAACAATCATCAGAAAGATAAAAATAATCTAAAACTTTAAAAAGGCCAATCTGTAATAATTTAATTTTACTGTAAAGTAAGTGCTGAAAATCTGTACTCTGACCTTTAAAAAAGCACACTCACAAACAGATATTTATATTCTTTCCAAAACCCAAAAATCCTTGGCTATCAGATTTCTGTTAACAAGGGGGGGGGGGGGTAAATTTAGTCTGAACAAATGAAGAGGAGAAATTAAGCAAAACAAACACGCAGATAATTGCTGAAAGACAAAAATCTAGAAGTAGAGTTACCTCAAATTTTACAAAAAACTATCATGTGATGAACAAGAACTGCATTTTTAAGCTAAGTCCACTTTTTTATGACACTCCCTCAAAATTAAGCAAGAATCCCTTGGCTGACTACTTTTCTTTTTTCAACTTCCTCTACGTCTTCCTCTTTCTTTTCTTCGGTTCCAGTTCTTCTTGGAGTAGTCTTAATCCTGCCAGCAGTAAGACTCCAACTGCCCCACCCAACTCAGCACTCCATACAAGCAAGCAGAGTTCTGTTCTGTCCTGATCTCACAATGTTATATGCAGCCAGGTGATGGAAGGATATGGCATTAAAATAAGGTAACTAAATCATGTAACAAAATCCTACTCTATTAAAGAATCCATCGATAATTTTAAAGATATAATAGTGCACTATACAGAGCACTGTTCTCTTCTCTTACCAATCAAAATTATACAATAGCAGGCTAGCTGTCACAAACACCATGAACCATGCTTACTCAGACACTCGCTAACACGGGAGTGTCTTCATTTCTATTCATAGTCAGAAATATTATAACCTTCACTTAAAAAAAAAAAAAAACAACACGCAAAAAAACCCATATAAGCACCTTCTCTAATATCTTCCTCTGATCCACTCAGCTCTTTTCCTTCCTTCTGAAAGTCATAGGCAGGTATGGCTTGATCTTCCTGTGCCTGTTTACCAGCTTTTCCTCCATGCTTTCTCCCTGATGGTGCCATTATGAGATTTTCTTCCTACTGAAACGGTATGTTGCATTTGTTACACAACTTTCCCCACTATACTTTGAAGAGAAGCATCTCTTCAGGCTTACATTGACCTGTTACAGACACTCCTGTAAGGACATTCAAACAGTAGTCAAACTGTTTTAGTTTTGAGGTAATCCACAGAATTACTCATCAGTGGTGTTTTTAAGAGCAGGGTAAAAAAAAGTACCAGGGCTAGTAGGAACCTACTCAATTCTGCTGAAATACAGGGAAGCAAATTATGCACTTTCTTAAGGTGCCTGCCTGATCAGCTTCCATTATGTTTATTATGTATTTCGTCATATCCGGTACTGCATTCCCAAAAAAGCTATGCCAAGATTCTGTTTTACAAAACACAGAAATGATAACCTATAAAGCACAATCTGATTCTATAAGCCATCTCACACTAGACAGACAGCTATACACACATTTGCCATTTTAAAAAATCCTGGACAACCTTCACTTTATGAATTATCTTTATTTTTAGCTATTATGCCTCTGCATTCTGTAATGTAACTAATGCAGTTTCTGTATTTGTAAATGTTTTACAAATATGCTACCCTCTTAAAAGAGCACTATTCATTCATTTAGTAATACTAATTTGTATATATTGTGTATTTTTATAAATATTTAAGAAGTAAAATATCTATTTTTAAGGAAAAGAGGATAGTTGTAATTAAATGCACGAATGACAAAATAAAATCATTTTTTCCTTAGAACTTTATCAACAATAGAAATAATATACAACAGGAAATAGCAAGCTACTGAGGCCTTGCTGAAATATTTCTTCTTGTTATCTTTGTCTGACAGCAAGAGATACAAAGCACTATAAGTTAGTGTCACGTGACATATAACAATTATTTGGAAAGAATACAGACAAAAAAAAAGCAGCTGCAAGTACTCTGTTGTCCAAACTGAGCAAGACATAACTCAGCAGTGTATAAACTTCTAATTCTAGATGCAATTCAACACAGCTAGAAATATCAACAGGTTTTCCACAAGCCAGAGCAAAGATAGATCTGAAAATTAAGTTCCCACACTGAAATAAGAACTCCAGTGAAGATCTTTTGAACTTCCAGGATTATAAAGTCCCCCCAGCATTAACAGCTGTCTCACACACCTGAGTTTCCCGTTTCTATTTTTTTAATTAGTTGTCCATAGCTATGAAAATATGGAGTTTTAACCACATACTACATGGACACATACAAAGTGATCACACTAAGCTATTAAGTAGTAACAGTACTTTTTAAGACCCAGCTTTTTCTGTGGTTGATGCTTCTCTATATAGTATTAAGATTTTGAGATGTTAGAAGTTTATTTTAAAACAAACAAACAAACCCTCTTTATATCATGCATTGGAAAATCAAAAGCCCTTGCATTAAAATTATCCTCAGATGAGAGAAAATTTTTAAGGCTCATTCTGGTTTTTGACTACTGCAGCTGTTGACTTAAGGAGGAAAGTACTCGTGTAGCATCTTGTTGTGCAGGTCTCTGTGCTGCCAAAGCGCTTCCACTTTAAACTGGAAGCATGAACAGGTATTTATTTACATATATTTTATCTCACATACAGGCACCTTTCTTTGTACTGAAAATCAGTATACAAAGCAGAACTCCCCAATTCTTCCAGACACCACAAAACAATCTTGCCACCTCACAACCCCATACAGCCTTCACTCATCCTGTGCAGCTACCTGCCTTTGCTGATTAAAGTTTCTTCAGTCCACAGCTGTATATTTAACAATGATTTTCCAGAGAAACTCACCTCCTTTTTCTACCCTGCCAAAAAAAAAAAAAAAGAGATAAGAAATAAACCAGTATTTGTGTGAATCTCCTATGCTGGGCTTTTTACCACGGGGAGCCCACCTGTTTCTGCCTCAGAGCAGCAAGGGAGACTCGGGCCCCCACCACCACTACGGCAAGTTTTGAGTGGAAGCTGCTGGGGTGTCAAAGGCCTAGGTCACGTCGGTGCCTTAACCCGGCTCCCTGCTCTCTGCCCACCCACCTTTCACCCCTCTCCCTGTGCCCTGCGATGCTCCCCTCTCCACTCTCAGCGCCTCAGCACCGCCCACCGCGGCCGCCGCCTCCTCACACGGAGAGGACCCACCAGCAGCAAGGAGGGAGGACGCCTCACACCCTCCCACGGGCGAGAGGGAACGCCCCTTGCCCAAAACCCTTCACCGCCCGCGGCACCAGAGCCTCCCGCGACCTTCAGCCTCCCTCCGGCAGCCCCGGGCGAGAAGCAGAGAGAGACAGAAATGGGCGCTCCCGCCGCCGCAGCGCCTCCCGCCCCCGAAAAAAGGCGGGAAACCGGGCGGATCGCAAAAAAGAGAGGGGGCGCATGCGCAGCACTGCCTGCCCCAGACCCGTTTAAACTTCACCTACCTTTATCTTTTTTTTTTTTTTTTTTTAATAAAAATGGCTTTGATTTCTTATTCAGACAACAAAAGTCAGCAAAATATCTTATGCTGTATCTAGGCTAGAGTATGATTCAGAGGAAGGAGTTTTCATTAAGTTAATGCCAACAGGCACTATTTCTCCAGTCAAATTAATTTTATACACTACATGCTTTAGGTTTCAGATTTTTCTACTGTTCTTACAGGATTTTCTGTCCCAAATCAATGAGGTATTTTACTTCAGAGAGTCAAATACAAAATACAAATTCAGAAAAATCCTAACACTCTCAATTTTCAATCTTCTCATTAACCTTAACAATTTGAGAAATTTTACTTAGTATGTTCTTAAGTTTTCACTGGGAGTGAATCTTCCTCACAGCAGCCCCCCTAAGTGCTGTTTTAGACTGGCGACCACACCAGCGCTGGTCACCAAAAAGCAAAGGGGTGTGCGAGCTACTGCTGGGCAAGGCCTGGGCAGCCCCGAGGCCTCGCTCAGTCCCCCCAGCCAGGAGTGGGGTGGGAGAGGGGAGCACCCCGGGGACAGCTGACCTGATCTGACTGAGAAGATGCTCCGTGCCCCACCACATCAGGCCCTGCAATTAAAGCTGGGTGAATCGCTCTTTCCACAGTGGCCGTTACTCAGAGAGTGGCTGGGGATGGGTCTGCTTTTGGGAGGTGGTAATTAGCTCAGTATCTCCCTTTGCATCACTTGGTTTTGTGTTTATTCGCTTATTAAACTGGCTTTACAGAATCACAGAATAGGCTATCTAGTCCAACCCCCCTGCGAGGAGCAGGGACATCTCCAACCAGATCAGGTTGCTCAGAGCCTTATCCAACCTGGCCTTGAACCTTTTCAGGGATGGGGCATCCACCACCTCTCTGGGCAACCTGTTCCAGTGTTCTACCACTTTCATTGTAAAAAATTTTTTTCCTAATATCTAATCTGAATCTACTTCCTCTACTGTATCTTGATCAACAAACTTTTATCACTTTTACTTTTCCAATTCCCTCCTGGGAATCCCGCTGGCAGGAGTGAGGGGCGGGGTGGGTGCCAATTGCCAGCACAATACCATTTACATCTCCTGCTTCGCATGCTTGCTTTTTTTTTTTCCAGGTACCGTGGACTCAGATTTTAGCAGTGATTTTCAATGAATGCTTCTCAGTAAGTTTATGCTACATCTTTTGGGCTTTTATTGCTGTAGTGAAACAAAATTACAAGAATCTACCTTCAAAACTTTGCTTAAACAAAAAGGAATTGTAATGACACCTGAGCTACTGCTGCCAGCTGTTTATTTATACATTAAGGCAGATTTTCTGCTGAAGTTAACTTTCAACCAAGTTTTTCCAGCTATTTTTATCTGAATGCCAAATATAATTTTAAAAAATTCCAGATCCTAGACAAACTTGAATCTACCTAATAATAGTTTGACTTCTAAGAAACTATCAAAGCTTTCTTGTATTTCTTGAAATGTTTAGTTTTCTGCTAGTCTGAAGTACTGTATATTTAAACTACTTATTTATATCCTACACTTCAGCATAATATATATTGTATTAATATAACCTTAATTAAAAGTGCCTGCATTTTTATAATGCTCAAAAGTTTGATTCTACTTTGAGAATCCATTCATGCTTCGACTTTATTAATTACTACTGTTGGAAGTTAAGGGGAAAAATAAGAACTTTTAACATAAGGATTCATAAGCATTAAATGTCTAATTTATCAAAATGGGTGAGTTTTTTGGTTTACTTAAACAGAAACAACAGACAAAACTTTTATCACATTTTAGTTAATTTCAAAGCAAACAGTATCTTACAATACATATGCACACTTTTTTTTACATCATCTTTTTACAAAAATTAATGCTTTTTTAATACTGGTAATACAATTAACTGAAGATACAACACCAAAAATTTCTGCTTGAAAAGATTCAGTATCCTTTCCCACATAAAACTGCACTATTCTGATGTCTCAGCAGAATACACAGCCAAACTCCGTTAAATTTAAAAACACTAAAGCTTGGTATGACAGTACAAATATTGTTTTCTGAAGTGAAACACTGCTCCCAGACATTGCTACATTAAAACAATTTGTTACCCATTCATATAGAGAGGCACTTTTGCTTTTATATTTACAATGCTTGTAAAATACTATACCTTGATAATTTTAGTTTGATTACAACCCTCTCTCTCTGTAATCAAGTCAAGAAATAATACCATTGTAATTCTTTGGAATATAATACACCAGATAAAAAGTATATTTCAAATAACCATTAGTTGTTCTTTTATTTTGTATTTTTTTTTATTAGCATAAGTTTGTTCCAAATCCCAATTAAATACTACAAAGAGGGGAATGAATTATTACTGTGCTTTAAAGAATGTCAACATCAATAAACGTACACTAAATCTAAGTGACAAGTCATATAATTCTCAATTTTCCCGTAGGGCTAAAAAGAGCAGCAACGATAGAAATTTGCAAGATGTTTCAGAATGCAAGATCAAGGACCTGTTAAGCTGATCCACAACAACTTTGCCTTCCAAGATTTTACCTAGTTGGCAACATCCACTGCAATAAATGCAGCTACTTTTCTTTAGGTAACCCTTTTTATAAAAAAGGATAACATGGCCGTGAACTAACAGTTGTAAAGTAAGATCTGTTGAAACCTGCCTATGTACAGGTTTCCTGCAATATTTTTTTTTTTTGCTGTTCTGCATTGTCACAGCTCCAGCAGCTTGTATAACATGAAGAGTACTGAGGAGATTCTAAGTGTAGATGCATGATTTTTTTTCCCCATATCAACATAGTTAAATGTCAAACCACAAAAGACACTTATGAGAGAGAGATTTTAAATGCTTATCACATCTTGAGGTAGACTGATCTCCAAAATAAAGCTCTTCTACACTTTGATCCGTTCATGACCAACTTCCTTTTGGATCCTTCTCCTTGGAAAAATCTTTCTTTTAAGTGCAATTAGCTGAGGAGAGAAAAAAATACAACAATTAATTCTCTACTAGGCTAGACATGCACAGCTGGTCAGGCTTTCATCCTAGAAGCTATAAACTCTGTACCATCCATATTAATTGAGTCAATACTGTCCTTTTTTTTTTTTCCCCACTGCACAGGAAGAAAGTTATTTACTCAAATTCATCTATTAGGCGTGCACATTTCCACTGGACTTCTAAATAACCAGAATAGAAGCAGAAAGTGAAAATTCCAGTATGGCTATATTGCGATTATTAACAAATTAATTTCTGTATTTAAGTTAATATAACACCAGGCTACATTCAGTTTCTAAAATATCAACACAAACATGGCATCTTAAAACAGTATTTATATACCTAGCTGTGCTAATGACTCCAGTACCACCTTCTAAAAACAGGTTACTAATAGACAGCAAGTTTTCTAATATATACAAAAGGCTGAAAATCAAGGGAAAGATTCATGCAAAAGTTACAGGGGGAAAAAAATAATAATCAAAAGCCAACCTTTCAAGAATTACACCCTCTTCATCAGACCACGCAAAGGATTACTTAAGGCCCCAACCTGCAAAGAATTACCCATATGATTTGTTCCATTGACTCCCTCTAAGTTTAGCAGGGTTAATCACATTCAAGAAAGCCATTTTAAGCTTGCAGAAGTGGAGGGTGTTTTTTTCCTTCAAGTAGGATCCAAAACCTTTTGAATTCAATGGGAGTCTTTGCAATTACTTAGGGATGAGATTTACATAAGGCCTCTAAATACCTTGAGATTCTCTTGAGGACCAGAGTATAAATTTTCTTCCTGTTAACTTACTTTGCACTTTTACCAATGTGTGTGTTAATAGTCCAAGAATTTCAAAAACAACTGCTGATTTTGAGCATCCAAGTTTAGCACGCTGATGATGGACTTCACAGTTACAAGGCACCTGAAAAAGGAACATCACTTTCCTTCTCCCAGTGTGACTCTCTTTTCAAGGAATCTCAATGCGATGACTTAAAAATTGAAGCAACCTAATCATTAGTCATTTAACATCTTTACTTCATTTATGAAGGAAAAATCCTAGATATTCTTCAAAACCTATTTAAAAACAATCAATTTTGTATTATCCTGAAGATACAGCAATCTATTAAGTGTTAGAGATTTGATAAGATATTCATTTTACCTGTTCAGCAAAAAATGAGATGACTGTAAATACAATAAGTGTTACTAGAACACAATGGGTCCAGAATTTGAGCTTGTCTCTATATGCCCTCCTGCACAAAGAAAGAAGGAAACAGAAAAACAGCTTCATATATTATAAATGCAAATATATAAACTTTAAGGAGTTTCCATGAAACAGGCAAATAAAGTTTTTTCCAGTACTTAAAAAAGTGGCTAGAAAGAGGACAGAGGCTCTCTATTCACAAAGAGCCACACGGAGAGGACAAGGGGCAACAGGTACAAGTTGGACTGGGAGAGGTTTCATCTTGATGTAAGAAATTTCTTTTCACAGTGAGAACAGTCATTCACCGGAACAACCTCCTCAGGAAAGCAAGGGAATCGCCACCACAGGAGGTTTTCAAGACGCAGCTGGACAGGGCACTAGATAATCTCATCTAGGCTCCCTTTCCCACAAAGTGTTGGACCACATGATCTTTCAAGGTCCCTTCCAGCCTGGGCTGTCCTATGATTCTGTAAAATATTTTGATAAACATGGATTTCCACCAGCACTTCAGCATGCTTTAACCCACCTGGTAGAAATCTGTTTTGGCTACAAACAAGTCAAAATAAAGTGTTCTTTTGAAGCTAACAAAGTCTTGATGGATGTCCTTAAAAAGGGAGCCAACAATATGTCTACTCCTCCAGCCTAAATTTCTACAGCTAACTGCCCCCCACTCCCTCTGCCACTGCTACAGCAGGGCTTGTAGCACTACAATCCCTGTTTTTGTCACCTACAATCCTTCTGATTTCTTCTACACTTCCTCTAATATTTTCTCTTTCCTTACTAACAGCTATTTCTCATAATTTGCTGACCAACAACAGAATTACTATACTACTCTTCTTGTCTAATTTTTACCACTATACCTGCCAGCCTTTTGCTTGTATTCTCAAATGAACTTTCCTTGGTTCTGAAATTAAAATACTATTTATAAAATGGCAAGAGGTAAACACACATGTAAGTTTCACACATTATGTAAAAATGAGACACATGTGTCTTTTCTGATGATTATCCAGTTCATTATTGCTATATGGCAGATTTAAAAAAAAAAAAAAAAATCACTTAGTGAGAAAGATCAGAGTTTATATGGCCCCTGTGCAACAGGCATTCCAACAATGGGGTTTTTTACATTTAAAGAAAACCAGAAGAAGTCCAGAATTACTTTAAAAAAAAATAATAAATTATTTGAAGTAGGTGAGGGCCAATCAATGAAATCTTAACAACCTTACGAGCAATGGAAAAACTGAAACACTGCAAACCTCAGATTTTAGCCCATTCAAATCTTTTCACAATATTTTCACTGTTTATTCCTTCATCACAATACTAGGCAAAAAAATTACTTGTACCAATATGTTTTATAATTTTATGCTATTGCAATACAACAACTTGAAGAGAACTTCTGTAACATACCATTCTTGGAGTTCATGCATGTGAAGGAAACGATTCCGATATTCCCTTGGCAGTTCAAATTGGGAAGGTATAGGAAACATAGATTCATAAAAATCCCTAAGCACCGCTTTCACTGTCTGAGCATCCTTATGATTGTGATCAATATTGTCATTTAGGCAGACAAATTTTCTAGAAAACAAGAAGTCTTTGTTAGAGTATTTGCTTTAATAATATGACAAAGGTACTGGCAAACCAAGAACTCAAACAGAATCTTTTTAAACAAAATTGATACAGTATCCTTTTAAAAACAAATTGATAATATCTGATACTGGTAATCAGTTTCCTTTTCACTGCATTTCTTACAAAGAATTTTATTTTAATTCTGAGAGCACCAAGGCTGACAGCGACTCAAAACCTCTGAGGAATCAAATGACAAGGCACGTTTCTCTCTTCTATTTATATAATGCTGCCATCTAATGGGCATTAGTATGCATCATCCCAGAGCCCACCACTGGATACAGACAGCAGGACAGGCAGCCAGCATGATGATATAGGTAAGGGGTTTTATAGTTTTAAATAAATTATGAGTAAAGTATCTTAAATAACAAAGTGAGCTCACTGTAGGAGTTAAACATACTAAATTATTAATATTTATTTCAGAGAAAGTCAACATAAAAACTACAGAAGATTGTACAAGAGAAGGCAAAGCTTAAGCTCCAGGCGTTGCGTTACTGAGGACACTATATAAACTGGGCAGAACATGACTTGAATCACAGATCCAAAGGTGAACTTGTATAATCAGCCAAAATATAAGCAACAGCCTGGACAGAATTTATATGGAAATCACTGTGACTAAATAAGCACACTCCCAATAATGCCTCTTGCAGAAAGTTATTTCTCATTTAAGAAACACACATGTAAGTTACTGCAAATTACTGAAACCAAAGTAGCAGATAGTGTGCTAGGCTGCTTGTGTACCCTTGGCCACTCTGACCTGGTGCTTGGCAGCAAAAATTCCCTTTCCCACATATGGGCAAGGTTATGTGCTTTATTTATATTGTGAGATACAAGACCCTTACATTTTCCCCAGAGGGAGAAACTGTATCTGGTGACATATGCCTTGTAATTGCTAACCTTTGTAAATAAGTAGTTCTGGTCAGCTGCATTCTCTATAGTATGGAATGCTCTTTCAAGGAGCAAAGTTCAGACTTCCTGCACAAAGCTGGAAACAAGCAGAACTCTACAGCATGTGAATCAGCCTACACGGGGCATTACCACTTTTCTTAAGTCTGTACTGAATCTAGCGTAATTGGTAACCTTGCTCTAGACAATGATGTGTGGAGGATAAACAGTCATTCAAATTGCTACATCTGAGAAGAACAAAATACGCCTCTCCTCTTCAAAGATGAGCAGGCTATGTCTATACTATCAAGTTATGCCACGCAAAGCAAGTAATACTATGCAAAGCAGCTGGTTATAGCAATCATATGTCTATACTCTAAGCATTTTGTGAGTTCACTCTGGACTATCCCTGACCTTGGACCCTTGGACTGGCAGCTCATTAGCCCTGGGAATGCAGTAGCTGTAGTCCTAGAGTGTATATCCCCGTTTAGCTTTATCTGAAAGAGATGCAGTTTACAGACTGAGAGGTTGCTACACATAGCAAACCAAAGCACAATCAGTGGAAGCAATGAGGATATTAACCTGTTTCAAATGGAAAGACTGTTTTAATCCATCCAAAAGAAATCAAATCTGAAATTCCTTTGGATATTCCAGGATTAATGCCCAGACAATTAAGGCTCAGTTTTCCTTAAGGATGCAAACCAAACATTTGAGTCAGATGAGTAAGTGAACAATACTTTTAGTTTATCCCAAAAGAGGCACTGAATACCTGTTTTTAGAGACTGTGTATAATTGTTGGTTTATATGCAGGGAAAACATGGCGAAGAGCAGGAAATGGCATGCCTACATAGCCATGAGAGCGCTCTCCTTTGCTAACAAGATATGACTACAGCACTGCACTATACTTTGCAGGAATACAGCTCAAGCAATTGATTCAACCTCACTTAATGAACCAGACAACAATCTGGGACTACAATACACTATTGCTCCTTCAATAAAAAACAAAACAAAACAAAACAACCAAAAACATAAGACATAGAGTCTCACGTTGAGGCCATAAGAGCATGCCAGTGCATCATACGAAAACTAGGGAAGATTCAAGACAGATCAGCTCACCTGCCTCATCTTGCCTGCTGAGGTTCCTGAGACAACAGACTAGACATCCTTACTGAAACACATCCTCACCTAAGGATGCAACCACTCCACAGAAGAGGCAGTTTCATTTTAAGTTGCTAGAAGGCCTCGATCCACTAGGCATACTCATACCACAACCGACACAGCATCAGGATCAAGTCTGACAGCAGCAACCACCCTTCAACATAAGAAGCCAGTGACTGCAAGCATGAACTTGAACACTGAAGGTGACAAACTCATGTCACATGCCCTCCTTCAGCCAAACAGAAGGTTTGAAATCACATTTACATTTCAAGAAGTCCTAGCCAGCAGATAAAAAGAAATGGAGGATAAATCGGAAGTGGCATGATGAGCTAGGGCACTGTCTACTTTTCTTTTGAGCTGGGTCATTGCGGGAACTGGAATACAGGAGTTACGTGGCCAGAAGGCACTCTTACACCCAGTGTAAGAGGCAAGTGAAAATCTGCTCTCTATCTACAAATGCAAATAATGGTGTAGCTTTACAGGCAGCTGAGATTACCCAATAGCTTGCTGTGACCTACAAGAGGAGATTCCCCTCTTGTAGGATACCTCCCCAAGTTATCTGGTCCTACTGTCCTCCTTGCTCTGCTTTTGACGCTTGTCAGACCCCTCCTTAAGACCAAACTCATTAAATTGGCAAAAAACTCTCTAGTTTTCTGAAAACAGAAGCAAGATAAAAGTGCACAATCAAGAGAAAAGAAGGAAGGAGAGGAGACGGGTGGAGACACTGTCTCACTTCTAAGACAGCTAGCTGTTAAATTATCGCACCATGTCTTGTTGAACCCCAGTCTTAGGCAGTGGGCTCAGGACTACAGTTAAATGCTTCTGTGAAGCATATTCAGATTTGAGTCTCAAATGCAAGGCAAAGAACGCTGTAAGCTGGTTGCTGTGAAATGTATTCCAGGACATTTATTTTCCCCATTTATCTCACAGTCATTTCAGGAGCTTAATTCAACACTACAGAGCCTACTCTCAGATTTGAGTATCTGAACCTTTCACCACTTCAAAGAGGAGAAACAGAGGACTACCTTCCAGCTCTGGATTATTTCTCAATAAATATTTTAAAAAATATTAATACCTCTTGCCATGTTGTTGCATAGCATGAAAGCATAATTGATACGCAAAACTTATATTGTAACAAAATAATTCACACCTAAGTTATATTTTAAAATCACTGTAAAAAGCAGATCAAAATAAAGATACCTACAATATAAACTGTATGCCCTCTAGAATGGCAAAAGTGAAAGCCTCAAAAATAGCTGAAGTTTAATACATTATCAAAGGTTTTAGACATATAAAAATGTAAAGAAATTAATGAGATACATTACAGAGAAAGCAGAGACTTAGCTGCAGTTAAATAGAAAAAATCAGAAGTACTTTTGGTTAAAATTGGTCTTACCCTGTAACACACAGTGTAGAAATCCACAGCAATAAATGATTTTTTCAACACAAACAGTTTAAACAGTTGAAGCAGAAAATTAAAGCCATCTCAAAACTTCATACAAATCAAGAAACAGGTTACCTGGGATTTTTTCGTATGTCATCCAGTTGACCAACTACATGAGAAACATTTGTGCGAATCATTTTGAAGGCAATTTCCTCTTCTCCCATGATTTCAAACCTTATTGTTAAAATAATATTTATATATTAGTAACCTAAAGTCAGGTTCAATAAATATTAACATTTTATTTGATAACTTGTTTCTAATCTGACTGGCCATCCTTCATTAGGATTTGCCATTTGCTTTCTATCAGTAAATTTACATTTTTCAGCTAATGCTCTTGCACAGAACCACTTTCCTGTAGATTTATTAGCAGCCACCTATAAACTGAAGAACTGAATTCTAATACAAAGTATATAAACTACAAGTTTCGGTGTAAGAGTAACAATTGATCTGAGAGTAGACATAACACTATGCCATCTACTTTTTTTTTTTTAAAGCACACATAATTTACAATTGTCATTTAAAATTACACTTCAGACATGAGAAAATACATTCTTATTTTCCAATCACCAACCCCAGAAAAATCTTAAAATAAAATTAGAGAAGCATATATAAAACTACAACCTTAAATACAAAAACCCCTTCCTCACTCAGCTTATCAATAACTTGCAAACAAAACAAGTATATGAAATGCAAAAGTATCATATAATCTCTGAAGGATATCTTGAGTCTGAAAAAGCATTTGACACTAGTTTAACAATCTTACTAGAAGTACCACACTTATCAAACTTACCTCCAGATAAGAAAGATGAAAAATATAAGAAAATACCCTGCCTGCTCCTTGAAGCCTCACCTGAGAACCTACTCCACTTACGAAGCTCACAAAATTAATAATACAATTATTTAATATAAAAGTTCAACAGAACAAAAGAGCAACATATATCCTAATGATATAAATACATTACTATAAATCAGTTTAAGCACAGCAAATCCTTGCCCCCGCCCCAACATTTTTCAATCTCATTTATTGCATCAGCTTTTGAGTTTTAGTGTAAATGCTCCTGGGAAGGGAATTATTTATAAAGCTTACAGCACAACTTGAGATACTATGAATTAATGTATAATAATGTCCAAAAACTGCCCTAAACAGCATCTGTAACCTTCCTTCATTCTACAGATTTGACTTCGTAGCCACTCCTGGGACAACTGCATGCTTCAGAGACCATCACCCTCCCCTGCCCAACGCTGCTGGTGAAGTAACGGACAGGAGACAAAGCTGTAAGCCCCACACCAAACAGCCTCATTGGCAAGCAATTGGTTTGCAGGTTTCAGAGAAGACAGATCTGAGAGAATCTGCATGTTGGGCAGTTCTATGCAAATAGAATTATTCAAACCCTTAGTCATGATCATAGGTTGCCCTATCCTTTCCAAAAGGGGACCGAAACCCTTTTCTTGTCCACCTTCCTCCCCACCTGTCACTCCTTGCAGGAAAACTACAAGGCAGTTAGGCCTAAAACGCTTTTTCTGTTCTTCTCATTTTTTAAGCTTCAGTAGAAGAAAGGATGAAGCACATTTATAACTTCTAGGTCTGAGATAGACTCTTTTCTCCTTTTTAATGGTACTTTAACTGCCCTCACTCACTACATAAAGTCAATGTATGTAGCCATCTAAAGACAGTCTGGCTTACTGTTGTATAACAAAAATTAGGATCTGGCCCAAGATGACTCAAGTAGTGTGGAAATATTTAGTCTACTAAATAAGAAACTGAAAAAAAATCACATCATTCTGCACAATGAAACATACAGAAATAGGTATCGGTTGTGTTTCTTCAGTTCCACCATTAAAATAAATTGAGCTAAGATTTGTTAACATACACATACAATCCTTGGTCAGGTATGTATTTATACCTCTTATGGCTTTACAAAACCTAGCACAGCTTTTCACAGGACTGTAACAACATACCTGTATTTGTTTTTGTCCTTGTATGCCTTACGAATTCTGTCAGTCACAGGTTTGCAATTAGTCACTAGGTTTTTTGTTACTGGCGGCTGGAAGAAAAAAATTGTTTAGATTATAGGTTACTGAAAACTGTAGTGTCTGTTATAAAGATGTACTTTGTGCAGAATGAAAAGCACTAGTTTCTTCATCAACTGTTATGGGGAAAAACAAAAAAGATACTGTGCATAACATTATTATTTTCTATGCATACAAATATTATATAAAAATACAGATTATTTTTTGGCAAAAACGTTGCAATTTCTAGATTTCATCCTCAATAAAACATTCAAAAATTGTAGCTCATTTGACAGCTGTCTGACATTCCTCTGGTAGAGGTCACCAGTAACACTGGCCAGGCAAACTCTGTAGAACAACTGACACACATTAGGCCTTATTTCTATCACAAGCTATGATGAAAATTCTGGGAAAGAAAATCTCTATTCTCAGGGGATATTTCTATGGTAGTAGACACATTCCAAGAAATTTAGCTGTAGCAGACAACAGAAGTAGAAATAACTTAGGCCTCTGTGCTAAACACAAATACTATTTTGTCATTACTGATAACATTAGTACACAGTAGACATTACTGCTTAGATTAGTAAGTAGATTTTACCAACTCTCTAAAAAGATTAAAGGAATTTGACATTGTTCCCAGCCACTGAGATTTATTTTTAATCCCATCTTAAAACATTCATGGCAGCCATTCTTCAGTGCTACTCTTCAAAGTTTTTACTTCACAGAATTTTGCAAACTGAATCACAAGTCACAAAGACGCAAAATGAAGTAAGGCTATACCGGATGTAATATCCTCAGACTGTGCAGGATTCTCAAATCCACCCTTCCATTTATTCAAATCAGGCTGACAGAATGGCTTTATATAGAACTTTGCTGGAATTCAGACTTAGGGGAAAATATTTTAAAAAGCTTGTAACATAATCTGGTAAGAATACAAGGCAGGATATGTGTCCAGAGGGGAGGGGAAAGGAAAAAAAAAAGAAAAAGAAAAAAAAAATAATAAATGTCCACACACATTGTAGGTCTCTATACTATGCTTTGCATGTGTTGGGGATCAATAATGCTCTTCTACTACCCAACAGTTCACAATCTGTGCTCATCAAAATTATTTTTGCTTTGATACAGTATTGCTTTGAAGTTATAAAACACAATGTCATCAATTTGGCAAAGTAAATGCACACGTTTTTCAAATGCATAGGTTGATGCAGAAATTAAATTCTCATTGTAAAAGAAATTCAGGCATTAGTATCAGATCTAAAGATTCCACAATCCCAAATTCCAGCAGATGAGAATTTAACTGCTAAAAGAGAAACTAAGGATTTAAATTCTTAAGGAACTTCTAGCCTTAACACCTCAATTTTCACAGAATGGTTTAGGTTGGAAGGGACATCGGGAGCTCATCTGGTCCAACCCCCCTGCTCCTGCAGGGCCACTTAGTGCCAGTTGCCCAAAAGTATGTCCAGATGGTTTTTGAATATCTCCAAGGATTGAGACTGTCCACAAATGGGCAACCTGCACCAGTGCGTGGTCACCCTCACAGTAAAAAAGTGTTTCCTGAAGTCCAGAGGGACATCCTCCCATGTTTTCAGTCTGTGCCCATAACCTCTTGTCCTGTCACTGGGCACCGCTGAGAAGAGCCTGGCTCCATCTTCTTTGTGCCCTTCCTTCAGATATTTATATTCCATTGATGAGATCCCCCCTTGAGACTACTCTTCTTTAGCCTGAACAGTCACAGCTCTGTCAGCCTTTCCTCA
The DNA here is from genome assembly GCF_036417535.1 of Chlamydotis macqueenii. NCBI lineage: Eukaryota > Metazoa > Chordata > Aves > Otidiformes > Otididae > Chlamydotis > Chlamydotis macqueenii. The sequence continues at coordinate 62,456,143 of NC_141556.1, read as the reverse complement.
TAAGAGAGATGCTCCAGGCCCTTGATCACCTTCATGGCCCCTCACTGGACTCCCTCCAGTATGTCTGTGTGTGTATGGGAGAGCTCATCTTCGGCTGTTAAAAGAACTTAGTCTGAAGCCTTCAAATTAGGAAGAATTATTCTAAAGATGTCCATCTGATGGTTTGGTGTTGGTTTTGGACTTTGTTTTGTTTGTTTTTAAATAAATGGGTTATAATTCAGATAAAGACTTATCAGAAAGTTCTAGTCAGAGAGGTATTGGGTTTACTGCATTTTCGTTCACAGTAGTGAGTTTTCCTAACAAGAATGACTTTTAAAATTCAAAATATAATAACATTCCAAAGCTCTGCTTTTCTCTGTTTTTGAAGGTAATTAATGGCTTTGTAAGTTAGGAAGTAGCTTGTAAAATTTTCATTTTACAACACTTCATGTACACACAGGTAGAAATTTTGGTAAATACTTTCCTTCTAGAAATCAAACCAGCTTTTCAAGCACAGTAAGTTCATACTCATGAAAGACACCAAGCACCTTTTAAGACCAGTGTTTCTTACCAGATTGGGATCATAATATGCTTCCTGAGTTGGTGGAATGACATGGATCTGAGTGATGTTGGCAGGAAGAGCTTTAGAGCAATTTATTAGCATTTGTTCTAGACCTGTCAAATCCTAACAGAAAGAGAAGGAAAAATAAATAATCCTGTTCTAAAAATCAAGGGTGCATAAACATATTTAATATTACCTACACAACAAATTTCCATGTTACTGTTGGAAAAAGACGACTTAATATTCAGCAGACCCCAATTCCATAACTGCCATTTAAAAATTAAAACCACACCTTTACTGATGATGTCAGGACAGTACAGAATTCCCAACCCACCAGTGCCATATTAAATCCCAAATCAAGCAAAAATTCCTCTCTGTAAAGCAGAAAGTTTGTTCTCTGCCAACTGTCTCTAAGAGTGTAAATTCTACAAAGACCACGTGTCTGTTTATCAGGTTCCTAGAAAAACTGAAATGCGAGTCTTTGTACATGGTCATAGTATTTACTAGGATGACTCCTCCTTTGCTACCCTTTTTCCTTACTTCTTTCTTTAGCCCACAAGTTCCTCAGGGCAAGGACTGTCTTTTGCTACGTGCAAGAACAAGAGTAACCACAACAAGATCCCACTCTTCACTGGTAAAAACCACTGTGAACATCTTTTCTGTCAAACTCATACTAATTGCTTTCTTGAACTCAGACACCAGTGATCCACTTTTCTGATGCTGCTAGAACTCAACTTAACTGTTGACTCCATATAACAATGATAAAGCAGAACATAATGTTATACTTTCCTGGTAAAATTTAAGAATTGCCAAACGTTACAAGCAAAGTTAAATAAAGATTTGACTCATTTTAATACAACAGTTTTGCACTTTAAAACTGAAGTTACTCTAAAAGTTACTGCTGAGGAAAGAGTACCTGCAAACTTAATGGTAGTTCATGGATTCTCGTGGCCAACGTGCGAATCTCTCGGTCAGACAAAATGCCTGACTGGTCCGTATCAACCTCATCAAAGATCTGAGAAATGTTCAGTGGCTGAACTGCACTCATAAGATAGTAGAAATATGAAAAAGCAAACTGCATATCTTCCGAGTGTCGCACTTTGTGAAATGATGTCTTGTCAAACTCCTCAGGAAACCTATATAAGAATGTAAACCAACTTAGTACTCCTGTTTCTTAAAGCAAAACATTCCTTACCTAAAAGCAAATTCCCACCTAGAATTTTAAAAAGTCCTCAAAAGTCTCCTTATTTTAGCACAACTATCACGTTGTAATAAATTCCCTATTTCCTTTCTCAAAATATAACTTTAATCACATTGGAAAATAGCTGCAGAAAAGCATCAACAGAAAGATACAGTTACCTACAGTTTTATATTATTCCAAACAAAGACATACTCACATATCCTGTAGCTCTTGCATAACGGTGCGGTCAATCATGTGAGGCATATGAGCAGGGACTTTCCGAGATGTAAATCCAAATTTGCTGTTTAAAAGCTTATTTACATACCGAAGGGAATCAGCAAATGTATCTTTCAGCTGCCTTCCAAAATGTTTACCATCAGTTAAGTATGACATTTGTTTGAGTAATGACTCCTCTTCCTAAACAGCAGGACAGGCATAAATCAAGGTTACATTACCAAGACCAAAAACATTAAACATTTAGGAAAAAATGACATTTCAGTCAGGTGCCAACTCTTTCCAATATATGAAAATGGAAAGAGAGGTTTTGAATATTCCTTAGTTTTCTCTTTAAAAAACAGAAGAGAAAAGGTAACCTTTTCCTTAAAATTTTCATGCTTTGGAGGAAAAGAATTCTATAAAATACTTCCTTAATATTTATGCTCTGACACTTCCCCCACACACAGAGCCCCTGTTTGTTATCGGATTTATTTGTAATATTGCCCTTTTCTGCTGATCATTTATCCACATTTGATAAACTGAAATTCTATGAATATAAAGATTCCTCATGCAAAATCCAATCTCAGATGAACAGAAAGAGGCAGCCTTTTAAAAACACAGCCCCTTTCCTATATCCAGTAGTGCAAAAGCAGTTGCTACCAACTGAAGCACAGTCTCTATCTTTTCTTCTAGAGGTTTTCAAAACTGCCAAAATGCTTTGGCTGGAAGCAGAAGCAGCTTCCTACATGTTTTCTTGACATGGTCTGGATATTCAGTTTTCTTTGCAGACTTTTAATTTAACTTCTAGAACCCAAGTATTTACCATTATACATTTATTTTACTTTTTTTTCTTTTTTTCTTATAAACTGGATCCATATTTGCATAAATGCAATCAAAACAAAATTTAAGCTTTCTGTTTTAGTGCTACATCTGAACATCAGCACTCTGCCAACATACAATGAACAAAAAGTGAATTTGACAAAAAAAAAAAAAAGCAGTAATGGCTTTCATCTTTTGCCACCTAGCTAAGAAAGGCCCAGATCATAAACAAATTAGATTTTATGTGAAAAGTCAAAAGGAGCTTTCAAAAAAACTCAATATTTGCCTCAAAGACAAGACACATTCCAAATATCTAAATCATATTAACAGTATTCCACTAAATGCAGAAAGATGCAATTATTCCAATAAGCAATGATGTTAAGATACTCACATCAAGAAGGTCCTGGAAATATTTCTTTTTCTCCCATGGCAAAAAGCCTGGGTAACTTCCAGCATAAGACTGTAATTTTCTTCCCACTAGTCCCTCTCTTACATTTACATCCACCTGCACATCCCCTTTTCCTCCTTCCATTCCCTGTGCATCTTCTCCAGTATGTAAATTCCCAGTATGTTTTGATTTCTGGGTTTCCCTTAATATGAGTGCATTCAGTACTTTTTCTCGAGTTTCATTTTTATTTCCTATGCTCTGGGCTGGAAGTGTGGATTTAGGCTTTACTTTATAAACAGGTTTATTTGTGTTCATTGTCACAACAGTCCCCTTTGTTCCTAAAAGCCTGGAAGGAACTTCGTCGTTTGCTTTCATTGTTTTTATTTTGCCATCGTTTACATCTTTAGAAGGCTTCTGCCAGCTGGTACGGTTCTTCTGATCTTCTGAACTACTGTGCACACCCTTCTTTTCCAGGCCTATAATACTCTTTACTGTAGTTAAGAACTGGAAAGGTCTCAGGAGAGCAGCCTTGGATAGGTTAAATCCTTTCTGAGTTATATCACCATTTAGTAGTTTTAAGTCCAGGTTCTGCAGTGCTAGCTGAACATCTTCAGGAAGGAGAGACACATTTACTGATGGTATTATCACCTCTTCATGTAGGCTGTCTTTTGTGCCATTTCGATGTCTCTTGACTCTTGGAAAGCGTTTTTCTTCAGGAATATCCTCAAATATCATTTCAGCTTCTGGTATTGGAGTTATAGTTTTAAAATCAAAGTTAGATTTTTGCATGGAAGTTGTGTTCAGTTTTGGTTCCTCTCTAGTATCAGCTTCAACAGCTATCTGCATTTTAAACTCTTCATCATTTGTATTCAGAAACGTAAGGTTAAAATAGATCACAGTTGCATTCATGCCACTATGCATTATGAGGTGGATAGTCTTCCATTTGTTAGCAACTGAAGCATGTCGGATAATTGGATTATCACTGTATGAACCCTCAATTCCTTTCTTGGCTATTTCGCTGAAGCTGAAATAGGGCAGACATTCACCTTTGGGAATAACATAGTAGGTCTGATTAAGCTGAAGCGTCACCTTGTACATTTCTTCAAAGTGATCTGGGAAAAAAAAAAAAGAAATAACAATTTTCTGTCAACTTGCAGTGTGACACTTATCTTTCAGTATTCTTTATTTGTAATATACCCAGCCACATTCACTATATTAGCAGGAAGACAGCTTATTGAACACTTACTGTGCCTTCCAGTTTCTTGCTCACCTATCTTTAATAATGAATGACTACACTAGAAAATACTCAGATATATAAAGCTGCCAGACATTCCAGTGCTGTGTGGCTCATTATCATGTCACCTAAAATTATGTATCAGTCATAAGTAACATGACCATCCTACATTTTTGCCACATTTTAGTAGATTAATGTTACAACAGTTGGATTTCACCACTACACTGCATTTTGATTTGAGACTTCCAAAATCAGATAGGCTGAATCTAACTTCTCCCTCTCACAGCAAAAGACAGATTATCTGTTAACTCTCACATGAACAAAACCTCACTGCCAGCAACAGAACTGGCAGGAACACATTTGTCTGAGCTGAGATGCACAGGAGCCTCTACTCTTCCAAACAGGCTGAATTATTCCATTTCTGTTCCCCTGCCTGTACCAGACAGCACTCTCAATCACTTCATTCACTTCTGCTAGTCTTTTGTACCAAAATAAACTTCAGACAATTTCACAGGTGACTCAAAGTAGCCTTTGGCAAGAGCCCAGAGCCAGGCCTGAACTCATGCTGTCAGCACCAGAGAGGTTCTTTAAATTTCTTAACCACTACAGGCATCATCAAGTCAGCTGTCCTTATTCAAGTAAAGACTGTTTGTGCAACTGAAATGTAATTTCTCCATTTAAAATGTAAGCCTTTTGGGGCAAGGAGTTTGATGCTTGCTGCTCTGTAAAGTATCAAGCACCCTACCCATGCTTGGTCAATAATGGTTTTATTAAATAAAGCAGCATGCAATACTGATTCAAGTTTGGATGACTGAATACAAGAAGCATCTGACTTTTTTTCTTCAGCTGCAAACAGCTCTTCAGACTTTGTACAGGGCATCTTAGCCCAATTTGAGAGTAATGATGAACCAAAAAGGTCAGGCAATTCAAGAGGATCCCTACAGAAATGTGTTTACATACCCTGGCCACAGTCACCAGCATCAAATCCACAAGAGAGGACATTGCAGGCTTGATCACAGAATTTGTCTGCTAGCCAGGAATTAGCACAGCCTTGGTTACAGTATGAAACACCACTTATTCCTGCACCAAATTGCCACGGTGGTCCATTCCCGATACCTCCAACTACACCTCCACCGGCAACATAGCGACTACCCCCACTGTTACCTATAGGGAGAAAAAAGAAAAACAAAGAACCCCAGTCATTTGAAGTACTTAGTTCTGAGGAAAGACATTTTAAGCCACAGTGTTAAAACTAGACTGAAGAGTCGACAATCTTATTTATCACCAGTGAAATTTAAACAGGGCAAATGCTAACTAGGCATCTGTGAGTTAGTGTAAAATCTATAGTGTGCACAATTTCACTGCAGAATTTTAGAAATCAACTTAAAATTGCAACAAAAACTCCAACATATTTTGTCTTAACTTCAAAAAGGTAAGCAGAAAACTGATTTACTACTTCTTGTGCTTGCAGTCTTGACTTTACAGCCCCCTGGAGTGGTATCACTTCCTCACTCCCAAAGCATCACTTCATTTTCCTACCCTGCAGTCCTGAAAATTTGATCCAGAAACTAATGATGCAGCTTCAAAGTCCTGTTGTTATTTGGATTCTGAGTTCAAATAATAGAGAATATTGTATATGCATTCTACAATACTAGATAATAGTAGTAGTAATTTGAATTTCAAAAACCTTCCTTTCAGCTAGTCAGATTTGGTACCCAAAGATTTTCCTATGCTCTACTATTTGCTGTAATTTTCCATAGAAATTTGTAGTTTGCAAGAAATAAAGTTTTCATCTGTAAGTCAACCTTTTTGAATTATCAAAGGAGGCAAATTTTATAGTTACAGGAGAATGACAAATTACAGAATTCTTCTTGTAAGAAAAAAAACCAAACAGTTCACTTTTTTTCTAAATTTAACATTGCTGTCTTACCAATGCAATCACCTCCATCCCAATCACATGCTGAGTTATTACAGGCTTTATCACAGTAACCATCTTTAATCCATGAACCAGGACATCCCTCAGCACAGTTTGGCACAGGCCAAGTCAAGTAAACCTGGAACAACATTACAGTCTGAGTCCAGGACTGGCAAACAGAAGTCAACTGAGTTTGTTTCTTGGAATACAGACCTAAAATAACTCCTTCCTGTCTATAGTGCCTTAAGTATTCACAAAGCTTTAAAAACAACATTTGAAGCCTATCACCTGTGAAGTAAATGTTATTCCTTTCAAGCAGAAGGAAGAACTGAAGAAATCCCAAGGCCATAAAGTTAAGGCAGCAATAGTCAGAACTATAAAGCAGGACTTCCCAAATCTACTTCCGCAAACCATATTCCAGTGAAAATTCCTATTTAACCTTTTGTCAGATAAGAAGGGAGAACTTAAACTCTGAAATAACTGTACAGTTCACTTGTTCTCCTGACTCAAAATGTTTCTTCATTACTAACCAGTCATGAGATAAGCAGCACATGTTGAACATAATCCCTGAAGCATCTGATCCTCTATGATTTAAATAATCCTAAGAATTGCCAAGATGAAAAAAAGTGTGTGGGTGTGTGTATTTTCAACAGGAGAGGCACTAAAAACCACACACGTTTTCCTTTAGGCCTTATTGTTTCGGGATATTTGCAGCACATTTTCTACTGAAACACTCACGCATCAGTTTATCACATACAACATTGCACCTAAGCTGACTTTATCATAGTAACTGAGAAGAATACTGAATAACAGTAGAAACGCGCTAACAATATGAGCAATTTTGTGTCTATGTCCTAAAGATGTAAAACAACTAAAAGCCTTCTAACATCCTCAAGTACTAAAACAGTGTGCTGATTTTGGCTGGGAGTTAATTTTAGGGTAGCTTAAACTAATTTTGTACAACACTTCTTTGTGTGTGCACATCTGCCTGCATGAAGTGTTTAGTTCAGTGGTCTCTTGTGTCTTGTGTACTTACTGCTTCATAAATAATAAACATAAATCTTGATCTACAAGAGCGACATTGAGGAAAAAAGAATTAAGTTCATGGATGAAAACTCTGCTGGCAACCAGAGTCTGCATGACTATTGCTAAGCCTTCCTCAGCCTGCTTTCCTTACTTAACCCTAGTCGTTGATAATAAGTCTGTTGAAAGACTGAATAACTTAATATTCATGAACATGCAACAATATATCTTCTAGTAAATAATTATATATATATATATATATATGATTATATAGATTGGGCAAAGACATCATGCATATCTGGAACAGAGGTAATTAATGGTAAATTTTAGTATCAGACCAGTTTGAATGGCATCTGACCTCAACTGTTCCCATGGAAGAATTGATTCTGTTCTGTTTTGAACATTTCCCACAGAACAAAAAGAATTTACGGAGGGAAGACTGACAGCCGCCAAACATCATATCAGCCTTAGCCGCGCTCCAACAGAAAGTGGGAGAATTACAGAACTACACTGATAAACTAAAGCATGAAGCCTCACAGAGGAGCCATTATGCTGCCAAAAACCTGTGAGTGAATATAAAGTAATTCCGCAATCCAAACGTCAACACAGCACACACACAGAAAAAAGACAGAGCCCTCCCAACTCTGCACCTTTGCTAACAATTGTCTAGTTAAGAATAATGAACCTACAGAGGCAAAAGAAGGAGCAGGGAGTGAATGGAAATATTATATTTCCTTTACCTTTCAAAGTAGTATTTATTTGATTTTCACAATATTAGCACAGAAAAGCCTTACATCTGCTTCTGTTAAAAATCCCTTCATAATGGCTTACCTTTTGACCTTTAGAGTGACTGTAAAAATCATCAGGCCAAACATCCTTCCCAAACATAACATCATCATTGAGATATATAAACTTCTGAGAGAGGCCGCTGATACGATGAATGTGACTTTCAATAGCTGGTGAACTGAAGGTAGGCAAGTGACTCACATTCTGAAATATTTCCTAAAACAAAAAAGCCCCAACAACCCCAAACAGTTTCAGAAGGCAAAAATAAACAAAAAAACCTCCAAACTATAAAAGGTCAGTCACATCAGATATATTTGATACCTACTAAAAAAACAAAACAAAAACAAAAAAAAAACCACAAACAAGAAGAGACATGAAATATAAAAAGTGAAAATATTAACTATTTCAGCGAAAACAAAACAAAACCACAACACATTTTCCCACACAAAACCATTTTCAAGTCTGCTGCTTAACTAAGAAACTCCACCTGGTTCAATGCAAAGACACAAACTCCTCTTTCACTGGGTACTGGACCAAGCTCAGTGTACACATATGCACACTTTTCATGCAGTATAGGCTGCAGGAAATTTCAAGCAAGCTGAGCCTGTTCCTGCACTCAAAAAGTCAGGATTCTTCCATCTCTTTCAAGTAGCTTCACAAGCACAGAGCAACAGAAGTTGAATTAGTATCTTGTTACCGCTGAGGTTGCTCAGGGCTCCTACGGCACGTCCGGATAGAAAAATTACCCCTAAATTCATAGTAAGAAGCTACTAGAGCATTTTTGTTTCACTTATTCAGGAAACTCGAAGCATTTCCTTTCTCTTTTTAAATAAGCTTTTTAGAATGCATAGCTATATTTTTGCAGCTGAGTTCCAGTAATTGTAATCCATCCTGTCTCAGCACAAGCTTATTAAGTTATTACTGGTCCTGAGAGACTGTTTATGGATTCAGATTACATTTTCTTCTCCCCAGGTTTTTTATAAATAGACTTTACAAGGAAATTAGACATGGGTATGCATTAGCAGAAGCCTAGTATTTGGAGAAGTGGACTAAATGAAGGCTTGATATATATTCAGTTATCTGCTTAGCCAAAATACAAACACATACTGGGGTTTAACAAAACCATGGATGAGACAGGGAAGAGGTGGTCACTTCTACCTTCCAAATAAATGCAGCCTTTACCTGAAAGGTGATAACTACATTGAAAAACAAACACAGAATCTTTACTAGTGACACTTTCATGCTTGTTTCAGGTTTTTGCTGAGGTTTTTTGTTTGGCTTTTGTTTGTTTGGCTTTTACCTGATGTGTCACTATGGTTATCCGAGGATTATCCAGGTTAAGCCAGGAAGGAATCTGCCCATTAGTGACGATGAAAATATGTCGTACCCAAGGGGCATGTCTCTCTATTGATCGTAATGAGTATCTCAGCTCCTCATTATCTTCAAAACGGCTGGCAGAAATATCTTCATCCTGCTTAGACTATAAAAAGATAAAATCCTTTCTTAGATTTTAAATAGAACATTCAAGTTCTGATCCAGCTGGGTAACAACAGTGTGCTTGCATAAGCATTTGAGGACTTCGAGATTCAAAAATAAGAAGTATGTTGATCAAGTACCATTATTCTTCTAAAGGATCATATTCTGAATTAAAAAACACACCCTCCTGTTTTCCTGGATTATTAGTCTCAATTATTTCCTGATCTTGATCAAAAGCCAAGTTGCATTTCAAATCTGTAACATCACCTTTGAGAAATCCAATTTTAAGAGGCTCAGGCCTTCCAAGTATATTGCATCATAAGCCATATATAAATGTCACTTAATATAGATACAGTGGCAGTGTCATGATGTAGCAGCTCTTGAGTTATCCCCTGCTCTTTTATTTTAAAGAACTTAAGTAGGAGAAAATTAACAGAATGAAGCCTAATATTTGCAATCAAATAGCTAAATGTTTACATATGTTTTTGTTAAAAAGCCAACATTTGAATTAGAAGCTTTTCTGGTAAATAATAAAATTAGGTTACATGATAATGTAACATATGTTTCTTTTCCCATTTATTAGAACTTAATGACCTCTTCTAAAAACAACAATTAAGGCTGCCTAAAAGGACCATTTCTAAAAGAAGTATACCCAACTGAAACAGGAAACTCAAGAAAAAATTGAATGTATGACAATTACCATTTTCACTGCAGATTCTACACACTGTAAGTCTCCTCTTCTAGTATGTACAGTAACACAGCTTACACATCCTCAGAAACATATTTTGGCAACACCAGCATCCATTGGCTAGTTACCAGTTTACAAAATAATGCATAATTTCCACATAAGGAACTACATAGTTTGAGTCCAGGGTTTGTATTAACAAGGAAAAGCTCCCCAAAAGCCATGTTCACAGGATACAGGGACAGACTGCAAGCTTTACTGGAGAGGAAACATTTACTTTACCCTTGTCACTTGACAATTACCAAAAAATTAAGTTCTAGCAGGATAAAAACCCCAAGATTTTAGGAGATCTTATCTTGAAACAGACATCTTGTTGTTTTAGTTCCCTTTGCTAAACCAAACATCCTTGCTTGTATCAAAAGCATCCAAAGTAAACCTCCTTTCCTTACAGACATCTGTTTCAGGTCTTCAAAATTTTTGGAAGAGAAGCAATTAGCACTTGCTCAGCATATATGACGCTGCAAAGCAAAAAATGTGTAAGAAAGACATTGAAAAGGAAATAATCATGTTTGTTAACAAAGTCCTCTGTCTCCCCCACACATGAAGCCTGCCTATCTGCCAGTCAGTATCAGTTAAGCCTTTCAGGACTTGACTGCACTGAGCTTTATCAGAACATGCATGTGCAGAGGGCAAAATTTTTCACTTAGTGCAGAAACAAAAATTTCAATTAAATGTCACTCTGTTTGATCCTTCTTTCTCCTTGGTTTCAGAATTTGACAGTGCTCTTGTCGTGTTTTCTTACAACATAATAAATACAGGATTCTTAACGCTTCCAAGCTTCTAGAACAAATCCCACATTCCTTGTCATTGACTAGCTAGCCTCTGCTTGCCGTTTTTAAATACTACAACCTTTACATGCCACAACAGAATTTACCCACCTGACTGACAGAGCTGAGGTCCCACAGTAAATAAGCAGGATTAAGTGTCAGTTCTTTTCCATCTATAGTCATGTTCTTCTTTGCTTGTTTGCTCAGTTCCTGGAAACCCTTAGGGTTATTCAGTTGCAAGAGAGCCACGCTGGCTTCTGAATAGAGCTGCAACTACACAAGCACAGAAAATAATTTCTAGCATGCACCCACAGCAGCACTTTTCCTTTACCAATTCCATCTTTTTGTTGTATTTTTCTTAATAGAGTTAATGACTCGTAAGCACCTTTTAAAGAACTATAATTTTGTAAGAATACAAAAAGAGGTAGTAAAATGGGAAATGAAAAACATTTAAAGATACAGAACATTTCTAGATGCTTAATTTTCACTTTCCAAAGAAAACTTCTCTTTACACAATGATCCAGAAACAGTAAAGCTATCCATGTTGTAAGTATTTCTGAAGTGAATAGTAAGTCCCCACCCATTCCCTCCTCCCAAATAAAAAAAATAATATTTTATTACAACTTTATTATATGACTTAAAGAATCATACTTTTTTTCTGTCTTCCAAGCAACGCTTTTCTCAGAAAATTAAGGCTGCCAATTCATCGTTGCTGTCAGAAGCATGAAATTTTCAGAATGGTTTACAGATCAACCTACAGCTCAGAAATCTGAGATACAAAGGGCTCCAGAACTAATCCATGTGGGTCTCCGAGTCCTTAATGATGGCTGCCAATCTGCTGTTAAGGTCATTTCTTAGTTGGGGACTGTTTGATCTGTTTGCTGTTTTTATCTCTTGCCACTAGTAAGTCTGTATATCAGATTTCAGAATGCACAGGGTAAGAAGGGGCTTGCACTGCACGCCCTCTCTAACAACTAGTATAGCTTACAAATTGCAGGGCACCAAAACACTTCCCTAGAAATACAGCATAACCCAATAAAATGCTGTTTATGCTATATGAAATAGCATGAGCAGACACAAACAAGCTAAAAGTAGAACTGCACTTTGATGATACGAGTGCATGCGTTCAACAGTCGGATTAAGAACAAATGCAGTTAGTCATTAACAGTATTTGTTAGATGCTACGCTTAGTTTTTGTTCCTTCATGCAACGTAAGACACAACGGTGTCTACCGGATTTTCAGTTGCATAAGATCTGTAAAAGCAATTCATACATTAATGAAATTTGAGTACTGTCACATCCAAAAACAGCAAAACTATCACAGTTTCTCTGATAATACCTGTAAGTGATTTTTAATTTTTTTTTATTTAATCTGACCCTTTCTGCTCATTTTAAAACAACACTTGTCCCAGAGTTAGCACCCCTTCCCTTAGCAAGACCAGCTGTCCCACTTGTGACATTTTAAAGCTGTCGATGCTTTGACTCATATGCTATTTGAGATCTTTCAATCTGACTTATGAGGCCTGCCATTAGAAAAATCTGATAAATCTCAGACCTTCCAGGGAATCATCTGAACCTACGGGTGGAAAGGATGGCTTCGGTAGCTAAATGGCTGAGGTATAGTTACGGACTGCAGCTAGCAACCTCCAAAAATATCGGTATCAAAATGCTACAGATTGCAAAGCTGCCGTCAGTGGGTATGTGCTTTATTTAGGAATACAACAGTGTCACACAGTCCCTTAGAATCTGTCATTTAAAACATACATATAACAAAAAATATTACAATTCTAGAGCTTTGAAAGCATTTAAGAACATTTAGTTTTTCTTTGTTTCCACCAAAGTCAGTGAAATAAATACCTGTACTACCGATTCCTAACTAGATTTATTACAAACACTTCCCCTTTCCTCTCCACTAACACAGCATATATACTCTAGGATTTTAAATACATAACAGTCCAACTACAAACAAGAAGTAGTGGAAAAATGTGCTCCACTGCTCAGCATCAGCATTAAGGTAACTCCTATATTGAATAGATTATTTTTATTACATCAGTGTCTTTTTCTACCAACATCTTTTTTTTTTAAAAAAAAAACAAGTCTTTCCATAAGCAGAGCTATCAATAAATTTAGATTTCAATTAAGTTATCTGGTGACATAACTAACTAGATTCTAATAAACTGGAAGCTCTGCTCAGAGCATTTTGTTGCTGGTATATTCAAAGTCAAATTCTCCCCTGGCAGATTTTCTGATATGTCACAGGTATTATCCTCCTCTCAGTGGGGACATATGCAATTGCCCATTCCCTTGAAACATTATCTTCTAGAGATCTCTTTCACCCTGACAAAACAGACCAGCAGATCCAAAGGTATTGTGAAAACAGAACAGAAAAACAAGCAGGCAGGTGCACAGAGTCAGCGTGATCAGGTGAGCCTCAGCTTCTCACACAAGCAGGCACGTGCACAGACCACCACCTGTGCACATTTATATCACGCACTTGAAAATAAGACAGGAAAAGAGCATTCTTCCCACCAGGTAACTGTAAATGCAGGTTCTCCTTTGGAGCCAGCATGCCTGGCAATTCCTTGACTTATTAGGCTAGGAGGCAGGCCGGATGGGCTAAGCCACCCCGTGTAGAAGTAAACTTTCACTTCCACATTCTCAAGGTAAGAGGCCTAAAGAACGTATTTTTTTCTGAGGTGGAACTCGGACTCTTAATCGCTCTTTAAATTATTACCCTTTATCTTCTTCATGGCCAAAGCTGATTGTTAAGGAAATTAGATGCTCCTTTTTTTCCACACTCCAGTATGGATATTGGGAAAACTCACATGCCCACATAGCAAAAGAAGGGGGAGGTATGTGTTGTGTTAAAAGAGTTTCAGAAAACTTTAAAAGTATGATATACTGTTGTCTTTACAAATTTAACAAATTCCCTTTATAAGGTAACTAGCAGAAGGGTCATCTCAGAGCCAAAAGCAATGCAATGCCTCAGGTTTTTGGGTTGTGTTTTTTTTTTTTTGTGGTGTGTTTTTTTTTTTCTTTTAAGCTTGCTCACTACATCTGTGTGAACATAAAACACCAACTCCTGAAGCCACCTGTCTGCTCCGTCAACTCTGACAAGAGAAGCAGTAGGAATGCCGTACCCCTCACCCTCAAGGCAGTGAGGACAGCAAACACCCAGCATCACTGTGCCTGCAGGTTCCTATGTGGTCTTTCTTCTGTTAGTAAGACAAGGCCATTAGAAGACACATTACAGCCCTTAGTTTCCAACATAACTTGTCCACATATATGTACATGTGTGCGCATGCAGATTAAAGAGGAAACACTATTTTACAAAGGAAGGATATCTGCAGCTCTCAATTTCCCCTGAAGCAATCAGGATAGTTCATCTTGAAGGAAAGTTCCTTCTCCAAAAGTTTTCACTACTGTATACTATTTCAGTGAAAAAGCGTTAGCATGATAGCCTCAAAAAACAAAAATCAAACAAATCAAACCCCCTTGTCCTTTCAATCCTTTATCAGTCTTTACATCACTATCTAGTTTTTAAGTCACAAGCATCTCTTTTGGGCTGAACGATAGCTTTCTTTTGAAATGTAGATAAGAGGGGAAAGGAAAAGTGAAAAAAAAAAAAACCCTCATTCTTCATGTATAGGTACAATGTAACATCTTTACAGCAATTAAAGAAAAACGGCTTAGCAGCAGACAGCTGCACGACCAGAGTAACACCTCCATCTAGTGGCTTTCTAATGCACCACTAAGAAAGCGTGGAAAATAAAAAGCAGCCATATATAGTTTTCAACCACGCCTGCCATAACACACACAATGTAGAACGTTATCAGCAGACACACTGCTGCTTACCTTTGATCTGGAAATAAACTTCCATATCATTACATTACAGTGCAGGCTGTAAGTACAAAATTTCAGTAGACTGTAACATACATAATTCACTTTGGAAATCAACTCATCATATACTAAATCTTCACAACTTAACTCCCTCTAGTTAAACTCAGTTGCTTTTCTCAGAGATTTTTAGAACAAGAAACACCTGGCTGAGATGTCCAAGCAATTTTTGGTCGTCTTTGTATTCAGAAGTGATCTCAATCAAACAAACTAAACCAACCCAATCAAAGCAGCATTACCAACTTTCAACACACACACCAACAGCCACACTTCTCCCTTTCTCCCCTTTCTAATAGCAGCATTGTTGAAATTTATTATTTCTTTACTTCCAGCATTGCACTAAAACAGCCACTTAGAGCATGCAGAAACCCATTAAACATCAGGAGGTGGCTCAGAGACCTAAGTCTAGCCTAACCTCAGGTGCAGCTTTCTTCCTCTCCAATGGGCATCTCATATCACTTCATGTACTTTAGATTCCAGAAGCGAGAACAGCAGAGGAATTGCTGCAAATTTCAGTGGAGACTGTAAACAACCAATGTTTCTGCTACTTAAGTGTAGCATTAATGTAACATCTGACTCAGCGCGGGCAAGGACAAGAGTGACAGTGGCCAAATCCCCCCAAATACAAGAGCAGCAGAATCCCCCCAGGGAGCAAGAGCAACAGAGTGTGGTGTGGCAGTTGGTGCAGGGAAGGTGTGCGGGCAGGTCACAGTCCCTCTCCTGCCTCTAAAGGATAACTCAACCAGTGGTCATCGCCCTCCCAGGAGAGGACCTAGCTATGGTTTCCACTCGCCCAAATGCCATTGCCAGAAGCAATGGGGTAACCCAGATGGAGCGCCCACACATACAACTGTCCAGGTCTCCGGCTGAAGGGAGTGCCTGAGCCGGATACTCGTACCGGAGGGCAGCAGAGACAACAGCTATTTTCGGTGTGACCAGGTGAATGGTCAGCTCAGCCTGGTGGCAGAGCTCAAAGACGAAGTGGAAAGGTTAAAGAGTTATCAGGGAGTGTGAGAGGGAGATAGACTGGCAGAGTCACAGCCTGCCATTCCTGAGGTCAAGGCAGCAGATGGAGGCTCCACAAGAAGCAGAGGATTGCCTGTCTTCTTGCCACCAAGCAGAAGGAGGGGACCTAAGAGACAGGGAGAGGAATGGAAACAAGTCCCTGCTCAGGGCAGCAGGTGAAATCCCCTCCCAACCTCCCTCACCTTCCCCACTGCCCTAACACACAGGAATGGGGCTCTGGAACTTGAGGGCCAGGCAAATGAGGATGCAGAGGGTTGCCTAGGGTGAGTAAGTCAGCCCCACGCATTGTGACTGCCGCTGTTAAGAAAAAAAGGAGGGTAATTTCAGTAGGTGATTCCCTTCTGAAGGGAACAAAGGGCCCCATATGCTGACCAGACCCACCCCACAGGGAAGTCTTCTGCCTCCCTGGGGCCCAGGTGAGAGACATTACTAGGGAACGCCCTGGTCTGATTATTACCCGCTATTGGTTATGCAGGTTGGTAGTGATGAGGTTGCAGGGAGAAGTCCAAAAGCAACCGAAAGGGACTTCAGGGCACTGGGGCAATTGGTTGAAGGATCAGGAGCCCAGGTAGTGTTTTCCTCAATCCTGCCAGTGGCAGAGAAGAATACTGAATGGAACAGAAAAATTCACCTGATTAACATGTGGCCCAGAGGCTGGTGCCATCAGTGGAATTTTGTTTGTTTTCTTTTATCATGGGGAAGTTGGCATAGCCCTGGGCCTGCTGGCAACAGATGGAGTTCAGCTATTTCCAAGGGGAAAGAGGATTCTCGCTCATGAGTTGGCGGGGATTATCGAGAGGGCTTTAAACTAGGTTTGAAGGGGGAAAGGGATATAACCAGGCTCACTAGAGATGAGCCTAGGGGTGGCATGCCGATGTTGGGGGTGAAATCAATAGCCCGTCAAGTGCATCTACAGCAATGCATGCAGCATGAGCAACAAACAGGAGGAGCTGGAAGCTATTGTGCAGCAGGATAGCTATGACTTAGTCACCATCATAGAAACATGGTGGGACGACTCTCATGACTGGAGTGCTCTAACGGATGGGCTATAAGCTCTTCAGAAGCGACATGCAAGGAAGGATAAGGCAGTGGGGTGGCTCTGTATGTCAGGGAGTGTTTTGATTGTATAGAGCTCAACAATTGTGATGACAAGGTCAAGTGCTCATGAGTAAGGATAAGGCCAACAAGGCAGATATCCTGCTGGGAGTCTGTCCTAGACCACCCAACCAGGATGAAGAGGTAGACAAACCATTCTACAGGCCACTGGCAGAAGTCTCACAATCGCTAGCCCTTATTCTTGTGGGGGACTTCAACTTACCGGACATCTACTGGAAATACAACACTGCAGAAAGGAAACAGTCCAAGAGGTTCCTGGAGTGTGTGGAAGATAACTTTCTGACACAGCTGGTGAGCGAGCCTAGCAGGGGAGGTGCCTCACATGACCTGCTGTTTACAGACAGAGAAGGGCTAGTGGGAGATGTGGTGGTCAGAGGCCGTCTTGGGCTTAATGACCATGAGATGATAGAGTTCTCAATTCTTGGTGAAGTAAGGAGAGGGGTCAGCAAAACCACTAGCATGGACTTCCAGAGGGCAGACTTCAGCCTGCTCAGAACACTGGTTGAGAGAGTCTCTTGGGTGACAGTCCTGAAGAGGTCCACAAAGGCTGGACGTTCTTCAGGAAGGAAGTCTTAAAGGCGCAGGAGCAGACTGTCCCCATGTGCCGTAAAACGAACTGGCAGGGGAGATGAGATGACTGGCCTGGCTGAACAGGGAGCTTTTGCTGGGACTCAGGAAAAAAAAGGAGTTTACTACTCTTGGAAGAAGGGGCAGGCAACTCAAGAAGAGTACAGGGATCTCGTTAGGTCATACAGAGAAAAAAAACCAGAAAGACAGAAGCCCAGCTAGAACTCAATCTGGCCACTGTTGTAAGAGATAAAATGTTTTTACAACTACATTAACAAAAAGAGAGCCAAGGAGAATCTCCATCTATTACTGAATGCAGGGAGGAACATTCCCACCAGGGATGAGGAAAACACTGAGGTACTTAATGCCTTCTTTGCCTCAGTCTTTAATAGTCAGAACAGTTGTCCCCACGGTGTTCAGCCCCCTGAGCTGAAAGACAAGGACAGAGTGCAGAATGAATCCCCCACAATCCAGGAGGAAGCAGTTAACAACCTGTTACACCACCTGGACACGCACAAATCTATGGGGCTAGATGGAATCTGCCTGAGAGTACTGAGGGAGCTGGTGGAAGGGCTTGCCGAGCCACTTTCCATCATTTATCAGCAGTTCTGGTTAACAGGGGAGGTCCCAGATGACTGGAAGGTTGCCAACGTGATGCCCATCTACAAGAAGGGCCAGAAGGAGGATCTGGGTAACTACAGGCCTGGCAGCCCGACGTTGGTGCCAGGGAAGATTATGGAACGGTGCGCTTGAGTGCACTCTTGAGTGCGCTCACCTGGCATGTGCAGGACAACCAGGGGAATCAGGCCCAGCCAGCATGGGTTCATGAAGGGCAGGTTCTGCCTGACCAACTTGATCTTCTTCTAGGACCAGGGAAAGGCTGTAGATGTTATCTACCTGGACTTTAGCAAAGCCTTTGACACTGTCTCCCACAGCATTCTCCTAAAGAAGCTGGTGGCTCATGGCTTGGACAGGTGTGATGGGTTAAAAACTGGCTGGACAGCTGAGCCCAGAAGCTGTGGTGAAGGGAGTTAAATCCAGTTGGCCGGTCACAAGCAGTGTTCCCCAGGGCTCAGTCTTGTTCAATATCTTTACCAATGATCTGGATGAGGGGATTGAGTGCTCCCTCAGTAAGTTTACAGATGACAATAAATTGAGTGGAGGTGTTGATCTGCTTGAGGGTAAGAAGGCTCTGCAGAGGGATCTGGACAGACTGGCTCAATGGGCTGAGGTCAATTGTATGATGTTCAACAAGGCCAAGTGCCAGGTCCTGCACTTTGGTCACAACAACCCCATGCAACACTACAGGCTTGGAGAAGAGTGGCTGGAAAGCTGCCTTGTGGAAAGGAACCTGGGGGTGCTGGTACACAGCTGGTTGAACATGAGCCAGTGGTGTGCCCAGGTGGCCAAGAAGGCCAACAGCATCCTGGCTTGTATCAGGAAACAGCGTGGCCGGTGGGAGTAGGGAAGCGATTGTGCCTATGTACTCGGCACTGCTGAGGTCACACCTCAAATACTGTGGGGAGTTTTGGCCCCCTCAGTACAAGAAGGACTTTGAGTTGCTGGAGCGCATTCAGAGAAGGGCAACAAAGGGGGTCTGGAGCACAAGTCTTATGAGGAGTGGCTGAGGGAACCGGGATTGTTTAGTCCGGAGAAAAGGAGGCCAAGAGACCTTATGGCTCTCTACAACTACCTGAAAGGAGGCTGCAGGGAGATGGGTATTGGTCTCTTCACTCAAATACCTAGCAACAGAACAAGAGGAAATGGCCTCAAGTTGCAGCAGGGGAGATTTAGGTTGGATATTAGGAAACACTTTACTGAAAGAGTGGTCAGGCACTGGAACAGGTTGCCCAAGGAAGTGGTGGAGTCATCGTCTCTGGAGGTGTTAAAAACCAGTGTAGACATGGCACTTCAGGACATGGTTTAGTAGGCATGGTGGTATTGGGTTGATGGTTGGACTTGATGATCTTGGAGGTCTCTTCCAACCTTAATGATTCTATTCTCTCTCTTTCCTTGCTAAGGTGAAAATCATACTTGGTTATGTTTACCATAACTGCCTACCTACAACTTCCACTGAATGAAGAACTGATTCCAAACTAGGATCTTAGTAAATGCTTCTACAGAAACAACCTCTTCCACACTTCGTATGTAAAAAAATTATCCTTGCATATAAAAAATTTCTTATATACATATATTCCATTGTAGGTATAACATGAATAAATTGCTGCTATCAAGAGTAGAGAACTGGTTGGGGAAGAATCCGCTGCTATGACCACACAGGGTACAATAATCCCATTTAATTGTTCTAAAGCATCTACCACCAGGAAAAGAAACACAGACAGCAATGATGACTGGATGGAGAAACTGTGGAATGCTGTGGATATCTGAGAAAAGTTGTGCTTATATAGAGATATGCCTAACCAAATTGCAGAAAAGGAGCTCTTAGGAACAGATAATGAACTGCTCACAATGGTAATGCTTGCACAAAGACAAGAACACATCAAGGAAAAGACAACCAGCACAAACAAAGATTTGTGATCAACTGGATGATACATGACTGATGACAAGGAGAACAAAAAAAACACAACCAAGACAGACTAAGGAAAACACAAGTAGCAAAATAATGGGCATGGGATGTCGCTTCCATAAAAACAGACACAGAGATGGGAGACATATCTAAGACACCTCAGAGATGCAAGTCTTTATGTTCATCTGGACAGCAATGCAAAAGCACAGAGAAACTATAGCATTTTTTAGACCTGCTGAAGAGTCAAACTAGTGATCAGCTTGGAAAGAAACAACAGATTAGCCAGCTGCTTGGACATGAGAAGCAGAACTGAAATAAGCAATCCATCCATCATGGGTTTTGTTGAACTAATACTGCTAGGAGATCCTACTGAATGGAAAAAAAGATGATGAAAGGGATCATCTGATGAAACTTAAAGATGACTGCAATCAAAAAATTAAGGTCCAGACAGAATTGCTCCATAAGTCTTAAAACCACAAGATAATAAAACCAGCATATAGCTCAAAAGCAATTAGGAGAAATCTGGGTATTTCATTTTTCCAAAGTGTCCATGAAAGATGGAAGGTCTCTATTACAGCACAAGAGACACAGGCTAGCCTAAAAATAAGGTCTGTGGCTTGACAGATTTACAACAGATATCTTGGAGAGAATTACAAACTTCTCAGTGCTGGAAGCAAAAATCCACAGAGTATTGAAGAGAAAAAGCATAAACACAGACTTGAACGACAGTTACATAACGCAATTAGAGAAATAACCACAACTAATGAAGTTAAAAAGTGCCTGAGGAGAGCTGGTGAACAAGGAAAACAAAACAAAACAAAACCACACCACAGAAAAACACCTCCAACAACAGGTATTCTTACAGTAGAAAAAGTATGTTTTAGCAGCAAAAATATTAGTACAAGCCATGACACCAGACATCAGAGGGAAGAAGAGAAGGAGATACTACATCAAGGACAGAAAGATACTGAAGGGTCCAAAAAAGACACATAGAAGTTACTATGACAAAGGAACACCAAGTGTTAACGACACAAGGCGCCAGAACTAAAAAAAAAAAAAAAAAAAAAAAAAAAAAAAAAGAGTAAATTACTATGGATAAAAGAACTGACCTAAGTCAAAATCATTTCACAAAAAGAACATAAAGCAACATCTGCTAACAGACAGAGAATGAAACTCCAAATATTGTCTGAGGAGGGAACGTTCCTCAGAACTATGTTACTATGAGAGCTTATATCTACAATGTTCAACCATAGAAGAAACATTGCCTAGGATGGTGCTCCAATACACTCCCAGATGTAGAAGTCAGATTTCTTTACCACCAAATCATCTCTGAATTGACAGAGGCAATATTATTTCAAATACTAATTTGGTAATTAATGAGAATGTTACAGAAGAGCTGCTCCTAGAAAACAAGTCTAGGTCAGGAAAACATAAGCTAATTGATTTTAAATTGAAACAGAAAAAAATAATTAAGGAACATCTGTTACCAAATTTCTGGAATGCTAAAGGGCAAATTTAACAAATGAGAAGAGCTGGTATTTCAAGTCAAAGGTATTCTGAGCTCTTCAGCTCCATTAAGTCCAATGTGTTAAAACTACCAGGAACCTGTAACTTAAGCTGTGGTGAGGAACTAAAAAAGGTTCCAAATCCAAATGGATGAACGTACAAGAAAAGAGCTATTTAAGCTTAAATAACTCCTTAAGAGCTCTCTCTATTAAACTGTTTAAGCGCATGTAGAAAGAGAGGTACAAGTGTGTTTACTTCAAAAAGTTTCTACCATTAGTGAGATTCTAACACAGCCTGTTAACACAAGTCAAGACAAGAAAGAAGAAATTCAGCTTGCATTAAGTTGAAGTGCGACCAGCCCATGCAAGGGGTTACACAATATAGTTTCTGCAAAGCAGAAAAAAAGAGAGACAAGGAGAGGAAATCATGCTCATTTGAGCACCAAGAACAAGCTGTAAAGTGAATTAGCAAATCCTACAGGAAGGCATAAGACTAACAAAGAAAGATTACCAACCGACTGGCACCCCTTTATCCCTGCTAACTCCTCCTCCTCCACAAATTCCCTGGCCTCAGCCCCTTTCACATCACCAATCACACCTCTCTCCAAGACATAAGCCAATGACTTTCACAGACTTTTGAAACTTTTACTTATCTGTTAAACCTGGCTGTACCTGGAAGAGGTGTTTAAATGGCAGGGTGGAATAGAAGGCATGAATGTTAATGGATGGCACAGTCACATAAGTTGTGATCTACTGTTGCCTTGCAGGTGGGTAAGTTGAAGTGCAACTTGCTCAAGACCATACAGAGTATTTGGCAGAAAGGAATAGAGCATTCAGCTGTGAAACAATCCAGTGTTGTTACTATTAAGATAATTCTTCTAAAAGTAAAGAGGGAAGAAAAAAATGAAGAAACTACACAAACAAGATTCTGTCACATTAAACAGGCCAGTGCTATCAGGAAGACAACAGCCTATAGCAAATGTCTGAGAGAAACCAATAAGGCTGGTACTTTTTAATTAGTTGCAAGCTAGCAAATCTAATGCCTAATAACTTGCAGTCACAGAATGGACAATTGGTCTTTTGAAGGCAACTACTTGTGTCACTATTTACTACTCTTCACAACTCAAGAAGACAGTCTCACAGAAAGACATACTACTATCAGAAACATCCTAAGTCTTGTAGGTGGGTGAGATCCTGTATGTGAACCATTCCAAAAAAACAATACAACTAAGTTACTGTTTCCTCCAGACCCATACCAGTTTTACTTTAGAGGCCAGGCTCTCTGGTAGTTTTGTTCGTAGCTGATTTGTTTCTTTGAACGTAGCTGGAAATCCACTCAGGAAGGCCAAGTCTTGCATTAATACCAGACCTGGAACTTCTTTGTCTGTAGTCTAAAAACAAGAAAACAGGATATAAAGATTTTTTTAAACTTAAAGTAATTCACATTTATCTGTCAGTCCTTCATCAGGTGGCAGATTTAATAGTGTATATTTTGACACTTAAACCAAGTTTCAAAATCAAAATTATTTTAAAAGCTTTCACTTTTTACTACATGTGAGTTATGGAAAGAGAATAGCACAGAAACACTTTCTGAAAATGTACAAGAAGCTAATCAACAGATTTTAAAAGTACATACCAAGTAACCCCTCCATACTATCTGTTTGCTGTTGTCTTTTAACATTCCAGAATGGGCAGCTTCAACTAGAATAAAATGCATTGCAAATCAAAAACTGAAAGTAACATATTTTGTATATTCTAGTTACTAAAGATATACTTTTGCAAATTAAAGAGATTTGGATATTTATGGTGTGAAGAGTTGTCTTTACAACTGGTAAATAATTCTTAGTGGTAAAAGAAACACAAGTGCTTGGGCTAGTGGGTGGTAGTGGTCAGGCACTACACATCAAACAAAGTAAGCAGTCCATACCTGCTCTAAGATTCTACTTACATACGCTGAACACATGGATAATTTTGTTTTAAGGTATGCAATCCTTTGAGTAAGGGC
Source organism: Chlamydotis macqueenii (assembly GCF_036417535.1). Lineage (NCBI taxonomy): Eukaryota > Metazoa > Chordata > Aves > Otidiformes > Otididae > Chlamydotis > Chlamydotis macqueenii. The sequence continues at coordinate 62,432,410 of NC_141556.1, read as the reverse complement.
AGAACTTATTGCACAATATTCAAACTAGACTTCACAGCAATTAAAAGGGGATTTCTAAAACTAATCTTCCTCAGTCTTAACCTTAGCCTTCTGAGATTACCAGTGCAACACAGATATTCAGATATCAAGCCTGTTTTGCAATAGTCTTTTAAAGCACAGAACTCTAATCATCTGTTATCAGTTGTCTGGGAGGTAAGCAAACATTATCATTAATGTCATCATTTAGAGGAACAGACTGAGGGCAAGAGACACTGGATGACTTGCTGAAGTCAAACAGAACATTAGTGGCAGAATCAGTATTAAGAAGAGGGGAAAAAGAAAAGGAAAAAAAAAGCCACCCAACCTAATTCACAGCAGCTTACTAAAAAGCTTCATCTACAAAACTGACTGGAATCTGACAAATAGGTTCTTACCATCCTTAGGGGTATCAAAAACAATTACTGTCACGTTGGTAGAAGGATTTTTTGGTTTTGCTACAAAGAACATATTGTTAGCAGGTTGTAAAGCAGGATGAATGGACATCAGGTCTTTCAGTGTGACGTTGGTAGGCAGCGCAGGATCCAGGACAAGCATTGGCACTTTGATGCAGTGTGTCAGCAAACACTCCAGTTGCTTCTCACTACAGCAAAATACCAAGGGTATATTAACACTAGTAGAAGATTTAAGACAAAAATCAATGTTAGAGGCAATGAGAGATGTTTTTGTAAAATCTGATCAATTACTTCTAACGTCTGCTGGGGCAGGGGGAAATCACTAAGAGCACGCTTATTTTGCTGCAGAAGGTGAATATTTTACTGTTATAGTTTAGTTCATTCCTGTAACTGATTTTTTCAAGTATTTCCAAGATTTCAAAGTTTGCCCACAAAGGAGACCTTATAAAGATCTCAAAATAGCAGAACAACCAAGCCAAATGAAAAATGGGACAGACCAGGCTCTGCCGCTTTCTGGCAACGGAGGCACCAGAGGCTTGCTACCCCCACAGACAATTACTTGCAGTGCCATGTATACAAATGGCAGGTGAAAGCAATGTCAAAAAAAAATGTTTTTGAATTATAAAAATCCAGGTACATATGCAATAAAAATCCACACCTGGAATAGGAGCTATGCCTAACCATATGCTTTTTGAACTTCAGAAATTGTCACATTTTAAGAAGCTCATTCATAAATGTCACAATAACATTATTTTTATTCAACATATATATTATCCTGCTGACAACTTTTCTTGAAGTGACATAGGAGGAAAGCATGCACAGGCCATCGAAAACAACCTCCCCAACCAGCATCTGCTTTCAAGCTAACAATGAGTAGGGTATCATTTATTCCAATTTATGCCCAAAACCACAAAAACTCACCTCTTCTTTGTTGGTTCTGTTGCATTCTTTCCAAGGATTTCCCTATTACAAAATTAAAACTACATTAAGTAACACTGAGTTGACACAAAGGAATTTAGTCTAATTTCAGATTGTTAATTGAGTCAGGGACACATCGTGAAAGCACTGCTAACTCAGTTCTAAAACTGCCAAGGCCTTGCCACCAGCCTTGCCAAGGCGAGGGCAGGCTTGCACCTGTGCTTCTCGCTGCTCACCCTCATGCAGCGTAGCTCAGAAATTCTTAGTTGTCCTGACAGCAAGACTCTTTTTGCTAACAGGATCTTCAGGAGTTATTATTAGATTACTGAACAAAACTGATGTGGACACAAAAAAAACACTAGTAAAAAACCAGGATGAAGTAACCTGAAACTAGGCCGACTTGATTGTTCTGCCTAACATACATATTCTGATAAGGTCTGTTATGCATTGGCATGTGCACATAGAAGCTAATGAGAATTAATGTAAAGGCAATGCAGTGTTGATGCTAAATAATAATCAGAGTAATATCAGAAGGGCACCTTTCTACATATACCAACAGAAAGAGAACCACTATCTCTCCCACTCTCTCTCACTGAAGAATAAAGCACCTGGACCATGACTAGCTCGATTCAGGCGTATCAACAAGAAAATTACAACTTACTGATTCTTGCTGTGCAATACAAAATATACACTCATTAGCAGAGATTCACAGAATCCTTGCCTTTGTATTCTGCAGTTATCTTGATCCCGTGAAACAGCTCTTTTTGTAACAGTGCTAACTGATTTCAAAGAATACGAAAAAAGTTATCTACAAAGAGAGAACCAGGTGCCCCTGGAGGTAACGAACGTGACACGGACATGAGTCTTACTCATATGCTTGATATCAACTTCCCAAATCAGCATTATGGAAAAAAACAATACGTGTTTCCCGCCCCCCCCCCCTTTGTAAAATGGGAATAACAGCATGAGCAATGACAAAGCTAAAACCAATAACATGTGCTATATGAACTGCTAGGAAAAATTAGTATAAATTTGAAAGCTTTTCAGAGCAGAGACCGTGCCTATGTTTAAGATGTTTAAACATTAAATCCATTAAGTTCTACTAATATTTTCATTGTTTAGGTAGCAAAATAAAGATCAATAATTTAATTTGTGATCATATTGTCAGTGGTACCTAAACTGCAAGCGATAAGGTGCCAAAAATAAGATCAATTCGCCCACTTGTGGATTTCAGATTATTCTGAATTAAACCATTACAACCCTCAAAATACAGACTTGCCCTGCCATTTAGCCTATTTTCTGTCCAAAACAGATCACATGACAACAGTGTAGCTTATTAGGAACTAAATCAATACTTACAAAACACAATCCAAGGTATCTGCAGCAGCCTGTGTTTGAAGCCTAGATCAGTAATTTTGCAGAACCGTATAGCACAATCTATAACACCAAATGCAGCAATATATCTCTTTCCCTCCTTAGTTGGAAAGCTGATTCATACCTTTATAACACGAATAAGTTATTTTCCTCTCAGTTTCAGTGTTTGGGAGACTACAAACCTAACTTAAAGAAGAGCCTTTAAGAAGCATACGCTCAAGATTTTATTAAATCCATTACAAAAAAAACTATCAAGAGGGTGAGGAGGAAGAAGGGGGAGAAGAAAGATTACACATTTGAGATACAGTTTTATTGTTATTATTTAGAAACTGAGTTATCTAAATCAATACAAAATGACATACACAAAGAACAATTTTCTGCATGGCATTTTAAAAATTCAAGACAGAACAGCTTTAATTACGTTACATTATTATGCTTTGTACCTTAAGCAGTTTTCTGATTAGACAGTACTACATAGCTAAATGTAGAACTGAAATAAGGTTTTGAGAATAATCAAATGAAGAAGTGAGAAAATCCACTTTGCATTTTCATGTTGAGTAATGTGGGAGAAAAACAAAGAGGGCTAGTACTGCATTAGACTGCTGCTTTCAGTTAAAAGGAAAAAAATACATCAGATTATTACCTCATTATTTTCTGTTCTTCCTCCATCTGTTCTCTGACCTGTTGCAATTCTTTGATCAGTTCAACATCTGTGCCGTTCACCCAGGTGTATACCACATCAATCGGCATGGGTAAACAAAGCCTACATAATTCAAATGAAAGCTACATGAGCTGTTTAATATTACAAGTGTTGCATCCTACAATAGCAATTTCTGTCTAACAACAGAAATACTTGCTGTCTGGCCTGCAAACAAGACAAAGCAAAAAGCTTCTCTTTAGCTTGCTCTCTCTCTGTATAAAATCTCTTAATTATACACAAACCCTTGACAAAAAAGCACAGACACAAAACCAAAAAGGACATAAAGGGGCAATAACAGTTGAGTAACTGAACAATATCTGAACTTTATGTTCTAAATTTCATTGACATTAACCTATAACCCAAGTCCTTCAAACCCACAAAATATTTCTCAAATCAGTACCAGCATCCAGGCACATCCTTAATCCATCAACTACATTAGACAGGACAGCATGAAGTATAAAGACTGAAATCGTATTTGCTGTTTAATTGCAGAGCCAATAAGATCTCAGCAGGACCAAGTGTCTATCCTAGGAGTAGCTCTTAGATACTAGTAACAGAGCATTTCATAAACCAACAACCTATGTAGCGTACATGAATTCAGACTCTAGACAGAGCAGTCAAATTCATTCTTGACACAATTTAGTATCCTGGAGCTGTTTCTGGACACTTACAGATTTCCTAGCAGATTTATGGCAAAAGAAAATAAAGGAGTTTGAGTACTTTTTTCTATTTATTTACAATAATCTCCTCTTTGAGGCCCACAGTTTTGTTTCAGTGAGTACTCCAAGCTGCTGCGACAGGTGAACTTCTCAATCCCAGACAGCAGGAGGATGCCCCAACTATTATTTTCAAAAGTTCCAGTGTCAAACTATTCAATACCTTCCAAAACTGTAGACAGCCTAGCAAACACTGGGCACTTCTCTAATGCTAAGATTCACAGGGCCACACAATGAGTTTCCAGGGAAAGCTGAGCCCTCTCCACCCACTGTATCCTTCAAAAAGCATTCAAAAAAAAGAGCTTATAGGTATCTCCTCCACCTTCCCTTGTGCTTTATTACACACGAACAACTTCCACTCAGCTTCATTTTGTACTGGCTGAGATTCAATAACAGAAGCACAGAATTTGGTAAAACAGCAGCCAGTAGCTGGTCACAGCACAGCAGACAGGATCATTCTTTACTCCACTCATCACTGTTCCTAACTGAGCTATGACACTTAGAGGGTAACGGTGGGTCATTCTGAGACAGTTTGAACATCCAAAAAGTGTTGCCTTTCCAAGCAGCACCACCCAGAAAGTCTCTCTAACCTCTGACATGCAACACTCCGCAGGAGGCCACCCTTTCAACTGACAAAAAAAAAAGTCAATTTACTGAATACAACTTCTAATCAGCTACTTCACCACCTTCTCAGGAAATGACAATACCTTCTGGTTCACTACCAGGTGCAACTCAAGGCATGTTTTGAACTGAAAAGCCCTCCAGATGAGCAGAAATTCAATGGCAGAAGCTCTTCCAGCTTTTCTACATTTGTTGTGATCGGTTAAATTGTTGGATTGACAGTCCCTTTATCACTACAGCTAGGACAAAAGCGTTTCAAGTGGAAGCACCTGACAGTAGATTTCAAAAACGCCCAACCTTCAGTCTTCTGGACAAAGTGCAGAGCTCATTTACCCAGGCTTCACTGAAGAAAATAAAACGTCAAAAAAAAAAAAAAAAGCCTCAACTCCAACTCCTTCTAGGGTATGAGGCAATTTTGACTTCTGTGAAGGCTCTCATTGGCTAAGAGTGTGCTCCTATGCAATAGGACACACAACTACATAATTTGCTACACTTCATTTTTACCATGGAAATTATGTCACATACAGCCAAACGCTAATAAACTCCATAGAGGAAAGGCCTTTTTTGGTCAGATGCAGGTATGTCAATGCTGAACTAATCCTAGCATGGCAAGCTCATTCTCTATTAGCAGCAGCAATAGAGATGAGGGGAAAAGGGTTATTCAAGCAAGTGAACTGTTTGCAGATGCGCTAGTCTGATTGCTTAAAATGTATCCAATACCAGAGATACATTTTTAAATGCATTTTTACAGCATACATTGTTTGAAAAAGTAGTGGTTATCAGACACAATAATTAAAAACATAAAATACACAAATTACTTTGTTGCTCCCAATTAGAATCAGTAGCATTGTTAAGATTCTATCTTTTTGGTCTTTGCCAAAGTTTTCTGGTTGGTTTTATGGCTTCTTAAAAAGTACTGAGAGTTTATATTTTGAAAAGCATGTAGTGGCATTTTGCTTTAAAATTAAAAAGGAACAGGAGAGCCACTTCTGTATTACCCTTCTCAAACACTACTTTTAATATGCAGAGTCTTTTGCAAATTTGTTCAAGGTCCGAAAAGATAAAAAACTTTATCCCACGAATTCTGTAGCTGCGTTTCTCCTTCACGCGGATTTATGTATTTGGTCTTCATCACAAACACCAGTCTGGCAAACAGATTAAGCCCAAGATGAGCTGCCTAAATGGGAATTATCTAACACCTTTCTACAGGAAACCATCAGTTTTCCCATTTGCTACCGATTTTAAGATCAGCAGACTTCCTCGGAGACTCCTTGACAACTAATGAGGCTTGTTTTGGACACTCCTTTACATTTTCCCCTTTCAAAAATGTACCCATTTTTTACTCGCAAACCTAAAAACATCAATAGGATCCTGCTTGAAGACAAAGCCAGCACCACCAGCTCTCCCAGATAGGACAGGAGACCTGTCACATGCTGCCTCTTCTATGCACCTGCCAGGAAGGATGTTCTTTTCCTGTGACATTCGTTTACATACGAGAGCCATGCTCATAGCCAAGACTGCAGCCAGAAGACATAGCCTCATTGTCTCAGCATCCAACAGCAGCCTCTGGATCTCTCCCAAGATACCATACAGTGATTTTCCACCTTGACGAGCCTCTTTATGAACGAATCTAAGTCTACTATGCTTTTAAGCTCCCCACTGTAAATCTCTCGGACCTCCTGCCTGTTACATCTCTGAAATCACCCACCAACTGCAACTCCGCTGCTCCATTGCTATTACCACTCCAGTACCTCTCAGCTCTCTAATCTGTGCGTCTTTCCCTCTCTCTCCAGCCTCACTCTGCTCAGCAATTAATGGCTGCCCAGCCACTGATGGCTCTCACTAGCTGCACCATACTGAAATCAGTCTGTACATTTTAAAACCTGAGGGTTGTTCCTCACATTTTGTATCCATACATATTTTGAAGTTTTAAATATGATATGGTCAAGTCCCAGAACAGCAAAATTACACTTCAGAATTTGCCAAAATGCAGAATTTGCTGGTGGAGAGTAATAAAATAGAGTTCTCATCTAAGACTCTCATTCATGCAACTCCATTATTTAGTTTCCTTCTCTCCCTTTTATTTTCATACCAAAACTAAGTCTTCAGAAATTGTTTGGATGAGGTGGCTTGGTAAAAAGCCCTGGAATTTCTACTCTACAGTCTCAAGCTATGTAAGAGCCTGGGCAATGTAAGTAGGAAGTTTAGCAGCTGATGTGACTACCTGGAAAGTGCAACAGCTGGAATACCAAAGGACATGCAACAGGAGGGAAAAGCCAATTAAAGCAATTGCTAAACTTCAAAGCAAAACAAGAAGTCTTCCTTCATCTGACAGAGAACAGCATCCAATAGCTGTAACTGATGATGCTAGCAATATTACTAGTTTGATGTTGCTCGGGAAGAAGAGCTTTTCGAGAGTTCATAAAGAGCTTGCCCATATGCAGAAATTGGTCTACATTTTACAGTGAGATTTTCTTATAAAAGTTTTATGCAACTGTTTGACAAGAACAGAGATGTTTTCCTGCAAAGCTCCTAAAAGATAACATTACTTTAATTCAGTTGAAGGTCCATTAATATTTCTTAAAGGCCGTGAAGCTTTTACTTTCCACCAAGCAGTCGATCTGCTTAATTTCTAAACCAACAAGCTTCCTGTTCTTCAATTCTGAGTATTTTTCTCTAACACTAAAATAAGAACTGACTAAAATCAATAGGTAAGCTAGGATCAAATGCAGCATTGATATCAGCCTGAAGAACTCCATCAAACCACCACTGATACAAGGCACACTGCAAGAGGGCATCCATTACTGCATTCATGAAGTTTGATAATAAAAACAAACTCAACTCCTGACAATGGACTTGTAAAAGTTAACAGATGCCTAGAAGTATGTCTCCGCAAAGACTTTTTGTTGGTATGAATTTTTATGGGAAGTTGGTATCTGCACACAAGTATCACAACAAACCTTCCTGTCACACGCGATATGAGTATTAAAGGCATATGGGTGAACTGAAATAACTTAAGCACCCATAATGAAAACCTTAAGCTTTTGCTCAGGCAGCCAATAGTTCCTCCCCAGGCACCGGATTTTTTTTTCTCACACTTCAGAGAAATCAACACTAGCTAAGGAGTGCTTTACATGACCAAAATGAAGTAAAAAAACACAATGCAGAAATAGGAATTGACTATACCTACATCACAACAGTAAGATTTGTGATTTTGTTTTGGACAAACTCGACCATTTTATAAAATCATTGTACCAAATTATCACAAAGTCAGGCATGACTGACAGGAACACGCTGCCATGCTTTCACTTCAGCACTGCAGAAACACAGATGATAAAGCTAATCACCCATGTGAGCTGTATCACTCTGCTTTCATCTGTCATTTCTTTGGAAAATGCAGGAGGGGAGTAAGAGACGGGACTATAAAGGTGCATAGGATTCACTGATACCATGCCATGTACTTTTACAGAGTTATCTCACACCAGCTAAAGCATGACAAACTGATCTGATTATTTCTACTGTCTCGTGATTCAACAAACCTCAAGGCAGATTAAGCATCTGCTTTCAGGGTTTTTTTTTTCCCCCAAGTCAAGTGCATCAACACTTAAGAGTCAGATGATATCTCCTTAGTAGCGTCTTCCACCTACCAATCCACACTTCACTGACTTCCTGAGCAACAGATCCCATGACTACTCAGATACGAACGATGAAACCACAAGAAGTCATGCAGCAGTTAACCCAACTGAAACATATGACTTGGTTTCCAACTTGCTTTGAGTGACTTCTTCCATGTACCCAGCTTTAAAAAGCTTCTTACTAGCTTTGTGACTTCGCTACTAAATAACGTCCCTCATGAGATGTCACAGAAGAGTCAAGGTAAATGAAAAACACCTTTCAAAACACTGAAATTTGAAATTTTAAGCATACAAGAACAGTATTTATATTTTCATACCTTAGTATGGGAAACATGTCATGTCCTCCCTTTATTTTTAACATTATCACTATTTTGATGTTTCATTAGAGACTGGATCAATTAAATGCATTTAAAATGTCAACTCTGTTATATGACTAGAACTTCCAAATGCCAAACATCTTCCAAGCTGGGACAGTAAGCACCAACTCACTATTTTAAAACCATCAAGTTTAACATTTGCTGCAGATTTAGAGCCCATACAATAAGGTCCTACTCAACAGGATGTTACTTCAACTAGAACATTTAATTTGTATATTTTAAAATTCATTGAACAGTAAAATGTGCAATACTGTCAACTGCAAGTAAAGCTCACCGATTCTGAAATGATTTGCCAGCAACGTTGTCTCTGTATGAATCAAACATAACATGATACTGGTCTCTACTCCACTCCAAGACAACCTGAAAAGAAAAAAAAAAAAAAAAACCACAAAAAACAAACAACTTGATGTCACTATCTTCTAAAATCAGACACTTACATTTCTCCTTTTGAAATGTTTAATCACAATCAATTTGATTCAAATTGATCTACACATTAATGCACAACTGACCAGAACTTAATCCAAACTAAGTTAGTACACTAAGCCAGCAATCAGATCCAGGACTCGGAGCATGTTTGATTCAAACTTTGTTTTTTCTCGGCAAGAAAAGATTTCATGTTTTATGGACATACTTTTTAAGCTACCATATATTTAGGTTACCTCCCCTTTGCCTCTTAGTTTTTAAAAATTCAGCCATGTTTTCTCAAGAAATATACTTCAACGCAAGACTCTTCCACCCCCCGCATAATTTTCCTTGTCTTTCATTCTCCTCTCACACGGAACATACTAAAATATACACACCTCTGAAATCTGAGCTTTGCAAACCCACAGTCAGGCCAGGGCATATCAAACTATGCAAATAAACCTGGCCAAGAACTTAACACACAATAGCTCTTTCCCAATACAGCTGATGTCTTACACTGCAGCCAGACTAACCCAACAGCAAAGTATTTCTGCTGGCTGCAGCCTCTCTCCCATCCCCCTGCATTTCTGCCACCCCTCTTTAGCTCGACATGAGTTCGCCCAAATGCGCCAAGTCACGGAGCTAAACCAACAGAAAGAGGAACCTTCAAAAACCAGAGCAATTTATCTTCCTCTCCTTGGTTGTTGGATCAGATGAGAAATGATGGGAACCTACAGCTGAAGGCAGGGTCACCTTCCCCACCTTCAACAGCTTAGCTAAAACACCAAGATGCATCCAGCTTACATGCCCTTTGCCAGCCATCCCCATTCCCAGGCATATTCACAAACTAGCTATACAGGGAACCAATCACAAGCTGATTCTTACTTTGGAAAGCTTCAAGTTTACATTCTATTTATATACTTAAATATACATATATACACACGTCCCCACTAAACAAAGGCACATAGTTACATTCCCATCACTAAAAAGTATCTGATACTATGGTACTTAACACAAAAAAGAAAAACAGCTCAGACTTTTCAGTGCTAAAAAGGCTTACTATGCTTCAGCGTAGCAAAAAGCATAAGTGATTTGAGATAAAAATAATATAAAACATACAGATTCTACTCAGAGATAAACTTGCTATGATATATTTTACAGTGAAAGTCCAACCTTAAAAACCACATTGGCTTCTTGTGCTGCTTTAGAGATGAAGGGGTAGTGGCTTCTTTTACCTGGATAAGTATGCATTTATACATACTGAAGAGGAAAAAAAAAAATACCAGGAAAGGTGTACTTACTTTACACCACTCTTCCTAGATTTTAATTTTAGAATTGCTTATTATTTGTATTACAGGAGCTATGAAATGTACCACTTCTCCAAGACAGCACTCAAAACTGTAATATAAAGACTAGCTCCCTCCCTTTTAAGAAGACACACATCTCTCTACCCTCATGCCCGCTAAAGCAAATTGAAGCCTTCTAGAGAGCAGGGAAGCCCCATCACGTGGCTGGGTGACAAGCACATATACACCACACACACAATTCTTGCCAAAGATGCAAAGGCTCACTTTTTAACCAAGATCATATCTGAACAAGTTTATTCCCTTTACACAAAGGAGAGCATAAAAATCTCCTCCCTTAAATACCAAAGTCAAGAAATGTCTTAAAAACACACTATGGCACTTTTTCACGCCCAAGTCATTACCTCCTTCTGCCAAATACACTAGTTTAATACAGCACACACTGAAAAATACCCAGGCAGAGACATTTGCTATGACTGATAATAATGAATTGACACACACTGATCTGCTTCTAGAAGAACTACAAAAGTATCTGAGTAAGAATGTAATTTATTATATGAATAATAAATATGGCTCACCAGAAGAAAAATGTTAACCACTCAAACACTCACTTTTTGCCTTGGTGCAGCTATAACCAGAAAGACCCAGGACAGCTCTCTTTAGAAGTACATTCAGGTAAAAAATTAAGCTCTACCTACCTGATACATTTTTTTCCCTGTAACTGTTTCCTCCTATCGCATTATTTGTGTTGCAATAATGCCTGGAGGCTGCTTTGCTTCAACTTTAGTGATATTATAAAACCACTAAGGGAATAACTTTTTTTTTTTTTAATCCCTAGACTCTCTATTAGGAGGTACTGTATCAGACAGGTGATAACGGTGGCTCTGGCATGTTCCAGTTATAAAACATTTTACAAAGCTGAGAAACCTACAGAGGGATGACCAAGAAGGGTCTACAACCAAACAGACCTAAAACTCAAAGTTCATCTTATGACTAGGTTACAGCATGGGCTTAGACCTGGCTACCCTCTATGTTTTTGCAGAAATGCTCCTGAATTGTGCTTAATGCATTGTTACTTCATTGAGCTCAACTTGTTTTTGTTTTTTTTTTTTCTTGAAATCAAGCCCATTTTCATCTTGAGGCTGCGAGGACATCATTACCAATCTCAAATTATTTGCTCTAGCCATCCATTTTTATGTCAGCATTAATATTGATATTAGCATGAATCCAAGCAAGCAGATCTAATTTTGCCTACTAGGACAAAAAAAGCTGGCTCTGGGGCTGGGGGAAAAGCAGAACTGCAAACACTGCTCAGACACCAGGGTCTGGTAAGTGCTACCCCACGCTGCTTTTTATTGCTTGACAGTTCCCTGCAGATTGGTAAAAATGGTTGACCTGATAAATACTAGAAAGGTTTCTGGTTTCATTTTCAGAACAGTCTTATATATTTTTATTAGTTCCTGCCTTGCGGACTCTGCACTGAAGAAAATAAGTGTTTTCCGTTCCCACTACAGTTGTCAGAAGAGGTCCAACAGTGTTTGCCCTCACAAGCCTAGTCACTCTTAAATCCTTAGCCTACCACTGTTGACCAAAACACACCACTTTAAATCATAAAAGTAAACAGTGAAATGCACACAAACATCTCTTACCATGCTCAGTTACCATCATTGTAAAAAAAGAAGTAGTTTTTTTCTATATTTCTGTATGATTGTTCCATAAAGTGGGTGGGGTTTTTGTTTGGGGTTTTTTAAACACTTCTGGTCACTTTCATTTTTTCTTAACATATAATTTTGAAAGTTTACTCCTACATGAATCTGCCAGTTCTTTGCTAAATAGCATATAAGCTTTCCAAATAGCTCTAAAAGCACTGGAAGCAGCAAACTAAGATTTGGTAGGAAAATAACTCTGAGCAGTGATTTTGACTGATTCTTCGTGAAAGCAGCCATAACCTGGAAAACTACTGAAGTGTTTTTAAAAACCTTCAAAGTTCTAAAAAATCCTAAAGTTGGGGTTAAGCCCTCATTCTGAAGAAAGGCAAAAGTATACCCAAAGCTTCATAGCACCAAGAGGTATATACCAATCCAAGTTGATAATCATATACAAACAGGTGCCTAAGAGTACTACACAATTAATCTGCTGATGGCTTTCAAGTGTTTCAGGAACTTGTGAACCCTGCAAGACAGCAGGGATGAAGTACTTTATGCACAGATGATGTATGGATACACAAAATAAAGTTCTGATTGTGCTACACTCAGGAGTTTCAGATAATACTCTGTATGGCTTTTTTTTTTCCTGTGTCTGAAAAAGCCCATCAAAATCAAATAGGGAAGAAAAAAAAATGAAGAAAAAAGGGAAAGAATCATTCAGGAATCAGGAAATTCCAGTCTGTTTGCATTCAACACTGCCATCCTTCTACTGTGAAAAAAATACTTTAATTCCCTGAACACCTACTATATTCTCAAGCACCACACTGAAGCAGGATTTGGTTCTTCCCCTCCGTTTTCTTTCCTTGATGACTTCCAAAACAGACAGGGTAATATGAAACGAAGCTTTAAAAGATACATGAGTATAAAAATCACACATTGAAAAAATAGAAGTTACATCGCATCATTTACAAAACAGCAGGCAAACCGAGTAATAAGCAGTGAGAAATCCAACAGAGACTCTGCTGAGCTGCAAGCTGCTAGGAGAGAGGCTCTATGTAACTCCTTAAACCTCGGAAGGGAGAAAGATTCTGTCACTCCCGGTTGCCATTGGAAGGGTACATCCACCACAGGCTTTAGAAGAGTAAGATTAAAAAAAAAAATAAAATACAGCACTAATAAATCACCTGACAAGGGAAAGTGGAAAAAAATTGCACAGGAAAACACGAGCTCCTGGAGCAGGCAGGTTTTTCTCAGCTCTCCTCTGCCAGGGCCCGCCAAGGCTGTCAGAGAGCACCCAGCGCACCCCGCACCCCCCATCCACCCGCGGGAGGGCCCGGCAAGGCCGGCGCCGCACACCTGCCGCTGGCAGGAGAGCGGCGCCATTCCCCGCGGGCGCGCTTCCCGCGGCAGCCAGCGCCACGGCGGCCGCCCCGAGAGAGGGAGGGGAGCCGGCAGGCAAAGCCCCCCCGGCTACGGCCAGGCCAGCCGCCAGCACGGCCCATCACACGGGAAACGCGGCACAGCGGGGTGCTTCGTGCCGTTCCTCAGCCGCGACGGTTACTATCCCCCCCGCCCCCCCCCAAAAAAAGGGAGCGGCACCACCGCACAGCACCTTTCCCCCTCATGCCTTAAAATTACACATATATATATACATATACTTCACACGCAAACCCGATCTGCTTGCTGAGGGAACCCGCCGCGCACAGGACATGACAACCACCCGGCTGCCGAAAGGGGAAAAAAAAAGCCCCAAGCCGAGAAGCACCCGCGCCTTCTCCCCGCCGGCACCGCTCGGCCGGGGCTGCTCGGAGGAAGGGAGGGAAGGGAAGGGAAGGTGGGCAGCCAGGCCACGCCGGCGCGGCGCCGTACTGACCTCCCCGAACTGCAGGGCGGAGACGATCAGGAGGACGAGGCCCCCGAGGCAGAGGCAGGGCCCATACCTGTGCGACAGGCAGGTATAGGTCTGGCGCTGCAGGAGCTTTAGCAGCATGGCCCGCCGACTCCTGCCGCCGCCGCCGCCGCCGCCGCCGCCTCGCCCGGCGCGGCCCGGCCCGCCCCGCCCCGCTTCAACGCGCTACCCTGCGCCGGGACGGGCGGGCGGGTCCCGCCGCCCTCAGAGCCCGCCCCGCTTCCGGCAGCGCTGCGGCGCCACCTGGCGGCGGGCTGGGGGAGGTGCGGTGAAGCCGCCCCCTCTCGGCTTCCCGCGGCGGGGACGGGCGCTCCCGCCCTCACGGCCCGGGAGGCGGCGGGCGGGTCCCGGCCTCGGCCATCCCCCGCTCCTTCGCGGGTTTTGTCTGCCTTCCCAAAAAGCCCGGCAGCAGAAGGCGGCAAGAGGTCAGACTCCTGGACTTTTTACCTCTTTGGCTCCTCACTCATCGGCTTGAGTGCTCAGTGCTTCTAGGCGTGTCAATGATATTGACCTGCTGCAGGTGGCAGATTGTCCCTGCAGATTTTTTAAGAAATCATCCATTATTTCTTCTGGGAAAAGAAGAAATCATTCAGTACTGTGTCTGCAGCAGGTGTGCCACAAGCTATGTCACATCCTATGCATCTGCAGTGCTTGGCTGACAACGCTCCCTCCGACACTTTAAAAGTGAAATCAATGGACGTGAGAATATGCACCCAGAAAAGAAAAATCACACCAGTAGCATTTCACTGTGGCCAGCAGAGCTGCACCCCCCTGTCATGCTTCCAGATACGCTGCAAAGCAAATTTATTTTCCCTGTCTAAGAGGGACTGGGAGGACTCTTTGCTATCACAAAGATACAGCAGAGTGCCTGCTGAGATTTCATTTAAGCACTTCCACGTGTGTTTCGGCACAGGGATAGGTTCACAAAAGGGGAACTGCCAGGCTAGAAGGTGGTTATTCATGGAGTTCTTCAGGAACAGTTCTTGAGGCAAAAACATGGTAACAAGAAACTGGTTAGAGGTCACCAACTGACAGCAGATTCTGCACGTCCTTAATCTGCTTTAGTCTGGCTTCTGACATGACTTACCAGAAGTTCAGCCATCTGCATGGGGCACTGCTGATATCGCCACTGTCAGAAAATTCATCAGGCAGAGGCACTTCTGGTTACCAGAGTAAAATAAAGCTTTGTCATAGGCTCTCTGAAGCTAGGGATGGTAGCACCTGCCTCTATAGTCCTGTACCCCTGCATCCAAAGGTCATTTTCTAACTATTTCTTACAACTCAATGCAGTGACTTTTCTGAGTAACAAACATCACTCTCGCCTTCTTTCTTTTCCCTGTGTGAAGTAACAATGCCTGACCATTTCCAGAAGTTTGTCCTAGTATATTTACACAGTTGTGGCGTGAGAGGACTGCCCCTGGGTGTACCTCTTTGACAAGTGTTCAAGTGTGCATGGCTACTTGGCACAGCCCTCCTGAAACACTGCGCCCTACTCCTATTTACCTTTTTGGTGTCACAGTGTTTCTCCTTTCTTCGAGGGCTATGGGACATGATGGCAAATTCACTAGGGGCTACCTTCAGAGTCTCAAAGCCTACCACAAAGTTCTGTATTCCACTTCCTTATCGTGTGTTATCAGTGTGATGCTATTTATTTGTCCGTTCATGATAGCCCAGCCTTCCACTGTCAGTATGCAGAAGCTTTTAGCTAATTTTGTCATCCCCTGTTGTGCACAGCCACCGCTTTTTCTCCTAACACATGCAGTCCTTCACATGTTCTCACCAATACGCCAAAGTACTACCCTGGAGGAATATAATCTTCAGGTATTTGCTGGTACTTCCCTCACCTTCACTCCCTCTTGAAACACTGAGCTATTATTCCTGAATGACAAGGTGTCTTTACCACAGCCTACAGAATTGTGGCTGCAGTACCAGTGATGGCCTGTTGTTCGTCATTGAGATCTGAGGTATAGCATGTATGCAAACTAGGAAAACAAAAACATTTATTCTGGTCAATGATACAGCATACATGCAGAAACGGACTAAAATGTGCTGAAGATATGAAGCTGAGAGACAGAAGACCACAGTAAAGCAGAATATCAGCGAGAAAAAAATGGGTAACTTCAAGGCTTGGATTAATAATCAGTGCAAAGTGTGTGATGATACATTTATACAGAATAATAAATACTTCCATATAATACCAATATGATAAAGCCATTAAAATTGACATAATCTGTATATGATTTTATAAGGTATCAGCCAAAGTATTCCCATAGAGATGTAAAAAGCTACTGTACAAATTGTGATGAGACTATATCTGTCCCTGCTTGTTGAATACTCATGTTGAAGGAATATATATTTAACCTGAAACAGATGCACAAAAAGGTACACTCAGATTCTGTCTTCTGAGAAGACACTAAAAGATTTTGGCTTGTTCACATCACAAGAATGAAGATCAGAAGTTTACTTAAGCTAAATGCAATACTGTCACCAGGTTAAAACAAAGCAAAAAAAAAAAAAAACCCAAACAAATAAAAAGGAGAGAAAAACAAGTTCTGGAATATATTTGAAACACGAATAGCAGGAATACCTATTGAGCCTTGAGAGACACCTTAGCCAGCCCGTGATAGGAGACAGGACTCTATACTCCAGATGTTCCCCTATATCCCCATTTTGCCATGGGTTTATACATTATTGCCACCTTCCATCCATCAAAGGCTTAATTATTCCACGCAAGACAGAAAGGCATGATGCAAAAAGGATGAAAACAAGGTCACCCTCAACTTATTAATTGCAAGCTACAGAGTACATACAGTAGATGCAGGTTCAAATCCCTTTTGAGACACTCTGAATCCAAGTTGCTTGCTTTCTTCTACATCTATCACTAGGAAATCTTTCCAAGTTCAAAACCAGAAACCAGATCAGGGATCTTGCATCACTTCGCAAAGAGCTTTGTGAGCATGTCTCTGAAAGGGGCAGGGCTCAGGCCAAATTCTTCTTTTTTCACATTTTAACTAACACACTGCTTAGGCAGCTGTCCAGGTGAGTATTTTGCTATTGTATCCAAGAATGGGAATACTTAATTTTCTTCATTTTCCTGAGTCAATGTATAGGCAGATGAACAGATATTCTGCTTGGAGCAATAAATACCACTAGGTGTCAGGGTATCTAAAAATTAGACACTGCCATTATAATAAAATACTTAAAATACTTAAGGGCCTTGCCAAACCACTATCCATGTAAACCATTGGGCTTTTGGAATAATCTACTTAACTGTACTTGTATCTGTATTAACTTGAAGATGCATACAGCAGGACTTAAAGCAAAAGGTATGCCTTCTGTGGAATACAAAGTAAGTAAATAAACAGTCAAATAATTACAAACACGCTTTATCTTGATCTTGATTTTCTGCAAGTTGCCTTCACCAATATTTTCTGTCTCTTAGATCTCAGAAAGCTCTCTGAATTTGAGATGTTTTTCTTGCTACAGCTAGACTTTCTTTCTAAGAGGGGATAAAAGCTACTTTCAAAAGGAAAGTAATAACTACTTCTTTCAAACAGGACTGAAAATCTTGTAATGTTCAAAGGCTTGAGGAAGGCAGGAGTTGCTGCTACTCTTCTTCATGTCTACCCTGGAAAAACAGCAATCACTCACACTGTTCCTTCCTTACAAAAGCTGAAGTATGGTGGAATACTCTTTCCAAATCTTTTGCATTCTAATCTGCTGGGGAGGGAGAAGAGTAAGGCATAATATCCAAGGCAATAATGTAGTTATCTTCTGTTGAGGCAGGAGACCAGAAATGATCAACCTAGCATCTCAAGCTTCTATTAGCCAAGAATAATATTCACTGCACACTCCTTGAATCTTGCACTAAAGCAAAGAGAATTAACGTCCTCACAGCTTCCAGTGTCCATCACTATACAGTCTGTTTCAATAACATGAATTAATCTTGTAGCACCTCTGTGAAGCAAATATTACCAAATACAAAAGCAAAGACAAAATTCAGCAAGTCTGATGCCTGCTTCCACTTTATGATTGATTTTTCACTGTACAGGAGCTAACTTGTAGTACTCTGAAGGCTCAGCAGTTCGCTTTTAGGGAGTTTGGTTGCATCTGTGAATGCTCAGAACTTCTGAGGATTCAGAGGTGTCTCAAGTCAGGCAAGACAAAGTGAAGAACATACAGGTAATGACTTACCTGTAGAAAGTTTGTTTGAAGTGATCTGGCTCATAGAAGAGTTTTGCAGCAGAGGCAGAGGACAGTTGATATTTCCTTACTATAATTACGCAGCTATCATTTCTATTCCTGCCCTATTCACAAGAGATCTTCTAAGAACGATTGTAAAAAAAATTAGAATTTCTTCTACACAGCTGTGCACAGGTTCGCCCCATGCACTGAAGGATGGACAGAAGAAAAGAGCCGCCAATTATTTCACCACTCACTTCTGTAATGCACATGCTCTTAAGAATTAAAGTCCCCAAAAGCTCCTACAAAAGTGCCTAAATTCCTATTGATTTTAGTGGCAATCCAGAAACCTACCTAAAAGCCTGCTCCATAATTATCTTTGTGCATCTGGTCCAAAAAGTTTCTTTTCAGTAACATTTAAGAAAAAAAACTGTAATGAAAACAGTTTTGTTAGTGCAAATATAATCCAGGAATCCTCCTAATTTTTACTTGGTTGTCAGTACCCACCATTGAAGTTACATCTATATGGTAGTACCACTATCAAACCAAATAATTATATCAAAATTGGTAATTCAGAACATAACAGAGCAAAAGACAGTCACCGGGCAGTATCCAATCCTTCAAAAAAAAGGTCTAATTTTCATTCACCATTTATAGAGATCTTACCCTATGACAAGACTTAATCCCACGGACATTACCTGTAAAATTAAGATTGGACATAAGTGATCAGGATGTCAGTTTCTGAGACATTATGTTGGTCCCTGATGCTACGCCTCATAATGGATTGTATCTAAATCAGTCCGCACTAATTTTAGCCTCATGAGTGAACGCAATCTGCTTATATGCAGCTAGTCAGAGTTTTCGCTCAGTATTGCAGCAAAAGTGGACATTTTAAAATCACGTTTGGTACTTCAGTGTGTCACTAGTTTTGAAAATCCTCAAATGTTCAGCTCCTACCCCTCTCCATAGGTATGCAAGGAACATTTATGACTTCTTACTTGAAAATTTTGTTGATAGAATGTAGAATCCTTTTTTTTCTTTTTGCTTCAGAACCCATTTCTCTACAGAAAAAAAAAATATTTTATTATCTCTTAAACAGCAACCAGTCATCCTACCCTTTCCACTTCTTTTCTATTTCTGCAGATATTTAAAGGATATTTACAATAAACTGAAGAACATGGGTGTTAAATATTAGATACAACTAAAGAAAAAAGGAAAACAGTAATACCTTAGAAACAGAAGAAAAAGCAATGACTGGAGAGCAAAGAATTGGAACAATGGCACTTTGAAAATCTCTGAAGGTGCACATCTATATGAGGCTGAGGCAACATGTGCACCCAGCACTGAAATCAAATTTTCAAAGCATAATACTTGCCCACATTTTAATCTGAAAGACCCCATTATCTTTTGAGCACTTCAAACTAAAATAACACAATGCCTGCAGAAAGCCAGGAATAAAAAAAAAAGCTTTTGAAACTTTGCAGATAGCTGTACAATGTCAATATGGTTAAACCAGTGGGCAACTTGTCCTGGTCTGGCTGGTTCTTCTGCAGCATGTCAACTGCTCTGTCTTCTGTGGAAGAAGGGATGAAGAGGTACTGAAATCAGCTAAAGTAACCAGGGACTCAGACTGTACTGTATTTATTACAGAATAGGAGAAGGGAAAGGAAGGGAAGGTGCGGGAAGAGAAGGGAAGGTGCGGGAAGGGAAGGGAAAGGAAGGGAAGGGAAGGTGCAGGAAGGTGTGGGAAGGTGTGGGAAGGTGCAGGAAGGGAAGGTGTGGGAAGGGAAGGGAAGGTGTGGGAAGGGAAGGGAAGGTGTGGGAAGGTGCGGGAAGGGAAGGTGTGGGAAGGGAAGGTGTGGGAAGGTGTGGGAAGGTGTGGGAAGGTGTGGGAAGGGAAGGTGTGGGAAGGTGTGGGAAGGTGTGGGAAGGTGTGGGAAGGGAAGGGAAGGGAAGGGAAGGGAAGGGAAGGGAAGGGAAGGGAAGGGAAGGGAAGGGAAGGGAAGGGAAGGGAAGGGAAGGGAAGGGAAGGGAAGGGAAGGGACTCAGTGTCAGTTACTATGTTCCACTAAGAAACTGCAAAGGTAATTCTCTCAGATGTGGCAAGGCCACATAAAAAGCTACAATTCTACTTTGAATGATTGCCTTGTCCCTAAAAATGTTCTTCTCTAAAAATGTTGAGCCAAAATTATTAAAATACTAGAGCCAAAGTCTCCCACTACCTGCTTCAGCACGTTGACTACTTCATTGAGAGTGAGGAAGAACAAAGCTGCTGGAGAATAGTTCATCTCCAGTTAAACGGTCTCTTCCTTGCCCTTTATAGCCCACATCAGTCATACATTCTGGAAATAAAGATTTCTCCCACTAAACTCTTTCTTTTGGAAAACATCACCTGAAAAAGAAAGTAGAAATAGAGAGTAGAGGAGTTAAAAATACACATTTTGAGAGATAATCTTTTCTAGGAATCCTGGAATAAAACTTTTCCGATCTCAGCATTACTGGGAGTTATTGATCCAAATCTGTCCCACACCACAGGAAGCTTCTGTCCTTTTTTTGGAGAGAAAACTACACAATTTCAATCCAGTAGTTACTTCTCTTCATTCTTAAGGGATTTATCAATATTTTTTACTTTTTAACAGCTGAGACATCTTTATCTATATTTTGGTTAGACATTTGGTTAGATATAATCTAGCAAACCATAGAGGGAACCAAAACAAACTGCGCAAAATAAACCATCTTTTCTCTTCAACAGTAAGACCTGACAACTACTTTACAACTAAGTTACATTACTTGCCAGAAATATTAATGTAATGCCATGAATGCCTCACAGCATAAGACTTCACAGACGTTGTAAGTTGTTATTATTGCCATCTGGAACTTCATGTCAGAAGTGAGAATAGCTTACACATGCTTTTGTTGCGGAGAGAAGATTACAGACATTTGGCATGTGACCAAGGAGGAAGGGAAGAGATACCACAAAACCGCTTGAACCCTTCACACAGTAATCTGCAGAAGTCACAGGTAGTGTGTGTGATTCTTCCTGTAAATGTCCTTTTGGCACAACCTGTGGCTAGCAACTGCTTCCTTTTTCCCAGCCAATACCATCTTTACCACTGCAGTATCCAGCTGCTGCACAGCTGTCACACCCTCCTTTCCTTATTTCACCACACACTGCTTTTCTCTATACAAGGAACAAATTCTTCCCCTTCTCTCTTACATTATTGCCTGGGAAGATCTAGTTCTGCTTATGAGCAGTTGTAAGTCTGTGAATTCCAAAGGCTATGTTGTTATAGTGGAGCTCCCTGGATATGCAGGTCTGGTTACATATATATAAATCCAACAAGTAATCTCTGAGTGCAAAATCTGCAGACCTTACGTTTCTATATCCTAAATGTAATCTTCTTGCAGATGTTTAATTTTTTTTTTGTTTTGTACCACCACTATAGTCTATTTTAGATCTCTTCCTTGACTATTTTCTTTACCTTCATATGTTTTCAAATCATGACATGGATGTTATTATTTACACATCCTGACACATCTATTTGTCTAATGATTGTAATATGATATTGCACTGACAAGCATAAATTTATGTCAATGTTTTAAATGTATAGAAAGTAGTCTGATCACTTTGTTAAACCACTGAATTACAGAATAGTTTGGGTTGGAAGGGACCTTTAAAGGTCATCTAGTCCCACCCCCCCTGCAAGGAACAGGGACATCCTCAACCAGATCAGGTTGCTCAGAGCCCCATCCAACCTGGCCTTGAATGTTTCCAGAGATAGGTCATCCACAACTTCTCTGGGCAACATGTTTCAGTACCTCACCACCCTCATAGAGAAGAATTTCTTCCTAATATCTGATCTAAATCTACTCTCTTCCAGTTTAAAACCTTTACTCCTTGTTCTATCATTACAGACTTTGCTAAAAATTTTCTCTCCATCTTTCTTATAAGTCCCCTTTAGGTACTGAAAGACCGCTATAAGGTCTCCCCAGATCCTCTTCTCCAGGCTGAACAGCCCCAACTCTCTCAGCCTGTCCTCACAGGAGAGGTGCTCCAGCCCTCTGATCATCTTCATGGCCTCCTCTGGACTCGCTCCAACAGGTTCACATCCTTCTTATGTTGGGGGCTCCAGAGCTGGACACAGTACTCCAGGTGGGGTCTCACAAGAGCAGAGTAGAGGGGCAGAATCACCTCCCTCGACCTGATGGCCACGCTTCTTTTGATTCAGCCCAAGATACAGCTGACTTTCTGAGTTGTGAGTACACATTAACAGCCCCTATTTAATTTTTCATCTACAAAAACCCAGTCAAGCTACATTAAAGTTCATAGTTATTTTATATTTTTATACTGTTAGTGTTTTAATATTATTTGTCCAAAGCACAATCAACCAAAATACAGAGATCTTATTTGAAATATCACACTGACGTTCTCAAGTCCAGTAAATATAATTACTTCCTCCAAATTTGTGAGTAACCTGTATTTGTTACCTAATGATCCTCTGAAGAATATACTAATGCTGCTCACAAAAACAAATTAAAGATCACTGCTCAAATTGTATGTTGTTACTGACTACCTCCTACAATAAAAGTATAAAGAAACATCACATGAACTGTAATAAATGTTTACACAGCAACAGAGTGCCTTTGCTAGCTATCACCAAACAGTAAGCTACCACCTGCTTGACCCAAAGACGTGTCTTTTTCTTTTACTCCACATAATGTCCGGGCACTGCAAAAAGTCATGGGAAGAATTTAAATACTTAACTCTCACTTAAGACTGAGTTATTTACTACTTACAAAACTATAGTTAGTATAATGTGATTTTGCAGAACGGTGGATGAAACATTTTTCCAACAATGCCACTTAAATGTTGATGCAGTAAATAAAGTGAATCCTATCCTCTTTCTACAAGGAACCAAAATGGAATACTATGTTACTGACAAAAAAAAAGTCAAATTCTACTTCTACAAATATAGTGAACATTGATACATTTTTGCAGTCCATTTATTTACCAATGAGATTAGATATAGTGCCTGTATAGTATTTATTTTAATTTTCTGTTTTAAGGGAAAAAACAAAGATACCTATATTGAGGGGTAATAAAGTTTTAAATCAGCATATATTAAGATAGCACAAATATAAATTTAATTCAATTATTTTTGCATCTCTGACTTCAAAATAAATAAACCCTTTCTTTCAGTCAGAAATTTCTGCCACTCGAAATTATTGGAAGACAGATTAAGTATTGGAAAGATTAAGTATGAATTTGTGGTTTCTTTTTTTTTTCAAACTCTTTCTTTCCCGATACCTAAAATACCTGTCTTTCAGAGTGCTACAGAAGTATTAGCCAACATGAAAAAGGACAGGCTTTTTTTGTTAAAAGTGCTTGAGCGTAACCATTGGTGAACTATTAGACTCAAGTTATACGTCAAGAATATGAGCAACACGCTACTGCCAAAAGGCATAGGATGTAGAGTACCTCCAGTCTTAGCGGTAAAATAATTTGTGTGATTACTTTTCTGTACTTACACCAATGTACACTGTCTCAAATCATTTTGTTACATTTCTCTCTCGCTTCCTAATGTCTTCAAAGGCACGCAAAGTACTCACATTCTAACTCACTACGCTTCCACCACAGGGAATGAGTACTGAAGGTAGCAAGACGGGACTCACAATAAATTTCCAAGGAGGCAAAAGGAGAGAGGCAGAGTATGCACGTATTCGTCTCTGTTTCAGAACGGTGATCGTGCATTTGGATGTTAGTTTGGAAGGCAGGTAAATACGAACAGTCAAAGGGAACAGATAGAATCTTGGCAGATTGTCCATGACTTCAGGTTAAACCAAAGTGAAAATGCAGAACATGGCATGATTTTGAAACAAACTGTGGTTTCCCTCAGAGCGTGTGTAAAAGTGAATCCCCCAGAAGATGAGCAAATCAAGGCTGCCTTATGTGCTTGAAATGCCAGTCCAAAGCGGATGAGGTTTGCACCGTGTGGGACTGCACCGTAAGCCCTTCAAGCCCCAGGGCCTCTGAACCGGTTCGCACCTCCCGTGCCGCGTCCCGACGAGGCGCGGCTGCTCCCCGGCGAACCGGGCCCACCGCCCCCCCGCGACCCCCGCGGCCTCCTCGCCCGCGCAGCCGGCCTCGGCGCGAAGCCAAGCCGCGAAGCCCGTAGCCATAAACGCACACATTGGACGGCATTTTCAGCCCTTTTCCTTCTACCGATAACTGTGAACGCACAAGCCCCCGCAGTCCGTGCCGTGCCCTCCCCGCCAGCACAGCCCGCCTCCGCGCCCCTGTGTGCGGCCCAGAGAGCCGAGAGCCGCGGGGCCCGGCCGGGGGCCGGGGCGGTGGAGAGACTTTTCGGCAGCGATAAGAAACTCTGCGAAGGTGCCGCCACCGGTGAAAGACGAACGGGACTACCCCCGCCGACCCCCTCGCTCCCCGCCGGCCCCGCTGGGCCGTTGGTGGCCGTTGGCCGAGGCGGGCGAGGCAGGCACGGGCGCTGGCCCCCCCCACCCCGCCCCGGGAGAGCGCTGAGGCGAAACGAAAGCGAAGGGAAAGCTGCAGGCGGCCCTGGGGACCCCGGAGCTGCTGGAGGCGGGCGGGGGGAACCGGCCGGGCCGTGTGGGTGGGGAGGTGTGTGTTGGGGGGGTGAGGGGGTGCGCGTCTCGCAAGCCCTCGGTCACGGTCCGTGAGAGCGCGGCGGGGCGCTGTGCCGCCCCAGCCGCTGATGCCCGGGGCAAGGCAGCCGCCGGCGATGTTGTGCTGCATGCCCGGCGTGGCTTTCGTCCCCGCTCTCCTCGTCAGCTGGTCCTCCGCCGCCTTCATCATCTCCTATGTGATCGCCGTGCTGGCGGGCCACGTCGAGCCCCTCGTCCCCTACATCAGGTGAGGCGGGGGGGGGGGGGGCGGGGGGGGGGGCGGCGGTGGGAGCGACTGAGGTGCCGGCGGGGCGCGGGGGGTGACACCCGGGCTGTCAGGCGGTGCTGAGGGGCTCCTGCACCAACCGGCTCCGCGGCTCATTCCACCCGCGGATGTGGGGGTCCCCGAGGGGGAAGAGGTAGCGGTGGCAGGGACCCGCCTGTGAGCTCCTGTCACCCGCCACACCTTGGCAGCCGGGGCCTCTCTGAGAGTCGTAGGACCCCAGCGTTGACCGACGTGGTAGAAAGGACCTGAAAGAGTTTTCTACTGGAGCCAAAGTGTGCTGCAGGCCGGAGCCTAGCAAAACTTCAGGTCTCTGCCCTGGAGTCAGTGGTGGAAATTTGTTTGGGTGACTCTAGAACTTGGGCAAACTGCACTGGATGGTGACAGGACTCAAAGCCCTACCATAGCTTTTATAGGGGACACACACCCACAAACACCTATTTGTCAAATTTCGGCGTAGGGACAATTGAGTGTAAAAGCCTCGCTGAGAGATCGCTGGCATCTCTTTTTTATAAACTTAGTCATTTAAGCACAATCCTGCATAAATCGTTGTTTATACATTGCTTTTCTTAGCATATAAATTTGAGCTGTGAAGTTACTAGCTCTTAAGGTAAGCCAGAAATCCAAGAGTAGTCTCTGATACATGGAAGATCTAAAAACCACTTTCAAATACATTTCAGGATACATCTAGACCTAATTCCTTGAAGGACTTTATAGACACGTAATTTCAGAAGACCGCTAACCTGATTTGTACATACATATAAATTCGATTGAAAATTAGGGTCTGTCATCATAAGCAAGTGAGGTAGTGCAAATGACACCGCAGCCCACAAGAAAGTTGAGCTTCGTTCAACCTGAGCCCAAGAAAGTTGAGCTTTGTTCAAGCTGAGCCCAAGAAAGTTGAGCTTTGTTCAAGCAGAGACAAAGGAAGTCCGGCTTCATGCTTGTGTTTGCAAAACTTTTTAAGATTATCTGCCCAAATTTGGACTCAGCACTTGGGAAGCCTTTCTTGTACATGCAGAAGTACCCTACTACCTTAGCAATTGTGGTTATACTCATGCTCTTCCTTAATTACATACACAGTTTTATTGACACAGAAGAGCTAGTAACCAATGCAATTTATCCATTATTGACCAAGAAAAAAAAACATTTTATATAGCTGTGCTCAGAAGGACTCTGAGGTCCTGTAGTAAGACATTTGACAAATGATGTTTCTTATGTTGAAGCCGTGTCCTTGAATAAAATATATGAGAGAACAGGAGAGGTTTTTTTTCTGTATAGTTGTTTTTACACTCAAGTTTTTGACAGCCCAGATGTCTCAATTGTAAGTGTCATGCTTTTTAAAGAGGTAGACCAAACCTACAAATCACAGCTGTAGAACTCTGAGGAATGTATCACAGCTGCCATAGTTATATCAATCTAACTGAACATCTCACTGAAAAAATCATTCTTATCCATTAAGTAAGTAATCACAATAAATGTCCACATACCCTAAAAAAACAGAGATAGATGAGGCTGTGTCAGTGATTAAAAAAAACCCCAAGCTCACACACATCTCAGGCCCTCTACATTTGCTGGGAAAGTTTTTTAAAAGATGGATATCTTGTGTATTTTACATCCTTTAACACAACGTTTGGACGAAGGATATACATTGACCTGTGATAATTGTAAAGGCTCGTGATCGAAGCATACGATCTTTGTAGAAGGTGCACTTGGGAGTAATACGATGATTCCTTTTAAGTAGTCAGGCCAATAGTCATACCATAGTTCATATTCTTATTTTGCAGGTCATTGCTTTAGCATAAGAAGCTGAATCATAGGATTAAGAATGTGATTTAGTGAAACTTGGAGTGATAAAAAAGAAAGAGGAAGAATGTTGCAACACTTCAGTTGTGCAATGTTTTAAACTGGAATATAAAATTTAAACAGAGCTTGCATGGGGAAATTCCAGTTAGATGAAGGAGAAAAATATTGACAAATTTTAGTTCAACATTTCTGTAATTCTTATTTACATTCCTCAAGTACTCTGTGTATGCCATGAGGTAACTTGTTTATTTTGTTTACCCTGTAACAGCTGTCACAGTGAGAGAAAGACCACATCTAAATTTGTCATTGAAACTGTGCTAATGTCTCATCAAGTAAATAATATAAATACATTTCTGGGTAGATAAAAATGAATATGATTTTGTGTTTTCTAGCAGCTGAGGCCTAAAAGATTATTAGGTTGTGCCCAGTTTAGTTCTTTTGCTCATGCTACTCAAAATCCAAACTAATTTGGATGTGCTGGGCTGGCTGTTTGGTGATTTGAATTCTCAGTGAAGGGAATTTTCCTTAAGGTATATGCTGCCAGTTATTACCTTTGGATCGATCAGAACCCCTACAGGCAGACCTTCCTACTTCAAAAATGTGGTACTTCAGTTTGGAGAGAAATAGTTTATGATGCCTATGAAGAAAAATTGGCCGTGATGAGTCTTTTGGCCCTATATAATTTATTCCCTGACTCCTCTACCTTCTTGTCTCTCTCCTCTTCAGAAGACTGACTGTTTGTAGAATTCTCCTACTTGAGACAGTGACATAAATGCTGTCATTTTCATCCAGGGTTCCTCGTCTTTTCAGTGGTGGTTGCGCTCACCTATGCGCCATTGCAAATAAGGGAGCACATGTTTTTGTTTCATATGTGCCATTTGCTTTTTTCTTTTTTGTGAAAATAAAGTAACTGTCACAAATACTTTTTTTTTCTTTTTTTTTTCCAGAGACCAGAAGTAAAACAAAAATGTACTTAAGTCTTCATTTCGCTTCAGGAATTCTTTAGTGGAAAATATGGCATTAAAAAGATTGTGTCCTTAAAAGTCCAGTGCAGTACTTTGTAAATACACTGGAGATATGATACAGTATTCTTGGTATGAAACTTCTTGAAAGCATACATCTAAGATTATTGAGTTTAAAAATCAACAGTAGCAAAATTAATCTATAAAGCTTTAGCTTGAGAAAAGCGTTAATTAAAAAATGAATAGAGTTCAGTGGAAATTCAGGTTATTTGGATTGCTCTTATGATATGAAGTGTTCCAAGAACTTCAAATGGCTTTCTTTGCATGTGCCGATTACATTTTCTTCTCACCTAAAGACCTTCAAAAGCTTTGAAGTGATCACAGTGCTGTACTTAGCATAGAGCAGTTTCTGATTTGCAGAAGTCCTTCAAGATTGTCACAAGTGGCCCACTTTTTAAATAGAGTCCTTTGTTGTATTAATGAAAACATTCCAGAAACACGAGGAAAAGATGTGAAGTTCAAGGTTAAAAAAATGGGCTAAATAAAGCATGGATTAAGATAATTTTCGGAAGTGTTAAACAAAAAAAAATGAGAGTTACTGGTACTGTTTTTATCAATTCCACTATCAAAGAGAAACAAGACTAACACAGAGTACAAGCTGGAGCAAGTTTTTGGAAAACATTGCAACAAGAAAATACAGATGAATAGGGGTTCTTAATGCATGAGAAGTTGTAAAAACTTGTCTAAAAGCCTGGTCCAAGCTTTTGTTGTCTGAGAATTTGGAACAAATCGAGTCAAAAGAAATACAAGATTTTTCTCTCTTTTTTTTGCATAAACTTTTAATAGAAAAGGATTCTCCCTTCACCCTGAGCTTCCTCCCATTCTTGATAAATCACCTTTGCAACTGATTACACAAATGCTTCTGTAACATAGAAGGGGCTTGAGAGCAAATACTAATTTCTAAAAACTGAAATCTTTTTATATAGGCATACTCTTCTGGCTTGAACTTAGCAAAATTGTCAAAATCTTTAAGAACGATTGCTTATGTGGAGAGTGCTTTCTCTTTTGGGTGTTAAGAGCAAAGGCATTCATGCTGAGCACCTGTAAGTTTGGCTGCAACTCAGTGCTAGGTTCAGAAGTTTAGCACTGAAAACTAATCTAACCTCAGTGTTGGAATGAAGAGTATTCATCTTCTTGAATCACATAAAAAAAATCTCTAGCTAGTACCTACTTGTCCCATCATACACCTAAGAGAAAGTTTAGTTCTCAGAGTCTTTCCTCAGTTTTCACAGAACTTTGACATTAGCTAAAATCCTTACATGTTTACATTTCTGACAGTAGAGTTCCTTGAGTGCCTCTGTTTACACACACAATCGTGCCTCTCGGTATTTGGTGCACACCCAAATTATGTAAAGATTATGAGCTACATGTTTTCCACTGGCTTGACCAAAAGAGCCTGATCAAATACATACCAACCGGCTGTACGTTGGACAAGAAAACAATAGCATAAAGAGGTGGTGGCATCCCAGTATTCTTATTTCAGCGTTGTGTAAAAGAGTCCTGCTTGAGGGAAATTGAACCCATATACTCCCAGGAGTATGTTCTTCCTGCGAGGCAAAGGCATTCTCTGGGGTGGGTGTTTGCACATATGCAGGGAAAAGAGAGAAAAGGATTCTATGATGGAGGTATTCAGTTTTCCAGGTAACATATATTTTGCCTATATGATGTTTTTCATATATATGTATGCATGTATGTATGTGTATAAATTCTGTAGATATTCGCACACTCACGTCCCGTCTGTCTCTCCCTACAAGGGTGAATTGCTTCAGCAGGAGAAACTTACAACAACTGGGACCTAGAGTACTCTTAAGCTGTATCTACATTAGTAAATTAAACAGTGCCTAGGAACGTTCCCTGGCGTTGGCACGCAATTGCTCTCCTGGGATAAAGTCCTTTCAAATAAATCAGGAAATTAAGCCCAGTTCTCTCATGTATTAGGATACTGAATGCCATTAGATATGTTTTATTTATCATGGTGTTCATTTATCAGACAAAATAAATGTAATTTCTAAAATGTCATTTATGTTATTCATGAGCAAAGTATCGCTCTGTCACATCTCTGCATATTGCATACAAAAAAAAAAGGAAGAAATACAGTTCAAATAGTATGCTCAAAAAATAAAATTTATTTCTAAAAAGAAAGATTCAGCACTACAAATGGAGCTTAAGCGTGCAGCAGGCAACATTCCAATTTATATATTTAAATGTCTTATGCACATAGCAGCAGTTCACACAAGTTACATTTCTCTTGGGGTTTCATGTGTACATCTCATTTATGTTTCACGGTTCTCAATTAACTTTTAATTTATTCTCTCTCTTCCTGCTTTAGTGACACTGGAACTAAACCTCCAGAGAGTGGTATCTTTGGGTTTATGATTAATATTTCAGCACTTCTAGGTATGTATGAGGTACTTGGTTTGAACACAGCAAAGAAATGAAAACTAACAAAAGCTGTCTACTTGCACTGCAGTCCATACAATAGTCTGCAGAGAAAGTATTCCACAGTCAAATGGTAATATCTGATAGATGGAAGTAATATCTAGAGGGAAGATCTCTAGGGTAAGTTCAGGCTTAGAGACATTTCTGTCTCTTAAGAGCATCTCATCAGTGCAAAATAGTCAATGCAGCTGGAAATAAGAACTGGAAGAAAGATGGCATAATTACTTTGCAAAAACTGTATCTTTGATGTAGGGAGACGTTAGGTTCTAGGGTGCTGAAGCAAAGGGAAGAACGATGTTGAAGCAACACCCGATTTCCTCTGCAAGATGCCTGCTCATGCAGTATCTCCTAGCCTTGAATCAGGAAGTCCGGCATTTTCTATTCACTTCTAGGGGATGGAGGGTCAAGAACTGTGTACCTCTGTGTACGTGTAGTCAATGATGGCCTTCACGCAATGTAAAAATCATGTATTTTATATTTTCTGAGAGCCTCATTCAGTCACTCTATCTTGGTGTGTTTCATGTAACCTCATAGTGCCTGGACAAAGTTACCTGATTGATTTTTTCAACTGTACATAGACTGAAACTATGTTCTGTTTTATTGAACTGTGGAATCCAGTCTACAGCTCATTATATCCTGATGAACCACAGTCTTCTAATTCAATAGAGGAGTTTGTCAGAAGTGAACTGCGTTTTGGGGTCACATAGGCTGCAATAAAATCTGTGTGTAGTGGTTTGGGGACTCTTGCGCTAATGAGCAGCTAGAATTGGCCCAAAAGCTTTGAAAATATTTTCTGTTACATAGCTAGTTATATTTTTTCTATTTACACTCTACAGAAATTTATTACTTCTTCAGGGCATCCATTAAAAGAAGATACAGTTCTGGTACAAGACTGCATATCAGAGCAGAATAAATTCTCGCACTTCTATCTTATGGTTCTTCTCCCTGTAACAGCTGTTCCTAATGTGGAATGCCAATGCCTCTGTGCCTCATAGGCACAGGAGAATGGGATTTAAATTAGTGTTTTTCTTGAAGTGATGTGCTGTTATTTCTAGATAGCATTAATGTGTGATGTTAAGACTAAGATAATGTTAAGGTAGTTCTATCTGAAAGTAATAAATCTGAAATTCGCTACCTTTCTTTCTCATCCTAGCGGAGTTAAAGGCAGTATTATTTCTTTAGTATGCTTATAATTTTATTCTGTATGCAAATATGTTACAGGGCAAGGCCTTAAAATGTAAGCAATACGTAATCATTGAACAAAATATATATTTTTTGTTTTTCAGGTGTAATTACAATGTACATCAGATATTTATTAATAGAGAAGCAAAATCAGTCATCGCACTTTGTTAGGTCTTCATGCAACAGGTTTTCATTATGTATTGGATTGATGGGCTGTACTGGAATGGGCATAGTTGCAAGTTTTCAGGTATGGCTGTAAATTTCATATAATAAATTAGAGTTGTTTCACCAGTTAAAAATCCAATAATCAGAGTGGTTAACATTATTGCATCATGAATACTTGGCAAATGGAGAAAGAATGTGTTTCTTGCTCCTGCCTTTTTTCAGTAGCTTTAAAAAGAGAGATTTGCTTTCTCCCTGTAAGCTGGATTTTTTGCTTGTACAGTTATGTCAGTAAGGGGTTTCGTGTGTGCTTGTCTTGTAACATCTGTACTGGAAAACAACTTAATATAGATGCATTTGCTGTAAAATTTTTACTGTGAGAATTTTACTGTAAAAAGGCTTTGAATGGTGGCACGCACACTAGCTGCATTTTTTGCAGAATAAACTAGACTTATCTGACAGGTAAGAATATTG
Source organism: Chlamydotis macqueenii (assembly GCF_036417535.1). Lineage (NCBI taxonomy): Eukaryota > Metazoa > Chordata > Aves > Otidiformes > Otididae > Chlamydotis > Chlamydotis macqueenii. The sequence continues at coordinate 62,400,182 of NC_141556.1, read as the reverse complement.
AGCACAATATTTGCCTGTTGTTTTGAGTTTGTAGGAGATGACATAACAACATGTTAAGTCTTTAGATAGAAACATATAGGATTACCACTCACTTTGCCAGAAAGGATAAGACATGTCATTATAAATTGAAGAAGTCCAGCCCTTAGTGTCTGAAAAAAAATTCCATAGAGAGAAAAAGTATTGAAACAGATTATTCTTTTCACATTTTCTAGTGAGGAAGCATGTAATAGTGTAGATTCTGACACGAGGAAGTATTAGGACAATTGCACTGAAAACTTTAGCTGAGAATCAAATCAAGTTTAACTGGCAGGTAGTTTGAGATACTGCCTTTAGATCTGTCAAAACAGCTGAATTATTTCTTTTAAAGGATGGTTTACCTTGAGGAACATTTTGGTAAATACTATTGTGCTTATATAGTGACCTTACAACATACAGAGAAATTGAAAAGGGCTTCAGCAGACAATACAATTTTGCATGTAATTGACATGGTATTTTCAGACCTGCCTTAGGCTGGTATTTTGCTCTTTTTATTTTTTCCCGCAGGTAGTGTGTGGATTGCAAACACTACAGGCACTGCCGTCTATTCTAAGCATGCTATTCTACTTTTAAATGTCTGTACTCTTATTGATTAGATTTATATGTGGCATAAAAAAAGATGGGAAGCAATGTTGCTTGACTGAAATAGAAAACTAACTCAGCTTCAATAAGGAACAGACAAATAAGGAATGCAAAATAATTTGAGAGGGAAGCAGAAACTTTAATCCTTCAGTTTCCAAAGGGGACCCTTGACAGTATAACATTGTTTTTTATCTAATCTCTATTGTCTCTCATTATCAGTTCATAAACTCGTTCCTCACCTAATTTCTCTTTCCTCTGCTTTGACATTACTTTGCGTGTTAGGTGCAGTTTGTAGGAAGGGTTAAGAACACAGTAAGGATCTAATCCAGCTAAGACTCTGATCTAGCAGATTTTTGAGCATTCTTGATAGCTCAGGAAGATGAAAATGGTGGCTTCCAAGTCTTCAGTCTTTTAAATGTACAGTGTACAACTAGTGAACAGTACACTCTTATCCCCATTTACCAGTAGAATAACTGAGACATGAAGAGGCTGTGAGATTTGCTGAAGATCAGGTGATTGTTTCAGGTCAGGAGACCAAAGCAAAGCTGGAATTAGAAGTTATTACTTTAACATTCAGCGTAGTCCCTCTAATCAGTGAGTCATGCAGGAAATGCACGTCCATGTGTACTACCTGTTTGTTTCCTAACACTTGTTTTTCCCCAGCAGGTGAGCTAACACCATACCTGAGTACTGTAGTACAGCTGATTGACGCTATTGGGTATCAGTTAATTTTCTCTTTCCCCAAAATAAAATATCTAGTTTGTTAAAAAGGCTTCAGTGTGAAATTATACTGGAAGTATTTAAGGTTTGCTTTTATTTACTCAAATCTAATTCCACTTGTGTTGAGTCTTTTTAGGTAGCATGATTAGTTGTAAGAAATTCTTTTTTACGTCAAGGTAAGATATAGTAGGTAGCATGGGGATTTAATGATGCTCATCTCTGGACAGTTAACAGAAGTGAGAAAAAGGGTGCTAGAAAACAGTAGGAGTGTGTCCTCCAAAAGCAGAAGAGTTTCTGAGAAAATAAGTAATGGCCAGAAAAGAAAGTGTTTGTTCTCTATTTTAAATAACACAATGCTTGAAATATAGAAATGAAAGACAGTGAAGGGTTAGGTTTAAGGAGATAATTGGATATGGAATAAAAAATCCTGTAGCTTGTAAGGAATAAGGCAAAGTGAAACCCTAGGTCTTAGCGGGTCTGGTTTTGCCTGTTACGTGTTTGCCTGTTACATGATTAAAGAGAGATCTTCCTGTCTTTGGCTAGAAAGCTTAGGAGGCTTACCATAGCAGATGTAGCAACATTTCCGAGGTTCTGTAGGGATTGAGTGCAATGGGCTTTTTAGGAAAGCCGTGCCAGTTTAGGATAGGAGCAGTCATGACAGCCAAGTTAGAAAATCTCTATATATTGTGTATGGGGCTAAATACAAAAGCCAACAGTTACACTTGCTTAATGCTTTCCATACCAAATCCTGTCATTCCCATAGGGGAGGCAAAAAGTGGGACAGAGGAGAAGAAAATGCAAGTGTAGATGAGATGCCACTTAAATACTTGTGTGAGGAGCATGCCTTAAAATCTGTCAGAACTTAATACATCACAGAGATAGAAGGGAATGAGTAGAAAGAAAAGCATAGGGAAAAAAAAATTTAAAAGCATGGGAAGATAATCACCATTACAAAACAAAGAAAACAGTAGCGTCCAGGCAGGAAAGATGTTAAAATACATAATGAAAGGATATAGATGTGTTTTCTTGAGTCACTGAAATAGAACTGTGGTGGGTCAGATCATAGCACATGTTTTACTATGCTCTGGTGACAGAAAGGAGCTTAAACCTAACTTATCTGTCTGACATTGGATTCCAAGGTGGCATAACTTTGTATTTGTAATGTTTTGAAACATTTAGAATACAGTAATTTTTCTGGAATCTCCATCAGTTTTGTTACTGGATATTCTACTTGTTTGTGTTTTAAAAGAGAGAATCTTCCATAGGTAGGGTATTACAAAAATATAGGCCACATATAGTGACACTGTAATTGTATACACACTTTCACCTGTTGTGGAACTTGAATAAAAGTGGCTGATTATGTGGGAAGAGTAAGAGGGTGGAATAATTCAAGATGGTGCAAGACCTTCATATCAAGAGCTTATTTTAGGTAACACTTTTTTTTTAATATATAACTTATTTTTTAGTGACTTATTTCCTGGAGCCTTTTGGCTGGCCACTTGAGGGTGGGGGACAGAGCTGTGACGGTCACTATTTAGACCAACTCCCATGAAACTTTACCATTAGTTAAGAGTATGGCTGCACAAATGCAGATTAGTCTTTCAGTGCAAAAGGATTAAAATCTTTGGCAGGGTAAAGGGAAAAAGGAGTTTTAGGAACCTCTTAAGAAAAATGCAAGGAAGTTCCTTTTGTGGAAACAGTAATTGGTAATAGACCAGCTGTTGAGCAGCACTAATATTGATCGATGCTTTTCTGTGGACACAGGAAAGGACTTTGACCTGGTGGCTTTGGACTTGATTAGTTTACCTCTCTGAGCTACTCTTTCTCCTTCTTCTTTCATCTTCCGCGTGTAGACTGTTGGGAGAAGGGACTGTTGCCCACCACTTGTACATGCCCAGCATAATGTGGCTACCATCTTCTCAGGGCTCATTGATAGCCTACCACTTTACAAGTAGTAGCAGCTAACCATTGTGCTGATTCTCTTTTCAGGAGCTGTCTGTTCCCAGTGTCCATGACATAGGAGCTTTGGTGGCATTTGGCTCGGGTGTTGTATACATTACACTTCAGTCTATAATCTCTTACAAGGCCTGTCCACAATGGAACACTTACTTTGTGTGTCACGTAAGGATGGCCATATCTGTAATATCCTGCGTTGCTTTCATTCCCAGTATCCTTTACAGTGTATCCCACGGTTTTCCCTTTATGCATTCATGATTTTCCTTTTAAATTAAACCATTGCTGATAAAGGATGAAAATGAGGTTTGCTTTGCTTAGGGCTCCCTAATATTTCTGCTATAATAATGCATACAGTATGTTGAGACACCATTAATAGCATAAGATGCATTAATAGCATAAAGATGAGTGTCAGCTAAAAAGCTATTTCTCTTCTTTCGGTGGTATGTTTACATCTAACGCTTCAATGTTCTTCATAGGATCATATGATAATTCAAATAGGAAGGGACCTCAGCAATTCAGCTAGACCAACTTTCCAGCCTCCTTCATTTGAAGGAAGGTAAGGAGAAAGATGTGCAAAAGGGAGGGCACTGCTTCTAAAATGAACCTAACACATGGACATACAAAATACAGTTGGTTTACACAAGGTTTCCTTCAAGCCTAAGCAAATTCTTTGGATCATTTTGATTGGTGCTTGTCTTCATTAGATGCCTCTTCTAGGGACACAGTCAACCCACTTACTGGCTTTTCCCACAGCCTGATGAAATCAGAGTCATCCCATTGATTTTACCAGGCTTTAGGTGATCTGCCAGTGTTGAAAAGTGGTCACAGCAGATCATCACATCAGCCAGCCAGCTACAGCCTGCCTTTGGTTTCAGCAGCTGTGAAAGGGCTTTTAAAGAGGGCCCCAGTCCTGAAAGGACTTTGTACAAATGTATCAAGGCACCTGTTGTGAACCAAAGGAAAGCAAAATGGTTCCTCTTCCAACAATGCAGGACTCTGCTCCCACAGTTCTCAGTTGTGAATGTGATCTAAGTTTTGGAGCGTTTCCCCTTGCCCTCTGTACTTTGGAAGAACTTGCAGAAATCTTTGCGCAGAAATTTGTTTTGATTGCTGCTATCAGTTGCCTTTCAATAATGTGTTTCATTTATATATCTGCCTATTACTTTGATTTGATATTCTGGTTGTTCAGTATCTCCTGTGTTATGGAAGGGGGAGATGGGATCTTTTTTTGTAAGCAGACATTTTTACAATTACTCACTAAACTTTTATAGTTTCCTTTACACTGTGTTTTCCCAGTGATTGTGTTTGCTTCACGAATTTCCATAACAAAAATTGATTGGACTCCAGGTGAAAAGGTAAAATCTCATTACGTGGCCAGTTTATCTTGTATCATTTTATTTGGCGTATGCTGTTGTGTTTATCTAAAAGTGTATAGCATTACAAACACTTCAGAGACTTTAAGTAGTACCTTATCATGAACAGATTTGTGAAATCTCATCAATTTGTGCAATGCTGGTTTCCAGTTATTTCTTTGTTAGATAACTGTCTGTGGCTTTGGTAAGAAAACTTGTCGCAGATGGGTAAATCTTCAGAGGATTAGACTTTCACTTTAAACAAGTACTTGAAACTTACCGATAGAATAAGTTGAAAAAACCCAATAGTCTGGAAGTGAGTTGTTCTACTTCCTTTTATAGTCACATTTCTTGAAAATGAACTTTACACATGAAAAAAAAGTGGAACAATTTGATTCTTTATTAAATAATCTTTACTGTTGTGATAAACATTTGGGATCTGACGTGAAGCATATTAAAGTCAATATCAGGTGTTTGATTTGATTTCAGTGTTCTCAGAATGGAACTATAAAAGGTAAGTTTTCTTTTTGGACAAACTTTTTCACAGGGAGGTATTCAAGAAACAGGTTAAATAATGCAGAGAGTGTTTCTTGCTTGAAGAGCTTAATAAAAGCAAACCTGGTAAATGTACTTCAACCAAACAGTGACAAGGCAGCTGTGCGATAAATCTTCACAAGTTAGATAATCTTAGTAATATCTACCTCTTGAGGTGTTGTTTTTTTTTTTTTTTACTCGAAATGCAAGGCTGAGAAAATGTTTTTACTGAAACAAAAGGCGTATTTGTTGATGCCATGTTAAGAAACACTTCACATTCTGTTTGTGTCATGTTGCATAGGTTTGCTATGATGGCCTACTTAAAGATCGTCAGGAATTGTCATACAAGGGTAGTCCTCCATTTTAACATGTCGTGAGAATTTACTGTAAGGGTTAGTACTACTGAACTCAGTGGCTCTGAGTAAAAGTTTTGAGTATGGCACTTTGATATCCTTCACTTAAGAACAAAATTTTTCAGGTACAAATTATATTCAAGCTATGTTTTGATCTTGTGCTAATTGTAGTTTTCTTGTACTAATTTTTATGTTAGTGCACAATATTGCTTAATGGAACATATGCAACTAACTCTGAATTGACTTTTATACAACAGGGTATTGGGATGATGAGTCATAAGTCTTACAATATTTGTGGAATTTGCAGAAGGAAATGTCAATCTTTATAGGATACCGCAGTTTTATTTTGTTTAGCTGTTTCATCTGAAAAATTATTTTGTCTCATTCCATCAGGATTATACTTATCATTTAGTGAGTGCGATCTGTGAATGGACAGTGGCCTTTGGTTTTATCTTCTTCTTTTTAACATTCATTAGAGATTTTCAGGTTGGTATCTACATATTTTAGCACTGACTAAGAAGTCTGTGAATTGTATGCACTAGATTCAATAGAAAATTACTGTTCTTTGTTTCTGCTAGATATACCAAAGCTATGTAGAAACAAATGTTATCAGGCAGGTGTCTGATCTTGAGAGTTATTCAGTAAATTAATATCTTTTACTTATTTACCAAACTTTTTGTAGAAAGACACCCTCTAAAGGTGACATAATACCAAAATAAATGATGCAACTAAAACTGCATTTCTTTCTACTTGAGGGATTTTATTTAATAATCCAATGCATTTCAACCATTGATGTTTCCTTTTTTAAAAAATATTTACACATTTTGATATATGTTCCCTCACAATGGGAAGAATATCGAATACTTTCTGAAAAGTGTTGACATCAAAATCTTCTGGTTTTGGTAGCTGGATCTGGTGATGCATCAAGCTTGACTTTAAGGAAGAGAGAATATTAGATTAGTTAAAAAGAAAACACTTCTATATGATTTGTGAAAGGCATGCTTTGAACTTACTTTCCCAAGCTTTGCCTTGCCAACTCTTGTTTTTTACTCAGTGTGTTCTAGTGGCAGTGTTTCATGGGGTTTTTGTTTGGTACGGACATACAGAATGCTGAAAATACCAATGTGAGGCTTAACTTTAGCAAAAGAACTTGTTAAAAAAACAAAAGTTAAAACTATTGCTTATGGCAAGTGCCTTATGGAAATTTGAGGACAAAATCTGGATATTGCTGTGGATGTTAGGAGGATCATGGCCTCCCGATCCTTCTCAGACCTCTGGATATTTATTTTCCCCGTAAAGCAGTTGGGTCTTTGCAAGACTGGAGTAGAGAGCTTAAAGTAGAAAGGAGTGAGAACTGCTGCTTTGTACCATAATCACAAAGATGAACTAAAACTCAGTTGTAATAATTGTAGATGTAGAAAGACCATATGTAGGTCTTTCATATATACCATATGAATACCATATATACCATTTCATATATGTGACACAGGTCCCAGAAAGTAAAAAACTAGATCCAGGCACTTGCATAACAGTAGAACTAATAATTGAAATCACATATGTGAGCCAATTGGTGCTGTGATAAATTGCTGGAAACCATATCCAGAATTTGTGGAGGTGGAGAGGGAGGAAAAATAGTGATAAAATAAGAGAAACTATGTAATTAAACAAAATAGAAATGCAAAATTTTAATTTACAGGCTATAAAATAGCATGCAATCCAATGTTAGTGTTTGACAATGACAAAGATTTTTTTGATTCCTTCCTCTTTTTGTCCTAACCAGTGCGCACAGAAAGCTGAACTTAATTCAGAAGAAAATCCTGCCAAATTCTAAGAAAAATAAGACTTTAAAAAAAAATTATTTCTCACAGTATGTGTTCACTTAAATATATTTTTTTTGTTATCTCCTTGTACTTTATATCACAGAACTGTAAAATTCATTTATCTTAAGCTGATCTTTTTTTTTTTTTTTTCTTTTAGAGAGTTTCTTTAAGGATATCAACAGAAATACATGAAGACTTTTGATAGTGGATAAAATCAGCTTGTACATATATGAATACTCTAGGTTTCTTTTATACTTATAGAAGATGTTGCAGAGGGACAGGGATTTTCAAAGTTGTATAAAGAACCCATTCCATTAACTCTGCAACATCTATAACAACAACCACTAAGACATTTTAAAAACTCAGAGCAAAGTTCCTGCTACCTTTTTTGCAATGTTTTGTAATTTTTATACTGTTTGATATATTGAAAATACTGTAATACAAGCAACCTTTAGAAGCACTTGAAAGCCATTCAAAGACTTTTGATCTCCTCAGCTCTTCCCTTTTGGAGATACCTATACTTTGTTATAGTCTGATGAGTTTAAAAACATTACTTTTAAACTTGAGAAAGTATATTTGCAAATAGGAAAGTCTAAAGACAATGGAAAACACTAAGGCTGAATTCCTACTCTATTAAGTTGCAAGGACTGTGGAGGAAGGTGTGACCAGAAGTGGGCATCTTTGTTTCAAGACTAGAAATTTGCAGTTAGTAGATGGCAACACTATGCCACATGTTTCTGATAGTGGATGCTGCATACAAATACAAATCCAAGGAGAAATTTAAACTATATATTGCTTGAAAGTTTTTTTCTATCATCACCGCAATGCCCCTTTTTCCCCTTTATGCACTGCTGGCCATAAAAAGCTTAAAACTGAAGTGGGAATATAAAGTAAATTTACATTTATGCACAGTCTACTAAAGAGAAGTCTTACTGCAATTTGATTAATAGAAAGCAGAAGTTTTCCAGCATGTGTTTTAACCTGCAATGATGGAATGAAGTGGGCCTCCAAAAAGTCATTGGGAGTGAATGGAAAACAAGAAGAGGCACCAGTAGTTCTCAGGTGTTCAGTTTTATGTATATGAGTGTTATATATATGTAAAACTGAAGAAACAAAATCTTGGAAAGCTTCTGCAGTGAAGATATGGCGTATTTGCTGCTATAAACTTGCTTCTGTAATGACAGACTTGGAAAGGAACTAACTGAGAAGTCAGATGTTAACAAGTATCTGAAGGCAAAATGGTCTTCCGTGAACTAGTTCACTACCTCCATTTAGTGCATTAACCACTTGGCTATCAATCAGATTCTCTGAAAATTACATTTGCCATGGTCTATCACAGTTTACGGAGGAATACTGATGAATTTTAGTTGCTGATTTTCAATGAGGTGAAACTGTGTTTTGGAGAGTGATGTCTTAAGACTAGCCATCTGTTGATATTTCCTTGAATGTGTATTTTAAACTGTATTAAATCAATCTGTTTCACAATTTAAAGAGTCCATGTTTTCTTTATAAGTTCTTCCAAATAAAAATAGTAAAAATGTTTTTCACTGAGAGATTTGCTTTCCACAGTACTGAGGTTATCTTGCAGAGGTTTATAGCAGCTATCATGTTAAAAATCGAATCTAGTACTGATTAATGCAAGACTTACTTATGTCTTGCTGATCAGGTATGCTGCAAGGGGCACACATTCCTTCAAGTGAAGATCAGAAATACTCACAGGAAAATCTATACCAACCACAAAAAGTGACATCCCGTTATTTTGAAGGCCATGTTAAGAAAAGACCGTATTTCCTAGTGGATTGTGTATTGTTCTTTTATTGCTTTTTATTCCTAGCTTTCTTAAACTAAGATATAAGGAGCTTGAAGTTGTTGTTTCAAATGAGATCATATTTCATCTAATCAATTTACTGAATCCTTTACATAGATAAAAGAAATTATGTTAACTTGAAGTTCAGCCTTAACTAATGTTAGTGTATTTTTACAGTGAATTCTAGTACACTTAAACAGGAGAAGAATTCTTTTTTCTAATTTAGGCAGGAAGTCACCGTAATAAATTTCACAAGTTTCAGGGCGAGAGAACACTAAGTAAACATTAAATCATCACCCCAATATAAGCTTCCTGAAACAAGTTCACACTTATTTAATCTCTTAGTATTCTGTCCTCCCCAAAGGAATCATATCCAGGACCCTGTCAACCTTTATAGTGCTTACAGTCTCCTAAAGAGAAAAAAAAAAACCAAAAACGTTTTTTCAGAGAAAGTGGTTAAATCAAGATAATGTTGTTTGCTGAAATCAATGTGTTAATTCAAGTACTAAAGAACTACTGAATGAAATCCTTCCCTTTTTTCCAAGCTTTATCATGATGCATTTTTATCTGAGTTTGCATTCAGATAAAATGCATTCGGAGCCTCCTGAATCAGATCCAGGAGGCTCCGGGGAGACCTGATAGCGGTCTTCCAGTACCTCAAGGGGGCCTACAAGAAAGATGGGGAAAGGCTGTTTAGTAGGGCCTGTTGCAATAGGACGAGGGGTAATGGTTTTAAAATAGAGGGGGGAAGATTTAGATTGGAAATTAGGAAAAAAATTTTTACTATGCGAGTTATAGAACACTGGAACAGGTTGCCCAGAGAGGTGGTGGAGGCCCCATCCCTGGAAACGTTCATGGCCAGGCTGGATGAGGCTCTGAGCAACCTGATGTGGTTGGGGATGTCCCTGCTCCTTGCAGGGGGGTTGGACTAGATGACCTTTGAAGGTCCCTTCCAACCCTAACCATTCTATGATTCTATGATTCTATGATTCATGACCAAAGAATGCATCGCCAACAGTTTGCTTTTTGTTTAATTTGTTAGACCAAAAACATCAACATGCATCGGTATGCAGATGGGTGACAATGGATTATTACCTTCGATTATTCTCTGGCTCCAGGCAGTTTTTCAGTCAAGATTCTGACTATTTTTTCAGTTGAAATATGAGTTGACATGTTGCAAGCAATTGAAAAATGTTTTCTTCTACCAAATTTTACCATTTCATCTGTGGATGGCTCTTGTTAAAAAATGCTGTTTAACTTTTTACAATCAAGTGTTCTCTACAGGTTAGTACAGGAAATGTCACAGTACACTCCTGTTTCTTTGCAAGAGAGCCTTTTTTCTGTATTTTCACATTTCTTAGCAACAAAAAAAAATAGATATTTTTTTTCTTGAGAGCTATGCTAGAAATATTTTTACCATGTACTCTGTTTGCGTGATGTCAGCCCATTGTGAGTGACGGAGAAACTTCTTTTGCATAAACTACAGTAAATCACATGAGAGTTGCTGTTATTTTTACTAATTATCATAGAATCATAGAATGGTTAGGGTTAGAAGGGACCTTCAAAGGTCATCTAGTCCAACCCCCCTGCAAGGAGCAGGGACATCTCCAACCAGATCAGGTTGCTCAGAGCCTTATCCAACCTGGCCTTGAATGTTTCCAGGGATGGGGCCTCCACCACCTCTCTGGGCAACCTGTTCCAGTGGTCCACCACCCTCATTGTAAAATATTCCTAATATCTAATCTAAATCTACCTCTCTCTATTTTAAAACCATTACCCCTCATGCTATCACAACAAGCCCTACTGAACAGCCTCTCCCCATCTTTCTTATAGGCCCCCTTGAGCTACTGGAAGGCTGCTATAAGGTCTCCTCAGAGCCTACATACACGTTGCAAGCAATTGAAAGATGTTTTCTTCTACCAAATTGTACCTCCAGGCTGAACAGCCCCAACTCTCTCAGCCTGTCCTCATAGGAAAGGTGCTCCAGCCCTTTATTATGCTAAATAATTTCTCTACACTTTCCAAAAATACAAAGCCTCATTTTTTCTAGGTTGTGCAGCTTGATCTACTGATGAAATATACTGTTGCGGATTCTGTCGCAGTTCCAAATCATGTCAGGATGAAACTCAAATCGACTCGAAATACCTAAAACCCACTCTGTCTTAGGACACTTTCACTTTCTCTGCTCTTCTCATGTGCTCAGCCAGTGATCACCATATATTGCACCTTTGTGTTTTGTCATAAGGTATTATAAATTTTTATTTCTGGTCTACTCTGTTTCCATACTGCCTTATCTCTGACAGCAGCATATGTGTGATAGTAGTAAAATGATGGCAAGGGCCTTATTATTTGGTGGTAATACTAGTTACCAAAATTTCAGGCAGACTAGAGGGATTATGGTAATATAAGTCAGTAAGTTTTGGGCATTTCAGTATGAAGTTTATAAAGACATTCAAGAGCTTGGTATTTTAAACTGCTGTTTGAATGCAGAGTCTTAGTCTCAATATTGATATCACATTTTCACAAGCCTTCAGGTTTTGGAGGGTCTGCTTGAAGACTTCAGAGTGTTTGGTGTTGATGAGCTGAGCCTAGTGGTTTACAATGTCAATTGTAATATGAGTGTTCTCTCTGCAAGAAACTGGAAGAGCTGTTCTCCTCCAAGAAATGGTGAAAGGCAGCATGGTGCTTGTAGGGGGCCTACAAGAAAGATGGGGATAGGCTGTTTAGTAGGGCCTGTTGTGATAGGACGAGAGGTAATGGTTTTAAAATAGAGGTGGATAGATTTAGATTGGAAATTAGGAAAAAATTTTTTACTATGCGGGTTATAGAACACTGGAACAGGTTGCCCAGAAAGGTGGTGGAGGCCCCATCTCTGGAAGCGTTCAAGCCCAGGCTGGATGAGGCTCTGAGCAACCTGACCTAGTCAGAGATGTCCCTGCTCCTTGCAGGGGGGTTGGACTAGATGACCTTTGAAGGTCCCTTCCAACCCTAACCATTCTATGATTCTATGATTCTATGATTTTAGGAATGGGTAAGGTTCATTTCCTTGGAAGATAGGCTGAGAGAGTTGGGGTTGTTCAGCTTGGGGAAGAGAAGGGTCCAGGGAGACATTATTATGGCCTTTCAATACTTTAAAGGGGGTTTATAGGAAAAATGGGTACAGGTCCTGCAGCAAAAGGATAAAGGGTAATGGTTTTAAACTAAAAGAGGGTAGATTTAGACTGGCTATATGGAAGAAATTTTTTAAAACGAGGTTGGTGAGACACTGGAACAGGTTGCCCAGAGAGGTGGTGGATGCCCCGTCCCTGGAAACATTAAAGGCCAGGTTGGATGAGGCTCTGAGCAACCTGATCTGGTGGAAGATGTTCCTGCTCCTTGCAGGGGGGTGATGACCTTCAAAGGTCCCTTCCAGCCCAAACCATTCTGTGAATCTATAAGATGAGCTAATGTCCCTTTATTGAGGATAAATTTTACATAACCTAAGGAAGTTGTAATATATTTTAATTTGTAAGATTTCTGTAGCTTTGACTAAAATTATCACAGCTGGATCTGTCTTTCACTGCATCTGTGTGTGTGTGCCCGTGTGGTCTATACACGCACACGCAGTGTTGGCATGATGGAGCCTGACAGTAGTTAGGGTCCTGCATGTAGCTGTAATACACATAAATTATAATAATTGCTGTATTTTATAAAAAACTGAAGTGATTTTATGAGCTTTGTCTATGTTTTCTAATTGGTACTGTAATGCAGAAAGGCTATTCTCACATTTTAAAGAGAAAATAGGCAACTTTTACATCTGGTATCTGTATTTTTCCCTGTACACAATAGATGGCACTAGTAGACCACATGATCAGGGTTTATTTTCCTCGTTCAGGCCAGCAAGTACAATAGTTTTGTAGGTAGCTTTAACTGTTTTTAACAGTCATCTAGAGACCCAGTTAAATGATTTTTTTAATTATGCCTTTGTGGAAAACAAGTCAGATCTAAGTTTCCTTGCCATCTCTTCCTGCCTTAATCTAAGTAAATATGTTTTGCTACTGCAACATGTAGTGTCATGGCAACTTCGATGCTCAAATTTATTTGTCTAAATCAAAGGAGCCACTTGCTGTAGTTAGCGCTGGCACAAGCTGCAATTCAGCTGTCATTATTAAGTCACTTCCCATGGGAAGTTTTTCCTCTCTATTACAAAGAAGATACATTTTTCTCAGTAGCTTCAACAGACTTCTGTCAGTTTGTAGTGGAGTGTTGGAAGATCTATAGACCTTATTTTCACAGAAAAACAATATAAAAAGAACAAGATTTTAAAATTTCAAAATTGTAGCCATTCTGCACCCAGAAATAGTGACATGTCAGCTTGTAAAAAAAAAATTCAAAGGCAGCCTCTGTATCTATTTAAAATGTACTTTTGTTTACATATAATAAGTCTGTTTTCAGTTATTTCCTTGCCTGACTAAACACTTGGATACCATTTTTTTTTATGTCTTCCATGAAGTGTAGCAATAATCCAGGCCTCTGAACATCTATTATTTTACCTGGAATTATACAAGTTCAGCATTGTCAGTCTTAAATAAACCACATTGAGCATAGATACTCCTCTAAAAACTCTCATCAAATGTTGCATGGATTTTTTTTAAACAAATACAGAAAGTGCTTTAACAAAGTATGAATATTTTGTTATTGATAGACATCTTTAGCACAATAGAACCTTCTTACTCCACAACTCCTCTCCCAACACACACTCATCAAATTCATTGTAAGTGGAAGGTGCCTTTCCAAGAAGCTTTCCCTGAGGAACATCTAGACTTTCATCATGAGATATGCCAGAATGGTGTTTCTGTAGCCCTACTTTAGAAATATTAGCAGCTCACAGATCTCTCTGCGAAGAGGTATCTTTCCTTCCTCTTACGCTGCATCAAATAGTTGAAACACATTAGGTGGTTTTCACTTTTGGTTTGAATTACTCAAGAATATATTGTTGTGGGAGTGCGAAGAAGGAGAGTGGCAGTAGCACAGATTATCATCACTTTGGTAAGGTGGCCACAGCAGGTGTCACACAAGTGTGCGACGTCACATACAGAGGTAGGTTGGTATGAGATCATCTGTCTGCAACAGGGGTTTTGGTTTGTGTTTTGCTTGGCGAAGGCGGAAACCACGCAAAAAGTCAGTAGCTTAAAGATAATTGCATAGGTCTTGTGGACGACTAGGGAAATTCTAACCAGGAAAAAAGGGACTAACACTGGTAATGAGATATAATATGTGCCTTAGCTTTTATCTTTGTGCGCAAAGGCTCTTTTTTATCTTTGTTCATTCTAGCTAGAATCTGGAACTACTTATTTTCTGTCTGTCTATGGGTGACTGGGTGATGCAATTCTTGGGCAATACTACAATTCAAAGGATTGTTTTTTTTGTTCAAATCAACCAGCTTCCCCCTTAAACATCCAATGTGTAGATAGTTCAGAAACCTTGACTACTCTTCAACCAAATGATTTAAAACAAGGGCTTCCGCAGGTAGGCTTTGTCATATCCCAGCATTTCCATGTGGGCTCTGGTTTTTTTAGTAATCTGTGCTAGATTTACTTCATATAGATTTCCTGGGAAAGTAAAAAACTATTATTCTAGGATTACCATAAATATTGTTTTATATGATTGCTAGTGTCTTCCTCAGTATAGTTTTTAATAGTAATTTTTGGGCTTTGTTACTTTTAAAAGTTATAAGTAGAATTTTGTGCAGATTTGAACTTTCACTAAGATTACACATAAAATCTTGTTGTCTTTGCTGCTTAGAACTGATTTTGACCATAGGTCTTCATCTTAAGGCAAAAATGTAATGTTCAAAAATACCGCCTGATATAAATATCCCTCTGTTCTTATAGACAGCTATTTAATTTTTGAAGATCCCAATTCAATACGAGATAAGAACCTTCACTTGAAGGAAAAGTGATCTTCTTACCTTTAGTCAACTAAAATGAGATTACAGGCCTTTTACTGGCTTTAATTGTCAGTATTTGTTGCTCTGCTCAGCAAGTGCATACATTGTTCATAGGGCCTGGGGATGTTTCCTAGATAGGTTCTGGAGTCAGTAGAATAACCTCAGGGACGAATCTGGAAAATGAATTATTTCTCTGTAAGCAGTCTGAAGGCGACATCAAGCTCTAAGACTGTCTGCTTGTTCTGGATTAACCCAACTTGTTTTCCTATTGAAGGAATGGAAATGGAGTGTTCAAAGCGAAGTGTTTAGACCTGAGGTATCAGAACCAATACCACAGATTGCAAAAAGATATTGTTTTGATTGAGCCTCTAATAACATTTATTTCAAAATTCAGTGCAAAAGCTATTGTGTGTAAAGATTGTCGCACTGTGGCAAGATCTGGGAAGACCCTGAGTAGCTGTGTCAGTCTCAGAAGCAACTGAGGAACCAGGAGTCGGGCTTCAGGAGTGTGGAAGCTTTCCATTGGCATGGCTTCCTCTTGGTTTTGGGGGCATGGAGATGGCGCCATTTCTTATTTCTCCCTTTGTCCTCTGTCCTTCTGTGTTACCTAATACACAATTCACACAAATTGTGTTGGCAAATGGCTCTCCTAGTATGTTAGTATTAGGATGTGGTTTCTATTATTCTGTTCCAGAAATCATCTTTCTTCATGACAGTCAACAAATTAGCCTTACTTTCCTCCATTTTGTGGTCTCAATCTGATGTCTGGGGAATTTAAATGTATACAGGTAGTAAGTCATGGGTGCTCTCTGACCTGACTGCTGACCAAAATAAACTCTTGACTGAGATTCTGCCTACAGCTGGCATGGCTGGGTAGCCTAAAAGTGTTTAAACCAAATATTTTGGGTAATTATAGCAGATTTTAAAGGGTGATTGCCAGTGTTGTCAAAGGGTGAAGCTGACATTTTTTCAGTACCTCTCCTTGCCAAACAGCTTTAAAATTGAACATTATTGTTGTATTAGCATAGCTTTTTATTCTTAAACTGAATTTAAAACATGCTTACTGTTTAGAGTAGGCAATATAAAATCCCTATTGCTACTTTCCTGGAATTTCAACCAAAAGAAATGGTACAACATTATATAATCAGATTTTTTTTTAAATCAACTTGCAGTTTTACATGGCATCTTGTGTCTGCTCATGGCAGCCAGAACTGAGCGTTGCCATTGAAAACAGAGAGTCATGGCAGTATATTCACTCCAAAAATACCTTCTGGTTGCAAAAATATTTAACAATGTTAGGACTAAAGAGGAGTGAGAGGAAACTAAAGAAAGACACAATTGGAAACTGTTCATTACAGCATCAGATAAAAATTCAATATGGAAAAATGCACAAACAGACAAATAAAAAACAATTTCTGGAGTAAAATGCAGTCCCCTGAGTCCTCTTGAGTAGGGACTGAAGGATGAAAGGAGGTTGACTCTCAAACCACTCAGTTAAATACAGGGAGCAGAAAGCACTGTGCATCAATCACTCAGCTCAGGACTGGGGACAGATAAGTCTTTCCCAGATTTCTAGGAAGAATAGAATCTCTGCCTTTATGCATGCCTCTGGGTTTTGGAAAAACTGAAGTCTCAGAAACCAAAGTCCTAGCAATATCATGGATGGGTTATTGAAAGCATCCTGTAAATCATGGTAGCAGTTAAATGACGTGTTGAAACGGGGACTAATATCTCAGTTTTCTTCAAAGGGAGCTGGAGATGGATCATCATCTGGGATAATAAATGATTTAACTTTTTTAGAGAATCAGCAATTCCCCTGTGTTTTTGTCACTTACTCTCGAGACATGCAGACTCAGAAACAGATCCAATGTTTAGAAGCTGAGAGAACAGGTAAGAAAGAGGAGAGTCCCCATATAAGAAAAGAGGGGAAGGAAAAGGTAGGAGTACAAGAGTTTGCCTCAAAGCCTGTGGAAACAAATACAGCACTTGACATGGCCTCAGTGGAAATAAAGAAAACCAAAAAACTTTATTATGCTGTAATGAATAAACAATCAATTAGAATAAATGACTGCACATTAGAGAGAAGGAGCAGGAAGCACTTTTTCTCTGTTTCTGGATACTAAGGATCAATGCTTTAGCAGGTTTCTTAGGAGCAATGTTATGTTGTACCGGCAGTCATAGGACCTAGAGAAGAAGTACCTGCTCACAGATTGCAGCAAGTCAGTTAAAGCCAGGAGAATTTCTCCCATCTGTGGATTTTCAGCGTAGAATTTGGGATAACAGAAGATAATGCTTGCTTGTAAAGGTCTCCATGTAGCTTCTGGTGTGAAGACACCAGCTTCTTTGGAAGTCCCATAGGGAACACAGGAGAGTTTTTTTTGCCAACAAAATGACAGAAGAGGAACAGAGCCTCTGAAATAAAACACCGAGGAACGAGCTACACAGGAAAGATGTTTGTGGCGATCTGCTCCTGTCTCCGGTGCTGTGTGGGAGACTCTGAAAAGGGTGTCACTGCGGGTGCAGGGAGCATTTGCTTGATTGTGATGGGTTCTCCACTCCTGGCAGCTAAGTGATGGCTGAAATATATTTCAAGGGGTCAATGCACAAGAACCTTTCCCGTCACAAGATGGGAAAACAGAAGCCTAAGTCAGGAGTCCCACCTGCATCACTGAAAATTACTAAAATAAATTTAAATTAATAAAATTAAAAAAAAAAACAGGAAAGAAAACCAGTGAAATTGGAAATAAAACAGATAGAATCATACAATGGTTAGGGTTGGAAGGGACCTTCAAATGTCATCTAGTCCAACCCCCCTGCAAGGAGCAGGGACATCCCTGACTAGATCAGGTTGCTCAGAGCCTCATCCAGCCTGGCCATGAACGTTTCCAGGGATGGGGCCTCCACCACCTCTCTGGGCAACCTGTTCCAGTGTTCTATAACTCGCATAGTAAAAAATTTTTACCTAATTTCCAATCTAAATCGACCCCCCTCTATTTTAAAACCATTACCCCTCGTCCTATTGCAACAGGCCCTACTAAACAGCCTTTCCCCATCTTTCTTGTAGGCCCCCTTGAGGTACTGGAAGACCGCTATCAGGTCTCCCCGGAGCCTCCTCTTCTCCAGGCTGAACAGCCCCAACTCTCTCAGCCTGTCCTCATAAGAGAGGTGCTCCAGCCCTTTTATCATCTTCGTGGCCCTCCTCCGGACCTTCTCCAACTGGTCCATGTTCTTCTTGTGTTGGGGGCTCCAGAACTGGACACAGTACTCCAGGTGGGGTCTCACCAGGGCAGAGTAGAGGGGGAGAATCACCTCCCTCGACCTGCTGGCCACGCTCCTCTTGATGCAGCCCAGGATGTAGTTGGCCTTCTGGGCCACAAGGACACATTGCCGGCTCATGTTGAGCTTCTCATCCACCAGCACTGCCAAGTCCTCCTTCTCAGGGCTGCTCTCAATCCATTCCCCGCCCAGCCTGTATTTGTGCCTGGGATTGCCATGACCCAGGTGCAGGACCTTGCACTTGGCCTGGTTGAACTTCATGAGGTTTGCACTGGCCCACCTCTCCAGCCTGTCCAGGTCCCTCTGGATGGCATCCCTCCCTTCCAGCGTGTCGACGGCACCACACAACTTGGTGTCATCGGCGAACTTGCTGAGGGTGCACTTTATCCCACTGTATACAGAACTATATGCCTCTGGTGAGTCTAATGAACCAGTACTGATGTGGGTAGGAGGAAAGGGAAGAGAACGATGCTGATGGAACTGGAAGAGCCACAAGGTAAATGACCACCCATCAAATAATATGTAATGAAGTCTTAAAACATCTGTTGACAGTCAGAAGGAGGATAGAGACTCCAGCAGAAAAGGGAAGTGATGGCTTTTCTTATCTATGTTTATACTGGTCTGCATTAGGATCAATCAAATATACTGTCATACTTCATCCAACCCAAATCATGGAATTAATTATCATCTCCTAGAGACTCTGCACAGGGGGTAGTTCTGTTAGTCTACTGCTAAACCACTGTTTAAGATAAAATATTGCTAATCTGAACTCACTCCTTAGCACACGTTTGTTGGTGCCCCAGTAATTTACTTTTGGACTATTGTGAAATGTCAGTATCGTTTACTTTAGACAAGGGAGCACATTATGCAGAAAGTGCCAAACAACATCTTTATAATTATCATGAAGTCTCCTATAGAGCGTTTCCTGTTAAGTTTCATAGTGTTTTGAAGAAAATTCTTTTGAAGGCTTTTGTAGGCTCTTGTCCAGCATATCTGGGGAGCCTGTTTTTCAACATCTAGTTTTACTCTCTAACATTTATTAATGGCCACTTTAGTGCCTTTAACTTCCTAGGATTTTAAAATATTTTTTAACCAACTTTCTCATTTCAGATTTGCACAAATTTGGACGGAGACCAGCTGATTCACTAGTAAAGTATAATCCCAAAACCTGTTCTTAAAGCAACTTCGCTTACAGCTTGTGTTCTCCTTCCCAGCACTGTGTGTGAACAGGCAGACAGCATCAGCTCTGTTTCAGCTGCGCGCAGCTACTCTGGAACTGTGCAGGATGCAAAAAGGAAGCTATAGAGGCTGGGGTTTACAGCAGATATTGTAAACAGGACATGAATTCCAGTGCAAATTTATTTCAGGAAACCTAGCCATTGTTGTAACTTTTTTTTTTCCCCGGTATTTTTTTTACTTTGTTTTTAAACTTGCTTTTTTTATTTTTTTTAAAAAGGATACCAATTGGTGTCATCTTTTCCCCAACCATTTTGCTAACACCTCTTATCAGAACCGCAATTTAAGATCCTAGAACAAACTGGAATGATTTAGGCTTATGTTATTTCCTGGCTGCTTATAAAGGTCAGAGTAGCTGGCTATTTCTTGCATCTACATTTACAGTGATGGGAACAAACGTTTTTGTAATAACTCTTAAACTTGAAATGCAAATCCAGTCACATTCTGAAATGTCCGTTCCCTTTAGATCATTTCATGTTTGTTGCTGCTTTTGATTCTCCATATTTTTCATGGTCATCTTCTGCTGATAGGAACGACAGCTGCCACTTAGCTCCACGCATGACACACTGCTTTGTATACAGCTTGTTATTTCTTAACAGCTACTTCTAAATAGGGACCGTGCTGTTTCACAGAAGGCAGAAATTACTGAAGCCATCATACTACTGCCCAGGTAGCCTAAAGACAGCGTGTCTTTCTACAGATCATATTGCAGCTGTCATCTGGCGTGCCACACAGAAAGAGACAATTCTTTGTCTAGTGGTTGAAGTGTTCTCCGTCAGTAAATGCTTAAACGTAGCTGGAAATTGGCAGAATACAAGGGGTCTCCTGTTAAGTAGGACATCTGCCTGTAGGGTATTCCAAAAGAAGGCCCTAGGAAGGAAAATTATGAAGTAAGAAATTGTTTGTGTTAAGGCTAAAGTGTTCAAAAAACAAGTATTGTTATTAGATCCGAATTAGGTCCTCTGATGTTACATCAAACCTTATTAGCCTTCTTTTAGCAAAAAGCTGAGGCTGTTGCTTAACTTTCTGGAATGAGCCATGAATTCCATTGTTTTTCAGAGGCTGTGGTTTGATTCCCAGAACCAAAATGAATCTGATTCTTCAGCTGGCACATACCTTTAAAGCATTCCTAGATCAGGGCTCTGAAAAGAGAGGCTTTGGTTTCAAAACCTTTTCCACATTAATAGGTTCCTTATGGGTGATAATGGTGCAATTATGAGACATGAAGAACCAGACCGAGCAGTGGGCTATGCAGCAGTCGTCATTTTCAGATTCGTTGGAGAGAAGGAGTAAAGACTGAGGGCACTTAAATTTGGCCTAAGGAGGAAAACGAGATCTCATAATCATGCTATATGGTAGCTGCTGTGTTAAGAAGGCTGTTTACGAGGGGGTTCATTCAGCACCATTGAAATCCGATGGAGTCTCTCCACTCTGCTTGGATTTAAATCATGTTCTCTTCTTGTTACGGTTATCTGCTCAATGTTAACTACCTGCTCACTATTTTTGGTTGACAGTAACTTATGAGGCAGGTAAACAGCAGTGGTTACTGATAAGACTTTTATCTACTGACTATTTAACTACTCAGTGCATACGTGTTACTGGGGATGCTGGTCTTTACAATTGCTCTTTCTTGTTTTTCATCTCTTGTCCAACAGTTGAATGTATTAATGAAATTTTGTCCTCAGTTCTATGAATATGTACATGTTTATAGTTGAGCCTAGGTATGTTTGAACAGCTGGCCGTGAGTTCTGTGCACTGTTGTGACACAACAATTAAAAAAAAAAAGCTTATCCTGGAAAGAATTAACTATCTGGTATGAAAGAATTAACAATGGTATGACATGAAGGCTGTCGCAGAGATCAGGTTGGATGGCACCATGTGCCCTGGACTATCCACCTAGACACACTGAGTTAATTAGCTGATTACAGCTGGCACTCCATTCATCATCATTTTCCATTTCTTATCCAGAAGGAGTGCTTCATGTAAAGCAAGGCTGATAAAAACCTCTTCATTTGCATGACAACCTAGAGCCAAAGCTAACATAAGTTTTGTGTTCATTTACACTGTGCCAAAAAAACTACAGGCTTCACAAAAGAGCTTGCTGATACCTTTATGGCAAAACCGTTGAAATGGCCAGCAGACTTGGCAGGCTAAGTTTTTAGCATTGATAAGGCTGCAGATGTAGAAGTCTTGGAGAGCTGTCTTCATCAGTCCTGTCTGCATATGTGACTTCATCTTTGACCTGGCTGTTGGAATAGTGTCAAAAAACATATCTTACCTCATTAGGTAGCAATCAGAACTATCCAAATAGTTGGGATCATGCATCCAGATTCAACAGTAAGGACTGCTGGATGGAAAGTTTCAATGGTATCCTCTGCATAACATCCTTTTGAATGACTGATACTCCTCCATCTGATGTAATCTAATCAGTAGATAGAATCATAGAATCATAGAATGGTTAGGGTTGGAAGGGACCTTCAAAGGTCATCTAGTCCAACCCCCCTGCAAGGAGCAGGGACATCCCTGGCTAGGTCAGGTTGCTCAGAGCCTCATCCAGCCTGGCCTTGAACGTTTCCAGAGATGGGGCCTCCATGGTTTGCATGAAGTGGTGTCCAAAGGGGTTTTTTCCTCCCCCTTTTTTTTTTTGCATCAGTTCTGTATTTTAAAGCATTCTATGCTACATGGGTGCAGAAAACTAGAGAACAAATAACCAAAAATCAAGTGTTAACCAGATATTGCAAAATCGAACTCCCCAGACTTATGCTGTGATTATATTAGATTAATATAATTATTTTATGTGCCTGGACCAAAGCTGCTAGATCCTGTCTTCTGGAGCTACTTAGGGCAGCAAAGATTCAATATTCATGTGGATGAAGCCCTTGAAGCCTACTAAATACATGGGCTTCGAAGCACTTGCCGTTATTTAGGAGGGCATCCCAAAGAGTACAGCTGCATTTCTCTCTGCATTTCTCCAGCACATCAGCTTTCTTGCAGTCTCAGAACAGAGTACATTTGCAGTGCAGGTTAATGAGGCACAGGGTGTCACTTGTGAGAGGAGTAACTAACACCTTCACTCAGAAAACAGATCTTCCAGTCTTACTGCACAAGGGTGGAAGTAGCAGTGAAGAAATTCTCCTTGGTTATGTTACATGTAACCTAATGCCATTCAGTACCAAATCTTTTATCCTTGCAGCAATTCACAAAGAAGCAAGCAAAGATACATGACAAACTTTTCTTATTAAAATCTACACCTTTGGTCACCAGAATTAAATTAGACTAGAATAGAAGTGTACTCTATTAGTGTTATTATTAAATAAAACCAAGGAAAGTCTTCCCTGGGAATGAGGGAGTTTGGACTGATACCAATATCCTTAACTATCCGTACACTGGGCTACACTTCATGAGATGAAAGGGGAAAGCTGTCTTTACAGGAATTACTTTGGGCTTTTTGAGGAAAAAATGGCAACAGTCTGGGCAGGAAAGTCCACTCATTATGAAAGAATACACCTTAAACCAAGAACTCAAAAAAACCCCACCTTATTTCTTCTCTGGAGGCAGGCCAACCAACTGAAGCAAATCAAACTCTAAACTCCATGAACTTTGTATGATGTTGAGATTTGTTTATTTATAACAAAATGGAGAAAAAAGAGGCAGGAGCACCTATCTGGTAACATGAACTTTACAGCATAAAATAAATGTAAAGCTAAGAAGCAGTTAGGCCCAGGAATCCAAAACAAAGTTTGTTCAAAACGTGAACAGAGGCACAGCTGTCACAATGCTGACTTAGCATTCCTCGGGTTTCAAAGGGAAGTCAAGTCCATTGGTACTTCCATATCCAAGTAAATCAATACCTAGCTTTAGCTGCAGACACTGCACTCATTCACACTCCTTCATCAGGGAAACAACCAGAATGTCGGTTGTCCCTGGACACAAAAAAAAAACCCCAAACCAAACAACACATTAGTAATTGTACAGTGATATTGCATTTCTGCTTTTCACATAAAAGCCAAATCGGAGTTATGAATTCTGATAATTTCAGTTACGGTTTGGAAAAGTGATTCGCAGCCAGAGTTTGTGCACCACTAGTTGTCCGCAGCCATCCTCAGAAACACCGACGCTCCGGGCTCCTGGCAGGCAAGGACAAAATCTGAAGGTTGACAATCATTCATTGCTTTAACTTTTTAAATTATTACTGATGTGGAATAATTTTTCTCTCAATTCCTTTTCAGAAAAACAAATTCTTTCTGCAGTCATTTAGGTATTACACTGAGTTTTGTCTACACCATGCAGTTTAGGAATTGTGGTTTTTTTTTTCTCCTTACTACTTAATCTGCTATTGCAAATTGTCTGCAGGAAATTTAGAAGTAAGATAAGTTTTTCAAGGGCGACTAATGCTATGCCCGGAGAAAACAGGCTGTCTTCATGATTTCTTTTAAAAAAATGTGTGAAAGTTTACACAGTGCATTTCCAAAATATTAATATGCTGATAGATCTGTAAATATAAAAGCTGAAATGAGAATTTGAGTAATACACTCCATTTGACTGGAAAGATAATTTATTCTCTGAATAGATGCCTTTTTCTAGTCAGCAGGCGGTGGGGTTATTTTCCAAAGGGTTGCGGCACATGAAGGAGGACAGGTGTTTCCACATCTGGGCAGCCTAACAGTGGCAGGAAGGATGGAACCACGCTACATTTACTTGATCTTAGTTCACCAAAACAAGGTTTCAGCTGTGCTTTTAAAGAAGCAGAAAACACCAATGGCTGGCAGCAGCAGCCGATGTGAACCAGAGAAGAGGGCAGCCCGCTGTGAGACAGATAAAAGGCTATGCAGGTTTGTCTCCAGTGGGCTCTTATAAAATGATGTCTGGGGCAGACACCTGCAGGCTCGCAGCTGGCAGAAAGATTTGTGCCGTTTGCAAAAGCTGAGCACAAGGGGGACAAAATCACAAATAGGGGCCATTGTGCCACACCATGAAGAAAAAGCCACTGCTGCCCTCATCCTAATCTCAGTTTGTCATTATGATAACCTTAGCGTGCGAGAGAATATTTCTCCTATAACCTCCCGTTCTTGTTCCTGCTTGCTCGGTTTTCAGTGCCTTGCTGACAACGCTTAGCTCGGTTCAGTAGCACGGCTCTGCTATAAATCTCAGGTACAGATCTGTTCTCAGCAAGTCAGACCAAGCGGCCGCGTAAACTCTGGCAACTCCCTGCAGCCTGCCTGCAGGAGGACTCCGGCTTTTCCTGCCTTTGGTAGATCAAAATCAGTGGGAGGCAATTACTGTTATTTTTAGCAGAAAGCAGAGGGCAGGAACCATAAACTGGTTGGAAAGGCCTGAAATGTGGAAAATCTGAAATTATACAAAGGCTTGTTTTCATTTATTTCATTTATTATCATAAAGCAGCAAAATCTGATTCTCTTCCTATCACTAAAGCTTTCTTACTGATCACTCTGCCACATTTCTGTTGGCACCTCTCACCACAGCTGTCCTTGTTCCAAGGTTTGTATCTGTGATTCAAACAGTAATGAAGGAAAGCAAATATTTTAAATATTGGATTAGTTTGGACTGAATGTGATTTTGAGCACTTTTGGACTGTTTGCCTTTAAAAGATGCAATAATTAAGCAAAAAAAAAAAAAAAGAAAAAAAATCCTCACCTTGTAAATTTAGTCTTCTGCACTAAGGTAATTAACTCTCTTCCATCCCACTCCCCTCAGACACCCTGAGATTTTACTCTAGTATTTGTATTACCACTTGGAGAATAAGCTCCTTATGATTTTTCTTTGTGGAAAACTATGCGCCAACTTTAAAGCTTCTACAGTAAGTTTTTATTTATGAGTCATTTGTACCAAAACCAGACACTTTTGGAACTGAATGCTGCCAAGTCAGGACATCTAAGGAAAACAAAACTGAAAATTTAACATTAAATCTTTTTAAGGTTCCTTACAGTGATCTGACAGCAGAAAAGCTCCTGCCTCTTGTGATATTTAGAATTTCATATTTTGTCATATATTTGCCTAATGGCATTGAAGCAGTTGGATGTGATAATTCCTATTTAGGTAGCATTCTGCATTTTTGCAACAATTTAAGCATTATTATGCTTGCTATTTTAAAACAGATGATGCCAAGCAAATTTTTGGAGCACTCACCCTTTCACCACGCGTACACATGTGCTGATGTGGGACAAAGGTATTCTCAACAGAAGCTTATTCTTTCTGCTCTACCCATACCTATTGTGGACCTTAAAGAACATTTATCATGCTGGGCTAAGTTGCTCTCTCTCTCTGTCTTGCCGTGATGAGCATATGATCAGAGCAAGTGATGTCAAAACCCAAAAAGTTTATACCTGCAAAACGCTGTTACATAGTCCCACTTTTTCCTTGGGTCTTCCTCTCTGATGTGTGCAAATCACCTTCTATGAAGACAAGAAAAGGAATGAACACAATCATTGGTAGAACTTTGTCCATCAGAAATTACTTCTAGCATGCAATTCAATCCATTCTGTTGCAAGTACAAGTTTTTTTACTGCAAGGATTCTAGGGAAGTTAAGATGTAGATGTTACAGATCTTATACTGATGACATTAATAAAGACTAGAAAGATTTAATGACTTTTCAAATAGGCAAAATCACCTGACATGGTATTTCCTATTTGTATTTTTTAAATATAAGACAAAGTATGGACTCCCTTGATCATCCAGTTACTCTTTGGTAGCAAAATGCTTCTGGATTAAGTATGAATTAATCTAAAAAGCTACGTATGTAGAACAAATATGAGTCTCTCCACTCCTATTTTTAGATTTAAGACAGGGCTGAGATGAAAAAGTAAGCCAAAACATCCTACAGTATAACATAAAAAGAACAAAATACATCATATCTTCATTAAGGCACTCTTAGCAGTTTTATGCAAATATTTCTGACTGACCATAAAGATTCATCATATTCCAAAGGGAATGTGAAAAAAATTATTTTAAAGTTTCATACAAATCAATTATGTCTCCTTCCAAGTACTTTGAAATCTTTCAAAATCAGAAAACTGGTTAAAAATTTTTCTTTCCAGATCTTTCCATTGAATTTTTCAAACATTCTTTTTGTCAGATAAATTGAACTTGCTTCTAAAGGAATGTAATATTTACACAAATACAGATGAACATTTTTGCATTTGTGGAATTTAAGCTACTGCCCCCCTAGATCTCACATGAATGATGCAGAGTCACACTGGCTGTTATTTTCCTAGATTGCTCGCTTGCTTGTTTTTTGTGTGGGTTTTTTTTAGTATTTCTGTGGTTCCACCTAACTAATTAGGTGACCAGAGGGCTGGAGCACCTCTCCTATGAGGACAAGCTGAGAGAGTTGGGGCTGTTCAGCCTGGAGAAGAGAAGGCTCTGGGGAGACCAGATAGCAGCCTTCCAGTACCTAAAGGGGGCTTACAGTAGGCCTAAAGGGGGCCTAAAGGGGACTCTTCAGTAGGGCCTCTTGTGACAGGACAAGGGGTAATGGTTTCAAAATAAAGGGAGGTAGATTTAAATTAGATATTAGGAAAAAAATTTTTACACTGAGGGTGGTGGAACACTGGAACAGGTTGCCCAGAGAGGTGCTAGATGCCCCATCCCTGGAAACATTCAAGGCCAGGTTGGATGAGCAACCTGATCTGGTTGGAGATGTCCCTGCAAGGGTTGGACTAGATGACCTTTGAAGGTCCCTTCCAACTCTAATGATTCTATGATTCTATCATTCTAATTAGAGAAAACCTGCTACTGTATGGGACATATATCATCACTTCTGTGTTTTATTATTTGCTACTATCTTTTTTTTCTTATTAGGAATTCATGTCACTAGCCACGTTAGATGGAAAAATACAAGTTTACTGAAGGCTGCAACTGAGTTCTGACTCTGAGGAAATGCAGCTCTAACTCATTTCCTCAAGTGCTTGCCTATATATTTGGAGATGGCCAAGATACACAGTTTATACCGTTCAGGCATTCTCCAGACATTCAAAGTGGGATGCAATTTTCTTTAATCTGAGATTTGCCCATTTTTCCACTTCGTCAGCCAAAAAAAATGTGTTTAGAGGATGCGTTATAGGTGCCTGTGGCAACTGGGTATGTTTATCAGGGCATCTCTCGTTGCACCTTTTTATTGCTCTGTCAGAAAACTATTTCCTTTTATTACAATTGGAGTTTTCAGTTCTCTTTCAAGAAACCCCTCCAGTTTCAGAAAGCTGTTTGGTGTGTGCTATTAGTGCCAAAAAATAAAATTTTACCAGACCTCTTCCCAACATCTAATTTATATGCACCGCTGCCTATTTTTTATTAGGTGTTATTTGGTATCTTTTCCACACTGTCCCTCCCCACACAAGAAGAATGAGTCAACCCTTTTCTCTTAGTTTCTGCTGCTTATACGTATTAAAATTCCAAGCCAAAACTGGGCTTTGCAACCATCGTGCATTTTTTCCCATAAAGACGCAGGCTGTAAATCACCAGTTTTAAAGCTACCTGTGTGACAGTATGATCTGAGCCTCCTCTGCAAGTGTACTGCCATTTGTCTTTTCATTTTGCGGTTATGCTCTCCTCATTTCCATAGGGAGCCTCCTGATTCATTATCTTTCCTGGACAGCAGGGCAGCTTTTACTTCCATGGTTTTTGCACATAGTGCTCTGATGCTTTTAAGCCAAGAGGAACAGAAAATGTTGTAGCAGAAATGGCCTGGGAAATCTCTGCCAAGGGCTGTGCAAAGGTGCTGTGTCCATCCCGGCCCCGTGTCCTGTTGTGCTGGGCTGAGTGCTGCTGTGGGCACTATCCCCACTTGGCACGAGGGGGAAATGGGGCTTGCAAAGATTTTCCCTCAGGGGAAGGGAAATTGCCCTTGCTGCTCCCTGACAAAGGCTTCCCCCCTTCTAAACACCAGGACACTGAAGCTTTTCAAAAATACTATATTTTTTTTTTAAATACAGAAAAAAACAACTGACTTTGTCTCTCTAACTTTATCAAGAAGACATTTTGAATGAAACTTTTCAGAAATAAATCATCCAAGAAGGGCATCTGGTCTGGAACAGTTTGAAACATGGTTGAAACATGGCAGGTCTAAAAATCTGAATTTTTATAAATACTTCTGTGCCATTTTGCAAGAAATAGGCACAGGGAATGAGGAGAAGCATGGGAAGAGAGAACTGGGCAGGTCAGCGAGGCATCAGGAAGGAGCCAGAGGAAGCAAAAGGAGCAGAAGGTCACAGTCTTTCCTTTCTGGGAACCCCAGTGATTCCTGTGAAGGAAACATGAGCTGAAAATTGACTCAAGCTGCTGCAACCAGCTCAGATTTACCATCATGGTGTAAGACAGTGGGCAAGAATTTCAAGTGGCATCTTGACCAGTCACAGTCAGAGTTGCCATGCTTTTGGGAAATACAGACAAATGCTCTGTTTTAGAGAGCTAAATGTAATTCCTGCTATTGCCATGGGATTGTTTATGCAAATAAATGTCATGCAGAAAGGGTTTAGAAAGAATGAAGAATATGACAGCCTGTAAGTGAAGACACTAAACTGGGCAGCTGAGGTGAAAGGGACTCATAAATCAGACTCCTTAACTTTAGCTTCTGTTTAAGCACAGTGACTGATTTAACCATGGGGAAAAGAAAGCCTTTGTTAACAATTTAACCTTTTGCCTTTCACTGAAAAAGCTTATGCATACAACATAAAAAAATCATAGAGCAACACTGAGAAATACTAGCCCCGGTGTTTCTTGTATTTACAATTCACATGTAAGTATGTAATTTTGAGAGTTGGCCTGGTTTTGGCAGGGATGGAGTTAATTTTCCTCTCAGTAGCCAGTGTGTTTTGGATTTCGGATGTGAAGAATGTGGATAAACACCCTGATGATATGAGTTGTTGTTAATGAGACCAAGGACACTGTCTAGCTTTCCAAGTCTTGCCAATGTGCGGATGCAGGAAGCTGGGAGAGAAACAGACAGAATAATTGGCCCAAACTGGCCAAAGAGAGTATTCCATGCCATAAATGTCATGCTCAGTATGTAAGTGGGGGTTTCCCATGGAGGGGGCATCCATTTCTTCTCCGTCTCTCTCTCTCGCTGGCATTGCTTTCTCTACCTTGCTGACTCACTTTTGCACCTTTGCTTGCTGCTCGGTTTTGTTTCTGTGATTGCTGCTCAAGATGGGCTGTATCGGTCATTGGGACATCGGGTGGTGAGAAATTGTGCATTGTTCATTTTGTATATTTTAGTGTCCTTATATTTTGTTATTATTGTCATTTTCCTTTGTTGTTCTAGTAAACTGTCTTCATCTCAACCCAAGAGTTTTCCTTTCTTCCCAATTTCTCTCCCTCATCCCTCTGGGGAAGGGGAGGGTGAGCAAGAACCTGTGTGGTGACTTGGCTAAAGCACAACACAGTAAAATCGAGCTGATAGTGCTTAAAGCACTAAACTTCCCCCTCCCCACATACTAGATAACCAGAAACTGGAGACCTCCCTCCTGGAAAATTAATTGTTTTCAAAAATACTTACTCTTCTGTGTTCTGTTCAGCAATTTTTTCCCCCCTTTTTCTCCTTTCTTCCTTCTTTCCTTCTTTCACATGCAGCACAGAACATTTACAAAGGGAATTACAGGTGACTTCCTGAGAGTAATGATCCAGGAGAAGAGGGACAGCAGCCTTAAGATGTTTTCTATTTACAAATCCTAACCCAGAGCTTTCTGTTTCCTCTCATGCAACTTTACAAAACTATCTTGAAAAAAACCACCAAGCCACAAAATCATTCAGCTACTACTTTTCCAACATTACTATGAAATAATTCAGATATTGCATGCCCTAGTGTTCTGGGTTTGTTGGTTTTGTTTTGGTTTTTTTTCCACTTGTGTTTTGTTAAAGAATGATTTTTGTAAAGGTGACCTAATGTATCTGTGATTTCCCTCTGGGACTCTGGAATGGAAGTGCTAGGGAGGAGAAAAGCTTTTATGTGGCTTTCTCTTCCCCATTTCTTCTCTGCTGATCTAGAATCATCCGAACTTGGCTTGTGCCTAAAGGCAAATAGACCAGAACTGTAACTGTGGTGTAATGGTTTCAGTGATTTTACAGAAGAAGGTTTCATCACTATGTTCCTCCCTCTTCCCAAATCTTGAGTAACAAAAAGCTATAAACCAAAGAAAAAAACACTTCAGAGCAAGGTGAGGAGAAGCCAGGAAATGGTTTGTGATGGCAGGAATTAGGGGAACTTAGATGAAATTAGGGATGGTAATATGTATTGCTATCACTCCATGACTTAATGCACTTCAACAACAAGCCTGAACATGTTTAAAGGCCCTTGGGACAGCAGAAAAGAGAATTTCTGATCCCTGAAAACACCAAAGAAGTTTTACTGGTTTTTTTTTTCATCAAATTACCAGCTGCTATGGTTAAAAACAAATCCTGCCATCATCCATTTTGTTAATTATTTTTTTTTTTTTTCAGAAAAAGAGTATAACACGTAGACCAAAACCTTATGTAGGTCACCAAGGTTGCATAAAATACTGTGTAAATGCTGTCATAAAACCAAACAAAGCAAAACCATTCTGCTGTAAATAACATGTGGTTACCATTTGTTTACAATCCAGTCCAGCTATCAAAACAAGCTAAACATTCTGATAAATGGTTCGCAGTCATTTTGTAAAGAGCACAGATGAGGGGAGGTGTATCCAACATCTGCTCTCCTAGTGTTAGCGGCACTGCTGAACCTCCGCTCCCTCTGCCCGGCCAGTACGCAAGCTACCAGAGTGCTCTGGGGTTGGTCAAGATACATAGGCTACTTGCATATGCTGCTCACTGTCCTTCCCACTGAGGACCTGATTCCACTGAAGCCATCCTCATATTTTAAAAGAAAGGACAGAAATACAATGAATTCCCTCTTAATTTCTTTTCAATCTTCATGAAAGAAAGGATTTACAAAGAAGAGTGGGATTTGAGGTTGACAACAGATCATTTTCTTAGTACACAAATGACTTAAGATCAGCAATTATAATTTGTCTGGAGGATAAACAGGGAAATATTTTGTACTAAAGAGCTGTTGGAAGTGATGTGCAGAGGGGGAATGTCTGGTTGCCTGTGGAGGCTGAAGGGAGGCTTGCTTCAAAGCCAAGTTTCAAATATCATCTGTTTTCACTATAACACTATGTAACAAAACAAGCCTCAGTAAAATTTTCATTTAAGTGGGAGAGAATTTAATTGTTTTGCTTTTTTTTCCTGTCATCTCTCCTCTAATTCAGAAAGATGTTTGAAGGAATTTTGTTTGCTTGGGTCTTGGACATAAATAAAGAATGTGCACTGCTCAGGAACAAATGAAGTGTTGCAAATTGGAATAAAAAACGTAAAGATGTGGGAACTTAGGAGCATGTATGTGAGAATGTGTCCGTCTGGATGCATTTTCATATAATAACTTTCAAAATCTAAGGATAAAGATTCTGTCCATAATCAAGTTAACCATCAACAAATGCTTTTTTTTCTCCCCAGTTCACTGCATTTTCATATGTAGGCCAGAGAAAAAGAGATCAAGCAAAACTATTAAGTGAAGACTGGCACTAAAGCAAATCTGCTATGCAAATCTAAAATCAGAAATGCTGTCTGTCTTCCAGCTAAGTATGAAGCACATGTGTTATTGGAGAAAGGACATAAACTTTATCGCTGAACAATTTCTTGCAGCTGACAGATACGAAGCCCGGAGGGAGGGAGCAAAATGAGAGCAGATGATAAGGTTCTCTCTTATGGCAGGGTGGCACTCTTGGCAGGCGATTCCTGTGTGATAAGGAGTTTCACAGTAAGGATGCCTACTGAAAAATGGTCGAAGTGTTGCATGGCTAGTACCTGAACTGATGATGTGATATTAATTGTGGCTATAGCTTGATTGTGTGCTCAGTGTGTAAACAAAATGGTAGTTAAGATGTCCAACAGAGACATACCAAAAGATGACAGCCAAAAAAAATGTAATAATGTCTTTTAAAGAGGGAAAAAGGAAACCCTCTCAGGGGAAGGTGGGGCTCATGGCTCCTGGAGTCGGGTTATTGGGTCAGCAGAGCCCCGTTGTACACCGTCTGGCAAACCCCACCACTGACAGCGAATCCATTACTTATCACACTGCCCTAGTGGAGGCATCTGCTGAAAGAATCCAGCATCAAATACTTGGGCAAGATTGAGCAATTCAGTCCTCGGGAGATGTAATATTAGCAACACACTGCACAGCAGCCAGCTGGAGGCTGACGATGGGTAGCTGTACTTTGCGCTGCTGGTGGCTGAGGCTCATTGTGATGCCTGGAAATCCCGTGGAAGGCAACAGCATGTAATGGAGCAAACGGACGGATGCCCAGGAGTGACAGGTCCCGTTCAAAACAGCTAGTGCAGTGTGTGCTGATATGTACGATGATACAGACATGATAATTGAAATGGAAAAAACCATCCAGAACAGGAGAAAGACAAGTTTGTTTATGCAACCCGCTCTGTTTGTATAGCAAAAGGAAAGTTTTTACTCCCACCTGGTTTTCTGAGGACTGCCTTACACAACACTAGCACAGCGTGGTCCACTTGTGAGCACAATATAAATGATTCCCAAAGAGAACTGTCCTATTGTTCCTGTCCTCTCTGCCAAAGCTTCAGTTGCCACAAAATCATGGCATCTCTCTTCATCCAAGCTAGCCACATTTTGAAATGTTTTCTGGTAACTCTAACTTATAGCAAGAAATTCAGGGAAATGAGCAGAATTTGATTTCCTAGGGAGCTTGAGCATGTGCCTGACTGGCTTTGATTTCTAAGATGCAAGCTCTACCTGTACATTTCCTATAGCAGGGCTACAGACCACAGCCTAACGCTCATAAAAATCTGTAGGAGACAATGGAAACCCTGCTTAGTGAACCTTGGATTCTAGCTGCTGGGCAGACTGGTTGCCACTGGCTATAATCTCACAGTCAGTGTATCAGTGTTGTGATGTTCTGCTGATTGACTCATTGCCTGAATAAAGAAAATCCAGGAGATAACCCTAGAATTGAGTTAGGGCTGTGACTACAGAGGTCTAAATGCTTCTGGCTGATGAGAGGACCTAACCTTAGGGGGAAAGCATAAATGGGTACTTTATAGCACCACTTTCTGACATTGCTGTCTTGGGGTCTAAGAAGGCTTCAACCAGGGATGCAGCCTTTCTTCAGCTCAAATGCTTTTACGTTGTCTCTCCCTTCTACCCTGCTACTTATCTCCGTCAAGCCCATACAGACCCCAGTCTTCAAGATGTCTTCCTCTCTCCCCTGCCAAAATGTGACTGAAATGAGCCAACAGGTTCTGAAAGTTGAGGAAAACTAAGGACAGACACATGTACAAAGTGATGGTATTTTCATAGTAAACCAGGCTGAAACACTTCCCACAATTAAAATATTATGCAGAAGCTATCATAGACTCATCCTACGAAATGGAAGAGCTCAAAAGAGAGACTTGCATGGTTTTAAACTATGGTAATAGGTCAACTCAACAATGTTTGAAGAGCAAGGATGCCAGGAGGCTGGAAGAACAATAGCAAAGCCTATCATTTATAACAGAAGAGGGGGCAGACACAAAATCCAAGTCAGAGGCAAAGAGAAGTCACAGTAAGAAAAATACTAATAATCACCCCCTGCCCACAATATTTTAACTGTATTCAGTGGCTTTGAAATTGTCTTCTTGATATATGCTTTTGAACAGGCAGGCAAGCTTTTGACATCAGTTCTCCAAACCACACCAACACATGATAAAGCATTATGAACCATTTTTCACCTAATCCATTATTACAAAAACACTGGCTGCCGCCTATTTCACCCTTTGCTTTTGATGATGCCAGGCATCACGCTGGGCAAACAAGACAATGTTGTTCAAGGTTTCTTGGAAAAAATATCTGTTGTATTTATTTGGCAGTTCCCTAAAAGCACTGCACTGGGGGAAAAAGCAAATGAAACAAGTGAGAAAAATTCACTCCTTGTTTTCTCTGTTCATCCTTCTCCCTACTTCTACTCTAAAAGTAGAAGAACTGGATCCAGAAGTTCAAAGGATCATCTCTGCATGCAAAAGTATTTTTTTTCAAAGAGCTATTGGGAAGTGGTATAGGGAAATCAACACTGTAAGACATCCACTCTGAACAGTTCAACTTTTAGTGGGGAAGGATTCCCCGTGCCCCTGAAAAACGGTGTAAACTGCTACAAGAAATCACACAAGGACTATGGAATCTGTTTGGAGCATGGAGTCAGCTGAATGCTAGAAACCATTCGTTTGAGAGCAAAAAGGATAATCACAGTTCTTAGGAGAGTTATAATTTAAAATAGGCCTTACAAGTTTTTTCCACTGTGCAATTCTTCACAACAGGGTAACTCAAGCGTACTCAAGTTCTCACCACTACAAGTGACGTAAAGGATAAGGTTTATTAAACGGTTGATGGTAATCACCTATAAAAAGAACTGCTCATACAAATATAAATAATTACTCCCAGATCCCTTTCTTCTGACCTGTCCTTTTCAGCACTCAAGACATCTGCTCTTTCCAGTAACACAGTGATCCCAAGCCTATTATCCACTTTACTACAACTTCTGATTCCACAGACCAGGACAGAAGGTGATACTGAAGCACAAAAAGGGATTTCTAGGGTACAGGGAACAGCATGTCCTCAGATGGAGTAGATGGCTTTCAAGTACAAGCTTGTGTACTAGAACATACAAAAGCTTGAGAAGCAAAAAGCATATTTCCTAAATCAGAGAATACTACTATTTACCATTTCATTCATTCAGGCAGAGGGTACCAGTTATGAAGTCTGATGCAAAAAAATATCAACTGTCTGTAAAGTGAATGTTCAGAATTCTCCTTTCCGCTCATTAACCTGAAAATAGGAAATACACTGAATGAGAAAATAATCTACTGACTTTTTAAACAACTTTTTAAAAAAACCCTTGCAAATGAAAGTGTTTCATACTACACCTGTCCTTACCCAACAGCCTGCATTTTTAACTTACAGACATTTAAATTTATTTCCTCAAAATGAGTCTAAGTATGTGGAGACATCCTACGCTAAGCTTGTTTCTATCACTCATTTTCTGTATGGCATGGGGCATGTGATTTTAATTTTCTGCTTAGTTTCCCTCATCATGAGCTAGCCCATGGAACTCCCTTAAAACAATATTGTCTTTGCAAAGTTAGACAGTCAAACACAAGGCAGGAATACCCAGAGCTTCCTGAATTAATGCAAACATATTTGGAAGCACTAAGAAACCTGTAATTTAGCACTGAACATCAATCTCTGCTCCCAGTTGGAGTAAAATCTTGGTGGCAGGAAAAGGGACTGTCAGAGCACTGCGGCACTCCTCACACCTTCCATTAAAGTGTTGATTTTAACAAAAACAGAACTGCAAGACTAAGCAAGTCGCAGGCCTGAGCTAATGTGGCAGCTCCAGTCTTGCCTACCCAGTGGTCTGAATGGAGACACCATCACACGAAGTATTGGGAGAACAGCGCTTTGGGCACTAGTGCAGGCATCTGATCTGCAGTCTTGTCACACAACGGGTTGTAAAATTTTCTGAAGAGGAAGAAAACATACATGCCATTTTGCAGACAAATGCATTGTAACGCTGTAACCTTGTATCAGCTTTTCAGAGCTAAAACTGGATTCCCAGAAAGCTTAAGACCGTGATGAACTTCTGTTTCTTGCTGCAGAACATTACAGAAAGCAAAATTGACCGGATCACACGCAACTCAAAGCGCTGATCTTAGTGATATTCTCTTTTTCCAAGAACAGGCTATAGCTTCTTATGACTTTTTTTCACAGAATGTCAAACTATACACTTAATCACTGATGTAAGCAACATACACTGGGAAGAGAAACAAGAGAGAGGAGGAAACCCAGCTTGGAAAAAGAACCATAAATTTTCTTCTCAAATGTATCTAACAGGAGAGTTGAGAGGGAACAGATTAATGATTATGAGTGCTAAACTAGGACTTCAGTATAGAATTATCATGTCCAGATGTTGGTTTTGCCTTTGACAGTTGTTTTGAGGTTTCACTTAATATAAATACAGATACACATTTAGTCTTAAGGCACTTATGTGCATTTAAAATACCTGTGGTATCTTTTAAGAAACTGACCTTTATACATTCTGCACTCCAGTTTACCTGCAAAATGCAGAGGATAGTGATGGGCTAAAAAAAAAATAATATTTAAACATTGAGTACATAATTTACTGATCATACCTAAATAGTACCTAGTTAGTATCAACAGATACATTCAACAGTATCCCAGCATCAAGCTGAAGTAGTTCTCATGCCTTCAAACATTAATATTCCCCCAGATTACGATTGTAAATATGTGTAAAATTTAGGTGTATCAGATGTGTATGACTGACACATCTTAATGTATACTGCTTCTTTTAAAACTTCATTGCTGTTGGAAGCTTAAAAATAAAAGTCACTTAAAAATGGACTTCTTCCTTTGAAAGTACTACATATATCTGATTACTATGCAGCCAAGTTGAAATACTCCCCCCATCTTCTATTCCAAAACAGATGGTAAATAATGAGCAAGTTGGAATATTCTGTGCTTATAGTATTTAGCTTGCGGTCAAGGACTTTCCAACTTTCTGGGTTAGCACCATCTCACTAGAAAACTGCTGTAGATCAAGGAGGACTAGCACAGCTGACATAATTCAGTCTCAAACCAACCTTCCCATACTTAATAGCTTCTTCTGTCAGCATGTGTCCCACTGAAACATCTCAGACTGAACTTGGCTACAACCTAAGAGTACAGGGGATGTGTTTAGCAGATGAGACTGGCAAGAACAGAGCTTAACATGGTCAGAGGTTCCAAAGGCAGTGGTTGCTGGTGCACTGAAGGTAAACGGGGAAGGTTTTATCTTTTTCTCCCTGGTTCCTCACAATTCAGACATTTGGACTTCTACTGTGCAGTGTGCCACCACTTCAGTGGGAGAGGAGACAAAGTGGCAAGATTTTTCTTAACATTTCTGCAAGCCTATCAAGATCACACTATTCCAAAGTAAACAGCAACCCTGAAGAAAACTCCAAAGTCTTAAGCAATTAAATTCACCATGGCTACTAATGAAATTGTTGTTCTGTGACATGTATATGTAATTATCAATTAATTACCCCTTATTATAACAAGTGACAGCATGCTAGAGGCTTTCTTTTTCATTTCACATAAAAATACATCTGTAGTAGTGTAAAAGACAATCGATTTTAGTTTCTTCAAACTAAAGTTACACAAAAAGTTTATTTACAATGAAAAACAATGGAAGTTATGCCTCCTTAAATGTGTTTCGGTAACCTTGTTTACTTCCTAAAAAAAATAATTAACTACAGTGTCTTAAGTCAACTCTAAGTCATGCTACTTCCTTACATAGATTAGTATCAGTTCAAGAGCATCAAACATACAGGTCTCATTAACTTTAGTCTTCCTTAAATTTTCTTGTTAGAATAGCAGGTTTGAGATGTTCAGTCCTCCTCTAGTCAGAGTGCTAACATGGCTTAGGTTAAACTCCAATCCCCTGTTTTCAAAACTCCCCCCTTCAGCTAGCAGACTGATGCAACTTCAGCATAACCAGTTTTGGAGGAACACATGTTACAGAAACTCCAGAAGAATTTTCATCATGTTTAAAACAACACATGGGAATAAAAAACAACCACAACTTTGGTTTACAAAACATAGCTTTAATTATCAATCAATTCAATAAGTTTTCAAATACAGATTTCAAAAAGTCACTAGTGTTTTAATATATGCTTTCTGAAATAACATTATAATATTTACTTTTGAAATACTTATTGCTAACATGTTCATATTTGTTGAGTTTTACCAAGTGTTAACTATTGAATATTTTTGTTGAAGTGTTCAGTAATAATTAACTCATCATTGAAATGCCATCTCTAGACATTTGCTAGTGCATATATGCTTTCACAGGGATTCAGGGATTACTATGATTTACAAGTTACGAAGAGCTGAAATATGTCTGCTAGACTCAAATGGGAGCCATGCTTAAGTTACCAAAAAAAAAAAAAGCAGATAACCTACTGAAGTGGCATAAATAACTAAGAAAAAAGATAATGACTCAGTCATAAAAGCTAACAAATCTATATACTTAGAGCTTCAGTTTTAGTCTCCTTGGTCTCAAGAAAAATGTGAAATACCAGAAGGTGAATTGCTGCCTGGCCCACAGCATTCTGGTATAATCACAATGATCTGGGGAATTCAAATAGATTGTGAAGAATTTCATGTGGAACAAATTATATTAAAGAAGATTCTTTAATGAAATGTCATTTTTGACATGCAGTAGATTAAGTACTTTGGAGGGAAGTCTTCAGGGCCAGTCAGGCCCCAAGGGGATTTCTTCATATTGTTCCCCAGTGCACACCTCGAGAGGTAGTAAGGTAGTTTTATCACTATACAAAATGAGTTCTGGCTTCTTTGCTGAAATTATCAGCAAGGGCACCAATTTGGAGGTGATTTCTTACTCTATGCAAACTGCTCAGCCACAGCTCATTTCGAGTAAGCCCAACAGCAGTCAGAAACTGGTTTCTATTGACCCAGTGAACAGCAGTGAGAATCTAGTATTCCATTAATAATCGCCCAGTTGCTTCCTTCACAGTGTCATTTACAAATCAGTCTTGCAATGTTTGTAGCTTTCCTCACCACTGCAACCTGAACTTGATAAATCAACTCTTCTGCAGAGCAGGAATTTCATTAACAACTTTGTACAGACTCTAATGTGAAATTGAATAGCAGTATATACTTTGAAGACACATTCACATTGGGTTTTAGTGTATTTTTCACTTCTATTTTAGTTTCTCTCAGAACTATCACTAATTTGGAATCATCATAAAATAGCTCACTTCAGAATGTAGCATATTAGAAAAAAATACAGTTAATCTGATTACAATTAAATTATTTAATTCTGAGAAGTTACTTTACCTGTATGTTATGGGACAGAAAGAAGGCAACTTAGGTTAAAAGTGTTACATAGAAAATCCAGTAACTTAGAGACCTGGAGGTTCAGAGGCGGTGAATTTTTAAAGTTTTACAAAGTAATTTCAGAACAATCAGAAAGGAATCTGAAATGATACAGCATGGTGGAAAGGTTCTGTTTGAAACATGCTGCTTGTTCAAAGTTTCTGGGAGAGAACATGGAGGATTTTAATTCTTAAAAACGCTCTCAGATAAATCACGTCACTCATGTGACCCACGCAACACCACTGTCTGCTGAAGCTCCAAACACAATAGCACTTAACAGAGGTTTCCAAAGGCCAAAATCAGTCTCTTCAGTCACTAAATGAAGATTCACTGTCAGAACTGTCTTCTGCTTTCCCATCATCTCCCCAGGCAGGCACAGGGGCATCTGGGGTCCTGCAGGCAACAAAAACATTCTGTGTTGTAAATCCTAGAAGGTGGCTGAGGACACAAGCAACTTAGCATGTAATGCTAACGCCCTTGCACTACAACTCCATGCACTTTATACCCACAACACTTAACATATTAACTGTTTATGGTTCACAAACTCACGCCTTATTGGTATTGCTTCACTTAAAACTGAAAGATAAACACTAGAAACTGTAACTCACTG
Source organism: Chlamydotis macqueenii (assembly GCF_036417535.1). Lineage (NCBI taxonomy): Eukaryota > Metazoa > Chordata > Aves > Otidiformes > Otididae > Chlamydotis > Chlamydotis macqueenii. The sequence continues at coordinate 62,359,986 of NC_141556.1, read as the reverse complement.
GACATCAAAACTCTGTAGACATCAGTCTGAGTGCACACCTTTGAGGTTATTGAAAATAATGACAGATCACTAAGAAGTGGCAAACACTTGTACGAAAAAGTTGAAAGCAGGCAATACTGATTAATTCAATTTTTTTTTCAATCTTCAGAGGTAGGGCTGAAAGGAACATGCTGTACACCATTAAGCAGTGTAAATAGTACATGAAAAAATAAGACAGGAAATGAACAACATTGTATCCAACTAAAACTGCAGGGATAATTTAGAGAAGCAAAAAAGAATTACTCAGAGTGGAATTTGGCTAGAACACTGCGTTAAATCTGACATGCAAGAGCAGCCATGGGATTTTTATTGACTATAAATGATCAGACCTCTTGCACTTAGTTTTGAAGAGAATATTTAAGATGGATCTTAACATTGTGTCAAAACATTTGCTCAGGGAATCTACTGGGAATGAAGGGGAGAGAAACAAGCCATCTAAAGGCTAACTAACACTGCTGACTGAAGATGCTGGCTCTCCCTGGAGTCTCCCTCCTAAGTATGTAAGGAGTTTGACAATACAAGCAAGACTGAGACTGATAAACTCTGAAATCAAGGTAGAAAATATACAAACAATTATATTTGAGGAAGGGGAAGAATGATCTTCACAGAAGCTAGCTTCCCACATCATAGTTAACTGCTCTCTTTGGTAAAAGATTACATTTTAAACTAAGCCAGCAATTGCATTATTCGTCCCATTGTTATTTATCTTGGGGCTACCTTTGTATGTCATGCCACAAAATTTCTTTTCCAAATGTAGTTCTGTTTATTGTAATTTCTCTGTTGGAAATCCCTCAGGTACCTTCCAAGTGTTTCTAAACATTTTGGGTGCAAAAATGAGAAATGCATTAAAGAACTGTAAGAGAGCCTTCTCTCTCCCCCCTGCACACCTCCAAAATAAATTAGGAAAGCATTTGCCTTCTCATGCAAATACCACTTCACAATATTATTCCTTGTTGCCATGGCAATGACAAAACAGAAAAGCCGTGCAAAGACATGTGACCTCGAAAGACCAGTGCAAAACCTCTCCTTCAGTAAGGAGAGGACGATGGCAGTGAATTCCTTTAGTTCACAAGGGCAAGACAAAAACTCTCCTGGAATTGTAGACAGGCAAGAGAGGAAGGATAGGAAACAAAAGTTAAAAACAGATAAACTGGGAGCTTGATAGACTAGGTAGTTTTCAAACTCTGTAACAAGTTGACAAAGGAGCGATAACAGAGGTAGAAGAGCTGCAGGGAGTATAAACAACTCCAGATTATTAGAATTAGCATCTCTTCAGCCACAGAAAAACCACGCTCAGTCACTGGCAAGAAGCTGGCAGAGTCTGCAGTAAGCGGCTGAGCATAGAGCAATAAGTGTATTTTCTTAATTTTCACTGGGACTGAGTGAGCAGGTCGAAGGCACCTGAAGACCCAAGAAATGTGGCGTGAATGGCAAGATACACATTAAAAAAGTCTATGATATTGAGACAAGAAAGAAAAAAAATTAAAAGAAAGATCACCTCTGACTCCTTAAAATATTATGCGTTATGCATCTTGCCAAATAATTAGCTTTCTTCAACCAGGTGGATTTGCTATACAGTTTTCAAATCAACAACATTATACAGAAAATCTGCCTAAGCATTACTGTTGCACAGAATCTTTGAAAATGGACTTTGAGACCAAACCCCAAACATATTCCATGAGCCCAAACCCACAGTTATAACGTTTCTGCCTTAAATCAACAACCCCAAAGCAGGTACTGTTTAAAAAAAGCTTTGGAAATTTTAATCTGATTTTTATCTACTATAAAAATCCATCCAAGCATGAAGAAATAGCAGCATTTACAGAAAGGTGTGGACCAGAAACGCAGAGTAAGAAATATGACACACTTAACACACATATAGTAAAACCATGTTTGAAAACCCTGTCTCACCCTTCCACATGTTCTTACTTGTGTTCTTTTTCTTATTTTTCATTCGATCAGTAAAAAAAAAAAAAAAAATCAAATGCAGAATAACTACTTCAGGCTTGTTTAGACACCAGGAAGTAGCTGGGAGATAAAGTGACTCAACATACGACAATACTTCAGTTTTCCTATATTTTCATTTATTTTATTAAACAAGTTGCTAGTTTCAGAATAAGCCTTTCCAAAATGTAAAAAGACTTCACTGGAAAGAAGTGGATTTTCTAATACAATGACAATTTCTGAAGAGGATGCAGAAGTGTTTCAGTGGCCATAATGTAAAAAAGAAAGTTAATGTTTCCATCAGTTTAACAAATTCTGTGAAATAGTACAGTAAAACTAAATTACATGCCAAATGTAAAATAAGCCTAAAATGTATGCTTATGGTCAGAGAAGTAGCTTTGAAAATTAGTATCTGTTCTTAGTAGTCTTCACATCAGGTTAGCTCAATTGACAGCCACAATTTGGAACTGTCAACTTCAATTTACACTGTCAATGCTGAAGTCAAGTTGTACACTTCATCTGCTGAGGGAATTTGCAAACAACTGTGTTGTCCCTCATGGATTCACCAAAATAAAGTAGTTTATTCTTATTTGTCTACAATGATGACATTTTGTTATTGAAGTGTTGGAACGAAGTATCTGGGAAAAGCCTTACACTCTAAACAGTACAGTGAAAATGGCGACTGCCATATTATTTGATTCCTAAACACTAAATATGGATTGTCAAATGCTACCTTGCCATTGCTATACCCTTTTCTTGAACTGCATCACTTCTGCCAGCTTTCAAGAAGTCCTTCCATTTCCTGTCAAGTCTGAATGGTAAAGTCCTGCAACTTTCTGTCTGGGAGGGTGCAGCACCTACCCATTATATTCCAGTCTCCGTATTTCCTCGGCCTTGCCTTGGACTAGACTGAAAAGACAGCTCCTACCCGAGACTGCATCCTCCTCCTTTGGTACTGACAGCCCTCTTCAGACCTACAAAATACTAAAAAAGCCTTTCATGGAAGACTTCAAAACCTGTTTTAATGCCAAAAATTTAGATTCATAATACCATAAATAAGCTTTTCTAAGCACACCTTTTTTTTCCAAGTTTTTTAAACACATGGTTGGTTTCCAGCCTTACTGAAAGTTACAAATTACTTACTCAAGAAGATCTGGATTTAGTCCTTCAGAAATCATTTTGTTTCTTATTGCCATTACAGGAACACCCTGTGCAAGAGGAGGAAGAATAATATGAAACTACTGGACACAAAGAGGTGAACTAAATTCCACAGGTTCTTTTAGGCTAGACTTTCATACAAATTTATGCACGTCACTTGTTGAACAAGAGCATGCAATGATAATCTCAGCTGCCACAAATATGAACCTAGAAGTGAGAAATGACTGAGATCAAAGGCCCTTTTAATCCTTCTTATATCTATGGTAAAACATCTAAAAAAAGTTGCAGGGAGAGACTCAGGAACGGACAGATATATTTGCAATTCATGCAGACAAAATCAGGAAGCTGAAGTTACGTGTACGGATGAGAATGTGAAGAAAGCACAAAGTAGCACAAAGGTAGCAGAGAACAATTGTGCTAGAAAGATGAAGACGACTCAGAGATGCTGAAAGTATAGACAAAGAGGGAGGAAAACCAGGAATGTGCATCTGCTACAGCTCCGGAACGATACTTAAAGGCAATGCTAAAAATTTGAAAAGTCTTTAAAAAGCAAACAGAAAAAGGCAAACAGGACATGAGAACAGAAGCACAATTTAAAAGAGGCTCCTCTGAATCTGGTGCAAGTGCTTGTACAGTCAGGCTTGAATCCTCTAGGATTTGTGGAGAGATTTTAGCCAACTATGTACGTGTAAAAAAAAATTCCTTCCTTTCACTGCAAGTCCTTCCACAGCTTCTGCATTTTATTTTATTCAGCAACACCTAAACATCCTTTCATCTTGGATCACATACCCTAGAATGCTTTAACCCACGTCATCTTACGAGATAGATTCCAACAAACTGCTTCCATGTTTCCACTAGAGTTGCTCAAAGACAACTTGTTGCTTTGCTGTTCCCTGTTGCAAACCACCAGAAACACCACCTGAATCACTGCATGCCAAGATAGAAGGGAAAAGTTAAAAAAAAAAAAAAAAAAAAGAAAAAAAAGGATAAAGCTACTGGTGGCCTAGGAAAGTCAGGAGAGGCCTCATAACCTAAATGAAGAGTACTGTAGGCTTCTTCTGGCAAAGGACAAGTATCTGTTGTCCAAAGTAAGTAAAATAGTGATAAAATAAAGGGCAGCCATGACTGATGTTCCAGAGAAGCATGTGGTACTAGTGACAGCAGCTAACCTGGCAAAGGGAGAACTAAGCTACCTTCTTAGTGTGTTTTCCTTGAGCAGTTTCACAGTAAGAATAACAATCAAGACTTTTGCTCAAAGAATCCAGAACAGCACACAGACAGGTACATAGTTTTAGTAATCTATTAGGCATATTGTCAAAAACGTGACTCAAAACTGTTGTGAATTACTGAGAAATTCTATATTACAACTCCTTTATATTACAAAGGGGAAAGCATTTGAGCACTTTATGACAGTCTAAAATATTCACTTCTTCTAGTATGGATTTGGATACCAGGGATTCTATGTCTACACACCATCTTGTACTATTGAATGTTTCTTCCCTCACCTGACTGCTTTTAGGGTTCCTTTCCCTTGCTCAGAAGTCAACTGATGAAGTGTTTATAAATCAATTCAAGCCATGTGAAAACCAGATTGAGTCAGATCAGGCAAAGCAGAATTTGTATTTCCTCTCAGTGAAAGGGAGCTTGGGATATGAACTTCTGTGCTGGGTTTGTGTAGTGGGGAGGGGGGGTGCTACAGTGGCAGCTTTGGAGAGAAGCTGCTAGAAGCTTCCCATTTGCCTGGTGGACTCAGTCGGGTCTAGGGCGAACCTGCTGCTGGCCAAGGCCAAGCCAACTGGCGACAGCGATAACACCTCCATGATAACGTATTTAAGGGGAAAATTAAAAAATGAGAAGAAGCAGAAGTGCAGGCAGAGAGGGGAAGGCCTTGTGGCCCTCACCCTCTGGCCTCCCACTGGCCCAGCCAGGCCAACAGAAGTGAAGAAAGGAGATATGAAGAGAACCTGAGGTGTCTGCCTGAGCTTGATGGTGAAGAATTTCTTGTGAGAGGAACAGCTGCAGACACCAAGCTCAGTGAAGAAGGAGGGGGAGGAGTAATGCTGCTCCTGACAAGATTCCCCTGCAGCCCGTGGTGCAGCCCATGGTGAGGCAGGCTGTGGCCCTGCAGCCCATGGAGGTCCACAGAGGACCCGAGATCCACCTGCAGCCTGTGGAGGACCCAATGCCAGGGCAGGCGGATGCCTGAAGGAGGCCGTGGCCCCTGGAGGGTCCGTGCTGGGGCAGCCTGTTCCTGAGGGACTGCACCCCATGGAAAAGGACCCCATGCTGGAGCAGTTCATGAAGGACTGTGGCCTGTGGGTGGGACCCCACACTGTAGCAGGGGAGGAATGTGAGGAGTTCTCCTGAGGATGAAGGAGTGGCAGAAAACAACATGTGATGAACTGACCACAACCCCCATTTCCCCTTTGCCGCTCTGGGTGGGAAGGGTGTGGAGATAATTTGGAATGAACTTAAGCCCAGGAAAAGGGAGGGATGGGGGGAAGTAATTTTTTTTCTCTCTCATGATCCTGCTTTGGTTTTACTATTAATAAATTGAATTAGTTTTCCCCAAGTCGAGACTGTTTTGCCTGTAATGGTAACTTGAATGACCTCCTCCCGTCCTTATCTCAATCCTTGAGCTTTTTGTTAAATTTTCTCTCCCCTCTTCCCTTTGGAGGGTGGGGAGAGTGAGTGAGAGATTGCGTAGCTTGGTCCCAAGCTGGGCTAAACTATGACAACTTCTAAGAATGGGTTGGAAACTCTTATCTTCTTACATTCATAATTGGAGAAGTGTTTTACTCCAAAATTGTACGCATCAAAATATGTAAGAAAAAAAAAATCTCAGTACCCTCATATCGTAGATTTACAAAACTAATCTTAAGTGTAATCAAAATGCCCTTTAACAGTGCACTTCTTTCCTGAAGGAAAACAAGTAAGATTGTATTATAAACAGATATCAGTACAATTAGGGCATTACAGTTACTTTATCTTCCACGCTTTCTGAAGTTTTAATCTGGAAAATCAGAGTCTAAGTCTTACTAAATTAAAATAGGCAACTAATTCTTAAATACTACAAATATTGTGAGCAATAAATAAGTGATCAGTTCAAACAAATCTTCAGCTATAAACTTAATTTGGGCAAATAAATTACACTAACTGAAATACTTGACTGGACGAGAAGACAAGTTTGGCAAATATAAAAACTCCCATTAATTTGTAGTACGTTAGCTTGACTTTCCTACCACACTGTTTACAACTGGCAGAAGAGCCACCAGGAACTGCCAGTACAAAGGATAAATGTGGAAAGTGAGACCTCACTCCTCTAGCAGTCACACACACACACAAAAAAAAAAAAAAAAATCAAAGTAATTAGACCATCCAGCACTTTCACATCCACTTTGAAGTCTGCCATTAAACCAATACACTAACATAGCGTTCTACTCTCTGCTACTACCCCACTGGTATGTATTCCCAAATGGTTTGCCGTCAGCTACCCATGAAGTGCCAATTTGTGATTAAAAAGAAAAATAAGGTCTGGAACATTACCCAAAGTACAAAGCACACCAACTGTAATAATCGCTCTGAAGAGGGAGTGAAACCATAAAGTTTGTTTTAACATAAGCAACATTTTACTATTACTATGACACAGTCATATTTTCCAGAATTATAACATATATTTCAGACAAAAATTTCCACTGACAGCTTGAAAATAGAGACAGATTTTTTTCTTTACTTCCAATCTCATGTTTAATTTTGTGGACACAAAAAAAAAGAGCTCTTAAAAAACATCACCAAGAGTCTCCCATTCAACTTTTCACCTCTTCATTGGTTTTCACTCAGGTAAATATTAATATTACAGTAATTTATTTCCTATTTATCTGTAGAACAATCCACAGATAAAGAGGTAAACAGAAGCTGCATAATTAATAACAGGAAACTAAAGTGGAACCAAGCAGTGAAGCAATTCTTGTATGTCTGTTTTGAACCCTATGGAACTATCAAGCACTCCTGCTCTGGACTATAGTAGCAAAGCTGCATTTCGTACTCTATAGCAAACCAAACTGCAATCATGTCTGTGTGTAGGGAATGACATCAATCCTGCCAGAATATCTACAATTCCAGTGGCATCTTCTGTGACTTCAGCTAATACCACTCTGCATTTACACATCTTCACACCTTCAGTTCACAAGTATATTGGCAGAATTTTGTAGAAAGATTTTGCCTGAAGCTCTCTGAGGAAATATATTACATCAACTCATTTATTAGACAAGACATGCTAGAAATATTCTGCTGTTATCCTAGCTTAAGGATTACTGATACAATATATGTCTTCAGACATTTAACGTTCACTCAAATGTGCGTATGATGTTTCACCTAAAAATAATGGAGTACCTAAAGATTGACTTACCACTTGTACCATTTTGAGATACCTGGCGTATCTTGGATCCTTGGCCACAGTTCTGACAGTTTCTGTTACTACCTCTGTTTTCTGTAACGCTTCATGTACATTGTTCTGCTGTATACAAAGAAGACAACACTTTAATGGTTAGATATGCAGACCAGAAGCATGGAGAAATTTCAATCCATAAAATTTAAGGGTAAAGGGCAACTCTTCTTACATCAACATTATTCTGTTCTACACACATAGTATGAGAGATGTCCAAGATGTACAATACACAAAACCCAGCTCTTTCGTTATTGACTCTTACAAGTGTGACTTTCTACTTTTAGTCACGATTTCAAGTTATTGCACAATATGTGAAAACAAAAAAGCCTACAGTAGCCCTGTTAAGTTTGTTGTATTTAATGAATAAAATAGAATTGAATTGAAATGCTCACTTTATTAAAAATAATTGTTTTAAGGAATATATCTCCCCTAGTAGTCAAATGCATTTTTTCCTCAAAATATTTATTTGATTTCCTGACAAAAGTTTCATAAAGATCACATAGCTTTTAAACTATATTTTTTAGTATAAATCATTAACCTAAAGGATACCATAATGAAATCAAAGAAACCTTAGGAATAATTTATCATTTATCAAAAAAAAAAGAAAAATTACAAGAAGCTAAAGCACTATTTAAAGGACAACAGAAAATGGCGTATTTGCTATTAAACTAACCATTTGAAAGCAGCATTGGAAACCTCCTTTCAGAAATATCTGTCCCTACTGTAATATCGGAGAGGAGGAACGTGTTAAAGAAAACAAAATAACCAGGCGTCATTCTCTAACATGACTGAAACACGCAATGCTAACGGTCTATTCTGTTTCCCAAGTTGCTGGCTGCAAATTAGTTACAATCTTTAACAGGCAAGGAAAAGCAGTAGTGTACTCCAGTTATTGCTGCTCAACAGCAACTTCCACCAAATAAAAGAATAAGCAGAGATTGGAATTGACAATTCCAATAAAAGAAATTATAATAGGAAACTGGGGAAAGAATTCCATCTACAAATGAGCCAAAGCGCCTCATTTAGTAAAATGGCGATCACAGGATTTGTCTGGGTAAAAAAACCAACCAAATGCACACATACACAAAAAAATAAACCCAACAAAAATTAATAGCATAGATAGGATCTTAATGTTGATCACTTAAAATAAACTGTCATTTTCTGTACATAGATAATAATATACAGAAAACATTCACTATAATAACCTCTTTAAAATAAAGTATGCTAGAAACTCTAACTTGAGCTGAAAGCTCACATTCTAAAGGAAGGAGAAAAGAGTTGGAATTATGTGATTCAAACTGTTATTTTCGTTAATGATCTTCCCAGTCCCATGATGTAATTCATGTTCATATTTTAGTGCGATTGAAGAGGAAGATGGCATTTACCATTAGATTTAAGTTAGTTCTAATTATTTAAAGCACATATTCAAGAAAGGGCATATCCTTTTTTGTTTTAAGTCACCCATTAAAACAGTTTCATTAGTTAAAAATGTTGGTTTAGATCTTTACAGCTGATTGCTCTCCTCCAATAGATTTGCTTCTTCCATCTATTTCAAATGAGACTAGAGAATTGACAGAGATCTATTTCTTCAGCATATTACTTATGCTTCATTACTTACTCCGGACTGAGGCGATACAGCTGTCTGTTGATCTGTAGTAGCTTGGGCCACAGGACCATTTGTAACACTATTCATATTTGCACTGGGCACTTCAAATTTGACATCTTCTAGGCCAGGAATAGAGGATAACTGGATGCAAAAAATACCATCAAATAAGCAATGAGCATGTCATAAGTCTACGTGTACAATAAAATCTGCAGTATGCTGCTTACCACATATCCCCAGGTAGGTTTCACATTAGTAAAATAGTAACTTTTCATCACTAGTTTTGGTATTTTGATTGGAGAAAAAAAAAACCAAAACCCAGCATTTTTCTATTCAGGTGGCTTCTACAATAAAACCCCAAAAATGCTTCATTGGAGCTTTCACCATTAACATTGAGTTGCAGTGTAGGAAAGGCCTCAAAACCTTGCCAGTATTGTGCTACTGCGCTTATCCACCACACAGGAGCTCTGCTACTTCCTCTACAGTGAAAGAAATCATGACAAGAACAGCTCTATTACCTAACAGATGAGCCACTGGTTATAGATTTTGCAATTTTCTACGTCTTTCACTCTTTTAAGGAAATGCTGAGAGTGGATATTAAATACGCTACATATTTATTTCAAGGAAATTCCATTTAACATGATTATGAAGAATTCTGCAGAAATTATCAATACTGATAATTCAGAAATATTTTGAAATAAATAAGTTAGTAAGCACTGTTTGTACTACTACAGTATTTTTTTCACAAAGATCTTAATGAGCAGTTTCAAAATGTCCTACCTCTGCTGTCAGAAAAGCCAAACGAATTTGCTTCCATCATTAAAACTGTACAATGGGTGGTTTTCTGGTTTGGGGCTTTGCTTTTTTTTTTTTTTCCTTTTAGTAAATTAAATGATAATACATGACTATAAATTATATCCTTTTGTCACTTTAGCTAAAGAAGATACATCAGAAACACTCGTTAGCTCTGATCCAATCCAGGTCACATTTCAATATCAAAATGTTTACAAGACATCTATCTAATTACTTACACCAGCTGAAATCCTGACAGTCCAGTAACACTTACAAGACACTTTTGCTTTAAAAAGGGGGCAAAAATTTATTAGAGTTTGCATGGCAAAGGCAATTTTGTACTGCAACACTGCAACAGAAGTTACATATTTTAGTACTGGAAAACTTCTCTCAGTTTTCTTAAAACCAAACATTGACATGAAATCAAGAGAAGTTGCCACATAGCTCAGTTGCCCTTTCAAGATCCGAGTGCTCCTTTCCTGTTCAAAACGCTTAACAGAGACAAAATTGACATTTCCACTATGTGTTGTTGGTTTCTTTCTTGTGTGTCAACTCCAAGCTCAAATGTGACACAATATAAGTGGCAATGCATGCAAAGAGAGAATTTGCCATGTGAGCATTTTGCATTAGCTCCTTCAAATCATTATGAAAATGTGTTTCCTCAACTCAGACTACGAAAAGGAAGCTACTTCATGCAATCTAGGAGGCTGTCACTGTTAGAAGACAAAGTCTGTACACATACAAACCTTTGCATCCAAAATATTGAGTGTTGTTTCAATTTGTTGGATACGGAGAGAGAGCGCTGACAATTTCTAGAACAGAAAACAATCAGCAAGTGAAAACACTCTCGTAGGCCACTTGTACATACAAAACGGTTCACATCTAGCTGAACAAAATTACTTTTGTCTTCCACTTGCTGAGGGCAGAGTAGATTGTAAATGAGATGATAACATTATGAAATAAATAAAGCATAAATGACCCTTTTTACTATGGTAGCCACAGTGGTTCAAATTTTAAATAATTTTACTAGGCAGTCAGTTTTCCCAAATAATGACTGACAGAAAGGAAGACAGACTATGTACAAAAGAAAGCCAAAGTAAATAGGGTATTACTTTGGGCAACTAGAGAATTATGGTAGACCTATTGTACTCCTGCAGTTACCAAACATCTTTCGTCAAAGCTTTTTTCCAAATGTGGAAGAAGAAAAGATGTGAATCATAGAATCTTTAAGGTTGGAAAAAACCTCCAAGATCATCAAGTCCAACTGTCAACCTAACACCACCGTGTCCACTAAACCATGTCCTGAAGTGCCACGTCTACAACTCCAGGGATGGTGACTCCACCACTTCCTTGGGCAGCCTGTTCCAGTGCCTGACCACTCTTCCAGTAAAGAAGTGTTTCCTAATATCCAACCTAAACCTCCCCTGCTGCAACTTGAGGCCATTTCCTCTTGTCCTAAATCCTGTGATGTGTGTGTATGTAACAGTGCAAATATAAAGCAGAAAAATCTGATAAAGAATATGGCAGTTGATCGGAAGTCCTATACAGTCAAAATGCAGAGTGAACCAGAACTAACCAGAGGCTTTACATGCTCCAGGTGCACCTCAATCAAATTCTGACACTTTTCTTTTTAAAAAGACAACTTAAGTTTTTCTAAATTACTCTATAAGAACTGTCACTCTTAACTAATCACTACCATACTCCACCAGACCTGTCCAAGCAAAGTTGGCTAGCACGCTGGCTGGCAGATACGTACCACTCTGACAGCTTTCTGGCACATTGGCAAGATTCTGCCTGGCTCTGAAGCGGAACTTTAACACCCTAAGAAAATGGCAGCTCTGCCAATATGCTAGAAAAAGTAAAGAGATTGGAAAAATATTTCTCTAGAGAGGAAAAAAAAAAAAAAAGAGACTGACAGGAGTTAGTCTTTTTGGATAGTGCACTGACTTGTTTACAGATGGTTCTTTGTTCACGAAGAGGAGTTAGTTCCTATTGAAAGGAACTGTATGTCCTACACGTAGCTGGGGAAAGGGAGAAAACATGTACGAAAACAGTAATGTAAGTTTATGGGTCAGGTTGACTAGACAAAAGCAAAGAAATTTAGAGTTAAGGATCACGTCAGCCTTAAATCTTCAATTTCTTGGCTTCTGTTGACTTACAGTGGGACCTTTCAGGTTAAAAATATTTCTGTATTTCATCAATACAAAAAACTTTTCAAGGTGTTTATGAAGCAACTTGGGTAACTAATAACTGTTTTATTAACTAGACTTCACAGCATTGCTGTGTGCTCAGAATGGCTTTAATACACGTGTTCTCTGCCTATGGCAAGAGGTAATACTGAGATCACGTGACAACTCACTTTTGGGCAACTGACAACAGCATCACCAGGCAGATACACTGTCCCATGTATCAGGTTACACTAAGTTTAAAAATCTAGAAAAAAAACCTACTTTTTTTCTTCTGATGCTCCATATGTTGATGTGGGAGCCAAATTTTATGCCTCTCACAGTTCTGGCTCTAAAATTTACTAACAAATAACAGAATTTCTCAGATTACACAGTTTAGTCTAATTGGATTCGACTGCTGCCCTAGCCCTGCTGGCTAGGCCTGTGTAGTAGTCCTTGTCAAATAAACTAGCTAAAAGCTACAAAAAACCCACTAATGACAAAAAGGTTAAGCTGAGAGCCACATTAGAAAACACCCTTTCTGCAAAAGAGGAAGCACTCTTGTCCTGTTCAGTTGACAATTCTAGTCCTGTCAGTCTGGTATATTTCTATTGACACTAAAGTCACCATAAAAACTTATTAACACAAAATATATTTTTCTCTTTTTTTTTAACAAGATACTAAAATTAACTGCTCCATGTTCCATACTAATCACTTGCTAAAAATGCAGGGTTTTCCACATCAAAATTATCTAGATTCAGAGCTTCGTGTATCACCCTTTTAAATTAAAAGTGCTAAAATCTGAAAGCAAGTTTTGGTGCAGTATCCTAGGACACAACTGTCAAAATGGATTCAGCACCATAGGAATACGGCATCCTTCTTCCAAAACAAGAGTATATCCACAGATGGAGCTGCTCAGAACAAATTCCATGCATTAAAAAGTTCAAAGACTGTGCCAAACGCAAAGCTTTAAGGCAACAGGATTAAGTGTGATATAATCAGCAGTTCATGGGGATATCTTGGGGGGGGGGGAAAAAAAAAAAAAAAAAAAAAAAGTCTGTTTTAAGCACCTGAACCTTGAACAGGAAGCAGACTACATTTTTTGGTTTAAGCTACCAGTATTATTGCATCAAAAATATTGAAGTGACTGGTTCTCCTTTCTAGGATTTTTTTCACTGTATAAACTGACAGCCAGGAAAACAATAAACATACCTCTTCACAAACAGTAGAAAAGCGGTTGAGAAACTGCACTGTGTGAACCACAAACTGGTTTAGAAATGCTACAGTTCTTTTCTGCTGAATAGCAGGAACCTGGATTGAATAGTACAAGAAAATTACATTATACATAGATGTCAACTCTCACATTTGTATTCAAATGTAGTGTCTCTTAAAAAATGCAAATGTTTTACAGGAAATTATTTTAGAATTCTGCCTTAAGTGTGCTTGCTATGAATACATACATACAAACAATTTTCAATATATTTAAGAGAACATTTTTAGATGAAATTGTGAACCTTCTTGAAAACTGGTGTTAAAATTTTCAAAAGCAGAGAGGAAATCAGGATCTTTCCTTCTGCAGCTGAAGAAGGAAAATAAACCTTGGTTATTTACACAAATACTCAATTATAACCAACACCATAATAAAAAATAGACTAATGAAAGTGCTGTCTCAGTCTCCAGTGGCTACCTATACTTCTTCTAATTTGCAAGCCCAGATTATCCTGAAATTACATTTTAGTGTCACTCCTTGTAGTCAGATCTGATGCACACATACTTTTTGAACCAAAAGGTAGAATGTTACGTTTGTCAGAAAAAAGTCTGGTGCTCGTAACAGACAGTTGGTATTTTTATTCAAACCATTACACAAGACTGGAATCAGGAACACTTATACAAATGTATAGAATTATAGTGGCTCATTGTTAATTACCTTGGACAACTGTTTAAGTTTTAAACTTCATACAGGACACTACTCTATGGGATCATAATTGGCTAAAGTGAAGGATTTCCAAGGAAGAATATCTCCAGCCAAGCTTCAGCTGCACTGAACAACAGTTTGTGAACATAGTGACTCTCTGGTCTTCACCTCTTCTTTGGTCTTCCATTTGTCAGTGTAACCACTCACTACACTTTACAAATCTTAAGATGTCCTGATTTTTTGTGAGACTTTTATTGCTACTACCTCAAGCTTTCAGCCTGCACATCTCTACAGCAGGGTCCAATTCTGTAGTTCCAAAACCATTGCAGAGTGCTTACGACCTTAACAGAAACGTATGGGGTAGCACAGAGGATGGAAAAATCATTGGGGTTTGAGAAACAACGCTAAAAAAATGTTTTTGCATCGTTAAAAGCCATGAATAAGCAGCTCTACATGGGATTTGTCTCACAGTTCTGGGACTGAAATGGCTTAGCCCTTGAACATAACGCTACCGCAGAACTTGCAGCAAAACGCCTTTGAAAGACACCCGCACCGCGCTCCTGGGGACACAGCTCAACACAAGCCCAACCGCCCTGTCCGCCTGCCACCCCGCTGCGGGAGCTCGGCCGCCGGTACAGAGGCGGCAGGCGCTGCCGGCCCCGGCTCGGCAGCCCCCAGCACAGCGCCCCGCCAGCAGCTCCCCTTGCCCGAGGGCGCCCGGGGAGGCCGCGGCCGGGCTGAGCGCCGGGCCAAGGAAGCGGAGTCGAGGCTGGCCCCCGCACCAGGACCAGCGCAGCTGCCGCCGGGGGAGGAAGCAGGAGAGCTCCGGACCCCCGGGCGACCGCCGCCCGTACCTTGGTGAGGTCAATGCCGGAGCCCACAATGGGCAGCCCATCCTCGTCCATCTCCGCGGGACGGAGAGCAGCCCCGCACCCGCCAACCGCACCCCGGAAACCTCCGCCGCTCCGTACACGACCTGTTGACCTCGGCCCGGAAACAAAACCTCCGCTGGGAGGTGTGTGGGGCGGTGCCCACCGTTTTGCGCATGCGCAATTACATCTCACCACGCAATTCATCATGGGAAGTGTAGTCCGAGGGAGGCAGCGAGGAGGGGAGGCAGCGAGGAGCGGGGGCGGGCGGCAGGGAAGTCGCCCAAGCCTCTCGCCGCGCCGAGCATGTCGCTCTCCGCCTCCTCTGGCCGTTTCGTTGTAACTGGCCCCTGAGGCAGGGCAACGTGCAGACCGAGCCATCGTAGCCAGGTGCTCCTGAAGTATCAATGCGCTGCTTTTCCCCGAACTTGTGTGGTTTGTCCTGTAAATCGTCCCTGCTGCGGAGAGGCCCCGGCCGGGCCGGGGGTGGTGGTGGGGGGAGCTGCGAGGCGGGCGCCGGCCAGGCAAGGGGGCCCCGCCAACGTAATCCTGCTTCAGATCGCACTGATTCGCACCGGTGTGGACATCGCTGCACCCAAGGCCCTGGGTAGTGCAGGTTGTGAAGATAAAGCATCTTCCACAGCAGTCAGGCATCAAAGTAATGATGAGAAAAGCCAGTGGTGAAGCTGTTCCTGTGCTCTTCTGCATCATTTGGGTGGTGAAGGGCCACACTGTGATTATGGAGAAGCAAAATAACAAACACTGAATGACACTGGGATCCTCTGAAAAAGATGAAAGCATGGCTGTAATCACGTTAGGAAGATTCCACTACTTTAATGCTTATGCAAAAGGAAAAAAAAAAGGACTTACAGTAAACCTAGTTGGGGCCTGTCCGGCGTTTTTGTTTTGTTCAGCAATACCTATCACTGCTTTCACTTGATTCTGAAGCTTAGGGTATAGGTAGGTCTATTCCTTTTCAGACAAGGAACCTTAGAGGAATCAAGCTCCAAGAAAAGGGGAAATAATCTGTAGGTTTGTCAATGCTCCTCTGGAAGAATTCCCTAACTGTGAAACAACCAACCTGTTTTGTTTTTGTTTTTTTTTTTTTTAAATCTTTGAGTTATTGCTCGTGTTATTTTTCTCTACGACATACTCAAAAGACTGATCGGGCCATTTAGAAGTGGGGTCCCCCATACGAAGATAAGTCAAACCAGTCTGATGAATTGCATCATCAGAAAGCATTTCCCATCTCTCTCTCACTCCCCGCTGATGGCTATGTGTACTCATTTTACCATTTTTCAGTTCTAGAACATGGTGATCCTTTCCTTAAGGCAGTTCAAGTTGCCATCTTTGCAGAGGACTAGTGTTAGAGGAGGGTCTGTTTTCTGCCTGGTTCGTATGTTGGATCAAATCAGCCACAGTGTGTGCTGAACGTTAGAGTCTGGTGAGCAGGGCTACAGAGTAAGACCTTGCTGGCTTTGGTAGCAAAAATACAAATAACTGCTACCTCATGCAACTTCACCCATGACATTTCAGGAGAACAGAAACACCTCTTTGTTGGACACACATCTTCTCTTTCATGTTGTGCTTGATTGAGGTCCACTGGCCGAAACTGATAGGCACAGTGAAAGCTTAGGAAAGGGATCTGATGTCCTGCTACTGCCAATTTGTCTACCATCTGTGCTAATAAAATTTTGAATATGGTATCTACAGTTATATACGAGAGATTGTGAGCTGAACAGAAAGTATATTTGACCCTATCTATCTTGTATAATACTAAATAATCTAGTTTCTGCATCTTCAACAGGTCTTCTGTGAGCTAAGACATCTATTCTTTCGGACGGCTAGACAACTAATTGGGATCAAAGCCATTAAAGAAGAAGTCATGAAGCATTTCAGGGCATGTTACCTCTGTGGAAAGTCAGGAATGGCAACTGCATGTAGATCATGCATCTAACCCCCAGGCTGATGAACTATGAAAGACAAGAAACGACCTTTAAATGCCCAAAGACATGGCTCCAGGCAGAACATTACTCACACTTGAGTTTGTTAGTAAAACCCAAATCGAACAGTATACGGAAATTGCATCTCTTGGGTTATTCCATGAAAAGTATTGTTGACTCTCAGAATTTATTCTGATGTTAGCCAGGAATAATTGATTCAGAAAAGAATCTATCCTTTGGAAAAGGGACAGGATATCAAACTGAACACTGAAGTCCCCCTCCTGTTGTCTGGGCTAAATTTTGGAGAATCTAGGCTAAGCAACAAAAAATCCTAGAGTGATGATGTGTGCTATGTTTGTTATAACATTGGAAGAAAATATTACCAACAGCTCAATCTGTTAAGTAAAACTTTACTTCATTTAAATTGTAAAATTGTCTAGGACTGGAAGGCAAGACAAATCAGAGTGATTTGGGGTCCTTGTTTACAGCAGGGAATCCAAACAGAGTGTAGTGGAGAAAATATTTGGTGAAAATTCTTCATGGCTACATCCAAATACTGCTACATTTAATAAAAAAAAAATCTTAAATTCAGAGCAGTTAAGAATCTACCATAGTCTGATGCTATCAGTAGAAAGCTTCTCATGTGATGAGATGAATAAAAAGACAAATTACACTAATTACTTTAATATCTTGAAGACTAGAACCCCAGTGTGCTATGCTAATTTTGGTTTAACAAAATTCTCAATTTACTTACAAATTATTTCAGTTTGCTAAGCATTTTACAAACCCAAATATAGAATCCATGGTAGCTGTACACAGAGCACTTAGATCTTTTACTCAAGTTTACATAAAATTCTCATTTATGTACTGAAGCAGCTTTTCTTTGATTTATATTACTTTCATAATATATTTATTACTAACCTGCTGTCAAATGCACATCATTATGACTGTCTTACTAAAATACTACAGCAGTCTTTTTCCTCATACTGTTTGAATTACTGAACAACCTGTTTCATACCATGTTTTGGAGCAAGGACATGTAGCTGGCAATTTCTTACATCTCTCAAAGGAAGGACACGGGTCTAGCCTACGAAGTTTAATATAGCTTATAGGAATTGTGCAAATTTTTGTTGCACAAAGGAGCTGATTGTTTAAGTTATCTAATTGAGAATTATCTTGCCACTTTAATTACCTCAAAAAAACCTCCCTGTTGTATTCAAGAAGAATTAATCTCATTTACCATAAAATGTCCATAATATAAGTTTTCCAGGCAATGCCACAAAAATCTAATAATGTAAGTGCTTAGCCAAATATTATCTGAATCTCTTTGTCTGTAAAGCTGGACAAGAAATCTCCCAAGAATATGCTCTTCTGTGAACTTTCTGGTGCTTCCTGCTTTTAATTTGGCCAAAAATACTTAATAGAAAAGAGCAACACAGCACTTTTTTCTCCCAGCTGGAGTTAGGAAATGCAGGGTATGAAAAGTGAAAAACAAAGAGTAGAGGAAGATTATCCAATTTTTTCTAAAACCTCTTAAAAAATGTTTTAACTGGTTTGTTAAACTGAACCCCCACTGGAAGGATTAATAAAAAATAATTGAGTGATAATATCCAGATTTGCAAAGTGTGCGATTTGAAAATGTATTTTGTACCAGCACCCATACTGGATGATAAATGTCAAAGTAAGGGATAAATAATGTACAGTACGTAACTGCTGGCAGTTTGTAGCCTATGTATGTGTACATATATATATATATGCAGGTATTTAAGGACACAGTAGCTGCATCTTTCAGTGAAGGAAAGATTAAAGACTGTTTAACAGTTACTGAAACACAGTTCGGTTGAACGTTAAACTTTAGAGATATTGAGGATAGCTTGGAGTGCAAAAGCTGAGTGTACAGAAAACTGATCAAAGCTTTGTCTTCATCATTAGTAAAAAACACTTTGTCTTGTGATTAGCGTACACTGAAACCTGAAGGCAACAGCATGGGTTTCAAGGCATTGAAACTGATCTGCTACGTATATTTTTATATTGCACAAAATCAGAGCCTCTTGTCAATTGCAAAACAAAACTGCACAAGCTGAAAAAACCTGGCAAGTGCTACTGTAACTTACAACATTCGTATGCATTTTATATGCTTATATACTGTTACAGGTCCCAAGACACAACATTCTGTTAGAATCGGCACAGAACTCAACTAGCTATACAATTGAGAGGCAAGTTAAACAGAAACAAAAGCTGATCCAAAAAAATTTCCAGACATGGTGTCATCTGATCCTCCATAGGGGGAACAGTTGTTTTTACTAAGGTGGTCCAATGAACAGCTGAAAAGGTCAGAGTGTGGATTAACATTTTTTGATTTCCCATGGAGGCTTCTAAATCCATGCTCATAAAGGGTACTCTGGCAAAGCTTTCGATATGAAACTGATATTGCCTCAATGATTTTTCCCTCAAATGTATTTAAAAAAATCTCGTTTCTCAATAATTTCGGTATGTCAGAATACGTACAAATTCAGCAAACAGAAGGTTCAGAGAATTTTCAACCTTGACAGTTAAATAGACTGAGAAATACAAATGTCAGGTGTTATATAGGTTCATTTAAATAAAATAATACAGAAATTAAGCGATAAGTGGCTCTGAAAGTGGCTCTTTGAGTTTCAGTTTTCCAAGTGCTGTGCTAAGGCAATATCAGAGGATGAACTAATTATTTTTTCCTGTATGGAAGAACATGGGGAACATGCTAAGAACATTAGCTGCTCTTTTTTTTTTTTTTTTTCCTGAATACCTATTTTATACTGGAAAGAAGTAATACAAAGAGCCTTGAACTTGGCAAGGTCATTCGAATCCTTGGTAAATAGTTTTAAGTAGTCCTTAAAAAACACAGTATTAAAAACTAGCATTCTGGCTTCTGAATTAACTACAGAACAAAGTAATTTCTGCCCTCTGCCCCCTTGTGATTTAAGCAATTCTAAATAAAGAGACTCTTAGTAAAAATGCACCTGCACACACCTAATGCAAACTTCCTTTGTCAATACGGGTGCTGAGTGCAACATTTGATATTCTGCATAGCTAGGTGCTACGTAAAACTTTGTTCTGAGAGTGGACAGGAAAAAAAAAAATCTTTCAGTTTCACTACACATCCAGAAGGATAGCAGTGCATCAGTCCAATCCTTCCTCTCAGACCCACAAAGATTTTTAGATGTGTCTGTGAGCCAATCAAACCTCCTGTTAAGTTTGTACTCTCTGGTCAAACTATGGATACAAGATGAACAAAGTGCTGTATCTTGAAACATCCTCCGGTCTCCTTATTTTGCAGTTTATGCGTACACCAGTCAAGACTGGAGTGTCTTCCAAACCCATCTTGAAGTTAACAGGTTCTGTGAGTTCTAGCCCAGCACCTGCCTGGAAAAGGTCTCCTGGATGGTGGCCGGGAGGGAATAAATCGGACTGCGGCTCAGTGGAGGAAGTGTATTAGACACAGTAAGTCCACTTGCTGCATTACAAGGGAAGAGTGGTGAAGATCCCTTTGCCCATGGCTGCCTGTCCACACTGTGAAAATTTCACCTGTATGCTGGTGCATTGTTTATGTGGGTTCTGCATCAAGGCTTATGGAGGGAAATAATAATTTAAAGCAAAAATAATGCATTTCACCTAGAGAAAATCTGTCTGTATTCATTGCATGCACCTGTAATGAATATGGAAATTTCCACAGAATATAGGGCAAGTTCAAACAGCAACGAACAGCTGTAGGCCTCCCATGAAAGGCATCTTCTGTCGCACAAGCTACTGCACAGCAGCTAGAAGGTGGAGCCTGGTTAGTTAATATCTGAATGTAGCAGAAATTCCATCAGAATCATAGGAAGAAGTGGTCTGAAATTTTCAGCAGGTTATCAGACCAAGGCATTCTGTCTTAAAGTAATTTAAAAACATTGAAATAAGAGTTTTACTGGGATTACCACCACTTTACAATGTGGTATTTTGAGATGGTTTTAGGATGCAATCTTTGCATCAGTTTTCACCAAGAAAATGATCAGAAATTTCTGAAAGAGACCCATAAACAAAGATTGAATAAAAACATTTTTAAAGTATTCAAATGCAGCTTTGTCATGGAAATCAAACGATGCCTATGATAAAAAAATAACATGTTGTTTCTTTTACTTCAGAAGTCCTTCCAGTTCTGAAGGAGGAAGACATCTCCCCAGAAGCCTCAGAGAAAAGACATACATAGGTAAGGGAAAAGCTCAGATGAACTGCAACATGGTATTTTGGCTCAAAGTTTATGACTAACTGCACAAAGATAGAAGAATTATGTTGGAATATGATCAAAGGTGAATTGAAAAGATGATACCAAAGGCATGATGATGCTGTTTGGGAAGATGCAGCTGCTAGCTTTTGCTCCAGGACCACTGCTTGTAAGCCTCCCACAAAATATTACAGGATAAGGCCGACAGGCACTGGATGACAACAACATTAAGACAAGCAATGAGATTCTCTGTGAAGTGGCATAGTCAAATATAAACCATTCAGTCTGATGCTGTATGACCAAAGACTGTCCACAGAAAACACTACAGCAAAGACAGCAAGAACACTGCTATAAGATTCTTGGTTGCACGCTAAAGAGTTACTAACTTTTGAGACCCATTTTTGCACTTTTATCAAGTTTTTTGTGCTACTTTGTTCTGCACTTTTGATGTTTTTCTATACCCAGCTGGGATAAGGGTTTTTATAAGGTTATCTTCTTTTTATTATTAAATTTGTTTTGGTTGCACTAGGTGAGGGCTGGATGGGTGAATGATCTGGACAAAAAGGGAGTCAAAAGGTTGCATGCAATTGATTCTGACTGGACACTACTATAATACCAAAATATTTATCCTCATTTAAGTGTGTTGGATACTCTTACACCAACTTTACTTACCCTGTCTTTGTGGCATACAGCTGTTGGATTTAATAATTTCCTTGCTTTCTGTACAAGGATCTCAAATATCGCTGTAATAATTACCTCTTTAATTGAAAGCCTAGAAGTGAACCATCTTTCAGATTTCAGTATTTTGGACTCCTCCAATTTCTATCTATAGAAGTTGTTTTAATTTGGGATTTGGAATTACTTTCCTCCAAAATTAGCAGAAATTTATTCTGTGATAATTTCAGATTTTGTTTCTTTAGTAAAGATAATTGGAGATCAAGCTGCAGCAGACGGTAACTCTGCTGGTGAAAGTAAAAACGGTCTTCTAAATAGTCTGGAATTGTCCAATTATATCACAGTTTATGGAGATAGGGATAGTATCAGCTACACAAATGAAAACTCAAGATCTATGCTAATTATTGCACGTTTGGTTTTTTTGTGACAATATTAAAGAAGGACAGTGAGAATGTTAACATGGAAGAAAATGGTGATAACACACAAACAGTCTTTCTTGTTTAGAAAAGGGGAAATTCAATTTAATGTACACATGACAATCCTAGGAGGTTAAAAAGACTTTCAAGGGTTATATCAGTATCAATTTAATCACTATAGAATTTTTCTAAAAGTATTTTACATTGGTACATACAATCCAATGATTATAGTATCTTTGAACAGGTGGTAAGCAGCTTTTAGTTTGTTGGTAACTCATGTAAATCTACAAATGCACACAGTAAGAGTTAATCTTCATTTGCTTACCTGTGGGTATTAATTTTTTTTGCATTAGAATGACTTTTTTTTTTTTTTTTATAATTAGTCCACAACCCAGTGTTACTTAAAAACCTTAACAGGTATCACAATTAGAGGGACATGTTTTAAAAGCAGAATAGTACTTAACAGAAAACAGGAATCTAACTTTTCCAGAAAAAAAAAAAAGCCTTAAAGGACTGCTTTACACATTTAACTTTTTAAAGTGGGCAGTCAGTAGAACACCTTTGTGAGTAAAATAAACAGAACTTTAACACCTTTTGGGAAATTAAGTCCTTTCTCCTACAAAGGATAGATTCAACAGACAATACTGAAAATAGATTAATCTATGAGGAACTTTTTATTAATCTTTTAGGTAAATTTTGGTGGCAGTTGGAAAGTAAAATTTCTCAAATATAAGAAATTATGAGAAATAAAATACGGTCTTACTTTTTAAAAGGTTACTGCAATCTGACTTTTTGCTGTCCTAGTTGTTTCTATGTGTCCAGCATAAATAGGGACAAACAAAGGAATACTTTAAAATCTAACTACTGCTAATAAGGATGGCTATAATACTGAAAGGAGCTGTCACACTAGCTTAACCTATTCGTATCACTTCACTTGCAAAGCATGCAAAAAGTATACTGAAGACAGCAGTTGTCTCTGTCTTTTACTCTTTTCTCTCTTACTTCATTTCTGGGTCTTATATGGAGGGGCAAGAAAAATATGCTCCTAAAAAGCAGAATGGCTTTGATTTTCCTGTATAAGGCTGGAAGTAAAAGGCTGTAAACAGAAAAAACCCACACATTGTTTGGCATACTTGAAATCCCTCTGTCATCTTAAGAGAAATAGTACTTATTTCAAAATAAATATTATACTAAAAATTATTATATCACAACAAGTAGTATAATAAAATTATAATTCTCATTGTACCCACTGTTTTATTCAGCAAATGCATTCACAGACAACATTTTCTGACAGTATATTGCATTTCTTTCTTATAAGACAGTGATGGTCAGGAAAGTTAGTGCAGAGACAGGAGTTCTTTCTGTAGGAACTCTGGACAATTGCAAAGTATTTGAGCTGTGTTAACTGAGAAAGATCACCAGACTGAGATTGCTGGATAGAAACAAACCCACTTTTAAAAATTAATTTCACACAAATACGATGTAAAAAAAGTGTAATTTTATTTTAAGGTAAGTAACCAAGTATCAGATGTATGATAACTGATTTTACAAAAACTCTTATATTTGCAAGCTAAAAATAAAACACAAATGTTTCATATTTTACTTGTTCCTTTCTTATGTTTTCCGAGTAAATAAATACCAGTACAAAGAGTAAATTTCTTTGTTTTACTAGAAAAGAGACACTATGCTGTAAAGTTTCATATTGAAAGCAAATGCTTATTTTACATTTCAGTTACCCAGAAGAAAATTTTATGATCTCCTCCGACTGCACATAATGGAAGAGTTCTATGCCATGTCAAACCAGATCCTACAGCTGCACTGCCAGTAAGAATGGGCTTTAAAAGAGAAAGAAAAAAAAAAAAAAAGACATGTATCAATACAACTTACTATATAAATTATTTCTATACCACGTATACCAAGTTGCATAGACAAATAAACACCAGAGATTGAGTACTCCGTAACAAATACAGTTAAAATACAACAGAAGTCCAACTGAAAAATCTGATTTTTGGCTAGTTAGTTCCAGTAGCTACTTACTACATTTAAGTCAGACACAGCAAAATATTCCATGATAATAAATTGTTTCAAGTATTTTCATTATTATTAACATTATCATTATTTTAAAGGCATACTTTCAAATTTACAAACCTTTTTAAATGAAATTACTTCCTGTTATTTAAGCATACTCAGAACTCGTATGTTTGGAGGTAATATTTTTACTGTAAGCATTACAAATATATACTAACTCCAGCAAAACCAAAATATTTCCTATGCTTTGCATTCATTGTGTCTGGATATATTTTCATTAATGAGTTAAAATATAATTAGTTCAAACCTGTAAAATAGACAACCAGCCGTTTTTAGCCTCTTTCAAATTAGAAATACTGAAAAATGTATTAAATAATAGATTAAATGTGTTTTTCTTCCCCTTAGCACCAATAAAGCAAAGCAAAATAAAACGTATAGATCAAGCAGCTTTTAAAACAGCAGGTTAAATGTAGTGTGGTTTTTTAATTCCTTAGCATGGATGACAAACCAAAATAAACCAGGTAGACCAAGCAGCATTTCTGGATGGTTTGAGCTAGTTTTTAATTGTAGCTTTTAACTATTTATGAGCCTGATTTGAAGAGAACAGATGTAATTCCAGTCAAAAGCTGAACTCAAAAATTTACCTGGGGATGTCCTAAATGATGAACAAGCAGCTGAGTAGTTGTCTTTCCTGGATATCCAGTGGTTGCAAACAGATTTTCATTCACTCGGGACCACCTATGAATAAAATGAACGTACTTTTCAAATATCCCTATCAGACTATCAGAAGTGCACACAAAATGGAGTTCTCTCCCTTGTGATTAACTGTGTGAAGCTGTCAGATATTCCACTAACACCAGAGATATAAATTCAGATAAATTATTCACCCCGTGCAGCCCCGTATGCATGTCATTGTAAAACAGAAAAAAAAAAACATAGGAATGTTACATGTATATAAAAAATGTAGGTAATCCAAAAATTTCACAAAGTTTATTGACCAGGCCCTGCTAAAAAATTACTTAAGCGAGATACAACCAGGTTCGTAAACTCACAACTGCTTGCATATACATAGATTTTACAGAGAAAAATCACAGAATATAGATGACACATATACCTGAATAATCTGGCTCGATCAACATGGACGGGTCTCTTATCCTGTGGATAACTAAACAGACAGTTAGTGTAAAAAACTGTTTTGCAACAACTACAGCTCATACTGTAAGTACCAAAAGCATGTATCATTTAAACACTGAAGGGGACACTTTATCTACTCTCTTCAAGAAGCTGAGGTAAAACCAGAGCATTCCTGCAGCTTACATCTCCATTTCGAGTAGAAACATTGAAGTAACTATCCAATTTATTGTAGTTCAATAATTACATATTTCTGACTTAGAATGCAATTTTAGCAAGTACCCAGAACTTACAGTGAGAGGTAAACAGTAGTGAGGTGCTGTCTCAAATGGACAAAAAGACAATGCTATTTTTAACAGATAAATATTGATAAAGATGAAACAAAGAATGCCAGGGAATTATCTCTATTGATTTCATAATTCCTGATGAATGTTCATTTATTTACTGAATAGGTGATATAATACATAGTGCATTTAAGTGAAATATTAGCAAAGTAGCCACATCTCTTCATGCACTTCTTAAGAAGAGAATAAAGAAACCTCTTTTGTATATAAAAATACCTGGAGCGAGTGATATCCCAGATTAGCCAATCACTTCCAGCAACTGCTCCAATTTTAAGAGTATTTTTAAAACACCAGTCGGCTGACATCAGTGGCGTTTGTTCACACTCTAGGGACAGAATGGCCTGCTGTGTAATTAGATCATAGAATCGTATTGTCCCATTCTTCTCCGCTACCATCAGCTGTTAAGAGAAATTAATAGAATGTTGTAAACTTAACATGTAATGAATCTTAATATTTTTATCAGTACTGGTTAGTATTTTCATCAATGACATAGACAGTGGGATCAAGTGCACGCTCAGCAAATTTACAGATAACACCAAGCTGAGTGGGGTGGTTGACACATCTGAGGGACAGGATGCCACTCAGAGAGACCAGGACAAGCTCCAGATGTGGGCCCTTGTGAGCCTCATGAGGTGCAATAAGGCCAAATGCCAGGTCCTGCACCTGAGTCTGGTCAACCCCCGATATCAATACAGGCTGGGGGGTGAAGGGATCGAGAGCACCCCTGCAGAAAAGGACTTGGGGGTACTGGTGGATGAAAAGCTGGACACCAGCAGTCAATGTGTACTTGCAGCCCAGGAAGCCAACCACATTCTGCACTGCATCAAAAGAACCGTGGCCAGTGGGTCGAGGGAAGTGATTGTGCCCCTCTACTCTGCTCTCGTGAGACCCCACCTGGAGTACTGCGTCCAGCTCTGGAGCCCTTAGTATAGGAAAGACACGGACCCATTGGAGTGGGTCGAGAGGAGGGCCACAAAGATGATCAGAGGGCTGGAGCACCATGAGGTGCTATGAGGACAGGCTGAGAGATTTGGGGCTGTTCAGCCTGGAGAAGAGGAGGCTCTGGGGAGACCTTATTGCAGCCTTTCAATACTTAAATGGGCCTCATTATTAGGTGACCCTTAAAGGTCCCTTCCAACCCAAAGCATTCTATGATTCTACTCTGTAGCAAACCTCACATACTTTCAAGCAATTATTAATAATATTAAAATAGGTACAATTTTTCACTTTGTACCAGAAAACATTCTCCTGAACACTCCTGCGCCAATAAATAAAAAGCACTTTAATCTACACTACTGACACATTATTATACATAGTGATTACATGATTTTATCTCTCTCTCTATATATCTATCTTTAGAGATCTACATATATAATTTTGGCACTCAGAAGCACCAGTTTTTAACCACAGATGCACTGTACTATCAGAATTGTAAAACAAAAAGTTATTATTTCCAAATTTAAAACTTCCTGTTCTGACTACAAAGAACTGACTGACAGACGTAGTTCTGTACAAGGGAACAACAGTATTGATCAGTGTAACTGCAGAATCTGGATTCATGCTTACTGAATTTATATAGCATCAACACTTTGCAACAGATTTTATCCAAACTTTTTCTATTAAGGTAATATATTCAAGTAGTTGTTTATTAAGTATTGAAGAAAGAGCTTTCTGATTAAATGATGAAAGCTTTTCTCCATGAGGAGACGATGCTTCTCAGATAGTCATGAACAATAATTAAGGAAAGCAAAGAAGCACTAAAACCAGTACTTCATTAACTTCTGAATTTGTCTGGAAACATAGAGCTGTCACCAAAACATGCTCTTCTGCAAACTGAAGGACATGGTGTAGTAAGCATTCTGATTTGCAATAAGCTTTTCAGCAACCATGTCTGCCAAGTTTTACTAGCTTTTTGAAGAGGTTTTTCTATTAAAAAAATAAATTCCTGTGCCTACTCTGATAAGGGTCAAAGAAGAGACAAGCTAATACGTAAGACTAGTGTAATATTGCAGTATTTTTTGGCTAGTCTAGTAATTTTGTTGTGCTAACAAAGTTGCCCAGCAGTAGCAAAGAGTAGCAAACACATTCAATTGCCGTACCACCTGAATCAACAGTTTTTGTAGTTTCCTTAGTAAGGACCGGATATTGACATTCGTTGAAAGTGTGGTGAGAATAGAGATCATTTTCTCCTATTGCTATGTAGATATTTTGATTCCTTATTTGACCGCTTTTCACTGTTTTAAGTGTGTGTTTTTGTGGTAATCTGAACACCTATTTGTAGCTGCTTAAGGCAGTCATGGATTAGCACAACAGGAATAATCGATCCAAGACTGCAAGCACTAAACTATTAATGAAGCTGAATATTTTGGTATATATCAGCTGATTAGTCCTCCCCAGTACAATAAACAGGTATGTATAAAATCAGTTTATTGATTTGTTTTGACTTTTCAGCACATATTTAATATATTCCAGGAAAGAACAACAACAAAAAATCCCTTGCTAACTTCAAACAGATCCTTTTCAAAACTTGGCATGCTTTCTAAGAGTCTATGTTATTGGTGAACTGTGTTACCACAACTGAGAAAAACTTGAACTTTTCTCTGGTAACTGTAAGTTAATAAACAATCAGCAAAACAGTTATCAACAACAACTGATATATGTAACCAAGAAGGAATATTTCTGATGGGACCAGTGAGAGACTGAGGGTAAAATGATGAAAATGAGAATTCATTTATGTGACCTCATATTAGCAGATCCAACCAATATCCAGTTACAAGGTACACTAACTCCCCAAACTTCAATCTTATGACAGCATCAGAGATTCATAGTTTAGATAAGTCCACCCTCCTGTTATTTTAAAGGTGGTGAATGTGAAGAGCTGGAAAACACAACCTTAAAAGCCTCCTCAGGATGCCAGCAAACACTCATTCCAGGAGAACGTAGAACAAAATGGGCCTTCTCATTTCCTTCCAAATCCCAGACCCTAAAGCAGGAAAAAAGAAAAAAAAAAGCTAAGTATTAAACTATTTATTGCCATTTGACTGCAAAGACATTAACTTTCAATGCCTCAATGCATTCACAAAGGAAGTAACCAAATAAAAGTCTTTGTGCTTTATCACTTGAAGGAGTCTGTAAAAATGGTCACTGCTGAAGATAATCTATTTTAACATTGATGAACTAGGTAGAGGCTCCGTTTAAAAGGGCAATATTCAAATAATTTCTCAAGTTTAGTTGTCTAGACATGAAATCTAGATAATATATTCCCACTTTATTCATCAGTCAACTCAGTCTCTTTATTCATAAGTTTACTCATAATTCAGCCTTTGTACTCTACCATAAATACCAGTGAGACAATACAAAGCAGGAAGGTCAGCATTGGTCTAGCTAATAAAAGCAACCTAGAGTGAATTATCAAGCCACTTAAATCATTCACATGACCATGTAAAGGGTAAGACCATACACTACAGTATTTTGCTGGTCTAATATCAGAATTTCTATGTTTTCCTGGTAAGACAAGATTGAGTAGTGGAAATATAAGAAACTAAAAATGAAGCTAAGGCAAACAAAGGAATCAACGGCAGAGGTGACCCCTGCTCACAAAGGGTCTTGGCAAACTTTCAACAAATAAATCACATGTGCCAGTTTATAATCTTTTCCTTTAGAAGCACCCACAGTACATATAAAGCAGTTTTAAAAAAATTAAGTCAACAATATTTGGTCAGTATGGATTGACAGGGAAGTGTATGCTAAAACACCAAAACTAGGTTAAGTAATGAGTGAGTTTTCTTTGGATGCATGAAATATGAGCCTTAATGAGCCATGAAGCTACTTCGTCTATAAAATGCAACAAAACCAAAACTGAGACTATTTTACCTCACAGCCACTGCTCAATTGCCTCTTTTCCTACAAAATCAGTAGCTCAGTTGCAGGACAAAGACATCACAGTTGCAAACATCAGTCTGAACCACAAGGCTGCATACTATTTATATGCATTTTCACACCAAAACATACACATATATCCTTCTTCCCTGACATGCAAAACGTTAGAAACAGCCAATTTTTGAAGTAGTGTTCTGCCCAGTCTTTTGAGTTAGATGAGTGCCTACGTACTATTATTGTTTATCCTAGAGGATTTTTGCTGACTTCCTCCAGACTTTTTCAGTTTATATCTCACCAGGGTGCTTAGAGCCTTATATTCAAGTGATTTCAAAAAACTCTTAAATAATACATCATAAGTCTAGACAAAATATATGGGAATAAAGTAAATATATTTAATGAACAATGTTGTTTTCTTATGCCAAACCACAACAGATCAAATATTTGTTTTCCCTGTAGAAAACACAGGGTCTCTAATCTTGAAGGATCAGTGTCCTTATTTCAAAAAGTCAAAACAAAAACCTGACAACCGTTTAAAAAATGAAATATCTACTTGATTAGGTAATTTAGAAACATACAATACTTTCTTCTACTGCCAAAAATTTTGCCTTGTAGATTTGTCCAAGTCAAATCAACACTTTCCATGTGTATTTACTGTGCAAGGAGAAAATTATGATGTAACAGAAGACGGTGAATCATTTTGGCCAAAGGAACATGCCATCATGTTTCCTTCCCTGAAGTGAGTGAGGTTATTAGATGCTGAGACAGAAATTTATGCTTTCTACCTCCTTAACTTTGTTATTTATAAAATGCCAGACTTGTATCTCTTACTTTGTAAGAATGGCAAAATCATTAGTAGCAAACAATACATTGGGGAAAAAAAAAGGATAAATGCCGCTTTTCTATTTTCTTTATTGATATCAAAGTCTGTATCACTGAATTCTGAAAAACAAACAAACCAACCAACCAGCCAGGCAATACATATCAAAATAGATCCTTCTCTGAATGCATCAAGTCCATGCTGGTATGGAAGTTTACAATTACATATGTGCTCAATTAACTCTTTTCAATATTTCTTTGTGACTAACCCAAGGAAAAAATGTGCAAAGACCAAAAATTTAGCCAAACTGAATTTCAGTTACTCAATTACTCAATAACAATAACCAAATCAGCTACAGATGCTAAAAAACTTCAAGGTTTGTCCACATTCCTATTATGTAAATCAATCAAAAAACCTGAGCATTTTGTCTCCCATTCAAAGCCCTTGAAACTTTACTAATACTACCATGATTTTATACTAAAGCAAACTAGTGTCAACTTTTCTCCAAATATCATTGTTTTTTTGTAAGCCTGCAATGTGTCACCCTCCTACTTCTCCTCCTCCCCCCACCAACCATTGTTCTGTAGACTTGTTATTGGGCTTGTGTTATTTTTTTTGGTATTTAGAAAAGCTTCCATAATAAATATAAAGGAGAAAAGTTTTAATAACCACAGTTGAAATAAGGGCCAAAGTTTGAATAATGGAAAGCCTCAAAAATAATAGATAATTTGCTCAGTAAATACATTATTTTTTAAGTAGCTATGAACTGAGAAATTGTATGCTGCAGTGATCACAAAATTTAAACATGAAATACAGATAGCTGCAAGTGCCATTAAAGAAAATTATTGATATATTAGTACATTTCTCTTGTCACTCACATTCTATGATTAAACAAACAAATGACAACTGCAGTTACCTCAAAGCACGAAGATATTAAAACTATATTGGAACAACTATATTGTATGTCGTATGCATGAATGACATGCTGCATATGTGCAATAATTTTATCACACAATAGATTTTTATTAAAGTTGGCAAAGTATTCATGAAAACATCTGAAAATCTGTCAAATTCTGAATTTTGAATAATTCTAACTGATAAAAACCTGAATAAAACCCATCATTTGCAATAGTAAAAGAACAAAACCATATTGCAACCTTCAGGCACTTCTAAAATTCCCAGAAGATGGACGTAAAAAAGGGAATTCTTTCAACATAAGGTTTCCAACAATTTTAGTGAGAGGCATGGGGGCTAAGACAAACCTTGACATCTGATACCATTCCCAACCACAAAGCATACTCAACTATACTTGAACCATTACTCATAGACTACTGTCTGGCCTACTCTTAAAAATGCCCAACGTGGTGTTTGGGTTTTTTTTTGTTGTTTTGTTTTTGATTTTTTTAGTATTATCTAACTTAAATATCCCTTGCCAATGTTTGTATCTTCATCAGACATATTCCACGTGTGAGGAAAATCCTATCACCCCTGAAAAGCCTAGAGGACTATGAAGAAGGGAGAGACTCCCATTACAGAGATCATGCAACAAAGGCAAAGAGTGAAGTTGCTCCTCACTGAGCACAAGGAGCGAGGAGAAGACGATCTCAGAAAAGGAAAATGGAAGTGCAGAGATATAGTTAATACTGTGGAGAATACAACCAACACTGGCCTTGTCAGAGGTCTTCTGCCAAGTCCGTATGGAGGTGGTTATCAAAGATCTGAAAAGGATACTAAGTAGGACATGAAAGAACAGAAGGCTGAAATGGAACTGTGGAAATCCCCTCTAGCTGTTCAGAAGAACACAAAGGTGTAATATTAAAGATATTTTCTAGTATTTTATTTTATTTTACTGACAAAATAATTTTTATAAGATCAGATAATGCACTGCCCAACTAACAGTTCACCGCTGCAGAATCTGTAGCAGTATTAGGTAGCACAACTCCTAATATTCATCACACTGTACAAAACAAGCCAGAAAAATGGCTGCATGGGAAGAAAGGGGAAATTAATCTGTGTTGCCGAGCGCTAGTCCACCAGGCACCGCCATCTTAAACTATCTCCTCACTCAGCATACAGGTTCCTAAATTTGTGCCTGTAGAGCATTTCCTTCACTTATTTTTGATCCATGAAATAAAACCTTTTCCATAGAGTAAATATGTAAATACTTTCTGAAAAAGTTGACCCATGTTCACCATTTTCTCTTGGTGGTCAAAGGAAATGTCAATGTTATTAAAGAATCAGTAATTTGAATCTTTCAGATTTTGGCATTAAAACCCACGTTATCTCTAGCTTCTTGTAATATGTACTTGGATATGCAAGCATTGATCTGTTTTTCACTGATAACTCTGGGATGTAATTCCGATTATCCCCTGGTAATATTGGTAAAAGTAGTACATGGGCAGCTTCCCTGCATCTCCTATTGGAAGCATCTCAACTGAGTGTTCTTTGCTAATATGCATTTCAGAAATGCATATGCACACTCAGAAATAAGTCCAAGAAATACACGCTGCTACTACTACTGAAATACCCTTGAAGTTATCTAAAGCAAAGTCAGAGACTAAGCAGTATTTTTGCAAAAATGTAAACCTTCAGATGTATCCTTTCAACCAAAGAAAAAATAGCTGTTAGAGTTATCAGCTTGTTGTTTCCAATGTAGACATAAAACAAAATGCTTCTGTGGAAACTCAACTACAATTCTGCCAATGAGTTTCTACAATACAAGGTAACTGCTAAACAAACCTAATGCAATGATTCCTATTTAGAACAATTTATAGGCTAGACTATGTTTTAGGACTGTGAGACCCTTAAGACAAGTCATAATGTGTCACACAGGAAACAGCTACCATTTCATCCACATATTTTGAAGCCTTCCTAACTAAAGGCTTATTCATCCACACTTAAGCCCAGACGGAAATAATGTTCCAAACATTTGATTTGGAAAATTATTTTTAATTTCTTTTTTTTTTAAGCTGACTGGATAGTGTAATAGGAGACCAGTTAATACTCTGTCGTAGTTCAGCCCCGATCGGACCAGACTACGCAGTCTCTCTCTCACTCCCCCCACCCTCCGAGAGAACAGGGAGAGAAAATATAAGGAAAAACGGCTCGAGGGTTGAGATAAGGACAGGGAGAAATCCTTAAAGTTACCGTCACGGGCAAAACAGACTCGACTTGGGGAAAACTATTCATTTATTACTACAAACAGCAGGATAATGAGACAGAGAACAAGATAACCTCCATCCACCCCTCCCTCTTCCCGAGCTTAACATTATCTCTACTACCTTCCCCTCCTGAGCGGCACAGGGGGGAAGAGGGAATGGGGGTTGTGGTCAGTTCATCACATGTTGTTTCACGCCGCTGCTTCATGGTTGGGGGAAGAACTCCTCGCATTCCTCCCCTGCTCCGTTGTGGGGTCCCACCCCTACGCCACAGTCCTTCGTGGAACTGCTCCGGCGTGGGTCATCTCTTCCACGGAGCTCAGTCCCTTCAGAACAGCTGTCCCAGCGGGCCCTCCACGGGCCACAGCTGCCTTCAGGCATCCACCTCCCCCGGTACGGGGTCCTTCACGGGCTCCAAGTGGATCTCTGCTCCTCCGTGGGCCTCCATGGGCTGCAGGGGGACAACCTGCTCCACCATGATCATCACCACAGGCTGCAGGGGAATCTTGGCCAGGAGCCGCATTACTCCTCCCCCTCCTTCTGAACTGACCTTGGCATCTGCAGCCGTTCCTCACAACAGGCTGGTAGATGTCTCTCAGGATCTTTTTTACATCTTATTCACTTCTCATCTCCTCTCCACTTCTTGCAGCCAGGCTGACCGAGTCAGGCCCAGTCGGCTGCCTGGCGAGAGGCCAGAGGGTGAGGCCTGCAAAGCCCATAGGCCTGTGCCTCCCCCTCTGCGCCTCTGCCCCTGCTCAGCTTCTTCACATCTTCTCTCCTCTTTTTTTTTTTTTGTTTTCCACTTCTTAAATACGTTATCGCAGAGGCATTATCACGGGACATTCTGCTACCAATTGGCTCGGCCTTGGCCAGCAGCAGGTCCGCCCTAGGCCCGGCCCGAGTCCACTGAACAAAGGGGAGCGACTTCTAGCAGTTTCCTACAGAAGCTACCACCTTAGGCTCCCCCCCCCCACTAACAAAACCATGACATACTCGCATAGTGATCATGAAATACAACAGAAGTTGTTGGTTAATACTTGAATCGTGGCTGTAAAGTATAACAGAAGTTATGTAAGACTACATTTGGAGGACATACAGGGATGCATACAAAAAGTGTGCAAAGTCAAAGACTGGACTCTTAAAAATAATCCAAGACTCTTCTTTATTTTCATCAATTATAATGCATAATTACCTTGATAATTGTAATCAGCACACCTCAGAAAGGATAAATATTTTGGTATGACATTTCTTATATGAAGAGACACTGGGGAATTCTGTCACAACAAACAGATGAAGGTACAACAACATGAATGAAGACACCTTTTAAAAAATTTTTGGCAAAAATCCCTAATTGAGAGCATTAGGAATGGTGAGACACAAATAAAATAGAATTTTGGAGGCAGGAATAAGTGAGAATGGCAACTTTTCAATATAGCCAGAGACTGAAATATTTATTGAATTAAGAAGGTAAGATTCAAGTGCAACAAGTGCTGGCAACACATTAAAGAACACAAGATAAAAAAAAAACCCCAAAACACCAAACAAACAATAGTTACCATTGGCTTTCCTTTATATTGTCCAGAGAAAGACTTACACAAAATAACTAAGACATAAGACTACCATGTGAACAAGTACACTACAGATTAAAAAGCCCTAAAACCAGACAAAACAGCACAGTAAATTTTGAGACTCTAGTTTCCAATGATATCAAACCTTTTCCCCAAATATCTGTCCTGGGAGCAAAACTAATCTTCTGATGCACTGGCATTTGTGGTACATGCAACAGAGAAGGCTGAACTTGACAGTGATGGATAAAGAAATTCACAAAGTCCTTCTCTATGAAGCAACATAAGCCGCAGCATAAGTAACTGAACAGAACTCAGAAAAAAAAAAAATCAAAAGGCAAGTACATTCACAGATAAAGTGGAAGATCGGTCAACTGTACATTCTTTTCTGTTACACACACAAAAAGAGACGAAGATGATGTAGTTTAAGGATTAATTTAAAAAAGAGGGAGGGAGGGAGGGAAGGAAAGGGATGTATGAGTCCTTTTCAGCTTTTTAAAATATGAGCCAATCCAGCACTGGATGACCATAAGAAATTGCCATGCTGCCATTATTAAGGGCCTGACACTGTCAGTAATCTTTCAGTTCAGTATGAGGATGGAGTATGAGGTGGTTATCAGTCAGCCTGAGTTAACCTTTTAACAGTCAGAGGTTAATGTTCAGCACACACATGAGACTAGTGAGTTTTACCAGGATGGTATTTTGCATGAAATACTTCAAGAAACATCAGATAGTGTCAAAAACCACCAACAGCAGAGGGGTGTCTGTTAAGCTAATGCTGTTTTCCAAACATTTCCTATGTTCTTTTTGCAGAGGCTTCATTAAGTATCGGAACAAAATAATTTGCACATCTGAATCCCTGCAGCCTATATTGTGTTTCTAAATCATAATGAAAAAGCCAGCAATATTTTTTTTTTTCTTAAGAGTGGTGCACAGGGAGTTGCACATATAATTCTCATTAGCAGAATCCTAAGTGGAAAGCACATGTTCCTACACATAATGCAAATATTCAAACAGCTGTATAATGCTTTATAATTTCAAGGAATTAAATTAAATATTCTTTAAAGCTATCATAAAAGATTTTTTTCTTATTCGTTAAACATGCTCTTATGATATCAAGAAATGGATGAACAAATTGCTTTGATTACACATAAATATTAGATTTGAAGGAAAATAATTAGATTAAATCCAAGAAGTAATTTAATTTCATCTTCTGCCATGATCAAGTTTAGCTTTCAGCAGAAATCTATAGAAACCTGAAATTTTATTTTTTTAATGTATACATAAGATATTTACTTTTCTTTGGTTTTACTTCAGTTGTACTCAATATGTTAAAATATATGACTTATAAATAAAACTGATTCAAATTTTTGTTTAGCTAAAGATAAGTACTGTTATATTATTTCCTCTGTCAGTCTTTTACCATGTTCTTTAAATTTTGCAATCAAACTTTAAAAATAATTTTATATTTTTTAAGAAAAAGTAAAGTACCTATGAAATGGATAAAAAAAGCAAAATACACGAAACTATCCTGCGAGTTCCTCAATATTGGTTTACTCTATATTACAGTACAAAATAATGAAAATTTGAAGATTACAATATTCTGACAAAGATATAAATTAACTATATGCTTGTGAACAGTTTCATCCATCTTGTAACATAGTTATCCTTGGGACAAAATTCAGAAAGTAATATATGATATTTAGGACCTAGGATTTGAATTTTTCAATTAACTTCGCAGATGTAATTTGATCTTTACTATAAATACAGTTGTGAGTAACTGCAACATGGTAGGTTTTAAGAGTCTTCCAAAGGTATCTTCTTTCAGAAAAAGAATGATTTTTAAGGTTGTATTATTTTTGAGATATTCAGTGCTGAGAAATGTGAATTATTAAAGCGTGTAGCATATTTACAGACCAACACCTCTTCACTCGTCTGTGAATGCACACAACACTTTTATTCACAACCATGTAACATAGATGGCTACTGCAGCTATTTTTATGCAAGAGTACTTTAAATTCAGTTCTATTTCACAGCTGGTAGAAAGTCTTGTGTTGCAAGACCAACAGGGCCAACAAAGACTACATGCAAGAAACAACAAGAACTCCTGAATGATATAGCACGAGTTTAAAGGTAAGAACGTTGAATATATCACCACAACCTCTTCAACCAGTATCTGAATTACACTGTCTGTCTTCCAACCAAAATGACTGAACTCAACTCTGAGATATGACTGTTGCAGCAGCTTATGGCAAGATTGTTTAGGGCATGAAACCTGAAAATTAAGGTTCCTCAGAGATCTCTGCTAAACTTACTACTGAGTTAAAACCAGGGAAGACCTAGACGTGTTTGTATATCTTCTGTACATACTGAGATGTTATCTTAAGACATTATTAAGATCTAAAAATGGAACTCTAACAGAACAATATTCAAACACTCAAAACTTCATTTTCTTGTACTAATTGTTCTAGAACTTAATTCCAAAGGTATTAACAGATGATGTATCCTAAGAGCAATTTCAGGATAGAAAATCAGTACAGACAGAAGAATGATTTCTCTTCTTACATTACTGCTGAAGCAAATTACACAGTAAGTAAGGAATGATTTTGGTAAGTCCCAGGGAATGCATTTTCCATTAGTTTTTAAAGTGTAACCTTTAAATTCAATAAAAAAAAAAAAAAAGTCTTCATGCTCCACATGCATGAATGGAAAAAATAAGAACTCAACTAGCCAAAAAAAATTCTACTTATTTCCCATGGCTTTTAACCAAAGACTTTATGGTTTACTGCATAAAATGTCTTTCAGAGTTACTAAGTTGAAATCCTGATAGTATACATTTCTTATATCATTTCTATTTCCTTTTAATTTAGTATCAATTAGACTAATGGTTTTAAAAAAATTCTCTCTCATCTCAGAACGTTTCATAAAATGAACAAAAAAAAGGCCACACGTTCAAACAGCTCTTTGCTGAATAAGCCTTATATTACTTTAGATTTAATGAAAAAATCAAGGACAGGAAATAAATCAGAATAGGCTACAAATAAGTCATACATTTCTACTATTCATTCCTAATGATTTTGTTGGGAATATGGATGGAGCGTCTATGGAAAACTCAGACAAGTTTTGAATTATCACAGCTATTACAAAGAAAAGTCAAAGATGATGCTTTCTCAAGTTTCTTGCTGCTACTGCAATGATTTGCAAAGCTTGCACAGCTGCCCTCCTGATCTCTCCAACCATAAGCTGCACTGGAGGGATAAGAATAGCAGCTTTATAGATTCATGTGCACTACCAGAGGAGGGGGATGGGAACCTTTTGACAAGGAAAAACTCCTGTACTACAAAACCTTAACTAGTGTTTTTCAAAGTATTTAACCATGTTTCCTTTTTACTTCCAGTCACAAATAACTAAATACTTGGGTTTGAAGCAGCTATAATAATGGTATTATGAGCTGCCAGTACCACTGTATTAGCATGGTGCTGTCCTTAGGCTATGTAATCCCACCTCCTAGTAAGGCTAAGAAATTTGGGTAAGCGGACAAGTTCATATACATCTACTGGCTTTAAACTTGACTCATGATGACAGAAGGGATATAGACCGGCTGTATAGTTCACTGCTGAGCTATGCATGTCTTCTGTCTCCTCCTGTCATGCCTTTTATTCTTGTCCCGGCAGGGGAAATTATAGTGTACGTAATTCCAAGACAGGACAGTTTTCTTCACACTGCACCTAGTTAGTTCAAAATGTTGCTTTGAAAAAAAACAACCCACAAGTCAAAACAAAAAGCCAGTCTACAACCTAATTAACAAGACTAGTCCACTCCTTGTCTTGTTAGTGGACTGTGATGGCCCACTAAAAATAAACAAATAAATGCTTGTTTATTTAAAAAAGCATATAAAGCATACCTGCACAGAAAAAGCCAAGCACTACTATTTCAATAATGTTTTGAACAAAATGCATACCTGCAGGTGTGATCATCACTTACACTTGCAACTTCTTGACCTTCTTGCGGAGCAAACACCAGATCATTAATGTAATCTGAGTGGCCATCAAATATCTGTCAACCAGAAAAAAGAAATACTTTTACCTTAGAGCTGACTGCTCCATCAGTCCACAATGTATTTAATAAACCCACTAAAGGAAAGAAGCATGAGGGTTAAGATAAAGCTCACTTTTTACACGGAAAGTAAAAAAAGTATTTATCAGTAACTGAAGTTCTTAAAAGTGTCTAATTCATGCGTAGATTCATACTGTAGGTGAAAAGACCCCCTTACTATTCCTTGTAATTACCACAGAGGTAACTGTGGTAACTCTATCAAGCAAGAGCTTGATGCTCTTGCTTGACAGCGATCAGTGAATGAAAAACAAAACAAAACAAAACAAAAACAAAACAACTTTCAATCGTCCTTTCAAGCACGAATTGTGAAGCTAGAAGACAATAAATTTCAGAATGAAAGAGAAGAATGAGCAGGAAGTGAATGTATGCATGATCTGTATATCTTAATGAAATCTGATTGCTGGTAAGTAGCTCTTATCTCTGAATAGTAGTTTTGACTAGAGGTTCCTGCGAGCAGCAAGAGAGTTTTTTTTCCTGAAAGAGCAATAAACCAGCCACTTGTCCAGTATATGCCCTTTTCCAAGCAGTCAGCCTAAGAGGATATGTCCACTGAAGATGACAGACCAAAAAGCTACCTTTAGAAAAAAAAGTGAAAAAACTCTCAGTGAAAGAAGATAAGACAGAAGACAATGCATACTGAAGCCTTTAAGAAAACAAAAAATGAGCAACAACAATACAAGCAAAACCAAGCAAGCCATGCATCACCTTAACAATTAAGCACAATTTCTATTAAACATTTGAAAAGAACTGACATAGTCCTTTCTGCTCTCTGCTTTATATGCTGTTGTGCTGAAGAGGAAAGAAAATGGGATATAGTGCACACTCTTCTTTTAATGCAAATTAATACATCATCCATTCTCAAATAATATGGTGTGAGCACTCATGGTGTGAATGTACATGTGAACTGTCCGTCAAAAGCAGTCGTATCAGAAAGCATAAAGTCATTTCAAAGGGAACCTTATTACTGTGTAATTGTTCTTGCCTGAAGCTTCTTAATCATGACATTATTTTGAAGTACTGAGAACAATTTATCTATAACAAAAAACAACATAGCAGCATAGCTTTACTGAATAAAAGCAAAATCACAGTTTTAGTAAAAATTAAAAGTTAGATAATATTTTGAAGGCTTTTCAGCTATCTTGGCCATAATATCAAGACACCTTTTTTTCCCCTCAATTCTATTAAGTGTTTTGGACTTATCCACAGATATCAGTAGTCTTTTAAGGTTTACAGTATCCTCAAAAATCTAAGTGAAAGACCTTATGCACAGTTAGCATTAAGCAAGCATGCAAAACTCATCTCACTTAGGGTCCAGTCTAAGTTTAAAGTACATTCAAATTCATTCACATGGGGGCTAAGTATGAATAAATAATCTCTGGTCTCATTAGAAAATCTGTGGCTAGTTAAGATATCAGTTTGCTCCATCTGAAGATTTACATGTATTTTCTCTCATTAACTACATCTATAGTCTTTTTGATAGAACTCTCAGTTAAGATTTTAAGTCAGGCAAACGTCCATGTGTGGATGTTGTATTTGTTACTGTTGCATCCTCTTCAGTCCAGTGATTAAGTCTGAAGGCATAGCTGCTCTTGTTTTGCCCAAAGTATCATAAAAAGGAGATTAAAATATACTCTGGATAATAGCATGACATGGAGAGATTGCAGAGGAAAATAAGGTTCAATGAAACAACCAGTTTTCTGAAAGGAAAACACACTGTCTGTTCTCTAAGTGTAGCTATTCTGAGGAACAAATACAGAACTGATTAAAAAAAAACCACAAAAAAAACCCAACCATATAGGGCATAATAACTAAATATAATTAGCACAATAACTAAACCCCCTCTCTAAAATTTTTATGAATGCCTCATCAATTCAATACAGAAACATTTTCAACAGCCAACTTGTTTTTTTCCAATAGCTCATAATTTTATTAAAACCTAGTGGATTATATTAGAACTAATACATCCTAAGATGATGCTAAACTATTTAGACAGAAATGCCAAGTCTTTTGAAAATTTTCAGCATTCTGAATTCAAATATCCTGCCTCATTTTACTTCCACAGTTCTGATGAAATATGCTTTTTATTTAACAAAATTTGAAGCAGGAGAAGGAAGCCACAATTCATTTCCAAATGAAAACCTCAAAGAAGAAAAAGATTTCACGAAGATCCATCAGTCATATTTTACCTTTGTTTGTTGTTCTGGGCATGATCCAACCCATAAATTTTGGATTAGTCGTGTTGACAAAGTAA
This sequence comes from Chlamydotis macqueenii, assembly GCF_036417535.1. NCBI lineage: Eukaryota > Metazoa > Chordata > Aves > Otidiformes > Otididae > Chlamydotis > Chlamydotis macqueenii. The sequence goes on along the minus strand of NC_141556.1, from coordinate 62,318,488 downwards.
TGGAAAACTCAGTATGCTTCAAGTTCCTTGTTGATAATTACATCAAGACAGTTTTTCCACTGGGAAAACAGAGTAAGATTACTCCGTCTATCCCTCCAGAAGGAACACATACTAATTGTTTACTATAAAAGACAGAATGTTCAGAGATTACATTTTGACGATAATCACATACTTCCTTCAGCTTGGTTTGCACATTTTGTACCTCTCCTGAAAATCCCATGTGTAAAGTGTGCACTGTAGAACGGATTGAAGTCTTCCATGTGTTCTTTGTGAGTTCAACCTCAGATTTATGGAATAACTTTTCTGAAGTACTGACTGACTGTTACTAAGAAATCACTGTATCAAACTTCATTGAAAGCCAGCTCAGCATAGCTCACCAAGTATATGTGAACATCTGAGATTTCGCAAGTACTTTAAATCAGTTAGGTGTTACTTTTTTTTTTTGACAAGTATACAGTACAACAATAGTCCAGGTATAAGAAATTAAGATGATTACCCAGACAAAGTATTTTCCAGGCTCTTGTCAGAAAAACCCAGAAGATAGTCTCAAAGATAACATTTTTACCTATATAAATACACTGGTCCACCTTCTTCCTTTTCACTAATGAGTTCCTCACTATTAGGTAAAATACATATGTATTTTTAGCTGCTTTCTGATTATTTTTAACATTAGACCAAGCCTGACCCGGCAACAACATGGATTTTTACTTTTTCCCTAGCCTCAGTACATCCTTAATGACTGTTAATTCCAGTGGTGGAGCTGGCATAAGGTAATAGCTTTGCTTTTAAATTTAAACCAACATGTCTCATTTGTATTGCATAAGCACCAAATGACCTTTAGTCTTCTGTAGTGTCAAAAATGAAGAAGCATCCATGATATATTCAGCTGACAAAAATAAAATTCTATGATCCTTCTGTCTACATTAGACACTGGAGGAGCTTCTTCATATCAACTTGAGTTGAATAATTAAGATACTGTAATTGCTTGGCTCCTTCTGAGGCAAAATAACTTCTATATTTCTAGTACTTACAGCTGTGGCTGTTCAGCCTAAATACCACATTCTAATGTCCAACACCTCTTGCATTAATGCTCTGTGGTCTCTATACTCACTACCTATAATAAAAAAATTATTCTGATGTGTTATGCAATGAAGATACTTTTTACTTTTGCTGTAGAAGTTTAAACTGCAAGTCAGAGCATTCTGTGTAGAAAGAAATCCTAAGGGGAGATGAATCAGTTCTCCAACAAACCTTTTTGTATGAAGAATAAAGGCTATCTTAATGAAAATGTAAATGTGGCATTTCAAATTTATTTCCAGGCATCCAGTCAAAGCTACTGTGTAATAAATTCCTCTAAGTTAGAAATGCATGTTTTAAAGTGTAATTTGTGTTGGTCAGATACCAGCAAAAAATCTTGTCATAAGTGGGAAAACAATAACCCATCACAGAAATTCTATTCTGAAAAAACAGCACTCAGCAGACTGTGCTACTGAGTTGCCCCTTTGCTTCTAGTTGTAACACAGATCATGCATTGATAATAAGCTAGAAAGAATAATCTCATTGGGTATATTCAAAATTATTGTTATTTTTAAAGTGTGTTGTTTGTAATCTCATTCTAATTCAGTAATGAAGAGCTTACTAGAATTCTTAATTAGAATAAACTTGCTTATTTGAACTTGGATGTTAAAAGTTTAAGCTCCTGAATTATCAAAGTGTGTTTGTGTGAAGTTATAATACTGATTATTTCTCTGGAAGCAATTAGTTCCTAATGAGCAATATGGCAGATCCTACTGGTAATTCCTAGTGTTAAGTTTGGGCTGTAGCCCACATCAATGTAGAGAGTCTGAAAGCCGGTGTAGACATCAAGTCTATTCTGGATGGTATAGAAGAGTTCCTTTTGCTAAAGACCAGATGATGTAGGGACAGGAAGAGGTATGAAAGCTATTTACTATCACAGCTGTCACATTCAGTTTTTGGCAAAAGCATATAACATTGTTGATCACTCATTAACCCCCAATAAAAATAATTAGCAGTTTTCATATTTATTAAACATGTAGAAAAAACCACTCATCCATGGCTTGAACTGATGTCCACTGAAGTCAAAAGAGACTTCTCATTGATTTTAGCAGACGGTCCATCAAGTCCCTTGTTAATCCAAAACAAATTAAAAAATTAGAATTTAGATGCAGAATTTAGCTAACTAGAGCCTGTAGTACCAGGTTCATCCATATGTTTGATTATTTCCACTTATTAATCATCCCTTATCTACACTGTTAATGATTCATCCATTCTCTTTCTTCTGCATGCTTAAAAATAAATTTCTCAAATTGCAACAGACATAACTAATTAATACGTAACTTTACATTCTGCTAAAAAGTTAAAATATTTAATTCACAACATTAAAGCCTGTTGTCTGCAATATCATAAAACTGGCAGATACTATCTAAATAGATAACTTTAATAAGGACTGTCAGACATCAACTCAGAAGCAACCAGCATTAAGAACTTTTAGAAATATTTTGTCCGAAGTGCCACCCAAGTTGATTGTAACTGTGTCAACTATCCCACTGCCTGGGTGACAAAGCCATATAAGATGACCAAACATGAAAGAAGGAAATTAAGGGTATGTGCATGTATGAAGTAGCATAAAAAGTATTTTCTTTAAAGAAAACATGTTCTGTTTCTTAGTAGCATCCACCTTTACTTCTTATGCCATGCCTTTATTCATTCCATTATCAGTATGGCCATATAAGTGATATCTGCAATTCACTTAGTTTCTGTATGACAAATATCATTGTCTTAGTGATACAAATTACCAAACCACAAATAAAAGTCTATTATTTTCTCCTTTATACTCAATACACAACTCTCACCAAAAGAGGCATGATCATATTCCAAAGCCCTAAAAAAGAAGGAACACTCTCCCTTGATTTTTTAGTATTAATTACCCTTGCTTATTCTCGGCTGAGACCTCAACAACAAAAAAATTCAAACTGGTTAGCCCAAACATGTAATTCATATTATTGTTTGGACTGGGACATTGTTTCAAAGGCAGAATTTGGAAGAATATGTACATATCCAGGTGATACAGGAGTTGACATGTCTTGCAAGCAAAAGAAACTTCCAGAAAACAAATTTCCAGCTATAAAGTACAGAGAGTATTTAGACATGGCTTCTTTTATATCACTGGTTTAAGAACATTACCATTTACAGTGAAATAAGAGGAAACGAAATTGTATTTGAAGTAGACATTTTCTTTGTTTCTATCTTAGAAATAAACAAGTGACAGCCTATGGGCATGCTTAGTGTACCTGTCTGCAATTATGTACTAAATTCAGTATTTTTTCTTTAAAATTTCCTACTGTTTGAAAGAGTTGAATTGCAACTTCCAGTTCCCCATGAAAGAGAAGTTACAAATTCACCGTTCTTAGAGAGAAGTCCAATAACCAATACCACATAAAATTTTACAGGTCTCTCTATAAAGGAACCTTATCCAGCATGGTATTTCACCTGTAGAACATTCTGTTTATGGCTATATTTTAGATGATCCATAAGCCTCTACTTGCTTTTCTTCAGTTTGGTTAAATTCAAAATTTTAATTCAAAAGATCATGTAGCTGATAATTACAGTTATTCCCACTTGAAAGTCAGAAAGGTATATACATGATTTTCCCTAGACATAATAGATATAGGATCTGTCACAGTTCAGTGTTCTGTCTCATACAGTATATTAAGCAAAATGAGGCAAAAGGGCAGTTAAAGATCAGACTTCCCTGAAGACTAAATATTTTTTTAAAAATCAGCTTAGCTGCCCTTACCTTAAATTCATTCTTGTCCTGTAGGTCTGAAGTAAATAGCCTTAACTTCCTATCAGAAGCCGCAGTACAAAACCTATACTCAACGGACAAAGAAAAACCCTTCAGTCAATTAACACTGCAATAGTTTACTTTTTATCAGTTTCCCTTCAGTTAAAACTTGCAAAATGAGTTGCAAAGGAAAATTCAGATTTTGAAAAAAAACCAAAAGCTTCTACCTTAACTTTTGTGTTTTGGTAACAAGCGCAAGCAGAGTTATAATCTAACTTATCTATAAAATAGTGTATCAAGCGCCAAGAATACTTTTTCATGCAAAGAAACACAAAACATTTTACAAAGCTAAATCTGAATCTACCATCAATTACTTGAAATATCTCTCATAACTGTCATTGAAACTTCCCTTGGAAGACGTTAAGTGGCAAAGCACAAAAAAATCCCCTCATTATCAGTGTCTTAAAATACCGAAACATAAATTCATAAACCAATTTCTAACATATTTCAAACAGAAGACTATACCAAAATGCAGCAGTAAGCAACCATCATAATTTTGAAAAGGCTTACAAGCTATTGAGCACATTTTAATTCTTAAGTGCCTATTTAATAGTTAACTGTCTTTCCAGATTTAGACTTCAACAGGTCTCACAAATACTCCAAAACACAACTCATACTATGCAGACCATTACAAATAGCTTTGCAAAGCAGGCCATTACAATGGTCTCATCCTTAGTAAAGTTCTTAAAAGAACTCCTTCTTTATAGATGTACAAAGAAAGAACTAGCTACATTTAAAATGGTGAATAAGGAAAAAAAATTAATTACTGCTAGTTCACTGCAGGGAGGGGCAAGGGGCATAAGAAGTAGAACAGAAAAAAAACAAATAAAGACTGACTCTAAGAATGAAAATGTTCTACTGAAGCATTCAGAGACTTCATCAGTGATTTCTAAAGCTTACCCATAAGCTTTAAACTTAGTGCAATATTGAGGAATTAGGGAAAACAGGTAAGAGACAAGGATTCATCGTATCCATTTATTATAAATACCTTATCTGGGGAGGTAAAGCATCAAGTCTAGTTTCTGGACTCCATGCTATGGCATCAACTCGGATTCCATGATGAAACGTTCTTAGTGTCTTATATTGCATGCCTTCTACTTCTGCATCCTCCTCCTATAGAAATATTGTAGTTAGGTAATTCAGAACAACATCTTGATGACTTCTAACAATTTAGATTTATATGAAATTGAAAGGCTTTCAAAATTACACGTATCTGGGATCTTTTTAGATTGCAACACCCTCAAAATGAAAACCTGGTACATAATGAAAGTATTAATTTGAAATTTGTAAGTTCTTAAAAATCCATTTAATTATTGCAGTCTCAAGCCAGAGGCCAATGCAGAGCACAAAAATCAGAACTGAGCTGAGCCTCTTCTTTGTACAAGTAAGATCTTCACAGATACAACTAAAGCCACTTATAACAGCATGGTAAGTAAGTACAGACTGCAAGAGAAGAAACAAGAAGAACAAAAGCAAGCTCAATGAGACAAAAGCAACATCATTTAAGCAAATCTTCTCTACAAGTTGTTTTTACACTATGGAAAAATGCTAGGACTTCCAGAGCAACGTTCTTCAAACAGCAGGAGCTAGAAAGGTACCTTCTGCTAACATGACCAAAACTATTAACTTGTCTATTCTTCCTACTAGTGAGCACGCTGGAAGATGGGAAAGATGAAACAAGAGTTGAGGTTGTGGACTCAGTCAGTTAGTTGACCTCTAAAAAACTTTAAAAAGTTTTCAAAGTACCTAATGAAGCACCTCAAAGGATATTTCTACAATATTTTGTGTCACGATTCTGCTCTAAGGTAAAGAACCTCTCTGTATGCCCTCTGCATAATGTAGAGGCTAGAAAGAACCTATCTGAGGAAGCAGGAAATTATCCAGAGTTTTTCAATGCTTCTTGAAGCAAGGAGCAAGAACAGCATTTTCTTCCCCTGCTTTGAAATACTCAATTACTCCATACATGGAAGGCAAGGGAGGATAAGAAAATTACAGAAAAATGCCTTGTACCAGTGGTTGTCAAAATCTTAATCAGTTTTTTTCAAAGCCTACACCAGAAACAAGATAGAGGGCAATACAGATGACAAGAGGTTTTTGTAGTTAGCACTAGGTACTCTTCAGAAAATTTGCAACAGTAAGACCTTGAGAAATAATAATAACAATATCAGTTATGCTGTTATTCATATTAGATAAAGTACAAAAATAATACTGTATAATAGAGGTGAGTTGAAGAAAAAAAAGTTTAAAAATAGATTCCAAAGGTAACAGCTGTCTCCTACTGATTTTCAAGTATCTAGGCAAAAACCCACTAACTTTAAAAAATCTTATACAGTATAAAAATATACAGCACATGGTATTTTACATTTTAAAAACTTTCATAATATGATGACTAAATAATTTCAAGATAAGAAAACATATTTACTATTTCTAACAGTCTGTTACAAAAACAATTGGGAAAGAAAAAAAACAAACAGGTAATTATTTCTACAGTCCATCCTTAAAAGAAGTATCTGTAAAATTAACACAGACAGTTGTAAATTTGAAAGCAGTCTTAAACTTTCCTGTTTTGCAGGCTAGCTGAAAGCTTCATAAGATAACTTAATCTAAATAGCAAATGCACATAGAACAAAATATAACCGTGCAAAAAAAGGAGCCAATTACTCTGTGATGATAAAGAACAACATACAGCAAACATTAAGTCACCTATTTCCAAAGTTGCACACTTAAGTTCTCAGATAGCAGTCACCAACATTAGGAAGAGCTACTGAAATGGGATTACTCTGCTGGAAGAATACTCCTGTTTTCTTTGCAGTCTATTCAGGGAAAGCAGCGCTAGGACAAGAGGCAACAGTTTTAAATTGAAAAATGGTAAATTTAGATTAGATATTAGGAAGAGATTCTTTACTGTGAGGGTGGTGAGACACTGGAACAGGTTGCCCAGACAAGTTGTGGATGCCCCCTCCCTGGAATTGCTCAAGGCCAGGTTGGATGGGGCTTTGATGAACCTGATCTAGTGGAAGATGTCCCCTGCTCCTTGCAGGGGAGGTTGGACGAGATGATCTTTAAGGCCCCTTCCAACCCAAACCACTCTATAATTCTATTCAAAAAGAACTTTATACCAGCAGGATGGTAATTTATAACAATGTGTATTTTTATATATATACTTATATTTTTTTTTTTCTTGAAGAACAAATATCCCAGAATCGTTAATGTAATAAACAAGTAAAACCTTCCCCTGGTTACGTGGGGAGAGGAGGAAACAGGAGACCAACCAGGATCTTTGTGTAGTAGGGGTGCTGCCAAAGTTTCAGGATGCAATTAATAAAATCAACAATAACACAAGCTAACCTGAAATCTGCATGTCCCAACAACTACGTAATTATTGCCACCATATGCAATGAGGGAAGATGCATCTCCACTATCAAATGGATTGAATTTTACCACGTGCACATAATCTTCACAATCCACAGTGTAAGCAATGTTTCTAGTAGAATCTTGCTTCATTTTCAGTGGACTGAGTCAAAGTATCACAGAAGTGATGTCTTCTCCAGGCTGAAAAATCTACATTCCTATATGGAAAGTTTTAAAAAGCATGCATTACTCATTTGCATGAAGAAAAAATTTAAAAGGTATTTGTGGCACACATTTTCTTTTAACATCATATTTAAGAACGCAAAAGCTACACTTAAGCTCTTTATTTTTAGATGTAGCATATAGTTTCATCAATCACAAGATAAACTAACCTAACTAACATACATTCAAAACTGTCTCTACAGACTTCAGCAATAATTGCAGATTTTGTCCTACTATTGACAACCCAACACCAGGACAACAAATCAAGTAACTGTACACACTGGAAAATTCACATAAAGAGTTTTAAAATTTTCAATCAAATGACAAGAAATGATACGGTAATACCTTCAAATTATCTTTAACTGTGTACTTCTTTGAAGACTGCATGTGTCTAACTAAAAGCAGAGTTAATCAAGGCTGTAAAACTGTAAATGAGAATACTGTCATGCATAATATTTAAATGTAGTTCCGTGACTTAAGCCACCCCAACTGCGGACAAAGCACCTATACCTCTGTGTACTAAAGAACTTGTGCTTTACTATATTTAACCAGTTTTCAAGAAAATCAGGTTCCTGTGCTAGAACACAAGAGGCCAAGATACACAACTGATTTCAGAATCACTCCTTTTAGTTCCAGTACAGATTTGACACTAGTTTAAGCCTTTTTGAGACATCAGACCTTTAATTACACACCATGTGGAAAAATAGCTTTAAATCTCAGACCTTTGACAGATTTTGCTGTGTTAACGATCTGAAAGTCTCAGCATCCAAGACAGAGTATTTTGCTTGGAAGCCACCCAGGTTTGACACGGGCATCACCGAGATGCAGAGGCTCTCCATAGTTGCAATGTTTATTTATTAATTAACACGACAAACCACCGCATTAACATAAATCCTTTAGCCACGTAAGTTGTATAGCTGTGCTCTCAAGGCCAAATGCTATTTTTAACCCTATCTGTAGTGTTCTTCCTTTAAGGCCTCTCACAAACACAGGCCACCAGACTAGCTTTAAGTGAAAACACCATGAATGTTATTAGCTTCGTTCCTTTAGGAAACACAACTCGAGCAACTGAGCCGCGTGGGGGCCCGTTACCTCCCACCCCCTCCTCCTTTAACCCCCACTCCCTCCCTTTCCTTTCCTTTCAGGGCCCAGCTGCTACTCCCGACCGAAGCTGCCAGACTGCACCGGTCCCACAGCGCTACCGGTGGGCAGGCAAAGGCGAGGGCCCGGGCTCCTCCGCAGCGCGGCTGGGCCGGCCTAGCTCCTGCCTCTGACCGGGGAAAGCTCCGAGTTCCCCCCGCAACCCCGGGACGGGAGGCCCACCCCACCACCTCACACGCACCTCTCCGGCCCCAAATCACCCACCAGCCTCTCCCGCCAACAGCCCGCAGCACCTCCCACCTCAGGAGCAGCAACCCTGTGCTTCCGGGTCAACGGCTCACACTCTCCAATTGGGCAGCTGCGGAGGATTTAAATTTAAACCGCCGGTGAGGGCTGCTGCATGCTTTAACCGACTCGCTGTGCTGAGCGGCCCTGCCCTCCCATCCTGGTCAGGCTAGCAAAGCGGGAGCGCTTCGGCCGGCTGCGGTGTCGAGGCCGGGGTCCTTCGCCGGCAGAGGCCGGGGTGCGGCGGCTTCGCGCTGTTACCTGGGGCGGGGGAGCTGCGCAAGGCCGGGCCGTGGTGAGAGGCGGAGGGGGTGGGGGAGTTAATGGTAATCTCGGCCCTTAAGGATTTAGGGCTTGTTTCGGAGGCTTTTTGGCCTGTTCGGGCTGTTTCGCTGGGTGTTTGCTCCGAGTGACAGGTCTTGTCCCTTGGAAACCTCGCAAAGCGGAGGGGGTCGGGGGGAAGAGGAATGCCTCCAGAGAGACTTTTGTCTGACTGCACCTGCCCAGGTGTTTTGTGCTCTGTGGCCCCCGTGTTTTTTTTTTCCCATCAACATAAAATAGAGTTGGTTATTCCTTACAAACACTCTGGAGAGTAAGTAATTGCAGCTGCTGTTATAGTCTTCCATATTACCTGTTATCTCATGTTTTTCCTGCCCTTCTCCCAGCCTTCACAGCTTTTTCTGGTCATACCAGTCACCAAAAAATCCACTGTGGACTGTGCCTTAGCCAGGTGAAATAAGAGGAAAGATTTGTGTTCTGAAAGTAAATGGTATGGGTATTGCTCTTGTACTATATGCGGCATTAAGGAACAGTGTTTCAGGAAAGAACAGGTTGAAAGAAGGTAAACGTTTTAAAGAATCTTGTGTGCCTGTGTCTCTGTGTCTTGACAAATGCAAGAAGGTGAAAAATACCAGAGCGTGAAGTAGTCAACTTCAAAATTGATACTAAAAATCATTTCTAAAGGAAGCAGAGGAGGTAATAATTTATGGAATGAAAAAAAAAAGAAAAAAAAAAAGACTATGTAGGTAACAAGACCATTTAGAGATGTCTTTGTTAGTAAGTCTTAGAAATATTAAGTCTCTTGTATCCAGGTTTAAAGCATTCTGATAGACAGTGGTCTGAACGTATAGTGAATGCGGATAGCACAGAACGCACTTTCTGGGGCATTCAGACTGGCTGCTTTCAGAGACAAGACTAATAGCTGTGATAATGTTTATTATTTTTTGTTGACATAGTGTACAAGGAAAGTAAGGGGTATTCATCAAGACATGTAATACATAAGTGCTTTTAACCCTTTCTCCTCATAGTTCTCCTCATAGACTTTCAGTTTAGTGGGAAGAATTTATTCTAGGAACTTGATCTGCAAGAAGATATGACAGAATTGACACAGCTTACTGGAAGATAAAAATGCTCATAGGCCTTTTGCTTGCTTATATTAATTTTTTCCTCTTAATTATTTTTATCTTCTACTCTAGACAATGATTGTTTTCCATAAAAAAATTTTAAATGTGATCAAGTGTTTCAGAAGACAATGGCCTTTATTTTCAAACTCTGAGAGGACTACTGTGTGTGGAGCAGACTGCATGCTGATGGCATTACAACTGTCAATGGCTGAAGTCAATAAACAGGTTAGCATTCTTTCAGTATGTTCTTGGTACTTAGTACATCTCAACCTTGATTCATGTACTAGACTTCTTGCTTAGGCACCTACTTGAAATGGCTGTTTTGGTTGCTTCATTGTTATTTTAACCAAGGGTTGGATGCAGGAAGGCACTAAAATTAATGTGATTAAGCACACTGTTGAATCAGGGCTTAGAAAAAGGACCACAAAACAGAAGGGAGGATGGAAGTGTTTTAAGTGTATGTCTGAGTTCTATGCTTTTTATTATTAAATACGAGTGTATTTTTCCTGATCATGTAACTTCTATTTATTTCTATCAAATGTTTTTTCTATGCTGTGGATCAGGGTGGGAGAACTATGGCATTTGGGGTGCATCTTTTTTTGTGAGTGCTCTGAAAATGCTTTGGAATGACACAAGAATACAAGTATAAAACTGATTTGATATAGGCTACATGAGTTGTGCTTGCAGCTGTCCATTCTTGGCTGCTGTTTTTCCTGACGCTCATCAGATGAAGACCTATACGTGTAAGTTGTTAGTGTGCACCCAATACCAGTAGGAAAGATATGGCCTTATTTGCCTGTGTACAAGATGTGTCTGTCAACTGATGAGTAGGAAACATAACCCTTGAGTGCCTCCATAAGAAGCACTGTGGCTTGTCACAGTTGGAAGGCTGGGCATTAGCAATCATCTGAAACGTATAAAAACACTATTGCAACATACAGCATGTGTCTTATCTAATGAGAACAATTGCAATAGTCACTTTGATAATCTAAAGGTATCTTTTTAGGTCAATAAGCTTAATTATTCATGAAAACAGATAACCATTGTTGGAAGACTTGCCTGAATGTTGCTCAGTAAATTAAAGATGTAGTACAAATCTTTAGTTAATAAAAAAAGAAAACACACCACAAACAACAACAAAGCCACACCAAAACCAAACACCCAAACCAACAAAAAAACCCACTCAAATAATTAGAAAACCTGCTTCAGTTTGTGCAGGTTTATGCAACTCCTAGTTGCAATGTATTATTTAAAAAAATTACCACTTTTACAGGAAGAAGCTTCTATCTTAGAAGAAATATTTCCAAAACCACTCTTTAACGTAACTGAATTCATCACCAGATAAAGCTTTGTAGTCTAAAATGTGCAGAATGGGGATATCTCTTATCTAAATAAGAAAAAAAAAACCTGGTCAATTCATCCCCATTGTAATAAAGATTACAGCAGAAATACTAGAATACCAAGATTCTGCATTTGTACTTCATAGAAATGTCCTCGCAATACCTGTGTAGGTAAAACTGAAAAATGATTGTGCATCAAAGTGAACTCTCGGAGAACTGATAAAGAACAACAATGCAAAACTACCTGTGGAGGCAATCACTGTTTGTCATGTTTCTTGTGATTCTCAAGGGAGAACTACAAACACTTTTCCAAAGCAAACTCTGGGAATGGAAATGTGTTTTTTCAGGGTAATCTCAAGCACAAATACAGGCTGGGCAGAGAACTGATTGAGAGCAGACCTGGGTAAAAGGACTTGAGGGTATTGGTAGATGAGAAGCTCAACATGAGCTGGAAACGTGCGCTTGCAGCCCAGAAAGCTAGCTGCATCCTGGGACGCATCAAAAAGCAGTGTGGCCAGCAGGTTGAGGGAGGTGATTCTCCCCCTCTGCTCTGCTCTTGTGAGACCCCACTTGGAGTACTCCAAGAAAGACATGGACCTGTTGCGGTGAGTCCAGAGGAGGGCTGTGAAGACGATCAGAGGGCTGGAGCATCTCTCCTATGAAGACAGGCTGAGAGAGTTAGGGCTGTTCAGCCATTATGTAATTCAACCATTAATGTAATCAATATTTTTAATATAATATTATTAATGTAGTTAATGTTAGTTGTGGTACTAGTAATGGATAGGTGTTCATTGCTTTAATGTATTTGTTTGACAGTGTTGGTACATAGATCTAAGTTATGCTGAAGTATAACTGTACTAACACAGGAAAAAGAGCTCTTTTTTTTGGACATAGCATATGTTTTCCCAGATTACTGCTTGAAGCAAGGTAATAGAGCTATGTTTACTGCCTTTGGGATGTAAAAACCTGCCATGCTGAAAACTATTTCTGCAAATAAATAACTTTATGTAAACAGTAGTCCTGGAAAAGTCAATATGTTTGGGTTTTTTTTTTTTTTTTTTTTGAGTAAAGTTCAGTATACATACCTGGTATTTTAAAGATCAGGAACAAATACTGTATGTAGCAAAACTCAACTGTAAAGCTGCACTGGAAGAACTTCAACTATAAGTAAGATTTTGTTTATAATAAACTTAAACATTTAGATTATAATAGAGGTTATAATAGTTTATATAGTTTATATATATACCTGGTTTACAGGTATTTTTAAAGCTGTCCTTAATATGAAACATAATATTTTTGCTTTTCTATCAGCACTATGGAGATTTCACAGTATCACTTAGTGATGTGTTGGAAACTTGGAAATATTTGTTACATGACAAACTGGGATTATCATATGAAAACATGAAAGAACCTGAAAATTATGCTGACCTAAAAAAAGCCTATGATGCCTTCTTAACAAAAACCAATATGTTAGATCTAATAGATGTATGTCAGAAGTGCCATGGTCTTGGACTTGTATCTGAAGATGAAAGCATAGCCCCTGTAAGTATTTTTTTGTTTGATCTCTGATATTGTTTTGGTGTATTCTTTATTCTAGTTATAGATTTATGACACTTCTAAATACACACAGGAACTCTGAATTATTCACAAGTTACTTTGTTCTTCTATTGGGGAAACAGATGGGTTTAAATTACTAAATCTTATAAAGAGATCTTAAATTCACTCAAGAATTACTTATTTCTGTTGTCGTGCTGGATTGATGGGTCCCATGGCTTTACTATGGGTATATCACTCTAACAGAAATGGAAATGAAAAATGAACTGTAGATATTTGATAAGACTGGAACAAAGCTTAGTGATTAATGTGTGTCATGGAGTTTTGGTTGTATGTTGATATGCAGTCAAAATATTTTTAATGGTTAACTGTGCTCTTAAAAGCAAAAACTTTCCTATACTACATGTAGTTTCATGTTAGATTTTTGCAGAAACCGGAAGAGATTACACTGCAGCCACTCAGCTCCCTTGCAGTTTATTGCAGCTCACATGTTCTTATGACACTGTGTGGGAGGCCATGCTCTAAGCTAGAGAAGTGCTGGGGTCTATTCTACTCCTAGGCTATGAAAGTCTGTGAAAATGAATCTGTGTGTTAATGAATAAAAATATATGTAAGTAGCAATTAAGATAAGTTTGAGACGCAAGCATTTCACATGATTTTATTTGATTCTGTACTCTCTAGAGCATGGAAAGGTCAAAAGGCAAAGGATAATAAAAAAAATTAATGAATGTTGGATTTACATGCACGTACTTCTAGCTTCTAATGAAAATTAGAGAGGAGTTAATTGTCTGTTTTTACTGCCCACTGTGTCAGTATTGCAGACTTAAATTACTATTTATTTCTTCTTCTGAATTTGATGCATGTTTAGTTAGATGATCACTTTAATATGAGGGCAGCGATGTTAGTAATTGAACATTAATCGAACTGAGGTGTATTATGAACATATTGATAAGAGGGCTGGAGCACCTCTCCTATGAGGACAGGCTGAGAGAGTTGGGGCTGCTCCGCCTGGAGAAGAGGAGGCTCCAGGGAGACCTTATAGCAGCCTTCCAGTACCTAAAGGGGGTTATGAGAATGACAGGGAGATACTTAGCAGGGCCTGTGGTGACAGTACAAGGAGTAATGGTTTTAAAATAGGAGGAGGCAAATTCAGACTGGATATAAGGAAAAAAAATTTACAATGAGCATGGTGGAACACTGGAACAGGTTGCCCAGAGAGGTGGTTGATACCCTATCCCTGGAAACATTCAAGGCCAGCTTGGATGGGGCTCTGAGCAACCTCATCTGGTTGGAGATGTCCCTACTCCTTGCAGGGGGGTTGGACTAGATGACCTTTAAACCTAAAAAAAGATGACTTTTGGGTCCCTTTCAACCAAAATTATTCTATGATACTGTACCATGAACTACTAGTTACAGCATGATTAAAGCTGTTTACCTTCCAGCCCTAGTAAGAACGAAAAGTTTTCTTCATGAAAAAGTGGTCGAATATTGGACCAAGTTCCTCAGAGAGGATGTAGAATATCATCTTTGGAGATATAAACTTGGCTCAGCATGTCACTGAGCAACCTGGTCAAACTGGTCCTACTTCAAGCATGAGTTTGCACTTGATGATCTCTATACATCTCTTTTAGCCTTAATTATTGTATAATTTTGACAAGTATGCTTATAACCAGCTTGTCTACTTCCTTAAAGGTTTGGAGAACCTACCCTCAAACACTCATGTGATTATGAGGCACAAATGAGGTTATAAGGAGAACTGACATTCAGGAAGGGCATAGAAACTGCAATTTTTAAGATTGATTTTTTTTTTTTTTTTTCCCTTTCTGTTTCATGGGGAAGACAGAGAACTGGAGTGGGTTAATAAGCTCTTTCTAAACATCATATAATGTGTTAAATGTTCTCTAAAACATAAATAGCTGCTTGTAGTGCAAGTATATTACATAACTGAGATATCTTTTCTAAGTTAATTTGAATCTTACACCTCATTTCTCTACTAAAACAGTTGTACTTTTAAAGACTAAAACCAAAAGTAGGTTGTAAGGGTTACTCTAACCTCAAAACACTAGCAAACTGGTGGAGGCATAGTTTCACCAGATTTGAATACTATTCTTTGCTTTTTAGTCCTCTTCATGTTTAGGTTTATCCTAATATTTTTATTAAAGGTTGAACTGTTGGAATTTATTTCTGGCATAATGAATGCACAAGAAAATGGTTCTGTTCTTTCTACTCCTACACGAGTCAACAGACATGGCCAGAAGAATGGCAAGGTAAAAATTATTTCTGCCTCTTCTGTAATGTTCTGGATACATTGAAAGCTTTGAAATACAACATAGCTTCATTTTCCAATGAAAATGGTATTAAAATGTTGCTGGTTTTAAAAAAAATAGAATATGTATATTCAAACTTTGTATCACGTATATCATAGGTGTGTGTATGGGACTAGATGCAGAAACTTATGTTCTAGAAGACAGTCGTTTTATGACAGGCACTTGATGTAGACTTAGTCTGCCTTGAAATACTAGGGAATAAATTTCTGTACAAGTACAGATCTCTCAAATGTTGTTTTGACTAAAAATTAAATGATTTGCCCAATGCTGCAAAGTGAAGTGGTAGGTGAAGTAAACTTCTTCGATTTCATTTTGTTAGCTTGTACTCTCTTACATACAGAAGAAAACTGAATAGCCACTGTAGATTTGTCTGTCCCAGTACAGGACTTGAAGACTTTCTGGGAATACTGGATTCTTTCCTTTTACCCTTTCAATCTCCATAACAAGAATCTCAGAATACTATATAACAGGGCTTGAAATGCTGGAGCTATAGTAATTTCCAAACTTGCTTTCCTCATGATAAGTGGCAAATTCAATTAAATATTTGGGTACAATTCAAAATATTTCTGAACAAGAAAATATTTTCTGAACTATGTTTCTCGGCTAGATAGAACTTCTACCACTAACATAATAACTTTCTTGTTGCTCTTGGCTAGTGTAGTAAAACTATTCCTTGGTCATCTTTCCTTCTCTTAAATCTGTCTTATCAGACTGTTATACACACGTTTTTTTTTTCTTACTGCCTTTTCTTACTTTTTTTGTTGTATACATCCCATTGAATAAGAAGAAATTCCATAGCAAATATAGGTTTTTCTCATTGTCTTTCCTTTTGTTAATGGCCTTTTTTTGGTCTTTGTTTTCTTTGCTTGCAACAAAACCATAAATTCTTCAGTTCAGGGACTGTTGTTCTTATGGGGTCCAGAACAGTGCTGCAGTATAAGCAATTAAATTGTTATGTTTTGGTTATGTGGGTAGAGGTGGGTCACAATTTATGTCCAAACTCCATCAATGGAGTTTCTGTGATTCAAATGCCCTGGGACCCAAGGGATTACTGAATCTGGTGTGGAGCTGCCAAATTGTTTGAAAACTTAGCTATTTGAAGTTAATGACAAATCCTTACAGGGTTTAATAGCACTGGTATTTTGCCTTGGGATAGAAAAGGAGTATCTGTGAAGAGATTTCTAAGTAGAAATTGGTAGCTAGTTTTAATAGCTTGAGATCCAGTCCTCCTATTTTGTGAATATTCAAGTACAGGATACATAATTTTAAGACATTAATCATACTTGCTTTTATCAATACTTCCAGAATCCTCATACATAAAGTAGCATTTTGAAATTAGGCGAGGTGAAATTCTCAGTCTCCCAAAAATCATATCAGTATGTATCTAATTAGCTTTAAAAAATAAAAGGAACATAATTTAGCATTAGTATGAACAATTTGTGTGATGCTTTCTTATACAGGTGACAGTCCTGGCAAAGAAGTGTGTTTGTTCATATTTAAGCCTGTTGGTGAATTCTAAGGATGATCTGGCATTGGCTCACATTCTAAATGTTCCTGACAGAGGACTTGGTAGAGAAGCCTTCACTAACCTAAAACATGCCTCACAGGAGAGAAAAATGTCCATTTTCCTGGTATGTGTGTCAAATGAAACTTGCTGTAGATCAGAGGCAATGAAGTAGGTCTTTAAACATAAAATGTTGCTTTAATATCTTATGGAACACTGACATTTACAAGCCAGGTCAAATAGCACCATAAACATGGTTTCTAGGTTAAAAAGACAAAACAGAGATTCTATGTGAACAAATGGGTAGTTGCTTGGTCATGAGATCTAAAAATGCACAGAAAAATAATTGTGTGCATGTGTACCTCTGGAGCTCTAAAATGTGATATTGTAAAAACAGGCATCAAAGCTGTTCATCTCAGTGACTGCAATCCTGAAAAAGTTTACTATCTTAAACATGAATATAAGATATGTTTTTGTTATTGCTTTTTACATTTTGAAATCTTGGTACATATTGTTAAGTCAGGTCATGAGCATGCATATCAAAGGAAAAAGACAACGGAAGGTAAGATGGCGTTAGACTAGATGTTGCTGCTTACCGAATACCTCTAAAAACAATGAAGTTGGGTTAAGTAAATATCACAAAGCAGTATTAACGTTAATAAAACCGAGCCACTAACAATGCATTACAATGTGTTTCTGTTTTAAAGTGCGGTAATTAAGTATTTTGGTTGAATACTAAACTGGCATTTTTCTGTGCATTTGTTAAACTTGAGACATCTGGAACCTAAAGTATTTCTGTGTACAAATTGCTTTTCTTAGAGCAACCTGGTGACAAAACCCTGCCTTTGACATGTACACTAGAACAGAGGACAAAATTTGAAAGGACAGTGTTGCAGTTTTTTAACTTTGACTCAGAATTTGTGGAGGGTGATGCTTTCCAGTCATTTGCAGCTACATCAGTCTTTAAATACTCTTCAAGATGTGATTGATATGGGACATGCCCGCTCATTTTATTCTCAAAGGCACTGAGCTGGGAAAAAACCTCGAGACAGTGATATACTCTTTCCTCAGTGCCCTTGTACAGGAATATAAAAAGCTACAGCATCAATTTGCATTGCTTAGAGGCTTGTTGCTAAAGAATCTAGTTTGGTATGTGAGGTACATTTAGACTTATAGTAGTTAGAGTCAGCACAGAGCCATCTCAAAAATAGTTGGAATAAGAGGAGTAAGAATTCTTTCTCCAAAGAACCACTGTAGTCCCTCATGTTCAAAATAATAAAATTTTGCATGCACAGTGGCCTCAGTGCAGACAACGGCAGACCAAGGAAAAACAGTATGGGTATGTAACAGTCACTGAAGCAGCTGCATTCTAAGATTTTTATGGTTGAATAAATATGGAAAATTTGTGAAATCTTGGTTCCAGGATTAATTATTTTAGCTCCTAATGCTCTGTTAACACTGTATTAAAAAAAAAAGTGTTTGCACTGGATTTGTTACCTCTTCCTCACAGTTGCCAGAGGGGAAACTTCTCTACCGTGTAAAGAAGTCTTCTTTTCTGGCATCTGTGTCTTGTAGAAATCCTGCAAAGCCAGAATATTTTCCATTGGGAAGGCAAGGTCCTATGAACTGTACTTGATCTACAGGAAATCTTTAACAAAAAGGCAGGAATACTGGCAAGTTTTACTTTCTTTGCTAGAGTAATTCCAATTGTAGTCTTTCCAGTCCAAAGAGTTTTATAATTTAGCTGTATAGTTTGAAATTAAAATTTATGTGTACAATTAATATTACTGCATCTGTGCCAAGCATATTGGATTGATATCTTTACTTTCATGTTTCTGGAGAACTGCGAAGCTTTTTATTCTGACTGTTACCTTAAAATTTGGGGGATTGTTCTCTAAGACGTACTACTTCTGGGACATCTCTTGTTTTCAGTGTCTGTACAGGATATAACAATATATGGAAACTTTCAGAATTGGGTACCTGTCATGATAGAAGCCTTAACTATCATAATTTTTTAGAAGTTTTAAGTATACATTATTATTATTTGCATCTCTGAAAATAAATGTACTACTGAAGTAAACTTTTACAGGCTTATGTTAAAATTGTTCTTGGGTCACAGACAGCCCTCTGAATATAAGAGTAGTTTTTGTGAGATCAGCATGAGCATTTAAATAGCAACAACAACAAAAAATTTCTCTTCCCTGTGTTGATAAAGTTTTTTTTTTTAAACTGTCAAAAGGCCAATGTAAATATCAAATTAGATGGGTTATTTTTGCTTTGGCTTGTGGGTTTTTTTAATACTGCTACACTATTCAAGTATTGATCTTGCCATTATTTATGGTTGCTTGCCATTAAGAGGTATTCTGTTGATTTCGGATTATTCCTGCTATCAATCAGCTGTTATACACTGTTTGCAAATCTGCAGGAAAGGCTCACTTCAACATGCGTATATTTTGTGTATGTCTACAGTTTCATATTTATGAATATTTCTCCTAATAGACAGCAACATCTTTTATCCGAACCGTAGAACTTGGAGGAAGAGGCTGTGCGTCTTCATTATTTGATCTTTTAAGAGTCCATGTGAAGGGGCTTTCAAACTTTGTTAATTTTATTGACAAGCTGCAAGAAATTCTTGGTGAAATCATAAATCCAAGGTAATAAAATTTCTGTTATGTTTTTGTCTTGTTGAGCACTTTTTTTTTTTTCTTGTGCATGTGTCTTGAGGAGAAGGAACAAAAGAAAATCTAATCACTTATTTAATATTTCAGAGCAAATATTTACAACTTAGATCTTATTAGAAAATATAAATATTGGAAAAACAATTGGAGCAAGCTTGTAGATTTTTTTTTTTAGGTTATTGTTTATCTTAATTTTTTTACAAAATTGAGGTACGTATGGCTATTTGGTTAGCTTCCTAGTTGTGAGTGAAGTTCCAAATATTTCAATCGTGTGTCTGGTAAGTACATAAACTGATATTTGCTTTACTACTACTTCCTTGTTAATTACTTCCTTTTTGTCATTTCATTGTCTATACCCTTATATAAAGGAGTATTTTTATTGCTGCTGACAAATGATGGCATTGGTTATTTAGCCTTTCTTTTCTCTTCTTTTTAATTATGTAAGCAAAGCAAAAGAATTATTTCTTAGGAAGGCTCTGGTGAAATCACTGATTTTGAATGTTTTTGAAGACCTGAAGTTAGCCTTTTGGACAGGCTTGTAAGCGTGAGATCAAGTAGAGAGAAGTCTAAGTGTAATACAGGAATTTGAATTGGTAAGTGCTGATATTAGTACGAAGAGCAGAGCAATTTTCTTAAGCATTATAGAAATCAGTGATTTTTTTTTTTTTTTTTTTTATTTTATAGTCAGTAATTTTTCGATACAAAACTTTAGCAAATCAGCTGTAATAGTTCTGTCTTCGATACTAAAGAATCTTTTATTGGCTTGAATTAGTCTAATCCACATAGTGGAAAACAAAATGTTATAAGCAAACCATAAGCATTATTTAAATTACTGTTCAAATTGCATTGAAGCCAGAAATGGGAAGTATTTCTGAAGTTGTTTTGCAGTTTTCATTTTACTTTTTAATTCTGCTTCTTTGTTCTTTAATTTCAACATCTTGGATGCCAGAGACATGCTGTCTGTGTTGGTAATTAAAGAAAACTTGACTCAACATCTAATGTATACTTTTTTCTTTATTTAAATCATACCTGGCACTGTACATTGATAAAAATGACAAATGGAAAATTATTTATGTGTGTGAACTTACCTGAAAAAATGGTCTTTCCACCCTAAAAAGTATGTACAGTTCAGCAAAGTGTAAGTTAAAATGCTATATCTTGTTAATTATCCTTCTGTTCAAGGCATGTGAGAAAAATCTGAGTGGGATAGTTGCTCGGAATTAGCGGTTTCTAATTGGGAGAATTCTCTAGAGCTTGGAAATTCTTTTTAGCATTCAGCTATTTATTCTGTGGATTTTTTTTTATTCCTGTTGCTGTACCTGCTGTCCTTTCCCTGGCATTCTATTCCTATTGTTGTCATTCTTTATAGATAGTATGACAATCTGTTTCGCTTTGAGATATAGATATCATTAACGTCAGATTCTGGAGTCTTCATTAGGTTACATGTATACATGTAGGTGTCACTCGTTGTATCACTGACCAAGAATAGAAGGTAGTTGTACTGTGGTGTTTCTAGTATTGCTTGTACTCTATATGGGCTTTATAACTTCATGATATAAAATATTACTGTTGTTTTTATATGTGTATCTCTATAGTGCTCAGTGCTTATAGAAATATACCAATCATAGAATGGTTAGGGTTGGAAGGGACCTTCAAAGGCCATCTAGTCCAACCCCCCTGCAAGGAGCAGGGACATCTCCAACCAGATCAGGTTGCTCAGAGCCTCATCCAGCCTGGCCTTGAACATTTCCAGGGATGGGGCATCCACCACCTCTCTGGGCAACCTGTTCCAGTGTTCTACCACTCTCATTGTAAAAAATTTTTTCCTAATATCTAATCTAAATCTACCTGCCTCTATTTTGAAACCCTTACCTCTCGTCCTATCACAACAGGCCCTACTGAACAGCCTCTCCCCATCTTTCCTGTAGGCCCCCTTGAGGTACTGGAAGACCGCTATCAGGTCTCCCTAGAGCCTCCTCTTCTCCAGGCTGAACAGCCCCACCTCTCTCAGCCTGTCCTCACAGGAGAGGTGCTCCAGCCCTCTGATCATCTTTGTGGCCCTCCTCTGGACCCTCTCCAACTGGTCCATGGCCGCCTTATGTTGGGGGCTCCAGAACTGGACACAGTATTCCAGATGGGGTCTCACCAGGGCAGAGTAGAGGGGGAGAATCACCTCCCTCAACCTGCTGGCCACGCTCCTCTTGATGCAGCCCAGGATGCGGTTGGCCTTCTGGGCCGCAAGAGCGCATTGACAGCTCATGTTGAGCTTCTCGTCCACCATCACTCCTAAGTCCCTCTCCTCAGGGCTGCTCTCAATCCATTCTCCGCCCAGCCTGTATTTGTGCCTGGGATTGCCACGACCCAGGAGCCTGCAGGACCTTGCACTTGGCTTGGTTGAACTTCATGAGGTTGGCACAGGTGCATCTCTCCTGCCTGTCAAGGTCCCTCTGGATGGCATCCCTCCCCTCCTTAGTGTGTTGATGGCACCACATAGCTCGGTGTCGTCAGTGAACTTGCTGAGGGTGCACTCTATCCCACTGTCCATGTCACCGACTAAGATGTTGAACAGGGCCAGGTCCAACATGGAGCCCTGAGGGACGCCGCTCTTGACTGGTCTGTACTTGGACATTAGGCTATTGACCACCACTCTCTGAGTTCGGCCATCCAGCCAATTCCTTATCCATCAAGTGGTCCATCCATCAAACCTGTATCTCTCCAGTTTAGAGATAAGGATTTCATGCGGGACAGTGTCAAATGCCTTGCAGAAGTCCATGTAGATAATGTCCGTTGTCCACTGATGCTGTCACCCCGTCATAGAAGGCCACCAAATTGGTCAGCCATGATCTGCCCTTGGTGAAGCCACGTTGGCTGTCACCAACCACCTCTTCCTCCTAATCCAATCAGTTGTCTGTCTTTGAAAGAATCTTCATAAGTATGCTGAAGTTCTCAAATATTATAGAACTGGTATATAGCTTAGAAAGGGTCACAACACTGGTGAACAAAAAGATATTTTTCTTAAGTGCTTGGTAAGCCATATGAGCGAGGAGTGTCTGTATGTCCTGCCTGTGATGTGACAGTTACTGTGAATTCCAGAAGATGCAATTTTACACACTAAATTTCTCTAGTTCTGTTACTACTGCAATCTAAAAAGCAGAGAAAAATCCCCAACAATGCAGCAAAAGTTTTGGTTGCTTATTCTTTAGAAGTCTGCTGAGAAATCTAAGAGCGAACTGGACAACCGATCTGCAGTATTGCTGTTTCTCTGATGTAGAGATTAGCCAAGCTGCAAAACCGGGTCTCAGTATTTGCTATGCCATAAGAAAAATGCAGGGTTTTTTCATTGTTTACTTAATGATTAGAAGTCTGGCATTTAAGTTTCATCTTGTTACAGTGGAGATCTTATGAAACTTGAACTTGCGCGAAATACAAAGTGGCCAAATAAGTACCCGCCATTGTGAAACACATGTTGAAAAGAAGCTTTCTTCATCTGCCTGAGTCAAGTTCCTTTGCATTGGAAACCCAGAAACTGAATTGAAGATGTTGGACAGTGATGGGATGTGCTTAAGAATATTTTCAGCATTGTAGGAGATATGGTGCAACCAAGTATCTGCTAACCTATGGAGAATAACAAAAATATATTTCTCATCCCCAAGTCATTCAGCTAAGAAACTGAACAGGAAGGAGATGGGACAAGGGAAGGGAAAACTGTCAAACAGAGTGGAAATTTTATGAAAATATGATGATTTTATTCAAATATGGTATGAAGTATAAGCAGACCTGATGGCAGAAGAAATAGAAAGATATAATGAACTTTGGTAGTTTCAAGGTGTATTCACTGAGCAGAATGAACATTCTTACAAATCTCTGGAATTTTGAAATAGTTCAAGTTTGCTTCTTCTCATTCTCCGGATGTCTAAGATTAGAAGAAATCACTAATCTTTCAAGAATCAGTATCATGAACAGCCCTTAAAGTTGGGGATGCTGTAAAACTTGTAACCCTAGAACTATTTACAGGTTCTGTACATTTAAGACTTGGACAATATTTATGCAGTAAATAGAGAGCTTGGATGTTCTACTTTTTTTGCTGGTTTCTTGACAAGAAACATATCGATGTTTTATTTGTCAGTTTAGTTGGTGATTATTATACACCTGAGGATCTGGAAATTCTGCTGGTATAAGTGAAAAAGTGCAGTACTAATCCATCATTTTGGAAGTCCTATTTTAGGCCAGGCAATAATGCTTCTTGCATCTGGAAAGATCTTGCTTATTCTGTTTCTGGAATGACTTTTTTTCAAGTACATAAAAGACGTATGTGACTTAAAACTGATTAAAAGGCATTTGTGTTATTGGTTGCTGCGCTTGTAGGTTCGTATAGATATATGTGTGTGTACATATATATATATATTTTTTTTTTAAAGTCCACACTAATTTTGTAGAGTGGCAAAGTTGGTAGATGGGCCGTAAATTTTCTTCTTGAATTGGGCCCTTACTTGGCTGCGAGCACTGACCGCTAGGTGACACTATTGCACAGCTCACCTCAGGAGCTGTTGAACTCTGAAGTTGGCTGCATTGTTTAATTTAACACACTTCAGTGAGTGTTACGCTTTGGAGTGGGTCTTCATTTCAGTTCCATGAGCAGTCTTCTACAGTCAGTTGTAGAAGTTATACAGCTTGACTTGATCGTGCATGTGGATTAGCGCATTGAGCTTTCCCTTGAGAGGGAAAATGCTTTTTCTTATGTGTTGTGTTTGTGAAGCTGTGAGTGCATCTAGAGATGCAGTAGTATTTTGGGAAAGAAAGCATACAAGACTTTCTGTTTTTGTGCTAAATGTTTGGGTTAATTGGATAGTGCTCACACAGCCCTGGAGTTTTGTTCTAAAGTTGCTGGAAAGTTGTGCAAGCGTATGCAAAACATTGTCTATAGGACTCTCTAAACTTAGGATCATAGAATAATTCAGGTTGGAAGGGACATCAGGAGGTTTTTGGTTCAACACCCCGCTCAAAGCAAGATCAGTTATGGGGTTGGCCTAGGTTAATCAGGGCTGTATCCTGTCAAGCTTTGAAAACTTCCAAGGATGGGGAGACTGCAGTTTCCGTCTTAGCAATCTATTCCATTGCTTGAGTGTTCTCATGGTGAAAAGTTATATTGAGTTGGGACCTGTCTTTTTTTTTTCAGTTTATGCCTATTGTCTCTTTTCCTTCCACTAACTGACAACATGAGGAGCCTGGCTCCATCTTCTTAGTTACCTTCTTGTAGGTATTGGAAAGCTGTTGGATTCCCCTGAAGCGTTCTCTTCTCTGGACTGAACAAGCTGTTCCCCTAGCTACTTCTTACAGGGCATGTCTCCCTGACCACGTTGGCAGCCCTCTGCTGAACTTGTTCCAGTTTATCAGTGTCTTTCCTGGACTGGGGGGCCCAAAACTGGATGCAGTATTCTAAATTTGGTCCAACGAGTGCTGATTAGAGAGGCATAATCACATTCCTCAGACTACTGGCTACGCTACTGTCCGATGCAGCCAAGTATACTGTTGGCCTTCTTTGCTGCCAAGGCACACTCCTGGCTCACAGTTAACTTGCTGAACATGCACCAAGACTCCCAGGTTCTTTTACACAGAATGCTCCCCAGCCAGTATCATTGCAAGGGATTATCCCTTTCCAAGACTTTGCACGTCCTGTTGAATTTCATTGGTTCCTGTCAGCCCATTCATCCCATCTGTTTAGGTATCTCTGCATGGCAGCTCTTCCCTCAAGCATATTGGCCATTTCATCAAATTTGGTGTCATCTGCAAACTTGAAGAGCATGTATTTTTATCAGCAAGCCACTGCCAAAGATATTTAAAAGAAAAAAAAACCAAAACAACAGGTTCCAGGGCAGGCCCCTATGGTATTCCATTTGTTACTGGCCTCTGGGTAGAGTACAAGATGTTTAGTACCTTCTGAGCCTGATCATGAAACCAGCTTTTTAACTCCTCTAGTTGTCAATCCAGACTGTAACATCCAAATTTTGTATGTTGAGAATATTTTCTGACAGTGTTGAAAGCCTTGCTACAGTCAAGGTAAATGGCATCCACCATTCTCTCCTGTTCTGCAAAGCTAGCCATTTTGTTATAGGAATCAAATGGATTGTTCAGGCATAATTTACATTTGATAAATCCATGCTTATAGTTACCAGCCACCATCTAATACTTCACATGCCCAGAAATGTTTTCCCAGAGGACTTTACATTCTCTCAGGGAGCAAAGTGAGGCTGATGAGCCTGTGCTTCCCCGAACTGTCCTTTTGGTCCTTTTTGCAAACACTTGACTCCGTTTGTCAGGGACCTTCCCTGATCCCCATGACCTTTCAAGGATGGTACAGAGTGGCCTTAGGAGGACATCAGCCAGTTCTATTTGTACTCTTGGATGGAGCCTGTTTAGCTCTATGGGTTTATATGGGCTCAGTTTTGTCAAGTAAACCCTGGCTTGATCCTTATCTACTGCTGGTAGTTCTCCTCTGAAAACTTTTTCTAATCAGAGGCCTAGGACACCATGTTGGTGAAGACTGGTGAAGACAAAGAAGGCATTGAGTACCTCAGTTTTATTTGTGTACACTGTTGCAAAATCTCCTGCCATCTTGTGTAAAGCCATTTTGCGTTGAAACTCTGTCATCAGATCACTGTTTAGCCAAGCTGATCTACAGATATTTTTACACATTTTCCTGAATATCGTGATGGACAGTTCTTGTGCTTGTAATGTGCTGTCATTAATAACATTAAGGCTTTCCTGAGCTCCTTTGCCTTTTAGAACTTTCTTATACGGGATTCCATCTACCAGTGCACTGAATAAGCTGAAATCTGCTCTCCCAAAGTCAGTCTGTACTCTGCTACTGGCTTTCCTTGCTCCGCTAGAATCTTGAACTCCACTACTTCATGATTGCTACAGGCAAGGCTGCCATTAGTTTTCTATTTTATTTTTTCTCTGTATCCCTGACCAATTCTTCCTTATTAGTGAGTAACAGACCCAGCTGTGAGTAAGCCTATGTATCATCCATCCAGTATCCCCGACACCCTCTAAAAATGTAACTGCTTGCATCCCATTGTGATGCTCTTCCAGCAGGTGTTGGGGTGGTGGTGGTGAAGTGCCCTGTGAGAACCAGGATCTATGATACAGAGACCTGCTGAGAGTTGCTTTAAGAATACTTTGCCTGTTTCCTCATGTGTGATGGGTTGTCTACAACCAACTCTGACCCTGATTTACAAGCTCTCAATGAGCCTTTTGTCTGTCCAATGGAAGAGTTTCTCCATACGTCTGAGCTGCTCCTGCATATAGAAGGCACTCCCCAACCTTGTCTTCCCTGAAGAGTTTGTTGTATTAGACCTTTGCAGCACTATAGCTGTCAGGCTATCCCACCATGTCTTGGTTATTCCAAATAAAGTTGTAGTTCTGTAACCACGAGGAGCTTATATTCCTTCTGACTTGTTCTGTTGTGTTTTCCTGGATAAATCTCTTTAGACTATTTAAAAATATTTGCAATGTGCTATTTCTCAGTAAAATACTGAGAACTTAGACACTCTAGCAGTTTCCCATCTCATAGCATTGTTGAAATGAACAATATTTTGGTGTTCAATATTTACAGTGAAAGTTACTGATTATATAGAATGACCCAAATGAAGACTGTATTAGCATTCTACCACGTTAACAAAGATTGTGCTTGTGACTTAATTAAAAACATTCTTACATTTTGAAGAAAAAAAAAATATCAGAAAGGCTTGTGTAAGAAAATAGTTATTTTATAAAAACAAAAAATTAGGTTTAAACCAGACACTTAAGAAATTTTCTCTGAAAATGCTTGCCATTTCAAAGACTTTAACCTAATTTTGAAGTAGATTATCTGCTTCACATACACATTTACCTTTATAATGGAAATACTGATATACTTTAATCTGATTGCCTTCATTTCAATTTAATGTTGGGAATCTTTTACAATATATTTAGAAGTAAATAATTTAAAAAATAAACAGAATTGTGGTTTAAATTGCATTTGCAAGAAATATTTTTTTTTTTGTTGAAAAAGCTGATCTTTTGAGGGTAAGTCTGACTTAAGACATCTCAGTTGAAGTGTGGTATCTTAAGTGCTCCAATTGTATAATACTGCATTTAATTAAATTGTGGGTTTTGTAATTTGCTGTCCCTTTCCTTAACTTCTTAATTTAGGCTGGTGCTGGAGAATACACTGACCGTTATGTCCTAGATATTGAAATTCAAGTATTGTCCCTTAATTTAAAAGAAGACATGGAAGCTGTGGTTCTGTGGCACTCTGATATCAGTGCTGGATTAAAAAATCTTACCCTTTTGCCATCATGAAGATATCAAACTACTAGTTCATCTGTTCCCGTAGCCTTCCTTTAATCCAGACTTGAGAAGCAGTCTGCCCGTAATTCCAATCCTGATAACTTTCAGTAAATTGCAGGAAAATTATTATGTTGAGAGGGATCTATTAAGCTGGATATCTTATGGTAGAACAATGTAGCTGTAGTATGGAACGCACATGGCTGCTCATCAAGAATCTTATTCTGAGAAGAATACTTGTTTAGCTTTATAGTAGCTTTGTCACAGGACTTAAGGAGCATTGCTTGGTATGGAGAGTATATAAAATTAATCTTGGAGAGAACAGACACTGACAGAACACCAAGTTTGGTTTTTGCAGTAGATGATTGGGGAAGTACCATATCTTTTAGATGGTGGCACTTCCTGAGGAAAAGTCACTCTTAGCTTGGTGGAAAAAAGCCCAAAGATATAAATTTTTGGCAGTACAGCAAAAGTGACAGCAGCAACATAGAAAAGTACTTAGCAACAGGATTGGTTTTTTTTCTGTGCTTTTATTGTAGATCTAATAAACTGCAAAACTCTGAAGGGCCTAAAGTAGGGTCTTCACCTAATATTTACTTCTGTATGGTTTGAAAAATTAGAGTAATAGTGCATGCATCCATTATTTGAGGTGAAATTTTTGAGTACTAGGAGTGTTTTGATATAGTTACTTTTTTTCTTTTGCTGATGCATCAGTCAACTTATGTATATTTAAAATATAATTTTATTGTTGAAACTTTAAAATCTAAATTAACATGAACTACTAACTTTAAAAAATGTATGCATATAACATAATTAGAAAAAAACTTGAGTTTGCTTTAAAGGCACACTTACTGATATGTTAAGCGCATTTGTATGTTGTATTGTTTCTTAGATAAATTTTGTCCTTATCTACTCAAGTAGATGAAGCTGTAGTTGACATTATGTTTCTTTGCATTTGAGATTGCTACTCTCTTCATATAGTTCTAAATTAAAAAAATCAGATAACTGTTCAGTTCTTATAAAGTTCAAGAACAGCTTCCTAAGTCCACAGCCAGGAAAAGGCTGTGATTCCCTCCCACTCTGTAATCACTAGGTATTTGTAATCTGTTTCAAGACATTTGTTCTCACTACGTAAGTTAGATAGCTATATATTTATCATCTATTTTTTTTTACCTTTGTTGGAGAAGTTGAATTAATAAAAATATTGACCTTAGTATAATAGAATTTTGATATATTCTGTTCTGTTCTTGGAATAGGCTTCAGGAGTCTGTTCTGCTTTTTATCAAGTTTTGAATATTGTCCATATCCTCAATGTTTTGTTTTTTTTTCTTCTGTATGCTACTTTAATCTTTTCCACAAAAGATGTATTTCCAGAAAATAAATAAAAGTGCTTCTGCATCATATTATCTTTGCACACTAAGACCTCAGTTCTGTACGAAGAGCTCTTGCCAATATCACTTAGATTTTAGGTAGGCAGAGGAGCTTGTTTATACGATTATCTCAGTAGGAACAAAGTAGACAAGGAATGCAATTAGTTTCTTATGGATTAGATACCTCCACATAAGAAAACATGGTTTGCTAAGGAAAAAGAGATAGAAATAGATAGGACTGGGATACAGATGATGTAAGGCAAAAAGGTTCAAGCAGGCACAAGATCTAAGAATATTTTCAGTAGAAGCAGCCAGTAACAGAAGATATGATTTATACAACGCTTGGTTAACAGGTAGTTTTACATTGTACTATTTTTTTAAAACTCCCTTTAGAAGCACTGATGTAAATAAGACATTTTTAGCATGTGAATCATTTTATCTTCCTGTAGACATCTGTTTTGCTCTGTCTGCAAGACGGGTGAGATGAATCCCACCTGAACTGTCCTACTCCTCTTTTAGTGCTCGTTCATGCTGAAAATGGTAAGCTATTCCTTCTGTCAGCAAACATAAAATGTTTGGGAACTTGTTAATTTAAAAAAAAAATTAAATTACGGTTATCTGTAAAATTAAACATTTAGAGGCTGCCAGTGAAGTCTCAATTCTGTTGCCTGAGATGCATGCATTAACATAGTCTTTAATTATGAACTCACGTATTTTCCCCTCACCCACCCATTAGTCCTGGCTTTTGTCGATAGGAAATAAGAGTAAATTGAGACCCTGTAATGGAAGATAGTAGTGTGTGTTGGACAGTTTCTAGCTGCTGAAGCAAATGAAGAATAGTGCAGGCCATCAGAGGCTTGGTTCTAGGTCTCTTCTGCTATAGACTTACTATGGAATACTGGATAGATGTGCTGACGACAACATTTGGACTTTGCTGAGTCCATTCTGTGGAAGATCACCACTGTACTGTTGCATCCATGCTTTTGTGTCTGAACATTCCCTGCCAGACAGTGGCAGGTGGTTGTTTCTATAGCATTGAGTTTTTTAGCATATATAATTACTCGGGTGGATTTTCTTTGGTTATTTCTATCCTAGATAAAAATAGCAATGGGTTTCCTAGTTGAGGCTTCTTTCAGTTCATACTTGTTGAACAAAGAAATATTGTTGCACGTGAGACTGAACAGAAGATCATATTATTAGCGTTTAAAAAAATTGCTATTTTACAATATCTATCATAGTGGTAACTGACAGATGTTTACTACTAACTGGATTTGATAGAAGTCCTTCTTCAATATGACTTAAAAGACCATGGATGTGAGACTGAAGCACTTTATCCTAGAATATTTCATGTCAGCAGCCTATGGTCTGAATGAAACATCAGAGAAGCTTGTTAGCAGGCACCCTGACTAGAAATGGACATGGTCCTGCGAGTTCTCTATTGCTTTAGACATTGGCATTGCTTTGTTTAATGTATCAAGTTCATTCTTGAATTCAGTTAGATTTCCTGCTCCTTTTTCAGAATAAAGAATTACAATTCTTAACTTTTGCTGCTGTAAAAATTGCCTTTGCATGCAGATAACTTTGCCCATGTAATTCCATATTCAAAACAAACCTTTGCTGCCCATCTGGCCAGGTGGATAACAGTTTTCAGCCTTATTCCATTCATATAAACACTTAATTTCTAGTACAATGCCAGATATTTTAAAGTTCATCTAAGATAAACTGATTTCCTACATAATATAAACCTAAAAAAGAGTAATATCGGAGCAATCTGGTATAGATCTCCTTTTTGTAAAAACAAACACTCCCCCCCCCCCAACCCTACAAAAACAAAACCAAACAAAAAAACAAAAACAAAAACCAAACCTGAAACAAAAAAAAAGCCTGAAAAAACCTTAGTTGTATTTTTACTGCATTTTCCTTTTATCTTCATGCTTTTAGTTAATCTTTTAAAACTCACTAACAATGAAGTCCTACTAGTGATCTGAAGTTGCTCAGGTAATTTATTTGATTGATTTAAATAGAACTATTATATTTATTGTTAAATTAATTCATAGTTTCATGTTCAAGATGGTTACTTCTTAATTTGTTTTTTTGTTCCAGTGGATTGTGTTTTCTCCGAAAAGTTATACTTCTTTTTTTTTTTTTTTTTAACTATAGAAAGGACTCTGTAAACATGGACAGAGCCCTAGCCATCTCCATTTGTGGTCTAGATGGCATATATAAAGTCTCCTCCTGAGACTGGCTTGAACCTACTTTTTGAAACTGCTAGACATGGTTAGTGAGGGCTTACTAGAGAAAGCTTTGAAATATTTATGAAATAGACAGATGAGGTGGATTCAACATTTTATAAATGTATTCAAGACTAATAAGACAAACCTCACAACATAACTTATTTTGTTATCTCATCCTGATGTGCAATGGCATAAGCTATGGCACAGTGTTCCAGTACTAATCCACACACATTAGATCAGCATTTTATATCTTGGCCTGTTTATATAAATTTTACTTGAAGTATGAATAAACTTTTCATTTTCTTTGCTCCAGTTAGTACTGTGTATATCTGATGGTGAACTGGAAGTCTTTCCTGGAAAAGAAGAAGGAATATGGGAAGAAAAAGAGATTAAATGAACTCTACTTCTAATAGCAAATATCCTTAGTTGGCATTGGGTAGTAGAGGCAAAAAAATAAATGTAGAATATGTTTTTATCAGAGTTTTGGGGTTTGTTTTTTTTTTTTTTTTTTTTTTAGTGAAAAGCTACAAGGTAATTGAGTCACATACAGAGCATAGCATTTAAATTAAGGGCATGATTATCTTAATTAACTGATGCCCAGTGCTATATGTATAATAATACTTTTTCTTCCAGCATACAGACACACATATGTATGTAAAATGTGTGGAAATAATAACAATGTAGATTAAGCTTAAGATATCTGTAGACAGAAAGGACTGAACCTGGCTTTCAAAGACAGCTTCAGTCAATCCCTTCACCTGCTTGTTTGCTTGGAATTCTAGGTACAGCACAGTATTTATGAAACAGATACTACTCATTTAATACAATGCTTTTCTCATTTGAGGGTATTATTATGGAAAGTGTTAGTTTAGGGCTGAGGGAAATAAAGGAGTTTGGCAAGAAGCATCAGACTTGGCAATGGTTCCTGTGTACATCTGAGACGGAACTTTTCTTCAGCAGTGCTCTCTTCTTACCTTTTGATAACTTTCACTGGGTGATTTTTTTTTTCTTTTCCCCTTGAACTTTTAATTCTTTTGTGGTTAGACTGAATTGTGGTTTTTGGAGCAGAGGTACACCTGCATCCTCTCTCTCTTTTTTCTTTCTTTTTTTTTTCTTTAAAAAAAACCAAAACAAAAAAACCACAACAACAACAAAAAAAAAGAACCAAACCAAAAAAACCTCAACCAAACAAAAAACCCCAACAAACCACCAACCCTATCCTTTCTAAGATTTGGATGGTTCTTGACCTGTATGCAGAGAGATTTCACATGGTGACTTTTTGTTTGGCTGTATACGTTGTGCTTAAATTTCTGCAAAGAACAAGTTTTTATGTTTAACCAAGCCTGCCAATCTAATGTGAATTGAATAATCTTTAATCTGTAAAAGTTAGAGCTTTAAGTTTGACCTGGAAAAAAAAGCCAAAAAAAAAAAAGTTTCAAGTTAACTTCAGGTTTTCTAAGTTATTTATGGGAGTTTTGTTTAGCCAGGATAAGCCAAAACAGCAAGGTCTCTGGCCCTGTTCCCTCCATGTATTTTAACAGGAAACAATATAAACAAACTAGATTTCCTCTGACTGAATTCCTATTCTTACCTAGCTGTGCCCACTTATTTTGTATTTTATATGAATGTAGACACACAGTTTTGTTTAAGTTCTCCCAACTAGAATTCTAAAATTCATCTTCAGCATTTGATGTGTAAAAAAGATACTGCTCTTTCAATTTTCAAGATATCTTTTAGGGTATGTCACCTGGAGTAATAAAGCCATTGCCATTGCTTTGGGTTTGGTTTTTTTTTTTTTTGGCAGAGCAGTGATTTGTAGCATTATAGATGTATCTGAAAATTCTACCAGAGGTTCTGATAGCGATGGATCGGTTCAGGGTATGTGAATAAATATGGAACTGTTTTGTACAGTCCATGGTATAGTTAAATCAAAACTATTGGTGTCTCAGCTAGATAGATGGATGTTAGGTTACACTAAACATGCTGCATTTCTGTTTTCATTTGGACTATGAACCTAACTCTTAGGGGGAAAAAAAAAAAGAAATAAAACTTCAGTAATTCTGCTGTTAAAAGTAAGATTTAATAGACTACCTTTTTTTAGAGTGGGCCGTTCTGTCCAATTTTATCCAAATATTAGATGTTGCAGGAAAGTGGTTAGTGCTTCTTAAAGTCTGGGAAAAGGAACCGTAGGTTAATTGGAAAGGGAAAATGGATTATTATAGTAGATAATGAAGCAGATTGACCGCAGAGGAAGAATTCTTAGAGCAGGAGTTCAGAATGAACAGAATTGTTTTTGTTGCTTTTGCCTGACCTTACACTTAAGCTTCATAAAACTAAAAAAAAAAAAAATCTGACAGGAAATCAGTCTTGTAATTGAACTTAGCATTACAAGCATTGGAGGTTTTTTTTTTTTGTCAAAAACATAGTGATGGTAAGGCTGGGTTGTTTTGTTGCTTTTTTTTTTTCCCACTTGTTTCCATTTAATTTTTTGAGTAACTACTGTCACTGCAGAGAATCTACATTGCTTTAAGGATATGAAATGTGATTGTACAACTTAAAAAGAAGGGTCCACAAGTACAGGATCCTGTCTCTAACACTGGCAATAAATACATGCCCTGTAAGAACAGGGAAAATGTTTGTTACTTTTCCTGAGTGCTGTCTCAATCTCTAATTTCAGTTTGGGGTATTTTCTGAACACAGAGTTCTACTAATTTTTTCCTGGGAATCAGTTGTTTTTTTTTTTTTTTTTTTTAAAGAATGCAGCCTTTGTGCCTCTTGTTATGATTTTATTTCTTCCTTTATTCTTACATGTGTTATCAGCTGGTATTCAAAGGTGAAAATAACTGTATGTGAAAAAGTAAAAGGGGATGGAATCAATTAAAAAACCTCTGTAAATTAGAGCTAAAAATAAAATATAGACTACCACACTCTGAAAAGCTTGAGGAAAATAAGTAGAAAGAGAATTAAATTGAAGATAAAATGTCACAGGGAAATAATAAAGTCCTTATATGTACATTATGTTAAACAGGAGATAAATGATTGCTTGGTGGGGCAAAGGGAGTCTTGATTATAATCAACTTTGTCAGTCTGGATGATGGGCTCATGTTCTGAGAAGACTGGAGAATTGATGATAGTTTCCAAACAGCATGTAACTTCAAAAACCTTTTGGGAAGAGGTATATTAGTGCATTATGATGTAGGAGAGCTGAGTGGTGGTTCTAATACTTTTTTTTAGTTGCCTGAACTCAAGCAATGGTAAAACATACAGTATTTCACTTAATGTTTTGTGTAGTACTAGACAAAACTATTAAGGTTTTAACTCAAGGGATTTGTTCTGTCTTTCACTGAATCTTCATTAAAATAAGTCAACACGTTTGCTGTCTCATCTCAGACGTGATTAAAAAACTATATTAAGGTCTGTGATCCCCTAGCTAATTTACTTAACTTCGTTCATAGCATGGGTTTTGCACCTGCTTCCACACATCACACTTGCAAAATGAGCAGCTCACTCTTAACACTTGGATTTTCCATTCTTGTGATGGGACTATACTCACTCTCATTATAAGCTTTAAGTTATTTTATTCATTTTGAGTAGCATTGTTCAGGGCAGCGCTTTCAACCGCTGAGTGGAAAGATGCACTTACAAATGGCCAGTGGAATTCTTGGAGTTGTAGCTGCTGCTTCTTATTCCAGGTCTGCGGTAAATCAAGGTGCACTGTCACAACAGCCTCAGTCCCCCTGCCATTATTTGCACACAGGATCTCTGGGCTTTCCTGTGATTCTTCAATATTTTTTTTTTCTTTCTTTCTTCCCCCCCTTACATACTCAGGATAATGTGGCCTACCTGGCAGCCTGTTGTGTTTCCATTTTTATAGAATATGTAGATTTTGCAGTCTGACGGAGCAAGACATGGTGTAGTTCTGTGAGTACTGCCTTTGAAGCATCATTTGTACAACTGTAACTGCTAATCACTCAAGAGTTTTGCTGGGGAGAGACGCAATAGTTCTAATCCAAACGTGATCCCAGTAGTCTATCATAGATGCAATATGGGTGGTTCAAGGTACAGGGTCATGAAATGAAATTAGCAATCTAAACATAGTTTTTGTACGCTCACAAATGCCTTCTTTTCCTTCTATAAGAAGAGAGGAAATGAAGCCCCTTTATCAATCAGATTAATTTTTTTTTTTTTAATCTCAAACTGCATGGACATTTCAGAATTAAACTACTAGGTGCTTTTCTGTAGGCATTTTTTCTGACTGATTAAAAAAGAGATTAGTAGTGTGTGCCTTTATGGCAAACAGTGGTGTTCATCTAGTCTAATTACTATCTATTTAAATAGAATTGAAAGCAGATTGATATTTTGAAGCACTTTCATGAAGCACAAAAGACTCAAAATCTAACAAGCTGTTAAATTGGATGCGTGTCCCAGTGAAACATTTTGTTTACATTTAGCAGCTTATGAGCAAAACAGTAACTATAGGTTTAAATAAAGTACTTTGAACTTTTATGGAGAAGTTAGTTTTGTGTTGCAGCTCAGAGTATTACTAAATGCTGAATTCATTACCTTTCCTTATAATATTTTTTCTTTTTTAGCAAGCTATTATGTTGGACAATACTTCTACACCGCTGTTTGATTTAAAAGATCAAAGCTGTTATCTGAAGAGTTTTGATTAACTGTGAAGACTGGCTATGTTCAACACTAATAGGTATACTAAAGTGCTGCCAAGATTAATGTGGAGATGACCCTGTGCCTATTTTCAGACTCGCAGGGGGGCAGATTCTGTCAACAGTGAAGATGCATTTGATAAAAGGCCGAAGCAATGGGGATCCTTTCTGTCAGGCAGTAGAGGAAGTTGTACAAGATTTGGATTTGAAGATTAAAAATATTATCGATTCACAACATGAAGTCTTGACTGCCAGCACTACTGGAGTCAGTCCAGCACGGGTAATGGCACTTCTTTTGTTCTTTTTACTATTTAGCTTTACAATAAATCAAATGTATTTTCCCTATTGTGTTTCTTTTTTATTTTCTAGAGGACTTTACATAAAGTATTATCTTCTCCTAACAGTACAGAGCAGTGTCATTTCATCTACACTGTGTTTTTAAACTTATTGGAAGACTTATGTTTGAGAATTACAGTGTGGATTTCAAAAAGCTGATTTACTTAAACTAAACTTCTTACCTCAAAATTGTAAATCAAATACTCTTCAAAATTTATTTTTTTTGGCAGTTGTTATAGATGTAACCTTATAACTGTCAGACTTGCCACTAATTTCAAGGCAGTAGAGCTATAAAAAATTTCCAAACAAAAAACTCATGAAAATGGAACCAAGATTTGAGAACGTTCATCAGTGATTTTGAATAAAATACACAGGTTTTAATTAGCTCAGCATCAAGTATTTTCTAAGGGTAAAGCATTCAAAATAAGGTTAAATATGAAAAGTCCAAAACATGGTGAAATGTGGAGTGGGAGAGAAATAAAAATAAAACCCCAAACAGTCCAAGTGTGAGTTTTTATCTTTTAGTGTTTCAAGACATTAATGAAACTATTAATGATTTTAGTTTCATGGCAGGAATCAGAATATTTGCAGTTCTTTAAGTCAGATGTGGAGAGCAGAATAGAGGCTTTCTATTTGTGGTTACAAAAAAAAAATTACTAAAAAATTGCTTTTCCAAAATATTTTGTGCTTCTTATTGTTCTCCATAGGTCAAGTTCGTAGTCTAATGACTGTAGAAATGTTTACCAGTATCCTTGTCAAGGAAGAAGATCACAAAGATGTTTGTATCCTAACGTTAGGAAATGTGCTCTCCCATTAAGAGCAGTGTGAAGTTAATAATTTTCTCAAAATGGGCACCTGAGGGCAGCTTATGAACTTAATTGTATTGCTGTGAGTGTGTGGTTCTATGTTTTAGCCAGTTCTTGAGTCTAAGTTAATTGATTACTGGAACATCCGATCTACTCATGAATGGGCAGATTCTTCTATAGTGCTTCTCAGTGAGGAACCTTCAGTACATAATAGAGGACAATGAGCTTTAAGCTATTCTTCTCATCATACTCTCTGCAGTACATCCATACTCACCACAGTATGGGTATAACTGAGAGCTATCAGACATGACTCTGGGTTGGATATGACTGATGCGACACTTGGCTTGACAAATCTAGTGCTGTATCTAGTGCTGTATTGGGTTTACATGGTAAGATTTTGGTAGTGGGGAGGGCTGCAGCGGTGGCTTCTGTGAAAAGACACCAGAAGCTGCCCCCATATCGGACAGAGCTAGTTCCAGCCGGCTCCAAGACTGTCCTGCCACTGGCCAAAGCTGAGCCAATCAGTGACGGTCCTAACGCCTCTGTGATAACATATTTAAGAAAGGGTGAAAAATGCTGTGCAACAGCAGTTGGGAGTGAGAACTGAGAATACATGGGAGAAAGAACTATGCAGACACCAACCTCAGTGAAAAAGGAGGGGGAAGAGGCACTCCAGGCACTGGGGCAAAGATTCCACTGCATCCTGTGATGAAGACTGTGGTGAAGCAGGTTGTCCCTCTGCAGCCCATGGAGATCCACAGTGAGCAGATAAAGCCTATGGGAAGGACCCATACTGGAGAAATATGTGAAGGACTGTATTTCATGGGAGGCACCCACACAGGAGCAGAGGAATAGTGTGAGGAAGAAGGAGCAGCAGAGAAGCAGTATTAGGAACTGACCACAACTGTCATTCCCTATGCCCCTGTGCTACTCAGGGGAAGGAGGTAGAACAGCTGGAAGTAAAGTTGAGTCTGAGAAGAAGGGAGGGGTCCTATTCTGATTAATTTGCAATAAATTACATTAATTTCCTTAAGTCAAGTCTGTTTTGCCCATGATGGTAATTGGTAAGTGAACTCCCTGTTCTCAGCTCAACCCCATGAGCTTTTAATCATATTTTCTCTCCCTGTCCTGTTGAGGAGGAGGAGTGATAGAGCAGCTTGGTGGGCACCTGGCAGCTAGCCAAGGTCAACCCACCACAGTCCTTTGTGGTGCTCAATGTAGGGCCTGAGAAATCAGATAAGACGGTAATTGGGAGAAGTAATGGGCAAAATGTGGACTGAACATTGCTAGACAGTGGTATAAGTGTGAGGAATTTTTGTTATTGTAATGACACCAAGCTGTGTGGTGCCATTGACATGCTGGAAGGGAGGGATGCCATCCAGAGGGACCTTGACAGGATGGAGAGATGCGCCTGTGCCAACCTCATGAAGTTCAACCAAGCCAAGTGCAAGGTCCTGCAGGCTCCTGGGTTGTGGCAATCCCAGGCACAAATACAGGCTGGGCAGAGAATGGATTGAGAGCAGCCCTGAGGAGAGGGACTTGGGAGTGATGGTGGACGAGAAGCTCAACATGAGCAGGCAATGCGCTCCTGCGGCCCAGAAGGCCAACCGCATCCTGGGCTGCATCAAGAGGAGAGTGGCCAGCAGGTTGAGGGAGGTGATTCTCCCCCTCTACTCTGCCCTGGTGAGACCCCACCTGGAGTACTGTGTCCAGTTCTGGAGCCCCCAACATAAGGCGGCCATGGACCAGTTGGAGAGGGTCCAGAGGAGGGCCACAAAGATGATAAGAGTGGTGGAGCACCTCTCCTGTGAGGACAGGCTGAGAGAGGTGGGGCTGTTCAGCCTGGAGAAGAGGAGGCTCCAGGGAGACCTGATAGCGGTCTTCCAGTACCTCAAGGGGGCCTACAAGAAAGATGGGGAGAGGCTGTTCAGTAGGGCCTGTTGTGACAGGACGAGGGGTAAGGGTTTCAAAATAGAGGCAGGTAGATTTAAATTAGATATTAGGAAAAAATTTTTTACAATGCGAGTTATAGAACGCTGGAACAGGTTGCCCAGAGAGGTGGTGGATGCCCCATCTCTGGAAACGTTCAAGGCCAGGCTGGATGAGGCTCTGAGCAACCTGATCTGGTTGGAGATGTCCCTGCTCCTTGCAGGGGGGTTGGACTAGATTACCTTTAAAGGTCCTTTCCAACCCTAACCATTCTATGATTCTACTTCTGGTGAAGGGACAAGAGGTGGAGTGTGTGTAAATTGGCTACCTTTGTCTGTGTTGTGATGATGCTATTTTGAGTTTGGTGCAGGGATTTTTTTTTTTTTTTGATGCTGTATATTAAGTTTGTGAAGATTATGTGATGAACGTATATTTTAATGATAGCTCTCAAATATGTGATTCACAGAGTTGAGGGGTAGAAAAGGGAGCTTAAACAAATATTAAGAGACTGATAGCAAATTGCATATTTTAGTGGAACTTGGTCTGGAAGAACATTTTACTAAGCATATAGAGAAGTAGGTTACCATTACTAATTAAAAAACAAAACCAACCAAACAAAACTCCACAAGTTTTCCAAATGAATTTGAGCTGTATAAAAATGGATCATCTATATCGTTTCATTAAGATCTCAGGACAGCAAAGATTAACGCTCTGTGCTGAGTTTCATGAATAGCTTGGTTTTTTGAACTGTGTTTTGGTTTTTACTTTATAAAGAAACCCCCAAACTCTGCTATAATTTTTCAGAAAAATTGTTTCATATTCAGAATAAGTTCTGGTTTTGAATAGGATGTTATGTTTTTTTTTTCATACCTAAAAGGTTGAATCATTTCTTTGAGTCAAAATGTAAGATATGATCTTAACTGTAGAGCTGAAAATGATGCCTACACTAGCTCCTGGGAAGGCTACTTCCTCATAAAATGTACCTGAAAAGAGTTATACTTTGTTAGAAAAATATTTGCTTTTCTCCTGGCAGTGGCAGTTTTCTCCTATTGTTGTTCAATTTTCCTGCAAATACATGTTTTATAAGAATATAGAGCTTCAGGAAAAGTTGTTATTTTATGCTGAAGGAAGCACTACTTTGTGTTGATGCCTGCACAAGTGACTAATAGGAGTTGTTATTAATTTCTTCCTGAGATAATTACTACTGTAACTGGAATCTGACTAGTGTTTCTGAAACTAAGCAGAATAGTGTGGAGTAGCTGATGGTCACTACCCTTGAAAGACTGATCAACTATTTTCTTGAAAAAAAATTATTTGAATCATGATTTTAAGCTTACTAATAAACAAGATTTTTAAGGCAGGGATTATTGTCTTGCCTAAAGTTCTTATCGTGCCTTGCACAATAGAATTTTGGTCCATGGTTAGTACAAGTCACTGTTGTAGTACATGAGATTTCTCAAGGTCATCTTTTCGCAGTTAGGAGGTTATGTTATATTCCAAAGATTATTGTTTCCTTTGTGTATAAGCAGTCAAGATGATGCCAAATTTGTACTTTTATCATTAAAACAAATTTACCGTGACACACATGACATTTCATAAAAATCTATGGTGTGGTGATGTAATGATTGAAGAGGTTCAGAATAAATTTTGAGGAAATTAAATGGTACTGAAATAGGCCAATTCTGTACAGCCAAGTAACAACCATTTCTGTAATTGCTATTTCTAGCTATTGATTATAACTTATAGTAACTGACTGACATGTGTTGCTATGGTTTCTTGAAAGCTACATACACTAATTGATGTAATCAAATAGAGAGAGAAATAGAATTTGATCTTTTCAAGGCTGTGTTTAAAAGCAGTTAACTGATTAGATAAATGCAGTTCATTGCTTGTCCTGTCCTTCTGAACAAAGTTAGGCTATTCAATGTTTCTGCATATTGGTAAATAAGAAAAGCCTATAGTTTTAAAAAATCTACTACTGTATATTAAGCACTGAATTTCTGTATGGAACTCCTAGTAATTTTAAAGAAAAATATAGCAAACTTGCAATTTTTGCAGTCCCATAGTGGCTATGGAGTTCTACATCTGTACTGCTGACTGTAGCTTAGAGCACTTCCAGATGTGGATTATTATTTTCTTTAAGGAATCCTTTATTCTTGTTGAACACAGTGAGGAATTCATCCTGTTCCAAACAACAGGAGATTGTGCCGAGTACCCCTGTTGTCAAATCTTGATGGAAATCTCACTTTTAACCAACTGTTTTAGCAGATTCAGTTAGTCAGAGGAGTTGGACTTCACCAGAATGTGTTTGTGTATCCCATAGCACTCAGATTGGTTGTGAGAAAATATGTTATTTTCTGCTGCACGGTTTCATCACAGATTTGTATATTTATCTGTGTGACTTGCTCATCAGTGTATACCTCCAGCTGGCAGTGATCTAAACTCTACTAATTGCTTGGGATGAGGAAGAAATTTTCCCATGGGTGCAAGTTCCCCATAAATGTTTACTGGGAAAGGGAAGGAAGGGATTCTCATCCTTGTGCTGATACGGGTTGCTTTTGGAGGTGAGCTATTGGTCTTGCTTGCTGACATTTCCTGTTGTATGTTCCTTTTAATTTTATTTACTTTCAGCCAAAATTGCATTCCATAAATCATGGCACTGTGTATTGTGGTAGAGATACTGTAAAGGTCTTACTAATTCTTTTGGATGAAGAAGCCGTCAATCCACCTACCCAGAACAAAGCAGAACTATTATATAATGATGAAAGCCTAAATTTCTTTGGGACCACCTCTGTTTTGACACTCTTCAGGTGAGTACTGGAAGGTTTTTGTGTTTGTATTTGTATTGGGTTGGGTTGTGTTTTTTAAAAGATCTTTAAAAGGCTAACAAAAGCATTGATATTACTTACACAAAGCAAATGACCGAAGTGTAGTTTTTCATGACGTTAGATGTAAAGGGAAAGCATTCTTAAAAGAGTCTCAAGTTCTTAGAAGTGTTCTAACTCCTCATTTGCGTTTTCTGTATCTTCAAGATGCTTTTGTAATATGGAATTTTTGAGCTAGTACACTTCTGGGCTGCACAAAATCCATGAAGGAATATCCTTTGCAACAAGCCTTCCAAATACTGGCCTCTTAAGTTGAGTTTGAACTCCTAAGTTCAAATACTGTCTGTTCAGTAGCTAATTAGATTACTATTCAATTTGAAGATGTTGAAAAAAATTCACATGCATGAAGATTTATTAGGGTCTGTAGCTGATGGCATATTTTGACTCTAATGGTGAAAGTTACTTTTGAGTAGTAATAAAATCAAAAGAGGAGAGAGAGGAGAAGAAAAAGAACTCTCCATGGTGGCCAGCTGGGAAGTAAAGCAGCCAGGGTTCCCAGATAAGAAGCCTCTGTAGTACAGTGGTTGGTACCCTGGACGCACTTTTCCCGGGGTAACTATATTGTCCTCATAAGGACCTGCTCAAACCTCTTATTGATTGTCCCTGCTTTTGATACATTTAATGGTGATGGCAGCTGCTGTTCATCAGGGCACAGGCTGCGTGGCCAGTTGCTTATTAAGCTCTATGCATGCACATTTTTTTGGTTCCCTAACATACAAAAAGAGTTATAATGAGAAAGGTAGGAAACACGAGGAAGAAGGGGATGTTTCTTATGCTACTGGCAGTTGTTTCCTATGAGAGCCCATCATAACAACACTATCCAAATTTGCTGGTGCAAGGCTGTGAGGATAATAGCAAGGGAAGAGAGAAACAGTGATAGGTCCTAAATTGGAGCATGAAGGATCCTAAAAGTGAAATAATTTAAGGATTTCATTAGATTTATTGTTTGACTTCTTTTATGAAATCAAAGGAACAAGCACATTCTAATAAAACTTAAAAAAATTAATTTCACTAATAAGAATTCTAAATAAACCTGTAATAATTTTTAATATAAAAGGCAGCTTGTAGCAATGTGTTGTGGAGTATTTCTTTCACCTCTCAAATATCTGTGGATAGCTGTAGCTATACGTTTCTGTTTCATTATGTAACAAGCTTAAAATAACCCTGATTTCAGTCTCTTACTTTTCCATTACTTCAGATTCAAGGAATTTGATCCACATTACTTTTTAAATGGTTTCATTAATTTAATAAACCTCACCGTGGTTGTATTTTTATCAGAATGAAAAGGAGCTTAATCAGATTTAGGTTAATGCTCTATGTGAATGGAATTAAGGCCCCTTCTGAATTAAACACTGCTGTTTTTCAGAGCTAGAGATCTTGATTTTTTTTTTTTTAAAGTAACTCTTTAATTTAAAATGGGTTTTAAACCACTTGTTTCTGAATGAGAGTGCCCACTGAGTACTTTGGTTTAACTTACCTGTTTTGATTTTTTTTCCAGCTGAATTAGTTTTCTTGATTTTTTTCCCCAAAAGCATGAAACGTTTTTTTGACTTAAAATCTTCTCGTGTAGGTGTAAGCAGGTACTGCTACTGGGAAATTTATATTGTAATCTAGACAGTTCATGTGTTTTCCTTAGTAATTCTTAGTGGTCAGTTTGGTTTAGACTTTATTTTCCAGTATTTTTTAATTATTATTTTTTTTATACTTTGAAACTGCATGCAAGGCAGAAGTGTGCTATTTTTCCTATACTATTTTAAAATTTTTTACGCAAACATAAAAATGTAGTGATGATATTGAAATCAAAGTAAGGTAATTCTGATATATTTAATTATATTATTTATGTTTTAGAGTGAAATTTTGCATGACCATGGATTATGTATTTTTGTATTTTTGCAATAAAAGATCTCTTT
Source organism: Chlamydotis macqueenii (assembly GCF_036417535.1). NCBI lineage: Eukaryota > Metazoa > Chordata > Aves > Otidiformes > Otididae > Chlamydotis > Chlamydotis macqueenii. The sequence goes on along the minus strand of NC_141556.1, from coordinate 62,274,396 downwards.
TTCTGTTTTTTTTTTCAGGTTCAACAGGTATTTAGAGTTTTGGGCAACTTTTTGTTTACTGATGTTTTTTATATCATTCCCATCATCTTACCATCCTATTAATGTTAAAGCCAGTCGCTACTACTTGCTCATTTCTCTTCTTGCTTTTAAAAATTTCTTTCTATTTAGGGAATATCCATGTTGATCTGATGTACAAAGCAAAGAATCTCTTGAAAACCCATTTCTGTGGGCACTGAAAAGGAAACTAACCTATCCATGCACTGGAGAATCAGTGATGATTTAATCAGTTGCTTATCCTGAGGAATCATGAGTTGTTGGAAAAGTGAGATGCTGAGAATTTTGTCATTACAGGTTACAAAGAGGACTCACGAACCAGAACAGCAGCATAGATAGGAGCATGCTAAAGCTACATATTTTGGCAATTTAAATAGCAAAAACATTGCAAAGTCCTGCAGAAATTTTGCACCACAGACAAATAGAAATAAATAAAATAAAGAGTGAGCTAAATAAAATAAATGTTATTTATGGAATAATTGAATAGAATAAGCTAAGTAAACAAAATAAAGAATGAGTTATTTTTTAAACAACTGTCCTCATATGCACACTGGCCTGTGATGAGCATAAACTAAATGGAGAAGTAATTATTTACAGATGCACAGCTTAGTTCTTTTTGTTTGAAGACCAAAAAAATCTCTCTTATGTTCATCACTTTTTTTTTTTACATTATATACATCAATTTTTTTTTTCATTAATCTATGTAACTATTCACATACTGAAATGTAGGAGGATGGAAGCATTTTGTTTATGTGAGTACTTCTATTGAAAAGTCTGTAAATCTGAGGAAAAGTATTCTGGATGTCAACGAGATGCTATTCAAGGGGATGTAAGTAGAATGGTGACTTGGTAACTCATCACTAGCATTACAAATAATAATATGGTGGCTGCAGACCTACAATATAGTAAACATACTGCAAAATGATACCAGAAACTGTAGGTTTGTTTTCATTATGCTGTCTTCAGTTCTCACAGTACATGTGGTTACTTAGGAAGGGAGAAAACAAAGTAAGACTTGGACAGTGAAGATACTTGCCTTGCTGTTTCTGAGGAATTTGGTATGGTAACTGTTTTTCCTAACTAATTGCTTTTACATGTTCTCAGTACTTCTTATCTATTTTTAATATAGATCTCCAGCACAATCCAATGGATCTTCTCCAAAACCTCTTAGACAACGTATTCAGAAATCTATGGATGAAAAAAAAAATAAGGTACTGTATAGGAATTGCTGTGCAACTATAGAAGCACTGACATAATAGTGCTAAAATGAAAATAAGAGTGTTAAAACTTTCAAATACTTGGCCGAAATGTGTCCCATAGCTGAAGAAATGTAATTGTGATTAGTGGTAATTGATCCAACCCAAACAGTGTTTTAATATGAGTGGAAATATCTAAAACTTCAGAAGAGAGAGACTTTAAACTTAAAGTCTTCTTAATGAAGATCTCTTAATGGATATATACTGAGTTAATCTGTATCTCTTCATTTAACCATCTATGTAGTTCAAGACTATAGAAATAAAACTGAAGCTCTGTGAAAAGAACAAGAAAACTGAACACAGACACCTAATTTCAGTTCTGATAGTAGAGGCATTCTGAAAGTGTAATAATGACATTTTCTTTGGATTTTTTGGGGGATGCTTTTTATTTGTAACATTCTGAGGACATTTCCATAACATTGCTTTGTGAACAATAGAATAAAGATGCTAATGTTTGCTATTTTGTAAATGAAATGGAACGTTACAAGAGTATGTTGGTATTATGAGGCACACTATTAGAAGAACAACTGAAATGTTTCTTAAGAATGCAATATTGCAGTATACTGCATTTTACGTACCCTTTTTTTCCTCAAAATTGTCAGACTTGAATGTTGGGACTGTGGAAGGAGACAGAGCCTGTATCTTCCACAGTATTTCAACAGAGAGCTAAATAAAAGTACTGACTTTATATATATATATATATATATATATATATATATATATATTTTTTTTTTTTTTTACAAACTTAGTCCTGGCGAGAGGTAAAAACATAACTGTAATGAGTATATAAGGAAGAAAACAGAGAAGTTTTAAGCCATCAGAATTGGTTCTAGAACAGCGCAATGGAAAATATCTTTCTGCCACCGGACATAAGGGGAATTTTAATGTATTACAAGTCTGAGAAGTAGAAAGTTATTAAAAGGAAGTAAAATGAAAAGCACTGTCAATATTTCCAGTATGTGTTTTAAATATACTCCAACTTCATTCTGAGTGTTTTTTTTAGAATGGAGGTAGGATGTATGAAGGGCATTTTGGATACATGCACTAATTATGGTGAAATGTAACTTAAAAATAGGCAAACATAGGCAAATTATGAAAGATTGAAGCTGATAAAGGATCTTCATTATATTAATTTTATGATAAACAGTGTATTTAAATTGCAAGTTTACTCATCAAAGAGCAAAAATGTGATACGCTGTTTGCATAATACTTTGAAATAGATAGTTTTCTTAGATAAGTGTAGGTTTTGTAATTGGATTCATGTAATGTAGAAATGTAGGTTTTGTAATTGGATTAATGAACAGCTGTGTTCAGTATCAAAGTAAAAAAATTATTATCTGATGTCACATTTGAGACCTTTACTGGAATCTTCCAAGTTTCTTGACACAAACTATCAAAAATATGAGTCTTGAGGCTGATTCGTATTATGAAACTATTTTAACTTTTTTTTTAAATACCTTTTTTTACTCATCAAAAATACCAGATTAGCTTCCATGATTTCTGTGCAAATAGTGGTTCTTTCAGAGGTCTCTGAATAATTGAATGAGTTCTACTTCAGGAGCAGGAATTGCATGCAAGGGTTCATCATGGCACTCTCCTTTGCTGCTTTTGTAGTGCCTGACTCTAATAAGGGTTCTGTGACTCCAATGATCCTTGTTAATACCATACAAGAATCTGACTTTTTCTGTAGGACTCTTGTCCTAGTCTTGCTTCACCATGATTGATGAAATAGAATGTACCTGTAGCAAAAAGAATGAAATACCTAGTGTTTTTAGCTAATAATTTTTGAGATCTTTCAGTCAACTTCTAGAACAGATTTTGGTGCTCATGAGGTGCCCAATATAATTGAGGATGACTGTACTGAAATATAAATGACCTTTTGTCTTATGAAAGTGAAAATTCACAGAGAATAAGCAACAAATGTAAAGTCTGTGATTCACGTTTCTAAAATTCCTTTGGCATCTTAGAAGATTGTAAATCTTGCTTATAGTGTTATCTTCTGTAGATTAAATCTGTGATAGTGCACTGTTCCTCTACTTTAGCAATGTGGATGGTATCGTGATTAAGATGTTAAACTGAATGTCTGCTCGTATCTTAGAGAAACATTGAGGCTGCTAAACTGCCTCTAGTAATCACAATCAGTCTTCTTTATGGCTCTCTTCCAGTGTATCCTGTTGTACCTGAGACACAAAGTACAGCATGGAACTGAGGCTAAATAGCTCAAGATGTTTTTCCATTTAAAAAAGATGAAAATAAAAATCATGCAGCTCAGAGTGTAAATGCTCCTCAATTATGTATCATCATAGAGTCCTCTTACTCAAGATAAGATGTCTGAGTGTTTCACATTATGTTTGCAGTTCTCTCTTCTGTGTATCAGCCAAACATTGCAATCTAAACTGTACTGCATTCCTGTGAAGTCTGGAATTATTCTTCTAGTATTCCTGTGTTCAATTTAGTCTTGCTTCTCCTTCCAGTCCACTAAAATTGCTGTTGCCAAACAACTAATGACTTTTCTAACTAAAACTTATCTCTGCCATTCATCTTTGATCTTTCTCCTCTCCTGCTTTCTTTCTTGAAATGTTAATCTTTCTTTTTGACTTTTTCTAGTTTACTTTCTACCTTTCTAACAATTTCTAGAGTTTCTTTTGCATATTTCTACTCCTTCCTTTTCTTCCTTTTTCTGTTAAGGCTTTATAGGGCCCTGTCTCTCTCTTCTCTTTCTGTGCCTTCTTTGTGGATGAATACACCTACAAACAGAAGTTCAGCTATCATCTTTATATGAACAGTTCACAGATCTACATGTGACCTAAGTGTCCCTTCTGTCAAAACTGGTATCTTTTGTTACTTCTGTACCATCCTGTGAATACCCAGCTATTGATCTTGAGGTGGGATGTCTATCTTTCATGGTATATCTAACCTTGAGGACAGTATCCTACCTGTTACTTTTTCACTCCATAACAACTCTGGAATATTTTCTTCTTTATTCATATGTTCATTCAACTATAACTTATTAAAGGTTCATTTTGCTTTTTCATGTTCTGCCATGTTTTTTTTTTTTTTTACTTGATATTTGGAGCTTTAGCCTATCTTTCTTCACTGAGATTGCTGTACAAAAAGTTGTTATCAAAGTGATTAGATGCTAGATGCCATTCTTCTGTTTGCATCTCAGTCTGTTCCTTTAATTTGTAGTAGATACGAGCTACTTGTTTTAACCTTTCCCAACCCATTGATTATTTCTAATTTGTTTCTTGAAGATATCTGCCCTTGCTTACATTCAGCCTGTTATAGCAATCTTCATTGTACATTTGTTAATTTTCAGACTAGCTTTCAGCTGTCTGGTTTATACCGTTTCTTGTGGCTGAAGAGATTTTCCAATAGGTATCTGCAGAACTCATTATCCTTCTAAACCTTTTTTAGTACCTTTAAATCAACCTCAACCTATCCCCAAAACTTAGCAGTGCTTTGTGTTGAGATGGATGCCCATTGCAATGACTAATTTCAGTTCTTTTATGAATCCATATATTTCTTGTCTTGGATTGTAATGTCTCTTGGTAGAAATAAATTTTGTTCTGTCTTTACTGTGCAGCACATAGCACAATGAATTCCTTGTCCCTGACCATAGATCTCAAGTGTTGTAGTAATATTTATCACCTTCTTACACTGAATATTAGTCTTCATTATTATGCAACCATCTTGAAATGTGTACAGGTTGCATGTAGAATTCACAGTTGTAAATTCTGTTATGTATAATGCACTCATTTTAACAATTGAATCAGAAGAGATAGCATACGTATGTTTTTTGAATAAGACAACAGCAACATGAACTTTCTTGTCAATGTCAATGACTCTTCTGAGAAGTTTCTTATGCAGTATGTGTTATGGTAGCATTAGTTCAATTTTTACCATGCTACCTCTTACAAGTGATTGGACTATTAGTCTATAGTACAAGTTCATGATCTCTCATTAGAACATGTCCTGTAAAAGTCTCCTTTTCCATGACATTTGAGAGGGGAAGAAAAGCACAGTAGTGATTATTAGTTTGGTTATATGCTGAGTCTCATCAAGATGTATATGTGGAATAAAGAAATTTAGAACCATCTAGGAAGTGAAAGGAGAAATATTTCTCTAAATTAAAAAATGAAAAAAGAGAGATGGGGAAAAAAAATCATTATGCCCCCTCCTTCCTTAAAGAGGAACTGATCTCCCACAGCTTCTGCAGAATTATGTGGATAAGTGCAGATTGATAACATTTAGACCTAGAGCACAACATCATACATATGTGTTTGATATCTAAAAATATGGAGAGTGGATAAAGTAAATGGGTAGCTATGAACTGGAATCGGTGTTTAAAAATAAAATAAATCTGTGGGTATTTCCATTGTGCCAAAATAAATTTCTGGCAACAGTGAAAGACAAAGAAATATTTTTGTCTTTCAATCGTCACTAAATACTGGAAGAGATGCAGAAAGATCACCTAACTGTAACTGCATTTGTTAGAAGCAAAGCTGTCACTCTTATCCCTTCAAGAGAAAGGAGTCTGGGGAACTAGCATGTTGCATTCTTTCATTCCCTCCACCAGAAGCACGTAAGAGTAATAACAAGAAACTCAGTCTTCCTTTGAGAGACAATTTAGAGTTTCAAGTTTATCTGTTGTGTAAGTGAAGTGTTTTCTGGGGAATGGTATTTTGTGGAAGGAGGCTTTAATTCAGAAAGGGCTATAGAACACCTATTATGTTCTATATGTTTTTATAGAGTTCTGTTATGTTATGTCTATTGTTGTCAGTTGTGCTTTTCACTCCCTTCTGCTTTATAAAAATATGTAGAAAGTTTAATTGGACAGGGGAGAGGTATTTTCTCTAAAAAGGGTTCATCCAACCTTATGTCTGCTTCTTTGAATCATACTTCCATCTATCTGAAATGGGTAGATACCCTGTTGTTTGACTACTTATTTTGTTTATTTCAATGGGGTTATGCAAGTCCTGCTGATTGGTGAGAGAGAGAGGAATGGAAAGACTGTTACAATCACCTGCTTTGTTTAGGTTAAAGAGCAACTTAAGACAACTGAAATGTGGCATAGTATTTTCATCTTTCTTGTGCATCAGAAGAGATTAAACTTTCAAGTTGTAGGTAAAATACTGTTCCTGAACCAATGGGGTTGGGTGAAGCTGAGAATTTCAGGAGTTAAGAAGGAAGGAACAAAACCTATTAGGCTGTGAGCATGCAATATATGAGAGAGTAACAGATCTTTTTTTTGGTAAAATTAAGATTGTTTTGGCCTTTTGATACATTGTTTTAGAAATTCTGCTGCATTGTTAACACATTTACCCTGAAACAGCTGCAAGGACTTTCAGTAGTTTGGCGTGTTTTTTTTCTTAATGCAACTGGAGACAACTTTTCCTATATGAGGCACTATTTCCCTCCAGTTGGGAACATAACTGTAGTTTTAGTTTTAAAAAAGAATTTGTGGCTTAAGGACTCTAACAAATCTTGGCATGCTTCATGTTCATTGTAATTTTACTGTGTATAGAAATCCTTCCAAGGAAAGAGCTCCACAAAGCAAAAAATCCCAGTTTGCCTTTCTCATGTGACTTGTTCATGCCTATGTAAAATGACTTAATATCTAGCTTCATGCGTTGCTGTTATTTTTCATTGCTTAGTTCTCTAAATGTTGTTACTGGAGAGAATTGTTTTGCCTGTTTGTGATTCCAATACAAATAAACTGTGACTTGGAAAACTATCTAAAGGAAGTCATCAAGAGTTTTCTGTATGCCCACTATAACTGTTAGCAGAAAATTAATTGTAATAGAGAAAACAGTCTTCCTCAGGTAGTAGTCTCATCTATTGTAGCAAGAAATATTTATTTCTAAGTGGAAGATAACTATGGAGAAAACTAAGCTTGACTAGTAGTTTCAGTGTGTATGGAGTATGCTAAAAATTACTATCTAGAGAAGAGAGGGGGAGGGGAGAAAAAGGTTACATTCAGCACAAAATCTGAAGAAAGTCTTTATTATTAGCATCAGTTGATAAACCACACTTATGTAGAAAATACATTTTTGTTTCTACAAGACCCCTAAACTACTTTCCTAGGGATCTGTAGCTGTGAGTTCTGAGTACTTTCAAAACCCAATAATGAGGTGATTTGAGGCTAAATGTTCTCAAAACAGTGGTAGGTTAATTTGGGATAGCAAAAGGCTGACACAATGTCATGCTAAAAAAGTTTGATAGTTTTAGTACAATAAAAGCTTGCTATTACCTGAGCTATCCAGGACATTTTTCATGTTTGAATAACATGATGCTTTGGTTTGGCAATGATACTTCCCACTTATTGTTTTGTTACTCTTCACTTTGCGCTCCCTTCACTTTTTCAACTTTTTCTTTCACTTACCTTTAATATTTCTTTTCTAAAAGGACAAGGGTAAGGGTGGAGAAAAGACATTTTCCTCTTCCAAATAGTACTCTAATTGTTTGGCTAGAAAAGAAAAACATGTGTTTGTTGTTACTGATGTAGGTTTTCAAATTCTATTATGCCATTCCAGTGTATAAAACCCAAACCAAATCTCAACATTCTTACTGACTAAATATTGGCAGTACTGTCTGTATGCAGATGCTGGAAGGAGATCTGGAATAGATTATCAACTAACTTTTAGAAATAAATAGAGCATGCACCATTAATATTTCATATAAAAGTGAATGTTTTATAATGGCATCTTGAACAACTGAAAAACTTCTCTAGATATAGAAGTCAAGATGGGAGAATGCTGTGCCTTATCTACTCATTAGGACAACTAATTGACCTACATGTTCTGAAACACTGTCTTAAATTCTGTCATACTTTCTTGCAACTGAATAGCCGTAACTACAAACCCCTTTTTCTGAAATGCTGCAGAATTTCTTTCTTTGTATAGGTATAACAGCTACATCCCACTTGCTTGTGAAGAGGAGAGGTGATAGTAAGTGTGAGTTCATTGCACATTTATGTGTAACTGCTTGGTTAGCAAATTGAGTTTCCAACATATTTTTGCTCTCCCAGAGACGTGGGTCGTTGGGTTTCTAAGAGCTATTTCAAGCTGTTGACAGATTTCATTGTGTGTGCTTCAATCAAGTTTTAAGTTGCTCTTTTTTTTTTCTTTAGAAACATTCCAGTGAAGCTCTACTTTTTAATTCAGCACTAGAGTTGTACTCTTTTATTCTGCTTTCAGGCCATTAAAATTTACTTATTGCTACCTCACTCAGTGTAATACAGTTGTTTTTACTAGTGAATATACATTCCTAGACTAGTTGGGAAGGTTGACCGCTTCATCAAATTTTGTATTGCACTCTTGATTTCTATATAGTGGTAGCATGAGCTGAAGCAGTCATATTTGGTAGAGTTTTGTGTAAATGTTTGCAAATGACTACATGGTATGTGATGCAATATAGAGTGAAGTTTTGAGGCATATTTCAAGCTTCAGTGAGGTTGAAACAGATGGATTTGTGCTGCAAGTCCTTTGGCTCCATGTATTCTAGTCCCTGCAAACTTGAATTAGTGAAGTGTCAGATGGGGGTGGTAGAAAGAAACCCTCATGTCCCAAGAAATAACTGGATTTATTGTTGGTAACTATCAGGTTTTGTTGCTCAACTTTGTCCTTCATGCTGTGGTTATTATATCTTCATCAATTCAGCACAAACTGTAGCTTATTTGCTTCTTGCAACATGAATATGTGATAGAACTCTGTGGAAGTTATTGTTCCATAATTTTTGATGTGTGTCATTTGCTGAAGAATAATTAAGAATTGAGGGAATTTTAAAGGATTTAAGATGAAGTGTTTAAGAAACATAGCAAATATATTTTTCATTAATACAGTAACCTTAAAGAAAATGTAAGCCTCATATTCTTAATATTATAATTGTAGAATAGGACATTGATTGTTTAAACTAGATTAGAGTTGCATTTTTAATTATTTCAAATTCTTAAGCTTATTCTCAGTATATCTTCTCTGTCCTTCAAAACACTTACTGAAAAGAGTATAAAGTTAATGACATATGCTTAACGACTCAGTGAGCTAAAACATAAACTTGAAGTGCAGAAAACCTTGTAAATGTATATTGTCTTACCTTCTGGTAAATGTTTTAAGTATAGAGAAGATGAACACTTAAAAAAGATTATAATTGTTGAGAGTCAGGGCGGCTAGTTCTCCCTGTTGAATTTACCTTTCTCAGGCTGTTATGTGGCACAGAGAAATTGCAGTTTGGGAGTGATGGGCAACGGGGAAAATTGGGTCTTTTTAATTCTTGAAGGCCATACTGAGTTTAAAGCAAAACTATATATGTAAAGACATATTAAGTCAGAAAGAAGAGTTATGCATCTGTAAATAAATGGGATTTTTTTTTCCCAAAAAGACTGCAGGTGTGTTCACCTGGCCAACCGCACTGTCATGAAGAGATACTTAGGTTGCACCTGAATGATAAAAACCTAGAGCCTGTTAACTTATATGGATGAAAACAGTATCTGATGAAAGTGGCACAAACAGTGACTGAATTTTGTGGAGGAAGCACCCTGTGAGAGGAGGTTCCTGGGAATGTATTCTTTTCTTTCTTTCAGTCTAAATCAGAGATTTTGAGATGGGAGAAGAATATATCTAAAGGGTCAAACCTGAACTGTAAGATTTAAACATGCTTGTGTTAAGAAAAGTAGATTTGCCTAAAGCAAACTTTTTAATTAGAAAAGCAGCTGTAAATCTCTTATTTGACAAATCATTCTTGTTACCTATACCTATAGCAACATTTCTTTTGTGTCAATCTCTTGCTTTTTCTTTTTCCTGATATTTATACTGTAGCATCTGTTCAGTTCAAATTTATTTGAATTCACCTGTGCTGTTATTACAGAATTATTAGCTAAAAATCCCAATGTATTGTAATTATCTGCTCTGTCATAATTACCTATAAACTTCCAACATATTTTGTATAATCCAGTAGACTTTCAAATGGAAGTGAGGGCAGAATTTGTCTTGCAGAGTCTATAGCATTTGTGATAAATGGGCCAGGAAGTAGAAAGCTTGACCCTGAAATTCTAAGCTGATCTGAAGTTGTAACTTAGGTCAAACTTCCACAGTTTACACTTAAAACCACTGATTCCATATTGAGTGTATTGAAAAAATTGATTTAATTTTTTGTAGTTGAACCAAACATTTTGATTTACCTGTGCTATGAGACTAGGTTCCCTGCTTCCAAGACTAGGAGGTAGAGATGAGCATGCAGAACCAAATGCACTCATCCTATACTTGGTGTTTATGAACTGACATCTCAAAGATGATGACCTGTAGAAGTATGATAATTGACTTGAGTAGCTATGACAGCTACTCAAAACGGTAAAGTCTGCAGTCTATCAAATGAGGAGGCTAACTTTGACCGAAAATCTTAGGTTGAAGCTTTAAAAGTTAATGTGTAAATTTCTGAAAGAGATGAAAAAAAAGATTTTAAAATTATTTTAAGACTTTAACAGAATAATATATTAGTATTCTTGAGAGCCTTTACGCTTTGTAAATTAGTACTTTATAATTTTTTTTATGTAAGCTTACTAATTTTTCTGATATTTTATGTGATGTAAAAACTTTCAAGGCCAAAGAATGGGGAAAGCTATTATTTTACTAGTCTTGCAGGTGTTATCTTTTACTTTTGTAAATAATTAAAGCTAATAAAAGATTGCTATTTGCAGATGAAGCAATCTTCAATCAAATCTCAGTTTGCATGTACATACAAAAATGAGTTGAGTGAAATAAAGGCTCAGCATTTCCTCAGCAGTAGCCAAATTCCAACCTGCATACATCCTCCACCAAAACAACATTTAAAAGCTGGATATTCCACAGGTAAGGTGTAGTAAGATTGAATAAGTAAATCCTAGTATTTCAAATGTTATCAAACAAGCTTTAGTAAAACTCGAGTAAAAACACATTTTCAAGACAAAAATAGACATGTCTCATTGGTCTGTGTATGCTATGATCAGTTAAATGTCTTTGCATTAACATTGTAATGCTAACACTTTAAAAATATAAATCTGTTTGAAAAATATGTATTGATGCTATCTTGAGATTTTAAAAAATTGATACATTTTACATACATTACATAATGCTGCTTCTTATTTTAGAAAAGTAAAGCTAAGTGAAATTTGTATTTTTGCCATTTAAAAAAGGGGAAAAATTTGTTATACTTCACTATAAACCATATCAGATATACAATTTCTAGGCCCTTTAGGCTTTTTTTCCCAGTATCTTAGTTATAAATCCACTTCCCTAAGTTACTATTACATGTTTTTGAGCAAAGTAATTTTAAATTGATAATACAGTTATGAGCACATAGCAAATGTAACTGCCATGACCAGCATAGTTCTGCTTTACTGATAAAGCACCAGTTTTGATTTAAAAAATAGATGGCAGTCCTCTCATAGAAAAAGGATGAATAATCCCAGGTAACTTTTTATTTCTTCACATATGTTTCTGATATTCTTACATGACATAAGGTATGAATTCATGTCTTGATGTACCAGTGCTTGGAACTATTTCTGAAAATGTTCACCAGACTAGAAGTTATACAGAAATGGGAAAGCTGAGTTGTCAGCCAAGAAACAAGAACTCCAGGAATGAACAGATGGATTTGAATGATGACAAAGTAATCTGTGATAAGGAAAGTGAACCTTTGCAAAAAAATGCTAAAAGACCTAAGACTTCAATCAACCCTCAGAAGGAACTGGACAGCAAAATCGGTGGAAAAAGAAAACATAGCAAAGCTGCAAGCAAAAATAAGTTGATTGCTGGTCAGGCAAAATTAACTGAATTTTTTCGACTATAAGTTTTTGCTTTGACATATATGCTACTTTGGTTCAAAAGTTGTAAAATTTTGCGAGAAAAGAGTGAAATTCATGAATTGCTTCCTTTCATACTCAAATAAGGTGAAGTAGTTTGTGTGTAATATTAGATAAACACAAGTATGAATTATGCAGATGTCTTTTATTTTTTGATAACAATACATCATTAGTAATTACAGCTGTGTTCTTTTTTGATAATGAATTATATTTCCATCTACAGTGTGATAGGAAGGTATTATTGGATGCATGTGTATAGCCACACTAAAATGCAGTAACTTCAAATTACATTAAATTCATAATAAAATGCTTAATCTTCAAAGAAGGTCATGCAGATCAGTAGTTTTCAGACTTGCCAACAAGGTCGATAGACTCTTCCCAGCATACACCTGAGTGCTACAGAAAAAAATCTGAAAGTTTAAATCATTAAAGAACTAGAATTCTTTATGGCCTCTGGAAATATAAATTTAACAAATGCTTCCTCCTCTGTGCACCAAATCACAATAGATGTAAACTGGAAATGTAAGATTTCATCAGCCCTAGGAAATCCCAAACATGACATAGAATTTCTAAATTAAGCTTTATCAAATTGTTACACAGAGACTGCATTATACTTTGCCAGAATGAAATAATTTTTTTTTGTGTGTAAAAATGAAAATATACTTACTGTCAAAATATCTTCTTCCTATAGGGAATTTAGCTGAATTTTCTTCATCTGCAGTCTCCCTTTCCTGTATTGATTCAATATTTTGAATTTCAGTGTCAGCTGGAAAAGCCATGGCACCCTTCAGTGCAAGATAAGGCAGTTGCTTTCTGCTTAAGTTGATTGGCATAACATGATTTAAGAAATCATGTCTGGAACCTATGTCCTGTTTTAAGGGAAAACAAGAGCAGCAGTTTATTTATAGTCAGTTGTGTCCACTTCTTATACTTGACTTTTTATACTTTACAATTAGCAGTGCAAATATTTTTATCTTTCAAGATGATATTTTAAAAGTAATGACTTGCATTACATCTTTGGCTGAAAAGGTTTTATGGTAAAGAACATGATAAAATAATGAGTCTTACATTTGATAGCGTTAAAGACCTATTGCTTCATATAGGGTCATGCTGAAATATAGGTTTTCTTCCCTACAAATTTTGGCTACATATAGTTCTGTGAAAATGAGATTTCTTTTATTAACTGTCCAAGTTATACATTTAAAATCTCAGAATTAGATACTTACATTTGAAAATTTATTATTGACTACAGTATGCTAAACTGATTTTTTTTTTTTGTATATTCACCAGGTTATTGCTTTAAATTATTGTACTTGCTTTCTAAAAGGCTATAAGGAGAATTTCCATTTTACAATTAAGCCAAAACGTAAAACTGAAAACTCACCAAAAACTTCATGTTTCTGTCATCCTCTTCATCCAAAACGCTGCTGTCTTCAGTCTTAAAATGCTTCAGCAAAGGTATAGCTCCTCTATTCACAGTTCTGTCTCCATTTAGAAGAGTTTTTCCTAGATTTAATGTGGTTAGCAACATATCTTCATCTTCTGCCTTTTGGAGAGATTTTGAAACTGAGACTAGAAAACCTTGAGAAAAAAGAGAGAAAGAGAGAATTAACATGTATGATGAGACACACATTCTTAGTTACTTTCTGCTTGCATAGAAGTTAAGCAGTTTTCAAATTTTAAGAAAGCTTTTCCAGTTGTAAATTAACATATTCTCCATCTGTGCCCACTTTATATATTTTACAGATTGAATGGAAACTACTTCAGTGGCTGATGAGTTCACTCTTTTAAAATGACTCATATTAAGGAGTAACCTTTTTCTATAATCCTTCTAATCCCATCAGTTGTTTAGAACTACTTAAACATTGCTTTCGCATGGATAATTTGTTTCTTTGTATGTTTTTATAACAGCATAGATTAGTTCCTTTTGATGGATCAGTACAATAAAGTTCAGAGAAGAAGTGATGTCCATTCATGTTGTTTATAAAGCCTTACCCGCAGATAAGGTAATTTAAGAAAAGGAACTCATCTACAAAAGAAAGCAGGACTGTTGTAAACATGTGATCTGTCATAGTTTTTGATAAAAATTGTTTCACTAAAGAGTTGAAAAGCTTGAAAATTAACAATAGCTTAGACTGCTACTGTGTTACAGCTGAAATCATTAATTTGTATTTTGATGTTCACTATGTCAGGGTACATTAGTCAGAACTTATGTCTAGAAATCTTTATTAATACCTAAGTAATTATATTTACCTGCATTTTCTTTCTGAAAAATGACCATTCCCAGCTACAAATATAACATAGTCAGATATGCTTGTTAAGAAAAGTAAACTTCAGTCTTTCATTTTAAAAGTCTTTAAGTCTACCTATTACTCTGTGGAAGGAAATGTAGGAATTTCTGCATAACTTTTTTTTTTTAACCTTATCTGGAAATAAGAAATAAATAGAGGCCAACTCAAATGTAGCTAATTTCTTAATGTCAGTTACACAAACCACCTATTCAGTGGCTGTATGCCTCTTCACTGGTTCTCATCTCTTAAATTAATTTTTGCTTTAGCCTTTAGGTTAGTGCAGGGAATGAAACATCCTGCTAGTCAAGGCAGGACACTAGGAAAACAACCAAGAAACTGACTGATCAGAAAAAGCACTGGTTCCCCCTTATTTTCCTCCTTCACTCTCCATTTTGCTTTTCCTGCTTTTTCTCTGTACTATCTACACTAGGAACAAAATCTAAATTTTTGTTAGCAAAAGTGATTTCTTACGGTGGTTCTATCTCTTTTTTTTTTTTGGTTTCTGATTTTCTGATGGTCTTCACTAGTACCTACCACTGATGTGGTGTGAAGGGGAAAGTAAGATTCATATTTAATAGTCTAGACAAGTCTACAACACATCAATAGTAGTCACAGATAGCAAGTATATATTTTGTCTTTATAGCTGTTACAAGAAGTTGAAGGAAGATATACAAGTGCTGCTGAGAGATGTTGCATAGTCATAGGGAAGTATGTAAAGAATAGTAGTGATTCCTGCTGAAAACAGGCAATGATGCAAGACTAATCCACAGAATGAGGATGTTATGTAGAAGAACTGACCAGTGTTGTTGAAACTGTGGCAGTTTTAATCACTGTTCAGTGCTAAGCTTCCTGGAAAAGTAAAGTGCCTTGCCAAAATAACTTCTTGGTAAGACATTTCGTGGGAAAATATGTATTGCTAGACTAAGCAGATTTACATTAAGAGATATTTTGGGTACACACACTTTTCCCCAAAGAAAAAAGAAAAGTCCATTTAATCCTTTCCAGGCAGAGCATCTCTGACAACTAGAATTATTGATTCTCATTCTTTTAATTTCCTTGCTGTAGAGCCTGTACTTGTCTGGGCAATTGAAGTGGTTTATTTTATTTGACTTTAATTGCCTGGTCACAGAGAAGAAAAAATTGAAAGTCAATTGTACATGGTTTTATACTTCTCATATGACTTCCCTTTGCTAATTTGTATTCTTCCCTCACATTCAGTATTTGTACAGTTTTGTTCAATTAATAAAGCAAAAGTCATGTATGCTCTGTAACAGTCCTTTTCATTTAGCTCAACTTAGGCAGAACAGGAGGAGTGTTTTGAGGTTGCCATTGGCAGCAAATTTTTCTCTTTATATGTTGGTATATGAATTAAGAATTGGGGAACAACCTATCCACCCAGTAACTGTGTATGTGGCAAGAGTTTCTGCTTATCTGAAGCTATGGTACCCACACGTATGCAGTGTATATCAAACATGGCTTGCTTTCAAATGCTTCTCTTTCATTTAATACGAAGCACAGTGTAAATAAGAACAACTGATCTGAATCAATTGGAAACTCCATCTACAGAGTTTATTTAGTTGTCTACTGTGTCTGTAAGCTGAGGTCTATGGACGAGTATAAGATCAGGACAAACTTACGGTACTCTGACAAGTATCCTCTAGTGCTTCTTGAACTAGCTGCTAATTTTTAAGGATTGTTGAAGATCACAGGTGGTTCTAATGATAATTAGTAGAATATCCTAATTAGACTGCTAAGAAATCAATAGTGTATGTCTGTAAATTCAGTGACTTTTCTGCCTGTTCAGAGTGGTAGATAATGTTTGTACACCTGCAGATTTGCAACATACTGGGTACATCTCTTCATAATGCCTTTGGGATTACTAACACTCTGATGTCTGCATTTTTTCCTTTTCATGTGAAAATTTAAATTTTAGTAGAAAATGTGAAATGTTTTAATGTACCAGCTTCTGTGTTTTATCATAGCTTATCAAATTGGCTTTTTAAAATAGTAAATAATAACCCAGTGCTGCTTACAGAGCAATGACAATTATTTTGTGAAACTTCTTGCTTCTACGTTGTTTCTTGTTACAATGAAATATGAACTCTTAACATCTGTAATCTGATGTGGTATATGTGAGTAAATAAAATCTAGGTGATAATGTGCCTGGAATTTGTCTTACACTCATTCTGAATTCTTCTAGGAATGGGTTATGAAACAATTGTAATAGTTTGGTCTTGTAACTACTGTAATTGACATGTAGAAGTGTTTGAGCCTGATGCCTAGTATTGACTGAACAATAAATAAAACAAGTGTATCTTATCTAAAGCCATTAAAAAAAAGTATTATCAAAATTGAAAAACTTTGCAAGGCAAGAGACAGTATTTAAACAACCTTAACAAAACATTTTACTGAATCTTAAAATAGCACAAAATGCCCAGTAGCGTACTAGTTCTGATTTTAAAAGATGGTGTGTGTTGGTTTTGTTTTGTTTTGTTAGTTGGGGTTTTTTTGTAAGTTTGGATCTTGTAAATTTTATACAAACAGCTGTATTTTAGTTCTCCCCACACATACTGACTGATTTAAAACCAAACCCAAACTCTTCATAATGCGCTTGTTCACTTGTGTGATCCTCCAGGAGCAGAAAAGGAAACACAGACTGTCTCTTATTCCTGCAGAATGCAAAAGCATTGAGTTTTGTGCAAGAGACATGCATTTCCAGGGCACTTAAAAAATTTAGGTAGTTTTGAGTAACAACATAGCACTTTTCTTATGTCGATAAATAACAGAATATATTAGATTTTTTTTTTGTTAGAAAAAATAAATTTGTGGCATTTACTTGATTAAGAGAGAAATTTTGGCAATAGAGTTAACAGTATACATTGTGCATTATGTCAGAGACTTAGGTGAATCTGTTTTAATATCTGAGGCATAGATTTTTTTTTTTTTCCCTGATCCCTTTTCTTGTGTTCTTGGACAGACTAAAAAGAATGGACTGGAAGCATTAATTGTTGATTTGTCCATTTTGTTTAGCGCCAATACAAATGAAGGTAAAAAAATTCCAGAAATAATTTATTTGCTGAAGAACTGTAGTTTCTTCTTAAGCCTTGATGAGGGATTCTAGATTTTCTATACTGGTTTGGGGCTAGCCAGTTGTTTTGCATGGCATCTAGCAAGCACATTTGAGAAGCAGCTGGCTACAGACAGTCAGTAGGAAGTAATGAGGTTATAAGTGTCTGAAATCCCAACTCCTTCTTGGGTATTAGCTGTATAATTTATTTACCCATAAATCTGCTAATTTTGGACTCAGAGCCTGGGACTTTCTTCTGAATGTGGACCCTCTTTCTTTCAGTGACCTTAGCACTGCATTATATGGACTATCTATCTTAAAATACCTAATGTAAATGTTTTAGTTCCAAACCCCTCCCACCCCTACCCCAACAAGCAGGTGTTAAAGTAGAGATTCCCTGTGCTACTTAAGGAAAGAATTTCTGATCAGCAGTTCACAGGACATAACAGAGGTAATTAGCACACTTCATTATTGACTGTAGGAAATAAAAAACTCTTGCTTACCACAGATTCGTTGTTCCCTCCCTGCTGAATTGAGAGTCACCTAGGGGAAAAAAAAAGTTGATTTAGCATGAAGTAGGCACTATGCTGCTTATAATGAGACAACTTTGGACTTGTGCAGGAGCACAGCTCTAAATATTTGGAGAATTTAGTCATCTTCTGTTTATGTGACAGGGGAATATACAAGGAAAGGATGTGGATGAATCCCTGCAAACTAGGTGACTTCTACTGAATTTCTGCCCAAGACCTAAAATATCTGTTTCAGTCCTCTGTTGAATTATAGTCTATCTATTTGTAGAATGAAATATCACATTTGTTTGTGTTACAAATGAGTTTCACAGTTGGGAAAATGTTAAAATATTTTCTCCTGTTTGTTATTTTGAAAGGAATTTCAGAATTTCATTTGGAGGATGTGCATAGAAATGCCTGTATTTCTTAAGGAATTGTGCAGCAGAACAATTGAGTAATGCAGGTATAGTTCATTCTAGCAAAAGATGGCAGGCATATCGGTCACTATGTCTTTTCTTTCTTAGGATTCTTCCTACTGAATGAAATGATCTGTTCTCATGGGAATAATTTTCCAATACACTATGCTTAAAATTAAGTGTTCTTTTCAGTGTTTAAAAACAAACAAAAAAACCTCCTGAAACCAATCTTCCCTCCCAACAACTAAGTTTCTCCTTTCAAAAGACCTTTTGCAAAATGTTTTGCAAGGTCCTGCACATGGGCTGGGGAAATCCCAAGCACAAATACAGACTTGGTGAAGAATGGATTGAGAGCAGCCCTAAGGAGAAGGACTTGGGTGTGCTGATGGATGAGAAGCTCAACATGAGCCGGCAATGTGCGCTTGCAGCCCAGAAAGACACCCGCATCCTGGCTGCATTCAAAGTGTGGCCAGCAGGTCGAGGGAGGTGATTCTGCCCCTGTGCTCTGCTCTCATGAGATCCCACCTGGAATTCTGCGTCCAGCTCTGGAGCCCCCAACATAAGCAGAATGTGGATCTGTTGGAGCGAGTCCACAGGAGGGCCTCAAAAATGACGAGAGGGCTGGAGCACCTCTCCTATGAGGACAGACTGAAAGAGTTGGGGCTGTTCAGCCTGGAGA
Organism: Chlamydotis macqueenii; assembly: GCF_036417535.1. Taxonomy (NCBI): domain Eukaryota; kingdom Metazoa; phylum Chordata; class Aves; order Otidiformes; family Otididae; genus Chlamydotis; species Chlamydotis macqueenii. The sequence continues at coordinate 62,255,287 of NC_141556.1, read as the reverse complement.
AGAGGAGGCTCCGGAGAGACCTTATAGCAGCCTTCCAGTACCTAAAGAGGGCCTACAGGAAAAACGGGGAGAGACTCTTCAGTAGGGCCTGTTGTGACAGGACTAGTGGTAATGGTTTCAAAATGGAGGGAGATAGATTTAGATTAGATATTAGGAATTTTTTTTTTATGATGAGGGTGGTAGAACACTGGGACAGGTTGCCCAGAGAGGTGGTGGATTCATTCTATGATTCTATGAACTTTATGTGAAAGAAGTCTGGTAAGGTAAAGGACTGTTAAATAAAATATTGTCCCAGGTCCTATCCATAAATTCTAGTGAAGGTGTATTTGTGTTCCACACATGGCAGTAGAGATTCTTTTCATGAGCATAATGCTCTGAGTCTGTTTGCAAGATGAGAGTTGACATACTGCACACATGGGGCTGTAAGATGAATGAATCCAACTCTGCCATAATTCCTTTTCACAGAACAGGTGTACAGTAAATCAGCAGCTTGTAAAAATCCAAATATGTGATTGTTTGTAACCTGATTTTTTTTTAATCAATAATGTTAATTTTTATTTTGTTGATGTTTTTACATTTCATTCCCTTTTAAAAATAATTGCATTTTCATCTCAGTTGTTTCTACTGATGTTTTGTTTTTACGACAAATTATAAGACTCAGGTTTTAAGAATCTTGTTTCTTGTGAAGCAATAACATTGCATTATGAGTCCACAAAGTATTTTACACTGCTTTGGATGTGAGGTCCATTCTTGAGATATGTGATTTTTTAAGTAATTTTTGACATAAACATGAAGGTCAGAGATGTTTATAAGAAGCTGTGATACATAAAGAGAACACAGAAATGCTCTAGTATAATTTTCATGTGGTAAGCTGAGTCACATACTTAAGGCCTGGGTCTGGATTTTTCGTCCTGAGTCCTAGCATAAGGAATCAGATATCTTTTCATTCTGTTATTGCGAAGTGAAATTTAAAACCTACAAAGGACCCACCTGGTATTCTCTGTTTTGTTTGCCATACCAGTCCTTGATTCTGACTATTCTACTGTTTACTCCTGCCATTCATATGGTGTTAGCACTGTGGTGTACTGAACCTTACAATATTTGCGATCTCTTAATTACAGCAGTAAGTCATTACAGCAATACTTGTGATTGTTATCCAAGATCTAGGAGTGATACTATGGTTTAGTGATTATTGTAGGCTTACAACATTTTTTCTTTACTATTATCTACGCCAGCAATCTAGCCAAAGTGTACCTGCTTCTGTTATATCAGTTACAGTGAGGTCTTTTTCCTCCCAAGCATGTGAACTTTGTATGCGATTGAAACATCTCTCTCACACACTCTGAGGAAGAGGAGTTGCAGGCTGCTAATCATACAGTTTCTACACTGTATTACCTTTGTCTGCGGATGAAACAGTGCTGCCACAGACACTCAAAAGTACATCCAGATACTTACAGAAGTTTTCAAGAGTTACTGCACAGAATGGCAGTCACACTAGAGATTCCAATGGAAGCTGTCCAGAAGAAATCACATATGTTTCTGGACATACTTTGTACCTCTATGCCAGGAGGCCTTGTAATTCCCATAAATGAGAGCATGTTGGAGTCAGCCAAATTACTCTGGCAGACGTCTGCTGCTTTAGTTGTAACAATCCAGGTGGATGGATTGTTGTTAAACAGTGTTTTCAGCACTGTTTGAACTAAGTCTATAAACACTTGTGCTGGGACTGTTAACTGTGGCAGAAGTCCACTGGACAGATGAACATCAAGATCTACAAAGATCAATGTTTTGTAGATAAAGACTTACAGAAAACTTTAGTTAATTAGAAGCAAAACCAACCTCCTTTTAAATTATCTCATTCTAGTTATGAACTATGCTGTTTCAATCAAGGATGTCTTTCATCACTGACAGCGTTGTTGTCAGTGAAACATCAGTAGCTATTTGCATTGATGTAGAATCTGAAAGGTTTGCCTTTGCCGGAGTTATATTTCATAAGACTCAGTTAATTTCCCACAAAAAATTAAACTGGTTAGCCTAGTATATCCCTGTGTTTAGCATTTGTTTGCCATACATCATATTTTGAATATTAAGTTTCATTTTGCCCAAAGGCAAGGAACATCCATGATCTTCTTTGGGAAATGTACTGTTGCAGTGATTTTTTGCCAAATATTGTGACTTCAACTTGGTCATTCATTTAGATGCTAAGTTTTGGATAAAACTGTTTGCAGCCGAAATTACACTCTCACCATTTTAGGGGATGCTATCTGCCATTCATAGCTGTATCCACATTGATGCACATTCAAAGAATAATTACTTGCTGACAGTATGTCTGATTCTCTGAGATGTTATCAGCATGCATCCCAAAACATTCTGTTTTCATTTCTCCTTGTCCTATCCACTATGGACATTGAATTGTAAGTGACTTTTAAGGGAACAAGGGTTCCCTGCCCTTTATGCTATACATGTGGGTATGAGGCAGCTGAGTACACGTGATATTTATATAAAGATAATAATTTTTTAAAATGGAAGTAGTACATATAGACAAATAATAGAACCAATAGATGACAGCTTCAGCTGGATGACTCATTGCTACTTTGCATGGATAGTGATTCTTTTCAGATATGTAGTGATTTGCCAGTGTTTTTATGCTTGGGATCTGAACTCAGCGACAGATTTTGTTCCTCACCATCTACTGAACCCTTGTTTACTATATCACACTTCAGACCAGCTTGCCCTTCAAAATAATGGGTCTATTGCAAAAAACCAAACCAAACAAAAAAAAAAAATCAAAACCCCCAGCACTGTCTTAATATTATGTCGAGATCTGGAAATCTCATCCATGTTTTTGACAAGTGTTTCTCTTGACCAAAATGGAAGACAGAAATTGCATTTACCCATTGCTTACCCAAGCCTAATAAAGATTTCATGCTTAAAAATTGCTGCTTAATGAAATTTTAGCCATTAGTTATTTTTCTGAACTACTAAGATTGGATTCAGTTGAACTCATTTACAGTTTCTAAGATATTACTAATATGCAGTCATGATCAAGAATGATTGCCCCTACCTGTTGATACAGAGGTGCCGTCTATAAATACAATCATTAATTTTAAATAAACATACTAGGCAATTCCTGGCAAGGAACAATCAAGTTTTAAGATTGGCTTTTGTCATAAAATCTATACATTTCTGCTTGCTGGAAGGGCAACACAGAAGGTCACAAGCAGTCCAGGAGACATCTGGAATGCAGTGATGATGACTTCTTGACACAGGTTGACAGAAAAGCTTATGAGAGGAAGCACTCTGATGGACCTGGTACCAATAATTAAGAACTGTATGTGAAGATTGGCGTGACCTTGGCTGCAGTGACCATGAAATGGCGGAGTTCAGGATCCTGAGAGAAGAGAACAGGGCGAATAGGATCACAACTTTGAATTTTAGAAGAACAAACTTTGCTCTGCTTAGGGTTTAACTTGGGACAAACCCATGGGATGAAGTCCTGGAGAGAAGAGGGGTCCAGGATTGCTGAGTCACCTCCTCTAAACTCAAGATTTGTCCATCTGAAAGTCAAGGGAAAGTCGCAGGAGGTCTGTGTTGATCAACGAGAAGCTCCTAATAAAACTCGATCATAAGGAATGTGGGAGTAGGGACAGGTAACCTAGGAGACTATAGAGAGACATTGTCCAAGTGTGTGGGGACTGGCTTTGAAAAACCAAAGACCAGGTGGAGCTTAATCTGGTGAGGGCTGTGAAGGGCAAAAATGAGTTCTAAAGCTTTATCAGCATAAGAAGGAAAAATTTGGAAAATGTGAGTCTGCTGCTGAATGAGGCAGGTGACAGGGCACCAAAAGATATAGAAAGCCTAGGGTACTCAATGCTAGTTTTGCCTCAGTCTCTACTGATAGGATTTGCCTTCAAGAATCCCATGTCCCTGAATCCAGAAGGAGCATCTGGAGTAATAAGGACTTTCCCTCAGTAGAGGAGGAGCAGGTTAGGGTGCATTTAAACAAACTGGACATATGTAAGAGGGATGTCCCTGTTTTGAGCAGCAGCCTGGAGTAGAAGAACATGAGGTCCACTCCAACCTCGACCATTCTTGATTTATAATCTCAGTGGAATCTCATGTTTGCTAAATTTACATTTTCCTAAACATCAGTATGCCATTAGCTTAACTTTCTTCTAATATATATATCCTGCTTCAGCAGATGTGTATTTAATCTGCATTGTCTATTATTAGTTTATATACCAAAGAATCTGGAATATTCAACAAAAATACTTTCTTCAGGATGTAAAAGTGAGTGGAAACAAGTTTAATAAGAACATGATCTGTAAGTGATCAGAGTGAACTGGTTTTCTTTCTGATCACTTGTAATGAAAATTATTCTTGTTTATTTACTTAATGAATAAATGTCTGAATTTAACATTTAGCATAAGTATTTTTAACCTGAAGTGATGAACTTGTTCATTCTGTCTTGCAAGTCAAAAATATCTGTCTTGCAATATCACTGTGTTTTGCAAGAACAATTTTAAGCTGTAACAACTTTTCTCAGCATTTGTATTTGTGACTTCTACTTCATACACATTTATCATGACTTTTAAATTAAAAATGTAATTACATTAATTTGTGTTAACATGTATTTTGTGTTAACATGTTTAATAAAGCTATAGAATATTTCAGAAAATGTAATACAAGCCTTTTGAATATGGAAACATTATATTTATTGGTGGCAAATGATGGAGAGCCATATATATATAGCCATATATTCATTGGTGGAAAGTGGTGGAGAGCCATTATTTTTCTTCATATTTAATGAATGAGCAACAAGTGCATATTTATTCTATTCCACAGGGTTGTTAAGCATGAATAGAAACAGAGGTCTGAAAAAATACAGAGAAGTTAACTCAAGTGGTATAGTTCCACACTTCTTGACAGTTTTGTATAAAGAGTATGACCTACTTGACTTCTGAATACGAATGAATTTCTGATTTATGCATAATATGTAATATTGGCTCTAAACTGAATATATCTTATTGAAATCATGGAGTAATATGTGAAGAGCTGTGTGGCAAGATATGAAGACATTCAGGGTAGATGCCAAGCTGGTTCATTTGCCTCCTCCTCACATATGTAAGTTGAAAGAGAAAAAAAAAAAAGTTCCTTAATTTTATTAGGGTATCTTTATAGTGAACTGGAGCTTAAGAGCACTTACATATTGGTCCTTATTTGGCACTTCCCTTGCACCATAATTTCTGATTACATAATCTCTTGAATATTTTTGTAGATGAAGTCATAGATAATCTTCAAACCAACAGTGTTTTGATGTTAGAAAAATGTATCAATTGCAATCATCTGAATTTTTTCCTGTTGTTGAATTTTCTTTCATAAATAGGCAAACATTTCTAGAATGGTATGGAAATTGTTTATCATCAGCATACTAAAATGGGTACAAAAGCTAAACAGTTACATATGACATTAATTATATTGAATAAGACTGCCCCTGCAGTATTTGTCACATGATGATTGTGCAAAATCGTGCTTCCGATGACGTACTTAATTGCAGTCCTTTAAATATTTTTTGTTTAGAAATAGGCAAGCTCTACATTTTGCTAGGTGTTGTCATTAACTTTGCATATTTTTGTGAGAGCTCTAGGGCTTAATTAAAAATTGGTTTTAATTGTCAAGAGAAGCTTATATAACATCTCCTTCTCATTTTAAACACTGGCTTGTTACTTCTTGTAATCATTTAGACATGAAGCTTGTTAAATCAGTAAGCATTTTATCAACCAGAAGAGATCACTGAAGTTAAACTTCAGAGCAGAATTTGGCATTCAGTTAATGACTAGAATAGTGAAAATATAGTGAAATAGAAAGCAAGTTGTTCTTGTATCAAAAGTAATTGTTAATTATAGTTTCAAATATGAAGATAAGAAACTTATGTTGATTATATATTCCATTGTTTATTTTGAAAAGCATTAGATATGTTGAACTAATCTACAAATAAAAAAGCAGTATTTTGTTACCTGTGTGTATGTGCCTAGCTTTAGAGTAGTTTGAAAACATTGTGGGTCTATGTCACACAGAAATTTTATGTGTGGGAGGTTGAGGTCTTATGCTCTCACAAATGTCAAATCCATGACATACGTGTCATTGAATACATTCTGCATATACCATCTGGTACAGAACAACTGTTTTAAGAATTAAAAAATCTAAATGCAACTTTCTTGTATTCCTTGCATCAAAACCAACCAGGATATTTAGTTACTATCAGTCCAAAAGAGCTCATAGGTAGAGCAGAATGAATATAAATGCAAAACACTGCTGGTATTGACTAGCAATAGCTTTTTGTTAAAGTAAGAGTATCTGTGTAAATGTATACATAGACAAAAACATAGTAAAGTTAGTTGAGTATTCTCAGACTGGGAAATGGGTCTCAATTGAAATCTTTGTATTGACTTGACATTTCTAGCTTTATTTGTCACTTCCAGAAGTGAAATGTGTTAGTTAGGCATTTAATAAGACAGTCAAAATAAGACCTGTCTGAAGCATTCACAGGTATGCAATTATCACCTTTTAACTAGAACACTTGTTAAAGTGTGACTTTTCATGTAAAATACATATATATACAGCCATAAAAGTACTTTTCGTCAAGAGTTTATGCTGTGGAAGTATATTTGTGCTAAGTGCTTCCAAAAGTGAGAGACTACTGGTAGCAGGAGTCCTGTTCATGGAAGGGGTGATAAAGAACTGCTGCAGATGATACTTGGTAAATAATCACATTTGTTTCATCCTGTTCAGAGAATAAAAAGAACAATGGATTTATATCAGCAAAACACTTAAGCCCATTTCTAACTTAAGCATGTCAGCCGTATAGCCAGTGATGAACTTGGGCAACTCCTGCATTTTGCAGCACTGGCTTTGTGTTACTGCCCTGTGTTACAATGATTGCACTGTTCTATTGCCATCGACATTACTAAAATGGTTTTTAATGTCATTGTATATCTGTTCATCAACTGCTCCTGCATAACTGGGGCAGGTAGTATACTACAATAGGATATACTACTACTACTGGGGACAAACTTTTTAGCAGGGTCTGTTGCGATAGGACAAAGGGTAATGATTTTAATTGAAAGAGGGTAGATTTAGATTAGACATAAGGAAGACATTTTTAACAATGAGGGTGGTGGAACACAAGAAGAGGTTGCCCAGAGAGGTGGTTGATGCCCCATCCCTGGAAACATTCAAGGCAAGGTTGGATTGGGCTCTGAGCAACCTGATCTGGTTGGGGATGTCCCTGCTCCTTGCAAGGGAGCTGGACTAGATGATCTTTAAAGGTCCCTTCCAACCCAAAATGTTCTATGATTGCCAGTAACGTAACAGCTCTTTCCCAGTTCCAGTTTGGTGATTTCAGTCGTAATCAAGGAAATTAAGTACAACGATGGTGAATATTAGTTCTTGTCACTGGCATGTAATTTTACCCTGTCCTGATTTTGTACAGTGGGGGCAGGAGGGCTACAGTGGCAGCTTCTGCGAGAAGCTTCTAGAAATTTCCCCTTTGTCTGGTGGACTCAAGCGGGTCTAGGGTGGACCCACTGCTGGCCAGAGCCAAGCCAATTGGTTACGGTGATAATGCCTCTGTGAGAACATATTTAAGAAGGCGAAAGTAATAATAATTAAAAAAAGGAATGAAGAAGCAGAAGCTGGAGCAGAGAGAGGGAGGTACAAGCCTTGTAGGCCTTGTGGCCCTCACCCTCTGGCCTCCCGCTGGGTGGCCGACTGCGCCTGAGTCGGCCCAGCCCGGCCGAGAGAAGTGAAGAGAGGGAGAGGTGAAGAGAACCTGAGAGACGTCTGCCCGAGCTTGATCATGAAGAATTTCTTGTGAGAGGAATGGCTGCAGGTGCCAAGGTCAGTGAAGGAGGGGGAAGAGTAAAGTCACTCCTGAGACTGTGGAGGACCGCACGCCAGGGCAGGCAGGTGCCTAAAGGAGGCTGTGGCCCCTGGAGGGCCCACGCTGGGGCAGCCGTTCTGGAGAGACTGCACCCCGCTGGAGCAGTTCACGAAGGACTGTAGCCCGTGGGAGGGACTTCATGCTGGAGCAGGGGAGGAATGTGAGGAGTTCTTCCTAGAGGAGGAAGGAGCAGCAGAACAAAACGTGATGAACTGACCGCAACCCCCATTCCCTATTCCTCCCCTGTGCCGCTTGGGAGGTGGAGGGAAGGAGGTGGAGATAATTTGGAATGAAGTTAATCCTAGCAAGAGGGAGGGGTGGAGGGAAGTTGTTTTTGTTCTCTCTCATTATCCTGCTTTGGTTTTATTAATAATAAATTGAAATAGTTTTCCCCAAGTTGAATCTGTTTTGCCCATAATGGTAACTGGAATGATCTCTCCTTGTCCTTATCTCAAACCTCAAGCTCTTTGTTATATTATCTCTCCCTAATTCCCTTAGAGAGTGGGGAGAGCGAGAGGAAAAACCGCATAGCTTCATCTGGACCGGGGCTAAACTACAACATACCCTTAAATGTGAACACTACACTGGTGTAATTCAACTGTAATACAACCCTACATTTATTTGGGAAAAAAAACCCCTATTCTTTAGCAGAGTGCTGGGGAACAAGTACTTCTCTCTGACATACACCATCTAATCCAATTCTTTGTTTTATATCTGTCTGACTACAGAAACTGATGGGAAGTAAGAGCATTTGCACTGCATATTTTACATGTGCCTCACTAGGTCTAGGTAATTTATTAACCTGTCGATTATTCACTGAGAAATGTACTTGTGACCTAAAATTGTGTCTGAATAGAACCTGAATTTATTACCTTACCTTGTCTGATCTGCAAACAGGGGACAAAATTCACAAAATGATCATGATGCTATGCTCCTTCTATCCTATGGCCCAATAGTCAGACAATTTGTATACTATTTGGTTTTGATGGAACATCTTTTAGTTTGCACTGAGTGAAAATAGTGCAGCTGATCATGGCTCTTGTGAACATCCTTTCCTATTCTCTCCTTAAGATCATTGTATATAATAGTGAGATGAACAAACAAACCCCAACAAACCTGGAGCTGATTGAGCACAAGAAGGATGTTCCACAAGAAATTAAATGTTCTCTAACCCAAAAAAAGAATGTTGACATTTCTGACATGTACCTGATGATTTTAGCCTGGCTTCTTAAGGAAAGGAGACTTAGGCAGTCACATTGACTGTACAGATTTTGTAAGAGTGTGTTGTCAGCTTCTGCCTCTTTGCCAATTTCAATCAAAGTTGTTTGGGAGGATCTTGCAAATAAATAAATAATTAAAAACATCCTATTAGTTTCATTAAAGTAAGTGGCTAGAAGAAGACAGATGCATTAAGTTTCTCAACTGAAAGACAAGCTTTTGTCTCAGTTCATGGTTTCTTAGACTCTAGGGGATGAATGTGGATGAGAGTTCCAACTACAAGAAAAGCTTCAACTGGAGCTCATAATAATGACATAAGTTTGAAGCAAATTAAGCTTCATTAGTTCCAATACTCATGGAAGTGTCTGTTTAGGTTGAAACTGAGTACTAGTTGATGCAGCATCGTTTAGAAAAATGAGCATGAGGTGGAAATTTAATCCCAGCTGTCCCAGTGATTTATTCCATGACACTGGACAGTTACTTTTCCTAATTTTTTTTTCCTTCCTCTTCCCTCTTCCATTTAATTTAAGTATCCTGCAGCCCAGGAGATTTTTAGCCTTCTTTTGCAGCAAGGATGCATTGCTGGCTTATGATCAACTTGATGTTCACCAAGACCCCTAGGTCCTTTGCTGCCAAGCTACTTTCCAGCAGGGTAGCCCCCAGCATAATACCGGTACATGGGATTGTTCCCCCCCAGGTGCAGGACTTTGCACTTCTCCTTGCTAAATTTCCTGAAGTTCCTGTCATGTCAGCCCATCTTTGGATGTTAAAATGAGTTAGTCTGAAGCCTTCAAATTAGGAAGATATATTCTAAAGATCTCCATCTGATAGTCTGATGTTTTTTTTTTTTTTATTTCATGGTGGGGTTTTTTTTGTTGTTGTTTGTTTGTTTGTTTTAATACATGGGTTATAATTCAGATAAAGACTTATCAGAAAGTTCTAGACAAAGAGGTACTGGGCTCACTGCCTCTGTCTTTTTTGTTCACAATGGTGAATTTTCCTAACAGGGATGACTTTTAAAATCCCATATATAATAACATTCCAAAGCTCAGTTTTTCTCTGTTTTGGAAGGAAATGAATGGCTTTGTAAGTTAGGAAGTAGCTTGCAAAATTTTCATTTTATAACGCTTCATGTACACACAAGTAGAAATTTTTGTAAATACTTTCCTTCTAGAAATCAAACCAGCTTTTCAAGCACAGTAAATACATGCTCAGGAAAGAAACCAAGCATCTTTTAAGACCAGTGTTTCTTACCGGATCTGGATCATAATGTGCTTCCTGAGTTGGTGGAATAACATGGATTTGAGTGGTGTTGGCAGGAAGAGCTTTAGGGCAATTTATTTGCATTTGTTCTTTTCAGAAAGAAAAAAAAATCATCCTGTTTTCTCACTGACATAGTTCTAAAAATCCTCACCAGGTGCAGGACTTGACACTTTCCTTTGTTGAACTCCATTAGGTTCTAGTCGGCCCATTTCATCAGCCTATTGAGGTCTCTTTGAATGGTAGCACAACCCTCTGGTGTATCAGTCACTCCTCCCAATTTTGTATTGTGAACAAACTTGCTGAGGATATACTCTGCCTCATCATCCAGATCATTAATGAAGATGTTGAACAGGATTGCACCTACTACTGAACCCATTTTACACCCTGGGGTGCATGGCTAGTTACTAGCCTCTAACTGGACTTTGTACCACAAATCACCACCCTCTGGGCCCAGCTATTAATCCAGTTTTCAATCCACCTTATTGTCTGCTCATCCACCCATATTTCATCAGCTTCTCTGTGAAGATCTTACAGGAGACAGCGATGAAAGCCTTACTAAAGACTAGGTAGACAATATCCACTGCTCTCCTTTCATCTACTAAGCCAGTCGTTTCATCATAAAATGTTATCAGGTTGGTCAAGCACTCCTTCCCTTTTATGATTCCATGCTGAGTATTCCTGATGACTTGTCCTTCATGTGCCTGGAGATGGTTTCCAGGATTAGTTGTTCCATCACATTCTCAGGGATAAAGGTAAGGTTGACCAGCCTGTAGCTTCCTGGATCCTACTTCCTGCCCTTTTTGAAGACAGGAATGACATTTGGTTTCCTACAGTCTCAGCCTCTTCTCCCAATTGCCATAATCATTCAAAGATTATTGAGTGGCCTCAAAATGTCATCAGCCAGCTCCCTCAGCACTAAGATACATCCCATGAGGGTCCATGGACTTATGTATGTCCTGCTTGTGTGAGTATTCCCTGACCTGATCCTCTTCCACTGAGGATAAATTTTCCTTGCTCCAGACTTTGCCCCTGGTCTCCAGGGCCTGGGATTCTAGAAGGATAATCTTGCTAGTAAAGACTGAAGGAAAGAAGGCATTCAGTACCTCTGCCTTTTCCATGTCCTATGTCACAAGAGCCCCTGCCCCATTCAGTGACGGGCTCATGTTTTCCTAAATCTTTCTTTTGCTCCTTCTGTACTTACAGAAGCCCTTCTTGTTTCCTTTGGCATCCCTTGCCAAATTCAGTTCCAAGTGGACTTCAGCTTTCCTAAATTATTCTCTGCATGGTCAGATAGTGTTTCTGTTCCTTCCAGATTTTCTCTCCCAGTTCCTGCCATCTGTATTATATCCTTTTTATGTTTGCTTTTTGCCAAGAGCTCCTCGTTCATCCTGACATCCACATTCCCCACCAGCCCATCCTTGTTGATGAGAACAAGGTCCAGCATAGCACATCTCCTCGTTGGCTTCTCTGTCACTTAGAGAAGGAAGTTATCATCCACACATTCCAGGAACTTCCTGGATTGCTTGTGCCCTGCTGTGTTGTCCTTCCAACAAGTATCGGGGTGGTTCAAGTACCCCATGAGGACCAGGGCTTGCGACTGCGAGGCTGCTCCTATCTGTCTATAGAGGCCCTCATCCACTCAGTCTTCCTGGTCAGGTGGCCTGTAGCATATACCGCCACCCACCCCCCAATGTCACCTGTCCCTGCCCTCCCTTTAACCCTGACCCAGAAGATCTTGGTCCATCCCCAGACAGACCTCCAGCTGGTCATTGGCATAGAGGGCAACACCCCCTCCTCATCTCCCCTGCCCGTGCTTCCTAAAGAGCCTCTATCCTTCCATTCCAACACTCCAGTCATGCTGGCCATTCCACCACGTCTCTGTCATGCCAATAAGATCATAACCCTGCAGATGTGCACACATCTCTAACTCCTCTTGTTTATTCCTTATACTACATGTGTTTGCATAGTGGCATTTAAGTTGTGCCCCTGATGAAGCTGACTTGCTGGCTGGAGTGGCTGGGATTCCTTTATGCGTCTCTTCAGGTACTCTCCTGCTGACCTGTGAACTTTCTTCAGGCTCTGGACATCTGTTTCTGGCACTGGCATCAAGCTGGTTGTAGTGGGATGGATTGAGGTTCCCCTCCCCCAGCAACTTTAAAGCCCTCCTGCCCAGCTTGGCAAACCTGTGACCAAAGATGCTCTTCCCCTTCTCTGACAGATGGACCCCGTCAGCCCCCAGTAGATCAGGTTTCTCAAAGCGAGTCCTATGGTCTGAGCAGCTGAACCCCTGGTTGTGACACCAGTCCTGTAACCATTTGTTGATTCACCAGATTTGACTGGCCCTTTCAAACCCCTTCCCTTTGACCGGGAGGACTGATGAGAAAACTGCCTGCGCTCCAGACTCCTTTACTGCTGCTTCCAGGGCTCTGTAATCCTTCTTGATGATGTTCTGTCACTGTGTTCTGTTGATACCCATTGAAATACATAAAAGGCATGTTAACTCTGTGAAGTAGTGTACCATATGCAATAATGCCACTGTTCTCCAAATATTACATCGTATCTATTCAGTATGACAATAGCTTTAGCCGTAAAATAAAACTTTGATTGCCATTGGTTTAGACTTATGTGAAAAGATGTTTATGGTACTCCTGGAAATACTGCATTGAATTGCACTTATTTCCCAGATTTATATTGGACTAAAAGAAGTCATTAGCAATTTGCATTTTGAGAGCATTGTCAATACAATATGGTGGTGTGAGTCACCAAAAGCTTAGTGACATAAAGAATTGCAGCCTGAAGGAAAAAAAAAGTAGTTTGCCCAGAGTACTGCATCTGATTTAGTATATTATGATCAGAGATTTGGATTGCCTTTTTATATCTTGGTTTTTTTTTTTTTTTTTTATAATGAATTTAGTGTTGGTAAAAGGTACTGACTCGGAGTTTTGAAACAATTCCTCTGTGTCCTTGAACAGACACAACATAGGCAACAGCAATTTATGTCTGTGAACAGATGTAGCACAGGCAGCAGAATTGTGATCTTCCCCATGTGATTCAACTACGTACCTTGAATATGACTTTACAGCAGTGATGGCAAGCTTCTGTGTTGCATGTCAAAATTGTCCTGTGTTCCCATTGTCAATAGAACACAAAAAATTGCTGTTTGGTGCTTTTACTGCTGCTGTGCCAGAGTTCACTTTTCACTTTTCCATTGCTTTTATGGGCTACTAACTATGTGAAATGGACTGGTATGATGATGATAGCAATATAAGCAGGTAATAAAAAAAAAAGTTAATCATCTTTTAACCCTTAGTTCCTTTAAGAAGCGAGATAACACTTTAAGGAGATTGGGCATATCTCAGTTTCTGACTTACTGTTTGCTTCTTAGGCAACCTTAACTGGGAATGTAAGTGTGTAACCTCCAGTGCTTTCTCATATTCACAGATCTTTCATTAGAATTCAGTATGTATATAGTTTTGATTATCCTACACTAAAATTGACACAACAGTTCTGAGCAGTAGAAGTTTTATCTACACAGAGAATTTTCAATATAAATAGATGTGAAGCTATTTTAGCAGCAGATAGTTTGGGATCTTTAATCTAGTAAAATTACATCTACAGTTCTGTTTACTGTTATCTATTACATACAAATGTATTTCTTACTTCTTGCGGAAAACTGAGAAGAAATCCCCCATGCCAGTTTTAACCTTTCAGTTGTTTCTACTTCTAACTGCATGAATATTCTACCCAGTGTTCACAACATTGTCCTGGTTAGTGTTTTTTTTTCCTGGAGACTACTTGTCTTTGAAGGTATAAGGAGCATGAAAAAGAGGGAGTAATATCAGCTTTTTTAGCACAGGCCCACCAGACTGCACAGTAATAGGAAAGGCTGCTGCTATAAACCTACTTTGTATTTTAACAGTAGTATAAGGATGACTCATCAATACTGTAGACTGCATAGGAAAAAAACAAACCCAAATTGCTCTATGAAAACTTTCCCATTTATGTTTATGATTCAGACTATAGCCCTTCTTTCTGTGGGAGCATTAAGGCAATCTCATTCTTGGGCCCACTATTATTACATAAAACTTGTAGAAACTTATTGCCTTTGATATCTCTACACATTACAAATGTCTTGAAACGTCCAGCGGGTTCAAAGTTGTTAGAAAAACATAGATGCGCTGCTACATGTATTATGATCACTCAAGATTTGTTTCTCTATGAAACTGGTATAAAAATACTTTAGTGAGGAAAATTTAATCTTTTACAGTAATTATTCCTTTGTGTTTTACAGAAATTGTCACAAACTAACTTTAATGCTGCTTATGTTATTGATTCTTTTGTGTATCCTTGTACCAAAGAACGATAGAAGAGTTCTTAATTACATTCTATTAAATAAGTTTCTGATGAAATTCAAGATGTTAAGATGCTTTTTGCAAAGTGGGATTTTTTTTTCTTGTACATGAGTAACAAATCAGAGAGCAACTTCTTTTTCTGTCAAGGTAAACTGTAGTAGAGCATAAAGCTTGGCACAAGCTTGTTCCTCACCATAGGTATTTCCACTGTTTTTCTGGAAAGCTTCTTCAGTTTGAGAGAGAACTCATAGGACCAGTTCATCTAGCTGCCTAAAGGAGACAAAAAGATAGTTTTGTATACTTGTGCAAGGTCCTAACATCTGGCAAAACTGTTCTTAGTGTAAACACTAAAAACACGTAAAAGAATTTATACTAGTCTAACATCTGTTACGTGTTCATGTGCTGGTTTATTTTAAAAATATTTTTTAATTAGTTAAAACACCAAACCCAGACAAAACTGTAAAATCCCCCAAATTTCCAACCTTTGTTAAATCAGCCTCGATCAGCGTACATTGTGAAGGACAGACCTGTTTAAACATAAGTTTAGACTGGATCTAAATTGGGTTCTAGATCTCTTTTAAAAGTGCTTAATTACAGTTCAAAAGTAAGTATTTGGAACTTGCTTAAACTCATAGCACTTGGAAGCATAAATACTTCTACTGAAGTTGCTATGATTTTTAAATATATTGTTTTTAGAAGAAAGGATATTAACTTTTCTGTAGCTGCTTGTTGCTATTTCCTAGTGAATCTGGATGACTGTCAGAAATCTAGAAAGCTACTGGACGTCTAAGCAGGAAAAAAGAGTACTTATATTACCCAGAAAAAACTCAGCTGCAGTTTCAGCTGCCTAAATGGAAAATCCCCACCAGCTCTTCCTTGAAAGTTCTATGTAAGACTTATGTGACTGTGAGTCTGCTTGATCTAGGTGCTGAAACTAATTTTCTTGGTGGAATATTTTTTTTGCGTCTTATCATTTAAGTTTGCTTTTTATGTTTACAGTATTTTGATAGCAACAAAAATGAGTATTTTATTTCTTAAATTTGGTAATTAAGAGAGATTTATTCCCCCCTCCAAGTTTTTTTGTGAGATCTTAATTTGTTTCTATTTAACACCAAGGAGCTAGTCAGAAAAGCATTTGCACAGTGTCTTGCTATTTTGTAATTAGTAGAATAACCTATTTGTTGTTTTGGAATTTTGTGGATTCCAGTGTGATGCAAAACCACTGAAAACCATTGCAGGGGAAGGTCACAGAATCACCATCGCTAGCAATCTCTAAGTCAGTCATGGCTATATCCCTCAGTGCCTTTTATTTTTGCTTCTGTTTGTTTTAATGAAATAAATGTATAATCCCAGTATTGTCTTAGATTGTAAATTGTTTTGTAACAGAGACATTGCTGTTTCTTGTCTGGATGAATGCATAGTTATGACAATTCATTAGTAAGGAATATATTCACTCATATTTTGTGCTAATTAAAATAACTGTTGTTAGTATGTGGATCCAATGACTAGATTTAGTTTCTTGCATTATTTCATCATTCTGACTCATTATGTCCTTCTGTCCTGGTTCTGGCTAGGATAGACTTAATTTTTACCTGAGCTGGGAGAGGAACTGGAGCTGGTGGCACCTGTGGCTGGGGGACAAAGCTGGGGTAGGTTACTGATTAGCCAACAGCTGGGGTAGTTTACCCAAATTAGCCAAAAGGCTGTTCCATCCTGTGTGACATCCTGCTCAGTATATCAGTGAGGATGGTGCTAAGGGGAGTCTCCTGCTACTCAGGAAGGAAACTGAGCATCAGGATCTGCTGTGAGCTATTGTACTGTAAATTATGTGCTTCAGTCTTTTCTGTTATTGGGTTTTTTATTTGTTTTCTATCTCTGTTTTCTTTTCTTCTCTTGTTATCTTAAACTTTTTTGTTTATCTTAACCCACAGGTTTTGCCTTCTTTTCTTTACCAATTCTCCTCCATGTCCCACTCGAGGGCAGGGAGAGTGAGTGAGTGAGAGATTGCATAGCTTGCTTCTGAGTGGGGCTGAACTATGATGCCTTCTTTCTTTAATTTCAGAATACGTACATTAGAGGTCTGTTTCTCTTCTCTGCCCATAATAAACTTTACTAAGTCACTTTCCTAATCACTAAAAGTGTAAGAATCAAGCAAAGCAGTAAACAATTCCAGACGTGGTAAGAGTGAATTATATGTGTATAGAAGAAGATAAAATATTGTTTGATTGAAATCTTGGCTTTTATGAAAATGTAGTAAGAAACTAGTTGGAGGAATTATTTTAAAGCATTTTAAAATAACCAGTTATAAAATAAAAGCTATATTTGACAGCTTTTCTTCTGAAGTTACTGTTTAGAACTTTGTTAGGGTCATAGGTAGTTCTTTTCTTTATTACTCTGGAGAGTCGCCTATCTTCTGCTGCATGATCTGGTTTTGGCTGGCAGCGTGGGGTCTTGGGTCCCAGAGGGGAGGGCAGCTCTACACTCATACTGTGTTTGAGAAAGAATCCCATGGAAAAATCTAATTAAATAAAAGAAAGCAGATAAAGAGTTTAAAAATCAGGGTTCATTTTTTTTTTAATCAGCTATTTTACTCTTAGATTTTAGGAAGTAGCCCACCTGTGAAGAGGGAAGTCAGCAAGATGGAGCTTGTGCTTTGAAATCCTTCAGCTGGTGGTATGTACAGATACCAAGATGGAATTTTCCTAAGTGAAGCAAAATTACTTCAGGTCACTGAAGTTTTATTGCATCTTGTATATCATCAGCAAGTGGAAAAGAGGAACATAAGGTCAAGTAAGACCTATCAAAGAGTCTCTAGTGCAATATGACTGCCAAGTACACTCCTTACAACTAAGAGGTGGAAGGAAGCTGCAAGATCTTAAATTAAGGTTCACTTCTGCTTGCATCTGTCGAGTCTTGTGTAAAGTCTGGCAGCACCTTTGGCCTTGGTGATAGTGGAAAGATACCTGCAGACCCACCACAACTGATCTTATTTTGGGAGGCTCATATAATATCACCTGTCCAAAACCAGGCATAGAGAGCACAGAGAGGTGATATTTGTCTCAGTTAGGTAGTACAGTTATTGTCTCTCATTTCAGCCCAAAGTGTTTCTGACATCCTTACCTGTTGTCAGAAGTCAGTGAATTAAGTGTTAAGGTATTGAAATTGCCCCAGTAGTGAGATAGTTCAGTGAAAACAAAGTTAAAGGCTTCTTGTCTTGATTTGGCACTCTCTACTAACAAGAATTGCATCTTGGACTTTAATAAGCTTTAAAAAATATTGGTTTTCAGGCTTGTGAGTAATCTCAAAACTTTTTTTTTTGACAGAAACTTTTGTTCTTCTCTTTTTACCTGCTTGATTCTTCTTAAAAAGGTTAGACTCAGTGATGATAATGCTCAGTCATGCAGCTCATCCCATCAGTTTTGAGTAATATCACTTGGGTTAAATATATGTTCAGAAATGAAAAATTCTAATTGTAGTTTATATCAGAGTTCTAAGAGCTTAAGTGGTAGGCAGATAAATTCTTTACATGCTTTTTGGTGACATGATTTTGTCTTGGTGATCTGAGTTTGTCTTAAGTAAGTGTTCATTTATTCCCACTTTTTATCCTCCCTTCTTGTTACTAAATGCATTTCTCTCTAGTTTAGCCAGTAGTCCTTGACTAGTCAAATGGAGGTGATTCAAACTATGTAATGCTCTCTCACCAGGGAATGTGGTCTTTTCTATAAAACTATTTACCTACCAAGTGATTAACTTCCGAAACTTTGTTTTTCTTTGACAGAATGCAAGATCCATGTTTGGAAACACTTCATCAATCCCAGTTTATAAGTTATAGATTTCTTCAGAGAACTGTCACATAAAGCAGCAGTGGTAATAACTATCTGCCCATTTATCTTCATGTTTCTAATCTAGGCCAACAAACACTTCTGTAATAATACTTTTTTTCTGTAGTGTAAAAGTGAAATCTTGATTAATTTTTGACTAGTATTTATTTTGCTTTTACCTGGATTTTTTTTTCTTTTGGTATTGATATTTCTGTGCAGGAGCATGAAATCTCCAGTTTTCAATCAAATACACTTTCATTTTTGAAGAAAATTTGATAGTTCTTTCAGAACTGAGAAAGATCTTGCTTTTAAATAAAGCTAACTGTATGTGTCAGTGGAAGTTAGTCTCAAGTAGCAAAAGTTAAGGAAAATAACTTTAGTAAATTAACTTAAATTTAAGAAATGTGTACTTGGATGTTGTCTGATTGCAATTCCAATTTCCTACTAGCTAACTGAAAGCTTTATATAATTTCCACTAACACAGGAGTCACAGCTTATATTGTTTAGCCCTTAGCTGGAATTCTTCTAATTTCTTTTCACTTTTAGTCAGAAACCCCATTGGCATTTTAAGAGATTTGCAAGCTGTAGCAGTCACATTATACAGAACAAGAGGAAGAGTCTGTGCTTGGTCTTCTGTTTAACAGGAAGGCTGTCTTCAACAGAAGTGCTCCACTGCTATTGCTTTTGCAACATATCATTACAATCAGTATCATTTGTTCCATGCTTTTTCAGCATCTGTGAAGCAGCAGCTGGTTACTGCTTTCTTCATCATCAAAGTGCTTTCAAGGACATTGGACTAGAAACTTCTAGGAGAATTTTATTAATTTGCAAACACAGAAATATGAGTATTTCAATATTGGTTTCAAATGTAGGTCAAGTAAGATGTTAAAAAATATTGGGGAAGGCTCATCCACTGTGGGAATGTGTGTGTTGATCAAATATGAAAAAAACTTCTTGGAAGCAATTGGAATTAGCACCTTATAATTTTGATGATTCTCCATTATTTTGGTAATTTTAATTTTTTTTTTTATAATTTCCTTTTATTTTGACAGGGATACCAGAAATAAAATTGATTCCTTTAAATCTTCATGTCAACATAAAATGTCTGCGTGTAATATACTTCACTCCTGGGATTTACATGGCCCTAACACAAACAAATCTTCAAAAAGATTTCTGGGCACATTCTAGCCATCTTTAATTCTTCTGCAACATTAAAAAAATCTACAAATTGCACTTAACTGACAGCCACCAGCCTACCTTTTACTTATATGAATTTTGGCAATAAAAGCAAAAAGATTTGGACATCTTGATTTAGAAGGCATCACGCTGTTGGCATGTCCTTTGCTAATTTGTTCTTACGTGTAAGTGAGATTTCACCTTTACAGTAAAGATATCAAGAAACGTACAATGAAAACACAGTTTCTTTCTTAGGTACTCATTAACTTCTTTTTAATAACAATTCAACATAAACTTGGGGAAGAGCATATCCAAAATGATCAATGCTTCAATGTTTTAAATAGGTAAGAAATGGTGGTAGAGGCACTATGGGACATGCAAATATTAAATAATCTCAGTGCTCTGTCATAGTCTTCATTACTTAAGGCCAACTCATTGCAGATGTTAACAATAGCTAACATTTGATACAATTGAATATACAGCTAAATTGCTTTGATACTCTAAGATGGTATCTGTGTGCTATTTGTTACACCTAGAGTTGCAAATTAATTCTTGCTTTCAAAGTTCACTTAGATGGATGAGACTGGTGAATTTGGAAAGAGACATAGCGAACTTTTGCTGTTTGGATTTCTCCACCTCTCAACATATTGTTAAAGTATCTGTAACTTCATTGCACTTCGTTTGGTAAATATAAATTCAACGAAGTACTGTAATCAGCTACTATGATTTTCCTCAGAGAACCTCATTTATTTTATTCTGCTATGAAATAATAGAATTGTTGAGGTGCCAAGAGACCAACCTCCTTGCTCAAAGCAGGGTCAACTACAGCACATTGTTCAGGACCGTGTCTAACTGGGCTTGAATATCTCCAAAGGTGGAGACTTCACAACCTTTCTGGGTAACCTGTTCTAGTGTTTACTGTCCTTACAGTAAAAACATTTTTTTTTTTAATGTTTAAGTGCAATGTCCATTATTTTACATTCCATTGCCTCTTTTCCTTTCACTGTTTAACACTGGAAATAATCTTCTCTACTTGTCTTCTCTACTGCCTCGCATCTAATATTTATACAAATTCATAAGATCTCCTCTGAACCTTTCTTCTCATGTCTAAATAGTCCCAGCTCTCTCACCCTCTCCTCTTATGTCAGAAATTGAAAATTATTTTGAATTTCTGTAACACAATTATATAGTTTTTTTTTCCAACTCCCTTATTGATGGATTTTTGTTATTTCTAGTAATTTCATTACAATTATGTCACTGCTGATTCTAACATCATCACTTACTTCCCCTCTCCTCACCTGTGAAAATGTCTCTGTGCCCTCTGCATGTCTCTAGTGTGTAAAGTGAAAGGATATCTGTAATCATCAAATATTTCTCATTATAGTTTGAAAAATTAAAAAATTACAATAAGTGTTTGCAGTTGTACTACATTTAAGGCATAGTGATTAGAACTAATATTGCAGAATACATCTTGTGGAGTACATTTATTTAAAAGGTCTGCTCTGTGCTTAATTTTTGCCACTAGGAGGTGAAAGCGGTCCTTTCACGTAATCAGCACTGGTATTGTCTTGCTTGGGATCTCTTCTGTCCCTCCACCATTCTTTTTTTTTTTTTTTTCTCTAAATGGGAATGTGTTTGGTTTGATTTTTCTTTTATAATGCTTTCTTAGTGTTTGTGGCTCACTCTGTTCACACAATCATTTCCTCTTGGTTGATAATCTGTTCTTCCCTCCCTCAAAATGGCCTAAAAGCATTTCCTCCCTTTGCCTTTTCCAGCATTTCTGCCTGACTTTAAAAAAAAAAAAAAAAGAAAAAAAAATATGTAATAATTAAAAAAAAATCTCCAAGCTAGCCTTTCCAAACTGGCAGCACGGTCACTGTAGCCATGAATTTCCTTAAAGCCAAATGCTTTAAGGCCACTTGAATTCAGGGAACTGAAATTGCCCAGTGAATGCCAAGAGCTAGGGTTATTCAAATAGCCCTAGGGAATTAGACTCTCACTTCTTACTAAAAGGATTTGTGAGGACATTACCTCTATTTCTTGGCCATTTAAATTTGTCGCTGTTGGTTAATATTTACAAAATAGCTCTTTTATTTAAGTGCTTTAAAATTCCACCAAAACCACTGGCAGAAGCTGTCTATGTTTTTCCTTAATTTCTTTTTTCAGTAACGCTCTCATATTTCTAACTAGCTTTCCTTCTTCAAAATTTCTGTCCCCTGGATTTTTTGTAACTTCTCAGGATGCATATTCCCCAGTTCTATTAAAGGCAGGAAGTTTGCTCTTCATCTACTCTCCTCTATGCACTGTCTTTCAACAGACAAATGTCAGTGAGGGACAGGAAATGTGACCTCAAATGAAAAAGACCAGGTAAAAGGCATTTCTTGGGGCTTGCATACAGTAGCAAGTGCTACTTATTAAGATTTTTACTCTAATTCAGGTGTTCACTTGAAGATGTCTCATTCTTGTCAAGCATCTTAGAATCTCATTCTGCAGAAATGTGTAAGAGGTTTTAATCTATTTCTTACAAATCTTTACACCCACAAGTGAAAACATAAATTATCAATAGCAGAACACATTGGAGCATGCATCATTCTTTTATGCAAATTGCAGGATACAAAAAATAAATAGTAGAACATATGACTGAGAAATAAACCCAGGAATTGTGGTTTCCTGAGTACTCAGGATTAGGGATACTGCATCTTCCCTTTTTTTTTTCCTCCTTGATTTGAAAATGAAGATATATGAGCTCTATCTCTTTTTACTGTTGGTATATTCCTGCACCTTCTGATAGTAACTGAAATGAAGTCACTTAACCGTATCCCTGCCATATCTTGTCAGGGAACATGGCAAAGATAAAACAATGCACTAGAAATTTCTTTTTCTTATTCTTGATTCAAATGTAAAATATTTACTAGATTATTAGAATGTATCCTCTTTCTTCCTCATTTTCCCTTTTGCTGAAGTGTTGGAAGTACATCTCTCAAGTACATGAAACAATCCATTTTTTTGCAAGCTTTTAAAGTCCATAGTGTCTCTCCTTCCCCATGATGGACTTTCCTATCCTTACTTTTAAAACTCCTAGTTTTATAAGAATGATGAACAGTTTTTTAATTAAGCAAATTTAGCTGTGGAGATAGAAGTTTTTTCCTAACTTATTGGTTCCTGCTATGTGCTATTTTTCATATTAACTTTCAGGGAACATTTTCATTTAACAAATACAGCTTCATTTGGAAACCCAGTTAAGTTAATGGTTAAATTCCTTTTTTCCTTCCCTTTTCTGCTTGCCTATGTGTTTATAAGCATTGTTATTCTGCAGAATGTTATGATAATATTATCCATATAAAATTTTTCAATAACTACATGATACTTCAAATCTGTCTTCTATCAATCACATTGAGCCAAAATCTGTGATTTCTAATCAGTAAAGGTCTTGACTATAGTGGGAGTTTTGCTCAATATAAGACCTGCAGCATTTGGCCTGTAGGTTTTCCTGTACTGAAAGAACTTGATCATGTTTTCATGAAATAAATCTAGTATTCTTTTCTATTGATTTTCCTTTCCAGGATCTCATTTCCTCTAAGACATCTGGCATGTAAAATTGGCTGACAGGAATGTTGCTTGGTGCATGAGCCTTGGAATGTTAGCACTGTAAAGCTCAGTGCCATATCATGAGCATGTTTTTCATAATGTTGGGAAGGATGAGTTTTCAGTTTATTTTTGTGCACAGACTCAGGATTTTTCTTTTAACATTGCCTTGATCAGTTGTTATATGTAGGAGCTGAACCGCTAGCTGGTAATGTGCAGAGAGCAATAACCAGTTCAAGTAACCAGCCTCAAAACAAGACACCAAAATGGAAAGGCTTGATTTCCTCTCAGAATTGAATGACGGGAATAGATTCAGAATGATTGTAGATTATTTTCCCCCAACTTGTGTTTTTACTTCTCTTACAATGTTGATGGACTGTAAAAATATTTACTTTGCAGAATAGTTATGCTTTATGTCTTTCTAGTAAAACAAACAAAACCAAAATCTAGTCAACCTAAAAACTTTCTTTAGTTCCATAAATGTGAAAGGAGAGGTTTTAATTGATCATACTAGATTTTGGATGGGACTCTTACGCAGGCTAATAGCTGGACTATTTTTAGTTTTCTAATATAATGAATGTATAATTGAAATATACAGAGCTGCTGTCACCTACTGCACGTAGTGTATAGGAGTGCTATTATTCTGTTAGTCAGACTCACATCCCATTTGAGCTGTCATACATTCAGCTATACTGAAGTCAGGGAGCTGCAGCTTCTCTCAAAACCCTCTAAAGGTTCTGTATCTGTCATATTAGACAGTCAGGTGAGTACCAAATTCACTGAAGCTCATGGAACTGAGTATATTGAGGCTAAATGGCTGCAACAAGTTAGAGAAGTAAAGCTACAAAGCAAAGAAGAGAGCTTGCTTTAATTTCTATGTTATTGAAAGACAAGAGTCATCAAAATTATGCATTTTTAAAAAAAGTCTTATTTTAGATAGCAGAACATTTTGCACGCTGAGCATAGCCTTGAGTGTCTGCTGAGAATTTGCACCAGGGAGAGAATCTGCACCAGAGAGAGAGAATCTAAAATAATGTAGCCGTAGAAAGAATACTGAATGAATCCAAAATCTGTGCTGGTTTCAAATTTTGGCTACTGCTTTTGCACAAAGGAAATAGTTTCTTGTTTGTCATATTCAAAATAAGGCTTACTGTGTTACATGTATGTCAGCTTAGAGGAACATTTTTTAAAGCTTTGAAGGTAGATTATTTATAATTTTCAGCAAATTAAGTAGTTTTGTCAGAATGTTGCGTGCATAATGAATTTCAAAATTTACAGCAAACCCAGATTTCAACATGTCCTATGCAGAATTAAAAAGAAATATGCAGAATTTTGAAGTCAATTATGCATATCTGTAACATTCTGCTAAATATTTGTTTTGCACTGTAAAGTTTCATTAATATCCCTTGCCTGATGATGCAGTTAATAGAATACAACAATCTTTTGATGTGTCTTATTTATTCTGCCATCTCCTTCCAGAACTAAAAAAAAAACCCAAGCCTGTCATGTTTCCTAAACCTCTCGTTGTTTTTGTATCCCTCTGGGTACTTTCCATTCAACATGATCTATGGAATTTGATGCAAAAACTGAGTACGATATTCCCGTTGAAGCCTTAACATTTTTGAAAATGCTATATTTTCTTTCTATCTTCCACTCTTCCTCCCCTAGTTTGGAAGATGCACTTTACCACAAGTGAGCTCCTTTAGAAACGGCATAAATAGTTAAGTAAATTTTGATTCTTAGAAATAAAGAGTGTTTCTTCTTGTATCATTGAATCTGTGTAAAATGTTACAAAAGCCTCTTCTTTTTTTTTTTTTTTTTTTTTATTCACTGTGGTCTTTTTGTATTAGGATGTGAGAAAATCCTCGGCACAGGAGTTGTAATTTTGGATCCATAGCATCATGTTACATGAATAATAAGGCATTCTCAGTTGCTATATGAGAAGGCGTGTCACAATTTCTCAGTACTAGATTTTGTGCTAATAGGAAGGTGAAGTATTAATATTTAAAATATTAAGTATCTACTAAGTCATCCTATGTGTGGTAGGACAAAATGATGATACTTTCAGAGGACATTTTTCTCTACTGCTTAAAGGGAAGGCCTGGAAACTAAAATTTTCAATAGCTACATTGCAAATCCACAGAGGAGAAAGGTGGAAAATTCTTGGAAATTCTCTCTATTTTCTCTCCAATGAGTAAAGAAGATGCTAAGGTCAAGATAGAAGTTAAAATTAGCAGAAATGAATTGTAATATAGAAATCAGAAATTATTTGTTCAGTGTCTCATGATGTCTAAAATTCTACAATAAGGTAAGTGTGCATTTGTTAATACAGATGACAATATTAGCATGTAAATTAACATTTAGAGGTATCCCTTGGTCAGCTGGCATTTCTCGTCAAATTTCTGCTGTGGATTAGCTCCTCTGCATGCACTAGAATATAAAAATTAGAGTTTTGAAACAAATGTTTTCACCTGAAAATCCTACTTCGTCAAAACATAAACTACATACATAATCTTCTGTATAGAAATGTTTTTCAATGACAAATTTAAATTCTTGAAATGTTCCATGGTATATTTTCCAGGTATAAGTTTGAGGCAGTCATCTGACTTTTTGTAGTAGGAAAACATGCACTATAATTTCTTAGTTATGAATCTGATCATCTTCAGATCTTGAATTTAAGGTGAAATGAATGTTTTTCTTCAATCAATAATGAGATGCTTACATGCTTTTACTGCTTTCTTCTTGACACAGTATGTAAACAGAGATATCATTACCCAGCCTTTAAAATAACCAAAATCTTAGTCCTCTTCTGAGCAAAGTGCATGACAAATGATTGTCATGTGAAGTTAGTGTATTGTCTTTTATGTATTCAAAAACTGTCTAAATCTCATTTGGTTAAACATAGAAAACCTCTGTGAATGCAATTAGAAGTATTTATGAATATTCAGGTTTTCATTATGTCTTTTTGATTTTGGTAAGATGTTATTAAATCGCTTGTTATTCTTTCTTCTTACATGAATACAGTTTTATTCTCCAGAGACTGAAGGAATTGTTTTCACAGTTATATTTTTTTTTTAAGTATTTCCTTTTTCAATTAAAGTTGGAAACTTTAATCAGCTGGTAAATTAGTATGTGCTTGTTACAGCTTGTTTGTCTGATGCTCTTGTTTACCCCATAAATATATTACAGGACTCTTAAATCTTACCAGCCACATGGCGATTAGAAGAGGAATCTCAGTTAGCAGTGATTCAAAAAGTATAGGTTTGTTATCTGCTTGAATTAGCTTGTTTTTCTTTTTTGTCTATTTTGAAGCTTTTGCCTTTTTGATGGAGTGTACTGTCTGTTGTGCAGCCCTACTGACAGAGCGAGTGTTAAGAAATACATAGCAGTTGCTTATTTCTCCTAATTCAATATCACTTGGCTGCTTACACAATGTAAATTCTTGTTTTGGTCTCATCTAGGCATTGATTTCTCCAGAGATTATTAGAGAGAGATATAAAAACCCTTTACCACTTGTTTTGGTAGCTAAATATCTGTGTATGTTTTTCTAGAAGACCAATAAGCCTATGTTTTGGGAGAAGAATAAGAAAAATAAACCTGTTAGGAGTACGTGTATAGTTGAGATAGCAATTAAAATTGCTATATGTAAGTGTTTACAGTGTTTGTAGAAACCTGTATAATTTTTTTTGGTAGGACTTTTTAGAAGTCTGTGACATCTGAGGACTGTAGTATATGGTGTTTTCAGTAAGACTGAGAGACTGATGTCAGGATACCAGCTTACTGTCTCTCACCTTCCGAATTTGCAGTCTGGTAGGTTCTGATGTCTGAGGCTTCCATACTTACCTTTAAGTATGATATGTTAAAAGCGGGATAAATTTATTCGTTATACATATACCTGATATGTTTATCTAACAGTATGTTCAAATGAATGTAATAGTTTATTTTTTTTTGGAAGTTTCTCTGAAAAGTCTGGGTTGACTTTATGTATGTATTTCAGTACTTGGGTTAAATTCTTTGTCGACAAAGACAGAATTTGAAACAGTGGCTGGGAATGACTGAAAGGCAAACTTAAAGAAACAGGCAACAAACTTAAATGTATGCAGTAGCATTGTCCCAGGACATATAAAGATAGTCAATCTCTTTTTAACTGGAAAAGGATGTCATAAACATTTCAAAGGCCTTGACAGTACTTCCTGTTGATTTCAGTAGCTTTCTCATCAGATCTATCCTACACTTGATGCTTTATTTCCCAAATCTAGAGTAACAGAATGTCTGTAGCAAGATATTTTTTTTTTTAACAGCGGATATAAAAACAAAGTTGGAATTCTTGGGTGCTGCCCTTGGTTCTGTTATGGACTAGCTGTAGCTCTCTTAGCAAGTTAGCTAGAATTTGGTCTTTCACTTTTGTCTGAGGCAAAATGAAGATAATTCAGCTTCATTTTCTTCTGAAAAACACTGTGAGTTGTTCCATAAGTAGAAAGAATTATTCATTCATGATCTCATAACATAATTATCTGTACTAGTTACTGTCAATTTTTTATGTTATGTTCAAATTATATGGCATACCACCTTGATAATGTGTTCAGGCTTCGGTAATCTGAGGCACCACGTGACACATTTCTAAACTGAGAGTTTTAGAGGGGCCGTCATCATAAAGTATTATATAATTACTGTTATGTTTCAGCTTTTACATTTTTGCATTTGGCCTTTCAATTTCCTGAAACTTTTAAGGTTAAAATTTCAGATTTATTCTCTTCCCGAGTAGTATCTGTAATTGCATGTCTCTGAAATTCGGCAAGTAATAAACATTTCTGTCTAATGGGGCAAGCTGGATAGGAAAGAGTCCACTGTATTATAAATTATTGAGTATTGGTTTTAGCCAAATATTGAATAGGATTTTTTAGAATGGGAGAGACATTCCAAATAACAGTTGCCTTTTTTCCATTGTTTGCCTAGATAGATTTATGAACCTTTCAAAATTTTATATTGCATATTAAGTCAGCTCTTTGTGCAGCTGGAAAATCCCTCATCCACACAAGCTTGTGCTGCATATGTCCATGTACTTCTAATGATTCTCACTCTTTCTGGTGCTTGAGAGGATTTAAGAAACTAATGTAACAGGTCAGGAAGAAATCGCAAGATACTGGAGAAGCACTGTGGTGTCATTAGTTAAACTCTGTTTTTTTTAATCAAGGGCCAGGCACAATTTACCTGTGTCTGACACTAGTGTGCTGAGTGATATTGGGGACTGAGGATGCGAGAGCCATCATGAGGGAGATTTTGTAATATTCTCTGGAAATTTTCAGCTTTAAGCCAATAAATTACTGTGTTTATGTGCTACTGGGAAGCTTGAAGTGAGCACTGCAAAGG
Source organism: Chlamydotis macqueenii (assembly GCF_036417535.1). NCBI lineage: Eukaryota > Metazoa > Chordata > Aves > Otidiformes > Otididae > Chlamydotis > Chlamydotis macqueenii. Next base: position 62,226,560 of record NC_141556.1, on the reverse strand, counting down.
GGAGGACGAAATTTCTTCCTCATGGCCTAGACTTACTCTCACACAGAAGCCAGATAGCATGAAAAATGCTTTCTGAGATATTCTCTAGATGTGTAATTATAAGAATATGAGGGGTGGGGAAAGAATGTTTGGCACTGGTATTTTTTGTACAAAGAAACTTGTGCACACACAAAACAACCGTTGAAAAAGAAACAGAGAGAGAAGGTGCTAACAATACTGTTGGATGCTGAAGACATGTGAGAAAGGATAGTTTTAGAACAAGGTATGTAATAAATTACATTTTTTAAGTAATAACTTGTCAACACACATTTTGGAGTATTTTGGAGCCAGACTTGCTGGCCACCGTCATTCTACAGGATACAGAAATAAAAGCTTCAAACTGGTATAAAGGAAAACCCTAGATGCCAGTGATTACCCAAAAAAAAGGCAGTAGAAATGTCCTCGTTTGAATGAGATCTAAGTGTGTGAGATGTTGATGAAAGTCCTTGACTCACTGGAGTCCTTGGATAGTGGTAGGTTTAGCATGCTAAATTATCTTCATTTTGTGATTCTAGGCAGTATGGACGCTGAATTAAAAAAAGCAAAAAGTGAAGTTATGGATAGGAGGAAATGTTTTAATATTAATTGGCGCTGTTCTGACTGGCATAGCAGAGAACATGTGTTATTTGAACTAAGTAAAAAAGCTGGATAAAAAAGCAAAATGCTGTTAAGACAGAACAAGAATTGCAGGAAATGGTTGTTAGTAAGTTATATTTGCAGAAAAGGCTAATTCCAGTGCTTAGTCTGAAGTCAGTTGCTTATTTATTGATTAGTAAACCAACAATGGGATGTGCTTAAAGCAGTACAGGATTGCATTCAGTGTATTAAATTACCAAGAAATTAACTGTCTGATTTGGCTCTAGGAGCTAGGAAGGAGTTATGTGTACAAAAAAATATTTGAAGTTAAGGAAGTACCATCAATGATGATAATATATAGATGAAGATCTGCAGAAAAGGCAATGATATAGTGTTTTTGGAAAAGCAAGGATTTGAAGAATGTGGAATGAAGAAAACTGTCTCCCTTGCACAGGGTGAATATAGATTTAGGTAGGCATTCTGCGGTCAAGTAGTTTCTATAAAATCCATATAAATCCGAACACAAGGAACAGACTAGTACTTATGTAATGTGAACTAGAATAGAAATGACAGATGTGACAGAAACATAAACTATTTGAAAGAAATAAAGAAAATACATATTTGAAATACTAATACCTAGAACAAAACTGAACAAAAAATAGCAGCTTCTCTGTGGCCTGTTAATGGTGGAAATAACCGATTTTCCCTGCTCTATCTACTTTTAAATCTAAAAGATCCTTAATTGATTACAGTTGTGTAGTGTGTTGTGTGCTCAGAGCTGTTGCACCTCAAGGATCTCACTATGTAGCAAGAATATATACTGTATGGAACAGAAGGAAAAAAAACAAACAAAAAAAGTGAAAACATTACTTAGTAGAGAGAACATATGCTGAGAAGATGAGTCCTGGGGGGCTTGGAGTCTGGTCCAAAGACAGTGCATTTCAGCTGAAGTTGTATCAAAGGCTAAGTCCAAGCACTCCCCTAACAAAAAAAACCCCAACCTGAAATCCTGCTTTAATCTTTGCTTTATCTCAGTTTGACTAACACTTTTCTTCCTGTTCTGTTCAATTTCTTTGCAGTGTTTTTGTTGTCAAAATACAGAGATGACAAATGACTTTTTTTCAGAAAGCCAGAAGAAAATCTGTGTACCACTGATGCATCGTGCAACATGTGCAAACTGTTATGTATGTTAATAGCTCGTCACCCTCAGTTGGTAAAACATACTCTCAGAGCTCACTGCTTTTTGCAGAGATGAAAGATTGGTTTAGAATCACCTCTAATCAACTTTCTCTAAAAAGTATGTACAAGAGATACAATAAATAAAAATATAAAGTCGTAAGCCAAAATTAAGGCAAAAACGTGTGAATAAAAATATTTTTAATGAAGTGTAAACCAGTATGAAAACACAGGACAAAACCACACATAGCTGAATGAAGTTGCCACCCTCAAAAAATCACTTTAGTTCTCTGCACACAACGTCAGCTTTACACACTAATAAAATAAGAATTTCTTCCATGACATTTTTAACAACTGCTGTTAATGGTCTTAATTTTTACTAAGCTTCCAGAAGTCCTGCTGGCTTTCAAGTAACAAGGGATTTCTAGATTGATTTTTCTCCTTAGCTGTGATCCAAAATCAGTTTGAAGTTAGGCCAATAAATAAGACAATTTCCCAGTAAGTCAATATCCAGGCTTGGTTAATCTGCAGCTACTCTCTGATCTGAAGGTTCTATAAATTAAACTATCTGCATCTGAGTAAATGCACAGTTGAAGAAAGGAGCTGGCCATTAAGGTTTTGATTTTTTTTCTGAACTATTAGTATTTTCTTAGACATTTTCTTAATCCCTGTGGAGTGTTTCTATTTTTATTGTGTTAGCATAGCTTACCATTCAGTCATATTATTAACAAGTATGTATTTTTCACACAATATTGAAAACTTGTGGTAACGTATACAATAGGTATGATTAAAAGCTTCAAAAAATTATGATTAAGATTACAAATGAATGGATTTTTAAAATGTTCCTCGGCCACATTGCCAAATCCACAAATTGTTGTGGTGTCTGTTAACAACATCTTATCATCAGAAGGTAAGAATTAAAATGCATGTATTATTTTTTGGTGATTATTTTTAAACTGAAATCTCTATAAATTGCTTAAGTATTACAATAAGACAATTCGGGTTTAAAAATTATTGGCTGTGAATATTTAAATATAGAGAATTTTGTGTGAGGGATATTACTTTAAGGTTTGTGCACTTAGAGCCTAGAATGGCTGCTATGCCAGCAGGAAAAAATACAAGAAATCAAAGTAAAGATAAGATGGAGAAACCAGTCCAGGAAACTGTTTTGCACTGTAGCCAAAATCAATATCTAGGGAAAAACACAAGAGCAAGGGAACATGCAATGAAACTTTCCTGCCTTCCCTTGATTTACAATTTAGGGACTTCCTGGGCCAGAGTCCTTTTTTGAGTCTATTTGCATTTGCAGTGGTAAGGCTGTCCTCAGGCCTCCCAAAACCATGAGTTCACTGGCAGGGTGAAGCATTGCCTGCAACAAAAGAAGATGGAGTTATGGAGTGCTTAAGCCAAATGGAGATACGCAAGTTCTTGGGACCCCGTGGGACACATATGAGGATGATGAGGGAGCTGTGCAGTGTTGTTGTGAGGCTGCTCTCTATCATATTCGAAAGGTTATGGCAACTGTGGGAGTTTGGTGACTGAAAAAAGGAAAACATTGCACCCTTTCTGAGAGGGCCAAGATCTGGGGAGATACAAGTTGGCCTTAATATCTTCCTGGAAGCTGTTTCCAGGCACACAAAGGTCAAGACAGCAACTGGGAACAGTCATATAGATTTACCAAAGCATAATCATGCCTGATCGACCTGATTGCCTTGATAATCACCCATAGACTTTATATCAGCCATAGACTTTGTGTTCTTACCATTCACCCCTTTTTCATTTCATTTAGGAAAAGTTTGAACAGCATGGGTGGTAGAACAAATTGCAGCAGGGTTTCAAATATGGTACCCCTCCACTATTGACTGGCCACTTTTCCCGATTTGTCTTTTCTACTGTTTAATCAGCGATGTGCACATCTTAAGAACTTCCCTCTCATTCCATGACAGTTTAGTGTTTTGAAGAACTTTGGATGAGGCACCTAATTTACAAGAATATTTGAAATTCAAGATCACTCTGATCTTTCTTGACTACATGCTTGTCCTTTCTTCCCAAGAGCTCCCAAGAGTTTTCTGAGGCTTAGCTTCACTACAACCACTTTCCTTTTCCTGCAAGATATCATACGTATCATAGAATATTTATTCACATACCCACCGATTCTATTCTTGAGAACAATTTATGTGATAGTGATATAAGGCATAGTAGTTTGTAGTTCCTTAAATGTCCCTTGGATATCTTTGGAAGAGTCAGTACACGTTAACTACCACTTAGTTTTCATATAGCAAGGAGCTTTTGAATGAGTGGATGTACACTAAAGTTCAGATATCTTCATCCATGGGTGCATACAGTTTGTTCCTGGTCACTCATTACTATTAATTTTATCTATACGTTTCATAATTCCTTCTACTGACATTTAATTTTATCAAGGCTCTTGAGCCACTAATTAACTTTCCATGTCAGTCCTCTCTTAGGAGTGAAGCCTGCTTACTCTGTTAAGGTATGTCCCAGTTTTTGTGTATGCTGAGAATTGAAATGTATATACCAAGGAAGAGAAAAGAAGAATGCAAATTACTGCAAAATCTATGTGGACGAGGAATTTCCAACGCATTTTTTATTAACCATAATCCTTTATTAGACCTCACAGAGGTGTAAACTATACATACAAATACATTAGAAAGATACCCTCTCAACAGCAATGCTTCACATTTTGGACCTGATACCAAGAGGGTGGCAAACATTTCAGTACATTCTACAAACCAAAGGGTGCATTAGCCTTTATGTATACAGAATGACAAAGCCCTTTACTGAAATCAAAGTAGATAAAAGTGAAAATCAGTTAACTACCTCTTCCAACCTTTACCTACCGTAAATGCATATAAAAGCTTTTAAAAGCATGAATACACTATTATTTATGAAGCAAAGTTTACTGTTCTAGACAGCTTGTAGAGAGAGAGGAAGAGAACGGTCAAGGTGGCATTACATGAACTGCAAACTAGCAAAAATTCTTGATTTCTTTTAATATTTGTACATATTAAGAGCTCAATTTTTTTTTTATTTATTGGTTGTTACTAGAAAAGCTTTTAAGTGCTAAATGGGGAGAATAGCGCAACAAAGACATTGTTGAGGTATTTGGGGGATTCTGCAACACAATGATGTTACATACACAGTATGAAATATTATTTGTCATCAAGTAGTGACATTGTATTATGAGGAAGCACAAGAAAATAAAAAAGAAAGAATAAATCCAGTCAGAACTTTAATAGAGAGTTTAAAAGGTTTTTAGTGAATGAACATTTAAGAGTTTTCACTGTTTGGTTATAATGACTTGAAATGTTAATAGTAGCTTTATTCAGTAGTGAAATCAGAAATTCATGTATCCACATTCATGCTTTTGCATCATGGAAATCCTATTTTTAGTCAGGATACCAATTGAAGTCCAACAGTGAAGAAACAGAGAACAATTAATGTTCCTAACGGAAAGGGTGTCCTCCGGAAAACCAAGTGCTATTGATTTCTTCATTTAGCACTTCTGGGTGGCTTTGCAGATAATTTGGGAGGAGAGAAAGCTCATGTGTGATTTGATTATTAGCAGCAGATGGTGCTGCTTCTTCTACTTTAACTTAGTTTCCTAAAATACTGAGGCTTGATAAAGATGTTTAATATTCAACCCAAAGACTCCAAGAAACTATAAAATTGAACCATCATATTCTCATAAAAGCAACAAGAAGTATCAGACTACAGGTGAAGCTGTTCAGAACATTACCAAGTACCAGTATGCTTTCAGTGGAGCATTTTATGACTCATGTTTGATGAGACTTAGTTTAACACAGTTTTAACAATTGGGTTTTTTTTTTCATTTTGCACAGGATTTCTATAGAATTCAGTTGGGTGAATTCCTTAGAAATGGTAATAAATTAAAAGGTAAGATTTATATAGCTTATAATGCAGTGTAACTTTCTTGTGCTTTATTATATTTAAACTTGTCTCTAAGTGGAAATAATGAAGAGTATTATAATTCTTATTCAGTGTTTGTATCAATTTGCTTTGAAATTCTAATCTAAAAAAAAAAAAAGAATTCATTCCTGTGCACAAAATAAGGACGTTGTACCTCTTTCATTGGTAGCACTTTAGTTTACTGGTCTTGGATGCTTTGTCTTTGATCATTGTTAAAGTGTTTTTTTTCATATCATAGGCCAGATTAATGCCAGTAAACCAGGGAGAGTATAACATTAATTTGATTTTAAAATCTACAAAGTTGAATATTTCACTACAAAATATGAATTTCACTGAATCAGTTGTACATATAGTTATCTGGTGAAACCTTTTTCTTTAACATCAGTATATGAAATATGATCCTATTTATCAAGATAGAGTCATTTTTGTTCTGCAAGTATTTTATTGTTGCTTTAGAGGAATGAGATTATACTAATGAATGTAAAATACAGTAAGATGGAATGTATTTGATTTAGTTAAAAAATGGTTCATACCTTTATAATGTGAAAAAAAAATGTCTCCCAACTATATTTGTGCTGTTCCTTAAGAATGTCAATTAAGTGTGAATATGCAAATATTGTAGGTGGGTGTATGTATGTTAAATATTTGTGGGAAAGAATGTTTAGCAGCAGAAGTATCATGTTGATGCTTTTTGTGACTTTTGTGAGCCAACCTGGCAAAATAAAATGTTACCGAAGAATACACAGAAATCAAAAATTATTATAAATAATCTGGGACATAGGAATTTACAGTGCTAAGTCTTTTCCACTTCTGAAATAGTTAAGGGTGCTAAGAGAGGCATGAATTATTCTTACAAAAACATCTAATTGACAAGTGACTAGTTGAGGTGATATTAAATGACAAATACTCATTCTTCTTTGTTTATATTACTCATTATTCTTACTTTGAAGGGATGCTTACACTTAAAAAATCTCATTTAACAGAAGTTATCTGGAGATGAAAGAAGTGAAAATTTTTAAGTAAATGTTTTGATAATAAGGCCCTCAGAGTTAGCATTTTGTATCTGTACTTAAACAGATAAATAGGTTTGCCTGATGACAAGAAGTGTCGTATGATTTAAAAATCAGGTAATTTCTTTAAGTGTGAAAAACAATGGTAGGATCTAACTTGTGACACCCATAGTATACAATGTTCTTCTAAAATCAGATTCCAATTGGATTATTGAATATAATCAGTGAGAAATAATGTATAAAAAGTGAGAAATTCAAATTTTACTTAAGAGGAAAAAGGAGAAAAGCGTAATATACAAGTGCACACAAACTTGCACATACAGATACACACATTATAACACTATATAGATATATATATATACATATACATACATATGTCTATATATATGTATATATCTATATATACATACACACACCCTTTATGCAACTAGTATAAGATTTCCTAACATAAGCATCAGGGAGGTCCTTCTTATTTTGGTCTCCGCTAGACTGGTATCTCTATACTGTACTATATGTAATCAAGTCTCAGATATTCGTGTGACACCCTTCATGTAAAAAATCAAAGTAGATTTATATATATCAGATACTATGTGTTTGGACAGTTATAATCCAGTATAATAGTCCAACGCTGTGAGAAGCAAAATGTTCAGTGTATGATTAGAATGAGTAAAAACTTTGCGTTAATAAATTTTTTCCTCCTTTCAAGAGGACTTTAAGCTAGTTGCTTTACTTAATGCTAATTCCACACATGAATTGGATAATTAGTAATCCCATCAAGGCAAATTCTTTATTTTTTTCTGGATTCTATCAGAGGGGAAAAAAAAATCTTAATCGCTTGAAAGCCTCATCTACTCCTCCTTACCCCTATCCCTCAAATTAAAACAAAGTGAATCAAAACAAAACAACCCCCCCAAAAACAAACAGACAAACAATAAAATTATGTTGCAATAGTGTTTTAACTAGGTTTGCTAGGGGGAGGGGGAGGGAGGAATGAATTTTGGTTTTGAATAGAAGTTTGGCTTTTGGAAGACTTGTTTGCACTGAACAGTATCCTTAAAAGAGGGACCAGTATAGGTTGAGTCCACAAATAAATTATTACTATTCATTTTCAGACTAAAAATAAAACATTTTAAATATATTGATTATACCTTCATCAGAACATAAGTATTCTATCTAGCCTATAGGTTCCAAGAATCTATATTTGGGCTTAACTTATCATCATTTCAAAACAAAACAATTAAATGTGAAATTTTGCACATTAGGATGTTCATAGTGACCACATAAAATTAAAAAAAAATTCACAGACTGTTAGCCATATATTTCAACTTTTTCTCACAATTTGGTGAGGGTTAAAAATAGCATCAGTTTCATGTTGTGAATATTTACTTTTTCATTCTTTGTTAAAATCAGATGCATTTCTTTGTGCTTTTTAAAAAATAATATTGACTTTTGAGGGGCATGCTGTGAGTGCAAAGTTAATTAGGTAAAAATAAAAATATGTGCTCAGTGAAAATCTTGATCATATCATGCCACTGACTTTAAGCCAAACTCTACATGATTTCGGGCTACAGTGTGGCTTAAAAATCTTTAGTATGATATATGACTCACATTAATCTGAACAGGCTTTCTGTCATATCCGTTGTTCCCTGACTTTAAATGCTTTTCTTCATCTGTATTTCTGATTTGGAGTAAAGATTCAGAATTGCATTTCAAGTCTATGAATTTTTGTGGCATTTTGACTCTTGTTCCTGCCCCGTCTCCATCGATTTAAGATTTCCTTGCCATTGCTGAGTGACAAAAAGTTGAAAAGTTATGGCTAGTTGTATTTCTATTTTGATAACCATACCTATATAATTGTCATTTTCATACATTAAAAAAATATTTATGCTTTCTTTTATATTTTAGTCAAGTACTTTCTTAAACAAAACAATAGCACCACTTTGGCATTGTGGGCCAAATCAGTAACAGGTAAAGCAAATATGAATACACTTTTCTGAACTTGTCTTACCATGCACTTATTTGTTAAAATGGAGAGCCAAGAAGACACAGTGCTTGGCCTAGAGTCTTTATTAAGCAATTTTAACCATTGATACTAAGTCAACAACCAGCTCATGGGGCAACTGAACATAGCTACTAGTTGTGTATGGAATTCACCTCTGTAAAAAAAGCTTTCCACTAATTTACGCTTTAATCTTAAAAAGGAATTGACACTGTAATCAATCTTGAGCAAAAGGTGCCTACTGTAATATATCTACAGGGACTGAATGCAGTATCCCGTTATTTGATTTTCTTTTCTCTCTTGACTGAATGGTACAAATGAGCCTCATACAAATTTTTCACACAAATGTAAGTGTAGGTTTTGTGTAAGTACATTTTGAGCAGAATATAGAATTTATTCATTTTTCCATTTAAACTCTTAATGATTAATTATGGTTACTATGGTGATGAGGCTTAAATTTTGCTACCTTGATGAAAGAGATATATTAACTTCAGTGGGTTTAGGTCTGCAGTCCTTTTTGAACTAACTGAAAATAATGAGGCTTGATTCACTTTTTTTTAGTTCTGCACTTCAGTGACATTCTGTATAATAATTGGAGTTTTACGTCTATTCTAGAATGCAAAAATCTGTGACTTCTGTCATGTGATTTACATGATATGGAAGGATGGGGAGGGGGATTTTCTTTACCACTGAAGTGATTTATGAGAATTAATGGCATCCAGTGGGAGCCCTGTGCCTAAATATCTGGAGTGCTTTTGAAAATCCAGCTGAACCCTTCAATTTCTCTAATTAGAATTTTTTCAAGTCAGACTACTTTGTACTTTTGGGAGGGAGATGTTTTGGCTCATGATTCAACTTCTTTTAAGTACTGGATTTATTGAGATTATTAAGCTAATGCAGCCCTTTATCTTTCACACTAACTGGTATATCATGTGCTCCTTGCCATATGACTGGAGATTTCTTGTACAAGTATGCATTTCCCATCCATGCATTTCTCTCCTCTACAGTGATGGAGCTACTCTCCATTTTATGATATCATTTATTCTCTAGTAAAGCAGAGTGTTGCCTTTGAAGCTTGTAGCTATTCATTATTTATTGTAGCTTCTTTCAAGAATTGTTCTAATTTGTTTAGACAGTTGTCACATTCTGATGTTAGATATTGCTGTATATGAGTGACATTTTCTAATTATGATTTCTCAACAGGAGAAATACAGTGGCATGAATGTGAGTGCATGCACCCTAAGATAAGACCAAAATTCAAATTTATTTACAGGAATTAAATAGCACAATGATGTATGGTTTTTCAGTTATGTTAACAGTGCATCAGTAAAATGTTATCTACAAAGAAACTTGCCACAGCAGAGATCTGCAGATTGCATTTTGTGCTCACACCTTTCCTCCCTCCTCCCCTTAGAACTTCAGAGGAGGTAAGGGACAGGAAGAGTCCTGGGACATGGAATGGCAATATGTATTATGTCTGTAACATCAAAATAATGGCTTGTTCTGAGAATGCATGTCAGAATTCTTAACAGCCACTGAAGTAAAATACTTCCCTCTCCATCCCCTTTGCCAATAAAAAGCCCTTAATAGCTGTGATAGATATCAGAATTGCTACCTCTGTTTATTGAATTGGTGATAAATAATTTAGGTTAGTTTTCCCATCCGTTTCTCTATACTTTCTTACCTTTTTAACATAACTATCTTAGTCAGTGACAGCTGTGACACATTCTTTTTATTCATTTACTGTTCTGCTTTTATATTGTGATGGCAGCCTATTGTGCATACAAACTGCATCTCGCAGAAGGTGGAGGGCTTAAGGTATTGCATAGGAATATATTGCACTTTCCTTGGAAAATAATGCGAACCCCAAATTATCTATGGAAATAAAAAAAGGAACTATAGTAATTTGTTAGACTGTTAAGACCTAGCTTTCCTGTCTGTTTCACAAGAAACTATTGAGGAGCTGTAAAATATGCAGTCTGCAGAGATTCTTCTCTTGTGTTTTAATCAATAGTTCAGTCATCTACTCCCATGGATGTAGCAGAAGGTAAGGCAGATTTGAGCCTTTAAAAAGAGATACTTTCTTTACAGATCTAATCTGCCGTCTCCCTAATTGCTCCCTTCATACAGTGTTCTCCCTGCCCTCTTTGAGTCTGACCAAGGGATGCTTTAACCTCTGTCTGAGCTTACCGGGTGCAGGGTGATGGGGGGAAGAAGTCGAGTGGAACAACATTGCAGTTCTGGACAGGATGGAATAGTGCATTCTTCCCTGCCTTCTCTTCTTTTATCTCATAGAGGAATTTATTGCTCACCTTGGGACACTGTTGGCTACCATCCACCTTTGCTGCATGGCCCATCTAGCACTGAGGTGATTTACAATAATGGAGCACAGGACATAGCGTTCTTCAAGGCAGAATCAGTGCAGTACCTATCAAGGTTACATGGTAGAGATTATCCAGAAATATGTCTCCCACAAGAGTGCATGAAAAGCTATTGTGAGTAGCAGACTGAAGGACGTTATGGTTCATCTTCTCTTCTTGAGGACTCTTTCTACACTGTAATTTGGTGATTAGATTAGCTTTTCTAATTTACAGAGAGATGCAGCAGCCTAATTAACTCCGATTCTGGAAAGAATTAAAATAGCAGAGAACTTGAGTACCCCTCTGTTACCTTTGAATAGAACGGTGATATTTCAGAAAGACTTAGACTCTGATGGGCTACTCCAAAGTCATTTGAGGGCTGCTTTTCAAATTGTTTTCTCAAGGCCTAGGCATCTATGAATTTGTGTTCCACGTAACTGTAAGTGAAAACACCACTATTCAAACATCTAAAAGGAAACAAGTATCTGAATTTTCTTTTGAAGATGGGAAAGTTATTTCCGTGTTGGAATCTGAAGTCATTTGAGTTTGTTTAAAATGAATATTTTAACAACTATTTTGTTATTTAATCTTCGGCTTGATCTTTCCATATTTGCTTTTACCTATTACCGTTTTGGCCAGACTCTTTCATGTAACAAACTATAAAATAGCACCGTTGTACTATAAAACAGAGATTTTTACATACTGTTTGATATATGTGTATTAGTGATATGCTAAATTTTACATACTGCATTATATGGAGGAAGAAAGAAGTTACCTATACTGTTGCAAAATAATTACCTGGAAGAATCATTAATGGTTTGAGAGCCTATGTATGCTTTAACTGCTTTTAAAAATCTTTTGTCTCACAAATTGCAATAAACTGCATCTTTGCAAGAGAAGGAAAAATTAAACTGTCTTAAAACAGATGGATCTATAACCCATATTCTGTCAAAATGCCACAGATGAAATTAATGGATGTTTAAAACTGTATGTGTTACCTTACTGCTGCTGTTACTGGGAATGTCAAACTGTGCAAATATGAAGGGGTAGACAAACAATGTTATCAGACACTGTAAAACAAACAGCCTGTTGCTTGTATAGAAGTGCAAATAAAAAAACCCACCACTTAGACAAGGCTGATGAATGACTCCAGCAGCCAGTGTTCATAGGTTAATTTAGTGCAATTGGATCCATCAAAGGCCCATAAATTTGTGGGCTTTTGAGGAGCACAGGACTTTAAGAGATTTTGTGCAGGACATTTAAAACAGGTTAACAAACAGTAATATATCAACCACATAATTTTTTAGCTCTGGGCTGGTTAAGATGTTCTGTTCTCTAAAGACTTAATATTGGAATGTTTAGTTGCATTGTTCACTGGGAGAATGCCCATTGGTTGAAATTGCATCAAGCTTATTAAACCATAGGTTTTTTTTTTTTAAGTCTTCCAATGTTTAACAAATAATTTATTTACAGCGAAGTATCCTGCAGATGGCACATTCATTCTTCATTCTTGTGGATGGCATGTTCTTACATTCTGTAGTTTCTGTTTCCTGTGTTCCCTCTACTTGTGTTCTTCAAATGCACTTCCTGAAGGTGTAGGAAAAAAAAAAATATTCCAGATAAATTTTAATATGCTGCATGATCACAAAACTTATATTAGTGAGAAAATAGTTATCCTGAATGCTAGACTTGTTAGAGCCCTGCTGCCAGTTCACAGAGAACTTATACAAAACTTATGTACACTAAATTCCCTGTTCTCCTAGGCATAAATACTTTGATTGCTGCCATTGTTGATCTTGGAAGAGGAAACATCTGCATACTGGAACCTGGATGGGCTTAGACATGTAGTAGGCACCAAAGATTTTATTTCTTTCAGAACAAGGACATTTGCAAAAGCAGGATGTATAGAGGAGAGAAAACTTTAGAGTTGTAACTGCAGGATTTATGGAGCCTCCTGGGCTTTGGTACACCGTGGTCAGAGGTTTTGAAAAATTGCTGAGTGGGACTCTACTACCTACGTTTTGCATAAATGGCATCTTAGATGTGTAAGGTTTCTGTCGGTTAAGGGCTTCAGGAGAATAAAAATTGTGGGTTCACTGCAGGAGCTGCAGCCAAATAATTTGTCTTTTCAAAAAGAGACAGGGTGATGTGCCAGGCAAATCAAAAAGACTTCTGAATGAGTAATGCCCTCAGTTCACTGTCTTTCTGTGCACAGGCCAGTTTCTAGCAGCAGCAATGGGTGTGGCATGTATCTTTCAGTTCAGTTTCCTTATTTGCCATGCTGGTAAATGTTAGCTGGGCCCAAATCTTTGCACATTCTGTACCAGACTAGAGGCAGAATTGTTAAGTGACTCTCCATATTTATAATCCTCAGCAGAAGTAAAATTCTTGGTTAACTGAGATCATGTCTGCTGTCCTAAGAAAAGCCAAAATTAAAAGTTCTGTCTGAGACAGGTGAGGCATGTGTGTGCAGCTCCACCATTGTATTATCTGCCATTTAAGCCGTAAAAAAAAGGAAAGGTGGTCTTTAAAATGTAAAAAGTAATGAAATTTTTGCCTGCTTTTCTGATGGACAGAAAGAAAATGAAAGCTGATTTGGTGCATTACAGTAGTTTTGTGGGGATTTTTAAATGATTTCCTGTATGAAATACTGTTCCATACATAACTTTTCCATTTGCCTTCAGTATCTATTAAATATAAAATAAATCAGAAGATGGCAAAGCATCACAAAACTTGAGCTCACATAGAGCTTATTAATTTTCATTGGTTTTGGATTGGGTTCTGATGGATATGAGTTGAATTATTATTTTCAGAATATAAAAAAACAACAAAACAAGCAGTACTAGCAATTGTTAAATTAATTATAGAACCCACAAGTACAAACATTGAGCCAAACTAAGATTTATCATCACTGTCAAACCAAATTTGTTAATAGCAAAGTATTCATAATGAAGAAACGTTTTTGTTAGGAACCTGCCATTCTAGATGTTCCTAGTCCGAAATGCAATACTGAATGAGGAAGAAGAGATTAATCACCTGTTCACTCTTCCCTTGCTTAATTCAGTAGGATACTGGCTTGTCTTCATCAAATTTTGCTAATACTGCTATAGAATAGCTTCCTTAGCAGGGATTGAATACAGAAACAGAAATGTCAACAGAATTCTGCTTCTCCATAAATAAAAATAATTTTTGCTGTTTTGTTGCTTGTTTCTTTTCCAGCTTTTCCAAAAGTACTACTTTTGTCTTTAGTTTTCCCTAAGTTGTACCTTAGTTTTCACCCAAGGTACTCATTCTGGATGAACCCTTAAATTTTCACTGATATTTCATTAAAATCATCATTGCAGCATTTCATAGGAGTCTGCCACTGTTAAGGATCGTGCCTTATGCTACAAATGCTTGTATTGGTAACATTGTAGTAAGAAAATAGGAATTCCTCAACTCATCTGCCCTGGTTTTTTTACTTATAGCAACAAAGGAAAATATTCTCAACAGTGCTGCCCTTATGTGCTCCTCTTTGAAGAGAGTTTATCAGCATATAGGAAAAGTTACACACTACAGTTTATTTGCAGAAAGTCATACATTCTTAAAGGCTGCACACTCGTAATCTATAAAATGGAGAGTGAGAGCCTTATTATGAAGCAACAGACATTTTGCACTGCAATGGCTTTCAAACTATACTTAGATTCAAAATTCGCTATATGTTTCCCAAATGGAAATATAAATTCTCTCCACTACTGTTGTTGTCTGGTTTTATCATCCAAATAAAGCAAATACTAAGATGCAGCAGGGTTTCAGTTACAGCTTTTAATACTGACATGTAGATGGAAAAAGAGCTGTCATAATGCACAGGCTAGCTTTGAAATGGAGGGAAGATGGCAGGTTGCTTTTACAACAGTTCCTCTGGAATCAGCAATTTTATGAATAACTACAAAGAAGTGGCACTGGTGGTGGCAGCTGTAACATGTATGCCAGAAAATGCTTTGACCCATATAACACATTTTTTTCAAGTATGCAATGTTGAGACCATTGGAAAAAAAAAAGTGTGAATGCCTGTATCAGGTTCTCAGACCTGCACTTGCATTGGTATAGAAAAGCTTGCCTTATTTCTCAAGTCTTTGTAAAAAACATAGAAACAAAATTGTTATCTGTGATGCTTGTTTTGTTATCAGATCCTCTGAGCTGATATTCAGAGGCAGACAAAGATGATAAGCATTTCAAGGTGAGGGATGCAAAATGCCAACTTTGCACATGTCAGTTCATGAACAGAGAAGCGCAGAATTCTAACCTATTGCCTGAAGTGTGGATCTTTGGAGACAGAGCAGCGTTAACGAATAAGGATAACTACCTCAGTGACAGTAACGGTCATTTAACTAAGATGGAGCATGCAGTAGTGTTCTTACCCTGTTAGGATTGACATTCGAACCTCATGTTGGCATAACAAGATCTCTTGCTTTATTGGTCATAAATGGAAAGTCTACTGTGTGTAGTAACGGGCATGCTATCTTAGCTATGAACTCTCTGCGGTCTCTTTGAAAGCTTTTTAATTCTGTGGGCTTTGTGATCAGTAACGTAATAGCAAAGCTGGAACATAATCAGCCTTGCCAATATTCATATTCATGTAATAATTTACACTGTGCCTTGTAGCCTTAAATCGGTAAGAACTTTGTGCTACTGTTTCTCTGACACTGTGTCATTCAAAAAGGTCACAGCCTGCCCTCACGTACACAATTGTTGTGGAAATAGCTCAATTTCCTTTACTTGAATAGAGAACAGTTGTTTTTCAAAGTTCTATTCACTAGTTTTCCAAATTGCTGTTAAAACTTAATTTACTTAAGGGTAAAAAGACTAAACTTTTATTAGCATTTCTCAGAAGAGAAAGAAATGAATGAAAGAAAAGCTAGATGGAACCATGTACACTGAGGACAGAATTTTAATTCCCTTCACAGTTTCAATGTGAAACTTCTGACTTACCCTTTTCAAAACATCATTTTTTTCATTCAATGTAGTAAAGAGATATAGAGAATGAATTCATGTTAATAATATTAATAATAGAAACGTATATAAAAGTAAATTAAATAAAGTTGATATCTGACATTTAGAAGCCTTGCAAAGGAAATTTGCCCTTTAACTTTCGGATGAAAACTGATGCTTAAGCTGACTGAGGTAGCTGGTATTTAAGGATCATAGATCATACCTGTGTTGTAGGCAAGTATTTTCTAATGAAAATAAATTCTGCCTAAATAGCCCAGAGCATTTGCCCTGAATTATTTTTTTTTTCATTTCTTCAATCTAAACACTAAACTGAAAATAAAATTCAATCACCTAGCCTTCCTTAGGAAGCCTATTAGAGTAAACCAATTGCATTAACTCTAGTTCTTGCATATTTTATGTCATTTCTATGCTTCTGGTCAGCTGCTCTTGTACTGAAGAATCTGAATGATTAGAGCAATATATTCTAGAACACGGATTGACTGAATGTATATTATATGGATCCCTGTGTAGATTTTAAGGGACTAATTCACCTTTGCAGATCAAGTTCAGAGGAACAGAAACAAAAGCTATGAATTAAATGGCTTACTAAATCTTAGCCAGCTATATTGGTTTTGTATAAAATCTGGTTCAGATATGATTGTTATGGGAACATGTGAAGGCTATTGAAAAAACTATTTGTATAAAAATAAAGCATTTTCTCATTGACCAGCCATTGTCCAGTTGCCACCAAGAAGACAAGTTTTCTTCTATGACATATTTGAGCATTTAAAAACAGAACTGCCACTTCACTGTGTATTTCCTGTACCTCAGCTTGGATATATTTATTGTTTCACATTGGAGAAAGCAATTTAAATGCTCCAGAAGCCTCTCAAGCTAGATTTTTTTTCATCCCAGACATGGCTGCTGAGCCAGACAGGTTAGGTAACCTCGGTAGGCTTTGACTCAAAAAATATGAAGTATTTCAGGGAGTAGGGGAGATGATACTTCTTTTTAAGTAGGGGACACACTCCGGTGTGAGTTTGGTATCCTTTAGATAGATATCTGAGGAAGATGTTTAACTGCTGGGCACTAATAGAAACTACAAATTACTGTCGTTCACAACTTACTCAAAGCCTACAGTGCTGAAAACCAGTTGGAAAGATACTCTGAGTTATCCCATCTGTTCACTAAAGACTTTAGAGTGGTTAGTCTGCAGCTATCACTGTGCTCTGATGCATACCTCATTTCTCTCTGCAAGCTGTTATGCGTGTTTGTTGCATTCGTTGGCTGTGCCAGTTTAAGGTATTTTTGTCATGGGCTAAGTGCAAAAGAGGTGGTGGAAGTTGGGCATCTAAATTAGACTAGAGTTAAGGTTGGGTATACACTCCATTGTATACAGCAGCTGTGGCAACAACAATGTGATCTAACTGCCTTCTTTCTTAATTTCTTTTTTTTTTTTTTTTGTGAATCTGTGAAGTATGCTGTGTATATAATACCCCTAAGTATATAATAATAATGTGTTTATTTTTTACTTTTCAATATACTTTTATATTTATTTGTGAGTAAAGGTCCTCTAGAGAAAGAAATATTTTTTCATTAACTGCAAACAAAAGAAACATCTACATGTACAGTCTTTGTAATTGGATTAAAATTAGTTCTTGATGTTGGCCCTTACAGCCGCAAATAGGCATTTTGGGGTTTCTAGCCCCAAAATTTCCCCATTAATCATTCAGTTCCTGGCCCTCATCATTCAGATTTGTGCGTGTAGTGTAGCAACACTTGTTTGTAATCTAATGACTAAAGATCAGCATTAACATAACCTGTAAACAGAGCAGTCCTGCTTCATCAAAGTAAGTTATTTTACCAAATTGTACATAGGAGGAATAATCTGCTCAATAAATTGGGAAAGTAGACAACTTACAAAACCACTTAAAGCAAAACCCAAAGGCTGGATTTGTCTATTAAAAAGGTTATGAGGAGATGCCTAATAAAAACTACATGAGAACAGAAGAAACTGATTGTGTATGAAATCTAAGAGAAACTGTACAACATTTTATGTGTTCCACTTAATCCTGTCTTAAATCTTGTATCTAAATAAGAAAATATTAAAGAGGTAATACATATCATCTTACATATATATATTCAGTTTATATGTTTAAGATGCGTATCTCGTTTATAACATATAACACTAAGAGATAAAAATATTCTAAAGCAGAAAAAAATGGCTCAAATGAAAACTAATTTGCCTTTAGTATAATTCATTTTTAAATTAAAATCAGTGTCATATCAACACTATCAATTAGCTAAAAGCATTCATATTGGGGGAGCCTATCCAAATAAGAAAATATGAACAAAGCATTTTCTTTAATGGAGGCATGTTCAGCTGATTGCAAAAAGAAAAAAAAAAGAAAGAAAAAATAATTACATGAGAAGATGTAATTATTTTTCACATAGAGTTTTTCTATAACGACTTCTATTTCCCTTCTTTTATCTTCCTTGTATTTTCCTTTTATCTATCATAAATCTGAATAATAGTTTCTTCTAACCCTTCTGTATTTTTGTTTCCTCAATCTGATTTTCTCCATCCACAGATATGAATGAAAATTTCAGTTTGTTTTTCCCATCAGATTTATATTATTTTATCACCAAGTTCCCATCAAGAAACATTTGATTTTTCTGCTTCTGTTCACCTCTCTTCTCCTTTTCCCATACATTTTTAAAAGGTGTTGTTTTATTTAATATTAATTTTTCTCTAATTTTATTTTCTCTCCCCTTTCCTCAAAATTCTGTCTTTTCTCTGTGATGCACCATGGTTTGTTCAGTTCTTTAACACTTCTCATCTTCTCAGCCTCTTTGATCTTATTCCCTCCCCCTTCTTTTCCTCTGCTCTTCATTGTCTTTTTGCTGCCCTTTCCACTTCTTGATTTTTTTCTCCTTTTAATTTCTGAGATGATTTCTTCTGCAGCTATGTTCTCTCAATTATTACATACTCTCTCTATTTTTTTTTCTTCTTGCAGTATCCCCCCTTGAAAACCACCTCATCTACTGCTGCTGCAAGTTGCAAAGCCTTTCTTCTGTTCCTTCCTGTTTGTAAGAACAGTGTTTTCCTGCCTATCTTTTGAGCTGGAAAGAGGACAGCTGCCCAACAAATGACATAATTCCTTGGCCCAAGGAAAGTGGTGTTGAGATCCATCAGAGAGCTGGCAGGTATCTTGTCGCATTTTACTTGAAGTTACAGAATGTTTTACCCATCACCTTAGCAACGACTATGGGAAGGAGCACCCAGATTACTGGCCAAGCCTGTTTTCTTATTTTCCCACAAGTTTGAAATATATGTGCGCCCAGACAGGAATAAACCACAGGGTTTTCTTGTCTATAGTTGAGCTCTACCTGAAAACAACTTCACTTGTTGTCGTGTGTGCCTTTTCAGATGTTCACGGCTAAGGTGATGCTTCCCAGGAAGAATCATACAGCCATTACTTTAAAAAGTTGAAAACTCTTGAGGAAGACATGAAAGGATTCCATTCCATGGATTGACTTATAGAAAAGAAATGGATGCTGGAACGATTACAATTTTTCTTTTCATAAAGATGATATTGAGGAAATTAGTACGTGGTGCTGGTTTACTGACTTCCAATGAAATCTCAGGATTTCATGCAGTTCCATTTCTTATAAGAAAACGTTTCCAGATAACTGCAGAAGTGGGGCCAATGCATGTGTAGGACAGACAGGGTCAACAGCAATAAAATATATCACAAGAGGCTTACAGCAGATGACAGATAACATGTAAAGCAGATGTTCAGAATTCAAACAGGAGAGACAGTTGGACACGAGCTTAATGGCAGCCTAGTCTAAGATCGGTTTTCTGAACTATAGGCTCTATTGAGGAGAGAGATTTAACTGCATATATGTACAGTATACCTAGTATGACAGGAACAAAAATCTGGATACTCTGAACTCCACAGCTATACAAATAATACCAATGAATATTTGAAGTGCTTGGAGAACATATATATTAAACATTAAATAGTTAAAATTAAGTATGTAACGATGGCAGTGACTATACAGTTAATTTAGTTCTGATAAATTTAAAAAAAAAAAAGAAAAACAAAATAATGAGGAAAGAAAAAAATAATTTGTTCATTTACACGTGAAATGAATAGGAGAAGAACTGTATTTTCCCTCTTGATCACTCTGCCTCTTTCTGACAAGGAAGGATGAGTGAGAAGGTTCTGGATAGATCAGTTGTTAAACATTCAGTGTTTGGTTTCTGTTTTGAAAGAAGTCTGAAGTACTATTTATGATTGGATAATGTGAATACTTGTAATTTACTACCCAGTAGCATGATAAAGCCTCAACTACTAACTTAGCAATGCCAAGTTTTGTTTGGTGTTCTAACAGATGAGATAGAACACAGCATTTCCTACTTATTTTCTACAATGGACAATATTTTCCAAAACCCCACTGAATTTCAGTGTACCTAGTAGGCAGAACACATCAGTTTGCTATGTTACCAGCCTTGACAGCAGATTTTTCCTTCCCTAAAATAGGTAGAGCTGTTTGGTTTTTTCGGTTTTTTTTTGGTTTTTTGTTTTTTGTTTTTTGACCTGGCCTACCTTTTGTGCTTTTGGCATATCAGTGTGGCGCTGAGCACGTACAGAGCGTGCAGATTTAGGCGGCTTTATTGGAGCACAATACATCTCCAGCCTCCTCAGGTCACAACTCTGGAAGCAGCATTCATCCACTATTCCCTTGTGGTGTAAGCGTCTACTGCTGGATCCATACCCTGTAGGCTTACCTATTCAAAACACAAATGGAAAGTTTTTATGTTAGAAAGAAAATGCAAAGATCTCGGCAGCAATCATACTAAATTGCATTATTTTAACTGAATCCCCAAAGACAGTTGTAGAGGCTGCCTGTGTGTGTCTATTTTCAGACCCTGTTCTCAGATACGGCTTCGAAAGATATTCCTGGAAATGGCCAGCTTTGATCTTTGTCTGTGGGTGGTTGCTATTTAAGCACTTGAACAAAATTACATCTTCTCAGGCAAGTATTATTAATAGATTGTCTTGAACTGTCTTGCACTGAAAATGGAGAGGGAGGAAGTTGATATCTGGCATTTAGAAGCCTTGCAAAGGAAATTTGCCCTTTAGCTTTCGGGTGAAAACTGATTGTTAAACTGACTGAGGTAACTGGTGTTTAAGAATCATAGATCATGCCTGTGTTGTAGGCAAGTATTTTCTAATGAAAAAGGCTGAGCCACTATATGAAAACAGTGTTTATTCCAAACGGGAAATAAATACTGTATACCAGTGCGCAGGCTGTAGGAGCTGCAAGCTCAACAACTAGTGGGAAGCAGGAAATAAAGTAACAAAGTAAGCAATGAAATGCAGCAAAAATAGGTAGATGGAACAGATAAAAGCTGAAGATATTCTATCCTATAGCTTTGCACAAGATAGGAAATGGCACTGACATAACATGGTCTTTCCTGTGTTTTTTGTTTGCACTGGGCATCTCTAGAAACAATTTGATTGGCAAATGTTTTGCATTTTTCACTCAGCTTCAGCAAAGGTTGACATTTTCATTCATAGAACTCTTACACTCATCTCTTTTTTTTCCCCCAGTGATTTATGATTTCATTAGTAACTGTTGATTTCTCTGCTATACTGTGCAAAGATTACAAACCCATTATTTCCTGGGCTTGTTTGCATAATTCACCAAAACAAAAAAAAGTATTTTCTTACTTACTAATCTATCTCAAAATTCTGGTAGAATTTGGTTTCAGACAGTAAAAATCTGAAAAGATTAAATGTTTTGTTTTGACATTTTCAGCATTAAATGTTTCCATTTACAGAATGATCCACATTGGTTAAGAACATAAAAATATGGAAAATCGGAAAGAAAATTGCACCAAGAGCCAAAAAATGAAGTAACTCAACTCAGTCAGCTCTAGCAATTTTATTTTCTTGCTTTTTTTTTTTCCCTTCAATTTTATCACTGAGACCAAAAATCTGTTATTCACAGAGCTTGGCAGGAGTTTACGTTTTAAGGAATTACTCAAGCTAGATAAAGGATAAGAGTGTCAAAAAAGATGAAAATTCAGTTTTTCTTTGGGAAATTATTGCCTCTAATGCTTATACAGCAAATTCTAGGTTAATATCCATATACTTGTCCTGCAGTTGTCAATTTGAAGACAATACTGCATTTTGCAATTCCTGGTGATTAAAACATATGTCCACTGATGAAGAACCCTTGAGGCCTTAGTAGATTCATAAATGAAAAGACCTCTAGTGGTAAAGTACGTCTAACATTTTAGCCAGCAATACAGTCAGCTAAGAACTAACTATCCCTATGAGCTTTGTAAACCCAGACAATAGGTTTTTAAATGTCTTTCCTTCCAGGGACTATAAATCAAACAAAAAGAAAAACATGCTTACTTAGTATATTGCAATCCACTGAGGGCCTCTATACTGTACACTGCCTGCTAAATTATTTGTTTCATAAGACTAAACAGAACTGCAAGCCAGGAGTAGATTACAGTAATATTTTGATTTGTCTGTGTGTGTTGTTTTCTGTGTATCACTGAAAAGTATTATAAATGTTAAGACACAGAGTTTGGGGAGTTTTTTTCCAAACCATTTTCACTCACTGAGTTATAATATAAAGTACAAGCCTTTCCCTGGAGATTTTTCTGAAGTCCATTTATCAGGTTGTCCTAGCCTAATACTTTTAAAATTTAGCAGTCGTGATAAAATGTGGAGTGTCATTACTGTGAGGAATACCTAGAGCTGTTCCACATTTTCTCTTGCTCCCATTTTAAACACAGAAGGGCAAATTCTGTTCCGAAATATGCAGGTGTAACTCTTCCTAATAGATCCACCTGAACTGTAGGTACAAATAGTTGATGAGTTAGCTTACCTTTCTTTTCTCAGTCTGACAATTTTTCGTAAGCAAACACACTCTAAAAGCTTCTGTGCAAGAATTTTCCTTTAAATGTTATTTCATAGCAGCTAACAGGCATAGAGGTTTGGTTGATTCCCTGGCTACTCCTAATAGTAAAAATAAGGATGGACAGTTCATTAGTTAGTTTCATCTGGCTTATCATGCCTTTTCTACCTAGAAAAGAAATTAAATATTTCAAAAAATTCTATCAATCCAATAGAAAATTACAGGATTAGTAATCATAGAATCATACAATCATAGATTCTTTTAGGTTGGAAAAGACCTTTAAGATCATAGAGTCCAACTGTTAACCTAGCACTGCCAAGTCCACCACTAAACCATGTCCCTAAGCATCACATCTACACATCTTCTAAGTACCTCCAGGGACGGTGACTCAACCACTTCTCTGGGCAGCCTGCTCCAATGCTTGACAACCCTTTCGGTGAATGAATTTTTCTTAGTATCCAAATAAACCTCCCCTGGCAGAACTTGAGGCCATATCCTCTTGTCCTGTCGCTTGGTACTTGGGAGAAGAGACTGTAATAATGTTTTGCACTTCTAAGCATCTTACAAATGTTAGCTTCTCATGACATTCATGCTAGATAGACAATATTACCTCTAGGTGACAAAATTTAGAATCAATAAGATGAAATGTGTTGATCAAGAACTTCCATGAGTTAACAACAGAACATGATAGCAGAAATCTTCCTTCCATGAGTAGGAAGGGAGAGACTACCACTTCTACAGATATTATCAGTATTTGTCCCATCTTTTTCTGGAAGGACTGCAGGATCAGATAGTCTTAGTTCATCAAGTTACCAAAGTATGTACTTAGATCTAGGCAAATGTTCAAGCTCCTACACAGTCTGTTGGACTAAAGCACATATTCAACAGTAAGCACATGCCTGACTGCTCTCCTACATAGAGGCTGATGTAACTAAGCACTTAAGTTAATTTCTAGATCAAAATCTATATTAGTAAATAAATGTCTGGTGGTACTACCCATTTAATACCAGTTTTCTGTTCCTTAATTTTCTTTTTATGATGTTGCCTTAAAATACAGACTGATCTTGCTGTGTCAGTATACTGGGCATCCATACAGTTCTTTCTCATCTTTCTGACACAATTTGAGTGCTGACTTCCAGCTGCCATCAAAAAGCTCCTTATATTTACTCAACCTTCAAAGTGCTGCTTGTGGACATGTAACAGTCCTAGGCATTCCTTTTTGCTGACGTACACTGATTTCCTTGGAGGTTTCTTTCCTTTTTTTTTTCAGTTGCTAGCCCAAATGCGGTTTCATATCATGTAGGTCGAATTTTTGGCTTTCATTTAATCTACTGTACAAAATATGTGAATGTTTCTTTCCCTGTGCTACAAGCAGATACAAAGTCTAGTCACACTGTTCTGAAGTCCCCTGAAAGCAGGCCAAGGTACAGAATTCCAATGGTTAAACAGCTGGCTTCTGTACTAACAGCACTTTCTTTAAATAATGCAAAGTCAGTGGAGTAATTCAGTAGGGCTTGTTTACACTCGATTTCTTTGTTCCCTCACTTTCCTCCAAAATATTTCACTGGTGCTGCCATTGGTTCTGCTCTACTGTGAGTTTCAGTGTGAGAAGCACTGGTGTAGGGGGACTTACTTAGAGAATTTTCAGTTGTCAAACTATCTAGGCATTCTGTGGAGAATTATAAACTACTGTTGTAGCAGTAACATTAGAAAATTACATGAGAAATAGCCTGGGATAAACACAAAGCTAATCTACTGTTTAGAGGCCTCTAGGAGGAACTGGGGTAACATGTCCTGGAGCTTTTATGTGACTCCTTATATTTGCTGTACATAGTGTCTTTTTTAGACCAGTAGTAGAACCCAAGAATGCCATTTAGACTGTTATTCAAAAAAACATCAAAAATCTGAAAACCAGCGAACTTATTCCTAAGCTTATATTAGAGTCAATCTTCAGCTATAACTGCAGCTTTTAAAGAAATGTGAAATCCTGTTGATCTATTAGTACTGAGAAACTCAAAATGTTTCAATCAAAACATCAAGGTAATATAATTTGTACAATTTTGAAACATTGATAGCAGTTTCGGGATACCTCTGTGAAGGATCCTCCAGAGAAGTGTGAGGACAAATTTTTTTTTCATCTACCACTCTGTCCAGCTTGTAGCTTACAGTATGTGAATGTATGTGAGCATACTATGAGGCAGCAGGTCAGACAACAACAATGTTGGGAGTCTGTAGTGCTATATTGCAATGTTGTAACTGGGCCAGCAGATCTGTATGCTAAATCCAGACTGGGAGCTGGTGGTTGGAGTATTTTTGAGTTGCATATCCCATCTGTCTTATGGTGGTGCAGAAGACTAGGGATGCTGAGTTTGAGACTCCTCTTACTCAGCTTTACTATCTGAAAATTAGGAATCTAGTTTAAGAGAAGTCAGCAAGCAGGTGTGTCTGGAGAGTGACTTACTCCTGTTTTGAATGCTTTGCTTAAAATGAAATGAATTGTCCTCTGAAAGAGCCCATCTTCTTTCATCAGCTACAGATAAACCTACTTGATCTAGTCTTAAGAATATATGCACAGCTTCTTCTAGGTAACTGAAGTCAAAGAAAATTAATTCCATTAAAAGTAATTTATCCTAAATCACAAAATGTATGTCACTGGGGAAGTACAAAGCCATTCTCTTTTCTTTCCTTTTTAGGAATTAAATATAATGACACGTACTGTTCTAAAAAATATGCCAGCCAGCCTACAGTTTAATTATCTATCTCTATAACTCTTTGACTATATGCTGTTTATCAGGCTAGTATTCGTGTCTATTTTTGCATTATAAATGCATGCATATGCAAAATAAGAGATTGTTGATACCACTTTTCATCTTCTTGTGATCTTAGACAAATGGCTTAATATTATATTGGTAATACTTCTTGAGAGTACTTCGGAATTTCTGATCTGTATTTTGAAAATTATGAGTCAATGTTCAATCATCAGGAAATGCCTGTATTTTGATACTTCTATGAACCATTAAAACAAACAAACAAACAAACAAACAAACAAACCACAAATCTTTTGAACAAATCTTGTTGTAAAGTCCCTTAACAGAAATACCTCAAGGTTTAAACATTGCAAAGTAGGCAATCTGATTTTCATGTAAATAAGCTGCATGCATTTTGAAGCTACAATATTTAATATTTAGCTTCCATTTTCCTTCAATGTTTTGTCAGTGCCAAAAAATAATTATGCTTAGACTGATTTTTGTTTGTATTTGTCAAAATGAGCATATATTAGCATTTATAAATGCTCAATGAATGGATGCTCTAGCTCTGAAGTCTAATTTAATATCCATGAGAACAGAGGATAAGCTTTATCAGTATGCACAAGTAAAATCTTTATGAAAGCATATGCATTTGTTAATATTGAGATATTACACTAGAGCTATTGCTTTGTAGAATACTGGGTTGCTTTAATTCCTGAGTCTAAGGCAATAAGATGTTTGCTCATTGCTCTGAAATTCTAGGCAAGTAAGACTGGGAAAGCATAGGCACTCAGTTAGTACTGATCTATAAGAGAAATCTATCAAGACTTCACAGAGTGTTTTGCCTGAATAATTAAGATTTATAAGCTGCACCTTTATGAAAAAATGAAAACTCTTTCATGTTTCAAAGGAGAGTAAAACAACTATTTCACTTCTTCAAAGTCAGTTAGCTGACAAAGGTAGATCTTTTCCAAAAGGTGTCTTGATTTTTAATTGTATGTCTGTGTTTATTTAGTCTGCCACACAGTTGAAGAAGGTAATTTCTTCCTCTAGAAATATGCTTTCAGAAGCATTTTTTCCCCCTTAATTGTGTATTTAATTGGAAAAAAATAATCCTCTTTCCCTAAACATACTTCCAAAGTACAGCACTTGTAAGAATTTCCTCTCACATATAGCTGCACTGTACTCTGCTTTTTTTTTTTATGGAATGGCTGCTTTGGAGGCCGTTAAGCGTACAGAGCATGTGATGGAGCCATTATGCTTCACACAGTAGTTCCTAAGCCAGTTGCAACGTGTGAAGAGAAAGACCTATAGTTTTGTGACTATTGCACTGGGATATGAAATGGAAATTTCAGAGTTTAGAATTCTTTTGAGGAAAAAAAAATGGCAGAAAGAGTGGGAAACAATATAATGTATTATTTTACACCAATTCAGTGCTCTAGAGGGTGAAAACCTTGCCAACCTAGCACAATTTACAAGCCTACGTCAGATTCCAGGGCTGGAAAGTGCCAGATGCTGCCAAAAAATATATACTTTGGCAAGGGAAATGCTTTGCTGGAAAGAAATTCACTACTGCAAGAATAGCCAGGTTTATCAGGGTTTAGGACAAGATAATTAGAAACCAGTAGGGCACTGATACATTTGAATATTGCCCCCTACAGTGTATCAAGAAGGACAATGGTGATACAGTCATCCGTCCATAATGAGAATACCTTCTCTCCTCTTCTTGTATTTGCTCTCACAGTAAATAATTACTGCTTGCCCTTGTGTGTGGTGGAAGGATGATCAGTCATGATAGGACCTTTCATACCCTTCTTATGCTGTAGCCAATGTAAGACTGCCTTTTATTTGGATTGTCAAATGAATAACAATGCAAAAACGGTAATTGGGCAAAATCCTAGCATCACTGAAGTCACTGGGAAACCTTTTAGAGCAGTGAGGATTATGTCCTGATGAATCAGGTGCCAGAAGCTACTTACATACAACCGGATCTCAAGTCTGTTAAAATCAATGAAAAGACTTCCATCACCCTTAGTAGGCTTTGCATCAGGCTGATAATAAACAATCTCTTGCTTGTCTTCCAACCTTACAGTTCAGTGAGTAAATACTATCTTTGTGGCATCTCAAGAGATTTGCAGGGAATGGATGTGATGTGATTCCTGGAAGGAGGTAAGGAAAAAAGAATACGGGTGCGCAGCGTGAAGCACTGCACTGCTATGGGGTTAATGCCACTGACCGCAGAACAGGCAGTACATTGCTTCGCACTGTGTAATCATGATTTTTATGTCTATAGGTACTCTTTCTCAGCTGTATTCTGAGAAATGAAAGCAAATAACAAATGACAAACATAGTACTCTTGTTCCTGCATTTTGGAATCACCACCTGGTTAGCGGCAGAAGGTGTGAATAGCTGTTGCATTAAGTAACTCCTGTCTAATACCTTTCATGCTATCCGGGAGTGCACTTATTGACAATTGTTACAATTTTTATTTCTATTTATACAGCAGTAGCACTTACGGTAGGGTAAGCTGTTGAGAGCAGGCCACTGTCATCTTATCTACTATAGAGGCAGACAATTTTCCTTCCCTTCTTAGAAACAAGTGTGACAACAGAGAAGAAAGCAGGAGAGAGAAAGACGATAACAGTAAGGGCTACTCATGTATGTTAGTTTTGAATTTGTCTAATGCAGTCAACTTCAGTGGATTTACTCAAATGCACTCTAAGCTCTAGAGCTATAAGCTGTGTTTGGTAAGATCTAACATCATTGCCAAGGGCTTTGTCAGGAAGAAGCATCCAACCTTGTACAAAGATGCAGCAACAGAGCATAAGGAATAAAAAGGATTCAGCTTTGTACCTGTGCAGTATTGTCTGAATGTTGTTTAGACTTTCAGTTATTGAACCCTTCCGTACAGGTCAGAATGACATTACTGTAATTACTTCAAAAATTAGTTTAAGCACGTTAAGATAACTTAATGTTTTTGATAAAAGTCCAGCATGTAGTTTTCTTATGGGCAACATTTTAAACGTGAATTATTTTCCAGAAAACTTTTTTTTTAATTGTCTGCTACTTTTGGCGTATTGGGATACTTTTACTTGCAAAGACTGACTTACAAGATTCCTGATTAACAAGAGCAAAACAACCACTACATTCAGAAAGGGAATTAAGACAGAAAGATTAAGAGAGACAATCTTTATCTTTGCTGATGTTAAACAGTACAGTATTCTAAATTAAGAGAGCTCTTTGCAGAGAAAGATAGCGCTTAATTTGAGTAGTATTTATGGAATATACCTATCAATTATTTGCACAGCGAAGGCTGTGACAGTGCCAGGAATGGAACCTACATCAGCATAAGCACCAGGCCAATGTTTTAACCATATACCTGTCTTCCTTTAACCTTATTTTTGAGTCAGTAGGGCATGTGAAAATCTTATCTTGAAATGAAACATTCCTTTGAGGTCATGATGCTCCTGTTAAACTTGTCTAGTGAGATAAAAGAAAAAAATGAAACTTTCCAGTGGAGTACATAGTCATTAGGGGGTGAGGGTGAAGTTATTGGGATGAGAAAGGGACAGCGAGTTGTCTGGAAACAAAACCAGAACTAAACCTGGCTAAAATATACTGTTATGCTTGATTCACCTGTCACTCATGCTGGTTTTCTACCAGTTGTAGCTCCGTTCTTTAGTGATTTAATACTGCAATAGGATCTAGGAGAATCAGTTCTAGTGACAGGAACACAAAGAAAAAGAAGTCACTGCTGAATAATAAATGACACTACTCTTGTTCTCCTTGACCATCCAGCTCTCTTTGTTATTACTGAAGACAGACATACAGGGGCATAATAAAGGAACATATGTATAGTGCAGGGAGAAACTGGTTCCAGTATAACATCTTAAATACCAAAACTACAGTTTCTATAGGATCATTGAAAACAGAAGTGCTTATAGACAGTAAAATTAGTTTATGAAGCAAATAGGAAGCAATGCTTATTTTACAGGGCTGACAATGCCCTCTCCAGTCACAGTTTTTAAAAGGGAATGCGGTTTCCAAGTAGATTTTTTTAGGTTCTCACTTGCTAAGTTTCAATGGCCTTTACAGGGAAGTTCAACGGTTTTAAAAGTTTATTTCCATTTAAAGAGAAGTTTTTCTAAGTAACCAGAATTATTCCTTTCTTTTACGCTTTCCTTTCCAACTTGTTTAGACTTGAATAATGATTAAAACCTCCGCATCAGTTAAAGATGTTTTTCAATGGCTTTTCCTATTTGGCAGTCTTGTTTTGTCCTTTTGTTTTGCTAGGTTTCTTCTGTGGGTCACACTGGGATACTATAAACTTTGAAAGGGATATGGCAATGTTGAAGTTGATCTGGCTTTTAAATTCTATGTGCCTGGTGACTTCTTTTAAACAACAACTTTCTGCGTCCACAGTATCTAAGCAAAGGAACCCATTTCAGCAGAAAAGAAGTAGGATGAATAAGTATGCTTACAATGGTGTAGACTTTTTCTTTTATCTTATTGATGTTCTAATGTGTAAGCTTAATGGTGGATGTGTAAATGCTGACACTGTTAGATATGCTTCAGTCTACAAAATCATTCTTCCCAACACCAGGCCAGTGATTTTTGCACATCATGAGATCTACTTCATCAGGCTGACCCTATCCCTGCTCAGGAACTATGGTGGTTATGCAGAAAAAAAAAAAAAGGTATTGTGGCAAAATGAAAAAAAAAAACTTATCTTAAGCATTCTTGGCCAGTGGAGGGTTGAGTGCATTTCTAAAGAATCTCTTGTATTACTCTAATGGTTGTTAGAAATCAGAGCCATTGTGAATTCTAAAGCCTTCAACACCTATCGTTCAATTTTTATTCCTTTAAATGCTAATAAATCTCAAAGCCTGGAAGACTTTGAAGAAAGCTCTTGATCATCTGAAAGCATAGAATCTGAGTTGTGTCTGAAGATAATTCTTGGACATAGGCATCAGTAATAAGGCCTTTTTGTTGTGAGTCTTTAGATATTTAGTTCTGTAGTGACAAGTTACTTAGCTGTATTTGAAATCAATAATCCAGTATTCAAATATGACATTAAGAGTCAAGCTGTACAAAGGAAATTTATGTTCAAGCATACTCTGATGGTACCCAAAATTTTACTTAATAAGATAATAAATATTTTCTAATAACTATCCTTAAGTAGTTAATTGTAGTTAATCCTGCAATTAAGTCTGATATTGATATACATAATCTGAATCAAATAGAATAGAAAACAATACTTCCACACAAAAATACACCAAAACACCAAAATCCTTGTGATTTTTTCTTCTTTGCCCCTTCTATGTAATTTGATAAAACTAAAGGAATGGACAAATGTCCAGGGGAGGTTAAGTCATTTTCAGATATTATAGATGTGCAGTTAAAAAATTTTGTTTGTTTTTAATAACATATCCAAATTAACTTTGTCATTAGGCAATCAAATGTCATTTAAAAATGGAATAATTTATACAGTTTCCTCTGACTCTGCCTCCTAAAAGTGCTATTGCATAATTGTGATAATGCTTTCAACCTCCTGCACTTTTAGTATTTCTGCACTTTGAGTGTGGATGTAGATGCCAGCGGTACAGTATTTCTTTCTCTTAGTCTTTCTGTACCAAAACTTTTTAGAGTTCTTTCCATTGAGAGTGATTTTTGGATAAAATATGACCATTGCTCTCACTGAACCTTTGGTTAAAATGTATACCAAATGAAAGTTTTCTGTGGTTTGGGAAAGTTGGATTATTTTTTTTCCCCTTGTTTTTCATTTTGCATTCCTCTGAACTCCTCTTTGCTTGCCAGAAGAGGAGGTGCCAAAATAACTCAAGGAGGCTGTGCAGCCTGTCCGGAAGTGAGAAGTCCAGCGAGTTTAGTGAGAGTGGCTGCTCACATAAGATTTCCAGTGTAAGAGCCTTAACCAGGATGACACTTCTTTTTGCAGAACTAATTTTACCCATCTGTGGAATTCAGAAAAGTTTCCGATCAGCATCCAGGATAAAATCCTAAATGGAAGTAAAATGAAGTCACTTTCACAACTCTTTTTGTCTAAAATGGATCCGAGTTTCCTCTTCTTTGCTTCTAAATGATTATCTAAACTGCATCTCTTGTGATTTTGCTTAGCTATTTGCAATCTCTCCTCATCTGTCTGTTGCTTATGCCTCTCATGCATTACTTCTTGTCTTCTTCTAATATCACTTCATAACTGTTCTAAATAATTTCCTAAACTCATTGCAACATTCTAGGTATTCTTTGTTTATCCCTCTAGCAGTTAGACAGCAGGGCATTAAATAAGTTGTTGTCAATTTAAACTTCATAATTGTCTTGACTTTCCATCCAGCATCATAAAACTGCTATGCAATCAACTGTGAGCACTCTGAAGAGTAAAAACACAAAACCAAACTATTGCATACAATTTTCTCTATACAACTTCAGCACAATATTATTTGTAGACCAGATGAATTTAATGTATATCTCTTTTAGAATTAGTGACAAGAAAACACAATCAACATAAGCATCATCCTTGCTATATTTTTCTAGTCTTAGTGATACAAAACATAAATCAAAAGTTTTCATGGAGGAAATAGTTGCATATTATTGACCTGTATGAGACTGAATCTCCATTTTTCTCTCTTTACTTATCTGTCTCTCTCTACTTGTGTGATTGTGGTCTTTTGCCAACAGCTACTATGCAGCGTCTTCGTAGATAATTACAGGTACCACGGAGGCACATGCTGCCTCTCCAATGGCTTCTTGTGTCTTCAACTGTATAGCTTATGGGAATATTACATTAATTACATGCTGTAGTGATACATATAGAAATTTTTTTCTGCATCATCTGAGGCATATGTTGTAACGAAGCTGTATCACTAGCAAATAGATCAAAGCACTGGAATTTCCTGGGTATTATTTATATTATAGATCAAACTGGCTACACCCCTGGAAGATTTGAGTGATCAGCACATAATAGATAAAATTTACCCTGGTACACAGAGTCTACAAAAATGCTTTCTGTCCTTTAAATTCTTTTTATCAATTGTTCTTAAGGTCAAGGTCTACTAAAAAAAGTAACCAAAGTATTTAGCCAACAGGGACAGTAGTTTATTTCTTCATAATTCTCAAGTTTTTTTATTCCTTTTTCAGTTAAGACCGGTTTTACGTCCAGTCACACATCAGCCCTGAAATCACATTATTCGTAATACCCATTAAGACTAGCTGTAAGTGTATACACCTTTTGTATACACATCTTTTTTTTTTTCTGTTGTGTTGAGATCCAAGAGGTTTTATAGTTGTTGAAACTTCTGTCCAGCCTGTATTGCTCAAATGCTTGGAGTCTGACAGTGGCATTGCAGTCATTGCTTTGCTGTGTCACTTGTGTGCAAGATTTGGGTGGTAAGTTCAATCGCTTTTTTTTTGCACTAGAGGGCTCCTTCACCCTTGGTTAGCCGGGTGGCAGCACCTACAAGTCAGAGCAGCACAAAACTGCTGCAGCACAAGGGTTTGTCCACATCATAGGACGGAACAGGCTGGCTATGTCTTTGCTTCTCAGAAATTGCTTCTGTGCATAATGATATTATCACCTCACAAGCAGTGACATCAGAGAGGCTTGTGATGATAACTTTCCCTCCTTACTGCATCATGTGGGAAGAACAGAAATGCTATGGAACTATTTCTGAACAAAGAGAAGTTAAGATTTGCTCCCTGTTTGGTTTATAGATACACATGGGAATGGTAAATGCCGTAATCAAGCCAGCTGACCAACTAGAAATCTTCCCTTGAATGCTTCCTAAAATTATGGTCAATAGGTAAGATTTTCTGGAGGCTATTGAAAATCGTGTCAATTTCTCTTTCTGCTGTTGGAGTGGCTGAGTTAATCCAATTTCAGTACTGGGACCTGTATTTTTACAGGCTCAAGAAAATGCTTATGCTAGCTCCGTATGTTGCAGTAGTTTTTCCTGTCACGATTTGGATCTTGGATTACAGTGGCTCAAATAACAGACAAGAAAGAGGAAGTGAGAAGAAAGCTTAACTGTTGGAGGAAGGCAACCCTATGTGACAAATCCTCTTGACCTTTTTAGACTAGAATTTCAGATAATTTTGACATGTAAATACAGTTTTGGAATTTGAAAAATAAATTGGTAGAGAAGATGTGCAAATCAGGATATAAAACACTTCTCAAATATCCATCCTGTACTCTGTCCTTTGGCCTCTTTTCTGCATTATTTATAGTTTCCTTAATTTTTTATACAGAAATTTCTTAGTATTAGTCAGGCTAGACTTTTTCATTTCTGGTTTAAATGAAACGGCATGGTAGAAAACCAAGGAAATTACAGACAAAATAGCTGTGTGCTGTAGGTTAGTAACCTTTTAAGTTTCTAAGATAACCGAACTGTGTTCAGTGCAAGGGGTTGTGTAGTAAACAGTCTTGTCCATTCAAGTAATGATATCAGAAATTGTACCCAAAATACTGAGTTATGTTGATATTTTAAAATATTGCTACTGATCTCCATAGCTTAAGCACTTAAGCCCTACTCTGCTCTTTGTCAGCTTCGTGCTTGGGAAATGTCACTGGAGTGACAGCTGGTGGAGTGAAGGCAAAAAACAGAGAGGAAGCATTAAAAAAATGCTTGGAAAATGTTGCTATATTGTAGGAGAAAAGATACTAGAAATATAGAAAACAACACATGGCTTTTAAAATCCACATGTTCCATCCTGTGTAAAAGACTGTTTAGTATTGTTTGTAATTAAACTTACATGCATGATGGGCAGTCTATTTATCAGAACTCCTTGCTGTTCTTCAGTAATGCAGCAACAGGGAAGATTATCTTTTCCCCTACTCCAAGATGACGTCATTGTACTGATAAGTAGGACTTAGGAAAGGTTTATGTACTTAGCACTAGAATTAAAGAATATAATACTCCTTTTAATATAGTAATTTCTAGCTCTACTAATTTTCAATGTTTATCTTGCAAGATCATTAGGAAACTCAGAAATAATTTCTCTGGCTTGAGAGAAAGAGAGGGGTGATCTAAGGATAAATAAGCTGTCTGCTGCAGTGTTCCTCTACCACTGTATCACATCTGGGAAGTATCTACAGGGTCTTTCAAAGTGATATGCTGTAAAATTCCTAAGAAATGTAGTCTTTAAAAATTCAAACATATTGTTAACATTTTAGTGTTGAAGCTGGTAGTAATTATTGAGTACTATATTTGTTTTCTAATAGAACAGACATTCCTAATTTATTATTTCACATTGTAAATTTTCACATTAGACACCATACTGGCTCAGGATAAAATATCAGTGATAGGACACTTGTTCTTTCTTTTTATTCAGAAGAAACCAGACATTATTGCACCACGTCCTGTATCTTGCTCAGATTCATTTTGACTCATTTCCTCACAGAAATTGCTGAAACCTCTCCAGAGTTTTTCATGGACCATTCATTCATTATTGTCTCAGTGCTCTGGCACAATTATATAAAGTCATATTTAGCGTATTTAGAAGAAGAAAGATTAAGAGTTAGCTCTTCTGGATGGGCTGTATGGCATCTGGTATAACTCAAGCCGGAATCGGTGAGGGGCAGCCCAATCCCTAAAGAACAATTAATCCTATCTTATTGGGCAAAGTGCATGTAAGTGTTTGAAAATTAAATACTTCTGCAAAAGCAAACTAAATATCCCATAACACTATCATCAACTGAGCAGCAGAACAAAAGTTTGGTAATCATGCATATACATTGCGATTGTTCGGCACCGTAATATTGCCATTGACTCAAAGAGTTGGAGCAGGTAACAACAGCTAAACTTCAGATTGCCTGACATGTTCTGATATTAATCTCTGATGTAACATTGTTATAATTTAACCAAACCTTAACTGTCTGCATTTCAGGTTTTGTGTATTGTGCATCTTTGACAAGTTTTGGAGGTTTTTTTTTGTTTTCTTCTTGTAAAGGAATGTGAGAGAGAAAGGTGCAGCAAAAACCATTGAGTCATTTCCAACAATAAGACTAGAAGCCACATTATTTTGCCCCTGTTAAAATGTAACCCCCTCTTCTCTGAGGTGTATAGCTGTTTTGTTGAATAACCCTTGTGCTTCTGTGGTGTGAAGGTGGAGTTTGGGTTGGAGGCAAGGAGGCAAAAAGGAAATTACTTTGGTTCAGATATAAGCACTTGTGTCCTACACATGAAAATTCACCTAAAAATTGCACATTTCCAAGGTTCTGAGGTATTTATCAGTAAAGGTAGGTATAGGTATTTATCAGTCCAGTATTAGTATTTATCAGTTCAGTTATCTGAAGAGTTGAACTGTCACAAGTGTTTTTCTTTTTATATCCCCCTCATAATTTCAAGGAGTTGTCATCTGGTAACTCTCCTGCTCTTTAGAAAGGCTGCTATCAATGGTTCCTGCTACCATAACTGAACTTGCTGTCCAATATTGACATTTCCCCATCTGAACATTGAGATGACGTTTCTCTTAAAAACATTTTTTCTTGGACTCTATTGAGCTTGAAGTTAAACGAGATGCGGCTACTTTGTGGTTTGGTGATCTGGTGTGGGTATTTCTACAGAAATGCTTCACAGTCTTCACAGTCTGTGCTAACCAGAACTGCAACTTTGATACTTATATAGCTGTCCACTGACATGCAGTTTCTAGTACAGTGACTAGTGCAGTCACTGCCCAAGCCAGATTTGGTACGAAAAATTGGACACAATTGCATGTGCTGTGCATTTGTGAGAGGAGAACTGTCCTTGAAACCTGGTTCAAACATGATTCACCCTCAAAGGAATCAAAGTCCTAGTTCAGGTAAGGTAGCTGCCAAATACAGAACTTTATTAGCAACTTTTAAAGGCTCTTCTGTCTTAAATTATGTTTTCTTTCAATTCACTGTTTTTAGCTCTTTCCGGATGAAATTTTTCTGCCTTACTTGTAACACCTTTTTCTTACTGCTAATTCTCACCTTCTTTTCTTCTGCATGCAATTCTGATATATAATAATTGTTTTTAAAAGAAATACACTAGAGTATTGGCTCCTTTAAATTAATAATGGATATCTCAAAGCTCAGACTAAGGGATTTTTTTTTTCCTTATTTGTCCTGCCTTAACAATACTGGAAACTTTTCAACAGAGTTTCTCTGAAATTTGAAAGAGTAAAACTTTTCTCAACTGATTTTCCCAAATCAAAATTACTTAGCAATTCTGAAAAATTATACCTTCAAAGTTCATTGACATAGTATTGACCCAGAACTGACAGATATTCTAGCTACAGGGAAGTCACTGGCTTCAGGGAAGTTAACCTCATGGGAATACTGATAGAAACAGGGCTAGGAAAACAGCACACAAGGCAAGTGCACTCTTCTCTGAGGTGACTTTTGATTTATTGCCTCATCGCTGTGTTAGCGTTGGCAGAATGTTGTGGAGAGTGAAAAGAAATTGCTTACTAGGCTCTGCCGCTTTATTGAGAGGATGCAAGGAAAGTGGTGTGAAAAGTGGAATGTGTGAGGAATTAGAGTGAGAGCACAGTATTTTGTTGCTGGCAGATGTCTGCTGGGCTTTACCATTTTCCTGGGGTAGTACAATTCAGTTGTTATGACACATCCAGGAAGAAAAACAGAAAACACGAGCTGGAGGCTTGGAGAAAATTAAATGATGATGACTCAGAACTTACACCCCAAACTAAAAGGAAGATTGAAACACTGCACCAGTTTGTTTAGCAAAGGAATCTGAAGCACACATGAAGAAATGAGCTTCCGATTTATTGAAGCTTTGCACTGATCTTCAGATGAAGAGGGTAATATTAGAAAGCTAGTGTCAAGGTGAAAGGCAAGGATGATTACAGACAAACTGCAAGCTGAGCTTGTGGTTTTGCTGCCATCCTCTTTTCAAAATATTCTTTTTGTTCAGTGTGTAGTCAGCCCCACATCTGCTTCTGCTGAAATCCAAGGAAAAGTGTTTCAGCACCTCAAAGTGTTATTGTTTGACTCGTTTGGCTGGGAGAATGAGTCTCAAGTAACCTATGAACTCTGTGCCATATACTTGCAGTAAGCAGAGGGCCTGCTGGTGTGATCTGTTTAACTTGCCATTAAGTTTTATGTAACTGTTATAGTATTTAAAAACAGTTTGAGGGAGTCTCTGCAGTAATATGGCATACATTAACTTCTAGTTTGAAAGTAGTAGCCAAATTTTATCCCGTATGTAAACAGATCTATTTTTACTGCATTTACTGAACTGTTTTCCTAAGTCTGATAGACTATAATTTATCACTCTTACTGTGATGTGGTTTTTGCTTAAAACTTTAACCCTTCTAGTGGTTGAGTTATATATGGATGAGCTTCTAAGAAATAGTATTTGGATAGATCTGAATTGTTACCTGCATTGGGGGATTTCAAATGCATTTAAAAGGTGAATAAACATCATTGCCTCATTTTCACACATGGTGAAAGTAAGACAAATAGAGATAAAATTGGTTTGTTCAAGGTTATGTAAGCTAGTTAGTCCCAGAGCTAGAAATAGCCATAGCCCTCCCAGCTGCTTTATTCTTTATCCTTTGCCTATCTACAGAAGCGCTTGGTCTGTGCTCTGAAATACAAAAGGTGAGAGAGAGTTTACACCCATTAGGCTTCTTGTATTTGGAAGTCTTATTTCTGGATTCATGGGTTGCACAGAAAGGGACTCTGTTAACCATAATTGTCTACTGCCGGACTCATACTTTTCAACATCTCACCGTTTCTTTCTATGGGTGCAAAATTTATAAATGAATTTTCTCTACATATAAGAAATTGGTTAGCAACAAGATCATCTTATGCAGCGTATCAAGAAATCAGGTGACTGTAGGTTTGGTACTGGAGTAATCTGTGTCCAGAATTTTGGTGCACTTTAAGTAGCAATTATAATTGCCAAGTGTTGAAAGACCAGATGGTGGTCTTGTTATTTGTTACCAGAGAAATTCAGGTCTTTTTATCTTTGCCAAACAAGCTGTAATTCAGTCTGCGCCAGATGATGGTGTCGTATGGGCATATCATCCCTTATCTTGTGAAAGCATAGCCTCAAAACTCATTGAACAGTATGTAGCCTAGGGGTATAGTAAGCCTTTATTACATATTTTTATGCATCATAAAGACAGTGTTAGTGGTCTCCTCAGTGGATCATCAAGAGGGCAAAGGCTACGTTACACCACTGCTGATGACTGTGATCACATAAAGGGACAATCAGTCCAATATCGTGCCTCTGATTTACAGCTCCAAGATACTTACATTCTAAAAGGGCAGGTAACAGATAACACCAGATACTCCCTACTGCATGTCACTCGAGGCAAAGGCTACATGTAATTCACTTTACTAGTAGCTGGCAATACAGAATTCTGTTTATCACCTGCCACTTGGCATCAAGAACTATTCCTGGTCAGTGCTTTGCTGCTGCCTTTCACAGCAGCTGCTCTGGAATTTCTACAGGTCACAAGAATGAGGCAATTTCTGTTGCTCCAGTGAGAGCAGAAAGAGGCTAGTGATTCTTTGGAAAGGTGCTTAGTTTTGAAGAAAAGGAAAGGAGGATTACGTTCCCAGTTTCTGTTATGTGCTATTCTCCATTGCTTATAGTTGTTGGGCCTAACATATACTAAGTTAGCTTGGACCAACAGACCATTTACTTGGCAATTTGGGAGTACTATGATATTTATTGACTGCATACACTTAGGTGCATCATGGCCCATTTGTAATGTAGCAGCTCAAGCTTCTTGTCATCCATTAAAATGATCAGGATTAGTTCTCTTACCAGAGTATTTCACCATGAGTTACACTGGTGGTGAAACCTGTTCTTACTCTGTCATCTGAATCCACGCTTCCAGTGTTAACATTGGCTTAATAAGCTTTACATTTTCTTTTCCACTAATATAAAGAACTCTCATTTAAAAATAAATCTCCTGAATTGTACTTTCTTTAACATCTGACACAGTTGAGATTTTAAGCCGCTGAATGCACATATAATGCATTTTTAATAGTGACATTGCTATGGTTATGAGTTACACAACAACATGATGTCAGCCCTCTGATTGGTGTCATGGTATTCAGCAATGCCCCTTGGACAGGAAAGTTCACATACAGAAACCTGTCCAACAGTTCTAAGAATTTTATATCTTTTGAAGTATTCAATATATTTCTTTATGTGTTGAAGCACTGGCCTTCCAAATTCTTGTTTATATTTTCCAGCGATCTCAGTGAACCTGGGGTCATTGGATTGCTTGCTTTCTCACTGGCTGCGCTGAAATCGAGCAATCGTCTGCTAAATTACTGTAGTTTAAATATGTCTGAAAAAATTTCAAAGCAGTACTTTAAAACAGCATTATCATTCTGCTTTCAACACGGCATGAGGATATAATGCAAACCGAAGAGGTAGAGGTGATTCAAATAAAAGGTGGATTTTCTGTACTGGCTCCAAATAAGAAACAATGAGACTTTCAGATTTCAACTGTGTACTTCAGCCACAATTTTTCTGTGATTACAGTTGTTTCAGCAAGGAAACAATCTACTGTTTATACAAATTAGGTCTTAGTTTTCCAAGACATCTCTTCATCTCCTGAGACTATAGAGAAACAGCAAAATGAAATATCTATCAAAACATTATCAATCTATACTGACAATATGGCAATGATAGCCTATGAGTTCCTTTGTCTGAAAAAATCAAATTAAGGACAGTTAGGATAGACTTAACCAACATTTATCTGCTTAAGTTGTTCAGAACAAATGTTGCATAAAATATGGTGGTGCAGAGCAGGGAAAACAGGAAAAAAACCAAACTGACATGTAAAGCAGCTTTTTATTTAGTAGATTACTGTCTATTGCCAACAATGCTTGGTATGTAAAAAGCATTGTGTTTATATAGTGACTGTTGAGAAATGCATCGGTGGTATCTGCTAACACTTGCATCATAAAATTACTTGAATGAATCTTCATCCAGTTGGTAGTCCCAGTTGACTACCCATGAATGGATAAGCCTTTATGTTGTCATTACTGAAGATAGGAAATTACTTATTCCAGCTGAAGGTTTAGCATGCAACTCTGAGAGGTGTTTACACAACCACAGCTCTTAATGAACTTTGTGTGAACAGATATAGGGCTTTTCTGTACCACCTTTCATGAGGTCCTTCATTAGCTGAAGAGGAAAATAAATGTTTTTATGTTATTTCTTAATTGATTTTAACTTTCCCTCTAAAATTAGATCTCTTGACCAAGAGATTTCAATCATTTAAAATTTTAAATGATTCTGCACTGAATTCTATTTCTCCCCAGCCACTTGGCAACAAAAAAATACTCCTGGTCAGTGTTTTGATACTGCCCTGCACAACAACTGCTCTGGAATTTCTGCAGCTTGCAAGGATGAGGCAATATCTGTCGCTCCAGTGAGAGCAGAAAGAGGCTAGGGACTCTTTGGAAAGGTGCTTAGAGTTGAACGAAGAGAGAGGAAGATTACATTGCTTTTGTTACCAGCTCCCCTAGAAAAACTGCTTTGTTAACTCAGGTAGGATAGGGTATATGCTGAAGGTGCTTTTGAGCAAGCAGCACTCTTGCAGCTGCATATTTTAAAATCTGCTTTCCCCTTTTTGCTTTGGTTTGCCCTGTGTAAAGGGAAGGTACTACTTCACTGTATCTCTAGATTAAATTCATTGACATTTGTATTCCATTTTGAACACACAAAGTAGTAGCAGAAAGGTTAAAATTACTTTGCAAAATTAATCCTTGCCATCTCCAGTTGGATATGCAATTACTAGTGAAAGAACTTACAAATGCTTAGAGAAACAGATGATTTCCTGGGAAATCGTAGGATGTAATGTATTTGTCTGAGTGCTGCAATCAAATACTTCTCTAGCACTCTAGAGGAATTTATGAGGAAAATATTAATTCTTACTGTCGGCAGTGTTTGGATCTTGGAAGTCAATAAGGCATGAGACCCCCTATTACATAGTAAAGACAGAATAAGTGTTTGAATTATTTTTTTCTTCTCCCAAGAAGTGTGCATAAATACAGATACAATCTTTTGTTGAAGATTGTAGTTATTTAGTGATGACCTGTATCATAATGTAAAACTGAGTGGCCTGTGACTAAAATTATGCCTAATATTCCCTGATTTTAAAGGCTTCTTAAGACCATAGCTTCAGTCACTAGTTTTTTCATCAAGCTCTTTGAGTTGCAGCACATATTTTAAAAAAATGTATTTAATTTGTACATTCCTGCATTATTTGTGGTTGCATAAACTAATACTTTTTAATAAAATATGCATATTCTCTTACTTCTTGTATTACAATGTATTCAGAATAATTGCAGTAAAATTAGGTGCTGTGAGATGGTCTCATTTCA
This sequence comes from Chlamydotis macqueenii, assembly GCF_036417535.1. Lineage (NCBI taxonomy): Eukaryota > Metazoa > Chordata > Aves > Otidiformes > Otididae > Chlamydotis > Chlamydotis macqueenii. The sequence goes on along the minus strand of NC_141556.1, from coordinate 62,184,426 downwards.
GTGGAGACTAGGTCTAACTCACAAGTACAAGAAACTCCAAAATAAGACATCCAAAAGAAGTTTGAGAGATTTTAAATTATATTTTTCTGAGAAGAGATAAAGAAAACAGTGGGGCCTGTTAAACTAGGACGAGGGGTAATGGTTTTAAAATAGAGGGAGGTAGATTCAGATTAGATATTAGGAGAAATTTTTTACAATGAGGGTGGTGGAACATTGGAACAGGTTGCCCAGAGAGGTGGTTGATGCCACATCCCTGGAAACATTCAAGGCCAGGTTGGATGAGGCTCTGAGGGACCTGATGTAGTTGGGGATGTCCCTGCTTCTTGCAGGGGGGTTGGACTAGATGACCTTTAAAGGTCCCTTCCAACCCAAACTGTTCTATGATTCTAAAACAATAAATATGCATTATCTCCAACTTCCTCCAACAATTATAGTTTTTGTCATGTTCAACTTTTATCCCATATTGTTTGTGGTCCATGTTTAGGCTTTGGCATCTTGCAAATGAGGTTAGTAGAAAGGTAACATTTACAGTACTTATTAACCACTGTCTGTTCCAGAATGCCTCTTAGAATATTTATTCAAATTCAGCCTTCATTATTTTTAGCTCACTTGGGAAATTATTAGCTTTCATCTGATGCCTCACATATTTATGCTAGAAATAAGAAGATTTCATACTAAGCGTATTAGTATGTTTAACATCAGAGAGGAAGCCAAGTCATTATGCCAATTCTTATTTTAAAGAGCTTTTATTAGTGATAGCTTTTTCATGAGTACTCAATGAGGCTCATAAGCAAAATTTAAACAAGTGTCTTAAGGACCCCAAAGTGTATTTCCAAAGATACTGAGGTGACTAAAAACACAGGCATATACCTAGAAGGATTTAAAAAAAAAACTTCCTAGGACCACCTATCATTGATTTCAGTGGAAATTAGATACATGACTGCTTTTGAAAAGTCTCTTGAGTGTCCACCTGCCTCTTCAGTGCCTAAAAAACATTGAAAATCTGCCTCATATGTCTTTAGGAGCCTCCAAGGTCTCACTGACTTGTCATGAGACTCATACTAATTTTTGAAAATAGATTAACACTTCTAAAAATTTAGTGTTCAGTCTTTTAGATGTAGCCATCTAGCTGCCACAAAATCAAGACCAGTTTATGTACTTCAGCAAACATTTATGTATGAAGAATTTATAATTTTAAATGGTTTTTACCATAAATGGTAGATGAACTTTAAACTTACACTATAAACCTTTCAGGTTGGTTTGAATGAATGTTAAAAATGAGGAGTTTTTTTTATGTCCAGGTACCCTTTTCAAATCAGGCACAAATAGTACCTATTGATTGCTCAAAAGAGGCTCTATTTGCTATATTTATAATAAAGAAGGAAAAATATCAGAAGTTCAGCTGGTAGTTCTTAGGAAAAACAGATGACTATTTAGAAACCAGTGGGAATCCAGTCAAGGGAAAATATTTGTGGTGCAATGATACTTATGGCCAAAAGACCTAGGAAAATCAATGATCAATGTTTTCTTTTAGTGAGCATAGAGAATTCCTCAAATTACCTCACACTATCCTCAGTGCTCTGAGCCAAAACCAATTAAAGTTAACAGATAACCTTGAGTAAGTATCCATGGACTCCTGATTATGGATTATGAAGTGAAGAAACTCCTGGACAGGGCCAACTGGGATTATTAACATCACTATTTTCCCCTTCTTAGGTATCATCTTTGTCCCTTCTTTATTATACTGCATATCAGCTTTTGCTTGACAATCTCTCTCTTTAGTCTATGAAAGTGTAGATATACACATTTTTTTAATATTATGTCCTAAAAATAACCGACAAGGGCACTCCCACTTGTTTCATAATTCAAACATAATCATTTTGCATTTAAAATCCGTTGCAGGCTTTTTGATTCTTGATGGGAGTTTTCCAGCCTGATTTATTTAAAAAAATTTGCTCTTTTTTTCTTTTTTTTTTCACAGAACTGAACTTCATCTGTTTCATATCAGAGTATAAATTTCAATTTGAAAAGAGCAGCAGGCAATAAGAATATCACCACTTATGAATTCTGCTCATTTTATTAGTCTTCATATTAGTGATAACAGGAAATAGTTGTCTTTTATTGCATCAACTTCTACTGCTTTCAAAAAGTGAAATGACTATGTAACAAAAATTATAGTAGTTGACAATGCCATTAGAGCTGCAGTTGTAGAATTTCATTCCATTGTTTACAAAAAGAAAGATAAGGGTCAAATTCTGCAAAAACTTGTTATTATTTTTTCAATGACTGAATTATGTTGACCACTCCCCTTTTTGACATGATTGTATTTTGGGATAGCCGTATTAAATCTAGTATATCTAATTCCTGAAATAGTGGTGGAACTCTACAAGTGTATGAAAATCATCTGTGTGAGTATCTCATACAAGATCACCCTTCATGACTTTTAAATGCAGAAGTCAATACGTAATGGTGAAGTGAGAGAATGTTGTGGAATGTTGTGTCATTTCTACCTCGTATCCCTCAAGCCAGACAAACTAGGAATGGTAAAATGCACAATACTAAGAGTAGCCTGAAATAAGCTAAATTGTATACATATTTATTCATAGCAAATATAGATAATTCTTCCTAGTTTTTAGTGCTGTACTCTGACTGCTTCAAAACAATACAGTTACTGGAAAAGATTTGTCAAGATCTGAACAATCTAAAGTACAGTTTCTAACTCCAATATCTGTTTTGGAAATTTTGACTGATGCAATTACTATTCTTTGCTAAGAGATCACTTCAGAGAAGATCGTGAAATGTGGTTATCTTTGAAGTGGTTCTGTGCTGGTCCTGTATTGCCTTGGATGGAGGAAGGAACTGACGTGAGGAAGCTAGAGGGACTTTGTGCTGTTGATTCAACTCATTGAATGGCTAACAACCTCAGGCGCAGTTCTGTTTTATTTCAGGCATATTGTTGCTTTTATAGATAAGCTCATTAGGTCAGCAGTAGCTATTTTTAAAATCTTCAAATTGCCCTAGTGTCTCAAAACCGTATGCCTGTTTTATCAATGAGTATCTCAAAACTGTACTTGAGCATCATTCTGTGTCCTTTCTCCTTGACAGTACTTTGTGGCACAACATTCTAATGGAGAAAATGCTTCTTTAATGATGTCTGATATTTAGATGTCACTCTAGGTCTTAAAAAAAACTGCTGGGCCATGTGTATTCATAGGAATAGAAATGAATCCATGTGAATAGCGGTGTAAAAAATTGCTTCATTATTTATGCATGGATAAGTGCACCTTGTCTTATCATGCAGGACTAAAACATGACAGAGTGTTACTTATTATGGCATGTAAGAGTATATTGTATTTATTACATCAAGAAATAAAGATAGATAAGATTCTCCCTTCTACTTTTGCTTCCTCAGAGTGGAGTGCTTTCTCCAAAAGGTTACACGCTTAGTCAAGCTATGGGCTGGGAATTCTAGAAGGGCAAAGGAGCAACTTTAATAGGTGTTACCTGCATGAGGTACATTCCGGGTCTTTGCTTAACTGCATTATACAATGGCAACTAAAATAAGCTTGGATTTGCATTGATCTGAAATGTGGTCTGTATGAGTCCATCCTTATCTCCACATCGAAGTTCACTGTGTAGTTTTAAATAGATAAATCCCATCAAAATTTAGGCTCTTAGTGGAGACTTCTTGCTCAACTAACTTAAGGATACAGTTGCCATAGCTTCCCTGCTGAATTTAGTGGAGATGGAAAAGTATGTCATAGAATAGTGTGGGTTGGAAGGGACCTTTAAAGGTCATCTAGTCCAAGCCCCCTGCAAGAAGCAGGGATGTCTTCAGCTAGATGAGGTTGCTAAGGGCCCCGTCCAACCTGGCCTTGAATGTTTCTAGGGATGGGGCACCTACCACCTCTCTGGACAACCTGTTCCAGTGCTCCACCACCCTCATTGTAAAAAATGCCTTCCTTATATCTAATCTAAATATACCTCCTTCTATTTTAAAACCGTGAGCCCTTGTCCTATCACAACAGGCCCTGCTAAAGAATTTCTCCCTATATTTTCTGTAAGCCCCCTTTAGGTACTGGAAGACTGCTATAAGGTCTCCCTGGAGCCTTCTCTTCTTCAGATTAAACAACCACAACTCTTTCGTGTCGTACAGGATAATCAGAACTTAAGGAGCATTCTGAAATTTTCAAACTCATTTCACTGACTGTAGAATGAGCTTGAGTAGGCTCCTAACTCAGATATCTTATTTACGTGCCCAAAAGTAGATGTAATGAATCTGAATCAGAATCAACTTGTGTGTATTGGTTCAAGCTCCATTTAGTCTTTATCATTCAGAATGTTCAGTCTGTATGTGGATAAATGAAAATGATGTTTGTGACAGATCGTCTGTCTACAAAGAACTGAATTTAAAAGTCTTTTATCTAAAAAGAAGTGAAGGGAACTATACAGTCTATAAGATAAAATACAAATGAGAACTTTTCTAATACATCTATCCTTCTTTATGTGAATCATGGAGGTATAATAACACCTATTCTTCCTGCAACTCTGTCCTCCCTTGAAAAAAAGAAGAAAAAAAACTCATCAAAAAAATCAGTAAGGAATAAATTGATATTGCTGAATTCCAAAACATAAGTGGGCTCATAATGTAAACTATTTCAGTATTATCTCTGTTTTCATTCAGTGCCCGTTGATTTACAGCAAAATTCCAGAAACAATTAGAAAAAACAGAAAGGTTCTAAAAGCAAATACATATAGTGTTTTTGCATTTAATCTTAGCTATATATTTCGGGAATAAACATGGCTTTTATTTAGGACATATATTTGCCAATAATACATCTGATTAAACTAGGAAAATTAGACACACTATCAGTAGCTTGCTCCCAAATTACACAAGAAGAAATTAGATACATTTTCAGTAGCATGCTCTCAAATCTCTTCAGTCTATGAGTCACCAGATTCTTCCTGCCAAACTAAATATGTCTATGAAAGGCTGGAAACTTTAATGGAAAGAAACATAAAACTTGAAATACGTAGGAAAAACTAAGTTTTTTCATGGAAGACCTGTTGACTAGGAATTCAGGAATTCAGGGGATGTAGAAACAAATTATTACATCTTACTTGTCTACAGAAGTTTGAAGGTATGAAATGTATTCAATTTAAACCTGCTATGTTAACTTAAAATAGATGTCCTTATTAGCTTTCATGTAACCTAAAGTAATCAATGAAGATTTACAAGAAGAAGTTGTAAAAATTGCATTCTAATAGTAGCAGCTTTTATCCAGTCATTGTGATGGGGCTGAGTTAAAATAAACCTTCAGTATAGTTAATACCAGCCTGAAAAAAATTTCTCTGTTGTAAATTTGATTTATTATACATAGTACTATATAGCATTTCAAAGCTAATTAGGAATGTACGCATCTTTTCAGATCCACAACCATAACATCTCTACCATTTTCCCCACAACACTTATACTCTTTCTACGTTTGTATAAACCATACATTTAAAAATACTCCTTAGAATACAGACTTGTGAAATACAGAGTTTACATGCGTAATTTAAGCTTTTATCCATTGCCTTAGTAGGATATGGCTGTTAATTAACATTCTTTTGAAATAAAACCAATTTTCAGTAGTATTTACTTTTCTTAGAAGTTACTATTTATAGGAGCTGAGAGTGTTACTTGAGAGCTTACTTGTTTGGAGATAGAAATAGTTAAGAATTGCTAGAATATTTATTTTCAGAAAGAAAACAGTTTTGTTCACTGAGCTGGACTGAGTCAGAATGGTCTGAGCCAACCCCTTCATTTTTCTGCATACTCAGCCTTGTGTAAATTTCTGCCCAACACACAAAGACACAAACACTATAAACAAATATTCTGTATTAAAAAAAAATCATATAATTTCAAGTTTGGGCATGAGCCATAATTTCCTAAAGGAAGTGCTTTAACAGGACACTCTCTCCCTACTTCCACACTTTAATGAGCGCATAAAGAAGCAGAAGGGTCTGCTGTGTGGAGGCTTTCTCTTACTCTGGAATGAGTTATATTACATAGATGGGAAAACTGGAATCACAGCTGAGTTTCAAAAGTAAGATGAGGAATATAAAAATATGCTGTAGATTCAGGGAAAAAAAAAAAAAGAAGAGAGATGAGCCCTTCTTTGATAAAAGGAAGCTATTCCAGTTTTCAGTAGCAAAGGATTTAATATGAGGTAAGCAAACAGCTTCCATTCTGTCTTGTAAGAGCAAGAACATTGAAAACATATTAAATTTGACTGTACATGGGATTCAATCAGAAAATACAGCAAGTATCTCACATTTGCATCTGTTTTTGTAGGAATTTCAGTTTACTAAAGAATTCAAAGCAGTTTTCTAAGAAATTCCAAACCAATTTACCAGGAATTAACATTGGAGAAGCAATCAGAAATTTAACCTAAAAGTTGCTCAGAGAAAATTGACAAGATAAGCTTATCTATGTAATTTGTCCAATACTTAAAAGAAGTCTGAAAAGAAGATAGTATTTGACTTTTCTTGCTTTGATACAATAAGAAAGGCAATTTATCTTATTATTCTGAAAGTTATGTGTTAACTAGTGCCTAAGGCACAGCCTTTTGGTTGAAATAGGAATTTAAGTGGATTCAATTTTTTTAACTTTTACTGACAGTGACAATGCAAAATTTTCTATAAGTTGGAGTGACCCTCTGGTCAGTATATTTTACAGTCCTCCAAAGACTATGGATGTGTTAAAATTCTTCTCTGAACCTTGTACACTGAAGCAAACAGGAAACATGCCTGTCATTACTTAACAATTAGACCCAGTACTTGGGCTGTATCTTGTGTAGTAATTGTGCATTAAATGCACCACAAAAAAAAAAAAAAAGGATGAATTAATGGCTTTTTCTTCTTTTTGACATGGAAGTTCCTGTGGTTATTAATAGAGATAAATTTAGTATACATCTGTGGTATTTCTTTTGTCTTGATTTCTAGACTGAGAAATGACTTAACTGTTGGTTACCCCTTTCATTTGTTGTCAGATTTTTTAACAATTAAGCTTGTATCACGGTTTAATAAAAAAATTCTGATCCATCCTTTTTTTAGCAAAGCTTTGAAATGAAAATAGCTTTAAGTTTCTATTTGATTTTCAGTGATGCAAGAGTGTTTGAAACATGTATAAGAGCTAAAGTGCTGAATAAACTCTAGAGAAATGGCTGTATGAACTTCCTTCTTTGAATGAGCACTCTGTATAGATTGCCCTAGATGCTCATGTAGTTAATGCAAAATATTTTAATTAAGAGACTCTGTAGTTTTGCTAAACTGAATAATTTGCTTTGTAACTCTTGCTGCTGGTGATCAAATACCACAAATGCATTATTAATACCAGAAAAAATGAAGAGGTGCATATGCAAAGGTTTTGGCCAATTGCATAAAGCATGTGCCAGAATTCAAGTCAGTGAAGGGTTTTTCTTGGTATTTAAGATTCAGTGGAAAAGTAAGAGGGGCAGCTATGCCAAGAATTAATCCTGATCTTGCCAAGTGCTTCTTGAAGTGACTTTATCCAACATGAGACTAAACAATGTATTAAATACACATATAGCAGTTGCAGAATCAAATGTCATGTAACAGCTTTCTGCTACTTGAGACCAAATTTGAAACTTGGTCTATTGCACAGATAAATGCAAACATCATAAAAAGCATTAGCATGTCTAACGTCCAACAGCTAATAAGGATACATATAAATTGAACTTCTGGAGAAACTGTACTTATTTAGTTTTGGTAGCAGAGACATTTTGCAGAGATGTTTCTTGCTGAAATTTTGATCAATAGTTTGCTTCCAGTCACTACGCTAAAATTATCATTACTACTGTCCCTCTTAATGAAAAGGTTGAAAAATTATGAAATCCTTGGCAACTTAAGAGCTAGCTGTAGAGGAGACCTGTTTGCAGAGTCTAAATTTAATGTGTTTTAGAGGCTAAATCCTCCTAGATTCACTGTGTAATCCATGGAGCAAGAAGGTGAAACCTCTCTCTGTTATTAAAGAGGTAACTTAAGAAGATTAAACTCACTAAACTAAGGTTAACCTTTATGAACTCACCCTAGCCTTTCTTAATGTGGTAAAAAAGGACAAAATTCTTTCCAAGACTGGCTTATTTTCAGAGAACTTCCTCAATGATTACTATCGGGGCAACAGAGCACACACCAAACTTATGTATCAGTTATTTGACTATACAGCGAAACCATTCCAGAAGCCAGAGTTGCCTTTTTTCTTACAAAGTTATGTCAATAACTATGCCTATCTATAGCCCTGGTTCCCTGAGCACTGACCCTGTAGACCTGGCTAATGCACATCTGTACTGGTTTTGACTGGGGTAGGGTTAATTTTCTTTGTAAAAGCTATTATGTGGTCATGTTTTGGATTTCTGCTAGAAACAGTGTCGATAACGCAGGAATGTTTAAGTTACTGCTGAGCAGTGCTTACACAGAGTCAAGACCTTTTCTGCTTCTCACACCGCACCACCAGCGAGTGGGCGGGGGGTGCAAAAGAAGTTGGGAGGGGACACAGCTGGGACAGCTGACCCCAACTGACCAAAGGGATATTCCGTATCATATGACAGTGTGCTTGGCACATAGAGCTGAAGGAAGAAGAAGAAAGAGGGGGACAATGTTTGGAGTTACGGTGTTTGTCTTCCTGAGTAACCATTATACGTGATGGAGCCCTGCTTTCCTGAAGATGGTTGAACACTTGCCAGATGATGGAGAGTAGTGAAGGAATTCCTTGTTTTGGTTTGCTTATGTGTGAGATTTTTACTTTACTTATTAAACTGTCTTTATGTCAACCCATTTCTTTTCTCACTTTTACTCTTCTCATTCTCTCCTCCATCGCACTGGTGGGGGAGGATGAGGGGTTGAATGAGTGAGCTGAGTGGTGCTCAGTCGCCGACTGGGATTAAACCATGACAACATCTTACCTCCTTTCCAGGCTAGCTTTCCTGTAAGAAGTAAGGAACTTGAGGATAAAGATTGAGAAATACACTAAAATCTTCCATGGATACAGGATTTGGACATGAATGGGGCATGTAGCAAGCCCAAGGAACTTAAAAACACTCTCAGATCCTGCTGTGTAAACACAGACAAGACGACCAGCATTTCTTTGCAAAGGTTTATAAGACTGTCACTGTCACCACAGGCTGCGTGTCCACCACAGCTTTTCAGCATGTCTTTCCTGGGCTTGTAACATTAACATTCCTTTCAATCAGAGACACAGAGAGTAGCTAATGACTCATAGCTCCTACAGGTACGGAGCAGTTAGAGAACTGAGTGCCATGCCATCTCTTGTAATTATGTTGATAGGTTTGACAGGCCTAGAAACTTTAATAACATCTTAAAAGCAGACTTCCTGAAGTAAACAAGAAGCTGTTAACTAAAGGGAAATGGAAGAAGTAAAACATAATTGCCTATTCCTATGCCCTTTATTTCCTTCTCTCTAAGGCAGCAATTCCTCCATATACCTTAGTTCTAGAAAGCAATGAGTTCTGATGACAGCTCTGATTACCCAAAATTATGTTAGCTGTCTTATCCTGATTTCCTGATGATTATAAACCAATAGTCTTATGTTGCAGACAGCTGGGGATGTTCCCAAGGGCAACACACAACTCTGGTTATCTTAGTGGAAAAAAACTGTAGTAGAAATCTTTAATGATTCTCCACAAAGCAGTTGACACAGGGAGCATTAGGCTGGATATCAGAAAAGCCTATCTTTTGTGGGATTCAGTCTTTTATCCATGGAAGCATGTGGTACATCCTTCTTCATTCTCTGAAGAGTATCAGAGGAACAGCATTGTGTCAAGGATCTAAATAAGCTCCTTCTTCTCTATGCAAGTAATGCTTCAGAAGATTCACCATAAGCCAAAGCACTTTTTTAACAGAAAAAAAAATGTATTTTTTAATTAATGAAATTTATTGCCATGGTTTCAAATAAGCATTGCCATCTAATTTAGGCTGTAGAAATTAGAATGACTGAAAGTGTCTAAGAAAATGAGAAAGCTATTTCTTTACTGGCATTTGTGTATATTGTTAGCCAAACTGTTATCCATTGATTGGCAAAGGAAAAGGTATATTTTCAAAGGAGAAGAAATTAGATGAAAAAGAATATGTTCCTTTCTTATGGTAGTAATAGTCCTCAGGAAACAACATGAGCAGGGATGAATGATGGTCTATCAAATTCAACTTGTACAAAGAAAAACAAAAATCTCTTTTTTGATTAATATACAAAGTAAATTCCTGTGATAAGATTAGACTGTTTCAACCAAATTTTCTCCCCTCTTGGGCTCTTGCTTCTGTAAGTTTCCTGTAATTTGTCCTTTAAGTTTTTCTGACATTCTCTGCCCTCAGAATTGTTTTGTAATAGCTGTGGCTTGGTAAACCTTTCTAGGCATTAAAATTCAAATGAACATAGCAGACATCCCACTTTGCTTCATGACTGTTGAATCCAGAGATTTTGAGACTCGGAGATGCATTAATTGAGAAGAGTTGTGTCTAAGTGTAGCCATTTGTGTAGCTGCAGCCAGGCTGTTTGTTGGCTTCTCCTAACATAAGCTAGCACACAGGAACCTGAGTGGCAGAAGTTCTGCTAGAGATGTGTTGCTAGATAAAAGGTGGCAACAAACTGCTTTTCACTGGTGAATCATGGGAGAGAAAAATCTGTCCAAGTAGTAGCCAGTGCTGGCTGGGGTTAAATGTGACCAAGGGAAAAAGCAGATGATCTGTTTTGGGATTTGTGCAGTATCCTCCCCCCTCCCCCAAAAAAAAAAAATGTTATTTGCCAGTCTACCTCATGAAGAAAGGTAGTGGTAGAAACCACATTTGACTTCCTCTTGAAGTCAGTACTTTTCTTTGTGTGTGGTAAGCAGCTGGGGCACCTCTTCAGAAGCTGTGAAGAATTTCCTTTTATAGCTAGGAAGCTGGGCAGAGTAGACTATATAAAGGATTTTTTTTTTTTCTTCCAGCCCTAGCCATAGATATAGCTTTGTGGTTGTGGAGTACAGAGTTTCAACAGAAAGCAACTCAATTATTTCTATCTTCATATCCACCCACAACTCCCAAGGAATTGTCAGAAGCTTTGACCTTTAATCTGAACCAGGAGTTCCACCTCAGCCAAAAGGTATTCTTTATATTTGGAGTCTCTAGTGAAATACAGAATGATGGAAGAAAAGCCTTCCCTCACAGCTATTTCCTGTGCAAGTTAAAGGCAAACATTACCATTGATTATACTTTATATAAAGGAACCAGAGTATGAGAAAGCTTAAAATACAACTTAAATTGACATTCACTTCACAATAAAAGAAAAAAGTTCACTAGATTTTTACTTCTGCAAATGATATAGCATGCTTAAAAAGTCCCATGAAATGAAGTAACATTTTTAACTTCCAATATTATGCTGCATTCTATACTGCATTTGATAGAAGGACCTCAAGCTGTTTTAACAGTGTTACTGGATTTACTTTTCTATAGTTCTGTATTTTAGATTAAATACTAACAAATAAGAGAGAGAAGGCTAAAAAAGATATAATTGCTGTCTCATTAATCAGAAGTAGTCAGGTAGAAGACACACATTACTTAGCATCCAAGGGCTACGTATCAATTTAATAAAATTCCTGTTAAATGTTGCAATTGCAGTCTGTTGATTACAACAGTGCAAGACTTTCCTAAAACAGAGCGGTCATTCATTACTAAAACCTTCCATAGTCTTCCATACAAAACAAAATAGAAGTTTATTGTGTCAATAGTTACATTAATTTCAAGTGAAAATTCAGAACATAAGAAAACAGCAAAGAAAATGAGAGAGAGAAAGTCTTCACTGACAGTAGATAAAACTCAAGACTGCAAGAGTAAAGATCCCCTTAAAAACTTCAGAAACCCATCCAAGTATTTTAGAGTAAGGATGATCTTGTTTAGGGAATATAGAGATATGAAACAAGTTGTGCAACCTTAGAATAACTGAGATTGAAATCAAAGAGTGTTATTGTTGACAATTAGCATTTCACGTGTCCTTTTACCTTGAGGGACACAAAGACTATACGTAACAGTAAGTCTAATTTCTTGGCAGTAGCAGCCAGTCTTGCGATAAGCAAGTGTGATTGTTCTCTGAACAAGCAGCAAATATTTTTCTGGGAGATGAATGACTGGGAAAATGCCTAGATACATGCACAGTAAAAAAAACCTGTGATGCTGTTGTAAGGATGCAGTATATTGTCTCATTGTTTTCTGGTGCAGAAACAAGAGGGGGAGATGAAAAGCTTCCTTTACATTCCTTCTAGCCATGAAGAGAAAGCATTTATAGGACCCTCAGGTAGCCCCTTAACTGTAACTCAGCTGCTGATAAATATAATAGATTTTGGTGCTCAAAAGAGCACATAAAGCATTGGCAGAAAAAAAAAAGTAAATTCCTTTATGAGATAATCCAGTATTTTTAATATTGTGTTTAGCACCTGAATTCTAAGTTAAACAGCACCCTAAAGCAGATGCTCAGTAATGATAGCTAAAGTGTTACATACAGAAAAGATGGGTTTTTTAGTGATTTACCTTGCATATATGAAACTAAGGCTCCCAGTTTCAAAGCTAAACTTTAATAGAAAGTGCCAAGAAGACAGTAAAAATCTCTTCAGCTTGTATGTTGAGGAAATCAGGATTTTCTGTATATTAAAGGTGCAAGAATCTGGATTTCCCAGATTCTATTTATATTCCAAGCAAGGAGAAAAATATTGAAAGCAATAACTCCATGAATAGAAATGAATAGGAATGGGGTGGGTAAGATCAGAAAAAAAAAGGTCTTGCTTAGAAGAGGTCTTGCTTAAAAGGCAAGAACTATTAGAATACAATGAGGATTATAAAAGTAGAAAAAAAAAAAGCTAGACTTGACAAAGAAAATAAAATTAAATAGAAAAAAAAACCCCTTTCTGTTAATTTCCTGTGTTTATAGCCTAACCACTCCATATTTCCTTAGTTATATTCTTGTTTGGAAACGTAACTGAGGCCCTAAAGGAGAGGTAAGTTCAGACAAGAACTTCAGACAAGCACATATTATTATTAAAAATAAACACTAGCTTCAGAGGCTCTGAAAGTATAAATTCTTGTGTATTTTGAATAAATATCTTAATGAATGAATTCAGAATTAATGTATTCCTAGATAAATGTTTAATTAACTTTATGTTATTTGAGTAGCAAATAGCTGAAAATTAGAAATATATTTCTTTTACAAGTTGTATGTTTCTTGATCTTGACAGCACTTGTAAGAAGGTACTAAGATAAAAGAATTACTTATCTAACTACTCCAGCTTTGCACAAGCTAAAATATAGCAAAGGAAAAATATGGTGATGTTTAGTTCCAAAGTTTAGGTCTTGATCCAAAAAGTTATTTGAGTACTAATCTATCCACACTATTGCAGACTTAATTTTATCTTGTCTGTTCTGGTGTTAATCTTTATTATTTCACCATGCATGAATTGTCCTTCAGCTGCATTTTACTGATGAAGCATGTAGATACTTGGATGTGGTAACCTTCTGCTTGCTGCCTTCCAGCTTTTCTTTTATTTCAAACCAGATGCTGAAGCTTGGTGTGTTTTTAATATGACACAATGTGTACTTAAACTGTTTACAAGGAGTCTGACATAGCAGGTACATGCAGTTCTGCCTCATTAATATCTTGGGTTTAACATGTGTTTTCATTCATTTGATTTCAGTGGCAGATCAGCAGAAAGCAGAGATACAGCAGGTGGAATAGCAGCAGCTGGAAAGTGGTTAAAAACAATTACATGTCTGAAAAGGAAAATTTGTCAGGAACTCAGAGAGGCTGAACACAGGCACAGCTCTACTCTTTACAGAGACTTCATGGTCACCGAAGTCATGGGCATCTCCAAGACAGAGGATACTAGTCAAACTTGGCAGCCTAGTTTGATCATTTCTAAGCTCGCTTAGAGCAGGTGCAAACTCCAACAGATTACATGGAAACGTTTAGCAGCTAAATGAGACAAAGGGTTGACTTACTGAAGTAAAAGCCTCTGTCTCCACACACAAACTGAAGAGCATCAACCAGCTCAGCACCACAGAGTGTTTCTGGGCCAGCAGCAGCAGAACTGGTTAAGGTCAGCAAACACAGGCCAAGGTAGAAGAAATGAATGTAGGACACAGTGTGCATCTTCACCTGCCAAGGAAGCAAAAGCAGTGTCAGAATTTCCCAATAGAGTCCTGAAGACAATGATTCCTGCACCCTTGTGAGTCAAGAATGCCTATGTACTGTAATCTGTTACACAATAAATGCAGTATCAAGAAATGCCTCACCATAATTTTGCAACTGTCTACATATTCTAGTCCATGTATTTTGCAAACTGACTACTTCTGCTGATGGATATTCACATTCACATGCAGTTAGAGAACCTTGTAGTAACTATGATTTATAGCTGCTCCTGCAAAAGGATATAAAAGAGTGCAATAGGCGGGCAAAGGGAAGCCCAGAATAAGTACAGTAAGAAAGACTAGACAATCTTGAATAGTTTTGTCAGAGACCAGATAGGCTAAAAGGGAATGTGAAATTTGGCTGCCAATGTGCTGTGGGAGATGGAGGTGGCATATGAGAGAGAGGAGCTATTTAAACTAAAGAGAAGTACTGGCATACGAATAAATGGCTGTAAACTGGATGGAAGAAAGTTTAGTGCAGTAGGAAAAAGGTTCATACTTAGTACTCTGTGGCTCTCCAGCCACCTCAAAAAGGGAAATAGCATGACAAAACAAAAGAATTTTCAAGGTAGAGCTTGCCAAAGTTACAGAAGAGTCAATGTGGGACCTTCCATAGAGGGGGACCACATTCAATGACTCTTACTAGCAAGTTAACATTTGGAAACATTCAAGAAATTGAGAGAAGCACTTGTGGGAGTGTTAAGGATTTGTATTTTTACTTGATGGAAGCAGCTATACATTCACTGTCCTCCATTATATTCTCTTAGTCAGGTTTGGCTATGAAGTATACACAGAGGTGATAATTCTTTTCTCATTTACGTTTGGGTAGAAGCTATCTTTTTCCTGGACTTATGACTGAATAAAGGCCAATCCTCAATGGGTGTAAATCTGCACCAATCTATTTATCCACTTGCTTTTATATCAATTTATATCAACCAAAGATCTTGTCCAACATGTCAAAGAAGATAGCATTAGTTTAAAAAAAATACTAGGAAAAGCTATTTATATTTAGTAGCAGAACAGTGAAGAATGTGCTTAATGCATATTCTGAACTGATTTAGATCACTGGGCAAAGACACTAGTTTCAAAGGTGTAAATCTGCATTTAATTTCATTCTCTTTCACGGATAATGTTAGCATTGCGGTCAGGTAAGAAGTTACAAATCTTTCTTGCGCATATCGTTAACCTTGGCTTAAAACTGCCATGTACTAGCAGACATGCAAAGTAATTGTAGTAAAATGATTAACCTTCCCTAAAGTTTCGTTCAGGGTTTTAGGGACCATTTAATCTTATTTTTTTCACTGAACTTTTGAAAACTGACAAAATTACCTATTGCCTGCTCATATGGGATCTCAGCCAATTGGGTATCGAGCCTTCTCTACTCAATAATTTTTAAAAATTCTTATTTTCTTGGCAAGAGATCTTAGCGCCTTGCTGGATGAGTCCCCTATTTCAACTTAAGTCAAAGCTGAATAACAGACAAATCTATAAATAAGTCAGAATTTATCCCCCTCTTTTTCCTGATATTCCCACTGTTAAAATAATGAACAACTCTAAATCCCATGTTATATCATAAAAAGAAAGAATAATTATTTTCCCATTCACAAGTCTTTAGCCAATTTTGCCATGCAAAAACCAACTAGCTTAAACACATGGACATGACTTTAATGGCAGATGGAGGAAGATCAGATTATAAATGAATGATGATGACAACAGGCATTACTTCCTGTAATGATTCTATATCTTAACAACATCAATTTCTTTTTTCCCTCGCCATAATTTTGCATTTCTGAGATAAATGTGATGCACCTGCAGTTTAGGATGGATCCCAGTTCTGAAGACATAAAGCAGAAAGCTGTTTAGCACACCACCTCAAAAGGCTGAAAGACATTACAAATACAAGAACATTATGTATTTAGCAATTTGTTCTTGTATAACATTTGGGCCAGAAATAAACATAAATCTTAGCCATTTAACAATTTTGTATTTTCCAAGACTTTTCAGCTGGGTTGCATTTTCAGATAAATATCAGCACTGAACTACAACAAAACAGATTATCTACTGTTTTTCCTTTAGTTGAAGCCAAAAAGGCTGCACAGTATAAACCACAGAGAATTTCTAACTTTATCTCCAAATTTAAAAACAGTCAAGAACTTTCAAACAAGTAAAAACTTTGGAGAAAAGAAAACAGGCTCACGTGTTTCTAGGGCTCAATCAATTATTTGTTAAATTAAGTGCTGTTTCAACAAAACTAATTCTAAAATGTAGTTTAAAACTTGAACTTTACTTCATCATTTTAATTAAACATAACATTGGTTGATTCAATATGTTTGTGATAAAATCAAAGTTCCAATTTATGTCTGAGGGGAATATTCTTAAGAAAACACAAAGTTGTAATCCAATATTGCTTCAGGTTCTTTTCAAACATTCAGAGTGCTTGCAATGTCCTCAGTTTGACTAGAAAGTCGAGAGTTTAAAAGAAAATGCAGTGGCATGTGGGTGGGGTTTATTGAAGCATCTAATTACATTTGGAAATTGAATACAGGTTCAGGATGAGCCTGGTTAAGCACTTCTTTTAGTTGCATAGAATGACTGACCATATTTTCACAGCTGGAATTTCCTCTTTTTTTTCAGTAAAATAACCAGCTTTTGCTGCATTCCTCTTTTAATAGTGCAGAAGAGTGGCACCACAGAGGAATGCCATATATTAATACTCTACATCTCTTCTGCTTTTTAATTCTTCTATATAAGTCCTCTTCATCTAACAAACTATCAGTTGGCACAAGTTGTGAATAAGAATTATTCACATGCTTGGTCATTTTAATAACATATAAGAACATCTACAATAATTATAAATATCTAGAAGGGGCAACATTTTCATGGATAATATATGCTATAGAAAAAAAATCAAGACTTACATTCAAAATTACTTTTTGCTACAAAGAGGCTGGACCTGATTACTAAAGCATAGTAGAAGTTTGTAATTAGTATGTAATAACAGTATTCACTAGTAATTATTATGTAAGTCAATAGGATGAATCAAGGTTTAAATACTGCTAAGTTTGATTAAAGAATATGGGCTACATCCTAACTTAAATCAGTATGTTCCACTGATTCCAAGGAAGCTTGGCAGGATGCACCAGCTGAGGAACTAGCACATTACTTTTATGTCTCTTAGTGCCTTGCTCAATACTTTAAAAAAAATCATCATATTTCAAGTATATTGGAAGGGATTCCCATTTTTACGTTAAGAGAATGGTTCCATCCATTGCAATTACAGACTAGCTCTTTTGAATCACATTAAGAAATTAGATAAGTGTGTTTTAAATGTAAGACACTCTAAAAAAATAATTAGGCCCTAAGCAATTAAAACAGGAGAATTCTGTCAACTGCATAAGTGTCCCTGCAAAATATTAAAGAAAAAAGTTATTGGAAGATATAAATTTGCTGATAATGGAAAGTTGAACTATGGCCAATTGACAGACACAGAGGTCAATGCAGCCACTGAAGCCAAATTTACTTAAAGACAGTTTATATTAATGTGTAGAAATTATAGGGTCACAACATGAAACTTCACATGCAAACTTTCCTGAAACAGCCCTCCCTACAAGGGAAAACTTGGAGATGAATATGTAGGGGAATTTCCATTTTCTTTATATACAATTGCTTAAGATATACAAACATGCAAGGTCAGCAAGAGTTGCAGCTGGTTTCTAATGTAGAAAACAAATTGAACTTCACATTTACTTTTAATTTATGAAAGCAAAAAACAAGTAAATGCTACAGTGCTGCCAGAAAATTGCTGCAGTGACATCCCTTAAAAGTTTCCCTGTGAAAGCATGAACATTTTATCTATAATTGTGTATAATAGAACTGCAGAAACTTAGCATGTGAATAATACCTTTTATCCTATAAAACCCTGCACCTGCAGAAAACAGCTAAAAGTTGCTGTTTTCAGAAGCATTAATTAACAATGTAGACAATGATGTAATTGGACCCTTTAATAATGACATAACTGAAATATTGCAAAGTTCTCTGAATAGAAGTGAAATTTAAGACATGTATCTGCAATAGTTTACCCTTACAGTTATCTATGTAATTGCAACTACTACATACAGCCATTTTCCAGATCATATAAAACTGCATGTTCAGCAATTTATAAATAATTCTCAGTTCTAAAATAATGTTATTGAAAAGTGCACAATACTCTTCAAACCAGAAGCAGACAATAAACAGTAAAATAAAACTAAAAAATTATTTGAAATAGTAATAAAGATTTACCTTCAAGAAATCACAAAAGCAGCACTTAACTAATTGTGTTGAAAGACTGTTGATTTTTTCCATTGCTTCTTAAAAGTGCAAAGTCTGGAAATGAATTTGTTAGCAGTAATGATGAGAAAAAAGAAATCCAGAGAGATGTGAGATGTTGAGAGCAATGTCACATTTCAATATTGAGGACTTTATTCCATTGCGCAGGCTCTATCTGCTCTGATTTTAGCAGTGACAGTGAGATTTAGCAAACAGAAGAGGGATTTAGAGAAAATCCTCACATTTATCTACATTACACAGACACTGTAGACAGGAAACAGCTGGGGGAGCATTTGCCTTCTCTCTCTCTCCCTCTTCTGGCAAAGTTACCGAGTAAGGACTTTTTTGGGCATGGTGACAAATAACATCATACCTTTGCATTTCAAAACTAGAGCACAGAAGCATATTTTTTTCCCTTTAAAAGAATGTGAATTAGTGACTGTGGGGTTAGCAGGCAAAAAAGCTTATGCTGCCATGAAAAAGAAGAAAATGTATTCTGGTTAACTTTCAGATAGATGCGTGTGCATTTGTATTTATGTGTGCCTCTGTGTGTGTGTGTGTGTGTGTGTGTCTGCATTTCAAATATATAAAAACTTACATACATAAGGGCGATGTTTGCATATACGCATACCTTTGTGTGTATGTACACATTTTATTTATGCATAGAGGCACAGGTATTTTATTTATATTTAGTACAGAAAGACAGGCAGTCAGTTATCTATTTTTTTCTTAATGCATCTTTACGTTATTAAACTTGGCACGCCTATGTGCTGAGTAACAATTAAAACCTCCAACTCTCTGTGCTATTAACCCTAAAATAGCAGTTTGTAATTTACTAAAAATAACAGAATTGTTCGGCACTACTTGTAAATAGGGCAAGATAGCTTTGGGATCTTTTAGTAACCACACAGGAGAAGTTGTATCATTTCCTAGAATTTACAGTACTGTGAATACAGTAACACAAGTAGCCCACTTTGGGGGGCTTCTATGACATTTATTTTCAATGTGCTGTTGTAATTACAAAGTGATTTTCCCCCTTTTTAGTAGTAATCTTCATAATTACCCTTTATAACAATTTAAATGACACTGGGAAAGAGAATTCAAGTTTGTTAGTTCTGTAATACCTAACTTTTGCCTTTTTATTTTTCCTCAATTATGAGTATATTATAAATAACACCAGCTGGCCAGCAACACGCTCTCACGGGTTATGATGTCATTCAAATCCCTCAACTGTGCTAGTGGCTTGCAATGTGCTCCAAGCCAGCTGTTTTTCTATTTATAATGTATACTTGCATTTCAATACTTAGCTATTGAGAATAAAGTTGGGATGCTGTTTTATAGATACAATTTGTACTTGTTACCCTTTGGTTTTGGAAGATGGCATTTAAAAGTAGAGGATTAAACAAGACCGCAGCTCCGGAGACCAAATAGATGTCACAAACAATGCATGATTTCCATAAAAGCTGTTTCAGAACATTGCATTTTGTCCCTGTTCCCTTCTACTCAAGTTAGAGCTGCATGGTGAGGTGCTAGCTGTACTTTATTATTGAAAATAACAATTGAGATCATGTTGGCCCAGGTCCATTCTCAGTTTTCAGATCCACCTTGAACTATACGGTGCTTGCCAGGCAAAAAGGACACATTCAGTTATTTGTGTCCTCTATGAATGGCTAACACTCTGCTCTGTGCAGTTTTAAACGGTGTATTGTTAGCTAAGCTGACTAATCTTTGGAAGGGATTTCTTCTAATGTAGCATAATGGCAGAATCACGGGGGACTTTGAGGTAAGTTTGTTTCGTTCAGATAATACCACTATTTTGAGATTCTAATACACATTTGTACTGCAGGTACTGTATTTTAGTATTCTGGTCCATTTTATTCTTCCCTCTGCATTTCAGAGGTCATTGAATAGTGGCACCATTCTACACATAGCTTGGCATAGCCTGCTGCACCTCGTAGCACATGTATCTCTTATTTCACCAGCCTAATAGAAGAATGTGAGATGACAAATTATCAAAGCTCTGGTATTCTTTATTTTTTTTTACTTTTACAGTACTACAGATGGGTGCACATACTTCTGCCTTTTTCTTCCGAAATAACAGAAGGAAGCCACTGTTTCATCATTTCCCCACTGCTTGAGCTTCAAACCCTCATTTCACTACTCAGTGCTTGCTTTCTCCTAAGTTTCACCAGACCTCTCTTGGTCATGAGAGCAGCATGCAGCAGAAGATGCAACTTTTGGCTTTCAGGGTAGCCAGGGAATCATGGTGTCTCTACAGAACTGCTAATTCTGCTTCTTTCTATGGAGCTATTCTGCACTCCTGTCCTCATTCCACCCAACCAGCCCAGGTTTCTCATGCACTTCGCTTCTTTCTTCTAGGTCTTGTTTTAAAGTGGTATTGTGAAAAGGCAGGAAAACAGAATATATTCAAGAGAGGTTACTGGTAGTAATGTTTAGACTTACTCTTAGTGCAGTGCTTTTCCTCACTAACAAGTAATTCTATTTTATTCTAGAAAATTAATCATTCCTCAGGACGTATTGATCTAGGGATCACTACTTTCCTAAAATGTAGGTTCTATTCTGGTGTTAATATTCTAGTCAGTATAGAAGTCTGTTAACCTATGGAGATTTGATTATTTCTCCTTTGTTAAATATAATAGCTTTTACTTTATAAACCATTTAGAATAAAGTACTGTATGATTACTACTTTATGATTGAGTCTTATGCAGTTACATACATTCCCTTGAAAACAATGCACCTGTAAACTACAGAGTGTATGGTAGTTATTAAAATACTCAAAAAGATGTCCAGGTCAGAAGAAATTATTTAATTGGAATGTGCATAGTTTTTCTACATTAACAGGGGATAGAATACATGTCTTTGTTTGACTTCTTAAGTATAATCTGCATTAATATAATAGCCACAAAGATATATGAAATCTGTGAGGCAGATAATAAGATATTTAGGAATGTATGTGTTCTAATCCTCATCTTTTCCACTTTAATACTCCTATGATATCACTAACATGCTGTAACGCTTTAAGGATTGCGTGTCAGTTTTTCTGGAGAGAATTCCATTTTATGGAAGGCAGTTAGCAAACCTAAAAATAATCAATTGTCCTGATTAATATATTATCCCTCCTAAAATCTTTCCTTAAAAGATAAATGTTGCCACAATGCCTGAAAAAAAATCTGAACTATAGTAAGGCAACCGGTATGCCATCCTCCTGCATTCTTCTATATTGGATCACTGTTACCCGTATGCAGTTATTTGTTACCAGTAGCTGTTGTTTCTTTTCTTACATTGGGATTATAAATTTTCTGGAACCAAGATAGAGCTACTACAACAGATATCACCTGAGAAGGTGATAGGGCTGAGAGCATGGCGGAAGGCAGGATGGAAGAAGACAATAACCACAGTGGCTGGTGAACAGCTGTTCTTCATTAAATGAAAACAGCAGAGAAAAGATTGCCTTTTATTATGTTGTTTTAATGACATTTATCCTGCACAGAACACACTCAGATGCAGTAAGTTTCATTCAGTGTGAGCAGATGATTGAGCTATATTGAATGTCATGGGTAATGTGTCCTCTGTCCTCTCCACCCCCCACCAAAAAGCAGAAGAGCCTTTTGAAGGAATGATATTTTATCAGCCTTCCCTTAGCTTACTGACTGGTTACTGAAATCAGTTCACTGGGCCAACAGGAACTGTATTTTTTCTGTCTTTTTTTTTTTTTTTTACGGTCTCAGTCATGGTATTAGACGTTAAAGATCTTATCAATTTGCCTAAATTTGGGTATTTAGTGTCATTTCTAGTGCTGTAGGATATCCTGCATGCCCCCAGCTTCCACTACAGAGTGACACTTACGTCCCACAAGTCTCTGTGTGCTATCTGCTGACCTCATATAGATTTCTTGCATACTTCAGGGCATCTCAAATGGCCTTCAGCACCTGCACGTAACTGAACCCCACCATAAGGCCTTCTTTTGGCATGCTGATCTGGGATTCTTTTAAGTGCAGCCTTTGGCTTGAGTATTACCTTTGGCTTCTTCATAAATAGAGATACTCTGTCTTCTGTCATTTACTATTTTTGTGATCCATTTGTGAAGAGATTTCAAAGTTCAGAACACAACAATTTTCTCTGAATGTCAGCATGGTCTGAATGTATATTTTCCTTATTCTCCTTTGCTTAGCCTCCAGCTTAAGCCTTTTTGGTTTGGAGCTGTCTTTTTTTATTTGCTTCATAAATCATCTTGCTTACTTTTGGATAAGATAAAACATTATTTACAATGTTGGTATTATTTCCTGAAACACACAAATGATTGTTCAGGTCTTGTAGTCTCTAGTGAATTATTTGTAAAATATTATGTGTTTACTATTGGAGGAGTTTGGCTTTCTTTTCTAGGAGACAACTTTGGAGAAAGGGGTGAAAAGGAGTATTTTATTAATATGGAATGTTGTGATGAAGTTACTGATAAGTCAAGTATATGGTGGAATATTCCTTTCACCTAGTTAGAAGTTAGGAAATCAAGATAGAAATCATGTTACTAATTCATTTCAGCTAATGAACTTTTTAAAAACACCCTCAAACACCTTTTCTCATGGTGGCCTAAATGACACCATCACTACATGAAAAACAAGTAACAAATCTGACGGAGAGGATGAGGCATGCAATTTGAGCTGTCATTACATTGTCAATATTGAAGAGACAAAAAAAACCCCCAACATTAAGGAGAGAGCAGTGCCATGAAAAGCTGTTTCTTACTTGGGCCAAAAGGGGAAAGTGCAAATTTCATGATTAAAGGAGGATCAAGTAAATTGAAACCTTTTGTATACGATGATCAAGAAAAACATGGGTGTTCAAGAGCAGGATGGATGCATGAGAAACTCAGTCCAGAATTCTTGGTTCTAGGCAACAGTAGTAGAAACAATTGGTGTTAATAACAGGTCAGAACTAATCCATGAACTTGCAAACTGAAAGTAGTCAGTACTTCACACTGTGTGGAGTAAGAATAATAGCTTTGCTAAGATCACAAGAAGGCAAGGCCTTTATTGCTTGCAACTAGGATGCAGAGGAAGTCTGTGGTCAGAATGCCATGATGAACAAAATGAAGTACTGTATAATTTTAATTTATGGTATAAGTAACTACCATTTTGAATATCCTTATATTGGTATGGCTTTTTCCCTAGGTTTTAGAAACAATTGCTGCTAAAAATGATAGAAAGCCAAATATTGTTCTTATTTTCCCACGCAAATGAAATATACATCAACTACTGCAAATATTTGAAATACATACTTAATTTTAAAAATAACATATTATGAAAATTACTTATTAATTATTGTTAAGTGGCATGAGATGAGGTCTAGTTATGACTGGTAAAACAAAAATACAAAATATGAAAAGTAATATTAAATAAACAAAACTAAAAAGCCCAAAGAAAATGTGTTTCAACTTTTTTGAAAGCTTTTAGTTTTTTTTTAATTTCTGTTTTGTGGGAAATTTTGAAATAGTTTGTTCTTATTCAGAATAATCAGAATACCAGAATTTTCCATTAAACTGGAAATTCCCAGTTTCAGCTGTCTGTAGTCTTGCTCTCCCTTTCCCAATATTAAGCCCTGAATAGATCATCTTTGCTCCAAAAAGTTGCTTCCTTTCTTATTCTTAAAAGAAGCAAAAAGTCAGAATTAACAAAGAAAGAAAATTGAGAAATATGACTGCGTAAGCTCTATGCATAAGCACAGAAGGAGGCCAAAACAAGTGGGAATTGTGATAGGCTGGGGTTTCCATACATGTGCATAGCTTCCTGGTAGGTGAAGGATGATGTCCACAAGTCACTTAAATGTCTGTAACATAGAATGAAAAATGTGTGGCCTTAAATGTTTCTATCATCTCCTAAACTTTTACCTCACATTTAGATGAAATGTAAATAATTCATTTTTTTTTTCCTGAGTCATCTCAAGGGTTAACCTGTGATCACAGATTTTTATAAAATACAGTCTAGTAGATATATTTAATGGTATTTTGCTTTTTCCGTAAGTGAGATATGAGAATTCTAAAGCCTAAGTGTGATTTTTTTTTTAAAGGACTGTAGAAGACAAAAAACTGAATACTGTAAATTTTATCACAAGCAGGTTGTATATTTAAATACAAAGCAGACAGTGTAAGAACATGGCAAAAATACCTATTTATTTTATCTTGACCTGAAGAGTTTTTGCATGAGTTACAATAAGGAATACTTTCTGAAGTCTACACTTACAAGCAAACACTATCTGGAGATTAAATAAGATGTCTCCAAACAAAAATAACATCTGTTTAGTCCATTTTACATTTCTTTAATTTATAAGTAATCTGGCTCCTACTGCATTGCTTAGGACTCTTTCTTCTGGGTTCATTTCTCTTCACTCCCATGATTTACTACACAGAAGGGGCTTATCTCATAAAATTTATACAGTGTTTTGTGGATGGAAGCCAGCATGTTCTGTACCTTCAAAGACTAAGCCCACTTTATTGACATTTTCATTTCTATTTTCTTCAAATAGACATTACAGATACATTGTTCATCTCTAGTTTGACCTATTAGTTACAGTGATATTAATGTTTATTTTGAATAAAACATTAAGAGCTAATGAAAAAAATAACCCAAATCCACAACCTCACCTAATTATAATTTTTAGATTTTGGTCAACTATGCTTTCATTAAGAAACTACTGAATAATTTATTTAACTACTGAACTGCTAATAAGAACCCACAGAATGACAAAGTTGCCCAAAATAAAAGCTATATTGATTCTGATTAATCAGTGCATCTCTGTAATAAACTTAACCAGTGTCATTTAAAGCTCAGGTCTCAATCTACACTGTAGCCCTAGGATATAGCAATCACCTTTTCAATTGTTGTCTTAAATGGTATTGTCTGATCAAATGACAAAATTAGATTTCCTTTCCCTCTTTCCATCTTAAAATATGAAGTATGTTGGACTTTAGCAGGATGAGGCTCTGCATTTAGCAAAATAGGAATGAATTTATTTTAACTCATGCATGGATTCTGTGGTTCTGAACAATACCTTCTTAGTAAGCCTGATGCATTTTTCACTCTTTATTTTCATCCTCTTTGTCTTTAATAATGTTATTTTGTTACTGGGTATGTTTTTAGGTTTTCTGAAAGACGATGGTAGCTTAGGCCACTGAGACTGATTTTGCAAATCTGTGGTTTTGGATTTCAGGGTGTCCTGTATGTGAATACATTAAAACAAACAAAAATGCATCTTTAATCTCTAGCAGATCTTAAATATGACTGTGTTGAACTTGACTTTTACTATCATTTCTACCTCTGAATTACTCTATTACCTTGAGCAACTAAAGCCATTTCTCCAATTAGTTCTATATTTTCCTGTCCGTGAAACAGGAATATTAGTTCTGAAATGTTTTGTAATGTACTTTGAGAATTGTAGAGGGAGACCAGAGCAAGCTATGTTATGTATTTTTTGGAAAATATCACGGTGGCCAAAAAACACCTCTGTATGTTTATAGGAAGTGACAAGTTACTGTGTTAGCCCTGCGCGTATTATGTCTCTGTCATCTTCCAAAAGTGTTAAGCATAGCTGGAAGAATTCCCAACAGATGCTTCCTTTTACTTATTTTCTTTTTTTTTTTTTCTTTTACACTATTCACAAATGTTCTTGTCAAATACTTTCTTTGCAAAACTGTTTCTGGAATTACTGTTCTTGATGCGATACTAATATTAAAGTATGATAAAAAATTATGTTTCATTACTCTGCTGTTTAAGAAAACAATCTGTTATTTAAATTCACGTAAGTGAGAAGTAAGATATCTGAAAACAGTGAAATATAAATGGAAAGGGAATTGCATCCCATAAGGTGGCAGACACCAGTGGCTAGCTATGCATTACTTGGGATGTATAGGGAACAATTTAATAAATAATCCTTGGTCTGGATATATACTCGTGGCTGATTTATAGAATAAAGTCCTGATTCTACAAGCAAACTCATTAGCATGAAATTTTTTCCAGTCTCTGAACCTGCCTATAGGTTGAGCCATGCCCCTGTGCAGAAAAAAAATACCTGCTGGAAAAGATGCAATTGTCCAGGTTGCTCTTCAGTGGTGACGAGCACCTGCAGCGCTGACTTGACTTCTTTTGATGCTAATAGGAAGTTACCATTTAAGATCGGTAAGATCAATTTGAACCTTACTTACTGTTTCCATAATAGTTTAACCTCTTTTCTTTCTGTGCTATGTAGGATGTTAGATGTTTTAAAAAAAAAAAAATAATTAAAAAAACATTAATACAAAAGGTTTTATCGCATGAAAAACCTAACAAGGATAAAACATATTTTCTTGCTTCTTTGAGTAAGAGAGGCAAGTTCTATGAGAAGTATCATGGGTTGGAAGGTTAGATGATGAAGAGAAATAAGAATTCTAAGCCAAATTATTTAATTGTTTAGAATTTTAGCTTTTTTTTTCCTTAAAGATTAAGAGAATTAGAACATAATTACTTCATATTCTGTGTTATCTGTTTAAAGAGGATTTTCCTGTTTCAGTGTCTACTATTATAGCCATGTTTATTTTGCCAAATCTTTATTTTTCTTGCATAATTTTTTGTTACTTAGGATATTTTCTAGATCAAAGATTATTATTGCTTCTTTAGACAAATGTTACTGTTTAAAATCTTCCCTTTGATGGGCAACAATATCATCATTATGGTAAAGAACTGAATGTTGGTGCAGTTTTGAGATGCTTCCAAACATCATCAGTGTTTCAAAATCCTTTAAGATTTGAAAAGTGTTGCAGGCTGTGTAGCAAATTTTATCAGTGGAACAAAAATCTTTGTTTATTGTTTGATTTAAAAGATTTCTCTTTTTATTAATTTATATTTCTATTATTTTGTCTTTTGACAGAAAAGAAAGCATACATACAGGCATAGTGTCTACCTATACTTTGCAATGTTTGTGGGAGTTTTTTTGTACTTATCTGTCTTTTGGTGAATGATTCATATTTTTAATAGATTTTTTTTAAAGGTTTCTATAATCATTAAAACCAGATCAATATGGTCTTAGGTCATTCAGAAACACAAGTCTGAGCTACATCAGCTGTGAATACATAATCACATTTCAGTTAAACAAGGCAGAGCAGAATTCAGTGTTGATGTGGTTTTATGCTTGTTGCAGGAGACATGGTATTTTATTCTTCATAACATTAGAGGGATGCAGGCAATTGTTATGTGAGCTGGCATAAAGACTGCAGGTACAAAATTAACCTGTCAAAACTTCAGCAAATTTTAATAGGCACAGTGAGTTTTGTTTGAAGCTTTGTGTCATGTATGCTTGGAATATTTTTGTATAGTATTAGAAGCCCTAAAACTGATTGTGCTCATCATTGAACCATGGACTCTAGCAAGATTGGAACATACTGGCCTAGAATCAGTTGCAATTTCTTATTTTAAAAATTATCTTTGAATCCTTTTGGAGAAGATTACAGTGCTCTGAGAGGTGTACTAGGTTTCTGCTTCTTTTATTCTAATCTTTACTGACAATTTTTATCATTTTATTCTATTCTTATTCTATAACCCTATATTGTTTATATGGAAACAAAAGTATACTAGGTGCTTTTCTGTCTACTTTTTGTTGCGATAGGTATATATGATTCTATTCATATTGAAATACATGTAAACTAACTGTTCAGTTCTTTATTGGAACAACTTTTGTCTGTTTGGCCAGTATTTTTTTCTCTCCCCTCTAAATTAAAAAAGGGGATTTTACAGTTGAAAAATCAAGCACACTATATGAAAAAAAATCAGATTTACAGTTGCACCTGAACCCTTTGATCAGCCCCCACTGTAGATTCAGTTTCTTCCGTGAATGAAGAAGAAATTATTTGGGGGAAATACTCTGTGGTCATGTAATTACAGGTTAATAAAAGGATGGACTCAAGGCTACGCGGGTGACCACATGTTTGGCATTTCCAAGACCACTTCCCAGTCTTGCAAAATATCCATCTGAATAGCAAACGTCATTTCTTGGGCTTTGAGCCTGAGACTCATGCCTCTTGCTCATACTTTACTCCTCCTGACAAAAAAAAAGTGGTAGTAAACTTATTATTTTTTCTCTGTGACTACACACGGCATGTAGTCCCAAAGACAGGAAAAACAGTCTGTATTGTGTTCAGTGCCATACTTACCAGCAATGTTGTTTTTGGAGGCTGTGTCTACACTTCACAGGGCAGGCAACTTAAGCACCACCTTTCTTTGGAAACCACAGCAAAGATGGGTGCATGCTCAGGTCTTGACTCAAGGTTCTGGATGTGGACAGGATGTACACCTCGACTAGGAACTTAGAGGTGCTTCTCAGTTTCACTGTGCATAGGTAGTCATGTGAACCTTGTTGACTAAATATTGCCTGGGAAATAGTCTTCTATAATTTGAATCCGGCTTAGTCTTCCTGGAGGTGACCACTACATGACCTGGTATGTAAAAAGATCTGACATGATCCAGATGCATTGTGTACTAATTACTTGTACTGGCTGACTACTGCTGGGTTTTCATGGTTGTCAGGTGAATTGGGAAGCGTAGAACAATCTTCATTCCAAGCGCATAAAATCCTTTCGTAGCTCAGCAGGCACATGGCCTTTGGCTACCACACTACGATATGAGACAAACTACCAAAGTGTTCTCATGATTTAGTTGGGAAGCTCTGTCCAGAAGGTCTGTCTGCTAAAAGAAATAGTTTAGCGGATAACATTTTTCTCCATAAAGGTGTGAAGGCATACACTGATGGCAAAAGAGGAGGTTTTAACAGATGTTAATGATAGGTCCTAGGTCCCTGATTTTCTCCTTGCAGTTACAGATGGTTATGTTTTTCTTTCCTTCCTGCCTTGCACTGATACACCATGCTGCACCAACATTCTTATAGACCCTTCAAGATATATACTGATGATGAATACTTATGAATTTTTTTCAAAAATAATGAAGTCTGTACTTGATTTTGATCACGTGAAACTTTTTTAAAGGCAATGTTTGAATAACAGGTGAGACAGAATGGTTTGATGAAAAGAAAAAAAAATATGCTTTTGTGTCTTCCATCCAAACTGATTGGTGGCTTACTGACTACCTACGGAACTGTAAATATGTTTACAGTTATGCTTAAATACTGTTCAGTCTGATACGGGTAGTGAACTCTATCCTCCAAATAAATGCTAGAACTAGTAAGCAATCCTTTTATTAATGAAAACATTCTCAAAAGCATGTTTTACAATACAGTATTTTAAATATGCATTATGTGAACACTTCTGGTTTGAGTTGATTCATGTGTTATAAGAACCAGCTGAAGTTCATGATGTAACCATGTTAACACTTTTTAATAGCTTTTTGAGAACACAACACAATTGTGTTAATGATAATCAGTTAAAGACTCTATTTGTTCCAGATGTTACTTTCACAGGGAAAAAAAAAAAAGATTAAAAAAAAAGGATTTCTTCTATGTCCCTGTTTAATATCAATTACTCAGAAAAGTCCTAATGTAAACCTAATCTCTTTCTTTAGATAACATGCTAGCAAGCCATAGCTTGAATTGGATATGTGAATACAATTGTGAAAGAAACAGGGATGCCTAGAAAAGCATTTTCTCTTTCTGGCATGGGCCTTTAGTTCCCAGTGGCCTGAAGTCCCACACCACAAAATCACTATAATTGGCATGGCTGGCAACTTCTTCTCTCATTGTCAAACAGATCCTTTACAGTAAATTTGTCGGAACTCTGAAATTGAGCTAATACCAAAAGTATCAAAAGGAAAAAAGAAAGCAAACCACACACAGATTCAAGCATACCATTAAATGATGGACTTCTGATAAACCATCTGATTAAGTGACCTATATTAACAAAAAAAAAAGCATTTATTTACTAGTTGCTTATATTTTAAAGGTTCCTTTGAGAGAAACTTGACATTCAATGTCTCATTGGCAACATGGGTACATTTTACTAGACTTATGTTAGATAGAAATGTCTAGGCTTGTTCATCCCCTTAAATAAACACTGATCCTAAGGGTTATAACCACAGGAAAGAAAGAAATCAGGATCTTGGGAGGTGGTGAAACATTATGCATGTATCTATGTTGAGTCGTAGCTGGAAAATATCTTTAGTTATCACATAGGCTGAAAGAAATACCTTTTTCTGTGACTTTCCCTCCCTGCATAAATTAGGAAAAGGTATGATGGCCTAGAAATTCTCCTGCAGTAGGACAAGCTCAAGAAAGGAAGGAAGTTATTTAAGGGTCCTAGATTCCTACAGTTATGTAGCTCCTCTATATTGCTCCAGAGGATCTCCCCAGTAAGGAATCTGCAGAGAACATGTAGGCAGAGAACATGTACAAGACCATGATGAATATCACATGATTTTCAACCACACCATTCATGTTCACAGGATGTCCTTGGGATACAGGCTCTTGCAGCACCTCTTGTAAGTATACTTGCTCTCTTCTTTGCTCTATACTGCAAACACTCTGTGGCCCATCATGCTGCTTTTCGTAAAGGAGCTTTCTCACTATTTCCCTTCAACATTGCCATTGATCTCCTGTTGATTGCATGTGCTAATTAGTCATGACTAAGAAGGTTGGAGAGTGGTGAGGAAGGAAGCAGGAGTCTCCAAGGAAGGAGATGAACATACTGCTCAGAAGTAAAGCAACATTATTCTGCCTCTGCACATATGGTCACTGTTTCTTGAGGACTGTGTCCTTTTGGACAGTGTTTGTCCTAGTCAAGTCTCAGTTTGTCTTTGCTGCACCAAGACAGCATTTGCTGAGTTCTGGCCAGCTGTGTTTTTGTTGTTCTGTGCATACATTGTGAGCATCCTTGGTACTATCATATGATGGGACTACAAGGACTTTGGCTACACGGGACAGCTGCCATGTATCTGCTGAGTTTTTCTCTGGTTCACTCAAAGCATAAAGGCATTGCCTATGAAGCAGGTGGATTGGCAGTGTCAAGAGGGCTATAAGGATCAATCAGGACTATAGAGTTCTTCAAAATGCCTGGAGGGGGACCACGGACTGCCAATGTTTATTCCAACGCAGTGAAGACCTTGACCTTGATAGATGTTGCTCTTGCAAGGTAAGGGAAATACACCATCTGTATCAACATATATTGGGCATTAGGCCAAAATAATAGAGTCTTTTTGTAAAAAGCAAAATCAGGGGTTTTTTTTTTGCTTAAGTATAAAACTCATTTCTGCTTTCCAATTTAAGCAGATTTTATTAGCCTTACATTGAGAGAGTCTTAAAAAGTAGTGAAAACTGAAAGATAGACCTTTTTTTTCTCTGTTGTTAAACACAAACACCTCCCTCCACAAAAAACAGAAAATGTTTTTTTTTGCCAATAGGGACAGAATCTACATAAAAAGGCTACCTATATTAATCATAGTCAGATTAAGCATTGACTTTTTACAGAAGCACTGTGACATGTTCATGCCTTTGGTGGGCTGCCTTATTGGGATGTTTTCATAGTGTTAATGGATTTTTTTTCAGTTTAAGCAGGGAAAAAATAGAAAATACAAATACACATCATGTGGTGATAAGGTTTTTTTTAAAGTATTTAAGATAAAAAAGCATCCCCTAGCAGCAACATGTGTTTGTGGAAGAACAAGAGGCAAAGAGTGAGTATCACTAGCCTACTCTGTCATACAGAATCTTGACTTCTCCACTGAGTATTCATTTAAAAATGTTAATTACCACAATTCCTTTATTTGACTGCAAACAGGACATCTTGTCTTACAAAAAAACCAAAATCAAAAGTCAAGAAAAGCCTCTTCTCCACATCTGTCAATAATCCTTTGGGAAATCTGTACCAAGCAGTCACTTTACTGCCCAGTGTTGAGGATATTCTGGATGCCTCCTCTGTACTCTTTTCTTAATCATGTGGGTAAAATCACTTGCCTGGACTCCATGATGCTGTATATGTATAGAACTGCACTAAAGAGACGGGTGAGCTGAGCTGGAGTAGGGCTGCTTGGTGTTTAATCCTACCCACAGTGGCCAGTTCAGTCTGCGCTGACTGTTTACTGTTGCTGAATGGGGATCCTACCTACCAAGGCCATTCTTGTGGGAAGGGGACTGTAGCCATATAGGTAGGAGAGATTTTCCACTGTGTTTATCTGCATTCTCACAACTCTAGACCTGGGTATCTGCCTCATTACATTTCCCCTCCCAGGGAATTATGTCATCTACTTCCTCTTGCTTATCCCTGAGGTCATGATCACAGCTTTCTCCCAGTTGTTAACATCTCGTCTCCAAAGGAAAAAAAAATCCCTCCCTTATGAGTTTGGTCTGTTCAGCAGGGGTTTTGAAGTGATGTACCTTGTGTAGATGTACAGGGATTAAGCAGTCTGATATGAGACTGGGGCAAGATGTGCTATGCTCTGTTAGGTGTGATGTTTTGGAATACTGGGCTGTGCTGGCAAGAGTGCAGATCATCCAAGCTGTGTAAAGAATTCAGAGCATGCTGGAGGAGAGCCCTCTTAAGGTTTATTTCTTGACGTTAAAACTACAGTGGTGTCAGTTCAACATAAAGGGGATTGGAAGTGTGAGACAATGTGGGCAGTTGGAGAATCTGGTCTTGAGTGTGCTGCTGAAACAGTAACAAGACAAACTGTAACTGCAACACAGCAGTTGACTCGACTCGTACTGGCCATAGCCCTGGCATGGCTGTTTTAACATGTGCCAAGCTGATTATAGTCTGCAGGAAACTATGTGCCAACTGAGAATTGCTGGAAGGCAGGCCAACATCAAAACAGTTAGAGGGTAAACTGCTTGTTGACTTTGTGAGTGACTTCTGGGAAGAGGGGCAGCCTCTGGCAGCCTCTGAAATTGCTGAGAATGGAAGGAAGTAGTGTCCTCTCAGAAATGCAGTTTGGGGTGGTTATGAGAAAAAATAACCCTTGTGCCTTTTTGAGACAAGAGTTGTGGGAAAGATAGAGTGAGTTCATGGACTTAGTGTGGGGGAAGGGAGTGAAGAAACTTGATGGTTTTGTTAGGAAATTGGTTAGTTTTTCCTTGCTCACTCCAGTTCAATCCAGAGGACTGGGGCCCTATATAAGCCAATGAAATCAAGATAGTTTGGAATACATTGTCCTTAATGGCCACAAAAGCCAAAAAGGGAAGGTATTTAAGTCCACTCTTTTAATAAAAATGGGTACATATCATGCAGATACCCCTGGACTTTCTGCTGGTAATATGTTGACCAACACCGCTCAGTTGATCATTGCCAGTCTTCTTAATAGGGACTGAAGTTCACAAGTCATAGCTATGTTTCTTGGCTTTGGTCTGTGCTTAAAAACATTACAGATGGAGCAGGAGTTGATAGGTAAACTTGTGGCACTTAAATCTAGGCACTTATTCATGATAAAAGGCATTTAGTTCATTAAGTCAATCTCCCTCTGAGCAATTTTAATTCTGCCCTCAATTCCCTGTATCACTACAACCAAAAGGAGTTGTAGTGTCTGCATGTTTTTAAAATAAACAGAAAAATCCTTGATGGTGCTGGACTAGATGTTCCTGATAACACGTTGCCAACAGAAAAGTTCTCATCCTTGAAGAAAGTTTTTCAAGTGGTCATGACACTCTCAATCACATAAGCCTCTCTTCAGAACAGACATTCGGTGCCCTCAAATGACTCTTCAGACTTGGCTCAGAAACAGGCTGACACAAAAGGGGCTAATTAACACACACATTTTCATGTGGAGGAATCTGGTTTCCAAACAGATTTTTACCAGCAATATAGCTGACAAGCTGAATCTGCTAGGGATGTTTCTTCCGTCCAATTTGAATGAAAATGGAAACAAGGGATAGGAGAAAGAGACATTTCATTCCAGTGATGATACAGACATGATGAATTCCTTTGAGCCCAACTTCTGTCGTGTTATATTTCTTCTTAAATGAAGCAAGGCACAAAATATAGCAGGAAACAAATTAAAATGTAGATAAATGTTACATGTGCCATGTACATATCCATAGGAAATGTGGGTATGTATATATCTGGAGTATGTATGTATTTATGGAGAATAGGCAGAAAGAGGGTAGAAAGGTGGTCCTACATTATAGCACTGGCCTAGAACCACACTCCATTTTCATTCCTGCTATAGAATTCATTCATTCATGTAATTCCCTTATAACGATTGCAGTAGCATAGCCCTACTCTGCACAGAGGTTTTAAGGCTGCATGTACTTCTGTCCAGACAATTGTGACAGAACAGTGAGACAAAAGCACTGAATTTGGTAGAACCCAGACATCAAACACCACCACCTCTACCCCCTCAGACTCCCTCAATACCAGTTGGGAGAAGATGTCCTTAATGTGCGGGGCTTCAGGTTCTCCTTCTTACTTTCATATGCTCTCTTCTACTTGGATTGATTCTGAACCAATTATTATTTTACTGTCGTCATTATGGGAAATCATACACGCTTCTCTCCCCACCATAGCAACAACTACCAAGTGTTGATAGCTAATTGCTCCAGGCTAATCCACTGCATGTACCCTTGTATCTGGCAGGGTATTTTGGTGGCTGCTAGTAAAGGACTCTGAAGATAAGAACAGATTTTCACATGTTTTAGTGCATCACAAAGAGTCCATTGTAACATTGTGCCCTTTGGATTAACATTAAAGAAATTTTTTTTTTTTGTCAGTTTATCAAAGGAAAATTAAAGTTCCTTAGACCTCAGTTACATTGAATCTGAGCCTTTAATCATACTGACAAGAAAAGATAGAAAATTTGAGCTAAAGAATGTGTTCATAGCCTTAATGTTGGATGGCTGGTATTTAACTCTGTGTAAGCTAGTGATTTTTACAGGGCAGAGTTTTATCTCACTAAAGACACATACATCTGTACGATTTCAGTTTAAAATGTTCTGCCACATATACCTCTATACATTTACCCCACGCGGTAGACTGGATTTTTCTCACTTCAAAGACTATTAGATAAATATCTAGAAATGGTTCATTCAGAAATCAGTTTGTTTTGCACCCAGCAGCACAAGGAACCCAAACAGAAGTTTAGGGGGAAAAAAAAGTCCTGATTCTCAATGACACTGCCTGGGCAGTCCTTATTCCATGTGAAACTCTATTTGCAGTATTACCAAATACTAGCATACTGAAAGCCATTATAAACGGGTACTGGACCACCTCTCAGAAAAATCTTTAGGAAATGCTTAATAAAGAGAAACACTGCCTGAACTTGAAGCTTCTCTTTAAGAAAGTAAGAGAATGCTAAGGAAAATCATATGCAAACAGAAGGTGATCTAGTTAGTAAATGACTTACTGTACAGTTATTTAGGACTACAGGCTTTTCCGTATCTGACCAATAGAAAAATGCACAAACAAATTAAAGTTCTAGAAAGAAAGCCTCCTGGACAAACAGCTGGGGGTAATTATAAGACCATGACCAAGCCATCAGCAGTGTAGGTGTTGTTACTTTCAGTTTGGAGCCAAGGGAAAAGGAGGTAGTTAAAAACATGCTCTTGGGAGAAGGAATGGGAAAGAGCTTTAACTATAACAACATAAAGAGCCACCTTAAAAGAAGTAGCAGGATTAAGCAGAGAGCATACAAGGAATAGAAAATATACATGTTCAAAAGAAAAGCACATTTTTAGAAGCAGGAAAGTGTAGAAATAGCTTGAGAGTTGTCCAAAGTCAAGCTGAATCAGATGTTACATAAAAAAAACCAAACAACCCCAAACATAAATGTTTATCTAATGTTCTCTTCTACTTCTTCTATAGTGGGTTTATGGGACTTTTTTTCTCTCTTGCTATATAATTTTCTGGTTTCTCTATCTGTATGTTTTGCAGTGCAGCAATTATTTTGTAGTTCTCCTGTGTTATGTGCTCTTCTTCACTTTTATTAGTGTGTACTTCTATGGGTTGTCTGCCTCCTTTAGCACAAACTCTCCTGTTCATTGCTATCTGTTTTCTACCTGCAACCATGTTGAGCATTTGGGATAGTGAACTTCAGGTGGAAGGTGGTATACAAGAGATTGTCCTTTGAAAAGCTTTGTTTCTAATTAAACAATATTTTCTTTGCTATGAGGGATGTCCAGTCATTGAATGCCATGGGTGATAACTTGTGCCAGCAAAAGTATT
The DNA here is from genome assembly GCF_036417535.1 of Chlamydotis macqueenii. Taxonomy (NCBI): domain Eukaryota; kingdom Metazoa; phylum Chordata; class Aves; order Otidiformes; family Otididae; genus Chlamydotis; species Chlamydotis macqueenii. The sequence goes on along the minus strand of NC_141556.1, from coordinate 62,147,756 downwards.
CAGTTAATATTAAGGCTCTGAAACCCAAAGCCTAATGGAAGACAGATTTGTGTGGTGGGAACTCTGAAGAAGTGATAGCTGAAATCTTGTGAGTTAAAGGGGAAATAATGAGATGTGGGATCAGTGGTGTAATTAGCCTGGGAGGAATGACAGCAAGAACTGTAGTTTTATGTTGCTTTAAAGTAGTATAGAGTGTCTTCAATGTGTTGCTGAAGTATTAGTCAGAACTAACACGAAAGAAAAATACCCAGCAAACAAATTAACAATAGTACTTCATATAACAGCATAGGTATTCACTGGAAGTCTAACATCTACGGTTTGGACAGATACAGTCATCCATATCATGTTTCTTACGGTCTTTACTCATCAGAATGGTGTTATAGTCATTATCATTAAATAGCTGAGAGGACTGGAATTGACCCTGTTTAAGTTTCCATTTATGTATTAGTATTCAGTTCTGCAGTGATGTAAGATTTACGGTTTTTTTTTTCTGATTCAGAAAGTATTTTTTCTGTATGAAACCTTAAAAATGTAAGCAAGACTGATCAGTTCCAGGCCCTGGAGGAACAATGAGAAAAAATTCAATCTTTCATTTAGATCTAAAGAAAATAATGATAAGAGAAGGCCAATATGCATCTGTACAAGAAAATGGGTAATGAGAATGAGGCTAAGACTTGTCGCTAAGAAGTTTCATCTGAAACACTTGGTGCAAGCAGACCTGTAGCTCCCTAGTTTTGTTACAGCTTAACTGAAGTACAGCTGAATTTTAGTTGATTTTGAATTTACAGACTTTCTGATATATTATCAGCTGTCAAACTAGTTCATTTTTTTTCCCTTTAATGAATTACTTGCCTGTTCAGATTGTGGCACCAAGCTTTTTACCTTTGAAACTATGGGTTAATGCTCTGGAATTCCAATTTATGATTTGAATGACACCAGGAGGCATCAGGTATAGGTTTGAGCATTTTTTAACATAGGTTCTTGTGGAAAGCACCATACAAACAGTACGAAAGCTTTTGACAATAAATCTTGAAAGTAGTTGAAAGAAAATGTTGAGCTACGGGAAACAACAACAACAACAAAAAAAAGAGTGTGTAACTTTAACTTGTTGTGTTGGTATGGACTGAGCATGTATTCCTCTATTTGGGAGGTGTCAAGTTGAGCATGCTATCTAACCACAGCTCTTTATAGTGGCTGAGGTCTAAACTTGACCCAAGTGCATGTTTAGCCAGATGTCATTTGTGATTACAGGAATTTGGACTGACTTTCAGCTAAACCACAAACCTGGATGAATGAATGTTGTTCCAGATGCATTATCTCATAATCCTAAAGAAAATAAGATCTCAGATGAAAGGACTATAGAACTTTGCTTTGTATGAGCTTTGAAAGCTAAGGCTAATCCTGAGATCATTGAAAAGGTTTAACCCACCACTGTGTGAAATTTTAGCCAAACAGAACCTAAGAGCTTTAATACTTCTAGAATCCCCTCAAATTAGTAAAGGAATATTCAAAATTAATTGAGCTAGTTCAATTATATTGAAAAGTATAACAATTTCTCACTTTAAAACACTTTAATATATTATTATATGTTTGTAAGCTTACATTTCTATCATGTGTGGAATATTCTTCATTGTGGGGAACTCTTTATATGTAGCATTATCCAGAAAGATTGCAGAGATACTATAGTTCAATAATACCGCAACATAAAGACTTGCATTGAATATCTGGAGAAAAAGGAACCAGGAGAAAGAGAGTGAATGTTTTTAGGAGCTGTATTTTACCTCCAATAAATAAGTAGCCACCGTACATTTCTAAGATGAGTGTATATATATATATATATATATATAGTATGACTATTGGAACTCTCAGTCTTACTGTTCTGTGCTACAGAAGGCAATCCAGGCTACTAGTTTAGTTACAAACTTTTAAGTAATTAAAGTTCTTAGGTGGCACCTCCTCCCCCACAAAATATTCCAGAAGATACAAAAATAAGCAGGGCTTTCAAACAGCAGTGAAAGCCCTATATCTTCTGCATCACTGAAGGTACAATATTGTTAGTGCTACTCTATCACCCTCGATTTCAGATCAGGTTATGGTGTATTAAAATGCTATTGTCTGTCAGCAGATGTAAGTGGGTCTTCTTAGCCAGTGGCATGGGCAAAAATGAGTCTCTAAGTTGTTTTCCTTGTGGACACTCTCAGCCCTTTGTTTCTGGCTGAGAGTGAGCTGGCAAAGATCATGTGTTATATGATAATTTGTCAAGCAACTTGATGGTGTGTCGGAGTTCTTATTGAAAGATATCCTAAATATTCTAAAAAATTTTATGCCTGGTAGAACTTACAAAGCAAGCTGGCTTATTTGCAGATACAATAATTAACAAAACCAGACCCATGTTCTTAATGGTGGGACATTTTATTGGATTACTGGAATCACAGAATTTAAACAAGAAAAAGAATATATATTTCCCTAAAAGACTGTGAGTATCATTGTTGGTTTCCTTGGTGTCACCAGAGTGATTAATGGTTTTTGAACTCCAGTTGTGGAAGCAGACAGAAAGCGAACAGATGTAAAAGTATGGGAAACAGTGACATGGGATAAATATGCAAGATTGGTAAATCAGTTATGCTGAAGATATTACTGTTAATACCTTAGAAAAATATTTGGCTTTACTCAGAATACGTATATATTTGAGATGTCTGGATTAGCCTAATGATGAAGGATTAGCAAGCCTCTTCTAGGTAGCTAATTCATACAGGTTTGTGTCAAAAAAAGAATGATATTCTTTTGGTTTGGGAATTTGACACCTTGTTATAGATAAATTAGAGTATACGAGAGAACTGTCTTTTTGATGCCAAGTGGCAATCTCCAATAACGGCCAGCATTGTTATAATGAGGATCACAGATCTGAGTAGTTACTCCTTCCAACTATACTCTTTCTGAATGAGAACTGAAAGTCCGATATTCAATTATTTGCTTGCCTTCTTAACATTTAACCTGCAGCAGGCAAGTTGGCCTTACCTTTTGTTGAGCATTTACATAACTAATCCATTCATAGCATGGACACTTTAAAAAATGGCACCTATTTAGTGAAATGAACTTTCCTCTGCTTTTGTTTCATTATTTATTTAAACTCAAGTGATACTCTCATCATTTTGGGAAGCATAGGAAGAATAAGTAGTTAGTGATTTTGCTGAAAACGGCTAGTGAAAAATCACCTGAAGTAGAATTAAATTCTTTATCTGTACAACATAAATTAGCAAACATACTTGTCACACAATTCAAGATTTGTTTTTCATATATACATACCAATTAGCTACAGGAATGCTTTGGTAATGTTCTCTAAATGTGTTTTAACACTGCTGAGGAAATTATTTAAGAGTGCAGAGGTAGCTGGCCAATGTCATTGCAAGGCTGCTCTAAAAAAATCTTTGAAAAGTCATGGCAGTTGGGCAAGAATCCTAAGGGCTGGCAGACAGCAAAGACACTCCTGTTTTCAAGAAGGACAAAAAGAAAGAGCAACTGATATTGTTTATTTTGACTTTAGCAAAGCTTTCAACACTGTCTCCTGTAATATCTGCATAGACAAACTGATGAAGTTTGGACAAAATAAACAGACAGTGAGGTGAGTTGAAGACTGGCTGAACTGCTAGGATCAAAGGGTAGCAGCATGAAGCCCTGCTGGAGGGTAGTCACTATTTGTGTGCTCCAGGAGCACACAGCTCCAGTGAATACTGGAGCTGATAATGTTTAACATCTTCACTTATGAGCTGGATAAAGGGGCAGAGGGCATGCTGCAAAATTAGAATGGTTGATACACTCAATGGTTGTGCTGCCTTTCAGAGGGACCTTGGCAGGCTGGAGAAATGGGTCAACAGGAATCTCATTATTTCTAACAAAGGGAAATGCAAAGTCCTGCACCGAGGAAGGAATAACCCTATTCACCAGCACAACGTGGAGATCAACCAGCTGGAAATCGGCTTTGCAGAAAAGACCTGGTGATCTGGGGGTTCTGGCAGAAAAGTGAACCATAAGTTAAGAATGTTCCCTGGTGGTAAGGGGGAGAGGGAGAAGGTGAAGCTAGATTCTTCTCAGTGATATCCTACAAAAGGATAAGAAACAATAGAAACAAACCGAAACACAGTATATTCAGATCAAATATAGCAAAAAAGGTTTTTATACTGAGAGCGTTCAGAGGCTGGAAGAGGTTGCCTGTGGAGTCTCCATCCTTGTAGATATTCAAAACCTGAACAGGTATATTACTGAGCAACGTGCGTTTGTTGGCCCTGCTCAAACAAGAAGGGTGGTTGATGAAGAGCAGGTGATATTGTTAGAGGATTGATAGATAATGTCCAGAGGTCCCTTCCAACCCCAATGATTCCATGATTCTGTTAAATGACTTTCAAGAACTACACCTTTCACACACTATCCACACACTATGTAGACTAGTATGTCTGCATAAAATGTAATGACTTACATGACTGAAACAATAGAAAATGTGTCTGACAAGGCAAAATGCTGTTTTGTGAAGCACAGTGCATAACAATTTAGCCTTGACCTTTTTCCTGGGGCTGTAAGGAATTGGTTGGGTATGCAGGTAGCAGAGAATTATGGTTAGGGTAGCTGGTTGGAAGAAACCAATTTTGTTTCCTTTTCTATCCCATGAGAAGGTTTTGGCAGTTGTCTTGACATTCAGTTGTTTATAGGAAACAATATACAGGGTCTGTAAAGCAAAAGTGTGAAGCTCTTGAGCATTCTTTGGTTTTCATGAGCCCACAGTCCTACAGGCAAAGTAGACCACATATATTGACTAATTAGTAAATAAGATGTTTAATATTTGTCTCTTCACAAATAAGATTTCTGCTAAAGTAACGTCTCCCATTCCCTGTGACATACCTAACAAGATATTTTAAAAATTGAGAAGAGATACATTTCTGGTTCTCAATATTGACTTGTTGGGGAGAATATATTTATTTCTTGTATGGATACAAATAGCTGGGAAAAGCATACTGTTATTACTAACTTGGCTCAAATCACAATTATGATGTTCAAAACTAGACAGTACTTCTACAAATATCTTGCTTTTTTCACTGTCTGAAATTTTATGTTTTAAATTTCAGCAGTAAACATGTCGCTCATCCAGAAGCTTCATGCAGAAGTCGTAGTTGGCACACACTCCATTATACCAAATAATACTAAATAATGAAGAAGAATGGAGACTGATTATTAATGCAAAATGACTTGAATAAGTGAATAAATAGAATGACAAAAATAGATTAAATAATTGTGAGTCTCAGAAAGAATGTTAAAATGTCCGTCTTACATAAATCAAAAATGAAGTGTGTACGACACAGAATGAGTCATCCTGTGAATAAGGGGAAGATGAATTCAAATGTTATTTGCCAGTAGTAATAGATGGTACCACTCTGGTTCTGTCAATCTGCTAAATAATAAAGATGGACCTAATGCAGGAAGTCAGAAGGAGTTTTGCTTGGCTAAGGAATGTAGCATAGAGCATTAGGAAAGTAATGAATTTAGATAAGAAATATCTATTGTGTTGGCCTACATTCTAATCATGCCTCTAGTGAATTAAATAGCAAAACGTTTATTAGCATTACTGGGAACAGGGAAGAACCCCCTTTCCTCTCATACAAATTAATTCCTTTGTTAATAGCAAAGTAAAATGTAAGGTAATCTGCAAATAGCCTATAACATGTTATTTTTGCTCAAAATAGTAAAAGCTTTATCAGACTTTTTTTTTAGTAATGTTCATCAGTGAAGGACAAGATAGTAATGTTGTTCATTTTAGAGGCAGAAGAAATTTAAATTTTTATCATATGCCACAGTAGACATGAAAGAAACAGCAAATCTATAGGACAAGAGACTTGTAAGAATTAGCATACAGATGATAGCCCATTAAATTTGAATTATATAAATAGTTATTATTATATGAATCACTTTCTTAATATTTCATTATTGAAATTGCAATTGTAAGTTTAAAATCAAATCACATATCCATATGAATTTCTGAATATGGATAAGATATCACATACAAGGCTTGAAAGTTTCTGTTGTTTTTAGTGGTGTCTAGGTTGGGTCAGTTTTCAAAAGCCTTGTTTCCTGTACGTACTAAGGTGAAAAAAAAAGTGACAATTACTGCTATTTTATTGTGCATACAAATCTGAATTCTCAAATTTTATCGTGTCACTGCTAAAAGAAAAAAAAAAAGAAATGGTGTGGTTGTAGTGCACTGAGAGTAGAAAAAGAGTAGAGAAGTAAAAAGACTACAAAGACAGAGGGGAAATAAAATTGGCAAAAAAAAGTCTTGAAGTGCAGCAAGGTCAGAACAGGAGAGAAAGCTTGGAGGAGACAGATGTGCCTGGGAACAAAAAGGGTAAATGTAATTTCTGGAGTAGAGTGAAGCCTTGGACTCATTAAAGCAGAGCAAAACAATCAAGAAGGAGACTTTGGGGAGCAAAGAGAGCAATCACACCTTGGAAGGAAAAAGAGAAAGAAACTGGGAAGTGGGCCTGAAAGAGGAGAGCAGGGGAGAGTTGAGAAATGAGGTTTTGGGAGAAGAGATAGATAGGCTTTGCTAGGATGGAGTAAAGCAAAAAAATATTGCTAAAGGCTCCAACTTTCTGAAATGTCAGCCAAGGTGGCTGTCTGTAAATCTCTGGGTTTATTTATTTGTCTTGCCACAATATATAAAGGAATTTATTTAGTTAGTGAAACACATTTTTATTGCATTCTGCAGAGCCTATTCTCCTTTCAGTGTACATGCTAATGGGAAATTGTTGAATAAATCGGTGGGAGAACAGATGTCTCTGAGTAGTTTTCCATTGACAATTTTTTCTTATTATTTAGAATTTTTAAGACCATGCAAACTTTTGGAAAAGTCCACATCGGATGTGCTTAATTCATGCAGGCTGGAAACACACAAATTCAAATCCGATTGTGAAATATAGAGGGCTGATAAATGGCTAGATGATATAACTCTGAATCATTTAATCACTAACATGGTCTGATTGTCAGTGATGTTACTCCAACAGAAAGTGCTCCCCTACGTGAAAAACAATTGTACACTGTATTCCCAAAGACTATCTTGGACAGTGAATTAAGCAGTCTGAGTGATTAATGGATTCAACAAATACTGGGATAGATTAATCAGTCTTTTATTATGGTGACTTCAAAGAAGTAAAGCACTTATGAAAAAAAAAAGCATTCTGCTAACAGTATAGTTCTTCCATTGAAAGCGATAAAGTTTTGTAGAGTTTTTCCAATTATACATGTTTAATCAGATATATCACATTAGGAAAAGAGTCTGCTTCCTTTACTTGTAACAATTAGTATCTCACTCTTCAGGTGGGATACCTGAAAGCAGCAGGCAGCCTTGAGAAGTAACATACTGTTCTTCATGTAAAGATTAGGAGGAAATAATGTGTTTAAAACTTTATTTCATTATTTTCCTTTTTTCACTGTGTATCAGCACAGTGCTTTGAAAAGTTTCCTCTCTTGTTTAATATGATTGTTGGCTTACATTAACATGCTGCAGCCTGAGCTAAGCCAAAGCAACTAAACCCCAATGAATCTGCAGTATCTCATCTACTAATACCCACATTTTTTCCACAGGTTTCATAATTAGCTAACTACATCAGAATGTTGTTTGTACCTGTTGGCAAATCTATAGCTTATATATTCTGAAGACAAAAATGAGGAAAGCAAAATGTCTTCACAGCAACTGCCAAAATACGATTTTTCTTCTAATATGATGTGACAATTGTTGTTATATTTTGGACAGGGATATTAAGAACCAAAAATTAAAATCCTTCTTGTACTTAGGAAACACACCTTATCTGGGATCCTTCCTAACCATTCTGTGTTTCTATGATTCTACAATTTTTGTTCTGTTCAGTAAAAATATACATACATATATATATATATATCAAGTTCTTTCCCTTTTTGAGTGTTGCACTGACACATATGCACATAAATTAGCAGAAAAAAAGCAGAAGGGAGGTGGCTTACACAACTTCTTTTGGTTTGATGTGATGTGCTGTCGTGGTTCAGCCCTGATCGGGACCAGACTACACAGTCTCTCTCTCGCTCCCCCCACCCTCCGAGAGAATAGGGGGAGATGATATAAGGAAAAATGGCTCGAGGTTTGAGATAAGGACAGGGAGAAATCCTTAAAGTTACCATCACGGGCAAAACAGACTCGACTTGGGGAAAACTATTCATTTATTTCTAAAACTAGCAGGAGAATGAGACAGGGAACAAGACAACCTCCCCCCACTCCTCCCTCTTCCCGGGCTTAACATTATCTCTACTACCTTCCCCCTCCCCCGAGCAGCACAGAGGGGAAGAGGGAATGGGGTTGCAGTCAGTTCATCATGTGTTGTTTCATGCTGCTGCTTCATCATCGGGGGAAGAACTCCTCGCATTCCTCCCCTGCTCCTTCGTGGGGTCCCTCCCACGGGCCACAGTCCTTCGTGAAACTGCTCTGGCGTGGGTCATCTCTTCCATGGGGTGCAGTCCCTCCAGAACAGCTGCCCCAGCGGGCCCTCCACAGCCCACAGCCTCCTTCAGGCCTCTACCTGCTCCAGCGTGGGGTCCTCCACGGGCTGCAGGTGAATTCTCTGCCCCTCCATGGACCTCCATGGGCTGCAGGGGGACAACCTGCTCCACCATGGTCGTCACCACAGGCTGCAGGGGAATCTTGGCCAGGAGCCGCATTACTCCTCCCCCTCCTTCACTGACCTTGACGTCTGTAGCTGTTCCTCACAACAGGCTGGCAGACGCCTCTCAGGATCCTTTTTACACCTTATTCACTTCTCATCTCCTCTCCACTCCTTGCGGCCGGACTGGGCCTAGTTGGGCCCAGTCGGCTGCCCGGCGGGAGGCCAGAGGGTGAGGCCTGCAAGGCCCACAAGGCTTACACCTCCCCCTCTCTGCCCCCGCTCAGCTGCTTCACATCTTCTCCCATTTTTTTCCTGTTTTCCCCTTCTTAAATACATTATCGCAGAGGCGTTATCATGGGACATTCTGCTACCAATTGGCTCAGCCTTGGCCAGCAGCGGGTCCGCCCTAGGCCCGGCCGAGTCCACTGAACAAAGGGGAGCGACTTCTAGCAGTTTCCTACAGAAGCTACCACTTTAGGCCCACCCTCACCCAACAAAACCAGAACATCTGAGTAAAGACAAACCATACCCAAAAACTAGAAAGAGAAGGGTTCTCTGCTGTGTCATTGAGTGGAGTAAAGGGCAGACTTAGACGCGCTAGATGCAAGAATTGTCAGGTTACATATGTTGAACCAGCTGCCATGAACAGAGTGATTTCTGGCATCTTGTAAAGAACCTGATGGTGGCTTGTACATGGAGCCATAACGTTCACACCAAAAAGAGGGAAACTTTGTTTGGAGTCCATTTAAATGCTGACTATTGTAAAGGGTGTTTGTTTTTAGCAGGGGTCGCAACACAGGATGAATAGAGTCCTGAACTATTAATTTAAATCTAGACTACAGGAAAGGTTTTTTTCATCATTTTGACTAGTCTCAGAAAAGGTAGGTACAGTCCTTGTTTGGAATTTCAATACCTTGGGATACCCATTTCAAATCCAGACCCAGCAACTTACACATGGTGTACATGAGAGTAAGTGATGCACAAGAGAGGCATGTATCACAAGACTTGCCTTGCAATTGACCTCTGTGAGACCTCATCCATAGCCTCCCATAGGGATATGAGTAAATACTAGACCCCCTACAGGTCAGAGAGTTCTGCCAACTTGCATCAAGTTTACATTAAAATAAGAAAGAAAAAATAAATTCTCAAACCTTTCAAATGGAGAAACATTTTTTGAATTAAGATTTATTACTTGGTTTCATAATCTGTTACTTGACAGCGGATGGCTATACAAAGTGTGGAGTCTATTGGATTAGTTTATATAACAGATGGTTCTGTTTTCAAATTTACTCCAACTGTTCAGATGATTTAGTCAATCAATATTTCCCATCTAATAATACCCCATGGGGTCAGCTTTAATCTTTAGTCTTTCAACAAAAAAAAAAGGAGTTAATAAAGACCACTGGGAATCATTGACACTTGATTTGAAAATGACAGCCTGGGGAGTGACAGGACTAGGGTAAAATCCATGAGCCATGGCAATAAGTGTATTATACTGAGGTTTAAGCTAAAATCACAGTATATGCAGTGTTGCAGTTTACTTGTCAAAATAATTTTATAGGAAGATTTCAAAACCTGTTCCATGTGTGGGACAGGTATGTGTTACTGGCACTATCTGAAGCTCCAGTTGTGTAAATACCGGTCTTGAAAGTGCATAAAGCAAGCAAGAACAGGCCAATAACTCATTAAGCCTCATTAAAGCTCTGTAAAATGGGTGAGATTATCAGTGTTGTAGAACACCCTATCACAGTGTATTAATTATAATAAATGGGTCATCTTATGTGTTTTTGAATCACTGGGGAAAAAAAGAGAAATACAATATAGTTTCTAAAGTCCTGCAGGCAGTACACTGTGTGCTCTATTTTTTACTCAGTAGACATATAGAGATGTTCTATATGTGCATGTTACCCTTATATCAACCTTCAAGAGTTTTCTTTCTTTCTTTAAACTGACTAAAAAAAAATGCTGCTAAAGGATATTAAGAAAATGGAAACTGCAAAAGTGAAGTTGCTGTTTCAATAGAAATTTGCTCCCTGTACATACATGTGATATGATACCAGTTTCAATTACATAGCACTTTTAATTAGACAGCCACATCCCACTTTTCCTGCAGAACTCCAACCTCATTAATGGCTATGACAAATTGTGCTCCTTGAAGATGGGTCTTTATTCAGTAGTTCTTCACAGTCTCATTTTTCAATATATGACCCTATGCATTATTTATCATGTGCCATCCAAACCCTGTCCTGAATATAGAACTTTTACTGTGCACAGAAGTATTTCTACTGGGCTCTTGCATTAGTGATGAATTAGTTCAAAAGGAATGCGTGACCTTAGATGGGATTCCAGAACCCTGGAGTTGTGTGACCAGACTCCATATGTGATGTAAAGGGAGAGTAAAGATATTTCAGAGGGCTATGTGGATTGACTATCAAGTTGAGTGGACTGCTGTCCAGGGATGACAAATAGAAGATTACTGAAAACAAAAATGCAGTTTAAGTTTTTCCACCATGGAAACTTAAGAATCTTACATAAGGACACAGGAAGGGACATCTTTGCACTTTGGACAAAAGTCCTTTCCTTCACCCTTGGTGAAATATCTAAGTTTTTGCTTTCAGTAAAGTGCAGGGAACATTATTATTTCCAAATTTGACTAGACGAGGAGGCAGCAAAGGAGTTGACGGTACTGTTGCCATGATGTTGGTGATGCAATAGTTTACTAGTTAAGCATTCATTTGACATGTTAGAAATCCAGATCTAGTTAATTTCCGTCTCTCTCTGACAGAGGATCTAATGTGTACTCAACAGCCATTCCACTGTGCAAAAAAAAAACATTCAAGTTTTACTTGATCAGGGAAGAAAGAGGACAAGGTGAACTGTAATTCTCTCATTTAATGGCTAGAACATGCAGTTGAGAATGGGGGAGGACATGAGTGAGGAGCTGCTGCCTAAGATAGGGAATATCTGTTTTGCTTTTTTCCTAATAAGGAATCCTTAAAAAATATGAAAAATCTACAATGGAGCACAGAGCTTTCTAATCCAGCCCTACTGTTGCCTGGAGCCTAACAAGTCATCCAGAAAGTTTATACGCATCATCCTTTCATGCTGTGGCACAGTTTCAAAAGAAACCAGTGTTTCTACCCTCCCTTTCTCACAATCCCCAAAAGTCTATTGCATGGAAGTATGACTCACCTCAGAAGAAGGGGGAAACTGAGTCTGTACCTCCTACATCCCTGAGAAATGCTGAACTGACTAGACTATTACCTAACAGGAGGCTCCACTGTCTTGATGGATAAGATTTTAAGATAAATCAGTGGGAGTAAGCCTTTTAATAGACATAGATGGAAGTTTCTAGACTCAAATTGGGCTGAGGAAAGCATATATATTAAAATAAGCCCTATTTACAGTGATGTACCTCTCTGTGAATATGCAGAAGCAGAATTTTAGATACTTGTTACACTAAGAGGTGACTGAGACTCTTGTGAGGTGTTCCCAAGATTGGGTGGAAACAGAAATGGATGTTAGAGGATCTCAGATTTAGAAGTAGACTATGGCTTAGATTTACATGAAGACCTACTGTTATTATTTCAGTCCTTTCAGTCTGTCCATGGCACTTAAGAAATATTAATGATTTTATTTTAGTGACAGTCCTGTCCAGTAGAGACTATTATAATAACAGAACTATGAAAGACTATAGCTAAAACAGTGAAAGATCGTAAGGTGGCCAGTCTGACATAGATAAGTTGGCATTATAAGAACAGTTTAAATGAGAAGTAGAGCTCCTCTCGAGACCTCTTTGGTCTCCCTGATGTCAGTTATAGCAGTAAGAGCTCAGCACACTTGCTGTGTAGTTTCACACTGCACAACAAACAAAAAGCAACTACCCTGTCCACTTCAGAAAATTTCAGATTATTTGACTTTCTAAGTAGCACTTAAGAGCTGCAAGAGCAGCTGAGATAGAATCCATTTACCTAGGGAAGCTTTAACTTTTCTCGCCTTGAGGACATGCCTCTGCCTCCTGTATGTTCCAATCTCAATGTTATGCTCTATGGCAAACTCTGGTAGCTCTCCTCATTCACCAGATATCCTTGGGCACCATGCACTAAATAAGGCCTGGCTCCACTTGGAAGAACTGTGTCATCCTGGTCTTTGATTGTATCCACATACATATGCACAAGAGAGGCACATCATGACTTCATAAAGCTATCTACATTGCAGTAACAACACAGGAAGAGAAATTAGACTCAAAAAACCACTGAACTTTCAACCTGCAAAATACTGTGGATCCTCATGTGGGTCATCAGTGGGTCTGGGTTCTTGAAATGCGTAACACAGCTGCTTAGCACTTGAGCTAAGGCAGTAATTTGTAGTAGCAGAAGGCTTTTATCTTCCACTAGAGGGGAATGGATACACATACTTTGCTGGTGAGCTTAACAAGTCTTTGCTAGCTCATGAAGAAATTACGAGGCCTGGGGGTAGTAGGTTAACTGGTGTCCTAAGGCAAAGATTAAGAAAGTCATAGTCTAAAAATAGAAACACACCTCAAGAATGATGTCTTGTTTCCTTATATCTGTCTCTGGATTTCTGAGAGCTTTGGGATATTCTCAGGTCAAACTTTTTTTTCTGCATCTAAGAGAGGAAAAAAATTGAAAAAGTAGGACTGTTAGAAAAATACCAAGTATCACAAGATGCACAGTGAAAGTGTCTGAGCAGGTGAAATTTAGTAACTATTTGGTGACTGAAAGCACGGTAATCGGTTCAAAAGCGCTGAACAACCTGCACCATAGACATCAGTTCCTGTGCTACATACAACAACTCAGAGCCTCCCGGTGCTACCCTTACTCCATTCACTACAGTCAACAGCAACTTACCTGACAAACCTAACAAAGTCCCAGTAGTTTCTACATTAAATTACTGTGAAGCAAAGGTGACAAGACCTGACATATAGTGAAAAAACTTTCCAAAATCACTAATGATCAGAAGATCCCACTTCTGGAATCTTTGATTGCCAAAGCTGGGAGGGCTTTTGAGTTTGGATCTCTGCCAGACCCTCAGTTCTATAATGTGCAGAGGGCCTTCAGTTCCATAACAGCTTTGGCTATGGGTGTTCTTCTGACTATGTCACCTTGGGCTTCAATTACTGCTCTCAATTTTTGTTTTCCCTACCCTTGTTCATTCTTCTATTAATGCCAATTCTCCTCCCTTTCCCTCCCTCATGGCAATGACTTTTCATTCACTGTGAGCCTCTCCAGTTCCCACTGAAGTGAGTGCTTTGCCATTGACTTCCGTGGGAACAAGATCTGCCCTTTCCTAGTCTTTCTTTCTTTTCACCCACCCACAGCTGTCGTCTATCTATTCTTATGCTGCTTCACTAAGTTTTTTTTTAATTCTCTATCCAATATTATAAACTTCATATTTTTTTAATATTTCTCTGGCCTCTTTACACACTGTAATCTGAACCTTTTGCTATTTAACCTCCCTAACGTTTCACACACCCATTCCCTTGTCCCTCTTTCATTTTGTTTCTTTTCCAGCTTTTGGCTTTTCTATTTTAACCTCTCTGACTGAAATAGGAAACAGAAAAATAAATGAAAGTACTAAGAACTTTGTACAGTAGCTGCGTGAGGTGGTGGTTTGGATTCATCAAACAGTATTCGTTTTTCAGATTATAATAGCCTAGATAGGAATCTTGTTCATTATTCATCTGTGTTAGAATTGTAATGAAACACTGCAGCGGGGGGAATGAAATTTCTAGACAGATGCTTCATAAATAAAGAAGCATTTCATAAATATCAAATTATGCCACTATCTTAGCATGTGCAGGTTCTCTGTCATTAGAGAAATGTGATAATTATCTCTGATTATTCACTATAATTTAAGAATGGATAATGAGTAGAAAATGTATGCACAAAGGAGGGAAATACCTAAGGTTTTACCTTTTCTCTTTTATACATACGTTTTAGAGGAGTTTGCAGTATTAATTTGGCACTCATTTCAGCAGAGAAAATTAATATATAGTTAAGTATTATCTCTGTTAACAGCACAATTAACTCTATGTTCCACTAACTGATGAATAGAACTTTTTCCTTGCAACAGGTTCTTTCTCTTTGAAAAGTTCTTTGTTCCCACTGGCGCTTAAATAGATATGGTCAACATCAAAACTTATTTTGTTGGTTTTTAAAATATATTTTATGAGCAGAATTACATAATTATATTTGCCAGTGTTCTTTTGCATTCCAGACAGAAATAACCCGTTCACTGCCTAGATAGTTTAATGACAGACAACAGCAATATGAAATTCTCATACTCTTTCATGCCAAAGTACCTCCTTTTTACCTGAGGAACCACTTTGAGGAACAAGAGCTGAGACAACTGGCCAAGGTATAGCCATTCTGTGAAATTTCTGCTGAAAAGAGTTCCAGTCATGGTGGTGGTTGTTGACCTATAGTACTTGTGACAACAAGTATTTGACAGACATTCCCTAACTTATTTGATAAAGGGAAATTAATTGCTCATGGGATGCTATTTGGTGAAAAATATATTTCTGTCACCTCCTACCCAATCTGGATTAAAACTGTGGTCAGATTTAAGAGATATATGGACAGGTAATACGACTGTGAGCAGTAATGAAAGTTCATTTCAACAGAGGAGGAAGTTTCCAGTGTGATGGATGTAATTTGTTAGAATTCTATCTATGATGCAAGGTCTAAACGGAAAGTAAAGGAACAAGAGAAAAACATGGTATAGGGAATATTTCTCTTTTCATACATGAAGAGGTAGAAGAATGTGCAAATGTATCTTCAATAGCTCACCTGAGCTAGCACAAGTAGCACAGGTGACAAACTAGAAAGAATAAGAAGAAAGAAAATAGGAGGCACATGACTCCTGGACTTGGATGTTCTAGAAAATCAGGTTGGAAGAGACTTCAGGAGAGCATCTAGTTATGCCCTTTGCAACCAGGAAGCATATGCCAACTTGGAGGTGCTCTGAATGGCAGACGAAACATGAGGCAGCCTCATGATTGCTTGTTTCAGAGCCATGCTGTGATTAGGCACAAAACAATTTTTTTTTTTTTTTAATGGAAGTGAGACATGAACTAAAGAGGGTTGAGAAAAACTGCATTTTAATTCAATATTGATTTCCTCAGCAGGTTTCACTATCCCCAAATTATTCTTGACAGAGTAGTTCCAAGCATTTATCTCTTTTACATTGTTTACAATTTTTATAGCATTTTTTTTATTTCTTGTCTAATCATATCTAAAATGTAATGAGATCTTTTACAATTTAATTAGGATTGTTACAGAATAACAATCTGTAAGTCTTACCATATACTGCAAGATACCATATAAAATTGGTATGCATACAGTATTTTATTATCATGTGATCAGATAGGAAACTTAGGCTATTCATCATTAAACTACTTGGGAAGGAAACAGAGAGATCAAGAAATTCTTGTCTGCAAAGTGTTATAACAATTATGTACTACTAAAGTGTTACAGTAAGGTCCATTTCGTGAACTGAAGAGTGGTTTCAGTTACGCATCACCTGCAGGTGTTATTCCTGTATCATATTTGCTTATGACTGTAGCAGTAGACTCATTCTTATGTTGTATTCATGTTAATATTTTTGTGGCAGAGGTGTGCTTAGTTATTGTATAATTCTGAATCATATGGTAAAGTTCAGTCAATACTTTTTTGGGGGATTTAAATGCAAATCAAGTAGTCCTGGCATTTAATTTTTATTAATCACAAAGTACTCTAAACTTTCTTAGAGTCTGATCTTTTCATCCTAATCTTATTTGATCTTCGTCCAAATAACCAGCATGTTTCAATATTCTCCTAGGATATAATATTATAGTTTGCAAAGTGATTGTTAAATGCATTAATAATTTCAATGGGATCATTAATAACATCTCTTGTCAGTGACCTAGCTCAGATAATAACTTTCTTGTGACTTGCATGAAGTAAATTTTTTTCTAGGGGGAGGGATATCCTTTTCCAGAGGTTTCTAGATGTCTTTCGGTTGTTTTCCAGTGACTGAAATAGCTTTTAACTGTGGTATGTCTTGAGGTTTATGCATTCATTTCTAAGAAAATGTGATAATTGGTTAACCAACCATTCCTCTGCAGTTGGTCTGATTGCTTAACCTGACAACTCCACCAGTATTTGCTGTAAGTAACAGTAATTATATGTATTTTTCAGGACAATGTCATGTTCTTGCGGACTAATTTAAGGCAGCAAGTGTTTATTGATGCAAGTCATAAATTCATTAAAATAGTATGGCAAAAAGATTGCCACTGTTCAAGCAAGGATCACACTTTTTTCTACTTTATCTTCCTTGGTACAACGTGTAGCAATGAAGGCAAGGACCAAGGTGACATCCTTATTCAAAAAAAAGAAAGTTGAGAAAAAGAATTCAGTTATGGAAACAATGATATAGCCTGCTAAAGCAATAAGAGGGAAATCCCAGCCAAACATTGACATAACTCATTAGCAAACAGTTCTGTAAGTAGTTACCTCTGTGCATTGCCTGATGTGAGAAAGCTGGTTTTCACTGTGGTTGGACAATGAGGAAGTCCTTAGATAGACCTGCTTGTAACTGTCCTTCACTGAAGCGTATTCTAGTTACTCTTTTCTACTGTCCCCTTTCATGTGATACATCCAGTGTTGTACAGCTGATAAGAAAGATTTACTATGTATTGCCAGCAGCGATCCAACCTTTGACTCTTTTGCACATACATTGATAGGGCAAAATAGGGTCCATAGCAGTAGACTAAATATTTACTCTTTCTGGTGTTCTTTGGACGGTGAATGAAGCAGCTACACTAATGTGAAGCTAATTATATGTGCAGGACCATTCATTTTACTGCATGTCTTCTGTCATTCTAGACCTCGAAATTTTAATAACATTTTTCAGATGCATATTGTTATTGTTGGACTTTTGGGGGGTTATCCTAAGCTTGGAGCTATTATTCTTCAGTCTGTTCCGTAGGTCAAGTTAGAGTCACCCATAAGAATCTCTCTCTTCAGTCAGCAAGTAGTGAGTGTAACTGAGCTGGTTGTAACAGCTGGGGAATGCAGGCATTCGTACAATGACTGTGTCATTGTATGCATTGGCATAAGCATCACTCTAGGAACTTTGCCCTATTGCGTTTACCCTCTTCCCTTACTTCTCCCAGAAGAAAAAAAAAATCCACCGTTGTCTACTTTGGTGGTTGCTTTACTCTTCTGAAACATTCTAGTGAAGCAAGGCCTAAACAGAACAGAAGGGTCCCAAAACTGCTACAGGCAGAATTTTCCCAAAAACTCCAACTAGGACAATGATTAGTAGCGAGGAAAGGAGGCTATTCAATCTGGCCTTTTCTTATGTGGTCCCTATAGATGTTGTTGATTAACAAGATACTGAACAAGATACTAATTGTGCATTGTAGCCTCAGTCCTGTGAAGTCCTGTGTCCTGTAACTTCAATCCTTCTTCACATGCAGGTGAACTGGGTAAGTACTTATCTCCTCTCTTCAGATGAGAGGCTGAAACTTAGGTTGTTAGTATTACAGAATCATAGAAATTAAAGATGGAAAAATTTTATTAGATCATCTACAGTAGTTCGTCGTCTTGCCAGTACAAGCATTTTACTATAGAACAATGACTCCTTGCCCAAAGCCACAGAGAGAATTGGTGTCAGAGCCAGGATTAAAGCTCAAGGAGTTTCTGGCTCCCTGTACTCTACTCAGACAGCAAGAGCATACTGCAGAAAAGCTAGATTGTCCAAACATTAACAAAAACCAGCAGGGATGATTTGATTAATTCAGATTCCTTGCTAAAAGGCCTGTAGTGGTTTTGATTAGCCCTTGGGCCCTCATCAGGCTTAGAGGGGTGTGTGTGGTAAATTTCCTTTTAACAGTATATTACCTACAAGATCTTAAAGTGATAGGTCTTCTTGAAAAACATGCAATCAAAATACTACTTCAAGCAAATCCCCATGAATATCTGGATCAGCATCTTTATGATAAATAGGTCAGACTTAATCCTGTAAGCTCTTGTAGGCAGGGGCTATGTTTTCAACATGTCCATACAGTACCTTACTGGACACTCTAAACAGTACTGTGATATAAATTATTAATAATTAATATTTATTTATTGGACATGAGAGCTAAAGTTAGAAGTTGTTTCTGAGGTGTAGCTTCATTTGTTCATAAGCAGTCGCACCGTGGTAGTTCTATATGCTTAGTTCACAGGGCTATTTGTGAGTATCTGTTGTTCTGTATCACATAAATACATTTGCAAGAATG
Organism: Chlamydotis macqueenii; assembly: GCF_036417535.1. Classification (NCBI taxonomy): domain Eukaryota; kingdom Metazoa; phylum Chordata; class Aves; order Otidiformes; family Otididae; genus Chlamydotis; species Chlamydotis macqueenii. The sequence goes on along the minus strand of NC_141556.1, from coordinate 62,128,790 downwards.
AGTACTACGTGAGATTTGATTGTTATTGTTATTATTATTGTATAGCACTCAGTATATCTATTTCTAGAGACACTCATGTAGTGTCTACAGAAAGAACACAGGAAAAGTCAATATTTACTGCACAGCTCAGTTTTCACTTCAATACCAGAATTTTCATACACAGGTTTCTGCAATAAAAGTATTTTTGGGACTGGAGACACTGCCTAGTATTAAAGTTTTCAGATGTGTCTCATTATAAAATCTTGTTTTCAGCAGCTAAATTTTAACTATTTAAGGGAACTTTTCAGTAATATGTATCTACCCCAAACAGGACTTTTTCTGAGCAAATTTACTCTGAATAGTCTAGTTATTTCTAAGAAACCAATAAAAATAAATGCAACTATTTTAGTGAGCAAGTTTGAATCCTTGTGTTTCAGAGCAGGGATATAAAATTTGTCACAAGATGATCTTTATGTTGGATGTGTGTTTGCTTCCTGTTTTGAACAAAAATTTCAGGATGTTATGAGTTGTTCTGGCAGCAGTTTTTCTTCACTTAACTTCTTCCCACTTAAAAATGAAGCTTTCCACTGATCTGATTCCGTTTACTTTTGAGCACCAAGGTTTTCACCTCTTCAGTGCTCTTTTGGTCCTTCCCCAGTTGTCAGATGACTTCTAAGACACTAAAAATGACACTCAGTATTGAGTTTTATATTGCATTTTAGCAGGAATCTGAGAATGAGTGGTTACACGCTGTGGCAATGCAGGAGATAATAAGAATTAGCTCTCTGCATGTAGCTAAGGTTGTGCTTTCGCAATCACTTGAAGATGATCTAAGTAGATGCTTCTGCCAAAAGTGGTGACCTCACCTATCCCCAGACAATGGTGGCATATTCTTTCTTCCTGACTTTTAGAGAACTAATCCAGATAGAGACTACTAACTTTTTGGCTGAATTAGTTTGCTAACACTGTAGCCATGCAGATGCTAGCACAGGAGTGGGAGTGAGGCTGCTTGCCTCTGGCAGGGACAGGGAATGCTACCTCGTACACTTGGCAGCTGAAATTATCTAAAACTAATAAACACTGGCAGTCATGTCCTACTCACATTTGCATTGACTGTACATAATCTTTGAATTCAGTCAACAGTCCTTAGTTGATAAGACATGGCTGGTAAACATCAACAACTTTGAATATGCCACTAGTGAACCTTATCTGATACTTGAAAATTATTACAGATAGTCATAGGGATTTTGTTCTATGCCTGTACTTCCTTTATTGAATACAGATCACCTGATTTGCACATGTAATTTGGCCATGAAGGATGGAATTTATTTTACTTAACTTTAGATTGGAAACTGAGCTGATCACCTAGGCTCCCTTTAATCATCAATTAAATGTTATTGGGACTTCTAGATTGGGACCTGTTTCAATAATATGTCTTTAGAAGCATTAATCATGCTCTAGAAATGCTTACCTTGCTCTGTTGAATAAATAAAAAATTAATCCTCTGCAGATGAGTAGTCACATTACAACATATACACTGTTACATGAGACAAAGTCAATCAAAAAGCCCAACGATCTAACCTGGTAAACTCAAGGACTGGTTAGGCAAAGAGATTTGGTCAGAGAGAGACTGGAACTGGTTGAAAATTCATTATGAAACTGGGAATAAGTGGTGCTTAAGGCAAGAACATCCAGTAAGAACAATAAGCTACCAACTCTCTTCCTCTTCTAAATGATAGTGATCTGTGCCATGCAGCAAGATATATCAGCCCTACTCATGATTCATGTGGCTACCAAAATAGTGCAACTTGATAGGTGTTGCCAATTTCATACTTTGCTGTTTTAAAAACGTAGGCATTAATTCAAACTCAAACACTCAAAAGTGAGAATTGCCATTATGTTCATCGCTAAAGGATCATCATCCATGCTACACTCTCCATGAGATGGAGATATCAGGTGGGAATTTCACTGTTCCTATTCAAGCTCAGCATATTTCCCTGAATTTAAAGATTGTGCATGTCTATGTAAAAAAACAAAACTAGATATACCTGGAAGAATAAAATCAGTAACCTCTCCCCGTATTCCATGAGGAGGAAAATGTAAGAATATATGTCAGTCAAGCATACTTTTTTTTACTGGTACATGCAAATAACTTGAAAGGATTTCCACAAGTAGAAAATATTTTTAAGAAAAGGTAAAACTTTAGAAAAAAAAATCCTTGCAAAACATAAATCACTGTTTCAAAAGCTTTATAAGTATTTTTGTTTTTAAACTAAATCTGAGATCTAACTGTGTACAGTAATATCGTCTTGCTTTTTTTTTGGTGTTATGTATGACAACCGAATCAGAGATCTATCTACATAATAAAAATTAGACAAATTTTGAATATTCATTGAACTGAGGCTAAAGCAGTAATGTTAACATACAGTTCAATTAAATTATGTTTTAAATATTAAAAAGTCAAAATATATTAAGTGCAATTGAGCACGAAATAAACAGCTGACTTTCCAGCTGGGCATTTACAACCATTGGCATGTAACTAATAGTAACTTTGGTGAGATCTAAGTGGTTAGGTTAAGTGCTATGCATAGGAGCACAATGCATGAAAACAACTGCAGTGTATGAGACCAGTGGATGGTCCCAATGAAAAGCACGTCTGTAAGTTTCATATACTGTGAATTCCCTGTCTCCAGTTGCAGATCAGGCTATTGTTTCTAAATAGCTCTGAGATTCCTCCCTGCAAAAGTGCAAAGCATTGTTAAAGTTTAGTACTACTTCTGTGCTGCTCAGTTTTTTAATTTTCTTGGCATACTCCACTGAGGAAGAGGAATGCTTAGGGCTAAAAATGAACAGCTTAATTAGAGCAGGGCCTTCTATTACTGGGCCAAATCGTGAGTCCTTCAACTGAGCAGAACTCCCACTAATTTGGGAGGAACTTTTGTTCAATTGACTGCATAACTTGAAACATTGTCCCATGTTAACCTCTGGTAGCTTAGTTAGTCTCATTGCAAGATACACAGGGAAAACCCTCTTAATCGTGAGGAGTTGAGTAGTTGAGTCTAAAAATGGGTCACTAACAGCCCTCTTCTAAAAGAGGTTTTATGTCCCAGCTTCAGCCTGATTTGATATTCTCAGCTGCCGGTAATGCAGAGAATGTCTTTTATAGTAGCTGAGGGTTTGTTTTTGAGTTACTACTGCTACATTCTGGGAGCACAAGAGTAAAATTCTTGATTGTTTTCCAGTAAAGACAAAATCTAGTTGGAAATTACTTGCATATTCTTGCAAGATGATTGCTTTTGCTAATCCAGCTAACTCCTTCAAATTCTCCATAATTTTGGATGAGCAAGCCACTGGAAAATTTTTGTTGTGCTGCACTTGAGGATGGTTTAATTTCACTGATAGATAAAGCAAGGGTTTCTCCCTCCACGTCCGCTTATGACAGTCAGTAAACAATACAATCTGGAAGACTTCTGGAAGAAAGGAATAGTGCCCCAAGAAATATGGCTTTAAAGACTATTTTCTAAGGCTTCTAATCTGGCTGCATGCATTGTTACTTTGTTCTCAAAGCAAGAGTACCTTATGGGAGAACTATTATTAGCAATTGTATTGCTTAAGGAACTTATTATTAAAAGAATGTAAAGGAGAAAAACAGCCAGCTCCTTGTCAAATGTCAGCTTTTGTGACAGTAAGGGTAAGATTTTCAGAAGTCCTCAAATTTACTTTACACTACGTCTTTTCAAGTCAGCAGGAAAAAAATGTATTAACTTTGATGGAATTTAGACCAGAATGAAAAAAAAAGTAATTATAAATTTCAGAGAAATAGAAAAATCTGACTTGCATTGTCATCTGTTGGTCTCATATACTGACATTTATAGGATTTTTTTTTCCATTCTATTTTTCATTGCATTGTGACTGAGGTTATCACAATCTTATTCTAAATCTTATCTTAATAACCTTAGTGTCAAGCCTCTTTTGATGTATATAGGAAAATCAGTTTAAGCTATTTCTTCTTCATCCAATGACTTAAAGTGGTAAATTTCACCATAACACTTATGAGTTATTTGCTATTATCTTAATAATCCAAAAGATGCATTTATTTTTATTCTCAATTCATCAAGCTTCAATTTCTAGCTATTAGTCCTTGGTATTTATCTTATTTAATTAAAAAAATCAACAGAACAAGTATCTAAAAGTCTTCTCATTAAATCACTAATAAACTATTATGAGGTCACCTAGTTAGTTTCTCTTGGATAAATTAACTAGACTGAGCTTTTCTGCTCTGTCATTCTGAGACTGATTTTCCACCCCATGATTCATTCTTATTTTGCTTTCCTGAGCCCTACACAATTTTTTTTTATATATATTTTTTTTTAATGTGGGCATCAGAATTACACTCTCTATGCCAGTAATGGCCTCACTGGTGAGAATCACATGTAAAAATCGCTACAAAATACATGATTCAAATACTATTGCGATAGGGACCAGATAGTACGTAGCTGCCCTGGTAGATAAAAAAAAGCTGTAATAACATTCCATTCCAACCTTTTCTTTGGTTTTGGTTCCTGTGGTTCTATGCATTCACCATGTTCATTTTACTTTAAGTTTTGGTTGTTCCAAAACTGTAAAGTGAAACTCATCTCAGCCCACAGTTCTTCCCCTTCTGCCCCCTCAATTTTGTGTTGAAACTATGCAAAAATGTGCATTTCTGTTGTTTTTATTTGAACGCAAAAATAGTTTGGTGCAACTGTGCTGAAAACTGGGTCATGGCTTGTTCAGGATATTTGCAGCCCTTTCAAGGAACATTGGTTGTACTTGGGGCTTGTAATGAATTCTCAATTTAACGGAGTTTCAAGTGGCAGGTGTGAGCATTGTCCCAAGTCAAATGACTATGCTTTTTAATGTTTCAGAATATGCTACTCTAAGTTAATTCCTGTTCATTTTCTTCTGCTGAATTATTGATTGAAGCTAAAAGTTAAAATATTTCTACATTCAGAAGGTAAGTGGCAGACTGACTGTAGTTCATTTAAATTAAGATTACTGAATGCAAAAATTACTCCATAGGGAATTAAACTGAGGTTGGTTTTTCAATAACATTTGTGACTGTGATTTCCTCAAAGCATTGCCTCATACAAACTGGATTCATCATGGTCAGGCTGAGGACTCGCAACAGACACATTAGCATAACACAAAATCGTGCATGAGCAGAGCAACAGTTACAGCATGGGAGGATGTTTTCTGCTCAAAGCAAATAGAAAGTCATCCAACATGAATGTTTGGGCACATGGTTGAATTATAGAAGCTTTGTTCAGTCTTGATAGATGAAATTGTCATCTTCTCACCCAGTCAGTCATATATTAATAAAATCTACCTTAATTCTCAAGGAAAAATGTGGTATTGCCTCACATATGAAGGAGGCTAAGAAGATAAACATAAAATGTCACAGAATTTCAACTGATGCATGGTAACGTGATTGTCTACATGCCTGCAATGTAGATCGCTATTGAATGTCACCACTTTCATCAAATGATCACATATTTTCCATTAGAGATTCATTGCTAGGTATCATGCTGCATTTGTGTTTTGGCTGCTATCTTCAACATATTCAAATACCAGGCACTTGCTTCCTCAATCCAGACCTGTATATGTGACACAGCTTACCTCACTAATCATATGACTCCCAGCAAATGTGTCCAAAATAAACTAACTATCTGAAGTTTGGGAACATGCATAACACAGTTAATCAGGTGAAGAGTGGCATGCATTCTATCATTACTATTGAATGCAGAGATCTCATTTGTTCCTCTCATAATCTTCCACTCCATTAGAAGGCTTTGTCAGCTCTAGCTTAACTGGCAAACCTTACCCAGCACAGATTCATGCCAATTTTTATGCTAACCCTTGTAAACCAAAACCATCATGTTTCATGTACCTCTTTTCATATCTGCTGTAATACCTAAACAAAATGGGGTGAGTTGAGGACAAAGTTGCAGCCCTAACTCTGAATTTCCTAACTTTTGTGGGCTTAAGTCATACCCTTAATGTTATTTGAAAGTATTTTTTTGTGGTTTAATATATACTATAACTTGTTCTTTTGTGACAACTGGATTTATACTGGCTTCATCCCTAATACCACTGGAAACTGGAAGCAGGTCATAGTGTGAGCCTCTCTTCCAAATATTTTAAACAGAAAGTCACCGTTCTGCACTCATTGCTCTTGTTCTCCAATAAAAGTTCAGTGTTCCACATTAATTAGAATGATACCTCTTATGTCAATACCACATCCAACTTGAAGACTATTTGTCCTCCTGAATGTTAAAGGTGAACAAATGAACAAAAATCTCTTTGTACTTTATCTCCTTGCTTTTTTATTCAGATGAAAAGATTTGGTTTCAATGAAAAAAAGGTGGTTTTTCCTATTAGAAATTCTTTTCTTGTCTTTTAATTTTGATGGCTTATTCCATTGAGGCTGTATTCTATGTTTGAACATTTTAAAGCTACAGACTGCGTTCACATTGACAAAAGTCTGCCTATCTCTATCTCTAAGTAATCTAATATGTCTTCATGTTAAAACCATAGGCCTTAGTTGTCTGAGTACATTACATCGCGTTGCAAAATAAGTTCGTGTTTACATGTGACTTTTGACACAAATCCTGTGTTGAAGTCCTGTCTCCTAATGACTGCTGAGATCACAGACCTGAAGTCTATTGCTGGAAGTCAAATAACTTCCAGTAAAATGCTCTTCCTCCCACATATGTACATGACTTTTTTTTTAGTTTTGAAAAAAAAAAATTCCTTTTCTTGCCACACCAATCACATGCAGGATTGACTGCCTGCAGAACAAAATGTGTACCACACCCATGCACTTCTGATGAGGAAGATGTTGGATCTTCTCCTATATGGATAGAATCTAGTTTCACGAGAACCAAAGGAATGGAGATATCTGTGGGAGAAAATGAGTAAGGGGAACAGGGGAAGGACAACTGGAGAAGAAAGATAAGATCTTGAAGAGTCCATGAGTACTACTTGTGTCCCTATACAAGCAGAGAACAGGAAGCTTGAAACCCAAGCTTCACTCCACCACTATTCCATACACTATTTTCCTCTCAGGGAGTGATTTTATGGTCACTTCAATGCAACATGAGTGAGAGCTGTCACTGAAACAGCAATCTCCTTTTCCAGCCTTCTGTTCCTGTCCTCCCACCTTCCCTTTACAGGCACTAGGGAGAGACCATTCATTCAGTAAGTCAGCTCAGTGAACTGATCTGGCTGCAGATGGACCCTTTTTTTTTTGCTACCATTTTCACTACCTTTTTTTTTTGCTATCTTTTTCCATACCACTTGCATATGGATTGGCCTAAAAAAAATACAGAACTTCAACCTCCATTGCACTGATATAGCAATATGGGTGGCCTTTTTTTGTTTGTTTCAATGATCTGTTTACAGTGCAGCACTATGAGATAAGACTCAGGATGGAGTGGACAGGAATGTTGTAATTCTACTTTACAACTGAATGAACTGTAACATTTGCATTCATACAGCATTCATTCATACGACATGCATATAGCCACAGAGAGAAGCTGGATAAAAGGAAGTATTCCAGAGACAGAGAGATCAGAAAAAATCTTGAACAGCTCATCTGCTCTCTGTCTGACCAAAAAACTCTGCTGAAGTGACTTTTGTAACTCAAAAGCTTTTGTTGTATATCCAGAAAGTCAATAAACATTGACTTTTTTTTGGAAAGGCAACTGTTGTTGGCAAATTACTTTGTTCCTTATCTTTTCATAAAGGTGTAAATCAGCATGTCACAGCAGATTGAGACAAGAGATTTTAGGAGCTGTGATTTTCAGGCCTGTTCTCAAAAGATTTGGAAGATCTTACCCCTGTACCTGCCACTAGCAAAAAGGAACTGCTCAGAACACTCTGTAAGGCCTATATTTTCAGGAGAAATTCCTTTTACACAGATTTGGGTCTCAGCTCAATATTGTCTAATTTAATTAAGGAGCACTTAAGAAAGCTTCATTTTTGCAGCTGTCTTAAGTTTTTTTCTCCATTAAAATAAACCAGTATAATCCTCCTCTTTCTTTGTTGTTTGATGTAGCTTTCACTTTGCAGAACATCTGTAATAAGGGGGAGAAACAAGGCCTTTTTGCTCTTGAAAGTCAGAGTTGTGAAATATGGCAGGAAGTATTTGACAGATTAAGTATTAATTTTTTATCATCTTATTGGACACTAGTTTTTCTCACCTATTCTGAGGTCCATGTACTTACCTCTTTTATCACTTCCTTGTGCTTTGCTGACAATGCAATGAAGTCAAGATGTTTTGTTTAATATGGAGGAATTCCAAACACATATAAAGTTGTCTTAGTGAACCACATCTTACCAGAACTATTTCTTCCAATTTTCTCCCTTTTTGGTGGCTAGCAGAAGAGTGCATGGGGATCTGGCAATCCCAGGCTGAAAAAATAGCTTCCTAGTAACATTGGTGCAAGTTACATTAAATTTAAGTGTTTCTTCCATATGGTTTTGCTGAGAACAGCAAAAGTTCACAAGACTCTGAATTTGCCAAAAATAAGGTGACATTCCACTAAAGGGCACATCTGTCCAGATTCTCAAAGAAGACATCAACAAAATGACAGTGGTGATACTGTGGCAGGTGAATAGTGCTAAGGTGGTTGTCTTGCTGCTTCTCCAAGAGATAGATCATTCTTTATTATTGCCAAAGGTATTAAAATATATGCACACATTTTTTTTCTAGTCTTTTGGGCTGGACTCTAAGAAAAGGAGTTCATGTTTGCTACCTCAAAATACAACCTGGAATAATGTGTGTATGTATGTACATACATACAACTACAGATAAATGCACACAAACAGAGGTTAGTTTAAATTTACTTTAAAATGCATAAGTGTATTTGTGAGATGGAAACTGAGAAAATCCATAATAAGACTGAACGAAGTCCCAGTGCCTCCTAGGATTTAAGAACAGAAAGCAGTTTTCCAAGCTTTCATATATGGAAAGACCAGATGAGTCAAAGGGTGTTCTCTGTGCTAGGAGCTTCCAGGGATACTTTCTGTATGTCAGCAGCATTGCCTTCTAACTTGTTTTTAAAGGCCGTCCAGTATCCACAGCCACCACTGGCTTAACTGGAGCTTTGGGTGCTCAGTAGCCCTGAAACTGGGCTAATGGCTTCCATGATACATCAGGAAAGGCAATCACACAAAAAACAGCTTAGGGAAATTAACATCTGGCATTTGGGTTAACGTAAGATTTCCTCAAGGTGACAATTCCTGGCAAAAAAATTACACTGGAGAGGAAAAACAACAACAACAAAAAAGACAAAAAACCTGACTTACTCATAGTGTAATAACACTGTGCTTTTAAAATGCTTTTAACCACAAACAGTTTGGAGCAACCAACTGCAATCTATTAAATTTCAACTCACAGGGATTTTACTTTTTATTCAACCCTTTCTTGTATGTTATATAAGTATTTTTAGGAAATTCACTGTTTGTAGTGATTTTAAAAGAAATATCTAGCTTTATGAGGAGAAACCAATTAGTATCCATAGCTTCTAAGCTAGACTTTGGAAACTAAGGACATTTTTCACTATTGATCGATGGATATGTTCCATAGCAAATTATTTTTCTTTATCTTTCTGGGATTTAATTCATTTTAACTTCAGGGGCAAATCTAGCCTGATTTATACAAGTTTCATTATGTAGAATACTGGAGCTTTTGTCACGGTTCTTGCTTCGGGATGAATAAAGTAAGCAAAAGTTGCTCTATCCAGAGCAAGATTTTTATCAATATTTACTTATACGGGAGATATTTTTACATGTAATATACATGTATCCTTCTTGAATTAAGTCACATAGGCAATATTTTAGTACTATATTGGTACTTACAACCACATCCTTTCTTTATCCACATTGACCCTTCAGGACTTTCAATGAGAACTGGAACCTTTTCATCTCAGTGGTGATGAAGCTAATCTATTTTTGTAAATTAATAAAAAACCCCAATGAAATTATTATTGGAATAACGTCCTCCCATATTTTTCCATCTCAGTTTTAGGATGTGGTTATTTTTTCATACATGCAGAAGACTATGTTGTTTGGATAATCTGTTCGGAAGTGAAGAAGCAATGAAATCTAATCACTATATCCTACTTTTCATGGATTTACTGGGGTAGCCCATTATCTGCTATTCTACTTTTGTAAATTTATTAAATATTTTACGGAGAAGGCTTATTTCACATTGTATCAGACTATGTTAGGACAGCAGTTCTTGTAGCTAGGAATAGCAGTATGCTTAATGGCTAGATGTGTTCTATAATGCTTCTTAGAAGCTGATTAAGGACAATTAGTGTTTGGTTTGGGACTGTGATAATTTTAAGTCTTACTAAAGGATTCACCTAGTATTCTTCCTCTCCCCATCAGTCCTTTTTCTATTATGCAGGATATAAATAGCTGAATTATTCACAAGATGAAATTTATGAACCAGATTTTAGTATGGTTACTGTCAAGACAATATTGAGTGATGCCAGAGGAGGTGGGGATGTGAGAGTGAGGGTTGGGCCTTTCCTCACGTGGATAAAATAGAGGCCTTCAGGTAACAGGTCTGAGATGACAGGAACAGAGGATGAGAAAGGAGCTGCTTGGTCAACCAAGTGTCAACAGTATAGTATCTGGGATAAGAGGCAGTAGGAATAGGAGACAGATCTAACTTGGGAACTACTTCTGATTTGGATACCTAATTCGGAACAAAACTCCCTTCAGCTTGTGCCTGGTAGCTAACTGATGGAAGATTTAAAAAAGAATGTAAGTAGTGGAGAAGCAATAAGTGGAAGCATCTTTGCCTACTTGTTTTGCCAGAAGAATACTGTTAGAATTGGTTTCTATTTCATGCAGACATTGATAGGATATCATTTACAATGATGGACATTGTGCCAAGTGCGTCATTTGGGTATATGCTAGAATCTGTCTCTTTTAAGGCTAACTGCAAATACTGTTTTCTAAACTGGATAAATGAGCAATAATTATCAGTGTCACATAAATTAACTAGCTCTTCTCTCACTTCAAGAAGCTGAAATAGTGTTAGTCTGATGCAGAATGGTCAAATGTTGTATGTACTATGCATTCCACTTGAAAATTAAAGAAGTGTATTCTTGAGTTTTAGAAATAAGTTAGTAACTCAGTCCTCACATAAAACTCTCTTGATTTCAATGGAAATGCTCTACATAATAGAGTGGATGGATTTTAAGTCTTCAGCCATCTGATCTGCTTTTCTAGGGATAAATTCAGAGAGACGTAGATATATCTGATCCAGAGTCTATAAAAAAATCAAGAATTAATACCTTCCACAACATTCTAAACTCCCCAGATTAAAGCTGCTGTATATTTTTCTGGAAAAAAAAATGCAAGTGTATATTGAAATAAATTATTAATGCTACTGTAATTTTGTATAGTAATGAAGTATTTTTATCAAAATTCTTCTAGTAATGAAGATATTCTAGGGTATGACATTGTCCATTGTTCATGGAGCTCGGCATATTGAAGAATGAAGCCAAAAAACATACTTTGGAAGCATGGCATATGCAGAACATCATATTAATGCTGTAAAGCTTAGCAAATATCTCTAAGATATTTCCAGGAACTATCTTCCTGCGTAAAAAGGTGGTAAAGGAACTTTTTTCTGCTGGTACTAAGGTTACTGGGGAAAGGGGAAAGTTCATGGATTCGGGAGGCTGTCAGGGTGATTATCCTCAGTTGCCAAGGATGATTCATAGTCTTTTTTCTCTAGAGAAATTACCCATACTGATATGATTATATTAAAGAGGTCTGGCAGATCCTGATCTTAAAACTGTCTGTATCAACCTTTATGGATGAAAAGCTGATGTCATATATTCCAGAATAGGACAACAGTCTGTATTAGACAGACATAGGTGAAAAGATCTGAAGTAATCAGACTCTCCAATACCTCTATATGGGTTAGTCACGTAGAAGATGATTGACTGCCTGATAAACTAGATCCACATAGCAGTTCTTCATTGCTTTATGAATTGTTTTCTCTGAAGCTTTTACTATTCTAAGTAGATGATAACTAGCGCTGTTACAGATGACTCTGCACTTATTAGTCCTGACATGCCAGTGAGAACATGGACACAAGTTTCTCCCTGAAGTCAGACTCGGAGAGATTGTCTTAAAGACTCATAGCCTCAATCTCTTCCTGGATGGAGGAAAAATAAAGGGTTCCTTACCAAAAAAATGTGTCATTTCAAGGTTTTAAGACTTAAATAGGACCCCTGAAAGAGACACCATGGATTAGGGGTGCATTAAACTCAGAATCTGTAACAGAGACACTGTGGGACACACCAATCCCTAAGAATTTTGTGAAGAGGAAAGATAAAAGAAAGATTAGATGGATCTTCAGAATGCTGAATGTACCTCACAGTTTTTATGGAATAATATAACTGAACGGTGCTTAACTCAATTTAAAATTTTACTTTGTGGTTGACCTTTTCCAGATTAATGACACAGTTTCAGTGGTAGAACACGGGAGATGTGCCAGTTACAGTGATTAAATGAAAACATTAAGAGAAACTATATATGTTGTTGCCTAGCAGAGAACCAAAACATTTTTTCCTGAAAGCCACATGAGCTTATTTTCCAGGTCTTAAAAATGGCTGTGCATTGGATGTCAACAGAAAGGAACTGCAAGAGAGAGGTGATTTGTAGTAGTTGTGCTTTGGATGGTAATAATAATTATAATATCCTCAAATACTTTTAATATGAAAATAAATATTGAATTTGAAGAACAGTGCCAGAGCATTAAGGTCACACTCCAGCTATATATTTTAAAACATGCTTCACTCTACTGACTTTAATTAGTCTCTTTTAGATCTTTCTACCAATTTCCAGATGTTACTTTAAATCTGATATGGATAAACTAAGGCTCTTAGTCTTTCCCCCGTTAATCTCTTTTACCTGCTTTCTAATCAGTATGAATAATGCTAACTTTTTACCCAGTCCCGGAACCCAAGGTAGGCTCTGGATGTGTCTTTGCCATCTGACACCTGTGTTCTGAGCTGGGATTAATCTGTTTCTGAACATGCCTGTCTGTGTACTCTAACTATATAAAGACAGCAAAAGCAAGTAATTTGAATTAGATAATTTTCTGGGAGGCTATAGTTGGACATAGTTGGATATGAGATGATGAGGGCATGAATCAAGGATTTAGTGACATGGAAGAATAGAAAAGGTGGAATATGGAAGGGGATCTGGAGAAGGAACTTTTAGTCTTGGCATCATTTGAGACATCTAGGCAAAAAGGTTATTTTCATTCTGCCTGGAGTTAATAAGAACTTTTTTTTTCTTTTTTTCTTTTTTTTTTTTCCTAAAGAATGGCAGATTCATAACTTTTGTTCTATTCGGAACTGAATTAAGATATGTGGGTTGGAGGAATATTACTGAAAAGAAGTCACTCACGGTGTGGGTATTCAAATAACAACAAGCTTTAAACATGGCAATGAAAACTTCAGTGTTTGCACTAGACAAGGAATAGGTGCAGTAACTAAAATCTCAGCATCATGGTTTAAACCCAGACAGCAACTAAGCACCACAAAGCCACTCACTCACTCCCTCTTAGTGGGATGGGGAAGAGGAGAAGTGAGAAAAGTTGTGGGTTGAGAGAAAGACAGTTTAATAGGTAAAGCAAAAACCATGCACACAAGCAAAGCAAAACAAGGAATTCATGCACTGCTTCCTATTGGCAGGCAGGTGTTCAACCATCTCGAGGAAAGCAGGACTCCATCATGTGCAACGGTTACTTGGGAAGACAAAATGCTGTAACTCCAAACAATCCCCTTTCCTTCTTCCAGCTCTATAACCTAAGCATGATATCATATGGTATGGAATATCCCTTTGGTCAGTTGAGGTCAGCTGTCCTGGCTGTGTCCACTCCCAACTCTTTGTGCACTCCCAGGTGGGATGGTGTGAGAAGCAGAAAAGGCCTTGACTCTGTGTGAGCACTGCTCAGCAGTAACAAACATACCCCTGTATTATCACCACTGTTTCCAACATATCCAAAACATAGCCCCATACTAGCTGCTATGAGGAAAATTAACTCTGCCCCAGCCAAAAGCAGCACGTTTAGTCAGAGGATGCGGCTAACTTTTTCTAGTAGAGGGAATAGGCTGGATGTGACAGCCCATATTGTCTCCAGTTCCTGAACACTTGGAGCTGTAACAGCAGCTACGACCCATTAAGCTTATGCTGTCTTCATGGCCTAATATGCAGACTAGGCCATTTTCCTGCGCTTTGGATAATTGCTTTTAAATCAATAAATTTTGTAAAGCACTAGGGCAATTTCTTCCTTTCGATGACACTGGAAGCTAGTAATCTGTCAATGAAAATGTTTCATTTTTTTTTTGGTATGTGAAGTGTGTGGGTTTTTGTTTGTCTCATGTCTATGACATACAAAGCTTGAAACTGTATGTGACAGAGAAAGAGAGAGAGAAAAGCCTCTAATTTGCTTATGTTTTGTATTTTAAATGCTCTTTTATATTTCTGTGTGAAAAGAGCAGGGCTATTAACAACAACTTTTTTCCTTTTTTTTTTTTTTTTTTTTTGTAAATTATCAAAATTGATACTTAGTTTTAAGCAGGAAGTAATCAGGTAAGTTATCTTCTCACTTCTTTGAAACTTGATGCCAAGATCAGCTATCCTTTCCTGAAGATCTTCAGATAGCTTCTTCTTTTTCTTTTAATTTTGAGTGACTGCTCTGTCTTCTCAAAAAAAAACCTGACAGTAAGCATAGTAGCAACAGTGACACACTTACCAGACTGAAGATACAGTTGCTGTATCCCTTATGGAGGTATCTCCAGAATGCCTCCATACAAGGAATATATCTAGTTTGCATTCATACTATGAATATATCTAGTGTACATCCACTTATCTTGTGACTGGGTATTGTGATTCCTTCTCAAGTGGAACTTTTTCTGCTCCCCATCAATAAAAACAGAGGTGTTTCAAGGCTGATAGAGACAGAGACTTCAATTTCTTCAAAACCACAGCTATACATATAAGGTATTGGTTTGTATTTGCATATTACTTTTTGGTTTGCCTATATGGACTCCAATTACAATTAAAATAGATTTTCATTTATTTTTAAAAGGGCTATGAATGTTAACAGGATATGTACATTACCTGAGTTAATATAATTTCTTCAGGCAGACAAGGCACACGAATGTATTCCATGTTTCGACATATTTTTCTACTTCTCTGACAATTTGAAATACAAAATTCTCATCTGCTTCCTTCAAACTTACTGGCCTCCACCACACTGTGATAAAAAAACTCAACAAAAACTGCATGAAGTCTAATTTTTTTTTTCCTTTCCAAATGAATATTCAAACAAGCTGTATTGTCCAGATATCCAAAATCTCCGTGTGGTATTCACTGCAAAGGTTAACGCAATTTCAGAAAGACTGGAATTAATAGATTTCATGGGCATTACTTAAGTAAAATTACCACCTAAGTGAAATGGGAAAACATCACATGAAAAACAAACAAAACTGCCTTGTAAAAAGATGTCTTAAGCCCAAATGAAACAAGAATATCATTGAGCCTAGTTAAAAATCGAGGTGAAAAATTGGAAGAAATTTACAGGGAACTTTGCCATTTTGTTTTACAGAAAATGAATGGATATGTTCCCATTTCTGTGGAAAATTTTGGAGGTACCTCACATAATTTATAATTGATTTTCCACTAAACTGTAGAAAAATCTTTTTTTTTTTCTTCTGCTGTTAAAGTGCAGCACCAGCAAAAATCTGCAGAACATCTTGGCAAATTCTTCAGAAATTAACTCTGCCTCAAAAACCTGAAAGTATAATGTCTTTTTTTTTTTTGTATTTGAAAAAGAGAATACCATGAACGTGTGGAATACATTAATTCTGTAATTCAGTAAAAGGCCATAATACTGTAGTTATAGGAGTACATTTTAGTAGAATATTTCAAATGACACTTTGAGGTACATTTTATACTTTTTAGATTTGAAATATAGTAGTGCCCTTTTAGAGCTCTTGGACCTAATCTATGACTTAGATGCCATGCACCAACAAGTGTCAAACATGCAGTCAGTTTTCTGTTTCCTAGATGTCTGAAAGTGTGGACATTAGAACTTCTTAAACAATCATCTCATGGGTTTTATTACTGTGTAATGAGACTTTCAGGTCCAAGCTGCTGACTGAATTTCATGTAGCAACAAAACTGCTTTATTATCTGGAGAACTGTTAAAGAAATCAGTAGTTTCATTTACCATGTGAGAATTTGTCCCGAATTTGAATGCAGTACAAAGAGCCATTAGAATTAACTTTAATTGACAAGTTCACCAGAAATCAAAGAGAAATAGTTGTCTTCTCCTCTAAGTATAGTTCTATCTGCACTGTTTTGAGGTCTCATGTTTGACATAGATGTGAGTGAGATGTACATTTTTTACTGCTCAGATTGTAACCATGCTGTGGAGGAAGAACTCCTCAGCTAAAGCTGAAGGTCCTTTAGAATTAAATACACATTTTGCTGCTGATGTCAGTGGGACCAGCATTTCCACCCTTAGGTTCCATAAAAATCAACCTGGAACCATTCCCAGTGCTCTTCACTGATTTTTCAAATCTATCTCCACAGCATCTTTTGCAAAATGACTTACTCAGTGGGCTTTACAAACAGCTAAATGAAAGGGTTTCACTTGCTCTCTCAAGCTACAGACTGTAAGCTACCCTTCATCTCCTAAAGCCCTTGAGAATATGTTTTAGTTTAGCTACAATATTAGTTCTGGTCATAGCATCAGTATGAAAAAAAGTGTGTAAGGTTAGTTTTACTGCTATTAGTCTTGAATTTATACATTTCACTTGGCACTGGTGAGATATTCAGATACTCTTTGAAAAAGATTTCTGTTAGTATTTTCTGTCACTGTAGATCCATTATATAGCTTGAAAAGTACTGCTTAAGAGACAGATGTATACCTTTGTTTCTAATTTCCCAACAGTTAATGTTATATTATATTACACATATTATGTTCTAAGATCTAGTTTTGCTCAAGCTTATTTTCAAAATGCCTGTTTCTATCTCTATCTTGATAGAGAGCCAAGGCTGGATATTGTTATATTTTCGGAACTAAAAAAAAAATCTTCAAATACGTTCTAGAATATTAACTGAGAATTTTCAACTGAAATACTAGTTAACTGACAATGTTATTACCATATGATGTCCAAGACAATGTTGACTACTTTCTACATGTAACTGTTTAAAGCTTATGAATTATAGCCAGTTTTGCACTTCAAACAGAGTATTTCTGGTTTAGATAGGATCTAGAATTAAGAAGTTGATTCCTGCCTTCAAAATTGGTTATTTAGTGACTAATTTGGAAAAAAAAAATCCTACTTAATCTTTGACATAGAATTTAGGGCTTTTTCCTTGCAATGGTCTTCTACACGAGATATATCTGTTATTCATATTTTTGGTGAAGATTGCTCATTTGCTTAAGCTCATCGTTTCTACGATGCAGATCAACCAAGCTTCACAGTATTCAAGGTGACACCTCTCTGTAAGACACTAGAGGGAAAGTATGAAATTTTACTTCAAGTTAGCAATCTATTCTTGTATTATTTCAGGTTTCAAACTAATTGTCAGAGAAGCATCCACCCTCTAGAATTTGATTTAATGATTCAAGGCTTCTATTCTCAGATACTTTTGCTACAGTGTACTTTGGCTGTGAAGCTTCTCATGCTAGTATTTATGAGTGTGACATGGCTCCGTTTACTAAAACCACACTAGAATCTTATTTGATTTATGTATGTGACCTATTTATAATTATTTTGGATGCTAATTTTACTTCTTTAAATTTGCTGAGCTGCAAGACTTCATGGATACCATAAAAATAGTCCTTTTTATATATTAATTTATTACTTCTGTAATGATCTGATGCTACTTCATAATCAAACAGTTCCGTATGTTCACAAAGACAAAACTGTAAGGGAAATTAGTGGCAAAAGAACTCTCAGCCCTTCCCCCCCTATTTAAAAAAGAACATTATATCCACAGCCCACGGACTATTATGCACTGCTGCTGTTTCACATGGGCACCAGTGACACGTCCAGGAGCAGTCTGAGAAGTATCAAGAAGGATTACAGAGCCCTGGGAGCAATGGTTAAGGACTCTGGGGCACAGGTAGTCTTTTCCTCAATCCTCCTAATCAAAGGGAACGGGCCTGAAAGAGCCAGTTGAATCTGATAAATGAATAAACGGCTAAAAGAATGGTGCCACAGCCAGGGATTTGGCTACGTTGACCATGGAGCTCACTTTGAGAAGCCTGGTCTACTGGAGGCACCTGCGGAGAAGGGGAAGAATGTCTTCAGCCAACAGCTTGCCAGACTGGTTAAGAGGGCTTTAAACTAACCTTGCTGGGGGAGGGGAACCTCAATCCATCCCACTACTGTCCGTATGGTACCAGTGCCAGCAACAGATGCCCAGAATGTGGGGAGGTATCGCAAGAAAGTAAGGTAAGAGCACCCAAAGAGCAGCTCAAGGGAATAAGAGCTGCTCCAGTCAGCAAGTCAGCTTCACTGGGGGCCCAGCTTAAGTGCCTCTATGCTAACACAGGTAGCATGGGGAACAAACAAGAAAAGTTGGAGATGTGTGCACGCCTGCAGGGTTACAACCTTGTTGGCATCATGGAGATGTGGTAGGATGGCTTCTATGACTGGAGTGTTGGAATGGAAGGATAGAGGCTTTTTAGGAAGCACAGGCAGGGGAGATGAGGAGGGGGTGTTGCCCTCTATGTCAATGACCAGCTGGAGTGCATGGAGCTCTGCCTGGAGATGGATGAGGAGCTGACCAAGAGCTTCTGGCTAAGGATTAAAGGGAGGGCAGGGACAGGTGACATTACAGTAGGGGTTTGCTACAGGCCCCCTGGCCAGGAGGACCGAGCAGGTGAGGGCCTCTATAGATTGATAGGAGCAGCCTCATGATCACAAGCCCTTGTTATCATGGCAGACTTCAACGACCTCAATATCTGTTGGAAGAACAACACAGCAGGACACAAAAAATCCAGGAGATTCCTAGAATGTGTGGATAACTTCCTCCTGCAAGTGACAGAGGGGCCAATGAAGAGAGATGCTATGCTGGACCTTGTTCTCACCAACAAGGATGGGCTGGTGGGGAATACGGAGCTCAAGGGCAGCCTTGGTGGCATTGACCATGAAATGGTGGAGTTCAAGATCCTTAGGGCAATGAGGAGGGTGCACAGCAAGCTCACTACCCTGGACTTCAGAAGAGCAGACTTTGGCCTCTTCAGGGATCTGCTTGGCAGAATACCATGGGATAAAGCCCTGGAAGGAAGAGGAGCCCAGGAAAATTTGTTGATATTCAAGGATCACCTCCTCCAAGCTCAGGAGGGATGCATCCCAACAAAGAGGAAGTCGGGCAAAAATGACAGTCCGCCTGCATGGATGAATAAGGAGCTCCTGGACCAACTGAAAAAAAAAAAAAGAAAGGCTATAGAGGGTGGAAGCAAGAACAGGTAGCCTGGAAGGATTACAGAGAGGTTGTCCGAGCAGCCACTGATCAGGTAAGGAAGGCTAGAGCCCTGACAGAATTAAATCTGGCCAGGGATGTCACGGACAACAAGAAAAGCTTCTATAGGTATGTCAGGGACAAAAGGAAGACTAGGAAGATCATGGACTCTCTCCAGAAGGAAACAGGAGACCTAGTTGCCTGGGACATGGAGAAGGCTGAGGTACTAAATTACTTTTTTTTTGCCTCAGTCTTCACCGGCGAGGGCTCTAGCCACATCACCCAAGTCGCAGAAGGCAAAAGCAGGGACTGGGAGAATGAAGAACTGCCCACTGTAGCAGAAAAGCAGGTTTAGGACCATCTAAGGAATCTGAAGGTGCACAAGTCCATGGGACTTGATGAGACACATCCGCAGGTTCTGAGGGAACTTGTGGATGAAGTTGTCAAGCTGCTATCCCTCATATTTGACAAGTCATGGCAGTCTGGTGAGGATGGAAAAGGGGTAACATAACCCCCATTTTTTTGGGGGGGGGGGGGTCCAGTCATCTGGTGATGACTGCAAAAGGGGTAACATAACCCCCATTTTTAAAAAGGGAAACAAGGAAGACCTGGGGAACTACAAGCTGGTCAGTCTCATCTCTGTACCTGGAAAGGTCATGGAGCAAGTTCTCCGGGAAATCATGCTAAGGCACATGGAAAATAAGGAGGTGACTGGTGACAGCCAAGATGGCTTCACTAAGGGCAAATCATGCCCAACCAATTTGATGGCCTTCTATGATGAGATTACAGCACTGGTGGACAAGGGACGACCAACTGACATAATCTACCAGGATTTGTGCAAAGCATTTGATACTGTCCCACACAACATCCTTGTCTCTAAACTGGAGAGACATGGACTTGACCATGGACAGACCACTCAGTGGATGAGGAATTTGCTGGATGGCTGCACTCAAAGAGTTGTGGTCAACAGCTCAATGTTCAAGTGGAGACTAGTGATTAGTGGCGTTCCTCGGAGGTCGTTATTGGGACCAGCCCTGTTTAACATGTTTGTCGGTGACATGGACAGTGGGATAGAGTGCAACCTCAGCAAGTTTGCCAACGACACCAAGCTGTGCGGTGCAGTCAACATGCTGGAGGGAAGGAATGCCCCCAGAGGGACCTTGACAGGCTGGAAAGGTGGGCCCGTGCCAACCTCATGAAGTTCAACAAGGCCAAGTGCAAGGTTCTGCACATGGGTCAGGGCCATCCCAGGCACAAATACAGGCTGAGTAGAGAATGCATTGAGAGCATCCCTGAGGAGAAGGATTTGGGGGTATTTGTTGATGAGAAGGTCAACACAAGCCAGCAAGGTGCACTTGCAGCCCAGAAAGCCAATGACATCCTGGACTGCATCAAGAGAAGCGTGGCCAGCAGGTTGAAGGAGGTGACTCAGCCCCTCTACTCTGCTCTGGTGAGACCCCACCTGGAATATTGCATCCCACATAAGAAGGACAGGGACCTGTCTGTATGATCTTTAAAGGTCCTTTTCAACCCAAAGCATTCTATGATTCTAAGTTTCTACTCCTGCCATTTATTGTGTTAGCTCAGGTTATAAAGGACTGTCTTATGATTCTAAAAGCTATGATTCAGATGAGGACCAGTAGACTACTTCAGGTCAGACCTCTACTTTTTAAGATAAATTTCAGGAAATTACACTAAAAATACTGCAAGAGTGTTAAAATTGCAAAGTCAAGTACTTCAAAGCTGTGCCAAAATTGAAGATACTTGTTCTTTTTCCAGTAGACCTGTGTGTATATATTACAATGATGCTTTTAACTGTGCTTTTGAATCCTAAACACGTTTCTTTGCTCCAATGATGAGGCAAAGTTGTTAAGGACAAAAGCTGGAAATTTTAACTGTTATGAAGGACAGATTAAATAAAATCAGATTTAGTGTACCCGAAGAAGAAGCAATCTAGATTTTTTTGATGAGCACATTACTTCTCTACGTCTGACAAACAACAAGGAAATAATTTTTTATGTTGCCTTCCAGTTTCAGTGTCAATTTCTTAAAATGAGCAGGACAATCCATACTTTTCAGAGCTATAGTTTCACCATAATCTTATCCTTCAGAAGGAGAAGACTATAACAGGCATTTTACACGTCTATTTTGCTAGCTATGAGAACTAGACAAAAAATGTGGCTCTGGATTACAACTATAGAAAGTAGAGGGTGTAGCAAATCCAGAAGCTAATAGACTGCAGACTACATAATCTATCTGTTTTAGCAAGTGTGCATTGCTATACAAATAGATTAGCAAAGCAGAGCACTTGGTGCTGAGGACCCAGCATATATACTATCCACATTTCCAAGATCTCTCTTTGGATAAGACTTAGTAAGGTTCCCTGGACCAAAACCATGTAATCTGAAAACCAGCAGTCTGAAAGACTAGACCTTCACTGTCTGTCTGTTCCTGCACTTTATGGACGGCACCGACAGGATGCACATTCCAATCTGGTGGCCAGCTCAGGACAGCGAACGTTATACAAAACTACAATGGCCTGAATGTTTACTGGGGTTAAAAAAAGGGAGCTGAAAAGCTGCAGCACACCAAGTGGTGCCTTCTTACCAAGAAAACAAGAGAGGAGGGAAGAAGCATTGCTTGCCCTTCATTTCATTGCCACGTGGTGGGGGAGAAGGGGGTGTGCAGGCAGGGAAGTGGGATAAAGCTAGTATTGGCTTTGCATGACCTTGTATAAGACATTATAAAGCTAAACAGAGCCATCTGACTACTCTCTGTGGGGCAGAAAGGTACCCTCAAAAAGGAAACTTTTTGCCCCTACTGATACAAGAGCTTCTCTCCTTCTCTTCCCCTTTTTTCAGTACTTCAGTGAAATGATTTATCCGTCCTGTGCTTATGCTTTTGGCTGAAGCACCTATTCCTAGAGCTGCTACACCCTTCCAGCCTAATCATGAGCCATTAACACCCCATGGCTTGCATACCCTGCCTTAAAGGTCCTCACAGCTGGACCTCCTCAGTCCCAGCAACTACCTCCCTCCTCCCACTCACAATGCATTCAGCAGCCAAGCTCTCTGCATGCCTATTCCCCTGCAAAGTCAGAGAGGGACCACTGTTCAACAGCCCATGGCCCAGGCATGTAGCTTTAAGGAACAGCCAAAAATCTGAGTGGGAGGAACACCTGCAGCTCAACAGAAATGGGTCAGCAAAAGTGTTCAAACAACAACAAATTTTTATTCCCTGAGAGGGCCAACATGACCCATAACTTTTCAGGAAACAGAGAGGGAGGAAGATTTGGAATGGGGAGTGAGTGAATAGGAAAAATGACAGAAAAGAAAGTGGAGGAGCCAATATTCCCACCACTCAGAAATTCCTTAGTAAGATAGTATGGCCCACTAAGGACTAAAAATACCCCCAACATGCCAATGTAGCTGTTATTCCACACTCATGATTACTGGGAGGACTAGAAAGGTCCCAGCAGATGCCTTGCTGTGTGAAGCCTGCTGAAAGGTCTTGCCCCTCTGGGCCAATTTGAATGCCCAAGGGGTGTTTCTGAGTACTGAAGATGGATAGCATTTATTTTGAGGGGATGGAGATCCCATGTCAGAGTCCAGCTGCCCTTTCTCCTCTAGTGTCTCCTGCAGTTGGCTCACTCATTGTAGCCAAGGAGTAGGGTTTTGGAGCAAGTGCCACAGGAGCCACTCCTCACAAAATTTCTCCAGAGCTTCCTGCTCTCAAGCCTATGGGCAAGTGTGCTGGAATCTGTTCTCTAGGTGGCCCAAGAACTACTGTGGAGTCTGCTGCTCCTGTCTCTTATTTTCACCATTCTCAGCACCCTCAGGTCTTCAGTACTGCATCAGGTCCTTGAGGCTAAACTTCTGGAACGGCCTCCTGCCTGCACCAGTGAGGAGGTAAGGCACTACAGAAGGAGATGGGGCTGCCAGTAGGAGCTTTTCTTCAGCAATGGAGTCTGAGGCACTAAGGAAAGCAAGTCTGTTGCTCCTTGATTCCATGTAAAGGTGCAACACAGCTGTCGCCTATAGCCCTTCCCTACACCAGCAGCAGGTTCTAAAGCTTGTGCCCTGCTGTGTTTAGGAAGTGTAATGGTCTTTGGACAGACATCTTGGGCACTGCATTAGCATGGCATATTCTGTGTGTGACTTTTTCAGTCACTGAGACAGGAAAAAGGCACTCATACAGGGCAGGAAATTACTTCTGACATGGCTAGTTGCTGAATGCAAGACTACTCTCACAGTTCTAACTGAATTGTGTGCAAAGGCATTAAGCCCTTGCAGAGAAATAAAAAATCATAGGGTTGGTATCATAGGGTTATTCAGTTCAACCTCCTGCTCAAAGCAGGGTCAACTATGAGATCAAACTTGGAGTTTTAATCTCCATTGCTGATCTAAGACTAATGCCTTAGTTCTACCAGAAACCTCTTAGGATCCTTTTCTTCCACTGCAGGAACATGTGTGAAGAAGCTATACCTTTAACCAAACTGGAATCCTGGACACTGGGAAAGGATGTTTTTGATGCTGGCTGTGGCAAGGAGCAGGCTTTCTCAGATCTTGCTCTTTCTTTTCAGGGCTGTTTTGCACGATCTGGTGATGGGGCTCACGGACCAGTGTGACAGGCTGCACTGTTATCTAGAGCCTCCAATGTGAAGATCTTACAAGACAAGGTAGGAGAAATCTGACTAAATGTCAAGCTCAGTGGAGTGCTTCGAACCAGAAGAGGTCAAGATTTTCCATAGTAGTGGAATGCTGTTGTACTGTCACCAAGATCTCTTTGTTACCCCTGCCTTCAGGAAAATGCCAATCTTCTTAATGAACTTTATTGAGCATCTATCACCAGTTTACTCAGACCCAGCAGCAGTTGTACAGTTAGCCATGATGCTTCTGCTGGGTAACCCTGCTGCTGGAGAAACGTTTGGACCTCTCCCAGTGCAGGCTGACACATGTCATGTCCTTGGAGGCTTAAGTAACACCTTGAAGGGTCTTCTTAGAAGCTTCCCATTGCCATTAGGGAAAACAGAATTTGAAAATGTGGTGGGAGGGAAAAAGGAGGTAATAAAAAGAGTCTGAGTACAGAAATGAAAATAATAAAGTCAGGTAAAAAAGAAGGGATATTGAGGCAGGAGAAAGGGTGGACAGATGAAGAAGTGCAGTTGCAGAGTCTTGAGAGCTGGTGTACAATAATCACATAAAGGCATAGACATATTTTGTCATTTTATATTGTATGAAACGTGCTCCAGAGTATTAGATCTCAACAGTATGAGAGCATTGTGTTATTGTATGTGTACTTGATACAATCTGGAAGACTTTACAATAATGCAGTTTCCTCACCAGCAGTTGTTGTGCATTGGTGGGTGGTCACTTGGACCAGAGTTTCTGACTTGGCTCCACAATCTGAATCAATACCTAGTAAACACGGATGAGTGGAGTACTTGCTTTAAATGCCACACTAGAACTCTAATGTTCTAGTTACTTTTCTATGTTACTTTTCTGTCTGTCCCCAAGGCCTGTTTTTTGAGCTAATTTACTATTGCTTTTTATCTTCCCTTTCAGGGGGATGTTACTTAGATCATTGAAATTTACCATTAAATTTTCCAAGAGACAATGGTGGAAAGAAATAAGACAGCTTATTGAATTAATTACTGACAAATATCTGTGCTTCTCTTATGTACTTATTGGAGTCTTTTTTTTTTTTCTGAAAGTGTTAGTTTCTTTTTTTATAATTCAAGCTAATTGTCTTTGACTACTGTATAGTACTAAGGTGTGGATTTCAGATTTTTGTTTTAATTAAGCTATTTTCATCAGAACCATTGTAAAGGTTATATTATTATTTTGTTTATCATTGTAACACTTTATCAATAAGATTCTTTCTGGGTTGTTTTCTTTTTAATTTATTTTTATCTTCTAAGGCCAAGTTATTAATTTCTTTAGTGCCAATATTCAGATGTCTGCTGTTCACATTTTGCATCTTAGATGACCTTCAAAATAGTCAGTATTTTGCCTTAGTAAATTTAACTTTTTTTTTTCCAGGATGCTGAAGATTCTCTCTATGACTACGTTCACAATTTTTCAATTTTCTGGAATTTTTCTAGTAAATAATGGATTAGTCTTCAGGTTTTGATACGTGTATGCAGCTACATAAAGATAATTTCTGACCATTTCCCTTCAATCATGTCTGTATGCACATTTGTGTTCATCGTAGGAAAGAGCTACCAACATTTAGAGCATTCCAGCTAATCCACAGCAGTAGCTACCACTGACCCTCCTGCTATTTTGAACACGTGACACATGGCATGAGGAAGCTTACTTGGTTTCACCAGTCTGAGTGTAACACGTGCCATCACAGAGTCTATGTGGAGTCACTAGCATGTTGTAAATTCACAGCCAAGTCTTCTGGGCTATAATGTCTTCATTTAGAAAAGCCCTTTATCAATTGCTGCCAGAAAATTAAATTAGTAATTTAGAGGTTTCCTCAGCTAATTTATTTAGGACACTGGAACTTAAAGTGGATTGTAAATGTTTAATTGTCACAAATACTACTTCACATCCTCCTTTGTTATTCATGGAAGTAGATACATAACTTCCATCATTCCAAATGCCACTGGAATATCTAGTGAACATTTCTGCTTTTCCTTGATCACACTTCACCACCTTGCTGTTTGAATCTAGCTATTGACTCATAATTAATTCACTGAGTTTATTGTTTCTGGAATTTCTTTTTAAATGCCTTACTATTTAAAATTTGTTGATTTATGGTAACTCATTCATTCATTTGACTTACTGACTTCGTTACCCACCTGTTTCTATTTGTAGTTTATAATCATTCTCATTTCATTGGTTTTTAATTCTCTCTCCATATACACATGCACATACATGTACATATGCACATGTACTATATGCTTGTGTATGTATATAGGTGTAAATACACAATTCCTGTTATTGTTTTCACCAAGAAAGATATCTTCTTGGTTCAAGTATATTTTTCTTGAATCTGAGGAATCTTGGCTTCTTGGGCATCCAGCAAGATGTTCTTGAAAAATTCCCAGTTGTTTTAGCACTTCTTCAGTTAAATGCATGTTCTCAGCTCTAATCTCAGCTGTTCCTCTAAGTTTCAAAAACTGCAGGTTTAAAAGGATCCAACAAGAGATATTTCAGGTTGATGACATATCCTGTTTGCATTAAATAAATCAAACCTCATTTCATTAGGTAATTTTTCAATTTTCAATTTTTATAAAAGCCATTAACTGTTCCTTATTTATCATAATGAAGTCCATTATGGTGAGTAATTGATAATGAACATTACTGAGTTACTTGATAGCCCATGCAGGATTTCTGTGTTAAAGAAAAAATCCATTATTTTTAGAAATTTCTGAAGTTATATTACTGGTTGTTTAGACTGAGAAAATGATCTGCAGGATGAAAGACATGCTAACAATGTTTTATTTTCTGCTTGTAATAAACAGATTTTTTTTTTGTGGGGAAGCTTATCCTATATTTTTGTGAAATGTGGCAGTCTGTTACAGATACCTCCCAGTTTGATTTTGTTTGTTTAACTAATTAATACTTTAACCACAAACACTGGGGAGTCCACTCAGTCGTCTATGAATTTCTAATCATGTAACAGGATATTGGATGCAGCATATCACCACCATCTGACCCAGTTTTCCCCTGTAGCTTTTACAGAACACATTAGACATGAAATGCAATCCTCCAAAACCCATAGGACATACCCCATCAAGTTTCTCTGTTATTAATCACATAATTTCTCTTCTCCTACATGACCACTTCCAACTACTCTTATTGATGTTCCAGGCTCCACACAATAGTATTCATAATACCTCTCAGCATACTTCTTTGGTTTTCAGTTTGTCATTAAAAAATGGTGCTTTTAGTTGGCTTATGTTCTTGGATATTTATGTCTTATTCTGTCATCAAGATTCTCTCCTTTCATGTAGTTTGAGTAGATTAAGTCTTCCTGACTACTTCATCTGTCAGCCAGAAGACTGGTACATATTTTGCTGAGATGAAGGCCATAAAACCATGTGACCTTTTATGTCCTTAGAGGTCATTTTTGTGTTTTATTGAACCAAAATCTTCCCTTACTTCATCTACCACCCTTACTATGAACTCCATTATCTTCTGTCTGCTTTTTAATCTTACTTGAAAAATAGCTTAACATTTCTAAAGTATCAAGTGGATTAGCTTTTTTCAGCTTTTCTCAGCTCCCTGGTTGATGAATGTTGTTAGTGGCTGAAAATCACCTGAAATAAATAAATATTCCTAGCTTCAAAGCTTATTATTTGTCTTTAGTGCTTCCTGTTGGGTGGGAGAAATCATCCTGCTGTCTGTGATGTATTGTGGAATACACCTTAGGCACATGCCCAAGATACTTCTGAGGCATTTCTGAGTACCCTGGTTTGAGCTGAACATAATCTCCTTGAATTTTCCTCTGCTAAACTAATAGATTAGTTCTTACATGCTGTTCTTTTCCAATGTCTTACTCAGTATCAGGTAGTTATTTGATACTTCCAGCTGGGGCAATAGACTCTAGAGACTCTTAAAACCAGCAATGAGAACAGACTGTTCTTCATATTTTCTAACTTGATTTAGTTACTTGTCATTGGAAGACTGGAAGATCTGCCGTGATATTGACCCAGCTGATCCACCTGGAAATCCCATATATGCACAGTATATGAACTTCAGTATCACGGACTTCTTCCCTATTTTGGTCACCAGACTGAACCTCATGTAAAGGTTAAATCATTTCTTTTCACAATGCAGGATACAGAAAATACTAGATTTGGTGTTGGTCATAGAAAATGATGACTGTTCATCTTTGTTGCTATAGCAAAACCACATGTATACAGCAAAGCTTATAAACACTAATCTGCAAATTCTGATGGAAAGTTTGCTACTAGCTCCTCTATTTATACTTCACAGGGTCTGTATTAGCTAGCTTTTACTCATTGTTTAAGTCAGTCCCATCCTGTGTCAAGAGTTGTCAGCAAAGTTCAAACACCAGATGAAGATCATGCAGCTCAGGTGGTATGTGTGAAAATCAATAATACATTCCTGTAATTGTTCATAAAAGATCCAAAGAGGAGGATTTACTGGGCTGCATATCCAGCTTTTTCCTTTCATGATGATATACTGTCTAAACTCCACTTTTGGTCTCTCTCTGTTTGCTGCCCTGGCTGCTCTATAGCTTGGTTCTGCTCCTTGATGTGGAAGCATTTTGAAATCATTATGCTTTTGTTTTCTATGAGGCAAGATTTATAGGGAAGGTAATATCCTTCATTAGACTGTTTGGTTCATTTGGAAAAAATGGACATTCTTGCAGGGTCAGAGTCCCTTCATTACACTTGTTTTCTGCCTGCTTGTTTTTTCCATTTCTGAGACCTCTGCTTAGAGAAAGCAAGCCTGCTCATTTTGTCCTTTTCAGTTGCTACAGTTTTGTCCAGTGTAATAGAGAGAACACATGTACTTATGCTCTTTTGTGGAGACTTCTGTGCTTGTTTTTCCAAAATCCAAAATAAAAATAATAAAACTAATTTTAGGCCAAACATCTGTATTTTGGCCCTGGTACATGGAAACCTCACTCCCTCCAGGTTTTTTGGAAGAAGTCCTGGACTGATATGATCAACTTCTTTTTTGTTAAAGCAAGAATAAAAATCTGCTTTACCAGTTACGTAAGAGGCAGAGAAAGACCCTATGGAGAACAACAAGATATATGTATTGATTTTAAAATGACAAATAGAAACATTCCAAATATTTGTAAATTATTTCTTCTGCTGCTTACTCCCCAAGTAATGGCAAAACAATCCGTGTTGAGTAAGAGACCGTAGGTTGTGAATATTTTTAAGGTTCAATGCAGTCCTGAATTCCAGACCCATGCATCTTCTCAGATATCTAGCAGAGTTTATGTAAGTTTTGACTGAGTTAAATACCAATATATTTTCTACTTGACAGCATGACCTATACATAGGCAAAAAGTTCTTACACTCTTCTAGTAATCCCATTCTGTGCTTTTCTCACTCTATTTACTTCTCCCTGAAATGATCATGACCTTCTGCCAGATTTTCTTGAAGGTTATGCTAATCTTTATTGGCAAGAGAAACAGTAGCTGGAGCAAAACAGTGAAAGAGAATGCCACATGAGAATGAACAGCATGCAGAGCGTGAGAAGTTTCTGCAATAGCTGGAACTGGAGCAGCTTTGTCAGCATGCCGTCCCTGGAGCAGTAAGTGGGGATGTACACACTGAAATATCCTAGAATGAAATCTTAATTAATTTTCTGGTACTCAAAAAGGCATTTGTGATAAATCCTTTGCTAAGGCAACTGGGTGCACCTCAGGTACTTTCTATGAAGTTTTACGCACATCATGCAGCCCCTCATTTGGTCCCAAATCTAATTTATTTTGTGTTTCAATCCAAATGAATGTGTCTATCTGGCTTTGTGAACAAATGGAGAAAGATCTCCATATCTATGTTCCTCTTGACTGAGAATTCTGTGTATAGCCTTTCACAAACAAATGGCAAATGTGTTTATGTGCAGGGTCAAGATAACTTCCTGTACAACATTCTGATCTGATATCAAGTAACTACAGCTTAAAACATGGCCAAAATTAAACTACCTTATGTTAGACTCATGCTGATCAGTATATTTAACAAGATGGGAGTAGTCTCATGGAGTGGTGAGAAGGGGTCAATGCCACTCTCTGTAAGGAAGTGGAACTGCTGCTGCTTCCTAGTAGATCCCCAGCATTGCAGTTTAAGCCACTTCAGGATCTTGAACATTGCAACATCTGTAGTGTGGTTCAGGGCCAAAATGCAAACAGTTATGTCACATCTACTTTACAAGATGGAACGTGGTTTAACCAAGTTGAGGGACAAGCATGCTGTAACGAGGCCCCACAATATGTTTGTTTTTGTAGCGCAGATGAACCCTAAATTAGTACCAGATGTCAGTACTAGACCTGCTGTATGGGCAACACAGCAGGGAACTAGCAATTATGGTGGAGCCACTGTGAGGCCATATTTAAGGTTGCATTCTGTTTTACACTTACAGTGAGAATTCAGTCTTTTCCTATTATAGTAAAACACCATATTGCTCCTTCCAGTATTGGTCCATGTGTGTATCTACTGGGGGATGACAAAGAGCCTTATGCTCTCAAGCCAAGGTATTTTTTGCCTTTGGAGTGCCCAAAAAGCACATATATGCCCTATTTCTATTTGTGCTCAGCACTGAGGTCATGAAGAGTGGTGCAAGCTTCTTTCTTGGTTTGCTTCAACTGCTTTGGCTTCAGATGTAGCTCTGCTCTCATCACAGGCTGCAATGTTTTTGGCCTTGTGATCATCTTTCTGTCATTTTGCTCGTTAGTTTGTTCATTAGTTACTTAGCAATTTTCTTTGTTTTCCTGCACTTTTTTTGTTGCCAAGAACTTCCCTCTTGGCAAACAGGGAAAAGAGGAGATTTTCAGTTTGAGTTAAGCCACGTGGCTTCCAATAGCTTTTAGTTCTTTGCCTCAGAACAATGTAGTCCCCTATCCCACATGGCTTTTTTTGTGACACGGTCTTCATGCTTGCAACTCCCATTGCATGTGTTGAGGACATGTGTCAGAAATAAACCTTATTGTCAGGAAGACAATTCCTTATTGTCAGAAATAATCCCTTATTCTGAATATTCTGCTACCTCCAAATCCTTCACTTCCTCAGCTAGAAAAGATCTTGAGTGCAGTCTCTTGATTTTAACTGAAAATTCACAAGGACATCTTGAAACACCAGTGGGACAATTCAGAGGGCATGGACTTCATGCTTAGAAGGTATTTTTTTTCTCATTAATGTCTGCATAGTTTTTCTTTGGTGCAACAGAGTGCATGGGGAGTTCAAGGAAGACAACTCAATCCAAAGTCTTCAAAAATCTCTTGTTTGTTCCTTGCTTTTTAACTTCCACGACTTAGTGGTCCCATAGGTGACATCTATAAAAGTATACTGTAAAGGGCCATGATTTCGGATTTGATTACCATTCTCTGACAACCCACAGTGTTTAGCTGGTAGCACACATCTTTGCACAATTTTGATGCACGCCAGCTAGTACTCTCCAAAGTAGTACTCAGTTTTGTTCAGGGCATAATAAGCGCCAGGGAGTGTTCCTAGAAAATGATATGGATAAGATCACCTTGTTTTGGGTAGGAGTGGAGTGTAGCTATGAGGGCATGTTTGCTCTTGAGAGTATGCCACTTGTTCTAAAGGCCAGAGAATGGTCCCTGAGGTGTTTTATTTGTTAGTGGAGCTGTAGCCATACTGTTCCTGAAGAGGTTCAGATGTACATTTTTATCAATAACTCAACTCATACATGGCAGTGGATTCCTGTGATGATACAAAATCACCAGGAACAGTAGGAAGTCTTTGGTATCGAACCACTGAAATAAAAATTGTATCTTCTGGGAACTGTTTATCCAACTGCATAGACCCTTTTGGTCACTCCACAACCGCACGGGGACCTATTGTCATTCAGAGACAGATCTCCACATTGTTTCAGCTGCTAGAAATTATTCTTCTAATAACACTTACTCATTCCACAGGATTAGAAAAACTCAAAACTCCATATTTTATTCCTCTCTTCACTCTTCTCACCATAACCAAAGAGATTCTTATGCTATTGTGACTACACAATGCATAAAGGTTTCATTAGTACTGGGACCTCAATCACTCCCATTTGGCTTCCTGTATTCTGACTCCTCCTTGAACTCCTTGAGTGAGGAACAAATCTTACAATATTCACAAAAACATCATTAAAGCTGACTCATTCTTAGCCCCTCAGAATTGCAAAAGGTGCTTTTTTGCATTTGAGCTTCTCAGAAGAAAGATACTCATAATCAGTTCCATGGGCTTAGGGTCCACTCTTATGAGTGCCTACAGATCTTATTAGCCTTAGTCTTTTCTATAGGCAGGCAAACTGTGGTAGACTGTACAGCTCAGGATTCTGGAGTGTGATCACAACTTTGCAACCTGTCAACCATCTTCTTCAGCTCCAACGGCACTGCAGTGCAAGGATACTTAAAGATAAGTGCCACCTAATGAACTACAGTGCTCTGAATCTACTATCTTCATCTCCTCTAGATGAGTCTGTAGTCCTAGGAGATTATTTAAAGTGGTTCCAGAAACTCCTCAGGTGGTCCAGGCTTTTGTGATCATAATCGAGGAGTAGAAGGTTGTATTCAGTTTTAAATTCATTCAGTCTGTTTAGGAAGGAGACAATTCTAAATACATGCCAGCATGCGAGTTATTTGACCGGCTTGTGGGGAAAAAGTATTGATTAATTTTGAGGAAGGCAGCCCTGAACAAGCAAAGTTGGCTGTGCTACCAGGGAGATGTGCCTCTGTCTATGGCACAAAGCTGTGTGCTACTGTTAACTTTACCTTTCCGTGTTTTTCTTTTCTGTTTTGCATTAAATGTGTTACACCCTTACAATGTGGTATTGTTGCACATTAATCTAAGGAAACTATGGAAACAGATACTGCCTCAGAAGAGAAGCAAGTTCGCCTTCAATGCAAGATAATATAATTTCAAGAATATTCAGTATATTTTCAATAAAAGAGGAATCTCAAGACTACTCTAAAAATAAGACATCTTTACCAGGTCTGAAGGATCATATCGTGGATCCATATTTTGAAAAGAATTCTTTTAGCATACAAAGTTGATGGAGAAGTGTTTGTTTCCTCCTATAGGTAAACATGCCTAGCATGCCAGATCCCAGCCTGCTTTAGCGATATTGTGCAAGGAGCTTGACAAATGCTGATTCTACAGTACATCAGTCATTAGCCTAGATTAATGGAAGGCTGTTTCAGAGTTAGAGAAAAACAGGCATAACACTAATGCTGATGAAATATATTATGTGACACACTCTGAGCAAATGCTTCCCAACCAAGGGATTAAAGAGTGGGATTTATGAAACTTTTACTAATTAAAAGAGGGGGAGGGTATTCTGAATATTGATCTCTTGGATGATGTTCCAGTTGATAACCATGCAGATGAATGAGATTAGGGAATAGGGGAGACAGGGCCTTGCATGATGCTCTCTCTTTGAAACCTCGTGGCACAATTACGATACCCTGTAATATAAATTAGTCCTGGGGCTGTTAAAGGTTTAGAGCTCACATAACACCTAACAGCTCACTTAAATTTTGACTTGTCTGTGTGAGAAAAAAAAAGAGGAAACTCCCAAAATAGTTTGCTGTCAGTGTCTCAGATGTTTTTTTTTTCCTTTGGTTACTGTAAGCTTCTCGTATCTGGCCCCACAGTTCCTCTGTTCTCTCCCTCACATCTGTCCTAAATATTTCTGCTAAAGTCATATTCATTTCCTCCCACACATTAGCACTCCATTGATTTCCTGTCACTTGCCATGTCAAATTCAAGCTGTTCATCTTTACCTACAACGCCCTTATTGTGTGCCCCCGCCTATATATCCAGTTTCATTCCCTCTGACTCCCCCTCCCACATCCCTTATCTGGAAATGACCTCAGTTCACAGGATTTGTGGCCCACAAAAGAAAAGACAGGAGTGAAACTGCTTTTAGTCAAAGCCCTGCTTTCCATAACAAGTCATACCTGCCTAACTGAAAGTATGATTTTAGGCCAATATAATAAAACCAGGGCAGCTTTCTCTTGGAGTATTCCTTTTATCGTTGTTTAAGCTTATGATACATACATTAGTTTACATTAGCATGTGGAAGATGAACTGATAAAACCATTCTGAGAGGCAATATGACTATTAGAGATGAAAAGAAAATAATTTTCTTCTATTATACCTTTTTGGGATTTCAAAAGAAAAAAGAAAAATCCTGTCTTCCCATTGAAACAAAGCTCTCAGAGCATTGCTAGAAATGAAAAAGACCTGCACCAGGAATATAACAGTGAGGCATGACAGGAAGATTGATTTCTTGTGAATCAAACAGAAGAAAGTCTTCATCCTAGGTGTTTCCTAATTTCTTACATTTTGCCTATTTACTGTATCTGGAGGGAAGCTACCTCTTCCTCTGTCTCTTGCTCATCTGCTCTTCCTAACTTCCCAGCATGTCTTAGCTATTTTTTGTCTCTTTGCTTATTGGCTTTTTAGGCATGGTATAGAAGAGATGGGCATCTAGAGCAGCTTTAAGACAAGAGCGATATAAAGAAGAGCTTTGCATGGTACACTGTACTAACTATAATTGTGTACATTTTGCGCAGGGATCTGTTCCAATGTAGCAATCTAGTTACCCTATATCCCATCGATGCATCCCTCTGTGGATAGGTACACTCAGTCTTTGCTATGTCCTAATATGCAGTATGTCTTCTTCTGCCCATTATCAATATGTCTTTGAATGTAGTTAGTTCAGCATTAACAACTGACTTCTAAAATCACTCAAACTTTCTCATTTCCCTATTGCTTTTCCCAAAGCGAAATCTGATTGTCAGGGATAGAGAGGCAGGTCTTTTTCTCCTGTCTACACTGAAACAGAAGGCTATACCTACCTGCACGTACACAGGCAGTACTTCAACTCCTAGTAGCTCTGTGTTCCGTTTTATGTACCTAGTCACATCACCTAAACGTTTGTATGCAGGTTTTATATTTAAGACCTGTTAATTCTTTCTTTTTCTCATCAGAAAGAAGATAAACATTTGGGAATGCTTTTCTTGTTTAGAGACTGTAGAGTTAAACAATAGCTGAGTAAATTTGACACTAGTTTTCTTAGAAAACTCCTGCAAAATGTATCACAAGGTTGGGGCAAGAAGTGTCCTGACTGCTGTCATGCTACTGATGCTTGCACAGGGGCTGCTATAAGTGTCTAGTTCTCTTGAAATAAAACAGATGAAGGGAGAAGCTAAGAACACGCTGCATACTACACACGTGTGTGCACGTTTGTGTGATGGCTAGGGTGATTTTCTTTCTGAATTTGTTTTCTTTGAGACTGAAGGTGAAAACAAGTGGCCCTGTCTTTTATTAAAAGGTCAAATTCACCCACAGTGTAAATGTGTTTTGGCTTCCTGGTTCTCCCCACCTGAGCTAGCAGTGACTTTTCTTCCAGCACGTTTATTCCAGTATCAGCAGAGATAAAGCAAATTGATGAAGAAGGGGTGGGGACTACACTAGAGGCCACAGGCAGGGAGCTTTTCGTGCAGCCTCTTAAACACATTGGTTGTAGTTTGGGACTTTTCAAAGCTGCACATGTTGAGTAATATCTGCCAATAAACACAGCTCAGTGGGTGAGAAATCTGTCTGCCTCTTGCTGAGGATTAGAAGAGAAAAGACACCAAATGAGCACTTTCTTCACACGTGGGTCTTGCCCCTCACTGGGGTACTTGCCCCTGACCTAATCCTGTTCCACTTTGTCTCCCTTACTCCCTCTTGTCTTCCTTCCCCCTTCTACTCTTCCACTTCTGCACTACTGGTGGTCTGCTGCATGCTGCACAGATGTTTTCCCCATGATATTATAAGATTATTTTTCAAGTGGCTTCTTGGAACAGATGTTCCAGTGTGTACACTCTCCTTCCCTTGGCTGAAAGTGCTCTGCGCAAAGAGCAGATTGCATTGCTGCTCTCCTTTTGATCTAAAGAGCGAGCACGAGAAAAAAAAAAAACCTACACAAATGATGCTGGTTTTCATTTCAGGCTGCTTGGCAATGGTGCACCTGGGTGTGTGTCTCCTGCTTCTTTTCTCCCCCATCACTAGGGCTGCTTGCAGATGTTTTTTCTGCGCCTTTCTTCTTCAGCCCATTTTTTTCCCTGTGACCCAATACTTTACTCCCACTGCTTTTAAATTTTCTTTCATCTAACACTCTGGTATTCGTGCTTCCAAAATCATTCTCTGACCCATTGCCAGCACCTCATCTTCATCTTCTCCTTCCTTTGGCAACTCCTGGACTGTGAGGATGGATTAGTCTCATGTGTTTGGGTGCAAGGCCTGTCCCCTTTCTTGTCTTTTCATTTTGAGTTCAGATTCATTGCTTAGCTTCTCTTTCATTGCCCCAGTGAATTCACCTGAATATTGCTGCTTCTACTTTTTCATTTTATTTCTCACATTAGGTCAGGAAAATTTTCAAGAGCCAGAGGTCTTGTGATGTCAAGGGAGCATCTTTTTCAAGTGCCACTTAATTTATAGATATAACAAAGGCATGACACAAGGAGGTTATGAAATGTACACTATATTTTAGGATTCTGCAGCTAGGCTTAACCCACTGAAACACATCTTCTGGGATTAAAAAAAAAATTTAAAAATCTTTATTTGATCACATCCAGTCTTTCAAATAGACAGTATGTCAGCTTCAACTTTGGGTGTTGGCCTTCCTTAAAAATTCAACTTACATGAATCCAGTCTTTAGGGAGAAGAATAAATATTGCAAATCTTTTCCAAGCCAATAAGATAGAATTTGGGAGTGGGTTCCTAACCTTTTATTAATCAGCTTCAGTTGATTCAGGATGATTTACATCAGCAGAGAATTTGGTTTGGATATGTGCTCAAAAAAATCTGGCCATTATTATTCCTGTTTTGATATGGCCAGCACTGTATGTACCCATTACTTCTTTTTAGAATGTCCTCTTATGGAAAAGTCCTGCAGAATTTATTGGGGAATGACAACCTTGAATATGAATACATAGGATTCTCTAACAGGAAAGTTATTTCTTCTTTGTTCACAATTTGTCCTAGATTCCTCCAGAAATGCTAATAACCTTTGATGATTTATAGACTTGCAGAGAAATTTCTCTAGAACTCAACAGGGGTAAACTTACTAAGTATCATACCTTCCCAGGGAACACTTAAACCACAATTATAACCTTGTGAACCCTTCCCTTCTCTAACTCCCCTTGTAAGATTTTTCTAGGGTATTGTACTGCAGTGTGTATCATAGAATCATAAATGGTTAGGGTTGGAAGGGACCTTCAGAAGTCATCTAATCCAACCTCCCTGCAAGGAGCAGGGACATCTCCAACTCGATCAGGTTGCATATCAGCAATAAATAAATAAATACATTAATAATAGTTAAATAGATAAATAAATAAGTAGAAGGACAGATGCTTTGGCAGCATTTCCCATCCACTAAACTACTCCTGCCTGTGAGCTGAGCCTGCAAGCACAGCCGTCGTTGTGATGCACTTAAGAACACCTGTAAATCTGACCTATGGCTACGAATTCACCTACATTCCAAATCCATTACAGGTAAATTATTCTATTTCCATTCACATTTGGGACCAGTCTACCACACACCCTCCTTCTCTGGAAACTCAGAAAACTGGTACTATTGGTACTATTCCTGGCACTTTACTTCTTGCTAGCCTTTCATTCTGCAATGAAGTGTTAGAAAGCTGTCTTAGCTGCCTCTGGATTGTTGACATCTAAAAGGGCAGTGGAAGTGAGAAGATGAAGAAGAAAACCAACTGGTTTAATGATTATTGTCAACAGGCTTATGAAAAAAGATCATATGATACAAAGCACGGGACAGCAGGAAACTGGATTCTCATGTTACAGGAAATCCAGTCCTATTTCCTGACATTTCTATGTGATTGGTGTAGCAGGTGACATTGTAAACATAGTCATATCCAGGATGAACCCAAAGTTTGCAAAAAAACCAGCAATCTATTATTTCAGTCAAAAAATTCATTGAAAATAGGCTGAAAAACAACCACTTTGGCCATCCAGGCCATTTCTTCTGACCCAGGGTCAGACCCATGTGTCATTCTCAACATTTTTTTGCCTTCTTGTTAAAATTCTCTGTTGACAGAGATGCCACAAGCTTGCCACCCTGTTCCAGTGTTTGACCATTTTTGTTGTTCATATAGTGTTTCAAATGCTGAATGACATTTATGGTTGCCACTGTACTGGCAGCTCCAGTAGGCTTTCTTCAAAAACTCACAGGGTAGTAGTAGGAATATCTGGACTAACTCTCTTGGACTTCTTTAAGCCTCTGATTCAAGTGTAGCCTGTTGTCTTAAACCCTGGGGCAGCAGGCAGGGGTTGCTTTGGCTTGGTTTTGTTCATTTAGATTAAATAAGAGAGAGGAAAGCTTAAGATGTCTTTATTTTCCTTTTTATAAATAAATATTTATATAATTACATAAAATAGAAAGTTGGGTCTTTTTTTAGTTGTTACTTGGCCTTTCAGCAGACCTAAAAATAAAACCTCTGGAATTATTATTTTTAAAGTATGAAAAAATTCAATGTCACTGATACTGATCTCTAGCTGACAACGTTCTCTGTGTGGATGGTATTTTAGCTGCCTTTCTGTTTATCCTTCTTCAAAAGAATTTGGAGTGCTAAAGAGGGTCTTTAGGCAGAGCCTGCTCTTTAAACTGTACCTTTCCAGAAGATGGAATCACAGATGGCTTTGATGAAGACATGCTTCCACATGAGATATCATCCTTGCTTCAGAGTCCAAGGAGTTCATCTTAAAACACTCTTGACACGCACTTATCCATGCTGGCAGAAAAATGTAGAGAACCAAGATTCCTCTTGCAGCTGACCTGTGCAGAGGCAAGCAGCCGTGAAGGGCAGGGGTCAAATGCTGCACAGCCCCTGTAGAGCTGCTTGGAGATTTGCTACCACTTTTAATGATAATTTAGACAAAGTAATAATCTAACCTGTAATGATTGGCAGTTATCTGGATTTGAATCAGTTGTCAGTTGTCTTATGACTTTATTCTGTCTGTTCAGTTTAATACATAGATTGTCAAAGTTTTGTAACATGCTTCCATATATGTCACTTTGGGAGTCCTTTTCAGCATAAGTTGCATTTCTCTGCTTCCAGATGTGACCATCTCAAAATTTCTATGAGAGACAGTACTGACAGAGCTAGGGCAAAAGAAAACACGAGAATGTGTCTTTCCAAGTGCATTCAGACAATGAATGGCAAGGCAGAGAAGTGATAGCTCTTTGTTGCAAAAATGAATAGCATAGATTCCAAATTATTGAAACTAAACACTTCAAGAAAGCTTTTACAGGGGTAAAACACTCTATCTTCTACCATCCTAATAACGAACAGTGTGAGAAAGCAAAAACAAGGTTAAAAAGTAAAGAAAATCTTGTTATTCACAATAGACTGCTGTCAGTAACTTGAACTACTTCTGTGTACTGATTAACAGTTATACTTGATCAGAGCACTTTGAAAGAAGGTTGCAAACTTTGTCTTGTTTTACCTGGGAAGGGACAAACTCATCATAGCTAGGGAAAAAGGAAGTATTGGCATAATGTTGGAGTTTTGAACTCCAGTCCCTGAAATCACTGAATAGTCCTACATGGGAGACTTCCACTGACTTTCGGTGACTTTGCATCAGGGCCTCAGTATCATGGCCTCTGTCACAGATACACCTAAAAATATATAGGCACCTTGGACCTCAATCCCACAATTTACAGGCTGTGGATGAGGTGGAGTTCCAGGGACTTAAGTTCATCTTTCATGGTGACGGGTTTGTGCTCTTGGACTGAGATCTCTGTACTCTGTCTTTCTGAGGCATAACAAATACTTCTTTTCCTCTGACCAGCATTCTGACACATATGCTGTCCAGAATATGATGTTCCTGAAAGGTACAAGAAATGATATTTGTTATTACCACCTATTGTCTTTTATATTTTACCCCTTTGTTCTACAATTGCCTTTTTATTTGGTATGCACATTTTATAACACTTGTACCTTGTCGTAGTTCAGAGCTTCCACAGGGTTGTGACCTTAACAGAGACCTAAAAGACTAACTCATGCTAGGTCTGATTTACTATCCTAGTCTATTTTTTTCGTGATTTCTACCCTCTCTATCCACAGCTTCCTGAGCCTCCCTAGGCAATTTTTTTCTGCATTGTGCAATGGGCTTGTTTTATCTGACTTTACATTGCTTAGAAGTAGGGCGGTTAATTTTGGCTTGTAATTGCAACTAAATATCAAATAAAAACAAAAACGGTAAAAAACCC
Organism: Chlamydotis macqueenii; assembly: GCF_036417535.1. NCBI lineage: Eukaryota > Metazoa > Chordata > Aves > Otidiformes > Otididae > Chlamydotis > Chlamydotis macqueenii. The sequence continues at coordinate 62,088,303 of NC_141556.1, read as the reverse complement.
TACCCAAAAATTGCAATGATCAACCAAGAATAAGTACCATGTTCCAGAAAGTTTCTTTGTTCCAGCATGGTCTGAACACTCCCTTTCCTCCACAGTTCCAGCAGTCTGAACACTCCCTTTCCTTCACAGGTCATGCTGGACATCAATGTCCTCTTTGTTTCCCATGCGCCTCTGGATACCACATTTTTTGTCATACTCATCTCCAGACATTCCTCCTATCTCCATTTCTTTCCTCACTCCTGCATAGCTCTGGACATACCTTTCCTTTTCCCAAGCAAGCTGATCTGGTATCAGCGCTGATACCAATCGTGCTGGAGATGTATTGCCCCCGGGAGCCTGAGGGTACTGTCTAAAACTACCTTGTAGGAATGATAGGGTTAAAAAGCATCATGAGGTGCACAGGAAAGTATTCTGTGTGCAGGGATAAGGCACATTTAATCTACAGGATGTTCTTGTGTCATTAGTATCTTACATGTTGTGCTACAGGGCCAATTATAAACAGTTTTGCCATCACCAGATGGGAAATGTTTTTAATTACAAACCTTGCTCTCTAAGCTTCTGTGTCCCTTCTTCCTGGACAAACATGTGACAATTGATTAATATTAAACCAAATGTTGTTTATTTAACTGATAAATGGAAAACACATTATTGGTTAACAGCTCTTTTTGGAAACAGTGGTTTAGAGGTGATCATGTAATAAAATGGGAGGAAACCCAAGTGGCAACATAGAGCACTAAGGCTGCGGCCGGTAACAACTGCAGTCAGTCAGCTACGAAAGGCTGTCAGGACTTAGAAAGACATGAGAACAGGGCTGTTTGATTTGGAAGTCATATTTCTTGATTGCACAATTCAATTTAACTCTTAGCTAACAAGTGGACTTAGCATTTGAAGTTGCAAAGTCCATCTGTTCAGTCATCTCATAGGATCTTTTCCTCCTGGCTGGGAAGTCTTGCAAAGGAGGCTTTTTTTGCCACTGTAGTGCAGTTGATTTCGGAGAAGGCTTAAATGACATTGCAGAAGTCCTCCTTTCTAAGGGACAGCCAAAACTTCCTTGGCTTACCTGCCAGCTCTGTTCTGACTATCGTGTGTCAAGCATCTGTCTGCTCATACCACACTGTCGGATGACTACTGAGTTTACGGGAATATTTGTGACCGCTCTTAATTGAGAAGAAGGCTACAACTCCAGCAGCCAGCAGCAGGCAAACATCAGCTGTCTAAAAGATATGAGCGCTCTGGTTTATAAAAATGCATTATAGTTTCTGGCACTTCCTAGATGGCTGAGCTCAAGTGTTGGAGAATGTGAGGGTGGGACATTGTGACTCAGCTCTTTGCTGTATAGCATTCATTAATATCTTGTATATTTTCCTGCAAGGACAATTATAAATAGTTTTGTAGTGATCAAATGGGAAACAGTAAGCACAATCCTTACTCAGCATCACAGGGGAATAAGCTTCCCACCATCACTCCCCCCCTTTCTTCTCTGACACCGTTGTTGTTCCCTGACCACTTTTACTACTGGGCTAGTGGCCCCAGCCTAGGCACTGGTGGTGTAGGGACTCCTCACCTAATGGGGTGAACGGGAGGGCAAAGAGCCATGAGGAATGCAAGGAACCCAGCTCCGCCCCCGCCTCCACATGCCAGCTAGATCAAATGGCTAGAGGTCTGATTCAGGGTCCTCTGAAGTCCATGCAAATATTTGTGTTGATTTCAGTGGCTTTGGATCAGCATCTGTGTACACAGATTAAAGCTTTTTTTTTTTTTTTTTTTTTTCCCAAAAAGGGACAAAGTTATGTTTTCCTTTCATAGAGAGAAGGGGAGTGCTGATACCATCTTCTCTGCTCTGCTCCTGGGACAGTCCATCTAGATGTCATTGTGCATCCTCATCAGTTGTTAGAGTTCTAACTGATCCCTAGAAAGCATTTCTCATGTGTACCCCTCTTCCGTCTTGCTATGAGACAAAGGAATGACGCATATTGTTTTCTGCCTTGTAGTTTTGAATGTTAAAGTGGTAATCTAAGACCAGAAACATTTTATTGAGTGTGTTCATTCCAAGAGAGGGAAAATTTTAGCTTTTATTACCCACAGCAGCTGTAAGTTAGTGTGAGTGGCAGAATATCTTAATTCTTTAAAAGCATATTCCATTTGTGCTACCATGCAATTTCCATTTTTTCTTTAAAGCCTTTGTACCTGAAAGTTGTGTGGTTTAATTGATTTTTCTTTTTCTTGGAAGAATAAGTGTTTGCTTGTTGCAAGCAAACAAACACTAAAGCTACTGTCCAGGTAGATTTACTGCTTCAAAGGTCATTTAAGTTCATATTCCTGCATCTCTCAGCTAGTGTGCATCCTCCCCTGATATGATGTAGAATGTAGTTTATTTTCAAGAGTTACATCTGTTGCATGTTCTAGGCATCAGCATCAGTACAAAAAAAATGTAATAAGATCAAGCCCCAGGGACTTGCTTAATTAAAAAAAAAAAAAAAAAAGACTTTATAGCCCATGGTTCGTCAGTTTGACTGACTGCTGCTGAGGTAATGGTCTGTGTTTAATCCAGCCTTTTCACTTTAATTCTGTGGTTTTACAGTCTATCTGAAAGGTTCATCAAGTCCCTCGTTATAAAACCCTGCTTTGAAACTTGGACCACAGCAACTTTCTTTTACATGTTGTCAAGGTCATAATGAAATAGAAATTAAAAAGATTATGCCAGTAATTCTGTTGGATTAAACAACTATTCCATACTGTTGTTTTTCTGCTGGAAGGAAAAGATGGCTTCCTTTTTTCTTTTGAAATGTAAAGGAGTTCAGTTACTCTATTCCTGGGCTAAGTTTCTATTGATCTTTTATGATTCATCTCTAGAAGTCTCTGGATAAAACACTTCTAAATAAAAAAAAAAACAAACATGTAGTTGGGGGAAAAATATACAGTAATGGAGTTTTGAGAACTCCTGCAATGCTTTTGTAAGTGATGGCATTTTGATGAAGACTAAGGTTCTGTGTTCTGGTCAATAATACAAAATTTTCCAACTCTTTATGAAATGTCAGTCCTGTTTGGGGCAAAGTCCTTCTAACTGATCACCTGCCTGGGACAGCACTCAGTAAGGGCTGCCGGAAGAAATAGGCACAGGTCTTTGCACCTCCCCTTAACAAGAAGGAAGTAGGAAGATCACAACATGCTAGAATGTCTCCATGCATTCTCATTCTCTGCTTTGTCTAAGCAAGGAAGTGCCTCTTTTTTTTGCTTCACTGCTTAACTAGTCTTTCTGGAAACATCTGAAGTTGCTTTTCAGTAAGCGTAACAGGAAGAAAGAACCCAGAGAGAACTGCTTCCTAAGCTCTTGTGGTAGTGGTGAAGGATTGCAGAAGGTGGTGAAGGTGGGCATGTTTCTGTGCAAATCAGAAGAAGTTAGGGAGATGCTGGCAACAGAACTGTGCAGTAATGAGCAACATGGAAGTCTGAGAACTGTGGAGAGCCAAAGGTCACTGAAATTTAGAGAAGCATGTGAGACAAAGAACGGTGTCACTTTGGAAGCAAGGAGGGGCAGTTAATCACAGAGAGGGGAAAAAGTGAATGTGAGGAATGAGATTTCTTGACCCAAGGGTCAAAATCCTATTTAACCAGAGGAGAAACATGAAGGGTGGTTGGCTAAATATCGAGTGAATACTTGGAGAAGGTGAGCATATAAAGTTGTGAGAGATGCCTTTGATCAGGGCAGAAATTGATGTTACGTGATTTCTGCCAGGTTTCTGGAACAGTCAGGGCAGAAATTCCTGGGAGATGTCCTTGCTCTTAGGCTCTCTATAGACAACTCTTTACAATCCCCAGACCTCTGTGGACCACGTTCAAAGCCATCTCTGAAATTGGCCAGAATCTCCGAGAGATACTAAGGGTGAGGGTAGAAGCACCTACGTGATCCAAATTTTTTTGTTGCCTCTAAAGAAAGGCTGATTGAAGCCCAGACATATGGTAATGACTTGGCAGAGAGCACAGAAGATAGCCATGGCTTCAAGGTCTTGAAGGTAGCATGCAGTGGACATACTGCACATAAATATGGAGAAACAGTTCATTTTGGCTGATGTTGGCTAACTACCACAGGTGTAGTCAAGCCACAGGGGAAAAGTAAGGAAAGCAGAGTCAAGAGGTGTAGGGGCAGGTTTCCTGCCACAAACAGGAATACGCAAAGAAGCCCACTGATTTTGGTGCCACCTCTGTAGGACTAGGTGAAACCAGCAGCATGTATTTGTGATCTGGTAGAAGACCAGACTAATTACAGCATTGTTGACCCCATTCTTGGACTGAACTTTGGTTGGAAGGGAGATCAACTGTCAGGTTGTGCTTGTTGTCATAAATTATGAAGGAAGGGCTCAAGAAATGCCTTTGTCTATAGCCTGTCAAAGTAAGTTCTGTGTGTTGCCCTCAGAGCTTACAGATGTACCTATCTTCCTCACATGAGCCTTGATGGCCAACTTGCCTTATCCGTTGGAGACAGTTGCTGTTTTACTAAAGCATCCGGATTGTTCTGAGTTGAGTCAAACTTTTGATACAGGGCAGAGTCAGAGGTTTTAGGGTTAGTGAGGTGCAAATATATCAGAAAAAAAAAGGCACTGTCAGTTGCGAGGCAAAGGTTTGAGAGTATCCCTAAGACTACCTGTCAGTGAAAACATGGACTAGACTTGATTAGATTTGGGCCTGTTGTGACAGGACTAGGGATAATGGTTTAAAAATAGAGGGAGGTAGATTTAGATTAGATATTAGGAAATTTTTTTTTACACTGAGGGTTGTAGAACACTGGAACAGGTTGCCCAGAGAGGTGGTGGATGCCCCATCCCTGGAAACATTCGAGGCCAAGTTGGATGAGGCTCTGAGCAACCTGATCTAGTTGAAGATGTCCCTGCTCCTTGCAGGGCGGTTGGCCTAGCTGACCTTTAAAGGTCCCTTCCAACCCAAACTATTCTATGATTCTATGATTCATTTAACATGCACTAAAGGCTTGCACTGTGGGGACAGATGGATCATTTTAGCCAAATACCATAACAAGAACAGTTCTTGGGAACACTCTCTTTAGCAGTGTGGATGTGACCAAAGGGTAATTCATGGTGGCTGCTAGAATCCCCATGCTTTCTAAAGGAGTGTTTTTAGAGAGGGGAACAGTATTTTACTGTGACAAAATACTTGTACTGCCTTACCCAACTGTCGTAGCTCACAATCTATGTACATAAGTGATAAAAAAATAGGAGATGTTAGAAATAATGTAAAGTGTATATGGCAAAAAAAAGATTGTGATAATTATAGGAAATAAAGGTAAAATGTAACTTTACCTGATTATGAAATTACACAGTGGAAGGAGGGTGACACTAGTAACCTACTGTGTTCAATGAGCTGTTAGTAATGGGCAGCTACAGTCTTCTGGAAAAAATTTAAGCTATAAATCTGATTCAAGAGGAACATTGAAGACTGGCTAAATGTCACAGAGCCCTAATTCATCTGGGGTGTTTGGGGATAAGTCAGAGCTGGACTGTGCACAGGTCCAGCAGCCTTGCAGACAAATAAAGATGGCCAGGTTGTCATGGCTAGGGTCTTGGCCCTGGGCACTGACAGGACAAAAACGTCATTCTTGACTCCCTCCCACAAGTGACTGGGAAAGGGAAGGCTTGAAGTTATGGTTACCTCACTTCCCTACTGCCAGAGTTGCCTGAACATGCTTGCAAAATTATGTTGTGCCCCAGTAAGACTATAGCAACCTTCTACCTTCCTAGTGCTGCTTTGGTAGTGACTGGCCTCTGCTCTCTGTACCCATTCGTCCTTGCTCGCTGCTTGTCTAAAGGAATGACACTAGTGCTGAATATAAAGTAACTGTTCAAAATAAGAAACCATAGGCCTTTTAAATAATGTACTTTAGAAAGATGAAATATTAATAAAAAGACAAGGACATTTATTTTAAAATAATGTCTGCCAAGGTGACATTTGCCAGTTTCTGGTATCATGGGGTTATTTCTGAACATAGAACTTTTCTCCCAGAAGTGTAGAACCCTGATGATTTTTTTGAGAAACAAGAGTCAGATATTCAATAGATACTCCCAAATGTTGACGTCTTGTGAAAGTATGGTTTGGATGGTGGAATAAGAATGGAGGACACGGGCTCTTCTAAAAAGTGTGCCCTAAATCAATTGTGAAGAATTATAATTTCCATTCACATTGAAGAAGTCCTTCCTATAAGTCCAGTTTTACAGTAGGGTTTGAACAAGCTCATCCTTGCAGACTCTTTCTGATTTACTACAATAGCAGAAAACTTAAAATGATGAACAGGTCCTTTAATACTACAGAACAGAGTGTTCAAGGCCAGCTACAATTCCACATGTGCAAGGCAGGTAGGTAAAGGCCATATAAATACCTGGAATAATTACTCAGCGGGGAAGGGCTTGCAGGGAGCCAGGGGTGGAAAAAATTCTGGCAGCAGTCTCACGTAAGGAGGATATGGGCAATCAAGGCATGATTCTTTTCAGGATCACAGACTATTGCTTTGCAGAGTGGTCATAGTAAATTACTCCTTCCACCAATGGATATAGTGATACTAGACATTCTAAAATTGGTCTAAAAATTAAGAAAGTAGCTCAAAATGAGGCTTCAACAGTAGTCTGAAATGATGAATTGAGCCAGACTAAAGTCTTAAGACTGTGAAAATATGAATTAAAAGGGAGAATCAAGCTGAATAGTCCATATTTAAAAGCACAGATTCTAGGAGACTTGTGACTAAATTAAACTCAGGAAATATTTAATGCTTCAAGAATGTAGAAGTACACAGCCTGATAAGGTAGGCTAGACTTGAGTCTTTTGTAGGAAATTATTGTTTAGAATTATCTTTTCTCATTTCCCTTAAGATTCTGTGTTTCAGTGAATTATTCCTGGCACTTATGGGGAATCTAAGGTCTGGAACTTCTTTGCTAAAGAGATTTTTCTGGGACAATATTTTGCTACATTGCTATCTTATTTTCATTTTTGAATGTTCTGCCTGTCATTGTGCTGTTTAAATTCCATAGACAAAATAAAAAACCCAACATAATAGTTAAAATGAAAAAAAAAACCAACCATCTGTAATAGCAGTATTTTTCATGTTAAAAACTTAAAACATTTTAGACATTGGACAGATATGTAGGAAAATACAGTCTTGATTTCACACTGCAATGTTTGTTATTTGTTTTTCTCACATGAGTAACTATATACTTCAATGTGTAAGACCCCAGTTCTGCAAACACGTCAGTATGCAACTTGGACCATTGTGTTTAGGAGGGTCATCAACCTAAATGAGTCGCATATTTGGGGTCAAATTTCCAAAAAGGGGTACAAAAGTTAAAGCTAGTCACCTATATAATAGGTTCAGTGTAATTGCTTAGATACTAACAGATATTCATGAGTCTAAGAATTTGCAGAAGAGGTTTATTAGATCTGGATCTTATTTTAGATTCTGTTTCAGTTTATGACTTTGCCTGTCCAGAACTAAATGCATATTTTAGATCTTAGGCCCTAATCTTGCAAATATTTAATGCATGTTTAATTTCACCATATCTGAAAAAGTTTTAAGGTATGTTAATATTAGCAGAATAAGGTTCTCTGGGCAAGGGTGAAAACCTGACTTTCTCATTGAATTCCCATTGGTATCAGCAGAGTCAGGATTTGCACTGGTACCTGTGATATATGAGCTTCCATAAGCTGTGAGGAATACATATATGTTTTTAAGTTTTTTTCTGGGGACTTCCAGACCACTTTCCTATAATCTTTATGTTGTTTCAGACCTTGCTTTCTGGCGTATTTCTACTCTAAAACCAAGATGCAAAAAGTTTATAGGAAGTAATAGCTATCTCATTTGTTGTCTGAATAGTCATAATAATGGGTCAGTAATCGGAGGACAAGTACTGCATGCTTCTTGTTGTGTAAAGGGGATACGTCTATGAATAACATTTTAGTTGTCACATCCTTAACAGACACCCAGATTGCTAACATCCACAGCTGATTGCAATGCTAGATCTGAATAAGGAAAATAAAGGCTGGCATGGCTACCTCAAGGCATGCTGGGGAGATGGGGCTTTTGGGAGGTTTGTCATGATTAAATTTGTTATTTTTCTCTAACATCAGTAATTAAGGAGTTATAAATTTATCACATCTTGCAATGTAGAATCATGAAATCATTTAGGGTTGAAGGGCCTTCCTGCTTAAAGCAGGGCTAGGTCTGAGATCAGACCAAGTTGTTTAGAGCTTTGTCCACTCCGGTCCTGAAAACCTCTAACCTCTCTAGGTCACCTGGTCCATTGCTTGACTGTCCTAATACGGAGCACTTTTGTGAGGAAGTAGGAACTGCTGAGCAGGGTTTATGTGCTTTCTTGAGGCATGCAGGGAACAAGAGAAAATGGCTTTCCCAGATGAAAATTTCAAGAACCATGGTGAGAACCTCCCTGGGAGGGCACAGAGGAAAAAGAAGTGAGTCTCAATCTGTTTCTATGCATCCTGTTTCTAAGGGTGGTGGGAGCTTGGGTGTGGTGCAACTGTAAGGTGCAATGGATGTGATTATTCTCTGCTGTGGTACATCTGCTTTCTTCAAAAGAGTGTTTTGTGATACCAAAAGTGCCTGAATTTCAAAATAGTGTAATTGAAATATCAAATAGTTAACAGAAATGTTAGTGGCTACTTAGTATTAAAACTGCAAAACTGTTCTTATGCAGCAAAGATTATTACCTGAGCCTGAGTGGCAAGTAAAGCTAAATGGACATCACTCAGGGTTTAAAACAGTGGAAAAGAAAGACAAATGTAATTCTGATAACCAGGAGTTTAGTAGATCTACTGAATGGGGCATAAATAGTCTTAAAAATGTGTGAGTAATTTAGTGGTGAGAAGTGTACTAAGAATGTAATACAACAATACAGATCCTAGTTTTCTGCCAAAACATACATGCAGTGCAAACAATCCTTACAGTGCCCTGTGGAAGAAAGTAAAAGGGTTAGTAGCATTAGAATGCACTGAATGAAGTCAGATGCCAGCTGACTGAAGTGATGGTGTGGCCACTGTATACATGTATGGAAGGAGGCAAAGCTATCAAGTTATCTCTTAGCCTGTGAGAAGAGCTGAGAAAGCCAAACCTAGATTATTTTTTTTATTATTATTTTCTCTTTAAGGTTTTGTTTTGTTTTGTTTTCCTGCAGGCTCTGGTTTTGGCATCTTGAGTTAGAATCTTCTCCTTGGGCAGATGAGTTCAAGTGCTTTCACTGCAGGATGCCACTGGCACATAAGATGTACCAAAATCTCTTTGACTGGAAATAATGATTGATGATGTGCTTACTTGGGACAGAAATTATTACGTGTTATAAACGTCTATGTAATGTATGCCAAGCAAAAAAAGCCTTAAATTGAGTGAGAACTAATATCCAATTGGGATGAGTAAGACTGGTTATTTAGGAAACCTACTATGATTTGTGCGTCGTGGCAAAGGAATTTGAATGTAAGCAAGGTAATTGGATGAGTGGAAAAACTTCAAAAGAAAAAGGCCACCCAGAGATTCACAGACTTATTACTATTTCTAAGCAAATTTATTCCCTGACTTATAATAAATATTCCACTGAGCATATTGCTAGGGGACAATAGCGAATGCTGCTGCGATTACAAGGGGAAAGACTTCGAAAACTGCCACAGAGGAGTTGAAACTAATTTTTCTCAGTTTAACGAAGAGTCCAAGTTGATACAAGTTTATGTGCCCTTCTGAAAGAAGACAATCTGGGGATGTACCCTTTCAACACACAGATTTAACTGCAATAGAACTAGACCCAGATTGGGAAATACAACTGCTGGTTATTGGATAGACTTAGAGTGGTTTCATGAATATGTTTATAAGTCACTTGAGGTAAAAACAGGCCATGTACCACAGGAATATATATGATAGAAACTACTCTAGATAGCCCTTTTAGCCTCAGAAAATGTCCATGAAATTGAAAAAAAACCTTCAATTTAAAATCCTGGCTTGAAAAGGGCATGATTAGAATATCCATGATTAGGAGAGGAAACATGAAGTGGTTTTAGAGGGCTCTTTTCAGGGAGATCCTTGCCTAAGCATAGATTTTTGCAAAGGTGTTGGAAGTGTAATGGAACATGCTGAGATCAGGAGGGCGTCACTAGGTAGTGTCAAAATGTCCCTGTGCTGACTGTTGAAGAAGTGCTAATGGAATTTTAAATAATCTTTTCTGCTCCTTAGAGCTCATAATGTGGTTTTCTTTACTCCAAGGACCTGAATACATTATCAGGGTTTAAGCATTAACATGTTTCTAAGAAACAGAGTGCTGGAAAACAAACAAGAAGTTGAAACAACCTTGCTCACTTTTGTCCAAATTTGATTCGTAAGTTGTATGGATTACATTTTTTTTTTTAATGAAAAAAGACTTGTTTATATTTAAATTGCTATATGTTACATTTCATAAAGCAACTATTTATAAATCTGTAGTATAACCCCCATTTCCCTGCATACAGGATTCCAGATGAATTAATAACCATGTTCAGCAGTCCATAAATTTCTACTCTTTTCAGCCAACCTCTTTTGAATATTTGCATGGGTTAGCAAAAATAGTTCAGTTATGAGAATATATTCTGGAGAGTTTAACAAATTTATTCACGTGGACCGCTATTGCAAAACATATCATACACATCACTGTACAAAGATGATGTTAGAGACTCAGGGGCAGAAGAACAAAAGTTTCAGTGCCAGAATGTAATGGGTTTCTTGAACCAAAAGTGGTTAACCATGGTTAGCCAAAAGAACTATACATCAGCAATTATGAATAGGGCAGAAAACTTACTCCAAGAATGTACAATAGTTACTCTTAGTGTGTCTGAGAATATTTCAAGCAAAGCAATGAGACTTCTGCTAAGGGAGTAAGTTGATGATCTTAACAATGCCCTTTCTTGTAAGCACTCATGATGGTTAATGCTCTCAGAAGAGAACATCAGGAGTCACTGGCTTTCTGTTTCTTGAGAACAAATGTAAAGAAGCCCATGCAGCCATTAGAAATGGAAAGCCACAGGAACTCTAAGTATGAATTTCAGCAATGCTTCCCCTTCTAGAGTTGGTTAGGCAGCCCCATAGTGACACTGTGATGGTAAACTATGGAGGATCAAAGGTGATTATTGCTAACAGAGATCCAAAAGGCATCAGTAGAGTCTGCTTATGGGTGTGCAGAATTCTGAGGGTTTACCCTGTCTTCTCTTCTATAGGTATTTATTTGTGCTTTATTAATTGCTTGAATTGATCTGTGGTAGTTGTTGGTTTTGGCTGAAATATTTGTTTTTCTTATCTAATTTTCCAAGATTAAAAAATATCTGGAGGGCAAGGGGATATAATTTAGCTACTAAATCCAGTGGTTGAGTCTTTTATGATCCAACCCATATCCTATGGCTAATGCCAGAAAATACCAGCACTCCTTTGTGTTACACTACATTGTCTAATATGCTGAAAGAATATTGTCTTTCATTAAATGAAACAGTCTTTCAGCAGCTCCTCAATAAGTCATATAACCAGTAATTTTTTGTTCCACAGTAAAGGCTGAGATGTTCACTTTACAGTTCAGAATCATCACCCAGCTTCTAAGCCACAACAGTAGGGCTCTTTTAATGGGTAATCTATTGTTGCTCCAATATTACTGGTGCCCACTGGCAGAGGACTACTGTTGTCATGTAACTATAAGTATTCATGTGAATGAACTCTAAGTTGTTAGTAGTTCTCCTGGCACATCACAACACTTTTCAGTGAAGCAATGCACCTATTTGGAAAAAAACCAACCAATTTTAACTCTTCAGTGGTGTTCTGCCTGTGCCGCTTCTCAGATTCAAATAACTTTACCTAGAAATATGTCCAAATATTTTTCAAGATATATTAGGACTTAATTCTGCTCATATCACACATTCCTGCATGATAGAGCAGTATTTTTTAATGTTATGAGACAGCTGCAGTCTCTTCCAATAAACTTCTTTAAAGTGTATCTATGTGGTCTACTGCAGAACACTGAACTCTCATTCTTTCTGCATGTGTATATATTCCTCCTTGCTGAAAACCTTTATATTAAATAGAGTGTAACGTTTTAGTAAAGAAGAGTAGTAATTACATTCCCAGAGAATAACAAAGTTCAGAAGGTATTTTCTGCTTGTAAATAAAAATTACAGAAGCAATTTCTCCATTGCAGACATGAGAAAGAAAACTAATTTCTGCTCCTGATAGATTCAGAAAGGTTTAAGTGTAGTAGTTTATCTTTATCAATGATGTAGCAGTATTTGTAACAGCTGTAATGCTGAAAATGGTGTCTTTAATGGGGACAATGAACTTTCTGAGGGAAGGTTAACTTAGTTTTCAGATAAATGGGAAAAGAGTATACTCTATAACTAAACTAAATTCTTGCATGCTATAGCAATGTGGATGTCAGCCTTCAGTCACTAGTGGAAATTTTCTTATCCCAGTTAAGAAATAAAGGTAAACAAAAAGAAAGACATAAGTTATTTCAGGAGCTGGTGAGATAAACCAGACAGTATTTTATAAGTACTGCTATATCAGGTCAGACAAAATCTATCTGCCCTGGTCTTCTGTCTCTGGCTAATGGCACACACTTAGGGAAAGAATATAAAAAGGTGGTGTACAGACAGATACTTCCACAGGTATAATTCCCTGAGATAGAATCTTACAAGCCTGGGTGCTGCATCTGTGTATTTAATGGCACTTGACTTACATGCCTCTTATGAAAATATATCAAAACACTTCATGAGCTCATGTATGCGATTATTTTTTGCAAATCCTGCAGCAAGGAGTTCCACAGTTAAATTACACCTTATTAATTAAAATACTTCTTTTCATTTACTTCAATCAGTTACTTAACACTGTATTTTGATGACCTCTTTTTTTTTTATTATGAACGTGACAATCATGATTTTATAGAAGGTCTTGCATGTCTTTAGCTCTCATTTGTCTCTTTTTCAAGTCTGAAGAACTCTAGACTGATTTCTCATCAGGCGTAGTCTACCGCATGCTTTTGATGTTTCTTGTCATCATTTCTTGTACTGTTTCTAGTTCTAACATATTCTTTTTTTGAGAAGAAGTCACCAAAACCACTCACATGGTGGCTTTATGATGTTTTCTGTTTTGGTTTTGACAGCAGATGCTTAGGGAAGTACATTAGAGAAGGTTATACAGAATCACTCTATTCTCTGGAGTTTATCTAGTCACAGCTCTTTTGTCAGTTAGAAATATCTACAGCAAAGATAATTCCAATTCTCTTATCCAATTTCCTGTTTGGGACTACTTTTTACAGGGCAAAAATGCTTGGGTATAGAAAGGAAGAAAGGATCAGGAACTCTCTAATTTAGAGGGAGGAAGCAGTGTGAAACTCTGGCCTAAAAAATACCATCTGGATTAGCATTGTAGAAGTTGTTACATTTTTTTTTTTAAATAGTTACTTGGGGCTCGAGGGGGGAGGTTTGGTGGTTGAACCCAAAATAAATAAGTACTTGCAGTCAGCCCAAAATCAAGTTTTTCTGTGAATCGAAACAAATAGTCATTGCCAATAGGAATGTTCAAACCCATATGGAGAAAATGCAGTTTCTAGGGTCTGATCTCAACAGCAGAAGTTCTCAACAAATATTCGCCTTTTGCACCATATGCTTTCATGACCCATTGTAACCCTGCATCCTGTTGCTCTGAATAGTAATAAAGACTTTCCTATACATGTTTTCATTTTTCCTGTTTCTGAAAGAAATGAGACGTTGTTTAACAGCAAATCTAATTTGGATGTGATTATTACTGTTGAGAGAATAAGTGCTGGCTGGCTGGGTAGGGAGCCAAGAAAGGTTTCTAGCCACAAGCGAAGAAAACAGTAAGATAGGACTCAGCAACTCCATGCCCTTTCCAAAAGGGTAACACCAAGTTTGAGGGAAGGTCTCTCATAGGAGTAAAAAAAAAAAAACAAAACCAAACCCAAAAAAAACCCATGCAAAAACCAAAAAACCTTTGCTTGAGTATGCCACTGATTAATTACAGTCACAAAAGACCTGTAAGCAAGTGGGAAGAGATCATAAGAATCGGGTGCCTGTAATGAGAAGACAGAGGAGAAAGGCACAGGACTGTTGTTATTTCTTTAAACTTCTGTGTATCTGCAAAAGAAACAGGAGTTCATAGTATTTTCTGAGGGAGAAGACTCAGATGCTTTGCTCCGTTCACTAGTACCATCTTGGCTGTGGGTGGTTTGAAGTAACAGGGAAAAAGGGCTGAGCCACTGTGTTTCCTCCACCTCCACTGGCATTACGGTTGTATCCAACTCTGGGCAAAAAATGTCCTAGTATGAGAAAAGTAAATAACCAGGCAATAACTGTGTGTTGGGGTTGGGGAGGGGCAGGTGGTGGGGAAAAGAGTTAGGAAATCAGGATATAGGTCTACCTCTCTGCTCGCCCACCCTCCATCCTGGTAGAGGACCATATTTGTAAGAACAGTGAGCAAACTATAAGATCTTAGGCCCTGGTAAGAAAGATATTTAACTCCACCCTAAAATTCCTCAGATTATACACAGTCCTCAGATTCCCAGGTTCCTTGGAAATTTTATTTGGCAAAGTTTTTAATGACAGTAGAGAACAAGTGCAAGACAGTGGATTTAACAGAAGACTGCCAAAAATTAGTGTCCAGCGTATGCAGTCAATAAATAGGTTGTATAACCTACGTAATTCCAAAAGTTATGTTTCACTTTAGATACAGTGAGCTTACTCTGAATCAGTTATAATCTCTTCTCTATTGCTTACAGCTCCTTACATCTCACCTCTATTGCTTGTAGTTGCAAAGAAACTATGGTTTGTGCTTAGCCAGTAGCTGTTGCGCTACATGCCTGGAGTAGTAGTGGAACTGAGAACTATCTCCACTAGGAAGAGTGTCCAGTAGCTCACCGCGGAACTGTGTTACTTATAAAAATAGAAAGCATTACTTAAAACAAAAACTGTGATTGTCTGTACACATCCATTAACTTGGAAAGGCTAAGAAGAGCTCGTCAATGAAATTATTTAAATAGTTTGAATGGCTGAATTTTCTAAAAGAAAATTATTTCCAACAGTGAAAACTGGATGTATTTTAATATATTTTTAAGAAAACACTAAACAATACCCTACAGAAAGTGTGTATTCTTGCAAAAAAGTTGTTGTTTCTTGTTTTGTTTTTTTCCTTGCCAAATCCCCGATTTCTATCACATAGTTTCAACAAAAGATTTTCAGACAGCACAAAGAACAAGAAAGATCAAATGAAATCTGTGAAGTGCTCTTAAAATTGAGAGGAGGGGTAAAATCCTACAAAGAAAAAAAATGTTAAGCTATTTGGACCACAAAGGAATATTTGGGGAGTGTACTTAGACTTGTCTATGTCTTGTTGATTTGCCCTGAAACTGCTAAGCAGCTAATGAAGCAAAAGTTCAACTCTAACAGTTTAATCTAGAGCTGACTGAAAAAATACTTGGAGCAAAACATTTCAATACAAAATGGCTTTTTTCCAAAACCAGAACTTTCAGGAAAAGCTTTCAGTTTCTTCTAAATTTCCATTTTTTTTTTTTTGTTAGAAGTGAATATTCCTCTCCTTTCCCCCCCCCCCCCACCTCTGCACCCTACTTTCTTTTGCCACTAAATAACATGTAAAGACTAATGTTTAGGTACCGTTCACTTCTAAAATTTTCTTTGGTTTTGATGTTGTTTTTTATTTGTGACCTTCCAAAACATTCTCAATTTTGGAAATGTTGAAAAGTAAGAAAAGGAGGGAAAAAATACGTTTATTTGTAACTCTACAACTTCTTCAAAGTAAAGAAAGCTTTGAAAAGTTGCAGAATGGCTGATTTTCTGCTAAATAAAATTAATGATGTTCACAGAAAAAAAAAGAATAGGCTCAAAAATGGGAATTTAATTTAAAATTGGACAAACACTCTGTTCTTCAAGCCACATATGAAATAGCAATACCAATATCTGCTGTAAAAATGTTTTTCCCAGAATCATAGATTTCAGTGTCAGGAAGGACCATCAGATTATCCAATTTTCCTGTAGATTGCTGGCCATAGCATGTCACCAGTTATTCTTGTTTGAGCTTAGTAACTGTGCCCAATTAAGATGGGACTTCTGGGATTGCTAGTGGACCTCCATCTTCTTAATTACCTTTCCAAGACTGGCAGGTGCTGCTGACCACCACTTGAAACTTGCCTAATAATCTTGGCATCAGCCAGCAAGACTGGGAAGCTATAGGCATGCTATATATTTCCCTCAAATCTTACAGCGCGTTGACAGTAATGGCTGGATTTCAGTATAGAAATGCCTGGGCTCCTTCAGAAACAGCTAGCTTTGATACCAGGAATTGTGGCTGCACAACAAACCCAAGGACCTGGATAAATGCTTAGGCATTTGGTCTGCACTGAACTCCAGCCTGCTGCAGATAAATTCCTCCCTGAGGCACCTCAGGTCTTTCTGTACTGCCATTCTTATTGCTGCACAGAGACAAAATTAATTGCTTCAGACACAAAATTAAATACTTTACTGACTCTAGACTTTAGTAAATGTAAAATATCAGTCAGAGGAGTAATTGGGATTCTGGGAAAACAAATTGGCAAGGTTTATGGACTGCACGTAAATGAAACATGGATGTTAATAGCAAGGTCACACTGACTGGAACATCTGAAGCAGACTCCCAAAGAAGGACAGGAAATTATCGCTGGAGCTCCTTGAGTGAAAGTCAGGTGTCAGGCTGTGACTATGCCAGGATCTAACTGAAATCTCACCACAAATTTCAAGGTTTTCCAAGGTTTCCAACCTGCTAGTTAGCAAGAAACTACATGGCACCATTGCCATGGTCCCGCCCCTGTGAAACCCACTGACATTGATGGAAGTACTCTTCCCCTTCCTTGGCTGTGAACAGCTTTGGTGTTCACAGTTACCGTTGTTTTTATTTGAGAATGGATAGTGGAAGGTCTGGGAGAAGAGTCAAGGGGCACAGAGACAACAGACAATGGAATTGGACTATGGATATGAAACAAATAGGAACGATTTTTGTGGTATCCAGAATTTTAAAGAATGGGCCCAGGAAAAGTATGTCAAGAGAAGGCAACAAGTAACTGTGAGACTAGGAAGAAGTCCAAGAATTATTCTAGATTTTAAACAATAAATGATCAAGATCAAAGGCTAAAGGAAGAAAACAATCTCAAAGGAGTAAGAGATTTGAACAGAAGAGCTTTTTGTAGTTGTAAGGAAGGAAAAATATGTAGGAGAGGAGAATTTAAAGTAGAGAAACATAACATAGGAAAGAAAAGTAATGGTTCGAGAAATGTGTGTCAAAGTTGATTCAGAAATAATGGCTTTGAGTAGGTGTGAAGGGAAGAAAAAAGATCACAGAGGAAGTGGCAGGGGATACAGAAAACACATGGGGATGAGAAAAGAGTCAGGAGCTCAGAGAAATATAACAAAGAGGAGGAATATTTGGTAGTAAAAGGCAGGCTGATGTAGGCATGTGAAGAAGCCATTCTTTTTTACTTTTTTTTTTTCCCTCCTCTCATTTTTTATTCCTGTGCTGTTTGTTTATATCCCACTGAGGGCAGTGGGGTCTTTCCATCTCTGTCAATGCTGTTGAACCTCTGGCTCTGCTGATTTGATAGCCATACCCATCACTGGAGGATTTGGTATGCAGACACTAGAAGAATATGACTGTACATACTGTCAACCATGCGTGCTTAGCTAACAGCATAGGAATCGAGCCTAGACTGACTCTAGCAAATTAAGCAATGCCAGGAAATTTTGCTGAGAGCTGAAGACCACTTTTCTCTATTAAATTGTTAGTATGGATGCTGGCAACACTCTGACCCAGGTCAGATAGCACTCTCCTAGACAATTCTCAAGTATGGCTCAGGAGTTAGTGCATGCCAAGGGCAGTTCCCAGTAGGCAGTTTGGATGCACTTGCCCCAGTTTGGCGGGTAAGGGAAGTGAATGGGATTGAGGCAGCCTGTTGTGTGCCAGATGTGCTGTGGGCCAGGGAACACTCCTTAGCACATTTAGTTTACTAGCATGGATGCAGTCAAAGAGTGCATTGTTTCCCCTCCTTAAAAGAGAGGATGCAGTTACTCCTTAGCTTACAACAAAGGCAGCTTCCTTTAGATAGGAAAAGGTAAAGAGCTAGAAAGCGGCTGGAAGATCAGCCCTGAGACTCTGAAGGGGGAGAGGCAAGATACACACAGAACAGCAGAAGCACCTCAAGGCAATGGAGGCATGGGGGACTGTGAAAGTGCCTATTTAAATCTTGGTAGGGGGTACTAAACTGAAGATAGAGTTGTATCTGTACGTGCTGAAACCATTGCCTGCCATGCTGAAAAGTGTTAGTGCTGCATTTCTATAGGTTATAACATATGGGGTCTTGTTCATGCCCATGCTTATAGGCGCTAGTGCAAAATATTATACATGAAAGTAGGCAGTTTTGTTTGTTAAACATCTCTAACGGCTATGCTCATGGAAGTACATGTAGTGAATTGTGGTGCTGTAGGCAGTACGCGCAGTCTAGAAGCAATATGAATCTAGTATGAAATGTGAAATGTGCAAATGCTGAACCTGCAAACTGGCAGATGATCTCATGGAGAGACCTGGAGGTTAGGTACAACTAGACCTGGAAGTAAGTACGTGGCTTTCGTGTCTCCTGTAATGTCCTGTTAGCATTAGTTGATGTCCACATGTTGAAGATGAAAGATGCTTTATAAACTTATAGTTAATGCACTAAAAAAAAAAAGGTTTATTAGCTTATATCATTTGTGCCTTTGTATCTAGATCCAACCAGTCAACTGAAGTAAAATATTGAGTAAAACCAAGTTTTAATGTGAATACTGTGTCAATGAATACAGCCTTCTGTTGTGCCAGAAATGCTGCTCTTCTCTGTTAGCAAGCAGAGTCTACAGGAAGATTCAGCACTTTTGCAGGACATTGGAGAGTTTAACAATGGAGCACGGTGCTGTGATCTTGTCAAATGAAATTCTCTAGACTTGCGTTCTCCATCTGTTTCCATTCAGGTCAAGTGCACGTGCTTCTCATTTATTACTGTCTGTCAGCTAACAACAGAAACACCTGGAGGCCCCACCTGAGTTCAGCTCCTGCTGATCCTAGATACCGTACAGAGACACATACTAAGGCACAGCCCTTAACTCAGAGAGTTTATAATCCAAATGCTTATGATTAAAAAAGGGTGAGGTAAAATGGCTTCAGGTGGAAGATCAAGAGCAACAATGCACGCAGATTAAGATAAAATCCTGGCTTCATGTCAATAAGATTTTTGTCATTCATTTCCATGTGACCTGGATTTCTTGCCTGACTTGTCCAAAACTACAGGGGAAGCCTGCATCAGAGACAGGAATTGAACTCTGAGCCCCTGTCTGATGACATAACCCTTCCTGCCAAAGGAGTAGGATGATTTAGATGTGCTTCATGCATGATGCTCTCAACAAAGTTAATGGAAGTTGTGCACGTTGAGGGCCTACAGGCTTAGGCCGTTCATCCCTTGTACATCCTTTCCCTTCACCTCTTGGTAGAACCTCTGAATCCTGTCTGTGAGAGATGAGTAAACTCAGCAGGTTCACAAAGAAGGCACATACAAATCTTTTGCAGCTTGAGTGTGAGCTTAGGGTTGGAAGAAACCCAAAACCTCAAAAGGAAATTCAGCTGAGATGACCAAGTCTTTGCCTGGTTTGGGGTCAAAACCTAGTGAAAACAACACTTCAGATGGTTTCTATATAAAAAACATGAAGCCACCCAGGTTTATAGAAAACCACCTCAAATTTTCTTACTGTGCAGCCAGGTTCAGAAAGAAGGTATGGAAAATTGAGTAATACTGCTCAAGTTCCAGGTTGATGGCAAAGATTCAAAATATTTTAAACCTGCTCCGCTCTAGGTTCATTTCACTTCTGGAGCTTGGAATAAATCCAGCAGCTACCTGAAATGCTATAGTACCAAGATACTTACCAGATATTTGTAGTCTCCCCTACCAAACTATTTGCTAAGGTTTTTGGATTTGGGTTTGGTTTGTTGGGTTGGTGTTTTTTTTTTGGCATTTACATTTAAAACTTCATCCTCAGGGACTCACATTGATCCTGTCAGAAAACTCATGACTTCTAGTGTTCTTTGGAATTTTATTTGCAAGAATTTTAATTCCAGAGAGGTCTACCCCAGCAAAGGAGATAAAATACTGTGGTCTAAATTAAATATAGTACAATATTTCTCCTTAATGACAAGACACTAGCTTGCACCTGTAAAAAAGCAAGGCTATAGCAAGCCAGTTATTTTGGTAAAGCTAGAGCTCACAAAGTCTTGTTCTTGCAACAGTTGACAGCTGTCAGCTTCAGCATTCTACAAAGCCCTTATTTTCTTGGTGGAATGTGAGACAATAAGCCTTCCTGTAGACTGAAAATGTATTTTCTTAAACTTCACAGTATTAGATAAAGACCTGCCAACGTCTGATGTAGGCATGTGACGGTGATATACCGTCCATTTAAGCACAGCAAGAGCCCTGGAATGAACAAACTTACCACTTAAGAGAAAGGGGTTCTGGTTCAAATCTCGCTGAAAATATGTGCACTACTTTCTCCATAGAATGCAAGTACTCTGCTTAAGTCCAAACTAGATAGTCACTAGCTTGTAATGAAGTCAAATGAAAAAAAAAAGTCACTATGATTTCTATAAAGTCTTCCTTTTTGGAAAACTCTACTAATGGTGACACTTCATGAAGCATTCAAAAAAGTAAGAATTATAATTCAAATAATATGATTAAAAACTCTTCTGAAAAAGAAGTTGCATGCACAAACATACTTGTAGAATTCTGGGTAGAAGTTCTAGTACCGCTCGTTCCTGTGCTGCCTGTTATCCATAATGGGCTAAGAAAAAATACTTGTCATGACATTTGAGCAATGTTCTTAACACAAATGTAAATCAGGATAGTATCTTTAGTCCAGGAATAAAACACAAAAGCAGATAACATGGAGATGAAAAGTAACTTCCACACAAGACAACACTTCAGTTACTCTGTGATTGTATTTTTAGTAGTGCTTTGGTTTTCTTTAGTCTTCTCTGAACCAAGAACAAGGTTTTCTTAGGAAAATCAATATTGTGTTTTCAATTTTGCTGAATTTAAAGCTTGCTAAAGTTAACAGCAGCAGTCACATTACATGAATATGATTCTGCTAGACTCTTTTATAATAATAGGAAACAAAATTAAGATGGGGGAGACAGAAATAAAGAGGATATAAATTGCAAGTCAACTAGGTGACACCTAAGCCATGAAAGAAGAGGCCCATCTTAGATCGTTTTACTTTCATTTGTGTTGTGTTTGCTGTCAGATAATACAGTAGTTGGTAGGACCCACGTGACCTAGATGATTACCTGCAATTAGATCCTACAAATATTACAGAGGAGGAATTTTGTCCAACCTATGACAATAGTAAGTGCTTTGATAAGAAAACTTCTGATTTCATTTCAGTGCTACCATCTGGTGGGCAAAATGCAGAAAGCAAAAAAAAAAATGACATTGTTATAACACTGGAACATTCTGATACAGTGAGTTTTTGTTTTATTTTGTGAAGGAAACATAAGATATTATTAAAACAACTTGAACATCTGGTTTGGGGATAAAGTCATTTTGCAGTGTTGCTGCCAAGCCTCAGGGCCAAGCACAAAGAGAACAACCTTCCTTTCCAGCCTCTCCATAATGCATCACACCAAACTGTAAAATTTCATGTCCAACACAAATGAAGAACAAAATATACTGAAATTGTAGCTGTACATATCTAGAGAAGTTCACCTGATAGCTTGAAAGCCGGGGAACTGTATGAGATTAAAGCTGGAGGATTTTAAAAGCCAACAGTACGGAAGGGGAATCATGTTTATTTTAGTATGGGTAAGCAAAAGACAAAGTTACATCAGGCATACCAAGGAAAAGAAGTGGAAAGGAAAATCACAGGGAAATCTTTGTAATTAGTTATTGAAAGGCTCTGTTAAGATGCTGTAGTGAAGAGCAGTGCTGTTTTCTTTGGTACACTTAGAACATACAATGTGAAGGTGTAAACAAGGGTCAGATCCGATCTTCTCCAACTACTGCCTGAACTTTTGGGATCTGGAAGAAAAGAGATTAATTGTTCCAATTTTGTATTACTTTCAAATTAATCTGGCCTCAAACCTCAAACATTTATGCAAACTTCTTGCCTGTTAAAATGTACGTAACTCTCAAACCACATGACTTCAAGTTTTACAAAACCTTGAGAGACATTTTACTGAAAACATTTCTTCAAGGTTGAAGTTCTGGTGTCATTAACCTTCGTGTGGCTGAGATTTTATCCCTGGTATTCTTCAGCTTTCCTATACTGTCATTTTCTCAGATGCAAATAACAACTATCCATGGATGCTTCAAATGCTTCCAGTCTCTACTTGAATGCTCTGTTTGGCCATCTGCCTGCACCAAGTAATGAACTGTCTTTTACTCTGCTCTGGTGAGACCCCGCCTGGAGTACTGCATCCAGTTCTGGAGCCCCCAACATAAGAAAGACATGGACCAGTTGGAGAAGGTCCAGAGGAGGGCCACGAAGATGGTCAGAGGGCTGGAGCACCTTTCCTGCGAGGACAGGCTGAGAGAGTTGGGGCTGTTCAGCCTGGAGAAGAGGAGGCTCCGGGGAGACCTGATAGCGGTCTTCCAGTATCTCAAGGGGGCCTACAGGAAAGACAGGGAGAGACTCTTCAGTAGGGCCTGTTGTGATAGGATGAGGTGTAATGGTTTCAAAATAGAGGGAGGTAGATTTAGATTAGATATTAGGAAAAAATTTTTTTACACTGAGGGTGGTGGAACACTGGAACAGGTTGCCCAGAGAGGTGGTGGAGGCCCCATCCCTGGAAACGTTCAAGGCCAGGCTTGATGAGGCTCTGAGCAACCTGATCTGGTTGGAGATGTCCCCCTTCTTGCAGGGGGGTTGGACTAGATGACCTTTGAAGGTCCCTTCCAACCCTAACCATTCTATGATTCCATGCCATCACTGTGGTCTTTAGCCTGGCATAAATCTATGAAAATGAAACCCAGCCTAGCAAAATTTAATCAATAATTTTTTTTTTTAGAGTAGGTGTGAATACACTATTACTGGTGTACCAGAGACTGGTACATTGAACCCTTTGATTTAACATAGCAATCTTTATATAATAATATTCTGTTTTTAAGTGCTGATATTGGTATTTTTTGAGTCTTGGGTAGTATAAATCTACTACTCTTGAAGGTCAGCCAGTAGGTGACTTAATGTCTCTAAGAACTTCCACTAATGAGGACACTGGTAATTCATGATAATTTCAACCTTGGTAATAAGGTTCACAGAGATCTGGTCAAGCATTTCAAAACTTCAGCTTCATCAGGAAATTTGTACTGTGGTTGAACAAGAATAAATACCCATTTTCTGAGACTTGTCTCATATATTGCTCTTCTGAGTTCCTGCCAGACTGTCAACTAGAACAAATATCCATTCTTCCAATATAGATTAAAGCAATTTCTATTTTTCCTACTACAGTCTTTGCCCTTGACTTACAAGTGATAGTGATCAGATGCAAGAAAGACTGAGATGAGTTACTGTGTTACATGTAAAGAAACTGAAACCATTTTTTGACTCTTGATAAAATATGTTCTTGAGGTTTCTGAGGTTTAAGCCCCTCTACACATTTTATGTTGAAAAGGTGAACACATACCAGAAATTATCAGATTTTAATGCCAGAAGAGCAGAAAGAACAACTGCTATTCATTTAATCTGATTTCCTACAGCAGATATTTCAAGGGCATATGGAAGTTTGGCATGTGTTTTGGTTTGCCTTTTTTTTCTTTTTAATGCAAGTGTATTATCATTATCTGTGGAAAGATCTTTTTGCAGTACCCCAGAAATTCAGAGACTGCTTCTAGTAAGACCTTCTATACATACGAAATGACACATGCTGGCTCAGAGATGCTGCTTCTCCCATATACAGCATTCTGTATTTTTTGAGGGGCAACACTGATAGGAAAAACTTTTGCCAAATGCTGAGCTCAAAAGGACCTTGGCATCTACCTAGGAGTTTGATACTCTGTGCTTTCCCTGGGCTTAAACAGTTAACTAGGCATCTGTTGTCAGAGACAGGCTACTGGGCTAGACAGAGCTTATCTGAAACTGTACAGACGTTCTTGTGTTTCTTAGTGTGCTTTGCTCTCCTTGATGGCAAAATCACTTCAAAATCCCTGAGCCAAAAAGAGGGGTTGTGGCAATCCAGTATGGCATGGTCCTCCCAGAGTGGGTAGCACATCTGCCTGTCTCCCTGGACTGAGACCTCAGAGGAATCTGGGGACCAGGAGCAGTGGCCTCACACCAGAGGCTGTATCCTGACTGCATGGTATTGGCTCTTGATTCCAGCTGAATTCAGAGTTTTTACCATACGCCCTAACTCCCATAGGGATGGAGTCTTCTCTGCGTGAGAGGCAAATGATTTTGATTCCCCCTTATACTGAACTATACTGAATTCATATCTTTCCCCCTTCATTTCAAGCCCTTTGTGTATAACACCAGCCATAAATTATTCCCTAAGAATTCCTTTACTGAACATTTTTTTTTTTATTGCTATGGTATCTTTTAGAAGGAGATCCAGTTCTAATTTGAAGACTTGATCTGATCCATTTTTCTTCCCCCCTTCAACATCCAGTGACCCTACTACATATGTGTGTATGCATTTATTTATTCCTTGGCTTTGAGATAGGATAGTACGTGGCCAGGGAAGAGATGTAAATAATATGTCCAAAAGAAAAGGATGAAACGAAAACTGTAAGGATTCCTTACTTGGGTTTTAGTGCCTTTTGAAGAAAAATTGGCTTTGACATTTTTCACAATTTTTGGCTTGCTCTTCGTGGTAGTTTACAATAACCATTTTCAGCTAAGTATTCCTTACAGAGGGGGACTGGAAACAACAACTCTGTGTTAGGACAAGGTGCTGGTAGTACTTTAGAAACAATATTCCTTTGATATGATCCAGGAGATCTGCTAGGTTTTCCCTTTCATCATATCATTTTTTTTCTGATGATCCACATGGATGGGGACATGAAAGTTGTCTTGGGCTCTAGTCTTCCATAGACAGCATGATTGTCACCATCAGAATGACCTGTTCCTTGATAAAGCTATTCCGACCTTCATAATTTTCTTCATCGCAGACCACAGCAATATCAGTCTTGCTGCTAGTATCAGTGTCATTAAGCGCACTCACAAATATTAAAAAAATAAGCAAATAGAGTTGCTTGCTTCCTCCACAGGGTGTTCAAGTTGATTTTTAAACTGAGAGTAGCAAAGATGGAGTCCCACAAAGGCTGTATATTTTTTTATATGTCTAGCAATACCAGATTTGAGAGAGGCAATTTCCTGTATTTAATGTTTTAGCATGCTGAGTGGTGAAGTAATGACTGTTTTCAATAACAGCACTTTTTTTTTTTTTTCCAGTGGAAGCTCATTCCCTTTTCATACAGCAGCTGCTTCCTACAGGACGACTTTAAGGCTGCACACATTACAAAGAGGTATTGAAAGCAACAATGGCTGGATGTGCTTCAAGTATGTCAGAAGAGAACCCTACTGGCCTTCAAAGTGCCTGGGATGGGTGGCATGGGATCAGAAGGTGCAGAATGGTACTCCTTTTGGATCCAAAGCTGCAAAAGTCCATGTGCCCTGGGTTTTTGTTATTAATCTGTGGATTAGCAATAATTTCACATATTTTCTGCCAATTCCCCAGGCTTGTCTGGTTGTAGGGTTCCTTCCGCCAGATTTTTCGGCCTGTCTTCTGGAGCCCTTCTCTTGGGGATCACTCCCACCTCCTTTATGTCAGAATGGATAACAAGGCACTTACCTCAGTAAGCCAGCAGAGTTTACACAACATTTCCCAGCAGGCTTCACTTTGGATAAGGAAGTAGATTGTCTCTGGCAAGGTGTAGTGATTTGTGCTAGAGTCCTTTTAAAAGCTATGGTAAAATAGGGTTTACAGCAATACTGGCTATTGAGAATTTGATTTCTGTGGTGCTGTTACTAGTTGGTTTTTTTTTTCCTCCTTCAACTTTGTCTCTTAGCAATAGTATCCATTTATTTTATGAACTTATGAATGTTCTTATGATCCTTTTGTGGCCAGCAATGATGTCTGGCACTAGAATATTTGATTATGGACAGCACAAGAGAAAGTGAAAATGTAGCCTCCCTATAGAAATTGTAGAGATTTCAAGGAAGAAGATGTATTGAATATAGAGATTACAGGAGAAACTTCCTGTGTAACTGGCTGGCTTCCCAGGCTTTTGCTGTTGGTGCAGTATATAATAAATGGCACTATATCACCATTTACCTTCTTTCTGCTGATTTTTTTGAACAGTACCACAACATAATGAGTGAAATTCTTGGATTCTTGCACTAGCTTTTTCAGGACCCAGTAGACTCTAGTTAAATTTCTCTTTTTTTTTTTTTTCTTTTCTATAGCATCAAGCTATAGACACAAGCATTTCACCAGACCTATGGAACACATTCTAATGACTTTCTTGAGTTTGCCATTACACTTCAACTCTATAGATGAGGGAAAAAAAGGGCATTTTAAAAAATACTATGTCCACTAATCCCAATATTGGGGTAGAACTTGTTATGACTGTTGACATTTTCAAATGTGGGGTTCCACAGAGTCTAAGATTTGCTCCTTGCTCTGCTATCTATGATAGAATGAGACAAACATGAGTTTCATGCTCATTTCATTAAAATGTCATTCCTATAAGTCCAAAACTGTCAGTGGTATACAGGCTGAGTATATTCCGATGGAAGTAGGTGACTACATTTGCATGTTGTCAGAAGAAACTAAACTGTGGCATTTTACATACTTCTAGCTAAATCCTCTTTTACAGCAAGAGAAAAGCTCAGGTTTTTGATTCATGGGAAAGGTAATGAATAGATTGGGCCAAATCTTAAAAGAGCACCCTGAGGTTAAGCTAATTCTGTGTTTTGGGAGACCTAAATGCTGATCTCCACTGATTAAAGGGGTCAGTGCTTAAGGGGCAGCATGTTAAACTTTCCCTGTATCATTTCCTGATAATGATCAAGTTTGGAGAATATTTCCCGTCTTTCCTAACTTATTAGAAGATGCAGATAATCCCAGTGAAATCAGAAGGTTTCCTGGCCTTTTTAAACATGTATGCAGGAGCAGGGCCTTGTGCTTTAAAATCCAGTTGAAACACAGAAGGTTACATTATGTAAAGGACTAAAGAAGAGGAAATCATATAATGTCCAAAAAAAAAAAGTTATGTTCATGGACCTCTCAAAAAAGTTTCACTAGCATTTAAGTGGACTCTTATCACTCAAGGATCCTAAGAGAGAATATTTGCATGTTGTATTTATATGGGCTTCTGTTAAGACTAATAATTGCATACAAGCCTCCTGGCACTGTATTTGCAATTACATATACCCATCCTTTCTCTATCTTAAAACTAGTTGAAGTCTGACTCTCTGACAGAATCATTGCCTTTCTTTAAATGTCAACGTGATTGTTTGAGTATTCATTTTTCATTACTAATTTATTCAGAACAGTGGACATTTCATTTTTTTTCTTTGGAAGTTCCTAATCTGGAATAAAAAGAAGGAATTATGTAGTGTTACATATGATCTTTTGTATATTTGGCAGAGTTTTTCCTCAGTTGCAGCACCATTCTTTGCTCCATAGGTAGTGTGTGGCCTAAACAAAGCCTTCAAATCAGAGCCTCTACAGAAGATGAACTTCTGGTCTATGCTTCATGCCTCAGGCCAATCCCTTTTAGAAGGCTTAATTAAAAATAAATGGAGTGGGTAAAAGCTGTTTCTGACTTCACTGGACTTGGGATCAGGATAATCAGTGTATAATATTTCTAGTGTAAACCTTTGTATATGTCTATGTTTGTAGATATAGTGTCCTCATTTGTAACATAGGAATACTCAACAAGTCGCAGACATCTGTAATACAGACAGTAGACAAAACTATAAGCAAGCAACTAAACTGAAAAAAAAAGAACCATAGACAATACATTTCCATAAAGGCAAGATAAAGTTCAAAGAGAAAGCTAGATTCAGACATTCAGTTATAAGACAGATTTATGACTGTACTGGAGAAATATTTAAATATGACAGTTCCCATGTTTATGAGCAAAATAGCAAGTTCCCATGCAGATAAATAAAATGCATTTCAATATTCTTACGCTAGTCTCTGTTTATATGAGTTTATGCCAGAATTCAGACTAACGATAAGGATTTGCTACTGCAAATAACTAAAGATTAATCCAGACGTTGGTGTTGGTTCTTAGAGGAGTAGAAAGCAGAGGTATTGAAAGCAGTGGAGCTGCTGTTGATGGTTTCTTATCTTTAGTATTACATTTTATAATGTGTGGTAGGGATTAAAGTAGTTCACAGAATGGATGAATGATATTTCAGTAGTAGTTATGAAGCGGTTATTAGGAAACAAATTTTGTACTGTATGGTGGATAATCTTAAAACACCCAGTCTATCGTCAATGCTTATATGGAATTCTATGTCTTTATTAAAAATCTGATTCTCCCTATGTCTTTTTTGATGACATAGTGGCTTCGCTGTTAAGACTTGCTTTTTTACCTTAACTGAAAAAAAAAAAGTATTGTTTTCCTTTGTGAACTTAAAAGCCTTCTTACCGCATGGGATGGAATGTGATGCCTTTGACTCTACTATGGATTAAGGGGTAGTGTAGGGCAAAAACTGCTCACTCCTAGTGCACAGAAGGACAGCTACTGCTCACAGAGAACCTGGGAACCGTGGGAGCTGGGGGCACCATTCAGTCTGGTAAAGAGTTTATGCTGCTGGATCATATTTGCATGGGAGAAATAGCAATAGCAACTAGAAGACAGCATGAAGGACAGAGAGTAGGGAATGTAGGAAGAGGAGTACCAAGGCTTCACTCATTCTTCCAAAAGTTTGAAACCTTCTAATTTCCAGCCTAGATTTAGTCCTAGCCAATTTACAACCACTGTCACAGTTATTATCTTTAGATTTTCAAATTTCTCCTCTATAGCTACTTTTATACTTTCCCTTACGTCTACTGAACTTAGAATCACTGGGACATCCGGCAGCCTTTGTTTTGCTGGGCTGAGCAATGCTTTGGTTTAGGTTCCCTTCTATGAGGCAGGCTCTGATCAGCTATCCGGACATTCCCTGTACCTGCTTCATTTTCAATACATCTTCATTGCACATGGGTGGTCAGAATTGCATTGTATTCCTAATGGAGACTTGCCAAAGCTTTTTGCAATGACATTAATACTTCCCTTTCTTTAGTAAGACATGCTAGTCAGAGCTGTCATCTTCTTTGTGGCTGCATCTCATTAATGACTAATCATCAACCCTTTCCATCTTCTCCTGTCCTGTCAGAACTGTCCTAATAAAATTTGTAGCTGTGCACTGTAGCTAACAAGACAGATTTTGCTGCAAGGCTATGCTTGGATACTGCCATAAGAGTTTCAAATGAGAAGTTCCTTCTCTTTGCATTTTTCAGGCAAAATTCACTGCTCAATCTGACCTCAGGAGCCCAAAGATTATTTTAATAGGTGTGATATTTATGGGTAAAGAGTTAAACTACGGAGGCTGTTTTTGTGGTTGTTTTTTCCCCTTTTTTCATCCTTCCCTGTGATTATGCTGAAGGTCCAGGGAGTAAGATAAGTAGAGTCAGCCTATGCCAGATGGTCCCACTTCCACTTAATTTGGAGAGCAGAAAGGATTCACCAACTGGACCACGTTATTTAGGTGATCTACATCTTCCTCACAACCACTTGACTCGGTGACCAACAAAGTACAGAATGCTCTGGTGGCAGGTCCTCACCTAGTGCCATGGTATCACTTTGCAACTGCACACACGGTCACAGCTGGTGCCTGCTCAGCCCTGCCTCGTTTCCCTCACGTCTAACTGCAGGAGCTGCCTGGGCCGGCAGCAGCATTATTTCTGAACAGATACCAGTGCCTTACAGGCACAGTGGAACAGAAAAGCAGAGCTGCAGTAGCGGTCTCCTCGTTCTCTCACTAGCACACACCTTGATGTCCTCTGCTATCCCAAATCACCATCTGTTCCTTCATGGGCCCCAATGCCCATCTCTCAGTTTACAGCTCCAGAACGCCTATGCAACTGCAGAGATCATAGAATCATGGAATGCTTTGGATTGGAAGGGACCTTTTAAAGGTCATCTAATCCAACCCCTCTGCTGTGAACCATGTGTTGTTGCATCTCATCTCTGGCAAACATGTTTAAAGCAGTCTGTGTTGTTCTATATGTTGCAATTGTGATCATCACTGTGAGCTGGAGTTTGGGACATTTGAGTAATTGCTGCAAACTTTTACTGATAGTTTCACTAAAACTGCACAGCCAGTATCTGGTTTCTGGTTGATATAATGCCCTAAGACTCTTCCCTATATTTGCAGGGAAGAAGTGTCCGTGTTACTTGCAAGGACTCTGGAGACACTGATCCTTCACAAGGAAAGCAGAGTCAGTGGAGGGACAGACTGGATTTTTTGTGAGTCTCTGAAGACACCCTCCACTCTCCCGTAACCTCAGAACAACTGCAAACATTTCCAGAGTGCAACCCAGTCTGCTTGTGTGTATCCTTCTCCAGTGAAAGTATAGGAAAGCAAGA
The DNA here is from genome assembly GCF_036417535.1 of Chlamydotis macqueenii. Classification (NCBI taxonomy): domain Eukaryota; kingdom Metazoa; phylum Chordata; class Aves; order Otidiformes; family Otididae; genus Chlamydotis; species Chlamydotis macqueenii. The sequence continues at coordinate 62,057,587 of NC_141556.1, read as the reverse complement.
GGAAATATTAGGCCAGAATATCTAACAGCCCACTAAGCCAGCACTGAGGAAAGCAGAGGACCAGCAACAATAGCACCTACTTCCCCCTGCCTTTGCCTCATTGTTTGCTGGTTAGAGGATTTTAAGAAGCCTGGATAATCCTCTGCCCCTGCTTCCAGTGATAGGAGCTTAAAATCCAGACAAAATAAACCCTAGTTAATGTCCTCAGAATGGTGGTATCCATTAGGTCAATCCGTTAGGTTTCACTAGAACTCCATTAGGAATTTATTAGAAATAGAGTTTATCTCTTCAGAGCCTATTGATATATATAACTGCTGATACTATGACTACTATAAGCACAAATAATCATAAATATCATAGCTTATACACTATCTGAAGGACTCTTGAGGCTCATATAAAATATTGTGTATATTTTACATAACACTTCATACAATATTGAATCTACTGCATGTCCACTTTCCTTGGGCATTTGTTGTTGACATTGGTTATCTTGTCACTATAGCCCAAGGTTTTTTTGAGATATGATTCTCAGCCTTCCTCTCATGATTAGTTTGTGTTGGTTTCCAGCTTTTTTTCCTATGGGTGAAAAACTCAGCCATCAGCAACAACTGACTCTTGCGTTTCAGATACAGTGCTCTCTTTTGAGGTAAGAACACTGTGTTTGTGCAAAAGTAGCTTTACTGCTGTACTCGCACTCCCATGATCCCAGAGCATTTGATCAAGTCCCTCAGTGGTTTGTCTGCCACCGGAAGATCATAGAATCATGGAATGGTTAGGGTTGGAAGGGACCTTTGAAGGTCATCTAGTCCAACCCCCCTGCAAGGAGCAGGGACATCTCCAACCAGATCAGGTTGCTCAAAGCCTCATCCAACCTGGCCTTGAATATTTCTGGGGATGGGGCATCCACCACCTCTCTGGACAACCTGTTCCAGTGTTCTACAGATCCCTGTGTGTGATGCTGCTTGTAGCTCCCAATGGGCTGTTTCTCTAGCTGAGGAGCAATAAGGGTATCAGATCTTTTCAATTACAGTGTCGTTACCTTGCGACCGTACCCGAGGTGAGGAGAGTGCTACAATATTCCCAAATTGTCATCCTCTGTATTAGAGAAATCTTCCCAAAGGCTGTGAAGCCAGGTGTGAGGTGTATTTTTGTCACTGGGCTGCTGCACAGTAGTCTTGCCGGAGCTGGCAGGCTGGCCTGGACCGTAAGCATATTCTGAGAGGCAGGCAATTCAGAAACTCAGGAGCCACTTCTCTGTGTGCTGGCCACAATTCCTGCTTCCCCTGCCAATACACTTATGGTTTGGCATTTGTAGACACACCGCAGCTGTCCAGTTGATAAACTGACACACTCTGGGTGGCCCTCATCTCTTGAGATTTTACAACTGCTGTTCGCTCCACCAGACATGAATTGAAGTCTTCCAAACTCTCCCACAGAGACTTTCCTGGTACTCTGGTGTCAAGTTCAGAACAAGAATTGGGAGCAGATATTTTATTCCTAATAACACTTATTTTCCTACAGTGCTGCTTTCCTTCAGCTAACTGGTGCCTGTGGAGAACCCACACTTCTGTTCACTAACTCATCCTGCTCAGCAGTAGTCAGGAGTTATTTTCAGTACCCTCCAAGCCAGTAGCCCTCTGCTCTTGAAGGAAAAAGGGCTGTGTGTGCTCTACAGTCAAACTCAGGATTACAGATCAAATGTGTTGCTGTGCATGTGCATTTATATGATCCTTGGGCCTCTTCTTGGTTTTCTGCACGCCTGTTTTCCAGGTTGAAGAAACAGCTATCACCCACTTATGTATGGTAAAGCAACACTGGAAAATGCAGTGTCCCTAGCACAGATCTTGAGAAATACAACATCCTGGGCTGTCTGCATTTAAAGTAAATTTCATAGTAGCTTATAGTGACTGGTATGTGTCTTGGATATCTTGTGCAATTCTTGCTTTACTCACACATTGCTCCTGGAATATGTAGCTACTTTATCTAGTAGAAAAGGAGAAAAAAAAAATTAAACACCAATAGGAGGTGATGTTTCAAGCACAAGGAATTGAAATAATAGTTTCAGTTTTTAGTGGCCACCATCAAAATCTTGTCAGTATTTTTCTTTTCTAGCTCCCACATCACAGCATTCAGTTAATAGTGAAAATAGATTTGCAGATAACTCTAATTTCATACCAAATTGATACCATAGTGGAGCAACTGTTGGACTGCGGACAGACGGAGAGGTATTCATTTCCGTTTGCTTCTGCAGTAGATTCATTGAAATGTGTTAGCTCAGCTGTGTGCATATATGCTGATGTAATCAAGCCAGGTGCACGCACAGGATTTTATAACAGGAGGTGGAGATGAGTCTGGATCACATAAAGAGGAGATGGAGAGCTATGCAGGATGTTTAAAGGTCACAAGGATGCTTAACATTTTGTACCAGACATGTGAGGAGGGAAAATAGCACAGGGGCACTGAGTCGTTAATACACTGAATGGCAAGAGGGGTACAAGTTAGGCATTTAAAAGTCCAGAGTTCCAGCCATGTATGGTGCAAGGGAGAGAGTAAGGGATTCTGCCCCTTTCTGAGTTTACACAGAAAAATTAGGGAACCTGAGCTACTTATAGGAAAGGCAGGGAATGCAGTTAGGCTTAGCTAGGGAACATTTTCCTATGCCACTTGAACCCAACCAAACTTTTTAGTAGGCAAATGTTTCCTTCCAGCAAAACAGACCCAGAAGTAGCTCTCGTAATAAGTAAGGGTTCTTTTCAGTCGTCCAAATACTGCATTCTAGGTCAATCTGTCATTTTTCAAGGGAATGTGGTTTTCCTTTGCCTTCTCAGGAGTAGAGGGAGATATGGGACAAGGGTGTAGAGAAGGACACGCAGATACACAAGGCTCAGCTTGTAGAGAAACCTCTCCAGCTTGATTCTTCCCACCAGACTTGTATACCATTAAAATTCCTAGATAGCCTCTCAGATTGTATAAGTGAAAAAGGCATTACATAAACTGCCAGCATTTTTCTCTTTTTCACTTTGAGAACCACCCTTGTGGGACAGTTGTAAGGAATTTAGTAGGGTTGGCTCTAAAAAGTTTCTGTGAAAAGTACTCTAAAAATACAGACAGAAGAGGAAGAAATGCTCTTTTTTTCTGCTTTTGTTTTTAAACAGTTATAGAATTCTACAAAAGGGATACAATTATTTTAAAAGTTTTACAAGATACTGTGGGAAACCTTTCAATTTTCATTGCACTCTATTACACTTGCAGTATAGAGGAGGTGCTGTCAGGTATTTTCTGTGGAAGTGGGTATGTGCTTTCAGATCTTACCAAAAACTGGTTGGATTATGTGCTTAATCTCCAGCCTTCCTGTGACCTGATAACTACAGGCTACTTCAGTTTTGCATTCTTAACAACAGTCCACCACTTTGACAGGGACTGTTATTCCATCCCTAAAAGAAATGACTCATTGCTGCTGCCCTAGGAAGCCTGCTTGTCCAACTACAAGTTCACTGTTAGAGTAGTTAAAGGAGGAAGTAAGTCAGGTGCCTCCACGCTGGTCACTGAAAGTGGCCATCACAAATGAGTATCACCTTTGATTTCTCCAACCAATAACTCCCTGTGTTCACCCTTTGTTCTAGATCACAACTGCAGACTCTTAATATTGACTCTCATGAATGGCTTCAGTTCGGATCCCAATGACAATAGTCTGGGATAGAAGAAATCTTTTTTTTTTTTTTCCTGGTTTCAGTAAAAGTTTCATGACTCAAATACTTGCATGAAATCTAAACACAGTTAATTTAGTTTCTAGGTTATATGGAGGTCTGAGATCACTTTCTCCCAAAGAAGTGGAGCTTGATGTACCAAGTAATGGGCGTGAAAAGGATCACCCTTATTTGTTTCGACCTAGAAGCTGCCACACTAGTGCCTGCCACTGACTTCCATGGAGGATGTGGGGCAGTGCATGGCCCCTCACAGACCTCTGCCACCAGGCCCACAGGAAAGCCCTGGCTCTTACCTGTCCCACATTTGCTGTCTCTCTTGTTCCCCCATGGGGTGGCTTGAAATCAACTGAATTATGCAATGAAAGCTGACCAAGGTCTCAATTGGTAAATCCAGTATTACCAGCTTTTTCATAATAATTCCAGGACCAATCTCTCTCTCTATCTTCCAAGAAATTTGATAGCTAAAGATTATGACACCTCTGCAGAGTGACTTTTCCAGATCAGTAACCATTCCCTGTGAAGGTTTCATCCGTCACTGAATGTTTACAGCAACTTTAGAAACCATTTCTTCTGGCCCTTTTTACCTACACCAGTTTGGTATTACCCATGTTGCTTCCAAGGTCAAATCTATACCAGCATTCACTTTCATGAGAATCACTAGTAACCTCTTAAACAAATGACCTCATAAATTACAATCTTTGTCAAAGGCATTTGGTGGAGAACCATACCGTAGACACATACATACACACTCTGCAGCTAGGGAAAAAAAGGCTCTTCTCAGCACACTTCTTCGTGTATATTTTTTGTAGCCAAAAACTAGAGTGGGAAAGGAGAAGATAACATCTGAGTTGAGATGACCAAAGTACATAGAGAGAACAATTTAGTCTCTTAAAACAATGCAAGAAGTTAGATTCCAGTAGTATTTCAAGTGAAGGCAGGGGGTTGGGCCACTTCCAAACGTCTATGCAGTTCCAGTGACCCAAGCTATCACATGTGATATACCTCACTTCTTTATTTGCTTGTTTATTCTGAATGACTACAAGGGCACTTGATGTGATAAAACGTGGACAATGTCCTGAGTTCAGCTGGAGAGAGTTAGGATATTATCTTTCTGGACCTTCTCCCTGCGGTAATGATGATACCCGTTTTGGGGTTAATTTTCTGTTGAATAAGCACGTCAAGTTTTAAGGCACTGGTCCAGACTGTAAACAAGTCAGTCTCTTTGGAGCCTGCTTTGGCAGCTCAGCTGAGGTTGCTATTTGTATTAAAATATTTGCTAACCTATTCTTCATAAAGCCAGGTAGGTTTCCATGAAAAGGAGAGGCAATATTGACATCTGTCCTCTTGCCAGCAGCAGCAATCACGTTACCCTGTTATCTCAGCTAGCTGTCCCCTGTGCTGATGCACTAAAAAAGGGACTGCTGAAATTCTGGCCCAGGGCTGATTATGTTTCTGCTCCACACACGACTCCGAGCATCTGTGCAAAAGGCAGAAGCAGCTCCGTCCCATCGTTCCAGTGGCACTAAGATCAGAAGAAACCTTACTGTTGAGTGAAATCAGTGATAGAAAGCTCTGGAATGTAAATTTTACATGAGGTAGAGATTTTTCACATATGCCTGGCAAGCAATTTAAAGCACTAAGGAGAGTTCAAGAGGGAGTTAAGTGGTCCACGAAGATATACAGATACTAGAATAATTTGGATGCATTTAGGATGCAGGATAGACAAAGGATTAATCTTGTCCCCAAGCTGTTTGGAGCTGTGACTACATTTTGGTTCTCAGCTTGTACGGTTTTCTATAGCGAGACTAGCCCCAACTATAATAGATCATTGTAATAGCTCTGTTCATATTACAAAGTTGGGGAGCGGAAAGCAAGCGATCTAAACAATGTAAGACCACTTCAATTTCTTCAATTGTTTTTGTAGGTTACCCATAAAATTGTGGGCACTGTTCAGGCATAGAAAAAGGCATAGACTTGGACTTAGAACTCACAGCCCAAGGCTCTAGCCCAGTGCGTGCTCCTTGCATTTTCAAAACTCCCATTGACTGCAGGAGTAGATCTAGGATAAAATGCAGGAAGTTCAAGATCATTATTTTTGCTCTAAGATTAAATGAGGTGCTTGCAATAAGAAAAAGGACTAGCTTCTGGGGGACAGAAGGTTGCTGTCCCTTTTGTACAAATGTGCAATCTGAAGGCATAGGTGGTTTTATCTGGTTGGGGTTTTTTTTGCCCTTGATCCTTCCATTTGCCATTGGGTAGAGTGATTAATGATAACTTTACTTTGCTCATATTCCTGTTCTTCATTTCTTTGCATTTGATATACAATTCAAAGTCTGATGAGGAAATATTAGAAATAATTGATGTTGTACCTAGAAACAAGGAGTTAAATCAGGCACTCTGTTACCTGATTTTTAAATCATGGGACATATGCACCTACAAAACAGAGAATTTTTTTTGAAGTAGGTAAGATTTTTCAAAGCACCTGGGGCAGGCCTCATCCTGCTCCCACGAAGGTGAAAAGTTAATGCTTTCATTCGCTTCAATAAGAGCAAAGGTAGCTAAACAATGGACGCATTTAGGAGCATGCTGCTGGCCAGATCCTGAAGTGATTTATCAACTAATGAAAATTGATACGCATTGACTTTACTCAGTATAGCTGGATAAATTCATATCTGACCCTCTGTTCTGGGAATTCCTAGTGACAGTACTGATATAGCTATGATGGGCTAAGTATACAGGCAAAATCAGTTTTGTTGGAAGAGGTGGTATGTTTGTTACTTCCATTGTTGGAAAATCAGACATTTTTCCATTTCATACCTGAAGTCAGGCCCATGTTTCTGAATGCATGCTTGTGTTTTTCTAATGGTGCTAGTTGGACTGATGGGAGATGCTATCTTTCTCACAAACTTAGATATGGAGGTTTCTTCAAGACATGACTGTCTGTTGCAGCTCTTTCTCAGGTATTTGTCTAGCACAAGGCAACCTCTTTTTTTTCATCTGCTATTCACTGCTGTTAACTTCTGCACTTTTTCTTATCTTCTTCCCGCTTCTGTCCATTCCTATTCTTTATGGTTTCCATCTTTAATAATTGTGCTGAACAATTTAACTTTTTCCCTTATTTGGTGGTATGGATGGGCTTGCTCCACAAAAGACAAAGCACTCCACTGTATCTTTATTATTGTGTTTTGACATTTTTTGATTCTCATGTAATTATAAGCTGAGTTACTTTGATATGGACCTGATCCAACATCTGAGTGTTTTATTGGTTTGCATACTGTCACTATTAAAAATTACTTTTTTCTTTTAAAATGACAAACTTCTCTTCTTTTTCGCATCTTGTTTTCATTAGCTTTTCTTGACAGTAGGTCAGGTTAGGTGCTTTGCCATCTCTGTTGCTTCTGTCATCTCCTAATGTCAAAACTGACTTTTACAGAGTCTATTTTTCTTATCTTTGAGCTTTCAGAGCAATGTTTGTATGTGGGGTAGATTTTTTCTCTCTCTCTGTCTTCTTTGCTGTGTCTGCTTCTTGTCTTTTTGGTTTGTCTTTGGCTTTTGTCTTTCTGGTTTTTGGCTTGGCTGTTCAGTAGCAGAGGCAAAGTTATTGTTAGCTCTGGCTGAGAGAAAATACAAGATGGAGAGATGCTTCTTTCTTCCACAGTTTAGTTTGATGCAAGGTCTTCCATTATAGGCCTGATTTTGAATCCCACTCTGACTTTTTCAAACTGAAATTAATCCACCTGAAATTGCACAGGCAAACTTCTGTCAGACTACAATTTTTCAAGAAAACTTGACTGATATTAAGCAAAACATTTGGGACATAGGAAGGTATTTTTAGAAGTGGGGTGATCTCACTTTTTGGACAATTTCCTAATGTTTATTTTAAAGAAATGTCATGACTCAAAATTATCTTGACCGAGAAACTCCAAATTTGGGTTACTTTGTTGTCCCTGGCAAGGATCAGTGCTTTGGACTTAGTTTGGAAGGTATGGAGGGGATTATAATTTAGATATTAGTAACAACAATGTCTACATACATTAGAAACACATTGGTTTTCTGAATACCACATTCTGGCTTGTGCATTGTTTATGAACCACACAACCAACAGCCTTTGTGCTCTTTAAGCAGTATGGAGTACTAGACACTCTTTAGGAATCACATAGCCAAAGGCTAACAGATGCCAGAGCAGTTATATAAGAAGCACTCAGTTTGAAGCATCTTCTGATCTCCACAGGAGTTTCTACAGAGTCTGTCAACTTCATGGGCATTCTCAGGATTGCGCTGACTGAAAAGACCCTTCAGTGCCTCTCTGGGCATATCGCACAAGTGAGATCTTAATGCTCCTAGCCTACCACTTGGTTGTGAGTAGCTCTCTGCGTTAACTGTGGCTTTTAGGGAAGTACTTAAATATTTCTCTTAAGCCCCAGAATGCTGAAATGTGGAAATTCCCTAATCTATAATTAAGTCCAAGGAAAAAGCAGTAGTTAAAAGGGCAGGTGGGGATGTGGAAGTGCTTGTGGATAAAAGGGTAATCCTGAAATAATGTCATTACCTGAACTCCTTGGTTACTAGCAAATAAACATATGGAAAGTACAGAATTTGAGTAAACTGCCCCTAAAAATCTTGATAGAGAGAATGACTTCATTATGCCTGAATCTTAGGACATTCAAAGGCAACTTGATCTGCCATGTAAGCTCTGCATAACCTCTAAATGTTCTGGTCCCTAATTGCTGGGGTCCCAAGTCTAGTTTTTTGGGGTGTTCTGCTCTTAATTGAAACTGATGTAGGTCAGGCAAGTACTTTATTAACTGGTATTACTATAGCACATACTAGGACATCTTAAGAGTGAGCTCTGAGTGAGCTTTGATTCCACTGAAACGTCAAGGTGACAGACTTGGCCTTCAGCTGCAGATGAGTTCCAGCAGGGAGAGTCTGGTCATGGGAGTAGGGAATTTAGCAGAGGCTGCAAAACTCTCCCAAGATGGGCGAAGTAGCCCTTACTAAGCTCCTTGCTGGCACAGTGAGACAGCTACCAGCATACAAGCAAGGCGGCTTAGGTTAGGTAAGTTTACATTACAAAACCATTCTGTCTGCCATGTAGAGAAATGCTGAAATATTTTTAAATTCCTCTAATAGCAGTACCTTTATTCATACCTAGTAAAACCACAGTCCATACTTATGCAGAGTTTAAATACTCACAGTAATTAAATCAAACCAGTGAAATCAAATCTACTTCCAAAAAAGGAGGCCAACACACCTCCAAGATACGACTTTGAATGCTTCTCTTTTAAACATCCCAGTTGTGATAAGGAAAGTAGTGACACTGGATATGAAATGCTGTTTCTGAAATCCTCCACAGAGGATGAGAAAAGTAAGGCTTCTTCTTGTGAAATGCATGTATTTTGCTATTTTGGACCCAAGACCTCTGTTTCACTCTGGAAGAACGAGAAATTTATTAGACTAGTGAAATGGGCAATGGGTACCTCTTCAGTAGAGACTTTGTGTACTTTAGTGATTAGATTTGGGTCCAGGCAAAAGGTAAATTAAGCTGATAAATTTATTTTCTGAGAAGCACGAACTACCTTTTACCTTTGGGAGGGTGATTTTTTTTTTATGGATTAGGGTTTTCTAGAGCACAGAATATATCCTTCTTCCAAAATCAGTCTCAACTGTGTTTGCCGTCTCTTTCAAGAAACATCAGAAACACTTTGGGGATAAAGGATAATTTTCTAGAGAATACTTTGGTAAGACAAGGGGTCTTTAGCCAAATATGGCCATAGTCAACATAGTTGCTTGTGTACTTCACAGTTAAGAAATCTTATTGAAATTTCAAAGGATTGGATTAAATTCCTTTTGGATTTCCTGTGATAATCTCAGTTGGACCATCTGCTCTGACATGTTAGAGCTCAACAATGTCTGACTCTGTTAAGGAAAAATGACATTTATTAGACACAACTTTCCTTTACAAACCTTCCTCATCTGGCTGGGACAACACATGCTGTTTAAAGGGCTGTCTTGCAACTAATGACAATTTTCTATAAAGAACCAAAAATAATATCAGATGGGAAAGAATGAACTGCATTAGCCCTTTAACTAAAAAAAAAAAAGAAAAAAAAATTGTGATTTTGGATTTGGCTTCTTTCTCTTCATATTTTAGCGTCCATTTAATGTATACTGCAATTTCAGTTTTTGTTAGCAGAGGTTAAATTCATCTTTCTTTGCATTGCTACAGGACCTGGTTTGAAACGCTCATATGTCCTAAAATTCTTTACCAGCAAGCTCAGGAGTAGTTGCACAGAACAATCATTTTCAGCACCTGTATGCCAGTCTGAAGGTCCAAAAGGAGGTTCATGACAAGTAATTTGGTGAACATTAAAGGGAACAGTCCTTGGATATATATACTCTGCCCTGGTGAGACCCCACCTGGAGTACTGTGTCCAATTCTGGAGCCCCCAACATAAGAAGGATATGGACCAGTTGGAGAAGGTCCAGAGGAGGGCCACGAAGATGATCAGAGGGCTGGAGCACCTTTCCTATGAGGACAGGCTGAGAGAGTTGGGGCTGTTCAGCCTGGAGAAGAGGAGGCTCCGGGGAGACCTTATAGCAGCCTTCCAGTACCTCAAGGGGGCCTACCAGAAAGATGGGGAGAGACTCTTCAGTAGGGCCTGTTGTGATAGGATGAGGGATAATGGTTTTAAAATAGAGGGAGGCAGACTTAGATTGGATATAAGGAAAATTTTTTTTACAATGAGGGTGATAGAACACTGGAACAGGTTGCCCAGAAAGGTGGTGGAGGCCCCATCCCTGGAGACGTTCAAGGCCAGGTTGGATGAGGCTCTGAGCAACCTGATCTAGTCGGGGATGTCCCTGCTTCTTGCAGGGGGGTTAGACTAGATGACCTTTGAAGGTCTCTTCCAACCTTAACCATTCTATGATTCTATGATTCTATCATATAGATTCATATTTCAGGAGATGTGGTTTATGGGTGTTGAAGGATAGAACATCTGTCAAATGGACCAATAGTTCTTTTGGGCAGAATAGTTATTCTTTGCATTTGCTTTTTGTATCTTCATTAGCATCACCCTTTAGCTATTTTTAAGGGCATCTATACTTTGGGAAGAATGCTTATATGCTTGTTGTGTTAAAATGGAAGCAGACAAGTACTAACCTTTCAGCTAACAGAGATCATCCTAGCCCCACGGATATTAAATTTACTCAGCTAAGCATCTGTTCTGGTCTATGTGAAATCATTGGAAGTTTTTCTCTTGACTTTAGAGGGTGAGATTTCACTCACTCTTTAAAATATTTAAACAACTATTTTTGTGATTTGTGACCTTGGTGAGTGCTTTGAATACACCTGATAAAGGAAATAAGTTTGTGGTGTGTTGTACCACGTGGTGAGAATGCATACATTCTTATTTCATTTAGTTTAGCCTATTTTTATAGAGTACTTGAGGAGAAATCCATAAATTTGAGTAGTTTGGTCTACTAGTCAAGCAAGCGTAGTGATCTCTTTTGAGCCAGAGCTGCTTGTTTCCTCTATTTCTAATGCAGAAGTTATCTTGTCAAGGTTTACCATATGGCAGAGGCAAGGTTGCTACTTCTGTCTATTAGCAGATGTGGATTTTGCTTGAGCAAGTTTAAGTGACTGATAGTGATCTATGTCATGATTCAAACACAAGTATGGAAGAAAGTTTGTGCTGGCTTCCCTGAAAGAATGCCTTTGCTGATTTTTTTTTATAGGCTTCATCCAAAACCCAATAAGAGAACTCTTCAGTGCCATAAGAGAGGCCGAAGCCTTTCCAAGAAAAAGGAAAATTTGAAAATCTGCATTTTCAGCAGTGACTAGTATTGGTTATTCCTCAGTTTCAAAGTTCACAAGCAGAGGATTCAAAGGAAAATTTGGAAGGAAATCTAAATAAAAAGGGGCCCCAGTTTCAGGTTGTTGGTACTTTCTGCTTTTCAGACTCCTCTTTTGAAGTGTCTCCAGTCAGGCATCTGAATCGCTAGTCATTTTAGAACTCTCAGACTTATTCTTTTCTTTTTTCCTCATCTTTTTTTTTTTTTTCCCCCTCTTCTTTTTTCTATTAAGGTCAAATCCTGCTTCTCCTGATGCCAGTAATAAAACTCCCATTGATTTCAACATGAGCAAGAAATATGCAGTTTGCTATTTACCACAACCACCACAATGAATCTCTGGGAAGAATTCATTTATATTCATTCCAACGATGCCATGAAAAATGGGCTCTTGCTATTTTATCACATCCAAACTGTTGCTCTAACTCTAACATCCTAGTTGTTGCTAACAAGTCAGTGATGATTTGTAAACCAACAATTTATGGTAACCACATTCCATCCTCATTATGATGTGTGGTTTGGAAATGGAAAAGTAATCCAGACCTCCTGTTAAGAGACTTTATTTCAGTTGAATGTTTCTGTAAATAAAAGCATTTTGAAAGGATCTTTGCTATATGTTTCTAACTCCAAATTGTTCATTTGATCTAAGCCCCATCTACACTCCAAATTCCTACCAGGCTCTGTCTGTCAGGAGTGTGAGATCCCCAACAGTGGCGTGAGCATATTGGCAAAACTCTTTTCATCAGTATAGGTATTTTCAGTCAACTGGATAGTTTCACTAGACTGGAACAGCAGTTCCATTTCTTGGAGACAGCTGTGTCCATTCCTTGGAATACTTCATAATACTTTATCAGCACACTTATAAGGGTACTCTGACATAAACAAAGGCCTCCTACTATAGTTACAGTAACAGATGAAGAATTATAGTCAGACCCATGGTGTGTAGTAATGCCCATGGGAACTAAGAGCCTGCGTAGTTTGTGCAACACTTTGTCTTGGTTGTAAGGATTGTGGGCAGTCGCTATGACACTAAGGAGGACTTTCCAGCACTTTGATGGGAGACCACCTAGACTTACTGGTAAATAGACTCAAACAAGGGAATTTTGTTCCAGTACTAGGTTTTGGTACTAACTAGGTTGAAAATCTTCTTTTGATCTCTTTGTCACTAATACACTCTGTCCTTTCGACCTTGTGTAAGAAGCCTAGTGGCCTGGGTTTGAGGTTGGAGCCACTTTATTTGGTAACCTGCTAAAGAAAATATCAAATTAGGAGTCAAGAGTGCCTTAGTTAATCAGCACTAACAATGCTGTGATATGAAGGTAGAGACCACACTAGTTAGCAGATAAAGCTATCTTCCTACCCCTTCCTCTCCAGCAAAAATTACTACTTGATTACTTTACATATTCCAGGATTGAGCACAATTCACTGGGATGATGTCAGTAGGATGTGTAGGATGTCAGTTCCAAGAGTTTACATGAATGCTCTGATTTTCTGTTGAACAAAAAACTGACTACTAAAAATCACTCTCAAAATTGACTTCTATTTTGTGACCTAAGAGTATGAAGAGGTTTTGAGTGTGGAGCCCTCAGCACAGGAAAGACATAGACCTATTGGAGCAGGTCCAGAGGAGGGCCACAAAGATGATAAGAGGGCTGGAGCATCTCCTGTGAGGGCAGGCTGAGAGTTGGAGCTGTTCAGCCTGGAGAAGAGGAGGCTCCAGGGAGACCTTATAGCGGCCTTCCAGTACCTAAAGCGGGCTTATAAGAAAGATGGGGAGAAACTCTTTAGCAGGGCCTGTTGTGACAGGACAAGGGGTAATGGTTTTAAAATAGAAGGAAGTAGATTTAGATTATACATAAGTAAGACATTTTTTACAATGAGGGTGTTGGAACACTGGAACGGGTTGCCCAGAGAGGTGGTAGATGCCCCTTCCCATTCAAGGCCAGGTTGGATGAGGTTCTGAGCAACCTGATGTAGTTGAAAATGTCCCTGCTCCCTGCAGGGGTGTTGCACTAGATGACCTTTAAAGGTCTTTTCCAACCCCTTTCTATGATTCTATGCATGAATCCTCATGAGGTGTTCATTAACTTGGTTGTATTGTAATAATGATATGAACAATTAACAAATATTTTGCTATTAAGTAACTTTCTAAGTAGTGAAATACATGTTTTAAAGGATATTTTATCTCATTTGGTACAACAGACTGAAAAATAAGACAAAAATCCTGGCAAGACAGCTCATTCACCATGGGGATGCGGAACTACAGCCACAGTTCCATGATAAAAATTGTTCATGGAGTTAATTCAACGTTAACGTGTTCCTTCCTACTCCTGACCCTCTGCTGCAAGCACAATGCCTTCTTGTTGGTGGTAGCACAACCATCCATGACCCTGTGTTGTGAACTAGGCCTCTGAAATTTGGTTGAAAAAAAGTGGTATGTGTAAGGGAGAGAATAATAATGCTGAAGTAGTTTCCTGATCTGTCACAGTCATGCTACCAGGTGTGGTGGGCAGCAATGAGCAGTGGAAAGTGGGAGGACGTTGTTATGGGACTGTCTGAAGCCAGTAGTAGAGTTGCCAAAGGCAAAACTATAACCTAAACTAGCTTTAGAAAAGAGCCTAAATGTTTTATTAAAGAGATGACCAACATATGGTCCTACAAGCTGCTAGATATGAGTTCTGGTGGCCCTTGAAAGAACAAGTTCTACCATGCCCACTCTGCAGCCAGAGAGCCACTCAGGTGTGATGTTAAGGGCCACCGCAGCCCAGGCAGTTTCATCCCCCTTAAGCAGCATTTGATAATATCTGGCCCCACTAGTTCTGAAAACAGGTCGAGAACTCAAAGGTGGGTGACATGAATTTATGCTTACCACTCATTCTTTCCAAATAGCCCTAATGGGCATGGCATAGATGTCTGTATCTCTTATTTATTTTCACAATACTATCCAAGTATATATGTCTTTGGCCTAATATATCACGCTGTTCTTTAGTTAGAAAATTAACAAAAGGAAGACTTTCAACGTTTGTCCAGTAGTAGGAGTCTGTCAGGTAACTGGGCAGAAGACAAGCGAGCCACCATGTTTAGATTAATGCTAATGCTGCGCTACCACCTTGTGGACAAAAGGTAAATGGCACCCAGGTACACTGGCCGTGTGAAATAAACACGGCACTGGTTGGGAAGGTAGGTGACCGTGGGCAGTCTAGATGACAAGAACAGTGTCGTCTGAATCCTCCAGGCTGAGCCAGTTCAGCATCTAGGCAGCCAACAGAAGCCAAACAGATTGTGGTAGTCTGCTGGAGCTCTGAAGTGTAGCAGCAAGTGAAAGATACCCCTCAAAGGGGTATCACAGTCTGATTCTTCTCTAGGATACACAGAGAAACAAGTAGGAATGAAATCACGTTCCTATGATACTAGAGTACCAATGCTTTTATACGGGCAACTCCTCTGGTCTGCCTGCTTTCAACTGCAATCCTCAGAGCTACTTGCATCTTCCTTGACTGTCTTCTACTTGCTAGGTCAACTGACAAGTCCCTTTGGAAATGTATTACCTTGGAGTGCCAAGTCCTCTGTGGTCTTCTCTCCACATGCTGGGATTACAGCAGCTCTCTTGCATTTCAATGCTGTGCTCCAGGGAAGACTAGCAATCAGAACACTACCTAAAAGTTCAATTACTGAACATGTTATTCATAAGATTATTATTGGTAGCCTCTTCATCCCATCAGGATGAAGTACCCTATTGCACTTAACAGATTCCAAAAGAAGAAGGTGTATTGAAAACCTTATCTTCCTTTTTGCTAAAACTGAAGGAATCTCTCTGCAAGTCTGAAACTCTACATGATCAGGAGGAGATGTACTGTCTGATGTGCCTCTTCATATATGAACTACAGAGAGATTTGAAAAAGAAGTATTACTCAGACATCTCATTTACATGCCAAAGATTATTGCTGTGGTCTGATTTGGATCTTAAATGGCTGAAGGCAAAATCTTTTGGGGGACTGAACCTCCTGTTAGTCAAAAGGCTAGAGATCCAGATCTGTACTGATGCCAAATTCTCTCTGTGATCTGATGTCACACAAAATCAAACTTAGGCTTTCCATAGCCAGAGAACATGTCCAAAAAACTCAGTTTATTTGATATTACAGAACAAGCCTTCCTCAATTGCTCTTCAATTAGAATAGTTCTCTTTGCATGGTAAATTAGGTGTCCACTGGAGCAAGTGCATGAACTTGAGTCTCTAACATGACTACAGATTGCCTTAATAGTAGGCAGTATCATTCTTTCTGCTTTCCTTCCATCTCACCTCCTTTATCCTCAACATTTTCATAAGACAGTTTGAGCATTTTTTTCCAGGATCACTTCTTCCAAGCTCAAGAATGGTCCATCCCAACATGCAGGAAGCCAAGGAAAGACAGCAGAAGGCACGCATAGATGAAACAAGCAGCTCCAGACAAACCTCAAACATATTAAAAAAAAAAAAAAAAAAGGCAAAAAGTAGAATTCGTTTCAGATCTCCCATAAAGAATATAGACACATTATATCATTTTGGGATGAGGTTTGGAGCTGGAGTTGAAACTGGTGAGGGATGTAAAGGGCAAAAGGAAGGGCTTCTACAAGTATATCTGCAGCAAAAAAAAAAGGGGGGAAATGTAGGCATGCTGCTGAATGGGGTTATGGAAAAGGCTGAGGAACTCACTGACTTCTTGGCTGGAGAAATGGCACAACAGGAATCTCAGGAAACTCAGCAAAGTGCAAAATCCTGCACCTGCAGATGATTAGCCTTATGCACCAGTGCAGGCTGGGGAGATCCACCAGCTGAAAAGTACCTTGGCAGAAAAGGCCTGCTGGTCTGGGGTCCTGGTGGACAACAACTTCACTATAAGCCAGGAATTTGCCCTTGAGGGAAAGATGGCCAACAACATCCTGTGCTGCATTAGGAAGACCATTGCAGGCAGATGGAGGACTATTATTCTTCCTTTCAGCTTATCACTGGTGAAACCACATGTGCAGTACTGCAGCCAGTGCTGGGCTCCTCAGTACAAGGACATGGACATACTGGGGCAAGTCTAATGAAGGACCATGAAGATGATTTAGGGATTGGAGCATGTGACATATAGAGAGATGCTGAGAGAGCTGGGACTGTTCAGCCTAGAAAAGAAATCCCTCAGCTCAGTGGGATCTTATCAATATGTATAAATACCTGATGGGGAGAGTAAAGGAGGTAGAGATATGGTCTTCTCAGGAGTATCCTATGAAAGGACAAGAGGCAATGGGCAGAAATTCAAATACAGGAAATTCCATTTAAATGTAAAAACTTTTTTTTTTTACTGTGACAGTGGTCAAACACTAGAACAGGCTGCTCAGAGAGGCTGTGAAGTGTCTGTCCTTGGAGATATTCAAAGTCTGACTGGACAGAATACTAAGCATACTTGCTCTACTTGACCCTGCTCTGAGTAGGGTATTGAACTAGACAATCTGGAGATGTCCCTTCCAACCTCTGTGATTCCATTCTGTAACATGTTCATTATTCCAGACACAGTTCTAATAGGAGCAGTGCTCCTGTATACAACTTCTTGCTTCCTTTTTGGCAAAGAGAGAAAAAAAAGCATTTCTATCTTTTGATTCTGTTTTCAGGATAGCATTCAGCCCAGAGATACTGTGGGACATGAGTGAGTCCTCGTGCTCTCTTCAGCACTTTTTGCTGCCCTACTTCTCCTTTTGCCCAAAGAAACTTAATGAAGCATCACAGCTCCCTTCTGACCACAGCTTCTGTCTTAAAAGGAGATGGGAAAGACCAAAGTACATATATTATTTTTTGGTGTGGCTGAAGCACAGGATAAGCTTAGGGCATGAGGGGCAGTAAATGCACTGCAGGTGCTCTTCCGCTCCAGCTCTATGGAAGAGTGGCCCTTTAATTCCAGATTAGATCCCTCACTCCTTACTCTGCCTCAAGCACAGCAAAATTGCCACACAGGACTTCCAGGAATCTAGGACTCGCTCCCATTTATGCTCACCTGCTGTCCTTTTGCTTCTCTCTTCCACTGACCGCCACTGTGAAACAGCAGAGGTGCCATGGAGAAATGAGTTGTGTACCGAAGACCTTAATCTTAAAGATACATTAATTTCATCTACTAAGATCTTGCTAGTGAAAGATTTTCATGTCATGCTGAAAATAACAACTTCTTTACTGAGGGTGGAAGTCTGGTAATGTGACAAATGCTGAATCTGTTTCTCTGGAGAGAAATTTTTAGCAGAAGACTCTGTGAAGGTGTTGGAGGAGGAATTCAGAGAAAAACAGTTCTTGTTGTGTTTTGCTAGTGCCCTCAGGTACCCAGTTCTTCCTCACTTCTATGAGTTGAGTTCCTTATGTAATAAATTATTTCTCCTTGCTCTGTGTTTCCTAAATGATATAGTTTATATTACTCTGTCTTGCACACAAATATAAACAGGATTCCATAATCTCAAAACTGATATATTAGAAAGCACAAAACCTGAACTTCCTTTCCTGAATTCCCCGGCAACGTAGTGGGCTGTGTATCATAGCCTAAGATGGCTCTTCTGAAGCTGGTGGTGTATTACGATTTTGTATCAGTTTAGGACATGGAACTAAGCCACCAATGGGAGTCATACGGGGCCAAACAGTCCTCTGTAATAACTTTAGTTTCTTCAGCTGTTAGTCAGCTCCTAAAAGCTTTAGTAAACTACTCGAATGTGAATAAATATTTACAGAAATTAATGGGAAATTCTTTGTACAACCCATCTTTGCCATTTAAGTAGCAAAGAGGAAGATGTTCTCTAGTTTTCTGCCTAGTGACATCATTGCTTCTTTGTTTATGTTTTCAGTCTGGTTCCTGGACAAATGATGTCAAAGCAATAGGAAAGTCAATTTTCTCCACACAAATTTGGTTGTTTATCTATCTTTAGCTGCATTTAACCCCATAAGACAGCAATGCAGAAACTAATGATATATTACAAAGTACTGAGAAAATGTACTTGAACAGTTTGACTGCAACGCAAACAGGCAATATCATCATAAAACCATTACCACATTAGTGATGGGGTGGAATTATTACCAAACTGTGTATGCACTTGGTAGCACTATTGGATGATATATTTGTAATAGAAAGCCCATTCTGGTAACCTCTGACTTGTTTCCTGCCCAGAGATAAACGTTGGTAAATGGAAGAAAGCTGCAACCAGCAAGAGTGACTAGCAAGTTTCATTTATGAAACTCCTTCCTCTTCAAGCTCCCTGCAGCTAACACAATGTTTCATAAAAGGGGCTAAAATTCAGATTCAGTTACAAAGCCTGCCTTTGTAGGACACTAGAGACACAAGAATCAAGTGAAATCATTTTGTTTACTCAGATTTAAACCAAGAAATATGAACTAATGCAAGAGTCAGAATCAAACTGAAATGTCTGAAGTACAAGACTTAAACATTGTACAAAATTCATGTCATCATCCAACACACATTCCATTTCTAACCCATCAGTTTTGGGATTCTTTCAGGAAATACTTAAAAACAGGCCTTTTTTTTTCTTTTTTTATGGGTTCTATTGAGAATGTTTCTAACAGTCTTGTACAAAACATAATGATGATCATCTGTGTCATCTTGTGAGATGTTCTTGAAAGACAGCATTTGTTAATTAACAAATTAATAGATATTTTCCTTCTATGAGTTCATTTTAATTGTCTGTTTATGTCAGAGTATTTAAAGTGTGCCAGTCTACCACTTCAAGGAATATTTCTATAATACTGACAGTTGGGTTTTTTTCTCTGTCAGTAAATAAAAGAGGAAAGTACTAAATGCTGCACACTGATATGACTGTAAATGGATCCTTTATTTTTACTTCCACATTTTAGCTATTAGCCTGCTCAACAGAAGTTTTGCTGTTGATTCAGTCTGTAAGTGGGCTCAGTCAAACTGGCTTCACTAAAGTCAACAGCGTATCCTGATTTATTGCACTCCATGCTCAAGCTCCACAACTTCAGCAACAGCTGAAATAGGCCATATAATTGTAAATAGTATCCAAAATCATTACAAAGCAGTCAGTTCAGATACTGAACTTCCAAACTGGAGGATTTTTCTTGTTACTGTACCTGATAGGTGTTATGTACTGTGTTTTCTATTTAGTAGTTTATGTTTAAATCTATCATGGGTAATTTTGTGAAAGACGTACTTTGAAGACAGTACTACTGGCTGTGCATAGGAGTAGAGATTTAGTTTGGATACATCAAGTGGTACCTGTCACCCCTTCTACCCAAATGTAACCATTTTGCCAGGTCTTAATTGCCTTCTGCAAAGATCAAGATTAAGTTTAAGAGGGACCATTTGTTACTCAAGTTCCACCCAAAACCCTGGGAAAATAATATTGGACTTTCTCAGGTTCAGTGAGCTCATTTTTCCCATTTGCAAACACAGGTCAAAGGGATCAATAAATAACATTTTGAATAAAGGGAAAAAGAAAACTCTTGACAAAATAGTTAAGCAAGGTAAAAGACAGCACC
Organism: Chlamydotis macqueenii; assembly: GCF_036417535.1. Lineage (NCBI taxonomy): Eukaryota > Metazoa > Chordata > Aves > Otidiformes > Otididae > Chlamydotis > Chlamydotis macqueenii. Next base: position 62,037,520 of record NC_141556.1, on the reverse strand, counting down.
TATCATACATCTATAGGATTGACAATTTTACAGTCTTCTGCTGGAGGGGCAGTGTTTGGCTAGCAGTTCACTTTCCCCTCCTAAGGTAGCCTTCTGTCAAAATTTAGGACTCTTGTGTCTTGCAGGGCAGCAAGGCCTGGTCGGCTTCAGCTTTCCCACACACTATGTGAAAAACTCTTTCCTGAAGACCCCTTTTCTACTTCCTAGCCTTTGTACCCCATGCTGAAAGTAAATGCCTTAGATATGGTCCTCAGGCATAGTTAAAAAGTCTTAACTGACCTTGACTCCTCTACACTCTTACAGGTACAAACTTTCCTTCTTTATGCTAAAAAGCTCCCTTTCAAACAGAAACGTTTCTCAAATATAATGAAATAGCATGTGCAAAACGAACACGTTTTAGGTCTGTCTACCAGTCCTTTCCATTCCTTGTCCCTTTGGTCTGCCAGCTGTCAGCCAGACTCCTTTTTGAGTCTGACATTCTTTCCCCTGAGGAATTCTTGTGGTGGGAGAGAGTGCCAGAGATTTGCTTTCACTCTGGGCCTCAGCCACCAGTGTTACCCAAAGTTAATGTATATTTAATATGATACAGCCAGTAACCCTTTTCTGCCAACCTCTGATCCTGCGCCAATTGAAGAATGCTGCGAAGTAATGTCCTCTAACTAAATCTCACAGCCCACGTATAAACTCCTGATTAGTGATGAGTGAGATTACTAGGGAGGTACGTATATACCCCTCTGTTTCTTTGCCAGCTGGAATTTCTCCATACTGTAGAATATCTATGGAAGCAGACTCCAGAGAACCTTCTGTTTTTGCAGTAGGTGCATAAGGCAAAGCTACCGGAGGGTTTTTCCTGGTAGCTTCGTTTCCTGCCTCAAGCAGTCATGTAACACTTCTGTGCATGGTTAATTGATGGTTATGATTTACTGTGAAAGTTATGGCATTTCAGTGATGGGTGTAAGGTGATATTCATATGGAACAATTTCATGGTTTAGGTTTCTTCAGGAACACACTATCTTTTCAAAGGAAATTTGCTTTGTTTTGTTTGTTACTTCCTTCATGCATCAGCAGAGACAAGAAAGACTAGGTGTAATGAAGTTTCCTTTCTTAGAAGGTGTCTTCTTTTTCTTTTTTTTTTTCTCTCTGGTATTTCTTTAATTGATTAGTAAGGTTTACGTTCACCTGGTAGTATAAAGGTCAAAATGTTAAGGGAACCAAAGGGAAGTGATCGAGAAGATCTTTCTGAGGATGACAGCCCTGCCTTGTAATACAATACTATTTCTCATGGGAGTGGGTGGGAGGCCTGCCTAAATTTCCTCTTCCTGTCCTGCCAAATCCCCCAAATTGCATAACTGTGTATTCTCCTTACACAGTGGTACCCTTGGCATCCCTAGTAAATCTGCAGGGAAGCAGTGAAGCAGCTGGAGGCTTGAAGGTGGACCAAAATTGGTAGAGGACAGACTTGGTTAGCCAAAAAACAAAACAAACCCAAACCCACGAGCTGAATTTACTAACTCTCTCATGTATAACAGAACAACACAATGCAGATTTAATAACATACACTATTTTGTTCTAAGTGCACTCCATCTAGGAAAAATAAGTTTATCGGGATAAGCAAAGGACCCACAGGGAGTTCATCAGTTCAGTTTCAAGTCACAGGATGTGTTTTGCTTGGCTTTGGAGCCTTCTTGTGCAAGATTAATGTGAAACTGCTGAAATGCAAACTGACAAAAAGACATCTTTTTACTGGTTGGTGCTTTTTCCTCTGTGCCATTATTTTCATCAGGAGGCCCCATCACTGTCTTCCCCATCACCCCTGCCTTAGACTGACAGGAGTATGAGGTACTTCTTGGCTTCTGTGAGGAAATGAAAGAATGACTATTGGAAGAGCAGCATCGCTAGTGTACCTCATAAGGATGTAACCCTGAAGGCTTTTGCTTTGTCACTACACTGAATCAGAAGAGAAGAATTTGGATCTCCTTAGAGAGAAGTGTCAAACATGGCTATCCTGGGGTAGCTTTTGCCTGAGTAAGGAGGGAAAGATTTGCTTCCTTTGGAAAAAAAGATTTATGCTTCTTAAAAGTTCAAGTAGCCAAATTCATTGCTTTTGAAGCTTTGCTAAGCTTCACTGGAGCCTACACTAGCTGTGTATGCAGCTGACTGTCATTAAGACAATAAAAAAGTAAGTACACCTGCAGAGGTTTTGATAATGCTTCTCTTAGTGCCTGTGTACAGCACCTTAAATAGGCTCAGTACTGTCGCTGGGATTGCTCGAGAGATTGGGTACTACTCAGCATGTGTAAGGGTGGGAGAATCTGGCTCCAAATGGTTTCTTTTGCTCTCCTTGCTACAGGAACTGGAAAAGACAAGGGTGTGTGGGCGGGCCTGGAGTCCCTCCAAGGAAAGTGTGAGGCCTTGGGCAAAACAAATCCATCAGGTCTCTCATTTCTTCCAAATATAGGTCTGTTCTGAGCAATAGCCAAACTCAAGTCTAAACTTCACATTCAACTGTTTCAGAGGGAATAGATGAAAAAGACCCTATGGCCTACAGAGTCCATCTATAGAAAATATTTTGATAGCTCTTCCGCTCTGGCGCTATCTTCCACTTAAAAAGAAAGAAAAAGAAAAGACACAAAACTGGAGTACATGGTTCAATTTTCACTGTAAAACAACTGATTGATGAAAATAATACTTCTGAAAACAATCTGTTGTGAACTATCAAGCATTTTTGCCTATGCACCAATTGGCAGGAAGTAGACAGATAAATTATTACAATATGTAACAAAGCAAATTGCTCTGAAGAGAAATGGTATTTGTGTGTGTGTGTGTGTGTGTATGAGCAGGATATGTAGAATGAAATCCACAAAAGTACGCTGAGAGATCATCCTCCATCACAGCAGAAATATACTGGAAGCAAAGAAACTCACTTCAGCTCTGTTCCTGTGTGAATCTCTAGCAATACACGATTTATAGTATGCAAGTGTTCTCCTGGAGTAGAATAGAAGGATCCTGGACTTAAATGAAAAAAAAAAGAAAGAACTTGGGATATTCCTGCTGTTAAGGAAGGGGTCTGATAGCCATTTTTGTCAAGATACTTCCAAATTTTTCAGGCATCACCACATTTTAATAAAATGGAGCAGTTGCAGCAGCTCCCCAGATCTTGAGTACCCATGGGAAAATTTTCTGAAGTGCTCATAGACATGAAGATTTAAGACACAAAATCCCACTAACTTTCAATATGACAGTTCCTTTAGAACCTGGCACATGGACAAATTACGGAGAGATAAGCTCTGTATGAAGTAACAGCATGCAAATTGCTCTGTTGTGACTTTCTGTGTACATGCTCCTATCCCACGGTGACCAGTTAAGGCAGAGATGATGACTCCTTTTCCATCAAGAGCCAACCACCTCTCATTTACCTCAGAGTTCAAATCACGTACACTGGTAGTTAGTGGATAGCAGTGGACAAGCTTGCTGTCTGCCATGTGATAAATATAATTTTGAAAATATAAGTAGAGCTTCTAAGCTGCACAGGATAAGTTTACCTCAATATTTGTGGATCACTGTCACCCAGCTTGAGTCATGAGATGCACAGTGCCCCTGATGAGAAGGAATTCTTCCAGGCATGAGCCTTATCTTCTTTTCCTGAAGTAGTCTCTACTTGTGGATAGTAGAGGAAGGAAGGGGACACAAAGAGCATGAAAGTATGGAGAAGGCATTATGGAATTGATTCTGGGAAATGCGACCTGCCGAGTGTAGATAAATTTCAGACCCATCTCAGAGAGGAACGGGAGACGGAGGCAAGATGAGTTGGAATATGTATCTGATATTGTTTCCATAGCAAGGCTATATGGCTGCTAGTGGTTGATCTTAGGTGTTACACTAGATGTTCCATGGATTTGTCCTTTTGGTTATTACTACAATCATCGTGACATCAATAAGAAGTAAAAATTTTAAAGGTCTCTAGGAGTACTCAAATCCCGTGAAAAACCAATGGGACTCTATTTCTTAAAGGTTTATTTGAAAATCTTTCTTTATACCCAAATTTCTTTCTCAGAATCCAAATTTTCCTTTCAAATTAAGCATCCTTGAATGTGACAGAGCCAGAGTATCACGGGCCTGTTATTTTCTGCTTTTTTTTTTTTAGCCAAGGGACAAATATTCTGCCATCTCAAATACGGCAGGAAATTATTTTGACATATTTGAAGGCTACTGAATGAGATGAGTGTTTAAGAAATAAATAGTGAGCAGAAGTAAAGGATTTCTCTTACAAAGTCTTGTATTTGCATATTGTAAGGGAACCATTCATAGTTTGTGAGCACAATAGCTGATAGTAATTGCTAGCAGAAACGAGCTAGCTGCAAGGACTGCTAACTGTAGGCAGCTAGCCAAACTAGAAGACTGTGATCATGTCATTTAGGCAGCAAGCAGAAGACTGTGTGGCTGGAGAGTTATTGTGCTATTTTGTGACAAATAACTTGAAAAGGTGGCAGGTGAATAAAAAAAAACCCAACCTGTAAAAGTCCAATAATAACAAAAAAAAAAAAAAAAAAACCACCACTCTAAACAGCTCTAGCTCATATCACCTACCAAAAATTGGAGTAATTTGGTCTTGTTTGTCATTGAAACATGCTCAATAGGAACTCATTAATGTTGCTAAGTCTGCAGCCTAAATTACAGTGAAAAGATTAGCTTGACAGAGCTGTTTTGTGGGTTAAAGATTTTCACATGCAACTACAACTTCATCACTAAATCTTTGAGTGCTGGAACCATCTACAAGTAGCTCAGTGCCAGGTGAGATGTACTGCTGTAGTTTTAAGAGAGGTTTTCAAGGGCCAAGCAGAGGTTTTTCAGTTCCTCTTTCATTTGATAGAGTGACTTCTTGATTTTCTGAGGTGTGTTCATAACCTCTATGCTGCTGGTGAATGGGTCGTAGTGCAGAGAAAAAGGCTTCTTGATCTTCATCGCGTAGTTTCTGTGGGGGAAGAAGACAGAAGTGCTAGTTCAGAAGCCATTTCCCTAACTGTAAAACCTGCAGGATTTAAATCTCAGTGTGTAGTCATGGCCTTATCGGGGAGCAGAGGTTGCTGTGACACCTCCTTATGTTACGTTGTCTGGTGCAGTACACCCTCCCTACAGCTGAACTACTTGCAGCCCAAAAGATCTGCAGTGCCTGCTTTTCAGGATGGCTGGCTCAGACCTGTCTGTGCTCTTAGAGCTCTAAGTTAACACAATGCAGAGTTATTAGAGCCACAAGCTGAGGAATGAGGGAGCATGTCTGCTGCCTTCACTTCCAAGAAATAACCCAGAGTAGCTCTTTCTGCATAAAATTCAAAAAACCTGTTGATATTAGGCATCCTGGGCTATTTTGCCATCTCTATTAAAATAAAAAACATGATCTCTTGCCATTTTCGACAATATTTCCATTAAGTACATGCTGGTAGGAACCCCCTGTACTGATATTGCCTTATGTTTTCTGTTCTGACAGATTCTTGTGCCTTCAGTTATTTTGAGTAGATTTGGCTGCGCAACTATCTTGAAAAAACGTATGAAAAAGCTTAAGTCTGAGAATGGAGTATTCCTTGTCCTTGTAAGTTCTTTCCAGGTTTGTCTGCTCTTGAAAATCCTCTCTCTTCTGCCAGGGGGTTTTCAGCCATGTTTTTACACACATTAACAGTTTAATGTGAACCTTCAGATTTAAGATGAGGGGCCTAATTCTCCATCGCTATAACCCAAGCAGGCAGTGCTTCTGGGGAAGACGTGGGGGGAGCAGGGAAGGAGTCTGGCCCAGATTCTTTTCCTCTAATAAATTCCTCGTTTCAGCTCCTACATGCTCCCCAGTAGCTCCACAAACAGTCTCCTGCCTCCAGCCAGAATTGGTCATGTTGTTCTAACTGTTGGAGATGACGGCCAGAATTTAAACCCTGCTTACTTTAAAAAAAATTTAAAAATTAAAAAATCCTTACTACATAACATAACACAGTCAAAGACAGGTATTTGAAAACACCTCAAGCTAATTTGAAATAATGTTATTTAGGTTGAAGTCAGCTACTTAGTAGAAATTATATTGCCTGTGAACGCTGATTCTGCATTCTTGTGCAGATATAATCAGAGGAGAAAGGCAATCTTGTTTTTAAGCCCCCTGCTGATCCATGTTAATTCCTCAGTCTGCTATAAAATTTCCGTGTGACCTTGGGTAAATCAGTTCTTCACGACCTCCTATTTGTACGGACTATCACATAGGCACTGCAACTTGGGGCTGCACTCTCACTATTCAGCTACACAATTTACTGCAGAAATGAGACATTGCTAAGATGAAGCATGGGACAGGGCGTAACAATATGTAGTTATGATTTTCTATGAAGCTCTTCTGAGCTAAATAATCTCTTTAAAACTTTGTTTTAAAAAAGCCACTGTGTAGATTAAGTGCACAGTGAGATAGCCTGGCGTAGTTGTTGCAGTAATGGTAGGTGTATTTGAGATTAGGATTCAAGCCAGTGTCCCCCCGTCAATGAAAATACCCACAAACACTTCACTTACTGAAGCTTGGCCTTGGCATCTTCAAAATTTTCTGCTATGAAATAGACAGGCTGGAAGGCTTGATCCTGATAGGGGTGAACTGCAGTCACTTCTGGATCAAAAGGCTTGTACTCTGGCTTGTTTGATAAGGCATACTTTGTAACGGGAACAACACAGGTTAGAGCAGGTGAATGAACATAGCAAGAATTAGTGCCTACTGGGCTGTGAAATGCTCTTTCTGGAATGGTTAAAGGTAATATCAAATCCTGTTCTTTCACTTGTCAAAGTTGCTTTTCACAATGAGGAGCTAATAAACAAATAATAAATATCTTTTTAAAGAAAATGAAAGATATATTTCTTATATTACAGTGATGTACGATTGGGTACTATAGCCACATTCTCAGACAGGGAGTGGAGTGTCTATGCCACCCCCCCAAAATCTGAATATCTAGAAGAAAAAATAATACCATGCTGCTTTTTTCAACTAGTATCGTAGAAGTTTCACAGTCCTGTGCAGCACTATTTCAAAGTCCCCAGCCCATGTCATAAATCTCAGATTTCCTGCTGCACTGAAGAACAGACAGAATGCTCCTGGTATATGCACTATACTCTGTGTGTGTGTGTGTTTGTGTTTTGGGCCTGCAGAGGTTCTTTATGTTCTTCTCAGGTTCTTCTACATTGTCCCCTCAGGCAGACAGGAGGATTATGGAAGCTACTTATGTCCACACTGCCGTCCATAAGCACTTCTATCATTTGTTTACATGTACTGGAGATACCTTTAAACCAGCCAGCAGCAGAGCTGGGTACAGTGTGATTGCATAGATATCAGTGTTGGCTGTTCAGTACCTGCACAGGGTTCTGGGAAGGTAGCACAGCTCAGGCTTAAAGTGAGTTCCTGCACAGTTTGTGTGCCCCTGAAATCCAGGTGAGATAGTTTAAAGCTAGATCAGCTCCAGAGACATATGAACTGCACCGTAGTGTGCCTAAAAGCTGGTTTGGCCTCCAATTGGCCAGGTTGGTGAGTGCCATGGCCACTTTGGTGAGATGTCCTGGGTACAAACAAAAAGAAAAAAGGCAACTCATCCCAGTCAACATCAAGACCTTTCTTTCCACCTTCAGCCTGGACAGTGTGCACCATCCACCTACGGACAGTCTTTTAGTACCCACTCCTTATTTGAGCTGTGACTGTTTGTCTTTCTCTCTTCTTCCATCACCTTCAGAAGGCTCCCTTCACTATTTTATGATCCAAATGCCAACTCCCATGGTACTTGTAAATAACTGGTAAGAGTGGGTGACACTGCACAAGACTATCTGCTCAATCTGCTAACTGTAAAAATTCAGATGGTATCCTTAAGCACATTTTTTGATATTTCACTGAACTGAGTCTGAACTCTCTATCACTGGAGGCCTGCCTTAACCAGTAGGCCAATTTGCTGCAGAACTGCTGCAGAAATTAATCCAGGGCTTTTTTTTTTTTTAAAAAAAAAAAAAAAAGAACAAGAATATAAAATGCTAAACAATGGGTTTTTTTTCCTGTTCTTTGTTTTCAGGGTGTAATTGAAGAATAAACCTTGGAGAGCACTCATACAATCTAAGATGGATGGTATAGACAAACAAGAGGCTGCTCTTATAATCTTAGAAGCTCTGGGACTAATGGGAAAAGATTTCAGAAACTTAAAACCTGACAAGAGTCCCGCTATGCTGTCAGTGTTGAAGCAGAGCTGAAATCCCATTGATTTCAGTGGAAGTTCAGCTTGAAACCGGATGGCCTTAAAGGCCTCTACAAGTTAAGTACTTGTTGTGCTGCAAGAAAAGCATATGTAGCACTGAGTGTTGCCAGAAGTGTGGTATGAGCCATAAGATTTTACAGTATGTAGGACAGAGTCCAGCTGAGTGTTAACAGAAGAAGCATTTTGGATAATGTAGAACAGCTGAAAGAATATAGTGAAATAAACAGTGCAACACCAAGAGCTATTGGGGAGGAATTCTTACAGTTCAGAGGAGGCGAGGTTGGCCAGCAGTCAGACCCATTACAACTGTTGAGTTTAGACTTGGATATGGCTGTCCCGTCCATTCCAATACCTAGCTGCTGTGACTAAATGATTTGTTAGATAACATGGATTCAAGTGCAAGTCTCATGCAGAGGGCGTCTAGCTCTACCTCTCATCCTCTGCCTTTCTCTCACGTTATGGCGTAAGTTTGGGCAGGATCAGCTCATCCACAGAAAATAACTACCTGAAGCTGAGTTCAGACTGGTTGGAGCGGGTGCTGTGGAGAAGGGGAAAACATTTTGAAGATTTTATGGTGAGGATGTGGTTCCCTGGACTACAGTCACACATCCACAGAGAGTCAGTCCAAGCTGCAATTCAGGGATGTTCCCAGGCTTCTTGCTGATGCTATGTTCCCACATAACATTAGCTAGACGTACTGCTGCTCACTCTGTCCTGCTAGTTAGATGTTTTCTTCTTGTAGCCAACCACCCAGCCTTAGTAACTGATGCCTTTATTGCCTCCTCAGTGACAAAATCATCCTGTTGTTCCTGATTCAGAAGCCTTCAGTGATGAGGAAACCCTCCCTTTGCTCAGGTTGCTGCAGTCTCTCCTCCATCACACGAGCTGCATTGAGTCTGCCTGTGCCAAATATGCTGATCAGCTAAACAACATGGAATCGAGTTTGGGGCCTCCATGCACAAGCTCCCATCTGGACCCATACGGAGAAGACTGGCAGATAATTGTCAGGATGGACAATGGCTTTCTCCCAAACAGTAGTAAAACTTATCTAGAGCTTTCTCAAGAGCCATTCTAAGACTGCAAAATGAGCTTTGCAAGAAACTGAAGGCTATCATGAGCCTCACTATCTTCCAGTCTTCATCTTCTCTAACAAAATTCCCTAGCCACTACTATATTTCTTAAAAAATCCCTTCCATTAAATAAATACTGCACTACACATATTTCCCATCTCTGATTGTAAAAGAAATAGTTGGTATACATTTTCCAGTTGCTAGCAGTTTCTTAGGCATAGGACTTCAGCACTTTACTCACACTGCCACTGTCTATACTGAAGTTAGAATCAGGTGTTTATGTAGACTAAAATGATTAAATGGAAACATTTCTATATTTCAGTTTTGTCCCAAATAAAAATCTGTGAAATTAATCAATCAGCCATAAAAGGACACTTCAGCACTTAAGGCCATAGATATAATTTGTGCACAAGAAGTTTCAGATGCTCAAGGTGAAGTGCACAGAACCCACTGTCTCAAAAGCTGCACAGTGATGAACTTATGGAGCTCACGTGAAGGTCGTACAGGGCATATAGCAGCATTGCTGGTGAACTACTTGCTCATCTTCAGACTGTTTTAGGTGTACATGCAAGATAGATACATTTTTGGAAGGGGGGTAATGCTTCTTCATTACCTATTGAATATAAACACTGTCACATCTGAATGTAATTTCAGTAGTATGATGGATGAAGACCTAGGTGGACCCAGCTGTATCCAAAGTTTATCCAGCAGCTATTGATGATAAAAGTAATGACAAGATTCTGCCATTTGTCAACTGAAGGACAGTTAGCATCTTAATTGTCAACCTTAGCATTAAGGAATTTTAGATGCACTTATACTTTTGTGTTATATAGCACAGTTTTGCGAACAAGCAGTTCTCTCCTACTACTTTAATCAAAAGCAAAAGAGCTTGTTGGCATCTGATGAAGAAAAGGGTGGTAACATCATGCAGATAGATTCTGTGGTGCGTATTACTATGAAAGCTACATAAGTATTGGAGACATGATTACCTCTGTCCCTTAGTACCCTGTTTAACATGTAAATGCATTTGATTTAAAACTATAAAGTATTTAAGAAGGCAGAACAGAATAAATATTACCTTGAACTGTGCTTTGATATTGGACCTTTTTGGTTTTACCAGATAAATAAATGCAAGCCTAGGTTTCCTGTTCATTGGCTGTGAATATAGCAAGTACTGAAGGATTCTCAGAAAAAAAAAACCAAACAGTAGCTTCAGCATCATCCTAGAATAGCTAAACATGTAAACCAAATGAATTGCACTGGAGCCTAATTTGTAGGGGAGCTCATTGATCTGCTGTTTCAAAACAATGTTTCACTGTTATACAGATGAGTGCTGTATAACAGCACTCATGTTCATCAGCAGTCAGGCACAAGATCAGATTGCTATGTAGAAAGGAAGGCACGTTTATTTCTCTAGAGGGCTAATGAGCATGCAGATCTCTCAGCTTATCGAGAGAGAAAGCTCTTCAAATCACAAACCACAGAGTTTGCTCACAAGCATCTCTAAATTGCAAGTTTTGGGAGAAAACCAGTGCTAAACCTGGCAGGTGGTAAAATGAAGGTTGATCTCTATGAGGGTTCCTCTTTCTATATGTTAACTCTCAACTGCCCCTCTGTTGGGACTCCTATTATAAATGTCTTAAGGTAGGTTAACATGTTGTTTCTTCCTACTATCAATTGATTGGGAAGTGGGCTGACCTCTATGTCATTAGGAGAATTTTGTAATATGTTTATTGTCATAACAATCTGACTATTTCCAGTTATAGGACTCCAAGCTGTGCTAATTCAGCCATGCTTCCATGTGAATGCATTGTGTAGCTGGCTGTTAGGCTGTTGAGTCTATGCGTTAAGCTTAAAACATATTTCCCATGGAAAAAAAAAAATTGCCAGTGTATAAAAATGCTTGAAAAGAGTGTTTCTTATCTTCCTTTGGCTCTTACTAATTCCAAAATATCATCTAGGATCTGCACAACCTGAAGCAATTGAGATCTACTGATACCAGTTTCGGGCTTTTGCACTTAGGAACTGATCATCTGGTTCAGTGCTCTGAGAAACTGAGGAGAAATTAGTATCTCCCCTGTCAGCTGTTTGTACAAAGGAAGGGAAACCCATAAGCTTTCTGTAAAGCTGTACAGTCTCTCTTTCCACAGTTAATCTTTCCAGTCAGGGCAGTATCAAAACTGTGTATGCAGATTTTCACCTACATAAAACTCAAGCTGGGAGTAGTTTTTAAACATATTTAGGAATGTAAAATTCTAAAGCATTTTCTTTTTGTCATTGTCCATGCTATTTACAGTTTCTTTGCACTTTATTTCATCCAGTCACCCACTGCCTTTCTGACTCATGTGTGCATGAATGTCAAATGGCATGGGCGAATTAGCAGAGTTCATAATAGGCATAATATTGCCCTCTAGTGAGTAATCCAGAAAGGTACGTGAGTTTTATGTTAAAGTCAACTGTATTACTACCAGCCAGGAGCAGTAAGAAGCAAACCTAATACTTTATAGGATGGTTGCTTTTGTTGTGTTTCATCTCTTTAGGTGGAAGACAGGTACAATCCTACAGTAGCTTTTCCCCTACTCAATAGCTTCTGGGAAGGGAGAATTAATTGCTTTGCAAAAGAAAAATCAGTATTTAAACCATATTGTTTTATATGAGGAAACAATATTTTGCTTTTACCAGAGAGTTCAGTAAAACTGGATTATAGAAATCTTTCAATATCATACATTTGACACCTACCATAAGCTCCCCGTAAGACGAAAGCAGTCCTGCCCCATAAGCTTTGATCAATCCGTTTTGCTTGCAGAGACCAAACTCCACAGTGAACCAATAAAGCTGGTAACAAGAACAACTTGTGAAAAAGTCTCAATAGGCAGTTCATTTTTAAGTTTCTCATTTTTCATTTAATTTTCTTTTATCCTTATTCCTTAATGTCTTTGTATCTTCAAATTTTATAGTTGTATATTTTAAGAAAATTATTTTTTTCTCAACATATATAACACACACAAATTATAACACGTATTTTTTAAAAACTTGCCATCCTTCCCATTGTCACTCCCCTAAAAAGAAAAAAAAATTGCTAACAATTATTACCTGGGTAAATAAAATAATAAAGTCCTGTCCCCTTCTTTCTTTGGAAGACGTGGGAAATTACACTGCAACCTCTTAGCCCTGAGCTTTGTGATAGTCAGTGGAAGCTGACAGATTTCAACCCATAGTCCCTAGAAGGACAGGCAAATGCCCATAGAGTGTTCAAGACCCCAGGAAAGGTGCTTGAAAGGACAATTTCCATCCTCCTTTGTCTGTGCAATAGCATTCAGAAGAACTGAAGAATGACTTATCCCTTGGCAGCAATGTACCCTTTAAGATTATGCCAATTGCATTGTTCTCATGCTCCAGTAGAAAATTAAGGTATGTGTCTCAGCTTTTCTTGCAATAAAGCATGCTTAGGACCATACTTCCTTTACCTACTGGACAATAGCGGGATAAAAGCAACTCTTGGCTCTGCCAACCTGTTAGCCCTTCCCTTACTATAGCATCTAAGGAAATGGACAGTGGAGGACCAATTCTGGACACAGCCTGACCCCTGAGCAGCTGAAAAGGTGTTGTGCAAAAGGAAAACATGGAAAACATGAGGCATTTCAAGAATACGGCTTTGTGTCACCACTCTTCCAGCTTCCTTTAGGGACACACAGCTCTTTGCTGCCTCATACACAGGGCCAGACCTTGGCTTCAGTTTAGCCACAGGTACAGTATTCTCAGCACCCTTCTCAAAGAATTGCAGGCAGTTTGTAAAGTAATGTGAAACTTCATGTTATTCTGTCCTCTTTCTTGTATCTTATTATTTTGATGACTTGGTTTTATCCTGCAAATTTACCACTAAAAAAAACCCAGACAATCAGGATCTTTCTTTCTGCAGAATCCTCAGCTGCTTTCCCTACACTTCAGATAATAATTCTGCATTCTTGTTCTGTTAATAATCTTGATTCCTATTATTTCATGGTGAAAAATCTTTCCAGTGTCTCATGATTTTGCAGAAGGTCTTTTTGACTGGGGAATGAGACACAGAAGGAGGAGGAATTATTTTTAGTGTTTCCTTAGATATCCTGTATTTGGCTTTTAGTGAGGTTCTTTTTGCTCTCACTGTTTTAACAGGTACAAGACACGGTACTAGTGGCAGCCTGTGGACAATATGAACACTGGCAATTTCCCATCTCTTGTGCATGGATCCACCTGCTTGGAGAAGTGCAGGGACTAAATGAAATAGTGGCATTTCAAAGTTTGCCTTACAAATGTTACAGAACATAGCAACAAGCAAAGTTGAGATGCTTTACATAAACTTTTAGTTAGCTTAAATGTTGTCGTAATGTCTAAGCTATTTACCTACATTCTCTTTATAATGAACAGAGTATGACAAGGACTTTCAGAGAGAAAAAAGAATTTATGTAAGCCCTCCATGTCAGGATAGCGAATATGCTACAGGTTCTTCTCTATCTTCACTTTCTAGTCAAAGGAACCTAAACAATAAGCCTAGATTAAGTGTCTAACTTTTAAACAATTGAAGACTGAGATGTTAATCCAGAATATGTTTACTGCTTGGAATACTTGAATGGCACTTACAAAATTGTATTCTCACAAATCTTGAACTGCAGGTAGCCCTTTCAAAAAGATACCCTTTATTCTACCTCCCCAAACGCTAGATGATACTGTGACAATTTCAGATATAAGACCCATCATTCTTCTAACCTTTACCCTATCTCTAATCTAGTCGTAGCCAGTTCAGGGTCAGGGAGGGGTGCTTGCAGAGAAATGCCACTGTAAGCCACTGGCCTTCACCCAATCTCACTAAGACCTGAGTAACGATGTAAAATAGCTTTCCAGGACCCATAATTCTTTCAACTCTAGCAAAGGCATGGATCTTAATCTTCTCTAGCATCTATAGACCCGGAGAGGAGAAATTACAGGGGAAATGTGAACGTGTCACTGCCTCTTTCCACATAGTCCCCTCACATCACCAGCCCAGAACCTGGATGATGGTATGAAAAATTCAGTGCCGGTACCTTTTGCTCTCTGAACTCTAAAAATACTGCTAGTCTTACCTAGTCCTGACTAAAGGACAGATGTATGCAGATAGATTTTAGGTGAGCTATAATCTCCTTCACAGTTTCTCATTCCACTTCACTATGAGTGGGGCTGTGGGCTGGGTGAGGAAGTTCATGAATGACAGCCTCCTTGCATCGACCCGGTTTCCTGAATGAGCCTCACCCAGCTGGATGAGGGTAAGTCTCCTCTCCTCCCCTGAAAAAATCATCAAGACTGAAAAAGGACTGTCATTGTCAGAAAGTCATCTGGCCTCCAGTGCACTTTCAGAACAAGTTAAGATGGCAGCAAGGGGCTGCATGAGTTCTTTTGGCAGGTGTATACAGCCTAGTGACTCAGAACCAAATGACAGTACCCACTCTCAAATTGCTTTTAAGTGCTCACCTATTTTCTGGTGTGAATCGAATTCTGATGGTTCCCTGCACCTTGTGTAGGAGAAAATGCAGGAATTGCATTGGGTGAATTGCATTGGGTGAACCTGGGAAGTGAGTTAGGACCCTCCAAGTCGCTGAAATTATAGAAACTCAGCTTCAGCAATATATTATAATAGAAGCAAAAAGCATAAGCATTTCCTCAGGTAGAATCACAGGCTTCTGGGCTCCCCAAGAGGGATTCCAGGCCCTGCTCCAGCAACTCCCTAACCTGTGGGTGAGGAGAAGAGACAATCCTGCTGGTGGTCCCATTTTTGTAGTTCATCTGAGACACTGGAGAAGAGCCTTCCCTGCACAGTAAGAGATATGCAGTGAATTGTTTGGGTTTTGCCTCCGATGTTAAACTGCCATCTGTACTTACTGTGGCCAGTTTCTCAATCTCCGCTTCAGATGATCCAAGAGAAGCCAGTCCAATATCCTAAAGCAAGTAAGCAAGCAAGCAGTGTTACACTAGTGTGATTATTCAGCCCAAGGGAGAGAAAGAGGGGAAGGGGGAGGACCACATCATTTCTAGCATGAATAGCATGAACTAGTCATTGTTTTTGTCACCCAAAATGACCTTCCATGGCTTCCAGGATGCCTACCTCTCCCTGGCCCCCAGCTACATGCCACTGGGAGCCACATCAAATGAGCATTTAATCCTCAGCATTCTCTGTGTAAAGTTAACTATCTCTTGGCTTAATGCTGGACTATCCCTGGCAGAAATTTACAGGGAGACATGAGAAGGAAGGACAACAAGGTGGGTTTTATCTTTGCCATCACCTTTCTGTCTCTCACTCTCTTTCTGACAGCCCTTATGAGTGGGTCAGATCCATGCAGAGAGGATTCTGTTTACTCTCATCTGTGCTCCCTGTTAATTGTTATTCTCACAATAGGAATCTGTAGATGTCTCTTCTTAGCTATCCCGGGAGCCATATCATGCAGCAAACAAACAAAATTAGGGCATTTTCACTATTCATCATCTCATGTTGGATGGAACAAAAAAAAGATTTTTCATGGGGTGAATTTCAACTGTGAAAATACTTTGTGAAAAAAAAAAAAAGTGGCATGAGAAAATTCATTTAATGTGATCCCATGTTGTATAGTCTATGTTAGAGATGGGAAAATAGGAAAGCTGCAAGTTTTCAAATTGCTATAATCTCTTATTTCTAATGTGTTTTCAGTTCTGATATTGGAAGGAACCGAAGAGGTTTCTTCCAGAACAAATTACAGACCACTAGGATATTTTAAGTACTACTCAACTGAATCTGATAATAACCAATATTTATTGTCAAAAAGGAAACTGGAATGTATCCAAAATGATACAACCATAAACTGCATTGTATGAGGTGAACTGGCTTTCTTTTTAAGATATTCTGACAGGGACGTACATCATGTAACCCCTCTGCTTTTATTGCCAGCTTCCACACTGACCACTGACTGATAAGCCTAGAACATGAGTTATCTCGTTCCCTCTGCTGTGGCACATTCATGGTTCTGAAGTCTTTAACTATACGAGGTCATTGAGTTCACTTGGGTCTGACACTGACTGCTTATACAAACAACCCCTTATTTTACAAAGAAGCTCTGTTTGCTTTTTGGAGCCACCTCACCAGTGTGAGCAAAGCTGTGAGAATCTGGTGAGTTGCAAAAGGAAAAATATATCTAATGAATGACATGGTGATGGACACAATTAAAGTATCATGTGAGATAAAAATGTACATTCAGAGAGAGAACCAGCCTGAGGCCTCAACGGCTGTTGCTGGTTAGGTTCATGCGGTGTAGGAGAGGAAGCCAGGGGAACAGCATAGTTTGTACAACGCAGCACTGCAGAGGTTCCACTGGCATCTTTCTGCAGACTGACATGGCCCTCCCACACAGAAGTCCCACAAACACTGCCTGCCCTTCTTCTTAGATGATGCCCACAGGGAGCAGTGCTACCACTGCCTTGGAGTAAATGTCTCCCAGGGCACTGCTGGCCCACCACCCCTGGAGGTTGTGACTCTGGCACAATCAAGTCTTAAAATAGCATTTCGAGTATGGTGAGCTGCATGCCTTTGAGGCACATCTGGCCTGCTATCCTGAGCAGTTGGTTAAATAGCCAGCAAGCAGAACAAGCTTTTTACCTGTGAGAACTGGGCAAACTCCTTGTCAGCGAGCATGGGAACGTGACCCAACAACTCATGGCAACAGTCTCTGGAAAACAAGTGACCTTCATGTTTAAAAGGGTTTCTTTTCCTGTCCTACATGAACTTCCCATGAAGGACTTTAGCCAACAGACCCCAAAGGGAGCAAGTGTGAGGGCTGCTCAGCAGTAGCTGCCTCCATACCTGGCCTGGCTCTGCTGGGAGCGTGACAGAGCATTCCTTGGTACCATGTGGAGTCAGCTGTTCTCTGCTATTCTGGCTATTGTCTCATTTAGGGTGGCACGGGCACTAGTCTCCTATGTCACAACATCTTTGAAAGGCCCCTGTTTTGCCCCAGCATACAACAAAAGCGTCTGTGCAAACTTGTAATTTCTCATGAAATGTAATTGCTGTTGTCTGGCCAGGACTTACTGGGAGAGTTTCACAGCAGGGAATCAAACCCCAGCAGATGGTAACTGAAGGCAGGATGAAAAGATTAAACCAGATATTCTCCGGTCTTTTCCTTCCCCAGACAACTTTGCAAGAGAGACAGAGACCCACACCCTCTCATGCATGATTTCCCCTTCTAACTCTCCAGCTACCAGTTTCTCAAATTGTTTCATTCTGTGGTCTACTGGAAGGAGCTCCAGAGCCGTTCCCAAGAGAATCATCCCCAACACAATCAGAAGGATGGGATTGTGCCAGGGCATCAAACTTACGGTTCCGGGGAATGCATAGGAGAAGATAAATGCCTTATATACTGTGTGCTCTGGAAGACACGAAATGCCAGGCTGGCAAGGAAGTCACGAGTGGATAGCAGTCCTGCAGCCGGTCTCAGCTGGAAGCCTGTTCTCTCTGCAAAGAGAAGTGAGAGCAAATTTAGGTATTTCTAGGGTTAACCACAAGGCACACTTTCTTTAGGTATGCAGTTTCAAAGGACCTTCATGTTCTGTTGCAGTAGTTCCCTCCACCTAAGCATGGTACAAACATCCTGGCTTATCATTACCGACATGCCCCTGTACTGCTATGGGTCCAATTACTGCAACATCAAACCACCTAGCCATCCATCCTACACATATTCACACAGCAATGATATGAGGTATGGGAGTACTACCTACCCCAGTTTACATTTTTAGCACATTTACACACATTTGTCTACTATGTCCCACATGTCAGTGATGTGTCTGAGGTCACATAAAATCCTTATGATCAAGCAGGGGACAGAACCTCTGTTTTCAGTCCTGGCTAATCTAGTAATTCTTGGATTGTCCCTCTCATTTCCTGTACAGCATATGTTTAAGAAGAACAGGAGTTAGATAAGGGACACACCTCACCCCTACACTTGTCTGAGAGCAGCTGGCTCTCCTCTGGTGCTAGGTTACTGTTTAGGCATCCTGTGTGGACTTTTTTATTTCCTGCACTGAAACCCCTGGTACCTTGCGCTGTTGAAGACAGAAGTAGGTGAACCATGGGTCTGCTCCAGTCTGGGCTGTTCCTCTGTTCGGCACTAGACCTAGTTCAACATATCCCAGAGGTAGAACTGGAGCATGCTATTCAACTTCATTTCCATTTGTCAGTGCATGAGCCATATGTATAAACTAGATCAGCACTGGCAAAACTTGCTATCAATGTAATCTTTCTGCCTGGACTTTGTTAGAATGGGAATATGCAGGAGAAAGAGCAAACAGATCCTCATAAGGGTGCTAGAATTTGGCCCTTAACCATTTAACATCAGCATTTCCGGCAGTAGTGCTCTCAGGTATTTTTCCCCTCTGGTTGGTTGTTTGGTTTTTTTTGCCATTGTGTTTGTCTAGAACTAACTACACAGCCTCTCAGTTATGTGATTGTGCGTGTTTTGCTCTGCATGTATCCATAGGACAGGACAGAAGAAAGCAATATTTTCGCACTGTGATTTCAGCTTGTGCTATCAGTGTTACTGCAGGACACCCTGCCTTACTACAAAGGATCTGTGAGAGACAACTATGGTCAGCAGAATACAAAATCTACATTTCCATGGGAAACATGTTGGTGGTCTGCAAAGCTAAGAAAATTGAAAATCACTGCTTTAAAAGAGAGCCAATGATAATCTTTTTGAAGTCCTATACTCAAAGTCTGTATTGCATTCTCAGCTCCCGTAAATGACATTTCATCTTCTTTAAAACATAAAACTACATTTAAAAAAAAATCAGAAATGGCTTTATTCTCCCTTCTCTACCCATATTCTATTGTGTCATGAAGCCTGGAACCTAATTTATTTTATGTAAACAAACAAAAAAAAAATCCCACCCAGAAACCAAGCCATTTACAAGATTTGTTTTGGTTTGGTTTTTAATGTTTCTTCCAGCATTTCTTGTCTTGCTCTGTCTGGCTAGTAGCACTTTTCTCATTATTTTTTTTTTTAAAAAAAAAAGAGAAGAAAAGGGGAAAAAGTAAAAAGACTTCACTGGAAGAATTAGATGTGACAAAACAACTCAAGCTATACAGGACAAAAAAAAGAGTGGACAGCAAGGAATATATCTACCTGACAATGTGAGGCACTAGGCGGTTAGCATTTGCCATGGGTATTTTCTATTGCTCCACTAAATTCAAAGGTAATGGGTACAGAACTGCTTCAAAGCTGAACAACAGCAAAAAAAAAAAAACCTTTAAAGTTTATGTCTTTGTCTTTTTCTATATGCAGAGCAAAGGCATCAGAGTTAACCAAGCTATCAGAAGCATTGTAAAGCAGCTCACTATTCTGCCCACTCCCCAACTAAGAAAGCAGGGTGTTTAGGGGAATAGACAGACCATCAGCTATGTCTCCTTAGTCACAGGCCAGGAGCTGACACAAGAAGGGTACTCCCTTGCTGCTGATGCCATACTAAACCAATCCAGAGGAATGTGAAAATCTCTGAATCTGGTCATTTTGGGCCAAATTCTGAGTCTGAGTGAAGTGAAAACTGCACCAGCTGAAAAATATATCAGACAAGAACTAAGCCCTAAGTAACTCCGTTTTGGAAGGACTATGAAAGAGTCTGGGGAAATTTATATTGCTTTAGCATCCATGTTGGAGGAGTAGGAGGGAAAATGAAAATTACAGCTTGTGTTCCCTGAGATGCCCTTTTAAATATAGGCCAGACAGTCTGCTGATGGAACAGACTTGGCCAATTGCCTTGAAAAGCCGTAGGAAAAAGTTATCTGCTGAAGGTAGTATCTGCAAAATCTGACCTTCTATTTCATTACTGCACAATAAAACCAGCAATTGGTAGAGAACTGGGAGTGTGGCTGATTGGACCTGCTGCCCAAAGATCTCTGAAATCAAAACAAATTGAAAAGAAGGTCTTGAGCAGTTGACCTGAAGTCATCTGTAAGGCTTAATTCTTGGCCTGAAAAACTCATGTATACAGGTCTGTGCATTGTAGTGTGAGCTTGCTCAAGTTCACTGCTTGTAATTTCTTCCAGCTGTGGAGGACAATGAATGCCTAAATCCAAACATCTTTCCTAGAAAGAAAGATGTGCCTAAGTTCGTCTAGTTAACCCTTTAGAAAAACACTTGCCATGTTAAATGGTCACATGATTAATCACTTAAATTCCCTTTAAGTAATTACAAAATACTTATGATGGAGAGTTCATTTCTATTCAAACCAGCCTCACTAGCAGGCCAGTTAACACAAGACAAATCTTGCAGTTCAACTTGTACTGACTTCAAAAGGAATTACTTGCTTGAGTTCACAGACACTGCTGTGTAAAAGAGAAGATGGAAGTGTATCTAGCTGTCTGGGCTGGTTATAACATGATCACTTTCTTCCAGGATATCCCTCTCTCTCTCTCTATCCCTGTAGTTTATTATATTCAAAGCTGTGCCAGGAGAGGTTTAGACTGGACGTTAGGAAGCATTTCTTTACCAAGAGTGTGGTCAAACACTGGAACAGGGTTCCTAGAGAGGTGGTCAATGCCTCAAGCCTGTCAGTGTTTAAGAGGCATTTGGACAATGCCCTTAGCAACATGCTTTAACTTTTTGATCAGCCCTGAATTGGTCAGGTAGTTGGACTAGATGATCGTTGTAGGTCCCTTCCAGCTGAAATCGTATAATCTAGTCTATGCTATGCTATGCTATGCTATGCTATATAAAAAGTCTTATCATCATATATGCTAAAGAATGATCCAGCCCTTAGAGACAGTATTTAGCAAAGATACATGCTGGGATTTACGTCCTAAATAGGAGAGTGGGACAGTTCAGGGCTCACCCAGAGCTAACCAGTGACAGGAGGAACTGCACTATGCATCTCCACATAGGCTGTAGTTGAAATGCATCCACTGTGTGCCAACGGATTTTGGAAGACACATCACACAGCCTGTAGTTTGGTTAAGGTTTGGTTGATTGAGCACTGTGTAACTGGTTCGTATGATTCCTATGCACAAAGTTCACCCAGCATATGATATTTAAAAGCACAACAGTATTTATTGCTCTATTATAGCCTTGCATAAGCAGTTACAGTTCCTAGTATAAGCAGTTACTAGCACATTGTTTTCCCTTTATGAGAGTCTTACCACCCCGACTAAGCCAGAGACACCGCCGAGCAGGAGGGTGATGATCAGCGGGGTCAGAGCAGAGAAGGGACGTAGGCGCAGCACCTTCAGGGCGTCCCCTGTTGTTTGTAGAGTGTGCTCTGGGTCCTTTCTCTTTCCCTCTGCTCCGAGCCGCCTCTGTTTATCCCCTCAGCAGATTCAGTGGCAGAGTACTGACCAGGTGTTGATGCACGCGTGGCCAGCGCATGCAGCAAGGCCTGCCAAGTACGTGCCCTGCTGGCTAACAGCGGCTCCCAGATAGCAGCAACATCCTGCTCAATAACAACCCTCCTAGATCCCCTCTCTGAGATAACAGCCCTCCTAGCTCCCCTCTCCAAGGTTGCGTTCCCACAGCTGTGTGCAGCTTGCAGTTTCCCACAGTGACCCTACTCAGACCATCACTGAAATCCCTCACACATGCCACTGCGTGGTCTGTAGTTGGGACACTGTGGTACTCCACAACCCACACTCTTAAGCTTGTAATTTCCAACAGTGGCCCTACACGGACCATCATTGAAATCCCTCACTCACACTGCACACCTGTAACACAGGGAAGAGCCTAAGGACAGAGTGGATTGATGAGTTGTTAGAAGCAAAAATTCTGGCCTTGCTAACAGTGGTGGTAAAAGCCATACAAATTAGTAGTAAATCAGAAGAACTCCTTATAAATCATATCACTCAACCAGTGGCTGCTTGGCATGAGGCTGTCTTTAACACAAAATTTACAAACGTTGCAGATGATTCTGACTCAGACTGAGTTTGTTACAAAGGGACCTTGCAATAATGTCAATTTTCCTGCCATTCTAGAAAGTATTCTGCATAGTGAAATTACTTTATTAGAGCAAATCACTGAAGATAAATAAGATATCGGTTCAAATCCCCATATAATGGGAATGAAACAGCTTACTCACACTTAATTGTGTCTAGCTGTAAACACAGTTCTTTTGAACAAACTTTGGTCCAGCTGTGCATAATCTTTTACAAAGCCTGTAGGCTAAACTAATACAGGTTTTATCTACAGTTAAAGGAGGGTAGAACTAGTGCTCCTGAGAGTCATTTTTTCCATTTTCCTCAGATACCCATTCTAGGATGGAATAAAAAGCCTCTGAAGTGCCTGATTTTCATTTCCAGGCAGAATAGTTCAGACAATTAGCTTACACTAGCACCCCATGTTTATAGTAGACAAGTTGAAACTCACTGTGAACATCTTCCCAACTCTTATTAACAGAATTTTTGGAATTACTATTTTTACTGTTTCGTGTTGTGGTTTTTTTTTTTTTTTTCCATAGGAGAGTTTATATGGCATAGAGAAAATTTAGAACCAAATCCTACAAAGGAAGTGAGCAGGCCCAGACTCCAGGCAATCTAATCCTGTCAACCAACATGAGCAGTACAAATAGTATTCTCACAGGATATTCTTACATTATCCTAAATTCTCCCACTTTGAAATTGCCTGATTCGCTTAAAGAATATGAATAACTGTGGTAATCAAATCAGCATCAGGTGATTTCTGGAGCTCCTTGCTGTCATCTACTGTGTAAATGAGATGAGATCAACTACTGCATGAGAAAAAATCTGTATCAGCTCAGTTACTGTAGGAGGAAAGTAAGATGGATAGTTGAAGACAAGCAAAAATACCTGAGAAAATACATAATGCATACACAGAACAATTCCTACAGCTGGATGTGATGGTGCTCATGAGAGATGCTTTTCATATGCCAACTCTCCATTCCCTTACACTAAAGGTGTTATAACAACTTTGTCACCAAACAGCTTAATCTTCCCTAAAAATGGCAGTGTCTTAGAAAACTCTTCAGCAACAGAAAGCTTGTTCAAGCTTCCTAGCATCACCTACTGATGCATGGAGCAGGTCACTTGATTTCCTGAATATTGTGTTTAAATTTAATTTATTTAAAGTTAAGCCATACTTTTTATTATTTATTTCATCATAGTGATCAGCTATTCTCTCTCTGGCACATCTCCTTATCACTGGCAAGGAGCAAGGAGGCTTTAAATACCGCCTTTCTTTAGTCATTCTTGATAACAGTAGGAAATCAGCTTGTTGACACAAAGCACCTGGCCTTGGGAATCCATGCAGCCTGTGGCCTCATGAAAATAAAGCAGGCTGCCTTCCTCTCTTGCCTGTTGTTAGCCAGCCCCCAGCTAACAGTGTGTAGATCAGCTTAGCAATCTTGTGTGTCCTTACATCTAAGGCCACATCTTCATGCACTTACAGACTAGCACCACAGCCTTTCTACTCTCCTGTCAGCTACGCAGTAGGAACCAAAGAGTTTAGTGTGGCAAGTGAGGCCATGAAGAGAGAAAGAAAAAGTGTTGTCTCGAGGCAGCTGCTGACTGACTAGCAGGACCTCCTGGAAATCATTTCTTCCAGGACACGTTGCCATCATGTTTCATACATCAGAAAAAAAAAAAAGTAGACTTGAGAGGTATGTACCTGCTTGAGTCTCACCAGCAGCATAGAAACATAGAATACAGCCAAACCCATAGAAAACCTGTGTGTGGAAGCTGTGCTGAGCAGTGTCATGCTGTGGCTGTACTGCTGCAGGTACTGGAATTAGCTGGTTAGTGCTACATCAACTGCAGCCACTCAAAGAGCAGACACAAACTTACTTGCAGCTTGGTCCTTAGTTATGCCTGGTATTAATGTCCTGTGCTACAGCTCATCTTGCATGAAGGAACTCTACAGATAATCAGCTCTGTTCACCATCTTGGAACCTACAAGAAGGTTTATGTGTGTATGTGGTGTACATAGATATCCAGGAAACCCTAGAATAAACCATGGTTCGTAATGACTGGCCTTTTAAAAATCTGGAGACATCCTGAAGTTGAGGTATGTTATCCTCATGGTAACCACAATATTTCTCCAGCTGCTGGAAAGCATCTAGGTACTGTGTACAGGCATGAGTAGGGTAAAGGTTCCTCAGGTTCCTGTAGACTTCTCTCCTGAAAAGCAAAAGACATACAGCATGACCCGCCTCAATAAAACAGTGCTTTTCTGCCCAGTCTACAAATCCATGGAGAGGCATAAGCCCCCAGCATAGGCAATGGTCTACAAATCTGAACTTGGGACACCTGGTGCTTGGAAGTCGAAGCCTGGGTGGATGTAGCAAAGCACAAGGGGCTTTTGTTTCACTTTTCCTTCAGAAGGTGAGTTCTGTCCCTCCCTACAGCCTCCTTTAATGTCACAAGACTCTAATCCTGATTCAAAAGTGTTTCTTGCTTAGGTATAAGGGTGTTGGAGATGCCAGGGAAATCCCAGGGAGAAGGTTGAGGCTGTGGCCCTCTCTGTGTTGTGCAGTTTAGGGATGGAATGAGTCAGATATTCCTTCCCTCTCTACACAGGGGTACAATTTGAAAAGCTAGTCCTTCTGTCTCCATGCTGAAGCCCAGCCTGTGTTTGACTCTTAAAACCCTCCTCCTAAAAAAGCATATTTTGTGATAGTGAAGAGTAATATCTGGACAGACAAAGAGGTTCATACTTTTGCAGTTCAAAATGCCTGGCATGGGCTATATATTTGAAACACATGCCAACTTCTTGAAGCATTTAGCCTGTTATACAAAAAGAGACTAGCTGAAGAAAAATATATATAAACAGACTTGGGCACAGGCTTCAAGCTTCTCCCAAACTTGATAGTGCTTGGTTTTAGAGCTGTGGTTTGGAATATATTTAGCCGTTTCAAAATAAACAAGTAGTATGGCAAAGAACCTTATAGAAATGGTTATTTTTGTTCAGACATGGCCCTCGGGTGTTAACAATTTTATAAACATTGTTTTATGAAAATTGAGATCATTCTTGGAAATGCTGGCTACGGAAAATGACCTTTTGTTGTTTTTATATTGTATTTTTTTTTGTAATGCTTATTGTTGCTATGGAGGTGATAGCCAGTCCCTGGTAATGGCTCTCTTCATTTGTACGAATGTCTTACACAGTGTGGGAGTAATGAGCCAGACTGAATGGGAGGAGAGAAACCTTAGGAGGAAAAAAATTTAAAAGAACAGAGGGAAACAGTGGCTGCTGTCACTATTGCAAAAGCCACAGGAGACTGGGCTATTTCCATAGAAGAATTAGGAAAAAATGAGGAGGACTAGAGTTCAAGCATTGCCCTAGCTTATTTCCCCATAGAATACTACTGACTTCAGTGGGATTCCATAGAATCTGAATCAGTACACAGTTCGTCCTCAGACTGGAGTCTAGAGAGAGCAGGCTTGTTTACACTTCTGCGCATATGGTCTCTTTGATCAAAGTATCATTCTACTGTGTGTCCAAACATTGATTACCACAGAAACATAGGCAGTCTTGGAGACTAGTGATGAATTATCCAAAGCTGAGTGTCCCTCCTCTCTAATTACCTCTAAGGCAATCATCTAAGTTCACTCAAAAATAAATAGAGTAGCAGATATTGTCAGAAAACAATTTAGCTTACCCTAATACAGTGTCTCAAATAGGTGTAAATGCCTCACTGTATGGAGGTGCTATCACTCAAAGAACCATTAAGCTGCTACTTGATGGTACTTCAGTCCAGAGATGGAAAGATAAACTGTAGAAAACACCATCTATGAAATACTCTAGAAGAGCCTCCTAACAGAGGATGGAGTCAACCACTTGAAAGTCTTTAAAGGTAATGATCTTATTTTACATAAATTTCCTTATTCTTTTAAAAAAAAAAAAGTGGCACTATTGTGCTTTATTATGAAGATGTGACAGGTGCATCCCCATAACTTTGTCCTAGGTTCTCCATTTTTTTTATATAGGTTTTACCCATAAGGGGACTTTTATGACTACTTAGTTTCAGGGCCTTCCAAGAATTCTGCTTGAAAACAAAAACTCAGATCATCTGTACCCTCTATTTTCTGAAAGTGATATTTCTTCACTTGATTAGTTTTCATTTTTATAACCATGTTGCTACAAACTGAAGGCATCCAACAACTCTTCAGAGTGAACACCAAGGGAATTTAGTCTGTGCTACAAATTTCCCGTTCAATTGCACAGTGCTCAATTAAGTTGTGCTGTAATGCAGCTGACCTCAGGGCACAGCCTCAGGGGGCTATGCTAACCATTGGGAGGTCTAATTTTGGAAACAGCTTTACATAAGAAGACAACCTGGGTTGCTGGGGCTGGCTGTTTGGGGAAATACGCAGATACTCCTTCAAAGGTCTATTCTGTTACCACAGTGGGACTAACTCTAGGTGGAGAAGGGCTGGAATGACGGAGGTTGGCAACAAAAGGGGAAAACAGGAAAGAACACAAAATTAAATTTTCTTAAATATGACATTCCCACCACACCATCCCTTGCCAAAATTGTTGGCTAGTGGTAGCAATCATGAACATGACATCGACCATCAATCTTTGACAATTGAAAGAAGTTATAAAAACCTATTTGGGCTTAATAAAAATGTGACTCCCTGGATGAGTTGGATGCAGGGTTTCTATGTGATTTTGGGCAACACCCCTTAAGCTTTCTGTGGCACAGTAGATTTTATTTAAAATAAAATAATCCCTCAAAAAGATGGGATGGCCCTGTGGTTGAGGTTCTGGCATGAAACATCTAGTATATGGATTTATTTCCTGGCATTGACATAAACTTTGTGTATAATTTTGAGCAAATCACTTAAGCTCTGGCTTTTTCCGTTTCACAGTTCTAAAGTGTGGTCATCGTTCTTTCTTTTTCTCGCCTTTAGGCTGTCTTTCCATTTAAATTGTAAACTTTTCTGAACAAAGACACTCTATTGTTATGTGCACATGTGGCACCTTGCACAATCCTGGGACTCTGCTCTTGGTTGGGACATTTGGACATACTTATGTTTGCATTATGATACAAATGTGTGATTATTGCTGCTTACTGAGATGTGCTGAAGTTAGTTGGAGAAAGTGGAAACAGAGGTATATGAAATAAGAACTCTGCTTTCTTTCAAATCTGCCACATACTTCACATAAAGTCTGCAAATATACTTTGAATTTAATTAATTTTGTTTGTTTGTTCATGGGGTTTTTTGGGTGGGGCTGTTTTCTTGAGTGTCAGATCTTCAAGAGAAACAAAGCCACAGTGAAGAAATGCTGCACCCATGTAAAAGTAACTTGCCATCTTGTCATACGATATCAAAGGCCTTTTTACAGTGTAAATAATGTATCCTGGAAGGCCACTTCACAATTTCCTTTACCTTCACTTTGAGAGAATCAAATCTATAAATGTTAACAGCAATGAATATTTGCAGAAGAACAAACAAGGCTGGTCTGTCCTGTGAACGCTGGATTAGCCACATCCTATGAGTGAGCTCCCATCCTGCGAGTGGGCATTTTCTCCTGGTAACGGATTTTGGAAGGTGGTATTTCTGTCACCACCATAGCTATGGTTAATTAGAGGTCAGTTAGAAGAAGTTATACTATAGGCTTCAGGTGTTTTCTGGCTTCTGATATCTTGATGGGATTGGCAGGCAGGGATATAGTCAGGAAAATGCTTTTTGCTCTAAAAAGAGAATAGTTAAGACCAGCCCTGAGAATGGCTTGCTGTAGAACTAATGACCATAAGGTGACATTTAACCAAGGGGTAAAATTTGAGATGGATAAATATGGTTTTTAAACGTTATGACTGTCTCACGCTGCCACTCTTTCCCGGGATTGCAGCGGAGTGGCCCAGGAGTCAGAGTATAAGCAACAAACTCACCAAGTTGCAATCTCCTGCGCTGTGTACTCAATATGAGGCAAAGGGTCTCCTCTGTAATGAAGAGGAATAATGCATGAGTCTAAAGTAGGTTTCAACTTCAGTTTCCAAGTGTTATTTTCTTTGCCTGCACCATGAATACTTGCTGCAATTAAGATAGGAATAGCAAAATAGTATGTAATTAACAACTTCTTTGTCTTGGTAGGCTATAATGTGTGCGTTTTCTTCTCTGTTGCAGTGTGGGGAGGAAACAGAGGGATATGGCAAGAAAGGGAGCTGTGTTCTGCTTTACAGAAGGAAAAAAAAAGAGGCCTTCAGGCTTACTCTTCCCTCTGCTGAAGGCAAACTAGCAACCAAAACGCAGTATGTGCCTGGAGGGTCCATCCGTAGAGGATGTAATCGGCACAGTGTCATCACAGAGAAGTGTTCATAAACTCGTCAACAGAGAGCTGCCCAGGCATGCACTGCACAGTTATCACTAACTCCTATGATGGGTGGTCTTCACTCCTCTTCCTCACTGTTGCCTCTTCAGTAGCTCTGAGTCAGCTCAGTGTGTTCTTTTGTGCTGTTTTGTGCTGCGCTAGCTGTGATATGTGGTGGCGACGAGAAAACTCTACTCAGATAGAAGCCTTTCAAGACTTGGGAGATTTTAGCAGTTCTTGGGCACCATGAGGCTGATAATCCACAACTTCTTTTACCTAAACATCTGATTGACTCTCTCAGACATCAGTGTGATTCTGGTGAGGTTTTACACATAAAGGCAGAAACACTTTGTCACCCACACGAGACCTGAGAGGTCTTTAGGTAGCTAATTGTATATGACTAGAGACATTTTGTCAAGCAAGTAACAAAAATAGTAAATTGCTTTTCTTTGTCAAAATTGTGTTCCTAAATGTTGTTCCTTATACTTCCTTGAAAAAGATTAGCCTCTGCTCAGGTGCTAGTCCTAAAAGGAACTGCAAAATTGAAATTAAAGAATCATAATGAGGAATTGTCTCTGCTGAGGCAAAGTACAGCACTGAAGGAGATGTGAATGCAATCATAAGATTTTTGTCTTAAGGTATATTTGCTGTGTTGTGGGAAAAGTCTGTTTCGTATGGGGTGAAAGCTTCTGTGGTTGAATTCTGTTTTCTAAAATATAGCCTCTTTACTACACTGACAAAAGATTGAGTCTCTGGTATTTGTTCCACACAAAGATGTCTGAAAGCGCCTGTGGACCACTGAAGTCTCTCTTCAGCAGCCTTGTACTTACGCTCTGTAATTAAAGGCAAGGTCAGCAAAGAATGCTCTCCGTTTCTTATAGTCCAGGTCATCATATCCCTGAGTTGGAAAATAATTCAAAAGCAGGTTTACATTAAGAGAGTTTTGTGAGCAGAAATAAATTTGCTAACAGAAGCATTCAGAAAAAATCTAGGCCTCAAATAGGTTGTTATCTCTGAGGCAATGAATCTTGATCCTTATGAACAGAGTAAGACAAAGTCTGCAATCGGTTGCATTAATGACATTTTGATGAAAATTTGGGGCCTGTGACCAGAAAGGAAACTAACATGCCTTGGTGGGAAGGTTTTGGAGTTGTTCGTAAACACCCCATCACAGACCATTACACTTACAGTCAAATTTAAATGCAAATCACATTTAAAATGTAATTGAAATAAGGGTGTCACACTGGGAAGAGCTAAATCTCTGAATATTTTATTTCCTATGTTAAGGACAAAGGTTGCAATATAGGGTTGTGGTGAACATGATGGTACCAAGAGTAGTACTACCTTGTCAGAGAAAGTACACCTGCACAATTCCCGGCACTTTGGGCAAAGAACCAGTCCTCACTGGCTAGAAATCATTAGAGCTGCCACTGAATCTGTAGAAAGTACAGGCTTTCAGCTCCATTCCCCTTTGTCCATTTATGATCATCTTATGATAAGGACACATTCAGTGGCATCTGTTTAAACAGGCAATTTACTTATTAAATATCAGAGTTTTCTTTGTACCCCCCCAGTATCTCAAGTAGGCTTCTCCAGCTATTAAATGCGAATAGACATGTGGAATCAAATTCTTCTGAATTTTACATCATTCATAATAGGAATAAAATCTGAAATCTGGCACTGTGTTGCTATAACTCATAAAGCAGCGTTGATCAGCATCACTGTACAAATATTTATTATTCTAAAATATTCAGAATTTACTGGAACCACTTTACATTCTACAAGCCAAATTTCTCCCTTAGGTTTATTCACATAATTTTCAGTGTAGCAATAATACCAGTAATAGTGCAGTTAATGAATATTGTGCGCATGAATCTGAGGAAAGAACTGGATCCTAAGAGCATGTTTATTTTTGTCATGTGTTATGGATAATATGTTCGTTCATTCAGATGCCACCCTTGCTTGTCAGTAATTGTAACAAGTCCGTGCAAAACACGTGGAAAAGCCGTTGGGCCAAATTAGCATTGATGCTGTGACCTCTCAGCTTTGTCCCTGCCATTCCCAGGGCTCTGTACCCACCCACTGAGCAGCAGAAGCCTCCCTGGGGGACTGCTACAGCCAGTGCCAGGGTACCTCAGAGACTGGTGTCACAGTGTCATCTGTTTGCTTTTCTGGCCATTAAAGAACAAAGTGAAGGTGTTGATATTCATAGCCAAACTGCCTATTTGGTAGTAAATGCATATGCAAAATCTCTGCTGAGCTACCTGTACTTCAGCATATTTGGTAGTTTCTTCCAGACTGTTCATTTCTGAGCCATGCTCAGCAGCACAGTAAATGAGCCCGCATTGTGCTCCCTCCTGCCGCAGACAAATGATTTTCAGTGCCTGAGCTAAATTGTTTCAAGCTAGTTTAGGTATTTCTACATTGCACTGAATTCTGCAGTCTAGAGTTATCTCCAGTTAATACTTTGGTAACTCTGCACTGCTAGTGCTTTCTCTCATTCTTTTCACTGCTCACATCTGTTTGGCAAAGTAAGAGGGGAACTTAGCCCAGTTCAAAGAATTCCCAATGTGCATTCGTTTCCCTCATGAGAAACAGCCTCAGAGCTAGCTCAGGAAAACGACCAATACTTGGATTGTTTCTATATGAAAGATGTGAAGAAGAATGAAAGATGTCCTTGATAAGGAGGAAATGAAGCTTTCCTAGAGCATTATAGTTTGATAAGTGATTCTCAAAAATAGAAGATCAACCTGTAAAGTTTGGGTTTTTTTTTTTTTGTATCACACAGGACTGTACATCACTACAACATTAACATTATGTAGGTTGTTAATTAAAGAGTCTAAATAGAATTCAGACACTTGGAGAAGGGAATGACAAAATCTTGTAGATTCTGTTGGCATTCACCTAATTCTTCTTTGCACTTTTCAGGGCAAAGTCTGTGCTTCTTTTCCTTTTCATGCATCAGTTCTGTGTGATGCTTGGCAGAACACTTCACAACAATTCTGTGACCTACCTTGGCAGTCAGCAAATGGCCCTTTGGAGTCTCTTATTTGTCTGTACCTAACTCATATCTCATCTGTACTAAAGTTAGAAAATTTTGATGAGAAATGAAGGTTTGTTTGTTTGTTCCCAGTACTTTGCCTTACTATTATCATCACTAGAGCAGAACTCTAGAGTGTATTTTTGCTCTTCCTTCTCTAGAGTTTGTGCTTATGGCAAAGCTAAGAGTACACATACAAAACTATTATGAGGAAAGCTCTTTCTGAGGCCCATTTAGTCAAGACCTACTACCTGAATCCAAGGGAAAGCCCGTCACAAGCATTCTAATAGTATTTTGCAAAGGGCTATCAATAAATACTGCCAAAATCCTGACTCCAAAGACCTTATGAAAAGTCAGATGTAAATTAGGATTATAATCTTTCCAACTTTCTTCCTGTTTAAAATTTAGACGCTTACCTCAACTGAAATGTCTAGAACTTTCAAGCTTCTCTAGTCACATTCAAATCTCAGTTCGGCTCTGCCATGTATTTGTCGTCTTTTCTGTCTAGATGATTTTTGCAAGTCTAAGCATAATACTACCTTCTGTGAGATCTGAGAATCTGGTATTTATTAGTGACTAGTTCTTTGCCACTTGTCCTCATTACTATCCTCTTTACATCTGCACTTGAATGAGATTCTTGGCATGTGGAAAATTAAAAATGTAGATATGGAATATCTGAAAGGTCAAAACACAGAAAATGCAAAAAGCAGAACGCTGGGGAACTTGACTCTTATGTGGACCAGCTAGCACAAAGTGGATATACTTCAAATATATCAGAGGTGAAATAATAAACAAGAGATTTATTTTTAACTAAACGATGAAATGTAAACTTGTGCTAAAGAATGTGTTGAATAGAAATAATTTCAGCATGTGTCTGATGTTAATCATGTGTACCTTGATGAATCAGGACCCACAAGCTTTTCTCATTATTAAGAAGTTATTCATTCAATACTCCCTAATTCCGCTGAAGACCAGCCTTTATCTGATCCTTCATTTTTTCTGTCCTTTCCTGACTCTTTCTTTACTCCTGAAATTTTCCTTACAAAAATTTCCCTACAGAAACCTTCTTTTTGAAAAATGAAATAACAGTAACATCAAACTTACAGGGTGACCATGGTCCAAACTAGGATCATACTTAGTGATCAGATGGTGACATCTGTCCAGATCTTGGATTTTTCTGGGGAACCACGGCACTGGAGAGAAAGCAACAAGAGTTAAATGAGATAGAATAAAATATTTTTTTAAGACATAGAAAATAATTGTGCTGAAGATTATAAGCTTTCTGTTCATCAATATCTAAGAATATTCATATCTACATGTCACCACACGCCAGCAGTTGACATAATTTGCCAACCAAGCCGGCAGACTGGGTGAAAAATTATCTGAAACTAACCTGCAGTGATAAACTCTCAGTTTTCATTAGGAGAAACAATTTTTAAAGGCAAAAAGATTTCTTTTAAGCCAAATCAGATGTTCTGTTTGACACAGCACAGCAAATGTATTTCTACATTTTGTATTTAGGAAAATATTTTGGTCTTGTCTAAAAAGTAGTCTTAAATTTTCATACATTTAGAAGTGAAAACACAGTTTAGAAAGAAAATATGACATTTCTAGAAACAAAACAGGCCAAGAAGTATCCTGACTTCAAGTTTTTTCCTTCTGGCTCCTTTTTTTTTTTTAGCAAAATTACTCTAGCATTAGCTGAATTTCCAAACAGTTTCCTTCCCCTGAAGTGGTGACCTTTTCTGGTGAATAAAATAAAAATAAAGTGTGCTCCTTTTAATTTATGTGCCAGCATTTATAACCAATTAATTTTAAAAATACTGAAAAAATACCAAGTTGATACTGCTTTCTGAGGTCAAACTGAGTCAAACTGATGCTGTGATCAGACTTAGCTTGTTACAGCTCAGAAAAAGTCTGTTCGGAGTCATCTTAATCTCATACTGGATAAGAGACTAGATATCTCTATACTGAATGGCAAATTTAGCTTTAGCCCTGTTATGTTATATCCAGGCACAGCCAGTTCACAAAGGTACAAGGCTACAAATACACACTGATGCTGGGAAATCCCATTTTTTTCATGCAACTATGGCCAATTCTGCTTTAAGAACAAAGAAATACAAGACTGTCTTGCATCACCCTGGAGTTTTTTTTTTTTTTGCTGAGCCTTTGTCTTCAGCTGTACCAATGATTCTGCATGCAAGATGCCTATCTTGCCATCTATGGCCGTATCTCCTGAAAATCTGTACCTGATCATAAGTCCCCCACTGTATATCCCCATACACATCTTGCCCATCCTTTTCTGAGTCCAGGGAGAGGGCAGACAGTCTAAGGGAGAGAAGAGGAAGGACCATGGCAGAACCCTTGGCTTGGTCACAGAAACAGATGCAGGCAATAAAACAGGGATAGTGCTGACAGATGTCAGTTTGGCTGCATCCGTGTCTGCTTCATGGAAGCAGAGGTAACCACTGCTTTCTCAACTGAGTACCAAAAAAATTTGGGTTAAAGCCACTACAGGAAGGGCATCATCTCATCACTGTTCTTCAGCAAACTGCCTGGGTAGGCCTGTCTGGCTCACCTTAAAACTCCAAAGAAAAGAATAGTAAGTCTGTGCGGGTTAAAAACCAGATTAATCCAGAAGCTGGAGCCTCGGGTTACAGGGTGTAGCCAGAATGTACGTATTTGCATCTTCCCAGTAAAATAACTGCTGACCAGTAAGCATGTTTATACAACTTAGATATCTCTTAGTTACCAATATGCTCTCATAGGCATTTGCAAACCCCAGTAGAAACTGAAGCTGTAGCTAGCCTCTTTCAATAAGATGCACTGCCACTTTCAATAAAATACACCAGTAAAATGCACCACTAGCCAGTCTTAGACCTAGGGGCTAGCTGAGCTGAAAGTCCTCTGACACTTTAGCATCCTTGAATTCACCTCAATAGGACCAAAACCACAAAGATCTTTAAGGCCAAAACCTCCAAATTCCCAGTTCTTGCTGATGGCCACACCTAAGGTCTCTGTGTGGACCACAAATACTGACTCTCTGACCTTTTCATCTTTAAATCAAATAAACTTCTTAGGGCACTACTGAATTCTGGGGTCTGAAACACCCAAAAAAGATTACAAACTAAGGAGTACTGTGTGTAAGTCTGAGGTAAGAGTCTGGCCATTTTCATGCCAAGTATATTAATTCTAGCATCATTACGTCCAAAACAAGCCTGATTACTTTTATGATTGCTATTCAAAACAATAAGAAAAAGGAAGTTGTGAAGAAAATTATATCTCTAATACTTCTTTGCTTTAACCATAAACACATCCTATTTTAACAGTCCTTTGTTTTTATTGTAAATTCCAGTCCCAGCACACCTGAAACTAACTGCTACTTCTGAGAACAAACATCTCAACTCCCCAGAAAATCGTAAATAAATGCTTCTTCAGCACCAAAACTCTCTTTGGCTCTCCAGTTTCCCTGGTGACAGTGATACTCTCTTGATATCCCCGGAGCCCCTGAGAACAGCTTGTCATGGACTGCCTCTCATTGCTAGCCTGAAAGTGAATTTCAAGCAACACCTAAAGGTGTCCAAACAGGACTGTATTAGCTAAACGGGCCCTGGGGATTTGTGCCTAGCCTTGTCAAGGGTGGGAAACCTCATGCCAATCCTGTATTCAGACAACTCAACCTATGAGCTGGACCCCCAGCCTTCTCATCTATCAGGAGCACCTCTGGCATCCTCAGGGTTGTATTAAAGGTCTCTAACAGCTTGCTGTACTCACTAATCTCCTACCCGCCTGTAAACAGGAAAAATATCAGTCTGCCTCTGGCAAACTCACTTTCCATCCTGATGACTGGTAGGTATGGTGACTCAAATACAGCACAGACAGTGGAGTAGCCACTTGCAGCACTTAGCCAGGTGAAATACTGTTCCTAAACTGTGACCTTTAAAGGTACACAACCTCCGAACATACTTTTCAGGTTCCTGGGAAAATGCCTGATGCTCTGTTACTCCAGATTTGGCAGTAGGTCTGTTCTCTGCAAAAAGCTCATCCCCTGGTTTTCTGCTGAGACTGTCTCCCTCTTGCACTCTGGAAGCTTCCTCAAGCTGGTTGCATTTAACTCTTTTCAGTGGAGAAGAAATCTACCTACAGGCAATACTACTGGACCCAGATGGCAGAGGACACCAAAACAAACAGCTACTGCTTCTTTTAACAAAACCAACACAATACAGTACAAGCAAATGAAACATTTAGACCCTCTGCTGTATCATTGCGCTACCACCAAGTGTCTGTGTTTGCCTCAGAGTTGCCTGTTCTCTGCACAGCTCTCAGCTCCTAGCCCCTGATCTTCCTGTAATTGAGGAGTTTCCAGTTTCTCCTCAGCTTCTTGTTTTACTGCTCTATCCTTCTCATCTCCCTTTTTGCTGGAATGCCTTTATCACCTCAGTTCCCCTGGCTATGACAAAGTGCCTCCCTTTCCACACCAATGGGAATGGTCTAAATTCAGGGAAAACAGTCACACAGTGACAAAAAATGAATGCATCCTCACCTGCTTTCTGGACTAATTAAACCACTATTGTGAAGTTAATGCAAAAAAAAAAAAAAGTTATTCCAAAAAGAAACAAAACAGCACTAACAGATGCGTACATTTCTTACCTTTGTCTTCTCTGCTAGTTTTCACATCCTCTGCTACTGTCTTTAAGGAAGTGATAAGGATGCTAACATCAGCACTGTGAACTTCACATGCAACAAAGATGTCAAGATCATCAGAAGAGTTCTTGGGCTTTTTGGCTCGTCTGGTTTCAAAGTGATGGATTTGAGTTTCAAACATCTGCAGGAGCCAGATATTCATATGATGAAGCTTCTCCAAAGACTGAAAATCCAGGTAAGCCTCAATACACTTCTACAATGTCTTTAAAAGATGACTAAAAGATGTCTTAACAAGAAATGCGTGTTGAGCAATGAAGCCTAATAATGCCCAGCTTAGGAAGTAAAATACAGGCAGAGCTAAAGATGAAACACTGTAGAATTAGGTAGAGATAGATGGAGATGAAAGATGAGATACTGCTGACTGTAGCATTTAATCTGTGCAGAAATAACAAATGAGTGTCTGGGTAACTCTTAAGACCCTGGCAGAATGAAAGCAGATCTATTGATGTATAATAACACCATAATCATTAAATAATTGCAAGCGATTAAAAATAAGTAACAAATATAATACTTCTCTTTTGAGTCATTCATTTTCACAGATGAGAGTGAGCACCTGGTAGGGATATTTCAAGTGGTCAGAATATACAATGCCTGTATGGTTTACAGCTCTTGTATTCTCTATATTTCCTGCCAAATATGCAGACAAAATTCATTGGCTTCTAACATCCTCACAATCTGAGTGCTTGAAATGCTGGCCTGTTGTTTAGTCGTGGCTGGCCACCACAACTGCTAAAAAGAAATAATAGATTGGTATCTGCTCTGAACAGCCCTTACATAAAATGGTGATTCTTCTAAATTACTGCATCCAGCTGCTCCCTCCCTCCAAAGCACTTTCCTTCTTCATCTGGAGAGGCCAGCCAACCTCTTTGAGCAGCTGTAGTAAAACAGGGACAATGAGAGAGAGGGAAGGCAGGTGGAGGCATAAGTCAGGCAGGGAGCAGGAGAGGGGTGAGAGAGGGGGAGATGCAAAGTGGGAGAGGTAAAGGCAGTAGGGATAGAAGAGAGGGCTCAGTGGAGGAAGGGAATGATGAGGTCCATACCTCAAAGACTTTGGCTGCCTTAGAGAGCTCCATCTTCCTCACGTTGCAGAGAGTGAGGGTCAGGAAGAGAGTGGCTCTGCCATCTTCTCTCTCCCATCCTCCCGAGTCCAGGCTGCCTCGGCTGTTCAATGACTCCATGCCATGCATCTCTTTCTCCTTGCTGGCCTCTTCCTTTTGGCCTGAGATCCCCATCAAGTCAGTCTTCATTGGGAGACAGGGGGAGTGGATTGCAATTGCCAGGTGTTAAGTGGAAACTGCCTGAGGATGTGGGTGCTTCTCCCAGAGCAATGGCCAGAGGATGTAGCGGGACTGAGATGCAGCGCATATATGTGGGTGATGAGATCAGAGCTGCCAGACAGCAGCAAAGCAAGCTGGTTGCTACTGTGTTATGTGTGGGGCTATTTATGTTGGCTATGCCAGGCACATCAAGGGAAACTACCTGCGTAGGATATGCTCAAGAGCCCAAGATAACCCTCCTCCTCTGGGCAGCTTCAAAGCGCGGCCCTCCTGTCCTGTTTGAAGGTGTCTGCCAGCTGTTCAACCCTGGAGATGGACTCCTTTGTGGAGAGACAATTAGCCAGAACCCCATTTACATCTCCCAGTCTGGACTGTCCTGCACATTGCCTGAGGTTGCCCTTCCTCTCCACCCTGTCTTACCTCACTGGAGCCCTCTCGCCATTGACCATGCTCCCAGGAATCCAAAGGGGTTCTTCCCCCAAACCCTAGCCCAATCCAAGTGGTGTTCCCTCTGCACAAACACAATTGTGGGAGTGCCAGAGAGACCTGAGCCAGGGCCAAAGTTCATTGCCTACTTCTGAGCTTTTCTTGCTCATAGGATCTGACATGTTCTACCCTAGCCTCACAAGAGCTGAGTGCTGCCTTCAGGTTAAGTTCCTCTGTTGGAACTTGTTTCCGTCATTATTTTATCTCCAATGAAGTAGACTCTCAAAAATCCCAGGGTCACATCTTTCTCATAGCTGGCAGGACAAGCTCAAGAGGAAATAATCTCTGCTCCTGCCAGAGCATGGCATCCATTGATGTTCACAAATGTATTTCTAGGTATGAGCGCCCATATATTCATAGCCCAAGTTACCGTGTGCTGGAACCCTTGTGAAAGTCATCCTGCAGGCCCACAGAGAAGACCACCTCTCTGTCCTCCGTTTGCCAATGGAGCCATTTCTGACGTGCACCTTAGCTCATCCTGGCTGGGTCACATACCCCAGTGCTGTATTGCTCTTGCATCCTCCCTGACCAAGGAAGATAAAGACAGCACAACCAAATTTTGTTCTCCATAGACCATGGCAGCACCATTTTTCCCCTCGGCCTGAGACAGAGCACTAGGAAGGTCTTGATTTCCCCTGTTTTCCTGGCTGAGACAGAAAACCCAAGGTGAATTGTGGAGCACCAGGCTCAGGAGGCAAGTCTCAGCGTCCTAAGGAACACTGGCCCATCCCGACCTCGGTCTTTGCAGAGTGCAGTAGGTGCCAGCCTGGGAAGGGGTGCCTTCCCCGGGGTGCCCGCCCCTTCCGCCCCCCCCCCCCCGCCCCCGCGGGCAGGGTAGGGCAAGGCGGGCCGCTGTCCTCGGTGCTGAACCCGGCCCGGCTGCGGGACCCCCGCTCCACAGGCTGCCCCGGGCCCCCCCACCCCCGGCTCAGCTCGCATCCCAAGGGGGCTCCAAGAGGGCAAGGGGGAACTTCAGAGGCGACTGAATTGCAGCTGCAAATTGAACGGGGCAGAGGGAGAAGAAGTGGTCTTTAAGAGGGGGAAGGGGTCATCCCACTCCCACATTCCCCCAAGTGGTGGCAAGGCTGGGCACGGGAGAACAAGCTGAGCTGAGTCTGACTATCTGAGTTCAGACTGGGCCTTCCCCATGAAGGGTAAGTGCATGCATCCCCATACCCAGGCCACAAGCATGGCACAAATAATTGGCACAAGGTCTCTTGCCCCAGATACATGTGGACATGCAGGTGAAAGCCCTAGGTCTCCAGATGCATGTTTAAGGCACTGGTCACAAAAACAGCATGAGTGGGGACATCAGGCTCCTACGACTGTCTTTATGCTTTAGTGTCAGACTCCCATCTCTGTATGTTTGTACAGCACTAATCATTGTTCTGTGTATTAATTAAGGTTTCTGTATAGAGCCAGACCGGACGCATCAATCAGTGTGACAGTTGAAGCAGCATAAGCAGAGCTTTGCAGCCCACTGCAAGACCAGCACAGAGAGCTCTGGCTCTCCAGGTAGTGAAATGTCGTTGCGCAGCCAGTGGATACTCCAATACCAACTTGAATCCATGCTTGAGGCAGGCGCAGGAAGGCTTCACCCGTGATGTCACAGTGTAAGTCAGCTCTGCTGAGACATCCCAGAGTCCTGCTTTCAGGACTTTTGGGAACCTCTAGAGCGCAGGAGGAGAGGTTTCAGGCTGGGTGTTGCCCCTATACAAGGGTTGTAGGACAGTGTGTCATCCTTTCCCATGGGGACAGGCAGTTTCTCCACGCAGAAGGTGGGAATCTCCCACTCCAAGAGTAGGCTCACCCCTTCTTGTGCAGCCCCTGGAGTGGGTGCTTTAAAAGGCCATGGGTACTTTAAAAGGCCATGGCTGATTGCCACAAACAACCTGCTCATTTTTGATATGTTCCCATTATGAATATCTCCATCCTGTATGAGCATAGCGCTATTCATTTGAGACAGATGTAACATTAATATTTCTGTTTATTTAGGTCAGTTTAAATGGTTACATTTGAACATTAAAAAAAGTCTTCTCTGCCAACTGCCAGAATGGTTTGAAGCAGCAAAGAGCCAGGCTTTAAAAGAATGCACTCCTGTGGGATCCTCTTGTGCTTAATCCCTGTTTTAACAATTTCTGCATCCTTTGGGGAATAAAGCATCCCTGCTTCAAGGCTGCTGCCGTATCTAGGCATCTTAAGACACCTTAGAGGAGACCACTTCCCTGTGTAACCTGTGCTGACAACTTCCCCTTCCATCACCATCACTGACCTTGGCCAAGGCCACTGCGAAGGATGAGGGCCTCATGAGAAGGCTTCTTTGGTCACCTGAAACACAGCTGGAGATGAGGACATCAAAGAATGTGAACGTAGTGGGATAGAAGAGAGAAAGGTCACTTAAAAGAGTACCTTGGGATAGGTTAGTCAGAA
The DNA here is from genome assembly GCF_036417535.1 of Chlamydotis macqueenii. Lineage (NCBI taxonomy): Eukaryota > Metazoa > Chordata > Aves > Otidiformes > Otididae > Chlamydotis > Chlamydotis macqueenii. The sequence continues at coordinate 61,996,981 of NC_141556.1, read as the reverse complement.
CAGCATACAAAGATGTACAGAGTATGCAAAGGTAGAGCAATCAAGGCTTTGCTGTACATTTCTAGGCAATTACACACATCAAGATATTATTTTTCTTATATCAGTTTCATGATCTTGTCTGAATGAGTGATACTCAACCAGTGCAAGACAGCCTTTTTTGAGTTGGAACCCACCTCAAATGGGTATTCCCCCCTAGCTGGGTATTTAATTCTGATCCACCTGTGTGGATCACTTTACAAAGAGGAGTTACACTGGCCAGATAACTGGCCAATTTGCTACACAATTTTAATTTTCTTTAGCATGGAAATAAGAAGTCATCTATTCAGAAGTACTGTTTTAAAAGGAGCTTATTTGTACTCTTTAAAGCACATATGCACAGTTAATTTGTTTTGCAAGAAAATCTACTTTCAGTGTATTTCCTCTGCTCTTAAAACACTGAGCATTTAACTTTTTCTCATCTCTGTCTTGCTGAGCAGCTATGTTATGCTACTTTGGCTGGAGTTATTGCTTATGTAAACCTGCATTAAGGGACACGGAATCAGATATGTGGCATCAATGCTCTGTAACCATTCCACTTGCACATAAAAGACAACCATGAATTCTGGGTTCCCAATATCACTAAAGATTTACTGATGCTGTCACTCATAACAACAGCCATAAGCAAAGGAGCTTGGAAAGCTATTTGAGGATTAGTTTGAAAGACTTAATCCTTGATATGAAATTGTCTCTTCATGGTACACAGTTATCTTGTGGGTCCTACCATATTAAGGAGAAAAATACAGGCTACTTTCACACTGAAAATACGTGCCAAGCAGGACTGAAAGATCTACACAGACATTGTCATGAGAAAAAAAAAAAAAGGAAGAAAAAAGATACAGAGATAAAAAAGCTTACTTCAAAGCACCAAAATGATACCATTTTGCATAAGTATATGTCTATTGAAAAGGGTTCCAGCTGGTATGCTTAGATTAATGTTATTACTCACCATAAATAAAATGGAAACAGCTGTACTTTCTATGTCCCTAAAGGGTGATGCTTACATTAAAGCTCCATTGATTTTCAAACTATAAATACAAGAGTAGTACAATAGTAGGTATGAGACTTGTGGACTTTCAAATCCCTCTCCACCCTCGGATCTTCTAACAGAAATGTGACTCCTGAATCATGTTAGTGTCATGATGCAGAATTGTTTTCAGCTGGAAATACTATTCCGCTTTGCTTTACTCCATTATTTTCCAATGTACAAGGGCTGATCTCCTTCCTCCTTCAACTAGCGAGCTACAGGGAGGCGTTATACAATGCGGACCAGTCCAGGGGGCCATTTAGCTGCTTTGAGTGAAAGTTATTGGATAAAATACAGAAAGAGCTTTCTGAACAGCCAAACTCATCTCTCCCCATGGCTCAGCCATTGAGTTAAGCTGGATTCACCCTTGCTTGCATTTGCTGCCTCAGTCAAGCTATACTCAGGAAGAATAAAACTGCTTTAACCAAAAAAAAAAAAAAAAAAAAAGGAGATTAAAGCTTAAGTAAGAGAAGGAAGGAGACTCCAAAAAGTATCATGACTTAGGAGCTGTATTGAAAGATATCATGTTTGGGTTTGAGTGCATTCAGACTGTGACATGCAACACAGCTAAGCCAAGTCTTCCATAGCTGTGATGAGGGCTTTAGCCACAGATAAAGTGAGTTAGGAGTTGGAAGGCTCTGATGTCTTCAGCTGTGTTTCAAGAACAACTTCTCCTCCATTTCCAATGTGTTGGTATCCACCTCCTGGATTTTGAGTCCAGAAAGTTAGGAGACACCTTGTAGCACTGCTGAATAAAGCACTCTCAGAGAAGGACACACACAACACAAGGCAGACTTCACACATCAATCTTCCACAATGACCAGCTGATTATGTCTATTAAGAGAGGTCTCTCCTTTCTGTAAGCTGATTGGTCCTGTATCAGCTCTGAATCATAACATTACACAACATTACAGCCAACACAGCTCTGAGACTGGACTAATAAGGCTTTGATGCCCTGTTAAAACATCTGCATGGTTTATTGCTTGCACAAAGTATCAGCAAACTGACCTCACATCCAACTGCAAAAAACCACACAGACTTGCTTTTAGGTAACTCTCCTCCAAAGGGGCTTTTTTGTAGGTACTATATCGAGGCACAGACTCCATGCTGTGGGTAGGCACTCTCAGTGCCTTCTTTAGGGACTCTGCTCTGCAAACTGATGACACATCACAGCATACAGCGTTCTTGATGCGCACAAACCTCTTTAGGATTAGTGCTTGTGCAAATACAATATGTTAATACACAGGGATACATCTTTGCTAATGAAGCTGCAGAATATTTGCTATCTTTTCTCCCAGCATCTGTGCTTTCGATCAATGGCAACCCCACATCTTTAAGAAAAAAAAATCAGCATAGAGGTGCTTGTGTGTAAAAGTAGAGGTACAGAGGGCGAAGTAGTATATGTATATGCCTTGAAAGGTGTAGAGTTTGGGACTCGTGGGAACTTTGCACAAATGTGAGGGACTGAGGGGAGAATGACTGTGAGAGAAAGCAAGGTGGATTAGTCTGTTAGTCATTACCATCCTGGTTTTGGGCCCATGGTGGTAATACAACCTCACAGCTGCAGCAGACTATAGCTCTGCATGGTGGAGATCTTCTGCTAATCTTTGGCACAAGAGATCTGAAGGCTTTCTTCAGATTCTCAGAACTAAGGTGATTTTTTGCATTACTGAGAAAAAAAATGGATTAGTGTCTGAAGGCCAAAAGAGTCAAGGGTCACTTGTAGGTGTTTCTCCACTAATCTATAGTAATTAAGATATATAACATAAGCATTCATGCAATACATAGGAAGATAATAGACTGAGACTAGATGCAGACTGGTATTTGCACATGGCAGCTTCCAGTCAGTAGGCAATGATTAGCAAGTTACAGAGAATCTTCATTTTATCTTCTGAAGGGCATTGCAAAGGATTCCCATCTCACCTGCAAAGGAAAGAATCAGAGCAGTTAATCCTACAGCTAGCCCATTTCTAACACTCCTGTATATGTTTATCCTTTATATCTATTCCTTTAAGGAAAAAGGTGAACAAAAATGTACTGAATTTCACACATATATTAGGGTCTTACTGGAGCAAGATTTGCAGAGCTAGCCCTTTGCCTTCATCAGCCATACAAGGATGGCTCACAGAATCAGGGGAGCTGGCTTTTACCAGGCTAGCCAATGTTAGGGGGGAAATGTGTCAGAAAAAGGCTAGAGTGGCAAAAAGAAATGTCATTAAACCCAAGATTTTCCTTTTCTTCCTTACTGAGATGAGCTAGAGCCATGCATCAGAATCTATCACAAGGCCCTCTGGCCTTTCCTAGCACCTTCCACTAAAACTGGATATCTCAGATGAAACAAACTACAGTCAAGTAGAAATGCTATTTTGAAGCTTGGTTAGAATTAGGAAGCAATTTTTGCACCAGAAAGGAGATGTGTGCTGCTTGAACTTGGTCAGGCTCAGAGCATTAAATACAACCAGATGAAATCTGCTTTGTGGTTGCTATTTCTGATCCAAGTTTTGAGGAATTCAAGGTAAAAAATCTGTAGTTCCTTACAATTGATAGTGTCAGCTAAGTTCTTCAGCTGCTTTGCATTGTCCAAGACTTCAATCCTCTGGGTGTAGGGATTGTACCGAACAGAGAAAGGACGAGGGATTGTTTGAGCAAATTTCCTGAGGCAAAAATACAAAAAGCACATACAAACTTGAAACGTTCCTTTTTTTTCAGTAACTCACTCTTTTCTTGGTGTGTGCATTTGAAGAGAGAAATTAGAAAATCTGCTAGAGGAAATAACTGAAATTCCTGCTGAGTGATCTGAGACCTACAGCAGTCTGTAACATGCTTGAATCTGCATTTGTCCTTACCAACCTTTGTATTTTTCCAAATAGGACTAATTATGCTATTGGCATGGCAACATTGCTCCTGATATAGGGCAACTATGTAGCTACCGGGATTTGCCAAACTTGAAAACTTCATTTTCCTTTCAGTAATGTAAAATATAGGAATCTTGATCCAAGTCTGCAATTCCTGGGAAAGTAAAGTCAAGTACCTATGCCATCCTGGCATGCCAAGGAGCAAGCAGTGTGCTAACTCCTGGTATGGTTGGTAGTAGCTTCCAGGTCATTACAAAGATAGGAGAGAGTCAATGGAGTGAAACAGCATTCCACCACCACTTATTTGCAGCCTTCTGTTCTGCAAAATAGTTAATTCCATGGCAGACTCTTTAAGATTTTGGTATCTTGGGAAAACATTAATTTGCATGACCACAGAACTGTGGAAAGGAGGACTCTGAATGGGATGAGACAGTCAGAGCTATTGTTCCAGGCTCCTTGTAGACCCCAGCAGGATACTGGATTATATATCTGTTTTGGATTACTGAACTTATTGCTGAAAGAGGAAGGAAAGCACGCAGGAGTTGATTATGGAGCCCCACTACACAGACTGTGACCCAGCATGGTAAATCCCATATGCCCAGAACAGCGGAATATGCTGGATGCCACCTCCACATTGTCCCTTCAGTTTAGTCCTAATTATTATCAGCTAAGGCCATTGTCTCAAATAAAGTTCAGTGTAAGCAGGCCACAAGGTGTGACAATGGGAATAATATTGGCTGGGATGAAAGTGTTTAGTGGCATCAGTCCAGTTTTTCTAAGGGGAGACATCCACATTAGAAGAGAGTATTCCTAAATCTCAGCTGAAGGTAAGATCCTAATTAGAAGATGAATGTCTTAAGCTGAAATATTTTAGGTCAGCTTTAGGATAATTTTTCAGGAAGGTTTTACATTACTCACAAACACACATGTCCAGATGCAAGCCATGAACACAGGCACTGGACCAACCTCCACGCCTCTATTTCAATTTAACCAGCTTTCCAATTTGGTCATTGAAATAATTAAAAGAGGCTCCAAGATCGTTTTTATAGAGTAAGGCAGCATCTTCCCTTTTCTCAAGCAACTTGCTACTCAGTTAGAGAAGTATACAGAGAAGATATAAACTATGGGCAGGATATTAACAGTACAAACCAGAAGAGAGGACCATCTTTCTCAGGTAGTAACCCAGAGAAAAGGGCAGAAGGAGAGGCTGCAGGCTTATGACAACTGAGAAAGCAGCAGGGGAGGTAGCTAGGAAGACTTTGGAGCTGGGGAGCCTGGGGCAGCAGAATATCTTGGGTCTCAGTATGTGCTTGTCTGTGAATGGGAGAAAGACAGAAGAGACTGCAGGTCTGGGACAAGTTCCTGTGTGGCATCTCCAAGTGAAAAGTTTGTTGAGTGTGAACCCCCAGGGGCTTGGCTGACATCCAGAAATATGATGGTGCGTTTTTTAAACAGAAATATTGCTGTGAGGTAGAAGCCAAGCTGAATCCCCAAAACAATCCGAGCCCTTACTGTTTCAAGAACCAGAACTGAACCTGGGCCATTATTTCAAAGTCTTGTTGAACTGGAACTGAATCTGTATTTCAGTCACAGATGACTGAAAGATTTACTGTGTAGTCCTTGTAAACACATTGCTGGTAACAAGCTGGAGGCTCTGTATTAAGCTAACCACACAGGCCTCAGGATTGGGATTATTAGGCTTTCTTGCAGTTTTGTTTAGTTGTAATAGCAATTGTCTAATGACCATGGAGCTATTACCTTTTTTTTTTTTAGTTTTGCTTAATTCTGAATAACTATATGCTATAATGCCTCTTGTTAATAATTTTTATATAGGCAGGTATAGCAAGCAGTTACACTGTACAGAGTGAAGCCTGATCCCAAAGTAATGATGCAGCATGAAGGAGTACCAGCATGGGCTGATAACGGAGGCCTTAAACATGCAAGCATAGGATGACGCTGGTTGTCTCTGGGCTATCAACAACTCCCCACTGGTCTGTTATTCATAGTAAAGCAAACTTACGAGCTGAGAGGAAAAAAAAAAAGTTTTAGAGGAAACAAAAGGGACAAAGAAAAAATATTTAACATAAATTATAAAGTCAGAAGTAACATAGATTTGCAGACCAATGTAGAAAGAGCAAGAGGTAAGGCAGGTTAGAAAACATTAAAATGGCCCTGAGGAAAGCTTGAGCTGAGAAGGAAGAAAGGAAACATCAACACCATCAACCTTCTCAAAAAAGAGAGGAAGAAGCTCCATTCATTAACATCACAGCCCTGCTCTGGAGACCTAAGATGCTTATTACTTGACAGCTTCACCCCCCACCACCAGACCGAAACTGTTGACTTAAGACGCAAAAGAAAGTGTAAGGGTGAGCATAACTTCAGAGGAAAAAGAGTATATGCTAGGAGATTTTTTGTACGAGAACTTAGTATTGCTAAGGGGCCTTGTTTTGCATTAATTAGCTAGCTTTGATCCTAAGTGCTAGTATCATTACAGTTGGACTAATAAACATTGTTTGTTGCATTTTGGTTATACAGATGAAACTCTAAATTAGACTAATCACAAATTCTTGGCTTCATGTATAAAGTATGTTCCCTTTATTGCCCATAACAAGATTTTTAGTGTAACAACAGCTTAGTCTCTTTAAGCATTGCACATCTTTTTCTAATGCCTCTCAAAACATTACTGTAAATCCAAGAAATGTTATGGCACTGGGATCTAATGCATTGGCCATGGACAAGAAATCAGATCTTATATGGAATGACTGGATTACCTTAGCTTGTCTTTTGCATCTTTAAAACTTTCAGCAACATAGTAGACAGGCTGGAACTCAGTAACAGGGTATGTCTGCACAGCAGTCTTCTCCAGGACAAGAGGCTGAATCTCAGGCTTACTTGATAAACAATACTGTGAGCAAAAGGACAAGAAACTTATTTCAGTTTAAAAGTGCTTGAATTTGCTGTGAAAGAAAGATAGAGCTACTGAATGCCACCCAGACAGGAAAGAGTCGCTCCTGTGAAATACAATGACAATGTCACTTACTAGGAAAGAAGCAGGTATGAGTCCCCTGTGTTTGTACACACTGACACATTTATTAGAGCTCTTCAGTGAAGTACAACATTTCATGCTACTTCTGTGCACAGAGTAAGAAGCAAAATAAGGATCTGAAGACATTCAGATGAATTTCTGTAGAAATTTAAGTGATTATAAACATATTTGAAATGTTGTTTTATAGAACACACCTGCAACTCCCCAAATGAGGACAGCAGCCCTGCACCATACGCCTTGACTGAATCGCCTTCCTTACACAGTCCGAACTCCACCGTAAACCAATAAACCTAGCAAGAAAATTAGAGAGAAACATATGGTTTCTTGATCAAAAAGAGCAGATGCACATCTTTGATTTGAATACATTTGCAGTTCGCATTTCATTTTAAAATGTTGCCATGTGTCAAGTATCAACTGTATAAATACAGCAAATGTCCCTGCAGACTGAAATTCTTCACCTGGAAGGGGCACAGTGCTAGACTCAACATGCCTGTGAATCAGCTCAGCTCCCTGACAAACACAGTTGTGTTTGTGCTTACATTTGTCAGCAGAGCAGAGGCAATGAAACGATAGCAATCAAATTTCAATCTGGCTGGCTAACCCACTTGAAGTTTGAACCTTAGTTGATAGGAGTTTGTGTCCTGCTTCACACAGAGGGCGTATAGCTGTAGCCGCAAGAGAGGGAACGAGCTGTTAGTGCAATATTGAAGGAAGATGGTGTGTGGCCCAGCCTGACTTCTTCGTCTGTCATTTTGAAGGGACATCTGCTCAGAAGAACTACCTCATCTATCAGAAACAGCAAAGATAGTGCAATGCTTTGCCCAGGTGAGTTGGCACTGGAGACACTAATCTCACAGGCATATACTTGTTTTTATGTGAAGTTTTCAATTTTGGGTCTCAGTAGTCTCAGAGTAGGATTCAGGTGAGCCGCAATGACTGGAGAGGACATTAGCTTCCTGGCAGGATGGGACAGAAGGGACACTCACAGGTAGAACAACTACTGAAGCTGCATCCTGAAATTTTCTGTGGGGATGTAGTAACATGTAATCCCCAATCCCTTCTTGCCCAATATGTTTGTGCTAGAGGAAATCTTGTCTGGGCTTCTGTGTTTAATCACAACTGTCACTTTGAATAAGGGGTGCCAAAGTTATTTTCCTTTAATGCAACTGTTTCAGGGTGGGGTTTTCCAATCATGGACTTCACTCTGTTCCCATTCAGCTCTATGGGAGTTCTATCAGTGACTTCAGTGGCAGTAGAATTAAGACAACACAGGGTGCTTTGGAAAATTGAGCCCTCATTTATTAAATTACCGTAGCGAGTTTCTCGATGAAATCATCCGGAGCTCCCAGAGATGCCAGTCCAATTTCCTGTAACAATAAACCATTATTCTTCAAGCTGTTTACTGCAAACATTCTTCCTGTCTCGTCTTATGTAATTTCTCACATTTTAAATGTTACCACCACTTACTACCACACACAAATGTTTACAGGACATGTTCCTATCGTGCAACATCAATTTTAACCCAGAAATCTCTCCAGAAATGAACAAAGGGTCCTGTCCAAATGTCATTTACAAGGCATGATCTTTTGTGCCTGATACAAAGCCCACTGAGATCAAATAAAATTTTCCTTTTGCTTTGACAGGCTTTTGAGTCTACAACACATACCATAGAGAGTGATATGGTCAAAAGGAGGTAAACGAGTCACACCCTCACACCTTAAATATTTCTCTTTGTTTTGATAGGCCCTGATTGCAGGACTTTTCCTGGAGCCCTGAATTAGTTATTTTTTTCTGAATTGCAAGGCACGATTTGAAAGAGCTTATTCATACCTTAGGAACAAGTGGACACTTTCCCAAGAGACATGCAACAGCTGGATTCAGAAGACAGCCACACAAGACTGTGTACAACTGGGTACCTTTCTTGGTTTGCTCCAATAAGGACTGTGCAGTGCAAAATCAGAGCCCCACACACACCCACACCAAAAGCCTGGGAGCAGCCATCACCATGTCAAATCCTAATAAGCCAAGGTGCAGTAGGGCTTATCTTTAAGGAAACCCCAGTTCTGGGAAAGGGCAGAGCCTGAATACGGAATGCTTACTAACTACATCAAGTCAACTTTTGTATTGTGAGCAAGATATTGCATCAAGTACATTTTCCCTTCCTTCCTTCCTTCCTTCCTTCCTTCCTTCCTTCCTTCCACCCTTCCTTCCTTCCATCCTTCCTTCCTTCCACCCTTCCTTCCTTCCACCCTTCCTTCCTTCCACCCTTCCTTTGCTTGCTTCCTTCCTTCCTTCCTTCCTTCCACCCTTCCTTCCACCCTTCCTTCCTTCCACCCTTCCTTCCTTCCACCCTTCCTTCCACCCTTCCTTCCTTCTTTCTTCCTTCCTTCATCCTTCCTTCCTTCCACCCTTCCTTCCTTCCTTCCTTCCACCCTTCCTTCCTTCCACCCTTCCACTCTTCCACCCTTCCTTCCACCCTTCCTTCATCCTTCCTTCCTTCCACCCTTCCACCCTTCCACCCTTCCTTCCTTCCTTCCACACTTCCTTCCTTCCACCCTTCCTTCCTTCCACCCTTCCTTCCACCCTTCCACCCTTCCTTCCTTCCTTCCTTCCACGCTTCCTTCCTTCCTCCCTTCCTTCCACCCTTCCTTCCTTCCACCCTTCCTTCCACCCTTCCTTCCTTCCTTCCTTCCTTCCACCCTTCTGTCCTCCATCCTTCTTTCCATCTTTTTCTTTCTCTTCTTGTCTTTCCTTTTCTTCTCTCCTTTTCCTTTCTTTTCTCTTTCATTCTTTCTTTATTTCTGCCTGTCTATCTTTCTGACTTTCTTTCTGACTTTTCATGTTTTCTGGTAACACGCAGCCAAAAGTTTACTCCTTCACCGAGGTTTGGCTTCTTTTCCAAAGAGAAAGCTCCTCTCCAGCCTTCTCCCATGCTTGCAGCTGGGACAGTTCCCCACTTTACTCAGCCTCCTCTGTGGCTTCAGTAGAAAACAAAAATCTCTTCACTTTCCCTAACATTTGGACTGCAGGGTGGGGCAATAATTCATCTGACTCATGAGCCATTTAACTTTGCTCAGAAGGATCAACATTTACAAAAAAAAGGTCTTAGATGATGGCTTCACAAAGGGTTTGCCTGTTAAAAAAACAGCTCACACAAGACAGACATTTGGAGTTTGGGTGTATGAGTTCACCTAAGTGATTTGTGTTAAGATTTCAAGCAATAAATACATCAGCCTCAGCCACTCTTAAACAACATGCTAATAAACACCCCACCCTTCATAGCTCTTGGTTCATCCTCTGAGTTACCTAGTCTCTGGTGTGTTCAATTATAAAAATAGTAAAACCACTGAGAAACTTACCTGGGAAAACTGAGCAAAACTGGGATCAGCAAAAAGAGGCACATGTCCTAGCAGCTCATGGCAAATATCACTGCAGGAAAACATGAGATATGAATAACTTCAATTTAGGAAAAGTCCCTCAATGCTGGATGAATGCCCTAGAGTCAGCACATACTCAGGAGTGCCGTGCATTTGCTCCTACCAGCAAATAATGCTTAAGACTCACGGGAGAATATGTTGCTCTAAAATTATTCTTGTGATGGAAAAGCCTGCACACTCCAGGGCTTTCAATGCTTTAATCATCATACATCCCCCAGAGGAAGCACAGAATCATAGAATGGTTTGGGTTGGAAGGGACCTTCAAAGGTCATCTAGTCCAACACCCCTACAAGGAGCCGGGACATCTTCAACTACATCAGGTTGCTTAGAGACCCATCCAACCTTGAATGTTTCCAGGGATGGGGGCATCCACCACCTCTCTGGGCAACCTGTTCCAGTGTTCTACCACCCTCATTGTAAAAAATTTTTTCCTAATATCTAACCTAAATTTACCTCCCTCTATTTTGAAACTGTTACCCCTTGCCCTGTCACAACAGGCCCTATTAAGAGTTTCTCCCCATCTTTCCTGTAGGCTCCCTTTAGTACTGGAAGACTGGTATAAGGTTTCCCTGGAGCCTCCTCTTCTCCAGGCTAAACAGCCCCAACTCTCTCAGCCTGTCCTCCTAGGAGAGGTGCTCCAGCCCTCTGATCATCTTTGTGACGCTCCTCTGGACTCGCTCCAACTGGTCCATGTCCTTCTTACGTTGGGGACTCCAGAACTGGACACAGTACTCCAGGTGGGGTCTCACCAGAGCAGAGCAGAGGGGCAGAATCACCTTCCTTGACCTGCTGGCCATGCTTCTCTTGATGTAGCCCAGAATGCAGTTGGCCTTCTGGGCTGCAAGGGTATGCTCATGTTGAGCTTGTCATCCACCATCTCTCCCAAGTCCTTCTCCTCAGGGCTGATCTCAATTCATTCCCCGCCCAGTCTATATTTGTGCTTGGGATTGCTACGACCCACGTGCAGGACCTTGCATTTGGCCTGGTTGAACTTCATGAGGTTTGCACGGGCCTACCTCTTTAGCCTGTCAAGGTCCCTCTGGATGGCATCCCTTCCCTCCAGCATGCTGACGACACCACACAGCTTGGTGTTGTCGGCAAACTTGCTGAGGGTTCATTCTTTCCCAATGTCCATGTCACCAACAAAAATGTTGAACAGGGCCAGGCACATCATGGGCCCCTAAGGAACACCACTTGGACATTGAGTCATTGACCACCACTCTCTGAGTGCAGCCATCCAGCCAGTTCCCTATCCACCGAGTGGTCCATCCAGAAAACCCATGCCTCTCCAGTTTAGAGAGAAGGATGTCATGTGGGACAGTGCCAAATGCCTTGCACAAGTCCAGGTAGACGATGTCAGTTGCTTGCAGGAAGGATGATACATTATTTGTTTTTCCTTATAGAAGAAAACAATCCATTCAACTATCCATCCAGCTCAGGAAAACTCAGAAAGAAATCACCCTACCAAAGGGAAGGTGAACTTTTCAGTCTCAAGGACAAGAAAACTCTTTAGATTAAGTGCAAGCCACTAAGACAATTCACCATGGTGTAAATATGCACCTCAAGAGCTCAACTCCAGGCCATGTTCAGGCCCACAGCCTGCCACTGAGAGGTGGAAGCTCACCCTGCCTCAGGTAGGACTACTTCCATAATGAGTTGAATTTGGCAGCTGGACAGGCATGTTTGGGGAAGAACTTACCTAAGGACTGCTAAATTTTCCAAAGACAGAGAAGTCATTTGGTGAAACGGAAAGGGGAGAGGGATAAGATGGTCCCAGGAGAGTAAGATCAGTGGAAGGTATTTCAGCCTGGCTTTGTGCACAATGAGAATCCGGATGAGGAGAAGCAGGGAGAAAAATCAGAAGAATGAGGGATAGAAAAATGGAGGGAAAAAGAAGGTTGTGTGAAGAAGTAGGAAGAAAAGAAACAGTAAGGAAGAGGAGAAAGAATTGCAATAAAATGAAGCAGAGGAAGAAAACTGTTTTGAAAACATCAAGTGGAAAAGGACAATGGATGGGGATAGAGAGAAACATTACAATATAAAACTGAAAAAGAGAAGTGGTCAATGATCTGGTCTTCCTTTATCTTGCTGCCAGAAGCTTGCTTGCCAACATGTTGAGTCATTCCTGCACTAGATATTACACCAATGTTTGGGTGCTAATAGCTATGCTAAATGTCTTTGTACATTGCTGTCTCGCCTCCCAGCCACCACGCAAGCATACCTTCAGTAGTGAAACTGTCTGATCAGTCCCACAAAAACATGCAAAAGAGGATGCAGCTTGTTAAAAAGACTAGAAATCTTCCGAAAATGTTTTCAGAGGAGAGCGGTTGCTTGGCCACTCTCCATTAGCTCTGTTCCCAGAAGTGCCCCAGAGTCTCACATGGTTATTATCAGTTGGGATGACCCTGCTGTTAGTCTGCTGCCACTTTACGCACTGTCTGTGCCAAAGTACTTACGGCTCTGGTGTGTACATGGGTTTGGATGCATGGCGAATATACTGCGTAGAGTGAAATACTCGGAACGCCAGCCCAGCCAAGAAATCCCGAGAGGAGAGCAAGCCTGCAACAGGACGCAGGCGAAATCCAGTGCAGGCTGAAAAGACAAAAAAATGGCATCTTATAAACAACTCATGTGCTTGATCTATCCTTATCTGGACTCCTCACAGTGGAAAAAGTTTGTTAACTGTTTTCTTTGTTCTCCTTATGTTAAACAGAGTTTAGTTGTGAAAAAGAAGGGAATTTTCTACCCCTGTGTACCACCATCATAGTATCTAAGCATCCGTACCATGGTACCTCTAGAAGTTTTATAGGGGAACCTGGGACACAGGCTAAGTGATGTGCCCAAGCACCACAGGAAGCCTGTGATAAAACAGGGACTGTTTTTCCATCTCTGGAAGCATCACTCCCACAGCCAGCTGAGGCCTTTCACTTGATTTGGTTCTTTTATGTGCTTCAAACTTACTCCGCAAGAATTTTGAAACATCTTCAAGCTGGGGAATGTTGTCCTCCTGGTAGCCACAGTACTTCTCCAGCAGTGGGAACACATGGTTGTGTTCATAACAAGCATGAGTTGGATAGAGACTCTTCAGCTCCCTGAAGACGATGCCCCATGTTTTCTTTTCTTCTTCTGTGTAGGTGACTCGAGGAATAGGTTGGCCACTGGAAAGAAAATGGATACCCTCCATAGGAGCCACAGAGAAAATCCATCAGCATCATACTCAGGAGCTTTACACGGGCTGGCTGGGAGCCACTGGTGCAGGAGAAGAGGTATCTTTGGTCTAACATGCAGGTGCAAAAGGAGTCTCTCTTGCCCCAAGGCATAGGCTGGGAAAGACTCCACCATCCTCAGCTGAGATACTGTTCTTTAGACAACTCCTTGCACTATTGTGGTAATAATAAATTAGTGCTTATTTGTCTTATCAAGATGTTCTTCTAAAAATATTTGCTGGCTGTTGGTTTCAATCCATTCTCATTTTTAGATATGGAGCAGCTGTTGTATTTCTGGCTCTAACACACATTATATTAATTGTTTTGGTTACAACAAGAAAACCATCAGCTCCAGAAATCTGTTTCTTGGAGGGGCAAATAAATTCTGATCTGTGCTTCATGCTCTAACACATGTAGACTCCAGCCAGTTTGACTTTTTATAATTGTAATGAGCAATTTGAGACAAATCCCACCCTCAGGCCTTCATGTGCTTAGTTCATGTCGAAGCTAGCAGGATTTAGACAATCACAAGCAATGTAGTTTGCCCTCCTGTGAATAGTCAATTCCTTAGCAATAATGATAGGGCATAGGTGAATCCAGCAGCTTTGAAAAATCAAAGGATTTTAAGTAACTTAATAGGGTTAACATCACTGCTGGAATAATGCTGGAGCTTTCCAAGCCCTAGAAACCCATTCTTAAAGTCTTGATGACACCCCACCATCTCCCACTTCCTTATTTTTTCCCTGAGCCTCAGGGCAGCTCCTCTGGAGCACCATCATTTTCTGTCTCTCTGTATCAGTCCTCCTTGATCTGTGGAGCTTTAAACATCATGTTGAATTATAAGGATTGCTGGGGAATTGTTGTTTCTATAGCATTCCTAGGTAATCCTCAGTCACCTTCCAGGGCTACAGGGGGCAGCTATGGCTTAAAAATCATTCAAATTTCAATTAAAAAAATTCAGAGATCAACAGGGACAGAAGCAAAGGAAGGCAGAGGGAAGAGACAAGCTAACAGCAAAGAAAAAAAGAAGTCAGGGAAATTAAGAATTCAACAAACATGACTAGTAAATATATCAAGAGAGCAGGCAAAAGAACAAAGGCAGAGGAGAGAGGCAAACAAAAAGAGGAAAGAGAACAAAACAGGTGGAGAAGAAGGGACACAAAAGAGGATGAAATTGGTGGCAGGAGGAAGAGTAAAAGACAAACAACCACAGACTCGCCTCACTTTGTACCTAACTTCACAAGCTAAGCATATTTGCCTTTTCAGATATTTCCCATGAAGCTTGATAACCTTGGTTGTCCCTTTCCTCCTGCCTGGTTCTCTGCATCTCTGTCCCCCTGTCCCCCTCACCCCTTTGACGTCTCCTCCCCACTGTAGACCCTGAAAGGCATGTCTGCCAGGTGTAGCACCCAGGGCAAGGACATCACAGATTCATCTGAGCCTTCCTGAATCAATGCCCAAAGTCACAAAAAAACCACATGCCTCCTTTCCACAAGCCCCAGAAGCCAGATGTGGGCTTTCACACCCTGCTTATTGCTCTGTTGCTGAAAGATCTTATGGGAGAGTCCAAGAACTTCACATAGAAGGTGCTTTTGGGACATAGGTTCAGGTCCGTATAGACTCTGTTTCTTATGTGTCTGAGGATCTGGATAAAAGACTAAATATTAACTAGTTACATCTTGGAATATAATAGTTTCATCGTCCTAAGATAGTTTCAGTTTGAATCTTGGGGGGAGTGGGCGTTTAACATGGGTTTTGTTTTGTTTCTGTGTAGGATTTGATGAAAGCCTGCAAACTACAGACCAGAATTTTCTATCCATTGTGCAGTAAAGGTAAAATTTCTGTGGAATACCTAAAAATGGGCATTAGATCCACTCACATCTGGCCACATAGTCTTATCCAAATTTTCTAGCTATAAACTGGACTCCTGACTTTTTTTCACTTTCCATCAATGAGTCCAATTTTGTCTCTCATTTTGCAATTAGATTATTAGCTCTTTGGCTCAGGGACTATCTTTTCATTGCAGCCCTGTGCAAAGTGGAGTCCTAAACGTAAAACATATGTTACTTTATCCTTTGCAATCACAATTTTTACCAGTCTCAGCAAGAATCAGGCCCAGTAGTACTGATGTAAATGTGTGAGTGACTCTGGGAACAGAATTCTATCTCCTCCAGATTTGATCACTGAAAGCAATCAAGCAAGCCTGTTCTAACTGAATTTATCATCTCTATTCATTTATTTTTCTTGGGAAATAAGAGACCAAATTGCTGATTGCAGCTGGGTCAGACATGATAAAAGTAGAGTATCAGGAGCTGGATTAGCATGAGAACCATAAGTTATTCATTATTTTAATAGTGTATGCAGCTCCTGCTTTAATGTAAATGATAGGTACTCCTCCCCCAGCCCTGGTTTAATGGGGAGAATACCAGAAGCAGCTTTATTCAATGCTCAGGTCTTTGTAGTAGCAACGGAGTCTGCTGCTCCATTAGACAACAAAGCCAGGGAAGAGGGCTGCTATGGGGAAAGAAGAGCGGCAACATTCTCTTCTGAACCTGTGCCTGGAACAATTTACTTTTGTTTTACTGTGATTCAGGGATAAATGCATGAACAGGAAGATTTAAACACATAACAGAGAAAAGCCAACAGCAGGACGATGCTTGTGGAAAACTAGGGGTTGCCAGCAGGATGTGAGCCCTAGGAGAGAGCAGGAGATGTGAACTTGCTTTCTGCCCAGGCACTGAGCACTCACTGTCTGTAGTTGTAGGCAATATCTGCAAACTCCTTCCTCCGGGCCCGGTAGACAGGATCTTTGAACCCCTAAAGAGAAATAGTGATAGTCAGTTCCCCTGTAATTGCAGGCAGTGAACAGCCTTCCTCTCACAGAGAACTCTTGGGCACAGCTGGTGTAGTCCAAGAAGTGTAAGAGGGTGAATGGGGAAACTGCCTTCATCCCACCTGGCTCTGCTGCGCCCTGCTTGCACAGGGCATCGCTCCTTCCCCATCTGCGGGGCCACCAGAGCAACCCTTCAGGCACAGCCTCCCAGCACCTCTCACCCCCCAAGTCGTTTCCTTTTCTCATTTCCACTTGCTACAAAAAAAAAAAAAAAACGGTAACATGCTCCTTTACAGCGCGAGCACAGTGCTTCTGCAAGAGCAATATGCCTTATTATTGGCACTCTGATATCTAACCATGTCCTTCTGGTTTCTTAGGAAGCTTGTTGCAGTTCCTAGCAGAGCTGGGCCAATCTAGAGGAGCGGAGTTAAACCCCAATAAAAACACACTCATCCACTCAGTCTGACTTTTTAGGCGGATTTTCAGTATGAACCACGCTTAAAGGTGTCTGTTTTCAAACTGTTAGAAGAACAGTAGGCACCTAGCAAGCCAAAAAGCCCTATTCGCCCTAAAAATTCAACCATTTGGAGGGATTTAATTAGTACAAAGAATGTCTAATAGACCTTGTGGTTTGGAGCTTGACCTTTGCAGCTAATTACCAATAAATCCAGGGATAAGAAATATGATCTCTAAATCTTCATTTGGGATAATCATTCTCCTATCCCAGTGTGCCTGCTATTTAGACTAAAAGTTCCTCGGGGCTAGGAGTGTCTTCACCACCTAAACTGGAGAAACACTCTTCTAAGCTAGGACATACTTCTGCAGGGCAACTCACTGGGCACCGCAGTAGTTCATGAACGCATCTCTTAGTGTCACACGGCACAACTGGACTGAGGGGCCACAAAACACAACCAAGTACAGGAGACAGCTGAAGTAGAGTGCAGATCTAAGAGTGTGAGTCAAAAAGAGGCAGCCAAGGGCCTAAAAAATATGCAGTCCAAGATTAACCCGGCATAGAGGTATTTGTGATTATATCCCATATCTCTTAACTACTGAAAACACAGGCTTCGTTAATTCCTCTTTTTCTACACTCTATGTACTGTCACATCTACTTACCCCAGCAGCTGGATTTCCTTTTTAAGGCATAATATTCTCACTAACTATTTCTAGGAACTGGAGCAGAAATGCTCCATTCCTTTTACTATCTTTTGTGTTTATTTTGTTTCCTTTTTCAAACACAATTCTGGTCTATTCCCACATGACACGCAAGAGGGCCATTGACTCAGTGTACCTCCTTTCATTCCTCGTTTCATATGACCACACTGAACATCATGAATCATTGTATATGATACATAACACATCTCAAATTAAGCAATAGGTAGTGAATGACTAATCACCCCATCTCAATTAAACTAATAGCAGCAATTTTTGTTGCGCTGCATGTAATTTATTTATAATCACCCTATCTCAATTAAACTAATAGCAGCAATTTCTGTTGCACTGCATGGAACTCAGTGTGTTTTGACAAATGAAAATAAGTTGTTGTTTGCTTGGAGAGGGAATAGAGGCAGAAAGTATTCTTGTATCTGGAAGAGTTGAAAAACCACTGAATAACATTTTTTATCAGCTAAGCCAATGAACAAAACTTTCTGACTCTACCATTTAAACCACAAACTTTTTGAAAAAGAGACCTTGTCTCTTGTTCTGTCTCACCATGCAAGAATCATGTCAGATTTAACAACTACATAACAAGGCACTAAGATCAATCGTGTGTATGTGATCAAGGATGAAAAAAAGCAATATTTCTATCTCTAGACTATGATACGCTGCTTCTGAAGGTTTTGTTGTTAGTGATTCACAAAATGAGTCTGAAGTCACTGTATCAGAGCCATGTGGGAAAACCAGAGGTGTCTCTGTGGTGGCTCTGTGCTCTGATGACTGCTATGACTTTTACAGTCTCCTGGTATTTGCTCAAATTAAAGCAACCTTACTAGGGATTGGCCTGAATCTAGCCGTAGAAATTGGCTACCTTTCTTCTCCTAAACCACTTGAGACTTAGTCTACTAGATTTGTCTTAAAGCAGAGCAAGTGTAAATGAGAGAAACGTCTGTCCCAATAACTAGAAACATGTTAAAAAACTAAAGCTCTGTTTCTTACAGGATGGTCGGCATCCAGTTCCGCTCCATAGCTTAGGATCTGATTGGCAAACCTATCCAGCTCCTGGATACTTCTTGGGAACCATGGCACTGCAAAATAGAAAAGAAATAGAGACTGATATGCTTCTTCATTACTTGGTTTGGGACCTTCTTCTAGTTTTTCCATTTTTTCATCATTAATATAAAGAAATATGTGCAAGGGGCTAAATTCTTTGGGCAGCAACGGCCTTTCCCTGTAGTAGGTGGCAAGAGCAAACCCTGCAAGTTGTCTAGAATTTGTGGCTGTTCTGCACTGTTGGAAGAATACAGAGCATCAGGAATGTCAAGCCCTGGCGCAGAGCTGGCTTGTAATGTTTATGATTTTCTGTTTATTATTCTGGTTTATTGGCTTACCAAAATGTAGGAATTTTTCCAGAGTATCCTTCCTTTCACAGTAGCTAGAATCAGCCATTTAAAAAAAAAAACCTGCAAGAAACCCCACAGCAAGAAGGATACAGGATTATTTGACCCTCTGAAAACCTCTTTCTAAGACTTACTTGGTGGCCTAGGATGCTGAAATAAAGCTAAGATGCTGAAATAAAATGATAAATGGCACCCTGATACCTCAGACTAGCATTGTGTTATTGCAGTCATTATACAATAATGCATTCATTTAACTAACGTTCTGGGCCTGGTTCTCTATTGCCTTGTAAGTCACATACTATACATGCTTCCTACGGCACAGCCAGGATATAAAATGGGACCACACCAACTATACAGCATCTAATGCCCACGTGGCCCTCCTTTTACAGAAGTATATAAGGTGGAGAGCAAAGAAGAACCAGAGGAGTTTCCAGATGTGACATATTCAGATAGTGGAAAGCGAAAGGCAAGTGTCTTTGTAGCAGCTGTGCTATCAGGAGAGGCTCTTTGCAGCTTGAGAGGTACATGGAACGGTCAGACCTCCTTCCTGGAGCAGTGGGCGCAGATGTATTCACCTCGTGGTCCTGGCAGTCCCCTGGCACGTCTCCCCTCACCAGCGAGGCCTGGCACACACATGCAGTGGCCGTACCAGGCTGCAGCCTCCTCTTACATCTCCTGCAGGATTCAGCCACATACCAATCCAGAGACTCCTTTGTCAGCCCCCACTGGGCCTGGCCACCCCAGCCTCCCGCAACGCTGAGAAAGGGAAGCTTGATGGAGGGAGCACAGGGACCACAGGCCTTTCCCCTCCCTTGTCTCGTCATCACTTCAGGAAGCATATCTGTAGGTACCACCACTAGGTACCAGTGGCAGAAGGGGACATCCTGGGATCTGCCAGTGCTGCTGGGCTCAGCTTACTTGGCTTTCCCTTCTGCTGACCCTTTCTTACATTTTTTGGTCCTTTGGCCCTAGCTGTCTGCCTCTTTTCTATTCCACTTCCCCTCCCTTCTGCCTGAGTCAGAGGTTACAGCCATATCTCAAGTTAACAGCCTCTGATGAACTTCTGCTCACAAATACACTAATTGCTCTTTGGGCCCATGTATACTTCTGTCTTCAGAACACTCTGCAGGACTGAGACCTATCAATTCTTTACATGGTATACGAAAAATAACTCCCTTTTGTTTTAAACTTGATTATTTCATATGATGTTAATTAGTTCCTGCATACAAACATGTTGCTATTCACCTTCTCCAGGCCACCTAGGATTTTATAGCTCCCTGTCAGATCTTCCATCTATCATCCATTGTCCTGGCTGAGATCTTGCTTGTGTGTTTCAGGTGCAGAAAACATGGGCTATCTTCGAGCACTCCCATCACTTCTCTCTGCACCACTTCCAATTCTACCCTACTTTTTCCAAGGAAAAAGCACAAGACTTCCATCTAAGGATGTACCCCATGCTCAGGACCTGCAATCATGTCCTATACGCTCCCCATACCGAGTACAAGTCAGCTCCATGGATTCCAACACCAATATCACCCGAAGGTCTGCTGGTCCAAGACCAGAGTCTCTGAGCAGTCTCTGTCAATAAAATGTTGGAGTTCATTTAGTGCCTTTCTTGCATGAACGAATGACACTTGCTCAGTCAGTGCTTGGAAAACACCTCACTCCCATGTGTGTCTCTCTGCTCGACTGGAAGCTCTGCCACTCAGCCATACTTCCCCATCCAATTTTGGGGTTTTGTACCACGTGACCCTTAGCCGCAGCCAGCAGCTGCTGCATGAGCTCCCTGCGGTGCCTTTTTGATGAGCCTCATCCCAGACCACCTACGGGATAAGAGGATCACTCTGTCCCCAGGGCTCTTCAGCCTTGCTCTCTGCTGAGCCTAAACAGTGCGGAGGGCACGCGTGGCACTGGGCTTCTGCGAGGCCCCTGCGCAGAGGGCTCAGCGCAACAACAGCAGATTTACAGGGCGTGCTTTGGGAGGCCGCAGCTCAGCCCCACGCAGAGTGCTCACTCCCCCTGACCCGATGTCCCACCACCAGCCTGGCTCCATCCAGTGCTCTCCCAGGGAGCCCTCAGATTTGTTTCCGGCAGGCCAGGGAGAGCGGGCGGCTGGTGGCTGCCCAGGCTGCAGAGACCTGGGGCTCCGCAATGCTCCCACCTGTGCCTCTCCTGCTCCCTCCCAACAGAAGTGGGGTTTGGTTCCCCCCAATTTTTCGAGCTGCACACCCTTCTGCTTTGTCCTAAAAAAAACCCACACGTGAAGAAGTCACTAGATGGCAGCAGCAGTCCCAGGCAGATCTTCCCAAAATGACTTTATTCACTGGCTGTACCGCCAACTCTCTTTCTCCAGAAATACTCTCTCACCTTGCTGTTAGCAACCCTCCTGCACCTCCAGACCCTTGAGTTAAACCGGTCAGAGGGGGTGAGTAGAAAAAGGAGTGTTAGACTCCTAGAGAGGAGTCACCACTCACGCGCACCGTGTGAAGCATGAGCCCACCCAGCCCCCCTGCCCCTATTTTCTATATGGGCAGCCGGGCACTGGGTTGATCTCCTGGCTCTGCCTCTGAGCTTTGCGTGATGACAGGGAATCATATCACTGTGTTGTGCTTCAAATTCCACACTATCAACTTGGGTTGAGGCATGCTGATAAATGTTTTTGGCCTAAGCACTGGAAAAAAAAGCTGTCTGGTAGTCCCACAGCAAAAGATTTGTCAGTGTTAGACTGAATAACCAGTAGTCTTGGGGATGCACCATGATCTGAATGCTCTGGGCTGTGCAGACAAATTGGTAGGAGCTGAAGTCAGCAGTAGATTTCAGCAGCAATGTCTGTAGAGTTTTGCTGCCCCAAATCAGAAAGGTCTAGGTGGGCAGGGTTTGAATCACTGCAACTTCAAGAAGGGATAAAATGGCTCTATAATACTGACTTACTTTCATTAAATCATTTTATTCTCAAGATCCTCAAAGTACTTTGTGCAGAGCTCATGATATACTCTGGGACAGACTGTCTCCCAGGCTGATGTGCTGTCAGCTCTGGCCATGGAGATGGGTGGCTTGTTTTTTCTCCCACACAGGAGCAGCACCTTATCCTCTAGGCATGCAGCCCCTATAGGTACCTGACCTATTTTCAGCAGATCTCTGCCCTCCTCCTAGATCCCCCTAAACACTGACCACAACCAAGAGAGAGCAGCTCTGAGCTCGTGGAGCTGGATGGAGGGGGCAGGCTGTGAAAGGGAAATCCTGAAGACGCTTAGCCCTATTCACACCAGCATGCTGATGTTAAGTTGGGTTCTGGAAAGTCCTGAGACACCTTAGCTCTCGTGGAAACAAGAATTGAAAGTCTTGAGCACAGCCCCAGGGCAAGCACTGCACCAAGTCCATACAGCCCTTGCATCAGGGACCAGGGTGCGAAAGGGCTACTGGGTCTTCTGCCTGTCTGTGTTGTGCCAGGAGGCTGGCCCCAGCCCTCCCAGCAACTATTTAAAAGACCAAATCAAATTACCCCCTGGCTGAATCTATCCCATATTTTGCTGGCAACATCCTCTTCCAGCCCAGTTCGCCAGACTCACTGTCTGTCTGCACAGCCATTAATGAATTGCCAGGGCAAGCTGTTGCAACACTGGGCCTCTGTGAAGGTCTGAGGAGGAAACGTGGGCTGATCAGTAATAAATATTGATTTGTCTGTAAGTGAAACAGCAGCATTTATGGAATTGTGCTGGACACCCAAGTGGTGACCAAATTACCATGGGGTCAAATGCTTAGCAGAATGCTAATAACCCATTTATATGAGGGGCGGCAAAGCAGGGGCAGTGAGGACTTCTGCAGAACTCCTCCATTCGGACCATTGTGAGGAGGGTCAAAGGCAGGTCTATGCAATTTATAGCAGTTCAAGGCCCAGGTTTAGCCCTTTTTTAAACAATCCCAAATGCTTTGCCCAGCCTCAGGGTTTAGCAAACAAGGCCTCTACAGAACCTCAGCCTCCAGCCTGTCTCAGAAATGCAATAAATTGTCTGCATTTCCCTAATGCTGCAAAATAATAATATTTAATTCTTTTTATTCATGGGCTCTGAGTGGTCTGCAGATACCCAGCTTGTTTCCAAAAACAGCCATGAAGAGATGCACTGTGTTTTCACAACAAATCTTTCCATCTCTACAAAGGGCTTTTGGCCCGGTGACTGCTAACCTATCTCATCTGAAGCTCTAAAACTACCTTTGGATTTACAGCATTTTGGTGGCCTGCTCTCAGCTAAAATTACAGTCACGCTCCAAACCTGGTATTTGTAACTATTTCAATGTTTAAATGGGAAACCAATATTACATTTTGCATTTAAGAGAGGAAAAATCCTAAAAACAGTTAGAGTTATCAGACAAAAAAAAAAAAATCTCTGTGCATTTATACCTTGCTCAATAAAGCACATATACATACATCTTTAATGCTGAACTATGCTGAAGGGGCAAGGTAAGAAAGTTTTTCTGACTGTCCACAGAACACTGTCCCAAGAATGGTAATGTGTGCTTCCTACAGGAAACTGAGTAAAATAGGGATTTTCTACTCAAATCATAAATATAAGCAAAGTGAAGCTTAGCAAAGAGGGGCTGAGAGCATCTTCAGGCAGTGATGAAAGAATCAGTCCCATGGAAGCTCAGACTGCCTTCAGGAGAAAACATTCCCAGTCTTTACCTGCCAACTGAGAAGAGCATGACAATGTCCCCATACACCATATTCCTGAGATTTTCCTCCCTGAAGGCATCTTGCTCTTGTTCTGTGTTTTAGGAATAAAATACCACAAAATTGCATCTGTGGATTATGATCAGATTTGCCAGAGCTCTTCCCTTGTAGCCGCCTCAGCCCAGAATTTGCCACCCACAGTTCATACCCTAAGCAGGTCTTGTTTGACCTTTCAAAATATGGCTCTTTGGGGATTTCAGTTTGACTGGACCCTTACTACTCATGACAGAAGTTGAAATTAAAAAAAAAAAAAAGAAGAAGAAAAATGGAAAGGGCAAAAAGAAATATCAGTCTTCCCCTCTTTCCTTGGCAATAAATTGCTCCCACTTTATATTATTTCTGAATTACTGAAACTGACAAACAAACACAAGTTATCCTCTCAGACAGAAGGAGATCAAGTCCCTCTCTGCAGCACTGACAGGATAATCTAGCTCAAAAAATCCTTTGATCAACACAGTAACATGCAGTGAAATCCTAATCCTACAGCTGACCACAGGAGTTTTGACTTCTCTGAGGTCAGAATTTCACTTATAAGCCTCTCTTGGCTGAGATTTAGAGCTGTATCTGTATCTGACTCTGGTCTATGCTTATACACAACTTTATTATTTAATAAAGTTTATTATTAACTTCTTTATAATAATTACAAAAAAAAAAAAAATAGAAGTAATGGCAAGCCCTGCTAGTCCCTGTAGCTTTCTTCTGGAAATAAAAAAGCCCCCAAAAGAGAATGTTTTTGATTTGACATGATCATAAATCACCTAATCAACCTTTTGTCCCTCCATCTCATGAATAGACACAACCGACTCCAAACAATATCTGCTGCCTTCTTTTTCATCTTCAAATGTAATGTCATGGGTAGGACACAAAGGAAACGGTAAAAGGATTACCAGCACTCAGCTCAAGAAGGTATTAATGTCCTTTCATGTTGTTCCTAGGAAGGAAGAGGAAGATCCAGACCTAAAGTATTTAAAGTCTGAAATCCTATTAAAATCACATCTGTTATCTGAAGAGACATTCAAATACGTCTCAGACAGGATGCTGGGCAGCCACCGCTATACCAAGCAGCCTCAGCACCAGCAAAAATCTCTGAGAACTAGGTGCATGGACAACTCACAAAATCTTTCCTTATTTCCCTCTGAAGGTAGAATTATGACTGACCTCCCTGGGATTTCTTCCAGGAACAGAGAGTTATTCCTGCTCCCACCAAACTGGATGGCAGAGTCTCCCCAGTTTCAATAGCAGGAGTGAGGGGCATCCACAAGCCCAAAAAGTGGAGAGGCGAATGGATGGTGTTGAACTCACATGTACCTGTATGAGGGACAGCAGAGAGCGTGGGGGATGGTCACCCTCTGGGACTTTTCCTCCTCTCCTCTTATCTCAGCCCAGAGCTGCAAGGGTCCCAGAAGGATGAGGCTGCAGCAGCCAGCAGCCACAGTCAGCGAAACCAAAATCAGAAAGTAAATCCAGGTGTTCAAAGGGGCATGCCAGTCCAGGAGCTCAGAAGAGCAATTCCTCCTCCAGCCCCATGTCAGGCTCTTGGCACATCTGCTATACAACAAGGTTTATGCCAGCTTCTTTTGTGAGGTTTCAGAGATATTTGGCAAGGGGTAGGGCACTGCAACAGCGCTTCACTGCCACTTTTTGTCTTGTTATGCTGCCCTTTGCCAGTAGTTCCTACCTGAATAAGGAGAATCTGGAAGGCAGCTGGACTTTGTGTGAAGGATCCATTGAATAAACTGTTTATAAAGAGTCAGCAAATGAGCAACCACTGTTTAAATAAATAGGTAACTAATTGCTCACTAGAGCAATAGAAACCTTATAGACCATAGTTACACCTAGGTTTTATGTGGAGACACTCCAGAAAAGAGCAACAAGATTGGCCACAAGACAAGAAACCAGGTGTCCTGAGAAGAGAAGACCAAGGTTGGGCAGGATACATCTCCAGACACCAAAAAGACTGATCTAAAAAGGAGGAGTACCTTCTGTTCCCAGTATCAAAGGCAGGCAGGAGGAGAAGTCATCAGCTCTTGGTGTGGCAGGTGAGACTGGGTGAGGGCAGAGCAGCCCCACAGTGTGGAGCCATGGAGTCTGGGAAGTCTCCACCGCTCAGGACAGACAGTGGTTTAGCTAGTCCTGCTTTTTTTTTGCCAGGGGACAGGCCACATAACCCCTTGCAGGACTTTCATCTCCATTTTCTGGTTTAAAATTTTATGTCTATTTTTATGATACCCTATCATAACTGTAACATGCTCACCTGTCAGTGCTGGCTCTGAATGGACTCGCTATACAAGACAGTAAAGTCTGACTACGTTTACGGGGTCTATGCATCACTTGAAAGTTAAAAACCAGCTTCTTTTCACCTGAGTGTTCTCTGGGAGAAGTGTTCAAGACAGGGCAGGCCCCCAGCTGGGACACACAATGCACAGGCTTTGTAGATCTCTCGAAGACACCTTCTTGGTGACCTCTGGGATTCCAGGGAGCCATCCTTCCTTAGGAAGGCAGTCTTCAATACACAACATTTTTCCACAAAATGGCACTTTAGAGGCTTGACTCTCCTCGATACTGAACAGGCACAGCTTTATTATGGGGATGGGGTGGGAGGAAAAACGAGGCAGATCAAGGCCTGGTTTCCTCAGGGGGATTGATCTGCTGCTTACAAGCCAAGTCCATGCATACACTTGCAGATTTTGTGTTTGTTTTTTAAATTGTGATTGAGTTTATGTGGGTTTTTTGACCCAGGGCAGATAGTAATTAGACAGATGTAGTGCATCCCACATGGAGATCTTTGCTGTCTTTCTTCTTCTGTTTTAAGTTCTCATGTGGGCAGAGAACATAGGAAAAGGCTAAAAGTGTACAGACCCTGCAGTAGCTTTCAGTGCTCAGTGGTCCAAAACCTATGGGATGGTAGTCAGAAATTCAGGGGATTTCATTGGGCTTGATAAGCTAATGTATCTGCATTAAACACGGCATTTTGAGTCCCACCTGCACCCCTGTTATTCCTTCACGTTACAGATGTGTGTCAAGAACGGAAGTTGCCACCCTGCATGATTTACCAAAAACTATGTATATAAATGCTGCCGCTTTTAAAACAGGGCAGAGACTGGGAGCAGAAAATAGATGTACCTAGAGCTTCATGCACCAATGCTTAGGGATTTACAAGTTGAGCCCTTAGCCTGTAACTCCAATCATCCTTCAATCCCTGATAACTTCTGCAGGTACTGTAACAAGCTACAACAACAAGGCTGTCTTTAAGAGACTGTGAGTGCTGCCAACCAAGCAAGATGACAACGTAACACCATAACCCCAGTTCCCAAGACATCTAGTAAGAAGCACAGCAAAAGATGGAGCATGGCAGTTTACACTGAGAGAAAATCTTCATATGAAAAAGCTTACAACATAGGCAAAATCGGCAGAGGGATGGAAATGCAGCCATACAGACCCAAGAGGAACTCCTTTGCTACAGGAAAAATAAATAATTTAAGCATATGACATAAATATTCCTTGTCAATGTTACCCTTATCAATGTATCCTTACCAGTGTCCTTCTTCTTTGTTCGTGAAAGCTCATGGACTGTTGCTCCGATATCATTTCTCAAGGACTTGATGATCTTGTCCAGTGCTGGGACATTCTTTCCTTCCAAGTTAATGAAGAATTCATACTCATCTTTGTTGAGACGGGAAGGTCGAGACTCAATGTGGGTCAGGTTAATACCCTTTTCCTATGAGAGAGATTTTGGTCCCATAGGTTTTGGAGGAAGAAATATGACATAAAGACTAGCTGAAACTCATGTGTTAGTCAACCACTCATACTATACAATCCAAATAACTCAAAAGTAGACTTGCCTCTGGTGTTCACTGGACTGAGGACTTTCACAACAGGGAGAGAGACAAAAAGGAAGACTAAGAGGAATGTGGGATTCACCCTTGTGGAGAGCTCCAACATAAAGACTATGCACTACATAAACCTTTGAAAAAGGTGAAAGCAGGATAGAAATTGTAAACAGGCTTTGTATTTTAAATTGAGACTCCAGCACTGCAAGTACATAATAGCAGCTTGTCTGTATGGACAAGAACATTTCCCCAGGATCAACACGGGAAGTAGGCATTCTAACTGTAGAGAGCCCCCTCATGAGAAAGTGAATGTTGTATTTATGAGCATCTTGAAAGGAGGTTGGAAAAGCAAGCAGCTGGGCACTCTGTGAGATAAGCTTCTGCCAAGCCACTGCACAGTAACCTGCAAAGCCACCTGCTCGGTTTCCAGGGCTGCGAGCAGCTGTTGGGCAGAGATCCAACAGGAAACATGGATCTGCACCAAAAAGGCAGCGCAGGTTTGTGTAAACAAAAACACGGATGTTTTAAATCACAGAATCACAAAATCACAGAACTGTAGAGTTGCTAGGGTTGGACGGTGCCTCTGGAGGTCATCTAGCCCAACAGTCTGCTCAGGTAGATTCCACTAGAGCAGATTACTCAGGACTTCATCTGGTCAAGTTTTGAGTATCTCCACGAATGGAGACTACACAACCTCTCTGGGCAACTGCTCCAGAGTCTAATCACTTTCATAGCAAAGAAGTATTTTCTTTAGCGTGGAAATTCAAATTCCATCTCACCAAATATCTTCACTGACCGCCAGCAGTGCCTGCTAGCTCTGAAGAAAGGGATTGTTGGCAACTACAGTCTTGATGACTGTAGCCAGTGGGTACCTTACCTCAGACGTGCCACCATGCCAATGTGTAAAGCAACAAGTAGCTAAAAATTCTGATTTTCCAGTCACTTAAACACAAGTCCAGGAAAATCTACCTCGGTTTATCTGAATTCAAATGTTTTCCTGAGCACTGTAATTTGAATATGAAAATATTACTTTCTCTTTTTTTTTGAGAAAAACCTTTTAAACAGGTTTCAGTTGGTGCCAACTTTACCACCTGATCTTCTTGTCAGGCTCACACTGGGGCCACAACCACAGCATGGCAAGGCCAGGTCTGGGCTTCTGTTCCCTCGGAGGAATAGACAAACCCCTGGAGGAAATTTGGATCTGAAGATAAACGCCAGAAGAGTCAGAGGACCTGATACAGGGTGCTCAGCAGCCCTGCAGAAGCTGCTGATTTGCTGTATTCAGGCTTAAGAAGACCCTAAACTACATGGGGTGAAATGATGGCCCCACTGGTGTCAGTGTCAAACCCGCTGCTACAGTGGGGTCAGGATTTCATCCATGAAGAAATGCTGTGAGGAACTACTTGTGACCTGCAGGGAAGAAAGAGGGGAGCTTTCTTTTTCTGTACGTCCCTCTAGTTTGAGCTTCTCAAGACCTTTAAGGTTTTCTTTGCTACTCTCAGTGCTTGCACAGCGCAGTGGGGCATGTGGCCACCAGTGGCAAAGGCCTCATTCACTCCATCACAAAAGGCAGTTTATTATTTGGTAGGAAAGAGCATGCATGTCATTCCTCTGTTTCCTGAGTGTCACACGCTACAGATGAACTTAAATTGTTTGGCTAGATACCAATACAATAAGTTGAAAAGGTCAAAAGCGCATTCACCAACTGCTGCTCTTGAGAGATGCTGTCCTCATGGGGCCGTCGGGGGGACAGAATGGCTACCACTGTCCTGGACCCTGAGGACAATTTGTTTTAGGCCTCCAAAACCCCATTTCACGAACAGACCGCACATTGTATCCTCTGCTTGCTGAGGCGCGGGGAGCTGGGGCAGCCTGGAGCTGGAAATTCGGATAACTCGGGGCTGGAAAGATTTTGACAGAGAGCAGGCACAAGGGGTTGCCAGCCCCTTCGCTATGGCCGTGCTGTGGAGAGCAGGGCAGCAATGTGGGGCTGGCACCCAGGGTCCAGGGCCATTCGGCTGCTCTGCGGAATCACTTATGAAGGTGGAGCATGCGTCTAAAACCTGCCCCTGTGCAAAGACTCAGCTCAGGCACACTGGTGTGCTGCTTTACTTTCACCTTGCACTGATGCATCGGGGTGTTGTATTCCGTCTCTGTGTAGATTCACAGAGGAATGGGGTCCCGGATGCTGTTTGCCCTTTCTGTGTCTTGCAGAGGCTGCGATAACATGGACATGTCTTTGGTGGCTGTTATCCACTGCTTCCCTCTCGCACCCACAAATGTTCATCTCTGCCTCAGCATCCCTACCCTAGAGATAGCAGAGCTGTTTCAGAGGTCACACAGGTACCTCAACTCTATCCTTTTTTTTTGGACGGGTGGCTCTTCCACTGTACTAGCTCTGCAACCTGGCTCAGCAAGCAGCTGCACTAACGGTGGTGCCCACAAAATGGAGGGAATGATACAGGGGTTGGAAATGAAGAGACAAGCTGCAGGGTGGGCACAAGGCATGCTTAAGGCAGCAGGAGCATCAATGCCTCCCAAAGTATTGCCACAACCTACAAGAATGGGAAAAAAGAAAAAAGAAGACGACAAGGAAGAAGGAGCTTATGGACAGACTCACCTCCTTTCTTACACCTGAGATAAACAGAATGGCTTCCTGCAGAGCGTGACACTGGTTTGCTCTTTATTTGAGGGGTGCCTGCAGCTCAGCAACGTATAGAGCCAACCCATTACCTCTTTGTGCAGAGGCTTTGAGACCTCACAGCAGAGAAGCTGAAGGGAGAACCCTTCTGGTGACTGTTTTAAAAGCAAGAATTCAGCAGCATATGTCAAACTCCCTGAACTAGTGCTCCTCCAGAAACATGCTCTCATATGCTAGGAAGCCCCTGATTTCAAAGTATTTACAGTGGCTCTCTTACTAGAGTTGCTTTACAAATCTCAATTTCATTCTAGTCCAACTACTCCATCTAGTGTTTAATCTTTATAGTTTCACGTTGTTCAAAACATTTTTTGTATCCTCAGTATTGTGAAATTTTGCAATTGCATCAGGTTTCTCACAGTAGTTGATGCTTTATTTAAAGCACCAGCTTCTGGAGACAAATGGTTGCCTAAGAATGGAGAATGGGGGCATTTTTTTTATTTAGTTGTTTTTTTCGAGCTGTTTTCAGTCTGTCTGTGTTTTTAGTAGAGCTTGAAATCTTGAGAATGTATATTCTCAAAAGACAGCTAATAAAAATTCTGTATTTACTTTATGGGACTTCATTATTTCTGAGCTATCTTTTTGTTGATGGAACCTAACTCTTAATCTAACTGGTTTTGGAAGATCTGGGCTGTCACTTTTTCAAGACTGAATTCACACCTTAACTATTAACATTGGCCTCTTCTGCCTTTCCTATTTCAGAGCTTGTAGGAATCAGATGAGCCCATGGCTTGATATTAGACATGCCTTTGCTGAATTCACCCCATCATATATTACAGCAGCAAAAAAAAACTTGCAGCAGGCTCGTGCTTTCCTGCTTCTCCTCAGGTTTATGACCAGCCTGGAAACTGAGTCTCTCTTAAATGGACACACCCTATCATACAACCATGTACCTGCTGGAGTGCTTTTGTGTTGATAGAGGAAGGGTAGCTGTTCACCTTGCATTTGTTTCAAAGCAGTGTACTAGGCTGTTTCTGACATACTTTTTAGCAAGAATTAACAATTCAGAACAGATTTTGCCTTAAGGACTGAGGGTAGCATTAGGTGTAACACCTAATGGAGATCACAGGGGTACAGTATTGCCAGATCCCTTGAAGTTAGAAGGAGTCACTCCAAATTTCTTGTGAAGGCAAAGGCAGCCATCTGGTTGAGCTGAAGACAGTGCTTTTCCATCTTCTCCTTCACATCTGCTAGGGCCTTCCTCGCATGACAAGCTCATGGAGGCAAACAGACCCAGAGCTTGCCTCTGCCAGCAAACAGCTCCAGGGGGCAATTGGCCCTGGAGAAGCCCCTGGTGTTCATCACTCGACATTTCTGCTCCAACTCTAAAGTCTGGTATGAGGCGTTCAGCACAATCTAGCCACAAAACGCATGGAGTGGGGCAAACCAAAAACATGTGACACTACACAAGGACATAGCAAGAGGGCACTCCTCTCTTTGAACGCATGTTGATTTACTAGATCAAGGAGTCCTGCTCTCCTGGCCCTGGAAAGAGGAGAGCTCAAACTGAGAACATGGATTTAGAGTAGTGAGATAGGGTGTAATGAAATGCTTGTAGCTGTGCATGTGCATAGCATGATGAAAAATACAAGTCTCTTGGTAGAGGCATGCCTGGCCTGTTCACCTATCACTGCAGATACCTCCAACACACCCAGTGGCCAAAGTGACTGCTCGCTTCTCCTGATTTGGAAACAACCCAAAACACTGCAAAGCCAATACCCTTCCAAGGGACAAAGAGATAACAGTCACTTTGGACATTCTGTTGAATAAAGTAAGCTCTCTAGATAAAGAGCACAGTTGTCTTTGCTGGCTCTGAAAGTACAGGGTCCCATTTAGCGTAGCTTATTACTCTCATCCAGTCCTCCCATGGAGCAGTAACTTACTCCAGGAGCAGGAGCACTACTCAGTGCAAATCACTGAGCTGCTTTTGAGCTAAAGCCCTACCCACAGAAAGTAACACCACTGATGGCTGGACCT
This sequence comes from Chlamydotis macqueenii, assembly GCF_036417535.1. Taxonomy (NCBI): domain Eukaryota; kingdom Metazoa; phylum Chordata; class Aves; order Otidiformes; family Otididae; genus Chlamydotis; species Chlamydotis macqueenii. The sequence goes on along the minus strand of NC_141556.1, from coordinate 61,964,749 downwards.
TCTGCTGACACCCCGCTCTGTATTTGGGAAGGTCGTGTCAGTGAAGAGAAGATGGAAGGGTTCTCTCCAAGAACGGGTTGAACAAACTTGCAATCTATTCCAGTCCAATGTTTGCTGCATACTGCAGCTGACGTGTCTTCTACTAGTTGTAAATTCATCAGAAAAAGAACTTTGAAGGAGATTAATGTATTCACAAATTAATGTGGAAATACTTCAATTAAAACTGAGGGCAACTCTTTTTGCACATTGAAATGTTTAGTTCTGATATTTGTTAATAATTCAATTAACTTTGCAAATGCTGGTCTTTGAGGGGGGACAACTTTTTTTTTTACTTTTTTGTTTTCAGAATGGACTTTGTTATTGTTTCAAAAAGTTATCTTAATTTCAATAGGTTTTTATCACTACAGAGAAAAACAAACACTCCCATCAAATGCAACACTTGGTTTAATCCAAAACACTCAGCTCTGCTTTTTCAGTTTTGATAAGAAACCTGGAACATTTCTGTCTTTTTCTGACCTGGACTTATACTCGGTAACTTTTTGATTTGTCTAGTGAATCAAAAAAAAAGAAACATAATTCCACAATGACTGTACTGTTTTCCTAATTTTAAGCATGATATTTTGCTTATATGTGATGTTCTGTTTCAGAATAAGGTCTGTATTTGAGTTTTGGCTTTGTAGCTGTCCTCTTCTGTAACAGCATGAGATGTATAAACAGCATATGGCTGCACCAAGCAGTGCCTTAGTGTACAGCAGGTCCTGTTAAAATGTAGTTGGTGGGTTTCTGGTGGGTTTCTGGTGGGTTTCTGCTGTCTCTGCAGCCACCCTCAAGCCTGCAATGAGGACAGAGGTGTTGCCCAAGCAGAACCCGTAAGAAAGTTGTATGCACACTAGGACAGATAAAATTATGGACAAATAGGCTTTTCAAGTGCAAAATAATTGGGTTTGATAAGCAGAAAGGGAACCTTTACCACATCCCAATATACACACAAAGCAGTGTGGAAGCAAAGCGGATTCAGTTTTAACAATCTGGTTATTGCTGGCCATGATTGAGCTGCTGCTACATTACAGTACATGTCAGAGTGAGCGCCTGGCCCTGGGGACACTGCCTCTCCACAGGGAAGGGAGAGAAGGGACTGCAGGGACTCTGCTGTCAACAGCGACACAGGGCATCCTGGGCGCAGAGCAGCCCAGGAGGAGCAGATTCACACAGCCAGGCAAAGATTGGTGAAACAGAGGAGAGACAAGAGCTAGGGGTAAGAAGAGCTTAGGAGCCTGCTGAGGTCTGGTGTTTGGGGGTATGTTCCTGAATGCTGCTCATCTTTGTGTGTGAAACTGGGAAAGGACTCTCCTCCCACCCAAAGTGGATGTTGAACTTTCCGTAGATATGATCTGGCTTTGCTTTTAAAGAAAGAAATGCTTTCAGCTTAAGACACCATATGGTCTTTCTTTAAATATATGCCTGCCCTTCTGAGGGTCCTGCCCTTCTTCCATATAGACCGCTTGCTCTTTTTGGACATTGTGCATTGGCCCAACACTGAAATGCCTTAGAGAGAATATGAACCAAGAGTACGCATAAAAGAAAAATTGATATAATAAGTACATTTTGGACACAAAGCCAGCAGACATAACGAGCTAAGTACATAGAGGAGATTCCTCAGAAAAAAAAAAAAAAAAGCCTTTAAGCTACAACAGTTGTCATTGTAGCCACACGCTTGTGTGCAACTGGGACCTGAACAGAAAAAAAGAGTTTGAGTCTCTGAGCGAAAAAACAAATGTGAGAGCATGCAGCATTCTGTCAGCTGCATGAACAAACTTGAGGGATATTCAAGTAGGATAAACATTAATAGACTGTTCCCCAAAACACATTGAAATTCTCTTAAACTTGGTGTCTCAATTATGGGATGGAATTCTGTGCCGTGAGCACTCCCACAGCATTCTCCTGGAGAAACTGGCTGCTTATGGCTTGGATGGGCATACTCTTTGCTGGGTAAAAAACTAGCTGGATGGCCAGGCCCAAAGAGTTGAGGTGAATGGAGTTAAATCCACTTGGTCACAAGTGATGTTCCCCAGGGCTCAGGATTGGGGTCAGTCTTGTTTAATATCTTTATCAATGATCTGGACAAGGAGATTGAGTGCACCCTCAGTAAGTTTGCAGACGACACCAAGTTGGGCAGGAGTGTCAATCTGCTTGAGCGTAGGAAGGCTCTGCAGAGGGATCTGGACAGGCTGGACCAATGGGCTGAGGTGAACTGTATGAGGTTCAACAAGGCTAAGCACCAGGTTCTGCACTTCAGTCACAACAACGCCATGCAACACTACAGGCTTGGGGAAGACTGGCTGGAAAGCTGCCTGGTGGAAAAGGACCTGGGGGTGCTGGTCAACAGCTGGCTGAATATGAACTGACAGTGTGCACAGGTGGCCAAGAGGGCCAGTAGCGTTTGGGCTTGTATCAGCAATACTGTGGCCAACAGGACTAGGGATGTGATCATCCCCCTCATGAGGTCACACCTTGAATATTGTGTTCAGTTTTGGGCCCCTCACTACAAGAAGGGCATTGAGGAGCATTTCCAAAGAAGAGCAACAAAGCTGGTGAAGGGTCTAGAGCAAAAGTCTTACAAGGAGCAGCTGAAGGAACTGGAGTTGTTTAGTCTGGAGAACAGGAGGCTCAGGGGAGACCTTATTGCCCTCTACAACTACCTGAAAGGAGGTTGTAGCAAGGTGGGTGTCAGTGTCTTCACCCAAATAACAATAGGACGAGAGGAAATGGCCTCAAGTTGCACCAGGGAAGGTTTAGATTGGATATTAGGAAAAATGTCTTCGCTGAAAGGGTTGTCAAGCATTGGATCAAGCTGCCCAGGGAAGTGGTTGAGTCACCATCCCTGAAGGTATTTAAAAGACATGTAGATGTGATGCTTATGGACATAGTTTAGTGGTGGACTTGGCAGTGCTATGTTAACAGTTGAGCTGATAGTCTTAAAGGTCTTTTCCAACCTAAACAATTCTATGATTCTATCCTTTACAAAAAGATAGCCTGGCTGCTGATGGCATCATGAGATCTCTCCTTCGTTTAGGTATCCCCTCAGTTCCCTGTGTCTCAGTCTGATCTTGCTTCCAAGCTTTCTTCCCTGTCTTGAGAGATTACTTATTTTCAAGCCTTTCATATTTACAGCTCTCTTAATCCTCCTCCTCCCCTCTTCATGTCCCAAAGTAGTTCTATAGACTGGCTAGAGAAGAGGCAAAATCCTCAAAGCCAGTGCTGGAAGTGCTGTCCCTTAATCGCTCCCAAGCGTGAGCTGGGAGGAGGAGAGGTTTGAGCTGTGCTCTCCGCCTCTGTTCCCATGTATGAGTGCCGAGAGAGACCCCAGCAGCCTGGGCAGGCCCCAGCCTCAGCAAGGATCAGAGGGGCTCCAAACACACCACTCATGGCCATCAGCGCCAGCAGCTGCACAATGTCTGGCCCTCCATGTGGGTCGACGGCTGCAGTGCTGCATCTACTGCTGGGAACAGTCTGATCATATTTTGTGGTTGTATTTTCCTTTTTCCTACTTCATGTGGTTGCGTGAAGCAATGACAGCCAGAGCAGCCGTCCCCATGTCTCCTCCCTGTGCCACCCCTCTGAGACAAACCCACTGCATTTCCCCAGGCCAGTGCCAAGCTGGTGACAGAAACCCCGGGAACAAGGCAAGGGGTCTCCCTGCCCAGAGGAGCCCACCAACAGAGAGTCTGAACTAACTCCTGCAGCTATCCTGCATCTCACAGTTGACTTCATTAAGCAGGGAAGGGCTACAATAGGAAAAAATCCTCTCGAGGTCTTCCTCGTTGTCCCCACCCTTCACCTGCATATCACCATCTTCTCCGTCTCTGCTGCAGATGTCACTGAACACAAAGCCTCTAAGGTGTCATGGTTATGGCCCAACTGGGAAAGGGTGGAGGTTGTCTCAGGTGTGTGTCTGCATGAGTCTTACACTGCTGTATGCAGTGTGAGGTCCTTTGCACTGAGTTAGAACAACCCAAGGGCTGCTCTGGTTTGCACACCCTGACCCTCATGAATTCACCAATGACAGTGACAGTAATGACACTAATTCACATCCTTGGGATGGGAAATCAACCAGCCACCAGTGAAGACATCTTTAGCTGAGCCCCATCCCCTCGGTTGCCATCAGGCTCACTGGGGAAGACCATGACTCAGCCAGTCTAGTTTCGATACCTGCTTTGGGGCAAGAAGAGTCATATCCAAGATGCAGCTACTTCTCTCTTTCCTATACTAGCTCCCCTGCAGATTTTCCAATAGAGCTGACAGCAATTCCGTTAGTAGACAGCAACATATTTAACCAGAGTATATCAACAGCCTCCTTAATTCACTTATAGACACACAGACCACCAGCATATGGACGTTTTGCAGGACTGTATTACAGTGGTCAATTCACAGATTGAGACTACCTCTGCTGTCATTGGTATGCATTTCCCTTCATCTTAATCAATCAAACATGTCCTATAACTCATAACTATTTTGCATTTGGACAAATACCGCGCACACAAACCTTTCATTTCCTAGTCAATTCAGTTTGCTGATGGAAAGTATGCAGGCCACAACTTTTTAGTGTTCTATAGAAAGAGCTGCTTTCAGGGACAACTACTGTGTGATTATGATGTTCTGAAAAAAAAAAAAGTCACAAAACCAATATAACAGAGTGTATTTGCTTGGGAGCACAGAGTACACAGCTGTGTATGTTGCAACACAGTCATCCTGAACTGCAAGGATTTTGTGCTTTTTAAACAGCATCCGTGACATCTAGGAAATAATTCTGCGAGAATAAATAAGCACACAATGTCCTGAAAGGTAAATGGTTCCTTGTTTTCCCAAAAGCTTTCCACATCTGTCAGTACAAGCTGCTGAGTTCCTTTGGAGTGAACACAGTGCAAAATGCTGCCATTTTTATGCTGTTTTGTAGCTACCGTCTACTTTCTCTGTAGAAGTACCAACAGTGGGAGATGGTGGTCTTATTTATATCAGAATTACTGAGGTAAAGAAGGGCTAAGAGGATGGTAGCTGCTCACAGTAGAAATACTTCATGCAGTACGTGCACTATGAGTCACACAGTGCACATTCAGGTTATATTTGCAAATAGAAATACTAGAAATAGAAATAGATACAAATACACATACACATACACATACTTAGATGTCAACGTCAGGTTATGGCCTAATTCACTTCTACTTCTTACTCGAGCAGTTACAGTGGAATATCTCCTTCTTAAATGGAAAAAAAATTATTTTTTTCCACCCTCATATCAATTAAAAGTAAACAGTTTAACTTAAACACTTGAAGTAAAATTTACTACTACTGGTCCAGGACTTTAAGTGATTTTAACCCCAGAAAAGAAACGCATGCTAGTTTCCTCCATTATGGCAACGACACGGAATTACAAACACAACAACTATCCTGAACAAATGTTACTGCAATGCAAAAATATAAAGACATGGTTAGGTGCCTTGAAGGAAAATATTTACCTCAAATGTGCGCAGAACTTTAGCCAGTGCCCCAACTTCTTCTTTGAGAGAGAAAATCAAAGAAATCACACCGTTTTTATTTGAGGAGTCTTCAATGTACATGGATTCCTGAAAGAAAAGAGAAAAAAAAAGAAATAAACAAATGTACATTCACCCAAGGAATCAGTTTTGCTTTGCTCCATTTCTCTTTTGCACAGTATCAGCAATGTAAAGAGGCTATAAAGTTGCTTTAAGCGGGAACCAAGGCCGCTGCTGCCACCAGAAGTAGAGCAGCTCTGGGACTGCTCTGATTTACGACGGCACAGACACAAATCCCTTCTCTCAAACTAGGGCCCATGGGGGAGGGAAGTAGTCAAAACGGACACAAAAACAGTCTAAGATCATCTCTGCCTTGCTTCACCTCTCAAGCGTATCGAGCCCAGGAAAGACTGGAAACATTACTGCATTTCAGGTTTCAGCTACAGTGAGAAGACCTTCCCTGAGGCTTTCTTTTCATGAACGCTCAGGATCAAGCAGGGGCGATGTAGAAGAGCTCTGTGCAGAGAGGTTTTCCTTTGGTCCTGCTTGTACCTTCCAGGTAGCACCAGGAGAGGTAATATTCACAAGAGGGATACAGAAGGTGGTTTAAAAACAAAATAACAGCAACAAAAGGAAAAAACAAAACAAAACAAAAAGGGAAAAAATGTTGGAGCAAGTGTTCAAATCTTTGCTAATTACCACAATGACTGAAGACTCAGTTAGGGCAAAAAGTCTTTTTATTTGTGTTTGTTCCCTTTCTCTTACTGATTTTCTGCTCTGCAAATTCCAAAACACAATTTCCAGGATTCCCAAGCAAGGAGAATGTTTATTTTCATTATTTTCATTTATATGTATATATAAATGAAAATATATATAATAGATACTTATATGTACTCATTTGCTCATTACCAGAATGTTTTTGTATGTCCCAGAACATATGTTTCTTTTCACAAAACTGCTGTTAAGTAGGGAAGAGCTATTTCACCGCTTTAGAAACAGGAAACTGAGTCATAGAGTGGGACCAGATAGCTGACATGGCAGGTAAGTGCCTGCTGAGATTTCTAGAATAATTTAATTTTTCTGATGCTGGAGTAAATTTTATGCACAACCATCACAAACTTTTGGAAGTCACGTTACATCTTATTTGTGTTTTTTTACTACTGGCCTTGGGCAAATCCCTCCTGGCTGGTATTTCAACACCAGATATCTGCAACACACGTAGATACTCATGTAACAAGTCATGGGCCGAAACCTGACTGAAGGTATCCATCCTTTCAATTTTTCTTTAAGATTTGGATTTTCAGTCAGACCCTGTCCTCATTACAACTATTGCTTAATTTAACATATAAATCAGAGCATAAAGAGTCTCAGTTCAAAATATTATCCTCAGAAACAGCAAAGGCAGTCTTTGTAGCAGACGGATTAATAATCAAATCCAGCTGCCCTGAAGCCATAAAGCTCTTGGTGGGACTACATTTTCTCAGGCAATGTTTTAAGGAATTGCCTTCTTTTGTAAAGTGAATAATTGCCAATTCTTCAATCTGTCTCTGAGGCTGTTGAGACCTGAGAATTCATTGCCAGAGACTGGCAACATATTTTTCTACCTGGCTTTATTTTCAGAGGTTGCAAATATTATCCAAATGTTTTCCATCTTTATGGGGAACCTCTAGTGTGAACTGTAGTAGCAATACTGATTTTATGCACTGGTTTTATGTCACCTGCTCAACTGTGACACTTCCCATGGCATCTCTGTGTTTCCTGGGTCCTCACTCAGCCAGGGAGCCAGCTCAGCTCTCAGCTGGTAGGGACCAAGAGGAAAAGCAGTCGGGAGTGTTGTGGCCACTGGCTAATGAAACCCATTTACACCTGAAGCAACCATGAGGGGAAACAATGACAAGAGTGAGTCTGTCAAAAGGCAAACCGAATGTCAGTAGTCTGGAAATTTTTTGATAACGTAACCAAAACCACCACCTGAAATACCATCTCTGCATGGCTTTGCTAACCAAAACTGATCTTAAGGACAGAACTGTGTTACACCAATGTCTGCCCGATGGACTGAGAATTTAGTTTTCATGGTCTGCACCAGAACTGTTTTAAAAGCCATGCAGTTACAGATTTAAAATACTCTAGCCAGGGCATGCCTGGAGGACCAACTTCTATGGCAGGTTGACTTGAATCTGTGTGACAAAGTGAGAATTTGTAATTTGGACAGGGGATATAATGCAAGGTTCAAGTTCTACAAGGTAATTTGGATGTTAATTGATCTCTTTATACCATATGATTACTCAAAAATGCCTTAAGAACCTTCTTTCCAGCCCAGACAGATTCTCATTGGTTGCCAGCCTTGATGTGTTGAGATCAGCCACTTTCAAGCTGTCCTTACTCATTTTCTTGCTCTTGTAAATTGATTTATGTTGGTGCTTAAAAGTAAGACCTGTTGCAGTAAGGAGTAGGCACTAATCCTGCAAACAGGGTGATAACTTGCTTAACATCTTGCAAAACTGCACATGCGCTCATTTCACTGGAAGGTCTTTGTACAAAAGTTATTTCATGCCAATGGAGAAGACAGCTTTCATTGCAAGAGGAAAGAAAACAAAATTATTGTTTTCCAGGTACTCAGTTCATGTACACACATATGGAGGTGATATACATCAATATACACTGGAGACAATATACATAACATATACACATGCACCCACATTGATTGCTGAGCTTTTTGTAACACCTATGCATAGTTTTGACTGTTAATCACAGTTTAGCCATTCTCAATTCTGATTCTAATTTCTCCGGTTTCAACCTCTTATATTGAGAGGAACTGCAACTTTGGGACAGTTCTACTGTGATTATGATTAAGAGTTGAACAAATCATTGCCACTGAAGTATTGCCTAGAAGATGTGTGTATGTGATTTATAACTGTAGTATGGAACAAATTAAGCTCTAATTTTCTTCCAGCAACTTTATTTTTCAGGAAGTAAAATAAGAAACAGTTGATGAACATGAACAACCTTTTCTAGACCCAGTACAATCTCAAGGACAGGTGATGTGTAGATGCAAGGATGGGTTTACCTGAGCCCAATGCAAATCTGCATTTTTGGTTAACCACTTCACACAGAGATTTGACACTGCCTTCCTACGACATGTGGCAGTATTGGAAGTCAATAACACAGACCCGTCAGTCTTCTAATCCATTTATGAACAGGTTAGGTAAAGCCCTTCAGAGGGAATTTCAACGCTATTAAAGCGGGGGAAGTTGTGCTTGCAGTTTCAGAGAGAGAAAAATTTTGCCTCTGTGTTGCCAATTCCAGACTTACTGGAACTACTATACAAATAGACTTACTATACAAAATAGTAGAAAAAAAATAAAAGGGGAAAAAATATTTCAAAGGAAATAAGATCCCTAAGTTATTTCTGAAAATGGAATGAGTTTCCAAGTGGGATTTCTTAAGGCATTTAGATGCTCAGGTCCCACAGATCTCATTGGGACCAAGCAATGATACAGCCTGGAAAAGCAGCAAGGTGAGACCCTGGAGAATTGCTGTGGGAGTTCAGCCTCAGCACAGAAAGCTGCAGGAAACCAGGCTTCCTTGGCTGTGCTGCTCTTTAAAAGGCTTGTGGAAACTGAAGCCCTTTTTGGCACATCTTCTGCAATTTGCCTCTGGCTTCAGCGGCATTACATAGGACATATGCATGCAGAATTTGGTCCTAATAATTAACCATGCTGGCCTCAGGTTACATCACTTGCCCCTGCAGTAGCTATAGTGCCTGTAATCGAAAGGCATGGGCTTCAGGGCTTTCCTGTATTTTCAAAAGCAAAGGGTTCAAAGTCAGTAAACATTTACAAAAGGGGATGTCAGAGTCCCAAAATACAACAAATAGCTCCACAAGAAGAGCATGTAACTTCAGCTGCATTCCTTTAATAGAAGAAGACAACTTTATTTTCATTACACGTGCAAGACGTCTAATTAGCTGCTGGTCTTTTCTGCTTCTTTTTCTATTTGCCATATATGCAAGGATACAGTTGCAATGTTTTTTTTTCATTCTCACTGCACTTTTGCAAGCACAATCAGCAACAGATGAGTGCACCAGCTGCCAAAAGGGAGAACGGTGGCAAAGAGGCACCACAAAGCATCGAGATAGATGCGTTGTTTCCTCCCGTCTCGGGTCACGCTGCCTCTCAGGAAGGAGGGCACAAGATTTGCAAGCATGGGGAGGGCAGGAGGGGAGCAGCTACAGACCTGGCTGCAAAGAGCGGGCACACGGACCCCATCGCTTACCTGGAAAGGGTCGCCATTCATTTTGCAGTGCTGTGCATCCATGTTGCAGAGGCAGCAATGCCCACACAGGGATGCCCCTTCGCCGCTGCAGGTGAAGCCTCTGACCTTACTAGAGTGGCCAGAGTTCCGTGCAAAGGTATTTAAAGCGGAGCAAGCGAGGCAAAGCCATCCCCTTCCTCAGCTCCCTCCCCTGGACACCGTGCCAAGGGGGCGTTCTCCCTACACACCCCCGCCACCCACCCCTGACACATGGACAAGCCACTCCACATGGGCTGGCCCCTGCAAGTCCCACTCTGGCACGTAGCCATTCTCCAGTATATTGTTTCTATCTGCGCCCAACGTGGACGAGCAGCATGCTTTGAATTAATATCCTTCCTCCTCCTGATCAACATCAGCCGCTGTTTTCATTTTTGCGCGTCAACACCTCATCTTCAGTTTGGTCTCCCCCCGCTCCATTCCCACCACCGCCTGCGCGTTCAGCCACAGGTGCGTTTCCCATCGGGGCTCGCTCCACGTGACCAGAGATCAGATGTTCACCAGGATCCGCTCTTTGGATCCCAGACACTAGCCAGGGAGAGCTGTGGCATAGCACAGCAGCCAAGAGATTTGCCCTTTAGTAGGGCCTTTTGGGCTGCGCCCAAGAGGTCAGAGAGCAGAAGCTCCACGCACCAGACATTGGAGAGAGAGAGACAGAGAGACCCGGTGTAAAGGGAGTGTGAGGCATGAGTTAGCTGTGTGAACCTCACACTGGGATATGAGTCTGGATGTGGAGAAAGGGAAGAAGGTAAAGGAAGAAAAGGAGCAGAGCTGGGTCAGAAGGAAGAAAAGGTCAGAGCTAGAGGGCAGGAGGATGCAGAAGAACTGCAGATGATGTAGGTGTGCTTGTGTATAGTGTCAGCCCTGGAGAGCTACAAGGGGTGGGAGCGTGAATGATTTCAGAAAAGGTTGGTGAAGGATTGGTATAAAAAAGCCCAGATTTGGTTTAGAAAAAGTCACCAAAGGGGTTGGGGGAAGAATGGAAAGCTCAGTACCGGAGGGGGAAAGAAAAAAAAAAAAAAGGTCAAGTATCTATCTATCTATCTTGCTATTTGGAAAGATGAAGTCTGTACCATGACAAACTATGTCAAGCCAGGTAATCTTGCTATATTTTTGTGCTGAAGATAAATTAAGTGGAAAACAGAATTTGTCTCTTTACAGTTGTTTTAGCCTTGAGGGAAGATCTACTGCATGCACCAGTGCAAACTCAGATCGGTGAATACTAACAAAGATTTACCGTGAATTAGTGGTACTTAAAAAATCCAATAGCTGCTAAATCTGATCACCCTTATAGTAGGGAAAATGAGTGGACCCACTTTCAGGGATCTCATTCCAAAGCCACGAGAAGAGCTGCTTGTTTATGCATCCTGCGCCTGCACGCAAGGGTAGAAAGTTACTTTCTGAAGTGAGCAGCAAGCCTGTGGTATGGGCTGGCAGGTCAAGGTGGGCACCCAAATGTGATACACACCCAACACACGGGGCCCTGCTGACGCCGTAGCAGCAGGTTGGGGCAAGGAGAGAGGAGGCAGCAGGAGAAAGGGAGGTTAACCTTGGTAATTGCCAGCAGTACAAAAACTACTATTTTTTAACTACACAGACAATAAAATCAATACAGGAGGCAGAATATTGTGTCCTGTGTTTGTTCAGCAACCAGCACAGTCCTATCATGACAGAGCCATTGAAGGTCACCTTACAAAAAAAAAAGCAGTGAGATGAGGATGGTGACAACACCGATTACAGTGGTCGCTGTGCAGGGCAAGACAGCCTCCAGCAACTGATCTTGTTCATGTTCCCCACACACCATGCCTCACTATGTGGTATGTTTTTCAACTAAATTTTAAAAAGTTTAAATGCATGTCCTAAGGCTGGCCAAAATAGCTGTGACATCCAAAGTTATAAATTATTTTTTCTGTCATTTGTTTGTGCCTTCCTTCTTTCTTTTTTTTTTCCTTCTTTTCACTAGCCTTTGATCAATCTTTTTTTTCCTTCTCTGCAGCTTCTATATGCATTTAGTCTTTTCCGTCCTTTCTGCCATCCTTTTTCGTATGTATTGTACCACCTAATAGTAACGGCAAGGCGAAGCGAAATGCTGAGTGTGCAAAATACTGCTCATGCCAAATCCTCTTAACTATCTGCTTTGACTCCTCCTACGCCCTGCTTTTTCTATTTGTGTTGCAAGCTTATCTCTTACTCTCATTGCTGTATAATCATAATAATATGACCAGCATACTGCCATCAGCTCACTGTTTAATCAGCCTGGACTGTCAGAGGTTGCCTGGGAGCAAAAGGCACCAGCTGGGGAAAGCGAAGCTCCTTTTTGCCAGGAGGAATTCCCAAATTCTCTGGTTCTAGAGCAAAAGTGGGGGCAGGGGGAGGAGAGGGGCTGTCCAGTGCCATTACAGTATGAACACACAATTGCGTCAGTACTGGTTACCTTGGACCATTTCAGAGTTCAGATTGCCTGAGCTTCCCTGTCCTCTTTGAAGTACTGGTTCAATGCACGGGTTCATCCCCCTGCGGTGACATTGCTAACTGGGATTTCCCACTTGGGTTTCAAGTTGCCCCATGTGTCTGGTTCCCTATACTCTGGGTGAGCACCTGAGCTGTGGATCCACCAGTCCTCTGCTCCAGGGTCCTGCTGCAGCCCTGTGTGCTCCCACTCCTTTCAACCAGATTGCGGATATGCACTGATGTCCCACGTTGCCTCCATCTAAAAACATATTTTCGCTCTCAGAAACCCACATCTTCCTGGGACACACATGCACCACACACATCCATTCCTGGCTGTGCTGCTCAGCCACAACTCAGAGGGCTCTTTGCGCTGGAAGTTGGCTGGTTCCACTGGCTGGCACGACGCGAGTTCGAAGGACCATGGACTTTGGCTGCTTTTCAGGCTGCTCTTTCCTGTCTCTGCCTTCAGCCAGTATTTACAGAGCAGCAGCTTCCCCAGAGCTGTGTGTGCTCTGGTTTGGGCAGGGATGTTCCTTTCCATACTGGCACTGTCCTTGGCCTGCAGCTCCCTGCCTGCCCCGCTGCTTCAGGATCTCCCAGTCGATTTGAGGGAGCAATGAGCATCAGAGAGAGGCTTTTCTAGTAAAACCAGAAGGTCCTGAAAAATTTCCAAGTGAGGATTCAGTGAGTATCTCAGGGGGATCGTGTATGTGTGTATGGTTTTGGGGTAGAGTCCCCGTTATGGATATTGTGTGTGCATTTACCAGAGGTCTCAGGGTGCTGCAGCTCTCCATTTCGTGCCAGCCAGCATCCCTTTCCTGACACCCCGCTCTACGTGGTGGTTGTAACCCCTGCCCCCACCTCAGCCACATCCCTCCCCACCACCACTTCTTGCAAAGCCGGGCTCCCCAGCATCTCCTGCAGCCCCCTGCTAAACGCTTTTTTGGCCGCACCCCATCCCTTCCCCAGAGGAGTTTCCGCCGTCCTCGTCCCTCCGGAGCGCGGGGTGCCCGGGAGGTGGCACTGTGTCCTCACGGCAGCCGAGGTCGGGAAGCTGGGCGGGGAGGCGGGGGGGACACGGCTGTCCCTGCCGCCTGCCCCCGGGGGCTGAGGAGCTGCCCCCCAGGCTGCGGGAGGCATCACCCAAACCCCCCTCCCACCCCTCCTGCCAGGGGACCTCCACCGCGGAGGGGCCGGGAAAAACACCCCCCCCCCCCCCCCGCAACCCTCCAAAGCTGAGCTTTCCAAAAAGGGGGAAAAGGGGGAAGGCGGGGGGGGGGGGGGCGGGCAGCCCGGTGTGATTTATCCCCCGGGGCTGTGATGGACGCGGGACGCGTGGCCGCACAATGGGGCCACCCGGCGGGGCCGGCGGGCGAAGGGCCCCGCTCCGCGGGCGCGGAGGGGCCGGGGAGCGGCAGCGTCCGGCGGGACCCGCGGAGGAGCGAGGGGGCCGGGGCCAGGCCGGGGGGCCGAATGCCGCTGCTACTTTTTTTTTTTTTTTTTTTTGCAGCCCTATATGCAAACTGTCACTTCAGGTTAGCACAAGACCTGATGCAGCTCATTAGCATGAGCTGTATCTAATATGCTTAAAACCTCTAATTATTTATTATGCCCTAATTGGCAGCCCAAGAAATGTCTGCGAAGTGATGAGTGTTCATCCTGAGACGCCTCTCGAGAAGAATTCAGCAGCGTCCTTGGTCAAACGTCATTTTTCATTCTTCATTTGGGGCACAGGCTCTTGCAGACCATACGACGCTAAGAAAGCTCGCTGGGCTCATAAACAGCCTTCCTCTACCCTGGGCAGGATGGGCAACAACCGCTCACGAACACGGTTTAATGCTCAAAGTTCTTCTTTCTGTAAAGGGACGCTTAGGAAGAGACGTTAAAGTTCATCAAGCACGCAAAAGTGTAGGCAGGTGCTCTTTGAAATTACTTACGCGAAGGAACAGCCGTCAGGCTAAAATCGCTTTGCTGCCTTCTGAAAGTAGCAAAGTTCTGAAAATTATATTCACACAGAAACTGTTTCAAAATGAGTCTACCTCTCTGGGGTCGCTATCCACTCCCTCCTAATTGCCTTTTTTTTCCCCCTCCTTACAAGTCTGTATTATGCTTTTTCAGGTTGCGCCAACTATTTATTTATCTTTATTCTTTCTCTCTTTCTTTTCATTCATTATTCTCTCTCCCTCTCTTTTTTTTTTTTTCCTTCCTTGTGTGTGTGGCTTCTCGGTCTGATCTGTAGCTTGTTACCACCCACTGCACGCTCTCTCCTGCAGCCGAGGTGTTTCTATACAAACTTCAGCGTCCAGTTGTCATATTAATTATTACACTGAGTAATGACTGAAATAGTCAAAATAAGGGGAGACTCAAGAGAGCTTTTTCTTGCTGCTCAAAGATTCAGCAAAGAAGCCTTGCAACAAAGCACTAATTGGTCCCCAGAAATACTCTGACAAGGCATGGAAGATAGGTTTCATAAAGCCCAGCAATTGTGAAGGGGGAAAAGATCCTTGAATAGACCCCACGCTTCTTTTCTAAACTCTCTTGCTGAGCAAAAAATGGACTGCTTCTTGAATACTGGACTGATCTTGAATGCTATACCCAGCAGAGAAAAAAATGCACCATTTATTGTAAGTTTTTTTTCCAGCTATTCATGTGTTCTATGTGGAGAATAAGCTGGTTTTGTTTACCATGAAAGACCTTTTACTTTATTTTCACTCTTGGGGGGGAAGCTGGAAAGGGGAGGGGGAGGGCGAGGGGAGGGAGAGAAACACATGTGCCCAAATCCAGACGAGCTGCCTACTGTAACAAAATGGAGTGTAACAAATCCTACAGAAGTCCCGAATGTATCGATGCTTTGAAGATCTATATAGATTAACGACTTTCGTTCTGCTTTTCCAAGACGGTATTTAATCATAACGTAAATGGCCTTTAAAAAAGAAAAAGGGGGGGGGGGGGGAAGGCATACCAAAGTTTAAAAAAAAAAAAAAGCAAGGACTTCAAAAGCCCTCATGAGTGTGGCTACAATTTAGGCACACAAAAAAAAAAGCCACTATAAAATAATGACAGTTCAAGATTTACCAAAAAAAAAAAAAAAAACCAGAAAAAAAGAAGAAAAGGGGAAAAAAAAGCCCAATGAAAAGGGCCAGATCTATTTATCATTATGTTAGAATTAAGAATTTCAAAGTGCAGGTGCAGGACTGTGCCTACGAGTGGGTGGAAGGCGGGGGACCTTGAAACAATTTTCATTATCTATAAATCTGGCAGCCCCAGACCCCTTTACTCTGCGCCGTGAGCAGACAGGAGAACTGGCAAGACTGGCATCACCTCAGAGTTTGTTCCCTGGCACCAACGGATGGCAAGGGATGTGCTGGGTGAAGAGAGGAAAAGGCCCTGTTCTCCTGGCTAACCCCCCCATCCCGGGCCCCAGAGCCGGGGGAGCTGAGCGGGGACAGAGCCACTGAGGCAAAATTACACGCGAGTGACACTCGGTGACCTCTGGGACTCACGTCTTTTGCCTTTTTAAGAGCCCTCTGAGAATCGAGCAGGAAGGACCCAGAAACTTTGGTCTCATTCTGCCATTTCAAGGGAAAAAAAGCAGGAATTTCCCTACGTGGTGTTTCCACGCCAGTTCTGGTAGTGGGCTGCTCCAGAAGAATTACTCTGTTTAGACACGTATGTAGTTTACAGGGCTGCAATTATTTTGATATTTCCACTGCCACTTCCCAAAGCACTGGGATGCGAATCACAGCGCTGGTTGGTTACTGCTTATTACTCCTTTGATGTCACAATGCAGAGCTAATGATGCAACAACTCTTTCCAGTGCCAAGAATTCTGATGTCAGACAAGGGATGTTGACCAAACCGTCCAGGAGACTGGGAACTGAAGAGGGAGAGAGACACAGAGTGTAAGACCAAATGTTGGATCCTTCTTAGGTCTGGCGGTCCTGCCCAAGAGAAATTAAAATAATTGAACACTTTTCACATGCAACAAGACAGCAGGTGAAAAATCAGAAAGAAACTCAGCGGCCAGTGAAGAGGGCCCTGAAATAAATATGGCAGAGGTTAGATAGACCAGACAGAGCTACTTCACCTTTTTCATCATGCGCGTGCATTAAAAGTCACCATCTTAAAAATTGCTAAAAGAGGAGTTAGCAGGTGCACATTAAGGTTCTGCCATACAACGTGGCTGCTTATCGCTGTTTACACTCGCATGCCCAGCCAAGGTCAGGCATCCAGCAGCAGATGAGAAGAAGTGATCCTTACAGAGCAGAGCAGGGCTTATTTTTGCACTCATTTCCACCAAAACCTGAACAAGTGACCATGCATGTCCCCTCTTTCCACACTTTAGGGTTGGGATGAGAACCAGGGATGGAAGCTGCTTGAGAGGGACTTCCTAGAGCCACAGTCTCACCCTGGGCCAGACTGTCATATCATGGCTCTGTGCTTTTTTAGGGGGTTAGAGAGCACACATCTCTGAATTTTCAGAGTGGAGCGGTGGAGTGAGACAACTGAAGGCAGAAAATGTGTCAGGGCTCGCACAGACCTATGATTATGTCAAAAGCAGGAGGGCAAGGAGAGAAGGCTGTGCTGGGGTCCTGGCTGCTGCTCATGCCAACAGCAGGGCCACCAGCAAGCCCCGGTGCTGGGCCTGGCTGCATCTGGCAGGCCACCCACAGCCCTGCAGCCCCATGACACCAGCCTCACGCTCTCATGCACCTCAGCACCTTTGGCCCTGAGCCGCAAGCCAGACTTCTCCTGGCAGCCAGGACGATTTCCCCTGTGTAGGCCAGGTCCACCCTGAATCCCCAGTCAGGAGCAAATGCCATCACCCGCTTGGAAAAGCGGTGACCTGCTCCCACTTCGCAGGGTGCCACGGGTGGCAGCAGGGGCTCGGGGTGGGGGATTCCTTGGGACCTGCAAGCAGGCAACTGGGAAGACAAACACAGAGACAAATCCCTATGCCGCTGAGGGTATCATGGCACGGGTACCGTCCACTTTGGATGCACTCAAGTTGGGGTTCTTGCTCTTCCTCCCCAGCCAGGCTCGCCCCTCAGCATTTCGCAGGGCCCACTCGAGGGCGCTTCTCCAAGGGGCTTCTTCACGCTGCCGCTCCGAGCAGCATCCTCCTGACACCGCAGTGCTCCCCCCTCCCCTCATCCCAAACCAGCAGAGCCATCGGGGGCCGCCGGGCCGCGGACACTCGGGAAAACTCAGGCTGGCAGCAGCCAGTGAACGAGGGAAGCGGGTACCGGGCGTCCCGGTGCTTCCCGGGGAGCGGGAGGTCCGGCACAGGGAGAAGTTTCCTTTCGCTGCCTGCCCACGCCGCGGGACGGCTCCGCGCCGGCACTGCCCGCCCGCGCCCCCCCCCCCAAACTCTGGCAGGTGCCGCTGAGGTGTCACGTCGAGCCCGCCAGCGCCCCGCACTTCCCGCACCCCGCCGCCCCCATCCCCTTCCTCACCCTCGGCGCGCACCCCAACCCCCGCGGGGAGCGGGCGGGTAGCGAACGGCGCTCGGGTACACCTCCCCGCGACGTCTCCCCAGGGCAAGGCTCCCCCCTTTCCCATTCCCCTGCACCCCCTTCCCACCCGGAGCCCCCCACCCCCGGCCCCCCCAACCTCCCGCCCCGCGGCGGCCCACGCGCGCCGGCTCCCGCCCCCTCGGGCCGTGCCCGCCGCCGCCGCCGCCCCGCGCGGCGCCCCGGCGCGGGTGTTTGCTCAGGGCCGGGAGCGCGGCACGCGCCGGGCGCACGCACTTGCAACAACAAAACCCGCGAGGGGTGGGGGGGCGGCGGCAGGCGGGGGCGGGGGGTAAGGGGGGAAAGGGAGGGGGTGGGGGGGGAAGCGGGCACCGGGGGGGCGGGGCCGCGCGGCGGCCAGCGCGTGTGCGGCGGGGGGGGGGTGGGGGCGGGGGGTGCGTGTGTGTGACCCCCCCCCCCTTCCCCCCGCTTCACCCCCGCGCGGAAAAGGCGGCGGCCGGCAAAGCCGGGGAGCGTGGAAGGCGCAAGGTGCAGAGTGTGCGTGTGTGAGCGCGGGGGGAGAGTGCGTGCGTGCGTGCGTGTGTGTGTGTCTGTGTGTGTAGCGAGGGGGGGGGTGGGGGGGCGAGCCCCGTCCGCCCCTTATAAGAGACACAATCCCCAGCCGCTTTTTTGCAAAAGGGGCTTTGCAAAGCAGCCTGCGCACACGCGAGCGCCACGAGCCTCCCCACCGCCGCCACCGCACGGAGCGCGAGAGGGAGGGAGGGGGGCGGGCAGAGCCGCCCGCCAGCACCGGCCGCCCGCCCGCCCGCAGCCTCCGCCGCCCGCGCCCCTGGGTCGCCGCTGCCCCCTTCCCCCTGCCCTCCCTCGCCCGTCTCGTCGGCTTTTTTTTTTTTTTTTTTAAGCGAACGCCGCAAAATTTATTTTTCCTTCCCCTCTTTTTAAATTTTTGTCGTTGTCGTTGGTGGTGGCCGGGGGGACGGGGACCGGCCGCCGCTCGGGCGCCCCCGCCTCACCGGACGCCCCCGCGCCCATGGCCAGCGGCAGCCCCGCCGGGATGGCCAGCGGCGCCGGGCAGCCGCCCTTCCTGCAACCGGCCTGCTTCTTCGCCGCCGCGGTGGCCGCCGCCGCTGCCGCCGCCGCCGCTCCTCCTCCTCCTCCCCCGCCGGGGCCGCCGGGGCAACCGAGTCCGGCGGGCGGGCAGCCCTCACCGGGGGGAAAACCCGCGGCGGCGGCGGCGGCGGGGCGGGCGGGCAAGCGGCAGCGCTCGGCGTCGCCGGAGCTGATGCGCTGCAAGCGGCGGCTGAACTTCAGCGGGTTCGGGTACAGCCTGCCCCAGCAGCAACCGGCGGCGGTGGCCCGGCGGAACGAGCGGGAGCGCAACCGGGTGAAGCTGGTGAACCTGGGCTTTGCCACCCTGCGGGAGCACGTCCCCAACGGGGCGGCCAACAAGAAGATGAGCAAAGTCGAGACGCTCCGCTCCGCCGTCGAGTACATCCGCGCCCTGCAGCAGCTCCTCGACGAGCACGACGCCGTCAGCGCCGCCTTCCAGGCCGGCGTCCTCTCGCCCACCATCTCCCCCAGCTACTCCCACGACATGAACTCCATGGCCGGCTCCCCCGTCTCCTCCTACTCCTCCGACGAGGCCTCCTACGACCCCCTCAGCCCCGAGGAGCAGGAGCTGCTCGACTTCACCAGCTGGTTCTGAGCGTCGCCCGACCCCGTGGCAGGTGGGTACGCGCCCGCGGAAGGGACAGGGAGCCCGAGGGCGGCGGAGGGGGGACGGACGGACGCGGGTCGGTGCGGGAGGAGGGGGGAGGGTGCAGCCGGGGTGCCCCCCGCGGTACTTACGCGCGGCCCCGGCGTTGCGCTGGTCCCGGCGCGGTTCTGATCTCCTCTCTCTTTTATTGTTACAGGACAGTTGCAAAAGGGGGGGAAAAAATTGAAAAAAAAGTGTCACGCAGAGAAGGACAGACAGAAATCCAGCCAGAAAAAGGACCCTGTTGCGTTTCCCTCTCCCCGGCCGTCGGAGGGCGGTGCGGGCACGTCTCCCGGCGGGCGGGAACAGCGCTGCGCGCCGTGGGGGCGGTCGGGGCGGCCGCCCCCAGCTCCGGAGCCCGCCCGGCCCCTGCGCTCCCTCCCGCCGCCACGGAGCGGGCCCCGGCCGGGTGGAGGAGCCCGTCCTCCTCCTCCGCAGTAAAGCAGCATCCCCCCACCCTTCCCCGCGCAACCTCCGCACCCCTCCGTCTCCGCGGCCCTTTAGAGACCGGCGTTCATCACTCCGTGGACAAAGTCAGCTCCCCGACGCTCGTGGAGGTGTGGAAATTAAGCTATGCTGTACTCAAAGAAGCTCCTGGACCCCCGACTTCCCCCCTCTCCCGCCTCCCCACACCTCCCCTCACTCCGATCTTTTCCTCTCGTTTCCATCATAGAATGCTTCCGATATTTTTTTTTATTTTGGTGAATTTTTTTATTATAAGAAAATCTATTTGTATCTACCCTAACCAGTTTGGGGATATATTAAGCTATTTTTGTACATAAGAGAGAGAGAGATTTATAGAGGTTTTGTACAAATGGTTTAAAATGTGTATATCTTGATACTTTTTTTTTAATATGTAATGCTTATTACCTCTTCATGTTTAGACTTGTAGTCAACGTTACCTTACAACTGCCATTTTTGTACGTGGTTTTGTAAAGGACTTGGATTTCCTCCAGATGTACTTTAGCACCAACGTGTCTTACTTTATAGAAACTTTGTTAATGTATTAATAATGTTATTAAACGATGTTCAGAGTGAACAAAGTTTATGCAGCTATTGTCCAAACGCAAAATGGTAGCCATCTGTTTTTGTATGCTGCCTTTTGAAAAAAAAAATACACAAGCAAACAAACAAGCAAACAAACAAAAAGCCCCTATGCCACTGCCTTTTCTTACTGTTTTATTACAAACTGACAAATGTCCTGTATAACCCTGTTTTATACAAACTAGTTTCGTAATAAAACTTTTTTAAATTAAAATGATCGGCTGCCTGCTGCATGCAATTTTTTTTTCTTTCTGCCATTGACAACGATGAATGTAAGGACGGACTGTTAAAGGGTGTTGTGCCCGAGCTAAATTGCATACGAAGTGTTTGTACCTGATGGATGTAACCTATATATCTTTATCTATCTCTATATAAATATGCAAAGATCGAGCGCTATCACCATTGTTTTCTTGCCCTTCTGTGTTGCAAATGTGTACCCAAATCAAAAGGCGAGGGGATGATTAATGATTGCATTGTCCTTCCTGAAATCACTGCACGCTAAAGAATTCCCCTCCCCTCACCTCAAAGCCCGAATCCTAAAAAAAGAGGGCGCTGCATCCCGCATTTCGGCCGTGTGTGACCCCGTCCTCCCCGGCTTTGACCCCACCGGGCAGAAAAACCAGGGGGGAAGGCGCAGCCGCCCCCGAAAACACGGGCCGCTCTGTTGCCTCTGCGAAGGTGGTGGCCGGATAAATAAAACTGTCGGGGGAAGACGGGAAGAGAGAGAAAATGAAATACATAAGTGAATAAAGTAGTAGAAACGGGTGGCAGCTTAGAGACACTGGCCTCTCTAAGCTTGTTATTCTACCCAAATAGCGTGATCTGCCTGTAAAAGTACCCAATTACCAAGACTCAAAAAGAAATTGGACTCTTCTCCCCCTCTCCCCGCTTTTTTTTTTTTTTAGATTTTTTTTTTTTTTTGGCTAGCCTGCTTGTTGTCAGTTAGCAAGGACGTGACCAGAATTCTCCTTCTCCTTTTCGCCTGACTCCTGCGTCGCTTGCAAATTCAGTTTGCGTGCACCAAGCCAAGCGGAAAGCAAAGCGCAAAATGCATCTTACAAAAAAAAAAAAAAAAAAAAAAAAGCCCACAACCCAACAAAGACCGGGAAGAGCCAGTGTGTCGTAGGGAGTTAAAAAAAAATCTAGCCCGCTCCGCTACAAATGTGCCGTCGAATTGCGAGGGATGCACTTGTTTTTAAAAAAAAAGAGGAGGGAAAAACTTTGGTAGGGCACCCCCGAATTTTCTCTCTGTGAGTGTATGCGTGTGTAGTGTGTAACTCTCTCTATATATAGCACACACGCGTATGCATAGATGCGCATATATACGTGTACATATCAATGTCTAGTCCTTTCTGCATTGCTTGAAAAGTATACACGCATTTCCCCCTTCGCCTTCGCTTCTCCCCCCCCCCCCCCCCCCGCCCTGAAATGATCAATACGTGATTTAATCAAGGGGGGGATGGGACACGGCGGGCGGGGGGGGGGGACACACGGGACACGCTGGGGTCACGAAATCCCTCATTACTTCGGCACAAACACTCATTGTTTTAGCCGCTCGTGGAACTAATGTTTAGTTATGAAAATAATAACCGTTATACGCCTCCGTCCGCTCCCCCGTCACAGCATCTCCTTTATTTACCCACTTTTGCCAGCGCACAGATAAGGCATGCAAAGAAAGTGTAGCGAGTAATTTATAGCTATGAATATAACATTAGGATAATGTTTCATTCTGTTACAAAGGCGAATTTTCTCTTCCTTGTGTAGACAGGTGTTCTTTTTTGCTCACTTCTGAATAGTAAATATCCAGACTCATTAAACTAAAGGCAAAGTTACGCTGTTGTTCGCTACAATGTCTAAGGCCGGCTCAGAAATTCACCACCTCCTCCCTCCCTCTTCCCCTCGGCCCCCTCCCGAAACACAGGAGAGAAAAAAAAAAAAAAAAAAAGAAAGAGAGAAAGAAAGAAAACACACACACACAATTTTACTGAAGATAGGGAAAGGGCAAAGCAGGATTGGGGTAAATCTCATTACATCTGCTCTAATCGCTTAGCAACACAAAGCCTTTTCTTGTATGAGCGCGGAGAGCCTTTCAGCGCCGCCTGACAGACAGTATTCAGTCAGCATTAGCAAACTCCATAAATCAGGGACTTCTTTGGGCGCGGGATAAGTTTTAGAGCTGCTCCGGGCTGGGGGGCGGTGTGGGGCGAAAAGGCGCGGGGAGGGGGGTGATGATGCAGATGGAGGGTACAGGCCCGCGGACATATTCATTGATTTACCTGTGTATTTATTTATCGTAATGCTGGAAAAGTGTCCCGTCAATAAACGTCTCACCTCGAGTCTGTGTGTCTTTGCCCCACGCCCCCAAATCAAGACCCTCGGGCAGCGACGGGGAAGAACGGCGAGACCCCCACCGCCGCCCCGTCGGGCCGCGCTGCCCCCCCGTCCAGACGTGCGCATCAGCCCGCGGAGCCGGGTATGAGGCGGGGGGGGGGGGCGGTGCGAGGGGGGAACTCTCCCCTCGGAGCGGACTTTTCCATAGATCCCCATCCCTGCTCCCGCCGCTGCCCCCTCCCCACCGCTCCCTGCGCTGCCCAAACTTTTTTTTTGCCACGCTTGGAACCAGCGCCAGCCCCGCGGAACCTCCGTGCCCCCCCACCCCTCCCCAGAGCGCTCAGGTGAGCAGGACCCCCCCCCGCCCTGCTCCCGGGGAGCCCCGCCCTTACCCCCGGCCCAGAGAGCGGCCGGCCCGCACCCAGCCCCACAGGCACCGAGCTGCGGGAAGCGTGGAGCTCTTTCCTCCTTTTAAAAAGCTTTTCCCCCGTCTTTTAATTTTTTAAAATTTGCTTGTTTGGTTGTTCCCCCTCCTTTTCCTTCCCCTCCCATTTTTTTTTCCCTCCCCCTCCTACGCGCCCCCCCCCCTCCGCGGCGCAGGTCCTGGCTTTTGTGTGCGGGCTCCCAGGGGCACAAAAGGGGAGGGGGGGGGGGTGAGGCTGTGGGTCCCGCGGGGGCAGCACTGTCCCCACGCGTGTCACGCCTCTGCCTTTATTGCGGCGGGGACGTGCGCCCGCCCGCCGCAGCTGCCGCCTGCCCCACTCCGCGCCCCGAAGATGGGGGGGGGGGTGTGAGAAGGGGTGGGTGTGTGCGTGGTGGGGGGGGGGGGGGGGGTGTGCAGCACGCGAGGGAAGCGGGCACCTGCCCAAGGCGCGGCGGTGGCCGAGGGGACGCCCGGGCTCGGTCAGACAGCGCCCATAACCTGGCTCATTGCGGGGATTAGCTCGCCTTGAAGTGCAGGGGGGATTCGGTGCCTTCCCCACCTCCCCGTCTTTTGGAAAGGGGAGCCCGGAGAAGCCCCCCCCCCCACTCCCCCACCCTGGTCCGTCCCAGCGCGCAGCAACTTCTTGCTCCCAAGCGAGCTCACTTTTAGCGTGTCAGCCCGCACAATGCGGGGCTAATTCCTGCTGCAAAAGGCAAGTGGTGAGGAATCAATCGCAGGCTTTATGCAATCAAAAGGGATGATGGGTTTGGGGTTGGGATTTTCTTTTCTTTTCTTTTTTTTTTTCTTTTTCTTTTTTTTTTTTTTTAAGTTCCCTGTCCCAGACTGCATTTCTCCTGCTCCTTACCCCCATCCTATCAATAATCCCGTGCAGGCGATTGCAGAGCGAGGTAAAGCTATCATTTGTATGCGCCTGAAGATTAATTTCCCCCATGTACCAACTCAACGGCATAGTTATCTCTTTAACAGGGAAAACAGTTTGGCTCCATTGTCGGGTTGCCAAGACCGCCTTTTGAGAAAGGGAGCCCGGCTAGCCTCTGATCAAACTCAAAGGTTAGTTAAAAGACAAAAACAGCTGAAAATCTTCATGAATAATGCTGTTTCCCCGAGCTCAGTGTAGTGCAAGCGCACATTTCAATGCCAGAGCATTTTGTTATGCTGCTCGCCTAAGTCAGAATTTCACAGAAAAGGCAGAGAAGAAAAGCTCCAACAATTAGAGGGGGCCTGTCAGAAAACATTAACGCCTTCCTCGCCCAGCCTGTCAAGCGTGCTGGAAATAAAAAACTGGCATAGCGAATCGCACCTCCACCCTCCGGAGCTGCGGGAGGGGAGAGGGAGGGGGGTTAGGGACAGACAAGCAGAGAGAGAGACAAATGGACAGGCCCAGGCAGTTAACAGTCCCCCTCCGCTTCGCAGTTCATCCAAAAGCTGGAAGAAAGAAGGGAAAAGGACCTGCAGCTGGATGTTCTCCCTTGATATTCATCCCTCTGTTTCATGGTCCGGAATTGTGTTTTCCACCACACGCACACCGTCCCTCTGCATCTTCAACCCCTTCCTGCGTCGCTCCTGCAAAGCATGCATGAGGTGCCCAGTAAAACAGCAGCAGGACAGAGCTGTTACCACCTTTTGCTTTCTGCTCCCTCCGAAGTCCTGCTTCTAAGTTTCCCTGTCTGTGGGCGGGCAGCTGCCCAGTGTGGCTGAGTGGCTGACCCACAGCTGGGCTGAAGCACCGCATGTCAGAGGAGCTGTGCTCATGTACAGCACCAGAGCTATCTTGCTCTTTAGAATTTTTTAGGAAAGCATATTTCAAATGCACAGCTTTAACTACCCAGACCCACCACCCACATGCTCAAGCCCTTTTCCCCAGTGAAATATCTATTGGCAAGGACACCAAAGTATCTGAAGCCTCTCTCGCGCTGACTGTAAGTGAACATCTAGGCTTTGACTTTCCCGGCCAAAGCATGGATTTTCCCCAAGCATTTAAATTACAAGAGAGCTCTGCTGCTTCTCTTAGTGTAAGAAAAACCTCAGACCATCACCTGAATGTCTTCCCCCCCCCCCCTTGTTGCCTTTATTGTCCTGTTTCAAATACATGTATATGTTAATACTTGATAAGGACCAGAGCAGTACTCTGCAGCTTCTATAGCCAGTCTTTTGCTGGAGTGGGAAGAGCAGGGGAGAGTACTGCTGTGTATTCTACTATTCACATACGGCTCAAAAAAATAAAATTCCCTCAAAATAGGAAGGGACCTAAGAAAAGGAGTGTCTCCAAACCTCAGCAGAGGTGTTCTCGGAGGTTATATCAGTAAAGGGCCACAGCGACACATCTCAGATGGTGTGTGAAAGAAAGACAAGACAGATTTTACTTGTGGTTACAGAGCTGTGTGATTCCTCCTATATATCCTACGGGGAGGGTGCTCTGATCTCGGGGATGGGAGCCCCAACCCTCCATCCTGCACACACCCTGGAGCAGCACAGTTTGTTCAGGCAATACAGAGCTTGCTGGCCCCCTTCAGAGAAGGCAGGCATTCCCCATATCTTTGGAGCCAGATGTGTCCCCAGAAGGATGTAAGCAAAGGAAGAGCCCCACTGAGCACTGATACTTGCATCGGCTCTGACACTTTTCATCCTGGGCAAAGAAGAGCAAGCAGTAGGAGAGGGGAAAAGTTTCACGGGGTCCCTTTTCTCCCTTTATCCGGCTAGCTGGTGCTTACTATGCCGATTGCAAAGGGAGAGGTTGGCTAAAAATGCAGGGAAGGGCAAGTAAGGGAAAGCTACTTTTTTTTTTTTTGTGGCAAGGCATTGATCTTGGACTGAAGCTATCTCAATTCATTGCTGGCTATGATTTGGTCCCTTCTCAATCTCTTTCAGCCTGAGATCCACAAAAGCTAAAGAGAGACCATGAGTAGTTCCTCACAGGTGCCTGGGGATACGCAGCACTGGGAGAAGGTGAGAAAGCTGGCAAGACAGAGTGGGTCACTGATCCAAAATCTGCTCTTGTGCAAAGTTCTGTGGGAAGTGCCAGTGCATGTTAGTAGCCTGCCTTATTTTCCTGGGGGAAAGACAATCCCTGTTTCCTTTCATCCCCCTGTGAATAGGATTCAGTCCTGTTTGTGCTCTTCACCTACCACCCCAGAAAGGGACAGTCGTATTTTTCCCAGAAGAGCTTCACTTCCCCTAAAACATCTGAGCAAACATCTGCATGTTGTTGTATATGTTACCTGGAAGCCGCTTGGGAGTAAAATTCCTTTGAAAATGTGATCTGCCAGCCTGTGTGTTTCAGCCTTCTCTTGGACCCTGTAAACAGCTGCAGCAGTCAAGGCACCCAAGTTTTCTGCTGGTCACATCTACTTTGCAGCAAGACGTTGCTTTCTTGCTTTCTACTTTTATAAACTCCCAATAGCACTGGGGAAGGAAAGGTA
Organism: Chlamydotis macqueenii; assembly: GCF_036417535.1. NCBI lineage: Eukaryota > Metazoa > Chordata > Aves > Otidiformes > Otididae > Chlamydotis > Chlamydotis macqueenii. The sequence goes on along the minus strand of NC_141556.1, from coordinate 61,937,988 downwards.
AAAATCACAAAGGCCCCTATAACCAGTGGTGTGGTCCAGGCCATCACGACAGGGGTGGGAATTGTCTTCTGCAATGGAGCCCAAACTCATTTGGTCCAATTTCACAGAAGCAGACCACAGAAAGAGCTCGCGTTCCCGTTTTGGGATGGGGTCCTCCTCCCTCCTCCCCTGCCACACCAATCTCACACTTGCTGTCCCCTCCTGCTGCTGGTCAGGGCTGTGAGCTATTTTAATTTGCACTTGCTGCACCGGCAGGGCTATATTACTCTGGAACAGGAAAGGAAAAGCCCCATATTAGTAAAGTGTGAAATGCAGTTTTGACTGAAAAGGGAAGCCATTTCGACAGGATTATACCGTGACAGTGCAGATTAAAACCGTGCCATATGGCCTAAGATAGGCTTCCTTTTACTTTCAGGTAACAACACATTGCTAATTAAGTGGCGATGACATTTCTAAATGATAAAAAAAAAAGAAAAAAAAGGAAAGAAAAAAAGCCACCTGTATGTGAAATAAAGACAGTCAAGTGAAGGGAAGATATTAATCGACACTAATAACACTGGAAATCAGCCCTCTTTTATCATTGCGGTTTGCTTTGAATAGGAGAGGGAATTTGTTTGATTTGTTATTAAGTAAACAAATATTCACATGCACACTCAGAGAAGTGAACGCAGTGCTCCTGAAAAGCACCCGACTGACAGCGCGGGAGAGCAAAGTCCTGTATCGTATCCAGGGCAAACACAGCCCGGGCAATAGTGCGGAGAGGCTCCCCACCCTGCTTTGCCGAGGGCCTGTGAGAGGGTGATGGAGGGTTTCCCCGAGCAAGGCAGGAGGTCAGCCTGCCTGCATGACTGTCAGTAACATTTAAGCACGTGCCTAAATGCCTCAAAGTACTGGAGATCATCATTGTTGCATTTTGGAGGGTGCACCAGTGGCCGATGGCATAACCAGTAGACACAAAACCTACAGCTTCTCCCACATCCGCTACTGCGTCACTGTGGGACAGCAATAGCTTTCAGACAGTACATGGGATAAAGTCAGACTGTTGGTCTACAAGCAAAGGGTCGCCTGTTATTAATAACCCCCTGAGCCTTTTAGATGAAGGGTGTTCTTCAAAGACCTGAGGCTGTTACTTGAAGTTTCTAACCAGTATCTGTACGTATTCCTCCACACCATACAAACTGTATTTGGAGCTGCTGACCCAAGAGGCTGAAGAATAGGCAGTGGGATACATTTTTCTTAATCCTGTTTTAACTTTCACAGCAAACCACGTTTTAGGTTGCTATAATGCTCATCAGGTTGGTCTGCTCAGCTATGGGCCCTGACCTAGCAAGGACATGTACAGTGTTTCATATCCTGTCAAACCTGAGGTACTACCAAAAAAAAAAAAAAAAAAACCAGCTCAGCTTATCTCTCACATCTCTCACTGGCTGTGTTGCCACTCAGACAAACCCCGGTGTTTCCTGTGGTCCTCGCAGATTTTGCATGCTCGATGATTTGAAGCTGGAATTAAGCACCCAGGTAAGGTACTAGACAGATGTATGTCCATGGATGAGCCTGGCAGCAGTTTACATTTTCTGCTGTCAAATTTTTGCTTCCTTCTCCTCCACAACTCTGGTCTCCTCTTTAGCCTGCATTGCTTCTCATATCTGGGGCTGCAGCAGCTCAAGAGCTACACCTTGAACCAGCTTCCAGGGTAAGTACCTATTTGTGTATATCTTCACCCACTCTCACATCCCTCACCAGTCTGGTATATCGAGAACAAGTGTGGGGTGGAAAGAGGCCAGCAAAACAAGGAGAAAGCACAGGCATGACTTTCGGGAGCATCTCATTGCAAACACCACCCACCTGAATTCTAAGTTCTTCTGGGCTTCACCAAAGATTTGGGTTCTGCCTCTTAGGGACCTGCTGGTGGGGATGGTGGCCAACTCCTGTTGCTGAGGCCAGCGAACCTGCAGGAGATAAGTAAAAGTGCTGGCAGTTGCCCCGACTTGTGCAGAAACGCAGATGGCCTGAACCTGCAGTACCACAGGCTGCAGTACAAGATGCTGTGGCAGAAATTCACAGTAATCATGAAAGGTAGGGAGGCTCCCTACCAAACAGCCGTGCCACATACTGGGCAGGACGGATGAGCAAAATAGGAGCATATAGAAAAAGCAGCACTAGGCAGATGCCCCCAAGACCCAGGCATTGCCAGCTCCAGGAGATGATCCCATAGCAGCAAGCAGCATTTCAGGGTTCCTGTGGCTTCCTCTCCTCGTGTCCACACATGTCAGAAGAGAGATGTGCTTGTGCGAGTTCCTGGTAGAGGCGGCTGGTGGGGGTGTGAGACAAGCACAGGAGGATGATGGCTTTATCCTCCATTCAGCTACCTGGTCTCTTTCTGAATCCAGATGTATTTTCACACCCAACACCACCTCGTGGCAATCACCGTGAAGGGATTATGATGTACAGACAAACAGAAATAAAATAGCTGCTGGCAGAAGCAGTGAGTAAACCTCCTCCCTTTCTCCCCTGCTCCAAAGTTTCTTGTCAGAAGACCACCGCGGCTGCAGGGGCAGGTGATGAGGACAATGACAGGTCCACAAGGGGCATTCCGCTCAGTCTGGGTCGTCCCTTGGCTTCTCTGCATGGCCAAGTCCTGTCTTCTTGGCACATCACTTTTAGTTACCACTACTCCTTCTCCCTCTCTGTGTGGGGAACTGCCACTGACCAATGGAGCATTTATAAATAGAACAATGTTTAATTAACACAACAGTAGGACAGACTTGTTGAAATACTTCCCAGACAGCAGGCAAGAGTCCTGACAAGGAGACTATTATGGGAATTTTAATGAATCCTTCCAGAGTGGGACGGCTTCCATACACCTACATTGTAATGACTAATTTTGCCTGTGAAAATTGTATTGGTAAATGATGCAGAGTGACAACAACGCTGGGGACCAGTGAACTGAGTAAAGTCACTGGGTGACTCTGTGAAATATTGCCTAGAGGACAGAGCAGAGCGCTTACTAAATGCAGTGTAGTCATGGGTCCGAGTGCCCAAAAGACCCAGCTACAAATGCAGTTTGCATAAGGCAGGCAAAGAAGCAATTAAATAACCCAAACAAGGGTTGAGCTGTGCCAGATGCCACCACAGCATGAAAAGAAGCAAGGGCTGCACAACTACTTCTGTGAGACACAACCAGGAGCATGTGCCTTATTAACACTGCTGTTAAATGCATGCCTGCTAGCTGCTACTGCTGTAGTTGAGACAACGCACACACATCTTTGCCCTCTCCCTGTCTAAAGAAAACCGGAAATCAAAATTGGCTACCTCAGTGATGGGCCTGTGTAAAGTTCTCACCCACTGTACAACAGCCTACTTCTTCTGACAGGGTTGTGTGAAACATGAATCAAGGGGCACAGAAAGGACAAGGTTTACAGTATCAGCATGTTACCTCAAGTCCACCTCCTCCTGGCTCTATAAACTGTTCTTCATCCTCTACCAGAAGCATTGCACACCATCCGTAACTCAGTGGCCACAACTAGCAGGCGCTAATGAGCTCAGAAGTCCAGAAACAACCTCCTATCCTTCAAAATCTTAAGCAATGAAGCTCCCAGGAAGACAGTCCGCAATGACAAATGGGTTATTCTTAAATTTGCCAGTTCAACTGTCCACTGTTGTACTGCATAGTCAGCACCCAGCAAGGCTTTAGATCTTGTTCTTTTGACTTCATCATCATTATACATCTGAGGTTCTTTTTCCCAAAAGATCTACCTATTAACGGGCAGGTTCAAGATACACATTGTCTAGCCAGAAAGCCTGGACATGGCCAGTTTTCTTCTCTAGTTTTGCCATTTTCTTTGCTTTATAGGCAGGCAACCTTTTTTTTTTTTTTTTCCTGGAGTATGGTGAATTAGGTGAATGCACACTGTTGAAATCTGTTGCACTGCACTCCAAACAAAATGGTGTTGCGAGATTAGCTTTGCATGGACTTGTGTGCTAGAATACTAATAAGCATAGTTAACTACAGGTTTTGGTGCATTACTTCAGACATTCAGGAGCAAAATAATCTCTGATTTACTGGGCTAGAAAATTATATACACAGAGCTGACTAAGAAAGTGAACAAAATTATGGCAGAAAACTTTGGTAACATGTAACAATTTCATTGGACTGGGGTGAAACTTCAGAAATTGCTTGCCATAAGCCTCAGTTTGTTGAGGAAAAAAGACGAGGAAGGATGTGTCCTTTCAACTGCTACAGATGCTGTCACACTCAGAGGTGCAGGTCGTGAAAGCATTGATTATTTTTGTCCACATGCATCTGTTTCCTGTTGAATTCTTTCTTTTGCATAATGTGGAGTCTTGCCTGTCAGCTTAAGGCAGTGCTTTACCCCCAAACAAAAGTGCTGGCCTCCGACAAATCCATCTACAGCACACCTAGCTCCATCGGTGGGCATATTATAAAAGGTAATGAGCTTGACGCTCCCCTCAGCTCCAGCTGCTGTAGCAGCGTGTAATGAGCCCTGCTCTCCGGGCTCCAGCTCTCACACTAAAACGCCATTGAGAAGTGAGACAGCATGCCGCTGAATTTAATTTACCGCTTAGCATCAGCTGGCCCCAGATGATGGAAGGTCATCTGGATGGAGGATCAAGTGGATCAAATCTCCCTTCTGCCCCAGGGCTCAGAGCCGGTAAGCCCTATGGCAAGCAGGCGCAGATCTGACGAGGGCACATCAGCTAGGCAGGCTCCACAGGCAGGTTCCTTCGGAGCATCTGCTCTCCCAGTTGAGGAACCCCTTCCATTGACTGTATACCATCAGCATTTTCACAGCAATTCAGAGAAAATCCAATGCAATAGGGTTGGTTCCTTGGAGGACTTAGTCTGCCATTGTAGGTACTTCTGGTGGAGTAGCTTTCCTACCTCCATAGCAACACATCACGCTGTATTTTTCTTGTAAGGTTTCAGGGATTTTTATATCACAAAGTACCTTTTTTTTTCTGTTTTGAGAAAGAGAAGCTGGAGGGCAGGTTTGAGTAGTCCAGAAAGGGCCAATGTCAGAGACTGAAGGAAAAAAATGAGAAAAGGGCAGCATGTGATGATACTGCCTCCAGTGATGTACAGCTCAAGGATGTGCAGAACCAAAGGCAGGGCTATTGCATTCAGTTCTTCCCAGAGATTTTTTTCCTGCCATGGTCTTGTCTAAATATCTTGTAAGCAGCACTAAGATTTGGGTGCATTTAAAACTAGGTGTGATGTGCCCCAGAAAATTTCTGCAGCTGCTTTTCAAAAACACAATCATTGAATCCAGTGAGACCACCTGAGGAGCAGGAAACCTTCCCAAGCGAGTATCATAGAAAGAATGAGACCCCTAGGGAGTGAAATATGGGTCTTTAAAAATTTACCTCACTGTGTGGTGGCAGGCTTCAAATTAGTTTGTGCACCTGGACGCTTGCTCACACATCTCTAAAGCACAACGTGCATGCTCGGCTTGGTGCAGCCCATACACATGCGTGTTCCTTCCTTGCTTACAGCACACCAGGGGCTTGGTACAGGCCACAGACACACATGTGGGGTCACAGGGGCCCAAAGACAAAGCTGCAGAGCTGCGTCCTCGTGGGCAGACGGTGCAGCCCGAAGCCAGGTACCATGGCTCTTCCCGCATACTGGTACAGCACACTCTGAGTGCGCGTTTGAGCCCCGAGTGTTTCCCTTTCTTTAGATGCTCCCACCTCTTCCAGCGCTGACAAAGACCTGTTTGTGAGGCTGTGCTCCTCTTCAGCAGGGATGACAGGTGGGAATGGAGGTCTGATATAAATATACCCTGATTTGAAGCAGGCTGTGAGTAGGATCTAGTCTAATTTTCCACCGTGAACAAACAACTTCACTTTGCTCTAAACTTTCCTGAAAGAGAATGTGCTCAATTAAGAAAACCACAACAACACAACTTTTAAAAAATACCGTCTTTATTGTCCGTGTGGGTTTTGGGTGGGCTGTGGAAATTGATTTACGAGTCAACCACTTTTCTCTTTTCTTGCCATCTCTCGCTTGAGTGGTTTGTAGGCCTTGGCCCTTTCTTTCACTCAAGGAGAATAAGGTTGTCTATGGAAGAGGTCAGCATTTCAAATTGGTGGAGTTCAACTGCACAAATGACATAGAACTGACAAGAAAAGACAGGGGGTTTGGAGGTCATAGACTGCATAGGTCCTGGTTAGGGTTTTTGCTTTGTGATGGGACCTGGCACCAAAATGAATTAAATAACAGGCTTAAGGACTATTGAGGGAGGGCTGAATGCAAATCAAAGATAAGTAGAAGTTTTCTTTCCTAAAAGGGGAATGATTTTTTTCCTTACCTCCCCCTTTCCATATCTGCACAGGCAAGGTCTGCATGTTAAACATGATTTAGCAGGCATTATTCTGGAGCCTTTTCATCAGGTTTCTGCAGTGATTGCCTATCTTGGCCTATGATTAATGATCTGCTGTGCAATTTGGAGGCTATAATGACTCAACAATCCACACACAAACTATATAGTCGCATTCCTTTTGCAGATTTGCCAAGCTGTTACCAAGGGGCCCACAACCAAGCAGGATTGTTAGAGAGATAGCTAAGCATTTCTGCAAATGCCATTCTGCCCTTATCTTGCCGAGAAGTGCGTTGGGCAGCAGGCTCATTTACAAAAATTCAAAGCCTAGATTTCAGCGGTTCCTTTAAAAAAAATAAATTCTGGACTGAAATAATCATCAAAAAGGCTGGTGAGAAAAGATCCTGGTATATGGCCTCTCAGTGATTATACAGACAAAATAGTTTCTTTGTTTCCAAATTTTGAATCTGATTAATTGAGGCCTAATGCTATTAATGCAGTTTGAAAGAGAAAAGTTAATCTTTGGAAACCCATGCCATAAACGAAATCTGAAAATCTAAGCAGATTTTGAAGTGAAGGCTTTGTCTTCATTTCAGTTTCCACATAGGAATAGGTTATGTGGATTTGTTTACGGATTTCAACTGGATCTGCATCCGGTTAAAAACTGTCCGTAGAATAACTGCTTTATAAATGTTTTTTTTTCATTCAAAACATAGGTCCTGATGAGAGTCATCTTGGAAAATCCATAGTTCCTGTTTGTGAGGTTGTTTTCAATTAAAATAAATGCAAACAGGGAAAGCAAGGACAGAGCTACAGATGGAATCTGTCTTTAAGAAGGACACTAGTTATCTTATGAAAAATAATTATAGAATAATCTATACATTTTCTTGTTTCCCTTATTAATTACTAGATGCAGCCTGGATAATTCAGTCATAACTGAAAGACTTCTGGTATTAGTTGTGACTGCAGTCACATTCACTTTGATGATTCATTCAGTTTTAGTTCCTTTTTGTCCAGCTTGAGGGGAGGGGAACTGAAAGGGCATATAACAGATCCATCTTGTACATCACTTTATTATTATTATTATTATTATTATTATTATTATTATTATTATTATTATTATTATTATGGAAGGGCCTGGAAGTCTTAAACAAGCATGAAGCCCCACTGTGCTGACACTGAACCATCATAATAACATCGTGCCCTGATAATGAAAAGTTATCTCCTAGTCCTGTACATAGTGCGCTGAGAGGCTGATTCTGGAAAACCTTCATGGTTTCAGGTTTAAGCACAAGTGTAAGTGCTTCTTTGCATCCAGGCTTAAGCAAATACATCACACTTGTCTAAGTCCAGAGTGAAGATCAAGATGTCTCCAAGCTGTTTGGGAAGAAGGCATTTCTCTGACCCCACTGTAGGCAACAGCAACCTCCCCCTGCTCTGGTTTCTGAGCCCGACATGTTTAAAGAAACATTTTTAATACTAAATACAAATAGGAAGTGCACAACATGTAACTCGAAGGCTTAGAGCTGTCATGGTTTCCTGTTGATAGGTAGGAAGGAGTAAGAAACCTCTGGCTCTGAACACACTCAAGCAAAGCAGCATTCACCCTCCCCTCTCTGCATAGGGGCTTTCACCCTTATGCCAAGAGCCAACCCACAGCGATGTGCCACGGAGGTCCTACTGCTTTGCAGGTTTTCAACTAATCTTTGCCTCAAATACATATATACATAAATAAAATCAGCTGGGAGCACACTGCTGTACAGCCATGATAGTGCCGCTGTGCATTTAAGTCTATTAGTCCATGAATGGTTGTGTAGCTGACACTGCCTTCAGGGCAAAGGGGTGGACTAGATCAGGGTCAACAACCTTTTAACAGTGCTCTGCTAGCCTGTGGTTATCAGCCCTGAAGCAGAGGTTACACAGGACAGCAAGAGCTCATCAGTAGCTAGAAGACACTGCCTCTCAGAGACGCAAAATCCTGCTGCTGCAGTGGGATCAACTAATCAACTGCTAATCAACTGCTCGTCCTGACTCAGGGAGTAAAGCAAAGGCAGCAGTGGGGAGCCCTTAAAATTCTCAGATTTCACTCCCAGGATGCCATGGCCTCTAGCTCCCAGCCTTGCCTGTGCCTCTGAAAATCAGTAGCTGGCCTCTCAGGTGGATGGTATCTCCAAATCTGCTTAGAAGTCCTCTTTGACTTAGTGAAAGTCAGGAAGCAGAAAAAGTATGTGCTTTCCGCACAACATAAAAAGGACAAAAGCAAGTCTTTTCTGAGGAAATCTTTTGTCTGGGAGCCCACAGGTGATTTTGAAAAGGATAAGAAAGTCAACAAACAGTGAATCCTAATTCAAAAGCAACATGAGTTGTTCTCTGTGTGAGTGGAGCTTGCTCTGCACCTCTGCATCCACAAGGATAGTAACTTGGACGGGATCAAGGTAAGGATCCCTGGTGGCATCAGACCTCCACCATCCTCTCTGGAAAGCCTAGCACTGAGAGGGACGTATAGTCTCCACAACAGTTATGTCCTTGACTTTTCTGCTGGAACTAGCTGTTTCAAATGTGGGATTTTTTTCCTGTGAGACAGCCAACTGCCTGCTAGGCAGTGTGATGAGGTCAACCTTATTTCACACTGGTCATCACCTCTCAGTTCCTTGTGTTCAGTGACCTCAGTTTGAACTGTTGCTTAAAGATGAACTGGACTGAGATTTTCAGAGGTCATGAGTGACTCTGAAGACCACAGTGTACAGATATGCAAAAAGGAACACTTCAGGACTTTCATTTTCTTGAAGGATGTTTTCAACGCTTTCCACAAGCCAAGCTCCTTCAAGGTATCTCTCCCTGAACACTCAGATTTACTAGTTAGTTTTTGAAAAGCTCTTTTGTAAATTTTGTCATATTCCCCATTACGTGAGCAACTCAGCTTCACACTTGACTTAAAGTATGTACGTCTACAAAGTGAACTGGAATATGGATGAGAAGATGAGTTGGCCAGGCTTTCTTTCCTCTGATTTCTCATCCCAAGGCATTTTGTACACTCTAAGTTCCCAGGTGATGCTTGTGTACATATGTTTGTGAATATTGTTTAGTGTACAACAACTGTAAGGATGGACAACAAAGAAAATGCAGAGAAAAAGTAGTCATTCTCTTTGAAACCGGGTGACTTGGTAGTATGAAAGAGACAGAAAGTATGCTTACATGGACATGTCATACTGAGGTCACCATCGTTTGCATACATATTAAATTTAAGTGGTATACATGGTTTACTTTCCAATGATGACTTGCATATGAACATGGAAGGAATAAGGATCACTCCAGCTTAGCTCTTGGCAACTTTTTGTAGGTGTGGTATTCCAGAAGGAAAGACTCTGGTCTTCAGTGATGGCTCACCACTCCTGGTTCAAGTACTAGGATTCAAGTTTTAAGGAAGTGAGATACTTTTACACACGGCTGCAAGGCAAGCATGTTTTGGAATCTGAGAATGACTGAAGCCAGACCTCTCCTTTGATGAGAGAGAAAGGGAGTTTAGGTGAAAGTATTGTAGCTTCAAGAATGTGGACAAATGCGTAATTTTTCACAAGGCGCTGAGAAGAGAAAACTATGAATGTCATCAGAAGCTGAAAAATGTGTCCCAGAATCTCCCAGAATTACTTCAAGCACTGACTTATATATCTATTACTATTTGCCAAAATACCACCCAGTGAATATCTAAGCTAGTAGATCATTTCTTTGAAATTAGTGTCACAAAGAATTATGCTGGCTGTTGGCAAACAGTGGCTTACAGTTGCAAACACCATTTTCATGGGCTATATTTTGGGAGTCATGAGTATACAATTTGAGACACGCAAACAGGGAGCATTACAGCTCTTTCTAATGAAGCATGTCCACAGAACAGCTTGCCCAGAGTTCTATCTCTCTCTTCACTTGGGAATCACCAGTTTTGCCCAGCTTACAGAATCACCTTTACGATGCATGTCAGCCAGTTGCAAAAACAGGAGCTAGAAGTTAACTCTTGTAGATAAATAGAAAGTATTGAGTGATCAGTCCCTCTATAGGGAATCCTTTTTTTTCCATGCATCTTTTTAAGTTCTTTGAGCACCATTAAGTTCCAAAGATAGGTAAAATGGGGTCATGGGGCTAAAGTAGTTAAGAATCTGGGAGAGATTTTGCAAGGAATAAGAATTCCCTTTCTCCACACTGACTGTGGTCGTGCAGAAGCACAAATGTGTATATCCCAGAAATTAAAATCTTGCCTTTCTAATATATTTTATCCTGCTTGCCAACTAAATGCAAGGCTAGACAAGTATCTCTGTCAGGTCTTGTATACTCTTTTTTTTTTTTTTAACAGGAAATGGGGCTGACTTTCCACAGATCAAGCTGCTAGTTTTTGCTGTATTTGCTTTAAATTGAGGACTGTAATCCAGAGATTAACAGAATAACTAGCAAGGGCTAAGACAAAGTATTTTTCAAAGCTAAGAACAATTGCATTATGAGGGCTGGAGCGAAAATCTGAGCTTCAGATTACCTAGTTAAGGGATCAGAATCACACAAAGGGTTAATATCTACTCCTCCAGATGTGAAATTCATTAATTTAATCGAAAACAGCTTGAGAGATAATAATACACATGTTTTCAATTACAACAATTATTTAAACAGCCCTAATCTTGCACTTCATGAAACCATTTATATGCACTCTAATGTCAAGCTCTGCAGGGGAATATGTTAACACAGGAAATATAGCATCTTCTAATTACAGTACTTCTGTAAAACAGAAACAAAACTGAGTTTGTGAAGGCTGAGCTGAGAGCAGGGACTATTCTATGGCAGACGGGAATGCAGAAGCACCAGGGCCAGTTGCAGACAGATGGGTATACGATATTTTACTTCTCTGTAGAGACATCAGCACGCATGCCTGAGAAAAGATGTATACTCACAAAATGTGCATGTTGTTTTGGAGTAAGAACACACTCCCGTTAATTGAGTAGCTTCCATAGCTATAGGTCATAAAAGAGAATTACTATTGGGCTTGCATGGCAAGGTATAGGGGTGGCTTCTGTGGGAAGCTGCTGGAAGCTATCCTCATGTCCAACAGAGTCAACACCAGCCAGCTACAAGACTGAGCCGCCGCTGGCCAAAGCTGAGCCCATCAGCAATGGTGGTAGTGCCTCTGAGATGACATAGTTAAGCAGGCTGAAAAACTGCTGAGCAACAGCAGCCAGGAGAAAGAAGTGAGAGAAACAGCTCTGCAGACACCCAGGTCAGTGAAGAAGGAGGGGGAGGAGGTGCTCCAGGCACCTGAGCACCCTTGCAGCCCATGGTGCAGCCCATGGTGGAGCAGGTTGTCCCCCTGCAGGCCATGGAGATCCACGGTGGAGCAGAGATCCACCTGCAGCCTGTGGAGGACTCCACACCGGAGCCTGCAGATGCCCAAAGGAGGCTGTGGCCCGTGGAGGGTCCATGCTCGGGCAGGCTCCTGGCAGGACCTGTGGCCCTATGGACAGAGGAGTCCATGCTAGAGTAGGTTTGCTGGCAGGGTTTGTGACCTTATGGGGGACCCACACTGGAGTAGTCTGTTCCTGAAGGGCTGCACTCTATGGGAAGGACCCACGCTGGAGCAGTTCTTGAAGAACTGCAGCCCATGGGAAGGATCCATGTTGGAGGAGTTCTTGGAGGACTCTCTCCCACAGGAAGGACCCCACGCTGGAGCAAGGGAAGAATGTGAGGAGGAAGGATAGGCAGAGACAAGGTGTGATGAACTGACTATAACCTCCATTCCCCATCCCCCTGTGCCACTGTCGAGGAGGAGGTAGAGAAAATTGGGAGTGAAATTGAGGCTGGGAAGAAGGATGGGGTGGCAGAAAGGTGTTTTAAGATTTGGGTTTATTTCTCATTACTGTACTCTGATTTGATTGGTAATAAATTAAATTAATTTCCTCAAGCCAAGTCTGTTTTGCCCATGATGGTAACTGGTGAGTGATCTTCCTGTCCTTATTTTGAGCTACGAACCTTTTGTCATTCTTTTTCTCCTCCTGTCCAGCTGAGGAGGGGGCATCTCATGTCCAGCCAGTGTCAACCCACCACAGTCGTTACACACTCTGATCTTCCTACAAGCCTGACACAGCTCACCATAGAAGGTCACAACCCAAAATCGCATGCAGAAGGAATAGCATCTACACAAAATTTTCAGTTTTTCAGTCAGAACAAGAGAGGCAATGCTGACTTCTGCCATCTTCTCTGGAAAGACAGCAGCAAAAGGCAGCATAGTATTTCCCCATCAGTCAGACCTGAAATTATCGGTCCCATTTCACTCTTGGGGCTTTGCTTCAGCTCTGAAGGGCGTCCATGGTGCTCGCAGTATGAATTTGCAGATGGGAAAACTTCAGATTATCAGTCCAGACATGGTGCATTAGTGTGTTGTCCCTTGTGGCAGTGGAAATGTACCCACTGCTAGCATGGATATATGGCTGGGCAGCTCAGAGATGTTCATGACTCACTGAAATTCACTGTGAGTTAGCTACCACGCTGCTTCAGCTGTCTTTGCAAATCCAGACCTTACCTTACATTTTCTCATTATCTGATAAGACTTTCCCAACAATGACAATGACTTTATGGTTTGGTAGCACTAACAATTTACAAGTAATATGATGCTAGTAGGCAAAGATACCAGTTTACGCTAGAACCCTTTGTGTGACATGGCACACGGAGAGCAAAGACTGCTTCTATCTAGGGAGACTTGCCGTAAAGAGCTGTTCTGTCATGTCATTACACTCGGTCATCAAAACATGTATGCAACATTTTGGAGATGCAGCAGCTTAACTCCTTCTTTGAACTTGACTGGACCTCTGGCTGTCTATGTCTGACAAACTGACTGCAGAAATGCAAGCATGGAAATATGTCCTTCCTGGAATAAATACACACGTGTGCTTGTGTATTCCAACTCAGCATTCACCACAAGTGATTACTTCAACCGTTTGGTGATGTAACTTAGTGGTGCTATGCCTATGCTGTACAGGCATGTATCTCACTGTCCCCCATCCTCAACCCTACCCTCTTGGTAAAAGGCCATTTGTCAGCAGACGACACAAGAAGTAGGATGGCTCTTGTAAAGGCTGTGGCACACACAAAGGAAAATCAAAATCTCTCTTAAAATAGTGAAGCAATCTTTTGTGCAAAAAGTTTCCAACTGTAGCAAAGGCTCATCCATCTGACAAATGCCCCCCAGCCCACCTGCCAGTAGAAAGGCTTGGTAGTGCAGCGGACTGGGGCTGGGCCAGGGTGATGGGGAGGGACTTCTTTTTTCCAAATTGCAATTGTTTTGGTTGCTGATCCAAGGTAAATGACAAGAAACCGAAAAACACCCCCAACACACATATCTCAACTAAAGCAAACGCTTGGGATTATTTTTTTTCCCCCTCTGTGTCTGTTTGAAGGTATTCTCCTAAATTGACAAGCACGTGTTTTGGAGACCATTGAAAAGTTTCTGCCATAAATAGAGGAGGCAGCTTGGCTTAAGTGTTGCTAGGGAATACCTGGCAACAGGCAACAATAGTCCTTTTAGAGAGCCCAGGGCAAACAGTGACCGTGGTAATGGGGTGGGCTTAAGGGAGGCTCCTTGCCCAAAGCCCCTCCACTCACACTGCGCCTCCAGCCTTGGGCTGTGTTCCGGAAATTCCCCGCACAAAGCCCCCCATTCAATGGGAGGCGGGCCCGTTCGTGTGCTTTTCTGGCAGGGAGGGGGGGCTGCAGAGGGAGGGGGCCTTTTTGCCAAAAAAAAAAAAAAAAAAAAAATCACAACTTTTTTTTTTTGCAAAGGCTAAGAGAAGCACAGAAAGTGCTAGGTTTGTAAAAGAGGCTGAAAAGGTTCAGAAAGGAGCATAAAAGGGCCAGGGAATGCCCTGTGAATTTTGAACAGAGAGCAGAAAAGAGACCCTAAAAAGCAATTAGTGATGCTGCTTGTCGCTGAAGAGGGAGCTTGAAGGAGGTGGGAAGGCGCAAAAGGAAGAGGGCAACTCCAATCACTTAGTAAAGTACGAGGAAAAGAGGGGGGCAGGCACGGGGAGACTGGCGCCTTGGGGAATTTTTTTAGTAAGACTGGATGGAGGCACACGGCGAGGGCAGCGTCCGAGCAGCGCCTGGAGCTGAAGGCACATGCCAAGTTGGGTCTTGGCTTCGCCTCCCCTGCTCCTTTCTGCAAAACCAGGGGAGCGGCAGGGTCAGGCTGCTCTCCCTCAGCTAGGCTCTCCCAGGGCGTCGCAGACTCAGCCTCAAGCCCTCACCCATCCCCTTGAGGAGGGGTCCTCAGCCGAGCGTCTGCCTGACATTTGTGAGACACTTCTTGTCTCTCTTCCCCTCCTTCCCGCACCTCGCTCCACTTCCAGAGCCACGCACAGATGCCTATTTAGCCATACATTCCCTGCACAAAATAAAAATAACGCTGTCTGCTCATTAGCCGGGAGTTGTTAGGAGGAAAAAAAGAGAAAAAGGGCTGCCTGACCAGGGCTGAATAGCTATAACCTTAATGGCTTGTCAGAAGTCTGCTGGCAGCAGGGTGAGGGCAGCCAATCCCACTCCAGTCTTTTGTCCTAGACATTGTTTGGGATCAGTGGTAGCTCATTAGGTCGGGACAGTAATATTCCTAACGATCCTGCAGGGCTGGGGCTTCAGACTGCATCTTCAGCTGTTTCCCTGATGTCAATCTGATTCACAGAGAGGTATTTATCTCGAGAGATGCACTTTGGTGGGAAGCATTGTTTACCTTTCATACCCTGATTGCCAACCTTTGACAAAAGTTGCAGCTGGAAGAGGAAAAGGGGAAGCTGAGCGTCCTGCCTGTGTGAACAGAGGTGTGTTAGAGTGAAAAGCAAGCTGGAAAAGCCAAATAGATGGGGCCTTGGTCTACAATTTGGCCCTACGGTTTGCCTCCTTGTATTTCAGATTCCATCTGTAAAGTGAGGATAATCACCCATTTTTGCATTCCGGGAATGGTGAAGAAGAAAATATTAGAGTGTGAGGCTTCTAGGCAATGGGCCAGATAAGCAGCTAAAATTAATACCTTTCCTGCATTCAGGGGTCCTAGAAAGGCTGGGCTTTTTTGTTGTTGTTTTGTTTTTCTGGTTTCTAACAAAAAAAAAAATATTCTGAATTAAATTGTAAATCAGAATGGATTTTTTAGTTGTGTATAATTATCCTTACATCCTATACTTATTTTCAGTCTAGCAACAGGAATATGCTGAGAAAGGGAGTAAAGTTAAACCCCCACCTCCCCTCAGGCACCTCCACCTCTGAGATACTGGGTGCAGGCATCGGGCTGAGCTGTTCACTGAGACAGGCCAAATCCCCAGCCTTGGTCGTATGTGCTGTTCAATAGAGTCACAAATCCCAAACAACATATTAGTAAAGTGATGAATCTAAAGGATAATTGATCATCTGGTAGGTTTCCTTGTAATTAGGCAACACATTATATATCCACTTGCCAGTCTTGCCAATCACAGCGAGCAAAGTACAATGTCATTCTCTGCCCTCTCCAAGACTTTTCTTCAGTATTTAAGGCCTGAGGTTTTCTAAAGAAGTTCTGAGAGCTCCGTGCAGCTGCCCTATATCCCTATTAAAAGCCAGCCAAACTAACAAATAATGATGAAATTATTTCCTTATTTATTTTGTGTTAGAAAACAGAGCGGACAATGAACTGCTCTCTGAAACAAAGGGGCAAGAACTACTCGTCCCTTTCATTCCAGTAAGAGGATGGTAAGTACGCAAAGGTCAGCATACAGACACTGAAAGGTTTAAACCAAGAGCACAAGGCAATGGGAACAACATCCCCAGATCATCGGCGAGTGCAAAGCCCACCAGCAGCTGCCTCCATGGAGCTTCAGACCTGGCCAGATCTCGAGCAGCTGCTGTGGGCATCCTGTGGGCCAAAATAGCTCCCCAGTGGCTCTGTCACATTTCCCTACACAAAGATCCTGGGAAACGATTTGGTGGCCCACAGGACACCATCAAAACACATGGAGACACACACAGAAAAAGGCTTATGGGTTCTCCACCGTGACTTAGCTGTCATTGCATTTGGGTAACTCTGTTGCCTGGGGCGAGTTGTAAATGAGTGTCACGAACGATGAGTTCTCCCTGAAGAAACCTCCCACCACCCCAAGGAGAAATAGAATTTCAGACCCAAATTATTATGTTCTTACAATGGGGGGCATATTCTGCTGTCAGTGAAATGTCTGCTAGGCCAAAGGTTATTTTTCACTGGTTACCTAATTATGAGGGGGCATGGGCATCAAGAGGTCCCTGCTACCAGCAGTACATAACAGAGTAAGCAGGACACATCTCTGTCGAATAGATCCAGGATGGGATTTTTAGCTGATGGGCAGCAGAAGAGATGCTGTCCAGAGATGAAGGAATGGGACATATCTCATCAGCTGTGAGATGGCGTTTGCTGAACAACTTTGCCAGGCTCCCGTTTGCTGTCTGGCTTCTCTGGTACCCCAGAAACAGTTTAAATATTCAGTTCCACACCTGGGCTGCAACTAACAAAGGTGTCTGTGTCTATATTCCCAGGAATGAATCCAGCTTGGCAGGATATAGCAAAAAGGGTGGGTTTTTTTCAGCAAGTTGTTAAATAATCAGCAGTATTTCTATTATGTGACTGAAATACTACAACAACTACTGGGACAAGTTCTGCTCTCTACCAGCATCAAGCAGAGAAAGAATGATCACCAGAATCACTCAGAGGTTTCTGAAATATTTCAACCTATTTAAAAACAGTCTCTGTATGGTATTACTAAAGCAGAAGCAGAGGGATATAAAGGCAATAGCAACTCATGCTGTTATGCTGTTTCCTCTGGCTTATATGGACTTCTCTGTCTTGTGTGGGGTTTGAAAACCATGGGACTGCAAGAAACTTCTGAGAGTTGCACTGAGAGTCTGACCCTGTGTCTATAATGACAAGATATAAAAATGATAAAACTTCAAAATATTAATAGTAGAGCTGAATGTTCTGGCTTCTAGAGCGTGCTGTCATTACGATAAACAAAGATGATGACTTTTTTTAGTGCTGTTTGCAATTTTAACAACTCACTAATTTGTCATTTCAGCACATGCTTTTGAGTGCAACAAAGACGTTAATTCATCGCTAGGGAATTATGCATTTTAAGTGCTATTAAAGTGCCTACTCCCTGGAAAAATCTATTACTTAACCAGCCTTCTGTGTGAGCAATCATGTGTTTGTGAGTAGATGGGAGCCTGTATACTCACAAGCACGCATTCCTGCACGTATCTCTGCCCATGCATGCATATAGTCAAGCCCATCCAAATACATATGAATGCACATATGTTCAGACACACAGGTACACACATGCAGACAATCACTCACCCACAAGCCCACAGGCACACTGGTACACAAGCCTGCACATACATGCATGCACATCTACACGAACCCACACAGATCCATCCCTGCACACACATGTATGCAGCTACCCACAGAAGCATACATGCGCATACTGATGACCAAACATGTATGTGCACCTCTAAACAAGTACACCTCAGAACATGCACCCCCCATGCATATCTCTCTGGGAGCTCATGCACTTACATGCAGCTACTTCTGTGATCGGCAGAAATCAACAGACTGGATCCGGACAGATGCACCCCTATGTGGGTTCATCTCATACTCACGCACAATCAAACACACCTATGCACACAGACATGCACAAACAAACGCACACTTGCACACATGTGTGCACACCCGCACACAGACGCCCACACCTCCACGCACAAACCTTTACACACACAGACGTGCACGCACACGGACGCACCCTTGCACACAACCACACATGCAACTACATGTGCACACACCTGCCGACACTCTCACACTCGTACCTGTCTACACGGACAGACACCCGCACACCCACCCACCCACCCCTCGCCCTGCACACCGGCACCGCCGCCCCCCAGCACCGCCGCCGCCGGGGCAGCACCACGGACAGCTCCCGCAGCCCCGCCCGCACCCCGGCCCCGCCGCTGTGGCGCTGGGTGCCCTCTCACCCGTGTGCTTGCCGCCGTGCTTGAAAAGCATGGAAATGCTTCTGGAAGAGAAAGGCAAAGTCACGCTAGAGTTATTTCAATTTCCCAGAGAAATGCAGGAGCCAAAATCCCTACCGAGTCCCTTTTATTTATCATAGAATCATAGAACAGCTTGTGTTGGAAGGGACCTTCAAAGGTCATCTAGTCCAACCCCCCTGCAAGAAGCAGGGACATCTCCAACTAGATCAGGTTGCTCAGAGCCTCATCCAACCTGGTCTTGAATGTTTCCAGGGATGGGGCATCCACCACCTCTCTGGGCAACCTGTTCCAGTGTTCCACCACACTCATTGCAAAAAAATTACTTTCTTACATCTAGTCTGAATCTACCTCATTCTAGTTTAAAACCATTACCCCTTGTCCTATCACAGCAGGCTCTGCTGAAGAGTTTCATCCCATCTTTCTTAAAAGTCCCCTTTATGTACTGGAAGGACGCTATGAGGTCTCCCTGGAGCCTTCTCTTCTCCAGGCTGAACAGCCCCAAGTCTCTCAGCCTGTCCTCACAGGAAAGGTGCTCCAGCCCTCTGATCATCTTTGTGGCTCTCCTCTGGACTCACTCCAACAGATCCATGTCCTTCTTAAGGGCTGGAGCTGGAAGCTCCAGAGCTGGACACAGGACTCCAGGTCTCATCAGAGTGGAGTAGAGGGGCAGAATCACCTCCTTTGTCCTGCTGGCCACACTTCTTCTGATGTGGTTGGCTTTCTGGACTGCAAGTGCACATTGCCGGCTCATGTTGAGTTTCTCATCCACCAGTAACCCCAAGTCCCTCTCCTCAGGGATGCTCTCAATCCATTCTCCACCCAGCTTGTGTTGATACCGGGGGTTGCCCTGACCCACATGCAGGACCTTGCACTTGGCCTGGTTGAACTTGAGGTTTGCACGGGCCCACCTCTCCAGCCTGTCAAGGTGCCTCTGGATGGCATCCCTTCCCTCCAGCGTGTTGACCACACCACACAGCTCGGTGTTGTCAGTGAACTTGCTGAGGCTGCACTCTATTCCGCTGTCCATGTTGCCAACAAAGATGTTAAAAAGAGCCAGTCCCAATAACGGCTCATCACTGGTCTCCACTTGGACATCGAAGACATCTTCAACACCAAGGACCCACTTAGTAAATGATTGATGTATTGATGTTCATTGATGTTCATCATTGTATTGATGAACTATACAGACACTCTTTTCTATATCAATACCACCTTTCTTGGTACCAGAAACAACAGATTTTGGATGTTAAGCAGCAGTATTCACCTAGCCAACCCTTGAGCCTTGCAGGACAAAGGCTGTGAGACTAAATACACAGTTAAACTGTCATTGTCAGATATTGTGCCTGGTCATTCCTTTGGGATTTTTAAAATACGTCTAAGAGAAAGGGTGTTCTGGATCTCTGTGAATGCACTGTGCAGAGCATGGATTTTTGTCCAATGGCTGTGAGACCCTTCATGGTGTTTTGTGGTGTTCTGCCATCCATAAACACCTCTAGAAATTCTTGGATTAGCAATGCTTCTGGGAAATAAGGGTGTATATATGCCAGATACAACCCCTTCACAGCTGTAACAGGTCTGACAGCCTACACAGGCACAAGATGGCAGAAAGGAAGCTTTGCAGCCACGCTTTTATAACAAGCAAACTGCCTGATCCCTGAGGTAGCTTGAAACAGCGGCAGAGCCCAGGGGAGCACAGTGCCCACAGGGGCTGCACATCTGCATGGAAGAGCACGCTGCCATGCAGGCACACTTGCGGCAGGATCAGCTGCTTTATCAGCCTGATACACACACACGCGAGCTTTTCCTCTTGGCCAGGGGTATTCGCTTGGGCTCAGCACTCCATCAGCGCACACACAGCCTCAGACTAGCAAGTTCAGAGCCAACAGGGTGTCTTTTCACCGAACTCCCTCACAATACATCCACGATCTCTCTCCCCTTGTCTGAGGCTCAGCCAAGCGTGCAGAGTGTAAGACCCTCCACTGTCCCTCCTCCTTTTTGCTTTGTGGTTGTTTTTTGAGGTACAGTTTGAAATAAGGAAAGACACTTTTTTTTGCTCCTGTAATTTATCACCACTCCTAACTTTTTAGATTTCTTTGTAGTAGTCCTCCATGACGAACACAGTGCCAGATAGGCACTGACTTTATTACTGCATTTTTATTTTCAGAACTGTGGCTATCACCTAGCATTTGGATCTAACTCATGGCATCCCCATGGGAGCTGAATGCAGGCAGTACAGAGCTGGGAAGCATGGGATGCAGCGTGTGCTTGGAAAGCCCAAGCTGGCCTTTGCACAGAGAGGAAGCAAGTTTGCAGCAGCCCCATTGCTTAAGCAGCTTATCTCCTCCTCTCTGCTGCAGCACATGGGGATATGGTGCAGTCCATATGGCGCACTCCAGCCCCTGCCTGCTGATGCGAAGCCACCTTGGACTAGTACAGGGTTAGGATGTTCCACAGAAATGTAATAAACTGGAGAGGTGGACCTCTGCTCTGCATTATTGGAAAGGAGAATTGACCTCACATCTCCCATAGGCAAAGGAGCAGATGCACAAACAAGCTTGGAGGTCAGCATCTCTCACTGCCCTGATGAATAGCTGGTAAGTGGCACAGTCTCTGACATGTCCAACAAATGAGTATAGATGCCATGCAGCCTGGTGAGCAGAGCACTCAGTTACAGTTTGAACCTCCTGTCTGGGACCAAACATCCTGAATAATTACAGCCTGAAGAGTGGAAAAAGCTGTAAATTATTCCAGCCAATCCATGCTTATTTAGATAAATCATTGCCAATGAAAACATCATAAGTGCAAAAAATAAAGTCATATTCCTCACTGGTGCTAACAGTGGCCTACAGAACACAAAGTAAAACTCAATACCACATTAGGATAGGCTAAAGCCCACAGTTGGCCATCACTTAGTAAATGTATTTCTGTTTTGAACAAGTTATGTAGTTCCTGAATTCAGAACCTGCAGTGAACTCCAGAAGCCTTAACTCTTTGCTCGTTAGAGTGGACGGGCAGTTGTGATTTGTAGAGCTCGCTGAAAGGAAAATATTGAGATCAAGAGGTACGAAGGCCTTAAAAGACAAATGATCATCTCCCAGCCCAAATCATTAGCTGAGAAACTGGCCACAAAAGGAATAATCATAGTAGAGCATTTTCAAAACAATCTTGAAAGAAGGTGAATCATTTTAGGATCAGTGTTCAGTAAAAAATTAGGAATATTGTCCCCCAAGATAAGATAGAAAGTGACCACATGAAAGAGAAGAAACACAATTTTAGCTAGAGTCATCTGAAATGAATCTGGAAAAAGAAAATTGTTATGTTTATATTGTATGGAAAAGTACTTGCCGCATCAGCTGTGATGCTGGTGTGCCCACTCACCTCATCCCCACATAAATACTTGGCGGCTGCATGGAGCTAGGCACATGTGGGAGTGCTGGTACCAGCTCTTCAGAGCTCACATCTGGCCCAGACCCATTCCACATCTGCCCATGCGTGTGGTCTGTCAGGCCTCCAGAATGTCCATGCAGAGACTTTCAACAGGCAGCATACACCTAACCTTGTGTTCACCACAACATGTTCAACAGCTCCCCTCCACGCCCTGACCATTGCAAGGCCATGCCCTGAAACAAGTCAGCAACTAAAACACAGCATCTCCTCAGTGGTCACTCTGTATCATGGGACACTATGTGGACACACTGGTCAAGTAAAGGACAATCTTGTCCTTGATTTTAAGTAGCCACAAGGATATAGAACACAGCAGCAGCAGCAGCCAATTAACAGTCTGTCTCAATTGGAGAAAAACTGTCTTTGCCCAGGTAGAAATGTCAATGTAGCTTTTTTCTTTCAGCTGCTCAATGAATAAACGCTTTCAGAGTAGGACAGTTAGACTCTGAAATAACTAATTTCTGCAGAAAGAAGCAGAGGGACAGATTTTCTCTTTGCTGAGATAAATGCTGCAAAGATGGGCCTTTTATTGCATGCTTACCACTTACTAAGAAATTACGTCCTTTCCCTTTGATGCTGGGGAATGAAACCAAGTCAATTTTTTTCTTTTTTTTTTTCTTTTTTTTTCCCCCTTAATTCTTCACTACCAGTTTAGAAAGTCTTATTTGAGCAAAGTTTCTCTGGCCCCTCAATTCACCTTCAGTGATACCTGTTCAATGGTGATCCATCACTATGGGACAAAAATTTCATCTCTAATTCTTGCAAACGATTGCTTTCAGTAGAACCAAAGGAGAAATTGAGGAACTCTGTATTTTGGGGAATAACAAACCATACAAGAAAAAGGTCAGAAATAATTGTTAGGCTTAGATATGAAGGATATAGCACAGTCTTTACTGAAAGAAGAGACCACTGCTCATTGAAAATTGGTCTTAAAATTTTCGTGAGCTATTTTCAACACTGTTGCCTTGTTTTGGTAATTTTTCCTTGCCAGAAATGCCATCCCCTTTTCTATATATTTTTTTTTAATTTTCATAACTTTTTTTACTAAAGACTATTAGTAAATTTGATATTCAAAACTATGGATGACAGCCAAGGATGTTGTCCAGCTCCTCTGAACAGAAATTGAGTCCTCACTCTGATCCTGCCTGCCTGCCCACCCCCACCCGCCTCCACCCCTGGCTGACTTTACCACATGGAACTTACTATTTGTTGGAGTTTCTCTTGGCTCACATCATTCTCTAAGAAGATGGCCCTGACTCCCCGTCCTTCGCAGTGCAGATTATTTCCTGTGTGAGATCACTTTGGGTAATTAATTTCTAAAAAGCCTGTCCCTGTATTTGCACTGTAAATACACACACCATGTCAGAAATCTCCTTTCAGTACATTCTGCTAAGCTTAAAAAAAACCTCTTGATTTTGGAAACACTAGATAGGACATTGTAAATCACCACTTTTGAAGGCATAAGGCAATGCCTTCCTTTTGCTAAGTACACTTGTAAAGCTGCACACAGACATTTTCCAGAACTTTGAACAATTCAGTGTCCCGGTAAGAAGAAAAATGGTTTGCTTAAACACCTGTACGGAAAGTGATATGTAATCTTTTATGTTCGCTGTTGGAGAGTGCTCAGGTCAATCAACAGTCAATAGAAGGTACTGGCAACTCTTATTTTCTATTTTATTTTACAGTCAAGGTTGAGTATTTGTTTTTGAAAGATTGGAGGAGTTGGTTGGCAGTGCCAGCCAACCGGACTCTTTTTATCTGTGTGCTTGTTATGAGGAGGAGGCAGGTGCAAAGCCAGCTTTCTAACACCGTCGGCAGCAATAATCCCCACCTGAGCACTGACTGGCCACCTGCTCTTCAGGCACAGAGATAATTCAGGCTCTAAGTCAGTGTAGTTCTAAGTCTCTGCTAAGCAAAGACTCGTAAATGACTGAAATCACAGTAACTTTAGTGGGTATGTCAATATATCAATATTTGATCACTGACAGTGATTCCTTGTGGATTCACCCCAAGGCATGCAGTCCAACCCTGAAATGACCTAACCCGATTTAGTGCACCTGAGGTTTATGGAGGACCTACTCCAAGTGCTACTGAAGATGGCATGTAACTTCTCGATAATCTCCATGCCACCAGCTACCCAGATTATTATTAGGGCCCAAACATCATGAAAACTGATGAATATTGTGCTTATATTTCAGTCAGTAGTCAAAACCCAAAAGCGTTTCACCCAGAGCTTGGGCCTTAATTTACAGCGGGATTTACCATTTTAGTGGGAAATTACTTTCCCTGGCTTAGCAGCACATCCATCCTAAAATACATGAAGTGAGGTGACTGCTGAGAGGCACAACAAATAGTAGAATGCAGAGATGTGCAGAAGCGACTTTGTTAGGAGGCAGTGCAACTACTTTTATGCTGAGAGAGAAAAAAAAAAAAAGACAGATGAGGCTTGGCCCCATTCTTCTGTTATCTAAATTGATTCATTTATTCCCTGTAAATTACAACTGTCTGCATGGCAAACATTGCCATAAGCCAGGACCACAACATTCCTTGCTCCCCAGTCTTGATACGATGCTGTTCCTCCCCACTGATTGAAGTACCCGGCTTTACTCTCCTGAGACGCTATAAAGCTGTACGTTACGGAGGTGTCACAAAACACACCAAGGAAACCACCTGTGGTAGGGAAGCCCTGCATAAATAGAGCTCTGTGCTTCACCTACCTCTTAGTTATCTTTCAGAGTAATGTGCTATTGAAGGACCTGCCAGCTAGAACCCTGTTTACATCACTCTCTCTTACCTGCAGGGCAACAATCCCTGGGCTAAGAGCAGGTGGGAATGGGTGAGCAGTGCTGGGGCCTGAGCTCAGCAAATAAGGTTGGAGGAAAATGTGTAAATGAAGACATGTTCTGTGAACACCTCATTAGCACACAATTAAGAAGCAGGGAAAGTTGTTTGAGGGTAATTTTGCAACTATGCCAGGTGAAAATGAAATAAAGGCATTGGCTCTCCTCAGTTTGCAAGGGGCACAACACTCTTTCAAACAAAGGGAAAAAATAAAATAAATAATGATAGTTAAAAAATCAGTGACTGTTCTGGTGACAGGGCTGTAAGACCCTTTGATGCTACTATTCTCATTACCTCTATCCCCTCCAAAGCTCACAAAAATATTAAAAATATTGTAACAAGTCTGTTTGAAATGCTTCATCAAGAACACAAAGCCAAGGTGTCACATTTTCTAGGAGCTCCAGAAAATAGTATTTGTTAAGTCTGTAAGTGTTGCTGGCCAGCACACCACGTATCTCTGTGCACCTCTCCAGCTTATTGACATTGCATGTTCCTTTCACCATGGCTTGTCTTTCATTTTATACATAGAACCATAGAATCACAGAATATTTTGGGTTGGAAGGGACCTTTAAAAGTCATCTAGTCCAACCCCCCTGCAAGAAGCAGGGACACCTCCAACCAGATCTGGTTGCTCAGAGCCCCATCCAACCTGGCCTTGAATGTTTCCAGGGATGGGGCATCCACCACCTCTCTGGGCAACCTGTTCCAGTGTTCCACCACCCTCATTGTAAACAATTTTTTTCCTGATGTCTAATCTGAATCTACCTCCCTCTATTTTAAAATCATTACCCCTAGTCCTATCACAACAGGTCCTGATAAAGAGTTTCATCCCATCTTTCCTGTAGGCCCCCTTTAGGTACTAGAAAACTGCTATAAGGACACTCTGAAACATTCTCTTCT
Organism: Chlamydotis macqueenii; assembly: GCF_036417535.1. Taxonomy (NCBI): domain Eukaryota; kingdom Metazoa; phylum Chordata; class Aves; order Otidiformes; family Otididae; genus Chlamydotis; species Chlamydotis macqueenii. The sequence continues at coordinate 61,912,402 of NC_141556.1, read as the reverse complement.
CCAGACTGAATACATGACACATACATGATATGCACACGATATCTCTTCAAAACAAGAGCTGCCAATGGATGGTTGAGAATATGCAGGCAATAAAAGTACAGGAAAGTGAAGCAGTACTCTAAGTTACAGCATTCCCTAATCAGGAATGAGGCCAAGAATATATTAGCATATTCAGGAAGGCGGAGAACAAGAAAAAAGGAAAACAGCACGCAGAGAACAACTCTACGCTCTGAATGAAGTGGGTACAGTTACTTCATGTTGGATTTATTTCAGCACAACATAACAGCTTTCACAAAGTGGTTTAGATGGAATTCCCAGGTGACTTGTTATTGTATTTAAATACTGCCTGCCTAGGATTTAAATAAACAGCTTTTATATTAATTAGAAACAAATCCTCTCAATTGGAAGGTATTAACTGTTTCTAAATTGCATACATAACAGTTACTCAGATTTTGATTCAGTTACATGCTTTTAAACTTGACAGCCATTCGTAGTCTAATATGCTATAACCACAGTTTACAACAGTGCAAGAAAATATTGATTCAACTGTTTTGACCTTTCATTGATTAGCATAACATGTAATTAAGTCAGTGTACACCTTTCCTTGAAGCAAGCAAGTCTCTCATTGCTAGTGCACCAGCCTAGGTACATATTTATAGCCTAAGCCTAGGGGAATCGTTCAACGCAGTCATACATATGCCAATTATCTCTTTGCTGGTTTCTGATTATAGTTTAATCAAAGATGCTCAATATTATACAAGCAGAACCCGAATACAGATTGCCAGTATATTCACTGGCCAAGTACACTGATTTCACCAGCTGAGAACCTGACTCAGATGCATCGTGTTAGGCAGGCAGCAAAATCCTTGTGAAAGGACCAGCGGCTGCTGCGAGGCACAGGAGGTGTTGCTAGATGCCCCTGACACTGGCAGTGCAAAACTCCCACTAAAGGCAGAGCAAAGCTTCCCTCTTAAATCCACAGGGATATTTAGCAGCTCTAAAGTTGTTAGAGCCCCAGCATCAGGTTTCGCCATAAGATAACAGCCTTGTCTGGCTCCCGGGAACAACGCTCTGCTTTTCTTAGCTTTGACTCCATTAAGTAAATCCAGATTTTTTTTTTTGTGGCTGACTAGCTGAAACAAGATGTTTTTTCTCTTGGTTTACCTCACCCCATTCAAAAAAATCTAAACAGATTCTCAAAATGTTTGTGATCAGATTGAATAGACCAAATTAATCCTTTGTGCTTTCAGCCTGTTTTTCATTAATTAGTGGAAAACCAACCTCACAATACTCAATATCACAGTCACCAGACTAAGAGTGCATTGCTGAGATAAATGGAGAAGAAGGAAGATGTCAGTTCCTGGCATTATCATCCTCGTGTATAACAGCTTTTTGTTTGATTCTTTGAATATATATGATAGCAGTAGATAATACATTATTTTCTTTTTTTTTTTCAGAGCCTAGGGTGTCATGTAAATAAAATATACAGATCAAGAACAATTACGGTTATACAGCTTTTTTGGAAATCCCCATAGCCTTGTACAAAACTCCTGTCTTTTTTTTGGTGCCTGGCACAGACATGCTTAATACGTGGGTGTATTTTCAGAAGTATGAGTGCACAGTACTCTTTTCCTAGGGGCACCTTTTCTCTCTCAAAATGTACATTCACATGGAAGCGGTGTTATCCCAGATCTCATCCTCTCTTGGATGAGCTCCCACAGGCCACCGTAATGAGAGCTGCCGATTAGCTTTGGTTCCTTGCAACCTCTGTGCCACTAGTGCCCAGAATGGCTCTTGCAAGAAAAAGTTACCTCAGAAGACCTTAAGAGGTCCCAGTTTCATAGCACCCTTCTGATGGCTCCCTCACATCCTCCTCTTCTCCCTCCTGCATTCAGCTCCCCTCTAAACTGCTCTAGTGCTGTGTGAAGTTGCACAGAAATGATTGCTGGAAAACAAGGAGATTATTATTCTTATTTAGCTGTTTCTGCTCAGCCTTGGCTGATTCTAAAACTGTGATTTCCATTAATCATGTCAATTTTTTTTGTGAGGCCGCGTTGGTGAGAGTCACAGCTCGTGCCCAGCATGGCTGAGGGTGGCAGGGCCATTTTCATCCCTTTAATGCTGAGGGCAGCACACAGAGCAGCCACGAGACTGCTGTCATTTATTCTTTGATGATGCAAACTGCCCACACTGGGATGTGTTGAGATAAAAGCTCTGTATCCACCTGCAGCAAAAATTTAACATCCTGCTCCCATTGAAAGGTTATAGAACTTTCATCATCAAAAAAAAAAAAAACTTTCTATCTCTCCGGCATTATAGAGGAGCATGTGTGGTGGAGGAGGAAGAGAGCATTTTCTCATACTTTGCAGAAGTACTAATATCAAATCATGCAGAACATAAAGAAGAGTGATAGGAAGATGCTTCTCAGGAGCGATGACAGGAAAGAAGTGATACGAGCAGGAACCATGGACTGTCCTTGCATCTTCCAGTACCTAAAGGGGGCTTACAGGAAAGACGGGGAGAAACTTTTCAGTAGGGTCCCTGACCCACGTGCAGAACCTTACACTTGGCCTTGTTGAACTTAATGACGTTTGCAAGGGCCCACCTCTCCAGCCTGTCAAGGTCCCTCTGGATGGCATGCCTCCCCTCCACTAATAAAAACCCTCTAGAGAAAGTCCCCTTTGCTATTACCCTCCACAAAGACAGCTTTGAAGATACCTTTGAGGTCTGATTGTCTGAAGCTAGTAGAAGACAACAGATAGGAAGCAAGAACTTTTCTTTCCCACATACTTCCATAGTTGGAGTTAGTTTGATAATATCTTCTCTATGCTGCAGCATGCAGACCTATGCTTAGGAAGCATTGGAAATTGTGATGGTGTCTGGACAATAAACTACAAGCAAAGGGTTAAAGAATTGCTAAGGTGCCAGTTTCAAGGGGACTTCAGCCCAGCCGCTAAATCCTCACCTGCAAATGTTCAGGGTGTGCATGTGTGTGCATACACCAGTCTTTACCTTTACAAATGAACAAACCATTTGCTTAAGCAAATCCACTTGCCCTGTATCTCAGGTACTTAATTTATGAGCACAGATATCTGTCTGACAGTTTCAGAGGACATTGCCTCTGAACTTAAGGTCCAGCGGTTGCCTTCATGTTCTCCTGATCCTGTGCTCTGCCTGAAAAATCACAGAGCGTGTTGACAACATCTTTTACACACTTTTTAACATCACATCCAAAACAGAAAAAAAACACCCTGTGTCACACTTGTATACTCACTGTTTCTACTGGCTGCCCACATAAAACCAAAGAAGGAAGCTGAGCTTGCTTTGAGAGCTGGCTGAGCAAGGGGAGATAACGCATGGGTACACACTGCAACATCCCCCTGCTTCCCTACCAGCTCCAGCCTTGTATATCAGCAGGAGACTGAAACTGATGAGACCATTAAGCTCAAAAAGAGCATGGGGTCTCGTAGCTAAGTGAGGACAAGCTTAGGCAATACTTGAGCTGACCTCTCCCCCATGCAGAGTTCAGTCCCTCCAAATTAAGGCTGAGGGTCACTGATAAGGCTGGTTGAGGAAGCTGACACTGCAGGTGCAGTGTGCGCTTTGAGACGGCTAAAGGAAAAAGAAGGAAAAAAGAGAGAAAATTGCATTTCACTTGCCATTTCTGATGTAGTCTCTCCTGCTGCAAATTTGCAAGAATACATAAAAGGGGGTGGGAGGGTGGAGTAGAGAGTGTGAGTATAATAAACAGGGGTAGGATGGAGTGCTTTTATCTACTTCAGAAAACTTTTAATGGAAAGCAAATGTAACCCACCAGTGAGAGCATGAATACCTTGCTAGGCCAGGGAGTGATGCTGAACTCCCAGAGCACATTCCCTGAACACCCCCAATGCCCTTTGATTTGTGCCTTTGGAGCCTGGTGTGGGGGAATACAGCATTTAAAACCACTTTAAAAGAAAGACTGCCCCATTGACCCCCTACTATTGCACCATGGACCCCTAGTCTCCTCTATCCCACTGCTTTCAGGGCCTTCAACCACCCCACTGTGCTTTCATCACTCCCTTCCCAGCGCAGAGGAGTGCATTTGTTATGACATTATTATTTTCAGAGAGGCGTCTACCAGTTGCAAACTCCAGGTCACGATGCCCATGGTTGGAGAACACCAGCTACAGCTGCTAAGCACCCTGCGGCACAGCCTGGCACAGCTCTCGGAAGAGCCAGGCACAGGCATCTCCTCCTGTGTAATCAGCACGAGGGATCTCAGTCCCACACAGAGACAACAGTCAAAGTGTGTGTGTGCCTTGGGCCCGTGGTCCAACACCATCACAGCTGATGCTGTGCAGGTGGGATAAGCTCCCATTTGGCTCATCCCCCCTAAGGCTTGAGCAGAGACCTTTACTCCAGCCAGCTGTGAGAGGTAAAGTGGATCATGATGAGAATATTGCTTTTTCTAGATTTCGTCCCTTTAAAAATAAACATACTGTCAAGAAAAATTTTGAATTCTTGCAAATGGCTCCAGGAAAAAAAAAACTTTCAAGTGAGGAATAATTATTAAAAAAAACCCAACTCAGCAAACAAACAAAAAAATCAGCGAAACAAAACAAAACTAAAACCAGCCTGTCTTCTTCGTAACCCTCCTCCCTTGCTATGGAAGAGTGAAAACTTTGCTTTACTCAGAGGTTTGAAAACCAAACCCTGACAGGCTTGCAGGGTATTCCCCATGCACAGTGAACAAACAGCAGGCTGTGGTGCCAAGCAGACCACAGAAATGATGATCAGAGCCGTCGGTCTGTCAGCGAGGCTCACATGTGCGGCAGTAGGTCAGAGCTGCACGGCTCCCCATCGCAAACACGCCGCGCGCCGCCCGGGCAGCACCGCGTAAAAACACCTCCATCACGCTTCCCAGCAGCCTTACCTCCTGTGCCACCCAAGCCAACTTGACAGCCAGCACTTTTCTCATTCTGTTTACTCCCTTGCACCTGGAAAACAAACAACTGTTTCTCCTTTCCAAGGATCCATTTCTCCATTAGCTGTGTTTTCCTGGGCTCTCGTGTTACTTCTGGACACGGTTCTGCTTACTGACATGACAAGCACTGTGCTCTGCACCCCATGTTTACTCCTGTCATACAGCACTTTTATAAAGAATGATTTACCTGAATTTTTTACATGCTGCGCAAGGGGCAGGTTTCAGCTTGCTTGACCAAGTGATCTTTTTTTATTTAGTAGAAACTCTCCATGCTCTAAATGTGTCATCATGGGATCAATGTGTCAGAATCTCAACTACAAATTCAGTGTTTAACACCTGGGGGGGTTTTGCCTCTGAAAAAAACTTGCCTACAGGATCTTAACTCTCCTAGCTTATTTGATCAGTCCCATGAACACACTGATCCAAAATCTAGGCAAGTTCTGTGGGCAAGACCCGTTGCTGACGGAAAACTGGGGTCATCTATGCAGAACCACTGATCTGTGTCCCTTGGCAATCTAGCTTATACAAAACGAGATGAAATGGGTTTTTTTTTTTAAAAGATAACACAGACCTTCTCAGCCTGACAACAAACTCCATTTTGCTGTCATCCTTCTCAGTGAAATAGACCCATAAGATCTGATGCCCAATATAAGGTCAAAGGGAGAAGGCTCTGTCCCAGCAGACCAGCCAGAGACCTGCACCTGCATCTCCCTCACCCTCACGTAGATCCTCAGTTGTTAACAGTACAGCTCAGATCAGGTTTCAGACTTTCTTCCCATCTAGCTGCTTCTTTTCTACCCAGCAGCCAAGTTAAAAAATTAGAGAGAGCTGGTACGTAGAGACCTAGAGCCAACTTACCCATGCATTACTTCCTAGGGAATGAGGCTAAAAAGGAGGAATACAGAACCTCCTCATATCCATATCAATGCATCGAACTTTAGGCAAACCAGCAAGGCAGAAATGCCTCACATGGTGAGGCCGTATTTAGTGAAGGACTGCCTTATTTTAGACACCTCAGCTGATCCCAGGTACTGCAGTATCACATATGAAATAGAAATCTCACAAAGGGTTTGAACACCAGGAACATATTCACCTACTGGAAATTGTCCTGAAAACCATGTAACTAGACTTACCCTGCATTTTCAAATGAAACAATTACCCGTTAGGCAATACAGACTCTTCCAAACAAAACTGAGTTTACTGATTTTTTTTTACAAATAACAGGGGAAAAAAAAAAAGTTTGCTTTGATAATACAGCTAGATTTGATAATTCAGATAGAAATCAAATCTGATCCACCATAAAGTGTACTGTGTGTTATCTCAGGGCTCTTTCTGTGACATGCAAAGTGTCAATCCTTTACAACCCTGTCTGGAGGACTCGGAGCATGTCAGCCAAAGAAGTAGGATCAAAACGACAATCAGGAGGGTGATGGGTCTTGCTGGGATGACAGGCAGGGCGTGCATGTGGAGTAAGCACATACATGTGTACTCTGTTGCCCATAAACTCCCCGCTGTCCCCTTTCTTGTGAGCCAGCAGGGCACCGAGCCCGCTGAGAGGACTGACTTGTGCAATTTCAATGCCCTTTAGTGATGCACAAGAACCAAGCCGACAGGAGAGCAGAGGGGATGGGGCATCCCAAGGCTGCTGTTTATTTGCATAGCTGTGAAGTCCATGATTTGCTCACACCATGTGATTCAGGGACCAGCAATTTCAGATTTTATACTGACAATTCTTTATAGCAAGTATTCTCAGGAGGTCTCTTTTCAGGAACCACCACACACTAATTGCAAAGCAAAACCACAGGTGCCTTCAAGGTCTTGCTTAGAATCATAGAAATCCTGGTATGGGGCTTTAGTCAGGGGAAACATCAATATGTCATCCCAGACCTGTCCCACCCCCATTACTCACTCATACAGAGCTTCTGCCATTTTTCCTGGCATTGTGGGGAGCTGGGTGGTTGTAACAAGTCTTTATTTACCTGAAGGCTTCCCTCAAATGCAGGGCAATCAGTAAGCAAAAATATGCCCCCATTCTCAGTGAGAGCCAACAGATGGAGGTAATGCAGAAACCTGTGGGATGGGCCACTTTCCCCAGTGACCCAAATCCCTGAAGTCCTGCTTCCTCCCACCACAAAATGTTCCCAAAGCTACCATGCAAGAGAGCTTCCCATGAGGAAGACCCAAACACCCCCTTCTGTCCCTCTCCAAATTCCCCAGATGTCCACATCCAAGACCTTAACCCTTAACAGGTTCGTTTGTGGTAATTTACAGCAAATCCTGAAACACACTTCTTGGTATACAGTGTTTCATATCCAAAAGCAGGACCAACAACCTTCTCCTAGTTTAATCTTGCAAAGGAACTGTGCAAAAGTACATCATTATTTTCTGAGATGAAGGGATTAGGAAATGTCCACATGGCTCTAATGTACACAAATAAATCAACACACAAAAGTAGATTTAAAAGACAACACCAAAAAAGAATAACAAGGATCATGTGCCTATGCGTGCTGTTTTGCTTGTGAAGACATTTTTAACTTCATTTAGAAATCCCTCCCTCTCTCTTTCTGAATACACACATGTGGGACATTCAAAAAGAAGTCCTGGTTAGCAGTATCCAGTGTGCAAAGGCAGCTATTGGCAAGCAGATTTCAGAGACCATATTATTCTTATGAGTCACTTTGTCCACTGCAAAATTATTCCAATGAAAAGATTTTTTTTTTTTTTGAGGTGAAGGACAATTAAGGTTGACCTCCTTTGCTTAAATTAAAACAGGAATGAAATGAAGAATCTGACTCGTTCCTCTAATTTTACAGGCTCAATAGTAATCTAGCCACGCTATTCATTTAGAGAAACCATTAATTTTGCTATGTGGCTGAAACTAGAAGGCCTCAGCTTTCTTTCTCTCACTTTTCCCCCCTCTTTTTGCTCTTTGTCTGTGCACCTGTTTGCACCACTTTACCATCCCATTTGAAAAACTTTGGGTAATCCTCTGGCACTAACCCTGGTGTGATAATACTTCTGTTATTCAGCAGCATAATTACAAAGGACAACACAGATAAAACACGTCTTTCACTTCTACTGTGAATATGCCAGTTTTGCCAGTCTTCAAGGTGAATGATTTCTAAAACCTTCTGTATTTAATGTTAATCTAAATTTTTCACACAATGAAACTTCCAGCACCTGAGGGAAAATGGTTACTTTTGACACATCAAAGTGAACGCTAATGGTCAAAACTTTTACAGCGGCTTTCTTAGCAGCACCGCTTTCTCCAAACACTTTATGAACCTTAGTGAACGGACCTGCGCAGACACAGCTTAGTATTAAATCTTGCTTTCACAAGCAGAAGCCATGGCAGAGGAAAGTTAAATGCTGGGGCCAGGTAGCAAGCCAGGGGCAAGGGCAGAAACAAAATGTTTAACTGCTGTGTCATAATCCTTTGGGCCTGGATAAAGTTACTAGAATTTACCAGTCAGGTGGTGTTTGCTTGCTTTCAATATTTTTTGGAGAACTTTAACTAATTAATCTTCCATCTGCAAGTTCGCTACTCACTAAATGTGTGAAAAGATCAACAAAACAACATTAAATATACCTAGCTGCCTGATTGGCAAAAGGGAAAGTCAGCATCTTCACACTCCTCCCCTCCCCTTTTGACTCTCAACAGGGAAGACCAAGCTTTGGTCCGTTTCATGTCTCACAGCAGGTTTAGATTCATTGAAGCTGGTACCAAGGGGGAAGAGTCCTAGTGGTGAGGGTCTCTCCTCACCAACTCCAGCCTGGCAGCCACTCTTGCTAAACCCACAGGAGCATTTGCCTGCATGTCTTCTGTGGGTGCAGTGGCTGAAAGACAACCCAGGAAGAGTGCGATGGCTGAAAGATGACCCAAGAGGAAGCCTCATTCAAACAGATAAGCAACAGGGAGCTCATGGAGGGCTGTAAAACAAAATAAGTTACCCGTGCTCTCTTTTCGATAGCCTGAACAAATCATCTAAGTTTAGAACCAGTTTTTCTCCTCCACATTCATATCACCACAGGACAGACAAGTGTTGTTCCCTTATGTTCCTCTGACTTGTTGCTCTATTTTTCTCAGACTGCTGAGCTATTTTGGGTGGTACAATTGTTCTAGACCCATGCTTAGCTCTGGGCCCACAGCTAGGCAAGGTGATTATACAGTGATTACAACAGCAGCAAATTCGACCTGCGAAAGAAATGGGCTCCATTTTCTGGGTGGGGAGGTTATCTGAAAGCATTGCACTCCCATGCTTTAAGGGCACCTGGCAGCAGCTCAGGTCAAACTCCTACCTCGTGCTCTACAACCTTCCCCACTGAATCATAAATTAGCACACATCCTCAGTGAATCTGTAAAGTATCTGTCAATTTTTCTGGTGCCTTTGCCCAGCTGTAACAGCATATTATTTTGCTTGGTTTTACTTCTACCCAAACATAGCCAAATGCTTGTCATTCATGCCTGGGCCTCCCTCAAACCTGATAGCTGACAAAGAGTGCCATTTCCAGCATCACTGAGTAGAGCTAATGAAACTGAGACTGAGAACTGAGAATAACCAGCAGAGCTCCTTGACCCATGTCTATCTCACCTAACAACCCCATGGACACACTGAACCTGAAGAGTGACAAGAAGAGTCACAGAGAGTCTCTAAGGACAGCACATGCAGGACAGGAGCCAGCCCAGCACATCCTCTTGTGATCTCTGAGACAGAAAAATAAACCTATCAGTCAGTACCTAGAAGCATGTCAGCCACATCATGTAGTCCAAGTCAGCAGGGAGAGCTTTGTGTACTCTCAAGACCATACCCCAGACCACCAGACATTACCCTCTCCCTCAGAGAGACTGAATAAGGCCTAAGGAAAAGAAGGACATCTTTAGGTCAGTCTTCACAAACTTCTCAACAATCGTTTTAGCCAAAACAGGAAAATTGTTTTACAGAAACAATAACTAGCCACATTGTCAGAAAAAGGTAAGACAAAATAGAGGTAAAGACTGACCTCTCCAGATATGGGTTTTTCTCGTCTCAGCCTGCCCCAGCATCTCATATTGCTCTGTAACAACGTCTAGCTTAAATCCAACTATATGCAATGGAGAATGGATCTCCATACATTCTTTGCAATACTTGCAGAAAAGCAGTGATCATTTCCAATTCCTGCCATTTTCTGCCTGAGGAAACACGGCATTTCTTCCTAAAGACAGCTGTTTAGCACCAGCTAATCTGGTTTAACGAAGATGTCCAATGTTCACATGATCAAGAGTTGGGGGTGACAGGTATGGATTAAATAAAAAAAAATAAAAATTCATTTTTCTTTCTATGCAGCTACAGCACAATATTTAAAGCATGCTTATGAGCCTTTCATTCAATGCTGACATAACACTTCAGCCTCTGGATGGTGATACGCTCTCCTCTGCATCAAACAGTTACCAGTCCTGTGTACACAACATGAGCTGGGGGCTCAAAAGGCAGAAGAGCAAGAACTTTTGTGGAGATGGTGAGAAGCGTTCTCTGACTCACTATGCTCAGAAGATGAAGAGGATGCCTGGCGACCCTTCAGTGAGAGCTGAAAACAAAAAAAAATCTTCATACAGCAGTCCTGACTAATCTCCAGGGTGCTCCCTGAGAGCTCACTGAGGTAACTCAAATGTCATTAGCTGACTGAGACAGCCAGCCTGTAAGATCAGTAGTTGAGGTCGTAGTCTGGAGTGACAGGCCCTCATCATAATAGAGGAAACGTTCACTTGTCCCACTCTCACATTGGCCATGGCACTGAGAATGAGTTTCAGTGTCTGAATCAAGACAGAAACTATCTAGGTTTGCAGCTTAGTGTCCACGAAATCTTGAAATGCACCAAAAATTATCCTGAAGGCAACGCAAATAGCCTGTGTTCATATCAACTCAGTGAGGAGCCTTCTAAGGTCAAGCAAGAATAACATCTTCTGCACAAAGCAGCAGAAGAGAAACTTAATGAATTCTCTGTACACAGGTTCCTCAGGTGAAGGATGTCGATTATGTTGCGGATGGGCATATTTTCAAAGTTTTGATTTAATTGGGATAATTTTCTAACGGTTTGGCTGCTCATCAGAATCTTGTCAGGATAGAAATTGGGCAAAAATCCTTCTAGAACAGACCTTATTGTGAGAGATCTTTCATTCCATGGTCCTAGCCAGCTGGAAACACTGTGAATAGCCTCTTCAATGATATTTCAGTCTCCTGCTTTTGGACCCAGCTGAAACCAGGAAGCACAGCGAAACCATAAATACCATTAAAAGACAGAGAGGGAGAAAGATTAACCAGATTTTGGCAAACGTCCAAGGTCCTGCATTTCAGTTTGGGGCAAAGGTTCAGGCTGGTTTTCCCATATCAGTTCGTCCACCGTAGTTATTTCTTGCTCTTACATGGTATAAAGCGCATTTGCTTATCTTTCACTCCTTTATACCTCAGGCACTGCTCATACTCCTTATACATCAGGCAATGTGTGTGCAAAAAGAGCAAGAGGACTGAAATCATGGCAAGACTCCACAGCTAATTTGGGATCAGAAATAGTGGGCGGGAGAAGCTGATTCCAGCTGCAAGGGGTTATATGGAAATATCCCTCTCAATTTTTCGAAGTCCTGTCCCCTGTAGCACTGTTGTTCATTAATTAGAAATTATAATATGTATTATTGATCACAAATGAATGGAGAAATTCATTGCATAGGCCTGCTGAGGAGGGGAAAAAAGAAAAAAAAAGTGTAAGGCCCTTTGGGTTTTGTTCTGGTTGTTAGTGGGAGGCAGGGTGAGGAGGGGTCCATTCCCGTTCACTCAGACGTGCATCCCAAGAGTCAGGCACATGGTATGGAGTCAGCAAGAGCAAGAAAAAAGGGCTGCTTAACTCGTAGCCTCCTGGCTTTTAAAACAGCTATTCAAATGCCTATTGAGCCCAAATCTGAGTAGTCTCCTGAGTAGAGATTGGTGTCTGCACCTAAGTTTAGAGATAAATTATTTTCAGGTGCTGAGCAGCTCCTATACAGACAGAGTGCCTTCAGCCTCAAACTGCAGGGTGGGGCAAGGCTGCAATATTTGAAATTGCCTTTTGAGATCATCTGAATGGGGTAAACTGGCTACACTAGAGCCCAAAGGGCTCCTGTGAAAGTATAGCCATGGATGTTGAACGTACCTCACACCACCACTGAAAGAATACAGTGGGCAGACACATCCAGAATAGACTGAGGCAACAGCAGCAAAAACAGGAGGTAGAAAGCAGCATATGATTTTTCAGAAATTATTTTCAGACAAATGCATTTACTTTTCCTTTTTTTTTTTTCGCGGAGAGGGGAGGGAGGAAGCGAGCTGCACGTCCTTTAGAAACAGTGCTGGTATTATTCACGCTGCCAACCAAACCACTTAAGCTACAGAACCTTTGCAGTACCACAAGTGTAGAACAAAAAACAACCAAAACCACTTACTTCCTTTTTTTCCCCCCTGAGTATTGACATTCTTGTGCAGTATTAGGAGAGCTAATTTAGCTTCCAGTTCTAAGAATTTTTGAATCTATAGCCAGTAATTATTTGCATTCAGGGGTACAAAAGAGGAAAACAAAGCCCACAAATTCTAGCACATTCATGTGGGATTGGGAGTTGAATTAGGATCCTCACACCCCATTGAATTATCGGCCCCCCTATTAGAGCCTTATTAAAATGGTAATGATTATAATGCCAGTCATAGGCAGGCTGTCGCACCTGTCAAAAAAAATACCCCGATTATCCTGTTCATTCAACTGTCTGGCACTCGAATCTGTGTCTCAGGTTTACTATTCTGCGAAGTTTTTCTTTTTCTTTCTTTTTTTCCCCCCCTTTTTATGAGGAAAAATAAAAGATACAAGAACAAACACTTCCACAAAGGTGATAAAAAATCCCCTCAAATTTAGCACATCTACTACCCATGTGGTGTTATGGTAACTAGGACAGCAATCTGAGGAAAGAGATACTATTTAACTGGATTTCTCTATAGTGAGGAAGAATACAGAGGGCTACACTAAAATCTCTTTATAAAAAGGAATATTGGTTTTTAAGAACAAAAAGAACAATTGTCCTTCCTCCTTCCACACATACACACACCATTTCTACACACAGCCAGGATTATGTTACTCAAAGCAGTAAAGTCTTTCCGCACATACAAAATAAACACCTCGAATGGTTTAAAGGGACAGTCTTCAAAAGACCAACATTGAGCTCTGTCTACAAGCTTTACTACTGAAGAAACCATATTCAGTCATTTTCTCCTTTCAAATTAGTGAAAATTTAATTTGAACTAAGCAGCACAAATCTAGAGTCTAATCCTGAAGACACAGTTAGTAAAAGGGCACTGAAGCTTGGAGACCTCAGCCAGCTTCCAACTTTAAATGCTACAGGGATTATTCCAATTGCTGTTGTTAACAGCAAGAACAATAATAATTTTAATAATAATGAAAAGACACATAGATATTTGGCTTCCCTCAAAGTAGAAAACAAGTAAAAGCAGCACGCACAGGTTCCTGAGAGTTTTAACTGATTATCAGATGGAGAGAAGATTAAATATTTTCCACCCTATTCAAAAGATGCTTTTCCCCTTTCCTCTACCCCAGTTGTATGAGTTTGTCAAATACCACAGTATAAAAGAATGTCAGTGGAAGAGCATTTAGGGGCTGAATGCCTTCAATAGCATCTGAGACAGATGCTGTGTCACTAAGTGCCCGAGACCCTTTGGGAAGTGGGGCGACCAACAAAAGACTCGTTGGGTTCTGTTTGTTTTGGTTTGTTCCAGAAAAAATATTTTTGATGAAACATAAAAAAAAAGCTGGGGTTTTCGTAGCATTGGGAATAAAGAAACCTGTAAGAACTGCACTTAGCAGGTGTAAGCTCCTGAGCACATGAAGCACGAGATTTGATCCTGTTTTCACAGAACTAGAAAAAAATCCCTTTATTGTAGAAGCTCACCTATTAACTTGCATAATGATTCCTACTCTAAGATGTTAGGGATTGTAGCTACACTTTGGTAGAAACAGCCCCTAAATATCATTATTAAGCCATTCACTGTGTTTCTAAACATATTTTTTCAGAGCTCACAACTGCTCAAAGAATATTTCTTAAGGTGAAAGGGAAATAGAATTTGAAAGGATGTTGTAGTGAAAAACAAGAAGTGACCATAGAATTGTGGCCAATAAACAAGTGAGCAAACAGTATGCAGCTGCTACCTATCATCTCCTCTGTCTGAACATACATATTTTTATTATTGGACCTCATGCTCCTCAATATTCCGTTTTCCACTTTTTTAGGTGGTAAATACTTAACAGTAGGAATGGGTGCTGCTTGCTCAGTGCCTGCAAAGTGAGCACTATGCCTTTAAGAGGACTTTGGTTTCTTTAACGATGCAAAGACTCCCTTTTTTAAAACTCTAATTATCTCCATGCAAGTAGAGCTGGGCCAAGCCTGAGCACTTTCAGAAATCCTGTACATAAATAACCACAATCACTTAACCCAAAATCCCCAAGTGCTCACACGATCGGAGGCATCTGAACAATGTGGTTGAACAGTGAGAAACAAGCAACCTACACACATTTCCATTCTCCGCTCCCCAATTCAGGGGGCGGCCAGAAGGGTGAAGTAACCTTCAAATCAAACTCAAGCAGCCTGAAGGTCACCTGAGCTTTTGCAAAGGGTTAAAGATGCTCTGAGACCATAGGACTAACCTCACATGCTGCTCTGACTCTGCTGCCCACTCACTTTTCCTTGCCTCAACTTGCCTCTGCCAGCTCAGAGATCCCCATCAGCCCCTGCTTCCCTGGCTCCTTACTGTCGGAATTGCTGGAACGAACATCCTCACTCCTTCACGCTGCCCTCAGGAGAGCTGCAGCACTCAAACTGGCAGCGGGAAGTTGCAAGCTCCTGAGGGAACAAGAGAGGCTATAGCGGCTGGGGAGACAGGGACAGGATGGACGCAGGTGCTGCCTGACTGTATTTCTGCAGGTGGCATATTGCTTGGACCTGGTGAGGAGCAGCTGAGGCAGTGGGACCACAAGCTGTTTCCCCAGTGCAAGGCAGGCAGAGAGCCTCAGGGTGAAAGAAGAAGACAGAAGAGGGTGCACCTCGTCTCAGATGCTTCAATCAAACAGCTGCAACAAAATTCAGCAAACTAACTTCTGAAAGCATTACTGAGATAAAGTCAGAACTGACAAAACACTAGCATAGTAAAGGTGACAAACAGCTCCACTGAGAAAGATCTCAAGGTCACTTCGCCAACAGCTCACTCACCCAGAATTCGCCTGCGAGTGATGAGAATATGAATATTTGAGGAGATGCACCAGGTTGCATCCTCCTCTTTCAGTAATTTTCCTGCTTGAATGTCACCAACACTCATGTGGTTCAGTGGCTTTTCATTTTGAGTGAATGAGTGTGGCCACCCTTGTTGATGTGGTAGCTAGAGAAACTATCCATTCCTTCAAAAAAATCCTCAACCAGAAACAGGCCACCTACCCATTATTAGCCAGGGTTACCAGTTAAAACCATATGAAGGGAATCACATGAATGGAGGCCAGTGTGCATGTTTTATTAGTTTGAAAAACAAGGGAATAGATGGATGAAAGATAAGGTAATGATTTGTGACAGGGGCCCAAAATTTGATTTCAACAATTAAATTACCCTTCTAAGAGATCCCCAAGGAAATCTATTAAAATACCATCTTCCCCTATCCCCAAAGTACACAAAAGCTGCCTAGTAACTGTCCAGTATCACTTCCTTTGTGACATGTTGGATGACTCCCAAGACAAAAACCATATGCTGTCCGATGAATGGTAGAGCAATCAACAAGGAAAGGCTATTCTTTGAGTTACTTGCTCTAAAAAAAAAGAAAAGAAACTAACAGCTATGCAATGAAGTTTGCGCTAGAAACATAGCATTTGGTTTTGCTCACTTAGTTTTTCACTGGATAATCAGAATCACTCCTAAGTGTGAAAAAGCAAGATCACATCCCTAGAAAGTGTAAAGGGAATTGCACTTTTGAGGTCATGAAAGCTCTGCACCCCATGTTCAGAGGAGCATCCAGCAGTGAAAAGTGAGGTGGCTCATGCTTGATTAACATATTAACCCTTTCATCAGTTCCCTGGAACTGGTATTGAAGTCTGAGCTTTCCCTCTTACCACCACTCTTCAGCTACCTTACATTGTTGTTATACCTGAGGTTACTCCTTCTTCATAAATATTGCTATTTATACCTTGGAGCTCCAGATGTGAAGCACGGAAGAGACATCAGCAAAAGCAGGTAGAATGAACTTCTGCATCATGATAGAGGTAAGGGAGATTTTTATTTGACTCAACCTAGATATAACTTTTGGGCCTATAAATAATGGTTGTGGCTAAATGTGGAATGAGAAGCAAGACACTGAGCAACACAGGACTTAGGATCTTACATACCTACGATGCATCTCAGGTGCTCAATTTACTTACCACTGGATAATGTATATGGCAATGACAAAAAAAAGAAGCCATGGTGCAAACGTGGCATTTTGAAATACTATCACTATAAATCAGTATCATATATTGATGTCATCAGCATCAGGGACAAAGCTTGCCCCCAGCCAGTTGCGCAGTGTAGTTCAGAATACTTCCCTATGTGCTATTTTTGATGTCTTTGATACTTTAATTCTAAATTATTGTCGTGGTTTTGTTAGTGAGGGGGGGCCTAAGGTGGTAGCTTCTGTAGGAAACTGCTAGAAGTCGCTCCCCTTTGTTCAGGGGACTTGGCCAGGCCTAGGGCGGACCCACTGCTGGCCAAGGCTGAGCCGATTGGTAGCAGAATGTCCTGTGATAACGCCTCTGCGATAATGTATTTAAGAAGGGGAAAACAGAAAAAAAGAGAGAAAAGAAGATGTGAAGAAGCTGAGGAGGGGCAGAAGCGCAGAGGGGGAGGCGCAGGCCTCATGGGCCTTGCAGGCCTCACCCTCTGGCCTCTTGCCAGGCAGCCGACTGGGCCCGACTCAGTCCAGCCCGGCTGCAAGAAGTGGAAAGAAGATGAGAAGTGAATAAGATGTAAAAAAAGATCCTGAGAGACATCTACCAGCCTGTTGTGAGGAACGGCTGCAGACACCAAGGTCAGTTCAGAAGGAGGGGGAGGAGTAATGCGGCTCCTGGCCAAGATTCCCCTGCAGTCTGTGGTGATGACCATGGTGGAGCAGGTTGTCCCCCTGCAGCCCATGGAGGTCCACGGAGGAGCAGAGATCCACTTGGAGCCCGTGAAGGACCCCACACTGGGGGAGGTGGATGCCTGAAGGCGGCTGTGGCCCGTGGAGGGCCCGGTGGGGCAGCTGTTCTAGAGGGACTGCACCCGTGGAAGAGATGACCCACGCCGGAGCAGTTCCACGAAGGACTGTGGCGTATGGGTGGGACCCAACAATGGAGCAGGGGAGGAATGCGAGGAGTTCTTCCCCCAACCATGAAGCAGCAGCGTGAAACAACATGTGATGAGCTGACCACAACCCCCATTCCCTCTTCCCCCCTGTGCCGCTCAGGAGGGGAAAGTAGTAGAGATAATGTTAAGCTTGGGAAGAGGGAGGGGTGGGGGGAGGTTATTTTGTTCTCTGTCTCATTATCCTGCTGTTTGTAGTAATAAATGAATAGTTTTCCCCAAGTCGAGTCTGTTTTGCCCGAGACGGTAACTTTAAGGATTTTTCCCTGTCCTTATCTCAAACCTTGAGCTGTTTTTCCTTATATTTTCTCTCCTTGTTCTCTCAGATGGTGGGGGGAGTGAGAGAGAGACGGCGTAGACTGGTCCTGATCAGGGCTGAACTACGACAATTATATTTTAAACAACAACTTTCAGTCATCGACTCTATATAGCGAAATGTTCTATATTCAGATGTGATTTTGGAAGCTGTGAAGTAAAAGCATTTTTTAACAAGAAAACCCCACTTTGGGGGGCAAGCACACCCCTGTTTACTGCTTTGTGAATATGCATTGTCCAAATCCACCAATTTAGGCAAACATAACTTTTATTGTATTTCTCTTTCAGAATAACCAAAAGTAATTGCAATATGTGGAATTATAAGGAAACGAGCAGTTTATGTTTAGGGAGCTTAATATAGTTAAGTCTTTGCAGGACCTGGACGTAGATCACATATCCAGACATGAAACTCAGAGACGAGCTTTGTGAAGAGCACCTACCCAGCTTGGCACATTTTCCAAGGCAGCTAATCAACAATCTCATAAAACTGCTGCAAAATTCAACAACAAAAAAAAAAGGACACATTTTTACATACTATGACTCCCCTTCTCTTAGGGAAAACTTCCAACTTTTAGAAAAACTAAAGATATTTCAGGGGCCGCTATCCATAAATTTTCTGGCTATAGTTTTCCCTCTATATTATTAATTATGATCCTGAAGCCAAAACACCAGATCTGAAAAACTGCTCAAATCCTTTTTCAGTCTGGCCTCAAGTCTAGTTAGCATTCAGTTCAGAATATCCTGCTTTGACTGTGAAAAGGAGCAGTTACCTCTTTCATAAGCTGCTTTAGAGTGAAAAAAAAAAAAAAAAAGGAAGAAAAAAGAAAAATTCTGTCCTTGAAAAGCTTGAATAGATGCATACCATTATGGCTGTGGTAGGAGTGACTGGGGCAAGTACCTGAAAACATTGAAGCCAAAATCCTGTCTGATATATCAAAGTCAGGATTTTGCTCCATTACTCCACAAGGCATATCTGCACATAAGTTCTGCAAAGTTGCTGCCTAACCCCAGGGACAGGTGGGGTCCCTGTGTTAATATTTCTAAGGATCCCTAAAGATGTTGTGTTGAGCATGGGCATGCCCATTTAAGTCCCAGTAGCTGAAATGCACTTAGATGACAACTAAACCTGCTGAGATTCCTTGTTGTGATGTTCTCCTGCTTATCTTGTCTGCAGGACTTGAAAACCAGTGTTCTCTGTGCCCATCTACCAGATCAGTCACACACAAAATGCAGCAAGGGGATTATTTCTAGCCTGTATGGTCCCCTGATTACCTTTTGTGGTTTCCATTCCTGCCTGCCTTTGTTTCCTCAGTCTTACTTACACAGCTTCCACACCTAACCTGGTGCTGTGGATGCCCATGGATGATGACTACTCTGGGCCCTGGAAGGTGCAAGGTGCATAGCTGTGAGTCCTTCACTCAACAAATCCCTGCATGGGGGCCTGCTGTAGCTGGGACTTTGACTTCATGGTATTTACCTTACTGTGCTTCATAAAGATTTTACTGCTGGTGATGACTCACCCAACAGTTACACATGGTAATTACTAGGACAACGGGAATTCCAGGTTTTCATGCAAGAGTTTGACTCCTCACAGTTGTGTATACCACACATGAATGAAATCACTGGGATTATTCCAGCCTAGTTTCAAAGATCAGATCAGGTTCATTAATTTATACCCTAACTGTAAACAGCACTGAAGCATAATACAGGCAGTTGTTTTGCTTTGAGTATTCCTGCTTTACACCACAGGAAGCAAGAAGAAACACCTGCCCTGCTGCAGTATCGGTTGGGTGTAACTATACCGAATTCAAGAGAGAAACAAACAATAGATAACTAGCAACAACATACAGCCTGCTTTCCAGAATTAGTCCCTTACACAGTCAGCAGGTCTTCATGTGATATCAGGAAACTCCATATGTACAAAATTAGTGGTTTGTGACTGTTTTTGAATGGCAATGATCACATAAAACACGGCCTAAAAATGTTCACAGTGTTTTCCACTACCTGTGATGGTGGACACTGCTGTAGCTCTACACCCAGAACTTTTGCCAGGAAGTATGTTTGATAGGCATGCAATACTTCTTCATACTTTTGTAACAGCCCAGGTCATATAGAGGGTACTGTCTTGTTGGGAAGAAAGAGTAAAGTAGTTAATTTTTCATTCTGATTATTGGAACAGGCAAAAAGAGAACTCTCTAGTTGATATACAGTGGACAGTGGAATAGGATATCATTTCTAGGTGCTCGTACTGAAAAGCATCTTTTGCTATGATTGTGGTTTATCACAGACTTAATATTCCAGTGGCAGACAAAAAGAAAAGATCACCCTTAATTTTCTTATGAACACTTTTTGTCCCCTTGTAACATCCTGGCTTGCTAGAATGACCAGGAAGAGACTATAGGATACCTACACAGATTTCCAAATGATCCTGAAATCAAATCCTTTTGACTAGGATTCACCATTAGTTCTTACTCTGGCGAAATCAGCACAGTGTAAACTCCATGAAAAAACACATGGTAAGGAAGAGGTGGAAGTGTCCAGCAAGGTCTCCACCATGTGCTGAGCAAACATCTGATGGCATTGTTATGCACTGTGGTCACAGCACACTCTTTCTGCATTACCCGAACTGGAACATTTGGAGGATGCTTTGGGTGTACTGAGCATGTCTGGACTGTAGCCAGTACACAACGAGTGAATGTCTGTTTTGCCTGGCATTCAAGCTGGATTCAGCCCTGTCACTTCAGATGTAGGGAAGAGCATGAAACTGTAAAAGTAATACACCAAAATAACTGGCACACATGCTCTGGCTTTGATTCTCATCTCTGACCTTTACTGTGTGACCTTGGTAAGGTCACTATGTCTTCAGATCTCAGGTTTCCAGATGTAAAACATCTATTCACTCTCCACTTAGCACAACAGGGGCTAAAAGCTAACCTAGTACAAATAACAAGCAGCAGGTATATGCTTCCAAGGAACCTTTTGCCAGTTGTGCTTCCAGTAACCAGAAATAAATGCTGAATGGAAGGAGAAGACAGGGTCTGGGGAGCTTGCGCAGGGGCACCCTGTTCCTGTGCCTCCTGGAGCCCAGTGACACAAGAGCTGCCTGTGCCTCTCCACAAAGCCAAGGGACTGTTTCCAAAGCCGTGAGCCAAAAGTGTGATTACACTTTTTTGGATACACCTCCGTTTCCCCAGTTGCTCCTTTCTACACCTCTTGTCCTGGCAGCAATCTCATTGTCTCTTCTCTCCCCTCCACAGGATCTTTTCTCATTTTAGCCAGAGTGATATTGGGTTTTATTTCTCCTTCTTTGCCCCTGTCCAGCCCCGTCACCCCACTCTCCCAACCACCATTCTGTGCGTTTGCAACAGAAGTGTAAACTTCAGAAACTATTTGTATTTCACAGGCATTCACACATTATGTCAAAACGATGGCCCAAAAGTTTGACGGGTAATCTCAACCCCAGAATTCGTGAGCTGATGATGAATGGCTGTGAAGCCTTTGTGATTGCTCAGGCTCCATTGTGGCTGGAACAATGGAGGAGGACACAAGTCTGGCTCAGGAGAGCAACGAATAAAACTGTTGGGGAGAATGGCGGGCTCCTGCCGACATGACCACTTGTTGACATTGAAAGGATTCAAAAACAAGTGAGCAGAAACAGAAACGATTCTGTTCGGCGAGGCTATTAGTTGCAACGTGTGGCAGTGGAGCGGTCACTCCTGATGTGTTTCCTCACTAATGAGCCCTGAATGCCCTATTAAACTGGGATGCTATAGGCCCAGCGCCACTGGGGCAATGCTATGCATGAACGACTCCCCCAGCACCTATTGGCTGCCTGCATGAAGGAAGCAACTGGCAACACTCAGATTTAAACAGGGTTGACAGTGCAGTTAAATGATCATTAATTAGAGTTGCTGAACAGATAGGGACTCAAAGCAATTCTTAACGACAAGATAACAGTCTAGCATTACTCAGCTTTGAGCAAGTTCAAGCTTGCACCCCGTCTCGGTCTTTGTGCTGTACAGATGGGTGTCAAATTGATTTTGGTTTCATTCATATATTCACAAAACATAAGAAATCCTGACTGTGTGTTGAGGCAGTACTAGAGAATTTTATATGCGAATATGAAAATAACCCTGTGTTAAAAATAGATTTTATGCAGAAAAGCTCACATTAGAAAAAAGAAAAGAGAACAGTAAAAAGCATCACTCAACTGTTAATATATTTGGAAATGAATCCATAAGGAAGCCACCAACTCACAATTTTCATGTCCTCTTTCATCAGCCTCTCTCCTCATCACTTAACATGCTCTGTTGATTCAACCTAACTCCAATCTTACAATTCAAACCCCTGGTTTGCTTGATCAATCACTGCACACATTCTGGGAAAATAAGAGAACGCAGCATGAAAGTATGAAGCATTAGGAGCAAAACTTCCGAAAAAGAAACTAACTGTCTGGCTTGAGGGCATCATCCCCATCCACCAGCTTGGGAAGAGCCTTTCCCCTAGAGCACATTATCTCCTAATCACTACCTTCTGGGCTGGTTGCATCATTCTATGAAGCAACATGCACAGTCCCTTCTTGCAACAGGATATTGGATTAGCATGAGGCTAATTTCCTATAAGAAATCCTGCTCTCTGAAGATTGTTGTTGGCTATGTATCCTTACGGTGCTCTACAAATGCTTCATAAATACACGGTGCAGTTCCTAAAGGCTTACAGGCCCAGGGAACTTGCACAAGTTCTCCCACAAGGGACTGAAGTGGTGAAAACAAACAATGTGTATTTGTGACTAGAATAGTGAAGATAAAAGCATTTGGCAGTATATTTTTATTTGGCATTGAAGATTTTGTTAGTATGTATTCTTAAACTGTGGAAAGCGTACTACAATAACCACTACAATAACCACCACAATAACCACTTTAGTTCCACAATAGGTTATGTAGGACTGTATGTATACATGTGACGCAATGAAATAGGCATAAGTTTCTTGAATAAAGCATAAGATTACATAAACTCTTAATAGTACATTCTTCTGAAACTTCTTATAAATCTTTTTGGATTTTAAGGAATAAAGATATTGTAGAGAGGGAGGTAGATCATGGCTATGATGAGAGGGATTGCTGCAGATTGTTGAGAAACTCACTTTAGGAATTATTCATATTTTATATTAAATTCTGCAATATGATGCATACAATATAACACGATTATGTTATATGACTCTTAAAACACCTCCTTATAGTATCTAATACAAGACTGCCCTGGTCCAGAGTTTCCTGAGTCATCACCGAATGCAGTTGCCAGGTAAACATATTTTTGTTTTCACCTCTTCCCTCCTCATCCTTGTTCAAGGGAGTAGCCTTTTTAAAGGAAATAACAATGTCATGATAGATGCTATCATATAATCTAAGAAATGTGTTATTATTCTTATCTACTTTTAATTTTTTAATGTCAGATTTTCTCTGTTGGTGTTTTTTTTTCTTTTCCTTTGCAAATTAGACAGTGAAAACTTAAGTTAAGAGAGAAGGATTCTTTGCACTAAATGATCTTATGATGCAGGCCATATCAGTGACTAGAGTTGTACCAATTACAGACTGACAGTGCTAGCGCCATGCAGCTACTGGCTGCTTCACATGCAGGCTCTGCGTGTGTATGTGTGTGCGCATGTGCATACATCTGTGTAAGTCATGTTGTTAGGAGGGATATGTCAGTAAAGTGTAATAGCAGGAAGAGAAGAAACAAAAAAAACATGGAAAACTTAAGCATTTGGTTTCATCAGAAAGCTATATTCCTTTCAAACTCTTGATATGGGCACAATAATTGCATTGGCGTTTTAGCCCTCCCTGCCTCCCCTAGCACACGCAATCCAGATTCAG
Source organism: Chlamydotis macqueenii (assembly GCF_036417535.1). Taxonomy (NCBI): domain Eukaryota; kingdom Metazoa; phylum Chordata; class Aves; order Otidiformes; family Otididae; genus Chlamydotis; species Chlamydotis macqueenii. The sequence goes on along the minus strand of NC_141556.1, from coordinate 61,888,827 downwards.
AGTATTAATTTATCTGAAAGGAAAGGAAGTAAATGATGGTCAAGCCTGGGATTATGGGAGGAAGCTGGTTTTCCCTTTGGCAGTGGAGCAGCAGCATTACTCCACAATCAGTGCTCAGGTGCAAAACTACTTGTGAAATGGCATATTACTCAATAGGTTCCAAATCTTGCTTTCTAAGTATAACATTTTCTGAGCAAAAGAGGAACCAGAAAGGTGCAAATGCAAAGGATGGTAGTACTTGTCAGATAATGTGAGTCTCATCGTGCTTCACTGATCAACGAGATGTGGGAAGAGGAGGATGAAGCAAACTCTCTCCCTATCTCCCCTTCTCCCAACAGTGCCACCAGCATTCCTTCCAGCACATCCAGACTTGGCTGTAGAAGGTGATGGACTTACACATTTTGATCCATTAAATGCTGGCTCAGGGCATGGCAAAACTCACTCTGACATCATGAGGTTGGGGGTCTATTTTACACGAGCAGCAGGTGGTCAGCCTCTTTGTCTGGCAGGAAAGGCAGCCTATCTACATCAAATTCCAGCACTGAGACTCTCAGTCAAGCCTGAATTTTCAGATGTCCCAAGAAACTCTGTTAATTAGTTTCTGACTTCTAGACATTAAAAATAGACTCAGATAGCAAATATCAAGATTTGTTGAGCCTGTCATAACTGAAAACATTTTTTTTTTTAATGAACAAATTTTAGGCATTGGAACTGTGAAATAACAGGGTTGATTGACAAAGTGAAAAGGTAGCCAAAACCCTGGCTTTCTTCTAGAGAGACTCATGGATTTTATAATTCCCTGGAGCTTTCCACGACACCTTCTGTGGGACTTCACAAAGCAGATGAAAACACGAGAGGACCCTGTAAGAAACATGAGTGGAGGGACTGACTTGGATATGGAATAAGCTGCTTGGGTTTTTATTGCTATTTTAAATTGTTACAGAAACTGAAAGACAACTGCTGCTGGACACTTTCCTCAGAGAATTTGTAAAACAGATTGTTGTGGTAATATTTGTGTAGTAATCCCTATTTTACTTTTCCAGTCCAGGCCTCCATCATGCAGGTGGTTGCTGCGGTGTCCAGAGGTCCCAGCTGAGAGGGGCCCCAGGATGCTGTGCCCAGTATGAACATATAGGCTTTGTTATGTTAAAGCCCACACAATAATTACATCCTCCTCTTGGTAAAGGCACCATTGAAGAGGAGTATTGTGCATTTGCTATTGTCTCTCCCCGCTTTGATGCCTGGGCTGAACTCTCATTAGGCCTAATTGGACATTTGCAAGGTGCCCTCAGCGGAGGATATACCTGTGTGTTCTCCTTGCCAGAGGACTGCCTGGGGAATGGGATGTCTCCTTAGGGGAGGTTTTGGGGCTGCTCAGCATTGGCTGACTGAAGACCTCCGAGGGCCAGCACCGCCAGCCAGGGGCCAACTCAGGCCCAAGAGTGGTGGCAGGGCTACGGCCGGGCTATGTTTGGGTTAAGACCTCAGCCACAGCAAGGCAGAGTGCTTCAGTGTCCCGGGAACCCCTTGCCGGGTCTGGAGTAGCAGAGGGCTGCCTGGTGCGAGCACACTTTGTCCCAGTGAGCTTATTTCCTTCACTTTTTGTAAAGCAGTGCTACAGCTTTCAGGTTGGACTACACTTAATCCATGGCACACAGGCACGCTGTCAGGCTGGGCCTATTTATAACAATACCAAAGAAACCTCACTTTTTTTTTTTTGCGTATGCTGGGGTCTGGTTTAGTTGTTAAGAAGCAGAATAAACCACATTGTATTTAAGATAAGTTGGAGAGGCAATGTGTGGCCAGCCTTCTTACCCACCTACGTATCTGTTCGATATCTCCTCTGCTGATGCAAACCCCAGTGCTCATTTATACCCTGTCTGAAACAAAAACCAAAACAAAAGCAAAAACCCCTGCCACTTTTGTCAGGGAATATTTAAAGGAATGTCGTGTCAGCAAAGTTTCAATGAAAGCAAGGAGCATTCAGATGCATAAAACTATAATGTCCCCGGTCCCAGATACTTCTGTACCATATGGCCAGAGAGAAGCAGATGGGCCGGGTCACAGCGGGAGAAGAGAGGGAGCGACTCAGGATTGTTATCTGACCCAGTGGGCCAACACGAACAGACTGTCCCCAGTGACCGGGCTATTATTATCAGAAAGAGCTGATAAAAATGTGATCCTCACATTTATTTGCCCTCAGGTAGTTCTCACATGTGACACTTGATCAAAATGACCTTTTTTTTTTTTTTTTTTTGCAGATGTTTATTTTGGGGCTGGAACATTTGACTCACAAAGAAGCAGCAGACTGCACTGCACTTCGCTTGTATTGATTTTAGATGCAGGCTATTCCTGTTTGTTTGCTTGCTTAAAGTTCAGAAAGTGGCTTTTCTAAACAAGACAAATTCAACAACAAATAACGCAAAAAAACTTTTTTAAAAAAAAATCCTTATTGCTATTATATGGCAGTATAAACATTAGCCCAGCAAAAATAAAGCAGAATAGCATGGTTCCTGTCAGAGAAATCCTATTATGTCTGATATGATTTCAGCAGGAGATTTCTATGTTACTATTTCTCGGTTAGCTGCCTTGTGTTAGCAATAAGAAAAGTTCCCCAAACTATTAAACTTTGGTATAGTTACGTAAACACTACATAGAAAGAGTTTTCGGGGTATTATTAAGAGGTACAAAATTGCATGAAAAATACTTGCATAGCAAAGTTGGAGACAGAAATCAGCTATTTCTGGTTGTGATTCAAAGATGCTAAATATTTCACCACAGCTGTAGAATGGACCCATTAAGGGTAGTTACACTGCAGGTTTTACTGTGAGAAGAGGTGTCTGTGTTGAATTTTATGGCTTTTCCTCTCAAGTACCTTATAGTCCCCAGCTGATGCCCACCTGAAGGGGGAAGTACTGCTATTCTCAACTTTACATACACATCCTGGCCTCCTTGATCCTGCCAGCAGCCCCCCAGATCACAAAACCAGCCTTGCTCCTGCTGCTGAAAAAGTGCAATGACCATGAGGGACCAATGTTCTTGTTAGAGTCAGAGCCTCCTTGCAATAGTGTGAGACACACAGCCAGCTCAATGGAGCAGTGGGCTTTGTGAAGTGTCCAGCTCTCCTTCAGCAACAGGGCTGAAACCAACTCTATACAGAGTGTCCAACAGCCAACAGACAGTCACAACTTTTGGTGAAGAGTGACCTTGGCAGCCTCAGATTGGTTACGTGGAGGTGAAAAACACCCTGTCTCTGTCCTCCAAGACCACTGCAAACAGGTAACACACAGAGCAAAACTGCGACTGCGATGGCACACTGCCCAAGCCACAGCTCCCTAACCTGTTCCTTTTTATAGGCCCTTACTTGAAACATGAGTGACTGAAGCATGTCCCCTGCCTGCTTTCATCTACTGGCCAGAGATGATGGGGAAAGTTTGCCCCTTCCCATTTGGGGAAGCTAGTACTGGCCATCGGTAGCTGCCCACAGCACTCCTTTTGCAGGACCTCAGGTGGGATTAGCCCATGTGTCGGCACTGGGGAGGGAAAAGCATCCCTCCCTCCCTCCATCCCAGCCCCACTGTGCTGTGCACGCACCGAGAAACAGTTGTGATCTAAGAATTTTCTGGCTGAAAATTTCTGTCTGAAAAATATTGTGTTTCAATTCTCTCTTTCTACACAAAATAAGAATACACAAAATGATCACTGCTTGGTATCTCCAGCCAGCTGGATTGTTTACCAAGGTTTCTTTTGCCCAAGACTGAATGCTAGAGTTCCTTTTGGGGGAGTTATTTCATAACTGTGACACTTGGATAAACAGTGGGCAGAGATGGAGAAACAAATTTTACAACAATGATGCTATTTGCTCATCCCATTCTAAGCTATTTTGTAAAAGGAAGATTTTGCTGACCAAACATTGCTGTTTGACCTTAAGCACAACTAACTAGTTATTATGGGCTGCAAAAGCAGGAAAGCTCTGTGTCCAGAATCTCCAAACCTTATTAAAATGGCCACTTGGGACACTGTCACTCAAATTAAAACAGAGAGGTTTATTGCCGCTAAATGACATTATTAGTGCTCACAGAGCCTAGGCAGATCGTTACCTCTTGCCGAGCTCAGAGCCACCGGCTGACCTCTATGTTGCATTCTCTCCTTGATACACCATCCTTGAGAAACTGAACGCTTCCACAGAGCCAAGGAGATTTGTCAGGGAGAGGGATGATGCTCTGTGTCCCAAAGGTGCAGCGGAGGGTCTCTGGGGTCTCTCTGTATTACAGCACTGACTGCAGGCTGGAGATGTGCTGAGGGAAGGGGGGTGTGTCTGTGTGTATGTGTGCATCTACATATAGGCAGAGGCAGGGAAGAAGGGGTAATCAAGCCCTGCAAAGAGAATTTTGTCCCTCCAGGATAGTCTATACCATTTACCAGTGTTTAGGGCTGTGGGCTAGCTCTGGGTTAGGATCCAGTGTGAACTATGGGTGAGGACACATTTTGCTGAGAAATATATACTGTAACTATTCTGTGTAGACCTTATGGGCTGAAATTGAACTTTTTCACAAGCGGCTTCCAATGGGACAAGTATTCCCAAAATGCAGGAGCATGTATGGAAAGCCTATCCTTCATCTGTAAGGGTGTCAGAGCACATCTAAGATGGGAAAGAGAAGCTTTCTGTTGGTTTTCACTCCTGGACTTTCCCCTCTGCTGGCAACTTGGTAAGGTTCCTACTGAAAACGAAGGTTATTCAAGGTAATTCAAACACTTCTGGGCTAAAAGAAGCCCCTGGAGTCCCTGCTGTCAGCACAGGTGTGAGGATATGGTACCTCTGGCCATGCCCCAGTGGAGCTGGTGGCCCTGGCATGGGAGACACACAGCACCTATCTCAGCCGTACGCTGCCTGCTCAGATGCATGCCCAGTTCTCTTGAGCTCCTTGACAAGATTTTAGCCAGGTTACGCAGACTGGCATATAAATACAGCATAATCTCAACAGGAAGCTATGAGAAGACAAGCTTCAAACTCAATTCTCCCTTTATTTTCAATTCAGTGGAAGCTCATTTGACCTTATCTTTACTTTCGCACTCTTCTGCCCTTGCAGTGCATTAGTCCAGATATTGTATTTTCTTTTAATTTAATTTAATTTTAAAAATAATGTAAGTTGGCTCTTGTTGGAATACCTGACTGATTTGTTTTGAAGATGCTCTTCTGAGCTGTCTTTTCTCCCACTTTCCCCTACTTTACCAGAAAAAGCTTCTGTTGACTGGTCAGACACAGAAATATTTCTGAGAGACAAGCAGCTAGATTCCTGGAAAAGGGAATGATATATTCAGAAACTTCTTCGAGATGGCAAAAATCTATATGAGGGTGCCACAACTATGGCCACTTACAAGAACTCTTTTAATATATATATACAGAAACAAGAATGACAAAGAACAAAGAAAACTGAAGAGGTAAAGAGGGCAGGAAAATTAATTACCCAAGTATTAAATATTTATAGATAGAATATTAGTCACTTAGTGCAAGTGATTTCCCCTGCTAACCAGGAATTTGATAGAAACAAAAATCAAAATTTAACTCTGCTCTGTATACATTGTCCCAGCTTGACGCTGCAAAGTACTTTTCATTACAAGCCAAAAGAACAGCCCTCACTGGTGCTTACTCGAATGTCTCAATTTCTGGATTAAGCTGTCCCATTGTTTTGAAGCATAGTTATGCTTTAGAGATCAATGGGACATAGACTATCCTAATCTACTATGAACAGCCTGTAGCAGCGAAGGGATATTCTGCACTAGAGAGCCATCTAAGTCTTCTAATTACTTCGGCTACTGATAGATTGGCTCTTACCCCCTTGAATTCCTTTGTCACCGAGGAGTTAAAATTCATGAGCGTCTATGCCACTGAATACTTACTCCAGTGCTGCTATTTTCTGCGCCAAGCTAGCCATCACCGCAAAGAGTCGGAGGTCTGTCAGGCCATCTGTTACATAATAGTCAACAATCTCTAAAATCTGGGGAAACAGAGATGGAGAGAGCAAAGATGATGAAGGGCTTAAAAAGAACAGATTGCTGCCTTGCTTGGAGCGGAGGGAGGCAGGGGGAAGGGGGGAAGGCCAGATAATAAGCCCTGATGGAAGCAGAGACAAGCCCGATTAGCACAGCCAGCAAAACAACACCCCGAAATATTAATTGTAGTCTCCAAGGAAGTTGACAAGGACACCCAACTGGTGGGAAAAAAAAAGAATGTTCTGGGGCAGGAAAGCTGAAGGAGACCCTGAAACATTACAGCTATAATTTAGGCATTGCCATACACAACGAGGCACTGAAAAGTCTTTGAGAACACACTCTAAAATCAGTAAAGAGGCCCTGGTGTTTTACCACAGGAAAGTGAGTATAATTTTTCCCTTCCACCCTTGTCCCTTCTTCCTTTCCCCCTCCCTTTGCAATTGAGGTGTTTGCTGATTTTTGAGGCATCAGAATGGTGAGGACTTGCAAGCAGGGCTCAGCTACCTCATGTTTGCCTTCCCACACGTCCACATTTTAAACAAGACTAATTGTGTCTGCTGCAAAATGCTCCCAGGAGATGTATTATCCATTTAACTGCCTCTGCAGCCATTGAAATAGTACCAGCAATAATACTGGCTGGGTGAGCCACCCAGCTGTATTAAAACTGTATTAAAACATGAGCTGACTTCTTGTCTGCTCTGTCTGGCTCTGTCCAGTCTTATACTTGCTCCGCTTGCTAATGCCTGCAGAGCTTACTCTACCAGCAATAAGCATAATTCTAGTGTCACCTTGATTTTCTTGGCATATGGGGACATACCAGTCTAGGTGCACTGTAGGTCTTCAGACCAGACTCCTTGGAACCCTTTCCAAATGGATGTCTGTTCAACATCAAGGTCCAAATTTTATCCCCAGTCTCTCTTAACATGGAAGTGAAAGACCACTGGGAATTGAGGGCCTTACGGCAGTTCCAAGGAGTTGTTTCTGCTTGAACAACAATGTGAAACAACAATCAGGCTTTCGCTTTTGGTTTTCTCAACTCTCTTTGTCTTTCAGGGGCTGATTGCTGCCCATAGAATTTCTGTGGCCTCTCACAACATGAAAACACATGATCTTAACTTCTGTAAAGTTCACATGCTTCAGAGGATCTCTTCAGAGGGAAATGGAGTCATACACACTCCCTCACTGAGGTGCTGTACTTTACTTTATTATCTCTCTGAGCTCTGCAAACCATTTTTAAACTATAGCTGAAAACACAATACATGTCTGCCGAGGAAGGGAGAGGAAAGGAATGTTTTCTGAATGCACATATACAAACAACTGAAGATGCAGGAATAACTTTGCTGGTTAACTTTTCATGTGACAGTAACCACTGCCAAAGCAAACATGTCATAATGGCAGTAATTAAAATCTGCACTCATTCATTCGTTGTCGCTAGTATAGGGAAAGGTGGTTCATTAACTGAGATCCAAATGTATACTGTAATGCTTCCCTCTTAGCTGTATTAATGGATCATATAAGATAATGCTGACAGATGGAAAAGATGAGCTTTATAGGTCTGATAAAAATAAATAAATGCAGGCGCTGCCGAACTGGATTGTCATCGTGCAACACGAGTTGTGTAATGATGTTAGCACTGGCGCCTGCCATAGAGCTGATGCTTCAGAATACTAACATCAAGCCACTTGATATGTGTTTGATGTCTAAACAAGACACATCCTTTGCAGAGAGAAACAAATTGCAATGGAGACTGGCTGTGGGCCTCCAAGATTCAGATAAAAAACTGCCCAGATGAATTCCATGCAAAATAATTTGTCCAAAAGACTTTCTTGTTTTAATCATATAAAATATGTGGTTGGAGCCTTTTTTCTTTCTTTTTTTTTTTTTTTTAAACACTCAAACAACTTGGTCCCTGCTTTAGTGCTAAAGCCTTGTCTAACATTTCGTGCTGGGAATGCAAAGCAGGGCACCAAGTACAGTAGTACAAATAACACTTTATTTACAGTTTCATGGCTTTCAGATTTCCTGTCTCCATAATCACTTCCTACTAATTTCCTTCTGTTTTGTTTGAAATGGTAGTCTTTTCAAAGAAAGCACCCAAAGAAACAACGCCTTTGTAAGGTTTGGATTAAATCACGGAGGTTTTTATACTTCTTTTTCTTGATGTCTGTATTTCCTAGTACCAGTTTTCTGTATTAACAGAGTTCATGCTGTATGTCTGGATGGTTCAAACAGGATCATGATAAGAGAACTGCAAAAAGGCCAGCAGTGAAGGGCCGAAGTCTCAGCTGGAGGAAGCTGGCACAGCTCCACTGATGTACATCAGCTACAAACCAAAATCATTTGAAGAGCCAAATGTTTTAATGCTGGACATGAAAGTCTTTCAGGCACTACCATGAAACTTGGAAAATTTGCTAAAACTTGAGCATGTACAAAACATTTAGATATAATCAAATATCTGTGTTGTAGAAAATAAATAAAAGCAACTAACACAGAGGTGGAGTTGCTACACAGGGAGACTAGCTCGGGCTGAAATTAAATCCACAGAGTATTTTACATATTTTTATCTTGTCCAGTGGTTTCAGTTGCCTAATGAGTAACATCTCCTACAGCTATATTTAGACTACTCTGCATTATGCCAAGTTGGCTGAACGAAACTGGACAGATCCCAAATCCTCTGTCACTTTTGAAAATGTAGCTATTAACTGAAAAAAAAAAAAGAAAAAAATCCGTACAAAGATATAAAATTGAGTAGCATGAGTAGACTGCACCCTTAGTGTTGTCTCCTGGTCCTATCGCAACTAGTTGGCAAAAATGGCCTGTATAAGAACCAAGGCAAAACCCTCATTTCCACTGCTGACTTCTGGCCTTCCCCTTCTTTCAGAGCTTTGATTTCTTCCCAGGCCTTTAAGACTCCCAAAACTGAAGAAAAAGAAAGTTGTGCTATTTAGAATCATAGAATCATAGAACTGTTAGAGTCGGAAGGGACCTTTAAAGGTCATCTAGTCCAACCCCCCCTGCAAGGACCAGGGACATCCTCCACTAGATCGGGTTGCTCAGAGCCTCACCCAACCTGGCCTTTCATTTATTAGTTGAGTTATGTATGGAATTGTTTAAGAAAGAAGTATCTCACACATGTGCCAGTGCTGCTGCTGGTCAGGTTGCTTTCCTTCATTTAAGGGAAGCTTTGACCAACCAAATATGACAAATAAATGATGAAGGTATGAATAATGGAAATGTTTGCCAACCCCTCTCACACCTTTCCAAGAACAGATCTGTTGGCTTTACTTACTCTGTAAGTCAATTCTTCTGAAAGGGCAACTTCTTTCAAGGTCATCAAAATTTGCCAAGTTCAAGTAGGGGTTCAAGTACCCATCTTCATCAGTATCAGCCTGGAAAGACACTCACAACATTAGTTTTCAGAAAATTAGCCAGTCGCCTCTGGGCAGAACTCCAGTGTCTCAGAAGTGTGGCTTTGACAACGCCTAGTTAAACTCTGATTTCATTTTTCAAGGCGGGGGAAACTCTCAAAACCTTTCACTTTTTCCCTCCACTGAGCACAAAAGCACAGAAGTTTAGCTTTTTTTGGCTCCATACCACCTTCTTCAACAATTAGTCATTTCCCAATACATAATACAACAGAGTAGCAGCAGCAGAATAACTTTGAAAATTAAAAAATCATGTGAATATAAAGAACTGCTGAAAGAAAGTAGAGAGTTGACATGTGTCTATGACTTGCCATTATACTGAGCTAACACATACCATTGTCCTGGTTTCATCAGGGATGGAGTTAGTTCTTCTCTCAGTAGCCGGTGTGTTTTGGATTTCGTGTGTGAAGAATGTTGATGAAAACACTCTGATGATACGAGTTGTTTTTAATGAGACCAAGGACACTGTCTGGCTTTCCAAGTCTTGTTAAAGTCTCGTTAACATGCAGATGCAGGAAGCTGGGTGACAGACAGACAGAGTAATTGATCCAAACTGTCAAAGAGAGTATTCCATGCCATAAATGTCTTGCTCAGTATATAAGTGGGGGTTGCCCATGGGAGGTGGCATTCTTTTCTGGCATCCATTCCATTCGGGTATCTGCTCGGGCACCCTTGGCATCTTTTTCTTCTCTCTTGCTTGCTGGCATCGTTCCCTCTACCTTGCTAGCTTGCTCTCCCCTCTTTGCTTGCTGCTTGGTGTCATTTCCGTGATAGCTGCTCAGGACGGCCTGCATCGGTCATTCGGACATCGGGTGGTGAGAAATTGTACATTGTTCATTTTGTATATTTTGTATATATTAATATCCTTGCATCCTGTTAGCTTGGTAGGTTTTAGTATTTTTAGTAAACTGTTTTTATGTCAACCCATGAGTTTTCCTTTCTTCTCAATTTCTCTCCCCTGTCCTGCTGGGTAGGGGGAGGGTGAGCAAGAAACTGTGTGGTGATCCGGGCTAAACCACCACAACCATAAATTCTACAGCTTTTCTACAGAGACACTGTTAATTACGTTTCTCAGTGAGACGATGCATCAGATATGTCTAGGCACTGCAGAGCCTAAACAGCTTTATGATCTTCTGAAGATATGCAAATAGATAAAAAAAAAGATTTGAACAAGCAAGAACTGACACGTTTTTCTGCCTCTTTTACTCAAACCAACCCTTTTTACTTCAAGCTGTCCACATATAAGACTATGACCTTTTTTTTTTTTGTCACCTCAGCTGTCTCTCATAGTGTGCTCTCTCGAACCAACAAGTCAGAGAGGTCTCCTATTCACCCCCTTATGCTTCTCTGTCTGAGACGCAACTCCTCTCCTCTCTGCCTAAATAGGCTTCCTGAGTCTTCAAAAAGTGCCATCCTCACCTCTTCAACAAATCTTTCAAGGTCTTCTCTAAATCTAATGGGTCTGGCCACAGCACCAAGTAGGGGAAGAAACTCTATGCAACTCCTTGGTACCTGATAGCCCAGATTAACTCAAAGCATCCTGAAACAAACAGCATAACTCCTGTCATAGCTTCTTCAATACTTACCTGCCTAACTGTAAGGAGCACTGAGCTTTTGACTGGAAAAAGTATTGCAATAATCTACAGCACTCTTAATAGATTTGAAAGATCTAGGTCACACAGGAGATGACAATCATGACTGCATCACAAACTGGAGGACAGCACAGAAATCCCACAGCTGATGGAGACCTGAACTGCTATGCCCACATGTTCCAGTGTGCCACAGCCTATGCCAACCAACATGGGTCTGGGAACAACTTATCCACAGTCAGGGCAGTGCTGCGCTTGAATCCACACACCTCATCCCCAACAGGACACATTAGGCCGTGCACCTCTTAACAAAGCTTTTGAGTTTCTGGGTCTGCTTTTCTTCACACCCAGCTGGGTTATCTCCCCCTGGACCACAGATCCTCAGACATTCTATTTAGAAGTTTGCATGAGTTAAAGTGAGTAAATGTGCCCAGTGGAGAAAATCTGTTCAGAGTGACAGTGTGTTCTCTTATTACACTTGAACCTTTACCAGTCTCATCTGCCTTAATCAGACTGACATACTGACTTATATGATTCTTACAGGATTGATATAAAACATTCCCTCTTCAGATTCTACAGTTTGAATAGGATGTGGTTTGGGATTTTGAGCTTTCTTAAAAGTTTCTATTTACTCCTGTGTTTATTGGTTCTCTGGGAGTTAGAGCAGAAGTGACATCAGTGCTCCACTGTTGTTGGGATAGATGGAAGGGCTTTCCTGAAGAACAGCTTAAGTAGGGGCAGGACTAACCTCTTAGAGACTTTTATCAGCCTCTGCTGGTTCTTAGAACCTCCCAAAATAATGAGTAATGGCAATTAAAAAAAAAAATCTCACTCCATGTTAAAGCAGGTCTTGTTCACAAAGCAGGAAAATCTTTTGTAGAAAAAAGGTATAAACACTACTGCTGTAATGCAGAGATTGGGCAAAAATAGCGTAGATATTGTGTTTTATGGGGAAAGAGCGAGATTGAGAAGGAAAAATGAAGATATTCCATGCTTCTTATAACCACAAAGTTGTAGATTCCCTCCCCTGCTTTCAAGTTCACCGGCTGTACTGGTTTATGATTGTGGTTCAATCAAGACCATAATGTGGCAATAGCATTAAGAGAAAGAAGCATGGAAAGTGTGAAAGAATAGTCTTAGGGATAACCTGAAACTTGAGCATCCTACTTCAATCAACTTTATCAACTCAAGTAAGGAATTTGTAAAGGTGAGAGCTTAGCAAAGCCCTTCAAATATGCCTTTGATCTGTTCAGATGCTCAAGGGAGAGTCCAAGGCCAGAAACCTGGCACCCAAGGAAGACTTTATCCAGAGAAAGGTGCTCTGCAGGTCCCCACTGAAAGAGAAGAGGGGCAGAAACTGTGTGGGAGGTGTTCTCCAGCTGTGGAGAGATGCAAACACTTTGCTGCTGTCCTAATATTTCACACCCCGGTCCAGGCCGCAAGACAAACAAACGGGGTGTTGTTTCAACTGTCTCATTTGACATGGTCTAACATTACAAGAAGTGAAAGGAAACCTTAGCACCCCCTCCCACCCCCCTCCTTGGACCAATTGAGCTGTCACTGTCTGTACAGAAAGTGATTGTTCAGTCGAAAACACATTTCGGCCCGATGCAAGCTGAACAGTCTTGAAAAGTGGAGTTTCCTTTTGTGCTTCCCCTCCCAGGGAAGTGAAAGGCGGGCAAGAAGAGAGAGGCTCGAGGGAGGGAGGTGACCACTTTGCATTATCAGTACTCCCTGCTGCCTGCTCCGTAGCTTTGCCCTCCGTAGGCAGCCCCAAAGGCAGCACGCTGTGGCTTTCCCAGTGGGGTGAGCAGTCCTGAGCTGGCAGTGACAGATATTTTGAGGGGGGAAATGCTCAGAGGGAGTTGGAAGAAAGTGATGGAGTTTCAAAACCAGAGCTTTGCTAAGCAGCAGGTTGTAACCTTCAGTTAAAGTTTATCTTCCAGAGGTTAGTAGCTTAGCAACGAGGATTTTTTTTCATTTGTTTTATAGACACAGAAGCAGCAGCATCAGGCATGTCTGAGTACAGATATGTCAAGGCATCAGGGGAGAATCACCAGGGAACTGTGATTTCCTACATGCTGTGCAGCAGAGCTGCGCAGGGATACCCCTGTCCAGCAGCGTGCAACTGTGCTTCACACACAAGAATGAGATCGTCAGGAAACTGAAAGGATTTTCCAGATCCTGTCTGGGGTGAAGTCACTCATATTTGATTTTATGAACAAATAATGCTAAGAGCCTGTTGTCAATTTTAAAGAAGATGTCCATGAAGTTTCCTTAAGAGAGTTGACTTCCTATTTTGACAAGTAGCTCTGGCTACTAAAGCTCACTTTAATTTGTGTATAGAATAATATGATATATGAGATAAAATTAGAGGAAAAAAAAGAAGTCATATATGCAAATAGCAAATAACTACTCTGTCATTATACAAACTGGGGATTTCTAGCTTCTTGTCCTTTTGGAGCAGGATCTCTGTGCCCATTCAACATCTTCCCAGGCAGCAGTTTGCACTTTGGGTTCAGTACTGGAAATCAGCAACAAAGTTGTCACATCCCATCACATCAGTTCCTTCATGCAGTGCCTTGAGAACCTGCATGCATAGCCAGTATCCCGTTCTGCTCAAGCCTATAAGTATTTTGATAGCTTACTACCAGGGAATTTCACAAACTCTCATCAGAGAAAGTACAGCAGCAAAAAGGAAAAGATGCAATAATTACTCACAGGTAATGAGCTCAGGTTCTCACTATACATTTACATCCCTCCCCACTGCTAACAAATTTGTTATGTAGTAAGTGTTTAGTAGCACAGAGGAAAGCATGCATTACACAGCCAATCTGTGATGAACAGCTCTGATGCTGTTGCACAGGTCACCTCTCACTCCAATAAGTTTTCACCCCTAAAAAGTTGATAAGTCAAAATTCTCCACTGTTTCCTGTTCAGCAAAAGTTAAGGCAAGCAAAGCAGGGGCATCTACACCACCGGATGTCTGGGGGACCACGCTGTGCCCCCATGGGACTCTGCCTGCTCTCCATGCACCATCAAGACACAGTGAACAAGGCAGAGCTCCATAAAAAAGGGGAGTCATTGCCATAGGCATGAGGACATTCCTCCTAGAAACTTTGAAAGAGAACCAAGCTACACAGAGCTGCCTTCCCCAGCTACACAAATCTGTGCAAACAGCCCTCAGCCCATAGGTTGACACAGGTCTTACTGACTCTGGCAGCACCACAGGGTCATTTGCACATAGGTGATCTGGGCCTTGCAGGACACTAGGGACTAAGGCTTTTGTTACGCTCTGCCACAAAGATCTTGTAGTTTGGAAGTGTGTTTGAGCAAGCTCAGTTGTCAGTGTGAAAACTGATGTAATGGTGTGACTGGAAAACGTAGTCCCTTCTTCATATCCACTCACCACACTACCTTTCACCATCTTGGAGAAGACTGTATTTTCAGCAAAATATGATGGAAAGAAAGCCACTGCAAGGGGTCTTAGGAAATAGCTAGGATCAGCTTGCCAACTCCTAACATTCCTCCAAAACCAGAAGTCTTGTGAACATGTCATGGTTTTGTAGGGGGTGGGAGAGAAAGGTAGAAGGGTTGGTAGAACGGTTGGTGTATTGCTGTTTTTAGTTTTATATATTCAACTTCTCTCTCTTAAACACACGTACAAATACACACCTTTCACAACTTATGTGATAAAAAACAATGTGAGTTTTGTCAGGTTTCATAAACATTTATCCTGGGAAACCCAATATTTCTACTTCTTGCAAGTGCTCCCAACAAGCAGAAGGCCCCAGCAGATCTGCAGTGGCACCTCACCTGAGAAAAATGTCAATGCTCAAATTCACCTCACCCAAAGCTTTCAAAGGATCAGAACTATGGGAGTAAAAGAACTTCACTGGATTTAAAACTGCCCACCTGCCAGATGAAAATCTTCCACCTTTGTTGCTCAAAATACAACTCAGCAAAGTGTCCCCACCATAATGTAAAAGAGAGAACTCCCACTAATCAGCACCCTTTCTTAAAAGCACAGCCAAAATTATATGAATCAGCATCTAAATACAATTTCAGAATCAAAATTCTGAATGAAAAGTGCCTCCCACAATTTTAAATGTTTCATCCTTAAAAGAGTAGGTTGAGAGGACAAGAAAAAAAAGAAGGGCATGGAAGGAAGTAGAGAGAAACAGAAGGAAGAAGGACATCTGTGTCACAGTGAGTCACAGATTTGTCAAAATCAGAACTATTCACAGGATGAAAGAATCCTGTAGCCCTTCCCTCTTCCTGGCCAGAAGCAAGAGATTCAGTTGAGCAAATATCTAGCAGGAGAAGCATTAATTGAACTAGCAAAAGACTAAAAAGGAGAAATACCAGTCTTTCTTATGGAACTGGAAGTTATTGAGGACTGGAGGGATAAAGTTCAGGTGAATGTCCAAAGGGACGAATTTCAGGATTGGTAACAGGATTTTCTGCTGTTAGACAGGGACATGCCAAGTGCAGGTGACAGAGGAGGTAGAAGTCCATGTGAGAACGGCCAAAGCAAGAGAGAACTGCAAGCTAGAAACACAATGCAGATGTGAAAAATGTGATGTAAGGTCTGTCAGGGGAGATATTTCCAGTAGAGAATCACTAGTAACTAGCAGTGAAATGGCTTTGTGCTGATAGCTGGAGGTCTGGTTGTCCCTCTTCCAAACTGTCAGAGCCCTCCCTGATGACCCCAATGGGCTCTGCTGCGGCTCTCCTGCTCCCAGGAGCTGGGCTGCTCTGGCGGGAGTTCAGCCCTGGCACGGCGCTGTTGGGTAACCATGCTGATCGGACTGCCACAGAAAGGGCTGCAAGGAGCCTCGTCGGGGCCTCGACTCGTCGGCTCATGAGCTGTGTTTAAGCTCTGACACTTGCCCTTGGTCCCCGCCTGAGCTACATTGTTGACCCTGACCTGTGGACTCACTTCTTGGCTTGACCTCGGACCTGCCTCATTGCTGCGGATGTGTCTGCAATCACTGGGCTGCGTCCAGCCCTGGCGACTGTCGGTGGACATGCGGTCCTCATCTCTCTCTGGTGGTAAGGGACAGGAGCCTTGCCACCACCCTGCCTGCTCTGCCCTCACCCTCAACTCCCAGCTCTCCTGCCCTTGCTGTGCCCCAGTACGGGAGGAGACAGGCAACACGGAGCAGGTTCAGGGAAATAAGAGGAGCATGAGAGAGACTGAAGGGGCTTGCTTTGGCCAGCCTTGCAATACCATGGCCGAGCTGGAGTACCTCAATAAATAAGGGGTTTGGCCTCTTCTTCCAGGCAACAAGCAGGACCCGAGGAAATGGCCACAAGTTGTGCCAGAGGAGGTTTAGATTGGACTTGAGGAAAAACTTTTTCTCTCAAAGAGTGGTAAGGCACTGGAACGGCCTGCCCAGGGAGGTGGTGGAGTCTCCGTCCCTGGCAGTGTTCAAGAGGTGGCTTGATGAGAAGCTACAGGATATGGTTTAGTAGCTGTGGCAGCAATGGCAGTGGGAAGACGGTTGGACTAGATGATCTTATAGGTCCCATCCAACCATGTGATTCTATGATTCTATGATTCTATGATTCTATGATCTCCAAGGTAAGCAGATGGAGAGAGGAACAAGCTAAATGAGTGGGCAATGCTAGCATGAAAATAAATGTAATCTGGAAATTAGACACAGATTTTTTACCACCAAAGCTGTCCGAGTCTTGAAAAGCCTGCTAATCAGTGCAGAGGAGCAGGCACGACTGCATTCGGATGGAGCCCAAGCAGCTCACAGAAGAGATTATACCACACAGAGAGCAAGGGCCAGACCCAAGGTCTCCATTGTGCAATGTCTACGGGAGCGCAGCAATGCCCAGCACACCCTCGAGGACGGCAGTAGGCTCGGAAAGCAGGGATGTCTGCAGAGACCAAACAATTTCTTCTCATTTGCCTTTTTACCATAATGTTTGTGCTTTGTTTCCCTGCTTCCCTCTCCACACTGCATATTCCTAGTGTTGACTAAGAAGAAGGAGGTAGAAGTCCCCATTTATCTTTTTGGTAACGGTCTCCCTGGTTTTAAACTCTTTTTTTAATATTTAGTGCTACCATGCTCATTTTAGGTGCATCTGAATCATTCCTCACTTCTTTACCTAGCGAACACTGAAGTTAATTCCAGTTGGTGCGCTCGCTGCAATCAACCATGTACTCTGTGCTATTGTCTCATGGTGAGCTAAAGAGAAAGCCTGAGTCCATATTTGAAATCCTCATTCAAATACTGCTTTCAGTCAAGCAGTTTAAAATTGCTTTTGGGGAGGGAGAGAAGAGGGAGGGGGGTGGGGGGAGTGTGTAGGCTTGTATTTGGTGGCTGCTACAGAGCAGGAACAGCACAGGGAAGGAAGGGCCTGGTTTTTGCTATCCATAGTAGGGAATTCAATTTAAGGCTGATGTGTTGCTGGTTGGAAATAAGTACTAAATACCCAGATGCAAGAGAAACAGGTACAGAAAATGGCAAAATAAATACAGGATATTGGCTCATCTATGCAGAGGGCTGATTTCCCAAACCTGGCACATTGGGGATTCACTGCCTGCCCTGATTTTGTGTGTCACTGATTTGGCTAGGATCTAAACACAGAGCTTCACAGTTATTGAACCGCTGTCCCAGACCCAGCCAAGGCTGAACACAAAGCAGGCCTGAACAAACCAGCAGGCAGACTACAAAGGAAAAGCAATTGTTCTGCTTAGCAGCAGCACTGTTTCTGCTATGCTTACCATTGGAACAAGTTAATTTGGGAGCACAATCTTCTTAAAAGGAAGCGTTGCTCAGCCCGGCATCCCTAGGTTTCATGCAGCGTGCTGCCCTTTCCACCAAGCATGAGTCGCAGATGCTACTCACAATGTATTTTTTTTACTACGCAAGTAGTATAAAAGCTTCTGATAAAAATCACGTCTCTTAAATCTCTGCTTGGCATCTTGTTAAAGACTGACATCATAGTTGCCTGTCATCATTGGCTCTCGAGGAAGTTTCTGCCGTGATTTAATAAGCAAGAGGAAGGATTTTACTGTTAAGACAAAACAATAAACTGCAATATCAAAACACTAACACAATTTTTCCTCCAATGCCCTTTGTCTAAAGTACTTGGTCTTAACTGACCCTTTAGAGAGGTAAAAACAGATCATAACAAGGAAAAATCGTGGCCAAAAAATAAAGAGCAAAGCCTCTGAGCACTCATAAACTGTCCATGCCTCCGTCCTGGTTAACAGAGCTGTAGAGACCACCAGCGTCCAGAAACTTGGCCAACAGCAATGCAGCATCCCAAGAGTGGTGAGCAGCAGCAAGGGGGCATATGCAGCACACAGACTCACCATGCTGAGACCCTCGGTACCTGACAGGGGCCAGAGGAGCCTTCAAGGTGAACAAACTCCCTTGGCACAGGGGATGGAGAGAACCATCCTGCCAGCAGCACAGCACAGGCACCCATGACCCCTCCGCAGAGTGTGCAGGCAGCCCTGGCAGAAAGGAAGGGGTATGGATGGCCTTGTCTTTGCTGCGGTGACCGTCTTTACATGCTTTCACATTTCCTGGGAGCAGCCAACACAAACTAGAGCGATTTTCAAACCCCTCTAAGGCATTCAGGGCACCCAGCGTCAGGCTGCCAGAGAGGTGCACTTTGCACTCACTGCTGGCTTAAGCTGTGTGCTCCTTGGCTGCATTAGCTGCTCCTTTGCTATCCACGGCGAGCTATTCCATAGCTGCCTACTGCTATACTTTGTCCTTGCTCATTTTTGTGAAACGACAGCACCGCACAATAATGCAAAAGCAGAGCAAGCAGCCCCTCGGCACCACTCTTTCTCACCTGCCAGGGAGCAGAGGATGCTGTGGGGAGCCCAGAGCGAGAAGGTGAGAGCCCCTTCCCTCCTCTGCGCGGCGGCAGAGGTTTAAACCACACTCTGGCCTCATTCACTGGAGCCAGACAGCTGCGCAAAAGATGAATGAAGGCCTCCAAATCCGGCCCCATGCATGGGTGCTGTGCAGACACCCGGGGCCAGCACTGCTCCTTGGCCATGCCAAGTGTCCGGCTCTGGGGCCATCAGCTGCCACGGTGGAGCAGAGGCACCGAGCCTCCTGCTCGGGCACCGCTCACAGGAACAAAACGAGGGCTGGATATAGCACCCTCATTGAAATAGCATGGTATTTTAGGAACAGAAATAGTATCTTTTTTTTTTTTTTCAGTGAAACTACTGGCAGAGAAAGATACAACTTAGCATGAAAATAGGTATCAGAATAAGGCCCTAGCTGAATAGTCAGCACTCTGCATAATTCTCCCTTTTCATCCACTCAGCCCAGATCCTCTCCAAATATTCAGATCAAACTCTACAAAGGAGCTCCAGCATTTTGGCCATCAAAAGTAAAAGCTGGAACATTTGGATTCTGCCTCTGTCATATCCCTCTACTTTGAGTAAAATCGGCTCTCTGATTTCAACACGAGCCTAATCATGAAGTCTCTGTCCCTTTCTCTCTCTCAAAGATCAAAGAACTGAAAGAGATATACTTGCTAGTAAAAAAAAAGAAAAGAAGTATACTACTTTAAGGAATGCATTCAATTCCTCTCTCTACTAATATTTTGTACATGAAACATCTTATATGCTTCAGCATATATAAAAGCTCGTAAGGGGAAGGATAGGAAGAAAATTGGAAGTCAGTATAAACTGTGGAATGATATTACTGCCATTTAATGGCAAAAGTAATTTTCAAAGATCCCAGCATGCTTTACACACTGTCTACATTTGAATGATGCATTGTTAGACAATAGAGAGGGCCAGCAGAGGGAAGTAGTCTAAAATTATAAATGAAAATTACAAACTACTAGCAAAAATACAGAACAGGAGACAAACCCATCCATGCAATTTTCATTTTAACTCTCTGGGCAGTACAGTAAAAGGTCTAGCATGCACTCCCATCAAAAGCAGTGGGAATAACCCTAAGAGCCATCTTTCTCAAATCACAGATGAATTCAAATGGGAAGAGGCACGCAACAACAAAAAAAATAGTTGTTAATGCATAAAACTACTGTATGTCTTCCAATAGCTGGACTCAAGAACCCTGGTTAAATACTGACTTTCTTTCAGAGTCAATCAGATAATAAGACCCCTTTAGAAGCACAGAATAGTTAAATTCATCACCATAATTTAATTGTAGAAGGTTATTAAAGAGCACTTCGGCTCCCCTCCTGCTTCGGCGCTGCTTTTGTGTATTAAACTCAGACTAATCAAATTGCAGATTCCAAGAGTACTGTATTAGTCATCCCCATCCCTTTTAATTTGTTTAATGGCCTCCTTTTTTCTCCCCCCTCTTGTGTGTGTGTTCTGACTGGCTGTGCAGCGCTTAGGCTCACGACATGTAAATAAAGAATGGATAGGGGAACAGTTCGTCGAAAAGAATAAAGCGTGCCTCCATTCTAAAGTTACATTTGATGTCAGCGTAATTCATGGGACGTGTACTGCAAGCAATGGTGCTTATTATTTCTGCTTAACTGTCTACAGACACAGGAGGAGAGGGAGAGGAAAAAAAAAAGGAAGAAAGAAAAGAAAAGAAGTCTGAATTTACACTTACCGCTTCAAAAGCCCTTTTGTGCGTCGCCAACTTCTCCTGGCTGAAGATGCAGTATTTTGCCAAAAAGTCGACTGCAAGAGCAGACAAAAAAAGGATAAAAAAGCCCATAAAAGAACTCTTTTCCCTACTCTTCCTTAAGCATTTCTGTAAATTGCCAGAAAGAAAACTGTATTTTAAAATGCACAACAACTCTGGGCACAGAAATCTTCTCTTGTAGAAATTTCGATTTATGGTTTGCTTCTGGAGCTTTGGGGTTTTTTTTTTTCCTTACTATTTCTTATTTGGAAAAGTCTTTTCACCTGGCCCAGGGCACAAAGTCAAAGTTAGCTCTGAATAGGAGATGTTTAACATGTATAACGCATAAGAGCTCCATCCTGGTTAGGCGGTAGTCTGGGAGCGTGGCGAGGGCTTGTTGTTGTTTGTTTTAAATGTCCCAGAAAAGAACCTCTTCAGACTCTAGCTCTGCAGAGCAACATCCTCCATGTATACTCCCAAGTCCAAAGGTTCCAATAGAAATTAAATTCCTTTGGTTTGTTCTAGTCAGAAGAAACAAGTATCCCAACATAAACTTTTCTCTTTTCTCTTCCAGTATTAAGTAGCTATATCACAGAAATTACATACCTTTTCATATTTCTTTCTCAAGACTGTGATCAAGTAGGACATATTGGACTACAAAAATACCATGTGTGACTCTCCTCAAGTTTTTTTTTTTTTTTTTTCTTATTTCCAGACCTATCATGCAAGAAGACAAGGACCTTGAGTTATTTGGCTGTATGAAGTCGTCCTTGCTTCCTCACACCTAACACAGCATGAAAACTGATGGAAGTGGGATGACAAAATTGGAGGGAAATGTCAGATCATGCCACAAATGCACGCTGAGCTCATGAGTTCTGTGGATGGTACCAACTACATCACCTCTGCATTCAAATTCCTCCTAACACTTGTTTGTTCCCTTCCTATTTCTTTCTTCATGTCCTTATGCTGTTGTTTCTATGATTTCATCATCACCTTCATATGAAAGAAACTGTATTTTCACTTCAAGGGAAGCTGCCAGCAAATTCAGAACCTGATGGGGAAAAAGTGTGGGGATTCGGCTCTTCTAATTTCATATTCATTTAGAGTGAGAACCAGAAAACAGAGGTAATAATTTGCAATAGCGTGCCAGAAAAAAAAAAAACCTGAATTATTACTGTTATCATCATCATCATTATCAAACATTATTTTACCGTAAAGAGAAAAGTAGTGATTCACAAGGTTGTGCCAATGCAGTATTCATACTGGTATCTAAACAAGCTCACAACATAAATCTCCTGCTTCTTTTTAAAAGAGTACATTTGTCTTCAGGTTGTGTTTCGGAGCTTGTGCAAGAAAGGTTCCTATTGGGAGGGAAGGCTCATTGTTTGTTTATAGCTGTGTCCTAAACAGTACAAAAGGACAAATAAAGATGCCTAAATACCATTGTTTCTTATCCTATACACTCCAGATGAACCAAATCTGTACAATAACAATAGCAGCAAAAATATCTTGGCTTTCCACGGCAAAACAGCAACAGAGGTTTCTATTTCAAGCACAAATTGACAGATGCTCCAAGATTGTTGCTATCACATGATGTGCTTCTGAATTCCAAACTAAACTACAATACTGAAAGGAATGAGAAAACTAATTTCTGACAAAATTGGGTTTGCACATATCTATCTTACTGGCAGCTGCTAAGAAAGATTTAAGTCAAAAAGCACCTACTGCACTAGTGCCATAGCTTTTGGAAAAGAATTGCAGCATGCAATACCAAGCACTTCCCCAGGACCTAAGACCTGTTTTCAGAAGTTTCCCTTTGTTGTTTGCACACTGACATGGGCTTGGGAGATGTAGATGTTCCAAACCTCGGTGAAGCATCACTGATAGGATGGTCTGCATTGGCGCCATCTGGTGATCCCGGAAAATATCAAACCATAGAAGAAAATGTGTCATGTTTGGTTGTAATAAAATCCTGACGTTTCTGCTCACCAACTATTTCATAACATCACAACCTCACTTTCAACTGAGTTTCTGACCAAAGAGCCCTGTAACAGTTTTGGGAGGGGGAAAAGGGAGGGTCATCTCTCTACCAAAAATAGAGGATCAGGAAGGCAAGCTTTAGGTTTTATTTAACCAATTTTTAAGGTCAGATTAGGCTCTTAGATCATCTACTCTGATTCAGTGCATAACAAATGCCAAAGGAATATATCACATATCCCTGTGTAATCGGTCCAATTGTTTGCACCGAGCTAGAGCACACTTTTCTGGAAGAGTGTCCTGTGCCGATCTGAAGCTGTCAGAACACAGAGAATCCCATACGAATGTATGGTACGTGATTTCTAAGGTCAATGTTTGGCTTACAAGTCACTTGAACTTGCGTTTAGTCTCAACAACAGCAGTCTTCTCAAGGTTAAAGAATCCTTAAATATCCAATATATCCTCCCTGTAAAATTACTTACATGCTGTAGTAAAGTTCACATTCAAAAGAAATTAAGTGGAGCCCTGTCAGTATTTCTGTCAGACATTTTTACAAATCCGTAAAGGATTTTTCAGTGATTTTTGTCCTCCCCACAAACATTGACATTTTTAAAACATGGACACCAAAACTGTATGAACAGCCTCACCAAGAACATAGGTCTCTTCTTACATATTATTTCCCTCCTGTACAGGCAAAGGGGCAAACAAAGAGTGCCATTTGCCATTCCAACCTTGGGCAATAATTTTGACTTTAGGGAACGGGCTTTCTGCAGTTGTGTTCCTCATGCATCTGTTTCTCTCTCTTTGTTTATTCACCCTGTCCCCAGGAAGTTTCGAAATCGTCGATCAATTTTGACCAAGTGTGATGGAGGCGTAGAGGTTTGACAGGAATTAAGTACCTACAAGTTTCATGAAAATAGGCAGCAGAGTAGAGGGAGGGAGGGAGGCCCTATTAATTCTCTCATTGAGGGAAAGACCTCAGCATGAGCTCAACCTTTGTTACAGCCTGGAAATCCACACGAGAGAGAGACCCTGGAAAGCAGCCATCATTAGTAGCACCGCTCATGGAACCACCTGTTTAATTAATTATTCTCTGCCTTAAAGAACCGTTTAAAAACAGCTCCATAGCTTTCAATATAAGCTTGCTTGCAGTGCCCCCAGTAGGAGTCATAGAGATTGAGGTCAGGGGAAACTGGGCCCCACATGCATTGTACCTCTCATAATGCATACCCCTAAAAGGCTGCTAGAGGTCTTTGGGCTTCGGCAGACCCCAAAGCGGGTCTGCCATATTTGTCCCGCTGTTGCTCAGTACTTTACAGCCAGGCACACTTGTCTGTCCTACCGCCGTCAGGCTCCGTCTCCACTCCCTGTCTTTAAGAGAGAGCCCAGAGCTGGTGACAGAAGTGACTGTACCCAAAATCACACTCAGGCCCTCTCTCTGCAGCTATTCAGCTTGGACAGAGCTGAGGAAAGCCTAAGAAAAATCATCTGCCAAACTCAAAAGAAATCTGTGCTGAGCAGGTCTGTACTGAAACAGTGTCACCAACTGGACAGGTTTCTGGGTTGGTGAGAGGGTGCATCCCTCAGGCTGGACTGGTTAGTCACCCTGTGCCAAATGTCAAGTCTTGACTCCAAAGCATGTAAGTATTCTAGCTTTGCAGCAATGTAGTTACAAGGATATTAATTAGATCCTTAGGTTGATGTAGAATAATGTACTTTTGCCTAATATTGAGGAATAAAAAGACTGTTTTTATTTAAATGAGAAATCATTCTAACCAGACATTTCAGAGAGGACTGCAAAACTAAAATTTAACCCCCTAAAAAAAAAAAACTGTAGCTACTACTAGAACACTTTTCTAGTCCAGTACTTCTAACATCCTACCTCAAAAAGGCAATTAAGAGAAAAACAACATATATTACTGTGGTGGGGAACAGGAAAATTAATCTTTGCTCCTTTGTTCACAAGCTGTGCACCACCTGTAGCATATACTCCATGCACACACTCATGCCTGTGTAACTGCTTTCTGCACACCTCTTGTGTGCTTCCTAGAGTACACAGGAGATGTCCCACGAAAACAGGCATAAGTTTGCAGAGGTAAAGGGTTCGGTAGCTGAGTATGAACAAGGGTAGTCAGGGAAAGGGCATGTAAGATGCCAGGGAAATAAAAAAAGGACTCAGGACACACCCGGAGGAGTGCCCAGGCTGGGGGAGACTCACATGGGGACCTCGTGGCCGTGCAGAGCTCATGGGCCACGTCAGCGCAGCACGCCCCGTTCCTGAGGAGGGGAAGGTGGCTCACTTTGCTTTTGTAAAATGAAAATCTCATACTCACAGTAAGCTTCTTATATTAAAGGAATATTAAAATTGAAAAGTCAAGTACTTAAAGGCTAGGAAATTACAGAAAATACTACTGTGCTGCATTCTGAAAGGCCGTGTCATGATGCAAGAAGGAGGGTACAAGACAGATTATTCTGGAAACTTTAGCTTTAGCATTTCAAAATGTTTTGAAATAAGAGAAGAACTGAGGCAGCCATAACATGAAGTCAGTAGCAACCTCTGTTCCTACCCAGCTCCGTAACTTCCGCTCAGTTTTTTATTACATTTGTTATATGTTCTTAAAACTATAAAGAAGTTCTTGTAACATTTTATGAACATCAAAGGTTTAACCCTCCTAACTCTCCCTGAACTACACATTATTCCCCTTTTACAGATGAGGAAATCAAGAGATCAAGTAACATTTCCAAAGCCAGTAAACACAGTGGTAGCAGACACAGAAAATCGCTGCTCTTCAGCACCGTGGTTTAACTGGAGACAATGGTCTCCCATGGGATATCTGTGTCAGAGCTTTGAAGGACATCAAACTACACCAGGCTGTCAACAGAGATAATGGAATAATTGGCAACTGTGTCTATGATGCTTTTCCTTTCAGGAAAGCTGGATTAGGATCTGCAGCCAATTAAGTAATGCTGTTGACTGGGCAATCATAGATGTTTATGAGACAGATAGAAAGGAAACTACAAGGGAAAGAACAATCAGGGGCTCAATTAAATACCAAAACTAGTACACCACTTACGAGGACTTGAAGAAGCTTTGCTGGAACAGAAACTACCTTAGGCTGGGACTTGAGCATTCAAATATCAGGACTGGGAAACCAAATCTTCAGGTTCAGAGCAACAATTCTGGAATACCGCTATGCAATTTATTGCATCTGTCCCTGCAGTTAACACACTTGCTCTTCAGAACCAAGTATTTCACATGGAAGCAGGGGGTAGAAGAATAATGTGTAAAGATATAAGTTGAATGTCAAAAGTACATGCACAAGCATACACACTTCTTCACAAAAATCAGCCCATTTTAAAGAAAGTCTATCAATACTTTGCAAATGCAAGGAAATTATTTTCTTATCTGCATTTCATTGGCTTCAAAAACTAGTCTTAATATTTTCAACCAAAATAAATTATTTTTATGTACACTGTTACAAGAAAAATATGAAAATTAATTTAATTAGAAATGCTTCCTAAATGGGGCTTTTCCAACATTTTTACAGATTTTCAGTGTTTGTTATGAACTGTGTGCAGTGCTAGACTTAATACATCACCACTGTGTAGATAAAAGTATAAAATAGGTTTGAGAGTCTGTAAAGTCTGTACTCCCATGCTACACAAGTAAAAGCAAATTGAGTCACATAACAATACAGTTTCATATGAAACAAGAGACCTCTTTTCTAGGGTAAGGGGCTCCAAAGGGCATCTCCTTTTACAGGCCTCTCCAACAGACACTCCTGCAACATCTAGGTGTGGCATCTGTGAGGCGTTGTAAATAAAATAACTCACCTTATTCCCCCTTAAAAAGAAATACACCTTATAAATGTAATATTCAGACTTTGATCTGAAGCTAGTTTCTCCTCACTTTCCCCCCTTTCTTTTCTCTCTCACACACCTACACATAAACACAGAAATCTTTATATTTTGGATCCCTATCCCTAGGTTATGCACGTTACCCATTCTTCACAAATAAGGATGTGAATGTCATTGTAATAGCAAGGGACAGCCAGTCTGCAGTTCCTAAAGCTCTACCATGCAATAGGAAAGGCCAAGAGATAAAAAAAAAATCAGTTGTATATCACCAAACTCAGCCTCTCTGGGCATAAATATATAAATTCAGTCAATGAGATAAAGAGTGCATAGGCAAGAGAAGATTCTCCATAAAGTGAGTCGTAACTGAAAGAGAAACAGAAGGTCTATGAGTGTCCCACACGTGTCCACTGGATGGGCAGGACAATCTATTTCACAGCACCCATTGCCCTTGATAAAACTTACGTGTTACCGTATTGTGTAGCTCAAATAATGATGTATGTTCTGAAAAATTCATTTCTCTCAAGTCTCCATTCTTTTGGGAAAGGCATAGTTTTCTGACACCAGTTTTTTCTTTGCCAGCCCAGCTGCTCTGTCCAGTCATGCTTTCCTGACATATGTCGTGCAAGCCAACAGGCCAAGTCTGTCTTCACTTTTATCAAAGCAGAAGTAAATCTGCCCCTTTCAGACCCTCCTAAAGATTTTTTACTGACTTTCAAACATGACCTGGTTCTAAAACATCAGGCAGACCTTCTAATTCACACTGCTCCTGGATCATGCTTTCCTGGTTAGGCACAAGCATAAGAATAAGGATTTATGTTATTATTTTTATGTTAAGTTATTTTGCTTTACTTCATTAGGTCTTAAGCCTTCGGACTATATTAAAGTTTGATAGTATTGTACCTTAATACAAGGCTTTGCAACTCAGTTTTCCTCCAAGATGCTCTGTCCAAAGAGCTGTGGGTCATTGGACACTTTTCAGTTTCTTCGCATCAAAAAAGCATAAGCAGAAAAAGCCTCAGCGATCCTGTTTTATGAAAACAAACAGGTAACCCAACTCACAGTAGATACTTTCATCCTTGGCATGGATGTGAAGGGTTACTAGTGAGTGTGAGAGAGCTTGGGCGTTTAATTCTTCACTTGCGTGAACTTCTGGGGTCAGCTGGCAAAAACTTCATCTAATCAAATCAATTCCAAGGCAGCGCCTGTCTTGCCAGGACAAAATGGGAAGCCTTTGTTCCTGTGGGACTCGGGCCTTATCAGCCCATTCTGTCACTCATACTTCCTCAGTCCACTTGCAAATCCTCCTGGATTTATTGCAGATGTATGAAGCTTGCTGGAAATAATAGTACAAGCAAAGAGGCTAGTCAGCTATCAACTCCAAGCTCTGGGTAATACCAAGGGGAAATTACTCACACAAAAGGTGCACTGGGGTGACAAATGAAGAGCGCGCTTTGGCCCACTGAAGATGCTAGGAGCTCGGACAAAGCTAACCCACTAATACCAAACAGCTCGCTTTATCTGATTACACATGGAGTGCTTGCCTCCTCTTCCCCGATACCAGCACCCTGCCCATTCCTCGTCCCCCTCACTTTCCTTTAAAGGACACAGGTTCCTTTCTTATATGTAGTGTAGCATGAAATGGTAATCTACAGTGGGAATCTGTCTAAAAGATCACTATCTTCTCCTCTCCTTCCCCAAAAGACACCTTTAATGTTTAAGCACAGCAAAATGAAAGTGTTCCTCGACAAAACAGGAGGAATGTGAGCAGAGATTTATGCCATGCTTTCCCATATCTCCTACCCACACCACTGAGACAAGGAAATAATTCTTTTGCCCCCTTTTTAATATTTGAGAGTTTCCTTCACCCCATTGTTGTATACTCATGCTTCACTTCTTTATCTTTTTTTTTCCTGAGGGTTATGAACACATTCCAGGGGCTGCATGGAAAGACCAATTTGGTCTTTGGATCAGTTAGTAAGAAGTACAGCCCACCAACCCCACCACTACCACTGTTTCCTCCCAGGAAAGGATGCACCATGATGCCAGCATGGGCTGAGCCTCCAAAGACCTGACTGCCCGGGCTCTTTTGAGTGAGTGACACAATATCGCTTTAAGCACAGCAGCAACATCTAGGTGTGCTGTGAAGGACCCCAGGCAATTTGCTGACTCCCATGAGGCTGAGCTCCTTAGTCAAATGGTGGGTAATTTTGGAAATCTGCTCACCTAAAGCTCATAAAGTGCTTTGAGGTAAATGAGCACAACAGACGATTTAAACTATATCAGAAACAAAAGAAATCCTAACAATGGCATTAGTCTACTGACAGTAAGAGGAAGGAATATAAATGCCAATAATAGCAACAAAGAAAAAGCAGAAGTGCTTAATATATAGCCCTTTGGCATAATTAAAAACCCACAAAACTGCTATACTGAGCTCACTCATGTAATGAAATCATAGGATGATCATGAAGTACCTTCCATTATAATAGTAGCTTATGGGGATATTAAAAGGCAAACACAAAAGTTAGACATCAGCCAACCTGGAAACTTGTTGCCAAGAGTTTCAACAGAAATCAGAGCAGTTCTTTGGCTCCTCATTAACCAAACACCGAGGAAGCGCCAGAACTGGGAAGAAAGCTAATATTGTGCCACTGTTTAAAAAGGGTAAATGGCACGACCCAAGTAATTATAGACCTGTCAGCTTGACATCAAACCCAGGCAAAACAGTGCAGCAGCTGATAAGGGATTTGATTAATAAAGAATGGAAGGAGGGAAGTATAATTAATGCCAGTCAACACAGGTTTATGAAAATAGATCTTGTCAAACTAACTTGATTTCTTTTTTGGATAAGATTACTGGTTTGGTTGATATAGGCAATAGACTTAGGACTTTTACTGGTATTTCACTTGGTATCATATGAAATTTTGATTAAGACACCAGAATGACACAAAACTATCTTGCTACCTATTCAGTGGTTTAAAAATTGGCTGACAGGTCTAAAAATGTAATTAAAAATGAAGAACATTTATTGAGCTATATCTTGGCCCACTCCTATTTAACATCTTTGTCAACGATGCAGAAGGAAAACTTGTCACTAAAGAAGACCACAGAGGCCCAGTTGCTAAGGAGGATGATAAATTATTAAGCAGCTTTGTTGCTAATCCAAAGTAATCTGGATGGTTTAGTGAGCTGAAAACAGGAAAGTGAGATGAGCTTTGAAGTGACCAAATGCAAAGACTTCCTAATAGAAAGATCCGAGGGTCATAATGAATAGTCAGCTGAACACAAACTTCCAGCTCAATACAACAGCCAACAGCTCTAACACAATTTCATATGAATAAATAGGAGAATATGAATGAGGTCTAGATTTGTTACATTATTTCTGGCTGGAAACAGAGTCCCTGGAGATGCTCTGTAAGTCCTGATTTCCTGACCATGTACACTGAACAGACTCAAGACTAAGCGTTTTGCTGGTACCCAGATAGCATGTAAGGCAGAGCTACCAGAATGACAGCTCTCCCTTATTGAACTGTTCAGCACACCTGCCCAGCAAGCATTGCTTCCATCTGGAGCTGCCCAAGTTGGATAAAATGCCTACAACATGCCCAGGTCGCCTCCATCCAGATTGTACCACAGTTTGTGCAGTTTTCCATGAACACAATTCTGCTGTGGTTAGCCCTTTCACTGAGATCATAGAAGTCCATGGCTTGGGTTCCTTCCTGCTCCCAAGAGGAGGTCCATGCTCTTTTTTCCATATGGGTAACGTACACCGTCTGTAGATGGTGTTACAAATTTGCCAAAGTCTTCCAAAACCAGAACCCGCATGAGAATCTTGTTACTTGTCGTTATTACGGCACTTGGCCAGTCCAACACGGACAGAGGCCTGAGGTAGTCTAAGGTCTGCTGTGTGGATGATAGTTCAGGTTACGAAACTCTCACAGAGGCAGCCCTTGGAAGTGAGCAGTGCCCACATAGCCTTGATGAGATATTGATGCCAATATTGCAGAAAAACTGTCCAATTCCCTCTTCACAGTCCACTTAAGAGGGCACCAGAGAAGAGCCATGCCACACAATGTCAGCAGAGCAATGTTCTTAACTACCTAATAGCTGAAGAGTCTCTCTTCATGACACTGAGTGATGATTATATCAGAGATACTCTGAGAAGCAGAGAAGCTTCCAGGCACCCTCCCAGCCTGAAGTTAGAAAGTTGCTCCAACGGTCTTCATTTAGTGAATTATTTCACTAGGGCAAAGATTAGGACCAGGCATTCACTGGTTTACACCATTTCCAGAAAGTCAAAGTGACAACATCTCAGATAACAAGTTGGAATTTGCCATCAGATCAAATTGCTTTCAGTTCTATGTAAGGGAAAAAACAGGCTCATGACACCACAGAAGTTAAGACACACTCAAACTGCTGTTGTAATTTCTGTTGATGTGCCAGATGCCTTGTGATGGAGATAGATTAATAAGCAGTTGCTAAATTTCTCATTTTAACTTCATGCAGAAAAAAAATAAAAGTAATTTTTCAGTTTATTTTAGGGTTCTTTAGGTACAGCTCTATTTTAGATTTAATACAAACATTTATTTCTATCCATATTTTTCACACTAAACAAAACCCCAGCCTTTGTTATATTTTTATGGGACCTGTTGTTCTTTCAGAGGTATCTTAATGCATATTGTTGTTTCTGTTTGAGCAAGTGTTGCTCATTTTGTCAAAAGCAGATGGTGTTTTGTTCCAAAAATAAGCAACATCCAACTGTTCATTACGGAGGTGTGAAAGAAGAACGGCCTGATGCACGAACGCAGTTTCTCCCTCCTACTTCCCCTTGCTGCCCCTCTGGTGAAAGGAACTGCTGCTGTCTCGTTATAAGCCTGCAAATCTGTGGAGTTCGCACTGTCGCTCTTCCAGAAAGGACACACAGCTCCAACAGGCATCCCTGCCAGAGCACAGCAGTAGCTAACCCCTCCTGCGAGGACAGCCCAGAGGGCTTTGTAAGAGCTTCTTTGCAGCCCACTGAAGGAGGGAAAGCACTGCTTACTACCTAATGTTAGCAGCTAGCCTAAATTAGGACACATCAGGCTCCCTCTGTAGTCAATGGAGAGAAGTAGGCTTTTCCAGACGGGTAGCAGAAACTACATGTCTCTGCTGACAGCCTATAAAGACTCATTTCCAACTTACAGTTTCAGGGGAAAATGAGGTCTCTACTCTGCTGATCTCCCTCCATGTGCCCCTGGGCTGGAACAGCAGCTACACCGGGTCTCAAGGGGTGGATGCTCCCAGGCAAATTGCTCTGAAGATCACAGGGGAATCACTGGTTTCCAGGACTGGGCTCTACCAGGAGGAGGGAAACGTGTCAGGTGTGAGAGGACAGATACAATCTGACTCAAATGTAGGAGCTCAGGACAGGACATAGAAACCACAAGGAGCCAGTTCTGGATTCATATGGTCATCTTTGTGAAAATAAAGGCACATCATTTTAAAAATTATCTATAACAACCTGAGCAAGGACAAAGACCATCAGTCTCTCTTTTCTCGGAACAGCGCGTGCCATGATCTCAGACACCAGCTCTACACCTGAGGCTTACTCTCCAGGGTTAGGCAAAAATGCCCAGGAGCACAAGATCATTGGGCACTTCCAGCCAGGAGCTGCACTGCGCTATCAGTGCACACCTGTGACACTAGCAGCAAGCCCTTCCTTGGCATTTGCACCTCTGCTGTGGTGGTTTTTGCATAGTTCTAGCTGGGGCTTTCTCTGGCCTCTGCTCCACCTCGACAAGCCTCCTTATGGCGCAATTGAGTCAAGGCCCAGTTGCTTTGATTTGATTAAACCATTAGAAAATGTTAATTTGGCCAAACTATCTAGCAGCACACCTTTAAATCCCCTGCTAGATAAGGACCCTTAATGACTTCTGAGGGCAGCTGCCTTCCTGCAGACAAGGCTCAGCAAGGGTCTTGGAACACCAGCCATTGAGCTATGCCAAATAGTAGAATCTGTGGCATCTGGGAATATATTTTCTGAATAAAGTATTTTTAAAAGATAACCACTGCAGGGTTCCCTATTATGTTTTTAAAATACTCCCCGTTTGCTTAGTGTTTATCCAGAAAAGCTAATTATACTTGTCTCTTAATGTAAATTACTGGATAAATAAACACAGAAATAGGAGCTCAGTGACTGCTATGCTTTCTTTAAAATGCTGCCTGAAGGTTCATTATGCTAAACACAAAAGAGAAGGGAACTTCTTACAATGCACTTATTAAAGGCACATTTTATACAGAAATGATTGTAGCATGATTGTACAATAGCATATAATTTGCTTTGTTGGCATTTTCAGCGTGAATCTTGCCGACAGCAAGCGTGGATGAGAAAAGGGGCTGCAGGGCCGCTGCTTGCGCTGTTAGGAGCTGTCAGCAGCAATTTGGAGGAGGAGGATGCCCCAGCCCAGAAGAGGAGCACTGGCAAAACACACGCGGTTGACAACAGGGCAAGAAACCTCACAGCTCGTTTGCACCCACCTGTATTCCTGCGACAGTGGAAAATCTCAAATTGGTGCTGACACCTTGAGAGACTTACGTGACACCACTATGATCATTAACAGCAGAACACGCTCTAGCAAGTCTCCAGCTCTACAAGTTAGATCCAAACCAGGTGTGAACACACAGCTGTGTTTCTGTCAAGGCAGCCAGAAAGGTACAACATGGAGGTATGCGACACTAATGTCCCCATGCTGGCTTAATGTCACCTGAAAGAGGATATCTTTTTGACCCAATTTAGGGGAAAAAAAAAAAGTGGTCCAGATGATCATCACCTTACATGACATAAAACTGGCAAGTACAATATTGACCCATTAAAACAGATCATGACTGTGCACCACAGTCATGGTACTTCTGACACAGCTGGAGGAGGCTTAAAGTCAGTGGTACCGTATCATCCACCCACCACCTTGGGAGCAAGTTTCCTGAGAAGCAACAGGGAACACATCTCAGTGGGGTTTTGGGTTGTGGTTTTTTTCTTGTACAGATACAACAAAATAAAGGGAAAAGCTACTGGAAGAGGTAAATATAAGGATGATATGTGAAATTGGTCACTGAAATGCTTCTTGACTATGAACAGGAAACACAGTAGGATGCTAATTTAGCCCCATTTTAGTTAAATTTAACATCTACAAGGCCCAGATGCAGTTTTCCCTGCACAGTACTAAAATAGCTCCAGAGCTGCCCAAACCATGACATATGCAGTGAGGAAATTGGGCTGACAAGGCCAGGAGGGCAGGAACTGCTCTGGGCATTTTTCATGCTTGGCCATGGCCAGGCTGCAGGTCGCTGAGTAGATTGAAACACTCACAAAAGACATTTGTCTTCCACCTTTCTAGCTTCTTGAGAGACTCTTATTTGCCACCAGTTTCAGTCTGATGGATGTTTTAACTTTGTCAAACTGTTCCTAAGAATCGTGTATTAGTTTGCACTGCCTTTGAAACTTGGTTTTTACCCTGAAAGGGCAGGAAGTGGGGATTAAGTCCATTAGATGTTGTTTGAACAACTCTCTTTTCACTCAGCGTTGTGACTCTGCAGTCTGCCAGCACATTTCAGCCTCTTTCCAGGAACTGGCACCGTGGGGCGAAGCGTGGCTGGCTGAAGACCTGGCATCTGCGCTGACTTTCATAGGTACCACACTGGGAGAATCAGAGAAGGAAACTCGACGGCAGAGGAGGAAGAAATGTCCCTGGCATCACCCTTTGCAAGTGGGGCATGGAGGACCTGGTTTTCAAAGAAGTTCTCTGCTGCCTGTGGGAAACAAGAGCAAAGTACATTATTCGACTGGAAAACGTGACAACCCAATCATCCTGAAGGGTACTATTATTGTCTGCTTAACATGCTTTACAGTCCCAATGAACAGGGAAGGCTGGCTGACAAGTGTAGTATGATGTATCTAATGGCTCAATACTACCGTGATGGATCCATAAAAGGAATCTAATTTCACAGTTTGAGGGAAATACAGATCATACAGTCGGCACTTTAAGGCCAATGATTTCAGCAATCTGGACAAATAATTCCAGTTTAGGGTATTCTGGTGGGTCAGCATTTTGCTCTATTTGTTGCTGCCTGATTTAAATCTAGGACCTAATAACGCAGCCTGTGAAGGCTTATATGTTACAGGATGCAAGTCTTATTTGCCAATCACACAGTGACATCAGCAAGGATGTTTTTAGTTCTAATCAGATGAAATAGAACATTTGAAAACTCTTTGGGCCAGGTTTATATAGCAGAGCAGCCTGAACTGCACATGCAAAAATTTGTAACCTTCATGCATGTCACTGGTGCAGATTCAGAATTTCTTCTGGGCAATTGCACATGACAATCCAGTTATTTCATACATACAAATTGTTCCAATTGTGTAAAAGGAAGGCTTGCTCAGGTTTTGAGTGTATTATGTAGTTTTGAAAATAAAACCCCTGTCTCTCTTCTGCTATCATGAAAAATATCACTTTACAGAGGACATAATCTTCAGGACTGTATTCCTGCAGATTAAGGGTTATTTGATAATCACAATCATGTCTTAAGTATGGCAACATAGAAGAAAACAGTGGGGGCAGGAGTTTGTTTCTAATGGTGCAGTTACCCTCTTCCTGTTTGATCTCTGGAATCAAACACAAGCTTAGACATAAAAACTCGTCGTTTTGGAAGATGCACATGGTCATATTTTCAGTACCTTGGCAAGGGAGATCTGAGCCTTCTTGAGTTTTGACTTAATGTGAAAGACTCGTGCTTCTTCCTCCTCTTCCTCCTGTCGCCACTCCACATCTTGGGTGTTTCTGTAATCCAGGGTGGGTGGGCTACCCAAGCCCACATGAAAGACCTCATGCAGGCCTTTCGCAGAGTTCAGCAATCCCACCTCCAGTGCAAATGCTGTCTTTCTTTTCATGTGAGTCTTCAACTGATTCTTATAATACTAGATGACAAAAGGTAAATCATGCATAAAGGTATAAATAGTGAAAACTGTTCCAAGTCAGAAAACAAAAGATTAGAGACTAGATGTGCATCTCTTTTGGCCCTTTCTTGTGAAAAGTTAAGAAAAACACGATGTAACAGTTCAAAGCACCGAGTGTTCCTACTTCTGCAAAAAGGTGCGTACCTCACGTTCCCAGTATTGGGAGTATTCTCATTTCAACTATGCTCTCTGAAACTTTGCACCACTACCTTGGACTATGTTACTGGAATAATGAATGTCCATACTCTGTTCATGAAAGTCTGGAAGATTCATCTTATTGAGCTAAACTTGCTGCTAGGAAAAAAAAAATCTGCCAAATCTGTCTAGAGTTCAGCCTTTTATCATTCAAATCTATGCTTGAGCAGTTAGTTTTATCTGGCACTTTATTCTGTCCATTAGGAAGCCTTTAGCTTGCTGGCCATTGGGTAGGGATGAAGGATCTCTAAAACCCCCTTGGCATCCTACGTGCAAGGAGTCTGCCCAATGTAGCTACCCTTTCAGAAAACCAAAGACTTTTTTCACTTGGAATTAAAAAACTGAGCCAGACAATAAAAGACCATGGTTGGCTTGCTAGGAGCTCAAAGCAAATATATCAATACAAGGACCAAGATGATATTTTTCCTGCTAGCTGAAGCAAATGGGGATGGTTGCAACGGTGTGGGAAGCATGGGCTTTGCTGAATTATTTTAATAAGTTAAGCACAGAATGCCACTGGTCATCTAATTCTGCTAAATTTATACCACTATTTATTTCAGGAGGTGATTCCTGTGAATAAAGTGAGCAGGATTTGGCTTTGGTTCTGGATAAGTGAAGAGGATACCAAAGCGTAAAATGGTAGCTTAGAATGACAGAGGAGCTCCTAACTCTGGGAAGCCCATTTACACCAGCCAGCATGGTTCAGACAAAGTGCTAAGGGGGGACATGGTCCCTTTCTGAAAAGAAAGAAAGAAAGAAAATTGCCCCTAAAAGAAAAATCCATAATCAGGAGAACCATCAATAGAGGAGATTCCTCATTGGTGAGGTATCTTCTTTCGACTGAGAAAATTCCCTACATTTGCTGATTCTAATCCAGCTGGCCTGACTTGGATTTGTAACCACCAGATGCATTGCAAACAACTACGGATATTCTAAAGAAAATCAAATAAAGGCTTTTTTAAACCAACAAGTAGCATTCTTGCAGATGGATGCAGAACATAAGCAGTCACAAAATGGATAAAATTGCTGCCCCCTCTCTCCAAAATATTTAAGACGTCTGCATCAAGCTGTCTTTGGTTTGTATACATATCAGATTATAGAAGATCTGCCTCTTTATAATTTTTTTTTTAAAAGGATGGCAGTCTTAGTTCAATAGAGTTAGTGAGACAATCCTTTAAGCTGTGTCAAAATGCCAGTTATCCTAAGATGCCACCCAGATTTGAATAATTTAGAAAGAGACAAAACCACAGAAAGGAGGAATCATCCTTTGACTACTTTTGCTTTTGACACGGCTGCCTCCCTCTCTTTTTTACCAAAGCATCTTCGTCTCTCTATCAGCCATGACAAGTGCCAATCAAACCTTCTGTTTCTAAGGTTCTGGGGGAAAATGAAACATGAAACATTTTCTAACAATCACTGACCAAAGGTCCGCTATCAGTGTGTGGTCTGGGGGAAACCAGCCTTTTCCTTTTTCACTTCTAATCTCTGACCCACTGTTTACCTCTTCTTTTTTATATACTTTAATCTCTTTGTTGTTCCAAAAGATCCTAAACAAATTGTAGGTCAGTGTGGATTAGGTTGCTTTGTTACCAACTATTAGTACATTTACTTTTGCTTTAACATCTTCAGCAACAGCTGAATGTCAAAAAGATCCAGCAAGAGTTTGTTTAATCACAACAAAAACTATACCCACATAGTCTTACAATTGCATTGTCAGCCTCCGCATAAAAAACTGGGATACAATAGAGGACAGTGACCGTGGACCTGCATTGTTAACATGTGTTTTCAGAGGTACTATTCCAGTAACTCAGTATTAGTATAATCACATTCACAGTAACCTTCATTAGATCAGGATAACAATTAAGCTTCAGATATTTGCCTAAGAGTCTGAATTCTGCTCCCATTTGCACAGCAGTTGCACAGGATTCAGAAACAGTTTATGCAGCTTGACAGTTGTGGAAATATTTTTAGTATAAAAATGACATAAAGTTGCTCAGCAAACACGCAAATGTATGCATCAGAATTAAAGAGGGGAATTATTGGACACTGGACTAATTTCAAAGGGATGCATAAGGATCAGATCTCTGAAAGCAAGGTAGACTTCTCTAGACTGAGGTAAGCTTTCTTAAATAAACATTGCATGTGCCCAGCCTATGCTCAGTGAAGAGTATATTGATGTGATTTACATGTAATAGGCCATAAGAAAATAAAAACAGATAGAAAAGGAGAGGAATTTTGTTTAAATTCCACTGACATTGAAATTGAACCAACTTATGTCACCTTATGCATTAGCAAGGCCAGGGCTGGGAAGTTTTTGTGTGATCCCTGCAGCAGCTAGGATCATCTTTTTAACCTGTTGCCCTGTCTTACCTTTCCACATTAAGTTCAAGGTTTGTGTCATCAATTTCAAAGTGACCTTACCAGTCCTAACTGTTTTTTTCCTCTTACCTGCCATTTCTTCCTGTCCTCCAAGCATCACCAGCCATACCCGACCTGGCCCCTATTTGTCCACATCACCGTTGCCTTCCCACAGGTACTTGATATAGGAAGAGACAATCCCAACCTGAACTATCAAATCACTGCCCTCCTCTGCACTAAACTCCTGCCTGCTATTGCCATGTATAAACCCTTCTCATTCCAATTTCTATGGGAAATTGCCCAGACAAAAACT
Source organism: Chlamydotis macqueenii (assembly GCF_036417535.1). Lineage (NCBI taxonomy): Eukaryota > Metazoa > Chordata > Aves > Otidiformes > Otididae > Chlamydotis > Chlamydotis macqueenii. Next base: position 61,850,533 of record NC_141556.1, on the reverse strand, counting down.
GCTAGGATAAGAAGTTGTTGGCAGTATCTGATACACTTGACAGCTTAATAAAGTTTCCAGTTGCTTTTTATTTTAGATCTTTGTTCTGGGGTTTTCACCAGTAACAATAACGTAGTGATATGAAGGCTCATATGTCAGCAGCTATTCATATGCTGCTTTTCACTGACAGAAAAAGAAAACTCATAAAAGTAACTTTCAGAAATATTGGAGTGATTTGGAAATAACGATAACAGATACTGATACACAAATCCATATATAGTATCTTACAAGATTCACCCAAATTTGCCAGTTAGAGTGTTTATGAAATACACTGTCTAGCTGTATAAATATATCGCTATACTTAAGGACAGAGAAAAAAATACACACAAATGCATGTAATATTGGAGAAAAAAAATAAATCATTGAATTATAAACCAGCCAAGAGCTTTTAGGTCCCCAAATCAAGCAATCAAACTTTCAAAAGCAAGTGCTATTTGAGACCAGCCTTCATTCAGCAACCCCTGAGACGTGTAATAAAGGCAAACTGAGAGATCAGAGGAAGAAAACCACCGTACACGAGCAGAGATCAGATAAGAAAAGGGACTAGAAACTGGGGGATAAAGCAGCAGTTTATCAAGGGAATCAGTAGTGTTTATTATTAGATATACAGGCTGGCGTGCTTTAATGAGAATACAAACACAATATGTAAAAGTTAAGAACGCCTTAAGGAAACAATCCTCAGCTTACCTGTACCATCCCGAGTCTTAGACAATTGTCCAGCAAAGTGAGTGTCTGAGTTCTCCAGCACGGATTCAGTTTCATGCAAACCTGTCAGAAAGTGTGACAATAAATGAGATTAAACAAGGGCCACGAGATTTTTATCATATTCTAAACATTAACAAGTTTATCAGCAGAAGTCACCAACCCCTTATTTTACCATAATGGCCTTTGTTTTCCATATTATTCCATTCAAAGATACCTGAAGAAATACTTGACAATAACAGCATTAAAGATTTGACGATCAATGGAATTTTTTTTAAACGATTCTAACATTTAAAAGGCCTTTCAAAAGCCATATCTTTTCTTTTGTTTTCTTCTTTATATAACTAAAAAAGTAAAAGGAAACTGTACCAAAAAAAAAAAGAACTTTAATCTGTATGCTTTCTCTGCTAGTTTTTTTGCATGTTAGCAAGAGTTTCTCTAACAAAGGTGTTAAACACCACGCAAATTTAGCCCAAGTTGCTTCATGCCCCAACAAGTCTCCAAAGCATGGACCAAGCGCATGTTGTCTGCATTAGAACTTCTCTCCCCAGCCACCACAAAGGCAAACGTGGCTCTGCAAGCCACTTCAAAGCAACCTGCCTGAATTTGCAGTAGGAAGCACGTCCACTCGCACGATAGAAAGCTGGTTTTAGAAGATATTCCTGCTAGTCGCCATCAATTGGTATAAATCTGTGTGTGATTCCTGTAGCTTTATCCCTAGTGATGGGGGCCAAGCTCTCAGGTAGGTTTGTCTCAGGCTCTCCCTCTCGCAAAGCCCTCAAATCCAAGCTAAGGGACACAGCAGCCTGGTTGCAGGGGTGGGTTGCTGGACAGACCGATCACAAGCTACAGCACAAATTTAGGTTCAGACCTGAGCCAAGCATGTGACAATGACATCCCTCAAACAAAAAAAAAAAAAAAGCCCACAGGCAACATCACTTCAGTCATCTTACTTCCATTAGCTTTCCCTTCCCCAAGTTTGATCTGCTTTCACTGTACGTTTCACCCTGTTGATGCCAAAAGTTAAGGGTCTTGGCTCCTGCACAGAATCCTTTTGTCTTTACAAAAACTGAGACTGAGAGAAAGGGTCTTTATGTCCCTACAGTACGAGCTATTAAAAACAGATAAATATGCTCACTTGGTGACTTTGAAAAATCTAAAAAAAAGTAAATACCATATTGGTAAACAGCAGCAAGTACTATCATCTGCAAAATAAGCTGAATATTCAAGTCAGTTTATTCAGGTAAAAATGCAAGGAAATGAAAATGCTCTACTTCTGAATGTGAGAACTCTCAAGAGATCTCAGGGGAACAAATTTTAATCTGCATCTTAGTCTACTGCTAAGTCACCTTAAAAAGGCTCATGTTCAGGTCACAGTTGACTGCCTGGTCTTCAGTAAGGCAAAACATCCCAAAGAATCAGGAAGAAGGTGCAAAGACTCTATCTATAAAGACTGGGATAACATGAGCGACATGTTTGCTGGAAGTACATGTACATCTCCTTGCTCCGTGGCAAAATAAAGGAAAAAGGGTTAACTTAAATCATCTTAAGTGAGGCTTTAAGCCTGTTTGGGGCTAAGACCATGCACATGTTCCACTTCTGCATCTGATCTGAAGAGCATCATCTCCTCTATATGTGTTCTCTGAGCATCTCCTGTGCAAGAAGTAGGGAGGATATAAAAACTTCTTAATGAAAGCATCTGTGTAAGTAACAGTGTTCCAGTTGCAAAGCATTTACAGATCAGGATTTCCTTGGTCACTGTCCACTGTAATTAACTTTTTGAGAATATTTGTTGCCAACTACCGCTCATAAATAATCCTGGTTAGATCGGTGTAATTACAGAACATGAACAGACCTTTCGTAAATAAAATACCACTGATGTCTTCATACTAATTGTTCTGTAACTCTAGCCTCGCATGTCCAGGAGTAGCTGTGCTAAAACACTGTAAATCAATTTAGCAGTTCCATTCACACAATGACAGATGCTGTGACAAACAGGATCACATTTCCTACCTAGACAGCCCCTGCTAAGCAGTCAGTTCAAAAAGAGTAATTTGAACAGGTTCACATTAAAAAATACATGATACTACACAGAGGAAGCTGTCACGCTTTTATTTCTGTCCCCATCCCTACCACGACATATTATTCTGTTACACAGCTAAATGTTCTTACCCATGTACTCTAGATTCTGACATTTTTATTCTTCTTTAGCAACAGTATCCTTTATCCACTACTCAGTCTTCCGCTTCTCTTCAAGGAAAGAGCAGCCATCCAATATACATCACAGTTATTATGCAGGACTCTTCCTTTAGTAAGTCAGCTTCAAATGTCTAACATACCTGAGCAGAGCTTACTCAAGGCTTACTAATTTACTTATGAACAAATTGTAAACATGTTAACTCCTTTCTGCAATTAATTTTAATATACTTCAAAATGGTCAATACAATTTATTTCCTCCAATCCCTTGACTATGTCTGAATTTGAGGAATTTTTAGCAGAGGACTTGAAGTGTAGTTCAGTAAAAAATGACATAAAGAAAAAATATTCAGACAGGGTTTGGTACCTCTGCAGAACAGGGTGAAGACTGAAGACTGCTTCTTGCTTGGGAAAAAAACAACAGTTTGAGCATGTAGTGCTTTTCTGTCTTGTTTAAAGCCAGACACCAGTAAGACAAACCGTACATTCATCGACAGAATCATAGAATGGTTAGGGTTGGGAGGGACTTTCAAAGGTCATCTAGTCCAACCCCCTTGCAAGGAGCAGGGACATGTCCGACTAGATCAGGTTGCTCAGAGCCTTATCGAACCTGGCCTTGAACATTTCCAGGGATGGGGCCTCCACCACCTTTCTGGGCAACCTGTCCCAGTGTTCTACCACCCTCACTGTAAAAAATTTTTTCCTAATATCCAATCTAAATCTACCTCCCCCTATTTTAAAACCATTATCCCTCGTCCTATCACAACAGGCCCTACTAAACAGCCTCTCCCCATCTTTCTTGTAGGCCTCCTTTAGGTACTGGAAGACTGCTACCAGGTCTCCCCGGAGCCTCCTCTTCTCCAGGATGAACAGCCCCAACTCTCTCAGGCTGTCCTCATAGGAGAGGTGCTCCAGCCCTTTTATCATCTTCGTGGCCCTCCTCTGGACCTTCTCCAACTGGTTCATGTCCTTCTTATGTTGGGGGCTCCAGAACTGGACACAGTACTCCAGGTGGGGTCTCACCAGGGCAGAGTAGAGGGGGAAAATCACCTCCCTCGACCTGCTGGCCACACTTCTCTTGATGTACCCAGGATGCGGTTGGCCTTCTGGACCAGAGGGGCACATTGCCTGCTCATGTTGAGCTTCTTGTCCACCAGCACTCCCAAGTCCTTCTCCTCAGGGCTTCTCTCAATCCATTCTCCGCCCAGCCTGTATTTGTGCCTGGGATTGCCATAACCCAGGTGCAGGACCTTGCACTTGGCCTGGTTGAACTTCATGAGGTTGGCACAGGCCCACCTCTCCAGCCTGTCACAGTCCCTCTGGATGGCATCCCTCCCTTACAGTGTGTCAACAGCACCACACAGCTTGGTGTCATCGGCGAACTTGCTGAGGGTGCACTCTATCCCACTGTCCATGTCGCCGACAAAGATGTTGAACAGGGCCGGGCCCAACACGGACCCCTGAGGAACACCACTCGTGACCGGTCTCCACATGGACATCGAGCCGTTGACCACCACTCTCTGAGTGCGGCCATCCAGCCAATTCCTTATCCGCCGAGTGGTCTGTCCATCAAACCCATGTCTCTCTAGTTTAGAGAGAAGGATGTCATGCAGGACAGTGTTAAAAGCCTTGCACAAGTCCAGGTAGATGACATCCATTGCTCGTCCCTTGTCCACCGAAGCTGTCACCCCATCATAGAAGGCCACCAGATAGGAGTAGCACTTCATCAGGACAAACCACAGCAACCTTCTGTCCGCATTAGGCAAGAACGTAATATCGGTTGACATGATATTTCAGAGTGCTATTAGCTATACCATCAATTTCCCTTTGTTTAATAAGCTTATAGATCTAGTTTTCATTGACTGTCATAGAAAGTCAATTCAGTTCACATAGTTCAGGAAGCTGATGTACTCAACATGAAGATAGGGTATTTGGTGAAAGGAAAATAGGCCTTTTCAAGTAGGGCTTTAAGACAGCTATCTTATCATTTTGAGAAGTGCTCTATCTAGCAATCCCATTTATTTTTTATAGGTCTTTCCCTCTCTTTTTTAGGAGAAGAAAAGCTGGCAGCACATTGCACTTTGAGCACTACAGTTTCCCTGCTTCGGCTTCCTACCTTATCCGGTAACCAGTAGGGTAAGCAGCAATCTTTAACCAAGGAAGATTCAGATATTTTTATTCCTACTTGCTTATCGCAATGCATTTCAGGAGTAGATTAAACATTTCTGAGGGTGCTTGGTGATTTTAATCCAGCAACTGCAAACAAAAGCGCAATGAGAAACAATTTACCTTCAGAAGTACACTACATCTTACAGTTATCTCCTCATAATGAAGAGATACTCCAGGCTATGTTAGATCTATTCCCACTCCAAAATAAAAAACAAGATCTTTTACACTGATTTCAGTACAGCAAATCAGACACACAGTGCACGTTAGCATCCTCTTAACAGTTACAAAGCTGTCCTACGAAGACACTCCGCACTACATACAAGGACACTCAGACAGAAGATTTAACTGGACAAGGTGCCAAGTGGTCTAAAGTGGTCTGTCCATGAACTAGTGTGTGAGCAGCTACGCTGAGAACAACAATCCATAAACCAGCAGTCTGTGCATGCTGAAACACTCTGCCGACAGCAAGAGGAGGGTGACAGCGTGACTGCATGTCAGCACTCAGCTCCAGGAATGCCCAAACCAGCGGATGGTCATCAAACAGCCCTGCCCATGGTCAAAGGCAGGAAGTAAGGAGAAGAACTTCAAAACTAGGGGTGTCTTACACCTATGCAGTGTTAGTGAGTGCCAGAAGAGACGCATTAACATGTCTCGGTGATCAGCCTTGTACTGACAACCATGTATGATAATGTTCTGGTCTTGTTAAGTGGTGGGGGGGGCCTAAGGTGGTAGTTTCTGTAGGAAACTGCTAGAAGTCGCTCCCCTTTGTTCAGTGGACTCGACCAGGCCTAGGGCGGACCAAGGCTGAGCCAATTGGTAGCAGAATGTTCCGTGATAACGCCTCTGCCGTAAGGTATTTAAAAAGGGGAAAACAGAAAAAGAAAAAAAAGAAGAGAAGATGTGAAGCAGCTGAGTGGGGGCAGAGAGGGGGAGGCGCGAGCCTTGTGGGCCTTGCAGGCCTCACCCTCTGGCCTCCCGCCGGGCAGCTGACTGGGCCCAACTCGGCCTGGCCCGGCTGCAAGAAGTGGAGAGGAGAGGAGAAGTGAATAAGATGTAAAAAAGATCCTGAGAGGCGTCTGCCAGCCTATTGTGAGGAACGGCTGCAGACGCCAAGGTCAGGGAAGAAGGAGGGGGAGGGGTGATGCGGCTTCTGGCCAAGATTGCCCTGCAGCCTGTGGTGATGACCATGGTGCAGCAAGTTGTCCCCCTGCAGTCCATGGAGGTCCACGGAGTGGCAGAGATCCACCTGCAGCCCGTGGAGGACCTCACACCAGGGCAGGTGGATGCCTGAAGGAGGCTGTGGCCTGTGGAGGGCCCGGTGGGGCAGCTGTTCTGGAGGGACTGCACCCTGTGGAAGAGATGACCCACGCCAGAGCAGTTTCATGAAGTACTGTGGCGTATGGGTGGGATCCCACGAAGAAGCAGGGCAGGAATGTGAGTAGTTCTTCCCCCGATGATGAAGCAGCGGCATGAAACAACGCGTGATGAACTGACTGCAACCCCCATTCCCTCTTCCCCCCTGTGCCACTCGGAGTGGGGGGAAGGTAGTAGAGATAATGTTAAGGCTGGGAAGAGGGAGAGGTGGGGGGAGGTTATCTTGTTCTCTGTCTCATTCTCTTGCTAGTTTTAGAAATAAATGAATAGTTTTCCCCAAGTTGAGTCTGTTTTGCCCGTAACGGTAACTTTAAGGATTTCTCCCCGTCCTTATCTCAAACCTTGAGCCATTTTTCTTATATCATCTCCCCCTATTCTCTTGGAGGATGGGGGGAGTGAGAGAGAGACTGCGTAGTCTGGTCCCGATCAGGGCTGAACTACGACACAACCTTGTACTCACAACCATGTATGATAAGCAGGAGAGCAAAGGCACCAAGTTGTAAGTTTTACTCTTCCCTTCTTCCTACAAATGCTAAGCAAAATGATGGTTGATAGTGATTCTGGGCTGCAATGTCTATTCCAGTTAGTTACCTCATATGTGTTAGCTACCGGAGTGCTTCAGTGAGAATAGAAGTACTAACTCTAATACGGTGTTGCCACAAATCCTCACCAAGGAAGCTCTGAATTAAAAAATCAAGCTGGCTGTAACTACATTTTGTAATGTGAGTAGGAAACAATTTTTATCTGAGTCTCCTTTTATAGCCACGATACACACAATTTGCTGCGGTGTCTTTTTTTCCTCTCTCTACGGCTTATAAAACACTTCAGTAAGGGAGAAGTGTAGAAATGTATTCTTAAGTACTTAACAAAAAACTCTCCTTGTTCCCAGAGAACCATCAAAGTCCTAGATCACAGTCACACTGCCCCAGAGGTAGTAATTAGCTTTTGTGTCAAATATATGCCACAGTACTGTTGTTAGTAGTTATTTGCTTTACTTGGGACATATATATACTGGGATGTATATGCCTATAGAGAATGTAACCTGGAGCTTATTCTGCTTATTTTACACTCCCTTTGTGCTTGGGTAGGATGTGTAGCACAACATTGGGAATTCAGGGAACCTCTTTTTCTACCCAAGACCTTTGCTCTATTTATTTGGTTTTGGTGCTGATAGATTTTCTTGATTTTGATGTGTAAATTTTCAAAACATGGGCTTAGCCATAGTTGCAGGATGACAGAAGTGTTAGTAATTTAAAAAACATCTTTAAAATCGCTTGCAACTAATATACTAACAAGAATAAAGATTTTTATCAGCTAAATTTTTTAGCAATAAAGGGAATATGAGTTAGCTGGAGAGGTGTATTTTGACCACTGGAGGGCTCCTACATTTTTTGCCATTACTAAGCAAAAGCATTAAACAGAGTCTGGCCTAATTTAAAGTTACTGAAAGAACAATCTGCAGCTAGCAATGTATTTTATGAATTTCACCTGTATTTCTACTTGGATCACGGTGGGCAGACTGTGAAAGTATTGAACTTATAAATTATTCAAATCTAGTCACAAATGCTTTCCCCAAATATTTTCAGATTTGCAAATTGTTCGTATGTTGACATTCCAGTTGAATATCTGGTTCGCGATTTGCATAGTCACTTCAGATATTAGTGCACCAAAGCCAAACTAAACTACTAATTGTGTGCTCATTTGTATGAATAATTTAATTTGTATATCATAATTCTATGATCATTTGCTAAATAGTACAAATGGGCAGATAAAGGTTACTGAAGACAAAGGAAAAACTGCTGATTTGCATTGCTGGATGAGGCCAGGCCTGCATATTGCTCCTTCCTTCTGCAATTCCATCAGTGACAACCAGAAAAAACATCACTACACTGTTCTTAACCAGAAAAAGCAGCCAGGATTTGCAACTTTGATACCCCAACACAAAATTGAACTGATGTTTTCAGGGACTGCCTGAGCTTTAAAAACTGATTTACAGGCCTCTTTAGGATAGGAAGGCAGGATCCTCTCAGGTCTTTTTGGAAACTGGATAAGTAGTTGTTTTTAGGGTCCAGACCAAACATGTTGTTCTCATGTCACTGACCCTCGTCGGATATGCACATCACACTTAGACTAAATCACAAGCTCTCCTCAGCCTGCTTAACGTTAACAGGTCACTTGATACGTTCAAGCTCTGCTGATTTATAGGATCTGGCCCTATTTACAGTTTAACCCAGTTTCTTCTTGTTCTGGACCTCCAGTGCCTTCCAGGCCAATGGGGCCTGTTGACGCTCCCTGAAACATCTCACGGGGTTTTTTTACGCTACACTTAGACCTTCATGTGGAAGTTACTGTAGCCCTAAATCCCACTACTTTCCATTTCCAGTGGATAAAGATTGTCAGTCCTCTGGAGTCTGCCCAGACATACGTATTCCTCCTGTCTTATCTGGGTTGGTGCTGCTCATGCTACCAGCAGAGTTTTGCTGGGATCTCAAGAGAGGACTACCATCCTTCCTCTTTCTCTTGCAAATCTAACTTCTCTTACAAGACCCGTTTGGTTTTTCCCAATACTTGCAAGCTCCACTCATGAAACAGACCTTTGGTGGGCATTTTCCAGTTGAATGCTGTATGGTTGGCATCATTTATAGGATAGAGCCAAATTAAACATGCCAGGTTGACAAAAATCTCCTACTACAAATTAACAAACTACTTTATGCACTTCTGATGAAAGAAGAATGTTTCATACATATTAAAATGAGAGGTTGCTGGGAGCCTGAGGAACGAAACCCTTAAGTTCTCTGGTTTCTGATAAAACACTGAATCAGTAAATATTTGTCTAAATTATAGGTCGAGCTCATAAAGTAACTGAAATGACAGAATATATTCTCCAGGAGAACAGCAGTAGCACAGGGACAAACTGATTCTCATACATATTTTTTAAAATTTATTATGGAACTTAAACACTTTTAAACATTATGAAGAAACACAGCAGAAAGCTTTCCTCCTTCTCAGGCTTTAATGCAATTTTCTAAAAACAATGCACAATATAGTCACAAATTATCTGCATTTTTCCATTTTCACTCAAAATCTCTAATATTTATCAAAACTTTCACATTGATTTGGAATTACTCAGGAAGGACACTTACCTTAAGCGCATTTACCACTTGTGGGTGGACACATCTGTGGTTCTAGCAACATGACACAGCTTGTCTGCTTTGAAGCTTTGCCCCAGTGCTCATCGATGCAATAAAACCCAAGTATCTGCAGGATAAAAGAGACTGGCAATAGTCAAGTCCTTAGTAAATTTTGAGGAGCCCCTGTGGCTCTTTTGCTTAGGAGTATAGGAAGTTCTTCCCACCATCTGTGCTAGTTTAGTACAGATCTAAGCACAGAGGAGAAGACTGGATTCTGTCACAGTTCAGAAATTATCTCCAGGTTGCTTCCCCTCCTCTGGCCATGCTTTCTTGCCTCACTGCCCACAGATTGTTGTAATCTCCTCTGTAGGGTATAACTGTCTTTGAAGCACAGATTGGACAGCACTGACTTAACTAGGGTGAGTTTTCCTAACAGAAACTCATTCCAATAGAAAGACTCTGCCTGGCTCATATTTGGGGGTCTTTTCTTTCTCCTCAGATAAATACAATTCCCACTCAAAAATTACCAAAATAATTGAAAGTTACCTTTTGCAGTTTTGGCTAAAATTTGGCCAAAAAAAACCTCACACCAAAATAGTTTTTCAAGTTCTCATTGCTGCACTCTTTTTCAGTCCTTCGTATCTACTGCATTGCACAGACTGTATCTGCTTGTAGACCACGCAGACCCACAGGTCCTGTGTAACCTCAAGGGACACAAGACTGTTTTCAGCATCATCAAACTCTTCCCAAAAGGTCTCACACTGGTGACACTCACACGTATGAGTCGAACGCAACACAAACAACAGCAGGCAGAGGACACTGTCTCTTACGCTCAAAAAGTGCACACAGCTACAGCTCAAGTGTCAGGATAATCATTGGAAGAACTGAGCCTGTAACCCTTCCACGAGCTATTCTGATCCCATCTCATCCCATCTTCTCGGCATTAGCAATCCCGTTGCACGTAAAACACGCTCCTATTTCACTCCTCTTTTTAATTATGGCAGGAAAGGTTTGCCCCTGAATTAAATGTAGTTAAGAGAGCTTCCTACCGTCATGAAAAAGAAACCTTTCATGTTTTGTATCTTTAATACGGTTAATTTGCAGGGTCCTTCAAGAGCAGCTGCTAGTTTTATATGTCAAACGACTGCCACACAAAAGCAAGTGTGGCAGTGAGCTGTGGGTTTTGCTGACACAGCATGCTGTTTCAATTGAAAACAAGAAATAGGAGGAGCAGTCTGAGAAACCTGACACTAGCTGTTACCTTTAGAAATCAAAACTTAACAAAATAAAGGTAGGCATACATATTAATTTATTTTTTTAATGAAATCTTGTTAGATGCTGCTGGAGACACAGGTGATCAGCAAGTCCTTCTGAAGAAACATCTGTTACAAAGGAGAAGAGAGGGAGATGGAGAAGGTGCCATTTTTCTATCACCATAGTAAACACCTAATGCACCGTAAACAGAGCAAGTCATGCGGTAAAACATGAAGAAGCTCTTTTTTAATCATCTGAATAGAAATTTAATATCTTTGCATTTGCTAAGTAAGGCAACTTGCCCAAGCAACCAGATACACAAAGCCTCAGGCATTTATTCTGCCTTTGTTGCTACTGAACAAAGCTTCTAAGTCACAAGCATTAAGGCTGGTATTTACTAAGCAGTTGCACACGAGGGCTCATTAGGAAAATTAGGGTATCCAAACATGTAAGGAAACCTGAGAAATCAAATAGCCACATATACAGCAGAACAAAAAAAAAACCAAAACCTACAAGTATTTCCAGTAGTTATGCTCCTCTAAATTACGAGGTCCAACAGCCAGGATCAGCTCCCCAGGCCACTCCGGCTGTACGGCGCTGAGCAGCACCAGCACAGACCTAGGTCACGCTGTGAGGAGCGGAGGACCCTGGCTTCCATGGGGACGCCATGCTGCAGAAAGCTTTTGCTACCAAACCTGCCCATCGCTACCGAGCTGCACCAGCGCTATAGCAAGAAGAGGGGAACATAAAAAAACCCCCCCACATTACCAGCCAGGAGATCTGTGAATTTTGGTAGTGCTCTTTAATTATTATATTGCTACTGTCTGTCAGGAGTCCAAAATACTCCTCCCTGGCTCTTTTTAAAGGATAATTTCATAAGGTAAGAGCACTGCCACTGTGACTAGCACGCTTTAGTTTCCTCTCTCTTTTTTGCAGTCCTGGCAGGAAGGGTGGCCTCTATCAAATATCAAAGTCACACGAATGTAGCAAAATTCACCTTTCAGGCCTGTGAGAATGAAAACCAATTTGCTAGTCAAAACTGAGGAGCAATAAAAAGGCTTATATTCAATATACCAGCAAAAATGTCATACTGCAACAGCAAGACAGCCCTCCACCAGCCTGCTGGCACAGCTGTTTGCACCACTGCAAGCACTCTGATGGGAAAGTCTTCCAAGAAGTCTGCTAAATATACTGGCAACTTCTCCTACTCCTGGGGATAAATGTAGAACCAGGTCAGCAGATCTTCAGGAAGTAGCAAATATTTCTAATGCTCAGCACTCCAGGACAAATTAGAAACCCTTTTGTGTAATACTATAGAATTAGTTTTGCAGAAAAGTAGCAAATCTTCCATTTGCATGGGTAGAAAATAAACCAGGACCTCAGCTGAAGACCAGGCTATGACTAAATGCAAATTCCTAATCAGAATATCAATATGAAGAATTCTTTCAGAAGAGACAGAGACCAGATTTAGCCTCTGGATCAAACGGCTCTTGCAGATGGTATTTCAGTAGGCAAATACGACATTCTGAGCTAAAATATTTCACAACATGAGCCTTAAATAAACAGCTTGCTTTAAAATAACTTTTTTGTCACAACAGTAGTCCTTCTCTGTAGCCACATTGCTCGGGGATTCTTGAGTTCAAGTTCCTGCTTTGAGGTGGGTACCTGGAAGAAGCATTTTGTCTTTTAATGACTTGAGCAGCTCTGCATGGTACATCTTCACAATACCTCTTTGCCTGCGCTCCACCATGCAGTTATGACTTTTTTTTTCTGTTAGGATCCATGTGTCTCTCTCCTTCTAGTAAATTTATGGCAGAGGGAGAATTCTCTGAGGCCAGATTTTTATTTCACTTCCTTCTTAGCATTTATATGAAGATATTTTAAAAGCTCAGGAACTTGTATCTATGCACCACTTGTCTATATATGCTCAGACTCTTGTCACTTTTCTCTTAATTGCTCCATTCTCACTGAGTGTTTCTGCTCTCTCTTTGTTTTTCTCATTAGACTGAGAGCTCTCAAGCAAGAATTATCCTTAGTTACAGCTGTTAACACAGTGGGTTGTTGGATTTTTAATAATCATAGATAACACAGTGTTCCTCAGTGGAATGTATGTTGGCTTTATCAATCACTATGCTGCCATATGCAGCTGTATTGTTGTAAAATTTAATGCTTTAGGTTAAATACAAGAAGCTGACTGGTGCCTGCATGTATCTTTGATAACTACACACCCATGGACAACGCATTGGGAAGGACTACAGTTAACCATTTTACAGGTGGGAAGTGAGGCTCTGAGAAGCTAGAAGTCAGTCCCAGGGGATCAGTGGCACCACAGAGAACTGGTTTCCACACCTCAGGTTAATTAATGCCTTAACCAAAGGACCCACCTCCCATGCCACCACGAACATGACATCCTGCTTCCTAGCTTTTAGGCATTTTGCTTCCAGTGAGGCTTGTAAAATGAAAATTCCTGGTAAACCACATGACTTTATCTTTCATATTTGTGAATAGGATTTTATGTATCCTTTAGATGAATAGTTTCTACCATTCACTTCACATCTTGACTCAAAGATAGAGCTTTCCTTTTATTTCTTCTTTATTTTTGTGCTAAGGCTCTAATTTATTCTTCATAAATTTTATATATATACACACACATACATATCTACACATATATATACATATATAAATATACACACTCACATATATATGTAACAGATGTATGTATCATATGGAAAAAAACGTGAATGAACATATAGTTTTGACTCTTCTTCCACTTTACTCGCCTGCACGGAATTACTAAGACATACTTCATGATTTGAAAGATGAAGCCATGATATTGCTATTTCTGCACTTCCAAGGAGAGTGCAGGTGTTTCAAAGCATTTATGAAATTGCTTGATTGACTCTTATATAGAAATCTATTGACAATAAGTTGAACCTTTGCAGCTAGGCTGTAAAAGATTTGATTATAGTAACAATACTAACCGTCATGAATGTCATAAATCTTAAGAGAAAGGACACATATGTCACATATAATGCATGAAAAAGTTGTCCTTTTATCATGGATAACTTACCATTGTGTAGATACTCTGCTGATCAGCTATTGCATTATTTGAATAAGTATCTGATGTCTTGTTTTCTTTCAAGGAGGCAGGTGCAGGATGAAGCAGGAAGCCTGCCAAGAAAGATGATAAATTGCCACTCGGTGCTGGGGACCAGTACTTAACATTAATGCAACGCTGCCAGGAACTAAAGCAGTAGAGTAACAAGAAACTAGGAAGAAAATAACTTCTCATCCACCATTAAACAGACTGGCTTAATTTTCTTTATCCATTATAATTTCTAGTACATCTAAAACAAAACATTGTCATTGTCTTATTACAAGCAAAGTAAAATAGCTTTGGAAAATATCCTATGACTTACAAGAACTATAAAAGAGTGATATCAGTTGCTTTTCTGCTAGAGGAGTAATCTTGAAGCTAACAAGTTCAAATAAAATTATACAGAAAAATAATTGCAAAGAAGCATGGCCTAGATTTTGAAATCTTTACCCACTTTGGCAAGTGTTGCTCCCTGGGTGAACTGGCTCATTCAGTAACTAGATGATGGTGTAGTCAGAAGTAACAGAGGGCCCATAATATCCCAAGTTTCCTTGTCTACTCTTTACCCCTTACTGCACTGGATTTGGACTAATATGAGATAAATTTGAAAAGAATTCCAGGCAGTTTACATTAGTTCATGGGAGGAAAAAGGATAAGCCTTTTAGCAAATTTACAATGGGGTAGCTACATGTGGGTTAAATACTCCACAAAACACTGATTGAGTGAGAATCTTGTTGTTCATGTTGACTGAAAATAAAAAAAATGTTTCACGAAAAATGGGTTCTTAACACTTTGACATTAGAAATGAGATCATCCAGCCGTCACATCAATACCAGTCTAAGGCCAAGGCACACTTTCCACTTTCCTAAGCTAGCAAATAAAAGCAAAACAAATATATAATTTATTTCTCTTTTGTGTGTACATTAGAATCTATGGGGAAAATGTAAGTTTGCAAACTCTCCAGATCTTAAAAACTTTGACTTCTGAGGCAGCTAAGGTTAGGCTATAGCCAAAGAGACAGACAGCGATGTTCTGCTAGCATTTTGCTTCCCAGGAACAAAACTCTGCCAGGAACAAGGATGCTCCTTACAGGCTGAAGCAATCCATCTGTTTTGGTCTGTTCTTTCCTAGGTGGCCAGCTTGTAGGTGTTCTGGAAGATAACTGGAAAACTTGGTCTTGGAATGATTCTTGGTTTATTTGGGTTGGGTAGTGGTACAGGATCAGGTCTATATGTATAAGCAGAGAGCTCTTCTGGTAGTGAAATGGGCTTCAACACACTGTAAACGTGCTATGCTACATTGTCCTCCACCATTCGGGAACAAAACTAATCCTACTCATATAAAGCCTGTTCAGAAGAAGCTCTGTTTTAACCAGCTGTTTTAAAAATATTCAGGGTTTTGCCAACTATTGAAAATATAGATCTTGGATCCTCTTCCTTCCCTTCATATAATTAATATATATATACAGATATCACTTTGGGGTATTCAACCCCAATCTTATCCGAATCAGTAGGTACTACGGAAACTCACATCAGCATTTTACTGGAACGCTGATGCACACAAAAATTAACTAGGGCTGTTTTCAACATTCATCCATCAGTAAAATTAAAACTAAATTGAACAACTGACGATCAATGTCATTCCTCTTCTTGCAGCACAGTAACTTACAGTAATGTTTATATTTTTTAATTTGGCCATAGGACAAACACTTCAGCAATCTTCATCTCAATATAGGAAAGGTACATTAAAGCTATTAAGACGAAAACCATCTAAGAAACATTGTTTTTTTACAGGTTGCACAAGATCTATATTCTCATCTGTATTATGTCTAGAAAAGTGCATGACGTTCAGAATGAAACCCAAAAAGCTGTGCGCTATTTAATCTCATCTGCATTTCCTCCACAGCTATGCATCATACCACCAAGACAAAGTAATGCTGGAGCAGAGGAAGATAGCTCACTATTTAGATGTTGATTTTTCAAGTTGTACATCCCTCAGAAACAACTCCTTAGCAAATATTTGTGTCCTAGCTTTTACTTGTTACATGTGCAGTATGCCTGCCTGTGTCTCAGTTTATCTTGCTGAGGGCAGGTTTCGTCTTCGTAGATGCAGCTGTGTCATGATTGGTTCAGTTTCTCACATAGTGTACATAATAGGAAAATAAAAAGAGCAAAAACTCAAAATACATGTCAAGTGAGTATGATGGATTTTAGAAAAGGGAGAGAGCAAGGCTGTGGCAAAACCTGAGGAAAAATGCTCCTGTGCCTGAAGTTAATGTAATGAGCCTGGGAACTCTATCTGATGGTACCATAAAGGAGGTAACTCATCAGCACAGGAGAGGCACAAGTGCTAGTTAATAATCAAATTCCCTTCTCAGTTACAGTCAAACATTTTCATGATGCCGTTATCATACACATAACCAAGGGAAGCACTGGGCCTTGAGAAGCCGAATTGTGAGTTTGCATTTCAGCATTTCTAAGGGAATTAGAAGAATTTCCAATTTATGAACCTTATCAGTAACATCTCATGATAGCTAGAATGAAAAAAAAATATATATATTCCTAAATAACATTAATGATTTTACATCCTCAGCCTCAACCACTGAGGTGTTATCCTTAACCACAGGGACTATACACAGGAATAACTACGTGGCCTTCAGAATTGGCCCTGTAACACCTTCATTAAAAGGAAAAGACATCTGAGCTCAGTGAAACATCCTTGGCCTCTGTAGGTTGGTACAGCTGACACACATACCCTCATAGGCAAGGGCTTGGGCTCCACTATCCTCCCAATGTGCCCTCTCCTCTCCCATTTATGTAGCCTGGCTGCTGCCTCCTTTCAGTTTCTATTCAGCTAAGCATCCTGTGTGTTTGTTTATGACACCCTGGAACCAGTTTCAGACCCAGAGCGCCATCACTGATCTGGGATTATCACTTCACCTTTTTCCCCTCCTCATTCTTTGCTTTGGCTGAAGGAAAATCCTCAAAAAGACTGCCTTGCCGGTTGGTTGGACTTAGTATATTTACAGGTAAATATATTAATTGCTGTCCAAGTGAATATCAGAGTCGCTCTGAACAAAAGCCCTGTTGATGCAAATGCCTTCCTACCATTTTTGCTGGTAGTGGTAGGTGCAACAATACTTTGCCTCTTACATGGAATCATATAATAGTTAAAGATCTTCTGAAACTTTGCTTTGTTCCCAAATCATTCTAATCATACTTTTCATGATGCATCTTTTCCTATGTCCTTGCTCCTTGCAGGGGGGGTGGACTAGATGACCTTTGATGGTCCCTTCCAACCCTAACCATTCTATGATTCTATGATTCTATTTCTCCAGCAAAGAAAGTTTGATACCAGCCATTCTTAAGAAAGAAGGTAGGAAAGTGTGCCACAAAATTAAATTCCAGGAAACTAGGGGTTAAAGAATGAGTATAGTATCCAGATTCTCCAGTGCCTATCTGCATGTGTAGACATGTAGTGTATGCAAAGTAGGTGCATTGGTTGTGGTTGACTTCCAGAGCTGCTAAGTGTTGACTCAGGGTAGGTAACAGGGAAGACACAGTGTCCAGGAACTTTTTACATTTCACTGCACATTTCACAGACAGGTTTTTGATATAAGGAGAAAGAAAAAGGGATCTTCAAATGACTTCACCTTTAGTTTTTAGGAAAATAATTGTAGCATTCATTTTGCAATACCCTACTAAGATGTGTTTTGTGATCCTTTTCTCTACAGTCAACATTAGCAAGTGTATTCCAGCTAAAGCTATGTTCCAGGACCAGGTGATCTGGACTAGTATTCATTGACATGAATGACAGTGTCAATATAAGTCTCAGTTAAACAGTAAGAACTTAATTCCTTCAAATTACTTATTAGTCATCCTACTAATGTTAGTGGTCACCCTCAAGACTACAAACAGGAAAATTAAACCCTAGCCATCTGATTTATTTCAGTTCTCAGTCAAGCAAGCAGACTAAGAAATCCTGAACCAGCAGCCTATACATAGACTAAAACTCAGTGGAACAAAGAGAAAGCAACACTTGCTTGTTTATTGATTCGCTATATCATGTTCAAGTCTGAGAAACCTGAGAAGAAAAATATATAGAAAAAGTGAGGAGCAGCATCTAGTATACTTCTAACTTAAAATGCGTTATGTTGACACTTCTCATAAAACTAGAATTAAAAAATATTGTTGCAAAGATCCATAGAATGATGGGGGGGTGTTAACATTATCAAATGTTTCACAGTGGTATTTCATCCTTCTATTTTATTTTCTATCTTGTATCATAACTTAAATTAAAAAATAATGATGAACAAGAAAACCTGAAACAAAGTAATCTGAACTTATAAGAAAAAAAAATAACTTCGGACTTTTTGTTTAAAATAGTAAAAAAAAAAAACAGTATGATTCTAGGGAACATATTGTTTTTCTAAAATAAAAATGTTGTAAAAGGAAAATACATGAAACCAGGAAATTTTAATCAGCCCAAATAAAAAGTGCAAAGTCTTTCAGAATTATTTTAGAAATCATCTAACTCCTACATAAAATATTTCAGTAAGTTTCACAGTAATGAGGAGAACTTCGCTTGGCTTCTGTGCATCCTTTCTTTCAGTTCATCCTTAAATCCTTACATGAGGAAAACCATTCATAAATGAAAAATGTTAATGATTTAATATCATCCTTCTGATGTAGACAAAAGACCAGAGGCAATTAATTCTCAGCATTTTCTTCACTACATACACAATATAAGTCAGTGCATAGAAGAACTTTTTAACACCTATGGAACATAAGATTGTAGTTATTTATTGTAGCTATTAAGTTACACATTCAATTTTATTAAATATTTTAAATACAACAAATAAGACACTGCAGAGTACATCTGAGACTAATCTTACCTAGTAAAATGGATTAACTTTTGACTAGGACGTTTGGATACAAGGCTAGAAGGACTTCTTAACACTTTGTGAGTGTTAAGACTTTGTCTTATGTCAGCTGCATCAAATCAGTACTGAACTGAGTGATTGATAAGACAATTTTATGTTGAGCTCCATAACAATGAAGATGAAAAATTATGGGTCCATTCTTTTTTTTTTGAATCTAGTCATACAGAAGTGTACTTTGTTGGCAAGAAGTTCTACTAAATGGAGTCATAACGTTTTACTTCTTTTAATGAGGATTTCATTATCACTATTAATTTTGTAGCATGCTAACCTGCTTTGAAACATAGTAGAAACTTAAAAAAGGAAATGTAGACTTAGAAATGTAATTTTAAGGTTTTGTTGGTTGATTTTAAACTTTAGTGAAGAATGCACCCATAAAGTGCTACAGGCTTTGCTAATAGATCACAGTAGGATATCAGTAGGAAACAGCTTACCTTAGAGGTATGACTGTCTTGTAAGATCAGTCGTTTTGTGGTGGGACAAAGAGGAGCCTGTGTATAGAGAAAGTTCTCCACGTTCATTAAAGGCCTCTTGTGAGCCACTAAATTTGGATGTTCAAGCTGCCATCTCACTCATGAGGTCTAAGAATGCAAAAATATATCAAACAGTCACATTAGGTTAAAGTTTGTGTTCAAATAAAAATATATTCATATGGTGGTATTCAAAGTTTCATAAAGCAAAAAACGTCAAAGGTTTTGATCAGAAAGCAGCTGTCAGTAATACCACTGATGCTGTTCCCTCTTGTTTAACTCAGTGCTCTAGACCTGGTCTGACAAATTACTCCTTTCTATGGAAAGACTCAGTAGAATTCCTTTTCCTGCCCTTGCTTGCAATTGTTCCTGAACACCAGTCAGGGTAAAAAGTGGGCTTTCTCCTGTTCTGTCACTGTAGGAAAGCCTGCGTCAATCCGGTGTTATTCTGCCAGACAGGTGAAATGTTTACTGTGGGAAGGGATGTGCCCAGCATGGCTTTCTTGTAATGGTGTGATCCAAATTTTACCAAAACGATGGAAAGATTCCCAGTTGATTTTAACTGGCTTTTCATCAGTGGATTCCTTCTAGATTATTCCACACTCTGCTCTTTGATGGCAAAGGGAAATGCCATCAGGTGGCAGGTGCACATTTAGTGAGCACTTGGGAGTCAGATTGATTACCTGCAGAGCAGGTACAGCTCTTCTCAACGGCAGAAACACACGGCTTGGTCTCAACCGGCCTCAGAGTGTCTCGTTCATACTGCATTCACTCACAGGATCAATGTGGGAATTAGCACAGCCAGCTCCCATATCAGCAGCATTATGTTATCCAATTTGCATAGTCTCCCCATGCTAGCAACATGATACCAATCCTGACAGTAGGAGCCCATGCTTTTGGAGCAGAAGGTACAGCACTCTATCTCCAGTGACAACCATGACGTCTATATGGCAAGGGCAAGCAGAATACTTGACAACCATGAAGTTTGTATAGCCCGCGAATTGTTACAGTGGGCATATTTTGAGACATCAGCAGCCTGTGAGAACTCTTTGCGTATTTTCCTACTAGACCTGATCAAAAGAGCAACCACCTTCATTTTGTTGATGAGAACACTATAGAAATTTCAGATACTGATCAAATAATAAATAACCATCTCACTGATGACCATAACAAGGACTCTGCCATGCTTACACTAGACTCTTGTGAAAAATGCGTGGGTTCCCCTTCAACCTATTCAGCTATGCAACACCCTCAAATAGTGAAAGGGAAACCATAAAACTAAATGTGATGCACATCATCCCAAGAAATTCATGCCTTGTGAGTCCCTTGGCAAAACTCTCCCAGCTTCAGAAATACTCTACTTTGCAAAAGAGCCTGAAGCAATTTAACATTGGTTGCATTTGGTTCTTCCCTGAATGATGTCAGATTTCTTAAGATGAGAAATCTCCATGACACATACTAATTAGAGACAGTATCAGTAAATAGGCCTCTTGTTAAGACCATCCAACAATCTTCATAAGAACCTGTTCTCAGCCGCCTACAATATAGAATTACAAAAATCTGTTTTGAAATTTTCAGTGTTGCAAATATATTTTCAACTGTCGTGACTGATAACAACCAGTTATCAGTAAATGTATTAACAGATCTGCAACCAGACACTAGTGGTAACAAGTGAGCGTAGCTCAAGAATGGCAGAAACAGTGAGTTTTCAGCTCAGAATAGCTACTAAAATTGAGAGACGTTGTGTCTTGTTTGCATGACTGACCTACAAAAGCAAAAGTTGCAATATAAACAGGAATTACTTAGAAAAAATAACTGAAGAGACAGAATTTCAGTGATTCCACATAAACACTTTTACCATCAAGTATAACAATTCTTAGGACCCTTCCATGGCAGCAGACAGCATTTCAGACAACGCTTTAGCTGTGTTTCACACCGATTGATCTCACATGCTTAGAACACTTTGCAGTACTGAGGCATCTACTAGTAGAGAAACAAATACAGCCATTCACTCTTTTGGGAATCATAAAGACTAGTAAAAAGCTTCCCATAAATTTTATTATTTCAGAAGAAGTAATTATTATTTTTTTAAATACAAGATTACCCACTGTATACACCATAATAACACATACAATTCTTAGACTGTGATGTATGCTAAAACATTAGAGTAAGATACTCTAAAGGATTCCTCAGAGCCGAGCAGACATCTACGGAAACCACAGAAGTTGATGGCTTCTTGCCATTTTTGGAAATCAGGCCACCAGGTCACCCAGCTATGGTTTACAGAGCTGCTAGTCCCTGATTTTTAAAAATCTTGGTACAAACATTTTAAACACGTATGTCATGAGCTATTAAATCAAGTTCTTAAGTGTTCTGGAAGGACCCATAAAGTAAAGCTCCCCCTGATACAGTAAATTATGTTGTCCATTCCTCTATTTGATTGGCAACCTTTAAATCTCTCTTCCCCATTGAGTTTATGCAATGTGAAGTAACTGCAAAAGAAGATCTTGTTTTCAATTTTTCAGGGTCAGGTTGTCTTTCAGTAACGCAGATGTCATTCATGACACAATGAATGAGAGTCATACCCAAGGCAACCCAAAGAAGGGATGTTAACTCCGAAAATAAAAAGAAAACATCAAAGGTAATCATAGGAAAGTCTGTTTAAGACCAAAAGAGTCAGGCAGGCAGAAGCAGGAACTGATATAAAAAGATACTACCAGGCACAAATCCCAGTATCTTCTCTGCATGACCAATTTAACAGTGCTGCTATTGACAATACAATAATTCATAGCAGGACTAAAAACCCTCATAGTTGACACGGCGACCACATTCACCACAAATGTATAACACACCCTATGCACTCCAAAAAAAATGAATCTACCTGACTGAGAAATACTCTCTCTAGCAACTTTAAGAGTATTAGGAAAGAAATAAAATATCCTTACTAGGAGTAATATAAAACATTTCTTAAGTTTTAAAACTTTAGCTTGGAGTTCTTTTCCACTCAAACCAGCATTATGGAACTGCGTTTTTTTTTCACCTAGACGAATCTGTAGATAAGCAAAGCTAAATCTTTCCTGCTCTGAACTAACAGCCCTGAAACTGTCTTT
Organism: Chlamydotis macqueenii; assembly: GCF_036417535.1. Classification (NCBI taxonomy): domain Eukaryota; kingdom Metazoa; phylum Chordata; class Aves; order Otidiformes; family Otididae; genus Chlamydotis; species Chlamydotis macqueenii. The sequence goes on along the minus strand of NC_141556.1, from coordinate 61,828,052 downwards.
TAAAATGGGCATAGTTCATTGTAGTCAGAGATGAAATTCTAACATTATTTTATTTAAGGTCATGCTTTTGTGTGTCTTTGCCAGCTCTTTCTCTACTATCACTAAAATTTCCCGAGTTATAACTGTCAGTTATCACAATTAAAAGGTTGGAGAGAGAGGTTTAAGTCATGGTCACTCCGCCTTCCCATCTGGGTTAGCTACATATATGCAAAGTGCCATTAAAAAAAGTGAGAGAGGGAGAGAGAAAAGGAGGATGGAAGGCTTCACCACACTAAATAAAAAGCAACCAATATGCATATCAGCATCCTAAGGAGACGTACCACTCTGCTGGGAAAAACCAAGACAAAAGAATTATCTGACACAACAGTTCAAAGCATATTGCACCTGTCAAAACGTCTGTCATCTTCTATAGAAATGCACCATTCTAAAAGAAAAAAGGGAAACTCTAGCAAAGTCACTCAGAAACAACAGACCACTTTGTCTCCTTCCTTCCAGCCAACTCCTCCATCTGAAAGCCATTTAACTCATTGCTAAAGATTGCCTGGAAGGACCAGACAATAGGAAGGTCTCTTTCATTGTCAAGGACAGTTACACTTTGAAGATGATGCTCAAAAGGGGTTAAAATGGGTCAACAAGCAATTGTTTGGTCTATCCAAGGAAATGTGAGCAGAACATTGTTAAAGTCAGACACAAAAAAATCTAAAAGAGCATATCTTTAAACTGGGGAAGTATGGGGAGAGCAACATAAAATACTGATATAATCTCATGGGGAAATGGAGATAAAAAAACCTAGCATTACAAGAGGACAAATGGTGAATTTCAGTCTAGAGATGGCTGTTCTTAGCAACATGCATCCAAAGCACAGAAAAGACAAGAGATAAAAGATTATAAACAGAGGGAAAACCAACAACCACCCTGAGAGAAGTAGATTTCATTTTCCCATTATTTTTTCATTTGTCTGCTTTCAACTTTCATAACATCCCCTGGGAATCACTGTGTATTGCACTGCGAGATGGAACAGGTACATCTTAGGTACTAAGATGGATTTACTCATCTGTCAATACCAACTGTATTAAAGGAAACAAAATGGGAAGTCGCAAAAATATTTTTGCTTACATGCAAATTATCTAAGTCAATACTTATACAGCCTACTGAAATCTCTTTGTGTGCGCACGTTCTCTTCATGCTTATGTGAAAGATAGATGATACTATTTTTAAAAAGTTTCCAGACTTAATTTACACCAATTTAATTCCTAAAGTAAATATTCTGAGAAATAAAAAATTATCTAACACCATTTATTTATCTAAAATACATTCTTCTTATTAGAAGTCTAATTTCTCTATTCATCAAATTTTGGCTTGTTTTTGATTCTTAAATGGAGCATTGCATAGGAATATAGGCACTAAGCCTGAAAAAGCCTCAGTTCAGCAGAACTAGTCATGAAGCATATTCATTTGCATCTGCATTTGCAGCAAAGAGACATTTCATTACAAGGGACTTTGGACAGGAAAAAATGCCGGAAATTTCCACTCTGCTGAAATCAGTGGCAAAATTTCCGCTAACATCACTGGAGGCAAGAAGTCAGCCCTGTTTTCACATGCTAGTACTTCTGAACTAGGTCATTAATGGTCTTGTATATGTAGTTTATTAGACAACTTCTCCCTTTTCATTCTTTCAGACTTTCAGTAGGACAACAGAAAATTGTCTTTGAAACGGTGTAACCAAACTGAATGGGTCCTCACATTTTGGAAAATCCTTGAACGTGGGGCTGAAATTTCTTACATCTTACTGTATCTGTTAAGATGGAGAACTGCCCTCTGATGTGGTGTAATTATCTCCCCAAAGTCAATGGGACAATCAATGTTCAGCTGCTGAGAACATGGCCTGGAGTGTTCTTTTTTAGTCCTCAGTGGTGTTGGACAATAAATGCATGAAGGCCATGAAAAAAGAAATTATTTGAGACTTGAGGAATTTCAAATCTACATCTAATTTGAAGATCAAGATTTGCATCGTTAACCTCTTTTCTACAAGAGTAAGAAATAATGAATGTAACAAACACTATTTATCATTATCTTCTCTCTCATTAAAAAGCAACTTCAGTCACTGAAAACTACAAAGTTTCTCCCCTCCCCCCCCCGTATTTTCTTTAAATCAAAGAGTTATTCCTAAAGCGTCAATTGAAGGTTAACATTTTCAAGAGTTTGCAAAGCAATTTTTCAGGTATAAAATCTTTTTCAACCATCTTTTTGACAAATTTGTAGCAAGCCCTGGTCAGTTATTATAGATACTACAAAATTCTTATTTCATCTACTCAGTTTCTTTACTTCACACTCGTACACTGGATTCCAACAAAAAAAAAAAAACCAACTTAAAAATATTGATATCTCAATGTTTTTCTGGCACGAAACATTTCTATAGATGTAAGCTGAGTTGAAAGTCTCACAGACTAATCCGTGCCTACTGAATGTCCTTGTGTCTAGATTCAGAAATAGTTTTTTTCATGAGCTTTTTATGGCCCTATGTGAGTGATTACGTGGTACTAAAATGTAATGGGAGCCAGCGTAGTATTATCAGTGTCTCTTTCAGAATTCACTGTTTTCAACAGTATTTGTGATTTTTAGGCTTGCTGGAAGAGCAGTCTCAAACTAGGCCCTTCAAATCAGTGATGAAAATGGTCATTACACAATTGCTGGCCTCCTGTGTAATTGATACATATGTAATTCACCTAACTTCACATGAAACACCATGGCAGCGGTCAAAATACAAAACTCCCCCCACGAGCAGTGTGAGGCTATGTCGTTACTGTCATCTTCCTCCTCCATCCTCCTTTCCCTCTCATAGTCTTCCTCCATGCCCCATAACATCTTGTTTCCCACACTTTCCTTCAGGAGACTTATTCCCCTCCATGGCTCATGAGTCACAGCAGACAGGGGTTCGGAGAATAACGGAACCATTGTCCCTTTGTTGGGTTCTGACGTTGAGGATAAGAGCAGACTGCCACAGCTGGAGGCAAAAGAGGAGGTAAGCTACGTTCAGCCTTGAGATCATAAAATGGGGATGCTAAACACACAGTCGTCTTGTCAGGTTATGTGAAACCTGAGTGTGATCAGGGCCAATGGCATCTCAGGGGAACTGAGATGCCAAACTCTTAACACAGCTACAGTGCACATGTACGAATTCCTGTTTTCAGAATCTGAGAATAAATCTAAATTCACATTCTGTATAAGATGCCATGGCTCCGTCCTCACTAGGTTCGAGCTAGAAAATACAGACACAAATATTTTTCCTTTGTTCTATTTACTACCATGGTCATGTATTTTTTTTTTCACTGTAAGAAAAACAATATCCTGCCTACATCTGTTTCTGCTGTCCAAAATAGGTAAATAATATCTGCTGAAATTAAAAAAAAAAAAAAGAATTATCCTAGCCTTGACAACTGGCAGAATAATTTCAGTTTTAATGTTAATTTGGCAAAGTGACATGCATGAAAAAAAAGAGTTTGTGATGATAAATGTATATAGACATCACTAACAGCACCATAAATTGAATCAACTGAAAATGCAGTATCAAGTAGAAAGACTTTTCATTACCAATGTGAGTTTGATTTTGTTGTTTTTTTTTTTCTAATTAGAGTATAATTAGGATTTAAATTTCCCTGTGATTGATAGCACTCTGTAGATAACATCAAAAATGGTGGGTGAAATTTTCTGCTGCTGTGTGTCTGTGAAAGGCAGAGTTGCACAAGCAGTGAATATTTTCTTTTTTTTTTTTAACTTGGCCACAATCATGTGCTTTTCAGATAGGTCTGTACAAGGCAAATTCTCCAATATCCCCCATTCTCCTGTATTCATGTATGAACATGTGCCCAGGAATAATCTTTAATCACAGCTCATTACTCTTCTTTTTAGAAAGACCCAATCCTGAAATCAGAGGAAGGAGACAATCACATGTGACTGAGAAAATCAATTCTCCTCCATGAATAATGACTAACTGTGGATTGGAAGGAACAGTTCACATAAAACATAGGTGGAAGTTTTCTGAAACAAACTTTAAATTGTTTAAGGTAGTAAATAACTTCAAAAATTCAAAGTCTTTTAATTACACTAAAGAATAAAAGTGCTAAATCCACCTGATTTTCTCCAGGAAACCATGCTAAGGCACATGGAGAGCAAGGAAGTGGTTGCTGACAGCCAACATGGCTTCACCAAGGGCAGATCGTGCCTGACCAATTTGGTGGCCTTCTATGATGGGGTGACAGCATCGGTGGACAAGGGACGAGCAATGGATGTCATCTACCTGGACTTGTGCAAGGCTTTTAACACTGTCCTGCATGACATCCTTCTCTCTAAACTAGAGAGACATGGGTTTGATGGACAGACCACTCGGCGGATAAGGAATTGGCTGGATGGCCGCACTCAGAGAGTGGTGGTCAACGGCTCGATGTCCATGTGGAGACCGGTCACGAGTGGTATTCCTCAGGGGTCCGTGTTGGGCCCGGCCCTGTTCAACATCTTTGTCGGCGACATGGACAGTGGGATAGAGTGCACCCTTCAGCAAGTTCGCCGATGACACCAAGCTGTGTGGTGCTGTTGACACACTGTAAGGGAGGGATGCCATCCAGAGGGACTGTGACAGGCTGGAGAGGTGGGCCTGTGCCAGCCTCATGAAGTTCAACCAGGCCAAGTGCAAGGACCTGCACCTGGGTCGTGGCAATCCCAGGCACAAATACAGGCCGGGCGGGGAATGGATTGAGAGCACCCCTGAGGAGAAGGACTTGGGAGTGCTGGTGGACGAGAAGCTCAACATGAGCAGGCAATGCGCCCTTGCGGCCCAGAAGGCCAACCGCATCCTGGGCTGCATCAAGAGGAGTGTGGCCAGCAGGTCAAGGGAGGTGATTCTCCCCCTCTACTCTGCCCTGGTGAGACCCCACCTGGAGTACTGTGTCCAGTTCTGGAGCCCCCAACATAAGAAGGACATGGACCAGTTGGAGAAGGTCCAGAGAAGGGCCACAAAGATGATAAGAGGGCTGGAGCACCTTTCCTGTGAAGACAGGCTGAGAGAGTTGGGGCTGTTCAGCCTGGAGAAGAGGAAGCTCCAGGGAGACCAGGAGCAGTCTTCCAGTACCTCAAGGGGGCCTACAAGAAAGATGGGGAGAGGCTGTTCAGTAGGGCCTGTTGTGGTAGGACGAGGGGTTTTAAAATAGAGGGAGGTAGATTTAGATTGGATATTAGGAAAAAATTTTTTACAATGCGAGTTGTAGAACACTGGGACAGGTTGCCCATAGAGGTGGTGGATGCCCCATCCCTGGAAACGTTCAAGGCCAGGCTGGATGAGGCTCTGAGCAACCTGATCTAGTTGGGGATGTCCCTGCTCCTTGCAGGGGGGTTGGACTAGATGACCTTTAAAGGTCCCTTCCAACCCTAACCATTCTATGATTCTATGATAATATATTTGTAATGAAACATTTAGCAAGCCAGTGCACATGGGCATTTCAGATACGCTTCTGAGGATAACATGTGGGGAAAAAAGAGATTAAAATATTACCTTCAGATAACTGTTTCCAGTGCTTTCACAACATATCAGGAATTTTCCTCTCTAAAAAAGCCTTTTTCCTCTGATCTCAGGAGTGTACACCTGACTGGCACACTGCAATTCACTTCTGTCATTAGTAGAACAAATACAGTTTTGTCCTCTTTCATCTGTCATATCAAATTGATTAGCCACATTCATATCTCAGGATTTTTTAGGAAAAAGTGAAGTTCTAACAGCAAAAAGACTGTGCTTTGATTTTCAAATTTCTGTCAAACATGGTACTGGTGGTGATTAGGAAAACATTTAAACTATGCTGTGAGGACCCCAGCTCTTTTAACATTTAATGGGTAAGCTTTGTCCTTTATAGGAAAAGTTGCCCTTTAAAAAAAATAGGGGTCCAAGCAAACTGGATTTGGAGGGTCACACATTCTCTCTCATCTTGGCCCCTACTCTAAAAGCTGTGGTTGAGGGTGCTTTGAGGTATTTACTTAAACACAAAACAGCTGAGTGGATGACACCATTTCAAGGAGTAGAAGGAAACTCCTACCCTGATTTAAGGCTCCAAGAAGCCAGTAAACATTTGATATTTGACCTGAAACTGGATTCCTCCTTGGAAAAGCCTGGTGGTGGACAGGAGGAGGCGCCAGGTGAAAAGGCTCTATGACTAAAATATGTCCTTTGGGGGAATCTCAGTTATTTCATTCAATTCTCTATCAAACCCTTTGATTTATGAGGGAGTTTCCCCTACTATCCTCATGAAAAATTTGTTCCTGTCCCCTAATGAGAACAAGGAATCACATACAGTCTCCTCCTTGTCTTTCCAAATAGTTCCCCTCACAAGCAAGGTCCAAAAGGCAGCAAGACCAGGTACACACTGCAAAATTTTGCCAGGCAAGCCACAGAAGTGGGGGTATGAAAAGCCCACACCCAAGAGCTTGATGTATAACACCAGCCAAACTCCTGGCTGAATTTCATGTGGCTCGCCATCCCACTGTCAAAGGGGAGCTCTGGCCACCAGCCTGGCCAGCCCAGGACCAGTGAGCTATGTCACAGGAGAACCGACAGCGTCGGCTGCCGGCAAGCGATGCTAATATCCACCACAGCAAGGCAAAGGCTCTCGAAACCAGAACAACTGAAGAGGTCACTGGTAACGCAGCACGAGTGGGGAGGACAGGAGCAGTGAACAGCAGGTGACAGTCATGTTGCTTAATGCAACATTCAAAGGTATTCATCCTCCAGGGGTGAAGGGAGAAGCAAAGCGAGGTGAGACAAGAAGAGCTAAATTCTTGATTTCTTCTGGGAATTTCTGCAGCCTCCAGGAAATGAGAAAATACAAATTGCAGGAATAGGCATAGCAAAAAAAACCAGCAAATATCGATCACCAGTAACTCCCATCTCCAAAATTCTTTAACTTTAGATTCTCTTACTGTCAATTTAATATTGAGGTTTTCATCTTCCTCCCATCTAGAGCAGTTGTAATTTTCTTTCATTTATTTTTTTTCTTTGGGTTTTATGCACTAATGAAACATAGTCTGAAAGAAGAAAAAAATCTCACCAGAACCAATGAAAATTCCCCACAGGAATTAGATTTCATATAAAGGAAAACTACTGTAAAATGTATGATCTTGCTCTTGGAAACATAGTATTGTGTTTACATCTGAAAGGCAGTGAATCTCAGTTCAAATCAAATTTGTATAGTTTCAAACTGCACACGCAGAGATGTATCAGTAGCCACAGCTGGGTTTTTTGGCGTAAGACGTCCAGAGCACCCACAGCACTGTCACCAGCTCAGCAATGCCCACGGCTACTGCTTGGCACACCTGATGCTGCCTCACTCCTCATGCTGGAAGTTAACCAGGTTGCTCAGATCTGTTGCTCTTTTCCAGTTGTCACCAAAGCCTGACAGCAATGAACATACTCTTTTTCCTGCCCTCTGTGCATCCTCTTGCTTTTCCAGCCCACCAGGTAACCTTCATGTTTTTAATTACTGAGCTAAACCCAACTTGGAGGTCCAATCTCTGCCTCTGCCCATTGTTCTGCATCTATCGTCTGTGTTACAGGGGCTTTTCTTTGAACATGAACGTTAAGGTTAGGCATCTTGTTTGCTGTATAGAGAGGCAGGAATCTACAGATCTTTCAAGTCAAAGGAAAGATGTTTCATCGGTAAGATAAGTACTTTGGGTTTCTTCCAGTAATATAACAATTACATCAATCGTTTGTGAAAAGAAAAAAAAAAGCTTCTATATATTCTAATTACCCAGGATGTCCAAGAGATCACTTTATTTCTTTGGACCATCTAAATCAAACTATAGAGTGTAACTTACATGGACTACTGCCCTGTATATTAAAGTACTAGAGATGTATTAGACAGTCCAGACCATGAAGGTCTTTGAATTCTTCCTAGGATTTTTAGATTAATTTCTCAGATCACACATATTTTATTAGAGACAGTCTCAGTACAGACTATATCAACCTTCTTTCCCCCCACCCCCCCGCCCCATCCCGAGCTGTTCTAAAAAAAAACATATGACACTTTGTAAAGTCTCCACACTGGGAGAAAAAAAAAGACTCAGATTTTCTAAGCAAAAAAAAAATCATTCAAATTGACCTTCTTGGCTATCTCTTACAGTAACTAAATGTGAACTCAGAAAACAACAGCTGTTACCAACGTAGCTGAGCAAGCGGGCAGCAGAGACTTAAGACACCTTGGGGATTAATGACTGTGCATATAGACACACTCATGTTAGAGTCAAGCTAGCCACCTCAGGTACCAGTGAAACACCAGCTTCAGCATGGGCTACCTGCCCAGGACACTTGCTGAGGCCCATTTTGCATCAGTGATGGTGCATTTCTGAAGCTAACTACATTAAAGCAAGCTCATACTCACTATCCTCTTCACCTCTGGGTAAACTGTGGTTAAATGTCTTCCTCTCCTTGAGAGCAGAGACCTCAGCAGGCTGCAGCTCCAGCATGCTGTGTGGGGAAGGCAGAGATGCTGGGTCAGGACAGTTTGACATCAGGAAGCCAGGGTTCGCCCCTCTCCCCTTGCCCAATGCACCGGAAAGAAGAACGGCCAGAAAGCATCTCAGCCTTGCATGGCTACAGGTGGTCTGTTTGAAGAAAAAAACAACAATGCCATTAGATTATTATTACTGTTATTATTAACTTCTTCAGTAACTGGAGTACTAGCTGGGATGAGAGTCCCGTTGCCTTAGTACTATTCAGATGATAGGAATTCATCTACCTCTGAGTGCGAGCCAGGATGTAGGAGGAGGGGGAAGACCTCCCAAAGCCTTTCCAAAAACTGTCACACAGGTCTGTGCAATTTTGCTGTCCCCACGCCCGGCCAGCAATTTACCCACTGCAACGCAGCCTCTGCTTGGCACCCACTTTTGGTGACAGAGAAGCCATCACAGCCTGGCAGCCTCTGCCACCAGCCTCCAAAGCCTCTAAAACTGCTCCTTCCCCAGGGCTGCCCTACCAAACAACAGGGACAGTTCCTGAGAAGGAATGTCCTTAAGAAAAAAAAGACAACGGCAAGATGAGCAGCCAGCTTCATCCTCAGAAGAAAGAAGTCTCCTGCATTTTAAAACCAGTTGCTTTGTACTCTGGTGCAGTGATTAATAATTAGTGTATTTGAAGAAGTTGACTGCTGTTCCACTATTTTCATGTTATGAAGGAGAAACTCTTTAGCAGGGCCTGTTGTGATAGGATGAGGGGTAATGGTTTTAAAATAGAGGGAGGTAGATTCAGACTAGATACTAGGAAAAATTTTTTTGCAATAAGGGTGGTCGAACTATGGAACAGGTTGCCAAGAGAGGTGGTAGATGCCCCATCCCTGGAAACATTCAAGGCCAGGCTGGACGGGGCTCTGAGCAACCTGATCTAACGGAAGATGTCCCTGCTCCTTGCAGGGGAGTTGGACTAGATGACCTTTGAAGGTCCCTTCCAACCCAAACTATTCTATTATTCTATCCTATGGTTATTTTGATAGGCCCATGTGACTGTAGACGAATATAAATGTGTTGAGAACAACGCTGTTCACAGCCTCTTTTATTTGGCTCTAACATGTTTTCCACTCATTTATAACAAAAATATTTTTCTACTTTATTACAGTAGACAAATGGCAGCATTTGCATTGTGGTTTTGGGCACTTGGCTGGTCATGCGTTGTAGCAGTGTTTCAGTGCTGTCCAAGCTAACACACAATGAAAACTTGAAGGTATTAGAATTATTCTTTTCTTGAAACACAAAAGAATTCTAAGCTAACCCTAACCACTGTAGAACTCATTTGGATCCACCTAAGTTTACAAGAAAAATAGACTATCTCTCAGAAAGAGAGATTTCTGCTATTTAAAATTACATTGAGTTTTCAAATATTAGGGAAAAGTTCAACGTGTTTTTTTTCTTATCTTGTAAAAGAAAAACACAACTATACTCAAAAACTATTACTGTACCTATCCTATCCAATAGATCGGTTCTATCCAGTATCCCTCTTCATCATTTCAATGGCAAAACTAAACTCTTAATACTTCTTTTTAAACTTTCACATAGCTTTTAAGGTGTGGTTTGTTTATTTTATTTTCTGGCAGACACTTTGATAATAGTGCTGTTTAAATTCTGACAGCAAGCCATTATCTTAGGTCTTCTAATATTTATTTCTACTGTAGCCAGGAAACAAGCTAAAATATCTCTTTTAGCACTAAGACAAAACGAGACGAATAAAAAGAAACCCACAGTGTAAACAGTTGCTTAATACAGACAGCATCCAACAGCCTGGATGCCACAGAGAATATGAATGCACAGAAATGTGATGTTTGACATTTTTCCCCAGAGCCCAATTAAAATAAGCAAAGTAAAATGCACAGAAATAAAATCTGTCTAGCAAATATGTTTCATCCTAGCTTGATTTGCCTCACACTATTGCACCACAGAGATGGGAATATCATCCACAAATTAAACTACAGATTAAGGATAGTTCAAGTTTATCATTAATAGGTACTATATAAAATATAATGAATCACAGTGAGTCTCCAATTAGAGTTTTTTCCAGAACAAATACTCGTTAAGGTCTAGATTAATAGATATTACAGCCAGAGGGGACTACTGTCATCATTTTGACTATTATTATCATTGTTTTTCAGTGCATAAAGCAATTGTTAAAACCTTGCTTTAGACTTAATTTAATTATGAGTTATGCAACAAAACACAAAGGAGGTTCACTGAAATAGCATATAATTAAGTTCAGCTATTTGCTTTCTTTCCCTTCATTCCATCATTATTAAGATTTGATAATCCAGTAGTTTGTGAAATTTAGCAGCACTTACAGCACTGAGGTTCCACGTGATACGGTTATTCAAGGAAGAGGAATATTTATGTAAAGAAATAGGAATGCCTGCCCAGAAACAAGGGTTCGCTTCTCAACATAAATAAATAAATAAAATGGCAAAGCGGCACGCGATATACCAGATTCCTATTGTGAGGCACAAATTCTTCACAACACTGGGAGACATCACAGAACAAAAATACTATTAGAAGTGCTTCAAAAGGAACATTTTTGGCTAGGATAGAGACTTTTGACATTATTTATTAGGTTCAAAAATGCTTAACAAAGGCCTAACAATAGTCCTGTGGAAACCACTACATCTGAGGCACTTTCTGTTGTTATGTGCAGGCATTGATTTGAAGATGGCCAGCATTAGTAGAACAATTCCCTCACAGCAGTCAATGCAAGTGAGCATTCATACACACACAAGCAAAAGCCTGTGAACAAACCATATGGAAACAGGAAAAAAAGTAAACATTTATTAACCTCTTTGTGGGGAGATGGGTGGAAGAACAGGCCAGTGGCGAAGGAGACGGTCATGCCAAATTTCTGCAAAAGAAGGTGTTTGCCCCGAGCATTTTTTTCATGGAATATGAAGAAGCCTGGAGAATGTCTCCAGTGCCATGGTAACTGGGGCTGCTGGGGCTGCCAGCTCCACCACCACCCTCTGCGACCCAGACGCAGCCTTCGTGGGGTGCAGGTTGGCAGGTTTGGATGCTGCTTCTGCCCCCTTCCACGCCTGCAGCCAAGGGGACCCTGCAGACATGGAAAAACCTGAGAAGATTTCTGGAAAAAAAAAACATAAGTGAGGATTTTGCTCAACAACCAAGCTGACTTACAGACCTACACACAAAAAGATTCAGAAAGACTTCTATATTATTCTCACCGCATGCATACAGAGATACATAAAACCTGTGTAATTGGTGCAGGCAGAAGGTTTGTGAATGATGGAGGAGGATGAAGCAATGCCTGCAGACTACCTGACACATGGGCTGACTCTTCCTACCATAGCGGGGCCAGAACATCACCTCCATCCTCATCTGAGGATGGATATTTTGAGAGAGTGACCATAACATCATTTGACTCGTAAGTTCATCAGGGACCCGAACATGTTGCATCATTAAACAGTCAGAGTAATGTCTCACGAATAGACTGTTTAGGTTTACAGCTCAGTTCCTTGTCTTTTGCATTGCCATCCAGTTAAGCTTCCATATGATAGAAATTTCCATTTTCCAGTGTAATCAGTATTTATATTGGTCTTGGAGGAAAGGGGCAGGAGCTCCAAGCTCCAACCTATGGAAAATACACTCTAAGGATAGGTTTTTCATTTGTGTTTAAAACACGATGAATGGTGTAACTGGTTTCTGAAGTATGCGACAGAATATTAGCTGATATAAAGAAATCTCAGGTAGCCTTGGCTTGGTGCTGCTGAAGGCAAGACTGAACGTAAAACAGAGTGAGTGCATCCATACAGGGAAGGAGGAGGTAAATGGAGGTAACGTCTACGTAGCCCAGCAGCTGCTCTCTGGCAGCTGAGCGCTGCCTGATTAACCTGGGCTTTGCCCCGCTGCAGCCCCAGGGAGCACCTCACCTCTGCTCTCACCAACAAGCTGCAGCCTCCTGAAGCCTTGCTAGCGCACCTAATGCAAGAGCATCTTTATTCGATGCCTGTATTGGCCTGCAGGATCTGAGGAGGTTTGGGTCCTTTCTTGCCCTCAGCCTGGTAGGGAAGCCCCCCTGGGTGGAAGTGACTTTGAAACGCCACGATGGCACAACCAGTTTGTCCTCTCCTCTAAAACAGACTGAAACAGATGGAGAAAAAAGTTAAAATGCTATACAGTGGAGCAGCAACCACCAAGATAAAGTTATTCACTCACCACCTCTCTTTCCCTTTTACATGAAAATACTGCCTTTCCAGTCTTTGTAGAATAAAAACAATGATCCTGAATTTCTAAATGCCAAGTGGAGAGGTGATTCAGTTAGTGATTTCCGAGTGCTGAGAGACAGAAATTCTGGTTTTTTTTAGATCTAGTAGCTCAGCATCTTCAAAATTAGTCTGTAGATCCACACAGCTCCCCTTACTTCATAATCAGGTTGTGCACACAAACCCTGAAGATCCACATATCTTGGATTGCTTTTAATTTTACATGAGTTCAGTGTTTCTAGCCTGATCAAAAGAGCATTTTGTATGGCTTATTTCCATTCATTTCTGCAAATGGGAAGATTTCTATCACTGGACACTCCTGTTTCTTGTGCAGCAGACCTTGACAAGCAATGGCTGAATGTTTTCCCACACCAGCTCAAGCCTGGTTGGGAGGGACATGCTTTTATATGGACTGTTTATTATATTAAATATGCGTACATGAGGTTACTAGGGGAGTAGTAACTAAAAACAGTGCTTTAAAAAAAGAGTAACAAACATACAATTCATATTAACTAGTATGTGCACTCAGAACTGCAAATAAGTTCCTGGGTGAATTCAACAGTTCCACATTTTGTGGGCACATCTCACTGCATTGCCTTCAGATACAAAGAAGCATGTGCTTACGGATGTCCAGTCCTGTAGTAAGTAAGCTCTGAGTTGGGAAAGTGTTGCCTCCGAGGGCAGCTCACACACATGCTTTTAGCCCTGACTGTTCATTTAAAGTCAAGTCAAAGGTCAGAAGTGATTTAAAATATACTTTCTTCTGAATGATGTTTTACATCAGCAGACCTCTTGAACACATTAGTGTGACTTTTATATTATAATACATATAAAAATAATAATTTGTATTAAATTGGTATAAATCATTGGTGTTAAACTAATAAAATGTTGTTTCAGCGACTTTAATTTTAACAAGAGACAGTATTTTTATGGCTCTTGCTGTACATTATAGCTTGAGGTGAATTTTAAGTTTTTTAACATTTTCATAATTTGTTTACTGCCTGTACAAATCACTTTCAAGTCTTACTAAACACAATGACAGCTTTTAAAAGTAATTAAAAATGTCAAGTTATTTACTTTCAGTAGTCCAAAAGAGTTTGGCCACAGGGTATGTCAAAAAGTTTGAAATCAGTAAACATTCATTGTGATAACAATAGTCTCTATGTAGAGATACCAGAATTTGGAAATCAGTAGGATCACAGATTCAAAGAATCTAGGTTTTGGAAAGAGATTGAAATCCTCAGTTTATGTCCAGTCCAAAAGGAATTTATGGCATGAATATTTCCCAAGAGCTTCTACATATAAGACCACAGTAGAAGCAGTAGGGGAAAAAAATTAGTAATAACAGGTCTTATACTGAACTTTTTATCTGCACATCTCTTGAGAGGTACATATACAACTGATGTGACATTAAAATTCTGCTATTAGCTGCTCCATCAGTAATTAAGTTGGGTTTAAAATACAGTCCTCTACAGAGGAGATGTCACATTTCTTCCTAGCAATACTTAAATATAAAAAGAACTAAACCAAAAAGATGATGAAATGTCATAGCCCAAGATATGCACAAACAGAAAAATGGAAACCCACAAGAAGTTTTGAAGCACATTAAGGGTTAGGAGAAGGCCAGGAGCTGTCTTAAGGCTGTCATTTGAGGATTGCTGTGCAAATGTATGTTTAAACCCTGGTTTTGCCAGCAAGCACCTGGGAAGTGGTCAGCAAAATAAATGTGACAGCCCTATTCTTGTCACAAAATGATGCAGTATGTAAAGACTGAAAATAACCATCTATGCTTGATTAATTAGGTTTGTAAGTATTGTTCAAGAACTAAACAATATTTCTAAAGATTTCAATAGTTCAAAGATTGCCCTATGGCCGTCTGGCCAATACATCTTCCAGCACACACAGTTTACAAGCATTTTTCTTCCCAATATGTTGTCTTCGTTTGGTGCGACATTGTTTGAGCGCAGGTCTATTTGGGTCAGCGTGGTTTTCTTCCCATCACAGCAGTGGTGCTGAGGACGGCACTTGGACCATACATCTTCCATGTCATTTCAGTCAAAGGCACATGATGCTTCCCGGTGCCCAATCAGGAAGGGTCCGGCGCTGAAACAGGGGCATATTGGCAACTTCAGCTTTCTTAATGACAGCCATTGTTGCAGACAAACAAAAGCACGGTTCTGAATATTAGCATGCGGCCTTGTGTAAAGGTCATCTGTATGGCACATTCATCATCGCCCCAAAACGGGGGGGGCAAAACGCTTTAAAAATTCTGTCAAAACCTGTTATTGTCAGAATACATCTGAAAGTTGGCAACTGATGCAAACACAGCGACCACTTTGAATGGTCCTCTTGCTCCTTAGCAGCAATTCTGCAAGGAGCTGAATGCTCTGTGGCAGTGGAGAAAGAGAACGCAAGATAATAGATATATTCTTCCCAACTGCTAGTAGGGGGGCTACTTTAATTAGGCTACTCAATTAAAAAATTAATCTAATAATCTGTAATAATTAGGCTGAACAGCAGTTCTGCGCATAAGGTAGAGCTCCCACAATTGCTCTTGTATTGGCTAACTAGTAATGGGTAGTCACCAACGATGCTCTGGTTTTGGGGCTCAATAATACACTGTTCACTTATAAAAGCATTTGAAAACCGAAATAAAAAGGATATAGCACAGCAGGCTAAAATCTTTGACTGATCCTTCAGCAGTCATGAAAATAATGCCAGTGAGGTTACACCAATTAAATGCCAGTTGTATTACTTATATCAGCAACCGTTTCTCAGTATATGACATTCACAGTCTGGCCCTTAGATGGCATGGAAGGGACAAAACCGTTACAATCGACTTAGAGGTCTCTTTAGCAAAATTAATAGATGACAGGAAAATTCCATTATGTTCATCCGTTTAGTTAAATTAAATAGTTTGACTCCTTTGTTCACTGAACAAATACTGGCTTCCCAATCATTTTCTGCCCCACTAGACAGAAGCCAGAGAGATAATATTCTTTATCGGTCGCTTTGGTTCTAACAGCTGTTCAATGTACAGCAGAAATGTACAGATACATACTTAAAATGAAAATCTGAATATGACGCATTTCTGTAAGATTTCCTTTTTTTTCTTCTTTTTTAAATCTGGGGAGACTGTTTACTTAACAGCTGAGCAACACAGAGGAAGGAGAACACTCTGTTTCCAGATCAGTTTTACAGCCTTTACCACAGTGAAGATTCAGCCAGAGGTTGTGGCTTCCCAGGCACCAGAGGAGATGCACTTTCGGTCAAGGCTCCTTCCCAGAAGCTCCCCTCTGCTCTAATAAGTACTTTAACACATGCTCCAGGGGAAGAGTGCTCCCAAGAAAGGCACACTGTAGCCCTAAGCAAAATGTGACAAACATGAGATTCAAAGTCACTAGGAGCCAAGCGGAATTAATCCTTATGTTCAGAGATCAATAGTTTATTAAGGCTGTTACAGCTCTATCCTACCTATACCATGGCCTACACAGCCTGTTCTGAGAGAATGCAAACTAAGAAAGGTGTTAAATACTTTTAGTTCAGAGTTGGAAAAACAACTTAATCAGAATCAGAAACCTATGGTTCAGTAAAAGCAATGCCAAACTCAACTATAAGCCTATATGCTCTCAATAACCATGTTCTAAGATTTTGGGCTAGATCAATTTATTTTTTCAGCAAGTGTTACTAAATTTTGTAATGAAAGCACAAGATTATTTGTAAGCTTTTTTTTTTCCCATACTTGTAATGTGGAGGTAAGGAATCCACCGTGTTCCACAGGAAAGTAAAACAGAATTGCAACAACCACAGCAGAACAAAATGGGAAATAATTTCCTGAGACATTTTCAAGAAATACCGTCCTTAGCTCTTTGATGAGCATGGCTTAGGGGGACTCTGAAAACACGAGGAGTTCTCTGACTTCAGCTTGGCAGAACGTTTCTGTGCCTGTTTAGCTGCACACTCTGGCTCTGCAGCCCCATTATGTCCTCAGCCCTGGACTGTGGCACAAAAAGCTGCAACTGTATTTCTATAGCCTCCACTCTGTATCTGTAACACCTAGAGCTGACTCCAGGGTAACATCAGGTACAGGTAATGTATACCAACTGCACCTAGACCTTAAATCTAATTAATCTGGTGTGTTTCAGCTAAGCATCTGGAAGTATTTCTCCTCTCTGACTGCTCAGTGAAATTCATTTTAACCAGCCAGTCAAAAGAGGTGATTAACCTGCTGTATTTAACACTGATGTGGCCTCACCTTGAGTACTGTGTGCAGTTCTGGGCCCCACAAATTAAGAAGGATGTGAAGGTCCTTGAATGTGAGGAGGGTAACAATGCTGGTGAAAGGGCTGGAAGGTATCTTCTCTGAGAAGCGGCTGAGGACTCTGGGTTTGTCTAGTTTGGTGAAAAGGAGGCTGAGGGGCAACCTCAGCTCTCTACAGCTTCCTGAGGAGGTGAAGTGGAGATGGAGGTGTTGATCTCTTCTGCTACCTGGTACCCAATGATAGGATGCATCAGAATGTTTCAAAGCTGCATCAGAGGTTTAGACTGGACGTTAGGAAACATTTCTTTAATGAGAGGGTGGTCAAACACTGGAACTTCAGTCAGGTCAAACACTCTAGGCTTCCTAGAGAGGTAGCCAACGCCAGAAGCCTGTCAGTGTTTAAGAACCATTGGGACAATGCCCTCAATAACATGCTTTTGGTCAGCCCTGAAGTGGTCAGGCAGTTGGACTAGGTGATCGTTGTAGGGTTCCTTCCCATTTAAATATTCCATTCTATTCTAATTTTACATCTCAGCACTAAATAGTAATATATCTGATACAATCTTCACCACCGTTTAAAAAGAACTAAATCAAGACTGGTTAATCCAAACTTACTTAAAAGTAAGTTTTGCAGACATAACCGAGGCAAACCCAGGAATCTCCAGAAGTCTGAGTTCAAAGCAAAGCAGGAGGGAAGGTTAGCAGATACTGCGGCTTGCTCTCCAGGCAGGCCCTGCTCCTGATCTCACCAGGATTTCATGAGAGAGCATGGCTGAACCCAGCTCCCACCCTGAGCCACCCTGGTGAGAGGGCTGCTGCAGCGCAGGTGGGCACAGCCACTACATCCCTCCAGGAGGCTCCCCCAGCAGCGCTGGCGTGGCCCAGCCTTGGCACAGCCATGCTGCACAGAAGTGCCTGCCACATTACACCAAAGTGCCTGCACTCACAGCTGAGCTCCCTGAGCCCAGAAATGCTTCCCAGGGCCTTTTCTTATGGCTCCCTGCTCCCAAAAGCTCTCTCCCAAGCCTAAAACCTTGCAGAAGATAAGTTGTTCCTGATTATTTTTCTTCTTATCCCCCTGCATCCCTGCCGGGAGCAAAGGACAGGTTTGGTCACTAACCTTTCTATTCACCATCGGCAATAGCTCATCCCACGCTCCGAAACTGTGGGCGGAGGTCAGCAGGCAGCAGCACTGTCCTGCTGGAGGGGCCCAGGAGAAGGGCTGGTGTGTGGGAAGCAACCCTGCTGCCACATGGTATGTGTCATGGAGTGGGAAGGGACCCCTGCTGCGGACCTCCCATTAACCTCCAAGAGCCTCAGCACTGAAGACCGATGTCATCTTACAAGCAGGCGACCCCTGAGAGGTCCCTGCTCTGGAGATGCATCCTCGTACCCAGGGGACATAAGGTGAGGACAACCTGCCAGCAAGCAGGCCATCCCTGCCACCTCTCCCAAGGCTGCACACACCTCCCACCTGTATTTCGAGTGGACACCCGCACAGCCGTACAGGAGGATTTGGCTTCACTCAGGTAATACTACGAACACACAAATGCAAACCGAAACATCCCACGCAACAAATATTCTCGTTATTATTAGAATGGTGAGGTCAGCTTCTGCATTGACTGCAAAACTGCAGTTGTTCAAAGACCGACAGAGCATCCAACTACACAAAGGTGCATGGAAATTACACTTAGGCATAAGGTACTTTCTTATTTGAGCCACGGAACAGAAAGCATGTTCACAGCTGGAATTTGCTTTGGCAGTGGATCTTTATTTGCTGAATTAGTGAGTGCCTGAGTTGTGTAACGTTCTCAGAACAAAAATTAGATAGCTACAGAAAAGAGCCACCACATCAACACATCCCAGCTGTCAACACACATATCTCCTTTTTACAATTTTTTCAGAGATATCATTTTCTTCCCTCACAACAAATCCTATCTTTTTTTTTTTTAAAAAAAAAAAAAGCTAATCAAAAACAGAGGCTTAGTAAAGTTCTCAGGATGGCAAAAAAAAAATATTTCCTCCCTCCAAAACTATTATTTGTCTTTAAACTTCAGCTTTCTTTTTTTTTTCCACAATACCGTTCATGAGGATTTCCTTAGCAGATGGTAGGTGCCAGAAACAACTTCTGGGTTATGGAAAACTGTCATCTGCACTAAGCAACCAGAGAAAATAAGATTCCTGTCTTGCAGCTACAGCCATATCACACAGCTATATCAATAAGCTCAGAGTTTATTGAGTATAATAGGGTCTGTATGCTTGCTTGTGTCCAAACATGTATGTTTACAGGACTGTTATAAATTTGCATGACACCAAAGCTACATGGAGAAAAAAAATACACTTCTTGGCTAAACTGTGATGGGCCAAAAACTGAGTCTTTTTATATGCAAAATCTGCAGGCCACCAATACTTGTATTCTCATTCTGCTGTGCCATAAGGGTACCATTATCACTTAAGCCACTGGGAAACTATCACCCCTTCATACATCCCTGTTTTTGTCATTGCTATCACTTTTGTAATTTTTGTCAATTCCAGTGTCCACCACATCATACGTTTGGCAAGTTTACCAATGCAATAAATAAAATCAACCTAGTACAAACATTTATTCTATATAATTGTGTGGATATGTATAGACTTAGACTCCTGCAGTGTATACAAGCTTTTGACACGTTTTCTGACATCCCTTATTCTTATCATAAAGCCGTCTTCTTAGCAGTCACTTTGCTTGTGTTTTTGCCAACTTCCAGTAACATTGAAGCACATCGCCAAGAAGAGTCATACAGTGTAAGTTAGTCTCATATCCACAGATAATTCATCATACAGTCTTTGTGAAATGCAGAGAACATTATCGTAAATGGAATAACACTACACACTCTCTGGCAAATAGAAGCAAACTACAAGACCTGTTAACCATTGATCTTTTGAGGTACACTTGACAGGCGGTACAAAAAGCTGACACTGATACAGACATCAAATGGAATATGTTTAAAGGTGGCCAGATCAAGTAACAAGCGAAGCGTTTTGTGACATTAGGATGAGCACAGGTTTCTGAGGGCACAGAAGTATTGACAGCACAGTAATGGGATTAACTTATTTGTGTCAAAAACATCATCCCTATGTGCCAAGCCACTTGAGCTAATCTGAAGCAATCTGCTTTAAACCACCAGACGCAAGCCAAAAGTCTTCCAAGGCTCCAAGTTAAATTTCTTTCGAGAGCAGTGGCAAACCCTTGAAACCTAGTCCCATGCAAGAAGGGTACGTGCGACGTTGCCTGAGGGGGTTGCAGAGACCCCAACTCTGGAGACCTTCACAAGCCTGTGAGAGAGATTAGTTAGGAGCAGCACAACTACAGCGGATCTTGGCTTCATCAGGGGCTTTCAGACACTCTGAGGTGTGATCCTCTGACCATCAAATTCAATGGTTAAAGGTAGTTTTGTGATAAATTTTCTTCTGAGAAGAATTATAACTAATAGCACGGAGGTTTGCTCTCCACCCTCATCTAACTAAAATCAAACTCAGGTTCAATTGCTTCCTGGGAAATGGACACTAAAGTTTCAGCTGAGAGAGGTGGTGGATGCCCCACCCCTGGAAACATTCAAGGCCAGGCTGGGTGGGGCTCTGAGCAACCCGATCTGGTTGGAGATGTCCCTGCTCCTTGCAGGGGGGTTGGACTAGATGACCTTTGAAGGTCCCTTCCAACCCAAACTATTCTGTGATTCTATGATTCTAAAAAGGGCTTGTAAAGTTCTCACTTAATCTCCCATTTAAACCATTTGCCTGAACTCAACTGCTTGAGGACGAAAACATACAATGTAAATAAAACACAGGGAAATACAGGAAAAAAAAAATCCATCTTTTATTTCTTTCCTTAAATTTTTTAATTGTTTATGGCCCTGAAATACCTGATGTGTGACAGGAGAATGACATTGGAGTATTTCCAAAACTATATTGAGTTAATGACCTGCTTCAGCATGGTGGAGATGGTAGCAAAGCAAAAATATCCAGTAAACATTTGTGATGATTCAGCAAATAAGGCTGACAAAGCTGAAATGAAGCTAATTCAAGAAGTATTTAAGATGTTCTTCCTGGAAAAATCCCTCTGCCCTGATTGGGGATTTTTTATTACTCTCTATGTGAATGGACTTAGAAAAAATATACACAGTAAAGTTTTAAATACCCAACCCAACACTTGGAGGCACACATAATCACCACACATCCGTCACTTAATCTCCCATTTAAACCAATTTGGTTCATATAATCTACATAAGATGTGTATTAAACAAGGATGAGAGCAACACAATTCAGCTGTTCTTAAAGTAAGAAGCATTTTAGCCTAGCAACAGAATAAACAGCATATCCTATCCAAATGGTTGAGTTCATCAGCTCAGCAGAGGTCTGTGCTATGATTTAAGAGGACTGGATAAAGTAGCACACTCTGGGCTCCAGGTCTTAGCCAGAAATGTACAGAGCATTGCTCTGTACCCAGAATTTATAGAAATTTTTCGCCAGACAAGCATCCACCAGTTCCCTAGACGAAGGTCATGGCTGATCTTGGGCCTTGGCACAAAAAGAAAGCTGTCCGCTGTATCTGGGCTTCAAAGCTCTTTTTTCGCTGGTTGCATCAGAGGGGGTTAAACAAAAGCTAAACGTATACTCTACACTTCAATGTCTGAATATCTGGTATTTAGTTCAGTTAAAACAACAAAAACAAAACCAAAACTTTTTCCTACAACACATCTTCATTCATAAAACAAAACATTATGCTCCTCCATCATCTGTCTTGAGAGCCTGAAAACTTTAATAAGGTTCTTGTGACACAAACTTTGAAAGCAAAACTGTTCAGTGAGCAGCAGAAGTACCAAAGCACAGCAACAGATTAATTTTCACCCAAGGAATTGTTGTACAACCCATCCCCATCTCCAGTTCATGTAGGAACCTGAGCAAGTAACAGTAAATTCAGATTTGAGAAACATTTCTGCCAAGTTTCAGTGTTCCAGAGCACTTAAAGCAAAACAGTCAACAGGTTAAATCCTATGTTTCCCATGATGTGTGGTATTCCAGTCGATTACAATAGAAAAATTGTTTCATTTGAAGTCTCATTAGTTATTAACACAGATACAAATTAATTTATGCCTTCCGCAACTGGAACATAAGCTGAGATATTGACCCCGACACAGATATTTGGGCTGTTCACCTCCTTCATAACAAACTGGTTTTAAAAGCCTAAAGATCACCCTGTAATGTATTTCATGTATGTTTAACATATTTCATAAGCAGAGTAGGAGCACAGATTACACTTCCATAATTGCACTGTAAAAAAAAAATGCACATACTTTTAGTAAAATACTCAGATAAGGGTCAACGAGATGAGTAGTTGTATATGGTGAAATCACTACAAAATCATCTTCTGGATTAGAAGCACTTCATGAGGAAATTGGTTTGCAATGTTTTTCCATCACTGTCTTAGGGCAACATCTGGCATTTCTGACCGCTCTTATGTTCAGATTCTTTGGCTTCATTCTTTGTGACCAAGTATTATTAATATGCATCTTTTACTTTTAAAATAAATTATCTTGCTGTTAAATATATGTTTGGGTACACATATGTGCGTGTCTGGAAAATATGTATGTATGTATATTGTATGCTTATGTGTAAATGTGTATACAGACATAGTTTCATGCCATCTTGTCCTCTCTTCAAATCTGTAAAATGCTTTTACACCTCACCCTAAGGCCTTAGGAACTGTCTTGAATTTTCCTAATAAATATTTCTCCTCTTCTGGATTTCCCTCATGGGAAAAGAGACTATCAGCCACCAAATTTGGCAGGCATTCAAATTTATAAATTGCAACCATAAGAATTCCTTGCAAATCTCTATGCAAAATCCTAGGCACTTTTTCCAGCCAGGTGAGCAGGGAGCTCTGGAAGCTGTGGTGAGCAGGTGAAGCACATGTGGAGGAACCTTTGATAGAGCACTGAGGGTTTGGAATTATCTCCAAAAGCTGAAGAGAAGAAGTAATCTCTAAATCCAGCCCTCTAGCAGCCTAACCCTAGCAGTGCACTGAGACACGGAAATTTTCTCCAGCAACTGCTTGCGGATAATTGTCTTAATCTTCTGCTGGGCCCACTTCTTTCTGAAAACAGGAGTCTCCCTCTCTTTAACATAGATAGAGAAACCACTGAGGGAAGGTGGGGTAAGCACTGTCTGAGCAAAAGAGCCATCCTGGACTGAGGAGATCACAAGAGGCCAGAAATGCTGGTGATGTAGGGCAGGGCTAAGGGGAAGGCAGCATATCCTCACATTGCACTTGCTCAGATCAATGCACGAGAAAAAGAGCTGATGAGGAAGTTCATCAAGTAAAACACACTGGTTTACTCCTCCTCCAGAAGAAATACTCAGTGCCAGCAGTGTTATGGGCTAGTGAACTTCCTTCTCATAAAGGAGATAGAGCTGGTAAAATGTGTTCCCCTCATCACCCATGGGAAATCATCACGCCCTAATGAAAACTGGTGCTATTTATGCCTGGCATCATAAACAGCGACAGGAGAATGCTGGATAAAAACACATTGTTTCCTTTTTGCTCAATCTCTCCTGTGTATTTGTACCAACACAGCAAACATTAGCCTGCGAAGAGGCTCCTTCTTGAGCACCACCGCAAGAGCAGCAGATCCCACTTCCGAAACCCACAGGCCAGGTTTTGACATGGAAGAATGGAAAATGAGGTTTGCATGAGGGCTAATGTGAGGACCCTGAAAGCCACACGGTGTTCACTCGACGGCCTGCTCATTGTCACCACGCCATCTGCAGCACTGAGCTATGGAAATTACAGTGCTGCTTGTGAACAGCCAACAGTGTAACGCCACAACGACAAGCCCGTTTGCTTATAGAGAGAAGTCTTCAAAATAGTGAATTGTAAAATATTGCTTCAAGTTTGCTATGTAAGAGATTTTAATTTCTTTCTACTTTTTTTTTTTGTGGGGGTGGGGGGGGAGATTCTGTGTATGTTTAGATAAAATACAACAGGAGGAAATGTTTACAGAATGAGAATCTTGAATCAAGACTTCACATACCACATTTCACGTAAGAAACTTCATCTTTTGTTCCTGAGAAGGTACACACAAATCCCAAATCAGAGAATGGTTAGGGTTGGAAGGGACCTTCAAAGGTCATTTAGTCCAACCCCCCTGCAAGGAGCAGGGACATCTCCAACCAGATCAGGTTGCTCAGAGCCCCGTCCAACCTGGCCGTGAACAACCCCAGGGATGGGGTGTCTACCACCTCTCTGGACAGCCTGTTACAGTGTTCCACCATCCTCATTGTAAAAACCTTTTTCCTTATTTCCAATCTGAATCTACCTCCCTCTAGTTTAAAACCATTACCCTTCATCCTATCACAACGGGCCATGCTAAAGAGTTTCTCCCCATCTTTCTTATAAACCCCCTTTACACACTGGAAGACCGCTATGAGGTCTCCCCAGAGCCTTTTCTTCTCCAGGCTGAACAACCCCAAGCCCCTAGATGATTATGACTAACTCACCTGCAAACCTTCCCTCATGCAGAGCAACTTCAGGCGCAGTCCTGCTTTCACTTCACCTTTCCTTTCCCATCCTACATCTGCTATGACCAGTTTGACCAGTAACCATCTGGGCAGGCAGCACAGCTTCAGAAGGGATCTGGCAATACCTTTGCTGCTCATCAACTTTTTCTCCCAACTTTTGTGAAAGGGAACATAAGAAAATTCTCAACTGCCAACATTTGCTATAATCAATTAAAAATTAATGTGCAGATAGTTCAAATCCACCCAATTTAATTTTGAATGGCACTAAAACTCAGCAAGCCTCTGCTTGGAAACTTTCAGTGCCTTTCCCATTCAGGCACTGTTGGGACAATATGAAATCAAAAAAGCACACAAGTTGCAAAGACAGCATGCTCAAATTAATCTTACCCTCCCTTACTAAGCTCCTCTGGAAAAAAAAACCACTAACTCATTTCAGGTTTGAGTATTCTGAATCTAAAACAGCTCTTATCTTAACTTGCCTCTGTGAGATTTACAAATGAGAAAAGAACAAATAAGGAGTAATTTAAATTTTAATTTAAAACCCCTCCATTTGCTTATCCCTTATCAAACTGCCAGCATTTTTCCTGCTAACAATGAGCCAAGTGTCATGGGCACAGCACAGCCCCCTACCACAAACCAAGTAATCTCTTTCATCTAAAACCCTGATCCCTTTAATAAACAAAATACGAAAAGGCAGTCAAAATTACGCTCTGGCTTTATGAAAGAAGCAGGGAAATCCTCAGAGCACAATCCCCTACTTGTTATTTTCACAGCCCACGTGACCCAAAGTCATTCTGAAGGATAAAAAGACAGAGGCTGCCACCAGATCTCTGCCATGATTTTTCCACAGTTCCCAGCCTTAGCCCATCTGTTATGCAGTGGCCACATGAATGGCATGTGTCAAGAGAGTCATCACTGTGCAAACTGCCCAAAGAAATCAACCAGCCAACTTCCTTTTGCTTCCATGGCTTCAGCAATTGTTGCTGAGCCGGCCACCATATGGTGAATAATTAGTTTTTCGACCCCACTCTAGAAAAATGTTCGCTCCATTGCTAGGCATTAGCAATATGTGTGGTAATGAACAGCAGATGATGAATGCCTATACATTAACAAAAGTTGAGATTTTCGGGCAGCAAGCTGTGCTCACTGCAAGAATCCCGATGACTCTTAAGGCACCAAGTGATGGATGGCGGCAAGCCATGGCTGAAAAGTACAATTCAACCAAATTTCTCCTTTTCTCAAACACTAAAGCAATTTTGCAATAAACCATCCTGCTCCTCTCATCTTGCCGCTCCCTTTCTTAAAATGATTAATTTGAGCCACATAAAGGATTGGCAATATAGAGCTCTCAAACAGACGTCTTCTGTTCCCGGGCAATTGAGGTGTATTGTGTAAATAGCCAGGACGCAGGTTCCTCCACACTTCTCTTTGTCTGAGTCCTCGATGCATATGAATTTATACTGAATACCTGCAGTGTGCAAGCCCCTTGAAGAGTCAGTCCCAGACCTCTGAGCAAACACTCACCTCCAAGGACTGAGGCTGGTAAATATGTCTGATGGTTCCATCAAATGGACTTAAAAGCTCAGCTAAGACCTCTAAGCACATTTCGCTCCCTGAAGTGATTTTTTTTTTCTAGCCCTCTAATTAAAAAGAGATCTTACCTACATTCCTGTATAGGATGAAATATTCCCATACTGTGCAGATATCATGAACTGATGATCACATTCAGGAAAGCGGATGGTTCGGGTTATTGCCTGTCATTAATAAAGTCTCAAATGCACCCCAAAGCCATTTAAAAATAAAAGTGACTATTTACAAACAGACCTGTAAGACATCAGCTACTGCTGTTGGGAACACCTACAACTCTGGCATATACGTTGTGTGCAGTACAGACATGCACATTTTAATATGCATCAGAATTATAACAAATTAGGCAAAAGCTACTCTTCAGAAGACAGGTGACAGTACAGGCAGCCCAGACACCTCAGTTTCCTTCATGTAGATTCAGTGGTGAAAGAGCAAACCCAGGTGTGCAGCCCAATCCCCATACAGATCCTGCCGTTGTCACTGCCAAACCTCAGGTAAGTCAGGTAGTTTTTTCTCAAGAATATCCCAAATTTTGAACACAGCTAACATGCATGGGCAGTGATGATGGTTTGATGTTCTCTTACATTTTTATGAACAGAAAGTGGTTGCAGATTTAGCTCCTTTTGGTGTCGTCCCAGGCACTGATTGTTCCATATAATTTGTGTGAGAGTATCAAACAGAGAAATCATCTGACAGCTGAATGCTCCACTAAATCTTGTTGATAGCAGTTGTTAGCACAAGCAGGAGTTCATCCTGTTTATTTGAAATACTGGTACTGCCTACAGAAAAGTGGATTTCATCTGCACCCTTTCCCTTTCTATTATTCTTTTAATTCTCTTTTCTTCACTACCTGCACGAGTTTAAAGTTTGCAGGAAGGCAGCACCAGAGAATTATAAAGGTAATCTAACTGATCCCATAAGTTCCTTGGTAGCACCTCACTAGAGCAAACACTCACACATTTTAGATATGACCAGCTTCTTTCAGTGGACCTTTCCGAGTGGTTTGGACATTCTGGGGATAGTATTTTAATTTTGATTAACAGGTAGCAATGACATACAAAGAACACAGAGCAGAATTATCCTTACTCAGCAAAAGGTGGAGTGCCAGGACTCAGGTATGAAGCTCTGGTCTAGTTGCCAGGCCAAGCTTGAGATCAAGGTTGGCAACTCCAAAATACAGTTTTGTGATTCACAAACTTGCAGGCAAAGCTGGTTTAAGACATTCTTGTCCTCTCTGCTTATCTGTGCTACTGCCTTCAAACTGCTTCCACCACATTCTCACCTGTGCCTGATCATATAAATATTCTGTGTTAAAAAAAAAAAAAAAAAACTTTAAAAACACAAAACAACTTGTAACTCCAGAGCCCAACCAGTAATTAGCTGGGCCACGAGTTGTGTTATGGAAATTACCAGCATTTGAAATAAAGGTTGCCTGTGCCAATAGGTATGTCTAGTAACAACATATTTGGCCAAAGTATTAGGCAGTTATTCCATTCTTTACATTAGTAGCATTTTTACATACAAAAAAAAATACACTGAGAAAATAGAACAAGTTACCTTTAAGTATTCCAAGGTCTGAGAAGTTTTGTATTTTATTTAAATGAAATTCTGATTCTTTATGCTCAAATTGATACCATTTGTATCCAAGTCACTATCTAATTCCCTGTAAAATTATTTGCCTGGTAAACAAATATCCATTTTAAAATACAGATTATGACTAAAAGAAGGTGAATCTTCAGGAAGATTATGGTCCACCAGCTTTGATTGTAGTTGAGATAGTATTTCCAATTAAATTCTTCCCTTGCTCAGGTAAGACTATACTTCCCAGAGTTACAGGATTTTAAATAACACAAGGAAAGTTTTTCACCTTTTTTAAATTGTTCA
This sequence comes from Chlamydotis macqueenii, assembly GCF_036417535.1. Classification (NCBI taxonomy): domain Eukaryota; kingdom Metazoa; phylum Chordata; class Aves; order Otidiformes; family Otididae; genus Chlamydotis; species Chlamydotis macqueenii. The sequence goes on along the minus strand of NC_141556.1, from coordinate 61,799,981 downwards.
AAGAGAGATATCCATCGTCTTGTGGATGTCACATCTGCTGGCCATGACTTGTCATAATGGATATTTTAGTGTCCCTAACAAGTAGGCACAGTTTATCTCTTCACTTTGTGACACAGCCAGTTTTCCAGCACAAGTAGAACACTGGACTACACTATCTGCCCACTGTCACAGAAATGTTTCTAAAAATCTGACTACGTAAAGCATCCAGTCAGGATGTAGCTGTAGAGCAGCTACAAAAGCTAATTGTTTTAACCATGTTTTCCTGTATTACTCTCAAATTTCCAATCCATTTCTGAAGAATGGATATCGATATAATTTTTTTTTATCACCCTGGAAAACCACAAGGCAGACCAGGTTCTTTGCACCCCCTTTGCAAAGAGTGCTCTCCATGGCTGACCAGCACTGTGTGAAATTACAGAGGGCCAGAGAAGACCACAGAAGAGCCTGGGATCTTATAATCTTGCATGTCAACTGTAACAGGAAAGAGAAAAGTCAGTGATTTCAATGACGAGCAGTGTCTTGAGATGGTGGGTTTGGTACTACCTGTAGCACTCCACTGTGCTGTAGAGGGTTTGTAGACATGAGAGTGTCAGGTAAAAATAACACATTTGCACAAGTGGAACTGCAGCTCCGTTCTTGCTAACTAATTAAATTTAAAACTAGTGTGACACCATGAACACAGAACCTTTCATGCTATTTTATTGTCACTGTTCAGGTAGAACTAAAATTTAAATAAGGGTGCCTGGGAAATCTATGAATGTGATCCTTGTGAAAAGAATAGAAGGAGGAAGAATTAAGTACCTTTATTATCTTTACAGGAGAAAAATATTAAATCTGACTTTTAAAAAGAATAGCATAGACCCACAAGAAGACCAAATAAACCAGCTAGAGTATTTATAATGACCTAAAAGTTAAAAATATTCTCAGAATAATTGTAGGAAACACACACAAAAAAAAATGTGCAATCTAAAAAGTTCAGCCATTTTCCAAAAATCAGAGAGATGGAATTAAGATATTTTTAAAACATGCTCTGCAAATCTGTGGAATATCTTCTTCCGCTAGGCTGTGAAAAAAAAAAAAACATCCTTCAATTTCAAAAAGAATATCTTTAAAAGCCATTATGTAGTTGAATGATCTTAAAAGGCCGCATTGAGGCAGCCAAGACAAATTCCTGACATGCATTTCAATGGCACTGGTGCAGTGGCATTTATAGTAGTGTTCAAGATAAGCAGCAAGACTGTATACCTTTATTTTAATTTTTTGTGGTTTATTTCTCTATCTTTAGGATCATTCTAGTAGCTAAAGAATGCATCTGTCTAAAAGATACAGATTTTCTTAAGTATTTGTATTTAAAATACTGAAATACTTGCCTAAATAGAGAGAGGCCTTTGAAGCAAAAGGGCTAATACCTTTGCCCAGATGAATCCAAATTTTGCCAAAGAGGGCTATGCTGGCGACCTGCCAGGAGCTTTAAGATTGAAGCTAATTTGCATGAAATGGAGAAAAATTGCAGCTGCCCTCGGAATTAATGTGGAGACACAGACAGCCCCAATTGAGACAGAACATTGCACAATGGGATTTGTGAATACAAACATGCCACACTTCCTTCTTTAAGATGAAAGTAGCTATAGGCAACACAGTAAGTCTCCATGGAAGCTACTTAGATACCTTTACCCCACCTTTAAGGCCCAATGACCTCATTTCAAATCCAGGTGGGGCTTGTCACTAGACCACAAATGGAAATGAAAGTTGATTCCAGAAGACAACCACTTTCAGAAAAAATGCTTGAGCATAGGATTAAATCCCATTCAAATACACTCCCGGAAAAGAATACAACTCAACCCATCCTTAAAAGCACTTAAAAATTCCGTAATCAGGATCTCAAAAAACTCCTCCTAGCCATTCCTTGTTGTTACCATCAACACGTGGTAATATAGCTCAGGACCACATGAATCACTGAAGCTGGATACAGGATGCTTGCATATCTGCTCTGAATGACTCTTAATAAATTGCATCAGGTTGCTATCAGTTTGATCATACTGACAGTATTTCATGCTCTTCATATAAAATAACCTCTTAATGTTATTTTCAAGATTTCTACAAGATGTGTAACTGCTGTGTTTGCTTAATTTCTCAATTTAATAACTTACATACAGTTGTTACAACTTGCAATGGAGGAAAGACATAATGCATGAGGTTTTCATCATACTACTATACTACTACATCCTACACAATGTTAAGTGGTCTCTCAGAAACAGAAAAACCTGCTTAGTGACAGATGCGGAAGATGCGCGCACATAAGTACATCACAAGAAGTTAAATGTGCAAAGATAATCTCAAATGCTGAGCAGAAGGACACAGGCTGCAATCCTCAGTAACCAGAACTGGCATTATCAGCCAGTTCTCTTTATCATCAGTTTGATCTTGCTACATCCCTTCCAGAGGACAGGTTGGTTCCTTACTCCTGTGGCACACACTGCCTCAGAACAAAGTCCCAATGAAAATGCACTCTTCCCTTTCTTTTCTTGGCTGCAGCAATTAGCTTCTCCAGCACTCACCCTTGCACTGAAAACAATCATTGCTCCAGCAAGAGAGGCCATTTGCAGTACAGCAAATTGTTCACTTTTTGGCATGTATTACAGAGGATGCCAGGCTTCTCCTTTATTAAAGGAACACCCATCTTACCTGTGACTTAGATTAAGACTCTTCACTCCTCTCCCTCTTCTTCTTCTTTTTCCATACCACAATCTGCAATAGCTTTAATCCAGCCCTAACCAGATACTCCAATCTTGCTTTCCCTTGCAAGAGTTATTGCTACTTTTCTGTCATTTCAGGACTCATCCAATGATGAAGGACAAGGCACCCATGTAAGGTCACGGAGCAGAGACAGGTACACCTGCTTCTAAGGTAGATACCTAAAGCAGAGAGCAGGAATTGCCTGAGAAGGTGCTTATCTTTCTCTCCTGTCTATAAAAAGAGTTTGGACAAAAAAGATTAGTTTAGATCAGTTGCCTGACTTCTAGATAACTAAAGCATGGGAAGAAAAAAAATGACACATTAATCTAGAGAAATCAATGGAACAAGACAGAGCAACTACTGATTTCTGCTATCCTGTTTTCTTGCAGGACTCCTCTAGGAATACCCACATAACCACACTGCAGTCCTGCAACTGTTGGATATATCTCTACAGATGTGCAGCTTCTTGCTTTTTTCTCCCCTTGCTGGACTGGTGTTTCTGGTGGAGTGCCAGGGCTGCTGCAACATATGTGGGGGCTCTCCCTCTGCTGACCCACCAACTGCCCCATGCTCTGGAGCAGCACCCTCTCTGCCACAAGACACTGTACAAATGCTTCACAGCCCCTCACTCCAAGCACACCATGAGAAGCTCCTTAGGGGAATTCTACTCAAGCCTTTCTTTCGTAACCTGGACAGTTGGGATCTCTCCAGACTCACCAGACCACATCGTCAGTGGTCTACTTGTTACCCTGTTCTCTCCTTCCTGCTTGTAGAACAGATTTGCACTTCACCTCAAATCTTACTTGATTAGCTGAAGACATGGGACCCAGCAGTCCTTCCAAAAACTTCTGCTGGCAGGCCCAAAGTCACCACGTATCAGACCTTCGGCTGAATGATGAGAACAGCCTTGTAAGGTGTATTTGCTCCTCTCCTCCCATCTCAGCTCTTCCTCCTGAGCCCAGCTGGTATGCAGTCCTGAAACCACAATTTTATCCATCCCATACACTAGAAATCATGTGTTATGCTCCCAAGATTTATGAGGAAGGCTAAAAGCATCTGACATTAAACAAACAGTCCTAGTAATCAAAAGTTGGGGGCTAGTTTCTTTTTTGAGCTTTCAATTTGTATTTGGATTGCATATTCACATTTAATTCTGCTAGGAAGTCATTCCTTAACATTTTTCTAAAGGCTGATCCTTTTTAAAACCTGCATTTATAAAAGGAAAGCTATGTTTCTCCCACAATCACTTGCTATGGCCAGAAATTTGCTATAGTTCTTTAACCAGAGTGAAAAGCAGTTCTATGTTATTCTTTCCTTTACAAGCAATCAGGATAGCCAGAGCAAACCTTGGTTCTAGTCATTATGTACAAAATCTGCAGACTCTACAGCACATGTACACTAAAAATGCACAAATAACCTTCAGGTTAACTGCCCTGGACCAGCAGACAAAAGCCCTGCAGTGCACAAAAACACAAATCTAAAATTCAGGAGGTAATATGTCTGAGATCAAGGAAATATTTTGGAAGCCTGTGGAGCCAGCTGACTGTCCTTTCAATTTTGGGAGATGAGACTGACCTAAAGCTGGCTTGTGTTGTTCCTTCTGTGCTTGAGCACATTAACAGTTAACTTCTGGCAATAAGAACAAAGAAAATCACTGCAAGAATGCACTGAGGCAATGATTTTGCTGTTGTCTCTTTCAGCTACAGTGATGCATCAAATTAGTATTAAAAATCTGAAAAAAAATCATCTCACCACTCCCCTGCCAGCCCACCCAGAAATGTCTTTCATATGTCAGAACGAAACTTTCACGTCTTCTTTATATGAACTAATCTACTAAGTAGTAAATACTCAGTAGTTGTGAAATATGTCTCTAGTCAGATGCTGAAATATGGATTTAGAACCTAACCCAAGACAGTCAGTTAAGAAAATAATTTTATTTAGACCCCAAGTCTTAAAAAAAAAAAGCCCTAGTTCTCCAAAACATTAAACCTTGGGTTTATGAGGCTTTGCCTGAGGAGAGGCAGGATGCCTACTCTGTTACTGGTGGGAAATGTGATGACAGTATCAAGAGAAACACTTCTAAATGCTTTCATACAAGATCACAGGAGGTTAGATGTCATTTAGTCCATCCCCTGCTCCAAGACAATATCAGCTTTAGCTGTCCTAGTCCTGACAGATTTCTATCAAAGCTATTCTCAGAAATGATGAACACAAAGTATATATCCTTGCTGTTAAAAAAAAAAAAAAAAAGTCCAAACTAAATTCTGAGGCTGCAGTTTAAAAGTACTATGTCTTCCCTATCAGCCATGGACAGGAAGAATAAAATTACTCCCTTCTTTGCAGCAGTCTTTCATATTCTTGAAGAGTCTTCCCTTATTTGCCAAGACTGTTATCATCTCTTCTGCTCCAAAATGGGTACTATATCCTTCCTGCAGTCTGCCACCCAAGTTGACAAAACACTCCAGCCATCAGGGCAGAGTAAAATAGGCTCTGCCCTGCGCCTGCAGGGGATGCCACATTTCTTAAGCCATCATCTCCACCACTGCAAATTGTAGCTGTTCACCTGGCTGAACGGCTATGCAGTCAGTTTTGCACCCAGTCTATTCTAGAGTAACCTAGACTATAATTCTCTGGCTGCTTAGGAGAGTGTCATGTCAGGTGCTCTCTAAGTAAGCTTAGTAAGCTCAAAACATATGAAGTTTAACACTTCTCATCTAGCAACAGAAAGGAATATGCACATTTCATTTATCATGCAAACACTTGGGGGAAGGAAGTGTTTTCTTTCATCTTGGTAGATGAGAAATACCTTTGAATAAGGAAACATTACAGGAAAATAGACAGGTGTTTGCAGTACCTAGCACTCAGTGTTCCCACCTGAGGCAACCCTAACTCTACAGTTGTTGCTCGTGTTGGCAGTAGTAGTAATACAGTTAGGTATCATATACGACTCCCTTAAAACATATCATGTATATCAGTAGCCTTACCATATCATCAGGGACACTGCTTCTCCTTTCACCACAAGACTTTGGTCAGCACCTAAAAGATGAAAGGAAGATGTAAGAAACTTTATAGTGGATACTTCTGTGATACCAGTCCGTAGGGGAAAACGTTTCTATATTCATTATTAATGAATGGCACTTACCACAGAGTGGAAGAGCTGTATGTTTAAAATCCTGTTTATTAAGCAATTCTTCCCATGTCGTTACCCTATTTGCTTTCAGAATTTCTATGGAAGATTATGCTGCACAACCCTGAAATCACTTATCACCAATACATAATAATCCCAAAAAATATTTTAACGCTTTTGGCTACAAAAAAAAAGATAGCAGAAGAAGGTGCTCAGTACAATAAAACCACAGAAAAAAAAGTACCACAGTTTCTGTAATACACATGGTAGAAAAATGAATATTATGTAGTATGAATCAATTGTACAACATGATTCATAGGAGAATTTCTAAAATTCAAAGAACAAAGCAGGCTATATAAAAAGGAATCCTAGGCAAAGCAGATACACTATGAAAGTAAAGTAGGAGCTCACTGCAGGATGTCCTGCTGCTTGAAATTGGCCTCATCAGCCTAAAAGAGATTCATTTTCAGAGCAGCATTTGAAAAAAAAAAAGCCGGGTCACTGGTGGTGTAATGCTACAGTCAATCAAGTACCAGTCTCTGGCAGAGGGCAGGAAAGTTGGTCTCAGCAAAAGTAAACGAGGCACAGAGAGAAAAGGAGTCTGAAGAGCTGTATCCCATGAAGGTCAGAGGACACCAGAAGACTGAAATCAGTGGAGCTGGACCCTGGAGCATTCTGTAGTGGTGGGTGCAATATGACAGTCATCCAGCGCTGCAGCAGTGAGTGTGTAAATGGGATGTTGCAGTAGTGTGCCAGGACAGATGTGTGGGTAGGAAGGTAGGAACGGAAACAATTTAGGAATCCTGAGAAACAATGAGGAATAGAATGAGAAAGATGTTCCCCTGGCCACTTAAGATGTCTATCTCCATAAGGATACACAAACTCACTGTTTAAAAAATTACTAGGCTGGACTGATTTGTTATGGCACCTATATCCTTTATAACAGAAGGCCTAGGATAGACGATATTACTTCATATGCATGCTAAGTTACTATAACAGACCACGATTGCAATTTGTTAGGTTCAGTGTAACCCAAGTGTTCTGAAAGGTGGAACAGCTATGAGACTGAACTAACAGATAAAGGTCAAAATCTCTAATTACAGTGGACAAATAATAGGGTCTTATAGGGTGTCCTTGTATGTTTCTAAAACCTAGGTATGCAAAGTCATTAGCAGAATATTTTAGAAAGCTTTCAAATTATTTTTCATTAGGACTCTATTTTTACTACTGTATACTCAACTGTATACTGTATACTGGACAGTGGGATAGAGTGCACCCTCAGCAAGTTCGCCAACGACACCAAGTTGTGTGGTGCCGTCGACACGCTGGAAGGGAGGGATGCCATCCAGAGGGACTGTGACAGGCTGGAGAGGTGGGCCTGTGCCAACCTCATGAAGTTCAACCAGGCCAAGTGCAAGGTCCTGCACCTGGGTCATGGCAATCCCAGGCACGAATACAGGCTGGGCGGGGAATGGATTGAGAGCAGCCCTGAGGAGAAGGACTTGGGAGTGCTGGTGGATGAGAAGCTCAACATGAGCAGGCAATGCGCCCTTGCGGCCCAGAAGGCCAACCGCATCCTGGGCTGCATCAAGAGAAGCATGGCCAGCAGGTCGAGGGAGGTGATTCTCCCGCTCTACTCTGCCCTGGTGAGACCCCACCTGGAGTACTGTGTCCAGTTCTGGAGCCCCCAGCACAAGAAGGACATGGACCAGTTGGAGAAGGTCCAGAGGAGGGCCACGAAGATGATAAAAGGGCTGGAGCACCTCTCTTATGAGGACAGGCTGAGAGAGTTGGGGCTGTTCAGCCTGGAGAAGAGGAGGCTCCGGGGAGACCTGATAGCGGTCTTCCAGTACCTCAAGGGGGCCTACAAGAAAGATGGGGAAAGGCTGTTTAGTAGGGCCTGTTGCGATAGGACGAGAGGTAATGGTTTTAAAATAGAGGGGGGTAGATTTAGATTAGAAATTAGGAAAAAATTTTTTACGATGCGAGTTATAGAACACTGGAACAGGTTGCCCAGAAAGGTGGTGGAGGCCCCATCTCTGGAAGCGTTCAAGGCCAAGCTGGATGAGGCTCTGAGCAACCTGATCTAGTTGGGGATGTCCCTGCTCCTTGCAGGGGGGTTGGACTAGATGACCTTTGAAGGTCCCTTCCAACCCTAACCATTCTATGATTCTATGATTCTATGATTCTCAACCCTATTAGTGATAAACACATCAAAAAAACTTCAAGAACATTCTACTCGTTAAAAAGAAGTCATTTTGCACCTCTGAAATTTACTCCATTAGGGTCATCCAGGGACCCCAATGCTTCCTGTTTGCAAGGTTTAAATCTTCAATTTTAGCTCTGCTAAACCCTGAGATTTCAGACCTTTAACCTACCTATAAGACAAGATTGATTACTACTTATCCTATGTCCTGGATTAATGAAAAGAAGTGAGGGCCTACAGCAGAGGAAGGGGTCAGCCTCACATTTACGAGGCAGAAAAGGATGCTTTTTGGACAGCAGATGTTGGAAAAAATACATAGCGCTTGAATCAGTGCACAGAAGCTGAGTTGAACAGTCAGGTGCTGGACGCTGGCAGCTTTTCACACGGCTTCACAAAGGCTAACATTAGCATGTATTTTCATGTGTGAGTCTATATTAGTGAAAAGTGTGAGTTTGTACCTCCCGAGTCACTCCTGCGTGTGAAAGCTGTTAAAGGTAAGGGTTTTTCTGAAGTCGGCCCCTGCCCACCAGCTCCACTCTCCATCCAGTAACTGAAATGACCCACAAAAGCGTTCCACAAAAGCAGCTGAGAGCGTTCCACATGTGCTGCCTGCAACACTCTCTGCAGAACTAAATAGAAACACAATGGAAGAAAAAAAAGCAGGGGTTTTAAACTCTGTGTATTTCAGGCAGATAGGAACGCTAGCACAGGGCTTAGTACGCAGACAAATCTGCAGTGCATGATCCATGGGGAAAAACTCGAGCAGCATACCTTATAGAGGGAGAGCTGTATAGAATTTCCAGTGCCTATGGTACTCTTATAAACGCTTCGTCTTTTGTTCCTGCAGGACTCCAAAGAATAATAAAAGAAAATACAAAGCAGAGGAGGCACCACTGAGCGAGTGCAACAGTGTTTTATTAATCCATGTGATTAATCCAGCATGCTGAGGAAGGGTCTTTACAGAATCAAAACGTTCGTGTTTTTGATCCACATGGATTAAGGGAACACTGTGGCATTCGCTCAGTGGTGCCGCCTCTGCTTTGTGTTTTGGTTTTATTCTTTGGAGTCCAGCAGCAACAAAAGAGGGAGCATTTATATGAGTACAGCAGGACGGGGACTTGGATAACCTCCCCTCCCTTCCTGAAGGATGCTGCGTGAATGTTTCTGAGGGCTACATCTCTTGTTTGTGTCTACAGCTTGCCCTCTAGAAACCAAACCACTACCAAATAATAGAAGGCTGTTTCTGACAAATCCTGAATGACAGTCGTGCTGCCGAGCAGGCTTTCTATAAGTTGGGCGCATAGCTGTGTAAAGTAACCAGACAATAATTAGAAACATTGGCTACTTTTGAAAAATGTGTTGGAGGAGAGGAAAAATAACACAACGTAATTCAGCAGATTTCTTTTTGGCAGAGCAAAGACTCGGACATCATACGTGGGACCTGACAAAATACTTAAGTCTAGCTTTAAACCAAATCCAAACTTAACTGCTTTCCATTTAACTTTTTACATGCTCAAATACTTTGCTGCATAGAGCCTATATTTTCACTTGTTTGAACTGAGAGTGACTGCAACAGCAAGTTCCCTTGCAACAAAATCTGATTAAAAGCCATAGGACAATCCTTCAGCCTGACAAAAAAGGCAAGATCTGATCTCCAGTGAGTCATCCCACTGACATTCAGAGGACTACATATTTGCAAAGCATCCAAGCAGAAGCATGTGATAGTTTATAAACTCTACCCAGTACAGCAGCAGCTCATTTCCTGCACCAATATCTAAATTTTCCCTTGCCACGCTCAAAAGCCATCAGCAGTCTCCACCTCTATTTCTGAATTTTACCTACAGACTTAGTAATCCCCTCCTCTCTCTTGCAATTTGATTTTTTCCCACCTGTTGGCTCTAGCTTCTCCCTACTACTCTCTAATCTTGCTGGTTTTAATCAAGGTAAACTTTTTCTTTGGAAATTAGCTGACTTTCATCCTTCGTATGCTCAGAACAAGAAAAGCAACACATGCTGTGAAATAGAAAGGCTAAATTCACCAGCCCAAACCAAGAGGAGCAATTCTGTTTATGCGGCTCAAAATAATAATGCATAACCATCAGGCACACATGACTGCAAGAAACGCTGTGCCTTTGGGTGCTTTGCAGTGAAAGGGAGGAAGGCAACTCAACTCAGCGAGTGACCAAGTCTCAGCTGGTGGAGAGGAGCAGCCACAGAAGCTCTGTAACTTCCTACGCTGCCTTTGTGGTTGTGCATCACCATCATCCTCCTCTGAGCTTCACAGGTATAAGAAGAGGCTGCCAGAACACGTCCCCAGTCCCAGGGCTGGCAGCCCCACACCACCGCAGCTCTGCCCAGGCTGGCAGCCCCGGGGAGCGAGGCTCAGACGGACGCAAGGGCACAGCACCGGCAGCGGGAAAGGAGGGACCTCACAGGGCCTCTGGACTTTTCCAATACTTTTTTTTTTATTATTATATGCTTGGCAATGTTCAGGGTTCTGGCAAAAGGCAAATCCTGGATAGAGGCATAAATCCTACTTGAGATTTAGGCCCTGCTCCGAGGGAGCACCGCTGTTTCTCAAGGAAACAGTCTAAATCTTTCCATATTAGCAAACTAAAGTTATTTTCCTTGACACTCTTCTGGGAAGCAGTATCACTGTTGCGGCTGAAACTGTTAAAAATAAAAAATTCTGCCTGAGGCTGACAGCAATTATGGAAAAATTAAAGCTAAATAATTAAAATTTGGCAGTGTGTCCTTGTTGCCTTCAATCACTGATAATACCATGCAATTTTAAGAGTAGGATGTCCATACTTTATAATAATGAGTAAAGATTAAAAACTGCAGCGGCAATATCCAATAATCAATATATCAATAAAATATTTTCCTTCTTGTTCTAGGAAAAAAAACTTATTTACAGACCTACATAGAGTAAAGCTAGTCCATGTAAAAAATCTAAAAACACTCAGAATGCTCCAACTTGCCTATTTTCACAATATTCTTTTTGATGCCCATGAATCAACTATTTTTCATATCTGTTTATGTCAGTCTTCTCTATGTCAGTCATTCAACTTGCAACCTATACACGGACGCAGTCTGAGAACACTTAAATACATTATGAATTAATGCCAAACAATCTTGTGACCTAAAACAAAGAACATATTTTGATTTTGCCCCATATATTCCTGGAAATTATATGCCCAGGTGACACTTGCTCTGTCACTTTCAAAACACATTTCAGAAAATTCTCACATCTCTAAATCTAGAAGAAAAAAATCCAGATAAATCCCCACCCCTATTCTCAACCTATCTTTCCAAACACCTATTGCTAAGGATTTGAGGCAGCTCCTAAATTTGAGCTTCTTATCACGACTCCCTGTGATGAATCTCTGCCTTTTCTTAGCAATAATTTGAGATAAACTGTAGCCCTTAGTCTATTAGGAGAAATTTCCAAAGCACTTGGCATTTGGCCTCACCCCAATTCTCCTTTGAAGCTGGAGACTATACAAAAAATGTCTTGCTCCCCACTGGGAAAACATTTGACCCTAGGCTACTGGGAAGGAACAAACTGGACCTTCTGCTTTTCAGGGTAAGCTGAAAGGTTACACACTCCCTCCTGCTGAGTCTAAACAACTCAAGGCAAAATTCTTAAGTAGGTTCTGCCCATCGAGGTGTTGTCATGGCTCTTTCCAAGACACAGAATATGGTATTCATGGAAATCATTATGACATGTTTCTGGTGCACTTCCAGCCCATCTTGAAAAAAAAAAAGTGGAATTTTGTCTCAGACTCATACAGAAACATAGAAAAGAGAAACAATGTTGAAAGCTTTCTCACCTACAGACTGCACCATGACAGGAGAGAAAGGCCAAAATTCCTACCTGCAAAAATTATCTTGAGGATGAATCAATAGATGCACAGTATTATCCAAAAGTGGAAAGGCAGATGTAGAAAAGTGTAAGGTGGTGAGGATGACATAGCTGTTGGGACTGTTGGCCTGCGGGGAATACAGCAGCCTCCTAACTCCTGAGAAGTCTTTAAAGAGAGATTGGACTGCTCTGTTTCAGTGCTACTGCCATCTACCAGGTGACCTGTTCTAAACTATAAGCAAGATTAAACCAGATAATTGAAATAGTTCTTCTTAGCATGAAAAAATGTACTGGTATGTTTTGGCAAATTACAATCATCATTGTTGAAAAAGACAAAGGTAGCAAGAAAATGATGCAATAGGCAAGCATGATACCTTTCTGCTGCTAATAATAAGCAAGAAAGAGGAATTAATTGCCTTAAGATATTTTTATCCATTCACAATGGTTGAAATTTTAAAAGTTACTACAAAGAGAGCATGGGGTCTGATTCTACTGAAGGTATAAGTCACAAGATTATGCTGTCACATGCAATGAAAAAATAATTTTATCACACAAGTGTAGTTACAGCAAATAACTCCTCTCCACTCTGAGTCCTATTAGACACTAAATACTGAACGTTTTTGCATACAGTATGTGTTTGTGTGCCCACATTAGCAGCGCACCTCTGAACTTCCCTTTGATATTCTATTTTCTTCTTTAAAACAGTCAAACAGCAAAGTTCTGCAATTGTAACACTGACAACTCCAGCATTCTAATCCTTCCTTGACTGAAAACATAAATTTATTTTCTGGATTTTCACATGTATTTTTCTGAGAAGGGGACCCCCACCCCAGGTTTGACTCCCCTGTTTAGCTGGAATGCCCTGGATCTTGATGTTAAGCCCAGGACCACCCAACATCCTCAAAGGTGTTGCAAGTCTGGGGTCAGGCAGTAAAGGCTCCTCCTCTGTGAATGCTGTGTAAAGTGAAACATGAGCGAGATTAATCTCTGTGCATGTTGCATGAGACACCATCCTACCACCCTAGAGCAACAGCACTGAAGCAGAGATGTAGGAAGCATTTTCCAGTATAATCTATCTTTTTTTTAAGTTCCAGGCATATTAAGACAAAGAGTTTATAAAGAGAAGGAAGAAATGTATATATTGCTTTGACATTGTTTGAAATTTAGACAGGTTTTTCCATTCATCTTCGCTTCTTGGTTTGTCACATGCATTTTCAAACAGTGACTTCCTTTTTCATTTTCAAGGTGGGCTTTTTAAGGTTAGGAAGCAGAAGCTGGGCAAGATAAGGCCCACGGATTCCCAGGAACTACATAGAGACCAATTAAACATCAGAGCGTGATGACTACTGGAGAATTGCTTTAGTTTATGCGGAACTAATGTTGATCAAATGCACTTGGCATGTCAGCCCTCTTTCCCCCACAGCTTCAGAAGCTGGGAGAGCATTCGTGACTTTGGTCAGTCCCCTGTGCACACCAGCCTGGCCCTCCACCTCCCCTCTCATCCATCAGTGCTGCTCAACCCACTGACTGTCAAGAGAGGTGTCAATGACTGAAATACATTTCTTGGCTATATTACACATGGCAGCTCTATAGTATTCATCCCTGGGCACTTAACCCCAATCTCCTGAGTAAGCCAGTGAACCCCATGAAAAGACAAGGGAGGAGGTTTTGGCAGCATCAAGGGATGAAGCTCATGGGGAGTTAGTGGGAAGAAGTAGCTCAGTGGGAGACGTCCATCCACCAGCCCTCAAAGCCAAGCCCCGGTCTTTGACCAGGGCTCAGATCTCGAGGTAACGCAGCTCCCAAGCCCGTAGGAGACTGAACACGCTCCTTTAGCACCCTTCTCTGCAGGTTCTTGTTCTCTGTGCATAATATGTTCCAAACCATTTCCACCCTTTAGTGGCACACAGACTCCCTCTTCCCCTCTGGACTCCCAAATCCTGTAATCCTGGCAAAGACGACAAAAGAAAAGTCAGTGCAGTGAAAAGCAGCAAGAGGGCTGACTTAGGAACTCTTATTACTCTCCGCCACTCCATTTTTTCATTAAACTATAAGCAGCACCCATAGTTTCTGACACATTTGAGAGCTTTCCACAGGATCAAGAGTTTTACAAAGTAGAGGTTTATGCTCCTGCATAGTTGAAGCCCATAAACAGAAGTTGAAGTGTGGCATCATAAATGGCATCTGCCTAATAAACCATGGAAGAAGAGAGAGAAGAGTAAAGCTAAACAGTGAAATGAACAATAATTTCCATTCCGTAAGTAAATTTCTGTTTCACCAAATTGGCCCACAAACTTCATAGCTTCCCTATAGCCATCTCTAGCATCCATTTACCTTGTTTATACTCTCCCATTATGAATTAAAAAATTACAGATGAAAGGCTCAGTGCAGGAAAAGGTAGCACGAGAATTTATCACAGTGGATTAAACTCTCTTTTCATAATGTAGAGTGAAAAGAAAGGGGCAGGGGGAGGAATCAATGCAAAACAGAGATCTGAGTCTTTCCAGTAAAACGTAATCTTGAAAAGTAAACCATTATTACTAGGAAGCTGTTTCTGAGATTTCTTAATTGTATTATTTGTTATAAATGTTTCCTTGAGGGCAAAAGCTTATTTCCCCAAGTAGTGCATAGACCTATATTTCAGCAGCTCTCTGTATCGCAGGTTGGATGCATCCTCCACTGGCCCTTGCCGCGATCACCATCAGGAGAACCGCGCTCTCACAAACCGTGGCAAGGCAGCAGTCCCGGGATCTCTGCAAGTGGCTGGGGACTCATCTTCGCTGCTACTGAACAGATACCATTTTTACCGCTGTTACTAAGCATATTTATCATGTTGCAACAATTACTTTTAAAGAAGAGAATGACTGCAAACACCTCTCGGATCTAACCACTCCGCTGATTTCAGTTCGATATTTTTTGTGTAATAAATGGACAGACCAGGACTATAGGACACAGAGGGTTAAGTGTGGCTCATTGTAGAGAACATGCCCTTTTCAATAATACGCCTCTTTTGATTAACTATAAGCAAGGCCTTATATATTATACACAATCCTCTTTTTAAACAAGGCAAACTCACACGCCACAAAGATACTAGAACAGTAAATATTGATTTTCTTGGCTGATGGTACACCTCATGCCACACAGCCCACTCGAGCATCTGCTTGTTACCACAAGCTATTCCCTTTGTCAAGGAAGAAAGAAAAGTGCTGTTATGTGCTATCAGTTGTGGACTGCAAATATTTAAAAGAAATAAATTTCTTAGAATGAAAGGTACCTTCTTTTGATTTAAAAAAAGCCAACAAACCTAACATAACTATTTACTTTAGGCCTATACCCGCTCCTAGCACCTGTACTTTTCAATTGTTGGCTTGCCAAGAACACTGTGGTTTTCTTCCTGGCTTTTCTCTTAAATATCTCTTTAGTGTGCACAAAATATCTACTGAAGATGCACGGTATTTTACTAGAAAAGGAAGATAGCTTGAAAGCACTGCCGAAAACTCCAGCTGTTGATATAAGGCTTGTATATTTGCTGGTACATTAACAAGTGCTATTTGTATATATGCCATGAAACAAAAAGCATACACTAAAGAAGAAGCTGGGTTTATGTTTTATCTTTTGCTATGATTTCTGTACTCTTACTCTTCTTGTTTTGTGGTAGATTTGAAGTAATGTTTTTCTAAAGTCACATTTTTCTACAAAAGTAACTACAGAAGCAGATTTGCAATTATATCAGAGTTGAGCAAGAGAGATCAGGTAGCATAAAATAACCTTTCTGGTGTTTTGTAGAGAATAAAAGCTATGACATGGAAATGAAAAGGTTGTACTTAGTGGAGAAAAAGGGGCTTCCAGTCCTCTAGCACAAAAAAAAAAAGAAAAAAAAAAAGAACAGAACATGATGTTTCCCCTATCTGTATATAATTTTTTTTTAAAAAAAAAAAGTTGATGCTTTGTCAAATGTTCAGAAATAAGAAGCCACTAAATACAAAATACTGCAGAAAAAAAAAGGTAAATCAAAATCTCAGATGTATGGAAAGACAGAAACAAGCATTTGCCAAATGCATCTTAAACAAAAGTCTTACATACAAACAGCAAGGCTAGAGAACAATGTGTCATTGCTCGCCTAAACTATGGTATAGTGCTTCCTATGGGCCTCCTTTTCTGCTTTATTAATTGGATAAAAGAATCATAATTCAATTACTTAATGATTTATTACAAAATACTTTGCCCACACAAGATTTTTCAGCATGTAAACACCATACTATTACACTATCTACTATTACAGGCCTAGCATTTCAGATTTCATTAGTAAATAAAGCCAGGTTTATTTGTAATAAAGTTAAGCCCTTCCAACCACTGACCATGAAAACCAGATTTTGAAATAATTCAGATTTGTGTTTCTGTTCTTTCTAATTAAGGCTAATATCGGGAAGGACAGACAGTGGGTAGCATTGTTCAAGCACCATGGATTTAAGCAAGAAAATCTGATTATCAGCTCATGTCAGAAGCCAAGCGATAATGCAGCTTAGCATTCGTTTGTGCTTTTTCTTTAGCCAAAAGATAATTACTGTTCGTTAAGTCTTACGTAAGTGTATCTAATATCTATGGTCCTAAAAATTATGAATAGTAGAAGCACACAACAGGCAAAGAAGAGTTATTGTATTTATTATTTACTTGGGCTGTTCCATCATGATAATTTCATTAGCCAGGAAAGTTAAACTTAATGTCAAACTATAATTTCTTAAAGGCCAAAAAGTTAAACATCAACTCTCATGCAACTGACAGCAGAAGTTACATTTTTTTATGAAGACACAAAAGCCATATTAAAATGACAGCGAGCCCATCGCTGCAGGATCTGCTCTTCCAGCTGAGTTTCCACGGGGCACTCGAAGCCCTCGGCTCCCTCTGAAGTCAGCCCAGTTAGCTTTTAAGTGCTGGAGCCCTCTGAAAAAATGGTAATACTTCATCACAAAAGCTGGTGCTTTTCTGGATATTGCATCGCTGACACAATACTTTTTCAAATGAGCTCTGCGCCCTGATAACTTCCCACTGTACAAAGTAGCTGATGTTTTCTGAAAGAAGGAGTTGAACTCCTCTGGGAGAGAAGTCAGAGCAGGGACCAGAGTTTCACACTTAAAAGTGCAGGAGCTGCTCCCTCAAAACACCCCTCTGTTGAATCACCTCCTGGGCATGAGCCTCGGGAGCTTCTAGGGGTGATCTCTGCACCTGAGCAGCAGCAAGGTCTTACCTGCCCCACTGGGAAATAACAGGCAAGCTACCAACACTGAGGTCTGTAGGAAAATGTTCTTTAAATCTTCAAATTGTCATGAAAAATAGAAGGCAACTCAGCAAAATGTTAGCACAGATCCACCAAGCCCCACGCACCAGCCACCTGGTGAGCCATGGCTTATCTCCCTTGGACAAAGTTATTGCTGACCATCTGTATTCATCCCCAAACTCTTTCCTTAACTCAGATACAGCCTTTAAAGGGGCTGGCGTTTACACAGCCACCTCTGCATGCAAACGCTGTATAGTGCTTTATCACAGCAGAAAGGCTTAGGTACCATGATGCTAGAGACGAAGAGCGAGCCAATTGCATTTGCGGAGCAAAGAAGGTCCCCGATAAAAACATTTGACATCCGTGTTAAGAAGAAGAAGAAGTCCTTAGCAGCTAAAGAACATTTGTAAAACACAGATAGCCTACACTTTTCAATTTACTTCCTCTTACTTCTCACAGGGGCAGACTGGGGGGAGACCCTATCCCAAAGAAAAGTACAGCCTCACGGCCTTATCCTTAGGGGATTTGCACTGAATTCATCAAAAGTGGAAGGGTCTGACTGTTGAGCAGAATAGCACCTTGCTCAGGTTGTCTATCATGCTAAACGGTAGGAGAGATGGGTCTCCAAGACGAGCAATAAGAGCTGACACACGGTCTCTGAACTGTCTGCCCAGAGCCTGATTCAGCGTATACAGTCATTCCTGCTCAAAATTGCAGTTTGGTTCACGGTAAGCATTACCCTTGAAACAAGACATAAATCTGCCTAATGAAAGTAAAGCATAAGCAAGATGGAAGATGTCTGTACCTGTCAAGCATGCCGAGAACTAATTTGAACAAGGTGATCAACAAGAAATGAAAGAAAAAGTCAGCTTATTTGGCCCAGCGGGTGCAATAATTCTAGCCTTCTTGTTAATGACATGTAACAGCAATTAGGAGACAAAGTAAATAGAGGAAAAGAAATACTAAGGTTGCCCATAAAGTAAAATCACTTTATAAAGACACCATTTTAATGAATAATAGAATATCATGCAGGGAAAACAAAATTATCAGGCAAAGAGAAACACAGGTGTAATCATGAAATATCATCTTATGTTTATTTTTTAAGTGTGTGTGCTACGGCTGGCAGGGATCATTAAGATCACTTATAATTACTTTCACCATAACGCAGGGCATAGATTGGGCATCTTTAAGGCAAATCATGATCGCAAAGCACAATGGCTAATGCAAAAATCCCTTTGCCTCTCAGAAGAGCAATTATTGGCTTTGTAACCATAGATTTCCTTCATACACAGGATGGTTCTTTGGAACCAGAGCAAAGCATAGGACCAACTGAATATTGGTTGGAGAGTGATTAAAAAAAAAATAAATACGAAGTCACCAGAGTAGTAAGAGTACTGGGAGACAAGGCTGGACTGCCCTCTCTCTGGAAGTACCCACCTCTCCTCCATCAACAGGCAAAAAGTCTCCCTGGGAAAAGCTGTCAGGCTGCAGCATTAACACCATACTCACCCAGCCTGACTCAGACTGTTGAAACGCATCTTCCACAACAAAACAGAGCAAAAAACTAAATATAGTTGTCCTGAATCACCTCGTAAGACTTCATCTTGTCAGTCACAAAGAAGAAACAGCTAGATGTGCTACGTTGTTGCTCAAAGGAAGCTCAGCTCTGGAACTGCTGTGTTACAGAAGTGTACCATTCCAAACAGCCTACTTTGGCTGTGCAAGTGCCTGCTAGACCTCCATCCAAAAACTGCTGCTTCAGAAGGCAAAATAGTTCATTTTGTCTTATTCCAGACACTAGAGAAAAATCTGCTGAGATATAAGAAAGCACATCTTTTTAACTCAAATATAGATTATTTTTAAAGGCTCTGTTGACCTATGTTAATTTAAACTAGCTAAATAATAATAATTATGAGAAGACAAACTGCAATGAACAGGGAGACCGTTGCTTCTGGTAAACATTAGCTCGTAGCCATGGAGGTTTTCAAGGACCTCTTCCCACAAAGCATTACCTGGAGGTAAATGGGGGTTTTCTCATTCAAGGAGAGGGTTGGGGAGAAGTTCACAGTAGTCTTTGGACCTGAAGATCCAAAATTCTGATACATAAAGCTCTGGAGAGGTGGCTCTTTCCCCACGGAGTTCTTCAGCAGGGATGCTGACCCCCTTGGAGATAATGGACACAGCTAAGCCCTACACTGGCCAGACAGGACAGGCATCACCTGTGGGGCCGCACTGGCCCTTCTCATGGCCCTAGTAGCCATCTCCTGGCAGTACCATCCTCCTGTATGTGGACTTCAAAAATCATACTTGGCTTTTCAGGACCAAGCTGTACTTTCATTACTCTGCTACCCAGAAAGATTTTATGGATCTAAAGCCCATCTGAGCATATAAATTTCTCGCTATTTAAAATTGTAACACACTTCATTACCTTCACTATCTTCACATAATGTTATACTAACATTAAAAACCTCGCTCATATTAATTAAAAAATACTTGCTCCAAAAATTGACCAAACATCTTTTTTCTTTCTTTTGCAAACACTTATGACTATATAGTGCTTCATTGTTTTCCCTCCTTGAATAGATGTCTTTTAAAAGCATTAATAAAGAGAATTAAATGCTGTGTCAAACTACTGGTACTGCATGTTTAAACACCTGCTTCCCTTCATCAGTCCTTCATAACATTGTTAAACGATAATTATACATACTGATGAGTAACGAATCAAAATACTGTAATCTATCATGAAAGGGGTTTTGCTAATATTACACATAAGGAATTAATGGGATATTTAGACTGTTCTTGTGAGAGAAAACATACCTTTGTACACAGAGAAAGAAAAACACCAGGAGAACTTACTGCATTTTTGTCTCTACAGCTGGCATCACACAAAACACAGTTTACTACTCCTTTAGGATTTTATAAACAAAAAGGGGGATTTGGGCTATTTTTGTGTCTTATTCTGAATCATATACTGCAGTAGTTTCTCAATTTTTGCTACAGTAACTGTGGTGTGATAAGCTCTGCCTTCCCCATCTCCTTGCCTCCTGGCACTCCCCTCTCATGCTTGGTCCCCAAGGGAGTGGCCATGGTCCAGCCCCTGCATCTCTCTGGAGCCGGATGGGGAGACCAGGGCAAAACGCTGCCTGCAGGAGACGGATGGTCCCACATTTCCATCCATCCATTTAGCTAATGGTCACAACTGCTCTGTTTAAGAACAAAGACATTCAGGACAAACAACATAGCTGCCCCAGTAAAAGCTGGATTGCCCTTCCTCTTCTAATCACCGTTTCATTTTCTAAGAGCTTTAAAAAAAAAAATGATCGCAGATTAATTTCTTCGGACTTTACTGAGCTTGACAAGTTTTATAGTTCTAGAGGAAAAAGGAGTCTCTTTCAAAATGGCAAATGAAAAATAGACAAATGTTTTGCTGCTATTTGCCAACATCCTTCAATTTAAAGAATCTGGGTTTTGTTCTATAGTTCTTACCAAAAATAGCACAAAATCAAACTCCAGAAACTTGTGTTAAAAACGTGTGAAAAGCTAGCATGCTGGCACCTTGCAGGCTGTCTGCCTTTCCAATAACAGCCGAAATAACTACCTCCAGAGCACAAACGGCGAATGGGAGTACCTCAGAGGACCTGCCTGGTAGGTGAATTGAAGTCGCTTACACCTGGAGGGAAGATTATGCAGTTCTGCCACTGCGCCTCTTGTTCCTCGCCATCTATCCCCCTCATACCATATAATATATAATATATAACAGCCTCACACAACCCTAAACTGCAATTTAATCTCATTTTTTCTTTAGAAGTGTGATTTTCCCTTGAAGAGAAGATTTCCACAGAGAGTAAACAAGCCAGCCATGAGCTCCTCGCTCCAGCGCTGCTCCAGCAACGTGCTGTTGCCTCATTCAGCAGCATGTCTTAATCAACATGTCTTAACCCTACATAGCTGCGTCATTGTTCAGAAAGTAACCTTGCCTCCTGATTTTATGTTGCATTCACACAAATTTAAGGTGCTGTACCTAGTGTGCCAATGCACTTTTGCATAATTAATCATCTTGGCTTCAGCAATCACACAGTGCTGATGGGATTTTCGAAACTTCCACTTAATTTCAAAGGAAGCAGTGTTAAGTCTACACTAAGCATTTTCTTTAAATGCCACCCAATCTGAACTTGACTAAAACTCTAGGAAGCAAATTGAAAAGCTGAGCCCATAGGAATGTAAGCAGGCAACACAACAATCAAAATTAGGCTTGTCATTTACAAAGGTGTAAATCTAAAGTCACTCCTCAGAAGTCAGCAAAATTACACCAGGTCCTAGCTGAATCCTGGGTACTTTCACCTTGGAAAGAAAACTTCTGGACCACTGAACTATCTTAGGATATGGACGACCAGGTCATGCTCTATATCCTTTCCAGCTGTGTGCAAAACAAAGTGATATAAGTAGAAGTAAAGGTTGGTCTTTGCATACAAAAAACATCCAAAATCCAAAGTCTTGGAACGTTTTCTCACTTAACTGGGTAATCAAATCAAAAGGCTAATTACAGTATAAGTACTGATATGTTAAGTATTGATGCTAAAGGATCAGCGTTGCTGTTTTCCTATTATTTTCGATTCTGCAATACCTACAGCAGTTTGATTTCCATTAAAAAAAAAAAAAAGTAATTTCTGGGACATTTTATGTTCAAATGCTTTCCTATCTGCAACACTGATAAAAAAAATCTTGTAAAATAATATCTATTGTATTATTAAATAAGCAATTTCTCACATAGCTTTTGCAAGCGAAAGATAACTTGTAAAATTGCTCAAGAAGCAAAACAGCACAGATCTCCAACATATTTTCTATCTCCAACATAATATAGTCCAATTTGAAGTAATATCCTTTACTTAAGTGGTAAATTATTCAAGGCAGATACTAGAGATTCTTTGGTTCATGTATATCAGCCCTTTCTTGAGGCTTCTGATACTATCTTGTAACAAGAGAGAGGCATCACAGAAGAGCAATGTCTTAGTTCTGTTCCTACTAAAATCAATATGGTTTATAACCAAAGTAGAAGATATGCCAGACTAATAATTACTGAAAAATATCCAGTCATTCCAGTATAACAATGCTATAAATCTTGACAAAATACCAATGCAGCTTTCCACATGTAAATTACTTAGAGAAGAAAAGAAAGTTGTGTTGTTGTTCCCTTATCTACTTATTTGTTCAGCTGAATTCCCATATTTCTCTTTCACCAGCAGAAATTTCAGTGTTCCCATGGAGTTTGCAGAGAAGCAGAGGAGTAATAGCAGCAAGAAATAACACACAACAAATTCTCACCTCTGGTACCTGCAGTCATCAGGAAAACATAAGTTTAAAAAAAAAAAGTGCCAACAGCCCCTCTATCGTGTAGATAGGCAATACAGGGTGTAAATTACTTAATTAGAAATACAGTGATTTAGCCCCATGTAAATGTGTAACACAAAGAACGATGTAGCTGAAGTCTGGTCTACGCCATACAGCTCTGCCTGCCCAGCAGCAGCAGCTGGGACCCTCGGAAACAAATCACATTCTCCAACCAGCGCAAATGCGCTAGTGAAATATTTCCTACACACAAACCTATGGGAGCCCACAGTTATCTGATAAAGCTGTTCTGAAACTTTTCCAGTTGGTGTATAAATTTGCTGGCAGACCCCTTCCTTTCGCTGGCAGGCCTCGTGTCTCCACTAGAGGGTATTGCCGGTGCACCTATATTACCTATAGGCGCACCAGCACCGCCTGCCTCCCCTCTCCTCTTCCCAGGGTCAGAATCTGCACCCAAACCTGGGCAGGTCTTGCCCATCAGGGACCAGCAGCCTCTCTGCAGCTCTACAGTCTCTCAGAGTGATATTCTAGAGCTGCTGCGTTACGGAGCGATACGATGAGAGCCTGAAAGCTCCTGCATACCTTGACCAGCAAGAAATTTTGTTCCAAGTGCTGTTAGAGACCCAGGACTTAAATTATCAGGGTAGCCCTGCAGACCTCTGCACACATCCACTGCTGGCCTTTTGCACACCTCAAGGCTCTAAGACTGTAGACTTTATATTTGCATGCCCCAACAGCTGGAAGGGAAGAGGATAAATGTCTTGTCTTGCTTTAAGAGACATTTATAGTAGAGGAAAATGCAATGTGAAGAGGCTGCCACAAACACTTGGATTATTTGTACTGCAGAGGAAGGAAAAGTACAGTGACAGAAAGGTGGCTGGGCAATCTTCCGTATGTTGGCCAAACAGAAGTATGAACCCACTGGAAAGGTGATTTGGATTCATATAGACAAATGTTGACTAGATAATTCCATAAGCTAGTTTATCAGTCCACCTCCTTTCCTCTCCCTTCCAGACAGTTTGTCATTTTTGTGACTAGGATTTTCACAACCATATAGCTTGAGGGACAAGAACCAAGATCTACCGCATGAAACACTGGATGGAAAACAAGTGGCAGATCCTGCCCCAAAACTCTCACAGCCTAAACAGACAGTGCAGTCCTTTCCATGTCAGAGTAGCACAGGGAAAAAAAAACGTGGACAGAGTGTGCAGCCTGAGTTTGAAGAGTGCAGTGGTCACCACTGAAAGCTTACTCCCCTAACCATTCATTGTAAATAGGAAGGAAATTAGGACAATTAGAACAGTTAAAATGTAAATGACAGAAATAGCTGAAAACCTTTTTTTTTCTTTCCCCAATTCCTACTTGTTTAAACAAAGCCCTAACAAGCTACAATCAGAGAGGTCTGCAATGGATCCATGGCAACGAAAAGCCCTGGCCTATGGCTACCATCTTCCCCAACACACTGACATTAATTTACCAGATATACATGTACACATTGCAGGAAAAATCACCAGGCTCAAGCTTCATTCAGTGAAAAGGGGGATCATTAGCAAATGAAAGAAAAAATATAACAGGTCAGCAATTTCCTTGATGAACTCATCTATTTATTTTTATTTGAAAGAGAAAGATGAAATTATTCTTGTAATTTTTGTGCTTTGTACCCCTAGTGAAGAGAAAATTGCATCTATAAAGCTGATTTTGATGCTTACACAGCAGATGAATAATAGAATCAATGCTTCAACATCTATGTATTCCTAAAATATTCTTCACAGAGTCATCTGAATAGCATATTAAATGCAAAAGGTGATAGTACTAGAAATTGTACTAAAGATTACACCAGGCAAGGTTTTATTTGTTGTTGTTTTGTGTTACTTTATAATCCTTGTGTGTGGGAAAGGGGGTTATTTAATCAGCCAGAAGATCAAAAGCTATCCAACAGCATGAGAATACTAGCTCCAAGCCTGATCAAAACAGAAATTCCTAAAAACTACATGAGAAATGAAGTATGCACAAAAAAAATAAGCAAAAACATCTCCCAGTTGTTATGATGGGAATTTTTGATACACTGTATACCACTGATGTGGCAATAGTACTTATTAAATAGAGTTAAAAATTGCTTAATTTTGGTTCGGGGAGGGAAGCGAGGTCTAGGACAGTGTTTCCTGTTGGATGGTTGCTTGATGTCAGCTTGGCTCGTCTGGCAGTGATGAGCTGTGCTACATCATGAGTTCCCCACGCTATGTACCAAGCTCTGCCCCTCAGTCCAGGACTTCTAGCTGCCCTGGTATCTCACCCTTACCTGCCCCCATCAACCCTTCCCCAGCTGCCAGCAATGACAGTGAGTTACCAAGCACATCTGATGTCTGCGGTCTACAGGTTACACTTTTTGCTACCAAGAGCCTTTCCCCTCCTTGCAGCAGAATGACAGGGTCAAAAATACAAGCCATCTCTATTGGTGTGCAGGACAGTCGTCACTGAAAAGCACTGAAGAGCCAAACAGCCCTCTGTGAACGGAGGACTGGTGCCACTGGAGCAGAGCACACAAACCACCACTGAATGCAGCACAGCAGTTGTGAGATTGTACGTACAGCGCAGCAGTAAACACCTCCAGCCCGTGATTCTCCACTCACATGGGCTGTGTAGTAAGGCACAGCCTGCAATGTATTTAAAAATTAGTTTATTTTATTTTATTCTATTTTTGCAGGCTGAGCACATCACTTCTAGAGATTTCAAAAAGAGTCTTCAAAGGTTTAACAGGTCTAATGAGACTCTCAGGTGGCACAACAGAAATTTTAGCTCATCTTTTAGTCTTGCCTCGTGCAGGTTTGCAGTATGGCAGCATGATCTTTCATAATCAGATTTCCTCAGCTTCTTAGCTCTGCACATGTCATACTAGTAAAGAGTTTCTGAAATCACATACTCAACGGATAATTTACTAGAAATTAAATCATCTAACGGTAGACACCATTTAAAATCAGACTGCCTGAACTGCACTTTCCACTCCCCAAGTCCAATGGAAAGACAAAGTATGAGATTTCTCCATCACATATTGGCTAACATTCTTGACCCGCTCAAAATAATCATAAGTAAATTCAGATACTTGGAACTTAACTCACTATTATTCTCATAGTAACTTAAAGCCCTACATCAGTATTAATTGATCGCCTTTCTCTTTCCAGGCCAAACACAGGAACCCATCATACGTGTGTTCTAAAGCCATTCACAAAAGACTTGCCTGGAGGTACTACAACTCTCTTCCATGTTGCGTCCATTTCAGCTGTCTTTGCCTAATGAGCAACCCCAGCACATGTCTGCATTTTGGCACTTTCAGTAAAGTTCAGTTCTGCAAAGTGCTGAGCAGGCAGAGAGGGGGCTGATGAAATCTGGGATGTCAGTAGAAATGATTCAGAAAAATTTCACAGCACATATTTGACTTTCAGCATATGAGATACAGCCTGGGAATCATTCTGACCACAAGCACCGTATAGAGCTACTGCCAGAGATCAAACAACATACGCTACACACACTTAGCTGTTACACTGATGTAGGACCCTAATCCTGACTGTGGTTATTACCAAACTCCCAACATTAACTGCAAGCACACAATGTCCTCTGATGCAGCACTGACACTTCAAAACTTTCATTAAGTAATAAACACAATTTACTGTCTTCCATTGCATAAATTCTCTCATCTTATTTCACATTGTAATTTGTTTGACAGGAACATTATAAAGAGTCAATTACATTTTAACTGTATTGTGTTTCTTTTTTAAAAAATTATCTGCAACATCTGACAAGCAGCAGTCTGCACTGTCACTCTGGGGACTCTTTTTCACACCATTTATAATTAGGGCAAATGTGTTCTTTCAAGGTTTAGTTACCAATAAGGAGTAATTTCTTTATAACTGTAAAGAGCCATTGTGCTTGAGGTGTCCAGCAGGACAATGTTCATCACCATTATTGTTCAATATGTTTGTGAAGTCCCTTAAAGGTCTAGTAAGGCAAAACAGGAAGGCTGTTGATGGATATCAATGCAAACAATACAAGATATTTTGTTTCCTGAGCCCTCAGAAGAGCTATAGCTCCAGCTCAAATGCTCCTAGGATCTCCAGGCCTTCATGTTACCATGGCAGAAGCAATAGCAAACAAAGATGAGCCAACGCTTTATAAAACAAAATATGAAATATAGCCTAGTTATTACGGACATATAACTTCCAATAGACAAATCTTTTTGGCAGGCAGAGCCTTATAAAGCAAGTCAAGAGATATTATTTGATGTTACTTGTCCCTAAATATCTGTGAAAAGATACTACACATGCATGCACATACACATGTTTGTATTTGGATAATCTAGCATGATCAGGGTTACTGAAACCTTGTAAGCCAAAACACAACATTTTAAAATATTTCACTGTAGCAAATATCTAAGTATCGCTTCACCCACCAAAAGGCAGCCACTCCTGGGGCAGGAGATACCAATTCATGCTAATGAATTAACATAATGTACAACAGGTGTAGAGACCAGAAGCTAAAATGCACTACCTCTGGTAGAAACAAGAGAATGTTGTTAGCTAGAAAGCAGCTTGGTTAGAGCAGAGTCTCGTGTTTGCTATGGGATAAGTTTGGTGAAGTTTGATCTACAGAAAATGTCAGGACTCAGTTTTATCTCTGATTCAAAGAAGGTTTTTCCCAAAGCATATTTCCTGAAGGTTTCAGGTCCTCAAATCTCTTATGACTGTAGAAAGGCATCTAGGAATGATATTTGTCACCTTGGCTGGCCTAAAATGGTTTTAAGAACATGAGTAGGCCCCTATGTAGATTAATCACAAACCAAGGATAAACTAGCAGTTACACGTTGTCTGTCTTTATGAAATATCTTCAGCATTCCACCTAAAGAGAAAGCACCTGCAATATGGGAATGGTCGTGGGCTTCTGCAAAGGTTTGACCTCATCATGTTTCAGTTGGCCTAACACACAGGTATGATTTCTTTGTAGAGTAAAGAAGTATTGTAATCAACAAGAAAAAAAAAACCCATACTTGAAAGAAACAAGTAGCTCAGATATTCATTACTAGCCATTAACCTGATTTTCTAATGAATACGACATTAGGCATTCATTAACAATCATTTGTGTTTATGTGGAACAGTGGCTGTATAATGAAGGTTGATAAATGAATAGAAATGAAACGAGGGAATTCTGGACACTTGTAAAGCAATTAACTTGTTTGGCATTAATTACATATTGAAAAGCTAAATCAAGTACATTTGGAAAGCCACTAGGACAGAGACACAGACCAAGGGTAGATATAAAGACCAGATATAAAAGAAAAGCTTTATTTCTTTTAAATAAAGAAATACATCCAGAAGTATGGTATTAATGACAAAGTCCATTTCTAGCAAAAAGAAACCGGATTGCAGCCTACATGTTAATAAAGAAAAAAGTTAATGAAAAGTGAAACAATGAAGCCAATAAAATAACCCCTTGCAGTCGACAATGAAGTGCAAACAGGTGGTGTACTAGAGGGTTAATGTTTTTGTTTCTTAAAGAAAGAACCACACAAGTGCCCACACACTTGAATGTATGCTAATAAATGAAACCACCCAGCAAATTAGATGCTAGAAATGAGGGAATATGGAAGCTCATTTTACAGTTACCAGGACACATTCCCTCTAATGAGTTGGTAACCTGATCTTTCCAGGCAGTTTTTACTGCATCATTGCTGCTTGGTGTGGCCCCAGCCCCAAAACCAGATGCTTTCCATACCCTTTGCCTGCACAGAGACGAATTAACTCCGAGGAAGGCGAGACAGCCTCAGCTAACATCGTCCACACATCTCTTTGGCAAGATTAAGACATACAGTATCAAAGATCAGGGGCAAAAGGAGGAAAGAGAAGACTGAATAGCAAATAATGGGAAAATTTTTGCTTAGCTGGGCTTTGTTAAGGCGGGCCTGTCTTTAGTAAAGGAGAAGGAGTCTCCCATGGTATATTTTAATTCTTTCCCCAGTCTCTTTCCACACCCTGCCCTACTGCTCTCAATGAAGCAGTGCCACTTCACCTCCCATGGCAACACCCAGGACAACCCACAAGTGCAGGAGAGCTGTTCCTCTGCTCCGGTCTGCCCCAAGAGCTCAAAGGGATCTCCTGTCCCTCTGAGAAAGGACCCATGTGCTGTGGCAGCAGGCAGTAATCGAGGGGAGTTCCCCCTCTGTCGGGACATCACTCCTGTCAGAGAGCTGGACCTTCTTCCCTACCCAAACCAGTGATCTAGGTGCTGCCGACTCCCAGTCCATGCTACCGAGAGAAGGAAAGGGCTTCCCTCTGCCCATTGCTAGAGCAGTAAATTTTAATTTTGTCTCCATCAAAGACTCATACAGATGCCCACACCTCCTCAGTTACACCGAGACTTGTCAGTAATGCTTCCTGTTTCAAAGAGATTCAGCAAACACCAAGTACAGCACCCGGCTCCATTTCTGAGAGTCATTAATAGCCTTTCTAGTCACATGATCTGCCACTGCTTCCACGTACAAGATGCCAATATGACCGAACCAAAAAAAGCATACAGAAGATGACTTATACCCAGATATTTCTGCAATTAAAAGAGCTTTACTCATGACAGCACACTCTTCACCTGGCAGGTGCTGTCTATGTGCAACTTTTGTTCTGGATTTATATCCTGTTCCATGAAAACTGCTTATTCTCTCCTGCATTGCAACACATTTCCACAATAGAAGAACTAAATAAATCTCATCTTGTTGCAATTAATCTTGATGAGACTCACAGCCAAGCTTTGGTGGATACATGTTCTATACTGTATGGTTCATATCAAAGACATGGACTACCACAGATACATCACCATCTGTATAGGGAGAATATAATTTTATTTACCTTGGATCAAACTACACAGAGCCCTCAATAAGTTGGACTAGCCTCATTTAAAACATGTTTTAATCTTATTTTGTGTGCTTTTCATCCACTGCTGTGGTGCTCCAGTGCTAGCTGAGAAGCCCAGCGAATCTTCAGGAAGACCCAGCACCACTATAGGAAACCACAAATCCTTAACTAACATATGCTAACTTTTCTCCTCGGAACAAAAGCAGCATCTCTGTTGTCCCCTCAGCAGAAAACACCAATCAAAGACGACTCTTTTCAGGAACAAATGTTAGCCGGGAACTTCCGTTGTGTTTAATTAAGTTCTTCCGAAAGAAACTGCATGCTGTGGCACTGAAAAGGTTATCAGAGGTCAGCCGCCTGCCATGACTTTGTGACCCCCAAAAGGCAAAATAAAAGATAGTGGTATCCCTGCTGGTAAGATTGGCTTCCACATTTGTTTCCCTCCCTTTCTGCTTTAATTTAATAGCAATCAGCACAATATGGCTGCTTTTCTTTGAACAATAGGATGGGCAGAAGTTAGATTTACAGCACTGCAAGGGGGAATGCAGGAAAGAGAGGAAACACACTATGGCTCTTGATCTACAATAGGAACATCACTTTGATACCCATAAATAACTTGCAAACCTACTTAAGATTCATTGCTGTCAAGAGCTGACAGATGTGTGCTTTTTTAAAATTTAGTATTACCTTATGGAGCCTCTCAAACACACCACTGTTAAGTCAAACAACTGCCTTTAAAAATGGAAGATAATTCAGGGTACATATCCATGTTGAATATATAATGCATGCTCAATATTTCTCTGAACCATTATAGAAGAGCTATCATCATAGATGTGCAAATTCACATTTAAACCACCAACACAGCAAGTAAAAGTACTGAGGAGGTTGAGACAACACTGCCAGGATTCTCCTTCAGGTTGCTTTGGTCACAGTAAATGTGCGCTACAGTTCCTGTGATTATCAAAGTGCACAGGATAGACAAAATTTGACCTGAAGTGTCCAAGAGAAAAGTCTATGTAATCCCAAAGATTTCAGACCATCTATTATTACACCACCATCCTCATAATATGTTTAAAGCACTTCTATCAATATTAATAAGACTGCCTCCCAAATTTAGTTACCCTTTTAGTGACAATAAGGTAAAACGGAGTTGTTGAACCTTCAGATTTTGTTTAATCATTTTACAGTGCAAGAACTTTAGACATGAGGAGCCAAAGTTTCTGTTATTGTCTGAGAAGACACAAGTTGAATGGTGGGTTTGTTGTTTGTTTGTTTTTTTAAAATATTTCCAACCTCTTCAGCTGTATTCCCTCATGATTTTGAGTATTTCTCTCATTCCTGCCCAGTAAACTGCCTTTTGTTGAACATTTCCATCATAGGAAACTTGTCAGCAGCTTCCTTCAGATCCAGCACGAGATGGCATCCATGGCCTTGCAGATAGATCTCCCCATCACACAAAATCCTGACCCTATTTTGTCAAGTTCATGATAAAACTCTTATTGACTTCAGTGGAGTCAGGACTGCTCCCAGCTCTTTGCTCAAAATCAAGCTCATTCTCTCTCCTTCTCCAGTCCCACCAGTCTGCTTTCTAAAGTGTGAAAGACTCAACTCAGCTCCCAAAGCCAGGACAGAAGTGGAGAGGCTCGGAGCAGAGGCAGCCTTACCCCAGAGAGGGAGCCTGAGACCACGGTCACCACAAACACCATCCTACCTGCTCAGTCCTGTTTGTTCATAGCAGTTGAGCCATTCACCAAAACAGAGAGAGATGACTGTACCTCCTTTTAGGTCACATTCATTTTGGTTTGAGGAGAGGCCAGGCAACAGGAGGATAATTTGCTGTGATATGGCAAAATTTCCCACTGTAACCAGTACGATTCTAGGTACATCAGAAATACAGTGGTTTTGTACTGTGAATATTACATTCATTTCTAACCTCATTAAATACAGAAAATACCTTTTAAATTTTCTAAATGTCTATAGTATTAGATGCTAAATAGCACAGAGTAGAAAGCTAGATATGTTATGGCAGGGCCCTGGGTTTTTTTTCGCAGGGTAAAGTATTGGTGCTTTTGTTTGCCAGGTGAATTACTCTCCAGAAAATGCAGTTGGTCTTCCAGGAAGGCATATCTCTCTGTACTATACTGATGTGCAAAGTTATTATCAATAACTGTATTGTTCCAGCAGCAAGCTGAGCTTTACAATTCAGAAGCATACATTTTAAACCACAAATAGAAAACCAGTTCCAAGATTAAAGTTATCAGAGATAAAAAGACACAAACCACTGTTAGTTTTCTGTAGCAGCAATCAATCCTGTTCTTCCCTCTGCTTGAATTTTCTCCTCTGTTGAAACACTGTAGTCATAAGGCTTTAATCAATACACAAAGCAATTACTTTCTAAAGTAAAACAATCTTGGGTCAACTAAAGATAATGGAAATCATACAGGCAGTTACTCATGTCTAAATGCTAAGCTTCTGGTTTCACTTCCAGACAGATCCAAATGACAAGGAGTACAATATTTGTTTTCCCTAGTAACGCACTGGGATACCACAGCATATACTTTAACTGAGTATGGTCGTCTGTGTTTGTCCTCAGCTTGTTTCACATAATTCAGTAAAATACAAAGATGAGTGCCACATCTGGATTTGTTACCTAGGCAGCAAATAAACTTCATCTGAAACCTCATAGCAAAACATGCAGTTTGAAATTTTAACTGGTGTGGCAAGTGCCTCATTTATCAAACCCGCAAGGAGAAAAACAAGACACAAGCGATCAACAGCATCTCAGTTAAGATTAAGTTGCGTTGCATTGGGGATTTTCAGCTTTAATTACTTTAATTTTCTAGCTCTTACTTTTATAAAGCAATTGAATATTGAAGGGAGCACTGATATCTATAACACATCAATGTGACATCAGACATCTGCCTCTATTCACAGAACAAGTTAAAACCATCCTCAGCACAGCAATTATATTACATTAACAGCACAAAATGCAAATGGAAATACTTGTGGTTCTACCTACTGTATCAGGTGTTTTCAATTAAAAAAACCCCACATTTTGGAAAAAATAAGTTAACAAGCACAGCTCATGTAAGTCAGAAAAAAAATTCAAGAGAGCGACTGATCAGTCCTCCACAACCCTGTACAGTTCAGTGTAGAGGTTAGGAAAACACTTTTCATGGTCTCATGACACTGGATTCAAGTCTATTTTAAAGAGGTTTACAAACTTCTTGGCCTTCAGGAGACTTTGAGCCAGTAAGTGAGTAAGATCTTCAAGCTCACACTCACCACTTGTTTAAAGTAGAGAACTTTAATATTAATTG
This sequence comes from Chlamydotis macqueenii, assembly GCF_036417535.1. Taxonomy (NCBI): domain Eukaryota; kingdom Metazoa; phylum Chordata; class Aves; order Otidiformes; family Otididae; genus Chlamydotis; species Chlamydotis macqueenii. The sequence continues at coordinate 61,767,213 of NC_141556.1, read as the reverse complement.
CTTAAAAATTTTTTTCCAAAACAAGTGACCGAGCTGCCTTATTGAGCCATTGATCAGCTTAAGATTTTATTTTCAGCAAGGGTATAAGCTCATCTTATAAATGCTAAATTAAAGGAGGAATGTAGACTCTTCAGGCCTGACAAAGACAATAAACATGATTACAAGCATAAAACCTGGTTGTTTAAAGGATAGATAACAATAGGAACAAACTAACATTTTGTAGAAGAACAGATCAAAATTGCCCAGCATATAAAAGGTCAAGATACCATTACTGTTTGTGGTTAACAAAGAGGAACACTTGGAAAACAGAATGTGTACTGGCATTAGTTAGAGGTACCGGCAGTAAATTGCAATTTCTTACCACTCTCAGGTCTTTACACTTTCTTTCCAAGAAGAGTAAAGCAACCAGATTTCATTGCTGAGATTATCTAGGATGAACTCCATCATCCCTGGAGCAGAATTCGAGAGGGTATAGGGGAAAAGGGAAGGTTATCTCTTATTAATAAAGCATCTTACATCATCTGAGGTCATTTTGCCAAGTGGTAAATATGACTGTGTAAGGAAGAGATGCAATTACAAACCCATCAGCTCTATTTTTGAATCTGCAAAGGATATGTGCATCCTCATCTGTAAAAAGAGTGGTCCCACTGTCCAACAGAATTCAGGTTAAGCCCATGCATAAAACCTGGATATATGTGGGACCCTGACCATTGCAACCAGGTTTACTGTGGAAAAGAACACTGATGAGGGCACCAGCTGTATTAATATATTGGTATATTCTCAGAGGCTGGGAGGAGACTCAGCAGGAGGAGTCTCCATCCTTTCACACCTCAGCCACATCTTCCCTTTCCTGTTTTTACCCCAACATCTTTCCTGAAGACTCAAAGCCAAATCCAGAGCCCTCCCATAAGCACGTGAGTGAAACAGAACAGTACTACAGAGGTCTCAAAATGCCAGTTTCCGGTGTGGAAAGAGGAGGCAGAAGAACCACTGTCTCCCTTTGAACAGCTGGCAATTTTGCGATGCCGCCCTCTGCCAGGTAAACAGGGTGCAAGGGAGAGATCAGGAACTCAGACTTTGAAATTCCTCAACTCCCTCAGTCACCAAAACTGTAGAAGTCCAGAAACAACATCACACCTGTCAGCTATACTGCCAGTCACCTGTGACAACTGTGTTCACAAGCTAGCACCCATCACATTACTCTTCCCCTAATTTTTACCCAAATGACAAGTTCTTTTTTTAAACTCTGTTGCTTTATTAGCATGTTGATGCTGAAAACCCTGCCTCAGCAGAACTCCTCCCCATCTGTCAAGCACAAGGTTAGAGAAAACTGACTACATTACCTACAACAGCATTTAAAATTCAAGTGCACTAGAGCTATATATATCAGAATAAAACCTTTGAAAAAGTACTTAAACAGCATAAAAGTAAGTCAAAAGTGTCTCACTATGTCATGAAAAGAAGATTATAAGATCCTACAAAGTATTTATTTCTACAGTTACAATATAGTGATTCTTTATGTGCTGTACCTAATAAACAAATATGCAACTTTTTGAGTGTGAAACCTTGCAACAAACATTTTGAAGTCCTGGGATGTGAGACCATTGTTACCTGCAGAAGAAGCAGCAATGACTGATTTAAATCAGTATATCTCTACTGACCTCAGCAGGGCCCTGCTTTTGTAAGAATCTGTAGAAAACTTTTATTTGAATATTAACACAGGTGAATCTTGGGGAGAGAGCAGCCCCTGGGCTGTTTCAACAATGCCATACAATTTTGCTAGCTGTGGTCTACACTGTAGGCTTCAAATCCCTCCTCCATCAAAGAGGAGCTTGAACTGTACTGCCCCAGCTCCCTGCTTGAGAGAGAAAGAGTTTCTTCTCTCTGAGTGGAGAGAGGTCAATTTTGTGCGCTTTTTACTTACTATATTTCAAGATGTAATCATCTTTAATTATGACATTAAATAATGTGAAGTTAAAGTATTGTCTAGTAAAACAAATCTTACAAATACTATACATCTACCTTCTTTTCCAGCATGTTAATATTACAATTTTCATTCAAACCAGGGGTTTCTTTTGTCATCTTTTGTCAATGGTTTTTAATCAGAAATAAGTAAAATTGTGGAATTGCTCTTCTTACGTTAAACAAAAATTTACAAAATTTGTTCAGGATGACTTATGCAGAACAAAACAAAATACAAGCACCATCTGAGCAAGACGGCATTGAAACTACAAGTGGATACTTACAAAAACTTGACTACACTTGCACAACAACTTGACTACACTTGCAATTGTTAATCACAGGTGGGGTTTTCTGAAATGCTCTGCATCGGCCCAGTTCCCAGTAGGCCAGTACAGGGTGCTCTGTAAGACATGATCAGAGGTTATTAATTATTACGGAAAGCATTGCCATCACTGGCTGATCCTTCCTCCTGACCATAAGAGAAGCAAGAATTGAATGGTTGAGTACAGCAAGATCAAGCCACGTACCTTCAACTTCACTTATTAGTTCATAAAATAAATCTTAGTCTTTCTATATGGAGGTAAAATGGTTGTTTCTTACGAAAACTGTAAATTATAGCTGGAAAGACTGGTTGGGATCAGTCCAATCCTTCCCATGGATGGTTAATGAGAAGAAAGATGCTTCTCTTCTCCTTCCTTCTTACCACTCCCTCCATCCCTTTTGCCATTTTAACACTAGTTTTGCTGTTGAGGATTCTGATCTTCTCACCCTAGCCATAAACAGCAGCAAAAATACTGAATTTCCGTTTACTGAAATATTTTTATCTGTTTTCCTCTTTACTGTTGATCACCTTTTGAACCATCAGGTCCTCCCTGATAACCTGTAGCTGCCTTCCTTGGCTTTCCTCAGAGTTACTGCAGGGGTGGGACACCGGGAACATAAGAGGACTCTAACCCAAAAAGATAGGTGAGAACCGTGCATCCTGTGTAGAGGCCCTGAAACAATGGTTGTGCCTTGCTCTGCCTTGCTCTGCCAGGTAGGACTGCAGTCTGTCTAGGAGAACACGAAGCCTCACTGTAGAATCACGTTTCACTGAAATCCAGAGCCACAAGGCTTAGCAAGTCCCAAGTGGCATCTACACTAAAAAACAAGAGAGCCTAAAGCTAAAATTGGTTTTAAGCCTGCAGCTAAAATATACCTCATGGTGAGAGCAATAGCCAAGTATAAATCACATTCAAATTCTATCTCTGAAGACAACTGAGCAGGATTCAACCTTGTAATACACGGATTACAACATGGCTATCCTAATTAGTGGCACCCACTCTTCTAGGGTTATTCTCAATTTTTTTTTTTAGTAACTTTTCATTTCATCCTGATAAGTGATTAAAAAATTGACATTTTTTTATAGCATCAATTGTTCATTCCCCCTTTTTGTTTCTCTTTTCCAAATAGTTTTATATAGTAGCCATTTTGGACAGTATTTGTGCAGCTTTTATTCACTGCCTGAAAGCAGAGAGGATGCTTTGGGCTTCTGGTTTTGCTCATAATTTCACATTGGCAAAGTTTGTTCAAATCCCTTTAAAACCTCTAAACCTATCTGCAAGCCAAAAAAGGTATGGCTTCAGAAGGCAAAAGAAATAAATCTCTTTGAAATGCTAATGAAGTAGAATATTTTCTGCTATTTCAAGAAATAATCTAGCCTTTTGGAAAATTTGTAAAGGGTTTGCTCTAACGAAGATATTTTAATTTATGACATGCAATTACAGTTCAGTGAAAACAATATTGCGCTGTCACAGCCCTGTTCCTTGTGCTGTGAAAATAGAAGCACCATTATGAGGGAGAAACTGCCGCTTTTAGGAACACGCAATGTTTCGGTAGCTTTGTCAAAGACGAACAAAGCACTGAGCTCTGTGTAGATATCTGAAAGGTACAGTTTTCTTTTTACAGTGACACTTCAGTTACTTTTCTTTAAGCATTTTTAAAGGGAAAAAAGTGTCTAGCATGAGTCTGTCAGGAGCCTTGAGGAACTGGAATAACACCACATACAGACAGTACAACGCCTGGTATCGTACCAGCTGCCATGCGCGTGATTAAAAGCCTACCTAGCGCACCAGGCTAGGTCCAGCAGCAGAGGAAAGATGCTATGCCCAAATATTGCTCATCAAACTAAATTATGGATCCGAGAACATGAAAAAAAAAAAAAAAAGGCTTCAAAAGGAAAATAAAACAATGCTGCTAAAATAGGTCTGATTATGTGGGTCACTAAGTACTGTGTATTTCCCCTGTAGCATTTCATAGTCGTTACTGTTGCCAGGGGAAGCTTGATCCTCTCATTATGTATGTTTGTCTTTCACATCAGAGCTCCTCTCTTTCTTTCCATGCCCCGACACTGTAACAGAAATAAAAATAAGGAATGAACCCCCATTATAACCCAAATACCTACAAAGCAGAGGGAGTGACCCCGGTGGGTCGGCAGGTCAGCCCCCTCATCATTGATGCACTTGCTCCAGCGGACCCCCGCCTTTTGTGGCGGGGTCAAAGCCAAGACCTCTGCTGAGTGTCCTCAGTGAAGAATTAACAAGTGTGACAATTTGCGGTCCCTCCCCCCCCCGGCCCCCAGTCCGGCCTGTGTGAATGCTGTAAATAGAGACATCTGGATGGAGGCCTTTCACTGCAGTAATTGAAAATGAACATGGATCAAGTTCTGGCCTGTTGTATTCATAAATCTTCAGGCTTAATTACATTAAAGGGAAATCTAGGGCCTGGCTCTATGGAAACAGCAGATCCTATCAGGCTCTCAGATCATGAATCTTTAAGATAAGTGCTTTTCCTCTCTTCGAGACAGTCGGATGAGAAATTTTGATCGAGTCTTTCCAGCATCAGAAACTCAGCAAAGATCTATAATTGTTCTTTGTGCTTTCTTTTTCCTTCGTACAGGACGTGTTTCCATCAGCGGGGAGCTGGAGGACTTGGATGTGTGAGGCACCAGGCCGCCGTTGTACCAGGCACTTAGGCGATTGATCCCAGAGGGCCATGCACACCCCCCATGTGGAAATTTAGGAGAGGGATAACGTGTAGCTACCTCAGTGTCACGGTTTTCACAAGCACAGAGTCGTTAGTCCTGCTTCCCAGTGAAAGATGGGGCACGATAAGCAAATGGGGCCTGCAGTTCTGTTTGCTCTTCACAAAAAGAAAATGGATTTTGAGTTCACATCTGCCTTTAAAAACTTAGCTTTTCTTGAAGGAACAAACTGATATTCTGAAAAATCAATAAACAAACTGCTGGCAGGACAAAAATTTGGGATTTTGAATGAAACTGTCTAGTTGTTTAAGAGTTGGCTGTTTCGTAAAAACATCAACACTTCCGGCAGCATCTTCTGTCTCTGTAATGAGTTCTCATCACAGTTACAGACTCCACAGCAAGCTCGTACATGACACAGGTTTTCAATGCAACAGAAGCTTTGATAAAAAGAACACTCAAAATGAAGTAAAGATACACAAAAGCCAAGGTACTTTCACATGAGGTAAGGGTTTTCCTAGACCCTACTCAGAAAAAGTGCTGGTGTAGACAGACCCCTTTAATTCAATTTTGCAGGAACTAATTTGATAGCATACAAGTTGACTACTGTATCCAAAGTGACCAGACAATGCCAGTGACCCACAATATGGCCAACTAAAATTGAACCCTTCTATTTACTGCAAAATCATTGAAAGAATGTGGTACAGTGGATAACAAAATCTTGTATCTTGGCCTTTATATACATTCTGGATGGTGTCATGTGGTGGGTGTTGATCATTTTATTTGTGAACATTTTAAAGCTAAAGAAATATTAAAATCCATCAGAAAAAAAATATTTTAACCAACTCAAAACCATCACAAAAGCTCAAGACCTTTTGTAAAAAAAAAAGAATAGCAGGGAAAAAAAAGCCAACCACCTACTTTCCAACTGCAATTTTGCTTCCATTAAATTTCAGGCTGAACGAACTTCAATATCATGGCTACAAATTTTCACTTAATAATAACAGAATGAGTTCCATGCAGAACCCAAAATTTAGTCCTCAGTCCCCACAGCTACAGGTTCCTCCCTGAACAAATAGGTTTCTCCACTCCACTTCTCACAGAGCAGAGAAGCTCTGCAGCAGCAAGTGGCAGTAGCTAACAAGCACGTCCTCCAAAAGACCAGCCTGTTCTGCCCCTCAGCATACAGGCATACTGAAAGAAATAAAAGCTCCTGAAACGATCTCCTGAACTGAAAATGAGAGTAGCCCACCTCCCTTAACAAATTTTAATTTTGTTCCTCGACTTGTACAAACTGCTGTGGCAGAAAACTATCGATAACGTTTGCTCTGTAGGAAAAGAGCAGGGTTACTTTTAGTCTTCAAAGAACCTGTGCTCCAGTAACAAGTGGTCTTGATGTCAGCATTTACCATCTCATTGACAGAAAGGGCTGGGTAATGGCTCAAAGATTATTTATATGAAACCCAGAGCCAGTGGCACTGTTAGTTATGGAAAGAGAACAAGCTCACAAAGCAGCAGCCATGTGTTTGAACGAGAAGGGACTCACTTTCTGTCAGCGATGGAGATCCAGAAATACAGGCTTACACCTGAGCTCATACGTACATTTCCCAACAAGGCAGAAGGGTGACAACAGCGCCAAATAATTCATGTTACAGTGAAGCCACTCCTCCTCTCTGCAAGGCTTTCTTACTTGACAGGTTTACTCACATACCTTTTTGTTACTTTTCAGTCATTCTGCTCTGAGATTCTAAATTTCATCTTTATCTTAATTGTAGGTTTAATCGTTGAACAATTTAGGCGTGGTCCATTTTATAAAGGTCTTTCTGTCCTGCATTTGAAAGGAACTCCAGATCCTGGGCACCCTTTCTGCTGATTTTACTACCAACAAAGAGGGACTGCTCTGGCAGTAAGATTAGCAAAGGTGACAGAACTCACCTTGTTAATAGCATTTGGGAGCTGATAAAGTTGTTTTCAAATGTGGTATACACCTTTCCTAATTCTGAAACTTTCAAACCGTGACGGTGATCGGGGCTAATTCCTATTCCATGGGCTTATTCCTATTCCTATTCCCCTCCTTCCTCTCTCACACTGGTAATTAGGCTCATACTCTCTCCTATACCCCCTTTCTCACTGTATAGGTCAGAATTCAGCCCTTGCATGGTGTAGCAACTCCTCTGATAGGGGCTTAGGCAAGCTTGGACAGCAGTACCAAAATAAACTGTGAGATGCCCTGCTTTGAAAGGAAAGGAAATCAGAAACTTTACATTCCTTTTTCCTGGCAACGAATATGTAAAAATAGCAAATTAGTAAAAAATAAATAAATTAATTAAGCTAACATTATGGATTTAGTCCCGCTCATAACTCATCAGTGTCCGTCTGGAGTCTTCTGGAGCTAGCTGGCCTCTATCAGGGTATTTTATTGGCCTTAAATTATTAAATATACAATAGAAAGCAGACATTTTGCGTGTGTACTGCAGCATGTTGTACTCTTCCTTGCTGCCTACATTGATGCAGGCTTTGAGTTCACTAAAGAAGGTAAATTGATGCCTGGTTATTTATTTTTTTAATTGTACTATGTGGCAATATACTTATATGAACCAGGAGACAATTTTTTCTGCACAATGTTATTTAAATTCTGTGGGAACTGGGTGCCTAACTCCCAGTGATATCTTTGACAGTACCTGTTTGTGTTATTTGTTTCTGCAAACCCAAAAACAATGCCTCAAAAATGTTAAATAAGGTGAATTCTCCAGAAAGACCAATGGCAATACTTTATAAAGTCCATTAAAAACAGTTAACTTCACAAAAGGCAACCTGTAAAAAAAATCCAGTCATATCAGTAAAATTTGATACAAATTCTGTTTATTTCCATTCTTTACCAATCCTAAATGTACAGCTGTTGATTAATCCCACCATGAATAATTCAGGTGAAGATCCATCATGAATATGATGGATACTAATGAAAAGCATCTGTTCAGTCATGTTGTACAGATCCAGTCAGCCAAAAGTCACCTTGGGAAGTGAAGATATTATCTCTCTAAGGAGCCCAATTTCCCTACACTCTCAGACCTCTGATGTATTTGCTCACATCCCAATTGCTAAATTTATCTAGTGTCTCCCTATACACAAACATATATAACATGTGGGCCCTTCTACCTACATAGGCAACTACTTTGAAAGAGACAATTATTAGAAGTGTACGGTCACAGCAGTAACACCTTTGCTCAAGCTTAAGCCAATGCTTTGCCCAGCCAAAGGCACCAAAAGAGTTTCTGCACAGCTTTTTCATGCAGGAACTGTATCATTTGAGACACTAAAATGTTCAGGATGAAAATGTCACTCCTTGTCTGGTGGGCCAGCACCAGGTCCTACTAGCAAAAGTCTTCTTAGGAAACATGAAACTACACCCTAATTTCACAGGAAGCCTCTGTAAACACCTCTATGAATACTGATTTAATATATTTACCAATTATCTGGACAAGCAGATTGAATACACCCTCCGTAAGTTTGCAGATGACACCAAGTTGGGCAGGAGTGTTGAAGGCTGAGGGTAGGAAGGCTCTGCAGAGGGATCTGGACAGGCTGGATCAATGGGCTGAGGCCAACTGTATGAGATTCAACAAGGCCAAGTGCCTGGTCCTGCACTTGCATCACAACAGCCCTGTGCAACACTACAGGCTTGGGGAAGAGTGGCTGGAAAGCTGTCTGTCAGAAAGGGACCTGGTTGTGTTGGTCAACAGACAGCTGAATATGAACCAACAGTGTGCCCAGGTGGCCAAGAGGGCCAATAGCATCCGGGCTTGTAACAGGAATAGTGTGGCCAGCAGGACTAGGGATGTGATCATCCCCCTGTGCTTGGCACAGGTGAGGCCACACCTCAAATATTGTGTTTGGTTTTGGCCCCCTCACAAGAAAGGCATTGGTGTGCTGGAGCATGTCCAAAGAAGAGCAATGATGTTGATGAAGGGTCTAGAGAACAAGACTTATGAGGAGCAGCTGAGGAAACTGGGCTTCTTTAGTCTGAGTGAAGACCTCATCGCTCTCTACAATGACCTGAAAGGAGGCTGTAGTAAGGTGAGTGTCAGTCTCTCCTCCCGAGTAACAAGTGATAGGACAAGAGAAAATGGCCTTAAGTTGTGCCAGGGGAGGTTCAGATTGGATATTAGGAAAACTTTGTTGACAAAAAGGGTTGTCAAGCAGTGGAAAAGGCTGCCCAGGGAAGTGGCTGAGTCACCATCCCTGGAGGTACTTAAAAGACACGTAGATGTGGCACTTAAGGACACGGTTTAGTGGTGGACTTGGCAGTGTTAGGTTTCCAACAGGACCTGATGATCTTAAAGGTCTTTCCCAGCCTAAATGATTCTGTAATGCATATAGCCATATAGCAAAAAAAAAAAAAAAAGATAGTTACTGGGAAATTTTCTTTTCCCAAGGTAAGACATCTACCTGAGCTAGTTACTTCACCAATACCTAAAGCCATTCATGTCCTGTATTGACGCAGGAGTTGCTGCCATTTCTGGGATGCCTGAGCCTGCACTGTGAGAGTGAAAAAGGTATTGCAACAGCTGCTGAGAAACAGGCGAGGAGGTCTCCATTTTGAACAAAGGAAAATTAAAAAGCCTCCAAATACCATAAAACCTACGCAGTTTTCAGTATTGTGTCAGCTGTATGAGTTAGGAAGTAATTACAGGGATCTTTGTATTTGACACTAATTCTCATTATGTTTCTTCTCCTTTGGACTCTACAGACTTCACAGTCTGTCATGCCAGGCATAAAGGTAAAGATTGTTTATGACACAGCTGTGTTGTGCCTTTACCATCAAACAAGCTGAACATATCTGTTGCAAGTCCAGAAACCTTGGAAGGTAAAAGTTAGGGTAGCAAGACATTTTATTTTCTCATGACTGTACTGCCTGAATTTTTATATACATGAAAAGTACATTTGAACTTTCAGTGAAACTGACTACGGCCACAAACCAGAGCCCTCTTCCATCGCGTGGAGGCCTCGCAGTGTCTCTGCATAGGCTGAAAAGATCCAGTGACAGCTGGCGAGGTCATTGTAAATGAGGGAAAAAGAGAGTCTTGTCTCCATTATCAAACGGCAGCAACTAATCACTGTCACATCATGATGTGGTTCTGGACTGTCCACAGGTTTATTGTGGCCATTAACCTATTCAAATATTCTACTTGAGGAGAAATAAAAGTCTGGGGCCCTGTCTGGATCTGGAGTAATTTTAACCGCTACAAAATTACCGTAAAACATCACCAAATCGGATCACATCTATACAAAACAAATACAGTGAGGCAAATTAGAGCTCGCATATATAGCGTACTACTGCATACAGCCCCCATGTGTGATCTTTTACCCTGCAAGCACTGCAAAATAGCTTTGGCAATTTGTCGTGAAAGTAGAGCCCTCTGGTATTTACTGCATGGTCAGGGGAACTCACCAGGGGGTGACTGAGGCTTTGCAAGTTCACGCACCGCTGCACCCCACAGCAACCTGCCCGTGCTCCAGGCTTTCAGGCTGAGAGTACTTTATGGCCACCTTGCTATAGTGCAAATAATTACACTGGGGCAGAGGAAAGGTAAAACAGACTGCAGGAAGGAGGGACAGAAATTGCCTTTTCCTGCCTATTTTGGAGCTAGTGCTCTTTGTCATGTATTTATATTATCTTAACAATAGGTGGCTGATTCCCACACTGATTTTCTTATGGGCTATCAACATGGCTGAGAATTATGCGTAAGCAATAAATAGTTTCTCTAGTCACCACAGATTATTTTAAGTGAGTCTCCTGAATTCCAAAAGGTGTTAACTTAGAGTAATCCGTTCTCTTGGTTGAGGGGTTTTTTTTTCCCCTCAAGGAAATTAACCACATGAATGTCAGACAAAACAATATTATATTGGGCATATGCCTACACTGCATGAGGATGATGCTCTTCACGCACTGCACGCAGCCACTACGGTACCTAGAATAAAATCATATCCAGCAGGACACCCCATGAGTGAACATTAGACAAACCTTTATACACAGAAAGTTCCTAATTCTGTGTAATCAGTACTCTGTGATGGTCAGACACAGTGGGAAGTCTGCAGTCTGTGTGGATGCAGCCCCAAGTTAGTGCCAACAACTGAGCAAAGGTGCTCCAATGGGAGCAGGAGGGGCAGCCTGAAAATCAACACATGGTAACCTCCCAAGTGGGTAAGTGGGTTTTTTCAGCCTCCTCAGCACTCTGTACTGCAACAACAACATTAGCAGTACCTAAACTACCTAATGTACATCCAGGTGATATATGTTCACATGATCTTTACAAGGACTTTCATCTCTTGGAGAGGCATAGAGACCACCTACCCAAGGAAACTAACCTGAGTGCCTCAGTTTGACCTCCCAGCATCTCCACAGCTGAAGAAGCCATGCTTCTGACTCTAGACCTCAGACCTGTGTCTGACCTGTCTAAAACTGGCTTTGATGACACACCTCCCACTGGAAACTAGGGAAAAAATACTACTTTAGGTGCCTGTCTAGTTGATAACCATTTTAGAAGCTCAGTGTCACTGTGTTCTCATGGTATCTAATTCTGTAAAGATGCAGTCTCAGATGAGCTTCCTAGCTGATGCTCTAGCAATTGTTAAAATAATGATCTTTTGTAATAACCAAAGTAGTTATCTCATGGACAAATGCAGTCCCTTGTGCTCTTCTTAAATTGATATCATTGAAAAGTATTCAGCATAGAAGAAATTTCCAGGAAAACATCAATAAGAATCTGAGCAATACTTTTGTTCTTGTAAACTGAGCAAGACAAAGAAATAGATGAAAATAATTTATCAGTGTATGGACCCAAACTCTCATATGTGATATGCTGTGTATTGCAGACACTTAATGCATCTGCCACTCTATAGCTGCATTTTATTTAGCACTTTGGAAGTACAAATGCTTCCCCACTAGTGGAACCACATAGTTTCCAAAAGCTGTCTTCTATTGAGAGGACAATTGTTTTCTATAGAGATGAGAAACAAATACCCATGACCCACGTCACCTTGCCCCAGCAGGCTTTTGCTGCGGCTTCCTCTGTGCAAATACAACAAAGTCTGGCAGCAGTCAATCCTGCCAGCCCACACTGAGCCACCACAGAGTGCGTAGCTATTTACCCTTCCTATTAATCTGTCAGTGTTCTAGTCAAACACGTAAAACAATATGGTGTGTGCATATCTTGACTGGTCATTGCTAAGTTACTGAGGAGCAACATGAATGAGTGGAAAACCATGCAACAAACTATAACACGAGATTTTTAAGGTATGGAATATTGGAGTTTTCAATTGTCAGCGCAAAGGAAGCAGCCATGGTGTTTGTAGCACAGTGACAATAATGCAAAGCCAGAAACTACAGCCAGTCTGTCTCTTTTGACATACAATAAATGGGTCCTGTTTGTTTTGCTCAGATGCAGATTTAATCTCAACTCTTTTGATAGGCTCCCTGCTCTGTGCAGTCAGGAAACAATTAGGAAACTTGGGATCCTGTCCCTCAGTTTACTTCACACAACCAGACTGCTGCCACTGTGCAGAAACCAATGACTGCAGTTACCAGGGATGAGGCAGGGCTCTATTTTGAAGCATTTGGAAGTGGAAATACTGTTTACTTACAAACCCTGTTAGAGAAATCCAGTTGAATCCAAAAGCCTTGTAGTGAGTAACTCTGTAGCATCTACTCCAGCACTCCTTACTTGGATAAATTCAGGATAGTGGTAGCAATTCTTGCCCAGGAGAGAGCACCTTTAACAAGAAGTCAGTACGTGCTGTCAGGCTGCTGAGCCAAGCACACTGCTTGCCCTTCTCAAAGTCATAATCTTATTTGATGATGCTTCAAGGCTCTGTCAGAGCTGAAAATTCACACTGCCTGCAATCTCTTTAATCCGTTTCCTTGCCATGGACAAAAGGAAGAGTGTACATATGAGAAAGCAGAAATAGAGGATATAGGTCGAAGGGTATATTCTGAGTGTCAGGAAGACTTTATCTCAATCAGAATGGTCTTTCCACAGTCAGCAAATTCCCCAGAGCCAACGAGAACTGCAAAAAAGCATGACTATAGACATTACAAAACTAGAAGACAAAGTACAAATAATAGTATTCAGCCATTTTCAAAAACCTTGATACATTCTTTGCTTTATGGTCAAGAAAGTTCTACTTTGGCACTGCTGGAAGAGAAGATAAACTTTGCTTATATGCATAAAGCATGTATATAAATGTACGTGTCTGACTGTATTTGTATATGTACATCAAATGACGCCAAGCAATTCATAATGAACAAAGGCAAAGTAGGGATTCACTGTTGCAACCACTTCCATGCGTAGCTTTATATGTCTAACTAATCCTATCGTCTTCAGTAATATTATTTATATGTGAAAGTATACAGACGGATAATCCCAAAAGGTTTTGGCCTCAAGATCTCATGCTTGATTGGTATTAACAGAACTACACAAGGCATTAAAGAATTCCTGGATCAGACTGCAAACTAGTGATTTACAAAGTGATAAATTACAATAATTAATGATGTAATTGTCCTAGCCAATACCCATTTGAATATGAGGTTTATTGTCTAATCTACTTTAAGTTGACCAAAATAGGTCATAGGATACGTCTCTCTGGACTTCTGAAAGATGAATGGTCCAGGGATGTCCAAAAAAGTGTCTGGAACAGATCCAAAGGCAAAGAAAATATCTTAATCTCAGTCCATGCTCAAGTGACAACTAGCAAAGCATACAGAAAGCAGATCTACCCCACACAATCAAGCTATCAGTCTCAAGTACTTACAGGTAAAATATCAACCTTTTAGTAAATCACTGCCGGTCATGCTGAACTTATTTAACCTCATTATCACAAAGGACAGGTAAGCACATCAGCATTGCAAGAGGAATTGGAGAACCACAGTTTCACTGGTAACATAATTAAGGTGCTTAAATCGCTGACTGCACACGGCATTGCTATTTCTTTAAACTTGGAAGGACCTTGCCATTTATTCACAACCCTGTTCTGGTAAAGCCCGCACAGACTAGGAAGAGCAATAGCTCCCCTGCTCCATCTGATGCTGTGTGCTAGGAGTGACGGTGTTATCACCAGTACACCCAGTCAGAATAAGGTTTTCACAGAATATCCCAAGGCTTGTCCCAAACAAAAAAAAAAAAAGTGGTTATGCTTTAGTCAAAGATAACAGATTGCTAGTTAACTCAGGGCAATTAATGCAGTTGCCAATTCTAAGATAAGCATTATCTAACTCAAAACGGAAGAGGAACATACGCATGTACATTTGATTGGAAACTCCTAGATGCAATACATTTACTGTGGCGATTAGACTTCCTGAAAGGGGTAAAAACTCACAGAAATGGAGTAGCATGTCCTTGCTTGGCAAGTTCACTGAAGTTTTAAGCAAGCCAAAGCCTGCCAAGGTCAACAGAAAGATTCACTATACTTTGTTTCAACCCTATAGTTAAGGTCTATCTAAGAAGTAAAAAAAATAAATAAAATTAAAAAAAATTGTTCCAGGCATCTTAATACAAGAGATAACTGCTAGAAAAGCAAGAATTTTGCAGTAGGAACCAATGTTTTGAACTACAGTATTTTGACCTGTAGGTTTAATAGGACCAGCCACATCCCTACGAGGTTAAATTACAGCAGTAGAGTTTTCATACTAAACTCTTCTTGTGCAAGTTATCATCAGAGTGCTTAGATAAAACTGAAAAGGTCCAACCGATCTTAAAAAAAAAAAAAGTATAGAGCTCCTTTTGTAATAAAACATGTTCAGACACAGAGAAGATTATTTCTTTTACTAAGAACAAAGTAGATCACATTGTTCAGTTCCTCCTTTATCATAGTGGCTCCCAACTCATTCCAATAAGCAGGGAAGTTGTACAGAGGAACTGCAGATCTCAGACTAGCAATCTTAAACTACCAAGCATTAGTTTACTTTTGCAGACCCCTCAGAAATGCTACTCTTTTTCAAGTGATCCAAAAGCCTGCTTGCTTTATTTATTTGTGTACCATTTAAAAAGTCATGCTCTAGTCCAGAGGCTACCAAGTGAATCAAGACGCAATGGTTCCAAGCACTGAGGAAAGTCATACAAGAGACAGGTGACCATGCTCTGATTTCCCCACCTTTGGTTAGTGCCCTAGCCACAATACCAGATCACTTCCAAAGTGAAACATGCAGCAGTCTACTCTGGTTCAAATATATCAACAAAGTTCCATGCATAATTATAATCATAATTGAAAAGAAATAGGAAGAGGTAGGATGAAGTTTGAGAGCAAGTGTGGAATCTTCTTTTTTTTTTAAAAAAAAAAAGTTCCTAGCAACAGAACTAATTAAGACAAGGAATGTTGGTTTTTTATTATTTACCAAAGTAAAACAGTTTTTGGTAAGTTTAAGACTGGATTTAAAAATGTAAAGTCTTAAGGAATTACATCCAAAAGGAAAAATGAAAACTGGGAACAGAAAGGGGAACAGCCAAAGGATCTAGAGAATCATAAGTTGTTGGTTTGTTTTGTTTTGGCTTTTTTTTCCAGATGGCAAGAAACTCTGCTTCATATGACATTTTAATTTTATGAAATACCAAATTTTGGCTCTTCTGGGGGGAGAAGAGGTTTCTCCCTGGACAGAGCTCTCCTGGATGCTAATGAGCATCTTTGTTACAGGTTTAGAAAGAAAATAGCTGCCCATTCTGAAATGAAGAGTCATGTTTACCCCAAGAAGTTTTCGAGACCTGCCTCACAATACACTTACTGGAATGAGAAATTCTGGGGTGCAGAGACGTCTACTTCATGGCGGTTGGACTAGATGACCTTTGAAGATCCTTCCAACTCAAACTGTTCTATGATTCAATTATTTTATTGAATCAATCTGAAGTTGGTGAAGCCAACGAGCATTTTTATAGGTTCTCTTAATCATGTTTTGTTACTTTATTCCAACATTAAAGAGGAAGAGGAATGGTCTTTTTAACTAGCTAATCATATTGAGCTGTTTTCTACTACCTTGGCAAGAAAATCTCATCTGTAACATTGGGTCCCCTTGGGCTGGGTGGTATATGTAAGGTTGCTCCTCGGACTCCAGCGCAGGCCCTTGTTTCACAGAGTGTGAGGATTTGGTGGCCATCTCAGAGACACGCTTCAGAAGGAAAAATAGAGTCTTAGCTCCTGCCACATCGTTGCAGAGCAGTACTGATACCCTGCCGGATTACTAGGCTGATCTTTCCATTTCTCTGTCTCGCAAGCTCAACATCCTCTAAATGCTGGCATTTGTATTCAGTAATATTTCTGGGGCTTTTCTAAACCCTATAGTCTCAGATGAGTTAAAAAACCACCATTGTGCACAATTGTGACACGCAGTGTAACTTGAAAACAATGTCTTGCCCCTCTATTTATATATATTTTTTGTGTGTGTCCTTTACAGCTCCCTCTTTGCAAACCACAGGTGTTTGCAGGCATAATGCTCCCGATGTTGTAGAAAAGAGTTTATTGTGAGAAGCCTTTTCTTTGCCACTTGTCCTAAACCTGTTCGCAAAGTGCTACATGCGTTCTACCGATCACCATAAAAATCAAGGAACAAGAAGTCCTCTGTAAGCCTGCCCAGCAGCGCCACTATGACATTGGTTGAGACAGCTTTGTGACCCTGCATTGTCTTCCATTCATTCACAAGCCTTTTTCTCTGCTTTTCGTTATTTTTTCCCCCTCCACTCCCTCAGAAAAAAAAAGGGAGGGGTGAAGCCTTTATAGGCATTTTTATCTACTGTAAAAAAAAAGGGGGGGTGTGTGTGCCAGGGTAATAGATTTAAAAAAAAAAAAAAAAACACAATGCGACAGCTACTTTAGAAAACACTGCATGGAGTTACAGTAGTTATAGTTTCAAAAACCACCTGCAAACAAGTGCAGATACCATAACAAACTGCCCTTAGGATTTCTTTTTTCCTTTTCCTTACATGCTCCTTCTTTTTCTTTTATTTTAAGTTCCCTCTTGCCATTATAAGCCTGAAGTCGGTAATGAATTTATGTGACAGCTATGAAGCTAGTATTAAAATTGTGAATAGTGGCTAACAGGGCTCAAGCCCTCGTTGTTAGCATCTTCGCGCAGCAGTGAATACAGGGCGGAGGCTGGTGAATGGGACGGGAGCAAGGGGGGCAGGCGGGTTTTTGCTTTTATGTATCTGTACACCAGCATCTGGGGGGGGGACACAGGATGGAAAGAGCAAAATGCAAACACCAGGGCTCCTTCTTGTGCCCCTGCCAGTGCATACTTAGGGTTGGGCGAGGAACGAGTGCAGGGACAGATGGAGGACATTTTTGGTTGCTTGTCTGTTGGAGAAGGGAGTGCAGCGAGGAGAGGAAGTAGCAGGGCCAGGGAGTGAAAGGCATCAGCTTTTGCATTCATTTAAATGTGTTTGAGCAGCCTGAAGGAGTTCTGGCCACAGGCAGGTATAGGAGAGGATGGACAGGATGGCAAATGGAGAAGGGGTCCCTGAAGCTCTCCCCCCAGGGAAGGTGGGCACAAATTTGTCACCTTTTCAGTCTATTTTCTACACAAAACAGGTTAAGGGGGCAGGAGGAAGAGGAAGGGAGAGGTGCACGATGAGGCGGCGAAGGGTGCTGTGCCTCGGTGGGTCAGCCTGGGCTAGGGACAGAAGGGGCCTCACCACTTCCTCACCCCCATGGTGAATGGGAAAGAGGGCAGGAGGGAGGGGGTGCAGGAGGCAGGGTTAAAGGGTTTTGGGGGTAAGGGGATGCGGCTGCAGCTAGAGGAGGGAAGTGCTGGGCACCCTTTGATTTCCCCTGCTTGCAGCGGGCTTTTCGGCAGGCGAGGAAATAGAGCTGGAGCTGGGTGGGCAGGGTGAGGGCTCAGCTTCCTCTCTCCTGAGAAGAGCTGACAGGCTGCAATGATGGCGGGGATGGGGGGGGTGGTGAGCAGAGGGGGGAGATGTTATTAGCAGCGAAACTTCAAGACCGAAGTTGAAGCCGAAGAAGACAAAAGGAGCAATATGATCAATATGGTTTCATTGTTGAGCCCCGCTTACCTCGGCGGGAGACCATCTGCTCCCTGTCAATGCATCACCTGCTTGTCTGGGGTGTTGGCTGGGCAACGTGCGGGCGGGGGGATTAAGGGGGCAAAGGGGGGGGGGCGGGGGGCCCGGCCGGGGGCTGTCCCCCTCGCTCCCGGGGCCAGGGGCAGGGGGAGGCTCACCCGGGCTAGGTGGGAAGCCGGGTGGGCTTCTTTGGGCTCAGCTATTTCCAGAGGAAGGCATAAAACCAAATGGCAGTGTTTGCAAGCCAGCGGGGCGGTTTCAGGAAGGGCCTTCCTGCCCCTGGAAGTCGGCATTTTGCTGCACGCGCTGAGTTTAGGGATGCATGAATGAGCCTGCCACAATGGACACCCAGGGGGAGAAAGGGCAGCCGAGGGGTCCCCGCAAAACCAGCGCATTGCCGCCGGAGTCACCAAAGGAAGAGGAGGCACAGTGCACTCACATCACCCCAGAAAGAAAAATTCAGTGTGGTTGAAAAAGTGCTAATATTGCTAAGTCATCCTAATGCCGCCACCAAATCAGTGCATTTCTGTAGGCTGAATGGAGGAGGGGAAAAAAAGCAGAAACCCTCAGATGTTGTAGAGCAATGAATGCAAATAAGGTGCCGAGTCTGTGCCTGTGATCCAAAATTATTTGATTTTTTTATAATTTTGAATACACTCAATATTAAATACAACCCGTTTTATAAGCAGGTAAATTACAGCTGCCCAGACTAGGGAGTACCAAAGCACTTAACCAATCCCTCAGAAACTGTCAGAGGAGACAAAATGTTGCCAGGGTGGAGTGGCCTCGGTTTTCGCACGTGCACAAGGACAGGGCTACCTCCTGCTTCTCCCTGCAGCCGGGTGCACCCCTGCACCAGCCGCATGAGCACACTGCTCTATAAAATAGTGCAATATACAATTTCACTGATTTCAGGGGCGGGGGTTATATATCCATACATAGAGTTTTCCGTACCTATATATGTACAGTTTGCACATACACAGTCCCACACACATTGTCTTCTCAAGAGACCTTGCATCTGCCTTATCCCACATCATTGTTACTGAAGTAGGGCCTGCTGTTCTCTGTGCGTTACAGCTGCAGTACAGCCAGCCCAAATGCTCACAGCCATCATATTTGGGCATTCGGTTACAAGCATCGCCTGTGAAGAAGATTCTCCCAAAAGCATGCTGAGGATCTTCATTCTTTGGAGTCTCTGAGGGTCCATATGGAGTTACACTTCTAAGTCAACAGCAGGAGGATCCTGGGATCCTCACACCCTCCCGCCTAACAAACAAACGAACAAATCTTGCTGGTCTGCTGAGTTTCTCATTAGCAAATTTTTTTAACTTTTCTAACCCTAAATAGAACTTCCAGGCAAGGACAAGGGGTGTATAAACATGAGTGCGTGAGAAGCCAAATTAAACTCTCACCCTTGCTGAGTTTTCCTCTTTACGCATCACTCTTCAGGGAGCAGATTCCTCAGATGAAAAACTATCAGCAATGCTCATTACAAACAACTGTATTTGGATATTGTTATGCATTGCAAAGCTATAACTGAGCAGAGCCAAGCGACTATTTCCAGTTTTAGAAATATCTCCTGTTACATGGAGCAAGTGCAGTCCAGTGGCATAAGCACTGAGAGGCTGCGGATTCACAGATGACATGACCGTCAGCAAATCTCGTGGTACCACTGTTCCTGTGTCTCCGTAAATCAAACAGGGTAGCACTTCACTCATCCTTCTAAGGTGGAACAAAGAAACTAACCTACTGCTTGTAAAGCTCTAGAGCTATGAGTTGCTTTAGATTATTTAATGAGAACATGCTACATGTATGTTTTCATTAAAAAATCCGTGTGAAAATGTATTTACAAATGGAGCTTGTTAAAGTGCCACAGAATTTTTTTTCCAAACAGTTAAATCAAAACATCCAGTGCATACGACCCATCGAGATGAAGAATGGTGCTTTCTTGTTAGTTTGTAATCACTGCTGAAGCAGTTTTTCGCATGATGCCACACTCACATCTCAGAAATGTTAATGGAGTTTTCTATTGATATGCTGAACACAAGTAGTACATGCTTTTAGGTGTCACAGCTAATAGTCCTCACTGCTTGCATGAATCAATAAAGAGAAACCAGACTCTTAACCATGGATGTTTTGTTGCCCACAATATTATTATTCTTTTACCTACCATATAGCTCAGAGCATTCCACACAGAAAGAATATGGAATATTTGCATTCTGGATTGACCTTGCATTTTAAAAATTATATTTCTAAGCCAACAAAAGGTTATTGCATCAATTATAAAGTAAATGTGGAAGAAATAGCAAGAATCACTTCTAGGAAAACAAACTAAAATCAATAGATAGATAACTAACACTGAGAAACAAAGGTAAAGCACACATCTCACGATAATGTGTAAAGTACAACTTCTGCAACCTCCTTTACCAACTTGTTGAGGAATTGGTTTGTATCTATTGCTAGCTTGCTTTCCTGGTTTTCCCAGAAAGAATATTTCAATGAATTAATTGCTTACAATTCAAGATGCAATGCGTCAGGGCAAGAAAGCTACAGAAGCGTCCTGGTTTACACAAACAAAGGGCTTCTGTTATTTCTTTGCTGCCTTATGCACAGATTCACAAAGGCATTTAGAAGACTCCATCCAGTAGGACGTGATATCCTGAATGCCTTTTCCAGTCTGAATCTTAGAAGTCTAAACGTCGAGACCTACCCTGCACAAAAGGAGCAAAGTTAACATTTCTGCACACTTGAGAAAACAGACCGTTCAGGTCGATGAATATCGCTACAGGACACATTGTTAGCTCGCATTTCTAACACTTTTTTAACTGCACAGACTGTGTTGAGACAGTGCGTTTGAATTTATACAAGACATCTAACTTAGCAAACCACAGCACCATGAGGAAAATCAACATTGTATGGAATTAACATGACATGTATTAGATAACATAAACACTGATTCATAGAATCATAGAATCATAGAATGGTTAGGATTGGAAGAGACCTTCAAAGGTCATCTAGTCCAACCCCCCTGCAAAGAGCAGGGACATCCCCAACTAGATCAGGTTGCTCAGAGCCTCACCCAAACTGGCCTTGAACATTTCCTGTGGGCTCATTTCTCAGAGTCGAGTTGTTAGTGATTAGACGTTTTGTAAAAGCAATGAAAGAGAGACTTCCTAAGGGAACTACGCAATTCGGAAATGTTTGGATCAATCATGAAAGGACTGTGTGCAGTAGACAGAGTTGAGAATTTTCTTACACCCACCTTCCAGTCAGAAGCTGCATACAAGTGCTGAGCTTTCTTGTGTGGATAAAGCTTGGGAAGAGCTGTGTATTTGACCAACACAAGCACTCTATTCTATTTGAGAATTTCCATATATTATTGGTTTTCTTTAGTCATTCAGCCACTTCTTGTCTGAGCGGTTATTTCCATTTGGAAACAATAGGAATACTACCAGCATCTAGCCAGCTTACCGCTGCAAGACCCCCCAGAATCCACTAGTAAAATTGTGGCATTATTTTGATGTAAGTAAACTTATCTAAGGAAAATAACATTAGCCTGAGTATGCTTCAATATTTATGTGAATTAACAATGAGGTGGAAAACTAATCTGTAGTACAGGTATACCCCAAGTATTTTTACAAGTCCATGACAGTATTCCTGACCTGACGTTATGGCTCCCAGGCAGCCATACACAGCAGCAAATACACTGAGTAAGACCCATACTGACGCTAGCAAGTGACTGGTGTTGAAAAAAAAATTCTAATGCATGAGACAAGGAACTCTGATACTACATTCAAATATTCTTTATATGATATGCCATGATCTTTAAACCTCTCTGCTCAGAGCGTGTATCTTTTACTTACAAGTCTTCTTTTCCTCATAGCCAGTACTAACCATGTTTCTGGCACTAACATTTATTTCTTAGCTGTCAGGACCAAACTGGAAATGCAGGCAGCTTTCTGCAAGGCATGCAAGGCTCTCACCATGTCAAAACACATCTGAAACACCAGTACCACTTTTGCCCTAAGAATGACCCATGAAAATGTAATTGAAGTTTCGTCTGCTTTTTGAAACAAGAATTAGACTTGCTCCATGGTGTAGTAGCTAGAAAGTAACAATGGTGATATTTAAAATAAAAATCTAGCAACACAGTCCAATGTAAAAAAAAAGTGTTCAGACTTGTGGTTTCAAAACAGTAAACTTGCTTCCTTGTGCAGCTGATATGTTAACGACAACCAACAGGTACTGCAATAATGGGAACAGAGAAGCTTACATTTAGCCAAGAGGTTAAATCTGGAGACAGGAAAAATCAGGATTTTTTTTTGAATGCAAAGCTGCAGCTCTGTCTCTTGTACACTATGCTATTTCTCCTAAGCTTTGAAGAGAAAAATAAGTCCAGATCCAGCCAGAGTGGCCAGACATGCCCCCAGGAGTCCCCAGAGCTGTCTGGCAGGGGATGGGCACTCCTAAGGAGACGAGGCTGTATGTGCAGGCTGAAATGGTGTCTTCTTTATGGCACTGCACCCAGGGCCCACAGAATCCTACTTTCCTTAAACATACTTAAAATTTAGCATAGACATTAGCTCCAAAAATCTAGAGACCATTTATTTGATTAAACAATTCAAAGTTAAATAATCTTTTAAAATTTTCTTGTTGCAGCATTGGAAAAATTTAATAAATGCAAAATTTTTGCACAGGATAACTTTGATTTTGTAGAACCTGACTATTTGCTCTGGAAACCGTCTTGACAGAAAGTTCTCTGTTGCTCTCATATGAATTTACTAACTCACTGCTTCAACCATAAGTCATCACAGAATTCCTGAATTAAAGCTGGAAGGGACCCTTTGAAACTACCTGGTCCAACCCCCTGCTCAAGCAGAGTCCAGAGGAGCAGGCTGCCCAGAATTGTGCCCATTCAGGTTTTAGGTGTCTCCACAGACAGAGACTCCACAGCCTCTCACAACAACAACAACAACGAGTGCTTTCTTCTGGTCAGACAGGATTTCACGTTTTTCAGTTTGTACCCATTGCCTCTTGTCCTGTCATCAGGATCAGCAGGACATCCTGCTGATAGCACCAGCTATCAAACAGGAATTACCCCACATTTCCTTCCGGAAATGTATAGACTTACTCACATTTATCAGGAGTTTTACTGTTTATACTAAATTAGTACTCAGGGCCCCATTTAACACCAACTCTCCCTTAGGTACTATTATTAGGCAATCTCTGAAAAGGACAACTTCTGGTCCAAACAAGTTTGTACCACTTAAATCAGTATACCTTAAAAAAGAACAAATACTGAAAGAATAAACAGAAACAGATGCAGGTAACATCAGTAAAATTTTTTAGTTGCACAAACCAACTCTATGCAGGCTGTCAAGCATATGGATTATTTTAATGATCATTTGCTCTCAGCTGGCATTTCAACAAAGAAAAGGTGAGGGGCAGACCTGTAAAAAGAAGCAGCAGTAGAAAAAGTGTAGCTGGGGACAGGCAAACCATTTGTCACAACCAGTATCACTGAATAAAATGAAGGGGACGTAGGGTGTATTTTAAAAGGAGCCTAGAAACAGGAGGCAGGGATGCTGCAGAGGACAAAGTGAAAATAAGAAGCAAAATCAAGATATTGAAATATGGGGAAAGTTGGAGAAATTACTCCAAGGTGATGGTGGTATTCTCCGTGCAATGCAAAAGAAAGACTTAGGCAGGTACACTAGACAGGGTAGGCACTCAGGAATCTACAGAAGTTAAATTAATCTGCCTAGGTGAAAGTTTCTGCAGTATGGACTGGAAAGAGCAGCCTACCTTCATGAAATGTAACAGAGAACCATCAGATGGATTTAGATATAGCAACAAGATGAACGGAAAATGAAAGACAAGTCAAAGCCCAAAGAAAGGTTTCGGCAGGATATTTTGTTAAACCACTCTAGTCATGGTGAGTAAGACTTCCTTATAAGGAGACGTACTTTATCACAGCTAGATTGCCTCTGCTCAGACCCAGAGCTAAGCAGGAGTAGAGTATTTAGAGTTCCCAAGAAAACCCACTGAACACCACATTTCAGGGATGTTTTTGGTCGTTTCATATTTCCATCTGTTTTCCAACCAACACCTATGATGTGAATGTTATACCTTTGCTTGTTCCACTGCTGACTTGATCCAGCACTGTCCACTGTGTTCACACGTAGGTGAAAATCAAGCAATATTCAAAAGCCAAAATATGCCAATACTGTACTGTCAGCAGTTCTGAAATTACAGGTCACAATAATGAGATTTTTTTCTTTTTAATCCCAGAGATCACAGGTATAGTCCTATGAAAGTCATGCTGTTTGAAATAGGTTATCCTTATTCTCAAAACTATTTCCATTCTCTCTGGTATTCTTTCTTGGAAGTTCATTGTTTGTAGATTCCATACAAATATTTATAAAATGAGTAAAATGAGTAAATCCATGATATGCCACAAAATTTCATTTTACCCAGTCACCACAACCCACAAACATTGTGTTATAGTCTCATTTGCACTTAAAGGATCCATCTGTAAGTAACAGATGAAGTACATAACAACAAAGGTTGTCTTTTAAGAGTTTAATTTCTAATAAATCCAGCACTGGGAAGATAAAAGTCTATCCATTTAGAAGTTGTGCTCTTACCAACTTTACTTTACAGTCTAGGATTCACTATAATTAAGTTTTTTGAGAAAAAAAAGATTATTAATTTTATGTGTGTAATGGTTCAAATTACACTAGGATATGGAGAGGGAAGCCCAGAATTTACTCCCCTTTTTTTTTTTGCAAAATTACCTACAGTTGGCAAGCAGAAAGCAGAGCTCCCTGGCATCCCCAAATAACGCGCATCTAATACCTCGGTGCAGCCTCTGCTCAGACTAGAGCCATGAGCGTGCAAAGACAGGATGACATGAAACTCTTTCAAATGTGAAAATCTGTCAGCACAGGTAAATAAAAATATTTGGAGCAAGTTTAGTGATGAGGAAAAATGACTTTGAAAGACATCGAGCCGAATAATTAGGTGGTAATGAATGCAGAGCTGCACTTGGTATTCCACTCCAGCACACTGGGGGCGAGTGCGGGCGGGATGCGGAGCTGGGTCTGCGCCGCTCCTGCCGTGCATCGCTGAGGCCGTACGCAGTGTGGCCTCAAGTTGATTATCGCCGCTTTCCAAGAGGTTGTCAAAACATGTAAACTGCCAGCAGGAGACACACTTTTAATAAAACTGCGTAGTCTCCAGTGATATTTTTTCAGTTATGAAAACAACATCCTTTCCTATAACATGGGCATGTGAGCAAGAAAGCGTGTAAAATGCTGCAGCAGTGTTCCCAGAGAACAGCGCTTACATTAAAAGTAGATGTAGATTGGATGTTTATGTAGACTAACATTCTGTGTGCTGTCTGTTACATGACAACGAGATGATTCGTTGTGAGCAGCCAAATACACTGTTTTTGAATGTGAGTAACCTGAAGTTTCGCATTGTCAGTCAGCCGCTCAATTTTTTTCAATTCATGTGTCCTAACTCATCAGTTTGGGTGAAAACAGACAAGCCCAATTCAGTATTGCTTGTTTGTGTGTGTGTGTCCACACATGTGTGTGAGAGAATGGATGAGGAGTGCAACACTAAGGTTTTAGATGCATCAAAACACCCGAAGCACCCAGTAAGTCCCAGGACTCTGTGATTTCATTTGATAGTATCTCCTGTCTAAGAGAAGAAAGGTGGAGATGGAGCCCAGCTGGTCCACAATGCCTGTGAAGTAATCTCCCGTGATGCAGAGGTAGAGTTGATACAAGTATGTCTTGTGTGTCCTATGTCCCATTTCAAAACCAAACAAACGATTTAACAAATACAAATTTTAGTCATTTATCTGAGATTTAGGACCCTACATTTCTAAGCTGCTTTAAAAATCATACCCACTGGGGGTGGAGGGGGAACGACAAGAAATAGAGATACTATAGCTGCAATGGATGTGAGAAGAGGATGCAAGCAAACATCAAGTACAACCTGCCCTCCATTTGCAGAGAAGGAATATAAATACAGGTGAGCACCTAGGTGAAACTAGAATTAGAGGTCTAGATTTGGACACAAGTTCTAAAGGGCTGGATGGGCATGGCTGTGGAGGAAGTCAGGAGCTCTTTTTTGAAGCCCTTTGAATCACAGCGCTTCAGTTCAAGAGTTTGGCACAGGGAATGAGGGTTGTAGTGATGCAGTGGAATACTCATTTCAAGAGCAAAACCAGGATAGCAAACACACACTGACTTTTACCAATAAACAGTTTTTTTGCCCTTTATGACACATTTTCTTAAGTGTCTTCTAGGCAGCTAAATACATAGGTGTTGTCTTGTTACTGCAGTCTATTAGCATGGTGCTTTTTCTCCTGCCTCCCACAGTCACAAACTCAATAACAGTACCAAAGCTTCATTAACTAACTTGTCTTTTTTTAATTCCCTAATGAATGATCTTATTTGAAAACAGTCTTTCCATTGCGTCAATCAATACTAGTGGGAAACATAACAGTAGCCTTTTCAAGAAAGGCAAACTAAAAATGGAAAACATGACTCCACAGCGCATCTTTCACAAATACAAGTCAATTAATATATTTGCATTTGCAAGATTTGTCTTTTGGCCCAGTTTATCTAGGGTTTAATTTCAGACAGAGTCTTTGCCTCTTTTTTTAACTTATTTTTCCTACCACTTTTCCTTTGTACATCATTCTTCTTTGAAGTTTCTTCCACCTCTCCTTTGTCTGCTCATTTTATGGGTTTTTTTTCTTCCCTGCATTGTTACAAATGCTATAGAACTAGCAGAAGTGCATTTAATTTTTCTTTGCTATAGGAGAGATTTAAAATAATATAGAAAAATAAGCTGACAGCAAAGAAACCCTTTATTTAAAGGGGAAGGCTTCCTCTAAAGTAGCACTGCCAAAAAGGAAGTAAAAAAATAGGAATAGTCGTAATTTTCCATGTCTCCTCTTTTGTTCTTAGTACCAAAAATAAACTTTCTTAATCTCTTTTGCCAAAGAGAGCAAGGACTACCTTCTCTTTGCATCTCAGAATAAAAGATCAAAACAAAGCTGGCAATAGGTATACCTACACTAGTATTTGTCTTCAATAAGCAGTTGCTTTGTGTTTAAATTCATCATTTTCTAAGCATTGTAGGCTTCCTTTGCTTTTATTTCCTGCCCCCAACAATGCCTTGAGCAACTTTCTGTGCCCCATGATTAGCAACTCATCACAAGCAGACTAAGGCAAGTACTGTGCTTGATTCCTCTGCTGATGGAAATATTTGTAAACATTGAAGAGGAAAAAAAAAATCCCATTATGTGGTTACAAGTTGTTAGAGAGCAGGAAAGTTGAATGCAAAAAAAAAAAAACCAGGAGCCAGGCAAGCACCCACAGCAATGGTTTCCTCTCTTTTCTCAGCCAGTTGACAGCAGGAAAAAAAAAAAAAAGACTCAAAGTATTTTTCAGTGCTTTCCTTCGTGGAGAAATATGAATGTTAATCAGGAGGCTGATAGACAAATCAATAGACAATGCCGATCAGAGCCCTAATTAGCATACATAACCCAGTAATTCTCTCTTCATAAAAGACACTGTTTAACACATTGTTTTGGGAATCATGCAGCAAGGGGGCTCAATAGGTATTTTCAATCTTCTTTAAATCAGAAGGAGCTCTGATTTAAGCTCTGCCTTTTCTAATGGTTTTAGTTTTATCAGCCAGAGTCTTGCCTCTGGCAACACACTGGTTTTACACCGAGGTCCTCCCGCCCACTAGTGAACAGTGCAGAACCTACTGGGACAGCATCCACAGGACTGGTGGCTGCTCTCACCACCCCTGGCCGGAGGGTTCTGGTTCTCCCAGACTGACTCCATCTACCCGAACTTTTGTACCTGTCCACCCGTGTTGGACCTTGTCCTGCTTTTTGCTTCCTTTGATAAGCATGCAGGTTTTATCCTCTTTGGGCTCTGACATTGAGATCTCTCTGTCTCAGTGAGATCTCTCTTTCTTTTATTCTTGATGTTCTGACTGCAAAGCCAACAGAATCATGTTTCAGGGAAGTCCTGACCCTGAACTTCATTCTGGAGAGGATCATTTCTGTGGATTGGCAAAGTCTAGCTGTGCTGTTTGAGATTATTTCTGAATTGCTGGACAATGTGAGGCATTCAACTCCAAGCTGCAGTTAGAAAATCAGTTCCCTCCCTCGAAGATGAGAGATTTAGCCTCAGCTCACTCAAAAATGCTTCATCTTTCTTTTTGGTTTCTGTTATAGATTTAGTGCGACACTCCTTAACGCAGTTTCACACCTAGCCCACTCTGCCAGATTTAACTGAAACTACTAAAACACACCAGAACACAGAGATAACTACTGCCTACACAAATAATGAGATGTTTTCTACAGTCCTCTTTTGCAGGAACACACCGCTTGCAAACACAAAATGGTGCGCTGTTTAAGGCTTCTGATTTTTCTGGAAAATTTCACCACTGACAGAGCATTTATTTGCTCTTTTCTTAATCATTTTTGTTCCTGGCACACTGTGCTGTTTGGGGAATCCACTGTGCCGGCAGGAGCTCTGTTTTAGTTGGTCTGCCTCGTGACATTCAGTTACACAATCTTTACATAATCCACTTTTTTTTTCCAAGAAACTGCATTTGCGAAGGACTCCAAAATACCAGAACATCCATATGTGGCCCTCTCTTACCATAGCAGGCACTCCAAGCTAGAGGCCATCCTTCCCTACATACAATTCTTAAACCAGACATGGGATCACGTCTAAGAAACTTCACTATCAACATCAAATTCAAGTTCAGTGAATGACAGTGAAGTTGCCTCTACCCTGCAGAAAATGGTTCCAGGTCACCACAGAGTTTGCTGCTAACTTGCTGCTTTAGGCACTAAAACCACCTGGGCTTCAGCGGTACAAAACACAATACAAGCTCCAAAGTTCACACAGAAGCTAGATAAATGATCATAAATGGTTTTTAAGAAGCTTTTTTAAATGCCCTGTTCACTTTTCAGTGGGACTCTGTTGCAAACCAGTCATTCTTCAATTAAAAGATGTATGATAACACTGCAGGAGGTTGCTGAAGGTGATTCAGTTTCAGTGTTTCTTGACTCTTACACATCTTTTTCATGATGTTCATATTCTCAGCATAATTTGATGTGGCATTTTAAAACAGCTGACACAAGATTAGGAACAGAAGTATAAATCCCAGAGGCAGAGACGCAATTATCTGAGGAGCCATATCTTTGAGATAGTATCATGTACAATTTCTCCAATAAAATTTTATGGGCAAAATGCTGAATGTGAGATAGCACAAAGCAGAAAACTTCCTTTCATCACTGTCTCTGGTCAGTCTGAGAGCAGAATTCCACAAAGCTTTGTTCGCAGGAACCACATCACAAGTTGGAAGTTGTAAAAACTAGCCTGAAGCCAATATATAGAATCATAGAATCATTTAGGTTGGAAAAGACCTTTAACATGATGGAGTCCAATCGCAAACCTAGCACTGCCAAGACCACTACTAAACCATGTCCCTAAGTGCCACATCTACATGTCTTTTAAATACCTACAGAGACGGTGACTGGACCACTTCCCCCGGCAGCCTGTTCCAAAGGAATAACCCTTTCAGTGAAGAAATTTTTCCTAATATCCCATGTAAACCTTGCAGAAATGTCACCCAGCAGGAGATGGGGAGACAGCAAGAACGTGAAGGCAACTTCTGGTCTAGAAGCTCTCAGCCCCATTTTGCTCCTGCTAAAGTTAGTCAGGGCTAAACCAGAGGATATCAGTGACTCCAGCATGTTCATGACATCAGGCTCCAGCATGTTCAATTAACAGAAATAATTCCATGATATGGAAAGATATTTCTCGGCCCCATTTGCCTTTTAAACAGGACTCTTCTCTGCCAGCTTCATGCCTGTCTTTGTGTTCCAACACATTATTGACATGCTCCAATGCTACCTTGGGCTTTTCATGTTAGCCAGTGCTAAATACATCTAAATGTTCTCAGTTCCCTGTCGCTAGTACACCTCGTTTCATCAGCTCAGGTTATGAATACAAATGTGATATATATATATTACTCATATTGTTTTCTAATTTTAATTCATATTACACTTTACAGTAAGGGCTATATTCTACACTCAGCAGACTCTACCCAGTCCTGATGTCTGTAGGGTTGTACTCATGTGAGGACAGAAGTGAGGACACAATGTTTCCTTAAATATTTTAAAAGTAAAAAAAAATAGCCAAGCTAGGCCAGTCTTGTTTTATATTCAGCTTGCAATAAATAGATTATTCCTTTTTCCAAAAGTTGCTCTTCAGAAGAATAAGCATAGTCAGGCGAGCTTTAGTAGAAGCACAATGTTCTGGTAAGTCAGGTACACATGAAAAGCCATGTAGCACTTTTTAAATAATTTTTCAGTTAATTGGGTCCAACTTATCAAAACTATAATCACAGCATTTGCAGATTTGCAAATTTGATTTGTAGTTCACTTATAAAATTCATCTCTTCATGTATATTAACTACTGAAATCTTGAGAATAGAAATATGTTGAGAAATGCTTTGCTAATGATCTAGAATGATCATTTTTTCTTTAATGTTTCAATCTCATTCTAAATTCTGCATGAAATAGGCATGCAGATGGTTCTATACACCTTCTTTAAAAAAAAAAAACTGAAGATATTTGAAATAAATTAGTTGTATTCAACTTCTCTGGATGAGAGTATGGAAAACAAATATGTTTCTTCTAAACAATGGACTACCACACTTATATCTAATCCTGCTGTTGTCTGCACTAACATAAATCAGGACAATAACTAAAGCCAATAGGATGACATGGGGTCAAACCAGTTGGAAATCTGAATGAAGACCACACACTTTTCATCCTTTAGAAACACTCATACCATTTTGCTGTTGCTTTTCCTAAGTAGGATTCGCTTTCTGGTTATCACATACCAGCATTAGACTAACTCACATACATGTATGGATTTAAATTGAAACGAAACAAAAATAAATTCAATTAAATGGTATTCTCCAAGGGTCAGTCAGACAATTTACAAGCTTTCTGATGCCATTTCCTTTAATGATATACGGGATTATTAAAATAGCAGTTTTGATGTAGATTTCAAATTGAAAATTGCCATTATAACAATTCCTGATCTGGTTCATTTTTCACTGCACGGTGAGCCTAGAAAGATTTCTCAGCTTGACCAGGGCACCAAGGGAACAGTTCCCTCAGTCTCTGAGAGCAAAACAAGATCATCATTGACTCAACAGAAGGAACACCATCTGAAAGCTCACAGAATTCACTGAATCAGTGGTGCTTTGAACTTGGGGCAGGTGGAAAAGGAAAATAGTGATTCCAGCAATAGTTTGTTGCCCAGAAAGGCAACAAACTCACGAGACAGAGAAAACAGCTCTTTGTTCTGCACTCATTGACATCTAAAAATCAGTGGATAATACTCTATTTTAGACCCACAAGGAGATGCATTAAATATTACATAATTAAATGTATTTCACGTGTTTTAACATATCTTTTACTGGAGTGACATTTTCTTTCCTCTTTTTTTTTTTCTGTTTCCTTTTCCCTTTGATGTTTAAATTCAGGTGAAAAATTCTAAAGAAAACATTCAGTCCTGGTGCAATGTTTCATTCAAACTGCCATGGAGAACTTTATTTAGATTTTTTTTTTCCTTGTTACATTTTCTGAATTTTTTCTAATTAGTTTCATGTTTTGTTTCAAATTATCTTCCCTTTTGTTTTAAATATTGGAGCTTATACCTTACTCTGTGGTACACAGATTCCTTCTGCTGCCTCAGATGGGAGTTTATCATGCCATTCAACTGCTCATAGTTCATTTTAAACAGTAGCTTTGTCCTCTTCAGTTTGAGATAAAAATCCTTAAAATCAAAGGCTACTAGTTAGAAGAGCCTACATTTGAAGTGCCTTGAAGTCTTTGGTTTTGCTTTCATTTCTGTGGGCTTCGAATCAGATTGTACAGTCCTCTTTGTTCATTTATAACCACAAAGAGGAGATTCTCTTTCATTTGTCAGAACCCGAGCCCCTCGGATAAAAAAGATTTTTTTTTTATGAGTGATGTTATGGATTTACAGTTATTTAATGATCTTATAAGCTAAAGGCTCATTACGCATCTCCTTTTAGATCCCTGCTAACGATCTGAACAGAACTAGACTGCGCACAGAGACCGGGCTGATCTAACTAAGCTGAACCCATGCCTGTAGAAGAACTCAGTGAGAAAACGCTCTTGTTGGAGCGTGTCGTCAGAGCGAAGCCAAGCACGAGCCTGAGGTGGCTTGCCAAAGCCGGTGGGGTAAATTGGGAGCCAGGCTTGGCCCCACGCGCCTGTGCTGGAATCTGAGCTGTCACCGCCACATGGAGCCGGGATTGACTTATTAAGAATTTGACGAGAGGCACTTGGTATTCTGCAGGGAAGGTAGCCTTTGCGTGTGCGTTGGGAATGAAGGAGTTATGGCCTTTCTATGGGTCCTGCGAGCCTTTTATTTCATTCAGCTCTCTGCTGCTGCACAGCGTGAACCGACTGAGCCCCAGAAGAGGTTAACGAGCACAACAGCCATCATTTGTGAGGAGTGGGAAAGAGCCATGTGCTGCACCAGCTTCTTTTCAAGGCTCCTGATTTTTTTTTTGTCTTCACACTGGCACAAGGGCAAGCACCCAGCATAGCTTGTCTTGAGGAGCTTGGCAGCGCTCTCCTCTCCTGGCAAACCTGCCGAAGCCCAATAAAGTAATCTGCGCATTGTCTGTTCCTTCGCTTGGGTGACTTTTAAGTTGGGAAAAAAAGGACAGGGGGAGTGGGGGGGTAAGACTTTTGGATTTGGGGCCCTGTTACCATTCATACCATAAGCATCTTGCTTTGGACCAACTAACTGAAATTGTCTATTGAAATCCCACCTATTAAGTAGAAATTATTTTTTGAGACAGCTCCCTCACCCCCACCCTCCTCCCCTCTTTTCTGAAGCCGTCATTGCATAGATTTATTCTATTCAGCCCTCACATTAGCAGATGTGAATGAGGGAATCTGACTGAGCCTGTCAAGGCAAAGAAAGCCATGAAAGAAGAGAGAGAAGAAACATTACACGACTATAATGGCAGCCACAATGGAAATATGCTGGCGTGAAAACAATTAATGCAATCGGTGCTCTAAGTTCACGGCTTACCCCAAAACCAAGCAGCCCCTGGAAGCACGAAGCTTGTCGCAACATAGGGACAAACCCCGAGCCACCAAGGAAAGCTCAAGTAAAAAGACTTTGTGGTGCATACAAAGCTGGTCCAGGAAGGGGCTTTAGCAAGTGACTTGTTTGCCGTAAGCTTCTGCGGCACCTGCATATGCCAGAGCCTTGCCCAGGGACCTGAGGTAGTACCGCAAAGCTTTGCCTCACTCATGTGTGTGAATTTTTGCAACCATGCCACTGGATGTGAGAGCTTATGTAAGCAATCTTCCTTTCCTCTGCCCATCCAAGGATCCAAAATCTTTCCCTTCCCAATGGAACAAAAAGCCAAAATCCTGAATAGGTTTGCAAATCAATAGGCCAGGGGAGAGAATGAGGGGAATATAATCTGAAATGTTTTCTTTATACAATCTCAACTGCTCCAAACGAGAAAAACACAAATTTTCATCTAGAAAATGTTGAAATAAGTGGTTTCAAGAATTTGTCCTTTCCTGAAAACAGGTTTTTTTATAACTAAGTACTATCTCACAGGAAAGAAGAAACAACATTTTCTGGAGTTATCTATCTAGCTCTGTTACAAGTACACCCATCAACGACTGACTTCAAATGTCCCTCATGGCACTTATGAGTCATACAGGATGAGTAGTGCAGTACAACATCTGCACAGCAGAAGTCCCAGTTTCCCAAAGCTCCCGCCACTAATGACCCATGGTAACAGAGGTAATAATTGCACCAAAAAATGCAGTATTACAAAGCACGCAGCTCCTTACCAGCCTACATGGCAGGGGGTCTGAAACAAGATTAAAATTCATAACCTAATTTTGTTATTTTTGCCTTGCAGGAGTAATATAAACAAGACAAAGGAAGACAAGGGAGAGAAGTGGAAGTTTTCCTCTCTGAGGTGCTAGGCGGTAGGAAGAGATATGAAGACAGACCTTCTGCTGATGTCATTGATCAGACACATGACCGTCTAAATCACTAACCATCTCCTGGCCCTCAAGGGCAGAGATCAGGCATGCTGGGAAGGAGTTGCTAAGGCTCCCTCTAAGCTCTACCAAAGATTTTGCCCACCCATCTCCTCCATTTCCAGGAGTACCCTGAGAGAGCAATGAATTTTACCCTTTGAGGCAACCTGATTTAGTGTCTTCTCCACAGCCTCAAATTTAGGGGCTTTCTTTGACCTGCTGCACAGTTACAGCAGCACTTTGACACAACTGTCACTAGATCATCCCATCTGATATTTATACATATGATTTCTCAAGAGGGAATCCAACAAATTTAGCTAGTCCCTATTCCCTCTGCTTATGTCAGGATTTACTTTTAAAATACCTTAGCAATCTGAATTACAGACCAAATAGATTAAAAATATATTTTTACAAATTTTTTTTTGTTATTTACAAAGGAACGTTTTTTTATTTTCTAAAATTATATCTGCATATATTATGCAACAAATTTCTAGCTGTCTCCCCACATTGTACTCTTTTATTTGCATCTTGCTTCCTTTTAATGCAGCAATAAAATAATGGTATACATATTGTGGTTCTATTTATAACCTATCTCCTTGGATAAATAGAAATCCAAGGAGATAGGTTAAAATCTCCCTCAAACGCAAAGGAGATTCATCAGGGTCTTTTTCCTTTCTTTATTTCTTTCTGTTTAAAATCATCTCTTTCCATTGTAGTTATAAATAAGGCTTCTTTTCTTCCCTTTTGTGAAGTCTAGGGTAGCTATCAGTCACTGCTGTAGGTCACAAACTTGTTACACACTACAGTGATAAATCACTGTCAGGAGGCAGCTACTGTAGAGTTAAGCAGGGCTCTGTCGCACATTAATGCAGCAACACATACAAATGGACCTGCAGTATCCCACTTCACCTGAAAATCCTAAAATGCACGGTTATTTTCCAGAAGTAAGAGTCCCCGTCAAGTCTTTTCCCCTCTCCATTTTCCAGGGAAGATGCAAGTTTCCCATTGAGCTCTACAGGAGCCCAGGTGCCCCAGGGCAGCCACTGTCACAGTGCTGAGTTTGGAGGTCTTAGAGGACTTGCTGCTTCGCCATTCCACATCTGACCCAAGAAACAATCAATGAACCAGAGGGAAAGGAAGGGAGCAAGGGGGAGAAGGCAGGTGACACAGAAAATCTACCCCTAAAGAAGAAGGGCTGAATAATAGTTTTACTGTTATAGAAAATAAATGAGTTTAGAGTCCATGCAAACATACGGTGCTATCAAAAAACTTGGCTTGTTAGGAGAAGGTTTGCTAAATGCCAAAAAATCAACTAGGTATCGAGCATCATACATCAACTTTCAAATTAAATTATGAGCCTCACGCTTGGTACACAATGGAATTAGTTCACATCTCAAATTTTAATTTCAAGATGACGAAACTTCATAGATTACCCAGTTACCCTATTGCTCCGCTTCATATGCAGTCCCTAAGGCAGTACTTAAGCTATCCAAAGGAGTATATTTTTTCCACTTCTTTTTGTTCAAAAAAGAGTAGCAAACATAAACAAGATGTTATAAGCCCCACTATGCTAATTAGATTATTATTAGAACACGCAACTTCTAACTATTTGACAAAAAAAAAAGCAGAGAAAATGAGGAGAGCGGCAGCAAGCGGCGGTGTTTGCCAGCTCGCTATTATGACAGGGTGTAAATAGAGGTTAGGCTCATGCCTCCGTCTGTGAGGAGGTCACATCAAACCGCTTTCACCCCACAGGCAAGGTGAAAACAAGACCACACAGACAAAGAGGAATTGAGCTTCAGCTGGCATGACTGGAACCAATGCCAGTCAAAGAGTTCATTGAACAGTTCAATCATTTATCTTGACAGGATATGATTCTTTTCAGGCTCCTTCTAGCACTCAGGCACAGCCAGCTTCTTAAATACTGACACAGTATTTAATAGCTTTAATGATCCAAATGAATATTTAGTCTAGAAAATTAACTTTTGATAACAGTGGCTGATATACCCTCTTATGGCATACTGTGTTTATCAAATGTTATGGTAATTTATCACTGGGGAAAACAGAATGTTGGCTTTTATGGACAGACTCCAGTACTTCTTTTTAAATGAAACTTTAGAGAGAGATTTACAGTGGTCTGTACCACACAGGTTGCCAGAATATGAATTTAACATTGGTAATGCCAAACCACATATTTCTGCCACTTGAGAGGAAGCAATAGTGCCACTGGACCTCCCATTCAGCAGGGTGCAAATCATGTTTTATGCATTCATCCTGCTTAGTTTGACTTCTAAACCTGTAATTATCAAAGATTTTTCACATTCTTATTAATTATATTATTCACAATTTTTAATATATTCACATAGGTAAAACATAATTTTAATAAGATTTAACCAAGGCTGAAATTAGACAGCAGGTCCCAGTTTCACTGGAGCTTTGGTCTGGCTGAGGGATTTCCAGGTTTCCCAGGAGTCTTGCTGCAAGAGGGGTCATGTGAGTATAAAAGCACCTAAGTTTGCAATAGGATTTCTTCCAAGATCTATCCTATGCTGCATCACAGCACTGTATGGCTTTCTGTGGTTTACCATTGATTTTAAGGGAATAGATCCAACACTAATTATTTTTGTGATCCCATCTATGACATGTCTAGGCCAACTGGACACAAAGCCAAGAGCCTATTCTCCCTTTTTAACCAACTTTGGGTAAGCTGTTCAGTCTGGAGAAGAGAAGGCTCCAGGGAGACCTTATAGCGGCCTTCCAGTACCTAAAGGGGGCTTATAAGAAAGATGGGGAGAAACTCTTCAGCAGGGCCTGTTGTGATAGGAACAAGGGGTAATGGTTTTAAAATAGGAGGAGGTAGATTCAGATTAGACATAAGGAAAAACATTTTTACAATGAGGGTGGCAGAACACCGGAACAGGTTGCCCAGAGAGGTGGCTGATGCCCCATCCCTGGAAACGTTCAAGGCCAGGCTGGATGAGGCTCTGAGCAACCTGATCTAGTTGGAGATGTACCTGTTCCTTACAGGAGGGTTGGACTAGATGACCTGTAAAGGTCCCTTCCAACCCTAACAATTCTATGATTCTATAAATCTTTCCTTTTCTTTCAACTAATTGGCTCCTTTTTTTAGCTGCTTTTGAATAGATTTTGGAAATACCTCCTTATGTCACAAATCACAGTTTTTCTCCCCTGGTTCTGAAAACATTTCAGTTACATTCAGGGGCAATTTCTCTACTGTCTGCTGCCACAAAACCACTTTTTGGGCTACAACAAATATGCTGCTTTGCCCTACAGGTAGGGAAGAGCTGTTGAACTCTTTGGTGACCAGCAAGGACTATAATATCATTAGTGCCACAAATAAATAACATAACACACACACTCATAGAGGCCTGGCAAACATTTATGAAGGACTGAGATCTGTTCACCTTTCCATCAGATTACTCAAGTCATTTAAGCACAACCAGTTCATAAAAGGATACTTTAACCCTTTTCAGGCTTTGCTCCACTCCTGACAGGCAGTGTTCCCAGGGAACCAACAGCCCAAGAGAGTGAGGGGCTCCCCAGGCCTCGGGACAAGACGTGGGTTCATGCAGGAATGGAGGTGCCCAGGTGCACATGGTGCTTCTGGGGCTCTCACCATTTCTACTGCGCAGAGTAGGGCAAAGAGGCACCCAAATGCTTTGTGTTCATGTCTTCAGCTGCACTCATTTGAGCTTTTAGTTGATATGGCCATACATCCAAGCACTTCTAAGCATCAACTTTGGTAAAGAGAACAAAACCCAAACCCCTTCTTAAGTCAGCAATAACCAGAATGAGAGAGATTTCCGAATATTTCTGTAAAGGACTCTGGGTAACCAAGAGTCTAAGAGACAAAACATCTCGATGCATCTATCACATGGAAGGCAATTACAGAAAAGCAGTCTGTAGCACTTGCTGACAAATAACAATTTAGGAAATAGAGAATAAAATACACCCTACCTGGTATCATAAACTGTAGTTTCACCAAGGGATTTTCATGGTGTTATTAAGTTTGAGAGACAAGCTCAAGTGGTTTAAATAATAGAAAGAAGGAAATACAACGTTATGTCTCAAAGCACACTTCCTTGTATGTAATATATAGGGCATCCTCACTCCAAATACATTTGAGATTTTCTATTTCATGTTCTGCAGATGATGTTTGCAGCTCTGTGCAGGTATCTAATTTCCAACCAATCTAAGACATTACACCAGGGGCAGCATGAGGTTATAGAAACAAGCCAGTCAAAAAACAAATTATTCAAAGACTGCTCAAAATAGTACTGTAATTCTCTCTGTTGTGCAACCTTTGCTTTCAAAGGAGAGAGCAAGATGCTGCTCACTGAACAGGCTTTTCACAAAAACCAACAAAATATAGTTTAGATATTCATACTCAACTTTAAGCAAAAATAATAAGTATTTCTCTTAATGATATCACTACCTTTTTTTTTTTTAGTTCTTCATGAGTGTCAAGTGATCAAACACTTCTAATTTCTCTACCTCAAAGGGTAAAAATAAGTGGGAGTATAAGTCTGCACCAGTGTCTTGCTTCTGGATAAAGAAATGATAGATGAAATCCAAAGTTTTTATGGCAACATGATGACACATCTGAGGCACCTCGGCCAAGAAAGTGAGATAATAGATTTTTTTTTTATGCAGCACTTGCAAGAATAGGAATAGATGATTAAAGATTTGTGAATTCTTTAAGACAGACAGTCTGCAGTTCCAAGGAGTGTAGATTCCCAACTCCATCAAAGCTATACCCATTTATATGACCCAGACACCTAGGCTGCAGGATGTAATAGCCCTTTAGAAAAGCCTCCCTCTGAAAGAAATGAAAGGCATATGGAATAAAAAGTTACTCCTGTTGATTATAAACTGACCGAAACATGGGAAATAAAGGAAAGGAATAGATTGCCAATTTTTCACGTTGGAGAGAAAATATTACAGGGAAGTGAAATGCATGACTATGCTGAAAGCATAGGTGAAAATGGAGGCAACAAAACATATCATGTTACAAAAATACTTGGGGAGGTCAATTGTAAGGCCAATTGAGTGAAGAGCTGCAAAAGGATTTCACAGCAAGTCAGGGGGCACAAGCAGCAAATGAAATCCTATGTTAATCCACACACATGGAAAAAAATAACCATGAACCAGGGATGGTCTTTAAATTGTTATTTGCACTCTGTAAAAAGATTTGGGAGCCTTGTGGCTCCCACTTTGAAACATCGGCTCCATGTTCAAGAGTAGGCAGAGAAAAGCCTATACAATGCTAAAAAATGTAAGGAGAATTGGGAATGAAACAGAAAAAAATACTGTTATATCACCACATGTATGTACGCTGTAGCCAGCTTGATTCATCCCATTTCCAAAGCAACAGAAGTGAACTAGAAAAGGTTTAACCTGGAAGGGCAAAACTCAGGTCAGAGGTGCAGAAAGACTCCCATATGAGGAGAAACTGGATAAACTATAACTCTTGTACCTGGAAAAGAAATATTACAAGTGGAAGGATATGATACAATTCCACAAAGTCACAAAGAGTGCATTAGTTATTTCTCACATCCTAGCATGTAGGGACATGCAACCACAGTATCTGACAGAAGGTTTGAAACAAGAGATGTGTGAGTTTTTTTCACATGTGGAAGTCACTGCCAGAAGATTCTATGGAGGTGAAAGAAAGAATTTAAACCAGGTGAAAATAGCTGATTACAGGTGAAATCCTGGAGAAGTACTTTAAAAACATTATTCTACATTTGGCCTGTTTCTTATAGCCTTTTGCTAGACATCCAGTACTGGGCACTGTCAGGAAGAGGATACCAGACTAATTGGGCCTTTGATTTTACATGGTGTGGTTGTTGCTTTCATAAACATTAAGGGTTTAACTCAGAATAATGTCTTAACTCAGGAGTTTTGCCAAGAACACAAATTTGGGCATTTTGCCTGTTAAGCACTGTGACAGGAATTAGTTAAATCCAACTTTGTAACAAACACAGTGCTTAAAACCTTCACTGCTTAAACAGTGCTTAAAACCTGAGTGCTGCTGTCCTTGGGTGTAAGACTGTTATCAACACAGTCTCCTTTTCCCTTAGTCTTTGTTCTTGAGGTACAACAGTAACTGAAGAATTCACCCTCACTTCTACAGTATCTCCTCTTGTTACTTGTCAGCAAATCTGGAAACTTTGCTCAATAATAGATTCATGGATTAATTAATCTAACATGATAGATCCATCAGTGGAAAAAGGCTGTATTGCATTGATCCTGAATTAACAGTAGCATGCCCAAGTGCAACCTATAGCTGCTCTACTATTCTATTTTTGTGGAAATTGTATCTAAAACAGCTCAAATGCTGAGAACATATAAAGGCAAATCACATACAGGGAACACAAAAATTTAAAGCTGATAATGTACATCGCTTTGTGGTAAGAATTTCCATAAAGAGTCAGCTTTTACAACCAGACTCAGATGCTATTTACTCACCTAAATAATTATTAGGAGGTTTTCAAAGGACCTCAGCACTCAATGTGCTGAAATCTTTTGAAAACCTGGTCATAATAGTCACAATGGGAACTGAGCTCTTTTGAAAAACGAGTCACAGTTGAGAGTGCCAAGCCAGCGAGAGCTGGATCTCTGACAGAAAACTTCCATCATAACATCTCCTGAAATACTCAGCGGTGGTTGATGGGAACAGATGAGTATCTACTCTACCCTCTGATTGCAGCCTGCATCAGATG
Organism: Chlamydotis macqueenii; assembly: GCF_036417535.1. NCBI lineage: Eukaryota > Metazoa > Chordata > Aves > Otidiformes > Otididae > Chlamydotis > Chlamydotis macqueenii. The sequence continues at coordinate 61,726,248 of NC_141556.1, read as the reverse complement.
AAAAACCAGTTGTGATTTTTCCATTATATTGATTTCCCAACAGGAAACTTGGGTTCCAAAAAAAACCTTTTCTGAGTGAAGACATTGATTTTGAGGCATCAGTTTGATTTTCCCTCAGAATATCACTTCCACGCTTTGCAGCCCCCAGGATCTCCAGGCAGCCTGTGCTTACTAACTTGTGGATCCACAGAAGCCAAACTAGTGAGCAAAAAGTAAATCTATGTTGTTAAAATCGTAATTCTGTATAATTTTGTCTAATAGGAACTTGGAAAGGAGACATCTGTGGTCATCCTAGGCCCAGCCCTCAGCAGTCCCATAAGCTCTGCAGCTCTTGGGAGTGCTGGGGGAAAAGAAGCTCAACATGAGCCGGCAATGCGCTCTTGTGGCCCAGAAGGCCAACCGCATCCTGGGCTGCATCAAGAGGAGCGTGGCCAGCAGGTTGAGAGAGGTGATTCTCTCCCTCTACTCTGCCCTGGTGAGACCCCACCTGGAGTACTGTGTCCAGTTCTGGAGCCTCCGACATAAGAAGGATATGGACCGGTTGGAGAAAGGTCCAGAGGAGGGCCACGAAGATGATAAAAGGGCTGGAGCACCTTTCCTATGAAGACAGGCTGAGAGAGTTGGGGCTGTTCAGCCTGGAGAAGAGGAGGCTCTGGGGAGACCTGATAGCAGTCTTCCAGTACTTCAAGGGGGCCTACAAGAAAGATGGGGAGAGGCTGTTCAGTAGGGCCTGTTGTGATAGGACGAGGGATAATGGTTTTAAAATAGAGGGAGGTAGATTAAGATTGGATATTAGGAAAAAAATTTTTACAATGCAAGTTGTAGAACACTGGAACAGGTTGCCCAGAGAGGTGGTGGATGCCCCATCCCTGGAAACGTTCAAGGCCAGGCTGGATGAGGCTCTGAGCAACCTGATCTAGTCGGGGATGTCCCTGCTTCTTGCAGGGGGGTTGGACTAGATGACCTTTGAAGGTCCCTTCCAACTCTAACCATTCTATGATTCTATGATTCTTCATGCTTCCAGGTTTCTAGTTCCTTGGAGTCCTTATGCCCAAAGGGTGTGTTTTAGTTGCCTGGGACTGTTTCAGATGCCTCATGGTATCCCACATGGCTTCCAAGGCCACAGCACTCACTAGTCCTGAGCATCCAAAGAGGCACTAAATGCCTGTGTTTAGATACCTGAATTGCTTCAAGTCTTTCTGCTCCTCAGCAGAGTTTGAGACAAACTACTAGATCTCTGAGGAGCCCAGTCTGCCAGGGAGGTGTTTCACCCAGCAAGCAAAGGAGAAAAAGATTAACATTATCATTTTTTCTGCAGTAAAATTTCTTCAACTCAGCCTATGAATGCTTACCTTCTGAGGTGGAACACAACAAATTTACTCAAAATCTAAATATTTTTTACAAGACAAAAAAGTTTGCTTCATAAAGATTCTAGCTAAATGCTGCATAGGAAGTCTGTAAAACATTTTTCTGTCTGGTTCCTCTCAACCATAAACTTCTAAGAGATATGAAGACTTACAATTACACTTACTTACAATTAGACAACAAGAAAATAAGAAGTTGCAGTAGCAGAAAAAAAAATAAAAGTTTTAATTTACAACCAAAATTTCTTTTTTTTTTTTAAAGGTAATCCTGTCAAACATTCTCTTATGCAGAATTACAATAAAAGAAAATGTAAGAATTTCCCATTTACATTCTCTACAAACTTCATAATACCTCTATTCATTTTATCTCTTTTTAGTCTTCTATCTACCTCACACAGGCATTTGTCACCTCCTATTTTTCTAATCATTACCTTTTTTACCCTTCACATCCTTCCAAATCCTTCTATATCTTTCATGGGATGGGATGACCAGAACTGAACACTACAGTCAGAGAAGGCTGAAGATAATTTCTGTCATTAAAATATTCAGGCCACATCTTTAATTATGTATTTGGTCTTCTCCTGGGAAGTAGAGGTCTTCCCCCCACCCCGCCCTGGGACGTCAAACCAGATGCTAACATTTAGTTCACCTTAGCATATTAATGCTATTGAACAAGGTGAGGTTCATGAGGTTATGGCACAGTGTTCTCCTGTGATAATGTTACTTTCCCAACAGTTGGGGAGGATATTTAATTTTGGCCTCTTCATACTTCTAAATATTTGACTTCTCCATGAAAACTTTCAAAACTATAGCTTGTTTTTTTTCATTGGACATATCCAAAATTTATCTACATTGGTAGATAAGGACTTTGCATGGTTCTTCACAAGTGCCTTCCTACTTCTGTACAGAGCCTTGCTACGCCTATGTGAGCCCTCGAAGAGGTTTTTCTGCATATGCAGGTTCTGTCTAATCTCATTGTCAGTTACATTTTGATGCTTATTTAGACTTTCCACCTTTTACCATACCTTTTGTATAATTGGAAAGGATCTCTGTATGTTTGTTTTATGACAACAAGAAAACAGTAAACTTTCTAATGACATTTAGTCTTCAACCTACAAGGTACAAAGCAGATTATTTTAGATGGAACTTCAGTAAATGCTCCTGTGTATTTGAAATAATTCAGATTTTTTTTATTTATAGTGTATACACAACACTTACATACTCTGTGGGAGTCAGCGGAAAGGGAATAGTTCCCCAGGTGCTCAGTTTTTGAGATGCAGCATGTGCTTGTGCAGGTATCTGGATGCATCCTCTCCCCTCCACCTCGTGTCTTATGTACTCTCTGCTATTAGATGAAAGTTTCCAAACTTCTCCGTCATATTAAAAACACACATCATTTTAATACTGCCATAATTGCATTTTCCTATATCTTATATACTTATATATTTGTTTTATATTGTTATATATTTATACAGGTATTTACGCATTTATTTTTAGATATTTATTTACACCAACATGCTCTCATACTATTTTTAGGAAGCTGGTACCCCTCAATCGTACAAATCTGTTCGCAGGTTTCACCCCCCGGCGCATCCCCTCGGGGCTGCAGTGGGGTCACCCACGCAGGAAGCCGCCTCTCGCGCGGCTTTCACGGGGGAGTGGGGGGAGCGGCGTGGGGATCGAGCAGCCCCTTCCAGGAGCTGCTGCTGCTGCCTGCGGCTTGCGGGCTGGGGCGGGGGGGGAAGGTGGCTGGGGGTGAAGCCGTGGCTTGGGCTCTGCTGCCCTCCCGTGGTACCGCGGCGAGAGTCCCTGGATGGTGGGGTGGGGGTGGGTGTCCCGGGAAGGAAAAAGCTGGGGAAGTGGAGAGGTGAGGAAAAGGCCGAGGGGGGATACCCACCCCCACCAGCCCAGACAAAACTGCCCTAGAAGAGGGCAAGCCGGACGCTGGAGATGGCAGGTAGAAAGCCCACCCGTGTCTCTCCCCTCCCCAAGAGGCTGCAGCAGGAAAGATTTCAGAAAAAAAAACCAAGCAAACGCACGCACAGAACTGAAGAGGGATAGAGGATGTGAGTGGAGAAACTGCATTTTCCTCTTCAGCATGAACATGAACCATCCCTGCCCGGGGTGTCACTTTTGGAGGCACTGACATGCACCCATAACAAAGGGCGGATAAACTATAGCTAGGCCGAAAGGTGGGAAGACATAGCCATAGCCAAGGCAGAAAGGAGAGCAGCTTCGCTCTCGCATCCTTAAGCCATGGAGCCAGAATCGCCACCTGAGCTTCCTTATCCCCTGTCCAGCTCTGTTTCTTTCAGGCAGCCTTTTGCAACCTTTGCTGGCCTGCAGCCAGCGGACTCACGCCTGGCAGCCCTGCGCTCGGCTCATGTCCAGATGCACCCGTGGGCAACTTGTTGCCCTTGGCTCATGGCTTAGGGACTACCATGCTGCATACCCACACTGCATCACCCATCATGACAGACCCCTGGAGCCTGATGTAAACCATTGCAAGTTTATATATCGTAAGGATGAAGACAATGAAACATAACATTGCGTTATTCTATTTGTGGAAATCACCCTAGCTTGTCTTCTCCATTATTTTCTTTCTCAAACAAATTTTGAGACGGCTTTTCCTAGGCAAGATAATTGGCTGAAATCAATTCCCTATAGCCGTAAACACGCGCACTTGGAGAATGTTATAAAGGCTGCATTTAAAAGGAAGAAAAAAAACCCAACTGAGCAAAGGTTGATTGCTCCACATCATTATCAGCAATTCAGTTCTGTTACTAGTAGATTATTAACTATATTAAGCTAACTTCAAGTCTGACTAGTCAAAACAAAAGCATTACTATGAAAGCATGCAAGCTCTACCTAAGCCAAAATTGCAGCAAACTCTCTGCATTGTCTAGAGCAAGGAAGGAAGTCAGCAGGTAATAACATCTCAGCAATAACACCACCTCTGCTCCTTCCCCCAGCTGCACAAGCTCCCTTACCTTATGGTGCCTGGGGTTTCCAAACGTCCCCAGTTCTCCCCCAGCCAGCTGCTAAGATCTGAAATGTGTGTGCTGCTCTCTGTGCTGCTCCTCTACCATGAGGCTGGAGAAATCAATGTAACATTTACAGCACCAGAAATCCACACTCTACGTCCCTCTGTCCATCCCCTGGACCCTCAGGGATTTCCTGGTATTTTGGCTTTACATGCTGCAACCTTAACAGAACTGCAGAAATACAAGACACACGTACAAACAACCCCAGGCTCCTTCCTGCCTGGATGTTTACAAACTGCAAAATAGGTTTACTTGAGAATTGCCATCAAGATCCATTCGAGCCACCCTCTCATCTTGTGTAAGCCCATTATTTTTCCCGGTTTCCAATATCCTTTGATTGCATTCCAAAGCTGAAGCTTCTTACATGCTGACATGACACAAACAGGCAGATGTTAATTCAAACTACAAGTTTATTTTGGTGTATTTATTCATTAGCTCATAACTGGGATTCATTTTATTCCAAATTTGTGCAAGAAATATGTGTTATATCTATACTCCATTAAATATGAAATTTAATGATTCTGACAAGTGTTACATTGCCAGGAGGAGCCTCAGTGTTAAAAAAAAAAAAAAATCAAGATTTTCTACAAGGGCAGTACCTTCTGTGTTTATCATGCTGTTAGCTGGCAGAAAGGTGGAACCAGAGTCTATGCATGGTCTACCAAGAACTACAATGCAGGAGATGCAGACCAGAGACAGGGACACAAAGATGGCTTTAATATTCCTCTATGTCACCTGCACTTCAAGTCTGGGTTACTAAGTCCTTCCCTTCAACCCCATGGCATTGCCACCCAGGAGCCCTATAGCTTCACCCCCTTTACATCTTGGCCTGAAAGTCTCACATCTGAACATGTGAGAAGTCTCAGTGCTTCTCACAAATTGGGGACCTGTAAATAAGTCCTATATTCTGCTGGACCTATAGGGCATAGAGCCTTACCTATGGCTTGAGCATGACTTTCATTTTTTAAAGCAACATGTTATTATAGCATGAAATGGTAGCAGAGGTACGTGTGAGCAGCCCCTGATTTTGTGATCGTTCCCTTTAGAGCATGGAGCTGATTATAAGCTCAGTCTTACAGCTCCCCCACCTAGCACCCCTTTAAAATTTGTAGTAAATAACATTGTCCGAGTCAGCACCACGTACGCTACTCTCCTCATGTCTCCCTAGCAAAGCCCTCTCCGCCACGGCCTCAGCTAGAATGCCTTTTGTTTACAATTTCACCAGCTGAAAGACTCTTTTGAGAACAAAAAAAAAAAAAAAAAAGAGAGAGAGAGGAAAGAAAGAAAGAAAGAAAGCTGAAGAGGCCACTATGAGGATCTAATCTATGGCTAAGACCACCCCTTGAAAGGCAGCCTGCATTGCCATCAGCTGTATGCATCGTGAACACATTTGGGTTTAGATCAGCTGTCTGTGCCTTCTCCCTCATTAACATTGATAAAAGCGGTGGCCTCTGCCGGGCGCACGGCATTCCTCAGCATACCAGCTGCAGCTCTATCTTAATGCATCCTATGGGCTTGGAGAATTAATTAGTTCTGATAGTCACCATGTTTCAAAATGATGGCTGTCATAACCCTGCAGATAAAATTACACACCCCTAGAATCTTCCACATTGCCCATTCAGACTCTCTGTAGGCCACCATTGGTTTCTTCAGATGTATGGCACTGGAAAGATTTAACTTGCCAAACCTTTTTTTTTCATCTCTTTGTTATGTTCCAATTAAGTCTGTGTTAATCAAAGGCAGTATTTCCCAAATATTCCCCCCTCGTCTTTCCCCAAGCCTCCTCCTAGGCAACTTGATGGTTTGTGCCCCGCTTCCTCCCACCTACAATTAGCATTCAGACGTTTCTCTTGGCAGAGTCAAAGCCTCCCTCCCCATAGGAAGCTTTCTTCTTCTGAACACATTTTATGTTTCCCTACCCCTCTGCAAGGTGCTTCAGCCAGTTTCCAAACAAAGAGCAAAGTGACTTTCCTCAGACATGTGGAGCCTCCAACCATATTCAAACACCCCCAGGACAGTTTTCCTGCTGTGACCGGCTCCAAAACAGAAGCCGCATACACTAAAAAACAGTAATTCATTTGTTTTCTGCTGCTTACTTTCAAATTACTAACTAAGACTATTAAATTTAGCTCAAGACTGCCCTCACCCTTGACACTCTCTGAGACCTTACTAACAACATCCCTGGGAGAGGAGCTGAGCTGGAAGTAGGGTGGGACCTACCAGAAAAGCAGTACCGGCTTCTATTATTACGCAGAGCTCATGAATGTTCAGGCTGCAATGAGTGTTGTGCTTCAAAATGGTCCTGTTTCTCTGTTATTTCTTCCTCTAAAATGGTGCTTTTGTCATATGATTGTTTGTGGAAATGGCTGAGCTTCATATGAATCTCTGAGACCTCATCACATCCTGCTCAGCCATCTCTGGTTGAGAGAGCTTCACATTCAAAAAATTCAGGGGAACAATACACAGTACAAGTCATGTAGTCAATAATAATTTTTTTTTTTTTTAATGCAAGAAATTATGTGATTATCAAAACTATGTAGAAGAAGGCAAGTGTTGCAACCATCATGTCTGTATCTCCACTGGTTTTATTCACTTAAACTGACCTCATGCGCCAGATGCCTGGCTCTAAGAAAGAACAACCAGTTCATTGCAACACTGAAATAAGTTGCAGGACAAAATATTGTTTTCCAAAACACCTACCTAAATGAACCATCTCATTTTCTCTGGTTGGTTGATATTTTCAGCACAGAAACAGAAGGAGCAACTTGGAGAGAGGCAGTAGGTGGATGAAGAAAGTAAAAAGGCAGCCAGCTCACATCTACTTAAAGGTAGGAGCATCCAGTCCAGGAATGCAACAGCAGAGCGGAGGAAGGCTGTGACACACACAAGTGTACACCTCAGCACACGCTATTTGCAGTATTACAGCACACACAATGACTCTTACTATTCTTTTTCACCTGGCTCCTTGCAACCTGAAAGTTTTCAGAGGTACAAGGGTGACAAGCAGCTGAAACAGGGAGCATCTGAGCAGCTAGGATATCCCCAGGAAGGCTTGGCTCAGCCCCTCCATGTCAAATTGGTCCCAGCTTTCAGGTCTATCTGTGCTCACGGTCACTGTCACTCCCACATTCCTTGCTCTGACTTCCCTCCCCTGCACTAACAGTAAAAAAAAAATATTCAAAGGGACCAACTCCACAGACATATTTGTATTTTGATATTTGTTGTCTAAGGCTTTCAAAATTTTCACCTTCTTGCAGGAACCAAAGAGATCCAAAACCTGTCCACCACTTCAGCTGGACACAGGAGGTGGCACAGCACAAAGTTAAAAGTAAAATATCCTGCTAAAGCCAGGAAAAAGTTAGTGTAGGAAATGCCAGAACATAAAAGTCTCAGCAGAGCTGTATAAGCAGCAAGGTGATGAGAATGTGATAGCTTGCCACCACGACCCTGGAGGAGGACAGCCCCAGAAATACACAAGCTGGACAGCCAGGACAGTATACAAACATGTCAAGGGCGGGAGCTGGAGGATGGCCAAGACAGAAGTCAGCACAGATGCGGCAATGCCCAGGGTAGCACACTGACAGGTGAAATCTCTGTGGGGGATCCCAGAGGTGTGCAGATCCCTCGGCACTCGGTGGCCCGGGCAGCAGCAGGGAAGGGGAGGAGGGACCCAGGTTCCAGCTTGCAGGAACCACAACCATCACATTTCAAAAAGCAAAGGGTGAACCCTGGCAAGACAGGGCTTTCATCTCATGCTAACGGCCCACCAGCACGGACAACAGCGATGGAGCCAGTGGCTGCCTGGTACCTCAGGCATGGGCTACGCCACCGAGGCGGCCTCCTCCTGAGCAAGGCGAGTGATCGCCATGGCGGTTAGCGGGGAGGCCACGCTGACATTAAGGGAGAGGAAGGAAAGGGAAAAAGAGTTTACTTCACACAAATGCCTATACGGGAGGTAAAAGCAGATAACAAGAGAGCTGATGCATGTTGCTTTTTATCTCAATCTACAGGACAGGAAAGGGACGTGCTTGATTTACAGCTCCTTTCATCGCTGCACTGTCTGAAGTGGCAACAGGCAAGAAACCCAGCTGACCTCGAGCTGCTGCAGAAGCTGTCAGCTCCTGCCATCACGCAGGGGCCAGGCAAACATGTTTTGCCCAGGTAGCACAGACCCTGCCTGGCCAGCCACCCTGCCCATGCTCCAACAAGGCAGGAGGAGGTGAAGGAGAAGTTTTACTCCGAAACAACCCACGGAGGATGAGACACAGCCATCGGCAATCATCACATAGCAGAGAAGATCTTCCAGAATTCGGCTCTTTCGGAGAAAAAACAGAGTCATTCCTTCCTCCAGGCCAGATTGTACATTGTATGCAAAACCAAAATGACATGAAAGGCCTTGACCTCAGAAAAGAGAAATGGCATTTCTCAAGGCCAAACATGCCGTCAGCATGCGGCTGCTATCTTGTCTGCATAAACAAGAAATTATTTACTTTCCTCATCGTATAGCAGAAAGGAACAGGATCCGATGAGCATGCAGGAAACATCTTGCCCTGCCGTCTCCTACCAGCAAATTTGTAGTATTCAGTCAAAGAATATAACAAAAGTAGATTAATTTGTGTATTACACGCATATCACCACTGAGTTCTTTAGGAAAACAACACAGAGTTCAAGATAATGGTTTACAACTGCGTCAAATGTTACATTTGTGGTCTAAAGGTGAGTGCAGCATCTAGCCATGACTATGAATAGGAATTTGGGAGAAAGCACTAGGTTTACAGGCACTGTGGACTCTTCAAAAACTTAACCTAGCTTCAAAGCAGAACTTTGTATGAAGGCACCCTTACAGAGTGCCTTCAAATGACGGAAAAAATTATAATGTCAGGGGCATAAAGCAAAGCTGGCAAACTGGAGGCAGCCAAATTATTGGGTATTTAAGACATGAGAGAGGCAGCCCTTACAAGACTGACCAGAGCAGCAGCAGCACTAGGAAAGAGCTGAACAACTCTGAGAAGAGAGAGAAACAGTCTTGCTTTTGGCAAATCAAAATGTCTGTCTACTCATCCCTCCTAATTATTTGCAATTAATAGAGCTACGTTAATTTTCCTCTGCTTAGCTCCAGGCAATGAGTCAAAATTATTTAACAAAAGTAGTAAAAAGAAAAAAAAAATCTCCCTTTTTATCCAGCTAACCAAAGCTGGAAGATGTTCTTTTGGCCTGCTGAGATAAAGTCAGTACTATTTCCCCCAGAAAGTCATTCAGGGAACCCACCCTTACATTATTAGGGCTGATAAGAAAACTTCCAGGGATCCTTTGCTCTGCCTTAGATCAGTTGAACAAATGCAATGATAACAAGCGCAGCAGTTGCTCCCATCCCTTGTCTGTGCCCACCTAAAAGGAGAAAACATCTTGTGTCATAACAGTTCTTAGTTTTGTGTCCTTAGTTTTGTGCTGTCAACAGCTTCAGAGAGAGGGATAAATGAACAGAGCTCCATCAGGATATCCTGTCATTCAGTTGGGAAGGATTTATTCAGCTTTGCAGCGAAAACTTTCAGCAAAGACCCTGCTGCATTTTGGAATTTTTCCTGCCTGCAGAAAAGCCTCACATGCCGTATCCTTCACTCCTTTTCCTTCAGGAAGACAAGAGTCCTATTAAACTATTTGCCTAAGAATGCAGAAGAAATAGCAACTCTAGAAAATAATTCTTTTCTGTTAGAATTTTAGTTCTCATGTCTGGAGGGCTCTGAAGGAAAAAAAAAAAATCAAATTCTTCACAATGGAAAAAAATCCAATTGTTTTATTCCTTTTGGCTTTTTTGGCTGCAGTGAATCTGTGTTTGACGTCACAAGTCCCAGATGAGGTAAGAAGCAGCTTTTTATTCAAGTAATGAATTATTATGTGTCTGCATTACACTGTGGGGCGGGGGCTGTTTCAGTGTTACATAGAGTCTAGTTGTCGGATACCGTATCTGATAACAGAAAAACCCACTTTGACAGTCACTGATGCCATATGGCACTGAATTATAAACCAAGGGCTGTGTAATTCAGCCCCCTGAAAGAACAGAAATGCATCTGTTTATTCCAGATGAGAATATGGCTCAAATGATGTTTCATGAGTACACTGAAAAAGTCTCTAAAAATGACAAATGTAGCAAGACTGTAGCGGACTTACTCATCAAAAGCAACAAAAGAAAACCATTGGAATTTCTGATAAGTCAGAAAATTAAAGCAGAAATTTTTCCTTAGTGAAAATTAGCCACTCTGCTAACCACAAGGAGGAAACAGTATTTCAGATAGGTGGGGGAAAAATTCTAAGGAATTGAGCTGTTGAAAGTAACTGTAAGTTATAAATTTAAGTAAAAATTTGTAAACTTTTGGGTAAGTGGTGCATTTGTCATGTACAAATCCTATGGATCTGTGGAATTTCACAAAATCAGTTTTCACCAACCTTACAGAGAGGCAGAAAGTGTTAGGTTACAAATCTGAACCAGGAGTTCAACAGCGAGACATTCACTCATCTAAAACTGTCTTACAATAGGCTTTAAATTACTGCGTTCTGGACAAAAACAAACACTTGTGGAAGAGGAAACAAAAGGATTGGGAGAAATTGTGGAGGGGAGAAAAAGAAAGAAGCCACTTAGTTTTGTTTTAAATGGAAAAATACTTTGAAAAGTATGAACAAGTACTGGGAAAGGTGTTATCTTATTCAGTCTTTAAAAAAGAGCTGCTAACAAACTACCTTTCTTCCATTTTCCATAACAGCAAAAAGGGAAAATGAGGAAATGGGAGAAAGGGGAAATATCTCCATCATTTAAAAAAAAAAAACATCGTTTTTACAGCTGGTGGTAGGAAAAGAGTATAAGCTATTTTTATTTAGATTTTTAACTTTTCAAAGTCTCTTTGAATTTTCTTGTTGCAAAAATGAAATTTTGTGGGGTGCCTTTTCATGACAACTTCTGCAGTGAGATAATTTCAGCCACTCCTAAACCTTATCCTACAAGTCCAGCAGTTTATACAAACTCATAATGGCTTACTCCGAGCACCTGCAAGGAGCAGGGCTTCCCTAGCATACCTGGTTAAAGACTCAGATAAATCAGAGATACTCCAAGTTTATGATTCTTCAACATTAACAATACTGATTTGACTCAGTGGAAATACTGACAGGGTGGTGCCCGGATTGCATGTTTGTGTTGTGTTGGTTCTTGCTTTTGTGCATGAGTCATCTCTCGTTAGGGACCGACCGTTAAGGTGGCTGCGCTGGTGCTGAGCACCAGGGTTTTGAAAGGCTTGAAGCGTTCAAACCCTCTCGTGTTGGTGCTTCGTGAGGTGGCTTTGGATGGGAAGCAAGTTGCAGAGATGGTCTGCTTTAAATTTATGGGAGCCACCTTAGACCTGAAGCCCAAAAAGCCAGGTCAGTCCAGTGCCCCACCAGCACTGGGCTTTGCCAAGAGGGCTGGGAGGCTGCTCAGTCTGCTCAGCATGGCACTGCTTGCCGCTGTTTTGCCAAGTGTCTGATCAAGCTGTATCCACATTATACTCACAGCTGGAGAAAGGTCTCATTTTTATTTCAAAGACACCTGAAATGCGTCTACCGAACAGTAAAAGTTTTGCAACCCAAATGTAGCTAATTGAACATTGCCCAAATCAGATTTCAGCAGTACATTTATAAAGACTAAAAGTTGAAGACTAAATAGATGTTGAAATATAAATAAAATAAATATAAATAAATAAACTGGGTGATGACTATCAAGTGGAGTCCCTCAGAGCTCACGCAACTTAATCTCCTTGTCAGTGTCTGTGAGACATCCTCACAACCTCCACTACCAAAATGTGCTGCTATCACAAACATTGAAGGAAGAATAATTAACAAGGGGAGAAACCACTGGGCTGAGGGCTTCATCCAGGACTACCAGGCTGTGTGGCACATGTGGAAATCTTGCCCAGGGTGCCAGTGTACCCACCCAGGCCAGCTGTGAGCTTCTGCAACGAGTCTGCAGCATCCCACACATGCCCAGAAGGTCCAGTACTACCTGGACAGCACAGGTTTGCATGTGCACATATGTTGTTTGGGAATCCCTGGACAGATATACTGGAGGATGTCCATCAAGTAACACAAGCGCTGCAGTGGGCTCCATTCTTGGAAGTCATGGCTTGGAATAGATCCTGGATAGCAAATGACCTGAAGCTCCTGCTGCGATGCTGCTGCACAAAGGGTTAATGGTCAATTTGCTGAGGTGGGGGACAAAGAAGACCTCGCAGGGGAAGTGCACAAGTGCACAGGAATCGCTCAGACAGGCCAGGTCTGACAATCCCCATCTGGGAGGGCTATTGCCAAACTGGGCAGGCTCCAGGGGAGAGTTGGGGAATGACTCGAGAACTGGGAAACTAGAGTCATAGCAGGGAATTTTAAAAATGCTCTTTATTTACATGCACAAAGAAAATGTACTTTGATCTCAGACACTAAGTATTCATAGGAAGGAAGCAGTAAACTCAGTAGCAGAACACCTTCCTACCTGTTGTGCAAACTACAGAAGAGCAATGACTGGAGACTGAAGCAAAATCATCACAGACAAATTATGACAGAAGGAACATACCATGGTTTGTTTCTTCATACTGATCATTTCCAAATCAAATTAATGCTTTCTAAAGGTTCCTCTTGTTCAAACTAAATTTCACCCAAGAACCTCCATTATCCTGTGTTATGCTCCTCTGGTATAATTGTCTGTCTGACTTTATAATCTAGGAAACTACTTAAAACATCCACAGACAACTATTAACATATTTAAATATTTTCAAATGGATGATGCTGCTAGAACTGGCCCCTACACACATGCACACACACAGTGGGCAGGTACAGTTTTTCAAGATAAACATTAAGCATTTCCTCAGATTGGCCTGGCAATGATTCAGACATCGCCTTCATTGACTACTTGACTGCTTAATTAAAATCCCGTTTAGAGAGTTCGCTTCAATTCTAGTGTGCCAGACAGGAAGCCTGTCATGGTCAATATTGCTTGAGTGAGTTAAGACCACCTAAATGGGTCTGTACTTAGAGAACAGTGGCTAAATCTTGGAATAGAAAGTGGAGCACTTTAGAGTACTTCCTCTCCAAGAATTACAATTTCATTTATCGCTTTTTGTTGTTTTTTAAAGATCATGTTTTGCAACAGATCATTTCTCACCATTTGTGAATTACGAACTTACTTCTACAAATACTCAGCAGGAAGAAAGAAGATGAAACCAACATTAGAGGGAGTTCAGCAAAGACTTTTTGCTTTAAAATACGTCGACTGTTTTAGTAGTAGAAAATAGATGCTATATTTGGTATATAGATATTTTCAAATTTGTTATTTCTAAAATGACAAAAATACAGTTCTACTACTGTGACAAAACTCTAAGCCTCTTCTCCTTTTTGCCACCTTCTCAAGTCATTTGTCAGATTTGCATTCTTGAAACTGGGACCTCCACAGCAACGGGCACGAGCCCTTGGCATGTGAGCTAGAGGACTACAGCCTGGTTTCCCAAGATGGAATAGTTCCTCCTGTGGCTTTCTCTAGGTAAAAAAAAGAGAGGAGGTACACTTCTCACTGTGCTCTGATGGGGTCAGGCCCATAACTTCTGCCAGATTTCAATGCGAAGCTAGAGGTCATTCTTTTACATCAATTTGAAAATACCAGCCATAGCCCTTTAATTCAGTACAGTGGTGCTGATAATATGAAACACAAGCTTTGGGCATGTAAAAAGGCTTTTGCTGTGCTCTGTGTGCACAGACCCACAGGCAACTTCCTCCACACCTTATGTTTACTTTTGCCATTGACTAGGGAAGGCACTTGCCAGCACTTGTCCTTCTCCATCCTGCTTTGGGCTCGCAAGGCAACTTCAGAACTAACACTCAGTAGACTGATGCTGTCTTGGCAACCTGGCTTTTAAGACTGCTGAACTTAGCATTTGTTGATAAAGCATTCTTAAAAGAAATATGACACTTAGAAGACTTCATCCCGGAGTAGTTGGACCTATTTTGTGCAGACAAGACTAGCCCTGATATACGGTTTATTACCTAGTTTAGCTACAGAGCAAGGAGCTCCTGCTGAACAGGATAGAGCTTGTGGCTGTGAGTGAGAACAAAGCTGAGTTAAACTTGTCATTTTTCAGCAATGCTGCTAGGGTCTACCCCTAGTTAAACCAACTCAGAGAACCTTTTCCTTCTTTTTAATTAATCTTCTCCTATTACAGATGAAGAAGCAATGTGGTCAAAAGCTGCTCATTCAAATGAAAACTGAATGTGTACCTTGCTCTTTAAACCTCAAAACCCAGTGCCTTGCTGGTTACACCAAAATTACCAATGGGACTGGGATATCAGACTGCAGGTATCTCTTCTGTCAGAGCTTTTCTCCATGAATTAGAAAATGTTAATTCATATTATAAATGCTCTATTCTATGCTATTTTTAAGGAACATTTACCATTGGCTTCACCAACTCCAGAACTCAAGCTTCGCTTAGAGTACTTGAAGCCTAAAGTTACTCAGCAAACCGTATAAGAGGAAAATAAATATTGCTATCGATGGCCTATCAGATTTTCTTTTGAGTTATATCATAAAATCACTTCCTTGTTTATTCTGCATAATTTATATGAATGACATATAAATATCATATTATAAAGATATATTATCATACAAATTATATATCATATCATTCATATAACATATTATCATATAAATAACAGATTTTTCAAACTGCCAGACTAGGGAGGTGTAGGGGGGTGAAAAGCAGGAAGAAATATCTCAAAACCAATTTGAAATCTTGCCTTTTGGATTAAAAAAAAAAAAAAGAAAGAAAAGCAGTATTTTAGGGAAAATGTAACTATTTTAATCTTACTTAGCATTTAAAGAACCTTGATATTAAATAATATTTAAAATACTAATTCAAATCAAAACTTAGAGAAAATTGCTGTGTTTAGGTTGCAAAAATGAAAAAAAAAATAGAAATATACTATGCAAAAGAAACAGCTCCAAGAATCTTTTTAGACCCTGATGTACAATGTGTATTTTAATGAAGAAAAAAAAGCAGACCAATATAACTAAGCTTAAAGCGCTCTTGTCTGACACTGAAAGGAGAAGAGGAGGTTAAGAACTTAATTTTTTTCCAACAGGAGGCTTTTAAGTACTTTAAAGCAGCTCCAACTTCTTTTCCTCAGGTATTATCTAGAAATTAAAACACACACACTGTCTTTTCCGGGATGCCGGCATCATTGTGTGAAGGAATTTGAGCAACCTGAGTGCTGCCAGGGACACTGGGGCCCAGACTGCATGGGTAAGCTCTCTTTTTTTTTTTTTTTTTTTTTTTTAAATAGAATTTGAGTAGAAGTACAGCAGTGATTTTTCTTCTTTTCAGAAACTGTTGCCATGATAAACTTGCTCATCAGAGCTTATAATAGGAGTAGAAATAAACAGCAGTTTTCAGCCAAAACTTGGAGAATATGGAGAAAACCACATGTATTCAAAGCTTCATTTTAAAAGAAAAACTCATAGGAAAACTCAGAAAACTCAGGGAAGCCCCTTGATTTTGAGATTTTCAAAACAAATCATTTCAGTCAATGCCTGCAAAATGACTCTTCATTTGTGAGTATCTCCACAACGGATTTTAAGACTTAAGATTTTAAAACTGCAAGTTTAAATGTTTCATTTTAGGGCAAAAATACTCTGAAAGATTTCCAAATCTCTTGAATTTTTTATGCCAGAAGGGTCTTTTTTATTTCAGCTCAACTTGAAGCAGTTCTTCCCTCCAAGTTTTTTGAATTTCCAGTGAATGCTAAAGGCCATTACTGAAGCAGGGGTAACCAGGAGTGCCTCTCCTCCCTCTGCCCCTTCTTCAGGAAAAGCCTTTCAGCATCTCCACAAGTGTATCAAATCTCAGGCTACTGAGGTGGGCATCAAGCCCCGCAGAGGAAGTTTCCCTGCCCAAACAGAGCATTTCCTCCTTTAGTTCACAGTTTAGATAATGGGGTAAAGGTCTGGTTCAACATCTGTGAAGTCCTTTTGTTCACAAAATAGATTAAAAAAATATTTGGGCATGGCCCAAGCTATGATTTAAATACCAGTCAACTATCTACCAAAGTAAGATAGTCAAACCCCAACTTAAAAGCTACTTCTACAGAAAATATAGGCTAAGAGCTGAGTACATAGTGTGTGGTCCTGTCTTCTACTGAAGGTAACCACCCACTTGTGCGGTGATTTACCATTCTTCCACCAAATACAGCCTAAGTGCCCAGTAGAAGGAAGGCAATGCTACATGTGATCATCATGTAGGGGTGCTCTGGGAGGCCACACGAGGGGCATTGGCATTTCTAGAGAGGGGCAGAGCTCGTCGCCCGCAAGCCAGAGCCCTGCCTGCACCACTGCGGGCAGGAGGCCGCAGAGGCGAGGAAGCCCTCTCTTCCTTCAGACAAACTTCCTGTCCCCAAAAAGCAAAGAATCAAGGTCTCAGCATTGTTTCTGCTGTCATTTGGAGGAAGAAAATAGCTCTTTGCATTATCTCAATCTCTCAAAGATCATATGGCACTCCTTGAAATATTTGGAGGAAAACCGGTCCTTCCTGAGGCTAGAGAAAAATCCCTGACTAGGGGTTTATTTCACATTTAGCATCTGATGGCAATGACAAAACTAGGTCTTAAATAGCACTCTGACTTCCTTAAACTATAGCGCATGCTGAAACACAGTGTGAATGAAAGATGTTTGTCCCCTTTCCTCCCCACAAAGCGTCTGGAGCCAAGGACCCACATGCCCATTCCCTCTGTAAAAAGACATCAAGGAAAAAGGGAAAACTATAGGGAGTGGGGAAGGTCCGGGGGAAAAGAGCACAGCCTTTTTACACTGCCAGTATCATCTGACCACCATCCGTGGAGGTCAGATGCCCCACATGTACAACTGGTGGACTTCAATGGGAGCTATTCCCTACTCCAGCTTAGGTTTCCACTCTGGGCTCCAAAGAAAAGCCTGGGTACCAACTGAAAGGTGTGCGTTATGAGCAACTAAGTAGAAAGCAGTGTAAGAATAAAAAATAAATAAAGTGAAAAGGAAAAAAAAAGGCCAAGAGGAAATATAATAAGCCTAATTCTGTGAAATTATATGGTCCAAAATACATCTTTACAAGTTCTACCCACTGCTTCAGTCTGCAGGGAGTCAGGTAAAGATAAGTAATCCAAGAGTCTGCATTTGAAAACACTTGGGAAGTGCTGAATTAAACATTATGAGGCAAAAAAAGCTGATAGACTTAAACTCCTTTGGCCTAGGTACAAAGATTTGGCCTTCAGTCGCTGACAGCCGCAAGAGCTAAGCAGAAACATCTCTTTCCTACTACTTTCAAAATACATCCCTAACAAAAGCAAAGGTCTGACTCCTCCCCAGCACTGGGGTGGCGGCAGGTGACTGTGCCAGCATCGCTTCAGCACCACCCCCCCCCCCCCCCGGCGGGGAAAGCGCTTTATCTGCCTGACCCAACTCGTATAACAATATGGTAACTTGTTACGCTTCTGATAAAGCTGCCCCTTGGTGGTGGTATCAAAACATGAGGCAAGAGGCAGTGAAGACAATGGGAAATGTAATGAATGTTGACTGAAAAAAAATCTGGTTCGTCGGCAATTTCGAAATATCCTTTCCTAGAATTAACACCATAAACTGAGTTTTCTCATTATTTCTCTATCTTTGCACATTCAATAAAAGCATCAGTGCAGGTAAAATTGTTTCCATTCAGAGCAATTATTAAGCAGTTTGCATCTGTGAAAGTCCTAAAGATGGGAATTAGCTATCACATGGTAGCCAGAAAACAAGAGTCACTAAATGCCAGTTTAAAGTATATGTATTTATTACTATACCTCATTTCTGGTTATTTCATCTCAATTCTTAATAAATCTATTCATTTCAGCATGTATGAGATAAACTGCAAGAAAATTTTCATCTTTGAATTTATTGGTTTTTCACAAGAAGCTTACTCAGATCCAACAGATCTCACAGACTCTTCATTAAGGAATAAATTAAAAAATATTAACAGATTGGTATAAAGCCAAAGCCTTCACTAAAATTAGGTGTATACATATACACATCCACTTACTTGCTCATCACTCTGTCCAAATAAAATTCATTTTCATGAGAACTTCTGCTTCACTTGAACACTCTAAATCAGGATTAAGTTACTCACTGGGAGCATAAATCCAGTGCTGCCTATCTGCTGACACAGAAAAAACAGAGACTCTATGTAAGCAATAAACGTGCTGGTAAGGTACAGCAGAGAACCTGTGAGAGCAGGAGGAGTTTGATACATTTAGATACCACCTGCATCAGGATTATGGTACCTGATAGGAACTCAAAATTATGGGAAGGAAAGTCTTATGGAAGTGAGTTAATAAATAATTTCCAGAGGCTGCACAACTGTAGAAAAATAAGGATACCCCTCCAGGGGGGAAAACATGACAGAACAATTTGACTAAAAATTACTGTAATATGCATTTCCTATAGGCAACCTTTCAGTAAAAAAAACCTGAATATTGGCAAATTTCAGACAAAAATTATGCTATTTTGATTTGGAAGTACACTCATTGTTTCTTATTCTCTCCTGCTGGCTCGGGTTTTTGGTCAGACTCTGTCTCACCTAGTGTACCACGGCTTGTAATCAAGATTTTAGCACCAGAGGATCTGAAGAGCATAGCACATCTTTAGCACACAAGTTTTACTAGCAACCACAGCACATTGGTCAGAAGCAGGTTATGAGATACCCAAATTTCAGTTTTCAAGATCATTTGAATCAAATATCACAGCCTTACAGGAGGTAATGGGGAAAAGGAAAAACTTTCCATGTAAAGCAAAGGCAATTTTGGGGGAAAAGAAAAAGGCTTGTTTAAACTCTAACTTAGCATAAAATGTAATTCTGACAGCAAATTTTCAATCAGAGTTATATCATCTTACAGAATAAGTGGTCAGGCAAACTCCACTTGTATCAAAAAAAGTTGAGTTTAGAGTGTTTGCAAATAAAGGTGGGAACAAAATCAATATAGTACTTCAGAATAAGAAAACTATTTTTCGTGCAATCCTTTGATTACAGTCACTAGCTTCAGTTCCCATACTGGAGAGAGTGATGGTCTCTGCCGAAGCCAAGATTCTAGTCAAGAGATTTGGGCAGCTGCAAAACAGCAGCCGTCACTCGAGGTCCCTGTCTGGCCCAAAACCCTGCAGCCTCCGAAGCTGTCACCCTTCATGTGCAAGGGGAGCAGAAGGGTCAGAGCAAGCTGAGTGGTGGCTTAAATGTTGTCATTTCTAGCGTGTCCGGGAGGAGCCGCATCACCGTGCAACAGGAGAGGACGCTGCTCCCAGGGTATAAATGGGGATGGAACGTGCACTTGTCAGGTACATCCTTTCTTTTAAATGGAAAAATATAACAACGGCATGTAAGCTCTGCTAACAAATAATGCATGTTACCTTGTATAAATACATTAAAGGAATGTATTTCAGAAGCAGCAGGGATTATCTGCTTGAAGTTCATTTTTTGCTTGGATTGCACTACTCTTCACACTATTATTTCTACAGACTTGAGCATGTTTGGGTGAAATTATTAAAAAGTTCTTCCATCTTGCCTTCCTGAAACAGGTGTTTTGAGTTGTTCTGGTTTTTTAGAGTGTGCTATTACTTATGGCTTTTTGCCCTAATTAGAAGGTACTTATACTTGGGACTATACTCACAGTACAATGTTCCTTTGCTGAGAGTGCAACATGCAGTGCTTAATAACTTCAGCCAAAAAGATTTTTTTAAAAAAAAAAACCAACCCAAATGATTTTTTTTTCTACCTCTCCCTCTACTGGTTAATCTTTCCATTACATCAAAAGCGCATCTTCTGAGGACGTGTGAAAAAGAGACAGAATGAGAAGCAGTCAGAAAATACAACCTAACAATTGTCAGAATGATTTGGGTGTTAGGCTTGATTACTGTTCTTTATTGTTAACTTGATATTCAGAACATCTGATTTGAAGTGTAAGAGATAAAAATTTAAAATTAAAAAAAAAGACAGAGAGAGGAAAATATCATTCAAAAGACAATGTTTTCTAGATTGCAGTAGTCATCCCTGATTTGCTGATTGAACCTTTCATGTTATTTTCTTAGGGTAGCTAACGATGCTGTTTTCAGGCTGCTAAGCATATATCTATCTAGATAGAGATAGAAGAGAAACTTAAGTTTTCATTTCCATTCTGTAATTCACAGAAAGGATTTGGTGGGACAGCCTGTGAAAAATGTGCTGATGATAATTTATTTGGTCCTCACTGCACATATGGTAAGTTGGAGCTTTCTTTATTGAAGCAGGGAAAAGAAGGTGAGTGAAATCCTTATTCAGACACTAAGAAATCAGAGTGAAATGGCCGGGGAGATCTAAGGGTTTCCCATCAAGAGCTGCTGCCTGCTTCAGGGGACACAAGAGGCAAAGAAAGCAGGCAGCTGCTCAATTCCTCATTAACAGTGGGGCTGGATTCAGCTCAGGACCGTACAGACAACACTTAGTGTAGAGCTACAAATATATCTTACTCTTATCTTGAATATAGTTGTTACAGCAAACAGTCAAATAAATTAGGGATTAGAATCATCTGTGTGCTCCTGCAGGTATGCCTCCCTGTTAGCCAGTTATGTTACCCACTTTTCATCTTAAATTATGGATTCACTTTTATTTGATCTAAATATAGGAGGTTGTTATGGTACTTAAAATATTGGGTTGAAACATACCAAATGTATAATTCTTAGCAGTTTACAGTGTTTTGGTATGGTTTTTAAATATGTCTACAAACTGGACCATCTGTATTAAGGCATGAAATACACATGTGGTATTGAAATTAGTATATCTGACTCAAGAAAAGGCCATTTTGAATCAGCCCAAAAGTCCTTCTAGCCTAGTATGCCATATTGGAGGTCAATAGTTGATATCTACAGAAAAAGTACAAGCAGACAGAGATTGCACTCAAATCATCATGTTTAAAGTCTCTTGCTGGATTCATCCTTCATAAATTGTTTACCTTGCCTCTAAGTCCAATTCTGCTTTTGCTCTCCAGAATATTCTGTGTGGAGTTCCATAATTTAGTTATAAGTGTGAAAAAGGATGAATTTCATTTGGTTTTGTTTTCAGACTGGTAGATCATTCCACTGGTTGGCCATAGTTCTATTAGGAGAAGCATGGCATTGAGGGAGGGATCACAGCTATATGCACTATTTAAAATGTGTTTGTATCACAAGTGCCTATATTTGTATAATATTTTCCAGTTTTTGTCTGTTTCTTAATCATTTCTAGTATTTTATTTATCTTCCTGACCCCTGTCGAGCATTAAACAGACACATCAGAAAACTGCCTGAAAAAAAAATATTAAGAAACATCTCTTTCTTAACTGGCAATAGTTGTTTATCTCTAGGTAAAACTCTCTTTGTTCCTTCAAGATCTACAAAAAGTTGCTTCTAAAAAAGGCCTCACTTTAAATGATCTGTGCTGGTCTTTCTACACTAATCATACACCACTGCTGACTCAAAAGCCCTTTTTCCACCAGCTGTCCACTGGATGCCAGTGTTGATACACAGAAATGTAACTCACCCAACATTTTCATGAAAATAGGGTACTTGAAGGAATTCAATATTGTAAATGTAATTATTTTCCAAGAAGCTACTGGAGGATTCAACTACGTATTAATTTAAGCAACATTTTACACTTCAGCTTTCAGATATTTGAGCTCCTCCAAGTTTTCTAAGCACCTATAAATACTGTGCATTTGTGACTAACTGCTTTTCAGCAATACCTTAGACATTCCTGGTTTTTATATCAGGACTCCTAATGTAGGTAGATTACTAATTAATTAGCGTAGGTGATCTGCATGAACACAGGATATGTTTGTAAAGGGAAGAGGATACACTGCATCACTGCAGCTTAAACATGAAGTCGCCAGTACAACTCTGTACATTTTAGAGGATTTTCCAAGTGTAACTATACAGGGCCTTTTTAAAAAAAGCATCATTACCATAACTGAAACAGTTACAACTATAAAGCTTCTTAAGTATACATAAAGCTTCAAAAATATTTATAAAGAAGTCTTATAGTTGCCTGGACTCTGAACATGGAATCTTGTGCACATATTGTCACAAAGTTTATAACCAGAAACGGCAGAATATAGGAACAGGGCCAGAAAAAAAAGCCTGAGTCTGACACAGTGATTAATCATCCTTTTAACGAAATAAATTCTGCTTAGGGAGGGGAAAAAAAAAAAAAATCAAAAACTCACTTCTTCTGGAGGTATTTGAGAGAGAGGCAAACAGAACTGAAGCAAAAATGAGCGATTTTTAAACAGTTATAAACATGACCTATTGTCGTAGTTCCACCTATGTTACATGTCATATTCAATTTTGTTTCAAGACTGTATGTCAATTTTACAAATTTTATGGTATTAACAACTGGTCAGTTTGATATTTACAGCATGTGTCGTGAAGATTTTCAGGCCCTCAGGCTATTAACAGCCTGCAAAAATCAGTATGTTATTACTGATGTATGCAACTGTGAGTATGGATCTTCTTATTAATGAGAGCCTATAAATTCAGGAACTCAGGTCAAAGCTTGGTTTTTAAAAACCACACTTTGTAATATTTAACAGTTGTTGGCCAAGACACTATTTGCTGTGGGTAAGCACTAACACTGTCTTTCCAAATACCACTATTATTCAGTAAAGACAATCCATCTCTCCCTATAGTTTGCAACTGTGTTCATGGAGTATGCAACAGTGGAATTACAGGGGATGGAAGATGCACTTGCTTCTCTGGATACAAAGGGCTCACCTGTGACCAGCGTAAGTAGATTGCTTTCTGTATATGAGATATTCAACAGCTCTGATACAGTTAGAATTGGCGAGGACAAATGTAAAATTAGTCTCAGAGCAACAAAACACACACCGAACCTCAAACCCTGTGCGTGAGCTCCCATAACCATCATCACCACTTTGATCACCAGAATAACAATGACAGCAATGGGATCAATGATGGTCCCTAGGTCAGGTATACTTTGAACTGGTACACTGCAGGACACAAGATCTCCTGGCACAGTGTGCAGACACAGCTTAACCTGTCACCCTCTGTCCATCAGCAATACCTGAATGTGAGGCCTTGCGGTGCCCTGCAAACTCCAGATGCTCTGCCTCAGGTGAGGATGGAAGACAACTGCAATGCATGTGTCTGCCCAACTACCATGGGGACGGTACCCAATGTGAACGTGAGTAATTTACATGTCCACTGAGTTCTTTGGGTGCAACATCATTAGTATTATAGTTCAGATACTGAGTGCACTTTTGAAACAAATCTCACCATTGCCTTGACTTAATTGTTGGTTTCTCACCCCAAAGCAGTCTCGAAGCACAAGCTAGACTCCTGGATGAAACTAAACCCTAAAATGTGCTCCAGAAGCACACTAGTCCAACTGCTATCAAACTTCAGTTCATGCAGCCGGACTAAAGCTAGTAAAACCCCTTGAAATGTGTAGTATGGAAACTGGGTCATCAATGCTTACAGATCTGCTCCTATCATGTCACTGTACTTGCTAAAGTTCAACCTCATAGTTTGCTTCCATGAAAATCAGCAATAGCCACCGAGGGCTTATATTTATTGCATATCCATCATGTGGTGGCTCAGCTTCATTACTTAGCCTAAACTCTACAGACAAGCTCATTTTAGCTTTCCTATTTTATATGAAACAAAAGTAATAGCATCTCAGCCAGAGGTAAAAGTCTACCTTAGAGTTATCTTTTATAGACTCCTTAACTTGCCATTAAATACTCAAATTAACTGTATTATAAGAGTCCATACTTATACTATGTCCTACAGCACTTGTTCTTCTGGCTAGACCAATTGCAATGAAGAAAATTGTTCTACCTTGTGCTGGGAGCACTATTCAGCAAATGTTGTCTTGGATCAGAAATCAGCCAGAAATACAATACATCTTATCCTCTCCGGGAATATTTACATTATATAATTCAACCCTTTTGGTCCTAACTGTGGTGTAGTCCTCTCTGAGTAGACTTGAACAGCATTGAAGAGCAAGATATCAGAAAGTCACTCTTCAGGGAATATGAGGCTTTTCTATAGGCAGCACAGACAAGCGAGAGACAAAGAAATTGCAGAAACTGGCAGAAAAGGAAGATGCTAGCATCCCTACCTCTCTTGGGTTTTGCATTGATATAGCCTGCGTGGATGTTGCTCCTCTCTGTCCCAGTGCCTTTAGATACCAGGGTCACCTGTGGCTTAAACCAGTGTCTCTTACATTTACTGGCTGGGAAGCAGAGAACAAGTAGCTCCAAAGCAGCTAAGCACATAAGTGAGGATAGCAGTGGCTGCCCAGACTCAGCTTGGAGATGGCATTGCTTATGGTCAAACTGAGCATGTGAACATGTGCACATGCGTGATTTCACACTGGAACAGAAGACAAGGCTTGACGGAGCGGAGCTGAGCATTGACAACTCTCTCAGTCCCAGCTGAGAGGTAAGAAAAGGAGGAGAGGGGAAGACAGTGAGCAGCATCACCTTTTAGGCAAGTCTAGGGCCTGCCACCTAGCTACAATGTGTCCTTGACCATATCCTAAACTGGACACAAAAATGTGAGAAGACGCTCTCCAAGCACTGCTGGACTATGAACAAGGACAAACAATGGCATTGCCTTGAAAAAAAGGCCTCATAGAATTAAGAAGTGAGCTTCCAGTCCAGTCCTGAAACTACAGCAGTATGGAAGACATGACTAAAGTTCTTGCTGGCCAGTTTTCCATGTAGCTGAATGGATGACATTATATTGTTTAATTACCGGAAAGAAAACGGCGAAGGCCTATTGTATTGAGAAATACTTTCCAACTGATCTAACACGTGCTTAAAGCTTGTATGGACCTCAGATCAGCTACCTGACCTTCTCTGGTTAAAATCCACCAGAGAACGGGGAAACAGTTGTGATACTTTAATGAGCACATTACATGATTTAATCTGTTTATAACTCAATTTGCCAAGTTAAGAGATCATTTCTGTTCAAAAGCAAACAGTTGGTTGCTATGTTAGTATAAATACATTCCTCCTGTCTTCATGCTGCCATAATACTTCAGACTTGGCTGTTACGAGAAATTTAGTCTACCCAGGCTTTGTTTGGCACAGAGGTGCTCTGGCAAATCCTTGTCTTCAAGTTTGAGAACTGCAGGCGATAATTCATTTACTTCACTTCTTTTTTTCACAAGCTATCAACCCATGCTCCAAAAAGGTCTGCGACCCTAATGCCAACTGCATTTACCTTGGACCAAATCAGCACAAATGTACCTGTCGAGAAGGTTACAGAGGGGACGGTCAAGTTTGCTTACCCGTAGACCCCTGCCAAGCAACGTATGGGAATTGCCCTGCACAGTCTACCGTTTGCATATATGATGGTCCAGGAAAGGTTAGTGTTGAATGAGTACCCCAGATGTTTCCTGTGTCAACTGCCTAAGAACAAATAATGCTTTCTCTCCAAAAAGAAGCCATGAGGGTACAAGAACAGGTCTCAGGGAGACCAAGCTCTGCTCCTAGCTTTGGCATAAAACATGCCATTGACCAGGAGTGAGTCCCTTTACCTTCCTTCTCAAGGTATGTATATCATGTTTCCCCCTCTGAAAATGGGAATGGCAATAGTGTTCTTTTTCCTATAATATTTTGACTCAGATTTACCTCCCCAAAATGGAGGCACTGAAATGAAGCTACTCCCAGTTAAGTTTTGTCTCTCTGACCACAGAGGATTTGTAGGACCGGTAGGCTCCGTACACAGGCACCACAGATACATACCTGAAGTTAGCGTATTTAGGAAAGAAGTAGTTTGGGTCTTTGAGGACAATCGATGAAAGGCACTGCATAAAGGCTGTATATTATTCACGCTAGAACTGGCTCAGATTTCTGTGTGTAAAACTCCCGCCCATCAAGAAAGCAAGACTTCAGAAGACCATACTGATCTTAAATCTTCTCTGGTCACAGAAGTGAATCTACAGGATTAGATCTGAAGGAAATTTATCTGAGAGTCAGTAGTTTTTCTGGAGTGGATAAGACCTAGAAGGGACTTGTATAAATATGGATAAGTTTTATACTTGCGTCTGAGCTCACCAGATGATTAATTAAGGCTCACTGTCTTTAAATCCTAGTTCCAGAAAGTATGCCGAAATCCACAATTTGTGTGTGTCTAATTCTTCTCTCCCATCCTTCTGATTTAGTCTCACTGTGAATGCAAGGAGCATTATACAAACTTTGTACCTGGGAAAGGATGCAGCATGACGGACATCTGTGAAACAAACAACACCTGCCACAAAAAAGCTAAATGCACAACGGTTGCACCAGGACAGATTACGTGAGTGGTTTTGCTTATTAAAGCTTTCATCCAGTTTTTCCATCCCTCCCCTAGTAAATAGGCTGTTAAAACAAATCCAGTGGATGAACACCTCCTGAAGTTATCATTAGTGGTCTCCTTATTGAGGAAAAATCACAAGATTTAATGGGGTTTGGGTCAGCCAATCAGCATAGTGTTTTATTTCATCAGACCAATTGCTAATATCTGTTAAGTTTTATTTTTATAGTGCTCAGAAGTCACTTCTACACTAGTAAATAAAAAGGACCAAGACCTCTTTTCTGTTCCTGAGGGCAAGCAGCATCGTCTGGCTCACAGCTAAAGCCTCCTCTTCTTCCAAAACAGAGTAACTGCCTCTTGGCAGCAGTCCCTGGCACATGCTATCCCTTCAACTGTGCCTGGGCACTGCCTAGGAAAATGCTACTTGGTGTGGGCCAGAAACATGCCAGGCAGCATGCTAAAAATTAATCAGCATTAATTATCATAGGACAGCGCTGGAGTCCTGGCTCTTTTTAGCATGCTAATACAGATACAACGAGGGAATCTGACCCCCGTGCTGTGAAGGCAACACCAACCTCAGCAGATTCCTCAAAGCCTCAAGACGAGAACATGGGAAACTGCAAAACTTCTGGCAGAGTTTGTTTTCTTGTACAGAAATTTGCTACACAGATGTTAGGAGGAAAGTCAGTTTTAACATCAAACTTAACAAATCTATCGTAAACAGAAGAATTTGGATTACATGGTTCTATAGCCCAGTGATGGCTAATACTAGGTTTACAGAGGTGTCCCCAAAATGTTAGTTTTCAGGAGCTGAGATTTTGAAGGTGAGAGACAAAGACAGGCCATTAGTTGTGAGCTCGGAACAATGTATTTATTTTATAGATCTATAGACAGAAAGCATTCACTTGGGAGAGTATTCTTGTATATAGTATACTACTATATTGTACAATATGAGTTGAAAATTTAAAAGAAAATTCCACATCACAGAAATCAGGACCGACTTTTCCTAATTTGTCACTGTTTCACTGTTGCAACTCAATTTTCAACAGCTGAGGAAGTTTTTAGAATTTTAGAATGGGAAAGTTAAAAATTTATTACTTGAGAGGGAATCAAACAATCCAAATGCTTTGCACATCGTTCATTCAATGATCTTTAATGACAAAAACAAATACAGAAGAAAGGACTGGGATGGGATTCAAATTAAACTAAAACTATCTATTTGGCAAAAAAAAAAAAAATTTGAAACTATATTGAATAGTTTCCAACTAAGGAAAATCCATTTATGAAAGAGGAACTTTGCAAAGAAAAACATCGATTGGTAAATGTGGGCACAGTAAATTGCTTCTGATAAGTGACAGACACTCGCATTTTGGCTGCATCCCAGGCTTTAAATATATTTGGAAGGGCTTGTTTTGTGGGGTTTTTTTTTACTTCTTCTAAAACACAAATAAGGGAGGCCATAAAAGTGTGTTGCTTCCTTTCTTTTGGTTTTGGCTTTGTTTTTATTAAAGACAGAGTTGTGCTGTTATCTTCCCCCATATAGTCACTTCTACTTTCTTCAGAATCAAATTATTTGTACAGAAATAAGTCTCTCACACAGACAAAGATGTAGAAAAGATAAATATTTAGTTTGTGAACCTAACACAGCAACCTCCTGGAAAATCAAGATTGTCTCTGTTTTCTGTTCCCATATAGATCTTCCCTGAGTGAGTGCTGACACTTTCTATGGAGTTGCTTCAGCACAGTAATTACATTCAGCCTTGCCCAAAAGCTATAAAGCTTCAACTTGTGCAGAATTACATTGCATGTTAGACCATAACCTCTGAGATTTCCATGCAGAATAGGCTTTCCTTCAGCTAAACTCAATTATTTTCTTTTTTAATCCCACTCTTATTTTCACTCTGACTATGTTTTCAATGTAGAAATTAGTAGCTTCATAAACTAAAGCTCTATTATACAAGTTTCAGGTTAAATGGAGACAGAAAGCTGAGCTCCCCTTTTCCAGAAAGACAGAATTCTCTTCCCCCTCCTAAGCTGAAGTACTTAGAAGTGAAGGGGGCTATGTACATCAATACAGCAATATTTACCCCATCTGAAGAAAGGGGTCAGCTCCCAAGGAGGAGCTGCTCCTCTCTCACAGCCCTAAACCCTTTATCTGGGCTCCTCTGCCCAATAGATCCCTTAAGAAGAAGACAGCTCACCATCAGAATCACATCCTAAAAGTTTAAGATGCCTTTAGATGTTATTTTTACCCAGGACCAGGAGGAGTCAAAGCTTGAGCCTCTTGGCCAAAATCCTAGCACCCCTCTGAGTTTATATGCAGCCCCCTAGACTGCAGGGACTGTCAGGATTTCCAAAAAATATTGCTGTCACCAGAGAAACAGCTGCAGTAGAGACGGTACCTGGGAAACAAGGTGATTTGGCATCAGGTTGATACGATTGTGGGGTGTGAGTGGCAGATGTGTGTTTGTAACAACAAGCACATACAAATGATTAGGTCATTAGTTATATAAGGAACATCTTTTGCTTGCATGGAGTAATTTTCCTTCTGTAATGATGCCTTTAGAAAAAAAAAATATCCAGAGAGATGGATCATTACAGATGGGGCTCATATGAATACTGAGCATACTGGAGACTTAATTAGGAAAGGCACTATTAAAAGCCAATGGCTGACAACACATACCATATAGTTGTTTAGCCTCCTAAATATAGTTAGGATTTCTTTCTGTGCGTGCTACATGTTGACAAGTATCTGATTTAATTTGAGCACTGAAGATGAGTAAACGACTGAGCTGACTCCTCCAGCTGGTGTCCCAAGCGCCACCAAGCAGGGGCTGATTTTTTTTGAAGAGCGCAACAGAAAGAGCTGAGATTGGCAAAACTAGCAGGCATCGATGGCCCCTCACGTTGAGGCAGGCTTGAAGAGTTCAGATGTTTAGAAAGTAATAACCACCGCTCCCCAGTGAGCAGTTAGACTGACACAAGGTCAAGGCATACAAAAGTCCTAGTTGCTCTTTGAAATGCACAACCATTTGTACCCGTCAGCACCTAATAGCAAGCACGTGTCAATCACATTGACAACCAACAATTTCTTCCCCACCTCTCTTGCGATGCTGAGGTCTTTCATGGCCGTAAGATTCTGCTTTCATGAAGCGTGTTCCCTCCCTCATAGGACAGAAAATGTCAGACTGACACTTGTGGTTGTTCTTCCATAAATTTCCTTTAGATTTTGCCTTGATTGCAACACTTGATTGCTACTTCAAACGCAGCCCATCCCAAGGCAGTCCTCACTGAGCCCATCTCGAGGCACTGCCTGTCCCTCTCCTGGGAACAGCGACCTGAGCCTGCTTTGGACATGCACAGGACTGGGTCACCCATATATCACTGACACCTCTCACAGGCTGGAGTCCCCAGGGGACAGCCAGGGCATTATGGATTAAATGCTATTTCCAGTGCAGAGACAGCAACAGCATGAAGCATACATCTGAAAAAGCATGAGATTTTTGTACTTCAGCAGCTTCAGGGGAAGAAAAAAAAAGATAATGTTAAAGTACAAATATCATTGCTCAAAATGGTTGCATTACTTAAAGGGCAGGGTAACAAACTTTCCTTTGTTGAAAGGACTGACACCTCTGCCTGCCTTTTCCTACCAGTCCCAACCTGCAAGGACTGATGAGCTGCCATCCATAGCCTCTCCCTGCCCACAGGCCGGCATGCTCAGTGGCTCTATGGGCTCCAGCAACCACAACATCTGGGGACCAGAGGCTGCACCACAGCCAGCGGCATTGCGTAGTCCCCATTCAAAGACCCCTGCAAGACAGACACCACTGCCTTCTGGCCCAGCTGACAGAAGGGCCTCACATCAGACAAGCAGCCACCAGGCTGCCCTGTGCACTGACACACTTCACAGCATACAGAAGCAAAGACTAAACTAAAATGCATTGGTACTTCCTGAAAACACCTTCAGAGAAGCAATAGGTAACACCTGGAGCAGGTTTAGCAAGAACCTTACTGACAGCACGGGGCATGAGTGCACAGCTAAAATGATGATCCCTTCACAGGTGTACGTGCCAGGGGGGCTCCGTGGGGAATGGGTTTGTGTGCTACGGAAACATCATGGAGCGCCTCCAAGATCTGAATGCTGAAGTAGGAGGACGGTGGCAAGGCAAGCTGACATCTGCCTTATCTCTCATTGGTAAGTGACCACACACCCACAGAGTCAGCTCCTGCTGGGTGGGCTGATCTTACCCTTTTTTTCCCCCCAACACTCCTCACTGCAGGAATGTACTGCTAACGGCATGACACAGTACACACACTACTCATTGCAGACTCCCTTTGACCACCTAAAGCTGCCTTAGCTCAGCATGCCATGTGATCTGCAGGAATTTCCAAGAAGTGCTGAACGTGTTCCCACAACCCCTCACACATCATCTGGTATCACCAGTGGTTTTTTCCCAGAATGGGATAAGTGGAATCATCCCACCTCCTCTCCTTCTCTGTCCCCACTGATTTGGATAATTGAGATTTTATCCAAAATGATGAAGGGAAGTCCACCAAAAACATCAGGATTCCCAGCTAGTGGCATTATTTTCACCAGGAGAGAGGAAAGAGGCAAGGGGAAGAGACTGATCCCATCCATGGTCTCCATCAGTCTCAGAACCCCACACCAGAGCACCTTGGCCACAGCTGGGGGGGTCTTCAGGTTTCCAAACTGTCTGCCGAGGTGAGGTAGAGCCCTTCTTAGGACTCGCAGCTTCCAGCTCTTTCCTGTTGCTCCTGTCACCATGTGAGAACAGCATAACCGTCCTCATCATCTCCTGTTGCATGGCCACAAGTGTGAGCTATGAACAAACACTGCTAGAATCAAGCTGGATCTTTGAGTTAAATTTGTAAATACAATATAAATATAATGTAAATATGTAAATATAATCTGCCCAGTTCTTTTCACTGAGCCCACCAATTAAAATGAAGATTCTGAATTCCTGACCAGAACAGAATAAGAATCCCCATAGCTGGCCAAGGACAAAACCTGGCAGTGACCTTCACATTCAGCACTGAAGATTGAAGTCCATTGCTTCAGCACCGAGAGCTCAGTTGCAGTTCCTCTGTGCGTTTCTCCTACGTGTTTGAAAAGTCACTAACATACTAGGCACCACCATTTTTTAAAAACAATGCAGATTTTATGTTCTTTGGTTAAATTTTGGACATAAATGTGCCATTTGATTTACTATCCAGAAGCTACACAGACACATTAACCACACAGATTGTCTTACAATGCATTCACTCCAAATGAGTATTTCAAAAATGAGTATTTCAAAAGCTAAGAATATATAGCAGAATAGTCCATATGGTTTTGTAAGACAGTGTATTAATTTTGAGATCTATTCCCTGGTATGATGTACCTGTAACGACTATAAAGATTTTTTTAGTTCTGATTTTAAACCTCTAGAAAGAGCTGAATATTAGAAGTTTTAATGCCTTCAACTTCAGAATCCGTGGCCTCATACTGCTGTCTTGGAAACGGAAATACCATCAGGGCAGCAAATGAACTTTAATTAACTTTCAGTGCACCAGTTTTTATTACCGGCTATGTGTTTGCTGATATTTGTACTATCAGCAGGTTATCAGCAGCATATTCCTCACCCCATGAAGACTGAACTAATTTAAAGCAGGAGGCTGTTTTCCTGTAAAGACACATCTCCAAAGAAATGCTGTTTTCATGTCCATCACCCTGGTCTGCATGCCACGGAATCTGACATTCTGAATGCTTTGCTTCATCCTGTGTCAAATATGCAGCAGCACCTGGATTTCACATCCGATCTGCCTCTCATCTTTCAACAACTTGGATTTTAGAATCTAAAATAACATTTAATAATCACAGATACTGTTTTTTCTTATTCTGCCCTTCATACCTTGTACAGAGTACACAGTCCCTTCCTCCAATAAGCTTTTCAATACCCATTTAATTTTTTTTTCCCTTTCCTCTCTCCTTATAAGAAAATGTCTACGAATGGCCGCTGAGTACTCTGGGACCATTTACTGTGCTTGTACCGACAAGCAAGGGGCTCAAAGGTACAAATGTAAGTAAATAACAGAGAGGGTTTAAAATTGGGGAAGATTCAGCTCCTTCAGAAATCTCATCTGTGTTAAAAGTGTTTTGCTGCAACAGATTCAGAACTCTTTGCTCCATACATACACATCTAGGGGGCAGAGACAGTCTTTTTCCTGCTTGAAAGAAAAACATAATAATGCGGCGAGTCAGAGTAGAATGCAGTCGAGTAAGTTTTGGATGGTCTCACATGGTTATGCTCAAGGTTTTTTCACTTGATTGAGACAGGGTCTGAATTAAGATCAGAATTTTCAGCAGGAAGGCCTACGGGTCACCTTTTATGCAAGGGATATTTAATTTTTTTAATTTTTTTTTTTAAGTGGCCTAATATGCAAGTGGTCGGAATCCAGAACCTTCCCCTGAAGTCAGAACAACTCTGGAGGCACTTACTGCTCATGCAGGGACATAAGGGTATAATCTGACCTCAACTGAACCAAGAGAGCCCTCCACTTGGTTCAGATCCTATCAACTCACTTCAGAAGAAAACGTATCATTTCAGAATGTAACAGGTGGAGGAAAAAAAGCATTCACCGTGAGACTTATTTTTAGATGAAGCCTGTATTAAAATAAATCTCTGCTCTTCTAGATAAAGGATCTTCTGAACAATAAACAGAAAGCACAGTACTTCGTGAAGCTCCATGTAATTGCTGGTCAGTTGAATACCAGTAGCTTGAATAGTACTAATGTAATATATACTTTGACCGGCAAGTCAGGAGAGATATCAAAGGGAGAAAAGGTAAGTGGCTTTCCAGCCTACCTCAGCAAGAATACTACTCTCTGTTCATTCAACAAGGAGTACAAATGGTCTTTCCACAACTTGAAACCTCGCCAGTATCAAAGTTCCCCCTAAAATAACTGAAAACAAAAGTTACCTTTAGAGCTGCATCACCCCTGAGTGACATAGTGGTCTTACACAGACCACTCTAAAAATGATTGCTAAAATTAAATCATCTTAAATCTGCAGGGGAGTGGAGAGGGAAAAGCCCAGAGCTTGAGCTGGAAACCTGTGCCTATTGCTTACACCGAGCAAGCACCAACTGCACTGCAGATCCCACCTCCCACTGAGCATCAGCTTGGGCATCCTTTGAATGACGCAGCATAAATAAGTCAATATAAATAAAATGCATATGGCAATTTATCATTAAAAACATGGAGTAAATTTTGTCATTAGCCCAGCTTATATGATGTCAGAAAACATCACGGAAGCCTGATCCCACAGTCCAAAATAATTGTTCTCTACAGCTCATATACAAGATTTTATAGTATAGGATTATTTGCTCTTGGTCCATTAAATATCTGTTAACAACTTGAGCCTATATGAAGGCTGAAATCAAGTACTTCTCATGTTTTTTAGTAGATCAATGGCATCTGAGAAGAGAGATCTATTTTATTTCTTTAATGAGTACACACTCCATTTGCAACAGGAAAATATCGTTGCTGTCTGAGGCCTGTTAGTTTCCTGCAGGCTTCAGTACAGTGCAGAATCAGCAACATTTTGTTGTTTTAAATATACATATAATATAAGGAAATGGGTTGTAGTCCCTTAAGCTTACAGGAGTTGACCCCTTCAGTACAATCACATTTTAAATCATTTCCTGAGAGACTTTTATTACTAGCAGTCATCAGAGCCCTTTTTGGTACACTGCTCTCCTGTCCCCGCTTCTCTTCTGAACTTTGCTGTTCTGGAACAAAATAACATGGTCCTGATCCAAAGTCAAAGGAATTTTTTCCATTTCCTTGACAGGCATTGGAAGCAACCTTTAGCCTCCCCATATTTAAATGGCCCAGGTGCTGGCATATTCAACATGCATACTCACTCTGTTGTAACTACATAATAAAGACCTCACTATCCATTGCCTGACTTCTTCCAGGATAATCAATTAAGAATCAGAATCCAAGGAGGAAAGAGGAAAGGAAAACTTTTGCAGGGAAATATTATTGCTTCCAATGGGATTGTGCATATTATTGACAAAGCCATGGACAATGTGGAACCAACATTTAAAAGCAGCAAAGAGGTGAGCTAAGCTCTATACATGCAATATCTGACGTTCTTTTAAAATAGTTTCACACTAATTGAATGCAAAGGAAGATGACTGACAGCAGCTAGACAAACTCTACTGAGTTGACCACTGTGCGTCAACTCAGAGAACCAACATTCAGAGTGAAAGGCTGTTGTCACGGCAAACAGCTGCTGTTCTGCCAGGCAGGTCCATGGAGGATTTGGTTGTAGTCACTGCATTTCAGTTGCTCCTTGGGGAACTGGCAAGAAGATCAGTGCATTTCACTGAATATCAGAACAACATACTAAAAGGAGGGAAGTCTGGACAGATACCAGGCAAGACTCACATTCATATAATCATAGAATCATTTAGGTTGGAAAAGACCTTAAAGATTATCAAGTCCAACCACAAACCTCACGCTGCCAAGCTGTAGAATCATAGAATGGTTGGGGTTGGAAGGGACCTTCAAAGGTCATCTAGTCCAACCCCCCTGCAAGGAGCAGGGACATCTAGTCCACCACTAAACTGTGTCCCTAAGCACCACATCTACATGTCTTTTAAATACCTTCCCTTCCCTAGGCAGCCTGTTCCAGTGCTTGACAACCCTTTTGGTGAAGACATTTTTCCTAACATACACCCTAAACCTCCCCTGGTCTAACATGAGGCTGTTTCCTCTTGTCCTGTTACTTGGAACGAGAGACCAACACCAACCTTGCTACAGTCTGCTTTTGTAGAGAGCAAAAAGGTCTCCTCTGAAACTCCTTTTCTCCAGATTAAATGATCCCAGTTCCCTCAGCCACTCCTCATAAGATTTGTGCTCTAGACCCTTTGCCAGCTTCATTGCTCTTCTTTGGACACACTCCAGCACCTCAATGCTTTTCTGGTAGTGAGGGGACCAAAACTGAACACAGTATTCAAGATGTGGCCTTACCAGTGCCAAGCACAGGGATACGATCACTTCCCTAGTCCTGCTGGCCACAATATTTCTAATCAAATATTGTCCCCATTCACACCAGCAATGCACACCCAACAGGCTAATATTGTAAAAAGCGGTAATTTTGGGTTTGGTGCCCTGTTTAGCACACTTCCTAGAGAGTTCATTTCTTATATGGTGTTTTTTGCAAATATTTTATCTCTCTGCCCTTTCGTCTTGAGAATGCAGAGATGATAACCCTTTCCCCGCACACATACAGTTTGTATGTTCCATGACCACAGAGTATTTCAGGACAATGAAAAACTAACTATAAGCCAGTAATAGCACCAGGACAAGAGTACTACCATCTCAGCCATTTCCAGACAACACAGCCACACAAATAATAAGGAAATCCAAATGTATTAAGATCTATAATAACTGAGACTCATACAGTAATTCAAAAGGTGTCTTACAAGAATTATTATTCATTCTATGTTCACAACTAAAATAAATCTTACTTTCATCTTATTTCAGGAAACCATAATGTCAGTACTTCAAGATAATGAAAGATACAGTCAATTTACATCTTTAATAGAGGTAAGGATGCAGAAAAGCAATTCCATAATGCTATTTTCAGATATTTTTCAATATTTATGTGTAATTTCACTTTTATTTTTAAACCAAAACAGAAAACTGGCCTGGGAATGGATTTACAGCAGGACAACAGGCCTTACACAGTCTTTGTTCCAAGTAATGAGGCTTTGAGTAAAATGAAAGCTGAGGTTCTGGATTACCTGCTTTCTGCAGAGGTATACTCTTTCTATAATGCAAACCTGTCTTAGATACTAGATATATTTGGAGATATATAGCAGATACATACACACATTGTCTGGTGTTCATCTAAGCTAAGCTCCTCTAGGCTTAAGCCATCTCTAACAATTAAAGATCAAGACGACACCTAGAGCTCCCATTGTATAAAGCAACGACAATCCCCCATGCCAGGCCCCTACTCCCCTGCTCTTGCCTGGACAGCACAGCCCAGACAGCCACATGGCAAAGCCCCGAACCCTCTCTTGGAAGGTGTCACCCCTGATGGGAAAAGTCAAGGGCAGCAGATGCCACAAGGGCCCCATTGGCTGGGGGACACTGCTGGTGGGGCCCCAGGAGGTGGATATCAGCATCCTCTCCCCTGGACACCTCCTGCCTTTCCCAACACATAAACAAGTTGTGAAAGGCCTGTGCCAAAATAAAAGGTGATGTAGGGGGGAGAGCATGGGGTGGCAGGGCGCATGCCACCAGCTGAGGACCACCACTGGCCCAGAGGTTTCTGGTGCACCAGCTGGTGATGCCATTCTCATCCCCATGTCCTCTCATAGGCCAGGCTGGGTTTGTGTGACTCATTTGGGGCTAAAATGTCCTCTTTTCTGCTTTGGCAGGGTTCATGGAAGTTGCTGGAGCTGGTCCGATACCACATTGTCTCCGATACTGAGGTGAGCACAGCTGCTTTCCTGACCCAGAGTGTAAGAGCATTTTCAAACCCTTTGCCACTCTGAAGGCAGAATTTTTCCAAGAACAACCTCTACTCAGTGCTGCACAGCAAGGCTGCGAACCACAGCTATGCCTCTGCCTTTACTAAGAGTAGTCACATAAAAGTCACTAACAGGGAACATAAACCTTTCACCTCAGTGCCGCTGATCAAAATAAAACCCTGCTAGGAGGCATGGGGTAGTCCTTGAATCACGGCAAACAAACTGTGTTGTGTCATACTAATCTGTTGCAGGCAAGTAACTATTTCCACTTTAAAATATACCTTTTGGTGATAGGGACTTAGCCCAAGTTGGGGGGAATTTAAAAAAAAATATATATATACATTCTTATATACATATATATATATAGTCATCCTGAACCATAGACCTGCTACCTTAGCCAGCTGCAGAGCAAGAACCACTGTCAGGGGTGCTGTTAGTTTGGCAGGCCTGCAGGAACAAGCAGCAGAAAAAGTATTTGTTGCTATCGAAATCAAGCTCTCTCTAGTCTATTCTGCTAAGATTAGTCTTCTGTTTATCAGAAGGAGGTGCTTTTGTCATCCTCTAAGTAAGCCCCCTGATTTTTCCTACTGGAAACAAAGAGCAGAACCCAGCAACGCCACCAGCAACCAAGGCTAGAGGAGACTGAAGGTCATCCCCGCCCCAGCCCCTGCTGCGGGGAAGGAAGGATGTGCTCGTATCCTTAGCAAAAGGCCCTGCTCGTGGTGTCCAAGGCGGAGGTCATTCCTAGCACAGAGTGGGATCACAGGGAAGCGGGGCATGAGACCCTTCACAGGATATCAGCACCACGGTTTCCACAGTGGTCTAAGGATGCAAATAGGGGTTATTTTTAGGGAGAGGTGATAACTTTACTTAGACTGGTTGCTAGAACTAGGAGAAAAAAATATCCTTTTGGGCAACAAGCTCTTCAGATACAGCAACCAGCAAGCTCAAAGTTTAATCACTCTAACTTTGTTAGACGAGTGAGTTAGTCAATGCGAGGCTGCCCATGCAGCTAGAAGAAAAGTTGACAGGGTAATTCACTCACCCTAAAGAGAAAGGTAGTCTTTCTTGTGAAATCCATCTGGATTTGAAAAGAATAACTATATCAGATTTCTTTCAATCAACTTTTGTTCATTTCAGCTAGAGGTTGCCAGCCTCGTCTCGATAGAGCACATCAGAAGCATGGCGAAGCAGTTCATTTACTTTAACAGGACCAGCACTGTAAGTCAAAGGCAGCTTTCACCTGGGAACAGCTCTCTCCGATCTATGCAGCTGTTTGCATCCAGGGGGAATTTAAAAAAGGGAGGAGAGGGGACATTAGCAGAGGAATTTCTTGCTATACTGAGGCAGAAATTTTCAATTTGCCATTCCCATTTACTGTTAGAAATTAGCATTATAAAGGATGCAGAGCAAATGACTGGTATATAAGGACAGCCTGCAGTTTCTTTTTTCTTATGATTAGCCTCAGTCAAGGAATGATCCTCATTTATCCTCTGCCTAGTTTTAATTTTAAAAAATTATTTAAAATATTTTAAATTATTCTGTTACATGTTTTGGTTATTTTAAACACCTTTCAGAGTACACAGATATTCTCTCATTCCCTTTAATACTATAGTCTCTGATCCTGATGAACCTAGTGAGCACTTTTTTAAAGGTGTTAATTTGTCGATACTTCTGCTAAGCCAAACTTACGTGATATGTTGAACTCTCTTCTGTTCTTTGCATATTTTAGCCAAATATCAACACTCTAGAGAAGAGATGCATCTATGAAAATTCTTGTAAAGGCAGAGCAGTTGTATAAGTAAATGCCGAAGAATACTTTCTTTTTACCTCCTGTGAATTTGTATGGATCACAGATGCTCTCTCGATTTCTTGCCCTTTGTCAGAGAGAGGACCAAAGCATGCTTATGCCCACTGAAATCAGTGCCTGAAGTCATCAGTAGTCTTCCCATTTTGACCAGTCTTTTAGTCACCACTTCCAGAGGCTAATAGTGCAGATTAAGAGGAAAACTTTAGATACTGCTGCTGTAGACCAATGTCCAAGAAAATGTACAATATATGCATGCCTCTTGAAATTAAATTATCAGAAGTTGAGAAACTGTGAAAATTGTATTAATAATTTATTTCTTCATAGGGACAAGTCTTGGTGAGTGGAGAAGAAATGGAAGAAACAGATATTGTTGCAAAAAATGGTCGCATTTATACTCTTGCAGGAGTCCTTATCCCACCCACAATTGTTCCAATTCTACCACATCGGTGTGATGCGACAAGAAGTCAAGTCATAACGGTAAGAAAATCATGACAAATCAACAGCTCTCAACTACTTCACATAATGTGCTCCAGCTTCCTATTGACTGCATTTTCCAATATTGCCCATAAAAAGGGGGGTATTTTTAGAAATTAGTATGTCAATGACATACACCTGGCTATCAGTACTGCACAAATACAAATAATTTGCGAACAGGGAACTCCTATGAGCACATCCTATGCCACTTTAACACATCTACTTCTTGCACTAGTCCTTTTAAATGTGTTGTCTCTCCAGTTGAATGTTTTCCCCCAGTTCCTGAATTCCACCTGTGCATACAAGTACACGGTAAGCTGTGTCAAGCTCCCAGGAAAACTACTTTAGACCACAGTATTCAGTATTTTCATTTCTACTAAAAATGCAGGAAGATAAAATATCAATGTAATAATTTACTTTATATATTAGAAATATGTTCTTTTGAGAAGCTATGATTTCCCATAGCCCTGCTTTTTTCCAGTTTTCTTCAATTGAGGAATTAAAATATGTTTTCATATTTCAAAGGGTGGATTTTGACATACTTTGTTCAGCTTGGTAACACAGGACAGGCCTTTACACTTGTTAACATTCAGATACTATTTCTGGTAAGATGACTGAGTATCAGACCGAGCTTTTAGTTTGCAGCAAGTGTGGTTCCAACGAGCTGTTACTGGACCACATTCAAGCACACATCTGGACCAGCAACAGTTCCGGTACAATAATGAAAAACATTTACTGTCTTAACTTACAACAGTCCAGAACTACAGCCTTGAAAGAGGTTCCCAGAAGAGCTGGACAGCATCAAATTTTGATGAAGAAAACACAAGAGCTGGCAGTAAAGAACTATTACCTCTGGCAGTAACTACAAAGTGTTGTATGTGCAATATAATAACAAACCAGGCAGAGCACTGAGCCACAATCTCCTGTACAAAAAGCAATCAACACCTTACAAATTCAAACTACATTTAAGTAATTTGAATTCCCTACCGGGAACCTACATAAAATCTGCATCTGACATTGATCAATCCTAAAGCAACAACATGAAAAATTATTTAAAGACAAAACAAATAGCATCTGTCACAACAATTCTTCCTTAAACTGAAGTAAGGAACTTTTGTCACCTTTGAAATCTTCATGCATAGTTTAAAATACAGTTACATATCCAAAGCTTTAAGCAGAGCACTGCTACCAAGGAGAATACCAGAGGAAGCAGTGGCTTTGCTGTTCTTACCTGCCATCGTTCATCTTCATCAGTCTCTGAAAACAAGAGCAATGTCACCTTGTGAATACTACTTGTTGTACCAGTGAAAAGTGACAAACCTTGTGGGAACTGGCAGTTGTACACATCTACAAGAACTGTGCATCTGTAAAGATGAAACCCTTATGTTAACACATATGTATCCATGTAACTGTACCTGAATGCTGGTAGCAACTGGCGGACTCAGTATCTTGCTCCACCTCTTCCCAGAGGTCATCACTCCCACAGCAGGCTTGGTGGAAGGGAGTATATGTCTATGCTTCAGACACTTCCGTGCAAAGGGAGTATCTTAATCTACTACTGAAAAATGGGCAAATTGGACTTTGCATGACATGTTTTCCTGTCCCCTCTCTGTGGCGTGGCAGAGGGGGAGAGACAGGACTCCCATCCTCAGGAAAAGAAGGGAGCAGGTACACCTCAATGGCTGAGACTATCCCAAGTGAGCAAATAGGTTACACTGAGCAGCGCTGAGCAGCAGGGAGAGCAACACCAACAGTGGGAAACACTTTCCACAGCAATCAGCCAGATTATTAAGTTCTAAGGGAGAAAAGAGACACTTGTAGGGATTTTAAAAAATGCAAGGTAATCTAAAAGCCTAAGTAAACTTCAACCATGACTACACAGTTTATCAAAAAGCTTGTATAATGCCCAAATTTATGTGTCAAAATACATCTGACCCACAGACCTTTAAAACATCATGGTGGCATTGGTACCTCAACTATTTGATGCTCAAGTGCTTTTGTAAGTCTGTTCCTTTATTCCTTAAAGTGCTGTACAACATGAGGGACTACTAAATCCAAACCAGTACTATATTTTTTCCCTGCAATTCCAGTGTTAAATCTGCCGGCTAAACGCCATAATTTGGGTTCGTGGTCACTTGGCCACTGATTATGAAACAGAGTAAAGCAACACATCAGATGATGGCTCAAGGATTTATTCTAACTTGGCTGAAATGCAAGACATCAGCAGTCACCAGCAACGCAGCTTTGACAAACTCCATATCCACACCCAGAAAGGCTCAGCCTCTCTGAAGTTATTGCACTTTGGGCCTGTCAGAGGATTCACCTTTAAAACTGCCACTGGAGCTTATATCTCCCCAGTGCTGTAATTGCCAGTCTCTGTCACCACCACATGGTGATAAATTAGCTAGTGGGAAAAGGCAACTGAAAGGTGAAGACATAAAAATAGTTCTACAACACCGGATGATAGTGGAGTACAGATCTATGACATGAGAGCACAGAGTATTTTTCTCTCCACCACCTATTCACAAGACAAATTTCTGTTCACACTGTCTATATAAGAGATTCAATTAATTTGTGGTCTTCCTAGGAAGAAATAAAAGACTTGTCATAAAAATTAAGTATAC
The DNA here is from genome assembly GCF_036417535.1 of Chlamydotis macqueenii. Taxonomy (NCBI): domain Eukaryota; kingdom Metazoa; phylum Chordata; class Aves; order Otidiformes; family Otididae; genus Chlamydotis; species Chlamydotis macqueenii. Next base: position 61,683,994 of record NC_141556.1, on the reverse strand, counting down.
AGACTGCACCAGACCCTCAGAAAATGTTAGTTAATTTATTATACCAGGTTGAGCAAAGGACAACAGTGCATTTGTGCCCATGCTTATCTTCTGTTTAGGAAGCTGCCATTTCTTTAAAAGAAGGGAGTGGGGGAAGGACAAAGAAAGACAAAAAGGGGAAGGTGGAAATGAACAACCACTCAGCAAAAATCAGAACCAGCAGATACAGCCCTTGTGCTGCTGTTGGGTTCCAGACCCATGATGTGACAGTTAAAAGTCATACAACAGATGTACTTAAAATTTACAGGGTATATCATCTATAAGTATGCATCTCAGTAGTTTGTATAATGCCTTTTCAATGGACTATCCTTATTGTTTTCATCTAGGGTGTCTGCGTAAGTTGTTTATCACATACATCAGCCACCTGTCCGCAGGATTCAACGCCCATCGTAAGTGATGTTTCCTGACAGATTCCCCAGTTGTACAAAACGCATAGAGGGAAGGGGTCACCACATCTTGATTATTGTTCTCCCAATATAGCAAGCAAAAGAACCAGATATTAATGAAGGAAACTGCATTAAAAAAACATGAACATAAGCAGTACTTTAGCCTCTTTTAGCAATAATTGAAGAATAAGGTAATTTCAGCATTATTTTGTTTGCTGTTGCAAGATCCCTCACAGACTTAATGTAAGTTCTGGCTCTTTTCTCAGGTAAAGTAAGATCTGTTTTGGATAGGCTTTAGCAGAAAAGAAAGGTGAGGAATAAGAATTGCTACAATTATGCTTTGAGTGTTAGTAAACAAAAAAAATAGAAGAAGGATGCATTTAAAATAGACTTCACATCTGTTAAACATTTATTTTTTATTAAGCATCCTCCCAGAAGTAACTGTCTGCAGAAGGAGCTTCAGAAAGGACTGAAAAATCTTCCTTCTGCTTTGCATCTAAGAGATGCAAATCTGGCTGCATGGTTCTCAAGTCTAGCTACCATAGGAATATTATTCCCCATGTTATAAATATTCACTGGTAGTTAGTCCCGTATGCCATATTCAGTAATAACCTATATGCCACTATTCAGTAATAATGAAAAGAAAGTTCATATTATGAAAAAAACACATAATTTAATAAAATTTTAATGCAACACTATAACAAGGTGCTTTCTGTTCTCCAATTAAATTATGTTATGATATTAAGACTATATCACAGAATAATACATTTCTTAGAAATACTAATGTTTCCATTTTGTGCATGTTCCAGCCTTTCTCAAAACGGAGATGCATTATTGAAGGCCCAACCTTTCAAAAAACTGGCTGTGCGAGATTCTGCTATGTAACAATAAAGGTACAAGTGTACAGTTCCTTAAGGTGAAATGTATATAGAAGTTTTCCAAAATATTGTCTTTTTTTTATTGTGAACTTTCCTTTTGGAGTTGAGAGATGTTTGGAGATGTCCATGTAGTTTCCATATCCTTCTATGGGGAGCTGGGAGGAGCTACTGTAAATCTCAGAGCAAAATACCTGGCAAATTCCAGTGAGGTTTTTTAGCTGCCATACTTTATTGACAACAATGCTGTCATACTCTGTAACTCGGGAGTTTTCACATAAGACTCCAAGCCCAAATGTTGTCATTGCCCCATAGAGCTTCACCAGTGAAGAACAGGACAGCTTGGTCCCCTCTGGTCCCAGCCCCTCCTGTTCCAGGACTTCACACAATATTGGGTAACAATGAACGGGAAACCTTCTGAGACCCACACTCCACTTGCTCTGCTTGGCAAGTCTAGTCCTCGCAGAAGTCGTTAGCCCCTGAGAAGTACTTAAACCTGTCCAGCTCCCAGGGCTCCTAAGTAGCCTTCTGCATTTCATGAAAACTGTTAAGTAACAAGCAGAGAAGTCCACAAATCCACTAGCTTTGAGAGCTTTTTGCTAATTCCTATTTCCCTTGAATCACACATGTAAGTGAGGTTTTTCTCTAATACACTTTCTGTGCTCTTGATAAATAAATGGATCAAGCAGCGAATTAATGAATAAAACAAAAGATGCAGCCAAGAAAAACATTTAGGGCTGTGTGGTGGCTCAATCCCACACTGGTACAGAGGGGAAGGAGGAAGATCAAAGCAGCGTGTTTAGCTTTCACGGCATCTCCCTAGGGTAAAACGTATCTTCCAGTTCCCAATCTCAGATGGAAAGGAGACTACCTGCCTCTGAACTGCACTGCATCCCACAGGCAAATGTGAGAGTGCACAGAACATGAGCAGGCACTCACAAGCACCTTCGTAACTGGTGACAGGACGGGGATTTCTGACACTGACGAGTCTGATAAGAGCAAAGGGAGGTTCCGATGGTCTGTGTATCCCCTTCTTGGGCAGCCAGCACACCACCCGGTTTTAACAAGGCCATTGCAGAGGTGGTTCTGATTCAGCAGAAGCCTTTTAAGAGCCAGCTACCCCTACAAGTCTTTGCTGGAGGGCCAAAACACGATGGAGAGTTGTCTTTTGGGCACTGCCTCCGCACTAAGGCACTGGGAAAGAGGATATTTACTTTATTTCACAGGAACCAAAGTGTTGCAAAGGCTTCTTTGGCCCTGACTGCAGTCCATGCCCAGGAGGATTCTCCAAACCCTGCTCAGGAAACGGGCAGGTAAGCAGAGCATCCAGCAGCACCCTGTACTCTCACGGGGGGGGAGAACAGGCTGTGTCCCCAAACTCCCTGAAGCACTTCAGCATGACAGGAATGTTAGGCCTCACAAGAGCTGCACTCTCCATTTATGTCCAGCGACGGCTGTGAATTTCAGGTTTAGTCACATGGAGGAGGGAAAATGAATGTGTCTTGTCTCAGATGTCCAAATTGCAGATTTCTATGGTTCCAGCACCCAGGCAAGGCTGGGGCTGGGTGACCCACTCTGATACTTTTACTTTGCACAGCACAGGGTAACGTCCCAGCTCACTATTCTCACTTTAAAATTGCAAAGGAAGGTAGAATAGACTGCAGCAAAGTACAAGCACAAGGAAAGCTTTTTACTTTGAAACATTTTTTTTTTTCATAAAAGCTGAGGTTCCTCCTGGTAGTCCATCATAGTCATAATATGGATAGGCATATAGTCTCTTCTCCAGGTGAAGGATAAAGATTTATTTCAATTTATACATAGAAATCACCTCTCTTCCATATCACAGTGCATGGATGGCCTGGATGGAAATGGGACCTGCGTTTGTGCTGAGGGATTTCAAGGCTCACACTGTCAGTTCTGCTCAGACCCTGGCAAATATGGACCTCAGTGTGACAAAGGTGAGTACAGCCGCACTTCCTCAGCCCATGAGCACGGGCTATTTCTTTTGGACCATAGTAACATTAAGGCAGGAGTTAACTGTTTGCTAACCAGTTTCTACAGAGGATGAGCAAGATCTTCCTGGAGTATTTTCATTTCTTATTTCAAAGGGATACATCATAAGTGCAGTCAGTGAAAATCTTCTCACTCACTTGATTGGGCTTTCTGCAGGGCCTGTAGCTCGCTTTATATTAATTTACTGTTCTTTTCATTTCTGTCTCCCTCACATAAGTAACCAAAAAGAAAATCTTTATTATTCCATTCCCGTCTGCTATTGTCCATGACAGAACAGATTCTGCCTCCAATGACAAGCATATGTAATCTAAGAACAACTCTATAAACAGATTGTGTTTAGGGCCACTTAATAATGATCCTTACTGAATAACTTCTGATCTACTGAATAGCTTACAGTTCTAGCAGTCATCTTCTATATACTGACAGACTTACTGACAGATTTCCTGTTCTAGTTGAAGATGTCCCTGGTGCTTGCAGTTGGACTAAATGACCTTTAAAGGTCCCTTCCAGCACAAACCATTCTATGAGTCAAACCTGCTATGTCAAATCATACTACATTTGAGAGTCTATAGAATATATAACATCTAATACACAAAGCCATTTTTAGTCTTTTCTGCTGTGAAACAGCCTATCATTCCTGAAACAAAGCTCACTCAAAGGTTCAGAGGTACATGGACAAAAACCAAAAGACAAATTCCATAAGAAAGGGTGGTACTGCCTAAGCTCCAGTCCTGCCAAAGCAGTACGTGTTAGCCTAACTAGTCACCACTGGCACTTACTGGGATTGCAAAAGGCTTACCTACTCTGTCCTTTGCACACATTGCTGTGTCTCCCAGTAGCATTAATCAGCCCAGCCCCAGCAAAGTGATGGTAGGTCTGTGCTTCTGCTCTGTGTACTAGCCCAGCACTACGCAACTTGTAGGATTGTGGACTCAGTATTAAAAGGCTTCCCATATCACTGAAAGTACACCGAAAGTTGTGCAATGGAATAACTTCAGTCTTAATAGCCTAGGGCATAGTATTTTGTCCCTGCTTCTCTGAAGTACTATGCCTGTCGTTGATAGACAATTGTGCTATAAAGACAAGACAGATTTTAAATAGTTATCCATCAAACATACCTGAAAAGACATCAATGTGATAAATAAAGAGTAAGTCCCTCAACAAAGTGAGACTTTCAAAATAATAAAAAAAAAAGTTTAGATTCTAGATAAAAATGAGGACATAAGTAGAGGATTCATAAGAAATGCTATGTAAGGATAGGTGTCTTTTACCACTATGAAATGGCACATTGTAATTTATCTCTGGTAGAGTGCCTCTGCATTTATGGGCAGTGCGATAACCGAATAGACAGCAATGGGATCTGTCTTCCTGGATCATGCAGAAGCGGATACATGGGGAAACTCTGTGATAAGGAGATCATTCCCTGCAAGCCCTCCCTACAGCTCTGCCATGCCCATGCAGACTGTCAGCTTACAGATGGTGCTGTGAGGTAAGTCAGTAACTTGCATCCAATTAACATCAACTATGATGCAGCTCTTTCCCTTTTGCTTGATCAAAACAGTGCCTTGTGGCAGTACAAAAACATCAGCCTCTGAAATACTGCTATGCAGCAAATAAGCATAAACATGCACCACATAGACCTTGAGTTCCAAGATAGTAATTAAGAGTTCTCAATGCCCTACCCTATACCTTATATTTAGCACTGATAAGATAGATGCATATGGATCTGACCCTTGTTCAGAAGGCTGCCTTCCTGCCAACATGTACAAAGGCTGTTAGGAACCTCTTATTTCTACCCATCCCTTAGTGGATTAGGAGTTTGAGCCTAGCTGAAAAACAATGAAACTCTCAAGCAGTTTGGAGATAGAGAGCTCACTCTGGTCAGCTTAGGTAAGATTTGCATGCCACACCACCACGGACTTCAGCACAGGCTCTCCAGTCCAGACAGGGCTGGTCACAAAACTGTGTTAGTGCCACAGCTGCTTTGCACTTGCCTCATACTCACCTTCACACACAGCAAGTTTGCCTTTTGCCGCAGTGTATTCATGAGTCACCACAGAAAGCAAAATGAGGGATGCTGCATAACATGAATGCTTAAGAAATTCCCCCCAGTATGGGTTAATCCTGGGGGGGAGACAAGCCAGGGAAACAGAGTGGCTCATAGTGTTGCACTGTCACTGAAAGCAAGAGCAACCCCTGCTCATAATTAATTTAGAGCTATTGGCTCTCTTATGCAAAGATCACAGCAGCACAGAATTCATTTCACTCCCCATCTCATACACAGAGAATGGATCCCTGATTTGACTTAATCAGGCAATATTTTGGAAAAAAAAAAAAAACCCATAATGTATGCACTAAAGCTATTTGCTTCATGAATCCAAGGTTGCCAATTTTAAGCTGCTTATAAATAGCATGCTATAGTGGAAAACAATCACTTCACTTTACAGCTGTCCTATAACATTTAATGCATCCCTCCTCTTTTCTCTCTAGCTGTGTTTGCAAACCTGGCTATGAGGGAGATGGTATGAGCTGCAGCAAAGTTGATCCTTGTGCTGCTTCAAACCCAGGTGGCTGCAATGTCAATGTAAGTATGTGCTTTTCCTTCAGAGCCTGACATCGTAGAAAAGTGGGCAGTAAGGAGGGTTTGGCCAGGAACTTTTGCAGAAAAGTCATGATTTTCACTGCAGTTTCAAGCTCTTTTCCCAGATAGCAGGATCACTATTGCTTAGACAAGCCTTACACCTAAAGCCAGATGCCACCTCACTGTCCTGAACGGATGTCTCTGCATCCTCCCCCCAGGCTGAGTGCATTCAGACAGGCCCAGGAGAGCACACATGTGTCTGCCAGGCAGGATGGACAGGCGATGGAAGGGACTGCTCAGCCATTAACAACTGCCTGCTGCCCACCGCATCAAGGTGCCACAAAAATGCCACCTGCATATATGTCGGGCCGGGTCAGGTACGCCCTCTCACATTCATTGCCGCCTTCAGCACTAGTCCTCATCCATTTTGCTCTGCTGGTGCTTTCTGCTCTGTTTTCTTCCCCAACCTCTCCTCTCCCTCCCAGCCACAAAGTTGTTTCCACACAGCACTCTCTACCCAAAGCAGTCTCCTTCCGTTCCTGTCCCAGCGCTCCCGCCCTCCTACACGGTGGTGTTCTGGCAGGAAATACTTTTTAGTAAATGCGTTAATAGATGTCAAGTCTAAAGGTCCTCTGGAGATATTAAATCAGTGTCATTCCACTGAAGTCAACAGAGCTACACAGAAACACAGAAAGACTAATTCACCACGTCCAGAATACGCACACTATTTTAATCATCTTAATGAACTGCTGTGTTTCATTGACATGACAGAATGATTGCAAGTGTAAGGATGGATTTCGGGGGAATGGAATTGAATGCACACCCATAAACTCATGCCTGGAACAAAATGGAAAATGCCATCATCTGGTGAGTAATAAATCATTCCCTGAACAAAGTGTTCAGATACATATCACACCTCACCTCCCGCGCACACCATAGAATTTCCTTGCCATTTCAAGCCTGCAATTTCTGTTTGAGTTGGAACAAAGCTTTCCAAGTAGCACTACGTGCACCAAAAATGCTATGTGAACCACGTCAGTATGGCACGTGCGCTGAGGACAGGCTGCAAGGGCTGTTCGCAATTCTGCCTGTACAGAAGGACTATCTCAAGCCTGGAATAAATAAATACTGTGTCTCTACCAGCAATTACAATTTAGATGCACTAGCCTGTTGAGGTGTTTACCCAAGTCATGCATCTCTACGCAGGCATCTGTCAGCTTTATCAGTAGCTGCATGTGTTCAGCAGACCTGCAGACTCTCCAGTGCCTACAAGAGCCACACCAACCTCAGGCAGGATACGCAGGGACAGAGCTAAAGCAGAGAGCACTGGAGAGCAGAGGATGGATCTGCCATCATCGGATGAGGGACCAGGGCCCAGTTTTTGCAGGGAGGAAGTAAGAAAGGATGGAGCAAGGGTTTAGATTCCCACAGATTTAGTGCGTGGTGAGCAGGTGAAGGAGTTAGTGCCCTCAGCTGGTGGAGTTTGTCCTCCAGGAGGGTGTGGATGTCCATGGAAGATGGTACGAAGATCCTTTTAAGTTTACATTTGTATACGAATGGGTATAAGCCTCAGTAAGAGGCTTTACAGGCCATCCTTGCTTTTGAGTGGTCTCCTGAGTATTTCATACATTTTCTCTCTTTCTGGTTCAAAGGCAACTTGTCAGTTTGAGCCTTCTCATGGCTGGCAGTGTGTGTGCCCAAAGGGCTATGAAGGAGACGGTAGAATATGCTATGGAAACGCTGCAGATGTAAGTAAGATGGTCACCTTCTCTGAGCACAGGACCTACTGCACAGTTCTCACACTGGATCTTAACCAGAGAGTTAGCAAAGCCATTATAAACAGTTAGAAAAATGTGATGCCCACCCATGCTATCTGCAGACAGTGTTCCTGCTGGAGACTCTTGCCTGATACGAAAAAAAAAAAAAAAAGATCTGTTGTGTTTAAAAACACAGCTTGGAAAGGAGCCTAAGGGATCCAAGCATATTTCTTTAAGACAAATTGAAAAAAAAGCAGCCCCAGAGGCCCAACACGCAAGAAGTGCTAAGCCCTCACCTCCCAGCTGGGAGCAGCGAGCACCCAGCTCTTCTGAAGTTCTGCCTTGACGTCTATCTCAGTGGAAACGGTTAACTTATCATGTTAAAACAAACCATGCTGACCGGCAGGCAAACAAAACCAAAACAAGTAAATTGGTGAAATAAATATGCATTTAACAGCACTGGAGAAATTAAAGTGTCAGCTGTCCCAGCCGTTGGCAATAATCTTACATGGCTCTCGGCACTATCTGCCATCCCTGCTCGTACCATCATCTATCTCTGTTTGAAGTACTGTGGTAGAATAAAGGTTGTCCACACACAAGATGCTATGTAAGATGGTACAAATACCAACCAAAACAATTAATTTTGCATGGGGTTAAGAAAAGATTTATATTCCCAGAAAATGAACGCTCAGCGTGAGGTCAGTACACGTTACGTACCAAGGTCAGGCACACCTAATACACCTAAGCAATAGATGGCCTGATTTTCAAAAGAGTTGGTAACTCGCCATTCCCATTACCAGAAAGTATCAATGCTAGAAAAACACAAATGTCCTGCCTTTTTCACACGTACTGAAAACCTCCTCCTCCATGTCACATCAGCCAAGCCAGACACAGTGGGTTACACCACTGGCTACAGCAAGAGTGCTTTGGTACAGCTAGTTATTGCTTGCATACTCATTGTTCTCTCTTTCTCTTTCTAAACAGGAGTTATCCACTCTGTCAGAAGCAGCCGCATTTAACCAATGGATTGATGTAAGTATACTTTATGGTTGATTTTTTTCGGTATGTTCAAGTTTGCAGAAATACATGAGCGAAATAGGAACCTCACAACAATATTCTCATCACACAGCGGAGGCCCAAGCTCTGGAAAGGCAGAGTGCCTTTTCCCACCCGTTACAGTGAGGCTGATCAGCTGGTTCCCTACTTCTGCCTGAAAACCAAATTCTGATCCCAAATTCAGGCAAGCGAGGAAGCTCCATAAACAGAAGAGCAAGTTACAAGCCCATTCTTTGAGGCAGGGGGCTACGTAAGCCATGACTTACTCTCTACAGAAATATATTGCAGTCCAGGGTACAAGCAGAGCTTGAACATGCACCTAAGTGGCTCCTTCCAACTTCCCTCATGCAATAAAACTACAAGTAAGTGGGGAGGGAAGGCAATGTATTACCATCCCCATTTTCTCTGTGCCCTGTGCCAGGAAAACACAACCGTATGGCTGGTCACTGTGCTGCTCCCACAGCAAGCAAGGAGGAAAGAAATTCAATCTGTGCAGCCTTGACTGAGGTGCAGGACATGAAGGAAGAGATTAGTTTGCTTGTCTTCAGATTAGGGAAAAAAACATCAATTTAGATGGAAAAAAAAAAGTTATAGATAGATTGTTACTGTCTAGTTTTTATTTTCACATGCTATCATCTATTACAAGGGCAGCAGTAACATTTGAGGTCCTACCCCACTGTGGTTGGCACTGTATGAATAAAGATCAAAACGAGCTTCTCCCACAAAAAGCCTAAAACCTAAGTACAAGAAGTGTATAGCAAACCTGGCAAACAGAAAGGAACAGGGGTATGTTAATGAATAGCATCAGAAGCAGAAGTCACAGCATATTAGCTGCTTTCACACTTTTCAAAGTTAGACAGCTTGGGATCATTAAAGCACCCAATTGCAACAGGGACCTCAGGGAGCTGCCTAAAAGAGAGGCCAGTGTGGCTATTTAAATTAGTTATCTGCCTGGCCCTGGGCTCAGGCTGTAGCACTGGACACTGTGAAGAGAAACTAATGAAGTTAAAGAAATGAGCACAACAGGAAAGACTGTTCACCTGCTAATGTGCTCTTTAGAAAATTAAGGAGGGGAGGAGGGAATCCAGGAGCATATTCTGCATGATCTATTGAAGCAGCAATGTGGAAATTTCTGCTACATTTCAGAGAAATGGTATTCCTTAAATTAAATAATGGTAGCTACAAATATGAGCAAAATATGGCGGTATATCCATCTGAGGAGTTTTTAACTTCATACTTGAGCAGGAATGTGATGTTTACCACTTTTCATAACCAAATATTTTTCCTGCAGGCCAGGAAGGATGAGAAAGAGAAGTCTGTTGCTATTTCTATATTTAAATATTTGGAAGGTGACAGTGATGAAGGCTAGAAAGAAAGATGAGCTTAACAGAGACAAAATTCCCAGCTATTTAAGGGAGCTGATTCCCTTCTTGACTTAAAACCCAGTATGGGTATTGAAGGGCTATCCAAAACAAGCCAGCTTCCAGGCAGCATACCAGCTGTAAAAGGGTAGAGCCCAAGCTCATATTGCTCCTTCAAGTTTTGCAGTATCAAAAATGGCAACTTGTAGAGCCTGTGAAAAGTTTGGAGAACCACATCTTCAGCAAGATCACATTCAAATCTTTAACTGTCCTTTTTCTACCCCACCAAAAAAAAAAAATAATCCACGCAACGGGACAAGTCCTCTCCAGTGGAGGCTCTCTCCATCCTTAAGGCAGATAAAAACATACGGAAAATCAATCAGGCCATGCATACTATAGAGACCACATCCCCTATCTAAAATTAGAGCTGTCAGCAGCAAGCCCCACTGGAGTGCTAGTGGGCACAGATATCACTTGGACGTCATGAAAAATCCCAGCCATATTAAATAGTCTTATTCCAATAGGGAACATTGTGTCATGTGAGTTTCTTATTTCATAGTTCATAATCCTTCTATCTATTAAACAGCATGGAGTGCTCAGTAAGAGCAGGTTACTTGAAGTTATCAGTAACCAGTAGTATTTATCACTTAGTAGCACTAGGTGTGGTTTGGGGTTTTTTGTTGTTGTTTTCTTTGGTTTTTTTAACATTCAAGCACATAAAACAGAATCCACGAGACAGACTAACTCTTGTGGGAGGCAACTTATATGTTTCCTGATAAAAAAACTCTGACCTAAACATTGCTTCTGCCCTTTAAATGCTAGCAATCTATTCTGTAAAAAATAGACATTCATTTACCATTTTTGTACAGCTCTAAATACTTTCGTTCAAGTCATTGCTCAGTATAATAGTTTTTCCTCTCCAGGCCGGTCACAAAGCATGTCACATACTCCACCTTGCTAAGAAGTCACTAGCTGCTATTTATAGATCGTTCTCAAGATGAATTATTTTACACTCTTTCATGCAGGAGGCCAAGATAAACTCGATGTTGTCCACCACCTCAAACCTAACTGTCCTTGTGCCTTCTCTTCAAGCAATTGAAAACATGGATGAAGATGAGAAAGTATTTTGGATGTCAAAGAGTAACATCCCGACTCTACTGAAGTACGTTAAACATTTTGGGTTTAGGGGGTTTTGTTAATTAATTGCTTTCCATTCCAAACAAGACTTTGGTTTGAAGCCTCTAAAGCAAGACAGCTCTTACATTTTTAAAGGGAGGGACACAGGATTCCCCTTCTAGATACAGTGGTATAAATCTTTGTAACAGTTCCACTGAAAACAAAGACGTTATTTGTATTATGTCAGAAATGTTTAAAGGCCAAGCTAAGATCAGAACATAGCTGAACTAGGTATTGTACAAACAATTCCTGCTCTAAACCAGTTTTAGACACACTAAGCATATTTATCTGAGAAAATACAAAACCTTCAAATCCAGTTAATTTCCTTTAGGTATCATGTATTGACAGGAGCTTACAGCTGTGCTGATTTCCAGAATTTATCGTCCTCTGACATGCTGCCAACATCTCTACAGAGCAACTTCCTACACTTGTCTAAAGAAAATGGGGTGAGATGACCTGCAAACCACTGTGGTATCATACATCAAACCCTGACTGTCACTGCCGCTGACTTTCTTGTATTACAAAGCCACACAGACATTATGTACCTGTATTTAAAAAAAAAAAGACCATGTCACAGAATTAAAGGAATAGATCAATTATATTGGGCCCTCTGGGAGAAACATTAACTTGATTTTCTCTACTGCTTTACCTAGCTGAAATTTGTCCACAATATTATTTATTCCTAATGTCCCAGTAGCTGCTGCAAATGCTAAAGAGCCTTGTAGCCAAGCGGAAGTGCAGTCCCTGTCTGCAACAGCCTCTGTGAACTAATTTAAGACGAAGAGCATAAAGAAAAGCCAGTAACTTATTTTAGGGAACTGGGAAGGTAGGAGGAAGCAGTGAAACCGCGCACATGTCTACATGCGCAACTTGATAGTCCCAAACCACCCGAAGGTATTTTTAATGGTAAATAACTACAACTGACAGCCCTTCCCCCTCAGCCTTTGTATTTAGTACTCCATCTTCTGAGGAGGATTTTCTGGTACATTCAAGCACTTCATCTCCATTAACGGAGGGAAAAGTTCCCCTTGCCTCCATGCCCCAAGGGAAAAAATCACGAATGGGGTTCTTCAAAGCTGCACAGACATGGGAGTGTGTGATTTGGCACAGGAGCATATCCTGCCCTGGGGCGGGGATGAGTAACCCACTCCGAGTAACCAGCCCAGTGCAAGCAACCCCATGGCTTTGCCGATGTGCATTCAGGGAACAGCACAGAGTCCCAAACTCGCCTTTCCTGCGCACAGCTCCCTGAGGGTCACCCAGCCTCCCGTGAGGACTGGCACAAGCGGAGCTGTAGAAGGGCCCCAGGCAAGCATTTGGGAAGCTGTGGAAATCCATGGAGTGAAGTGCTGGGAAAACAACACCATCGCAAAGCGAAAACAAACCCTCTCTCCTCTCCCTCTTTCAGAACCTCACCCTCGAGGGTGCTCACATCGTGGCTGGCGACATCGCATCCACAAATGGCATCATACACGTCATTGATAAGGTATACAGCCACATAGGCAGGATTTGTTCCTCTGCACCACGAGCAGTGGGAAATAATTAACAGCTGTTGAAAAAAAAAGTATTTGCACAGAACAGCATTTTGTCCTGTATCTGGTCCATGCAGCTGCAACCACAGCACGTACACGTGCACTGACATGGGATATCTGCTCCCTTTTCAGGTTCTCACCCCGCTCCGCAGCACCGTCATGCCAAGGCTGCTGGCCCGCCTGGAGCAAATGCCTGATTACTCCATTTTCAGGGGCTACATTATTGTAAGCTTTCACATCCTTTTAAGAATAGAAGTGGTTCTCTGCTTTATTTGCGTTTGGACCGGTGTCAGACTATCAGTGGTCATTCTGCTTTCTTTTTATGTGTTTCACAACAGCAATACAACCTGGCAAATGAAATAGAAGCTGCAAACACATACACAGTCTTTGCCCCAAATAACGATGCCATAGAAAATTACCTAAGGGATAAAAAGTCAGCTACTCTGGTACGTATTACTCACAAGACTTGTCTTAAGAACTCAGTGTCTCATCTCAGTTTCAAGGGCATGGATTGAGAGGACACAGAAATAGGAAGAGGGATTTGTTTTCCATAAATCCAGTAAGTTTGGTTTTCCTTTTAAAATGAGAGGAGTTGAGGAGGGATGGGTCCACCTATATTTTCCTGGCTTGCTGGAAGAGCCCAGCTATTTGTTCTGGGTTTTGTCCTTCTCTAGATTAAAACCATGCTGATAATATCCAAGACATTTAATCAGTAGACTTTTTTGGTTTTTGTTTTTTTTTTTCACAAAGATGATCAGTACAGGAATGACCAGGAATTACACTGAAATGTGTTTCCTAGGTGAACAAGTCCAGTCTCCTATCATCACTGGCAACGTCATCATTAATAATGCCACAAAATACTCTGACTCTTTCTTAAAACTATCCAAATGCTTGCTCTGTCATTCCTATAGGAATGTTATTGCCCAGACACCTTCTGCAGACTGTTTCTAATTCCAGTTTACAACCACTGTTAGCCAGTCCCAGGGCTTAGAAAAATTTCTGAAATTTTCCTGGATAGAAAAACTTCCTTGAGCAAACCCTATTGCTTCTACCCACTCCTGGGAGTCCCACCCCAGGCTCATGCCTGACCTGGCCATGAGCTCCTCCTACTCACACAGACATGTCCATCCCATCTCCCCTGACAACATCAGTGCTCGTGCCCAGAGCTAGTTTATATTATTCGGACAGCACACCTCTGGCCAGTTTATACCCCTTTATTCTTATGCCAGCAATATGCTTTAGCTGAAACAACTTTCTCTCTAGCATTTGTGCCCTGACATATTTACAAGGCCAAACAGCCTTCTCAATCCTGTCAGTCTCCTCCCAAGATAAGCTATCAGTTTCCTGCATCATCCCAGCACCTTAATTCACATTTGCTCCAGTTTGAAACAGCTTTATCCAACATCTGTATCAAGAGCCATACCTTGCAGAGGAAGCTTCACCCATGACTTGCTCAATGACATTAATACTTCCCTGCCTCTTCCATAAATATTTACCCTGCTGCACTCCTTCCCTACTTTCACGGTCTCCATTTACAGCCAGGAAGCTGAGGAGCACAGAGTTCAAATGACTCATCCCAAAACATTTCTTACCAACCGGTAGGCTCACAGCAAAAGTCCTGCTTGCTGTCTCACTGGAAGAATTCACACATGATCAAGCTATGTCTGCTCAAATGACTTTTGAACGCTATTTTAGTTGTTTTGTGACACAACATCACCATTTCCGCATCACTGTAAGAAGCATTTACAACAAACTTTGAGAGACACGAAGGACATCAATCCTGTTGGATTCAGATTACACACACAAGAAATCCTTCTCATTTCCACTACTTACCAATGTTTCTTCTGTCTGTCTTCCATCCTCCCAACCTTGCCTGGTGTGGCAACCTGACAAAGGAAATCGGAAAACAGTAATGTTAAGCCTGCCTAAGCCTTATCCTCTTTATGAAACACCTTGAGAGAAGTCAGAGGGAAGAGCTCAGCACAGGGAAGAAACCCCCATTTCTTGGCCTTGATGAAGCAAGTTTTCATTCTCACTCTGCTGGTGATTAAAGACTGAAATGAAGATGGATAAGAGTTAACTTTTCCTCCAAAGCATCCAAGTCAGGAGGATTAAATAGGGTTGGACACTGACGGAGATTAAATCTATCTTAATTCCCACCTTACCTACAAATATTTCTTTGTCAAATCTGTAGAAATTAAAATAGAATGGGTCCCACCAGAAGAGATGTAAAGACCTATTACTTCACCCTGTGGGTAAAGCCAGGTAACATCACAGATCTTGCAACCTGGGCTTGCTTAATGCTTTCACACACTTTTGAAGGAGCAGAAGAGTGAGAAGCAGTATGAACATTCAGAACAAGGAGATAGCAGGCATCAGGATTCCCACAAGCACTTTTTATCACAAAGATAGAGCTGCAGCAGCACTATGTCTGTTGGCTAGGCAGCTCCTAAACCCTCCAAATGCCCCAGCTTCTCTCACATCTACAAATCTCTCACAAACACATTCAACTTCTGCTTCCTCCTACAAGTTAAGGAGGTGTGGCTCTAACACTATTGACTGAAGATGACTTTGAAGATATTAAAAAAAAAAATACGATACATTACTATAAACATTCATCTATAGGTGATACAGGAATTCCCAAAGGAAGAAGGAATGGGTATGTAGAAGATCGTAAAAGCACCGAGTAGAAAAGTAAAGAAGTAAAGCAACTTTTGATGTCAAATGAACTCATGAAGTTCAGAGTCCTAAAAAGTCATCTGACTAACTTTTCCCTGAATCTGTTATACCCTTTGAGAAAAGTTACCTCTAATAACTTTTCATGTTTTGTTACATAACTCTGAATTTAATTGTGTTTTTGCAGGATGAAGGCCAAATCCTCTATCACATTGTGCTGGATGAGAAGCTCCTGAAGAACAACCTGCACAATGGCATGCACAGGGAGACCATGCTAGGGTTTTCCTACCAGGTTGGGTTCTTCCTCCACAACGGCCAGGTACTGCTGTCTGCACTTACTTGGAGAAACAGGTTTCCTGCTTTTTATGAATCCAGCTTCAACTTTAGAGTAACATGCAGTCAAAAGGAGCTGTGCACCCCCCATTAGGTTCTAGGATATAATAGGCCAAAAGTTGTCACTCAGATGCCATGCCCCTCTCAGACCTGCTTAATTCATGTCCCCTTAAAGGGATCTTTGACTGAATTTTATTTCAATTGTGCTGTTCACATTTAGCATTGCATTTTAGAAGATACTGTGGTGGACATCTGTCTCTAGCAGCTACAAGTCTGCATCACAAAGCAGTCATTAATCTGATTTCCAAGAGCTATTAGAAACTTCAGTTTCTTCAGTTATAAGACTGCCTTCAGTTATAAAACATTAATTCTATTTTTTTGTGTATTTACTCCACTTTCAATCCTAAGAGCTCGAAGCACTGGGCAACAAATATGAATTGGCTTTCAACACCACTCATGGGAAAATCAGGCACAGCTAGATTAAGTGGCACACCCAGTTCTGTGGCACAGCCAGGAAGGGCACTTGGTCTTCCTCCTCTGTCCCAGAGCTCCCTCTGGGCACAGGCAAAGGAGGACAGAAAGCTTTTGACCAAAGCAGTCTCAGCCCTGCTGTTTGCTCTGCCCACGGCAGAGCCTTGGAAAAGCATCAGCTCATGGGGCTGTTGCTGTGAGGGCACAACAGGACTGTGGGGTAGCAGTGAGATGATTAAAGTCCTCCTTGAAGGAACAGCTGCTGGGAGGGCTTCCTTGAAGGTCCTCACTCCCCACAGACACCAAACCCAGCTCTTGGTTTGCTTTAGGCTCCTTCTTCAAACCTTTACACCCCATGGTGGAAAAAGCTGCTCTGCCAAATTCTGTTGCTAAGAAACTTCAATAAGCTGCAAGTCATCTCACGCCATCCAGCCACTAAGGTCTTAAATGCAGCAACTGGGATGTGAGCAAGTGCTTGAAGTTAGCTATGTTCGTCGGCTTTCCTGAAGTGAGACTTGCACATTGCTCCTTCTTTCACCTGCTACTGCTCCAGTTACCATATAGCTACCAAACAGCTCTGCTGCTTTCTAATGGATTGCATTTCTTCTGCAGCTGTTCATAAATGATGCGCCTATAAGCTATACAAATGTTGCAACAGACAAAGGAATTATTCATGGATTGGGAAAGGTCCTGGAAATCCAGAAGAACAGATGTGACATCAATGATACCGTGATCATCGTAAGTCATTCTGTTCATGTAGATGCTTAAAGGCCCATCAGAGAGGTCTATAGCCGAATACAGCTCAAACATATAGGATACGTGACACTGTATTTCCCAGTAAGGAATGCACACACACTTTCCACAAAGAATATTCCTACCTGGAATTCTATTAAAGCATCTATTAAGACAGCTTTGATCCTACAATTGCTGTACTGACAGCCTAGATAAAATATAATCAAAGTAGCAGAGGAATAAGCAATTCCTGACAATTAATTTTCAGAAAATAATAGTAATGCACTATTCTAATATATCTCCTTAGCCAGGCCGCTTGTTTGTAAAGTAAACAAGTGGGGAAGAAAATGGAAAATAAGATATTTTTTAGTACAGAAATGATCTTCTTTTCATTCCAAGTGTAGAATACCATTGCACATACACATGAACTCCTCATACCTTCTGAGTAAAGCATTCTCCCTCTTTTGTTCATTGTACATATGAAATATAAATGAGTTTACATTCCTCTAAAGAATAGGATGTGATTTCCTCAAACTGTCAGAGAAAGATTTCCTTTGTCTTTTCTCCTGAGTGAGTCAAATAGGACAGCAAGCAGGCAGCTTATCTCCTTTTTTATGGAGCATGCAACAAACTAGACGAGGAAGAAAAAGTGAGACTTGTGCTTCAGTTAAAGCAAATTTAACAGGCACAGACTTTTGCAGCTTATTTTCCTCGTGGTACAGTCCCATATTTGAGTATATGTCACTCAAGGCCTTTCCCCTGCTTTGCTCTGTCAGGTCCTTAGCACATAGTTCTTTGTTTTCCCATGCAAAATTATTTTCCCTACTAC
Source organism: Chlamydotis macqueenii (assembly GCF_036417535.1). Classification (NCBI taxonomy): domain Eukaryota; kingdom Metazoa; phylum Chordata; class Aves; order Otidiformes; family Otididae; genus Chlamydotis; species Chlamydotis macqueenii. The sequence goes on along the minus strand of NC_141556.1, from coordinate 61,666,177 downwards.
GTTCAAATGCAGCAACACACTTAAACGTTCTTTTAAGCCTTGCTGACTGTACATGAGCAAAGATTCACACGCACGTATAGCACAGGACATACATGAGGTACGAGGTTCCGGTTTCCAAGCTCCCCTTGCACCACAGGCAAACTGTGCGAAGTTCAGGATTTGCCTCTTACTGTGCTTTAGATGGGAGGCCTTTGGGAAGCATCGCTTTAAAAGAGCACGGAGAAATATCCAAAAGAGCTTTCCCTCTCCTTCCCCTTGGGAGAAGGCTTCCCATGGGATGTCCCTACAGACCCACTGGTAGGGATGTTCTTCCTTGCTGAGCAGTGCAGCTACTCCCATCACCTTTACCAAAGGGGTTATCCTGAGTATGCACCCAGAGGGCTAGGTTTAGAAATATATCTGGAAAATATGCATTTTCTATAAAACAACCTGTCTGCAGCTTTAAACAGTCTGTTAACTAACTCCCATTTGTGTTGCTTAAGGAAAAGTGCAGAATTTGTTCACAGCCATCAAGTTGTCCCCCAGGAACAAAAGAAATAGTAAGTATTTTATCATCAATGCTAATTTTTTTAAAAGTCAAAACTGAGCATAGATGCATTCAATCCTGGTTTTAATGTAATTGCTTCAGTTTCAACAAAAGTTATTGCAGTTACTTCAGCCTGCTACATACATTGCTTACAGCCAATAGACACAATCTGCTCTGAGAGCAAGGTAGCAGAATCAAGGACAGCTTAAAGATTGTTTTATCTTGATAGACTAGTTTCTAGTATGCACTGGGACAACTGAAGACTCCTCAAACTGTAAAGGTCACCTCTACCATGCAAAACTGAAGGAGTTGAACATGGTCTGGAGCATACTCGCTACAGGAGGAATTGCAGAAGCAGCTTTGAGCCCTTCAAAACAGAGATGTTCAGAAGGGCAAACTCAACCTGTCCCCAGCAATATGCTGTGAGTTATGGTCACAAGGAGACTTTGGATGCCCAGGCCCAACACATGAGAACTGCAGATATTTAGTGAGTCCCTGTCAACCACGATACGACCTAGAGTTTCTCAGCATCTAAATTTATCTGGGAAAGCCCCTCTGTTGGGATTACATAAGCATATTTTCCTTTATTATTATTTATTTTTAATTAATTACGCCAGTAATAGGATTCTAAAGCATATCAAGTCCCGTCCACCCCATTAAGGTAATTGGCTGGCAAAGGCAAACTGAAGTGCTCATGGGTAAAACTCAAAAGCATTAACATTTCCCTTTACAATGAACAGCTGGATGGATGCTTATCTCAATCTCCTTAACAAGCGTACAATGAGACTGGCAAGCCTTCTTTGGCATGTAGTTTTTTTCCCAGCTGTGTCCAGATCTGGAAGATGATGTTTCAACAGCTGTTTTTGCAGAACTTTGGCACTCAGTTTTCCAAGAGGAGTTAGGAAGAACAGGAAATGTGTCAGATAATAAAAGAAATGTTTGTCAAACTTCAGGAAAAAAAGATCTGTTCAATTCTGAGCAACGGCAGTATTAGACACGTCTTTAAAATGCCACACTGAGGGCACTGAGTTAAATTGATCATATGTTAGCTAGAAAAAAATCATTTACCTAACGTATTTTTATTTCTAGAAGTATTTCCTTCCTTTTCATTGTGAATGTGTGAGTCAGTGCACAGCATGCATAAAGTTAATGTCCTGTTTTTAAAAACATCTGAAAGTAGCTGATCGATATCACCCAGAAGTGCAGCTGTTTCTTCAATTATTGTTCAGGCAGGGGAGAAGAAATACTGTGTCCTCTCAGAAAACAACATGAGATTGTACACCATCCAGATCGGGTGCCAGCCAAAGTGTGCCAAAACCATCATTGTGAGTAGTACACCGTTTCTCTTGCAGTAACGGCCAGGAACCCCCATCCCTGAAGCTCACCCTCCTCATAATCCCCACTAAACACACCCAGCATGTCAAGGTGGTCCCTGACAATGTATTTATTTGCCTTCATTCTGGATGCAGCAGAGATTGGAAGGTTAAAGGCTGCTGATAGCTGCAGCATAGGAAGAGCATAGGAAGGTGATGTGGTGCAGAGGGAGGCACAGGTTTGGGAAGGGTAACCCCATGCTTGTCCCTAGCATTCCGATCCACCTTTTCCCTGCGGTGGTGGAGGGCACCTGGGTCCCACCAAGGACGTGTGGTGGCAGCCTGAGCCCCAGCACATTAAGGAGCATGGCCAGAGACCAGCACAGCTGAAGTGCTGCTAAAAATCCAGATCTCCAGTTCACCCCCACCCAGCAGCAGCCCCAAGAGACGATATCCAGCAGCCACGTGCTTGCTGCCACGCTTGCTACCCTAACCCTGACCCTCAGCACACCGTTTCTGGATTTCCAGACGAGGGAGTGCTGTGCGGGTTTCTTCGGGCAGCAATGCCAGCCCTGCCCAGGGAAAGCAGGGAACGCCTGCTTCGGAAACGGCATCTGCCAGGATGGCATCAACGGCACAGGCACCTGCGAGTGCGGAGAGGGGTTTGTCGGTACAGCCTGCGAAAGCTGCATCGAAGGCAAATACGGCCGCAACTGCGATCAAGGTACTGAGCATCCCTGAACCACACCAGCACCTTCACTATTCTTGTCAGATGTCAAAACCTTCCCCTTAGGTCTTGTAACCATGTCCATTCTAGATCCTAGAAAGGTACATCACTTTCAGAGTAATAGGTCAGTCTTAAAATCATCATTAACCTCTTCTGTTTCCCCATTATGGTATTTTCTCTCTACGCCCTTGTTTGGGGACAGTGCCTGACACACTACAGGCTTAGAACAGCATTCAGAGAGAATAGTCCTGTTTAGAACTGCTTTTTCACCAATGCTTTCCCATTAAAATACAATTTCAGTTCTTGTATTTGGGAACAGAGGAAAGATAAGCATATTTTTAATTTAGATTTATTCTGTAAGTAGAAGCCAATAGGCACAAGCCAAAGCATTTCTTGAAATAGCCTAGAGTAGAAGGTGCCATCAGCAGATATCTGGGCCATCCCTCCTGCCCTTCCTTCCCCTCACTGCCTTGCTGCGCACACTGCTACCCTGCCCAGGGACAGTGGTTTCCTCCCATCTCTCCCCACAGCATGCGCTTGCATCCATGGGAAATGCAGCAGCGGGATCGATGGGGACGGCTCCTGTGAATGTGACGTTGGCTGGAGAGGGGTGACGTGTGAGACTGGTGAGCGTGCTCCTCCTTTTTTTTTTCTGGGGCGCAAAATGAGCATTTCAGGAAATGCCAGAACTACAGCCGTGATCAGATCCCAGATATCCCAGACCAGATATCCAACAGCTCCCCACATGCGGGTGGGAAATACGGGCAACCTCCCTGTGCTATGGCAATTAATTACAATATTAATAGAGAGCCAGCTGAGATACTGCCCATGAGAAATAAATGCCTTACTTATGCCCTGTATCTGTTCCCAAAGAATATCCCATTTGTTAAGGCTATGTATTTTGCAGAGCAGAGTTACCTGGCACATTTTGATCCTCAGATCAAAAGCCTCTGAAGTGCTTCAATAAGTTGATTTAGCTATACAACACTGGATATTAAATTATGTTCTTGCTAATACAATAAAAATTAATTAGCAAATAAATCATTTTGTGTTGGTTTAATGCAGCTCGATATCCAATAAAAATATATTTTAGTTAGACATAATTAAAATGTATTAAATAACTATTTCAGAACTCTACATATAATAGTATAAAATAAAAAATCATATAAGCACATTAATAATAGCATTCAATATCAGTTTTAAATTTGCCCAGAGAAAAAATAGTAATGATATGAACTTTATGGTTAGAGTTGCTATAGTTGCAACATCTGAGCAAATTTCAGTTCCTTTAGAAAACCTACACTTACATAATTAAACTAATAATGTGCAAAGTGAATCAGACTAAGTACAGAGAAATGACAACAGCTGAAATGGTTTCCTGGCAGTATGTTGACATGCCTCTTCCTCACAACTGAATTTAAGTGGCACCCACTAATCTCTACAGATGGAGTCTCCATACAGACAGGGAGCATAGTTGTCTGCTGCAGAACTCTTAACAGACTTCAGCTTTGCATGGTGGGAACAAAAGATTGGGAAACTAGAAGGATCTTGACCCAAAAGGTTCTGACCCCTGTTTCTTTTTTTTTTTTTTTCTCTTGCAGAAATCAAAGATGATGCATGTAATGCCTCATGCCATACCAGTGCTAAGTACGTATGAAATCCAATTATTTGGAGGAGAGGGGAGAAAAATGGGATCTCTTGCAAGGCAAAAAGCATAGTCCATCTTGCTCTTTATGAAGACTTCTCAGGAGCATAGATAATGCTCATGTTTTTTGCCACAAAGATAAGGAGCAATGTTATTGTAACATATTTGGTGATGAGGTCAAAAAGTTCAAAACATGCATTCTAAAACGGGAAACAAATGGGATTTTAGGGGGAGTGGGGGCAGAGGGAGACATCCTACCATGCAGTATACAAAGAAACAGAGCCTGCAGCACTAAAGAGAACAGGAGGCCAGGGCAAGACTGATCACAAAATAAGGTTTCTGAGGTGAGCTTTATCTGGTCTTCCTATTTGCCCCATCCACCACAACATACACAACTGAGAAATGCCATTGGCACTAGGGACTTGATTTGACCAAAAAGAGCTGCATTTGACAAGAAACAGCTCAGCTCTTCACATCAAAATATTTAAAAAAAAAAATGCTCTCAGCAGTCCAGCACCAATACTGGGACACTAGCCAGTTTTCAAAGGAGAAAGTCACCCCCACTGAGCCATTTACTGAAGCACACCCACATCCCATCATTGACCGGATAGCAAGATTTCCATAACCTGAAATATCTAAAGAACAAGGAAAGATAGCTGGAAAGTCACCTCATTTTCAGCCACAGCTCCTCCACAGGAGCAGAGAAACCTTTTTCCCACATGTTTATACATCCACTGCCATACCTCTGTAGGTAGAGGGGTAGGCACAGGCATGGCAGGAGGTGGGGGAAGTGACTGGGCTGACTGTGCTCTGATGATGTCCCTGGGTGACAGCAGGGAGCAATCCCTGCACTATGCAGAACTCATGAGGCAGTAAAGCCATGCAGGCTGAACTGTCCAAAAAACCTCAAACTTGAACCCAGGAGACTCAGACGCCTGGCTCCCACCCTTGCACATCAGTTCTGTTACGTCCCTCAATAAATTGTGGGCACAGAAACAAAAATTTCTGTGCAGTTTTTGGGTGAGCAGGCATGCAAATTCTGAGTTCTGCATGAAAAAAATACAACACTCGATGGCCAAAGCATGCATTTTTAATACTTAAAATAATACATTAAAAATTCATTTGGAAAGCTTGGTCCAGCTAGGTTTTATGGCTGTAATTACATCATACCCTATGGTTAAATGCCTTGTTAGTTATGTGATGTTACCTTCAGAACAATGCACAAAAAACAAGGGCTGTACAGAAGGCCTGCTTTCTTTTCTTTTAAATGTCATCTCCCTCTTTTACTTCTTTAGCTGCCGTCTCCTATCGAATGGCACTGCCTATTGCCAGTGCGCAGCTGGATTCGAGGGGAACGGGACGTTCTGCACAGGCAAGTGAACTTTGTTTTTTTCCAAAAGGGAAGAAACATTCTCGAAACACTCTGGTCATGGTGGAGCTGATGAGAGATGAGCACTTCCCTAGGCACCAGTTATAAAACAAGAATTGCTGCCAGTTTGCTCACAACAAATCAGAGCCCAACAGGTGCAGATTCATAGCAAACAAAGGGCTCAAAATCTCCAAGCTGTGGGGCATTGTGCTAAAGGAGAGCAGAGAAAAGGGAACGTGCTGTGCACAACCCAGGCCCCATTGTTTGCAGAGTAACGAAACCTGGATTGTGACTTTTACTCCTTTTCCCAACAAAGGCCAGCAAAGGGAGGCTAATTCAGAGTACAATAGCACTTCCAGCTCTTGGAAGCTGTATAGCCCTACCATTCCCTCAGCTTTCTGGGGTGGCACAGATTTCTGGGGTGGTAAAATCAACTTCTTCAGAGTACAGAGATCTGAGAGACCCTCCGAGAGGGGCAATAGCAGCTTATCCTAGGTGTCCCTCCAGCCTTACAAAACAGACCACTTCCAGCTACAGTGATGGTAATTAATTTTACAGTTGTTTTACTTAATCTTTAACTGATTAAAATACTAATTCTCTTAGGAACAGAAGCATATTTGTCTACTTACAATAGCTGGCAGGGTCCTAATCCAAGATATTAGCACTTTTATTCTGGCTGCTTTCATTTTCTCTTCTGGCACAAATCAACCAAATCCATTTTAATCTGCTGGTGGGAAATTCCCCATGTGCAAGAAGAGATGGGTGACCTGTGTCACCCATTGTGGCTCTGTGCTCACCCTTATTCCCCAATGTAGGATTCCCAGGGAAAACCAGTTACGGGACAAGTCATCCCCCCAACCCCCAATCTGACTGTTACAGCTCCTGAAACAGTAATTTGGCATCATTTGAGGAAATAATAATAATAATAATAATAATAATAATAATAATAATAATAATAATAAAGCCATGTTTGGGCTGATTTGATTCACACTGAATATCAGAAAAGGCTCCCTCCCTGCTCTGGGAGTAACGCAAGCAATCTCAATTTGTTAGCCTCTGACTCATTCAGAGCTGGAGAAATGGCACAAGTATCCATCTGAATAAAAACTTTTTGTCACAGGAGAGGGGGCTGGGTGGTATTGCACTCTAGGCCTCCTGCAAGATTCGGCCATTTGATATGCGTGCAGAAAAAGGCAAGCTAAGGGAAAGCTTCAAATGGCCATTTAACCTAGAGAAGAGCATGAAGGTCTCTTTTTTGGTGCTTGGTTGAAATGGATAGAATTGGAAGATGGGAAGTTACTGAAAGTCAGTCCTGGATGAATTCTTATCTTCCATACTGGAAGCATCTTCTCAGCTTTCCGTCTTATAATCAATAAGACGTATTAAATATCTGGCACTAATGAAGTATATGGTCTCTTAAATCAGAAAGGACCTGTGCCAAGAAAATGTTAGCAAATTCCTTTAAAAGAAAGAGACAGCTTAACCTGAAAAGCGAAAAGCCATTTAAGCACATTGGTTTAATCTGGGTTGTTGTCACTGTTCAGCTATTGATGCTTGCGAGACCAGCAATGGTGGCTGTTCTGCCAAGGCAGAGTGCAGAAGAACAACACCTGGCAATAGAGTGTGCGTCTGCAATGCGGGGTACACTGGTGATGGAATAGTTTGCATCGGTAAGTGTTTGCAATGTCTCATATATTGCAAGGAGGGAAGCTACCAGAGCGAGTTTTCCTGTAGGTGGAAGAATGGCACTATGACCCAGAAGTGCCATTTCCCAATACTATAGACCCTGATGCCAAAGGCATCTCTACCTGCCATGTGCTTGATACTGCTTTGCAAACAATGCAACTACAGCAGTGTAGCGTGACACCAAAGCTTGTTTTAAAAGATCTGCCTCTCAACAAGGATAGCCCCATCTTCAGCAGCTGGATACACTTCACGCTCCTCTGACCATTGCAAACTTTTAAGACTTTTAGACATTGTTGTACTAAACCTCCCCGGGTATGGTTTTAGAAATGCTGACGGCAGGGTTTTAGCCTTCACCAAGACAACTGCAAGACCTACACTGAGGTATTAAGTAGCTAAGGGAATGAGTTTCATGGATTCACAGTTGTCATAAATCTACATTCCTGGTACACTTTACTTAAAATTCTCCCTTCTTGGGTTTTCAGAAGTCACTCTTTTTTTAATTACACTGTTTCTGTTTTATAAAGAAATCAACCCTTGTCTGGAGAACAACGGTGGATGTGACAGAAACGCAGAATGCACACAAACTGGACCCAATCAAGTGAGTACTTTGTCACTGCAGAAAAATAAGAGTGGCCGAGTGTTTACAGTTGGGTAAAGAAAGATTTGCCCAACTCAACTTTGCTTTCAAAGGGAAAAGTGGATTTCATAACAAAAATTCTGAGAAGTATATGCTTCCGTCAAAAAGGTATTTGAGGGGGTGTGTGGATAAACACGAAAAATTTAATTTCAGTAAAAGAAATCCAAAACTGCAGAGGAAAGCAGTGTTTTGCTGTTTCAAGTGGTTGGTTTTCTCCTTTGGGAGGTTTCCATGCATGCATGTTTTCTGTTTTTGCTTTGTAGGCAGTATGTAATTGCTTGAAGGGATACTCTGGAGATGGTAAAAGATGCACATACATCAGTCTGTGCTCACAAGTAAGTATCCGTTTAAGGAGAATATTTAAGGCCTTCTTATAATCATTACTTTTGGGTTTTGTATGCATTGAAAACTAAGTCAGATAAGCCCAGATTCAACTTATCTTAACCTAGCTACTTTTTAAGTATGCTTGGTTCAGTCCCTGGCTTTAGTGCTGTCACTATTTTAGAAGCTAAGTATGCAGTAGGGGCTTTTTCCTGGACCACAGCCCACACATAACACACTCATCACTGAGTCTTTAAACAAAAAAAAAAAACCCACTTCAAATTAGATCTAGAGAAACAGACCCTAGTCTGCAGTGGTAAAATATAAGTCATATCTTCTCAGCAAATTTTTTTGTCATTGCTAGAGTTCATATAAAAAGCCACTATTTAAATTTGTGTTTGGGACACAGAGGGCTTACCAACATTTCAATTACTATTTTTAAAAAATGCAGTTTCTAGATGAGACAATTAAAGAGCTTAGTTCAAATGATAAGAAAGAGAAGCGTGATCTACTACCTGTTACTTGTAATGACCAGAAAAAAAAAAACCCTACAGGTTTGTTGATGCTCAGGGGTCAGTTCTAGCTGTTCTAGGACCCAGGTGAATGGGAACCAAAGAGAATAATCTACAGTAGATCAAAACGCTGATTTAGTTTTAATATTCTCCTGTCATTAAGCCCTCTGGCATGATTTGGAACTGTCTCTGTGCAGCCTGAATGAGAGAAATCATCAAGCGTTAGCATACACATCCCCTCCTCAGTCTGAAATCTTTCTAGCCTCATCAGAGTACCAAGTCCTCACATTGCTGGGTCATTACCAGTGAAATCCGTAGTGGGGCAAAGAGTTACTGAGGAGCCTGGGCACGCCTGGGCTCCTACCCTGGAGTAGGTATTTCCAGCAGAGGTGCCAGGCTGCAGGCCCCTATAAGGGCTCCCACAGATGAGTCAAAGAGCAGAGCCCCGCAGCTCCCACAGCCACGCATAGGCTGCATCCCAAACGCGTCCCTGCAGATGCGTCATACAGGATAGCAATGCTGCAAGCTGCAGCAGAGGCAGGTTAGTGAACAGTGAAACCAAAGGGGGTAGGTTTTCATCATCCCACTCACCATCTTTTCTTGATGGGGAGGTTAAAAGAAAACAAAACAAAAACAACTTCATTCTTCATGCAAACCATTTCCCTCCACGACACACAACCCACGGCATTCCTCATTCTGCCCGTCACTCATCACTGCAGGCTGAGAACTAGCCACATTCGTTTCGTACAAGCCACATATTTGTGAGCAGCATGGTTCTCTGCACCAGCCGCGTTACTCTGCTTCTTGGCAAGCTGCAGCAGGGACGTATCCGCTCTCCCATGCACATTAATCCTTTGTGCTCTGAGAACAGAGACAATAATTCTCACCCTCCCAGCCTGGCCTGTCAGCAGACTTTCTCTAACCTTGAAAGGCTGCAGAGATGAAAGCAAGGGCAAAAACAGAAGCTGGAGGAAGGGGAGCTCAGAGTTATGAGCTGCTGCTTCTTAGGATTTTGTATGCTTTTGCTTTTTCCTATGCCTTGTTCCAGCAACTGTGCTTCCAGTTGACTAATTATGCCAGGCTAATTATTTATATATATATAAAAGATAGTCTTGAGAAGTGTCAGTGTCAGACCAGAGGCTGATCTGGCTTCACCAGGGCCAAACCTCTGTGCATTAAAACCTCACACGAAGCTACAATAAACAGTCCTCCTAAAGTTGACAAAATAAATAGCAAGTGCACCCAAACCCACTACTTACAGGCAGGGCTCACTGTGGCCTGTCAAGCCAGGCTCCACTGGTAGCTCTCAAAGGAGCTTCTGCTCCCATTTGTGGTCCGTGGGAAAGGATCTCTGAGATAACTGGCACGGAAAGGACAGCATGAAACAAGTGCAAGGAAAGAAAACAAGATGTCTTCTCAATTTTTCCTGATTTGCCCTCCAGTCCAGGATAGAAACTTATTTACAAACTGAGGTGCTAACTGGGGAGCACTTACTTGTGACTGGGCAGAGCTCTGAAGCCCAGCACGCTGCTCCTGGGTGAGGAACATCTTCCCTTAGCACAGGGAGCTTCCCGGAGGCAGGAGGCTGGGTGAGGTGCATCTGCTGCTCCAAGCCTTGGGTGGCGCTGGTGGTGGACCCAGGGACAGACAGGAGATGCTTTAGAGGAGAGCAAATGTGGCCTGTGGCCATCAGACAGACCAAGAACTATAGACAGTGCTGTGCTAACACTCCTCACACCGTTAAACTGATTTACAGCTGTAAATAGTTCCCTTCAGTGTAAGTCAGTGCTGCTTCAGCAGAGCAGCTAAGACTCATCCCTAAGATCCAGAGTGAAACTTGCATGGAAGCCTTCTGGATCCTTATAGCACCATGAACTGAAGATATAAAGAGGGAATCAAAACTATGTCCTCTGCCTAAAAGGAGATTTATTTCTTATGAACCTTAAGTGCTTTTCATTGTACACAAGAAAGTATGTGACATCCGGTAAGATCTGGTTTAAAAAAGCTGTTGGGATTGAGTCTTTCTAAGCTATACATCATGGGGAAAAAAATGTGGTGAAATAGAATTGTTTTGTGCACCTGGCAATGGAAGAATTAAATGTTTTAAATTTTGATCTTACAAGAATAATGGAGGCTGCAGTGAATTTGCCATCTGTAATGACACTGAGCTGACAGAAAGGACCTGCACCTGCAAACATAACTACATTGGGGATGGATTTAAATGCCGAGGCAATATCTTCCAGGTAAAGTGCTGCACATATTTGTTGTCCCTTATTTTTCTCCAGAATAGTTATTTAATACAATGGTTGTCTCTTGAAACATGTCAATTTTTTTTCTTGGACAAATTGGTAAATCTACCCCAGAATTTGAAAGAATTCCAATCCAAGAAACCAGAAATAGGAAGAGGATGCTGTAAGATAACCTTACCTGCCTTAAAAAAAAAACACCAAACCACCACAAATAACTGTTGGACAATAATTATGACTGCAGTACTAGGAAATTAATACCGGTATTTTTAGGTTTCAAAGAAGCCTGATCTTTGATAGAGCAAGGTAAGAACAGAAGAGGAGCAACGCAGATGGGCAGCATTTATTCCAAATCCAAAGTTCCCTTTCTTGTCCAAGTACTGCATTTGTTTGCACTCCACGATGTTGCCTCACATTTGCAGCACTGTTAAAGTCTTGTTCTTGATTTCAGGAACTTCTCAGGGACTCCAACACATCTAGGTTTTACTTCCACTTAGAGGTAAGAAAAGGCTGAGTGGGTTTTTTCTGGGAGTTCTTCCCCTTCTTTTTTTTTTTTGCCTCAAGGATGTATGGGGGAAGGAAGCAGGCAAGAATCTGGCGTGTACCAACATCCTTCAACTTAATCAGGACTGGATTTGGATCACCAGTCACCAGTATTGGAGATGCTCTAATTTAAATTATTAACTGTCATTAACACCTTTAGAGTATTAATGACCAAGATCCCAGGGAAATTCAGGGCCTTCAGATCAGGCATAAAACTGAAGCTTTCACCCCTTCACACTCTGAGGTCTGCCAGCACATCTCTCATGAAGTCTGATGTGAGCAAATACCATTGTTCTATTACCCTGCTGCCTTTCCAAACTGCGATGCTGTTTTCAGTTGCCCCTCCGAAACATCACAGGATGCTGTGCATGTTGCTAGACAGCCAGTGTGCACCACCAGTTCTCACTGCTTTTTGGAGACTGGCAGTAGTAATTCTCTGTTTACCCCAAGCCTCAGGGCAACACAAATCTGTATGCTGGCCTGCTAGTCCAAAGACTCATATTCTAGTTTTGATTCTGCTACCATGGTAGACATCTGGCTTTCTCTCACTTTAGCAGAGCTCTCTTCTTATTTTAGTTTATCAGTGGTCACTGCAGAGTGCCTGCAATACTCCAGGTCCATTTGTACCTCTAACAGTAATTAATCTACTCCTAGGCACAAGCAACCACGTATCAGCTAAATGCACGTACAAACACATCCATTTTATCCACTCTGGCCTTTCTCAAGATGAAAAGGTTTATTCATCCTCCCTTGCCCACAAGAGAGTAGCCCTCTCCACCCTCCCTACGCTTAGTGTTTGTTGCAAGTTTTCCCTCCTTCTCCTGTTCATTACTGCAGAGGGAATGGAGGCTTGGCATAAGCCAAAAGTGCAGAGAGAAAAATCTTCCATTTTATACCTGTGGGCAGAGATGACAGACAGGGCTGAGAAGGAAAGCCCACACGGTACAAAAGAGTTTCTCTCATCCTTGTGTCGCAGGGAAGGGAACCCAAAGTGCAACAGCAACAGGGCTGCGGGCACCACTTCCCACTCTGCAGGGCTGTCCCCATCGCTGTGTGACATTATGTGCGTTAACTGCTTTTTCCTCTTAAATTTGGCAGGCCTTGTCTATCAGAGATATTGCAGGCCCTGGTCCTTTCACTCTGTTTGTACCTCGCACAGATGTACTAAACAATGACCCACGAGTAAGTAAGAAGGCCAGAAGTTTCTGGTGAGCTGGCTGTGAGGTTTCGGATTCAGATGCCTTGCTCAACTGCTTCTCTTTCCCTCCGCTTTCTGCCGCAGGTGAAGGACTGGACTGCCAAAGGAGTGATGGCTCAAGTCCTCCGGTACCATATGGTTGGTTGTGCTAATCTGTTGTATAACGACCTGAAAATGATCACCAACATCACTTCTCTCCACGGGGACCCGATACACATCAGCTACTCTCAGGTAACAGAGCATGAAGAGGCAGGGAATAGAATAATAAAACACTCTGCTCTCATTCAGCTTTTTAAAAAAACCTGAATGGTTCCCCTTCCTCCTCTGATGCACAAAAATAAACAAACAGCATCAAAAGAAGATTGCCCATTCAGCTGAAGTGTTAATCATCTGCTATGCAAAGAGTGGAATTGTACAACCCTTGCTTTGAACACAACTTATTTTTTCCTCAGTCTCTGGTTTTATGAGCATGATGAGAGTTTGAAAAAGCAAAGGGCAATTTATTAGAACTGAAGCTACTGTTTGCTTCAAAGAAAAGATAGTCTGGGGTCACTATACCAAAGAAATTTGGCATCAGCCTCCCCCTCCCACAAGGTTCCACAGAAAACATGTTCTTGTTGCCTTTCCAGAACTCGCTTGTTTTAAACAACAAAGCTGAAATTATACTCAGCGATGCTGTGGGCACAAATGGCGTGATCCACGTCATAAACCAAATTCTGGTCCCATCACACATGCAGGATTTCCCCCTTAAGAAGGTATGTGCAGCTCATTGCCATTCTCAACTCACGGGCTTTTCTGCAGTTACTATTAAATACATAAATCATGTAAGTCACAAAAAAAAATGGTAATACTAGAAAAACCTTATACAAACATCATTTGACACTGCTGAATAAGTTAAATGTTATATTTTAAATTCATTCAGAAATTAAGTTATACTAAGGACAGTATAAGAAGACTTCTCCACAGAGTTTTTACAGTAGCATTGATTTCATAATAAAAAGTGACTTACAGGGGAAAGCAAGCTAATGTCTGCTTTTAAATACCCATATAATCTGTTTATTAGATAAATTCCTGAAATTCCTTTCTCTGTAGGAAAGCCTTAAAATGGTTGCAGCCAAACATGGATACATCCTGTTCAGCAGTTTGCTGGAGGTAAGAACACAAGAGACAGCAGCCATTGGGCAAAGATTTTAAACATATTTTTTAAAGACAAAAGCACCAACACAGCACGCGGCATTACTGGCAGAATGGTGTTCAGTGGAGCCAAAAGGCTCACAATGCACTACAATGACAACCCTGGTCACCACACGGTCCCTGTCCCATAGAGATGTCAAGCAGACCCACAGCCACCTTTCCCCTCACCATTCAGCTCTGTCCTACTATATATCAAATTACATGGCCAAGGTTTGACCCAGCGTGACTTTTTAAGCCCAATGTTGGGTCATCAGTGTGGTTTTCAATGAGCAGCCCTAGGTGATGAAGCACTTCTGAGAATCCAGTCATGTAACTCAACTTGGGCAGCTCGATTCAGGCATCTGGTTTTTAAAGTCAGAGTGTTTGCAGGCTGGTGACCAGGGACCCCACAGGCCATTGCATCCCAGTTATACTAGATGTTCACCCCATAGGGTCTATGTCATTTTAGATGGAGCATTAATCCTCCACCCCAATTTTTGGTATGTTGCAGAAAAACAACCTGCTTGGGCTGATCAACGATCCTATTCACAAACCCGTCACGCTCTTCTGGCCTACAGACGCAGCTATCCGTGGGCTGCCACAGGAGCAGCAGGACTTCCTCTTCAAGAAGTCCAACACTGACAAACTGGTGCAATACCTCAAATTCCACGTTGTGCGTGACGCTGCGGTAAGCCCTTGTTTTTTAGGAGCATTGCCAAGGCCAAGACATGCAGACCCAGACACATGCATCTCCCCTGTTTCCTTCCCAGGTGTTGGCCTACCAGCTCCCCCGCTTCACCTCACTGAAGACCCTGCAGGGCTCCAACCTCAGCGTTAGCTGTGGGGATAACGGGGACATTGTAAGTGTTCACTCTGCCAGCGCACTTACCCCTTGCCCCCGCTGCAGGATCCAGTCATGCAGACCCCACTATGCCTGTGCAGAGCCCCCAGAACGGGTCAGGGGCACCAGAACTCAATTGGTCTTCACCAGTCTTTGCCAACAGCCACAAAACCAGGGCAGCCAACCCAACAGATTCAGCAAACTAGATGGTTTGCAAGACTCTTTGGAGCTGTCATTTTCTCTGTTGTAAGAGAGCCATTTGTTCAAAACAGCTCTCAGTTACCTCAAAACTAAAATACCAGCACATTTTAACTTCTCCTACAATGAAAGACACAATGGAAAACTATTTATGTGAACCTGGCTTTGGCAGAAACCTCATGAATGCACCATCTGCACTCAAGCTCTGGTTTGTAAGCAGTTAGAAGCTAATATTGCAGGCATGCATGAAGCCTGTTAAGCCAGAACAATGGCACGTTTTCTTTGCAAATATGAGAGATCATACCTGGCAAGCATCCGTCTCTGAAAATGTGACTAAGCCTAAACGTGCACAAGGTACACCTGTGGACGTGGGGCTGGTATACTCTGTCCCCTTCAGTGAAGGCAAAAGAACTGCCCATCTATGATGTTATAGCACCCAGCTATAGATCCCCAGGTCGATTTAGAGCAGAGGGAGGATTATTTCTAACACCCATGCAAGACCTGGATTCAGCCTGGCCCCAAGGAAGACTGGCTCATGACTTGTCACGCCCCCCTCTCCCCATCCCATCTCGCAGGGCGCGCTTTTCCTGAATGACGGACAGTGCAAGATAGTGCAGCGGCAGCTGGAGTTCGATGGGGGCATCGCCTATGGCATCGACTGCCTCCTGACAGACCCCAGCCTTGGGGGACGCTGTGACAGCTTCTTCACCATGGATTTCATGGTCAGTCTCCTTTTTTGATCCCCCCCCAGCAAAGACACAGCCCAAGGGCTGAACCCTGTCCACACAGACACCAGGGCAACACTTGCAGCAGCTTTAGCACTACTGAGATGAAGTCACAGCACTTCAGGCTGGCTTCATCTGCTGCACTGGTTAGAGCTAAGGCTAAGAAGCACAGCACAATGCCCAAAGATAGACAGCAGAAATGCTGCATCCACACTAAGAGACACACAGGTCAAGTGGTTTCAGTTAAGACCAGCTTATCAAGCCCTGTCCTGTTTTCAGTAAGAACAGTACCTTACAAATGCAAGAACAAACTTCAGCGAAGACATATTTTGCTATATTGCTTTTAAATTAACACAAATTAACACTATTAATTTGGTCGTAGAGATTGCATTTACAAAGTTCCCAATTACAAAGAAATAGCATTGCTGGCCCAAGAGCACAGGGTACTAAGAACGCAAGATAGAGAACTGCCTAGCCTGTCAGCCAGACTCTGGGTCTCTCACATTTCTTTCTTTCACAGAAATATCCTTTAACACACCTGAACAGGCACTGTTAGCATTGAGGAAGTTTTCTCCATGAATTTTGATGTGTTCCATAAACAGGAAGTTTTTAAACCCATTTTGAAATGGTTTCAAGACCAAATTTGCTTCAATTTAATTCAAATGTGTGAAAAAATTACCCAGAAGTTTAAAAAAAAAAAAAAAAAAAAGAATGTAGTCAGTCCTGAAAAAGCTTATTGGAATTTATATTTCCATTATAAAACCAACACTTGTGTGCATCTCATCTGCTCAAGTTACTTTTTGTTTCATTATTTTGTTAAATGAAATAGGTATAATTTCCTCAGGTCTGGTGAGTCCTTCCCAAGAAGCAATCATTTACCTCAACACCAAATTAGACATCCAGATCTGATGCAGCCCATGTCAGTATTTGTTTGAAGAATGTCCACCACCTTTTCCGTGCTTGTTTAAATCCAGAGCAAAGTTTCTTCTTCCAGAGCTTATGTTCTGGTATCAAAGCTAATTTCTTGCATTTAATAGCACTAAATTAATGCAGCTATTTTGTCGTCACCCTCCTCTCTTCTTTGTCTAGAGTTCTTATAATCTGTTTTGAGCATAATAACCCTACACTCTTCTCTGCTTGTGTTTGCTGCTCTCATAAAACAGAGGTTTTTTTCCATTTCAAATAGCCTTTTGTTGCCATTGTTTTAATAAACTGTTTTTTTCCCTCCTCATTTTTTTACAACAGGGGCATTGTGTTAGCTGTTTCAGTAATTCTAAATGCCCTCCAGGGACAAAACCAAAGGTAATACATTAAAATCCTGCACTTAAGCAGTCTAACCTGCTCTTCTCTGTATTTCACACAAGCAAACTAGAATAAGTTGCTTTGAAAAAAATAGAAGGAGAACCCGCAACAGTGAAACCACACTGTTAAGTGATGCCATAAAGTCTCCGGGACAAAGCTGTCCCCAGGCAACACCCAGACGCTGGTGGGAGGGACGCTTGTTGGTCTCACGCAGCATCCAATCCAGTGTAGCGAGTGCTTCGATTGACTTCGGAGCAGCCACTCCATCCTCATCAGTGGTGCTTCGCAAGTTGGGAATCAAAGAGGAGGTGGGGGCCTCACACCTACGCTCTTCACACATCAGATTTTGACTCTATGTACATCAGAAACTGTGATTTAAAGAGGAAAAAACCCAAATCTCCACATAGCACTCATCATCCTGTATTCTCCCGCTCTCTCCGCATTGGCATGTGTGACACTCAGGAAGGGATCCAGAGGTGCACGTATGAGTCCTACGGGCTGCGAAGGGACGGCTGCCGTAGGAACTGCTCCATGGTGATCCACATAGCCAAGTGCTGCAAGGGCTACTTCGGGCCAGACTGCCAAGGTAGGACCCCCCAGCCCACTGCCGGCCCGCGGCCTCCCCAAGCATGGCTGCATAGCACCCAGCAGGCTAAACCACGCACGAGATGGGGGCATGAGCAGAGCGCAGCCACAAGAAGGGAGAACTCTGTCGCAAGAGCTGAAGTAAACAGAAAGTATTATTGCTTTTCCACTCCAGATCATCTCTTTTTCCACATTGACAGCAAGTTTTTAATTTCATGCTCATAGCAAATTATGCAAATGCTATAGAGAGTAGAGTGCTCTGCTGTAACCAAACCTAGCGAGTCTCAATCAGTCACCAGCTGAAAGTCCTTTCAACACAAAGCCAGGCATCAGGTTCACGGCAATGATACCAGGACACACCAGAGACACAGCGTAGGATTCCTCAGCCACCTGCCTGCCACTGGTGTAAGCTCAGAAACTGAAGCTTTACCCAGGTGTGAGACATTTTGGGAAGCTTTATCTCCAGCCATTTGTTAGCAGACACTAACAAACTGTGCTCCTCCACCTGCCAGCCCCATGGGGAATGGCACTGAGGCTCTCACTGGGCACACAGGGTCAGGATCTGGGTTAGGATCTCTGCTGGCAGGCAGGTCCAGCTCACTCTGGCCAGATTTCACAGATACATGGGAGTTCCAAACAATTTTGGCCAGCTCAACCTGAACTGCCCTTCCAGCTCACCCCAACAGCACACAGGCACAGAGAGGTGTACAAGCAAGGCTGGATTTGGGCAGGGGCTGGGCAGTGCCATTCACTGATGGGTCTGAATGAGCAAGCACTCAGGTATCAGCACCCAGACCCAGGGCTGGAAGAGTCCAGAACACCTTTCCGACAGGAGTTGTAAAAGTGAGTCAACGAATTTGGAGCAGGAGGCTTGCAGGCGCAACTGTCACAGCTGCTTTTACATGCCCCGGCAGAGATGCATTTCCAGGCCTTTTCGTGTTTAAGGATTTTTACAGAAAAATAAATAGCACACACTTGAGATAAACAGCCACTTTTTGGGTTGGTTTTTTTTTGTTTTTTTTTTTTTTTAAACCTTTCAGCATGCCCAGGGGGCCCACAGACCCCATGCAATAACCACGGTTCCTGCGATGATGGGTACGCCGGGACAGGAGACTGCCGCTGCCACGATGGCTTCAACGGGACTTCATGTGAGCTGTGCTTGCCGGGCAGATACGGCTCCAACTGCAGGCGTATGTTTAAGTTTCCTTTCCATGCTATTGCCCACATCACACCTAAACTGTTTTGTCAATGATGGGTTAAGGGAACCAAGAAATGCTTCCTCCTTTCAACACCAACATTTTTGCCAAGGGATGGCACAAGGTCTCAGAAGGGAGAAGGAGAAGGCAGGGGGGCAGAAACTTACTTAGCTTTCTCTGCAAGCCTTCTCCTACATACGTAAGGAAGAGGGAATGGAGACAGAGCTTCCATGAACAAGTGTTTTCAACTACAGCACAGCCTTCTCCCCCATCCCCATAAAGGACAAAACAGCATTTTAGCAATGTGGTTCCTCAAGGATTGCAGGAGACCAAAGCCACACACTACTTCTGTGGAACAAAAGGACACTGAGATGAAGGCAGTTTGTGAAGAGGGACAGCAGCCAAGAAACAGCTCACATAATCCATTTCTCTGTGGTTTTAAATGTAAACTAGGTGGAACAAGGATCAACAGCACCCTTTAAACTTAAGTGTTTTCCCAACATAAAGCCTTCAGATGGGAAGCTGCAACATTAACCCTTCCATCCTAACTGCATGTGCCTGCAGTGCTCATGATGTACGTAGCCGAGTTTATAAGCTATATATCCTTGGGGTGGAAGGAATACACTAGGCTTAGATACAGGACACAGTTTAGTAGGCATAGTGGTGTTAGGTCGATGCTTGGACTTGATGATCTTAGAGGTCTCTTCCAGCCTTAAGATTTTATGATTCTATGACTCTACAGTTCTAATGCTCAAGAGTATGCTTACCTGCAATTTATCAATTTTATAGCACAACATAGCACAAACTATGTGTGAGAGCTGGTAGTCTGACCCAGGTTGTGATATCTAACAGTAGAAATGTTTTATAGCCCCTTCTCTTTAATGCATATTTATGTCAGCCAAAAATTAGATAACCAGAAGGTGAAACTTCTTTTCAGCAGGACCAGGTCTTCACAGAATCAGTTTCCCCAGTCATACATCACTTCCTCTTTAAACAACAATATTTCAGGAAGAGGGATAAGGCAAGAAAGGATGCTGCTTAATTACACTATAAAACAGACAGCCACCAATAATTCCTTAAGAAGTACTCAGTATGTAAGTTATTGCAGGACCCAAAGTATGGGAAAAAACTATCCCCTATAGATGAAATCAGTCCCTCATGCTTCAGTTTGCAGGGTACAAGTAGCAACACCCTGTGTATAAAAGGTAGAAAAGCCATTCAGAAGCTTTTAGTCATAAAAATATCTAAAACAAACAAAAAAAAAATTACAGCTAATTTACCCATGTTTTACAGCAAAGGTCACTAACCTCATATTTGGTTTCCTTACTCAGACAGACCTTCTCCCAAGCAGCTACCAAACCCTCTCTCTCATCCCTTCTCTCTGGCTACAGGCCTCCTCCACCACCAGCAGCTGCTGTGCATTAGGACAGGATCAGGCTGGGTCTTCAGCTCAGCCATTAGCTCCTTCCCCCCACAGTTCTTTGTGAAGTTTGCTGCTCTACCACAATGCAGATCAATATTAATCTTCAGAGACACATTGAATGAATGCCAGTTACAAAATCATGGGGTCACAGGATAATTCAGGTTAAAAGGGATGTTGAGAGGTCTCTAGTCCAACCCCCTACTCAAAGCAGGGTCAGTTCTGGGCTCAAACCAGGTTGTTCACAGTCTGTCCTGTCATGGCTTGCGAACCTCCAAGGATGGAAACTGTCCAACCACTCTGGACAGTCTGGCCCAGTGCTTGACTGGCCTCGTGGTAAAGTACCATGAGGTTAAATTTATCTAAATAATTGCTAAGTAATACTGTATCTAAACTGACAGTCTAGGTGATGCTTCTCTAGGGAAAGATTTTCCCCTTTCCCAAAGGCAGTTGTGTACGTGATCCCTCTTCATTCCTTTTGCAGCCTGCGAGTGCAAGACCAACGGGCAGTGTGACGAAGGATATTCAGGAACAGGACGATGTTTCTGCGAAACAGGATGGACTGGCCGGCTGTGTGAAACCAAGCTAGGTCTCTGCCTCCTCTCACCCAACTCCATCGCATGGAGCCACGGATTGTTAGCATTTGCAGTTCAACAGAGGGTTTGCATAGAGAAAAGAAAGAAAGGGTTAATAATGTCAGAAGTCCTCACTGGAGGCTAAGGGACTCTGCCCTGGACTCTGAGCATGTCCCTTCACTTCTTTGTCTCCTCCTTTGTGAAATGGGAATATAAGTGTTTGCCTCTCCTGGCGGGGCGGGGGGGGTGTTGGGCTGCATGAGGGAAGATATCACCTAAGAGCTAATCAGTCAAAAAAAAAGAAATTCTTACAGGTTTTCCAGTTAGCAAGGCTGGTATGAGAGTTTTACTTTCTGCATGAAACAAGGGCATTGCAATATCAATGGCACCTTCGTCCCAGCCGTTCTGCCTTCCCCACAGCTCTGCAGCCAGTGTGTTCCCCGAGCTGCTCCGCCAACGCCATCTGCACAGAGAACAACACGTGCCAGTGCAAACCGTTTTACAATGGGGATGGGATCACGTGCACAGGTGAGCTCCCTCTCGCACAGCTGGCTACAAGAAAGCAGCTTCTCCCCTCTTGCACCTGTATTTGCATGCAGCTACCACCCGATGTGAAATGCTGGGTATCAAATCTAAAAACTTCCACAGTGCAGCAGGAGAAACAAATTTAGGGTATATACAGATTAGTTTTTTTCTGAAGCAAGCGGCTGGCTTCACCAGGCTATAAGGAGTAGGCACATGGGCAAGAAGTGCGCTTCAGTCAGGTTTTGGAGACAGCGGGGTTTTCAATAGTGTTTCACTTACAGGATTTTCTTTGATGACCTTAGGCAAGGCAGTTCCCCAGTAACATCACTGCAGAAACAGTCATTCTTTCTGAGCCGGGTGTCTCACATCCTCCGAAGTCACCCTGGGCAGAGCAGAGGCCCCCAAAAAGCAGCTGTCCTGGGCCACCAAAAGGCAAAGCAGAATCTCCAGAGGTTGCTGCCATTTCTCTTAAATCGAGAATACCTTGACAAGGGCTTCAGAGCCCTAAAGGACAGCCTTCACACAAGTTGAGGAATGCCTCACAAAACTCAAACAGTTTTTTTCCCCAAACAAGTGTTCTAGTATTTTCAGTGTGCCTTAAAAATCTGGTGCTGGTTTGTCTTTGTGAAGAACATCCTCTTTAAAAGCAGACTTCACTCACCTCTTTTCTTTTCCCCATGCAGCCGCAGACCTTTGCAAACAAAACAACGGCGGGTGCCACAAAGTGGCCGAATGCACACAGCTCGGGGTGAAAGTCTTCTGTAGCTGCCAGAAAGGATACAAAGGCGATGGCTTTACGTGCCTTCCAATAAATCCTTGTGCTGATGGGTTCAACGGAGGCTGCCATGAGCATGCCATTTGCACTGTCATTGGACCTGTAAGTTGAATGATTTCCGTCATGAGCAGGAAAGTTCAAGGCATTGCTTCCTGGTGCCAGCAGAAGTCTTTTCTCTGGCTGGATCACACTCTGTGCCTCTCAAAGTCCCTGTTTTCCAAAATAAGCTTTACATAGCTCCAGCCTACTTTCCACATCAGTTTGGTATCCTTTCAGCTGAGGGGCGAGAAACGGTTTGAAATCTTTTCTCTGGGGAAAGGGGTGCTACAGCAGATGGGATGTTCCGCATGTGTAATTTTTCTGTCCCCTTCTTAGCTCTCCCTAACTGGATATCTCTATTTGCAATAGGAGTTTGTTCGATTGAAACGGAATACATTTGGTAGCTAAACCTAGGAACAGTTGGGAGAACGCTGTGACTTGTTGGTTGGCTGGACTTGGCTTAAAAAGCTCTGCAGCCACATGATAAAAATTCCTCGGCCCACACGGTCGACATTGTTGAGGAAAACATGTGCCATGACTTGATCCAGCGTTTGTCCTGGTGCTTTCAGGATCATCTGTCTGTTCTGTTTTGGTGGCTTGCCTGATGTCTCTTCCAGGAGCTATCTAGAAAAGCCTTGCCACTAATCTGTACCAGCTGCCAACCATCGCAATCCCTGGATGTCACCAGCTCCTGTTTGGTTTATAGTTCTCAATTTTTTACTATCAGTGGGCTCCTTTCATGTTCCCATGCCCAGTCATTTAAATATCATTTTGATAGGTTTACCATCCAGTTTTGTTAATTACGTGTCATATAATTCTCCAATGCATGTTATTAGCTTTGTGGATAGAATTATGCTTTGGTATTAATTCAGCAAAGCACCCAAGTGCATGTGTAAATGTTTTGCTTAGGAGAATAAATGTCAGTGTCAGAGTTTGCAGTCTGTTGAATCACAGTTGTTAGCAGCAACCTTCCTGTTTGTCCATTCCTGGCTATATTAAGTGAAATCTTTCCAACAGTTCAGAATGTTGCTTGAAATACCACTTTTATGTCAGCTAAGTACTTGGCCTTGCCTTTTTTATTCTCTCTCCGAGCAGGACAAACGCAAGTGTGAATGTAAAAATAACTACATCGGGGACGGGCTGAACTGCTCGGTAATGCAGCTTCCTCTCGACCGCTGCTTGCAAGACAACGGGCAGTGCCACGCCGATGCTGACTGTACTGATCTCCACTTCCAAGGTGAGGATGGCACACTGTGCACCCCACAGGATGGGGACATCCTCGTCCCTGTGCCACTGCACTGAAGCCAGTGGCCAGGATCCTTGTGTCTGTAAGCTCACTCAGTCCTCTATGTCCCCTTGAAACAATGAGATGATTAAAGTTAGGACATGGGCTTACGTACTTCGCAATACTGGATTTATGAAGCAACAGATGAGGGCATTCCAGGTAGGAATGTTACCCCTAAGGGGTCAGTTTGTTCTGAATTTTGTTCACAAAATTCATGGGTATTTGTATGGCACAGTCGACTCCGCATTCAGACATGGAAACCCCCTCAGGAAGAGCTGGTCCTTCTCTCTCTTTGCAGATACCACGGTTGGGGTTTTCCACTTACGGTCCCCGCAAGGGCAGTACAAAATGACTTATGAGAAGGCAAAGGAGGCCTGTGCCAACGAGTCAGCCACCGTCGCTACGTATAACCAGCTGCTGTACGCGCAGAAGGTGAGGCAGCCTTACTGCAGCAAATCGCCGGGGCATTGCTGGGGCAGACATAGCCGCAGCATAAATGGCGAAGGAGGAGCAAGGGGGTTGCTCTGTGCTAATAAGCTTCATTTTCCCTCCTTTCCTTTCCCCATGCCCCAGGGTATGTTTGGCTGGGAGCAGTTTTCAGATTGTTTATTGGTTTCACCTCTGCTCATACAGCACTGAAACCAGTTGCCAAGTTCTTGTTTCCAGTGATACTGGGGTCTGATGGTAGAGTCAGACTTACAGAGTGTTTTCATGGGGGTTTTAACTGTTAGCACTTCTTAAAGAAATGTACACTTCAGAATTATGCTTAGATTAATTTTTTTTAATGTAAGGCTTGATTAATCTTTTCCCCAAATGCTGTTAAGTTAGCAGACCCATTTGCATAGTCTTTTCCTTGAGGTGTTATAGATAATGCACGGCTGACATCAGTGGGATGAGCATCGCACCTTGGGTTTGGAAAACTTGTTTTAGAAGGGTGGGTCAGACTGACTGTGCCTGTCTGGCTCCTTCCCATCTGCAGAAGGAAGAAAGATACTCACTGTTTAGAGACACCTTTAGCAAAATGTGAGGCTGGACCACAGCCAGCACATAAACCTCCTTCTTCTGCCCAAGGAGATGCAGATTGCAGCTGAAGCTGCATGTCCTCTGTGACCTGTAGTCTAAATACTCCTTTGAAGAACCAAAGTCGGCAGAGGGGCTGGCTCCAGTACTCCTGAGGACTTATTTTCTCTACGGAGCTGGTTTGTCAGTCCTTCCCATGCTGACAAATGGTGGGCTAGCACACAATGGGCTTGCACATGCCCTTTGGCTTTCACACCCACTTCTGACTCTGCCTGGCTTTGGGACCTATAGAAGCTTTTCTCAGGAAAGACTCCTTTGGTGGTGTGGGGAGCCACTGATTTTCAGAGGGCCCCTGTCTCCGCAGCCCCTTGCCACAGAGCGCAGCACAGGGTGGGCTGCAGGACAGACAGATGGACACAGGCTCCTCAGACGCTCAGAAAGGAAGGCTGGCAGGTTGGGTGCTGCCTGAGCATCCCAGAGAGATCACCCATTTGGTCCACAGTGCCCCAGCCCCACCACCAAGCTCTTCCCCGTGTGATTTTTCCCTGATGCTGTGCCGGCTGCAGGCAAGGTACCACCTGTGCGCTGCCGGCTGGCTAGATGGCGAAAGAGTGGGCTACCCGACCGCCTTCTCCTCCCCAAACTGTGGCTCGGGGTACGTTGGCATCGTGGACTACGGGAGAAGAGTCAACCTGAGCGAAACCTGGGATGTCTTCTGCTACAGGGAGAAAGGTAAGAGGGTCCTTTGCTGCATCCCTCTGCACAAAGGGGAGCAGCAGCCGGATTTTGCTTCCTTTGGCTGGCCACAGGCTGCTAGATAACCCTGCGAGGCACCCTGCCTCTTTTTAACTTTAAAAAAATAATAATCTGTTGCCTGAAAGTTGGGTTTTTTCAGGCTCGGAGCAGCCTTCTCGAGAAGGGCATTTGCCCACGCAGCTCTCTGTGTTTGTACCTTCCAGAGGTGAACTGCACCTGCAAGCCAGGGTACGTGGGGGACGGCTCCTCCTGCAGTGGGAACTTGCTGCAAGTGCTGACCTCCTTCCCGACACTGACAAACTTCTTGATGGTATGGCCCACAGCTGGCCCACTGCTCGGTCGGGTGAGCGGAGCGAAGAGGGCTCTGCCACCGGGTTGCGTCTCCGTCTTGGCTTTACTCGCGGGTAACACCACCGCAGTGGCAAAGCAAGGTGGAGTGGTCTAAATCTGCACCGTCAAAATCAGAACATAGTCACTAGTTTTTTAATTACTTGCTCCAGAAAGGTTTTGTTGGTTTTTTTTTTTTTAAACTCATTTGGAAATTAAATGCTGCTGCAGCTTTAGCTTAAAGAGGATTCTGCGCACAACTGCTCCTGGCTTTCTGGGCATCACAAGGAGCGCAGCGCTTTTTTTGTAATTTTATCGAATTGCTGCTGAGGAAAGGCAAAGCATTAAAAGTGTCCTTTTATTGCTGCTTCTATAAAAGTTTGTCTTCAAACTGTGTTTTAAGACAAACTTCTACAAAATACAAAACAAAATATCTCTCCAGAGCTGCTTTGTGGCTAATAACAGAAAGCTTCTTTGCCATTATTTATACGGTCTCCTTGCATGGGAGCTCGCAATTGCGCTTTAGTAATGCTGGGTTTTGGTTTTGCCTAGAACATCATGGCTTACTCCAACAGCTCCAGGAAGGGGAGAGAGTTCCTGCGGTACCTCACGGACCTGTCAGTGCATGCCACTCTCTTTGCTCCAAATGACAACGGGTTAAGGGAAAATGAGGTCAGGTGTTTTTTTCTTGTTTTCCTTCCTTGTTTTAATAACACTTTTTAAAGAGCCATTATGGGTTTCTTTAGCCTGGTGAAATTTAAGTTTGAAAAAAAAATCTTAGTATGACATGAGTTCTGTGTAACCCCACATACTTTAAACTGTGCTTCTGAACAAGGCAAGTTCATCATTTCCATTTCTTTTCCACAATAAGGAGTGCAAGGTTATCAAGCATTTGAGTCACTACAGAGAATTTTCCATCAGGGATTTTAGTTTCCCAGTTATAAAGGAGTCTGCCTGAGATAAAATCTCCTCTGGCTTATTAACATCAAGCACAGTTATTTGAAGAAAGCAGTGCACAGCTTTGGTATTTCCCACAAATACACTAAAGGCATCTGTTCCTAGCTTCATTTCTTTGCTTATCCCTTTTTAACTTCCTTCCTTCAATCAAACGTTGTCTCAAACAATTCACAAGGGTTTACGCCCTGGCTTGCATCTTCAAGCCGTTTGGACTATCTCTGAGGCTCATCAATTCAGGTCATCGTACAAAAGAGTAAAATCCTTTGTCCAGCCAGAATCAAGGCACTTCCTGCTGCAGGCAGCTGTCAGAGGCCAGCAGGGACAGAAGATCCCACTGTTCACATCCAGATTTCCCAGTAGGCTCTACCCCATATTGCACTTGCTGTAGTGTTAATACCAAAGAGGCACTAGGGATAAATCCAGAGGATTAATGAGGTCGGTTAACATTCCTTGTATTTTGCTCTCATTTGCAGACTCTTTCTGGGCGAGACATCGAGTATCATTTATCGAACGCCAGCATAATGTTTTATGAAGACTTGACCAACGGAACCACTCTTTTAACTCGCCTAGGGGAAAAACTCCTCATTACAAACACCGCGGGCCAGGAAGATCAAGTCTCCTCCACTGAACAGGTACCTTTCTATTAAATTTCCCATCGTCGCTTTTTTCTCCCCCTTGTGCTATACCCAGTAATTGGGTGACACACTGATCTGGAGAACAATTTGGTAAGGTTATTGGGGGCAGCAACGAGAGGCTGACTCCAGAAGCTCTTTCCTGCCCAGAGACTGCAGGATAGCAGCTGGCAAACTGCAAATTCACAAGTTTACAAATGGCCAAGCTTTGACCCGCAAAACTCAAAAGAAGCTGTTCAGATGGCCTGCAGAAATAGCAAGGTAGGGGTATGGGCTTGATTCAACCCTTCTCTCAGCCTGGCAGGATTATGGAAGATGGCAGTGCAATAGGAGGAGAGACGGGAGCAGCAACTTAAGAAAGGTGTTGGCATGTGTAAAGTTACCTTTAAAGGTAACTTTCTGGGAGAGAGGAGACTGCAGCATAGCCTTGCTTAGAGCAAAAGCAGACAAAACATAAGTTTGCATTTTTTATTGCTATTACAATGGGGTTTCTTTACATGCAAAAAATTATATTCTTTTTGCAAATGGACAGTATCCTCAGACATTTTAGGGAAAGACATCCTTTGAAAACACACCCAACTCCTCATTTTTTATTAAGAAAATACTCGCTGCCCAAGCATTTCAAATTAGCTCTGTGACAGCAGCCCCTTGAGACTCAGGCTGGGACTCCGCTGCGGGTGACGCAGTATAGCTGAATGTGAACATAAGAAACCCTGTGCCTGTGGGCTTGCAGTTAAAACTGCAAAAACTAGAAGATGGCACTGAACCCAAGGGACATTGAGCGCCCAGCATGCCAACTATGGTGTGGATTTTCACCGACCCCAACAAGAAGGAAAAAGGGGCTGCAGGAAGAGGTGCACAAATGACGCCTTTACTCCATTCCTCCTTCGCCTTTCAGGAGAAACTCCTTTAGCATGAGAATTACGATGTACTTGATTTATATATTTAAAACCACTCTATACTGCAAACCCAGTAATCACATTAATGAGGTATACCCTCATGAGAGATCAAGTGCACCAGCACAAGGCTTACCTCTATCACTCATTTGCATGCCAGGAGCTTTTTTAGATCACGTTGATCTGATATTTGAATTAGAAGAGATTCTCCTTTAAAAAATCCTCCTTGCTTCAAAAGCTGCCAAGGGGAGCCTCTGAGCCCATTAACACGCATCTTGCTCCTGCCCTTCAAAGCTGATCGGAAATTTGCAGCTTTTCTTCATCCTTGGATGAAGCTCCTGGTTCCCCTGGCTGGAGTAATACTCAGCAAGGTGCTGGGGGGGAAGGGGAGGTGGCAGCCGCTTTCCACGTGTGCTCCAGGCAGCCAAACACCCACGTGTCCCAGCACACCAGGTCAGAGCCCACAAGCTTTCCCCAGGACCCTTGGAGGGCAGCACAGAGGTGAAGGAGAGGCAGAAGGACATGGTGTGACTCCCACATGGCTCTGCAGTCCAAAATGGGAGGAGGGTCAAAGCTCAGCTCTCACTGCTCTTTCTCCTGGCAGAGCAAGATCAGATATGTGGACGGAAGTGCTATTGTTGAGTGGGATATAATCGCTTCCAACGGGATAATCCACATCATTTCAGAGCCTTTAAAGGCTCCACCAGCACCTGTAAGTACATAGTGATTTTTTCTGGGGTGGTGGGAGGTGGCTGTGGCTTACATCATCCCAAACTCACTGCTGATATTCATATATGCCCAGTTTCCCTCCCATAGATGCAATTACGGCTTAAAAGGTTACTGTGAAAGAAAATTAGATGTTGAGAACAAAGTGCCATGGAAGCCTGTTCAAAATGTTCCTGTCTAAACAAGTTTTTCCCACATCTACTTTACATAAATAAAATAAAACCTCCATTTTACAATGGAGCTCATTTTTGTAATGCAGGTTTTACAAAGCTCCATTTCAGTTCTTCCCAAAAGATCTTTCAAGCTTCTAGGGACTTTTTTTTTTACTCTTGAGTTTGCATTCATTCCTATCCAAAACAACAAGGTGTTTTGAAAATAGGTATTTTTGCCCGCATGAATCCCTGCAGTCGTCCCAGTTATCCAATTATCTCTCCCATTAGAAAGGCCAGAGCCAACAGTGCGCGGAAGAACGGCACAGTTCAGAAAGGGATGCCGTCCTTCCCGTGGAGGCAAGCTGAGTTAGCAGCTGCGCTGCCACAAGCGGGAATCAAAATGGGACAGGGCCCAGCAGCAGGGAGGCAGGAACATCGTCCTGTTTATTTCCCACCAACAAAGTTTACAGCTTTGTACAAAAGGGAGGAAAAACATCTTGTCCACCAGCAGTGCAACTGAGATGTTTCACAGAAGTGATCCCTGCTGCCCCTGGGAGAGGTGTGCAGCAAGCACCTTTCTTTCCAGAAATGTTTTCCTTAACGAAGTGTTTAGATGTGCAGTGTTAGTGCTCCCCGGCTCTGTTCTAAGCAGGGTACTCTGTGACGGCCCAGCACAGGCTCAAGCTGACCTTGCAAGAAGAGCCACCATTTATTTAATCTGAAGAACTTCCCTTCTGTCGGAGTAACTCATTGTGATCCTTCTCTCCATGCGCTGGAGGGGCCTCGCTCACATTTACAGCCCATCCATCCCAGCTCTGATTTCAGAAGTGACTAACCAGCTGCCTCCTTGGTCCACAAGATTAATCCTATTGATATCCTATTTCTCAACTTCATTTTGTTCTGAACAACCCTTTCTCCTCTACAAACCAGCTTGTTTGTCCCTAAAAGCTCCATAATACGCCTGCACAATCTCGGTTCACAGAAACTCTGTGCAGTCTACAATCCTCAGAAGTAGGAAATAACACATGTAAAAAGTGTAGATTACTGCCTGAAAATGATTCAAAATAATAGGCAATTTCTGTCAGTTTACAGCAGCATGATATTACAGACTTTATAATACCTTTCACATAGTAGAGGGCAACTGAATGTTTTCTAATATTTATCTGTCCAGCTGTACTATGTAAATTACTTTGTTTTCTAAAAAAACAAGTGAAGAGAGCCTATCTATTAAGATAACAATGTAATGAATTTTGCCAGGGTAAGTTTAAGAATTAATTTTCTAGGCAGGAGGCTACAGAGCTAAGGTGTCATATGGAAAAGCAAGAGTAACAGCATATAAACACTCTCTACCCATTTCCAGGCCCCTTCTCACCTCCTGGATTGCCAGCAAAGAGCACAGTGCTCTGGGGAGATTGCAGCCTGAGTGGCTGCATGCACTGGGAGCCCTCAAGCTTATTGTCATCCCAAAACTGCTGGTCATCCTCATGGTACCAGTCTGTCGGGCCACAGAGCTGGAGAAGGCAAACCAAAGTCAGGGTCTGGAGGCATTTCTCCCCTTTAGATTAAATCCAGATCACATGAGGCACATGTGTATTGCTTGCAGTCTTTCACCTATGTCTTTATTAAAATATTTATTAAAAATTCTGTACAGTTACTTGGATTGGCACTTTACTTGCTTGACCAAAGAGTGATTTCAGGTTAAAGGCATTGCACATTTTGGGGCAAAATGGCCTACAGAAGGCAGGTGTTGGGCCGCTGGTGAAGCCCAGCCCTGCGCAGCCTCCAAACAGGCTGGTGGTCCCTCTAACCAGCGAAGAGATGGAGATCGGCTTCCTCTCAGATGCGGTTTGGTTTGAGCGCTGGTAAGCAGGGCTCAGAGGATGGTGTGGCTACCAACAGCTGACAATAACCAACACCTCTCAAGTGCACAAAGCAGCAGGGAATAAGCTTGAACTCAAACAGAGCTGTCTAGGGTTTGTAGCACGGGTTTCCAAAGCTGCTTAAGGGAATTTGGTACCCACTTCTCCTCCTCGGGCCAGTGAAATTTCAGTCTCATCGTAGCTTGCTACCTTGAAAAACCTGGCCAGAAAAGATCACTTAGACATGCTCTGTAACTTCAAAAATGTGAAGATGAAGCTGTACTACAGCCAGTGTCCAGTAACTTGAAAAAAAAAAAAGAATTTGTACTTCCTATTAAAAGCCCATATTTAACTGTCTCTAGGGTACATGTACCAGGAAACTTAAGCACAAAACCAGTGCAGGACTAGGGCATATCTCAAAGGGACACTGTGTGTGCTCTGGTGCTGGAAGGTGACCAGTACCCACCCTGTAGCTCACTCATTGTCTCTCTTGCTTCCAGGCTCCTCTCCATGCCGGTACCGGGACAGGAATATTCTTTGGCATCTGCCTGGTTGCTGGAATTGTGGCTTTTATTGGATACTCTTACCTCAGGTTCAGGAAGAGAAACACAGGCTTCCAGCACTTCAAGGTAGGCGGCAAACAGGAACACGAAGCACTACACCAGACTCACCGCACCTCCCAAACTCAGAGCCTCAAATTTCTCCTTCCATTTTATTAAGCTAGAAACATTCCAAATCACTTCCCACTTGAACCATTCAGACTTAGACATGGAGAAAAGCAGGAAGGCTCACAGGCTTCTCCTGGGCACCAGCTTACATTTGCCTACTGCTCCCCCAGACCTCTCCCCTCCAGGGTGCTCGATGGGCTCCTGCTCTCGCAGACACTGCCAGCACCAAGTATTGGCCAAAAGCTTAATTAACTGCACAAAATCAGTGGGGAAGTCTTTGCCTCACCAGAAAGCTCACCCTTAGGGAAGCAGGTAATTACAACCACTGAAAGGGTACCTCTTCTCTTACCCCTCCTCCACGGCACTGCTAGTAGTTTTGCTGCTCTGGAGGTTGAAACGTTTGACAGGAAAAAGGCCAGATTCAAAAGGCAAGAAAATTGAAATTATTTTCAGGATTGAAAAGTGCAATTTTTTTATATTGATGCACTCTCACATTTGCTTTCTCTTAACTAACTTTGCTAGCCTCGCGTAGTATCACAATGATGCTAAACCAGCCAGCAACAGCCAACCTACTCAGACATAAGGAATGACAAAAAAGCGTTATAAAATACATTAAAATCAATCCAAAATAAAGTCTACTTAGAAGTAACCAGAAATCCCTTCCTATTTTAGACCCTGCATAATGTGCATGATCTTCTAGAGACAAAATCAGGGGCCATGAGCCAGGGGAAATGCTTGTATTTTTATATAGTTGCAAGGCGAGCACTCAGGACCAGCCAGGTACCTTTTATCCTGGGCAACACTTCCCCTCCCGATCTTTGCTGAGGCTTTAAAATAATAAGGGAGAGAAAAAAGGTACCCATGTTAAATGACCTGAGATAATACAACAACCCAGGACACAGTTCATGCCTGGAGATACCGATGGAGATGATAAAGCCAGTTCAGTCATAACACTGCACCAGTCGGTCCTGAACCGTAAGTGCCCCACTTCATGCACTGTTAGGAGGAGGATGGATTTTAAGCAGGTTTCTGTGATTTTATGTAGTCAAAAGATGACACTGACATAACATCGCTGGACAAGTCACAGCCTTCAAATATCAGCAACCCCTCATACGAAAGTTCTTCTGCACTGACTCCACCAGAACCTGCTTATGATCTTTTCTCAGTAAGTGTTAATTTTGATTTGAGATTGAGACACAACTAAAATCATGGTAGGAGGGAATGACTGTATGAAAGAAAAATGTCTAGCTGGAACAAAAGAAAAATTAATTTGGGAAAACACTATTCAAGTTCCTGGCTTTCCTGTCTCACCACTGCTAGAAATTGGGTCTGTGGTCTACAGCCTATCTCGAGTCTACCTTCAAAGAGAACTGAATTAAATTGGACTTCAAATGCTGCTGGGTGCCAGTGACGTGTCTATACAAACTTAAAAAGCCCTCAAATTTTGTCTTCCCTTCTTCTTTGCTGCAAACACATCTGAGTACCATGCCAGCACGCTGCAAAGAATCTGAAACACAACAGAAAGTGGGCTGGGAAACAAGGGAAAGAAAGATTGAGTAAAGCCACAATACCTGAATAATCTTGATGGTCCCATCTAGCAAGACCCTCATGTACATGTGGAGTCTAAAAATGAAAATAAACCTTTTTGCTTTCAGTAAAAAGACTTGTTTGGTGCAAAAATACCAGGCACAAACTCTGCCATCTATATGGACATATTTGCCAAAAAGTCAATTTCTAAATTCAATATTCAAGTCTGATTTTCTTTTTCTTCTATTTTACAGGACTCAGATGACCAGCAGCTTGTGATGAGTGGTCCTCATGATCAGAATTAAAGACTGAATTTGGCATTAGTCAATTATAAAGCACATTTCTATTTACACTTACTGCATAACAACAGCACCAACACGTTTCAGGGAATAGAATCTTGTTACAAATTAAAAACAAAAAGAGCACAGCTTTGTTTAAGATGCAGTCCATAGAGCTCAGGGAGTTACCAACCTCAGAAGTGCTGGTTGTATTGGAGGAATACCAACTATGAGCGCCAAATCAAATCTGGGTCTCAACTAACCCACCCAGAAGCAAACAGACACTTCTCTGTGAAGAGCGTACCTTTCACTAGCCTGCTATTTAACCGGTTTTATTTTTCTGCACAGACTTTAAAATGGCCTAAAACAACTGCTAACTTGGCAAATATCCTAAATTTGCTAGTATTCCAGCTCAATGCTTTCATCTCAGTTACAGCTACAAATGGCAAGTGTGAAACAGAACATGTGTTAAACTTCTATTTTTAAACTTATGGGATTTTTTGCTCGTATACTTTCTTGTAAGAATTTCAGCAGCAGGAAACGCAACCATCCCGTCTGCCCCACTTGCTTCCTCCAGCTTTTCAATCTTTCCTCAAACGTGACTGTGTTTTGTTTACATCTCACTTCACCGTAGCAAAGGGAAATAGTAATTGTAGAAGCTTAAGTAAGAAATGCAGGTGATATGAGAGCATTCAAATAGTAATCATTTTTACTTGAGCCATTTTTGTGAAAGGTGGACAATGAAGATGAACATACCCTTGCCATGTTGTGTCCACATTCAGTTTTTTAGGTCTGAGAGGAGCAAAAGCCACCTGCTCGTTCACATATCACATTTTTACCAAGCACGTTAACATTGCCTTTCAACCAATGCAGAGCAATAACAGCTGCAGTTTTCACCATGCTATTAGAAGTGAATCAAACCTGAGATTAGTTCGCTTCTGTTTCCTTCCCTCAAAACCTTAACATTATAGCAAACTGTGGGAACACTATAGAAACCACAAAATAGCAAGAAAAGGAAGATTATTTTTTTTTTACAGCTGACAGCAGTAACATTCCCCTATGATATGCTTCCTGGTGTCTACCACACGTGGGGGGCAGGAGGGAAGGTGTCACTGCAAGAAAGCATTTGTTACCTCTCAGAACACCCCCAGAATGCCTCCCATCAACACAAGGCATGCAAGCAAATCCAGGGTTGCTGGCGCAGCAACAAAGCACAACCAAGGGAATGGAATGTGTAAAAATGCTGGACAAAAAAGGCACACTGGTGTAAATTCCCTAACGCCTTCCCTTGCCCCCCTAGACATGCCTGCTTGTTTTCACCTGTAAGATGTTAAAAAATTTATAACACACACTCATATTTAGGGAGTTTTGCAATTAATGCAACTCGTGTTCTTTCCTTGTCCCCAGTCACCCAAAATATTAAGGCTTACAGGGACCAGAGATAAGGTTCAAGCATTTATTTTTGTAATAATCATTAAATATTTTTATCACAAAAAAAAAGTTCCACAGTTCATTAAACTCTTCTTTTAGTGACAGACTATTCTCTTCCGTGTTTTTGACAGAGCAGAATGAAAACTTCTTCTTGCTTTGGTGTTCAGATGAACTGTACTGCCAGAATGAATATAAAGAGACACTGCCCTTTAAACGCTCAAAAATCTCTTTGAAGTCAGTAATGTAACAAGGTTAAAATAAGTAATGCAGAGAGCACCGAGGTGTACAGCTCAAGTTCTCTGAAATCCTTATGAAAATTACACTTTTAAAAGTTAAAGAAGAGCATTCTACTACGGAAAAATAAATAATACACTTTAAAATTCTCTCTTAAGTTCACATCATATGTAATGGGGTTGTTTTAAAGGAATATAACCCTCCCATAATGATTTTTTTTCATGCAACGTTGATTATTTCAGTAAGTCATGCAATATAAACAAGATTTTACTGCAGCTAGCTGTTGTAACATAGCTTTGTACAGAACTTTGAATTGTAAGTTAAGAGAAATCATCTTGAAAAAAAATGTGTGGTATGTGGATAACAATATCCAACCCAATTAAACTGTTCCTGCTTAACACAGGAAAATTAGGCAAACAGACTGACTCCTAGCCAGCTTTAAAAGAAGAAACATCACAGAGTTATAACAAAACATTAACAAATGCAATAATGCAGAACTGAATAACATAATATTATTATTTGCTGGTAGTAAGATGAAGAATCTACAGTGGTTTGGGTTTGTTTTTGTTTTTTTGAAACAGTGCATTGAAATGTCTGGAGTGTGAGAGGTGCTACACACACGTAACACCAAGTTTGGTTCTAGCTGAGCATTACAATAAAGAACTGAAGGCAAATCAGGGATATTTCTATCCACACATTTCATTATCAAGTTATGCTAAATATTTCTCGCACAGCTTCACCAAGAAGTCTCCTGATAAAATCAAATAAACTTCCTGCAAAACTTTATCTTTTTCTTCCAGCAAAACAGCAGGACTGTCATTTCAAGTATATTCATCTGTTTAAAGACACACACACACTTCAGGAGCGTTGCACATCAAGTTTGAAACAGGAACACAAGAAAACCATGAACATAAAATCTATAACCACCTCTGAGAACTTCAGACTGATTTCAAGCATACAGGAAAACTAGTTATGAAATTGTGCAGGTTAGATCAGAATACATTCTTTACTTTGCAAACGCGCTTTTAAAAATACGAAGATACTGCATATGAAATTCAATAGGTACTTGCACATAATACAGACAGGTTAAAAAAAAAACTAAACAAGAAAACTTTTGGTCACCAAAAGTTTGTTTACCTGACAATCATGATAGGTAGCAAGTGATATCCCCAAATGAAGTGAAGAATACCAAATGCTATGTATTTTGTTAATTAGAAGCTTTTAAAAACAGAGCCTTTAATAACTAAAATGTGAAAAATATTAATCATATTATGCCTTCTAAAATGGCTGGGGTGGGAAGTACCAGTTAAAAAAAAATTTCCTTTGGATGCAGAGAAAGGAAAGCATCCTTATTTTAAAACAACTATATAGAAGTTCTATAAAGTGCCTGTTTCAGGAAACACATCAACAGATGTTTTCCTTGTGCAAAATAGACATTTTTCAGCTCAAATCTTTGGAACAGATATGATACCCAGAGTTCACATTCATGCATTACCTGCAATTTCCGTAACTCACTTCTAATCTGCACTGCCAAAATTACTTGGCTTGATATAAACTGTCCACCACCCCCAATTCATCTTTCAGGGATTGAGCTAAAAAAAAAGTCATCAGAAAACTCTGGGTTTCGTTTTCTTATTTCTTAATTTTTCCTTCAACTCATCTGCCCATTGTGCGTGTTTACTTTTGACTGTAAAAGTCCATTGCTGAAGGCTATATGAAATACATTCTCTCCTAGGGAAGAGCAAAACCATATTGCATACCACTGTAAGACACTCAAAATTTTAAAAAGCAGCATTTAGGATCAATCAAAAGCCCAACAGACATCTGTCTCCACTTTGAAATGCAAAATGCAAAAGCTCTTGAAATGGCTTTATTATCAGAGAGCAGATATTTAAAGTGTTTTGAATCTTAAAAAGAAAGGTGCCTAAAAGTTAACAAAAAGAAGCAGCCCAAGTTACTGCCACTTTCGGTTTTAGGCTCAGACCCCCCAAGCACAGACATTACAAGAACAGAAACTGCACAGACAGGAGAGAAAGCCCATCAGCCTGAGCCTGTCTGCGCTGCGATCACTGCAATGCAGCAGAGCCACACAGCTAGTTCAGTTACAGGGAAGGCTCCAGCTATGGCAGCAAGGGAAGTTAAAATGCGTACACCATCCCGCTCAGCCTCACCGTAAACTGGTTACTAACTGTTTATCACTGAAATATTAATACTGGATTGAAGCTTTTCAGTGCCAAGATCCATTACAGGCTCCAACCAGCACGCTGAACAGGGCCAGAACAGAGAGCATAGGCGTCTCTTTGTAAACCACAAAGCTGCAAATCGACATTTCCAATGAACAGACAAAAACAACCACCCCAGAACACCACCAGTCCTTCCCTTCAAACTCACCCTCCCTCCCAGCCTGCTACTATTTTGGCAGTTCATCATCTCTTCTGTACATAAGAGGAATTTTCACATCTCCAAGCAAGAGAGGAGAAAATAGGTACAATGTTTATGACAAGTATAATTACACCTTAATTGAGATAACAGATTTAAGTGATTTAAATACAATACATGTACATTTTAAAAAAAAAAAAATTGCCCATTTTAGAGAGAAGCAGCCAAGTGCTTATTTGATCTGAACTGTCTCTTGTAAGAAAGGTATTCTGAATGTACCAGTGCACAGCTGTTCTGACCAGCCAGGAAGTTCATGCTGCAAAGGAGTCCTCCTTGGATAAAACGTGTAATCAGGCTCATAGTTCAAGAGACAACTCAGTGATGCCATGTAGATATCTGCAAATCTAGAGAGACGTCTTAGGAAATAAGTTGGATTCTCATCAGTTCTGAATAAGCTTCCAAACTGTGCGTTGAATAAATTCCTGTTCATCTCCCTGTCCCCCAAAAAAAGAAAATGAGAATGAAATTAATGTACCTGCACACATCTCTTTACCAGCTAGCATCCAGAACCTGAAGCAAACAGTTCCTATGCATTATTGTCTTGCCATTGCACTTCAAACCACTTAAATGCAGACATAAGAAATTTTTGCACCTCTTGCACATATGTAGCCCAGATCTAGCAATCACAGTAGTGAACAGAAGAGCTTCACACTTCTCCCACTACAACCAGTGACAACTTGCTTCTGACTTCAGAAACATAACATCTCCAGCTTTCCTTTCTAGAGATTGTGAAAGAACACTTTTGCCTTCATCTAAATCCTAATGACATCCACTTGTTCCAAAGGTAAAAGACTTTAAAAAAAAAAAAAAAAAGGCAAAGATTTGGCTTAATGTACACAACAAGCTTAAATACATCTTGGAATTAACTTCTGTTATCAGTCACTGCCAAGTATCATTCCATTTCATTTACTTCCTCATTTCTGGGGCAGGCTGCTGGTGGTACAGCTGTTGGCCTTGCCAGCTGTGCACTTCACACACCCTGCATTTAGGGACTGCTCCTTCATGACAGTAGATTTTTAGGAGTTTTAGCCCTATTACCTATCTCTGTGATGAGTCCGTTGCTA
Organism: Chlamydotis macqueenii; assembly: GCF_036417535.1. Taxonomy (NCBI): domain Eukaryota; kingdom Metazoa; phylum Chordata; class Aves; order Otidiformes; family Otididae; genus Chlamydotis; species Chlamydotis macqueenii. The sequence goes on along the minus strand of NC_141556.1, from coordinate 61,627,849 downwards.
AATCCAGTCTAGTGCAGAGCCCAGTTTCTGTGTATTCTAAAATATATTGTATGTAAACTGAAGAAATAATCTAAAAAAACTGAAGTCTTGATACAGAAACACATTTTTAAAACATGCAGAAGTAAAGCTGTGTGATCAATAGCAACAGTGACAGCTGAACAGAGGGACAGGAGAACTGAGATGAGAAGGATAAGTATTTGATATGATGTTACACTTTCATGCAGAAAACTAACATCTGTTCCAAAGAAGAGGAACAGGAAAAGGGGTTCATATGCACGACGTATCAGAGGGGAGAAGAACTACATCAGAGACAGGTTCAATATTGCTTTATACAGATAATTTTCTAAGGTCTGTAACTACCAGGGAATATAAACCAGGGATGGAGAGAAATTCTGAAGAAATCTGTGGAAGACATTGCATAGAACATTTGGCTACTGCGAAACATTTTGCAAACTCTTCATCTCCCATATCTTACCTCATTTCCTTTCTTTCCTTCTTCCATTCTTCTAAAATCATTTGTGCATCAGGATCACGGTGAACCTGGAATGTAAAGTATGGATGACAGGTAACTAAGGATGCCCTCGTAAACGTCTTTCCATTAATAAACCCTTATCAGCTAAGAGGACAAGAGCATGCTTCAGAAATCAGTATGCAGAAGTTATCCACATGCATTTTAAACAATCGTAAGCAGGAATCAATCCAGGCTGACCAGTGGAGGAAGTGGACAACATTTTGAGAACATTCTTATTAACTAGCCACACAAATAATAGCATTTATTTATCTACAGTTAAACTGGTGAACTTGAAGGAGACAGAAAGCACTTGCAACGCCAATGTCCAGCACTTAGAAACTTGGCTGGATTCCCTCTGCTATACAGAGCCGATTATACACACACAGAACAAACCTGCATGTGCTCCAGTAATCCTGTTAAGGTTTGCAGCCAGGTCATGGTGTGAATGTACTTCTCTGTATTCATGATTTTAATCTCTGATCGTAATTCTGGAATAATTGCACCGGTACGCCAGCCATGCTTCAGGGTCAAATCCTATTTACCAAGAATTACAAAATACAAGTATTAGTCTTAAAAAGAACTATTTAAAAGAACTGAATAATTTTACCATTGTTTATCGCAAAGGGGCACTAATTTAATTGCTTCTTACGTATAAGCAGAAACATTAAACAGTGGGACTTAACTGTGTCAATAGACAACAGAATTTAATTTTAGAGTAAGCTTCAAATCCCACATTTTTAAAGAGAGAGAGATAAAGAACACATAAGCACTTGCAAATAAGCATTCATTCACTGGGTTTAAAACAAACAGTAGGAAATTCCTCTTGTAGATGAGACCTCTGCTGCTGTCAGAAGTATCTGGAGGAAATCGTGTGTTGGGTTTGTGGTATTTACCCATACACTCAGCTGACAGAAGGGTACTATCGTGACCCCAGCTATCCAAGCTCCTCCTGAGAAGTACAGGATGAGGCAGCTGCCACCTGTGCTCTTTCCTCCATTCTGACAGAGAGGAACAGAGCTGTGTCCTCCTTCCCTTGGCCTTCAGCCTTCTGAAGCACCCAAACTTACTTTTATTTTTAAAAGCAGACTGGGGCGAAAACGTTGACATCTGCTGCTGCTGAAAAGTGTTACCACAGCTTGGCAGTGGAAAGTCATAGCCGGGCATTCATACACAATTCAATTACAAAAGAGCTGAGTTGTCGTCACTTACTCTAAAGTAACAGTTAACAGTACATTTCTTTGTAAGGTAGTAAGAAAATGCCTGGATAGTGAGGCTACAAACTATAGCAAGACCTCAGGGAAAACAGGAAGTTTACAGTTAGTGACAGGAAGATCACCTCCTGCCATCCAAAACAGAAGTTCATTCAGGTCTTATTACACTTGGTAGTAAATGTCATCCAAATCAGCCACATCCTGTAGCTCTGGATATCTGTGTTTACTCTCCATTACATCTGACACAATCAGTATCTGGATCAGGAATACAAACTCACATTCCTGAGTGCACTTTGTAAACAAGTTAAATGCTACAAGTCAGGTGGAAAATATGGTTGGCCTTTTACAGCACCAACTTCCCTCACTGCAAGAAAAGCAATATGGCTTAACTACCAACTCAAATTTTGTTGTATTCAGAAATCACAAATGAAAGTGTGTTACATTGAATAACTGGGGAAGAAGAGAGGAAAACTAACATAAAGCCTCATCTTTTATCCTATTTTGTCAAAGTCAACTACTTACTGCCAGGTCACTGTAAATGTGATCACCAAAGTAGAGAACCTTAGAGCCCCTCCAGCCAGTAAGCTTCAGAAATTCATACAAGTTACCCTGAGGAAACAATGACACGTACATTGTGGCAGCATGCAAGTTGCACCCTCACAGTCATGAAGAAAATAATTTAGTACACCTCTAAAATATTTTTCATATCAAGAATCGTGTCTTCAAGTTTACGTATTATGATTATGAATCTCAAATTTTACAGAAGATTTCAGTAATACTATCACTTCAAGAGGCAAGTAAACTGCATACATACAATACCAACAATCAATTTGTATCACTTCAATCATTAAAATACTCTCCTAAAAAACATAACTACTTTTTAGAAGCCTTTACGACATCTAAAGGAGCCCATGATTCTAGGAAATAGGTACTAAATTTGAACTGAAAGAGTTTATTGAAAGCTTACCTGTTTGTAAATCTGACCTTTCTGCAGCTTGTGAATTTTGTCCCAAAGCAACACTCCCCTTTCATTCACCTTCCGAAACGGTCTAGAATAGAATCATACACAATTGTTACATTGCTGTAGAAATTCTGTCACTTTTCAGGAGGAGATTAAAATTTTAATATTAAAAATACTCATATTTCAAAAGGAAAACATGCTTTCTAGTATCTGAACATTTTGTAATAGACAGAAAAAGTAAAGCTCAACAACTTCAGCTTTAGCCAAGGAAATGCAATGTATCTGTCCACTGTACCTATGATGTTTATAACTGAGTTTGAGAACAACTGTTGAGAACTAAGGCAGGGATCCCACACAGAGAGGAAGAAACAGTGTGAATTGTTTGCCCTCAAGAAGGAGGGAAGAGAATACAAAAGAAATGAAGATGTGTAAAAATCTTGCTCAATACCTCGTTTTGTACAACGAAACAACTGAAGAAGAAGGGGCGGAGGACGTACAGCAAAGTCCTTTTTAAAATTAAAGGGAAAAAAATCCCACCTCCCTCTACCACACTTCCAAATCCTAAGTACACAGAAAGGAATAGGTCTTTTTCAAGTCTAAGAGTAGTGCATCTGCATTACAAATCTGTTTACTTAATTGAACAACTAGTCCAAATATTCCAATCTGGCAGCCAGTCTGCCCTTTAAATATCACGTGTGACTAAACAAAACCAGAAGCAATTAAAGACATTTCCAGATACGGGACTGATTCTAGAAGGCACCAAAATTTCCCAGGTTTATTAGGAAAGGAACACACTTCACCAACTTACAAGCTAAGATGTTAAAAATAGGTGCTGTGACCCTAACTCAATTCAGTAGACCTGTAATAGCTACTGGAACTTCCTTAGGTAAAAAATGGTAAATACTTGGACTTCAGAATTGGGTGTTGCTGCATTCTGTAATGATCTTAAAGAAGATTTCATCAAATATTATTTCATTTTACATTGCATCCAATCAAAAGATTTCATAACATGCTCTATAGCCTTATATGGCATAAGCTGCTTGAATTATTCTTCACTGACTAAATACTCACCTTCGCTTATCATTGAAAAAGTTTGGCTTCTCAGCCTGTACAATGACCACATCAAAGAGATCCCTCCAGTCCTTGCCAACTATGAACTTCATGCCTTTGTCCCTAAAAAAAGGACAGAGGGATCGATACTAACAGTGAAGCGCAACAGAAGTGCAGTTATCTGTGTAATATAATGAATTACATTCAAGAACCTCATCCTCCCCATCCTTTAAAAACATATAAGCAAACAACTTACACGAAGCTGCTGGGACTGTTTGTGATGAGAAACATCTTCTTGCCATGATCAGCCAGCTTTGCTAACACTGCACGAGTTTGTTCGGCGTAGCAGATGTATTTCTCTGTGAGGATTTGGGGAAAATACAGTATTAACGGAAGACGTTTTTCACAATAATTTTCTCTGCATTCAACCAAGGTTTCAGAACATGAGGTTATATTTCACAAAGGCACCTTAGGCAAGTGGAAATAACTCCTTCAAGCTTTAAAATGTAGAATTTGTAATCTTAAATAAGGAGGCCAGAAAGATCGTTATACTATCAGTGAAAAATCTTTCACAGATGATCTCATTAATACTCACCGATATCTGCTTCAATTGCTCTGTACATTATTCCTTTGATGTGGACATCCCTGATTGAATCCTGTCAGGAAAGCAACAGAGCACTAAGGAACTGAAAACTCTTTGCAAGTATAAAAACCACACTCACTGCACAGCAGCAATCATTTGTTTTTAAAGCAATTCCTTTCTCTGAATTACACTTTCAGCTTTACAGAAATGCCATGCGATGTTCACTATGTATACGTCACCATTAAACAAAAAGTAAGCCTGTCCTCCAAGAAACTAACTTACTACTTTTGGGCAGTAAAAAACTGAGCAGCACTGGGGCTGTTCCACATAACAACTGTGAAAGGGTGCTAGGAAGGGTGAAGTGGGGTGAAAGCCCTCTGCAGAAGCAGAGTTATCACAGATTTCTAGTGACCTTTGGAGCAGAACACATTCCTTTCCTCTTGCAAAAAAACAAAAAAAAAAACCACCACAAAAAACAAAACCCAAAAGCTTTAAGTCAGATAGATTTTAGATTATGATAACTCCCAAATCCTCTGGTTATTTAAAACAGAAATTTATAAGCAGATGAAAGAAGCTAAATGCTTAAGCAAAGTACTCATAAGGAGCTCTGAAATCATTCGGCAGCTCTCCTGAGACAGCTCTGCACCAGATCACTTTGTTTAGGACAATGGTACTGCCATTTTGGTACTTACATGAGGTATGTCCTAAAAATACTCCAAAAATGCCACTATAGGGCTTCCAAAATGTTAATAATGCTGGACAGTACGGAAGTTTCTACAAACACTTCAGCAGAAACCACAGGAACTAGCCTCCTGACTCTATGTAACCATAGGCAGAAGAGAAAATTACTCTGGAGGTCAAAAGTTTCTTAACATCTATCTGATCTACTTGGGAAAGTGAGAAATTCAGCATTCAGGTGCATCACATATGCTGAACAACTACACAAGTTTAATAAATGCCAACAAGGAGATAGGAAAAGGTTTTGGATTGAAAGCTTGTGCAGACTAATACCATCAACTTGAGCGTGACCTCTTCCGTTCTTAAATAATCATGATATAAAATTATCTCCTCTGCAAGATACATCCTGAGGAATGTAGAGGGTCAGATTACTCGAGTCATTACTACCAGATTTTTTTGGAGGAGGAAGAGAGGAAAACAGACAAAATAGATATGCCAATGCAAGAGACAGCAAATGATCGTGTACTAGCTAAGACACAGAGGCAGTACAACTCAAAGCTCCAAACTGGAATTCCCTGTAGCCTCTTAGAATTCCTGCTAGTGAGAAAAGTATAGGTTTAGTAACAATCCAAAGTAGCTGTATCAACGTACAAGAGCTTCTGCACTTGCCCACATCCACCCCTGAAACCTACAGAAAGAGCAACAGCCCTAGAATGTCAGATTTAAAACAAACTCTCAAATTATTCTATATTTCTTTTCCAAGGTCTGCCTTGATTTTACTTATCTTTTTATGGTTGTATAGCAATAACTACTCTATATAAACTATAAAGTTGAGGTATTTAACTGGAGCTGACACAACAGGTTGAAGCTTTCTGAAGTGCTCACAGAGAAGATGCACAAATGTAGAGGTTTACCCTAATTCTTCAAAGTTAGTACCTTGACATCTTTGTACAGATGAACAGGTTCATAATCTATGTTGTTTTTCAGAAAATATTCATTCACACAAGAAAGGAGTGTCATCTCTGGCAAGGAAAATATATCCATGAATTGCTTCATTGTATTTCCTTGTGAGCTCTACAGAGGTGGGAAGAAAAAAGAAGCAAAAAAAGGTCAGGCATTTCTCAGATTAGAGCACTTTCATTCATTCACTATAAACACTTCAGTTTAGTTGCAGATATTCAGCTTTTGCTGTCACTGTTCGCATTGCTTTAGATTTTTTTTTTTGAACTAACAGACTTTCAATAAAATAACACAAAAGCGCTGGCTTTATTTTAAATATCAACCATGACTCATTACTCTTAAGAGCAGTATTTTAATTCATAAACACATAAAAGAGAGCACTGCACTCAGCTGAAAGTCAAGAGAAGAACTTAGAGGCCTTCACTGGAAGTCTGCACTTCCATGAATAAGAGGCACTCTTACTATTTTGATGGGAGTGTGGAAATTTTGGGTTTGGGGGTGGGGTTTTTTGGTTTTGTTCTGGTTTTTTTTTTTTAGTAAGCAGAATACTAATTAGGACTGCAAAAGAATTTACCTCCTTGATGTTTTTTACTAAAAAGAGAGCACTGTTCTTCATTTGGGAAAGAGGAAGGAACCCACCAGCAAGAAGATCAACTTTTCCCACAAAGTCAAATCCTAAACTGAATAGCTTTATCTTTTATCATTCATCTTTTTCCATATCCTCTTACTGTCACTCTGCCAGCCTGTCTGCAAGAGATGCCTCTGTACATTACTTGCTGCTACATCAGCTAAGCCATTTGACCACCAGGAAGAAGTACACAGCCAGGGTAAGCCAAAAGATATGGTTCACTTCCCAGCCTTTATCAGATTTGCTGTGCAACACTGAGCAAGTTACTTGATTTTTCCACGTTCCGCTTCTCTGTGTATATGACTGGGCAAGGAAACAGTGATAGAAGAAACTATCGCCAGTGGGAGAAACTTTGGAGGGCAAACTCCAGATTTAGCACTATAACTCAATCATGTATTTGGAAAATATAACTGCTACCAAGAACAAAATGCAAACACCACTATCCCCAGTCAAAAAAAAAAAAAAAATCATTTCTAAAGAGAAGTTTCTGTTTTTACCTTTCCATAAAAGTCACTCATTTGTTCTAAAGGGACATGGGAACCATCATACATTGCAATGACTTCTTCATCTGGGACCACACTGAGGCCTCTGGAAAACAATATTAGCTTCAGTTCAAAAGGCAGAATAACATTTTCAAGTAATTACCGAATGAAAGTATTGGAGCCTATTAAAATACTAATAATGTCATAGGAACACTTTCATCTGTAAGTTAAAACAGCATCTTTCCTTACAGAACAAGTAACATTTTAACAGGCTGACGCACACGGAACACATTCCAATTTTAAGTCCTTTTTACTTTCTTACGGGAAAACAGCTAATTAGTCTCCACTGAAACTATGCCTCAAAGGTTTGCAAGAACTAGTTAGAGCTTCCAGTTTCTTAACACAAAGTAATTCCTCAGTCTGCCTTTGTTTCATACAGCACTGATGATTTGATAGTGTTTAAACCAGATTATTCTGCAGCATGACCTTGAAGGCTCAAGGGAAAGAAAAACATATACAACCTTTAACTAAATAAGAATTCATTTTAAACTGTATCAACAGTTCCATTTCCCAAAATTTTGTATTACTTGAAGGATTTTTAGCAAGTAACTAAAATATAAAAATAGAACAACAAATAAGGAAGAAGGAGGCATCATCTTTCCCTAGCGTTTATCAACTACTAAGAAATTAAAGGCTTTCTTTGGGTTTGGTTTTGAATGTTTACAGTATCAAGCATCTTTCACTAAAGCGTCTAAAACACTGCAGGCATGCAAACATTCTCACTAGAGGACACAGAATTGCTGAGGTTTTGCTTAAGATTAAAGAACACAAATGCAAGCCAGATCATCTGGTCCCTTTTTTCCAAGCCTACTTATGGTGTTTTGCAGCCTTGTAAGACAAACAGTTATTTCAATGCCTCCCTTTCTCGGTCTTACCCAGAAGTGCTGCGAGGCTTTTTTTTTAAAAATAATTAAATAACTAATTAACAAGCCTAGTACTTTCACTGTTTAGTGTCCACACCAGCTTTGCAGTGGCAGGAGGCGATACATGAACTTCCTCGGGGCTGCTATGGTAGCAAGAGTCCCAGGTTAACCAGTTCCTTTACTGCACTTCTCCATGCTACATCGACTTGCACATAGCTCTGTGCTCCTGCTGGTAGGACTCCAGCATTCAAGGTAGTACTGTGCATCAATAGGGCAGATAACAATTTGGGTTTGTAACACACAGAGTTGAGAGTCACCCACTCCACAGCAGGATACACAAAGAAATGCAAGCAAAATGTTAAACACATACCAAGTAACACAATCAGAATTAAGGAGGACTGACTCATCTTCTAGTCTGTGGACAGCTATGCCAAGGGGTATTTGAATGCTGCTAAAGAATATGCTTGTAGATCAGCAGCTACTGAAGCAGAAATCAAGAGAGGACAACAGGCATACATGAAATCTAGAGAGGAGAGACAACCATGTAGGCAAAGGTGCAGACTGGTTTTACCTAAAGACCCACAGTCTTGACACAGTTCACTGTCCAGCTGCGTAACTACAAAATGTCTTTTATTCCACTCATGGCATGAACAGATGGCACTAAAAGCATCACAGTTCACCTACAGCAGTGCTCCCATTGCTGCTCTTGGAGACATGCGTTGTTAGAGGGATACCAGAACTGCTCACACCTCTCAGTGCAAATGAGGCTGTACGCTTGGGCAAGTCCTGCTGCCTTCAGCGATGTAATTGTCCTACACACGTACCGAGCACACGGAAGGTTAAAACTAAGAACTACAGATATGCAGCAACTGACAGTAAAGCTCAGTGCTGGTATAGAAGAGAAAGGTAATCTTATTTTAAACAAAATTAAGAGGAAGTATTGAGTGAAACGACAGCTGAAACTCTCTCCCTCACACACACTCACAAGTACCAAGACATGTGGCCTGGCAGTCTGTCCACAATTACTTTGAGTGAAACAGAGAGTAAGGGACACCAGCTCCTCAAAAAAATCTCAACACCTCTCCAGAGTTTTCTTGATCGGTCATCACGTGCTGGCTTCAGATGTGCCTTTTGTACTAGAGGTTGACAGCAACGGTGATCTTCCATCTCTTCATTCTGTCCCACTCCGAGTCATAAGGCAACACTGCTGATGGACTCACCACCCATTCATCTTCTCATCTAGGTCACTACACAGCTCCAGTCATACCACTGTTCCTCCTGACATCTTCTCTCAAAGCCTTCAGTCTCTTTTTTGCTCCCCCTACCCCCATATGGCTGTTTGGAGGAACAGCATGCAGATGTGATGATATCTTGATGACCAGCTGATCCAGGTACCACCAACACATGTCACCTTTTTGTCCCTTCTATCAACACTTCTTCCAGTGTTCTCACACATACACATTTCCATTCAAACCTGATTCATACCAATCTTAATATTTCCACTACATATCTCTACAGATAAATGTATCTTTGATTACTTCACCTAGCCTTTAATCTAGCAAACTAGCATCCTTCACAGTGAAAAATGTAAAAATCTGACAGCCTTTTTAAATGAATCTTACAACTAGCGACCCTCACTCTGAGTTCCCTGGTTCCCTCCTAGCCCTGCCTAAATTATTCCTTTGAAAACCACAGGAACAGGTTTTGTCAGTTGAAATATACAATAATTATTCTGTATCAGCATGTATAAAACACACAAACAAATGGCAGGACGTTTCACTTGGACTCTGATGATATATACAGAACACACATTGTTTTGGCAGCTTTACATAGCCGCTTTGTTGACAGAACGAGCCTAATGCTGGACCCACGCCATCTTGTTTCCTCTTTCACTTTCCTTCCCTTCCTCTCCTCTCTCCCAAAGGGCACCTCAAATGAAGTCATACAAGAACAGACTACCGACTAAGGTTCAATCACCTATCTACTCAACTGGCAAACAAAAAGAAGTAATGAGTGCACTATCATCCTTTCATACTACTATACACGCTTCCATGCTAGCCCCCATAGAAAATCACCTCAAAGTTACATTATCTTTTGGCCCTGAATGGAAACTTTTTGTCCAATGACATTGAGAAAGGTGCTCAAGCTTGTTGTTTGATTTAAAATACAGCACCAAGTGTGGTGTTCATGTCAGTCAAATGCAAAATGCTTCATTACAGCAAAAGGAGCCAGACTAAATCCTCTCCTGTCAAAGATCACATACAGTAAGTCTATAGCATGTAAGGAAGCACAGCACAGAGATCACTAATTTTACATCAGTTCAGTCTACTGAAAAAGCGTCAGGTTGTGCGGACACAAAGCACTTGTGCTCCAACCACATCATGCTTGCAGAATAGTATGTCCAAACTTAAAAGGTCTGTGCAAATACAGTAAGACCTCTCAAGTGCCTCTGCAACCACACTAAAGTCATGATAATGGGTGCTCTGCGACATCTATTTACATAGAAAGCAACAGCAGAGAAGTCATCAGCGTATTTTTAGATGTCTTCTAGCACAATTTAACAGTCGGAAACAAAGTGAGTCAGCACTATGTGACCAGTCAGCTTGCCAACTTCCCCAGCTCCAAACTGGGGAATCAGCCGTACCGTATCAGTCAGTAAACATGTGCACATGTCTGTGTGTACACACAGAGGGGCAAAGAAACCCCCTTCCAGTAGGACTGCAATATTCATTCATGTCCGTGCTTTTCAGTGCACTGTTCCTCATATGAACCTAAAATGTACACTAGTAAATGCAATTAAGAGACACAAAAAACAAGAGTATACATTTTTATTATAAATAGTAAACCATTTTACCTACCTGTAAACTGTTCCCAGCTGTATATAATGAAAAGCATCGATCTTCATTAATAATGCCTTCCATGGGGAAAAAGAAAAAAAAAAAAAAAACAACCTTTTATCACATCAACTATTTGACATGAAATTATAAAAATCAAAGCAACTCTATAATCTTTCAGTCTCGAGAACACTTGAGCACCTTCACTTCAACTTCCTTCATAGCTTCTAAAATACGTCATTAATGGCGTTCACCTAGGGTTTTCCAAATCACCAGGGAAACCTTGCCCAGTGACCTGAGCGAGGTCGGGAAGAAATATCTTTTCCTACTAGCAGATGACAGCTTCGATTTATTCTGTTGCACTCAAAGTCATCTTTCTCCCTTCCCCTGCCCACTATGAGAACAAAACACCCAAAATACTTTATACTTAACAGCTATTTAAAAAAAAAAATTAAAAAGTCAAGCTTGCCATCAAAGAGGAAAAAAATGAAACAAAATCCTTACACATCAACACAGAGTGAAAAGTTGAAAGACTTTAAAGCCTTATTTATTTTCTTTGGCTAGGTTCTCAGCACTACATAACTCATCACAAAGTTATTTATACATACCCGGTGCACATCATAATGAAGTCCTCTGATTGCAAAATTGGGATCGTAATCGTATTTTCTTATTTCTGCAGGATACTAAGAAGAGATGGCAATGATTTGATTTTAAATTCATAACAAAAAACAAATTTAAAAACTGTTTATGCAGAATTTTAAAAGCCTACATTTTCTATGCTTCTTGTTTCCACTAGTCATTAAAAGAGGCTTTTTGATAGGTTGGTGAGGTTTGCAGGAACATATGTGCACTGCAAGACAAGTCAAACATTTTTTCAAAATCCAAGGTCAACATTTTAAATCTAAGTCAAGCAGGGTACCTAAAGTTGGACATCCAGGTACTCTGGAGTGATCAACTTTTGAGTATTAGCCTCTTGTTCAAAAAGTTATTTCAATATATGCACCTTTGAAAACAAACCAAATTTTATTAACTTCATAAAATTTAATAGCTGAGTTACCTTGCATTGTGAAGTGTCACCAAGAAACAGACTATACAAACGCAGTTTCCAGCTCAACCTTCTAGCTAGAAACTCAAGAACATGGCCTGATCTACAGAGATACCTGAACATTACTGCTCACTTCTACTGAAAGTAAAATCAATACAATATCATCAATTAACAGGAGGAAAAAAAAAAATCTCTGGCATTTTCAAGAAAGAAGCACAGCTATGTGTTTCGACTCCCTAAGTGCGGATCATATTCCTGATCTTAGATTGTCATGTTTGAAATGTAGACCCCAGAGGTGTTTAAAGATGTGGTGCACTGCAAATAAACACCGATGAGAAGGAAGGAAGAAGAGAATTCACAACAGCTAGTGTTGCCTGGAGGAGCCAGGCTTCCCTAACAGGGACTTTCCCTGTGGTTTACAGGGTACAGTGGGTCACAAAGATCAGATTCTGAAAAGAAGTTGGGCATTAAACACCATCAGGGTGAGTCACTTCAGGAGAACACCACAGTGACCCAACTGGACAGCATTTGCAACATCTTGTGGTTTAGAGATGCACGTGAATTTAATGTCTGGGTCATGTATTCCTTCCTCAAGTTGCTATAGAGAGCACAGGCAGCTCTCACCTCTTGCTAGAGAGTTTTCTAACATTTTTCAGTGCAAGCCCATTTTCAGCAGACTGTAATTTTGTCCTGCTTTAAGCACAGGTTAGCCAAGAAAAAAAAATAGATTAGGAGTGTGCTTTGGGCTAAGAGTTTTGTTCATTTCTTTTTAAAAGGTAAAATGCTTCACTCATTTCTGACAAGGCCTGAGAAAACTATCATTCCTCTGATTAACCAACTGAAAGGTGATCCTTCATTTTCCTCCCAGAGGCTACAGCAATGTTAGAACTTGACAAGTGCATCTCCGAACATTCTCCACCTTCTCAACAATAGTCTCCATACACATATAGCTAATTTACAAGCCTTCGGGGGGGGAAAAAAAAGTAGATTATACAGCTTCAACAGAGGCTCTAGCTACTCTTAGGAAAAAAAAAAAAAATCAAATAAATCACAATTTCTCCACAAAGTTTTTATCTATGCTGAAGAGGAGTTGCTCTGCAATTGCTGTAGGTTGTGCCTGTATTGAGCGCAGGCATCCACAGTTAAAGAAAAAAGTCCTTTCTTCTAACTTCTGAACTATCATCCCTACCACCACTTCCAGAAAACACGAAGGAGGCTACTGATCTGAATGAAGAACAGCATCAAAAGCCTACCAGTGTGCTGGGAAGATGTACAGGTTTGGCCAGGGAACTTGAAGCAGAAAAAGAGACAAGGGAAAACATCAGGGGACGATACAGAATGCGATTAATTAAAAACTACAGTGTAGTGCACATGCTTCAAAGCAGCCACATCAAGCATGAACAAGGAAATTTATTTCTGATTTTTTCAAATTTCTGCATGCTTGACTTTCCTACTTTAATTTATTCTACTAGAAGGCTGTCTTTTCACATGCATGCCAGTACATATGAGAAAAAGATTGAGCCTATCTTGGCACACAAATCAAAGCTTCCTTACAAGCCAAACGCTATAATGATAAAAACTGCACTGTTTGCTAACCCCGCTCTTGGTAGGGAAAGATTTATCTGAACTGAAACAGCAGTCCAGATAAGGTGGCGCAAGGCTCGTACATTAGGAAAGAAATAAACCCAACAGCAGGAGTTTACATTCAAACACCTGCTGCCACCTCCAAGATTAGCATTAAATTGATGTTTATTCTCTTGGACACACTTCAAAATTCCTTGCTTCCTACACTGTATTTTGCAATTTCTGATGAATTACCTTACACTGCCATGACCAAAACTGGCCATCTTTTAGGTTGACTGTGACAGTCATAATGGGCAATACTATCTAGAAGCTCTTTCTAATGTTAAAGGCAAGAAAAACATTAACAGCATAAGCAGCTACAGAGACAGCATTAATACAAACTACTGTCCCCCAGTAAATCCCAACAGGAGAGGCTATATTTCAGTAAGTTGTCTCCAAATGTAATTACAGCTTCATTTACTAGAACCCACGATATTTTACTTGAGACAAAGTGGAAAGTTATTACTGCCTGAATTCATTCACATAGTAAAGACAGAGCACTGTTTCAATTATCATCTACAGGAATTAATCTTGACTGCTACCATAATGTTGATTTTTGCAAGAACCAGGCAGCTTTATTAAAGTATTTACACATTCTACAGAAATTGCCAGCAAGACATGCCAAAATCTTAGGGAGATCAAGTTGTGTATGCTTGTAGCACCCATGAAATTTTGTTTGTTCTTCCAGGGATATTTTTAGATGTTTATATATAGCTCCTAACCTTTAGATTCAAATTCGAAAGTAGAATAACACCACTTATTCAGATTTAGGTTGTATAAAATAAACAAGCAGTTTTATTATTCAAGTTACTCTGCAGACTTTTTATCTTTTATTTTCCTGCAAGTCCTACAGTTCAATAAACTTTGCCTCTTTCAGTCCACGTTTTCTTCTATCTTTTTTCCCTGCTTCAGCTTTCTAAGTCACCCATCTCCCTTCTCCCATTTCCAAGCTACGCAACAACCAGCTCCAAGCTGCCTGGATGTCAACTGGTCACCGACGCGAACATGCTGCTTGGTGAGGCAACAGGGCAGTGCTCCCTCTTAGGGGACTACTGAGCTGAACGCTTCCTTGGGTGTCTCCTGTAGCCAGCCTTTGATCACAGTGTCACTGCACAGGCTGCCCCTTTAGCTAACACGACTGAAATGCTGGGCACACACAGAGCACGTCGCAAGCACACAGGGCAAAGACCTCGTAAGAAGGCAGGCTAAAAATATTCCATGTGGAAATTAATCACTGCACTCATAGCGATGCATAAAACAGAGTAACGGTAACTTCAAAGCTTCTTATCTATTAGGGTGACTCCAATAACTGATAATGAGGAAAAAAAACAAACAAAAAAATCCCACTACCAAATTAAAAAATAAACTAAATAAAACTCTATTCCTTAACAAGTGTCAGATTGCGCTCTGCTCAAAACCACGGCTAAGAATAAACCATGACTTCCGTGGTTCACATCCAGCTGTTGCACAAAATATGTTACAAGGGAGCCAAGCTAGGACTGAGGCATGAGAAGATTAATTATGCCTCTCCCAGTTAGAAATTACTTATTATACTCTTTATTCATGAGTTTATTGTTATTGAATTTATTTTACTTACCCGATGTTCATTAATAAGAAGATCTCGAGCAGCATTGAAGATTAACGTGTGCAGATGTTTAGAATAGAAGACCAAGGTGTAGTCATAATCAAAACCATAAATTTCAATGTCTGACAGGCTCAGTTCATTGTTCGAAAAAATAGCATCTGGATTCAACATGTTACTCATAATTGAAGGAACCAACTCTGGGAACATGGGAGAAGGAAAAAAAAAAGTTAAAGCAGTTGTACCTATTAAAATAATGCACACTAATCAGCTAATCCTTAACAATAGGACACTATTGAAAATGCTGACCCTAACTTGTCTCGGTGACCCATAGTTTTTATTTAAAGCACACTTTTCTCTCTACATAGAGTCATAACATATTAAGTAACTTCAGGACCAACACCAAGGTCAGCATTAAGGATGTTTGTATATCTTGTTTAGAAAACTTGGAAGAGCACCATTAGGAGGCTAAACACTACCCTCCTGGAAGCACAAAACACAAGCATGTTTTCCTTCCTTTCCTTTCCATATGCTATCTTTATAACCCAGCCTTTCTTACCAGAGGGAAAAAGGGAAGCTTTCATCTTAAATCTGTGCTTGTAAGGGTGAGTTTAAAGGGAACATGTTTTGTTCGGTTACTTTCTACATATAAGTCTAGAACGAATTGGTCAAGCTTATCTCAACACCTTCAGCTCCGAGGACAGACACACTATGTGCTCCACCATGGCAGGAAACCATCTCAACAAAGCAGGCAGGCATGGGAAAGTCCAGATGTCTTAGAAAGATAGGGCTTATAGTACCATAGAATGGTTAGGGTTGGAAGGGACCTTTAAAGGTCATCTAGTCCAACCCCCCTGCAAGAAGCAGGGACACCTCCAACCAGATCAAGTTGCTCAGAGCCCCGTCCAACCTGGCCTTGAATGTTTCCAGGGATGTGGGCATCCACCACCTCTCTGGGCAACCTGTTTCAGTGTTTCACCACCCTCAGTGTAAAAAATGTCTTCCTTATGTCCAGTCTCAATCTACCTCCCTCTGTTTTAAAACTATTATCCCTCATCCTATCACAACAGGCCCTACCAAAGAGTTTCTCCTCATCTTTCCTGTAGGCCCCCTTTAGGTACTGGAAGACTGCTATAAGGTCTCCCCGGAGCCTCCTCTTCTCCAGGCTGAACAGCCCCAACTCTCTCAGCCTGTCCTCATAAGAGAGGTGCTCCAGCCCTCTGATCATCTCTGTGGTCCTCCGCTGGACCCTCTCCAACACCTCCATGTCCTTCTTGTGTTGGGGGCTCCAGAACTGGACGCAGTACTCCAGGTGGGGTCTCACCAGGGCAGAGTACAGGGGGAGAATCACCTCCCTTGACCTGCTGGCCACACTTCTTTAGATGCGTCCCAGGATGAGGTTGGCTTTCTGGGCTGCAAGGGCGCGTTGCCGGCTCATGTTGAGCTTCTCGTCCACCAGTACCCCCAAGTCCTTCTCCTCGGGGCTGCTCTCAATGCATTCTCCAGTCAGTCTGAATTTGTGCTTGGGATTGCCCTGACCCATGTGCAGGACCTTGCACTTGGCCTCAATGAACTTCATGAGGTTTGCACGGGCCCACCTCTCCAGCCTGTCCAGGTCCCTCTGGATGGCATCCCCTCCCTCCAGCGTGTCGACTGCACCACACAGCTTGGCTTCATTTTGAAAAATGTGGGCAAGTAGTAGAAAGGGAAATTACATTTCTTTTGTAAAAGCAACGTCTTAGACCACTGCACAGTTAATGGGCAGATACCAGAAGAAACTTATACAGATGCCAAATAACAGATGGTAATCTGAAACTATCCAACTTTAACAGATGCAGATATTCAAGTCACTTATTTTTTGAGAGAGAGACACAACAGCAATTTCACTGAATTTAATTCCAAGTTTCAAATAAAGTCCAGCATCTCTTTCACCAAAAAAAAAAGATCCCAGGAGTTCCCCATGGTTAAGCTGACATGAAAAGCTGTATCTGTCATTTCAGGGGATTTAAAAAAAATAAGCCTCAACCAAAACATTAGCTCCTACTATTTCCAGTTACTGCTTATAGTAATACAGGAGACAAATGTTACGCGCAGTTGAGGTAATAAAATAATCAAATGCAATCTGACACACTACTATTAAGGCAAATACTCTTTATTCTATAAAAAGGGCCATGAATCATTTAATTAACTTGAAGTCATAATCATAGTTGCAAGTGAACTTCCAAAATCATGTTACAACACCCACTTCTGTACTACAGTCAAAGTATTTTTTCAAAGGTCAATTGTGCAGCCTGGTTAGTCAACATTTGTTTTTAAAATAAAGGTATTTAGACATCTATGTATAGATATAGAGATAAAGGTATTTCAGATTAAAAAAAGCTTGACTAGCGCCTGCCTGGAAACAGACAGTATAAACACTTTGTTGCAATTAGACATTCTGGCTGGCAGACAGCATCTCAAGTGCCATAAACCTTGGGTCAAAAATCGGGACAGCTTTGTCATCTTAATACTGTAACTAAGTGAAACACGAATGGATTGCAAGCAGCCCTGAGGAGAAGGACTTGGGGGTACTGGTGGACGAGAAGCTCAACATGAGCCGGCAACGCGCCCTTGCAGCCCAGAAAGCCAACCTCATCCTGGGACGCATCTAAAGAAGTGTGGCCAGCAGGTCAAGGGAGGTGATTCTCCCCCTGTACTCTGCCCTGGTGAGACCCCACCTGGAGTACTGCGTCCAGTTCTGGAGCCCCCAGCATAAAAAGGACATGGACCAGTTGGAGGGAGTTCAGAGGAGGGCTATGATCAGAGGGCTGGAGCACCTCTCCTGTGAAGAAATGATGAGAGAGTTGGGGCTGTTCAGCCTGGAGAAGAGAAGACTCTGGGGAGACCTTATAGCAGCCTTCCAGTACCTAAAGAGGGCCTACAAGAAAGGTGGAGAGGGACTTTTGACAGAGGCATGTAGTGATACTACAAGGGGTAATGGCTTTAAACTGAAAGAGGTTAGATTTAGATTAGACATATGGAAGAAATTCTTCACTGTGCGGGTGGTGAGGCACTCGAACAGGTTGCCCAGAGAAGTTGTGGATGCCCCTATCCCTGGAAGTGTTCAAGGTCAGGTTGGACGGGGCTTTGAGCAACCTGGTCTACTGGAAGGTGTCCCCTGCCCATGGCAAGGGGGTTAGAACTAGATTATCTTTAAAGTCCCTTCTAACCCAAACCATTCTATGATTCTATACTTGAAGTCATGGGGTGACTTAAGCTGCAATAAAATATTCTGAATTATTCTACAAGTGCTTGCCTCGTCTTTTGCCAACAACCCACACCCACTTATTTTCTCTTAATGCTACCGTACTCTCTAAACCTCAGCTCTGAAGTATTTTTTAGGTGTGGTTTAGAATAAGACAAAGTTAATTCCAAAAACAGCAAAAGAAAAAAAGATTCAAAATAAAAGGCATTTCCTCTCTTCTTCCTATCCCTTATCCCACCCTCCAAAGTCCATAGCATTCTTCTGAGATCTCTAACATGGCTTCTTATTTCATTGTGAAATTCTGCCACTATTTTATGTTTGCAAATGCTACATTTTTGCACCCAGCACAGTGAAGCCCCAGTTCGTATAGGATAAGACTACTCTTTTTTGGGTTTGCTTTTTTTTTTTTTTTTTTTTTTTTTTTTAAGGCCAAAACATGCAAGACTAAAGCATTATCCATTGCCACTACAGGACAAACTTTCCCACTTGACACTGTGGAACACACACTGCCTTTCTCCTTCGGCTCTCTAAAAAGATCACGTAATTCAAGCACCTTGGTGACACCCTTCCCACCAGAGGAAGGGCAGAAGCAAGCAAGGTGCAAGCAAGTATTTCTCCCTCAACTCTGTGCCCAGCTGGGCTGAAGAGCAGGGCTTCCCAGAGCCGCGCACCCATCGCTAGCGTTCCACCCCGGCTTCAGTGCTTCCCAGCATTTTAATGAAACCACAGGCAAACCCGGAAAATAAATAAATAAATAAATAAATAGATAGATAGATAGATAGATAACGGCTTCTCCCCCTCGTCACCCCCGAACAGCGGTGGCCCCGGCGGGTCGGGCGGCCGGTGGTCTGAGGGGTTCGGCCCCTCTTCACAGTGGGGGAAGGAAAAGGAGGGGGGGGGCCGCCCCTGCCAGCCCAGCCGTCAGGACCCACCGAGGTGCTGGTCTCACCCGGCGCTCCCCAGTTTGGCGCTGGGAGAGCACTGGAGACCACCGGAGGGGAGGGCGCCCTGCTCCAGCAGCAGACAGCGGCTTCGCCGGGCGCGGCGGGACGGACCCACGGGTGTTCGCCACGGCGACCCACAAGGAGAAACCCCGCGGGGGTGGGGGGGGCTCGCACGGACACCCCACCCCACACCTCACCCCCTGAACCCTTCACGCTGCCGCAGCGGCTCGCCGCTCCTCCTCTCCCAGCCGCCAACGTGCATTTATTTGCCTCAAGAGCGGCTTGCAGCAGCGCAGGGAGCCGTCCCGCTGCCGCCCGCGGGCCCCGCTCACCCTTGGTGACTCTCTTGGCCTCCTTGTAGCGCGACCACAGGTAGCTCTTCATGTCGGGCGGCGGCGGCCGCCTCCGCTGCTGCGGGGCCACGGTGCAGTAGGGAGCGGCCGCCGCGGCGGGCAAGACCCGGCGGCAGCACCGCCGCCCTCCCGCCCGCGCCCGCCCCGTCGCCAGCAGCGACCGCGCCGCCACCGCTGCCATGCTCCCCACAGCCCCGCCGCGCCGGGAGCGCGCCGCGCCGCTTCCCCGCCGGCTGAAGTCACTTCCTCGGGCCCCGCCCCGGGGCCGCGCCGAGGCGGGAGGCGGGGCCGGGCAGGTAGCGGCGGCCGTAGGGCCCCGCCGCTCTCTCGCCTCGCCTCCGCAGCGCTGGGCTGCGGGGAGGGAACAGGGAGGGCGGTTGTTCGGTTCTACCGGGAAGCGGCTTTCTGAAGAGCTGACCGCAGCCAGGCGTGTCGCCCCTGGGGGGAGGTGGGGGCCTTGCCCTCCGGTCTGCCATCCCGGCCACGGACAGCAGCTTGCCCCCGCCGCCTGTAACCGCCGGCAGCATTTTATCAGGACTGCTGGGGGTTTATCACTCTGCTGAAGGTCAAGCGGGGCTGCCTGGGGAACGTACCCTGACCTCAGGCCTCTCGCCATGCCAGGAGCTGCCTAGGATTCTTTCACAACAAACCCCCCATCGACAGCAGATTTTTATTTTTCCAGCCAGCCTGCACTTCAGAAGTGCTGTCATAGACTCTACACCTGCTTACAGCCGTGATCCAAATAAGCTGGATATAAAATGTGCAATAGAAGGAATACCATGAAGTCCACAGAAGTCCTGTTTTGAGGCCATCTGCTTGTGAAACAGTTGCCACTGATAGATGCAGTCTGTGGCAGTCTGAGAACTTGAACCATATCTATTAATACTTACAAAAAAAAAAATACTAGATGATGCATGGATGAATAAGAACAAAGACCCACTTCCACAGCAGAAAGGTTATAGCTCCACATGCAGAATTCCTGGTGCACTCAGAAACTTTCTTTACAACAAAAGGAACATATTCTTTTTCCAATACAGTAAACATCAAACACAGCTTGTTCTTATGCCAACGAGATCCACACAACCCACTGTCACATATATCTGGAAGTTACTCAGCCATTCCTTCCCATATATCTCTAAAGCTGCAATCCTACACAAGTCTGAAGGATTTCAAACTAAATATTACTCTGAACACTCTTCTTTTTTAAAAACAAAGAATGATGCCCACCTTCCCCCCCTCCTTTTTTTTTTATAACAGGCAAAACTACAACAAACTGAAAGAAAAACAATGAACCTTGGATTTCAAAGCATCCGTCACTGAGTAGCTGCATGGTCAGTCCTTCCCACTGAGGCTGAGTTCTTGACTGACATTACAATTGTGATTGCCAAAAGTCTGGTACCCTATGGACTTCCCAGACTCAGTTACTTGTTGAGACCAGATACAGCTTTCATCAAAAGTTCCTACATTATCGTTTACATTACATTGTCATTTCATTATTGCAGTGTGTGATTCTGGTATGCATTACTATGGATCCGTCATGGTAAATTCTGGGAACAAGGGGAAAACAAGATTGTCAATACTTCAAAGAGACAAGGCAAGAGGAAAGACAACTTCGTAGAGAATTTCTAATCTGTTACTTGCTTTCTCTGATCTTTCTAGTCAGAGAAGATTTTTACAGAACTCTTTCACAGGTAAGAAAATGAAAACTCCCATTTACCTTTCAGCATCAGACTTTCCATGTACAACCAGAAAAAAAATACAAAACAAAACATTAAGTCATCTATGAAATTAGGAGACTTGGTGAAAGTCATTCTGAATTCATAGCATAGTTCTAGGTTATTGTAGGTCTTCTTGTTACCCCAACTCCTAATTAATCAATCACCTTCAACAAAGCAAAAATACATTAGAACTGGGCAGCTTTTTCACTCCAGCCTATGAGCTAATTAATCCCATGTGCAATTCAATTGAAATTAATAGAAAAAGGCACATTGTTCTTCTCCTGAACACAACCCAGCCTGGTCTCCAAGTCCCAAGACTATAAATATTGTGAACAATAGCCACATTGGTAGGTGAGGCATTCTCAAGGAAGAATTAAGAACCGCTCTGAAGGAGCAGTAACAGAGAAGCCATTTCCAGCAGTCAGTAGAAGTGTTACTGTTCTGGCACAAGCAGCAAGAGAATACTGCAGAGCCAGGGATTTATGTTCCTTTACTGTGACACTAGCATTGAGGTTAGAAAACTTATCTCTATCATAAGTCTGGGAAAAGACAATACAGTGCTCTATAGCACTGTCACTCACCCCTTGAAACTGGAAGGTTTTGAACTTTCACGTTAATTTCCTTTTTATACTATCAAACTCTTCTGCAAGCATGTGCAAGACAGGGCCTTGGATGTGAAAAACACTATTGTGGGTAGAAACCCCCAGTTTTGCTGCAGACAGTCTGTGGTTAGCTCCCCAGATAGCCAGTACTAATCTATAAGAGATGCTTGAGTGTCTAATCCCAGTGCTTTCAAAGATCATTCTCCCCACATTTCAGACAATGTGCTTCTGTAATGCTAGCATATGCTCGATGTATGCGATACAAATAAAAAGAAAAGTTGTTTCCTTTATGTCATTCTGTTAGCTACAGCAATTTTCACGGGGTGTTTGCGTCTGCAAGAAGACCTGTTAGGCCAGTGGGTTATTCACACAAATCGAAGTAATCCCTGAGTGTCAGCAGCCAGACCACAGACAGAACTAAATGATGAGGTAGCGGTGTTTAAAAATAAGTTGTTAAACAACTCAGCTTCAAACAACTCTGTCCTTTCCTTGCCTGCTGGTCTGTGAGTAATGACTCAAATACTGGAAAGTATGTGCTGGTGTAAACTGGCATGAAGGAGCACACATGGAAATTCATTTGTCTTTATTTGGAGTCCATAGAAGACAGATGAAGATATGTTCCTTCTTCCAAAAGTTGTATTAGCTTTTGTTTAAACAGAATGGGATATATAGAAGTACAGGAAGTCAACCTACAAGTTTTTTTCTAAAATTACACTTAACATGAAATATAATCATACACGGACTTTAAATGTCCCTTTTTAATCAAATCAGTCCAAGTGATCCTAGCTGCAAAACGACCAAAAAAAAAATTATCCAACACTTTACACAATGCACAAGAGAATCCAGACCTTCCCTCCTGTTATTGTCAGAATTGCCACAACTATGATACTTATCTGGTACAAACAAACTGAAAGGTGTTTAGGTATAGCTGGCAATTTAAAAAAAAAAAAAAAAAAAAAAAATCTCACACTCAACATAAAGGGCTTCACAGAAGAATTATCCTTCAAAGAAGAATCTCAGAGTGCTGTCCTACTGCATGGATACAGCAAGAGACAGCACGGATCTAAAGCCAAAAAGGCATGCAGTTGTGTTAAGTACATACCACGTACCCTGATTTACATCTGGCATTCTACTGCTATTCAGGCCCTGTGGGATTTACCAGGGTCAGAGTGGGGATAATATACACAATTTATTTCAAGATAAACAGACTGCTTATGAACTAAGTGTTTTACTTTTGGCTGAATTTTGTGAGCAGGATTAATAAGTGTTTCACATAGAGTATGTATGACAAATTAGATCTATAATTACACCACTATCTAATTTCTTTGCTTTTCATAGTTTTGTTCACACAGGGGACATGTGCAAATCTCCATGCAGCCTGCTCAGCCCTGTCAGCTCCTTCTCACGTCTGTGATTACTAAGAGCACTCAACACCTCAGAAACCACTTGGCTAATAAAGACACTCCTGCACTTATGTGACTGCAGGATGGATTTCTAATCAGCTAGTACAGCCTTCAAGTAAAGCTTAAGATGGAGCTAACAGATACTACAATTCATTAAAGTCCCATTGAACGAAATTAAAATGCAACGCTAGGAAAGCTGACAGTGTCTTACTGCAGCTTCTGCGGTACAATGTTCCAAATGGAACAGCTTGGTAAGCAATAAAACCATTTGACAGATTGTATCAGACAGTTGTTTATTAGAGGTGAATGACCTTGGACTGAGAGAGAATGGGCAAAAGCAACACAGAAACAGTCTCTCGTGAAAGAAGACACTTAACTCTTCTTACTGCCTTAAAAGATTCTGAGGAATGTTGTTTTCTTCATCTTTAATATATTGCCTGCTTACATGAATCTTCCTAAATGTGTCTGTAGAAATTATTTTGCTTTAAAGGCCACAGAACCATCAGATGCTGGTAACAGTTTTCAGCCATTATTGACCCAAGTCCTCTTTGAAATTGTATCCTGTCAAAGGCTGTCCCTTTAGCCAGCCAGTACCTCTCCCACCAACAAGTGTTTGTCTGGAAAATTCTTGCATATATTAAATTCTTATATGTTTTTCATTTTGGTATTGGTATTTAAAAATAAGTGGAACCATGTTTACGGGAAAAGCATCTTTAACTATTTGGAGAAAAATCCTTTTTCTGAAAAATCTTGCTTCCTTCACTTCTGCTGCAGTAATACTAACACCATGTGAAATGAATTTGCCACATCCAATGTGCAAAAGCAAGAATATAAGCACATGCTACCTATGCATATTAATATATGGTTAAAACAAGAGTAGAAAAAGAAAGTAATTGAAATCAGAAATATTAGTCTCCATACTGTTCCTCACAAACTCCAATATAAACCAGAGCTGAATACTTTAAATGTTACACTTCCATAGCAGAGCTGGGTAGAGAAGATTCTGACTATTTAGTTCTGCCTGGTGAGCATTAATCAGCCATCCCTCCTCCCAAAAGAAAATGTTTAATCCAAACAAGTTATGAGATTTCCTGGTAACCCAAGTGGCAAAATTTTACCGTCCAGGCACCTTGCCATGTGAATTCCAGTACATTTTTCCAGCCATTACATCAGACATCCTAAAAACTTGCCAAAACTCTAAATATGTTTTAATACAATTTGAAATGGCATAGGAAGTTAGTGCTTATGGGTACAGCCTTAAAAACAAAAATAATAAAAAAGATCCAGTAAAATCAAGCAAATCTAGATAAGGATGCAAATTTTGTAACTGCTTATGCCTAACTTCCTATTTTTGCAGCCTAATCTTATATTAAGGAGAAGATTAAATGGCAATTAAAAAAAACAATAAACCTTGCTTTTTACATGAAAAACATTTTGAACTATATATCCACTTAGGAGCAAACTTACCAGAGGAATTAGAAGCCCATGATTCTTCTTTGTTAATGGCATCCAGTATAGTACATTACCTGTTATGTGACAGGTGAGCAATTAACCAGCATCTGCTCCAAAGAGAAGTCTGATTCTGCAAGGTGAAAAATAAGCAACCTTGAATTATTTTATACTAGATCTCAAAATAATAATGCTGGCAGAGCAGATACAGCCAAATGTGTTTCTACCTAAATTCACAATGGACAGGAAATGCAAAGAAACACAGTTACAGAGACAGCCAAACTGTCTGTAAGGAAGATGGGTCACATCCTAGACACCTCTGCCTGACACTGCGCTCAACCACTCCCGCTAGCTCTTGCACTAGCTTGTTTAACCCTCATATGAAATATCCAGAAGTAAGACAAGTCCACCAGGCTCTGCTTTATCCCATGAAACTACATCTAATCCAATCTGGCATTGTAAACATGTCATAAACACCTGGCCAATTAAGTGTAGGTATACCTTTCATTTGGCCAGGGCAGTCCCAAAATGTAGTTATCACTCCTACGAGTCAGGAAATTATTTCATCGTGCTTTACATGAGGACAGATTTTTTTATATCCCTGCTTTCAGTATATGCCTGACAATTCGTCCCCAACATGGCAGAAGAGAAGAAAAACCTCTATTAAATTCAGCACTTGCACCAGGTCGCAACTTAATGTGGGCATTTTTCCCCCTGCAGAAGGAGTTGCTGGAGGGACATCTTTCTGGCTCCGTCACATAATGTCAAGGAACAAGCTCTGGTCAAATGACATTCCACAAGAAGCAGGGCCCACATATATCTAGCAAAAAAAAAAAACCTGGTTGCCCTGATCTCTAGTGCATGGACTGCTTCCAAGTCATCTGAAAACTAATCCAACTGCAGCAGCCCAGAGGTCCCATGGACTAATTTATTCTGCTTCTAGCTAATAATTCAAAATATCTGCCTCTGGGCAGAGTAAATTAGCCTATACAGAACCTGGTGCTGTCACACCAAACTGCTTCTGGTCCTGGCAGAAATACTGGAAAGGTAGCTCAGATATCTCTATATTATACTGATCTGAATTGGAACAGCTCAAACAGTGAAAAATATTTCTGCACTGCATAGACAAGCAGGTATGGGCCAAAGTGCCTTACTGCCCTTTCACACTCAAAAGCGATCATCAAGGAATTCCAAGTGCAGGAGCAAGGAAATTCATTCCCCAGGGCATGCCTTACCTAGGGCTGCAGAAAGAGATGTCACAGCATCTGCTATCTTGGCTCTCCATCACTAGAATGCCTCTCCTCTACATGACTTGACTTGATTACCAGCTTAACATGTCACATCATGTCATAAGGCTAAGTAGGACTGGGTTTTTTTCCCAACCAGAGCTCACTAAACACTCACCCTATGATCTTATTTTCAATTAGTTTATGAACAGGCAAGGAATAAGAGGCTGTAAGCAATCAGCCCCCTGTACCTGGGGAACTGGGTTGTCTTCATTCACCCAGCTAGGCAGAGACAACACTGACAATAAATTTGAAGAGCTTGGGGAAAATAGTGAACAGCTTTCAATCTTTAAAGAGTCTAATGAAGCTTGAATAAAGTTTCAAATTCTTAATATATCATAACACATTATTTCCTTTACAGACATATTTAGGTGAGATGATCATATAATTATGTGTCACTTACTGCTCAGCACTTTATATATAGCCCTGACTTTTTACTATTCTTGAGGTGACTTGAAAACTCTGCCAGCTGTCCCTGACCTCCAACTAAAAGATTAATCTTACCATGCAAAGCGTAACTTGCGTAGAAGCAAAAAGGGAAATATCCTTGACTCTCAAAAAATCTCAAGCCAAAAAGCCAAACAGAAATTAAAAAAATAAAAAAAAAAAAAGAAGAAACACCCCACATGACAAGATCTGAATTACTAAAACGATTTTTTTTTCCCTGAACACAAGCAAGCAAAAGGAAATTTTGCCTCTAAAAAAAAAGTATTCTTTTTGATGGACAGTTTGTTTGCCTGAATACGCTTAACTGATCAAATAAAGTTACATTGATACATGACAGGAATACAAGCCTTCTATGACTGTCATACCATAGGCCACTGGGCTCACCCTGGCTTTGCACAGCGGCACCCTCGGGGAGGTGTCGCCAAGTCCCTGTCGAGCACATGCACACTGCAACTCTGCAGAGGCTTGCAACTTAGCCACAGTCAAGCAGATTTTCAGAGGCACATTTGTGGCACATAGAACACAGCCTCCCATTTCCAGTCCCTGTTCTAAACCAGACTAGGTTAATTAATGGTTTACACATTTTCCTAGATAATCCTTACTTGAAATTTCAAAACAAAGAAAGCAAGCCTGTTGTAACAACCTTCAAGTCCACGTACTGAAACTTTGCCAAAGTCAAAACCAACTGAAAACGGTCTTAATAAGATTGTGTGACATTTCCCGTTCCTAGAGGCAGGACCTATAATTCAAAAAAGCCTTTAAAAAGAGGCGGGTTTACCTTCTTTTAAACAACATCAACATCTCAAAGCCAAGAGACAACGTAAGGGTGTACAGTATTGCTTCAAACTGAATCTATCACACATATACTGGAAAAAACAAATGTAACCTCTCTTCATAAAAGTTTCCTTGAAAACAGATACCTTATTCAGAGAAAATAAATAGTAAAATCTACTCTCTAATGCCAGACCTATTGGATTTGTCTCCAATCATGCAGTCCTATTACTTTGTCTGGTCTTGTGCATCTTCAAAGTTTTGATTCATATCAGAAAAGACTGGTCAATGTTTCTATCTTCATTGTTCTTTCAAGAATAGAAGGAAGAAAGCAAAACAAACAGACCTAAGCACCTTTTAACATACTTTACCACAAATTAAGTCAGAAGCCTCAGTGCTGCAACCAGACCAAACGGTGAAGTGGCGCTCACAAAGTGGCGCTAACGTAAGTTGTGCTTTCTGCTGGTAAAGGAGTCTGTTCATGGAGCACAAGGCTGTGGTAGACTCAGACACCCAAATCATCGTTTAACTGTCAGATTTGCAACAGAAATCATAGAATCATTAGGGTTGGAAGGGACCTTTAAAGGTCATCTAGTCCAACCCCCCTGCAAGGACCAGGGACAGATCAGGTTGCTCAGAGCCCCATCCAACCTGGCCTTGAACGTTTCCAGGGATGGGGCATCCACCACCTCTCTGGACAACCTGTGCCAGTGCTCCACCACCCTCATTGTAAACATTTTTTTCCTAATACCAAGTCTGAATCTGCTTCCTTCTAGTTTAAAACCATTACCCCTTGTCCTATCACAACAGGCCCTGATAAAGAGTTTCTCCCCATCTTTCTTATAAGCCCCCTTTAGGTACTGCTATAATACTGCTGACCCATATCCATCTCTGGGTTAATACATACTCCTCAGTAAAACTGAGTTCAGCAACAACAAGCTGATAGGTCTATGTTTGTTTTGAAGATATACATACTACAAGAGAAATAGATATGATGCATGTGTATTATATCAAACATATATAAATATTTTCTTCTTGCTTCTGGAGGTTTTGGAAATCTGTGACAGAGATCAGTAATATTTTCTTCCATCCATTTCTGGCAGCCTCCTTCAGCATCCGTTGCTCTTGCTTTGGAAAATTCATAAGTTATCATCCGGTTACACAACCATTTGCCTGAAAAGCATCGCTACTCTCACGCTGTAACTAGTCAGGAAAGAAAGTATATTTTAATGTTATTAGCATAAACAAGATTTAAATAATAAAGAAGAAAATATCTGCAAGGAAAACCAATGACGTCTTATACCATTGGATTCTAATAAATGGGCTTGAAAGCAAGCATAAATTGTACTTTACCCACTTCAACACACACCCTGTTAGGTAAACATACAGGTGATCTCAGGCCTCATTTACTGGGAAAAATTGCATAGGTTTAACTTCATCCCATTTCCAAATGCCGTAATTAAAGTCATAAAATTATTATGTTGGTTTAAGAATGCTTAATTGCAATTTACCCTATACCAAGAGGATATCTTTTCTGTCCTAAAGCAAAACATGAACTCATATCAAAGCACGGGTCCATGCTGCTTAGTTACACTTGCGCAGCCTTTTCATACCCTGAGCACAAATGCAAATGAGAATGCACTCATCATACTGCTGACTCTTCTCTGATCCTTGTAACACACCTCATTTGATTACAATAACTAGATTTTGTTCTATCCAAATCAAATTAACTGTTTGTAATATCTTCTCCATATAAAACTTTTGCCCTAACTTTATTCTAATTTGACTGCGTCTGAACAAATAACCTTCCACACTATTAGGGAAAAGAAGCATTTTAAAACAAACACAACAAAAAAACAAACAGCTCAGTGGTTCGTACTTGATAATGTGGTACGGCTGCATTCTTTTTATAGTTGCTTTAAGTTTGATCTAGTAACATGACAGTAAGTTGGGGGTTTTTTTAAACACAATCTACTACTTTCACCCAAAATCAAATCATTAACAAATAATGACAGCTGCGTCAACACATATTACTTTCGAAATATGGCCTAAGATAGAAAACTCAATTTAAATTAAATTAGTTTAAAATCCCATGCATTTTGGCACAAATCTTATGTTGCAACAAATAAAAAATATGCCTGTATGCATTTTAGGGAAAAAAAAAAAAAAAAAAGAAAAGAAAGAAAGAAAGACACCTCTTTCAAGGCAATTTTCAAATATGCAAGTCTTGGGATACATCTTCAGCTCTGCAGATAATATTTTAGCTGTAAGTATGATGCATGGTCACAGAAGACAACAGAAGTCAAGAGCTGCCATGTCTGATCTGCATCCTGTGCAGATCTTCAAAGAATTGAATCAAACAGATCTGACCTCCCCCACCTCAGCCAAATGAGACTAGCTCCTAAGAGTTCATCAATCAATCATGTTTTTTCTGAAATGTAGCACATAAATCTTTCATTTTGCCTATATTTTCCAGAGAATAGCAGGGTATATGTGAATATTTTAATTTCTCTTCCTCCTAAAAATCAGAATCACCTCCCTTCAGTGTGCTACTTTCTTTTCTTTATGGAGATTCTACCCGTCTCCTGTGGTCTTTCAAGGATTCTCCCCTCACAACATTTTACAGCACTAAGTCTTGGCAAAAACAGGATGCCAGTATTCATTGGCTGAAACACTTTTTTTCTCCTCTTTTGGGCCTAGATTCGAGAGTTGGAATGGAATTAAACTGTTTCGTTCATTTCTATTATCATTTTCTATTGATAAACAGATACTTTTGATAATGTTACCACCTATTATCTCAAGATTATGTGAGTACAAACATCAAGTGAAGTGAAGGTGAAGAAAGATGCATCATTTTTTAACGTTCCTTAAATGTGATTATCATCTGTCATCTGTCTCCCCCTGCACGGCTCTTCCTTTTACAGGGCAAGCCTGTGCATCCTCTCCACAAAATCCATTATGTTACATTACATTGCAGTTACACTGCACTTGTAACTAACTTTAGTATAACTACACCATGACTGGAACCTGCAAAGATTTATGGATACACTTGATTTGAAGCTTCAAGGAGACTGCCAGCTACTCCTTGCGCAGTTATTCACTGAAATAAGTCTTCACAGGCAGAGGCTGAAGGAACACAGGATGCAGGACCAGTGTCTTGCCAGGGCATAATGCTAAAATAGTGATTTGCAAGTAGTGAATGACATTCAAACAATAAATCAGTGAAAGAACATATATGTTAAGAAGTATGACTCCTTCCTCATAACTTTGTCCATAACGTTACTAAGCAACAGGAATTTGCAGGCACTCTGTTCCTGCAATTACAGTGATCTCTCAGATAAAACTGGTACAGCTTCAATCTGCAATCTAAGTAATTTCTGGACCCTATAATCAGTTTTATTGGAAGAAAGGCTCAGACTATTTCATTTCACAAAGAGTAAATAGACAGTTAATTTATAGCATTTTTCATACTCTCTGTATTTTCTAATATGAAATTAAATACATGGTTGCCTTTGTCTTCTGTTTTCTGATATATTAAGCAGCAGATGCCCAGCCAAGAAATCTCAATATCCTAAAGAACTGAACCATATGTTGTAGAACTTATTGCACAATTGCTGGGTTAATGACAACAGTCTCACAGGAGCACAGCAGAAATACCATCAGTGATGGCAGTCACTGGCAGCTCATTCTGTAGTCAGGGAGGACGTGGACTTAGCAAACAGTATGATGTCCAAAGAAATCTGCTGACCAAACATGGCAAGGTGAGTTATATACTGTAATCAGCATAGAGCAAGAGCACCATAAAGCAATTCAGCCTGATTATTCTGGGAACCTCTTACTAATAAGAACTGTACACAGAAGAAATATGGCCATCCAGTGTGCCACTGTGCCACCTGGCAAGCTCATGACAAATATCTTGCATGAATTAAACACTACAAATATTTTTTAACTTTTTTTTTTTAAATGAGCTTGCCAGAAAACACCATCACTCTTTAAATCAATGACAATTCACCCCACCTGAAGCACTCTATTAGTCTCCCCTTACTTTCTACTGTGTACAATTCAATAATTTCTCATGGAAATCAATTTTGGGCAAATAACTGAAAGTATCTTAATGTCTCCTCTAGAGTAACCTTACAAAAACTAGGAGATAGACAAAGTTTCTGCATTTCAGAGTTCAGGCAAATTCAGTATCAACATGATAACATTTACACAATAGCACATTAAAATATGACAGATCTCTGTCATTGCAGTGTAACTCAGATCTTTGAGTGATACAATTATGAAATAAGACCTCAGAGGCTTGATCATGCACATCTGAAATCAACAGGACTTTTGTCTCTATTTCAGTAGGAACTAGCCAAGAGTTAACTACTATAGGCAATGATTCCAGAACTGTTAAACGCTTAGCAGCTCTCACTTAATAACAATAATAATAAGGAGTTGCTGGGTGCAGACTGAATTTGAAGTCAGACTTAAGATTTGCCTCTCATGTCCTATTGAGCACTGATATCTTTTGAAAATCTGGATGCCTATTGATACATCTAAAGTCAGAAAATGGGTTCCTTTGAAATTCTACTCCAAGATGTACACTAAAATATATTACAGCTTATTAACACACCATTCTTAAAACACAAGTTACTCAGAAAAATCTAAAGCTATAGACAGATACCTTTGCTCTTAAAAATCTACTGCAAATCCTTTTAATGAGTTCATTAGTTTCATAAGATTGATAATTTCAGCACATCATCCACTGCATTCTGCTGCTTCTTTAAAACAATGGTATATTTAGCATTGCTATTAATAAGAACTCAGAGTAAGAAGCATTCACTTTTTTAAAAGTATCTAGCTCTTGTAGCTAGAGGACTTTTGGTACATTTGAATCATTTGGTACAAAACTATTACAACAGATTCCAGTATGTCTCTTTTGAGTGTTCCTGTCTTTTGGGAGAATATAGAAGATTCACTCCCCCTTCTCTCCCCCGTAGCTTTAATGAGCCTAACTCAGACATGACAGCATTTTAACTTACCCAGCATCTTGTCAGATCCAAAGTCTATTTTTTTAATCCTAAATTTTACTACTGTCTGCTTTTGTTACATAATCATTCCTACAGGTAGAGAAAAAATATATCATTATTATATAAAATTCTTAAAACTACTTCTTTATATTCAACCCTCCAAAACCATATCACAGCTCTGGATAAATAATATAGAGGCATAATGGCTTTATTGCGGCATCCATCAGTATCAGATTGCTGACAATTACTTGTGACTTAAATAAAAACCACAGGTTTTCCATCTGTCATAGTAGTTCTCATACACTCTAAAAATAATTTTGCTTTCAGAAGTACACAGAGTTACAACTGTATGCTGACTTGCTACCTTTCACATAGAACTGAATAAAAGATAGCTTACAGAACCAACCTCCTCATAAACCTTTATTTACAACTTTTATTCAACACATAGCTACAGCCTAAGCAGCATTGTATCTTATAGCTAGGTTTGCACAGCCAACTCGTCACTGAACTAGGATACTCTCATCCTACCACCACCGTTTATCTTGGGAGATATACCCTTTCTCCTGTTAAATATGCCATCCTACTTCACATAGAGCATTCAAGAGACAGACAATCCTGATTAGATCCGCAGAAGGACTCATACGCTGGCAAGGAAACAATTTTCAACAGCCTTGCCACCAAATGAAACATACTTTTCACAAAGGCTGAAAAAAAAGCTCCCAATACATAAGGATTGTCAGGCAGCTATGGATGAAACACTTACACACCAAGAGATAGAACAGAGAGCCAAATGAGTTAGCACCTACAATGACTGAGAAATGTTAGGCTAAAAGCACATCCTAAAAGCAGGTGGGCATGTAATCCTGAGTATTTAAACAATAGATATTCTCACTCACCCCTGTTAAAGCTGTTCCAGTTTGCATGCTATAATTAAATCATTTGGCCCAGAAGCAGAAAGGATGGTCTAATATAATAGAAAATATTTGCAGAGGAGTTTTGTGACTAGTGTACTCCAGACCCAAGAAACCAAGTCCAGTGTAGAAGAGTAATACATCCTAGAGAAAAAGAGCTTTGTCCTGATCAATACTTCATTTCTTTTTCATTCTATTACCCTGTAGCTCACTTACCAATCTGCTCATGCTATCTGGCATGATAAAAGTACAAGGGGTAACTGGAGTTTCCTGAATTCACACCATAGTAGCTCCAGGAAGAGAGATTTCATACTTGTCCACAGAGCTAGAACATTTAAAAGCCAAAGTGTCTCACTATCCCCCTAACTCAAAGCAGGAAATGTAATTTCAGAGTCAAAACCCTAGGCACAGAAAGAAACTCTAACTAACATGAGCAACCTACAACCTTTCTTAACTACAAGATCTTTCTTATAGTCATCATCCATCCACCCACTCAGTCTTCAGCTGCCGCTGTTTGAGCTGCTCTGATACAGCACAGCTGTGTAACCTGGACCAGGGTCCTGTGAGAAGCCTTACCTGTGCCTCCCCCTACAAGCCTCACACCCTTTGGCTCCCAAGCTGCACTTAAGCTCAGGCCTGTGCCTTAGTCCTCATATGGCCTGGGCTCTAGGTACACCTGGCTTGGCCAAGCTGACTTCCTGGCTACACTCAGATCCACCTGGTCAATATGGACTATCATCATTCAAAGTCTAGTAAGGAAAAAATTGTGGTCGCATCCTTAAAATACATTTCACAGTCCCAATATAAGGATCTTTCTTCTTTTTAAATATATTTGGACATACAATCAGTACACAGTTTACTTATGATGCCTCTGAATCGAGGAATAAGGAATGTTTCTCCTAATACAAACAAATGTTGCTGAAAGGTTGTCTATTAACCTTCTCCAGCAGTACTGCAAAGAGCTTCTTTCTGGGACACAAGAAGAAAGAAGTCATGACGCATTTGCAAGGGGGCGTCAATTTGTATAACCACAAAAAAAAAAAAAATCCCCTATTAAAAAGTTAGAGAAATGCTTATTTTAAATAGATGCATACACACATACGAATGCCCAAAGAATAGTTGAAATAGTTGAGAAACGGCTCATTCCAGTCTTAATGTCTCTTTATGGGGATGAACATACAAAGGCAACGCAAAAAGGGGAATACGATGAGAAAACATTTATTACAAGTAGCAGGAACTACGAATGCAAGTGAAGTCCCGGCAGGGGTGAGCGCTTGAAAGGACGAGCTCCCCGCAGGCCGCCAGGGCGAGCTCTCGCCCAGCAAACCCAGCCCCGGCCGCTTCGGGACCTTCCACCCTCCCGTGCTTTCGAGCAGGGCAGAGGGCACAAAATACAAACCAAAACACGTTATTTAAAGCTTAATGCCTTCTCTTGAAAGCTTTTTGTATCTTTCTGCCTCCCTTCTTGAGCAGAACATGAATGCCAGTGTGCAGAAATGGTGTTTCCCACGGGTATGCCCAGAGCTAGACAGCCAACTTTGCGGACACGGGCTCTGCTCCGAAAAATTTTAACATCCACTTGAGCAACAAGAAAGCTGTCAAGAACAAGCTGGAAGCTACACCGACACGTCTGGGTGACGCTATGCAAATATTCTACGCTGCCGCAGCTGCTCTGGTCTCACTGAGCCCAGCTGAGCCCTGGTGACCTGCACCAGCTGAAGGTCTGACACCTCCTTATCAACTGCGCTTCTTGCTGCCAGGGGCCCCCAGCTGCCATCCTCGGGGAGGAAGCAGAAGTGATACTCTTTACATCACAAGTTTGCCAGGCGCATTGTGCTGCAGGTGTTGACAAGATCCTCTTCAGCTAACAGAGACGTGCCCTCTTCCACAAATAAAATGACCATTTTAGCTTTTTTCTCACTCTCTATACTAACGCTTCAGCCCAGCATAGCGTGGGAGTATGTGCTTAGTTTTAACAATGTGAATGGTTTCCTTGATTTTTAATTAAAATACATGCTTTGCCAGAGTTGACCCCCTAAATCCAATCACCCATCACAAGGCAGAAGCTGCTCCGAAACCAAAGGGAGCTTGCAGTGGATGCCACCCCTTGTTCCCTTGCTACGGCAGTCATTTCAGGCCAAGACTTCCTTCGGCCACGGAGAATATCAAGTACCAGTCAGAATAAGGCTTAACTATTTTGAGAAGAGTCATACTCCCTGTGATAAACTTTTATTCTTAACCACAAAAATATGTTGCTGCAGGTGCAGATTTCCAGTGATACTGAAACTTAGAGAGCTTTTAGTATTTGAAGTGTCAGTGAGATTTTTATAATTATTAAAACATGGTTACTTTATCTGTAAAAAGATTCTTCTAGTTACAATTCTTTACGTTAACAGATTTTGC
This sequence comes from Chlamydotis macqueenii, assembly GCF_036417535.1. NCBI lineage: Eukaryota > Metazoa > Chordata > Aves > Otidiformes > Otididae > Chlamydotis > Chlamydotis macqueenii. The sequence goes on along the minus strand of NC_141556.1, from coordinate 61,592,229 downwards.
CCTTTATGCTAGGCTCCTTAAAACCCAGTCTCTTCTGTCAATTCGTCTATTATGAGAACACAGACCATTAAACATCAAGGAACACCTTGCAGACTTCAAAAACACTTGATGGGAGGGAAATACACAGTTTACTGACTTTTTACTAACAGTACAAGCTGCAGTGCAATCGTTAGTCTCAGAAGGAATGGGATAAAGCTAACTAAAGGCTAAACAATACCTGAAGAATAAACACTTTCTTCCAAACTTAAAGCACAGCAGAAATAAATATTAAAAATACTGGAAGTATGACAGTGATGTTTAAGTCAGTATTTAACATTTTTAAAATAGGTTAACATTACAAGTATAAAATGGCAAAAGATACAGACGAGGGGGTTTCCTAATGTGATTGTGATGTGAACAACAGTCTTAGTGTTGAAAGCAACATTTATAAGTGCTTGCTGAAGGAACAACTTAGACCCTAGTCCTATAGATGTTTAAACACGAGCTCTGACCGTATGTGTAGCATGTCTAACATCAGTGAATCTTTCATCAGACTCATAGGACTTGCATATTAGTATAAGTCTCCTGCAAGTGTAGTGTCTGAAAAGTTAGGCATATCAGACCAAGTTCCTACAAGATGCTTTGTACCTCCTGGAAAGTCCTGAACCTTAAATTCACTGAAAATTTTAACTCACCTCCAGTTCCCTCTTCAGACATATGGGTCCAAAATTGCTGTCTCCAAAATGCTTCTCCAGCAGTTACCCAGCCTTGAAACCACCTAAGCTCTGTCAGCACCTCAGTTTCCATTCTGAAGTTCCCCAAACACTGAAAGTCTCTTTTCTGGTACTGCAAATGCTTATTGTGTCAAGTAGTGACAAAGCTAGCTCATTCCTGACCTTCACAAAACAAACTTCGCTCCATCTTTCATGCCAGAGTCATTTTGGTCCAGAAAGGAAGCCTAGAGTATATTTAATAGATAAAGTTTTAAAAAAAAAAGGTGGAGAATGCTGCCTTCCTTCAAAACTCAGCTGGTATTCATAGCATTTGTATCCAGTGGCTCAGTAATTAAATACTAGTCCAAGCTGAGAGAAACTTCCATTCAATTTGTTCCCTACTTTAGAGTATTCACCCCCATATCGCTCACCACCCTGAATGGTGATCTAAAAATGGTAGGGAAAAGAAAGAAAAGGTTGAAAACATTCAGTAACTTGCAACATGTTTCATTGCAGTTATTCCACTTTTTGTCATAAATGATGAAGGATTCATTTGACTGAACATTACAGTGCCCAAGGCTCCCTGTGGATCGGGCTCCGATTGTGTTCTACACCCACTGCATTCAGGCCCCTAAGCATTCCAATTATTATTCAAGCTGATGAAGCTCGTATAAAACATATGTAGTTCCTAAGAATGGCCACCTCAGATCAGCCCAGTATCTTGTCTCCAGCAGTAATCAACTGTGGATGCCCTGGCAAGAACAGAGAACCAGAAAAGAACAAATCAATAAAAGCCCAGACTGTTCCTGCTCGCGTTACTTAGCTCACTATTCATCTACTGATGTAATTGGCTTTTTCATAAGTAAACAAAGAGGACTTGTCACAATATTGAGACAAAAAGAATTTTAAAAAAATTAAAATAAACCAAAGGGTTTCTCAAGTCTTTAAATACAACAAATGATGCTGGGTCACACTAGAACCCCTCAGGATCTGGTCTGTGGGGTACCAATGCTGTTTCATAAGCTTTGTTTTTTTTTTTCTCCCTTTTGTTTTTCAGGAAACTACAAGTAAAACAGGTAAAGTGAGAACACTGATATTACTGTAACAATCAAAAAGCAACAATCCAATTGAGTGTCACTGTTAAGAGTGATCTGTGCACTGAAAAGCAAGTTTTGGTAGCTGCAGAATACTTTGTCAGGCTTAGAGGTCACCAAAGTATGGCGCGCGTGCGCGCGCGTGTGTGTGTATATATATATATATATATATATAAATGACACCTAAAAACATGTCACATTACAGACACTGTATCATAACTGTTATAGTTGCACCAAAGCACATTGCTTCTCCCTGAAGGATTTTACCTAGCTAGTGATCAGAGGTGAATTCCCACTACCATAATCTCCAGACAGTAACAGGATAAACTTGCCTGTTGCTTCAATCTTTAATCTAAAAATTAATGCAATAAGGAATCCATCTCAGCAGGAAGCACCCGTTTCTGTGCAAGTGGATATTTTCATAGTCCCTCTTACCTTGTAGTCAGTCTTGTTAGACCTCATAAAATTGTTCCTTCTGCTCTGTAGCTCACTGTGCCATCTTCAAAGGCTTCTGTCATATCTGTTGCATATTTTAGTTGAGGTCAAAAAGTCCGGGAGGCATTTAGAGGAGTGGAAGCTGGAAAGCAGGCTCACACCTAACCGGATCCAGGACTCCCACACTCCACTGCAGCCCAGCAAACAGCTCTTCAGACAACAGCCCACCATCATCATCAGTTGCCAGAGTTCAAGGAAGAGGTTTCTTACTGCTCTCTGATGCATATTACTCTCCGGAAAGAGGGTTTATACATGTGCTAATATCATCACATTAAAAATGATACATCAGACCCTGGCCATCTAGCATCATCAGAAACAGTGAATGTACCTCTACTGAGCAAGTTACATCAATTATAACTGGAAATAAATAATTTTTCATAAACCAAACTATTGTTTCTTTGCAAAGAATAAAAGATTCAAAGATACAGGTCTAAAGATGTTTGTACATTAAGCTGTAGAATATTTGGCTGCGTAGCCTTTCACAATACAGGAATTAAAAAGCTTTTTCATTAGGATTCTCAACTCTATTAAAACTAGAATACAGCTGGAATTCCTCTTTGGTGAAGATTAATAGTTCTGAGCCAAAGTAAGTAGGTAGTGGATACAGGATGTATTTCTCCTAACTGAAAAAATGTTGCAGTCAAAACATTGTATTTTGGTCAACAGAAGTTCTTGATAAAAAGAGCAGGTAAGAATAATTCATTGCATGGGCATTTAGTAAAGCTCTCACTGTTTACAAACAATAATATTTTAGTCTTGCTTGTATGTAGTTACTGTTAAAATTTTCTAATATTTTGATAACCAGCTTGAAAAGCTAGCGAATGTCAGCATTTTTTTTTGTTTGTTTCATATTCACACTCAGTCTCAAATACTGCAGAGCATCTTAAATAAGTGAGTGTGTCTTCAGTTTGTGCTGTATTTACAATATTTAGTCCCTGAAGCAGAGGAGAAGGGAATATTAACTCTCAATATATTGTTTTATAAAGACATAAATGAAGCTCAAATTACAGAGAATGCAGTTAAGTAGTTCTTCATATTTCCAATGCATTTTCAAGTAAGAAAGATGGGACTCAATTCAGTGGTACAAACTTCAGACTGCATTAATTATATTCTCAAATAAAATAACTTACACTTCTTTATCAAAAACAGTATGACAGTAAATGGCTAGTTAGCAGTGACACAAATTACAGTACTTTTATTATCCATGAACAAAAAATGGAACTTGCATTAGTTACAGACTTCAGATTTCAATTTAACAGTGTATTAAAAGAGGCAATATTCTGACAATGCAAACCCATTGTTTAGTGTTATGGCTTCCTTACATTTGCACCCATGTGCAATGTCTTTGCCCTACGTAATTTACATCCCAGGCTCAGCCTACCACCATCAAAACCAGGATATCACCTTCTCCTAGCCATGAACTCCTGCTTTTTACTGTGCTCTGGTCTGGTACGTCCTGGACCTGATATAAGCTGATTTAACTACAGAGTATTTTGCTGGGCTAGAGAGTTAGATCAGCTCAGAAAGGAGCGTGACATACGCCAAAGCTAGTACAGCGAAAGGAGGACTGTCTCTCTATTACAGATGGAGCCTAGGCAGATTAGCTAGCTAATTTAGCTCGTTAAGTCAAATATCCACAGTCGGGTCGTATGAACTCGTCTCAGTTTATCTCTACAGCTATTTGTGGCAAGGTAATACTTCTTGCTTATTAGAACTTACAGTTGGAATCATGTGGCATGCTTCAGTGAGCTGACTTCCCCACATGGATAAAGTTACATTCAGAGGACTGGAGAGGGGCTCGCTCTGCAGCCTGCATGGAAGAAGATGCTACCTGTATTCTGTTTCTCTTATCACCACATGCCCCTGAATTTTTAGATAACAAGCAAGATAACAGAGCAAATATAGCAGTTAAATACACTATCACAATCATTACACACACAATCATCAAAGTCTATCAAATTGCTTTACAGAACCCTTTAATGTAGATAAGTTGCTGAAGAACTATTAACTCTTAATGCTTACACCTTTCCTTTGCTATTAAATCCTGAAAGGTGATACTCAAGACTTCTTTTGAATGGCAGTAGTAGTCAGTGCAAGTAAGATGCGACATTAATTTTTTTAAGCACAAATTAAGCTGAAATTAATAATTTTTCAGTGGAAATTCTACTCAGATTTGCTTAAAACATGACAATATGTTCATAGTTTTAAAATAGATAAAAGACTATTTTTAGAAGGTTAATATTCAAATAAGGTATTTTCTTCAATTGCCAACCTCCTTGTAAAGAGATCAAACTGTCTTTGTGAGAGCATAAGTACTCAGCTGCCTCACTCTTGCTTAATCAGTTTTGTCCTGGGTAAGCCAACTGGGTTTTCATGAAAGCAAACAGTATAACCTACATAAAACAAGCAATGCCGCTAACCACATTACACTTCTCACTAGTCTGACCTCTAAATTCAAAGCACAAAACACAGGTTTATCAGGTTTCATGTCTCCTTCAAAAGCAACATTCTACTTTGTATAATCATAAGAGCAAAATAACCAATAAAATTTGGAGTCCACCCAACTTAATCTAAAATCTCTGTTCATTTAGCATAGTCAATAAAGAATTGATTTGCATTCCTACTATTCCAGTTACCAAAGTTCAAAAAGATTGTCACAAAGCATTACATTTTCACTCTGCCAGGAAAATAACTACTAGAACAGAACTTCCATACGAACCTGTTAATGCAAGAATTCTACAAGATGGAGGTAAATTTACTCTGTGAGTCCTTACGTCGCTCACATGCCTAGTCATAGTCATAGAGCAACATATCTCACTCTGAGAATCATACAGACATAATTAGGAAATAAAATCCTGAAACCACTTGTAGGTGAGTTCTAGAAAAAGACAAACTTTCACTGCTTAGACTTCTGAATAACTAAATTATATTTTCAGTTAAGTAAGATTACTGTTTGGAAAACAATTCTCCACATCCACATGTAATAAACTGTGAGCTGTTTGTTCATCAAACCTTGTCAGAACAATGGAGAGTTATATGAAATACACAAAGTCGGCCACAAGAAAGTTACATTAAATACACAAGGTCAGCCACAGGCACCTGGCTATGTATAAACGGCATGCAGGACTGCGAAAGGAGGGAGCGGGGGGGGCGCTCATAAAGATGAAGGGTATAAAACCAGTAACTTTCTAACCATATAGTTTGAAGAAGCAATTAGTGGGAGAGGGAAGTCTCGTTTGGAGCAAGAAACAGTCTCACATTATCTCGAGGGAGTGAGGGAGTGATTAAAAGGAGCAAGGATTCGAAAACAGGATGGCACCCATCACATAAATCTCCTTGTTCAAGAAGGACACGAATCGGCTCAGACTGATAAGGACACTGCCAACTTGTGGGAACAGCACATTCCAGGCAAAGGTGAAAAGTACACCGTGAAGAAGACCTACGGCCTTCCTCCCAAAAGACCCCCGAAGACCCTCGCCCACAATTCCTGGGAGAATTTGCGCAAGCGTGAAGGACTGATAAGCTAATTAACATACGAAGTGAGAGTAGGTGGGTTTAGGTAATGAATATGTATAAGCATCAACGAAATATTTATTGTTTTTACTGTATAAGAATGGGGCGGTTTGCTATCTCGGCGCGCGCCGTTGGCGGAGCAGGAGACTCCCCAGCTGCCCCGCGCTGTTTTGCTTACTGGTCGCTTGCTTTAATAAACCAAATTTTTAATTGGCCAATCTCTGTCAGTTAATTGGACAAAGAGGGCAGATAAACTATAACAATTTTGGTGCCATGACTCGGATAAAGGCAATCTGGCCTGAGGTCCTTGGCAGGGGAGGCGCCCCGCTGAATAAGCGGCCCTTGTCAGGGTGCTTCTATGCTAAATCCTTTACCGACGAACCTTAAATTAGACAGTAAGCAAATAAAACCGGTTAACCCCATAATCTTTGTGCACGAAGCCCCGGACGAAGACGCAGGACGCGTGAGTATAGGCCGGTTATCCATTCGGTTGGGGTTGGGTATCCTGAAGCGTGCTTGTGTGAGACGTCCATTGGGCTCAGTAGTCCACCGGGCGAAGTGAGTGCGGACCCTCAGTAGTGCGGTTCCCAAACCCCGCGAGGGGCTGGGCCACGAACCAGGGGAAGTGAGTGTGTGAGTGAAAGAAGGCGCTTCGGAAGATGGGACAGAGGAAAAGCAAGCCCTCTGATCCCATGGGTGGGTCTGGGGTCCAGGTGAGGCTCCCGCAGATACCACCGGATAGTCCATTAGGCTTAATGATTAAACATTGGGATGATTACCCCTCTAGGCGGGGTAAGGATAAAGTAAAAATGATTCACTATTGCATGGAAGTTTGGGGTGGTAAACAAATTAGAGGGGACCATCTATATTGGCCTGTATTTGGGTCCTTTGAAGATTGGATTTACCAGGCCCTAAACATCTACATACATTCAAAGGAACCTTTTAATTTAGAAGAAAGTGAATATGCACATTTGTGGATTGGGTCAGAGACCAGAGTGAATCTATATCCCTTAAAGGAAAAGGAAGGGGCTAGGAGAAAGAAACAGAAGGAGGAGGAAGGGGTTCCTACCTCACCTCCCCCTTATATTCCACCACCCCCTCCTCCACAGCCTTTGGCGCCCCCCCCACTAGTGGCACCAAGGTATGAGAATGACTCTGCTCCTAGTTCCCCTGAGGAAAATAGGGTAGTAACCCATAGCCAAACCAGACGGAGGGAGGAGCGGGCAGAGTTATATCCCCTTAGAGAAATTGCGATGGGGGGACCTCAACCTGGCATGGGGTATGTATCCATCCCACTTAACTCAGGGGATGTGAGAGAATTTAAAAAAGAGATGGGGAGTTTGTTGGAAGACCCCCTAGGGGTCTCGGAAAGATTGGATCAGTTCCTAGGTCCTAATATATATACCTGGGATGAGCTACAAGCAATTTTGAGTATTTTATTTACGTCTGAAGAGAGAGATATGATCAGACGAGCTGGAATGAGGATATGGGACCATCAACATCAAGGGGGTCCGGCAGCAGATATAAAGTGGCCAATCCAGAGACCTAATTGGAATAATCAGAATGAAGTTGATAGAGGCCACATGTCCGACTTGCGGATAATAATTATACAGGGAATTAGAGAAGCTGTTCCTCGAGGACAAAACATTAACAAAGCACTTAATGAACAACAAAAGAAAGATGAAACCCCTACAGAATGGTTAAAAAGACTAAGGAAGAGTTTACAATTGTACTCCGGGTTAGATCCAACCACTGATTTAGGGCAAGCATTATTGAAAACTCAGTTTGTGGCTAAGTCATGTATTGATATCCGGAAGAAATTAGAAAAGATGGAGGACCGGCAGCAAAGGGGATTAGATGAGTTACTCCGGGAGGCGCAGAAAGTTTACGTTCGGAGAGAGGAAGAAACTCAGAAGAAACAAGCTAGGCTTTTGGTTGCAGCAGTAAGGGAAGGACAGAGAGGTCCTCTGCCCAGACGGAATACGAACCTTAACCCATCAGGACCCTCTGGAAAGGAAAGTAGGGACCAGAGAGGGGAGAAGGAAATGAGGACCTGTTTCTATTGTGGAAAGACGGGGCATATTAAGAAGGATTGTAGGAAGAGGATGATGGATGAGAGAATGTTTAAAGAAGATTAGAGGGGTCAGGGGCTCTATCTGCTGGGGACCCGGGAGAAAACTGAGCCCTTGATAAAATTAAAAGTGGGTCCCCAGCGACAAGAAATAGAGTTCCTAGTGGACTCTGGAGCAGAAAGATCTACTGTTCAAAAATTGCCCCGGGGGTGTGAGACATCCTCGGAGAAAGTAAAAGTTATTGGAGCAAAAGGAGAGCCTTTTGGGGTTCCCGTAATAAAAAATGTGGTTTTGGAAAATGATTCTAAATTTGGGGTGGGGTCCTTGCTGTTAGTGCCTGAGGCGGACTATAACTTATTGGGCAGAGATTTAATGATAGAATTAGGGATTGGCTTAGAAGTCATAAAAAATGAACTAAGAATTAAGTTGTGTCCTTTACAGACAGTTGATGAGGGGAAAATAAACCCTGAGGTATGGTACACTCCGGAGACCATTGGAAAATTGGATATTGAACCTTTTTCAGTGACAATAAGAAACCCAGAAATACCAGTGAGAATAAAACAATACCCCCTACCGATGGAGGGGAGACAGGGATTGAAACCTGAGATTCAAAGGTTAATTGAAAAAGGAATATTAGAACCTTGCATGTCCCCTTTTAACACCCCCATCTTACCTGTAAAGAAACCTGATGGGACATACAGATTAGTGCATGATTTACGAGAAATTAACAAACGAACGGTTACCAGATTCCCTGTAGTGGCAAACCCTCATACACTTTTAAGCCAGCTGGGCCCCAATGATCAGTGGTATAGTGTAATTGATTTAAAGGATGCCTTCTGGGCATGCCCCTTAAAGAAAGATTGCAGGGATTATTTTGCTTTTGAATGGGAAGACCCGGACACTTACAGAAAACAACAATTACGGTGGACCGTTTTACCTCAAGGGTTCACCGAGTCTCCAAATTTGTTTGGACAGGCATTAGAACAAATATTGAGGGAGTACGAATTAGGTGGGGGGGTGACCCTTGTCCAGTATGTGGACGATTTACTGTTGGCCGGCAGCAATGAGGAGGCAGTTAGGGAGGAGAGTATTAGGTTGTTAAATTTTTTAAGTTTACAGGGATTAAAGGTGTCGAAATCAAAACTGCAATTTGTCGAAAAGGAAGTGAAATATTTAGGGCACAGATTGAATAAAGGAACTAAGAAGTTAGACCCAGAAAGAGTTCAGGGCATATTATCATTGCCGGCTCCAAAAACTAAGAGACAGATCAGACAATTGCTGGGCCTTTTGGGATATTGTAGACAATGGATTGAAGGCTATAGTAGGAAAGTAAAATTTTTATATGCTAAGATATCTAAGGATGGCCTATTAAAATGGTCTAAGGATGATGATGAACAATTGGAAGTTTTAAAAATGGATTTGGTAAACACTCCTGTTTTGAGTTTACCGGATGTCAAGAAACCATTTTATTTATTTATTAATGTTGATGAAGGAACAGCATATGGGGTGTTAGTGCAAGAATGGGCAGGGAAGAAAAAGCCTGTAAGATACCTTTCTAAATTGTTAGACCCTGTAAGCAGAGGATGGCCTATCTGCCTACAAGCTATAGTGGCTGCGGCTCTGCTAGTGGAAGAGGCTCACAAAGTTACCTTTGGGGGAGAACTGAAAGTATTATCACCCCACAATATTAGAGGAATTTTACAACAGAAAGCTGAAAAGTGGATTACTGATGCCAGGCTCCTGAAGTACGAGGGTATCCTGATATCTTCACCTAAACTAGAACTTGAAGTTACTGGTTTACAGAATCCAGCACAATTTCTGTACGGGGAACCGTCAGAGGAAATAACTCATGATTGCCTGCACACTATTGAAGAACAAGCCAAAATTAGACCAGATTTGGAGGAAGAAGAGCTAGAGGATGGGGAAAAACTTTTTGTAGATGGATCTTCCCGGGTAATAGAGGGGAAAAGAAAATCAGGATATGCGATAATTAATGGAAAAACATTTAAGGTAATAGAATCAGAGCCCCTGAGTCCCAGTTGGTCGGCTCAAGCATGCGAGTTATACGCAGTTTTAAGAGCTTTACAATTATTAGAAGGAAAAATCAGCACCATCTATACGGATTCCAAATATGCCTTTGGAATAGTGCATACATTTGGGAAAATTTGGGAAGAAAGAGGCTTAATAAATTCCCAGGGAAAGGGATTGGTTCATCAGGAGTTAATAATTGAAATTTTGCAGGCTTTACGGAGGCCGGTAGGAATAGCAGTGGTCCATTTAAAAGGGCATCAGCGGGGATTAACTCCACTGACAAGGGGAAACAATCTAGCAGATCAAGAAGCAAAACGAGCAGCTTTAATGATCTTCAAGGAAAAGAAAGATAGAAAGTTTCCTTGCAAGGATTGTTGGAAGAGCACACTTCATTGTAGCTGTGCGAATCCTAATTATCAGTTTTGTTGTGTGCATGGGGAAGAGTACCACCTGTACAGCTTCACTGTGCAGGAGAAAGACAAGTTAGTCCGAATGGGGGCAAGGGAAGTCAAATCTGGAGAATGGGAACTTCCTGATGGACGAGAGGTCATTTCAAAAACTATGGCTATAAGAATCATGCGCAAGTACCATGAAAACACCCACTGGGGGGTTCAAGCACTAGTAGATCAATTTGCCATAAAATATGCTTGCATTGGGGTATATAATATAGCAAAAAGAATAATTGGAGATTGCCTAATTTGCCAAAAAGTGAACAAGCACCAATTAAGAGAAAGACCATTAGGGGGAAGAGATTTGGCTCACCGACCCTTCGCCAAAATTCAGATAGACTTCACCGAACTACCGAAAGTAGGCAAGTATAGATATTTGTTGGTAATAACAGATCATTTAACACACTTTGTAGAAGCATTTCCAACAGTCAGGGCCACTGCCCAAACGGTGACAAAACTATTGCTTGAAAATGTGATACCTAGGTATGGCTCTATTGAAACTATTGACTCTGATAGGGGACCACATTTTGCTTCAAAAATCATAAAAGAAGTTTTTACTGCTTTGGGGACCAAGTGGGAATATCATACACCCTGGCACCCACAGAGTTCGGGAAAAATAGAGCGGGTAAACGGTGAGATAAAGAAACAACTGACCAAATTAATGATGGAGACCAAATTATCTTGGGTAAAATGCCTTCCCTTAGCCTTATTAAATATTAGAATCCAACCTCGCACGGATGTGGGAATCTCCCCTTTCGAAATGTTATATGGAATGCCTTATGATTTGGAGGTTCCCCGAGATCATCCCCAGGCTGAAAATTTACAACTGAAACAGTACATAATCCAACTCATGTCTATGAGGAAACAATTGCGAGATAAAGGCTTAGCAGTACAAAGGCCTCCGTTGGACATTGCAATACACAATATACAACCTGGAGATAACGTTTTAATTAGGTCATGGAAGGAGTCCTCACTAACTCCCCGCTGGGAAGGGCCTTATCTTGTTTTACTCACTACAGAAACCGCCATCCGGACTGCTGAACGGGGGTGGACCCATGCCAGCCGGATAAAAGGACCCATCTCCGAGGAGCAGTGGGAGAGCTCTGGAGACCCGAATACCTTGAAATTAAAACTGCGAAGAAAAAGACAGACTAATAAATTGAACTGAGCAATGAACATATATTGGTAAGGCGGAGACGCTTCGCTTGTTAACCTTTTTTTTACAGAAGAACCACACTTGGAGACCTGGAAAATACATAGATACATAAGGACTATATTGAAATCAGAATTGTGGTTGTAATTGTAATTATCATTATATATATGATCCTTTAAGAAAAGTGATGTGTCACATAGTTCATATTAATTGTAATAATAAGTTTGGTAGTAGCAGGGAAGGAACTTACATATCTTTGGAAGTGCCGAAAACAGGAGTAGCCTCGTTTAAACAATTTAAAAATAAAATACCAAAGTGCTACTCCCAGGAGAATCGGGAGCCGAACAGAAAATAAATAAGTGAGGGCCGATTCACTATCACATTTCTCCTGAAGATTGTCCTTGCCACCAAGAAGATGACATTCCTCGTAGCTCGAAGCAACCGAGTTGACGAGCGAGGTGGAGGGACAAGGTGCTGTGGAGAACTGACCGCTGTCACTGCAGATGATTTAAAGGCCCTCCAAGTGAAAAGGCCCCGAGGTTCCAAATGGGAAAAAGGCACTAGTCAAATTGGCTTAAAACAAAATTGGAGGCTTCACCCTTTTCGGTACGTCCTGACTATTCTGTTTTTAATGTTACCACAAACATGGGGGAAACTGAGCCACCAAGCTCATCAGCCATTCGAATGGACACTGCATCAAGTGGACAATGATGATGATAAAGTCATACAAACTATAATAACTCCAGGGGCCCCTGCCTTTAAGACCACTCTGTGTCAGTTAGCGCCAGTAGATGGAGCGTGTAAAAATGAAGGTACACCATTTTATCTATGCCCGAGCTCTAACCCTGGGAAATCGTATTGTAACCAACCAGGACAACATTTTTGCGCATACTGGGGTTGTGAAACAATTGCTAACCAGTGGATTCCAGAGCCTGGAAAAGATCCCTTCTTGAAGGTATCTTGGGCCCCTTATGGATGTAAGCCGCAAGTGGTACGTACACTGGATAGAAGTGGGTCTGTCAGTATCGCAAAGTGGAGTTGCAACTACTGGCACTTGAATGTGACCCGACCTCAGGACCCTAGCTGGCTAGTAGGAAGAACTTGGGGAGTTCGTTATTATAAGGAACTAGGGCAAGATAGAGGTGGGCTAATACACATTAAAAAGAAACCAGCCTCGAATGATCCACTGCCAGTAGGCCCCAACCAGGTCCTGACTGATGATATGGCTAAGAAAACAGACCCCGACCAGACATTGACTGATAGTTTGGTCAAGGAAACAGAGGGTGATGTAACGAAAGTTATTGTAATGAATAGTACCCAAGCCATCCAAACCCCTGACGAAAACTCTGGGGATAACCCTCTTTGGAAACTGATGCAAGCCAGTTACCTAGTATTAAACCACACAAACCCAAATATGACCCAACATTGCTGGTTGTGTTACGATACTAGACCTCCCTTCTATGAGGCAATAGGCATCCACTCAAAGGCGAAAAGGGTAAATGGTTCAAACCCAATACAATGTTTATGGGATTCTGAAGGTCGAAAACCAGGCCTGACGATGCAACATGTATCGGGACAAGGGAGATGTATTGGGAATGTACCCCCAGAGAAAAATAAATTATGCAAGATAAGAGCTTCCCTGAAAGGGAAGCCCCCTGCTGATTGGCTAATACCAGCCCGTAACACCAAATGGATCTGTTCCAAAACTGGAATCACTCCCTGTTTATCTCTTAAATTGTTCAACGAATATGAGGAATATTGCATCCAAGTAATGATAAACCCCCGGATCATATACCACCCTGAGGAATTTGTGCATAATAACCAGAATACCCAGAGTCACCACTTACAGAAACGAGAACCATTTACCTTTACGGCTTTGACAATAGCCACTTTGATAGCTGTAGGAGCAACAGGCGCGGACACAGGAATAACATCATTGGTCCAACAAAATCAGAAATTTCAATCACTTAGAATAGCAGTAGACGAAGACTTGGTAAGAATTGAACAATCAATAACTGCCTTGGAAAAATCTGTTAGATCATTATCAGAGGTGGTACTACAAAACCGAAGGGGGTTAGATTTAATGTTTCTACAACAAGGTGGGCTATGTGCTGCCTTAGGAGAACAATGTTGTGTATACGCTGATCACACAGGGATTGTAAGGGATACTATGACAAAACTTCGGGAAGGCCTAGAAAAACGAAAACGAGAACAAGAAACGCAACAAAGCTGGTATGAGTCCTGGTTTAACCACTCTCCTTGGCTTACCACATTACCATCTACCATTGAAGGACCCTTGATTATATTAATACTGGTATTAACTTTTGGACCCTGTATATTCAATAGAGTAGTTACAATTGTAAAAAACAGATTAGAAGCAGCTCATTTGATGCTTATGAGAGTCAAGCATGAACCTCTGGGAGGAATACCGGAGGTGGAGGAGACCCTCATTTTGAGCCAGCAGGTGCTTAAGCGATTTGATGAACAAAATAGTGAAAAGAAAAAGGGGGGATTGTAATAAACTGTGAGCTGTTTGTTCATCAAACCTTGTCAGAACAATGGAGAGTTATATGAAATACACAAAGTCGGCCACAAGAAAGTTACATTAAATACACAAGGTCAGCCACAGGCACCTGGCTATGTATAAACGGCATGCAGGACTGCGAAAGGAGGGAGCGGGGGGGGCGCTCATAAAGATGAAGGGTATAAAACCAGTAACTTTCTAACCATATAGTTTGAAGAAGCAATTAGTGGGAGAGGGAAGTCTCGTTTGGAGCAAGAAACAGTCTCACATTATCTCGAGGGAGTGAGGGAGTGATTAAAAGGAGCAAGGATTCGAAAACAGGATGGCACCCATCACATAAATCTCCTTGTTCAAGAAGGACACGAATCGGCTCAGACTGATAAGGACACTGCCAACTTGTGGGAACAGCACATTCCAGGCAAAGGTGAAAAGTACACCGTGAAGAAGACCTACGGCCTTCCTCCCAAAAGACCCCCGAAGACCCTCGCCCACAATTCCTGGGAGAATTTGCGCAAGCGCGAAGGACTGATAAGCTAATTAACATACGAAGCGAGAGTAGGTGGGTTTAGGTAATGAATATGTATAAGCATCAACGAAATATTTATTGTTTTTACTGTATAAGAATGGGGCGGTTTGCTATCTCGGCGCGCGCCGTTGGCGGAGCAGGAGACTCCCCGGCCGCCCAGCGCTGTTTTGCTTACTGGTCGCTTGCTTTAATAAACCAAATTTTTAATTGGCCAATCTCTGTCAGTTAATTGGACAAAGAGGGCAGATAAACTATAACACACACAGGTCTCCACAAAAACCCGCCAGACAATTTTTTACTTACAACCCTGACACTGACCTCTCATGCTTCTTTTTCATGGCCATTCTCACATACGTTTTGGGTGAGTAACTTTCCTTCTTCCTTTTCTTGTAATTTGTGATCAGTGAAGCAGCAACTTCTGAAAAACAGCTATTGAAACTGCAAATCATATAGAAAAGCTTCATTATTATTTTTAAATAGGTCAGATCAAATCTTATCTTCATTAAGAAGAACCTAAAGATAACCATTACTTACTGTAATACAGAGACTCCTTTCCAATTCTATAAACTTTCATTATCAGTAGGATAAAAAGAAATAACACTGAGGGGTTTTTTTTAACTAAAGATGATAAGCTTATTTTCACCAAGACTTTTAGCTACTGATAGACTATTTTCAGTGTTTGTGAAGTCATAAACAGAGTGAGTTTTGTTTTTATTTTTTGTATTGAACATCTCAGATGAATAGCTTTCAAATGCACTCCTTTGTAAGTACAGAGTTCATCAAATCATTGCTTGACAGGTATTTTTTTCCCCCAATCTAATGTTGAACACGTGTAAGACAAAACAGGTGACTGGCACATGAAAGCCAGGGCAGACTTTTTCAAGAAAGCAAGGGGAGTCCATTAAGATGTTTCAAGTAGCTTACTAACATACAAAATAAGTATATTATATTTAATCACTTGTCAGCTTTCACAACTTAAAAACCAGAAGTTGTTACGAGCAATGCACTGCAGAATTTGCATGCAGCATGCTTCATTTTACAAACTGCAATCCCTGAAAGGAATATTGAAAAAGGATGGGAACATCCCATCTTCTGAGTATTGGGCTTACCTTTTACTGTTCCACAAATACCAGTTCCTTTACACACTGACCTTCCCCTGATAGGGACACTGGCAGAGCAGTTTGTCTGTGCACTCCCCAATCCCCTCACACCAGTGGCACATGGAAGCAGCTGCTAGGGCCCCGCTCCACGGTGGGGAAGGAAGAACCAGTAACAAATAAACAACGGCACCCCAGGGGAGGCTAAGGAGCGCTAACAAGCTCACTGGAGAATGGTGGCCCAGATGAGCACTGGAAAGCAAGAAAACATGGAGACCTGCTAAGCACCCAGCTTGCTTTATCCTCCATGAACACTGACGGTCCCCAGAGAGGAGCCCTCGGGGCAGCTCCACTGAGGCCAGCCAAGCTCTCTCACGGCCATGTGAGGCACTAGACATGCTAGAGGGGCGCGGAGAGCCGAGACCTGGGCAACAAAGACAGCGAAGGGGCCACTGAACACCTGCCGAGGAGGGGAGCGGGGGCCTGTAATGGCGCCCCGCCTCGCTCTTCGCCACGGCGACGGGGTGCACGCTGCCCCTCGCCGGTGCGGACTACAGCTCCCGGCATGCAACGCGGCGCTACGGCGCCCGCACTCCTTCCTGCCGTAGGGGGCGGTGGGAGGGATCCACCGTCTGCCGGGGCTGAGGGGAGGGACATGCCAGCGCCGCCCGTCCTCTGCCATCGGCTGCAGCGGCCCAAGCCGGGTACTGTTGCTGCTACTGGGCCGCTCCTCTTTAGTACCCGGGGGTGGAGCCGCCGCGACCGGAAGCGTCGGGTGCCATAGCAACCGTCTCCCCAATAAACATCCTGGGTGTCCCCGGAAGCGGTCGGAGTGTGCCTCACATGCGGCGATTAACCTTATCGCTCCTGGACGCGGCCGCAGTGGCTGCGGCCCGCATGGCCTCGGCGTTAAACGTTAACAGTTTATTTATTAGAAAAAAAAAATAACGAGAGGCCATGCCAGTAAAAGCCCTCCGCGGAAACCATTGGCCAAGCGCCCCTCCGCCCGGCCAATCGGCGCCGGCCACGCTCCGTCCGCAGGAAACCGCACATGGAAAGCCACGATTGGCGGCGATAGCTGCCGGCCTCTCCCTCCCGTGCTTCCCATTGGCTGTATGTTTGGCGTGGTGCGCTCCAATTGGCGAGTGGCGGAGCGGCTCCCCCACCCCCCAGCGCCCCGGGTTGATAAGGCGGAGGGGGAGGGCCGCGGCCGCCTCCGTGGGCTCAGCGACGGTGCGGGGAGGGGGCTGCGGCCGGCGGCGGCGGGCTCGGGAGCGCGAGCGCGAGCGCGAGGCAGGGGCGCCTGGGGCCGTTCTCTTCTGCGACCGCAACCCACGTCGCTATGAAGTCGGTGTGGGGGCTCGCTCTGGCGTGCACGCTGCTCCTGGCGGGTGAGTGCCCGTGCCTGCGGGCTTCTGGAAGCTTCTGGCAGGTGGTGGTGGTGGTGTGGGGGGGGGCGGGGGTTGGGATCTTGGGCAACAGGCTCCCTCCTCGTCCTCCCCCCCCCCCGCCTCTTTCCCCACCGTTTTGCTGGGGTGTGGGCGACAGAGGCCGACGAAAAGCGAGGTGGGGGCCCATGGCGTCGGGGGGGGGGGGGGCGGGAGCACCCCTTGGTCTTCCCCCGTTCCCGCTTTTTTTCCCCGCAGGTGAGCCGAGGGGAGGGGGAGAGCGATGCGCGGCCTCCCGCCTTGCTCTCCGCGGGCTGGTGCCGGCGCCGCTCTCCGGGGAGCGGCGTGGCGGGGGGAGGGGGCCGGTAGGTCTAACACGGCTCATGCGCCGTCACGGGGTGGGCGGGAGGGTCCGTCCCCTTCCCCCGCCGCTGATGTCTCTGGTTGGGCCGAACTTTCCTCGGGGATTGGGAGTGGAGGGACGGGACTGAACCTAAAGCCGTGAGGTGGGGTAGGAAGAGAGCTTCAGTAGTGTCTAGTGCGGATGAAGCTCAGGGCGTTGGATTCCTTGTTTTCCCAGTATCCGTTAGAGCTGATGAAGTGGATGTGGACGGGACCGTGGAAGATGACTTGGGTAAAAGCAGAGAAGGGTCTCGAACAGATGATGAAGTTGTTCAGAGGTTAGTACCTGAGATTCTGGGTAAGATAATTGTGAAACGTTTAGGCTTTCTCTTGTTTTTTGAACGGTCGGTTAGAGCATCAGTAATGCCTAAAGCCTCAGAAACAGGAGAGAACACTGTTCAAAAGAGAGAGCTAGTCAGCTGAAAGAAAATATTTCTGGAAACATTATTTGCTTCTAAATAGAATTGAGCCTGAGAACTTGGATTCAGAAATGTTCAACTTGCTCTTCTCCAGTATCAATAGCTGTATAAAAACCTGTAAATTAATAGGAGCTTACTCTTACATGTAGCTGAATGTGGTAAATTGTGTCAATTGAGTGCCTACTGGTGAAGTGGCTCTATACCTGTGAATTGCCTCACCTCCTGTGAGGTATACCATATGCTGAAGATTATAGTGGGTTTAACTTGTATTCTTCCCTGAATTTCTTTCTAGGAAAAAAGCCTTACTTGCAAGCATGGATTTTTCACTCCAGTTTTAGATCAAGGTTATGCAGTTGAGGATAGGTAGTCTTGCACTTGCCTCATTTAACCATGTAAGTTTCGGGCTGTGTCAGTGATCAAGGATCTTAGTGTTGTTCTAACTAGACTGTTACTGCTGTTGCTAGATGATAAAATTAGTGATATGTTTGTGGACAAGATTACTTGACAGGTTTTCATTCTCGTAACAGAGAGGAAGAAGCTATCCAGCTAGACGGCCTAAATGCATCCCAGATCAAAGAACTAAGAGAAAAATCTGAGAAGTTTGCATTTCAAGCAGAAGTGAACAGAATGATGAAACTTATTATCAATTCTTTATATAAAAACAAAGAGGTTAGTGCCTTTATCAGTAGAACATGTTAGAACTGTTTGTATGTGTTCTGGTATTCCTGACTACTGTTTTCTGTTTCAGATTTTCCTGAGGGAACTTATTTCAAATGCTTCAGATGCTTTGGATAAGATACGGTTAATATCATTAACTGATGAAAATGCTCTTGCTGGTAATGAGGAACTTACGGTCAAAATCAAGGTAAGAAGCATTAGGTACAATCATCTTTTACAGAGAAATGGTGGGAGGAATGTAAAAAGATAGTGCATCATTAAGTTTTTTGCTTAATGCTAATGCAAATACAAACTTGGACCATATCAGGACCTGTGCTATTAATTTTATCAAAGACTACTCTTCTTTTAAAATATATTCCTGATTCTATGAAGAGTAACTGAAGTATTGAAATACTTTGAAGGCAGGTTTTCATTTCTGTATTTACTGTATATCTCACTTATTGTAGTCAGGCATGTTTGGATTTGAATAGCTGCTACTTTA
Organism: Chlamydotis macqueenii; assembly: GCF_036417535.1. NCBI lineage: Eukaryota > Metazoa > Chordata > Aves > Otidiformes > Otididae > Chlamydotis > Chlamydotis macqueenii. The sequence goes on along the minus strand of NC_141556.1, from coordinate 61,573,215 downwards.
CTTACCATTTTTCCATGGCAGTGTGTTATGTATTAAGATGAACAGTGAAGTTAACCTGCATCTTTATCTTTTTTTTTTTTTTTTTTTAGTGTGATAAAGAGAAGAACATGCTTCATGTTACAGATACGGGTATTGGCATGACGAAAGAGGAGTTAGTTAAAAACCTGGGTACCATTGCAAAGTCTGGTACAAGTGAATTCTTAAATAAGATGACTGAAATGCAAGATGATAGCCAGTCAACATCTGAGTTAATTGGCCAGTTTGGTGTTGGCTTTTATTCTGCTTTCTTAGTAGCAGACAGGGTTATTGTCACGTCAAAACACAACAATGATACTCAGCATATTTGGGAGTCAGATTCAAATGAATTCTCTGTGATTGATGACCCAAGAGGAAACACTTTAGGACGTGGCACAACCATAACGTAAGTATTACGTTTCTTTGTGTTTAAAAGAAAAAAATAAATTGTGCGGGTACATTTTTCTTGTTGGAATGTATGAATTACTTTAGCATTATGACTGGTGTGTTGTTTGATTCTTGAAATACAGCTTTTTTCAGTTTAATAGAAACATGCAAACTATTAACTTCATCCAGAACAAATGTGGAATGATAATGTAGTTTGCTTCACATTCCATTAGATGAACTGAGAAAACTAGTAACATCTTGACAATTAACTGTTGGCAAGTAATTCCAGGCAGTTCAGCTGCCTGCAAACTTGATTCAGTTCCTCAGCACTGTGGAAACCTATACAGGGGCTGTAGAGCTTCCTCTTGGAAACTGGCTGCTGTTTATATAGCAATGAGACTGCTCTAATGCAAATTTCAAACTAGATGTAGTTGACAATTGTATTTTTATCACTTTTGTGAGCAGATACATTTATTTCGTCTGGGTTTAGAAAGCACTTAGTGTGAAAAGATTGATCTCAGTGCTCTAGTTCCAAGTAAAGCCAGTGAGAGTCTATCAAGGCCCTGGTAACTATCAATATGATTTGAGGTTTTCATTTAGACTTCTGGATATTGTCTTTTGCCCCAGTTGTTGAAAACAATTGTCCCCTTCTTGTCGTTGGAGCCATTTAGGGATCGTATTTTTTAAGAAATAGTTGCAGCTGAACTAATAAAAGCTCACTTGCATGAATTTGCATCGCTATAGCTGCAACAGTAGGAAAATGCATCTCCTCCTGTAAAACTATTTTCAAATACTTGTCAAGCACTTTGATTTAAGTTCTTTTTTAAATTTTCTTTAGCCTTGTCTTGAAGGAGGAAGCATCTGATTATCTTGAGCTGGACACTGTTAAAAATCTAGTTAAGAAATACTCACAGTTCATAAACTTCCCCATATATGTGTGGAGCAGCAAGGTAAGTGTATTTAACTGAGCATTGTACAGTATGAGCTGTGGTTGTGAAAATTGTCTGACCCAATCTTTAATGAGGGTGCACTGTAGAGCTTCTATTTGTCTAATTTCTAAAATTCTTCCATTCCTGACTCTTCTGGCTGGTATTTTACTAGTTACTTGCTCTCCAGAAGTTAGTATGGTGCTAAAAATCACAAACTTTTAAAGGAACTTGGTTGTATTTTGACTCAAAGAACTTTACTGAAGGAGCCAGAGTGCACTCTTCACTAAGATCTTTCTTCCAATGGCTTTTTTTGGTAGCTGGAAGCTGTGGTAAGTTCTCAAGCAGGGCCATGGTTAGGTGCCCTCCTGAAAACAGGGCAGTGTCTTAACTTCTAGGCCTGTTTTTGGTTTTGTGATGTAGCACTAACTTAAAATCACAAAAGCCTCTGATTAGCATTATGTGGAAAGCTATGGAAAAACACATTTGAGTACAGTGACCTCCCAGTGTGTTGAAGGAAATCATGTATTCGTGAAAAAATGCAACTACAGAACCTTAGGTCCCTATAAAGAAATGCTTGTGATAGGCAAATAACACAAGTTAAACTGCTGCTCTGAGAAATTAAGCTATTCAGAGAGAATGCTAGAAGATACCTAGTAGGAACTCAAGCAGACCAAGACCTTACTTTCAATTGTTTCTTTAGACAGAGACTGTTGAAGAACCCATTGAAGAGGAGGAAGCAAAGGAGAAAGAAGAAGCAGATGATGATGAAGCTGCAGTTGAGGAAGAGGAAGAAGAAAAGAAACCAAAAACTAAGAAGGTAATCTTTGTCAAGCTTGGGGTTTTGTTACTTTTGTCAGATAGTTCAATAGTTTCCATAGGTAGTCTTCCAGAAGTGCACTTCAGTAGTGTGTATGGTTTCAAACAGCAATTCTGTTTAAGTGCAATTAGAGATCTTGTTAAGAAAGAAGGTTGTAAACAAAACAGACTTGGTTGAAATCATGCAAATGACTGACAATAGCCTTCTGAGGCAGTAGTCCCAGAACTAACTAGTCCTAGAACTAATTATAAATGAGTGAACTGTTTGAAATGGTAGTAGACTTCAATAATCTGACACTGACTAGTATAAATAGAGTATATTCTGCTGGAAAGTTTGGTTGTTGGGGTTTTTTTTCCAGAATGGCAGTGGAACAGAAATACTGATACTCAGTGAATGTGTTAAATGTACATAGGGCACACTGTAGTGTAGACTTCAGTTTTGTTCCCGTCTGTTACGCTAATGTGTGTACTTGAATGAGAATATCCAGGCCATTGCATAATTTATTTTGTAGATTAGAGAGAGCGTGTATTTTTGATGTGCTATTTCATGACTTAGCCTGTGGAGTTTCTTTAACTGACTTAACCTGAAGTAAAGAATGAGTCTTTATTATGCTGCGATGTTTGCATACTTAGGTTGAAAAGACTGTCTGGGATTGGGAGCTCATGAATGACATAAAACCAATCTGGCAGAGACCATCTAAAGAAGTTGAAGAAGATGAGTACAAAGCTTTTTACAAAACCTTTTCCAAGGTAAGCTCTGAGCCTCAAGATTGTTCCAAAGCAAGAAGTTTGCTATAGGATCTCTTGCTGTGTAAGCAAAACTCAGTGCTTATAGGGTAAGCTATTTCTGAAGAATGAATTAATTGTTGTTAGTAGACAGAGTGTATTGCAGAGAGCCTAGGAGGTGTAGCATCTCAGTCAAGATCTAATCTTTTTTCCAGAGATAAGGTACTGCCACTCCAGTGATGGGTGGACTAGGTTTGAGAAGTAATATGTTCCAGCTCATATGGAGTTTATTGATGTGTTTAAATGTCCACAGGGAAATTTTTATTTAATCTAAGACTGGTGGTGGTGCTTGTGTTGTAGAGGGTGGAAGAAAGAGGAAGATAAAGCTTTCTAGAAGCAACATAGTCTTTATGTGTAAATACAATGTACTGTGTTACTTGGGAGTCTCTTACTGTGCTACTGGTTAACTTTTTGGTGATTGGCTTGTAAAAAGGGGTTAAAAAAAACGCACCAACTGAAAAAAGTCGTAATAGATCTGATTCTGGAATTTTTGTCTCCATCATAGATTCTAATAAAGCATGGTTAGATAGTTTAATTGTAAAATAATTATGTCACAAACTCACGTTATTACTGGGAATGTGTTAACTCACTGATATTTTCTCCACGTCAATTGAAATAATTCTCTCTTCACAGGATCATGATGACCCAATGGCTTACATCCACTTCACTGCTGAAGGAGAAGTAACTTTCAAATCTATCTTATTTGTTCCTAATTCTGCTCCACGTGGCCTGTTTGATGAATATGGATCCAAAAAAAGTGATTTCATTAAGGTAGGACAAGCAAGTCCGAGTATGGATATCTATCTTAACAAAACACCAAAACCATAACCTGACTCCTGTTTCCTCTTGTAATTCAGCTCTATGTTCGAAGAGTGTTCATCACGGATGACTTCCATGACATGATGCCCAAATATCTTAACTTCGTTAAGGGTGTTGTAAGTACCAGAAGTCTTACTTGCATTTGTTTGTTTTTTTAAAAAAAAAATTCAAATATTATTCGCTATACTTAAGAAGTTTCTTCCTCAATTAGGTGGATTCTGATGATCTTCCTTTGAATGTATCTCGTGAAACACTTCAGCAGCATAAATTGCTAAAGGTAAGCTAATTGATCTTAAGTTCCTTCATTGTAAACACATGACAATAGCAAGATGTAGAAAAATAATAGCTTGATTAATTTTAACTTTATACATGGAGTGTGAATCAAAGGATATGAAACCCAAACATTGCTATTTTTGGACGATCTCCCTTCACTTTAAATCAGGGACACTAAGTGTCTTGAATCCATCCTTTGCAGTGGGTTGAACTTGAGGGTTCTTTCAAGTGCTTATTGTTACAACTTGGTATTGCTGCTTTTTTAGGTGATCAGAAAGAAACTCGTTCGCAAAACTCTTGATATGATCAAGAAAATCGCAGAGGAAAAATACAATGACACATTCTGGAAGGAGTTTGGTACTAATGTAAAGCTTGGAGTTATTGAAGATCACTCCAATCGTACACGACTGGCTAAACTTCTTCGCTTCCAGTCTTCTAATCATGAAAGTAACCTCACAAGCCTTGACCAGTATGTGGAAAGAATGAAAGAGAAGCAAGACAAAATATATTTTATGGCAGGTGCCAGCAGAAAGGAGGTATGTGAGCATGAAAGAAAGAGGGAAGGGAAGAAATACTACGGCTCCTAGTTAAAAGTACCATAAACACTGTGAACTGTATTTGCTGTAAATGTGGAGATTCAATGCTTATGTTACTGCTGGAGTTCAGTTGTCCTAGTACAAATAATTGTCATAGTTATACAGGTTTCGGTGGCAGCTGGTACCAGTGCAATTGAACTGGCATCTGATCTGTTTTGTCATCTTAGGCTGAGTCCTCGCCATTTGTTGAACGCCTTCTGAAAAAGGGCTATGAAGTGATCTATCTGACTGAACCTGTAGATGAATACTGTATTCAGGCTCTGCCAGAGTTTGATGGGAAGAGGTTTCAGAATGTAGCAAAAGAAGGAGTTAAGTTTGAAGAAAGTGAAAAGTCTAAGGAGAGTCGGGAGGCCTTGGAAAAGGAATTTGAGCCACTCTTGAACTGGATGAAAGACAAAGCGCTAAAAGACAAGGTAAAATGTTGTGCTATATGTAATGCTTATTTGTAAATGCCATTGTACTTGCTACAACACACCTTGCAGATTCTTTGAGCATAGACTTGATAGTAGCTTCTCTGTCTTTTTGTGAATAGATAAGTTCAATATTTTCTGAAAGCTGTAAGATTACATTCTAACTCTAACATTATTGAAGTGACGAGATTTCAGAGTTGTTCAGTTTATTTCTAGTATAAGCTTTTAGCCCTATGAACTAAAATTAAGGCTTTTTTTTTTCTACAGATTGAAAAAGCTGTATTATCTCAGCGTTTAACTCAGTCTCCCTGTGCTCTTGTGGCTAGTCAGTATGGATGGTCTGGTAACATGGAAAGAATCATGAAGGCTCAAGCTTACCAAACTGGGAAGGATATATCTACCAAGTAAGCTTTCTGTTATGTAGTGGCAGACATGAAATGTAGTTGATGGCTTCCCTTGTTTGATGTGGGCATGAAGAGCTTCCATCTGGTTCAGATGATCCTTCATATTTTTAGGTCACTTAACAACCCAGTTGCAGTCCCCATCGTACTTACATTGCCATTTCAAAGCCCAGTATGTAAAGCTGCCTGGTGAGCAAGACTCGTCAGTGACACTTGCTATCTGTCATTTGGTGACGAGAGAATATGAGCTGTCTTAGTAAATTCAATGCTTTTTAGAGTTAAGCTAGTAGTAAAGTGGGGCTGGGGGGGTTAATACACTTGTTACTGTGGCTGTAATCAGTATTCCTGAGTTTAAAGACATAGCTGTGTCCTGTACTTCAGAACTTAGTGGTGTAACTTCTATTGCTTTCAGTTACTATGCTAGCCAAAAGAAGACATTTGAAATTAACCCCAGGCATCCATTGATCAAGGACATGCTGAGGCGAGTCAAGGTAAGCCAATAACAGTAGTGAAATACTGACTACTTGACTGCAAACAGCCTAGTTAACAGTTCTGTTTGGTTTTTGTCTCTATGTTCTTGCACGTTAGGAAAATGAAGATGACAAAACTGTTTCAGATCTTGCAGTGGTATTGTTTGAAACTGCAACTTTAAGATCAGGATATATGTTACCAGACACTAAGGAATATGGAGACAGAATAGAAAGGATGCTTCGTTTAAGTTTAAACATCGACCTGGATGCAAAGGTTGGTTTGCCTTCAACTTGGGGCTGATAATTGACTTGTCAGTGCTACATCTTAAAAAGCAGATACTTGATAGGCTTGCATAAAATGAAGTGTAGCCAGCTTCCTACGTTTAAGTGGACCACCAGGAGCTCAGTTCAAGTACCTGAGTGAGAAACTGATGAGTCTGTAGCTCATGCTCATGTCTTCCCTTCCATTCTTCTTTACCATTGCTTGGGATTCTGCTCTTTAATTATGCTTCTCAAGTATTGTCCTGTCCTTAGCTAAGTGGTTGTTCTGTGGGAGTAGATTAGAGGCCAAAGGCGCTTGGGCCTGTATCATTAATGGAGAAATTCTAAGTAGATGTAAATAATACGGGTTTTTATAATGCTGTGCAAGAACTTTTGCTGGGTATCTTGCTAGAGGAGGCATGATAGTGTATCAGTGCTAAACAGAACTTGCTTTCTCATTCAGGTAGCTTGGGGCAAATGTTAGGAACTGATAGTGAGTACTTCCATAGCCTGTATTTAGCTAGTCCACAACTAGTAATCATCCTAAGCAAATAAAGGAAATTGCTTGTGACCTTCCCACAGGTGGAGGAGGAACCTGAAGAGCCTGAAGATGTAGCTGAGGAGGCAGAGCAAGATGAAGAAGAGGAGGTGGATGCTGATGCTGAAGACAGTGAAACACAGAAGGTAAGGTTTCAAGTTTGACTTTTTTCTTAACAATATTTATGTGCAGTTTTGTCCATGGTACTTCCTGGGAACAAACTTGTCCACTTTGCCTTTCATGACACTAGTTTTTAGCATGAGGTTTTTCAAGTGTTTCTTGGAGGGGGAAAAAAAAACTGCAGGACAAATGGTATTTCATTCCTTATCAAACTGTATTGTAAGAAGAAAACACTTAAGTTTAATTTAGCTCCAACTTTGAACATACTTAAGAGAGTGTAGCAGAATGTCCTATCGCAAGAAAACAGCAAATCCTCTACTATTGACTTAATGTTACCTGTTGGATTTCCACAACTTGTGGGCAACAATGTCAACAAATTGGCAAGAGTATAGTTTCAAATGCTTACAGTACAGACTTAAAACAACACTACCTCTAAACAGTTCAACTGTTGTGTGAAGCCAGCCTTCCCTTAGCTAATGTCTGTAGTTCAGTGATGTCTTGATGGATTTGCTGAACTCTCCCAGTTCCAGAGTTTCTTGGTAACATGAGGTCTCAACTGGGCCTGCTTTAGCAGATTGTTTTCAGAAGAGTCCTGCAAGATGACATCTTGTGACTAGCACAAATACATAGCTTTGAGATGTACTTATGTACTGTTAAACGTCAGGTTATCTAAGAAAAAATTTGAGGAACAATGCTTGATGTGCTTTGTAGCTCTGTGGTCAAGTAGAATAGGGCTATTAAAAGCACTAGTACTGTGCCTGAAAGATACATGAGAAAGTATTAAAGATTAAATGGTACCTTAGATCTACTGCTAACATTTGAGCAGACTGAAAAAATGTTTGTGGGGGTTTTTTGGGGGTTTTTTTGGTTGTTTTTTTTTTTTTTTTACTCCTACTGGTAGAGGCTTAAAATGCTATCATTTGAACAGAAGTTTTACTTTAATACCTCCTTTAAAAGTTGTACTACTTCTGTTAGGGCTCTGGAAAGCATCAACAAGTACTTAGGTTCAGTTCTTCTGGGACAGTTCTTGTAACCTTTTCCACTTTCAAAAAGGAAGATTCTGATTCTCTCTTTGTCTCCACAGGAATCCACAGATGTGAAAGATGAACTGTAAGCTGCACTCAACTACCGTCCTGCATTTGGGGGGTTAGGAGGGAACGTGAATTAGATTGTTTTGGTTTTTTCCACTGTAAAATGTTGAGGGATGGTATGGGGCTTAAGGGTAAAGGAGGATTTTTTTAAGTTCACTTTTCTAAAAACATTCCTCATGAATGTAAATTTGTATTATTTAACTGACTTGGTGTAAAATCTTGTCATGTACAAAATAAAATGTTCCCAAACACCAGTAACTCTAAATTTTACATAGTATGCTCATCTTGTGGGCTGCCACAAAGAAACTAAGGGATTGTCTTGAGTGTTCAGATCCTTTGTACAACAGGCAGTTTGCAGTCCTCATGCCTGTCCACACTGGCACAGCCACGCATAGCTGCATAGTCTATGCCTACAGTGAGTTTTTTTTGTGCTGTGCTGTTTAGCTAAAATATACCTGTTTAGCTAAAATATACCTGGTCTCCGAGAGCTGTACTGAACTTGCTAGTCGAAATGAGTGTTCAAGAAGTTGTGTATCTACTGACATCTTAAAGATGAGATAAGGCATCTAAAAATAGCATTGGAACTGGAGTCTTGCCAGTTTGCACTGGACTGTATATGACTTGACTCCACTCTACAGAATAGGCAGTGGCAGCTTTTAGAGCTGAGGTGAGGGGAAAAATAATTCCTTTTGTTAAAGGTGTGAACAACAACCAGGAGGAGTAGCTTACTGCCTGTGAGCTTGTACCATCCTCCGTAGTATTTGGTAACCCTGCCTTTAACTTGTGTGGCTTTCCCAACAGCTGCAGCAGTACTGCTTTCTTCAGTTCTTTTGAATGTGGAAGCTATTGTCTGTTAGTTACTCCTTAATGCTGCTGCTCCTAAACTTTATCACTCTTGTTCTATGCCTCTTTTAGTATGGCAAAGCACTGTAAATACTTAAGCTAACTTGAGCGCAGTCTTATGACACCATGTTGTAAGGTAGACAGGTTGAACTGGAGGCATCATTTTCTCTTCTGTTAATTAATGTGGTGTTTGGATGAAGCACTACCTTTTCTCACTAGTGCCTCTACCTTGAGACATCTTTGCAGAGTTGGTAGCAAGTGTTTATGCTGAAGGTTTGGGGTTTTCTCCTTCTGAGGAAGCACATAGGAGTAGTACTTTTATACAGTGACTCTACTTAAAAACCGCTCTTCTGTTTCATTAACTTTAGTGAAGTTTGAATTTTACAATCTGAAGCAAAATAAACTTTATAATTAGGTGAGGGCACTAAACTGACTTGAAGAACTTGCTTTCCATTGACTTGTTCTAGGCTTTTTCTCTATTGCCCAAATACTGTTTCCATGCAATAAATACAAATGCTATGGATCAGTGTGGTTATTGAGTTAGGGTTTATACAGAAATGTTGGCTTTATTGAAGTACGCTGTTTGAGACTTCAAGAAATGAGAGCTTCGTTTTGGTTTTTGCTCACTGTAGTAGCATTTTAGATGCACTGTTAGAGCCCTTTGTTCCTGGAGCATGCTGAGTGGTCTAACCCTAGTGTGTAGTGCAGCAGCAAGCACTATCTGCTTTAACAGCAGTCTGGTGTAAGTTATTGAGTAGGGCAGGTGCACCATTTCTCCTTAAGGCGTGGTCCTCTTACTATGGTAGTGCAATTTTCATGCTCTGTAGCAATCAACTGCTGCTGAGGTTGTGATTTAATACTTCCTAAAATATCACTTAGAGTGATAACACTTCTGAGTATATCATCAACATGCACCCCTCTGTCTTGTGTCTGACCAGTCTGAGTAGCAAACATGGCTCAGGCCTACTGTGTGGTTAAGAGTGCTTCTGCAGCTAACGAGCCAAAGTGCAGGGTTGTGTGCTATGGTATTCTTAATCTGTTAATCGCTTGTAGACATAAGCAACCTTTGCTCTGTTACATAGCTCAAGTTCTCAATGCCTTGGTTGGTTTTAGGATGACATATCTGAATTTCAGAAATAATAAAGAGCACACTTGAGAGTCATGCTTTGTGCTGCTTCATCTTTCTCAGCTGAGGGAGTCATGTGCAACATAGCTGTGGTCCAGCTGCTTCAGCAGCTGTCTCTACCCTGCAGTGACAAGTGTTTGCTATTAATAAGCACAAAATGCAGTTGGAAGCTTGATTTTTTTTTTTTTTTTTTTTTGTTAGCTCTGTGAAGTAAAATAGGGTCAATGCTGGAAGAAGTATTTTCCAGTCATGCTGAGGCTATTTCTTTCAGTGCTGCAGTTGTGCTGATTCTGGGGGTGTCACCTCTGCTGTTAAAACCTGGTCTATTGCCAGCTTTGCTGTTGCTGGGTGGGCATGAGAATGGTTCCTTCTGCGTTAGAAAAGGCTGGGGTAAAACATGCTCCCTGTTGCTCAGTTTCCATTAGCAGCAAGATACATTTAGAAATTTAAGCCAAATTAGTAGTAACTTCCCTCTGCAGCCTTTAGATCTGAGAAGCCTTTAGAAAATAAGAAATATATCTTTTGTGTTAGAAGTCAACAATGTAATGAGAGGTGGTACTTTGTCAAAGTGTGGGTAATGGGGTAAATCAGTGAATCGGGCTCTTTAAAGGGGTAACTGAAAAACCGCTGTCCTGCCGAAGTTAGAGCAGGAACAAAATGCTGTTGGACTGCCCCACCTTGTCTCTTCAATAATCTTCATCTTATGCTGAGGTGAAAGGTTGTCAATCTCAGCTTTGAATAGGTACAGTGAAGGAAAAAGTAGTTTCCCCACAACCGGACCTAGTAAGATGTTATTGATTGATTTCATTTGGGCTTAACCTCTGAGACTTACTTGAGGCATTTGTACCCCTCTCATTGATGCTGGTGTCTGAGAGTGTTATTAGATCACAGGCTGTGCTGCTAAGTCCAGGCTGCAGCCTGAACAGCCACATGGGCACACAAGAGCAGGAGAGGATCTCATCCCATCTCAGCTGCTTTTCTAGATCAGCCAATAGCTGCAAAATTCTCAGAGCAGAGACACATACACATGCAGAGAAACTATAAACCTTTCTTCCTAGGAAAACCAATGCCAAGTTATGTGAACATAGATAACAGCTCCACAGCTGGAACAGATGTAAAAGTATCGCTTTCTGTGATCATTGCTAGATCTCTCTGCTATTACATGAGCTCCAAGTATTTTGACAGTAGGAATTAGAGAGCTTTTTCTTTCCTTAATCATTCTCTGTCAGATTGTGTTTTTCCTTCCTGAGTTAAACCTGACTGAGAATTGAGGATGAAGCCTGTGCCTTGCCTGGACACCTTCCTGAAGGGAAAGCAATCCCCAGCCTTCATGAGCTCTACTGCGTACCATTCAAAAATGATGCTGACTTTGTGTATCTTCTCAAATTCCTGGTGTGAGAGTTTTGTGGTGATCCTATTTCAGGACTGAAAGCTGCACTTGTTATTTCAGAGTTTTGTATATTTACAGCTATCAAAAGTAGCTGTAAACAGAAGCAGCAGCCCAAATGGAGTACAAATGTACATAATTTCAGTGCAATCTGTCTGTATTTGCCCCATTTTAACAAATACAACCAATTCATAAGATCATCCCAAGCCTTACAGTGGACCAGAGCAGATACAGCCAGAAGGCCAACATGGCTGCTGTTACAGCAGTCAGCCAGCGTTAGGAGGACTCCAGTGCAAGAAGTGCTGCAATAAGGAACCTTTCCTACTTGTACATGCCATCACTTACCGTACCAGGTTCTGTGTTACGTCATGTCCGGTAAAACTGAGTGAAAGTTTAAGAAGGGGGGAAACGCCAACAGGTAAGTGGGGTTCTACTAGAGAGGAACAGGTACACTTATTAAGGCTAATGAGTGGCCACACAAGCTTGACTTTTCAATATGCTAAACTTCCTGTACTTGGTAATCAGCTTAAAAGTTTCAAATTCTATCAAACTCGTCAATCTGAGTTTACATCTTTTATTCTGAAGGACACTTACACCACAGTCAAGATTAAGAAATCATAAGAATTTTTGCTCACAACTGATTTGACTTTTAACAACAGTATTCATCAGACATTTATTTTTAATGCTGCTTATAAGTCTCCTTAAAGGAAAGAAAAAGGTGTTACAGGAGTACAGTATTTCATACATGGATTTCTGCAGTTCAGGCAGCTCAACAAATATTTTATCAGTTCTAGTTTTCACAACGTAAGTAAATTCTGTTCATTCTTGTGAAGTTTGAACTTTGCTTGATCTTGCTTTTAGACCCAGCAGTTCTGTTTTCAGTTCTCCAGGCTTAGGAGGTATTTCAGGTATACTCTGTTAAAAACGGATAAAAACATCAGTGTTCTGGCAGAAGAAAAACAAAACCCATAATACTCTAAGGAAGAGCATTGTAACTAAACTGTGATTCTACCACTCTTTTTTTTGAGCAGAGTATAATTCTTACAAGCAAAACATCTTAAAAATTAACCTATTACCTTTTCGTAATTTGACTTTCGTTTCAAATTAGCAAAATATGATTTGAAAAAAAAGGAGGAAAAAGGAACAACAGATTGTTTAAAGGAACAAAGCTTCTTTTAGCCATTTAAGAAAGTAGGTTCAGTTGAGATGCCTAGTATTGCTTTAAAGCACCAGTTGAAGTTTCCACACATTCTTTCTCTGGGTGACAGAAGAAAAAGCTTCAGTGCTTCTCCCTGCACTATTTAGAAATTAAGCACTGAAACTGGAGATGAAATTTAAAAAAAAAAAAAGATACCAGATGACATGACATTTCAAAACTGTACCTCCTCAAGATGCATACTAGTTTAGAGGTCTAGATCATTCTGAGTAAATATGCCTATTTGCCTGAAGTTAAGGACCACAATAGAGACTAAAAGTCTCTATGTAAATTCTTAAGCATCTATCAATGATTTAAGCCTCACTGCTTGATTTTGACATGATAGCTCAAGTATGGTGATTTTTAAACTTGTGGTTTGAAAATAGCACAGTGGTTTGTTTGTTTTTTTTTTTAAAAAAAAAAAAAGCATACAAGAGCAGGACGATGAGATGAGGCTTACAAATCAGAAGGCCTCCCAAGAGAGCAAATCAACCATTAATGTCCCTGGTGGATGGTCTCATTTGGAGCTTTGTTCTCTATGTAATTTCAATAGTCTTGATTCTCAGTCTGTCATTGTTTCAAACATAAAGTTTTGGTCATATTCATTTTGGGCCATGAAGATGATCAGAGGGTTGGAGCACCTCTCCTATGAGGACAGGCTGAGAGGGTTGGGGCTGTTCAGCCTGGAGAAGAGAAAGCTTCTGGGAGACCTTACAGTGGCCTTCCAGTACCTAAAGGGGGATTGTAAGAAAGATGAGGAGAAACTTTTTAGCAGAGCCTGCTGTGACAGGACAAGGGGTAATGGTTTTAAAATAGAAACAGGTAGATTTAGACTAGATATAAGGAATAAATTTTTTACACTGAGGGTGGTGGAACACTGGCACAGGTTGCCCAGAGAGGTGGTGGATGCCCCATCCCTGGAAACATTCAAGGCCAGGCTGGACAGGGCTCTGAGCAACCTGATCTAGTTGGAGATGTCCCTGCTCCTTCCAGGGGGGTTGGATTAGATGACCTTTAAAGGTCCCTTCCAACCCAAACCATTCTGTGATTCTATGATTTCCATTACTGGGGAGGGGGGGTGCATTTAAATTTACTATAGCCCTTTCTCTTCACTTTTGTATGCTCTTTTTAGAAAACAACTGCCCACCATAGAAATCCCTTCTGAAGAATTTTGCATGGCTTTTTTTTTATTTTTGGTACCCCATCGCCGGTTTGAAGGCAGCTCCCAAGGGACGACCTGGCTACCCAGTCGCTGCCTCTTCAGAAGCCAATCACTTTTTGCAGTCAAGCCAGAGGCCTTTCTAACATATGACCCCGACAGGAGTCCCGCCATCCCGCAGAGAGGCTCCCAGGCTCGGTAACGCGACCAGCGACCGGAACCGCCCGAGCACTTACAAGGTCAGGCCTGTAGTACCTGTGCACGACCTCGGCGCCGGCGAACATGGCCAGCATGCTGGCGGCCAGCGCCTTCAGGTAGGTGGGCCAAGGCACGCCGGCGGGCATGGCGGCGGGGAGGGCCCGGGGACGCGGCGCCTCCTCACGGAGGGGCTCGCACAGGGAAGCCCAGGGGCGGGAACACCGGACACCGGCCGCCACCCCAGCGCCGCCCGCCCCGTGCCGGCGGTTGGACACCGCCCCCCTTCACACACGCACGCGTAACGCGCCGGATGTGCGTCATCCGGCCGGCCGCAGCACGGCGACGGGAGGTGCGAGGCCCGCCCGCCCCGGGTGACGCAATGCGAGTCATGACGTAGGCCCCGAAACCCTCATGCAGCGAGGAGGGGGCTGAACGCGCGGTGGAAAGCAGCCCCGCGGCCCGCCAGCCCCAGCGAAGTCGCTCGCCCCCTTCCCGCGGCCCAAGCGGCTGCTCCCGGCCCGGGGCTCCGGGAAAGGCCGCGGGGAAACCGCCTCCTCACCGGCACCGGCGCCGGCACCACCCCCTGCCCGCGCCCCTCCCTCGCCGGCCCGGCCGGCCGGTGGCGCGCTCCCATTGGCCGCCGCCGCTCACGTGACGCGGGGCTGCCCGGCAGGTCGGTTGAGGCGCTGAGGCGCGGGGGGAGGGGGCGGCGGGGGGCGGCCGGCGACAACAGCCGCGTCGGCGCCGGGGTCATGGAGGCCGAGGAGCTGGCCAGGTACCGCCGGGGGCCCGGAGCCACCCTCGGGCCTCGCGTTGGGGATCGCCATTGTCTTTCACCTCTTCCCCCCCCCTCACCCCCCTCCCCGCGGCCAGGGGGAGCCGGTGGCGGCCCCGCTCCCCCCCCGCGCCCTGCTCCGAGCCCGCCTGGGCACAAAGGCGGGGAGGATTGGGGGGGGGGGGCTGCGCTCCCGGGTGGGGTGTGAGGGGGCGTCGGGGTTTGTTGGGGCCGCAGTGGGGCCGGGGCTCGCTGTGTGTTGCGAAACACGCGTGTGCGTGCGGTGCGGGCCTGTGTGTGCAGAGGTGGATTTGTAAATGGTTTCATGTTGGGTGGTGTTCCGGTGAATGTGTCTCTTCTGTCTCCTCTTTTTCTTTCATTTTTTAGCGTAAAGCGAAGGAGGGTTTCCTCAAGGAACCGAAAATATTTCTTTAAATGTTCCATAATATACACGGCAGTAACAAAATATTGTGTTTCTGAACCCGTGCGGGAAAAATTATCTAAAAAAAATGCATATGAGGGGTTAGAGGTGAGGGTAAAAGCTCTCTTTCATCTCATTGCCATGTGGTTAGAGGATTTGGCCATGATGTGATGCAAATTTTCCTCATCTTCAGAGGGAATTTTATTCCCTTCGTAAGAAGGAGACTTTATATATGCATAGAATACAAAGACATTTATTAGAAGAAGACTTCTTGTTGGAGACTATTCTTAGGATAGATGCTTTCGCGTCTTTCTTACTCTATTCTGGGCTGTCTAATTAAGCGTTTATTACGTTATGAACTGGATTGTACTTGTCTCAGTTGTATTTCCGTATACACATCTGAGGATCAGTTTTGTTCTGTTCAGTAACTGCATACATATTTTATATAAAATGGAACTCTTCCAGCAGGGGGGGTTGAGGTATTTACTGAAAATGTCCTCTCTGAAAATCTCCTGTGACTTTGTTAGGCAACTTCGTCAGGTATATGACAGACCTACGTTCAGATTTATTCTCCTTGATTCGGGGCAGGTATTTGGTTCAGAAGCCGCGGCCTGATCACAAGACTGTGAGCTGTTCTACTATAAATCAGATTTACAGTGGGATTCTTAAATACCCATTGCGTAATAGAGAGTGGTCCCTTCTTTTGAGATATTTCTGTGTATCTAGAAGTTATTTGGTGTTTTTATGAATAGCTCTGAGGTGATAAAATTATTTGCTGAAAATTTACTGTTCACAAAGTCTTTTCTGTGTATCTGTATGGCAGTAGATTCTATGGACAAGAAGGCGGCTGCGTAGGTAGAAGGGAATGACAGCATGAAGCAGAAGTTTGTGTTAGAGCATGAGGGCTGTAGATGACTAATAAATGTGTGGAGCAAAAGAGCTGTATAAGGAAAAATGTCTTTGTGCGTGGAAGGAGACTGAATCTGTGTGTGTGAACACTTCATATGGAATAAGCGCAATATTTGTATTAGGATCTGGTGTGGGATAACTGGGTAAAAGCTGCCACACTCTTTGTTAAAGCTGCTTAATAATCTGCATAGTAACTAATGTGCTGTATGTTCATAATGCTTGTAGCCCAGAATGATTCGTCCATTCTGTATCACATCACATCAGACAAAGTAACTGATGTAACATTAAGAAGAGCTAGAACTTGAGAAACTTAAAGTCCAAAGGGTTTTAGCTCACTTGTGCTGTAAATTGTTGGTATGTTTGATAGTCAGTTTGCGTTGGGTAATGTGTGCTACAGAGGTTTTTTTTTTTTTTCCAGAAAAAAAAAAAAGATAAAAGCTCTATGCTTTACTTACAAATGTTGTGATTCTTCCACATTATAGTAATCACAAGAGAGCTGAGAATTTTGGGTTTAACATCCCCTGATGCCAGCTAAGCAGTCAGACTGCTTAGTGGATTTCGATAATTTACTGCCTTGTTAATAGAGTCGTTGGAGAATGGAAGTGCAGTACGTGCCAGCCAGGATAAAGATTGATGTTTACAGTCTGTTTGGTGGTTCACTGAATTTCTAAGTTGTTGATGAATTAGATCTCTTTTTTTTTTTTTTTTTCCTCCCTTTCTAAGATACTACGCCTATCTTCAGCAAGCTCAAGCTTTTTACACATTTCCGTTCCATCAAATGATGACTGCAGCGCCTAACATGGAAATCATGAGTGAGGAGCCGACTCTAGAGGGCATTCCAGAGCCAAACATTGCTCAGGAGCCTCCAAAAGGTAGCTTGAGTGGGCTGTGCGAAGTGAGCTGAAACGTTAGTAATCGACTGGGGGGGAAAAATACTGATCTTAAACTGCTTCTTTGGACCTGTTGGATTTTTTTGATACTCTTTGAGGAAGTACTGATTAATTATATTCTTTAAGTAATGTTTATTACCAGGCAATTAAAAAGATGAGGAGTAAATCCAGGTGATAGTATTCACATTGTTCAGTCTTACAAAATTATCTTGTTGTAGGAAAAGCAGTTTTTTGTTTCAGTAGATAGATGTATCGTTTTTAGCAGGTTTTTGTTTCAGTAGATAGATGTATCGTTTTTAGCAGGTTTTTGTTTCAGTAGATAGATGTATCGTTTTTAGCTGATTTAATGGTTTTTAATATTACGTTAGGGAAATTTTCTTTCTTCAGCCTGAGTGTTTTTTTTTTTTCTGCAGGAGAAATACAGTATAATATTGTTTATTTGAAATATTTTTGTTTAAATGGTGTTTTGGTGTGTTGTAGTCATCACAGATAGTGAATTGCTTATATACGCTAAGGGTTGTTTGCTTTTAGTGAGGCTTATTTAAACAAATACAAACAATGCTGGAAAATGTTCCATATGTGACACAAATTTTGTACTTTATGCACTCGTACGTTGCCTTTCTTTTCCCCCACTAGGATTTTGTACACTTAGGCTTTACACTAACCATGCCATCCCTTGTTCTGTTACTCTGCTTGCTCTTTACTACATTAAAAAAAAAAAAAGCAGTGATCTCTGCCGTACTTAAATTCTGATTCTATAACAAATATTCACACACTGAATTTCATCTTGCTTTTAATATTTAGATATAGGTCAGAGCTCTGGGTACCAGGGTAACCTATCAGCCACTTCATGCAATGACATTGCTTAAGGGCATCTTTAATAAGCTGCTGCATTTTTGCTTTTTTTTTTCAGTTGTAATGCAAGGCCAGATGAAATCATAGGAAGAAGACCTCTGGTTTAAAATAGTTGTGACTGCTCAATTCATTCACAGAATTATTCACTACAGTTAGGATGCACCTCAAGTGCTATACAGTTAGGCTTCTTTTGCAGCTTTGTTATTAGATAAGATGATGTCACCATGAGCACGCTGTTTGCACTTTCAAGTGTTTTTGGACAACTGTGATCTTCTGTTATGAAGCTATTGCCTGATATTTTTGCAAGAATTGGAAGTTGAGTAAAGCCTGCAAAGGCAGGGTTTGAAGATTTACCAAATACATTTGAAGTTTACAGGAACACATATGAAAGGCAAAGATTTGGAGTCCAGCTTCCTGCGGTGGTGAAAAAAGTAAAATTTTTAGGATTACCTTTTGAAAGGCTGCCCTGGCATTGTTCATCTTTCGTGACAGTGTCTGGTTGGTAGGTACCTGATCAGCATGAGAGTTGGGAGAACATTATCCTCCTTCATCTGAAATACTCCGACCACTCTGAGTTGGATATATCTGTGGCCTTTTGCCATCACATGAAAGACCTCCTAATTCTTGAAGGGGTAGGAAAGAAAAGCCGCTTATGTGCCTTACCAAGTTGTGCCCTTCTAGACTCTTCTTTATTTTAGCTAGACTATAGCTTGAGTACTGTTACTTGCAGCTTTCCTCAGCAGTTGCTCCAATGGCGCGGTGGGAATTTCACATGACTTTTGTCCTCCTTTTTGTTTGCACTCAGCTTTCTTACAAAAACAGCCTAAAAAAAGCTTGCAGACTTAGGCAGTGCTCTGGTATCTGCTATATTTATTTCTTATCTGAGGGAGTTCCATTTGGGAATTTTGAAAATAAGATGAAGTCTCAATTTTAAAGTGGTAGATTACTTTGGCTCTTTGCTGGTTGCTGCTAAGTATGTTTTAATATTTTTCAAGTTGTGTTCTGCAGCATGACATTATTAATGAACAAAGATAGAGAGCAATCTCTGGGTGGTCATGTCATGACCTGTATCTGTGCTGATTGAATCTCTAAGCTCTAAGGGCCAGAAGATGAGGAAGTTTCAAATGAGTGAGCAATAACTAGTTTATGTTTGCATTTTGTAAATAAAAAATAGTGTTTGGTGTCACTCGTTTAAATTGAGATGCTGAAGGTCTCTCTCATACAGTACCTTGCTATACGATGCACTGGGCAGTGTCTATTCTGTAATCGATAAAATGTGAATAGCTTACGCAGCATTCAGCCTATGTGCGTATGTTCCTGAGAGGCTGATACCTTACACTATAGGTAATCCTTGAGACCTGTTGTTTTTGACATGCTGTTCAGTTTCTTCAATATGTTATGTAATCTGTGACAGTCCATTTTCATATTTAGAAGCTGACTAGAACTTACTATAGCATTTCTTGGAACCTAGGCTTTGATGTTCTGTCATATCCTCCAAAAGAAATGAAACTGCTTCCAAAGGATTGTTGCATACAGCGTGTAAACAACATAACCTAGTCATCAGGTTGTTCTTGGTTTGTATGCTAAGTCAGTGTAGTTGCTTGTGAGTAACGTGTGTGTGGTGCAGAGACACCACACATGCCAGCTCTGTGTTGAGCCTGCAGAAATGAAATTAATCTAATAATTGTTGAAATTAATGAATTTTGAAGGTCACTTTATCTGTCTGGTTTCTTTTTGTATCTATACATTTATCTCAGTCTTTTTGAATGTCCACACTGCGACATTAGAAATGTACAAGGATATTTGCTGTGTGTTTCAGAAGTTAAAAAAGGAGGAAGGAAAAGAAAAGCCAAAGCAACTGAGCCAAAGCAACCCAAAAAGCCTGCTGCTAAAAAAGAAAAATCAACCAAGTCAAAAGGCAAACAAGAAAAGATCACAGATACTTTTAAAGTCAAAAGAAAGGTGGACCGTTTTAATGGTGTATCTGAAGCAGAACTTCTGACCAAGACTTTACCCGATATTTTGACCTTTGATCTGGACATTGTAATAGTAAGTAACTCCCAGTTACAAGATTAGGTTGAAAAGTGAATAGCCTGTACTCACTGGTTATGATTTACATGCCTTCTGCTATATTGCTTATATGGCAAGATCTTGCAAGATAAAGCATATGAACTGTTTCCTGTGTGTAGAGCTGCTTTGCATTTTCTGTTAAAATCATAGTGACAAAGTTCTAATTTCTGAGAAGTCTAAAGCTTACGTATAATACATAGCCATGAGAGACCGTTACTTGACACTTTATTTACTGGAAGTGTTATACTAGCGGCTGTAAAACCCACTGTGAGCTGCTTTTTTTGACATTGCATGTCTAAATGAGACACTGTCGATTTTCTAAGTAGTGATGGAAGGTACTGTTAACGCAGTTTTGTTTATTGACAGTAACTTACGGAGAATTGAATAAGCTTCCTTACTGTAACTTGATTAAATTCCTGACTAGCAAGCCATGCCCTCACCGTTAAAATGGATTGGTATCTTGGTTTGTAGATTGGCATAAACCCTGGCTTGATGGCAGCTTACAAAGGACATCATTACCCTGGACCTGGAAACCATTTTTGTATGTTTTTATTTTCCTCTTCTATTTATAGAATTTGCAGAACTCTGGTAGAACTTGTGTCATTTTAAGTAAACTGTTTTGCTTTTTGCTTTTTTTTTTTTCTTTATGCAGTGAGGGATTTTGCTTTTAACCCTCCAGGAGTGATTTAAATCCGATAACATTCACAATCTGTCAAATACTGTACCTAAAAAGGAATAAAAGAGGAATAATTAGTGACTTTCAGTGCAGGTTTAGAATTGTTGTGTGAACACTGTTTATCAGACTGTGTTACCAAATAACTTCTTGGCATGTTGGTGTGCAACATAAGGAATAAAAATTTAATCTCTAGTACTTGAGTTGTCAAGGGCAAGTCAATAGGTATCAATTTCTGATATAAAATAAAACTACATACGTTTTCCAAAAAAGGCATTTCAGCAAGGCCTCTTCTGTTTGCATGTGTTCATCTTTTCTAAATAAGCTTTCTAACTGATGAAAAAGCAAAAATCATTGCCCTTTATTAGCAGGCCTGTGTGTCTAGCATAACTGATTCTCCAGACTGATATTTTTTCCTAGGTATTTTTCCATTTTAAATAACATTTTCTGCAGCATGTTCTTATAAAGAAAGATCATACCTGAACTCTGTTGAAATGCTCTGTTTTGTATACTGGGAACTATTCCAGCTGTGGGAGTGGGGAGCTTCACATGGGCTAATTTGCAACCCTGTGATACTCCAGCCAAAATGCTTCTGGTGTTCAGCGGACTTGTAAATCAGGCTTGGGTATTTCTCCTGTGTTCTGCAGACTAGGCAGACTAATAGCCTCCTTTACTGAGCAGCAGACCAGATACACATGCTCTGACAAATCCAGGTGTTTGTAACCTTCCCGAATCATCAGGAGCTAGCTGTGCTTAATTTGTGCTTAAGAGATTGGCAGTGCACATCACCCAGACTAAACTTTTATGTGCTAAATAGGAATGTAAGATGTCAACGCGTTCTGTCAGAGAGGTCCAGTGCAAGGAGAAGCAATGGCAAGGTTGCAAAAGAAAGCTGAGACGCTGTATGTGCCATGTTCTTTCCCACAAAATGTGTATTGATCACATTCACTCCCTGCTAAGTGAATCGCAAAATCTAAAGCTCAGTGCTGAACTTTTAGAATAAAAGACTGGTTTCCATACACAGGATCATGGTGAGGACTTCCTGTTGTCTCCTAGGGATTTTCTCTCCTCTTGCAGCAGATAAAGTAATTTTGACTATTTTAAACTTTTCTGGATAGGGCAGTAGTCTTCCCAAATTAACTGATGTTCTGTTAACATAGATTCTTCCTTTAGCATGCCATTACTGTGACAGTTGAGGGAGATTTTTGGTTTTGTTTTTTTTTCCTTAGAAAAGGCAAATACATATCTTCCTGTTTCGCAGGGAAGTGTCTGTTCATGTCTGGTCTAAGTAACGAACAGCTGAACCATATGGATGACCACACTTTGCCACATAAATATGGGATTGGATTTACAAACATGGTTGAAAGGACGACGCCTGGAAGCAAAGACCTCTCCAGGTGGGGTAACAAGGGGGAATATCATGCTTGTTAATTAATGAATAGTTGTGATTATAATGTTGAGTACTTTCTCTTTTAGCAAAGAGTTTCGGGAAGGAGGGCGAATTCTGATGCAGAAGTTGCAAAAATATAAACCTCGTATAGCAGCTTTCAATGGAAAATGTGAGAACTTTTGATTTTTAAATTAATTTGTTCTGTCAGTAGTTTTTTCTTTTTTTTTTTTCTTTTCTTTTTTTTTTTTTTTTTTTTGTCCACTTATCCTGTCTTTTCTTCATTTTAGGTATTTATGAAATTTTTAGTAAAGAGGTTTTTGGAATAAAAGTTAAGAACTTAGAATTTGGACTGCAGCCACACAAGGTGCCAGATACAGAAACTGTAAGTATTGATACTGAGACGCAAAACCAGGTCACCCCATTTTGGTTATTTTGAAAATAATGAAGTCTCAGGACTGGGCAGACTTTGACATTACCATAAGCGTGTGCAAAAGTACAAGGGATCTGAAAGGCTTCTACTTAAATAGAGAAAGGGGAATAGTGCAATTTTCAGCCACATCTTTAATGCATCTTCTTCAGGCTTGCAGACTTTATTTGGGAAATGGTATATTACGGTTAGTAGATTACTGCATTCTCTGAAGACTATCTAAAATATTAATAAAATATACATGCTTTTATGATAACTGTAATCTGCTTTCATCTGATGCTCTGTGTCCAATTCCCTGAATGTCTGTATAATTGAATTTTGATACCAAACATGACACCGGTGCTAGTAGTACCATGGGGGAGAAGGAATAGTGAGTCCACCATTGTGCTGTTACACACGCACAGCTACAGCGTTACTGGATCCGGGCATACCCAAGCACTTCCATCAGACTCGGTCTTCCAGAGCTGATTTGCAGCTTGACATTAAATTGGACACTTAATGTAAAACAAACAGTTTGATGAAGAGTGCATTAGTCATAGTCATTTATTGCTGGAAGATATCTCAGGAGACCAGCTATGTATTATCACAAACAGGTTTGTTTAACTTGTTCTTGTAAACAGGTTGGCAAAGGCTGCCAACACTACCTGCCAAGGTCGCTTATTCCAAAGCATCGTTACCTTGTCAGTTCAAAAGTCTGGGTTGTTTTTCTTTTTATTTCTATCCAAAATTACTAGTGCTGCAACTTTAAGCTCGGTTGAAGCTGTCCTTCTGTAAAGGTGAAGTGCCTGCCATCAGAGCCTGAAGAACTGTTGGTGATAAAGTGCTTGCCTCTTAAGTAGCTCTTAGACTTCTGCAGCAGATGTATTTGTAAGAAAGATAAATAATCCTCTTTACTAGTACTTGTTGATAAACACTGCATGGTAATAAAACTACTTGATACAGTTCCTTTTTCCTGAACTAACTTTACGCCTTTAGTTGGGGCTGTTGGCAGGGATAGAGACGTTCAAGTTGGCTTCAACCACGCTAACTCCAGAGTTTCAAACCCTGGCAAGTGTGATGCAGATGCAATTCACCAAGAAGCTGGGCTACTTAGCCTGCGATGCCTCCCTCACTGGTTTGGGATGTTTGCATGCTATCATGTTCTCCAGGGACATTCTGGCTCAGAGTTTTGCTTGCTCAGGGAGCTCTGAAGTGTGCTCCACTCTCTGGCATACACTAGTAAATTGTACTTCTTGTAACACATACTGGTACTGCTTCTCCTGCAGCATATAAACAACTGGTGAAAACTGTCCTCACTTCAGCAGCTGATAATTAGCCCCTCTTTTAGGGCAAGACATCTGACTGGCCAAGAAAAATGAAAGGCTCCTTTTATCCTCTCCCACAACCACTTGTGGCATTAATTGTTCTAACCCTTTGTACAAACTTCAAGGAGCTTGACTGCTAAGTTATTCTCTATGCACTGAATATTATCTCATGGTTCAGGTAATGCTGTTTTTCTTGCTCTTTGTCTCAAGCTCTGCTACGTTATGCCATCATCCAGCGCAAGATGTGCTCAGTTTCCTCGTGCACAAGATAAAGTTCATTATTACATAAAGCTGAAAGACTTAAGGGATCAACTGAAAGGCATCGCACCAAACACAGACGTGCAGGAGGTGCAGTACACATTTGACTTGCAACTTGCACAAGGTACAGTGGTTATTTTGTTAGTCCTTTATTAAATTGTAGTGTAACGTACAACACAACTAGCCTTTTCCCAAGCAAAAAGAAATAAAGAATTTAAGGGGAGGGAAGAGATGTGCTATCTTCTTTAAATCATGTGGCATAGAATTCAAGATCCCACTCTCTTTTCAGTACAGTCTTAATTGTCTAAGGGGAGCAGAAATTATCTTGTAAAATGTGTGGCTGTTTTTCAAGTGTTCTCTGATAAAAATGCTCATTTTTTGTTCAGAATATTAACACTTGAGGTCTTCTCTTCTGGCAGAGGATGCTAAAAAGATGGCTGTCAAAGAAGAGAAATACGATCCAGGTTATGAAGCGGCGTATGGAGGAGCTTACTGCGATCGTGCACCGTATGAAAGTGAACAGTGCCATTTCTCTTCAAATGGAACTGGTAAAGTGTGGTGCTTGGGGCATTCAGTCTGTAAACCATTACTTATGAACAAACACTTAACTTTCTACCCTTTCAGCACTTGTGCAATTCATACAATATATTTGAAGTATAATAGCAGTTAAACTCTTAACCTAATTGAGGGAATGTGTAGTCTTTGTGAGAGGGAAATAAAGAAAAGTAATTTATTTAAAATCAATTGTTTACAACTTCAAACTCTGAATTGGCTCCCAAGATCTGACAGACAGACACAACTAGTGACTTAAACAGTAAACCTCTTCAGCTACAATGAGTTGTAGAACTGCATCATGCTTTTCAGAGCAAAAGAGAGGGTTGGTGGTACTTTGTTTTGTTTTGTTTTTTAACCATTCCTCAGGAAAGCAAAGCCAGAGAATGGTGGAACAGATAAAATAACAGTGCAGCTGAGGTGGTTCCGTTGCTAGTGGGCCAGGTGAAGGAGCAGTATTGGAAGGATGACTCTAGTAATCTAGCTATAATTAAGAAGGTGGGAATTTTACTTCCCAAAATACCACCAACTGTAATAAAAAAAGAAAAGAAAAAAATGGCAGATTTCAGTCCTAATCTCACTTATATTGTAAACTGAATTTGCATTCTGTCTACCCTGCTTTGTCAAAGAGAATGTCCTTTTGAGAAGAAAAAAATTATTCATAGGAAACACTGCAAAGTGAGGTATTCTTTTAAACATTTAGATTCTTAATTTATGCAGTCACCCTTTAAAGAATATTTGAATAAATTGTAATTTTAGGAAGATCTGGATCTACAAAAGTAGATGTTCAAAAGAAATCAGTTGACTGCAGCCTGAGTAGGTAGTTGAAAAAGAGAGAGGAAAGATGGAAATGGCAAATACGTTTTTAAAAAAAAAAAATTAAGGGTTGTTTTTGAGGGGATGGGGTTTGGTTTGTGGTTTTAGGGGTCTTTTTTGCTAGTAGCATCATCTGTATTTTCATTGTTTAGTTAGTGGTATTAACTGCACTTTTTAAACTGTACTTTATTTTTGTTTGTTTTAGCAGCAAGCCCTCCACGGTACTGTGAGGGGTCGTCCTTTGGTGAAGTTCCTAATGGACAATGGATGACACAGTCCTTTGCAGACCAGATTCCAGAGTTCAGTGCTGGTATGACACGGGATGAAGAGGGAAGCAGTGCATAAGGGTTGTTTCTTCTCGACTACACATACATGCTGCAGTTTTAATGCAGTGATCAAGATTGGTACCTCGGTTCTCCAACTGAAGCATTTTAGTAGTATTTTATCTCCCCTAGTTATTTTATTATAGTCCAAAGTAAGTGTGTGGTAGGCTCAAATCGATGAACTAGATAATTTTAAGGAATTGTCCAAACTTTTTTAAAAAAGGTTAACCCTTTTTTGTATATGAGTTTTATATTTAATGTATACTATTTCTTGCAGGTTTTGACAAATTGCTTTCTTATTTGTGAAGATTTCTTTCAGGCATTAATTTTATTCCATAAATCATAATGCAGTAGTAAGAGCAGCAGTGTTCTTACTGATGCCTCAGTATTTGGATATCTCATAATCCTTTTATATCCAGGGGGGAAAATGGGAAGTGTACCCGTATCTTACATGAAATGGTGTTTTTAATCATGCACAGTTGAGCAAACTGTGCTTTTAAAGTCTGCCTTTTACCTTCTTAAAAAGTGCAGAAAGCTGTGTTCTGCAGCTGTGAGTCTTTTCTGGGTGGGAAGAGAGAGCTCTGTCTATTCCATATTAAGGATTTAGGATTAAGGGAGTGGAGACATCATCTCAAGTCACAACACTGGGCAGGAAAATTTGTGTCACACAGGACAGGGCCTAAATATTCTAGCTGAGCTGTCGTAGGGTAAGGTGTCCCTACCACTCCATCTCTTTTCCCTTTAAATTCCAATGTAAGGAACTGGAATTCCTTAAAAAAAAAAACTAAAACAACACAACAGTGGTTCTTGAATTCTGTGGCGTTTAAACTCTTGGTTATTTCTATGTGGTTGGTCTCTTCACCTGACCTTTAACAGGAGGCAGTCTCTTTGAACAGATTACATTGCAGAGAATTGAAAGACCGCATTCTCTGTAAAAACTATGTACAGCAGTTTTTAATATTCAGTTCTCCTCAGTCTGTGAGACCACAGAGGGTGCTCTCCTTATTACTCCTAGAAGTAAAAAGTATGAAGTTAAATATATTTATTTAAATATATTTATATTCATGTTCCATGAATGAGAAGTCAGCTGTAGAAACTACAGCTCTCTGCTGAGGAACTTGCTTAAACGATATGCTTTGTTGGCCAATATTAGTGACTGAGAAAGAAATGAGATTCCATGCTTGTGCCTAACTATCATCTTCTTTCCCTCTTTTATCGTGTGAGGAAGAGATGAAGTAAAAGCAATAAGCTGATCAAAACATTGAAGTTTTGATGACCTTTTGACAGTAGGTGCTTCGCATACTTGAAAAATAGATACAAACAGTATCTCCGCAGTCACACTGGTCAGAAATTCCTGTACCAGTGTGTTTTATCCTTTCCTCACAGCCAGTGACAGTTGTCATGCATTGAGTGTCACTAGTCAGAGCAGATTCTAATCCTGCTGTAACAGCTCTCCCTGAGATCACACACTGTCAACCTGTTGTGAGGCAGGCCTGATGTTTACAGTTTCTTCCCCAATTATGTGGCTTAATGCTGAGCGTCTTAAATCAAGAAAGTGTGCATTGTGATTCTGACTGTTTATTAGCTTCAGCATAAAGCTGTTCAGTATATTGTCAAAAAGATATAGGACTTGTCTTGTCTGTTATTTAAAGTGTACTGTATCATGTATTGCTGTTTACATGGACATTTTCCTGCAGGTGCTCAAAGTATCTTGCATCAGGGATTTGTTACAATTCAATTTTATTTTTCAACAACATTAGAAGCATGTAATTAGCACTGCTGAGTATGTAGCACAGTAGGATATAACTACTGTAGGGCTATCCTGTTTGATTGGAAGGGAAAGGTCTCTTCTGTAACGGAGTCACCTACTAGGTTATCTGGGTATGAAATACAGTTAAGTGTACAATGACCGTTTCACTAAACATTGCAGTTCTATGTGTACTCCCTCAAAACTGGTGCTCTTTTCATTACAGTAATACAAAAGTTCTTAATCTGTCTTAAATCTGTCAATGTTTCACAATAAAACTGGGAATTGTATTGCATTGTCTTAGAATGTGCTTTTGCATCTTGCTAGCAGGGGTCTAAATGCACCACAGGATATGTAACACAGAAACACTGCAAAACAGAGTCACCATGCAACAGAACTCTTCTCATTAAAACGCTGTGTAAGTTTTCGTTTCAGGCTGTTTAGTGTGGGCTAGACCACTAAAGACACCTTATATGTCATACTGCAAGTATTTCCTGGGTAGATTTTTCTACCAGCAGACATTGGAGTCTTAGTTACACAAGACCTTACATTAAAACACTGTCTGGCACTGAATTTCACCTCTGTAAACGTTTAATGAAAAATATTGTCAAGTAAACTTGTTTCTTCACCTCACATGAAAGCCAAGATAATTTGAACTATGTAACTGTCACTCCACCTCCCTTTCCAGCCATAAGCACACAAAACTGATGGTCATTTAGTCATATATTTAACAAATACTTAGTTTTCTAAAATCAGTTAATTGTACAATACATTGCATCTCAAACTATTACATACTGCAGAACATAGTGTATGGATGCATTTAAGTGTTTTGGTATCAGCTATCAGGACGAGTTAATTTGAACTTCCCTGAAGGGTCAGGAATAAACCAGTTTTCCCAGAGATCGGTGTGAACACTGGGATAGTCCCAAGGTTTGTATCTCCCATTCCAATGAAGTAATTTAGCTTCTTGAAGAAAATGTTCTGAGTAACGGGTATCGGGACTCCAACCTGCATGGGTACATTAAAAAAAAAAAATAAATCCAGTTTTAATAATGGAAGACACTACTGGGTGAGGTAAAGTCAGCTATTTTTTTTTTAAAAAGTTTGATTCATATGATTTCTCCTGTTCATAGACAACTAGTTGTATGATAGACTAGCTTTTTTCAACTCTGATGCAGAATTAGGAAAAAAAAATCTCTGCACTTCTAACATCTTTCTTAGCATAGCTGAGGTTAAAAAAAAAATCCTTTTACTATTAATTTTATTATACTAGCTAAGCCATTATATTTTTCCCAGGATAATTCACCATTTCCAAGTGAATGGTAACAACATCCTCGAGAATGTTGGCTATACAAACACTGCCAGGTATCCAATCTTCTTCCACTGTGTCTACTAAAAGGGAGTCTGACTTTTTCCAGTCTCTGTGGCTATATTTAGATCTTCCATATATTCTTTCCATAATTTATGACATTGTCCTTAGTATTTGGTTTTTTCCTTTTTTAATCCCATTTAATGACTACTAGGGTTTCAGGTTTTTTTGTGAGGGTGCAACTATTTTGTTTGCTTGACCTGTTAAGATATTTGCATAATGACATCCATGGGGAACCCTGCATTCTGCCCTACCCTGAAGAAAGTGGGACTAATGAGCGTTACATGCTGTGCATCTGAGGTATAAAGTAACACAGTAAGGTAATGTAAGGTCCTATACTGGACCACTTACTTTGTTTAGTTCCAGCTGCAAACAGTCAGAAATTAAACTTACCAAGATGCCTTATGTGCCACATGGGATTAATAGTGGAATACTTTCCATGAAATACAATCAGCATTGGAGAGGTTGCCACACCTCCCCCAAGGGTGCTGCTGTAGAGGTTTTCCCTGCAAAAGAAAAAAAAAAAAAAAAAAATTGCAGAAAGTGTTCAAAACCTCGATCAAACAGTCTTTAGTACAGAAGTCAGAAGATTATGTATTCTGGCAAAATTCAAAGTCATTTTGAACAGACAAATTTTCAACATACTCTTTCCTAATGCTCTTGATTGCTTGTCTTTGCAACTCCAGTTCCTGTTGAGTAAATCGTTGTTACCAAGCAAACCATGTCAGACCCAACATGAAGCCAGTTATTTCTACACGCCTCCTGTAGTCTACAAGGCTGAGAAAGTTTACATTAGGAAAAAAAAAAAGCTGTTAACATAAAGGGATGAAACATATTTTAGCCTGGTTTCTTAAGAAAATGTACATGTTTGTGTTTCTTTCCCTCTGTCCTCCTTCCCCCTCCAGCTTTTAGACCCATAAATTAACTTGAAATCAGATTTGCCAAAGTTTAGTTAGTATAAATTAACATCTAAAGGATATAAAATTTCCTATTAATTCTGTGATCAATCCAGGGCTAGATAAAGCCAAATCACTACAGGCAGAAGCATTAGGAGGTAGCAGCCAGATCCCTGGCCAGTGTGCTTGAGGCCTCACTGACCAGTCAGCACATGGGCAAAGCCACCCCACTTACAGGACACTGTGCCACCCCCAACTCAACAAGGAAACCTGAGAAGTACAGAGAGATGCTTAGAGGCTACAGAACAAAAACAAATCATAATCTCTCCTTAAAATTGGGTTTCAACTGCTAAGCAGTTTATTTCACTGTCATTTCAAAATCTAGCTAAAAGGAACTAAGGTTACTAAGGTATAAAATAATCTTAGATAAAATCATATAGGTGGAATTTACAGTAAGTTTCACAGAGTTTTTTCAAACTTAAAAAGCACAGGAATAGCTTGTCAGGGTATGTTACATAAGCAGAGTAAGAAAAAGCCCCATTTGGCTTTTCATTCCTTCCATATTTATCATTTGTGTCTTCTCCTCTATTCATTTGTGAAAATAACAAGTAATGGACATAGTCCAATAGCAGAAGCTATTCGGTTTCAGTTTAGCCTTACTAAATTTAAATTTAACCCTTTGCAGAGAAAGAAAGTAAATGTCAAGTTTGCAAATACAAGTTAACAGTGAAGTAACACAAAAAAAAAATTAGCAATGATTGTTTCACTGTATCATGACTTATTCATAGTCAATGCCAAAAAGATATCTTTTATGTCAAATTTTGTTCATCTATAAAATAAGTGTTTTCCATTGGTATTTAAGAAATACAGTGTCCAGTTACAGTTTGGCTGACATTACGATAGGAGCAACCCCACACAAACAACAAAATATTCCTCCTTCTTTAAGCCAGCCTCAGGAAGGGAAGATCCTAAGTGGCTTGATCCCAAGTGAGGTTGGTCACCCAAAACAAGAACCACGTGTTCTCAGTGTCCCTCAGGATGACGTGTGGTCTGTGATCAAACACAAGACTAAAATTCCAGCTGGCCGTTTCCTACTACACAATTGGTCAGATTTAAGCAGGTGGAAATTCTGGAACATGAGCTACTTTGTGTTACGAGATGTCAAAGAAAGACTGCTTGGAGTTAAAAACTTTTAAACAGCTTTTAAACAGAAAATTAAACTGTAAACTGAGTATTAAAAGTGAAGGGCAAAGCTAGATTTCCACACATACTCTACATTTCTTTGCATCCACTTTTCCAACTGCTTTGTAATCCGTTGATGTTTCCATTCAGTCATGTTAGCAACAATTACTCCAGGATTGAAGGAGCAGGTGCTGGGGCTGATGCCAAGATCTCGAATTGCTTGCTTTCTGTAGTCCAGGAATCCCATGTACGTGTTCTAAGAAATAAAAACAAAAAAAAAAAGTATGTTTATCCCCTATGATTCTCGATAGAGGTAAGTGTAAATGCATCTCTCTACCACTCACACGGAGACTAGATACACGCTCCCAAAGCTGAGTTTCTAGATGATGGTTACCTGTCTTGATTTCCATATGACACAAGGCTGAAAGGCAGGATACTTCTAGCTTCTAAATTACTTTTTCCACAGTATTGTTCCATCGGAGTTTGATAAGTGTCCTGGTTCTGGCCAGGATAGAGTTAATATTTACCTGAGCTGGGTGGAGAACTGAAGCTGGTAGCCCCTATGGCTGGGATAGTTAACTAATTAGCTAACAGCTGGGGTTCATTTACCCAAATTAGCCAAAGGGCCATTCCATCCCATCTGACATCATGATCAGTATATAAGTGAGGAGGGTGCTGAAGGGAGGCCTCCTGCTACTTGGAAGAGACTGGATGTAGAGATCTGTTGTGAGCTATTGTACTGTATTTGTGTTCCATCACTCTCTTGTTTTCTTCTGTCATTACTGTTAAATTTACTTTTTGTTCAATATCAACCCACGTGTTTGTTTTTTTTTTTTTCTTCTGGTTTTCTTTTGTTTGCCAAATCTCCTCCTATTCTCTCAGAGAGTGGGGGGAGTGAGAGAGAGACTGCGTAGTCTGGTCCCCGTCGGGGCTGAACTACAACAATAAGGCTCTTCCCCCGCCACCGGTAGTGTCCCGCTTGTACAGCTGTAATGCTGGAGGGACTCACTGACAATTCTGGGGAACTCAGCTCAGGAATTAGCCTTCAAACACTATCTTCCTGAGTTTTGTTCTCACTTTTACTACTACAAATCATATATTCTGTCTTCACTAGATGTTCCATTAAGTGCTCATGATCTACTAATAGCAAAATACCAAACATAATTTAGTAGAATCCAAAGGGCAATGGAGCTTTAAATTATTACAGGAAACAACTTTGCATAACACTGTATCAGTACAGAGTTACTAGAAAAAAAAATAGTTCTTAATTATCTGTAAAACTATTGCAAAACTATTTTAAAAAATCATAACTTTAGCGAAAATACATAAAATCATCTTACATTTGTGGGTAAATACATTCCTGATAAGAATTCCAAAATGGCATCTTACCTGCATTCCTACACTTCTAACCATTTCATGCGTAGAAGGCAGATCACAATCATCCGAAAAAGCTGCAGCATGTCCAGGAGCTAACTTAGTATCGTACAGTTCCTGGATGTCACCTGATCACAGAAAGGTCAAAAGCATAAGAAATCTACTTCACTGCTACAGAGTTGATGGGATAACTTCTGTTCCTGTATATGTTACTTAAGGACATACCAATTTTCGGGGATACCCCAGATATTAAGAAGGCTGAATTTTGTAATATGGGACAATTTTCAAATTTGATTCCTGTACCTGGATATCTTTAGGTATCATCAGCATTCAATACATCCATATTCTGGTCTGAATGTCCAAAATCAGCTACAGCAGAAGCTGATTACACTGTTAAGAAGCCTGGTTACAAAGTTACGCATTCATAGAGCTTGCCTTTGCTGAAGAAGGGCATAGGCAATTTTTCTGAGCCCCCTGAAGTCCCACAAAAGCACCACCTCAATCCCTTGCATAGATCAAGTTTTTCCTGGTGTTATTGTGTTTATACCTCCTAGTAAGATACCTGGATTTCCAGCAGTGGCCAGCTGAAGTGTGCCTGTCACACCTGACCATCCTTGCTGGCTTCACAGACCACCCAGCTCCTTCCTGGTGGAGGGAAATAACGTATCACATGGCATCTCACTCCTCACCTGGCCAGCAGGTACCCATGATGTCCCAGAACAGTTTCAGGGCGGGTGGGAAGCACAACAATTAGGTGAGTCTGCATCCAAACCCCCTACAGCTACCAGCTTTGCTGCTGGGCATGGGTCTGTAAGATGAATTATTTCGGAAGGCTACATGCAGACAGGAGCCTGAGGTGAGCTCATTAAAAGACTAGCAATGAAAAACATTCCCCATACTGCAAACACTGAAACTACTGTTTCTGAAATAAGCACAGATTATTTATTTGTCTGAACTCATCAGCTGGGTGGAAAATTGGCTTAGGACTCCTGTCCTACCAAGAAACAGAATTTGAATTAATGGGACACTTGTTTGTTCAAGATCAACATGCCTTACTAAGTATCTTCTAATTCTAAATAGCTTCAAGAGAAAAGCAGTATAAGAAAAAAAAAAAAAATTAAACCAAACAATTCCAGGCTGACACTCCAAGTTCAGTACGTTTCATTCTTACTGCTTTGCAGAAAGCAACAACCAACAAATAAATGACCCCGAAGCTAAACCCCTGAAACCACATTCACTCCTTGTCCTGTAAGAAGTCTCATTCCCTCCCACTGCAGAGACATCTGACAGAGAGCAGTCTCACGTTACAGCTAAGATAGAGGAGCGGCTGCAAAACAGGCACTGGTCCTCCCTCCCCCTCACTCCCGCTTGTCCATATTTATTCCCCTCTTCTTGGCCCTCTGATTGCATGGCCCAAGGGTGAGCAAGATAGGCTGGCTAAAGCAAAGGAAAAAAAAAATTTAAAAAGTTTTGGTTTGGTTTTTTTTTTTTTCTGTTTTTGTACCGCCAGTCTTCTGCCAGGTCAACCAGCTGAATCAGCTTACTCTGCAGCTGCACAACTGTAGATATGACACAAGTAAGAGGAGCTGCCTGCGGACACGAGAGGCCACTTCCGTCAGCAGCAGCCTACCATGAGCTGCAATGTAAAACTGCACCCTTATCCTGCGGCTCCAGAAACACTATCAGCCAGCATAAGCTGACACCCCGAATGAAAGAGAAAGCCCTACCTCCCCTCTTCTCCTAGCCACGCTGCCCTGACGCCTACCAGGGAATTCAGGCTGCAAGTAATCGCATTTCTTGTGAATGCCTGCACAGGTGCAAGGAGGGATGCAGGGGAACTGGTGGGCTCAGCCTAAAGTGCTCAGGAAATTGGAGTGTAAATGAAGACTTGAAGAACCTTTCAATGAGTTAAATATTGGTGTTACCCATTGATGACAGACAGAACAACAAAACAAAAAGGCAGAGATAACCAGTGGAAACACACATGTTGAAGAACTGTGATATGAAGTCTATTGCAAATTGAGAAAGGCAGACCAGATTAATAGTATTTTATAAAGCAGCGAGCAGCAGCCCCTTTAAGTGCAGATGTTCTGAAATCTGCCACTAGGGAGACAAAACCATAAAAAGGCGCAGAGAAGCAGTGGAAAATGAAATTATACTTTTGTCATGTGTAAAATTCACTGATCTTAGCGTTCTTACAGCAAAGGTTAATTTAGGCCAAAAAGTTTATTATCGTTATACTCAATCCTTCCCAAAGGCAATTTTCATTGCAACATCCCTTTAATGTTTAACAAGGTAAAATGGTTTTGTTGTCCCAGTGTACTGGGCCTGGCTAGGCTAGAGTTAATTTTCTTCATAGCAGCTCATACGGTGCTGTGCTTTAGATTTTTGACGAAAACAGTACTGATAGCACACTAATGTTTTAGCTGCTGATTAAAAGTGTTTGTGCAGCATCAAGGCTGCCCCTGTTTCTCACTCTGCCACCCCAGTGAATAGCTCAGGGGGTGTGCAATAGGCTGGGAGGGGACACAACCAGGCAGATGACCCAAACTGACCAAAGAGATATTTTAGGCCACAAAATGTCATGCTCAGCAACAAAAGGGGAAAGAGGGGGTCTTGCAGGGGTTAGCCAGCTTTTGCTCAGGAACTGACTTCTCTCTCCTTCCACTTATCCTTCATCTATTAAACAAATATTTGTTTGTTTTATCTTGATCCTCAAGTCTTCCTGCTTTTATTCTTCCTTTCCTCTTCTCCCATCCCAGTGTGGGTGGGGTTGGCAGCAAGTGTGTGAGTGGCTGTGTGGTGCTTAACTGCCCACCACGGTTAAACCACAATACCCTAATTAAAAATATTATAAAATAAAAAGAAAACAATATGATAAAACAAGGGAGGACAATAACTCTACAGAGAGAAAAATATATATACCAGAAAACAGGAGAGGAAAAAAACCAAACTAATACCTAAAAAAAAAAAATTGTTCCTCTAACTAGATTTCCTGTATGAAAAATAAAAGATTTTTCAGGATTTGAATGTCTTCTACTAACTGCTCCCATTTGTCTAGGAACTCTGAAATCTTTGATCATGATTCACTCCGAGCAGCTGCCTCTCTTTTCATTATATTGCATATTTCCAAATGACTGCAAAAGCTGCAGTAACTTTGATTTTAATTCTGCTAGAAACTGCTTTTCAGATGACAGCTTACCTTGAACAATGATATCATCATCCAAATATATTACTTTCTCATGTTTCTGGATAAGCAAAGGAAGATAAAATCGAACGAAGTTCAGCTATTAAACAGAAAAAAAAAAGTTAAAGACTAAACAGTAAAGCTGTTTTATGTAGTAGTCTCAGGCCTCCGTCTCTATTAATTGTTTTTAATTTCTCTCTTCATTGAGCACTAGCCAGTGATCATTTGCTTCCTCCCCCTCAGCTTTATTAGTATCTTTCCTACTATCTTGAATCCATTATTATAATTACTTATCCCTGTTTTAGTTACTATAGCCCCAACCCAGCAGCCCAAAACAGTTACTTCTTCATAGAATCATTTTGGTTGGAAGGGGCCTTTTGAGACCATCTTGTCCAACGCCTCTTCTCAAGCAGGGTCCACCTGAGCAGGTTGCTGAGGATCATGCCCAGTTGGGTTTTTAATATCTCCACAGAGAATCAACAGCCTCTCTGGGAAACCAGCTCCAGTGTTCAACCACCCTCACCACAAAAATAAAAAAAAAAAATGTTTTTTCTTGTGCCCAGAGGAAATGTCATGTATTTTAATTTGTGCCCATTGCCTCTTGTCCCTCCACTCAGGTATTTACACACATCGATAAGATCCTCCTGAGCCTCTCTTCTCCAGGCTGAACAGCCTCAGCTCTCTCAGCCTCTCCCCACATGAAAGATGCTCCTCCAGTCCTTAATCATCTTTGCAGACCTGTGTTGGACTTGGTCCAGTGAGTCTGTATCTTTCTCGTACTGGCGAGCTCAGAACTGGACACAGTACTCCAGATGCAGCCTCACCAGTGTTAAGTAAAGAGGAAAGATCACCTTCCTGGACCTGGTGGCAATGCTCTTCCTAATGCATTTTTACAGCATACATCATACAAAACACTTCAAATTTAATAGTGTCATCATTCCACTCTATAGGAATGATTTGACTGGTGGCACAGATATAGGATAACAAATTCTACAATAGTGACGAAGAACAGAGCAGCAGGAAAGGGGACTGAGAACGTAAGAACAACCATACTGATTCAGACCATTTCACCCAGCACCTGCCTTCAGAGTGGTCCTAAGCAGATCCTCAGTAAGAAATAGGAATAGAGCAAGCATACAGAAAAGTTGCTCCAAGTATTCTCCTAGCTTTCAGCTATTTTCAGCTCAAGGGATTTCCTGAACCAGATGTGATCTGTCTAAACAGAAACTTCAGTGCTCACCGAATCCCTGTAAATTTTTACACTCACAAGACCTTTCAGCAAGGAATTCTAGAGGTTCAGTACTCATTGCATGAAAAACATGCATCATTTCTTGTTTGTCCTGACGGTGACTTCTACTAATTTAATCTAATGGCCATTAGTTCTTGCATTGGAAGAGACAGCGAGCAACCATCCCCCATCCAGTCCTCCATGCCACTCAGTTCTGTAGACATCTATTAATTTCACTCTAGAAGTCACATTTCCAGGCTGAACAGTTTTAACCCACTTTTCCATATACTAGAAGTGCCAAAGGCTCAGAGAAGGGCTGCAAGAATAAATATTCTGAGCACACCTAAACATTTTCCAGTAGAGATATATCTTTTTCAGATAAGGGAACGAAGACTGCATATAGTATTTTGGATGAGGGAAAACTATGGATTAGTATTATTGTGGCATAATGATGTTCTCTGTTTTGATCCTTACTCCTTTCCTAATAATTTCTAACATCTGATTTGCCTTTTCTGACAGCCAGTAATGCTTAGATCAGTTATTAGCCTCTGAATAACCCTGGACATGAGCAGAATGCAGCCAACTCAGCATCAAGGAGGCACAAAGAACACTATTCAATCTTCCCGCTAATAAACTGTGAATATATTCTTAAAGATAAAACATACTAAAATTACCAAGTTTATGCCACCACATAATGAGATCCCAGCAAGACAAGCAAGTTGCAAAGATAGTGCACTTCTGCTTGAGTGAGGGCACAGCGTTTGGACCTGACGTGGCTTCTCTGGCTTATGCTCCCTCGTGTAACGAAACAGAGATCTAGGACATTTTAAAGCCTGTAATAAGTGTCAAAAACCCTGAAAATGTGTTTTGCAGTGTTCGTTTACTCACAGGCTGCAGTAGCTCAGGACGCGATGCATCTTGTCTGATTTTTCCTTTTAGTACCATAGGGTTGAATTCTACAACCTTAAATTTTATTTCTTTCAGTTTAGAATTTTCAATCCATTTTCTGTGAGAAAAAAAGAAGTGACAAAAGAAATATTGAGTGTGTGGCAACTCAGCTTCATGCCAACTGCAGATTCATAAAGAACATTCTCCACTGTTATCTAGGTTACTGATGAACTGGATGGGAAAAACTCCCTGTGGAACCCCACTCATTGCATCTTTCCACTTTGACATAAATTGCGGATACACAGGCTACAGAAATGCAGTAGCCAGAGTGAGAATTGCTAAGAAATTTGCTTTAATTTTGATTCACACCTTCCTCCTCTTTTAGATGATGTTTGCAAATTTTAACACCCAAACGTGCTTTCATTACAAGCTTCTTCAGGTCTCTATTTATAACCTTTAATACACCCTCTTAGCTGAATTTAGCTTTAAACAACAAGTTTTTCTGCTCTGAAGCTTAAGACACAGTGCCAGCTGAGAGGTAAATGCAGTGCCTCAAAGTGACAAGTAAGCATGTATGTACTTACTTTACTACAAACTCTCCCGCAGCTGACCTACAAAAGGTAGAGAGCCACAGCTATGGGCAAGGTTTGGCTACTTCACTCCCCTTTACACCAGTCAGTACCTTGCATAGGGTAAAACGATCCTTTTCCCTACAAGTAAAGAACCCTGGGGATTGCTACCAATAGTGCTACTTAAGTAAAAGGGAGAAATATTTCCCTGAAAAGTCCTCCAAAGTCTATGCTGATGCTAAGAACAACAACCTGGTCCTAACTACAGCATGAAACAAAATAAGGCATGTGTGTACCGAAAATGTGGGATGGTAGTCTTCAGCCCAACTATGTAGAACAAAACATTAGCCTCTGTGTTGCTGTAGATGCTACTGATTGCTGCTATAGCTGCACCCATCCTGCCAGCAGCAGCGCAGATTACAACTGGGATTTCTTCTTCCATTTCCTCAGGACTCTCCAAATCAACTACAAGAAACAAAACTATCCATTATAATAGAAAACTAAGAGTCTTCTTTTATATATATCAGATCTGCATCATAGGAATGAGTATGTAGTTCCATAAGCAGTGGAATCATATCACAGTCACCCCATTTCCTTACCACATCCTATACACATCCGCATCTGGCAAGGCACACAGCATGAGCTGTCACTAATCCAGAACTACATGGAGTTTGACCGGACCGTTGGATGCCTCCAGAGAGAATATGTAACAGAGTTCTCCGCATCTTCTACTTAGCAGGGGCACAATTCAGCCTGGCCTCCATGTAGCTGCTTATTCACACGAAACCTGAAGAAGTTTAAATATCTTTGAGACTTCTACTTCTCAGTTATATTTAGTACAAACCGAACAATAGGTTCCAAAATTATCAAAGGAAGGAGCCAAGTGGAAGAGATGGTGCAATTGCATGAGCTTCACTTCTTTGGGAATCAGGCTAGAAAGGAAGAGTGCAAAACTCTGTACCAGCAGGAAGTTGCTAATGATAAAAAGAAAAAAAAAAATCTAAATAATACTGAATCAGTTCACAGTACTGCTAAGGAAGATTTTTACTCCTAGCACTGATTAACTTTCGGAACTTATATGGATATATTTATACTGGTTAAAACATAACCATTAAACTCGTAACAGCCACAACAAAAAAATACTGGGGAAAAAAAAGGGTTCATAACATGACAGAGTTTGTTTATCTTCAGAACAGTGAATAAGCTATCCGTATAAACATTAATACTAGTCATAGAATCATAGAATGGTTAGAGTTGGAAGGGACCTTCAAAGGTCATCTAGTCCAACCCCCCCTGCAAGGATCAGGGACATGTCCAACTAGATCAGGTTGCTCAGAGCCCCATCCAGCCTGGCCTTGAACGTTTCCAGGGATGGGGCTTCCACCACCTCTCTGGGCAACCTGTTCCAGTGTTCTACAACTCGCATTGTAAAAAAATTTTCCTAATATCCAATCTTAATCTACCTCCCTCTATTTTAAAACCATTACCCCTCGTCCTGTCACAACAGGCCCTACTGAAGAGTCTCTCCCTGTCTTTCTTGTAGGCCCCCTTGAGGTACTGGAAGACCGCCATAAGGTCTCCCCAGAGCCTCCTCTTCTCCAGGCTGAACAGCCACAACTCTCTCAGCCTGTCCTCATAGGAAAGGTGCTCCAGCCCTCTTAGCATCTTCGTGGCCCTCCTCCGGACCCTCTCCAACTCGTCCACGTCCTTCTTATGTTGGGGGCTGCAGTACTCCAGGTGGGGTCTCACCAGGGCAGAGTAGAGGGAGAGAATCACCTCCCTCAACCTGCTGGCCACACTTCTCTTGATGCAGCCCAGGATGCGGTTGGCCTTCTGGGCCACAAGAGCGCATTGCCGGCTCATGTTGAGCTTCTTGTCCGCTAGCACTCCCAAGTCCCTCTCCTCAGGGCTGCTCTCGATCCATTCTCTGCCCAGCCTGTATTTGTGCCTGGGATTGTCACGACCCAGGTGCAGGACCTTACACTTGGCCTGGTTGAACTTCATGAGGCTGGCACGGGCCCACCTCTCCAGCCTGTCACGGTCCCTCTGGATGGCATCCCTCCCTTCCAGCGTGTCAACGGCACCGCACAGCCTGGTGTCATTGGTAAATGGGCTGAGGGTGCACTCTATCTCACTCTCCATGTCGCCGACAAAGATGTTGAACAGTCCAACCGTATCAGCTCTAGTGGCTTCCTGTCACTACAAAAATTCCAGCAAAAACTTCTGCTGTAAATTATGTCAAGATTTGATGATCTATCTGAAATGAACAGGTAGGCCAAGCACATTCCCAAAGGGACAAGTTGTAATCAAAGTTGATTATCACTTGACAACTCCAACACTGTTCAGCAGAAATAAGAATGTACTCCAGCTTCCAGCTGCATTAGTGACATCTGGATAAAAAAACTGAATGAGAATGACAATTCTTAGTCATTACTATCGATCTCCTAGTATTTTATTCAAGTAATTCGAAAAAGTAAAAAATTCCACATCTCGGACCATATGCAACAGTGTGAGTAGCTCATCTACTGCAGGGCAAACAGTATTTAGTAAGACAAAAAGCACTGTTCAAATGAGAAGATAAGGAATATAAAACAAGGACATAAAGGAAACAGAAGTACAAGTCATTCACCTGATTCATTCTTTAAGGCAGACGGTACTTGGTGAACTTTGTTATACAGAATGGCGCACACAGTTAAGACAAGAAGTAACAGTAAGATCTGGTTAACTGAAACAAAAGGGAAAATTTGTTATCAGTATAATAGCAAATTCCCAACTACTTTTTTATTTCTTTAAATCCAATTTGCAACCAGTACATACCATAACCTGTATTTGCTGTGTTTATCAAATTCACCTTTCTCTTATCTGATCAAGCTAAACATTTTACGGTAAAAACATAATGGTGTTTCTCCCCCATTACAACAATTTGCAATTATCTGATTTTCATGCACAATTTGCTCACTAAATCATTAAGCTCCAAATACGTATGGGTTATCCATACTAGGAAATTCATGTGTTTCTGAATTTTACCAGGAGCCTAGAACTTCCTTCTCTTGGCTAGTTTGTCTATTTATCCTCAGAGGACTTAACGAGCTCATTATTTTTACCTAGCCCTTTCCTTCTCTCATGCTTGCCTGACAAAACCTTAAACACAGCAGAATTTTTTTTTCAATTTCAATGTTCAGATCTTCAAGGCGTATTTGAGCAAAACTCTAAAAATGCTAGCAAAACAAACCCAGTATGCTACTGAAACCAGAAATGTTCCAAAAATATTTGAAAATAGATAAACATTTTGACACAGTTACTTTAATTAGTAAAATTTTTAAAAGCATGCCACAGCAAAGACTTTACTGTATATTCTGATTTGCAGTTCCTACCAGACTATCTTGTACAAGTTTAAGTTATTCAACATAAACCAACCATGAGCAGGTACCGGGACAGTTCACCGAGTACAATGTGGGAAGGAATACATTGCTGTCATCAACAGCGACTTTGGAGATGGGAGTTCTTCATATCGGACTACTTTGTTACTTCTGCACCACCATAAAAGGTATTTAAGGAGCACAAAAGAGCAAAGGGAACAAAGTTTTTAACTATTTAAATGAAAAGGGCCAACTCACCAGAATTGGGCATGAGAACAAATGTAATTGGGTAAACATGCATCACCAAAACTGCGCTAATTTAAACCAGCTGAGGAACGAACCTATCCACTTCAGAGAAATTTTGGGTGCATAACTGAATGCACACACTGGTGCATTTTCAGTCACTGACCCTGACAACCTATGAGAATTCCAAATTTCTCGAGGCCACACCTCAATCATGAGTATGAACAGCACTAATGTGCAGAGGTCTGTAAAAAAGCCAGGTTCGGTGCTTTAGGTATAACCCATATGAAACCAGCAGCTACCTGCACTCTTAGTGGGAAATTCCAGACCCCCCAGTCTCATGCAGTAAAGCAGTGAGCAATTTTAAATTAATGGGATTTATGGCTGTACTTGTCTGACTTAGTTAACAAGAAAAAGATTATTTGTATACTTAGAGTTAAGCATAATTTAACAAAACTAGAACTATAAATTTACATGCAACTGTTTTCACAGACATTTCCATTCTCTTTCAAAAATACATATTTCAAATGGTTTTAATCTCTCTTACTTTTCTTTAAAAGAGCCATGTTTCCTGTCGGATGACAACTGTGATCTGTGGTAAAACAAAAATAATACAATAATTTAAAAAGAGAGAGAAAAGTTATGAATACCAGCAGTGAATAATAGTTAGTTATTTCAGGGACAAGGTTTTGCATCATCAAATTTTACTGTTGACCTGGTAAAACTAAAACTGAACTCTGTAAATAACTCTTTTTAAATAACTTTTTCTGGAACAAACAACTAATATTCTGGGATAGAACTATTCCATACTTTAATTTAAGCTACTAGTAGGTTGAAAAGAACCACATTTTAATAAATTCCATCTAATCATCTACATCAGCAAAAATTAAGATTTTAAAATTCATTTTAAAGTAATGTGTAAAGAAGTATTAAAACATCCACTAACGCAATTTGTAAATACATATACCTCTGATCTCACCTAAACCATAATAACAATCACAACTACTAATCTCTTGCTGGAGTATGTTCCCAAACATATGGGTATCTTATACTGGAGCAGCGTCTTTCAGACTCTCAGAAAATTTCAGAGGAATAGCGAAAGCATTTTCTAACAGTAGTATCCTTCCACTAACAGTAAGGGGGGAGTTTGTGTAACGTGTTGTATTTAAGCATATTATTTGCGATGCCGAAGAAAATGAGGTAGCTTTCCCTAAAATTGTAGTTCTAAAACAGGCCCAAGAATGACCATGACTTTATGCCTAGGAGGAAAGAACATAATCCCTAAAATACA
Organism: Chlamydotis macqueenii; assembly: GCF_036417535.1. Lineage (NCBI taxonomy): Eukaryota > Metazoa > Chordata > Aves > Otidiformes > Otididae > Chlamydotis > Chlamydotis macqueenii. The sequence continues at coordinate 61,530,399 of NC_141556.1, read as the reverse complement.
GGACTATGGGAAATACAACATTCACTTGAATTCTGGACCTAAAACTACTGAGGGGCGGTGGGTGGGGGGGGTGGGGGGTGGGGACCAAAACAAAACAAAAACCAAAACCAACCAAAAGCCCAACAGCAAAAAAAGAGCACCAGAAGGTTGTGGGGGCAGGGTGGGGTGGTGCTGGTGGAACACAACTATGTGATCTAACCTTTACACTATGATAGTTGTATATAGGACAGAAACCAATTTTTCCTGTTTCCATACAGACAGATAATCTATGCTATTCCCATAGGATAGATAAGGATATACGACAGTTTCTATGCACACACAAAAACGAAGTTAATTCTGGTTCCTTTAGAAGACAGATGGAACAGCAAGAATTCTTGAAAACTGAGTCACAAATCTGACCGCCTCTCATTGGTTAATGCTCAAGTTCGGGCGGCATCCTAAATTAGTCTCTACTTCGACTAATAAGTTAAATGACAATAAAAATATCAATCAAGCTAAGGTGTGGCTTTGTTTACAAACCGCTTATATTTGCATGTATTTAGGTCACAACAAATCACTAACTCGTAGTGAGAGAGGAATATTTCTGAAAGTCCTTTTGCATCTGCAGTACTTATCTACATTCCAGCAGCCCACTCTCTCTTCATGTGGCATTAATTTACACAGAGAGGAAATCAAGCTTATCGGTCAGAAAAAAAAAAAAAAAACAACACTGCAGAGAAAGCCCTTCTCTCACGCATTATGTACAAGTATGGTCTTCTTATCCATTTAAAAATTTAACTCATTTAGGTAAGCAAAGAGACAACAGAACCCCCTACACTCTTGGAATAACTTTTTAACCCCACGTTAGCTGATCACAATCTTCCACCGATTTCCGTAGAGCTGACTACTATCCTTTAATTAACATTCATAATGATAGCCATGAACAATATTGATGATCACTGCAAGATGAAAGTTGGATAGCCATAGCTTCATGGTAACTTCAGAAACTATTAAATCAACATAAACCAAACCACACTTTAAACATTACAATCCGAACTCAGACAGATTCTCATACAAGTTTGAGTTTCAGAACTACAGCATTCCCAAGCCTCAGAAACTCAGATTGATTACCCACTGATTTTTAAGGAAAGAGAGGAATATTTGTTCCCCTGCAAATATTTACTCATTTTTCCCTGACTGTAGACATTAGTTCCTGGAACCTGGCAGTCTCTAACTCTGTTGCCAAATCCTCCAACAAAATGAGGGGCTGCAGAAGGGAAAGCTCAGAAACAGTGACATTACTGCTCAGATATTTCCTGCTTAATTAGTTTTTTTACCTCTTCAAAGCAGCACAGTAATCGGGACTCCTCTCTCCTGAAGAACTGTAGAGCTATTTACTTGGATCCTAGATAGCCCCCAGCTGTAAGCACTCGCGTCAAAGCTTCCTTGACCACCATTCTCCTTTGAAGTCCCCCGCACAAGGGCCTTAGAGGGCACAGTAACAGTTTTAAGACTCAATTCCTTTTTCAAACTCTTCAAAGTTTACTTTGGAGTTGCGCTGGTTTTCTTTTCTTTCTCTGCTGCTGAGGAATAGCACAGAGTCCAGACGCCGCACTGGAGGAATGAAAGCCCATAAACCACTTCCAGATGTGCAGGATGATGATGCAGCCCCAGATCTGGCAAACTTGCCTCAGAGCTTCAGCTAGCAGATTGCAAACAAATCCCATAAAACAAAAAGTCTTAAGGGGGTGAGGGAAAGAGAAGGAAACAAACTCTTCCAGAAGTTACTTCAACAGTTTAGTTGCAGGTTAGATTTCCAGTCGTTATTTACGGTAAATGTGAACAGATAGTTAACTAGTGCGCAAGAGCCAAACAACATGTCAAAGTCAAACTGAAAGCTGAAGTTTTTCCAATGTCTGTTTGCAGAGTCCTTGCGAGTTGAGAGCTAAGGGAAACTTGCAAAATTCAACTCTGAACACGCATTTTGAGTTGAATCACCTCATTTCCAAATACTTGACCAGTTAAGAAAATCTGAGTCTACAGGTTTGGCTTGGATTCAAAGGGACCTTAGATAAAGGGGACCAGCACTTGTTGATACTCTGCTTCCTAAGCTCTCCAGAAACGCTTTTATAGTTTTATTTCTACATCACTTCTTTTATTGAAACTCCCTCCCTGCCTTCTAGAAGATAAAACACTGTTTTGTCACAAGACTTTCTTGAGTACTGAAAGGAATAATAATCTTCCAGTTCTACACTATTTTTTTTTGTATTTTTAGCATGAGTTAGTGCAAAATTTATGAGGAGTATTCAGTCAAGGTTTTAAAAATCATAAAGTGTTTTGAATGAAGATTGTTGTTCCATTTGCAGGAACTGAAAATGTGGGTTTTCAACAGTATATCTCAAACATCCCAAAACTGCATTACCTCTGTCTGATTTTGTACAGAAAACCATCTTTTGCAGAGCTGCTTGAAGGAAAAAAATAAATGAAGAGCTATACACAGTTATGTGCTTCACATAAATGGCCACACCTATTACTACTTTTTCTGTACTGTATTTTTAGGCGGTATTAAGCTCGTGTCCATCAAAATCCACCCATGTTTTGTTCATCTCCCTTCCATTTCTACGTGCATCCTCAACAGACCCAAGATGCACACAGCCGTGTGAGTCTGCAGCATCGGGACCATCTGCTTCACTCCGCAGCAACCTCTGGATTGAAGGCAGCACCTTCTCTAGATTTCCCTCAGCCTCACATGTTTATATTCTCACTTTATCAACCTCCTCACAACAGGAAAGCGAGCAGCTTCTGTCCTGCAGAGAATGAGACTTCGGGTTTACTCAGATCATCCGCTGTTAACTGTAGAACTGAAACCTTGGTTTCTAATCTCAACCTTCAGTGTTTAAACAGCAGCTCATTTCTTTCTCACATCTATACTTCGCAGGCAGCATACTTCACCTACCATTAGCAAGCTTAAGGAAAAAAAAAAAAAAACAACACACAACCACAACCGCTACACATTTCTAAGAATCTGAAGGCAGAGCTGGGTGCCCCAAGCTAAACACCACACAGCACATCCGCGGCGACCCCAGCAGCCGGGGTGGGATGCAGGCAGGCCCTGACAGGACTCCCACCAAAGCCAGGCCGAGACGGGGGGCTGCTGGTGGGGAGGGGCGGAGGCAGCCGTACAGAGCGAGGCCCGCAGCAGGGGCGGTGCCATGGCGCAGCCCCGGGGTTCCCTCCGAGTGCCCGCCCCGGCGGGGGACGAGGCGCGGCTCCGTCGCGGCTCCCTCGCAGCGCCTCTCGGCCGGCCTCGTCACCGAGGGGCAGCAGGCCAGCAGCCGTCAGGCGATCACCGCCTCCCCCGGCCGCCGCGTAGAGGAAACCGGAGGCCGACCTCCCCCTCCGGGAGGAAGGTGACCGCGCCCCCCCCACCCCGCCGCTGCCACGTGACCCGCGGCGGCGCCCCGCCGCTCCCGGTTCTCCCTCCGCCGCCTCGCCGGCCTGTCCCGGCCGCGCGGTGCATTGTGGGAGCGGCGGTAAGATGGCGGCGGCCGCCGCTGGGCTGAGCTGGAGGCGGGTGTCTTCCTTCACGGGGCCGGTGCCGCGCTCCCGCCACGGGCACCGCGCGGTCGCCATCCGTGAGCTGGTCATTATTTTCGGCGGCGGCAACGAGGGCATCGCCGACGAGCTGCACGTCTACAACACGGGTGCGCGGGGCGGGGCCGGGCTGGGCCGGGGCCGGGGGCGCCCGGGGCTATGAGGCGAGGGCAGGGCAGGGCAGCGGCGGGGCTGTCATGTCACCAGCCGCCGGTGGGTACCGGCCTCCTCACAGCGGAGGGGGTCGCCTCCCCTTTCCCCCCGGGAGCCTCCTGCCCTGCCCCGGGGCCGAGCCGCTGGTGCTGAGGGGGTAACAGAGAGGGGGGAGGCTGTCCCCGGGCTGAAAAAGCTGCATGGAGCCGAAATGGCGGGGGCAGGGGTGGAAATACGCCCGGGCGAGGGGTCCTCCCGGGGTTGTGCTGCGCCCTGGTTGATGCCAGTGTGGGGTTAATGCTCCCTTTCCGGCAAAAAAACGATCCTGGAAAATCTCCTTATGCGCCTCGGGTCTGCTCTGCTTTTCCTAGCCCCTCGTCCTGGGGTGCAGAGGCTCCCCTGGCAGGTCTCGGCCGGCGGACTGCAGACCGGATTAGCCCCAAAAAGTGTCCACGTCCCCCTTCTTCCCTCTGGTGGCAGCTGACGAGAGCTGAACGCGCCGAAGTGAGAGAACTTGGTTAAAAAAGTGAACATGTTGGCACTGGGAGCCTTTCCAAACAGGAAGCTGCCGAAGACCAGCTTTATTCCTGAAAGATTAGATGCCCAAATAGTAACTGTACGGGATGGTGTGTGAAGCTGGGAAAACTTTTGTGTCATTTCAGAGCTTGGGCCGAGATCGGAGAGTTAGGTGACTGCTCTGTGCTCCGCAGTCAGCCGGTGTTGGCTGCTTGTGCAGCGAACCAAAAGCATGAAAGTGAGAGCATGTTAGCTACCCTTTAACTTGCCAATTTTTAAAAATCGTTGAAAAATTATTCTTATTGTGAACTGCCCCCACCCCCAAAAAGGTGATGGTGTTTTTGCTGAGTGTTCTTGAAATAAAATCTGGGAGCACAAACATGTTTTTGAGGTAGTTTATTAAGAGGAAAATGCTTACTGTCAAGAGTCCTTCCAAGCAGATTTTTCCGTGGTAGCTTGAAGATCTGCTGTACTCAATCACATTTTTTAGAGGGGGAAAATCTCTTAACCTTTCTGTTTTGACGAGTAATCTAAATACAGCTTTTAGATAGTACAGTTATAGTCTTTCAGAACAGAGGTTCTGATGGGTGCCTTTTGAGTGAGTCTTAACATCACTTTTTAAATTTTTCTGCCCAGACTTTCAGCTAAAGGCATTTACCCCTTTGTGACAGTGACAAAAAGGATCACGACTCAGTTGTGCCAGTTCCCCGATGGGTGTTTGGCCCAAACTGACCCTTTTTTTTTCTGGGGGCTAAAATATAGGGTTGTGACCGGGGCTGCCTGAGTTTCGTGTGTCATTCATTGCTCTTGCTATGAATGCGATGGCTTCCAAGGAGCTGCCACACAGTGAAGGGCAGCAACGTTCACTGGAAGCTTATAATTTCACACTTTTCCTCTTCGTGCTCATGAAAAAAAGCTTGGGAAAAAGGAGACCATCTCCTGCAATTCTTTCATTCTGGAACAGTTTAAACACCAATATGCTGCTGCTGGATCAGGCAATCTCGGTTGCTCTTTCTTGCCTCTGTGCCTCTGCTGTCCCATGGCTCAGTGCAGTGCTCTGTAGATGTGAACACTGGTCCTGGAACAGCGTAATTAGTTTTTCAATAGGGCTTTTAAGTCCAGGCACACTACCGTGCTGCTGTAGTGCTTATAATTCTGTTTCTAGGACTGGCTCCCTCTGAGTTAGCGTAGTTTTCTCTTGTGTGTGGAACTGCACTCATGTTCCTCATTAGTCCCCTTTTTTTTTTTTTTTTTTGGCAAATTTATTAAATTGTTGGGTGACCCTTGGTAACTGACTTAGTTACAGTGAGTAACTATGCTTGTTTATATATTGAGTAACATTGGTTTGATAGAGGTATTGGTTTTTCTTTTTATTAAATAAATAAGTTTTAATTCAATTAAAACTTAGTGTTAAACAAACAGTCTATTCACAGTTATCTACAGGTAAAAACTAATTTTTTGGAAAGTAGAGATGTTTAAAAATACACTTTCCTTCTCAGTGTTTGACATACCTTTGTTTTTTGGTTGGTTTTCTTTTTTTTTTTTCTTTTTTTTTCCCCCCTACTATAGCTACAAATCAGTGGTTCCTTCCTGCTGTAAGGGGAGATATTCCTCCAGGCTGTGCAGCACATGGATTTGTTTGCGATGGTACCAGAATACTAGTTTTTGGAGGAATGGTTGAATATGGAAGATACAGTAATGATTTATATGAATTACAGGTAGGAAATATGTGAAGATATTTCAGTTTTGAAGACTACTTTATTTATCTATTTATGAACAAACACATTTTATATTACCAGCTGCAGAGGAAAAAATAAACTATAAAATATGTAATGTTTTATGAAGGATAGCTTACATGTCTCTCTTAATGTATGTCCTAAGACAAGCTCAGCATTCCCTTAAAAATAATTCAGAAAATATACAAATCTTAGTATTGTCTTAATTCTATTCACTATGAACAACTATAAATGAAGATATTTCTGAATATATATTTCTTGTCTTTAAGGCAAGTCGATGGCTCTGGAAAAAAGTAAAACCTCAAGCTCCTTCCACCGGATCACCACCTTGTCCTCGACTTGGCCACAGCTTTTCTTTATATGGTAACAAGTGCTATTTATTTGGTGGCCTGGCAAATGAAAGTGAGGATTCAAATAATAACGTTCCCAGGTATGCTGTTTTGGTTTGAATTCAATGTCTTTAAAAATAAATTGCTAGATACAACACCTTTGAAGAGGAACATTCTGGGGAGGCTGTCTTGCGTACCAAGTACTCACATTTGGATTGTTTGTGCAGTGGAGGGGCTACATGCTAAGAAGCTTAAATATTTATTTTGCTAATCTCACAATATGTAACACTGACTGACAGCTCCGATACTCTTGGAGGTAAACCTGAGTAGACTTTGGTATTTTTCCCTCGTATTTTGGGTGATGTTTTTAAGAATGGCTTGTTTGTTAGAATTACTTAAATCAGCGAAGTCACATGAGTCATCAGGCAGTTCACAATGGAAGTTTCCTCTGTAATGCTGTGGAAAACAGCAATGAATTGGTCTGGAAATTTTTTAAAGTAACAGCTGAAGTTGCCTTTGTTACCGGCAAACAGCGCTGAAATTTTATATCCACATTCACCTGCAGTTCAGAGCGCTTGTATCCACTGAGCTATAAACCGGCAATTTTAAGCTCAGTAAACAAGAGGTATCTAGTGTGAATGCCAAGATTCAAAGGCCGTTATCTAAAAATAACTTGCTGATAGATGCAGCAACAAATTGCTAATTGTCTGTTGGCCAGCCTGAAGACATCAGAAAAGAAACAGCTTCTTTTCACCTTTGTTGCCCTAGAGTTGCGGAAATTCATCTCTAAATGTCCCATGTCATTGTGTATTTTTCACAACTTTGCAGTTTATTCCAGGTTTGTTCTTACGTAGTAATTTCTGCTGTGAATGTCATTTACTAATTTTTAATGCTTCTTTCATGTAATACAGTATATTAAGAATAATATGAAAGCATGTTTCCTTAAAGGCAACAAGTTACAATAGTTCATTTTTTTTTGTTTTAAATCCATCCAGTTTTGGGACTGTCCACAATACCATCAGATGTGTTGAAGTTTTTAAATTCTACACTCCTCCCAAGACTGAAGTCTGTAATACTTGGAAGTGGTCAGGGTGTGAAGCTCACTTGTAATCTTGCTCATAAGCTGATTTTTCGTACTTTGTCAATAATACCCTAGATATTTAAATGATTTCTATGAACTGGAGCTGCAACATGGTTCTGGCGTTGTCGGCTGGAGTATTCCTGTGACCAAAGGGGTCTTACCGTCTCCCCGAGAATCTCACACAGCCATTGTATACTGCAGAAAAGATTTGGGAAGTCCAAAGATGTATATTTTTGGAGGGATGTGTGGCTGTCGGCTTAATGATCTCTGGGAACTTGACATAGGTGAGTTGATTTGCCAGTAGAAGTTAGTGCAGGGGCCATACTGGCTAAGAGGAAAAACTATAGTATATAATGGTTAATGGCATGATGTGGTGCAGATATTCTTATTGGGACTGACACCATAGTGTTAACTTGTAATTTTTAACATTAAATAGATAACAGCATTGCCTGCATATATTACCCTCACTGATTTTGGTTACGCTGTGAGATTGTTTCCTTAGAGTGCTTTAAAGAGTCACTATGATAACCAAGTTGAATAACCAGAATTAAAGTAGAATACATCTTTTTGATAAACTGGTAAACAATTAGTTTGTCAGTATTTCCTGTGAATTTTAAATGAAGCATTAAGTGCTTGTTACTGTGCTTTCTTTCTTAACGTGGCCATGTTAAAAACATGATATTTTGTTTTGTTGAATGTTAGAGGTACCTTCTCTCCAGGTAGTGAAATACACAGTGATAAGTTTTCTGAGGGTTTTTATTCTTTTTCTTTTAGAAACCATGACCTGGTCAAGACCAGAAACTAAAGGGACAGTACCACTTCCTCGCAGTCTCCATACGGCCAATGTAATAGGAAACAAGTATGTCTGTTGTTAAAAGCTCAACTCTAGAAAGGTACACCTAGTAGGAGAATGATGATGCTTATCCACTACTGCTCAGTATAAACCATCAGCCCTGTAAAGTACTTTTCTGCTTCTAGTCTCCTACCTTAGTGGAAATTTAAAAGTACCATTGTTAGTTTAAGGGTATCAAACTGTCAGGGCTTCCATCCAGCAAGACAATTGGCTCAACCCCTAAGCAGCTTTTCAGGCTTCTTAATGCATCTTTGTGCATTCTGGGGTGAACTCAGCTAGACCTGAGGTGGCTCTGTCAGGAGCCAACTTGAATGCCTCTGTGTCAGATACAATGAACTAGCTAAACAAAGAAACTACCTGAAGAGTAGAACTAGTTCTAGGTAAAACCATTCCACATTTTTGTGGGCCAGTTTTTCTGTAGTCTGTTCATCATTACTTTGCTTCTTGCCAGTGTGGTTTGTTTTGGCAGATAGCATTGATAAAATGAACTTTTAAACATGGGTTTCAGTCCATTTCATATCAGTTTACAAGCTGGCATGAGGAGATAGGCAAGAGGAGAAAGAAGCATGAAAGCTTTGTATCTTATGATTCAAGAGCTTAGCTTTTTGTTATTTACACAAAATGTTATTAGTTTGTAGCCTGCATTATGTTTTTAAATTTTGGTATCTGACAGATATTGATTTTCTAATTTTGGAATGGTTTATTGAGAGGTCTGCAGTAAAGGAGGGTTGTTGAAATTCTGTGTAAATGTGTAATTTCTGGAAAGTATTAGCAGTTTAGTGGTTTGTAAAAAGATATAGTATTAACTTCTGTTTCTGGGAAGTTGTCTGAGGAATTCCGGGGGGGCGGTTGTTTGGTTGTTTCTTTTAGTTGGTTAACTTGCTCAAAAATATCAGAAGGTAGATATCTGCAACAATACTCTAAAGATAATAGACACAAATAAAATCTGCTGTACACCGAAAGTGTAAAGCACTAGAAATTTTCTGTTTTGTCCTAGTTTGAGAGAGCACATGCAGCAGATCTGGATGTTAATTGGCTTTTCTTTTCTTTTTCCCTCTTCCCTCTTTTCCTATATTTCAGAATGTATGTTTTTGGTGGATGGGTTCCACAGTCAGCAGGAGGTGAAATTTCTGCTCATGATGGTGAATGGAAATGTACCGGTTCATTTTCTTATCTTAATTTGGGTCAGTGTTTCTGCCTTTCTGGGAGTGGGCATTTTGAATTAATACTTTCTTAATAGAGTAGAATAAATATTTTTAACACCCTGAGAAAAGTTTTACACAGTTGTAACACTAGCTGACTAAAGAAGATGCCAGTTTTTTCCATCTTTCTTAAGAGGTGATTTTAAAACTATTATTATTTTTCTTTGAACCTTTGGCAGGTTTGCTGATGCAAATCTTTGTTCATACAACTTTAATGCTAAGTAATATAGAGACTGCTTCTTCATTTATAGTACAGCACAAGAGAGAGGTCCTGAAATGAGGGTTGTTTTTTTTTTCTAAATGTGTTAGTACCATCCCTGAATCCTCAACTTCTGATCTTGTATTTGTCTGAGAGAGACAACCAGAGGTCAGAAAATTTGTCCTGTATTAATTGATTGTATCTTGCAAACTAGTTGGAAGGCAACCTTCTCTTTGTAATATTGCAAATAGAAATGCAATTGTCTATAAAAACAGAGGTGATTTATTTTCATTTTCTCTGAGCAGTTAAGTGTGTTAACATCTGTATTGCTTGTATTGGAAAACATCTAGAAACTAAATTTTTCAAGTTTCGTTTACTAGATACCACAGAATGGATAGGTCTGATCTCAGATTGCCAGGAGGACAAAAGTAACTTGTTACCAGGGCCAAGAGCAGGACACTGTGCTGTAGCAGTTGGCACTCGTCTGTATATCTGGAGTGGTAGAGATGGTTACAGAAAAGCTTGGAACAATCAAGTTTGCTGCAAAGATCTTTGGTACCTTGATACTGGTGAGTCAGAAATAAATAGAGACTTGTACTATGCTCCATATTTTATTAACATATGGGAAGCTCGCATCATTAATGATCAGAACATCTAAAGCTGTAGCAAACTCAAAGTTTATTTACATTTTAAAGCTTATTTAAATAAACCATACTTCACTGTTGATTGTTTGAAGGCTACAGCTATAACTTAAACTGAAAAAAAATAGGAAGGCTTGTTGAAAGCCTCTGAAAGAACTTTGTGGCTAGATTCTGCATTACATGCCATAGTCAGTAGATACAAGGCGCTAAAAGATGCTTTACCTAAACTCGGGGTTCCTGGCCTCTCTTCTTAGTGATTTTTTTCTGCCACTACTTACTCTTTTTTACCAAACCCCTCCTTCTCTTGGGATCATTGCTGCTGCTGCTTCCTCATCTCTTGGACTGCAAAAAGATACTGTCAAATCTGAGAAAGGACCAAATTGTTCCTGGGGCTGAAGGAGATTCTGGAGCACTCAGTAGTAGTTGACTTAATGGCAGGACACGGAGATGATACTGAGAGAGAGGGAATTAGAGTAGTCCTTTTGGGAGGGAGTTGTTACCTGCTCAAGTGGAAGCATGAGAATGGTTACTAGAGATTGTGAAACATTTAGGAGGTAGTGGGTTTTGTTTTTGTTTTTGTTTTCCCTTGGGAAGGTCAGAAGATTAAAAAGAATAGCAGGGGAGGGATGTGCTTGAGAGTGCAACCTAGTCAGGCATCAAGGCAAGTGAGAGGAGCAGGTCACTGGCATTGAATCATGCCTTGGCTTCAGCCTCTGCAGAAGAAGTTTGAGGAGAAGCTCACTTTAGCTACAGAGAGCAAGCATAAGGAAGCACAATCTTCTGTGAATCCTTTCCAGGGATACGTAAAGTTTTAGGAGCCAAACAGCTGCGTGCAGCCTTTTAGGAAAGGAAGAGGATCTCTTATCTCTGTAATCCCTGTAATGATCTGTATACGCTCCAAAGACTTACTGGCAATAGAAGAACCACTAAAAACTAATAAAACATCAAACCTTCAGCATTTTTGAACACCCTAGAATGACACTTTGTAATTCTCTGACTTGACTTGCCACCTTTGACGACTGTTTCTTGTTGAATCTAGTATATATTGTACATAAGTGAAAAAGGAGCTACTGGTTTTGTTTGCATTGTATAGATATTTCTTAAACTGATAAAGGAGGGCAATTTCAAACATGCCATCTGTGTTTTGTTGCTATCTTGTAGAGAAACCTCCAGCACCATCACAGGTACAGCTGATTAAAGCTACAACCAACTCTTTTCAAGTGAAATGGGATGAAGTACCTACAGTTGAAGGATATCTTCTTCAATTACATGCTGACTCTCCAGTGCCATCAGTGGCTGGAATACCTGCTACTGGGGTTCCTGAGACATCAGTGCTGAGTTCACAAGGTAGTAGTCAGATTGCATTGCGCTGATGTTTGTGCAAAGGTAGTGTAGAGGATTGCGTAAGTAATTAATACAAGTTTGGTATTTTTCTAAAAAATCATTTTTGAGGGATAGACCCTATTTCTTTGTTTATTGACAAAATTTGTGCATCATAATTATGGAAAACTCAGCTTTAACTTGTCTGTCAGTTTTGACCAGCTGTCTGAATACAAAGATGTTTGTACAGTGCTGGGCACGATTTGAGAAAGGAAACGGTGAGGAAGGGATTTTATCTGACTGTTTGGCCATGCCGTTGCATTTCAGTCTTACAAGCAAGTCTTCCTTTGGGCAGCTTTGGATCTCCCTCTTGCTTACTAGAATATATTCAAACCAACATAATATTAAGTTTTATGTAACTGATTGGAATTTGCTTTTGTTTACCTGAAAGGTGGCTCTTCTCTGCATCAAAGTCCACAATCGTTGCCTAGTGTCCCTTATCCAGAAATGAAGGTGGATCATCCCAGCCAAACAAATAATGTCATTCCTAATAACGTAAGTGTAAACTGAAAAATGCCTAGGTGGCAAAATAGTGTGGGAAGTGAGAGAACTGCCAAAGCACTTTCTCTGTTTTAAAAGTCTCTGCATGCGTTTTAGGCCTTAGAGAAAAAAAAAATAAAATAAAATTAAAAAAAAAGGATATCTGCTGAAGTAGTTGCATCTGTTTTCTTACATCCTTCTTACTTTTATGACTGACAGTCTTTAAAGTTCTCTTCCTGGTAACACAGAAAGAAAGCTGCAACTGTATGTACTTCCAGAATGCTAGCTGGAAGCCTGGTACCAGTAGAAATACTATTCATCCTCAAAATGTTGGTGAAATTTAATATGGGAGGCAAAAAGGACAAGGTATATTCCTTCTTTGTTGTGATTTTATGCAGGTCTGCTTAGTTTTAGATTCCTACTACAGTATAAACCCAATTATTATCTGTTCTGGTTGTGCAGTTGTACATGTTCCACTGTTCTGCCAATCTAAAGGAAAGAAGGAGGACAGACTGTGGCTAAAGAATCACATTTTTAGAAATTTAGACCTTTTCTTGATTGTGTAAGGCCTCAGGTCTGTATGGGCTCCATAATGTATTCTTGTAGAAAACACATATTTTTTTAGTACTATACATTTTAGTAAATTACAAATTTAGTAAATTAGAAATTTTACTGTCAGCAGAAATATCTTAGGTATGTGCTCAGAAAGCAAAGGTTGAAAGCCTCTGTTATTGTGTTTCTTCCCATCCCCTCAGGTCCCCACAACAGACTAAATGTGTGCATCAGTTCGCTTCCATGTAATAACACAAGAATGTGAGCTCGCTCTCAGATAAAATTTAGTTTGTGTCAGGGACACTTCCAAGTCAACTTAGAGTTTGAGTCGTTGTTTTATAACGGCTAAGATAAGGTGGATGGTGAGGTTGGCTTCTTGTTTTAATTTAAACTGGTAGGGGGATTTTTTTTGAGGATTTTTGTTTGTTGTTTTCGAGCAGGCATTTTCATGGCATTTTTGCAACTGAAATTTCTGAACTTTGCAGGTAAACATTAACAAATGTGTTGTTTTGGTTAGGTCCAAGTTTCCCTTTCATCCAACTCATTATTAAAAGTAGAAGGAAAAGAAAAGGTTGCAGCACCTGAAAACAAGATGACACAGGAGACTATGAAAAACCATGCAGATGCTACAGGATTCAAAGAATCAAATGCCCCTTCTCTTTTGCCTGTTTGTACTTCAAGTAAGATTACTATAGAATAAAAAATAATTTAAAAGTGAGAGTTAAAAGTCATCTCATGAACATAAAATGAGTTTATTTCTGTCTTGCAATTTAAAATTCTTTTAGAGGCCTTTGTAGTTAAAAAAAAAAAAGCAAGTTGTGCTAATAATTACTGTACATATTTTAGGCAATGCAAGGAAAAACAAAATCTTCAGTGTTTCAAGGGACATGAAATTCTCAATATATTAGTTATTATTATGGCAAGTGTGTCTCTTTAAACATAAATAGCATTTTTTAACATCAAAGAACAGACTGACAGGGCCAGATTCATTTTACAACATTAAGGTGATAGTAACTCCGGGCTCTCTTTGACACTACTTCTGTTTGTTAAAAGTGAAAAGCTATTAACCGATGTAAAATTTGAGGCAATGTAGAGAGAAGCATCTTTGACTGTAGAGGAAATACAAGATGACTAGGCACTGATTTCGGCATTTCACTGAAGTTCAGTGTGGTGAATCCAGGCTCAGTCACCTGATCTGTTTATATTTGACTTTCATATAGTTTATAGGTTGTTGGATTTTCGCTTTCTTCGCAGTGTAATTTAAGTATTATGTGGAAATTTTGGATCTTGGTGCTGAGAGACAGACTTCCACAGTGGTTAATCTTAAATTGATTGTTACAAATCTGTGATACTGATTTGTGTGGATACTTTCTCTTTATATTAGGATTTTTTTACAAATTATTCATTTCGTAACCAAATAGATGTAGAATAGCAAGCTTAAAATAAATTAAATTGCTATTTTAATATAACTGTTTACACATATCTGTTCACGACTCTGCAGACAGATTTTTGTTGAGTTATATATCTAAAAAAAAGCATTAGCAATTAGTATAATCAGATATATTCTAAGCTAAATCTGAGGTAATCTCTGGTTTTATGGGAAACTAAAGTCATTAGGTCAAGTTGAGATTTGTTAGGTGTTATCAAGATTGAATTCTGGTTAATGTTTTCTTTTTTTAAGGTCCTCAGACTTCAGCAAATGTAGGTGAATTACATGACTTGGACAAACGAACTGTAAATCCTGATGCTTCTGTATCCAGTACTGTCTCCAGCACACAAACTATGGTAACCCAGCAGGCTGTTAAAACTGAATCATCAAGTACAAATGGGGCAGTTGTTAAAGATGAAACTTCACTAACAACATTCAATTCAAAATCTGAAGGTTTGAAATGTGTTTCACGTACTGTATTTTGAGCCATAATTATCTAAGGCCATCTGAGTTCCTCTAGTGTGGTGGGATTCCCATCTTGACTAGTATCTGGCATTGAGCTAGGGTTTTGGGTATTGAAGACCTTGGACAGCCTGGATGATCTCTGCTATGATTTAAATATCTTTTAAAATCAGGATATTCCTTTTGTACATTTGTAAAGCACTTTGTTTCCTGTAAGTGAAAAGTCCTTTAAATCTTCATTTATGCAGAAGCCCATTTCCTGTATAGCAGTGGCAGCCAGTTTTGGTGCCCGTAGCACATTTGCTTTCATTCAGTGTTTGTTTATTTAGTCAGCAAAAGACTATTAACCTTAAATGGTTTTGATTTTAAACAATTGACCTCTGTAACAAATATGACCTGTTCATCTGGCTAGCTCAAATGTGGTGACCTCTTCACAGTTTGCTTGAGCTATCCAAAATAAGCAGCAACACAGAAACTAAACATATTGGTATTTTTTCAAATTGGTTTTTGTGAATATCAACAGGCTGTGCTTGCTATTGTTTTGAGTGTCAATAAGTAAATACAGTTCTTTAGTTAACACTGTGTGAGTAATTTTTAAACAAACAGTATTGTGTTTTGAAGGCAAAAACCAGAAGCACAAGTACAGAATACTAATACTCCCTTGTCTTGCTCATGTGCTTTCTTTTTTTTTAAGATTCCATTTTAACTTTAATAGATGTTTTTTTTTTCCCATTTGTTTAAAGATTAGCTGCTCATGCTCAGAATTCAGACTGTATTGATGTGAGAAACAGTGCATTCAAATTAAGATTTCATGCTTAGACTGTTCATACAGTGTCATCAGTATGTGCCTCAAACTGGTATTTAGATTATTTGTTCACAAATATTTCATATTGATTTCATAATTCTGTCACCTGTTAGAATTTTCTGAGTCCTGCCTTCTGTTTGTATTATCTGTAGCAGCCTGCAGTGCCAGGCTCTTAAAACTGTTCTGCGAGTATGACGCAAGCCAAAAATTAGTTATCTGTGCTATAAATAGAACTGCATGCAAAAAAAGTCTGAGACATACTTTTGCAACAAATACTTGTAAATGACTATTGAGGTCAACTTTAATACTCTGTGGACTTTGTTTTAAATTGTTCATGTCATTTAAGCTTTTTAAATATAACTTTTTGTTTCTAGCTGCTGAAGCTGCTTATATAATACCTTCAACAAGGATCACTACTGGACAGACAAATGATTCACACTCCTCTGTAAGTCCAAAAAAGTATAATCAAATTGCTGTATTTATTGTTCTATTGATTAGTTGTAAGGGCCCTCCTGTTTTCCTTTAATTATATCTCTGAGAGAAAAGCAATGTATATTTAGGGTTTGAAGTGAATAATACAGGGATAAACATTTCTGTTGTAAAACTAATTGCATTGTGTGGATTTGATTTGAGTCTAAGTAGCAATTGCATAATTGGGAGGAGATCCAAGTGTGTGTTTCAGCTGTTGAATCATTTTTATCAACTGGCACAGTGGAATGGCCTCTCTGCTCGATGATGTGCAAATGTAACATGCTTTTCTGTATGCACAACTGAATTTAAAATGAAGTTATGTATTAGATCGCACTAGTGTTAGCTACTGATCTGTAGGTTTGAAACGTAACTAAACTGATATCTTGATGTTTTTCCCTAGAGGAGATGGGGACTGGCTATGCAAGCTGTAAATACTGCCTGAAAAAGTAAATGCTTCCTATTTCACCTGCTTACAACTTAATACACAAAACCAAGGTGCCACTGTTGCCACCAAAAGAGAGGAGCTAAGGATGGGAAGAAGCAGCTGCTACTAAAGGGTTGGGGTGCTTTTGCCAAGAGCAGCTGCCGCTCCTGCCCCTTTTCCATGCTAGCAGGATCATGGCCTGTCTGTGCTGGGCACACTGACCGTGCAAGCACCCTTCCTGGGGCCTGGAGACAAGCAAGAAAGACAGTTTGTCTTTCTGGGCCAGTCAGGAACAGTTCCCATGCCTTCCACCACCATTGTCCCAGGCCACAGCAGAGGCCCTGTTCTCAGCCGCAAGCGAGTTCAGCAACGGCTTGAAAGAGAGTATGTTTGGGGCTGAGGTGTCGCTGAATCCCAGGTAGAGCTACTGATGTTGGACCACGTTATGGAACTTCTTGACCTCTGAGTGAGATTAACTCATAACTACAGGCTGCTACAGACACCTAGTTCTACAGCTTTAAACTTCTTCCCCTCCCTGTTTAAATGGGAATGTCAGAGATGACATCCCAATTGTTGTTTTGTTGTTTTGGTTTGTTTTTTTTAATGATGGACTGTGTCTAAATCAATGTATAAGAACCAGTTGGTTTTGAACACTGTTTTAATAATACATGTTTATTCATTTGAAGTATAAGAAAGTAACACTAGTATAGAAGGGGGTTGTCTCTTACACATTCTAGAGTCTTAACATTTTTTTTCACATTACATTGAAGTATGGGTAGTCTACATAACGTGTTCTTCAAATACTAGAAAGCTCCACAAAGACAGATGGCACCGGTGAAAGCAAGAGACCGGCAGTGGTATGATGTTGGAATTTTTAAGAACAACAGCGCTGTGGTGAGCCAGTTCTACTTGCTGCCAGAGGAAACACTGAACATCTCTAACAAGGTAACTGCTAATTCTTCTCTGACATAACTTGCACGTACATCTTTTGGAATCTGTATGGGATTCCAAAAAAATTCCAAATGAGATTTTCTGATACTGTAGCAGGATCTGGTTCTTATAGGAGTTCTGTATTTTGTGACCAGTAGATCGTCATGTATTTCACTCACCTTTTTTTACTATTTCCTAAATCAGAGGAATTTTCTTCTGTTATTTTTTGTATGATAATATGGAACGTCTTATTCTGCTATTGCTAATTCTTCCCATATTTCTATTTCTAGCCTTAGGAAAGAATTTTAAACTTAGTGAACTTTCAGACCAGTGAAAATTCTTAAAAACTAAAAAACCCATAACTTTTTATTATGTTATTTCAGTACAGCATTGAAATGTTTTTATTAAAGTTTTTTTTTTTCCCTCTTTCCAGAATATTTGCTTAAAATTGTTTAAGATTCTAATAAGACATAGGCTAGGCTGTTTAAGACGACTAGATATGGAACTGTAGTGGGTTTTGTATTCAATTTCTCTAACTTAACATTGTTGCACATTTAAGTTTGTGTATGAAAGTGCTATATGTGTGAAACTTGCAAAAATGTTGCAGTTTTGATGTTGAAAGTCTGTATTAATGATGTCCTAGCGAACTAGAAACAAAAACGATTGGTATGTTTTCCTGAGACAGAAAGAAAAAACCAGAACACTTTCTTTGAAAGCATTTCACTATAAATATTGCACGTCTTAGTTTAAAAAGTGTAGTGCATTTTACTGTGTTTACATTGGTTGTGATTTCTTACACATTATTGAGACGGAAAATAGTTCCATTGGAAATTACAAGGATGCGTCAATGCATATTTTAAACATGGAAGTACAGTAGCACATAATGTTTCAGAAACCTGTTTGTTACTAACTTACAGTGCTTTTCTTTAAAAACATTTTGATTACCTATGCATCAAATTGCAACTCCTTGCTATAGCAATATCTGGTTTAGAAAGAAAAATACTTTTTAGAATAGAAGAGTATGCTAATTAAATCATAAGCTCTACTGTTGGAAATGCTCCTTTGCTTTTACTTTCCTGAGCAAAAATAACCAAGAGGTGCAGTTCAATTTAAATGACTGAAAAATGGGGGGGTGGGGATTTGATTAGACATGTAGTCTCCTAATCCGTCTTAGATGAGCTGTTTGAGGTGAGCTAGTGCCTCAGTCAGAATCTTTTTGTAAATTCTGTTTTAAGCACAAAAGTTTAGAATATTTTAAAAATTAACACAAATGTTGCTTTATTTTCAGATGGAAAGTGCAAATGTACCAGACTACAGATTACTTAAGAAACAGGATCTTTTTCCAGGCACAGTGTACAGGTTCAGAGTTGCTGCAATTAATGGGTGTGGTGTTGGGCCTTTCAGTAAAATCAGTGAATTTAAGACTTGCATTCCAGGTTTTCCTGGAGCTCCTTCAACAGTCAAAATCACCAAGGTGAGAAATATAGGTAATTCTAGTTCCGATGTATAGAATTCTGGTCACAAGCTTAATCTCAGAACTCTTGGTTTTAGTTGGTTTGTTGCTGGGGTTTTTTTCAAGGTAAAATTGTCCTATAAAATAGTGTCAGGTGCTTACTTGGTTAATTCTGCTTAATGTAATATTATTTAAGAAATTTGCCATAAAGGATTATTTTAAGTCTTCACAATCATGTTACTAGATACACATCTTATTCATTCATCTCGTTTCTCCATGATTTTCCCTTTCTACATCCTTAAATCTATAGGGGTTTACCATGCTTTTTTAAAAAAAGTCAAAAGACATCCTTACCTGCAAAGAGTGATGATGTTAGGTTAGAATTTTCAGATGATCTTTAGGGTTTGTTTTTTTTTTTTTAATTTTTGTATTTGTATCTATATATGTATTTATATATATTTGAGTATATAATGGCTTCCTACATACTATAACATTTTCTCCCTTTTTCCTCAGAGTGTAGACTGTATTCATCTTTCTTGGGAGCCTCCTGCTTCACCCTCTGGAAATATTTTGGAATATTCTGCCTACTTAGCAATCCGTTCCACACAATTACAGGAAAATCCAAGTCAGCTTGTGTTTATGAGAATATACAGTGGTCTTAAAACATCATGTATGGTGACTGCTGCCCAGCTTTCAAACGCTCACGTTGATTACACTTCCCGACCTGCTATAGTGTTCAGAATTTCAGCAAAGAATGAGAGAGGATACGGACCAGCCACACAGGTTCGATGGCTTCAAGGTAAAGTCAGTTTGAGACGCAGCGTTTAAATGAGCTGGAGCTGTAGCAGAGAAAATGGCGTATTGTGTCTCTAGAACCAACGCTCTTTCAGCAGTGCATATGAAGTCCTTGAAACATTGTTTTGTTCCTTACAGAAGTTTTAAGAAAATACAGTTGTTGAATTTGGCACAGCATTTAAAAAACATTTTTATATTTGTTCACCAGCAAAGACAAGCGAGTACTGAAATGTTCGTTATTGACTCTTACCGTGTGCCTCAAATGATGAAAGCCTAGTAAGCTTCTGATTTCCCCGTGCTTCACTGCAGCTCATAAGTTTTTTTCTTTCTAATAACAAGAAAACCGGTTACATGCATGGGTGTAATCTGGTTTTGGGGTGGTGTTTTTTTTTTTTTTTTCCCAATCTTTTTCCCCCCTCCTTGTTAGAAAATGTTTTCATAAGATAGGTGCATAAGGTGCATTTTTGTGGTGCATATACACTTTGAACTCTGTATTACAGCCAGAAGATGTTTGTACAGGTTCATGATGAGTTGAGGATGGGAATGGATCCAGTGAAAATAACGATTAGTTTTTTGCCTGATCAGTTCTGGCTCACCTTTTAAGTAAGCCAATCCAGGGGCTCAAAACAGAAAGTTTTGCTGGCTTCTCCTCTCATCCCACTCCTTCCCCTTTCTGGCTTAGCTTTCTGCTAGCTGGGACCTGGCTTTGCTCAGCAGGAGGTCCTGTGACCGTGGAGGAAGGTTAGGAAGGGCAGAGCGAGGAGTGCGTGCTCGCGGCCTTGGGGAGCAGTGAACTCTTGTATCGAGTTAGCTGAACTCTCAGTTTGTGGGGTGTGATCCACAGGGTGTAGTCGACAGTGAACTGTTGAATGTACAACTGCTTCTTTTTTAACATGTCTTTTCCTAAGATGGAGAGCACCAATGAAGAAGTTGTTTTCCGTAATGTTTAGTATTCCAGTGCTGTTTTAACCCGTTAATTGGCAAGAGTTTTGACCGGGATCTGTATCCCAGAACTCTGAAAGGGTAGTTGTTTCAAAGTATTTGACTGTGTATACAATGTTAAATTATGAAACATTTAACAATGTCTCCTTCTTTTTGCAGATATGAAAACATCAAGCTCAAAGTAGAAACAACATAATAAATCTCAAATTTCGAATGTAGTGTTTAATGTAACTCTTGTACTATTTGTAAATGCTACAAATATTTTATTTTTGCATTGTTTTTATCTTAAAAATATATAACCTTTTTTTACGTTTGAAACATCAGCGTTGTACAGCCTTGCTCAGGTATGAGTACCATATAGAAACTATATTGAAGGTGGTGGGGTGGAGTACCATACTCTATCCAACAGCTCTTTTTGGTAGTTACAGTTAAAATGTGAAACATACACAGTTTCAAATTAAAAATAAATTAAAAATTGGCATATGCAGTAGTATTTGAGGAAGAGTCCCCATGATTGCTACAGATCCTGTATAGATGATGAATAAGGTTTGGTATGTGAGCAAATTCTGTTCGGTTTCAGTTCCTTATACCACATTCTTCATTGTGGTGCCTGAGTACAAGGTAAAAATCTCTTGTTATTACATAGTAACTTAAAACGTATAAATATTTTAATATATACTTTTTTTTGTAAAGAAATGATTTTTCTACTATTTGTAACAAATCTCTTAATCTTGAAAGATAGCCCCTGAAGATTTAAAAGGAAAAAGATAAACTTAGTCATTTCTCTTATTACGGAAAACATAAATTCATTGTAAATGCACTACTAATATTTAGAATTATCCTTTTGTAGTTGTACAAATCTTAAAGTTGTAAATACCAATGTTTACAGGAGACCTTTCTGGTCTTGTATTAAAACTTCCATGAGATTCATTCTCTTTTTTTTAAATCCATATGCTTTGCTTTTAGCATATGCTTGCTTTTTGCACTAATAATAACTTACCTCATTCCTGTGTTTGTAATCACTTGTGTTGCTTCCATAATGTTTTTGTAAAATTTCAATCTGAAAATTTTAACCAAAGTTTAGAATAGATGGTAAGCAATTTTGCACATATTATATGGCAACTTTCAAAATATTTATTCCAGTTAATCTTCTTAAGTGCTTGTTTGCTTTACCAGTATATTCTACCAATCAAGTTCAGTATCTCCCTTTTACTATGCATCATTTTACATTAACTAGCTAGCTGATAAATTCAACAAGCATTACTTCTAGCAATAGGTTGATCCATTCCTATGCTAAAAGAAAAAAAAATTGTTCATAGTAATGAAATGAAGGTAAACATTTTAAATGCTATTTATGTATCTATATATAAGCCTATGTTTACCAAAGTGTAGAGGAAAATGGCTGAGTTGGACAAGGTCACTAGGTGAATAGAATGAGGCACCTAAATAAGATTTATTTTAAAATAAAATCTAAATTATTTACTGTGCAATGAGGTTTATACTTTGCACTTTAATTTTTCCCCAAATGCCAAAAGACTGTACATCAAGGTAGAATTTCTTGTGTCTGCCAGTTGAATTTGTCTTAAGAGCGTTTGTAAATATATAAAGTAAAATAAATGATGTGCCTGGTTTGGTGGGAGAAGTATCACTAAAATATTAAGAGATTTAACAGCTCCCAGAGCAGATTTAATAGCCGAGTTTTAGTTACCCTGAAAATCAGGGTTGTAATAGAAGTGCTGATACAGCCTTAATTATCAGAACACATCACATGCTGAAATAGCCTAGAAAAAGTGCTGGGGACCATAGATGGCTATAATAGTGTTAGTTGTGGCACGGGAGTAGTATACGTGGTTTTACTCCAGAGAAAAATCCTGTGTTTATGACAATGACAGATATCCCAGATTCACTTTAAACAGTGTTTATATTATGAATGTATAGGGCTTTTCCTGAAGTTAACTGGCTTTAAAATACTTGTGTTTTAATGATCCATTTCATCAGGTATGATCTCACTACCAGTACTGTCTGATAACTAAAACACCGTACACATGAACTGTTAACTAGAAGAATAGAACCTGGTTTTCCTTATATAGTACTGTGAAAGAAGCCTTTAGAGAAAACACTTGTGGATTTGATTTTGTTGGTTGATAGCTGTGATTGTAGAGTTGTTATTTAAGAATAAAATCTGTTGGGTATGTCTGGGTGGGGTTTTTTTGCACTTGGTTTCACATGCTTTGCACAATTTGTTTTTCAGTGGGTATGTCACAACTACCAAAGGGTAAAACTGTGGCGTTTTCGATGAAAGTATAGTTCCCTTGTAAGTGTGTTTCTTCAGCTGACTTGACATGAGATGTCACTTTCTCTTCTTTGTCCAAGTTGGGTGACTTTGAGTAGTGATCATATGCAAAACTTCAGTTCCTCACAGTTTTACTTTAAAATGAAATTGTGGTACACGCTGTAAAATAACACTTTGTGGTCTGTTTTTAGAACTGTATTTATAACGTCTAAATCCCACCTGTTTGCCTATCAACTAGATATCAGACGAATACTGATTGTTCAATTTTAAATTCATTTGGAAGACTGTTGACATCAGCTCTTTGAGAATCTGTGTTATCCATTTATTTCCTATCTCGCTAAAGGACGTGTAACAGAAGCTGAAATCCATCAGGTGACAGTATCCGTTTTGTAGAAATGTCTAGGTTTACTAAACTCCTTGGGGAAGTTGTGACTGTGTGAGTATAGGACAGTTGTGCCAGCTACGGCAGACACCGCTACAGCTTCACCTTAAGAATGTTCTTGTGAAAGTGGAAATGAAGTGAACAATAACCTACACTTTGTGTTTTCAAAGTAATTCTAGCAATATCTTTTGAATGTAGTTTGGAGTAGAGCACATAATCATGCCATAAACTCTGAAGATATAATAAGTATTATTACTGTTGTTATTTCAGGATAGCGAATTTGACGTGAACTTAGTCTTACAGCCTGTTACTTAATGACCTCTACAAGGAAACTGACATTTTGTACAATTCAAGTTGATCAGTCTTATTTCAAAGCATTGTTTGTTCTTTGTAATAAAGTGGTTGTCTTATCAAACGCATTGTAAACACTGAAGTGTATGTCTGTTTTTTCAAAGGTGTACCTGTACAAACTTCAAATTTCTGCCCTTCTTTAGAAAAAGGGATGATACAGAGAAGAGAGTGAGTATATTTGTCTTGAGTGAGGGGAGAGGGTTTAATGATAAGCATTGTAATACTGAGTATTACTCTTCCATGAAAATTATTTCCCAAGTTACTTCTTGGTTACCTCATGGGTTTTTTTTTTTTGGTTCAGGTTCCCCAGTTTCCCCGCCCCACCTTCTCCTGCAGTAGCTGTGCTCCCGCCGTTACTCTGGCTCCTTCTATGCCTTTGTGCTGGCCTCCGAAACAAAATTTTGAAATTACTTCCCTTGTCTATACAGCAGTTATGTTGCCGCTGTTCAGAATGGGTGACAAGGAGTTTGGTGTTGCTTTGTTACAGTTTGTTAAAAAGATGGGATGTGAGTGAGCACTTACGATGCTCAGAAAACTTCTGGTGAGGCTTGTGCATGTCCAACTCTGCTCAGAATGTCGCGGTCTTAGGACAAGCTGCTATGGCATTTGACTATGGGAAGCTCCTGGGGAAATAAGTTTCTAGAAGCAGGGGAGGAGAAAGGAGCACGTGAACTGAAGGGTCTACGGGATTATTTCTAGACCTCTTTAAGATACTTCACATAACAAACTGCTAAAAGCTGTCTGCTCCAAATTTATTCCTTCCTTGTGTTCCTAGCTGTTATAATAGAGTAACTGTGGTTGTCCTATTTTCAATTACTTGTGATCCTTGCATTAATGGAAAACAAATGGGAAACCCTGAACAATCAGTGAAGAATTCTTGCATTATGCTTTTTGGTTTCTTTTACTAAGATTCTCAGAGTAGGAGTTATTTTCTCTTTAAGGCAGACTTGAATTTGCTGTATGAATTTATCTTAAAAAAAAAAAAAAAAAAACCTCAAAATTTTTTCTGAGCATTAGCTGGTTTCTGGTGTATTTTTATAACATTTTCTAGTGAGCTAAAGGCCAAGGCTTTTATTCTGTGGCTTCCAAGTTCTGACACTGAAGCATTTCCAAATTCCCAGGGCAGGGGTGGAGCAGTGGCTGCTGGCATTGTGTAAGCAGTTAATGTGTTCCTCCTCCTCTTAGTAGTTGTGAAATGTTCATTTTGGTGTGTTTTCCATTGGTCTGAAGCTAAGTGGAGATCCCTTTTATTAAAATTTCCAGAAGTTAGTTGAAAGTAGCAGGAAGATGAGCTTAAAATGGATCCTCTTGCTCCAGGAATTAGGATACTGCTCCTCCAGTGCTTCCTCCAGAGAGAGGAAATCCCCACGGCGTGCTGTGGGGCGGGTGCAGGTAGGCTGGACACTCAACCAGATCCCATCGTGAATGAACGGTGTCAGGTCTCAGCCAGAGCATTTCTCTCCTGCACCTGCAGACCTCTGCTGGGGCCTTACGCAGGACTCGTTTGGGGAAATAAAAATCACAAACCAAGCCCAGGTGCGTTGCCTGGGTCCATGAGGCAGAATCCTCTCGTCTTCCCCAAACCAAGGGGTAGTGGTTGAACCCAGTTAGAAACAGCCTCTGGCAGGTGTCAGCCCCCAGCCGGGGTCTCGGGGGAGCCTTGGCTGCAAACAGCGTGGGTGCCCAGGACTGCGGGGCTTAGTGCTGGAGACACAGCCCTGCTGCTGCCTCCTCCCTCACTTTTCTTGCCTACACATCTCCCAGGAAAGTGCAAAAGCCATTGTTGGCCATGCTGCTGTCGACAGCGGTGGGAATGTTGCACAGAGAAAAAGAACGCGTAACGGGAGACTCCTGCCTGGTAGGCAGGAGGCAGAGGGGTGCTGATGCACGCTCAGTTTAATTTCAGATTACGTGAGATGATATGAGTTTGCTCTGCTGGGCTCAGCTCAGCAAAGAGGCAGAGGCAGTGGAGCAGAAGAAAGGAGGGGCTGGGCTGCGTGGGAGAGGGGGAAGAGGAGGGCTGGGATGGGAGGAAGGCCCAAGGGATCTCTGTGAGCTAGTGGGCCTGTTTTTCTAACGCCATCCGTATGTGCCTAATGTTAGATGGTGAAAATCTGGCATCTAAAAAAGGGCAAGTGGCTCCTTGGCCTATTCCCAAAATCCTTCAAAAGCCTGAAATACTTCACATTACTTGTTGAACTTACAGCCCTGCCAATAACAACAGCAACAAAAATCTACCAAATTGGGGCTGAGCTTAGTTCGCGCTCCTTCTTTTATTGAGGGGGTTCCTGCCTCTCGCAAGCATCTGCTTTCAATAGATGACATAATTGCTAAGCTGGGACAGCAGCTCCTTAAAATGAAAATTATGGCTCAGATATGGTATCTTCAAAGAGAAAAAGAGACGAAGCATTTCAGTGTGTGCCAAATGGTAAGCAGTGTTCAGAGAGTTATTTCTGTGTCTGATGAAATGATAAAGTACGGTTATCCACACATGGAAGTTAGTTATCAATATACAATTATTTCCAAGTGATTCTTAAAAGAGGCATGCTGGGTTCTGTGCCGTCTTAGGAGGTTCAAAACCACCGGTTCCTTGGTTTTATTTGCACTCTCTTTTTTTTTTTTTTTTTTGTTTGCATTCTCTCATTTAAGAGTCCCTGTTTTTGCCAGGGACTGCTAACTGCCTTTTAGGATAACCACCTCTCTCTTATATGCAGTGCTGATAATTCTCTGTAAACAAAAAGTTACTAGGTACAAGAAGTAGCTGGTAACTTTGAGCAGCATTAAGGAGTACTCCAGATTTTTCTTTTTAGTAGCAGCTTTGTAATTATTTCTTCATTGCACTTTGCCTGAGTGGGGAGGAGACTTATATTCGTTGATGTTACACACTGTCTGCTCTGGAAGGAAAAGGTTTGGAGCCTGAGAGCAACTCTATGAAATAACTGTCTTGAAGAAAAGAATTGAAATTTCAGTCTAACAGCTTGAGGCTTCACCAACTTATGTTACAGCAGAAATGTGTTAGTAAAAAGTCAGACTATTTATGTAATTATTATGCAAAGATTGGTTACTGAGATCAGTTTCCTGTATTTGTGCTGCGGTTAGAAGGTTAGTAAGATGAAGTTGCTGTAGAAAGGTGGTCCTGAGCCATCTGAAGCAACACAGGAGTTGTCATGCCAGAGAACAGAAAATTGCTCGTTCTTGTCAGTATTTCTTTTTCTGGTGGGTACAGAACTTGATCTCACTGTATCCGCTCAAACACTCTGAACAAGTTCCAGCTGCTTGGCTTGTAAAATACGGCTTTTGCTGCTGGTTTTGAATGGAGCAAGAGTGGACTCGTCCTCTGATGCAGCACTCCCCAGGCTCTGCAGTCTCCATGTTCCCATCCTGAAGTGGCCAAGCCTGTTTCCCCATAGCAGAAATGCTTTCCAGCTGGCCAGAGGTGAGATTTTGGCTCCTTTCCCTCCTCCCCCAGTGCTTAGCTTTTCCTACTGCTGGCTCCAGGCAGCTTCCTGCTCAGCAGATCACCTCTCCCAGTGTATTACGTTACACAGGGAACCTGGGCGTTTGGGTGGGTTCGGATTTGATGGCCAGGACCAAGGAGTCAGATGCTGCAGAAACAAACCTGTGCGTCCCAGGGTCCCATATCTGCTCTCTGCTCTTCTCACCAGTGACAGGAGATGATAAACTCTGATGGGGTCAACTATTTGTCCTCACACAGGCTGCAGAGAGGAGTAGAAAATAGTATATGCTCCTCCTTTGCTGGTGCATAAAGTGGTAACTAAGTTTTAGCTGCAGTTGTATTTCAGTGACACAGCATTTATACCCAAACTGCAAGTCTTGAGTGTGCAGCCGGAAGCTGCTTTCATTTGTTGTCCCTGGTCCTGTGTCCTTCGTGTGGGAGATACTCCCATTGCGGCAGTCGTGTCTTTTCAGACAGATTCCCTGCCTTTATTTACTGAATCTTTTTGTTGATTCAAAAAAACCAATCATCATCTATAATTTTGCCTCTCTTGTTTCTGGAGGTGTTTCTAAGGACACACCTGAAGCAAACACATCTAAGTTTTCTGCTGCAGTTGTCACTGGGCAAGCTACAACCAGTGGCTAGGTCCATGCCCTACCCCACTTTAGGGAGAGCAGGGCAGGGAACTGTTTTGAGCTGGAAACAACCCTTTTTTGTTATTTTGCCATGCACAGAGAAGATGCACAGTGATCGTAGTTTAGGAGCAGCAGGAAAGTGCTTTAGTCACTGTTGCCCCAGTGGCAGGGGAGGACTCACACTGGGTGCCCAGTGATTTCTGGACAGAAGTGATCTGCACCCTGAACAGGACCAGGAGTAAATTGCTTCTAAAATATCATTTGCAATGCACTGTTGTTGATGCGCCTTCTGGGGGTGAGTACTGAGCAACCTGTTACTTTGTTAGCCAGCAACCAAACCCTTTCAGGCAGCTGTGTCCTAAAAGTCAGCTGCCAGGGCTGGTGCAGTACAGGCTGAGCCTGATAAAGTATTAGGCATGCACAGATTAGATTAGCAGCCTGAAGGATGCTCCTCTGCCCAGCAGATTTAAACCCTCAATAGTTTTCTGTCATACAAAAGCAAATCGGGTGCCATGGCTCTTGATAAATGGAACCTCTGGCCCAGGGTGCTGCAATAAGGTATTCCAGGAAATGACCCTGGCAATTTGCCTGGAAGATATCCTAAACCGGGGGAGCAGACTCCCTCCAAGCTGGTGTACGCTGCCTCCCTCCAAGCTGGTGTACGCTGCCTCCCCTCTGTTCCTGCCTCCACAGCCATACTTGGAGACTGCAATTTAATAAACTTAGTGCAGCTGGCACCAATTTGGAAACTATTGTGCATAGGAGCAAACTGTCCTCACTCCCAGGAGTATTTGGCCTTGGATGTCACCACAAGCTGAGCTAGCACTGAGTTTCAAGAGAGCTTAACATTGAAATTTCTACATATCAAGGGTCAGAGGGCACAGTCCATTATCACGCCGATTTCACAAATCAATAGGTAAACAGATCAATATTCAGTTGCTGAAATGCAATTTTCTTCAGCCTTTTAAAGGGTCAAACTGTGAATGATTATGCCAGAACCACATCTCTTATTTTCAAAGAGGAGAAATTGGTCTGTGTTTTCAACTAGGTAGGTCTTAAAACTGTATGTTAGCCAAAAGGCATCCTTCCGCCACTGCTCTTTTCACCAAACCAATTTGAGTTAAGAGTAACCACTGTCCGCTTTGTCAATATTTAATTTCTTCCTACAGGACTGCTTGGACCCTATATAAAAGACAGTACCCCACAACATTATTCATCCTAAAATCTACATTCTGGGTTTTGCTTTATGAACATAAGGAAATTCACTTCAAATTTAAGTGAAAAACTTCCCTTTCTCTACTTTACTCAGTACAAATCAAAACAAAAAAAAAGTCAGCAAATTCAGCGATTCAAAAGCAAGTTGTCTTATCACAGTAAATATAAACGAAGCAGCGAGTCTACATGACTTAACTGGAACATTAGTCACACTCAGAGCTCTGCAAAATGAGGAATTTTATCGCTATAAGCAAGGCTGCTGCCAGCTCTTATCATGACAGCAAGGTGCTGGGGAAAATACTAGCCCTGGGCTCTCCCCTTTGCTCTCCATGTTGCTTTGCGTTGAGGAAGCTCCTGTGCACATGCAGTTGTCTGTATGCTTCCTCTCCTGCTGAAGGCAAGAGAGAAATCACCTATATGTGCTTACAACATGTTAATGAGCATCATCTTGAAACTCTGCAATAGGGACCATCTACTGAGCTGACATGATTCACAGAGTATCCAGGGTCCAGTTCAAGGAAGATGGCTATTTAAAGTATAACCCACATAATTCACACTGATTTTTAGCTACAGGCAAAAAAGCATGGGTCAGCAGATATTTAGGATGTACCACTGCTCCCTCTGTGTTCTAGCTGCACCATCCAGCCACATATTTTAATGTTCAGTAGAGATCAGAACAGAGAAATAAATAAAACAGTAAAGATGCATATACACAGCAGCAAGACCAGTAAAGGCAGAGCCTCAGCTCTGTAATTAGGCCTGTAATGAAAATGGGATGTGGAAGAATGCCACCTAAATTAGCTTTTCTCATAACTGTACGATAACAGCGTTTCTGTGCTTTTAAAGACACCACGAGCACTCTATAAGGACAGATCAGAAGGATCAAGTCACGCAGAAATTAGTTTAAAAAAAAAAAATTGATGTAGTAAAATTTGCTTGTGTCATGGAAAGATACCTAGAAAAAGTCACTGTGCTTGGCCAAAGATCTTGGAACATCACTGCTATTTCAAGCAGCCTTTCCCCAAGTTCTAGCATAGGCTGCCACAACTGTCTAAAGCTCAGTGTGGGGTGATGTTAGTTCAAACAAAACATCCAGAGAACCAGAGACAGCAGTTTGGTACAAGCAGATGGGATACAGCAGGAATGGTCACTCATGGTTTTTGGGCTAAACTACTTTTAAACTTTGAGTACTTACAAACAGAATGGTGAGAACATCTATCAGTTGTTAAACAAAAATAAAGACTCCACAGTGGTTGTGCTATTACTAAAACAAATTAGGCAAGTATTTCCTCAGACCACATTTGTTTTACCAGCAGTACAGTACCTTGCAACCTTTATTAGGTGAACAGAGAGATCTGAAAGTAACAAGTGTTGTACTGTTACTTCTACGTATGTATTTTCAGGAAGTGAATAAGCAAGTTGGTTACCTGAACCTCAGCAATGAGAGGTAAAAGAAAGCAGAAAGAAAAAAGAAAACCAAAGCAGTACAAGCTCCTTTGCTCACATGGTGCGTAAACCACAAAATCAAAACACTTGAACCCAAACTCACAGAAGAGACAGCAGATTGAAAGATGTAACTAGTATCAAAAGTGAGACATGACGACCTCAGCCCCCTTTCTGCACATCCAACTGCCAAACCTCTCCTAGCTTCTCCCTAGCTGTGATCACAGCTTTTTTCCATTGCAAATTTGGGAACATCAAGAACAGGGTAGCACAGCCTGAAATAAATGGAATACAAACAGAAGGGGCTCATGTAGCGATGGTGGTATTCATTTGTACATTTAATGAAAAACTCCATTTGTTCGGTCATAGCTGCTGAAGATTGACAGACTGCCACAAAACCCAGAACATTAACCCAGATCACCACAAAATACACTGCATCTCCTCCAGAGGCTCTGCCAGCATCATACTGATTTGTAAGAAACACTGTTCAAATCTGCACATACATAAAGTTTTTTTTAGCCAAGAACTAGCTATTTCAGGCTTCCAGGATGTCTTAAGTTTAAACTATTTTTCCCTTTTTTTAAAAAACAAACAAACAAAAAAAAACCCCACACCCCAAAACAAAGCCAGCAAGAAATTATATGGCAACAGCGTCAAGGTGTGGTTTGCTTAAATTAATGACAGGTATGTGGAAAGATAATTATTATATTACATTTCAGTCCACTGCAAACAGTAAAAATATCAAAAGTCCCAAAATACAGTCTGAATAAGATATATTACTAAAACCACCACCCCTATCCTAACAGGCGAAGACATTGCATCTAACAAAATTACCCACCTGAATTTTAAAGAAACAGCAATGTTACTAAGAACAGCTCACTAAATATACAGAACTACATTATCTAGGTAGAGTTTATTGCAAAACCAGGAAAAAGACAGCAAACTAAAAGTCTGTCTTCCATTTCAGATTTGTATCACTTGTTCAAGTTTCAGCCACTCACGCATGCACACACGCAGCCCGTACACAGAAAGTCACTAACACAGTTGATTTCCCAGTCTCACATGAAACCTTAAAACATTTCAGTAAAAAGTTAAAATGAGATCTTTTACCACAAGGACTATAAAACCTCACCCACCCCCCTGTCCTTCACTACCCTTGAATTTCTAAGTTTTGGATTCTAAAAACCATACATAAAAAGGAAAAGTTATTTCAGTAGCACAAATACTACCTTCAATATGTCCAAGTAAGTCTAAGAAGAGTTAATGCAAGTGGGGAAAAAAAACAAACAAACAAAAAAATTAAGACCTCTATCACACACAGTCGGTGTTTTCATCAACACTTGATAAGCTCTAAGTCTCTAAATGTAGTAGAGCACTGGTTGGTTTTGATTAACTTTTAATTCTGAAGTTACATAAAAAAAAAAAACAGTTGTAGGAATTCTTTTGAGCTGCTATGAGGAAGAAAAAGTTTCATGAGGAAAAAGTCCCATTCAAAATTTCAATAAATATGCTGACATGTAAAGTTAGTTGAGGTTGTCATGCAAGACAAGTTACATAACCAAGACCAACTCAATCTTTGTAATAAAGGCAACTTGCATTCAAAAATGAACTTTACCCTTACAATTTTATTCAAAGGGTAAACATGAATTAACCCAGATGTTTACCTGAATTACAAAAGTAACATAATTCAATATGAAAATAAGAAACTGTCTACAAATCTCTGACAGTAATAAATTGCAATATACAATGCATACAGGAGTTATACAGAGCAACAAACTCTTGTACAAAACAAAAATACTTTAATACCTTTAAAATCCAATTTTTTTTTAAAATCATCATGAAAAAGATTTGAGTCAGAACTCGTGCCTCAGTTAGTCAAGCTTCAGGTAGCTACATTACAGCTATTTAATATACAAAGAGATAAATCTCTTCACCAGTCATTAAAACTGCCTCTTCGTTAGAGCTGCACAGCTTTTCTGTCTCGTGTTCCCAGATACAAAGCTTTCTTCAAATCATGAGAACTGAATTTGTTGAACACCAGAGATCTAGAGAAAGAAAATACAAGCTTACATTCAAATGCACCTTTTCTGAAACTGCATCGCAGCTAGCAGCCCTGAATTGTCACAGCAATTGGACTCGTATTTCAGAGCAGGGCAGCTGAAGCAGCATTTGAATTTCAGCAGAAGACAGAGTAGGGGACGGGATACAGTACCTGTTGATACGACGTTGTGTAGACCATAACGTTCTGCTGTTGGCCATCTGTAGCTATTAAGCCTGCTGGCAACTGGTTAGCTGAAAGAAAGAGCATTTTAAGAAAGTTAGATGGGAACTGCAGGACACACAGAGCCTTGTTCGATGTGTCTGTCACCATTAAATAACATCTAGTTGTAGTCCACTCAGGGACTATGGAGCAGTTCCTCTCCTGACAGCTACCACCCCACATTGCGTACAGTCAGGCTTGTTACTGAGCATTACAAGTAAACAAGTTTATTCCCATTAGCACTTAAGAAAAAAAATTCAAATTAACTTTGCATCAGATAACCTAAAAGCAAGACTGCACCTTGTTCTTCCCCTGTACATATCTGAGGTAGAACACACACAGCTGTACACTGGTGAATGGAGTGGAGTTCGCCATCCTGACCACTGGAAAAAGCGATCTCCAGCATTCAATATCCCAAGAAACCTGGAGGATTCAGAGTTTGTTCTGTTTAGACACAAGGTTAGCGCTTGAGCATACACGCGCGTGAGGAAGTCAATGAAAACATTGTGCTGCTTTATAAAATAGGATCCATCAGAGACTCTGTAATGTGGAAGCCCAGTGGAAGCCAGCAGAGATGAACAGACAGGCAATGACAAAAAAATAAAAAGGCACTGCCAGAGGCAAAGGTACTGATAGGAAGCCAAAGACCTGACACTACGCTGAATGACTTCAGCACACCCTTCAGGGTATTCATGAGCTCTGAGAATTTCATAGAGGAGAGAGGAGGCTAATAAACAGAGTAAAAAGAACTTCTCATATTTAGAGAGAAAACACAGAGAGTGATGCTCGAAGATAAACCTTTACAATAACATGCATACTGAGGTCTGCAATGTGACTCACCACCCTCACAATAAAGGATTTCTTCCTTATGTCTAATCTAAGTTGACCCTCTTTCAGTTTAAAGCCATTACCCCTTGTCTTATCACTACATGTCCTTGTCAAGAGCCCCTCTGCAGCTTTCTTGTAGGCCTTCTCTTCTCTTCTCCAGACTGAACAGCCCCAACTCTCTCAGCCTGTCCTCATAGGAGAGATGCTCCAGCCCTCTTATCATCTTCGTGGCCCTCCTCTGGACTCTCTCCAACAGGTCCACTTCCTTCTTATGCTGGGGGCTCCAGAACTGGACACAGTACTCCAGGTGGGGTCTCATCAGGGCAGAGTAGAGGGGGAGAATCACCTCCCTCAACCTGCTGGCCACGCTTCTTTTGACGCAGCCCAGGATGCGGTTGGCCTTCTGGGCTGTGAGTGCACATTGCCGGCTCATGTTCAGCTGCCCATCAACCAACACCCTCAGGTCTTTCTCCTCAGGGCTGCTCTCAGTGCCAGCCTGTATTTGTTCTTGGGCTTGCCTCGACTCATATGCAGGACCTTGCACTAGCCTTGTTGAACTTCATGAGGTTTGCATGGGCCCACCTCTCCAGCCTGTCAAGTCCCTCTGGATGGCACCCCTTCCCTCCAGCATGTCAACTGCACCACACAGCTTGGTGTTGTCAAAAACTTGCTGAAGGTGCACTCTATCCTACTGCCCATGTCACCAACAAAGATGTTAAACAGGGCCGGTCCCAATACTGACCCCTGAGGAACACCACTCATCACCAGTCTCCACTCAGACATCGAGCCATTGACCAACTCTAAATGTGACCATCCAGCCAATTCCTTATCCACCAAGTCAAACCCATGTCTCTCCAGTTTAGAGAAGGATGTCGTGCGGGACAGTGTCAAATGCCTTGCACAAGTCCGGGTAGATTACATCAGTTGCTCTTCCCTTATCCTCCAACACTGTGGAGAAGGCCACCAAATTTGTCAAGCACAATTTGCCCTTAGTGAAGCCATGTTAGCTGTCACCAATCACCTCCTTATTTTCCATGTGCCTCAGCATAGTTTCCAGGAGGATCTGCTCCATGATTTTGCCAGGCAGAGAGGTGAGACTGACTGGCCTGTAGTTCCCTGGGTCTTCTTTTCCCTTTTTAAAAATGGGGGTTATGTTTCCCCTTTTCCAGTCAGTGGGAACCTCACTAGACTGCCATGACTCCTCAAATATGATGGATGGTAGCTTCACAATTTCATCCGCCAGTTCCCTCAGGACCTGTGGATGCATCTCATTAGGTCCCATGGACTTGCGCACCTTCAGGATCCTTAGAAGGTCTTGAACCTGTTCTTCTGCTACAGTGGGCAGTTCTTCATTCTCCTAGTCCCTGCCTTTGCTTCTGTGACCTGGGAGACATACCTAGAGCACTTGCTGGTGAAGACTGAGGCAAAAAAGTCATTGACTACCTCAGCCTTCTCCATGTCCCAGGTGACCAGGTGTCCTGTTTCCTTCCAGAGAGGGCCTACATTTTCCCTGGTCTTCCTTTTATCCCCAACGTACCTATAAAAGCTTTTCTTGTTGTCCTTGATGTTTCTGGCCAGATTTAATTTTATCAGGGTTCTGGCTTTCCTAACCTGATCTCTCACTGCTCAAACAATTTCTCTGTATTCCTCCCAGGTCACCCTCTGGAAGCTTCCTTTTTGTGTTTAAGTGTGTCCAGGAGCTCTTTGTTTACCCATGTGGGCTTCCTCACATTTTTGCCTGACTTCATTGGGATGCATCACTTCTGAGCTTGGAGGAGGTGATCCTTTAATATTAACCAGCTTTCTTGGGCCCCTCTTCCCTCCAGGGCTTTATCCCATGGTACTCTGCCAAGTAGATCCTTGAAGAAGCCACAGTCTACTCTCCCCAAGTCCAGGGCAGTGAGCTTGCTGTCCACCCTCCTCACTGCCTTAAGAACCTTGAACTCCACCATTTCATGGTCAATGCCACCAAGGCTGCCCTTGGGAAGGAGCTAGAGGATCCACAGATGCAAGGGCATTCCTTTTTTCCAGCCTCCGTTTTCTGGTGGGCATCCAGGGGAGAAACATTTTGGGGATTTGCCTCTTTGCCCATACAAAACAAGATACTGATGCAGACACAAACAGAAGCTTCCAACTATATGTTCTCCTTCAGCTCTTGAGCTGCGGTTTAAATCCTTGAAGTGCAGATTGGAATATATACAAAATAAAGCTTTTAGAACAATTTCTATATATTGATTTGACAAGCTTTCAGGTTGGATAGACTCCCAACAGCTGCAATCCAGAAACTATTAGCAACATACCCAATGTAAAGACTTTGGGCCTATAGTTGTGCTAGTGTCTTACTACTACTGAACCAGAGCTATTACATCTATGTGAACACAGATTAAGAGTTTACTATTTGCACTGCCTAATCTTTTATTATGAAATTAACATAGTCATAGAAAGTTGGGTTTTTTTTTTTGTAATATAAGTCCCCTGCAATATTTAGGTTTAGTTTCTTAATTTCCAGTCAGTTTTATGAGCTTATCTTCCAGGTTAGGATAGACTCAAAGAGTCTGTACTGTTTTATATAGCCAAAGTGATCATACTGGAAGCAGTGTGCTTCAAGACCCTGAATAGGTCACTTCAGTCCTCAGGCTTTGAATTTTTGCTAGTTCAGTAGTTTACCAGTCACTTTAAACAGAAGATTTATCAGATACTTTAAAAACTGAATGTCATCAGTAGACACAACTAGAGCTGTGCTTCCTAATTCCCCTTGCATCAGCTTCAAGACTACCAGCCTATAACATTTAAAAGTCAAGGTGAAGACTACATGCAAGAATCCAGCAGCAATAAAACCAACGAAAAGTCTCCAAAACTGTCAGGCTTTAATTCACAGTATAAGGAAGAAAAGCTACAGTGAATGCATATGATACTCCTTCTGCTACACCTCTTAGTTGCCAATCTGTGGATTATTTTGAATATAAGAAATACTAAGTGTTTTAGAATTATACAAAGATGATGTTCTTCTCTGGCTCATTTCTCAAAGACGAGCTCCTCAAGTCATCAAGTGGAGTTTATTTTACTTCCCCCTCACCAACAGTCTTGCAAGAAGAACGAATGTAGCCTAAATATGTAGCTACTGGTGAGGAGAAAAAAAAAAGTTTGCACCTTTCATTACAATCTGTCTTTAAGTGTAGAGAAAAAATACTGGCACTAATGTATGCATTTAAAAATTTTCCACAGTTGGTATTAGCTATTACTAGAGTACCATAATTTATCACTATATTACTTCATTCTGACCATAAATTCTACTGACTGGGAGTTTATCAGAGCACAGATTATCCTCCAGATATCTCAAATTAAAGTCTCAACGGATCACAGGTGTAATATGTGGCCAGTCCAGAATGTATTCCTCAAGAATTCTGATGTCTAAAGGAAGTGCTATTTTTAGAAAAGCAATAGTAATAATATAAATTTAAAAGTATTACTTACTAAATGCTTCCTCTGTGAGCTCCTCACTTAGACCGTCTCCAGTTGTAACTGTTCCTCCAATTCCCTTTTCTCCTTTCATTGCCTGGAGGAGGGGAAAAGGGGGGAAAGAAATGTATTAGAGTATAGCTGGCTTGAGATTGTTTCAAGAACCCAGGAGCTCTTGGCTCTAGCCAAGGTTTGGAACTTGCAGAAGAGTCACTGTGCTGCAGCTGGAGTTTGAAATCCAAGACCCGTAAAACTCTATTTGATTTAAGAATGCGCACAGTACAAGAACATATGAAGGGTGTTTTTCATTTTAGGCATACTCCTCAGAAACAAAGCAAACTAGGAGTGTGTAGTTCTAACAAAGGCTTTCACCTTCTGCGGAGAGTCAAAGATCTGCAGTAATCTAGAAGGAGCAGTTAAGAGCATTTGCAAGAAATCACAGAATCTCAGAACTACCGAGAATGTGCAACATTTGCTTACCAACCACAGGCAAGTGTCAGCATTGTACAACTAAGAGCTGATGTTTAAAACCAAAACATTGGATTTATTTTCTCACATCACGTGAGGTATCCAGAAAGGATATTGGCATAGAAAGCCAAAGCTCCCAGTCATTTGCATGCAGTTTTACAAGTATGAAGGTTTGATGCTCTATGCTATTACATAAGAACACCTAAAAAAATAATACAGGTAGAAAAAGTATTCTCTGCAACTGTATCGATGTAGGCTAAATACTAAGCTACAAACCAGAGATAATTCACTATATACGGTACCCTGAAGACAGAACTAGCTGGAATGGAAGTTTAAAACTGATGAGCAAAACCACCATCCATCCAATTAAAACCCAATCCCACTACTCTGCTACGACAGCATATATATCTGCAAAAATGGTCACTTCATAATGAAAGTAGCATAGATCCACTTCACATTTCTCCAGAAGTACTAAAACTAGTTTGGCACTACTTGCATTTTTAATGAAAGCATACACAGCACTTTGACAGCACATGCAACTGCTACACAGAACGGGAAAAAGATAGCACACAGCAATACTTCAACTTTTAGATTGCACCTCTTGTTACTCAGTTATCACAGCAAGTGACTTTCTGGGAAGTGGAAGCTTCAAGTGCTATCAGCAAATTAAATACTACTAGCAAGTGTGACACCATTAATTTAAAAACTTAGGTTTACAGAACAAAAAGGCTGAAGAGTATCTCTACCGACAGCACTGCTAATTTAGACATATCTGCTTCACTCAGGCCAGTAAAATCAAGCAGCCATACCAACAGAAGGATCTAAATTTAAAAAAAAATTAATCTGCTTTGGGTTTTTTTCCCTTGGATTATTTTAACCTTGAACAACTTCTTAATTCAGGACGACAAGGAAGAGACGTCACTGGATAAAAATACCTTTGATTCATTTGGTT
Source organism: Chlamydotis macqueenii (assembly GCF_036417535.1). Lineage (NCBI taxonomy): Eukaryota > Metazoa > Chordata > Aves > Otidiformes > Otididae > Chlamydotis > Chlamydotis macqueenii. Next base: position 61,492,250 of record NC_141556.1, on the reverse strand, counting down.
AAATCTGGTATTCTGAGGCAAAAGAACACTAAAGTAAAGAAGCAAGCAAGCTTAATTCTCTTCAGTCTCCAGACACGAGGCAGGGGAATGAGGGACCAGAACAAAAAACCCAAGCAGAAGCAACTTCTTTTTCAAAAAGTTTAAATTGCTGAAAGATTAAAAAAAAAAAAGTAATTTTCTGATAGAGAAGGGATAAATTAAACTGTTTGGATCACATACTTCGCAATGTACTATGTATCAAAAGCAAACTAAGGAACAGGCTGAAAAAACAAATTAAAAAAAAAAACACCGCAGCAGATAGCCCTCCATGTGAATCACTATTCTGACATGAGTAAAAAAAAACTTTTTTCTTCTGTAGATGTGAAGCCCAGACAAACAATAGGCATTAGGCTAGTTCCTCAGAGGATGCAGTCTAGTACAGTTTTTATTGATTGAACCCAAAGATTGAATTAAGTATTCTTAATAGGCACCTTTAAAGAACAGAGTGATTTACTACCAGCCATATATTGGAGAATTTATTCAGTTGAAAGCTTTAACTACTTTGAATCAGCAAGTCTAACCAAAATGCTTACTCACTCCTTTTTCTCTTGATATAATGCTTTTAAACATTACATTAGTCCCTGACAATAGCTGTGAGATACTGTGCAAGTTATCCATGTCGTAGTTCAGGCCTGATCAGGACCAGACTACGCCGTCTCTCTCTCACTCCCCCCACCCTCCAAGAGAATAGGGGGAGATGATATAAGGAAAAATGGCTCGAGGTTTGAGATAAGGACAGGGAGAAATCCTTAAAGTTACCGTCACGGGCAAAACAGACTCGACTTGGGGAAAACTATTCATTTATTACTACAAACAGCAGGATAATGAGACAGAGAACAAGATAACCTCCTCCCATCCCTCCCTCTTCCCAAGCTTAACATTATCTCCACTACCTTCCCCTCTCTGAGCGTCACAGGGGGGAAGAGGGAATGGGGGTTGCGGTCAGTTCATCATATGTTGTTTCACACCGCTGCTTCATGGTTGGGGGAAGAACTCCTCACATTCCTCCCCTGCTCCATTGTGGGGTCCCACCCCTACGCCACAGTCCTTCGTGGAATTGCTCCGGCATGGGTCATCTCTTCCACGGAGCTCAGTCCCTTCAGAACAGCTGTCCCAGCGGGCCCTCCACGGGCCACAGCTGCCTTCAGGCATCCACCTCCCCCGGTACGGGGTCCTTCACGGGCTCCAAGTGGATCTCTGCTCCTCCGTGGACCTCCATGGGCTGCAGGGGGACGACCTGCTCCACCATGGTCATCACCACAGGCTGCAGGGGAATCTTGGCCAGGAGCCGCATTACTCCTCCCCCTCCTTCTGAACTGACTTGGCGTCTGCAGCCATTCCTCACAACAGGCTGGCAGATGCCTCTCAGGATCTTTTTTTACATCTTATTCACTTCTCATCTCCTTTCCACTTCTTGCAGCCGGGCTGGACCGAGTCGGGCCCAGTCGGCTGCCTGGCAAGAGGCCAGAGGGTGAGGCCTGCAAGGCCCATGAGGCCTGCGCCTCCCCCTCTGCACCTCTGCCCCCGCTCAGCTTCTTCACATCTTCTCTCCTCTCTTTTTTTTTTCCCTGTTTTCCCCTTCTTAAATACATTATCGCAGAGGCGTTATCACGGGACATTCTGCTACCAATCGGCTCGGCCTTGGCCAGCAGCAGGTCCGCCCTAGGCCCGGCCGAGTCCACTGAACAAAGGGGAGCGACTTCTAGCAGTTTCCTACAGAAGCTACCACCTTAGGCCCCCCCTCACTAATAAAACCACGACATCCATTATACAATTACAATGACGGGGAGCTAAGGATAAACAGAACCAAGTTAAATGAATGAGGAAATACCAACCTCTCTGAATTTTTGGAGATATAACTTCAAAGGTTCAACATAGCTATCAAACCCCAAGGTAGACATGGCAAAGAGAATATCCTCTCCGTTGATGGTTTTTCTCTTCTCTTGGTGACACCTCTCACTTGCTTCTGATGTTATAAAGCTGATGAATTCACTTACACACTCTTGCACACATTCCTTTGCATCCTTAGCAATCTAGCAAGGAAAAAGTATCATAAAATGATTAATCAAGATGCAAGAAGATTAAAAAAAAAAACCAAACGAATACACCAGATAATAAAGGAAACATCCCAAAACCTGATGATAAAACCCATTTAGGCAACACCTGTATGTGAGGGAACCATGAGATGTCATTACCACCCTAGGTAAGCACAGCTGCAACATGATTTTAACTTAAATTTTACTATTTCAAGCAGCGCAGCCAACTGCCAGGATCTCCTGAAGTCATAACTATGTTCTGCGCAAGCTTTTACATATACATACATCTCAGTATTGCTTACTTTCCTTACCTACGCCTTCTCTTTAAAGCTGTTCATTGCAATGTCATAGCCCACTTCCATCTTCCTTTTGACAGACCCAGCAGTTCCAACCCTGCTGCAGTACATTCCCACAAATTCAGCAATGACAAGTATTTTATCCTCACTAGATTCAGGGACTGGAATATATGCCTAGCAGCAAGCCTCTCTAATGCTTTAATATTCTGGGATAAATTTTCCAAATGAGAATTCATATGAAGAAACATATGCCCCTGGCAAGAATGAAATAAGTAAATTTGATTATGGTTTTCAGCTGGACAAAAGTAATTTATCTGACTTAAAATAACAGCAAGCATTACTCATGATTATTTGGGAAGCTGACAGGAGCCAACTGGAAGATTATAATAATTAAGATCCTTATTCTTCACATGAGAAGAACCTGTTTGTATTTTTAAAAAATAATGAAGCAATAACCGAATGTAGAAACCACACTAGTTCCTCTGATATTTTCAGACACAGAGTGAGATTTTCAGAAGTACTCATCAGCCAGCAGCTTCCCTTGCAGTTTTTCACAAAAACCTCCCTGATTTTTCAAGATAGCTCGACAGCCCATATGCTAAGTTCTTGAGAAAAATCTCATCTTGATCACTAAAAATTTATGACAATATGGACTAGTGAAGAGATTTTCACAGCAAAGATATAAATGTAATATCCAGATCTCCAGAAAGCCCTGAAGACTATGCAAGTACAAGCAGATGCAAGGAAATTATGTCTTGCTTCTATTCAGAGTGATCTCAAAAAAAAAAAAAAAAATCAGCTTTAGCTAGAGAAAATGTTACTGGGGAAGGAACTGTACTGGAATACAATAGAGAAACAGCAAGTAATAAGAGCCCTGCAAAGGTTTAAGATAAACAGGTGGAACGGTCAAACGCTTATACAATGACCAGCTCAGCAGAATGGATTAAAAAGTCTATTCTTAGAAGTAAGAAATAAAATAAGTCTTTCACTATCTGACCTTATCTGCTAAATGGTATAAGGCAGACTTCTTAAGTAATTTGGAGATTTGGGTATGTAAAGATTTGGGTGATGAAAGACTAACCATTCTCTTTCCCTCAGGATGAGGACTGGATTTTTATTTCTTCCAAAATGGTTCACTTATTCCAAATTTTATGCATCTCAATAACAGCAGATTAAATTTTGAAAGAGAGAATTGCATACAAAATATTCTTACTGATACAGGATTGCCATCAAGTCTGACTCGTTACAACAATTTCGGAGAACATATCCTGGAAAAACAAAGCTCTTGAAAGCCTTATGAAGAGCACTGTTCTGGATACTGTAATTATGGCAGTTACTAAAAGTTTTCAGAAACCTAAGAAAAATGGACTTGTCAAATCACCTCCCGCTCAAGATTTTTTTTCTTTTCTTTTCTAAAGCTTTTCTCCAATAAGCCAGGATCATCTGGAAAAATATATTGTTCTAACAGCTCAAGTTCACTCAGAGGAAGGAATAAAACTCATTAACATACTTCAGATAAGGGTATTACCTTTCCTGTTTGGGGTATGGCATTTTTCATTATCCTTGCCACATTTGCAATTGGAAGATATATATCTTGTTCTCTAAAACTCTCTTTTGAGCCATTTGTATCTTCATGATCATTCATGCTGTCCTCTGTGTCTAATGAGATAAAGAAAAGTTAACTGAAATTGTATTTGGTAGACAGCAGGCAATAATTAAGTAATTTTAAAATCTTATACTGAAGGATGAATACATTGCTTTCAAAGGTCTTAACACTGTAGAAATAATTTTTTAAATAGATGTAACACCAGGCTACCTTTATAGGTGTTCAATATAATCTTTATCATACTATGCATAGAAACATACGTGGCTCCTGAACACCCAGCATTCTTAATGTCATGTCAAAATAAAAACTGTTTCCTAGAACAATTTTTTTGTCATCATCTCAAAGGACTCAGTGTCAACATTGAAAAATCCAACCTCCACCTTCAGACTGCAGAAAAAAATGCTTAATACAGTGAGGCATTATGAATACAAACAATTGCAAATTCTTAACTTGACAGAAGGTAGCAGAGAACTACACAAGAACTGGAAGGAAATATACACACACACACAGAGAAATAGTAGTATTTACTGTTCCATTTCTTACCATCGTGAGGCTGTATCACATAGTGACCACCACCAATGTAATCTCCAGTAATTCCTAACTGAGAAGCATCCGTCGTGGAGCTATCACCATCCATCTACAACCAGAAGAATGAAACCTTTCAGATATGGTTGTTATGCTATAAGTGCAGCCATTGCTGAAAAACAGCACTTCAATCAACTTAGAACTACGAGACCAACTTATACAAAGTGTAAGTATTTTGCCATTTGAGAACAGTATACTCTCTCTCTTTACTAAGCTTTACTGACAGCAAAATAGTGAAACTCTTGTGAAGCTTCCCCAAAAATTCAACCAGAGGTGCAGAAATATTTGGTTCATGCAGCACATATATAACAACTTTGTGTCGTTCCCATGAGTCTGACCAGAACAGGTCAAGGCATCTGTTCCTCTGAACAATCCTCCAAATCTAACGCCAGCCCATTGCTCACTGAATGCTCTACCTACTATTATTACACAGACTGCATCTTTCACTCACCATTACCCTCCACCCAAATAGTTTTTGTGAAGCCCACTGACAAATTTCTCCTAGCCAGACCTCAGGACCAGCTCTGCATCCTCATCCTCCTTGAGGCATCAGTCACTCCTACATGTCTTCCAAGTCACGTCTTCCTTTGCTATCCCTGCTTCTGTCCCACCTCACTTCTCTGGGAACCCCTCCAGTGCTCCTCTCAGAACATTCTGTTGTGGTGGTCAACAAGAAGTCTTCTTCTAGAGGCTTTAGAGACTGGGTCACAGTTTAACATGTCATTTGACTGCAAGGAGAAAGAAAGAAGGCAAGAGCCAGCACTTCCCTCCCTGGCTAGGCACCTTTGTCGCAGGAGGCACCAACCACATTTCAGCTGGAGGAGTCTGAGAGACCTTCCTGCCTTCCCCCCTCCAACTGGGGCAAAACTATTGAGATCAGCAGCAGCCCTTTGCTGTCAAGTCTCAACATTTGCTAGAAGATTGACTTTGTGAACAAGTAAAGAGGTCTCACAGGGCTGCTATGAACCAAGGTTGTGGCCCAGATGCTCCTCAGGAGCCTGCGGTCTCACCAGTCAGGGATGTTGAATGCACTTCCTGCATTCCTGGTGCTGCAGAGGTGAAAGAGGTGAAGATACCTCCTATGTCCTTCAGAAGTTTGCACCTCTTTAGTGGGGACTTGCCACAGGCAAACAGCAACTCAACACATCACTGCCTCTTGCATCCACCTTTTACCACAGTACAGAACATGCAGATATATGTGCATTCTTGCAACAGCAGGTGCTCCAGGCATGTAACCTGTTACCATATTACATTTTGCCTTTTTACAGAAATAATGAATTTCCTTAAACACTATCATCAGGTGCTCGGTAGAGAGCTTAGACCTATATAAAATCATGGCAGGCAACAGTTCCACTTTTAAAGGAGCTATTTTAGCAGTACCAAACATAAGTTGAATTAAAGTCTCACAATCTTGGACATTCTTGACTTTTTTCCAGTTGCAAATGTCTTGAAAATTAGTATATTAAAAATAAACTTTTGCAGAACATTTAGCTCCCATGCTTTCAAAATGTCTTTTTTTTTTTTTCTCCTCCAAGTAAAGTTGTATTTTTGCAGTCATGTGTTTTAATAATGCTTCTTTTGGAGAGAGGAAATAATGCAAAAATTAGGAAGGGAGAAGTGGTTCCCAGCACATGCAAACTCTTTCAACACTGGCACACAAATCCAAAGGTATCTTTGAATTTGTTCAGATGCACAGCACCAGATTCACCTTTCCCCCAGATTTTCTTGCCTATTGACGTTGTTTAACAAACAGCTCTGTTAACATTTGCTTTACTCATTTGCTAGAAAAAGAGCTCTTCCATTCCCATTTTACACTTCATGCAGTTCCTTCTCTGGACCAGCACTTCCCATCCTTCCCCCTTCCCACTCCAGCTGTTTCTGAGCTGAGAAGCCGGCCTTACTAACGAGACACACACACACACACACACAGCCCCATGAGAGGTAGAACCCGGATCGATTTACTCTGACCTACACCAGCTGTGCAGGTACCTGGGTGTCTTTGGAAAACAACCTCTGCCCCAAAGGGTCGCATGTTCATTGCCCGGTGAGACCATGCAGCTCACTTCTTCCAGAAGCACTAGCCTGAAGAGGGAGAAGCAATCGTGTGCTATTTTTATACCTACCCAGAAATACGAGCAATTTAACCTCTCTCTCTAATCTGCACTTTGCCTGTGGCCACAGGGCTGGGTTTTGCTTTCAAACGTTTAGGCAACATCCGGTGCTACCCTTGCCACAGATGTGCACGTAACCCGAGCGCTGCTCACATTAGTGCTACAACAGCTGGATGTAGCCTTAGGAGCTGCTGAAGCTAAAAAACCAAACCTCTTCTACATCTTCCTCATTGTACAGAATATTACACACATGCACACATTGCCTCTTTTAAAGTACTTCTGGTCCCGTTTAATGGGCTTTGTAAAAAAGTTTTGCTTCTTACACAGCAGCTCTTTGCTTCTTACACAGCAAAGGAAGGGTAGCATTTTAAGCACTGGCTTTCCATGTGCCAACTTTCACATAAATTTGCTTTGTCTGCATTTTGCAGACTCTTTGTTGGGAGATTTAACTTTGCTTTTCAATTTTCCAAAGGGTCTGCAGTTTGCTTACTCAGCTCACTGTAATGACAATGCAAGGATATCACAACCCTGCACGTTAAGATCACCAAAACTGACATCACCCATCATTAAGAGAGTTGTGCCTCTCTTTTCCTTCTGCAATTTGAAGCAATTAACATTCTGCAGTCTGGTAAATCCCAAAAGCTACCTCCAAAATTAAATTGGGATTTTCTGGCAGTCTTGTTCTCAGTTTCAGCTCTCTGATCCCTGCTATAATTTAACTCAGAATTAGAGTCTCCACAAACTTTAAGCATTGAGTTTACTCAGCCCCAGTACTACTTTAAATGCCTTGATGTTCCCACCCGCCTCCTTTCAGTCTTCTATGAAACATATCTTCTAAAATGTTTCCTTGTTTCACGATTGCAACATTCTTCATGTTTCTGCAGTGATGTGATAATTCACTGGTTTCTGCTCACCTGTCCTGCATCTGAATCTTTATTGCCATCTGAATCTTTACTGCCAATACCCAGAAATATTATTTTAAAAACTGTCTTGCTTTCATCAGCCCAGCTCACCTTCAAAAGCCAATTCCTGTTTGAACCTCTTTGAAACCTCTGCTGCATCTGTAGACAGTTCTGGCTACATTAGACTAATGCATCCTCAATATACTATCTTTGCTTTTATTCTTTCCTGTGTGCACAACTCCATATCTACTTACAGTATGTATTATTTCAATTAGCGAGAATTTGAGTGGAAGCTTATCAACATTGTGAACCTAAAATAGCGATCAGGAAAATTGACAGGAAAGGGCTGCAAAAGAAAAAAGCAGATCTCTGTCTCAGATAAAGAAAGTAGGCACTGACAGCTTAACAGCAACTAAAATTACTTCCGTGGGTATTACTTGGAGAAAGATTTTCAGCTGCCAGGACAACCTTGGGACAGGGGATTACAGACAGTGTAACACTCTTCTGCATAATACTTAGCACAACCAGGTCCTAATCCAGGATCACAGGTTAACTCAGGTTAGAAGGGGCCTCAGAAGGTCTCTGGTCCAACCCTGCTCAAAGTAGGGTCAGCTCCCAGCTCAGAGCAGGTTGCTGAGGGATTTATAGAGTTCCATCTTGAAGACCTCCATTGACAGAGCCTGCCCAGATGCCCTGGAAGCCTCTTCCACTGCTTGGCTGGCCTTGCAGTGAGAAAAGGAGCAGCATCTCTACATACTATTCAATTAAAATATGTTTGGTGGAAGAATTTCAGTCAGATTTAATTTTGTCATCGAATTAAAATCTAAATCTAGGCATCTGAATATAGCAACGGTAATTAATATACCATCTAGTCACTCTGCTAGTATTTCCTGGAGCCCCAGGGATAACACAAACATGACCCTGCTGCTAGGGTCCTCCACAGGCCACTGCTATCCTAGTCATCTCATAATGAACACAGCTACACATTCAAGTATTACGTTTTTCATGTCAGATGTTCAAAACTCAAGTCAATCGCCACATATCTGACTGTCAGCTCAGCACAAGGCCTGTAGTACATGCAACACAAGACGATGCCAAGAAAATGAGAAAACACTCATTCAATACACTGTTGCTAAATCCCTGCTTTAAACAAAAAATAAAAAAAAAAAAACCAACCACGAAAGCACACTAAACTTTCAGTGCTTCTGAAGTTACACTAAAAAGGCAGCAGTGGGGTGTAGCATAGAACACATCTGCAAGAAGCACTTACTGCACATTGTGGGGTTTTTTTTTTGTTTTGTTTCTGCCTTTTTTTTTACCTCTAATGAAAAAATAATATTACTAGGAATATACAAATTAATGGATCCAGGTAAATTAACCTAAGAAATGTGTTGAGATAAATATTTCAGGTCAAGTACATCAAAGAAAACTCCATGATAAGATGCAAGGGAATGAACATACAGGTTTACACTGACATCTGGCAGAAAATTTTCTGGAGGATGTTTTAAAAAATATGGCTCTGCCAGCTGTCCAAAACTCAGACTATTCCTAGGATACGTCTATAATGAATTAATAAAACCTCAGTATCTCAAAATAAATCTTGCATCCTGTTTAAGAGCTCTCTTAAGAGAGCAGTATCAGCTGCTCAGCTAAATGATAACTAAAGAATGCAAGCCTAGACCTGTACTCAGTACCCTACCAGCACTGAGTAGAGAAAGGGTCTAAAATAGAATCAAAGAAAACAAGATTTTGTCTTCAGAATGGGGAAGTTATCTGGCAGTGATGTGCAAAACCAGTCTCTTGAGGGAAACCAAAGGCCTCTTGTGATTTAAGCACTTTATGTGATATTTATCCACCCTGTTTCTCCCCCAAAACTGCCACCCCTACAAAAGGGACAGCAGAAAATGATAGGCAATGAATTAAAGTACTTGGTACACTTTGCACACAGTTGTCCCTGCCACAGATGCAGGGCAGAAATGGCAACTAAAGCTGTAGGTAGCAATAACTTCAGACATTGTAGATTAATTCCACACCACACCTTATCACAAGAGATGTAAAGCTGTAAAGCAGTACAATAGCAGAGACACCAAAGTTTTATTTGAGCTTTCTGCACCCTCACTTGGTGCTCCTACACAGAAATACACAAATACTTTTAAACTGAAAATACAATTATTTGTCAATGACTTCTGGAGAACCTAATTTCCTACTGAATTTTCACCTGGCAGCAAAGCAATGTCTCCTTCAAAGAAACACTGACTGGTAAATGCATTCATGGGACATTGTTCCAGCAGATCCACAAAAACATAAAGCTAAAACCCCTTAGCATGTGCCTAGAACACAAACAGATGCTCTGCTGTCTCTCTCCATCTCAGGCTCCTCTAATCTCTCACATGCAGTGTTTTCCCCCACAGCAGAATAACATTAGAAGCAGACTGATGCTGAGAGGACGTGACAGCATCACTAAGGCTTGTTAGCATCTACGCTGTACCAGGCTCCTTCCCCTGGACCACGAGGAGGAAATCTTCCCCTTATGAATTCCATACTGGGCCTTTTCAACCTTCCACCTTCCCCCTCCACCTACCAGTATTATTAACTTCATGGTGCATCTTACAAGCCCTGATGTCACTGGCCACAAGTCCCTTCTGCATGGTTGCAGCTGTGCCAGAGCATGTGCCAGCTCCTTACTAGGCTGACTAACTGCTGACAAGGATGGTTAGCTACAACATATATGGGTGGACTAACAATGCACACATTTTTACACCAAGTGGGAGTGGATCAGTGATATGGAGCAAGCAGGAGAAACCAAGTTTACATGTCTTCTCTTCTTTGGCAGTAAACGACAGAAGCTGAAGGAAAAAAAAACTGAGACAAACGAGGCAGTTTTGTTGCTTTTGCAGAAGCTGGAAGAGGGCAGCAGTGCTGAACAGAATGCACCAGCATCCTCCTCCTGCAACACTGACTGAAAACCCCATATTACCTTCCCATATTAAGTTTTTTATGCTTTTCTATAATTTTGGGGTTTTTTTTGTGAAAAAAAAATAAGCTTATTTGTTCGTTGAACTAGCAATCCATAAATCCTGCCTTTTTCTTTTATAAGTTTGATAACATTAGTAAGTTGGTTACATTCTTCCTTCACTGTGGTAGTACACCAAGTGTGCCAAGCAGCTTATTCCTCTCAAGCAACAGGGCAAATAAGAGATTTACAAAGCTAGCTCAGGACAGGCCAGACTTTTCCGTCAAAATTGTAAAATTTGCTGACACTTCCTTTTTTTCTACCAATGTTATTTACACATGTTGTTTAGTATGCACTAAATCATGTTTTGCACTTTTTACAAGCATCCTGCCACTAACGTATCAATTTCCAAATACTGTTTTTCTCTAAAGTACTACTGCAAAACTTGGTACTGAAAAGTCAAGTTTCTTTCTAAGCAAAATTTTAAAGGTAAAGTGTCTTTACCTAAAGTGATTTAGAGATTTGCATTTTTAAGTATGAAAGGAAGAGCCTTGCAAGCCTTTTTTTAAACAAGATATCTGACTTGAGAAGTTTTCATAGTATTTCACATTTCATATCTTCATAGCACCTTGCACAATCTTTTTCACTCAATTTCTGTACACTGCCTCCCTTAATGTAATTATTACCACAAACAAGAGGTTATCCATTAAACTTCAAACTGCTGTAACTGTCAAATATTAAAGTCTAAAGAGTAATATCCAGTATTCTTGACATCTTTCAAATGTAATTTCATAGCTGTAAATGCTAGCAGCCAAGACCATATATAATCACCTGCTCAATGAGGAGCACAAGCAACTCATGCAGACCTCATAAATAATTATTCCAATTAAACCATCATGGGTCTCCCAGAGAATTACAGATGGATTTTCCCTTAATGTTATAACTGTCATGCCACAGGCCGCATAAGAAAAAAAAAAAAAAAAAGCAATCACTACACTTATTGTTTAGGAACGCTATGCTAATGAATATATATAAATACCATTTCTCCATTCCTGCAAGCCAATTAAAATCAGACTGTGAATAATGCCCAAAGCTGCTCCTTCCATTTCATCTTTCGCTACTACTTTGCCTGAGTTTCTTTTGAGAAAGTAGCAATTTTCTTTTTTTTTAATTGACAGTAACTTCTATCTATCAGCAAGATAGGTAAAGGTCACTACATATAAGAGAGCCCATTCAAGGGCTGAAATCCAGATTTCTGTATCTCTCACTGCCTGGAAATGTTCAGGTCATTACTATCAACTATTTTGCCCTCCCAAAAGCAAAATAGCACACTTGGTAGCTTTGACATAACAGTTCTTTGCAGAACACAGTATTTTTTGTTAAGCCTGGAAAAAAAACTGGTACAGCTAGAAGCTGGCTCAATTTTTTATCGCTGCAGCACTAGAGCAGGACCTTGGAAGGTTTCTTTAATCAGTGTATCTTAACAGCTGCAGAAGCATTACTAGAACATATGATTTTTTTAGAATTTACCAGTGTGATTGTGAATAACCTACACAATACTCTTCAGGATCACCAACTAGGTAATTTCTGGATGAAGCAGTGGCTGGCACGAACAGGTATGCCTGCAAACACTTGCTGAACATATAGGAGTTGTTTAGACATAGTGAATGGCAGAGTCCCATCTCTCTCCTACCTGCCACGTGTGTTATGGGACAGGCTGTCGATGCTGCTGGGCTGTGCCAGCCGATCGATCGCACTTCCTGATTTCATGCCCTTCAACGATACAACAGCAGCCAGCACAGGGGCATGAAGGGGAAAACTTCCTAATTACACAAATAGCCTCCAAGTCTTCCTTGCACCTAGCTTGATCGATGGCTCATCTATCTCAATCCCTTGTTTTCAGATCGAACAGGACAACACGTCCCCAGTTATTTAGCAACTTTATTGTTAAATCACCTCGGCTGTGGTTTCCGTACTGAACGCGGCAGGCTCCCGGACCTGCGGGGAGGGGAGGCCGCACACCGGCACCTGCCCGCTGGCCGGGAGCCTTTAGCCCAGGCCCTTCCGCAGACCTCTGCCTCTCATCCCCTCCCTCGAAGCCCCGAGGCCGGATCGGGCTGCCCGCACGGTCACCCGGCTCCTCTCACCACATCCCGGGGCCTCGCCCTACGCCCCTTACTCCTGCAAAACACCGCCAGACCTTCAAGGAAATTTCGGTCTCAACAACAACAGCGGCGAGGGCCGGGAGGCCGGGCCGCTCCAACCCCGTTGCCCGGCTCCGGGCCCGGCGAGGGGCCGTGGGCGTGGTGGGGGCCCGCCAGAACCGCGGCGGACTCCCGCGGCGAGGGGAGGGGGCTCGGCGGGCTGCGGCGTTCGCCAGGCAAAAATAACAAAAGGGAGCGGAGCCCCCTCCGCCCGCGCACGGCGAGGCCGCCACAAAGCCGCCCCCCCACCCCTCCCCGCCCGCCATGCCGCCGCCGGTAAAAGGGGCCCTGGGGTAGCCCAAACGCGGCTGGCGGGAAGGGAAACTGCCGCCGCGGGCTCACGGCGGCCGGCAGCCCGGCCCGGAGAGCGGTCGTGGGCCCCGCGGGTGCCCCGCCGCGACCTCAGCGAGCCGGGCACCCCGCCTGCCCGCGCACTGGCGGCCGCGGCCCGGGGCGGACGCGGCCGCGGGGCAACCGCGCTCCTGTCTTCGCCTCCTACTCCCCCGTCGCCCGCCTAGGCCACAAAATGGAGCCGGAGCGGCCGGCCCCGCGGACAGAAGGGGACACCGGCGGGGGCAGCCGCTCCGCCGCCCCTGCCAAGGCCCCCCTCGCCACCGCCACCACCACCGCCGCCGCCACCTCCCCGCCCGCCCGTTCCGCTCTCCCAGCCGCGCGGCCCCCGCGCCTCCAGTCGCACAAAGAGACGAGCGGCCGGTAGCGGGACCCGGGGGCTGCTGCCGCCGCCGCCACCACCGCCGCCGCCCCCCACTTCCTGGTCCCCGCGGCGGCGGCGCGGCGGCAGCGCCGGGGCCCGGGGAGGGAGACGGACATTTCATTCGAGCCTGCAGTGGAACCGGTTACCAATCATTGGCCGGAGCCAGGCACAAACCTCCAGTGCGGCCCTGGTTGGCTCCCTCCGCAAATCGGCTGTTTGGTTGGACAGAAAATGGCTGCGAAGGAACCAGTCCCAGCGCGGAGCCCCGCTTCCCGCAGCCGGGCTGCCCTCCCTCCGCGCCGCCTACCCCGCCACGCGCGCCGGCTCTTCCCCTCAGCGCGCCCCCTCCCGCCGGCCCGGCTCGGCCCTGCCCTGCCCTGCCCGCCTCCTTTATGGGGACGGAGGCGCCTGGCTGGGGCGGGGGGGAGAACAACCGGGCCCGCCTCCCCCCCGCGCCGAGGGGCGTAGGGGGCCCAGGGGCTGGGTCTGGGGTATAGTTGCGTGTCCGCAGCAAAAGGAGTCTCTCCCGTGGGGTGCGGGGCTGTTGGTGGTGTTTGTGTATCGGGGTCGCTGACGAGGCGCAGCTCTTCTTACCTGGGGCTGTGGTAAAGGAAACCCTGGCAGGTGGGGGACGGGGGAGAGAGAGGCCTTCCCGGGCCTTGTGCCCGTTCTCTAACACCGGTCACCTCAGCAGCAGGGGTTTGCTGTCAGTAGGGCAGGCACCGTTTTTATGTAGAGTCGAGGGGTGCCTCAGCCACCCTGCACTTGCATCTAGGTTCATTGGTTGAGAGGAGAACACACCACATCCCCCCATGACTTTTTCTGCTGTCCTAGGTCTTGTATGGACTGAGAAAGAAGAGGCGGATGAAGAAGAGGAGGTCAATGGAGGAGGAGGATGGCCCATGGGACCTAGGTCTGAACCAACTGTTTGGTGGAACAAAACCTTGGGTGAGAGGTTCTGCAGTTCTGTGTTGCCCCTTCCCTCTACAGAAATAAATAAAATCTCACCGCAAACCTGAAAGGATCATTTCCCCCGGTGATATGGGGCCTGAAGAGCACATTTTTCTTCCGCTTTTAGGCTTTGTTCTGAAGAAATACAAGCTGCTGGGTGAAGATGATTGTTGGACTGACTTCTCCACTGAGATTTATACACTTCTCTTATGAAGCATTTATATGAAACACTTCATAATCCACCAATCCTGCCATTTACTGGAATCAGAGAGGGATTTTTCTTCTAGGTGAAGGCAGCCAAAAACATTCCAGACACCCACCATCAACAAATGTGTATGTGCAATCTCCACAGTGGAGGTAACAGAACAACTGTATTTTCTGCAGATTTTAATAACCTATAGTCAATCTTCATTACCTGAGAGTCTTATGTATTTTGCCTAAACTGGTATGAAACTCGTGTTTCAGAATGGCCTCTGCTAGCATTCTCTTGGTTAACACCTGATAAATACAGTACATTCCTGTCCTAGCTTTCTTCTGGCATTTGGGTTTAAACAAAGCAAAACTCAATAAACCTTACGCATTTCCATTTGTTTCACATAATAACATCAGTTTCATATGTTTTGCTATATCATAAAGATTCAGATTCACTCAAAATGTTCGTGTATTTGGACTGGTTTGAGTTTAAACTGAAACATCAAATGAGACAAATTTTGCATGGCCTCAGGTTTTTACTGCAAATGCTATATGCAGCTTGATTCTGCCTCCTGGGTACTGTGAGCAGTAATTAGTTATTTTTTTTTTAAAATGCCCAGAAGATTTAAAGTAATGCAAGAACAGTCACTAACCCTGGGACCTCAGGGAGTGCGTTTTCCCCTTTATCTATTTGATAGCTTGTGTTCACTAAATATGATACCGTGACAATACACTATTCATCTTGCTGTGCAGTTTTAAGATCTTTGGATGGATTCTGTCATCTCAGCCCAGAATTTCACAAGTGTGTAGAGAGATGAATGCTGGCCATTGTGCAGGTTCTTCAGGGCACAGAGCAGACAATGCCAATTTTTTTTGAGCAGCTAGTCGATATTTTGAGTCTTTCCTTGAAAGTGTGGCCCTCAAATCTTTCTACTGCATATTTTTCAAACTTGAAACAAAAATATTAATTGTTTGTCCTGTGGCATTTTTGCTGGCATTTATCAGCGTTATGTTGATGGGAAAACTATTTACCCACTTATTTTACTCAATGTTTTTCTTTAGTGGGAACAAGTGTTCACTGTTACTGGTGACAGAACAGCACTCGGTGGTTAAACTTGTCAGCCAACTGAAGCCAGGAAGTCCAAGCCAGCATTCCCCTTTGCATACCTGTTATCTTATGTTCCTCCATTAGTAACAACTTGTATCACACAATTATCATGCAGTCTTTAATATCTTACCCATATGCTAACTACATTCTCAAGCTCCGTGTATTTGCAGCACCATGTGTTCTGTTCATACCATATGTCCTGAAAAAGGTGTATTTCAAGGTATCTGATCTGCATCTCCCCTCTGTACAATATTAGGGGTGTCTTGTGTGAACCTGTGTGATAAAATCATCTAGTATAATGCTCGTTGCTTTGTTATCTAGCTGCTTATCAGTTACAGTCTCAAATTCCCCATCATGTCATTTAGATATTATATTCTCCAGGTTGGCAGTGTGTTCCTCAAATTCTGTACCCAACCTACCTCTCCTTTTAGATCAGCTCAAATTCTGTCTATACAGAATGAGGGGAAGAATGTTCAAGAGCAAGTGGAGTAAACTGCAGTAAGATGTAAGAGAGTTTTTGTGAGGTTGTGGTCTATTTGGTGAGGCTGTCATTTTGTGTCTGAAATTTTCAGCAAGGAAATAAAAATCTTCAGATATCTTCTGTTCTACTTAGTTGATGTTAGCTAAGAAAGCTATCAAAGGTGAAAAAGTATGCTTCTTCAAACCAGAACAGATATATCAGTCTGCTCCAAAATGTGCCTTACTTGCAGTTGGGACTCTGTCATTTGGAAAAGTATGTATTTGAAACAAGAAATTACAATTTTTATAGAAATAGCACTGGATGATAGTGAGGGGGTTCATCTAACATTCTCCAGAGTTCTCATTACTGTGAAATTCTGAGTGTGACAGACTGGAAATAGGTCTGTTGTCAAACTATGAACTCTATGGTGCTTCACAAATTTATTTTCATTCTTAACAGTGATCTTTCTAATGCTTGTTATCTCTCTTTTTTTTTTTTTTTTGGTTATTCTTATTTGTATTAGCTAATCCTAATTAAAAGACACTTGGAAGGTGCTACAGAACCAGGCAGTGCTATGTGAAAAAAGATTGAATGCGGAAACCCAGAAGAAATTATCTACAGGTAATTAACCAAGTCACAGTAGGATGAGATCAGATTGAATTAATTGAAGTTCAGAACATTTCTAATTTTTCCAAGGATCAGTAGCTCTCACTTGTGTTGAAAAATTCTTTAGCTACCCAAGTGTACCTTGCTTTAGATAGTACCGCCCCTTTCACAGTAAAATTTCTGCTGTGCTTGGAAGGAACTACGTGCTCAGGTGGCCTTCATGCTGTGTGGTCCCTCAGCTCTGAAAGGGAGTCATGTACGGGGTCTGTACTGTGACAGTAACGCCTGAGCGGCAGAGCTGTAATAGTAGCCAGCTTTGATATCCACGCCATGAGGACCAAAGGATGTGTTTATTCACTGCAAACTGGTATCCAGCCAAAGAGGGGGCTGGGCGGAGCGCGATTCTGAAGTTACTGCAGCTCATTTGGGAAGTATGGTCCAAAGAGCAAGGTGCAAGCTTGGATTCAATCCGCTGGTCTCCTGCAGGTTTCTTGTATGACCTTGGGCAAATTACTGTAAATCCAGGCCATCAGATTTCAATTGAGAGGGGCATAAATATCTTTGAAAGTGTGAATTTTAATCACATTCTGCCTCAGTTCCCTATCTGCTGAATCAGTAACAATATTACTTCCCTACTTTGAGCTGAACTGTGAGTGGCTTAGATGCTAGGAGAAAAGGAGAGGTAAGAGTACCACAGGTAACAAATGACAAGTGAAGCCATTTTCCGAAGACTTCTGAGCTCCTGTGTGCAATCTCTAATAAGAGCTGAACTAATTTTTGAGCCTTTTCCTTGCCACTGCTCAACTGCCTTTCTTTCACAAGACGTACAGAAATGTAGTATGTTGAGACATATTCCACTAAGTAAATTTGATTAAAATTGGCCAAAGTTTCAAAAGTTATTGGGGGAGCTAAGACAGATAGGCAGTGCATGAATGCCTATGTCTTGTTCCTTTAGATAAAAGAAGAATAAACTTACTATTTTCACCAGTGGAACAGGTAGTCAAGCAGGTAGGTCCAAAGATAGCGCTTGAAGTTTAGATGTGCTAGTTAATCTCAGCCAGGTGGGGTTAAATGTGGCTAGCAGCAATGCCTTTGAAATGTACCTGGAGCAGAACTGACTTGTAATCAGGTAATTTATATGTTAAAACATGTCTGAAACATCCAGTGTAAACATTCCACAAGAGCAGCAAAGAACTTCAAAGTACACGTACAAGATGATGGTCCAGACAGAAATATTTGAAGGCCTGCAAGAGATCTTGGCAAAAGCCTCTAACTTGTCCATAAATAATACAGGAACAGTTGGAGGTGAAACTATAACAATATCTTCTCTGCTTTGTTTTCAACAAAGCAATGCCACAGTTTTGAGATACAATCTGACAGGAGCCTTGCTTTGCAGTTGTGCCATTATAGCCTCCTGGATAAAAACATTTGCATTGGTTTTGGCTCTTCAAAACACAGGAAAAAAATATCAATGCTAATTTTAAATAGAAAAGGATTAAATAATTTAGTGGTTTTTTTCAAAACTTGTGACAAGTAATACAAAGTATAAAATGAAAAACCTAAGTGGCTCTAGTAAAATTTTAACTTAATTGTTTGGAGCTAAATTTATGACACATTTGCAAGTGTCATTGACGTGGGTTTATTTGTTATTGTCTGCATTCAGCTGCATTCTGTGGTTGTGCGTTTTGAGTTTTCTCCTATTATCAGCTACATGTGGGATTGAAATTTCTCGGTAGCATAAGTGTGGTAAAAGATGTCTTTTTTAATTCTGCTGTGCAAGAGGACAAGCAGCTGCTTAATGGCTCTGCAGTGAAACCCTACATCTCCCATGGGAGGGAAGGTTGGGTTCCATTACAGCTCTGTTTTGGGTACTGCAGAGGGAGCACAGAAGGCAGGTCAGGCGAAGATGGGAAGTGAGGAAATGTAAACGCTTGCCCAGTTCAGTTCTGATTACAAAATTGCTGTTAATGAAAGCCCTGAGACTGTCGGTGCTGGTACACTGCATTATAGACGAGGGGCTCTGGAGGACTACAGAACTAAGTTTTGCTCTGTTTCATGAACATTTCTTTTCGTAAAGCCTGTGTTCTCACATTTTGTCTGTATGCTTGAACTGCACAACGGTAATAGATTTGATCACTTAGTTTTGCTTGGCATGACCGGAGGAATTCAGGACTTCCCTGGAAGTATCAGAGGTTTCCAGAGGCTATGGCACTAGTCAGTATTTGTAGAGGTGGTTATATGGGGTTCCAAACTGCACTGACTCAAAGGCCTGCATACATTACCACTGTGTCAGCAGCATCACTAAAACAAAATTGTTCTCTTAGAATCTGTTGCACTGGGTGGATCTTAACAGTGCCCCTTAACTGTCACTAAGATACTGAGAGACACTGTCACATTTGCAGTGTAGGCAGAGACATCGATTTCTTCTGTCAACTTAAACATGAAAGCTGGAATTCTTCTCACTTGAATTTGGCCAAACTAAGGGCTAGGTATAGGCTCACTCTTTGGAGGGGCCCATCTTCGGAAGGATGAGTTACCATCTGGCCGTGCCCGTCTTTCTCTGTTGGCTACTGGAGGAGCTTGGATCAAGAGCTTATACGAGAAGCCAAACTTTTAGGTGGCTGATATAAGGTAAGATGAATCTGAGGTTGCAAAAATGACTGGTGGTATTTCACTGGCATTAATATCCTGAAAATACAAGGACCGTGTCAGCTTTTATAATGCTAATATTTAGGTGATTTTGCGTTCTGCACCAAGAATTCTATAGGAAGGTGGCACTGTGGGCTCTTCATTTACTGAGACAGCCTTCCTCCCAGTTTATATATAGAAGGAATATATAGAAATCTTTGTGGGCACAGAAATTTTAATATTATTTTAATGATCACTCTTATAATGGCCAGAGGGAGCTGGAAATCAATTATCTCAGAAACAACTGAGGGACTGGTCCCACTGACAGACCATTTAGATTATCGCAGCTCTGTTTCAGGGTTCTTTAGCAGCAATCATGCACCAAATACGTTTGCTATAAAATATCTTTATTGAGATTTTGAGACAGAGTGAAACACCTTACATTTTATCTTGATAAAGAACATTATCAGTTAATATCTTAATGCAATTACTGTTTTTTATTAGTCATTCAAGTATTTTATAGACTTTTTACACGTTAATTGAATTTATCACAGCTGATCTCTTAATCCCAGCACTGGTAGCTTATGCAGTCTATGCCTCATAATAGTCCAGTATTGAAAACAGGACACAATGTGACAGGTTTTCAAGGCTTTCCTTTGTTCTGCAGATATTTCTGATGAGATGGTCTTTGCTGTTCCGCTTCTTAACACAGGAGTTCTGAAGATCTGCACTAAATTTTCATGTAGATGGAACTAACAGACAAAACATATTTAGTCAGTGCTTTGGTATCAGACTGAAATGGGCTTTCAGTCTCCCAGTGGCTGCAGCACGCAGACTTACCTCTGACCTCAACAGGGATTTAAATTGGTGTCTGTATCAAGGAGACATTACAGGATCCAGGGTGTCCTTCCACTGTATGATCCTGAAAACTGCTCTCCTGTGTGTGTCCTTGCTACTGGAAAAGGACAGCATGGAGATTATTTATGAGTGGGACAGCAACAGAAATTGAAATGTCAAGCGTTTTCTAAACACAGAGGAAGATAAAGTCTCTCCCCCAAAGAGCCTAAATAGGGAAAGGCAAAGACTGACAAAAAAGTATGTAACATTTGGACAAGGCATCGGGAGATCATGTTATTAATAACTGGAATGTACTGCATTTTTCTTCCATCCTCTTCCTTCCGCTTTCCATTCTTGTCATCATATTCTGCTTACATTTCAGTGGTCCAACACCGGACCTCATGTGTGTGTGCAGTTTAGTCAACTAAGAATAAATTGTAGGATAAATGAATGTACTTGGCTTTTCATAAGCCTCATAAAAAGTGTAATTTCTAGGCAAAATTTAAATAAAAAGAGGGCAGGTACTTTTTGGATCTGCCTAGCAAAAGATTTAACATGGGGAACACTGTAAGAGAAAACAAAAGAGCTCTGTGGAGAAGCACATAAACAAAGTGAAGTAGTAGGTAAAACCAGAGAGAGGATGATCTGGCAAGATAATAAAGAGTAAATCAGCCAAAAGGAAAGAGTTTTGTAAGACCTTGGAGTTCATCACAACCTGTGATGAAAGCATGAAGCCTGTGGAAAAACAAAAAAGGAGTTCTCTTTAAAATCAGAAGTGGTCTGGTTAGAGTAAGGGTTAAGAAACATAAGTTCTCAGGCTGTACTTTGAATGGCCTCGAGGTAGTGGTAGTGTTTGTGAGGAGCTGTGATAACTAATATAAGAGGTGATGTGGGCCAGTAAAATTGCGGGAGGAATCAACAGATTCGGAAGAGTGAGGTAAAGCAGGTGAAAATGAATGCTGGTCTTCGAGTTCAGCACCAAGATTCTGTTTGGCAGTGACAGACCCCTTGGTGACTGTGTGTGGTGGTTTAGCCTGGATCACCACACAGTTTCTTATTCACCCTCCCCCTACCTAGTGGGACAGGGGAGAGAAATAGGGAAGAAAGGAAAACTCGTGGGTTGAGATAAAAACAGTTTACTAAAAATACTAAAAACTACAAAGCTAACAGGATATAAGGATATTAATATATACAAAATATACAAAATGAACAATGTACAATTTCTCACCACCCGATGTCCGAATGACCGACGCAGCCCGTCCTGAGCAGTGATCACAGGAACAACACCGAGCAGCAAGCAAAAAAGGGGGAAGAGCAAGCTAGCAAGGTAGAGGGAACGATGCCAGCAAGCAAGAGAGAAGAAAAGGATGCCAAGGGTGCCCAAACGGATACCCGACAAGAAAAGGAATAACTGAAAATGATGCCCCCTCCCATGGGCAACCCCCACTTATATACTGAACATGACGTTTATGGCATGGAATACTCTCTTTGGCCAGTTTGGATCAATTATTCTGTCTGTCTTTCGCCCAGCTTCCCGCATCTGCACGTTAACGCGACCTTAACGAGACTTGGAAAGCCAGACAGTGTCCTTGGTCTCATTAACAACAACTCGTATCACCAGAATGTTTTTATCAACATTCTTCACACACAAAATCCAAAACACACCAGCTACTGGGAAGAAAATTAACTCCATCCCTGCTGAAACCAGGACAGTATCCACCCCTTATTCCATACCATTTACGTCATGCTCATAGATATACACACAGATATCACTATCTCAATCTATGAGCTATCCCTCCAAAGTCTGTTGAGTTAATTTAGTCCATGACTTTGGGCCCCATCTGTGATAGCAGTCTCTCAGGGCAGGAGAGATGGTATGTAGTTTGAAGTTGTTACATACTGCATCTGGAACTTGTAGCTGGTACCTCTGGTGCGGCTGGTGTATCACATCCATGGTCTGGAATTTGAAGATGTTGATCTCGATGAAGTTGTTGGTCGCCAGTTCTGACTCCATCACTGCTGCACATCGCTCGGTTTCATCGAAGCTTGTTCTTCACTGTTGAGTGTGATTCTTGCTGCACTACCTCTATAGAACATAAAAGAACTACAGACATGATTATATACAGTTCAAATTATTGGCTATTTTCACCTAGAATCAAATCTCCTTGAGGTACACATCGGACTTCCCCATCCTCCCACATCACCCACCAAGTACATCCAGGTCCTTGAGCGAAAGCAATCCCACGGATGGGTTTGCCTTTGCCCAGAGGAGGAATAACCCAGACTGTTTTCCCCAACATATTCCTTACATGCACCACAGGAACTTTATCACCATCTACAGTATGTAAAAGTTCAGATTGGGCAGGGCCAGCTCGATTGATGGATCCCCGAGTGTTGACTAACCAAGTGGCTTTTGCTAAATGTTTGTCCCAGTTTTTGAAGGTTCCACCACCCATTGCTTTCAGTGTAGTTTTCAGCAGTCCATTGTACCGTTCAATCTTTCCAGAGGCTGGTGCGTGATAGGGGATGTGATATACCCACTCAATGCCATGCTCTTTGGCCCAGGTATCTATGAGGTTGTTTCGGAAATGAGTCCCATTGTCTGACTCTATTCTGTCTGGAGTGCCATGTCGCCAGAGAACTTGTTTCTCAAGGCCCAAGATGGTGTTTCGGGCAGTGGCATGGGGTACAGAATATGTCTCTAGCCACCCAGTGGTTGCTTCTACCATTGTAAGCACATAGCTTACATACAATAAGCACATAGCTTACATACAATACTTGCCTTGGCGAGTTTGTGGGAGTGTGATGTAATCAATCTGCCAGGCCTCTCCATATTTGTATTTCAGCCATCGTCCTCCATACCAAAGAGGCTTGGCTTGCTTAATTGCAGCGCATGTCTCACAGTCGTGGATAACCTGTGCAATAGTGTCCATGGTTAAATCCACCCCTCGATCACGAGCCCATTTATATGTTGCATCTCTCCCCTGATGACCTGAGGTGTCATGGGCCCACCGAGCTAAAAATAGTTCACCTCTGTGTTGCCAGTCTAAGTCCACTTGGGAAACTTTAATCTTAGCAGCCTGATCCACTTGCTGGTTGTTTTGATGTTCTTCAGTTCGACTCGACTTCGGCTCGACTCTTGGGTATATGAGCATCTACGTGACGTACTTTTACAACAAGCTTCTCTAACCGGGCAGCAATATCTTGCCACAGTGCGGCAGCCCAGATGGGTTTGCCTCTGCGCTGCCAGTTGCTCTGTTTCCATTGCTTTAACCACCCCCACAGGGCATTTGCCACCATCCATGAGTCAGTGTAGAGATAGAGCTTTGGCCATTTTTCCCGTTCAGCAATGTCTAAAGCCAGCTGGATGGCTTTCACCTCTGCAAACTGACTTGATTCATCTTGGCCTTCAGTGGCTTCTGCCACTCGTCGTGTAGGACTCCACACAGCAGCTTTCCACTTTTGATGTTTTCCTACAATACGACAGGATCCATCAGTGAACAAAGCATATCGCCTCTCATTTTCTGGGAGGTTGTTGTATGGTGGGGCTTCTTCAGCACGTGTCACCTCTTCCTCTGGCAGCATTCCAAAATCTTTGCCTTCTGGCCAATCTGTGATTACTTCTAAGATTCCTGGGCGATTGGGGTTTCCTATTCGGGCTCGCTGTGTGATCAGTGCGACCCATTTACTCCACGTGGCATCAGTTGCATGATGTGTAGAGGGGACCTTCCCTTTGAACATCCAGCCCAGCACTGGCAATCGTGGTGCCAGGAGGAGCTGTGCTTCAGTACCAATCACTTCTGAAGCAGCTCGAACTCCTTCGTATGCTGCCAGTATCTCTTTTTCAGTTGGAGTATAGCGAGCCTCAGATCCTCTATATCCCCGGCTCCAAAAGCCTAGGGGTCAACCTCGAGTCTCTCCTGATGTTCTCTGCCAAAGACTCCAGGTAGGGCCATTCTCCCCGGCTGCAGTGTAGAGGATGTTTTTCACATCTTGTCCTGTCCGGACTGGCCCAAGGGCTACTGCATGAACAATCTCCTGTTTAATTTGTTCAAAGGCTTGTCGTTGTTCAGGGCCCCATTTAAAATCATTCTTCTTTCGAGTCACTTCATAGAGAGGGCTTACAATCATACTGTAATTTGGAATATGCATTCTCCAGAAACCCACAACACCTAAGAAGGCTTGTGTTTCCTTTTTGTTAGCTGGTGGAGCCATAGCTGTTATTTTGTTGACCACATCCATTAGAACGTGACAACGTCCATCTTGCCATTTTACTCCTAAAAACTGGATCTCTTGTGCAGGCCCCTTGACTTTGTTTTGTTTTATTGCAAAACTGGCTTTCAGAAGGATTTGGATTATTTTCTCCCCTTTTTCAAAAACTTCTTCTGCTGTGTTGCCCCATACGATGATGTCATCAATGTATTGCAGATGTTCTGGAGCTCCACCCTTTTCTAGTACAGTCTGGATCAGTCCATGGCAAATGGTGGGGCTGTGTTTCCACCCCTGGGGCAGTCGATTCCAGGTATACTGGACACCCCTCCAAGTGAAAGCAAACTGTGGCCTGCATTCTGGTGCCAAAGGAATGGAGAAGAACGCATTGGCAATATCGATGGTGGCATACCACTTGGCTGCTTTTGACTCCAGTTCATACTGAAGTTCTAGCATGTCTGGCACGGCAGCACTCATTGGTGGTGTAACCTCATTTAGGCCACAATAGTCCATTGTTAGTCTCCATTCTCCATTAGATTTTCTCACTGGCCATATGGGACTGTTAAAGGGTGAGCGGGACTTGCTGATCACTCCCTGGCTCTCCAGTTGACGAATCAGCTTGAGGATGGGGATTATGGAGTCTCGGTTGGTGCGATATTGCCGCCGGTGCACCGTGGTAGTAGCAATTGGTACCTTTTGTTCTTCAACCTTCAGCTTTCCCACAACGGAAGGGTCCTTTGAAAGTCTGGGCAAAATGGACAGCTGTTTATTTTTCTCTGTCTCCACAGTGGCTATACCAAAAGCCCACCGGTGCCCTTTTGGGTCTTTGAAATACCCACTCCTGAGGTAATCTATGCCAAGAATGCATGGAGCATCTGGGCCAGTCACTATGGGGTGCTTTTGCCACTCATTCCCAGTCAAACTTACTTCAGCCTCCAATACAGTCAGCTCTTGGGATCCTCCTGTCACTCCAGAAATACAAATGGGTTGTGCCCCTTTATAGCCTGATGGTATTAGGGTACACTGTGCACCAGTGTCTACTAGAGCTTTATACTTTTGTGGGTCTGATGTGCCAGGCCATTTAATCCATACAGTCCAATAAACTCTGTTGTCCCTCTCCTCCACCTGGCTGGAGGCAGGGCCCCTCTAGTCCTGTTTATAATATTTTCTATTTACTTTCTGTGAATATGAATCAGAAGTTCCTTCCATAGGATCAGAGGTGAGATCATCCCTTCTACGCTGTCTGGGGAACTGCCCACTGGAGACTGGAGCAGCAAATTGCCTGGAAGAACCTCCCTTTGTGATTGTTCTACCTCGCAACTCACGTACACGTGCCTCTAAGGCCGAGGTAGGCTTTCCATCCCACTTCCTCATATCCTCTCCTTGGTCACGCAAGGTAAACCATAGGTCATCTCGTCGGGTGTACCGTCTCCCTTGAGCAGGAGGAGGATGAGGTCTTCTTCTAATAGCTGAGATATTAGTCCGTGCAGGTAGGGAGCAAGAATCTTCGAGTTTTTGACACACCTCAGATAGTTTTTCTAACAGTTTTTCAAACTGGCTTTCAGATTTCTCAGTCAGTCTTTCTATAGCTGAGACACAGGCCCGCATCGGGGAAGAGAGATTGTCTTCATATTGTCGGAGCTGGTTAGCCACTGCACGTACTGGTGGCATCTCATCATCTTTCCAACTCATTGCTGCCAGTGAGTTGGCATACGATGATGGTGCACTCTGTACAAATTTCCGCCACATGGGTCGGGTGCATTCAATTTCATCTGGATCTACAGATGTCCGTGGGTCATCCAGGTTATGATAAATCAGCTCCCGAACAGCTAATTCTCTCAGAAACTGGATACCTCTCTCCATGGTGGTCCACTTGCTTGGGTGGCATACAATATCTTCCTTAAAGAAATACCTGTCCCTCACACCTGACAGGAGTCGCCTCCAGAGGCTGCAGACTCTCTTCCAATTGCCCTGTCAATGGCTGCTTCCCTAGACAGAGATCCCAGCTGCCTGGCTTCCCTGCCTTCTAATTCCAGGCTACTGGCCCCTCTGTCCCAGCATCGGAGCAACCAGGTGACAAGTTGCTCACCTTGATTACGGCTGAAATCTTTTCGCATATCTCGCAGCTCACTCAGGGATAGGGATCGGGTGACTACCTCCCCTTCTGTGTCTCCCTGATCATGTGATGGGCCTGGTTCATCATCATCTTTCACTATGTGAACTGATTTTTTGGTGTATTTCTTATGTACAGGGGCAACTGATACTGGTGTAGATGATTAGTTTTTCGGTTTCTCTTTGGTACTGCTTGCCGAGGTTTGAGTAGCCACAGTGTCTGGCGTGGGGTCTGAAGCAATCGCAGTGCCCATAGCAGGGGCTGGGGTAGCTGCAGCGCCTGCCGTAGCGGCCGAAGTAGCTGCAGTATTTGTAGCAGCAGTTTGAGTAGCCACAGTGTCTGTTGCGGGGATTGGAGGAGCCATAATACTTTTAAAAAACTGTTTAAACTTCATCAATATCAAGATCTGAGATAGCTGCAAGAGACTTGTCACCATGAACACGGTGGTAGGGGTATCAAAAGGGTATTCAAAATTCTCAAAAGCTGTTGAAATTAGCTTGGTGAGGTGGGGAAAGCTGTAAACAGATGTTCCCCCCGCGGCCTGGCTTCCCGGAACAAAACAACAGGTATAGTTCCAAACAACACCCACAAGATGGCTCCCGAAATACCTGGGTGGAGCTGCCTCTGCCTCCTCGCTCTGCACACTGCCCGCCGCCATTGAGTACAGATATGAAAATGGTCCCGTTACCAGCAATCTCACTAAACAAATCAGTGCCACATAGCACAGCAGAACGATACCTTTGATCCAACACACATCATTGATAAAAGGTGCACAAACACCGACAAACAGAAAGTACGGCAAGTAGGGTGCTATCCAATACAGCTCTAAAAACAACTGTGAGAACAAATAAAACAACATTGTGCCCAGCGATGACCAAACCGGCTTAATGAACACTTGTAACAAATCTGTTTTCAACACACTGTGTTCAAACCTGTCCTTATCTCAACCCTTCGGGACTGACCGGGGCTTGAACCTTGGATCCTCAGACTAAGGTCCGATGATCTCACGACTGATCTAGTGAGGCCCCTTTGAGCCCCACGTTGGGCGCCAAAAAGACTGTGGTGGTTTAGCTTGGATCACCACACAGTTTCTTATTCACCCTCCCCCTACCTAGTGGGACGGGAGAGAAATTGGGAAGAAAGGAAAACTCGTGGGTTGAGATAAAAACAGTTTACTAAAAATACTAAAAACTACAAAGCTAACAGGATATAAGGATATTAATATATACAAAATATACAAAATGAACAATGTACAATTTCTCACCACCCGATGTCTGAATGACCGACGCAGCCCGTCCTGAGCAGTGATCACAGGAACAACACCAAGCAGCAAGCAAAAAAAGGGGGGAGAGCAAGCTAGCAAGGTAGAGGGAACGATGCCAGCAAGCAAGAGAGAAGAAAAGGATGCCAAGGGTGCCCAAACGGATACCCGACAAGAAAAGGAATAACTGAAAATGATGCCCCCTCCCATGGGCAACCCCCACTTATATACTGAGCATGACGTTTATGGCACGGAATACTCTCTTTGGCCAGTTTGGATCAATTATTCTGTCTGTCTTTCGCCCAGCTTCCCGCATCTGCACGTTAACGCGACCTTAACGAGACTTGGAAAGCCAGACAGTGTCCTTGGTCTCATTAACAACAACTCGTATCACCAGAATGTTTTTATCAACATTCTTCACACACAAAATCCAAAACACACCAGCTACTGGGAAGAAAATTAACTCCATCCCTGCTGAAACCAGGACACTGTGCTTACTTAAAACTTTTAAGTGATTTGGGATAATTCTGATTTTTGAATGCACTGGTTTTCAAACTTATGAAACATCTCAAAGTAGAACTTCATTTTTTCCATTGATCCGGTAGATCTTCACCACAGCAATGCAAGATAATTTTCTTTTCTTAATGAAAGGAAATGGGATTAGAACATAGTTGCAAAACAGTAAGCAAAATGAAGCATTATGAACAATGTAAAGAACAGTAACAGCACTCCCAGGTGTTTTTTTAAACTCGATTTTCCTCAGATTGATTGGATTGCCAGCTGGTAGTCCCCATTTAATGAAAATATTGAGATGGGGTTTGGTGGAATGGAGTTCCTTCCCTAAGCTTGTTCAGCAAATTATTTTAATAACTTTAGTTCTGAAGCTATAATAATCCCCGAATGCCCGTGATAATTATTATCCTCATTATCGTCATAATTTTTGCATTTATAGATATCTGTATTGAAGACATCATTTCTAAAATCTCAGTGATCATTCCCACAGTGAGTTCAGGGACGTTTTTCCACTTACAGTCTCAAGTTTAGTTGTATTTTTTTTTTTGGTATTAGAAACTCCAGTTGACACTGGAAAGGTGCTGCAGGTTGGAAGAGTAATGCAGCACCAGGAACAGGAGCTGCTGAAGTCCTCTGTGCAAAAAAAAGCTGAGGACGGGGAAGCGATGCCTCTTACACCTTGAGACTCAACGTTATTATCCTGTTCTCTTTCTTCCCTTTTTTTTTTGTCCTTCGTTGTTGCTCATTATGGCAGAGCACTGAGAGCCGATGTGGTTGGGGTCCTGTTTAAAAGCATTATTAAGATAATCACGGGGTTATAGGATAAACAGACATGACATTTACATTCTGCGCTGGGGGACACTTAGCATGAATGACTTATGCAGGACCACGGAGCAACCCGATGGTCGCATCAGGAATCAGACGAAGAGCTCCCAAGTCTGTCGCGTGAATTTGCATTGCCTTCACACTCGCGCAGCGTACAGCCCAGTAGTCAGTCTGTGCAACTGAGGAGAAGTTCCATCCACCAAAAACATTAACGGTTGGTTTAGGATCTTTTTAAAACCTTTCAAACAAATGTCAGTATTTGCTGTAAACGAGAATACCGATCGGATGAATTGCCGTGTGTGGTGTAACAAGGCACACGCTCCTACATGAAGAGTGAAGAAAGCCCAAACTGGAGCTGACAGTAACAGCAGACATTTGTGTGCGCGTTTGTTGGTGGTTTATAGGGTCATGGCTTTCATCTTACCCTGTCTGTTTTGTCGGCTGATGCCAGAAATCCTTCTTGGCAGGCACTCCTCTCGCCACATATTCACGTGAAAGCCACCACAATGGTGCCACGACCTGGGTAGCGCTGTAAGATAACGATGATAAATAAATCTCCGGAGCCCAGAAGGCAGTGGTGTGATAAGCCTCACCAGACTTTCTGCCTTGCACGGTTTGTCTTTCAGTTAGAGTATCTTCTTTGTATATATAGATTTCTTACCATGAACCATCGATTGTGAGAAAAAAAAAAAATTTCCAAAACACCTCCTGAATGCTTTTCTAACGCCAGCACCCCTCAGATCGCAGCAGGCGGTGGGAGCCGGCAGCCACCTCACATCGGCCGGGCAGGGTCAACGGAGGGCGAGCTCAAGGCTGCAACTCGCCCGCTCGCCCCGGCCCGGCCCGGCCCGGCCCGGCCCCAACGCCCGCCTTCGCCGTCCCCCCGCCAGAGCCGCCAGGGGTCGCGCCAGCGCCGGGGCTGGGTTTGCTCCCGCGCCGGTCGCCATCGCGACGAGAGCCGGGCTGGGAGGCGTGGCCGCCAGGGGGCGCCGCCGTAGTGGGGGTGGCTGCTGCGCTGCAGCGGAGCTGCGCGCTGAGCCCGCGCCATGGGCAGCGCCCCGCGGAAGAGCGGAGCCCTGCGGCAGGCGCCCGGCGGCCCGGAGCGGCGGCGGGCAGCAGGTAGGCAGCTAGGCGGCTGCCGGCGAACTGGCAGGCACCTGCGTGGTGGGGTCGGTTCGCCCCGAGGCGGTGGGCTCCCAGTGCGGCGCTGCGGGAGGGCGGTCGGTCGGAGGAAATCACTTTAATTTCCGGGTAAAACACCCGCGAGGTCGGAGCAGGGCCCAGCCGGGCCGGGCCCCCCTTCCTTGCCTTCAAGTGGGTCTTCTGGGGACGGGAGTACCGCGTTCAAAACACCTCTAATGTGCCTTCAGCTGGCGTGGCCGCAGACCCGACCGCGCGTGTTCGTTCCGTGTTTCCAAACACAACCTCTGACGCTTGGTTTTTCTCGTGACCTGGCTTTATTTGAGGCCAGCGTAGCTGGGCAGGACTGTACGCACCGTCTCGCTGACAAGAGCGAGGGGAGATGCCTGGCCGGAGTCAGGGTGCGGGGCCCTGGCCCTCAGGATGCGCAGGCAGCCGCGATGGGAGCAGGGTTCCCACGGCCTGGGAACCTTCCCACGGCCTTGTCACGGCTGTTGCCTGAAGGGAGACCCTGGCTTGCGTGAGTATGCGCTGCGGAGGGAAGAAAATTTGGAGTTGGGTGGGAGCTGGAGAGCCTGCTGGTCCACGGAGGTAATTTCTGTCTACCGGGATGGAGGCGCATTGCCACAAAAGCAACGGGGAAATTTGAGTTTCGGCTTGTCCGCTTTGTACCTCTTTGGAGTCAGAACTTCAGTCTCCGATGCTCTTTGGATAGAGTATTAACTGTGCTCTCACTGGGTCAATAAAACCCGATTAAAAAAAGAAATAATGGGCTTGAAGTAATGAATGCCTGAAAATTAACCAATGCTTACTGCTGGCGCTGCACAGCAGTTCTGCGTAGATGTAAACGCACTCTTAGGATGTAGGATTTCATTCAGCATCTACTACTGGAGGAGTGTTTTCAGCTCTACCAAATCCTTGGGAAAAGGGTCCATTTTGGAAGGTATTTTTAAATATCCAATAATCAGACAACAGCAAAGCTAGAACACCTTGCTAGCTTAAAAATAATATATAACACTATATATTGACAAACAGAGAATAAAGATGCCAGTGTAGTAACAACTTGTTTAAGGCGGGAGCACAGTAGGAGCTGGCAAATACAAAGACAAGGTTTATAAGAGTTAAAACTCATGGAATAGGCTTATCGTTATGGCTCCATGTTGCTTAGTATTTTTCAGTTACACCAACGTAAAATCCTCCAATCTGAGTTAAAGGTCTGGCACTGGAAGCACTGGATGTTCACTGACCCTAACAGGAAGGATTGGGAAAAAAAGAAACTCTCAAACCACTGTCAAGAGAGTCCAGTTGTCCTTGTACTTTCAGGGCAGTGCAGTGCCCTGAGACCAGTTTGGGTTTACCGACAATAGTTCCCTTACCTAACACTGGCATTACCACATTAGCATTTAGAAATACCCAATTTCGCTTTAAATTAGATACTGAAAGCTAGGCAGGTATGATAGCGCAGAGATTGAGGCAGACTAAACTGCTATGGAGTTACATCATAGTCCAGAGGAACCAGGTTTGAGTGTATCTGCTGACACTAACTCAGAAGGGAAGCTTGCATCTTAACAACCTTTTTCAGCCTTGGGAAGCTGACTCATTTAGGCTAAAAACTTGAAAGAGCATATTGTTTGGGCTTCGGTTTATATGCTCTGCTGTATCTTTGGTTTTTCAATTTAAGACATTGCTACTCCCTGCTGCCCATTCTGCAACTTTGGCAGCATCTTAAAGTATTTCTCCAGGAAAGCTGGTTTAAACTGTGACGTCAGGGTTTATATTGCAGCATCTAGGTGGCTTTGCTTCTGGAATGGTCACATACCAGTGGATTATTATCTCAAACCCAACGTCCGTTTCCTGAAGGAACAAGTCAAATTTTTTAATATTCATCCAAGGACAAGAGATGAGGAGAGCTGCAGGTGCTATTGAAGAGGTTAAATAGAAGATTAAAACAAAATAATTACAGAAGTTTACTTAACAACTTAAACATAATTCAAATAAGCTAATTATTCATTTTTTAACTGACTCTAAAACATGAACAATTTTAAATTAACCTCTTTCTATAGTTAGTCATGCCAGATAGTGGTTTTTTTAATTCTTTTATATCTACATAGATCTCTTGGACAAGGCATATTTAAACATGTGTGTAGTAGGAGAAAGAAATTGGGCCATTCCTAGCTGTAAGAATTTCTTAATTACTCGCTGGATCTATTCCCACCCTTCCATAATTTTGTCAATGGGAATAATAAATTCAGAGCTATTAATTCACTTTAAGATCTAAAAGGATGTTTAAAAAAGCAAACAGTTGCAAGCTGGTAATGAGCAAAACTGGCACGGAAAATTATGATTAGCACAGGAAAAAGTAAAAAAGATAAAGTGCTTATATATATTTTGCGTAACATAGCTAGTAAAGACATTCTCTTGTCCTTAGCTTGTGATTTCAATAAGGTTATCCTACAGTCTTCAAATAGCATTCCGTTTACTTCACCAATTGCATTTTGCATATGCAGTATTTATGACATTTTGTGAGTGTAAAAGTACGAAAATTGGAAATCAGTCAGAAGATAATGTTTTTCCAGACTTTTGCTTTAGTTTTCTGTATTACAAACGTATGTTTTACTGCAAAAAGGATTAATGAGAAAAATCAAAGCTACACAAGAGGGGGATAAACTTGCACATCTCGGAAGCTAGCCTGGATTGCTGCTTTTCCTTTATAAAACATATTATTTGTTTCTATGGGACTCTACCTTGGTATCACCTCAAGTGCTGCTTTTTTTCCCCTAGATCCTCATGCTAGTTGAATTTTACGAGCAGCTGTGTTTTCAGTTCAGTTTGACTTTCATATACGTTGAAGTTGCTTGGCTCCTTTCAGGACTGGGCACTCAGAACACAGCACACGCTCACTGGTGGAAAGTAATAGTAGATTTGGAATGAAATTTGGGTTAGATTCTACAGAGTGAATTAACAAAGTATTGTTAAAATAATTTCTCCTTATTTGTAGTGCTGATATGAGTGCCTCTGAATGCGGCATAACTGTGAGACAGAACAACAGGGGATCCACTTTGGCGATCCTAGTTCTGTGCTGGAGTGCAAACACTGAGGGTGATTAAGTTGTGTCGACATTTATATGTGGTGAGTATGTGAGTAATGAGGCCCCAAATATGTTTATTTTTGCAGTATTTCCTGCAAATGTTTTGACCATGTAATTTACATGTGAACTGCTCAGGGGTAACAATAACAGATGTGTCATAGCACTCTTTGTGGAGAAAAGTAGAATGGACTTGACTCCATGGCGTCATGGTTGCCCACGTTCTTCCTCTACCCTTGTTTACAGTTATGCCATCCCCTTGATTTACAGTTATGCCGTGCCCCTGTGAATGGGAACAGTGTTTGGCCCTCACAACGTATGGTACTCATCTCCTTTTTTCCAAGTTCACTGTTGTTTTGCTATTTTCAAGACTTCCTTGAAGCTAAAACTTCACTGCTTGTTCCTGTCTGAAGGTTGTTCTTCCATTAAGCCCATCTTGGACATCCTTTGGTAGGGCATCTTGCTATCTTTTTGGTTGTGCTTGCAGAAAACAAAACAAATACCAGACAAAACCATGCACTTTGGCTTGTTCAGTATGTTGAACTGGTAACTTACTGTCCTTTTTCTGCTGGTTTAAACTGGATGCACTTCACTTCTACCTCCTGAGAAAGTTTTATCTTTGGTGCCTCCTCTGGTTTTGATACCTCGTTTTTGATAGCTGCCTGTTGTAATGCAGCTGCCTTCCAGTTTGTAGCATCTTGACTCATCTGTTTTCCTGTGAAATTCTTTTTCAGTGTTTGTTCAGGTTTTTCTTCGTTCATACTTTTCAGTAACTTCATTTTTTGAATGTGGTGCCACATTGTAGGTCTTCCTCACAGAGCCATCCTCTAACTTGCCAAGGTGTATCTGATACCATCTCTTTTTCCTCCTCTTCAGCTTGGTGTTACTTTCTGCTTTTCTCCCCAAAAGGTCACAGTTGTTGCTTTCCTTAGCATATTGCCTTCCCTGTATGAACGCTCTGTGCCTTGCACTGTTGTCTTTGTAGCTGGACTCATTGGCAAACCCTGTGGAACTGTGCAACCCCCAGTGATTTGTGGCTGTTACAACCCATCTGGCCCAGCACTTTTATTTGCACAAAAGAGACACAAATGCAAAGGGAGGAAGTAAATCATGCAAATACTTCTATTTCCATAGGAAATATTAGTAGCTTAGTAGTTCTAAGCTTTTCTTTAGAATCTGCTAACAGACTGGTTTTACGTAGTGAACTTGTATGTAGCTTGGTTTCATCTTCTGCTCTAGCAGACTCGCCTGTTTCCTTTGTTGACTCAGTGGCTGGAAGAAGAAAGTGTTGTTTGGCGTGGTCACCTGGCCAGTGTCCTGGCGTTGCATCCCCAGTGTGCTGAGAAGGAAGCTCTTAACTTCCCTCACTTCTCCACCGTTTGCACAGCCTGACACAAAGACAGGACATGTCCGTAATTCTGTCTCACAGAAGCATAACGTATTTACTGCTTTCCACCCGTCTTTCACAACCGTTTCCAGCTAGACCTTTGTCGGAAGCTGTATGTGTCAGGTTGGTTGTTGGTATCGCTCAGGTGGCAAGAGGGTTTGGAGAGCAGTGACCTGTTAGGTTACTGTGCTTCGCTCGCCTCGCAGAAATGCTCTGTCATTGTTTGCTGGGCTGCTACAATCAGGATTAAATTGTTCCGCCCAAGGCCTTTTGTTTTTCAAAGACAGGAAACTTTGGTTCCTCTGGACTAAAATAAGTTATTTCCTGCCCTCCTTCCGCCTAAAAAAAGTGCTGCTTGTGGTGGGGGTAAAAAATCACAGGCTTGTAAGCCAAATACTCAGGTAGTTTTCACTGTGCAGTACCTGCCTTAAATTTCATGCCCATTCTGGGAGAGTGCTTGCAAAAAGCTTGTTTTCCTTTAACCATGTTTGCTTTTAATACTGGCTTGTTTGGAAAAAAAATCCTGATTGTGTGTGAGCTGTTTTCCACCGGTTTTTTATGTTCTCTGTGACTCAAACGCAACCCTGATTACAAAGAGACATGTGGGGATGAATAAATTGTTTTAGTTGTGGTAGAGACAATAAAGGCATGGCCGATGGTGGTCGGGACTAATGAATGGCACCAGCACCAGGAGATCCTGTTCCAGCCCTACTCAGCACTGTTTCACCTCTCTGTGCCTTGGGTGCCACACTTTTTCAAGTCTGGTGGGTGATACTTCCTCCTCTTGTCAGAGAGTTGTTTATTTACTGACCAGGAAAAAAGAAAAAAAAAAAGGTAGCACCAGAGTATTAATCACAGTTTATGGGAGCCACAGGTTTGTGTTGGCCACAGGAATTTCAAGAAATGCATCAGGAAGCTCGGCTTTTTCAGGTCATCCTAACTGAAGGGTGGCACTGTGAGCATGATACACCTGCAGGTAGTCATACCAGAAATGAGCTTCCTTTGATTTGGATTAGACAAAGCATTATACTAATATGGGTAAATCCAAAAGCAGCTGTGACTTTTGAAGGAAATAGGCAAAAAATCCATGTTAAAAATTATTGGTATTGTAAGGTGCTGTTTTCCGTAAAGATTGCATATAAATATTTATAGGCGATGTTGCAGCTTTTACGACAGTTCTAGAGGCAGAGAAGCTTTCTGTTAAGTTTAGAAATGAAATAAAATGCAACATGGAAGTGGTCAATGATACCTAATTAATTTAGCATTACTTGCCTTTTTACTGAAGAAGAGCTAATCTGAAGTTTACCTTTAATTTATA
The DNA here is from genome assembly GCF_036417535.1 of Chlamydotis macqueenii. Taxonomy (NCBI): domain Eukaryota; kingdom Metazoa; phylum Chordata; class Aves; order Otidiformes; family Otididae; genus Chlamydotis; species Chlamydotis macqueenii. The sequence goes on along the minus strand of NC_141556.1, from coordinate 61,456,170 downwards.
CAGCTTGTTCTGCTTAAGCCTGTAGAGTTTGTATTGTAGGTGTTCTAGAAATATTTGAGGTCAGCATGTGACGTTTTGCTCACAGAAAACAGCCCTATTAATGCTAATTAGAGCACCCTGGCTAATTCCTGTATGGTTTACTGTAAACAATTACATAAGAAAGGAGTAAAGGCTGAAGATTTTCTAGGACAAGCACCGATTATCTGATAGCGCTGAGGGCTTTGGTTGTGTGAGAGCTACTAGGAGAATCTACCAGAAAGCCTGGGTCTTGTTGGAGTGGGGTTTCCAGCTCCATAATTATTATGGCAGAAGCATGTCTTGTAGGACTTCTCATAACAAGCCAAGGAGTACAATGATGCCCCTGTTGAAATCAGTAAAGCAGAAAGATGGGGAGAGGCTGTTCAGTACGGCCTGTTGTGATAGGACGAGGGGTAATGGTTTTAAAATACAGGGAGGCAGATTTAGATTGGATATTAGGAAAAAATTTTTTACAGTGAGGGTTGTAGAACACTGGAACAGGTTGCCCAGAGAGGTGGTGGATGCTCCATCCCTGGAGACATTCAAGGCCAGGTTGGATGAGGCTCTGAGCAACCTGAGTCCCTGGTTCTTGCAGGGAGGCTGGACTAGATGACCTTTGAAGGTCCCTTCCAACCCTAACCATTCTATGATTCTGTGTTATGGTTGGACTATAGTGGTGGCAGCATGAATAGTTAGAGAAGCAAAAGGAAAAGAAATGCCTAGATGTAGGAATTACTTGTTTGGCTGGGAACTAGGAACTGAGGCCAATTTCAGAACTCCTGTTGCCAACTATCAGGATGTGACATGTTATAGGCTTGAGTGCCTGGCTGTGTAGAGGCTGAGAAGGAGGTGTTTTGGTGTTAAGCTTCTTGACCTACATTGGAAACTCTTCTCATTCTTCGTGGATGCAAAGGTGGCGGATTGCAGCCTGCTCCCAGCGGGTCAGCGCTGACCCGTCTCAAGTGAAAAGCAGATTGGAGGATGTTGCTGAGTCAGTCCGTAGATGTTCATTAGAAAACTGAGCTAAAAGAGGTGAATTTTGTCACTTAAGGACTTTATATGGATGGGAGCTTTACCATTGGGGACAGAGAGCTTTGAATTAAGGCCTCAGATGACATTTGAAAATTTGCGTTTCATTTATGTGGTATTCCTTGTTTCTCCGACAGTATTTCTTCTTTGGTTTGTCTTGATTTTATAATTCTTGCCCTACTCTGTAGAGGTTAGATTAAAAGTTTTCAGTAGATTTTTATTGTCCTTTGAGAAAACAGCATTATGAAGCTTTCTGTAATTTTCTACCTTTTTAATCTGTTAACTGCTTTTGATTTGCTGAGAATTATGAGGTTTTTTTCTCCTCTAGCTTAGACTTAGCACTTAGGTTGAATGTTTCCAAAAACAAAATGTGTAACTATGTGTTTTGCCACTTATGAAATGGTTTAAAATGCCTTTTACACTCAAGTAGTTGTGATAAAAAATAATTTTATGTTTTCACGAAAGAGATAGCTGTTTTGGAGTAACACTATGGACGAAAGTCCAGGACTCTGTTAACAGAAATCTGTGCCAAAGTAGAGCCCCCCGTTTTCTGTTCATGTACCCTGTTTCAACTATGTGCAAAGTTAAGCTATTCCACATTATGTCTTGATGTTGATCCCATTCAACCTGAGTTTTATTTAAATGGAAGGAGTCTTAAACTCTTAGATATGAAAGGCAGATTAACCAGGATACAAGGAAGATGAAAGCACTCACTTTGCAGCAACACACTGAATAAACATAAGCAATAGGATAGTTCAGAAAACTTCTGACTTTTTAGGGAAATGCACTTTTATTTGTCAGTATTGAAGCTTGGTGGGTTTTGAATCTTAGAGCAAGTCAGAATCAAACTTTGTATGAAACACCCTGTTCACAGTTGTTGATGAATACGGTAGGCTTAGGGAAATGAAGACGACATTAGTGAGCCAGATTACACAACCAGTCTCTTACTGAATTTAGGGCTGGTTTGGATCAGCTTTTGTTTATATCAATAGCCGGGGATTGCTAAGAAAAATGCAGTAACTTAATGAAGTAATTCTCATCAATGGTTTTAAGGGCTTCTTGATCAGACATGGAGAGAGCATAAAGCCAAGAAAACCTGTGCATCTGTTTTCTGATGGGATGCTTCCTATCACAATCATTTCAAACACTTAAACACCTTTTGGACATTTCAGCAATATGTCAAACAAGTCACTGACAGAAACAGAGGAGCATCAAGACCATTTTCTGGCCTTATGCATGTGGTGCTCTCTTTGTGCTACGTGAAGACTGCATGTATGGGAGGCCAGCAGGTAATAAAACAGATCTCCCTGTGATCCAGGGAGAAAAGAAAGCAAGTGGTTTCACTGTTCAGTCTCATCTGTTAATGTTTGTGCGCTCTGCAAGTGAAGGAGCTATTCAAATGCGAGAAGTTCTTTGTTTTTCACTTGAACTGCACCAAACAGATAAGGGAGCAAGCAGTTTTAAGGACTGAGTGCATGGCTCAGTCTTTCTTAACTTCTTCCTCCGTGCTTACATATGCAGATAGTGGGATTCTTTAGGAAGAAAACAGCCTTTAGCCCTAGTAAAGATGCATGGTTTTGTGCTATTGGTGAAGTGTTTCTGTTTGTTCCACTCACCCTGGAAGTTTTTATTTGCAGATTAAAATTAAGAACCGTAAGGAGTATATGCAAGTGTTGCAAGCTTCTGCTTATGTAAGTAGGTGCAAAAGATGCTCTGAGGTAGGGTTTTTCACCTTCTGGGTTTTATTAATATTTGTCACTTAGGACGTAAAGTAAAGATTTAACTCTAACTGTGTTATTTCTGTGCAGTAATCACATGTACTTTACACATAGTTAAGGACAATCAGCTCGTTTCAGAGAGGTACTTGTAATTGGGTGCAAGATGTATCTTCGTCCTGCGTGTAGACAGCAAGACTCAAGGCTCACATACCAGCCTTCAGTAGTAGCATTCATGGGACATCGGTGGCTCACTCTTGATTGACAGTGCTTGTCAGTGAGCGTTGAGTTCTGTGTGCGTAAATGGTGTCAGCTTGGCTTGTCTTTGCTGACTTATGGGTTCATATTTTGGCTGGGCTCAGGCAAGGAGGCAAATGTACCTCCAAGCTATCTTTATACTTCCTCTGACAGGGCAGCCAAGCGCTGAATCAGCACTTGGAAAGAAAGAGAATAGCCACAGGGCTGTGCCAGTTTATCCTGTCAGAGGTACCGGTGGTTCTTGGCCAGGATCACTGGAGCACGGCTCATGCAGCCCTTATCTGAGCAAGCCCTGACACATCTACAGTAGCCAGCTCCCTTGCCTCTCTTGATTAGCCGTAAGGCTGCACAGTGTCTCTGTCACAGTAAAAAATAGTGTGAGGTAGGTTGAAAGTCTTAACTTATATCCACTCTTCAAAGTACAGTTTCTACATATTAGTTTTGAATTTCCCACCCGCTGAATCTGGCTCCCTGGGAATTGCAGGTGCATTGTGACTCGTCGAGGGGCAAAGGCAGTTTAAGAGGTTCTCATCCTGCCCCAAGTTTCCATTCCTTCACAGTTTTGTCACTTCAGCTGATTGTAAGGCAGCCTCTTGGCATGGATCTGTGATACGATCCAGGCTGGAGGCCTGTATTTTTCTCTTGTTGTAATCTGGATGATACAATGGCTCTGTAACCATCACTTCCAAATGTTTGAGTTCATGCAATGGAGGATGTAGTGACTTGTGCTGAAAGGGCAGAAATGAGCAAAACTAGAAGGAAAAGATGAAACTTTCTCCACGTAAAAAGCTAACTTGAGCGTAAGGTAAACGTTCATCATCACATGAAATGCCTTCTGCTTCTCAGATGCCTGAAGATAAGGCTGTAAAGCAAGTCACATGACTGTTCATAAGCTTTACAAAATTAGAGGCATCTTCTGAACTGCTGGAGTAAAGACAGCTATTTTTTAATTGCATTGTCAAAAATGTTGGGAAGTTTGTTCTTGTTGATAATGTCCTGCTGCGTGATGTGGAGGATCTAGCTTAATCAGTTTTCTGTGAAGTGCCCCTTCATGGTGAACATCTGAAGGGCAGAGCTCTGCCTTGGCAGCCCGTTGGATCCCTGGCTGGATGCTTTTGCATAGTAAGGGAATTCTTATCCTGGAGCATTTCTGCTCACAAAGCTGGTCCAGGGCTGGTCACGTTGTGGCCTGGTCAAGGCCTTCTGAAACCGTTTGTGCCTTTTTTCACCCCTACCAGAAGTTACACAACTGACAGTCGAAAGTTCAGAGGCCTCGATATCAGGGAGGACTTTGGTTGTGAGAAAGCTCGCTCCCAATAAGGAAGGATATGGATTAAAAATAGCATACTTGTTTCACTATGCTTTTTTTTTTTTTTCTCTGCTCAAGAAGTGGTGGTGAGGCTTAGTGTAATCCGCTACAGAAATTGATTCAGGTAAATGCTAAAAAGGTGGGGTTTTGGCTGGTTTAACAAGCTTCTGAAGAAATCTGGTGGTTTTGCTGCCTCCTCTTCCTCTACGCAGGTCTGTGTGGGTATGCGTTCTGCCCGACACCGTGGCACTGGTGCTTGTGGGATCCTTCCCTGAGCGGGCTGTGCTCATTAGGCTGGTGGGAAACTGTCCACATCTTTTCTTCTCCTGTGTTAGTTTTCTCCTAGGTTAGTGATTTAATGTGGCTCATGTAAGGGTCTGCTGGCTGCCAGAGCTGGTGCCGAGTATACAGGCAGCAAGAAGAAGGAAAAAAAAGTGTGATGGAAGAGTAGGCTTGTCACTTTTTGATAGTAGTGATTTGTTAGATTAGTTTACTCCATATCAAGGAGCACTTGGCAGGTCATAGGGGAGGTGGCATGCAACAGCCGCCGTCTTCTAGGCTGGGACTAGCAAAAACCGAAGGCAGCGGTATTGCGGGGTGAGGGTCTCGCTGCATCTTCCTGCGATGACTGTGAGTTGGTACAGACTTGCTGAAGTAAGGTGAATGCTTACAGACTAAGAGAGTTGTCCTCACCGCTACATCTGAGGACTATCCAGAGTGCCTCCGTGGTCCAGGTTCTCCTTAGCCTTGCTCTGCAAAAAGTTATCTGTTGACTGATTTCTGGAAAGTATCGATTCACCAGCGCTGTGGGTTATTGTAACTGCCATTAACGGCTGGAATTTCATGGAGAGCAGGCACGTGACGCACAGAGCACTTTCTGCTTTGTCATCCTGCCTGTGGCGGGTTGCCCAAAACAAGGGAGAGGCCCCTCGCCGCCGCAGCAGCAGCCTGCACACAAACTCTTTCAAGTCTCTGCCAGCGGTTACGGGTTGCCTTTGGGTTTTGGGGCTATTGCTAAAGCTAGGCACCTCTAGCACAGATCTACCTGAAAATAATTAGAGATGTTTTTATAAGTGCCTGTTGTTGTCTAATGACTAGATTTTTATCTGGTTGAAGATACAGTTTTAGGTGAACATTCCTGAGGTTGTTCAAACTTGTTACAGGAATAAAATGTAAGGCCTCAGTTGCTTCAGGTACCCACAGGACTGTAGCTTTGATAATATATTGAAGAAAAACATTCTCATTTGTGCAGATTGTGACCAGTGTTTGAAACCTGTGTTCTTGCTTTTTTTTTTTTATGTGCATATCTATATACACTGATTAATTCCTAGAACAGGCAAAGTATTATCCATCATTAATATTGCTATTAACTGTTGCGTAATGATTCTGATCTTTAAACTCTTTATCAACAGCAGCAAAGTACTCTTCCCAGGACCCTTACAAGATGAATTTTATCACCAAGTTTCAGAGACGAGATTACAGACCAATTTTCAGTTATTGCTTTTTTTGCACTTCTGTGCATGTGCGTGTGTGTGAATGCTCCTCAGGTTTGTGGGCTGAGTGCCCGAGGAAGGTACACGCGTTCAGTCTGGCTATTTGTCTAAGTATGTGCATGTGTCAGAAGTGCTAATTAATGCTGCTTGTGCAGTGCAAAGTTTGTGATTAAGTACAAACAAGTGTGCACTGACCCGTTTATAGGAAATTAAGCTTAGTGTAACTCAGTTAGGTGGAGAAAAGCAGGGCTGATAATGGATTCCAATCAAGCATTAGGTTTTCTTTTTCTTTCTTTTTCCATGCCATATCAAATAAAGTATCACTATGTGTAAAGATGTTAATTTTTTCCTTTCCACTAATATGCTTAAACTTTTCTATTCGAGATACATATATCTCCAAAAGAATATATATATATATATATAAAATCAGTTATGATCACTGGGCAAACAGATCCTTTCCAGACTTTTGAGTACATTTATTTAGAGGTTTTAATAGTATGAGCAATAACATATGGCAGAAATTATTTGGGAGTGAGAGTTGCATGGAAGGAACAATTATTTAAATAAATTGAACTGAAAGAAGTTTCCAGGGAACTAATTGCAGGAGAAATATAAAAACCTTTAGTTCAGCTTAAAAAGTATGGGACTGAAAAAAATGACAGCACATCAGTGTAAGAAAATCACTTTCTAGACAAGAAAGGTAAAAGTAGTAATTTTCCTTTAAGACTGAAGTTTCAGGCTTAGCACAGTAAATCTTAGTTCCTTGCTTTGTTCCAAGTGCACTGTTGAATTGGCAAAGAATACTGAAATCCCAGCCAAATCTCATGTGGGATTTTATTAAAGAGAAAAATATAGCAAGTCATCCTAACTTTGCAAATGACTCATCGGTCGCCTTAGGAAATGCTCCCCTGAGACAGGCACGCCGCTGATGAGGAAGTGATGAAGCTGCCAGGCCACTCCCCCAGACAATTTTGCTTGAGGAGCGCAGCCTTCATAAAGGACATCTTTCCAGACAGTATGTTATTTTATTCTTTATTTGACAGAGGGAGCACAGAAGCTGCAAGACGGGCAGTGCGAAGTAATGGCAGAAACTTCACGGCCAGTTGGTTTCGCACAGGAGAAGCAAATAGGAGGTCATGAGCAAGCTTTAAAGGTAGGGGGAGATACATTTTAAAGTCTGTAATTTAGTTTTGACACTGAAAAATAATAAGAATGTAGAGTTTCTTTTAAAGATTGTAGTTCTTGGGAGAAGAATGGAGATCCGTTCTCAGGATGGGATCATGGTCATGAAGTTGTCCTGGTAAATGGGAAGTGGAGCTTGTCAACATCCAGGGCTCTTTGGAGTGGGGTTTTAGGAGGTGGTTTCAGAGAGGAAGGTTATAATCTGCTTTGTCTGGTCTAAATTAATATGTTTTCATGAAGAATGATCATGAAGAACTAATGAAAAATGAACCAAAGAGTCAGGAATAAAAGTTGAAGTTTCTTAATCCGTGTGAAAACAAAACATTTTTCTTAAAAGAAAAAACCAAACAAGTAGCGTGATAGAAGTAGTGATCTAGGCAAATTTCATGAGTAGGTATTGTGCTTTCTTTGTGTGCATCATAAAGATACTGTTCCTGGTAGCTGGGTCTGATGACTGTGTGGGAGTTAAGTCTGCCCTTAAGCTTCACACTATCCTGTGACCACTGAGCAAACAAGGAGGTGTGCTTTGAAAAAGAATAGCACGCTTTCTCTAGTTTTATGTCCCTAGATATGAATGAAGTGAAACTGCATGTCATAACACAATATATGCTTCTTTTTCACTCTTACTGTGGTTGCAGTAGGAAGTTTCAGGCTGGCCAGTGGCTGTGTTAGAAAGATAGAAAAAAAAGAGGAACCAAGCGCAAAGTAGATGCAGTGGTAGGCATATATATTGGGGTGGCAGAGCAAGAGGAGAAGAGGAAGGAAGATGAGGTATTTTTGGATGACTTCACCAGAGCAGCAGGTGTTTTCTAGGTTTTGTTTCTACTATTAACACGCTAACCTAGATTATGAAGCACTATTAAAATGTAACTTTCTACAGGCAGATGCACAGTCTGAATTTCTGCTGACATTGCTGTGTAATCTGCTGGAGGGACAGGGGATTTTTGTCAGTGGTACGGCTGCTCTGGCAGCAGGCTCTAGGGTAGAAACAGCTATACTTACAGAGAAGGAATTATCTAACCTCAGCGGAAGGCGACAGTAGAACGGGTTGAGTGCAAAGGGCTGCTTAATGCAAAACAAAATTAAGATGAAAAGAAAAAGGAAACTTCTTGGTGGGTTTTTTTTTTTCTTGCCTTTTATTTGCTGTGACTATTCCAGTAGTAATGAATCAGGTCCTACCTAGTTAGGCAGACAGAAACACTTGAATAAAAGTGAGCAGATTTATAAAGTGACTAAGCGTGGATTTCTTCATTTACTTTTTTGGTCTTAAAAGTTTTGTCATGAACTTTAGCTGATACTCACTGCTTTACATCAGCTGAGGAATCTGGTTTTTGCTCACCCTAGATCTTGGCCTGCCATTTGAGAGGCACTGAGAATTTTGCCAGCAACTCCAAAGCTCTGATAAATTGGAGCTTCGCAAATTAAGTACAAAGGCTCATTTTAGAAAGAGTATATGAAGATAATGCAGTGTTCTTTGTGGTGTACAACTGTCAACATGCATTTTAGGACTTACGGGTTGTTCTGTTCTGTGGTAGTAGTCATCTGATTAAAAAAAAAAATCTCTTGTGAAACTGTAGTGATCACACTTGATCCATTTGATGCCAAAGTTAGTTACAATGCTAAACCAAAGCAGTAATAAACACAGGCATTTTACAAAAATGTGGTTTTCAGAAATTATTTTCTTCATTTGGTTCCGTTCTTTCAGTTGGTAAGGCTGGTAATTGCAGATTATTACCGTGTTAGATATGATTGCTGTGTTTTTCTACTAATATATGTAGGAGGAGGGGAAAAACACTAATTAGGAAAGTCCAGGAGAGATGAAAAGAATAAAATCAAGTAATGGAATGCCTGTGTCAGCAGGTATGTAACTCATCCTGGAGTATGCAGTATAAGGCGGTACTGGAGTTGCGTTGATGTGGAAAACTAAGCTGTGCAAGGAAACTCAGTGCTCTGATGAACAAGAAAATTCATAGTTCAGTATTGAAGAGGTACCTAGCTATTCAAGGACGGTTTAAGAAGATAAAATTTTAAAAAGCTAATTAAAAGCAGAGTTCAGAAAATTCAAATGCGCTTATTTTCCCTTATCACAATATTTGCTGCTGAAAATACTAATTTTTGAGAACTGTTGGTAATGTTTCAGTGTTCCCTAATCCTTTTTTTTTTTCTCTATTCAGGCACTTAAGGAAAGCAAGCCTCAGAAGCTGCTAGAAATGAATGGGTATATGCCACCACCGCATTCCTATGACTATGATCTCATTGTCATTGGTGGGGGCTCAGGTGGTCTGGCAGCTGCCAAGGTATGAGAGAGAAAATACAGATTTATACTTTTCTTCTAAGTAGATGGGTGACATCCTCAACATCTTGGATCTGGGTATCTTTAACACTGTAGCAGCATAACATTTCTGCCTGATCAGTGGGATTTCTTTGAGGTTAGCCCCAGTTATACAATATTATTTTCCTTATGTGCTGAAGAAGAAAAACATCAGAATGTCGTGGTGTACTTCTTAATAGAATGAAATTTGGTCCTCACTAATGGGAGATGATGCTGTTGGAAAAGAGCAGGTAGATATCTCGACAATGTTTATTAGTAGTTGAATTAAAGTTCTGCTTATAATCGAAAAAATCTTTAAAACTAATCAAAATTGACATAAAGAGGTTTCTAGTTTTATCTGAAAATAATATCTGTTCAGAAATAGTTGTGTATGTTGCTTTAATTCTTGAGAATGGGGGAGATTTTTATATAGTTGCATAAATGGAGATTTTGCCTATACTTAAGCAGAGTTAGGATCTCACCCTTCATTTATATGGTCTGGTACTTCCTGCCTGTAGCCAAATAATTTATGATTTTTGGTTAGGATACTGCTTTTAGAAGCGTATCTAGAATTAATTAAAATAATCCACAGTGGTGCAGAATATACCAGGATTTAGAGTTGTCATTATCCCAAATATTTGAAACTTGCTGAAATTGAATGTAAGTTAGTAATTTTCCTTTACATCAGTAGTTAGGCACATTTTGCCTCTTCTCACTGTGGTAGAATTAACTATTTAGAAGTGGATTGAGCATTCCTAGAAATAAAACTATTTCATTGCTTAAGACCTGGAGCTGGATTATTCCTCCAGACACGAGACCTTTCTTTTGTTCTTGAAAAGTGAAGGAGGTCACTGGGAAGTGAAAGAAAATGAGAAGAAAGTATTTCAGCATAGCGTTAGATTCACACTAAACTGTGGTACCTTAGAAGAACTTCTGTTATTATGGAAGAGTGCAGTACTGAGTGGATTTTAATGTGCCCTATGTCCATAATCTATTTTGGTAGTTTACTGCTTTACCATCGATAGGGACACTATCATCATGGCATATCTAAAATCTATGAAAATTCAGAGAACCCAAAAAAAGAAGCAGACATTGGTTTTCAGAGGATGGAAATGTTTTAGGATAGAAAAGAGTAACAAGAGTAAAAGGGAGCTTGCAGTAATGCAAAAACAGTTTGCAGTAATAGAAAAAAAACATCTGTTGAAATTTCCATAAGGAGATTGCTCTGCTTTGTTGTATACACATATGCTAGGTTGTGAAGCTACAGCAGTGATGTTTATTGCATCATTTTTAAGCTGTGGGACAGAAAAGATGTGTAGCTAGGAAGATAAATTGCCTTATTCCTTCAACTCAGTATGTAAAGTATATTGCTTCTTAGCGTTCTCAAGTGATTGTAGAGTAGAGCAGAAGATGGTAGATCAATAAAGTCGACATCACTATTAGTAGTCATGTTTATATTTCAAATCAGTTTTGTGACGTTGAAGTGAAACAGTTTTGCTCCCATAAACTTCTGACTTAGATTATTCCGTTTTTTAAGTGAATTAACATACAGTGCTTTAAAAAGCAAAACAAAACAGGAGAAAACCCCCCAACAACTACACAGCTCTTATATCAAGTTCCAGATATCTATAGGTTTGCAGCAGTTTAATAAGTTGATGAAATACACCCTTTTCACTATGACACATGCAGCTTTGTCTGCATGTCTTCCTCTCTGTATTCTGCTCCGAGCTTGTTATTTTGGAGGCACGGCTCCACAGTGAGTGCAAATGCTGCCAAGCTGACTTTGTGCAACCCAGCCGCAGCCCTAAACCAAAGTGCCAGGCCAGCCACTATCAGTTCACACAGAAGAGCTCCAGCCCTAAGCAACCTTGTTGTGTTCATGCAGCACTGCGCTGAACCCAGTAAGATTTGAAAGCCTACTGGGCGGGTGTTGTTACTGTGGGTGTATCACTCTACAGCATTGGTTATATCTGTTTGTGATCTCTGCCAAGGTGCGCTGCGCTGTATTATGTGAGCGTATAGGTGAGTGTAAGCTTGGGAATCCATGCATTAGCTAACACTGGTAAAGCTCTTAAAGCTCTTTTGAGCTGTATGTAAGAGTTGTCATTATTAAGGAGCATTAATAACTCATCTCAGTCCCTAAGTGCCTTACGGAGGAACTTTCTCAGAGGTGCTACTAAAGAACAGAAAGTAGCTTCTTGGCCAACCTTGACCTTTAATCATAAGCGGAAATCCAGTACATTAATATTTTCCAAAGGTGTCTACAGCCTGCGTTGTTTGAAATGCAGTTTGTATTTTGCATGAAGTAAGATGCATTTAAAATTGAAATTCTAGTTGTGAACTATTTGGATTAACAAGTATTACTGGTAACATAATGCTGAAAGCTGTCCAGCTCCTCCCAAACCAAACCCAAGGCCTTAGGGTAATATTCCGTGCCTGCAGTTGTTACTGCTTACGTGTCTGAGAACTCATCATGTGGTGCAGCACAGTTGTGGTTACTCCAAGTATCCAAGTTATTTTGCTGCATCTCATGGGGGAATCTGTCATTGTTGTTTCTCACCTATGTAGTGCTTACTTACGTGTTTTTCTCTGGTGCCACTTATTGCCATCAATTTATCCCTTTTGCTTTAAAAGCACAAAGGGGACAATGGAATCAGTATAGAAATTCCAGGTCTCCGTATCATTTACACACATTGCTTGTAGATTTGCTAATGAAACTTCTCAGGAGAAATACAATTAAATAAACCATCGCTTTTCTAATCTGGATGACATCTGCACATCCTGACGGTAAAGTTGATTTGCTGCAGGTTAACTTGCTTGAAGAGCAAGAGCTGATCCTGACAACTACAGATTGTACTCAAAATTGAGTGTTCACTTCTACTACAAGGAAAAAGATTGCATAAGCACAGTTGTAATACTTGGCCACGTGACTGCTTCTATCATTGTGTGATGTGGTTTCAAACAAATGTTTGAGAAACCACCTTTGAAGGGAAAACTGGATTGTTAAAAATAAATGGCGTGTTGGGAAATAGTGTGAACAAACTGACAGGAGGAGAGAAGTAGTTGGACTCCCAGTGTCTTCTGCGTATCAGCTGCTGCCATGCTGTTGTGTAGCAGAATGAATGGCTATTTTTTTCCTTTTGTCTTTTTTTCCTACTGAGTGCACAGATTAATTCAGAAGATTAATGACTGTCTGGCTGTTCCCTTGCAAATCATTCATTATTACTTAATTAAAAGTCACAAAGCTTTTCAGCAATGCATGATGTTATCATCTACTCCAAATTTAACCTCTAATATTTAGATACGTGTTTTATTTAATTTGTTTCACAGGAGGCTGCCAAATATGAAAAGAAAGTGATGGTGCTGGACTTTGTCACACCTACGCCTCTGGGAAACTCATGGGGTAAATTTCTATTCATTGCAAACCTGTTATAAAGCACCATTACGCAGAGACGCTGATTCTCCTTTGAAATCAGCCACACTGATGTGAAAAGCACATTCTGCTCTTTTCTCTCAGGTCTTGGAGGAACGTGTGTAAATGTGGGCTGTATACCTAAAAAACTGATGCACCAGGCAGCTTTACTGGGACAAGCTTTGCAAGATTCGCGCAAATTTGGATGGCAGTTTACAGAAGAAGGTAAAGGGGGAGAACACTTTTTTGCAGTTTTGTAATTTGTGCTGAAAATCCAGAGGTTTTTATCACAATCAGGTGCTTCTTGCGCTCAAGTGTGTGCTGGCTTTAACAGTGTGAGGCAACTTCAGAGAGATTACACATAAACTTAAGCGCTTTTCAAGTCAAAGCCATGGGACTTACTGCCTTGCCATATTTGATCTGTTTGTTATTAGCTTGTGATCATGTTAGTATTCGATTCAAATGGCTGTGTGAATAAAAGCAATAAGGTGCTACTCCATTGCTGAATGTAACACAACGTCTAAGGGAATACTCCAGTATGTCCCCTGTTAGAAACTTCCTCATAATTGCAGGCAAGGATTTCCTTTCCCTCACTCTCTTGTCGCTGCTACATAAGAGGATGAATTTTATTTATATTAGCTCTAATGTGCAGGGTTAGAGGATTGGGATTTATTTAGAGTATAATCCTGTAGTGGGGAACATGCAGAGGCACCTCTCAGAGAGGCGTAGTCTTCATTTGTTGAGCAATGTCACCTGCTCACAGCATCTGTCAATAGAAAACTATAGATAATGCTGTAAGTCTAAATTTTCCATGTTTTAAGTCATATCTGTTCCATTGTGACCTCTCGTGTTGTCTACGGTGATGTAATTCTTTGAACTTCAGTAGAGTTGCCCTGAAATAAAAAAGTAGTAAGACAAAAGTAACTGGGTTGTGAAAAAAATCTAAGAATACAAGGTTTGCTATGGAAAAAGAAGAACTCGGACTTAAAGAGGAATCTTTTTCTTTCTTTTTCTTTCTAACAGTCAAACATAACTGGATGACTATGACAGAATCTGTTCAGAATTACATAGGTTCACTGAACTGGGGCTATCGAGTTGCACTGAGAGAGAAGAAAGTCACATATGAGAATGCATATGGAGAATTTGTTGGGCCACACACAATTAAGGTACTCCCTAGCCGTGTTTTCTGGGTCTTCCTATAATACTTTCTGAATAGAGACGCTTTTCAAACAGAATAATTTTTCCCTTAGTAGGACTGTGAAGTACTCACTTTGGACTAATAACTTTGTCCACAGGCAACAAATAAAAGAGGAGTTGAGAAGCTGTACACGGCTGAGAGATTTCTCATTGCCACTGGTGAACGGCCACGCTACCTGGATATACCTGGAGACAAGGAATACTGCATTAGCAGGTAAAAACAGAGAGGAATATTAAGTGTGTATTTCACTGCGTGTAAATGCCTCACCTGTAAGAAAGTGGTGAAACATGAGCAGGGCTGCTTGGTTGCTGGTTTTCTTTCCTGTGTAACTTTTTGTTAGGGGAAAGTAAGTGGAGAAGAATAGCTATAGACAGATTTTAAGCTGCCAAAAACATTGGTATCTGGTAGATACTACAGGACTGTGGGTGGCTGGCTAGGATGATTCTGTTTCTGACTGATAACAGCAGTAACTGAGAATACTGTAAATCATGTGCATGTCCATAATGAAATTAATTAATCATCTCTGCCCTAGTTACCAGTACACCCACTTCCTCTCTATTTCTTATGGTCTTTCGGTTCACATACTGAAGGTTTTTTTGTAATGAAGAGCACAATCTGCTTGGAATAAACCTTCTTGCTCAAATATCAAGGAAAGTGGAGGTTGCAAAGCAGTTGATGTTGTGAAGCTGATAGAAATGTCTCTGTCTTCATGCATTGGGGCAGTCTTGAATTTTTTTTGCAGGCTACTCAGTGAAGTTAATTCAACTTCTGGGAAAACCAGTTTCAAAAGTCTGATTAGTTGATAAGACTAAGCAATTCTAGCGCAATTTTGACAAAAAGATGTGATATGCAGATGAAATGTATTTTCATATCAGTAACTTTTAAGTTACTTAATGCAGAAACAGAGTTTGGAATTACAGGCTTGCAAGTCTAGAGCAATGAAATAAGTAACTGGCATAATCCCTGTGAAACCAAAACGCCATGTTTTATGTTTCCCTTCTAATAAGTAGTAGTGAAATTAAAGGTAACAGATGATAGAGCCTGTAGAGTGGTGCTTTAAAATAACATTAAAGTGGAAGATTCAGCAATGTCAGAGTTAAAGACTATCAGATTGAGACTGTCTGTGTAATATTCACGGGATTCCCTGGGGTATAGGAACTATCATGTAGCCTTTAATTACACAATCACATTTTATTCCACCACAATGTTTGCAGAGAGCATCTTTGTTTAGCCTTTGCAGTTGTTGGCTGAGAAAGAGACATTTGTTTTAGATTTAAATATTTGGAGAACTGCATTGCCGAGCTCCGCCTAAGTCTCTGCTGAGCAAGCCTGATGCCTCCATGAATCCCTGCTTCCTTTAGAAGCCCTGGTTTTATAGGCTAGGTCCAAAGTGTGGTAGAACTGACCTAGCTTGATGAAGCAGTTGAAAGAAATGGAAAGCAGGCAAATAAAGATGTTTTCCATAATTTCGTAATTTCCATAATTTCGTCTCTGCCTGTTAGTATAGTTTGCATTCATTTGTTTTATTTTCTGTATATTTGGGACTGTGTATAGTGCTTTAGCAAAACGATAAATAAATCTTCAAAGAAGTGAAGATGGTATTTTTATCTTAAAGCTGAACCCCTTCTTCCTTTTAGCTCTCAGGAGCTAAAATTTGCAGCAAAATAGTTGAAGCAAGATTCAGAGGAAAAAAAAAAACAACCTACCTTTTTTAACAACTTGTTTTAAGTTTCTGTTGGAAAAAAACCTCATAATTTTTGTGGTGATTGAGAATTTTCATGGTCTTTTTTGTGGGTACTCCTAATTAGAACTTTTTAATCTGTCATGTACTGATGTTGTATTCTAGCTGAATTTTGAAAAAATTAAGTTATTAGGTTTGTTTAGTGAACAGGAAAAGGAATAAAGTCCTATTCCTTCCTATAAAGAAGGAATTAGATAAATGTAAAGCACAATACATTCTTCTGGTTATCTCTAACTTTCTTTTCTTTTTTCCCCTTTTTTTTTTTTTTTTTTTCTTCCAGTGATGATCTTTTCTCTCTGCCTTACTGTCCAGGGAAAACCCTGGTAGTTGGAGCTTCCTATGTTGCCTTGGAATGTGCAGGATTTCTTGCAGGTCTTGGGTTAGATGTCACTGTCATGGTGAGATCCATCCTCTTAAGAGGATTTGACCAGGATATGGCAAACAAAATTGGCGAGTATATGGAAGAGCATGGAATCAGTTTTATTAGGGAGTTTGTGCCGATCAAGGTAGGTTCAAAGTGGTATGTGACTACAGTTGATTGCAATATACCTATCAAAATGTTTTAAGATGTAAATTATTTTAGTGAATACAGAAATTGAATTTGCAATACAGAATCTGCTATGATATGTTATGGGTTGATTTTTGTTTTAAACTGAGCAAGTTCAGCCAGGCCAATTGCAAGGTCCTGCACCTGGCCTGGTTGTGGCAATCCCAGGCACAAATACAGGCTGGGCGGAGAATGGATCGAGAGCAACCCTGAGGAGAAGGACTTGGGAGTGCTGGTGGACGAGAAGCTTAACATGAGCAGGCAATGCGCCCTTGCGGCCCAGAAGGCCAACCGCATCCTGGGCTGCATCAAGAGGAGCGTGACCAGCAGGTCGAGGGAGGTGATTCTCCCCCTCTACTCTGCCCTGGTGAGACCCCACCTGGAGTACTGCAGCCCCCAATGTAAGAAGGACATGGACCAGTTGGGGAAGGTCCAGAGGAGGGCCACGAAGATGCTAAGAGGGCTGGAGCACCTTTCCTATGAGGACAGGCTGAGAGAGTTGGGGCTGTTCAGCCTGGAGAAGAGGAGGCTCTGGGGAGACCTTATGGCGGTCTTCCAGTACCTCAAGGGAGCCTACAGGAAAGATGAGGAGAGGCTGTTCAGTAGGGCCTGTTGTAATAGGATGAGGCGTAATGGTTTTAAAATAGGGGGAGGTAGATTTAGATTGGATATTAGGAAAAAATTTTTTACAATGTGGGTTGTAGAACACTGGAACAGGTTGCCCAGAGAGGTGGTGGAAGCCCCATCCCTGGAAACGTTCAAGGCCAGGCTGGATGGGGCTCTGAGCAACCTGATCTAGTTGGGGATGTCCCTGCTTCTTGCAGGGGGGTTGGACTAGATGATCTTTGAAGGTCCCTTCCAACTCTAACCATTCTATGATTCTGTGATTCTAAGTTCATGAATCTTATGTAACTGAAAGGTACAACTTAGTATTAAAATTCTGTGAGATTCCAGAATTCATTGTTTTTATCAGAATTAGATGGGTTAGTATATGTTGCATTTCAAGTGTTGTTAGTTCTGCCCATCCTGGTCCCACAAATGCTGGGTATACTCAAATTCAGCAGTTGTCTTGAAATGTGTGAAACTCCTTGCAGGCTCATAGTTAAACAGATACATAATTTCCTGTAAGATCAGGGCCAGTGCATCACAAATAGTCGTGTTTTTCATTGCCAGTTCTCAAGTTCTCAGCCAGTAGATACTGCTTATGTGCCCAGGGCCAGCGGACTATCCAGAAAATTAAATGGGCTTTGTATCCATCTATATCCTTTACTTGACATAGTCCTTAAATACTTACTTAGTTTTCTCTGAATTCAGTAGGAATACCAGTGTGGCTAGTTGTGTACATTTATAGGCAAATTCAGGTTGAAAAGCAGATTAGGTAAACTCTGGAGCTTTTCTAACGTAAAATTGCCTTATCAAAGACTTCAGAGGGTGCTAACAGTATATTTCTTAATGTTTTTTTTACAATAATTAGTGCTTAATTGCTATTAATTGGGAAATAGTGTATTAAGCAGTTTTCAATTTGATGTTGAGCCAGCATGTTACCAAGTTTAACACTTCAGGGGATTAAAGCATTGCATCGAGTGAAGAGTGTTCATTTTCACCCTTAGCAATATCAAGAGTAGCTTAAAAAATGCTCTTGCCAGTTACCACGCTGTGGATCTGACCCTGTCTCACCGAGTGTAAGAGACTTGCTGGGAGAAGTCAAAGTGGGATGTTTCAAGGAACTTTGGTTTTTATGCTGTTTTCATTGTAGAAATCCCATGCTGTATGAAAAGCAGGGATGATTACCTAGCTTTTGTTTCAGATGTAGCTTTTTGTGGGTTTTTCTGGGGAATGTGAATGGAGGAAGTTGGTCTTAGAAGAAATAGATAATTTCAAATAAATAATGAGTCATCTCCTCTGAACGGGTCCTGCAAAGAGTGGCCCATCACCATAGTCACAAAATGCACTTTTGTGTGTTTTGCCCTACCCTTTCACCATACGTCTTTGATTTCAATGGGGATAAAATATTTGTCCCTGTTTTTAGTTGAGCATATTCTTAAACTTAAATTGCTGGATATGTTTTTAGCAGGTCTTCTCATCTCTTTTAAACATTGTTTTTGAAGTTATGCATGTTGTGCTTATTAAAACCCTTCATTGGGACGTTTGGAGACAGAAGATTAATTTTTATAAATAATGGTGCCTTTGAATACGAGGAGTTTAACACAGCAATCCTTCAGAGCTGGTAGGATGGTAAGGTTTAGATTTTTTTTAAATTAAAAAAGAGGAGAACTTCATCAGAAATTTTGCTTTTTCTATCTTCAGATACTGAATATAAGTAGGAACGAGAGCAGCTATTGAAAAGTACCTTTTCTTCTGTAGAATGAATACTAAAAATTTCCCAGAACTAAGTGTTGCACATGTACGTGTCTCTTGTCTGTACGGCCAGCCGTGGGGAGCAGCTGGGTGCCTTGCTGTTACCGGGAGGGAAAGGGAAGGGCTGTAGCTGGGGATATCCAGAAGTGAATACTAGTGAGGACAAAAGAGAATCCACCTATGTAGCTTCAAAATCCATTCACTTGTTTAGTTGATTTATTTATCAGAGGGAAAAGGAGTGTTTAGAAAAAAAAGCCAGTGGTATTCCTCTTTCTGCTTTTTTTTCCTGGTATATGGAGGGGTGGACGTGGGAGGGGGAGTATCTTGGGTTTGGTTTTGTTTTAAACAAAACTTTATTTTACTTATTACTCTGAACAAAGAGCACTGTTGCAAAAAGATTCACCTTTGCTTTTTTTTTTTTTCCCCTTTGCTTTGCTGGAATAGGCAGTAACCTGCTGCACTACTTGAGAGAGAGTGTGCAGCTGGATCTGTAAACAAAACTAGGAACATTTGTTTCAGCTGACTCTGGGGAACTCTGAAGAAGTTTTTTTTTTTCTTAAGCTGCTGGTGTTTTTTCAGCCATTTAGAGCCAGCTGCTGCCCTCTCTTGCAAGGCCATGGCAGCTTTTCATGTTGGACTGTCATCATTCAAACAGGGCAAAGGCCTGTACTGCTCGGGGCTGGGCTATGACTGTGGCTTCCCGTGGGTGGAAGGCACGATGGTCCTCAAGGTGTGGTTGAAGAAAATGTCTGATGCTGTTTCCAGGTTTTGCAAGAGTTCCCTTCCTCCTTACCTGTTCTGTCCCCAGTTGATACTAGCAGCTCACATGGTGGGCTTGGACAAGAACTTAGCTATCGATCAACTTTTATAAGCAGAAACAAAGTCTTAATGTGTTGGTTGTAAGAATAATTGCATGGAGATAAACCAAAATGTTTAAACATGCAAGTCGTAATCACAAATCTAGACAAAGGTGAAAATATCTCTAGGATGAATGCTTGAATTTTAGATCATGGTTAAATACTCATTTCCAATGATAAGATATGTGGTGGGACAAAGATACATTTGCATATCTTTATTTGAAACCAACTTCACCCTCCCTTTTTTTTTTTCCCCCCCTAATGTTGTAGGTTGAGCAGATTGAGGAAGGAACTCCTGGAAGACTGAAAGTCATAGCCAAATCCACAAAGGGGAACCAAATAATTGAAGGGGAATACAATACTGTGAGTCTTGTCTGTATAAAAACCCATGAAGTAGCCTTCCATTTAATGTTAAGATTTTGTGGGGTGTTTTTGTCCATAGTTCAGATTTTTAAAAATTATTTTTAATCATTACAATATGCTAATTGTGCACAATAAACAGGTAATTAATGTGACAAAAGTCCCAGAATCCATGGGCATGAGTCCTATATGCCTTACTAGATCACTTGCATACTTTTGAAACCTGTTTTTTAGCTTAGGGATGTAGATTAACTTGGTAATGTGCAATCAGTTGCAGGATTTTTCCCCAGTGGGATATTTGTCATAAACTGTAAGTAATAATTTGTAATAACTTTCATAGTAACTAAAGCACATTCTGGCGTTACCACAAAACAGTGATCTGTGCAGGAGCTAAAGAAACAGGTTATGTGTCTTCTCAAGACCTGTTGTTGATGCAGCATTTTCACAAAAACAACTAACACCCTTCCTGGAGGAAGTCAGTCAGTGAACTTCATTACACACTTAAAACAGTAAAATTGCCATGTGCAGATAGGCCATTATATGTTTGATTGACTGTTTCCGTCACCCCTCACCCCACTGATTTTCTTAGGCCTTGATGCTGAAAAGGAAAAAAAAGCAGTTGTGAATTAAGTATTTGGAACTACACAGAATGCATAAAGACAAGCGTTTGCCAGCCTTTTAGACTGCAAATACTGTGTGCCAGTGACTTCATTAATCTGTATAGCGCATCAGTCATCCTCTTAACAAAGACACCCCTCAGTGCATCTGAGGGCTGATACTGTGAGGCAGTTTAACAGTAACAACAGTGCTGTTGCAGTGTTGTAATACTGTTTTTCCTGGTCCATAGTAGCGAAAGCTGAAAAGCTAGCAAATCAGTGCCATCTTTTCATTAAGGAAACTTGTGATTTCTTATTGCTACTACATCTTTCACTGAAATGCTGTCACTCCTCATAGAAGCTATGAGCTGTGTGTGATGCGTTTTAAGACCATCAGCTCTGAAGATCTGGCATGCTTAGTTGTCTAAAAGACTTGAAGCAGATCTCTGATTCCTTCATTGCAGTTCTTAGTTGTCTTATGAAAAGCATTGCGTAGTTACTAGGCAGTTGTCCAAGACTGCAAAGCACATAGCACTTTTCCTTGTCATAGTACAGACTGGAACTTGTTTTTTGCTTGTTAAAATAGACAAGTTGATAGGATGTGTAAGAATTTGACCTGGTCTGTCCATCATTCTGAACAAATTTTCAAACAAATAATGTTTAACAAATAATATTTTTGATAGTGAGTTGGCTGAGAGCCTATATAAGTAAATTATATTTTCTCCTCAAAACAAAGATTATTACATGGTCTTTCTATTTACCTAAGCATCTGAGTTTCCTTCCTGAAGAGCTCTTTCCTTGTGGAGCATTTTGAGATCACCTACTCTGGTAGGGATATGGTATAACACTTTGATATAAAAGCGTGAGGAAATAAAATAAAGAATCTGACCCTGACCAATTTGTTTAGAGTACTGTTGGGTTTTTTTTCCAGGGAAAGCTATTTGGATGTATTTAATCTTATCATTGAAACCTAGTATTGTTAGGTCATGGTGATAGTGTGGCTTGTCTTAAACTCTATGAATGTACAATAGGTAACAAATGTATTTATCTTAATGTGACCAAGCCTTAGCCGCTAATCCTTAGCATATAATGAAAATGATAGCCACATGCAGACGCACTTTGGAGGTTTTAAAAAATCAGTAAGGTGTGCATTGTTCTTTTGCAGGTGTTGCTAGCAATTGGAAGAGATGCATGCACAAGAAAAATTGGTTTGGACAAAGTTGGAGTGAAGATCGATGAAAAGTAAGGACAGTTATCTAGTCATTGAAATGTCAGTTCCTAAATGGTGGGAGTCAAAAGTGTCTGTTCCATTCTGTCTAGGTTCACAGGTCACTCTCAGCTTCTTGCAGTGACTGGGCTTTCTAGCATCAGTCAGTTCTTCCTGGTACTCTTATTCCCATCTCCTTTTTCTTGTCTCTTGGGGCAGAGGTCTGTTTGTTCATGCAGGCTTTTAGTATGGAGGGTTTTGTTTACATTTTAAATGTAAATATGTTTATTTTAAAACATAAGGTCAAAGCAGCATTCCTTAAACTTGTAGTTGGAGTTGGCAATGTGTTTTAGTTTTTGATGGAGTTTATTTCTTGTCTTAGAGCAACTCTGGGGAACAATCTGTCTCCTGTAGAGGAGCATTTCATGTTTAATGTAGTGAGGTCACTGCACCAGGGAGTGGAGCTGTGGGTAACATTTTCAGTATTCGTAACTAGAATACCTTCTAGCCCTGTGGGGCCTGAATGATGTTCCCTTTGAAGACAAGATGCAGGACCATGGACTTCACTTGGTAGTCCGTGGGAGAACTGTTGCGATGTTCTAAATAAGTGGAAATTTTGGTCCATTGAAAATTGGCTGACCCATGTTGTCTTGTAGAATGATACACATTGTTCTGACATCAGAACACCTATTACTAGCTTAATAGAATGAACTATAAAATTATTAGCATAAACTGTGTATTTGTTAACGAGAGCAAAATTGAGAAAGTTGGATTTTAATACGGGAATTGCCGCTGGTCCCTCAAGTAACTATGTGACTTGTGTTTCTGTGCCTGTCTGATTAGGTTTCCCTGTTACATGTGTTTCCTGCAGTGATTACTGCACTATTTCATTTATTAATGAAGTAGGGAATATTAATAATTAAAATCTTCCATTAGCTCAGTACACTTAATACTAAAAAGCTTGCTGGCTGTCCCTTAAGTAGGGTGTCTACCAGCTTGACCTGTCTCTGTGTAGAAGCCTGAAGGGTAAGTTTCTAGAAACTACTTCAGCCACTGGACTGGAGTTTCAATAGTGGAGAAATTCTTTTGTCCTACAGCTTGAGTGGGAGAATCTCTTCCTGTCATCCCTCAAGGTTGCCAGTACACAGCTCAGTTGGTAGTAGAGGGTGTTTGAGGAAAGGATTTATGCCTCACCAAAGAATTGATTCAGGAGATGAATTTCAACTTCATGGGCTACCTCCTTATCCAGTGTGTAAATTTGTGTAGTTTTGATCAAATTTGCACTATGTTACATTCTTGCTCAAGATTGTCAATACGGCTTCTTTCCCTCATGCTTCAAATACATGTCTTTCTCTTAAAGCTAAAGGGCCTAACTCCTGCACGGTTATTTACACCTCCAGTCTTCACAGCAGAATACTTACATTTTTTTTTCTTCTTAATTCAAATTGCAGAACAGGAAAAATTCCTGTCAACGATGAGGAGCAAACAAACGTGCCATATATCTATGCAGTTGGAGATATACTAAAGGACAAGCTGGAACTCACACCAGTGGCAATCCAGGCAGGAAGATTGTTAGTTCAAAGGCTTTATGCTGGGAAAACCACTAAGGTAAGGAACCAGTTGCCACAAAACACTGTCATTGCTCTACTTGGAAGTGCAAAGTGCAAGTCTGCTTATTTATGGAAACCTCAGTAGGCTTTTAAGAATTAGCTTTGATCACTTTAATTTTCCCCTTGCAAAGATATTACTGCAGATATGTTCTGCTAATTGTGCAGGATGAAATTAATACCTTATGGATTAAGCAGTACTCTCTTTTTTTTCCTATTAAGAAGCGCTTTTTTTTCCTCTTTTAATATAATGATAATAAAATTAACTGAGATCATTTAACTTGTTTTTAACTCTACTGCCTTCCCTTAAAGTCAGCAGTCATTCCCGTCCCATTAAATGCTTTAGCTCTAGGTCATAGGCAGTTTACTAAACCTACATACAGTCCCTAAATAGAGTGTAAAAGGGGTTTGTGCTGCTGTTAATTTTCAATGTTATTTCCACTAATTTTTTCACTTCTCATCCATATGTTTTCAATGTAATGCATTATTCTGCTTATAATTGAATAATAGACACAAAGGAAGATCACATGTGTCAATAAGTCAGCACGTACTTATACCTGAGATACTGAATTCATCAAGGGAAATGTTTATGTTTCACACTAGTGCAATTGTAGGCTTCAGTCAAGTTATGCTAGTCCAAATAGGTGTAACATGGGTACTCATTTACACCTTACCTTTAACACCAGAGGACCGTCAATGTGGGTGTTTGTCTCACCTTCATAACCATAGGGCATAAGCATAAAGGTTTTTCTCTTTCAGAGACTGCTGTATTCATATCAAGTTCAGCTGTAGGTCAGATTTAGAACTTGATTGAGTTGTTTATTTTAGGTTGACAGGTATTGAGGTAACAGAATCCTGAATCAGTGTGTAATGTCATTACATCAGCCAGGCAAAGTTTAAGAAAACCATAGCTGGAGCCAGAATTTTTTTTCTTGCTGCAGTACTATGGATATGTCTTAATTTACATTTTATGCCAGATAACTGTCTCTCAAGGTATGAAAAACCATATGCTGCCAAAGAAAGCATCATCTCTTTCAGTGAATCCAAGAAATGAGTAACTCTTTAGAGGGGAACCTGGCTTACATTGCTGTTGTAACAAATCCAGGTGATTGTATGAAACGTAATGAAGTATTATGGATAGGTGGGGAAAGAATAGTAAGCAGCATCTTAGTTGATCTTCAGTCACAAGTGAAATTAATTAGAGTTGAAATCCGTAGAAATTAAAATTACTAGAAATCAGAGCTGGCCAGCATGCTGGCCTTCTATGACAGAATGACTGATTTGGTGGATATGGGGACAGCAGTGAATGTTGTTTACTTTGACTCTAAAGGCTTTTGACGCTGTCTCCCATAACATTCTTATAGACAAATTGATGAAGTACAGGCTAGATAAGTGGGCAGTGAGGTGGACTGGAAACTGCCTGAACTGCCAGGTTTAAAGGGCTGTGACCAGCATTGGAAAGAGTAGCTGGAGGCCAGTCACTAGCAGTGTGCCACAGGGTTGGATCCGCAGTCCGGTACTGTTTAACATCTTCGTTAATGATCCGGATGATGAGACAGAGTGCACCCTCGGCAAGTTTGCAGATGATAGAAAACTAGGGAGGGACTGATGCACCAGATGGTTGTGTTGTCACTCAGAGAGACCTCGTCAGGCTGGAGAAATGGACTGACAGGAATCTCGTGAAGTTCAGCAAGGAGAGTTGCAAAGTCTGCACCTGGGGAGATGTAACCCTATGCACCAGCACAGACTGGGGACCCATCAGCTGGAAAGCAGCTGTGCAGAGAAGGCTCCTGGGGGTCTGGAGGACAAGTTTACCATGAGCCAGCAATGTGCCCTCATGGCAAAGAAGGCCAGCGGCATCCTAGACTGCATCCTGGCAGGGCATTGCCAGCAGGTGGAGAGAAGCGACCTTTTCCACTCCACTTGGCACTGGTGAGACAGGTTTGGATTTTGTGTCCAGTTTGGGGCTCCCCAGTACAAGAAGGTCATGGACACACTAGGGCAAGTCCAGCAAAGGGCCGTGACTACGATCAAGGGACTGGAGCATGCGACACATGAGGATGTTACTGATGTTGTGAGGTGATTTTTCTTGTTTGTTTTGAACGCTGTGCAGTGTGACTATGTGAATGTTCCAACCACTGTATTCACTCCTCTGGAGTATGGAGCCTGTGGGTATTCTGAAGAGAGTGCGGTGGAGAAGTTTGGGGAGGAAAACATTGAGGTAAATGTCTTAATTTCATCTGGATTTTAAGTTCCAAATTTGTAATTTAAAATAATGTTAAGAGTTGTTTAAAACAGCATTCTGTGTTCTGATGTAAGGGCAGGAGGTGACTAGGTACGTTTTTATCTTCCTTGACAGTTCCTAGACATGTTATAAAAATAGTCCCCAATTATGGTACCTCTAGTTGCAAATATGTTCTATTTTTGGGAAACAGGGCTTGAAGGTGGAATATTTTGTTTTAAAAAATAATAAAAGAAGATTTCTTTATCTGCAGATACTCAGGATAAATTAAAGCTGGGTATGTGTTGGAAGCAATACATTGGTTTTAATGTCAAAGTGGAGCTTTTTGTAGCTATTGCATGGCAAATTTCTTGCCATGATGATTTTTACTTTATAAAGCCAAATGTTGTTATGCTCATTTTTCCTGTTTATTTTGACTACGCAAGGAGGTATGTGCTTAATTTTACTCACATCAGTGATCCCTTTTCATTTACTGGGATTGCTGGTCAAGAGTGAAATTAGACATATGTAAGCACTTAGTGCCTGAGGCTGTTCTTACAAATTACTGTACAGACCATAATTCAGAAAACATGAGAGGAGGGAGTCTGAGAATAAACTGAACTTTTATGTCCCATGAAGATCATCTGTGGAGCATTATTTGGGGAAATAAGCAGATAAGTGGTGGCTCATAAAGTTGAGAAGTTGTCTCTCTCTTAGCTTTGTCAATTATATTTTTTGACTTGGACTGCAGAGAAAAGAAGTAAATGTGACTTAAAATGGCAGTGTGTCAAATACTGTTAACCTGGCCACAGGACAGGGGTTTAATTTCTGTTCTCCCCACAAAGTTTATATATACACAGTCAAATTCTTGTTACTGAGTCCAATTTTTGCTGTTACATGTGTAACACTGGACTCTTCTTTGTGGAAAAGGCACTTCCCATTTTCAAAGCCATTTTTGAAAACAGGCATCCAGAAGCATTTGTATTGTGGCTAAGTCCTAATTTAGTTCAGATGGACCTCTGTATCATGTCACCATATTGGCTTTTGCAAGCTTCAGTAGGATTACCTAGTTGCATCTGTTAAATTTCAGTTTCAGATAGCAATGCTTATAAATGCTTTGTAACCCCATTAATATGGAAAAGCGTTGAGCTGTCTCTCCTAGTTTGTGAACGGACATATTTTGACTGAAGTTGTGATCAATTAAAAACTTCTCAGATTGATTACTATTTGAAAGGTTAGCTTGTAGTGGGAGCTGTTGCGAGTTCTGGGTAGAACTGTGCCTCAAAACACCATTTGTGTCATTTTCTGAAATACACGCTATGCGGGTGGGTGAGCAACCTTGTCTGCAGTTAGGAATCTGTCCAGTGATGTTGACTGGGGCAAACAGAGGAATGTGGTTTGGGGTGGTTTTTTTTTTTTTGTTTTTTAAAATATACTTTCCATTTTGCAAGGATAGATAATCTAAGACAGCATGCGAAAAGCATGTCTTAATCTCTCCTAAGCCCAGACTCTGAGGCTATTTCTTCCCTTTTTTTTGCTCTGAGAAATATTTTTGCCTTCATCCTGGGTAGACCCAGAGACAATACAGCCTTCCGTGAGGGAAGCTTGTATCTGTCTAGTTTAATGGGACCATGATGAACTGCATCCTGGGAGTGTAATACACTCAGGGCTTTTTTTTTTTTTTTTAAATTATTGGATGACACTGGTGCTTGTTTTGTAGAGGCTTCTTTCTTCAGCATTCATCAAGGAGAGAGTCTCACCATGATTTCAAGTATTCCAAATTCTATGTACATAGCTGATTATTAATGAAGAGTTATTAGTTAATGGTTCATCCTTGTGCTGCATCACAATTGTTGAAAGTTTTTACATGTGTGATTTCCAAGTGCAATTGCACTTAGCAGTAAAGCTCCACCTTTGGATGCAGATGAGGCAAATTTAAGATAATCTGGCAGTTTTTGGAAGATCATGCTCTCTACTATGAAATTACACAACTTGGGTTTTTTAACCTGTGTTGTATTTCCAGGTGTACCATAGTCATTTCTGGCCACTGGAATGGACTGTGCCATCCAGAGACAACAACAAATGCTATGCGAAGATAATTTGTAATATTCAAGATAACGTAAGTGCATCTTTCCTTCCAAGGAAAACAGCAGCCATATACTCATCATAGGGACCATGATACTACAGCTATAAATAGGTTATTTTTAACAAAATAAAAATTAATTTAGATTTTTCTACCTTTTGAAATATTGATAGTGGTTCTGTACTTCTGCTTATACAAAAATGGCCCTCAGTAAAGTAGAAAATTTTGTGGTTGCCATCGGTATGTGGCGCTACTTCATATCTATAAAATAGGAAGTAGAGATTTCTAAGACTGTTCATTAACTTTGAAAATTGAACGATTCAATGCATGTAAAAATGGTTAGAAGTCTTAGGTGTTTATCTTTTTCTACCCTTCCCAGACTGGGACATTCTTTTCTGGGAGATTCTTCTCTCTGAAATTGAAGTCACTCAGAAATCATCACAACTTGTAACCTCTGCAAATCCACGTGTCTATAAAACTCTTGAGCTCATTCTAACAGGATTAATGTGTCTTGCCTGAACAAATCTCATTTAAGGTGATAATGCCAGGATTATCCTTCGACTAGGTTAAGACTTCCTGGCTATGGACATGTACAGTACATGCTGAAACGCAAGCAAAATTACTAGTTGGTCAGAAGAGTTGCTATGCCCTCCTCTGAATGATCATCATCTGTTTAATAAAAATTTATTTGATTTTAATAATATGAAATATTATGAAAAGTAATAGGCTGTAAAGATATATTCCTGTTAAGATAGTGGCATGGAGTTATCAGTCCTAATAAAATTTTGGATCTACCTTAGCTGTTTTCTTTTATCATCAGACAGAGCTGTATCTTGCTGCAGTCTTTCTAAGCATCACATAATCATTTTGTAAAATTTGATAACTTGTCTGCTTTTGCCCATCTCCTCTTTCTGGAGGAGTTTGCACCAGTGCGGAAGCTATTTTGGAACCCATGGTTATGTTCCTAATCCAGAATTACTTAAGAAAATGAAAAGGCTTAATGGTGATTTAAAGTATTTCATTAATTTGTTTCCATTTCTTGTCCTGAAAATTTAAAATGTGTTTAAACGTCTAGAGGTAGAGCTGAAAGTTAGCCTGGATGAAAAATGTGTTCAGTAACTATTTAAAACTGTAATTACACCTGTTTTTTTTACTAGGTTTTTTTTTTTTTTGAACTTACATATTTTAAAAGGAAAATAACTATAATTCCATTTTAGTTATTACCTAATTATAGCTTTTCTTATTTAAATAAACCCTGTGGTAAATCTCAGTCCTCAGGCTTACTGAAAGAAAAATAACCTTTCAGTGTACTGAGTATTCACACTCCTTTATATGTGATATTTAGCAGGAGGAGCAGATAACTTTTGATACCCAACTAGGCTTAGAGAGTGCCTAGTCTGTGCTCAGCAAAATCTGATTAATGCCCTGAAAGCCACTGAAGCCCACAGCAGTTGGCACTTGCTAAAGGAGACTTGCTTTTCTTAGAGAAGCAAGCTTTTCTTTAAGGAAAAAAAGGTGAAGTCAGTACTTCTGTTGAGTATTTGCTGAGGATATGATGTGCAGTTTGCCCTATTTTGCAATTGAACAGTAGTAAAGATGTGAGAAGTGTGAAGTAATGGTATCTTCCTTGTAACTGGATGTCTTTCAAGTTTATTTTACCAGTCTCTAGGTATATTCTCTCCCAATGACAGCGAACACTGCAGCAAGAGTAGTTAGTCAGTCAGTTTAGTCACAGTGCACCTCTTGCTACATCTGTTGGCCGGACCTTTAGCTTGTGGCCCTTTCCTGTAAGCCCCTATCAAACTGAAATTTCTTTAATGGACACGCACCATGTGCTCGTCCAGCATAGGCCCTCGTGTTGGAAACCTTTGTGCAAGGTGCTCATCTTTACTTAGACAAGCAGTCTGTTGAAATGAGTGGAATAGCTTGCCTGAATAAAATTTAAATGCATGTTTGCAATTCGGACTTACTCTATAATCAAATATAGATCATGGTATGTGTTAATTTGTATGCTGCTGATGTGGACAGAGGACTCCTGCACAAAAGTTTGTGAGAAGGCTGATAAGTCTTGAGTTCCTAGTTGAATCTTTTCCTTTTTGGAGAGAGAACAAACGTATACCGACTATCTCCCATCTGTTGGTGCTAATGATAGTACACATTTGTGTGGCTACGTTAATTTGTGTTATGTTTTGTGAACTGATGAAATTATATACTCTGAATAAGAAAACCTTACACATTATGTAAAGAGAACTGAATGTGTGACTCTGCCTGCATTTGATTATCTTTGGTATTTAGGAGAGAGTCATTGGTTTCCATGTCCTTGGTCCAAATGCTGGAGAAGTCACCCAAGGGTTTGCAGCTGCTATTAAATGCGGGTTGACAAAAGAACAGCTGGACAGCACCATAGGAATTCATCCTGTCTGTGCAGAGGTTTGTATATGAAATCACCTCATAGCCCAGCTTTTGTAGCATTCTGGTGTTGGAAATCTGAATAGCAAAGCTCTATTAAAGAGATACAAATTTGGGGGAAGAACAGGATGTTACTTGCTTTTAATATTTAGAAAGCTAAAATTTAGGTTTAATGTGGGATTTTTCTTTTCAGTGCATTCATTTGTGAAATGTTTATGGTCTCCCCTAATCCAGTGCTCCCTCTACTGGGAAGCACAGAATTTTCCTGCCACTCAAGTATCCATTTATAAAGGCTTCAAATACTATTTCTGCTAAAGTGACTGTCAAAGCTATTTTTTTTTTTTTAGATGTATGCACTCAAAATAGGCTTATAAACTGGTGCTATGGAAGGAGACCAGCTACATGACAATTATTTATATTAAATTCTACCCTTTTGAAGATACCTCCTTTACTTCTAGGACTTAACTTGTGAAGTTAAGTACATGAGGCCACACAACCATATATTTTTTTTTTCTCATGTTTGTCTTGCTGGTCCTCTTTAATGAGAAACTTAATTTTTTCTAGTGGACTGGGGACAGTTCCTCCCAGGTGTAAATCTCCCCTGATTTTAGTAGTATTAGGACCGTTTTTGTGAGCTGAGGATCCCTGCAAAAACTGTATATCACCTTTGTAGGTCTTTGTACAGAATCTGTGTTCCTACCTGCATGTGTTAGCTACAAATTTTAATAGAGAGGACCAGGATGGTTGTCTGCAGAAGTGAAGTCTGTTTTCTTGTTCTGTGTTTCCAAAGTGAACGGTACAAGCAATATAGTATGAGCTCCGTTAATGGAATGGACTGCTAGCAATCTGAATCATCTTCAAAGCATCCACAATACAGATTTCTGTGTTTTTTTTTTTCTGTAGTATCATCTAATTGTGTTCTTGGAAGCCGTTGAAGAGGGGTAGCAGGTCCTTATCTTACCAGGGGCCCTGTGGAGGGGGAGCTCTGAGGGAGGCATTCAGACCTGTGAACTCAAGCAGGATATTAGCATATGCAGTGTGAAGAGAGGATGATTGTCATAATGAATTCTGGACATCTGAGCTGCTAAAATTGAAACTGAATAGAATGATGATTAGACCTAATTTAGGGAGGTAATTTCAGATAATCATATTTGTTTGAGTGGGGGAGGAAGAAATGGACTCAGGAGAAATACACTATTTAAAAGCTCCAGGGAACAGCAATAATTTTCAGTGCCAGTCTTTAAAAGGTTGGGGTTTTTTTATGCCTGTTATTAATTTAATCTCTTCAGCAGTAAACAAAAATCAAAGTGCAAGATGGTACTCTTTGATTAAAAAAATGCTTTAAAATTGTTTGGAATTTGTGAGGACTGCACATATCTGGATGAATAGAGTGATGGATAATATTTGCATTAGTTTTATCTTACATCCATGTAAAAACTATGGAAAATGACGTCTGATCTGAGCAGGAAAGGGACGGTGTTGCAGGGTCAAACGTGGACATCTTCACCGGCATTAGTACTAACTCATTCCTCAGAGAGCCTCCTGTGAAACATGATATTACTCAACTTGAAGAAGACTGTAAGACTATGGGTCCCATTTCTCACTGCTTACAAATAAGAGCCAGATTTCACTTCTCTTATTTGAGCAGCATTTTATTCTGCAGAAAGCCTGAACTCTGAATGGAATTTCTTGCAAAGCAAAATACAAATAAGTGTGAGCAGAGATTGGTAGGACCTCAGTCTTACGGAGAATTACCTCTCAGCCTAGACTGTACTGCACTGCTTGAAGTAGAGTGGTGTATAATCCAGCATCTGTGATGAAGAGAAAGTGTCTTCTGAAAGCTGGAATGATTCTTCGAGTTAGCTAATGATAGCTTTCCAGTCATTGGATCTAAGGTTTTGTCTTCACTCGAATAACTAACAAATTCTGTCAAAAACCTCCTGTTTCCAGTAATTATCATATGACTCCCAGCTGCCTTACTGGACTTAGGGAGCTGTGTGGTCCCCGCAGCCACTGGAACTGACTAGCACACCCAGAGCTTGCAATCGTGCCAATAAGGAAGCAGATAAATTTTGTGCTTTTTAATCTTTGTCTTTCAAAGTGAAATAACAATAAATGTTGGCAGACTGTGGGTCAGAACTGAAGAGTTAGAAACACTGTCTCAAGCCACGCGCTGTTGTTTAAATATACTGCTGCTGTTCTGCCGTATACATTAGACATGCATTTGTCTTCCTGATTTGTGCGTAGTGCTTCACGTGCTTACAGAAAGTGGAAGAGGTATATCATTGACGTTGTTCTCTGAAGAGCTGCTGGCAGCCTTAATGCAGCAAAGCTTCTACTTAGAGAACTGTTGGGCTTTCAGATCCCCATTATCTTTAGATACTTCAGTGTTATTTGCATAACTAGAATGTGTATATACTTTATTCTGTGCTAAATGTGTTCTTCCTGAGAGATGGCTTTGATGATAGCTAATTATTGCAACTGTGAACCATTTAAATAGAAGTAGGTTTGATTTCCTTTCTGTATTATATCTATGCAAAACTATGCAATTATTTGCATAGTGAAGTTCTAATATTAAACAAGGTTTTGTAGAATTTTCCTTCTTAAATTTGGATACCTTTTAATTTTACAGTAATTATTCTTTAATATGTTTTCTTTAATGTGGTTTGAAAGCAGTAAAGATTGGACTTGTTCAAACTAGATTTACTAAGTGTTTCTTAGCCATTGTCCAGAGGATACAGATCCCAGGCATATTACCTATATCAGCAGTCAGTTCCACATTTCTATAATATCTAGAAAGGTACAGAGGCAAAATGTATGTTCTCTCGAAATGCCATAGCCTTGGGTTAATTTCACTTTCCCAGAAAAAAATTATCTCTGAGCCATAAAGACGCTTTTTCATTAGGTGTGCAGACAGGAGTTTATTATTGCTGAGCTCGTTCTCACTGTAAAAACTTAGGAGCATTAAGACAAAAGGTGGTAGAAAGCTGTGTGATTTCCTTAATTCTTTCTTTTCCACTGTAAATGGAAGACCATAAGGGAAAGGAAGAGAACAAAGGGTATTTGTATGCCTGGATATTACTTAGTGGCAAGGATTTTAATTTTTTTTTCATTATTATTTTATTACTTTAAGAAATGGCTGTGGTTTTGAGCATTATGCCCAAGTTGATCTTCTAGAAGAGAAAATTAATTCTAGCCCTACTTAAATTTGTCTGTCTGTCTGTCTTTCTCTTAAGATATTCACCACTCTGTCCGTGACGAAGCGTTCTGGTGAAAGTACCCTTCAGGCTGGATGCTGAGGTTAAAGAGCCCCATTCTTGTTATTGCCAGAGACTGACTTTCATCGCAGTGTCTGACATCTGCAATTCAGAAGAAAGGTTTAGGGAGAAGTCATCCGCCGTCATCTGCAGAAGCGTGTAGATCTTAACCAGAGGGTTCCCTCCTCCTAAGGAGAAGAGCGCTGTGGGAGTTGGTCACTTGCGGTGGTTGGCTGGCAAATAGCAACGCAATGGGAATACTGACTATGGAGCTGCTGCTTAGCAGGGCATTTAACAAATGCTTTCATGAAGTCATAGCCTGAAGCCTGCATTGTCTGGTGGGCAGTGATGGAAGAACTGCTAGCACAGCTGCACAACAGCTGGTTTGGTTTGTTTTCATTCCTCTCCAGTTTCTTACCTGAACAGAGAACTTCCGAACTGAAGGATATTACCACAGGTTCAGATACTTATATAGTGTCCCTGTGCACTGGGTTATAACACAGCAATTGCAAGGTCTCCTCACGAGCAGATGCAGATGAGGAGATTGCAGATGCATGCTTGTGGAGGAGAAACTGTATCTGCGTGTTTGATCACGAGGAAGAAGATATCCTTGGAAAAAACTTCAGTAGCATCTAGAATAACATATTTCTTGGCTTCCAAACTGACTCTGTTTTGACTTTTTTTTTTTTTTTTAGAGAAACTTATTTGTGAAAATGTTCTCCTTAGTGAGAAAGGAAAATACTTTTTATTAATGCCTTGTTATACAGAAAGTTCCTTTTTTTTTTTTTTTTCCCTGATAGTTTTCCCCTGATAGTGACAACTATGCATATAGCACAGATGTGATCTTTGTAGCTTTATCTTGCAGCTTATGTGATTATAATTAGTCCAGTTTGGAACTGACAGAATTCCAATGTGGAATGAATTTTACTTCCAAGAGCTCTGTGCAACTTCATTCAGTTTGAATAGGTTCTTCCTTTCCAGGTGAGTCATTGTATGCTGCACCATTTCAGGTCTGAATTGACCACTTTGAACACAGCACTACTGAGACTTTCCCTCAGATTAGTGGGCCTGTAGAATCAAAAAAAGCCAAACAAATAAAGCCCACCCCAAAATAAACAGGGAAACAAACCCCCCACTCAACCTCCAAAAACCAACAGTGAAAAATCTTCTGTGTAAATATGGTCTAAAAGCTGTATTTAGTTCCATGTGTGCATTGTTTTATATTTAATTAAGAAAACAATATTTTAAAACAGAGATTTCCATTAAAAACAACAAATTATTGAAATTCCTCCTGTGTTGGATAAACAGCATACATATTTATCAAGAGATTGTAAAAATGTCTCTTTGTAATGGAAATGAATGTGCTTTTTAATCTGTTTTTTCATTTCCCTCTGTTTTAGTAGAAAGGTTTGGATTACTTTTATTAAATGGCTCTTGGGAGTTTAGTAGTGTGGTGTGAATGGGGGGAAATTCTCCAGCCCACTGGGCAGAATGCCTTACACCTAAATTTCTGCATGGTAACAAATTGATGTATTTCTACTGAGATTTCTAGAGTAATGTTGTAAGTTATTTTTATGAACAGAAGGATTTTTAAACATGTTTTGTAAGGTATCAAGAAAGGTCTGTGGTAGTATTTTTCTGGCCAGTTTATTAAATAAATGGAATATTTGCACAAACATGCTCATTTTGATGCCTCTTCCAAGCAAAGAAACCAGGTGACAGCAAGCCAACTTTTTTTAAAGTCCAGAAGAGCACACCTTGATAAACCCAGTTGTGATTTGTTCCAGTCTTTTGAATTCTGAAGGTAGAAATCTCTCTGAAAAACAGCATTCGGGGCTGTTTTACCTGTTTTTCTTTTCATGTTAGACACATGAGAAGGACATACTTTAAAATAAGGAATGAATTAGGAAGCCAGCCTTCCAATGTTTGCGCTAGCTGCCATCTATGTAACTTCTGAAAACCCAGGAGTGCAGGTTGCTGAGCTGTTTGGCAGTGTAGCTTTTCACATTTAAGCACATGGATAGCAGCGTTATTTTCAGCTAAGTCTGTAAGGACGTCAGATCCTGGAGCAGAGAGAATAAAGACATGTCTGAGCTTGATGTTGCAAGATGGGACCCACACGTATCTGTTCCTTTGGGTCATGTGTCATAGTTCAACCCCGATCGGGACCAGACTACGCAGTCTGTCTCTCACTCCCCCCACCCTCCGAGAGAATAGGGGGAGATGATATAAGGAAAAACGGCTCAAGGTTTGAGATAAGGACAGGGAGAAATCCTTAAAGTTACCGTTACAGGCAAAACAGACTCGACTTGGGGAAAACTATTCATTTATTTCTAAAAACAGCAGGATAATGAGACAGAGAACAAAATAACCTCCCCCCACCCCTCTTCCCAGGCTTAACATTATTTTTACTACTTTCCCCCCATGAGCGGTACAGGGAGGAAGAGGGAATGGGGGTCGCAGTCAGTTCATCACGCGTTGTTTCATGCCGCTGCTTCATCGTCGGGGGAAGAACTCCTCACATTCCTCCCCTGCTCCTTCGTGTGGTCCCTCCCACGGGCCACAGTCCTTCATGAAACTGCTCCAGTGTTGGTCATCTCTTCCACGGGGTGCAGTTTTTCCAGAACAGCTGCCCCATCAGGCCCTCCACAGGCCACAGCCTCCTTCAGGCCTCCACCTGCCCCAGCATGGGGTCCTCCATGGACTGCAGGTGGATCTCAGGGCCTCCGTGGACCTCCATGGGCTGCAGGAGGACAACCTGCTCCACCATGGTCATCACCACAGGCTGCAGGGGAATCTTGGCCAGGAGCTGCGTTACACCTCCCCCTCCTTCTTCACTGACCTTGGCATCTGCAGCCGTTCCTCTCACAAGAAAAATTCTTCACAACAGGCTGGCAGACGCCTCTCAGGATCCTTTTTACATCTTATTCACTTCTCCTCTCCTCTCCACTTCTTGCAGCCGGGCTGGACCGAGTTGCGCCCAGTCAGCTGCCCGGCGGGAGGCCAGAGGGTGAGGCCTGCAAGGCCCACAAGGCTCGCACCTCCCCCTCTCTGCCCCTGCTCAGCGTCTTCACATCTTCTCTTTTTTTTTTTTTTTTCTCTGTTTTCCCCTTCTTAAATACATTATCGCAGAGGCGTTATCACGGAACATTCTGCTACCAATCAGCTCGGCCTTGGCCAGCAGCGGGTCCTCCCTAGGCCTGGCTGAGTCCACTGAACAAAGGGCAGCAACTTCTAGCAGCTTCTTGCAGAACCTACCACCTTAGCCCCCTCCCACTAAATAAAATCAAAACATCATGTCATCATTAATAATGTGCATTTTTACACTAGTGGCTTACAATTCAGTAATTGTTGTTTTAAATTACTTTTATTTTCACATGAAATGAAAAACTGGGAGGCTTTTTATTTGTACGGCTTTTTCTTTTTCCAGAAGAAAAACATTTTCTGGTGTGTATTTCTGTGTTATCTGTGCATGATGACAGAGATACTTAATATGTGATAACATCACCTAAGGATGTAATAAATGCCAAAGCAAAGTATTTAGTGTTTATATAAAATTAAACATACATTTGGTAATGCATGCTTTGGAAGTATATACTAGAAAATATAATAAGTAAGTTAAACGGTATTTATATTAATCTCATACTCTTTGGTTATTAATATTTTTTTAAACCGTTACCAGAGTGTAAGTAAGAATCATCCTAAGATATTACAGATAAAAATGCAGACAGGAAATTTCACAAACTTCAGCAGGGAACAGATAGTTACACTGAGTTGTTGGAGCAATCCTAACTTTCCTGTAAGTCCTGTACTCAAACATGCATCCTGCCTTCCCTCTTTAAAGACCTGCTGACTGCCCAGCATCCCAGGGCAGGAGACTCTCCAGTTGTAGATCCATAAATGGTGCAGGACCAGTTTCAGACGTGGTGGATCTCCTGGGATGTCATGGTTTCACGGTAGGGTAGGTGTCTTGTTGTACCTTGTTGGAAGACCTTGCACTCGTAAAGCCTGCTAATGATCATGTCTCTGGCCATGCCACTGCAGAATGTCCTTCTGCGATGCCACATGGCAGCTGGTGGATGACTGTAGGAGAAGAGCCATGGCTGTGTGCCAGTGCAAGAGTGTGAAGAAGAGGCTAGATGGCTGAATCTTTTACATAAGACTTGATAGACTCCTCTCAGGTCAAAAAACGGTCTAAATGTTCATGGTAAAATGGCAGCTCTGTTGAAAGTGAAGTTTCAGAAGCTCTTTTTCTTTGTCGACTGGTTTTTCTGACTGCTCAGTTGCCCTCTGCATGGGACAGCTTAAGACTGCTTTCTTGCCAAGGCCTATTTGGTCTCCAGAGATAAACCTAAAAAAACCCAGAATGAAGGCACTAAGGGATCTGCCCTACTACTCGCTTCCCTTCTGCATGCACAAAACAGCAAAAGGGTCCTGAGAGATTTCCATCCCAGAGGCAGTGGTTATGGCAAGACGGGGTTTTGGTTTGGGGGCTGCCAGTGGGGAGGTGGGAGTGGAGCAGGGGCTTGGGCTTTTATCAGAGAGGATGGGAAGGCATTGTGTGGAGCCGAGGTGGGAGTGGAGCAGGGGCTTGGGCTTTTATCAGAGAGGATGGGAAGGCATTGTGTGGAGCCGTGGTGGGAGATGGGAAGGGTCGTAGCTGGGGAAATAGGAAAGCACAGCACAATCCAGGCCAGTAGCTGTGATGTTGTCTGTGAGGGGTAGGAGAGGGCTGGGCGTGGGGGAGGTGGCTGAGAGTGCTCCTCAGAGAAAACCGAGCTTCCAAAATGTGGGAGGGTCTCTGCAATGATGAGCTGCCTTTGGGGTGGGCCTTGTGGGAGCCTGTGGACCTGAACCACACATTTGCAAGGCTGGGATGTTGTGACTGAACCCAAAGGCGGCTCCAGAAAGTGCTTGTTGCTGAAGGGCGGGGAGGACGCTGCTGGGTGTGCTCACTGGGAGCCTCCTTTCTCTCCCTGCTGCCTTTTCGGAGGTGATGGGACAGCAAGGCCTTGGGGCCAGGCGTCTCAGCAGCAGCACGGGCAGACGGCTTATCTGAGGGACTTCCTGCTGGTACCCAGAGGAATGGCCACATCCGTGGAGGCAAGATGTCCATGACCTGCTGATCCACCATGTCACCCTGGTGAAAGGCATAGACCGTGGGCTCCCAGGCCTCGCTCAGCCCCACATGACGAGGGTCTGGCTTGCCCACTGAGTCCCCCCACTGCAGACACGGCGAGCTGGGGGCTGCAGGACACAGTTGACGGGTGAGTGGCACCTCAGTGGGAGGGAAGTTTCAGGTGCTGCAGAGAGCTGGGGAGTCACTGGGTCATGGGGACTCGCTGCTCCCCACACAGTCCCTGTTTCCATCCCTCTTGCTCTGCTCCTGTGTTCCAGCCAGAGCTATATTTTTCTTCTTATGTTGACAAAAAATTATACATTTGCTTTCCTTTTATTTGCCAAATGCTCCTGACCCGTGTTCTGTTGGGCAGAATTTGATTTTACACATACAATTTCTTTTTCATTCAATTGCCCTTTTTATCTCTCTTTTCCTGTCAAATCTTCCTAGTTACAGATGTGTCTGAGGGAGGTCTTCCACCATG
Source organism: Chlamydotis macqueenii (assembly GCF_036417535.1). NCBI lineage: Eukaryota > Metazoa > Chordata > Aves > Otidiformes > Otididae > Chlamydotis > Chlamydotis macqueenii. The sequence continues at coordinate 61,417,399 of NC_141556.1, read as the reverse complement.
TTTTTATCTCTTAAAATTGCAAACTAAGCTGATGCACAGGGGAATATATATCAGGACAGAGAGGGGAGGCTTCCCTTCCCCTAGCAAAGCCGTGCGACTGGCCTTGCTCAAGACCACTGCTGACTCCTGACCTGCCCCACCACGTTGGCTGACCATGAGGTGCCTGCAAGTGAATGCTTTCTGCCAGGGAGGCCATGCTGTGGCCAGACCCCTCCATGGAGCATCATCTGCTGCTGAGCCCATCCCCTGCTGCAGCCAGCCACCATGGGGCAAGACATGTGTCCATCTCCATCTTCAGACTTTAATGGGAGCTGACCTGGGCACACTGTGACAAATCTGCTGCTAAAACCAGCTGCTTCTTTCTTCTGTGTATGCTTGTCTCAGCGAGCACTTATTTTCTTGAAAATAGCTTTTACTCTAGGTTAGGCACAGAGTAAATTGACCTCTGCCTATTGCTTGCTATCAAAACCGAACGGTTACATATTTACCCTGAAGATCTGATTTCCCTTTTAATGTCAATGTAAATTGACAGGCAATACCACCCCTCGAACAAAAACAAAAGCTGTGACTTGCATTTGGGTTTGAGCCAGAGTTGGTCTTCCCACTCTGGGGCTTCTGCTTTATTTTTTATATATATTTATACACAATATATACACAATATATACACAATACAAATATATTATATTTATATATATATATAAATATATATATGTGTGTGTAGACTGTGGGACAGGGTGACTCAAGGTCTCTCCAGGCAAATTTTCCCTTGGGTGATACTTTGGGGTTGCTACATCACAGAAGGATAGAAGATCCCAGAGAAAGAAACTCCATGGCATAAGTGAACATCATTTAGTGTTGTACCATAACCACCTCATGTGAGGAACCTGGTCATCCCAACACCACCAACGTATCTGAAAATAAAAGCTCACAGCTTGCAGCAACTTCACCTGGGGTGCAGGGGGCCATGATGGAGCCATGTGTGGCAGAGGGCACAGCAGGTCAGTGCTGTGGTGGCGGGGGCAAGGGGGGATGTAGACAGGCTCACACTGTCTTTGTTTGTGTTTTTCTTGGCTCTGCGAGCACTGTTCCTCCCTTAGCTCTACAGGTGCTAAAAATAACGGCATTAAATTAATGGCTTATGTTTGCACTAAACTGTTAAACTTGCATTGGTCATTCCAACCCCACACACCCAAATTGCTGCTCGTTGCACATTTAGAGCTTAAATAAGATTCCTCGAGGTTTCTTTTTGGTAGCTAAAGTCAGATGAGTAATACTGATTGCACAAGTGTGTGCTTTTTCTTAGGGCAGTGTTTTCTCTAATTAAAAAGAACCTCAACTTGGCTGAGCTGGATTTTACAGCTCGCGAATCACGAGCGTATTGTGTCTCCCAGAGCTCTGGCAGGAGTCAAGGGTCCGGATGCCCCAAAGTAAGGCTGGTGCCTGTCCCTTGACCCGCTTCCGGCCTGGGGGGCTCGCCTGTTGGGTGCTCAACCCGTGCCCGGCCCCCCAAGGCTGCCAGGGGCATGGAGGGCTCAGTGCTTCACAAGGGGCAAGAGATGGCTGTTGATCACATGGGCTGAAAGTCCCTACTTCAGTGCCTTGTTCCTGTGCTCCTGAGTGGCACATGTCAAACTCGGGGGGGAAATGTGGGGTTTGGCTCAGAGTATTTCCTCCCAGCAGCAGGCTTTAATTCCTTCCTGCCGTGGATCTGTCATTCTTCCCGCTTCATCATTAGCTTCTCGTTTAGACAGGCTGAGTAACTGCCATCATAGTGCTATCCCAAGTACGTGCCATGTCCTGTCTGCTTGACCCAACGCGATGGAGCGTTTGTGGAGGCTGGGCTAGGAATCTGCGGTGCCCTTGGCCAACACGCTGGTCTCACTTGGTTCCATCTCTGTGTCCGCTGGTCCACAGGCAGCATTACATCTCCATGTCCTGTGTGGCAGGAAGCTCCCCTTGAAGAGATGTGTTGGAGCAGGATCAGCTCACGAAAGGTAGAAAGGTGCCCGTGTCCGAGATGAGTGATGCTCCCTGAGGCCTTCAATGCCAGCCTTGCAGGTTATTTCTGGAGGCTCTTTAGTGGGCAGAACCTGTCCTGGGGCTGGCATGGATGAAGGCAGCCTCTCGGGGCTATCTCTGCAGATAACCTTGCCTCAGGACCACCCTGAGCAACTCTTATTCCAGGACCAGAGGAAGAAATGAAACAGAGATGCTGCTAACTCAGTTAAATGTGTTGTTTCAATCAGTCTGAGAGATGAGTACCAGCCCATGTTTATTTCTCTGTTATCTGAGGTACAATGTTAAAAGAAAACAATGGAAAATGTACGTGAGGTGCAGCTCTGTGCTCAGACAGCTATTGGGTTCAGTTTAATGCCTTGGGCCAATTAAAGCACAGTTGTTAGGCTGGGACAATAGATGGGAAATATGCTGGGGTGTGTGCCTTTCAATTTAGGAAGATAAAAATGAAAAACACGTGTCAAAGCAAGAGCTAGACTCTTGACTAGGCTGGGGACGTGTACACGAACCGTCAGCTGGGTAAGCTCTGAAGTACCTTTGAAGGTAAAGTCATGGTGGAAATCAAAGCAACCTGAAAAGGAAATTGGTGGGGAAGTTGCCACAAAGCACCTTAAAGTGGTGTCTCTGTTTTAGACATGCTGCCTCCTACAAATTAGACAGAAGAAAAGCGATGCACTCAGGAAATGTGAGATGCTACTGATTTTCTTAGAACAAGAGCAGTGGAACCAACTCCTGTTTAAATCCTTCAGAGCTTTAAAACTCTGTGCTGATACTTATTTACTTTTGCTTTCATCTGCTTCTCTCTCTTCTCCCTTTGTTTCTTTACCAAGTTCTTGCTGTTTCAGACTTGTCTTGGGGAGTTCTTCTAGCATATGTTTTTAGAAGTCCTAAAATCATAAAACTTGTGGGAAAGGCAAAGAAAAAGCAGTGAGTCACCACCTCTCACAATACAAGAGCTACAGCTAAAGCAGTCAAAGAAGGCTGGGGTTTTTTCTGTATTACATGTAACTAAATAGAAATCACTGCCACAGGATGTTATAGTCTAAAAATGCACCTTTGTTGAAAAAGAGATTAATCGTGTGCACGCAGGGTGGGAGGCTAGTAAAATAATGATCTGGCTGTAGCTTACGGTGCAGGATGCCTGTAAACCACTGAGTGCTGGAAGCTCGGGTGGGAGGACAACCCACAGGAAGCATCACTCTGTATATTCAGTGTGGATTTTTTTTGGTATCACCTTTAACTAATCATCTTATCCTGTGAAACAGGATATCAGATTAGACACCTATGGCATAGGTTCTTCATGCTTAGTATTCCCCTCCTTGGGGTCTGATTTGTTCAAGCCTTTCAAAACGGATTTATAATTCCTTGGTCTTTTTGAGGCTAAAACTTTTTATTTCTCAAACTTTTCCACTCCCAAGTTCTGCTGTCTCTCTGCCCTGAGCATGGGTTGGAGGAAGGGCGATGTGACGGCTGAACCACAAAGGTCTCTGCTTGGGCCTGTTCCCCAGAGACACCTCCAGTCCACTCAGACCCTTCTGTCCCTCAGACAGCACCTTCGCTTCGCACTTCCTAGGGTCAGCATTGAGCTTCCCAAGTTGGGGTATTGCCACGGGAGAGCCCACCTTTCAGCCAAAAACCTGTCTTTTAGATTCTCAATGAGCAGCTGGAAGTAATAAGGAATGAACTTAAACTAAGCCTGTGCAAATCATATTAAAATTTAATTAAACATCCTCCCAGGATATTTTTAATAGTTGAACTAAATTGGTTTCATTCAATTTCTGCAATGTGCAGTACTGACAAGGCGTATCTTGCTTTTTCTTTTAAGTATAAAATGAAGCATTTCTTAGTGAAGTGTTTGAGTTTACTAAAGATTTGCTTCCTGTGAGAGTTACTGTTATCCCCACAGTTTATGTGCAAGGTGTTTTGTTTCCATTTTGGAGTTGTTCTGGTATGGCACAAATGTTGCAAGGTGCATTTGTACTGTCACTAAAGAGCATTCAGTTCTGCAGCGGCGCCGTGAGCTGAATCAATGGCTCTGGCATGCAAAAATGGCATTATCCTGCCTAAGATCTTTCAGCCAAGAGAGCTGTAATGCTGCCTCTGCGTGCGGGTGCTCTTGTACGTGGCTGCTGGGGAGTCCTCCGTGTGTCTGTCCTGGTTGTCGACATCAACCACCGTGGACCCAGAAGGATTGTAATAATTGTTTCTGCAGGGTGATTTGTGCTGGAAACCGCAATCTCAGTTACCTACCGAGCTCACCGCTGACATGCTTTTGTGGAGAAAGGATCTCTCCTCAGCCGGCCCTGTGTTCATCTGTTATTCATTCTGGTGGGTTTTCTTTTTGGTCCTTCATTATAGAATCATTGAATAGTGTGGGTTGGAATGGACCTTTAGAGGTCATCTAGTCCAACTCCGCTGCAAGGAGCAGGGACATCTCCAACTAGATGAGGTTGCTCACAGCCCTATCCAACCTGGTTTTGAATGTTTCCAGGGATGGGGCATCTACCACCTCTCTGAGCAACCTGTTCCAGTGTTCCACCACCCTCACTGTAAAAATTTTTTTTTGCTGCTGTCTAGTCTTCTCCCCTTCTTTCTGAAGACTGTTCCTGAAAGTGGAAAAAAATCCACCAAAACAACAGAGACGTAAGTTAAGAATCAAAACCATGAAAAACACAAATTGTTAATGGGGAGCTGTGTTCTGCTCTCATTTTCCCTCCCCCAGGTTAACTGTCTGAGGACTGAAGTGGCTCATCAAGTAGCCTGAGGAGCAGTAGAGGGAATGACGGGATTAGAGGAGAATAGAGAAAACCTTTTTGGTGGTAGAACTAATCTAACAGATCAGCTCAGCCCATTTCATCTCCAGCGAGGGCAAAATTCAATGCCTAGTACCTGATGGAGCGGGAACTTTCTTCTTGAATTCCCCTTGTGCATCCCTTTGTAATTTTACTTTTAAAGGAGATATACTTTGTCTTCCAGTTCATAGTGATTTGGAAGCAAACTACTTAACCTGAACACTATTACTAAGCTCTTTACAGCTCCAGGATAGTGTGGGTGGGCTATCTAGAGCCAGAATGACTGTCTCTCTATGACCTGATGGCTCAGTAGCTGGTTTGTTTGAAAGCTCTTCCACACAAGCTTATTGACTCCATAAGGTGTGAGTTTCTAAATCTGCACTACTCTAAAATAAACCAAATAGGAAATCTCTGCTGTGTGCAATTAAGGCCCTACCTGTAATCAGCACATCTACTGTAGAGCAGAGGTTCTCATTCTTGAGTGTTGGTTTCCTACCACTCAACCAAGGGACAGGTGGTAGTTTTCTTGCTGACTTGGAGTTAAGGAGATGGTGGTGCTGTTCACAGACGGGGCTTGCCATCTCTGTTCTGGGACACCAGGCTGTAGGGCAACCACAACAGCAGCTCAGTCACTGCAGAAATTGTGTGGGCATCACAGATTTGTGGAGAGCTGTCAGAAATTTCTGCAGCTTGTTTCCTCGTGATTTCTTCTCATACTTGCTGTTGAGCCTAAAATCCCATAGATACAGTCTCTTGGTAGTATTTGGCCCTTTCTTTGTGGTGGGTGGAAGTGTAGACATTTGTGGATTACTGCTCAAGGGGATAGAAACAGAGACATATCTTGCCCTTGAATATCTTTATTGTTACATTTTAAATAACATTTTATGTGAATTTTACTTGATGTGGGAGTTTGGTATGGAGAACCAGCTTTATCCACCTGATCCTCACTCATTCCTAATCACTAAACATGACAGCAAACACTCAAAAGGACGATGTCATTTAGTAGAATGTCGTACTGAGACTCTCTAATTTTATACTGCAAAACTGCTTTTTCTTTCAGTGGCATCAGTGCTATAAAACTTACACAGTTGGGAGAGGGCTTCTCTCACACTGAGGTGAGTGGGAAGTGGAAGTCATCTAAACGCAATGCAGATTTTTGTATTACTTTTGTTATGATTCCAGTGTCAGCCAAGACCCAAGTTGGCTTGACGTACGATAGTATCAGTAGCAGTCCAAATTTCTAGGTCATCCTGTGTTCTCCGCACAATTTGGAAACTGCAGATGCAAGTGTCTAAGACAGGTTTGATGTCTTGCTGTCTGGAGATACTGTTATCTTTCCATAGGTCATAGCAGAAGCAATCACTACCACTTAAGATAAACACCTACCTTTTAAATGGCTAAATACAAGAAGCCTCAGCAGAACTGACTGTTCTAGATTGTGATATAATGATATATATTTTGGTGGAGGCGGGTTTCTGTGCTCTGCATGGGAATGAGCTATCTCCATGGGTCAGTTACTTAATCCTGTTAATATAAATATTTTCTGTTGCGATGGCACCAACCTCATTCTAGCTGGCATTAAAAGCTGTCACTCCAGTGGGCAGACAAGCCAAATGAGGAACAGCTACAGGAGTTGATTTACCTCTCATGTAAGGCAGAACTAGATGTCACAACAGAGCATCGTGCAGAAATACCCAGCTCCCTCTAAATTACCCCTGCTCCTCAGCCGAGGCAGCGTGCTCAGCCAGCGTGGTGATACCACTGCTGCCACCCGAGCCTGAGTCTCTCAAAGTTAAGGTCTGTATCTCCGCTTGGTGCTTGACCGTGCTGTGTTTTTTCAGAGCACAGGCGGAGCTGGAAGAGAGGACGGCTGCGGTGTGCTGCAAATAGGAAAACCACATCCTCAATCAGGAAATCAACATATTGGTCTTGCTCTCAGCCACGTCATATACGGGATCTGACTCCTGCCCAGTGCTGCACTACGGTCAGTACCCAAGGCTTGACCCTGCATGGATTTCTTCCAGCCTCTCTTTCAAAACTTGTCTTTGTAGGATTGGTAGTTTGTTGCTGCTAGTGAGAGACAATCTTTTCTTTTACTGGACTCTAAAGACTGAACAGTCTAAGCTCATATGACTTGTTAATTAAAGCCATAGGCAACAAGCATAAAATTGCACACAGCCACGCGAAAAGGGTGACTGTAATGCCAGTCTGCGCAATTCAACATGCATTTTAAATCACATCTATTAATAACCAACTTGTTTACAGCAAACAGACCAGTAGAGCAGTTTATAACTTTAATAAAACTTTACAGAACCCTTTTTTTTTTTTTTTTTTTTTTTCTTTTTCTTACCGTTCAGTTAACGGGCTGCTCTAGGAGCACAGCAGAGCTGTCATTGTTAACTTGCCTGAAAATTACTGGCATTACCTGACTCTCTCTATTTTTATATTGGTGTGTTTCCTACAAGAAATCACCAGTTTAGTACAAGTCCAGAGGGATCTTGGTTATGCAGCCTGGTATAAAGACAAAGTGTTCTGGGAATACATAGACATCGGCTATCAAAGGCAACATCCCACAGGCAGCATCCTCCTCTCCATCCAGGAGCTACGTGGTATTAGAGCTTCGTTTGCTTTTGCATGTGGAATTAGAGCTTTGATTGCACAATCTATGAAATAATTCTGTTTGAGTGTTAACTTAGCAGAATGAAATCTTGTTTTATGGAGGATATATTTGTATCTGTTTTAAACAATGCTGCTTTTTCAAAAGATAAAAAGTAGCGTTACTATTCAAAAGTGGAAGATTACATTATTATTCGCAGTGCAAAATGTCATTGCTGCACTGATAACTGTTGACAGGTACTTGTCGTGGTTGTGTGCTGTGATGTGCTAATTATTCTGAGGTTCAATCAGATGGCATTTTGTGTTTTCATTTCAACTGTAAAAACACAGTATTTGTGACAAGTTGACAAGCGCATGTTTAATTACTCCGTGGATATCTTCCAGGCTCATGTTTTCCACTTACTTTGTGAAGAAAGATACGTAATTAGCTCCAAGGCTACAGAGTATGTTGCTCGTTATTGTATTTTCATTTCCTCTGCAGTGCTAAATACAGAACAGTGACAAATATGAAAACCCATCATTGATGCTGAACTCTACCTCAACTGGATTGCAAAGGTGGAGAGTTGTGGCTGATTTGGCAAATCAAGGTCATGAACCACCCATGGTGAAACCCTGTCCTTCTCCATTTCCCCCTCTCTCACTTCCCTTCACAGGTCTAGAGTCAAAAGGAAAGATCCAAATTAATCAGACATTAAAAAGGTCGACCAATATGTATCTGGAGACAGACTTTATTATCGACACTGCTCAGGATTACATCTGTTGTCTTCCTTGCTTATTTCTTTGTGACCATGTTTGTTCATCTCATCAGTGTCAGGCTTATGGCATTCAGTGACAAAACAAGCCAAATGTTAAAATTCCTCCAGTCCAGCTGAAAGCAAAAGAATTGGGCAGGAGTAACTAGAAGTAGAGTTGGGCTGTCTCTATGTCAAACATTGCTTTTCTCTGAACTCAAGGGGATCTGGATCTAAACACCAGAGCTATTGACTCTGCAGCTACAAAATGCGCATCCGTGCTTAGACACTGAAATCTTGTCCCTACTAGGAGATCATGATAGATGTTTTCTCAATGGTATATGAGCTATTGGTCTGCAGTTGTACAGGCCTGAACGCAGTGACTCAAGAACTGCCTTCTGGACCTGCCCAGTACTGTAAAGCATGGTAATGTGGCAATGAACAGAAGACTGAACTCAATATGAAATTTATTTACAGTAATTCCAGTTTTCCCTGGTTCTGAAAGCTGCCATGTTAAATGCTAGCAAGAAGAGCTATGAGTAAGTCTGCTAACCAGAGAAAGATTCTGGGGGAGAAAAGTCAATATTACTTACCCTTCTTTCCTTGCAAGGATATTCTCCAGTTGCTTATCCACATCAAGCAGAAGAAGACGGCCTTTGGGTGCGCATATGCATTAGGCTGGCATCAATCAGGATTCATTACATGCAACTGTACAGAAGTTATAATAGTGACATTTGATTGATTTTTTTTCCCAAAATGCATTATATGGATTGTTTTAAAGACAGACACATAAATCTCTTTCCTCAGTTAGAAAATAGTTTAAGTGTAAATTAGATTAATTTTTTGTTAGCTGCTTGGTTAGCCAGCCCTCCAGACCCAGGATTATTCAGATTCATAAGCATGTGAAACCAACCCCAAAGCTACCACCCTGCAGCCTGGCTTGGTTCTCTCCTTTCAGAAACTGTCTAGATCAGAAGCATCAATATTCCTCACAAAGTGATGCATATTTGTTGAGAACCTATGTGGCAGGGAGAAATTATGAGGTAGTGGTAAAAAGAATTGTTGTGGTCTTTCCTGCTTGATCTGGAAGAAGTAGATATACGGTTATGACTCAAAAAACCTTCCTTCTGCTCTCATTCCCAGGACTGTCATCCCTTATTGGCTTGGTTAGCTGCTCTCTGGGTTTAACCTGCCTGTCCCTCGTGGTGGTACACCAACATGCTCCATCACAAGAAAGTTTAAACATACGAGTTTGAACAGGACACTGGTTAGGTATTGCTATGTGAGGGTGGGTGCAGGAATTTGCCTTGTGTTTCTTCCGTGCTGTTCAGTGATAAAGAATTAACAATTTTAGAGCAATTTTAATGCTGAAGAACAGTTCTGCCTCATTAATTCTCACTATATTTAGAATTCAGAACAGCCAAAGTGTTTGAAGGACCAGTCAATCAAGCTGTTCTCTTCTCCCTCTTCCCCTTTAACCTTGTAGTTCCCTGCCTTTCCTTGGTTAAACCTCTTATGCTCCAAGCAAGCTGGGAAGCAAAGCAGGGGCTCATCTAAAAGGAACAAACTTTGGGCCTAAATTTCAGTATGCCTTCCCTGTAACTTGAGCTGGGGGAGGAAAGGATATCTTACTCAAAGAGGAGGAAAGGATCTGCCGTTCGAGTTACAAGCTTATGCAACATCACAATGAGCTTGCCAGGATCCTCCAGCAAAGAGTATGCAGCCAAGGTTTAATATTTATAGCCTAAAAAAAAAGTATAGGGGAAATAATTTAATTAAAAACACAACAAAGAAGAAATCGGATATGTTTCTCCTGTTCCTTTCTTTGCCGGTGCAAGGACCATGAGAGAGATCCTCATCTGAGCATTTTGCTTTTCTTTTGAAATTACCATAAAGTTATGTTGTTCTGCTTCTCTGCCTCCTAATGCTATTTCTTTAAAAATAGCATTTCTCCTCATAAGACTAAGTCAAATGGTTTTGATATGTAGGCTTTTACCCTGATACTTGAGGGAAAATGCATTCATTTGTTTTCGTACACTGTTATAGTGACAGTGATCACATTATGGATATACAAGCTATTCCCCGCTTCCCTCTGCACTCTGACAATTTTTGAGTATAATAGCTAGTGAAATGAGTGTCTTGTGGTAGAATTAGGAAACATGAAAATAATTACCAGTGCAATTGCCGTGGCTCTCATGTGGCGTGTGCAGTTTAATGTCTTTAGCTTGTTCAAAACTGGTTTACAGTCTCAGTTCCCTGTGTTGTGCATTTGCTTGTATTTATTGGACAAACAGGAAAGTAACTCTTGTCATCTGTACATGAGAATGACGTTTTCCCTTCCCTCCAGGTTGATGGAAGGGAGTTCAGGGCTTGTGGACTTTTGTATATCTCTATTTTACATTAGGTTTTTTTTTTTCCATTAGCTTGTGGATGTCGAGTGTTCTTCTGAGCAGCACTGTGCACAAAAACAGACAGGCAAAGGTGGCGAAGTTTCTGTATACACACACAAACGCACACAGCCAGAGCAGGCAAACAAGCTTGGAATTAATCAAATTTTATCTCCAATATGCTGCAAGAGAAGAAAATATTCCTGCTCTGTCAGAGCACTTGGGGGGAGTTGCCATACTCTGGAGATGGCAGGACCACAGAAATAGATAAATTGAAGTTTGTGTTGCTACAGCTTGTACTATACTTGTTCTGCACATGAATGGAAAGCTTGAGTCCCTGCACTTATCATTTTGGCACCCTTCCTGCATTTAAATATTACTCTGACAAGCCTTTCAGTTTTTTAAAATGTAGCGATTGTTTTTCTCCAAATGGCTATGGGATACAGGGGGAGAGATGCCTCTTTCAACCAGTTCCTGTGTTGGTATTTTGCAGCTGTACTGGCATAAGCACTGATAAATATTTGCTCTTTCAGAACTGGTCATGGACTTACCCTCCTCCTCGGTGGAGCATCTAAGAAGCAGTCAGTGAATCACTCTGCTTCTCCATGGTGGTCTCTGGCCTTTGTGGTTATGATCTGGCCTGGCCACCTTCGTGTTGTGAGGATTCAACAGTCCAGTGATGCAGTGGATGCTCGCCAGCCCTGAAAACCATCACATCTTCTATGAATGTCTCGTACCAACCATCCAATATGCAAGCTGGCTCTTTCAAAAACCTGAAGGTACAGACATTACCAATATTGTTACCCATAGTAAATTGATAATATTTGGTCTGTAGGTTATATTGAAAGGGAAATAACCCATACAGTTGGTCCTTGGCCTGTATACAGTTCACTGGAAAAACTTCTGATGTGCCCAATCTAGCATATTTGAGTGATATTCTGTGCCATGAATAATTGTTCTGTAGCAACTCCAGGTAGTTATATGTGCTCATAAGATTTACGTTATTTCCTTACAGAAGGTTAGAAGATCTAGCATATTTGTAGTAAAGGCTGTAGTGTTTTCCTTCCTCATAAATATTTAAATTGTTCACTTAAGGGATGCAGTACTAGTAGATGCATCAGCTTACTTTTATCTATACTCTGGTAACTCAGGCTTAACAGAAAATTCCTCATTGACTTCTGTCTGGAAAACAACATTTTCTATGCAAAGTAATTTGAGGTCCATCCTTGCTTTATCAAGAAACACATTCAAATTGCTTTAGGGAACTAGAAGATAATCCAGCTGTATCTCACCATGTAGATATTGAAGTGGAAAGGTAAACTCAACAGTGATTGTTGCTGTTTGTAGCAAAAGGCAGCTGTACGTTTAAGAGTTCACATCCAGACCTCCCATCCTAAGTCCTTGCAATACAGCCATCCCAGAAATGCTTTCTTCAACACAATTGCAAATGGCCAAACCCAACCATAGCTGCGGTTGTGACTGTGGAATGATGAGAGATGCCTAGGAAATGTTCATATTGTTGAGGCCCGGAGTTTTCAGCTGTGAACTCCAAGCATGGGTAGCAGTTTGGTGAAAGAAACGCAGTTAAGCATGAGCCTAAGCATGGGTTTCCTCAGAGGGTCATTCAGCTGTTGTCAGTGAGCCAACACCAGAACAGTTGTTAAAGTACCTGGATTGCATTTAATTAAGGGCCTATTTACTGTTGCAATGTTCACAATGAACTTTTTCCAGTCCCATTTTGTAATAAAGGTCTCAGCTGCGTTCATGGTAATGGCAATATAACATCTTGTTGGTTAGTGATATGAGGCCTGATTTTTGTTTATTTTTCTCAACTTGCCTCATTTCATTAGTTGAAGACAAATCAAATATGTGGTTATTAGGATACAAGGTTATTTGCATAGACATAACTTATTTCTCCATATACAGTCAAAATAAGGTTGAAGCACAAGCCAGCCCAAAGCTGAATCAAAGGATGTAGTTACAAAGACACTGTGGTCTTTTGGCTTAGTCTTCTGAAAACGTTCAGATTGAGTGGTAATGTTTTTACCAATCAGGTTAAAATGCGGATTACTGCTAATGAAGGTAGCTGGGATATTTTCAGCCTTACTTGTTGTACCTGGCCAGAGTTACCGGGTCAAAGACTTGTATTTCAGGCAAGGATTCATCTCCTCTTGCTTCAGACATCCAAAACATCTAGGTTAGGCATTAGGCTTCCTTCTACAGCTGATGTAGAGAGAGAAAGGATGAGAGAGAGAGAGAGGCACCTACAAAGGACAATTCTTCCCACTTTTCTTAGACAGATGTCTCAAAATGGACTGGGGGATGAGGTGACTCCCCTTGTTCTGCTGAAGCAGCTATAGGCAACCTCTTGGAATCTGCCCCAGATACAGGCTAAGTTTGATAAAAAAGCTCAACTATAGCATTAAGCAATCTCTGGACTGTCTTTCTCAGGCACGAACAACATCCCAGGCTCTTGCGGCAGGATGACGCTTGTGCTGATCTTGTACAAAGTCACTGTTGCCTGGTACTGGGCATTGAATGCTTACAGCATCACTTTAGAAGGAGAGACCCCATCAGCGAGGGTCAGTAGCACATCTGCATGTCTGCATATTTAACCTTATTCAGGATGCTCAGAAGTGACAAGGGGGAAAGTCACGTACCTGTTCCCTGGTGTGGGAGATGGGGAACTAGCTTGTGTCTTTTGCTTTCTTTTATTTTTTTATTTTATTCTCATCTCCCCACCCTACACACCTGACCGATGCTGCATACAGCCCATCCCTCGGGGAATGTAACATTCATTTTTAGTAAGGAAATGGTCTTGCAATCATAAAAAATTGATGGCTGTCTGAAGCAGCAGTTAATCTTGCTTGAGAACTGCATCATTAACCTACAGCACAACGTACACATTACGGACAAATTTATAAATGGGAGAGAATGTAGACTTCAGTTTCTAATTTCCTTCTTGTAGAGACTCATAAAAATCACAGGGAAAATACTGCCTTTGACGTACTCCTGTGCCAGACCTCTCTGCTTCTGTAGTTCCTTTCAGAAGACGGATGGGTCTCTGTGGCTGTGTCTGTGGACTAGGACAGAAGAGAGACCTTGTTGCTTTTCCTTAATCAGGTGGGTGACTTTGGGATCTCTGTAGTGATGCCAGACATCGTGCAGACATCTGACTACTGCCATGCACTGCAGCCTAGAGCTGGGTGCAAGCAATCTGCCAGGCTCAGTGGTGTGAATAGCTGGGATCCCAGGCATGAGCCATCCAGCCTGTCACATAATAATTGTTCCTTTGTCCATTGTTTTGTTTAGATAGAATAAATTTTATAATAATCTGTTACATTATGTAAATGATACATTAAGTTGATAATAAATGAGAGAATTTAAACCAATTTGCCCTAGCCAGTTATCAAGACTTGCTGTTTGTTATGAATTGGTAAACTTTTCTGCAAGGCATTTTGGGGTTGGGTTTTTTTGAGTGATAGATAAACAAGAATTTTTCTGTATTTTTCAAGTGGAAGGCATCAATTAAAAATGGCCATTTCACAGCATCTCATTTCTCAGGTATGTCCAACACTGCAGCACTGCAGTTGCACCTAAATTTTTCCAGCTATGGATTCTGTCCAAGATGACCCTATATTTCCTTTCCTTTCATATAAATGCCAACTGTAGATACCTTTGAAAGGGACTAGAAGGTCACAGCTAGCAACCTCTTTCTCAGTTGCTCCTAAATACAATGGAGTTAGGGTTCCTAAAGATGGATTTGCAAGTTAGAGGAAGAAGTAGAAAATATGTTGACTGGTGGCAAAAGACAGGAGGATTCCCAGTTTTAATGCCACTGGGTACCTTAAGCAATAAGCTTTGTCATTTTCTGCCTGTTTTTTGAAGACAGTGACATTGGCTGGAACTGTAAAGAGTGAAAAGCAGTAGCTGAGAGCTTACTGTCAACAAACATCTTGTTGAGCTATGTGCATGTGTCATTTACATATAACCTCAGAGGTGTTCCCTGATAAGATGCAATCTGCTTGCCGTTCTCAAACTTTAAAAACGACGGCAGCAGTACTCTGGGTATGCTTACATATTTTTTAAACACATATGTGAGTGGATTAAAAAAAAAAAATTCCAGGACCTGTTGAGAGCCTGTAATTGAAAGTCTTATTTCTCGAGCATACTCCTAAAATTTCTGCTCTTCCTTGTACATTCACTATGGAAATTAACTTGGTACAGAAAAGTTATTCTTGGCAGAACAGCGATCTGTCTTTGGGAAGTTTCATAGTGCAACCAGTCACTAAAACCAGACTTTGCTGTCCCAGCAGCATACCTGTAAACAACTGGGAGTGAATAGAGAGCTTAGAAATGTATCCTTCCTAGTTTTTGTTTGTTTGTTTGTTTAGAAAGATTTCTTTGCTCAGGGAAGGAGAGAACTGAAAGTGCTAGTGAGAGCTGAGCATGAATTACATCCAGTTCTACTGATGCCCCGTGTACCCGATGTACAGAAGGCTGCTATTTAGCTGGACCACTCCTAAGCTGTAGGACAAAAGTATTTTCCTTACACCCCCAGCTTGCCCTCTTTAACCACTGACATATGCATCTCAAGGGACTTACATATTAAAGAAAGAATCCTACAAGGCTGTGCTTGTCCATAAACAGAAAGGAGGACATTTTGGGCCAGTAGATCCACCCAAGTGTCCTCACAAGCTCGGAGTGTTACATCCAGGGTTTTGCTGGACCTGCATGTCAGCACTGGTGCTGTTTGGGGCTTGGCTCTTTGGGGGAGTCAGCGTGCAGGAAAGTTGAGCTGTGAACTTGCAGTGCCTGCTTTGCTCTGCGTTCACTGCCGGTGCAGGCACCGCATGCACTCTGCGTGTGTGTGGGAGGCAGGCTGCTTCGCTCCTCACGCAGCTCAAGCACAACCATGTCTGAAGTTAACATACTGTGCACTGTAACTCATCATCTTTCTTGCTCCGCACAAATTTCTTCTTTGGTTGTGCTCTAAAGGTGATATGGGGGCCTCCTCTATGAGGGCAGAAGTACCTGTTCCGAGCATGTGCTTGTTGGGAATATTGTGGAGTACTGCTGCAGGGCTGAAGGTTGTGGGTACTACAATAACTGGGGTGGGTAACCAGGGCTTTTCTCGCAGCCTGGCCACTGCTCTGCTGGGTGACTGTGGAGAATCATCTCATCCTGCCCCCATACCTTGCCTTGTCTTTGTCTGTCTTGTCTATTTAGCTTTTAAGTGCTGCAAGGAATAATAAATATTTTTTATTAATAGAGGAAAAAAAGATCAAATTGTTAGTACTGAGGATCATGGGGGATTCTCTCTTTGGGGCAAGCTTATTACAGTTGTATGTAAGTGTCAGAAATGGACTCAGCCACTAACAGGTGATGGTGTCTGCTGGGAAGAGATGGAAGATGTCACCTGAACAGAAAGAAAAGCCCTAAGGAGTTTACGTGCTGTGGGTTTTCTCCCATTAATCTCTGTGCTTTCAAGGTAGCCGAGGACGTTTCTGCATTTAACAGGCTCTGCACTCTACATCTGTCTGAGTAAGTTGTCATTAGAAATTGGCATCCCAAGGAAATTTAGAAGCACTAATCATGTGAGCATGATCTGTGGACTAGGGGCTTACTATATTACCAGCACAGCTTGTAATCTCCATAGGGATGGGTCAAGTCCTTTTGGGCTTGCTGTTCCCCACTGCACCCATTCTCCAGATCCTAAATATCACAAGATGATTAATCCCCCTTTCACGTGAGACAAATCCTGCCATCTGTCAGAGCAGTAGCAGCTCCACAATCTGATTTCAGTAGAAGCAGTGTCTTGGTCAGATCTGTGGTAAATGGCAAGTTAGTGGGTCCTGACCCTCCAGCCTGGTGATTCTCTCCAGAGAGAGAATAAATTTGCTGTTGGCAAGGGGGGGCTTCTGTATTGCAGGCAAATGTGTGTTAGAAACCAAACTGGGACCAAGCCAAAAATAATTACTGGAAGTTTAAGGAAGTACGTCAGGACTTTGCCCTATGGACCTTAACAAGGAAGAGAAAACAGCTCTACTTTGCTCTAGATGGAAACTTATTTTTCTTGTTACAAATTAAATAAAAATGACAGAAGAAAGTATAGTGAGTTATTAGAGCTGGTAGCTCAGTCTGACCTTTTCCACTCCAAAATCTAATCCCAAGGAAGCAAGATTCCTGGAAATCTAATTTTGCCTTTGGGGCTGATTAATTATTTGATCATGCAAGCATTGGCCAGCCAAACAGTTTACCTTTCCTGCACGGCTGCTGTTCCAGTTAACAATGTAGTCTCAGAGAATAATCAGTTTAGAGTTGAAACTGAGAAGCTGTAGAGAATCTCACACATTATAACTGGATTCACTCCCACACCTGTTTCTTAAATAAGCAAAAATATGTCTGTATAAACACAAAGAAAGATATAGCTTTTGGAGGGGTGGGGTATTATAAACAGCTACTTTGCTGCTGACACTATAGAAATGTTGATATGGTAGATATTTTACACAGCATCC
Organism: Chlamydotis macqueenii; assembly: GCF_036417535.1. Classification (NCBI taxonomy): domain Eukaryota; kingdom Metazoa; phylum Chordata; class Aves; order Otidiformes; family Otididae; genus Chlamydotis; species Chlamydotis macqueenii. The sequence goes on along the minus strand of NC_141556.1, from coordinate 61,400,339 downwards.
TTTGTTTTTAAGTGATGTATCTTCAGGACCTATAACCACTCAAAATGTCTTGGTGACAGGATGGCAGAGACAAGTAGCTCCAAGTGTTGAAGGGAGAAGGCGCTTTAGGCACAGGTCACTAGCAGGAAATGACTGCTACAGCTGTAACATAGGATGAAATAAGGCCGAGCATGAATCTGGGGGCCCAGGTAACCCAGTGAGGCTGGCAGCAGGAGCTGCTACTTGCTCGCTTCCTCCCACTGCTAAGGCTTCAGACCACAGGGCAGTCTTTGCACCAGCCTTGAGGGACGACCCCGCACCGGGAGCTGTGCTGCGCAGGTAAGTTGTGCTTCTGTGCCTGCAGTCCGCAGGCACTCAGCCTATACCGCAAATGCACCGTCTTGTGAAAATTGTATCATCTCTTCCTTCAAGTGGATAATAATGCATTAAACAGCAATTTTCTTGACTTGGTGTTATGGTATTTCTGCAGTGCCAATGGAAAATTGCAGGGACAGGTATGACATGCATTTAACATCCTTACAGTTTTTGCGCACAGAAATTTTGCCAAGTGGAATTTAAAATTTTGAATACTTGTTTGGAGTTTTGAGATGGCCAGCAGCCTTGCTGGATGCAAGACTGTGCACCACTCCTGGCCACACCACTGTTCTGGTTTTGTTTAGTGAGGGGGGGCCTAAGGTGGTAGCTTCTGTAGGAAACTGCTACAAGTTGCTCCCCTTTGTTCAGTGGACTTGGCCGGGCCTAGGGCAGATCCGCTGCTGGCCAAGGCCGAGCTGATTGGTAGCAGAATGTTCCATGATAACACCTCTGCAATAATGTATTTAAGAAGGGGAAAACAGAAAAAAAAAGGGAGAGAGAAGATGTGAAGAAGCTGAGCGGGGGCAGAGAGGGGGAGGCGTGAGCCTTGTGGGCCTTGCAGGCCTCACCCTCTGGCCTCCCGCTGGGAGCAGTTTCACGAAGGACTGTGGCCCGTGGGAGGGACCCCACAATGGAGCAGGGGAGGAATGTGAGGAGTTCTTCCCCCGACAATGAAGGAGCGGCATAAAACAATGCGTGTTGACCCCCATTCCCTCTTCCCCCCTGTGCCGCTCATGGGGGGAAGGTAGTAGAGATAATGTTAAGGCCAGGAAGAGGGGTGGGAGGAGGTTATCTTGTTCTCTGTCTCGTTCTCTTGCTAGTTTTAGAAATAAATGAATAGTTTTCCCCAAGTCGAGTCTGTTTTGCCCGTAACAGTAACTTCAAGGATTTTCTGCCCATCCTTATCTCAAACCTTGAGCTGTTTTCCTTATATCATCTCCCCCTATTCTCTCAGAGGGTGGGGGGAATGAGCGACAGACTGCGTGCATAGTCTGGTCCCGATCGGGGCTGAACTATGACAACCACATATGTGCACTTATTTCTGTCCTAGGAATTGTGCTTAGGCATCTGGAAATAACCCGTCCTTGACAGAATAGTGAGGCACTGGGATAGATTATCCAGTAGAACTGTAGTATCTTCAGTGATGGAAAAAGACTTCAAGAAAAACATAGAAAATTTTCCATCGAGCATGGCATATACCTAGTTCATCCCTGCAAGTATCAGGTCCTTTCCAGTTCCACATTAATGAACTCTATGTACAAAAAAATCCTAGAGAAATGTGGGATTGCCCATTGTAGCATTGATATTTGCCTTGCAGCCTCCCTGCAAATAAAATCTTATCTAACAAGAAATGGCATCCTGGAAAACCTCCCACTCTTCAGAATAAACCTTGTTGTGACACATCCCTCTCAATGACATTTCTCTGTTTCTGCTGAGACAAGGGCTCAACAGTAATTCTCAGTAGAAGAGGCCCACATTATAAATACTGCCTTCCCCTCTGCCAAAAGGTAAAGATGGGAACAGCAAACTGGTTAAGAAAGGCATTTTATTAAAAGCATGTTTCTCTGTATGACAGCGTGGTTTGGAGAATATTCTATTTACGAAGAGGGCTTTCTCCCAAAGGTGGCTATCTGCCAGGGAGACTAAAATACTCTGCTGTGGGTATCTCCCTCACCCCATTCTGTATCCTGAAGCCACTACATATTAATTTTCAGCGTTTTCCATTTCCCCATGCTATCCTGCTCTGATTGTGGCTTATGGGCAAAGCTCACTCATCTGCTCCCAGCTCCAGTTGACTGTAGCAGAGCCCCAGCACAGACTGGAGACGTTCCTTATCTCTTCCTGATCGCTACAGTCATGTCCTGAGAAAAATGAAAAAAAAAAAGAAAACTTTTCAAATTATTTGTATTATCTGGGGCAAGAAAGAATTTCCAACCAACACCCTCATCCCACCCCTGTGAAAACTCCCAAACAAAGGCTGTGTGGTCATCACATTTAAAGCAGCAATTTCAGAGAGCGTTTACTCTGAAATTACAGGGAATACCCGCTAGTTCCTTTTTCAAGCTATACATGTGGTAGGAAGACCCTTACTTCTACAGCAATGTTTCTAAAGCAATGTTGAGGGGTTTGGTAAGTGCCTTTGGTGTGGAGCAACTGAAATGTGGTGTTGGTGTTAATTTACTCAGGTCAAGGCCTGGTTTTAAGGTTCAGGTCAGCATAAGGTCGTTGGTGCTGCACCGACTCTAAGATGCTCTGATGTGACAGCAAGGACCATCTGAGTGTATTTATCAATGGAAAATGACAAAAAGAAGAGACAGGCTAAAGGAAGCTTCTGCTGTAAAGCTGTGTTTGTAGAGGCGTGGTCACCTTCAGTGCAGTGATGCTATAACACCGCTTTAGCAGCTTCAGCCTTTGTCCAAGTGGAAAAAAAACCCTCAGACCTTCCCCACCATAAAATACTGCTTAGGTAAAACAAGCAAACAAAGTTCCTATATCCCTGAAATAAGCTTCAAGTTCTGGATAATTATTTTGGGAAAGAGGGAAGGGAAAGCAGCAGAGAATTTTTTTTTTTCCCCTCCCTTTTTCATTCTTTCATGCTTTTTGCTCAGCAGCTCCGATTTCAGGAGAAGCCTTCAAGTGAAAGTGAATGACACTCGCTCTTCTCTCCATTTCTCAGCAGGACTGCCGTGAGTCTATCGCAGAACAAGTTGTTGGTCATAGCTGACGGACAGCCTCCCATCGCAGGCGTTATCCCACACTGATGAACAGCTGGGACTGGAGGGTGCCCAGCGGTTCCTTGCTGCAGGCCTCTCTTCTGAAGCTGTGTGGTGTCCCTGCCTGGAGTCACCCTTGCCAGGCAAGTAACCCTGCTTCCGCGGAGGCCAGCGGGAGGCCTGTCATGGTTGCCGCCACCTGGGCCTCAGAGACTTGACTCTCACAGGCCTGACCTCTGTCACCTGCTGCCCCAGAGCAGGGCCAGGGCTAGCGACGGGACTCAAAACCCAGCTGCCAGTTTTGGGGTGACTTCCAAGATCCAGACGGGGGGGTCCTAGGTGGCAGTGGGCCTGTTTCGGTGGCAGGCTGTGAGGTAGGTGACAGGAGCGTGTGGCAGCAGTTGGCCCTGAGGGGGCCTGCAGCCCTCCCAGCACCTCCCTCCCCCCGCTTCAGGCACATGCAGCGTTATGGCCGCCATTAACTCGTCGGGCAACGGGAGTTCGCACGGGAGCTCTGCAGCCCGCCGGCGACCGCTGACAAACCGCCGCCGGGGCCGACCGGTGCCTCGGGGGCAGCGCCGTGCAGCCGTACCAGCAGGCGCCAGCGCCTCCTCGGCGCGCCGCCAGGTGGCGCCGCAACCGCGCGGCCCCGGCTCGGGCCCCGGCCCCGGGGTCATCTAACTGTACTTGAGATAAAAGGAAAAAACAAAAATAAATAAAGCAGGAGATTTGGGAGCTTCTCCTCCGGCTACCAAAAACGTCCAGCTGAGGTATCTGTCAGCCTATTCCTGCGGGAAGTCTGACTCTGCTAGAGTTTTTTTGTGCTTCCAGTTCAGGCAATTCCTGACCAAAAGCAGGCCATAAACTGGGAAACAGAGTGAAAAACGACAGATTTCATATAAAATTATTGTTAACTGTGATGCTGGCAGCTGCTGGAGGCAGCCGGCCCAGCCGCTGGAGGAAGCAAAATGGCCATACTTCGGTTCCCCCTCGGTGTGTGCCTGAGTCCCGGGGAGCCAAATGGGCCACTGAGGCAGTGAAGGTGTGGGGAGCATGGGGCCGGGGGTCTGCTCCTCCCTGCAGGCCGTGTGCCACCTCCTCCGTGGCCCACAGCAGCTCCAAGGGCAAGAAACCTCTCTGCCTCCCACTCCTTTTCTCAGAGCTGCAAAATTCAGATTTGTCCCTGCCACTGAGGGGCCTTGATCTGACCCTGCCACGTTAGAGTTGCAAAGGAGGAGGAAATTGCAATTTAGCAAAAAGGCCACCCAGTTACTGTGATCTTGGGCCTCCCTTCTGGGAACAACTCAATGTAGGGGAATTCCTGTCCCTGTCTCAGCAGATCTGGCTCTGCGTAGGCAAAGAGGTCAAAAAGTTCATTTTCAGGCCTGAATCCTTATTTTGTGTTCTTTCACGCTAAGCGTCTTTGTTTTTCATGATGGTTTTCATTATATATAGAACTGGCCCTGGAAGCCTAGAAAAATCCCAGCTACCTTAAGGGTATAGAAACACCAGGCTCTCCTTCCTTTGTGGGGATCTCTTTAGTAAACCAGAATTTGCAGCTGAAGTTCAGCTCTGGTTTCTCCCTAAGATGCAGAACCAGCACTGAGAACTCCCCACTCCCACTCCCAAATAGTAAATGTGTATCTGCTTGGGGGTAGAAGATAGAAGCTGCTCATTTGGTCATCAAGAGTGCACAGCTCTCCTTACCTAATCTAGATCTGTGGTAGCATCCCCTCAGGCTACATGGGCATTGTTGCCCTGCAGCTCTCCCTTTCCTCTCTGGTAGGGAGAGAAGGGCAGTCCCCTCTCTCCTAGTCTGCTTTAATGATACTTCTGTAGGGAAGAAAAGACAGTACTTGGAGGGCATGATGGCAACATCTCACTCTGTGTGAAGGATAGTGCTAGTTCAGAATTGGAGATCCTCTTAGTGTGTACTGAACATAAATAATTTGCCTGCAAATCTGATGGAGAAACAAAGAATTGCACCAACTTGCCTTAAAAAAATTGCCTTTATTAGACTAGTCTTGATAAAATTGCTGGGAGTAACAGATTCTAAAATTGAGTTACTGAATTAGTCTCAAACAGAAACTGTGACAGCCAGCCTTAAAGTGGAGAAAATTGGATTTAAGAATTGGACCTTGGGCATAGCAGGATGTCTAGGAAGTTGCTGTGCTATAGCTGATGAACTCATACGGAGCATGGATTTCATGCTGGTGAATAGCAATGTAATAAATGTTCTACAGAAACATTACAAACCCAGGCTGGAGAAATTCCCTTTAAAGAGGTGACCCAGGTGAGAAAACACTTTGTAGACAAGTGATCTGCTGTGAGCAAACTGCAGCCCTGGAGGGCTACGGTCACAGTCGCAGCCGTCTGTGGTATCTTCCCAGTGCATGAAGGAGGAGGAGGAAGGAAATGCTCTTTGAAAACACAGTAGTGAGAGCAGAAGGGCAAATGCTTTTGAGTGATTTCATGTGTGCAAAAGCATTTCCAGGATCAGGCCTCAGTTACAAAGATCTTGAAGGACAGGACCTCTGTAGATCAGGAAGCCCTGTAGTAATGATAACAGCTATGCCCTTAGAGCGCAGAAGTTTTTGGTTCCAGGGGGATGGATAAGGAGAAGGTAACGGTAGGTGCAGAAAGTTTTGAAACGGGCTGAACACTTAGATAAGTTAGGTCTGAAAGGCTTTCTGGAGAAGACAGTAAGGTTTATGAATGTCCTTTTAACATTAGCTTGTTTCATTCACACAAGGGAAAAAAATATCAATTTATATTACCCAACTTACAAATTATGGTTTCTAGTCTTGAAGAATCAAATTCTGTAAATATTTTACATGGAAGAAGAATGTCTTTGAAAAATACTTGTGAGCACCTTTGCTTGTTGGGGTGTAAGGGTTCATTGGACTAGCACCTAAAAGGCATTAGGATAAACAACACCCCTCCCCCAGTTAATAACTCTACCAAACCATTTTTCCAATGGATTTTTCTACTGCCATGCTGTATAAAGAAGTACAGCAGCTTTGTGGTATTGAACTAAAGGTTGTTGCTGGTTTCTTAGAGACTCATATTGCAGTTCTCCATCTGCCCGCTGGTTTCCATATTTATATCTGTTATTAGGTCTCTCTCTCTGTAATGCAGTAGTAATTCTTGGCATTAGCTATCAATATATTCATTAAAATAATCAAATGAGGTCAATGTAGGTTTTTTAAAATTCTGGAATATAAATTCATAGTTTCAGCATTTTGTAGTTCTTCTGTGTAGAGTCTGCATCTGCGGCAAGTGCTGAGCAGAATGCTGGGTTAGCTGTCAGTTTTAGTGCAGACTTTCTATGCTTCTGGAGTGACTTACCTTAATCCATCTCTCTGTCTCAACTCCTTATCGGCAAGATGGAGGTGATACCCATAGGGGTAACATGGGGATAAATTTAATCAAGAGATTCTGCAGGTGTTAATGTACTAACAGCCACAAAATAGCTAAGATTTCTTATCTAAATACGAAGATTGAGCAGGTGCTAACATAGCTGAATTCTTAAGAGGTAGCTGGTTTGCATTCTTTTTGCTGATAAAAGGCAGCATGCTTTGTCCAGTCTCAGATCACTCATCAAGAAGGCAGTGATGTATTACTGGACTTCTTTTCAGCTGCAAGATGAACTGCAATGGCCATAGCACGCGGGGATGTAATGCTATCCAAAATGCTAAGGATCGTATTTCCAACAGAGCTGCACACTCTAAATGGAGATTTGGCATTTTCTAAGGGTTTCATCTCCCATTGAGAACAAGAAGAGACTCTGGGAGCTTAAGTGCTTTTGAAAAAAATCTGTCCACTTTACAGGAGCTTTCTTAAGACTGAAAAATGGAGGAGGAGTGTGTGAAATCAAACCATAAATGAGCTTGGAGCGGCGGCACCCTGTGATCCGGCTGGCAAATGGAATGGCGTGAGTGTAATGTGCACGCTGACGGTGAGAGAGAGAATTATCACAGAAATGATGAGACACCTGGATCAGAGCTTCAAAAGGTTAATATGCTTGTAACAAGACAGAAGGTGGTCTCTACTGGCAGCAATAGCTCTTCAAAGCTCTTCCCACTATTTGTTTCACCAGTGCTGTATGCATCAGTATTGTGTGCTTTTTAGCCACGTATGTGGCCTTAAAGACCTAATCCTGTTCTGACTAGGGTCAAATTCAAAGGCTTTTCCCTGCCCCATCCCCTTAAGCTTCTGATATGACTTTTATTGTGAGTCAGTCAGGAATTATACTGATTCCTGGGTATAAAAATGCACACCTACCTTTTCTCATTACGAGAGGCATCCTGTTCTGTTTACGCACACTGACCGTTCTGTAGAAAGGTTTTTACTTTTGGTTGGATTGAAAAGCTTTGAAACTATACAAATCATAATATATTTTTCAATTTTTCAGTCACTGGTTTTTGCTCCTGTTCTGAAACTGTGTGTCACAGACATGCTGGAATACCAGCACACATTGAAACGTAGCTGTTGTTCTTTTGTAGCACCCTTGCGTTGGAGCTCTGTATGCCAGAAAAGCTCTGTATGCCCATCCTTTTCTTCTAGATGGTCTTTTATGGAGGGAGCCAGCTGGGATCAGTTGGAATTAGTGTGGTATAGTACGCCTTCTATCAGGTAATGGGTACCTGTATATGTTTCTGTAGGAATACAGGTTTTCTGTGGACTTTGCTCCGAGTTCTTCTAAGATCTGTATGGATCCTCTCTCCAGACACTGCTGGGTTATGAGTCTATACACTTTTCAGGGAAATGTTTGCCATTTTCTATGCTGCCATGCTTCCTCCTAGCTCTGTGCCTTGCCTTGAAATTCTGACTTTCTAGGCTGTATAGTGAAAGGCTGTTTAGTACTGGTTACTGAGGAGTTCGAATTGTCAATACATTCTTAGGTGAATTATCTGTCATAAATGGAGAAGGCCTCCCAAACACCTTCCTTGAGGCGATTTCATTCTGATAGAGATTAAACAGCATTAATGGCTGGCTTTTTTTCTGTAGATGAAAACCTCAGCAAGTGCTTAACAGGCGACTTGCAGCAACAGCCACACAGTCCCTTTCCTCCATCCATGTTATATCCACGTGCAACCCCACCTTATCCTGTGCTCCTCAATGTCCACTTCACAGGCAACACCATGGATGAGAAATCAAGCTATGAAGAGCTGCTATATTCCCTCTGTGCTGCAGGCAAACCAGTTTCATTCAAGGACACTGGCAGTGTGGTTTCATTTCTTGCCCTTTGTGCAGATCAGGGACCAGACCCAGGTACACCCCTTGCTTGTGGCCTGGAGAAGACCCAGCCCAGTGTGTACATGGGGATTCTGAATTCACTTTCTTCTCTCTGTAACTGAAAGGTTTTAAACTGAAATGCCAGACACCATTAAAGTGACACTTATTTGCCTTCTGTCTAGGGTATCTGGTAGATCAATATTTTGATTGAGAATATATTTTATGCTAAATAAAATATTTTACAAGACAACTGACTTGAAAACGTAGACGGCTTTAAATGTTTTGCTTTTCAGGTTTTATGTGCAATAAAATGATGACTGGTATCAAATAGGTGTAATTTAATTTTTATGTGACTGTTTCTCCCTCTCCAATTCTCAAATAAAATGCTCAGCACCTTCTAAAGAGCCCACCTGCACTAAGAGACTGCTTTTTTTTTTGGCCTCTAGAGCACTAGTTTTAATTTGCTAACAGGAAAAAAAAATCTATTGAAGGAGGATTACACAAGCTAAGAGACATTTTTAGAATGAGAAAGTGAAATAGCAGGCAATGAACTCCAGGAAATGGACTCAAGCATAGGACAAACAGGTGCAGCTTAACTGTGCATCTTCTTCTGCAATGTATGTTCAAACTGTTTAAATTCTGCCCCTTTTGTTTGCTGCACAGAGGAGGTCCTCCAGCCAGATCGTCCTGCTCTCCCTTGTGTTGCACCCACCAGGAAAAGCAGAATTGCTACTGCTCCTTAAAAAGGCTTTGCACCTTCTTTAAACCATTTGGTCCTGCTCAAAGGAATCTCTCTGGCAGACTGTATTACCTTGCTCTTCATTCAGCCCAGGGGGACCTTCCTCTCCTATTTCATTGGTCAGCATGTCCAGGATGCTGTGCAAAGGAGTCTAAATGTGTATATATGGAAGTGAAGATATGTGAGATGTTCTCTGAGCCCAGCAAAGTGGACTCACTCTGCTCCTGTCAGTGCCCACATCTTCCTTACTGTCATTGCCCACATCTGTACCATCCATGAAGTCAAGCAAAGGTGGCAGGAGGCCTACATGGATGAATGAGAAGCTCCAGATAAAATCCAAATATAAAGAGGAAGAATACAAGAGGTGGGAGCAGGGACAGGTGACCCAGGAGGAACGTAGAGATGCTGAGTGTGCCAAAGCCCACCTGGATTTGAATCCAGTGAGAGCTATGAAGGGCAATAGGAAGGGATTCTACTAATACATCTACTAGTATCTCTACTCTGCTCTGGTGAGACCCCACCTGGAGTTCTGCATCCAGGTCTGGAGCCACCAACATAAGAAGGAAGTGGACCTGTTGGAGCAAGTCCAGAGGAGGGCCACAAAAATGATCAGAAGGCTGGAACACCTCTCCTATGAAGAAATGCTGAGAGAGTTGGGGTTGTTCAGCTTGGAGAAGAGGAGGCTCTGGGGAGACCTTGTAGTGGCCTTCCAGTACCTAAACGGGGCCTACAAGAAAACTGGGGAGGGACTTCTGACAAGGGCATGTAGTGATAGGACAAGGGGTAATGGCTTTAAACTGCAAGAGGGTAGATTTAGATTAGACATAAGGAAGAAATTCTTTACTGTGAGGGTGGTGAGGCACTCAAACAGGTTGTGCAGAGAAGTTGTGGATGCTCCATCCCTGGAAGCGTTCAAGGCCAGGTTGAATGGGGCTTTGAGTGACCTGGTCTAGTGGAAGGTGTCCCTGCTCATGGCAGGGGGGGTTGGACTACATGATCTTTAAGGACCCTTCCAACCCAAACCATTCTGTAATTCTATGATCTGTAGGAAGAATAAGTAGGCAAAAGGTAGGTCTGCTGCTGAATGAGACAAAGGACACTGGAAACGTTCAAGGCCAGGTTGGATGAAGCTCTGAGCAACCTGATCTAGTAGGGGATGTCCCTGCTTCTTACAGGGGGGTTGGACTAGATGACCTTTGAAGGTCCCTTCCAACCCTAATCATTCTATGAGCCTATGAAAAGGCTGAGGTATGTACTCAATGCCTTTGCTTTTGTCTCTACTGTTAGGAGTTGCTGTGAGGAATCCCAGGCCTCTGAGACCAGAGGGAGAGTCTGGAGCAGCAAAGACTTACCCTCAGCAGAGTAGGATCAGGTTAGGGAATGTGCACACAAACTGATCATGCATAAGTCCATGGGACCTGATGGAATGCATACATGAGTGGTGAAGGAGCTGGGTGATGTCTCTCCAAAGCCACTCTCGATTACCTTTGAAAGGTTATACTGATCAGCAGAGGTTCCTGAAGACTGGAAGAAAGCAAATGTCGCTCCTATCTGCAAGAGGGGCAAGAAGGAGGATCTGGGGAACTACAGGCTGGTCAGCCTTACCTTGATACCTGGGACAGTAATGGAGCAGCTAATTTTGGAAAACATTTGCAAACATATGAAGGATAAGAAGGTGATTGGGAGTAGTCAGCATGGATTTATGAAGGTGAAAACATGCTTAACCAACCTGGTATCCTTCTATGATGAGATGACTGGCATGGTAAACAAGTAGAGAGCAGTGAATGCAGTTTATCTCAACTTTATTAAGGTTTATGACACTGTGTTTGTCCTCACAGACAAAGTGACGAAGGGCTGAGACTTCCAACCCTGGTGTTTCGAGCTGACAGGTGTTCTGAACTCCAGTCCTCACTGCAGGGGTTGTTAATACCTACATTATTATTAGATAATACACTTAACTGAAGGCTCCTAGGTGAACCTAGCCACAAAATGAAGTAATGGAAAGGGACAAGATGTAAGACGCAGCCTCCCTTGAAGCACCCTGTGAGGACAGCTCAGTACTCTATTCCTTGTTAGGCTCCAGCATTTCTCTCTCCCCTGGGAGCACGGAGAGCCCTCTGCAGTGATAAAATGTTCAATTCCTTTCGCAGATTTACTCCCCAGAAGCTCCTGATTTACAGCTGTGGTAGTATTGTGTTATTTGTACATTACCCGGTTTTCCAACACGAGGATTTGCTGAATGGAGTGTATTTCTTTGCTCTTTGATCAGTAAAAACCTGGAAGCCCTCTTCTTTGTTCTCAGAGAATGTATGCCCACACACCTCTTGCCAATATAAATACCGTTTCAAGTAGTTAAGGATTGCTGAACTGAGCTTATGGTGTACTACAAACAGTAAAAAAAAAATCTTACATTTTTTGTTGCTGTTTAAATGGCTCAAGTAGACCATCTGCTTCTGAAACAGCTCATGTATTTTTGGATTTGGTTATGAACTGACCACAGCATTGCAAACAGCACTCATCTGCGAAGATATCTGTTTTTATACACAAGACTGGCAAGAAAGCTGTGTCTACTCACTGTTTTAGAAGTCAAACAGGAACAGTATGGCTTCAAATTGGCCCAGCCATATCCTTGTCATTTCACTTCACTACCACCTCATTTGTATAAAACAGGAAAAGTTTTAAATGCATGTTACCATAACGGGAGCATCCAATGAATCATAGAATCATAGAATGGTTAGGGTTCTTTTATTTGAGGGAAAGGAAAGCAATCCTTCTAAGGTGACTTCACTTAGCCTTCTGTGATTCACATGGGGTGCAGAATTACGGCATTTGTTCTTAAGCGGAATTATGGATGAGACCCAAGACTAACTGACAGCTCAGTTATTTCTTCCTGATGCATTTCATTAATAGCCCCTGCACCTCTCACCTCTATGAAATTGGCGACTAGTGAGGTGCCTGTAAGAGGCTAATTGCCTCCAGAGTCAATTGTCCTAGAGCCAATTGTTAATCTCCTGGTGTTAATTGCCAAAAGCAGGAGTAATCAAAGCAAGCAAGGGGGCACAGGAGCTGCATGCATATTAGAGCTATGTAGCAAAATGCAGGTGTTCAACTCTGCTCTGTGATGCCACAGCAGAGCTCAGCGAGTGGGAACATGACGAGGCACTGGCTGAGTGTAAATCCTGAGTGTTTCGCTGCATTTTTCCTTCATCGCCTTCAGATTGCTATTCTACTTGCGAGCTATAAAACAAGTGGGATAAAATCTGTGCCCTGAGGAGATCAAATAAAGAGGTCAAATAAACAGTGTCAGAGATCTGACTGGGATGGCTGTACTACTTGATGTTGGGATGACAATAGCAGTGTTGTGATGGGTTTGGAAAGAAAAAGAATGGAAGTCCAACAGCTGTATAGCTTAATCCTCTGTTTTGCCATGACTTTTCCACACGGAAGACTGAATTTAATCCTAGGGTTAAATGAATCTCTGGTAACTTCTGTTGCGTGGAGCCTGCCCACATCAAGGTCCATCTTCAGTGTGTTTGACTCATGCTTTTGGATCTGGTTTCCTAACATAAGGTGACTGAGTACCTTACTGAGAAAGAAAGAGAGACAACTGTGCTATTATTTTTATAAACTAAAATGCATAAACAAACATGAAGTTGTACAGAAGGTAGTGTGGGCCAAAAATCTGATCTATGTTTATTGTTTGTTGAGTTATGTTTGCTATGCTTGTTTTGCACATGATCTGTTGCAAAAATCCTGTTAGGTTCCTCTTTCGTTCTGTCAGACTGATGGGTTTTGAGCATCCCAGTTTACAGCTTCTGTCTAGACTATGGTTTGACCTTTTGTTCCTGGTGTCAGGCGGTGACTTTCAAGAGCTTGAGTCTGCTGCTGTTGGGCAGAGATGGAAGTAGATATTCCACTAACCTGAGCAGCTGGAACATCTGTTGGGGGGATAAAACGGTCAGTTGTTTGTCTGGATGGTTGAGTGATAAGAGACTTTGGCTGGGGGGCTTTGTCAGTATGAGTGACAAATGTTTTATCTCCCAGTTTACAGTATCATGATAATTCTTCTAAATAAGTACAGATTGCTTTAGATCTATTTTTTAAAAAAAAATCCTCTTCTTCTTTTTTTTTTTTTTCCACTTGCACCTGGAGGATGAGAAAACAGAAATCTTCTGTGACTACTGCATATTGTAATGGACATTTTTCAAACAAGTATCAACAATCATTAAGTTAGCTTACAAACTCTGGTCTGGAAACTGCCTGCACAACTCAAGGGACTGAGAAACACTTGGGAAAAAAAAACCTTCAAGATTTTTGTGATGCTGGTAACACAAATGGGGAAAAAAAGGGAGGAGGTAAGACTGCTGTTGATAGCATTAGGGTTAGTGAGCAGCATAACAATAACAGATTCAAAGAGCACCTCTGTAAAATACACACTGTTTTGATTCAGATTTCAAGTTTGCTGCAAGCTGTACTTGGAACACACAGCATAGATATGCTGAAGAGCCATCTACAAAGGTCTGCCCTTCAGCATATTTTTTGCTCTGCGTAACAGCACACTACCATGTACGGGGATGAGGGGAAGAGGAAATAAGCTTTGTGACCTAGTTTTATACACAAATTAGAAGGCTTAATTTGAAGCATAATCATTTCATCAGGTGTGTGTTGCAACTTAAACTGGCAGGATGATTGGGTCCCTGGAGATGGAATTTCATTTTAAATTTTTTTTCTGCCCTAAATGCAAAGCTACTTGATATTTGTTTTAGTATACATGGATTTGGTGCCTACTGCTAGCATTATGACAGATAGAAGTAGTTACAGAAAATTGTAAATAAAGTCATGAAAAGCACAACTGCAAAGGTTAAGCTAAAGGCAGAGCCTGCCACTGGACTTAGGTACTGAAGAAATGACCTGGTTTTCTTTTCTTCCCTCAGCCCTCTACCTTATAGTGAGCCTGAAACTACCGAGTGTAACATCAAACCAAAGCAACAAAGCTTCAGGTATTTTAGGGAAATCTTCCCCATGGAATGGAGAGGAGACCCTCTTCTATGGGAGCTTCTCTAACTGTCCCGGAAAGTGCAGTAAAGAGAAGGGCCGCCACAAGCCTTCACTTGTTGCTTTACTCTCACTTGCTACCAGAAGAGGAACGGCGATCTCCTAGCATGCCACAGTATTTTCCCTTCCCACTGAGGACCAAAGCCCATGAGGCCAGCTGCCTTCAGAAACACAGCGGTGGCTGCCCATACTTGAGTACCTGTGAGTGAGTTTTACAAAAATGGCTCGTATGCCTTAAGAAGGACTCTCTGCCTTTGATGCTAGAAGAAGCATGTGGTTGGGCCTTCAAAGGGAAGAGCAGGGAAGCAGCTAGCCTGAAAGAGACCAGAAGCATTGGTCTTTTTGCTGAGTCCTTCTGGAAGAAGGGATGGTGTGATTCCCTAGCCTTATGAGGGATTTGTGCCAGTGGCATGGATTGCTACTGGTCTGGTTCTGTAAAGCCTCAAATCTCATTTCAGTAAAAGTTGCGTTAATGTGTATCCAAAGCTGTGCATACACTGCTAAAATCCACTTCCCTAAAGTGCTTTCTGGTCATGGTTTACATTCTCCTTAGAATGAATCACAGATGTTGGCCTTTCCCCCACCGCCCCTTAATCCCATCAGTTACATGGTGGGCTAGCAGGCTGTGGTTTGAACTAGGTCTGTTTAATTTTTCACTTCACAAACAAACTGGTGGTAATGTGGGAAAGGGGAGGAGGAAAGGTTTATAGTCCAAACACCCAAAGGATGATTGTATCTACTTCCTCAGCATGTCGTAGTTCAGCCCCGATCAGGACCAGACTACGCAGTCTGTCTCTCACTCCCCCCACCCTCCGAGAGAACAGGGGGAGATGATATAAGAAAAAATGGCTCGAGGTTTGAGATAAGGACAGGGAGAAATCCTTAAAGTTACCGTTATGGGCAAAACAGACTCAACTTGGGGAAAATTATTCATTTATTTCTAAAACTAGCAGGAGAATGAGATGGGGAACAAGATAACCTCCTCCCACCCCTCCCTCTTCCCGAGCTTAACATTATCTCTACTACTTTCCCCCCCAAGCAGAACAGGGGGGAAGAGGGAATGGGGGTTGCAGTCAGTTCATCATACGTTGTTTCATGCCGCTGCTTCATCGTCGGGGGAAGAACTCCTCACATTCCTCCTCTGCTCCATTGTGGGGTCCCTCCCATACGCCACAATCCTTCCTGAAACTGCTCTGGCATGGGTCATCTCTTCCATGGGATGCAGTCCCTCCAGAACAGCTGCCCCACCGGGCCCTCCACGGGCCACGGCCTCCTTCAGGCCTCCACCTGCCCCGGCATGGGGTCCTCCACGGGCTGCAGGTGAATTCTCAGGCCCTCCGTGGACCTCCATGGGCTGCAGGGGGACAACCTGCTCCACCATGGTCATCACCACAGGCTGCAGGGGAATCTTGGCCAGGAGCCGCATTACTCCTCCCCCTCCTTCTTCACTGACCTTGGCATCTGCAGCCTTTCCTCTCACAAGAAAAGTTCTTCACAACAGGCTGGCAGACGCCTCTCAGAATCTCTTCACATCATCCAGCTCATCTCCTCTCCACTTCTTGCAGCAGGGCTGAACCGAGTCGGGCCCAGTCTGCTGCCTGGCAAGAGGCCAGAGGGTGAGGCCTGCAAGGCCCATGAGGCCTGCGCCTCCCCCTCTCCGCCTCTGCCCCCGTTCAGCTTCTTCACATCTTCTTTTCTTTTTTTTTTTTTCCTGTTTTCCCCTTCTTAAATACGTTATCGCAGAGGCATTATCATGGAACATTCTGCTACCAATTGGCTTGGCCTTGGCCAGCAGCTGATCTGCTTTAGGCCTGGCCAAGTTCACTGAACAAAGGGGAGCGACTTCTAGCAGTTTCCTACAGAAGCTACCACCTTAGGCCCCCCCTCACTAAACAAAACCACAACAAGTGTATTGGCCTTCTGTGTCCAGGTTTTGGTATCGGGACGGCTGCAGGGGTGGCCTCTGTGAGAAGAGATCAGGGGCTGTCCCCATGCCAGACACAGCTTGCTCCAAAACAGCCCCACTGCTGTCCAAAGCTGAGCCCATCAGTGAAGCTGGAGGCACCTCTGTGGAAATGTATTTACGAAAGGGTAAAACATGCTGCATAGTAGTTGTAAGAGAGAGTAGTGAGAAAAAAAATTGAAAGAAACAGCCCTGCTGACACTCAAGCCAGTGACGAAGGAGAGGGAGGAGGTGTTCCAAGCACTGGAGCAGAGATTACTCTGCAGCCCATGGAGAAGACCATGGTGAAGCAGGTAGTCCCCCTGCAGCCCATGGAGGACCACGTCAGAGCAGATATCCACACTGCAGCTCATGGAAGATCCCATGCTGGAGCAGGGGAACCATGTGAGGAGGAAGGAGGGGCAGAGAGGAACTGTTATGGAGTGACCTCCCTCAGGGCAGGAGGAGGTAGAAGACTGAAGGAGTGGGGCTGAGCCTGGGAAGAAGGAGGGCTGGGGGGAAGGTGAGGCTTTTTAAGTTCTGTCTTTGTTTCTCACCACCCTACTCTATTTCTAATTGGTAATAAATTTAATTAATCTTCCCCAAGCAGAGTCTGTTTTTCCCATGATGGTAATTGGTAAGTGATCTCGCTGTCCTTAGCTCAGCTCATGAACTGTTCCATCTCATTTTCTAGCCCCTGTCCTGTTGAGGAGGGGGAGCAAGAGAGCAGCTGGGAGAGGGTCTAGCAGCTGGCCAAGGTTAACCCACCACACTCTGTTACAGTATGGCCACACAGAAAGTTGATTTGGTAAATGACACACATACAAAGGTAACAGAAATCTCCTGTCTTGGTGAGAATGAACAGCTAGCCCCGAGTGGAGACGACAACTTCCTTGAACCAATCTCCTGACCATACACCAATCTCTTGGTCCACCAGTAGGATGAAACATTTCTCTGTGCCATGCTGCCAGGCAGTAGCTGATGTCCTCTAAGAAAATGTCCACCAGTGGCTGATGTCCTCTAAGAAAATGTCACTAAGAAATACTGGCTTAATTGCATGGCATGATTTAGTGAAAGGGTGGCACTCTGTCAGTAGATCAGTTTGTTTTTCAATAGTCTAAGTTTGAAATTCTCTCACTCAAATGGACACTGTACTAGCAGTCGTTATTTATAAAGTGATTTGAAGTCCTTTTTGTGTCATTGGAAAGGATAGTTTGCAGTTGCATTGACAGAAAATTTTCTTCTTAGGGTTAGCTAAATGTTTTTTTTGGGGGGGAAAACCAATGTGTCTTTCGGGATGCATTTGCAACATGATTTGATTTTGAGACCAGTGAAAAGGGAATTAACACATGCTTGAAAGTCATCAAAGTTGTAAACTTCTGTAGTCCCAACTACATATATGCATTCTCTGTTGGTTTTACTAAATATAGACTACAAGAAAGTAATGAGGCAGCATGAAGCCTCCAGAAAGCATTTCTGATTTTTTTTTTTTGTTTGACAGTGAATCATATAGAGCAAATGGCCATTATTCTTCCTGCGCAGGGTCAGACAGACAGCTTAATGGTATTTATTCCTCATCAGCCTTTGACAGATGTTGTAGAGTCAATATGGATATATTATCCTAGTCCATCTCCAGGAAGAGATAAGCTTTGATAGAATCATGGCCTATGTTTCATAAACCATTCAAGCTGTTGCTCTGTAAGAAGTAGTCAACTTGCTGTTCAGAAGAAAGGTGACATAAATATCCCTTTTTGCCTTCTAGACTGCTGAAGACAGACTTACCAAATTACTAAAACTAGCTAACCTTTCTAATTGTGCTGATTTTTCTTAGTACAGTTAAATTAGTAGTAAACTCAAACTTTTTATCTTCTTTAGGTCAAGATATGCTTCACCATGTAAGCTGTGGCTTTCCATAGTCAGCTATCAACAGGGTTTATAGATTTTCTTTGCTGGAGCCGAGTTGTGTTCTCTTTCGCAGAGATTTCATAGTGCAGTTGGAATTGTAACTCTAGCGTAGGCGGTTCATAAGAATGGGGAGCCACACTGGAGGGGAAAGGTAAGGAGCAACTCATTATCTAGATGCAATACTGGCGGAGTGACGAATGTGTGAAGTGATTTGGAAAAATGTCTTTACAGGTTGGATAATATTATTGCAACAGCTGCTGTGTGATTTATTATCTCTGTTCCCTCCCTGTAATATCACCTAGACAGCCTTTAAATAGAAAGAGTCCCTGAAGTCACACCTTTTAATTGAGGAGGGATGGTGAAAGAGAAAAAAACCTAGCATTTAATTAGCTCTAGAAAATGCTTTTCTTTTAGAGTGTTTCTAACCTGCTCCTTGTAATCCCATAGTGCTTTTCAGTTAAGCACCTCATAGCACTTCTCAAGCCTAAGGTCAATGCAGTGTAGACAGCGAGAGAAGTCCTACTTGTAAGTATGAATAGCTGCCTCTCTTGTTCAGTCTGATGATTTTCAGTAGTGCAATTGTCCTTTGGGCACACACACACAAAAAAAGTTTTCAACCTTGGATCTGTTTTTTACACCTGCACTTCTACCGGTTTCAGTGTTTTTTTTTCTCCTAGTGCAAATGTTAGAGGAATGAGACATAGGAAAAGCATAACAACATAAGAGGTATGTGACTTCCCAGTTGAAACTATGTTGACTTGCTGTTTTTGGAAACTCTTCAACACATGTAAGTCCTAAGGACTTTAAACATACATTTAAATAAAATATGTGCTTAAATTGAACATGTAGTAGTTATACACGTAAATTAGAATGAAAAAAATTGCACAGAACTTGTTTCATCACTGAAAAATAACAAAGGATTTTCTCCAGTACCTGTTGGCTTAAAATAGTATTCTGAACAAGTTCCAGATAAAGAAGATATGTCTTCATCTTCAGTTTTAGCATAAAGGAAAAAAAAAGGAAAAAAAAAGAAAAAAGGATTTTCTGGTGATCATAATGAACTAAAATCTTTTATGAAGGTATTGAATTTTGAGATAGAGTTAAGACTTTAAATAGGAAACCTTTTATAAAGGAAAAATGTTTGTATTTGTGCCTAGTTGAATTTTTTTTTTTTTTTTGTGCAGAAAAAATATAGGAAAAGAGAGGATATATTATTGACCTAAGACAACCTCTACTGAAATTAACATGCTTAAGTTACCAGTGAAGAATGTGTCTCTCATTTTTAACTGCAAGGTATTTTGTAAGGTAGGTGACAAGAAAACAGGACATAATGCTGAACATTAGAGTACAGAAAATATAAGACTTGCAGCATTTTCTTCAAAACAAAAACAGATTTAGACACCTGTGTTGGGATTTGTTTCACCTAACCTTTCCCATGTACAATATAAGTATCTGTAGCAGAGCTAGACATCCAGGAGCTTTTCAGTCGATAGGAACTTTTAGGGCATGATTCATCTCATTGCACTTTAGATGTCCAAAATAGGGCAAATGAATTGTGTCATGTAAATGTGTATTCCTTTCTGTTGACTAACCACGTATTGACATTTGACCAGTTGGAGACCAGCTGGATGGAATGTAAGAGCTGGTGACAGTAATAATGGTTTTGAAAGAAATGCTTTACAGAAAATATCGACAAATTACTTACAAAATCAGAAATAATTAGAGATTGTTTCAGAAAAGCCAAACAATCATGGTAAGGCACTTTTAAAATCCCTAAACACAGGGGACTATTTTGTCTTTAATTTAAAAAAGTAGAACGGTGACAGTGTAAGTAACTGTTTTTCCAGTTTCCTTTTACTTTTTTTTGGGGTGGGGTAGCTATTTTCCTTGTTCCTCCCCCTCTCCTCCCATAAGAATTGCTTCTATGATTCTCTTAACGTCTTCTGCAAAATGGGTTTTCTTTTTTAAGTATGTGTGTGTGTCCCTATTCAGCTGGATTCTTTTCCCCCCAGAGTAATATATAAGCCACTCCAACTCTTGGAGGCAAATCAATTTGTTCCTGAAAGTAGCTTGCTTGGACTTCACCTGAGGAAGTGCTGCAGGGTGAATGAAGAAAGCATGATTATGTTTTGTAAAGTATATGCTGTTTGTACTGTCTTGGTGAAGTGCTGCTTCTGCTAGCCAACAGCTACTGCATCCTCCCTTCCTGGCTATCAGGTTTCATTCTGAGACCCTTGTGTCTAATGAGCAGCATAGCAGGATGCCAGCAATATGTTCTGAAGAGCATGAGTAATCCCTGGTGTCTGAGAATAGAATTAGGATGAGCAACCCTATGAAAAAACAGTAATTCCTCCTTATTTCAGTGTCTGTGTGCTCTGAGTCACACTTCAGATGATGCCCTAAGGTCAGTTGAAAAAGAGATCTGAATTTCAGTGCAGCTTAAGGGTGCACTGCCATCACTGGGGAAAATACATGTCAATTTAAAAGTTCTTTTAACAAACACAACTAACTTATTACAAGGGGAATTTGCATGGGCAGAACAGCTTGCCTTGCAGCTGCCTTGGCCCTTACATTTGTTATTTGTCCGATCATTTCACTTCATAAAAAGTGTCCTTAACTAGCAATGGAGAAAACTGCAAAGGAAGTGCATATAGGGTGAAAAAAAAAGAGAGAGCTAAGCTTCAGTGGAACTTGGCAAATATTTTAGTGTCTGCTTTGGCCAGGAATTTTTGTTGGCTGCTCTGGTTATAGCTGTGGTGACAGGATGCATTGGAATTTTTCTTGGATTTTATTTTCGGGGGTTGTTCCCCAAGAGCAGCCATTTGCATTGCAGGACAAAAGCCAAGCTCTAGCTAATAAATGTTGCAAGCAAACGTCAGGCCTTTGGCAGACTTGACCACTGCCACCTGTTGCAGGGCTTACTGATGTTTCCTCTGAAGCCAGTGACAGTGTCCCGGACAGTGCTGGACCAGTGGGTTTGATCCACTACAGCTGTTGACCAGAGTGGGCAGAGCTGTAAGCATCCATCATCTCTAGAAACTGCATCCTTCAAGGCAAAGCTTAAAACATAGCTTCTATGCCTGTCTCCTCCAAGTCTTTTAACTAAGAGCTTTGCAATTAATATCACAGTGATCTTCCATCAACCACAGATTTTGCTTGTAGGTCCTACTTTAATATTGAAAGACATCACATATTGCTTCTCCTGGTTGCTTCTCCTTATTTATTTAGTTAAGCCAAATGCATGCTTGTCTTTTCATGTATCTTGTTTAACTTAACCGTGATCCTGTATTCTGTCACCTTTAAATCAAGCCAGTTCTACAACAGAAACTTTTGTCAGCATTGTGAAGTCACTTAAAGGTACAGCATTGTTCCTGTTTTTAAGAGACACAGGCATGTTCATCTGTTTTTGTCAGCAACCTGACATTAGCAGCACAGTTCGGTGCGCTTGCAGACCAGGTATGTAGTATTCTGGCAAAAACGTTTCTTGCAAGGGTCTGCATTAGAAGGGAGCTTCCTAAAGCTTGCCTGGGTGATTTTCTATTGAGGATAAAAATAACAAATAGTTAATAATAAAGATTACTAATAGATAATAATAAAGGTACCACATGCATTTGGAAGATGGGAGTGGCTCTATATTTGGCCCTGGAAATGCTATCCTGATCTCCCGCTTTTCAAACTCTCCTCAGAGACAAAAACTACTAGTGAGTTTTGTGAGGAAGGGCGGAAGCTGTAATTCCTTAATGGACAAACAAAACACAAAATTAACCTGTGGCCTACCAGTACAGGGGAGCTGGAGACAACAATGCCTTTTAGATATGATTGTTCAGATAATACACATTGCATTCTTAGAAATATTGCTGCTCCTCAGTCTGGTTTGCATTACCTGGGAGGCATGCAGTCCAAGAAGCCATAAACTTTTTCTGTCTAGAATGAAGACAGATTAAATCCTCTCTGAGATATAGGAGGAAGCCAGCTGGGTAGCAGAGTGACATCTAGTACAGAGTATTTTAAAAATCTGAAAAAAAAGGTAACCCTTATATTCCTGGAAAAGGGCACTGGAGATCTACCCAGAACCAAGGGTTAGATCCTGCAAGAACATGGGCTTTTCTTCTAATTCAGTATTTAGGTTGTGCAGGGTATAAAGGCATTAACTAAGGCATCACTGTAGAAAATGCAAGATGCAGGACAAGGTATTTCAGAAACACAGCAGATTTTTCAGCTTTGGGAACGTTAGATGTGTGTGGTTTTTTATTTGGAGTGAAGAGGAAGGGGGTAAGACATCTGCCTAGCTCCAGAAATAATTGTTTTATATTTTTCTATGGTGGTAGCTTCCTGGAGTGTGTGGCCTTTTATTCATGCATACAGTGAATTGCTGACTGAGAAATCTGTAGGTAAAGGAGCTTTGTCCTACTTCCACTGAAATCAGCTGAGGTAAGGAGGTTCTCAGTGACTTTTTAAAATGGGATCAGGATCTTAAAAGCCAGTTATCATACATTAACAGAAGAATGTTGCTGAACATGATTGGACTGACAGGCAATCTTAGGTTGCACTACAAGGCCCTACAAGGTATAAGGTAGGGGGGTGACTGACCGTTAACAAGGGTCTTTTTTTTGTTTGACTTCCTACCTTCAGACAGTACAGTTTAGGGCAGTTGGTCAAATGAAAGGTCCACTGACTGGCTGGAATCATTAAAGCAAAGTCCTTTTTCTTTACGGGCCAAAACCCAAGACTCAGTTTCTTTACAGTGTGGCTGTTTTAGGGAGAGGAAGTTAAAAACTATCCCCATAGCATATAACCAGAGAGACATGTCCAGAAGACTTTCTAATCCACTTAATTAGACTGCTTCACCTTGTGGTGGTAAGAGTTGTGATGGGACCGGAGTCATAAACCATCTAAGGATAGACAGAGTCTGAAAGTTGCTGTTTCTGTTTCAGATCTGAAGAAGGCTTACATACCTAAAAGCTTGTGCAAATTCCCTGAATAATACTAGTTACCTCCCCTTGAAGACATTCTCTAAAAAATTCACCTTCTGTTTTTAAGAGGATGCAGCTAATCAGTATAAAACAAAGCAACTTTTTCTGAGATTCTTTCATTACAGATGAAAAGTTGCATAGACGCCTGTATGTCTCTCACAGATACCCCTATTTTCTAATGGTTTTGTGGTTCACATTTCAACATGCTCTTCAAGATTAGCCTGCTTGCTATTTTTTGATAAACTGCATCCTGAGTTTACCACACGCTGTATTTCTGTCTGTGCTGTTTTTCCACTGCAGTTTTGCTGTTTTTAGAGATTTATCGATAAATGGTGATGTGGGTGGCTTTGGTTTGTTGTTTTTTTTTTAAAAAAAACTTTTTTGTTATACAAAATAATCTACAAAACACTGTCTGGACCTTCTTTTGATGTCACTGGCATCTGGTCCTTAATCTCTTAAGTCTTTCTTTCCAGAAGCCTCCTGGATGATGAGACTATTTTTATTCAGAGATACTGAACGCTGGTTATTACCATGGGAATGGTAAGTGATCACACCTACAGTACTGTGCGAGGACTCCCTACTGCTCTGCAGCTGCTGAAGCTTCCACTCGGAGGTATGCTTTAGAAGAAGTGCCTGAGCTGTATGTCATCTACCTGTTCCATAACTTGGCACCTGTCTGAAAAGACAACTGCGTTGCCTCGATTATGCTCTTTTCTGCAGGAAAACCACAGTGCAGCTCTGTGGATCTCTAAAAAACAGGCTGCTGCATTTCATTGTCCTAACTCACCAGACATTAGAAAGGATGTCATAGTTTGAAATTTGCAGAGATGCTGCAAGCGTGCAAGTGGATGTTAAGTTTGTAATCGCCAACGTCCGTGATGAAGGTATTGCTTTACAATGTTCTTTTAATAGTAAACGGCAACGCAGCTGGTGATTTTCTTCCTGCTGCTTTAAAATGCTCCATCATTCCATCAGAGGATGATGCTCAGAAAAAGAAGAGTAACTATTGTTAAGCCACACCGAGCAACTCACCACCTTCTCTAGCAGCGTAAAGCGTTACTCTTCTTGTGTTACTTGTCCGAGTATTGAGTTCCAGGCTTTTGCCCTTGTCCCTCGGTGTCTTATCCACATTCCTGGATACAGTCCAGTTCTTTCTGTTAAAATATTGCAGTTGCTATTGTGTTGCAGCATATGTATTGACTGATGGATGCTGAAATGCCAGGTTGTGCTTCTGGTTGACTTTTGTTGACTGACTTAAAAATTTGCCACTTTCATGCGTTACGTATTACTACTTCTTTTTGATAGAACACTTTTGTGTTACATTTGAGGTTTGGATTTAACAGAGGAAAATAAATTTAAAGTTTTCTTTACATTAGGAAGACTAGAAAATGCTCACTGCATATCAAAACTGCTAAAAAAAAAAACCTGGAAAAAATCTACAGAAAATAAGCAAAATTAATATTGTGTAAAACCTTAATGAACGATGGAAATTATTTCTAATAAAAGGAACTCTAGGCCAACCCTAAATAATCTACTCTGTTACAAATGTCTGCTTAATTATTGGTTTATCCTTGAGGTAAAATCCTTTTAATTGGCTTTTGGAAAGTCTGAATGGAAAACCCTGATGACTTTCCATTTTTCTGTAACCGTTACCCAGGGAGGAATACTCATGTCTTTTGGTTTGGTTGGCTGTTTTTTTTTTTTGGCGGGGGGGGTAGGGGGAGCGGGTTGGGGTCTTTTTTTTTTTTTAAGCTTAAAATGTATTTTACCCTACTTGCTTCCTAGCTTTGGGCTATTTAGGGCTATTTTCATTTTAAAGACCCCTCCCCTTAACCACGTCAGAAAAACTGACAGAAAAACTGAGGGGAACAAAATCCTTTTACACATGAAGATAGTATCAGCATCAGCAAAATGATTTTCACTCTTGCAAGAAGAAAAGCAATAGCAAATCAGTATTTGGGTGCATCAGAGGAACAAATAGAACAGTTAACACAGCGCAAGGGTAAGCGGTACATCGCTAAGAAGCTGATTTCATTCACCAATGCACTTTTCACCACCCGTCCAGTTCTGAGCGAGTGGATAGTCCCAGTTTGGGAGCTCTACTCTAGAAACCTAGCTCAGGACTTAGCCCCGGCTCACCGGAGGCCCCAGATGTCCCAAACCCGGATGCACGCGTGGACAAGGCGGACGCCTTTTGTTCGGTTGCACAAGGCTCTTCTGCATTCCTCCCACGTAGGGTCTCGTATCTCATCGCCTGTTGTTCCTCTCCAACCACCGAGAGAGGTAGACTTCGGTGGAGGAAGCGTGGGGGAAGAACCATTTGTTTTCCACAGACAAATGAGCAATCAGTTAATTCAGAAAACTTAAAAGTCTCGCACTTAGAAACAACAACAACAACAACAAAAAATCCTTTCATTTCTGGCATGCCAGGTGGCACGGTTTTCGTGAGGGATGATTCAGTGCTACTGGAAGTCAGTGTTTACACCGACTATAAATATTAACAGCAACCGGTCGGGACAGCGCAAAGCCGAAGAAGAAGCGGCGACAAGGACTGGCTTATAAAATAATGTCTCGCAGAGTCCCAAAGCGAGAGGAGACCTGAAAGAAGGCGTTCAGGATTGACAGAGTGACAGGCACCACACACACAAGAAAAAAAAAAAAAAAGTGGGAGAGGAGAATTGAGAGAAATTCGGGGCGCGGGGAAAAGCCCCCTTCACGCGGGGCGACGGAGGGCCGGCCCAGCGTGGGGTGGCGGCCGGCTCCTCGCTCAGCCGCCGGCGGACCCAAAGGCTCCGAGGAAGGGCGGGAGCAACCCAGAGCTGGTCAAATTCACAGGCGGGGGGGGCTTCAACGCCGCCAGGCCCCGTCCGACTCCTGCCAGGACCACCGGGCTCCCTCCCTCCCCTTCCCTCCGCCCCCCCCTCAGCCGCCTCCTCCCTCAGCGCCGGCCGTTGCGGCGCCCGCACGCGCCGCGCCGCGCCCCGCCCCGCCCCTCCCCTCCCCCTGGCGAGCGCGCCCCGCGGCGGCGGCCCCTCGAGGCGGCCCGGCGCGTCCCCGCCCGCCGCTGCCACCGCCGCCGCCGGCGCTGCCGGGCGGGACCATCTCTCCCTTTGGCGAAAGGGGGGGGCGCGCTCCGCCCCGGCTCCCCGCCTGGCCCGCCTCCACCCCGCGCGGCGCAGAGCGCCCCTCCGCCTGGCGCGCGGCGTGGTCACGCCCAGCGCAGGCATTAGCGCCCCCCGGTGCGGGGCGCGGGCGCCCGGGCATCCTCCAGCGCGGCGGCGGCGGAGGAGACGGCTCCTGCCCGGCACCTCGGAGCGCCGCTGGGCGCGGAGCGGCTCTCAGCGCCGGCCGTGCCGCCCCTCTCTGCGCCGCCGGGCAACGCCATGAAGCCGGCGGTGCTGGAAGTAATGAGGATGAACCGGGTGTGCAGGATGGTCCTGGTCACTTCCGTGGGCTCCTTCATCCTCGTCATCTTCTATTTCCAAAGTATGTTGCACCCAGGTAGGGCACCGGCGACCGCAACCCCACCGGCAACCGCGACCCCGCCGCAACCCCGCGGGGGCCAGCGCCCGGCTCCGCGCCGGCCCCGCTCCCCGCCGGCGCAGGTGGCGGCCGCCCTGGGAGCCCCTCGCCGGTTGCCGCCGGCCTCGGCTCTGGGCTCCCGGCGCCGCAGCGGCGGGCGCAGCGCCCGGCAGCCCCGTCCCGGTCACCGCCCGGGGCAGCCGCGGGAAGGTCGCCTGGCCCCCCGCGGGAAACTTCCCGCGGGAGGGAGGAAAGTTTGGGTTTGGTGGGTTTTTGGTTTTTTTTTTTAATTATTATTTTCTGCGTTATTTCGCATGTCTGGGGAAAGGAGAACGGGAGACAGCACCGGCCGGCGAGCCCGCCGCGGCGGAGACCGGAGCCGGGAGCTGCCCGGCCCCTGCGGGTCGGGTCCGTCCCCGCTGAGATGGGGATCCTTATCCCGCTCCCCGCCACGCGCCAGCGGGGCTGCGGGCCCTCGGCTTTGCTGCTTTTCGCTTTTTGAGGATGTCGGGGGCACCGCGGCCGGCGGGCGACTTCGCCCCGGCTCGTCCAAGTTGGTGGGGGTGGCTGGCGGATCCGACCCTCCCCCCCGCCTGACCCCTGGGTGTTTAAGGGGGCTGAGGGGCTCGGGGTGGTCCTGGTGGTGATCATCTCTCTTGTGAGCTGCGAGCTGCCTAATGCCGACGTTGTTTTCCCAGTGTACGAGCGCAGCGGGCACTAGGGATGTGGTTGTACCCGGGGGTAGGGGATGCTAGCTCCCGTGGAAGTCACTCGTGGGTCGGCTGCTGGCTCCCACGGAGGTGGGGTCGGGGCCGCGGAAACTTCACGCGGTGTCTGCTGCGCGCACGGATCCGTCGTGGATTGCAGCGCGACAGCTTTGTGCAGCTTGGCTGCGAAATTTACCCAGCGTGGCAAAAAAAAAAAAAAAAGAAAAAAAGACATTAATTTTGATGCATCTGTCTGTCTCACTTTTTCCCCTTCCTGCCTGAGAAATGAGGTGGAAACTGCGCTTGCAGTGTCTTTTTGGAGGGATAGGAGAGCTGAGGAGAGGAGCGAGGCTTGGAAGAGAGGGAGTGATACCTCTTAGCAGACCAACAGCTGTAGCTGGCAGAGCGGCCACGCTTCTCCAGTCCTCTCAGCTGTACCTGTAATTCTCTCCTGCCAGCTCGCCAGTGTCCTGGCTTGCAGGCATTGCTTTAGCAAAGAAGGGAATTGCAGCTTGGTAAAGAAAAAAAAAAAAAGGACACATTCAGTTTGACTCTTTCCTTCCCTTGTGGCTACCAAACCGTTGTTGATAAAAAAAGATTTTTACTTAAAGTTTTTGGAGTCAAAATGTTGAGGCTTAGCGTGCTGGTAGGGTTAGGAATCAGTAGATCTGCTGTTCTGTGGTGAAGCCAAGTCGCGTTTGGCTGCCTGCTCCTCCAAAGTGGGTATCATTTGCTTGATGAATGTGTTCTCGTATGGTGCCCATCTGTGTTAATACCTGCCAACTCCTTCGAAAAATGAGCAGATTTTTTCTTTCGTGCTGTGTTTGCTCCGTGCTTATTGATTTCACAAGGAGTATTCGGCCCTTAGTGGACCTGGGGAAGGCTTTACCTTAGGGCTTGAAGGCACTATGCTGAATTGTTGGTTTGTAACACAGCTTCACCAATTTAATAGAAGTATGGTATTTTCATTGGTTACATTCCACAGGTTACATAGTTTGCACACATATTCAGAAAATTTGGCCAAAAGTTATTATTTCCACTTGTTTCAGATGAATTACACTGCTGGAACGCAAGCTCAGGATGCAGTAGGTGAGAGATTAAGTTAAATATTCTTCTGTGAATTTCTGAATGTAGAAAATCGCCTTTCAAGGATTCTCAGTATGCTCTGTAGCTAACTGCTGCAGATGACGGCTTTATATTCATGCTATTGTGAAACTATAAATAGGTTGAGATTTTAGTACAATTCAAAGGATTTACCATAAACGCCGAGGAGACAATGTGATGCTATGAAATCACCAGGAGGATAATCTGTACCCATTTTCTGTTTGACATATATTTAAGTTGCTAGTATGAGTGGAGTGGATCTGGAAATAAATGCGATTGCAACCTGTCCGTCTTTGTGGTACCTTTTTGATCGTAACAGATTCTCCTTTTCTGTTTCTATAGAGGAAACAGCTAGGAACCTATCAAACTTTAATCCAGACCTGTGTAGAGGATGGTTATTTGGTTTATGTACGGTTTGTAAGGCTCGAACAGCTATTTTCACCAGGTATCTGTTATGTGATTGTTACTATCTTGGTACCACAAGTGATAGATTAACGTGGAGTTCTTGAAGGGGCAGGAGAGAGGGAGGTAGTGGACCTGCCAATGCGATGCGCATCAGGTAGCAGATAATTTTGAGGCATTATGTCCTTATTTTCAGATATGTCAGTAACCCTTCTTGATATATGTCTAAAGTCACTGGAGCTGGACTCTGGATGGAGTGCATGTCAGGCAGGATGGGGCTGGAGGTATTAAGAGTTTTCAAATTCTTAGCTAATACCCTTTTTGCTGTGGAGGGTGTTCTAAATGTTAGCCGGTCTCCACTGGAGTATGTGTCTTCAGATGGCTACTGGAGGGAGCTGTCGCTCATATCCTGGCTTGCCACCTACTGCTGCTGTTGGCAGCTTACTGTACTCTCTAACACAGGCACTTTGCAATCAGAATTAGCTGAAAAATTCCCACACAAACCTTTTGGATGGAAAATAAGGTTAAGTTCTTTGCGAGAAGTGTCAGCTTTTTGTTAATAATCTGGCAATTTCTTCACCCTCTCAAATTCTCCTGGTGGATTTTAGGAGACTTGTTCTCTGCCTACAGAGTTTTCCACACAATTGCAGGTGTGACAGAGAAAAGGTGAAAGGTGCTAGAAGGCCACCAAATGACCAGTGCAACCATGCTGGAGTACAAGACAAATCTCCATTTGTTAGATGGGCATTTTCAATTTTAGGAGGACTGTGTATCTCAACACGAATTTCTGCTGGCAGGCTTTTTTCTTTGGGATAAATAAATAGGAAAATGACATAGTTAACAAAAGCCTTTCTTCAAACAGAGAAAAAACCCTAACAACAAAAACATGCCTGAAGCAGGGAAGGTGAGCTTGGCCTTAAAATAATGTGATGTTGTGTCCCTAGCGCTGTATCTCAAATACCAGCATATTGGAAGGGACCAGGTGCTTTTTACTCCTTGTTCTTTTTGGCTCCATACCTGTTCTTTTTGGGATGCTGGTGGTAAACATACTGTCTGGTTAATGCACCTTTGCATTGTCTGACTTTTGGTAGAGGTTGCCTGTGTACTGGGGTACCCACCCTCCCAAGTTAGGTTCCCCGACCAGTTGCTGATGGGGGAAGGTGAACGGTGCTGCTCTCTGATGCTCAGGAGCACTGTAAAGGGAACCTTGGAGGTGATCTTGGCTTTTGTGGTTTATCTGTGTGTTCGGGGGACTGTTTGTTCCTGAGGGAGGAAATGGAAGTGGAGACTTTGTTGTGTTTTCCTGTTGCATGTCTACCCTTTTCTGAAAAGAAAAAAAAATACTCTGCAGTGATTGCTGTAGCTGGATATATAACAATATATAGCTGATTTTCCACGGCTCTTTGCTCAGAATATTTCCCTCTCCCTCACTCTCCTGCCGTGTGCTATCTGGATAACTGAGCGCGAGCTGATTATTGCTCCATGCTCGTGGATCTTTTGTCTGTGTACACTGGGTCAGTTTTCGGGTTTTGGATGACAGCCCATCATATCTGCTGCCTTTCCTGTGAAATCGGTTTCCTCACCAGTCCTTAGCCTGCCTACACTTTCCCAGATGTGTTTGGTTTCTTCTGTAGACATCCAGCTGCAGTGAGTGGCGTGGCTGCGTGTCAGTAAGTGCAGGCAGGAGCTGCTCTGCTAGGCTGGGGTCAGACTGCGATGTGCTGGCATCCTTCAAGACAAACAATTCCACATAAAGGTAGAATAAGTAATACTGTATTTATCTTACCTGAAACAGATTTATGAAACTAACTTATTCTAAACCTGCTATTATTTTTTTTTCCCCACTATAGACCACAATGTTTTTGCTCCATCTTTCATCTCCTGTTTTAGCCTTCTACTGTTCTCCTATGGATGCTGGATCCTCAGGTTTTCCTCTGTCCACGATCTCAGTTACGCATATGGCACTGTGTGACTGATAGCTGCTTGTTCGTTACAGAAGGCTGATGTCTACCTTTGCTCAAATGTCAGAACAATTCAGATCACATGAGACTTTTTTTTCTTTATGTCTGAAGACAAGCTCACCATTGGTTTTGATGGAAGATTCTGTTTGAAAATCAATGCAGTAGTCTCCCATCTTGCAATTGATCCTTGCTTTCTCCCCTGCTTATAAAGGAGACTGAGATCTGCAAAGCAGTGGATGTGTGGCATTCCTTTGATGGACTCTATATACTAGTTTTAAATTATTCTGTTTGGGATACTGAGAAATGGAGTTCATTTGACAGACGCAAGAACCTGGCCCTCATTTAATTGCTTGCAATGAAATCCATCCCCCAGTCAGACGCAGAAACCCTGCCGTGTGCCTGCGAGGGGGCTGTTCTGTATCTTTTTGTTGGTGTCCCTATAAGCTTTTCATTTATTTCCGTGGGACTGCGGACTGCATCATCAGTGTGAGCAGACTTACTCAGGTCCCTCTTCTCAAAGGTGCTGATAGTCTGAAACTGCTCTAAGTTGAGAGTTAGACTGTTCTTTGAATCTTCTGAAAGTCTTCATAGTTAGTGAACATTAAAGTTATTAGCAGGGCATTTTTTTCTTGGTACATATAAGCGTAGCTTTTAGCATCAACTGCTGGCTGACCTTAAGTAATAAAAATCTGTTTCTGAATGTATTAAAGCAAAAATTACCTGGCAGTGTCAACAGTAATGTCTTAGTAACTTTTAATTTGTCAGAATACTTACTGCTCCACAGTTACCGTTTCTACAATGTAGATGTTTTATAAGCTTTTAATTTTTTTTTTTGTTACTATGAAACAGTATTGGGAAACTGTGTGCTGACTTCCCTAGCATTAACACTCTATATTCACAGATAGAAGAGTTTTATGGCTTGGCTAAAGTCTTAACTTTTTCAGTGATAAAGTCAGTGTGAATAGAAACTTTTTTTTCCTTTAAAAATAAACATACAGAAATGCCCAGTGCTTTTGACAAACAAGTTTATGCAGTTGATCAAGTGCAACTAGTATGCCAGTTTTATCTCTGTACAGGGTGAGCATATTTCTGAATTCTAAAATTGTTTCCATTACTTTTTAGAAGTGACAGGTATTTATCTGGTACTGTACCACGTAACTAACTTTGAAAGTGGTTCAGCGAATTCAGAGCCATTAGATCCGTGACACTTTTCCCAAAGCCAGCACTACTGTATTTTGTTTGACTCTTGTTGCCAGACGTACCTTATCAAATCCTGCCTGACAAAGCTGCTGCAGTTGTCCTTGTGTGAATGTCACTCCAGCACATTTTTTTCCTCTCAAGCCTTTTGGGCTGATGCATATGTATTATGTATCAACTCTAAGGTGATCCTGAGGGAGTTAAGGACAGGGTTGGGGGTCGCAAGGGTTTGAATACAATGTTTTTTTTTTTTTCTTGCAGATTGTTTCTGTTGTTAAAGGCAATTTTTTGAGTTCTGTATGTGAATTGTCTAAGTGTCAATGTATATAAAATCAAGTGCAGATGTGTGGATGAAGGGCCCAGTTCAAATCAGTAAAAAGCGCAGTAGTTTTCCCCTTCACATTAAGGAAATAAAATTAAGTTCAGGAATTTTTTATTTGTGTAGACCAGGCGTGTCTGGGATAAAGATGAAGAGATGTCTGTGGTGGGTCATCTAGATTGAGCAGCCACCTACTATGTTACGAGGATAACGTTTCAAAGCGTGTTCATGTTTGTTGAATGTTCCTGTTCCCTGTGCAGCCCATTCATGTAAGATCTTTGCAGATGAGGTAGATATTTGTCCTTACAGTCACGATTCAAACTGTAGAGTTTGTTTAATTCTTCCTTATTCGTGTTTCAGTATCCCAGTTACAGATAGTGTCCTTTTGTTGTGGGCAGAATGCTTGCATGTGACAAAGTGGTGTTTCTGGCACAAGCCTTGTGCTCTAACTAGAAGATGAGACCACCAGAGACTGCAGTGAACTGACAGGAGAATTAAGTTCCTAATTATCTCTGGCTCATGCCTCCAGACAGAGGGATTTTCTTGGATTCCAATTTTGTGAATGTAATCAGTGGAGGATACAGCATGTTCCCCTTTCATGTAATTGTTTGGCACCTGAAACTAAGATTTCATGAATAAATCAAAATTCTACCCGATATACACTTGGACTCCATGTCACTTCCCTTGCATAATGTTGTTATCCCCTGTTTTTCATTTAATGCCAGATCGATAAATGCGGTTTGTTGGCTTGCCCTCTCCACATACTCCTTATTAAGGAGTTAGTTGTTGGTGAAATTGTCTGGAGTAGATCCATTCCCTCCTGTCAAACTGAAGTCATAGGTTTTCAAATGAACGACCCCTGTTAGATTTCAGCTCACTCCCTGCTCTCCTCTTGGGTTGTCACACCAGCTGTAGCATCACTAGGAAGTACCCATTGAAAAGCAGCCACTGCACAAATAATGTGCGTGTCTATATGAGGAATATGTGCATGGAAGGTGGTGGCCATCCCGTGGCAGTGTACATCCCCTGCTCTGCCCCTTCTGTGATGCCCTGTTTGGTCCCTGGGGGCTGTTGGGAAGCCCCTCGCAGAGGAATTGCAGATGTCTGTGGGAGTTTTGGCTTGCTTTACCTGTTCACTCTGTGAACTTAAAGAGGATTGAAGAGCTCTGGGCTGGCAAGTCTCAGAGACAGAGTGAATGACAGGACTCTAATTTCTGTGACATGCTAGCAGGACTTTGGCTAAACAGCATGGCATAAATGGGTGCAGCGTAAGCATCTCTTAATTTGCAGCAAGCAAGCTTTGCATCCACACGAGTCGGGGAGGCTTCCCTGTATTAGAGAAAATTCCACGCCTTGTGCATTTCACACTTAAATATCCAGTTTGTTTTTATTTTAACCTAATATGCTCTTTTTGGTTGCTTTTTATACCTTGTCCAGTGTTGGCAATGAAAGTAAATGACAGCTTTGCTTTTGGCCTTGATAATTTTACACATTAGAAATGAGGTCCTAAATGAGGCATTTTGTAAGCATCAAAAGGGGATGTTATTTAAAAGAAATAAAATTAGATGGCTGCCACTGGGAACTTTGGAGTAAAATGTCATTAGAGCATACTGACGACATTGAGGCTAGATTTGGAAACTTCATATTTCAGTTCTTATTCCTCCTGACAAATTTGAATCTCTGGATTAAAAAAGCTGAGTAAGAGCACTTATAAAATGCTGTCTTGAAAGAAGAGAGCTGCGCATATAAATGCGTATGCATGCATACAGGCACCCACCCATCTTCTCTCTCACTGCAAAATATGTAGTTTGGAGCCCAGGTAATCCAGATGCATTGATTTCTGAAGTGCAAGCCCTTTACACCTAATGAGGCTACTGTAAAGAATGTGAAATTCTTCGTTATTAAGAGAAATCCCAGAAGTGCCAAGGGCTCCACGTAGGTGCCATTGTTATTTCACTAATCGAAGCATACAGTCAGGGTAGTTTCTCATTTCTGTTACTTCTTCTCAACTTATACATGTTTGGAAACATCCAGCTTGAGAGAAGTAATGATTTTATGAATTCTTTCTAGGCTGCGGAAGAGCAGGAATTTTTATAGGCATATATCAGCTTAAACAGTAGGAGTGCCTCTTCAAGGTAGCCTTCATCTTGTTTGTGCCAGGCTGTAGACACTGAAGGATGACTTTGCATCCGTTACTATCAATCACTGCTGCAATGGCTTCACACTCCTATGAAAAAACTTAAAAGAAGGTGCTGGGGGAAATGGAAAATACAAACAATGCAATTGAGCAGAATTTCTCATGGCACTGTGATTCCAGGGGTTTGGGAGATGGTAACTCTATCCAGCAAATGGCATGAAGGTAGGTGGACCACACCATGGGAAAACAGATGTGAAATGCTTGCATCCTGCAAGTGTTGTCTGCTCTTTATTTTGCAATAAGAAGTAGCCTTGATTTTTAAGGATGTGAGTAAAGTGATCTGGGTGTGGTTTCGCGGGATCTGGCCCCCTTCTATCTCTTCTCTAGTAAGTGAAAGAGGAGGGTATGGTCCTTCTGAGCCGTGCTTGGTCTGCAAAGGAACTGCTGCTGCTTTGAATGCTATCTCAGGTTAAAAGATGCTGTCCTTAGTAATCCTAATAGCAAAAGATCGTGTCTCTTTATGTCACTTGGCTGAGTGGTGGGAGACAATGGCTTTGAATTGTGGAGTCCACGCAAAATAATCCACAAGGAATACAAGACTTTTTTTGGGTTTCAATCCACATCTCAAACACACTGTACTCTGCAAAAAGCGGAGGACTGTGGGGTTTTTTTTCCTAGTTTGTTTTATTTTAAAAGCCAACATTTTCTATTCATTAAGACATTCTGACAATTCAAGAAAGTTTTGTAAATGGTAAAAAGGTGAGTTTCAGGACCCTCAGAGAGTAATGCCTTCTGAATTAATTTAACAAATGACATTGTAGCTAGTCATTTTCATGCCTTTTTTGGCTGATAAATTATTATAAAAGGGGGTCAAAGAGTTTTAAATGGGTAACTTGTAGGGATTTTTGGATTAGGGAAGGTAGACATATAATTAATAAGGTGGCTATAATTGGATCCCATGGATGATCTCTACTCTAATACCTTGTCTTAAAACAAAGACCTTTAGGTAGTTAAAATCCTTTTAAAAACTATTTGCATTATTCTGCTTTAAAGTTGATAGGTATGCTGGCAGATCAAAAATGTCTGCATTATCTGAAGTGACGTGACATCAAATAGCACATTCTGCACCCACACTGGTGGGTACCAGGAGCCAAATATGTCCTTCTAGTAATCTGTATTTTTACAGCCCCTGTTGGAAGTGAGAGCAGACATTTTATAGTAACTGAGGGGGAGGGAACTGACACTTTGTAAACACTTGGTGATTAATAAAATGTGTCACTTGGGGTCATAAATATAAAACTGATAAAGCCTGTCTTGATTACGTATTTTGGTCTTGATTAACTTCTAAAATATATTTAAGTTTCCAGATGGGGATAAGCTTTGGAGTTAAGTGTGTGCATGTAATTATGAAGTTGACGTAACTGCTAATCAAGTGGGATAAAGACACCAGGGAATCAGGGTGGCCGTTGGCACATGTACTCTGCCTTCCCAGGCGTTTTGCTGTGTCCCACTCTTTTGGTCGTGTCCCACTCTCTTGGTTTACTAATTGGTGCAGCACCAGTCAGTTGGATGTCGTACAAAGCTCCTGCTACCTTTGCTCTGAAAATCCTGCGGACTATGTCGACTGACCTCTGTCTCCACCTTCCTTATCTTCCCAAACCAAACTTGGTGGTCCTTTGTGGCAAGTCTGGGGAAGCTCAACTAGGATGAAGATGGCTGCCTGCTAGACTGTTGGGTTTGGGGTTTTATTTTGGGTGAGCTGTAAGATTTTGACTTTTTCAGAAAGGAGTACGTCAAGTGGTTTGAATTTGCTGGTGGATTGATTGCATGAAGTCTGCGTGATTGACTGGAGGAGTCAATGGTCACTTTCCAGTTGATTTTAGTGAGCACTGGGTCAGGTCTACTGTGCTAGAGCAGAGGCTTTTTGAATTTCATAAAGGGCACACATTCCCCATGGTGGTACAAATGCAGGATTGCAGGCTTGAGTGGAGCTCTGAACTGTTTCTCCTCTGTAAATCTGGGTCAGCTCCATTGACTTGGTTCTGTCAATTCTGGATCAAAGCTACTGTAACGAAAAGCAGAATTTGTCCTCCTGTGTCTTCCTACAGAGCAATATACAATAGAATAACAGCTTTACGTTTCTGCTTTCTTACTTACTTGCCCTTCACAGAGTACTTCTGCATTCAAGTGAATGGTAGTTTTTTCCCCGTAGAAATGCATGCTTGAAGTATTGGAGGGCATGCTGTCTATTTTCATTAGTTTCAGTGGAAATTACGTTGACAGATAAGCTATATGTAACCATTAGCATGCAGGCCATCAATATGATCGAAGTCTTCTGGTCCTGCTGTAGAGCTTCTCTGTCTCACACAGAAAAGGCTATTAGTATTTCTGGTGCGACAGCAAAAGTGTAATCGTATTAAAGAAAAAACTGGGAAAAAGTTGAGTCTTTTGGAGCTGTTAACTATTTTGAGATAAAACTCTTTCAAGATGCTAAATGACCTGAAATTGATAAATTGACAGATAAGA
The DNA here is from genome assembly GCF_036417535.1 of Chlamydotis macqueenii. NCBI lineage: Eukaryota > Metazoa > Chordata > Aves > Otidiformes > Otididae > Chlamydotis > Chlamydotis macqueenii. The sequence goes on along the minus strand of NC_141556.1, from coordinate 61,363,544 downwards.
TTTAATTAAAATCCTCTTCATATTTGTCTGTCTTGATCCAACTTGGTTTGGTTCCCCCCTCCCCCCAGAACACAGCAGTGTTTCTGATTAATCCTTCCCCATTCTGCTGCCTGTTTCCTGAATGCTTTTTAAAAAATCTTCTAGAGTAGAGAAAGGAACATTTTTTTCAGAGGATGCCAGGACAGTTTGCTAAACAAAAATATACACGAGGCCATTGTGTCCAAAAGATCAGTAGCACGCAAAGCCTGTACATCAGTATAATGTCAGTGACTTACAGCCTCATCTATCTCAAGAATGCTGTAACCAGCATGGTAACGTGTTACTGTGAGAACTCTTTGTGCAACTAGAAATGCGTCTCATTCCCTCCAGTGTGGCTGGGCACCAAGGGAAACAGGCCGTAATTCTTACATGTCCAGACTAGCTTGAGTTGTTTCCCGTTGCCAATCTTTACATAGACATTTTTCCTCTTTGTTTTAGTTTTCTTTCTACTCTTAGACCTTTAGCTTGTTTCTACATTCATTGGGATGTGATGTCAAGAGAGAGCAAGAGGGATTCATTTCATGCTGCCTTTTCAGCTGTGAGGGGATCTCTTGTCATCAGTCTGTACCTCAGCAGTTTATGTCTAGTGTGCTTCTCCAGCATCGTGGAAGCCTGGAAACACTGCTGAATGTCAAGTGATGTCTGTTGTGTATTGGTTAACGGCAAGTCCGTGCTTTCCTGCTTTCTGCTGCAATTGAAAGCTTTCACTAGCAGCAAGTTAGGAGCAGTATTTCTGGAAATGTTTGAGAGTTTGTGTTCAAGTCTGCTTCTGTGGTAGTAATACTTTGCTTTAATCAGAAGGCTTAGAGATGTTCCACAGAGTAGGTCCATGCTATCTTTTTCACTCTACAGCTAGGGAAACTGAGGCATGGACAGGAAGGGTGTGTGTGCAGGGATTTAATTAATGGTTTCCTACTAGGTTAGTGGCACATTCAGGTATGAAACTTGAGGATAGGATCATTTTGTGGAGCCTGATGCTTGCATCATTTAAGGAATGCAATCCCCTATAGGGTAGGAATAGACCACAGTGCAAATTAGATGTCAGGCACAACCAAAGTCCCAGCACTCAGCCCAAGGGACACTGCTGCAGCCCTATCCAGGTGTGCACTATGCTTGTGAGGATGATGGTTGTGGACAGTCTTGGGTGTCCTTTATAGTGCTTCTGCCAGGAATATCCTCCTATTGCACATAAATGGGGCTTTGAGAGCTCCTTTTGAGCTCTCCTGTAGGAGGCTTTACCTCCATGGGACCATGAGTTGTGCCCCAGGGCATCTGAGTCCTGATGCTAAGCTACAGACATACTCTGCTTGGTTGTACTACAGAGCAGAGACGTAAACAGTTCTTGCTTCTAACTTTTCACTGTGTTTTGCCTTTTATGTTCAGGTTTCTAAAGTGGAAAACTTCCCTATGTATGCCCTGACAAGTGCTGAATGGCCTTTCTTTCCTGGATCAGAAGTTGAGGCATACTTGAAGGAAAAACATCAAAGGCTCACTAGCTCTTGGGAAGTAATTCTAGTTAGTGGCTTCTAATACTTCAGCATTGCATGCCCAGCTTGAAGTCAGGTTGCATAAATAGAGCTTGGAAGCAAGTAGCAAAACATCCTCCTTTTCAAGCTGAGTACGGCAAAGTTTCCTGCGTAGGAAACATCTGACGTATTTGGTGCTTCCATCACTTTAGAGATGTAGTCATTGACTAGGAGCATAGTGTTGCCTAATGGAAGAGGGTCACTGCAGCTTAGGAGACTGGGTTTCTCCTGGCAGTTCTTTCCTGCCCTGTGCAGACAACATTTCAGCTACTTTATTCCTCAGCTGCTGTCTCCCTTGCACTATCTAAGCAACAGGCAGCCTTTTCTTCATCTGGAAAGGTTATCTTCTACATAGTGTTCAACACAGAAAAGTGGTTGTCTAGGGGAAAGTGTCATGGCAATGCCATTATACAAATGTCTATTGAGATGTCATGTTATGGTTTGGATGTAGACAAACTGAGATGGAGACCATGCCTGTGCTTAGAAATGCCTTTCCTGGAGTAGCAAACCTGTCTTACTGTACGTGGCATTGTACTTGGACAACTGTTACCAGTGAAAGTTTTACGGGATTGATGATCAATACAGGTGACAAAAAGGTCTGCCTCTTCCCTTTTTGTTTTCTTTTGCCTTTGTGTCCAGGTCTACTAGAGGTTTTGCTGGCAAATCTTAAGTTTATTAAAAAAAAAAAAAGAAGAGCGCATAGAATATACCCATATCCTCTCTATGGTCTTCATGTGTCAGCAAAGCTCTTCAAGTGTCAGTCAAGGCTGATGTGCGTGATCCATACTGGGTTTTTACTCACACACCCATGATTAACATATCTGTAAATTAAAATGTTGCCTCTCTGTAAAAATATATTGTCCCTGCACTTTGCTCATTTTTATTGCAGTTTTAAGGTGTGTTCTGTTTATCCCTGCTCAGGACTAAGGTATGCAGTCTCTTACTCACTCTCCCCACTCTCCAAGGGAATAGGGAGAGAAATGTAACAAAAAGGCTCAAGGTTTGTTATAAGGACAGGGAGAGATCCTTGAAGTTAGTTATGGGCAAAACAGACTCAACTTGGGGAAAACTGTTTATTATTATTAATAAAACCAAAGCAGGGTAATGAGAACAAAATTTCCCCCCAACCCTCTCTCTTCCCAGGCATAATTTCATTACAATTATCTCTACCTCCTTCCCGCCTCACGAGTGGCACGGGCAGGGGAATAGGGAATGGTGGTTACAGTCAGTTCATCACATGGCACTTTTTGTTGCTCCTTCCTCCGGGGAGGAACACCTCACATTCCTCCTCTGCTCTAGTGTGGAGACCCTACCACCGGCTACAGTTGTCTTTTGTGAACTGCTCCAGTGTGGGTCACTTTTCCACAGGGTACAGTCCCTCAGGAACAGGCTGCCCCAGCGCGGGCCCTCCATGGGCCACAGCCTCCTTCAGGCATCTGACAGCCCTCGTGTGGGGTCCTCCATGGGCTGAAGGTGGATCTCTGCACCTCCGTGGACCTCCATGGGCTGCAGGGGGACAGCCTGCCTCACGATGGGCTGCACCACCGGCTGCAGGGGAACCTCTGCCAGGAGCGACATTACTCCTCCCCCTCTTGCTTCACTGACCTTGGCTTCCTCAGCTGTTCTTCTCACAAGAAATTCTTCACTATCGGCTTGGGCAGATGCCTCTCAGGTTCTCTTCACATCTCCTCTCTTCACTTCCTGCGGCTGAGTTGGGCCCAGACGGCCGCCCAGTGGGAGGCCAGAGGGTGAGGGCCACAAGGCTCACGCCTTCCCCTCTCTGCTCTTGCTTCTGCTTCTTCACTCCTTTTTTTTTAAAAAAAAAAAGTTGTTTTTTTTTTTCCCCTTCTTAAATACATTATCTCAGAGATGTTATCACTGAACATTCTGACACCAGTTGGTTCGGCCCTGGCCAGCAGCAGGTCCACCCCAGACCTGGCTGAGTCCACCAGACAAAGGGGAAATTTCTAGCAGCTTCTTGCGGAATCTGCCGCTGTAGCCCTGCCTACTAAACAGAACCAACACAAGGTCAAATTTTCTATCACTTATCAAGAAGGTAACATCAGTGGTCTATGTGAGGGGCTGCAGCTGCTGGCTGATGCTCTCCCAGATCCTTCTCTTTTTAGACATCCATGTTCTCTGTGGTGGCTGTGGGATACGGCTGGTGTTCATTCCTTGAAACAGAAATCTCTGGTATAGAATTTCATCAGTGCATTTGCTACTCCTCAGAATGGCCTCAGATTTAAATCTAGCATCTTTTTTCTGTTCCTGTGGTGGTCTAGGGCGTCAGAAGTAATGCTTCATGCAGTGCTATTCAAGATGGGGAAGCTGATGGTACTTAATGTGTTTTAAAGGATATTTTCTATCCCAGTCTTGGGAATGTAAACAAAAAAACCCCTCACGTCTATCTTGCTGAACATATGTGGCTGTTTCCCACAAGCGCACAGGACTAACAGCTGTAGTCTGAGCTGCAGTGAGGCATTTTGAAGAGATGGATCTTTCGTCAGCTTTACAAAGCATCTAGGAATAGTTCTCTTCTCCCTCCCCTGCTGATCGGTAAGTCTCTGTCCCCTCTTACAGTCAAACAAGTGTAGCAGTGAAATTCTGGGGTTTATGAAAAATGTTGCTCTGTCAGAAGTTGTGGCTGGTAGTAGATTGCTAGCACACTACATCTGTGTTAAATGTTCAGGAGATGGACTACTTTAAACTTTCAATTATAGCCTAAAAATACATGTGGAGTCTTTTTTTTTTTTTTAATTTTTTTTTATTTTATTTTAACTTCCTTGCTGGAAATAGCAGGGTTGTGTCATGTTTGTAATCTTCTCTAGATGGAGGTAGTTTTAAGCACGACAGGCTGCATGAAATACCACACATGGAAATTAAAGGAGCTGATTTTTGACCAGACAACTGGTAGTTTACATGTGTAATTTATGTAGTAGCCTTTTCAGTTCCCATCTGTTCCTGTGCCCTTTGGCAAGTGGGTTTGCCATTTTTTAACAAACAAAGACATTGTCAAGTTCGGGGAATAAGACTCGGATTTTATTTTTACTTGCTGCTTTCTTCATCTTTGTTAGAAGATGATCCTTAGGGGGAAGAGGTTGACCCTAGGAAGGAGGGAAGCTTTGTCTTCCCAGGCTGCCAATAATCTGTCAGTACAATACAAAGTTGAGGGGTCAAAATTGCAAGTTAAGTGCTTATGACCCAAATGTATCTCACTTTCTCAGTTTCTCTCTTTGGGGAGAGACTGTTCAGTAGGGCCTGTTGTGATAGGACGAGGGGTAATAGTTTTAAAATAGAGGGAGGTAGATTTAGATTAGATATTAGGAAAAAAATTTTTTACAATGTGGGTAGTGGAACACTGGAACAGGTTGCCCAGAGAGGTGGTGGAAGCCCCATCCCTGGAAACGTTCAAGGCCAGGCTGGATGAGGCTCTGAGCAACCTGATCTAGTTGGGGATGTCCCTGCTTCTTGCAGGGGGGTTGGACTAGATGACCTTTAAAGGTTCCTTCCAACCCTAACCATTCTATGATTCTATATGCAAGTGAGGCAGCTGCAACGGGGTCATGCTGTAAATGAACATGATCCGAGAACTCCATGTTTGTGTTTCTGCATGCATGGCTAAAGTATGGCTGGGACTTCTTATGCAGGATTTTCATCCAGAACAGAGGGTGCAAAAGATTGGAGTTCATGTTCAAGTGGGCAGTAGCGATTAGCTGGCAGGAAAGAGTTGTCTGTTCCTGCTTTGCTTTTATCTCTGTCCTTGCTCTTCTGCAGCACCAGGGCTCTCTCTACCTTCATGGCTCTACTGAAGTAGAGTCCTGTGGTAGGCAGACCACAGACCAGATCTTGAGGGCTGGAGGCTGATGTACCTGATGTGTAGTGGCAACACCAACGCGTGTGATACAGCTGCTCTGAACCTGTCCAGTTCAGCATAGGTAGGGAGTAGCCTCAGCGCAACAGAAAACAAAGTATTGCTGAAAACAGTTGGTGACTACAAAAACTGGTAATTCTGACAGATTTATTCAAACTCAAGTGTGAGCCTGTGTTTGACCTCAATTTTCTTGACTTCACTTCTGCACTGCTTTGAAGTGGGCTTGTGTGCAGACACAGGCTCTGTGGGAGCTCCAGCATATGGATGGAGAGAACACTCACACTTTCATTACTTCTGAAGTAAGGATAGGTACGTCCCTGTCTGCATCAGGGTAAGCCAAGCACAGATTGTCCATAGCTTCCCATTCAGGTTCTTCACTGCCTATCCCAACACCATGAGCTTGTGCTAGGTAAGTTGGTCACCTGGCCTCCTTCCTAGGATAGGCAGATGTCCTGCTTTGTGGGGCGTTAGGCTGAGCCGCACTACGCACAGTGTGGACTCACAGCATCTGTGTCAGGATGAGCTGTGCCCCAGTGCTGTTCTTGGACAGTGCTGCTGACAGTGGTATCTGTGGGTAATCTGCTTTGCTCGGAGACTAGGTTGCAGTAAATGGCCAGATCAGTACAATTAACCTCCATACTAGCATATGCCCCTAACCATTCAGGAAGTGGTAGGAGGAGCTGAGAGTTGCACCTCTGTCGCCAGGACCATCTCTTCCTTCCCAATGTGCACATACCTGTTCTGCTGACGTTGCCTAAAGATGTGGTCATTTAGTGGTAAGCCTGGAGCTTGGTAGGCTGAACAAACACGAGGTGAATTGCCTTATACTGTAGTGTGTGATTAAACTAGAGGCATAAATGGTTAATAAAATGTCTGATATTTTCCACATCTCTTGTTGTTTGGGTCCAGAAGATTCTTACTTCCTGGTCAGAAAGTCAATGTGCTCCTTGCAAACTTTTAATGAGTTATTTTTCCTGCAAGTTTTTTGGTTTTTGGTGGGTTTTTTTGTTTGTTTTGTTTTTTTCTTTTAACATGGGGAAATAAGGTATCAGGGAGCAGCAGAAGTGGGGCTCCCCATGAGAGGGGATGGGATGGGTGTAGAGGATGAGCCCAAAGTGGGGAGTGCCCTCAATGATGGGGTGCAGCCCCATGGCACTCAAGCAGTCATGACAGGCTCTGGCCACAATCCTAAGTAGGGTGAGGTAACAAGTTGAATATATATCCACCCAGAAGACAGGGCTTAACCATAAAAATGGTTAGGAAGGCAGGAAGACCAGCTGGTAAGTTTGGACATCAGGAGAAAAGGCTAGACCTAGGGCCACCCATGACATAGCTTAGGTCAGGACTGGATGCTCAGGCCTCAGTTTAAATAGACAAAGTGACTTGTGGACAGGATGGGGATTCCTAGGGAGGCTGGTCAGGGGAACTAAGGCCTGTTGGTGCCTGCAGGGCCCTGGCAGCAGGGTTGCTAGCTGGGTTTTATGACCTGCTGACTTACTAACTTCTGAAAAAGAGCTCTTCTGAGAAGCATCACAGATGTCTCCGGGCTCCTCTGCGGTGCAAGGCCAAGTGGTAGGCAGTGAGAAGAATTTGGTGTACCAGTTGTTCCACAACTATGATCATAAGGGTTTCATGTTTTCTGCACATGTAATATGTTGTGGTTAACCGTGGCTTTTAGACTTTCCTGGTTCTGCATGGTAGATGTGAAGATGCTTCAGGATGAAAAAAAAAAAAGTCAAAACAATATTGAAACATGTAGCAGTTATAGCCAGGAACACCCCATACCTGCTGAGTGATTTACTTAATTCAGACCTGGTAAAATTAGTTATCCTAACTAACTATCCTAACTAAGATGAGCAGAACAATATCTGGTGTAATCCTGGGATTTGCAGCATTGTCACAGTATTTAAGCCCGTGGCTTGGGTTTAAACGGATAGGTATAAGAGGATATAAGGTTTATGGGGTATGAGCATGTAGGTTATCTGATCTTGAGGGGAAAGGGTCCCTTCTAGGGGAATCTACTTCATCATGAATATTTATTCAAAGAAAAACTGGTTACTTTCTGCTAAATGGATGCACATAGCCTGGCACATGTTTGTAGAGGGGCAGGACTTTCTCTCCACAGATGCAGCCCCTGGCAGTGTTAGCTGCTGACGTGCAAGTACATTGAAGGTCATGGCTCTTGTTGCTTCCTCTTCTCCTGCCATGAACCTGCTGCCCTCTTTGTCTGGTTTGCTGGCTCTGGTGGTGCTGGTGTGCAAACTCAACCAGCATGCTACTCCATGCTGGGCCATTCTTTGCAGTTAATGTTGGTATACCTCTGGAGCTGGAACTGGTGATGAAGCAGGCAGAACCTGATCAAAGCACATGCCTAATTGGATTTTTAGATCATGCTTTGAAAATGTTGGATTTTCAAATACTCCCATTAGTGGGCATTAATGCTGAGGAGAAATGTGTCACCAGGTAGTTTTTAGAGTCAGAATTTAAGTATAATTAAAAAGAGATTACTGAACTTAATAATATTAAAAAGAAATGCTTTCATTAAATAAAGAACATCATTGGAACCTATGCCTGCATGTGGGAAGTGTGCAGACCCATTGCCTGCAGCTTGATGTTAAGGCAAGAGAAGCATTTACGGACAAAGGGAGCAGAGTCAAACTCGATAGAAGGAAAATATTTTTTACCATGAGGGTGGTGAAACACTGGAACAGGTTGCTCAGAGAGGTGGTGGATGCCCCATCCCTGAAAACATTCAAGACCAGATTGGACCTCTGAGCAACCTGATCTAGCAGAAGATATCCCTGCTCCTTGCAGGGAGGTTGGCCTTTAAAGGTCCCTTCAACCCAAACTATTCTATGATTCTAATTCTCAATTATGTGTCAATTCCATTATGACAGGAATTTCTTAACCTTGTCTTATGAGCAATTTAGTATGCCACTTTCTACAGCTAAAGATTGCATTTTTATGATGCATTTTTGATTAATATTTAGTGTGTGTGTGTTTTATTACCAATTATTCTTGGCTGTAATTTCAGTCTTGTGCTTGACTGCTTTTGCCTTTTATTTTTACTGAAATATGTTTTTCAGGGGCAATATCTTAGGGAAGACACTTCCACCTGTGCACAGGACTGGAAAGCATAAATAATTAGTTGACACGATGGCCAGAAAGACTTAGAAGTCATCGGAGAGTTTCTTAGGACATTTCTAGCAAGATTGACTGAAAAGTGAAGTTTGTTTGTTATTTTTATTTTAGCCCTTAAGCATTGCTGGAGAACGGCAGTAGCGTAGAGTCACGCTGCTTGGCTTTGCCAGTGACTATTACAATGCCAGACATAAGCTACAGGCTACCGGGGTTGCCAATCCTTCTGTCTTGAAGGGAGGCAAGAAGAGAAAACAGATACATCACTGACATGAAAAACAAATGCTTCTTGTTTTATCTTCATATAGTACCAAAAAAAATCTCCTGATTTATGTTAGTCTGAAAGAGACAGATTTTCTGGCATTGAAGAGCTTAGTCTGAAGCTTGGAGCTCTAATGAAGCCAGACCTTAACTGGAGTTTAAGTGGAAGGTTTGTCAAGTGATCCAGCTGTTAAGAGTTAGATTTCAAGTAAGAGAATTTAAATTTATATCCATTTATACAGTGTTAATCTCTGCAGAACAAATCGTAATGCAAGACTGACAATTTGGATCACATTTGGAATTAACTCAGAGATTGGTCCTTGATCATTTTAGATCCAGTTCCAGAGCTGTTTTGTGAGTTGGGATTGAGGATCAAAGCCTAAATCTAACTTTGTTTCAAGCTTGAGGGTCAGACTGAAGGGTCTTGTTTTAAAGTGGGTTTTTGTTGCATTCTGTAACTTCAAGTGCAAAATACAGCATTGTACTGAAAATCTCCAGTCTTTGAGGCTTAAAAGACTCATTGAAGATGAAGGTGAAGCTGTTTGTGTACTTGTAAGCATTATGAGAAGAGACTTCAGGAAGAATAAAAAAAAGTGCAAGTGGCGCGGAGAACTCTGGTAAAAGAGAAACATTGCTATGAAGTTAAAAGACAAATGTTTGAAGGCAGCGGCTTTGCCTGTGTCTGAAGTTGTAGCGTTTGTGAGTAAGGATGTGCTGTCCTCTCTCAGAGAGGGAGGCTGGGCAGGATTTGTTAGCCTTGAGAGGACAGCAGCTTTGGTAGGATACAGTCATTTTTAGCTGCTGCTGCATCAATACATAGAGCTAACATGCTTACAGCTAATGCAGTGAGGAAAAGCCGATGCAGAGAAACATGCTTGCAGACGCGGCTGTAACGAAGTTACACCTGTAACCACCCGTACAGACCCAGCTTTCAAAACCAAATGACCGGCTGAGCTGAAGGGGAGACTGGAGCCTTCTCTCCTTCTTGGACATGGAGAAAAACACTCATTACATACCATCATCTTCTTGCCTTTCCTCACCTGTAGGAGATACTGCAGTGCGGGCATACAATGTGGCAGCTGGGGGGTGAGGACGGACAAACAGAAGGGGACCATGAGGAGGTCACAAGTCAGGGGTGTAGGGAAATGCTGCAGAAAGCAGTGAGGGTAAAACAGTTCAATGTGCATGCGAAGAGGGAGTCTGTTTGTTTGCTTGAACTCTTTCTGTGTTTGTTACATCAGTTATCTGTGTATCATCCCCTGCATGTCCCCTGCATACAGTTGGCTTTGCCCTGGTCTGATCAGCTCCCGCTCCACTGCTCTGCTAGCTCTGGCACTTGCGTGGTTGATGAGGCAGTTCATCCGAAAAGATTTTTTTTTTTTTTGAGGGGGGTGAGAATATGTGTACACATGTGTGTCCCAAATAGTTGTTGATGAGTTTTATGCCTTAGGTGGGTAGGTCAGTGTGGTGGAGTAAGCTGCTGGGGAGGCATGGGTGTGAACAGACGGTGAGGTTGGAGTTGGTGACACTGTGCACAGCTGCAGCCGGATGGACCTTTCGGTGAGCTGTCGGTGTGGTTCTACACTGACTCTATCAGAGCTGATGAGTTTCTGCAAGAGGCAGATTTACTGTCTGCTTTTTATAAGTTTCTTCCTTCTATTTTCCCATTTCAATAAGTCCGTCTTGAGTGGACTGTAACAGAGCCAGCTGAAGACTGGTACAGTGAAGACACACATCTGTTTAGAAATTGCAAAGAATGAAACATTTGGCAATAATGGATGTGTCTCTTTTGGCAGGATCCAAGGAGCTTGGAAAGTGTTTTTTCTTCATTAGCGATACAAATTTTGTCACTAGTTGTGTGTTTTGGAAGTTCTCTCAGCAAGGATGAGATGATGTAATTGCATAAATCCAAGATTTCTTATTCCTTATGAAGGACCGAGGCTTTGGATGTGGACTTGGTGCTGGAACTGTGCTGGTTCTAGGTTACCTTTACATTTCCCTTGGGCACAGAGAGTGGCTGAAAGCCAAGAGGATCTGTGTTGCTCTGAGCTGCTTTAGGTTCTGCTGTCAAGCAGAGGCTTCCAGGGAATGCTTTGTTGTGAGGACACAGATGAAATGAAAAGGGTTTTTTATTTTTATTTAATTTTTTAATTACAAGCTCAGTGTAGGCTCTCTGCACCTCCAGCATGCTCCTAACAGTGTAACATTTTTGGGTGGTTCTAGGAAAACTTAGAGGATTTTGTTTAAAACTGTCTCTGATGGCTTTGAACTAGCCCTAGAGTCAAACATTTTCAGTCAGGCGTGACTCCATAGTGAGTCAAATCCTTTGCCTTTGGTGTTTTGTTTTATTTAATCACTAGACTATATTTCTGTATAAAACACTGCAGCATTCCCATTCAGCTTCTTTTGTTAGTGTTAGGAGAGCTTCGGTTAAAAAAAAATCATTAACCAGCCTTTTTCTCTCTTTATTCAACTCTTCGTTCTTAGTGATCTATTCCTTCCTAAATATTTCCTTTTTTTTCCTATCTCCTGCTGCAAACTAGATTATTTTCAAAGCATATGTTGCTTTACTGTTCTTTGTCCTTTTCCCTGAACCCTTATTTGTATTCCCTTCACTCTCTCTGGCCTTGCTTTACAATAGAAGTCAGCTATTGCTTAGCTACCCACCAGTGGTTTTATCACAGGAGTAGGAGTGGGTAAAACTTCTTTGAAGAGTGAAAAGTTGCACTGTCAAAGGCAGCTTTGGGGTCCCTGTAAAATATTTCCAAAATAGATTAGTAGTTTTATCTGAATACATAAAAATATCTGAACAACATACATAGAGCAGATTTTGGAAACATCTTTCTCTCTTCTCACTAGGTTAGATTTGGAAGATCCTTGCTTTCCGACAACCCACAGACTAGTTTGCTTGCTTAAGGAAATTGAAATTGAGAGTCCTGTCTGGTTTTACCCAGTTGAGATGAGGAATTTTAGTGTTCCTCAGGTGGCTCCCGGTGGGGTAGAGGAATTAAACTTGTGACTCATTTTCCAGAAGGAAGCCCATGGCACTGAGCTGTGGAGTTGCTCAGGATTGGTGTCCTCTCCATCTTACAAAGCTGTCCTACTTGGCCAAGAGGGACTGCCAAAGTGACTTTATATTCTGGTGGTTACACCATTTCCCTCCAGCACCTTTAATCACTGTCTTCAATGAACAGTTTAGTAGTTTCTTGCTTTTGTATCTACTTTGTTAGAAAAAGTCAGCAACATGAGAGAGGAAAGAACTTAAAAGCTTTTTATTTGCAGGGGAAATTCTGATAATTTTCTTTTGAGTTGTTCTTAAATAGTTTTTCTCAGGGTTTTGCCACTGAACTACAACAATCTTTTTTTTTTTTTTTTTTTTTTTTATAGCATGGCTTTATAGGATCATTATCAGCTGGCTGACCTAAGGCATCTGAAATTGCCAGTTCTCCATGGGAAAGTTCAAAGTGCTTGGCAGCTCAGTTCTGGGCTCTGCCTTTTGCTTCCCTGTTTACTGTCATTAACCTGGCTTGATTACACTTTTCAGGCTCCATGATTTGACATACTGAGATTGGAATGTAGCCCATCATCTGAGAAATCAGAGAATTTCCTATGTAAAATATTTACAAAATACTAATGAGTTCTTAGACCTCTAACCAAATGGTAGTCATATTATTTACTTAATACAAAATCCACCCTTCTGGGGTGACAACCAGTCCTTCTCCCCAGGCACTCCTGTTTACTCATCTAGCTACATGAATCTTAAAGATCAGCCACTGAGTCATCCTGGTCCATACTGAGTGCTTCTCGACCCACCCACTTATCTGCATCATTTGCCGCCTATGTGTTGTGCTGCTGAGTATTGCTGTGGTTGTATTAAGATCGCTATGCAGTGGGAAGCCTGCGAGCAAAGCGAGACCTAATTTGAACCCAATCTCCGGAAAAAAAGTGTGCAAACTTGAATTCAGGACTCCTCTGTAAGCTAACCAGTAAAGTGTGAGAAGCCTCCTTGCATGTTTTGTTGCAGATGGGAAAGAGGTTGGGTTTGAATCATTAGAGTAGCATTTGTTTGAGTATCTGGACCTCATGAGCACTGTCTGATGGTAAGCCCATGAGGCTATAAAAATAGTAGTTTAAACTACTGAGTACTCCCAGGATTAGTGGCTGAGGGCCTTCTGCTGGAAACATTTGCCTGTATCTGTATGTGTTGTACTTACGTGCAGTGCCATGATGTATTTTGGGTTTATTTTGTTAGTAGGAAAGCTGAAACCTCTCCTAAGTTGATGTAAAATAGATTACACTGAATGATGTTGAGATGAAGAACTGTAATGTAACCCATGTTAATTTTATTGGTGAATTGTGAACACAAATTCTGTGTCTAATATAAGTGAACAACACTAAAACAAATTCAGCATGTGCTTTATGTTGCCTGAGGGGATGCAGGGCGTTAATGGTAATATGTGACAATGATTATGAAGTATTGGTTGGCAAATGAGAGTGTTCATTTTGTAAATATCTTGTTTCAACATGCCATCCTTTTCCTTGCTGCATCTAGTGCTGACGATGAAGTTTAGGAGCTTATTTGAATATAGGTTAGTGCTAATGTAATGAGCTGGAAGCTTAATTCATGTTGTCCCTGTTGTACTTAAGAATTTCCTTTTTTGTTCTTTCCCCACCCGTCTCCCTGGGTATGTGATCTCAGTGTCCAGTTGTAAGTCATCCTTCTCTTAAGCTTCTATTGTATGGTTTGTTGTTTTTTTTTTTTGGTTTGATATAATTTGGCAATATCTGAGTTCAACTGAGAAATGTATCAACACCATGTGGGATCTACAGCAGTGTCTGCTCATAGCTGTTCATGCACAGTGGTTTCCAGTGTTGCATTTGTAGTTCGCCAAAGCTCTAGGCAGCTTTGAAAGCCTAAAAAGCTATTTAAATTAAGCAAGTTTGTATGTATCTGAAAATTCTTAAGAGGCTGCATGCTCACTGAAAAACTTCAAGGACTGCATATAGAAAAACCTGAAATTCACTGATGTTGGCACACTTTGTCCTTTCCTCCACGCTGTGGGAGCGATGTGGTACTGAAGGCAAGGAAATTCAATTTTCCACGGATATTTTTTCCTTTGCAGATTTCTAATCATGTTATGGGTGTAAGCGGGGATGGTGAATGAGAGAAGGGAATTTTGAAGGCAGGCCCTTTCTGTAAACCTTTTTGCTTCTAAGAATCGTGGTTGTATTTTGAGCCTTAGGTTTAATAGGTCTTTGGCCATGCTGACTGTGTGGCAGGTGTTGTATGGCCTTTCTTGCTTAGAAACAAGTGTCCCCCTTCTCCCAGACAGAGGGCCAGAGTGGTTGACTCAGCCTTAGCAGAACTGTTGATTCCAGATGGATACCAGGATCCTAGAAAACGCTTTCTAAAGGTAAAGCATAGAAAGTTGGGTTTTAGAGCAATAAGATGTAGCTGCACTAAAAAGTTGTGCAGGTGATTAAGAAAAAACAAGGAAGTGTAATTCTTAGAGAAGTTAAATGCTGATGGCTAGGACCTGACAAAGTGATATAAATAAAATGAAAGTCTATTTCATATTATATATCTGGAGAAATGAGGTTGTTGCCGTGCAGAAGGAGTACCTTTATACTTTCTACCAAAAAAACCCAAACGTGTAGAGATGGAGAAGAGATGAAGAGCTTATGTTGTTGAGCTACATTTCAAATATTATTACGTTCTAGGGCACGTGACCAGATCAGTATGACTTTGTACAGACTGTTGTTATTCCCAGACGTAGCCTGTTTCTCTCCTGTTGTCCATTACTAGGCACTGAAGCTCAGCCATGACCCTCAGAGCGAGTTGTGGAAGGTGGTGGGCAGTATAATGGGTATGAGCCACAGACACTGGAATGCTCTTTGCAAACAAAAGTTTCCAGAAAGCAATTTCCCCACATGGAGAAGCAAGAACCAGACTGTCCACTTTTAGAAGTTTAGAACATCTCTGCGAGACACTTAGCATGCTTGTTAATGCTTTTGTAGACAAGGGTTGCAGCAAGTGAAAATACTGGAGATAAAAACTTGATGAAAATTGAAGTCCTGAAAGGTACTGGGGAAACCAACAGTGAGAGGCTAATAGATATTTTGGTAGGGTGGCAAATTAATGCTGAAATAAAGAGTAGATTTCAAATGCTGCAAAGTAGAAAAGGCTGCTGGCATACTTCTTCGTAGGAATGTTAGTTACAGTAAATAGTTTTCAGATGTGCGGATTTTAGTACAGATAAGCGATGACTATGTGAATGTGGGGTGAAAGAAGGGGAATGAGCCAAACTAAACAGGACCTCTTTTAAAAGTCCCCAGAAAAAGCAACATTAGAAGATATGAATAAAGCACAAAGAAGCAGTAAATGATGTGGAAGGAGATGAGAAGGAAAATATGATAGTAGAATCCCTAAAGTTGTTGCTGAAAGAGATGCTGAAGTGTTTTACAGATTGATAAATTTACACTGGTCAGAGCGCTTGTTGGGAGTAAATGAAGAAAGGCTTCATGGCAAGGAACGGAGACAGCCCTCCAGAGGTACTTGCTGTAGTTCTGCCTAGACTAGCAGTGGCAGATGTTGGATCCAGATGTGGAGCCTGGAATGTCTCCTGTCACAAGCAAAAGCCACATGGTGCAAGCTGATTCAAAAGGAACGTTTGAAAACTTGTGGAGATGGGCGCAATCTTTGTCTGTATGAGTTTGAGCAAACTGAGTGGCTAAGATAAAGCTGTGTAGGTGGAAGAGCAAGGTGAGTTCAAAGGTGTGTCCGTCACCCAGGCATGCAGCCTGCGAGGACTGAGTGGTTAAAAAAAAAAAAAAAACAACACTCCAAAACCAACTCTTCTTGTGGTAGACTTTGCCGTCTCTAACAGAGCACGTGATGGATTTCATCAGGGTTCACTGTCGAACACCTGAAGGGCAATGAAACACCAATATTAATTAATGCCTTCAAGGTTGAATTTCAATGTGAAGCATATGCCATTAAAATGAATGAAAGCCTGAGGGAATGTGTGAGACCTGTTTGTGAACAAAGGTTCATTCTTTTGTATCTGCTGTATATCTCCTTGTAAATAGATAATAGATGTGTAGGGGAATCAATGCCCTAATAGTAGTATGTTAAAAAGATTTCAATTATGATTTTTAAAAATATAATTAATTGACCCGTGTTTGAATAAAGACCAAAATGTAGTGGAGCATAACAAAAAAGGCTACTTCCCCCCCGCCCTTAGCTAATTATTAATGTCTGCCCCAATGGTTCATAACTCATCCATTCCTTTGAGTCACATACCTGCAAGTTGCTGAGTGTATTCAGTGAGGTGGGAGGTCACCAGGCTTTGTTTCCAGTTTTCAGCTTTCTACAAGGAACTGTTTGTAGAAACCAAGAGCTAAGCCATGGCTCAGACAAAGTGGGTTCTTAATTTTATTCAAAACTTGTTTGCACTGAGAAAGTGCCTCTTTTGAGAGTGGAGTCCCAAAACACTGCTCCTTATGTTATATATTTCATAAAATTTTGAGTTTTCCTCAGTGTGTTTTCCAAAGCTTGGCATCTGGCTGCAAGAGGAACCTTCTGCACAGTCTCTTTTTGGGTCAAAAGCCCTAGGTGAAGCAGTTACACTAGGACTGCTTTATGGGTCCCCAAGCTTAGAGCACCACAACAAGAATGATGATAGCTGCTTCCACTCGTGTCCTTGTTTGAAAAGCACAGAGCTCCTTGCTATGAAGTGCCCAGTGTCTTTCCTTCAGTGTTAGCTGTAAGTGCTTCAGTCTGAGAGGAGACTGCTGTTTGCAAGGATGCTGACAAGAATGGCACAAGATGAGGAAGATTTATTAGAGTTAAAAAGGATAGGCAAATACATGTACTTTGAGTGCGAATAAACTTAGAACCACCATAAGAGCTTTTGCAAGAAGGAAGAAAAAACAAGGTTTTTAAAGTTTGGCACTTGTTTATTTTAGCCATGTTGCATGACATCTTTTATATCTGCAGTAGCGAGAAACAACGATTGGTCTTGAACATGACTCCCTAGAGTAACTAATCTGTGAGTCATGCCTGCAACAAAAAATCACCCAAGCTCTACGGGATTCATCATCACTTTATTTCACCTGGCAAACATATAGGTTATACCTTGAAAGATAGCACTGAATTTTGAATCTCTGTTCTTTTATTTCACAGTCTGTGTGCCTGAAGACAAAACGCAATTCGATAGTTCAGTTCCATACCCCAAAGGCTGATGGAAACCATGTCTTAGATCTGTATGCCACAAAATGCATAACAAATAAATAAGTTATAGCTGTTCTTTTTCTTGAGTCTTTCACATGGTGGTGTAATTTTTTTGAGAACTTTACCCATTTTGCTCATTCCAAAAGTCTAAAATACCCCAGATGATGGTACAAATCCAAACATGGCAATGTTGCTAATGGTTTTCTTTGGCCAAATCACAAATCCTTTTCAGGAACCTCCAGATATAAGGCAGAAGGTGGGAATAGACAAAAGCACACCCTGAAAATGTGGGAAAATCTCAAAGATCTTGTTAGGATTCTGACAGCAGGTTTTCACTCTAAATCTCTTCCTGTGTTAACAAACCACTGCTATTCCCTAATAAAGTTAGCTAAATCAGCACTTGGTTGCATCTGTGGCTAAAAGCAGTTCAAGCTACTGGATGTGGCTGAGCATTCATATGCTGTGCCGAGTCTTTTCTTGTATCCTGTTCCAGTTAAAAGTTGGTCAGAAGTCTCCTTCTTCAGAAGCCTGATCCAAGGGCCGTCACTATAATAGTAGCACATTATTCTTCATTCTAGGATGTGCCCATGAGACATTAGCTGCTGGATAAAAGCATTATACTCTTAAAATTAGTTGTTGAGTTGAATAAGGTAAAACAAGGTGTAGCATAGACTTTCCTTACTTCTGAAGAAAGTGGTTAAAGAAAGTCAGTTTAACTCAGTATTTTTGTTCAACCTTGTTAAAGTGACCCAATCTAAAAGGAGATGCTACTCTTTGATAGATCCTACTTCTGTGGCAGTGGTTTGGATCAGGGTCCACCACCTCTTCCTGCGTGGAAGCCACTTAGGGCAGTGCTTCTCTGCCTCATGACTGGGGCTTCTGCCAGCCGATAATCGTCTTGCAAGCATGTGTGTCTGTGTTATCTTGACCTTGCAGCTGTCTCTCTGATCATGGACTGTATAGTGGGACAAAAACTTGTTCTTTAAGGTTGATGGCAGTTCTCACTATCTGTGTGTAGCTGTAACAGAAGACTGCTTATTGTTACTGTTGTGCCAAAATAAGGCTTAGTTAGTATGAAAGAACTTGGAAAAGGTCAGACGTGTGAAATACTGTGTTAAAAAGTAGATAAAACTTGTTGTGTGAGGTTTTTTTTTTATATTTTCTCTTGTTGCTATTAGTATCTTTCATTTTTTGCTGGTAGTTTAGGCCAAGTATGTTTTAAGCATGGTACTGCAAATTACCCATCCTTGTGTTTTAAACAAAGCACCACTGGTTACTTTTGGTCGTGGGAGTGCATAGCTTTGAAGCACTTAAACAAAGTGAAATTAATTTGAAAAACTTCAGGCAGAGGTTGCTCTGTGTAAGGCAGATACATCTAAGGTATAAAACACGATCTAGTTGGTTTTTTCCATGGTGCTTTTTGTTAGGATGCAGTGATATGTGCCACTTATTTCTTGTTAGAAACTAGCAAGATGTCTTTTTGTAACTTGGTAACTCAGCTCCAAGTATTTTGGTCCTCCCCATGAAAACTTTGATTTCTTCTATCAAGATTCATCAACATAAGAAGGACATGGACCAGTTGGAGAGGGTCCAGAGGAGGGCCAGGAAGATAGGAGAAGTGCTCCAGCCCTCTTATGAGGACAGGCTGAGAGAGTTGGGGCTGTTCAGCCTGGAGAAGAGGAGGCTCCAGTGAGACCTTATAGCAGTCTTCCAGTACCTCAAGGGGGCCTACAGGAAAGATGGGGAGAGGCTGTTCAGTAGGGCCTGTTGTGACAGGATGAGGGGTAATGGTTTTAAAATAGAGGGAGGTAGATTCAGATTAGATATTAGGAAAAAATGGGTTGCAGAAAGCTGGAACAGGTTGCCCAGAGAGGTGGTGGATGCCCTATCCCTGGAAACATTCAAGGCCAGGTTGGCTAAGGCTCTGAGCAACCTGATCTAGTTGGGGATGTCCCTGCTCCTTGCAGGGGGGTTGGACTAGATGACCTTTGAAGGTCCCTTTGAACCCTAACCATTTTATGATTCTATGATTCCAAATTCACTGCTGCTTTTCATGTTTAACATGACCCCCGCATAATTTCACTTGCGGGCTCCTGAAGGTGAGAGCAGTTCCCGGTCCCCAGGCTGCAGTGGGAGGTGATGGCTCTGACAGCCCTGCAAGCACAGTGCAGGATCTGGCCTCCTTTGCCGCGGGCTGTGCTGTGCGGGTGTGAGGAGGAGACTCCAGGGTTCAGACTGCAGAGGGGTGTGTCATTTGTCATCATAAGGCTGGAGCATCTGAAGTAGACTGACTCATCCCTGTACTGGTGACTCACTATATGTTTTCTTTTTCCTGGGTGGAAAAATAACTCCTATATTTCTAACGGGAATGCAAAGTGAGAGCCAGACCATAGGTACCAGTTTGTATCAGTAAAAGGCAAATACATATTTAGAAGTATTTTTATTACAGGAGTCCCAGTATCCTAGGAAATGCATGCTCACGTGGTTTGAGGCAAAAACTGACTTAATGTGTATTGTTTCAGCTGCCAGGACTGGGGAAGGATGCACTGGCACAGAAATGAAGTAGTTTGCTCACGGTTGTGTCAGGGTTCAGTGCAGAGTCAGGCAGCGAATATGTCCCCCCACATTCATCTCTGGTCCTGTATACCTTCAGCCACCACACCTCTCAACCTCTCTTCAACTGAGTTTGTCTTTTCTCTTAGTTAGTGTGCCAGTGTAAGTGGATTTATTTTTCTATGTTACCTATCTGTCTTTGATAGTTTTGCTTGTTTTTCATCTGTGGTGGTCTGAAGAGCCTCTTTGTGTGCCAGTTTCTTCTATTTACTCAGTTGTTTTAGTTAAGGAACAATTCTTTCATAGGAGCTCTTATGCTAGTCCTCCACTTTGTTTAACTAGAAGGTCTGCCTCCACTTGTGTTGTGGTGTGACATTGCAGTCACAACTTTGCCCTCCTCCATTCTCAGATGTTCTATTCTCATGTAATGTGTGATAACAGAGGACCTGATTTACCATCGTTTTACTGTGCATTTACACAGAGGCCTCTAGTGGGTTAATGAAGTTGAATTTTGTGTCAAACCAAATAATCATAGAATCAATACTGTCCTATATCTTCAGGGAAGTTTTCTCTCCTGATCTTAAATTTCACTTTTCACACATATTTTTGCCTATTATCTGAAACTTTCAATATCAGACCGCATCTGTCGCTGTTTGGAAGAGTTGCTGCAGTGCTTTGACGTTACCCGCTAAGGTAAGCTCCCTGGTAAGGCTGCCGGCACACGCGTGGCCACCCCTCTCCCTGTAGCCTGGCTGGGCAGCCAAGATAGTAGGGTGGGAGCAGGCGGCTGACATGAGCCACTGCAATTACACAGCCCAGATAAGGTAGTTTAGCTTTTGAGCAAAAATAGATTGTTCTGATTTTGTTTAGTGAGGGGGGGCCTAAGGTGGTAGCTTCTGTAGGAAACTGCTAGAAGTCGCTCTCCTTTGTTCAGTGGATTCGGCCGGGCCTAGAGCAGAGCTGCTGCTGGCCAAGGCTGAGCCAATTGGTAGCAGAATGTCGCGTGATAATGCCTCTACCGTAAGGTATTTAAGAAGGCGAAAACAGGAAAAAAAAGGAAGAGAAGATGTGAAGCAGCTGAGCAGGGGCAGAGAGGGGGAGGCGCGAGCCTTGTGGGCCTTGCAGGCCTCACCCTCTGGCCTCCCGCCAGGCAGCTGACTGGGCCCAACTCAGCCTGGCCTGGCTGCAAGAAGTGGAGAGGAGATGAGAAGTGAATGAGATGTAAAAAGGATCCTGAGAGGCGTCTGCCAGCTTCTTGTAAGGATCAGCTGCAGATGCCAAGGTCAGTGAAGGAGGGGGAGGAGTAATGAGGCCCCTGGCCAAGATTCCCCTGCAGCCTGTGGTGATGACCATGGTGGAGCAGGTTGTCCCCCTGCAGCCCATGGAGGTCCACAGAGGAGCAGAGATCCACCTGCAGCCTGTGGAGGACCCCGTGCTGGAGCAGGTGGAGGCCTGAAGAAGGCTGTGGCCCATTGAGGTCCCGCTGGGACAGCTGTTCTGGAGGGACTGCACCCCGTGATGACCCACGCTGGAGCAGTTTAATGAAGGACTGTGGCCTGTGGGAGGGACCCCATGAAGAAGCAGAGGAGGAATGTGAGGATTTCTTCCCGTGACGATGATGCAGCGGCATGAAACAACGCGTGATGAACTGACCGCAACCCCCGTTCCCTCTTCCCCCCTGTGCCACTTGGGAGGGGAAGGTAGAGATAATGTTAAGGCCGGGAAGAGGGAGGGGTGGGGGGAGGTTATTTTGTTCTCTGTCTCATTCTCCTGCTAGTTTTAGAAATAAATGAATAGTTTTCCCCAAGTCGAGTCTGTTTTGCCCATAACGGTAACTTTAAGGATTTTCTCCCTGTCCTTATCTCAAACCTCGAGCCGTTTTTCTTATATCATCTCCCCCTATTCTCTCGGAGGGTGGGGGGAGTGAGAGACAGACTGCGTAGTCCGGTTCCGATCCGGGCTGAACTATGACATAGATGAATCATTTTGTGGAAGGAAAATGCTAAGAGTTCAGTTCCTTCACAATAATTCCGTTTCTTTCAGATAGCTCTAAAGTAAAATCCTCTGCTATTCCTACTCGCTAAGACTCTGCAATCAGATCTGCATATATTAACTCCCCCTGCTTACAGCTTATTAATTTTTTTTTTTTATTTTAGTACTCAGATTGAGGCAACAGTGAATGTCTAAGCATGTATGTGCTTACACATGAAAAAGTCACGTTGACTGGCACCTGGCATGTTGACAGCAGTTTGATAGGTCTGTACTCCAGGCTCCGTGGGCACCACTGAGGGTTGCAGGAAGTGTGTTGTGTGATGATGGATTTAAACATAACTTATGAGGCTTCTGCTTGCTTTCTGTTGCTGTAATTCATGTTTTTTGTAGCTACCCTGGAACAGCATGGCTAATCTTAATTTTAAACTGCTTGATGCTATTTCATGCTAGCATCGCCCTGGGTTACAGCACAGTGCAGGGCTGTGGGGTGAATCTGGCTCGGGCTCAGGGAAGATGCAGCCACATCTGATTTCCCAGCTTTGCAGTCAGACACTTGTATCTTAGGGAAGGGGTAACGATGTGGGCAGCTCTCTGCTAGTCAGAGCGTTTTATCCTGAATCTTTTTTTTTTCCATGGCTACTCAGATAATGTTAGGGTAGTTCTGCATCTGAACATGGGCAGTGTGAGGGAAAACTTGTCTTGGATCTGTCTGGGGAGGCATTTAGTGAGGCAGAACAACATAACCATTTTACTGAAGAACAGAGTGTATTTTAAACAGGAATAGATAATACAGTTGTCCATATTCTTTGGCTTGTCAAGATAGCAGATTCAGACTTTTCTGTTTTGTCAAAATGGCTGTGGTGAAACATTGACAGAAGGCTGGATTCAGGTTGTGAAGGATGATGTGCTCTGATCAGGAACTGAAATGTAAGTCTATCTGAACTGCAACGGTATTTTCCAAAGATGACACTTTATCTGGCCTGACACTGCCTTGCAGGGCCCCAGTATTTAGACTGAAGTACCTCAAACTAGTCTCCATCTCCTTTGTGACTCCTAAGGAAACTGCCCCAAGTCCTGGTTCCTGACACTTTTTATTTTTTCTTCTAAATAGCCCTAGGGGATTTCAGAACAGCACTTCTCCCCCACCTTCAAAAGTCAAAGTGTCTGTGGAATAAGGATAGATGGCTTTCAGTAGCAACAGTATTTTTTTGTTTGTTTTGCCTAAATTGATCTGTATTGAAGTCAATAGCTGCTTTATTTGAGGTTCACACTGTGTTGTTGACTTATTGATACTTTAGGTGCACAGTTTATTAAATATTACAGTAGTCCTTGCAAGATTTGCTTGTTTAAGTTCTGAATTTTCTTGTTCTTTTCTTTTTGAAAACTTTTTAGAAAGTCATTAGCAACCTTCAGCCCACAACATTTATATAAAGAAGTTTTTGTTGACTCTGAATTTGTTAAACCTACATTAGTGTGAGATGTTACTTGTTTCTGAGACAGTTCTGTAAATTTAGTTAAAATTTTGTTCAGAACATGAGACAGACTGTCTTCAACTTGCAAAAAGATGATTCAAGATACTTATATATCTTCTAATGAATGATTGACAGAGATTGCTTAGAGTTCATCTAAGGAACCTTTCCCAAGTAGCAAGTATGGAAATGTGACATATGAAGGAAACTTTTTTTAAGAAGAGTTTGGGCATTCATTCTTTATTTCAGGATTTCAGTACCAGAATTTGAGGTTCTCTTGTTCTGTCTTCCTTCTCTTTTCCAAATGCTCAGATTTGATGTAGGTGGCTAAAAAGGGACTAGATTATTGAAAAACTCCATTATACAATTTCTTGAGGTTTTTTTTTGTAAATCTGGCTAGTGGTACCTAAAGAAACTGCCCCAAGTCCTGGCTCTCAACACTTTTTGTTCTAAATGACCCTAGGGGATTTCAGAACCTGTTAACATGTGCTGATCTTGACAAGCAATATTTACTATCTTGTTGCAGTGAACCAAGGGAGCTGCAGAGTAGCAAACAAGCTTGCTCCTTTCAGGCATCGGTGGTAAAAAGCTGAGGATCATCCCTAGGCGTCCTGACTCATGGGTGCGTGTTTTAACTGTTGAGGAAAAACATTCACTCAGCGTGTACTGAAATGGAAAGTTTATTACTTTTTTTTTCCTAATCGCTGCATCTGTCCTGCAGACCCTCAGGGTGACAAAGTATTAGCTTTGTTTTGGGCAATCCTTTCCAATAAGCCCTGTGGTGCAGAGGCTACATGAACACATAGGGCAGTCAGAAAAGAAATAACAGAGCTCTTTTGTTGTTTTTAGGCCTGTTCAAGAATCACAGCAGAAGATAAAATCCTAGTTAATGATTAATCCAGCATTTGCATATTATCTGTTTTTTTTGAGTGTGCCTTTTGGATTTTGTTCTTCAGTTGCCGCTTAGCCCAGCGGGAAGCCAGAGTGCGTGTCTGCTGTGTTGTGTCCCTTATTCTGTCTCCAGTGCCAACAGTCCTGTGATGACAACTGACAGAGAGGCCTTGAGATACTGGTTGGCAATTTAACTTTGATTTGACAGTGTCTGCTTATGGCATAGATAGAGGAAGAGGAAAAATGATGTTACATTTAAGACCAAGCTGTGTCGGATCATTTCTTTCCCATATTTTTCCAAAATTCTTTGGATTTTTTTTCTCTTTCTCTCAGCTGGATGGCAAGGTGGAGATCTTTGCATGGCTGAGTTTTCCCCAGTACCCTTTGATCCCCGGGGCGTTTGGCTGTAGGCAGTACAGGGGCGGCAGTTGCCCAGCAGGCATGTTGCTGTGCTTGGGGCTGGCTGAATCAACTTGCCTGGTTTCCAAAGGATCATCTTTGCTTCTGCACGACTAATGTGATTTTGAGTAGTAGCTACTGCTAATAAATCTTTTTATTTATTCCCTCCCCATCCTCCCTCCCCCATTCCTGAAGTATGATTTTCTGAGGCATCTGTATACCTGAATCTTTCCTTTCCCACTGGACAACTAGGGGCCTAAATACAAGTATGGCTGCGAAGTCTTCAGACTTTTCTGAAGCTGTATTTTCAAGCTTTCCCTCCGGAGCCCCATTGGTATACCCTCCTCTTCATACAAGAGCCAAGGCCCTTGTGTTGTTGAGCAACTCTGCGAGCTGGTGCTGGACAAACACAGTGTATTGAGAAGGGCAAGGAGAACTGTAGAGAGCAGGGGCTCTTACCAGCCTGTAACTCTCTGTGACTGCTGGACTTGGGTGAGCAGCTGGGGGCAAGGTCAGATGTGGAGCTTGGTGAGCTTTGCTGCATGGTGTCTGCTTGGCGCTGTCTTTCTCTCCTCACACATCCTGTCCTGAGGCAGTTTAATTAGCTACAGGTGTGTAACAAGAGGAAGCTGGAGAGAAAAGAAATTACAGGGCAGATTCTGGCCCTGACTGTTGCTTTAAACAAATGGATCCTGTGCTGCCCTTGGGGCTGGATGTGTCTCTAAACTGCAGCTTGGTCTGTGGAGACAGATATTTAGTGATTCAGGCTGTTGGAGGGATGTTGTGACAAGTAGAGAGATCAACCTCGCAAATAAAATACATCTTTCCAGGTAGTGCTCACCCCAGAGTACGGCTGTCTTGCTTGTTCTCTGTGCTGCCTATGGATGCATGCACTCCCTTCATAGGTCTTCTCTGAGATGATGTGGGGATGGTTGATGTCCACCAGGCTGCTTACAAGGTAGAAAACCTTTGTGACTTTCCTAGGCTCCTTAGGCAGAAGGCATTGCATGCCACAGCTGACCAGCTCAAAGAGGACCTTTGCTCAGCCTCCAACCTACTGAGGGCCTTCACATCTATGGAGGGTTTGAACAGAGGCAGGGCACATCTCTGGCTAACATCTGGGACTCTCCTGTGGCAGCACTTCATTGTACCAAAGACATTTCAATCCTTGTCCTAAGGGCTTTTCTTAAACTGATGAGAAAGAGAAAGGTGGGAGAGGCAGCATCAGCATGCTGGGGCGTGCAGCTGGCCATAACAGATCCTAGGTTTCTGGGCTCTTCCTCAAATACGTGTTCATTAGGATTTGCTGCTGCTTTCTAAGCCTCTCATCAGGCTTGTCTCTTTTAACAGTTAATGCTGGTTTTGAATTCCATGTGAAGGTTACTGTTGAATTACTTGATGTGTTGTGGACTTTCTCATAAGAACTTACAGGAAGCTTTGTTGTGACTTCCCATGTGTTTAATGCACTGCCATTTTAATTTTAATGGCTGTAAAAGAAATACCCTTGTGGAACACTAACCTTAATTGACTTTCTTTTAAAAATCCCAATACAGAGCCTAGTTTGTTACAGCTCACTTTTGATCTGTAAAAGATTGTACTCAAGTAGAGACTTGTCAGAATTTTGTCCCAGACTTGCAAAAAAAAACTCTTGGGGTGTGGGGAGTGAAAAATGTGAAAGAGGGAAAAAATTCTAGCAGAAAAGATAAGTGTATTGTGGATCTAATGCATGATTGGCATGGCGTTGGAAGGCAAGCTTAACTTCTCTCCTTGACTCGGCAGTCTGTTACTACATCCTACCCCCAGTGCAGCTGTCTTCCGAATATATAAATGACTGAGTGTCCTACACAACCAAGTTAAAGGACTGCTGTGCATGGTAGGTAGCACCTTGCTTTGTGGGTAGTCCCATCAGCTTCAGTGAAACTACTTGTAGTGAAAGGTACTAAGCGATGTGAGGGCACTGTCATCAGCTGGTCCACTGGCACTAGCTCAGGGCTGTATGGCTGCTATTTCTGCTGCCCCTCTGTGCCCCCGCTGGCAAGCAGCCGTCCTTGAGTAGTCAGCTATGATCACAGGACCAGATGAAGGCACAGGTAGGTGTATTTTTTAGTGCTCCTCTCAGCTTTGCAAAGTTAAATCTGTCATCCCTGTTATGGGGACAGTGAAAGGAATACGTTATCACACAGGCCATTTGTTCTATTGACTAGCCCACAACTGCAAGTAAAAATTTGCAGTATGTTTCCTCAGTCTCCCTGACCATGCTCTCCTGCTTCTCCATCTCCTCTCAAGAGCTGGTGGCCCGTGACCAAGCAGTGAGTTGCACACCACTGGTAGATCTGCTGGCCAGCAGTGGATGTTCCTGAGCATGGGTGAGAGAGAAGAGCAGGGCTGGACAGCAGGCCCGGGATCACGCGTGCAGCGCTCAGGGCTGGGAGGAGTCCTGCCAGGGAAGTGGCTCCTCAGCTGCAAACCAGCCCTGCAGCCGCCCTCCTGCCTCGTGAGCTGGTGTGTTGCTCCTGCATTGTGAAGGAAGACCCTGGCAGAGCCAAATGACTGTACTGAATGTTTGCTGTAGTGGGCAGTGTCATTGAGAGATTATCTCACATGAGCTTCTGCCTGGATGTCCTTGGATGTAAGCTGTAGGATACTGATGCTTTAATGACAATTATTTGTTATATTTCTGTTTTTGTACTGCTAGCATACAGCACTGAGATCTCCTGCAAGGCTCAGATGGATATCTTAGTTTAAAAAAAAAAAAAAAAAAAAATCTGCTGTACTGTGTATGGATACATTTAGAAGTAATTTAAGGGACTTGGAAAGCTCTGTGAGGGTATTCTCTGTTTCAAAGAGATCGCTGCTACTTGTGGCAAGACATCTGTTATCTGAGCAGCCCTGCAAGACACCGAACAATAGGCCTGTTCTTTGGCAGGCCTCCATAGTCAGCAGCATCTAAGAATAGCATATGGAAGATCTCTGCCCAATAGCAGTTGATGTTGATGTGTGTGAGGAGGTGTGTATTTTAATTCTTTGTCATATGGAGTCTAAGACCTTAGCTGGTACAGTTTCTACCTCGGGACTACTCTGTTCATAGTCAGATCCTGGTATACCATTGGAGAAATAACTTCCCTGTCCCTTGTATTCAGATGGATAAAAAGCCCCTTGGAACAGCAGAATCTACTTAACCTGCTACCAGCAGGATCATGCGGAAGCTTGCTGATGCAGCTACGGATTTTGTGCAAGGAGCACAGTCTCTTAACATCTTTTTCATCTTACCTGTCAGCATCCCCTGTGTGCAATGTTGGATCTCTGGTGTGTAATGAGGGCTAAGACATGCAGCAACTCTTTCGTTATGGGGAACACTGATAGTCTCTCTCCTCTGCTGCTCATGTTCCCAAGACTTGCAGGAACAAGGTGACTTGGAGATTGCTGTGTCAGGTTTGGTTCACAGTTGCCCTGAACTTAATGGGAAGAGAAACACATGCATAGCTAGGGCTAAGTGTGCAGAGAAATAGTGTATTAGAGTTGGAGCAAAAGAAGCTTATAGCTTACAAGGTATTTTTTCCAATGTCTACCTTCAGAGTTGGCAAGAACTGGCAATTTTGGTTCCACTGGAAACATTGACCTTTAGGTGGAAAAACCTGAGACTGCTCCAATGCAAACTAGAAGCCAGGGACTCTGGGCATTGCATTGGTTTCCCTGATGCTGCTGACTTTTCTGCAGGTATCTTCCCGATGCCTGGAGGCTCTGAGGCCCGAGGCTTCGAGTCCAGGTTGGGTGTGCACAGGGAGGAAAAGAACCATGTGCCGTTTGAAAACTCATATTTGTGATTCTCTAATTCCTTGCATCCCTGATTTAGTTCAGTTTTCCAAGAAGAAGAAGTCATCTGATAACAGCCCAACACTAAGAGGCAATAGAAACACCATGCCTAGAGGCTCTCGTAGAGACTGGAGAGGTCCCTGGGAACCTCAGGGACAAGGGATTCAGGGGGAGAGAGCCAGAAATCAGGGCAAAACTTCAGCTGATAAGAGCTGGTTTCGCTTGTGATTAGGCTTTCAATAGCGAGTCTGGTGTAGAACAGCAAGCTGTTGTACAGATGGTGTAAGAGAGAGGACAAATAGAAGAAGTGAAAACGAAGACAAACAGAGAAAGTATTTTCTTGTGCCCACAGTTGGGAAACTATCCTGTTGGGGAGTGTAGTTGCTTCTGAGTGTGCTTTCTCTACTAAATGGAATATTTTACAGCTCAAATCTGGTCTAGACAGTTTAGCCACAAAATTTTAACATTCTTTCGAGATCATTAAAAAAAAGTTCCAGCCATATTTGAACAAATGGCTTTTCATTGACTACTCACCGTCACTTCAGCCATAGGACTGAAACTAAAAGGTTCTTTTTCTCCCTGGTGATCTGGCTGCCAAGGAGGAGAATTGTCCAGTGGACTAGATGTGGGGGAATGGGAGGAGGTATTTTCTTTTTGATAGCTGCTCATTTATTAATTCTCAGCCCAGCAGCAAGCTGCAGTGGTTCAGGTTACAGGTTTGGTTTTTTTTTTTTTTTTTTTTTTTTTTTTTTTTTTTTGCTTTGGGGCAGAATCTGCCCTTGTGAGTTCCTGTATAAATCTCCAGTAGTTCCAATTGCCTCGACACTGATACTGGTTTAGAAGTGGCTTCCCCAGAGCATACCAGGGGTAAAGATTGCCTGTGTCCATTTTAGTAATAATCTGTCTCAGTCCTTAGTAAAAGTAAGAATGAAAAAAAAAATGGAAGTTTAGTTAAAAAAAAACCCTCCAAAACACCTCCCCCCCCAACCCAAACAACCAAAAAACCCACCAAAACCAAACCAAATAAACCTACCCGTTAGCCTTACATAGTTTTCATTGCTTGTAGTGAGATGATTGGTATGGCTGAAACTAAGCATCCATTTAAGTGCTTGCAGAATTGAAGCGTAGAAAAGGGGTATAACGGTCAGAAAACAAGAATGTTAAGTTAAATTTGCCTCCTTATTTTGCCAGCTTCTGTTCTCAATATAGGAGTTTGTAGCAAGGACTGCAAGATTGAGCCTATCTTTACCCTAAACAATTAATCCTTCTTGAGCACTGTTCAGTGTTAGATCTAGAGGGGGAGGGAGAAAACCTTGCCGTATCCTGTTTGATGTACATAGATTTGAGGTTCCAGAGATAGTTTTAAGATGAAGGGTTGTTCTATATAGATTTTTAAATTATTTTTGCTTTCATTCAACTTCCAGGAATGTTATGAAAACCATTCTTGGGGAAAAAAAAAACAAAAAAACAACACAGTGCTATTTTTTTTTTTTTTTCTGAATTATCTCCAGAAAGCTGTGCCAGAGTGTTCAGATCTGGACACATAAAGTTAGGCACCTGCTGGCAAGCTGGTTCGGTTGCAGAGTGGAAATACGGCTTCCTCCTCTATTGCTGCTGGGGGTTTATTGCTGCCGTTATCAGCAGGAGCAGCAGGTACTCGGTGCTCTGCAAAATCAGGCTATTGGTACTTTATAAAGTAAAAAATGCATGCTGGAAGTGTTAGTACATATTGAAGTCCTGGAGTGTACTGTGGATATTTGTATGTATTGCACTGCAGTGATTTGACAGGTTTTTAAAACATTCACAGATTTTTGTTGTTGTTGTTGCTTTCTCCATGCAAAGCAAAGCAGAGGAAGATTTGTTCCTGTCATGGTTATTTTTTGTATTTCTGTGTATGGCTGTTCACTGGATATGGAGCTGAGCCATGGTCTATGAAAGAGGGCAATGACTGGTGCCTGGAGCTCACACATATCTGCTGTTTAGGCCCTTTTTTTTTCTGTTTTAGTACTGACTAAATACTTCTGGTTCCTTTGTAAGCATTTGTTTTGTTTCCAAGTTTTGTGGGTGCTATGGTAGGTATCAACCAGGTCCCAGGCCAAGAGGGCATTTCGCAGCCACTGGTCAAAGAACAGGTATGGACACGTCCAAACTCGACCACCGGAAGGAAACTAAATCCTTCAATGTGAAGCGAAAAAGGCACTTGTGCATGATGAATGAAGTGAAGAGGGAAAAATCCACCTGGAACATTTGTTGCTCTGTGGATTATGCAGAAATCGTGGTATCCCTGGTCATACAGAGTGAGGTAGGGGCAACCTTTCCTGAAGAGAAATCTGACCCTCAGAAGATTCTTTTAAGAAGGGAGTGAGGAAGAAAAGCGTGCAATATGGGAAACTTCCCACCTTTAGGAGTTTCAGAGGGTTTACTGTCTTGACAGAGATCAGGCCTAAGTCAATGATCCTTCAGATAAGGATCCCTGAATGAGAGGGCCAGTGCTGTTGGGCGGTCAGATTAGATGGTCATCATAGTCTATTATGGCTGTGCAGCTTCTGAACAACGAAAAATATTTTAAAAATAGGTAAGGGAATTAAAAAGTATCCAAGCTTGTTGTCTGATTTCAAGCTGTCTCTTTCATCCATCACATACTTTAATTGGCTGTCCTGTCTTTCTGGTTGACTTTTCTCCCTCCTGTCCCATGCTCCAGTGTCAGCTGTGAGGCTCAGCGCCAATGTGCAAGCGCTATACTCTGTTGATCCCCACCTTCCCTCTGCCCTTGGATTTCTCCTGTCGACCAGTATCCAGTTTTGTGGAGCATGTGGTCAGGCTGACAACTCCTACCAGTGCTTTTCAGATGCAAGTACAGTGCAGTCAGAAAGACCTTGGTGTGTCCCCAGCTACTGTCTGCAGCGCTGGGTGAAGTTTACGCTACTTTTATTTTATTTTGGGAGCCGCATGTCTCTGAAGGGGAGTGGGTTCACCTGTTGCTTCGTATAGATATTAAATAACTGCTGGTGATGAAAGGATTGCTTTGTTGTAACTGTCACTATCACAATCTTTGTCACAAAAAAAAGTAATTTACTTTTTCTTATCTAATTAACTTTCATCATGAGGCTTTCTTTTTAGAATAATTTTCTTTCTTTCTTGTCTGGAATAAGAGTTTCAGACCCAGATACAAATATTGATGCTCAACACTTGGGAAAGCAAAGAGCTCGTATGAAATGTTCTGACTATATCATTGACTTCACACATCAAAGCAATTCATCTTAAAAAAAGAAAAAAAAGAAGAAAAAAAAAAAGGGGAAAAGATAATTAGGAAAGCCTACAAAGTACAAGAGAATCATTGTTTAATTAAGAATGAGATTCATAGATCACTCTATATGGGGAATTAACTCCAGAGAATTTAGAAAAACATGTTTTTATAATGAGAACTTAAACTAAACAGATTGTCTCCTTCATAAAAAAGTAAAACATTTGATTGTAGGATATAACTGTCTCCAAGGAGAACATCTCTGATCCTGGGGGGTTCTTTGCTTCCTGTGGTTCCATGTTAGTCAGCAAAACTCAGTCACGGGGGGAAAAAAGCAGATTTTAACAGTGAATGTGGTTGAAGCAGTGGAACTGATTATCAGTGATGTGATAAATCCTCAGTTACTTGGAGTGTTTATTTAAATTGGATAGGATTCTAAATAATGTGCTCCATTTGTGCTGAAAGTTGTCGAGCAAAGGAAGTTGTAGTGCAAATGGAGGCTTGTCTTATGTAGAAGATCAAACCCAATAACCGTCAGCCCGTTTTACTTTTGCTGGAAACTGAGATGTGTCAAAATTTGGGCAAAGGCTGCAGCCCATGTTCATTTCTTGGTTGAAGCTCCCACGGACTATATGAGACCTCTGTGATTTGGTTCTATTTTTGTTCTGTAGCTGAAAGCCAAATGTGATTTTATGGGTTTGCAAAGCTTGCGGGTTCTTGGCTACTTCTGTTACGTTTGACACTGAAGGATGAAGACTCTGGGTTGTCTGTTTGAAATGTTTTTAGCAGTGAGATCACTGTAAAACTGGGAGCAACGAGGTTATTACTCCTTGAAGTTGCATGGAAAAACTTCCAGCTTCTGTGGAGTGACTTGTAGTGAGAGTCGCAGATGGAGAATACATTTGTACCACATCTTCTTAATTTATTCTCAATTTCCAGGAGGCTTCGTATTAATTAGCAAGTATCTTGGGAATTTTGCATCATAAGGCCAGAGGAGGAGTGACTCTGTTACTGTGGCTTCAGTGTGAATTTGAACTCCAGCTCTGCAGTGTGCCTCTAATAGGACCTGGGTTGCCCAGGTCCTCAAAGTTGAGTGCTTGCCTCTCCTTGAAATCAATGAGTGACAGCTGCCATTCTGCCTTTGAAGGGCTCAACCTTCATCTCTCCCTGTATCAGCTGCTTTCTGTGAAGTGGCAGCTGCGAAGAGCTTCAAAACATCCCTGGAGGACACAGAGGATGGATGGGTGGTTGGGTGGTGTGCCAAGATGGCTTCCTGAGAGGCCCTGTCTCACTGGGGCATGTGGATGTGTGATTCTCCAGCATCGCAGGTCCCTGGTTCTGCACTGGGGCTTGTAGTTGAAGTCACTGTGTAAATGGTTACGTGATAATCAGTCTCCCCCCGCACCCTCCTAACCAATGCAGAATTTGCCTTTGCAAAATTGAACTGTTATGTTCCGCTCCCCTTAAAAACAAGGACACTATAAAATCAGAGAGAGGAAGCATGGTGTCTTGATCACACTTGGATAATTTACACTATTAATTTTGTGGTACTGCGCTAATTCCTTTTATAAACTGGGCAAGGTAATCGTCATGGAAATTTCAGGAGTAAACTAAAGAGTTCTGTAAAGATTAAACGATTTTGATTCCCTGTGGCAGATTAAGTAGTTTAGTGTGGAACATTAATGTTTATAGAGATTGGTAGCGATAGAATTGATTTTGATGACTAATCCTTGTAGCTTTGTAACCATTACAGATAAATTTGCTAGCTGTGTAAATATATGATATCAGTATATACACAAAATGTTAACACAGATTAAAAAAATACCCAACTGTTCTTATGCTTTTAGTGTTTATTCAGTCAACGGTCCTATCTCTTTCACTGTTGCACTGCCGTTGCCAAAATGGCCCTATCTTGTGCCAGTGGAAACTGATAGAGAAAATGTCTGTGACCTTTAACAGCGGCAAAAATCTGTTCCAGTGCGAACACTTTCAAGTAACCTTTCTCAGGATAATAATGTACTATGGTCTGTCTTGACATTTAGTGAAACTTTTAATCTCACCTTTTGAATTGACCATTTTTAAAAAAATGTAGAAGAAAAAAAAATCCAGAAAAACTTCACCTGAAATTTTGAATTTAGTTTTTAAATGGATTTTTTAAAAATAATGATTCCATAAAAATGGAGGAAGAAATAAAAAAATCACAGCATTTTAACATATTTTCCTAACAAACATACATATTCCTGATCATCCACCTATTCGTTGTATTTAACTTTTAAGTGTCCTAGGCTTGTTGGTGAGCAGGATCTACAGTTTACTTCCCAGTGAACTTAAGGTTCAGAGACTTTTGTCAATTTAGTTACATTGTGTATTTGGAATTTCGTTCATGTGTTGATGTTTTAGCTTTTGATTAATCTAAGCTCCTGCAACTGACTTACGGCCCATATTCATTTAAAATGTTTAGCGCCAGATATCTGCTAGTAATGTATCTGGCTTTTTCAGAAAGGTGGATCTTTAGTGACTTCAGCACGAGTCCTCTTGAAAGATAATTGGATATTCTCCTGAGTCCTTTAGACCTTTTCAAACCTAACCCAAATTATTAAATATTTCCTAGACAGACGTGATGCGTTGGAATAGCTCCCCTGTTCTTAGAGACTGGAGAGCTGCTCAGAAAATGTCCCCTTGAGGACCTTGAGAGTATTTGTTCTGGTGCAGTAGCCAAACTTTAGGGAGAATAATTTTTAAATCAAGTTCTCCCTACAAAGAGGTTTTTTTTTTGTGGTTTTAACCAAAAACTACATTTGTTTTGTTGTGCATTTACTTACTCATTTCAGTCCCGAAATAGAAGTTTAATTGTTACTCTGCGCAGAAGGCATTGCTGGGCCACTGAACAGAAAGCTGGAACGCGTGGAGCATACTGCGCCCTGCTCTTCTGTCCCC
Source organism: Chlamydotis macqueenii (assembly GCF_036417535.1). Lineage (NCBI taxonomy): Eukaryota > Metazoa > Chordata > Aves > Otidiformes > Otididae > Chlamydotis > Chlamydotis macqueenii. The sequence continues at coordinate 61,329,178 of NC_141556.1, read as the reverse complement.
TCTCATTCTTCTGATGGGTTCACAGCTCAATTTTTGGCAACAGTGGCTGGAAGCGAAAGCTTCTCCCTTTTTCTTTTCTCTCCTGCCTTGCAGCTCTTCGGGACGATGAGCCTGTGGAATTCAAGCGGGGAACGCGCACAGAAAACAATCGTATGTTGCAGAGTAAGGGAAATGTGGAACAAATTGGCAACTTAAGAGGTCACTTTTTAAATTTTTTTTTTTTTCCCCTCCCCTTTGTGCACTCTATAATAAAGAAAATACTGCTTGGAGAACAGGAGGCTTGGAGGGTAAGTTGGCCAAGATGAAAACCGGATTTGTAACAGTGATTTTTGTTTCTCTTCAACCTTATCTTGACAGGTTGGTTTCTGAGTGTTACTTTGGCAAAGATTGCATATGGAGTTGTATGTATGTACCTCATGAACAGGCAAGGTAAAGCCTCTCCAGCTGAGTCCTGTGCAATCTGCCATGGGTTTTGTGGATCTGGAGGTCCCAGGAACCATGTGCTATGTGACTACTGACACCTTTGTCTGCTGGCTAATTACAGAGGTATAGACAGAGGGAATGTGGGCCAAAACCAGGGAAGGGAGGCCTCTGCACTGCTCAAGCCCAAGCTGGGTCTGCACATAGCACGTCTGTGGTGGAGTGCTGCAGCATGGCAGGAGCAGGCAGGGAGGGCAATGTGCTTGCCACGGGCATCTCTGATTGTAGCTATCGCTTCTCACCAGGCTGCCAGTACTCACAGGCAAAGATAAGCACAGGGTTTATTTGCCTTTCAGCTGCTTTCTCTGGAGCTCATCATTACAATTTTTCTTTCAAACCTTCTGGTGAGATACTGGTGGAAATGAAGGAGTTTGGGGTACTGTAGAAGAGGGAATGTTCTCAGCTCGTGAGGATAAATTGGGCCAAAGACATACCTGATGAAAATCTCTTTCTGTGTATATGGTTCATGTCCATCTAATGGAGTAAACTAAAATAACCATTTGATCACTTGTAGGTGACAGTTTGGGGTACTCCTTTATGGCCTATTTACTCACTGTAGTCTTCACAGCAGAATTGCTTGGAGCTCCTTTCTTATGTGACTCTTTCCTTCTTTGCCTCTCTCTAGTCTCTTGGAAACAGGTGTTTTTCTTCAAAGTAGCTGTATTTCCTTACTGCTGCTGCCTTATGGTCCTTTCCTGTTGAACCAGCAAGGCAATACAAATGCCTTGGTGCTCTGTCATCTTTGTGTTGGACGTTTATCCCATGCTACTCTGCCTTTTCACATGAGATACTAACAGGGGCAGTGGCTAAGGGAAGATGTAACCCAGGTGACATCTTATAAGATTCAAAACTATTCTTAACAGAAGTAGAGGAGGGAAAAGTGTAGAGGAGAATCAGTCTGGATGGCGTGATTACACAGATACAAGTGTCTCAGCACTTGTAAATGCAGACAGTCCATTTAATCACAGGACCATTCAGTCACTGCCTTTAGAAAAAAATGATTTCTTTCTGCTTTATCTACTGAAAGCTCCCATCTTTGTTGCCATCATTTTGACCTAGCTTTTGTGGAGTGCATAGGTGCATGGCTAAATCTGAGCATATATGTTATCTAGCTGGAGGCAGTGGGAGCGGAGGTGGGCAAAGTCCTGAGCTGAACTGGGTGAAGTTTCAGTAATGAAGTGGGAAGAGCATTTACCCCGACAAGGAGGAGCAGAGCATTTTGGGAGCTCCTGTGATGATCGTGTTGGGCATTTCAGTGTCCGTGCTACGGGTGTTAGTGAGGCATTTGATGACGCAGACCAAGTTTTATAGTCATGCTTACACTGATCAGCACTTCTTGTGAAAAATATCCTACTGAAGTCTGCTGTTTTATGAAGAAGTGCAATTTGGCAGCCACAGGGTTCATGAGGTGCAGTGTGCATGTACAGTGCAGTGTGAACAACAGCATTGTAACCTGGCATAGGTGACAAGCTGGGTTCCTGGCAGCATGGCACAGAGAAATGTTTCATCCCTGCTTGCAGTAACACTTAGTGAAATATTTCAGAAATTAAAAGATTTTATTACGTGTTGTGTACATTAAATATTTGACAATGTTTGATGTAGAAGGAATGGATTCTACTGGAACAGGTTGCCCAGAGAGGTGGTAGATGCTCCATCCCTGGAGACATTCAAGGCCAGGTTGGATGAGGCTCTGAGCAACCTGATCTGGTTGGAGATGTCCCTGATCCTTGTAGGGAGGTTGGGCTAGATGACCTTTGAAGGTCCCTTCCAACCCACACTATTCTGTGATTTGGACATTTCCTGCAGGAAGTCAAGATTTGTAAGAGCTGGATAAGGTAGGGCAGGCTTTTGGGAAGTGCAGAAAAGGAAAAGTAATGTGACTGTTGCTTCTCCTTTCTCACTAATTCCTGCATTTCTGCAAAGACAGATGGAAAACTTCTGCAGAAGTTTTGAAGAAGACTTCTGAAGAAACTAATGCAGAGAAAATAGAAAGATTTGTCCTAGGAAAATGAATGTAATTATGAAGATACTTGCTATTTTACCATATTGGAAGAGAAAAAGAAAAAACTTGTCACAATCTTCTTCAATATTATGTGCTTGTTTCCGTAGCACTCTTCAAACCTGAAGAGGAAATGCCAAAAAACGGACATATGTGAGACCATGGAACATGTACCATTTGAAAGCTCAGAAGAAAACACACAACAAAAATACTACTAGAGTATGTTGGATAAACACTCAATTATCTTAAGTGGATCTTACAAATGTTTATCCATTTCCTTGGTTTTTGTGGTGTTGAGGAAATAAAGCTTTTGGTTTGTGGAGCTAATTCAGTAATGTCCGATGTAAACCTATGGAGGATGCTTCCCAGTCCTTTCCAGCTGTAACAACCCCTGTTCTGTGCCCTTGTTAGGAGCCGTGGGAAGCCTCTTTGTTGGCTTTCAGACAACTGCTGAGTAACTTTGCTGCCTGACAAAGGCAGCAGCAGAACAAACTTCTTTCAAGAGTACAGATTCACTATAAATTTTAGGAAGTCTCTCCTCTCTCTAGCAAAAATTGGTTTAAACTTGAGAAAGCAGTGTATGCCAAAATCTTCGTGTTGGAAGAAAGATTTCCTGACTTCACTGCACGGTAACTGTAAGGAATTTCCTTCTGTCTTGGGGGAATCATGATCTCCTCTGCAGTCTGGGTTTGGCAAGATAATTCCTTATCTGTTGCGTGCTATATGCCTGGCCAGCGTTTTATGAAAACATGGCTCTGAAACTACCTGAGAGATCAGTCATGCTTGCCAAGCCATAGAACAGGAGACAGATGAAAGATGAAATAAAAGCCTGAGTGATGCCATCCGTTGTCTGAGAGAGACAGTGCTGAAGGAATCAGGTGTGCGCATATGGGGATGCTTTGTTATCCGGGGACTGCTCTGCCAGGGCAGCAATAGGCTGGTGAGGAAGGAACATAGATGTGTTATTTATATTTGAGGAAAAGAGTGTTATAAATCTGTCCACTGTAGAGTGCAAGTGTGCCATCAGTTGCCATCATTCAGCATCATAGCAGGACGCCGTATGTGGTAAATGTTGTGGAAGGAGGCTTTCTGACTTTGGGGAAAGCGGCACCTGCAATCTGGTATCTACCTCTTCCTGACACCCTCTGTACAGGGCATCCAAAAGCCCAGATAGGGGAGAAAAAATTAAAAAATCAGCTTGCAACTACCAGCTTCACAGACTGAAGCTTTTACACCTGCCCTGAACTGTCATAAGGCGACCCTTTCCCCAAAAACAAGCGGTAAGAGCAAACAACCGACCAGCATGCCACATGCATTCCCTGATATGCCTGCGATGGGCAGAAAGCAGACTGCCTTGGGCTGTCTGTTACAAGGCAGAATGTAAGTAATTTTTCTCAGATTAGCGGTGTCTGACATGCAGAAGCTCCAAATACATTCACTTCCTTTGAGAGAGGGTGACAGAGAGTAATTGGAAAGGCGCTGCAAATTCCCCAGCTTGGTCAGCATGTCTTAAAATTTCCTTTTCTTGGTCATATCATCTCTTACCCTGGGAGTGCCTTCTTTGGGGGATGGCGTGCATCAGTGGGGATGTGCAGGAAAAGTTACGGGGCACTTTGGCAAAAGGTACCCTCAGATACTGCTGCAAAAGGAGACTGTAGCTCTACCATATGCATAGTTCAGGAGGGCAAAGTACTTTAGTCATAGAAAACCAACGTAACTCTTCTGCCTTTTCTAACAGTTTCAGAAAATCTTGCTTTATGTCCCATTTTTCATCTCAGACAGATAGCTTAGCCAAGGGAAAGGAAAATGCTCTTTTTCTTTTATTTGAACTGTTCTGAGATATTGACACTTGGAGTTTTATTTATCAGCAAAAAGCCAGAACAAAGTGACTTTAGTATTCCAGCCCACATGTTGTAGCAAAAATATCAAAGTCACAGGAAGGAGAGTATTCTAGTTATTTGTGTGATGTCCTCATATCCCCCAAGCCTCTGTTGCAACACTTTATAGCTGCAAAGAGCTGCCTTTGGAAAGTCTGGAAATTGTGGATTTTTGCAGAGAAGTAGCAAATCCCTCAAGTGAAAGCATGTTCAATCTCCTTTCTAAGTGATGTTTTCAAAATCATTATAATTCATCTAATTAACTGGCGTATTGTTTTTACGCTTTTGTGTCAGCAAGTGCAGTATCCAAATTGGCAGGCACGGTGGAATAAAGTCAATTTTAATATGTCACTCAGAGGATAAAGTTGGCTTCAGAGTCTGTTTGGGCAAGGTTGCTAAGGCTGACTGTTTCATGCCCCACACAACAATTTATTTGCTTACACTTTTCCTTATGCTGCCCAAATTAAAATCTCTACTGCAGAAACATAGTAAGTGCAGTAAATAACCACTCTTGCTTCCTTTCACCCCAAACGTACCGTTAACAAAGCCTGGGAAATTACTTGAACCAGATGGTGAAAGTTGAATTGCAGAAGCATGTACAGAGCAGTGAGAAAATATTTTTTTGAGAAATTAAATCCTTCTTGTTTAATGTTTTCCTTTTCCCTGAGCAGACAGTGGTTGTGTCCTGTGTTTGTACTTTCAGTGCAGAACCACAGTCTGTTCTTATCCATTTCCTAAAAACGAAGGAGTATCCATCACATCAAAACCAAAACAAATGTGAAATAGAAGTAGTAGAGTGTGTCCGTATGTAACACCTGTGTTATTCCTCAGATTTATCATGCCCTGAGTGCTACTTTGGCTCTTTGAGAAAAAAACAAAAGCAACCTAAAAAAGTGATTAGTCTGGCTTTGCTTGGCATTTGATTACTTCTCTAATAAATATTTATATGCTTCTCCAATACACACATCATCTTTACATTGTATTAAGTGGCGAGACAATCAATATTTAATTTTATGCAAGCCCTAAGCAAAACATGAAGTTAATGAAGTTTACATTCTGGCTAGATAGCCGTTAGGGATTAGTGCTTGTATTTTAGCCAGTGTAATGAATTGGGGTCTTGTAGACCTGATTAGTTTCTAACTGTTCACTGCAGTTTAAGTGGATCTTTAAGATGGAGGGACGTGGTTTATGGTCCTTTAAATACATAAGCAGAAGAAATATAATAGAAGTTTACATTTGTTATTATTTATCATTGTAAGATATGTATTTTTTGAAACAGATGCAAAGTGTGTTCTTCTGAAAACAGCTATTTTTCCAGAAGATGTATGCTGCCTCCTCTCCCCTTCCTTTGTACATGGAAATGATTGATTTCAAACAGATCCACCCAAATGCATAACAGTGTCACTTATTAATATAAGTGGAACAGGGAGGCTAAGCCTTGGTGATCTTTAGGCCAGGATTTAATCCGTTAATAGACTCCACCTAATCCCCCTTGCTATAATTCCAGCAGGTGAGCTGACCCTCGGTGTTTACCTTGCCCTCTCCCAACACGAGCATCCTGCTGACCAGCTGCGGGGATGGCGTTGGGCGTGCAGCCACCCTCTCCCAGCAGGGGGGATTGGCCATGCTCCCTGTCCTCCCCACTGACTGGCTGGATGTTGCAGAGGGAGAAAGGGGTACCATTGTAGGTGCAGGTCCCCTGTGGGATGCGAGGCCTTCCTGCGGCAGAGGTTTCTGCTGTTCGGCCAACAAGCCACCTGCATGTGCAAAGAAGGTTCCTGAAAACCAATGCAGAGATGCTGAACCGCACCAGCTGGAGATAATTTGGTTTCTTACAGAAGCCCTTTCCTTCCCCTTCTCACCTTATTCACGTTGGATAATGAAGAAGTCCATGTTGGAGAGGTAAGAAGTACAAAAAAGCTTGATGTGAGGATTGGAGGAGGATAAAAAGATGGAGAGAAATGAAATGATGTGACAGCTACAGGAGCTGTAAAGGAAACGTGATTGAGCTTCTGAAGTGTGAAGGAGGAGGGGGTTATGCTCTGTGTCCAGTGGGATGGGAGGGCTTGGTAACCTGGTTTTGCTTTTCTTATGAAAAGTACATCAGAAATGGGCTTGACTTGCTGTCAGTTGGGGTATGGCTAGATTAAATTTATTACTGAGAATCTGTATCTATAATCATTGGCGACTTATGGAAGGAAAACCAACCCTTTCACTCTAGTTTAGCCATCCAGGCTGGAAAAACAAGTTTCATTTTAGTGAGAGTTGAAGTGTGAAAAGCTGAAACTGTTTCCTTACCTACCATGTTATTTCTCATAGTTAAAATATTGCAGTATTTAAAAATTATGTTTTTTCAAATATGCTTATCAGAGCTAAGCTGCAGCCCTGCTGTGTGCTAATGCCTGAAGCGTGGGAGCAATGCTGTGCAGCCAGGTTCTGCTAGGGTTCCTTTAATCTGCAAAGAATGATCTGAAAAAGTTTACAAAATGGTAAATAAAGCTGACCTGGAGGCTGTAACTAATTTGGATATTGAAAATTGAAGTCTCTCTTAAAAGAAGCTGTTCTGAAAAATAAATAACCACAGGGGAAGGAGGCAATTTAGCTAGAAACTAGGAATTAGTTTTGTGATACACAGAGGAGAGAGCCAGTGTGAGCAGAGAGTAAGTTCTTGAGATGTTAAGTACATTATTGCAGGTGGGTAATCCAGGGCCAGGGCTGAGACAGGCTGATCTGAGATAGATTTGAAAACATCTCTCTGAAAGAGAGTTTGAATGTATGGCTGAGCAAGAGTGTGTAATGAATTAGCACGTGCGTGGTGTGCAGGGTATTTTTATTCTGGAAGTAGAAGAGCAGAGATATCTTGATTAAAAAGAGGGGGGGAAAAAAAAGAAAAATCCGTTTTTCAGTCTGACTGGTTGCAGTCTTCCTTCTGTCAAAGTGAAATTAAAATACTGTATAGAAGAAGTCGTTTGAAGTCAGAAGTGTAAGAGGTCTGGTCTGGTATTCTTCCTCACAGCGAGTTCACTGGTCAGGTGTCTAAACCTTAGATTGGCAATGGTAATGATATGATCACCGCTAACACTGCACCAGTGCAGGCTGAGATAATGACCCTCGCTGAAGCTCACAACTTGAAAGACCATGGTGGGTGTTAGGAAATAATTCTCTCTTTTGTGTTCAGCCCAGCACCAGATGTTTAATTGGATACTCTTGCTTTCTGTAGAAACATAGATGGGGCCACAGTGAGTGGCCAGATAATTGATTAGATGGACCAGTTATCTTCTACAGCAAATTTTTTATTCCTATCCAAAGTTTTGCATGTTTTGTGTGTTCTTGTACATGTCTCCTGCTCAGGTTATGATACTGTGATGACATGAGTCCACATCTTCCACTTGATTTTTTTTTTTCCTTCTCAGAAAGTTTTCTTTTAAAGGCCTTTTAGATCACTAAAGCTTTCCCCTTTATTTCTTCTTTTCAACCTCTGCCCTGATACATGCTGTCAGGTTTCCCAGATCACTCTGGCTTTGTACTCCAGCAGCGTTGCTCCGCATGTATCTGCTGCCTCTCTTCTTTTCAATAGTGAATCCAGCCTGTGCTTCCTCCACTGTTTTGTCCCAACATGTCTTGTCATTCCTGTGTAATGACAGAAGCTTTTTTGTGTGTGTGTGTTTCTTTTTACCTCTGACTCCATTCAGCGCTTGTGATCCAGCCAGTGTGAAAGCACTTGCCCTTTCTTTGATCCCAGTGTGTTCTTGCGAAGTGTCCTTACCTACCTTTGCTGCATGGGATCTCGGTTCCCGTCCTTCATTTCGCTGCTGAAAGCCTTGTTCACCAGTTAAAGTCTGGGCTCACAGCTGGTGTGTTAGCTAGCTGGTTTTCCTCTCGTTTTCACTGCCTGCCCTCTACCTTCCTTGGTTTTGGCTGTGCAAGACAAGGAAGGGATTTCGTGTCGTGTCATGTCGCTTCTAGTCCTTTATCACAGGCTTCTGTGTAGGAGTTGAAGTTAAAAAGTCTAGGTTTGCAAACTGCAGTATTTTAAGTGCTGTAGTTCTTAGTTTTCTTAAATAAAGACCACCATAGAGACTGTTTCTTTTGTGAGTACCTCTCATCTTTCATGATCCAATTCTTGGTGTAACTTGTATGTCCTTAGGCCATCTCTGTAGAATAGCTTCAGCTAGTTCAGTTCATGTGCTAAAGGCAGAATCTTGTATCGTTCAGTTTCACAGTTTGTGTTACTTCAGTGGCAGGTTTTAACAAGGCAAATTAAATTAGAAAAATCAAGTATTTTAATCAGAGGAGTTTTCTTAATTTAGGTTTAGAAATTTGGTAAATAATTTAAAAATCACAGACCTACTTATGCTATTTTGTGCTGTTATTCAGTTAATTTTTATTACATAGAGAAAGAAATGTCAATATTTCTCTAGTTATGCCCTCAATCAGGAGACGAGACAGAACTTAACCCGTTGAACATGTTTTAAATGTATCCTGACTTAAAGCTGTAGTCAGTTCCGTTTCAGAGCTTCTGTGTGTCCCTAGGTCGGTTGCATGGGCTGCAGGAGAATGTGGTGATAAAAATGAAATTAATATTTTTCACTTTTTTTTGGCATAGGGTTGGGAGGAATTAGTCCCAAGATTCAGATTTTCTATGTATGATTTTGAATTGTAAGGATCCCTTTAATCATATAAATTAATTAATTGAATCAATTAATCCCTTTAATCATGTCATTAATCAACATAAATCTGGTTGATTGTGTATGACCTCTACTCCACTTGCTTTTGATGGTATCTATGGTTGTTGTGGCCCATGTTAAATACAGCCACAGTGACCTAGCTGTCATCTTCTTTGAGTCTTGGATCAAGACTGCATGTGGGAACAAGCCCAGACCCTTCCCTGCTGGAATGAAAGTGCAGCTCAGTCTCCACCTTGATGGCAGGATCCAGCTGCAGTGTGGGGTGCTGGCTTCAGGATGCAACCCAGATCCTTGCCCGTTCCCCACCAAAACCCAAGTCAAGTCAGGGTGTTTCTGCAGGGATTTCTGTGCCGGCAGGCTTCACCGTGCTGTCTGCATAACGTCCCACCACACCTTCCCTCCTTGGTCCGTGGAGCTCCAGTAGCTGCCTGAGCGACTGTGAAGTCTGCCTTAGCGGAGGGTTTTGCTCTAACACATTCTGCGTTCACTTCTCCACGTGCAACCTTATCGATGCACACTTGTTTGTGACGCCCTGTCCTATTAAAATTACGATTTGTGTTGTTCGTGTGTGGCTGAGTTATCTAGAGAAGCTGTAGTTTGACATTTTACCACATATCCCTGGGAGGCTTTGCTTCTGTCAGTTTTTTGGTGCTGTTTTAGGGTGTCTGTGCTATTTTTGGTGGCTTTTAATTTACTGTGGGAATCTTATTTTGGAGTTAACTAGATGTTTTGGCAGCTTGTGGGATTTCTAAGAAAAATTGGTTTATCTTTTTTTTTTTGTTTCATATGTCTTTCCTGCAATTGTGGTTTTATAGTCTTCTAAATTAATTATATATAGACTTTTATATAAGTTTTATTTTTAGAAGTTATACATTTTGGCTACTCTCTGTAATACATTGCTATCCTATCTTAGTAATAATGAGTCAATAACGGTTTTGAGGGCTTCGGCATGACTAATATTTAACTTAAATAGCTCAATAATTTTTTTTTTGTTTGGTTTAAATACTTTGTTCTTATATGACCACTGTTTCATTTTGTCTGTTATGGATTTGTCCAGGAAACTTCAGCACAATGACTGCTTGCTTACAGTAATGGAAGGTAGCTGCAGGAGTGGCAGCAGCAGTCAGTGGTTGCTGTTATTTTAAGCGGCCTGTAGATCTTTCTGTTAGATTTGGGAAAAGCTTGTTTTTAGTTTTGCCTGGGGGACTAGAAAGCAAAGTCAGTATTTCCAGTTTTATAGAGGGCAGTTAGTGGGTTTTTAAATAGGAACAAAAGTTTAGGGTGGTTTTTTTTTTTTATTTGTTAAGGCTTTGGAACGAAAATCTCAGTTGCTTTGGATTCATGTGGTGTGTCAAAGTCAGCGGATTTACTGAGATTTGTACCAGCTGTAGATGTGACTCTGTGTCTTTTGATAGTACTGGAAATAATTAAAAAGAACAAGGAAAAACCCATATTTCTTTCCCACAGATACCAGCACTTCTCTTTTCTCAACTGGAAAAAAACCTCTCTGCTTGTTGGCTCCAAGTGCTAGCATGTGTGTACATCAAGCAATCTCAGACCGTTCCTTGCTTCCTCCAGCAAAAAGTTTAATCCCTCTCCCAGGATGGCACTTCGTTGGTCTGCTTAATGAATTGGTCAGGAGAGAATTAGCAACAGAGCTAGTGGAAGAGTCGGGCAGTTGCATAGGTTAGTTGGTCAATCTTTGCTCAATAAGAAGTTGATTAAATAAACCTTTGTTACTCACCAGCTTGCTAACCCCACACTGTCTTTGGCCCCTCACACAGTGGGACTCACAAAGAAATTCAGCGAGAAGGGCAAAGGAGTGGAAACCCACCAGGATTCACTGCTTGTGCTATGCTTTTGGCTGGAAAGGATGCGAGTTAGGGCATGTTAAGAGGTTGTTTCCATGGTGGGCTTATGCAGTAGACACATAACCAACACTACTATGATGAATGTAAAATGCTGCTCATTGTAGTATGGCTTCGATATCTGTGTTGTATCAATGTGGCATCAATATCTGTATCCCTGATAGGTGAGTCTGTGGGGTGGGCAAAGAGGATTAAAAAAGTAGTGCATGTTTAAGTGAAAGGTTGAAACTCTCGAAAAAAGAGTTGTTTTACCCAGGCCTGTTAGCTTGCAACTGATCCTCTGAAAGGTTTGATCAACATGGCTGAGGGGTTTCTACAAATCAGCAGACCTTGCCTTCGTGGGTAGTAAGGATGGAGGGGCGCACCTGGAGAAGTCATAGAATCATAGAATGGTTTGGGTTGGAAGGGACCTTTAAAGGTCGTCTAGTCCAACCCCAAAGTCATGAGGACCCAGGAGAGAGAATTGCCAGGAAGGGTGGCAGCCTCCCATAGTACGTCTGTGGCATTGGGGAGAGCAGGGGAACATGCGTGCTCTCTGCATGTGTTTTGTGGATGCACCGGGAAGGCTGGATCAGGCTCATTCTCATCTGTTTCTCACCCAAACTGAAGTGGTTCAGGAAGACTCAAATAGCGGGCAGTCCCTTGTGTTGAAGAGACAACCTAGTGTTGCTATTCATGCTTCCTTGCTGAAGACCTGTCCCATTGCTCTGCTTGACTCTCATCATGCATGTTACTGATGTGGTGGATGTGGCCATAGTGCTTGCAGCATTTTGGTGGCTGGGATTTTAATGAAGTTTAGTTTTAAAGAAAAACCAAACACAACTCTCTTTTTAAATCGCACGATGTGGCAGTTGTCATCCTGTGAGAGTGCCTTTCACCTTGCTTGTCTCTCTTTACAACTGACCCATTGAGTCGTTGTGTAGGTTTTTTTGTGGCAGTAATTTATCCTGTCACACATGCAGTGAGGAATTCATCATCAGAAATGCGGACTCTTACATATTTGTGAAGTGTCAGTTTGACAGAAGTACTGACAGCTGGCGTCCTTCCAACAGACCAGTAATTGCTTAACTGTGAAAAATGGCAGAAGATAGACAAATGTATTGGAAAAAGAAAATCTCTGAAATACAGAAGTGATGCTAATGTGATATAATTCATAACTGGTTGCTGTTACAAAGGGTCACCTTCAAGCATTCAGGTCTATTCTCCTTTCTTCTCTGGCAAGTGATTTACTTGATGACAGGTGGCTCAGCAAAGCTATCTGACTGAAATCAGGTGGTTTCTTACCTTGTCTGGTCTTTGTCCACCTTCTCTTGCGTTGCGAGAGCAGGATGGGCTGACGGACTGGGCTAAATGTATTTTACAAATGCTTTTGTCAGGTTACAGAAGAGCAGATATTAAACATTAATTTCTACTGAGGTTGAAGTGGGATTTTAAATATTTAAAGGAGTAATTTATGTAAAGGGAATTCCCACTGCTTGCTAAAGTGTTCATTTCTCATAATTTGATTTTGGATATCCATATTCAATTAATCTAAAATTTCTGTTGCTTTAGCCTTGCTCCCTTCACATTAGCTCTTTATATTAAAATGTGTTCTCAATACATGCCAGCAGGCCTGTATTTTAAGCTAATTATGATTGTCATCCTTATCATACTTGATTACTTTTTCCCAAGGACAGAAATTGTTGGGCAAGTGGCATGGGGGTGGAAATTGGAGCTCTAAGCCAACAAATGTAACAATGACAGAACTGGGGCATATTACCTGATCACTAAAATGATTCAGACCACTTGCAGATGAATTGTTTCCCTTGTTAATTCATGCAAATGTGGCCTGAGGGTTAAAGGAATTGATCTTGAGATCAGGAGGTCTCTATTTTATTTGCAGCTCTGTCACCAGTTTGCTTTCTGACCTTCAGGAAGTCATAACTGTGTCAATAGGCATGCATTGATTTCAACTCATACGCACAACGTGAAGCGAGTACTTCTGTATACTGCTGAATTTGGGCTGAAGTGGTACCCCCAAGGTTACATAGGAAGACTGTGAGAGAACCAAAAGGAGAGACCAGAAGTAAACTCCAGTGGGAGGTATAAATATGTGGGGCACCTTCGCTTCCTGGGCAAGAATTTTGGCCCAGGACTCAAGTCCATTAACTTTGAGAAGTGCGTGTTCAGATTTAAGAGCAGGGCGCGAGGTATATGATGATGATGTGGAGAAAAACTGTAATGGGATTAGGCATTTCTCAAGCTGGATTGGTTAGCTCTTGCTAAATTAATAAGAGCTATTGTATAGGAATTTTAAATGCAGACAAATAGTAATGTAGAGGGGTTTTTTTTCAGTAGGGAAGCTAAAGTCTGAATATTTTTTTGCTGAAGCTGTTCTTGAATGCTCAGTTTCAGATGTGGTATGTTTTATCATCAGCTGTATTCTTTTGTTTTTAAATACAGACTGTTTTACAGATTAGTAACTAAAAAATTATTTGGGCCAAGAGTAAGAGTCATTGAAGTCGCTTATAGTGGAGGGAAGGATGGTGAGAGGTAGGCAGTGCTGAGTAACATGCATAGTTGTTCAGTGTATAAGTTTGAGGAAGACAATAAATGTTGCTACTTTTCCTACTACCTGAAAAAATTCCATCATTTTTCTCTTTGCTTCAAAGTGAAATTCAGCTTTTACACCTGGAAAATTAATCCTGCCTCCTAGTGTCTAGTTCGCTTCTGTCTTCTATATGGATATAATTCTCAATAGCATCTTTTACCCTAGTGACATTGTTAACTCTATTCTGGTTCTTCCCCTGTGGTTTTTTGGCCCAGACCCAGGACTTTACTGTAATGGGGATATTTTTTTTCCCCACTGCTGAGAGCAGACTGGTTGATACTTGCAGAGAAGATGATGCAGTGTCACAGCAGTGGTACCAGCAGTCTTGGCTTGCCTCATCTTGCCTGGCAGAGCATCTTGCACTTGTTGCTGTCCTGTCCCAACGCCCCATGCTCACTCTGTAAGGAGACTTCTCCATCTCCATGCTCTGCTGCGTGATCTGGAAAATCCAGTTTGGCCTGAAGCCAGCAGATTTGGAGCTGTCATTGCTGCATGGAACGTCACAGTGAAGTTGGCTTGCAGCCTTGCTCCCCGTGCCTCAGCTCCCTCCGTTGCTCTCTGCTTTCTTCTGGAAGGGCTCTGTGGGGCGGCGGGGGGAGCCAGCCGGGTGTCTGTGCGACCCACGTTGCTGTTCCCTCTTGCCCAGGGTGGTGTTTTGCAGACTGTGTCTGCCTGTGTGGGACCCCAGCCACCGAGCAACACAGCTTCTCCCCGTGCCTCCCTCCAGCTTGGGTGCTCCTTCTCGCTGCAGATCCTGAGCAGCTTGCATCAGGATAGACGAAGGGTTGGTAAAGTACTGTCCTTTTATTTTTATCCAGCGTAGCCAAGGCATTGGTATTGTAACTCAAAAGAACAACCTAGCAATAAACCCATGCTTGCTTTCAAAATCTGGGCTGAGTGTCCCTGCTTGGCGGTCTCTTCTTGCTGCTGCCACTCTTTTGAAGCTGTTTGGACCAACATGGGTTGGTCGTGCCTTTGACTACAATTAGCAATGCAGCACCAGCTCGTATTTTAGGAAACAGCTATAATTCGCAAGAACTGTTGTGTTCAGTGCTGGATTGTGTAATTTGTATTCTGAATAACCTCCTGGGTGTGACTCTATGTAAATTCAGTAACACTAGTGCCTGTGTATGAATGATAGAATCGGGTAAGAAAGTGGACAAATCTTTCCTGTAAAGGCTGTCATTGAAAAAGAATAGTAGTAGAATTTGGTTAGGATTTTTTTAAGTAACTTTAATTGTTTTAAGCTTTTTTTTTATTTGTGCCTGATAGATGCAGCTTTTTATAAGTCTTATTTTTACTTTATAATTTTCTCCCCATTTTCTTCAGTTTTTTAAAACTAACTTTTACTCTGTTGCAAAGGAGAAAGGTTGTGGGAAGGGGAAAGAGGTGATTTAGTGAGGAAGAAGTGTTTGTTCTTGCTGTGTTCTACACTTCTCAAGTCAAACAGTAATGCTGGTTGCCACAGTGTCATATCTGCTAGAAATAAATAGCATCATTAGTGACCATTGCCAGTGGCCTGCAGTTCATCCCGCTCATCTCCTCTCTGTGATTTGGGGAATGAGCTGTGTTTAAGTGCTTGTTTGAGGCATTATGGCGTGGACAGTGATTGCACCCAGTGACAAGTGGTGGGACGGGCTGTCACCCTGCATGTGGTTAGCTTGGCATCTGGGCCTTAATGGCTACTTTTTTCTGGGAAGCTGAAAGTCTTCCTTTGGCTTTTATCACTCCTGTCTCGCATATTGTACTTGATGTGGCCAGTGTCAGACCTCACACCCCCCCGCCCCGCCCTTTAATCCTGACCTAAGCCTTGCTGTGAGGAGGAGAGGTGGCATTGCTGGGAGGGAGCTGCTGCTCACAGAGCCCGGGTGACTTGGTGTGACCGTGTTGTGTCTGGATGGTGGGGAAGAAAAATGCTGTTTGGGTTTGGAAGAACCGTTTTGGTCACTTGGCTTCTCAGTATTAAAGTCTGAGTATCTTGATCTCTAGATTAAAGGGAGGGAAGAATCCTGTGTTTTGTTTTGTCTGCGGTGAGCAAACAGATGCTGTTTGAAAAACACGGGAGAAGGGAAATGAAGTCTTTGCGTTTTTTTCCTTCAGCATTCTCCTTGCAATAAAAAGCCATGATGTAGCTTGTTGACTTTTAGATTAAACAAACAGCATCGGGAAACCCCTGGTGCTGAAAACCCTTAGTCATGTGCACAGCTTAACTCTGTGTTTTGGCTGTAGGGAGAGCTGACAGATGAAGGAGAGAAACCCTTATGTTTGGTTTGGACTGGCCATGCTTTTGTTTTGTTTCCCCTTTTCTCTCCTTGCCCTGTCTGTTTTGTTTGGGGTTGACTTGAGGATAGGGATGACTTGACCACTAGCTGGTTTTTGGGTCAAGGAGGTTGGGATGTGCCCCAGCCTGCTCCCAATCCTGAGCACTCTCTGGAGGGAGCCCAGAAGATTCAGCTCCCACTTGGCCTTGAGGATGCTTCTTCGAGGTGTCTTTGCATGGAAGGTTGCAACCGGAGGTTGCATTCCCACCTTATTTCATGCAAAGACGCCTTGATGCAAAGAACCAGCTCCAATAGGGACTTTTTGAAGCAAAACGAGTCTGGAAAGAGATGGATGATGCCATGTTGTTAAACTGAAGACTGGTGTTTAGCAGTAGCTGTTGTAGGGGTAATGTTTGGAAAGCTGGATGATGCCATCAGAGTGTTCTGAAGAAAACCACAAGTGGAAGTTTATGGAGGAGATCACACTGAATTCCCCAAGCTCATATTATTCCGAAGAGCTTCAACTTTTTAGCCTCAGACAGTGTATTTGAATTCCAGTACTTAGTAGCGTTACAAGTACAGCAAGAGGACGGCAAAGAGAGCTTCCTACTTAAAAGGACATTCCTCAGTGAGGCAAGAATTAAATGAAGGGCTGGGGTGGGCTGATGGAGGATATAGGCATTAAGGCTGTTCTCCTCCCTTTGAAAGGAAGCAGCAGATCTGCAACAGAAACAGTTAAATTGTCTTGACTTGTAAGCAGAGTATACAGCAAACCACCCCGTGTTTTAATTTCCCCATAGTATAAGGAGGACACAAATGAACATCTGCAGAGTGTGGCGTTAATCCTGTTCATGTGAGAGGATCTAAATAAAATCACTGGTTACCTTCATTCTGCGCTGTTTGTTTTTTGTTTGTTTGTTTTGGGTTTTTTTTTGGTATTGCAATTACCTCATGGTGATTAGAAGCTCTGATTTTTCAGGTTCACTCACACCTTCGTCTATAGCCTTTATATCTCTTGTTATTTTGTGGGCGATGCAAAACAACAGCAAAGAATGAATATAGCTAAGGTCTTGAGCCACAAAATTAGTCAGTGCTAGTGGTTTGGATTTGCTTTTAAATACGCGTAGTCAGCTCATTTGAAATTAGCACACATTTAGTGGAAGTCACAGATGCAGTATAGCAAATATGGTTTCTGCAAGGTTAATGACAATGGGGAGGTCTTCTCATTCTCTTTTCTATTCAGGGTTCCCATTTCAGGGAAACATGTATAGCTGAGGTAGAGGTAAAGATGATCTTCATTTCTAAGGGTGTTTGTATTTGACTGAAATCTTTGTTTTTCTGACACTGGTTTTAGCTGGAGCACAGCCTTGGTGGGAAGAATAAATTTCTTGTGCATCCTGTCAAAAAGTAACATAAAGTCTTGGACTGTTTTCCATATTCACAGCCTTTAATTTTATGAGAGGATGACCACTCTCTGTTTAAACATTTAGGACAGAGAATTGAAAGCGAGCATATAAAATGGAAAGGAAAAACTCCTCTTTGTTGAGAAATGGGAAAGTGCTCTGCAGCATCGCTGCTGAACCTCTCGCCTGATGGTGCTTTGTGTGCCTGTGACAGTGCTCCCGACCTCGACCTCTGTCATCTTTCTTAACTGCTTTAACTGCAGGGAAAAACAAAGCACTGAGTAAAGACTATAAATAAACCCAGGCATGCCTCCTGGCCTGCCTGTGCTGTCGCTCTTGGCCTTGTAATTTGCCTGCCTTTCAAGCCTTTTGTTCGTTCTTTTGCGTTTGGTGTATTTTAGCTAATGTAGGGCCTCTGGGTGGACGAGCTCCACTGGGAACTGAGAATGGCAGTGCATGGAGTGAGAGTGCCAAGCTCGGAGCTGGGCACTGCGGTGATGGAAAAGGTATGCCAAGCTCATGGATGGGATTAAAGCCCTGGAAACATAGGGGGGATGCATGGGAGATGGTTGTTTTCTGGTTCCTCCTGAGCAACTGAAGTCAAGTCCCTAGGCATTCAGCACCTCCTCTGCCCACTTTGCCAGCCCTTGCTCTGAATTGAGTGGGACCTGATTTCCTGGCATGGTGACCAGGTTAGGGAGCAAGCTGGGAATCTTTCCCAGCAGATTGCTTTGGGAGAGTGGTGGGAGGGAGCCAGGTGGTGGTGATAGACAAGAAGAGAGGAGGGGAGAGAAACAGTTGGCAGAGAATGAGCCTTAAAGATTGGTAGTGGTGTGCAGGGGCAGCAGCAGAATGTCAAAGGAAGTGGTTTGGTGGGAGGAAAAAAGGAAAGGTCAGAGAGGAGAGGATAAAGATTTTTGGAAAAATAGAATGGGCTTTGACAGGAAAATATTATGTCAAGAGCTTGATTAAATAGATGAGTTGAAAAGCGGTGTGTTCTGGAAAAAAAGGTTATTAAATAAGAGATGACTATTAGATGAAAAATTCCCATTGCCATTTTCTCTGAATGTTACTTAAGCTTTCAGCCTGGAAACCCTCTAATGGAATAGATAGGAGCGAAAGAGTGAGAATGGAAAGGAGAAATGAAAATAAACTGCCATTTCATTGTTGGATTTGAATAGTAAAACATGACACATGTTACAACCCTTAAAAAGAAAGTAATTACAAAATTAAAAAAAAAAATCCGGCATCTGGTGGTGGGTAAAACACTGGTGTGCTGTGTCAGCATCAATAATGCATATATATGCTCACTCATTTATGGATGTAGTACAGTCACTCATATCATACCTGTGTGAACAGCTGCACATATGCACACAAATGGTGTCCTTCCCAGCTGAGTAAAGTGCTTTGGCTGCTTTGCCTGCTGCCGACTCAAGCAGTTGATCTCAGTAAACCTTCCTTTCACCCTAAACAGTTGAGGTGTGATTCCCAGTCACATAGAAGGATAGAGATGCATTTGAGTTCATGGAGCTGAGATGATTTATCTCAGCTGGAAAGGGGTAATATGTGACAACCCCTTATTGTAAATTTGAAGTCAAATCAGATTTTTTCACTTGTTGGGTTCTATTATTTAACACAGCTTTTATGTGTACCTCCATGGCAATGGCTGATTAATATTTAATGAAGACAAATGGAGTTTTCAGCATAAAACATAAGGATTACACCAAAAGCAGCTGCCTTCTGAGATTGTTCCCTCCAGGTCAGTCCTCTTTGCCATTTAACCCTGTGGCTTGAGAAAGCATCACTTGAACTGTAATTTTTATTCCACTTTATATTTTTAAGCTGAAAGTGTAAAATATTTCCAATTAAAATGCAGTTTCGCTGTTTCAGCTTTCAAGAACTTGTGATAAAATTAACCCACGCAGAGTTGAGAGCAAAGCAAGACTACAATACATGACAGAAGCCTTCTCTGCAGCCATGTAAGGTTAAAGACAAGACAACTTAACCTAAACATTTTTTTCACAAGTAAATGTTTTAAAATTAATTCTTCAAGCTGATGATCCTTCTTTGTTTTAATGATACAATATTTGAATGTCAGAACTACTCCTATACAGGTGCATATGGGAATAAATAAACCAAAAGTTAAATTGGCAAGTGAGTGCATATCAATCTGGCACACATAACACTGATTTAAAAAATGTTTGACAGTTTGTAAAAATAGCTGTAACTGGGAAACCATCACTAAGCAGATACATTTCCCATGGGATCCCTTGGGGACCAGATTTTGGGCTAATGCTAGTTAAATGTTCTAATTTATGATCCAGAACAAAACATAGTCATTTATTAATCAAGCTTACAGAGGATGCAAAAGTTAGGGCTATGGTAAATGGAGAAGAGGAAAACTGCAAACCATTAATACAGAGTTTTGAATGCCTAGTGATTTGAGTGGCAGCCCAATTTGCGTAATTTTAGTAAGGGTGAATGTGTAGAAGCATAAAATCTAGGTGATGCTTACTGAGTAGAGGACCCTCTTCAGTTGAAGTGGAGGTCTGAAAAGGGTTTGGGGATGATGGTTCACCAGCTGGCCTGCCTGCTCCCTGGGCCACAGGAGAGCTAATGCTGCCTGGGCATTTGCCCCATCCCTGGAAACATTCAAGGCCAGGTTGGACTGGGCTCTGAGCAACCTGATCTGGCTGGAGATGTCCCTGCTCCTTGTAGGGGAGTTGGACTAGATGACCTTTGAAGGTCCCTTCCAACCCAAACCATTCTATGGGCACACATATAAGGGTGGAGTACAAGGCCGGGAAGGGGAGGTTGTACTCGCTCGTCATACAGGTCCTGCCGCAGACTTTGCTGTGGTGCTGTGTCCGTCTCCTTCATAGTCATACTGTCAGAGTGATCCTGTATTTCAGATACTTATCTGCAACATTAATAGAAATTTCACAGTGCATTTGGCAGGCTATTAGTGGCTGAAACAAAAGCTTATTTTACATGTTAATTAGGAAATATTATTATTACCAGTAAAGGCCAGAACTATGGAACTTTGAAATCCTGTGCAATTTCTTCATCCCTGTTTAATGCAGAAGCAAGCTACTTGCATAGTGGCCTCATACATTGCTATCTCACGCTTTATAGGATATCCATAATATTTGTAGGAAGAGTCTCAGTCACTTTAAAATTTTTAGTTTATCCAACACCGTATTTGGTAGTGATACCAGAAGGTGGGTCTTTTGCAGCTGCTGCCTGGTTTGGTTTGCCTTTAAATGCTCTCATTAGAAGTAAAGTAGAAAGATCTTTCCTCATTCATTTGTTTTTCCTCTTGACATGGAACTGGTGTGCTTGCCCGTCCCCTCGGGTATGTGTGAGGCATGACTGCATTTCCTTGCTGTAGACCAAGTGCATCAGAAGGTTTTAACTGAACCCATTGAAATGATGGGAGCAATGGAAGGAGGTAGAGGAAGGGAGTAGAACCGCTGAAAGATAATCGGCACGGAGAGCTCATACATTCCAGGCAAGCACCGCTCTGAATGGTTTTCTTGTGTTTGGGGAATTTCTCTTTAGAGAAATACAGATCCAGTGTGCTCAGTACGTCACCCGAGGTTGGCTGTAAAGCTGGGCTCTATAGTGGAAATACAGATTATGCTAATTGAGATGAAGTTTTATAGTGCTAATGTGTGTTTTACTCTTCTGTGTGGTGAAGTGCAGCCTGGGTCTGGGAGAGCTGACAATGTCCTATTCATATGTAAAATGTTTTGAAGGATCTGTGGTTTGGAATATTTCAAAACTGCCACATGAGGGAATTCTTACAGATAGTATTGCTTTCAGATGTGTTCAGCTTATTGCTAATAGAGAGAGAAGAGTGTGTGAAAGCAGCTTCCCAGCCTCCGTGTACGGATCCTGCTGGAAGAAGGCAGGAGCACTGGAGAGCTTCTGTGGTCCGATGGGGCTGGAAGTGGCCCGGCAGTGCTCTGCAGACCTGGACCTGCCCTGATCTCGGTCAGCTGAGGCAATAACCGACTGTTGGAAAAGTAAAAGATCTTGCAAAGAGGCTGATTGCATCTCTGTGCCTTGGGATTACTTGGAGTTTAGAAGTATTAAACAGAATAAACTCTTGGAATAAGACAGCAAAGCCCAGCTGTGTATTAATTATTAGTCTGGACACTTTGCAAATCGCAGAAACAAGCCTTTACTGTCTGTGGTACTTTTTTCCTTTTAATATCAGCATTTGGCCTTCACATTGCCACGGAAGTAGCATCCTTAATTTGTAAGGGCTCATCTGCTTATCCAACAAGCTGCAGTCGTAATCCTCTTTGCCATAATAAATGGCTGCTCTGGAAGTGATTACTGCAGGATTTCATACTTTCTTTCCCGTTTATCAAATTGTTTAGTGCTTCTTTTTTGCAAAGAAAATTATTGTTCATAACTCACAGTAAAATAGCAGGAGGATGTGACTGCACTAAAAATATCAGAGGCACTGCTTCAGAAATCTTGGTCCGTCTGGAGATGTCGCTAGGACAGAAATGACTTGTGTCCCTTGATTTCTGTTTGAGTCAGGTCAGGTGTGCATGTGTGTGTGTGCACGCAACACTTCTGCCTGAAGTTCAGAGACCAAAAGTTTGAGCCTTTCATTGCTCTGGGTTAAAATGACTGCCGCAGCTCTATTTTTTTATTCTGCTTGGCTTGTGACAAGACTTGCTGTGCCTTTGAGTATATCCATAGCAAATATGATTTTGTGTTTCATCTTCAATGCACATCTGTTGAAGAACAGCAAGGAAACAGTAGCTCAAATAGGCTGCAGCTGCAGCAGCCGTCGTTTTCATTTTGACTGTGATTCAAGATAAATGCTTTTAAAATTACAGCTTTCTGAAGAAACCTTCCTCCTTTAAAGGTTTTTCTCTCACTCCCTCTTTTTTTTGGAGTGAACTCATACATCATGTTTGTTAAGTAGACTGGTACTGACAGTATAATGGAAGTAGTGGGAAATACTGAAAAAGAAGTCCAGCTTCTTGTTTTTTCAGCACAGTGCATATGTAGCTTTTTTTTCCCCTCTTTCCTGTGAAGAGAACAGTGCCGGCTGATGATGTTACCACCAGTATCTAGAAATTGGAGGGAGGCATATTTGGAAGCTTGAAAATTTCTAGCGAAGCTTACCAGCCTTCCCAGATTATTGCAGTTTCATTTTGCAAAACACATGGCTGTCTTGTAGTGGAAAAGTAGGAAAAAGTGTAATGTCAGGAGAGAGGTTTTTCTTTGTATTTTGATACACTGGATCCGTAGTGTTTCTTCATGCAAATTCATAATACCCATGTCTGTTTGGGAAATATGCATAGTTAAAGTTGGTCACAATTCTGTGGTTTCTTACTTCCCTTGTAGCAAGTTGGGGGGTGGGGGGAAGGAAACAAAGAACTTCATAAGTTGATGTGAATGGTATGGGGGGGGGGAAGGATTTTTTTTTTAAATTTATGAAGGCTTAGAAATAGTTCTAGGAGAAAAGTAGACCGTTTTGATGATCAGCGTTTCGGGACATCTTTGCTAATGGATGGCATAAACCAGGATATGCACAGAGACAAGCAGGCAGCTGAGGTTCTCAGCGATCCATGCAGAACTGACCAGTGAAATACTTTGATGCCAATAAATCTGCATTTCGTGCCAGAGAAAACAAGTTTGTATCAGAAAAGTTCTGACCAAGTCTAATATAGTTTGTAGTTTGCAGCTACAAACGCTTGCTGCATTAAAAGCAATGTATGCTTGTGTGTGACAGAGATAAACAGAACAGCTCTCTTTGTGTGAGGAGTAAAGCTGATGGAAAAGTCTCTTGATTTAGGTTTGTGGATAATTTCTTGACTTCTAAAGAAATTCCATATGGATTAACATTTGAAAAAAATACTGAAAAAAAAGTTGTTCATTAACAGGAAAGATGTTGTGCTAATTTATGCCACATGCAATGTCTGTAGGGTGGCCAAGGATCTAAGTCTCTGCATAATTTCACCCAAGGATATTAACTTACCCACTGTGCCCAATTAAACCCATCCCCATGCTAATCCGAGAACAAACAGGATAAAATACAAATTTATTTCTGGAAAACTGTCTAAAGCAAGAAGTAATTAAATATCTCTCTATTCTTTGGAGGGCATTTACAACTTTTGTAATTAGTGATTAGAGCTTAGAAACAAATCTTAGGATTAATTTCCTTGCTGTAGCAGGATTTATTCCATGTAACTTCAACCATCAACCCATCTAGGCTTGCTGGTCAGTGGAATGGAGGAGAGCCACCTCCAAAGGCATGTGGGGTGACCTAGCTCTGCAGCTGCAGCTCTCTGTTAATTGTAGGAGCTTATAATAGACATCTTGCTTCCTAAAATGAATTTGATCTGTAGCAGCTAATTTGCTTTGTGAAAGTTTTTAACCTTTTTGCCTCTTTTTTTTTTTGATCTGTGAACTGAGGACTGTTACTTTGCTGGTCCCATGGGTCCCGTACCTAGAGACTTTGCTCATCTCAGCTGTAATCATTTCACTAAGATGTGACCTCCTTTTTCTTTTTCATCCTTCACTTTTTTGGTATCCATCTACAGTCTTAATTCGCTATGTCCCTCTGGTACTTGAGTGGGAGTGGAAACATTAGGGGAGAGCAGGATGGACATGTCAAATCAATGAACTTGCTAAAGTAAAATATAGCATCCCTGTTCCTCAGGTGGGGCTCTAAAGCGTTCATCTTTTGGGATTGTTTCCTTGCTATGTACGTACAACACCCAGCTCAGTAAGGTTTCTGGTTTGTCCGTGATGCACAACAGTGGTGTTGCGGATAGTAAGGTGCTATGGGCACAGATTTTTGTTCCTTTCTCACACTGAGTAAGACCCTATGTTTCTAGTTATTGTCTGGAGTAAGGCAAAATCTGGTTCTTCATTAACGTAGAGAATAAGAATTCTCTTATTCTCTGCATTTAAAACTTTGGCATGCTTATGTACAATTCCTAATCTGATTTTTACTTTCCAAAAATACATCTCCCAAGCTCCAGCAAAGAAAGCTGCAGTTTTTGCCTTAAGGAAACGAAAGAGGCCAGACAAGTTTAGTCATAAATCCTTATACCTGCAGTCTCCGGATGAAGGACCAATAATTTAGTCTGAAATCCTGAGCTGAACACAGCAAAGCACAAGGCCCCAGATGTCACAAGACGTTGCTATCAGTCTGTTGATCTTTGTGAACTGCTGCCGAAGGATTAGTGGATCATTGCTGGGATTGCTATCTAAAAGTCTCCTTACTCAAATTCTGGAGCCAGTGCTGGGTGACAGCATTTGCATTCATTCCTTATACTCCTGGTTGCTGATTAAAAATTAACCCTTCCATAACATTCGGCCTTAGCCTGGTTAGTGTGTAGGGAAGGGAGCATAGGAATTTTAATGAAGTTTGAAATGAGGTAGGCTTTTTGTCGCTGAGTTTCCGATTTTGTCTGCAGTTTGAACTTGGCTGAAGTGAAGTCTTGCAGAGCAGATTGTTGTCAATTATTATGGAAGGCTTGTTTTCCTGAAGCAGAACTGGCTGGTTACTAATGACGAGCTTGTTCAGCATGATTTTAGCTTAGTGTCTGAAGGTATGTTGACAGGATGTTCTAAATTACAAAACAATTCAGCCCTTGGACCTCTGGTGAATTCTTGATGAACCTCTGATGAACTCTGGAAGAGCACTGCTTCCTAGGGTCACTTAGTTCAACTTTGCCCTGAGTATTTTCATGCTTCAAGAGCATTGCATGTGCAAAATGTTGTCAGATTGAGCCTTGTTTGCTTTGTATTCGGATGTGACAAGTTTCTCCTGAGTGTAATTCTTGCTGGTACAGATGGAGCAGTAGTTCTATAATATCATTTATAGACGTATGCTTATGATTGAGCTGTGGATGTCTCAGCATCTCTGAGAAGGTGTTTAGTGTAGTATTTGAGTGTTTATTTCAATGCCTCATCCTATGTACCCAATAGAAGTAATTTTCTGTGCTGCTTTAGGGTCATAGGAGAAATCTATGCAAGAGTTTGGAAGACAAACCATGTCCAAATCTTTAGGCTGTGAGAATCTTTAAACCTTCAGTATGGGTATAATTAATTAATTATTCTTGCTTTGCTTTAAAAATTCAGGAAGTTTGAGAGCAGTAGCTTATTTAAACACAGCTAGAGATGCCAAAGATGTAAGTAACTGTTTTGATGCAGCTATCTTGTGTGGGCCAAGTGGCACTGATTTTTCTGTCTAGGTTGGGTAGGGGATGTTCAGGTGAATGTTCAGCCCTAACTCACTTGTTTACAGTTCCAAGAGGGAGTACTAGGTTGTCTACCTGCTCTTTGCTGTCAATAAGATGTGCCATGGAAAGCATTAACCCTGGCCTGAAATTAGGGGCAGTTGGACAGCAATGTTAGCTGCAAAGCAATATACTTCAGCCAAAGAAGCAAGCAGACTGCTGACAATTTCAGCCATTCGTAGAGAAATCAGTTCAAAAAAGATGAGAAATCAGACCAAAAAAGGAATATATTTGACTTGTCTATAGCTTTTTCCTTTAAAACAAGAATGGGATCCCCTATTCAATTAGAGTTTCAAGATACTGCTGCCGGTGCATACTTTTTCCTCAGCGAGATGACTTGTATCCCAAATAGATGGAATGAATTATTTATATCAGTTTTAAGCAATGCGATATTAGGGAATTCTGTCTTTGTACTTTAGATCAATGTAATGAAAAATTAAATATTAATATGTCCTCAGAACTTTTGTCAAATATTTGTAATATGGGACAGTTAATTTAAGGGGCATTGAACAGAGGTGTAAAGTTTTTACATTTGGGTTTTGTTATCTTGCAAGTAATTAGAATAGCCCAAGCAATGTAAATTAAATGTTACCGAGTAGGAAATAGTTGCTAGGTAGCAGTTGGGGAACTTTTATTCTACAGAAGTCTTGGAAATGGGAGCCTCTGACATTTACGGGATTGTAGGATGGTTGGTGATACAGGTGCCTGCTGAATGCACGCTGAAATGTCACTTGTTTGTCTCTGTAAGTCCAGTGAAAAAAGTGACCATTGTTTTGTGTGTTTCTTCTGGCAGAGTCTCCTCTGTGACTTGATCTCATGCAGGCTTGTGAGAAATGGTTTTGTTTGCCCTTCTCGCACATTTTGAGAGAGTGACCTTTATGGTTTTAAGTCTCCAAGAGTCTTGGTCCCCATGATTTTTTTTCTTCCCTTCCTCTTCTGTCTAGATAGTCCCAGTGTTCACATACTTTTTCAAGCCGGTAATCTCCCAAGAGAAGTGCCACTATGTCCCCTCTCTGTTTCTCCACAGCTCTTGATAGGCAAAGGCAGAAATTGCATTGATGTGGCTGCTTCTTTTTAGTATTTTTATCCTGTCATTGTTCATCCTGTGGGAATATGAGCGGTCTCCCATTCTGGGACGGGATCTTTGTAGGTTACCAAGCACATTATAAATGCCTTCTGCCAAGTAGAGGTGACAACTTAAGCCTGGTTCACGTGTTTCCGTGTGAATGATCTTCAGTCTCTGAAATGTCTCACAAAAAACTGAAGGCCTTGTACCATATATTCCTGCCTGTATGTTCCCTCTCCCCACCTATGCCCGTTATTCTAGGCACCCTTGTCTTGCGTTTTTGGCTAGGTGCCACCTGGAGGTGACATCTCCTCTCATAGATGCCAAGATCTGGTAGGCGCTTTGCTGTGTGCTTTTACTGTCACTTGTAACCCTGCCTCTGCCATCACGAGTACGGCACCCAGGGGACATGGAGAGGAGACGCTTGGATGGCGGCAGGAGATTCAAAGGGTGCCTGGCCCGGATGATGACATGCAAGCTCTCAGTGTGCTCCCAAACTGTGCCTTTCCAAAGGGTGTTTTTATTTGAGGGATGTGCATTTTAATTCATAGTAATCTAATGGGTCAGGACTGTGGCAAAACCTCAGGACTTTTTTTTCTGCACAGATACTAGAGGAAGATTTGACTGAGGAGCGCTGTGTTCTCGTGCTCAGTGCACTGTAAATCACAAGTCAAACTACTGCTCTTGGTACTAGTGGGTCTAAATGGGGTTTTCCAGAAGTTGTGCATGGATGCTTCTGTTCTGGGATAATTTAAGACCTGCACGTGTAGTTTCCTTCTTTGTGTGTATATATACACAGATGATTATTGTGTTGATAAGCTTTCAATTCGGCAGGATTGTTTGTCTTTCTTGAGAAACTGAAATTTGGTGCCTAGATAACATGCTTTCCAGACTTGCCATTAAATTAATGAATATTAATTCCACAGATTTTAATGAGATGGACCAAAATTGCATTTTGGACAAGTCATTCCTAGAGATGGAAGAAAGGTCTTGTTCTTGCAGCTCTTGTATATAAGTAACAAACAAACAATTCACTCAGCTGCTCATGGTCTTGTCTAAATTCAGAGGACTGCTGATTTTGCTGCAGTTGCAGTATTAACACTACTCTTTAATCATTAAAGGCACTAAATGCTGCTGTCAGCTGCTTCCCACACTTAGTGTGCATGAACATGATCTTTTAATCAGTTCTTGGAGCCATGCATATGCAATACTTATCATTAGATTATAATTAACTGTAATTATGTATGGAGATCAGCCCAAGCCATAAAATGTAAATTTAGATATTTACTATGTTAATAAGATGATTTGGTGAAAATAAAGGGCTTGATTTTTTAAAAATTTTCACTACAGCAGTAGTGTGATGGAGTCTTAGTGAAAGCGTTAAAATTAGTATGTTTGCAGTTCATGTCCATATTATGGTTTTCATACTGCAGATTGCTATAGGTGAGGTTCAGGCCCAAAAGGTCACGTCGTTCACATAATGAAACACTGCCTCAGAGAGGCTGAGACAGTAGAAAACAGGTTGCAGGAGCATTGAGAGGTGAGTTTGTCTGCAGCCACGCCAGAAAGTGTTTTGAGCTATATTTAAACATTCCTGATAGTTATTCACCAAAGGTCCATTTTGCAAAAGGTGCAGGTGGGGTTTCTCCTGAGGAAAGGAGAATATTCCCCTTTATTTCAGTGCTGCAGTTAAATTCCAGGCATGAGTATTTTCCAGGTGTGCGCAGAGGTGCTGCGTGCAGCTGCGTCAGGGCTGCTGTTCTTGACACGGATAAACAGGGAACAGTGCTGTGTGGAGCTGCTGTGTTTCTATACCAGCTCCACGGTCATCTTCTAATGGCTTTGTTGAAGAAAACAAACCAATTAAGTGATATTGGACAAACCAATTAAGTGATATTGGGAATAATAAAAAAGATTTAATGGTTTCTGTGACTAAGGTTCTATGCTGGCATTTACCTGTTGCTGGGGAGACAGTTGCTTTTTGTTTGCTTGTTTGTTTACATCTGGGAATCAAATCTTGCACGTTGTGCAAATAATTTAATCTTTGTGGCTGTTACTGCTGCATATAAAGCATTGCTGTGTTGATACCTACTGGCTAAGTGAAGCAGGAAGGGATACATTTATGCACATTACTGTTTATTGTATTTAGTGGAAATGAAAAGTAACGTAATAAATTCGGGAACAACACACTGGAATTATTCTTCTTCTTAATTTTGGAACAAGGAATCAGTGTTTCAGGATCCTGGTTAATCCCAGTCTAATGAGCTGGACACACCGAAACGTTCCCCTCTCCCTTTCCCCCTGCTTTGGTTTTCTAAATGAAAACGATGTGTTTTGCTGTTGACTGGAAGGATCCATTTTAGAAAGTTTTCTCGTAACAGTGAGGGGGCTACAAAATTATTTTCAAAGCATCCCTGGATACAGTCCCTGGTACAAGAGTATGGAGTGGGACGAGAGACAGGGACGGGATGGACAGGAGCTCTATGGTTAGAACAGCTGTCTCACGCCCTCACTTTAGTGTTTTCTTCCTAAAACTGCTTCCAGACACTGGAAGCTGACATTACTCATGCAAAATATTTTTAAAGTTTTTAATGTTTCAGACACTAAGCTAACTTTTAAAAAGGCACATTAGCGCAAAAAAACAAAGGAATTGCAATACTTGGCTGCATGACTAAAAGTGCTCAGAAGTTGATGAGGTATTAAACATGTAAAATAAAGTCATAGCCTCTAATAACATTACAATCCTAATTGTGAAGAAAATCAAAACTTTTAGCCAATTTGTTTCCTAAGCATATATGTCTGACTCCTGCCACAAGACCTGTGGAATCTCTCTTTGCTCAGGGGAGAAGCAACACAGCATGTCATTAGGAATTTACCTTCAGTTGAAAAATAGATACGAAGTGAGTGAAGTAATCCATTCTGTTTCCAGATTGGAACTGTATCCAGTTTTCTGTGGTTTATGCTACTTAGTGTATCAATTATGATTGCGTATTAGCCCTGTGTATTAAAACATTACTTGACTGTATTCTCTGGCTCTTGGCCTGAAGCCTGCAGTATCATGTCTGTAAGTGGTGCAGCTCAGAGCCGTTGCTGTAGGACACTTCAGTAGCTTCTGGTTACAAAGCGTGGCAAGTGGTAGTGAAAGCGTGCCTGACTCTGCTTAAAGCCTTGTGGTTCCCAGCAGGAACATCTCTTCTTTCCTTCTGGTTGTGTCTTAATTAAACCTTGACGGGACAAATCTCCCCTCGCCGTGATGCCTGATGCTCCTTCTGTAGTTAGCAGAGCAAGCTGGGGCGGAGGAGTGTTTGTAGAGGATGATGTGGGCCACGTGAGAGCAGAAGGACAGACAAGCTCTTGTTTTCCTTTTGACTATAGAGGGTGGTTGGAGACGAATGACTTCTTATGTAGACTTTTATGGCCACAAAGGTCTAAATTGAAACATGATCCCTGTGCCTGCTGGGGCTCAGATCAGTGTCTCTCCCAAAAATGCTTTATCATTCAAAATGCTCCTTGATCAGACCTTTTGGCAAAGCCTTTGGTTTGAAAACCTGCTGGTCTCCAGCTGGGATAACATAGCGTATCTTGGTTTTTGGATCAGTCAAATATTCAGTCGCAATATGTAGGGTAAAATAGTGTGGAGCAAGAAGTGCAGCAATGATTGTATGTGTGTCATGTACTGCTGAGTGTCTGTTCTAGGAAAAACCAAAGTCATAGGCCAAAAAGCTTTAAAATCAAATGTTTTAATATTAAGATCCTGTGTGCTTCTGTATTTAGGCTGAGAGAGGCTCAAACATTGCCTCTCGGAGATGCTGATTATAGGAATCCATCCAGTTCCTCCATGGTGATTAGAGAAGCTGGCACCTACCGCTACTGAAAATTGTGTTGCTTTGGTCCCTATACTTGAATTTTTGGGCACCCAAGCTGGAAGTTGTTGAGAAGCTTTTAGAAGAGGGGAACCAGAAAGCTTTTCCTTTTTTTTTTTTTCTTTTTTTTTTTTTTTTTTCCCCAGTAACTTCTACAATACAGGAAGGATTTACCTCTTGGACAATTTCTAGGGAAAGTAAAATTAGGAATTAAGACACAACACCATCTCTAGAATCCCGTGATCTGTCAGAAGATCTCTTATTGCTCTGGATGTTGCAATAGGTTACTGCTAACCAATGTTTCTAACCTGTATTAATTTCAATTTCCCCTTGCAGTAATGCGTAGAAATCCATTTGGGATGGACATTTGCTGCCGGAAAGGATCCAGAAGCCCACTCCAGGAACTGTATAATCCCACCCAGGTGAGCATCTTGTGGCTATGATCAGACTTCCCAGCCCAGTGTACAAATACAGTCTCTCTTGAAGATATTTTGGTCTGGTTTGTCTCATTTATATGCAGTAGCTGTCTTCAGCTTGAACCTGGACCTGCAGAGTTGAGCCATAAAGGCCTACAGTTTGAGTTAAGGGCCAGATTTCTAAAGGTTTTTTTTTTTGTTGTCTAATGATGCACACTCCTCTAAAATATTTTTTTTTTAGGTACCTAAAAGCTTTAAAAGAGTACCTTTTAGATCTCCTAACTAGAAGCTGAGGCATTGTGATTTAATCTGTCGATAACACGCAGAGTGGCAGGGTAGGGTGAGAGAATGTGACATGATGTACGTGAAACAGGGAGTGCAGTAAGACTCTAAATGGCAATAATAATAGAGGAATATAATTTATACGGCTTTCAGGTAGCCAACTACCCTTCCTGTCCCAGTTCATTGCTTGTAGGAGTCCAGGCAAACATAGTAGCTCATACTCTTCCTTATACTCTCTGCTGTTTGACACCTGACAATCTTGGTGGGAGCTTAGAATAATCTCAGCTAGAGTTCTCATGACAAGCAGTGCAGGAAAGCTACCTGAAATGCGTGCTCCAGTTCGCTTCTCTAGGTCCGTTTATTCCCTACATGTGGGCTGAATTGGCACATTCAGGAGCAGCATTTCCTGTTGGCAGCTGAGAGGAAGTGCTGCCATTGAGAGAAAATGCTAGCTGACTATTAAATGTATTTATTAAAGTTTAACAACCGCCTATTATATATTTATCCATCAATGAATACACTGAGTTTTACTAAATTGGCTATTAAGGAAAGTGACTATCCCAATAAATCTAACTTCTTAGATTTAACAAGGCAGTAAATGTTTTAAATACTACTTGATTATGAAGAGACTCACTATATAGTGTGCAAAATGAAGTCTAAGGGATTTAAAGTATTTATATGAAGAATTGACAACAACCCAAAGATGTGTGATGCCTGTTATGCAGTGCGGTAAAGCTCCATTTGCTCGAGAGTATTGTTTTTATGAACATAGGCTGACTTTCTAATTCAATTTGAATTCTGTGCATGGCTGGGAACATGAGTTTATCATACTAATATACTGGCCTTTATTGACCATTATGGGAGTTAGCATTGCATAAATGGAAAGTGCATGTAAAACCCCTGAAGAGGAACAATCCAGTGCTACAAAGGATAAGTATTAGCGTTTGCAGGTTGAATTTAAAACTCTTTGCAGATGCTCAAAAAGGGGCAGGTAAGGGAAAAGAGACTGGCTGACTAATTATTCTCGCTGGGGTCTACTGTGTGTCTGTCAAAACCTCCTTGCCTTTTAAGTCCTTAAAGGCCACCCCATAAGAAACACCCCCATCTATTGAAGGGCTGTAATCCCAGAGCCCTTATGAGCTTGGTCAACTAAAAAGATTTCCTAAGCTTCCTGAAGCAGGGGACGCAGGTAGCAGCTCCTTCACTGCTGTTCCTTCCTTTCTGCATGCCCTGACCAATAAAACCATTAACATCCCTTTCCGAGCTTGCGTATGAGCCAGCTGGAAAAGTCGATTTTTGAGGAAGCGCAGCAGTTCTTGCAGCTGATGTTGAACTAAGCACATGGCATTTAAAAATTTTTTTTAATTTTAAATTTTTAAAAAAATTTTTAAACTTTAGAAAGAATTTGTGTTTCTGTCAGCTCATTGACATCCGTTCTTATCAAGCTTTTAATTTTTGTTTCTTTCTTTGTTCTTCGTTTGTGTTTCTTTGCTTTTTGGTTGGGGCTTTGCATGCTGCGCTCAGTCCTAGAGGGACTGGCAATGTCAGGCAAGCAAGTGCATGCGTTTTGGTAAAACAGTAACAAGAAAAGACAGTGAGTAGAGGCTGCCATAGAAGACAACAGATGGGACATGACCCCTAGAATATTTCTTCAAATATGTGATTCATCTTTCTTTTTCCATTTTTGCCCACCTTTCTTAAGGTGGCAGATTAGAGACCGGTCTGTATTCTGGTGCCTGTTCCTCAAGAATTCACCAGTGCTTGTGAGGGTGGGGGGATGGAGATCAGACCCCTAATCTTTCCTTGCTGAAGCAGTCGCGATTAACCATTTGTAAAGTCAGCTAAGAAGTCGATGTATAAGAAATATGTGAGAAGACATTTTTGGCCAAAATCTCTCTCTTGCTGATCTAAATAATGAAAACACTGGTTAGGTCGTTTAACCCTTGACCATCAGAACCTATTGGACTCCTGACGTGGTGAACCTGTTTTTCTCCTGGATGCCGATGGCTGTGTGTGCCATCACAGAAACTCTTTGGCACTCAGTTTATCTGCCTCAGAGGAACAGTGGAGCTGATTGAGCAGATATTTGTAGTTCTCCTTGTAGTTCAAAGGAATCTACATAATTCAAACACCAGACTTAGGCTGCTGAAAGATGCCCAGCAGCTATGGCTTTGGATTACTAGAAGCTAGATGCAGTTGTGATTTTTTTTAAGGGTAGGAAACTTTAAATATTTAATGTGTCCATGTGCATTTTTTTTTTTTTTAATGATACAGTATAATGGGAGAACCCAACTGTGGCTCACCATCCTCTGCTATAGAGTGCACTGTACATTTCACGTGCTTTGTTTCCTTGTGTAGGCAGCAATGTGCAACCATGACTCCTGCTTCTGCTATTCCTGGGAATGTCTCCAGGACCTCTGAGAGAGGTGGGAAATGGAGAGGGCTGTATGGGGCTCCCTGCTTTGAGATGATAATTAAGGGCCCATACGTCCTCACGTGGAGCGTGCTCCTGGCTATTCCCTATCAGGGGAGATGAGAGTTTGGTCATCGACTGAAATAGGTGCCACCTAGGGTAAATACTCTCTTTTATTTAAAATGTTGTAGTTTAACATGATTAAGTTTTTTCTACTGTGTTGTCAGCATCAGGTTGCACTGCCCTCATAAAACCAGATGGAGACAGGTTGATTTACACCAGCTGAGAATGTGAGCATGGATATTTACTATGTTGACATATAACAGCCTCTCTGATCCTAGGCTGTTTTGTTTCCTTCTATGGAGTTGTTTGAGTTGTTTGCAGATGCCATCATTTGTCTCTTGAATCTTTCTTGGCTTGGTAAATGACTGTGGAGAGAAAAGGGAAAGGAAGAAAGAAAAGAAAAAAAGAAAACAGAAAAAGAAAACCCCAAAACGGAAAGGAAGATTTAACTTGAGTAAATTCAAATGTAGCAACGATCTGGAGGTGACTGGAAGGGTGGTTGGTGGCTTGTAGGAACTGATTGTTAAAATTGCAGTCAGATTTTCAGTAGACTGATCATAATTGTTTATACATTTGATGGAGAAGGAGAGGATAAATGGGTGGAGATAGCACTGAATTAGGGCTGGAGAAAGAGTCCGTGACAAAGCCTATGTGTTATTTATGTCTTAGTTGAGTGTCTGGCCTTGTGATTGTTGTAAAAGTAGGAACAACGCTTTTGCTCTTTTGCCTGTTGTAATAGAGTAGAATGTGGGAAGTGCATTTGTCTGTGGACAAAAGATTTCTCCTCTAGGGCTTTCACTACAAGATTTTTCATGAGCACTAATATACTGCGAGGGAAAGAAAAGTCAATATAACTGAACTGGATTTACACCGAGTAAGTGGATTTCCAGGCTGTGGTCTCCGCATATGTGGCTGGTAGTGTGCAGCATGTCTTTGAGACCATATTATCTTTTTTTCCCCTTTCATTTTCAGGTGGAGGTTTAGTAATAAGGTGCAGCGGTACCTGCGGCAAATTCTGAGGGCTGAAATGGACCATTTCTTTAATGAGTTTATTGAAAAGCCAATTTGGATCTGTGTTAAGCAGGACTGTTTTCCTTCACACATAGATGTAAATAGAAGGAGAAAGAGGATTCAACATACAGCAAATAGCAAAAGAGAAAATCTAGATGTAACAGATGAAGAGCCTTGCAGGAACGTGACATAAGCCTGCACTTATCTTGAGTGGAGTTTTTCTTCTGTATACAAAACCCCAGGAATTTAAGAATATGGCTAAACAAATATTTCTTAGAAGACAATGTATACAACTGTGTCTTGTAATTTGCATGTCTGTGTACAACCCCACTGCTCCAAAAATAAGATAATTGTGGATCAGCCCATGAGCTGGAGTCACCAGAAGTTCAGAATTTGGCAACATCACACTTGAGGCTTGCACACTTCAGTGGTTAACATTGATCTGTTTGGTGCTGTGTATGTGCTACTGAATTACGAGAATTTGCAAACCGAAATAGACCAAATGTTAAAGCAGTGGGAAATAATTGCGTCTTTAAAGTTAGAACTTGTCTTCTAGTTGTCAAGATTAACATTTAATTCTCATTAAATACAGGCTGCATCATGGTTTGATCTAACTGTCTACACTGCTGAGAGGAACACAGCAGAGATCCAGCCCTGTATCCATTAGGGTCCAAATCCAAGGATGAGTTTGTCTCAGTTTCTAGTTTGACATTGCCTGACTTTCACTCATGAGTCCACATGACTTTCACTAAAGGTCACGCTGTTTGCCTTTTTTTACTTGCCTTTTCAAACACATTTCTTTTTGTTGAGGAGATGTATTTCTAGGTGGCTGCTTTTGGTGTTGCTGGAGCCAGGGTGTCTGGTGATTTGCTGAACCTGGTGAGTCAGAGCTGTGGACCTCACGTTACTTTTGTGTTATGAAGTTGTATTGGACTGTTTTGGAGCAGTCATTCCAAAAAGGCCCATTTCTTTTATTGCTTCTGCTTTTTTTTTCTCCTTCCCTTGAAGTGAAAGGAAGAAAGTGAGCTGTTGCCTTGCAGACAGTGTTTATTCATCCTCAGTCACTTCAGGCTTCAAATGCTCCTTTTTTAGAGCTGCTGCATGACTATCCATGGCTCAGGCTGCCTGGAAAGCATCAGCAAACATCAACCTAGTTCAGCCCACTACACTCAGCTTTCATCTGGATTGGTAACTTCCTATCTTCATTTGATATCCACTCACTAGGATGGCTCTGTGGGCAACTGTACCAGTTCCTGGACAGAGGTTTGTAGTGAGCTTCGTGGTCCAAGCTCTGTATGCATCATCCACAGCACTTTGAATCAAAGGTTCAAATGCTTAAAACCTAGTGTTTCTGCCCTTGGTGATCCTGAGGCACTGAGCACCGTGTAGTTTGTTTCTCTGTGCCACAGCTTCTTGTTCTTAGAAAGACAAGAACCAAAGGGCAGACCATTTGAGTAGGCTGAAAGGTCCAGTTCTCCTGATGTTTTGTCTCCAGCAGCAGGTGACCAGGACAGACTGCAGGAAGGATAAACAGCTCATGATACTCTGCCAGCGCACAACAACCTGTGGGCCATGAGCTTCCTGAGCCAAACATGTCAGCTGCATCATGCAAGAAGAGCCTGAGATGCCAGACAGTTAGTATCTCAATGAAAAGGAGAGAAAAAAACATAGGTCTCCAAAGTTCCTTGCCAATTTCAGTAAGACAAGAAGATTACACCAGCACCAAACACCAGTGCTATACACTACTTTTTCTCCCTTTTTCAAATATACATATTCTGGCTGCCAAATTTCCTCCCAGGGACAACAATGCAGGTATCCTCATGTGAACTCTGGAGTATGAGAAACAGTACAGCTTATCTAAAGAACAATATGCTAGAATTTATTGATGCTTTGCAACGGAGATGATAGTCATAAATATGTGTGCACCCTTCTTAAGGGCACGAAGTGGCCCAAAAGTTTTACCACTACTGAAAACATATGTTATGTGATTGATGCTGATCAGCATGGTAAGTGCAGCTCAAAGCCACAGTGTTTGATTGATCATAGATTAAAAACTCCTTAACGGAAAAGGTGTAGAATGGAGACATAGGGAAGAAAAGTCAATGTACAATGCCAAACTTTGGGTACATACTCCTGCTGGTAAACAGCAACTTTATATCTAGTTAGCCTCCCTTGCCACAGCAAAATGCCTCCTGATGAAAGAGGAGCTAATTGATTTATTCCATGGATGACTTCGTATGCAAAGACATTACTTACTGTCATTCTTGGAACTCGTAAAACAGCAGCTGGCCTGGGATGAAATATTGCATTAACCTTAGCAGAAAAATTGCACTAGTGAGAATGCTTTGTTATTAATTACTGATTACAAAGGATAAGAGCCTGTTTTAGATGCTGGGGAAATGACCTGGGGAGGGGAGAGCTTCAGGTACGGTGTGCTTCAATAGATCATTCATTGTGACATGATGCATGCCTTTGTAAGTCAAGAGGAATTAATCAGACAAGTATGTACAGTAACTACTGGCACTCAAGGCCAGATTTATCCCTGGGACATGCTCATTCAAGTTATTGCAGTGCATTGGGATGATTTTTTTGGGCACCTGTGTTTAATAAAAGACTTGTTACCTGCATGAAATGAAAAAAAGAGTCGTGACTCAAAACAGCTCAGATTTCCCTGACAGAAAAAGAAGCAGCAGAGACGCTTCTTTTTAATTTCTCTAGTCCTTGACTCATGTTTTATTATTTTGAGAGCATTTGTGTTTTAATATAAAGACTTTCTGGAGGCATGAAAGTATGAGAAGAAAGATTTAATAATACAGGGAGACATGGCCAAAAGTGAAAGGATTGTGTGTGTTGGAGGGGAAAGAGGATAACACAGCTTTCAGAACTGGGTATCTGTATGCAGTGTGTGGGCTCCCTGTTAGACACACTTGGGCAGCTGGCTGGAGGGAAGATCTGGGCTCCAGCACTCTGACCCAGTGCCATTCAGCATCAACAAGGCTTTTTGTGTTTAATTGTCTCCAAATTGGGCCTCTGGTGACCTGAACTGTGTTGATTCAGTCAAATGCTTGCTCTGAACTGCGTAATGTTCAAACGGGGCACCTGCCTCTTTCTCTGCATTGAGTTCCCTTCCCCACCCACCCCCCCCCCCCCCCCCCCAGTTGAAAGTTATGTGCCAGAAAACTTGGATATTCATACCTCAAAATGCAGGATGATGTGGCAATTTAGAGGATTAGGAAGCAAAGGGCAGTGGGAAAATATCAGTGCTTGCAAATAGGTGTAATGAGGAGAGATTTCTGCCACTGGCTCCTGAAGAGGCAGAGTGCATCCTTTCCGTCTGCGCTTTAACAAGCGCTCTGGCATCGCTGGCTCAGTAGCTGTATCCCAATATGTTCAGCCTAGACCTTGCAAACTGTAGCCCTTCTTGCTTATTTCTGGTGCAAGTAGTTTTTGAGCAGCTTTCTCCATTGTGTGAAGGGTAGCAGCTGTGTTTGTTTAGAGTTCTGCCTTTTTTTTCTCCTGTATTTTTTATTATCAAACAGGTTTCTTATGCAGCAGAATCGTAGCACACTTGCAGCAGGGCCAGATGCTCTCTTTAAATCCAGAGAGCCCAGCTGCAACCCCTCTCTCCTTGGGGGACTGTAATGTATCCCAACAGACATAATTATGAAAATGAGAGAATACAGACATAAAACCTATCTACTGGTACTTTTAATTCTCATTTACTGTCTAACTTTAAAATTGAGGAGAGGCAGAAGGAATTGTTAAATTTGCAATTATTTTCAAGGGATTAGATTCCCCAAGTCCCATTTTTACAGACTTATTGTATCTGATGTAGCAGCTCAGATCCTACAAACTGACCTGTAATATTAATTGATACTGTATGGAATACTGAGATGTATTCTTAATTCCCTTTTAAGCTTTCTGCAATATAAATTAACTTTAGTAATGTGCCCAGCTGCACCTTACCAAAGCTTTCTTCAGTAAAAGTGCAATAATCTACTTGTCCGTTTGTGCAGATTCAGGATTGCTTCTCTGTAAATACCACAGACAAAGTGAGATTAAAATGCTGCCCCTTGAAAGATTTGACTGCAGAAGCCCGCGTGCCTTTTGGCACGAAAGTGCTAAGAAAATTCATGGTACTGCAGAGAGGCAGCCTGTAGAGTTCTTGTACAAGTGTGTAAATCATTAAATCAAGCACAGATTGTTTAAGGATGCTTTCCAAGTAAGTTTTCTCTTTGCTGAAGTTTGTGGAGAGGTGTGAGGTGGGTCAAGCCGGGTGCTGCGGTCTAATCTGTACCGCTTGCTTAGGCGCTGGAGAAGCACGCTTCCCCTCCCGTGGTGCTACCCCGCCTGGTTACGGACAGGGCTGAGCAAAAATGTCAGCTGGAAAATATGCAGCTTGAGGATGACTGAAACTAGCTGAGAATTTGGGCTGAATTTTTTCAGTAGCAGTAGCTGGGAAACACTTGGGTTGACTTGAGGTTAAGTCTCACAGGTTGCGGGGGGTGATGATGGAGTTGAGGCAATTTGACTGTGCATCCCACATTTCGCAGCGGGGTACTTAAAGCATGTACACGGGTGACAATGCAGTCAGTGTCTTCAGTCTCTCCTGTGGATCCTGTCTTGCGTTCTCTAACTAAACAGAAGAATTGAGTAAGCTTTCAGACTAACAGGCTCTTCATTATGTCTCTTGTCACGATGATCTGAAACAATAATAGAGTAAGAGCCGTGGTGGTTTGAAAATCTTGTGTGCTTGTCTGTTGGTCTGGTAAAGCAAGGAGAAAATTGTGCCTTACTCTGTCAGTCTCGTTTGACTGATACCCTCAGACCCTCGTGATGGCAGTAATTAACAGGTCACTGAAGCTGAAGTATGAACTGGAGGGGCTGTCGCTGCCGGTGGTCAGGATGCTCTCCCAGAGCCGGAGAACCAGGAGCTGAATCCCTGCAAGCAGAGGACGCCTGCCCCAAGCATGGAGAAACACCCTAATTGTTGGAGTTGTTCTTATGTTTGCTTGTTTAATCCTAAGACTGGAAGATGGATTTTTTCAGTGATCATTACCTGACTCAGCCTCACTTAAGCTGCTTTTATTCACTAGTTTTCAGACCTTGCTTCTTACTCATATGGAAGAAGTGTGGCAAGAAAGGGGAAAAAAGTGTTTTTAGAAGGTATTATCTATGCAACATTTGAACACAGCAAAAGCAGCGTTTGTATTGTGTGTATCCCTTTTTCTTCTATAAAAATAACACAGTAGCTATCATATCGGCGCCACTCAACTACATCTTTGTTGCCTAACCAACCTGTAGCCATTGTATATCCTAGCGTGGATGGGGTCTTACGTTTGAACCATTCCTACATTTGTAAAAGGCAATGGCAAAATATGGGGGCCAGAATAAAAAAAAAAAAATTTCCTTCACTGAGACTATTGTGTGGCTGCATTGGAGGGGGACAGCGTCTTTGTATTGTAGGATTTCCAGCATGCTGTCAGCGTAGATGTTTCTCTCCATTCATAACTTTGGGAGAAAAATGAAACTTGATCTCTTGAAAACTGGTGGCAAAACTCCTAAGC
This sequence comes from Chlamydotis macqueenii, assembly GCF_036417535.1. NCBI lineage: Eukaryota > Metazoa > Chordata > Aves > Otidiformes > Otididae > Chlamydotis > Chlamydotis macqueenii. The sequence continues at coordinate 61,289,052 of NC_141556.1, read as the reverse complement.
TCTGAAGAGGCCAAACTTTTAGTTAATAAAAGATCTGATTCAAATGATCAGAAGGGAGCTATAATTGCAACCATTGTTTTGTCTCCCTTTTCACGGTTCCATGCATTCTATTGCACTAGAAAATGCTGAAGACTGTAAGTCTGATGCTGAAATTCCTCCTCTCCCCCCCCGCCCCCCGCTTTTTTTTTTTTCCCGTGGTGATGACATAATAACTATAGCCAAACCAAAGAGAGCTGGCAATCTTACAGTGCACTGAAATTTATATGTATTTCTGGTGCCTGGAAAAATCCAGGAAGGAGTGTTTCTTTCTCTTCAATCTTAAATCACATCTGAACAGTATTCTAAGTGGGGTTCCAGCACAGGGCTAAAAGCAAAATATTATATCCAAGCTTTAGAAGAGCAGTAAAAAAATCACTGTATTCCCACAGTCAGATTGCCTGGCGGCACAGCAAATTAGCAAACCTCTGTAGCTATCGAATTGATGCCCTAATATAAATCTTTTCTCTTCTCCCTGTAAATGTGGACTATGTCTTAGATCATTTCAGACAAGCATCTTGGGGATTAGTAAGAGAAAGTGAATATTAATTCAATTAGAGGACAGAAGATGAACGTACAAGCTGGCGCAGGGAATTGACATCAGGAGCCAAAGTAACAAAGACATCTCTAGCTGGGAGAGGACAGTTTAATCTATTCAAGTCAGGCTTGGCTTTTGCCATGCATACGTTTTACTTATGAAACGGTAGCTGAAGGAGTGGTATTTACACAGCAATATAGTTAATGTCATATTTTGGGAACTAAGCCTTGATGTCAATAGATGGATGGAGAGCTGGAGAGCAGATGTACAGTGGTAGCTTTCAGTTCATTTTGATACATTAAATATTCATAATAAGCTCAGCTGAAGGAGAAAAATGTTTCATTGAACTGGTAAGGAGAAGGTAAAATCGTTGGTACTTCTCCAAAGTGTAACGTCTTACTTAATGTAAATTGGATGGAGGTTTCCTGTGGTGAAGGTGAGATGCAATGTTAGGTACTTGCACAAGTGCTGCTTTCTTTCTGTAAGAGATTGTTGTGCCAGTGACATCACTCAGTAAAGTAATGGCCAAGAATGACTATTCTGAGCAGTTTGTGTAGGCACAGCAGAGGCTTTTCCCTTCTTTTTTTTCCATAGCGTTGGACCTACAAAAGCATGTGTATGGACTTTCTTACATTTAAATGCCACATATTTACAGCCTGGAAACAAATCCTTCCACACTGCAGTTTCCAGGCATCGACCGCTGTCGCTAAGTGGGCAAGTCCTCTATCCGTAGGCTTCTCTCACCCCCTCAACACACGCTCCCATTTGTGCATGGTTTGCTGCTAATCTGAGTTTCCATCAGGAATGTAGGTGCTCTGCTCTGCGTTCTGCCTCATGCATGGATGTGAAGTCTGCAGAGATCCTTTCGCCTCTGTTTCTGTGCAGTTTCTTGGCCTCTGGCGAGGTGTCAGGGCCTCTGGGGTAACACTAAAAGCTAAGGCAATGTGTATACACAAATCAGCAGTTGTGTATGTTTGAGAGTAAATTTTACCCCATAGAAAGCTGTGCGGTGACGGTGTGGTGGTGGAGCGCGAGGCACGCAGCTGAGTCATGTCCAGCTCCCAAACTGCCTTGTAGGGCTTGGTTACGCTGCACGCAGGGTGTCTGGCTGTAGGGATAGGAGTGATTCTGCTGCTTTTTCTGGAGCCGTTTTTATCTTCTTTGTTTCATGTAAGCTTGGGTTAATGCACTGTTGCTGAATTTGCAGCCGTGTGCAGGGGGGTAAGGTTGTCTCCTTGCCAAGACCTGCTTCTCTGTTCTAGCCGTTCCTCCTCCCCACTTCCTCCAGCCCTGAAGTCTCCTTCTCAACCTGATGTCTTCAGCTTTGCTCAGTCTCCCTCTCCCATTCCTACCTTTTGTATTACAAAAATGATAATATTTTTATATTAGTTACTGTGCAGGTTTATGGGGCATGACTTTGTCAGAATGTGATGGAGCCAGACAGTGAGAGAATAAGAGTGGTCAGCTGATGGCAAAGCAGATAGAGAGGAAACACTGATTCCTCTGAAAATTCCACTTCCATTTATTTGTTTATTTTTAGTTAAGTAGTGCAAAACCAAAACAGACAAAAGAAAAGGTTTTTGTCAGCTGGCAAAGGGAGCTCGGTGTCATCTTTTGAGTTTATAAAAAGCAGTATTGCTTTTAATAGGAATATAGAAAAAATCTTTTATATCAAGAAAGTAATGGCAAGCCAGGTCTTGTGTTTGTTAAAAGTAGAGGGAGCTAGAAAATAGACAGTGCAAGATGTGTGGTTTCACCTCCAGCAGCCTCTAAAGTAGTCATGGGAGGCTGAGATGTAAGTGCATCGAAGGGCTTTGTTTTCAAAAGGGAGGTAACGGATAGCTCTGTGCATCCTGCTTACGATCCCTGCATTACACAGCTCCTGATACGTAGCAGATGGATTGGTGGAGCTTTAAAGCATCACCTTCATGCCTTGCACAGAGTAAGTTGTGGTCCTCTTTGACAGTCCCGCTTCAATTTTTCACTTGGGCTGTTAAGTGAGTTACTGTATAAAATATTGACGCTGAAGGAAGAAAATGGCCTTTTTACCCAAGTGTAAATGATCTTGAAACAAAATACATGGGATGAAAGAATGATTTCTTAGGTAGGTTTAATGCATAATTGATTTCTGCTTCTCATGACATTATCAGTGTAATTAAATCAGTTGCTAAAGAAGTAAGGCAGGAAGTATCGTCTGCTAAGACACCAAATCTCTCTATCTGACCATGGGCAAAGTACTGCCATCTGTTATTAAAGGCTGTCCCGCGATTGTGCAGGTTCAAGATCTGTCTTGTCACTAACAAGTCAGTCTTCTGTAAGTACCAACATGATAGAAATCCATGTATTCAGTTATCTATATCCCAAAATAACCTAAATAAGCTTCTTTCCTTCCCTGCCAAACCAATTCCTGTCTTTGGAAGCTGCACGTTGGAGTGGTTCTTGCTTTCTACAGATCAGCTTTGCACAGCGTTGGCGTGTGTTTCCAATGGATCTGGCACAGAACTACAGGTGGTCACTAACTCACCAAGCCCCAGAAAATAGTTGCTGTTGCTCCATTGAGAAGTATGTTGAAAAATCAGAGAGGCTTGAGGAGTAAGAATTAGGTGGTAGGAAAGCAGTCTGAATGCAACTGGGCTTGGCCAGCGTGTATATAATTAGAAAACATACTTTTGTGAGACTGTTGATTCTTCACATGGGTTCTGTGTTGGAGAAATAGGGCACAGAGGGTAATTGCAGAGGCCAAGCAAAGATAAGACTAAAGGGGAGACCTCAGCCTGCAACTGCAGGCACTGTAAATAAACCACTCATTTAGAAATTAGAGTTACAAATTTACTACAATTAACAGCTCCCGTTACTTTATTCTGCAAAATTACTTCTGCGAAGCAGCTTCTGACCTGCTTCTAAGTAACATCTCCTGGACACTGCAAAGGTCTCTTGGAATCGTGTACTCCCTCGTACGTCCTCACTGTTGCACACGTCAGCCTCGGATCCCTCACACAGTGAAGTGCTGGAGTATGTTTCACTGCAAAGCTGTGGGTCCAATGGAACAGGAAATCTAAATCCTGTGCTGCTTGGTAGGTCAGTGTGTAGGTGATGAAATGGTCCAACGTCTTTTGGAAGTCAACAGAGGTCTTCTTGCCAGCTCTTGCGGATGTTGGACCAGCCTCTTCTGTTACACATAAGAGGAGTCTCATCCAGTGGCTACCGAAGGCAGCAGAAAGACTGCCCCAGCCCCGTTGCTCGCCTTGCCTTGGTGTCAGTCCCTTTGTTGCGCAGACTTAAGTGCTCCGTTCACGTTAGCAGCTCTGATTGTGTTATAAGTACTACACGGAGCAACTCATCCTGGAGAACTAACGCCTGTTCAGTGATACTCAGCCATGCATGCTGTAGTCCGTGTCTCTTTAAGTGTGGGAACGTTGATGCTTTCATTGAATCACCATAATGATAATACAGTAGTCATCACCACGTCAAAGTAGCAGCAGCAGCGGCCCAGCGAGGCGCAGTTCTCGCATCCTGCTGTGGCGCAGCTACCTTCAGCCAATGCCATTGCTTGAGCTGGTTTGCATAATGAACACACTCTGTATCTTAGTGCTGGTTTTGCCATTAGTATTTTTTGTCATTAGATTCTTATGTCTCTGATTCCACACTTGTAAAATGAGTTATGTCTGTTTATCTGTTTCTCAGGGGCATAGTGGTAGCATAATTATTGTTGGCATAGCGTTTTGATTGTGGAAAATGACAAGTGTAATTACTAGTTACAAGTTAAATTGTGCATCTACCAAAACTACACAGCTGCCATGAGATGCATCTCTTAAATTCCTCACTTACTTGAAGGCAAGCCAAGTATTTGGTCCTAACTATAACGAATCTAAATTGAGACGTATCCGTTTGATTTTCTGACGTATAATATTGTCATTGTGGTATCCATCAATGCATATCGAGTCTGAAATGTTAGTCTAAGTGGTATCAGGGAGAGCCAGTGTTTGTGTGAAGGCCTTTATAGACCAAGGGCAAACTGCTTTCTCGTGCACAAATATGAACATGCATGTGTGCATACCCCAGCTGCCGCTGAAATCTATGAATTAGGGATGTGCTCAGTCCTGCCAACAAATTTTGTACCAGTCTTGAAAAGTGATGTTTTTGTATGCCCAGTGCTTTATTATGCATACAAAATATGTATTAGTAAACCTGAATTTTGATTCCACAAGACATATTTGCATGACTGAGTGTGATTGGCTTTCTGTATACCAGCTGCCGAGCTTCGAGCTGAAACAAGTAATTCTCAATGGGAAGAGTAATTGTTTCAGCTCAGAATTAAGTGGCTAATCACTAGGAATTCAATTGGCATGAAGAGCACAACATTAATCATGATACACTAATGTGTCATCGATGTGGATGTAGTGTATACTCCACTGAAATTTGCTAATTAATATATATGTTTTTTATTGGAAAGGGCTATTGCGTGCTCTGTTGTTAAGCAGGATATGGAAGTGTCAGATGCAGAAAACCTTGCATTTTAAAGATGCAATATGGGATTTTAAAGAGACTGCCCTGCCGTTACGCAGTTCAGAGAACAGATTACTGAGGGCTAAAACCCTTAAAAGGTACATTTGTTTTTTTTTTTTCTGAAATCTGATGCTAGACTTGGCACTAAAGATGTCGCTTGAATAAAGTAGGGTAGGATGCTAAATGTTAAAATCCTACGTGCCCCGAATGTCCCTTATACCATGACCAGGGAGTCCCAGCTTGCACCAGGAGTGCAGCTGGGTTGCCTGTAGCTGGGACATCGCAGCAGGGGACAGAGATGCTTGTGCTTGAGGTAGAACTGATCCACTGTGGAGGCGGGGGACATTGCTAGCTGCCTTTCACCAGCACCCTCACACCCCAGAGGCATGGACCAGCTGTGATCTGCATCCCAACAGGCTGCGCTGGACCTCTGCATTGCAGTCTTTATGCTAGAGAGCCAAAGTCTTGCACCTGGACTGTTTCTGCACATTCTTCACTATCACCTATGCTACCCCGAGATGTTTTTTATTTCTGTTCTGAAGCTACTGAAAATATAATACTATAACATAATGAATGACGATGAATATTAAACTGAATATCATCTGACTTATTCTAAATAACTTCAGAGAAGATGCTGCTGTTTCTCTGTATTGCGGAAAATTACCTACTTGCTAAGCAGCAGTTGTTGCATGTCTCTGAAACAAAATTATTCATTGTATTCATTTGCTTTGCAGCAATGCAAACTCCTGTGTTGTGAATTAAAAACGGTCTCCTATGTTTAACGCCTGAGGGCACAAATGTAACCTGTTTAAATATCATTCTTCAATTATCCTTTGAATCATCTGCCTTCCAACTCTTCCCAGACTCCGTAAAATACCCTTCTGACTACCTATCAAAAAAATAGTACATCTGTTCTTTCAGTTCATTTCCCTAAACTGTAATCAAGAGCTGTCTGTGTAATAAAAACGAAAAGAAATGTCTAGCTGAAACAGCATTCTTCACTTTTATTAGTGAAAAATGCATTAATGTTCTCTTATCAAATATATCCATTTAACAAATCATTCCATTTCCTTCCATCTTCAGCTTTTTTTTTTTTTTTGAAAGAAAAAAGGCAAGAGAGCCATTCTTTCCTGATCATAAAGGCCAGGCTTGATTTGTTTCTTATGCTATACTTTCATGAAACCCAAAAATGTAATATGAAAATAGCCTGTTGACCTCGCTTTTGTTTAAACATAGCTAAAAGATTATAGATCCTATTTCTGGTCTAAATTGCCATTTACATTAAAGCAGTGTAGCACAGGCTGTACATGGAACTTATATTTAGACATAGGGTGAAGGCTTGTGTGTCTTAGGTTGAAGTCTATTTCTAGCTTGGCTTCATCAGTTAGAAAAGTGTGTGATTCATTCAGGTTTCTGGTGCTTTGTCTCAGGGACAGGCACTCGAGTGCTTTTGAAAGTGTTTCCTTTTCTATCTGTATTCAGAGGAAAAGAAATGGAGGGAGGACTTCAACTGCTCGACTTGGAGGCTTATGTTTTTCATGTGTTGTAAGGGGTTTATGAAGTTCCTTGAGTCGACAAAGGGGTGCAGAGCAGGTGTCCTAGTCTGTCAAGTCCAAACAGTGCCATTCTACATCCACTCTTTGCTTGCTTTCCACTGGCGTAAGGGTTGCTCCAGGTTCAGGGTAGTGCGGGGTTGGCCTGAAGCAGCCATGGCTGAGTGCCTTCCTGCAGGTCCTCACAAGGTAGCAACAATATCTTGACATGTATCAGAACGAGGTTTGTGTTTGGGCAGATTCCAGCCACATCCTTCTAGGTGGAGTCTGTCTAGCTGCAAGAAATGGCACTCTGTGGTCCGGCTCTCGTAAGGTACGAAGAGAAACGGTGGCCACCCAGCTTCCCCAGCAGCAAAGCGTGGGCTCTATCTGGATGCTGGGTGAGCTGATGCTCGAGAACTGCTGGTGTGCTGCACCAAAGGGGGCTGAACAGACCAAATGGACCAGAAGATCTCCTTCAGTTGTGGTCAAGCACCATTAGAAAGCTGTGCATAATTCCTGAGGACTGTTTAGCTCAGGAAGAGGGGGGAAATGTGTTTGGTTTAAGAATTGTACAGGTAGTAGCTTGGTGGTGGTTTTCCCACAAGTCTGAGATACTGTGGATTTTCTGAGATTCTCAAGTGTCTAGGATGTAGACACTTAGAAAATCTCACTCAGTGACTCTAGAAGACAGTTAAATTGCGTATTAACATCAGGCTTGGTGGGCATCCAGCAATGTCAAAAGCGAGGCCTGCAGTTGAATGCAATCAGCAACTTCTTGGGTGGAAAAGGCCCATGAGCAGCAGAGCTACTGCACGATAGTGTGTGAGATGCTTCACTGGGTCTGTGTGGAAGTGAAGCACTCGGCTTCAGCTCATTCATCGTGTATATACTTTCAGTAAAGTGGAGGCGATTCTGTGTGCGTATTCAAGGCAGCGTTCGTCGTCATGCAGTATTTGGCTCTAGTCATTATCAGCATTTGGCTGTTCTTACAAGTGCCGAAATCCTGAGGAAAACACAAGGTCCATTAAGACTCTCTGCTTCCCTGGGCATACAGATAGCACACAATGTGCGAGTGCTAGGATTTCCAAGCTGGTTTTTTTAATCTTGAAACATAACGTGTGCTTATTTTAATGTGTCTGTTAAAAAAAAAATCAGACAAAAAGACAACAGTTGTGGGGAAAATAATATTGTGGGGAAAATTAATAGGGTTTTTGGACCACAAGCTTCTGGTAAAATTTAAAATCCATGATTAATCAGTAGCTAAAGGAAAATAAAGCCATGGCCGGAAAAAAAAAATCCTGCTGATATGCCCTTTCAGAACAGAGCTAACATCAATAATTCTTGCTTTGTGCATTAAGTTTTAATGTGTAGACAGGCACTCTGTGCATAGCAGGGTGTCTGTGGAGTCATCAGTGAGAGCTGATAAATGCCTGTCACATGAAGAATACATTACAGAGAGAGCCAAGTTAACTGAATCTTTTAGTTACCATTAGTAATTTTTCATTAATATTTTTAACTGTAATATTATCCACTGTGCATTAGGCAGGATAGAGAGGATAATGCCTGTGATGTGCTTTATCCTGTAAACAAAGGTTTCTTCCAGAATATGTGGTGGTGGTAGTGATATGGGTCAGAATTAATGTTTCAGCTCTGATCCCACCAATGTCCTTTTTTTTTAATTTAAGACTATAGAAACCCAGATGAAAAAGGAAATAATTTCATCGTATGACTTGGCGTTAGCCAGCACCCACCATTTACATTAATGGCCATTGAATAGTAATGCGATGCTGGTAATGGAATATCCATAAACATGTTTAATACTGGGTATTAAAAATAGCATCTAGAAAGGAATTTCCAAAATACCAAATGCATTATTCCAGGCCGGCGTGTCCCGTTTTGGTATACGCATCTGCTGCTGTGGTCTGGTTCAACGTAATCTTTGAAGCACAACCAAACTGGGACCGGCCAGGATGGAGGCAGGAGACTGCCAGGGAACTGGCCATGACCCTGCAGTTTCTCCCCCAGTTCAGCAGGACTCCCTCTTCCAACACGTCACTCACTTGAGGGTTGGATGAAGCTGGGTTCCTGATGGTCTGTCATCGTGAGAGAGTTACAAGAATAAATATGTTTGATCTTACGTACGCTCATAAATTTTTTGCCAGGATAATGTACCTCTGCCAGTTTACACTTTTTCCTTTTAATCTGTTATTTTTCATCGCTTTCTGTTCTAAACTCCTGGATTCTGAATTATGTATCCCAAAATAATGACATGGTTTGGCATATACGTGAAGATGTATCCTTCCCAAGTTGGTGAGCAGTTAACAGATAGAGTAAGTGGTACATGCTTAGTTTGTGTGATATAAAGGCTTGTCAGCATGGATTTAGGATTACTCTCAACTTTATCATTCTTGACTTATATCAATGCTGTTCCACTTGTAAAACTACTCTTCAGTAACCACAGAGGCTCCAAGGAGAGAGGGAAGAAATTAAAATTTGAAAAACTCTCACAAATTACTTTACACATTTTTTTTCTCAGCTGTAACAAAATTGAAAATAAAGTCTGATGGTTCAGTATCTCTGAAAACTAGAAGGGAACATTGTAATTCTCTTTGGAAAAATGAAGCATTTCCTTTTAAAGCATCAAAAGCTTTGGTCTCTGCTTTTGATGAGTTGTGAAATATTAGCTCCAAAACATGTAATTGTCTTGAAACTAAAATTTGCACATATTCCAACTCAGGCTAATATTATCCAGTGGCAAATGAATTCACACTGCAGGAGGAAATATATACAATTTTTTTTTTCTTTGTGAAGTGAATTACCCTTGCTACTATTATCTGTGTAAAGTGTCCCAAATTATTTTATTATGTATACTCCAAAAGTAATTTGTGCGTATGTATGGACATGAATTTTTTATTTGCTGAAGGATGCTGAACTGTCAGATGTGGATTTAACCACAAATCAGATACATTACAGCTTCTGCTGCTGTTCTCTGGGGACACTCACCCGAGCTAAAAGAACAGTATCCCAGCTCCAGGTCCTTGCAACATTTTCTGTGACTGCTGTGCATCAAGGAGCAGGACGTGTGTCTGTGGTGAGTGGGATGGCAACCACAACCTTTGTTTCTGTGCACTGCTAAACGACTCCTAAATTTTAACACCATATCTGGTGCAGAAATAGCCTTCGCCTTTACCACTTAATTTTAGAGTAAGGTTCATGTGAGTGACCCGGAGAGCCCCAGTCAGCTGCTGGGATGTCTTATGAGCACTGTGACCCTGTGGTGCAGAGCAGTGATTAGGACATAGCTGTAAATCCTTGAGGGAAATAAATTTAAGGGATGCTATCAAGCTGTAGACAATTTGCATATCAGATGAACCTCAGGAAAAGTGATTGGGGCACATAAATAATATACCTTTCTGGGCTTTGTCTGTATGCTCTTTATCTAGCACCAATAGCATCTTTAATGAGTAGAAATATTTCACCGTTTCACATTCTCCAGGGCTTAATTTTTGTAAGTGAACTGCTGATTCAGTTCTACCTCACAAAATAACTCAGTTTGGCAATAGTTCAAGGCTAAAAATGTGAGCTGTAGCTGCCTGCTATTTATCAAACAAGCAATTACACGGAACAGTGCATCATTCCATCGAACAATGTTTAAATTCTTCTGATTGTGCTTTATAAAGTAACATCTCCTGATTTTGCTTTTGTTACTCAGCAGCTCCCAGTACTGTGGGTGTAGGCAGCCTGGGTCTCATCAGAAACTTCGGGCAGCCCACTGTGATGGCTCTTCGTGACAGCATTTTCTCCCAGCCTCTGCAGGTTTTGAAGGGTCAGGGTTGGTGAAGAAATGCTAATGTGGTTTTGTTGCTACTGAGTTCATTGATCCTGTAGCTAGATTGAATCGTCCGGCTGGATCTTGATCTGCTTTCTGTGTCCTTTCCCTTACTCGGCAGCCACTTGGCTTCAAGTATTTTACTGGAGTGTTGCTGGCACAAGGTCCCTTGTACATCGTATTCATCCATCATCTAGATATCATCTGTACTTCTTCAGATCTTCTACAGGGAGCTGCAGGGATTTACACTTGAGCTTAGATTTTGACTTTAAAGCTTGGGTGGACCCCTTTGTCCTCAAAGATGGCGTTAGCACTTGTAGACCTTAAATTTGAAGGCCAGCATGTGTCTTCATTCAGCCCCATCGTTTGGTGATGCTGATGTTATTCACCGTGTTCCTGTAGCCAAGCCCACCCTCCTCTTGGCTCTGATAAGGTTAAGAGGGCTGTTGAGTTAATCAGTGTTTGCATAGGAGAGTTGTGCTGCGGAGGTGGCGAGAGGAGCGTGTTCTTCCCTCGTGTGCTCATTTCTGTGCTCCCAGGACAGAGGTGAAGGTGTATTTTTTAGGATTGCTATAAATAGTGCTCCAGGCAAGTAGGCAGCACCATGGGGAATTTGAGAGCATAATTTTGGCATAAAGGAGTTGCTATATAAAAATGTTAAATACGCAGGTCGTGTGCTCTCAGCTGATGCCAGAAAGGGCTTCTCAAGCTTCTCCTTTTGAAGCTCAATTGAGGCTCTGAAAATTGGACAATTTTTTATCTCTTATTCTTCTTCCCCCCCCAAGCTCCCGACTATGTAATCAGAAACAACTGTTCAGCAACCCAAATAACATCTGCAAGGAGGCTGGTGCAGGCACTGCGGTTTCCAGTTTGGCCTCTTTTTGCCCCCCTTGCCAGGGTCTCAGAGGATGGATGCAATAACTTTGCTAAACTCCTTGCCTTTGGTGTGGCGGTAATTGTCTGAGCCTGAAATGCTCTCAACAGGATTGTTTGACGGTGGAAAAAGGAGAAATGGGATGTAAGCTGGACTTTTTTTTTTTTTAATCAGGACTGATTCTAAAGGGTTGAAATCAGTAGAATCCTGTGGAAATATGGGCGATGAGGCTTGGGCTTTATTTTTAGTCATTTAGGGTTGTGTATAAATAAGCAGGTTTCCGGTGTAGTGTGGTGTTGTTTTTACATTAATGCTTTTCAGAGCTAAGACATGTTTTGAAGGAGGGAAATTCTCCTTGATTTTAGTTTCTGTAAATACCTCAAGGTGGTTCTTGATTTGGGTGGATATACAGTGATCGCTATTTAAAAAATCAACATTTACTAACAGTTTAAGGCTAAACCTGGAACAACGCAGGGTTTCCCTGAATTTGTAATACATAATGCTTCTGTCAGCTGAGACACTGTGATCTGATGAATAATGATCTCAGTAGATAGCCATGTAAATTAATACCTAAGCTCATGTGGAAAACATGTCCATCATAGATAATGCTTTATCTTTTGATAAAAGACTTGAAAAACACTAGCAGAATGCCCTTTCTCTTACTCATTCTTTTTTCCCCAGCATCGCAGACATCCTAGCAAACCCAAAATTGAAGTCCTAAGAATTACACTGTGCTGTCAGCCCCTGTCACAGGAGTACAATAGTTGTTTTATCATTGGCAGCTGCTACTGTAAGTAATGACTTCTAAGCTATACCCCTACATTTGAGCAGTGTGCGGTAAGTCATATATCCTAAATCAGTTTAAAATGGAACAGAGATGAGATTGCTGCCTGTTAACATGAGACTAGAAAGGGATTAATAAAACCTAAAAAAAGAAGTCCATTATGGCCGCTGCAGTCATAAATAAGCTTTACAGTTATGTCTCACCACCAAATGTCAAGGAACCTCTGGTACTGCAATGTTATAATTTTCAGTCTTGTTCCTTTATAGAGATGGAACTGGATTTGCCAGGTGTTGTTTCTTCTATCTACTTCCTGAACTCTCTCTTTTGACCCTTTTTTTTATGAGTTGACTGCTTGTGAGACACTTGGCCATTACTGTTCTTTAAAGAGCCTGGGCTCGTATGAACAGGTTAGGAGCCTTGGTGACATGCTGGGAGCTGATTAGTTTTGTGCACTAAATAAATACCGTAATATAAGGAACGCTCAAGAGAAAACCAGCAGAGAAGCTCCTGTTAGCTTCTAGCAACACAGAACACGTTTTATGCTATTCTTCAGTACATGAAAGGGCTGGACTCATCACCAGGGTGCTATTCGTCTGTGAAGCTCTTCATGCCGTATCGAGCTAGGCTCTCGGTCAGTGTTTTAAAGATTTTTATTATACCCCTCACTGTAATTCCTGGGCTTTCCTGGCTTTTGCGTTCCCCTGCCTTCATGCGCTGCTGGATGCCGAGACCTTCATTCAGCGGCATTCTTAGGCAAGTGCCGAGCTTCAAGAGCGAACTTGAATAAATTGCCAAATTGAGGCTTGTATGGGGAATGCTGTATTACTAAATCTCCGTCCTTTTTACATAAGATATTAGCTGCAGTTACCGTCTGCCAATCTGGCTGTGTGGGTGAATACTGAAGAGGCAGTGATTAGGGAAACCGAACTATGTGGTTGCTCTTCCCTTGCTTTCTTCATTATTCATAAATTCACAGTTGGTGTCTCTGTAGTTAATAATTCTCTATACTTCTGTACAGCCTTCAATCAGAGGATCTCTAGTACTGTGTGAACATGAATGAATTAGCATCCTCTCACCTTGCTGTGGGCAGTTCTAATCCTGGTGCAATGCATTGCCCAGTATGCAAGCGTGCTCTGTGCTGGCCTCAGAGCACTCAGCTTTTATTTTTAAAGGTCATTACTGCAATGTACTAAAACAAGCCATCTAACCTTAAAGTTGAACTCCTGAGCTGGAGTGTGGTTTAGATTTGTTTCATATTACTTTATGGGCCCATTTAGTAATCAAATCCAAGGAAATATATGTGTATATACTTTACAGATTGAAGATTCAAAGAGGGGAATAGCAGAAAAAGCAATTAACTCTCAAGTTTAAAGTAATTGCAAAACCAAAAAAAGGAATTTTTGAGTTCAGTCTTTAATGTACACCATCTCTCTCTACCACTCAATGTGCAAATTACACCAGCTGAAATCCCTTTTGGGCTGTGTGGCCCCACAGAGGCCATCAGAGGTGATTTATTAGAAGAGATACTCACTTTGTTTTCTAGGATCCCATTTGAGACTAGTACCTGTTGTTGTCCTCTGCTTCTTCCCAGTCCAGCCGGTGGAAGGGATCACATGAGTGCTTGCTAATCTGCTGCAGGCATCATTAGCTGGAGTTTAGGTTAACATGGTGGTGAAAGTAGGAGGGGAATGCCTTTGTACCCTGCCTGAAACGGCTTAGACCTCCCTGATGATTTCTGCCACCAGAGTTTCCAGAGGTTCTGGCTGGTGCAGACAGAGCAAATGAAGGATGCCGCTTGCTGTGTCTGTGCTTTGGAAGTAAAACTCGGCAACTATTTGTTCTTGTTTTTCAGGTTTAGATTCACAGCACAGGCAGAAGGAGAAGTACTGGTGGGTTTCTCTTACCTGGTAGCTTGGTGGATGTAGCTGGTGTCTCTCAATATGAAGGATGTAGCGTCAGGTCTGTGACTTAGGACACAAGTTTTTGGATTAAAGACACCTTAGATCCTCTACTAGAATGGATGCTAATTTTTTGTACGGAACGATACTGGCAACTGAGAGTGAGCAGACTGTGTCGTGCCTGATAGCTAAGCAGTAGGAGTGAGTGGGAGAGAGACAGTACCATGGATCGTCCCGCATACTGCTCTCTCACTTTGGAGTGAGATGACAACCTTCATTTTCCTATCTGCTTTTATTTTCTCAAAAGTGACTAAAATTGTTCCAACCTTGTGTTGGAAAAAAAGAAAAAAGGCATCTGGTTTGGTTGAAAACTTCACATTTTCCACTGGGCAATAATTTGTATATTTATACAAGTGTTTCAACAGCTCTGCATGTTTGTTATTAGTGTAGTGTTATAAATAAAGCAAAGGGTGTTTGTAACCAATATAGCAGAAAAGTTTTGGCCTAAGAGATTGAAATAAATGAAGTATTACTTAAGAGAGAGTGAACAAATTAGGCCAACTGAGTATCCTTAAATTTGTTGAAACCTTCATTCTGGATTTGCCTCCAGTCTCCTGATTCAATCAGTATCCCAGAAGCCTTCCTAATAAAGTTATGTCTTATCTAATAAGCTCTCTAGGCTTATTAGGCATTGCCTAAGTTTTAAGAAAAGATTTGCAACTGTGAAGGAGAAAACTTTAACCATTAGAAATCTCTCCAACAAAGTGGGTAAGTTTTCTGTAGCGCGGAGCAGACTTACAGACGGCAGGATTTGAAGGGGTCACAGTATTAAACACTGAAAATTGTAGTTTGCAAAGGAGGGTGAGTTTAGTCATCACGTAGAGAGGTGCTACAGCCACAGTTTTGGCTGTCTGTACAAAGGTTTGATTTCCAGCTTCAGCTATAGAGGACTTTCAATCTCCCTCACATTTGATTTTCCTCATCAGCCTTTGCCCGGAATTGTTTAAACGCTGCTCTAACGTGAACCTGTGCATGCCTTCATCAAGTAAGCTGTTTCTGATGTCGTGTTCATTGAAATCTATCCCCATTTGCCTGATCTTGATTGCACTCAGTTGGCAAGGTGATGAGTTGCGTGATTCATTAAACACCTGATACATGCTAGGCCTTTTCAAGATTGACGAAATAGGCATGGTGAAAATGTCAGTAATCTCCACCATAAATGCCAGTCATTTTCTTATCAACATGCTTCTGTTTGGCTATTGCGTTTCAGTTTTTTCACTTTCTTCCAGCTCAGCTTTCATAACATAAAAAAGTTGCAGCGGTAGCTGGAGGTAACTCAGCTGTCTCCACCCTGGAAATTACGGCATCACGGAATCTTTTATCTCTCCTCTCCTTGTTTGCTCCCACTTTGCTTTTCCTCTCCCTGTCTCCCTCTTTCTTTCAATGCATCCGAGAGCTTGGGGCTGTTGGGTCAATAGGGCTTTGTGTACGAAGAGATGGAAGGATGGGGCTGCTGAGGTAAAAAATCTCTTCTGTACTGGAACACGCTTGCTGAAGTTTGCTGAGTGGCTCAGCAGGTGCCCTCTGCCTTGCGACTGCGGTGTTTACCAGCCAGATTCAACTGTTGCAGTGGTTTCAGCACAGAAGATATGAGTGCAGCAGAAGCGGCATGTGGCGGTTCGCTGTCTCCTAGGCAGTTCTTTGTGTAAAAGGGAAATTCATTTATCAGCATAACAGCTGAAACAAAACGTATTTGTAACCTACACAGGGTTCTGAAGGGAATAGTGGTAACATTTAGTGACAAACCTTAATGTAAAATATACTGTTCACCAGAGCCCTCCCTTCAAATCCTCAGCTTTGCATAAATCTGTTACTAAGAAAAACACGCAGGTGGAATAAAATGACTATTAATAAAAGCTCCAAATGTAGTGTGTAGATTTCTGCTGTGAAAGCAGACAGAGCCTGGAGTGATATACATGCACATTGTTTCTCTCTAAAGCACTGAGTTTATATTCTAATGGAGACAGACCTCATCCTGCCTTTGCATGGGCTTTATGGGCTCCTTAATGGAAGCATTTATGGGACAGCAGAACTGGACCCCTCGTGTTTCCTGCTTCTGTAGCAACTAGACTAATACATATTTGTCCAGAGGTGAGTATTAAAGACACCAATTCTTCCAGAAATGGGAGAATAACTACAGAACGTGCAGCTGTACCTGTAATACAAGTTGGTGACACCTGCGAAGTGTAATGTTGTATTTATCTGTCACAGTACCTGGCAACCTGGCAATTTAAGGAGGTGGAAACCACTGACTATGAAGTTAGTTTCTTGTTATTGTTTTTTTGTATTGTGTTCACCCTGTTAATGCTTCAAGCAAATCAGAGAGCAAAGAGGAGGGATGTGGCTGCCAGGCTGGGGAGGCACGGGGACTCCTTCCATGCTCCCTGTCGACATCCTTTACGACCTGCCGGATTTTCCTGGAGGTTTAGGTTGGGGAGGATAAAAAAAAGCTGCTTTCTAGGAAAGTATCCAGAAATATGTTTTCAAACTGGGTTTATCTGAAGGATGACAATGTTTTTAGCTGTTACCCCCGGCATAGCTTTGGAGCAGGCAGGTTGTGTGGAAGGGACGTTGGACCTGAAGGCAGTGAGGCTGCTCGTGGTCGGCCATAGGCAGAGTAAGCTGGTATTATTCAGGATTGAAGTGTAGGGGGAAACAAGACAGCTTGAGGGGAAAAAAACCCAAACAACCTAGCTTATTAGGCTAGGTTGAATGTAGCAGCTCATTATGGCTGAAGTGCTTTACCTGTAACAGCCAGAGTCTCTGGGCTGCTCCAGGGGACTCTCCATTCCCCATTTGTCAGGATTATGGACATCCTGCTTGGAAACACCATTACTGAGTGTGCTTCCTCCTTTGGCTTATTAGGAGCTGTAAAAGCTCTTCCAAACATGCTCACCATGGAGTCTCAATCTTATTTGGTCTTTGTGCTGTCTGGATAACATACTCTGTGGTTACATTTGCCAAATTGGCATTAAAATGAGAAAAATATCAGTATGGTGCTGGGAAAATAAATCCTGCTTCTCTTTTTCCTTTTTGTGTCCTAATCTATTTCAGAAAAAAAAATACCCCCCACTTTGTGAGGCCTGACTTAGTCTACCTCTTAATAAAGCTTAGAATAATACATAAATCTCCAGTTGACATTTTGCTTGTACAGTGTCACTGTTCTCTTTTGCTTCATCCTACTTCAATTTCTGCTCTCTATCAACAGCAATCTTCATCTCTTCTATACCTGAAGAGAGGATAGGGAAATTAAGACCTCCCAGCCTGGCCTGTATGCTTTAACCCTTCTCCAGCATGATCAATTCCTGTAAAATAAAGAAAATTATATTAGGCATACATTGCCGGCTTATTCCAATTGGATGATAAAAGTATTAAGAACAAAAGACCATATACTTAGCTGACATAAATAAACATAATAATAGTGAATGCTTCTGCACCACGGTAGTTGATATAGAATTTGACCTCTGCTTTTATGTTAATATTTGCCCAACTCCTGCTGCTTCTGGGAAGATAAGTTACTTTCTTCCAGCCCTGTAATTGAAGTCTTAGCATTATCTGTCTACCCAGTTATAATCGTTATTATTGTTAATACTATGCACTTACAATAGTGCTTGAAAGGTGCAAATTGGGTAAAAATTGTGCTTAGTCAAGAAAAGCTCTGTGTTGCTCTAATGGATCGGACATAAAATTCCACAGTCAATGGAGACAAGCGATGTTGGAGGCTGCTTTGACATTTCAACTTGAACTGTTCCTCCAAACTTTGTTTGCATGAAATATTTAATCCAAACACATGACTTGACTTTTGGTTTAAAGTGACAGCTGTTTCCTTTTAATGCGCACAAAGATATTACAAAACCCACAGGGATTTCTGTAATGAACCTCCTCCTATTTTTCCTCGGATCTCCTGGTGAGGATAACAGTTACTGCCCTTCAGTGTTACCAGGCAAGAAAACCAGATGACAACATTACCCAGAGAGAGCTGTAGAAAATTTACGATTTAGTCTAAAACATGCGCTTGAAGAAAAGGTTGCTTTTTGGTCTCTGCTCATGCATTTAAACACTTGTTTAGGAGCCTCTGGAGCTGGGATCTGCAGCCGTTACCTGGCTGGAGACATGTTGCTGGCTGCTGGCACCCTCCTGGTCAGGGGAGCGACAGCGGCCCCCAGCCCCACAGCCGGTGGGCGTCTTCTTAGGGACTTTAGTGGGGCCAAAATGGGGCTCTGATGATCAGGTAGGCTGCAGTTTTAGTGTTCAATGAGTTGTTAATTGAGAACTACGGAGAAAGCTGAAATGCATGCAGGTGAAGCCAAGAAAAAAAAACAAAAACAAAGCAAGCTTGCTCCTTTATCCATGTTCTTTCTCCCAGCAAGCCCAGATTTAAACATAATAAAAGAAGAGTAGAGATTAAGTCATGTCCTGGAATAAGAAGAAAAATGTGATCAGCATGAGTAACTATGGATAGCTTTTTGCCACTCCGTAATGAAATAAACTGGAATGGGAAAAATAACAGAGGCCGTTCCCCAAGGCAAGGAGGAGACGAGGGAGTAGAAGACAAATGAGTATGAGCTTTCTCCTCCATGAGGGAGGAGAAGAGTGACCATTAAGCCCTGCAGCCATCCTGGTGGGTGGGTATGGTGTGAGAGTTCGGGAGGGGCATGGTGTGGGAGTCGAGGAGAGACCTGCATGGGGAAGTGGTGGGGCAGGAGCTGATAGGAAGCTTTCATTTGGGTGTGAGCTGAGGGGAGAGGACACGCAGACCTGTGGGATAACCTGGGCTGTGGCTCAGGGAGTGGGTGGATGGGTTATTTTCTTGTGATCTGTCTTCCCATCGGTGTCTTTGTTGTCTGCTGCTCCTGGTGTAACAGCAGTGGATTTGTACCTGTACTGCTGGAGGAATCTGCGAGTAGACCCGCGTTGACCTGAAGACTCGAGTTTGCCCGATGCTTTTGTTAAACCACACATATGTTACAGGAGCACTTGGGAGTCAGTTACAACTGTGGTCCGTTGTACGAAGGTGTCGTCTCATAAGTAGGTGAGGTGCATGAGAGGTTCCCATCCCTGTTTTACAGGTGGGGAAATGAAGCGTAGAGAGATTACAGTGCTCAGTGGAGATCACCGAGGAAGCCAAAGGGAGAATAACAATTGAATCAAGGTCTTGGGAAGACTGTTCTTCGCCTTTAATTAGTCTGTCAGAAACATGCCATAGTTTCTTATACAGCGTATTGGTAATTACAAAAGCATACACAGCACCCTGTCTTTGGAGGGATGCCCAGACAGGAAAACAAAACTGTTTGTTGAGCAAGTAATGGGATTTGTGTGGAGGCATAATAAAGGAAATTTATTTTAAGGTAGCTTAGTAGATAGACATTGGTGCAGGGATGCAAGGCGTACTCCATACAGTGAGAAAATGCAGTAGTTATCATTTTATTAAATTACAGTATGAACATCCCTACTAATTTATTAACAAGTCTTGTAGTGGTTTTCTATGTCTGGAAACATAATAAATGTTGCTGGCAATAAATGCCACATCTGGCAGTGGAGAGGAATGTAGCACCTCTTATTACTGTGTTCAGGCAGAAGTGGAGCTTGCTGCACGTGGCTTTGCTGTGCAGTGATGTGCAGAGTGGTAGGCAGTGTCTATCCCTGGGGATGTACTCATCTCACCCTTTTAAGGAAAAAAAGAAAAGAAAAAAAAAGGCAAAGAAACCTTACAGATCCTGCACCGTCTGGTAAGGTGAGTGATAAAAACTTGGACTGATACCTACTCTTCTCTGCATCTTAGGTACCTGAGTAGACTTTATTTCTATTAACTCTCTAGAGGGGATTGTCTGACTGGAGCTCCCTGAATTGGCAGCATTATTTCGAATTGGCAACATTATTATGAATACAGCATTCTATATTTCGTAAAGATGATCCCATAAAAGGTGAGGGAGACTGCCTGATGGCTTTTTGGTGTGTCTGTATGGCAAACAGTAATGATTTTGGTAGATTAAATGACTATCTTAATGGTTTCTTTACTAATGTTGGCTGAAGTTTTGATGTCAATGACAGACCTGCACAGGTGATCTGAAGGACATACTGAAGTGCGGGTGGGTTGGAGCTGGTCCCCTTAATCTGTCCCTTGCCATGGCCCTGGTCAATATGACCACAGGGCCATTCCGCAGTAATGACGCTGAGCTCAGGACCCGCCATGGCTGCTCTTGTCTCTCCTGTCCTTCAGCAGGGCCATGTGGTAGCTCTGCTCAGTGAAATCTGAAAAAGTAGTCTTGCAGGACCTCTACACAGAGCTGAGCCCGCTCTTAGCTGCACGTGGAAGTTGACTTTGGTGCAGTCTGCTGAGGGTTTTCAGTAGAAATTTCCTGAGAGTTCTCTGAAAGCTATTTTCCCATTCATTGTCACTTCCTTACATGACAGCAGCCTTTTCTGAAGGAACACCCTAAATTACTAGGAAAAGTGACTCATCTGTTGCCTTACTGAAGAATAATCTTTAATTCATTATCTGTTCACAGTGGGCTGGGCGCTACTTAGCCATAGATTTGAGGGGGAGTTTGGCTTATTTAAAGGCTTCAGTATTAAGCCCACCAGGTTTAGTTGAGTCTTTCTTGGCACATAAAAGCTTGGGAGGCTGATAAGGCTTACAAGTTCTGTTGTTAATGATTTATTTCTTCTAAAATTTAGTTTTGTATGTGATGCAGTTGTTAAAGAATAAATAATTTAGAAGAATAACGAGGAGAAACAGAAAACTAGAGACAATCTATGAGCTGTCCCATGCCTCTCTAGAGATTGTTGGCGTTTTGCAAAGTCAGACACTTAAAGGATTAAACAGTTAATGTACAGCTGATGATAAGAAGCAGGGCTTGATTTAAATCCCCATTAATGTCAATAGAAATCATTCTTATTGGCTTCAGGGTGGACTTTAGATCTGCCTGTGCGCTCCTAATGCAAGACAGTTTATGTAGTTGAAGTAACCAGACTGGACAGTCCTACACGCGGGTTGTCTACCGCTGACAGCAAAAGTGCTGGAGCATCACTTGGAGAATTTTTCCGTTACTCGGGAGAATGACAGATGCAAGCTGAAGGACTGGAGGTGAAATATTATTTTCTCTAATGAAAGCTCTCAAAGTATTCAAAACTGTCTCTCCAGTTTATACTGACTTCCTGGACTGTTTGTTTTGCGGAAAATAATATTGACAAACTTCTCAGATTTGTTGTTTCATTGTATTTTTTCCTTCGCAGTCCTAGAGGAAGTTGTTCATGATAATGTGTTCCAGCATCTTAGGAGACCGCAATGCAATAGGCTTATGAGATTCTTTCATGTCACTAAATCTCCATGAAAAATCAGAAATTGGATTAAAAAAATTCAGTTTATTCAGATGCTTACATTGTTGAAATAACCTTTTTTAAAAAAATCTGTTGCAGTACGTGGTAGTTAGGAATCTCTCCTAAGTGAACAAAAATGAACTTCACCATGAACTTAAACTAAAACATTTTAATTGTTTTCATTCCTATTTCTACATCCCACAAGAGCTCTGCAAGGGATAAGGACAGCTCTCATGATCTCATCCTCTGTGGGATACCTCAGGAAGCAATGTAGCCTGATCTGGATAAAAGAGAAAGGACAAGGGTGTCTGCAAATGAGCATACATTCAAGTCTGTGCCCTGTAACTGTGTCTCACATGTCTGGGTTGTGTAACTGCGGGGTGATACCTGCATACAAAGCAGCTGGGAAGTTCAGACCTCTGTCCTAAACCTAGATTTGGATTCATTAAGTCGTTCTCATTCTACTGTATCTCAGGGGATTGCCTAAAGTACACAGGGACTCACCAAAGCCAAAGTTGGGGTTTTTATGACCACTGCAAGACCACCCAGTGCCACATGCGGCAGCACCGAAACGAGTGGCTGTTTGGTCATCCCACAGCCTAAAGAGGGAGAAAGCAAATTCTCCTGGATGAAACCCCATATCTCTCTTCATCCTGAACAGCTCAACATGGGTGGGAAAATTTCCTTTTTTTATTACATCTATGGTGAAATGTGCAGTTAAAACCAATTTCCCCAGAACCAGCACACTTTAATGGTGATTTATGGACTGAAGCAGGCCTGGCATTTAGATCTCTACTTGGTTCTTTATTATAATGTTATCACCCAGACCACCTCTGAAGTCAGGGGAAAAATTACTTTTTGACTAAAAGTAAATTTTTGCAGAGATGTTTTGTTTTTCATTACTGACGCCTAGGATTTTGTTAAAAGCAAATAGCCAGTTAAAAGTCCTCAGCCCAACACAACAGTCAGGCAGTGAAAGACAGAGGTGAGTGTTTGCAAGTCTTTATACTTTCAGCCATAGAAGGGAAAACATGTGCAGCAAGTAGAGCACAGCACCATGATCTGTGCAGCAACATCACATTTGGGTGATGGTAATAGTCTAATGATGGCAATGTCAATCTCAGAGCAAGTCAATTTATTCTGCCCAGCAGCTGCAAAATCTGTTGTAGCTCTACCCATAACTGAGATCTATCAGAACAATGGTAATGTATGTGGGGAGGAGAAAGCTATAGGCAGACAAAACAGATTTGAAGAGTCTATGCCAGGCATCTCCGAAATGGGCGCTGGGTGTCCAAGTTGCTCATGCAAAGCCTTGAAAATTGTCCCCTTGACATGTGAGACAGGATCTTTTAAATTAAATGGAAAAGACAACGGAGATAGTGTTTAGTTAAGCAGACGGATGCCGTGGAAATTATTAGCGTTAGTACGTTCAAGTCCTCATGTCCTTGGCAATTCTCAGTCACCCAGCGCACGACAAAGTGAAACTCTGGTATAAATGTGTTAACTGTGAGAGCTGAGCATAATAGCAGGCTTTGTATTCTTATCATGCATTCAGCAACACGCTGTAAAAATTATCAGAGGAATATGTCAGCGCGATGTAAGCATTTGCTAGTCATCTGTCTTTTGGGATTTCAGCCTGGCAAAGGCCCTCAGTGACATATCTTCTTACTTCCCAGTATCAATATAACAAGTATTTGAATATATTCGTATTATTTGTTCCAAGGGGAATAGAGAGGATATGAGAGAAGGAAAGGAGTCTGAGATTCCTGTTCTACTCAGCGTGTGTTTTTTTCCCCTGCTTCACTAGTAAATTGAAAAACACCATCAGTTTTGGGGAATATTTGATATGAAACAAGTAGTGAAGATGTCATTGTAACATTTTTCTTCTTCAGAGCTCTGCCCACCGGGGCCCGTAATCCCAGCACAGCGGGATGCTGGCTTCTTTACTTTGCTGTCTTAACCTCAACCAGTTTTTAGGGGATTTTTGACACTGGTTTCAGTGCTCTGGGAAAATTGGAGGTGAGATCCTAGTGTATCACAAGACACCACCTGAAGGTGCGTCCTTGTCTTCCTCTTTTGAGAAGGGTTTAATATCAGCAAACACGGGGCGCAGCGCCCAACACAGATGCTGTATTGTGCGCTGTCGGGCAATGAACTCTGTAGTCCGTCTCCACCTCGCAGTGCTGTGAGCAGTGTTTTAAAGGCCCCTTTCAGCACTCCAGCGCAGCTTTGTTGCCACAGTTTGCGGCGCACGCTGGGCTTCTCAGGACAGCAGCGGCTGGTGATCAACACCGAGCTAATAAGGAAGTATCTCATGAAGGTCCTTAGTGATCTGCTGGTGGAGGAGAGCTACCTCCCGTGCTCTTAAATAAAGAGGAGTTTTTTGTAACCCAGGACCTCTCAGGGAGAGGAGGAATAGGAGTGTTTGGGATTGGATGCTCTCTTGACCCAGTATTGTTTGCTCAAGTTTGGAAACTTGGCAGCCTCAAGCTTTCATTAAATTTTGATTCTTCAGTATTTAGAAAAGGCTACAGGAAGAGGTCCAGCACTTTTGGCAGAGTTTTCATGCTGATTATTCACTGTAAATTGTGATATGTGCTGTATGTTTTTTGTAAGGTAGGAAAACTTAGTAGCTCTTCTTCTCCTTTAAGTCTTTTGCTTTCTGTGTCCTTTCATTTGGCTCTTGAGTTTGTTCCCATTGAAGTGTTTTTGCCTCGAAGAGCACGTGCTGTGGCATTGCAAATGGGCAGCGGGCTCAAGCTCTCACTGGTGTTTTGGGGAACAGATAAGTGTTTTAGTTTAGGTGCCATACTGATCCTTAACTGATTGGCCTTTGTGTCTGTCCTTGTGTGGAAGGAAGCTTTTGCTTTACCATAAACAACTTAACAGCTGCTCTGCTCAAGTACTCTGATTTTAAATAGACGCACTTTCATCTCTCTCTGTACCGTTTTTCACCTTGCAAAACATCTTTTAATCCTTTCCTGGTTTCCATAGTGCCAGTTTCTTGATCACCTATTGCGTACCGTAGTGTTTTCCTTGACTGCTAATGAATTCCCATCTCATTGCAACTCGGCTTGTCCTGGAAAGCTGTCAGGCATCGTCACCTCGCCAGGCGGGCTTTGCAAGTAAGAAGTAGTAGATAGAGAGGAACTGAAGTGAGGTCACTCAGCTTTGCCTTCTCATTCATTCCTCTGGTTCCCTCACACTTTAGTAGTCACAAGTGGTGACATATTTTTGTTGAGACCAATCATAATGAGATTTTTCTTTTAGAAATCTCTGCAGCTGGATGTTTATATTGGCACCAAGGTATGCTTAATGCATATTTTACAGGCCAAGGAGCTAATTTTGAGAATGCACTAGCAGCATTTGAATGCCCCACTATAATGCCCGCATTTGTAAATTGAAGCTTTGAATAGGTTTGGTTTAAAAGCTGAGGGAATTAGGGGATCTTTAGACCAGTGCTGCAAGTTTAGACCCTGATACTAAGTGTCGTAGTTCAGCCCCGATCGGACCAGACTACGCAGTCTCTCTCTCACTCCCCCCACCTTCCGAGAGAACAGGGAGAGAAAATATAAGGAAAAACGGCTCGAGATTTGAGATAAGGACAGGGAGAAATCCTTAAAGTTACCGTCACAGGCAAAACAGACTCAACTTGGGGAAAACTATTCATTTATTACTACAAACAGCAGGATAATGAGACCGAAAACAAGATAACCTCCCCCCACCCCTCCCTCTTCCCAAGCTTAACGTTATCTCTACTACCTTCCCCTCCTGAGCGGCACAGGGGGGAAGAGGGAATGGGGGTTGCAGTCAGTTCATCATACGTTGTTTCACGCCGCTTCTTCATGGTCGGGGGAAGAACTCCTCACATTCCTCCCCTGCTCCAGCATGGGGTCCCTCCCACGGGCCACAGTCCTTTGTGGAACTGCTCCGGCGTGGGTCATCTCTTCCACGGGTGCAGTCTCTCCAGAACAGCTGTCCCAGCGGGCCCTCCACGGGCCACAGCTGCCTTCAGGCATCCACCTCCCCCAGTACGGGGTCCTTCATGGGCTCCAAGTGGATCTCTGCTCCTCCGTGGGCCTCCATGGGCTGCAGGGGGACAACCTGCTCCACCATGGTCGTCACCACAGGCTGCAGGGGAATCTTGGCCAGGAGCCGCATTACTCCTCCCCCTCCTTCTGAACTGACCTTGGTGTCTGCAGCCGTTCCTCACAACAGGCTGGTAGATGTCTCTCAGGATCCTTTTTACATCTCATTCACTTCTCATCTCCTCTCCACTTCTTGCAGCCGGGCTGGACTGAGTTGGGCCCAGTCGGCTGCCTGGCGGGAGGCCAGAGGGTGAGGCCTGCAAGGCCCATGAGGCCTGCGCCTCCCCCTCTGTGCCTCTGCCCCTGCTCAGCTTCTTCACATCTTCTCTTCTCTCTCTTTTTTTTCTGTTTTCCCATTCTTAAATATGTTATCGCAGAGGCGTTATCACGGGACATTCTGCTACCAATCGGCTCGGCCTTGGCCAGCAGTGGGTCCGCCCTAGGCCTGGCCAAGTCCCCTGAACAAAGGGGAGCAACTTCTAGCAGTTTCCTACAGAAGCTACCACCTTAGCCCCCCCCCACTAAACAAAACCACGACACTAAGTCAGTGGAAAATCACTTCGTCTTTCCATTTGCCTTAATGGACTTTTGGATCAAACCCATATTCCTAAAAGCATTTGAGTGCAGGAATAATGTCAGGTTTTTAGACAGGTTTTTAATTTGTGAGCCTGAGTGGTTGCTAGTGGAACCCCAGGTATGTAGACATCTGCAGATGGGGACTTCTGCCTCTTGACTGGCTGACCAGAGCACACGTACACTTATATCCAAAAAAAAGGGAAACCCTCTTCAGCCCGATGTAAAAATTGGATGCTTTTCTTTTATAAGTGGTTTATTAAACAAATTATACTTTATAAATAATAGTGTAAAAAGGCAGTCTACCCTCTTTCTTGCTTAAGGAATGCTGGAAGTTTGGGAAAAACGGGGTTTCTTTGGTGTGGTGGTTGGGTGCTGTGAAGGTGTAACTGTGAGATGGTGCTCCGAGCCTATCACTGCAGTCATACAGAAACTGCCTTTACTGGAGTGCCACAGACACTGAAAAAGTATGAACAAAGCACCGTAAAAGATAACAAAAAGTGTCCCTGTTTTTACAAAAAAAAAAAAAAAATCAACAGAAGCACCACTAATCTACATTATGCTATAGATCCTTCAAATGCAAATGGTTTATTACTTTGCCTGTAAAATAAATTAACTGCAAAAACAACTCCTCACATTTCTTATGTTTTTAACCTTGGCCTTGACTGCTGAAAATGTTCTTTATTTAATGCTTCAGCATTCCGACTGCTTGGCAAGCTTATGGTTCAGCACATAAGGGAAATTTGATTGAAAGGCTGTGCTACATTTAGGATCAAATTCTCAGTGGCCCGTTCACTAAGGATGCAGCACAGCTCAGTGCAGGAGCTGCTAAGGTTTGTGGAAGCTGCGGTTCGTTCCGCCGAAAAGCAGTTGCCTTTTTAGTTAGTGCAAATTGGCGGAAGTCTTCTCAAGCAGGTCCCTTGTTGATCTTGTCCTCCATTCGTGTGAAACCCTCTCCAAGAGTGGCGATGCCTCCCAGACGTGTCGAGAAGCCTCTGGGAGCTGGGATCTGCCATAAGGTGTGGGAGGGCAGCTTTCCACGCTGCCTCTTGCACCTCCTATATATGTATCAAGTGAAATATGAGAGAACACAGTTCTGCAAAAATGTCGTAGAAATTTTAGGGCCCTTCATGGTGCATGTGTGCATGCCCACGATGTAAGCAACTACCAACAAAATACTTTGTAAAGGGTCTTCTGAGTTGTGATCTTACATGTGAGTTTGGTTGTTTTAAGTCCAGTCTGACTGCTCCTGGATATTTGATGGTGCTCTCTTTTTTTCCTTTTCCCCTCATTTGTCTGAGCTGTATGTTAGAAGTCAGAAGTAATGAAACAAAGAGATTATAAGATACTTACATGAAGAAAGTCAAGGCCATTTGAAGCTTCTCATGTGACTTTTATATCTCCTTTTGTTGCATTTGGTTGTTTGGCTTGAGGCAGGAAAGGGAAGGAGGAAATTTGCATGAAGATGGAATTACTTCTACTCTTTCCTCTTGGAATTTACATGGGCTACTCAATTTTTTACTGAGGCGTAAGAGGTCATTTCATCAAGGTCTATTTAGGCACATGAGATCAGCCTTCCTGGCCCAGCTGGGTGCTGCGTGCAGCCTTGGTGCTGTGCTGGACAAGGACAGAAAAAAAAACCCACGCTCGCCTGCACGAACGCAAGAGACGTTGTTTGTCTGGGACTTTTACAAGGTCCTGGCAAAATGCGCTTGCAGTCTGGCTCCTGAGGAGAGTCTACCCTACATGTAGCCCTTGAATACCCTGAAGGAAGCCTGAGGAAGTCTTGGGGAGTCTTCTCAGTTCTGCCACGGTGAAATATTACCTTGGCCGCCATCCTGGAGTGCTTACATGCTTTGCCAAATTTGAGCTATAAGCAAATAATGAACCTGTATCACAGGCATGTGCCTCATCTTTAATCATTCTTGTGTATAAAGAGCTTTGATATTATTTGGATGGAAAGTTCCAGCTGTAAAGAGCAATCCTTGCTGTTATCAACAAGGTGTTTGCACATCCTGTCAAACTTTTCTTTTAGGGGCGTTTGAAACTACCTCATTGTCCTCGTTTGACAACCAAAGAAACGAAGTGTTCCTGCACTTTTGCGAACGCAATGCTGGACACAGAAATACTTCTAAGCTTCCAACTGGCTGCCCAAGTCCATACAAAAAGTTAGGGGTAGCGTAAGAAGTTTCACCAGGTTTGTCCCCCTCCCAGATGATGTCCCGAGAGCTGCGTTACCCTGGCTCTAAACTGTGCAGCCACCTGGGAGGAAAAAACAACCGCTACGTTATTTTTAAAATAACTTGTAACTTTTCACAATTACTCAGTTGCTTCTGTTCAAGTTGGTAAAAATCTAACTTTCAGTACAAACAAGGGCTCAGGGAAAGGTGCACAAGGGAGCTCAATGGCCAAATTACCTTGAAATTAAATAGAAATGGGGTACTTGAACTCCTTCCATTTCTTCTGAAAGCCTCCGCCTTGGGCCCTCCATTGCAGTGGGGTTTTCTGCAGTCTGGTGAAAAATTGTTCCCTTTCAGAGCTAAGTAAATCCTAATGATTTAAATCCATCTTTTAAATGTCTTTGGGGGCAAGGGGGATGTTTGTTTATTTATTATAGGATACACTGGCTAGCTGTCTGGCTTCCAGTGGCACAGAGAGATGCAATGAGAGACCCTATTCAAAACCAGCATTAGCGGTGGATCCAGGCTGCAGGGAGCAGCCTGCAAGTTCAGAAAATACAGAAGTGAAAGTTGCCCAGATTACCCTTCCCTACTTTTTTTTTTTTTTGCTTACACCATCAATATAATTTTATATAGTTACGTACTTCTTTGGTTTGGTTTTGTTTGTTTTGTTTTTTTTTTTTTTTCCTGCAAGGCACTTGCTTTGCTTCAGAGGATTGACAAGTTTGCCAACGCAACGCGCTAGGACCGAATGCTGAGGACAAATCGGGGTGTTAAAGAGCTGCTTTGTCTTTCATTTTGTCTTGTCCCTGAGCCAGACTGTATCTGGGTCATTGAAGAAAAAAAATTGGAGTGATCACCAGCAGCATCAATGTTAAATTCATTTGATTTTTGCACATTCCACTTTGCAGCCCAGCTTTACTTGCCATAAAGGCTTTCTATGGAGGGTTGTATGGCCATGTTGTCGTAGAGTCCATATGTAGTTTGCGTAACTTTATACAGTTTCTCTGCAAAAGCCATGTTTTGATTAGCGAGTTTCCCCCAATTTTTTGTTAAAAGCTATTTAATCTTGCAGAAAGCTTTGTTTTTAGCTGCTGTCGATCAAGACAGCTAATTAAAAAACGCTTCTGGAATGGGTTTTGGCTTATTTGAGGTATTATGTCTCTGCAGAGAAAGTGGGAGCAGGGGTCTGCAGGGATCCTGCTGGGCACGGCACCGCTCATAGACTATTAGGATCCAATGATGAGGCTGTTTGTTGCGATTGAGGCACCGCCACCCTGGCCCTGGGGGACTACCACGGCTTTTAGCCATCTTTGCACCCTGCTGTTCCCAGATTAGTTGACTACTGACCAATTGCTGGGCACAGTTGTAGAGCAAAGAGAGAAAAGTAGGGAACAGTTTGTCTGCACACACTAATACAGACTCATCACTTCTCATTTGCTCACCTCTTCGTCCTTCATGCAGCAAAGTGCCTGGCTGTGCCATCTCAGTGCGTTGGGGACATGGGCCGTCTCAGGTGGCAGAGTGATGTGCCACTGAATCCTTGCCTTCAGAGAGGAGCCCAAGGTTCAGATAAGCCAGTGTTCCCAAACTCCAGCCTCCTGCCACGTGGTCCCACGTGCAGCTACAATGTGCCCTTGTAGTCTTAAGGTCATTTGACTCATTGCAGTGGATTTCGTTCATTTGAGTTGAGTGGGCTGCAAGTAAAGTCTGCAGGGCTCCTTCCTTTACTGCTGATAGCTTTTTTTTCCCTTTCTGAAATTACAAGTAACTCAGTGCCACTTTTTTCTTCCCTCAATCATTTTCTCCAGCAAAAGTCAGGGGACAACCGCTTTGCGTGGAGTGCTTCATGCCACCTCGTGTCTTTGAGGTTGACTCTCCTCCCTCCTGCTCTCTGGCCCTCAGAGAAGGAACCTTTTCATGTTGCAATTCCCGCCAAAGCCTCTTTGCTTCTACTGCTATTTTAATAATTTATTTAGAGAAATTGTCTTTTCAGAAAAATCTGCAGGATGTTCCCTGAGCGCACCTATGTATTTTTAAAGAGCTTTTAGCTGATTCCCCTAGTGTGAATGATGAGATTGATTAGGGGAATAATGACTTGTTAAAACAGAGAAGTAAGAGGTCATTCATTACCCTATACCACCACAAACTTCTTGGTTTCCAGCTATTAAGAATACATGAGATACAGGGCTGGTGGAAGTGGACACACAATCCTTACTTTTATACCAATGTAGACTCCAGCCCATGTAATTTAACAGTGTCCTAAAAGTCCTGCTTATATTTTGCTTGCTCCCACTTTGAAGCATGATACTGTTAGCACTCACGATACCGTGAGCATTAAATTTCAGCGCTTGTTAAATTACGAATAGTTGTCTCCGCACTGCTCAGTTTTGTGTAAGGAAAGAGCGAAGCAAGATTTCCACGTTAACCACCAGAGCTTGGTTGTGTAATGCCCGTCAAGTAGTGGAACGTGCTCAAGTTTCCCGTTGCATTTCCACCACTTTTTGGGATTTGTAGATATTTATTCCCAGCTAAGGAAGTTTGAGGACTTCAGGGTAACCTGTTGGAAATGTGTGGGAACATCTCTCAATAAGCAATCTGTGACTGCTTTGGCTTAAGGTAAAATTTAGCATCCAGGCGAGCCTGTAGAGGAATAAAGAGATGCTTTCTTTCTCCCTGCGGCGCGTGGAGCCGGGGCTGAGAGGTGAGGGTGGAACAACGCCAACAGTGTTCCCGGACACCCGGCTGCCTTCCCTGCCGTAGTTTTCCACAGTGGCAGAGCGAGCTGAGCAATCTGCAGTGCAAGGCAAGCCTTTAAAGGAAAATTATGTGCGTAGAGAAAAAGAAAATAAGGCAAGGTAGTGACTCCCAAGCCGACATCTTTGCTGTGTGCCTTTAGTCAGTCTCCAAGCAACCGGTAACGTAACAAGGACACAATGAGTCAGACTCAAACAGTGCCGTTTTTACACCTTCGTATAGAAGTCTGTAAATATTCAGTTTCTACGAGCCCAATCTCTTCCTTATCCACACTAATTTATTAAATGTGAAGAGCTGGCAGGCGCCTGGCCACCCCGTGCAGTCGGTGCGGGCTCCTCGGCCAGGTCTCCAACTGGAGCGGCTGGGTTGCGGGTCATCACCCCTGCTCCTGCTTGGCCTCCCTGCAGCTATCCTCAAAGCCTATGGCTTATTTCCCAAAGACTCCTTTAATTTTCCAAGGCTTTGTGCTGAGCCCGTTCATTTTTCTCCTGCGGATTTGCAGCTTGCCTGGGCTTCGAAAGATGAATGTGCACGGAGATGGGTGATGACTCGTCTCTGAAAAGAGGTCCCTGAACTTTTGAGTGTGCACAGGGAGGATAGGCGAACGATGCACAGCATGCTTGGATTTATTGGCCCCGTCTTGGTGGCGACGTTGGCAGTACCTGTGCTTGGCACAGGTAAGCGCTTTGCTGAATGCTTAGTCTTGATGCCGGAGCTGCTGCCGCAGACAGCACAGCTTGCTGTTCGGCGGTAGGAAAACACACTGGGGTAGTTTCATCTATTTTAGGTGCGTCATTGGAACCAGCTCAACACAGATATAATAAAAGCACACTTTATAGCAGAGAGGAAACTACTGAAAGAGAATACTGTTGCAAAAAAAAAAAAAGAACGAAGGAAATTTCCACTGGTCGCAGAAGCCCAGCGAGGTATGGCCTCCAGCCATACCTTCTTCAGTCCCCAGTACTATTCTTTCAGAAGAGGTCAATATTTATGATTCTTTTTTTTTTTACAATCAGGACACTTTGGAGGCGACTGATAAATGTGAAAAATCAGAAGTACAATTTACATTGTTTTGGGTCTGAAACATGTTGACAGACCCATCTGCAGCCACTGTCCGACCCCGAGCTGGGGTCCTGCAGGGAGGCTGTTGGACGTGGGGCTCTCCATGTCTCCTCAGGCCTGGCCCTTTGCTTGGCTACTGATAGCTCTTGTATCCCCAATCCTGTCAAAAAGCTCCAGCAAAAAGGAGCAGGGGGAAAGAAGAAAATCAAAACCCAGTTTTTATTGTTTACTTCGACTCATTAGCACCTTTCTGTTGGCAGTAATTGCAGTAGGCTGGTAACGAAAGCCAACCCAACCCAACAGCATTGTGGAACTGGTAATTTTTAATAAAGATGGAGGTCCAAGCTCTCAGGATCCCTGCAGTGTTTTTACTGTAAAGAAAAAGCTCCTCTTCACAGTAAGTGTTGGTCTTGAGCTCATGAGTGGAACCAAGAAGCCCAGGGCAGAGCCCTCCCCTGCCAGCCGTACGGGCAGTGCCCAATTCATGGCCCTCTCCCAAGAGCTTCTGGGTGGAAAAACTGAGCGAAGTTGCAGGCTCTTGGCCCTTTGCGAGGGGAGGCGGGCATGCCTTGACAAAACCTTGGGATTTTGGCATGGGTGAAACCCAAGCCTGGGGTCTCTGTGGGACGCATGGGTATTGCTGTGTTAGCTTTTAATGGGAATTAATGGTCAGGCTCTGGTGGTAAACGCAGTGGTGTGTGGCCTCTCCTTGCCACTGCCGGACTGCCATGACAGTTACAGCATATCACCCCTTCCAAAGAGAAATGCCCTCTTTTTGTCAGGGGTTGTAGTAGCTGAGACACTAGTCTTAATTTAGGTTATTTCTAGGTCCCTTCATCTCCATGTATTATTTTTCACCCATCTGGTCAAGATTTGTAGTTTTCCTTTCTTGAATGATGCAAACTTTTTCCCCCTCGAGTGTCAGTTAAAAAAAAAAAAAGGCTTTTCTGAAAAATAAAAATGCCTTTTGAGGAAAACAACAAGAGTTTATGTATTAAAATAGAAAACTTTACTTACTTAAAACACCCGACTGTGAGGTTTACTCAGAATAGATTTGTTAACCATACAGTCTTGATCCAAACCAAAAGATTACACTTCATGGATAAAAATTCACATTTATTTTGTAAATTCTGGTACATGTTCTTTTAGTGTGCTGGGAAAAAAAAATCACTATAATTTATTTTACCTTTTCACTACTTCTTTCCCCCTCCCCCATTTTTTACATTCACCTTTAGTCTCCATGATCTATAAAAATAACCCTAATTCTCTTCTGCTCTGGATAAACCAGTAGCTATTATAAACTAGAAGAAAAAGCCCCTTTCATATTGTTGATATTGGATGTTTGTTTAATTTCAGTAGGGCTTTCTAAAGGTGTAATGCAAGTAGAGTTTATTACTATTTGAGTCTTTAATTGCTGTAGTAATATTTTTTTACAGCTCCTTATTTTTATGTTTAAGGGTCCCCAGACACTTTGATTTATTGGCATTGGTGAATGATTGATAAATGATTGAGGTTAAACAGAAAAACTGAAGGCATTGTATGAAATAGAAATGGTGCCAGAATGACCACGCAGGACCCACCGGTGTATTTAATGTGAAGCATACTACACAGCTGCTACAGGCTACAGCCAAAGCTACCACAAACATCAACTGTTCCCTGGAAAGGGACTAAAAATGTAATAACAATAAGAGTGAGGGGATTTTCCCTGCTAATCAGGAGAAGCGTGGTTTGTTCTGTTGCAGTCTAGCTTTTCATTTCAGTGTCTTGAGGTGTTTATTTCTGGAATATCATAACCACAGAAAAAAAGAAGAAAGGTTAGAAACCAGGTTTTCACAGGCGCCTAAAGCAGTTAAGCACCTAATTTCTGTGACGTTTCGATAGGAGTTGGTTATTTTTGTCTCTCACTCTCAATTGAAATAGCAAACAAGGGTTTCTGTTTGAGGCTTGTTGAGCGCACCCAGCTTCCACTGTCATCGGTTGCTGTTCTGCTTACAGACAGATTTTGGGCTCAGGTGCCTGGCAGAACCTGTATTTTTGTATTATTCATATTTTTAACCTGAATTACAAACAGTTTACACTTAGTAGAGTAAGAAGTAGCAGGTATTTATTCCTGCTGGTAGCACTCTTCATATGTAAGACAGCAGACACTAAATCACTTCAGGTTGCTTTTCTTTCTTGGTATCATGTGTTGAAAAGTTGGTGCTTTAGGAGGAAAAGCACGGTGTTGGAGAGGGAATGGTGAAACACCACAAAAGCTGAACAACAAGCATTTATTGTCAACTTTGCATATGCCCTTGGCTTCTTACCTAATTCCTGACTTAAAGCTTCTGATATCCTTCCCTCCCATGTACATTTAGGCAGGCGATAGCTCCTGGGGTGGGCGGCAGATGCTCCTGTGGGGCTGAGCCCTCGGTGCGGTGCAGAACCAACCCCGATGGCTTTGCGTCTGTGACAGGGTTTTATGGAGAAGTGCAGGTAACTGGGAGCGAGCTGTCCCAACCAACACTTCTGTCCAATCGATGAGCAGATCTAATTCAAGCAATACCGGGCAGGGCAGGGAATCCGGGACTACCTGCTTCAACAGGAGTCCCCTGTTAAACCGAACGAAGCGTGACACAGACCTGCACCCTGACAGGCGCCAGCTGACTTCAGCTGGGATCTGGAGCAAGCCCAGCTACGGCATATGTTCGCAATCAAAAAGTCATTAAAAATTTGCATTGACAAGTTACTCGGCTTGGAGCCTTTCTGTGAAACTGTGCACTCTGGCCGATGCAGTAGCTCAGGCTCAATGCTCCTGGTAATCTTTCCTAATCCTACGAATCTACAGGAGCTGGGAGAAGGGTACTTGCTCTGGCTGGATTTTCATTTTCTTAGTCTTTAGGGAATGATTTCTTTTCCACCAGGCTTGGTGCAGATGTCTTTTGAAAGGCTTAGCTCTGATCATCATCTTTCTTGGCACGCATTCTGATGAAACTCTGTGGGGGAAAAAAAAAAGAGTAATTTTGTCCCTACATTAATTGTGTGGGCCAGCGCAATAGTCTGGTTTAGACTCTGATTTCAGCTGATAGATATAAAGGTCATTAAAAGGGTCATGTGTGAGCCCCTTCCACCTCAGCATGCAGCCGTAGGAAGTCTGTAGGAAACAGGTCGTCTGTAGGCACCTTAAAAATGGAGTGAGGTGCATGGTAACATGTGATGAGTTAGATCAAAAACAAGTTTATTATGGGTTTATACAACACTCTGGCAGTGAAAAATAATTTGATACCGAAAAAGCAACAAATTAGAGGTTGCGGTAATTTGCTGTTGGCAACCATACTTGCACTTGGGTGCGGCGTGATTGACAGGTATTGCGGGCTTTCCATGAACGCTGGTGCCACTTGAAAGCGCGGTGGGCTTCACTCTCCTCTGTGGGGAGCTTGCCATTTCCCACTAAATATTTCTCTTGGTCCTGCCCTCCTCTTACAGAGCATGCCACCAGTGCCTGCTTCCCGAGGGACTGGGCTCTCTCTGATGACCTCCTGTAACAGATCAGTAGGGATTCCCCTCTGGTTTCCTATGCAGCGACTTTCAATGAAAGTGGAGATGTAACTGAAGTTTGTGCTGTCCTATTTACCAAATGTCTGTGCCACCCTTCTGTCACTGCTCTTGCAAAGGTGCAGGCAGCCCCTGAAGGAAGCAGAGGAGAGATGTGGGAGAAGATGATAGAGAAGTCCACTTTTATTGCATCCCAAGGAGAAATCCAGCGCTGGAGCAATTACTTAAGAAACCAAATTCTTAGCAACTTCTTTGTAGTATGACAGTCTTTGGAAAAATGAAAATCGTTAAGTAGTCAATCCGTGCTCAGAGTCGAGCTTTGGATAAATTAGCAACTCTTCAAGGCACAATTTTGTTAATCGCCAACAATTGCATACTTTGTTTTTACATTAGGCCAGCTGTGCTGAAAGTTCCTGTGCCTCTGGTGCGTTTTCCATTTTTTTAAATGGGCTTGGTATTCAACCTCAAAAATCAAGAGCCTGTTTTTATGTTGGGAAAGTTTCCGTGTATGATCTTTAAAATTAACTAGGTAATTTTAGCTCCTCAGTATTATTTGCAGAGTTCTGGTTGTTTGCTTACGAATCCTTTCTCCCCTCATTTTGGTCATTCAAGTACCATCTTTTTGACTTTGAGGTTATTTTTATGTGACAAAACACTTACTTGATCCCAGAAAGAGAAGCATCTATTTTGGCTTAATCCAGGCCTGAAAAACTTGGCTGCATGCTTTTGGAATATTAAACAGTTTGATAAGGTGTGAAAATATGTTTTTTAATGTTTATTTGCAGATCAGTTAAATGCAGTGTAAACCAATTTCTGAGTTTATTTACGTTCGTGCATTCGTTCCAGCACGCAGAGTAACCTCACTTTTGGGATGTGAGACAAGGACAAACGCAGGACTGTGTAAATGAAAAGGGTGTGTTTGCCACAGCTGAACATGTGGTTCCCGAAGTTCGGGACGTGTAAAAATGCGCTGTAAAAACACTGATGGCCCGTGCCAGGCAGACAGTGCCTCTGAAGGGTGGGGCTCCAAAGCGCCTGTATAGCACTTCATTTCTTTCCTTTCTTTTTCCTCTTCAGAAAGGGGCATTGGCACAAAAGAAAAACTCTCCCCTCCTCTGAATTAAAACGACGCACAGCAGCCACGGACACTGTGTCTGTAAGGTACCGGGCTCTGCAAGGGTAAAACAGGCAGAGAGGTCCTCAGCACCACTTAACGTCAATCTCATGGTGACCAAGCAATGACTTGTGGTGTCCACATCCCAAAAGTATCGAAGTCCCTGTGTGCCAGACCCACAGTGCCTGGATACTGTAGCACTTTAGGACATTATTTAGTAGGCATGGTAGTGTTAGGTTGACGGTTGGACTTGATGATCTTGGAGGTCTCTTCCAACCTTAAAGATTCTATGATTCTATGACAGGAGTGGGGCGAGCGGATGTCCCCATGCATCCCAAGCGTGCTGGGCTGTTGTTGGGACCTCAGGGAAACTTGCTTGAGTCCGGTCAGCATGTCTGTGTTTCAGGAGGTGTGAAGAGTGTGCATAGTTCCCCAAGGTACCAGAGTATGTAGGTCCAGGTGAGGGCATCCAGGGGCTCTCCCAGCCTGTCTCAGTAATGGGAAGTCGACCCAGGCTGGTGATAGTTGGACTGACTCATCTTTTTGGAGAGGTCACCAGAAGAGATGTAGTGACCTGCATGAAGTGAGTTTGGATGCCAGTTTTTATCACAACCGTGTGATATCATGGCCAGTTTTTATCACAACCTGCACCGTGTTAGGTGCAGGCTGGCACCTTTGCTGGGCTTAGTTAGCATCTTCTGACGGTGGCGGGTGAGAGCAGGGAGGCATCCTGCCACACTTACTGCCCCTGCCTCCTTACCCTGGCAGCTCTCACAAACCTCAAATATTTGTAGCTGTTAAAATAAGTGCCCTATTGAGAGGAGGGCTGACTGTATTGCAACAGTGAAGCTTTACTCCTCAACAGAATAACTCTTCTTTCTTTTTAATACCCAGGGCAGGAAGTTGGTGCTCTTATATCTGAGTAATAAATTTATGGTTTTCTGAGACCCTCCATAAAATGAAACCTCCCGTGGATCTGGTCCAAAGCCCGTTTGAGTGAATCACATGGACTCCCATGGATTTGGCGGAGTTTATGAATCAAGCCCTATAGCTTTCAGTATATGGCAAACAGAAAACACTGTGTTACTATTTTTGGTGAGTCACTTGCTCTTAGATAGCTCTTAATGGGGGAGTGGCGCCTTCAGTCAGTGCTCTTCTCCAAGGAATTACCTCTCTGCCCCTTCTGAAAAGCAACTTCTGTTCTTTGGAGGAGATTTTAATTTTTTGTAATTTCCATAGTTAACCATTTAGTGGAGAAACTCTAATGACTTTTTCTCTCTTCTTGCCCCAGTCCTTATTGGCTAATACGGCAAATGTCTACCATGTGATGAAATCCAGAAGAGTGAACATGTGTTTGAGTCTGTGCGTGAGAGAGGAAGATGACCTCTCTTTCAATTTAGCAGCATGGCAGGTGGTCTACTATTAGTTCTCCAGCTAAAGCACTAAATCATGTTAATACTGCAATCTGAAATTTTGTTCATGGTGCATCTGTTAAATCACCCCCTTAATCTCTTTTACTTCCACCAAGTAATTTGGCCAAGAAGAATTCATGCAACTTCTTTCTCTGTACTTGCCTCCACTAGTTTAATTATAGTATATTTTAAAGTAACTTATTTCACACATAGCCTCAGTTTTCAAATCCTCTACTCATTTTTGATTTGCATTGTAGTTGTGCATCAGGTCTCTGATCTAAGTGGAATATAACTTTACTCTTATTTTCCCTGTGCTAAATACCGTTAAATTACAGACCTGAACTGAAACCTGGTAGGATTAACAGCGTTTTTTTTCTTACTTAACTGAACCTTGGAGATGCCACTCCACTTCTAGGGGTCTGCATGCAGTCAGTGCTGAGGTTTTCTTGAGTTTCATGTTAACTTAAGCTTAACTGATGCTAACAAAAGCTTTATTCTACTGACTCCAGTTCATATTTGAGGCTGTATGGATATTTGCGAGGGGAAAAGCTTCTGCCTACAAAAACCTCAGGATTTAACTATCCTGCTTTGACTATTCCCTGGGATATTCCTTCAGGCCTTTCTGGCATAGTCTCATCCTGAATTGCTGACACACTCCATAAAATTATGGTCAGATCAGGGAGTCTTTCCTCCAGGTCCCACTGGAAATGTCTGACCCCTCTCCCCCTTGAGTGGGAATGTTGCCAGACTTCTGTCAGGAAAATCCTTTCCCATCCTATAGAAGAAGGAAAAAAAGTGCTCAAACCTTCACGGTATTTTTAGATACACTTGAAAATCTGTCAGTTGGTTAGGTATACATTGCCTCTTACCCTGTGCTTCTACAGCTCCTGACTCAGTGAGACCTTGATGAAGTTTTGGGACATCGTGGGTGTCATGAATCTTGATGCCTTTCCTGAATTGCCTACATCTTCCACACTCGAAAATCAGGTAGCTTTACAAATAGCCAGAATGTAAAGAGGTCTAAGGGTTGTTTTCTTGATGCCATCCCCTTGTTCCTTTTGCACAGTGGTCTTTATTTGCTCTGCAGTTGTGTCTGTGTGCCACAG
The DNA here is from genome assembly GCF_036417535.1 of Chlamydotis macqueenii. Lineage (NCBI taxonomy): Eukaryota > Metazoa > Chordata > Aves > Otidiformes > Otididae > Chlamydotis > Chlamydotis macqueenii. The sequence goes on along the minus strand of NC_141556.1, from coordinate 61,249,846 downwards.
ATCTGGGCCTATCGTCCTGGATCCTGTGCATAGTTCTACAGAACAACAAGAAATTGTTCTGACCTAGAAAAGAGAATAATTTTTATATTATCTTACTTGGTATTTCAAACAATTTGGGGGGTTTTGTTGAGGTTTTTTTTTTCCTTTAAAAAATGATAATGAGTTTCTGGTTTTATTTTGGAAGAGCTTTCCTCCTCTGTTTCAGCACCGAATGTGAGTGTCTCTTCAGCTACTCTCTACCCTATCCATTTCCCCATTTAAACTGTCAAACTCAGAAGTTATTGCTTCATATTTGCATCCTGGAAATGTCACCAGAGCACGCAAGGCATTGGATTTTGTGAGGATTTGTTCAAACGTTTATCGCTGACTGCTGCTCTAGGGGGATCGGAGTTTTAGCAGTTGCTGGCGAGGGAGACGCCAACAAACTGCCCAAGTCCGCTGGAGGCTGCAGCTGGAAAATGTCCTCTGCTGCCTTTGCTTCTGGGTTTCAGCGTGCTTACAGTTGATTACGCAGACCCCAACCAGTGGCTATTTGTATTCTCCAAGCTCCACGTCCTTCCCTTTGTGTCAGTGGCATGGTTGGAGGCACACTGCCTCACGCGCAGTCTTAAAATACAACTTCTTTGTTAGAGACAAAGCATCACCTGTGATAGGCAATGTGTTGAGGCTGACGGGTGCTATAATGCGACAGGCACTTCTCCTCTCTGCTTGCTGGGGCACCTTGGTCGTCCCTGCACCTCGGTTCCCTCACCTGGTAGGTGTGGATAGTGGCATCTGTTCATACCAGAGAGGCTGTGTGAGAACAAACGATGGGTTTGCAAAGTGCTGTGAATAATGGGAACGTTTCGGTAGACGTGACTTTTATGACCCCTGACAATCTAAACAGCGATTCTCTGTGTGCGCAAAGTACTATCATAGCTTAAGCCAAGCCTCAAAGTGAACTTTCCAACGTGCTGTCAGACTGTATATACTGCTAAGTAGCATTCCCTCACTTTTTAACTTTCAGAGGCATCTTTCTTGTCATTGCTGCCCATTGGGAATACCTAGGGACCAAGTAAAGCACCCACTGGGATTCTTAATCGGTCAGTAGCAATAACACTGTTTTTCGTTTATATGGCATCATAACGCAAGGATCTGAACAAACCACACCTATTAATTAATAACACTTAATAACCCCCATGGTGTAGATGGTAATTATTATACCCCTGTACAGGCAGGGAGGTGGAGATTCGGAAGGGTCTGGTGACTGTGCAGTGTCATACCTGGTTATTAAATCCCATGTCTTCTGGCACCCTGTGCTGATTTCCAGCAACAGACATCACATTCAATCCTTCACATAGAAAAAGACAAAAAACAAGCTACTAACCTGATGGGCTTTTCAAAAACACAGATTTGGGGCTCTGTCTTTGTTAGTAGTGATCCAGTCCCTGGTGCCTCCTTCAGAGTCAGAGGCTCCAGCATGAGGAGGACTACTTGTCCACTTGTGGGATCGTTGGCCCAAAGGGTTTCCAGATGCAATTACCTGCTCTTAAAGATCTTTTTGACAACTAATTGCAGTGTTAAACAGGGAAAATCGAACCATCAGAGAAATGATGCTTAAAACCACTCTTTGGAAAAACACAGCAATCTAGTCCTTCTGGTTTCATGTGGATTGGCATGGTAACAGGCATCGTTTCTCCCTTTACTACCTCCTTCTCCCCCTGACTTAAACTCTATGTCAGCTGTAAAACGTTGTTTGAGAGATGCTGTCACATCCCTGGCATGATGATATATCACAGTAGTGACACAATAAGGATTGTCAGTGTCTGGAGCGAGGGAGAGATCTCGGGAGCAAATCCAGAGGTGAAGTCAATGGAAGATTTATTTTGCTCCCGTGCTCACCTGCTGTCTGGAGGAAGGCTCTGCTGCAGCACCACTGAATCACTCATTATAGCCAAGTTTTGTATTAATAGCTGGCCTGAGTCAAGCTTAGCACAAGCAAGCACTTTATTTCCTCCTGTTTGAGACACACATTGATCTTGTTCTTCTTTCGTATCATAGAGTCAGCCCCCATTTATCCAAACAGCCCAGAAGCCCCACTCTGGAGGCCAGGACCACGGCGAGGCCTTGTGCCCCTTCCCAATCCTGTGCTGCTGCTGAGTCTTTGCTGCCAGCTCCTGCTCAGGGTCGTTCTGCCCATGTGTGCTGAAGGAACATCTCTCCTCCCTGTTGGTGGAAGCTGGAGCTTGAGATTGTTCCTTTTTTTTCCAGAGGGAACTGTTGGCCCATGGGGCTGCTGTCCCCACTGGCATCCAGAGGCATGGCAAGAGGGAGGGACTATCTCCCCGTAGATTTATCCTTGGCCCAGCTCCATCCTCAGGTGCCACCCTGGTGAGAGGAAAGGTGGGACGGATTCTCTCTTTATCCAATGTTGTATCGTGTGTGCTGTGTACAGCCTTTCAAAGGGTGATAACAGGAAGGTGGTTTTGCCTCTGCTGAAGCTATGAGGATAATTAACTACCTAGGCTGTCATTGCCTGGAGTGCAGTCCCCAAGGGCCACATTTTGCAACCATTGTTGGCTCCTAGATAATAAAAAAAATAATGAGTTACATGATTTAAAAACAAAACACCTAAAAAAGATGTGTCTGCTTTTCTTTTCTGTTTAGATTTAAGTCTAAGGAAATGCTTTTCACATCTATGTGACAGCAAGCATCAGGGAAGTTGTCCTGCTTTCCCCCACCTTGGGTGGCTGGTGCGAGTCTCGTTTAGGTATCTCAGCTAGGTAGCCTAATCCCTTCTCCCAGCCACTAAAGCTGTAAGAAAATACCTGTGTTATGAAGCTTGCTGTATAATCAAAGTAGCTGGCAGCGAGGCATTCCCAGATCCCAGGTCTTCAAAAAGCAGTCTGTGTTTGAAAAACCGAAATTAATTCAAAACAAAATTTTCTTGGGCTTCAAGAGCACATATACAGCGGGTCTGACAGAACCATCGGTCCTTTGTAAATTGAATTCTTGGAGGTTCACATAGCTCTAGAGGCTGAATTGCAACCAGTACATCTGTCATGCAGAGTCCAACTTTGACAAAACCAGTACATTCATAAAGGCTGGTTAGGATTTAGGTTTTTTCCTTCTATTCTTACTTTTGTCTGGATTGACTGCAGGAAAGAGTGACTGTTTTGACATGGAAGTCTGAGTGATTCCTAAGATGCCAAACACAATCTGCAAACACCAATTAAATCAATGAAGCTTTGCAAGTTGTGCCCGATGCAAAGGGAAGTCTACAATAAGTTTGCTCATCCAGACCTCGATCATACAATTTTACCAGCACAAATGGAAGCCTCCACAGACTTAGGATGTGCAGATGGTGCAGGCTGCGTAGCACTATCAGCCCCTAAAAATAGGCTGCAAGCTGTTTTGCGGTGGGACCCTGGAGCACGACTCCTTGGCAAGAGGGCTTGGAGCTAAACTCCCGAGAGCAGCGTTGGGCTGGTCATTTGGGTTGAAACAAATAGTGTATTGAAATTATCCCTCCCCGCTCCAGCAACATTTCAGGCAGTCTTGCTTTTATTTTTGTTTGTTTGTTTATTCATGTATTTAAAGGAGGAAGGTATTTCAGCGCTTGTGAAAAGCCGGTACCCGGTAGGACTGAGAACAGCCTGAGAGACGCTGGCAAGCACCGGGCATTTCCCTCACCCCGCCAAAGTACCCCAGGCATTCCTGACAATGCTCCTATTCCTCTCCTGTGCCCCTCCAGAGCAATGATTGAAAATTGTACCTCTGTGTTGATTTCTTGTTGTTGTTTTTTAAATATATAGCATGTATGTGTTTCAGTCTTTATTAGCCACCATTAAAAAGTAAATGAAACAAGAAACAACAAATGGAGCTTTTGTTTCAAGCAGAGCTGGGTTAAACAAACGGTCAATCCTTCAGCTGAAGAAAACAGAAAATATACAAAACTGCTTTAGAAAAAGGCGGGGGGGGGGGAAGCCCTAGACAGCAGGAAACAAAGAGTTATTCAGTTGATCAGGTGATAGACACAAATGAAGGGGACAAGGAGTGCAAGACCTTGTGTCGAACAGCATTTCATTTTAAATACCCCAGCTTAAGCCTGTTCAGTGGAAGGGAGTTTATGTTGAGAAAGGCAGGATGTATTACTGTGCTGATCTGCAGCGACAGGGCATAAAGAGCAGCAGTGTTTGATCACGCATTCACAGGTAATGTAACGTTTCCACTAGGAATTAAGCATAAAAATTTTTAGGTTTTTATAATGCAGAGGAGAGGGAGGCTTGTAACAAACAATAGTTTAGTGGATGTTTTCAGCTCAAAACAGCACACTAAAAAGATACATGGCAGTCTTATTGCTTTCTGGAGGTAAAGCAAAACCCCCATCTGCGCACAGATCTGTATGATCTGTGCCAACGTGCAGCCACCCACGACACAGAGCTGTAATAATTTTTAAAGCCTAAAAGACAACTATAAATGTTTAATTGAAAGCCATAGCAATGGTATTATTAATATGACTCCATCATTTGTATTGGTGTGCCCAGATGAAGTTGAGGACGTACACCATACACCATCAGGATGAGGAGCCATCTCTCCCATGAATTGTACATGCCAGAGGCTGCACAGAGGCTGAACAAAGAAACCGTCTTAGGAGCAGCCTGATGGAGATGCAGACTAACTCCACCCCTAGCTAAACTTTCAGAAAACCAAGCAATGGCCATGGGGAAGGCTGAAGGTTTGCAGAACCTGGCCTTTCTGTTTTGGTGTTCCCTCCCCTGTAAATGCAGGGGGGAAAAAAAGCAAGCACCTGAAAAGCAATTTTTTAAAAGTATGTGAATTACGTAAGACTTGCAGAATGATTCTGCAGACTTTCAAGGGTGATGTGCAGCAAGAGTACACAGGATGAATATTCTTTAATTAAAGCATTGTTTACGTGGTCCCTATCAAGTCAACGACAGGTTAGCTTCAGTGTTTCACAGATTTTAGAGTTGGTGGACACCCTGTAAACCAAAGTTTCTTCTCTGATGGGGATTGCATGATAGCAGACTGGGAAGAATGATGTGCAGGAGAGGAGGAACCCTGAGCCCATCCCTTCCGTTGACTCCTTCCCTGCCTGCAGATCAGCAAACAGCCAAACCGCGTGGCTTAGGCTTTGTCAAGGTTTTGCTGAGCAGCAGGGTGCAGGGATCTCTTGAGATATCCAGGCTAGCTCTGAAAGGCCTGAATGAAGTCCAGGAGTCATGTTATGGCATGCAAGATAATTGAGGACAAGATTTTTGCACAGGTATCATTGTTTCTAATGTCCAGGATACCAGTACAGGCATCTCTGTGTGGTACTGTGCCATAATGTCTCTAGAGATCCTGGAGATCCACAATTGTCCCTCCCTGCACTGGGAATCTTGGCCCTTAGGAGCCACCCAGTTCGCTGTGGGAGTTTCTGTTCCAGCACAGGAAGATGCACAAAGTGTCTTCTCCTTCTGCCGTGACTATCACAAGCCGTGAAATACATCTCAACACCATGGTTTTAGATCTATAAAGGAACAGCTGAAGCCAGAAGCATGGTGACCACAGAAAAAGAGCCTCCACGTCAAACATGGATGGTAACATCCAGCTGTAGTAGTTCAGAGAAGAGATGTGAGGACCAAGGAAGCACCTGGAGAACCTGGCTGCTTTGGGTTTTGTTTTTTCCGTGATTGCTAAGCTGGCTTCTGGATCACCAGAAGTATTTTCTGCCACTCATGTGTTAAACTTTCTACGTTTATTGCTGAATTATTTGAGCTGGCATTTGACTTCCCACTGCAGTGTTTTTAAAGAATTTATTTGGCTAATCAAAATCATATGCTAAAAAAAAGAAACAAGCTAAAATACACCATGAGGGCTGGAGGAGAGGATGGCAGACCGAAATAGAGTGAAATCCAACAAACTACATTTAAGCTTGGTTTTAGGCATGTAAATAGTAATACTGACTTCAGCTGAGCTGTTGTCACGATGACAGCTAGCTGACACAGAGGCTTAATGGGTTTGTCATCCAGATAGAGAGAGAAGAGATCCCAAAGGTGGATGTGTCTGGTGACCGTGAAGAAGCTAGAAAGTTTTCTGCTCCAAGAATGGAGTCAGAACCGTGCAATAGGCATATATAAAAATTAGGGCAAAATTTTGCCCCAAAAGAAGTATTGGCAACCCTTATATGAGGTACAGATTATGTTTCTTTGGAAGACTCAATTTGTATTTATCTTTGCCTTTTAAAATAAGGTGCAGACTATTTCTTTTCTAGTCTAAAAAAGACCAGTGTATTTCCCTAGGTATGTCCCTGCTTTCCTCTCTGAAGATTTCCATTTATAGTTTCTGAAATATTGGCAAGTACACAGAAGATGTAGGCAGTGCTATTGCAAAACCCAGCACATGTCATCACCAAGCGATTGCCGTACAGGAGCCTTAAATTAGAATTATAACTGGCTTGGTAGCAGTTGAGCTGAATACTTGATTTCTTCAGCTGGTTGGCCAGTCCAACAAAATAACAGAAAATGTATCTGAGGTAAACAAAAGAAAGGGGTTTCCCAACTGAAATGAAATCCAAAATGAAGATAATTTAATTATTTTTTTTGTTCCTCAGCCCAAGCCGAATTATTTTTTTATGGAATAGAAAAAATAAATTTTATAATGTTAATTTTCTTCTTCCCACCAGTGACTTTAAAAAGTTTTTCTTGATTAAACATTTTGACTTCTGACTCACTAAAAATTTGCTCTTTGATTGAAATGCTTTCTTGAATTTGTGAACAGATTTGTTTGGCATGAGGTGTATTTTTAAGGAAAAAGAATTGCTGCAGGAAATTTGCCCTGTTCACTAGCGTTACTACAGTCCTTTCTGCTTCCCTGGACACTAGTTATTTGTTTCCACTTTACTTTGTTTTCTTTAGGGAGAAAGTGGAGGTGATTCAAGTCTTTTTTAATACAATAATTACAGTTTTAAGCAGTGAGCAAAATGATTTAGTATGTCACTATGTTCAGGTGCCTATACACTCATGTACGTTGCTGGACTGGCTGGGTTCTGGCATTAGCTTCTGGACCCATCATCTATGAAATCAGGCCAAGTTTCGATCAGATCATCTTAGGGCAGTTAAGATTTCCAACCTGTGCTATTAGATGATGAACCTGCAATACTTCAGGCACTCATTTATTTAGATTAGAAACTTTAGCACAGCAGCATATCCCATAACCAACACAAAAAGTTGGATACTCTGATAAGCTGATGTTTCAATTAATTGTTCTGTGAATGAAGAAGGCAGCAGTATGTGCAGGTACGTAATAGTAGCTCTCAGAAAAGGTAATTTATAGAAATGCTTCTTTGCTACTGCTTCCACAGCTTGAGAGCAGAATGAGGGCATTCAATTTGATATGAAAATAAAACCTTACAAGAGGTGTTCTAAACGTGAGAGTGTGACAGGTGAAAGAACTGTTTGGGAGTAGTGGCATTATCCTGCTCTCTTGCTTTACTACAGCTTGCCTAGACATAAATAAGGTTGAAAAGTGCTCGTTTTTCTTCTTCTAGAATATAAAATGTCTAACAGAAGTGGAAGACAGTTTTTGGGAGAAGTGTTGTCCTGTTTTCAGCGCTGATTGAATGTAGATCTATTGTCATGTGTTAGAGACTTGGGTTGTTTCATTAGCTTCCTGGGCAATAAATACAATTTTAATATGAGGAACGTGTGACATCATGTAGCCTACATTTCAAAGAAGTGTTTTAGCTGTTGAGGAAGCAGCAGCAACTTTATTCTTTGACTTCTTAATAGCACTCCATAATCTGTTTAAGTCCTTCTCCTTCACTTGTGACTATGGTTATTTAAGAAAAACAAGCTTTATGCAATTTAATATAAAACCTGTGCCTGAATTATCCAATAGGTGGATAATTCACTGGTGTTTTAAATTTGAGAGCAAAACTAGTATTTTCCAAACTGTGATTTCCATGAGTTAGACCTCTGGTATCTTGAGGCCACGGCTCTGAGCAAAGGATGAGGTTGTTACAGAGGGCTTGACAAGAGCTGCAAGGTTGGGACGGGGCGAGGGGCTCAGGAGCGCTCTCAAATCCTGCTCACGGATGGCTGCTGCTGGGATGGCCAGTGCGTGAGGACGATGTCTTTGCCAAGGAATTGTGTTCAGCACAACCCAGAGTGGGAGAGAGGGTGAAGGAAACCATGGGACTTAGGAACTGTTTTCAGACCCCGAAAGCAGACTGCGGTTTGAGACAATAATATTATTCAGGAATGTGAATAGGAAATTGTTCCTGCCTTTATATAGATCCACACCCCCACTGCATGAGGTGCTGAGTGGTAGAACAAGTGATGTTTGGCCACGTACTTAACCTGTTCACTGCTGGTTTCGTTTCATGACAACCCCATGGTGCTGTGGAGATGTTATGACACGGAGGCTGAAGTTATGTTGGGGTGTGAAAAACCCCATGGATGACTGTCCTGGTTTCAGCAGGGATGGAGTTAATTTTCTTCTCAGTAGCTGGTGTGTTTTGGATTTTGTGTGTGAAGAATGTTGATAAAAACATTCTGGTGATACGAGTTGTTGTTAATGAGACCAAGGACACTGTTTGGCTTTCCAAGTCTCGTTAAGGTCGCGTTAACGTGCAGATGCGGGAAGCTGGGCAAAAGACAGACAGAATAATTGATCCAAACTGGCCAAAGAGAGTATTCCATGCCATAAACGTCATGCTCAGTATATAAGTGGGGGTTGCCCATGGGAGGGGGCATCATTTTCAGTTATTCCTTTTCTTGTCGGGTATCCGTTTGGGCACGCTTGGCATCCTTTTCTTCTCTCTTGCTTGCTGGCATTGTTCCCTCTACCTTGCTAGCTTGCTCTCCCCCCTTTTTTTGCTTGCTGCTCGGTGTTGTTCCTGTGATCACTGCTCAGGACGGGCTGCGTCGGTCATTCGGACATCGGGTGGTGAGAAATTGTACATTGTTCATTTTGTAAATTTTGTATATATTAATATCCTTATATCCTGTTAGCTTTGTAGTTTTTAGTATTTTTAGTAAACTGTTCTTATCTCAACCCACGAGTTTTCCTTTCTTCCCAGTTTCTCTCCCCTGTCCCACTAGGTAGGGGGAGGGTGAATAAGAAACTGTGTGGTGATCCAGGCTAAACCACCACAATGACCCTCAAGGTGCCATGAGCAGACCAGCACTGATGCACGGGGCATGCATCATGCCTTCTCAGAGGTTTTAGCGGTGCTAAGCATACCTTTTGTGCCTGGCTGAGAGTCACACAGACACTTTCCCTAGCAGCCCTGGCTGCACGCTTGCAGGCGCGTGTTGTGTGTCTGGGTATCTCTTTTTGCTTGTCTTGTGGCACTGCTTTCGGGGCTGTCACTCTGGCTCTGTGATCACATGCTCCCCAAACCATTCCTCAGCCTTTCAGACCTTAGAAACCCAAGGCTTTGCTGTAATGTAGAGATTTTATTTGCATTTTATGTAGGAATGGAGGATTTTTCTGAAGTAGCTGTACCAATTCAACCTCTCATGTGAATGCAGTAACACTCGGTAGGTGCAGGATCTGTTCAACTTTATGGCAGTAGGAGAGAGGGCTCATTTGGATCTCATATGTGCATAATCAGCTCCTGCTTGTGGGCTGCTTGATTAGGCATGATCTTGAGTCATTACTATGTCCACTTAGTGCTTCTGAACTGAAGCTCTATGGACATGTGTGGCAATCTCAGTCCTGTGTATCCACTGGATAAATATATATTTAACCTCTCCAAATGCAGAGTGTGGTGTGCCAGGGATGCTTAGTGGCACTTGCTCCAGAGGTGGCCTTCCCAATGCTCCTCTCCATCCAAAGTGGTATGGAGCAGCCCCTTGGGACAAGCTGGTCATTGTGTGATTGCACTGATGGGACAACCTAAGCAGGAGCATCCTGGTGAGAAGGATACCTGCTGCTGGCTGCAGCTGGCATGGTGTGATGGGGGAAAGGCTGAGTTTGGGAAGCTGCCAGGAATGGATGGGGCACCGGGAAAGGAGGTTGCTGCAACCACCAGCTCCAGCCTTGGGGAAGGATAGGTCTTCAGTCTCCATCCAGCTGTCCCCACTTCTCGCCCTTCCCCGTCCTCAGCCCATTTTTCCACTTGCTGAAAATATATTTGTTCTTCCTTTCACCTTTACCAGTGGTTGTTGGGGGAGGGAGGCTGGTATTTTGTTTTTAATTCCTCCAGGAGCTCAGTCCTCATTGACACTTGCCAGGTCTGAGCTGTTAAAGCGGAGACGTTTTGAGCTGAGTGCAGAAATGTCTGCGGGGGGAAAACCAGAGCTGGTTGGTTTTGCTTTAAAAATAAAATAAAGGTCCCACTAAAATTCACCCATGGGCCAAGGAACAAACATGATAAATTGCAGCCCAGAGGGTAATTCTTCTGGAAAGGTAAAATCATCTAAAAATAGCACCTTAGAATGAAAGTGCTTCATTGACAATAACTACAGTGTTGCTACGGTGATGCTGGAAAAAAATGATCGTTGATACTTAGACTGCCACAGAACTGCTCCCCCGCCCTCCCATGGCATGAATCAACTGCTAGTATTAAAATTACAGACAAATTTTGTGTTATATTTTGTCGTAGTTCAGCCCCGATCGGACCAGACTACGCAGTCTCTCTCTCACTCCCCCCACCTTCCGAGAGAACAGGGAGAGAAAATATAAGGAAAAACGGCTCGAGGTTTGAGATAAGGACAGGGAGAAATCCTTAAAGTTACCGTCACGGGCAAAACAGACTCGACTTGGGGAAAACTATTCATTTATTACTACAAACAGCAGGATAATGAGACAGAGAACAAGATAACCTCCATCCACCCCTCCCTCTTCCCGAGCTTAACATTATCTCTACTACCTTCCCCTCCTGAGCGGCACAGGGGGGAAGAGGGAATGGGGGTTGCAGTCAGTTCATCATACGTTGTTTCACACCGCTGCTTCATGGTCGGGGGAAGAACTCCTCACATTCCTCCCCTGCTCCATTGTGGGGTCCCTCCCACGGGCCACAGTCCTTTGTGGAACTGCTCCGGCGTGGGTCATCTCTTCCACGGGTGCAGTCTCTCCAGAACAGCTGTCCCAGCGGGCCCTCCACGGGCCACAGCTGCCTTCAGGCATCCACCTCCCCCGGTATGGGGTCCTTCATGGGCTCCAAGTGGATCTCTGCTCCTCCGTGGACCTCCATGGGCTGCAGGGGGACAACCTGCTCCACCATGGTCGTCACCACAGGCTGCAGGGGAATCTTGGCCAGGAGCCGCATTACTCCTCCCCCTCCTTCTGAACTGACCTTGGCGTCTGCAGCCGTTCCTCACAACAGGCTGGTAGATGTCTCTCAGGATCTTTTTTTGCATCTCATTCACTTCTCATCTCCTCTCCACTTCTTGCAGCCGGGCTGGACCGAGTCGGGCCCAGTCGGCTGCCTGGCGAGAGGCCAGAGGGTGAGGCCTGCAAGGCCCATGAGGCCTGCGCCTCCCCCTCTGCGCTTCTGCCCCTGCTCAGCTTCTTCACATCTTCTCTCCTCTCTCCTTTTTTTTTCTGTTTTCCCATTCTTAAATACGTTATCGCAGAGGCGTTATCACGGGACATTCTGCTACCAATTGGCTCGGCCTTGGCTAGCAGCGGGTCCGCCCTAGGCCCGGCCGAGTCCACTGAACAAAGGGGAGCGACTTCTAGCAGTTTCCTACAGAAGCTACCACCTTAGGCCCCCCCTCACTAACAAAACCAGAACATATTTCAATATTTTCCTTGTCTGAATGCTTTTCTGTTCTGTTGCACGTCCCACAGGCAAATGAAACACCATCAGAGAGAGACATTGAGAGAAAGTTTATTGGTCAGCTTGGTGTGATCTATCTGCGTTTTGTCTCAACGGCAACTTGATGCTATTTCTTTTTATCAGAGCAGCTTGCTTCAAGAGCGGGGAGTCGGCGGTCAGAATAAGACCCAAAGATAATAGCTTGATGGGATTGCTCACAGCTTTATAAAATTTTTTTAGCCTGCAGCGAGTAAAAGACACAGCACTAGTGAAATCCAGAGCCTTTTGTTTTGACAAGTTTCAAGTTAAACACCTCCCAAGGTACATGCTCTCCTGCTTTGTGAGGATTAGGAGAAATGAGAAAGTTGAAAGTCCAAATTTCTTTTAAGAAAACATAGTTTGGCAATAAAGAGTTTTTCTTTCAGCGTACACATACCGACAACAGAAAAGCTGGGTAATACTCTCTTGGTATACTCAGCCCATTCAGGCCCAGTTTGGGGGATTTGAAATGCAACACGGCTTCAAAACATGTGGCTCTGCAGAGACTATTTGCAGGCAAGTAAAGCTTCACAATCTTTTGTGTAGCAGCTGAAACCTACTTAACCGTCTGCCTTAGGTAAAACTGGTAAATGGCTCTGTTTATACAGCAGCTGCATCTCAAATGTGATCCGTACAGCTGGCAGCAGACCACTTGCAATGTAGATGATATTTTAATTTCCCCGTCAAATGCTGTCTGTAATTTGTGGGGCTTTCCTTAGACAAGTAAAGTGATATTAAAGCACACAGCAGGTACTGTATGATATTTTCTGCCTTCCTTGAGGAGCTTGGAGTATGCCAGTTACACTGTAGACAATGTTGTATGAATGTGAAAGAAAAATATATCCATGTGTTCTTAAAATTAAGTTTAATTTCTAGCTGCGTATAGAGTCTCTGACTTTCTCCATGTTGATGTTGGGCTAGAGCCATCAGTATGCAAAAAGTCACTTCTATATGCCACCTTACCTTTACCTAAAGAAGACAGAGCATCAAAGTCAGTCTCATGGGTTCAAGAAATGGTACAATTAGACTTAAAGAGGATTTGTAGCCCTCTGAAGCTAGGAATTAAATTTTATTAAGAGTAATTTTAAGAATGGTTGACTGACAGTGTGGGAGGATGGAGTGTTAGACGGCAAAGGAGCATGGTTTTCTTAACTGGCTTTCTCTGTCTTTGCTCCAAGACAATTACTGGGCCAAATTGCATTGAATTTGGAGGAGATAGAGGCATCTGAGACTTTGTCAAGTTACATAATCTTTTAAAACAGTGACTCAAACTCTGGTTTTGCTAGCTGGAAGATTTAGCGCTCTCCTTTGTAGCTGGTATTCCAGGAAGAATAAGAAAGTACAGGAAAGAGAGGCTAGGTTTAGTTTTTCGTGCTGTACGCAGGAAGATAATGATGGGTTCTTACCGTGCTGAGGTGCTGAGTGAAAGGATTCAAGTCACAAGAGCATTATAGGAAACTTACAAAGAATTTCATAATGCTTTCCTCTATGCTATTTATATATAGCATATTGCTTTTGTTCAGCTTCACACAGCATTCGGGTACGAAAGGCTGTGTTTAGAAGGTATTGTGATTAAGGTTTAAAGTGATGCTGATCTGTGCTTGCTGAAAGTAATGAAAGACTTCCTCTGACTTAAGCAAGCTTCAGATCAGGCTTACAAGGCAGGAAGCTCAGACACGAGACCTCCCTCATACATCCTAATGCTCCCACACAGATCGCCCCAGCTGATACCGCTGGTAACGGAGAGCGGAATTTGCACTTCTGAATGTCATTCAGTGCAGGTCTGTTTTGCCGCCTGCCGATGCATGGAGAGAAACAGTACACCAGGGGACAGCAAAATTTGGCACAGCTGCCAAGATGGGATGCAGAAGCTGGGAGTTGCGGTGTCCTGTCCAAGAAAGCGGTTTCCTCTTCCAACAGGATCTGAAGTTCAACGGGAGCCTTGCACAGAGGCAGGATGCTGCCAGGCAGCTGCTGGGTGCCTCTTTGAGAGGCTGCTTCTTCCAGCCACCTCTGAGATCCTGTTGGTCTGTACAATGCCTGATTTTGGAAGCGGTGAAGCATGTCCATCACTCTCCTGTGCTCCACTTGCTTTGATTACAGCCCTCTTTGTAGGTCTGAAATGGAACGGGATCAATAGCTTTGATCAATAGCTTTGAGTACTGAAAACCAGCATTTTAAAGGGCTGTTAATTCTTGAAGAGCTGATCACTTACACAAAGATGTAAAGGTGTCTGCCATGGTGGACCAAACTATGTCCTCCATGTCAAAACTGGACAGATCATGAAATGGCAGGTTTGCTGACTGTTGCAAATACATCAAAAGAAAGGTCACAGTGGAAACTTTTTTCCTGACTGGAAGCTTAGTTCGTATTAGAGGTTGTGCTGATGGGAGGTAACATGTAGATGCTGGAGGAGTCAGATTCCTGAAGCAGCTTCAGGTGGGGTTAACCGATCCAGCTCGTTATTTGCAATTCATTTTATAGGGTCTGTCTTTTCAGTGTACAGGTAATGTAAGATGGTCTGTCATTTTACTAAGGGGCCACAGTTACAGTCTCCTGGAATCATTGTCTTGATGTGGGTTAGAGTTGCTGAATAATTTGAGTGTGTGTGAAAAAGAAAGAGATTCTACAAATAAATCATTCGACCTTTCTGTTCTGGAGAAAGCACATGCTTAAGGAAAAGTAGGTATCTAGGATCTGCTTATTTTACCTCTGGCTGAGCAATGGGTCTGAATACATGCTGTGTAATGTTCGGTCTCTTGGGGATCCCTTCTAAGTATGTTAAACAACCATCTACATATTTCTCCTCCTTCCTTTAATGACTTACTGACTTTTATCAATGTATATCATTCCTTCCTCTTCTGCTTAAGTGACTTTGCTTAGCAAATGACTGCCCTATGATGGCCTCTTAGTTCTCCTTAGCAGGCTTTGAAATTAAACATTTGCTCAAAAATTTGTAGAAGGTACTGTGGTGTTAGCTCGAAGCTGAAAAAAGTTTGTCCATGCTTGGATGAATATATCTGAAGGAAAAGTAACTCATAGAGGGATCGATCTGTGATTGCTTCCAGGAAATGGGCAACAGAGGCCTTTTGTGAGTACAAGCCACTGAAGAGTTAACTCCAAGCTTTCATAGTATTTTTCTAAATAGGGCTAGAGGCTAAAAACAGGGTCAGATACTTGAAGGGAAGATGCGAAATGGCACGTGAAATTAATTTCTCCATGGAAGGCTAGCATATAATCTGTGTTCTGTTTTAAGACTCAGAGAAGTCCTTTTTGCTGGTAGGCTACCTCTTCTGGAAGATTTTCCCTCTTTTGTAGAGTCAGTGATGGCAGCCCTGCGTATACAGCACATACATATAAAGCATATGCCTGCCAGAGAGATATGCACTCACCCAGAAGTCCCTGTGTGACGGCATGTGTTTAGAACAGCACAGACCCCATTACCTGCAGTGGGTTGTGTCAATACATGCTCCACCGAAACACCTCCCCAGTCTAGCTGGAGAGACATCTTGAGCTCTTCCACCCACTCCAAAGCTGTGCCTGGGCATGGGGTAGCCCTGGTGTGGGCAGGGAAACAGAAGTGAAATGGGTGAAAGTTGAGCAGCTTTCACTGGGAAGGATGGATCTCAGCCTCAGTGAACGTACCTGCCTCCATTTCTGCGTCTACGTTATTCTCCACCCCATGTAGTTATAGCAAATAATGGCAGGTTGAGGGTAGGGGAAGGACAGTGAGGGCACGACCTAGCCTCCCTCTGCCCTGAAGAGGAAAGCTGATGGGCTTCTTCCCTTGAAAGACAGACCCTCACCAGCCCTGCGTTCCTGTCTCACTTCCTGCAGTAATTATCATGGCTGCTGTTAAGGGCCTGTAACATCCGGTGCATGACTTGCTGTGGCAGAATCATTGCATTTTATAACCACTGGGATTAAACTAATCTGTTGTGTTACTCTGAAAGCTCAAAAGGTAAGAGGGACCCTTTCATACATTTCAGCCTTTTTTTAATAGAGGTTATCTAAAACTTGTTTCTGGGCCTTGCTGTACACTGGTCTACAGTATATTAATGTGCCGTACTATGCTTATCCTGCGGTTAGTGGCGGTTGAGGAACGTGTAAACAGATGTCCTTGAGAGTGATCTCAGCTTTGGCCTGAAAAACAGTGACCTCTCAGAGTGAGATGCGGTTATGTTAGTTGCTGGTCTTTTAGCAGGTCCAGCCGCTGCAGCACCAGATAATTCCCAGGTGTGTGAAATATCATCCTGGTGTCTTGCGTTTCTGCAATTGAATTCGTGTAAGAGAGAGCTTCAAGTGGGCTGCAGACTGAGATTTTATCTTCTCTGCAGCATCAGCTCAGGTGATTTCTGAGTCCTCGACCGCACACAAAACCTGCCCTTCAGGATACAGCAGTGCTTAGGAGGTGGGGCAGCAGGCCCACCTGGCAATACATTCAGATATTCCTTTGCTGCCAGATGCTTACTGGCCCTCCCTGCAACAAGGGTCCTGCAAGGACCATCCCCCTCTCAAGCAATTATATTCTCATATTGCCTCAGGATCTTCTGCTGTGTGTGCCCAGAAAGACAAACAAGACCTCACCCTGTTGACTGCTGAAGAGCTACTTTGGGAAGCCCAGGAGATTAGGTGATTTTTTCCCCTGTAAGGCTTTGCTGTGTTTGGTGCTCTGTGTGATGTACCCATGAAGATGCACGATCTCAGGTAAAGTTTTGCAGGATGGCCACTCACAACCAGCTTCAGCCAAGCAAGGCAGCCGATCCCCTGAGTTAATTCAGCAGCAGAGGCTTATCTTTAGTGATCACATCCAGTGCAGGCTGCTCCATTGTTTTGAATGTGGCTTTTGCTTAATAAGAACACTGAATAGGAATATAGATACAGCTCTGGCTTTCAGTTGTAGCTTTGTAATTCTGTGTAAATCTCTCTAAATCTTACGCTCTGACTGAGATCCTGACAATTCATTAAGGCTACAAGCACATACTCTCATGGACAAGACAGAAAAGTTTTTGCTCTCATCTTTCTTCGGTGTATGTGTGTCTCTTTCTAGCTAATTGCACCAACAGAAGAGGCCATCTGCCCTCTTGGGTTAGGCTTTAGCTCTGAGTTTGGTGTCATCCCCGTTTCACTTCTCTCAGCCTTGAGCGCTGCTATTCTGTTGAAGGCAACTTTTCTAAACATAATCATCTTAGCTACCTTCCAGAGAAGAAAACAGCTTTCTCCGGAGCCCTCTTTTTGTCATTCTATCTCAGTGAAACTGACCTTATTCAAGCTTTTGGAGGCCACAGATCCACAGTTCAAAGCCCCATGGCATATGCAGTACGGTTAAATACCTGATTGTTGAGCAGAATTGACAGTGAATAATCCATGATCAGTCAAGACATCGGTTGGTCTTAGGTTGGATTCACGTCTCTCCCTTAGGTTCCTGGTGTTGGCCTGCTGGAGGTGGACTTCATCTCGGGAATGTCCCTTGAGCAGTAACTCATTTCCTACAGTGGAGCTGTATCTGGGAACATGGTGATCTTGACTTGACTGACAAGTCTGTGAATCAGTTTTGTGAGTTCAGCTTCAGAAATAACTGCTTTTAGTTCCTAGAATAAGAGCTCTGTTGTTGCTTGTCACGCTAGACCTGCTGTCCCCGCTCGAGTTATTGACCAACACAGTCAGCATCTTGAAGATTATGCATATTGTGGCCTGCGTTATTGTTCTTGCAGAGAGAAAACCTCTTTGTGTTCTGTAAGAATTCAGTGTGTTTGCATGTGTTTGTGTTGGTAGAGCACTTAAGGGGATTAGCAAAGGATCCTTTATCGTGGGTAGATAGCTAAAGGAAATATTTCTAGGAAGTAACTGTCTCCTTCATCTTTGTCATTTACCTTATACTGACACTTCTCAATTTTTTTTTTCAAAATAATGTAATTTACAAGAATTTTCTTAGCAAATCTGAGGATGAGTGTATACTTCTCTTTGGAGACTCTCCTGTTTCCTTAACACAAAAGCTCCCTTGACTCCTCTTGGTTCCATTGCTACTAAAACGTCACGGTCATCACTAACTTTAAGTTAAACGGGACTGCATGAAAAAATAAAAATCAGTCCCTCAGAACTTAGAAGAGGGTAGGATTAAAGATGCCTGGTAACCTTAGCACAGTCCCTCTGGGTGTTATAAAACAGACTTTGATTGTGTAGTTATATGTGGCCCCAGGGCTTTTCTAACTTGAGCCAAGCTAATGCGTAGCTCAGGATGACAGCCAGTGTGGCATGTGCTTCAGCTTTCCTTCCCTGTTGCTCCCAACATCCTTTCTTTACATAAGAGGTGTGAGCCCTGTTTGGCCACTGTTCTACACACGGGAGCATTTGCTACCATGCCTGTGGTGTTCCCAGAAGGTTGTAAGGGGAGGTTTCCTCCCAGTATGCTCTTTCACAGACATTAGGCTGAAAATGAAAGCAGCATATGGCATTATAAATTCTTTCTTGTCTACCATGGAGGCAATAGGGCATGTTTTTTTCATAAATAAAGCACAGCGCAAGCCTAACGTTTTGGGAAAGGTGTAGCTAACTATCCCAGTAACTGAAGGACGACTCCGTACTTATCCATCCTTAGCATTATTTTTCAGGGCCTAGAAACAGGCTTTCTTTGAAGCAAAAGTTGAAGGAGACAAGCTGGCTAGCCTTAAATCCCTCTGAAATGTCTGTTTGCTCAAGGCTAATGCTTGCGTATTAAGGACGTGAATGCTTGGTCTGCACAAGTTATGAGAAGATGTGATTTTGCTGTCACACCTTGCCAGCATGGAATGGAGCTTGCATGAGGAAGAGGTGGGCGATGAGACTGCTCTCAGCCATGCCTCACGGCAGATCCACTGCTGGAGATGGGCAGCGTTGGTGGCTAGCAGGACATTTGGCACAGGAGAGGGTCTAGTCAGATGATGCTGGCTGTCCTTACTCTTGCATCTGGCTGTCAAAAAACACTCCATAAAGGAGCAGTAAAATACATGGACTGCTGCCTGACTGTGTGATCACTGCAGTATCAGAGGATCCTGTGTTCTGTTTTCTCGCGGGAGTGAACGCAGTTGTACGTATCACAGTGCAGGAAAAGCTGATCCCCTGCCCCAGGGTCTCAAGCTAAAGCCGTGATGAACCTGACCAGACCAGAATATTTGTTGTTGTCCTGAGCTTCTGTTGACTTAAGTGATTTAATTTCACTGCATTATCACTGAGAAGGGCTCAAGCGAGCCCTTCTCAAACAAATCAGTAACCAGTTTCAACAAAATTTCCTCAAGAAAGGTGCAAGCTTCATAAATATGTAATTCTCCATCCCCACTGCGTAGTTTGGGAAGATGGGAGCTATGAATTTGTATCTAGTGTGACACTATTTCTCAGTCTCCACCTCCGGTTTGTGGTGGCACTTTGGATAACATAGCTTTCCTCAAGGACTTTTCAGCTTTTAAAGGGAGTAGCAGTAGAAGAACACAGTAGTCTGGGAGCTACTGCTTTTTATGTGACATCAAGTAGCATGTACTACACGGCAGGGTTCTCTGGAATTACATATTTGCCCTCAAAATGGGATAATTGCACTCTTGTGTGTTGAGAAACTGTAGCAGTCATATAAAGAGATGATGATGATGGTTCTGTAAGGGCCTTTAATGTTCTTAGCACACTGTGGGAAATTAAGTAACTTCTTCTATTACTTTTTTTAGCTGTTTCTTAAAAAGCAGAAGGCACAGTTCTGCCAAGCAGCTGCTTGATTTTCACAACAATTAAGCATAGGCTTAACGTTAGACATACACTTAAGTTGCATGGCTGCATCAAGATGATGAGCTAAGCTGGAGTCTGATATTTTCTCAAAAATGCCTGTAAATAAGACGACCTTTAACACGTGATCTGTTCAGGCCGCTAACTAAATCAGCTGAATGCCACTTCTTGGATGCGTGTTCTGAAGTAGACAGTGCTCGTAATGTCCACCCATACAAACAGCTCCCTTCTCTCTCCTGAATGAAAGGAGAAGCTTATTTCAGCTTGCAGGGTGATGCCAGTTGGAGTGCTGAATGTCTAAAATGGTTCTGTGTTACTGGATGGGCCTCTGATTTGCTTCTACATCAGTTGTGATGAAGAGAATTTACCTTTATGAAAAAGACTAAATGAAAATCTGCAGTTGCGCTTTGTGAGTGAGATTGAAAAGGAAGCCCAAAATAGCCAGGGACTGCATCTCTCCATGTAGTGGTCTGGATAAACGGGTACAGTTTAGTATTTAACTGGGGGGGGATGTACTGGTAGCAGTGAAAGAGCTTGTAAAATGTTTAGACTTGGTGTAATCTGCTAAATGATAATTTCCCAGCAAGGAAAAAATATAGCCATGCAAAATTTGACAGAATTTGTTGTTGTTGTTGTTCCGGGATTGTTTTTGTTGCCAAAAGTCCAGTTTGATCAGGAACTTTCTACACATTCTACTGTACCAGACTCAGATTATAGTAATATACATGGTTTTTTTTTTTTTTTAATTCTCTTGTTAACTAAAATGAGAAGAATTTCTCTGAATCTGCAAAGCAGCTTTAGCAATGGGCAAATGCTACTCCTGTCTCTGTAGGGAGAGAAGGACATCATGCAGGCATAATGCAGTGATGGGCGAGGGAAGATCAGATGGTGGGGTAGGAGGTTCACACCATCTGATACAGAGCTCAGCTCCTTGAGACTCCTGGCAGGAGTTTTTGAAGGAGTGGAGCAATATTCCTGGGTTCAGCGGCCATATCCTCCACTACTCCAGAGCCAGAAAGAAGGTACTGCTCTCCCTCCACATGTCCCCACCAGCCACCCAGGATGCTGACAGAGGCTGCCGGCACTGCATCCAGCCAGGACTGACTGTGCCGGCCTGGCAGCCTTGCAGCCAGAGGTGGAGGTCTCTTGGCAGGGGTCCGTAAGATGGCTCGTCACGGGATCCAGGATTCCACCCCCTCCAAATCCTGAGGCACTCTTCAGTGGAAGAATGAGTGTTTCATCCTCAGGGGACCCACCAAACCCACAAGCAATGAATAAATTGTTAGAGTGAAGGACAGAGGAGCAGTGGGTCAGGTCCTTTTTAGCTTTCTCTAAGGAGATTTTAAAGCTATGACCTAGTGCATAGCAGGTTCTAGTGGTAATAATGAAATTCGCTGTGCTTTGGATGATGTACATCACAACTTCTCAAACACACCGTGCCAGCACCTGCATTTCTTCCTGCCCGATAAGGGACCATGCTGTGTGGCTGGCCGTAATAATGGCAAGCTGTAAAGAACATTCAGAGAACAATCAGCACTGTCATGAATTGCTAGAGATGAGCCTCCAAGACATGGGATGGTTGTAAAAGTAGGGAGAGATGACAAAGGAACACGAGCCAGATCGACGGCTTCTGTAGAGCCTTAGTCTGCGTGTTGACTGTCCCAACAATTCCTCCCCAGGAGCAGGGGTTAGGTAACAAGGATGGTGCTGTTGATGTCCTCTCTGGATGTGTATATGAGGGAGGTCATGCAAATCGCATGGGAAGTCTAGTTCAGATGAGGTATCATTACAGCAGTCTATTACCACAGTGTGAAACAGGTTCTTGACTGGCATGAAATAGGATTCTTTGTAAAGGTTTCGCATCTAAAGCTCGATCTTACAATGGCATCCAAGTGAGTAAATGTGGGACTGTACCTAGCGTGAAGGCTTACCTGCACTGAACTAATTACAGGATCAATATTAAAACATGAATCACGGTTTTGTGTGATTTGTATCAAGAGCAACAGAAATAAATCAAACAGCGTGGAGTATTTAATCTTCTAAATGCTGGGAAAATGCATATTATTCTCCATGTCAAGCAGCAGCAGGATTTGCCAACTGCATTTTGTAGGAGGGGAGAACTGTGGCTAAGGGTTAACGTTACTTTCCCTGAACTGCAGGAGGAGTTGAACAGAGTGTCATTATTTCTAGGTGCTTTTTTTTTCTTTTTAAATTAAAATCCTGAAATGTGTGTACCATGTGCACGTTCTGACCTTGGTGGGAGGCAGCCAGGATGAGAGACTCCTTTTGTACCAACAGCATTGGGGTGCTTGCCATCCCAGTGCCTGGATATAAACAGGGAGCGTGCCTCTAGGCTGTCAGTTCTGCTCATTTGGTTTCTTTATCTTTGTGCTCACATGGTAACCCTCACTTTTGTTTCATGTATTTGTTTATTTGCCTTTAACTGTCCATATTATGGTGGCTCCCGCCACCTAGTCCTTGGAACATCCCATGTGGCATCTTCTGCTGAAGAACTCTACCCTGGGAGTTCTTCCTGCATAGGTTCTCCAAAAACCTGTGAGGAGGTGAAAAAAAAAGTTAATTTCTCTCATTTGACTTGTCACAGGACATATTTACCAGACATTGAGTCGTGTTCCATGTACCTTCAGCCTGGAGGAGAAAGCTGCCTTCCAGGCAATGTTGCGTGAGGGTCTCTTTCAAGAAGCTTCATGGAAACTTCTGAAGCTCACCATGCTGGACAGTGCAGAGGGCTTAACACTGACTCTCCGCACTTACCCTGGCGTATGACTGAGGCCTCATTCTCACAAAAATTCAGAGTTATGTTTGCATTGTTGTTGAAAGCACCCCTAGAATGAATATGCATCCTTTGTGCTCACAGTATCCAAGAGGGATGTCAGGTAACAGGATGACATTTATGAAACTGGGCATTATTTAGTGATGCTAATGATATTAGTGGGGTCTCAGTTATCTGGTGCCCTCTGAGCAGGACTGCTTATTGGAAGAGTTTTGCACATATATCCTAGACTTCTGTGCTTGTGTCTTGCTTTGCTTCTAATTGCATAAACAAGAGTTATGACATGGAAGTCGCTGGCATTGTTGGCTAATTGAGAGTTAATTAAAAGGGACATGAGGTACTAATTTTTCAGGATGAAAAGGAAAGACTGGGATGGAGGGGAGTCTCTAAAGCAATGCTATTTTATCTAATACCAGCTATGTGAAACGTATCCAAAAAGCATTGATTTTTCCATTGGAGGTTTTATTTTGTTCACCTCATTTACCTAAGTACTCTTAAAGGTAAAGACTTGGTAAATTGACTTTGGATAATAAATCACTGGCATGTCTAATCTATGGTATGCCAGGGTTAACTGGCTGGAACTGGGAAGTATCTCCATTCTGCTTCTGCAGCTTCCCTGACATCATTCAAAGCAGCGTGATTGGCACTGACTTACAACCTGCATTACTCATGTGGGCCTATAAATCGTGCTGTTCCTATCCTCAATTCCTCACCAGTCATCCAAGAATATCTCCAAACTCCTCCTCCTCCACCCGTGTCCTCGGCTGCTGAAATACCTGGGCATAGCAGTGGAAAGCACTTATGCATTCCTGGCATAGAAAAGTTCCTCCCAGGACTGCTGGAGAACCTTGCTAGACGGAGAGAGGTTATCAGAGCCTAAAGGCAGCCTTCAACTTGAGTTATTGTGAGACTAAATTGATTTTTTTTTTTTTTTTTTTGGTACATGAGGAAGGTTTATGTGTAGTCAGCTAAAGTCTTTGAGCTCTTTCTCTGCAGGTTCTGTGGGCCAGCCGTGCTGCAGATCGTTTCATCACTAATGCTGATGACTTGCTGAGAGCACTACTTGCTCTATGCTTTGGGCAAATAACTCCACCATACCAGAAAATTCAGTGCATTAGAATGCATGAGATTTATAAAGGCTTTGATGAAAAGGTTAAAATGAGGGGCAACATCAACTATTTTCCATACTGAAAACCCAAAGACCACAAAAGCTTTTAAACTCAAAAGCGTATCAGAGTATAAACCAAAACATTTTGCTTTTTAGAGCAGAGCGAACGCAAAGTTTGGGATGTAACAGTGAGCAAAGAGAGCAGGGCTTCTTTCTCTGGCCCTGAGATGAACTGCCGTGGCACACATTGCTTCCCAGCAACTCACCCTTCTCACCTCCAGCCCGGGTTGGCTGTAGCCAAACCGTCCAGATGGCCCAGGTCGGGGCAAACCCTTGAACCGTGCTCGGGGACTGTCTAGGAGTGGGCTGCGTGGCGCCTGGCAGAGCACTGACCACCGGAATGGGCAAGGCAGACCAGTGCTGAGGCGCAGGGATGAGTTTGTCCAGCTTGATCGGTCTAGAGAGTAACTTTGGGCATGAATCGCTTTCAGCTAAAAAAGGGCTGGCATATCAATGTACTGAATTAGGCAGCTTCATCAAGTGGTTTTGGTATTTATCCCATTTTAGTATGACTGCACAGTATATGAAATATTAGTGGCGAAGTAACCTTTCCACCACTGTCTCGGAAGAAAGAACAGAGCAGGAGAAACCTTTTCAATTACCCCAATCTTTGCTAAGCTGTTGGATCAGTTTAATCTAAGAAACTCATCCTGTCAGCCAACTGAGAGCATAGAGGTAATAACAAGAAGACCACGAAGGGATGTTCAAGGTAGCTGCTAAGTGGATGAAACCTAACGTGGAGTCACAGTTACAAGAGGGGAAGCATGGTGAAGGTCTGTTTTAATTTCAGCACTCAAATATGGTGCTAATGGGCAACATTATAAATCTTTCTTAGAGTTAGGTTTTTTCATTACGTTTTTAATGAAATACTGATTACCCTGTGCGAATTGACATGAGCCCTGAGCAGACAGAAGCGAATAAAAAGAATCTGGCAGCTGGCTGCTGCTGTGCGTTGATGCGTCCAGTCTTTCCTTACTGCTCATCGAACACAGGCTGGTGGGACACCACAAATGAAGAGAAGTGGTGGCAATATTGCAGGGTCTGTTCCATGGATTTCACTATTGAAGGTGTCTGTCATCTTTTCCCTTTCTTTCTCTTCTTTTTGCAAATTAATTGAGCTAATTTCTAATACCTGCTTCACTTACATTTTTGTTTGCTGACTTGTCTGGGCAAGCAATGGTTTTAGGCAGCCAAGTAAAATAGAGTTGTCCTCAAGTCAACTGTTGGTGAATAGATTTTGTATCTGGCTCGGTGGGTTTTCCTGATAATTTTTCAAGCTTAGTTCCTGTTTATGTCTATAGGAGTTCTCTGCTTGCTTCCAAGGACAGGATTTTGTGCAAACTTAACATTTATGTTTAAGATAATCAGTATTTTGTATTTATGGTATGTCTACAGCTGAAATGCAAGTACTGGATGAAATATTTCTATTTAATTCTGAGGATAGGCGCCTCAGGGTTTCAGCAAGATTGACCTTTCAATTGGACCCCTAGTCCTTAAGATTAACTGTCAATTAAGTGGTTGCTTTGGTTTTAAATTAAGATTTTCATCCTAGGCACATAAGCCCAAGTTTCATCTTGAATCATCTTAACCTGACTTTCAGGAAGTCAAGTTAAAAGCTCAGTGCTTGCTGAAAATTAAGCTACTTTAATTTAGCTAAAGTTGATTTTTGATGGTTTGTTATCCACTTTAAAATATATAGGCCATTATCTCTTGCAGTGTAAACACTGTGGAAAATGTCACATTTAATAAAAACTGTGACTTCATTCTCAGCCTTATTTTAAATTAGTTTCATTATTTTACTCAATATATTATTTATTCATGCATTCAAATATATTTATTCAGTGAAGGCAGAGATATTTTGATTAATTCAAAGACTAAATGCTCTGTACTTCTCATGCAGATTGCCGAAAAACCAAAAAAAAAAAAGGTAAAACTCTCTTTGTACTCAGAGGGCTAAATGAATCATCAGAATGTAATGAATGCCGCTGCTTGTGCGCAGTCGAGTGAGGATTCGTGTTATCATGAATCTCTCTCTGTGGCTTTTATTATTATAGCAAAAATAAAATGCGGCACGTGGGTTATATATCTGCTCAATGCTTATTTACAGACCCCATTTAAATGGGCAGTAGAGTAAGTGGTCTACGTGGTCAGATGAGCCATGCCAGTTACTCAGTTAGGTATCGTGGGATGACTCCAGTATTTCTTTGCTATTATTTCTGTGTTTCTACCAGCTTTGCCTTTTTCAATTGAGATTTAATAATTAAAAAAAAAAAACACCAAAACCAACCTGCAAAACAAGAGGGACTTTCAAAAAGCACTTGCCATAATATTAATTAATTTCCCACTGAAGTGGGGAGCTAATCCCATTGACCTGACTTTGGTGAGCAGATCTCAGGCCAATACTCAGCACTTTTAAGCACACAGAGCTGCAACGTGTTGTAAAGTTTGCGCTGCTTGACAGTACATCTAGGCTTCGGGAGTTTAAGCAGGGTAAGACATTAAAGGACCTTTGGACCAGGCCTGTTATTTTCAGCTAAAATCACTGACAAAATTTCCATGGACTCAATTTAGCTTAGGAGGAAAAGCCTGGTGAATGTGGTTTCTTTTGGTTTCAATACATATTTAGGGCAATACATGTACCTTCTGTCCCCTCAGTGCTGCAGCTGAGAATCCACCCAAACCCAGGCATTCATTGGCCTCTTTGCATGGGTCCCAGACAGAAACCCGATTGGCCATGACTGACCCGGGTCTGGTGGCGAGGGTGACACTGAGAGTGTAGCAACCACGGGCTCTTCAGCTCTGCATGGGTGAGCCAGAGTCAAAGTCTGGATGCCCAGGGGCTAGGAGACTTCATTTTGTACCACCTTGATCCTTCTGCCTCCTCCATCCATTCTGTGATTCCTGATTGAAAGGGACAAGCTGGTATCGCATTGCAGAGAAATTTGGTTAGGTGATTCCCCATCTGGTGGACCTGACTACACATCAGGTCTGTGGCATGTGCACCAAATACCTCCACACCACCTTCTGTAACACAGGTTGCCAGTCATGTCTCTGGTGTGAGGCCCGGTTGCGTACCAGCCTGCATGCCTGAAAGGCTGGCAATTTTTATCGGACCCTCTTTGTAGATACGGCTGGAAAAGGATCCAAGGTCATGGAAAACCAGTGCCTCTTTGCTATGCAGTGTTGTGCAGACAGACTGACAGTGGCATAGGCCAGGCATTTTCCTGAGCAACTTCCAGAAAACAGCCTTTCCAATTGCAGGGCAAAAATTTCCCCCTCAGATCTCTGCACCCATCTTTCTCTCTCATGTTATAGTCGGTCCCCAGGAGGAATTTCCATTGACATTAACTGATCCTCAGTGCATTATGGATCCAAAAGCAGAAATTTTGTGCTCAGATTGCCACATTCTATGTAGACACCAAAAAATTACAACCTGCCTCAACCTTGTACAAACCTCTGGTAGAACCAGTGGGGTTTTTGTTCTGGGTCTCCACAGATCAGGCCCTTAAACACCATTCTGAAGGTTCCAGCACCCTTGTGGATCCCTAGGCCTGCCATCGTACAGACATGCTGTAGTTCATCTGAACCATGAAGTGCAAAGCGGGTGATTTTTTTTCATCAAGGTCCAAATTAGAATATTGCAATAAGAGCATTTTCACTTTCACTTATAATACGTGTATTTCTGGATTGCATTAACAAGATTATGCATTACACTAAATAGTTTTTAACATATGAAATGCGACACGGCAGTAGCTGTCTGTCTGTCTAATAATAGACTCCATGAGCTATATCAGTATGTTGAAAGTATCCATCTGTCTGCCAAGGCATGTCCTTCACATGGGATTTGCCCAAAGTAAGAACTTTCTGTTCCAAAAATACGGTTACAGAAATTGAATTGTTACGGAGAGCATGAAATAGTGCCTTGGCATGAACTTCCCCTTGGCTTCTCGTAACTGAAGAGGCAGAAAGCATGACCTGCAAGGTTGGGAAAATGTCTTCAGGTCAGAACTTACCAAACCTGAATGTCTCTGTTATGTTCCTCGAAGCGAGAGAGGCTAAAACGAACACCAGCACTGCGGGAGGCACCTGCAGAGCACTGTCAGTCTGTTGATCCAGACATCAAATTCTCTCATCTGTTTGCAGTCCTCCGTCACATCACCACATAAACTTTCTGGACTGGACTCATGCTTAGGATATCAAAATCCTTGCCCTTGTCATTTTTTAATTCCTCCTGTGTGAAAACTCTGATGTAAAACTTAATAATAAAATCAGTGGGCAGCTCTTCTAATAATATAGATCTCACTCATGTTAGCGGGTCATCTGCTCAGCCCTCAGCGGGGTGTGTTGCATCCTGCACAAATTCTCATAACTTTCTCAGGTGGATATTCTCATGGTAGCTACTGGACAATTCCTGTCCATTTGAGACTGATGAAACAGAGCAGCCCCGTAGAGGCATAGAGATTGGAAACATTTATAGATTTGTTTGTTTGTTTGTTTGTCTGTTTTTTCACAAAAGTCTGCTGTGCATTCCATCTTTACAAAAAGTGTTGCTTTTCTCTGAAACTGCTGTTGATGCACTAGCCCTAAGGCGTTTGAAAGAAAACCTTTCATACTTGGCCTTGCAATGAAAAGAACATTACCGTGAGGAGGCAAAGCATGGCAATGTTATTTGTCTAACAAATAACGTTCAAGGAACGTTCAAGGCCAGGCTGGATGAGGCTCTGAGCAACCTGATCTAGTTAGGGATGTCCCTGCTCCTTGCAGGGGGGTTGGACTAGATGACCTTTGAAGGTCCCTTCCAACCCTAACCATTCTGTGATTCTATGATTCTATATTCTCACTGTTGCTCATTTTCTTTGCCTTTTAATTTGGGTCTGCTCAGTTTCTGCATTACTTTTATTAATTATTGGAAGAGCACTTGCTGCTCTCAGATAGCAATCAGCCTTTCACGGCTCTGGACATCACACAAACACAGTGGAAGAAATTCTGAACTCCTTAAAGTCACTGGCAAGCTTGACATTAATTTTCATAAGGCCCATGATCCAAACTGTAGTATTCATGCAGTGAAATGTGGACACGGTAAAAAATTGTAATGTGCTTGATTCCAGCCTTGTCGATGGCAAAGACATTTTTCATTGAGCACTGAACTCAATGAGAAGATTGAGAAGTGTGATGCAGAAAGGGAAACACTGGCCTAGAAACTGGGAAACTTTTATTTTTGTTTTCTTGTTACTTTGGTAGATTTACTGTTTGCTGATCAGCTGAAGCTGATGTTAATGACGGGAGACTGGGACACTGTTGAGTGTCAAGTTGACTCTGCCACATGTTCAGCATGTCAGCATGACCAAGTTTCACATGTATTGAATGGCGATAAAATTTACATGCTTCACAGTGGGACTGAGAGTTTCTCATTGTGGAGACCACATATGCTTCTATACAGACATAAGCTGTCTGCTTCTTCACAAATATCCCAAATGGAAGGCTGCTACTTTGTGTGTGGATGACAGATGGGTCTGGTCTAGTCATGGTTTTGTTGGTGTTCACCTATTCTGTGTACAGCAGTGAGAGCACTGCTGAGTGCTCTTCTTTAACCTCTAAATAAAACACGTTTTCTCTATCTGCAGGTCTTGCTAGGTTAGATATAAAAGATAGGTTAGTGTGACTAACCATAGTGTAAATTACTGTTGTCTAGATTTAGACTCTTAAGAATTGAGTCTGGGAATAGTCTGTGGTTTCTTGACTTTGTTGAGCCATAGAGGAAGCAAGCTTGCATCATTTCTGATAGCCACTGCCAGAACTAGTTGAGTGGTTTCTTTGATATAGTTAGAGCTTGCTTTTAGTTTTAATCACTTGCTACTTAAAGGTCCAGGAGAGGAATTGATTTACAAGTGCTCTCAAACTTCGCATAAGGTTCAGGAAGGCCATGAATGCACACAAGGCAGGGCTATTAAAAAAAAGCAAAATGAGGATATAGACATGTGCATTTTAAAAAACACATCTATAAATTTTCCATCCAAAATCATATTTGTTATTCTTTACAGTAGCTGTATAGCTGTGAGCTGCCTATTGAATGACTGCAGTGTCCTTGAACATAAAATTTCTTGTGTGAGTAATTTCAGAAAGTGTTTGCTTATGGTGTTAGTGAATCTTTTTAATTATCCCATCTCTACAGACGCCATCTGATCTCAGATGCAGAGCTTTTTAAATCTCCATGAAGTGATATGTTACGTCCATCCCTAGCTGCCTTCCCATGATTTCACATATCCATGCATTTTGTTTATTTTGTTAATTTGGCAGCAAACCCAGTAGATTGGCCAGTTCTGGAAAACCAGATTGTTAGAAATGCTCAAGAGTCTGTGAGTCACAAAACGCCAGGCCTGGTTTGCCATCGACACGTTCAGGAGTTTGGCTCTTCCAGCGTGGCTGAGCTCAGAGGACAGGTCACTGCTGCTGCCTCCTCCAGCTTCAGGGCTCCCTGGAGGCCAGGTCAACCACAGTTTTCGTCCTGCCCATTGGCTGTCCAGGTGGTTGGAGTGGCCTTGGGTGGGTGAAGGGACCCATCGCTCCTCCTTTCCAATGGCACAACAGGGAGAATTGGGCTCCTTCGTGAGCTCCTGCTCTACTTCAACTCCTTATGAGGGATAAGGGACAGCCCAGAGGTCCCCTCCAGCTGTACGTCCTGCTCCCACCGATAGTGGCAGTGGACAAGGGCGTTCACAAGGCAACACCACAACAAATTGTCAGGAGTTGAACACAGTTCGTGAAATTTCTATAAAAAACTAATTATAGATTTTATTGCCAAGTTCCAAATCCATTTTCCCCTCTTCTGGGAGCCATTCAATAAACTTTATGTTCTAAGGTAGATCAAAACTGCTGTAGTTTAATGTAGTGTTTTATGTGTCTTCCCTGCACTCTAACGCCTGATTTTAGCTAATTGCCCAGCATGGATTTTCTTTTTCTTTCTAAATTATATTAATAGGCTTGATATGCCTTGTGACCTGGCATTTCCTTCTAGAGGCTCGCTCCTTCTTCCCCAGGAAGAAGCCAGTATTTCCAGGAGCGGTTGCCTGTACAGATTTGTCACCTGGATGTCTGCAGGCTCAGGGTGGGATCAGGCGAGGTGGCATCCCCACTGCCAAAAACGCAGCCATCATGGGGGCAAACTGAAAAGATGAAGGTGGATGAGCATCACCCTCGCTCCACCATCCGTGTGGGTCACTGTGCCCCCTCCCTGACTGCGCTGAGTGGGAAGAAGGACCCTATGGTACCCCACACAGTCTTGACTCAATGTTGCATTGGCTTAGGGTAAGCAGTCCTCTTTATGTCAGGGCTGCTCCTGTGAAGAAGGTCTGAGCAGATGGTCATCACAGTTTGACTCTCTGTGCACCATGAGTACCCTGGGGTGAGGACATGCTCGCTAACACTCTTTCAAACGTAATTGCTTGTGAGGAAGGGATGCTACAGTTTATGTGGCACCTGTAACTCTGAGCCTGGGGACCCACGCTGCAGTTACATCATCTAAAGACCTTGATCTGGAAAGCGTTTTTAAAGAAAATAAATACTTCAGAAGGTAAGATTTTCAGATTCTTAGCATCTGCTTATACTCCTTTAGCAGAACCGTAGGACTTTGTTAGTGCAAGTCCTTGGGCATAAACCAGAGCAAACCGTGCCTGGAAATGAAAAACAACGCTACCTAAAATGAAAACTCCATCCAAGAAATGAACCCGTGGAGAAACAAACTGAGGATTGACGTTATCACAGTAGTTTTCATTCAATCTTTTTTAACTGATCTATTTCCACATTCACTATCTTCTGGCCATGGGTATATTTAATGAAAAAAAAAAACCAAAAACAAAAAAGCAAACATAAACTTTAGCAGGATGTCAGAAGAAATGGTACTCAACAGAGAGATCCACTAGGGTTGTAAGATATTTTCCTTAGGGGAAACATTTTCTTTAGGGGGTGATAGTGGTGATATGCAGCTCTTAACAGCATCGAAAATTCCCAAAGAGTCAAATCAAAAGCTTTTGGAAATCAAGAGGAAATTTTTAATTGACCTCACTGGCTTTTGGATCAGGCCTGTATGTTGGGGTTTTTTTTTGTTTTGATATTGCCTGAGACGGAGGGCGATTGGTTTCTTGATAGTACAGCAGCAGATTGCAGGCTCTGCATCTTGGTTTTTTTAATTCAGAACAACTCTACTTTTATTAGGTTTGTGTTATCTCTTATTTTACTACAATCTTTTTTGCATTTCATAAATATTAATTCCCCAGTCTCTTTTGTTTAGTAGTTTTCATCTATCACAGGCTTTTCTGTTTTCCTTTCCTCTCTCGTCTCAGAGAGATGTCATCCTCTGCCATCAAAAGCGAGAGCTTCTCAAAGGAAGCTCTTCAGCCCGGAGATGTAGGAGCAGTATTGTTACTACATATCATTTTTGTTTTCTTCTCTGTGTTCCTTCCCCTTCACTTTCTAATGCCAGAGCCAGGCTCTGATTTCACTTGCTTCCTTGGAGAGGACTGTAATGCTTTAAAAACCTGTTCACCAACATTTTTCTCCTGTCTTCCATGGGCAGACATTTTACACCATTCATTGAACTTTGTACCGACGTCAAGGTACCAGGCTGCACTACCAGATGCCGTTCAAACCCAGAGAGCTGTTCTGAGGCAGCCTGTGATTTTGTTACCTTTTTATTTTTCATGGGATCCCCCAAACGACTTGTCTTCCTTCATACTTTCCTTCATCTTCTCTACCATGTTTCTAGTTGTTTTTAATGCGGATGAGTAAGATGTGGTAGGCTAAAGCAGGTAGGCAGAGTTTAGTACTTCATTTAAGCTGTACCCACAACCAGCTTCTTAATGCTACTTCTCCAAATTGGACTGGGTTAGCTTAACATTGTCCACCTATTCCAGATAAACTGTGTGCTTCTCGCATCCCTGTTTCTTGCAGTGAACTCAGTACTTTTCCAGAAGAAATCACATGCTGCCTTTTACTTCTCTCCATCACCTTTATGGATCTGTGAACTTTATTTTTTTTTTCCTGTTACATACAGGTTGATTTTCAGGGGTGTGGCAGACTCATATTATCAAATTAAAAACCAAACCAACACATGTAACCCTTCTTTGTTTGTACTTTTAAGTGATTTTTTTTTTGATCCCCAGACATCTTGGAGTGCTCTGTCCTGAACATTGATAACTTTCCATTAGATCTCAGTGGTGTATAACTTAGTTGTTTTGATAAACAGAAAACTGTAGGTGTTCCTGCAGTACCTGCTGTACATGTTCACAACAGGCAGTGCCAAATGTCTGTTATTGATTTTCTCATAGGCACCAACTTGGTATGAAAGTTACACCCGGTGGTGAATCTCATAAGTGTTGGTGAGAAAAGAAATAACAAAGAGGGAAAGGTGTAGGTCTAAACCAAATGCTTTGAGAATCTGTACTGGGTTGATACCAGCATTCTTTACTGCCACAATTTCTCAGTGTGAATTTTGGCACTCCAGTTTAAAATTTATGTAACTGAGAGGACTCAAAACTTCAGGGAGGACCAATGTTTAAAGAGATATTTCATTCTGAAATTATCCCAGGGAAGTACCAGGAACCACGGCTGAAAAATGAACCCCATCCCCCTTTTTAAAATACAAGCAGAACCACAGAAATTTGAAAGTGCTGATAGCATTGGGTTGCCTTGCCTCGAACCCGGCAGAGTTGCACTTGGGCAGGGAAGAGATGTTGGGAGAGGACAAGGTTCAGCTTGTGAAGATGGTAGAAAAATGCAGCAACACTCAGCCCGTTCTTTGTGGCTTGCTTCTCACATCTGGAAAGCGAGGATGATGCATTATGCTTTGAAGTTTACAGATGGGAAAAGACCAGAGGAGTACCGAGTGTTATTTTTATCCCAGACCTCAGTCTGCAATAGCAGCTCCAGATGCAGCTTTGGGAGGAATTATCCATCCTGCCAGCACCTGCAGATCCCTCTGCAGTTTATCTGAGGTTTATTTGGGAACCAGCATTTGTTCCCATTGAATGTGTACATCTGTTGCCTTCAGTCCCTGACGAGGCAGGTCACAGATAAAATATGCCCATATTTTAGTGGACTCAGGACTGCTCCACTACTTCACCATAAGGAGCAGAGAGATCTCATAGGACTGCCAACAAGCTGTAATTTTAGGCTCCTAAGATTCGCTGATCTCTGTTGATCCACAAAAATTAAGTGAGGAGGGGAGGATGAGAGGGGCCCGATCCTGTCTGCAGTTTTGGAGTGAATGAAGACGGAACAAAAAGTACTCTTAGGCTGATCTGTAGGCTCTGCACAGCGTAGCTGGCTGTTGAGCAGTTCAGTTTTTCTCAGCTAATCTTGGCAACTGTTTTCTCCTCCTGGAAACAGTATAAGTGAACATGCGGTTTATCTCCGCTCAGGTGGTCCTTCTCTCTCTGGAGCTGCAGACAAGAGAACATGAATCATTAAAAGCGAAACAGGAGCAGATGTTCTGCATCAGGTTTAAACTAGTAGTGTATGGTAGCTGCTTTATCTTCATCTCCTAAGTACTGTGTCTGTTTTGGAGCAGCCTCTTACTCATTCTGTTCAACATTCATGGCTTCCTTTGAAAATATTTGCATCTCCTCACTCTGCTCCCAGCCTTCTTTGGCTTTCAAAGTTTGACTTGAGCTCTAGCGGTATTGAGTGCAGCTGGCAAAAAAAGGATGCTGGAGGGGTTAAATAAAGAGCAGCTGAGGAGAAGAGTGAGGAAAGAGCAGTGAGAGGCACAACTGAAAAAGAAGCTCAGGCAGAATGAAGAGTTAAGGCTAACCTTAAAATAACTAGGATTACCTTGGACCCTCTATTGCGTTAGCCAGGGCCTGAGAGAGCACAGTGGTGTTAATAAGGTGAGTTGGGAGGCCTTGGCCGCTTCTGAAGAGCGCTGAAGGGAAAGAGACTGAAGGTGGGGGCTTGCACTTGCTCACATAAAAAGAGGTGATGATGAGCTGGAAGAAGAGAGCACCCAGGAGGACAGAAGAAGTTGAATGAAATTACAGTGTGTTCCTGGAAGCAGCGAGTCCCACGTGCTGCTTTCCCCTGTGAACAAAGCTTATTTTTAAACAAAGCCGGAGATAAAGCTAGGTTGTAGAGCAGGAGGAGAAGGTCTCTAAAAACAGTAGGAGGAATTGGGAAGAGGCCTTGTGAGACTCCCCTGCTCGTGCTAGCTGGGGTACACAGCAGTTGGAAAATACACATGGGGATGGATTACAGGAATGGAGATAGGGTTGCAGACACCTGATCAGAAGCATTTAAGTGTGGTCCTTGCAAATGGGACCTTCACATGGTGACCTGCTCCAGCTGGTATTAATCTCCAGAAAGGATTTAGAAACAACAGGATAAGCAGACTTTCACAAAACAATTTTCTATTTGAAATGCAAAACTAAAAGGGTTGAGAGCAGTTGGATGCCATTGTTAATCTCTAGGTCAGCTGTGCTGTTGCATCTCATGAAAGGCAGGATACGTTCAAAGAGCAAAATCCACTGTTAATCACCAGCGTATCTGTGGGAGGCATTTGTGCCATGGAAGCCCTCCCATGGGGTGAAGGGCACGATGGTGCTTGGCAGCTCCCTCTGCCTTGCGAAGATGGGTCCTGCAGCAGGCAATGCTGCGGGGTGGAGGAGGAACCATTAGATCTTCACTCATGGATCCAGTGGGTGGAAGTTGCTGTGTAGAGAATCTAAAATAACAGCTATCTTAGCTTGGAAACTGTGATTTAGGATTACTTCTCCTGTCAGGAATATTGGCTATTCCAGCAGTATGTGAACTTGTCACTTTTCCCAGCTCCTAAATCCCTGTCACCTGGGAGCTCTGGAGGACAACCTCCAGTCAATAAGCCAGAACAGCACCAACTCCCAGTGTTTCTCAGAAGCCATCAGGTGCCTCTGCTGTCTTGATTGAAATCATCAGAGGTGGCAGCGGTTCCTAAGTACTGACTGGTTGTGGGGACCGTGGGTGCTTCTCAGACCACTCTCCTAAATGAGATCAGCAGCAGTGCGTGCTTTTCCTCCACTGTACTACTGAATTTTTTCACTCCCACCTACTTCTGCATGAGAGTGTCTTTCAGTGCTGCCTGGCACACCCATGTACTCTGGTCTGTGACCGACTTAAGCCGGTGTGCCATTGGGTGGTTACCACCAGGATGTGGGCAGGGATGTATATATGCATAAGCATGCGTATGAATATAGGGAGATGTATGTATTCCTGCCCAGCTTACTAGCATTATTTGTCAATCAAAGAGAAAATAAGTAGCTTATAAAAATAAAAAGCCCTGAGAACAGTAACAAGCTGGTGTGGGTAGGCAAGCAGAAGCCAGAGGTAGCTGGAGGTAAGGATAGCCAAGCAGTCAGTTCCCCCATAAGTACGTTTCCAAGGCTGTAATACCAACAAGCGGCACGGTGGATGTAAACCGCCAGGCCCTGCATTTTACCTGTGCTGAGGGGAAGCTGCCCGTGCGAGCAGCTTAAGGCAAAGCACACCTCTCCGCCGTGCCAGCAGCCCCACGGGAGCAGGAACAGTGCTGGCCCTGTGTGCGGGACAGAGCCGTCCTGTTCCCCACCATGCAGGAGAGGGCACGTTTCCATCGAGCACAGGCTCTTGGCTCCCCTCGCCCGCGCAGCTGAATGCCTCGACTCACTCCGGGCTTTCAGACCGCGTCCCTTTGGGCCGGAGGGCTGCGGGTTGGCACCTCTCCACCACTCGCCTTGCCCTGCTGCTTGGGGAAAATGGATATCTTCCCAGTCTTTTAATGTCCTCCATTTTCACAAAAACCGTGAGCGCCTGCCTAGCGCTGCAGTCAGCCTGGGGACAGCAAGGACCCACTTTTGGGGGATTTTACACGCAGAGCAAAAGCCAGCTGAAAACTTGGTCCTGGAGCTCCTTTTTCTTCTGATCTTTGCTGGAATGCTCAAGCTGCAGGTGGGACAAGGCGGATGACAAGGATATGAGAGCGGCAAAGAGGGAGCCAGCCCTTTCGCCCGATAGAGAGGGAACTGATGAGAGGCTGGCACGCGTTCAGCGTCCGTGAAAGGAGCAGAGTGCAAGGAGAGAGAGCTTGGCTGCAGCCGGAGAAGGATCCCGAAAGCAAGAGCTCAGAGTGGCCTTTTCTACTCGTTTTCTTTGGGAAGTTTAAAAAAAGAACGAGCATTTTAAAAAGGGGGGAAAAGATGATGTGCAATTTCTCGCAGGGTGTAGTTGAGGGAACAGTTTAAAAAAAAATAGCTGCCATTTAGAGAAATACTAAGAATTTGTTCTTCCATTGTAAGTTAACATGTAGTACGCAGTCTCTAAATGAATCTGTTATTAGATGAGACAGAGAA
This sequence comes from Chlamydotis macqueenii, assembly GCF_036417535.1. Taxonomy (NCBI): domain Eukaryota; kingdom Metazoa; phylum Chordata; class Aves; order Otidiformes; family Otididae; genus Chlamydotis; species Chlamydotis macqueenii. Next base: position 61,212,995 of record NC_141556.1, on the reverse strand, counting down.
CTCAGAAATCACAGTAAACACAGCTGTAGAGATGAGGAAAATTAACAAGGCATCATGCTAATAATTGTACCTTCCAGTTGTCTTAAATCGCTGATGAAAGTTACTTTTAATATTGCCCTCACACCAAGATGTAAGAAGTCTTAATGTAGCAAGTCAGATGCTTAAGAATACAACTGAGACAGTTTTAGGTTTGTCAGGATTTAAAGAAGATTACCTGGGTATGCTTTCTGTTCTTTCGTTACTGTGCTGAGGTCTCCCACCCGGCAATTCAGAGGGGACCGAGGGAGAGGGGAAGTTTCCAGCGAGGGCTTGGTGGTCGGATCCACAGGGCGTTGGATGCTGTCGTCTGTGCAGAGCTGGCACAGTGGATGGAGCGTGCTGGCATTTGGGAAGAGGCGTCGGTGGCCAACAGTGAGGGCAGCCTTATGCTGGGAAGCTTTTTGCTTCCCAGAGGAGCCTGTGGTGGAGCCATTTGTGGTTGGCTACTGCCAGTGAGTTTCTTTCAGTGCACCAAGACTGAAACATCTGGGTTTTTTAACAAAATCAAAAAATACCGCAAAAGGAAACAAATCCCTCTCCTGTGTCATGGTACCTCTTCAGTCTTTTGCTTTGGTCCCTCTTTGGGTCTAATCCTTACAGTGCTAGGCACTGGACTAAAGGACTGCTGCTGGCTTGTTTGGGGCTGAGCATCTGTCAGGATCAGAGTCATTGGTATTTATTTCAAGAGAGAAGAAATCAGACCAAGACTTTCCTTCTTAATCTGAAATCTTATTTCTGTGCTACCTCATTCCACGGCAGGAAGGTTTCCTGGGAAGCCTGTTGTAATTAAGATTATAAATGGATGCTAGCATTTTAGTAGAAAAGGCCTTTTGTCTTTTCAAGCAGGGGGTCATCTAATTCTTTTTGTACAGCAGCAGAAAGGTGAAAAGTTTCCGGTTTACTGTAATTAAGGCTGTGGAGAATGAGCAACCCTGCTTAGTCGCCTTCTGTGAACATCAGTGAGTGGCGTGGACAAATGTGCCAGGAGAGGTTACCTTGGAACAGCAAGGTTTAGTCTGAGCAAAATATAACCTCACCATGGGGAAGGAAAAGAAATTCAATGTTAATTTGTAATAGATTAGTTGAGGAGAAGAAAGTCCATTATCCAAAGTGTTTAGATATTTTGCCAGTCTGTGTCCAGGTGAATTCATTCAAATTATTATATAGAAAAAAAGAGTCAGACTGAGATAGGTGATGAAATCTGTTCTTGTTTCTACTGTCAACCTACTGGGGGGTGACATCAACTCTTTCTTCTCCATCTCCTCCGATTCTTTACACCATCCAGTTAGAAAGCAAGTGAGCCTCGCGGTGGAGAGCTTACAGCAGGGTTAGGTACTCCATTGGGTGCCATCACTCCTACTTCCAATGTCTTACTTCAATAAACCAGCACTGTGTTTCTTGGTGAGGGCCTGAGCCTGTGTCCCTGGTTCGCGGGAGGGAGGAGATGTTAGAAGGAGGACGTCCCACAGTGCCCCACACAGTGTGCCTGCCCCAGTCGTGGGGGATGGGGTCTCAGCACAGCTAAACACGTAATTACGGGGTTCCCCTCTCCTCCAGCGGGTTGCTAAAGCCCCTGAATTATATATAAAGAAATCAGCTGTGCAGCAACTATCTTCTGTTTTTCCTATTTGGGTTTCAAAAGCTTTGAAGCAATATTGGTGTGTTACACGCTGAGTTAAAAATTGGAAATGTATTACTCTGATTTAGCATGGGACTCAATAAATTGTATTCAGTTAAAATAGCAGAGGTCCTGCTGAGAAGGAAATAAGTATTTCTACTTGACTGTGTGTGACACCTAAGCTGCAACCCATAGGCACAGGAGGAGGATTTGTGTTACCGAGAAATCCGTTAACATCGGCTGACAGGTCAGAGCTGCCGGGGTGAGCAGGGCATGTGTGTCCCAGGCAGCTCCAGGTGTTTGGGCCTCCTGCATCTCCTCCCCCATGTCTTGTGCAGGGTCTCACATGGCGTCTGTCATGGTGTGTCTGAGTTCCTGTCTGGTCTCTGCCCGCTCTATGGTTTGATGTTGACTTTTTCTGAGGGAGGTCTCTGCCTGTGTGGCTCTGCAGCATTTGCTGAAAGCCTTGTTCCTGACGCGTGTAAAACACCTAAGTTTGCAACAGTGAGCTTGGCTTCCAGAAGCCACTGTCCCAGGTTCATGAAGACTGAAGAACCTGCAAGGAGACACCTGCCCACGTGGTAGGATCATTTGGATCCCTCTGACACCTTCTCGGTAGGTTTTTGGAGGTTTCCAATGCTGGAGATTCCTCACTCTGCTTCAGCACAGATGTATCTTACCCTTTCTGTTGGGATTTTTCCTACATCTAAACTGAGTCTCTCTTGTTTAGCTTTATTGCTACTTGTCCTAGTCACAGTGAGTCCAGACAGAAGATTATTCCCTTCCTCCTTGTGGAATTTCTTATGTAGTTTTGTATTTACATATCTACTTCATCCTGTTTCCTCCCTCCACCCAGTTTATCTCACCCTTACTACCACAACTTCTTGCAGCAGAAAAATAAATGTCAGCTTTTCCATTGTTTCCTAGATACCAGCTACGTTAAAATGCAGTTTCTTATTCTGTTTTTTAAGGGCTACTCCCAGCTCCACCCTGGCTGACCCCATGCATCCCCAGCCCAGTGCTCCTTCTGGTGCACCATGCGCAGATGTCCATGGCATGCCTTTTGCTAACCAGTCATCAAGCCTCTCCTTGAAAACCACATCTACATCTCCCACAGTCGAGATGTAATAGCAGAGTGCAGCGGCTGCAGGTCAATCCCTTGGCTTCAAGCTTCCAAATGCATGTGCTTGTCCCAAATGCTTGGGTTGTCCCAGTTTGTGATTCATCTATGCCTTGATTGCAACTTGGAAGTTGTGAGATAAACAGTCAAAATCCCTTTGACCCAATCTACAGTCCCTGGGACTTGGAGGTAGTTCTGCAAGCCCGGCCCTTTCCCAAGGAGCTGCAGCCAGCAGTAGCATATCCTCAGGAGGGGGCTTTCCCAGATGAAGCCAGATGCAATTGGCTTCCCCTCAGACATGAAGATCAAGTGTAACCCCATACTCTCAGATGTGACATGCCGTTGTGTCCCACCACCAGCTCCCCAACTCCGTGTCCCACAGAGATGATAGATAGGGCCTTCTAAGGGCACCTTGAGGCAACTTTTAGTGGCCAGTTGTTGTAGCGTAAAGGTGAAACATCCATGCACTTGTGTCCCTGTGTGTTACAGGTTACACGCACAGGTATGGAGAGCGTGAGCTCAGTTCCAGCCATCACATGTGTACACATCTGTGTGTGTGTTGGAAAGGCCAGAAAGTTTTCATTTTAAAATGAAATTCATAGCATAGTCAGACTTTTCAGCTTTTTAATACAAATGGTGATTTATGGCTGCACTTAAAGAATGAGCCAGGAGTGGACAAATTCATCACGCGCCGTCCTTTCCCGTCAAAGCGGTGGCAAGCCACTTCAGCGGCAGCACAGGGAGGTTGGGTTCCTGGGAGCAGAGCCTCCACCGCGGGAAGGCACTGCAGCTCTGTCACCCTCACCCACCGCCGCAGCTGGGGTCCCGGCTCGGCGTTTCATCTGCTTCTTTTTGCTCTGAGAATGAAAAGGATTGGGTCTATGCCAAATTCCACTTCTCCTCCTCCCCTCCAACAGCCGACGTCAGTCGCTGGAGAGACAATGCAAAGTGCTTTTTGTACACACAACAGAAGCCTCCACAAGCTCATCTTCTATAAATTAACTCCCAAGAAACCTACTGACATGAAGATTTTTGCTTTAATTATTCCCAGCTCCAGGCTCCTCCAGCTTTCCTGATGATTTCTTACCTCTTGTGTGTATTGCACGTGAACTCGGTCACTTCGATTTTGCCTGCCCTGTGTTTGTATGATTCCCCCAGAGCTTCAGAACAGCAACGCGCATGGCAGCACATCCTTCACCCCCTCTGTGGCCAAGCCATGGGTCTTTTTGCCTGGTCTTCCTGAGGACTTCCAACTTTTCCATCTCCTTGTTCAGAGGAGACATTTTACAGGCTGTATACATTCATTTTGTTAGCCCCACACCCTGCTTATTTTGTGAATCCCGACACCAAATAGTTTCTCGCAGGGAGAACAGGAATGGGCAGGCTTCCAAAGACATTTGGGATTATACAGGAGAAGGTGGCATTTAGAAAGCGGCTCGCTCTTTTCTTCCTGAATCTTTTCTTCCTTATTGTGCGATGGAGGCTTAGGCTGATTAAAAAGTTGGTTTTAACATACAGCTGGTGTCACTTGGTGCCAGTCTGTGACTTTTTGAGGAGATTTTTGCATCATTTAGGCTCACTGTGGTACTTTACTTTCTCTCCAAGACAAAAAGGCCAATACTTAATGATCTAGTTGTGAAATTTTCTCAGGAAATCATCAGCATCTGTGGCTGCATGTGTGTCTGCTGCCAGATTTTGACTGGTTTAGTGTTGTTTCTTTTCTAGCACCCAAATCATGTACCTGAACAAAGAAGAGTGAATGCTAAAGTTGACATGGGCTTAGGGGTATGTCCTTATTCAAATAATTGTAGCCTCTGGAGCCAAAGCAATGCAACTGCAGGATTATTTCGCCCTTCCCTTCTACATGCATGCACATGGATGCACACAGATGAAGTTGGGAATGTGCATGGGAAAAGGAGGGAATGTGTGAAACAATTTAGGATTTTTGACAATACAGTGCTAGCAGCTGCTGTCTGAGTGCTTTACTCTCAACAGCTTTGATCCTTTTTTTCACAGCCCCAGTGCATTCTGTACAGCGGGAACTGAAAATGGTGCGGTTATCTTGGGTTGCAATACAGAGAATTGTTTGAAAAAAAATGCAGATTTGGCCTTATCTTCTCTGTGGGGCAATAAGTTCAATGCATCAAATGGAAAAAAGAAAGTAGCTTTGTAACATTTCAAGAGTTTCCTTCAGAGCATACAATTTGTCTTTAAAATTTTCTCACTTAGTAAAAATGCTCCTAAGTTAATATTAGTTTTATTATCTTGTATTATCCAGCCGTTCTGTAGAGACATTTTCATGGCTAATTTGTATTCCAGTTTGTCTGTCGGCAAGATGTCAGGGAAGATGTTAAGCATTTCCATCTCCAGTATACACGATGTGCTTTCTAGTCTGCTTTATTGGACTCCGAACAAATACTGATTGAGGTTTTGGTGGGGTTCTCATTTGAGTACTGGGAATTTTTTGAAAAAGTTAAGTCAAGAATAATATTCTGTGAAATGTCAAAATAATCAAAGTATAAAACATTCTAAAACTTAAAAAAAAAAATAAATTGCAATCCAGGTCAGTTTAATAAAATCCTTTTCTCTAAAATGCAGTTGTTCTTTTAGGTTCAGTGTTTTGATTCACATAGCTATTATTGTCTGACTGTCATCTGTAGAAATCTGCAAAGAGTAATAATTATTTGTGATGTTTTGAAAAATGCTTGTACTTGGACTGTCAAATATGAAAAATTGCTAGTTCTCCTTTATTGTCTAATGATGAACATTTTTAAGAAAACAACCTAGAATTTGGGGTATAGAATATATATACGCCTAGTAGGGTAGTTATGGATCCAAATTGTAAAAGCTAAGTACTAAAATAGTCTAGAATGTGATTGTAACTTCAAAGCTGTCCATCAACGTTGCAAGAATCTTATTCACACTTTTAATGTGAAAATAGGATTGGAAATGTGCTTGCATGTAACCTCATGCTCAAAAGAAAGAAAAGCCTTTAAGCATTTGGGAAAATATAAATAATACCAAGAAACTTTTCATATATTAAATAACAAACACCTCCTAGAACTCAGATGGTGTGGTTGGTGGGCTGGGGGAAGGAGAGCTGATAATACCTGAGAGATTTTAGTCAACTGAAACACTAGTGGCTGTCGGTGTCACGTAACTAGGACCATTAGTGCCACCTATAGTTAGTCTAGCTGACACTTCTCACTTTAAGATGCTCTTTTCAATGGATTACGAGCCTGCTGCACACACCTTCTAAACAAACACCATGAAGAAGAATTTGGTGGAGACAAGCTGTGGTTTATGCTAAGCTTAACGGTGCTACCGGATAGACCCAACTAGGTGTCTGGTAGAGATGCAGCTGATTTTGATTGATAGCTGCTTGGATCACAGGTGAGAGGAACGCCACAGCGGCTTGCACAGTTCTAGCGTAGGACAGAAACCAAACCTCCAAACACAAGTGTAACTGAAGCATTAAAGGCAGATGCAAAGTCTTTGTTAATGCAAAACTGAAGAGAAAAAGCAGTTTAGCAGGGCATGAGACTGCAAACCCCACTGACAGTATTTATCCTCCTTATTCCGCTATAAACTAATTCAGGCAACTTTGCCCTTGAGTCTGCCATGGCCAAATGTCGTGTTAGCACTCCCAGCACAGGTTGGTTGTGAGCCTGGTGTTCTGGTTTTGTTAGTGAGGGGGGGCCTAAGGTGGTAGCTTCTGTAGGAAACTGCCGTTTTTCTTATATCATCTCCTCCTATTCTCTCGGAGGGTGGGGGGAGCGAGAGAGAGACTGTGTAGTCTGGTCCCGATCGGGGCTGAACTACGACACCTGGTTACAGTAATGTGCAGAACTAGCAGCAGCTGCAGGCAGTGCAATAGAAATAAGTAAAACCTTGCCTTATAAGTGTGGGGGATACTTCTTTGCACACTAACTTTTTATAGCGAGACAAAATATAATTAATGGGTTTTTTGAGTGACGCTTAGGTATTTCCAGCCTTCCATTTAAAAAGTGCTTTAAGAGCAGGTCCTTGTGAATTGGAGTGATCTCTGCTCCGATTTTGCAGTACACTACTAGATTCAGAAAAAAACATTAATGAAAACTGTCCCGTGTTTAAATCTGAACTTGCTGTTTGGCCATCAAGCTTGGAAAGGCCCTCAAAGATTGTTTTGTCCTGCTGTGCCTAAGTAACCAGAGGAGAATACCTCCCACCTCATTACTGTGGTTTACCTTGAATAACCTTTGCGTGTCCACGGGTTGGTGATTGTCAGTTAGGCAGCGTATGTATTTCTGGTCGGTATATTCTCTAGTGCACTGCACTCAAAGCCTGTCCACCCCCCACTGCACAGAAGACATCAACATGAGCAGAGTGTGCTGGAGACAGCTTTCCTCCCTCGTTGTTAGTTGGGACTGATGGAGATGAGAAGCTTCTGGGATCAGAGTGTCCTCAGACTACTATTTTTTTTCTTTTAAATGTCGCTGAGCTTGGGAGTCTCCCGCTGCTCATGTTGCCTCCCTTTTCAACTCTGTTGCTGCATCAGAAAGGGAAGAAAAACTTTGATCTTGACATGTCCTTCTTCTCTGTCCTCTGTTACAACTTCCGCAGGAAAAAAGAAACCATGATAAAGTGCATCTATGGTGTTGTCAAGTCCTTTTAGGGAAGAATGGAGGCTTTTATCAGATGTCTTCCCAAAACCTTTTAATGCCCAACTGAAGTCCAAGTTGAACTCTCAAAGGACAGACTCGAGCACTGGCTTTATCACCATCCCCCTGCTGGCCTCAGGGTGACCTGCACCACATCCTTAAAAGTGCCCTCTCCCACAGTAGGGGGATTTAGGCCATTACTTACCGTGGCTTCTTGAACGGGAGGATCAGCGGGGACCTCCAGCAATGACCATAGATGCAGCAGTCGGTGTCCAGGCAGCGGCAACACTCTCTCAACTCCACTGTAGCCACATCTGTAACAGCTTTAGGGGATGACAGTCCACGATCCTAATTGTTTTGACTTTCTCTTCTCCATCCATGGGTTTAAAGATATCTGTCACTTAGATCTTCTCTCTCTGGCTGCTTAAATCTGTGAGGTGTATTTTCCCCTTCAGTTGTGAGCACATTTTCACTGCCCAAGTGGATGTCTAGTTTAAATAAATGTAATTCAGGTCTCATGTAATCTTATTCTGTTCCCAGTTCCCCTCACCAGCTTCAAGAGTGAAATTATTAGGTGGCTTAAAAGCCTTGCCTGTAACGTAAAATGAGGAGAAACCATATTAGCATCAGATAACTCAGTGTTAATATCTAATTTCAAAATATCAAATTGAAACATGCTGTTACAATTACTTTGCGTGGTGCTGTAGGCTCTGGAGACCACGGAGCATGTCCTCTGGAGTTTGCAGCTTACAGGGAAGAGTTTGGTGTTTCTGCAGGAGCTCTGTTAAAGCCTCTCCGGTGCCCTACTCAACTTAGAGTCACAGAATCATAGAATCTTTAAGGGTGGAAAAGACCTCCAAAATCATGTCCATCAGCCATCAACCTAACACCACCATGTCCACTACACCATGTCCTGGAATGCCACATCTACACGTTCTTTGAACACCTCCAGGGATGGTGACTCCCCCACTTCCCTGGGCAACCTGTTCCAGTGCCTGACCACTCATTCAGTAAAGAAGTGTTCCCTAATATCCAACCTAAACCTTCCATTTCCTCACTAGTGCAGTGCAAGTGTGGGTTTCATCTCACCCACTCCTTCAGCAAGAGGGCTGTTACCATTAAACATCAAGGAGAGCCAACCGGACTCTTTGCTTCTTTGGGGGAAGCAGGTAGGTCAGCTCTTCCAGGGTGCATAGGGTGTGTTAGTCAGCTGCAGAAGGCAGTGGGGTTTGATACAGTTGGCATCGTTCCAGGACAGTCACTAAATTGGTCTTTTATTTCCAATAGGCTGAAGTCAATAGGTAAAAAAAAACCAAAAGGAAGTAGAGCTTTCAAAACTGTATTTCCTACACGGTCCTTCATCCATCAGTGATACCAAATGGTACTGTGATTTATGAGAGTAGGGCAACACCCTTTTAGTGTTACATTGATATTTGATATGTGTCCTGAGTGGCACCAGACAGGCCAGAGCAAGCACGGAGCAGACCCTGGGATGTTGGTGTATACTTCGTAAATGTAGCTGACCAGACTTGTATGTCATTTCTTCATATTTTTTCCATGTTAAAGCAAGTGGGAGACAAGCACCACTTCAAAATGCGCAAGTATCATCTTTTAAGTGGATTTAATGTAGTACAACCTCATTTGCAATTGCAAGTACTAAGGCTGCATTTTCCCCCTTACTCTGAATGCCTGGAAATTTCATGAATGTTAATGTATGGGGAAGAAGCGCTTTGCCTATTGATGTAGGAATGAAATCAGGAGCAAAGCCTAGCTCTACAAAGATTCATCTGCAGATTAGGGTCTGAAGCAACCGTTAGATTGTCAGATCTGACCTTCTATCTAGTACAGACCGTAGAATCTCATCCACTTAATTCTGTGTTTATCCCCAAAACAGCATCAAAAAAGTGAATACAACGCGTTAACATATTGTAATGTAGCAGTGTATTCAGGCATTTCTTATTTTTGTAACCCTAAAATTAGAGGCAAGCAGCAGTACTGTGCTGTATGATATTGATGATAATTTACAGGAGAGATTTCAGCATTTTATCTGTCGGCAGAGGAGAATTTGTGTGTCTGTGTGTTTGCATAGGGTTTTGTTAGTTCTTTGAAAACTATTCACTGGTAACTCTAACCAGTGTGGAGTTGACCATTAGTTCTGTTTCTCTGTGAGAACAGCATAAATTGAAATGCTGATTTTATTTTTTTTAACAGAAAAAAAAATAATTTTCTTCAAAAATCTGTGTGGTCCTTGACAACTGCTTTCTAACATCTTATTTTGGAAACTCCCTGCCAGTCAGTTTTCCTAGGAAACACAAAGCACATTTCACATCTGGCTTCTCATCTCCTGGGCTATAACACAAAACTGCCCTTGAAATGCACCTGGGAGGTATTCAGGGGGATGCCACACACGCACAAAAGACGAGCCAGGCTGTCTAAAGGAGCTGCAGTGGGCTATTGCATGTTTTAGCCATTCGCCAACATTTTACTGAACAAAGGGGCTAAAGAGATGAGGAAAGTACCAAGGAATTCAGAGGAGAAGTGGTGGGTGGCACTGTACAAAATACAGAGGTCCCAGGCTTGGCACATAAATGCTTTCTTGGCAAAAAAAAATCCTCCTGCCCAAGTTTGAGGTGCACAAGTCCCTTGGTGTTGCCCATCCCACGAGGACATTCCTCTGCAACCCACCGCAGCTCAGAGGGAGGGAAAGTCTCTACTGCTCATGTGTTGCAGAAAGTCTCTACTGCTCTTTTGCTGCCCCTTGGGTGGGTGAGACCTGGGTTCTTAGGGTTTGTCCATGACAATACAGTTCCTATCTCCTTTCCTTCTAAAGCTTGGAAGTCCTACATTTGTCTGGGTTCCCTCTTGTTTGCTTTGGGTTTTGCCTAGGAAGTGCATTCAGATCCTGTTCTTTGAGGGTTTCTTTTAATAAGAATCAGGGCTAACTACTGGCATTGAAAGCAGAGATTTGACCCATGACTGCAGGAACTGGAAGTTCAGTATGACCTCCCCAAGCTGGTGCCAAGGGCGTTACACTGACGAGGAGGAAGACCCCTGTAACCAAAGGCACTCCCGTAGCAGATGTATACAGACTGCATTGCCTCAGCTGCTTCACTGCAGTGTCCTGTGGTTTGTGATAACCTGAATAGGTGTCAGATAAACACTTTGGAAAGTCTCAGTGTTCAAGGAGGAATCTCAGACCTCCTTGCCTATCAAATAGGAAGGTCAATCCTTGCCTGAATACTTGGCCTTGAGGCCAAACTACTTACTGAGCGTAAGGCGCTCTGAAATTCACAGGTAAGCAGTGTTAAGTAGATGTAAATAACATTACCGAAACCTTCCCCCTGTTGTTTTGATGTAATTTATTCAGAATATGGAAAGAGACATTTGTAGCAGTGAGGCTGCACAGCAGAACGCTGTGCCGTGCAGAGACATCTCGGGTGGCTGTCAGTGACCGAGCACAGGAACCCTGCGTCGGCATGGTCCTTTGCTTGGGCTAGTATTCCCTGTTTCCCAAAGGAGCTCACTGCCTGCCTTAGCAGAAGCTCTCGCTGTTGTTGCTGGGCACAATCTGGGCAGGAGGTGAAACCATGGCCATCTCTGTGCAGCTGCCCTGTGGGCCTCCCCAGGACGGATTACATCCAGTAACAGTAATAGCAGAAAGTTAGGGCGCTATTAACAAAATAATAAAAGGCTATGGGTGAATATATGTGCTGTGTGTCTTACAAGTCCACACACTCTTTCCTTCTCTGTCAACATGGTTTTGGCAGAGAGGCAAATTTCTAGCTAATATTGTCCCTGCTCCTCACGAAATAACATCTGAGTGAATGTTCCCCTTGGGGAGCAGCAGGAATCTCCATGGGCTTCATTTCTTCTGCCAGGGTCATAGCCAAGAAACAAGCCACGGTTGTTAATTCCCTGGCATAACAGCAACAAGAGTACATACTGTTTTCATTTTGACAAATTTTCCAACTCTGGTGCCTTCCTACCCCATCTCAGCAGCAAAAGGTCAGGCAGGGTCCAGCGCTGCTGTAGCCATGGGCTGCACCACAGAGTGCAGGGGGGATCTGTTTTCCAGGACTAAGAAAAGCAGTGAACACATCTCAGGATGAGGGTGCTGTAAATGCACTTACCACCAGACTGTGTGCACGCTTGTGCTCCGTTGCGTTGGCTTCAAAGCAAAGCCCTGGACACTTTGTGAAGAGCTTTTAAGCAGCGTGTATCAAGACGTTTGGAGACAAAAAAAAAGGTTTCTCTTTTAGCATAGGAATAATTTTATTCAGCCAGCTAATGAACTGTTCTATTTAGGCAGTAATCTACTTTTCTATGAATGTGTATAATAAGCAAAAAGGCATTAAGAGTTTCCCAGCTGCCTGACTTACTGGTGCCTGTGCTTTCTTTGCAGTTGTCCAACACAGCAATTCTCCATCAGATTAGACGAGACCAAGTGACAGACACCTGCCGAGCAAACAGCGTCTCTAGCAGGAAGCGCCGCGTGCTGACACCCAACGATCTCAAACACCTGGTCGTGGATGAAGATCATGAAATGATCTATTGCTATGTTCCCAAAGTGGCCTGCACAAACTGGAAGAGAGTCATGATGGTTTTGACGGGAAGAGGCAAGTACAGCGATCCGATGGAAATCCCAGCCAATGAAGCCCATGTGTCTTCGAACCTGAAGACCCTAAACCAGTACAGCATCCCAGAGATCAACCACCGCTTGAAAAACTACATGAAGTTCCTCTTTGTTCGCGAGCCTTTCGAGAGACTGGTGTCAGCCTACAGGAACAAGTTCACCCAAAAGTACAACACTTCCTTCCACAAGCGATACGGCACCAAAATCGTGAGGCGCCAGAGGAAAAATGCAACCCAGGAAGCTCTGCGTAAAGGCGATGACGTGAAATTTGAAGAGTTTGTGGCCTATCTCATTGACCCGCACACCCAAAGAGAAGAGCCCTTCAACGAGCACTGGCAGACTGTGTACTCCCTCTGCCACCCTTGCCACATCCACTACGACCTCATAGGAAAATACGAAACGCTCGAAGAAGATTCGAATTACATTCTCCAGCTGGCGGGAGTAGGCAACTACCTGAAGTTCCCCACCTATGCAAAGTCTACGAGAACTACTGACGAAATGACCACAGAGTTCTTCCAGAACATCAGCTCTGAGCACCAAACGCAGCTGTATGAAGTCTACAAACTTGATTTTTTAATGTTCAATTACTCAGTGCCAAGCTACCTGAAATTGGAATGAGGGACGGGTTCGGGGGAGAGAGGGGAGAGAAAGCCTGTTTTATTTAAGATTTTTATTTGTCATAATAAATATGGAGAATGGGTTATTTTGTAAATTAATATTTTCTTTTTTTGAATGATGCTGCGAGCAGCACAGTCAAAATTATTTAAATCAACTGTAAGAAAGGACAGCTCTCTTTGCAGGGTAACAGGATTGTGACGATCTAGCTGTAGAAATGAATAATACTGCTACACTGTTTAAAAAAGTGTTAATTGTGTTCTGGTGAATTTCATTGATCTTGCATTCCTCCAATTCTAATTAATGTTATTTATACTTATTTAAGACATGGTCTCTTGGTAGGTGTCACTTCAGCAGCAGAGATAAGATAATATTTGGACAACCGGAATCTGTTTTTGTGCTTTCCTCCGTTGAGCTTGTCTCTGGGTAATAATACTCTTCCGTGAGCCGTTGATGCAGGTAAATACGGGAGTGGTTCTTGATACTACAGGCTTTGAGAAGAGTGGTGGAAATAATTTCTTCAGAAAGTGATATTGTATTTAAGCATACAAAAAAAAAAAATCTATCTTTCTAGCCCTGAATAGGAAAAGTAAAACAGATTTTGATAGATTCATGATATCTAAAACCCATGACTCAAAGAAATGTGAATGTATTCCTTGGGAAGAGAAACCAGGAACTTTTTATAAGTCTCAACTTAATGAGTTTATCAAGAATATGACCAGTCCCATTGTCTTTTAATTTGAAGCTTGCCAGCTTAAATAAATGCAGATTTGCAGATGGTCCATCAGAAAAAAAAAAAAATCAGCGTTTTGAAAGTGACTGTAGAGGTTTTTGAATGCCCAAAGCAATTGGCATTCACTTACTTCATATCCAGGATGGGTCCCTGGAAAGCCGCTGCAAGTCATGCCTCCCTAACTGGTCTTAAGTTGGACAACCAAAATTGGCTCAAAAGACACCGGTCATGATACGTTGCTATAAAGGATATGGGCACATCATTTGAAAGGTCAGAAAGTCATCTTTGTGTTGATCTCTGAGCTTGCAAGGCAATAAAAAAGGTCTCATATTCCTACATGCCGGTTTATTGGCTTTTTCCCAGGGGGCAAGGGGAGTCTTGTTTTAGTTGATGCTTAAATACCATTGACAGGGACATTTCTGATTTCCAGTGGGTTAGTATTTCATCTAAGTCAGCTCTAGTGTGAGACTGTGACCTTTTTACTTAAGGTGAATGTCTCAGTAGCAGTTGCTTTGCGTGTAACAGCTTGTTGGGATGGCAGGTTGTACCAGGCATAGCACACCGAGCAGTTGGTTTTGGGCAAGCAAGTAGTAATCTACTTACAGCAAATAAGTAATGAAAAATGAGATTTCAGTGTGGCTCTGTTAGCAAGCTACTGAGCAGAACTACAGGCTTCTCTAAATGTTTCCTTTGGTTTGATGCAGGTGAGATGTACGGCCAAGCGGGCGGCAGGTGCCCGCCTGGGGAATGGTCCGTAGCCACCTCAAGCGTCTCGTCCTGGGCCGGCAGCGCCGGCAGCCAGCTGATGGGCAGGACGAGGCAGAGGCTTAAAGCTGAGGCATTTGTTGGAACCTAAAATCTGTTTTAAAGTTGAATGTTTCTTAAAATGGGGTTTTGACTCGTCTGCCTGTCAATCTTATGATCAAACTCAACCCTTCTAAAAATTAGTGAGGATTTAAATAAACTCAGCTGAAGGCAGAGCTGTTTTAACAGTATCAGAGCCAGCTCCTGAAAATGTTGTATTGTACAGTAGCCAAATTACATCCCCTGAATTGCATTAGTCTGCAGGATAGATACGTGGTTAAAGAAGAAAAATAGGTTCCGTCTTATTGTATGAAAATAAGTTGCTGAATAAATCTCAGCGAAAAACAAATTAACATAACAAACAGCAGCTGAAGTCCTTTCACAATTGGATTTGTTCTTAGCCAGGATTCAGGTCATTATTTTTTTCTGTCATACCCTACAAATAAATCTCTCATCCGTTCTGGAACAGCCACGGTTTTCATAACCCAGGTCCTACTTGCAACCCGAAGCGCTGACCCAGTGGCTAGTGAGGAGCTGGCTGGCTGTGCCTGAATTCCGGAGCGGTTGTCGATGGCTGGCTGGTGTTCGACTTGAAAGCAGTTTTGTCTCATTTAGAGTATGTGGAGCTGTCGCAAGTGCCTATCACAGTGTGCCCTGGCTTTCTTTTGTTCGTACTTCAATGGTTATATATTTGTTCAAAGAAAAAAAGAATCTGGCTGAGGGTAGATTCCCCCCTCTCCTCCCCCAGTATTTCCTGCAAGCTATTTGTGTGCTTGTTTGGTCTTGTATCCAACAGCGCTAATATTTCAGTCCAATTTTTTCATCAGTTAGCTGTTAATCGACTCCAACAGAATGTGACGTGAATGTTTTCATTTAAGAAAAAAGTTGCTTCAGAAAGAAAGTATTTTTTAAATGGGGTGTGCTCCCCCCTTTCTTTTTGTACTTCTCCCCGGCATCACCGCGGTTTTATCTGTTCTGAAATGTTCTCTTTAGTTTCACTGCTTTGCAGACACCAAAAACCCTATTTGACAGCTATGATAGAAAAGCTTTAGGTGAGAAACATGTTCAGGAGATCTGAGGGGTGAGTGCTGCTCAAGCCAGGATTTTTGGCAGCAGCTTTGGGTCCGATTACCCAAGTTCTGCCTCCTCACAGAGGGCTGCCCTACGGGCAGATGCTCAGCACTGAGATGGCTTTTATGTGGTCTTAAGCGGATACTTAAAAGTCACTTGCTTTTTAAAAACCTTGACCCCAAACTACTACAAACTGTCCGTTTAGTGTGTGATATCTATTTTGAGGTGCTGCAAATGGGCTCTACATCAGTGTTTAAAATGAACAGCTGACATGCTGGATATGATCGTGGCCTGTGCGGTCAGCACGAAGCCCTCACCAGGTCAGAGGAGGACCACAAATGTTAAGGAACAGCCTCTTTTTTTTCTGTCTATTGGGTGTGTTGCTTTGACTGAGCCAAAAAAAAAAAAAAAAATCTCTTTCCCCTGTACCCACACAGGAGGGTGTGCGGGGTCATTCCTCCTCATCTCAGCGAGCTGGCAGCCACTACCTGTAGCGCAGGGGCAGCTGAGGAACTGGGTTGGTTTTACCCTCACCTCTTCACTGGGTTTCCCAGCCAGCAGAATGGAGGGGCTGGTCTGTTCCCGAGCCCTGCTTTCTTCCTAGGGTTATTTCTGCTGTGGCCACAGTGGGTCCTGTGAGGTGAACAGGAAAATCTGCAGCCACAGCAAAATGCAAAATACAGATGTGCCCGTGGGGCTGCGAGGGCCACCCAGGGAGCTGCTGGTGTAGAAGGATGTGCATGACTTACCATCGAACAGTGGTGAGCGCAGCGATGACCCAGCAGGGAAGGTCCCACTCCCCACTTCTGTCCCCAGCCCCCTGAAAGCCACTGGGCTCAAAGAGCGGTGAACCCTGTCTCTGAGTAGCCAGTGCCTCCCCATTGTTTGGCAGGGCCAGCACAGAGCCCAACAGCACCCACAGCTCCTTACCTGGCGCGATACCCACAGCCAGGGGTCCATTCCCTGCAGATGGCCCTGAGCACCTTAACCTGGAGCCCAGGCTGGATTTGACCCATCTGAACCTGGTGGTGACTCCTGGGCGGTGGGAGGCCCCCCACCCAAACCTGACTTGGTCCATGCTTCAGCCTCCTCGTAAACCATGTCCATTATCACAGAAACGTGCAAACTGCCTGAACCATGCGCTCTGTAAGACAAATGAAATAAATAATCCACAAGCAGAAGTGCTTTTAGAAGTATGTTGACCCCAGATGTTTTAGGGTTTCACTGTAGTCTGCTGCACTTTTCAGGTACAAAAAGGGACTGTCCTTACTATTACTCTTGTTACAGAGAGTGTTATTTTCTTACATGCATGCACAATACAATGTGTACGAATAATTTAACATCGATGTGGGGTTGGATTTTTTTTTTTAACCTATTTGTATGCAGTAGAAGGCTTGTTGTAGAAAAGTATCTCCTCATACCTAAATATACTGTTAATAAAGAAAAAAAGCTAAATTATACATTGCCAACACAAGTGTGAACTGCTCATGAATCTTTCCTTAAAAAAAGCCATTCAAGCCTGATTATTTTTCTAAGTAACTTCAATTAAATTGAAGAAAGAAAGTTGCTCTCTGTGTGCTTTATTTCTGGTTCATGCTTACAGGGCTGAGGGTGGAATTTTTGTCTGCATAGCTTTGCTTTCTCCCAAGGATTATTGTGGCAGGACAAGCAGAAGACTCAAAATTATCTACTGCTACAAAGCAGGAAAGCTGAAGTCATCTGACAACATCCCTCTTGCTCCCTTCCTTCCCAAGTTTCTAGCCAGCAAGGATGAGGACTGTCAATTTAAGACCTGTTGCGTGCCCAGAAACATTGTCCCACCTCAAGCAAGGGTGTTTTAGGAGTCAGTCAGTCAGTCGTAGACTGCTATTAGATTCCTAGTTAGCCATGCCGTCACCAGACTAAATAAGGCCAGATCCCTCGACATCTCCTTGTAGGTGATGCGCTTTAGGTCACTGAATATCTTGCTATTCCATCACTTTAACGTCTCCAGCTTCTTAACATCCCTCTTGAATTGAGGACGGTCCCCAAACTGGATGCCATATTTTGGGTGCAGCACAGCCAGTGGCAAACAGGCCATTTAATCTGCCAGCCCCACTCTTTCCAAGGCAACCATTATTCACAATGAGAGCAGAAACAAACAGAAAATAGGAAATCTGCTCAGTAGGTGTTATAGCACATGGTGGGGCACTGGCTTCTGTAGAGCCCAAACCCATTCCCACCTCAAACGCCCCAGCACCCTGCACTCCCTAATTAACGGGCAGAGTTGCAGCACAGCTTCCTGAAATCACAGCCTGGCTGTGTGGCATGAAGAAAACAAACTTCACATTGCACAACATCGGTGATTTGTTTCCTCTACAATCTCAGTCGGAGAGGGAGATAATTAAGAAGGTCTTGAGAAACTCTTGATCTAAGTGAGCGATTAGCCTGGCTCCAGCCACTGCGCTGATTGCTCTGCCTCCCTCGGCAGCTTGGCAGGGCCAGGATTACGGATGCTTCAAAGCGATGCAGTCCTCTTCTGGCAGGACCTGGATCTAAGCAAGCCACTACACCACCCTGAGAGAGTCCATCGGCTTCAGTAGCATACGTGCTCACAAAGATGAACCGCAGTGTCATGCAGAAATAAGGGCCAGGAGAAATCCTCCAGCCACATTGGGGCACGCCAGGGGACCAAGCCCAGGCAAGCGGGGGGCAGCAGCTGGAGAGCTCAGCCGGGGACAGGATGAGCTGGGGAGGCTTGAGAGGGTTGATATCACGTGCACACAAAAATGGAAAGTTCCATTTTTTGGGTAATGGGGTAAGAAATGTCCTCTCTGCACAGTTCTCGAGGGCACAGCTTTTGGGCAAATTTTTTTGTTACTTGTGAGATAGCAAAGACAACCCCAATCCCTGACAGTGCCACAGAGACTGACAAAATTTGATTTGCTCCTGTGGAAGGAAGCACAAGGATTTGTCTTTTTGGCAAGCCTCAATTTTTCCATTAAATAATAAAAAATTTTACAAAATCCCTTCCCATTCATACCCAGTGGCTGCTCACCGGTCCAGACCATGGGCTGCTGGTGTAGGCCAGGAGAGCTGTACGCAGCAGGACCACAGCACCCCTGGGCACTGGGGAGATGAGTGTGGAGCACAGGAGGATGTGATGAAGCAGCAGGATCCTGCACAGTTGAGGTGTCCTCTCACTGGGGGAAGTGACAAAATCATGCAAATAAGCTCAGCAGTGATGAGGCAAGGTTTGAAGAAAGCCTGTGCCTGTGATCATAACGTGCTTTCTGTGCAGGCATGAGCTCCACCACTTCCCAACCTTTGTTTGGATGCAAATACATTCCATTTAATTCTATCATAATTAAAAAAAAAATAAAAATCTGGAAAGGAAGAAAGAAAAAAATTAAACAAAGGCAGCCAGCAGGAGAATGAAAACTGGAGCATATGCTCCCTGATCAGCAGTGCCATGCTTTTCTCACCAGCCGTGATACACATCATCACGTACAATACTCCTGATGTCACACAAAAATATCTTGCTTTTCCCAGTTGCACTTACAACTTTGCCAAAGGTTGACAATTTTGAAAAATTAGAGTTTGGTCTTATTCTTTGGTGCGCTGAAGGACAACATATCCAAAAGCCACCTCTCCAAATTGCATGCAAATCAGTTTTTTTAAAAAGCTGTGTTAAAAGAGAAAAATCAACAGTATTTTTCGCTACTGAAATGGTGAATAGCAGCCCTTTCCCCTCGTTGCTCGAGATGTTGCTCTCCTGGAGTGCTCATGGTGAGATTCAACTCACTGTCACTGAAATGGGTTCTGTTGGCTAAGTCAGAGGCATTGAGGACTGAGAGTAGTGAGTTATTCATGGAGAAAAAAAAAAAAAAAAAGAAATTAGTTTAATTCATTTATAAGTTGCTAAAATTACATTTTGCCAATATTTTAAGAACATTACTGACTTTGACATTGAAATTAATTCCTCTGACCCTATTTTTTTTACTAAAAGCAGACCTGAGATAACATTTCCTTAGGTGTTCTGTAGTATATGCATCCTCCTAGAATGCAACAAATGTACAGAGTATTTTGGCAAAGGAGACAAGGCTTTTCAAGTAAAATTATGTGGGTTTGAAAAACCTCATTTCAGTTAGGGTTTTTAATTAAAAGCCAAACAAACAGCAAAGCTGTTTTCCTCAGTAAGAGAAAAATCAATCCAAAAGTTTATGCCATCATTTCTGTTTTTTTACTAATACATAAAGCTGTCAGGGTAACACACAGCTGAATAATAACAGTTAAGCCATTAGGCTTCGGTTTATTCTAAAAACTAGAATTATACTGTGGCAATTCATGACTCTTTAGCTCGCAAGAGGTCTCCGTGCTGTACGCAGGTATTTGCAGCCCTACATCAAGTCAAAATCTGCAACCCACAACAGGCCCCAATTTCCTCTAAAAGCTTCTCCAAAGACGGGGTTTGGGCATGGCCTAAGCCTTCCTTAGGCTCAATTTAATCAGACTTATCTTCGCAGATAACTGTTCTAGCTAAAACAGGTTTAGTTTTATGTCTGAAGCAGAGGTGTTAGGTTTGTGGGTTTGGGTTTTTTTTTAAAGTGATTGCTTGCTTCATTTATGCAATCAATCACTGCGTTTGGTTGGGTTTTTTTAACCTTTTTTTTTTTTACTTTTGAAAGAGATACATGTGGGGAAAAAAGGTAAAATCAGAGCAAGCAGCTATGCTATGGAGTGGCAAGCACTGTTTGCAGAGGCGGCCAAGTAAATGCTGAGACATTCATTCAAGAAAAACAAAATATTTCCCTTCCTGGAATTATAGCTATATGTGACTTATTAAGAAATTTGCCTGCAGTCATATGGAAAGACATAACAATTCAGCTATTTTGTATTAATTTTATAATGTCTTTTGCTATTTTATCATTAAAATGTTACTGCTGTGTGTGCAATACAATTTTACATACAAAATGTATAATTCCTACAGCAGATGCTTTTAAGCCTCCCTTTGTCACTTATGAAAATTTCAACAATTAAATGCACAATTTTTTTTTTTTTTTTTTAAAAAACCCTCTTAAAGCCAAGAGTGCAGGGATTAGAAAGGGAAACAGCTGAGTGCAATTCAGGTGAGAAACTAAGTCTGTGTAACTACAAAAAGGAATGCAAGAAGGGAGGAAATCTAAGATGGAAAGTCTCAGTTTGGGGAGTCTCCTTATAGAATCATAACATCATTTAGGTTGGAAAAGACCTTTACGATCATTGAGTCCAAGATATTAAAGAATTAAATTTGAGGAAAGTGTTTAAGAACACAGTGAGGTGAGTAATCTTGCTTTGCCTAATGTAGTATGTTTCAGGTTACCTGGCAAATCTTTGCCAGGGGTATTGGAAGCTAATTAAAAACTATGAATGACTCACATACAATGTTAATGAGGATTTCCATGCTGGGAAATGCAGCCGGAGAATACATAAGCTCCGTCCCAGTTCTGAAGCAAGGAGTTGCACAGTTTGCAGTGTCTGCATTCCAATCGCATTTTTCACAAGTATAAAGATGTCAGATGGAATTTGACCATTTGAGCATTTGAGTGACCACTTCTGAAATAATTAACTGATTTCAGTTTTCAGACATTTTGTCCTTGGTTTTGAACAGCAGAGGCTCCATCTGAAGCCCTTAGGAATGGTGTGCCCTCCATGTTGGAGCAAGTCCAGAGGAGGCCATGAAGATGATCAGAGGGCTGGAGCACCTCTCCTGTGAGGACAGGCTGAGAGAGTTGGGGCTGCTCAGCCTGGAGAAGAGGAGGCTCCGGGGAGACCTGATAGCGGCCTTCCAGTACCTCAAGGGGGCCTACAGGGAAGATGGGGAGAGGCTGTTCAGTACGGCCTGTTGTGATAGGACGAGGGGTAATAGTTTTATACTAGAAGGAAGTAGATTCAGACTGGACACAAGGAAAAAGTTTTTTACACTGAGGGTGGCGAAACACTGGCACAGGTTTCCCAGAGAGGTGGTGGATGCCTCATCCCTGGAAACATTCAAGGCCAGGTTGGATGGGGCTCTGAGCAACCTGATCTGGTTGAAGATGTCCCTGCTTCTTGCAGGGGGGTTGGACTAGGTGACCTTTGAAGGTCCCTTCCAATCCGAACCATTCTAGGATTCTATGATCCTATACCTTAAAGCAGAATAAGGCTGCAATCAGCTGTTCGCTCACAGGTGTTGTCATAGTCCCTGTGATGGGTATTACTTTTAACTCCTCCTTTATTATCAAATTACCATGCAAAGTGAGCTTTTGAGGTGCACAGAGATTTCCAGCTGAAGACAGAGATATTAGCGTTCCCTCTAGCAGGACTTTTCAGTAGATGTATTCAACCAGGTGTGCTCCTTCTTCCGAGTAAAATAACGTGCTCACATTTTTCCTTCGATCAAATAAAAAGCCTCAGGATAATTAGCTGAAGAGATGATGGTGATAGCTAATGGTTTCCTTCTGCATCAGAGATCTTGCTGATGGGATCTGGATATACGTCATGATAGACGTGACTTGAATGCTGCTGCATGCTGCACTGCCTGACACTTCCCCTCTTCTTGGAGGCTGTCAGACAGATGAGAAACATCCTAAACCTGGGCATCCTGAACCACCCATCACCCGCAGTGGTTGACTTCTATCAAGTAACCATCAGTCTGCCATGCAGAGCAATTGTGACTCCCTGTAGTTTTTGGCCTGAACTTAAAAATTTTATATGAAGACCATTAAATCTGTTGTGGGTTGTTGACTATGAATTCCAGGCCGTATCTCCCATCTCATGACAGGAATTAAATTGGTGTCAGGACTACGACCATTGGCACCCCTCTGTAGACCTGAGAGGGAAGTACACAGACGTCCTCCTAACTCCGTGGCAACCCAGGCTAGTTAGCGAGCTCACTTGACACAACAAACCCTCCTGTTCCTGATGCGAGGGCTCGTGTTGGAAAAGGGTCTCCAGATTATCTAGGGACTTTCAGAGGCTGCCTGCAAACAGGGGACTGCTGCCCTCAGAGCACGCAGAGGATGCATGCTCTTGCTTAGTCCACAGGGCTGTAAGCCATACCCTCCTAAAAGCAGGAGAAATACAGAAAAAAAAAAAAAAATCTTCTGTTATGTGTGGCAGGAGATTTCTATATAGGTATGAACAGGATGAAATGGATTACAAGGCTTGGTCCTTACCTAGCAGGAGACTTGACCATGAACATATGTGAGGGATACATACAGCCATGACACGGTCAAGGTAGCAGGGATCTGCAGGTATTCTGTGGCTCTGAAAAAAATCAGATGACAAAAAATGAGCTTACGCTGAACACCTCACTTCAATAATATGCCAGAAAACTGGGTGCAATATTGTTAGAGATGAATGAGCATCAACAATCAGAAAGGTGAACAGGTACTGGTTTTGTCTCATGAATACATGTTGTGAGGCTTCCTGTGGTAATAGGATGTTTTTCTGCTGCTTGTAATGAGTGCTAAAAATGGTCAGGTTTGTTTCTCTTAGTGCCAGTCTGAAAGCTATACATAGTCCAGACATATGTATGCATTAATCTGCACTTTAAGTGCAGCTTCTATATCTATTAAACATTCATGTAATGCAGTAATCTCAAGTTGGAACAACTTTAAAATATTTACAGGTCTTAATAAATGTTTAAAATTTTTATAGCAAATAGCAGTACTGGACTGCCTTTGAACCTATGGACATCCTAGGCCTCTAGTAAGACATGACAATAGGGAGAACATGGATTGCAGAGGTATCTGCAAGTTCCCATCCCATATGAAGTCAACAAGGTAAAGGAGAACCTCAGCAGATGGTTGCAACACCTTGCATGGGGCCGAGCGAAGGCCCATGGAGCAGAGAGGGGGTAGCTCAGTAAATACCTTTGGGTGGGTTAGAGGAACTCTTGCACAAACAGCTTTTCTTTCCCAAAAGTTTCAGTGAAGTCTTACGATGTACCAGCAATGCAGTGGGTGTCTCAGTGACGGCTCCTCCAGCTATAGAGCTGTCTGAGGTGAAGAACCCGCCCCAGCCAGTACTGCGTGTTCAGCACAGTGCAAATCCTATATAGTGCCATGTTCTGTTCAATGCCAAGACTTTGCTCACAGCAAGGGATTTCGTTCTCTCTAAGGGGCAAATGTCATCATAGCTCATGTCAGCCTCATGCACAGAGCACATAACCAGACATGGTGTTGAACAGAGCCAGGTTTCATGCTCTTTGGCACGGTAACCTTAAAGTGCTTTTAAAAAAGTCTTTAAAAAAAGATGAATTGGCTTTCTCATGTGGGAATAGAGCAAAGGCCAGCTGGAAATGAAACCTAGGAATGAGCACATCTTTTTATATCTGAATTCACAGCATTTTAGATCTTTAATTTTGCATAAATGACGTGTGAGTTTTGTAAGGGTTTTTTGTTCAAAGGCTTTAATGTTTTCAGTTACGGGGGGACCACAATTTCCATACATATGTGACAGACTTGTGCTACCATAGTATGGAGTAGCCTTAATGGATTGCCAATGGAAGCAGCAATGGCAATCTCAAAGCATTAAGATGAAATGAATGAAACAGAGAGGAGCAGTCAGTCAGTCTTCATGCATTAGATAAATACAGAGCTTGCTTACATCTCAAAATCATCTTTGCTGTTGTCCACAAATTCAGATGATCTCGGTACCCAAGCTGATCTCAGTTACCCAGTGTGATCAAGCTTAATGAGCTAACTTCTCCTTTGGCAATGCTCCAAACTCCAGAGATATTCTTCTATTTTAAGAGGAGGCTCAGGGGAGACCTTATAGCAGTCTTCCAGTACCTCAAGGGGGCCTACAGGAAAGACAGGGAGAGACTTCTCTCTAAACTAGAGAGACATGGGTTTGATGGACGGACCACTCGGTGGATAAGGAGTTGGCTGGATGGCCGCACTCAGAGAGTGGTGGTCAACTGCTCAATGTCCATGTGGAGACCGGTCATGAGTGGCGTCCCTCAGGGGTCCGTGCTGGGCCCGGCCCTGTTCAACATCTTTGTCGGCGACATGGACAGTGGGATAGAGTGCACCCTCAGCAAGTTTGCCGATGACACCAAGTTGTGTGGTGCCGTTGACACGCTGGAAGGGAGGGACGCCATCCAGAGGGACCTTGACAGGCTGGAGAGGTGGGCCCATGCCAACCTCATGAAGTTCAACCAGGCCAAGTGCAAGGTCCTGCACCTGGGTCATGGCAATCCCAGGTACAAATACAGGCTGGGCGGGGAATGGATTGAGAGCAACCCTGAGGAGAAGGACTTGGGAGTGCTGGTGGATGAGAAGCTTAACATGAGCAGGCAATGCGCCCTTGCGGCCCAGAAGGCCAGCTACATCCTGGGCTGCATCAAGAGAAGCGTGGCCAGCAGGTCGAGGGAGGTGATTCTCCCCCTCTACTCTGCCCTGGTGAGACCACACCCAGAGTACTGTGTCCAGTTCTGGAGCCCCCAACACAAGAAGGACATGGACCAGCTGGAGAAGGTCCAGAGGAGGGCCACGAACATGATAAGAGGGCTGGAGTACCTCTCTTATGAGGACAGGCTGAGAGAGTTGGGGGCTGTTCAGCCTGGAGAGGAGGAGACCTGATAGCGGTCTTCCAGTACCTCAAGGGGGCCTACAAGAAAGATGGGGAAAGGCTGTTTAGTAGGGCCTGTTGCAATAGGATGAGGGGTAATGG
Source organism: Chlamydotis macqueenii (assembly GCF_036417535.1). Taxonomy (NCBI): domain Eukaryota; kingdom Metazoa; phylum Chordata; class Aves; order Otidiformes; family Otididae; genus Chlamydotis; species Chlamydotis macqueenii. The sequence continues at coordinate 61,188,044 of NC_141556.1, read as the reverse complement.
TTTTAAAATAGAGGGGGGTAGATTTAGATTGGAAATTAGGAAAAATTTTTTTACGATGCGAGTTATAGAACACTGGAACAGGTTGCCCAGAAAGGTGCTGGATGCCCCATCCCTGGAAACGTTCAAGGCCAGGCTGGATGAGGCTCTGAGCAACCTGATCTAGTTAGGGATGTCCCTGCTTCTTGCAGGGGGGTTGGACTAGATGACCTTTGAAGGTTCCTTCCATGGAACCATATGATTCTATGGTTCTATAAGTGAAAGCTACCATTCATCTCCCTAGAACTAGAATTAATGAGAGATGTCTAAATTTTCCTATGTAATGAGTAAAAATTGGTTCAGTCTTCAAAACAATTGAGATGAAGCATGTTCTAAAGTTATGCCAGAATCCTGGATACTGTAAGAGAACAAAATAATTGCTTGTGTCAGCACAGGGAAAAACACCTGCTCCAAAACCAAACAGCAAAAAAAGGGCTGCAGCTGATCTAAAGCTAACCATAGTATAAGGATAGGAAAGTAGTGGATGATTGCTTCCCAAGTATTATTGCTCGTAATTTTTGGGAAACTATTTAGAATGTCAAATTTATTAAAATGCTGTTCTACTGGAGACAGGATGTTGCAACAACTCCATTAATCAAAACCAGGAGATGACAGAAAAAATTAGTAAACAGACAAAATCCTTTTCAGATTCTGTTCATAGTAAAAATTCAAATGGAAATCTGAGAACTTCGAGATACTGAATCTCAGTGAACTATTCAGAAGTCAATTACTCCCAAAGACGTCTACCACATAATTCATTCAGGACCATACTTCACTTGCAAAAAAGCAGATTGAAAATTATTCAAGGAAAGCATTTCCTTGACCTCTGAAGCCTTTTAGCAACTCTTGAAGAGGAAACAATCTCCCAAAAGAGCAAGTTGAAGAATGCTAAGTAAAGGAAGAAGCAAATTTCAAGTACATTCTGAAATGAGAAATCAAAGCATAAACAGAGCATACAATAAACTATCCTGCATATTATATAAACAACTAGCAGGACTTGAAATCAAATTAAATTTTTAGCTGCAGGGAAAGTGAAGTCCATCTCCAGCCCTGCCAATGCTGAATGACTAAGGGGTACAGTGCTGCTCTTGGGTACCATCTCAGAATATGGCAATCTGGTATATTTACTAAACATGTTGGTTCTTAGCTTTAATCATGAATTATTTATATTTTGTTAATACTAGATTCCCTAGAGTATCCATGCACAGTATGCATGATGATGAAATTTTCACTGCACTTAACAGAAAGACTTTCCTTTCTGACTATCAGAATGAGGATTCAACGACAAAACACACCTCTTCACTAGTTCTTCATCCCCACCTTTATATACAGAAAGCTGATTTTTTTAACTTTAAGTACGTATGGGAAAATGATAATCCAAAAGGTAACTGAACAACAGACTGACTTGATTAGGAAGGGATTAGAGAACACAATCAAATCAATGTATTGGGCCACAGAAAACCTAGCCAAAAATAAAAGAAAAATCCTACTAAGAGACTTCATGTTGCTTCCAGTGCCTTCAGTACCGTTTTCAAACATGGTCTTACTATTTTTAAAGCAGATGATAATTCAATTACCATATTCTATTGCCATTTTCTGCACCTATAGACACTATCTCCTTCGCAATAGCCATTTTACTATTATAATAATATGGAATTTCAAGCACTTCACTTCACAGAGTGCTTATACTACTGTTTTCTGGTGTGTATTCTAGGTTATTCTTGGACTTAAGAGAGCTTTTTGTGACGCTCAGAACTGAAGTGAAATAGCAAATCCATTAAAAAGATGATAGGTCTTATTTTGAGTCCTGATTCTGCAAACTACTCTGCATTTATAAAGCCTTAATCCTCATGCCATTTTAATCTTTTTATAAGAAAAGTCTAATTCTGTTCACAAATTGTAAAAAGAAGTTAAATTAATTTGCTGCTCACCAGTTTCTCATCAGCATTCTAAAAGCCCCAGTGAAATTAAGGTATTAAACACAGGAGTGGAAGAGGATATTGCAAATTTAAGCATCACAGATCGAGGCAAGATGTACAGTGACGCTATAAAACTCAAAATATTGATCTAAATACATTAAAAGAAAACTACTCTCCTATATCAAACAGCATGATAAAGCTGCGGAACTATCCGGGCTATATAATCACCCTAAAAATAGGCTGGAGTCATTCAGTAAGTCACCAGAATGCAAAGATCATTTCAAAGCATTATACAGAAAAAGAAAATAAAACACCTATGAAATGCTTCTGACTCCAAATTTTAGAGCTGTATTTGTAGTTGTAGTTTAACAAATGTGATTGTCTGCTTGCATGCATGCTCATAAGACAATTGAGATGGTCACAGAATGGCAAATGATACACATTTCAAATAACCTGTTCCTACTTCTATTTACCTTAGAGATATTTTTGAAGAAGAGAAAAAAAAAAGAGATGAAAGCCAAACAAGATGGTCAGGCACTGGAACAGGCTGCCCAAGGAAGTGGTGGAGCCACCATCCCTGGAGGTGTTCAAAGAACGTGTAGATGAGGCACTCCAGGACACGGTTTAGTGGTGGTGTTAGGTTGATAGTTGGACTTGATGATCTTGGAGATCTTTTCAAACCTTAAAGATTCTATGATTCCAAGATGCAAATGGCCAAACAAGAGCACTCCAACAGTTACTTAGCATCACGTTACAGAAAGTAACTCATAAAAGCAACTGGAGCTTCTGGCTGGTCTAGCTCACCAGCAAAATGAAAATGGTACAAGAAGTAGCAGGAGGAGCTTTAAGATGACCTGCAGCTTAAATGAGGTGAATAAGCCAAGATGAGAAAGAGTCAAATAACAAAAAATGCTACATGCTGACACAAAAGCAAATAGGTGTGAATCAGCCCTAGCCCTAATTAGGCTAGAAATTACAAAGGAAGGTATGAAAGAATCTTCTAGCAGGTGGAGGGAAGGAAAACACTTAATGAATTTTAATACAAAAAGCGATCATTTTATCTGCAAGATTATAAAATATGTCTGCTTTGACAGCAAGGGACAGAACAGCATCTCAGGATGTCCCTTTCAATTGTATGCTTTGAGCAGTACAAAAAGCACACAATTTATCTCTAATAGAATTTTTGGCAACATTTCTTACCCACACATACAGTGAAGTAATTGACTATTACTGGGATGTGTTTAAAAAATCAAGTTGGTGGAATGCTGTGGAGAGGTTGCCTTGACTATAGCTAAAATTCGTTTAGGGAGTACAGCTTTTGACTGTATGATAGATTCTCTGGTAGCCAAGTACTCTTTTACTCCTTCCCTTGTAGCACCTTAATGCAGTGGAATAATATTGCCCCCAAAACTTGGTGGTAAGAGCTTTTTACCTTCATAACACTAGGTAGCAGAGTTAGCACACTCCGTAGGTTTTTTTTAAACGGCCCTTCCACATCATAGATTATCTACTCTTGCTCTTCCAGATGCCAAGGTTTTCTCTGCTTTATCAATGTCATACATCTCTTCCCGCTCAACCTGCTGTTTAACCATATCTTACTGAGAGCATTCATTTTTTTTCTCTCTTCCACCATTCCCCAAAGTACCTTTTTTTCCACCCCTTCACCAACTCCTTCCAACACGAGTTATATTTTCCTTCCCTTCAGGAAAACCAAGTTTGGCTGTGCCTTTTTATTCTTTTCTCCAAATAACTTCCTTCTGTTTGCTCCTCTCTCTCACAACGAATGCTGTGTGAAAGCTTGCGCCTCTTTCTTTCCCACGATATGGATTCTGCTCTCTCAACCATGCAATGAACTTTCTTCTTGAAGTACCAAATTTTCACATTACACTTTTCCATAATTTACTGTTTCCATGCCCAGATTATTCCAGTCTGTCAACATATTTCCCTTTTCAAATTTCACTGAATTTGTCCCATTTAACCCTTCTTCCCCAGTTCCGCAATCTAAACACTCACCCATTTGTCAGCAGACTGAATCAACTGTTGTTGCTTATTTACTGGGAAAATATTTAACACACTAAAGATATTGCCATGACCAAATACTACAACACCCTCACGCATCAGATAAGTACAGATCACAAGTATCTCAAGAAATTCCATTTTTTAATAACCTTGCAATCCACTAAAAAAGGACTTTAACATCCAGTAACTCTAATGAGAAAAGGGCTTGAAATGGCAGTTTAATTGATTCAAATGGCAGTTCTCTCAGAATTTAAAAAATTTGCATATACATCTGTACCAAAAAAAAAAAAAATTAGAAAAAAAAATACAAAATGAGTTGCATCTCATCCACTTTAAACAATTTAATAGGAGTATTTCCCGCAATGCTACATACAAGAAACTATTTTAAATAACATTAATACAAACTAAGAAAAGTCAGAGAACCTGAAGTTAGAAAGATTTCATCTTTCTCTCACATAATAAAAGACATAATACATATGATTCATTCAAACAAGTATATTATCATAACTGTAAGAAAAAGCTGAAATAAAAGTGTTTAAATGAGGGAGTTAAAAGTCAGGCATCTAAATCCATGTGTAGGCACTGAAGAGCTGGTTTAATTTTCAGAATTGCAAACACTTTCAACTTCCACAGAGTTTAAGGTGAGCGACACCTACAGAGTTCCCATTAACACTTATCCACATAATTAATTTAATTCATCTGAGGAGATCCATCAAATTAAAAGGGAGGATTTATATGCATAATTCACATGACTAATGTTTACAGGATTCTGACATATGCTGATATATGGATTTAGTTGTCTAATTCAAGCCTCAAAATTTAAAACTTACAATCATAACATTTTAAATATGAGTTGTTTATTTAAATATGCATCTAGGATGTATGCCATAGCCTTTAAAAACATATGCTGTGAGGAACTCCCACTAGATTTTAAAACAGAGCAATTAGTACATTTTTTCAAAGTGGCAACCAGAGTCCTCATGATGAACGTATTATTCCAAACACTGAGGTATACAAATCAGAGAAATCATTCAGAAGCAGTCATTTTCCTTATTGATCATATTACTTCCACAGTTTGAAAGCAGAAATTCAGTTTGCAGAGATTTCTGCTTAGAAATGGATGACATAGATAGCTCTGGAATTTTAGAAGTTTATGTAACTTCCCAAGTGCCTAAAAAGGAAACATAATCTTTTATACCCCAAGTTTTAATTAGGGATCAGTATTTACATTTGAATCAACACCTCTAAACACTTCATTAAAATTAGGATACTGGCCATCACAACACCATTAATATCAGTCAGTTAAACATCTTTTCAGTTGCTAAATGAAAATACACTTTCCAACACAAGGAGTTTTAATCATTCATCCATTATTATGGATCAGGTCAGTGCACGCTATTTGTCCTTACTATGCTCTTGTTCTAATAAATCACAATGGCAAAATAATTAGGTTGCTCGTTTTAGCACAAAGAAAAAGGGCTCAGTCCTGCAGACACTTTTCAAGTGTCTAATTTTATAAAAGCTGATGGTCATATTAGTATACATAAAATAAAGCTTGTGACAAAATGGTTAGACAGGGTTCAAATCACCGTAACAGTTATTATTGATATCGAGTCTGCAGTGGTCAGAGACCTACAGCACTGAACTTGCAAGATAAGAACATATCATCAACTAATCAGGTAATGTCTATGAAACTGAACTCATCTGAGGTCAATGAACCACTTCTGTGGTAAGATGAAAATATATATACGCACTTCGTTCCCGGGAGGCAAAGACAAGGCAAGCCACTGATGGGGCCTTATCTTCTTCTTCATCACCACTGATTGAGCAATTAGAGATTGTTCTGGTTTGCAATACAGGTAAGGAACTGTTCTTTTAAAAGACCACATCTTTTAAAAATTTAAGACTTGATAAAGGATTCATCTTCCCTTCATTGTGTCTACTCAGATGTTTTCAACTAGCAGCAATTCACCTTGGTTTCAGAGTAAAGGTCTCAAGTATCCTCCTAGTTCCATCCCATATTTAAAAAACCAAACCAAACTAAAATCATTAAGGCTGTTTTATATCTGTATCAACTTGATTTACTTATACCAAAAGGAACAATCACTTTGAGGACCTTCAAGTGGAATGACTGGTCTTGTCAATATTCCAGGAAAAGTCATTGTATCCGTTGGAATAATTAGTCTCCCACATCGCCATCTCTGTCACCTATGAGCCACAGAAAATGAAAACCTATAGCTAATAAGGCAGTTCCAAGGAGATCTCCCAGTGCAGTAAGATAAGGGATAGAAAAACTGTCCGGATCTTTTCCTTTTTTCCAGAAATGGTGCACCATCCAGTCAGCAATCCATAACAGAGTAAACACCTACGGAACACCAAACAAACAAAATCTGTATTATTATCCCATAAATTCTATTGAAAGGAAGTCAACAGCCAACATTCTTGTTTCCTTAGTATTAAGCACTACTGTATACAACTGCTTTCGAAAAATATAGAATCCTAGAGTCATTTAGGTTGGAAAAAACCTTTAAGATCATAAAGTCCAACCACAAACCTAACACTGCAAGTCCACCACTAAACCATGTCCCTAAGCACCACATCTACACATCTTTTAAATACCTCCAGGGATGGTGACTCAACCAGTTCCCTGGGTAGCCTGTTCCGATGCCTGACAACCTTCTCAGTGAAGAAATTTTTGTTAATATACAATCTAACCCTTCCTGGCACAACTTGAGGCCTTTTCCTCTCATTCTATCTCTTGTTACTTGGGAAAAATAGACTGACACGCACCTCGCTACAGCCTCCTCTCAGGTAGTTGTGGAGAGTGATAAGATCTCTCCTAAGCCTACTCTTCTCCAGACTAAACAACCCCAGTTCCCTCAGTCGCTCCTCATAAGACTTGTTCTCTAGACCCTTTACCAGCTTCCCTGCTCTTCTTTGGATATACACCTCAATGTCTTTCTTGTAGTGAGGGGCCAATAAAAAATTAATATGAATTAATTTCAGACTTAAACTCCCCACAACCAGAGACAGGGACACTTAGCCAACTTCTCTCAGTCAATCATATGCACAGATAGAAGGAACATATTGAATCATTGACAGCATTCTCCACCCAGTCTATGCTTGAGGACTTCTGAAAATGGCTAGAAAAAGCAAAAGCTCCAACCAAATGTTCAACTGCACTTCTCACACAAGACATCACTCTGTGTAGAACGAGAGCATAAGTGGGGCTTCAAGATCATTTAGAACCAACTGATGTTGCCCCAGATGAAAACACCCAACACAGGTGTAACTCTCGTTTCTGCAGGTCTAGAACTGACCTGAAATCAGACATGATATAAAGAATACCAGATCAGATTAAGAACAGTTTCATCTGGATTGTATGAACTGCAAAAAAAAAAAAAGGCCTAAAAGCTACTTTTATGCATGAAATATCAGCTGCAGCCTTTCTGTAATAAGGCATTCCTGCAATATATATTATGAAATTGTCACTCCAGGCTGAATTTGTCCCAGAGTAAAAGATTTCCTTCCCAACTGTGAATGTCTGAACATTTGAGAGGTTTGATCTTAATAACAAAGGTATGCATAATCATTAATCCAATTTAAGAAAATAATTCCTTTAATGTTGCACAGCTGTATGATAAGAGATTCGGGTTCAGTGGAATCATGCGGTGTGGCATGGCATGAGATGAATGGAGAAAGGACCACTAACTGAGCTTCCATTTCTTCTTGTCTCTTCTAAGGAGCTGCTTAAGATGAAATAAACACTGTATTTTATGTAGTTTTAGTTAATCAGATCTTTAGGAAGGGTGAACCTAAGATGACTACTACCATAATTCATTTTTTTTAAAAGTCTACTGTGTACATTTAAAGGAACATGCAGTATCAAAAGTAGCAAAAGGTAAAAAACCTGCATTTTATTTAGTAAATTATCAATTACTGGTATCAAAAGCATCTTTATAAATGTATGCACTTATTTACTGAAATACTGATAAGATGGTTGAGAAACACTTCTCCACACTACAAAATACAGTAAAATGAATGTCATATTAAAAAAGTTGTTGAAAAAGTTTCTCAATTAATCTTTGCTTTGCAGAAGTATATGTTAAAATACAAACCTGAATTTCTAATTAAAAAAAAAAAGTGAGGAGTATTTGCTTAATGAAAAATGCATGGCTTATTTATACAAAAATATCTTCTGAAAAGGGAACTCTGTAGTCTAAGCTAATTATGCAAGTCCTAGGTGTGCTGACTGGAATCCAAACAAATATATTTAAAGCAGATGTTTTCTTTGGAAGACTATCAGATTCTTTGAGTCGGCTCCTTCTTCTAACAGAGACAAAAAGAGGCCTGTTTAGAAAAGATACTGTACATTAATATCTCCTACAGGATGTACACAGAAGAGTCTGTAGCGCCCCACATCAACAATAGTTCTGCATGTTCTATTAGAATATGAGAGCAATCATTACAAGAATTATTTATAATGCATTTATATAACACAATCAATTAGACATAACATGCACAGTCCGCTTTAAATGACAGTGGCTTTTGGCTTTTAAAAATCATGACATGAAAAGCTTTAATAAGTATATATATTTTCCACCCTAAAATAACTGACTTAGACTACTGTGAAAAATGGACAGTTTGGAAACGAAGTTTTGTGAACCTTTCCAAATAATTGGGTTTGCTGTATTAACTTACAGGTGCGTAACACACAACACAAATTATAACAAACCTGGCTTCTGTAAGTAATAGGAAAAAAGTCAAGGCACATTATAGTAACTGATGCTTACAACAGTATATGATGGCAGTTGGGACACAGTGCTTACAGAGGAATTTATGAGACTGCAGTTCACCAGCCTTTATTTTGGTGAAAGAATAACGCTATCATCAGGCATTTGTGCAGCTAGAAACTCGCCAACATTTAAGAATTACACACATCAGTCTTTGGAAATTGAAATTGTTACTTATTTGGCCACAGTTGTTAGTGTTGCAAGACAGAAGTCAATCAATATGACTTAAATCTTTAATGAGATTTTGCTTCTTATCAATGTTAAGAAGGGACAATCAGAGTAATCAATCAATTTTTATAAAAAAAAAAAAAAAGCAAAAGCGCTACCTACGAGTTTGCCAAAAATCTGAAAGACAGTCCTTGAATTTAAAGTTATAAGAAAAGTCACTCACAAAGATCTAAGAGATGCTTAAAAAAAAAAGAGAAAAAATCATACAAAAGACATTACGAGACTTGTTAGTGACACACCAGTTCACATTTTCTGGGGTTTATCAGTGACCTGTACTTATTTCAGTAAAACCATGCAGATGGCATAGCAGTACAAGTACTGTGTACTTCTGCTCTGCACTGATGCTACGAAGAAGAAAGCCTTCCTACTTCAAACTGAAAACTAGCTGCCTTTGAGGGGAAAAATAAAGGGACCAACATTACAGAAAAGCCTAAGAAGACAGTAGAAAAATTGTTTAGCATGAAATGCTGTAGAAAAATGATAACAAAAGCTTGTAAAAATAGACAGAACTGTTCAAGATGTGTGCTAGTATTTTAGATTTGTTTAATATACGGAGGAAGAGAACAATAAAGTGGTTTTTTGCAAAACAGAGATGAGTAGTAGTAGAATTACATAGCAGAGTGCTAGAAATTCTCCCAGACTGAAGAATGAAATAACCCCAAGGTTTAAGAAAGGTAAAAAAATAACTAAGTATCTATATACATAAAAAGACCTGTCTAAGAAAAGGGAGATACTCTATAGTCACTGATTAACAAAAAAAAAAAGCCGAGAGCAAGGGCTGCAAAAATACAGGCAAAATTCCAGATGTTTTGATATTTTAAAAGGAAGCTCATGCTAAGTTATCACTCTTCTGGAAAAAAAAATTTCCTCAATCAAAATGGAGGAAAATGAAGCTAAAGACATCATCAGTTTTAGATTGTATTTCTAAAAAGATCTATCAGTCACATTGTCAAAAAAAGGTCCTCAGAAGGCAGAATCAGCAGAATATAGCAGCAAGAATGAGAGGGAAGGAGGGAGAGAGGGAGGGAAAGAAAGAGCAAGAGTGAAGTCTTTATCAAACCCTAACGATGAAGAATCTGAAAATAAGCAGAATAAACACACATATCATTTTGAACAACAAAGGACAGAAATAGAGAGTAATTCTTGATATTGAACTTTCTGATTCAAATTATGAATATCAGACTGAAATTGAAACTGAATATGAATGCTTAAATAAGAGTGAGCTTCACTATTTAAAGCTCAAATCTCACGATTGCAAGACTAGAAATGTGAACATTATATAGTACAAAGCAGTTTTTTCCTTTATTATTGGGCACAAAATTTACTTTAATTCTTTGCAGGTCTTTAGATATAAATTATAAGTTTAGCTAAAGAAGAGTTATTTTTGGTCTTCTGCATTTAATAAGGACTCCTAAAAGCTATCTGCATTTTCTCATGCAATTAATTTCTCATGACTTCTGAAATGGGAGAAGAAAGAAACTCTATTAAGTAAAAATACGTAAATCCCTCCAAACATGCTTAATACTGTCTAAGCTTTCTATAGCCTAATTGATATATTGCAGGATGCTATATGTTTATTGTTTCTTTCATCTAGGATGACCACATTTCATCAGTGAATGAATCTCAAATTTACAGTGATAAAACGTATAACATTCAAATGCATAATATTTGTAAAACAGGTTTGACTCTTTCATGTTTATATTTGTTTATACATTAGTGCTGTGATTAGTGAATTCCAACACCAGACTGGAAAGAGAAAGCTGAAGTTATACATTTGTGTATGTTTTTTCACACAGGCATTATCAAAATTCGACTATAAGTTTAGTAGGTAGCAGTTTATTTAGCATGCCGTAGATGAACAGGCTGTCCTGCATGTTGCTGCTACTGCTGATTCACCTTAAATTATTTCCATGTGAAGGTGCATTGCAAAATAGTTTCATTACTTTAGACAGGAAACACAGATGCAAATAAGCTGTGGTTTCCTCTTTTCAAATGTACTTTAATTCTGCTTTACTCTCAAATTTATATTGACTCAAAATTCACCTAAATGTAACCATGACAAGGTCTGGCAACTACTGCATAAGAACTCTTACAAATCCATGGAATTCAAACTTAAGTTTATGGTTTTTTTCTTGAGTGAAAAACCCCAATTAAGGATCTCTAAAAACTACTGTGTCCTGACTCTGACAACATTCTCACCAGATTTATGGTTTAGGTCTTCTAGTGGTTTCAGCCATTTATTAAGTTAATTTCTAAATTATATACTACATTTCTCAGATTTTAAAATGGCTTTTGATGTCTTCACGTAAGGCTAAGTAGTAACTGTAGAACACTCATAACAGATCTACACTGAACTTACTTGACGAATGTCCATTGTGCACAGCCAGAATTCTGTAGTCAGTGAACTCTCAGAGTAGGGTCTACATATATTTTTCAAAATAAATTTTCCTCCACTGTCTACTCAGGTAGCATATCTGATGTGTATCATGTCTAGGGGAAACAAGTCACTATTTCCTCCAGACAAACAGAGATTCCCCTCAACGTCTGGCTGCAGAGAAACCACTAAACAGCAAGTTCTTTCTTGCTGTTGTAATCCGTGTTGTAGCTAACTGGTATTAGCTACACTGTGGTGTTCAAGTACCCAGACAGCATAGCATACATTTATATAAGAGTAAAACCTCATCTAACCGAAAAAGAGGATACCATTTTAACTGAAGTTGTTTCTAAATCAATATGATTATATTGGTGCAATTTTGTGGGAACTTTTTTTTTTTTATTCCACCATTTAAATTCAAATTCCTCAGACTGTCTTCTTAATTTCTTTGTAGCTTTGCCAGACACCCTGCTTTAACCATACAGTCCTAATTTCAGGCTGTCAGATTTCTGAATGAGGAGTGCAACCCAGACCACTAAGTGTTCAGGTATGCTCAACCTGCACTAGCTGTAGCACATCTCAGTGTGTCGTGCTACATACATAAGCACTTGGAGCTCAGCCTTCTAAAGACAAAAAAAAATTATATACCCCTGCTAAGGACTTGGTAGGAGCCAGGCTTCTACCACAGACAGCAACTTGCCTGGAAGTGCATGGTGATGCCCACATTCAGATCCCAATGGATCTGGCAAGTCTGCTTCTAATGCTGCAGTGAGAAAGCGTTGAACATGCAGAACTGTCCAGGTTTGGACCTTAGTTTCCATATTTCCTTGAATCATGTTGTCTCTTTAGCAGTTATATGCTCTACATTTCGGTAGTAACCTTTCCTACTAGAAAAAGCAGTATTTAAAATGCACCAGTATTTTCTCTATAAACACAACCTTCCTTATTTCTGTATAACGCACAGTATAGCCCATGAGTTATTTTTCCACATTTGAAGAGGCCCATACCATCGTTAGAATCCTCACACCAGTGGGAAATCCAAGACGTTTGTGATATAAGCAGGGAGTCATTATGAGCATTGCTGAATTCTTAGTTTTCTGCTGCCCTAAACAGCCCTGAAGCACCGCAAAAGTCACTGCACAGCAGAATACATCTGACCTTCACTGGATAAGAAAGACTGCATTTTGGAATTACTTGTTTGCTTGGTAATAGCTCTGGGAATCTTCTATTGTTTGTTTATTCCCGAGTCTTAAACGTAACTGTGTGCTCAGATTTGGTCAGGAGGTGTGAAAATTCCTCAAAGGGCGTTTTACTGGCTCAGTGAGAACACGCAGAACAGCAGGCACCTTTGAATGCTCAGAGCTCTGCGCCAGGACTGATGGCTTGGCACTTCCACTGCTGCTCTCATTCTACTGCAGGTTGACAAGGAAGAGGATGAACCTTTGCTCAGTGCACAGCCTCATACAGTTAAAAAATATGTGTGCCTTTGTGAAGTTTAAGAGGAGGACTGTTTTTCAATTAATTTTTCTTTGTTGGTTAAATGCCAGATTGTAACTGCATGTAGCATACTGGGATGTGCCTGTCTGTGACTTGGTTTTGTAAAATTTTCAAGAAAAGAGTATTCCTCTTAAATAGAGGCCACTTACCAAATCCAAACCACATTTAAAATCAATATACTGGTTTTCATTAATGCACATTGGCTTGCCCAGACACTGCACACTGCATTATGTGAAGTACCTGACATACATACAGGGCATACCTTTTAATATTTTTTTTTGTATTTTCCTCTGATACTGCCATTCATAAAAACAGATCAGACTCTTCACTATAGAGCTAATTCACACTTTTTGAACTCAAGCCTAAAAGTTCTAGTTGAATGCAGAATAATATAAATATTTGTGCAGTTTTACCCACTTTTATGAAAATATAATTGTGAAATCCAAGCCCCAGTACAGTAAATGGGAGTATTGCTTTGGATTTCAATTGAACCAACTTATAAATCTAACTGAAGAACATTTCAAGCATATGTATTTATTTAAAGCACAGAAACAACTGTACTATGACAGGTATGAAAGACAAAACAAAACACTTTCTGGGTTTTCTTAAGTGTAGAAGCCCAGAACTGTTTTGTTCATAGAGAATCAGAGAGAATGCAGATCATAACAGTGGCTACTCATATTATTTAAAATATCATAATGTAATGATTTTTAGGAAAAACTGCATATTTAATGAAACTGTACTTTGTTTTACTTCATAGCATATTTTTGGCCAATAATAATTAAATCATACTATTGCTAATATACATCATGTCATATTAATTACTTATTTTCCAAAAATATTTCAATTACGTGACATGCTGCGGAGAGAATATCTAAGAACAGGTAAGGAGAAGAGAGGAAAGAATCTGGTAGGCATGGTTGGTGAAAAAAAAAAAAAACCAAAAATCAAGCAATGAAAGTATCAGAATAGGATAAAAATGAAATTAACTATCTGATTGGAACTTCAGTAATAGTGTATAGAGCTTGCAATACAAATAAATTCTGTTTTATCACTTTGGGAAGAAGAATATTGAAGTTTACAGGCAATCTAAAAAAGTTATTAAAATGCGAAACAGAATTAATATTTATGTTACAAATTTACTGTAGAGATAATGTGGAATAGCATAAACTGGCAGAGGAAGAGAGAAATAAAAATTAAAGTTTTTGTGTTAACATTTCCTTGATTTTTTCCAGCTTGCTATAACATTCTCGTTCTACTTTTGTCATTTCCCTAACCCCTTCCTCTCCATTTTAAACAAACAAAGAGCTGGACAGTCAGAGATAATAAACAGATCTTGAAGGTAATTAAAAATCTATTTCAGGCCACTGTAAAATATGTCATTGAATAATTTAACATCTTACAATAGTCACTTCAATTTTAAAGATAGAAAATTCACTTTTGTTGCTGCTGTTGTTTTTAAATTTAGCATTTATTTTTTAACATAGTGCCAAAAATGTAAATAGGTAGTATAGTGCCATAGTAATTATTCAGCTACCCTTTTCCCCTCCAGCTCAATATAAGCAAGGAATTGGAAAGGGCAAAGTAGTAATATCAAACTTCCTCAAACACAGGACTAAACCATAATTAACTCTTACCTTTAGGAATCACTATGGTCTATTAAATTATCGTCTACCACCTCAAACATAAGAGATATAGCCTGATCAAATGCAGGCTTATCATTTTTGATATCCATTTTCACATGCCTTCCATGCAAAGTGAAAATAAATGCAAAGTCTAGTATATTATTAAAAAGGCCTATAAATGCAGATCTTTCACTGCTCAAAAGACTGTCAAAGGATTTGGTTTGTTGATAATTGAAATGATAATAATTAGCTGGGAAGTTTTTCAGTTTTACTGCAGAGCTAGATAAGTTCTGTTTGGGAGGATACAAATACAGAAGAAATCTGGAAAAATGAGATCAGTAGGTTTTGGCTTATGCCAAAAGACATGGCAGCTTCAAAACCGTTCTTTACTATATCCAGGTGCATAGATGATGTCACTGAAAAAAGGGAAGAGCAATGAGTACAAATATTTAAGTGTTTTGCTTGAGAAAGGAGAAATTTAAAAGCATCCAACTGCAGTAGAGAAGTACTTCAGACCAACAGGTAAATAAAATAAGTTCAAGATTTAAGGTTTAAAGCAAGCTTTGTCTCTCTGAAAATTTTAAATCTGCTCTAATTAGAGGCACACAAAACTACAATAATCACTACTAGAAAAATGCCAGAATAATTAAAATGAGGAAAAGAATCTATTAAATATTTTCAGAAGGTGTTAAAAAACATGATGTTCCAAATTGTTGATCTGTCAAGACCATGAGAAGTTACAGTGTGCAATACTGTTACTCAGTTTCAAAGTAAATACATCTCAAACTGCCTAAAGACAGAAAGTAAAAACGAAAAAATCATCTTTAAAGGGAGTGGGGAAAAAAAAGAAAAAAACTGTATGTCTGCTTTATAGGTGAAAAATCAAGAAAATCAAGTGTGGTCTTATGGACTGTGATGGAGATGCATGACTGCAAAACTGAATACTCTAATCAGACCTTGAATTTATAAAAAAACAACTGTATGCATGTGTATGTGCTGATGCTGGGCCTGAACTACCGTGTGATCTGAAAGTCCTGCCCTAACACCTTAACTTGGTTTTCAACCAAACTTCTGCATTTCTCACATCTTACCCTGTCCTTTGCTGCTGAAGAAAAGGTTTGTAGCCCTACATGTATTATGATTGCAGTTCTATGAGCAGGACAACTGTATGGATTTCATCTGGATTTATGACTTCAGGTTGATTCCCATATGAAATCTCGTAAGTCTAATTAATAGTGCCTAAAATCACACTGCAGTCTTACCTTCAGTAGAGGCATTAACAGTGACTCTTTCCCCAGGCAGTTTTTGTTGAGCTTATAGGAACTTAGTACCACTGAGAGAGCCGAGATTTAGAAAAACTTGAATGAAATGGGCTAAATGATTCAACGTCATTAGAAAGGACAGCCAGCCAGCAAGAACAGAGTGAATAAACAGTATCATTTCCTCAGCAAAACACAATATAAAACAACTGATAAGGCTGTAAACTAGGGATATTATGTGAGAGGAAAATTAAAAGTCATTTATAACTTTTAGTATGGCATTCTCACTTGCAAAGGTTGGAACTTTGCAATTCATGACCTACCAAAAAAGTATAGAACTCTCATATGAAATTAAAATAGTAACAGTTTTTGAAATTTATCTTTATTGAAATAGCAGTGTGATAAACACAGAAAGACAATTCAGAACACTAAAAATTATAATTTTTATTAAGGCTTGACTCATTAATCCTTGACTGAGGATAATGTTGTTTGTATTTTAAAACTAAGCTGGTCACATTTTTAGAAGCAATATGCATATTTAACTTATGGATATTTCAACTGTATTTTTATTGTGAAACATGAGCAGTCAAATTTTGGTTTTAAAGTACAAGGAAACATTATAGTTAATTCAGCCAAGTTTTAGATAAAAAATGGCTGTGGATTTAATAAAAACATTTCATTTTGTATTACTGACTTCTCTGAGTATTTCACCTTAAGATACTGCTATCACAAAAGGCATCTTTCAAGAACTGCCCTTGCTGAGTGTGAACAGGCCACGAGGTAAGACCAGCCAAAACAATATAATAACGTTTGACAATTAATGCAATTACAATTTCTTGTACAGTGATCGCTGTCAGACTCATTTCAACTTGAATAAATATTAAGAATGCACCAAGCAAGCCATAACATTCTCATCTACTGCATTTTTTACTATGTTAACTAAAACAGTAATGTGAACCACTTCAGGAGATTTCTTTGAGAGTTTTCCTTGATGTATTCATTACTCATAAATGCTACTTTTCCTCCTCTCCTTCCCCCCTCTAGTTGATTAAAACGATGGGGGTTTTAGATGCAACGGTTCCAAGAAGCATGTGAAAGAAAGTGCAAGATGCATGACTGGGAAATAATACAGTCAAGTGTCTTCTGAAAAGCACTCACAATACAGATACACCTGCGTAAGCTATAGACATGTGGAGATAATTAGCTACTTCAAAACTGTGCTGAAACCCTGTGCTGAAGCCTTGTATTAACTCATACCTTCTTGTACTATTAATGAGATTTCAGAAATCAGATAAAACCTGACTTTGTTCAAGAACTTGATTTTATACAAGCATTTTCAAGTCATACTTGTTCTTACCTGTAGCAGAGCTGCAAACAAATATACTGCTATAAAGACAGGAGTTAAGGAAGTGTGGCCGCTTTTCATTAAGTGGATAGTGTACAAGAAAATCAGGTGTCCAGGAATCACCAAAAGAAGCAGAACTTGGGCTGATTTGTTATTTACTCCTACAATTAAAAAAAAAATCCAAAATTCAGTGAAGGGCTTCAATTACTGTATCAAGTTTTTATTAATTTCAGTATAAAATGCAGTTTTGGAATTCCATAGCATTGAGTAGTGGGAAACAGTAGGCATTATTTTCTGCTAAAAGACTCCTTGAGGATTTTCACAGGGGGGAAAAAAAGCCACCCCTAGTGCCTGCCAGAAGAGCTAAGCAGGGCCCATCCAGAAGAGGGTGCAAACTGTCTGCTTTCATCCTGTACTCCTATTTTTTTGGAGCTGCAGTGCCCTCCTAAAGCCTTCCTAGGAAAGAGGATGTTTTGGACACCATATTCAAGACATCCTCAAAAATACCTTCTATTTCTAAAAAGTAATCCCACATTTACCATTTTCTCATCTGTTCCAATTCATTTCATAAATATGAAAGTGTAATACATGCTGTTGATACATTGCATTTCAACACAGTTACTACATAATTAGGAAAGGGGGCAATGTAGGGGAGGAATGAGCTGTGAAGCGAGAATCTACAAAGAAAATGGCAAAAGGGAAATGGAAAACAGGGACTTGACTTAGCAATAATGTTAGAAATAAAGTTTGGTCCTAACAGGAGATTGGTTTGAACTTCTGGAGTTAAATGACAAAGATTAGGAGCAGGTAAACAAGCTAAGGAAAGATGAAGTTTGAAATCATTCTGAGTGGGGATCGTAGTATCCCACCTCATCAGTCCTCATCTTTGATCCTTGCCAGGGTTACACCTTTCTCTGTGTTCCTCTCTATACATTTCCTCCTGCAGGGAGGTCCCTGTGATTCTCACAGGCAAACAGCTGCAGGCAAAGTAAACGGCCAAGCCTCTGCTGCCCTTTGAATTGCAGACAGTAAGTTCAGTTTGTTGCCATTTCTCACTGGTGGCACAGTCTGGCGTATGGGTGGAAAAAGAGGAGACATGAGAAAGTAGTTCTAACAATTAACTGACTAATACGTACCTGTACCGTAATAGGTTCTGCATGGATAATAGCAACCCTTCGCTTCTTCTGGCAGTTCTCCAGGAATGCTATGTAAATGGAGGTAGGTAGAAATTCTGCTAGCTTGAATAGCTACTAGATTACCACCAATACCTGAAATACAAAAGGGAACAAGTGGTAAATTCTCAACTATTTTTTCCTGTAGTAGGCAGTATTTTTGCAAATTTACCAACTTCCTCTATGCTTACCACAGTCCCCTATATACAAAAGTCAAAAAGAGAAACATCTTTAGAATGTATATCAGTTATAGACAGGCTAACACCAAGCACTAAAATAAGTAAAAAAAAAAACAAACTTGGGGTAGAATTTGGTGTGTGATTGGATATTTGTAATATCCATATTGGAAATTTGGATATTTGGCGATTAGTTTTAATTACTGATAAGTGCAAAAGACTCCCTCAAAAGGCCCAATCTGATGCTTTCTCATAGATTAAGCTCCCTTCTATCGCTCCATCTTCTCTGGAAATCCCTCTTGGAACAACAGAAGTACTACATGGTTGTGCCACTGCTGGATTACCTTCCTAGGTCAGTATTGCTGGCACGTATAAATAACACAAAGCAGATGCACTCACCACTACAAGCATAAATGCAGATTTCACACACAGAATCATAGGGCTAATTTACCCATTCACCTTTGTCACAGAGCAGGATTAAATATAATCTTCTGCCATTCATAATTCAGATTGAAAGGACAAGATAAGTATCTGAATAACTCATTTTTAAAAGAACGGTAATGATGGAGATTTTACCTTCTCCATGACAACTGTTGATGTACTTCCCAATAGAAAAAATATTCCTATGAAACAAACCACCCTAGGATGTGAAGAGAAGTGGCTGGCATTGTTACAAGGCCACCGTCTGCCATCTTTGAAAACTTTTCCTGATGACTGGAAGGGGGCAAATGTCACACCCATCTTCAGCAAAGCATTTGACAATTTCCCACAGTTTCCTCATAGACAAACTGGCAAGTTAGAGACTGGATGGGTAGTTCGTGAGATGAGTAGGAAATTGGCTAGCAGGTTGCACTCAGAGGGTGGTGATCAATGGTTTTAACTCGGCCTGGCAGGCTGTCACAAGTGAAATCCCCCAGGGGTTAACACTGGGCCCCACACTGTTGAACATCTTCAAAAATGACCTAGATGATGAGACTGAAAGCACCCTCACCATGGTTGCTGATGACACTAAACTTGGTGGTGAAGTGGCCATGTCAGAAGCGAGAGCCATCTTACAGAGAGATCTGGACAGGCTGGAAGAGTGGGCTAGCAAAAACAGTATGAAGTTTAACAAAGACAAATGCACAGTCCTGCACCTGGGAAAACATAACCAAAAAGCCCAGTACAGGCTAGGATCTGTGTGTCTGGGGAGCAGCCTTGCTGAAAGAGAGCTGGGAGTCCTGGGGGACGAAATGAACATGACTTAGCAGCATGCTGCTGCAGCAACGAAGGCAAATCGGATCCTGGGCTGCATCCATCTGTAACTGCAGAGATAGAGACATGATCATCCCACTCTATTCAGCTATATCTGGAGTACTGTGTCCAGTCCTGGTTCCCACAGTTCAAGGAAGACGTGGACAGGCTGAAAGGAAGGCCACGAAGACGATAAAAGTGCTGGAGAACGTGCCCTATAAGGAAAGACTGAAGGTGTTAAGTTTTCTCCCTGGAGAAGAGAAGGCTCAGGGGAGACTTCATCACAGTTTTCCAGTACTTAAAGGATGGTTGCAAAGAGGATGGAGGATCTCTGTTCACAAGGAGACACACACACGCACCAGAAGAGGTTTCATTTTAATACAAGAAAGAAATTTTTTACAGTGAGAAAGACCACTCACTGGAACAACCACCCCAGGGACATGGTGGAGTCCCCACCACTGGAAGTTTTCAAGATGTGACTGAAGAGGGTGTTAGATAATCTTACCTAGACTTACTTTCCCATAAAAGGTTGGACCAGATGATCTTTCAAAGTCCCTTCCAACCTGGGCTATTCTATGAATTTTTACTTCAGTGAACAGAAAACTAAACCAATTTGTTATATCTACATTACAGAATACAGTGGCACTAGCATAAATTTCTCCTACTGCTAGTACACTCTAGAGTTGTCTACTTGCATATCGAGCATATGCTTTTTTTTTTTCCCAGATGCTTTACATAGCAATGGGTCGCTCTGAGGAGATATGATTAGGCAGAAGTAACGCAGATCTTGCCCCCCACTTCAGAAAGAAAAAGTCCTTGTTTATTGCAGTTGAGCGGATTTGTTTACCTGATGCTTAGGGCTTTGTTTGGCTGCAGAACAAACCTCTGTGGTCACCAGAAGATGCTATTTGCCAAATTGTTTCGAGGACTATAGAGTGGTTAGGACAAATATCTACTATTTGAGAACTCAAAGATTTCCTATCTCATCACTGTTTCAAGACAGTTAATGGCAGAGCATAATAAGGGAGTAGGACTTTAAGCAAAAGGTTTTAAATATAAATCAGGAAATAAGGTAGACAATATCTTGGAGCTGGCACAAATAACTGTTCATGAAACAAGGATAAAACATGAACTACCAAAAGATTGAGTCAGTCTTTGCAAAGAAAATGAAAATAACAGCAGCTTTTTCTCAGACAAACTACAGAAGCAGAAGTAAAATAAGAGATTTATATAAACTACAAAAGAGATTTAAACAGATTAAAACCAATCTAAGTAGGGCCCAAAGTCTGTCTTTTGATTGAGAACAATAATTTTGAGACTTTTAACAAATGAGGATAAGGTATAGAAAGGGAGGCAGAAATAAAACTAGGGATAAACGCACTACATTTGGATGGGGATCAGATAATTTCTGTGACTGAATTACGAAAAAGCTGTTATATAAAACTGCTTCTTAATAAAGCTACAAAGCTGGGGATGGTGCCATATGACTAGAAAATATGAAACAGTTTCTGCATAAAAAAGAGGGGGATAAAAGCAATCTGGGTAATTACAAGCAGGCTAACAACTGCAATAACTGAGATATTCAAAACAATATTAAAGGAAAAAACTAGAAAACTCTTCTCTCATTATCCATCTCTATTATAGCACTATGAGAAGAAATAAAAGACAGAAGTAAACAGGGCTGTTTTTCAATGTATGCTTTGAGGTTTACAGCAATGCAACCATAAACCATCGTGGCACAAAAACCCCCCAGATTTCAAGTATTTCCTAGGATGTATGCAATTTCCTCTTGTGAATGATAATTATCTGCTTCAACAAATTCAGACAATCAGAAATATGATAGATGATCTGGACCTCTTTCCTTAATTAATAACAAGGGAAACTGAGTGAGAGAGAAGAATTAAGGAAAATGGAAATTTGCCCATTTGAAATGGCAACTAAAAAAAACCATCTGGATAACAGACATGGACAAGTCTATGAAAGAAGGTATGAGATTGGTTGTTAGTCCTTTGATGGGTAGCTATTAATCAAAAATCTTTTTACTTTTATAACCATTGTTTACAGAAAGTATGCCCCAAGCCCTACTGTGCATGTAGATAACCAGAAAAATGACTGAAATGTATTGAAAGTTACACTAAAACAAACTGGCCAGCCATAGGACACTGGTAAAAGGAGATGATATCTGCTCTGCAAAGGAAGATGACATGCTAACCAAAACAGCCAGTGCAGAGTGTGATTTCAAGAGGTGTACCATTCCCTATTCTATTCTATTTTAATTACAGCTAATTTGGACATAGAATCATAGAATCATAGAATGATTAGGGTTGGAAAACATATACCATCTATTTTAGCTAACTGGAAATGCAATATTGATATGTTAAGCAAAATTATTTTAAATTTCATTTGGTCTGAGTCTCAGTAATCTAATATCAGTGGTATATTTTGAACTTATAGAAGATAGGCAGGTGTACTGGAGCGTAAAAAGCTTCTAGAATCCAGACATACTGCTCAGTCTCGACCAGTCGACAATGTCTGGTGATGGACAGCAGCAGTCACACTGTCTTTTAGTTCTGTCCCTTCATCTACCAATTCTTCCTTCTAACTATTTTTGAACCTTTGGGCCAATGTCATCCACAAGGATAACTACCTCCAGGTATGGCTGAGCAAGCTGACAAGAAGGAAATAGTGGCTAGGTAAATGAAGAGAAAGATTCAAACCCGTGCCCTCAGTGAGACAAAGGCAGTAATACGAGCTGTACAGTTAACAGCACCGGCACGCCAGCTGGCCAGCCAGCACCTATAGCTTGGAGCTAGGCATGATGTCTCTTGCTCTGCCAGAAGTTCAGTGACACAGAAGAGGAATGATGATGTTGTGGAAAGCAGAGGGAGAATGGAGAGAACGTTGCAAGCAGTGGGTGTTGCAGGGACATGAGGCCATAGGGAACACTGAAGTGTGAAAGGGCTATCTGGTGCTCTAAAAACTCAGGATAGAAATCAGCACAGAATCATATTCCATTATTCTGCTGGTCATGGAATGACTTGTATAAAGCTGTGTTTGCATTGACTGAATCACTTCAAAATGTACGGAGATACTCAGTTTGTTTTGTAACAGCAGTTACCGTGCATGTAAAGTTATCTCGGCAGTATTAGATTAATCAGATCCCTGCAAGAAGCAGAAAACAGATAAAACTGCGTAGGCTGACAAGACGTCAATAGACAAAATTGATAGCTGCATCTTCTGAATGCATAAAATGGTCGTGTGCTCAGTAGCTGCTCATATTTTGAAAAACTCTGTAGACCTATATGAAGACTGTTTCCATGAGCATTTAACTCAGAATTTTTTTTTTGTCCTGGAAAACAGTAATGCGGTCATCATACGAAATACTCTATAATAAAGATTAACTTTGTTAGCTTCTTTTTATTCTCATGAGAACTACAATAGAGAGAAAAATAATTTCTTCCAAAAGTAAAATCCTGCAACTGCCACTGCATTCCGCTCAGAACAGCAGATGTGTTTAACTTCAATATGAGTGCTACTTTTCAGAGAAGACATTGTCTCCTAAAGTGAGAAGGATGTCATGCTGACTTACAACCTTAAAAGAAAACTAAAAACCTCATCATTTTACCAAGCCAGTTAAGGGCTAAGCAAGAATAAATACTTCTGAAAACTGTTATCACTGTTCTTTTTTGTCTAATGAGCACAGAAAACTATATTCAAAGTAGAGCCAAAACCATGTAATGCATTTGCAAATAGGCCTGCGGGCACGATTCTGTTAATCATTATCTGGAAAAAGGACTTTTCTTCTAATAATAGAAGTAACCATGCTATTCTGAAAACTACATTAAAAGTACTTTACATCAATGCATATTAAAGAGTATTTCAAAGCAAATAGGTGTCTCATAACCCTCATTACAGGTAAAAAAACAGAAGTTAAGGGAAGCTGGATGAGTGTTGCTGTCTGTCGTAGTTCAGCCCCGATCGGGACCAGACTACGCAGTCTCTCTCTCGCTCCCCCCACCCTCCGAGAGAATAGGGGGAGATGATATAAGAAAAACGGCTCAAGGTTTGAGATAAGGACAGGGAGAAAATCCTTAAAGTTACTGTTACAGGCAAAACAGACTGGACTTGGGGAAAACTATTCATTTATTTCTAAAACTAGCAGGAGACTGAGACAGGGAACAAGATAACCTCCCCCCACCCCTCCCTCTTCCCGAGCTTAACATTATCTCTACTACCTCACCTCCTGAGCGACACGGCGGGTGGGGGGGGCGTGAAGTGAATGGGGGGTGCGGTCAGTTCATCACGTGTTGTTAAATGCCGCTGTGTCATCGTCGCTGGGGGAAGAACTCCTCACATTCCTCCCCTGCTCCATTGTGGGGTCCCTCCCACGGGCCACAGTCCTTCCTGAAACTGCTCCGGCGTGGGTCATCTCTTCCACGGGGTACAGTCCCTCCAGAACAGCTGCCCCAGCAGGCCCTCCACAGGCCACAGCCTCCTTCAGGCCTCCACCTGCCCCAGCGTGGGGTCCTCCAGGGACTGCAGGTGGATCTCTGCCCCTCCGTGGACCTCCATGGACTGCAGGGGGACAACCTGCTCCACCATGGTCATCACCACAGGCTGCAGGGGAATCTTGGCCAGGAGCCGCATTACTCCTCCCCTTCCTTCTGAACTGACCTTGGCGTCTGCAGCCGTTCCTCACAACAGGCTGGCAGACGCCTCTCAGGATCCTTTTTACATCTTATTCACTTCAACTTCTCATCTCCTCTCCACTTCTTGCAGCCAGGCCGGGCCGAGTTGGGCCCAGTCGGCTGCCCTACAGGAGGCCAGAGGGTGAGGCCTGCAAGGCCCACAAGGCTCGCGCCTCCCCCTCTCTGCCCCCCGCTCAGCTGCTTCACATCTCTCCCCTCTTTTCCTGTTTTCCCCTACTTAAATACGTTATCGCAGAGGCGTTATCACGGAACATTCTGCTACCAATTGGCTCGGCCTTGGACAGCAGTGAGTCCGCCCTAGGCCCAGCCAAGTCCACTGAACAAAGGGGAGCAACTTCTAGTAGTTTCCTACAGAAGCTACCACCTTAGGCCCCCCCTCACTAACAAAACCAGAACACTGTCACAGAGTGGTCTGAGACCATCCAATGTTCTGGGTAACACACCAGGCTGATTTTTATCTCAGATCTTATTCTGCATGTTTTGATAAAGAGGGTAACATTTTCCAGAGAAAAACGGGAGAAGTGGCTGATAAACTAGAGGGCTGTACTGCAATTCAGAGGGTACTAGATAGGCTGGAGAATTGAGTCAAGAGGAATCTCATGAAGTTCAACAAGAGGAAACTCAACATCCTGCATCTGGGTAGAAACAACCCCATGCATCAGTGCAGGCTGGGAGCTGACCATCTGGAAAGCAGCTCTGCAGAGAAGGATATGGGGCTTCCAGAGGACAAGAAGTTGACCACAACACTGCAATCCACCTTCATGGCAAAGAAGGTCAACAGCATCCTGGGCTACATTAGGAAAAGCATCACCAGCAGGCCAAGAGAGGTGACGCTTCCTCTGTACTCCATACTGATGAGGCCACATCTGGAGTACCGCGTCCATTTCTGAGCTCCACAGTACAAGAAATGGACTTACTGGAGCGAGTCCAACATAGGGCCACAGGCACTGTGGCCACTGTTTATATGAGAAGAGGGTGGGTGCTGTGACTGTTCAGCCTGGAGAAGATAAGGCTCAGGGAGATCTTATAAATGTATATAAATACATTAGGGGAGAGATGAAGACAACATAACCAGGCTCTTCTCAGTGGTATCCACTGACAGGACAAGAGGCAATGAGAAAAAAACTGAAACACAAGGTATTCCATCTGAATACAAAATCCCTCACTTTTACAGTGAGGGTGGCCAAACATTGGAACAGGTTGCCCAGAGAGATTGTGGAGTCTCCACCTGTGGAGATATTAAAAATCCTACTGGACACAGTACTTGACAATATGCTTTAGTGGACCCTACTCGAGCAAGGGGTTGGAGTAGGTCTCAAAAGGTCTCTTCCAACCTAAATGATTCCATGATTTTAATTAAAAAAAAAAAAAAAAGCCACCTCTTCCTCCCAACTCTATTTCAGTTACGTTTCAAATGAGCAAAACTAGCAGTATTACTTAATGCTTTTCAAGAACAGATGTATCCACCTAAACTTAGAAAAGGACTCTAAATTTTGAATCTTGAGCAGATGAGGTACTTGTCTTCCTGTGGTTTTCCAAGGTAGCTCACTGTCTTTCAGACACTCTTGGTAACCCCTTGCTCAGGGTTTTAGTTTATCTGCAGAAGGCCAGGCACCTGGAATCAAGGTGTTCCAAAGCTAAAGTTTAGAGTAGATGCAGCCCTCTAACCTATCTGTAAATGCTCCACGGCTGGAATAGGTATAAACTATGATGCAGTCAAATAATAGGACTACTATTCTTCCTCTCAGACCTCTAATTTAATGCCACAAAGTACCGCCTAACTAAACATCACTTTGATAAATTGCTTTATCCTTAGCATATAATGAAGATCTGACAGTCTTATTTAATAAGCATTGTTCAAAGCTTGACTGAATAGACACTTATTAGTTTCCTTTCTGCTTTTCAGTGGTGCTTGTCACTGTAAATCTGAGTGCTTTACAAACATTAATGCATTTATTTTTAAAACATACCTCTGAAGTGATATTTTTGTACTCTCTGCAAGGAGCATTTTTCAGTTTTGGATACCCAATGTTAAATATTTGAGTCTTTTTTTTTTTCAAAATGTTTTAATATTTAAAACAGACTTCTCAATTATTTCTTTTGTACCAATAAATGTTTAGTGTTTCTGCAGGTCAGATCCAGAACCCCTAATCAGGGATTATAGAAAAAGAGAAGAACTGAGTTATTACTAATTAATAAAAAATCTAGTTTAAGGTACATGTTTAGCACCAGAGGAGAACTGTATGATAGGTAAGAACAATTTTCCAAAGCAGTATTCAACAACCTTCTTTATAAAGTCACTTCCTCTCCTGTAGGTCCCCAGCTCATTCTTGCTTTTTCCTTTCTCCTAAATATAGATAAATGAACAAAGGTTCCTGCAGAAAACTGAGACTACACAATAAAGCCTACATATTCAGCTTTAATAACCAATGCCATACCTGTTCATGAGACTACAAAGAACAGTGGCATGATGGGGCATACAAATAATTGTGTAGGAATAGCAAACCATATGCATATCAATTAATTGAGATAGATTAAAGATTTTTAGTAATACAGTTCTATGGAGAGAGACTAACCAGCAACAGAACACCCTGTGGTCCCAAGCATCTACAATAGACCTTGTGCAATGGGACAAAAAATCAATTAATACCCACATGAGGGAAGAATTAGGCCAACGTAATTCCCATATTGATTTTTCTTGTAAATCTATCAAGAGAAGAAAGGCAAGAACGTTCCCACTTTTGTGCACTCCTGGGTACAATCCATAGTTCAAAATAGTCACTTGTGTCATTTTTTCTTTCTGGTGTTCAACAACTTGCTCTTTGATGTCACTTTTGTATTACAAAAATTAAATGAAAAGGAAGGAAAAGAACCTTAGTTACAATAATCCCCAAAATCTCTAAAATTCTGAATAATTGGATTATCTTTCAGAAAATTCAAGATAAATTTTTGTCCTGACCTCTCTATCACTAACTTCAGAAAATCATGTTTTATGCAAGTGAAATACTTAGAACAGAAGCCTAGCTTAGTCAGGTACTTTTTAATGTTGTTTTTTCATCTATATTTCCTCTGTCTTCATTTGCACTTTCCAGCATTTATTTTAATACTCAAAAATGTTTGGGGGGAAAGCTTCCTGAAGGCAGGTTGTGATGAACAGGGGTTTGGCCTCTTCTTCCAGGCAACAAGCAGGACCCGAGGAAATGGCCACAAGTTGTACCAGAGGAGGTTTAGATTGGACTTGAGGAAAAACTTTTTCTCTCAAAGAGTGGTCAGGCACTGGAACGGCCTGCCCAGGGAGGTGGTGGAGTCTCCGTCCCTGGCAGTGTTCAAGAGGCGGCTTGATGAGAAGCTACAGGATATGGTTTAGTAGCTGTGGCAGCAATGGTAGTGGGAAGACGGTTGGACTAGATGATCTTATAGGTCCCATCCAACCATGTGATTCTATGATTCTATGATTCTAGTTGGAAATTATTAACTTTTCCTCTAGGGATGTTTTTTAAGATAAGTCTTTGAGGCACCATTTTGTATGCAAACTATTACATTTTAAAATGGAATAGTTTATGTTCCATTTGGCTTACAAATCATATCTTTCTTATGCCTAATTAAAAATTGTTCCATGATTGTAAAAAAAACCTAAAATATTCTGACATGAAAACTAATAATTATGGAAATCTTGTAAAAAAATTTACAAGTAAGACATAAAAGAAAGAACACATGTCTCTAATAGCATAGAATATGCAGATTTACATGTACAGGCTAGCAACTAAAAAGCAGTAAAACTATCACCCAATAATGCATTGGAATTAAATATCCAGAATCAAAACCTTCCTCCTTTTTCATGGGAAAATAAAGACTGAATTATAAAGTTCCTGTACAGTGTTAAGTGCCTTCTGAGACTATCACATTCTTTCCAATTCATGATGCAGAAAAATTAATTTGCTACCCAGCCAAATTGCTCTACTACCATACAGGTACACTACTGCTTTCCCTTGCAATTTACAGAGGCAAATTTCAGATGCTCATCTGCCCGAGACAATAGTTATCTTTTAATCAAAGCACTTCTCTGTTGTGTGAAACCTGAGAGTACAACTACGATGTAAGAGACTAAAATATACGAAGTTACTAAGAAATGTATTTTGTTTTTTGAGGAGGAATGGTTTCTGGGTATTTTCTTTCCGTATTCTCCAAAGCACAGTCTATAGCGAAAGCTCTATGAAAAACTTGAAAGTTTGACATTCATTTTATCCTACTAACAGATTAAAAAGGTGTGGTTTGGGGAATATACTACATAAGCTTAACTTTCATCTCCCAGACAACAGACCTTCAGTAAGTTTTGTGTTAGGTTTTCTCACATGGGTGTCTCATTATTCCTTGATCTACATTTACTCCCTCCAGATATCAAATAATCTTACAATACGTACAGCCAAAGAGTAAGAAATACTATTACAGTTTTATGTTACCTTTAAAGAGTACTGCTTCAAACTATCTGTAAAGGTAATTTTTTTCTACATAAAGCCTGCAAAGCATTTCTGATTTTCAGACTTTTTCATTCTCCAAAAGGCATAAAAATGGGGTAAGGTCTACCAACATGTTTTACTACGCAGTAACTCCTGAAATGCAAATACTTAGAAGATCGCTCACAAAGTTTTGTTTAAGCATACAATGAAAATGGAGAGGAAAGTGGCTCTATCTGGTAACTGCACCTTAGTTCATTTCAGCTGCACGCTCAGAAGCATGTAATTTTTTAAGGCGTTATCTTTTCTCTGCACAAAAGGAACTCGGTTATATAGCAAATTGCAATTCCTGAGCCAAATTCAACACTCTGTGATGCTGTAAGAGGATTTGTGAATTTTAACCATCTCATCCATTAGAAAACATAAAGATCAACTTGAGTATCCAGGCTGAAGCACAGCCATGCTTGGGCTTAGTTACTTAATTCAGAACTTCAGTACCTCAAACACAGTCATCTACATCTCACGTAGTTTGTAAGTACCACAATAGCTGAAACCACAAAACTATTTATTTATTTTTTAAAAAGCAGGATTACAATTTAACCCAACCAGCCATAGAATTAAAAAGAATTATTCATCTCAAGAAATGTGTTTAACAGGGAAAAATGGAAAAGCGATTGTGAAATACTTCTGGCCACCAGCAGTAACACTGACTATAAATGCCTGTCTGCTTAAGAACTATTTTAATATTCTTGGCAAATATTTGCGGTTATTGTTAATAAGAGCAGGAACCTTTGAGGTTGCTCAAATTCCAGACCTATATTTCCTAAACTAGAAGATTTATGGCTCCACACTGTAACATTTGTGATGAAAGCAATTTGTCTCACATCTACGAATATGAAAGTCATCTAGACAGGACCAGGTTGAAAGCTACTTAATGGTGCACATAGGAAGTCTAACACCTGACAACTTCGCAGTGAATACTGCTCAGGATTTTGAGATATGGAAACTGGCACTGACAGTTTGAAATCCTGGACAAATGTACATTGTCCTCAAATTTTGGCTGGACACAATCCCAATACGTTACAATGTTTCTTTCAGGTTTCTCTGGTTTCTTTCAAGTTTCCTGTATCATAGGAGCAAAAAAACCTTAAGGTTAGAGAAAGGAAAAGGCACCTGAAAAGCATTTTGAGGGAAAAACCCTTAGATCTGCTTTCGCTACTTATGCTTACCATGAGAATTCCAAGGCCAGGAAGGGACTGGTAGAGAAAGCTTTCAGTAATATTTAAAAAGCCGTCTGTTAAGTTGTCTACCACACTTTTTATGCTAGTAAATGAATGTCAACAGACGCAGCTTTTTAACTGAAAGATTTCCTAAACTCCAGTATACTACATTATACTGACCAGCAATATCAAAAGGTGCCAGTAGAATTATGAAACCCAGGAGAGACTAATCTAACAGCAACTGAAAAAATCACCTACCTACAATTTCCTTTTTCAGGAGGTGTATCATTAAACAGGTACACTCTGCATCCTCTACACAGAACATATTTTTTCTGTATTTTCCAATGGAAAAGCCTCTATCTTTAGAATTCTGAGGATTGAGGGGGTTAGCACATGCACCTTACACTTATACATTTCTCCCCTCTTCTCTTCGTGGATGAGGGAAAACCAGAATTCCTTAGTGCTTCTGTTGTTGCGCAGTGGCACGGCAAAAGCAGTATTGCTATTGCTAGTAACCGGCCGTGGGCCTTAGGCTAACTTTACCTTATGCTCTCGTTGCAAGACTCTAGTCCTGGCTTGTGAGTTTCTTATGAGCTCCAAAATAGAGCTTGGTATGAGATTTCTCTCCTTACAATGTAAAGTTTACATTTACGATAATAGCAAAGGTCCTGAAAATACAGACAGGACTATAAAGAACTTGCTGATGGTCCGTTACCAGTCACTGAAGAAGTTTAAACTTTGAGAGCTGGGAAAAGACTGCTTTACATATAACAAGAAGAGAAGGAGCTAAGCATGAAAATAACATTTTCAGGTATTGTGTAGCAGTCCAGGGGGCAGAGGACAAAGGCTAAAAACACTCTAGAAATACAAAACTTCTCATGAAAAAGCAACATTTTGATTATGGATGGTACCATCATCACAGGAATCATCACCACAGGACCACTGTGGGACTGCCACAGCTAGAAGCATGTCTCTTGCTGCCCCTGCCTTCTTGAAGGACTTTTTCTCTCCTTCCCTGTTCCAACAGTTCCAGTTTTCCCTCTCTTCCACCTGCCTAGTTCTTCAAGAACCTTTTGACCTGTCAGCTAATCATCCAGGGCTACGTATAGCTTTTGGCTAGTTGCTCTTCTCTAAAGATAGTTCAAAAGAATGTATGCACTTCGCCTTAATTCTGTTTATAAACTTAGGAAAGAAAATAAAAACCAAATTGGTACATTTACCCTTTTCTCTAGAGGCATGTTTAGAGTCAGTTGACATTCTTAGAAATTAAAATTCTTTACTTAAGTCAAATCATTAGCTAAAAAGGTTAAAAAGGTAAAATGTAAAGATCACAGGCAATTTGGGTTTCACAGGCAATTTCTGTGAAAGAAAATGACCTTGAATAGGGTGCATAGTTCCACTTACAAGAGCAGTCCATAACTGCTACAGGGTAAAAGACCATCATCATTGCAACATCTGGTAGCACCATGAGGCCTTGAGAAAGGGGTGTATCCATGAGACCTGTATCCATTGTAGGTAGCAAGCCTAGAAGAACCGAGTCTTTAGAGAATAAGTGAGTCTATAGAGAAAATCCAGAAGTATTCTGGTACTGTACTGGAGAAGAAATAGAAGCCTGCGGCAAAACAGTAAGAAACAATCACCAGACAGTTGTTGGTTTTTGTAATGAAGGGATGTCGTCTAGAAAAGCAGGACCACTGGTAAGAGCACTGGTTTGGGTATACCTGCCTAAAAAACAAAAACAATCCTCTTCTCTTAGGAAGCAAATCTAGGGGGTTACAAAAAAGGACTATTATAAGAAAAGTTACAGATGTAAAACTGAAAAAAGTTGAAGATCAACATGTCTGCTTTGCTCTTTAGGTATCTGGAAATTAAAATGGAAATACACAAAAGGTAGATGCAAGTACTTGCAATTTCAATTAATATAAAGGCAAGGCACAGACAAGGAAGCATAAAGGTTGAAGTGTAAAAACTAGCATGGAATACAAGTGGTAACACAGAACTGCTTCATATTAAAAGTAAGAAGAAAGGAAATATAGGACCTTAATGGGAAAGAAGAATAAGCAACATGCTCTATGGAAGACTGAAATACTCAGCTCCTTTTGTCTGCTGCCTTCATAAAAATATATCTGATCACAAACTGTATTAAGCCTGTAGGGCCCGAGGGTAAGTTAAATTTAGTGCATCCTTAGAGAGCTAGATGAACAATCCATGAATTACCAGTGATCATTTTTGCAAACTGATTATCTTGGAGATCAGAGAATACCAGAAGGCTGTAACGGGGAAAACAGAAAATATATCTTTTAAAAGTGCCAAAAAGGGCAATCTGAGGAATCTGAGGAATCTGAATATCAGTGGAATTTATATTCCTACATAAGCATTAGAACAAATAATTAAACAGACAATCTATAAGCATCTAGATGATATGAAAGCTATAAAATGAGAGCTAACATGAATTTGCCGAGAACATGCTTCTGTCAAAACAACACGATTTCCTCCTCTACCTGTACAGCTTGCTTAACGGTCACAGCAATAGATACACTAACTCTCAACTGTAGTAGAGCTTATTGAAGTGTTGTGGTGCTATCCCATGCTACACTTCCATTAGCAATCTCTGGAAAGTTAATTATATGAGGGCAATGTGGCTCAAAGCTAAAACTCAGTGTCCATATTAACATTTTATTGTTAAGGTGGAAAACAAGTGGTCATAATTCATGTAACTGATATCTTAGAAAACAGAACAGAATATACCCATATGGAATTTGCAAAGGCCAAGTTAAGTCAAAAGCACTTTGTAAGCCAAAATTTAGAAGTCAGAATTATCTTGGCAGCTGGAGAAATGGGTTAAAAATCAACAACATATAGAAGTGCAAAATAACATAAGAAATCAAATGGAGAAATACAAAAGGGGAAATGAAGAGCTAGGTAGCAATACAGTGGGGGCAGATCTGGTGATTACAACTACTGCAAACTAAATTTGTATCAATCCAGTGATGCTATAGGAAAAAAATATTTGCAAACTGCATCCATCTACTAAGACATTAACTGTTCTTATATAATTTGCCTTTTTGTTACTGTTAGAAGATTTTAAGGACCAAATTTTCACAAATTCATTCTTACACACCTGGAAAGTGCATACCAAGCATAGGAAATAATACACATTTTTCTTGAGAAATCTATTTACTTGCCTGTAGCATCCCTATCAATTATTATATTTATGTAAATAGTAAATTATTGTTTTGAAAATTTGTCTTTGGATGTTCATAAGAAAATCCTTTGATAAAATTTTATCTATATTTCCCTCAGCCATAACTGTTACAATGTAATATTTGATCATTTAATATTTGAATATACGACTTCAATATTTACACTTCCACTTCCCTAATGCATACTTCAGGTTCCTACTTATCACATTCTCTATCATGTTTTAATGGTTGTAGTAAATAAGATAAGGAAGCACTCTTCAGGTGTTCAAATAAACACCTGTTGACATCAAAACCAAACCTTGAAATTAATATACCAGATACTAATTAGCATAACAGAAATTTACTGTAATAGACTTTGCTCAAACCAGGCTATACCAATTGATAGACAGTAGCACATAATCCTGTCAGAGTCTTACCGTTAATTACTGGGGTATAAACAACAATTCCAACTAAGTTAGGATCAGATACAGTTGTGTCCAGAATAAGGCCACCAATACTGAAAAACAAACCACAAGATTTAGAGTAAGGCAAGCAATTACAGTAATCAGTATTTCAAAACTTTTTTAGGAATCTGTCTTAGAATCTTCAAGTCACAATTTTCTTCTCAGTTGATCCTCACTGCCACCATTACCTCATTTTCAGCTACAGACGAACATCACTATAGTTGTTTATACATTAAAATTAACTTATTGCATAACAAGGACTGCAGGATTTCAGCCAGTCACTCCACTATTAAGAGTCATGGTTTTAATTTGAGTAAACAATCTCCTAGATCTGTGGGCAACCTTGACTGGAAGCTGCAGGAGATGAATAGTTCACCATTTCCTTCCTTTGATCCAGCACATTTCTGCTAAATCGTTGCCACAGGCTACTTCTGCTTCTCCCATTCATTCTCACCTGTGACTTAACTTTGTAACTTCTTAGTTTCAGAAAGATTAAAGTTTATTCAGACTCTACATTCAAGAGGCTCCTTAAATGTTTCTTTCAAGTACAATCAGGTGTTAAATATGATATATAGAGACACAGGGTGATATTAAGACAAAGCAAGAGAAACAGACTTACCTGCTTATAACCATGGCAGTTATAACAGGCTCCCATCCTGAATGGAGAACAGTTCTGGTAGCTGGGTGTTTGGCAGCTATGACAATCCCCATCGGAGTCAGAGCCAAAAAAAAGGCACCAACCAAAGGAGATACATAGTAATATGTCTCTAAAAAAAAAAAAAAACCAGAAAAAAAACTCAAAAAAACTTGGTTTACTTTCAAGACATTCCTGTAAGTTTTTCCCAATTCAAAACTCTAAAATAAATCATAATCTACATCAGGCAATTAAAGAATTTTAATGGTTTTTATCACTACTGTACCTAAAGTTTCAGCTACTGCACTAAACAATATGGTTACATCTGTCATCTGTGATCACTGCCTCCCATCTTCTCAAGGACAGAACTATCTGTGCAAAGTAGGATCATAAAGCATCATTTGTATGATGCTTTACGATAAAAATGCAATAAGGATGTGGAATATGAAACATTATTTTGTAACGTATCTACTAAAAAAAAAGAAACAATATATTGAAAATGCATGTTTTTAATACACAAATTCATAGCATATGAACACTCTCTTCTTTCTGAAGCACAGATAATACGGTAATCTTCCCAGAAACAGTATATCTAAAATGATGCAAGCACAATGTGTAATATTGAGACATTTATATCAGTAGCTCAGTTGTTTTATAACCAGTCTGAGTCTGAAAATTCATAGCTACAATTCTACTGCTTGCACCTATCCATCAGAACTGCATCATATTTCATAGGAATGCAACTGCCAACACCAGTGAGTACCATCATAAAGCTGAGCTGCAAAGGCAAACAGCTGCCTCCACAGAAAGAATGCTTTTTTTTTTTCCCAGATTACTTGGTTTTATAATCCCATCCACGCAAAAGCTATTACAGTGATCCGAGATTTCTTAATGCAACAGTGAGGTAAATAATGGAAAATTTATCTTAACGGCAAATACAGATATATAAACTATGCAAACATTGAACCAGCAGTGTGCCCAGGTGGCCAAGAAGGCCAACAGCATCCCAGCTTACATCAGGAACAGCATGGCCAGAAGGAGTAGGGAAGTGATCGTGCCCCTGTACTCAGCACTGGTGAGGCCACACCTCAAATATCATGGGTAGTACAAGAAGGACGTTGAGTTGCTGGAGCGTGCCCAGAGAAGGGCAACGAAGCTGGTGAGGGGTCTGGAGCACAAGTCTTATGAGGAGCAGCTGAGGGCACAAGGATTGTTTAGTCTAGAGAAGAGGATGCTGAGGGGAGACCTCATTGCTCTCTACAACTACCTGAAAGGAGGTTGTAGGGAGGTGGATGTTGGTCTCTTCTCCCAAGTAACGAGTGATAGGACGAGAGGAAATGGCCTCAAGTTGCATCAGGGGAGATTTAGATTGGATATTAGGAAACACTTCTTTACTGAAAGAGTGGTCAGGCACTGGAACAGGCTGCCCAAGGAAGTGGTGGAGTCACCATCCCTGGAGGTGTTCGAAGAACATGTAGATGTGGCACTTCAGGACATGGTCTAGTAGACATGGTGGTGTTAGGTTGATGGTCGGACTTGATGATCTTGGAGGTCTCTTCCAACCTTAAGATTCTATGATTCTACTTTTACATATATTTAGTCTTATGAGAAATGTGCTCATGTATTTAATGTTAAATACATTTTTTCTAAACTTTCAGAAGTTGAACAGGTCTGAATGCAAAATACAATTTAAATTAAGAGGTTGAAGTAGTTAATGTAGAACACAAACACTTTACCTATATTAAAAAGTATTCTCACCCATGTGTTATGGCTTATTACAAAGGCTGCAAATTCAAGCAATTACTATTTTGGTGTTATCTTGGTGGAGCTAAAATTACTCCTGGAAGAGGTGTGTGTTTTTAGAAGTTGTTATCCTTCTGTATTGACTGGTAATGACCTCTGCAGCAGAGCCAGCAGAAAAGACAGTAAGATACCTTTCACTGTGTAAGCTAAAAGTAGAAAGCTATTAAAATGAGAATGAGACAAAGCCCAAAAGAGAAGTAATTCTTCCCCTTCTAATTATTCTGCAGTATATTATCTTCCTGTTCCTTTGTGGTGCCTTTTTTTTCCTCCTTTCACCTCTTTCTGTGAACTAAGAGGTGTGCCTAATTTAAAAGTTATTACTCAAAAGAGTGCACACAATACACGATTCCTTTATTTGATAATTACATTTTTGTTTCATCAAAAATGAAAACTTAATAAAACAAACTTAATAAAAAAGACAAAAATGTACTGATTGAATGTTCTTGAACTACTACTACCTGCCCAGGTAAATGCACCATTCATTCTACATCTATTTGTTTAAAATGCTGAAATTTCCCTCCTTTTGTTCTCTTTTTTTATCCCTCTTCCCCCCCACCCCACCCCAAGCCATAAATCATACTATATTCCTGCCACTTTTTCTTTCTCCTTCTCTGTCTGTTCCGCTCATACGGAACCAAGGTGAACCATTAGCATGTGCCACATGCGCAATAACGGATTTAAAGATCAGAACGAGAGAATAGTTCTAACGTAGTGTTTTTAATAAAACAAAAAAGGGCACAAAATAATTTCCAAGTCTTTGCCACATTTTTTGAGAGGTTGCCAATTTTATTAAAAGGTAAAGTCTGCTAGTCAGCAAAGATCCTCTGTAGCAAAAAACCACTGAATAGCAAAATAGAGATGCAATGGTGAGCATTGCCATAATTAATCATTAATTTTTGAAATTCTTTCATTTGTATATTAACAATTAGCCCACTGTACTCCCTATTACAGGACTTCTACCGACACAGAAAAGGAAATTAAAGCTCAAAAAAGCATGCCTTTTACAATAATTTCTTTTTAAAAACCACTAACAACTTAAAGAACTTGTTAGAATGTGTTCTTGAAAAAGGGAGAGTATTTAACTATCTGCACCAGTCTTTAAGCTTGGAGAGCTTGATTCATGAATTATAACCAAAATAAATATAATTTACATCTGCAGTGCAACAGGACCATTTCAGAAGCCAGCAGGTAGCCAGAAGCAAGGGCAGATTTACAAACCTTCGAAAACATGACTAAGCCATGGCTGATTATCAAACCTTTCACTAGCTGAATTCAACATATTTTGTTAACAGCAGCTACGGGCAAAAAGGAAAAATGCATCCATAAAACGACACAAGCTGCCATTTTTACAGCAAACAAAGCAAAAGTTAGATGAACTACTTTCAAGAGGGTGATTACGTGGTTTATAGGAATAAAAGCAAAGTGCATAGTGTTATAAAAGACAATGACACGAAACAAAATGTAACCTGTGGGCTTTTTTACACACTAACATATAATTTTCAAGACTACTCGGCAATGGCTTAGAGCTTTGTTCCTCTGAGTCAACAGCAAGTAAGAGGAGGGGTTTTTTTTGTTGTTGTTTTATTGTTCAACATTTTAGTAAGTGTAAATGTCTTAATTTCACCATGGAGAAAAGTACAGAGAAAACTTACAAAATAGGTTTTATACCCAAGTCCTTTAAATGGAGTTGGACATAAACTGGATTATAAAAGCTACCCCATTGTTGCAATACTGTCGTAAGCTGCTTCTTGAAAAGAACAAAGGCCAGGAGTGACTCTCAGGAGTGGGGGCTCTCCAAGGACAGGACACAGCTAGAGCTTAGATTCTTTTTATACAAAAAATCTGCTGTGATAATACACTAGCACTTTATCAGGATTCTCTGTTCTAAAGTGCTGGAGGGAATGATAAATAAATGAATAAATAGGCCACCAACCATCCTCATGCTGCTAAACAAGGAGGAAATCAGGTATACTTATTAATCTGTTTACACGTTTTAGACCAGAAAACTGAAATTCATCCTGCCAGGTTTTTTAAGGCAAAGGTGATGTAAAAATGAAGGCAAGGCAGCTGCTCCCTACCAGAACTTCAAATTCTACTGCCTGTCTATTAACTTTAATTAAAACTAGAATTATAGAAGCAATTAATAGTTTAGAATTATGCACAAGTCATCAACCCGCACTTGTGCAAAGCATTTAACACTGTCCCAGATGACATCCTTGTCTCTAAACTGGAAAGATATGGATTTGATGAATGGATCACTCAGTGGATAAGGAATTGGCTGGATGGCCACACTCAGAGAGTTGCGGTCAATGGCTCGATGTCCAAGTGGAGACAAGTGACGAGTGGTGTTCCTCAGGGGTCAGCATTGGGATTGGCCCTGTTTAACATCTTTCTCGGCGACACAGACAGTGGGATAGAGTGCACCCTCAGCAAGTTCACTGACAACACCAAGCTGTGTGCTGTGGTCGACATGCTGGAGAGGAGGGATGTCATCCAGAGGGACCTTGACAGGCTGGAAAGGTGAGCCTGTGCAAACCTCATGAAGTTCAACAAGGCAAAGTGCAAGGTCCTGCACATGGGTTGGGGCAATCCCTGTACTTCTACAAATACAGGCTAGGTGGAGAATAGATCGAGAGTAGCTCTGAGGAAAAGGACTTGGGGGTGTTGGTTGATGAGGAGCTCAACGCAAGCTGGCAATGTGTGCTTGCAGCCCAGAAAGCCAACCATATCCCGGGCTGCATCAGAAGAAGTGTGGCCAGCAGGTCAAGGGAGGTGATTCTGCCCCTCTACTCTGCTCTGGTGAGATCCCACCTGGAGTACTGCATCCAGCTCTGGAGCCCTCAGCCCAAGAGAGACATGGACCTGTTGGAGCAAGTCCAGAGGAGGGCCACAAAGATGATCAGAGGCTGGAGCACCTCTCCTATGAGGACAGGCTGAGGGAGTTGGGGCTGTTCAGCCTGGAGAAGGCTACAGGGAGACCTTATTGAAGCCTTTCAGTACTTAAAAGAGGCTTATCAAAAAGACAGGGACAAACTCTTTAGCAGGGCCTGTTGTGATAGGACGAGGGGTAATGGTTTTAAAACAGAGGGATGCAGATTCAGACTGGTCATAAGGAATTTTTTTACAATGAGGGTGGTGAAACACTTCACCAGGTTGCCCAGAGAGGAGGTAGGTGCCCCATCCCTGGAGACATTCAAGGCCAGGTTGGACAGGGCTCTGAGCAACCTCATAGTGGACGATGCCCCTGCTCCTTGCAGGGGGGCTGGACTAGATGACTTTTAAAGGTCACTTCCAACCCAAACTATTCTATGATGCTATGATTATATTACAGAATCTGTCACAAGGGAGCGATGATAGACTCCAGTCACCTACAGGACCAGTGAAAACACTCAGCTCCAGTCTAACTCTTGGGAACAGAGTGCAGGACTTCTTTTTTTTAGCTACAGGAGACTCTACTTTTATAACACCTTACTAAATCCAAAAGGTAAGAATCTAAAAAGATGTTAATCTTAAGATGCATCTTTTAAGGAAGAGTGGCCTTTTTTCCTCTTCATCTTTAATTCACAGAAGAAGAAAATGTATTCTGTAATAGCTGGAGATTGGAAAGAGGGACTAAATGACTCCTCTTTTAGGGCCCACTTCACTCTGTTTTTAACAGATTTATAGCAGGTAGCTTACATGGTAAAAGGAATCATGTTCAGTCTGGCTCTGCTAGAGAATTTGTACCATCACACAGTGAAAGATCAACTCCTAAAAATACTCAGCTCCTCAATGAACTTCTGGCTGTGACCTTAAATTAAAAAAGGAAGGAGGGAAGAGGAAAGAGACAAGGTTCTCAACCAGTTCTGATCCTCACTCACTTTAAGCTCTCATCCCTTTAATAAACAGTGATATAAATTAATCTTCTAGTTCAGAGAACTCAGATGCTTAATATTTTACTCCTTGTGCAAGGTATGTACTGTGACATACAGTTCAGTCCACTGCCACTGAAAACAGTGCAACCTCTAGTAGAAATTAGAGGTAAATTGGAAATACACTACTTCAAAGCAACTGGTAGGAATATGAAAATAATAATGTGAATCATATAGTTTGTACTCTCAACCCAGATCCAACATGCACGAGAGACAAATGCATACATTTAAGTCACATTCTGTGAGAAAAAAAGGAAAGTTTTAAACCAAGTCTTCAGATCATTACTGACAAACAACAAGCAACATGGACCTCCACATTTAATATACTGGGTCTTTCTATTCCACAGCATTTCCCTTTTTCTGACCGAGGAACCGGAGCGACGGTCTTGGAGAGCCCTCTAGTGCTTTCCCCAGCTATTTAACAACGATTCACAGACCCATTTTTTTTTAAAAAGAGTTTTTAAGGCAGAAAGAACTCTTAGCCTTTTACTATTAAAATCCCCATGTTTGATAGCTTTGCCACTATTTTTAAAACACTCAGAGAAACTTTTAAGAAATTACATAGATGATGATGGCCAAACAAGATGTTTCATTTGGCTTTAGCCTAGGTAAAAATGCTACACTCCTTTTTCCCCTGTCTCTTCTGGGTATGCCATGAAGCATCATACCAAACCAAAGGCTGAGCACAGGTGTACGGCTGTTACAGACGAGCATAAAGCTTGTACATAAATCATTTCCCCTCTTCCAGTCTTGTTATCCAAAACGACTCCTCCCATGCAGAGAGAGCAGCCAGAAACTTACACTTTTGTTTCAGCGCATCTGAGTAGATAGGCTGATAAATCATAGGGGAGAAAAGAGTTCATTCAGAATACAGTTCAGAGGTGAATCCTACCTGCTTCATAACTAGCCCATACACTGTGGGTTTCTTTATAACATTCCCATTGTGCTTGTTATTCTAGCATTGAGAAAGCAGGGAAACAACAAAAGGAACATCCATGCCAGGTGAGGCCAAAGGTCTCATCTAGTCCAGTATCCTACGTCGACTATGGTCAACTGCTTCTTTCAGCGTGCTTTGCCAGCTTTTGCTGCTGTTTGTCTCAGTGATTTCGCCGCTTAAGTTTCTGTCTGCATCTGACTGTTCAATACTCCTCAATGGATTCTTCTCTGATTGATTTATCCAAATAGTTTTCTAGAATCACTTTGGTCCTCTTAATACATCATGGCAGTAAGTTCCACATCCCAATCATGTATTGTGTAAGAAAGTTTCTTAAATTTTTTTTTAACCTGTTGCCTAATCATTTGTCCCTGCTTCTTGCAGGGGGGTTGGACTAGGTGACCTTTAAAGGTCCCTTCCAACCCAAACCATTCTATGATTGTATTTTCTGAATGCCTCTTCCTTGCCATTCACAAATTTATATACCTCTCCTGAGCTGAAGCTACTCCACATTTCTATTCCTTGTTCCTATTTCATAGTTCAAATACAGGCATCTTGGAAACCATACATTTCCAAGGGCTTTGTGGTATATTCTTACTTTAGAAAGATTGTTTCCTAAGAGAAAGTAATATGAAGTCATTGGGGGGCAAAAAAAAAAAAAAAAAAGAGTTTAAGCAGTCATTTTAGCGGTAACTAGATAACTACATATATCACTAAATCACTAAAAGAGAAGTATTTCCAGAAAACCATATAGAAAGAAAATTTGGAGTAAATCTTAGAAGACTACTTGAGTGCACTAATCCTTCCCACTACACATATGTGGGATCTGCTTTTCAACTGCAGTGGTTGACTAAAATGGAAATGGCCATGACAGCTGTAAAAGTAGCACAGGATCAGTTCAAGCTGGTTCCACCTCTTTTTTTATTCCTCTGAGACACATTAAGCCATCTGTAACTGGAGATGTAAATTTCTGGAAATGTGTGAAAGGAAGAAGTAATACCAAGTTTCTTTCCTCATCTTCTTTTTGGGGTTGAGTGGTTTTTGTTTGGTTTTTTTTTTAGGTTAAAAAAAAAGCAGCATGTTTTAGTAGGAACTGGAATATTAGTAGTAATTAGTAGGTTAAAAAAATCTTTACTAATTTTCATTTCACTATAAGCCTATAAACTTTCTTAAAATAAGTATCTAAAGGAAGTATTTGAGAAATAAGTTATTAGAATATAATATGAAGTATTCAAATATAGTTATGAAATAAACAATACAATTTAGAGTTTTAATTAAAAATGTAGAAAATATTAATGGCTGTATTACACACTGATAGATTTAGGTTGACATCATGTCAACATTTTCTAAATATGAAAAATCAAATACTGAAAATATAAAATAATCAACTGAAAACTAAGAAACAAAATGGCAAGTCACATCAAGGTAGCTTGAGTCTTATCAGATACCTTTTCTGACAGATGTAATACTTACATAGAATAGCTCAAATTTCTACATAAAAAGGCTTGTACAGTGATCACAGATGTAAAGAATATATGTGGTGACAATAGCATGTCTAGTAAAACAATTACAGACAAAACAAAATTTGGCCTGTGGTATACTACACCATAATTGTCTACAGTTAAGTCTTTTAAAACACAATATACCTTAAATAGTTTCTATAGAAGAAGTCAATTGCAGCAGTAATTTAATTTTAAATATTGTCCTGGACATTCTTCTCCTGTGAGAAAACGTTCTCATACTTTTTTGTTTCTTCATGCGGGAGATGAAGAAATGGGAAGAAAAAGACTGATTTTTTAGTTCCTCATTCTCATTTTCCAAGCTTACATCTCCTTTGTGAGAATCAAGTATTTCATTACATCAGCTACTATCTGAGCATGGAGAAGCTGGAAGTGGTTACTTCATTTACTGAAAAGCAGAAGGAAATGCTGGTAAAATCAAGCACAGGCACAGGGAACAGGAGGGAGACAGGGAAGTGTCCCACTGTGAGGGACACAAGAGATAGGAAAGAGCTGAGGAAACTGATATTGGAAGCTGGAGTAGGGAAGATGAGGAAACAAGGAGGTATTGCAATGGGAGCTGGAAAGCACTTGGAAGGAATCAGAAGGACACTCACAATAGTCTTTGCAGAAATCATTTAAAAGTCATAGCAAGCACAAAGCACAAATCTAAAATCAGGCTTCGCTTCTTTGAATATATACCTGTTGTAGACTTGCTGTTGTTACTCAAAGTAGTTAAATTATTGTTATTTCAAATTCTGGGCATAGCGGCAGCTCAAGATATATTTGAATGTTATCTAAAACCACACCCTAACAAAAACAATTCTCAAAGCAGAACTCCTCTCCCAGCAGCTGATCAAGATATCCAGTTCAACTCCTTCCCCTTAGTGCAAGGGGAAAACACTTTAAAAGGGCTCTGGGAAGCAAATATTTGATTTAGGGGTAGGCATTCAAGAAAACTTAGATGAAGACAGTTTCCCTTACCAGCAAGAAAGCAGAGTAAATTCAGCAACCACAGTTTCTAATTCACATGTAGATTGCCCGTGATACTATCAGATATTAGTAGATTGTGCCAAGATTGTGGTTAGTGACTTCTATCATCTTAAAAAAGATCACGGCATAACATTGCAATCCAAGATTTATCATTCAACAGTATAAATGTTGACAAAAAAGTCAGTCAAAACTAGAAGGTTTTCTAAACCTCTCCCTCCCTGCTTTCTCCCCAGCCTCCTAACCCAAAAGGCGTTCCTCGGGAGACACATACGCTTAGAAACACACTTACCAAGGCAAGAATAAAGACCCTGACTTATCCATGCTAGTATAGCAAGAGTGATAAGATCTCCAAAACTTGCTGCTATAGGAGTGGCAACGTTGTCAGGATTAATACCAGTCTTCTTTGATCCAACAATAACTCCAACCATTATTATCCCTAGAATCAACACAGACAGTTCAGTAACCACATCTACTATTGTAACTCCAGAGAAAATTCCACAATAATGACACTTTCAAAATTGATAAATAAGAAGTCACTGCTTTTATCCCAGGACGACTGTCCTTCCCACCTGGCTGATGTCTGCATTTTTAAGTTTTAGTAATTTAAAAAAAATAGGTTATATATTTAAAAAAATAAAGTAAGCACACACACAGAAATCAAGAACTGTCTGTACAATGAACTATTTTGCTTACGAATAGAATTAGCACTACTGAAATTGTAAATCAGCCATTTCCTGAAGAAAAAAAAATGCACAGTGTCTTATTTCTACACAAC
This sequence comes from Chlamydotis macqueenii, assembly GCF_036417535.1. Lineage (NCBI taxonomy): Eukaryota > Metazoa > Chordata > Aves > Otidiformes > Otididae > Chlamydotis > Chlamydotis macqueenii. Next base: position 61,143,790 of record NC_141556.1, on the reverse strand, counting down.
TTTAGCTGATTGAAATTTAAATTACATTAGGCTGAAAACAACATAAGATCAAATAATTCAACATCTGATACTGTGCAAATTTCCAGTCATGGTCTTAGCAGCAAAAGTCAAGAAGGTACATCACAAATGAAAAACTAGACAACATACAAAAATATTACTTGCTATACAGCTAAAACAATTTAAATTGAGGATGTTGGTTTCTATTTTTTTTTTGTATAAACAGCAACAGTAACTTTTTAAGAGGCATTTTCCTGCAGAATGCAAGTGGCTACTAAAAATAAAATCTATGTTGTTATTAACAGTCGTCTTGGGCAATTTCCCTCTCATCACATAATACACATAAGAGCTTCAACTGTGTACACCATCCTTTATGCTATTTTAAAATTTTTTTGAAAAATTTGTATTATAATTTTTCATGTATTTTAGCAATATTATGTATTGTAGGCTACATTAGGAGTTCCCTTTCAGAGAAATTGCATAAAGAGTTACACTCCATTAAATTCTCAAAAGAAAGAACTGAAGTGATCCTACAGGATCACAGTATTTCAAAAGCACCTGTTTCACAAGTAGGAAGATGAAGCTTAGAAAGTAGCTTCCTATGCTGGTCCATCACCAGAAAACAAAAAAAAAGTTTCTCTTCATGTCCAAATTATACATGAGAAGTGGAAGAAAATGCACTCATGTTTCCCAGTTTTCTTGCTGCTCTTAATTCTGTGCATGATCAAACTCAATAGTTTTGTAGTCAGTAAAAAAGTGTGTTCTTAATTGCATGCAAACTTTAACAATTTTGTAATTTTCACAAAAGTAAGCATATCAAATTAGTAAAAAAAAAGGAAGTTAAACATTTTACTTGACTTAGTATTATTAAGACTACTGACTACGTATTTTCATTAAGAATATGTTACAGGTAGAGGTACTTTTTTCCTCCTCATGTCCATTAAGTACCATCTTTTCTGGTCAAATGTTTCCTGACAACTGGGAAGAGAAGATTAAATTTATCATGTCACGTGGCTCCAGACAGACACCGGTACTGTTTGTAGAGAGGGACTTGAACATGGCCCAAACCCTTCACGTAACAAGCCGATTTGTTCACTTTAGACACAAAGTAGAGCAGAAACTAACATACGCAGCATGGGCAACCAGAAAGTTTGGATTCAGCTGAGCTAACATTTGGGCTCACTTGAGCTTAACTACAAATAAGTTCTACCTGTTTAGTACTAAGAATCTATCTTGTATATTAATGAATATAGAAAGCAGGGGCGAAAAGTTCTCAATCATATTAGGTAAAACCTAAAAACCACACTTTTTGTTTTAGATATGTTCAGGAGGTCATGCAAACCAAACCTTTTCAAAGAATATGACAGGAAAGGAATGCAATATGCAGGCCTATATGGAAATTGCATAATGACATTCTATCCTCAGCTGTGTTTCAGATGTATCATACTACTGGATTTAAATTTTTAAGGAATAGCAACCTAATACACATTCAGCATCCACAGAAAACGAAGTAACTGTAAAAAGTAACACATACAGTCCTTTTACCTTGTAAAAGAGAAGCTATGAAGGCAGTTGCTACGCTACTAGAACACAGAAGGACTGAATGATCAAAGCGGTATTTGCCCTCTGGAATCCAGCCCAATATAACTGCTGCCACTGCTGCCAGAAAACCAACTACTGTTGCCTGAACCTGGAAAAGAAAAAGAAAGTGAACAATTCTTAAAACTGATAGACTTAAGAGGGCTACAGAATAATTTTCTGTTATTCTTTCCTCCTATCTATATTTATTTGCAAGATGTAAAAGGGGCACACTCATCAGTTTCGTAGTGATATGATTATAACCTTGGACGATCAAGAAGAAAAATCTTACGCCAGCAGAAGAGGCTTTACCAGCATTTCAGAGACTCAAGAATAACAAAAGTAAAAACAATGAAAAGAGCTGAGGATATACCATGAGCCAAAGCTGAAATGCCTAAAGAGGCTTCTAAGCCACTTATAACAGTGAAGTCACAGCATAAACATTTCACCTGTTTTTTGAGCATATTGTGTTGTAACATAAGAACACAAAATAGTTCTTAATCTTAAGAAATAGTTGTTTCCTCAAATGACCCAGCTATTTAAAATATTGTTGATTATCCAAAACCTCTATCACATACTTCCTTTAAACATTGAATCCAACGCAAATACAGTACCGAAACATCTGAGAGGTCAAATTTAAAAGGTTTTGCCAAATCTGAAATTTTCCCCTAATCATCCTCATTCCTCTCTTGGAAAAATGACCCTGCAAATATCCATGGTACAGTCACAAAGTATACTTCACTTCTTCTTCTGAGAAATATAAGCTCATATTGTTTCGGAGAAGAACTACACTGTTCAAAAAAACCTCAGTTAATCAAACATTGTATGTTAAGTATGAGTCAGCGTAGCAGAGCTAGTTTCTGACTAACACTGTCCATCTCCATACTCAGCAATGCTTGTGATGGACTTTTTCAATACCTTCGCTTACTTACAAGAGTTAATCAAGTAGGGCTATTACATTTACCTGTTTTAAGGCCAAATTGCCAATTATTAGGTTCCATTTCTCAATGGGAGAGTCCATTTTTCCAATATTTACCTGTCAAAATTACAAAAGAATTCCAGACATTTGGGGTTAAAATTATATTCGTTTCAAATGCACTAACAAGGCAGAAATCCACAATAATTCAACGCATACAAAAAAAAAAAAGAGACATTCTGAAAGCCAGTTAAAACCAAGCTATCCTTTTTTTTTTTTAAGGCAAGCATTGCTCTTGATTTTAAATTGCACTTACAGTATCTATCTAAAAGTAGTTAAACTTGATGCAGTTTCACATAGTAACTTGTTAAACAATAGCTTACTCTGCAAGACGTGCTAGCCCTTCCAGGAATGTCCAAGCACCACCAGTGACCTAATCAGTGCCTGGAAGGGAAATTTAGCAGTGTTCAGTCACTTTAGACTGAACTTGTTTCTGTGGCCTTTAAATTCTATGAGCCAACAGAAAAATGTGTGGATATATGTTTGTGTGGACACATACACTCTCATGCAAGTGTGTTAATTGATTAAAATGACCTGCACAGAGAAACTGCAAGTGCTCACAGAAGATCAGAAACCACATCTAGTACTGTTCAGTATTCTAACTTCTCATTTATACAACACAGCTAGAAACTCATGATGCTGAAAATGACATAAGTCTAGTCCTAAGGCAGTAGCTGGAAAGATAGCAAATAAATTATTCTAAAAAATTTAAAAGTACATGCATACTCTTTTATATTTCCTACTTTTACTTGGTTTTTTGAGTTAGAGGACAAGATCTGAAGAACAGCACATACCACTGCATTATGACTATATTTAAAATAATTTCCCTTTTCATACTAAAAAAAATGTAGATGTTGAGCATAAATTCTAGTGGATTTTGACACAGAATACTAATTTATAAGATAACACACTTCTCAAAACACAGAAAGTCTTAATGCATATTTTTTTCTCTTTTGATAATTTCTTTCCAGTTGGTTTTACTTCCATTTCTTTTACACTTTGTTTCATTTTTATTATAGTAGTGACTTGCAAAGAACAAAGCATTAAAAGAAATACTAACTTAAAAACCTAGAAATATAAGACACTTATCTATATAAGACTCAATCTACACTATAAATATTTTACAGTGTTCAAAGCAGTCAAAGCTCTGCAAATACATGCATTAAATTTAAATATTACAGCAATATTTAAGGAAACACAGACAAGAATCTCCTTTGCATCCTTCTTAAATAAATACGGTAAATGAATGGAATGGTAGGCTATGGAGAGCTTCACTTCTTCTCCCTTGAAGAAGTTTTTGAAAAGTATAAAAAAAAATCCCCGTTTAAAACAGTAATCTTGCAAAATGCTTAATCCAGCTTAAAAGTGAGCTGCTGCCAAGTGGCATAGTTCTTCTCTCCCCTACTATCAGCTACACGTTCACGTTTTCCTTCTTGAACCAGATCTACCAGTTCCACGGGTGAGTTCATAGCAACATAAATCTGCTTGCTGGTTTGAGGGGAAATGCTTTTTTTCAGGGAGCAAAAAGGGGTTATCTTCTACAAAATTATCTGATCCATCACATGCAATCATGTAACCATGCATAAATGCCCGTAGGGTTTGGAAGGGAGAAAAAGAGCAGGATGATTCATCTCAGCTGCAGAATTCTGTAAGGTAAGATGAAGTTCATTGTGATACTGCGGAACTACACCAAAAGCTTGTGAGGTCATACTGCTAATACCTAACCCTGATAACACACAATCAAAACAAAAGCCTGCATAAGTTTACAGGGATGACTGTGTTTTGGCATTGGGTTTTTTACTTTTACTCCCTCTTAAAAAAAAAGAAAAAGAAAAAGGAATAGGGAGAAAAGGCAACAGTGTGCACAGAGACAATGAGAGTGACTTAGACTACAGAACAAATCTGAAGAACACAAACCACACAATATAAATATTGTGCTCGAATGGGCAGTTGACCTAAGTACACCTCACCCAGTTACGCCAGCACAGCAGTGGGGGGAAGGAGAACGCTTTACATTAACACCAACACCAAAGAGAAGTACAAGCTGTGCCATTAGGCAGATTGAAAACACAGTCTTGAGACATATTTAGTGAAATGACTGATTTTATAATGGATGGGAAATCATGAGTGACCAGTAATAAGCTGCCAAAACAGAAATTTGGGCAACAAGATGAATGAAGGTGATCAGGCAAAACTCGAAACCAGATATATTGTGGATAACAGAAACTTGTTAACAAGACATTACTTTTTGGCTGACTACATAATTACAATGGAGTAAAGATAATTAGTTTACAGCCCCAAGAGCACAGACTTCTACAAATTCAGATGCAATTATAAGCTAACAGAGCAAGAAGGGTATGAATTAGCTGCAATGCTGAACTCGTGTTAGAAATGTCCTCCTCAAGGTAAAGCGAATCACAGGGCATAGGCTTGCATTTACTGTAAAGATAGTATCTGGTGGGGAGCCAGCTACTGCAAACTTAGGTCAGAGAAAGGAAGATTAATCATGTAACTGCCTCCAAATAACTGTTTAGATATGCTCTGAATTAATACACTCCTTCAGTTTTCACTTAGGATGAGGATGACAGAATCAAAGATTGGATGCCCAAAGTGAGTACGGGTCAATGAAACCAATGTGAAGCGTGCAAAGGTCAGAATAACCTCTTTCACAGAGGTCTGGGAGAACCGACACATAAATTGCATGTCCAGGAGCAAGCTTTTTGATTAAACTCTCCAGTAAGGAATGATACAATAAGACAAAGCACCTGCTTTTAAAACCTGGGGGAAGCAGAGCAATCAAGGCAACTGTCCTGGAGTTTAAATTCTTATCTGGCAACCAAGCCCAAATTGTCACCTGTAAGAAGTTACATGTAACAGGTTTCCAGAGTTTCTTGTTTTGTTTTTGTTTTTTAACTATAAATTAGAAACATTACTGAGTTCTTGTGTATTTGTTTGCCTTTGCAGTAACGCTCGGGGGCATGAGCCTGGCTATCCACCAGCTCCCAGAGCTGTGCACACTGCAACTCGAGCTGAGCATGAAAAAAAGATACATAAAAGAAAGTTGGAAGGTTCTTTGCAAGATAAAAGCCATTTTTTCTGGGTTTTTTTCACATACAAAAACTAAATATAATCTTGTTAGCATTATCTTGCTAATGAATGATCTATACTGTTCTTATTTTGTACAATATTGTTTTCTTAAACATCCATGGTGGTGTGCACATGTGCGCACACACTCCATATTTACTGCTGAGCTCTTCACCAGCTAGAACAAATTAGAGTCACCACTGGCAAAGGAGAGAATGTTCACTGAACCATGACAAGCCTCTACTTCCTCCCTGTGAAGGATGTCCAATGAACTTACAATATGATTAAGGAAGTCCCAGAAAATATTTCAGTCACCTGTGTAACTTAGTCCAGGGTCTGTCACGAGTCTTGAAGAAAACAGGTCATACAAGGAAATCAGAGACATTAGAAAACAAACAAATAATAAAAAAACCCCACAAGTCTGTTGATGCAAAGCTGGGAAGTAGTTTGGTGCCAGTAGTGCTGTGACCATGACTTCAGGCAATGCCAAAGAAACTGGAGCCCCCACACGTCACATAGCCTTGTCTGAAGACACATACACTTCACTGACCTCTTTGTAGCCAGTTAATTAACCTTCATGGTGGAAGGATATGAACAGAGCCAGCTAACATGATCTGGCCAAGACAGACACATGACAATTTCTAGTACTGGTGAGAAAGCCTCCATGGCATGCTTGAGTAAAATCCTTAGAAGCACCAGCTGATTTATGTCTTGGTGAGACTTAATGACAGTGGTAAGTGGCACTGGTAACACTTTCAAACTAAGCCTTCTCAGAATGGGCTGTTGTTTGAGTCTTGGTAGGAGCTGGGCTTCAAATGGACAAAATGGCTCTGAAAAATCACATTCAAGACATCTACAGATCATGTTATCACACAGATAATGGGATACTCCTAAAAATGCCATTTTGGGAGGAGGGGAAGCGGCCTGAACCTCATGATGACAACTTTAGTTAACTATTAACACACAGCCAGTGTTGTGGAAACTCTAGTATCCTTTTTCTGTGTGTGTGAGAGGGGTATCAACTCCTTGACTTCTGGTAACAGTTGATGGATAACAGGAACTGAGGTCATGATTCCCAGTGCAGAAAAAGGGTCTGCATGACCCTTTTCCAACTGCCCCCTGCGAGCTGTGAGGTTCATACATGAGATGGCATTGGTGAGGATGGGGAAATCAGCCATTGACTGGCCCAGAAAAGACATTCTGGAGTCGTGATCTGGCAAATGTCATAAGCTCAATTGAGACAAAGAATTAAAGATCCCATTAACTGAAGCAGAAGTGGTAGAGCTAATTCTGACCCTCTTTTTTTAAGCCTTCAGTAAAGGCTTAAAATGGTAGATCTTGGACTTGGTGTATTTTTCACTGTGCAATACGAGCACTTTCAATCATCATGGACTGTACCAGTCAGGAACAAATTAAACAACAGGTCAACACAAAAAAAAAAGGTAAAAGATAGAAGTATTCATGCCTGACAGTAAAGGCAGTAAGGTTTAAACACAAAATATTGTTAAGAAACAGTAAGAATACTCAGAAAAGTAAGAGCATTAAAATCAAACATAAAAGAAGACTGAATAGCTAAGGCTGCCATTGACAAAGACAAAAAAAAAAAAAAACCCATGACAATGGATATGGGGCAAAAGTAATCAATTTGTACAATGGGCATGGCACAAGTAAACCTTCATAGGACTCCTAAGGCTATGTCCATCACGGTGTGCATTTGGGCAATAACTCAATATAATGTGGCAATTAAATTTATTAATGGCAGAAAACTGGGAGACCTTGTCAATACAAAGCATTGTAATATTGTATAAAAATTGGATGACCTTGAGGTTTACAGCAACAAAACCAGATGAAATTCAACAGTACAAATGCAAGGTCATGCACTTATGGACTAATAATATTTCTGCCAGAAGATGGGAGTCATGGTTGGAAATAACACAAAAGGAGAAATACTAGGACACAGTCATTGATCACAAAGTGACTGTGAGGTCTAAATCTGACACTGCTAGGAAAATAAGTACATATAAACCTAGAAAGTTTCAAGAGCAATTTTCAAGAGAAATAGGGAAGTGCTATTCTACAAAGCCATAGTAAGGGCTCATCTGGAGTTACATACACCTTTGACCAAACATCTTCTAGGAAGATTAATTCAAGGAGGAACAGGCAGAGAGCAGGGGGCTTGCTGGAGAATGGAAAAATTACCTTACAAAGGAGAAACACTGCATTAGGCAGTGTCTCATAGAAATATACAGTTCAGGTACCAGAAATAGTTTAGCCAAATTAGAACATTCTGTTGACTATCACTATTCACACACATAAAAAAGCTATATCATAAGATGATCTGGCTTGCTTAGGCTAGAAAAAGGAAGGAATGGAACATCCTTTGAGACGCAGAAAAGAACTATGATTAATATGTAAGAAACAAAGACATAGAAAAAACATAGTTATGCTATGTTACAGCGTTTACACATACAAAAAAATAAGACGACCTCCAAAAAGACCACCACAACAAAAAAAAAGAAATAATTTTATTTAGCCAGAAAGCTACAACAGAGTTTCATATAGTTTGATCAACAAAGGAGTAGCAATGTTCACAATGCTTTATTTTGGTGCCACACAAGTGGTCTTTAGAAAAATGTGTTCAAAACATACACATTTTGTTAGCCTATTCAAACGCCATCAAGGCCAAAGAGATCTGTCAACCTTAGAGACTACACAGGTAAATCTCAAAAATCTACTTTATCTGTTCTGTATGATGACTCAGAAGACTGAAGAAGTAAAATTTTGATGTGTGGAGATCAGAAGAGGGTCACATTCTTAACTTTGCCAATTTAATAACAGATTTAAAGAGCCCCTGCAACAGCCAGATTAAGCCATAAACATAAGCCACTTGCATTCCAAATATTTGTTTTCCTTTTAAAATATTTACAACATACATATCTGAAGAGCAAAGGGGAAGAGAAAGTTACTTACAGCAGTTGACAGCCGAGATGCCAAGGTCATTTCCAAATTTCCTTTGAGACCAAGAAGTGCAGGAACCAAGATAAAAACTTCAGTAACATTCTTGAACACATCCCAATGCTATATAAAGGATACAGTGGGAAACATTCAATTGAAAAATTCTCTTTAGACTATCCAAAGAGCATTAAAAAAAAATCTGTAACTCATAACGTCTAAAAAAAAAAAAAAAAAAAAAAAAAATCAATCTTTTTATATTAGATCTAAAAGTCTAAAGCCAGAACTGTAATCTATCTAGATAAAATAGATTTAAGACTGCATATTACTACTTCAAAGATGAGAATACCAAAAGTAAGAGATACAAAATTTGGCCTTAAAACAAACCTAGTTAAAAAGAGATGTAATTAATTTGAAGTCTTTTATTTCACTACTTTAAAATAGTACCAGGTGCTATGACTGCTCTTCAATTCTGCTCTTAATTTACAGTAATATTTTCATCTCTTCCCTTCCAGCTGTGTAGAAACCTCAAATAAAAACGGCAAAGAATTAATTGTCAAATGAACAGAGCCTGTAAGTGAAAAAAGCTTCCTTTATTCTTTTACTTCTAAGTGAGAAATTTAGAAGAGTACAGTTTTCCAAAACACAGATTTCATAAAGCAAAGACAAACTCTCCTGTAATTTTTCGTGCACTGAGTTCTCAGCATGGAAATGCTGTGCTAATTTGTATGTTTGTCAATCCATGTATTTAATTTGTCATAAATTTCCAAAATCAACTAAACTAACCAAACTGTACCTGTATCTGCATTGATGGATTTGCAATAATTTAAATTATTATTTTAATTAAAATAAAATAATTCAATCCTCAAATGCAAACAAGACGTGAGAGTTTCCTATCTGCGAAGTTACATATGTATTTACTGCTGGGAAAGAATAGCCATGAAATGGTTTGTAAAAAACAAGCTTAGAATGCTTTGTTGTCTTCAAATTTTCATTTTCAAAACATGTTCTGACACATTTCAAAATTCTGCTTTACTGACATCACAGTTTAATGCTTAGTTTAAGGTGAAAAAAAAGTAGTACAGACACTAGCTATTTATTTTTGCCTTTGTGTCACATCTCTCTCATTTATGGCGAGCTGGACTGGGAAACCAGTCAAGATTAAAAGTAACCTAGAAGGAAAAATCAAGATATATCTCAGTCCAGCTCAAAGATCAGCTATAAAAACACTTACATTCCCTTAAGGGAAGGAAGGCAAGGGGAAACATTTGGTTGGAAGCCAGTAGCGGCAGTAGGCACAACTGCCTTTTTTGGCTGATCATTACGCTGTATCATTAAATAAATCATATACTAACACAGCACAAACGAAGCACCCATACAAAGAACAGACTGGTAAGATGTAAATGAACAAACTCAAGATTGGTGTAAAATAGTGCAAGGAAGCAGTGAAGTTTGCATGTCAATTTTTATTTTTATTTTCCTTTTTCCTGATGTGTAAAAGTATCTTTTCATTGTAATTGACTGAAGTTCAAGCTTTGTTTACGTTCTCAAGATTCTGAGTGACAAAGATGGTCACTTCTTACTCCTTTTAAAATTAACTTTGTAAATGCTTAAGTGTAGCTAAAGAAAGTGCTAAAGCTGAACGAAAGAAAACAAAAGAAAAAACAGCTTAATTTATCTACTGTCCTCCAGTTTAAATATTGTGGTTATTTCCTACTTTTGAATATTTTTTTTTTGTGAATCTACTTATACAGGAACAGATAATCCAGGAGGTTGGTATTCGTAAGAAATTTCTGGTTTTTAAAAAATAGAAATTAGGAAATAAAATTTAAAATAGAAATTAGGAAATAAAAGTAAATATAGCTATCAAAATGCAAAAAGGCAAGAAAATAAGCTAGTCCAATAAACCTTTCCTAACGGTTACCTTCTGCAATTTTTTCTTCAAATATCACTGCACAAAGAATTATTTTTTAGGCAACTGTTACTTTTAACTCCACTGAAATGTTGCTGAGATCTACAACTGTGTTAAGCTAGAAACCAGTCCTAAAAATGTTGCATAACAGTAGAATCTTAGTGATACAGTACTCCAAAACAGGCTTTAAAAATATTATCAAACTTTAGTCTTAAAATTCAGAGAAAGTTCTGTTTTATCTTAGTCCCGAATAACTATCATCAGCTAAATCTGCTACCACAAAACAAGATAATCTGGCATCTCTGGACCTTCTACAATTATATTTCCAAGGTGGACGTGACCTTGCAGCCCTGTTCGCATCAGTGATGTTTGTAATTCCAAGTGCTCATTATACCTAATTATATTAAGAATTCACTTACATACACTTGAATATTCAATAAAGCTCTAAATCACTTCATATTAATTTCATATAATATATGAATGTAGTGCATATTTTCATATACCTTATGCATTATCATGGACCAAATCTACACAATATTTCAGAAATTGCATAGACTTGAAGCACACAAGGAGATGCTACGATGCAATTCTTCTAATCTTTTTAAACTCCTATGTATTCTGGAGCCCCCAACACAAGAAGGACATGGACCAGCTGGAGCGGGTCCAGAGGAGGGCCATGAAGATGATCAGAGGGCTGGAGCACCTCTCCTATGAGGACAGGCTCAGGGAGTTGGGGTTGTTCAGCCTGGAGAAGAGGAGGCTCCAGGGAGACCTCATAGTGGCCTTCCAGTACCTAAAGGGGGCCTACAGGAAAGATGAGGAGAAGCTCTTCAGTAGGGACTGTAGTGACAGGACTAGGGGTAATGGTTTCAAAATAGAGGGAGCTAGATTTAGGTGAGATATTAGGAAAACATTTTTTACAATGAGGGTGGTGGAACACTGGAACAGGTTGCCCAGAAAGGTGGTGGATGCCCCATCCCTGGAAACATTCAAGGCCAAGTTGGATGGGGCTCTGGGCAGCCTGATCTAGTCGGGGATGTCCCTGCTCCTTGCAGGGGGGTTGGACTAGATGACCTTTGAAGGTCCCTTCCAAATCTAACCATTCTACGATTCGATGATCAGAGTTAATTACAACTCCCACTTGACTATGTATATACATCTAATTGTTGCAACAGAATTTTGAACCATTACTATATTTCTGTCCTTAGTAAAAGCAGAAGGTAACAGTTTTACTCACCAGCTCACTGTAGCTAAGTGACAATACTTACCAAGACTTGAATGACTCTAAATTAAACATTGGAACTGTTTAAGGGGAAAAGGAGTTCATAACAGTGCAATCGTATATGGACCTGATTACTCCTCAATATTGTAAATATCTACAATATCATGTGTTAGAATTATAAACCCCACAGACTACCTGTTAAAAAACATTTTTCAAAGCAAATACCAACCTGTACAATATCCAAAACCATGCCAGCAGAAACAGTTCCAAATCCTGCTAGCAAAAAAGGTACGAGTATCTGTAATGCCATAATACTACTAGATTCTTTGGGTTGTTTTCTACTTCCTTCCACAATGATATCTTCATTACTGTCACTAGATAGGTTGTCTTCCTGCAACATGGCATCTGTTTCTGAAGTGTCCATTCCATCACAGTAATTATAACTGGCAAAATCATCGTATTTAGGGTTACAGCTAGATGGGCTGTGTCCATTACTACCATGAAAACTTGGTTCTGAGAAGTGATGGTACTCTGTGTGCTGTTCAGACCTAACATTAAAATTATGTCCTGCTGGTTGTAATCCATCTTGCCAGACACCATTCACTTTTTTGTGTCTTTCATCCTGGTTTATTTGGTAAACAACAGGAACCATACTCAAAAGCAGTCTCAAAAATTTATCGGACTGAATTGTACTAAGATTTATAGTCCAGTTTACAAAACCTTCTCTGTCATGAACTTTGCTATTTGTTTTGGAGATGGTAGATCTGCCTTTACAGTTAGTCATAGTGCTACAGAAGTATAGGTTGAAAAGCACTTTGTTCTTCAGATGTCAATGAAGAAATCTTGTAGATGAGTCATCAAGCGCCACACTTGATGATTTTAAAACAGATAAACTAAAATGATCCTTTTTTGCATGCAAAAATGTTTTTTCATTGATCTCAGATCTTCAACAATTCCATAAGCAAGACAGGATCTGCAAAAAAAAAAAAAAGTAAAAAATATATAATCAAGCTTTAAAATACTTTAACTCTGCAGACGACACAAGATACTCATTTAAATTTTCAGATCACCCAGCATCTTTCTAAAGCAAGTACTGGTAGAAATGCCAATCTCCTCCAACATTCAACTGCCTACGTTGAAAAAAACTGGAAGGTAAAAAGGGAAAGTTGGCTGGTGAGGAAGTTTCACAGACTGGTGTGCTTTCCAGTGAAAGAAAGAGACAGCAATGTGGACTGTAAGTGAATCGGTGAGGGCCTAGCTTTTGCCTTTTTAAAGCACAGGAAGTCAAAGTCTTCAGGCTTTGGAAGCGCAGGAAGTCAAAGTCTTCAGGCAGATGCTGTGTGTAGCCTCAGACTTCCAGTGGCCTTGAAAGCAGTAGGTCCCCAGAGAAACTTTCTGCAAAGTGCAAGGGTACGGACAAATGGAACTCAAATGATGCATCGTGGAGCCACTGTTGTTCCTCCTGCTCTGTGCTAATGGCAAGGAGCGTGGAAAAAATACGGAAAAAAAATCCTAATTTTCAAAACGCTGTCAGAAGTGCTAAGTGCAAAGCAATATTTTGGTTGGAAAGGCCTTGTGTGTTGACAGTCCCTGTCCTCCATCCCCATAAAAAGATGGCAAACCGGTATTGGTATGTACAGTTCACAAGTATGCTATTTTAATTTTCTCTGGAGCAAGCATACAAATTATGTTAAATAGAAAGAGCTACCGTATACACAAGAAAACTGGACATTTTTTCATAAAACACTACAATATCAAGGAAAGGAGACTGTAATGAAATTCAGATCAGTTAGTCTACAATAGTTTAAATGAGTCTAACTTAAAAACAGACCTCTGGTATTATATTCATAAATATGGCATATTAAAATTTAATTAAAATTAGTAAAATGTTAGGAGTTAGGATAATTAAAATAAAGATATTAAAAATCTCATTTTAATTTCATTTCACATGAGGTGTAGATTGCAGATATTTCCTGAAAGACAGGTTATTCTGATGTTTAGTAACCACTAAAATGTAATTATTTGATCAATTTTAACACTTGATGTGGTCAATTTGTTTGCTTTCTGCAAATCACACAAATACAATATATCTTTTGTGTTTAATGTGATTTTATGTGCATTTACTTCTATTTTGAAATCTCCATTATGGTAGAAAATTAAACAATTATATATTGGCAGCCTCAGGTCATTTGACATTTCCTCCACCAGAAGCCACTTTACCTTCCTCTTCTTCAGCTTCCATGTTGTGATAATAGTTACAGTTATTTACTAAAAGAACAACAGTTTTCATTTGGCTTGAAGCTTTGTTGACTTTGGTATTTATTACGAGACTCCAAGAATACAGTAAGTGCTCGGCATAAACAAAGAAACAAAGGTCAGGCAGACCACACCAGCACAATGTGGGATAACACAATTCCACACGCTCAAGACACTCTGTCTATGTAAAGCTGGGAAAATATATTTTTATAGACTGCGGGAAATCAAAATAATTTAGGGTGAGAGGATTTTTAATCATTTTTTTCCTAAGAAAATGAGGCCTCTAAGATCACATCATTTATGTTACGATCTCTATACTTCCCCTCCCTCTGTTTCAATTTTTTTTAAGTAATCCAGTATTTCTGGAGCAGTTTCAGGCAGATTTGACAGAAAGTAAAGATGTCAAAGCTTTTCATAACTAACAGCCTTATAAGAGATGCAAATCTGTGTCCTTGCTGTAAGGCATCTTCAAATATTAGTTGGGATAATTCACTCATATATGGCAAGTGGACAGCATGTCCACTTCAAAAGTCCTGCTGGTCACAGAATTACTTATTTTGGTTTTGTGAGTGAAAAGACGACTCAGATACAACATGAAGATCTTCCCTCTATCAATGGCTTTATCCAAGGGACTCTGCCCAAGAAATGAATATTTTTAAAATTACAAAGGAGTTTACTGCTTGATTTAGAAAGAAGTTGAGTTTTGAAAGAAAAAGCAATCTTTTTTTCTGCAAGACCAACAGAGGAATTTAAATAATCTGCAACATTCCTGCAATATCTTTTGCGGCTCTGTAGTGGATTGTGATACACTGAACCTTTTAGCATAAGTGCACAAAAACTCCTAGGCCTCAGTTCTGGTTTCCACACACTTTAATTAGGAGTAACAAAACAACTTTTGCTGCTATCCCAGAGGAACTCTAACCGCAGGCCAAAATGGTGCTCTGTTAAGTGCTACAGAAAGATAGAATGAGAAGAGGCAGTTTTGTTTCTTCCTCACCCAAAGGTGGCATTATCCAAGTAAAAGAAAAGAAACGGTGCATTAAAAAAAAGCCAAGCAGAAGCAGATGTATCATTAAACTAACAAACTAACTATTATCAACTTCTATGACAACAGCAAAGAGTTTTATAGAAGGATTAAGAGGAATATAAGAGAAGAGAAGTTCACGGCAGCTGAGGAAAACTAAAATTTCAGGAAGGGTATAGCCTAGGGTGCTGAAGGTTGCCAACTGATTTCTGATGATGGGAAGTGGCACACTACTTATGAAGCTTGCAGAAGGAAAAGCTTTGAATCATTTTAGCTGGCTGAATTTCGGTTGGTCACAAGAAATGTCTAGGCTAGAGAAACTTTATGATAAAATTCAAGAATGGGATGTAGAATTAAGATGTAAAAGTGTCTGTGATGAAAGACACGTACTTAGACCCCCAGCAATCTCACTGGGGTTTTTTGGTGGTGGGAGTATCTTTTTTGAGGAGAGGTGGAGGAGCAGCAAATGGAGGATTTTATTTCACTCATAGCAAATACATTGAGAAAATTTCCCGATAGCTTTTACAAGGCAGAGTCTGGCTCCCATTGTGGTTTCTCCAATATGTCCTCCAGTCACATCACCACGGTGCTAGACCAGTGACTCATGGAAATTATTCATCGGTCTGGAACGCTGGCCAAAAATATTTGGGTTAATTATCCATATTTTTCTAACTTGCAGAATTTTTTTCCTTTTAAGTTTTTACTATCTTTTTTTTTAAAGAAACAAATCTTTTGGGGAGATTATGGTTTCATTTAAGATGAAAAAGTGTTAACAAATAGAAATGGCACTTAAAAGACAAAAAAGAAGAACAGAAAAATTATTTGTTCAACTAGCAAGTTAGAAAGGGAGGATGAGGTTGGCATGGACGGCTGAAGTTGAAATTGTACAAAGCAGTATGGATGACAGTCATTTACGTTCTTCCTACCAAAAAGACTTAGAATGACAAAAAAAGTGAGCTAATGATTGCTGAAAAATGAGAATTTAAGAAGACAAACTGAAAAATCTACTACACAGGGAAGAGTAATTACTTCCTCAGAGCATACAGAGAGGATATAACTATGAAGAAGCCTTCTGAATGTAACTATTCATTTCTAAAAACCTGTTCCAGCTCAGATAATTTTCCAAATGTCGTCTGATGCAATAATTTTATCCCAAGTTATGCGATGCTAATATTGCTGAACTTTTTTTTTGGGGGGGGGGGGGGGGGGCGGGGGGGTGTACCTATAAAATGCAGCAAGCCATGTAAGGAACAATATGATCTCAGGGACAAGAACTCCCTAAGAAGCTTTATCATTGTCAAGAACAATGCCAATTTTATTGTGTTGTCTAGAAAAGATATAGCCAGCTAAAGAAGCAAGCTCTACTCGAGTAATTCATATGAGAAAAAGGAAGTAAAAATCTCAAAAATCCCATCTCCTAGTTTCTGTAGGAAAAAGAGATAAGTAAATCTGGTTTCTTGCCATATAATCAGGAGGTTACAGAGAAAACTGAAGAACTGAAAAAAGGAAAAGAGAGAGACAAAGATCCTTTGAGAAGCCAGGAAGCAGCCCCAAATTTATCCTACCTGGCATGTTATATATGAAATGAAAGGACAACTTGTCTTTGTCCCTACAGCAAAATAATGAGCTATGCCCAGAGTATGAATGTAGTAATTTCCACTTCTTTATTGTTTCCTACGTATCTACTTTTAATAGTTTCTTCTTTTTCTGCATACATTTTGTACCACATAACAATTGCTGTGTATTATTCACACCTCTTTCTCAGAACTGCAAACATACACAAGCATAAACAAACAGTCCTGTAAACATACACAAACAGGAAATACAGCCATAGCCTGCTGTTTGCTGAAGATGTGTTCCTGAAAAGTGAGATGCTTAGCAATCCAACAGATAGCAAACCTATAAGAATTAATACAACTGATGCATACAGCAATTTAAAACATACACAGAGAGACAGTATATACTATGTGGAAAATGGAGAGGCAGAAGCAGATTATGTGGAAAACAGACAGGACCATGAACTGGAAGAGATTCTGACTTTTGGAAATGGATAACTGCTTTAGAAAAACCTCAGATATTTCAGCTATGAAACTGAACACCTGATCATTATCGCATTTTTCCATCCTTCACCTTTGATTGGTCTTGATTCATCTGAGGAAGATGAAGATGACATGGAAAATGTAACTGTCCAGGAAGAAGCAGCAAGAATGTTCTTCATTATTACCCAAACAAATCGCCAACATCGCTTCAGACACACTCATGATTCAGTTCTCAAGAGCAGGGGAAGGAGATGCTTTTTCCAAACTTTCCTAAGGTTTAAAGAACATCCAGCACTAGCAGGAATGGATTCTACAGCTAAATTTGATCATTTAGTGAACAGACTGCTGATAATTTATTTAAAGAATGAAAATAATTAGTAATTAAATCACTGTGCTTTTTTAAGTACCTTAAAAAAAAAGGGAAGGGGGAAGAGCAGTGCATCATTAAGTATGAAACTTTTGTAGAGTCAACATTAAGACGGGATAAAACAAATATTTATCAAAGTCTAAGCCTAGAAAAATTAATTTCTTTCAGAGGTTAGCTAACAAAACCAAACGCTAACACTTATCTAAATAATACTGAGGGTTTTCAGAGGATCTAAATCTAATCACACCATAGTCAAGACTCATTTTTCCTAAAAGCTGCAAATATTTTCTACAGGTAATCTTTTAAGGCAAGAATAACCTCTACATTGCACTTCTAAGTAGTTGACAATGAAACACGATAACTTAAACATGCCTGCCTGAGAAACACCTCTCAGTACAAGTACTATCCCTCAGAAAGGGATAGTCAGGAAAGTAATATGAAACATTAATGAAATACCAAGCTTTAATATTTTGCCATAATAAGCAAAGATGAAGCTGGATTCTTTTCTAGCTTCAAAGACGAAGCCAGACTCTTTTCAGTCAAAGGATGAGAGGCACCTGGCACAAATTGAAACACAGGAAATTCCTTTTAAACTTAAGAAAAAGGTTTGTTTTACCATGAGGGTCATTGAACACTGGTCCAAACAAGCTATGGACTCTCCATCCTTGGTGATATTTGAAACCCAACCGGACATGGCCCTAAGCAACCTGCTCTACTTGACCCTACACTCACCAGAGGTGGTTGACGAGACCACTGCCAGAGAACTCTTCTGACTTCAACAATAGTGAGATTCTGTGATGTTTGAAATGTGAGGTTCTGGGGGACTTTTAAAAGTTCAGAATAATATTTACACAGGTGATACAGGGATCTGCACGGCTTCTTCTCCGCTATTGTGTCCTGCATACATAGAAGTTCCCAGTATCAGATTGACATCCTTACCACAGCTGTGGCTACTCATTCACATCGTTGTATCCTGGCAAACACATCAGTAGAAAGTGAAAGCTACATCATATCACCTCAGTATATACAGAGAGTAAACAAACAGCCTGTATTATCATTAACTATTTTATAGAATCCGGGAACCAAAGTGGTGCGCTGGGCTAAGATTATTTATACCTTATACTTACTGTTTAGTATTAATGACAGAAAACGGGCTGAAAATTTACAAATGCTGCATGCAAAGCAGATACATGGGCACTACATACCATTTCTTAAATATTACGCAGTAAATTGGTTAACATGGTGTTTATTGTATGGCAGTTCTGGGTTAAATCAATAGCAAAAGAAACAAAAGAAAAAATAATGAGAAGAAAAAACAGATTAAAGAACCTCCAGATGCCTTCTTGAATATAACACACTGAAAGAGTTGCCAGCCTCAGCATCCGTTTTCAGACAAGTTTGAGACTGCTGCATTCCACTTCCTGAACATGTCAGCTTTCAATTTTTGCCCCAAGGAAGAGAAAAGCAGCTGTCGGAAAACTACTTGTTTTGCCTCTGCACTTTTAAGGCAACTCAATTAGGAGAGACCAAAACAGAGCCAGAAACAAGGTAGCAAGGCTGTGAAATGCGGTTAGGTTGTAAAATCACCCAAATGGAATACCAACACGAAAAACACCAGGCAAGTCACATCCAGCCCACCAAAAGCAGGTGGAAAGGTCTGAAATATAAGAGATAATGTAGTCCTACAGATTAAGTAACCAGGATGGGTCCTAACTGTACTATTTAGGATCCTGATTATGGGTTTCTACTGTCATCACCAAGTAGAGATGAATTGCTTATTAACTCAGGCCCTACCTAGGACACAGACCTCACATTGTTTTTTGTGGATAATACCCTAAGGTGTTTGAAAAGAAAATGATACGCAGTCATTTTTCCTTCTGAAGTACCTACCAGTCACACTGTAGTATTTATGGTCCCAGTTTCACAATATCTTTCAGGCAGTATATCTAGGGAATGCCACCAAAACAGGTCTTCCCACCTGCTCTCATCTTTTTACCAGCATTACTGAACTGGTAAAGTGAGGATAACTTAGGATATCTACTAAAGCCTGCTTGGACTCTACCTAGAAAAGATATATGAGCAGACTTTTTTCAGGTATTTATGTTTTGTTCCTGACACTACGACTAAACAATTATTTAATTTCATATGTTCCATTTATCAGAGCCTAGCTAGTGTAGTGTGGTCTATAATCTAGGACCAATGTGGGTAAAGAAGACATACAACTGCATCTTGGATAGCAGTGGGGGGTGGACCATAATATTCACTGGAACTAAAGAGACACAGCTACAGCTTGAACTTAATTGAAAATTAACGACAGAGTAGAAAGAAAAGTAGAGTAAATCACAAAAAGCTCCTGTCTGTTGGCAGAAAAGTACAGAAAGATCATAAATGTACCACCACATGTTAATTACAGCACTTGTAAAGAAAAGATGACCACTGAAGTCTGTACGTGTGCTGTTCGGGTCTGGTCTAGAAACCGCACCTGCGGTGGCAGATCCCAGAATATTTTTTCTAGGTGCAAAGATGTGAGCAGAAATCCAAGCACACACGGATGTAGAGACTGCAGGGGAATGAGGGTCACTGGCAATGCTGAGCAGACCTTGCGCACGCACAGAGAAACCAAAGAAAAGCCTCATTGTCCGGGCTACCTGGGGCAGCACGTAATTAGATGAAAAGAGCCGCGGGGGCTCAGGGAGCGCAGGGTGCCGGGCCCCTACGCCCTTCAGCATCCGTGGGGCCGGGCGCTGGACACCCGTGGCGCCGGGGGGTGCTGCAGGGAGCGCGATGCGGCTGAAGGGAGGGCGCAGAGGGAGGCTGCGAGGGCGGGCGGCCGCCCCAGGGCCCGGAGCGGCGGCCGTGGGGAGACGGAAGCAGGCGAACCTGAACCGCAGACGGGGAGGAAGACTGGCAGCCTCGCAGCCCTGGGGCAACCCCCGGGATTTGGGGTGGGGCAGGCGCGCTGCTGCCAATGGGGCCGGGGGGTGGGGGGGGGCGCAGCGCCTGGCAGCTCCGCCACTCGTGAGGAAACTTTCCCGCCTCCCGCGGCCCCCGCCGCCTCCCTCGCCCCGGGGCGGCAGGTCCCCGGCCCTGGGTGACCCCCTTTTCCCGTCCGCCCTCCTCGGGCTGCGCCTTCCCCTCACCTGGACGAGGGCGATGCCGGCGGCGTCCCGGCGTCCGGCTCCATCGCTGCGGCGGGCGGGGAAGGGAAGCAGCCCGGCGGCGGTGACAGCTGCGGGGCTAGGTGAGCAGCGCCGCCGCCACTGAGCAGGCGCGGAAGCGGCGGGAGGGCGGGCAGCCCCCGCGATGATGTGGCCCGTGATGCGCAGCAGCCGCCGCCGCCGCCGCTGCTGTCGCCGCCGTCGGCACCGGCCGGGCCGGGTCAGGGGAGGGGCCAACCGCCGGCCCCCGCCGCTGAGGGGATGCGCGGCGGGGGGGCCCGGCCCCGCCATGGCTCACGGCTTGGCGCCCCCGGGCGAGCTCCGGTCCCCTGTCACCCCGCCCCCTCCCCTCACCTGAGGGGACCCGCAGGCCGCCCCCTTCCCGCCGGGCGTTCTCGGCACCCTCGGCGGCGGGACCGGGCGAAGCTGGGCCCCCTGCCTCGCTCCCTCCGCAACGACCCGGTTGGTGCTCGGCTGCACGGAGGGGGGCACAAAAGACCGGGGAGCGGGGCAGGCCGAAGCTTTCTGGGCGGCGTAGGGCAGGAGTCAGCGTTTGTACCGGCTCCAGGATGGCAGCTACTGGGGCGGTTTTGCTCTTCCCGGCAGCTCGGCTAAATATAGCTTTCTCAGAAATCAAAATTTTTTTAAAGTATTTGGGTCAGTTGCTGTATTCTTGTTCTTGCCCAAGTAGTCTGTGTACCCTGCACGCAACACAGAGCGCTTACGTAGCAGTCGGCGAGTAGCACCCTTGTCGAGATCGGCTTCCTGCCTCAGGGCCTCGCTGGGCCCCGATAATCAATCCTCAAAACTCCTGTTTTGAGACACACTTTATATTAATACATTAAAGTAGTCAAGCTAGCTAAATTTGTGCAGTTACTGTCATTACTAGCATTACTCCTCGATTGTTGCTTGGTGCTCCGGAGTAGCGAGGATGCCTGAAGTTGAAGGCGAAAGGGAAGAAAAGAGAACGGAGATGTAGTGGAGGTGACAGCAGCCGAGTCTACAGCGTCTCTGTTCCTTTCTATAGACTGAATAAAAGGCAGCATGGGCAAGTCACCAAGTGTCTGCTGTGAACTGGAGCTAGCTGCTGTGGGTGTGTGTGGAAAAGCAGAAGCTTAAGCACGGGAGAATGGATTTGCAGGACCAGGGCCAAAAATATCTACGATAGTGAAATGTATAGCACCATCTTGAACTCTGAGTCAATACTGCGTTAAATGAATGAAGCAGCCCAAACCTCAGAGCTGTTAATTCACTGGTCAATGCTGTCCCCAGCCTGAATTTATTGGAAATTTGGGCTACAGGCAGGTGTGCTGCTCCCATGTTACGCAGTGTGGATGCACAATTGGGCCGCCTTGCAAATCAGATAAAGATTGCGTCTGCCTCTTGCCAACAGGTTAGATAGTAAACCTGAGGTTTGGGAATGGCACCTCAGGGTGCTATTTCTGGCTTTTCTAATTGCTTGTCTGGTGTTCTTGGGCAATCATTTCATCGCTCCCATTACAGGTTCCTTGGCAGTGTTATGCCCTTCCCTCCACTGAAATCACATAATACCCATGGATGATGTATGTAATTTGAGGTTCCCTCACTGTTATTTTGGGCTGTGTGCAATTAGACAAAGTCTCCTATTTTTTGTGGCCCAAGGCAAAAAACTTCAGTCCTCAAGATTTTTCAGTCATCAAAGCTAGCAATAGGATTTTTGTGGGAAATGGAAATTCTGGAGCACAGTTGGGTAGGAAGGTGCAAACCAGGTAGCAAATTCAGTGGAACGCACCTGGCGCTGAAGGTTGGCTGGGAAAGTGGCAGCGGATGCTGACCAGTCTGTCAGGACAACCACAGTGCAGTCTCTTGCTTGAGGCCTTGCAGAAGGTTTCATAAAATCAGTCATAGAATAGCTTGGGTTGGAAGATGCCTTCAAAAGTCATCTAGTCCAACCCCCCTGCAAGGAGCAGGGACCTCTCCAACCAGATCAGGTTGCTCAGAGCCCCATCCAACCTGGCCTTGAACGTTTCCACCTCTCTGGGCAACCTATTCCAGTCCTTCTAACTCCTTTGTATTTGTTAATTCTAAGATACTTGGATATGCGTGGGGTTTTTTTTGTGTGTGTTTTTGCAATGAAGGCATGTAAACATTAAGAATTTAAAAAAAAAGAAGAAGAAAAGGTGTTTCCCATTTCCTGCTAGATCACCGCTTACCTGATTACTACTTCTTCTCATTTTTGGCTTGGATTTCCCTCCTTGTCTCTTATGAACCCTTCAGTTCTCCTTTTACAGTTTTCACATTGTCTAGATTATAAACAGAGAGGGATGGAAACTGCGGAACAAACCTTGAGTAACAGGTTGGCCAGTGTCAACTGAACTTGACAGTTGTTTAAGTTGCTTTTCCAAAAGGTAATTAAAGTTCCCTCAGGGTCTGAAATTTAATTTTAGGTGCATTTGTCGGATTCTGATATTGAAAACGGGAAAATTCTCAAAGAGAAGCAGCTGCTGGCAGGCGTTCGAGTCCCGTTACCCGCTGGCAGCCTGGTTTCGTGCTCTCATTTCTCTTCCAAGCGGTGGGATGGACTTTTCACGCCAAAGCCTTTCGTGAAGATTTAATTTATTTTTTTTTTTTTCTTTGTAAGGTGAATTGTTTTCCTTTCCGCAGCGTTAACCCCGCACTTACCCGGGTGCGGGCGTTCGTGCCGGTTGCCTGGCGAGCAACGGGGCGGTTCTGCTCCTCCCGCCCGCCAGGGGGCGCTGCGGCGGGGCGGGGCGAGCGACCAGCGGGCGGCCACTTCCGGCCCGGTCGGCGCATGGCGGGGCCTGGCGGTGCGGCGGGACCGGCCGCCTCCCGGGAGCTGCTGGCTGTGGGACGCCGAGGAGGTGAGCGGCCCCCGGTGGGGGCGAACCCTGCTTTTTTAAGCTGAGCTGGGCTTCCCGCCTGCCTCTCGGCCTGGCAGTGGGCGGCTCGGCCCGGCCGCCCCCTGGGGCCGGGAGGTCGGGGAGGAGGGGGGGTCGGCACGGTTCACGGTGAGCCGCAGGCCTCGCCCGCCGGCGGGCAGCCTGAGGGAGGGGGCTTTTCAGCCCACCTGGCTGCCGGTAGTACCGTTGTTATTACTTCTCGCGTGTTTCGAAGAGCTTCCGTTTCCCCGGGCAGTGCTGGTATAGTACGAAGGAAATACAGCGGGGGAAAAAAGCCTAGAGCAAGTGTTAAATTAGTATCGGCAGTTATAACGATATTTCTATAAGGGTAAAAAATTGTTAGAAAGAAATAAAGCTTCACTTTAGCTAAAAGGCTGATGACTCTGTTGGCGGTTATAAGAACTAACTTGCCCAATTAATGGAGCTTGTCCCTACGTCGTTTGGATTTTATGATCCTAGCCTTGACAATGCTTATTTAGGTCATTAGCACCTAATTAGCTCTTTGCTGCCTGCTTTCATTGATCGACACCGCAGTCGTACAGGTGAGGGAAGGGATTGAAATGGGTGTAACTAGCACGCGTTAGCTGTTACCTCACTGTGCTTTGCTGTAAGGTGTTACAGGTGGTTTCTCAGTGCGTTGATAACTGTTACTAAACAAATCTTTTTAAAAAGTGAGAGCCTGGTAAGAAGTAATATAGCCTAGTGTTCTGTCTCCCATCAATTGCAATTGCAGATAATAATTACAAAGAACTAATTAGTTAAAGCACTGTGGGCTCCCCGTTCTTGTAATTGCCCGGTATCTGCAGTTGTAGGAGTAGGGATGCTAGCGAGTATGTTTCTACTCGGTCCTTTTAGTATTGGGTTGTGACTCTGCTGCCCTGAATTTGTCCAGTTCTGTGTTGAACCTGCTGATCTGTCTGCTTTCACAGCCTCTGGTGGTAGCAAGTTCTAGACATTCATTATCTATTACGTACAGAGATCCTGAGATGACCCACCTCAAGAAACAGTATTTGCAGGAGAGCAGACTGGAATTCCTGGAGGCAGAGACAGTTGAATCCTCGTGTTTAGTCTTGTTGTAGAAAGGTAGAAAAGTAGCAGCAAGAAGAGCCTCACAGTTAAATGTGACATTTGCAGTTGACACTGGTAAACATTCAGGTACTTGTTTGTTTCCAGGGCTGGAAGAAACTTTGTTGATTAGTTCAAAATGTAGCAGCAAGAAGGCCACAACTTTACAGACAGTTAGGATGCCAAGGAGTAATGGTAAGTATGACTTTGTTATTGGGACAGTGTCACGTAGTAGGTAATGTCTTTGACATAACTTATTCTTGTTTCAGTGCTTTCTTTGCATTAGTAAAGGAAGAGACTCTTTTGTTTGTTTCTACTGGTGTCAGGTCCTCCATTGCAGTTGCACGTCCCACAGGTTAATCACGTAGCTGCTGCTTCTGGAAAACTAGATTTTTGCAATGCTAGATGTTACCAGCTGTTAAGTTTTAGGGATTTACTTCCCCTTGCAGAAATACTCACGCTGTCTGCACAAAGTGAATTTGCCAGGTTGTACCTTTGGTCTTCATTTAATCAGCTACTTT
This sequence comes from Chlamydotis macqueenii, assembly GCF_036417535.1. Lineage (NCBI taxonomy): Eukaryota > Metazoa > Chordata > Aves > Otidiformes > Otididae > Chlamydotis > Chlamydotis macqueenii. Next base: position 61,118,739 of record NC_141556.1, on the reverse strand, counting down.
CAGATTGATGCAAGTTACATAGATCACTTTCAGAACTTTATTTTTTGTGAATGTGCTGTCAAAGTTATTAAGCCAGACCATATAACCAGTTACTCATAGTAAGTTAATTTGAATGCATTAGGACGACTTTTTTTGTTTAGTTGAACTATGTTCCTTCTTCTTAGTCAAAGCTACATATAGATTGCTAACATTCTCATCAGTGTAACTCCATGACTAAGAGGACGTAGTGTAAAAATTGTTATTCTTTGAAAATAGTGTATCTTCAGAAGTATTTCTCTTCATCAAAGTATACCAAAGTTCTTTAATCTCAGATTGTTCTTTTCTAGTGTAATTAGACTTGTTTTTTTGTTGATTTGAACTTCTTATCTCTCTTCAGAAGTAATTTCTCAGTATAAAATGTTTGGTGTATAAAAGCATTTAGTTTAAAATTGACGCATGTCAAATTACTGTGGTTTAATTTTGTGACCGAGACGAGATTTAGAGGGTAATAGAAAACTCCAATTTGTTACACTGAATTCTTCCTTGGATAGGAAAGGAGGATTGGATAAAAATCTCTGCAGAGATGACATTGTTTCAAAGGTAGATTATACTTATTAGACTTCTGTGGCGCTCACTTGGAATAGTACCCCCTCACAGAGAATGAAAACTAGTGGTTGGCTCATGTGCATGTGTGGAGCAAAGATTATTTGAAGAAACTCTGGAGGCAGGTGAAGGTAGTCCCTTCCTCCATGGAAGGGAAATGTGTATGATTCCCTTAATAACACTGATTATCTTAAAATTATGGGAAGTCTCACTGAGCTTAGAGGGACGTTTCTGTAGAAACGTCAACCTAGAGCATCAGTCTCCTTCCCACTATCGTAATTTCAGAGCCCCTTTTGATAATCATGTCGAACTTTCTTATGTAGCATGACATCTGTGGCTTCTGTGCTACAGCTAATTTTTCCATCTTCTTTGAGACCTTCAGTTTATACTTTAATAGGCAAGAAGGGAGGACATAAGTGTATTTCCATTGGAAAAAAAGCTGATGTGGAAGTTTCTCAAGATGGCACTCAACATGTATTTAAAACCATGGAATTTACAATCAAGTTTTCTGTAAAGTAGTCACATTATCCGAATGGAGTTGTTAAAGTGATTTCTTCCTGCACCACCACATGCTGACCAGTAGTTTCCATATCTTTATCCTGTTTATGTCTTGGGAAATTGACTACTGTAATAAATCCTCCTATTAAAACATCTTAAGTATGGTAGACAGCTGGAAATTACAATTGAAGCGGAATCTGTTTAAATGCTCAGATTTCTGAGGTATAAATGTGCAGCTGTTTGTATATACATATATGTGATAGTTATTTCTTTTTCAGTTTTGGACCGAGTACAGAGCTTTTTACCACAGATGGCCCATGCAAATGATGAGCTAAGAAGAAAAATGGTAACAGCACCAGCTCATCAGTTTGATATTGAAAATGTAGACAGTGCCACAGAAAAAGTTATAGAAATGGTAAGTGCTTAGTATATTATTTTATTTTATAAAGTAAATTCAGGTGTGATTAAAATAATTCTCTGATCTTAGAATGAGCTAATTTGATAGATAAAGCTCAGTCTTTACCGTTTTAGTGTGTGATCTGCAAATTCAAAACATCGATGTAATAAAAATGCTTATTTGGTTAAAATTTACTACTCGGTTTTCATACTTGCAGAATTTAATGACTAGGAATGAAGTAGTTATGAAGTGTGGAGTATTTCATATATATTAATATTCATATTAAGAATATGAAGTATTATGAAGAATGAAGTAGGGCTAGAATAAGAAATACTCTTGAATCAGCAACTCTGAATCAGAAGTAAGTCACAAATTGTATTTTAAATGTCTCATGGGCTGGGCAGTGTAAGGTGTTATAAGGCATAACAGAAGGCTTTAGTAGAAGAGTCGTAACTTTCAGCTGTGCTTTGTAGGTATTTTTAGGACTGCCTGTAGGTCTTGTGTTTAGAGAGGTTGTTAGTGTTGTGATCCTTTATGGCTGATGTTTGCGTATTTATTTACATTCACCTCAATAGTTTCTTTTCAGTTTTTAACTGAAGTGCTGCAGCCACATGCTCATGTAGGGAAATTTTAATGTGAAGATGATGTGATATGTGCATGTCCCAGACAAGTGCCTTCTGGCCTGCAGACCCACCCATAAGACAAAAGGCAGAAATAAGGCAGCCTGGCACTTGTTGTGTGAGCTGTCTGAATAATTTGTTGGCCACTGGTTAGAATCAGAGTTCTTGTAGATTGTATCCAGCCTGCATGTAATGGCTCGTCCAGTGCTGGTATATGCTGAAGAATTCCAAATAAATAGTGAGAAAACAAAGTGGATCATGAAAATTGTTTGGTTTAATATGCTGAAATGGAATGGACAACTTGGACAGGATATTTAAAAGATTCTTCATGTGACAGTGTCTGAGAAGTACTTTGGCTTTATAATAAACAAGCTAGGAGACCTTGTGATTAGTAGCATAATGCTATTTGCAAACCACTGAAGAAATTTATTTGCATCTCAAATTCCTGTATTTTGCTTTGCAGCACACAGGAAGTTTTTGAGGGGAGGATTATCAGTTTAAGACGGGCGTTTTCAGAGAGAAAAACAGACCTCAAAAATCATGGCTCTGCATATGGAAATGTATGATCACTTTTGCTTCAAAAAATACCCTGGTGGTTTAAACCACTTGCTATTTTGCAGTGGTTGTAGTGGCATGAACACTGCTAGGTTCTAAGACCTGAACTATATTAATAAATATATAAGTACATGTTTGTATAGATAACATGGCCCCTTGTACACTGAACGGTTTCATTTGAATCATTTACTGAAAATTAGTTTTGCTACCTCCTGCTCATCATTTTAAATATCTGACTTAGACTGAGTTCAGCTATCTACTAATTTCTCTCTTTAATAATGATATAAAAATGGTGTTATATTTGCAATAGGGCAATATAAATTACAGTTTCAATATTTGAAATCTGCTCCTGAATTACATCTGTCATAATCCTAGGAGAATGCAGAAGTCTTTCTAATGGTGGTTGTGATTTTCTTATGAGAGTAGGCTGTTTCATGTGTTTGCTTTATGTTTTACTCAAATTAAAGAAGTGGTATAGAAATAAATAATGTGTTAAATAAGGGTTTGTTTTTTCTTTTCCAGAATGTGGCTGTAGTTGAACTGAGCGATTCTGATACAGATGAAGAGATACTAACTTCAGAAGATGACTCGGAATCTGAAGATGACTGTACAACTGATGAAGTGACAATAGACAACATTAAGTTTCCTAAGCAAAAGGGAGAAAAGGGCAAAATAGAAATTTTGGACAGCAAAGTGAATGAGTAAATCCATTTTTATTTTACTTTTAAAAACACTAACAAAACAAATCATGTTACTTTGAAGAATTGGCCCTTAAAACTACCTTATTGCCCAGCGTCCCTCAGGATCACGTGAAAAGCTATAGCTTACATGGTGGACAAATCAGGATCCACTCATGACTGAGGCAGGCTGCGTTTCTGAAGAATTAAGTACGATTTTATTCAAACAATATAGAAAAGAACTTTATCATAGGTTAGACTGAGAAAGCAGCTAGAATTTGGGGCATTTGAACTTGAGTTAAAATTCTTGTTCTCTTGCTTTGTTGAAGAACGATTATGTAGTGTACTGGAAGAAGTTTTTGCTTCAAGGGCAGGAAAGAATTAACTAGGTAAAAGCTTTTTTTTTATATTCCATGTCCTGTGAAGTGGTATGTACAATGTCTTTAATATTAAACATTTATCTTAAAGTACATTAGACATTTGTCTACATTGTGTTCCTGACAATAACTGGTGAACGCTAAAGCAGTGGCTGAGGTAATTTCAACATGAGCTGGCACGGTTAAGGACAGCCATGACTCGAGAGAGAGTTCAGCAAGGGATTACTTACCCTCTACGCCTGCACTGAGCTCGGTATCATTACGGGTAGTTTACTCGCTCCTATCTGAAATGTGTGTGGCTGTAGTGCAAATACCTCTGGTACTTAAATGGTCAAGCCTGCCTCTCTGGTGTTACAGTTGCTTTAAGCTACACTTTTCATCTCCCACTTTCCCTGCCATGTTTCTGTCCTCTTCATTTTGTTAACAACTGTCACTGCCAGAAGAACAAAACCATGAATTTTCAGCTGGCCTGTATTTAGGTTAGCATGAAACAAAAATCAGTGAAAGTATGTCTCATTCATGCTTACCTTAGCCTGACCAAATACAATGATTTGGGCTGTTGTGTTTCCTTCACAGATTGGTTTGTGTTTCAGAAGTATCTATTCTACTCCTGGATGTCATAATTTGTTTCTTAAAGGAACTTTGTATTTTCTACACCATTAAAGTAAAATTTTCTATATTGTATTTGCTCAAATATTAAACTTAATGTCATGACTTGAAACCTCCGATTATTTCAGAATTTATGTTGAATCCCATACTTAAAGCTATAGTTTTAATATCTTTCTGTAATACTTGTGATAAGAAATAACAAGAATTCTTTCTTTCACAATGAAGCTTCTTAAAAATAGAAGAGGGCATGATTTACTGAGATTAACTGGTTAAACCAGAAAATATTTTAGGGAGTGTGAAGGATGAGAATGAAAGAATGGGACTGCTACTTTTAATGGCAGCCCACAGATCAGGTGAAGCTTTGGGTGGGGTTGCACTCTAAGAAGAGCAAGTGGTCTAAAGTAGGCTTAGTTTGTCAGATAAGATCTCAGTCTATGGAAAACTGCTCTTCAAACTGAATAAAGTTTGAAAGCCAACATCTTACCTCGATCATTTCACATAGATTAAAAAAAAGTATGAAATACAAAGTAATAATCATATTGTATAAAACAGTGATAACAGTCCATATGCACAGACACAAAAAGTGATTTTAATCTGTTAATGTAACCACCTTTCAAATGGCAGGCAGATCACACATTCCATATCAACAAAAAGATAGAAAATATTTTCAGTAACTTTAGCTTGATATGCATAGTTTAACACCAATGTTGAACTCTGTATGTACTATACAAAGATCATCGTAAGTGCACTTTCTTGCATTGATTTACTTCTTATGGCACAGAGGTTTTCTGTACTGCTGAAGAATCGCCAGAGCAGAATGTTTAATTGCTACTGTAAAACTGGAACTGGTTTATAGCAAAAATGGCATAATCAGTGTATTTTTGTTCAACTTTAAGAGAAGCCTAATGACTGAGGATTTAAAATGATCATGTAACTCTTATGTTCACACAAGTAAGAAGTAGGCATGTGAGAACTCATTCTTCAGTTGTATTAAAAAAAAATAAACCAAACCATGTTCTTGGGTTTTAGGGAGGGAGATTGTGCTAACAACTGCTGCTGCATAATTTAACTTCAGGTTAATTTCCAAATGCTTTTATCTGTCAGTGAGGCTAAAATTTGGACCTGATTTACAGAAACCTATCCATGGAACGGGTGGTTTGGTTTTTTTTTTTTTTTTTTAGTTGTAGCACTGCAGACAGCATATCCTGGGCATGGTATTAAGTGCTTCATGGAGTCATTAAGATTCAAACTCTGCTGAAAGTTTACTTTCCAAGTGAGGCTGTTACTTTAATATTCCACAGTGATAGCCTTGGTTCTAAGATATTCATGAAGAGCTTCTTCACCTGTACAAGTACAATATTCACCAGTTAGAACAGCCATGAGAGAATGTTGTCAGAGACTGTAACTATATATTAAGAAAAAAATTAAAATGCTTTAGCCAATATTTGAGTCTTATAGAACAATGAGAAACTAGTTAACTTACCCTCCCACTAGATTTACAGAACTAGTTTGACAAGAAGAGGCCAAACCCAATAGATGTGGAAAGAAAAAGGAGCTGGAATTTAACAAGCAGCCCCCTGGGTGGGACTGAAGCAGCGGCAGTCTCTAGGTGGCCACTGGGGGCTCATTGTTGAATTTACAAACTTTGGTTTTTCTATATTAATGTTTCTAGGTAAAGAAGCTGTGTAAAAACTCCTAATCTGTTTTTCCTGATACTATTACTTGTTTTGGTTTCAGGAAATGTCTGATGCTTGCTAGAGACTCCAAAGGCAAAAATCTGTTGGGTCACTGAATTTTTTTTTTCTTTCATTTTTCTTTGCCACTAGGCTTGATCTGTCCAGATGTGTAAAGTTTCTTTGACAGACTACGCTTCACTTTTTAAAAAAAACTGGTTTTGAAAAGAAAATATTTTAAAATGCCTCTTTCTCTGTGGCTGTCATTAAATTTTGATGACATTTTAAGGCATAAAAAAAGTTTCCCATGCTCTTACAAGTTTAGAGGAGAAACCTAAATTAGCACTCTTTCTGAGGGAAAGGAAAAGATTTTGGCCAATACCTGTGCTGCTTGACAGCATTTTGTAGCCTGTACACAGCTCCTGACAAGCTGTGATGTGACTGCTCTGAGAGGAGCAGGAATATTCTGCGTGCGTAGCATTATTTAGCAAATGTACAGGAAGGGCTGAACTGGAGGTGTTGACGTGGGAATATTGTAGGGATGGGAGAGGAACTAGATTCCTGTAATTGGAGGAATGTAGGAGATGCAGGAAATGCATCCATAGCTCATGTTTTACTCGACCCACTGCACACAGTTAAGGTTGTTTTTTCATTGATTCGGACTGTCAGACGAGAAGTGAGAGAGGGAGAGAACAACTTACCTAAATCTTTCCCAAAGCCAGACTGTTTAAATCCACCAAATGGTGCGGCCACATCAGTTTTGTTATACGTGTTAATAAAAACTGTTCCAGCTTCTAGCTTTTCACTGATGTAGAGAGCTTTGCTTATGTCTTTTGTGAAAACTCCTGAAGCTAAACCATATTCTGTGTTATTTGCCCGTTGCAGCACTCCATCCACATCCCTATGGGGCAAAGAAATTATTTCGTTGCAAATAGGTAAAATAAACAAGTGTTAGCAACCTTCCACCTTCAGTGTTATTGAAGCACCTTTTCCCACACTCTTTCTTCTCCAGTTAGCTTTTTAAAAGACAATTTAATAAGGACTAATCTGTGTGTCAATCTGACAGATTTATGGAAATTCATACCCTTGCTTTAAACTTGTCGAGCTTGTAACTTTACATTTCAGTTTTTGAGATCTACACTAAGAAATGTCAAAGGAAAAGTTGCACTGTGCATACGAGCTTTGCTCAGCTACAGTACAACTTGGGGATTAGAGCAATGCAAAAATACTTGTAAAGCAGAGCTTAGCTGCAGATCATGCATCAGTTTGCTAAAATTTTGGCCCTGCTATACAAGTTAATGGAGAATAAATGCTAAAACTCAGACTTCTATCAAGACACAGCTTTTCAGGCCATGTCCAGAGTGCTATTTTCTATTTGCATCACATCTCCATATAGCTTCAAAAATCCGTAAGAATTTAAAACTTTAAAAACTCAATGCAATCCTTTATCACCATACATAATTTATAGATTTGAAGGATTATCTATGTGGCTGGTTCTTAACTGCTTTATCAAACTGCAGGAAATTAAATCTGGTGGAAATAATTACATGAAGTTTCTACATAAGGTTTTAATCTCATCTGTGTGTAAAGTAATTCCTATGATTTGGAATGAAAGCTATTAAAACTGGCAGTCTACAAAATATACAGAGGGGATTTTCATTTGCAACAGTAATGTGCCAATGTTACACAATGCACAACAATGCTACGCTGTCTTTTGTGTCAAAGAGAAAAATAAGCAGTTCTATGGAAAAAATACACATTTTGTAATTTGACCAAGCTGTTGCAATTACCGTGTCAACTTCAGTAAAAATGTTTTGCTGAATACTAAGACGTATTTAAGAACTGGCACTCAGGATTGCATTCAATCCTGCCACGCACTGCTAATGGCATTAGTTCTATGTTGACACGGAGCAGGATACCCCTTACTAAAAAGGGTATTTTCTCAGAATTTAGCTGGAAGAGGATCTAGGGATTCAGACTGATCTTAGGAGATTTAACAAAATCATAGTACGTATGCTATCATTTCAACACTTGGAGTGAAAATGAGAAAATAGAAGTTTTTAACAATAACTGGAAGAGAACATACCCGTTTTTAAATTTAGAAATCACCATCACAGGACCAAAGGACTCTTCCTGGGCAATATACATATGGTCTTCAACATCTGTGAATACAGTGGGCTCCATGAAGAAACCTATCAGAGGACAGAGCATCATTTAAATGTGGCGAAAATGCTTCGTGGTTTCTATTGTCCAGGCCATCTCTTTTCCATACTTTGAGGTCAGAGATAGGTTGAGACTTGAAACAGAAAATATTAAGATAGATATGAATGACATATAAATGGAAACGCATGTGTGTAAGCACCAGAGAAACAGCAGAAAAAGGGTTAAAAGAATGGCCTGTATTGATCAGAGCAACAAGAAGTGCTGCTCCCTGCCAGGCCAGAAGGTCTGCATGCCACAGCCCGGGGAAGAGCCTGCACTCTGACAGCAGGAAGACAAGGTTACAGCATGTCACAGAGGTCACTGTTTTTTCCTGTTACTCAACAAGATGACAGACGGTCGCCATAAAGATCTGTATATTCCAAACAAGGAAAAACATGTGATAGGCAGGAACTTTGCCTAAGATTTGTGGAGGCTGACATAAAGAAAATTCTGAGGCAAACGACCTCTTCACAACAACTGTTAGTTTCTAAAGGGTGTAAAAACCTGCTAGTGCAAGGATGTTGTACAAAAGGCCTCAATGCCCCAAAAACTACAGGAATAAATGAGCGAAAGATTCCCATATAGACCAGAATCTGATTCCATTTCATATGTTAGGCTTCAGTTGCACAGCTTCTCTTGATACAAGACTTGAAAGCCCTGCTCTCAAGCGTTATCTCGGGCTTACCTGGTACTGTTCCCATGATATTGCTACTTCATGTAACGCAGCAGAGACCGTGATGGCTTTTATTTAAAGTATAAAAGTTCCAATTGCCTTTGAACAGTATTTTACCTGGTCTACGTACTTGTCTTCCTCCATACACTAGAGTGGCTCCTTCTTTTACTCCAGTTTCACAATATTGTAGCAGCTTTTCCAAATGTGCCTTGTGATTTTGTGGACCATGATCTGTAGATCTATCAAGTGGGTCACCAATTTTCATCTTTTTTATTTCTTCTACCTATGAGTTACGCAATTAAAACGAAGTTACATAACATAGCAAATAGTTGTTAAAGTGACCAGTGATCTGGGATGTTTCATTGTTTGCACTATGAGGTTTGGCTCTAAGAAAGGGCTGGAGTCTTAGAAGGTGGAATGCTCTTCCCTTTCTAAAAGGGAAGAGCATTCCAGACTTTGTATGTTTTATAATCTCTAGTTACTTCTGAAAGTTTTTTTATGCTGTTTTCATGTATTCATTCTCTTCTGCTATCAAGACAGGCATGTAAAATGTTAGCGTTTACAGTGGTAAATGAGTTATCACAGTGATTTTCTGTTCTTGAGCCAGATAAATTAATTTTTCAGTGGTACAGTGGTGACTATTGGATTTTTAATAATGACCTTCATATTATTCTAGCTACACTTCCAATATGCCTTTTTAAAAAAAACTTCACTGCAGTCTTCAATCACATTGACCTAAGTCCAGTAATTATTTTAATCTTACTTTCTTAGTCAAATATGAAATATTACTTAGGGTACAATATCTACTTCGGTGTCACTTATCTGTGCATTACTGATGAAAGTATCTCCTTTCAGTGCCTTCCTTTTAACCCTGTAAAGAGGTTCCTGAGAAGCAGCACTGCCTATTGTAAGCAATAACGAGAATTTAAAAATCTGAAAATTAGAAGAATTGCAAGTGTCTATGAAACTAGTGGCTTTTTGTGCCACAGTGAAGTATCTGCTTAAGCTTTAGTCCTTAAATATCTTACCACTTTTCTAACAAATTCATCATGGATTGATTCTTCCACAAACAGCCTGCCAGCTGCAATGCAGTTTTCTCCTTTGTTGAAATATACTGCTCCCATACCCTGATCGGGGAAAAAAAAAAAAAATTGAAATGCATCCTTTTGTTCAGTCTCCCCTTGATTCTGTACTCTTGGGTTGCATTATGTGTCTGTGATCCCCAAAACATAACGCTTTATGCAATCATCAATGCATCATCAATGCAACAAGCAGACTGATCTTGTAAGTGGCAAACACACTTCCATGGAGACAAATGTCTCTGGATGAACCCGTTTGCACTGCTCTTTCCACCAGCATTCCACAGATACACCTGCTGCAGAATCACAGAGAAGAGGGCTGGCAGCACAACCAGTGAATATAAAACTGCTAATCCACTAAGAAATACTGCTGGTGTTGAAAGTCGCATGGAACTGGGTGAACCTTACCAAACTCTAATTTGCGGAGAACCTCCTGTTTCAAGAGTGTGGATTGAGACCCCATGCAGTTTGTTCCTTTTTATTTAACAAGGACAGATACCTGCCATTGTTTTTGCAGGAGGGTTGGGAGGTGGGGAAAGGAAGAGCAGGACAAATAGAATTCCTAAAAAGTAGCTTTCTGGCAGCTGCAAAGGCCGAGGGTCCTGGCATTAGTATGTATGGCTGGGATCATGTGCTAGTGTCAAGTGTGCGGCATAAAAAGCACAGTTTCACAACCACGTAAAGCCATTAATGCCAGGTACAGCTCAGGCCAACCTCTGCGTCACACTCTCACAGCTGAGAACAGTGGTGGGGCCAAGCAGCGCGCTGACTGCAAAGTTTCAGCTTTTATTATTTTCCACATATACTTCACTGCGCAGTCATCAGACCCTTGTCTTGTCCAAAAATGGGGAAAGTGTGTAACAGTGTCTTTCTGGTAGCAGTACCTGCTTATGCTGGTTCAGAGAATTCACAGAATTAGCATTTTGGGTAAGTACAGTGTGGAAGACTTTTGTTTGCTTCTTAGTAAGCAAACAGTATCTGCTGTCATTTTGATGAATCAGACTACCTGAGCAGGAAATAAGCTCCCTAAATCCACTGAATTTCTCATTTACACATCTTATTTGTGAATTTTAACACATTATGGCTGGTTGGGAAGGTGGTTTATGATTACTCATGGTGAATTAAGAAGAACTCTATGGCAATAGGGAGCTCAATGTGTATTTTAATTCACTTTCAGGCTTTTATTTTTTAAGCATTTTTCTGAGTACTAGATTTTGACAAATCAATTTTACTGTGTTAATACTGTGAAAATACTTTCCAGCTATATTTCTTTGTTTTGTTGTATTTTCTAATGTATATTTCTTGTAGTATTGATCCATGCCTTTTTGGTGCAACATGAACAATTTAATTGTGCTGGCATAAAGAAATAACCTGTAGAAAAAGAGTCCGTTTCCTAAAAGATTGCATGATTTTTCATGCAAGGGCTCCCTACTGCAGTTTTTGACAAGTCAAGAAGAATATTGCATTACTGTGGGGATGTGTCACAAAGGCTTTGAATATATTTTACTTCGAAGTAACATTACCATTTTTACAGCTCTGTCAAGTTCACAGTCACTGAATATGATCAATGGTGATTTACCACCAAGTTCAAGAGAAATTTTCTTCAGATTAGTGGCTGCACTGAAAAAAAATAGAAATAATCATATAAAAACAACCTTTAAATAGATAATTCATTATTTCCTTTGACTCATATCTAGTGAAAATGTATAGATCTCTAGTTTCCAATAGTAACAGTAGAATTTTACATAAATGTAAACAACCATATGTAGTTACGCTTTTCTATTACTGCCACTTGAACAATATAGCTAATAAGATGCTTCAGAACTAGATTAGGCAGTATTTATTTATGAATCTTTTGCTGAGAGTACCTCTTCATGATCTGTTTACCAGTTGGTGTTGAACCAGTGAATCCAACTTTTCGAACATCTTTATGTTCAGAGAGGTGCTGTCCCACTAAGCCACCTGTCGGGGTGAGGAAAACATCTTAACTGGACAGTACATGGGCAATTTTTACTACTCCAGCAGCAGCTAATAATATGTCAACCAAATACAATATCACATCCTTATTTATATTTACAGCTTTATCCACATGACTACAAAAAATCTCATATTGGTTAACTTGGATCACATTAGTGTCTACAAATTCCCCCATCTGTCTGGATTAAAGAACTTCCTTCTTAATATTCCACTGTAGGTGCAGAGCCTGCCCCAAACACTTACTTTTGCACTTTTCTTCCTTAGGGGAAAGAGGAAAATGGTGACACCAGGTAACACTGTGTGGACCACGATTTACCTTTAGTGACCAACACACATCTCACCAGCTTGCTCTACGTCACAATCACATTTAAATACTTACAAGTGATTATAAGATCAGGAGAAAAAAATGAAGTTTTACAATCAAGTGAAACATGTTTCACTGTAATACCTTCTTTTTCAGAGTGTTCATGCTATTTGTGTGAAGTACCTATGAAGATACATGCACTTCAGTAATAGGTCTTCAAAAAGCCAAAATGCCAGTTCATCAGTTTTAGCATGACCTAGTCTTCCCAGAAAAATTATTAGTTGAAGTTTTACCTGAACCAGGCAGAATATTTATGACGCCCTTAGGAAATCCGGCTTTAGCTGAGAGTTCTGCAAACTTCAAGGCAGTCAGAGGTGTGACCTAAGTAGAAACTTTTGATTAGGTCTCCTATTTTAATGAAATGCATGATGATGCCTTTTACATTCAACACATCTTAATTTTAATACAATATTAATCTTCTTACAGTATTGACAAATTAAAAAGTGATGGCTTCTTGTGGAAAAGAATTACTTCTTGAAAATGAGAGTAGCACCAGAGCAGAACTGAAGACAATCAGTAACTTGTATCATCATGGCAACTTGTATTCTTATATATGCACTCTAAAGCATATGACACAGTCAACCTATGGGTACATATGACAGGTCAACTAATGGGTGAAATCTGCTAGATTACCTGAATTATTTTGCCTGAACAAATAGTGGAGGACCTCAGCCATCTGTACATTCCTTTTTCTTTTTACCTGAGCTGGCTTGAGTACAAGTGTGTTGCCTGCAGCCAAGCACGCTGCGCTCTTCCATGCAAGCATCATCAGTGGGTAATTCCAGGGGATAACAATTGCACAGACACTTAAGGCAGGGAAAAACAGAGGAAGATTACATTTTTTAATGGCAGCTTTTGAATGGCTTTTCTGTATGTCCAGGCTGTCACTAAAAAGAAAAAAGTGACACTTACCCTATTGGCTCTTTCTTCGTGAATGTTAGATTATGGTTTGGCCGGGCCTGGTTAATTGGAATTGTAGCACCCTAAAAGACAGAGGAGGGACAAATCTTGGTATATTTCATAATTTTTATTACAAATGTATTTGCTATATAAGTGTGTTTTGGAAAGCCACAGAGTAGGCTTCAAAACCAGAAGCATTTTTGCATCAGAGAAAGGGGCAAGGATGCTTCTACTGTATGATTTCCTACTAAGGATACTGTGGTCAACTCCTGTTTTTCAGTTGGATGAAATAAAAGCACAGATAACAAAACTATGGAAGAATATGAAGTGAGGGCTGATGGACAAAAAAAAGCTGAATGATATTCTTGATTGTGGATCTTAAAGATACTTGAAGAAATGCTGTTGTAGGCTGTGCCACGTGCTGTGGCATAAAGCAAACTCCCCAGCCTTGGTCAGAACGTAAGATAGCACATGAATCTCTGCGCTTACCCACATGATGACCATGACATTCTGCTCCATGAATAATTAAGAGCTGACTAAGCATGCATATCCACTGTGACACCACAAGTGATTTCTTAGATATTCAGAGTCACATTCTAAATCCATATTCTCCAATTGGAAGCATACTGTCCTTTTGTATTGCCAGGGAGACACTTTTTAGGTAAAATTCTGATTTTGCTTTATGTTTTGACTCCTTGATTACTTTTTCTAACACTGCTTTTTGGCACCATGTCAGGAAAAAAAAAAGTGTGGAGAAGCACTGCCATTGATTATTTCCTTTACATATTCACTTGCCTGAATTTTGTCACACCATCCAGCAAAGTATCTGAATGTTTGCACTGACATTCCAACGTGGGTCTTCAAAGCTAAAGTGTAGACAGCTCCTGAGTCTATAGACTCGATTGTTGCTAACTCTTCTTGATGTTCTTCCATCAGGTCTGCAAGTCTTTAATAAAAGCATTACAAATCTGCATCAAAGAGAAGTGACATCTAACCACTGACATCCTAAAATTATATTTGGTATGGCAAAGAACCACTGAATTTTGAGGTGCAGCACTGGAGCTACTGCTCATTAATATCAGAAAGAGCTTGAACAAAAGCCTGTTAAAGTCTGCAGATGTCTACACATTGGCTGTACCAGGCACTGGATGAAGACGTGAACTGTGAAAACTTCCCTGATTGTTCAATTATGATTTTGTAAATAAAATAACAGTTAGAGAATTGGTACTCTTTTTCTGTTGTACTACAAGGAGCCAATTACAGAAAATCAGACCAGTAAGTTAAAAGGTGTTACAATAACACAACAAATGTCAAGTAATCAGAAGTACCAAGAAGGAGTACTCAGAGTCCTAACTTAAGTCTTGAGAAACCTAGCTTCATAATGCCGTTTTGTCTGAACATGGACTAAAATACTTAAGTGTTAGATGCTTCAAAGGCACCCAGATGTCCAAAGACAGAGCTCCTAACCTGTAATGCAAATTGAATTTTATATGCCTTGGTACATTTGAAAACCTGTCCCATGGTCTCCTTGGGCCTCAAGTTCTCCATCTGTTAGATTTATGGAGCAATACAGTGAAGTGTAAGTAAAACTGTGGTAAATATTATTGAGTTAATAGTAGCTACCAGAGTGTCTCCAAAATGCATGCGCACAGACAGATACCTACACTTATGAGGAGCTCTTGAAATTTTAGCGGTCCCCTGCTCAGGCAGAAAGGTCTGTTTGCATGAATGAATTTTCACAGTCAAGTCTTAGATCTCTCCCATAGCAGTGAAACAGATGCATCAATGTTTTTCTTAAGCTTCTGGCTGTGTTTTTTGGTACTCAAATGTATAATCAATGCTCCCATGTGATTTTAAGAGCTTAACCAAGTGCATTTTAGATCCTGCAAAGAGTATTCAAAACTGAACGTGAAATCTTTTTTTTTTCCATTATGTAAGTTCTGCCCATTTAAAGCATTTGCAGAGATATGGAAAAATGCTCTTTAATACTTGTTTTAACTGTACCTTGGAGACCCAGCTACAGGTCAGGGCATCAGCAGTAGTGTGTAAAAGAATGGATATGGCATATCAGGGACAAAGGAGAAAGTTCCATTTAACGCACGCCTAATATCTTGTATTAATGATTCCTTACGACAAAGCAGCAGAGTTAGGTACTTCAATGGTACAAATCATCCCTCTGGTTAAGCACTGAAAAACTCTAGTTTGAACAGGGACCAGAGAAAAAAAGGACCTTGTTTGAATTAAACGGGACCACAGAGATACTTCTTTCATACTGGGGATGGTTTGCAACATGAACACTCTGGTAGCCTAAGCAGAGAGGTGTTTAATCTAGGAATAATGTATGCAGTGTAAAGGAGTTATATTTTCCATATACCAAACATAGTTATGATTCAAATCTTCCAAGTGTAAAACACAGAGCAGTAGTTCTAAGACCTTAAAAGTTTCTCTTCAGGGCAGAGTTAACCTGAGCTCTCAAGCACTCTAGGTTCCTAATACAAATGAAAACCCAAGTTTGTACATGCTTTGCACCCGTGCGCACTTGTGAAAAATTTAAGAGATCAACCGTATTTAATTTTAATATGAGTTCTAACTTGCCCATTTTCTGCTGTGATGACTACTCAACTTTTTTACAATCCTGCAGGACTTTTTCAAAGGCCTGATCACATACTTTATGAGACAAGCAGAATTTTCAGTTTTGCTTTCATTCTCTTTTGCTAAGATGCCTGCAACATCTTGTAAAACACATGGCATTTTTTAAGCCTTTTTTTTTTTTTTCTAATTGCATCTACTTGGTCCATATGGATATGGTAAAAGAGGGGAGGGGAATTTACATCCAAGACACCCAACAAAGTAAAAATTACAGCTATATGAATGTGGTAGCAAATGATCTGCTGCATACTCTACAGTGGGCACAGACCCATGTTTCCAAAGTGCAGCATTTACATTTCCCCATGCTCTTCTTCCTTAGCTGCCGGAACACAGACATGCAATGGATTCCCTACTCCTTACCGTCTTGCTAGGCCAAGCCCTGTGAGGACAGTCATCTTCTAGTTGCATATTCCAAACCCCTGAATCAGCTGGATCTTCAGTTTCCAAATCCTCACAGAAGTTACGCAGAGAGCAGCGTGCAACAATAAAAGGAAGGGCAGTGACCTACACCCAACCAAACTGCCAGACTGTCTTGCCATCCAAATACATAGCCTGCTACCATCCTGCAGCTGCTCACCAGGTAACTGATCCTCCTTCTGCCATCTATTCTGATGTCCAGGGCTGGCCTCCTGGCACAGCATAATAAAGGATCAATATAGCACACACTATTGAAGATTATATTTTTTGAAGGTGAAAAAAATTCCTTTTCTTCCCTATAGACAAACAGGCAGTTTCCTCAGTACAGCTGACTTGGCCAGGACATCCAATAGTAATGTCGATGAGCCTGCAGATTACACCCTGCAGAAGAAAGGTGTTTGATGTGCAGGCCTTCTTTATAGGGAAGCTCTGGAGCTTCTCGTTATCCCAAGTCTGCAAGACAGTTCTCTCCCTGCTCTTGCTGTAAGGCACCAGAAGCATGACACTGCATATGGAAAGTCCACAGTAACTGGGATTTTATTAGCTGCCCTCAGTACCAACCTCACAATACACAGCTAGTATCATCATCCTTTCAAGACCACCTCTTGCCCTTCAAGGATCAGAAACCACCACTGAAATATCACGCACTCTGCATAAACTCTGTTTATCTTCTGAAACAATAACAACATAGCCAAAAAAAACGAACCAGGCATTATCTAGGGTTGATAGAGTGAAACATATACAAATAAGAAATACTGAGCTGGAAGTGTGGGATTCAGCTTAGAGAGTTTCTACACAGGACAACAGACCACATCACATCTCTCAGAGTGGGTCTTTAGCCAGGTGAGAAGTATGCTGGGATATGATCCTGAAAAATCTAGCATCAGTTACAGTGTATTTCAAAATTAGTGGCAATGTGGCTGTATGTTTACTGTATGGAGTACAAATGCAGGCAGGCTTAGCAAAGTCAGAAGTCTGTACCTACCTAACCTATTTAGACTCCTCCTGTAAAACTTACCCTCATTTATACAGAAGGATTTGGATTTTACAAGGGAATTTTCAATCCTTGCAACAAAAAGCATACAGATTAAATGAAGGTATCAAATATTTAAAAGACATTTTCCTCAAATTCTTTGTTTCCATTCATAAATAACTAAAAAAAAAAAAATGGCAGCAGTCAGAGATTACAAGATTTTTCTCTGCCACAAGAAAGGTTAGCTAGCTAAGCCTGAGGCTGGTACACTGAAGTAAATTAGGGGATGAAAAGATGGCCAGTCTGGTTCCTCTGACAGGGGGATTACGAATATCCATCATACTCAGAAAATGTATGCAACAATTCTTCAGAGGAACAAAACAACAAGATTTAAGAAAACAAAACAAACACAAGCTGCCTTTCACATACCTGTACAGGAGTCGCCCTCTTTCCCTTGCATTCATTCTTCCCCATTCACCATTTTCAAACGCCTCCTTTGCTGCTGCCACTGCCTTGTCAACATCAGCCAGCGAAGCAGAAGACACACTGGCTATGACCTGTCCAAAGGTAGCACTGTGTTAGCTCAAACTAAAATGCTGGGATGCAGAGCATTACTCCTCTTTCCTAAACTTCTTAACTGGGTATAAGCAAATACTTAATATTCTTCACCTCAGCAGCTGGCATGGGTGAGTTGGGCTGCGAAAAGTTCAGGAACAACCGAGGTGGCAGAATTTGGAGGACACTGCAGGGACTCTGGTTCCTAGATCTATTTTCTTCTTCACATCAAAGTGCACCATCCTACTTGATTTCACTCTCTCTTTCCAGATATAAAATCAACGTGATATTACAAAAGCTGTTACTATAAGGCACCATATATACATAGTATTTTATTATGATTGTGTTCTATAAATATACACATTGTAAATTCTAATACAGAATTGTTATGATTTTTATTCAATTCCATAATGTGTTTCAGGAAAAGTACCAGAGTCTGACTTCTGATGATAGTGAAATTTGTGGTATTGATTTCAGCGGAGTTTATTTACTTCAGAATTAAATGGCATTTACATGGACATCAGAATCACTACTCTTATTTATAATTCATAGTTATGAGTTGCTCAATCAAGATTCAATAGCTCAGGACCAAGGCGCAACTGCATATATTTTCTTACTGAAGAGTCATTGTCTCTTACTGGGAATTTGAAGGGACATTTTAAAGTCACACTTGATCTAAGACATCAGATTTGTAAAAAAAGTAAAATAAAAGCTGACGTCGATGACTGACAGGGAATATATACAATAACCTAAAAGCAATACTTCTTTAGCAACTGAACTGTAGCGATTTTTGTTTGCAAAGCTGAACAAGAATGAAATCAAGCTAAAACATAGGGCTGGGTATGGAAATTGATGTAATAGTTAAAGTGGAAGTAGGTTACTTTCACTGTGCAGCTTGACTGAAATGTAAAAACTGTAAAATATACAGACTGAGAAGTGAATTGAAATTTCAGATTACTTCTAGGGGTTGTTTAATGTGTACTGTACGGTTTTGAAATTGGCAACATTCAGTTAGTGGTTTAGATTTTTTAATAGGCAAAGAAATTGAAATAAATTGGTATTGATCATATTTAGAAATTACTCACTGATCCATCTGCTGGATTTATAGTGTCATATGTTTTTCCATCATCAGCATTTATAAATTGTCCATTTATGAAACACTGGTATGGCATATTCACAGTCATGTTGTTCACATTTTTTGAAACCTAAGAGTGAAATAAACAACAAATCAATTTAAATTTTTAATAACTAAGATTTTAATGTAGCTTAACAAGCTTTTGGTACCTACAGTCAACATCCAGACACATTTTACGATGTATATATGGCTGTTAGAAGTAGACAAAAGAGTAAAGTGAGATGGAAATCATATTCTTCCTGAACAGCAATGCCCATACTCTGAGATAAGTAAACAGATTTATGTATTTTTTATCATTGGATCTGTAAGTTCAAACCAATACTAAACGCTGGTTAAGGCTGGTCCTAGTGGACTTCAGTCAAATGCCTAATTCCCAAATTCAATAAATCCTGACTTGCTTAGTGGCTTAAAAAACACTCATCCTCCTTTCACACAAAGTTTTCAAACAGACTCTTAGCAGAAAAAATCTAGCACTGTTTGCCTCAGGAAAGCAGAAGGTCTAGAACCAGTTACACTGAAGCATACTGGCAGGAAAGTGCAAGGGAGGTAGGAATAACTGCCCACGTGTGATCTACTCTACTACATGTTCTTGATCTCCTGGTTTCTGATACACTGTAAGTGACATTACATATATACTTCCATTCCAAAATGGAAATATATAAAAGCTGCCAAAGAAAAGTTTGTACAGCCAATTACTTGTTTGCTTTTCCTACTGCATCAAGCAGTCTAACAAAATGTATTGTCTACCCTCCCCCCAAAAAACAAGAAAGAATAAGCAATAAAAGCAAAATAAAAGGTCTTACGTAATCAATGACCAACTCTTCTTCTTTGTCTTCTCCTCTGAATTTTCTGACAGCCATTTGAATAAAGTCTGCAAACTTAGTGGCCATATACACATCTTCATTCTGTAGTTGAAGTCCACTATACTTCTGTTTGATCTCTTCCAGCATTCTAAGGATTTTGAAGAAAGAATAAGTTTAGTTACAAATTAAATAATTATTCAGATAACTGAATCATTAGAAGGTCGAAAGGGGTCGAAACTGGGCACTAGGTTGTATGCATGTGAATACGTGTGTGTTTCTCCGGCAACAGTGACACAGAAGTTGTGCACTTTACTGAAATCTTTTGGTTTAATTGGGGGTGTTATATTAAAGAAAAAGTCAGTTCTGGAATACTTTCAGGTCAACTTTTGGAAATAAATGGCAAATAGCATAGATTGCTTGATAAAACAATACATGGGACTACTCTAACCAACACATGGAGGACATCCAGAGCTCTATGAAACTGGTGAGTAAGGACAATAATAAGTTTGTTAAAAAAAGAACAAACACCTGAACTGCTGGTCTTATATTATGGCCTGGGATATCTGAGCTGCCAAAGGGACGTAACTGAGGTGACCCAACACAGCATGAACTCAGTGCAGTTGTAAGCACGGGCTCAGTTCTTTCTGTGAAAGGCTCCCCTTTCCCTCCGGGGAGTTCTTTGCTCAGCTTCCCAAGCAGCCCCCTGCTTTTGAGATACCTGTCACTGCCTGCAGATAGGTTTGAGCATCACCGTGCTCCCCCGTGTGGCTGATCTTCCTGAAGTTAAGGGGACTTTTGCTTGAATAGAAAGAGCAGGATTATGTCAATACCTCCTAATTTTGGGAGCAGAACCCTACTACATTTTCAAAGGTAGGAAAGGGAATAGTTAGAGTATTGGAAAATATAGGCATAAAAAATATAATATTTAACACAATGTGATCAACTCTGATTTAAAAGCACCATGACAACTTTGTTTCCATTACCTCTTGATTCAAAATTGTGTTATTTTAAGTATTTTTTACCTGACAACATGCATAGAGGATGCTCCAGATTTGAAGAAGTCTGTGGAATCCTCAATTACAGCAACATTGCTCAAAATTCCCTTCCAAATAGCCTAGCAATACATAAAAATAATGAAGGCAATAATGAATAATCCTCTAATTGGAATATGTATTTATCAAACTGTATTTTCTATGGTATCTGTGCCTACAGTGTGTATTATTTCAAAGGTTCCTAAACCAGAAAATTATTTCAAGAGGGTCTAGAACTTTCTAGAAATCTGATGTTAGCCAATGAAATCTTCAGCATTAATTAGCTTATCAAAAATATTATTTTGTACATGATAAGTTCACCTAATCAGGCAAGCCATCTGAATGGTACAATGCTTGCTAATAATTTTCAGGCCCATTTTTGAAAGGTCTTTATCCTCCAAATAATAACTTCTCATTGCATTACTGAAGTCAGCAAACGCAAAGACAGCCTGGAGCACTTTGTGACTGGATTGATGGCATTTCTGGTACATGGGCAGAGCTGAGAAGTAGTTTAAGCTGCATAAATGAGATGGAGATTTCCACTAACATGAATAGTGAAATAACTGGTGATGGGATATTTCAATTAATGATAATTAGGTTTCAGAGTTAACAGGTAGTGTCACAAACTGAAGAGTTTATAGTTCTTTTTGCTATTGTCTCAATCAGTCAATAGCTCCAGGCAGCCTTTAGGTTGCTGGCAAGCAAGTTCAAGGTAATCCTGGAGCAGCAGTTTAAAATATTAGTGCATCAAGCTGCCTCACCCGTGCCAAAAGTCATTGGCCCTGTAGCCCAGTTAGCAGAAGTGAAGAAATCCGTGATTCAGTTGCTTTGGTACAAAACTTTAATGACAAATGTGGCTTTCAGCTAAGCCCCCGACACTCACTAGAGAGGGGTGGATTACATGAGAGGGCAGCCAAGTGCCTCTCTGGCTATGAGAGCTTTCTGCTCCAGCTCATCTGGCTGCCACCTAGCAGCCCCTTGTGTGTCATTGTGGCGGAAGAGAGAGAGCAGGTACAGGGAGAAAACTGCTGCTTTTCTCTTTCAGACTGCTGTTGTAAGACTCCCTGCAGCCTGTTCACCCAGACTACCCTGAACATATCCTAGTGAGTGACATCACAGTGAAGAAAGGATCTCAGAACTGTCCAAGTCTGTCAATGTGAAAAACCTTACTGTTGTGAGGCGATGATCCATTTGTTTTACCTCACTCCCACCTTCATCATTCACAAATATTTACCATAACTGACCCTGCAATCACTGTCTTTGTATCACTTGTATCTGAAATAAAAATTTCTAGTTATATGTAAGTACTCTAGTGAACTCCCAGTTCCACCTGAATTAATGTCAATGACTAAAAATTCAACTCCATACTTTTGGAGTACATTTTATCAAAAATCAATTTGCATGGCTAAATAAAATATATGCTTTGCCTATAATGAGAAGCATGTGATGCTTTTGTCTGAAGTAATAACCTCCTAAAGCAGTTTAGTGAATTACCCTAATATCTTCTGCCATCTTTTTCTCCTCTTCTGTAAGTTCCAGGGCAGTTGTTTCATCAGCAGAGAAGTATTTAGATGCAGGGATCATTTTTCCATCCTCAAACTGCAGATTTCTTACTAGTACCTGAAAAATGAGAGGATATGATTTTAAATTATCTGGGAGGCAACACATCCTTGTGTGAAGAGTTTTCAGGCATTAATACGGTTAATGAAATAGTCATTTAAGTGGCTTCCAGGAAAGCTGCTAGAATGCAGGTAATTTAACATGGGCCACTCCTATCTGTCTTTCAGATTCTTTCCTAGTATTAGTGCATTTTAATCCATATTGGAAATTAATATGGATTCAGTGAGAAGCAAAACACAAATGCCTTCTCTATAGGATGGCAGAGGATTAATAACCTCCAAGTGACTCAGTTGTCTGTCTGTCTTTAGCAGCTGGATTTATACAGCTTGACAATTCCACACTACTTGCACTTCTTGCTAAAGTTATTCCACCCATGCTCATGTTTGCCGGGGTGAGCACTTACCATCTTCCCATCATTGCCGAAAACAACTAGACCATTCTTGGTTACAAGTCCAGGTCTTGAAGCACCTTTTATTGCCAGCTCTTGTCCAGCAGGCACTGAAGCATCAAGTAATGATGACCCATAAAAAGTAACCATCTAAAATTAAACAGAATTAAAAGTGCACAGATTCTAAACAGGCTTTAAAATCCTAATAATGAAATTATACCGTTTTAAATCTTTAACGTAACAGAAATAAAATATAAGTATCTACACATGGAAAAAGTGTTACAACATTATTTATTCATATTTACAACCCAGGACATGTCAAACTTTGCAAGCTGCCTAAACCTGCAAAGCTGCTCAGCTGTAAAAATGCGCGTGCCAGAACCAGTGCAGAAAGGAAAGCAGCTTTTGTCAGTGCATGCCTGTTCTGGTTTTGTTTAGTGAGGGGGGGCCCAAGGTGGTAGCTTCTGTAGGAAACTGCTAGAAGTCGCTCCACTTTGTTCAGTGGACTCGGCCGGGCCTAGGGTGGACTCACTGCTGTCCAAGGCCGAGCCAATTGGTAGCAGAATGTTCTGTGATAACACCTCTGCGATAACGTATTTAAGAAGGGGAAAACAGGGAAAAAAAAGGAAGAGAAGATGTGAAGCACCTGAGTGGGGGCAGAGACGGGGAGGTGCGAGCCTTGTGGGCCTTGCAGGACTCATCCTCTGGCCGCCCGCCGGGCAGCTGACTGGGCCAACTCGGCCTGGCCTGGCTGCAAGAAGTGGAGAGGAGATGAGAAGCGAATGAGATGTAAAAAGGATCCTAAGAGGCGTCTGCCAGCCTGTTGTGAAGAATTTGTCTTCTGAGAGGAACGGCTGCAGATGCCAAGGTCAGTGAAGAAGGAGAGGGAGTGTTGCAAAACCTCCAAAGTGTTGCAAACCTTTTACGAATACCAGCTCGCTGCTAGGAGACCCCACACCCTTTCCATCTCAATCTGGGCATGGAGGACTTACAATCCACTTACAGTGGAATTACAATCAATGACAATATCAATGATTGATAATAGCAAAATACTGGATTAATGTGAATTTAGAATGTAGGTGTAGGGTGATTCTTACTAACCATAGAACTATAGGGTTAAGTTTTATATATGAAATATCCTTATCCTAATTAGTTTGGTATTTCAGGGGTAGTTAGGATAGTGGCAGAACTAGGCACCAGTTATGCAGCTGGGGCCTTGAGCCGTCACTTTCAAGCCAGAGAAGAAACATAAAACTCCCTTATCTTAGAAAGGTAACATATCCTTATCCTAATTAGTTCGGTATATCGGGGTGGTTAGGCACCAGTTATGCAGCTGGGGCCTTGAGCCGTCGCTTTCAAGCCAAAAGATTTAAGGGCAAGGCGACCTTGTTCTCTGAACTATATATGGAGATTTCAAGGAGGGGGCGTTCTGACGACCCCGAGACCGCCAAAAGGACCCCCGACTCAAATTACTTAGCATGCAGGAATGGGAGGAGGCGTATTATAATGATTTCTCGAAATGTTGATGTTTATGCATGACAATATCTTGTAAATCTATTGAATATGCATATCGAATGTGTATTTAACAGTGCTATTGAATCAGACAGGCGCGCACGCTAGGTGGAGCGATCCCCCGTGCGCCCAGCGCTGCAATAAAGAAGTGCCTGCTTCTTAACTTCTCATTGCTGTTAAGGAGTTTTATTCCGGATTTCGGTAACAGGAGGACTGATGCGGCTCCTGGCCAAGATTCCCCTGCAGCCTGTGGTGATGACCATGGTGGAGCAGGTTGTCCCCCTGCAGCCCATGGAGGCCACAGAGGGGCAGAGATCCACCTGCAGCCCGTGGAGGACCCCACGCCAGAGCAGGTGGAGGCCTGAAGGAGGTTGTGGCCCGTGGAGGGCCCGCTGGGGCAGCTGTTCTGGAGGGACTGCACCCCGTGGAAGAGATGACCCATGCCAGAGCAGTTTCACGAAGGACTGTGGCCCATGGGAGGGACCCCACGAAGGAGCAGAGGAGGAATGTGAGGAGTTCTTCCCCCGACAATGAAGTAGCGGCATGAAACAATACGTGATGAACTGACCCCAACCCCCATTCCCTCTTCCCCACTGTGCTGCTCGCGGCGGGGAAAGTAGTAGAGATAATGTTAAGCCCGGGAAGAGGGAGGGGTGGGGGGAGGTTATCTTGTTCCCTGTCTCATTCTCCTGCTAGTTTTAGAAATAAATGCATAGTTTTCCCCAAGTCGAGTCTGTTTTGCCCGTAACGGTAACTTTAAGGATTTCTCCCAGTCCTTATCTCAAACCTCGAGCCGTTTTTTCGTATATCATCTCCTCCTATTCTCGGAGGGTGGGGGGAGTGAGAGAGAGACTGCGTAGTCTGGTCCCAGTTGGGGCTGAACTACGACAATGCTCAGCAGGAGAGACCGGCAAAAAGCCTGACTGTGACTGCTCTGCTCCCAGGCTGGCAATGCTGAACACTGCCTCACTCTTGGGCTCTTCTGTTCTTTCTGGGCTCTCAAATCAGCAACAGTTCCTGAACATCAGCGCAGAATCAGGCTTTTGGAGCAGCCTACCAGCAGATGGTTAACAGTTAAGCAACAAAATCTGGACATAACAGCCAGGAAAGATAATGTCATTTTTAAAATATTTTATGCCAGTACAATGTGGATCAAATGTATAGTACTTTCAATACATTGAGAGGAAGTAGTTGGTTTTGGATAAAATTAGATATATTTACTTGTGCAAATGATCTAGGCTCAAATCTCTTTAAAATAAAACCTCCTTTGTTATTTCACTAGCTCACAGTGTTTCACCAGAAATGTTTTTACAAATACATTAAAAACAAAAAGAGAGCCAAAGAGAATCTCCATCCTTTATGGGATGCGAGGGGGAACGTTGTCACCAAGGATGAGGAAAAGGCTGAGGTACTTAATGCCTTCTTTGCCTCAATCTTTAACAGTTAGACCAGTTATCCCCAGGGTGTTCAGCTCCTTGAGCTGGAAGATGAGGATGGAGAGCAGAATGAATCCCCCCACAATCCAGGAGAAAGCAGTTAAGAACTTGCTACACTACCTGGACACGCACAAGTCTATGGGGATAGATGGGATCCACCCAAGGGTACTGTAGGAGCTGGTGGAGGAGCTTGCCAAACTGATGACCATCTAAGAAGGGCCAGAAGGAGGATCTGGGGAACTACAGGCCTGTCAGCCTAACCTCGATGCCAGGGAAGATTATGGAGTGGTTCATCTTGAGTCCACTCACCTGGCATGTGCAGGCAAACCAAGGGATCAGGCCCAGTCAGCGTGGGTTCATGAAGGGCAGGTTCTGCTTGACCAACCTGATCTCCTTCTATGACCAGGTGACACGCCTAGTGGATGAGGGAAAGGCTATGGATGTTATCTACCTGGACTTTAGCAAAGCCCTTGACACTGTCTCCCACAGCATTCTCCTAGAGAAGCTGGCAGCTCATGGCTTGGACAGGTGTACCCTGCAATGGGTTAAAAACTGGCTGGATGGCCAAGCCCAGAGAGTTGCGGTGAAGGGAATTAAATCCGGTTGGCAGCCAGTCACAAGCAGTGTTCTCCAGGGCTCAGTACTGCGGCCAGTCCTGTTTAATAACTTTATCAATGATCTGGATGAAGGGATTGAGTGCTCCCTCAGTAAGCTTGCAGATGACACCAAATTAGGTGGGAGTGTTGATCTGCTTGAGGGTAGAAAACCTCTGCAGAGGGATCTGGACAGGCTGGATCGGTGGGCTGAGGTGAATTGTATGAGGTTCAACAAGGCCAAGTGCCAGGTCCTGCACTTTGGTCACAACAACCCCATGCAATGCTACAGGCTTGGGGAAGAGTGGCTGGAAAGCTGCCTGGCTGAAAGGGACCTGGGGGTGCTGGTACACAGCTGGTTGAACATGAGCCAGCGGTGTGGCCAAGAAGGCCAACAGCATCCTGGCTTGTATTAGGAACAGTGTGGCTGGTGGGAGTAGGGAAGTGATTGTGCCCCTGTACTCAGCACTGGTGAGGCCACACCTTGAATACTGTGTGCAGTTTTGGGCCCCTCAGTACAAGAAGGACATTGAGTTGCTGGAGCATGTCCAGAGAAGGGCAACAAAGTTGGTGAAGGGTCCGGAGAACAAGTCTTAAGAGGAGTGGCTGAGGGGACTGGGATTGTTTAGTCTAGAGAAGAGGAGGCTGAGGGGAGACCTCATTGCTCTCTACAACTACCTGAAAGGAGGTTGTAGGGAGGTGGATATTGGTCTCTTCTCCCAAGCAACTAGTGATAGGATGAGAGGAAATGGCCTCAAGTTGTGGCAGGGGAGGTTTAGGTTGGATATTAGGAAACACTTTACTGAAAGAGTGGTCAGGCACTGGAACAGGCTGCCCAAGGAAGTGGTGGAGTCACCAACCCTGGAGGTGTTCGAAGAACATGTAGATGAGGCACTTCAGGACATGGTTTAGTAGGCATGGACGTGTTAGGTTGATGGTTGGACTTGATGATCTTGGAGGTCTTTTCCAACCTTAATGATTCTATGTTTTGCTGTTAATACCATGATGTTGCCCACTGTACAGCACAGGTTGCATTACACTGTAATGCATGCCTACTTACCAAAATGACTGGCACAGTCTGGTTCTACCCTTCTTACTTATTGCTTCATACTGTGCTCATTTTTTTTTCAGATATTGCTCTTATGTTTCTTTGAATTAAATGGATGTATCTTTAAAAAAAGATTTTAACTACTGTGTTCTGTACATTTGTTTAGGTGCCTGTTCTAGATGTACACAAAACAAATAGTCATCAAAGGAAAGCTACTCCAACAAAACCCTCACTTGTATTCACCTATATGTAGACACCTTCAGTATTATAATTAAAAAAGGTCAAAAAGAGCCTTTTTTTACTTCGTTTCTGAATGAAATGAAGAATATTCTTCTGGTTTTCAGACCATACCTGGCCATTTATTGTTGCCCACGCTCCAGGCACTTTATCATGCCCTCGAATCCAATTGTGCAAAGCTGCTGCAGGTTGGTCCCAGGAGATCTAGGAAATCAAGACATGTCAGCTAATTCTCCTCAGTTTAATTATAAATCAAGTTAGCAATGTTTTCCTATATAAGAATTACAAATTCTCCCTCCTTCTCTTTCAATTGTTCATTTATTTAAGAACACAGAAAGGATCTGGTCTAATAAAGGAAGATCAGCGATCTCCAGATGGCTTATCATCAAAGATCTATCAAATGGGATCCTCTTAGCATTTCTGTGTTCTGTACAGCCTATATTTTTCCATAGATTCTCCTTCTCACACTAATATAACGAAAATACAACTCTTACTGCTATGTGTTCATCATAAATAACTAATGTTATTATTAACAAATACAGTAAGCACAGCATAAATATAAATAAGTATGTCTGGGGTATCTCCTTCTGCTGAAAATGATCTATTTATTGCCTGGATCCTAAGTCTTTAATAAACCTACAAACTTTTATTTAAATAGTTTTTAATCATTTATTAACCCTTTATAAATTGTTTCATTAATGCAATCCCTACTACAACTTGCAATTACGGCAACACTTTGAGGAAAAAGGAAATAGTTTTGTTAAGAACATCAGGTATGTTTAATATGTAACACTATGAAAACGTATTCCTTTATGTTTGCAGTGTTGTGAGTATATGAAAAAATGAATTAAAGAAAATATCAGAATAGCTATTAAATAGTAAAACTCAGATACTCAGCATCCTTCATAATTTAAGCACAAAGAATACTTAGAAGCAAGTTATAAGCCAATAAGAATATTTTTACAGCAGTGAGATTAAGCTAGTTCACTCCAAAAGCTCCTTATATATTAGATTAAAGGGATGAATAAAAATATCCTTATGTAAAGCTATTTGTTTCTAAGGTAAGTCAGGAATTGAAATGTGATGAAAAGCATCACCTACAATATTTCAGGTGGAAAGGACTACATTCACCCCAGACAAGTGACTGAAATTGTTGAAATAATTTTTGCCTTTTTTTTTTTAAACTTCTGCACTGGTCTAGAAAAGGAAAAGAAGGTTTTACAGGCAGCATTCACTACTGTTTTATGGTGATCTTCCCGACCACAAAGAAGATGCAGCTAACACAGTGGGGGTGCTTGTATAATCTAATTCCTATGTGGGTGTTTAAAACATTTTTTAATCTGTTTTTTGTTTATATGACCTTTTTTTTTTCCCTGGTGCCAAGAGGAAAAGTGCCAACACTTGCTTTTCCTAACATCAAATCTATTTCTGGTAGAGAATTTAGTGTGGACTGTTGGTAAACAAAGAGAGTTATCTCCATTCAGTGCTGTTGTTAAAAAGTATGGCAACATATTAAGAATCCACCGAAGGTGCAGCTGCCATCTAGCTGTGTGTAGATGATCCCAAGCAAGACATCAAGTTTCTAAATATATGTAACTGCTGAAAGGGAATAGACACTTAACCTGGGGCTCCATTACACGCATCCTTGGAGTTATCCCAGGAATAAGGGGCGGGGAAACAGCTGAGTTAAAATTTGTGTTAACTTGGTATAATTATTATTGCAATCTGAGTTAACGAATTTTCTAGTGATATGCACAAATCACAGCGTTATTTAACATACCTCTGCATTTTCCTTTTTCTGGATCCCTTCATATGTTGCCCCTTCTTTAGGCTGAGGTATACTAGGGGCTTTACCAATAGCAATTAGATGTACAGCTTCCACCTAAGTGAAAAAGTAACAGATGTAATGTTAGCATTGGTTTGCCTTCTTTCCTCAGTCATACTTGTGAGTGACAGAAAAAGACTTTCTGCAACAAGGGGAACTGGTTTATTCTTAAAACCTAGGACTTCCAAAATCCAGAGGACTAACGCTGCACTGATTAACATACATACACGCTTAAACTTCTTTGACAAAAGAAATAGCCTCAGAAATTTGATGGGAGTGCCTAGTCACCAAACATATAGCAGCTGCCTAAGTTCTGCAGGACCAAAATGTGGCTCTGTATGTTTGCATTCAGCTCTTTCCTTTTCTCTTTCCACAAAGAGTTATTTATCTGCATCTAAATGGAGAGAGAAAAAAATCCTCTACAATCCATACTGAGTATTTATATGTGTTTTCTTTTTTTCATTTTAAAACAAAACAAAAGAAGGACAAGAATACAAAATCCAAACCAAATCTACCAAGGCTCTGAACTTAAAACACCATCCCTATTTTTTCAACCTCACCCCTAACTTTCTGTTCTCTCTGAGCCTGTAAAAAATGTCACCTTGTAAAACCATTCAAGAAATCTGTGGAAAGAGCTACATTCCACACAAATTCAACTTCTTGCCTTCTGTGGAAATAGGATATGCTCTGCCTGCTGCCAGCAACAAATATTCTGAAGCGACTTTCTCAGCTGTCATGAAGCAGCGCAGCTCCACTGAAATCTAGGATTCAGCTGAGCACCACAACCTCTGCCCTTCCAAATGTATGCACCTTGTCTGTATTTCCTTCACTTTCAAACTCCAGCAGATGCTTTTCTTTTCCTCTTAAAATGTAGATATTCAGTGCAGCTAAACATACCATAGCCTTTATTCCTTCTGGGAAGAGAAACCGGTTATACAGATCATCCACGGTATCATTTTGGCCAACATCACATTCTCGCTGCAGAAGTATTGGTCCAGTGTCCAAGCCATCATCAGCCCAAAAAATAGTAAATCCTGCTTTCTTATCTCCTTGAATTAAAGTCCTAGACAGAAAAAAAAAAAGCCTTACAGTAAATACAGACCATATCAAAGTAGTCAGGAATATCAACCCGTCTGTTACACATTCATTTGCATTAAGTACATAGAAAAAAAAATCCTGTCTTTAATACCAGTTTCATTGCTCCTTTCATAGTCAGAAACACAGTTTTGATACTGTTGATGTATGGTTTCCACAAAATGACGTAAGAAATGCTGCAACTGAATCCGAGATGTCTATCAAACAGTTCATTGTGATAATTATTTTTAAAGTATTATTAGTGGTCAGACACACAAAGCAAAAGGTGTGCAATAGTTGCAACATAATTTGAAAGACGGAAGCATCTAGAGAGCATATGATCAGAATAATTCATAGTTTACTGTAATTAGCTAAGCCTCACAACTTATCTGTAGGTCAGCAAGGGAAGTACAGATGTCACACAGCTGAAAAAGAGCTAATCTCAGAGCGGAAAATTATGGATATGCATCTGTTTAAGGAAAAGTTATTAAGGGAATTCGTATCCAGCCAGATTCTCAGCTGCTGTGCACGAACACAGCACTGCTTACAACAGATCTATGCTGATTTACTTCAGCTCAGGATCTGCCTCTGAATCTGAAGGGAACTTCAGCCACTTCGATTTCTACTTCTCCTTTGGAGTTCCGTGTGCCTCAGAATGATGTATAATCAAACAGAAGTGTGTTTAAGGGAGCAGCCAGACATGGAGAGAGAGATATCTTTCCTACATGCTTTTAACCATTTGTCTGCATGCAAACACCAATGCCATTTTCTGTAAGACATATCTCATGTAAGTATTCCCTTGGCAGTCCATGTTGTAACAGGATCATCTGAGATCTGGCTTACACACATGAAAAATCACTATTAATTGTAAGCACTGAAAATTACATTATTAACAGGAGTAAAGTACACATTTGTGCAGAATGAGGGACAAACTCTAAAGACAACTGGGGAAGTTGGCAGGTTCACAAAAGTGAATGCTTACAGAAGTTTGGCTAGCCCGTATCAGATCTTTCACACATTTAAGCAACATCTCTTCTGTTATATATTAGGTACAAACACCGAAAGAGCAACCTGGTGAGAAGTGCATGTCCTCTGCATGGCTGGAGGAGAAGTTACCATTGGCAAATGTCCCTGATGCTAAACAGGTGACAGGATGAGAATGGGAAGTACTGTGTGCCCCCTCCTCTGCCCACCATCTCCCTCCGCAGACAGCTGCTGCTAGCAACGTGGCAATAGCTGGAAGAGGCCGTAAAGGATGGAATGAGGAACCTCAGAGGCCCAGGACCCTTGTTTGTGCCTGGTGCCCCTTTAGCCATGCCTAATTCCCACAGGCTTTCCCAGTCATACTGTGGGGGAACGCATCTGATCAGCAGCAGGGCTGTAGCCACAGATGAAAGAAGGTGTGATGAGAGCACGGGGTGCAAGGGTGAAACATGAGAATGGTCAGCCAAGGCCAAATCAGTGCTAAATCCTAGCTTAGTTTAAAGATCTTAGAACAACAGCCTTTACCTGAGAAGGGCTTACAGAAGGAATATGCAAAACAGGGCAAGATTCAGTGATAGACCATTGGGATACATTCCCATTCCTGGAAACCTTCACCTCAGAAACTTCCTGAAAGTGTTTCTATCTACATCTTCCTGTGGAATAGATCTCGATGAACTTTTCCTCCATGAAATCATCCTTCTAGAGCTCTCCAGATGTGCAGTTCCACAGTTTAATAATGAACTGCATGGAGTAAAAGTACCTCCTTTTCCAGTCAAATCCTACTACCTGATCTCTTTGCTGACTGCCCCCTCACTTTTGATTAAGAAAGAGCAATCATTCCTTATTCACCTTCCTATGTCTTTCACGACTTAAGCTGGCATATTTCCTTCCAAATGACCTCATTTCCAGTCTGAAGATTCCTAGGTATCTCTCCCATCATGTGGAAGCTGTTCTATACCTTTGATCATCTGTCTTAGACTTTTCCAAAGCATTTCCAGCTCCTTCATATTCTAACTGAGATGCAGACAGTACTTAAGATCCTTCCATGTTCTGAGGAAAAACAACTAACTTAAATTTTATTGCTGCTTACATATAGTTAGTTTTTTCCTCCTATGTACATTACCTTATATTTTTTAACTTTGAATTTGACCACATATTGTCTTAATCTCACTTTCACATTATCACATTTACCCATTTGTGTAGAAACTGTATTCTCTATTACAGATAGAAATCAGAGTGACGGATCTATAGCTTCCCAGCTTTTACTCTGAGCCCGTTTAAAACCGGGATTGCCTTTGCTGTTTTCCGGTCTCCTACAACAACACAATCTGAAGGAAGAGAAACCTGTGGAACCTTTGCTTGGAAGTTCTCTGGCCCTGAGAAGAGATTCTTATTCATCCATCAGTTTATCTAAAATCTCTTCTACTCACAGTTCAACTCAAGAGAATTGTTCTGACTTATGCCACACAAAGAAGGGCTGTATGGTAGTAACATCCTAAGCACCTCCATCCTGAATATCAGTACAGATTTCCTACCAGGGTGTTCTCTTTGATAAGCAGCTTTCTTATATCAAACACCTGTATCACCCTATATACCTCCCACCTTGAATGCGTTTGAGAAAACGGTTATTATTCAATTTTATGCCTTTAAAAGCTGGTTCTTTATTTATTTTCTGGACTGCCTTACTCTCATTTTACATCTAATTTGCCAGAGTTTATGGTCTTTTTTTATTTTACTCACTTGGGCACAACTGCCACTTTTTGAAGGATTTCCTTATGTCTCTAATAGTCTCCTGTACTCCTCTGTTTTAGTACTTCAGCTTAGCATTTTTTTCCATCAAGGAATTAAAAAAAAACCAAAACAATCAAAATATGCCTTTACTTTGCATCTAGAACATTGTGTCTTTAGACAACCATCATGCTGCCTGAAAGATTCTTTTTACATTGTTTCTTCATATTTAGACAATTTCTTACTGAAGTTAAACACTGTGATAATGGCATTTCTGTTGTCACCAGAATGCTAGATCTGAGTGTACTGTCATCATTATCGCAGTGTAGTTCTTTCACAGTAACATTTTGAATCTAGCTGTGCAGTAAGACAAGGTTTTATTCTTGTGGATTCTCTTCTCTCTTCCCTTCTGTGAAATCTTAGGCTCTGCATCAAGCCCTGCTGTGACAGTTGTCCAGTGTTTGTGGGGGATGAGCTAGGAGGGCAGTTTCCTGCCTATGAAAACTACAGATTGCTATGTGAACAAATTACATTAATGTACAGATCACATCACTGTTCTTCCCAGAACAACAGCTGAACTTGCACTGGAAATCATAATGAATCTTAGGTATGAAGTGCAGTTCAAGAACCAAATACTCAGCTGCTTCAGAGAAGTTCCTTCAGAGCAGTTGCGAGTCAAGAGAACCGTGCCAGCATTTACAGGAATAATGGGTATGGCCTAACATCCTGACATGACATACACGTAGTTTTGACGAACAAAACTCACCAGTTGATTGCAGAAGCCCCTCGGTGGCGTGGCAGGATGGATGGATGGTAAATAATCGAGCCGTGTTTTGGGCAGTCTATAACATCCATGGGGATGAACTGCGTACAGAACGGAAGGACATTTAGCTCTGCTCCAACCGATTTGTAGGCTGCAACTACTTCCTGGATAGGCTTGCCTTTAGCTCTCCATCTGGGGAACTTAAAAACAGGAGTGCCGTCCTTCTCTGCTGCCAGTGCTGAGGGGCAAGAACAATTTTATTTTTTAATTCACACTGTGTTAAAAATTCAAGCTTGAAATCAGAGAGACATTGCATGACAACTCAAGCAGATCATCAAGTGTATGATTACAGAGTGCCCTTTGTACCGTTCTGTACGTTGTTTAAAAACCTTTGCACTAGGATATATTTTACTAATTCCGTCTTTGATTCCTACAGCTTAAGTCATTCTCAACTTTAAGTTCACTCTTATGACTTGGCTAATAAGTACCAGTGAAAGCAGAAAATATTGACCATTTAACGGTGACTCTTCAGTTCTTGTCCAGTCATTACATTTGCCTGCAACAGGTTTGTTTCAGCAGAACTTAATTGTTCAGTTTAGCAATTTGTATGTGAATATGACTACATACAACTAAGATTCACTCAAGTCAGCAGCATTTTGCCATGTGGTGCAAATAATTACAAATGCTAGAGGCCTTCAGTAATTTCTTCAAAATTCTGTTTACTGATGCCTTCTGGGTATGCTTCCATTTGTCTGTGAGACACAGAGCTACAAGCAAAATTAGGCTTAAAGGTGGGAAAAAACCAACTGCATTAATTGCAGAGAGAATTTTTAGGCGTTTAATAAATTCTACTGCACAGCTGCTTAATAACATCACAGAGAGCACAATAGTAGAGTCAAATTCTACATCTGTAAAGTTGTATGTGTAATAGGAAGAAAAGGAAAAAAAAGAAGAGGTATGGAAAATTAACCTCATTTAATTTCTATTTCTAAACACATTTTTGTACTTTCCTTTCTCTTTTTCACTTCTGCAACTGGATCTTGAGTTTGACCTGAAGTATATTTAGCCTGTTAACCTAGGTCTTAAGTAAATACTTACTTAAATGGATATTAGTTTGCACTGCAATGGCTTTTAGAAATAAAAATTGTAGCTGAGAATATGGAAACATCAGCAAATTTCACTTGGGACTTAAGCTGTTTGAGTCATCTGGAAGTAAAAAGCAACAAAGTATCTGTTTTT
This sequence comes from Chlamydotis macqueenii, assembly GCF_036417535.1. Lineage (NCBI taxonomy): Eukaryota > Metazoa > Chordata > Aves > Otidiformes > Otididae > Chlamydotis > Chlamydotis macqueenii. Next base: position 61,083,546 of record NC_141556.1, on the reverse strand, counting down.
TTTTTTTTCATTAGGAGAGCAATAAACTAATTCTTTGGTTCAGTTAATATACATATATGACTGAAATCAGTGGAAGGTTTGCTTAGTTACATCTGCTAGTGTAACAACCATACAGCAATAGTTTATATAACGTAACCAAGTGTTATGTTATGCTTCCAGAGCTGGATAGTCAAACTGTCTTTTTCTAAACTAATAGTTGCCTCCTCTAATTCTTCCAAAGTGTGATTAAATCTTTTAATGAGGTAGAGTTACAGAATGTAATAAACTTGAGAACTATATGCTACTTCGGGAGTGCCATAGCCCAGGTAAGCAAAATTTATGTTTGATTCTTCCCTCATAAGAGTTCTGTAAAAACATGTCACAACCTGACAAAAAAAAAAAAAAAACAAACAACAAAAAAAAAACAATTTAAGACAGGTCATGGAATGTGGTGTTAATTTCTGGTTATCCATAAAGGTATATTCTGTTCTGGCACTTCTATTTACTAATCATATTAACTCACTACTTTTGTGCCACTGAAAAAAAAAAAAAGTAAGTTACAATTCAGATGATTCCAAAGCACCTTCTTTGTCACACTGAGTTCTGTTGTATGAACACAACTCTGAATACTTGTCAGGCAACAACTCTTTCTTTGGAAAGTCTAGAAAATCCTTATGCATCTTGGCAATGGAAAAAGGGAGAGCAAAGCCCTCTCTACCCTTTCAATGGGTTTTCCGTAGTCCAGGTGGAAGAGAAATAGGCTCTGCAGGTACATTGCTGCATGCAGACTTGTCAGGAAGGGCAGAAAGCCAGGGACAAATCGTCTTGGCTTCGTGCCTTGAGTATCCCAGGCAGCACAGTGGAAGAGGTGACAGACGTTTGTGCTTGAACAGAGGCTCAGCAGCTATTTGCTTTAAGATACAGATCTAGTTCAGGATGATTGCCTTTAGGATGTACCCTCAAATAAAGTACCCAGGTTAATTTATTTTTTAAATACCATAATGTATGGCCCTGTATGGTTAAAAAGTACTTTTAAATACTGACTAACTAACAAGGTTAAACCAGTTCTGGGACTTGTGGTGTTTGTTAAAGCATAGTTCTTGTGCTGAATCCAGTGCAATAAAGGCAATACATGCAAGTCATTCCCATATAAATATCACCTTCACACGAAAAGGCAAGTTCATTAGGTATGCCTGTGATTTTAACGTTTAGATTAAGATTACACTTACCCAAAGGATCAGCCTGTCCATTCTTGTCAGGCACTGTGAATACTCCCACAACTTTATGGCCTTCTTTTCTCAGTTTGTTATAAACTTCTTGTCCAAAAATACTCTGACCTATAAGGGCTAGCTTTAGCTTATGTTGATATGCCTGGTAAAAAGAATTGAAACAAACCATGTTCTAGGATGCAAAGGAAATACGTTGTTGCTTACATTTCTCCCCTGCTCTTTTTTGATCAATGTTCATTTTGATTTAAAATTGAATAGTCTTTCTACCTCAATCACCTTTGAATGAATGATAACCAATTTTTTGAGATTAATGACAGGCAACGTACAATTCAGAGAGACAACACATAACATAAAAATATCATCTGATACTGTCACTGATGTTTATATGGCTTTCCCAGAATTTTCATTAGACAGACCCAACGCTTGTTACAAGAGGAATAACAGGCTCCATGATCTTCTTCATAGTCAGAACTAACATAATATGAAACAAAAATACATTTTTTTAAACAGACACATAAAACACTTTTTCTAGGCATAGTTTACGTGCTGGAACATGCCCTCTAAATCCCTATAATTAAATGGCGGCATGTTATTCATTGTTAATATGTATAGGCTAAAGAAGACAAGCTTGCATTGCTCCTGCCACGTTAAAGGTAATGATCATCCATTTGATCCTCCTACAAGGAAATACTCCTAAATGTGAGGTTCCCTTGCTGGACTTCCACTGCATTCTGCGTTTGCACCCTAGTACACCAGACGTGCTTTTAAGCTTCTTCAGACTGAGTAGGAGCCAATAATTGCTCCAACTTTTTGATTTTTAGGATAGTTACAATCACAACACTACCATGATTTCAGGATATCACGTACTGCTATGTTATTCAAGTGCTTGCGCCCTGAGACAACTACTAATTCCCTCAGAGTCCCTTTAGATTGAGGGGACAGTTGTGCTCCTCTCCCACCCTACCTCCAGTCCCTACTTTTAACATCTCCTTTATCCCAGAACTGGTATTCCTGTAGCTGCATGAACTGGATTAGGGTACTGAGGTAGGCAGGCACTGACCTGACAAAATGTGGCTTATTCTTAACTGGATCTATTCACTGATCTAGTTCATTGCACTGCTGCAAGTCCTAACGCAGGTCCAGCGCGGGAGCAGGAACCAGCATGCAGGTACAGGCGGAAGGGTGGAACTGTCCCTATAAGCACTGTCTTTGCATTTTTCATCAGCTTCTGGAAACTGAAAACTGGAAACCTTCCAAAAACAAATGGACTAGCAGACCTGGTTATCACAGAAAGGCCTACATAGAACAAACAAAACTTCCCTTCCTCAAAGCCAAATCAGCTCGAAATTATTCCTAGACTCAAACCATGAAGACCTCTCCTCTTTAGGAGGTCTGAATGAAGGGTAGAAAATAAATCCATACACTTCCCACCTTTATTCTTAACTTCACCTTTCCCAACTGGACTTTGACTTCCATTTTTTCAGAATGACCCATTAGATGCCAGAAGCTTAGACAATACAGAGGAATCAAAGCACTGTGTTCATATCTTAACCACTGGCTTTTGTTCTGTGTGTTGGCACTTCCATGTGTTTCTCCTTCCTCCTCTTTTCCCGTTCTTACAGTGGCTGGCACACGAGGATACCTTGACCAAGTGGATTACAGATTGGATACCAAATGGTCTGGACTGCCCATCAGATCACATGACAAATTTATGACAAACAGAAATGTCCTGAAAAACAGGTTACTGAAAACCACAATCCATTTTATCACAACTCTTTTCACAGCTGAAATATTATGAACGTGTTTTGCTGTTTTCAAATTACATTTTAGCTGTGCAGCTGGCCTTAGAAAAGAGAGTTATGACTTGGCAGGTTCCACTACAGGAATATTGAAGTGTGCTCTCTATTTTTCACATAAAACAATAGGAAATCACTGCTTGTCCAGAGACAATATTTTCCCTCAGAATGAAACTGTGTAGCAAAACCATCCCCATATTTCGGCATTAGTCAGCACTAGTGCAACTGCAGTAGTAACAAGCAGTAAGGTGCAAAGATGGACATAAAAATCAGATTGTTATAGCTGGCTGGTAAAAAAAGCCTGTGAGACTGGTGATGATAATATTCCTAATCAACACTGCACTGTTAGTAGTAATGCCTGAAATATGTCCATTATTTTGTTCTCAGTAAAGACAAGACTTTGTTCTGAATTATATGAGCACAACTCATCCTTGCAATCTTTGTCTAGCAAGGCCCAACGGATGCAGGTAGATCTCATTGCTAATGACTGATACCCTTGTTTTTATAGCAGAAATGTTGCTGCATTACAAAAAGTAATCATCAGATTTTCCTAATCACTTAATTATTTTAAGTATAGCAGGCAAGCTGGAGAAAGATTAACCTGCGGGATCACTGAACAAGTTTGGCATGGTATGAAATTTCTGTCCAGTGCTAATTTATAGTGGCAACCCAACTAGTATATTGAAGAAACATTAAAGATAGTCCAGATGAGAGTTACTTATTCTGCTTTTGTCCTTCTGTTGAGGACACAAGAACACAAGACTGGAAGGAATCTCCTTAGCTAACAGATCTAGTCCTCTGCCATCACAACCCATCATGTCATATGATTACTCTTATAGATTTATCCAACCTCCATTTTAAAAAAACTTTTAAAGTACTGTACTTTGTTGCTGTTCTGATACTTGGCCAATCTTCTTGCAATTTTCAGTCCAAATTTATCACCACTTTAAGAGCTACTTTTTCTTCACTTATTCACAAAGTGTTAATAACATATACATTCTCTATTCTTAAACTTAACTTTTAGTTCACATTTCCCTGTGAATAAATCTGATTCTCATATTTCACAGGACTGCATACCAATTCCAGTTCCAAATCACGAGCAGCTCTAAATTAACATTGTTTCAGTAAAGCTACATATGCTTAATTTGTGCTAGTTGTGGAACTGAGTCAACAGATGGTGAGAAGCAAACAGAGAACACAGTCCTCAAAGGAACAAAAAAAAAAAAAAAATCAGCAAAACTGATAAGATTGCAGACTGGCAAAGTCCCATTTCTTCACTGTGGTGCACAAAAAGTTTGGCCTGGCAGCAAATCAGCTCTGCTGTCTCACAGTTACAAAAAGTTACTCAAATGGAGACCGATTTCAATTGCAAGATGCATCTGGTAATTGTGCTATGACCAGTGATTCTTGAGTTACTTCTCCCACTAATGGTATATGTGTATCGCGTGACTTCTATTCTATGGCTTAGATGTGGCAATTTGCTTGCAGTACATTAACACATACACTGTCACCAGTAGAAAGCAGGAGCTAAACCCACAAGTCAGCCATGCACAAAATTTCTACTGAGTAAAAAAAAATGAGAAAAGAAATCCCATATGTGGAGGGACTTGCATGATCATAGCAATAATCCAGTCCTTCATTTTTTGTCTTACTCGAAAAACGACAGTTGAGTAACTACGTAAGATCTCACAGCCACTCTGTATCTTATTCTGGAAATTCTCTAGCATTTTTACCTAAGATGAGTTAGACCTGTAAAAGGGTAAATCCTTTTAGAGGAATTTAACATGGACATAACACACAATTAAAACTGAAGGCTCTATAAAATTACACAGAAACAAAAAACAGTTTGGTGTTTTCTTTCTTACAGAAATGGCACATTTTGGCCAGCGTACCATCAGTAGCATTCATCAAGAAGCTGTAGAATGAAAGCTCATGAAAGAACACTAAAACAACCTTGTTGTTGAACAATGTGCTAGATGGATACTGGATCATTGTCACTAACACATACAAAGATTAAACTTTTTATTGTTTCTGTCAAGTGATGTTAAGAGGCTGTATTAGTTTTATTTTGCAGTTGCCTGGCTGACTAGGCATGTACAACATTCATTAACAGATGTATGGGAAGGGAAGGTCAGTGGTGATGTAGTCTCAGAGTGGATTTCTCGATGTACTTTTGTAAGATTACCCAATTCACAGTTATGGCAAACAGTGCCGCTTAGGTGGCTTAGAGACATGCAGGCTTTCTTTTATTACTTTTGTAATCATAGGATAACGTGATTATCGTAATTATTGTAATCATAGGATTATCGTGACAGTGCTTCCAAAAGCTAAGAATTTAGAAGCTGGTGTGCACTCTACTGTAACTCTATTGTTTTCATTGTCTGAACTTTTAATTTCTTCTTTAACCTTATATTTTGCTTATATTATAACACAGATTAATATTAATTCTGTTTCCCTGACTCAAGTGCTCCCAATTTGCAAGAAGAAAATAAGATAAAGGTAAGGAGCATAAAACTTGAGAATTACTTGTTCAAGTGGACTTATCTTGAATACTCAACTTGTCTGAAAGTCCACTTTATTTCACTGCCTCAATATGAAAGCACAAATTTAAGTTTAACTTCCCTATTTAAAAATTTTGGCCATATAATCTGTTGATACAGTACTGGACTTTATTTCACAATGGCTCATTAAAAGACATACAGTATTTTAATGTTTGCTTCCACTCTGGTTCTTTTTTCCTCCAAAACAACTAACCAAAAATAAAACTAATAAATAGAGTTAAGCACCACATAGAGAACCAGCCTGACCAATGCTGGTAACTATCCTGTAAAGTTCTAGTCCCTAAAAATGGAAGAGAAGTCCAAGAGCTACATTTTCTTCTCTCAGAAGGGTCTAATGTTACAAAACCTTCCCATAGGAGAATCTTTATTTCATAGATAAAAATAATTTTCTGTTACTGTCTCTTCTGTATGTATGTCTAACACTGAACTGGTCATCAGTTTCTAATCAAATCTCTTGAAGGCTAACACTTAAATAACTGCTACTCTGGTTATAAAGCTTACTATCAAAAAGATTACAATATTATATTTATTCTGTGTAAGAATTTAGTGAAGCTAGGATATATTTTAATACGTTACATCTGGTTTAAAATGAATGTAGAATTATGTCTCCTTCGAAAAGCAGTACTGCAACTTTATTTCTATCAAGGATCCCCCTACATGTGCTAAATTCCAGTGCCTCCAAATAGAAACCTATCGTAGAGCCTCCCCTACACGTCTACACATCTACGGGCAACACGCTCTCACCAGTCATTCATTCTCATTTTTTGGCACTGCTGATTGCATTTCCAAAAAGCTTGTGTTCAGTCTCTTTTATTCAAATCCCTTCCATGTAGTACATTAGCGGGACTGCTGTCCTCACGCTAAGCCAAGCAGTCAAACATGAAACAAAGAGCAGTCTTTAGCAAAGAAAAAACATCTTCTCCCAGTCTCACTTAGCTTGCCAGACCTACACATCTGGACAATTTGGACTGGGCAAGGCTTTCCGGGAGCAGTCACTTGCAGGAGTTCTGCAGTCTATATATTTCACAGGACATAAAGAACAGCTTGGAACAAACAGGCAGAGCTGTAAAAAAAACTGAACCACAGGGTGCAGAAGAATTTAGGCCATCAACCCCAAGCCAGAGCAACCCACCATCCCACAGCTAGGACCTGGCGATGAGAAGGTCACCAACTCCTCCTAGGCCAAAGCGTCGGGCTTCTCTCCAGGCGCGGAGAACGGGGATGGTCCTTCTTCACCGAGAAGGCAATCTTCAGCTTCCCGCAGGGCAAACCCAGCGTGAGGGAGGCGGCGAACAGCCACGCTCGCGTTGCTCCGGGCAGCCGGTTACCGGGGATTATCGCAGTATCGCTGCCGCCCGTTCCCCGCCGCTTCCAGCCGACGCAGCGCCCAGATGATGGCTGCCTCTGCACCCAAACCGAGCCCCCTCCCTGACCTCCCCGCGCCCGTACGCGCTTGACCCAAGCCCCAGCAAAGACAGCCCCCACCGCACGCTAAAAAATGTCCCCTCCCGCCACTTTCCCCTCCTTGCCCGGCCCCACGCCGCTCACCGCCGCCGTCGTGCAGATCGCCCGCAGCAGCCGGGGGCCTGTCCGCAGCATTTTGCGGTGCGCCGCCGGGCCCCCGCCTCCCTCGGCCGCCCGGTGGGGACGGAGCCGGCTCGGCGGTGGCGGCGGTGGTGGCGGTGGCGGCGGCCCGCCTCGTCTGATGCAACCCGCGCCGACGCCGCTGGCGCCCCGCCAGCGCGTGCATCCGCGGCGGCGCGCCCCCGCTCGGGGACCGGCGCGGCCGGGGCGGAGGGGGGAGGCGGAGTTGGGGGGGGGGGGTGGGGTGGAGGCCCCAGCACCTGCCGCTCCGCCCGCGCGCCTCCTCATTCCCGCCCTCCGCGGCCGCGGCGGCACGGCGGGACCGGCCCCGGAACTGGCACCGGGGGTGGCGGTGCAGTCTGGAGGAGGGAGCGAGGACCCCCGGCCAGCGTCTCTGCCCCCCCGCTCGGCTCCCCTAACCCCGGAGGCCGCCTCTGCCCTCGCCGCGGGGCCCGAGAGCAGGGCCCACCTGGGTGGGGTGAGGGGCTCCCGGCCCACGGGGACACGAGTCACGGCCCTCGGGGCTCCTCGGCCGCGGGGGCCACCATGGCCCCATCCACTGACAGCCTGAGGGGCGGCAGAGCCGTTGTCTCCAGCTTTGCCCCCTCTACCAAGGTTGTCAACGAGACATTCGTGTTAATCTGCTGTGACAATCAAAGGATCGCATAGAGTATCGACATTAATTTTTAGTTTATTGCATGCCAAAAATGCCAGTAATAAGACAATGTGACACTGTCCCACATGATATCCTTGTCTCTAAACATGGGTTTGACAAGCGGACCACTCGGTGGATAAGGAGTTGGCTGGATGGCCGCACTCAAAAGAGTTGCAGTCAATGGCTCAACGTCCAAGTGGAGATCGGTGACGAGTAGTGTTCCTCAGGGGTCAGCATTGGGACTGGCCCTGTTTAATGCCTTTGGCAGCGACATGGACAGTGGGATAGAGTGCACCCTCAGCAAGTTCACCGACGACACCAAGCTGTGTGGTGCGGTTGAGACGCTGGAGGAAGGATATGCCATCCAGAGGGACCTGGACAGGCTGGAGAGGTGGGCCTGTGCCAACCTCATGAAGTTCAACAAGGCAAAGTGCAAGGTCCTGCACATGGGTCAGGGCAATCCCAAGCACAAATATAGGTTGGACGGAGAATGGATTGAAAGCAGCTCAGAGGAGAATGACTTGGGGTTGTTGGTTGATGAGGAGCTCAATACAAGCTGGCAATGTGTGCTTGCACCCCAGAAGACCAACCGCATCCTGGGCTGCATCAAGAGAGGTGTGGGCCAGCAGGTCAAGGGAGGTGATTCTGCCCCTCTACTTGGCTCTTGTGAGACCCCACCTGAAGTACTGCATCCAGCTCTGGAGCCCCCAATGTAAGAAGGAAGTAGACCTGCTGGAGCAAGTCCAGAGGAGGGCCACAAAGATGATCAGAGGGCTGGAGCACCTCTCCTATGAGGACAGGCTGAGAGAGCTGGGGCTATTCAGCCTGGAGAAGAGAAGGCTCCAGAGGAACCTTATAGCTGCCTTCCAGTACCTAAAGGGGGCTTATTAGAAGGATGAGGACAAAGTGTTTTAGCAGGGCTGCTTGTGATAGGACAAGGGGTAATGGTTTTAAACTAAAAGAGACATTAGACATAAGAAAGAAATTTTTCACAATGAGGGTGGTAGAACACTGGAACAGATTGCCCAGAGAGGTGGTAGATGCCCCATCTCTGGAAACATTCCGGTTGGTCAGGGCTCTGAGCAACCTGATCTAGTTGGAGATGTCCCTCCTCCTTGCAGGGGGATTGGACTAGATGACCTTTAAAGGTCCCTTCCAACACAAACTATTCTATGATCCTATGATTCTATGATGTTAAAAAACATGAATGACTTTCTGGAAAAAACACCAACATCGCCAGGTATTTTTAAAGCAGCTCATTCTACTTAATAATTTTTTTAAATCCAGCATTTGAGGTTGTCTATTAACATAAATGTTTCAACTTCAGTATTTTCCTAAAGTCACAACAAAATCTTCTTGTCAGAAGTACGGAGAAGATGTTGAAAATACGAACGCAAAGTGCTAAAAAAAACCTGGAGGCAAATTAAAATGACCTCAAAAAGAGTACAGTATGAATAGCAAAGCCAGAAGTAGATAGCATGGCAGTAGTATACGCATCATTGCAAACTGTGTTTCAACCCCAGCAACACTTAATCTTAAAGAACAAGGGTGGGTAAAAGACTGAAATGACTGTTCCTGTCAAGAAAATAAGGAAGGAAGGAAAAAATGGAGAAGTTGGTCATTGTATAGCTGAGTTGTGAACCACATCAGAGAGGTCAGAAGCAGCACTTAAGTCGAATTTATGACCTGCAGAGATCTTGCTTCAGTACAAAATACAGTAGACAAAGTCTTGCCTGGCACTTGCAAACATACATTTCTCACTGATTTTTTTGGGTGCTTTCTTGCAAAAGGACTGTGATAGTAATCCCCAGGGTTTAATTCCAAGGTGCCCATCCTCTTCTTCAGGGAAATTCAATGGCTCAGCTATACCTGAAAGAAGAGCACTGCTGCAGAACTGCTGCTCTCTCCATGGTCAGGGGACATGGGAAGGACAAGTGCTGCAAGAGGTAAATCATGCCGGTCCCAAAGGGGATGGCACAACCTGATGGTCCCAATCAGGTTGGCACAACACAGTCTTCCCATGGAGTAAAGAGCTTGCATTATGATTCTCATAACATAATTCATTCCCTCATTTACTCCTGTGTAGCAAAACTATATTCTGCCCTTTATTCAAGGCTCTTGGTAGTCCCATAAATGTAGGTGGTAGCGAGTGGAAACAACAGAAACTACAATAAAAACTTTTAAATTAAAATAAGCCACTGGACTTTGCTTTCGCATGAAAAATCAACAAAGAAAATCACTAGACAGTTCCTATAATTTCCTCTCTATAGGGTGAAAACCTAGGAAAGTATTTCGCTCACTTCAGTGAACATTCTTCCCATGATGCCTTCATCTGGAGTATATGGTGATTTATTAGATTATGGAATAGTCAACTAAGGAAATTAGTGAGTTTCTTTGCCCTGAGATATTAAAAACTAAACCAGTAGAATTCATCAAAAAGCTCCATGTTCTGGTTTTGTTTAGTGAGGGGGGGCCTAAGGTGGTAGCTTCTGTAGGAAACTGCTAGAAGTTGCCCCCCTTTGTTCAGTGGACTTGGCCGGGCCTAGGGCGGACCAAGGCCGAGCCAATTGGTAGCAGAATGTCCTGTGATAATGCCTCTGCAACAACGTATTTAAGAAGGGGAAAAGAGGGAAAAAAAAAAAAAAAAGAGAAGATATGAAGCAGCTGAGTGGGGACAGAGAGGGGGAGGCGCGAGCCTTGTGGGCCTTGCAGGCCTCACCCTCTGGCCTCTCGCCAGGCGGCCGACTGGGCCCAACTCAGCCCAGCCCGGCTGCAAGAAGTGGAGAGGAGATGAGAAGTGAATGAGATGTAAAAAGGATCCTGAGAGGCGTCTGCCAGCCTGTTGTGAGGAACGGCTGCAGACGCCAAGGTCAGTTCAGAAGGAAGGGGAGGAGTAATGCGGCTCCTGGCCAAGATTCCCCTGCAGCCTGTGGTGATGACCATGGTGGAGCAGGTTGTCCCCCTGCAGCCCATGGAGGTCCACAGAGGAGCAGAGATCCACCTGCAGCCCGTGGAGGACCCCACGCCAGAGCAGGTGGAGGCCTGAAGGAGGCTGTGGCCCGTGGAGGGCCCGCTGGGGCACCTGCTCTGGAGGGACTGCACCCCATGGAAGAGATGACCCACGCCAGAGCAGTTTCACGAAGGACTGTGGCCCATGGGAGGGACCCCACGCTGGAGCAGGGGAGGAATGTGAGGAGTTCTTCCCCCGACGATGAAGCAGCAGCATAAAACAACGCGTGAGGAACTGACTGCAACCCCCATTCCCTCTTCCCCCCTGTGCCGCTCGGGGGGAAAGTAGTAGAGATAATGTTAAGCCCGGGAAGAGGGAGGGGTGGGGGGAGGTTATCTTGTTCCCTGTCTCATTCTCCTGCTAGTTTTAGAAATAAATGGTTTTCCCCAAGTCGAGTCTGTTTTGCCCGTAACGGTAACTTTAAGGATTTCTCCCGGTCCTTATCTCAAACCTTGAGCCATTTTTCTTACATTATCTCCCCCTATTCTCTCGGAGGGTGGGGGGAGTGAGAGACAGACTGCGTGCATAGTCTGGTCCTGATCGGGGCTGAACTACGACACCTGCCATTAACAAGGTGGGGACAATATCTTTATACAAGTGGTTCCTTCTCTAGTATCTGTGGTACAATGGGTTTAAAAAGAACCGTGTACAGTAATTTCAGATTTTCATTAAGAAAGCTAAAAGATTTTGCTTTCTAGCTTATTTTTAAGATAGTATATATTCTGTTATTTGCTACTTCTATGGGTATGTGGCCTCATATCTTCTAATTATCTCACATAAAATCTACTTAATGTCATTGTTAAAAATGTTTCTTTAAAATACTCCCTCTTTAAATTGTACAATAAAAACATTAGCAGTCATAATCTTGTTGGCCTAAAATGCATCATTTAACTACTAGAGGCACTGGTGGTCTGAAATGCCTGCTGTTAATCTTCTTCTGGAATTAGCAGTTTCTTTAAGAAAGATTAATACCTGCAGTTTGATAGGTCACGTTGTACCAATACAGGGACTATACACACACATGCAAAAGATAGTCACCCAACTGACTGAAATAATTATGCGCTCAAATAAAAAAATATAGTCCTTACTAAAGGAACTATTTCACTACATCAGACAGTAGGAGGAGTCAGTGTATGTGTAGTCTTCCTATGACTTGATGGAAGTTGCACAAATTCCATACAATAGAATGCAAACAACTTCTGCTATAAAAGCTGGCATCAAAATGGTCCTATACTGCAAAGTTGGAACCAGATTCAAGCAGTGGTGAAGTTCATGACACTCCAAATCCTGGTTCACCATCCAAAATGCTCTCCAACTAGAACACCACACATACTTGGCATTTAACCATCAACACACAGGCTTACGGCAAAATACCTGGTTTTCCTAGGTAAGCAATTTGTAATGACTTCCGGCTCTATTTATTACAGGCACACAACATAGATAATACAACAATGCACATGCAAAGTGCCAAGGTTTTAATTAGCTGGCATACCTTAATCTCCAAAACACAATTCCAAACCTACTGAGACAATAATATATCTCAATTTACTTCACAGACTACTAAAATGTTAGGTGACAAAAGAGAAAAATCACAAGAGAAAGTGTCCCTTGTCAGCAGAATCATGATATAAAGAATAGCTCGGGAGTAAGATGTGGGCTTTACTTTAGGTTTCATAGTAATGAGAGGGGCATGGAGAAGAACAGGGATAAGGGTATGCTAAGTGACATGCAAGGATGGTGTCTGCATACCATCAGCGTCTTCGTTATGATCAGAGTGATGAACTCATATGCATAGGTTTTAACAACCCCGTAACAAATTGGCTATTTAGAATTTCAAGTACCAGTGTAAACATTTACAGTCAATTCAAATCGTATGTTTTTGTCATCCAGAAAATGATTAGGTTAACCTGTCTGTCTGAGAATGTACAATTGGTCTTGTGTGACATAGCGAATGCCAGCATCAGCGTTAAATATTATAATGGTTACAATGCACTCCTCTGGGCTTTATATTGTTTGGAAAACGTGACACAAAGTATTCCCCACTGATTTCTGTATCCCAGGCTGAGAAGTACCTTGCAAATTAGAGATGCATGGATTTGACGAAAGACCACTCAGCGGATCAGGAATTGGCTGGATGGCTGCACTCAAAGAGTTGCAGTCAACAGCTCGATGTCCAAGTGGAGACCGGTGATGAGTGGTGTTCCTCAGGCTTGGTATTGGGACCACACAACTTGGTGTCATTGGCAAACTCAGTCCTTCTGTTCGTGTTGCTGACAAAGACTGTCTTTGCTCTGAGCAACCTGATCTAGTTGCAGGTGTCCCTGCACCTTGCAGGGGGGTTGGACCTTTAAAGGTCCCTTCCAACCCTAACTGTTCTATGATTCTAAATTGTTGAAGTTTCTTGTTAATCAAGGAGAAATCCTAGCTCCAGTGATATCAGTGTAAAGGTATGCAATTGGTTTGGAGCATATTTTATACATTGCATTTTCCCTCTTGCCTTTTTTCTTCCAGTTCTGGTTGATGTTTCTTAAAGCCAAAGTTTATCTCTGAAAAAAATGCAATTATCCATAGTAAGCTTTCCAGCATGGGCTGCCCCCTTTCTGTTCCTTAATTTTCCAGAGATTTATGTCAGCAAGTCACAAAATCAGATACAGGATATGTATGCAAAAACTATTCAGGAGCTAAATATGTTTGTTCAATAGCATGCTCGCAAAGCAAAATGTGTTTGAATGTGCAGAAATGTACAGAACAAATGTAAGTCCTAATCCAGCAGAACATTATAAATCCCTGTTGATTTCTGTGAAGCAGAAGTTACTCAGTGTCTTTGAAGATATCATCAAGACTTGGCAAGACTATTAGGGAAGGCTGTGTTCCACAAGATGCCGTGTACGTGTACATACTGAAGTTCTTGAGAAACTCCTTGGAATCTTCCAGGATTTGCTTTCTTTTGAAAATCATGCCCTGGGATTCAGTAATGAACTAAATTAGGTCTGCACAGGCTTTTTTTTTTTGTTGTTGGAAATCAGCCTTGATGGGGCTTTTCATGATGAATAAAGATTTGTTCATAGTTCAGACTCAAATTCCTCAGGAGCTGTTTAGAGTTCATGCAGTTTTAAAGACTGAGTAATTAAAAAAAAAAAAGCAAGGCTTTGTACTGGTTATTCCCTAACTGTTAATTGCATGACAAGTTTCAACTCAAATTTTATACAACATAAACTTTTCATGTTTTTCAACTTGCTGAAGCAAGACTTAATGGGAAAGTTATTTCTTGTTTTATCTTTGCAACATTTATATTTAAAACTTGCTTTTCTTTTTTTTTTTTTTTTTTTTCACCAAGTCTTCATTTCAGGCCAGACATCCACATGATAGTAAAGCTTTCACAGCCTCCTGATAGGGATTTTCTGCCATCTAGACAACCATTTAAAACCTTACACTTGACACTTCATTTTTTCCAGACTAACCAAAATGACCAGTAGAAAGAAGTGTCATGTGCAGATGCCTTACTCATGTGCATAAATTGAAGTCTCTCAAATTCCATAGAATAGAACAGAAACTACTTCTGCAAAAGTTGGCATTACCTTTGTGGAACAGAGTTGCAAAGAGCAAATCTCAGATACTAAATAAATCCTTTCTGGGAATCCTGCCACAAAATCTTTATTTTATTTAAAAGATTCAGAGTATTAAATGTTCCATACAAAAGGAATGTATAGCAGGGTTGGCTTCCTGCACATCCAGCAAGCCAAATTCTTTCTCCCATAAGTAACTACAATTACATCAATCTTGATGGAGCTTCGTCTGTATACACGAAAAATAATTTTTGCTTTAAATGCTTTTCACCATTTTTTTTTCTATAAAATGGTTCCTGTTTATTAAATGCTATGTTAAAGTTTTCAAAAAGCTTTCAAACATCATGAAAACACTGTTTAAAAATACCAGATAACTGTATTGTCTGATGATGAATGATATTTTCAACTGGGATAATTTCAGAGGAAAAATTATTTTTAATATCTCATGGAATCAAGCCCCTGTTGATTTATGAATCCATAGATACCTAGCCACTTCATTCCATAAATAAAACGGTCATAGTACCATATTAATTCTACTATATTTTAGACTTTATGCTCTCATCTATCTTTTTAGTACTCAAGTGTAACAAATAATTTCAGCTGGAACATATTTATGTTCACATTTCACTCAGTTCATGTGAAAGCCTAATATGAAATTTTGCTTTCCTGATCATTTTGGTCTGGTCAAAATAAATTATTGTTTTCTCAACTACGCCTGTGTTCAGTAATACTCAGCTTACCAAAAATCACTGTAAACAAAGTCTAAAGCCTTTTCCGACTACTGTATTATCTGAAGATACTAACAGATATTTGAGCAATCTTAGCAACCTCCTTTAAGTTTGTACCAAATAAAAGCTTCCTGCTACAAAGAGAAGCCATGAATGTCACACGACTTTCAGAAATGATGCTTATAAAATGTCAATAATTTCATATGAGCAAACAGCATAAAGCCATTCACTGACACTAAACCTTTAAATCAAAGCTGAGCTAAAAGAGTCAGCTTCAAGATAAAGTCTAAATCAGATTTTCAGAGGAAATAGAAATTTTAGCAGCAGCATGTAGAATCGACCTCAATAACTTCCGTGTACACAACAAAACACTGCCACCTAGAGTGAGGCAACGAAAAACCCCATCATAAGTTATTTAAATAACTTATGCATCACTTACAGCAGCATAAAATTTACTGGTGTACTTGTTTAAGTCTGTGATTTTTTTCAGTTACAGAGCCTCCTGCCTCTTTTTAAAAAATGCAGTACTTCAATACATTATATTTTAAAATATTTTTCTTTTTCCATATTCAAAATAAGGGTTGTATCAGCTTATGCTATGGGGGGATCACAGCATACTTTTTGGTGTAGCCATTGTATAGACCAACCAGTTGGGTTACCTTGCAAGCAGTTTTGATGCACAACCTTGCCATAACCAACCCTACAGTATTTCATTCTTTACAAATCCAGTTCAGATGTGGGTAAGGGAGGGCCCCACCAAGTGCCAGTTCTACAAGTTTCTCTCTTGTACCATCCTGCAGAATTCAAGGGCACATTTTTCTGAGACAGATAATAAAAGGCCTAGTGACTACTTTTTAAGCAATCCAAAAGCCTCTGTTTATGTGCAGTCTTCCATAACTGAAAGAAACAGTATTTGTTTCAAATAAAGCATCATATATGGTTTGCAGAGAAAAGTTTCCTACTGCTTTGTTTTGTTTTCCAAAACTGGAATACATACCTTGGCTTTGAATAAATGTATAGCAGCTCTACCAAGTTCAATGAAAGCTGCATCTGCATGGCTGCAGACAGAATGCAATCCTTAAAGTACAGCATAAATTGTAGTTTTATTTTGTGTCACTTATCATATCCTTGGAGACACTTGTGCTCACTGCCAGCTGTCAACGTCCTGCATAGTTAAACTTCTCAGGACTTAAAAACCCCAATCTTAAGTATGCACAGAAGCCAAGGAGTGGAGGAGACATGTTTTCATTATGATTACTTGACAATATTTACCAAAGCAGAGTTCTCTCCCTTTAAAAAAAAAAACAAAACAGTTATTCCAAACATTGTTTATGTCATTTCACACAAAACTGAAGTTGATTCCTTCTTTCCCACACCCAGGCTGGTCTCTTAGAATGCACTTTAATTAGGTAGAAACTCATCAACAATAAACCTGCCAACCAGATCTTTCTTCCCTAGAAACTTCTAAAATCAATAGATTCCAAAGGACGGATTCATTTTAATCAGAAAACAATTACAGTAGGCGCTATTTTCAGATCTGCTGCATTACAGAGTTAGCTCTTACGGATGATCCACTACTTACTGAAACATCTCTCACCAGACTTGCTATTTTTGTACTTTTTCCCTGCTGGAATTGCTGATGCTCCTGGTGATTATGTTTTTGAAGCCATTTCCTTTTCTGCTGATGCTACAGATTCTGCTGAGGTAATGTAATTGCTGTGGTTAATGGCCCTGAACAGCCATGTCTCTCGCTATCCAAAGTGCTTCTATTTTTATTCTCTGGTATTACACCCACTGGGGCCCTGGAAAAAAAAAATAAAAGCAGTGACTGACCGCATGCAGGCAAGTACCTCACGGCTCTGCGTGACAACAAATGACAGGGAGAGGACGAGATGACGCTATGGCAGCAGTCACCCTGTGCAGCCGCCCCTGAGCTCCAGACCCTCCCCCAGAGCTGGGATCGTTCCTCTCGCCGCTTCCTTCCTCCAGCATCAGAAAGGAGAAGTGCTGGGGGGGGGGGGGGGGGGGGCGGTGCTGTCACCTTTACCCGGCAGAGTTTTCCCTCATCTCAGGCGTGGAACCGGTGTGAGAGGGGACTCGGGCTCCCAAAGCCCCCCGTACCTGAGAGGTGGGCCCTCCCTCACCAAAACGATCAGCTCAGAGATGCGGGAGGGGGGGGGTGTATCAGAGGAAAGAAGGGAGAGAGCGGACTCCCCCGCCCCGCCCCGGTTGCCCACACCGCAGGGCCGAAGCGCAGCGCCCGCCTCCCCCCTCGGCTCTCCCCCCACTTTACTCCCCCTGACCTTCGCGCTGGGGGCAGGCACCGGCCGGCACTAACCCCTGACAACCGGCCCGCCGAGCCGCGAGGGACCCAACGGCCGGGAGCCGCCCCCGGCAGGCGCTGGGGCGGGAAGGAGCGTGGCGGGGTCGGCGGTGGCGGCGGTGTCCTCGCGGGAGCGCTGCCGCACGCCCCGCCTCCTCCCGGAGTCCAAGCGCCCCCACCACTTCCCGCCCTTCCGCCTCCATTTCCCAGAGTGCAGCGCGGGAGCGGGGCAGGAAGTCCCGTGCGCCTGAGTCAGGGGGAGGAGAAGAAGGAGGAGGAGGGAGAGGAGGGGGGGACCGCCGTTGCGGGCAGTGGCGATGGCGCTGGAGACCCTGTCCCCGGACTGGGAGTTCGACCGCCTGGATGATGGCTCGCAGAGTGAGCGTCCGCGGAGGGCGGGGCGGGAGAGGGCCTGCTTTAAGCCGGCGGGACTGCGGCGGTGACCGCCACGGAGCGGGGGCGGGGGGGGAGGCGCGGGTTGAGGAGACCCCTGCTCCCTCCCGGCCCCGCTCGCCGCTGCACCCCCGCTGGGAACGGGAGGGAGGAGGAAACAGTCGTGGGAGGGGAGCAGGGTCACCCTCCTCTGCTTCTCGGACGGCCCCCGCTCTATGCGGGGAGCCGGGCGCTTGCCGCACCCCTTCCCCCGGCCGCCAGCTCAGCGCTGATCCCCCTCCGGCCAGGCCTGCGGGGGTGGCCTGTCGCGGTGGCCTTTTCTGCCTCCCACCACCCTCTCCGTAGTTGTCCTGGGTTGTTCAAGGTGGGAAAGTGGCTTCTCCACCCCTTCATCCTTTACCCGCTCTGGGGAGCCGTCTCCAGTGGCCCCAGCGTGGCAGGGAGGGGGCAGGCAGGCTTGCGTGGCTTTCTCTCCTTGTAGGAACCGGGCAGGAGGAACAGATGCTTGTCGCGGAGATGGTGCTTCTTTCCTTCCCGATCATTTCTCGTGGCTCATAAATTTCTGCAGTTCCGTCCTCGGTTAGCCAGAGAAGTCACATCGAGATAAGTTAGTTCTGTGCAGCTTCTATTGGTAAAGGCGTGGAGCTGGGCAGTCACTTGCGGTTTAACCTTTAAAAAATAAATAAATTAGACCTTGTGATGCTTAAGTCTTTGACAGTGAGTGTGTCTGTCAAAATCCGCGTTTTTCTAAGCCTGTGGAGGTGACCTACTTTCTAAACAGGGAATGTGTCACGGTTGTTGTTGCTGTGAAAATATGTCACTCATGGACTGACTGTTTCACATATGTTATCCCAAGGGATGATACTGTTTGTACCATATTAATTGGATCTGGATTTCAGTGGAAACTGAAGCTGTCCTGAGCTAAGGTTTTTACCAGTTCTCTAGCTGTAGAATGGAAAATGTAGCTTTTACTCAGAATGCCAGATCTCCCCTAGTTTGCCTGTGACATTAAGTGCAGCTATGAGAACTTTACTGACATAATATACTCCATTACCAACCATCTTGACGGTGAACACACAGGCTGATCTTCTGTTGAGAACAGCAGATAATATTCTTCTAGGGAAAAGCCAAAGAAAAATCCTATTACTTGAAAAGCATTTGTTGTTGTTGTTTACTTTCACTTTATACCTGAGTCACTAACCTTTATCAATATAATGTTCTTAACTGAGGATGCAAGGTACTAAGGCGGTCTGGTTCGCTGTATCTGTGTCCTAGATATTTACAGACATAGCACTTGCAAATCGTGCTGTCGCAATAAGTCCGTTGAATACTGGTATTGCTGATTTTATGGAAGAAAATAATACTAACTTGAGGGATCTGTACTGCTGTGTAGATGTCTCATGTTGTTCCAATTGTTATGCTTTCATTTTGTCACCTGCGGAGAAACTAAATCAAACTTCATTGTAAACAGATTATACCCTATGAAGTATGTCTGCTGCTCTGAGGAAAAAGAAAATATCTGCTTTCTATGATTTCTTTTTCTTTCTCCATGTGAGCCAGTTTATTTGGGAAAACTGTTCTATACTTTAAAAAGCTTCCCCCATCTCCAAGTCTTTTAATCAGTTCAGCCCTGCCTGTCTCTGGCTAGCTAACAACTTTCACTCTCTTTTCTCTAAAATAGTGAGAAATTCTACACACCTCTCTCATATTGTATATGCTCAGTACAAGGTGTCAAATTAATGACTATCAATAGCTAAGTACTTGGAAATATTTATTATCAGTTATGTTGAGCTATAGCATTGTTCAGATCTATCATTTGACTACTGGAAAGGTGACCATTTGTGAGTCTCTAGCAGAGCGGTGCTGTGGTTTTGTTGGAGAAATGCTGCCTGTTTTGTAGGGAATTGATTTGAATAGCAGTGCCAGTTCCTGCTCTTGTATAGCTTGGGAGCTTTTTCTGTTCTTCCTATAAAGCCCCAATATCTCTGTCAGTTTCTTTGCTCTTAGTTTGTCTTTCATGTGAAGGAAGGAGGAGATGAAATTGGGGGAATACCGCAGCAGACCTCTATAATAATAAGTCTCTGTACTCTAGACTTTCTAGCAGTAAAGTACTGAAGCTGACATGGTGGCTAGTTAAACTCATTTCTGCAAGGCTCTGCATCCATCAGTGTTTTACTGGTTTTCTGCAGCAGAGCTTCCAGAAGATGCACTAGAATGAACCCAAAAGTTGAGATGAATTTGATGGAATAGAATAATATGATTATACAACTCAAGGGCTGCACATCAGTGTCTGGTATGCATACTGCTGATGGAGAGTTTTTTCTTCACTTGCTTCTTCTCCGTTTACATGAAATTTAGTCTCCTTATTTTCACAGTGCCTGTGCGCTGTCTAGGCTGCAGGTACCGGTAGAACCCAGTGGCACTAATGCAGAACGTAGTGTGGGAACGTGTGTGCTGCTCGGATAGGCTTTGCAGTCCATGTGCCCTTATGGTTGGCATTGCTGCTGAATTCAAAGTGGTAGCTTAGAATTAGTTCAGGACTTCACTGCAGTCATTTCTCCTTCTCAATCTCGACCTTCCTCTGCACAGTCCTTCTCATATTTTCCTTATTAATTTGTCCTTATTCATTCCTCCCCTTGTGCCTGCTACAGTGTCTCAATCAAATAAATGTTCTCAGACTTTTTCAGACAATTCTATTTTCAACAAATAGCAGATGACCACAAACTGTGAGATTTGTTATCTAAATATGGGGGAGACACTTTAGTCTTCACATGAATAAGGATTGTGTTTCCTTACTGAGCATAGAGGCCTTGAGCTGTAATCCTTCACTCCATAGTTCACATTATGCAACTAAGTCAGTAATTGTGTATAATTTGAGGAGGAGGGGGAAGTGTCTTAATGCGGGAAGAATAGTCAGATCAGGATAGCCTGGATGAAACTTTTGTGTACTGATTGTTTTTATACTTACTTTGCTAATTAGTACTGCTATTCCTGGTGTTTGACCAGCTGTGTGTTACCTTTGGAACCTGCTTTCCCTGAACAGTAACAGGACAGCTGTGCATTTCAGTGTCCAGATGCTAAGCAGAAGAAAAGTTCTGCTTGAAGATGGTGAATTTGCAAGCAGGAGAAATTATTAAAAGCCATAAACTTCTTGTGTAATGCCCAACTAACTTACTAAGAGGTAACAGGGAGAGAGTGGAAGGATTGCTACTAATACAGCTGCTACTCAGGCTAAAATTATTAGACTTATTACATCAAAGTTCTAATATAACTGCATAGGTACTGGTTCAGCTATGGGTAGAATCACCTGCTGTGTTATGCTTTCTGCAGGCATTTCTTTGTTCAGCATCTTGATGTGATTGCTAGGTTTGTTAAGATCTTAGTTTGAAAATATATGTAAATTAAAAATATAACTTTCTGCAAGCTGCTTAGATGATTGATATTCTTTAAGTAGCATTTGGATTTCTTTTAAATAGACAGTGAGGTGTAGGATTGTGTCATAGTTTAGCCCTGCTCAGGACCAAGCTGTGCGGTCTCTTGCTCACTCCCCTCACCCTCCAGTGGGACAGGGAAAAGAATTGGTAAAGAAAAGAAGGCAAAACTCATGGGTTGAGATAAAAGTTTAAGAGAATAACAGAAGAAGACAAAACAGAGGTGGAAAACAAATAAACAAAACCCAATAACAGAAAATACTGAAGCACATAATTTACAGTACAATAGCTCACAGCAGATCCTGATGCCCAATTTCCTTCCTGAATAGCAGGAATAGACTCCCCTCAGCACCCTCCTCACTGATATACTGAGCAGGATGTCACATGGGATGGAATGGCCCTTTGGCTTATTTGGGTAAACTATCCCAGCTGTGGGTTAATTAGTAACCTATTCCAGCTGTGTCCCCCAGCACCAGTACCACCAGCTCCAGTTCCTCTCCCAGCTCAGGTGAAAATTAACTCCATCCTAGCCAGAACCAGGACAGATTGTTTTTAAACAAATAAGAACTTTGTATTAAAGATGCAGTTGTATCAAGGAAAAATACCGCAGCAAAGTTAAGAATACAGTACTGAAGCTAAATAGCAACAGATTAAATATTTTTAATATTTTTTGTATTGCAGTTTACTGATCAGTCTATAAAACTGTACAAATTTATCAATTCCTAGAAATTCATGCTGAAGTGCAGTTGAAGAATTACGGAAGATTTCTTGAGGAATATACGTCTCAGTTGAAGAGGATTGAAGATGCTTTGGATGACTCCGTTGGAGATGTTTGGGACTTCAGTCTTGATCCCATTGCATTAAAGGTCTTCATATATTTAATATGCATTGCAGCTGTGGTTTTCCTAGTTCCTCCTTCCCTTCAAAACCTGAGAAGGTTTTGTGTTGATGTGTGATGCATTTGTGTTCTTAAAATTTTGACTTTTGTGTTTGAGAAACCTATCCAGTACTATTTTAATTATCAAGTAATTAATAAATTGATGCATATCATAAGAGGAGATGTTTTCATATTATTATCTTCCAGTCTTTTGGGTGGAAGTTAAATGAATTTATAGTTCTTCGTGTGTTAGGAAGGCTAATTCCAGCAAACTTCTTCCCTGTGGGTGTTGATGTTTTTATCTGGGGACTGGGGTTCCAGAAAGCTCACTAATCGATGTATAACTGCAGAGTGAACTGCGTGTGTGTTGTGGTTTTACTTAATAGCCTTGGTACAGTATTTTCTGTCCTTCAGGGGTGGCTATTTCCTTGGTCATAAGTTCTGTGTCCTCTGTGGAGCATTATTTTTTTTCTCTTCACTGAATTTGCAGACGTCGTTTAAAAGTGCTTTTGTTACCACGTGGAACTTGTCTGTGCTGAAGATGCGCTCTCAAGCAGTCATCTTGTCTGAATAATTTGAATGAATTATGTGCAAGGCTACCACAGTGCTGGATGTGTATGAACTAGTTAATATCATGGCTGACTTCAGTACAGGATGTCAGTCCCTGCATACAGCTATACATTATGAATTCTGTTTCCTGCATTTGGGATTCGTAATTCGTGTTTTAGACTTCCTGAGGTGTTTTCTTTTTTTTTCCTACACACTCCGTAATGACCGTGCTTTTGCTTTCCAAGTTTTGTAAGTAAATTATTGTAAATGCTATATAGTATACCTAGTTATTTGCCTTTCTGCCTAGAGTGAAAGGAAAGATATTTCCATGTAAACGTGAAGAGCGAAGGTTTCCTGCAGCATAGGTTGCCAGTAATGTGCAATTACTGCTCTCTTATTACTGACTTTATTTGAGATTAAACTGGAGGAGTAGCAGGAAATACTTATCCAGCTGGATTAATGTATTTTTGACCAATATTTTCTAAAGTTGTTTGTTGTGTTGTTTTGTTTTTTAATTTTAGCTTTTGCCATATGAACAGTCCTCCCTGCTGGAGCTCATAAAGACAGAAAACAAGGTAAGTGCTTTACACTTAAGAGGGGAAAAAAAAAGTTATTCTAGCTAAAACCAAGCCCTCTAAATGTGAATCTATTTGTAATCTCTGTGGTTTTTTTTTTTTTTTTTTCCCCCTTTTGAGTCTAGGTTCTAAACAAAGTAATAACTGTGTATGCTGCTCTCTGCTGTGAAATCAAGAAGTTAAAATATGAGGTAAATTCAGTTGTCTCTTATTACTTTGTATGAAAGTGTTTGCAGATTGGCAAGCTGCTATATAGTTTTATTCCTTAGCAGTAAAGAAACATGATATGATGTCTAAATATTTTTTGTAGCATGATTACATATATCCTATATATTAAAAACAAATTTTTGCTTTTGTTGTTAGGCAGAAACTAAATTTTATAATGGCCTCTTGTTTTATGGAGAAGGAGGTAAGTAGCTCCCTTTACTGTAACAGTTTGTAGCTTTACATTACTGCTTCAGGTTATATTAAATGCTACAATAAGTGCAATTTTATAATACTGATACATGCTTTCTATGTATGTTTGATAAGCACCAAATAACAGACTTTGAGGTTATAGGGATATGTGCATAGTTCTTCCAAGAGAAGCTGCAGTGTTTTGATGTTACATGCCCTTCAAGTGCAGGTAATAGTACTCATACTACTGTTTAGACAATGGCATAATACAGAAGCATAAGTGATTCTAAGGCAATTCAATTGACAAATTGTGAGGCTCTGCTTTACGTTAAAGCTGCTTTTTGTCTTAGAGTTAAACTGGTAACTCCTCCAAAGGATTGGTTTTAAGCTTACACCTTAAAGGATGCTAGTCTGGGAATAAGCAGAGACCTTAGTCCTGAGGACCAAATATGTTAATGGGTTGATTTAGGGATGTATCACCTCATTTTGTTTTCTATTTCAGAAATTTGAGAGAAACGGAAGGCCTTTTCATACTAGTATTGTAGAAAGGCTTTTTTTAAAGCTTTTAAAGAGCCTGTGACAGAAGTATTGGGAAATGTGAAATCTTTGAGCTAGGGACTGTTTATCATTCTTTTAAGCACTGTAGGAGATTACTCTTGTGGTTCAGTTAAGGAACATGAAGAAGTGTGGGTCTTGTTGGTTTTTTTGTGTTGGGTGTTCTGCAGGGAATGGTTGAGAATGGCAGGAACTGAGAGGTCAGCCTTCTGTGGGTCAGGTAGGGATACAGAAATTATGTTCTCCAATTCTGTGTCCCTCCCTGTAGCATCTGCTTTAATAACACAAGCTTGCTTATTTAGAGTAGCTGACAAAGTTACTGGCTCAAGGATGGCTGAAATCTAACAAGAAACTTTTTTTTTTTTTTTGTCTCCTGTCTTGCCCTTGGAGTGACTAGGGCTAGTCTAGGAACTTTAAATAGTTAGTTGGATAGTGTTATGTCCCAAAAAAACCTAAACACACTAAAGGTTACGTAAAATGTGTAAAGGGGAAGCATGCAATATTTAGAATCTTGTCCCAGAGCTCCATCTTACAGCAGTATGGAGACTCCTTTAGCCTCTGGTGACCGCTCTAAAAGAACGTATTTTGTGAAGCAATAAGACCTGCATTTTTATGCAGGTAAACTTGGAATTTTAAGCCACTTCTGCTCAGAGTAGCTCAATAGAAAAATGTCAAGTCTAGACCATTAATGTAATCACATTAAAAAGACTGTACTTGGTCAGGTGGCATTACACCTACTCCAGCTGACTGAAACAACTTGACATTGGTGATGTAATTATTGTATGTCATGGTATCCTGTTAATGTACTTTGTCATACAAGTAGTGCTTTGAAGCTATGGTGATGAGCCAGTTCTTCTGTGCAGGATGATATGTAGAAAAAAGAAACTCAATTTTTGGGGGAAATCATATGCTATACAGCTTTTTTTTCTGATTAATGGTGTAGTATATTCATTCACTAAATAATTACCAGTGGATGTTCCTTGCATAGAAATACCTAGTGCTTTCATACAAACTTTTTAAAATGGAAGTTTTTATATGAAGTTACATAATATATATGCCTTTAAAGAATTATGTTTTGTATTCTTTATTTTCTTTCAGGTGATGGAGACTTCTTTCCTGCTCTCTATCTAACTTATAAACAATGAAGTGTTTAATGAGAAATAAACTTAAAAAATAAGTCTAGCTTAGGAAAGCAAAATTGAAAGACTTTTTTTTTTTAAGGCTCTGTCAGTATGCTTAGAATAGTGCACTCTACTTGTATAACAAACAAATGGCTTAGAGGACAAGCTTCGATGTTAATTTAACAGGTACAACACAGGCTTTTTAAAGTGCTGACGAATGTTTGTCTTTTAAGCCACAGATTCCAGCATGGTGGAGGGAGATTGCCAAATACAGATGGGAAGATTTGTTTCTTTCTTGCAGGTAGAGTGTGTTTTAGTTTTAGTTTTCATTGAACACTGGAAATGGATTAATTTGTACATCTTTTTTTAGCTGATAGAAGAAAGTAAGATTAAAACATGCACCTCAAAAAAAATTGCTTATGCCTCACTCAATCTTTCAGGAAAGAACACTGTTTTCTTAGACAGTTTGGTTGTTATCAGGGTCCTTTACATGAAAACAGGATCTGTGTTTTTTCTGAGGATTTCCTCTGCTCTTGGGTTTCAATCTGCTGTGGAATTTCTTTGTCTTCAATGTAGCTTAAGTGACTGACCCGTTCCCAAAAATGTTTCTATTTTATGCAATATTGCTTGTAATGAAATGTCTATGTTGAATTAGAGAACATACAGGAAGCTTCCAGAATGTTTAAACAAATTCTAGTTTAACAAAAGTTAGAATTCTTCTTCTTACTGTATACTAACATGGCAGTAGTGATTTACTGAGTCATAACAAGTTGAATGATATAGGAAGTTGTTTCTCAAGCTCTTACCATGCCCAAGTGTATTAGTTGTTAGGATAACTTGGAGGTGTTTTCCCCCCCATTTTTTTCCAGTTTTTTGACCCATCAACTTTGTCAGTTTCTTCCTTCATCCTCTTTTTCCTTGCGAATGGATGTTTTGGAGACCTTTTAGTGGTTCTGAAACGGGACTACTGTACACTTGGGGTTTTCCAGACATGTCTGTGTGTGTTGCAAACCCACTCTGTGGAACAAGTTTATTTATGATGTATATGCTGATGTGTATATTTATAGAGTAAAGCCTACACAAAAAATAGCAATATTGCTTATGAGCCTGCTTTTTATGTATGCTACAGTGACTTGCTGATTATTGAGCAGCTTGGGAAAGAAGGGAAATACAGGATGTTGCCCCAAAGAGAAGGTTACTGTGCTAACAGGTGTGTGTTGCTTTGGGTGAAGCTATGAGGAAAAGTTTTTCCTTATTGAGTTTGTTCTTTTTCAGCTGTTGTGTTCCCTTAAATCCATTCAGTAGTTGCCTAGATCCATAGACTAGGAAATGCTGTTCTAATCAGTGTTACAAGCATATCTCCAAGGGCAGTGTGAAAGTATGAATGAAGATGACAAAAGGACATTAAGAGGGACACAGACTCGTTGGTACAAGTCTAGAGGAGGGCTATGAAAATGATCAGAGGGCTGGAGCACCTCTCCTGTTGAGGACAGGCTGAGAGAGCTGGGGCTGTTCAGCTTGGAGAAGAGAAGGCTCCAGGGAGACATTATTGTGGCCTTTCAGTACTTAAAGGGGACTTAAAAGAAAGACAGGGAGAAACTCTTTAGCAGGGCCTGTTGTGATAGGACAAGAGGTTTAAAATAAAAGGGTTTTAAATTAGAGGGAGGCAGATTCAGACTGGAGCTAAGGAAGAAATTTTTTGCCATGAGAGTGGTGGAACACTGGCACAGGTTGTCTGGAGAGGTGCTGGATGCCCCATCCCTGGAAACATTCAAAGCCAGGTTGGATGAGGCTCTGAGCAATCTGATCTAGTCGAAGATGTCCCTGCTTCTTGCAGGGAGATTGGACTAGATGACCTTTAAAGGTCCCTTCCAACCCTAACCCTGTATGATTCTATGAAAAGAGGTGAAATGTTGCTTTCATAGAGCTAATGTCCACCAGTTGGTTTATTGGCTCTTCTGAGTTCAGGATTTCTTGATTAACTGGATGGAATAGCCTCAAATTTGCTATGTCCAAAGATTTTTTTTTTTAAAGATTATCAAAATAGCACTGTGAAACACTAGTTAAGTACTCTTGATCTTGCAGAAGACTGTATTTGAAGAACTCTGGTAAAATGATCTTGTTTGTATTACATATCTGCTGATAGGCATGTGCTGTTAAATTGTGCTGTATCCTGGAAGTTTTAAAATGGCAACTGGTGCCCTTCTCCAGGAAACATGATCTTGATCGTCTATTAATTAATTCCTCTGGAATCTATTGGCTTGTTTCAGCTGCATTTAGTAGAGCAACACAAGTGTAAGAAGTAATGACACTTTATGTTTTGTGAAAACTAGTGACTAATTGAAGGCAGAAGACCAAATAAGATCTATTTTTGATGGAGAGGAAGACAGAATTCAGCTGCTAGCCAGCCTTCTGGCAGCAATAGCAGGCTGGCTGGTTAGCCAGTGTGGGCTGTCTGCTACGAAGCCATCTGTGTGCTGCCTGGGTAGACTCGTGACACGCTGTTTTTTTCCTTGAAGGGATTATAGGGTGCATTAATGAGCAAATATTGTTGCAGTTAAGGGAAACTCTGATTCATTTATCCTATTGCTCAAGGAATGGCTTGTTAAAATCGATTATAGAAATTAAGATAGTCCTTTTACATGGTCAGAGTTGACCTATTCTTACTCATTTTATACTATGTAACTGAGCTTAAGTTCTGCTTTAGTCAAACATACCTCTTGTTTTTTTGAAAGCAGTATTCTGTAGCTAATCACTCTTGCAGTAGGTACAAGCTTCTGTGTTATTTTCTGATTTGAATTCAACTATCACCAGCTCCCAGAGCCTGACTCTTTAGTGGGAAAAGACACAGCCTTTGCTATCAGGGATATTCTCTCTGAATGTACTTGGGCATTGTTGTCAAGTCACTTCTTACGATCTGTGATAAATTGAAACAATAGTATAAATAGTCCAAGTTGCGCTGGAAGCTTGTGTTTGGTAGCTTCTTAGCTTAGTACCAGATCCTTTTTTTAGCTGTTAGTTGCTAGGTTGATGTTTTCCATGGAATCTTGTTGGGGCTTGATCTCCAAGTTCAGTGTTTTATACTCGGTGTTTTGGATGTAACGGCAGCTTGTGCATGAGGAGGGTCTATGTGCATTTTATTTTCTTGTATTTCAGGAGCTGTCTTGCTTTGTTACCCGATGTTACGAAGTGGTGGTGAATGTAGTGCATCAGTTGGCTGTTCTCTATACCAGCAACAAGTAATTATTCCCTAAAATGCTCTATTGTTTTTATGTAGTTAAACAAATTTATAAAATATGAATGTTCTGCCTCAGGTATGGTCTTTCTTGGAATATCGTTGTATAGAGATATGTAGAGTGCTTTGCTGTGCAAGTTTGGGTTTCATAACCCATTATGAAAGTGTAAGGCAGTGTTTTTATACAATCAGATACAAGAATTCTATTTTTTTTGTCATTTTTTGATAGAATTGATGCATCAGAGGCACTTAGTCTTTATGATTAAGAGATCTTATTACTCTTTCATCCTTGCGCCATTAGAGAGAGAGATTCCTTCTGTTGACTAATAAAGTGGATGCTAGTAGCTTCAGAAGCTTAAAAATTGGATCACTTCCACAGTCTGTTTTAAATATGTAAATCTTGGTATATATTCATCACAGAATAACCATGGCTTTAACACCTGAAATTGAGCTTAGTAGGGCTGCTGGGTTTAGCTCCTCTGAAAACTGAGGAGAGCTTAGCTCCAAACAGAATTTCTGGGTTTAGCTCTGAATACAACTGCAGGACTCTTGATATTCCCCCCCACCCCATCCCCTTTCTTCCCTCCTCCAGATAAGATAGCATCATTCTTAGTTTTATTTGTTGCTTTCATTTTTGTCTTACGTTGCAGCACAAGGTAGACTTCCTATATGGTGTTGAATGAACAAGACTGGATGTGTAGCTTGAACGTGGCTTGATTAAAAATATGAAGTGATTTTGTACTTTTGGACCACAAGACTTTATGTACCAAAGCTACTTGCTGTTAGCATAGCTGAACTGGGAATTGCTGATACACATGTGCACTGATTGAAATCACGGGTTTGAACCAGTCACATGCTGTGCATTTGAAAATGTGATATTAAATTTGGTCATAGCACACAGATTTCACATAGCATATACTTTTGATCAGATTTTGAGGTTTTTATTCCCCCCCCCCCCCCGTTAATATATTAATGAAGAAAAATGTACGCCAAGAAACAAAGAGCTCACTGTAGTACAGAAATGATAAATATGCTCTGTTGTAAGGCTTAAAAAGGAATGAAAATGTTTATTTTATTTACAGGAATGCACCTAAAATTATAGAGACGTCTGGAGTTCATTTTCAGGTGGGAATGTTTTGGAGCTCTTTTGCTTATGTTAATACTTGTATATCTTGATCATTAATCCTGAGAAAAGCAGCAAGAAAGTGAGTTTCAGGTACAACTTTCAATCTGGAATCTTCTTTAAATGTTTTATTTTGTTAATCAACTTTTTCTGGCTTTTATGTGGAAAGGGCTGATATCTCCATGTCTGTTATAGTCTAACATTCTTAGGTGAAAAGTGTTTGCATAATCCCTTATTCTGCGCAATATGTGTTTCTGCAGGTAGACAATTTAAAAAATCCTACCCTCAGTGTTGGATTAGATAAATGAACTTAAAGCAGTGCCAGCATGCAAACTAGTGTTCCTTTAAATCTTTAAGCTACCAAACCAAGAAATCTTCGATTTAAATTCTGCCTAATGTCTTGTTGGCTGATAATTCATTGAAACGAACTGAAACTTCATATGCCAGACATGACTGCAATGATCTTTTCAATAGTTACAATACTTTTTTCCTTTTCTTTTTTTTTTTTTTAAACAGACAATGTATGAACATCTAGGAGAGTTGCTCACAGTCTTAATCACTCTGGATGAAATAATTGACAATCATGCCACTCTGAAAGATCACTGGACCATGTATAAGAGGTGTGTCTCTGAAAGTGTGAAAAATACTTCCACAACATAAAAGATAAAAGCGTATGCATGTGTCTTTGTTCCAGGAAAGTCAGTGTGGGAATGTGGATTTTGGCAGCCCCAAAAGTCTTCCAGAAATTTCAATGAAGAGCAAGGCTGAGCTCCCGCCTTATCTTAACAGCACTAGTAAATTTTTTTAAGTGCTGAATGTTATATTTACAATACACAGTAAACATCTTGACAAACAGAGTAACGGTTGGTGGGATTTAAAATATATTCAATAAGGAAATCTGATTTTGCACAGAACTGAACTAAGACTGTCCCTATATATGGTGATCATGGGGATGAGCATAAAGATTTAAGTAAGAACACTTTCTTAAGTAAAAGCTGAAGAGTCAGCAATTATAAAGGTAGTTAAATTAGTAGAATAGTAACTGGTTCATTGAAAACCTGGATAAATGGGAGTTATTCAAATGCATATGGCTTTAGAAGACCTAGTAGGTTTGGGGGCCTTTTTTTTTTTTTTTTTTTTTTTTTTTTTTTTTTTTTTTTTTAAATTTTGGAGTTGCAGCTGTGCACAGATTTGAGCAGTTAAAACCTATTCTCGAGGTGATATAGGATGATAAAACTGTTATCATATTTTAATTGTGTTTGTATGTATGTTTCATGCATACTCCTTACAGGCTACTAAAATCTGTCCATCATAACCCTTCTAAGTTTGGGATTCAAGAAGATAAACTGAAGCCATTTGAAAAGCTGCTGTTAAAACTGGAATGCCAGTTACTTGATGGAATGATATTTCAGGTAATGAAATTAATATTCTGCAGTATGACAGGGGAAACTATGACATTAAAGTGAGATTCTTTAAAAAAATCTATTGTTTGGTTGGTTTTGGTTTTTTTTTGTTGTTGTTCCCCAGCCCCCCCCCCCGATATAGTGATGTCTGAATTATCTCTTGCATCTGTGCATACAGGGGAAAAAAAAGGCTCTATTGTAAGCTCCTTTCTTGCTCTTCTCATGTGCTAGAACTGTGCCAGGCTTTGAATGGTAGCAGTTAATGCTTACTGTTTTGCAGAATTAAAGAAACGCAGACAACTTGGCATTAAGGCTATGTGTTACCAGAAATTTTAATAGTGGTCAGGCTTACATAGCATAGGTCCATTTTATCTTAGCTGCAAGTTAGTCTCCTCAGTAATCTTGAAAATATATTGTGTGACCTCTTGTTACATCTTTTTGTCTCATTCGTAGCATATGGGACAGGTAGCTGTCATGAGGTACCACTTCTGCGGTGTATACCCGGCAAATGCCAGTGTACGTACAGGTGGATGAGAAGGATTATTACTCTTTCAGTGCAGTTAATTTAAATGTGTTCATACAAGAAGCCATCTTCTCTTAGAAAAGTATGCATTTGAGACTGAAATCAGATGTTGTGGCATAGTGAGGAGAGTCAATCGAACAGGACTGTTACTCAGTTCTTACTGTTACATCTTACATGGCATAGGGAAGAATATTTTGTTCTATAAAAGCCTTCAGAAGATAAATTGTAGACAAATAATTAAACACAATTTGGCTTGTTTCAAAGGATGTTGCTACCAGCTATCCATTTTTAATCTTGTAGTTCTCTAATGTTGTGTTAGTACAAAGACTTCATAGTAGAATTTGTCTTGTATTCATTCAGGAAGTTTCCCCTCCTGTCCTGCCAACGCCCTTTTCTAACAAAAATAAATGAAAAATACTCTTAAATACAATTCTGTTAAAACCTTTTATAATATCTTTAGAAAATCTGAAGTGTCTTTTTTTTTTTTTTTTTTCCTAGCACATCATGTGGTTTCTTTAAAAATGCCCCTTAACAGAAATCTTAAATCAGTAAATGAAATTAGTTTTTTGGATATTAGCTATAAGAGATTTTTAATGTTTTCTCTTATACTAAATAATTTAAGCATAGTTTGAAAATCTATATGTTGTGAATTTTAAGACTAACTTTAGGTTAGTGCTGTATGACGTAAATCAATGTGTTCTTGCAGCATTCTTCTCTTGCAAAATCAGTATTGTTTTACATTCCAAAATTCACGGCATTATCATTATGCTTCTTTTTTTCCTTTTTGCTCAGGGCTGTATAGAGCAACAGTTTGATTCTGTAAATGGTGGAGTGTCAGTGTCGAAGAACAGCGCATTTGCTGAAGAATTTGCTCATACTCTTCGCACAACTTTTGCAAATGTTGAAGCCAAACTTGGTAATGCAAGCTCATACTTCTCCTGCCAGCTTCACTGTTTCTAGAAGTGTTTGTATTGCTTGACTAGGGTTTGTTTTTTTTTGGTGTATTTCTGCAGGTGAGCCTTCAGAAATTGACCAGAGGGATAAATATGTGGGCATTTGTGGCCTCTTTGTACTGCATTTTCAGATTTTTCGGACCATAGACAAGAAGTTTTACAAGTCATTGCTAGATGTCTGTAAAAAGGTGAATGCTTTATTCTTTTGTTAATAATTAAGGGGGGGGGGACACACACCCTTTCGTAATGATGTAGATAGCTTTCTTAGTTGTATAGCATGGCAAAGACTTGAAAAAGGAAAGAACGCACAATTTGCCAAAAAAAGACAGAAAGCAGAATTGAGACTTTTCTACTTTTTGTAATTTTCTTCTTATCAATTTTCTTTTAAAGACACTCTAAAACCTGTCCAGTCACTTAGCAGCAAGGTAAAATAACTTGAAATTACCATTAAAATCTTTCTTAAGATAAATGTGGCACTGAGGACAAAACGTTGTTTGACTTGAGTATTGTGAGACTGAAAACACACTTTGGGTTTTAACCTTGGCTACAAACATGTATTTTGAAAGATCTGTAAGTCCAAAGGTGATTGAGGCTTTTTCATATCAGATGATGTTAAGAAATTATTAAATTCTCTAATACTGTTTAGAATCAGTGAGAGTGGTAATAACTTTGCCTGTGATGCCCTTATTGGACTTCCAGGGCAGAACCCTTTTTTTAATGTGAATGTAATACCTTGTAGGAACTAGTTATGCCGAAATAAATGGAATTGTGTGTTATGGTTCAAAAGAGGCATAGAAACTTGCATGGTGGCATAGTATTTCTTGTAGTTACTTATGTTTATTGCTACCTGTAGCATTTTTTTCCCCCCTTATTTTGTGTTTTTCTTTTTTTCCCCCAGGTACCAGCCATCACATTAACTGCTAACATTATCTGGTTTGCTGACAACTTTCTGATTCAGAAGGTACCAGCTGCTGCCAAACTTCTGGACAAGAAAAGTATTCATACAGTTAAAATGCAAAGGGAGAACTTTCTACAGCAGAAGGCACAGTCACTTACCAAGTATGCTTCCTAAATATTGCGTCCTGGTGATGTTTGGCAAACTGTTTATAAACACATGAGTTTCTTCATTCAGTGTACTAGCATGTTGTATAGTATTGCTCAGTGGTGTTGAACAACTTTTTCATTTCACTGCAGCAGCATTTGTTTATTTGTTTCTCCAGGGATATGCAGACATATTATGTTTTTGTGAGCTCATGGATGACAAAAATGGAATCTATCTTGTCAAAGGAGCAACGCATTGATAAGTTTGCAGAAGATCTTTCTAACCGCTGCAATGTCTTCATCCAGGTGTGCAGTGTTTTAATGTGGTGAAATAACAAATGATGCAGCAAACTGATATTTTGGTGCAAGTTGTTGAACATAAAAAGAGATCACAGAGGTTCTGTGATCATCAATGTGTTATTTTCAATGTGGGAATTCTTCTACAACGTTAAATGCCCAATAGATTCTCTTTTAAGTAAATCTGTAAAAGAGACTTCCATAAGGCATGTGGGGGAAGTGAATCTGAATATTCAGTGGCTAAAATTCTGGATTTCTCTTGACTTAGGAAATCAAGAAGGCTTCATTTCCTCTATAGTAAAGGTTTTTTTTGGTTTTTTTTTTTTTCATTCTGAGTCAGATGAGGTACATAAGTTGGACTGAACTAGTGTCTAATTTAGTTTTATTTAGCACGGTGCATACTTCCAGTAAAGGTTTTGTGTTGTTTCATTGTGCTTTACCTAGTGATGGTACTTTGCAAGAATCTTGCTACGTTCCGAGGCAGCTGGTTTTCTTTTGGCCTACTAACAGCATGTAGTCTTAATGTAAGATGCATCTTATTTCTGAATTTATTTTTTGCTAGTTTTGATATGTAGCTATCTGCCTGACAGAAATCTGCTGAGAATAGGTGTGTGATAGAAGCATGATCCTGAGTCTTCCGCATATAAAAACATACATGTAATAGGATCTGTGGTTTCTATATTAGAAGTATTTGCAGTGGACTTAATTTGCTACAGAGCAAAAGCTACTTGAGTTTCCTAGACCACGTGCTATCTCTTCCTAGTCTCTTTTTTTTTTTAATTGTTATTTCTTTTTCTTTGAAATAAGTTGAATAACACTTTTTTTTTCATGCTGTATGTAATCAACATTGTATTTAAAAGTTTAGCATACATTGATTTAGAAATGGTTGCTTTTTATTGTGGGATGGACAGTTCTATTTAGATGGTATTTACACAGTTCTGTACTGTGAGTCTCTTTGTTCCACAGAATCTGGAAATTTTAGCTTAGTTTTGTGATAGGCTGGTTTTTAGGGGCATGGGAGTTGTTTGGTGGGTTGGTTTACAATAGATCTGAAATTATTAGACCTTTTAGGCTTTGCGATTAATTAATTCACTGATCTATGTTTGATTTGAATGACTCTAGAAGAGATTAATGATCAGCTGACCTAATGACTTATAGGCAGTTTCATAATGTCTGCTCAATAAAAAGGTTTCATTCAGCTTTGGGATCTCAGACTTGATTATTAGGTGGAGTCGTAGATTTCCTAGTGTGAAGAGGAAAAAATTCATTCTGTCATGTGTGGAAGAAAACAGAACTTATTTGATTGACATGTGAAAAAATGCCGCTTTTTTTCCTTTACTCATTTTATTTTTAGGGTTTTCTTTATGCATACAGTCTTAGCACCATCATTAAAACTACAATGAATCTCTACATGTCAATGCAAAAACCTATGACCAAAACCTCAGTGAAAGCTCTCTGCAGACTTGTAGAACTTCTGAAGGTAGGTCACTGGATGAAAGTTGTTTATTTCATGTAGACCTTTACAGGGAACACTGACCAAACATCACATTAACATGTCTCTTACCACGACCCCCCCCCCCCCCCCCAAAAAAAAACCCAAAACAAACAAAAAACCAAAAACAAAAAAAAAAAACCAAAAAAACCAACCAAACCAAAAAAACAGCTTAGTGGTTTTTGCATGACTTTTTGTTCAAGACTGGATTTGGTTAGAGAAAGGAGATTTGGGAGGCTACAACTCATTTATTCAACTTCTAAATGCCTGCCTTAGTTGGTATCACAAAATGATTGAGGTTGGAAGAGACCTCTGGAGGTCATCTGGTCCATCCTCCCCCTGCTCAGGCATGGCCACCTAGAGCCGGCTGCTCAGGACTGTGTCCAAATCAGTTTTTAATATCTTCAGAGATGAAAAATCCACAGCCTCCGTGGGCAATCAGCCTGTGCCAGCGCTTGGTCACCCTCACAGTAAGAAAATGTTTCCAAACGTTCAGAGGCACCTTCCTGTGTTTCAGTTTGTGCCAATTGCCTCATGTCCTGTCACTGGGTATCTCTGAAAAGAGCCTTTGCATCCTCCCTTCAGGTAAGGTGTCATTGATAAGACACCTGCCCCCAGGCTGCCTCTTCTCCAGGCTGAACAGTCCCAGTTCTCTCAGCCTTTCCTCATGTGTGAGATGCTCCAGTCCCTTAATCATCTTTGTGGCCCTTGGCTGGGCTCTCTCCAGTATGTTTATGTTTGTCTTGTACTGAGTAGCCCAGAAGTGGACATAGTACTCAGTGTCACTTTACTAGTGCTGAGTAGAGGGGAAGGGTCACATCCCTCAACCTGCCAGCAATAGTTTGTCTAATGCAGCCAAAGATATCATCAGCCTTCTTTGTGGCAAAGGCATGTTGCTGACTTAAGTTCAACTTGGTGTCCATCAGGACCCCTAGGTCCTTTTCTGCCAAGCTGCTTACCAGCTGGATGACTCCCAGTATATATTGGTGTATGGGCTTGTTCCTCCCCAGGTGAAGGACCTTGCGCTTCTGATACTTTTTCCAGAAGGAAAGTTCTCTGAGAACTTCAGAAAGCAATGTGGAGCAGAGCTAGATTATTTTTAAAAAAACAACCAACAAAACTTACATCACAGTTTTGAAACTCTTTTACACTCCTGAATTATTTGATTTTTTTCTCAGTTTCTAAGGGTTGATTGCAACAGCTACTAACAGCACATTACAAAGTGGAAAGAGTTTGTATTTGCTGTGTGGATGAGTCTACCAGCATAAAGCCAAATTTTAAAGACAGCGATTTTGTTAACTACGTGAACTGTTGTGTTTTGGCATTGACTTTAGGCAATAGAACACATGTTTTATCGAAGAAGTATGGTTGTAGCAGATTCTGTGACGCACATTGCTCAACATCTACAATATCAGGCTCTTCACGCTATTTCTGTAGCCAAGGTATGTAATCCAAGTTCTAGTAATCTTCCTAGCTAAGTGTTTAAAAAAAATCTTCATTTTAAATTAAAGCATTTTTTTTACTTCTGTAAAATCCGTAGTGTTGCTCTGTCATAATTGACAGATATATAAGCTTTCCAGTAGGTCAGGGCTTTGCCCTAGAAACTGTGCATCATAGATAGTTTTGACTAAGAATGGGTTCTGTCTTCCTCTAAACTGCTACATCCCTTGTCGTGTTCCTCTTGTGTTCTTTTTAGTTTTTATTTCTAGTGATTTTCGTGAACTGACCTTTCTGATGCACATTCTTAAAGCAATCTGTTAAATCTGTTACGGGTCTAAGCAAACAGGCTGTTACTTATTGAAATCTGCGTGGCAAAATAGCAGAGGTTAATACATGATGTCTGACAGGAGTCTAACACAGGCATGAAATCACTCTTTTGCTGTGGGGTAAAATGGCTTCTGATGGTGAGACACTAATACCTGCGTATTATATATTTCTATAAAGCAAAATGTGTAGTAAACTGATCTTGTTATCAGATCTTGAATTTCTGATTTCAGGGCAAATGGGGAAATGACACTTTCAGTATACCTGTTCTGATGTATTAGTGACTGTTTCATCCTTTCATCCCATTCAGTAGCATCATTACAAAGGTGGTATACTGTTGATACCAGTGCAGCTATTAAATTTTCCTTTAATTTTTTTTTTTTTATTTTGGCCATGTTCACATAAATGGATTACCATTTTAACAGTAGGCTTTTGTATGTTGGAAGCTTGTTTGATATGTTTGAAATTTGGCTGTAATCTTAATTTATATATCTGGCATCTCCATGTTTTCTTGCGTAAGAAAAAAAAAACAAACTTTTTCTAAAAAGCTGAGATGTAAGTATATATCAGGAGTAGCACGAACTGAAGAAGTTTTAAGCTTCAAAGCTATTACAAACAAACAGTTCATATATATGTAGATATATGTAGATATATGTTCACATATATGCAGGTAGCTTTCATAACCTTTTTGACTGATATCTGTAATTACATTGCAGTTTATTTCTAAATGCATAGAAGTATGCTGAGACGTGTGTATTGAGTGGATGTCAAAGAAAACACATTTGTGAACAATTTTTGATATTTTAACTACTGCTTAGAAAATACGTGAGAGGCAAAAATACGTCAGAAGCAAATGCTGGTAAATAGAGTTAATTAGCACTAATATTTTTTATATGTTCCACTTTGTTTCTAAGGGGTGTAAGGTCTAAGGCCTATACCTGATGTAGCTTGATCTTGTTGCCAACAGCAGGTAGTCACTGATTAAAAAAGTAATTTAAAAAATTAAATTACATGTACCTTAGAACTAAAATTGACATGCAGTCAGATGCAGCTTGCACAGTATTTGTATACTGTATGACCTGACCCATGTTTACACTGAACTGCACATATTCCAAGTGTATAGATAGGTAATACCACTGAACTGACAAAGTGAATCTGGATTCAGTTAGCTCTTCACAAAACATAATTTGTTTGCAGAAATACTCAATTTATGACAAGTCCATAAGCTTTGGAAAGAAGAGGTAAGCTATTACTTTTGGGCTTAGGTAACTTCTCTGAATTTCTGTGTCTTTCTGTCATCAAGAAAAGAGTCATTTCTGATAAAAAGTACAGTGAGCAGCGCCTGGATGTCCTCTCTGCTTTGGTGTTGGCTGAGAACACGCTCAACGGGCCAAGTACAAAACAGAGGCGACTAATTGTTTCCCTTGCTCTGAGTGTGGGAACACAAATGGTAAGTGCCATGATTGTTCCAGACCTTTACTTGTTTGGTGTAGTATCTTATAAAAAAATATAATCTTGTCCTTTTTTCTTTTTTTTTTCTTGCACAGAAAACTTTTAAAGATGAAGAGCTCATTCCCCTTCAGTTAGTTCTGAAAAAACTAGACTTGATCAGTGAACTTACAGAGCGGTAAGCAGTGGCATGTGATATATAGAAGGCAGTGTAGTCTTCACTGTGCAAATAGCAAAATCTAGTAGCTGCATGCTGTTGTGATTTTTGCATGTATTGTAGACCAGGGATGGACAGAAGGAATTCTAGAGCTAAGCTTCAAGCTGACTGGTCTTTGGGCAAGTCATGTTTTACCTAACTGTTGCCAATTAGTTAATCCGTTTCTCTGGTTTAGAAATTCTGTCACTTTCTTGGATGAGCTGGCTTTATGTTAAGCTGAAGTCTTCCTCTTAACCCAAACCTAAAAGTTATGAATTAATACCAGTCTGTTTGGGAGATCAGGTTGTCAGTTCACATGTGACACCATGTTTTACTGCTGCTGTAGTTTCAAGTTACATAATGCTGACCATCAGAAAGGCAGGTGAACATCTGGGTTCCGTGCATACTTCATGGAGAGAGGCAAACGCCCTCAGTGGATGACTAATGGGATAAATCCCTGGTATAAGAAGGGTACACAGGTTGTAACAGGAGAGGGCTGTTTCTCTTTTTTTGACTTAGAGGAGTAAATTAGAGTATATGTTTGACCTCTAGGCTACTAATTGCATGCAGTAAGAAAATAGTTATTCAGAATTTTGCTATAATGTAAGGTTTAATTCTTTCAGAGACTGAGTAAACCTTTTTTTCTAAAGCAAGTACCTTTAATTTATAAATAGCCTAGTGGAAAACCAGAAGAGAAAAAAATCTTTAATAAAAATAACTTTATTTTGAAGGACAATGCATCTGGAACATTAAAGGAACTTAGGCTTGAAAAGCAACTGTCATTAGTTTAAACACACTAACATAAGTATCACTGTGTTTAGAATTGGAAGAAGAAGCCATTCTTCTATGTCTAATAAGTAATCTTGTATTCTAGAGTTCGAACGCAATGTGACTGTTGTTTCTTATACTGGCATCGAGCAATCTTTCCAATCTATTTAGATGATGTGTATGAAAATGCAGTTGATTCTGCTAGACTGCATGTAAGTAATAATGTCTATAACTTAGTTCAACAAGCCACTGCAGTGGGAGGGATTCAGAGGAGGAGAAGATAAAGCTTGGACTGAAACTCTTAAGGGGAAAAAAACTCAAAAAAACCTCACAAAAGTAAAACCCAGGCAAGAGTTACTACCAAGGCAGAACTATCTTCTCAATCTAGAGGATATAAAAGCAATCTTTGTTCTAAATCTAATTAAAGTGTATCTGTTAAATTGCTCTAAAAATCTCAGGTTGCTGTTGTTAAATCTGAATCTCTATGTGTCTGTATCTTTGTTCCTCTCTTCATTCATTCCGATTTGAAATGAACACCTTTTGCTAGACTTGAACATGAAAAGCCTTTGTTCCGCATTGTGGTTATGTATTTCTAACGCACGTATCACTGCTTTCAGTGATGATGTGTGGGACAGTTACCCTGTAGTTTTTCCACTCCCCATGTCTCCTCCCCTCTTTGAAGTATCAAGTATTTGCTGCAGAAGTGAATCACGCTTTGGCATGCTAATCTGATAAAAATAATCTATTCCAGTATTGTGCATGCCATGGTCAATTACAGTACTAAAATGATTATAGTGTAAATAATTTCAGATGAAATAGCTAATAATTATGACCTTTGAGTAAAAAGATCAGTAGCAACTAAATGCTTCAAATGAACGCATTAAGGACGAGAAACTTCAGTAGGGTTTATGAAGTCTGTTTTTAGCAAAAGTGGGAAGACTAGCGATTTTGATTTTGTTTTTTGAACATCATTTGAGATGCTGTTGACATCTCTGTCAATCTGTTGGTTAAGCATAACAATTTGGTTTTTTTCAGTATATGTTTAGTGCACTACGGGACTGTGTACCTGCTATGATGCATGCAAGACACTTGGAATCTTATGAGGTGCTTCTGGAATGCTATGACAAAGAAAGCATGCAAGTGCTTAATGAGGTATTTTGTTGTGAATGGAAATCAAAGGCTTGGAATATCTTTTAGGCCAGCATCTATTGTACCAATCCTGATATAACCTATAAAAAAACCAGAGATGTTTGAGATTGATGTGAAGTATTTTAATAAATAGGAAAGTGTTCACTGATTTATTTTTGTTATTTAAGAACTGTTGTTAATGATATCTGTGTTGGCTGGGAACATGAAAATACTGTGCTCCAAATTACATAAGTTGTCAAAACCTCAGCTACAGATTTGACTATACAGACAGAAGAATGCTTTTTGTCAGATTACTGTCTGCTTTTATGAATGCCTGAAATAAGTACTACTGTTCTTAGTATGTATGCATGGCTTCTAGTAGTGAAGGCTCTGTAATTGTAGGTGGCCTCTTTAGTAAATCATTACCTAGAATTATGAAGGATGTTTGACACAGAGAAGATGTGAATTCAGATTTCCCAAGTCCTAGGTTTTAACCTTTGAACTACTATTTTTGTTTGACTAGTTTGAAACTAAACATTACATATTCTGCAGAAAATCAGGCCAGGTGACTTATTGCAAGACTCTTCCTCACTGAATTAGATTTTTATTTTCTAGGTGGAAAGCCCTAAGCCTAGTTCCCCTTAGGATAGAAGTGAGAATACTTAAGATTAAATTTTGTTAAACTCCTACATGGAAGTTTGTCATGTATAGAATGGCATTAGGTGGCTAAACCTTTACCTTTTCTGAGCTGTTCAGCTTTTTCTTACTATTGTATGTTAGAACAAAAACACAGGAATTAAGTATCCTTCTGATTTCCAAGTGTTGATTCACTTTGCTTTGGCGGTGCCACACAAGTCAAATCTGTCTTCATGAGTTTAGTCAATCTTTTATGTATCTCTGGGGAGGTATTCTAGCTCTGCTAACAGAGCATTTTAACTGAACACTGAATGTGACCTCTTTTTTTTC
Organism: Chlamydotis macqueenii; assembly: GCF_036417535.1. Taxonomy (NCBI): domain Eukaryota; kingdom Metazoa; phylum Chordata; class Aves; order Otidiformes; family Otididae; genus Chlamydotis; species Chlamydotis macqueenii. The sequence goes on along the minus strand of NC_141556.1, from coordinate 61,041,880 downwards.
CCCTAACTTCCTCAAATAGCACTTGCTGGACAAGTTATGTAAAGAGATAGAAAAGGACCTGCGCTTATCAGTTCATACACACCTAAAGCTGGATGACAGAAACCCCTTCAGAGTTGGTATGAAGGATCTAGCTCACTTCTTCTTTCTGAACCCAATACGTTTTTTCAATCGATTTATTGACATAAAAGGTGAGGAGTTACACATTTTCTTCATTCCATTACTTTCATCTCTGTTACACTTTGGCTTGGTTTATCTTTTAACTTTTTTTCCCACACTTCCCTAGTTAAATAGGTAGTATTATTTTAGTTCATCCTTTTATGTGTTTACAGCTTATGTAACTCACTATTTGGACAAGACCTTCTACAACTTAACAACTGTAGCTCTTCATGACTGGGCCACCTACAGTGAAATGAGAAACCTGGCAACTCAACGCTATGGTTTAAGTATGACTGAAGCACATCTTCCCAGCCAGACTCTAGAACAGGTACAGTGCCCACAGGATAGGAGTATCGTTTGTTCCATTACACTGTCATTCTAGCTAGCTATTCAAAGGACCGAGTCTTGAAAAACATATCCAAGAGTAGAGGACTGTTTGGAAAAGAGCCCTTTAATTGCTCATTGACTTCTGAGACAGGATCTTTATCTGCCTTTGGAGATAACACTGATACCAGTTAATTTCATGTTGGACTTGTGGAGTATCATTCATTTTTTTAACGTAAGATTTAATAAAAAGAAATTGGGTATACACAATCTGATAATGTTTTCTTGAAAGGTCAGTATCAGCAATTTGGCAAGCAACACGTGTCGAATACAACTGTCACAAGTCTGGAATGACCTTTGAATGGCAGGTCTCTTCCCTGGTTTATTGCTTGCTTCCCGACAGGTTCTACTTAGTGATTATCAAGAGAAACTGTTTCACAGGCTGAGCATTGAGGACTTTGGGACATCAGTGCTTAGCTTAATAGAATGAGGGAGAGCCTCCTAGAAACTGCTACGCATGGTTACGTATAGAGTAAAGTAGTAGTTTCAAGTTAATTGTGAAGACGTTCACTGTTACAGGGTCAATGCAAAAGAAGTACAACTTGCATATTTCTGAAGCCTTTCCCTCCAGAGTTTCAATACCTTGGATATTTTTGACAGTTAGCTTCTTTCTCTCATTGAGGTTAGCACACTGGTTAAAACCATTAGAAGTACAACCTCTTTTTTTTCCCCCATTGTTCGTGATGGCTGTCTTCTGAAGTTTAAAGAGGGCATAGAACTAAGAACTCTAGCTGCTTCTTGGTACAAAAGTGCTGTGGATTAGGTTCTGTTTCTGGTTTTGGCTTTCTATTGGCAATGTTTGACCATCACATTGTAATAAAGAATTAAATCATTTCATAAGATTAGTTTCATAACATTTGTTCTGGTATGAGCTTTCCTTCAAAACAAAGACACCCTACACTCCATTCCCCCCAGCCCAGGCAAGATCCTGATAAAATCCTTGGCACAACGGGAAATAGAGTGTATAAGTTAAATGTCATCCTCTCTATGCACAATGATTCCAAAGAGACTCCTTCAAGCAAAACAACTGTAAAACTTTTATTATAAATACAAAACTTCAGTCTTCTAGACAGGCTGGGCAAAATGATATAAAAAAGTAGCTAGTTACTTATGTCCCTATAGAAATCTGTGTGTCTATAGAAATCTCTAAGGCAAAATTCCATTTTCTAGAATCTTGAGAACAGCCAAATCTCAAATTTTTTTTTTTTAATTGAGGCTTGTGGAGTAGACTGGAGAAATCCTTACTTCCGGGGAAGCTGGGAGGGAAAAAAAAAAAAGCAGACAGAGGTGTAACTTTTAAAATGTCAGCTGAGATTCTTTTTTCTCCTCTAAGCGTTATCTTACAGGCACTAAACAAAAATTACGAGTCTTCATTTTGCAAAGCGAAAACACTGCTTTCTAAAATGCTTTCAAATAACTACAAAAATGGCATTTGCACACCTTAATGGTTAGACATTAGACTACATGTCAGTAGTTCTTGAATTTTTATCAGAATAATTCTCATAGATAATATTGTTTCAGGGTCTGGATGTTCTGGAAATCATGAGAAATATTCATGTTTTTGTGTCCCGCTACCTCTACAACCTGAATAATCAGGTAAGGTATATCCTATGCTCTTTCCTGGATTTGGCTCTAATTTGAAGGGATTGAGGAGTGCAGAGTAGTATACGTGTAAGAAATACTCAAGCTGAACATATGTAATAGCAACCTGTAAAATAGCTATTGTTGCTCTAGAAGAACATACTTTGGGATGCTCTAGATAGGTCTCAGAGAATGTTCTCTAGGTATATTTTGAGTACAGTGTGCCAGTAAGATCACTCAATGTCAAATATTCTACTGCAGGTAGGAGAAGGCAGCAAGGACAATTGGCTCCTATAGAAGTAGTATATGTGATTTTTCAACTTGAAAAAAAGAATTTTAGAAAATCAGTTACTAGAGAGAAGCAGCAGTGAATGACATGTAGAATGTGTACATGGAACAACCCTTCATGGTTCCTCACAGTGTGAGAATGAGGAACCCACTACGAAAATGAGCGGCTTCCTTAAAGAAAAGGCAGTACTTTTTTTCACAGCATATAATTTAGTAGTGGAACTCATTGCCATGGTACATAGTGGGGACAAAGGTATTAACAGGTGCTGAGAATTTAGACCAATTAATGTAGGAGATGGGGTGCAACCATCCACCTTGGAACTGTTTCATCTCATCTTTGCAGAAACTGGAAGAGCCTATCAGATAAACTTTATTGTATGCATGCTGTATTTTCTTGAGTCTTTCCCTAACCACCAGTTATTAGCTGCTCTCAGAAATAGGATATGGGCTGCCTAGATTGAGAACTTATCACAGAGTCAATTTTGGGTAAATAACTTTTTTTCCTCCCCATTGTCTCCCAGATCTTCATTGAAAAAACAAGTAATAACAAACACTTGAACACCATCAATATCCGACACATTGCTAATTCTATTCGAACTCATGGAACAGGAATCATGAACACGACAGTAAGTATTTCTTGCGCTGTTAGATTTTTTTTTTAACTGTGCACCAAAGTCTCCAAAGTCTTACATCTCCTAATGGTTTATTTGGTTTTATTTCCAGTTTTAATAATGCAATAATAATGTTCTTTGTATATTAATAGAACAAATCAGTTCTTGGACATAACACAGATCCATATCAGAAAAACTCTCGGGAGTTACTCAACTTCCAGTTGTTACATAAAAGTTAATAAAGAGATCTAAAACCACATCAGATAAGATACAGATGTTCTCGTGGGACTCTGAATTTCAATAAAGATAAATAATACTTACTAAACTAGCATAGTAGAATATTTTGATTTCTAAGTTACCTGCATAGAGATTAGCATGCTCTAAGTTTCTGCATGTTGACACTTAGCTGCAGCCAAAGTCTACTAATGCAAATTTTGAAGAAATGCAATGTTAACTTTTAAAGTTCATCTTGTAATTGTTAAGCTTAAGAAAATTCAGATTTTCAGTTTGTGAAATGAAAGCTACAGATCTCTGATAATTTCTTTGAAGACTGATTTTTTTTTTTTTTTTACTGCAACAGTTGTAATGATATTTGTAATGTAGGTGGTCATTTTAACTAGCCAAAGGCGTTTACCTCTTTGCAAGGTAAATGGGGGCGCTTCCTGCGCCTTGCCTACTGCAGCAGGAATTTATCATTGTGGTTCTCAGGTTTGGGCACAGTGCCAAAGATATTTTCAGGTTGGTGCTTTCCAGCCTCCTGCTTTAACTTCTTTCTACCTGTTTGCTGCTTTCTTTTTCCCATTCTTCTGGTCCCTCTCCCCTGTGGGGACCTCAGTAACAACAACAACAACAACAACAAAAAAAAAAAAATGCTGTTACTCACATTATTTCCTGATGATGTAGATTTATTAACTTCTGATTGTGAGCCAAGTTGTTTATGCAGACATGAGAAGTAATTAAGATGCATAGGGTGGAAGTGTGCTTCTGCCTTATGGGGGAATGTTTTAGAAAACTTTGAGGAAGTGAAGTTTTGTCAGGAGGTTATGCAGACTCCACAGTTTGACTGAGGAAGTTGAGCTTTTCTGGCCTTCTCAACTTGAAATGTTTGTGCTGCTTAAAAAGACAGTTACAGGATATTCCAGCCATAAACTAGTTGCTGTGTAGGGCAGGTCATCAAACTGAAATAGCTAACTTTGTCCCTCGGTACCTCTGTCCTTCCTGGAAGAGAGTAGGCCTTCCAGGAGAAGGATTTTCTTTGTTATTCCCTGCTTATCTTCTTAATTTCTCTGGTTTAAAAGAATAAATTGAAGTAAACTCAGTAGAAGCTTCTATATAAATGCAAGTTACTCAGGAATCTTCTGAAACTGAGTTGCTAGATATGCTTGCTTGTTACACACTGTGCTGACTTTCTTGATTTGACTTTTTTTTTTGTTTAGGTAAACTTCACTTACCAATTTTTGAGGAAAAAGTTTTATATTTTTAGCCAGTTCATGTATGATGAACATATCAAATCCAGACTTATCAAAGACATCAGATTCTTCAGGGAAGTCAAGGATCAAAATGATCACAAGGTATAGTAATTTTTGAAGGACTGAGAATAACTTGACTGAAGTGGCTAAAAGGAGTGCTACTTTAGTAGAAGGTGCAGCAAACCGTAACGTTCCTATTATTTAAATGTGTCTCTCCAGACAAAGTGACAGCTTTTGTCCTAGCAAAACGCAGTGTTACAAGTATCTATATTCAGGATGGCTTTGTTTCATTCTGGCTGCTCTGTAAACGTGGGATTGGATAAAATCATTCTCTCAGTGACCTGACAACCTTGATGGAGTCATAGTCTACTGGAGATTCTAAACTTCTGGTCCAAATCATGCTTAACAGTTGCTGTCATTTTTGAATAATGAGATTATTAAAATTGAATCCAAAATGATGTGAACATGTAGCACTTATTCCAGTATGCCAAGATTTGGGGACTACAGTGTCATTTTCCATGCTGGAAAGTTGCTTTCTTAAAAATGCAGAAGGCAATTTATTTAGTATAATAAACTGCCAATTTCTTTGTGTGTCAAGTGCTTATTTCTTTTAGGATCACTTTCTTGTTCACAGTAACACTTCTATTTCACTTGTCAGCTTGCAGAAGTGATTTAGCCAAATGACTTTACAAACTAATATAGACAGGCAGATACAGAATTTCTTTTAGAAAAAAAATGAAGCTGTAGATGTGAGGTAGGAATATATTGCAAATAGAATTGTATTAACATGGTGAAAAAGTTGTTTGTTTGTTGTTTTTTTTTTTGAGGATAGGTAATTATTCTTACAAATATTTCTAAAATATTTTTTCTAGTATCCCTTTGAAAGAGCAGATAAATTCAACCGTGGCATCAGAAAACTTGGAGTAACCCCGGATGGCCAGAGCTATCTTGACCAGTTCAGACAACTCATAAGTCAAATTGGTATGAAATGCTAAGACAGTGTTATAAATGTTATTAAATGGAAGAGATCTTCACAGTTTAGTAACTGAACTTTTAGCTCAGACTAAAACTCGATGTAACTCCAGTCAGATGGAAAGGACTTCTCCCGTACCCCATGTGAAATAAAAACTCTTCTCTATGCAGAAATGGCCATTGCATGTCTTGATCTAAAATAATATGGCTACAGCTTGCATAGATACCTGTTCTCTTTTAAGTTCTTAGTTTCTTTGTGCTACGGAGCTGACTTTTATCCAGATTGAGTGTATTTCCCGGTAAAAAAATAATACTCTTAAGTTCATGTACTTCAGAAAATGGCCATATATGCAGCTGAAGTAAGTTTGAGTGATGCATGACATTACAATGGTATTTTCAGCCGTTGGTGCTGTAGATGTGCAGGACTGATCTGAACCTGCAAGTGTTTAATGTGCTCAGTGGAAAGAGTTTGTACTGTTTAACCCTTATGCTGTCATGAAAGTGAACACAACTTTGCTAGATGATGTGTGTGTGTGTTTTATTTCTCTATGTGGACTTCAAATTTAAATAATTCCTACAGAAGCTACCACCTTAGGCCCCCCTCTACTAAACAAAACCACGACATTATTTAAATAATTATAAATTACTTCCTTGGTTTTTTTTTCTTGTTTTTAAAGGCAACGCTATGGGTTATGTACGAATGATAAGATCTGGAGGACTCCACTGCTGTAGTAGTGCAATTAGGTACTTCCACAAATACTTCATTTTTCTCTTTGCCCCTTCTCATTCCTTTGCTCCCTATTCATGCTGATATTTCCTAGGTTCTTACCCGTCTTCCATAAATTTTAAAAACGGCCCATTTTTATGCCTTCATTAAAGTGGAATTATGAAAAACAGTGCTGGAAATCAGAACTGTACAATCATTGCCATAAACCACTAAAAATCAAACAAATTATATGGAAAAATGCTGCAAAAGAGTTAATAGACTGTACATGTAAGTCATTAATTCTTGATGTTAATCACTTCAAGGGTGTATTAAGGAAAAATAGTTCAAGCCTTGAGGAACTTGGAAAAAACATTTCTTTGATACTTAGTTCTATGTAGATGATTATCTGTGTTTATATAAGGTTATTAAAACACTGACTTTTAAATACAAAGAAATAGTTGGATTTCTTGCAAATAATAGTAAACTTAGAGTTATCAGGGGCAGCAAGTGCTAGAGAGAGGATATGGTAGCTTGGTAAAAGCAGAAGTACAAATAATGTTCTATGTATTTAAAAATTAGTTTCATAGTACCTGGATGAGAATGTTGTGTTAGATATGATAGGACTTCAAGTAAGTAGTTTTAGCCTAGAAGACTAAATTAACTTAATTATAAATTATGGTAGATGCTTCAATGTAGATGATTGAGCATAATCCTAACAAACAGTGAGTTTACAGGTTTGTTCCTGATCTGGAAGATATTGTTAACTTTGAAGAGCTGGTTAAAGAAGAAGGACTCTCGGAAGAAACGCAAAAAGCAGCAAGGTACCCTGACATCATGCTGTTGAGGTCTGGGGCAGGAGTGGGATAAGAGAATTGTAATGTTAGAGTTATAAATGCAGCTATTAGTTGTCTGCAAATATGTGTGTGTAAAAAGTGTGTGTGTAAAAAGTTCAACTGACTTTATGTGAGGATACTTGCCTCTTCTTACAAGCAGAGAAAATAGAAGCAGTTGTTTTAAAATTGTCAAGTGGCATTTCTACTAATAGACTGTTAGAACCTGGTTTCTCGATAAAATCTTTGTGGTTTAAAGGCTAGCAAGCTTTCCTCACCGTGTGTCTGACATCTGCTTTTAGAATGACCAGGGCCTTAGGGGAAAAAAAATGCAAGTATTCTGTATTAATAGGCCTTTTTTGAGAAAATTAAATAGTGAAACATGATTCAAGATGGCTGTAGAGGTTGGTATCTTGAACACTCTGGTCTGAATACTGGATTGTAGGTGTAGCCAAAGGGTGAAGAGAGGGTTGTACCCCAAGGGGTGAGTAAGCTGAGAAACTTCTAGCAGAAATCAGGTCACACATTGCTTATCCTTTACAGGCAGTTGGACTCTGTCCTCAGTGACCTCACACGTAACTTTGCAGAAGGAACGGAGTACTTCAAAATGCTTGTGGATGTATTTGCTCCTGAATTCCGCAGTCCAAAGAATATGCATTTGCGGAACTTCTATATAATTGTTCCCCCACTGGTTAGTATTTGCATCGTGTGTACTCGTACTTCTTTTAAACAAATGTATCGGATCAGGTTTATGTTTAAATATTTTGTATTAGGCTGTTGACTACCATATTCATGTTTCTTCCCTGATTATGAGTGGGATTGTTTTGATTGTGGCTTTGTTGATAGTTGTCTAAAGCCCCGTTTTTCTTTATTCGCATCAGTTCGCGTACTAGCACTCAAAAGGTAACTTTAAAGACTTTTCCTATTTGAATCAAATTTGTAGAAGCCAAGTCGAAAGAGGAGGAATTGGAACAGTTAAGGGTGAAGGGAATTTAAAACCATATTCTTCAGCTTTCTCATGTGTGTGCTCTTTCCCCCTCATGTTTAGGTATCTTTAGACTCTTAATGTCATGTTCTGATGCAGTAAAATTGGGGCCCTCCTCGTTGCAATTGGACTTGCTTTTGCTAATGAGTTTTGTTTAGAAAGAGTCCAGCTGAACTGAGGTGATGCACACTTGAGCGGAGCATTGTGGGCATTTGGAAGCAGTTCAGTTTGAAGGCCTAAATTATCTAAAAGGATTCATATGTAACAACCCATTTTAGAAACTAACTTTGGAGTGCTGATGAGCCATAAACTTTTAAGACTGTGAGAGAGCAGGCACGTAATGGTGATAGAAGTGAGGGAAGATAAAGGCTCATGACAAATACTTTTCTTTTTCCTTCCCATTTTTGGAGGTTTTTTTCTGATAAATACAGTTTCAGGAATATACCATTCATTTTTGTTTTAAAAAGGCATTTTGGTGCCTTTAAACTTGAAGTAGGTTTTTAACAACTGCTTGAAGTACACAAATTTCCATGTCTCCAGTAGTTATTGCATACAGACATATACCCATTGCTCGATATTACTACCTGGATCAACATCATCATAAATGGAACACTGAAATCTTTTTACAGTTTTCTAAATAGAGTGGAATAACACACTAACTTTAAAACACTAATATCTTTAAGCTTTCTAGGAAGCTGGGCTTTCTTAATTATTCTTGCTTACGTGTTTACCTCTAGTAATCACCAAGAGAATGTGAAGTAATAAAGTCTGACAAGAACAGCAAAGATGAAGATGTGCCTTTGGTTTTTTACTTATGCATATGCAGGTGTTTTCCAAAGCTTAACTTACTTTCTTCCCCAAAAGCCTAGAAAAAGGACAAGCTTTCATACAAAAATGCCTAATGATGGGAGACACATCTAGCATAGTTTGAGGCATGGAATTATATTCATAGCTAACAGCATACATATGAATATTTTTTTAAAATTTGTGAGTCTCTTGATGATTCCAATACAGCTTTTTCACTCTTTCAGACCCTCAATTTTGTAGAGCATTCAATCAGTTGCAAGGAGAAATTGAATAAGAAGAACAAAAGTGGAGCAGCTTTCACTGATGATGGTTTTGCCATGGGTAAGTTTCAGCATGTTGACTATCCTTCGGGCAAGCCAACATAGTGGATATTTGCAAGAAGAGTTGGTTTTGGGGTTTTTTTTTTTATATTTTGTGTGTTCCCATAGTTAAAAATTCCATAATTTAAATTTGGGTTGTCTTGGCTTCAGCACAATGAATTTGAGGGCTATTGTTTTGTTCAGAATCTCCTAAGCATGGAATAGTTGAGTGTGGGAGCAGACAATTTTGTTGTATATTGGTGCTCCCCAGTTTCTTTCAAAGCTCATGGATCTCAGCGGATGAGAAGGTATGCAAGTCTTTGGGTAAGTTACGAGGTTTTCAAAAATTGAATCTTGTTGTTTATTATGATTTTTCCATTAGATTTAATTGTAAATTAATTGCAATTTAAATTTTAATTATGTGGGAATTATCAGCTTGGGCTGATCTGTTAAAGACATGCATAAAATGTTTTACCAATTACATGTTGACTTTGGTACGTGGTTTGTTAATGACTATAGGTGTGGCTTACATCCTGAAGCTTTTGGATCAGTACCAGGAGTTCGATTCTCTACACTGGTTCCAGTCCATTAGAGAGAAGTACGTGAAGGAAATAAGAGCAGTGGCTAAACAGCAGAATGTTCAGTCCACTAATCAAGATGAAAAACTGCTACAAACTATGAACCTGACTCACAAGCGACTGGAAGTTTGTTTACAGGTATAGATCTGGTTATCTGTTCTGTGTCAAGTTCTGCACTTAGCCATCACAATTCAGATATCTGTTTGCTGATGGAGCTTATCAAGAGGAAAAAACATAGAGCATTGTCTGCAGCAACAATGGAAAAAGAGTATGAAGACTTGAGGTGTATGATCTGAAGGGGATGACATAAATGTTTGTAATATTTGAGTGAGTCAGGAGCTTGACCTGGTTGACTGGAAGTCTTTGTCCTATGGCGTTTGAAATCAAATGCAACTGAAACCGAAATGCTTAAAGAAGAGAGAATAAGTTTTTGGTTAAACCTAATTTTCAGCCTCAGTGGATTAGTGACAGATTTATTGCACTGATGCTGTCCTTAAATTATCCTTTAAAGTTTTTGCTGACACTTGCTTTGTAGAATCCATGTAAACAAAATATGAATGGAGAAAGACTTTTCAAAAGCATTTAAGCGATTTAGATATTTAAATCTAGTTATCTTAGATGCTTCTGAGAAATCCTGTTTATATCTGTCTGCAAACTCAATCTTGTGATACACTGACATTCCTCTTCTGTATCTTTTCCCTTAGGAATTTGAACTCCTTTATTTCTCACTGAGTAGTGCAAGAATTTTTTTCAGAGCAGATAAAACTGCAGCAGAAGAAAACCAGGAAAAGAAAGAAAAAGAAGGTGAGTGAATACTATGCATAGAACATTTTGACTCATGAGAGAGAGAGTGCCTTAGTAGGTAAAGTGCCTTTTTCTTTTTTTTTTCCATAGCTGCTTTCTTGCTAGTGAGTTCATTCAATATTCCAGAAAGAGTTTTATGGGGTTGAGGGTGACTGAGGAGTCAAGAACAGCTCACAGAGGCCTTCTTTGGAGTGGGTGAATTTCAAGCTGGGCTTCTGGGGGAAGAAGAAAAAAAAAAACCACAAAAAAAACCCCCCAAACAACAAAGTCCAAAAAATCTAGAACAGGGAGGGTTGCATACTGGCAGTAATATTAAATTCAGTAACTTCAGCATCATATTTACCCTTTGAATATAATTCAGTGGCAGACCAACACGTACCGTAAATATCTGAAAGTCACGTACAGTGTCTGCATCATCTGCCTACATCAGTTTAAAAACAGCTGTTATTTCACACCAGCTAAGGTTGTGCAGAAAATGTTGTCATTGTCAAAACTGGTAATCGAGAGGGTAAGATCTTAATTTGTGGTATGGTCTCTTGACAAGGTAACATGGCTATTTCGCGTTTTATATTCATGCTTATTTATTCTCCCTCATGAATTCTGGAAGATTCTCTTGTGTATGGGAAAATTCTTTTCAGAGAAATGAGACTGCTCCTAAGGATTAAGTTATAGAAGTGCAGCTCAGTCCTAAGTTACTTAGAAAGTTAGGTAGCAGCATATTAAAAACTTTCCACTCTAGGTCTGACAGAGACACAAGTGACCTGTGAGATTACACTCACTGAGCCAAAGATCAGTTTTCTTCTGCACTAGGCAAACAGTTCACAAAGAAAGAATTCTTCTAGCATGAATTTATATTTGATCATATTCAGTGAAGTTGCTCAAGTAATTGTTCAACACAAAAAAAAAAAACCCAAACCTACAAGCATTGTGCTGAGTAAGAACAGACATATTACCCTAGCTTCTTTACAAGAGCATTCTGTAGAACAGCAGTTAGTTAATGATATTTCAGGTTAAATGTGAACTGAACATATATCACAGCAGTGATCTGAAGAATGTGTTTTGTGGTGAGAAAAGCTTGAAATGCATACCAGGGTGAAAGGCTTTGAACATGGTCTTCGCCTTCTGCCGTAATATTTGGATTTGGACTCTGCAAAATGTGTGAGCCTGTATATGTAATCTCTACACGAGCTCTGCTCAGTGAGGAAACCTTTCACCTCCTTCATGCTGCAAAGTCAGGTTGTATATGCTGACCATGGTCTACTCTATAAGTGTGTTATGACATCAGCATAATATATATGCTAAGACTTTGTTTTTACTGCCTTGAATAAAATGTGAAACGTTATCCATGTCTTTATTTTTTTTATCTTTGCAGAAGAGTCTGTTAAAGCAAGCAATGGAGATATTTCCAACTCTGCGCCTGCGGATCCTGTTGTGAAATGATATGGCTGGTATGGGTGACGATTACTTGCTCGAATAATTAATGTTCTTGTTGTTATCAGTAATGCTCTGTAGGGCCAAAAGCTCTAGATTTGATTTACTTGCTCTGTTAAACCCAAGAGAAAATGTACAATAGTATACTAGCATCCAGTGAGGCTAGGTGTGTGTTTGTCTGTATTTCCAGTAGAAACTCTTGTTTTCCAGGAGTTTACATTATTTACAGCACTTTATTTAGATTTAAAATAATGATATAAAATGTTGACCTTGGAGGTAGTTGTTTTAAAGTACAGATTAAAAAAAATCTTACTAATTTTTAGATGCATTCTTGCATCTCTAACATAGCATTTAAATAACAAAAAACAAAAAAAAACCTACCAAACTCAGGCCATTGTTCTAAGATTTGAATTGGTGCATCTCTTCAACCAGGGAAAAAACAAAATGAAGCAAGATACTGTGTGTATCTGTTGTCCAAAAAATTATTCAGACCCGTTTTCATGAAGTCCTGTTATATTTAATGCAGTCACAGATTACACTGTAGGTGTAGCAGTGTCTGTTGTGAATGTCTGTTAAAGCTATTAACACAAAATGGAAATCCTTCTTAAGGTTTTATTCCACAAACCCTTATTATTACTGTAGATAATATTTGCGCTATGGGAACTTAGGATCCTGTCAGGCATTTATTTCCCCCCCGCTGTTTTTCCCCCCATATCAAAGAATGGGAAAGCTAGAAAAGTTAACGTAATAAATTTACTTCTCATTTCATGCCGAAGGTCTGATTTGCACCTACAGAAGTAAGGAAATCCAGAGCCAAGAGAGAACCACAATCAGCTCTTCCTTTTATGACCAGACACTGTGTGATGGGTGTCTGCAACTATTAAGTGATCTTACACTTCATGAATATGTTGTGCCTAATTGCAAGTTTCAGCCTCAATTCTGTGTTTCCTAGCCTTTGTAGGTCTGTCGTACCGTCTGTGTTGTTCATACAGTCTTACATGCCTGATTATTAACAATAATTGCACTGCAGGCTTCAGAAGCTGCTGAACACTGTGAGAACTCTGTATAAATGTAACATCCACAAGTAGAGGTTCTAGATCGTGCAAGAGTTACTCAAATTCCTAACTGAAGTAGCTAGACTTAGCTTAAAAGTAAATGCCACTTTCATTATAAGATACAGTTGTGTTTTAATCTCCCAGAACATGAAACACTTCTAGGTCCTACTAACTAGAATAAACTACTCTAGTCAGTGCAGTGGAGAATTACTTTTGGGGGGATTTTTGGCACTCCTAACTGTACTTTTAGACCATACTTGCCAGCTTCTTTCATCTCTTCTAATTACAAAAAAGACAATGTTTTAATGGTTCAAATTGTTCCACCCACCCCTGGGTCACTGGTTAAGACAGTTCCTGACGGACTTTGATTTGCCCTTTCCTGCCAGTCACTTCAACACTCAGAAAGCTAGGACAAATGTTTTGTTGCAACTGGAAAAACCAGACTGATATTGAAAGTCCTTTTGTTGGTTCTGAAAACACGACACAGAAGCTTCATGGACTGTTTAAATCAGCTGGGCTCATTAAAGCTTTTATTTTTAATTAATTAGAACTGCAAGAGACTGCCCTAAAAAAATGCTGCATTACTTGATTTATATTTTTGCTTTTTTATTTCGATACAGGTTTGGTTTTTTTTTTCATATTTTGTGTACTTTTTTTTGACCAAATTGTGCCCGCACTGAACATTCAGTAGCGCTGCTGAGATCAGCGTTCCTGCTGCTGCTAATTTCCATACTGTTGCAATTGCAGTGTACATATTTCCCTATTCCGATCTCATCTGAAGTCATGGAAGTTCTTGGCTTAGAGTGGCCAAGCACAACATTTTTTCTTCTTCCACAGAAACTGCAGAATCACGTAGAGATGGTGTTTGTTTCCCTCAGGATGGAGTTGCTAGGTAGCTATGGACTGTCCAGACATTACCTGTGCTCTAATAATATCTGCACTTGTATTTCCCCTTCTCCCTTTTTTTCTTTGTTTTTTTTTTTTTTTGAAAGACACTGTCTCCGATAGGTAATACTTTGCAGTTGAACATTTCCTAATGTATGGTGGTTACCAAATTCATGTGGTTCTGGTGATGGGAATTCTACAGAAAAGACATAAGCCTATTTTTATAGAACCCTGTTTAATCTGGGAGAGCTGAATGTATACTGTATGTGGCAAAAATATATACATACACACAGATATGTACAGTGGTAATATAGAGCTATTCTTGCTAATACAGGATTGTAGTTTATATTTACAGAAATTTTCTTTTGTCATGTAGCAGCATATACATGCAGAAAACTTTTGTCATCTGAAATACAAGGTGGGTCCTGTGTTTGGATGTCACATGCTCCTCTGGCAGTGAGGGTAACATTAAATCCTTTTTTTCCCCCCTACAAGGATCTGGAAGGGGTGCAAAATTCTTGCTGTGGTGCTACTACTATTTTCATTGCTTTTGCCCTCCTGTTCCGATCATAGGAACAAAATGGACCCTAACTGGTTGTCTGGAGACGATGGGGCTGAAACAAAAAAATCCCCCAAACTAAACCGAATGTGCTCACTCAAAATTCCCAGAAGCGGTAAGAGGAAAGTAAGGATGACTAGTTTGCTGCAGGGACATGAAACAGATCTCTGGTGGTTTTTCCATCAAGTTGGGGGCAGAACAGGCTCAAGGCTGGTCTCTCTCTCTGAGCAGGCAGCTGCTGCCACTGCCCTCCTGTGCTTAGCCTTGTGACAAGGCCACTTCAGGTTTGAGTGGTAGCAGCAGCTCTTCCAGAGGTCTGGCAGCCTGCTTCTCTTACGGTGCTGTGCCCTTTCCTGCCAGAAGCTCTGGGGCTGCCTTGCCCTTCCTCCTTGCACCACCGTTGTGAGGGGGAGCACAGCACAGCTGCCGCATCACGAGGTCAAAAGGTGTTTGCACCAATGGGTGAGAAGTGATGGCCCCAGCAGCACCCAACTGGTGTTTGCTTCATGGGGAAGGGACCTGCTGCTGCTGAAGGGTAGAGCCTGGAGGGCCTAATGTGGTCTGTAATCGGAAGTAAATTTGGGTTTTCATCTGATGTCCATCAACAACAGCTGTTTTCAGCTTCTCAGGTACAAAGGACCAAATGTAACACTTAATGTTTCCTAACTCATTGTACAAAAGGGTATTTTGTTACTTCGCTCTTTGGTTTGTGAGTAGAGAACATGATGTACATAAAACTGTGTTAATAAATGTAATTTTGAGAACCTCATTCGCAGTGTCTTCAATAACCAGTTCAGCAGGTCTTAATATTTTTAATAAGACAGCTTCAGCTTTTATTTATGAAGAAGTTTGTGTCAGTTACTAACAAATAGTTCCATGGTTCTTTTAAACATTTAACAACCAGCTACATTGAATTTATTCCATGTCAAACACTTGCAAACTGGGATCTTTCAAATGCTGTAGCACAGGTTCTGCTTACAGAAAAATCTAGTTACCTAGTAAGTGACTGAGAAGAGTTAAATTAAGTCTGAGGAATTTCAGCCATTTGGTCCAGTTATCTTAATACAATCTATGCCACAGATCACACACCCCCCTTCCCCACACCAACTACTGTTTTATTTTTGTTTGTCTCTGCAAAGTACAGTTTCTCATGTTTTCAGGTTAAACTGGAGGGGGAAAAAAAAATCTAAAGTTATTAGCCAAATATATATATATATGTCTAATTTCAGGAATGTACTATGAGACTAGTCAATACATCATAGCCTTATAATCTAGCATTTATTGCTCAGTTTCTTAAAACCAAAGATTGCTGGTAGACTCTGCTGTTGTATGTCACCATAATGTTAAAAATACAAACAATTCTTATTATAAAAGTACTTATTTATCCTACAATTATAATTTCTGGCAGCTTAACTTTTAAGAAACCTAACCACAGAAAAACTGCACACAACTGACATGCCACATTTGTTCACTACTTCTGATGTTTGCATATCAGTGGTATTTAGAATAAGAAATCAAGGAGGTTCATTATGTCCATTATTTAATTACAGAATGTGTGAGTGTGGTTCCCATGAACGTAAGAGTAGGCACTTAGATTTGTTTTGTAAGCTTATTGTAGATGCAATATAAAAATAGATTATATTAATAGGAAAAATTTAGTGTTTAACAAATTGTTTTGTAAATAGGCTAGCACAAAAGATAAATCTTGTTACACTTCATCTAGACTAAAATAACTTCATCTGAAAATAAAGTAAATAGTGCATTTTTAACCTTCATTCAGATGCACATAATCATGCAAACTATGAAAATTTACTATGGTACGAAACTGGAGGCCTGATATTTGTTAAAAGGAGATGACAGCTTACAACTTGCAAGAATTTCAGTGGAGTTGTAGGCTGCTCACCATGTAAATCTGAAGAAATGCCATTAACCCTTTGTGGCTGACAGCTGTGCTGCCCTGACTGCCAGCAGCGAGGGGCTAATGCTGAGACATTCCCAGAGATTGTCAGCTTCCCAGACACACCTATACACTACACATTCACAAACGCAAAAAGCCTCAAAGGCCAAGTCCTGCTGCTGCTCCACTGGAAATCCAGAGGGAACTCCACTGCAAAGATGCCATGCTGTCTCTAGCAGGAAGACGGAAGCTGGCCTTGTGTGTGCGCACAGATGATGGAAAACCAGAGATTCTTGCAAAACAATTCCCTGCTTTTCCTGCTCCCGTGCAGGCTGCAGGAAACAACAACAGTTTTTACGCTTCTGATTCCTCCCCTCCTTCATGTACAGTTCCATCCTCTTCTGACTGATCATTCAGAAGCATGAACTTCCCATCATTTGTTAATGGCACAGACTTCATTAGCTGAGCTAATGCTTCTGGGTCCTGAAGAAAAAGAAACAAAACAAACCAACCAAACAAACAAAGTTCAGCAGGCTGCAGCAGTCTTTCAGAGAAGCACAGTTTTCCCAGTGCTACTACTAAAGGTTTTGCAACTTTTTTTTTTTTTTTAAATGACAACATTTAGCCTAAAAGTTGGAAACATAAATAATCTCTTTTGGCTTAGTAAAACCACCCCTTGGGTATGGGGGGAAAAAAAAAAAAAAAAATCATTCTTTTTGAGCCTTTATTTTGCTGTTTTTATCTAGCATTGATAACAAGTACTGAAAAGCAAGAAGAAAAATAACTGACTACAGAAGTTATTTCTATACCATTGTTTATTGCCAGTGACTAAAAGCTCATTCTCCCTAGTTCTGAAATCTTGGCAACAAAAGTGTACAGCAAATATTAATGTATTAGTGTCACATCTTTATACAGATAAATTTATCTGCAATGGTCCAGGTAACTTTGAAAATGAATGACAGTGGAAAAATATTGTGTGCTTTTCCTCCCTAAGGGAGGAAGGCATATGAGTTTCTAGAAGTAAAACAGCAACACATGTGACTTACAGTTCATTCCGAAGGCTTTCTTCGGGGTTTTTTTTGAAAGCTTTGCTCACAGTTTCCTTTCAGACATGAACAACTGGATTTGTATACTTCTGAATTTGATTTAGGGTGGCAAATTTTATCTCAAATCAAGCTACTGCAAAATCAAACTGAATTTATTTTTGTAGGAACTACCCAGGGGCTGTGTTAAATGATGTCTGGAAAACTTTGTCATTAGGGAGAGTGGCAGTTCTTTTTTCTTACACACACCAGAGGCACCTGGACAGTGCAACCAAAAGGAGAATAAGATGCATCACAACACAGACATTGGAAATGAAACAAACTTACCTTCTGTGCCTCAATGATTTCTTTTCCCAAGCTAATGGCATAGCAGATCTGAAGGAAGGAAAAAAAAAAAAAAAGAAAAAAAAAAAGTAAAGGTCAGTTGTGGTTTGGTATTGTGCTTAATTGGGACTAAAATGCACATCAATGCAAACTTAGTCTTAAATACAGGTCTATAAGCAGAGCTCACTTAGGCTGGTAAGTCTTTGTACACAACACAGTTTTATTCACAAAGCTTCATTTCCAAACCTGGGAGATCTTTTCCAGTGCATGTAAAAGAGTTACTGCTTTTTAAGACAAAAATTCTCCAGGACATTCCCTATTTCTAGTAACCTGTTATTATCATATGCAGCAAGCACCCAGTGGTGTTAACACAGTATGGCTGTCTTGTCTTTGACAGCTTTACAGATGTGCATTTCTCAACATAGCTGACACTCATTTTTGTTAGTGCTGGTGCTAGACATACACACACACACTCTCTCTCTTTCCCTGATCTCTTAATGTCGAATTCGCAATAACGTCCTTTCCTCCTTGTACACGCTGCTGCATTATCTATAAACTCGGTCCTTTTAGAGATAAGCCATTAAAGGCTTGCACGTTCAGGCGTGTTTTCCTGGCAAGGAACTGAGCTGCTCTTGCTTCTATAGTGCCATTTCCCAGGTGTGTAAGCCAAGAAGCCCAAGACCTGTTTTCCAAGTATTTTACTAAATGTCAGGCAAACCTTTTCCCCTTCTGTATTGCTCTCAAAAATGTATGCGCTCATGGATTCTTCTCCCAGAGTCTCACTGAGATGAACCACAAAGCCAATCAGTCGCCTGTTTTCCTGATGAGCAGC
This sequence comes from Chlamydotis macqueenii, assembly GCF_036417535.1. Classification (NCBI taxonomy): domain Eukaryota; kingdom Metazoa; phylum Chordata; class Aves; order Otidiformes; family Otididae; genus Chlamydotis; species Chlamydotis macqueenii. The sequence continues at coordinate 61,023,384 of NC_141556.1, read as the reverse complement.
AAACTGTGTCACAGTGGCTAGTTCAAACTGGAAAAGTATAAATAAAAATGTATTTTTTTAACCAGCATATGGGTAGCCTGGTCACAGGTTCACGTGACGGAGTATTCAATCCTGTGTTTGAAAACCAGACTTAAAACAAAAGTTACTTACACTTGTTCGTGTAACTTGGGTTTGAGGATCTATCAACCTGCAATTACGCGAGGGGAAAAAAAAAAAAAAGACAGTAAATTATTTTATAGTGATTCTTAGTAATTTCAAGGTGCTTTAAAATAGCAAGGGAACCACGACAGTAATTTTAGAGATGAGGAAACATATGCACAGAGTCAAATGCTTTATCTGTGATTTCCAGTTGGTCGATGGCAGGGTTCTAGACCCTGACTCAGCTGCCTGACACAGCATCTTTCTGAACCACCGATTTGGAAAGCATCCTGCGTGTGGGGGCTAATACACCAACGTGCATATGGACATAGACATGCTCCAGCTAAAGCGAATGTCTTGTATCAACATATTCTACAGTGACAATACCGACACCAGGACAGCGATGGCTCTCTTGCTGTTACTACATGTAAAGAAAGAGACTTTTCCAATGCTTTTTTTTTTTTTTTTTCCATCTTTATCTTTATGGGGCCTTATAGCCCCACTGCATGCTCTACATTTTGGTAGGACGTTCTTACAACTTAGTCAGGAGGATGATTTATAGATACTACAGGGTAAGAAGAGACATTTTTCTCAGGATCTTGCTCCCTCAAAGGATTTATCTATTGGAAAAACAAAATGAAAAATACTTTGCTAATCACAAGTTACACAAAGAGAACAGAACGTTGCAAGCTGAAGAATTTACAGTACCTCAAGTTCTTGCTGGTGACCATGAGATGGGATTCAGTCATACGGAATATGTTGTGAATGGCACGAGCGGCTAACACTTGTCTCATAGCTTCATAAATCACCTCATTTGTGTCATCTGACTGAACAGCCATAGATCCTAGAAACCGAACTATGAACATCTGCTGCAAGAGTGAATCTGGAAAAGAAAAGGTGTGACTTCCTTCGCTGTGCTACTTCAATTTTCCAGTAGCTGAAGTTACCAATGAAATTATTTTTTTCACTTCGGAAATTCAACAGTAAACCTGTGGGTGGTGACTGCCGGGGTGGTGACTTCCTGCTCGGAGCCAGGCAGGGCTCTGACCCAGTTTTAAATAGTGCTTGAACTGGCAGTGGGTACTGGGGGTGGGAAATTAAAAAAAAGAAAACAAAAACCCCCAAAAAACCCCACCAAAAATCAGTCGCAGATGCTTAGAAGCTTTAAAAGTGTAACTAGTCCCTTATGCCTTATTTGATTAGCTAGCAGAATTCAATTGCCTATCTTATCAGGTGCACATAAACTGTGTACATGAACTAAATGTGATAAATTTGTGATTGTGCACAAGCCCTGGCTTCCATCAAACTAACTCTTATCTTTAAACCTTGCACATTCCTTGCTTTCTTCTATGTTCTTCTGACCTTCCATGCAGCTGGTTCCAGTGAGGTTTTCATTAAATCCGTCCTTGCTCATTGACTGTCACCGTAAGATTCCTATTTACAACTAAGTAGCCGTTATGTGACAAAGCCACCATTTGATCAGGCTCCCTTTATGGCTGGTGGTGAGCAAGGCAAAGCGGGAGGACTCCTGCTGAACGTGACTGCTCAAAGGCCACAACAGGTGTGCCTACATTGCACAAGACACCACAAAGATTGTTAAGCATCAGCTTGAGCTAAGCTTACACAGATCCACCTGTGCAGTCTGAGATGCAGGGCAGTCACTGTACTCTCTTTGGTGTGCTGCAGCGGAGCAGAGCGCTGCTGCTGCCAGTGCGGAGCTGCCTGCTTGTCACAGCTGTCTTAGGCAGCTTGCAACCATCCCACCTTGGGACAGCACATGCAAGCGAGAACGTTCAGACCAGTGGGTCCTGCTTTGGTTCTGAGAGTAGTTTTCTGACAGGGGCTGTTGGTTCCAAACAGAGGCTGTAACTGGCACAGAGGAAAAGAAGAACCAGGAGCTGAGCCCTGCATGTGCTGGTAGAGGAAGGCCAGAACTGCTGACTTTCACTGGCAAGTCACAGCGCGGAGGGAAAGGGGGCAGCGGTAAGAAACTCTCCCTTTGCTGAAAGAGTCACGTTGCTGCTGCTGGCTATATGTTGGGTCTCTGTGAGATTTAGATTGTGGATTTAATAGTACATGTGGGTAAGAAATGGCTACTAAGCAGCCTCAAACTTGAGCAGAATTATAATACAGTCCCATCAAACCTCTTCTAAACAAGTCAACAGCTACTTTTTAAAAAGAAAACAAGAAAAAAAAGAATGAACAACAAAAACAAAGCAAATAAAATCTTTTTGCCTTTAAACATTTGAAATAAACCTAATCTGGAATACAGCTTGGACTGTCAAGGAAAAAGATGTGTGTTTTCACAGGTAGCGATATTTAAAAGACTGGCTTCCGAAACGTAACAACCTTCAACTGCACTACCGGCCTGTTACTGCTGCTCCGTGGTGTTGGGTGCTTTCATGAAGAGACACTGGATAGCTGACAGCTGCATTAGGCCTAATGTCATGACTAATCTTATCTGGAAAAATTAAGCACTGACCTTCCTCCTCATCTTTGCTGCCGTCTTCAGATTCCCCAAATGGGTTTGCACGCCTAGGAAACAAGAATAAAAAACTCTAATTACAGATTCTGGTCACTACACACACATGCTGCAATACCTCATTTTCTCCCCTGGAATCACCCTGTTAAAGTGATCAATCACTGTCTCTGGCCATACCTGCCACCTCTGTTCTGGTCCAGGAATTCTGTGGCAGGCAGTACGATATCAAACTGAATCGGTGTTCCAGGAGCAATGAGTTGCGTGGAGTCTTGAATGCCAGCTGATTCACTGGAAATTATTTTATCATTTTCCGTATTCTTTACGTTCTGGCTAAAGTGAAAATGGAAAAAAATGTCAATCAATGACACCCATCTTTGCTCTGGAAGGGAGACAAGATTATTCAAAAATCCAAAGCGGGACTGAACCACTATACATGACCATAAATAAAGAGTATTTTCCTTTTTACCTGTTACTGAGGACTCTAATAAAATCTTTGGTTTATTTTTTTGGATCTAAAATTATATAGGAATAAAGCAAGCGCTGGTATATTAAACCTGAATGCAGATCAACTCTGGGAGTGGGCTGACTTTCAGCAGTAGGTTGCTGTTTGCCTCCCCGCACTCCAGAGGCCACATTGACAGCCACCTTACCAGTTCAAACAGCAGAGACCTGGACTTCTGTCCGCAGGTGTCAACGGCAACCCTGACATTACCAGGCTTGTCAGAATGTGCTCGCTGAGAAGCGTTACATACCGAGTCCGATTTCTTCCTGCACCTTTTCTCAACGAGACTGAGATGCTAAGTTTCCCACAGCTACAGAAGGTGTAACTACACATCGCTACACGGGACAGTGGGTTTTACTAGCAGCATCCTTCTATTTCTAGAAAGTTTTCTGGCTGCACACAGACGTAAAAGTGACTTGGAGTTTAGTTGTCAATGAAACAGCTGTTTCCTTTGCCCAGTGAAGTAGATGGCAATACTCTTCTATTCAGAAATCTGTAATTGAAGCGAAACAGCTGTAATGTGAATAAAATTGGAAAGAAATTGACTGGCATTCCCCATGGTTATAGGGAATCTTTGGAATCTGTAAGCAATCACAATAAATGGAATAATAAATCATAGTAAAGGCACTGGCCTGAGAGGCAGAAGATCTGGAAAAGGTTTGAAATTCTGAAGTAAATATCTGAGTAAGAATTCACGGTTTTCTGACAAAACTTGCAGAAAAGTCTCTTCATGTTGCAGTCTGTGTGACACAAACTTGCCCTATTTTATTTATCACACTGCCTCTGAAAGCAAGATTTCAGTCCAGCACTGGGCTTGAAAGCCACCTCTGATGATAAAATCTCCCACTGAGAAAGATGCTAGGTTCATGTGGACACAAAGAAACTATACATAAAATATATTTTTTGAATATAAGCACATCCTTATACATAAGTACGTAAGAGCATTATTAACAAGTTTTGAAGGAGCGGAGCTTTATTCACTGACCTGAATGAGCACAAGAGAACAACAGTAATTATTCTGACAGCTGTGTAAGGCATAGCCCTGTGACACAGGAACTATTCTGCAGTATTACCTACAAGTCATACCCTTCCAGCAAAGCACTTACAAATAAAGCATTGTGTTTGTTTCCGAAGAAACAGCAAAATCCCAATGGCAACCGCGAGGAGCTTCAAAGCTGTGATATGGAACAATAAGCACTACCCTCAACACTTAGCATCTCTTACGGCTTTCAAGTAGGAAACATCAGAAATAGAGGAACTTGCTGCAACATAGGCTTGTAAAGCCAGGGTCTAGCCAGGGCTTCCTCTCAGCTACTGTTGCCCTATGAAAAGGGCACGACCGCACACAGTCTCTAGTCTGTGCACGTGAGAACGTTACCTGGGGTGCCGAATTTCGTGTTTTTTCCCAAAGCTGGTAATGGGAGTCACTGCTTGTAGGGCTGTCTGATTTAACTTGATTGCAGCTGCCTACAAAAACAAGGTCGAACAGCTCTTTTACACATGTACTTTAATTGTCGTGTAAAAAACAATGAGAAAGTTGAAAGGAATGGAAGAAAAGATGGAAACAAGCTCCCACCTCTGGATTGTCAGTGAGATAGATCTGTCTGGAGATGTTGTTGATGGCACATATCCACTGGAAGGGAAAAATGAAATTGAACTCTTCAAGCTCACTTGTATAAAAGAATAACAGCTTTAAGAAAGTATTATTACCTCCTCGTATTCTTTCTTGCTTTCTGCTTGAAGGGTTATACCCCTAAAATACAAACATAGTGTATCAGTGCTAAAGGTGGACATCAGGAAACTGTTTGACTCCAGGTCTCATAATAATGTTACCAAGCTTTGTATCTATTAACCATCAAAGGAACAGAAATCATGAATAAGCTGCAGCTGAAGGATACCGCATGTGCTGCTCAGGCAGTTGTGGAGGAGGATGGGAAGGAATATGCTTTTAATTTGGAAACACCCTTCTGGAAACCCAGAAAGGCTTACTAATATAGCAAACATGTTTTACATGAAACAGCATCGGAAAGGGTAGGCATGACTGGCTGTCCTCAAATAAAACCTGTCTCATACGCTTTGCCTGTAGGAGTAGTGATCTGAAAGCAGTATCTTCTGTCTTCGCAGTCTACAGCCATAACAGAGCAGTTGTCCAGGTCCTGAATCAATCCTCCAGCTACTGCTCCCCTTGGCTGACACATCAAGTTGCCACCTTGCGTGAAGAAATACAGTCTTTCCCAAGTTGTAGTCACCAGACCTGTTTTACTAAAGAGAAGACGCAGTGATAAAGACTCAGTACTATTTAGAAATTACTCCAAACATATATGAAACTGCAAACAGATCTTGCTGCTAATCTGAACTTTATGTTCAACCCTGGATTTTTTTTATAAGTCTCTGTTGAGAACTAAAAGCAGCACCTATTCCTAGCAGAGACTAATCCTTAATGAAAGGTGAAGAATTAAACTAATTCCAAACATCCCAAGTCAAAAACATTCTCTGCAGTATCTCCTAGTTAAAGGATAAAATAATTATTGCTATTGAGTAACCGACATGAAATATTAAGCTGGATTTAAAAAAAAAAAAAAAAAAAAAAAAAAAAAAGTATTTTCAAGCTGAAGAGCAGCATGAGCAATTTCAGCATAAAGAATCAAAATTATTAAAAGTATCTTCTGTAAGTAGTATCTCAGAGTCCATCTTCTCCCAAGCTCTGGAGTCCTATTATACTGTAATCCAGCTCTTAGAATGTTAAGACAAATTAATAAATGTCCACTCTCAAAAAAACCCCCAAAACTAGTCAAATAGAAATAAACTGATATTTAATCAATCACATAAACGGGGTCAACTATGTGCCACCAATACGCATAGCTCCTGCGGAACCTGATAGAAGATTTTATTTGGAAAATCTGCAGAGGTAATTCTACGTACGGTATACATTCAAAGTTATGCACTTGCATTGTCCATAAAGCTTTTACTCATGTAAAGGAGGTCATTTATGAAAACATGTACTAACTACAAAATATATGTTTATTTTTGTAAACACTATGATTTCATTAGCCCTAAGAACTGGGAACAACCCAAACCCAGCCCCATCAGCTTCTCAATTTTAGCAATCTGAATGCAGGAAATCATCCCTGCAGGTGAATCCAAGTAAACTTCTGTTTTGAGGAAAACAGTCTCAAACGCCTCTAATTTGGTTTAAGCTTCTAAGACACATTTCCAAAGGTGACAGAGATACTCAGGAGCTGAAAAGTGACTCAGAAGCCTCAAACATCATTACCTGAGGAGTCTTTATGACCTTAAAAAAAAAAAACAAACAACAACCCATAGCAACAAGTCAGCAACTAAACAAACCAGAGTGTAGTAACAGTATTCTTACTTTCTAAGATTAAGGTAGCCAGCCTTCTGGATGAGATTTCTATTGATAGCAGGTGAAGTTACATCAGAATCTGGAGTGTAAACAGATTCATTAAGTGCAATTAAGTCCTGCTGGGATACCCTCATTTTTTCAGCTTCAGCATCCAGCTCTCCCTGTATGCTGGAAAAAAACCAACAAGAAACAACAAAGCCATTATTAGTCAATTTATACCAAGATATAGCTAACATCTGTGAGCTAAAGTGAACAAAAATACCACTTGAGATTATATTGGAGAGCAGCACAAAGATAAAGTTTATTTCTATAATAGACTTTATAGGAAATATAATGTAAGCTACGTGTCCAAGGCTTTCTTTAAGGGCTAGAAAAATCAGTGCTGTTAGGAAAGAATGGAAGGAAGAGGTATACAGTAGGGAACTACTCCCAGAAAATGTCATCTGAGCCTAAAGAGACAAGATGCATATGCTCTGAAGGTATTAGCAATGGTTTAAGGAAAATACGTCTGTCTTTGGCAGGCTGGTAGTAAAAGCGCAGCCAGGATTTCCCCTTGCTCTTTATTTTGAAAGCCCAGCTTGAAGATGTTACTCTCAGTATGTCTCATTCAGTAGCTATACTTTATTTTTCGCAATTTGTACCAAATGTAGTTACCTTCTTTCCCCAAACAGTACAGAGAGATCATGATCAGAATTATGAGATTGTTTCGTAAGACTGAAATGAGCCCAGGAGAAACACTTGCGTGTTGAGAATGAAGAGTTAAGTTGAGAGAGACAGCTTCTAAAAGCAATGCCCTAGTACAGCTGCACAGTTCAAAGTAGGCTTTACTTGGCTTGTGCGGAACTTTGTCTAATTCCTGCAACTGTGTAACACGCACGAATTTCTGCCATGAGACTACCTATTAACTGGTCACATTTTTTCAACAGAAAGTTTTCCATGAATTCAGAACAATACAATAACAAAATCTATAGCTCAAGTCTAATTTTAGTTTTAATTTTTATTTATAATACTGTCTCCTACTTTGGTGTGATTCAAAAAACATCTTTGGTGCAGGTGGGCAAAACAGCTCTTTTTGAACATATCTGTAAAAATCCAGTTTGCTGAAAGTGGTAACTGCGAAGGGGTATCCGAGGGTAAAATTTAACTCAGAATGTAAGTACAGCAATACACTGTAATATACAGCAATATACTGCAGTGCTGAGTATCTCTGTACTCATAATCTTCCTGTAACACACATTTGGTGTAAAGGAGGAAACAGAGCAGCCGTATCACTGGAACAAGCAAGTGAGAGGTCAGAGTCATCATCATATGCCAGTGAAATACCTTCAACATTTTTTTTTTCAGCTCTACTGTCAGAAAATCATTGGGAGCCACTTAATTTTCAGAGGTTCCCACAGACTACTTGACAGTCCCATCACACCAATAAACCGAACTTGTTTCCATCAACGTTAGTAAGTCCACATTTCACCTGCAGACTCTTCTGACCAATACACATCAATGCAACTGGCACAATCAGAAAGCAACTAAAGGCCTGCCATTTTGAAAATGCAATATAATTAATACAACAATTTAAAAACTCCTATTAGATAAACCATATGTAAAAGGGCTTAGATCCCCATGTCAGCTGCAAGCACTATTTTGTGCATCTGTGGACAAGAAAGTAGAAAATGGTTTTAGGCCATCTGTTTGCACCACCCTTCTGTGAACCTGAGGTCTGGCTACGTGTCTGTGAACTGAGGTCCTGAGAGAGCTGGCTAATGTCCCTGCAAGGCTGGTCTGTATCATCTTCAAAAGTTCACTGCAGTCAGGGGAGGTTCCTAATGACTGAAAAAAAGCCCAGTGTCATACCTGCCTTTGAGACAGGCAAGAAAAACAATCTGGGGAACTACAAGCCAGTTAGCCATACCTCAGGCCCAAAGCTAAGGAGCAAATTCACCAGTTATTTCCAAAAACATGAAGGACAAGAAGGCAACTGGGAACAGCCAGCACAGATTTACCAAAGGCAAATCATGCCCGACCATCCCAATTGCCTCCTGCAATGTAATGACTAGCTTGGTGGACAGGAGAAGATCAGTGGCTGCTGTTTCACTTGACTTCAGGAAGACCTTTCACACGGTCTCCCATAGCAACCTTAGAACCAAATTGGTGAAATACAAACTGGAGAAGTCGGCTACAAGATGGGCAAAAAACATGGCTGTACTACTGTTCTCAAAGGGTTGTAATCAGTGAGACAAAGCCCAACTACTACTAATAGTACCCAGCTATTAGTGATGTTCCTCATGGGTCGATATTGAGGCTTGTAGGTTTACAGTCTTATTAATAAGAGCTGGACAACCCATAGGAGCAGATGACACCAAACGGAGAAGACTGATGGACTGATCATAGAATAGTTTGGGTTGGAAGGGACCTTAAAAGGTCATCTAGTCCAACCCCCCTGCAAGGAGCAGAAGAATACTTGTCATTGCATACCTTAGAAAGTCATCTGTATCTGCACCTATGCAATTAGTGACTTTCTCCTTGCTTCCTGCTCAAGTGGTTACATCTTTTGGAGAACATCAGCACATAACACAGGCTGTACACAGCAGGGCCAGAGATCCACGTAGTCCCCTATCCTGTCTCTGACAGTGGCAAAAAGCCTGTGGAAAAGTGCAAGGCAACTACACATGACTCTTCTCCCATTCTCCCCAGTCTTTTGTAGAAATTGGTGATATCCTGCAACAATCTAGAGACACAGTGATGCATTTAAGTCAGCACTAAGCAGTATCCGACTGGCCAAAGAGTCACTCTTGCGTCATGGTGTTAGTCTGTTTCACGTTAGCTTATTTCCAGCTTTTCCATATTTTCAGAAAGCTGAGCCTTCGTAAGCTCGCAACATCACCTCCAAAATGAGACCAGCTGTGTGCCTCCCAACCACCTAGCCAAGTCATATAAGAAGCCAAGTTATAAGACTGAGTAATATCATCATATCTTAACTAAATTAGACCGTATTTTGCAAGTTAGTGCCTTTCAACATGATCATTAAATGTCAGAATAAGAATTATTTAAATTCCATTTTGAAATAAGATGGAATAGTGCTGTCAGTTTTTACATTACCACTACTCCAACGAACCTTTTGATCAGTTATTATTGTTGCACCACAAATTGCTTCCAACAAAACTGCCCTGGCATTTTCACGGTTCCCAAGACTGGATTCCCCCTCCTAACACGTTTCTCTTATCTCCAAGACAGAAAAGAGAGAAAAGCTGGCAATTCTGAAATTACATGCATTTGTGGCAATTAGACGAACGGGTTACTGAGAATATTTTAATGATCTGTCCTCTCTTATGTGTTTTTACACTGTTAGCAATATTCACTGTATAAATGAAAATACTTTTAAATAGGAAGACTAAGTTTCACAATCTGCTGAAATTCTGTAACTACACAATGAGTCCCATCGGCTTGCTGTTCCAAGAAAACAAATCTGACAAATAAAAAGCTTTTAGCTTGATTACCAAGCAGATCTGACTCACTGAGGCCTTGTAATCCCCAGCACTAAAGTAGGAATGGAGTGGCCAGCACGGTTTACAGTGGTTGTGTAATCTTAAGTCATCAAACCATGTCCTGTGTCAGTAATTGCTAAGCTGCAAAGCATCATTCAGAATTTTGCAAGCTTCTCTTTTGTTTTTTTTTTCAAAGAAGTTACACTCCTGTACTAGTTACATTTCACAGAATCACAGAATTATCAAGATTGGAAAAGACCTAAAAGATCATCCAGTCCAACCATCACCAATACTTCTCAGCTAAATCATATCCCTCAACACAACATCCAAACGTTTCTTGAACACCCCCATGGTCGGTGACTCCACCACCTTCCTGGGCAGTGCATTCCAGTGCCTGACTACCCTTTCTGAGAAGTAATATTTCCTAATGTCCAGCCTGAATCTCCCCTGGCGCAGCTTGAAACCATTGCCTCTAGTTCTATCACTGTCTACACGAGAGAAAAGGCCGACCCCTAGCTCACTATAACCTCCCTTCAGGAAGTTATAGAGAGCTAATAAGGTCTCCCCTGAGCCTCCTCTTCTCCAGACTGAACAATCCCAGCTCCCTCAGCCGCTCCTCATAAGGCCTGTGCTTTCAAGCTTTGTGGTACTTTGCTATAGCAGAGTGGTACTTTCAAGCTTTGTTGTGTGACAAGACTTAAAACACAAAAACCGGACTCAACAAACCAACTAAACAGCTTTTTTTTTGCTTCCATTTACTTCTGTGTACTATCCAGAACTCAAATCCATCAGACTTTGGAAAGCAAGAGCTTATTCTATGGTGAGGATCCAATAGCAGTATCTACACCATAAGCAAGGTGCTCTGGCTGATCTAAATAAAGGGCACCGTTTCAAAGGAGTTTAGAATCTGTCCTCCAATCTGAACAAATGCTACGCAGGCTGTGGAGGGTTTTATTTCAGAAGTGAGCGTGAAAAGATATATAAGGAAGTATAGCGGTACAGGAAGTAAAGAATCATTTAGTGAAAGAATCTACTATACAGGGAGATTACTTATAATGCTGTTCTAAAATTAACAAGTATGCATTATTTACAGTGCCACCAGAGTTAGAATAAGCAATGATTTGAATACAGTCCAATATGAAAGGTATGAAGCAACAAAGTGAAGGACTCAGTTTAGTGTTCCAGCTAATTTAAAATAAATGATTGATGGTCTCTCTAATATGATTACATTGGAAATGTAAAGGTTACATTTACAGGGACTTAATTATAAAGAAAACTTCAATCTTCACTACAAGTAGGGAGGCAGGGAGGGGAGGGAAAAGAAATTAGAAAATTAGAAATACAAAAAGTGAGGCAGTTTGTTGAAATAAGGACTTAGACAAAACAGATTGAACTCAGTGCACTGATACAGCCTATACCGGATGCAATGAGTATGTACCCTAGGGCGAGGAGTTTTGTTTGCCTTGTGTAGCTAAAACATGAAAAACTATAAACTTTAAATCCTTATTTGGAAAGTTAATGGGTTATTGTTGCTGTAAAAACAAGTACAAATACCTCTAATTCAGAATGCACTTTAGCTCGATTATATTAATTCTGTTAACCCTTTTCAAGACCAGATTCCATGCCTGGTGTCCATGAACAGACGCAGGGATGTATCTGAACACTTCAGGGTATATAGTTGCTGGCGATACTGTAAAAATACTCTCTGCAGTGCACTGAAGGTATTTTCCTTTACATGTACAAACATACCTCCTTTCTACCTGCTGCCTTAACAAAACATACCCAACAACGCAATGCAAGCATGGAAGGACTCACGAGAAAGAAACAGAGGCACTCTCTGTTACTGAAGCTAACTGCGCTAACGCATCATCTTACCTTTGAACCATGTCTGAAACAGATGACAAGAAGCTGTCCATTCTTTTGGAAAACATCTCTGCTCCTTTTTTAAAAAAGTTGATCTGAAAAATTATAATTAAAGTAAAACAGACACTGGAAGTTATCCTGGCTTTGGCAGACAAATAACATTGTGGGCACTGTGTTAACAGTGATCCCATCATGACTGATACTTTTGGCTGGTGATCAAACACATTGTCAAAACAGCTGCGTTGCCTTTCTCTGTATTTCTCACACAACTTTCCACCCTTTCACACACCCTTTTACACACACACACAAGCTATTGGCAGCTGACAGGTATGTTTCCAACGAACTTGCTAAATGACTGGAATAAGAGAACAGGTAGCCTCCTCCCATACTAGCACCGTGCAGAACTGGGCCTAGTGGTGTTATGAGCAATGTGGGTGGGTGCAATGCCACCGTACCAAAAGGAATGGGGCCCAAATCATCCACTGGTGTGGTGGTCCAGTCTAACCTGGACTACCACCTCCAACCTGGAAATTTTTAAACTGCTATAGCAAAGTCAGGAAAGTGATGAAGTGTAGCTGTGCCCTCGAGGCTTCTCCTTGCAATCAGTTTTATCAACTACAGATTGACCATGGATTTTGTTCTACTGAAGGAGATAAAAAAGCTACTAAGGCCAAAGTGTACATTTTGTGACAGAAGATGAATTCACCTAGCTGGTACGGCTCAGCAGGCATGCAACAGCAGCAAAACACTTGGTGTAGACTTGACCTTGGATTACCTGCTGTGGGGCACACAGTCATCATTAGGACCTACTGGCAACTGTGTGAAACACAGACACTGCTAGTGCGCGTGTGCAATTAATCAGCTCTAAAAAAAAAATAATTAAAATCAGTTAACTACTCCGGGATGAGATGTAAAAGCAAATCCTTAGTTGTCAAGCAATTTATTAGCTATTTCACCCAATTTTACTTGTGATTCCACTTCTTTCCCTAACCTTGGGACGTGAGATTCCTCTTACCTCTAACTCAGATTTCTGCAACCATGTAATTGACCACAGGTTCCCTTTGCAGACAATGGAGAGAAAGCACACGCTCTTAAAGAATGATTCACCTGTTCTATTTCAGAAGCCTGCTTCGGGAGGGAAGAGCTCTAAATTCCACTGATGATAGACTGACATGCCTAGCTTAGATGTTGATGTCAGTTTTCAGTCAAATAAACCCTGTATTAGCCACTGCTTCTTCCAAAAATTCCTTATGGCCTGCTCATTCATTGGAAATGTGACATACAAGACACAGGTTTTGAGTAATTAATAAAGAAAATATATACTTGGGCTGAAGGGTGGTTCACAGTATTTAAGCATCAACTGGCTTCCGGATACTCACTCATTCTCATGACAACCTAAGACTTTCCTGTATAAAGCACTGAGATATGGCACTTTTGCCAGATAAAATACAGGGAAATAAAGTTCTGTTCGGCTTCCAGCAAAGGAAACCAATGGAATTCTTTCACTTCGTATAATTACAACAGAGAAGCAGTGTGAACTGCCATGGTGGGGAAGTGACTGATTTCTCCTTTATTACCTATTTTATATGGGGCACACAATCTGCAGAAGACAGGACAATGCAGATGATAATTCACATTACAATCTCAAACAGAGCACGCATAATTTTTTTGCAATCAATTCTCCTTTTCCCAACGCTTACTTTCATCAATGTTGAAGCCCAATGGACCCTTAAAATGGGTGGCAGTGAGAATCAAGTGCTGTGAGAATACTAGTTTGTTGATCCTCCTGATATCCTGGAGAGTCAGTTTATCAGTATTACTCCCGTATTTTACAGATTTGAGAAATGCTCTATCAAATTGCTGGCAGAATAAAGATTAGAAAGAGGATTTGCCAGCCTTACGCTCAATCCACTTTACTGTTCTGTCCTTCCAGTTCTCTGGTGTATGCTCTGTTCCCTATCGTGTATGTTCCTCATCAGTATGCTGAACATTATGTGCCAGGAAGGGAACTGCTACATAGGAGAGTTTGTGCAGATGGAGTAAACAGTGGAAGTAAATGCTGCTGCACTGATAGCTTAGCTGTGAAAAAAAATTAATCCCAGTCTGATTTTGCACATAAGTGTAGTGGATTTTTTTTTCCGGTCAGTGTCTTTCCTGAGTATCTAAACTTCCAACTGTCTGCCACAAACAAAATCAGTTGTTAGAATCTAGGCAAGCTGAATAAAAGTGTGTCGCCCCCCCCATTATCATTTGTCAGTTCCCCCCAAAAAGTCCAGAGCTACAACGTTTTACTTTTCCCAGGAACATGTCTAAGTGATATAGATGCTTTACTGTCCATACCTGTCCTCGTGTATATCCTAGCATAGGTTCCATCATTGCCACTCTCTTCCTATACTGCAGAGCATTCAGGGCACAGTAATATTGCAGGGATGAAAGGTGCTGCTTTCTTCTTGCATTTGCCACTTCTTTTGCCACTTCCGCTTTAAGCTGAATAACAATTGATAAGAGGTGCATATGGATATATTTACTGACTATTTTCAAGTTAAACAACTCTCATTACAGAACTTCTCCACATTAAAATGAAGGACAAGAAACTAAGAAAGCAAATCAAAAACCCAAAGCAAGTACTACGAGCCCTTCTCTGGCAAGATACTTGAGCATTTGGGGAGCCCCTGTGACTATAAACTACACAGCTACTACAACTAAAATTCTGGATCTGACCTCAGTGCAAGAAATTCATTTGCAGCGGAAGTCACAATGCAAGCCTGCAAGTGCAGAATTCAGAGACGAATAATCCACAATGTGCTATATCACATTCTCTTCCGTAATGCATTTCCTTTAGAAGGACCGTCCTGTGGAACCGATGCACTCTTACGCTAGGGCCAATCACACGCTTTTGGCATACAGGGATATATTTTGGAGTAGCGGTCCAGGGGGCAAAGAAAATAAATGTAAAATAATCCCACCACATTTATGTGTACTGTAAGTAGAACGACAAACCATACAGAGAAAATTAGCAGGAAGGTTGATGCGAAAAAACTGAATGCTTTACAAAGAGCAGACACAAGGCTTCACGACAGTTCACACTGAACTGTACCCAGTGATACAGCATCACCACACCAGCTGTACAACAGTAGGCCTATACAAATCTATTTATAGCCATTCGGATTGCCTCTCTATGAGGAGCTCCCCTGGATCTGAGGGGCTCTACTTCAGCACAATACTTATCACTTGCCTAACTTGGAGAAAACTGGTATTAACTTTGCTGAACTGATGTTTAAAAGCTTTGTGTCTGCTTGGAAATGAAATTACAAGTACTCTTGAGCAACTGTGGATTGAACTGATGAACTCCCCAAAGTTCCTAAGTGAACAATGATGCACACAGAATAGCTGATGAAAACTTTTCCTTTTCCCTTTCACGTTTGTTACCTTCTCATTTTCTTTCCTTTTCGGTAACCTGCTATACTTTGCCATGGACACGTCATGTTCTGTAGACAAGGAATATTATTTTTTTTTAGAAACATGATGTGTGTGTGCGTAGATTAAAAATGTCTTCTGTGATGTAACAGCTGCACACCATTATAAATAAACAAAACAGGGGAACATACCATTGCTAGCAATGCCAAAAAGATCCTTCAATGTGCTTACTTCTGGAAAAGAGAAATCAAATATTCAAAGTAAAATACCATTTATGGTACATTTAATGACTAAGTCACTCCAGTCCTTTCAACCAGAGATACCTACGTTGTGCCTGTCTTGAAAATGATAAACCAGATTAGCTGCTAGACAAATGAATAGGCAGACAGCAAATTAACAGTCAAGTGAGTTTACCTGATTGAGCAAGTTATCACTATGAAAAAGATTCCTTATCTGCCAGTGTAATTACCCAAAGAAGCACTATTGTTATGACACAAGGCCCACCACTACCAATAAAGATTGGTAGTTCTGAACAACTTCCTGACAATGTGATACCGAGAAATCTAAGTCCCAGAAACATACAAACTAAGCCCCTTTCCTACACATGAATCTTCATCAACATGGAACATTTTTTGCCAAATTTCTCTGTGAAAAGAAATATGGATCTAATACACCTGACTGCTGGCTACAATGCTGACATAACGAACACTGGACATGAATTTCTGATGCGGGTAGAAGGAAGAGAAAGTAAACAGGTGACTCAACTTTCAAAAGCGTTGGGCACAAGCTACTCTCAGTGTCCATACCAATGTGTGCTGCAACAGGCAAAACCCTTTTCAAAAAGCTACAGGGAAAGCACATTCACAAGAACAGACGTTATGCAACTGTGAAAAGAATAAAGGGAAATTGTACCATGTCATCATGGTCTCTGATTATTTGTGACAACCTACACATTAATCAGCTTCATAACACCTTTTTCTACTCAGAACACTTCCTCAGGACTCTAATGCAGAAAGACAGAAACTCTTCGCAGGTGTGACTAACTTGTACCTAGAGGTTTCTACAGTATTCGATACATGCACATTAACAAGATCAAACGTAACACAAGAACACAATTAATCTTCCTTGTTTAATTCTATGATGAAATTTCAATATGGCCAGGCCCCTACTAAAAACACTGTTCTACAAATTATGTTAGAGAAAAATGGAGGTTGTGATGGACAGATGGATAGAACAAAAAAGATTCTGACATCCAGAGAAGCTGAAGAGACTTTTAATTTTTTGTCGTGAAGCAGCTAAGGCTTTGGTTACAGGCTTCACTTGCTTTTTCTTTTTATGTCTTCTTTTATGAATGCGGGGGCAGAATGGGAGATTCTGCTCCCGTAAAGATGGGAGCAGAATCACGGTACCAGTGAAGCCATACTAAAGAAGTGGAAAAGCGTTTATAGAAGTAAGATCTTACCATCCAAATATTGCTTTATATTTGACATTACATTATAAACACGACATCCATTGATGTCTTCACAGTTTCAAAGAAGATGCTATAAGGAACCTTAACTAGTCACCATTTTGCTCAAGTTGTTTTGTCTCCCATCAAAATGATGTCTTTAAAAAGTACATAAACAGGACTGAGCTTAGTCAGTTGAAAAGTGGGCTTTTTTGAAAAAAAAAAATAAAATGCTGCAGTAAAAACACATTTCTATTGCAGGAGTAGGTTAGAGTGTCCTTGACCTTCAATATGAACTTATTTTCTTTGAAATTACACCAAATGTTTGCATTATTGCTCTGCTGTTTAAGTAATGAACTTCCAAGTTTGTGCAATCAGGCTACTTGGAACGACCCTTAGATGGCAAGGATTTTAAGTGGATTGATTTGTTAAAAGGGAGGGAATATACCATACTCCGAAGTCTAAAAAGTATTCTCACTTGCATTTTTGAAACAAACCCAGACTTCTGAAGTGGGCTAAATGCTGTTTGCAAGCCAGATTCACTGCTAAATTTTCCTTCTTTAGGACATTATAACATCAATGACTTCAGTAACATTACACTAGCGTAAAAGCGGAGTGACCCAACAAAGAACAAAGCTGTGTATTTTCAAACTTGCACCATATGGTGCATAAAACGTTATACGGTGAACGTGCACTACTTAAGTCTGACTAAAAGCATTCACCTCTCAATGAAATTCTGAGGAAGAAAAAAACAATAACGCCAAAACCTTTTCTGTCAATCATCAAAGAACAAATTATTACATGACACTATGTCTTAGTTCATTATGAAATAAGCAAGAAGAAACACATAAGGAAAATTAAAACCTAAAATAAAACTTACCTGTGAGATCCTTTTCACGAAATTGTATTATTGGTAGAACCATTGTATCTGCAAGCTGTTTTGCCAGTTCAGAATGAAGAATATTGAGCTGAAACACAGAACAGAGGAATGCCCTAAGACACAGTGTAAATAAAAAAAATAAAAATAACAGCACTCTACAGCTGTTGAAGCACACCTGCCATTTGAGCCCAGCAGACAAAAAAAAGGATATTATGTACTCCAATGTACTTCAGTGCTTAAAATACGCTTCTCAAGATACGTGAGATAGATGGGAATTTTCCCCTAAATGCTTAATTCCTGCCTGGTATTTTCCAAGGATCCAAGAACTTTTCCATTCCCACATACTGTACCAGGGCAGTTCACTTGACCATTAATGCTACTGCTTAACCCAACAGGATTTAATCTGTAATTAGCCTTTATTAATGAGTTTTTGTTAGTTTCTACACCACAGGGTTATAGTCCTACCGCCAGAACTAGAAAGAATCTCTTTCCACTCATGAGGGTTACCCAGGACACAACCACAACAGGGGCAAACACAATGAAAGGTCCCATTCAAATATTTTTACCTTCAGAGCAGTTTCCCATTCCTGGTTTTTACAAGTGTTTCTCTAAAATTCAGCACATTGAGACATATTTTAAAGCACTCATGTGATACGCTTTAGGATGAAGGCAAGGCTCTCGTATCAGCAGTGGCATGCTAAGAATATTAGATGAGTTCAGGTAGAGCAACTATCAATCATGCTGCTCGAGCGCCTGATGCTACAAACTAGGAGGGTGCCACACGCTGACATGATATTCTGTCCACTTTCAGAGTTATGCAAGTGAGGATGAAGTCAGTATTTCCCACTAGACAATACGAAACTAAACCAGGACAATTCAATGCTTGCAAACCAGACAACTGAGAAACAGATATAGGGGGTAGCTAACACAGAAAAGGAGGCTGAGAAATTAAGCAAGTTCTTGTGAGGGAAAATGGGACTGACAGAACTGAACAGAGAGGCACTCTGCTTTCTGCTCCCAAATGAGATGGCTCTCTTGTACCTGGGAAGGAGAAAGTTCTTGTTCGGATTTATTCATAGTTTACATAGTCAGGTACAAGACTTGTGACAATAAATGCTCCTTTCAAGTATCCCCTGAGAGAAGACGAGCAGTGGGAGAAGCCTAAGGGAAAAGTTAACCTTTGGGATTCCTCTCACTATACTGTTAGTTACCCATGGGCTCTAAAAATTTTAACTTATTTTTTGCCTCACAACCCTCCTATCTCCTCTCCCAAAAAGTAGACCTCAATACAGCCTTTTGCCTTCTTAATGACAGTTAAAAGTAGACTAACAAGAAGAACAACACTTTTCTGACGGCACAGCCCTGCTCTCAACAGAATGATGAGACAAATGATACTTACGCAATTAGGACCTAGATGCTAAGATTATCTTGAAATGTTATATGGGCAGGTCTAACAAAAGCATTTAGAAAGACTCTCAGTACTCAGCAACAACCTACAGAGAGTAGAAGTGCTCAGCACGTGGAGCTGTAGTCCCTAACCTGCCTTCAGCTGGCACTTCTGCAGCCTCCTCCAGACATCTCTGGATTCTGCGTGATCTCACAGCAACTAAACTGCAACTTCACTAATTCACAGCTGCCCTGCACCCATCCCTGGCAAGTTTCGGCTAAAATTGCTGTATTTAAAGCTTAAAAGCGTAGATCATTTTAAAACAGAATTAAATTAAAAATGGCTCCAGCCTAGATAAAACCTCCTTTTTCAGTCTCTTTTCTAATTCCCCTATTTAGGAAGTTCAGCTTTGCTCTGAGGACAACATCTGGGACGAAGACATAGAAACAATTCTAACCAGTACAAAAGCGTGATATTATACTTCTTTTCCTCCTAATTAAATTATTTTATTAACCCAGGCACAATCTAGCCTTCAGTGGAAAGGCTCAGAATCAAAAGGACAAAGACCAAAAGAAAAACCACCAACATTCTATACTGTAAAAATAAATATTGGCAATTCAAATTACCTCATCCACAACTTTTGAAAAGTAATGAAGGGTGGATATCACTTCTTCATCTCCTTTACCTAAGGCAAAATGCTGAAAACAGAAACACACATTTGGTCTGGAAATCAACAAAGGCGAGTATAAAATAGAACATGTGTTTTACTACAAAAGTTATGAGTGCTCCTACAAAATGCAACAAGTGATAAAACTCAATGGGAAAACAGTAACTCATTAATACATACTCTTTTACCGTGCTGCTCTTGTTTTAAATGACTGGATTTTGGACAACATACAATTAACACTTACATTAATTTTAAGGTCTTAGTCATAAAATAGGAACAAACTAGTTTGCATCTTCATAAATTTATTTATTTATTTATTTTTTTTTTAAGATTCTCAGAAGTGACCTAACTCCCTTGAACATGCTGGGGAATTTTACAGCAGCCTTCATACAGAACCAAGTAAAGTCAATGCCCTAAGCACTTCTGGAAATCACGCTATTTACACAGACCTCTTCGCAAATGCTGAGGCTGAAAAGAAATCAAAGGCGTATGTTGAACTTACCTGCTTTTCATAGGCGAGGAGCTGCTTCGAAAGCTGTTGCGTGGCAAGACACATTTCATTCTATAAATAAAAGTGATATGTTAACAGAAATAGTGAAATTTCTTTAGCTCTCCTGTTACTACTACTTCATTACCAGCTTCTTGACTGAACCTGCAACTACTTACACAAACATTCAGTTCTATGTAAACAACCGGTCCCAAAATACCTGCATAGAGAAGCAGTAATAACAAGTACACTTCGGACCTAACCAACACATAGTTTAACTACTTGTTAGTACTTTTTAAACTACTTTGACGAGAGGTAGGATTTGGGGTTTAGTTTTGGGTTTGGGTCATGTCCCCCCACCACATTCCCCGAAATAACAAAACTAAGACCAACCTCAAACACATAAGCTGTTAGACCAGCACAAGAATGTTCCATACTGGTGCATCATCTTTCCCCAAAATCTACAGCAATAAGGAGAACCAGCAGACATGCCTTTATAGAATGCATTCACACTCAGGGAAGGTACTGATGTAATTACAGTGCTTTAAGTTGATACAGGAGTACAAAACAGCGCATAATTCTGTATTCTCATGGCTAAACCAGCCAGGGAAAGTACACACATCCTTAAGATGTGCTTACGCAAAGCAAGACTTATAGGGAGGTGTAATTTTGCTTGACAGTTGGAAAAAACAAAAAACAACAGACAAGCATTTGGATATGTCAATCTTTACTCAAGGTATTACTAACAATAGTGTACCAGCTCCTCTGCTCCTGATTAGTTAACAATGCCTTTAAACCGGAATAAAAGAAACAGGGGAAGGGGGAAATGGGATCTTAACCCCTGTTAGATCCTTCTCTTCCTCAGTAATGCAGAAAACTAACCACTTTTTATTTAATGTCATTTTAAACCTTAACAAAATCTATTCCTCTCTACAAACACGTAAGGCCATAGAGTTTGTAAAACTCAGAGCACTCTCTGAACTGCTTTAATAGCACCCTTTATGCTGGGGCTGGTGCAGAATGCCATCCAAACTGGGACAGAGTTTGTGTGCTTTCTTGTTCTCCCTTGTTGACCTGAGCACACAGAGCACGGCACAGTTAACTACCTGGGCCAGAGACTCTGAACCACCCTTTACTTTGGCCTGACGCCAGCTCTGACATACTGCATCACAGCCTGCTGCTTCTGCACCACCTTGGCATGCCAGGAAGCAGGGTTAATACGGACAGCCAGGCCCAAAGACTTAACCAGAGTATTAAGTATGCCCAAGCGCTCAGAAAGAACAAAGAGACATAGCCACAGCCTAGGTAATAGCAGCTGTATGTGAACACATGGCAGGAAAAGGCGAGTGAGCTAATTCTGACCAACTTAAAACACTATAGTGATACTACTCACAGGTGGGAGAGCAGAGGCCTTCAAAGGTACAAATAAGGGCTCAGAACTGAGTTAATCTGGGTCCAAACTCAGATCATGTGCTCCCCATGACTATTCACACCTCATGGTGATGGATTATTCCTGGTTTTTGTCTCAGACCAATTAGTAATGAGCTTTACACTTTCATACAATAATAATGCCAAGGATTCATGTAAGATTTGTAGATTGGTTATGTAGACTGTGTAGTTTTTAATGTGAAAAAGCTTTACACAAACACCTGGCATTTAACTGTTTCCCAAGGAAATGGATGGAAAAGGATGTCGTGCTTTACAATAAATTAACACATCTTGTTAAGGCCTCAAGCAAGGATAGGAATGAGCCTTAACTATCTGCCCCCAGGCTGCAAGAACACCTGAGAGGCTTTGCTACCTTCCAAGTGGGAGCTAGCAAGCAATGACCTGATGACAGGAAGGATGAGACTCCTTCTATATGGACTAACGACATTAAAAGGGTTGGTTTGTTTGTTTGTATGCACACAGGTGGAGTCCAAAGATGAATTTAAAATTACAAAAAGAAGCAGGGGTTCTCAGACCTAGGACCTTCTTCCTAAACACAATATCAAAGATAGAGCTGAGTAATAGCTGCAAGAACTGCAAGATCACCAAGTCCTTGTACAGCAACTGTGATGCCATCTGTCAGTTGTACAGTTGGGTCAGGGCGTGAGAAATCTTTTGAAATAAACTGAGTGTCAGAAACATGCCTCTTTCTTACCCTTTTTCCTTCAGTTCACTTATTCCTGCAAAGTCTGCAAGTGTGTGATATGTTCTGAATTTGGAAAATAAATGCTTCTGGCTTAAACTTGCTAACTCTAAAAGAAGCTTCAGAATAATGAGCTGACACCAAAGGCATACTATTCCTTTGTGTTAGCTATCCTCAAAGCTTCTACCAGTTTGGTTTTTAAAGATTACCAGATCCTTAATTTCCTCACCCAATATCCAAATAGTAGCAAAGAGCATCATTACTCATCTGTGTGGGACAGTTTGAGGACAGACAGTGCAAAAAGCTGTGTGGAAGAAGCATCTTCCAGTGATCATCACTCTCCAGAAGCAGCCTCCAGTATGTGACAGGATAATGAGGGAATACATAAACCCTGAGGGTCTCAAAGGCATGTAAGTTAACAACATCATATCAAGCACACAATCAGGTGACAACAGTCACGTACAGACCCCAAGCACACTTTCATGGCATGCTACTCCAGGTACAGAATAATTGATGGAAGGGCCTGACATAAAATTTACTTTGGGATTTTGGGCTGATTTTAGGACAACAGTTCCATACATTGTTGATATCCCATTGATAGCAGCAGGTCACATTTTTCATGTATAGGCTTGGTTCTTTGTGTCAGAACACCACAAACAAACTTGTTACTCAATCCCTGCCCATGTGGAACAGTTAATCTCAGATCCTTCATCCTCCCTCCCAACCTCTGTCAGATTTTGTTCCCATCAGAAGTAGAAAATCGTTCATTATATCACTAGGGAAAAAAAACCCAAAACCCCAACAACCAACACACATGCCCCCCCAAACAGTAGTAAACAAATCAAATTAAGCTGGCAAATTGAAACACAGCCACATTGCATAAGGAATAGGAAGCAAAGTGCTCTGCTGACCTAGTGGTAATACTGCACACTAATCTGGGAAAGTTTGGTTTAATCCTCCTCCTATTTCTTCCTAATCAGCCTTCTCCCCCCATCCCCCAGTACTAATCAGTCTCAGGACTTAAAAGTTATTTGCATTGCTTCAATTGACAGAGCCACTAAACCCAGGCAAATTATTTTAACAGGTTTTAATCCATTTCCAAGACATTTTCCCATGAAATACAGCAACATCCAGTTCTTTTATCCTGAAGTGACTGAAATGAAGTACACCACAGCAAAAGAAAAGCTGTCTACAACCCTGACTGCCTGCTCACATCTCCTCCACATTACTTTGATGTTTCAGAATTCATCAAGCATTGCCAGAGTAGGAGAGATATTGATGAGATAATGTATCAGGCAGAAACCCAATAAAATCCTGAACAGAATATTCTAAATGAAGGCAAAATTAACCAGTACTAGGCCTTGCAAATACAGTAGTTTTCATTAGATGATTTTACATAGCAGGGAAAACATAATTGCAGCACTAATATAGAAAAGTATACTAGAAGGAAAGAAGAAAGGACTGTATGTGAATAGGTGTCAAACAATCAGTTATGATTACAGATGTGCTAATATTTTTTTTCTTTTTTTAACCTTGGCTGGCATGCTAGGGCACGCTCACCCTAGGAAAAGATTTTTATGAAGTTCACTACCACCAGTTCACATAGATAAGATAGTGGAAGTGGTGTCTTGAACCTAGCACTAATCTACCAGAAATCAAAAACCAACAGATTAAAAAACAGTGTTTAATTCTCAAGTTATTTCACTACCTCACCCTGCCTTCACATAAGTCAGCAACAAAATGTCCAACTGTTTTCTAATCTAGTGCCAAAGCAAAGGCATGTGATTTTTCTGGGTTGATTCCACCTTTATTCACCAAGCTGTTCATATCATCAGAAAAGAGAATGATTTTTCTGTAACCTGTTTGCAATAAAATCTCCATGCCATTAACCATTTACCAGCAACACAGTCCATCCCTTTTTAGGGTCTCTTCTTGTATTTTTCCAAAATAAACTCTGAGGACTAATGTATTGAAGCTGTCTAACAGAATCCAGATTTGAGGGCATTTAAAGGATTAAGTTGACCTATAAATTAACTTCTAAAGACAGAGAGCTATTCCAGCATGTCCAATTCCTATCCCAATATGATGAAGCTTTCTGCAAAGCTACTTTTCTACTCCAGCTAAAGCTGGCATTTTTAAAACTCTGCAAGTAACCAGCACACAGAACTGCCGAAGGCTTCTTCATGTAAACAAGTAAGACACTGGTAAAGGTATTTATTCAGGCACCCTGTACGTGCAGAATGACAGGTAATAAAATTTGGCTTACATCTGGGAAAGCTTAATGCCTCATAAACTAAAAAAAATAACAACCCAGGTAGGTGGTTGAAGGAGGAGGTCCATGAGGTAGTTGCAGCCTTCTCATCTTTTCAGAACTAAGGAACACATTTACCTTCAAAACCAGGCACAGCACAGAAAGAACTGGGTCTTGATATAACAGTTTTATGCAGCTCTGTCTACACGTGGATGTCATCTTCCTACCAGATAGAGTTCTCCAGCAATCTAGTAAATGTTACAGTCCTACAGGCTTAGGTTTACATATTAAATAGCTTGGAAATATGAACCCAAGGGTGAGAGAAGCTAAGTATCACCAGGGTGCTCGGGCTGCCCAGCACTTTACAAGATCAGGCTAACATATGGCTTGCCCTGCTGCTGATTCACAGTATGGCGTTCGGTCCTCACAAATGTGAATGGTTCAGCAAACGACCATCTAATAGCTTCAAAAAATAGAAGACACTATTCAAAACTCTGCTGTAAAACAGCAAAAGCAGCTACAGTAGGATGCCTAGTTCAGTAGGGAAAAGAATCTCTTCAGTTTCCTGCAAAACAATTACTATCAGCAGGGCACCCGTACATTCATGCCTCCCTGTAGTACCCAAATCTCCAGATCCTGCTTAGCACAATGTTAAGTTGCTTCCAGGCATGGTGACAATTCCAACTTCACAGGCAGTATTAAAAACAACTCCCATGGCTTTGTAAATACGTTAGTTCTCATGTGATAATGCTCTACTTACTGCTGCTAGCAACATATGGTGAATGTGCCTCAGGAAGCACAGAGGTATATAATGCAAACTTACAATGAATATGGAACAATAATACATACGGTATTTCACAGAAGGCAGTGCTGATAACTGTGATTTATTGCAAGTGTTTGTCTTACCTAATACCCTACTGAAAGTTTACAAAATGTTAACTTAAGCGTTATTGTTTGGGGAAAAAAGCCTTATCGTTTGAAAAGGCAACACAGTTGTTTCCTCACACATGAAAAGAAAAGAAAGCAATTAAAAGAAAAATTGTATCAGTGCTTACTTGTTAGTTTAGCAAAAATTAATTTAAGAATTCTGAACACTTGGGGTTAGCTATGCAACATAATAAATACAAAAATCTATGCATGTTCTAGAGAGCTTGACACCTATCTACTAAGTTACAGCCTAGTGAAGTCAATAGAAAGATGAAATAAGCAGCACTGTTGAAAAATGCAGACATGAGGTGTCATGAATTTGGGGAGAGAAATAAAGCTGGTATAAAGCAATACCTAAAATAGCCCTCCACAGATACGAGTTGTCCTGATACCCATATAATGTGGTACATATAACCCAAGACTACTCCATAATTGCCAGGAGTTTCCTTAAGGGTCTGGACATAAAAAGGCAGTGAGCCCCAGAGGCTGTTACCGCTTTGCCCATGTGACTCTGGCATTACAAGAGAACTGCTCAGAGACAGAGATGCTGAACAGAATTATACTTCACACTTCCCATGCTGTTCTCTCTCTGGTTATATTGATAAAGGCAACAGGGGTTTCTTTTTATTCCTCTTCTGCCATCACTGCTCTTAGTATCTAGATAGATTTGTCAGGGATAATGAGATTAAACCTCTTTCCAATGACAAAATACTACATCTTAATTTCTTCTAACCTGCTTTACTGTTTATCCCTTCTAACAGTCAGTAGAGACACAGCAGTCTCCTGAGTTTCTAAATGGCATTTTGTTTCAAGTGAAGATCCCAGCTGAGTCATTTCTATAGTACAATGAAGAACTGGAGATGATAGTAAAGCTCTGAAAGTGGGAAGTCACGAACATAGACTGGGCACACTTCACTCATACACCATTGCAAGAGCCCCAGCATGCAACTTAAGTAAATGAAATTTTCTAATGGTCCCTGCTTGCTGCATTACATATTGCACATATTACATATAAAATGTTCACAATGACAAACACAACATTCACAGAAATCAGACAGCAGTAATGCCAGATGCATCACCAGTGCTTGCTTGCAAGAAGGAAGAACTAGAAGAACAAACTCTGCAAGGAAGATTTCCTCTATAAGACCACTAACGCACTATCTACGCAAGGGTACCACAGCACAGATGGGAGAACAGCAGGAGGAAGTACAATATGTACTCACATGGATGTGGTTTATTTGGTGAAGAAATATAAAAACGCTTCACTATTTACACACAAGGGCTTGCCAGGTCAACCAAATCTCATTCCTCAAGCAAGGCCCATACGTTTGGTTCCTTTGACTTCTCTTTAATCAGGACATCATACACTGCATCTGCCTTGTAGTAACACAGTCTCTTTTTCACTACAGGCTCCACGTGTGAAATAAGAGTCACCACCCCATCACATCTGGTGTGGGTGCCTAAAGAGGCGAGAGCACTGTCCTGATCCTGCACAACAACCAGGGGCTTGTCACGCACTGCAGGCCTTGCACGCAAAGGCAATCTGCTAGCAATGCATCACCCAGCTGCAGCCTAGTGTTGGGGCCCTTCCACATCAAGTGCCTTCACGTGCGTAGGCAGCGCATCCACTGCAGCACCCTGCAAGGCCTCCACCCTGCAACAGGATGCTGCAGACACCTCCTTCCACTCCTGGGACAAAAGCAGTTTCAAATCACTTCAAAGGACGTCTGCATCATCTACTGAGTGTTGCATCATCTACTGAGTGTATTTATTGGGATGGGCTTCATCCCAAGAATTGCTCTACTGTCATTAGGAAAGTTAAAGGCATGCAAAATGAAGCCCTGCTTGAATACACATTAAGTCTCAAAAGTTAGGTACCCAGTATCTAGCAGAAATCAGTAGCTTAAGGAAAAAAAAGAAAGAAAAAAAAAAAAGAAAAAAGAAAAGGAGTGTTCAAAAAGATTCCTACTTTTCTAAGTGTTTTTAAAAAACCCAGGCAAATACTTCTGTCTTTCTCACATTCTTTTCAAATGCACCAATCCAAGCATTCAGAGCAGCTTCAACTGTCAATTTAGAAACTTGCCATGGCTCTGCACACAAAGCAGTGTTTTGGGACATATATATATGCACATAACCACACGGATAACTAACAGCTTGCAGTTGGTACTAATTGCTACTCCTCTGAGACTTTGCACTGCATCCATTCAGAATCATCAACTGTTGTTATTTGATCACAGGCTACAGTGGCTTGCATTAATTGAAAATCTGAGTTTTCACCACAAGATACTACAAACTTCTAGGAAACTTCTCCAGAAAATCTTGAAAATATGGTTGAGACAGACTTGGCAAACTTTAAAGTTCAGAATGTAGTTAGGAAGAAAATAAGATTTACATTTTTAAAACCGTCCTAACTGTTTTGAGGGGGCATAAACTCTGATTTTTCAATACTGTCAACTAGTACAACCCACTGCTCTTTGTCTGACTGCCATGACTGCGATTCCAGCCATTTTTATGGCTGTGCAAACACAACTTGTGTCATTGCTTCAAAGTAGGTCAGTAACTGTAATTCCTATTTTACAGATAAGGAAATCAGAGCAGGGGATGACAATGACTTTGCAAAGACAAAATTTAAGTCAGGAAAATAAAAAAGGCAAATTCAGAACGTGGCTTTTCACTACTCTCAATTTTACACTCTACTAAATCTCATTCCCTCTCAAAATTAAAAGGGTTGGTAGCACATCCTGATACGCCGTTACTGAGGCCCAGACAATGCATCTCTTAACAATGCATCAGCAAGTTGATTTTCTCTCAAGTTGTGATTAGGCAACAAAGAAATATTACACATAGATTTTTCTTAACTGTTCATTCATGTTTAGTGGGCAATTCAGCATTACACTTCTCTTTCTATGGTAACTGCAATCACAAAAGTTTTGCACTAAGGTGTATGCCTCTCAAAACCTGAGGGTGAGTCCAGTTAGAAACCATGTCTTCCTTCGAAATATTCAGCAGCAGTTCCTTCAGAGGATATATTGATACTTGCAAAGCTGAGTAAAACTAGTCAGAAATCAATGTTAGGCTATAAAAACACTAACATTCTCTTGGGAATTAACCACTATATATGGCTGAATTAATTACTTCCATTAATTTTTCTTTAAAAACCAGAATTTTTCCCCAATTGTAGTGTGTTTTGAGGTCTCATGCAAAAATATCAAGACTCTTAAAAGTGTATATAGAATAAAAAAACCACAAACAGTTTCAGTTTTCTTTTCCACTTACATAATTAATACGATCTACTTATGCTTTCTTGTTACTGCAATGTCACTTTTTTGCCACTACTGGATCCTGAGAACACAAACCCAAACTGAAGTCACAACACACAGTGATTCTCAAGGAATTAAATGGCAGAAGCAGCAACACCAAGAACACTAAATGTTGAGCCAATCTCCTTGGTAAAGCCCCTAACACTGGCCACTAAACCTGAATTTTCCTAAATCAATGGTAGTGTAGAATGCTCTCCTCCACATCCTCACCAAACTTGACTTTAAACAACTGCTGTGCACCTCTCATCTCAAAATGGCATCAAACATCTGACGAGGTCTTTCAAGGAACACATCCAATATTCACAACTGACTGAGTATTTAGATCAAACTAAAGCCAGAAGCGTGCAGGAAGAAAGTGGCCAAGGAGTGCTAGGAAAACGAAGTAGACTCAGTAGTACTGCGAAGTACAGATGGGTAAATGCGCTGAGACAGTGAGAAGAAAGAGGAAATGTCATAACTGTGGGGCAACAGAAATGGAGAAGGCTAAAAATCAAGATGTAAAGGAAGAGGCAAACAAAAGCAGACAAAGCATTTTTTCATGAACCACAGGCCAGAGTAACCGCTTCCTAAAATGTCATCCTAAAAAGGCATCAACGGGGCAAAGGGACATGTAGTCCACAAACTGGCCACTTAGTAATCAAGCCATATTTATCCTCTGATTTCCTTCTTTCACCTATTTCAATCCTACCTGCTCTTTGATTTCAGATTTCTACCATCCAATGTGCCCACACTCTTGCTGCTCTTAAAGTTCAGTGACTCTACGCAAACACCCATCACTGATGGGTGCTTTCAGTGCTGATTTCATGTCACCTCTCCAGCCTCTGGCTATCTGCCATAGTGTTTTCTAAGTATCTGAGCTGTGCTCTAAGCCTCTGCATTTGCACAGGATCCAGGATATGAAAGCTTTGAAGCTCCCCAAAGCTGGACTTTCCAGGTGTAGGTAACTAGATCCTGGGCAGACAGTTCCTTCTTCCAGGTCATACTATCAGCCACCCAAAACAGCAATCTCACCAAACTGACACACACTTGCAGTAGTTTTATAGCTGAACTAATTCATGATAACGTAAGAATAAGGCACTCAGGCTTCCTCTACATTAAAAATACCTCCATCCTCTTCATCTCTCTGTGTCCTCTGATTTATTGGTTTAAGAATAGAAAAATTGTTGTTTCTAAGGAACTCAGGTATCTAACCTACATAAATACTTGCAAGAGTTTCATGAGATACTGTCTATGTCTTTAAAGACCTAGATATGGTATTTTGAAATATCTAGCTTTATGCACATGGGAGTCCTAGCTCCATGGAAAATTACTGAGGTTTATAATAATATTTTCCAATATGGATATGATCTACCTTACAAATTTTACTTTCAAAGGCATTTAGTCATCTAGGTCATGTAAGTACTTCAGAAAGTGTTTTTTTTCTTCTGCTCCTGCTCCCACATTTTTCACACTGACTACTCTAGGTACTCAACTTCAGTATGACTCAAAGTGCACATTCTCTCTGTAATCAATGGACATAGATGGTTCTTTCCAAACGATGAGTAACAGCATCTTAGATGCCTGAAGTCAGCGTGAATACCTATCTGTGTATTGTGTCTACATTTAGGCAAGCAATTTTGTCAAGGTTGGGCTTCCAATGTACCATAAGGCAATGACATACCACAATTTTTCTTTTATTAATTGTTTAGAGACAGACAAAGCAGGCAAGATTTTTTTCATGCATACGACTTCTGAACATCAAGGCATGAAGGGGCTGAGATATCAGATGGAAAACACCCATGACTCCTCCTAAACCACATGAGATGCAGGTACTTGGAAACGTTAATGTAAATAACAGCACCATAATAGCAATTTATCTTCTAGTTCATGTAAATAACAGCACCATAATAGCAATTTATCTTCTACTGCACACTGAACAAAAGAAACAGAAAAGTACCTGAGCACCGTAGACTCGTTGCATTGCCTGAAGCAGCTGGTTTGTATATTCAGTAAGGGTTCCTGCATCTTCTTCAAATACACTGAGCAAAGATCGAGTCTTCGATAAAAAGAAAAAAGCAAATGGTTTCAGTTACAAGTGAAAACATTAAGAAGAATCATAAGTGACTGTAAACAAATGGTAGCAAAAAATACAAATCATTCAGAAATAATATGCCTTTAACTGTGCATGATTCTGTTTATTCAGAATCTCAAAACATGTAGAAATTACCCCATCTATATTAGGGACAGGTAAACAGAGGCATAAGAAAGTGAAGTGATAAGATGCTATGGCCAAATCCTGACTCCCATTCCCTTGCTCTGACTAACACACATGCCTTCCAACATAACCAGGAATGTAAAAAATCCTGAATATCTGCCTGCTGACTACAGTAATCCAAACCACGTTAAGGAGACTGGGTCAAACACCACTGCTTGCTCACCTTACTTCTCTAATGTCAGGCTGCATTAAAAGCACCCCTTTCCATGAGATAATTTACAAGAGTATTATTCCCTCTCAACTGTCTCGAGCAACTCTTAAAGGGCCACTGCCAGAACTAGCTGACGTAATCGGACCAAACAACTGAGTGTTCATCTACAAAAACAGGCAGAGAAGTATACACCCACTCAGAGATACTCCGTACTTTCTCCATTCTGCTAGCTCATCCTTGTCACCAAACGGGGAGAAAAAGAGCATAATGATTTGTGTTATCTTAAAGACATGAATTCCTTTGGTTTGTTTTGGTGGAATCATCAGGAACAAAGAACTATGCTGCTGACACAGCTCCTGAGATGGGAAGCAAAGACGTCTCAGAATAATGCCCAGCTCCCAAATTTGCTAGAGCAAGACAATAACGAAAGAGGGAAGGCTGTCCCTTTAACAAAGTCACGATCCATCCTTAGTCTTAACTTTGGTAAATCCAATCTATTTGATGCTAACTGACAATGTCTTTCCATCTGTACAGCTAATTTATATGAAATTAATTAGTTTCATCTGCTTATGTGAGAGGCACACATAAACTCCAGTAATTTAATAATCACGTTAGTCCTGTAACAGAGCAAGTGCTTCATCTATCTGCCTGTTATAGGAATCTCTAATGTACCTGAAGTATGCAGGCTTGAATCTGGGAAATTTATTTCAAAGATTCAAGATAGTTTTAAGTTGCTCCACAATTTTAACAGAAGGCACACGCACTTCCCAAAGGCATTTCTTTTCTCTGCAAAACTCTCTGCCCAGACTTTGTGTTTGTCCTGAAAAACTCAAAATCAGCATCCTTCAAGAACGCTGGCCTAAGATTAACTATCATTTTATCTCTCCCGAGCAGTATCTAAGCCAGAAATTAGTGTTGCTCAGCAGTTAAAAGTACATGACTCGGGAGTCGGTCCTTGGGTTCCGTTCCATACATTGCACGGGAGTACTTCCACACTTTCAGTAACTCAAAACCTCTCAACATTTCAGTCTGCTAACGTACTAAGCTGCTACAATACTTCCTACATTAGAGATGCTGGCAGTCAATGCATTTGGGAAACTAGTTTGAGAGCTTAGCATGTAAGGAGATATGTAATACAAAGTACTGTTTTCAAACAATGAGAACATAAAAACCAACAAATGCAGAGAAAGCCAAATCAATGAAATGGATACCGAGAACCCAAACTTATAAAGCACATTTGTGCAGAACTTACCAACAAGGGCAGTGGCATGATTTTGAGAGTTTTCTGCACTAAGCTATTATTTCAGCAATTGAAAACATATTGCTTTTCAAAAATACCTGGGTTTAAACGTTTTATCTTTAACAATGTATTAAAGCAAGCAAAATTAATGCCAACAAACTATCTCCTCTCTAGGCAGTGCTCATCTTCCCCATTTTGTCTTCTAACAGGACATGAAATGCACAGGGTATGAAGATGGTTAAAAAACAAATCTAGGGATAAACTGACACAATGTTTATCAAGACAAATCTCAAGCCAAAATCTAAAAATTAAAAAGAAATTGCCTGAAGTAGGCTACAAATCAAATGTTTCTGCATCCTAGAAAAGGTTTCCAAACACATGAATGTTAGTCCTGAATCTTACTGAACTTCTGCAGGTTCAGTTTTTCAGATGTCTAAATATGGGTTGAGGTAGAGCAGCTCTGGGAAATACTTTCGGAAAGTCTTGGCCTCAGTTATTAGCATATTGTTCAAAAATAATAAAAACAATAAATGATTCAAGCAGTTTGGTAGTTATTCTTGGAAACGTTTATATTTAAGAACATCATTTTAAATCA
Organism: Chlamydotis macqueenii; assembly: GCF_036417535.1. Lineage (NCBI taxonomy): Eukaryota > Metazoa > Chordata > Aves > Otidiformes > Otididae > Chlamydotis > Chlamydotis macqueenii. The sequence continues at coordinate 60,990,402 of NC_141556.1, read as the reverse complement.
TTGCAACAAAATACCAGCATGTGTGTATTTTCACTGTTGCTGTTTTAACAAATTCTGGAATAGCAGCTAATGCTGCTGAAATAAACCAGTAATCCAAATATTAAGCTAACATTTAGGAGGCCTCATTAATAGCACCATAATCTCAGCCACTAGAAACACAGGGAAAAAAAGTTCTACTTTCATGTATTTCCTTTGGATTTAGCATAACTGCTTACGTAAACTTCTCTCCTATTTTGTGGCCAAACACTTCAAAATTAAGACTTTTCTTACGGCCTTTTTCAGCCAGTGCTTGGAGACAAATCAAGACAAAAGTAATATATTGCTGGGGAGAGAGAAATCAAGTTTCAGAAAACTGATGAAGAAATAACTTTGGCCTAATTCTCTTTTGTCTCGCACATAATTTACGTACTTCATACAGTTTATACAAGCTGCGATTATATCCTCATTTTACCATCTCTCTGCATTGCTGTAAGTGACTGCACAGCGCAGAGGAGAATCAGGTCACTTTACCCAGAAGTAAATGATCACATAAGCTGTCCCACTGTAAGCTCTGTGGGACAGAGACTGCCTTTTTGCTTTGGTTTTGTAGCACCCAGCTCACAGAGGTGCCCTGTTGCACTGTGAATCTAAAGCTCTCCCCAAGAAAAAAAAGTAATAAAAATATAAAAGACCAAAAAAAAAAAAATCTGTTTCCTCGCATGAAAAAAATAGATTTTAGCAACAGTGGGCCATTGTAAAAAATTAAACAATGCCCCTCCCTCCCAAAGTTACAGAACTTGAACAAAAAGTAATGACCAAATCAAGTCAAAACATCCTGCAAATACTCAGGTTTATGCACAGCCTGGTATTTCCACTAATTACAAAGAAGATGTTAACAACCCTCATTTCAGGTCAGAAGAAAGATGAAGACTTCCAAATTCAATTCAGTGCATTGTTCAGCTGCTTTCAGTCAGTGTTACATTTTTAATCATTGAAGGCAGTGTTGACTGAAGAGGTACACGAGTTCACTTATCCTGTGTGTCAAGTTCTTCAGCTCCAGGACGCACTGGGGAGGTTAATACTAGAAACATTAATAATGGCTTATAATCAAGCTAGCACATTTTGGTAAACTGTAGAACACAGAACAGTTCAGGCTGACAAGGAACTCTGCAGGTCACCTTGTCCAAACATCTGCTCAAAGCAGGGTTGTCTGTGACATTACATCAGGTTACTCAATGCTTTTTCCAGCTGAGTTTTGAAAAGCTCCAAGGATGGAGATTCCACATACACTGTATCAAACAGATGATGAAAATCATTCTTGGATGATGGGATTTCATGGAATCACAAAAAACTAGGAAAAGAAGAGGTGATCAAGATAAGCCCCAAGACTCATTAAGTGCTGACAGATGCACATCCAATCTCGCCTTCAAAATGTCTCATAACAGACTCTGTAACACCTTTCAGCAATCTGCTCCGCAGCTTACCTATTCGCTCCTCCTCCTCATCCATCAGCAGATGAGTTAGGATTACACCACAGGGCTGCTTGGAAGCAGGACTCATGCGGATCCACCCTGCTCCCTTTTTTTCCTTCCCTGCTTCACCAATCATTTCTGTATCTGTCCGCACTGCGCTTTGTCCTCAAGTGCGCCTTCCCCATCCCTCTGTGAAATTTCCACTCTTTCCCCTTCCTTCTCTCTTCCACCCAAACTTCTTTCCTTCCATCCTGCTTTCCCAGCTCTCAAGGCCTCACACCTCTCTCCTTCCCAAAACCATCACGACACGGCACGTTCTTCACTGTGGGCTTTCCACCACCATCTTCAGGTGTCACTTCTGCAGCTGTGTCACCTCACAGCTCCAAGCGCTAGGGCACAGAGTGCAGCACCGGGGTCAGGGGAGAAAATGTACCTCCCCTGCCTGCAGATGGGAAGGGAAGGGCAGCAACCGCCTGTCCTTGCTTCTCGGACTCCTGCAGAAGGAGGTAATCTTTGGTGGGATCCACCTCACCTCACCTCACCTACCCTCACGGGAAGCCCCTGTATCTGAACCAGCACCTGTGGGATCCCTCACCACGAGTGAGGAGAAGCAGGCCACACCAGGCTGACAGTGACATTCCTTCAGCCCACTTCTGTCACCAGGGCCAGGTGACTCAGAGCGCAGAAGCCTCCCTTTCCCTCAGGGATCTCGGAGGAAGCCAGGGCACTCAGCCATGCCCACCTACCCTTCCCCAACACACCCCACCTGTTTAGGGCAACACTTACAGCACACCCAGGCGGGACAGCGTGAGGAAACAGCAAAAATGAGGGGCTTCCCTAAGGTTGCTGAGGAGAAAGGGCGCCATGCCCCGGCCTCCCCTCACACCCTGCCCCTCCGTGCTGAGGTGCGGTCCCGGGAGACCCCAAGAGCAGACACGGCCCGGTTTTCCGTGACGGATGCCCAGCAGGAGGCCAAAACCTTTCCCCGTTTACCTGTTTCACAGCATCCCTCCTCCCCGACGGCTCCCGACAGGCGAAGTCACCCTGACCCACTTCTCCGCCCGGCTGCCCCGCCGCCCTGCCCTCCCGCACCGCCCGCTGACAGACCCTCTCCCCGCCGCGGGACGGTCGCTCCCCGGCCCTCCCGAGGTGTCACCCCCCCTCCGCCCCGGCCGGACCCTGCGGGCCGCTCGCCGGCACCGCCAGCTCCGGTGCCTGACACCGGCGGGCGGGCTTTCCCCGGCCAGCGGCTGCGCCCTCCCCCAGTCCCCCCGGGCTTGGCCCTCGGCAGCGGGCCGCTACCTGCGGGCTGTCCTGCAAAGCCTCTTCCAGGAGGAGTTTGTCGACGGCGGGCATATTGGCGCTGCGGGGAGCTGGGTGCGCGGCGGCGGCGGAGGCCGGCTGTCACGCCCCGGCGGCGGGGCTTGGCGGCGTCCCTCCCCGTGGGCAGCGGGGCACGGCGGCTGCCTGGCTCCGCTGGCGGGGTTGGCGGGGGCGGCAGCCCGGCGGCCGCTCACTCCTCCCAGTTCCCGTCGGGCGGAGGAAGCGAGTCACGGGGAAGGCCGGCGGCAGGAGGGAGCGCGGCCGGCGGGGGGGGCTTCCTGCCGCCATTAACTCCTCAGGCCTGGCCGAGGGCAAGGCCCCGGATGGAGGGCGCCTGTTCACCATCTCCCCAGCTGCGGGCAGCAGGGGCTGGAATGGCTTCCCGCAGGGGAAGCAAGATGGGCAGTGCAGTGGGGGCTATGGGATCCCCACCCGCCCTCAGCTGAGGGAGGTCTCCCTGGCTGTGAGGGGAAGATCGCGTCCTCCAGCCTATGCCTGTGGGCTCTCCCACAGGGCTGGGGGCTGCTGGCAGGGTCAGCCGGCTCGCCAGAACCCTGAGCAGCTCGGGGAAGCACCCCAGGGCCTCTGCCACTCTCAAGGACCAGTGTGGCTGCTGGCTAAGATAGGCCTGCTTACAGGCGGCAGTCATTTGTGGCATCTGCACTGGTTCTTGCTTACGGACAACTCTGTGAGCGAAGCTGTGGGGCCACAGAGTGCTCCAGGCAGGTCAATCCCCACTCAGCCATATCTCTACACTTGGGTGAGTTAGAGGGGATGCATTTTAAGTTACTGGTCCTTCATACACAGAGCCATGTTTTTATTATCGTCTTGCTGCTGACTTAATTCCGTGCGATAATGTCAGCCTTTGGACATTAATTCAGATGTTTAGTTTAACAAAGCTTTCAAAGTAAGCAGAAGTAGTTGAACGAAGTTTTCAAAGTAAGCAGAATCTTGCTTGATCCATGAGTATTTCATTATGTTCACATTTCTGAAGGGTGCCCAGTGCTTTTGGATGCCTCAGTTTCTCTAAAATTCCAGACTTACTGATCTGCAGATCAGTTGCTTTGTGCTTGTCAGCTGTAGCTTTTGTTGTTCAAGTGTAGCTTGAGGCAAAAACAGAGATACGAAGAGCCAGAATCCCATTTAAGAAAAAAAAAAAAAAACAAACATTTATGAAGAGTTTTGGAAGAATCCTGGCAATTAAACTGAATATGCAAACAAAAATACTGGCTGTAAAGTGGTAAGATGTCATCGTCTTAGAAGAAATTTCAGAGCCTTCAGATAACTCATGTTGCTGCCCTCTTTTCAAAGAAGAAAAATAATTTTTAAAAATTGCAGCTTAAGTTGTAAAAGAACTCCATTAGGATTGGGCTGCTTTGCCATTATGGTGCCTGCTCTTTGGCTCTAAATCCCAGTAGATTTTTCCACTTCTGTCATTCCTAAACAATAGTGAACGTGTTATATGGCAAGAAAGGTGATTGCTAATACAAAAATTTTTTTTTGCTCATTAAAAGAGTGTACACAAGCAGGTGACCCTAGGGAGGTTTTGTAGATCGGCTGGATGATTGTTTGCTTTAATTATGTATGAGAAATGATCATTGAACCATGTAATTTTGGCTAAGATATTTCTGTGGGTCTGACATTGATTAGTATTGCTTCTGAAGCTCGTGAGAGGACCTTTAACCCAATGTTCCAAGCCTGCCTTGGTATGACTCTGCTCTGCAGGTCCTGAAGCTGGACTCCGTGTTCCAGGCCCTTGAGTAAGAACAGAGTTCTCACATTCAGACCACTTTTCCTGCCTGAATAAAGACACTGAGCCGTAATAAAAATTACTGGCGAATACCAAAAATACCAAGTATGACAGTATATATTTAGATAATGAGAAAACAAAAATAGATATGGCTTTATCATAATAATGTTGTTTCAGAGAATTTTAGAATGGTGGAAAGAGGTTGGAGATTTTTTTTTTGCCTACAGGATATGAAGTAAGGCACTAGTTAGGCATTAGACTAAAGAATCCATGACCACTTCTGAGCCAATTTTGTCAGTCTGTGTTAAAGTCTTATTTTTCTTTTTTTTTTCAGAGATTTTGAAAACATTATTTGAAATTCACTGAGGAAGGGAAGACCATGCTTTATCAGATTTTCTGTATCTGCTAAAAGTAGCTTCAGGGCATTTTTGAATATTTCCCAAATACTTCTATTACAACTCTGCCCTTTTCTTTCCCCCTCTAGTCTTGAAGTAGTTCAGCAGTGGCTCTTCCCCATTGGGTTCAAGTATTTCCTGCACCAAGAAAACATTGGCGTGGTTTGTGGTTTTATTTCACATTGTCTTCTCTCCCAAGAACTAGAACCTTTAAGGTCTTATCTTGTGCCTCTTGATGGCTTTGTTTAGTCTAAGGTTCAAGTGTGGAAGCCTGTTGTCATTCCAGACTTGAGGATACGTTCAAGGCCAGGTTGGGCGGGGCTCTGAGCAACCTGCTCCGGTTGGAGATGTCCCTGCTCTGTGCAGGGGGGTTGGACTAGATGACCTTTAAAGGTCCCTTCCAACCCAAACGATTCTATGATTTTATGATAGCTATTTCCAGAACAAGTTCTACTAGTTTTATTTAGCTAAAACAAAAAGCACTTCAGTAACTACTGAAGGGTGATGCTTTTACTATCTGTTATTCTTTTTTGCATCATTCCTTACACAGCTATAAAGTTGGTGGATTGCTTATTTATAGTGATCAAAATATTTTTATTGAAATTTCCCAATACAGTCCAGTTGTTTTTTAATTAAAAAAAAATCTTGCCTACTAATAATTGAAATCACTTTTTCCTTGGATTATGGATAATTGCAATTAATTTCCCAGTCATGTAGTTTTGTTAGATTTCAAAAATTCTTCTTTAATCTTGGTAACTCCAAATAATGTTTCTAAAATAATGAAAATATCCCATAGTACTACCACCAAACATTTCAACGATTTCTTTATACAACAGTAGTGGTATTATAAAAAAAAAAATAAGTACCTTTGTGTATAGGCAGACCTTTGGGTAGGGGGTTCCTAAGCCTTTGATACGAGAAGATGCCATCTCTGGGTTTCACGGGTTTCCGTGCAGGGCACCAGTGCTGCCGTGCTGGGCTACCAGGCCGAGGCAGCATGCTGGAAGCAGCCTGGCCAGCTCAGCTCCAGATGGCGTGCATCTGGGGCACTCTGCGGTACCTATACTGCTTTTGGTACCCAAGCCAGCTTCTGCAGAGCTGTCTCAGTAGCTTTACAATGCACAGTATTTTATCCCTCTCTGGAAGAGAAGTGGCTTGGCATTTGTATTGTTGTGTGGTCCAGGAGCTGCTCACTGCACTGGGCAGTGCTAGGAGGGGACTAACAACACTTCAGCTCCTGTCTTCTAAATGCAGGTATTGTGTGCAAGACTTGGTTACTAAAAAAAGTCTTGCTAGTGAAAAGCACTCTCGTAGCTATTATTTAAAGTCAAATTTAATGGGAACATTGTACATATGGGAAGAGAATAGAGAAACAGCAGACACAGTACCTAGAATCAATCACCTGAATGTTCAGAAAACCTGTCACAGCAGTATGAACTGAGCTGGAGAAGACTTCCAGTAAGCAGTCCAATTAATTTTTATGTCCTTATTCTGTAACCTACAGATGACTTGATTATGTTAAAATAATTGCCTCTTAGAATGTGAAAACTTAAGGTAAAAACCCTGGAATGGCCGAAATGAAATTGATATATACTATTTGTAAAACTAACAAGAATTAATAGTATGAAATAAAACCAATAAATAATTGACTATCGAGTATGAAGTAATTCATTATGTGAACTAATTGTACTGTTTCTAAGAAAAGATGGTGCTTCCATCTAGCAAAAGCCTGAATGTAGCCCGAAAATCTCATAGTTGAGAGAATGAACAATTTTAAAGAAAGGAAGAAGAAAGTTTGGACTGACCTGTAAGCTCAAGATTTGTCTGCTTTATGAATCTTTTTGCAAAGGGATGTAAAATCTTTTAGTACTACTGCAGTTTTGCAGAAATCAGGGCATCTTCAAACCTGAATTCGGGGTTTTACGTGTGATAGTCTTGTTCCTGTTTGAGGCTGGTTGGGAATACCCCTTGGTAACCAGCCAGTCAAGTACGGCCCTCCCCAGACTGCCTTTGCTCCTGTGACAGAAGGGACCACAGCGTGAGATGGCAGCTGGGGCCTGTGCCTTCTGCGGGATTGTCTCAGTGCCACGCTTCCAGGTTTGCCTTCTCCGGGAGGGCTTATTTGCCCAAGTGCTTTATCACCCGAGTGCCGCATGGCAGCTCTGGGCTGGAAGCAGGAGCGCTGAACCTGTATGGTGCTGTGTGTGAGTTAATAAGCCCTGACAGCTTTAATTGGCCTGTTTGGAAATAAGGCAGCTGTTGTGCATCCTTAGCGTAACTTATTTCCAAATTTGATAATCCACCCAGAATTAATGGAGAGCTGACTATAATTATTTTTTCTGGTTAGACTAGTTACAGAGTAAGTCATATTGCATTGTGTTTTCTTTCTCAGATGTTCCCTTGTAACTTTAAAGAACATATTGCATTATACTTCCTTTTTGGCTTCATACCTTATGCTTGACCAAAAATTTCTGAGCAGTAGTGTACTAGTCACATGTTTGCCAAGTCAGCTGAGTCTATTTATGCATTTAACACAGTCTAATATTCTTACTCTTCTTCGTGCTCAGTAACAAAGAAATCTTTAAACTACAAATGGCTTTTACAGCTGTAATAGTTTACTCTCAGTTGGGCAGCTGTCCTGCATAAATATAGAGGGTATATTAAACGATAGTAGTGATAAATAAATTCAAATGAATTCTTTACAAGTGAAAGATTTGAAAAATAAGCTCACTACTGTCATTACCTGAAGCATCCCAAACCAATTGTTTAACAGTATCTGAATAAATTACTGGTTGAATTAATAATAGGGCGTCTAATGTAAAGGAGAACTCTTGGACACATAGAGAAGGAGTATCTTGTGATTTTGTGTGTGACCCACAAGATAATACCAGGCTGAAATAAAATTCCATTGAAATTATTAATTGCTATGTAACCAAGATCTCATGCTCTTTGTTTTTAACATAAAACACATGGCTTTGTTTATTTCCATTAAACACATTAGCAATATGCCAGAAGGGATACATACAGATGTACTGGCTAGGGGGATGGATTGAATTAAAATCCCTTTGAAGGTGAGGGGTGTAACTGCCATCTTTAGTTTCATGTAGTTCAAGGACAATTATGTTCCCTCATGTAACCAAGTACAGCAGCAGCCTCCGTCTAGATCCAGAATAAGAATACAGTTTCAGAAGCCGGGGTCTCTGATGACAATACCGGCTAGAGGTATTGCCACCACCTCCCCCATGCCTGCCTCTGCCCTGCAGTGCGTGGCCTCCGGTGCTGCTGCCACAACTCTTCGTTTGGGAGCCTGCCTGATGAAGGGCATCTGATGGAAAAATTTGCCTTTGCTTGGTGAAGAACAGGAGCAAGCAGAGAATGAGTGGTTTGTCAGTAGGAGAAGTATTGAAATATTTTAAGCTGATATCATTACCTTTTGTCTACAGTTTTTGCAACGCTTGGGCCCATGGTAAGATACAGGCTCCTTTCTCCTTTCAGCTGTGCTTTTTGTGACTTATGTTGCTCCTTAACCTAGCGGACACTTCCCCTATTTCTGGTGATGGCCCAATGGAGTTTGGGGGTATCTGAGGTACAGTAAAAAATCTTACTGTGAAATACAAGTGACAGAAAGAATAATAAAAGTGCTTCGTCAAAGCAATGTGCACGTGGTATGATTTTGTAAATTAAAATAAGAAACATCTATTGCCATGAAATGCTAATCAGTAACCTGTTAGGTGTAAAGGTTAGCAAAGGTCAGAATACCACGCTGGAAATGCAGGTTGGATCTGCAAGTCAGACTGTCAATTCAGTGTCAGAGGGAACACTGACTCAGAGCCCCTCTTTTATCATATTTAAAAGACAAGGTTAATACAAATATCAGAAGCAAGCGCACTTAGTGTTGTCTTGTCACTGTGTCTAAAGCCAGCTTTTAGCCTAATTTTTTTATCATGAGATCACCTGAACCAACCAGGCCCCGCACTGTCTGTTTCCTTCTGAGCAACAGAATTGAAAAGTTCGTGTTGTCTTAACTCTGATCACTCCCTTTGATGAAGCTCTAGGCAGCGCCCAAACGGGCACTGATATCACAATCTGTTTCCTGGAGGGGAGGGACTTCTCCGGCAGGCTGCCAAGGCAGTGTCACGAACACGCCATACACAAGCAACTGCTGGTGGACCAGGAAAATACGCTGCTGCATTGCTGCCTGGGCAGAAGGTTTGGGGGCCGCCAGCCTAGCTCAGCAGGAACCATCTCGCCAACCTTTGTGTTCCTCCGCAGTGCTCAGATGCTTCCAGCTTTGTGAGATCAGACGATTCCAACTTTTCTTCCTGTGACGGCCACTTAGAAGTTCTTCTGCTGGAGACAGCCAAATACTGGAAACTCTTTCCTGTCATATGACTGGACCTACTGTTGCAAATGCAGGGCTTGCCAGAAAGCCAGAATTGTGCAGTGTGTCCACTGAGACGCTCCATCCAGCATCTCTGCTGGGGGCAGGATCGTCACCCTGGTATGCTGGTGGCTTGTTTTTGTTGGGGCCAGGCAGGAGTACAAGGGGAGCAGAATTGAATGATTATTGTGAAGGTTGCAAGCCACGTATTGTTCTGACCTTTCATAGCGTTGTAGCTCTTAGAGTGTCTTGTCAGAGATGCAGTGGTCTTACCACGCGGGTAAGGTCACGGACCCTAGGAAGGCTGGCAGCAGGGTCAGACTGCCGCTCTTAACAAAGCAGTTCTTCCAGTCCGCAAACCTCTCTTTTGTTTTCCCAGGACAAAGGCCACTATCAGCAAGGTGCAAGCGAGATGAGTTATCTCACCAGGCGGCGAGCAACTTGCTGAACTGCCCACCTCATGTGAGTGTTTGAGCACCTCGCATTAGCTTCTCTGGAGTTTGCCTTGCAGCAGAGAGCCTGCCCTGCCCTTTTGCTTCCTACCCTGAGAGTTGCAATGCAGGCACGTGGTTTGTAACGCCTGTAACAATGGGCACCTGACAACCTGGCTTCAGTCCTGCAAACATAGAGACTTGTGTTTAGCCTGTCAAATTCCTGAAAATTAATCAGGCATGTAAATGTTGGCTGGATCAGTAAATAGTTTTCCAGTTCTTTCAAATTCATTTATGGTAACACATTCCTTATCTTTGTTTTTCTTTCACTTTTTAAAAACAGAACATTTCGTTCAAGGGTCACATACAGTCATTATCTTTAAATACTTTGTAAACATAAGTGCTGACAAGATCCCGGGTCAGAAGCATCTGTCTTTGTGAAAAACACGAAGTGTGCAGACAACACGTACAGCAGACAGAGTCAATAGGACCTAATAATATACATCAGTTTTTCTTAGAGGGGACCAGTGGTTCCTAATTAGTTTTTCACCCTCTCAAATCAGACCTCGTATGAAATGGCAAGAAGAAAAAAGCCCCAAGCAGAACAGCAATGCATATCTGTGACTGGGAGAACATGAATAATAACACAATGGAAAAATGTTCTTGTCAGCATTTAAACTAAATCTATGACAAAGAAAAGTCTGCAGAGTTTTTCAGCCCTTGTCTGAACAGAACTGCTTGTCCATGCCGTACTTCAGAGGCCTTGTTACATTTGATTTACACTGTGTTGTAGCGTTGCCAAATGGAGCAATGTTCAGTACTTTCAAAGTAAGTAAATTGAGAAAGAGTGGCTTGGTTTCAAAGAAGCGCTCTAGTTATTGTTAGGTCCAAGTCCAGATCTCTTCTCATTTACGCTGTTGTACGTATGGGTCGGTGCTGCCGGCACACGTGGTTTCGCCGTGTCGCAGCCTTCCGGGGCAGGTTGGCTGCGAGGGGCTACTGGGGCTGTCATCTCCTTGTCAGCGCTTCCCTGAGCAACATGTGCTTCTTGATAGAAGATGAGAGAGATTTTGGTTTTGCTGGAAAAGGACTAATCCTTATCATTGTGGAGGAAAGAGCAAATGCCAGTCCTCGAAATCTGAATGTTCACTAACCAGAAATCAAAGTAGTAAATCTCCAGAGCTAAGTTCACAATTTTTACGCAATCTCATGCATTTTAAGAGCCTCAAGTCATGATTTTTGGACACATTTACAGTTGCAAATACTAGTAAACAAAATACAAGTGTTTTGGGAGTAATTCCAGGGATATATTGAGGAACAGCTGGTCTTGAGTTTTGGTGCTTTGCTTCCATTATGTTGTTAAACTTGGAATGAACAAAACTAGATAAAGTGTTTAATGCAGAGATTCACAAACTCCATCCGTTTCTGTGTCTCTCTGTACCCTTTGCCTCTACTTGTGGATCCAGAAGCTAATTCCATGTTAGAACAAGGGTGAATTGCTTCACCTTTATTAATTTTAAGTAAGAGAAAATTGTCACCTTTATATAGGTGCTAAAAGGATGTCTCCTATGAGAAAGTTATGTAACTACACATACTGCTAGTGCTTACTGTTTGTTTTATTTCATGTGTACTAATACTCTGCTCTTACAAATATTACAAATTATGTATACAAAAGCCCTCTCTAGGTGCTTAAAAATTATGAGTATTTTATCTGTCAAAAATCACACTCTGATTAAAATGCAGTGTTAAAAACACACTTTTGCTCTTTGTCAATCAATGCAAAATAATGTAATTAGCATACGTGGGTGTCTTTTTGAATAAGCTAACACACTGCTTCCATGTTGCTAATTGTATGAACAACTTCTGTTTACCTTATGCCTAATATGACAGAAGTTTCAATTAATCCAAATGATTAGCATCCTCATATATTAAATGCATATTTGGATAAAGAGGTGCTATTTTGGTGGACATAGATTTTTCCTCTTTTTTTAACCTGGCTGGTATTTGCTGAAGCAGCATTCTATTTTATCAATAAAATGGCACCTACAAGTTATTAAAGTCCCACTCAGAGTGAATTATACATAGCCTACCTAAATTTTCAGAAGATAAGGTGTTACATAATCAGAGGGGATAAATACACAGATTTTATAAAGATATTTTTCATCCTGAGGATTTATCTCCTGTTTCTACAATCTGCAGGTACTCTGCGTACAGAGACAAGGCAGTGACTGTGCTATTTGGCTTCATTACCAATATAAGGCAAAAGCAATTACTGTGTGTGGAAACCTGCAATGAAAAACTGCATCGACAATAGAGGAAGAATTTACATCTGAAAAAGCGCATGAAAATGAAAAGAAAATGAAGCAGGAATACCATCTTCCCATGATACTGAGCAAATAAGAGCCTTGTGTGCAGAAGAGTCTGTCTTGAAAGTGTGGGACTCCGTAAAGCAGAGCAGTCTGTTATGCAGAGGACCATCTCCTGAGAGGTGTGCCTTTGCTCGTGTATAATTTTAAGGCGAGGAGAGTTTTCTCTCAGGGATCTAGATCAGGCTGTGTTACGCTACTTGAGTCCTAGTTGAGGCTTATCAAGTGGTGCAAATGTGTGTTAAGTACACATCAGTGGGATTAAGCATATGCCTGAAGTGGGGCATGTGCTTTGTTTCAAAGGGATGCACTGCTGCACTGGCATCTCAGTGACACCTCAGGATAAAGATCCTTTCTCGAGCGTTTTGCCATTTTTTTTTGTATTTTCATTTTTGTGATCCCTTCTTTGTTTGTAAAAGCTGATTTAGCTGCATCTTGCAAATTAATTTATGTAGTGAGAGACAGGGGAAAGCGATTACTCTGTCTGCATAGCATATTAAAAGAAGAGAGTAAGATGCTTTTCTCCTCTGGAATGGAGCTTTGGGAGACTCTTTGTTTTCAGCAATAGTAAAACGAAGGTTGAGTGACCTCAGAGGTAGGAAGCACTGTTATGTATCTCTATTTTTCTAAGACCTCTCATAGAAGTATTTAACATAGGATATGTATCAACCTTTTGGGCACAAAAAGGATTCCAAATTGTTTCTGAATATACAATATAAGTATTTGTCCATTTGTTATTTTCAGGGGCACCTACCTTGGACTGTAGCAGCAAATGCACCAACCCTGAGCCAAGCATCTATTTCAAATGGAAGGAAGAGGAATTAAGAAAAATGTGCCCACAAGTTCAGAATTTTATTAATTAAAAGTCATCTGGAAAGGCAAAAACGTGAGGTAGTTACCTAACTGATTCTGAAGAAATAAGGCATGGAAGGTCAGAATTTGCATTCGGGTAAAGATCTCCAGGGACATTTTCTTGTTTTCCTCTGCTTTTCCTAGGGAGGACTCTGATGTCTCAAACATAACCATTTCTTGAAAGCTGCTAGTTCACTCTCCTAGGCCTGAACGTGCTGCAGATGTTGGAACTGTATTTCACTGCCACTGATATGAAGGCAGCTCTTTGAGAAGACTGATAAAATGTACCTTCCGAATCACCTCTGAGGTTGACACGGTGATCCTTACTCAGACAGGGATCCCATGAGCTCAGAGAACGCTTGGTTACACAGCCCCAGACTGAATCATCCTTACGGCTCTGAAAGAAAAATCTTGCAGGGAGTGGGTAATAGCTGAGCTCAGGAGCAAATTCTTCAAAAGCTCTGTGCAGGTCTGTGTACTGAAATCTAGTCGTTTTTAGGAACAAACATGGCACTGAGGTGAACATACTAGTGTTGAATTATGACTTATTTCTTCCCCATGAACTAACCTTGTAAAGTTTTATTCCTGAACTCTTATTTCTACCTTGTGAATCAGCTAAGAATCATATGCACAATAATCACATTCAGAAAGAATTATTGCAAAATTAATTACTACTCACTCTGTCAGAGATTTGGGGGGATTTTTTGTAAAGCTCACATATTTGCTAACCAAATACTCACATTTATTGGACATGTATTGGCCCTCCACTTAGTGATATGCTTGTCCTTCTCCATAGCTGACCAGTGGGTTCTTTGTTCGTTTGCCAGGTGCTTTAGGGGATGCCGCAGTTTCATGAATGTCACTGATGTTGTCCCAATCTATGTCTGATTTGACTCAATAATGAAAATTTTATTTGTGGCTTCCATGAAAGCAGGAACAGATAGATGAATGAAAATCTTCTTGCCTTAGGAAGAAAAAAAACCCTTGTTCTTGACAAATACTTTTTTTTTCCTTGAAAGTTAAGAGTTTAAATCTTGGGTTTTTTTTAAGCCAGCTTCGGCTGACCATTATAAAACAATACATTTTACTTGATTTTGTGTTTAAATAGAAGGAGTCGTCATTTTGATTTAAAAGAAATACTCATGTCAAGTTTTCCACTGTCACTGCAAGGAGAACGGCAAATCGCTTCTCCTTTTCTTTTAAGTTCTTGTAGTTTGATTTTGTTCTCCGCTGTGTTGCTGTGATAAATAACGTCGCATGGATTATTTCAGGCTAGCTGGTAGCTGGCCCACCTGTGGGCTGCTCACCTCAGCGGTGGGCTCAAGGTGAGGCAAGAACAGCTCAGGGGTCAGAGGACTGTGGGATTGGTGCTGAGAAGCTCCCACAGAGAGAGGTGGGCTCCCAAGCAGCCAGAAAAAGGAAGAGGGGGAGATCATATAGAAAGCTCTTTATCCACATTTTCTCATTGCTAAGAAAGAGTGCAAGGGAGGGGACATGGGATGGATTACAGTAAGTCTATGATGGGCAAAGCAGTTTGGCTGCTCCCTCCATGCAGGGTCCCTGTGCTGCTTCTCGTAAAACTTGCTATTACTAGCAGAATTTAGTTTGTAGAATGGGGTTTTTAAATACTCTCACAGAAAATGTATTAAAAGTATTTTAAGTACCAATTGATACAGCCGCCAGGAAATGACAGCTTACCATCACTGCTGCTAACTAAAGATGAGGATAGGGGTTATGGCGTATTGATTCTTTGCTGGTTATTCTGCTATGAAGAACAAAAATCATGAATGGCGTGAAGTGGGGGATTGATTCTTCAGTGTTTATCCTGGTATAAGTAAAAGACTGTCAACGGGTGAAGTGGGCAGGAGCCAGGCTCAAAGCAAGTGACAGGAGGTTCTTCAAATCACATGAGGCTGAGAAGGGGAACACGGGATGCTTTGGGTGTCGAGGGCTTACATAGGTTTAAGGGTGGGCAGGACAGGTTCATAGAAGAGAAATGTGTTAAGGGTTGCTAAATCTGTAGCAACCACATCTGTCTCAGAAAGACTATGATCTGCAAATGCTGGAAGATGGGAGAGTTTAGAGGGGACATATCGTTTGTTTCCTCTGTTTTTTTCAGCTGTTACGAGAGATAAGATTCTGAGCAAGGTGGATGTTTGCCTTGACCTGATACAACTTTTTTATGTTCTTCTTGGACACATCCTTTTTTTTTTTCTTTTTTCTTTTTTTTTTCTTTTTTTTTTTTTTTTTTAAAATAGTAATCCTATCCCACTGCTTCCTACTTTGGCTTCTCACCCATCTCACCCATCAGGTATTTCTTGTCTTCCTGACTGCCATTAAAGATGGAAATTCATTCTATGTCCACATGGTACCTTGCAGAGTTGGCATCAGACTGGTGTGATCATCAAGTGCTATCACCATATCAGCATTACTAAAAAATGCTACAGAAACATGGAGGATTGTAGGTTTTTTTTATCTTTTTGGTGGCCTATGGGTTTTGTTATAATTGTCATTTGGCTTCTGTTTCCCAAATCAAATTTGTTAACACTTTTTGTTAAGAATGCAATGAGTTTTCTGAAAATGCTCACAGCAATGCAAAGATCTCTGTATATAAAATTCTGAAGCATTTCCCACTGCCACATAGTGGGCACCTTTGATGGCTGTGGAATCATGATAGCTTTTACTAATAAGTTCTTCATCTGTTTTTCCCCCCCTCTTTATATCAATGAAAATAATTGACTGTCTTGTTACATTGGGCTTTGTTTACTGAGATGTAAAAGCAAACAGCCCCTGGTTGACCCAAGAGTGCTTTTGTTTGTGGTAGACTGGGGCTTGGACTAATGAATTTTTCAAGCAGAGTCATCCTGGCAGGTTTACTCGGAAATTGGGGTGTGACTGGCTGACCTTTGGGGGCTAAATGATCACAGCCACCATCTGTGCAGCACCATGATACTCAGACAAGTCATTGAAAACTACTAGCCCAGGTTGCTAGCTACAAAACAACAGTGCTGTAGCAAGACTGTAAAACTGTCCAGGGAGAAACAAAATACACAGTAGCTTGGAAACACTGGAATTTGAACTTGGAAACACTGGAATTGAGAATCCACCATGAACCATGAACAAGGTGGCTGTGTTGTTTAATTCTGACAATGGATTTGTAGTGCAACTTTTAAAGTGGGAAAGTTTTGGTTAAATTGAATTCCTGCTGTAAATTTGATTAGGAAAAAAATAATCTCAGGATGCTAACTACTGATAAAGAACTGGCTCTTTTTTTTTTTTTTTTTCAGGACACTTGTGGTTTTGAGAACATTCATATCTGAAAGACATTATTCAAAAGAAAATACCCAGAAGATGGTAATTAGCACTATATTTTTTTCTATACTTTCATGAGCCTTTGGAAGCAAGTGTTTTGTTAGAAAAACTCATGGGTGAATAAGGTTTCTATATGGATGCCTAGATAAAAAAGATTTTGGGGAAGTATACATTCTTGTACAAATAAGGACTGTTTCCTTATACCCAGAAGTGACTATGAGGTTTAAAAATCCTTCTCCATAGACCTGTCTACCAGCTTGACAGAGAGAGTGTTTGGATTTCAAACACTCCGACTAGCAAAAATGTCAAAAAAGGGAAAATCACTGGAATTTCATATTTGGATAATCCCATTTATTAACCGCTTTTCTCAGCAGGGTAAATTTTAGGTTGATTTAGGGAAAGAATAACAAAGTCCTTTCTCGCTACACCTCCTGGAGTACTGACAGAAGCTCACATCTGTACATAAAATCATAGAATCTTTAGAGTTGGAAAAGACCTCCAAGATCATCAAGTCCAACCATCAACCTAACACCCCCATGTCTACTAAACCATGTCCTTGAGTGGCACATCTACGTGTTTTTTGAACACCTCCAGGGATGGTGACTCCACCACTTCCTTGGGCAGCCTGTTCCAGTGACCTGACCACTCTTTCAGTAAAGAAATGTTTTCTAATATCCAACCTAAACCTCCCCTGCTGCAACTTGAGGCCATTTCCTCTCGTCCTATCACTCGTTACTTGGGAGAAGAGACCAACACCTGCCTCCCTACATCTCTGAATCTTCCTCATAGGAGATGGAGTACGCAGGGTACGCGACAGCAGACACTGAAAGCTCGTTGATGCAGGGAACGTACTGCTCTGAGGACTCCATTCCTCTAATGTAGAGCTTTCACTTAATTAACTTGCTTATGCGGCTGTATTTTGCTGCCAGTTATTTTCAGTAATGAAATGCTCAGTTTGCGTGGCACACAGGTAAAGTTGAAATTAAAGCATGTCTTCTCATTTGAAATAGGAGGCACCTACAATGCAGCTTACCTCGGGGCCAAGAGAAAAAGCTTGCCTCAGGGCCCTTTTTTTTGAAACGTTCAGGAGAAGCTGACAATCATTGCAATCCCAGACAGTGCATAGAGGAATGTACAACATTCCCTTTGTCCTAAGTCCCCTGGAACCTCTACTAGCTCCGGCTCTGGATGGATATGCTGGAAGTTTCTTGCCTCGTTGAACTCAGTGCAGTCCTTAGTTTGTGCACGATACACTGAACTTGTAAGAGGAGTGAGAGAGCTTAGCGACAGCATCCTTCTGTTCTCCTTAATAATATTGCAGGTTTCTGAACCAGTCTCGTATCTTCTCCCTGTGGCCTGGGTGATGGCTCGGTGCGAAGGCATCTCAAGCGGATTTTTGCCTCTCAGCTGCCTCTTCTACTGTGCAAGGAGATGACTCACACTGGTGTTTATGTGACACCCCTAAAACTTCTTCAGAGCCCTTGAATCCTTGAGCAGATTTGCTGTAGTGGTAAAATTTCTCTAGCTGGAGTATTTGCGGTTGTATCCAGTTGTACCCCTTGGGTTTCGGCTCCCTGGTCATTTGAGAGGACTGGGCAAGAGTGAGTCATCAAGGTTTGGAAATACTCTGCTTCTCTGTCTGGGAGAAAGGTTCAGGTTAACAGAAAATAAGCCAGATGTCAAATTCTTTTGTGGGAATGATACACATTTGGAATAATTAAAAAAAAAAAACACCAAACATTGCTTGCAGATTTCCTAAACCCTTCTTGCACATTTCTCTGTGCTGTCGATATTAATTGGGAAAAGCGAATCTGTAGCTCTTACCAACCCAGTGGGTCTTCAGTTTCACTGTCACGTTTCCGTAAGAAGAGAAATACTGAAAGCAACTGGTAAGTATTCGCTGAAAATAGCGAACTGGAGGTTATTGATCGCAGCCTGGACCTGTGGTTTCCCCCGCCCGTAAATGCGGGGTGTCCCAAAGCTGCAGTGAAACGCGTGGGGCAGGGGGCATCTTCCCTGCCCGGGGGAGCCCCGAGCTTCGCTGCCTGCGTGCGGGGGTCGTTAGGGGTCCTGCGGGCTTACGCCTGCGTTGAGTCCTATATTCGGCTTAAGGGCTCCAGCCCGGGAGGACGAGGGGAAATCCCTGGAAGGGGGTGGTTTTCCTCGGGGATGGACGGGGCGGGGGGGGTGCAGTGAGGGGCCAGGGCTAGTGCCGGGCGGCGGCGCTCAGGGCCGGCGGTTTCCCGGGCGATAGGTGGGGAGAAGAGGGAGGAGGAGGAGGAGGAAGGAGGAGGAGGGGTCCCCGCCGCTTTATCTCCCACCCGGCTCCGCCCGCCGCCGGCTGCCTGCCGTCGCCTCTCCGTACCGCACCGCTCCGCACCGCTCCGCACCGCTCCGCACGGCCGGGCAGGGCAGCGCCCATGGGCTGCGGCAACTCCACGGCCGGCGGCGCGGGCGGGAGAGGTAGGGGCAGCGGCGGCGGGGCCGGTGCGGGGCGGTGTGAGCATCCCCGCGGGCAGCCCTGCCCGAGGAGGGGGGATGCGGGTCGGGAGGCGGCGGCGGGCACACACCCACCCCGCCGTGGGGCTGCGTCCCCTCTCGGTGTGGGGAGGGAGGGGGATGCCCGGCTCAGCCCGCGCTCCTGCAAGAGCATCTTCCCTTCTCCGGGCTGATCCCTTTGCCCAGGGGCGAGAGAGTGATGTGGCCTGGCGAGGGCGGGCGGGGTGGGGGGGTACCGGTGGCTTTCTGGTACCCAGGGCTGTCCTTAGGGTCACCGCCTCCGACAGCAGCTTACACCCCACCGGGAGTGTAAGCTCCATCCTCTGTGCTTCCCTATAAGGCCACGAATGCCACTTCTGAAATGAATTTGTGTCACTTCTTCTCCTCTGCTTGCCGGAGAAGTTGGAGGATATTCCAAGATTGAGGTTTCTTGCATGTTAATGTGTGGTGCCGCTGGCTGGTGTGTCCAGCTGCCTCCCTTATTTGTTCATTGTTATTGTCAAAAGAGATGGGATGGGAGAAGATGGTGCTGCTGTGCTCTTCCTCCCCCCAGCCCCTGCAAAGAAGGAAAGTATGTGGAAATTGATAAGGGGACCTTCATCGTGTAATTAGAAATACAGGCTTTTCTTGATCATTTTTCATCCCAACTGCACTTGGTGAAGATTGCCACCTCTTTCAGCACCTGTATTAAGTCTTTCAGATACATTTGTCAGCTCCATAACCTCTTGAAAATACATGGCAAAATAGGAGCCAGACTCGTTAGAATTACTGGGTCTCCATCTCTCACCCTTTTAACTTCCTTCACCCAGAGCTTCATCAGTGCCTCGGGTGGTGCCAGTCCCGATGTGCGGAACTGAGTTTATCTTTCAGTGTGAATGATGATTCTTTCTCCAAGTTGCGTGTGTCTGTGTGGTGTGTTGCTGGCTTACCCACTAAACCCTGCACTTCACACTGACATGGGAGGGAGAGGCTTTTCTGCCATTATTGCTTGTTGGATTTCTGTTAAATGTTTGTAAAGTTTTAGGTGTCACGTGTATCTATCAGAGGCCTCTCTCATCCATAAAGAATGCACTGTATGAATTTGCTTGAACTTCCAGCACTCTTACTAGAGCTGTCCTGTTTGCACACATTAATTCTCTCCCATTAGCTCATTTCTGCATTGCTGTGACTGGAAGTTATTTCAGTATATGACTAGCATAGATTCTTACTGCTGGGGTGATGCTTGCTCACGTCCCGTTTCTGTTTGCTGGTTAAAAGCACCAGAGCAAGTATCAGAGAAGTTCAGAGGAAAATTTTGAGTTGATTATTAGTCCCTTTGTGGTAGCTTCTTGATTAAAGTCGATGGGGCCACCCTGTGAAACTTGTACCAGGACACAAACGGGTAAATGTCGGACAGACTACCTCTGCCAGCGGTAGTACTTAGTGAATTATGTTGAACAACAAGTTTGTTTGTTTAAATAAATGTGTCCCCTGTTGCATTAAAGGCAGCTATTTTCAACAGGTTTCAGTTTGTTGATTCATAAATTATAGTTACTGAAGATACGGCCCCTTCGGTAGTTTAACTTACCTGTGCTGTTATTCATCATACATTTGAACTTGCATTTTGTGGCAGCCTTTTGCATACTCTCTAGAAATCATCCACAGATCTCCAATAGCTTAGCACAGGTGAAAAACAACAATTCCATGTAAAATGCAGAATTAGTGTAATGAAATTATTACTGTTGCCCCCATAGACCTTTCCAAAGCAAATACAGCTCTGAGAGGTCCAGTTCTCTTCTCACTTTCACCACCGTCAGTCAGGAGTAACTCTGTGCAGTCTCTGGTGTTGTAATGTCCAACAACTGGTAATGAAAGTAAGAAGTCAGATGTCTACTATTTATTCTTTTTCTATTTAGCATTCCTTACAAAGTGTGTCTAATAAAAATAAAATTATTTTTCGTAGGGGAAAGAGAAGATATACCATTTTTAGTTGGAATTCTAGAGCTCTTAAGGAAAGTGTAATTCTCAATATTTTCTCGAAAGATGTGAATACTCTGTAAATACAAATTAATTTTGTGGCTTGCACAGCATGACTATGTCTTTAATTCTAAAGTTATGACTATTCTGCAGTCAGTAATGTCAAAGCTAGAGATAACATAACATATAATTAACCTGTAACACACTCTATCGTATTATATGACTAAGGATAATATTGTAGCATACTTCTCAGAATACATTAGACATCTTATGCTAGTCCCCATTTTCTTATGCCGGTAAAACTTCTATTGTAGCCTAACTCAATTTTTCCTAAGCAGACGTATATGTAATGATAGCTCTGCTAATGATATTATCTTCTGTTGCATGGCTAGAATGACATCAGAGGAGCTGTCAGGCCTATGGTCTGCGAGATCTAAACTAATACACATGATCTAGAATAACATTTCTGTCTGTGGTACAGTACTCCAGAACACCAATATAACTCATAGAGTTTAAATTTTCCTTCCAGAGCACCAGGGATTGGCAAAAGGCTCCTCAGTTGAGGATTGGCAACTTCTGTTATCTGAGTAAACTGATGTATACTCATCCTTCTTAAATCACCAGCCATTTTCCATGTTAACTGTGGATTATATTTATTTTTTAAATTTACCATTACCAAATTGCTGTTTTCCTGATGTTTTGTTAAGCTCACTTTACATACCCTTCTTTCATGTTATTCCCTGGTGTTTTAGAAGCTCCAAAATAGCTCTTCTTTTTTGGTCTTTTAAAAATATGCCCTTAAACAATTTACTTATTCTTCTAAGTTAAGGCATTTCCTTTCATTCTAGGGTTGTTTCACTAACAACTTTTAACTGCCTCCTCCTTTCTATATCAATTGTAGTAGCAATGACAGCACCTTAAATTATGGCACTCAGTGGAGGCTGGCAGTCTAGCCTTAATTTAAATATACAGAGAAGCTGTTAGTCTGCAGAGAGCTTCAAATACAGCCAAATTATGATGAAGGAGAACTTTGACACCAAGTTTGAACAGATTTATTAACTTCAAGTTTGGTGGAATGCCCAGGAAAAAATGCTGCCGTTCTATTTAAAATCCAACTAATTTTTACAATTAATGTTTGATCAGGTCAAGTCTAAGCTGCCACCTGATGAGCTGAAGAAGTAATCAATTTGAAGTAAATGGATATAATTCTGTCCTTGGCTACACTGAGGAATAAGTGGAATAAATTCATTGATGTTAGGATTTGGTTCCATATTGCTGTCTTTTGGAGCAAATCAGAAAGGAGCCTAGAATGGAAAATTCATTTGTAGTCTTAACTGTTGCATGCATGTACACATAATTTTGAGGGGTTTATTTGCTTTTTGTAACAATATGAAGTATTTGCAATAAAATATTGGAGGAAAATGTTCATTAAAAATTAGTGGAAAAATGTTTCATCATCTGCTCTGAAGTCAGATACTGGCACTTTTTGTATCCATGTTTTTATTCATGTATGTGGTTGCCTCACATCTTTTCATTTTTTTCTGAAGTTTTTGTCTTCCATGTTCACTCGTGATGCATTTGTCAGCACAGAAGAATATCCTCTGTGGCTATCAATTTCTTTCAACCATCTTTTGCATTTGTCCTGCAATTACTGACATCCTGCAAGCTCGCCACTAACGAGCTGCTGCTGCTTTGAAAGTGGAAAACACCCTCTCACTAAATGGAAGATGTTTTGGGATTAGTTTTTCTCCTTTATTTGTGACTATTTAAATGCTATGGGGCTTTCTGAGGGATCACAGCTCCACCGCTCTAGACAAAATTTTTCGTCTTCCATAATCGCTTGGGCTCAGAAATGTATGGCTGAACGGGGCTCATTTATTCTGAAGGCTGTACTCCTCCTCCTCCTCCTCCAGCTCTAAAATGCCAAAATGCACCCATGGTAGATGGTGTGAGCAAAGAGGTCATTGAGGACAATTCAGTACTGCCTGTTTTTTGTGGATGCAGCTTCCTGGCTACCCCTCAGTCTGTTGCTGAGGTTAGGCAGGTTTTGGAAAACCAAACCAACATGAGCCTATCGAGACAAGGTTTGTAGGGTTAAGGGCTGCCTTTTTTTTTTTTAGATTAAGCTGATGCAGTGGGAAAAAATGGACAAGCTTTCAAATATGTGAGGATTTTCTCAGGTCATATATCTAACACATCAAGGCTGTGAGAGCAGTAAGCCTGGCTGCTGTCGAACAGCTATGCGCTGTTTGTGAATCAGTAGTAAACAAGATTCTTTGGCTGAACTAATGGCAGGAGGAACTTGAGTGGCTGTAAAATAATGTGTCGCTCACTAAACATGGTAAAGTTAGAGAAATATGTCAGTGAAGTAACACGGGTGAGGGTGAGTGGATTGAACTTTAAAAACAAACACGTCTGTACAAACTGAGATGTTATTGGGATCCATGTGAAACAAAATCTATGTATAAGGAGTGTTCAGGCTTCCTAATGAAGAAAACTTAATGAGTTTTTGCATAGAGATACTTACGGGTC
The DNA here is from genome assembly GCF_036417535.1 of Chlamydotis macqueenii. Lineage (NCBI taxonomy): Eukaryota > Metazoa > Chordata > Aves > Otidiformes > Otididae > Chlamydotis > Chlamydotis macqueenii. The sequence goes on along the minus strand of NC_141556.1, from coordinate 60,967,154 downwards.
ACCTAGCTGAAGTGATGTTAATTTGTAAGCTCAGAACAATTGCAGGAAGAAAACTGCTCTGTGAACTGGAAATACTTTCAGATCTATATTCAGGTACTTTAACGGTACTCAGGTGAATTTGGACCAAACTCTTATTTCACTTTTGCTAATGAAAAAGAGAAATAACACCACTGAAATCAATGGAATCTCATCAATGAAAGTGAGGTTAACCAGGTTCTTTTTGCTTATAAAAACAATAGGAAACAAACTATTTGTTCTTTTGTTTATTATATGTATTTATTTATTATAAATTGTAAAAAAGATCTCTTAAAAATAAATTTGTTTTTGTCATACTTAGTTCTCAATGTTTTTGTGTGAGGTGCATTTCAAAATGCTGCAGTCATTTTTCAGCGGTGATACCCTCTCTAATATTCAAAGGAAACAAGTGCTGCCAGGTGTGAGTGCTAGTGGCACATCTCTGTTCTCAAACACAGGTTCATAGCTGTATAGCTCGACACTAAGCCCAAGTTGATGGGTCTGAGAGACCACTCCTGTCCCCAGAGTGTGGATGTATGTGTACCGTAATTATTGAAGACAGGTATGTCATTGAGCATGGGCATGGCATTGAAGTGTGCCTGGTGACTGACTGGAACTTGAGTATCTCCACTGGGAAATGCAGCGGTACCGTAGGCACACAGTTCTCACTCAGCTAAGGTTTCAGTTTGTGTATTAAACACTTTTTACTTTTGGTATACCTTGTGCAAGGAAGGTGTTCGTTTTTCAAATGAGGATCCAAAGCACTGAGACCTCAGTTCAGACTCAGGAAATGCTCAGAAAAGGCCTCATAAAGGACCATGAACCTTTTTGGAGAAACTGAGTTTGTTTGCAGTGAGCTTAGGTTGAGAGAACAAGAAAGTTGTGGTTCTGGTGCAGAACCCTGAAGGTACATAGCTGAGCTGACTCTGGACGAACTAGCCGTAGTAGCAGAAAACATCTCCCTATATCGGCTGAGATGGAGCTTGCATGTAGCACTGCAATGCCAACCTGCCACCTGGACACAAGTAATTTGGAGGGTTTCTATGTAGTACTATGTAGACGTGCCTATAAAGTCTGAGAAAGCTGCCTGGTAGAATAAAGTTTTAAAGTGAGAACCGGAGCTTCTTGTGCATAGAGGTACTCCCTCCAGCTTAGTTAAGAGTTTCTGCTGATACATATAGCTGTACTGAGATTTTGCTGACTCTGGAAGCAACGCTAACAAAAGAAACGAGTACAGTCTTGTACAAGCCTAGTGTATGTTGCTGCTGGGAGGAGAGAAAGTCAAATCACAGGAATTGGGAGTGGAATTATGTTCAAGTGTTAGCTGTAAAGGGAGTTGTTTCCTGCCATCCAAGCCACCCATTCCGATCCTAGCCATCCATTCAGGTAGCCCTGGCAGGACTGATTCTTCCTCTCTGTGTTTAAAATAAGGATGCAGAAGTCATATTCTTACACAGCAGGGTGAGATGGAAGATGTTTGCTAGTTATGGATATTTTTCAGTAGCAAAAATAAAGTTTTTCAATAAATGAAGTGCCATGGCTGAAAAAAATCCAACCTACTACCAAACTCAAAAAATCTTTTGGATTGACAACCATAGTTTCTTCAGAGTGAATTCAGATAGCCTCTTCCAGCCAAGTACTGAGAGGAAGAGGAAAAGGAGAAGTGAAAGGTTTTCTAATGTCTACCCTAGCTTGTGTAATTAATAGAAGGGGTAATTTGCTGGTTACTCAGCTGAATGATATACCAGCAATAGCAACATGGTATTAATAACTTGGGAGGAACAGGAAAGAGTTTGTATGTGAGTGAATGTTCCTCTCCCAGCAAGAAGCATCTGAGTCACCAAAAAAAATATCAGCCACCGAGTCAGGCAGCCAGGTGGTAGCTTTTGTCTTTTTGCTTTTTTGTTAAATAGATGTATTAAGGGCTGGTTGATCTCTTTAGATGTCTGGGGCTTCGGCTGGATTGTGTCTCAATGTTTCTATTCTTTCTGTCTAGTTGTTTCATAAAACTTTGTCTATCTGGCAGGAAGAATGGAGCAGCATTTTGCACATGTAGTGCCAAGTCTACAACTGAATCAAATGTCAAAATAAACAGCCATTGAGGAATAACTGCTTGGTTAGTTGCGGTGACTTGGTAGCAGACAAAACCATCATAAGACTAAGCAAAGTGAGGCATACAAAATTCAGAAAGATTAATTTTGTCTTCTGTTGCTCTCATCCTGGGTGACTGCACCTGGGCACTGGTCCACAGCAGCATCATTTTCACCCGCTGAGAATCTGGCCCAGATCTAAGCATGATAGACAAGGGATAATATAGATAATCATTAAGGATAAAGTAGACAATAATGAGAAACCTGTTCTCTGACAATAGAAAACTCCTGTTGCTATTTCTGCATTATTTAGGTCAGAAAGGCAGAAAAATGCTTACTGTGCCATTAGTTGGTTTACAGGATTATGCCATTATCTTGTAAACATGCACTTTTTTTTTTTTTTCATTCTAGGTGCCACAGGAACTACTAAAGATGTGTAAGTACTTACTCTGCTCTTTCAAATATGTAACCCTGGACTTCAGTCCTACTAGCCTTATACTAGATTTAGTCATACATGATTCATCTGGCTCCTAACATATAATCAACGCCACCAGATGTTTATTGTCTTTAGTGACAGCTTCCATCTCCACAAAACAACTTCATGCCTTGTTTACTTTTCTACAGATTCCTTCCCTTGTTATTTCTCTAACAGAAATGTCTTTTCTCTGTTTCTGTTGAGAGAGTTGTCTCCCAGAGGTGGTCCTGTAACTTCAGACTACTCTTGCCTGTCACGTACCAGTATACCTTTTTTTCCAGAGGCCATGTCATCACATAACTTTCCACCACGCTCTGTGAGATATTTAAAGAGCCACTGAGGCAAATTTCCTCTCTTTGCAGGAGATCCAGTAACTCATCCAGGCTTCCTTTTCAAAGTACTCACCTTCTCTAGATGTTTTCCGCACTGAAGATAGTATCTATCTGCTCCTCTTTCTCTCCCTTATCTTTGAGACTGAGTAGCAGAGGGCAGCCCTACCCATCCTGTTTTTCTCTAAATGTGGAAGATCTGAACCTCTATTGTCCTGTTGCCTCTTGCCAACTTCTGGTTTTCAGCAGCAAAAGATGAGCCTTTGTCAGCCCATTTTGCATTTGCTGATGCAGAATAGTGCAGAAACAGCTTTATTCAGCCATAAATTTATTTTCCTATCAAATGAAACATTTTTAAAGTCCCTCTGAGGTCTTGCCTTCTTCTTTTTCATATAATTGGTATTTGCCACTAGAGTTTGAGACTGAGAGACCTGGGAAAGATATTCATGTTATGCAACAGGAACATTCTTCAGCTTTATTTACTTCATTTAGAATAACTACTCTAATTAGATGGAGGAATCCTGCTGTAGAAATGAGGGCTGTCAAGTCAGATAAACAAGTGAATAGAAGAGCTTAACAACAGGCTTGTCCTTGCTGTTACAGAGCACGGCTGAGAACTAACGTGACAGGTCTCACTTGGCAGATGAACACTGTTGTCACAGATACTCTTGGGATCTGTGTTACCCGTGTTTTCTGCGTTTGCAGTGTCAGACAATAAATAAATTACAGAAGGCAAGCTTATGAGGAACCTCTTCTTGATACAGCCTGCAGCATCCATGCCCTCAGCACTGTTTTTAATTTATATCAGGGCCTTTTTTTGTTGTACAGTTTTGATAATTTAAGTGACTGACTTAGAACTGCATCTTTCTCTTTGCTCTTTGGTAGTTTTAAATTTCAAAATTGCAAGCACTGTTAAATTATGAATTTAGTAGGCACACTTCTGTGCTTAAAGGTATGAGCATATGTAGAACTGTGTTTATATGGGTGTAAGCATTTGTAGGGCCAGGCTTAGGACTTAAACTAGGACCATCCTACTTATTTGTGTTAGATCATCTGTCATGTTTCAAAAAAGTATTGGGATAACTTAGAAAACCTTCAACAAAGTGAAAGGGTCAATCCTGGAACCATTACTCATTCAGATAAATATAGTGGAGCCAGCCAAACACCCTATGTAATAACATGGTTGAGCCTTCTCGTCAGACATTAGAAACACAGATCTATTAATGAGGAGTGGCAGTGATGACCCAAAAAGTCCTGAATCAATCATCCTCATATTTAACAGCAGATTTTTACAAAGGTAGCAAAATACCAGAAAAAACTATTTTCATTTCATGGAAATGAACAAAGCAGATTTATGTTAACTAACATTATAAATCCACATAAGCTTTTATTTTACATCTTTTCACTTATATCAGCTAAAGATTAAAAAATTCTCTTTAAAAAACCCACATTTTTTTGGCTGTTAAATTTCAGTCATATTGATTCTGGTCCATAAAAGCATTTAGGTGTGTCCTTACTTACAGCATACTTTTTGATAAAGAATCTGATTCTTCAAACTCAAGAGATTGCTCATTTCTTGACTGCAACTCATTGCCAAAGTACCAATATCTCCTGGAGTGAGCAGCTGCGTGGCAGGAGGGAGGGCTGGATCATGCTGTGAGCCCTCCTGGGTGACTGCAGTGAAGCTGCTTTGCCCTCTGGGCCTTGAGTTTCTCCACCAGTAAGTTAGGGATGATGACATGATCGTCCTACACAAAGTGCTGTGAGACTGAGGGCTTTGCGGTGACAAGAAGGACTATGGTCTGGGAATGTGATCTCTCCTTGTGTACTCCGACCCTCAAATCAATGGTGAATCTGTTGGCCAACTTCAAACAATGATCCTGCCCCACTAATAAAGAGAAGTACGTCACTGCTGAGTGTAAAAACTTAGATCACAGAATCATGAAAGCATAGAATGGTTTGGGTTGGAAGGGACCTTTAAAGGCCATCTAGTCCAACCCCCCTGCAAGAAGCGGGGACACCTACTACCAGATCAGGTTGCTCAGAGCCCTGTCCAACCTGGCCTTGAATGTTTCCAGGGATGGGGCATCCACCACCTCTCTGGGCAACCTGTTCCAGTGCTCCACCACCCTCCTTGCAAAAAATTTCTTCCTTATATCTAGTATAAATCTACCCCTTTTAGTTTAAAACCATTACCCCTTGTCCTATCACAACAGGCCCTCCTAAAGTTTGTCTCCATCTTTCTTATAGGTTCCCTTTAAGTACTGGAAGAAGAGGTAAAGTATGCTAGAAAATAAGGCAATGCCTTTCATATTCAGAACTAAGTGGCTAAGTTCAGAGAAAAATTAGTAACAGTAGGAAAGAAAGGACACAGCAGTTCAAGCTTGTTTCAAAATATTGGGAAGAAATCTGTCAAATACAAATGACAGGCCCTTGTTCCCAAGAAATGCTGAGAAACTGTGCAGAAGTAGTCCGTCACTTGTGCAAAGTTCAGTGACTTATTTCTGGTGGGACTACTGAGCATGGCTAGAAACATGCTCGGTGTGAACAGAGTCATAAAAGCTGAGGTAAGAAAAATACAAATGGCATGAATTAATGTGAATAGCTGTCATCTGATATTTAAAATACTATGTGAAAAATGGCAGTTTCTTTTATCATCAAATGGACATAGGACCGATGGATGTGAAAACTGACAGTTGAACTAAGTATATTTTTCAGACTTGGGAGGGTGACAGAAAGCCTCTTGGGATAGACAAATCCTTACCAAAAGAAACATTTATTCTAGCTGAAAATAGAATGCCGTTATGTGGATTTGCTGTTAAGTCTGCCTACTGGCTACAGGACTCCACCTACGCTACCTGCTGAAAAATGTGCTCACAGTTCCTCTGCAGTAGATATCCACAGTAGATATCCAGTAGATATCTGATGGAAGATGCAGTGGCACGGCAGCAGATCCGTGCAAAGCATATCGGACTGCTAAGTTCCTTTTGCCACCTATTCCTAGTGCAGAAAAGCTTATCCTATCTTCTTTTTCCTGGAGGATTCTATAAATGGAGATGTTTAACTATATTTTTTATGCTAGATTCTTTCTTCATCCCTGACATAAGAAGAAGCTAGAGACACATTGGAGGTAGAGAGGGAGAGAGAAAGGATGTGCTGGATTCCCATATCCCCATACCCTCTCTGAGTCTGGGAGATGTGGCAATGGGAGCACTACCAAAACCAAAGGAGATTCTTTCCATTCTCATGTCCACATGGTCAAGCGTTGCCGTTGCAGCCCTGCTCCCTGGAGCCACCCATGTTCACCCAGCCTGGGCACAGGAGCAGCAGCTGGTGCCTGGGAATTTGAACGTGTGAAATCAGTGGGCAACATTCACAATGGGGCCTTAAACCACAGTGTGTGAAAACGAGAGGTGTCTGAATATGCGTAATGCATAAACTGGAGCAGCACTCCTTCCCATGCTGCTTAGAAAGGAGTGCCCAGAAAGGAGTGGAAAATGGCTTCTTCCTTAAGTGCCATCACCAGAAATTGTCTTTTATTTTCCCTCTCATGCTTTCATGTTCCTCCTGTCTCTGCTCACCTCCTCTTTCCTAGCAGGACTACAACAGATTGCACCCAGCCCAAGAGCTATGGCCTATACAATCCCAGATTACAGTTGCTGGGCATTTAAGGGAAAAGGTATTGCAAAATTAGACTTGATTTGTAGCTATTAAGAGGAAAGGAAGAAAGTAAAATGTTTAAAAAAACTTAGTCTGCTTAATCACAGACCAGTATAATTTGTTTTGGTGAGAGAATGACAGTAGTGGTCAAGTGATGGCCCATTACAAAACCTTTCTAGAACAGAAGAAAATAGCCCTGTTGCCTAGTAGAGGCTTTTTTTTTTTTTTAAACATTGACATTAATTTCCTGTTGGACATTATTGATTGTTATTGTTACAACTCAATTTTAGAGGCTTTGAGCTGCACATGAAGTTGGCAGTGCTTTTGAAGGATTCTTTTCTCTGGATAACGGTTAATCTGGATTATAGAAAATGCTTCTGGTTGTTAGAGAAAATCAATCATGTGACACATTCAGTTGGTTCAACAGAAATGATTGTTTGTCATCTTTTGGCATCCCTTTCTTAAAGTAGTGTCATTTTTTTTTTTTGGTAAAAATACAGGGCTCATTTCTACTGATTGATACATACAGGCTTTCCACTTTCTTCAGCTGGAATTGGCCCACACTAGGACAGAGCAGCTTCACAGTCCTCAAGGAAAGTCCTCTCTGCATTTTTCTGGCTGTGTATGTGAGGACTGCAAGGTGGCTTAGGCCACATGGTGGGAGATCATGGGAGATGCCTTCTGGAATGGCACCAGCTCCTCCAGGGAGGAGCGGCAGGAAGGCCAGAGAACAAGGAATTTATTGCTCCATCTCTCTTGAGCTGTAAGACGTGGGCAAAGACAGTGGACGAGGAGGCTCACCCCACTCAGTGCTATGGCCTGGGTGAATATTATTTAGCAAATCTGCAGCATACTTAAATTTACCCCAAACCTCTACTATTAAAAGGACCTGTGTGCCCTTATTTACTGTGGTGAAGCAGAAAGGATAGTTTGTAATGTTCTGCCACTTAGAAAGAAGATAAGTATAAGATAATTTCCAACTTGCAGCAGTATTTTTAAGGCATTTGGTGCCCTCCCAGGAGAGTGCTGACTGAGGTTTAAGGGGCATTTCCTTGCATTTAAGGCTGCATCTTGCTAGGAGCTCTCTGCACTTTGCACCAAAATGTCATTGACTTCAGGGGTCAGTGATGGCCCTACAGCCCTGGTGATTAAACAGGCACATCTCCCTCTTAGAATAAATAAATTACAGTAAGAAGCGTCATATATTATTGTTAAATATCATAGTTCAGAAATGCCTTTCAAGGCTACAGAATGGATTTAGCCCTAACACTAGGTAAAGGCCAGCTCTCAGTTTTATCACCTAGGGAGCAGATCAGAAATTCATGGATCAGCTCATGAAGGGAGTATCCTTACGTTCCCCCTGTAGTCCAGGCAATTGCTCCTTCAATGGGAATATTCAGGTGAGGATATCTGGGTGAACAGCCTGTGCATGAACATTTCCACAGCGGAGCCCTCCTTGGGTCATGGTGCCCTGTTTGCAACCTTCACCGGGGGCTGCTGTAGCCCTATCTCCTGGCTTCCTGAGTGGCTACGGTGCAGGACTCCTTCTCAGGCAGTTGTCACAGTTGCCTCTAGCTGTAGGGTAGGGGTGGGGGATGTCTGTAGATTTAACAGCACTCAAGTTATCTTGCCTCTATTTTTATTGCTAGGTTGGTAGGTTGCAGACCAAGCTAAAGTGCAGCTGCTGCCCCAATCCATACCCAGCCATGTGAGCAGAGCTCAAAGTCCAAATATTTAATCAAAGGTGGGTGTGTGGTTTGTGTGAACACTGACACTGGAGCACAGACTGAGACTGCAGCGCAGGCACTATACCCTCAGGGAGTAAGAATAAGATTTTTGTCTTTTTTGTACCACGTTTGCCTTTCACAGCAATGCCGATCACTTTACCCCCTGCTACACTGGACAGTATTTTCAGTCAAACCTCAGTGGCTCCCTATCGACCTACAGACTGATCTGTGATTTTACCCTGAAGGTAAAAGGGAAGTAATTGCCCATTTATGAAGGATTAGTTATTTGGTTTGGAAACAACTCTGACTTCTGGAATTGCAGTACCTAATTTTACGGAGGGGCTCTGTAACATCTTTTGGCACAGTAGCTGTGAAAGTTTATCTTTTTTTCATTCTCATTCCCATGCTAGCATGGATAGCCAACCCCTTCCAGTCCTCTTTTGGCAGAAGATCAGCCCAGACACGTTCCTGTTACATGTGGAGCCTTTATCTTGCTATTACATGTGGAGCAGTGTGGGAACCTGCTCAGGAAAAGTGTTTATTTACCTGTTTCAGTTCCCAAACCTACTTTCAGGCACCACTGGTGGGGGTCATGAAAACTAAGCTGCATCTATTCTCAATCATTTTCTTTCTTCTGTACATTAGATTGGCAAATTGTCACTCTTTTTGTACCTGTGTGAATACTTTATTGCATTGTAGATGACCTGAATTAAACTGGGATCAGCAATAATCCCCTTCTCCCCTTGCTCCTTAATCTATCCAGATAGTGACGGAGTGTCTGAAAGAAATGATGTGCTAATATGCTTTATATCTTTTGATGTTTCAGAGCAGAAGAATCCGTATCGGATGATGACAAAAGGAGGTAGGTGCTCTTCTGGGACTGGCTTTATTTGTAATAGGCTACAGTGAGTTCTGCCACCAGATGTACATCGTTCCTTTCTTCCTCCTAATTCCCACCAACACCACCAAAACAGAGAAAAGAAAAAAAAAAAAGAGTAGGAAATCTCTCATGGAACCCAATATTTATGAGTCCTCCTACCCCATTAGTGCGTTGGCAAGGGGTGAACATTGTCTCACAGCTCTAGGTGGTCTGCTCAATAACGGCCAGTGGCCTCTGCCTTCAGCCCAGCCCCACCACAGAAGACGGCATTGGCACGTGTGGGAGATTTCTGCTGGGCTGGAAATCAAAGGAAGTGTGAGTCTTTCATCAAACAAATCAGAAATCAACTCAGACCCCCAGGGGCTGGAGGAGGTGTGATTAATTTGGCACCTAAGGGGGCAGAGCAGCATAGTGGGAGTCTCTGCAAGTAGCTCCAGGCAGCAGAGGCTTTAAGGGCCCAGTTTTTCATCTTGCATCTGTCCCTGCTTTTCAAACAGGCCTTAGAGCCAGAAAGTACGCTCTGCAAGGCCGTGAAGGGGAGAGGGCTGGGCAATGAAAGTACCTGACATTGTCGTACTCCTTCCTACTAACAGTTTTCTCCAAGTGTGGCCCTAAGCAGGGGGATGCAGGTCCTGTTTATTAACGAGGAAAGGCCAAAGTTCTGGTTATTTGGTGTGTGTTGCTTGAAGTGAGGTGCTTCAGTGGTCCCAGTGTTGAACATTGCTATCAGATTGACTCCGTCCTCAGTTGGATATATTCGGTGTCTGAAAGAAGCTGGGCCACTGGGGTTTATTGTCACAACACAGTTGGAATTTAATGAAAAATATTAGGAACTTGGGTGAAAAAGAGCTCCTTTCACAGGCCTGGTTCCAACTTCAGAGTAACAGCTAGCCTCAAGGGTTTTTTGCCTGGCACCATATTAGCAAGCACGTGGCACTTAATGTGCACTTTTCCTATAGCCATGGGACAGGAGGGCTCCTCTGAGGATGCTTGTGCAGAGGTGCCCTCCTCTCTGACCATCCATGGTCTTTGTCATGCTGCTGTGTGATGTCGACTTTATAGGGAGAAGCGTTACAATGAAGCTCTGATGTCTTAATTAATTGTTTCTTTAAATCAGAAACTATGGTGGCGTGTACGTTGGCCTGCCGTCAGATGCGGCTGCCATGGTTTCCAGTCAGACGAAAGCTGCACCAAAAGGTATTGGAAGGTTGCGTATTGCATTTCTCCTGCTTTCTCAGTTTAATTTTATCTAGTACGATGTATTTCCTTTAGAAATCAATTATTATTTCAAACAGACTGGCTAGTCTTGGAGCCTCTTAAGGCAGTGGGGCTATTTATAATCGTTAAAGTGATTGTTCCCCTTTATTTAAAATTTAACACACTTTTGCAGAAGGATCCTAGAGCAGATGCTGACAATGTGGTACATTGTCTTCTGAACAGCTTCTCCACGTTCTGAGTGCTCTGCAAATTCAAAGAAAACAAAGCCCTGTTAGGACGAAGAGGCTGTGATAGATGCACTTGCAGAGCCTCGGCGCTATTTTTAGTTTTGAAGGTGTTTACTTGCATTGTGGTGAATTCCAGTAATAACAGTTAGTAAGTGCTTGCTTTCAGGTTTATTTCTGTTCTTTTATGAAACCCAGTGCAAAGTATTTCTTTCCCATGTGATGTTTTTGAGCAGTGGGAAAAAGCATTCAGTTTATAGGTACTTAATGGATAAGTCATAAACATATATTTATGAAATCATGTAGTAATTGTTTAGATTTAGTACAACAAAATGCTCCTGTCACATACATACACCACAGAGTTTAGTCACTGACTGCTGCTTCCAAAATTTGCTGCCAAACAGAAAAAAAAGAAGAAAAATAACACTATTAACCATAATAATAGAAGCTGGTTTTGGAACAGTAGTACTTTTGTTGCATGGTTTTTTTAAAAACATTGTTCTAAATTAGTGATATGTTACAATGTTTTAACCGTTTTTACCTTTTGTTTTCTAATTAAGATTAGAAGGAAATAAACACATCAAGATCCAAACAGCTGGAGGTACAGTATGTCTTAATTCATGTTGTGTGCTTGGCATGTATTCATTGAACAGAAACAAGGTGGCAACGCTTCCCGTGCTGCCCTCGAGTGGTCTGGGAATTGCCCAGACCCTTCTCCAGCTGCAGCGTAGCTCTTCTAAAGGCTGGACCACGGGTTGGTTCTCATTGGTGCAGATGTAAATTAAAAAGAGGGTAAAGTCACCTTCTTGAGGAGAAGTAAGGAAACACTGTATTACCCCTTTTGTGAATGAATAAAAATCAAGTGTTTTTTGTATTCACCTTCAACCACAACACAGCTAATCCTGCAGCGGTACTAAGACCTTCCATGAGAGGTGAGATGCATCAGCAATGCGTAGACCAGCATCTGTAGAGACAAAGCTTTTCCCAAGAGCAAGTAGTTTGCAGTTAGAAAACATCTTTTCCATTTTGGAGAGGACCTTGAGGACCAAAGTGAGGCACCCACTAAGTAAATTACTGGAGCTTTCCTCTTGCTATGGGAGAATCTGTGGGACTTCATTCTCCACCGGCCAGAATAGGACAGTGAATATTTATAGGCTCTATTCCTGACTTAAGAGTTTCAACTAACTAACTAAAAAAAAGTCCTTTACGAGTTCAAGTCTGAAGAAAAATGAAACAAGCTAAGTTTCCATTCAGAATTTGAACTGAATAAACATTGACACATTTCAAAAGAGAGCAGTTTTGGTGTCTAGCCAGTGGGGATGGGGAAGTGGAACCCTTCCCTAATTTAAGTGAAGAGCCAGAAAGAGTTCTGGCTGGTTCTGGTGCTGTATGCAGGCCCAGTAGAGCAGAACACACATGGATTGATTATATACAGGGAGACCTGCAGCTGGTCATCACAGCTAATTTCGGTAATCCAGCTGAGATGTCTAAGCTAGGAACACCATCACCCTTGACCTGGGCAAGACTGAAGCACCTTCTTGAGGCTGCAGCTTTTCATGTGGTTGATGATACTTATCTAGGAGCTTTAGTTAAATGCCTGATGTTGGGTAGAATCAATCACTTGACATTTTTTGATGTTCAAAGTAGTTGAAAGTGCACTTTGCCTTTGTTGGTGCAAGACTGGGGGTTGGCTGCTGACTCAGGCTAAAAACCACGTAGGCAGATGAGCCCCTTTAAATCTGCAAAGGGTCCTCTGAGCTCCACAAGTTCATGAGCCTGTGTGTTTGGAAGGCATAGACTACAAATCTGTCAGCTTCTAACGATGACCTAGTTTGCTGTTTTCTGTGTAGAGTGTTACTGTATTGTTTTACCACTATTGCTTTGCCAGTCCAGCTAAGTCTGTTTTTTTTTTCCTTTTTTTTGAACAGTCTTCTACTAAGACCAATTGCCAGTGCTTTAGAGAGAGTTGTCTTTCCGCCGAAGATTTTTGTATTTACACAGGCTTCTGGAGAGCAAAAGAGATCAGAGCACCAAAAAATCTAAACTGTTGCAAGTTCCAACTACGGGTAAAGCTTAAACTACAGTGTTGAATCAGTTTCCTATGATGGTTGCATTATGGAAACCTCCTGCTGTTCTCCAGTGAAAAGTGAAATTAATGAACTCACGGAGGATGTTTCTGCACAAGAGCTAATTTTGATGATCTGCAACTTATTTCTCTGTGGCCATATTGCAGATTTCATCAGCTATCAGCTACGCTTCGTATATTTTCTCCAACAATTTTTGATATATTTTATATAGAAAACCATTACTATTGTCCACTTAATAGTTCCTATGGTAGGTTCCTATAGATTAATTGTTAATTTACTTCAGAGTAATATATTTGACAGGTTTGCATCTTTTTGGTAATATTGTAAATTTTAATATTTTTTGCTGTGAAAACAAGAATAGGGTGAAATAAGCATAAGACCATCGGGTTCTTTATAATTACTACTGTCACTTTTATACAGTGAGACAAATGTTAGCTGTTAATTTTCACCTTTTAAGAAGATATTGCTCAAGGAAATTTATTTAAATAAGAACAATGTACTTCATCATAATATTTACATGTCTGTTTTTATTTTCTTCAGTTTTATCTCTTTTATAAAGCATTACATGGAAAAAATACTAATGAACCAAACTATTATGTTATGTCTTCTGTTCTGTGTAATATTATAATCACATTTCCTCACATAAGGATGAAGTGATAGTATTTTCAGAGGTAGCGTGACTAAACTCCAGTGCTGCATCCTCCTGAACTGCAGAGGATTTTTTAATCACTATTAGAGTTTTGTATCCCTGACTCATCACTAAGCATCTCCAGTATGGCAAATTGTAACAGACTGAGTGTTATTATTACTTTAGCAAATTGTAGTATTGAATAATGCATAGGAGGTTTTAAAATTCATTAATTTTATAGCAACTGTAGGTTTCCCATAGAACATAAAACAGATTGTACATTTCCATATGGCTGAACAAGTGCTTAAATTATTAAAGCCTTTTGCATAATTCTTTATTCAAACTTTTTTTTTTAATAAGACACGACATCCCATACACTTAAAAGCAAGCAAATAAACAAAAAAAAAAAACCACCCAACCCACACCATGTTAACGTATTACTGTAGATTAATGACCACTTTTAAAATTAAAAGAAAAAAGCAAACCAGAAAATTTGGACATGAAATGAAATGCTGTGAACCATGAAATTACTGCCCATTTCATCGATACCTATTAAGACCAATGAAAAACCATTGACTGATTTCCAGTAACTTGCAGCTCTGGCTTTAAAATAAGTTGTAGTTTGTTTGGTGTAAGACCTGTAAAAAGAAGTATTTAAAAATATTCTTTGCTTGTCCTCTTCTAAGTATTTGTGATATTATTTACCACTATTCTCTAGAAACCTGCTGCTTGGGTTATCAACGATTTCAGGCTTCCAGCTCCTGAAGACAAACATGCATCTCATTCTTGACCCCTTCAACCTTGAACTGAGATGAAATAAGCTTAAAGACTAAAAGGTGGTGTTAAAACGTCTCAGTATGAATGCATGATGTCTATAGATTACATCTGCAGAGTCTTGTTCTTGCAAGCCAAGCTGATAGGAACTCAAATAGCATTGGGTAATAAACATGCAGGTTTGCTTCCCACCTGTTTACCATAGCGTAAGGGTAGAGTTTCCACATCATGTGTTCCACAAATGGTTTAAATGGTTTGCACAGCATGAGTTTATCCAGAACAAAGCAATTAGGCCTATGTGTGACCTGATCATGACTGCCTTCCCCAAGGCAGAAAAAACACCAGTCGTCCTAGGGTACATTGTAGTTCAGCTAGTGCTCTAAAAGCCAAAACCAGATGCCAGTAATCTCCTCAATTATTTGTCCACTTCTACCCTTCAGTTGCTGTGAAGAATCATCAAAAAGGTGGACAGGGCTAAATTCAAACATCACTTGTTCTGTTACTGACATCTGAACCCTGTGTGTGGGCTGAGGAAAGAAAGAGGTAATCTTTAAGAAATAGCTCCTAGCAGTTGGTGGTGGCACGGTTGCAAAGGGTACTTTTTCTGTTTTACGTCATTGCCTGATTTCTCCTGTGCAGAGCTGCAGAGAAGTGTGGAGCACTTTGCAGAATTAGCCTCTTAATGATTCATCTTCTGAACGTGTGGGAGGTATGGTGGTTTCTTAATATTTTTGTTCCTCTGCATCTTTTAATCTCAAAAACTTACTGATCAACTGACAAGTGTTTCAGTCTCATAGACTGAAGCCTCTGCAAAACATACATTTATTTATGCCATGTGGGCCTGTATGCATCAAACTGAAGAGCTAGGGCCGTGACCTTGTCTTAGATTTGCAGACTCTTGCCTTTTGTTTTCCCAAGGATTCACAGGTCTAGAAACTGTGTGACAGGACACTGTATTCAATCTTGGCCAAATTCCACTTATGAAACTGATTTTCTGCTCATCAAAATTCCTCTATGGTGAGTAGCATTTCTTACACCTTTGTTAATAAAAACACGTGATATTTCATGGAGAAATGAGTATATCTGTTCTTTCAAAACTTACGATCTATAGATATTTCTGTTAGAAGGAAGAACACAAAAGAAACTCTATATGCCAGCTGCCAGCTGTGCATTTGCTGGCATCCTTGGAGAGGATATTTAGGCACTCAAATGATGGTTCAATGTGAGAATTAAGAACTGAACTCAAGGAGCCATTGAATGACAGAGTTATTATTAAGGGGTATACTTTGCTTTCGTCAAAACATCTTGAAGCACCATTTGTAGAGAAGAAACATTGTAATGTTGGAACTGTGATATCATTTCCTTTGCAGTTGTCATGCTATCTCCAGCCAGAGCTGAGGAGACAGTGAAGATAGTTTAGCAAAGACAGTGGATTCAGACTTTATAATATCAGAATCTCCAATATGGGATTCTTTGACAGCCCAGAAATATTATGCTTGAATTAATATAACTCAGACAATTGAATCTTGAAAACTTCTGGAGTATCAAAGCAGAGAATTGAAACTACAGCTTCTGATTAGCTGAAAAACAATCCAAATATCTTGTTGGGTTGCAAATTTTGTTCTAGTTGTACAAACTATTTAACCTTGAAGACAGCTGCTCCTTTGAATTACGTTGATGAGATAGTCTATTTATTTTGCTTTCTTCTTAATGCAGAACCTGGAGCTTAGTTGTAAGGACCTGACTTGTCGATGTCTGGGTAGTCCAGATGGAGACACTGCCCATCTTGCTTGGGCCATCCACCTCACAGTGCAGTTCAGAAGATGTGTCATAGCTTTAAACCTCTGTGTTCCTCAGGGGTTAAATCTGTCACTAAGAGGGTTGCAGAAGACCTGGTAAAGCCCAGTGTAAGCTCAATTAATACTTATTTCACTAGAATTGAAATAATCTCATAGGAAAGAGTCCATACAAGGCTGAAGCTGCAGAAAAATATAAAGGTGAAATTTGTCTCTAATGGACACAAAGGCAAAGTACTCATTTACTTGATTTGGTCCTGCATGTTTAGCAGAGGAGTCTCTGCTGCGTCGGAGCGTGGTTGAAATGGCATCACTAGCATATTGTTCCCTGTCACCCACACAAGTCTAGTGATTCTCAATAATCATCTTTCCCAAGCAGTGGGTGAGTCACTGCTGATCTGTTTTCTGCAAAGTAGACCTCTGTTTGGTTCCCATGGTGATCAGAAGTGACAATTATTACAGGCTGCTACTACAGTTCCTCAGTTGTGCGCACCCACTAAAAGAAACTCTTATCTGGTTATAGTTCTGCGGAGTTTTAGAGTACATTGTCATTGCTTCCTATTGACAGCAATTTGAACAATTCAGGTGAATTGGCTTTGTGGAGAATATGCTGGAAGAGGGTGATTTGTGGAGTATTTTTGTTTTGCAATGTATTTAGAAAAGGACCAAGAAAAAACAGCTCTGTAAACTTTCCATAGAGCAATGGTTTGTCAGTATTGCTTGGAATAATTTGTGGCTGGACTAAATGATTCAGCCTTGATTTAACAACAAATGTGCACAGAACTTAGATTTATTATAATAGGAGTGCTTTTGTTTTACATGATCTGACAATTTTTACTGTAACCCTAGGGTTTTCAAACATAAGAATATTTCCAAGACAGCAGAAACCTGCTTGTGAGTGCTTAGAACAGCTGTCACCCGTACTGTGAGAACTTCTGTATAGTAGGCACTTATCTGGTCATTATTAAAAGACCTATAGCTAAAGATAGGACCCTGCTTGTGGAACATCATTCCATGAAGTGCAGTGAAACTCTCATGAGCTTAACTGTACTGAGAGAAGAATTAGAAAGATATCATGGGATGGAGCCTGGATGAAAGGGACTTTGTGTGCCAGAAAGGAGGAAATACGTAGGAGAATGAGGATTATAATATTATGCAGTGAAGACAGATGCAGAAGGAGGTTAGGAACTGAAAATTACGTAAAAAAGAAAATGGTTTAATTAAGTATCTGCTCCATTGCTCTGTGGTTCTAATCTCTTGAAAATAGAGCAAGAAGATAACCACTGCCAAATAGTTTTAAGACTGAAGAAAAATGGAAATTGGCTTATCAGTTCATTCCAACCCTCAGATGTCTGAGATTGCAAACCTTTTGGGAAACAACTTACCTAATTTTTATTTGCTTAATGCTCAGTGTAATGAGCCGATGAACCTTATATGTCCTTTTGGGTGCTACCAGGACATATAAATATCCTGCTTTCTCTTTCAAAATTTGTGTTTATATCATATACATTTATATCTTATACATTTGTTTATGTCTCTCTATGCAGACTGAAACTTCTAATTACTTTGGAAGTTTGCATCACACTTGAAAAACAGTTTAGTAGACTGAGAAAATAAACAAGATGTAAAAATCACTAACAGGCATAGTACAAGGAAAGATTATAGAGCACGCAAGAAGGAAGCAAGAGCTTAATCTGAAAAAGAGTAGAGTTAGAACCAAAGCTTTGGTTTACTTATGCCATCTATTTTATGTTTCTCATAACGAATGGATCACTGTGCAAGTGATTAGTTTGGATCCCAGCACCCTTACTGGTACTCTGGGAATCAGCAGTCCACTTACTGAGTTTTGTTTATGGTCTTTCATTCCTATGTTATAGGAGATGGCAGTAATGTGAAATACTAAATTCCATCCCTAGCCTTCATTGCCCACTTTTTATGTTGGCCGAAGCTCAGTGTTGTCTGCAGGGTGGCTTCAGCTCCATAAAAGCTGAGCTCGCTAGATTCTTACTGTGAGGCTGTGATTCAGAGCAACATGTTGATTGGAGGCAGGTCACATTCAATAGCTGTTTTATGGGGGATACCAGACTGCAGGAAAGTGTAAGACTGTTTATTGGAGCTAGGGAGGTATTCAAACTCTGGGGAGAGTCCACATTGCGTCACTCCCAAACTCTACTTGACAGAACACAAACATAACAACACATACATAAATACATAGAATCAGGGAAGTAACGCACACTTTTCAGCTTGTATCTAATATCATATTTATGGTTATATATTACTCAACACTGACCATAACTTCGAGCTGTGAAGATTTTCCCACAGCTAGGTTTGCATTCCTAAAATGATACTGCTGTAAGGAAAAAACTTGGAAGTATTCCCACTACCTGGTTTGTCCATAGGAGCCTTACATGATTTTGGGAAATCAGCCAACAGATTTTCTTTAAAATTAAAAGGTTTAATTAGATCTTAATGTATAAATAGTATCAACTTAAGCAAACTCCAAGTATCTGGTTATTATAACAATGTAATTCATCTTTGAAGTCTCACAGGTTGCCTACTTCTTTTTCCTCTTCCAAATTGTGGGTTATTTTAATAAATAAATGATTAAATTCTTTTACTGTTCTATCAAAGGAACTGCTTTGGATCATCAGAGAAAAACAAACAATTTTTGGCAGGGAATTAATTTGTAATAAGGAATCTGTGCCAGCCAGGGGAGGTGGAGCTTCTATAAATTCTTGGAGAAGTTACACAGCACTGTGAAGGTGTCTTTGTTCAAGACATCATTGCTTGTGTAACAATTGGTTCTTGAGAAACCAAATATTTCCAGTGAAAAGAACCCTGAAAATTACTACTTGGAAAATAATTTTTGATTTCTGATAATACTTTACCAGGAGCAGCATTGTATTTTTCCCTTCAAATTACAAGATTGCCTAATTGTTCTCTAGGAGAAGAACATGTGCAGAACCATGTGACAGAACCATCTTGGGATTTGGACTGGCATGGTTAAAGAGTCTTCCATTCCTCAGTGCAGGGTCTTGAAATCTTATCTTACCTCCTGCGTGACACCTCCTTCAGATCTGTCTGTGGACAAGCAGCTTTGTGCTACAAAGTTGGAAGGCACAAAATGATGTGAAAGTGTCTCCATCGCATTCCAGTTTGACCAGTAATGTGCAAAACAAAAGTAAACATTACCGGTAAATTGGTTGGAGAGATGACTTTGCAACATTGCACTGTCTCTTTGGAGCTACTTGAATTAATGACAAAAGGAGCAAAATCATAAGAAATCAGGTCGTGTGATTCAATATCATAAATGCCTGTATTAGACATTACAAATTATAGCAGTATCCCCTGTGCTGTCATTACAGTTGCCATAAAATAGTTGGCAATCTTGTAATAATTTCACCTGCATACCTCTGTAGATAGTAAAGGAAATTACTTACAGTTGACAGTGGCTGACCATTTGACCCATAGGTTTTCTTGCCTACGTCATGGGGTCTGGTTGATGTGCACAGAGCTTAGCTCATCATAGTCTGAAAACTGACACTTTGCAGCCTGCTGGCTTTGCCACGCAGCTGTGCAGTGCACCTTCATGGCGTCTACCAGTGTAAACAGTCAACGTGGTCTGAAGAACCAGCTGACAGGCTGGTGGGGCAGAAGGACACCTCCATGACATACTCCCTCTGTTGATCCCCCGTCTTTTTGGGAGGTATGGTGCCTTCACACCTGCTGAGGGACCAACCATATACTGCTATCAGCGATCCTCCCCAGGCCAGTTGTACCATGCCATACCCACCCCGTGACAGCAGACCAGTGCAAACAACGCTGCTGTGCTGGAGAGGCTGGCCTTGTCTTTGGCTGGCTGAAGTCTTAAATAGTGCTGGGATTTGTTTTTCTGCTTCCCTCGCTCTCTTAGCAGCAAAACCCAAGTAACTGCACTGGGTTGCCTTTTATGTGCCTCCTGGACAAGCCTTATCTTCAGAACCATGCTGGTGACAATCAGATTAATCACTGTCCTGTCGGCAGCTGCACGTCTGGCTCTCCCGGCAGCCTCAGGGGAGGCGGGCCGTAGCCTGGGATGTTGGAATAAATCCTTGTCCAAAGTAGGTCAGCAAACCCTGCCCGGCCTCCAGAAATGGCTTTATTCAGAGACAGCAAATTTCTTGGTATTGCTGGGGATCATTTTCTTCAAATGTCTTTCATGGGAAAGAATCCTACAGACCTGGATGGCAACGCCGGTTCCCTGGAGCCTGAACCCTCTGGCAGACTTAACAGAGAAGATGTTCTGAAGGGAGGGAATCCCAAAGGCTTGTTAAAATACCCCTAAAAATGCAAAAGGAAACCATTGTAAGGAGCCTTGCCGTGCCTCTGCTGCTCTCATTTCTGTAATATTCAATTGATTTTCTCCTTAAAAGCTGCGAATGCCTTAGGTTTTGATTTCACAGTATCTATAATTTTAGCAGTTAAAAGTTTACGTTTTTCAAAACACTTATTTCAAATTTTGAAAAAAGTTACTCTATGTATATTTTTCTGATTTCCAGGAAATTGCCCCAATTAATTAATCACTTCTACAGCTTGTGGTTGTTCATTTTTCACTTTAGGGTTTAGTTTTAATATGTGGACTCAAATGTTGATATTAAAATGGAAAGTTACCTCATTTTACAAAATATTAAGCAATGACAGTACTGCTTGTCACTTTGCCACTGCCTGTGGCAAAGTTATAGTTCATGGACATAATTTAAAAGTCAAATTCTTTTAAATAACTTTGCTTCTTGTGGAGCTTTTAGGTCAAGTAATAGAGTCTATAAAAACATTGTCTCTGGGCTACTTCAAGTTGTTCTCTGAGCCATAAAAATATGTCTCTGAGGTTTTTTCTATAATGAAATCCATGCTGTTGTCCAGTTTCAAGGTGATTCATTATAGCTCTGTGCTAGCCTCTCTCCAGATGCTACTGTTATTCTGCAAAGAAAAAGGCAACCAGCCACTTCTGGGTGCTCTGTAAAGTTTTAAAAGCAAGATAGCTTAAAATAAATGTTTGCATCCTGCTGTGTTTTTATGACCTCCAACGCACTTTGGGCATTACTAAACTATAAATAAGATAAAAGGATTCACTCTCTCATGCTCAAAAAACTAAAATAATCAAACATTAAAAAATTAAAGAATGTCATGATTAAGCTTCTTGGTACATTTGTATTATGACGCATTTTTTCACAATATGATCAAATATTTTATTTTCACAGGATACATGCTACAATAGACTAAACTAATTAGATATCCATGAAAAAATATATTTTCCCTTGAAATTTTGCAAATATTTGTTTATTCATTTTATCATTGTTTTATCATTGATTCAGGCCAATTTGTTGCCCAGGAATGTTTCTTGTACTGCCTGTACAAGTTTGACAATAAAAATGTAATTTTTTCTCTCTTTCAAGGTAAGCACTTATTTTTGAGCTACTGAAAGCTGGTTCTTGGTTACTCAAAGGTGGTCTTATTACCAAGGGCAACATCTGATAAGGATTGTCAATTGCCACCTAAAATTCAGAATAAAAACGTCAAGCTTCCAGCTTGATGAATCTCAAATTCTTTTGTTTAGCTTTTGCTGTAATTTACTGGGAACTCAAAAGTTTTCATCGTGCTGCTGAATGGGTTTAAATAAACTTAAAAAGAAGAAGTAGGCTGGTAACCGTACTGCTTCACAAAAACTAGTCTAGGTGCATAAAGGGATAAGAGGCATCTGAAAAGAAAGCCCAGCAACTGACTTTGGGTGGATGGTCACACTTTGGGAGCATGATGTAAAAATTTAAAGTTTTCCTAACCATCCGGATGCCAAGCCTGTAAAAACAGTTACTCACTCATTTATTCTCTCTGTGTCTTTTGTTTTTTTTCTTTTGTTGTTGTTGTTATTATTACTTAAAGCTACTTACCTGTAGAAGAAAGCCAAAAGTACACAATTGCTGTTTTCCAGCAGGTTCTCTGTTTGCCTCGTCGGTTTTGATTTTTTATTGTTTATCTGATTTCAGAGCTAAAAATACATATGAGGGGCTGGGAACAGAAAGTCCAGCCTTCCTTATGCCACAGGCTTGTTACTCTTGGCTAAATCACTTAGGTGGAATCCTTCAAAAACAGTTTTTCCACTTCAATGCCCAAGCAAAGGGTTTTGTTCTAACAACACCTCGGTACTCCTCCAGGGAGAGCTGAGAGGAATTTATAGTGGTGAGCATCTTTCTGGAGCTCTTGGGACCGCTGCTGAGGCTGAGTGACGCGGTGAGGAGCCTGTACATCGCAGCAGGTGTTCTAGCAAGCAGCTGGATCTCCCTCTATGCCCTCTCCCCCCTTTCTGCTGCCTCGCTATGTCCACAGTGGTGCCTGAAAAACACAGCCCCAACATGTTTTACATGGGCTGGAGAAAAAGGATTTAGCCCATCTAATGCGTGTGATGAAGGTGAAGGAAGGGGACTAGGGGGTTGGCAGAAAAGCAAGAGCGTGTTAGTGATGTTGATGAATTGCTGTTTGTTGAAATGCTGCTCCCTGCACTTCTTCAGTGGAAATTACTCTTTTCTAGATGGAGAAACAATCAGCAGTTTAACTTCATTACAAATGCCGAAAAACATTACTCACATTAGCAAAACAACTTTTTGTTCTGTCTTTTTTTTCCTCTTTAAAAGCCTCAGAACCTGTTACTGTTTCCAGTAATAGCATGGAAATTAGACTTTTTTTTTTTAAAGTAGGAAAAACAAATGATCTCTGATTTCACGGCCTGCTCAAATGCAACAGCATGGATCCTCTCATGAGCTCTCCCACCACGTTCGCAGCTCAGCTGGGGTTGGAGCAAGCAGGCACAGCAAACCATGCAAGCTGAGCCACGCCTCTGTGCGTGCAGGAGCCCCAAGTTGTGCACAACACTTTTTTGGCTTGAGGACATGTCTCTGTGTGTGTTAGCATTTTTTTTTTTTCATCTCTCAGCGTTAATTGCAATAGTGCCCACTTGCTGGGTTGAACAGCCACCAGTGCCCCCGTACAGAAAGCCCTGGCAGCAGCATACTTGCGTGTTTTCTCTACGGCTTATAGCAAAAATCCAAGCATTGCAAGGACCCAGAGTGAGTTTTCTACACACTGAGATCTGACTGAGTAAACAGCTATTTTTTATCTCATCTGAAGAGTGTCACTTTTCCCCATATTAGATGTCTTTCCCAGTGACACGAGTGTCTTCTGACTCTCAGGGCAAATGTTACACTCATCACTGCTCCCATGCTGTTTGCACAGACCGGACAGCTCTGCAGAGGTGCAGCCTGAGAAGAAAAGGTCCAGTATCACAAAAATTGAGATTTAACCTTGTATTGCCCAAGAAAATTCTGTGACCAACTTTTGCTCAGAAGAAAAGGTTTAATTTGAACAAAAGGCTTCTTGACTCTCCATTGTGACTGGGAAAAGGATCAATGGTAGAGATAAGCGAGAGGTATTTCCGTCTTTCCCTGATGTCCAGCCCAGGATAAGTTTGGTCCTTGATTTAGTATTAGAGGTTTTCCTTCTTGCATTCACACCCTCCAGCTGATAAAATTGCAGGTGTCATTGCTGCAAGGGAGCCACCAGCTCTTGCTTGTCTCAGGGACCTGAGGATGCGTGACGAAGTGGTGGGGCTGGGCTTTCCCTGGGCACCGGTAACAGTCCTCTCTCCAGGGCCGTAACTCCCCTCCTGTGTGCAGCTGCAGCCTTGGGCAGGAGAAGCCCTTTCACAAAGGTAGGAGAGATCCCAGCGCACTCCCACACTGCGTTCATTACGGGACCCATCAGACTCCAGTGTGGGACCGTGGCTTGTTGAACACCAGCGGAGCAGTAGAAGCCAAGACCTTTTCATGATGTCACTCGTGATGACCAGCCTTGATGAGGCCATTACTGCCTGGAAAGATTTTCTTTCCCAAGGTACTTGAAGGGGGAGGATGCTATGGCATTCCCTAAAGACTGGGACAGTTGGAGTCAGCACGTGGTACAGCATGAAGACTGGAGTGACAAAGCCTGCTCTCTCCTCTCCTGAGGAGTCCGAGTAAGAAAGGTGTAGTGGTGTGGGTGAAAAGCACCAGGTCAGGAGGCAGAGAGCAAATGGAAGTAGAAAGGTGGCAAACAAACACGGGAGAGTATTGGGCAGTTTGGAGGTATGTGGCTGAGTTCACAGTCTGTGAGGGAAAATGGGAAATTCAGGAGCATGCTCTGCCCATCTGAGTTTGCAAAAGGGGACCAGAAACCTGCAGCAGGGTTTTCAGTGCAAATGCCAGGGGAGGGACACGGGACAGACATTGTGAAAAAAACAATTTAAGCAGCAGTCACCTCAGGATATTTGCAGGCTCTGCACTTTTGTCCTTTGACATCGACCATTGCCTGCAAGATCCTGGACTCGGTTCCTACAGGGGAGACATTTCAAGTGTTTGGAGCAGGGCATTTAAGGGATGACAGCTAGATGGAGGATACAGTGGCAGAGGGGCTTTCTGGCCAGGGAAAGGGAACCAGACAGGGGAAGGGGTGGCTTTGTGCTGTAAAAAATCCCTCACTGCACAGGGACTGGCTGCAGGCAGGTTTCCTGTGCAATGAAAGCAGAGGTGAGGGTAAGAGCAAGAGTCACTCTTTCCATGAAGACATGGACTTGGCCTGTGTGGTACCCCGTGGAGGGAGTTGATGGGAAAAGTGGGAAACATTCAGACCTCCAGGGGTGTCTGCTGAAACCAGCAATTAGGGGAAAACTGAAGAGTTTTGGTGGGATGTGTAGAAATCATGACAGGCCTGAGGTGCTTGAAAGGGAAACATCCTATTCAGCAACCAGATCCAACTGGAACCACACAAGTGACAGCAAGTAATGGTGGGCAGCTGTGAAGCTGACCCCCCTGCAGACCACTGTAGATGCTCAGGGCTGATGAGCAGCAGAGTGAGAGTGGTCTAGGGGGGTCCTGCCTTGCCTCAGGACATTGAGTGCTACACTTAAGTGCTAAAATGTTGGAAACCAAAGAGGTAGTGGGAGTTGTTGGAGGGTGCAGTGAACCAAAGGCTGTGCAGATGCAGCAGAAATCCAGCTGGAAGGAGGCTAGAGACCTGGTCCTGTGTATGATGCTCCCATCACAAGCATCATTCCAGGGAGGATGAAGACCCTGAGGACAAGTGAATAAAGGCCTTGGGGCAAGCAAGGAGGGTTGGACCTTTGTCTCCCGTGTGTGTCTATGTCAGGGACACAAGCTGGCAGCTTGCGAATATTTCTACATGGGGAAAACTGCTTGTGATCTCTGCAGCTGGGCATGCAGTGGTGGGAAGCTGATTGCACACGTATGGATGTCCGTGCCCAGTTGCCTCTTAAACACAAGCATCGCTTTACTCGCTGAACATAAAAAAAAAAAGTGTTATCCCAGCCTAGGTCTGCTATTCTGATCCTCCGGGGAAAAAAACCCAACACCTCAAAAGCCCCGAAAAGCAGCAGGATGAAGCCTGAGGGCGGCAGCAGGCACACGCGGTTCCCCACCAGAGAGCAGCGTTGCTCCAGCGCTGAGCGGCGCCTCCGCGCTCCCGGCTGCCGGACGCGGCTCTGCCGGCTCCGCGGCGCTGCCGGGGGCGGGGGCAGCCGGGCTGCTGGCGGGGGGACGTGGCGTCCGCGAGGCGCCGGGGTCTGGCCGTGGGAGGTGCGGGTCACCTGCCGAGGTAATGGGTCCAGCTGGGCTCTGGGCCCCTGCTACAGCATCATCTGCTGTCCCCGGTTGAGGCTCCTCGTGGAGGTGACCCAGCAGAAGGCAGCGCTGTTGGGACGGCTGGGCAGCCAGGGTCCTGGGGACGCTGTGCTTGGGCAGGGGTGAGTCTGAGCAGGGCCTGATTTAAGCCGGCTGCTGGTGTGCTCTGGCACAGTTACTGTTCCCAGGGGCCAGTGAAGCACACTCAGTGTACGCTCAATGTTTCCTTTCAGCCCGTGCTTCCCTGCTGAATCGCCAGCAGAGTTGATTCTGTGCTGTGGAGAGGAAAGCAAGAGCTCCTGGGGCAGGGCCGGTCCCTCTGAAGCAGCCCCGCTGCTGTCAGAGGGGGTCAGCCTGAGGGGCTGTGTCACTGTTTTTCTGCTGCCTGGCCCAGTGGTGAGACAGGCGCTGGAGCCCAGCTCCCCACTGCAGTCAGGAGCAACAACACAACAGACCTGAGGGGCACCCTGAGGGCACTAATGGGCCCTAACAGCCGTGATCTGCTTCACCTGGGCTCCCCACCCACACCACCTGCCCAGGAGCCTATTTCAGGCCATCCCAGGACCCCAGCCTGTTCCTGAACTGGGTTGTTGTTGTTGGCCCTGTCTCTTGGCTGGACCCCCTTGGTGCCATGTTGCAGCCCTGGCCCTGTCTGCTCCCTGCTGGGCACCCTGGCGCTGGCTCACTGCTCGCAGTGCCATCAAAGTGCCCTCTCATCAGCCTTGTATCCCATGTGCAGCCCTTTGGGGTTGCACCCCTCTGTGAGAGACCGGCCTGCACAGGACCACCCTTGATGCTTAGTTCATCCTGACTCCTGTGGCAGCCCTGCGTGGCTCCCTGGCAGGGTGCTGCTTTTGTCCAGCCTGCATCCAACTGAAGTCTGCATGGTACATCTCCCCACTGCCTGTTGGAACTGACATTTCAGTGAATTTTTCAGCTCTGAAATCTCTGCGCTAATTATACCAGCTGAAATGTGAACCTTCTGCCAGTGGGGAAGGGACAAAAATGATGTTGTTGTCCTCTTCTTGTGCATAGTCCTGTGCGCCATTTAGGAATTGCTCCTATTCCAAAGCGGTACCCATATTGTTTAGACTTAGCGGTCCCTGGTACAACCTGGTGATGGGTCAGGATGTCTTGTTTTGGATGGGGGTTAGTATTTACCTTGCTCTGTCTTACCTTGTAGCAGCACTTCCTTAGGAAATAATCTGGCATGCCAGAACCAGTGGATTTTTAGGCAGGCCAGTGGCAGGGTAGCAGAGCACCAAGAAAAGTGGATGTGCTTGTGAGCGTGGTGTTTTTGCAGCAGACCCATTTTTGCCTGCTGAAAGATAGAGAGGATGCAAATCAATGTTAACTGTTGTGTGCTTGGTGCTGTAGATTTCTCTCCGCTATTAGCTAACGTTTGCTGCCTGTTCATTTCTCATGGACAGTTACGTAAGGCTCATTCTTCATCTGGGCTGGGTTTGCAACTGCATCTTGGAGCAAAAAAACTTGACAGCCTTGGCTCTCTTACCCACGCTCCTTGGTAGCCCTCCTTCTGATGCTTCCCATTACCTCTGACATCTAATCTCTTAAAGAAGCTGGGTTATTTCAGTCAGTTTGCAGTGTATTTTTAGTGGTATTAGGAAAAATAAATATGCCAGCAGGAGAATTCCACACTCTGTAACAGAAAAAGAATGAGCATAAATATTTGGGGTGATACGATCATAGTAATAAGAAAAGAATTCCAGAAAATTATTCTTTCTGCATCAGCACAGACTAAGTGCAAAGCATATCATTTATCTTGGTCCATTTTACAGCTATCATGGGGAGTGGATGCCCAGGCTTACAGAGCTTCGACACCTGTGTTTCAGTGCAGGGAGGGCTGTGTCACTGCGAAGCCTTCCCAAGCATTTTAGGTACCTTTCGGATTCCTGCACTGCCAGTCACAGGCTTTACTCCGGTTGCTCTTAGGAGTGATTTATGTATCCCGAGTGCCACGCATCCCACAGCACTTTGAAGAATTGCTATTACTCACGCGCATCACTCCATCAGTCGTCATGCTGTGCAGGGCTTGAACTTAAAGTGTGTTTTCAATGCATCAAGAAACCCAGGAGTGCAAAACAACCAACCTTGCTAGAGGACAGTGCCATGAACTCAGCTCTGCTGGGCTAAGACCAAGAGAAAAATAAAGACGACCTTTTTCTGAAGAAGAGTGAGTGAAATGTGGTAACCAGTGTTAAAGGTCAAGACTGGGAGGAAAATGTAATTTCTCCTTGGTTAAAATGTGGACACTGTAAGATTTGTTTCAGACACATCCAGTCCCGTTGTGATGGCTGGGATGATGCCTGGGTTACTTGAGTACAATGAGAGATGAACTGTGCCTACGTTTGCCTTGGACACAAGCGGTTGGTTTCTCTAGGCAGCGTAGTAGTGCAGGGGATGCCCAGTCTCCTCTGAGATCATGCCTTTGTGTTTTTCATTCTTTCTGTTAAGATGCAAAATCTGCTTGTGGCTTTCCTCATGTCTGGTACAATAGTAATGGCTGTCTCCTATGCAAGTATCTACTGTCTAATGAAGGAAGGTACAATCGGGAAGAAGGATTATTGTACCTCAGAGGTACAATCAGGAAGAAGGATGAAGAAGGTCTTTCCCTGCTGTTAACTTATGATATGATCACCAAAGACTTGGTTCTTAGACCTGAAATTTGCTTTTTTTTTCTCCTGTTAAAGAAATGTGGAAATTAAATGCACTTGTTCTACACCAGTCTTGAGGGCAATAGAAAAGGCTTTGTGCTGGTGACTCCAAGCCTGTACCATGTAGACTGCTCCCCTCTTTAAAATCTCATTGAGATAAGAGCTCTAGTGCCATGACAGTGGTAATTCCTCTGCTGACAGGCTGTACACTGGAGCAGAAGCTCAGTTTTAACTGCTGGAATTACGAATTCCCGCTGAGATCTACTGGTTATAGCCCAGGCTACGTCTGTACATCTTTGTGCCATTTGGCCAATGTGCTGTCCTCCTCCTGCCAATGCTGTGACTGTAGGAATGGGCGCTTTTACTCTTGAAATAGCTGAGACCTGTTGCAAAGCCCATTAAAATAGATGCAGCCTTTTTTTAAATTTTTTAAATTTTTTTTAAGGATTTCACTAGGTTTGGCTCAAGCCCTCGACAACATCACTCTTGCTCAGTGTGAAACTTGGAAGCAGCCTTAGATAAACAAGCCAGGCTAATATTGTACGGGTTAATCATAACTGCTTGAAGGGCAAGATAAGGGGTGAGATGGTAAGTGAGTAAAAAAACCAGCAATCATTATTTAAATAAGCTTTATCCAAAATTATCCAAGCTACTTCAGGCTCAGTTGGACTTTGGTGAACGAGATATCTAATTTTATATGTGTATGTCAGCTTAAGA
Source organism: Chlamydotis macqueenii (assembly GCF_036417535.1). Taxonomy (NCBI): domain Eukaryota; kingdom Metazoa; phylum Chordata; class Aves; order Otidiformes; family Otididae; genus Chlamydotis; species Chlamydotis macqueenii. Next base: position 60,938,158 of record NC_141556.1, on the reverse strand, counting down.
CTAAAATTCAGGAACGAGTGCCAAATTTCAGCTCTGAGAGGGAGGCTTTCAGCTCGTGGCAAAACCCAGCTCAGCTTGATGCATAGGCAGAGTAGCTGCCAAAAGCAGAAGTTGCCCTATGGCCTCATTTGCTAATTCCAGGCTCCTGGAGAGCCAGGCCTGATGCTGAGGCGGAGATGGAAGTGACTAGAGCAGCGCTGCTTGGCCAGGAAATGCATGGTCCTTCGCAGTAGCAGATCTTGCTTTCCCTCCTCCCAGTCCCTCTGACTTTCCATCATGCTGTTCCCTAGCCCCTTGCCATGTTCCTTGCTGCTGTGGAACAAGTTGCCTGGCTCTGACCTTGTGGGGATGGAGTCTGATGCTGCCTACGCTTCTGAGAGGTCTGGAGCTGCTGCCGATGGAAATGGATGGTCTCCAGCCTGCGCTGTGGTAGCTTTAGTGATTCTGCTTTGGTGGGCTCTCCTCAGGGGTCGATGACAAGGGGCTTCTAAATTAGTTTGAAACTTGTGCTAAATGCACTTAAAATCAAGCAAAGTCATTAGAAGCTGTGTGCCATTTTGTGTAAGGAGCTGGTCCTTGTCTCCTTCAGGGATGGGATGCTGATGTAGCAGTGTAACTTTGTGTAGCCATTCCTGTGTCGGTGTTGATCTGCAGACTATTGTGAGCACACTAGACTGGAGCTAAAGTGCCAAAAATATGGTAAAAGGGGACCGCCCTGCATTTCAGTAACAGAGTCTTGGCTTTTTTAAAGCTCCTTGGCTGCTGTCTAGTGTTGTGCTATTCTGTCTGTAAAGAAAGTGCTCCTCTGTCTTTCAATGTGGTCTAACTGGCCGTAGCTTTAGTGGGAAGTCTCCTTATTAGAAATTACTTCTTCCCTCCTCCTGGACTGTTCTTTAGGCACTGCTAACTAACTGCTAACACAGGGACGTAGCCTGTGTACGAAAGAGCACTTGCTGGTGAGAACCATTCTGATTAATGGGACCAAGCTGTTTCATGCACGAGAGGGCTGGAGAATGGCTCTCTATGGATGTTAAATTGGAGTGGACATGAAATATCTGACCAAAGTCCTGCAAAGGCTGAAACTGTAGCAATAATTTGTTCCTCAGGAGCCTCATCCAAAGCCCATGGAAGACAGTTGTAATGGTTTTCCTGATTTGCGTGACCTTTGGATGACACTCCAAGTTCTGTGCTAAAGCTGGTATATTTTTTTATTTTATTTACTTGTGGTTTTGGACTACTGTTTCTACCCAAAAGCAACTGTTAGATTTCTGACAAAGACAGCCTGAGCAATTAGAATGAGTGAACCTTTCCTGCGAATAAATTTCCAATAGAAACGTGCTAATGGCACCTGGGGATTGTGTATTAATAGGGACTAATTAATGGGCCTAATTTGATGCCACAAAGGGAACATCACAGCTCTTTGTGCTCTGACACAACTTAAATATTAACAAGTCCCCAGAGGTGTTTGAATTTGGGTTCCAATTAATGTAACCACATGTATGGCTTAGCCGTATGCACACACCTAAGTGATATTCAAGGCTTGTGAATCTTGCTACCATGGCTTCTCTATGGTGACAAGATACTGATGCTCTGAAATGTCAACCCTTGTAATTTACTAGTTCGGACCTATATAGCACATGAGGAAGAGTCCCATCAAACCTCTGAAAATATCGTATTTCCTAGGAACTACCTGCACGATGACAAAGACATCCTGAGACGTTGTATGCTGCATCCCAGGAGCAGAAGTGTTTCCAGTGGTCTTCTGCCAAGAGAACTAGGGAGTGAAATGCCGAGTTCTCTGGGCCAGGTCTGCGCAAGTTTGGAGGTCCCTTCCAACCCTAACCATTCTACGATTCTATGATTCTATAAGTTAATCCCAGATTAGCTGTGCTGAGCAGTATGGCACAGAGATTTCTGTTCCAGGAATACAGTGTTGTAGGCCCAGGTTGGCACACCTGGATAGCACCATGTTGAACGGTTTACCCAGTCTATGCAAGCAAAGGCATCTACCTCCATCTTGTGGGTCCCTGCAGGTGGTAGATAGGTCCTTAGGTCTAAGAGTGCAACTCTGTGTTAAAGTCTGTTCAGATGCAGACCTCATTCAAAAGTGCTTACAGTCGGTGTTGCTTTTAGCTTGAGTCGAGATGTAGCCGAAGATTGTTGTCCTCTCAGATCAGGTCTTTGCATGACACTGTTATTCAGAACTAGTCTAGAAGGAACTCGGGATACTTTGCAAGAAATTCCTATGTCTGTTGGCACTTCTTCTGTCCTGTTGGTGTAGAATCAATTCTAAACAGGCTGTTGGCAGCTCCCTGAAGGTGTCTCTTGTCAAGGACTGTGTCACCAAAGCCAGCTCTGTGCAGTGTTAGATGAGAGCATCTCAAATGTCAGTTCCCCATCCCTAGTATAAATCTGGTGTGGTAACAGGTCTTTGCTGGTGTGCAGATTCCCATCGAGAAAGTGTTACCCAGGACACTCTGTTCCTGTCTGCATTAAGTTCTGTATCCAAAGGCACTACTAGGCATCACAGACTCATTGTTCCCCTTGCATCTGTGGTTGTGAAACTGGTTAGATATGTCTGCTATCAGATCTGCTGGAAAGGCTTGTGCCATGGGGAAGAAGAAAGGCAGCAAGCAATCTGCTCTGTGAGAGCTCTTCGAGGCCATTTGTTCTCTCTGGGCCTTCTCATGGCTACAGTTACCTCCCTGAAACTCTTTTCTGAAGCCACATAACTCACCAACTGGCTCTTTTGTCCTTACAGATTCTCCTCTTTACCTCAATACTGGCTGATTTGCTAATTATTGCTGGTAGCTTTGCTAAAGCTCCCTTGGTCCTGCAGAGGCACATCTGGGCTATGTGGTACCCCACGAGAAGGCAAAGAGCACTGATGAGGCTCTGATATTCTTCTGTGTTGCTCAGCGATCACTAGTATGGGATTCAGATAGACACCTGAGTTGGGGCCTGGATAAGGTAGACTTGTATTTTTATACATCCTCATGATGTGGCTCAGGTAACTAGCCACAGTCTTCCCATTTGAGTATTTCCCTGTCTGAATGTTAGAAACACCATAGCCACAGTAAAAGGATACGTTTGCTTTCAAGTTCTCTTCATGTTCTCCAAGGAAGAATGTAAGGGTTTTCAAGCAGTAGCTTTTCAGCTGTACCTGGAATGTCACTGTAGGATTTCTTTATTTATCCCATGTTTGGATTTATCACCTCTTTCTCAAAGCTGCTGTATTTATCCAACTTGGAGGCTCCTGCTGTGTCTTCAGGCTCCCAGGACACAAGGTATTCTTATAGCTTATGTGAATGTTCCCTCGCTTGCAAGGGTTGAGAGGTAAAATAGCTCATAGATCCTGTGGCCCATTGGTTGCTGGATGAGTTTTACTTCAAAGCCTTTAATTCCCATCTACCTCTTCCCTTTGTTGCTTGTTTTGAAATGCATCCTCTCACGCTGTCAGACTGGAAGGCTGCCCAAAAGGCTGTGACATACACGAGACTGATCCTGTACCAGTTGGTCCACATAGCTGTGGCCATGTGTCTGTGACGACTTTGGCTTTCCTGCAGCTGGGCATAGGGCAAGCAGATGGGTGTTGGTACATTCAACTTGTTTGGAGCTCTGGACCAGCCTTTTTGGAAAGAAAGTGCAAGCAGGAGTTCTCGTGATGCTGGTCATCTGCAACCACAGATGTTATGAAAGCAAAGCTGACAAATTGGGAGAGAATGCAGAGGAGAGCAGTAAAAAGAATAGAAGCTTTCATAATTAAAACCAGTAGATTTGAGGTAAGGAGAGCTGGGAGTTTTCCCCTATTGATACAAAGCCAGAAGCAAGACATACATGTCTGCAAATACATATATATATAAAGGGAAGTTATAAAAAATACAAAGACTGGTTCAATATAAGGCTAATTTTACAGCCCTTCAATTGACTGTGTATTTTGGGGTTGTTAGGAGAAAAACACACGTTGCCTGTCTTTAAGCATGAAGTGTGCAAGCAAATGTCTCTGGGCTCTTAAAATGTTAAGGTGAAAGGCGTCCCTAGAGAGGGAGAAATGAAGCTCCTGAACGAGTCCTGTGGTGGATCAGGCTCCCAGAGCAAGCTGTCTTACTTAAGGGGCAGATGGCAACCAGTTTGCTAAGCACAGAGCTGAGTGTTGAAAGTTAGGTGATGCACATTGGAGCTTAGGTGGTGCACACACTGCTTTCCTCTCTTTTCACATAGCTTGGTGTGCAGTTGGGTCCTGCATGCTTCACTGCTTGAGCTCAGATCTTCACCAGGTTTGGGAAACAATAGAGGCAGAGCACCTTAGCTGGCCAGCATTGAAGGTTGCTTTCTGTGGGGGCTTTGAAGTCTTTGAAAGGATTCAGCTTCAAAAAAGGTAGGCTAGATTTGCTTTTGGACTCACACATGTCCTAAGAAGTGTGTCTCAATTGGTACTGATGCCTCTACACACTCAGCTTTCTTCTGTTTTCCCTGATGTAGACATTGTGAGTTTAACTGTGCTTCTAAAGCAGTTTTTTTTCTTACTCCATTGGATTCATCTTCTAGGAATGAGCATCCTGGAAGTCAGCTGGACCCGTCTGAATTGCCCACTGCCCTTTCAAAGGCATCATTAACAGAGGAAGTGTTTGTTATTCTTATGCTTTTAATATCCATGTCCAGCATCAAAAATAAAGCTAACTAGCTTACAGATTTTTGAAAATGCTACCCGCCAGGATCTTATGAAATTGCCTGCATTAATTTTATTTTAATGTTTCTGTAAGAAGTGGTGAAAGCAGTGCCCTGGCTGGAGAAGGAGAAAGGTGGCTTGTACACGTGTCTCTGTGCATGCATGTTTCTGTGATTGCATAACTTACAAAAAAACCCCAAACCCAGCATTGGACATGGGGACAGTCTGCTGAGTAAGGCGGTGACGTCACCATCATCGCAGATACTCATCTGTAAGGTTTGGTCTGGGTTTAATATGGGCAAACAGGCTGCTCTGCAAGTCTGTGGAATAAAGAACTGCAGAGAGGTTTCCTTACAGCTCTAAAGCTTCTGTGGAAGCCTTTCTGGAAAGTAGATTAAATGGCAAACAACTCTATGTGCTTACAGTGTTGCTGAAAATAGCGGATGGTATTTCATTTCACTGAAATGAAACAATTGTGGCATTTGGATGAATGAATGTGGAAAGCTGCGTACGCTGGAATTGCAGCGTTATGAATGACAGCAGTCGCTCGTCGCAATGAGTCTTGCAATGAATCTCTATGCTGAAAAAAAAAAGTTCCTTATACCCATAGTCTATAGGACATCTATACAACATTTCACCCCTGCTGAGAGGTACTTCGAGGTACTGGTGGATGAAAAGCTGGCCATGAGCCGGCAATGTGCACTCACACCCCAGAAAGCCAACTGCATCCTGGACTGCATATAAAGAAGCGTGGCTAGGAGGTCGAGGGAGGTGATTCTGATTCTGCCCCTCTACTCCACTCTGGTGAGACCCCACCTGGAGTACTGTGTCCAGTTCTGGAGTCCCCAGTGTAAGAAGCACGTGGACCTGTTGGAGTGAGTCCAGAGGAGGGCCATGAAGATGATCAGAGGGCTGGAGCACCTCTCTTGTAAAGAAATGCTGAGAGAGTTGGGTTCCGGAGAGACCTTACAGCAGCCTTCCAGTACTTAAAGGCGACTTAAAAGAAAGATGGGGAGAAACTATTTAGCAGGGCCTGTTGTGGTAGGACAGAATGGAGTAATGGTTTCAAACTGGAAGGAGGTAGATTTAGACTAGCTATAAGGAAGAAATTTTTTGCAATGAGTGTCGTAATAATTTTTAAAATTAGAGTAAGATGTGTTTTGACTTCTTTGGGGAATGCCCCTGTTTGATTTGAGAAGGCATCCACTGCGGAAAGGAGAAAGGAAATCCCCTTCTGTCTCATGTGCCCTGCTTGGCACGGACGTACAGTGTAGTATCAGGGATATAAAAAGACTTGTGGCAAGGAGTTAATTTCTTGGAGGGGGCTAAAGAAAGTGAGAACAAGTAGACTCTTGAAGGATGTCATTCATTGTGTGACAGCACTCTCAATAGCCTTGGCAGCGCAGCCTTAACAGATGAAATACAGACCAAACCGCATCCTAGCAAATGAGCCCGAGTTGATAGGAGGGGACAGAGACAAGTTTAGGTAGGCCTTGTAGAGGCTTCAAGTATCAGTGTCGCTTTTTCATCTGGGAAGGCTGACTGTTGTATGCTGATGCCCCCCTGCCCATATCTTCAAATGTATCAAACAAGCAAAACATTGCAAAATGTGTAGCCAAATACCACGCATTTGCAGCTTCCCTGCAGAAACTCCAGCTGCTCCTTGTGTGGAAAAGTGATATAGACTATTAAGCGATGCTAAGTCTGATGTAACAAGGGGAAATTCTTCTCAGACTGCAGCAGCATATGGATGACCTGGTCTGAGGAACAGAAAGAAATACACCCAAAGCTGATATACCTCTGCTGATAGCCAAAAAAAGTATTCTTCTCCAAAACATTCCTCCCCTTCGTGCATGGTTTTCCCCTTTCAAATGTGTGTGATTCAAAACTGCGCTATAGCAGATGGAAAGGTTGTTACTGATGTCACTAGATCTTGCTTTGTATGTGTATGATCTTTACAAGCTGCTTCCCAACCAATTTCTATGGAATTGCCTGAAAAGCATAGTTTTATAAAACTGTCACACACCCTTTCTTGTGGAATCTGGGGCCTCATATGACTCTTCCTCTTAACCTCCATGCCCATGCATCGACATTTTCACAGTTTCTTTGCCCAGCTCCCTTGATATGCCGTTAGATGTCTGAGGCACAGACAAAAGGTGTTTATTAGGGCAGAAAGGTATTGATCCTATGAACAGAAATACTCTTGAGATAGATCCCTCAAGCCTATTTTAGACCTGTAGGCACATCAAAGGTTTGAGGAGATGGAGGGGGTGGGTGTGTTCATCAGCTGCTGGGCCCTTGAACTTCTGAGTTTTAGTGGTATTGGCTGTGACGCTTGAATGGCAGTCAGGAATACAGGAACCCGGCAACATAATTTTTAAAAGGCACTGGGGAATATCAGGAACTGGATCATTGTCAATTACTTTTGGACACCCTTTGAAACCTATAAAAAGATGAAATTTTGGCTTTGATCTATGATATATGTGTTCAGAAAAGTTGCCTTAGTTAGAGACTGAAATCCCATGAAATACATAAATGGCTGGTTAACTGGTGAAATCACAGTGGTGCCAACTTGCAGGATTAATGAAATACTCTCCTGTTTTGGTAGCCTGAGGTAGACTGAGAGCTCTTGGTTCTTCTTGTAGCCTGGGGATAGAGGTTTCAACTGCTTTGTCTTGTTGGAACGTGCCATGCATCCTTAGGGATAAAATAGAAGCAAACAGAGAAAAAGGAACTGCATAAATAATACAGTATGGCATGTTGTACAGTGTACATAATCCAAGGTTTATATGTAGTGTACGAACTCAGGCTATTGGAGAGTGATGTTGCCGTGGTATGCTTGCTTGACTCACATTGAAGGCATGTTTATCTTTAATGTGTTTCAGCGATTCTGTAATTTTAATGCTAATAGGCCATTCCTGTGGTTGGCTTTATTATATGGAACCTGAACAGTGTTTTCTAAGTTATTTTGGCACCTCTTCCAGTTGGATGAGAAAAGCTATTCCAGTTGGATGAGGGAATTGATGGAGGGCTGAAAAACAAAACATATCGGAGAAAATGCCAGCCAGAGAACACAGTGGGGATAACGTTAAAGCCAATGTACTACAGCTACAGAGTTAATGCTATTACTCGGGGTAACGAATCCTCAAGGCTGTCCGTTTTGAATCCTTGTCTTCTCTGGACAAGAAAGTGCTTGGATCAAAGTCATGAAGTGTAGGCATAAAACAGAAGGAGCTCGAAACAGAGTATCTTGAACTGACCCATTCATGTAGATTTAGAAGAATGAGATAATGTATAAATAGTTGGTGGAACTATTTGCAGACTTGTTTGAAGGGCTTTATTTAGCATTACCAGGAGAGACTTGTTTGATGCTAACCTTAAGAGCTGGCAAGGGACAGAGCACTTTGGCTCTAGTTCAGGAAAGCATAACATTGAGCATTCAAGAGGATTTACTTGTATCCTTAAAGTCAAGCACATGTGTAAGTGTCCTGTTGGCCTGCGGCCCGCTTGGTTAGCACCTTGCAGAACCAGCTTTAAAATGGTGGAGTGGGCAGAGAAGTATTAGCCAATGTTATTGCAACCAGTGCCTGGAAATACATGTGGTGCACTGGCCTGAAGCCCCCTGCCCTTCTTTTTCAAGGACTAATGTGGAAACTTTCCAACCTGATTTGGGAGGAGTCCTTGTAGAACTGAAGTGCAAGGTCCTGCACCTGAGCAGGGGCAACCCTACTCAAGAAATTGAGTGCCGCCCTGCTGAGAAGGACTGGTGGATGAAAAGCTGTCCATGAGCCGGCAATGTGCACTCGCAGTGCAGACAGCCAACCGTATCCTGGGCTGCATCAAAAGAAGCATGGCCAGCAGGTTGAAGGAGATGATTCTCCCCCTCTGCTCTGCTCTCAGGAGACCCCACTTGGAGTATTGCGTCTAACTCTGGAGCCCTCAACATAAGAAGGACATGGACCTGTTGGGGTGAGTCCAGAGGAAGGCCACAGAGATGATCAGAGTGCTGGAGCACCTCTCCTATGAAGAAATGCTGAGAGAGTTGCAGTTGTTCAGCCAGGAGAAGAGAAGGCTCTGGGGAGAGACCTTTTAAGGGCCTTTCAGTACTTTAAGGGGGCCTATAGGAAAGACGGGGAGAAACTTTTTAGCAGGGCCTGTTGTGATAGGTCAAGGGATACTGGTTTCAAACTAGAAGGAAGTAGATTTGGACTAGATATAAGGAAGAAATTTTTTGCAATGAGAGTCATGAAAAACTGGAACAAGTTGCCCGGAGAGGGGGTACATACCCCATCCCTGGAGACATTCAAGGCCAAGTTGGACAGGGCTCTGAGCAACGTCATCTAGTGGAAAATGTCCCTGCTCCTTGCAGGGGGGTTGGACTAGATGACCTCTGAAGGTCCCTTCAAACCCAAAACGTTCTATGATTCTATGATCTTGTACGCCCATGGCAAAGCACTTATTGAGTTAACTGGGGCAGGGTTTGGTGGTTGGTCTTTAGAGTCTGGCCAAAAAGGAATATCTATCCAATGAAAAAGGAAATGCTTTGGAGGATGTAATTCTCTGTTGGCAGCTCAGAAAATGGATCTTCCTTCTAGTGGCAGATCGCCAACTGCTTTGTGGGCTCTGGGATGGTGTGCTCTTCCACAGCTGGCTCTTGCGGGCTGTGGTGAGCTGCTGGGCATGGGGCACTGCCCATGCATCTGCAACTAGGCGCTGCAGCGAGGCACAGCCATGGGCCACCTTCCTCATCTGCCCCTGCCTTCCTGTGCAGTGCCACACTACTCACCTGCAGGCAGATGCGACAAGGCTTGGACTTGGGTTTGCTGTGGCAGATCTTTTACTAGTAAATGAAAAAACGTTAAAAACTTTCCCAGTGACAGGCAGTTAAGTGCTGGGTCCTGTGATCTTGTGAATCTGAAGACAGAAGTTCACTGTTCCTCCTCTGGCTAAACAATCATGAGCTGCAGTGGGATTTTTGTTCTTGTTCTTTCAGTCTAGCGGGAGTTTGCTTTCTTTGGTATGACACGACCGCTGTCTTCTCTGCAGTATGTTATGTCTGGCAAGAGTGCGAATGATGGAACTGAGGCTTGGAGCACCTTCTGTCTTCACCGCAGGGAGGCTGAGTTACTGCTAAAAGGAAAGCCTTTATTCATTTATTAATGTATTTTTGTCGGCCATAGCCAACCACAACTTGTGTTCTTGGACACGTACATGTGGAAATACTCTGTGTTCTGAATAGGCTTTCATATAACGTGTATATAACCCAGCGCAAGTGCTAATAACCCAGCTAGGAACCGGCTCCTACTTGCAGAGGTCTCTTTAGAAGATTTGCTGGTGTATGTTTCAATGTAATTTTCTCATTTGTCAGGGGTGATAAATAGAAAACTAATGTGCTCTAGCACTGAAAAGCCTGAGCTTTGATCTTTATGGTCCATTGAGCAGAGTATGGATTTTTGTGAGGAAATTGGTTTCAGCCAACTTCTCCTTTGACTTCAGACAGCTCCCTTGCTTCTCAGTCTCCATGTGTTTAGATTGCAGATAATTAGTTGGTGAAGTTTTTGGATACCATAGTGTTTTAGAACAATTCTTACTTCAAATTGGTCTGCATCAGAGAGAATCGTCCTCTTGCTATGGAAGTCATAAGTAAACTGTCTTTCATCATGTTGTATAATTATTGAGTATGCTGACTAAAAGTTCAGTGACGTGTAGAAGACTTCATGTAAACACCAGTTCAGTCTGAGGGTAGCTCAAGCGTGGCTAAACTGTTCAAGATATGAGCAGCAAAGTGATCACAGATGGATGTGTCCTGGGATTGCTGTTCCCCTCCTGCAGTGAAGATATCCCATTACGTCAGCCTGCTGGTCTTTACTTGGACACTTGTTATTTTGTGCAACTGTAGAGCAGTTACTTCTGACATTAATTTGCAAGTCTACTTGGTGCTACAGCTTTTGAAATTCATATCATATTATAAGATATTTCTAGTTTTAATACTCCCTTTTACGTGCTCTTTTGTTCAACCCAAGTTTGAGAAGTAAAGCACAGCTTTTACCTGTGTTTAGTAATGGCTAGCAAGGAAAGAAATGGGTCAAAAAATAAGCTGTACTTGCAGGTTAGATCTCCTGTAGCATCAGCTTGTGTAGTTTGTATCAGAATGCCAACAACTTCAGGGCTGGGAAATGTTCCAGCTTTAGCTCTGTCTGGTCACTTCTATGATTATGGGCATGTGGTGGCATTTCTTTACAGTCTTATCTATAAATCTGGTGGTGAAGCATCAGATGTTGCACTGCAGCTTCAATGACTATTTTCCTCATTTATTCATGACCTTTCCAAACCTTTATGTGGTTGGGGAATACTTTGTTGTTGTTATTGACAGAGGGCCACAGGAGTGTTCCATTTCTGCTATGTCTATTGATCAGAGTGAAGTAGAACAAGAGAAGTTTGGAACATCCTGTTGAGGGTGGCCTCTCTCCTTGACGGGAGAGAGTCCATCCAGGCCGTAAAAGCTCAGAATGCTCAGTGATTCATTCTCCCACTATGCACAATGGAGACTTGCAAAGTATCCCAGACAAAGAAGGAAGGTTGAGTAGAGTTCTGGGCTGAACACTATTTCATTTTCTGAACCAAAAAGCAGACTAAAAAAAAGTCTTACCATGGGTCAAGAAAAACTTACTTTTTCCTTCATTTTTGGTTCTTTTATATTTATTCGCCAAATTCCAGTAGAACCACACCATGTGGTTTCTAAAAAAAGTAGAATGTTTTCCTACTGTCTTTCTCCAGTCAAAAAGCTAATGAAGTTGCCATGGACTTAGACATCTTACTTGACTGAGTAAAATCAGCACTTTTTATTGTGCTCAGATTTTTTATTTTGTTTGTTCTGCTCTCTGTTTTTAAGATTTAATTACTGAATATTCCTGCAAAGATAAAGAAAATCTAGTGGCGCTAATAGGGTCCCTGTCATGCCTTTTAAAATCTACACCAATAGTATGGTGTTCATAATTATTCTTCTGTGCAAAAATAAGTCCCAGATCTGCTAAAATGTTTGTACAGTGTATGAAAGGCAGAAAACAGATCTGTCAATCAGACATGTGAGGAGAGGCGGCATTGTTGGGATTCTTGTAATTTCCTCTGTCTCCTGAAGCAGCAGACATCACTATGCCCTCTTAGCCTCTCTCAAAGCAAACTTTAAAAAGTATTTAAACTCAAACTATTCTATGTTTCTATGATTCTATGATAAACCAGATTTCAGCATAGTCAGAATGGCTTGTTCCTATCAGGCTGCAAACCAGACACTGGCTATGGCAGGATGCTCTTAACCTGTCTATGCTTTCAGGTGGCAAGAGGTATTACCCAAGCTGAGGAGAAAGTGTATGGTAGCAAGAGAGAACCTGTTAGTTAGTCTTCAGCTAAAGGGACAGTCTTTAATAACACAACGGAAGAGGTAACCATCAAAACAAATGACCAGTGATCAGCTGGAGCAGGCTGGAGCATAAAAATATCTAAACTGGATTGTCTAGAAAAATAAAAGCTGAGTTGATCAAATTTTGGATCTACTAATAATGTATCTGTGCAGGGATATGGAGTACCTTGCCATTTGCTGAAGGAACTTACTGCAATCAACACTGTTTTGGAAATACCAGAGATGGCAATTTCACAAAGTCAAAATCCAACATGAACACGAAAGTAGAGAGTGTGGAGGCTGAATGTTCAAACTCCATGTTAGTGAATGGAATTGTTCCTCAATCTCTGTGAGCTTCAAATTAGGTCATACTCCCAATGCAGATGCTCCATTTCAAGAAAGAGTGACTCTAAATGCATCTGAGTGAATAGACTGTAACCAGAGCTTTTCTTCATGGCTGTGGAAACCTTAATCAATATTAATTTGTGCATTCCTTCTTCGGTCTGGTTTCCATAGATTCATATATGCAAAAATTCCATTTTCATTAAGTTTGCAAGAGTCTGAAAAATTGTGTGCCATGGAAAATCCAAAACCCACTAAAAGCTGCTAGAGACATACTCACTAAGCTATACAAAGAAGACCCATTCTAAAAAATATCTTATAATCTGTCCAATTAATGTTAATTGAATTGGTTATTCACAGAACATTTCCCCTGTTTATTTCCACACAATTTTTCATGACTTTGTGGAGGTTGCTCCTTAGCCATGCATAGAGAGCTATGGCAGGCTTGCAAATTCTGTGAGACAGAAGATAATTTAAAACAAGGGAGTTACAAAACCAAAATTAAATTACAAACAAATTACAAAAGCATTTTAACACTTCACAATTGAATATGGATGTTACAGTCTGTCAAGAAGTAAACAGAGAGAAGATTAATTCGGTCTTTCACAGTCCAAGGAACTCTTCTCCCATTTCTAGCAAAGTACTCTGATCATAATACAAACAAATAGAGCTGAAAATCCAAATTGGAATCAATATCACTATAACAGTGTCCCTGGAAGTTCACAGGAACTTTTACAGAACTGTCAAAATATTTTCAGCAAACTTGTTTTTTTCATTAAAATGCCATTATGTTTTGCTAGGAGGATTCTTTTGGCCAGGTAAAGGAAACAAAACACACCTTGATCATCTGTGGATCCCTGATCTTTTTCCCCTTAGAATCCCCATTTTAAACACATAGGAATGTAGAAGGTAAAACAAGAAAAAGTCCTTCATTCCAAAACTCAACCTCACAGGATGCGCTTAGGCCAAATGCTGCTTGCAGATACATTTCTCACACAGAGGCACCATGCAGATTCCAGTCATGCCATCAGCTCAATTAGAACATCCATTCAATGAAGAGATGCTCTACTCCCAACTTTCAGCACTAAGTGGACATGTTTTCCTGTGACCATGGGGCCTCCACAGTAGGAAACTGACCGGGGCTCTATAGCTTAAAGCTGGACATGGACAATACCAAAGTTCAGGAAGGGACAGACAAATGAGGAATTGTGGTTGCCGTTCTAGATAAGGATCATCTCCAGTTTGCTATCAGTGCAATTGCTAACAATATATTTTTTTTTTCAGTATTTGAACTTGTAAGAATGGCATGTGTTCTAATATTCCCCTTTCTTTCTCCTTCAGCTCTGGTAATTGGCCTCCTTATCTAAGAAGCTGATGCAAAGCTCACTGAGGGCAACTGAAGTCTTGAAGACAGGTTCAAGAAGCAAAGGTAGTTACAGTGCAATGTTGTATTATCTCTTTTCAGTGTGTTTTCCAGCATAAGATAACATCTGCTTTTCTTGCTGCGAACATGTTACTATCTTCTATCTGTTAATGTGCCTACTAAGACCTTGTACATTCCAGTGATATTTTAAGCCAGAAGGTCTTAAAGCATAGGTCATGACGCATTGCCCAAGGGTCATAAACTTACTCCCTTTCACTGTCTCTGGTCTCCCACTGAAACAGACTTGCTTAGTCACTGGCCAATAGTCCTCCTCCAATCCCAGCAGCAACTCCATAAATCACTGTACCCATTCCTGCGTGTTTACTTTGAAACGCCATGGGAATCAGCACAGAGGATTGAGGTACACATCTAGAAGGTCAGATAGAAAATAAGCAACTGTAGAGCCACAACAGGGAGTGAGGTTGAGGACACTTCATCACAGCAATTAGCAAGACAGATGATACCAAAGAGCTCATGATCCAGTTAAGTTTTTAAGCGTCCAAGGATGACAGAAGAACACAGATGGAGGGAGACGTATCAAAACTCACTGGGAACAAGATTCACTAAAGCATTTTCTGTGTGGATCTGCCATCCAGTGGGACATGGGCACAAACCTCATTGCAAGTCCATAGGAAATGTGATCCCTGGTTCTTTTTGATGTTATGGACAAAGGAGGACAAAAAGATGTGACTGGAAAGCTCTGTCTCCCCCTTTGATTCTCAGACTGTCCACTGACCATATGATGAAGTCCCTTGCATCTTCTTTATTGGTGCAGGTAACAAGAAATTTCCTGTATGGGATAAGAGCATGTGGCCAATTCCTCCAGCATGTGTGACTGATGACGCCCTGTGTGCATGTAACACTCTGAGATGAGTTATCATCTTGGTCTCTTAAAAAAAGCTCTTGCATTGTACCACACAGCTGTGTGGCATGTAGATGCCAACCAGCAATCACTTGAATGTCACGGGAGTGGGAAAGAAACAAACGGATTTCCATTAAAATGAGTGGAAATGGGATGGAGAAAATAAAGAACATTACATTTGAAATGTATTCCCATCTATGTGCCTGACATGTAAAATATCTGCAAAGCTGCTTCCATTCGGAGTGTTTTCCTTAGGGCTCTGGGCACTTTGGTGCAACTTTCTTACCCTATTGGTACAGATTGATAGCAGTTAAACAGATACAGACAAACCTTCTTTATCCAAAGTTACCGTTATTTCTTGACTTATTGTGGACACTTTCATGAGCACGTATGGCTAGAAAGTTCTCCAGCAGACATGATTTTTCCATACTGCGTTTTCAGAGGACTTCAAATTTCTCTGCTGGGTTTATTGCTGACTTCTTTAACTTCTTCATTAAATCTGCCTTGGACCTATCACTTCAGGCCTCTCTCATCTAGTGTCATATAAAACCATAATCACAGTGATGAGAATTACATGTTTTTCTCCTGTGATCTACCCTTGCCTCAGAGCAACGCCTTTGAAATGGCCACTGCCAGTCCCTGATTTAGAGTCGATACCTTGAAAACAGAGACTGTGGATACTTGCTTGCTATTTTCTACTCCTGACTGTTTGGCTGATTTCAACTGTCAGGGTGAGAATGGATGTGGTGAAACATCCCATCCTTTAGTGGTATTCATTCTGGTCCAGCTTTTCCTTTCACTTTGGATTTACACTGCTGTAGGATCAGTGTCTTCTGCTAACTTTTTTTTCTGGCTAGCCATGCTGGGAATGAATCTAACAACAAACTACCCATGTCTCTTAGTTTCCTCCACATGAGAAGGACACTGAGCCAAACTGTGTCCAGTTGTCTCTCCACAGGAACTTGCTTGATGTCTACAGCCTCCTCCACAGGAAGAGCTGAGCTATCTTGAGGCCCTCCTTCTTCCACTCTACTGCAAGATCACATGTGTCATAGGAGAAAAATGAAAGCATATAGCAACTGAATAAGGAGCTTGTGTTGAAAACTTCAAAACAAAATACTTGCAGGAGGGTGAGGCTGGCCTGGACACCACATGCAGGTGGTCACCAGTACTCACCCCAGCCCAGCAGCTTTACTGTAGCTGCATGCTTGCACACTGTGAAGCAATGTCCCTGAGCACTACTGTGACAAAGCACTAAGTTTCTGCTTAACTTAAAAAAAACTCAAGGTTTTTTATTTATTTTGACTTGCATCAGTGAAATCCAAAGGCACCTAGTAAATCTGATTGACTGCAGTTCCAACCTCACACCAGCGATAGAGCTTAGTCCTTCTTTTTTTTGTGTTTCCGACTAACGCTGCCATGTACTTGAGAGAAGCATCCAACTCACAGCTGCTTTTAAGTAGTTTACAAAAGACTGTGTCATTTGCCGTGACAAGGTTAAGCCACTGGCACATGCAGTTGCTGCTTTATCACTAACATAGGTCCTTTATTTAGCACAGTCCAGCCCACAGCCCGAGGAGAGCATACAATAACTTGTGGCACCGATTTAAAAATAATGTCTTTGTAAATGCCAACCACAATAACCTTAAGGCCTGCAGTGACTATTCTGGGGAGACAACCCACCTTATTATTTCAGAGACATCTCGCAATATTCCTGCCAGGACAGACTGACCCGAGCAGAAACACTGCTGTCCTGTTTTGAAATTTCCTGAAAATGCCTCTACTGACAAGCAGGCTTCTCTATTTCATATTGCAAGATACACCGAAGTAATTGAGGAAAGTTATGTGAACCCGGATCCTGCTTTGTGAAGTTTTGAATCCAGGGCACGACTCCTCTTCTGTGGTAAAATATTCCGAAACAGCTAGGATTCCAGTTCTAAGGCACTCGTGTACCTGTTGTCCTAAGATGATCCCTTGGTACTGCGAACTTACTGGCTCTTTGTTTAACTGGTTTGGTAATTGATTCACAGCATCAATAGCAGAGGTGGATCCACCGGTCCTGGTTGTCAAATTTCCTTAAAAGTGTGTTTTGAAAAATAACTCCTGTGAAGAAAAACACAGCAAACTTGCAACCTTTTAATGTTGTTAGCAGGGCAGAGCTGGAGCTGGGTATGTGCTAAAGCAGAGGTTGATGTAACAACTGCATTGACTGCCCAGTCGAGGCAAGCTACCGACTGCTGGCAACAACTCAGCAAGCCAGGAGCTGTTTTTATCTCTTTTGGCTTGTCAGGAGGGTTATGTTTTAACTGTTTCTAGAGCTGGGAGAGGTGTAAAGGAGGTGTCTGTGTTCAGTAAATCATGATGAAATAGGGCAGATGATCTCGGTGTAGAAGAGCACCTAAAAACTAAGAAGAGGAATAGGAATGAATTTATTATTAATTGGTGATACTCTCTCTGACTGCAAATATTGCAGTCCTCCAACTCCTATAAATATTAGATTGTTGACAATTTTTTTGCAGAATTCCTCATATATATAAAGTGTTCTGGTGGATTGGAGTTATTTAGTGTACTCCACAGACCTGACTAGCGGAGCCAAAGCAGGAGCAGAACTGAAGAAGAGGCAGCTGTTGCATTGACAACCATCACAGCTGCCCTTAGAGTAAATGGTTCTTCAAATATTGCTGAGGATGTGCTTGATACCAGCTGGAGGAATTAGCACAGACAAGGTGGACTCCTCCAGCTCTGAACCTGGCGTGCACGAATACAAATTCCTGTCTGGACATTCTTACTGCTCAGTATCGAAACAAGCCCTGTTCTCACCAGATTTTGACTGATGCCTACGTGTCTACTTGTGAGGTAAGTCAAGTGCTTGTCAGCACCTTGGCTACTCTAATTCCTTTTACAATCTGATCCACCAGCATCCACACTACATGTGCTCATGGACACTTACAAACAGTGTGTGTTGATGATTTATGACCTTTTAAAAGGGCATACGCTTTCAAATGAAGAGAGTAGTTGTAATTATGTCCAAAACTGAGTTTATAGTTAAAGTCACTTACTCACTGTGTTGTTCATCCAAATTGCAGTGTGTATTTTCAAAGCAGCAGAAAAATTTACCGCATTGTGCAAGTTTCTAACCCAAATAGGCCCTGTGCATGGCTGCAAATTCTCTCCTCCCAGGCATGAACAATTACACATTCATCTACTCCCAACCCCTTTCCCACTCCTAGAACTTCTTGTGTTCAGACACTATTTAATTCAAACTCATCTCTTGTGTCTCATAATTTCCTTCACATGTAAACACGTCTTTGTGATTACTTCTTGTCCTTACTGGAGAAATATTTGGAATCTACAACTAACAGCTTTTTTGATGCTAGTTGTTATAAGACATGAACTTAGGTCTTTTCCATTATATCCCCCTGATAAGCAAAGTTAAGCAGGACAGAACGTACTAAAAAATGTTTAGAAATGTTTAAAAATGCACTTGTTTGTTCAGCTTCGCAAGAAAAGTGGCTGTATTGGACAGTTCCCTGGAGTATTTAGAAAGATAGAAGAAAGAAGAGTGAACCTATTTCTGAGTACTATATTCCTAACTGTACAAAATTTATTGAATAATAGAGATGTAATCAAGTTCAGCAGTAGGAAGGCATTTTCCCTTCTCAGCTATTTCTTTTCTAAACGAGCCTAATCCTTCCAACATCCATATGAGATGACTAATAAACCAGGCAGTGTGTGCACAGAGCTGTACAGAAGGGGAAATCATAACACAAAAAACCTGAGTGACTTGCTCAAACAGAAATGCACTCGGTGTCAGATGAGGGACTAGAACCCAGGAGGTCTTGGCTGCCAACTTCTGTGCTGAGACTGCTAGACAAGATTTTTTATTATTCATTCACTAGCACAGCAAAATTGGAAAACCCACAAAAGGCCAATAAAATGAGCTGATGAGTAGTGGAGCACAGATATCTCCTCTTCTACGTGGCCAGTATTGAGCTGATGATGGCAGTTCGCAGGAATCCCTTTCTGACAGCTGTCTTGCTGCTGCTCAACATGAAATTCAGAAGGGGATCTCAGCATACTTTGAGCTTACATCACTAAAATCATGGCAGTTGGAGTAATATGCTCATTACTGGCACTATCAACTAACCCCACACTTTCACTTAACGGGGAACCTGAACTTCTCAGAATATTTCTAGCCAAACTTGTCCGTCACAGCGGCTGTCCCAAGCCAAGAGAAGTAGCAGGACTATCTTTGCTTCCAGAAGTCTGAACTGCAGACTTCAAACTTGATTTCACAGAAGTTCTTTGTAGGAGAAACCACACCTGTAAGTCAATTGAATGGATCTTGCTTCAAATTCAATTTCAAGATACTACAAATGCAACAGAAGAACTAAATGTGAGAGTCAAATATTCATTAAAAACTTGATCACAACTTCTTGTATCTATCCAAATAATCCTAGCAAAACTCTGAATCTTTATTAAAGGAATGCAGCTGTGAGTATAAGCAGCAATCAAATGTCCAACATGAAGAACATTGCTAGCAGAGAATAATGAATGTAATGAAGAGTTTAAAATCTCCCGAGACTCTTCTCAGTGGATGACACAATTTTTCAAAAATCTTTTTGCTGAGGAGCAAATCAGTCTGGCTTCTTAAAGAGGTAACAGCTAATTTTCCATTCAAAGACACGCTACTGATTTTTGAGTAAAAATTAATTCCTGAACCCTAGAAGATCTTTGCTTTTGAAATTTTTCGCCATGACCAAAACTGTTTTAATAAGCTTGTATCTTCTGACACAAGGATATGTGGTAGATAACTCCCAGCAACTTGTTTTGTACAGCACAGTGAGAGGCCTGTGTTCCACATGTGCTGGAGGAACCTCTTCTCTGTTCCCATGATCACAAGCCGAAAGCCTAGACATTCTGCAGACATGCCCTGCAAGATCAAATTGTTCTCCAAGGTGTGTCAGGCCTGTGATACTTGTGAGCACAGACTCTTCCACAGCACTCATGGTGACCATACTCTCAACTCTGTTAAACACACAACTGTTCAAGAGATCTGTCAAGGATTTTCTGACTTGCTGGGTTTCATTCTCTTTGTTATTTCACTTATTTTTACTGGAGACAAATAAAAAAGCTAGATTAATTACATCATGCAGTGAAAGTAGAGAATGAAAGCAGGCATCAAAGAGCAAAAATGCCATAAGTCCTTGTAATCGACTGAAATGATGCAAAGCTCAAACGGACAGCATTTCAGTGGTAGTAATGGAGGTGGATACTCTTGTGGAAACTTTTCTCTCAGCAACCGGAGAGTTTGCAAAGGCTCGTTAATTTATTGCACTCTGCTGTTTCAGGTACACAGCACTGCATGAGAGAAGAGTTGGAGAGGAAAGCGCCTTTGGTACAGAGAAAAGCTGTCCATTAGCTTATCTTCTATGATCCCATTAACCTCTTCATGGCATCTTTTTTTCAAAACATCTGGAGGTTAAGGTAAACCAGTTATTTTCTCCCAGACAGAAGAGATAGCTTTCCAAACCCAACGGGGATTACCTCATGCAGCTTTGGCTTAGTGTTTACTGGGTAAAGCAGGACCCTATTTACAGCAGGTACACTCCCTATAACCCACCCACCATTACCTTTCAAATCTCAGAAGGGCTGCTTGACCCGTACTTCTCTCTATACCTAGCAGATCCTGCTGAGGAAACTGCCAACAAATGGCAGCCCCAAATCCTCCATGCAAGGCATGGGACCAGCTCTACGCGCATAACATATTTCCAACCCATCTTTCCTAAATTCTCAAGTGGGATGAGACTAGTGCAGACATTTACTGCACAGGCAGCCTCTTCACCAGGAGGCTGTGAGAAGACTGCTGAGGCATCAGAGGAGCATTACCTTGGCTCCAGCAGCCCCTGGCTGCTGTGTGCAGTGCTAATGTGCATTGCAGCAGCCTCTCCTGGCCCTAGAAATGCTGATGCTCATCCTAAACTCTACAGCCATACTGACTTTATCCTGTTTCATGCAGGACGGAGAGTTACATAAAATCAGTGAAGAGAACAAAACCTTGGAGAATGAGTGAGGTGGCGAAGAAAACACCCCAATATGCTAATACCTTGCTTGATCCATTTGCATGCCAGACTGCGATAGCTTTCCCCTTTTCCAGTCTAGACCTTCAGAATGGCACCTGTCACTCTGATTTGGGAATGCAGACCCACATCATCAGCCCTTCCACATCTTCCAGCAGACAATCCTCTTTCCATTCATCCCAGGTAGAGACAAACTGAGGTGTGTCTAGATTTAGTAGTTCTTCAGTCACCTTCCCTCTCCTGAAACCAGACAGTTTCCACTTTCAAATCTCACAACCTGGGGAACTCAAAAAATAAACACAAAATGGAGGCCTGTCTTTAAGAACAGTTCAGGACTTCACTGAGGTAAAGGAGGCATGGCTGGAAGAGAGATAGGAGAATTAATGCATCCAAATTTATCCAAGATCTTTTGAGAGATTCCATTTTTGGTTTGGGAATAAGGCCAGTTCAGTTCATCTACCTGAAGTCCCCAGAAGACCTCCAGAGGACAAATAAACGATGACTGATCTAAGGCCTTCAGGGTTTTCTGTATGTAAAGATCCCAAAGTACAGCCCCTGCTTTCCTGGCACTCCCTTCTCCTCCGCTTTTGGTTAAGGTGTCAAGAACCATCCAAGGAACTGGATGAGCAAGTCAGGATAAAATAAATAATCTCTCAGGCCCAGTTAAATATGTTTGTCTAATTTTTAATTCCAATCAAATCAATCATGGGAATTTGCTAGGCTACAATTGCTACTCCTGCCACCCAAGCTAACCGTGAGCCTTACTGACCAATGGTCCTTTTTCCAGATTTGCCGGAATTCTCACTCTGATGAAGCTTCCCCCATTTTTGTCCTGAAGAAGAGTCTATTCATACCTCCCCTCCTTTTTTTTGGCAGTCTCTTCTGAAATGCTAAATCCTTATTTCTTCAGCAGGGGTATAATATCTTCTCTTATTAAAAATATTGAAACACAGGCTTACCCAGAGGTGTGTTTTATTTGACATGAAGAGATTCAGTAAAAATGCTTCCCCGGGACAGCTAGTGTTTCAGCCGGCCTGCAAGGATTTGGCAAATCTTTCAAGTATTCTGCTGGACTCTCTCTCTGAGATTTTCTTAAAATACTGGCCATTTCCAGTATTTTCTCCAAGTGCAGATGGAGGGAAATTTCCAAGCCTTTTGTCTGGAACTGTGGCACAGGCAAAGAGAGAGACTGAGTCTCTCTTGATTAGTCTTTGGGGAATGGAGTGAACAAGGATGATAAAAAACTGTGTTTCTAAAACTGGCTACAGCAGCATTTTAGAAACAGGCAGTGAATTTGGCCTCCAAAGTCAGTGACCACCAAAGTGTTCCCATCATCAGCCTGTAATGCTGTAGAGTCTTGCTGTGAAGGGGCAGGAGAGAGCTGGAACCCTGTGTGTAAAAGGTCAAGAGAATGAGAAAGGAGCAGTCAAGGGACAAAGGTTTGGTGGAGTGACAACAGAGTCAACTTTGTACTGAGCAATTTCCCAAGCCACGTTTCTTTTTAAATCTTTCTTTGCAAATCTCATTGACTATGATCCTTTACCCTGACTCAGATTTGTGATCTCTGACCCTGACCATCAACCTGTGAAATTTGACCTCGACACATGACCTCTGACCTAACACATGACTCACAAATCCCAACCCTGACCTTTGATCCCAGCTTGTGCCCCCTGACTCTTTACTCCTGACCCTTTAACTCTGACCTAACCCCTGATCTCTGACCTCAATGCGTAACTGCTTACTCTTGACTGGAACCTGTAACCATTGACCCAACCTATGACTGTTGACCCAACCTGTGATGTTTAACTCCTATCTGTGACCTTTGACCTCTTTACCCCAGATATCTTTGACCCCTGATGCTTGACCTTATCAGTAACTCCTGACTTGCCCCAACCTTTCACTTGACTTTTAACTTTTGATCTTTGACCCCAAGTTGCTCCATTTGAACTTCCACCTAAATCTCTGACCTTTGACCCCAATCTGTTACATTTCACTTTTGACTCAGATCCATGATCCTTTGACCCACCCACAACTTTTGACCCTTGACCATGATTTTTACCACCTGACCATGACTTTTAACCCCATATATGATCTTTGACCATGAGCCATGGACTTTACAGTGATACAGACCTTTGACCTTTTGACCCCAGCTGTGATCATTGACTCCCTGCTCTCTAATTTTATTCCCCTATATGTGACCTTTGACTCATGACCCTGACCTGTGATCATGACCTTTGACCCTCAATTACTTTGTTCCCAACTCATGACCTTTGATCATTAGTAACACTTGACACTGTCAGTGACCTGTGACCTACCACTCATGACCTTTGACCTAGCTTTGACCATGATCTTTCACCCTTAACCTCTGTCCTGTGACCTGATCCATGAAATTTGATGTTTAACCTCTGACATTTCTCTCACTCCTGATGCTGAACCCTGACCCTACTCATAAATGCTGTGATATTAAAAATTTCACCAACTAATTATCTGCAATCTAAACACATGGAGACTGAGAAGCAAGGGAGCTGTCTGAAGTCAAAGGAGAAGTTGGCTGAAACCAATTTCCCCTCTCAAAGCCATACTCTGCCCGATGGATCATAAAGATCAAAGCTCAGGCTTTTCAGTGCTAGAGCACATTAGTTTTCAACTTATCGCCCCTGACAAACGAGAAAATTACATTGAAACATACACCAGCAAATCTTCTAAAGAGACCTTCTGCAAGTAGGAGCCGGTTCCTAGCTGGGTTATTAGCACTTGCGCTGGGTTATATACACGTTATATGAAAGCCTATTCAGAACACAGAGTATTTCCACATGTACGTGTCCAAGAACACAAGTTGTGGTTGGCTATGGCCGACAAAAATACATTAATAAATGAATAAAGGCTTTCCTTTTAGCAGTAACTCAGCCTCCCTGCGGTGAAGACAGAAGGTGCTCCAAGCCTCAGTTCCATCATTCGCACTCTTGCCAGACATAACATACTGCAGAGAAGACAGCGGTCGTGTCATACCAAAGAAAGCAAACTCCCGCTAGACTGAAAGAACAAGAACAAAAATCCCACTGCAGCTCATGATTGTTTAGCCAGAGGAGGAACAGTGAACTTCTGTCTTCAGATTCACAAGATCACAGGACCCAGCACTTAACTGCCTGTCACTGGGAAAGTTTTTAACGTTTTTTCATTTACTAGTAAAAGATCTGCCACAGCAAACCCAAGTCCAAGCCTTGTCGCATCTGCCTGCAGGTGAGTAGTGTGGCACTGCACAGGAAGGCAGGGGCAGATGAGGAAGGTGGCCCATGGCTGTGCCTCGCTGCAGCGCCTAGTTGCAGATGCATGGGCAGTGCCCCATGCCCAGCAGCTCACCACAGCCCGCAAGAGCCAGCTGTGGAAGAGCACACCATCCCAGAGCCCACAAAGCAGTTGGCGATCTGCCACTAGAAGGAAGATCCATTTTCTGAGCTGCCAACAGAGAATTACATCCTCCAAAGCATTTCCTTTTTCATTGGATAGATATTCCTTTTTGGCCAGACTCTAAAGACCAACCACCAAACCCTGCCCCAGTTAACTCAATAAGTGCTTTGCCATGGGCGTACAAGATCATAGAATCATAGAACGTTTTGGGTTTGAAGGGACCTTCAGAGGTCATCTAGTCCAACCCCCCTGCAAGGAGCAGGGACATTTTCCACTAGATGACGTTGCTCAGAGCCCTGTCCAACTTGGCCTTGAATGTCTCCAGGGATGGGGTATGTACCCCCTCTCCGGGCAACTTGTTCCAGTTTTTCATGACTCTCATTGCAAAAAATTTCTTCCTTATATCTAGTCCAAATCTACTTCCTTCTAGTTTGAAACCAGTATCCCTTGACCTATCACAACAGGCCCTGCTAAAAAGTTTCTCCCCGTCTTTCCTATAGGCCCCCTTAAAGTACTGAAAGGCCCTTAAAAGGTCTCTCCCCAGAGCCTTCTCTTCTCCTGGCTGAACAACTGCAACTCTCTCAGCATTTCTTCATAGGAGAGGTGCTCCAGCACTCTGATCATCTCTGTGGCCTTCCTCTGGACTCACCCCAACAGGTCCATGTCCTTCTTATGTTGAGGGCTCCAGAGTTAGACGCAATACTCCAAGTGGGGTCTCCTGAGAGCAGAGCAGAGGGGGAGAATCATCTCCTTCAACCTGCTGGCCATGCTTCTTTTGATGCAGCCCAGGATACGGTTGGCTGTCTGCACTGCGAGTGCACATTGCCGGCTCATGGACAGCTTTTCATCCACCAGTCCTTCTCAGCAGGGCGGCACTCAATTTCTTGAGTAGGGTTGCCCCTGCTCAGGTGCAGGACCTTGCACTTCAGTTCTACAAGGACTCCTCCCAAATCAGGTTGGAAAGTTTCCACATTAGTCCTTGAAAAAGAAGGGCAGGGGGCTTCAGGCCAGTGCACCACATGTATTTCCAGGCACTGGTTGCAATAACATTGGCTAATACTTCTCTGCCCACTCCACCATTTTAAAGCTGGTTCTGCAAGGTGCTAACCAAGCGGGCCGCAGGCCAACAGGACACTTACACATGTGCTTGACTTTAAGGATACAAGTAAATCCTCTTGAATGCTCAATGTTATGCTTTCCTGAACTAGAGCCAAAGTGCTCTGTCCCTTGCCAGCTCTTAAGGTTAGCATCAAACAAGTCTCTCCTGGTAATGCTAAATAAAGCCCTTCAAACAAGTCTGCAAATAGTTCCACCAACTATTTATACATTATCTCATTCTTCTAAATCTACATGAATGGGTCAGTTCAAGATACTCTGTTTCGAGCTCCTTCTGTTTTATGCCTACACTTCATGACTTTGATCCAAGCACTTTCTTGTCCAGAGAAGACAAGGATTCAAAACGGACAGCCTTGAGGATTCGTTACCCCGAGTAATAGCATTAACTCTGTAGCTGTAGTACATTGGCTTTAACGTTATCCCCACTGTGTTCTCTGGCTGGCATTTTCTCCGATATGTTTTGTTTTTCAGCCCTCCATCAATTCCCTCATCCAACTGGAATAGCTTTTCTCATCCAACTGGAAGAGGTGCCAAAATAACTTAGAAAACACTGTTCAGGTTCCATATAATAAAGCCAACCACAGGAATGGCCTATTAGCATTAAAATTACAGAATCGCTGAAACACATTAAAGATAAACATGCCTTCAATGTGAGTCAAGCAAGCATACCACGGCAACATCACTCTCCAATAGCCTGAGTTCGTACACTACATATAAACCTTGGATTATGTACACTGTACAACATGCCATACTGTATTATTTATGCAGTTCCTTTTTCTCTGTTTGCTTCTATTTTATCCCTAAGGATGCATGGCACGTTCCAACAAGACAAAGCAGTTGAAACCTCTATCCCCAGGCTACAAGAAGAACCAAGAGCTCTCAGTCTACCTCAGGCTACCAAAACAGGAGAGTATTTCATTAATCCTGCAAGTTGGCACCACTGTGATTTCACCAGTTAACCAGCCATTTATGTATTTCATGGGATTTCAGTCTCTAACTAAGGCAACTTTTCTGAACACATATATCATAGATCAAAGCCAAAATTTCATCTTTTTATAGGTTTCAAAGGGTGTCCAAAAGTAATTGACAATGATCCAGTTCCTGATATTCCCCAGTGCCTTTTAAAAATTATGTTGCCGGGTTCCTGTATTCCTGACTGCCATTCAAGCGTCACAGCCAATACCACTAAAACTCAGAAGTTCAAGGGCCCAGCAGCTGATGAACACACCCACCCCCTCCATCTCCTCAAACCTTTGATGTGCCTACAGGTCTAAAATAGGCTTGAGGGATCTATCTCAAGAGTATTTCTGTTCATAGGATCAATACCTTTCTGCCCTAATAAACACCTTTTGTCTGTGCCTCAGACATCTAACGGCATATCAAGGGAGCTGGGCAAAGAAACTGTGAAAATGTCGATGCATGGGCATGGAGGTTAAGAGGAAGAGTCATATGAGGCCCCAGATTCCACAAGAAAGGGTGTGTGACAGTTTTATAAAACTATGCTTTTCAGGCAATTCCATAGAAATTGGTTGGGAAGCAGCTTGTAAAGATCATACACATACAAAGCAAGATCTAGTGACATCAGTAACAACCTTTCCATCTGCTATAGCGCAGTTTTGAATCACACACATTTGAAAGGGGAAAACCATGCACGAAGGGGAGGAATGTTTTGGAGAAGAATACTTTTTTTGGCTATCAGCAGAGGTATATCAGCTTTGGGTGTATTTCTTTCTGTTCCTCAGACCAGGTCATCCATATGCTGCTGCAGTCTGAGAAGAATTTCCCCTTGTTACATCAGACTTAGCATCGCTTAATAGTCTATATCACTTTTCCACACAAGGAGCAGCTGGAGTTTCTGCAGGGAAGCTGCAAATGCGTGGTATTTGGCTACACATTTTGCAATGTTTTGCTTGTTTGATACATTTGAAGATATGGGCAGGGGGGCATCAGCATACAACAGTCAGCCTTCCCAGATGAAAAAGCGACACTGATACTTGAAGCCTCTACAAGGCCTACCTAAACTTGTCTCTGTCCCCTCCTATCAACTCGGGCTCATTTGCTAGGATGCGGTTTGGTCTGTATTTCATCTGTTAAGGCTGCGCTGCCAAGGCTATTGAGAGTGCTGTCACACAATGAATGACATCCTTCAAGAGTCTACTTGTTCTCACTTTCTTTAGCCCCCTCCAAGAAATTAACTCCTTGCCACAAGTCTTTTTATATCCCTGATACTACACTGTACGTCCGTGCCAAGCAGGGCACATGAGACAGAAGGGGATTTCCTTTCTCCTTTCCGCAGTGGATGCCTTCTCAAATCAAACAGGGGCATTCCCCAAAGAAGTCAAAACACATCTTACTCTAATTTTAAAAATTATTACGACACTCATTGCAAAAAATTTCTTCCTTATAGCTAGTCTAAATCTACCTCCTTCCAGTTTGAAACCATTACTCCATTCTGTCCTACCACAACAGGCCCTGCTAAATAGTTTCTCCCCATCTTTCTTTTAAGTCGCCTTTAAGTACTGGAAGGCTGCTGTAAGGTCTCTCCGGAACCCAACTCTCTCAGCATTTCTTTACAAGAGAGGTGCTCCAGCCCTCTGATCATCTTCATGGCCCTCCTCTGGACTCACTCCAACAGGTCCACGTGCTTCTTACACTGGGGACTCCAGAACTGGACACAGTACTCCAGGTGGGGTCTCACCAGAGTGGAGTAGAGGGGCAGAATCAGAATCACCTCCCTCGACCTCCTAGCCACGCTTCTTTATATGCAGTCCAGGATGCAGTTGGCTTTCTGGGGTGTGAGTGCACATTGCCGGCTCATGGCCAGCTTTTCATCCACCAGTACCTCGAAGTACCTCTCAGCAGGGGTGAAATGTTGTATAGATGTCCTATAGACTATGGGTATAAGGAACTTTTTTTTTTCAGCATAGAGATTCATTGCAAGACTCATTGCGACGAGCGACTGCTGTCATTCATAACGCTGCAATTCCAGCGTACGCAGCTTTCCACATTCATTCATCCAAATGCCACAATTGTTTCATTTCAGTGAAATGAAATACCATCCGCTATTTTCAGCAACACTGTAAGCACATAGAGTTGTTTGCCATTTAATCTACTTTCCAGAAAGGCTTCCACAGAAGCTTTAGAGCTGTAAGGAAACCTCTCTGCAGTTCTTTATTCCACAGACTTGCAGAGCAGCCTGTTTGCCCATATTAAACCCAGACCAAACCTTACAGATGAGTATCTGCGATGATGGTGACGTCACCGCCTTACTCAGCAGACTGTCCCCATGTCCAATGCTGGGTTTGGGGTTTTTTTGTAAGTTATGCAATCACAGAAACATGCATGCACAGAGACACGTGTACAAGCCACCTTTCTCCTTCTCCAGCCAGGGCACTGCTTTCACCACTTCTTACAGAAACATTAAAATAAAATTAATGCAGGCAATTTCATAAGATCCTGGCGGGTAGCATTTTCAAAAATCTGTAAGCTAGTTAGCTTTATTTTTGATGCTGGACATGGATATTAAAAGCATAAGAATAACAAACACTTCCTCTGTTAATGATGCCTTTGAAAGGGCAGTGGGCAATTCAGACGGGTCCAGCTGACTTCCAGGATGCTCATTCCTAGAAGATGAATCCAATGGAGTAAGAAAAAAAACTGCTTTAGAAGCACAGTTAAACTCACAATGTCTACATCAGGGAAAACAGAAGAAAGCTGAGTGTGTAGAGGCATCAGTACCAATTGAGACACACTTCTTAGGACATGTGTGAGTCCAAAAGCAAATCTAGCCTACCTTTTTTGAAGCTGAATCCTTTCAAAGACTTCAAAGCCCCCACAGAAAGCAACCTTCAATGCTGGCCAGCTAAGGTGCTCTGCCTCTATTGTTTCCCAAACCTGGTGAAGATCTGAGCTCAAGCAGTGAAGCATGCAGGACCCAACTGCACACCAAGCTATGTGAAAAGAGAGGAAAGCAGTGTGTGCACCACCTAAGCTCCAATGTGCATCACCTAACTTTCAACACTCAGCTCTGTGCTTAGCAAACTGGTTGCCATCTGCCCCTTAAGTAAGACAGCTTGCTCTGGGAGCCTGATCCACCACAGGACTCGTTCAGGAGCTTCATTTCTCCCTCTCTAGGGACGCCTTTCACCTTAACATTTTAAGAGCCCAGAGACATTTGCTTGCACACTTCATGCTTAAAGACAGGCAACGTGTGTTTTTCTCCTAACAACCCCAAAATACACAGTCAATTGAAGGGCTGTAAAATTAGCCTTATATTGAACCAGTCTTTGTATTTTTTATAACTTCCCTTTATATATATATGTATTTGCAGACATGTATGTCTTGCTTCTGGCTTTGTATCAATAGGGGAAAACTCCCAGCTCTCCTTACCTCAAATCTACTGGTTTTAATTATGAAAGCTTCTATTCTTTTTACTGCTCTCCTCTGCATTCTCTCCCAATTTGTCAGCTTTGCTTTCATAACATCTGTGGTTGCAGATGACCAGCATCACGAGAACTCCTGCTTGCACTTTCTTTCCAAAAAGGCTGGTCCAGAGCTCCAAACAAGTTGAATGTACCAACACCCATCTGCTTGCCCTATGCCCAGCTGCAGGAAAGCCAAAGTCGTCACAGACACATGGCCACAGCTATGTGGACCAACTGGTACAGGATCAGTCTCGTGTATGTCACAGCCTTTTGGGCAGCCTTCCAGTCTGACAGCGTGAGAGGATGCATTTCAAAACAAGCAACAAAGGGAAGAGGTAGATGGGAATTAAAGGCTTTGAAGTAAAACTCATCCAGCAACCAATGGGCCACAGGATCTATGAGCTATTTTACCTCTCAACCCTTGCAAGCGAGGGAACATTCACATAAGCTATAAGAATACCTTGTGTCCTGGGAGCCTGAAGACACAGCAGGAGCCTCCAAGTTGGATAAATACAGCAGCTTTGAGAAAGAGGTGATAAATCCAAACATGGGATAAATAAAGAAATCCTACAGTGACATTCCAGGTACAGCTGAAAAGCTACTGCTTGAAAACCCTTACATTCTTCCTTGGAGAACATGAAGAGAACTTGAAAGCAAACGTATCCTTTTACTGTGGCTATGGTGTTTCTAACATTCAGACAGGGAAATACTCAAATGGGAAGACTGTGGCTAGTTACCTGAGCCACATCATGAGGATGTATAAAAATACAAGTCTACCTTATCCAGGCCCCAACTCAGGTGTCTATCTGAATCCCATACTAGTGATCGCTGAGCAACACAGAAGAATATCAGAGCCTCATCAGTGCTCTTTGCCTTCTCGTGGGGTACCACATAGCCCAGATGTGCCTCTGCAGGACCAAGGGAGCTTTAGCAAAGCTACCAGCAATAATTAGCAAATCAGCCAGTATTGAGGTAAAGAGGAGAATCTGTAAGGACAAAAGAGCCAGTTGGTGAGTTATGTGGCTTCAGAAAAGAGTTTCAGGGAGGTAACTGTAGCCATGAGAAGGCCCAGAGAGAACAAATGGCCTCGAAGAGCTCTCACAGAGCAGATTGCTTGCTGCCTTTCTTCTTCCCCATGGCACAAGCCTTTCCAGCAGATCTGATAGCAGACATATCTAACCAGTTTCACAACCACAGATGCAAGGGGAACAATGAGTCTGTGATGCCTAGTAGTGCCTTTGGATACAGAACTTAATGCAGACAGGAACAGAGTGTCCTGGGTAACACTTTCTCGATGGGAATCTGCACACCAGCAAAGACCTGTTACCACACCAGATTTATACTAGGGATGGGGAACTGACATTTGAGATGCTCTCATCTAACACTGCACAGAGCTGGCTTTGGTGACACAGTCCTTGACAAGAGACACCTTCAGGGAGCTGCCAACAGCCTGTTTAGAATTGATTCTACACCAACAGGACAGAAGAAGTGCCAACAGACATAGGAATTTCTTGCAAAGTATCCCGAGTTCCTTCTAGACTAGTTCTGAATAACAGTGTCATGCAAAGACCTGATCTGAGAGGACAACAATCTTCGGCTACATCTCGACTCAAGCTAAAAGCAACACCGACTGTAAGCACTTTTGAATGAGGTCTGCATCTGAACAGACTTTAACACAGAGTTGCACTCTTAGACCTAAGGACCTATCTACCACCTGCAGGGACCCACAAGATGGAGGTAGATGCCTTTGCTTGCATAGACTGGGTAAACCGTTCAACATGGTGCTATCCAGGTGTGCCAACCTGGGCCTACAACACTGTATTCCTGGAACAGAAATCTCTGTGCCATACTGCTCAGCACAGCTAATCTGGGATTAACTTATAGAATCATAGAATCGTAGAATGGTTAGGGTTGGAAGGGACCTCCAAACTTGCGCAGACCTGGCCCAGAGAACTCGGCATTTCACTCCCTAGTTCTCTTGGCAGAAGACCACTGGAAACACTTCTGCTCCTGGGATGCAGCATACAACGTCTCAGGATGTCTTTGTCATCGTGCAGGTAGTTCCTAGGAAATACGATATTTTCAGAGGTTTGATGGGACTCTTCCTCATGTGCTATATAGGTCCGAACTAGTAAATTACAAGGGTTGACATTTCAGAGCATCAGTATCTTGTCACCATAGAGAAGCCATGGTAGCAAGATTCACAAGCCTTGAATATCACTTAGGTGTGTGCATACGGCTAAGCCATACATGTGGTTACATTAATTGGAACCCAAATTCAAACACCTCTGGGGACTTGTTAATATTTAAGTTGTGTCAGAGCACAAAGAGCTGTGATGTTCCCTTTGTGGCATCAAATTAGGCCCATTAATTAGTCCCTATTAATACACAATCCCCAGGTGCCATTAGCACGTTTCTATTGGAAATTTATTCGCAGGAAAGGTTCACTCATTCTAATTGCTCAGGCTGTCTTTGTCAGAAATCTAACAGTTGCTTTTGGGTAGAAACAGTAGTCCAAAACCACAAGTAAATAAAATAAAAAAATATACCAGCTTTAGCACAGAACTTGGAGTGTCATCCAAAGGTCACGCAAATCAGGAAAACCATTACAACTGTCTTCCATGGGCTTTGGATGAGGCTCCTGAGGAACAAATTATTGCTACAGTTTCAGCCTTTGCAGGACTTTGGTCAGATATTTCATGTCCACTCCAATTTAACATCCATAGAGAGCCATTCTCCAGCCCTCTCGTGCATGAAACAGCTTGGTCCCATTAATCAGAATGGTTCTCACCAGCAAGTGCTCTTTCGTACACAGGCTACGTCCCTGTGTTAGCAGTTAGTTAGCAGTGCCTAAAGAACAGTCCAGGAGGAGGGAAGAAGTAATTTCTAATAAGGAGACTTCCCACTAAAGCTACGGCCAGTTAGACCACATTGAAAGACAGAGGAGCACTTTCTTTACAGACAGAATAGCACAACACTAGACAGCAGCCAAGGAGCTTTAAAAAAGCCAAGACTCTGTTACTGAAATGCAGGGCGGTCCCCTTTTACCATATTTTTGGCACTTTAGCTCCAGTCTAGTGTGCTCACAATAGTCTGCAGATCAACACCGACACAGGAATGGCTACACAAAGTTACACTGCTACATCAGCATCCCATCCCTGAAGGAGACAAGGACCAGCTCCTTACACAAAATGGCACACAGCTTCTAATGACTTTGCTTGATTTTAAGTGCATTTAGCACAAGTTTCAAACTAATTTAGAAGCCCCTTGTCATCGACCCCTGAGGAGAGCCCACCAAAGCAGAATCACTAAAGCTACCACAGCGCAGGCTGGAGACCATCCATTTCCATCGGCAGCAGCTCCAGACCTCTCAGAAGCGTAGGCAGCATCAGACTCCATCCCCACAAGGTCAGAGCCAGGCAACTTGTTCCACAGCAGCAAGGAACATGGCAAGGGGCTAGGGAACAGCATGATGGAAAGTCAGAGGGACTGGGAGGAGGGAAAGCAAGATCTGCTACTGCGAAGGACCATGCATTTCCTGGCCAAGCAGCGCTGCTCTAGTCACTTCCATCTCCGCCTCAGCATCAGGCCTGGCTCTCCAGGAGCCTGGAATTAGCAAATGAGGCCATAGGGCAACTTCTGCTTTTGGCAGCTACTCTGCCTATGCATCAAGCTGAGCTGGGTTTTGCCACGAGCTGAAAGCCTCCCTCTCAGAGCTGAAATTTGGCACTCGTTCCTGAATTTTAGTCTTAAGCTGACATACACATATAAAATTAGATATCTCGTTCACCAAAGTCCAACTGAGCCTGAAGTAGCTTGGATAATTTTGGATAAAGCTTATTTAAATAATGATTGCTGGTTTTTTTACTCACTTACCATCTCACCCCTTATCTTGCCCTTCAAGCAGTTATGATTAACCCGTACAATATTAGCCTGGCTTGTTTATCTAAGGCTGCTTCCAAGTTTCACACTGAGCAAGAGTGATGTTGTCGAGGGCTTGAGCCAAACCTAGTGAAATCCTTAAAAAAAAAAAAAAAAAAAAGGCTGCATCTATTTTAATGGGCTTTGCAACAGGTCTCAGCTATTTCAAGAGTAAAAGCGCCCATTCCTACAGTCACAGCATTGGCAGGAGGAGAACAGCACATTGGCCAAATGGCACAAAGATGTACAGACGTAGCCTGGGCTATAACCAGTAGATCTCAGCGGGAATTCGTAATTCCAGCAGTTAAAACTGAGCTTCTGCTCCAGTGTACAGCCTGTCAGCAGAGGAATTACCACTGTCATGGCACTAGAGCTCTTATCTCAATGAGATTTTAAAGAGGGGAGCAGTCTACATGGTACAGGCTTGGAGTCACCAGCACAAAGCCTTTTCTATTGCCCTCAAGACTGGTGTAGAACAAGTGCATTTAATTTCCACATTTCTTTAACAGGAGAAAAAAAAAAGCAAATTTCAGGTCTAAGAACCAAGTCTTTGGTGATCATATCATAAGTTAACAGCAGGGAAAGACCTTCTTCATCCTTCTTCCTGATTGTACCTCTGAGGTACAATAATCCTTCTTCCCGATTGTACCTTCCTTCATTAGACAGTAGATACTTGCATAGGAGACAGCCATTACTATTGTACCAGACATGAGGAAAGCCACAAGCAGATTTTGCATCTTAACAGAAAGAATGAAAAACACAAAGGCATGATCTCAGAGGAGACTGGGCATCCCCTGCACTACTACGCTGCCTAGAGAAACCAACCGCTTGTGTCCAAGGCAAACGTAGGCACAGTTCATCTCTCATTGTACTCAAGTAACCCAGGCATCATCCCAGCCATCACAACGGGACTGGATGTGTCTGAAACAAATCTTACAGTGTCCACATTTTAACCAAGGAGAAATTACATTTTCCTCCCAGTCTTGACCTTTAACACTGGTTACCACATTTCACTCACTCTTCTTCAGAAAAAGGTCGTCTTTATTTTTCTCTTGGTCTTAGCCCAGCAGAGCTGAGTTCATGGCACTGTCCTCTAGCAAGGTTGGTTGTTTTGCACTCCTGGGTTTCTTGATGCATTGAAAACACACTTTAAGTTCAAGCCCTGCACAGCATGACGACTGATGGAGTGATGTGCGTGAGTAACAGCAATTCTTCAAAGTGCTGTGGGATGCGTGGCACTCGGGATACATAAATCACTCCTAAGAGCAACCGGAGTAAAGCCTGTGACTGGCAGTGCAGGAATCTGAAAGGCACCTAAAGTGCTTGGGAAGGCTTCGCAGTGACACAGCCCTCCCTGCACTGAAACACAGGTGTCGAAGCTCTGTAAGCCTGGGCATCCACTCCCCATGATAGCTGTAAAATGGACCAAGATAAATGATATGCTTTGCACTTAGTCTGTGCTGATGCAGAAAGAATAATTTTCTGGAATTCTTTTCTTATTACTATGATCGTATCACCCCAAATATTTATGCTCATTCTTTTTCTGTTTCAGAGTGTGGAATTCTCCTGCTGGCATATTTATTTTTCCTAATACCACTAAAAATACACTGCAAACTGACTGAAATAACCCAGCTTCTTTAAGAGATTAGATGTCAGAGGTAATGGGAAGCATCAGAAGGAGGAACGCTCCTTGGGCTACCAAGGAGCGTGGGTAAGAGAGCCAAGGCTGTCAAGTTTTTTTGCTCCAAGATGCAGTTGCAAACCCAGTCCAGATGAAGAATGAGCCTTACGTAACTGTCCATGAGAAATGAACTGGCAGCAAACGTTAGCTAATAGCGGAGAGAAGTCTACAGCACCAAGCACACAACAGTTAACATTGATTTGTATCCTCTCTATCTTTCAGCAGGCAAAAATGGGTCTGCTGCAAAAACACCACGCTCACAAGCACATCCACTTTTCTTGGTGCTCTGCTACCCTGCCAGTGGCCTGCCTAAAAATCCACTGGTTCTGGCATGCCAGATTATTTCCTAAGGAAGTGCTGCTACAAGGTAAGACAGAGCAAGGTAAATACTAACCCCCATCCAAAACAAGACATCCTGACCCATCACCAGGTTGTACCAGGGACCACTAAGCCTAAACAATATGGGTACCGCTTTGGAATAGGAGCAATTCCTAAATGGCGCACAGGACTATGCACAAGAAGAGGACAACAACATCATTTTTGTCCCTTCCCCACTGGCAGAAGGTTCACATTTCAGCTGGTATAATTAGCGCAGAGATTTCAGAGCTGAAAAATTCACTGAAATGTCAGTTCCAACAGGCAGTGGGGAGATGTACCATGCAGACTTCAGTTGGATGCAGGCTGGACAAAAGCAGCACCCTGCCAGGGAGCCACGCAGGGCTGCCACAGGAGTCAGGATGAACTAAGCATCAAGGGTGGTCCTGTGCAGGCCGGTCTCTCACAGAGGGGTGCAACCCCAAAGGGCTGCACATGGGATACAAGGCTGATGAGAGGGCACTTTGATGGCACTGCGAGCAGTGAGCCAGCGCCAGGGTGCCCAGCAGGGAGCAGACAGGGCCAGGGCTGCAACATGGCACCAAGGGGGTCCAGCCAAGAGACAGGGCCAACAACAACAACCCAGTTCAGGAACAGGCTGGGGTCCTGGGATGGCCTGAAATAGGCTCCTGGGCAGGTGGTGTGGGTGGGGAGCCCAGGTGAAGCAGATCACGGCTGTTAGGGCCCATTAGTGCCCTCAGGGTGCCCCTCAGGTCTGTTGTGTTGTTGCTCCTGACTGCAGTGGGGAGCTGGGCTCCAGCGCCTGTCTCACCACTGGGCCAGGCAGCAGAAAAACAGTGACACAGCCCCTCAGGCTGACCCCCTCTGACAGCAGCGGGGCTGCTTCAGAGGGACCGGCCCTGCCCCAGGAGCTCTTGCTTTCCTCTCCACAGCACAGAATCAACTCTGCTGGCGATTCAGCAGGGAAGCACGGGCTGAAAGGAAACATTGAGCGTACACTGAGTGTGCTTCACTGGCCCCTGGGAACAGTAACTGTGCCAGAGCACACCAGCAGCCGGCTTAAATCAGGCCCTGCTCAGACTCACCCCTGCCCAAGCACAGCGTCCCCAGGACCCTGGCTGCCCAGCCGTCCCAACAGCGCTGCCTTCTGCTGGGTCACCTCCACGAGGAGCCTCAACCGGGGACAGCAGATGATGCTGTAGCAGGGGCCCAGAGCCCAGCTGGACCCATTACCTCGGCAGGTGACCCGCACCTCCCACGGCCAGACCCCGGCGCCTCGCGGACGCCACGTCCCCCCGCCAGCAGCCCGGCTGCCCCCGCCCCCGGCAGCGCCGCGGAGCCGGCAGAGCCGCGTCCGGCAGCCGGGAGCGCGGAGGCGCCGCTCAGCGCTGGAGCAACGCTGCTCTCTGGTGGGGAACCGCGTGTGCCTGCTGCCGCCCTCAGGCTTCATCCTGCTGCTTTTCGGGGCTTTTGAGGTGTTGGGTTTTTTTCCCCGGAGGATCAGAATAGCAGACCTAGGCTGGGATAACACTTTTTTTTTTTATGTTCAGCGAGTAAAGCGATGCTTGTGTTTAAGAGGCAACTGGGCA
This sequence comes from Chlamydotis macqueenii, assembly GCF_036417535.1. Classification (NCBI taxonomy): domain Eukaryota; kingdom Metazoa; phylum Chordata; class Aves; order Otidiformes; family Otididae; genus Chlamydotis; species Chlamydotis macqueenii. The sequence goes on along the minus strand of NC_141556.1, from coordinate 60,900,911 downwards.
CGGACATCCATACGTGTGCAATCAGCTTCCCACCACTGCATGCCCAGCTGCAGAGATCACAAGCAGTTTTCCCCATGTAGAAATATTCGCAAGCTGCCAGCTTGTGTCCCTGACATAGACACACCCGGGAGACAAAGGTCCAACCCTCCTTGCTTGCCCCAAGGCCTTTATTCACTTGTCCTCAGGGTCTTCATCCTCCCTGGAATGATGCTTGTGATGGGAGCATCATACACAGGACCAGGTCTCTAGCCTCCTTCCAGCTGGATTTCTGCTGCATCTGCACAGCCTTTGGTTCACTGCACCCTCCAACAACTCCTACTACCTCTTTGGTTTCCAACATTTTAGCACGTAAGTGTAGCACTCAATGTCCTGAGGCAAGGCAGGACCCCCCTAGACCACTCTCACTCTGCTGCTCATCAGCCCTGAGCATCTACAGTGGTCTGCAGGGGGGTCAGCTTCACAGCTGCCCACCATTACTTGCTGTCACTTGTGTGGTTCCAGTTGGATCTGGTTGCTGAATAGGATGTTTCCCTTTCAAGCACCTCAGGCCTGTCATGATTTCTACACATCCCACCAAAACTCTTCAGTTTTCCCCTAATTGCTGGTTTCAGCAGATACCCCTGGAGGTTTGAACATTTCCCATTTTCCCCAGCAACTCCCTTCACAAGGTACCTCACATGCCAAGTCCAGTAGAAGACAAGATTTCCGTGTCTTCATGGAAAGAGTGACTCTTGCTCTTGCCCTCACCTCTCCTGTCATTGCACAGGAAACCTGCCTGCAGCCAGTCCCTGCACAGTGAGGGATTTTTTACAGCACAAAGCCGCCCCTTCCCCTGTCTGGTTCCCTTTCCCTGGCCAGAAAGCCCCTCTGCCACTGTATCCTCCATCTAGCTGTCATCCCTTAAATGCCCTGCTCCAAACACTTGAAATGTCTCCCCTGTACGAACCGAGTCCAGGATCTTGCAGGCAATGGTCAATGTCAAAGGACAAAGGTGCGGAGCCTGCAAATATCCTGAGGTGACTGCTGCTTAAATTGTTTTTTTCACAATGTCTGTCTCATGTCCGTTCCTTTGCATCTGCAGGTTTCTGGTCCCCTTTTACAAACTCAGATGGGCAGAGCATGCTCCTGAATTTCCCATTTCCCCTCACAGACTGTGAACTCAGCCACATGCCTTCAAACTGGCAGCTACTCTCCCGTGTTTGTTTGCCTCCTTTCTACCTCCATGTGCTCTCTGCCTCCTCACGTGGTACTTTTCACCCATGCCACTACACCTTTCTTACTGGTATCATAGGCGGTTTGACTTTTTAGCATGGGCATCATGTAGTTGAGAAGTAAGTCTTGGTTTTTCAGAAGGCCTGAAATTTAAAGCATTAAATTCCACTTGGGACCCACAAGGGTCACGGCTCAGGTGTCATGGTTTGAGGTCAGAGTCATGGCGGTTTTATGCCTTTGAGCAATACTTTAAACCCAAGTTCTGATGGGTTTTCTGCTTGCCAAAAAAGTGATCATTTTGTAAAAAAATGTGAGTAATCCTAGCCAGACCTTTTCTATGTTGACAAAAACTGTTGTGTTACTAGAAGATTAGATTCTCAAGTGTTGTAAGCCAGCAAAGCTTTGCTGGTATCACCAAGAGCTGATTTAGTCCAGATGAGAATTTGGGGTAACATCTAGTGGCTAGAACATTAAGGGGCTTTCAGGTTCAGTTGGAAGAGCCTGTTTGATGATCAGAAATCCATTTCATTAGCTATCAGTTTGATTAAAGAATCCAAAGAGAGCCAAGAATCTGACAGGAAGAGATGGATGAATGAAAAAACAACCAGAGATGGAGAGTGAGAAGATTTTTGTTCACTGGGATTTGCAAAGAAAGATTTTAGAAGAAACGTTGCTTGGGAAATTCCTCAGTAGAAAGTTAAATGCCTAGTGAAATACATTGGAGAGACATCTGTCACAGAGATCTAAAAGGATGTAAACAGAAAGGAAGAGAAAGAGATTAGGCCTAGAGATTCATCCTGATTGCCATTTAAGCCAATGGAAAGACTCACAGCAGCTTCACTGGGAGATGGCAAGAGGCCAAAGTATTTAAACATGGCCAAGGGCTCTCAGCGGACAACCTTACCTTTGGGACTGACTTCTCTGGTGCATCACTAACATCTCTCCTTTAGGGTAGCCATACCATGGTGCAGAGATTTCTTGTCACACTCACAGTGTGGGAGATCTGCTTACTCCTCTCTCCCGCCATGCATAAGACCTTGTACTTGTTGAGCACATGAGTGTTAGAGACTCTGTTGTCACTTCACCAAACATTTGTCCCTTGACCGCTCCTTTCTCATTCTCTTGACCTTTTACACGCAGGGTTCCAGCTCTCTCCTGCCCCTTCACAGCAAGACTCTACAGCATTACAGGCTGATGATGGGAACACTTTGGTGGTCACTGACTTTGGAGGCCAAATTCACTGCCTGTTTCTAAAATGCTGCTGTAGCCAGTTTTAGAAACACAGTTTTTTATCATCCTTGTTCACTCCATTCCCCAAAGACTAATCAAGAGAGACTCAGTCTCTCTCTTTGCCTGTGCCACAGTTCCAGACAAAAGGCTTGGAAATTTCCATCCATCTGCACTTGGAGAAAATACTGGAAATGGCCAGTATTTTAAGAAAATCTCAGAGAGAGAGTCCAGCAGAATACTTGAAAGATTTGCCAAATCCTTGCAGGCCGGCTGAAACACTAGCTGTCCCGGGGAAGCATTTTTACTGAATCTCTTCATGTCAAATAAAACACACCTCTGGGTAAGCCTGTGTTTCAATATTTTTAATAAGAGAAGATATTATACCCCTGCTGAAGAAATAAGGATTTAGCATTTCAGAAGAGACTGCCAAAAAAAAGGAGGGGAGGTATGAATAGACTCTTCTTCAGGACAAAAATGGGGGAAGCTTCATCAGAGTGAGAATTCCGGCAAATCTGGAAAAAGGACCATTGGTCAGTAAGGCTCACGGTTAGCTTGGGTGGCAGGAGTAGCAATTGTAGCCTAGCAAATTCCCATGATTGATTTGATTGGAATTAAAAATTAGACAAACATATTTAACTGGGCCTGAGAGATTATTTATTTTATCCTGACTTGCTCATCCAGTTCCTTGGATGGTTCTTGACACCTTAACCAAAAGCGGAGGAGAAGGGAGTGCCAGGAAAGCAGGGGCTGTACTTTGGGATCTTTACATACAGAAAACCCTGAAGGCCTTAGATCAGTCATCGTTTATTTGTCCTCTGGAGGTCTTCTGGGGACTTCAGGTAGATGAACTGAACTGGCCTTATTCCCAAACCAAAAATGGAATCTCTCAAAAGATCTTGGATAAATTTGGATGCATTAATTCTCCTATCTCTCTTCCAGCCATGCCTCCTTTACCTCAGTGAAGTCCTGAACTGTTCTTAAAGACAGGCCTCCATTTTGTGTTTATTTTTTGAGTTCCCCAGGTTGTGAGATTTGAAAGTGGAAACTGTCTGGTTTCAGGAGAGGGAAGGTGACTGAAGAACTACTAAATCTAGACACACCTCAGTTTGTCTCTACCTGGGATGAATGGAAAGAGGATTGTCTGCTGGAAGATGTGGAAGGGCTGATGGTGTGGGTCTGCATTCCCAAATCAGAGTGACAGGTGCCATTCTGAAGGTCTAGACTGGAAAAGGGGAAAACCATCACAGTCTGGCATGCAAGTATAGTGTACGGAGAGCTGCTGGAGTAGGCTTGAAGGTTAGATTAAATAGTAAATCTGAATGAAACACTACAGTTCATTTTTCATTCTAAAAGGTCTGCTTGAAGACCTTCAAGTGGTGCCCACTTTTGCCTCCTCCTCAATGTGTGGATCCACTGGATCCAAGAAACAAATGAGTGTCAGCTGCTCAAGATGAAATACTGCCGTATGGGGTGTGCAACCACATTGTGCAAGGAGACAATTTGCCTGACTGGTTCTGAAAACCTGATGAAGGCTGGGCCTCAGAGTCTAAGCTGCACTTGAACTTGAGGGGCAAAATGATGGTTCTTCCATGGAAAAGGTGCCATGGGCCAGCAAGCCTCTCAGGGCATTTAAGAGAAATCTTAGAGATTCTTGAGAGTCTGCCTAAAAGCTTGTGGTTTTGCAAAGCCACTGTAGGAGCCAGATACCAGCAGAACATGGAAGTACACTGACTGCAGCCCTGTTCCTCTAGGAATTCCCCCTAGTCCAGTCACCCTGGCATAGCCCCAGTGCCTGTGGGTCCGTGGGAAGTTGAACCAGCTTTGCCATGCAGAGAGTCTGTAAAATAAGGTGGAAGCATTCCCAGCCATATCAATTCCTTAGCAACAGATTTCAAATATTTTCCAGTTCTTCCTACAGTTTTTCATGAAATTGGAAACATTACAAATCTCTATTTCAAATGCTTTTTTTTCATGACTGTGTGAAAAAAAAGATCTCATTAATGTGGTTTACATTTTTCTATATTAATAAGAATACTATTAAAGTATGTGTGTCTCAAAAGAGCATAGTGATCATCAGGGTTATTATTCAGAGACACACAATAGTAATATTAATGAGGTTCAGACATCTGTCAAGTTAATCTGTAGTTTAAAGTTCAGGAAACAAAGGCAGGATTTAGTTTTTCTAACTGTGATTTCCCATTTCTGTCAAAATCTGAGTGGCTGTGAGTTGCTGAAAAGAGATTAATTCTTATTTTTCAAGAGTTTATATAACCTTTATAATGAAAAACTTAGAAAAGCTGATCTGTTGGGTCTTTGGGGAAGACTCTCCCTGATCTCTCACACTGGAACAGGTTGCCCAGAAAGGTGGTGGAGGCCCCATCCCTGGAAACGTTCAAGGCCAGGCTGGATGAGGCTCTGAGCAACCTGATCTAGTTAGGGATGTCCCTGCTCCTTGCAGGGGGGTTGGACTAGATGACCTTTGAAGGTCCCTTCCAACCCTAACCATTCTATGATTCTATGATCTTGCCACTTTGGCACAAGAAATCCAGAGCAGTTCCAACAACATAAGCGTACAGCAGAAATGGGGGAAGTTGATTCCATGGGCACGAATGTAGAAAAACTCATGTGCATTCAAATTCAAGGCAAATGCTATATTCCTCTCCCAGAAACAGGAATTAACTCTCGCTGTCACATCAGGGCTGCCACTTGTCCTCTTGCCGGTGCTCAGATGGTTACGAGGGGAGAAGAGCGCCCTGGGACTCATTTAATAGCGTAGAGTGGAAGGTAAAATCTGACTGTTGAGGATGAAGCAAAGCATTAGCATACCAGAGCATTTTCTTTCCTGCCTCACTCATTCTCCAAAGTTTTCTTCTCTTCATCAGTTTTATGTAGCTCTGCGTCCTGCAAGAAACAGGATAAAGTGGCTCCTCGTCTTGAGAAATATAGTTGCTTGTACAGCCCTGGTTTGGCAAGTTAGAGGGAGTCATGCTCTTGTACAGGTATTCAGTGTTGGCTTCTGAATTCAGTGCAGGCTGTTTGCTGTTTGAAGATATTGCCACAAGCATTCACCAAACTGCCCGAGGTGCTGAGGGAGAACGGAGATCATTCCCTGGGTCCAGCCAGGCTGTGGCCATGCTGTGCTTGTGCCTCTCACTGTGCTGTACAAAACAAGTTGCTGGGAGTTATCTACCACATATCCTTGTGTCAGAAGATACAAGCTTATTAAAACAGTTTTGGTCATGGGGAAAATTTTCAAAAGCAAAGATCTTCTAGGGTTCAGGAATGAATTTTTACTCAAAAATCAGTAGCATGTGTTTGAATGGAAAATTAGCTGTTACCTCTTTAAGAAGCCAGACTGATTTGCTCCTCAGCAAAAAGATTTTTGAAAAATTGTGTCATCCACTCAGAAGAGTGTCAGGGCATTTTAAACCCTTCTTAATGTTCATTAATCTCTGCTAGCAATGCTCTTCATGTTGGACATTTGATTGCTGCTTATACTCACAGCTGCATTCCTTTAATAAAGATTCAGAGTAGGATTATTTGGATAGATACAACAAGGTGTGATCAAGTTTTTAAGGAGTATTTGACTCTCACATTTAGCTCTTCTGTTGCATTTGTAGTATCTTGAAATTGAATTTGAAGCAAGATCCATTCAATTGACTTACAGGTGTGGTTTCTCCTACAAAGAACTTCTGTGAAATCAAGTTTGAAGTACTGATCTTAGTTCTGCAGTTCAGACTTCTGGAAGCAAAGATAGTCCTGCTACTTCTCTTGGCTTTTGACAGCCGCTGTGATGGACAAGTTTGGCTAGAAATATTCTGAGAAGTTCAGGTTCCCCGTTAAGTGAAAGTGTGGGGTTAGTTGATAGTGCCAGTAATGAGCATATTACTCCAACTGCCATGATTTTAGTGATGTAAGCTCAAAGTATGCTGAGATCCCCTTCTGAATTTCATGTTGAGCAGCAGCAAGACAGCTGTCAGAAAGGGATTCCTGCGAACTGCCATCATCAGCTCAATACTGGCCACGTAGAAGAGGAGATATCTGTGCTCCACTACTCATCAGCTCATTTTATTGGCCTTTTGTGGGTTTTCCAATTTTGCTGTGCTAGTGAATGAATAATAAAAAATCTTGTCTAGCAGTCTCAGCACAGAAGTTGGCAGCCAAGACCTCCTGGGTTCTAGTCCCTCATCTGACACCGAGTGCATTTCTGTTTGAGCAAGTCACTCAGGTTTTTTGTGTTATGGTTTCCCCTTCTGTACAGCTCTGTGCACACACTGCCTGGTTTATTAGTCATCTCATATGGATGTTGGAAGGATTAGGCTCGTTTAGAAAAGAAATAGCTGAGAAGGGAAAATGCCTTCCTACTGCTGAACTTGATTACATCTCTATTATTCAATAAATTTTGTACAGTTAGGAATATAGTACTCAGAAATAGGTTCACTCTTCTTTCTTCTATCTTTCTAAATACTCCAGGGAACTGTCCAATACAGCCACTTTTCTTGCGAAGCTGAACAAACAAGTGCATTTTTAAACATTTCTAAACATTTTTTTAGTACGTTCTGTCCTGCTTAACTTTGCTTATCAGGGAGATATAATGGAAAAGACCTAAGTTCATTTCTTACAACAACTAGCATCAAAAAAGCTGTTAGTTGTAGATTCCAAATATTTCTCCAGTAAGGACAAGAAGTAATCACAAAGACGTGTTTATATGTGAAGGAAATTATGAGACACAAGAGATGAGTTTGAATTAAATAGTGTCTGAACACAAGAAGTTCTAGGAGTGGGAAAGGGGTTGGGAGTAGATTAATGTGTAATTGTTCATGCCTGGGAGGAGAGAATTTGCAGCCATGCACAGGGCCTATTTGGGTTAGAAACTTGCACAATGTGGTAAATTTTTCTGCTGCTTTGAAAATACACACTGCAATTTGGATGAACAACACAGTGAGTAAGTGACTTTAACTATAAACTCAGTTTTGGACATAATTACAACTACTCTCTTCATTTGAAAGCGTATGCCCTTTTAAAAGGTCATAAATCATCAACACACACTGTTTGTAAGTGTCCATGAGCACATGTAGTGTGGATGCTGGTGGATCAGATTGTAAAAGGAATTAGAGTGCCCAAGATGCTGACAAGCACTTGACTTACCTCACAAGTAGACAGGTAGGCATCAGTCAAAATCTGGTGAGAACAGGGCTTGTTTCGATACTGAGCAGTAAGAATGTCCAGACAGGAATTTGTATTCGTGCACGCCAGGTTCAGAGCTGGAGGAGTCCACCTTGTCTGTGCTAATTCCTCCAGCTGGTATCAAGCACATCCTCAGCAATATTTGAAGAACCATTTACTCTAAGGGCAGCTGTGATGGCTGTCAATGCAACAGCTGCCTCTTCTTCAGTTCTGCTCCTGCTTTGGCTCCGCTAGTCAGGTCTGTGGAGTACACTAAATAACTCCAATCCACCAGAACACTTTATATATATGAGGAATTCTGCAAAAAAATTGTCAACAATCTAATATTTATAGGAGTTGGAGGACTGCAATATTTGCAGTCAGAGAGAGTATCACCAATTAATAATAAATTCATTCCTATTCCTCTTCTTAGTTTTTAGGTGCTCTTCTACACCGAGATCATCTGCCCTATTTCATCATGATTTACGGAACACAGACACCTCCTTTACACCTCTCCCAGCTCTAGAAACAGTTAAAACATAACCCTCCTGACAAGCCAAAAGAGATAAAAACAGCTCCTGGCTTGCTGAGTTGTTGCCAGCAGTCGGTAGCTTGCCTCGACTGGGCAGTCAATGCAGTTGTTACATCAACCTCTGCTTTAGCACATACCCAGCTCCAGCTCTGCCCTGCTAACAACATTAAAAGGTTGCAAGTTTGCTGTGTTTTTCTTCACAGACGATATTTTTCAAAACACACTTTTAAGGAAATTTGACAACCAGGACCGGTGGATCCACCTCTGCTATTGATGCTGTGAATCAATTACCAAACCAGTTAAACAAAGAGCCAGTAAGTTCGCAGTACCAAGGGATCATCTTAGGACAACAGGTACACGAGTGCCTTAGAACTGGAATCCTAGCTGTTTCGGAATATTTTACCACAGAAGAGGAGTCGTGCCCTGGATTCAAAACTTCACAAAGCAGGATCTGGGTTCACATAACTTTCCTCAATTACTTTGGTGTATCTTGCAATATGAAATAGAGAAGCCTGCTTGTCAGTAGAGGCATTTTCAGGAAATTTCAAAACAGGACAGCAGTGTTTCTGCTCGGGTCAGTCTGTCCTGGCAGGAATATTGCGAGATGTCTCTGAAATAATAAGGTGGGTTGTCTCCCCAGAATAGTCACTGCAGGCCTTAAGGTTATTGTGGTTGGCATTTACAAAGACATTATTTTTAAATCGGTGCCACAAGTTATTGTATGCTCTCCTCGGGCTGTGGGCTGGACTGTGCTAAATAAAGGACCTATGTTAGTGATAAAGCAGCAACTGCATGTGCCAGTGGCTTAACCTTGTCACGGCAAATGACACAGTCTTTTGTAAACTATTTAAAAGCAGCTGTGAGTTGGATGCTTCTCTCAAGTACATGGCAGCGTTAGTCGGAAACACAAAAAAAAAAGAAGGACTAAGCTCTATCGCTGGTGTGAGGTTGGAACTGCAGTCAATCAGATTTACTAGGTGCCTTTGGATTTCACTGATGCAAGTCAAAATAAATAAAAACCCTTCTTTTTTTTTTAAGTTAAGCAGAAACTTAGTGCTTTGTCACAGTAGTGCTCAGGGACATTGCTTCACAGTGTGCAAGCATGCAGCTACAGTAAAGCTGCTGGGCTGGGGTGAGTACTGGTGACGACCTGCATGTGGTGTCCAGGCCAGCCTCACCCTCCTGCAAGTATTTTGTTTTGAAGTTTTCAACACAAGCTCCTTATTCAGTTGCTATATGCTTTCATTTTTCTCCTGTGACACATGTGATCTTGCAGTAGAGTGGAAGAAGGAGGGCCTCAAGATAGCTCAGCTCTTCCTGTGGAGGAGGCTGTAGACATCAAGCAAGTTCCTGTGGAGAGACAACTGGACACAGTTTGGCTCGGTGTCCTTCTCATGTGGAGGAAACTAAGAGATATGGGTAGTTTGTTGTTAGATTCATTCCCAACATGGCTAGCCAGAAAAAAGTTAGCAGAAGACACTGATCCTACAGCAGTGTAAACCCAAAGTGAAACGAAAAGCTGGACCAGAATGAATACCACTAAAGGATGGGATGTTTCACCACATCCATTCTCACCCTGACAGTTGAAATCAGCCAAACAGTCAGGAGTAGAAAATAGCAAGCAAGTATCCACAGTCTCTGTTTTCAAGGTATCGACTCTAAATCAGGGACTGGCAGTGGCCATTTCAAAGGCGTTGCTCTGAGGCAAGGGTAGATCACAGGAGAAAAACATGTAATTCTCATCACTGTGATTATGGTTTTATATGACACTAGATGAGAGAGGCCTGAAGTGATAGGTCCAAGGCAGATTTAATGAAGAAGTTAAAGAAGTCAGCAATAAACCCAGCAGAGAAATTTGAAGTCCTCTGAAAACGCAGTATGGAAAAATCATGTCTGCTGGAGAACTTTCTATCCATAGGTGCTCATGAAAGTGCCCAGAGTAATTCAAGAAACAGTTTTTATGCTCATTTGGGTGAAGAAGGTGTATTACATTTTAAACCCACTTCCTTCTGTCAGGTTACTTCACATCCATGTGGCGTTTTTGCCTCAGGCACAGCAGATACCTGAATTGGGGAAACTCTTTTGCCAGTGTGCTCCTTTACTGAAGGTACAGACGTGGTTCCTGTATTTTGAAACAGTTCAGTATTTTGCTGTTTTAGTAACAATGTTGAAGACAAGGTGATCTAAGGACATACATAAAGAAAAAAAAATATAGGAGGGAACATTATTAATTGATACAAGAAAACCTGTTACCACTCTCTGCAAACTATGCTCTGTTGAAAGGCTTTCTCTTTTGAGTTGTTCCCATACATACATACATCTCAGGCATGATCCATCCTCAAAAACAAGTCTGTAGAGCTATTGAGTGACACAGTCACAAGATTGTACTGATTTCCCTTCTAACCTAAACCATATTTTCTTCCACACTGCCTTACAAAGGATGATCTGTGGTCAGCTAGCAGAGAAACTGCTATCAGTCTGTACCAATAGGGTAAGAAAGTTGCACCGAAGTGTCCAGAGCCCTAAGGAAAACACTCACAGTGGAAACAACTCTGCAGGTATTTTACACGTCAGGCACATAGATGTGAATAAATTTCAAGTGTAACATTCTTTATTTTCTCCATCCCCTTTACTTCATTTTAGTGTAAATCAGTTTGTTGCTTTCCCACTCCCATGACATTCAAGTTATTGCTCGTTGGCACCTACATGCCACGTACCTATGTGGTACAATGCAAGAGCTTTTTTTTTAAGACACCAAGATCAGAGAGTTGCCTGTGCATCATCAGTCACACATGGTGGAGGAACTGGACACATGCAGTTATGCTGTACAGGGAATTTCTTGTTACCTGCACTACTAAGGAAGATGCAAGGGACTTCATCATTTGGTCACTTGACAATCTGAGGATCAAAGTGGGAGACAGAGCTTTCCAGTCACATCTTTTTGTCCTCCTTTGTTCATAACCTGAAAAGAACCAGGGATCACATTTCCTATGGACTTGCAATGAGGTTTGTGCCCATGTCCCACTGGATGGCAGATCCACACAGAAAATGCTTTAGTGAATCTTGTTCCCAGTGAGTTTTGATACGTCTCCCTCCATCTGTGTTCTTCTGTCATCCTTGGACGCTTAAAAACTTAACTGGATCATGAGCTCTTTGGTATCATCTGTCTTGCTAATTGCTGTGATGAAGTGTCCTCAACCTCACTCCCTGTTGTGGCTCTACAGTTGCTTATTTTCTATCTGACCTTCTAGATGTGTACCTCAATCCTCTGTGCTGATTCCCATGGCGTTTCAAAGTAAACACGCAGGAATGGGTACAGTGATTTATGGAGTTGCTGCTGGGATCGGAGGAGGACTATTGGCCAGTGACTAAGCAAGTCTGTTTCAGTGGGAGACCAGAGACAGTGAAAGGGAGTAAGTTTATGACCCTTGGGCAATGTGTCATGACCTGTGCTTTAAGACCTTCTGGCTTAAAATATCACTGGAATGTACAAGGTCTTAGTAGGCACGTTAACAGATAGAAGATAGTAATGTGTTTGCAACAAGAAAAGCAGATGTTATCTTATGCTGGAAAACACACTGAAAAGAGATAATACAACATTGCACTGTAACTACCTTTGCTTCTTGAACCTGTCTTCAAGACTTCAGTTGCCCTCAGTGAGCTTTGCATCAGCTTCTTAGATAAGGAGGCCAATCACCAAAGCTGGAGGAGAAAGAAAGGGGAATATTAGAACACATGCCATTCTTACAAGTTCGAATACTGAAAAAAAAAATATATTGTTAGCAATTGCACTGATCTCAAACAGGAGGTGAGCCTTTTCTAGAATGGCAACCACAATTCCTCATTTGTCTGTCCCTTCCTGAACTTTGGTATTGTCCATGTCCAGCTTTGAGCTATAGAGCCCAGGTCAGTTTCCTACTGTGGAGGCCCCATGGTCACAGGAAAACATGTCCACTTAGTGCGGAAAGTTGGGAGTAGAGCATCTCTTCATTGAACCGATGTTCTGATTGAACTGGTGGTAGGATTGGAATCTGCATGCTATCTCTGTGTGAGAAATGTATATCCAAGCAGCATTTAGCCCAAGCGCATTGAGAGAATCCTGTGAGGTTGAGTTTCAGCATTAAGGACTTCTTTTTTCCGTTTTACCTTCTACATTAATGTGTGTTTAAAATGGGGAATCCAAGGAGAAAAGGATCAGGAACTCACAGGTGGTCACAATTTCTCTATGCTCACTCAAGGAAACTTTGGCTCTTGCAACCAGATGCAGTGGCCTCATCCTTGCTTGATATTGTGCCATAGAGTCAAACCAACCTCCAGCAAGACCTATCATCAGTAGAGCAAGCAGGGTGAAGATACATATTCTGCAAAAATCTTTTGTGTGGAAGCCTATAATCTGATCAGTACCACAGCCTTGTGCCATAAACGCTGTAATATTCGGTGAAAATATGCTGCAAAACACAACAAGGAAGAATGGGAGATCTTTGCCCCATCCAACTCCTGCTCAGATCCACTTACCTGCATGCAATTTAGGGGGCTAATTTAGACATGATTTGTTGACAAGCCTGGGCTTCTCTTGGGAGAAAGGAAAAGGGTAATAAATGAGTGCCCTTTAAACCTTAGTACTTAGGTAATATTTAAAGCCTTTCCTTCTTGAAGAGAAGTTTGGAATACCTCAGAGGGTAGAAAACTGTTTTTCATGGCAACACCTATGTTTTGAGAAGTATTTTCTTTTTCTTTTCAAGTGAAAACAACTGTACAGTATTGTTGCAAAACAAGAAGTCTACCTTCTGTTGATGTTTTATAGCTGCTCGAACTAGCATAGAATGTAGCATGTGCAGTCTCCCTCACTGTGGGATTTACTTCAGAGTAGAGCTCAACAGCACGCGGGACAGGGACTGGCACCACTTCTCAGGGAACTGCCAAAGCCTGGTATCAATCAGCAAGGTGTGTTTTCTTTCCTTCACCTGGCCAAAAGAATCCTCCTAGCAAAACATAATGGCATTTTAATGGAAAAGAAGTTTGCTGAAAATATTTTGACAGTTCTGTAAAAGTTCCTGTGAACTTCCAGGGACACTGTTATAGTGATATTGATTCCAATTTGGATTTTCGGTTCTATTTGTTTGTATTATGATCAGAGTACTTTGCTAGAAATGGGAGAAGAATTCCTTGGACTGTGAAAGACCGAATTAATCTTCTCTCTGTTTACTTCTTGACAGACTGTAACATCCATATTCAATTGTGAAGTGTTAAAATGCTTTTGTAATTTGTTTGTAATTTAATTTTGGTTTTGTAACTCCCTTGTTTTAAATTATCTTCTGTCTCACAGAATTTGCAAGCCTGCCATAGCTCTCTATGCATGGCTAAGGAGCAACCTCCACAAAGTCATGAAAAATTGTGTGGAAATAAACAGGGGAAATGTTCTGTGAATAACCAATTCAATTAACATTTAATTGGACAGATTATAAGATATTTTTTAGAATGGGTCTTCTTTGTATAGCTTAGTGAGCATGTCTCTAGCAGCTTTTAGTGGGTTTTGGATTTTCCATGGCACACAATTTTTCAGACTCTTGCAAACTTAATGAAAATTGAATTTTTGCATATATGAATCTATGGAAACCAGACCGAAGAAGGAATGCACAAATTAATATTGATTAAGGTTTCCACAGCCATGAAGAAAAGCTCTGGTTACAGTCTATTCACTCAGATGCATTTAGAGTCACTCTTTCTTGAAACAGAGCATCTGCATTGGGAGTATGACCTAATTTGAAGCTCACAGAGATTGAGGAACAATTCCATTCACTAACATGGAGTTTGAACATTCAGCCTCCACACTCTCTACTTTCCTGTTCACTACTGCTCTTATGGGGGATTTTGACTTTGTGAAATTGCCATCTCTGGTGTTTCCAAAACAGTGTTGATTGCTTTTTTGCTGGATCTGCTACACTCCAGCGTTAGTTACTAGGCTTAGCACAGAAGGAACATTGTAGTATGTGCTAAACAGGAGCTCAGATGACAGAATCAAGATAGTTTCTTTGAATTTTGCACTTACAAATATTTACTTTACAGTATTAATTCGTTGGAGAATTCATACATACTATTATTTTAAAACATAAAATCACATATCTGGAAGTCTCAGATCCTAGTAATTAATCCTAATGAGATATAATTATGATTATTTATTTTAGATTTCTGGACCTAGCGACACTTAAACTGTATTTTATTAGAAACGTCATTACTCAGAACATTGGAAAACACATTTTCATTATCCATTCAATACCCATGGTGAGCAAGAGAAATCTATCTCATTCCCTGTACATTTTTAGAAGATGACAGTTTTGGATCGTGACGTGCAGTGGGGCAAACTGGTTATATTAAACATGTAGGAAAATAACATTAAGTTGTATTTTTCGGTAACATGACAGCAAGAAATACCTTCAAAGAACCCTTCCTGGAGTTTCTGGTTTTATCAGGGTATTTGGTCTCTCTGGTTCAGTGCCTAGTAAAAATAGTCCAGCTTTAATAAAGTACAGATGTTGACATATTCACTCACCTTCATCATTGCATGGGTGCATTTCATACTGAATTTCACCTAAGGAATTTTAGACTTTACAGATAATAATCAAAAACACTTCTGGCTTCCCATTGGGATCATTGCTGTTTTTTCAGATCAAAGATGCCCCATCAACATAATGACTTGAGATAGAAAGTTGTGATTTTTTTTTTTTACGTACTAATGAAAAGATTAATGTGGCTTAAGTATGGTAAGTTTAGCACCTCTGTTCCTTAACCTTCTTTAGCCCTTATGCCATTAGACCATATTTTTGCAATTCTTTCCTAAAATCCTTCTTTGTCCTTTGCTATCAGCAAGGGTAGTCATCTATAATAAAGTTAGGATTCTGTTTCAATATAATTAAATATATTTCCTTGCTGAATACATTCCAAGCATTCCTTGGAAATACTTCCTTTTTCATGTATAGAAAGCCCGGTATGTTTAAATTTCAAACGGCACCATTAGTGCACAATCCAGTACTTTATTTCTAATGATACATCAGATCTGGAAATTCCTCAGCCAGTTCAAGACAGGCAAAGGGGCAAGTTTTCAAAGTAGCAAGCTGGAGGTACACCCGCAAAATCCGTATAATGGTTAGCAGATTTTATACTTCACTTTGAAGATTTATCCCTTTCATACTGAGCATGCTCTGTAGACCATAATAGATTGTTAGCACTGATTAAAAATAAATCTCTTTCGAAAAGCATACCGCCTTTAGACAGAAGAATGGTTTAGTGTGGTTACTTTAATGGACAACTCAGTGAGGGACAGCTGAAAAGATAAAGAGAAATTATCCACTTCTGGAATCATGAGAGATTTTCATGTTTTACTCTCTTTTCTATTAAACCCTTGCAATCCCCACATAGTGAATTAGAGGGAATCCCCATGAGACAGTGGAACAAAGGAATAAATACGTTAATGACTTAAGTGTGTGGGCATGGGAGGTAGACCAAAAGAATAAAGCAGATACTGAGACAATTTTTTAAAAAGACAATTTTAAAAAGTGTATGTGTGTGAAAGAAGGAATACTGGTGGAAAGAGTGTCAGCTCTGGTTTACCTGTGGAGGGAGTGGTGTTGAAGGAAGCTGCATCACCGATGCTATCGATACCATTTATCACTGCAGCACATGAGTACTTTGCTTATTTTAATTCTTCATTGCTGTTTTTGCAAAATGAGCAGGCTCTACTGATTATTTCTCGGCTCTTTACAAAACGCGTCAAGTTCTGTGCAACGTTAGGTTTGTAATGCAAGAGGCCACAAAGCCACCAATGTACAGGAAACTTTATCATATGAGCATGGAAAGCTTCTCTCTCTCATGTTCATTTATCAGGGACACTGGGAAGGATCCAGAGAGTCCATTACCTGAGCTTCCTTTAAAAAATATGATTCTTGTTTTCTTTTGCAGTTTTGCTGCTTAGGAGTAAATATCTGCAGTTTCACAACTAGCTGACAGTGGGCTTCACTAAAATACAATTGAGAATGTATAATTAAGCAGAAGCTTCATAGGGCTTGATGTCTTATGAAGTCCTCTATATATAACAAGACAGGTAGACCATGGTGTTAAATGCAAGACTCAACTCTACCTTGACTGTACTATCATGCTTGACCAGTGCAATATCCTCAAAATAAGGAGACAGATATTCTCATTCTCATATGTTGGCTTCTGTCTTGTATTTCCTTTAATATTTCTTTTGTAGGGTGAATATAGAGTAAAACAAAATAAAGGACTTACATATAAGGGCCCGGAACAATGTCCTATGATTGGAGTCCTTTGAGATCGGTCTCTAAGTGTGGTATTTTGTTTGTTTTACATGTTGTTATACAGGGTTCTTTGCATGTCAGTGAAGTCCTACCACTGCTTTGGCATTGCTTCAGCAGAACGAACAAAGCATTTGCACGATGTATTTTAAATAGCATCTAGTATTACATTGGTTATTGACTCCAGATATGTTAAAGTAGTAATAGTAATGGCAAATAGTAAAGACTATTACCCAGTGTATGAAGTTCAAATAAACTAAAACAGTATTAGAAAACCCTGCAGATCACAGGATCTTAGAAGACAGAGTTCAGAGAGCCCTCGCAAGGTCACCTTACTCATCTCTCCACTTGTGATACAATAAAGCTCTTCTCAAAAACCTGCAGGGACAGATACTCCTCACTTTTTCTAGCAGGCAGTTCCATTACTTCACTACCCATCCATAAGAGAGACTTTCCCAAGAGTCTGATTTGATTTTTCTTGCTTCAGTTTAAGCCTGCTGCTTCTCGGTTTAATATCCTTGGAGATGGAGAATGGGCTTATCCTTCCTGTCATACCATAGCCTTTCACATAGTTGAAGACTGTTAACATGTAGTATTCCTTTCTGCCATCACCTTCCTGCAGTTCTAATTTCTTTATATAACATATTTAGACTGATTACTTTCATTGCTTTCCTGTGGACTCTGAAATTTGTCTGCATCTTCCTTTAAGTCAATTGCATAAAGCTGGACACAAGACCCCACCTGGGGCTTTCCAGTGCTGAGCAGAGCAGCAGGATTCCTTCCTACACCCTGATTCAGAATCTTGTGTTCAGGTTTTTTGTTATTCCTTGTAAATGATTTCTTTCATTATTTTGACAGCTGAACAAAATAAATCCGTATCCATTTGTTTTCTCCTGAAGGAATAGGACATTTCTAATGAACTGTTAAAAGTTCACATGCAAGTAAGTTTAATAGCCATACTCTGATCCCAGCAAAGTCTTTGGAAAATTAACTATTGTCTATAATGTGATCAAGATTTGGTCCTGAGTAAACATTAGTTCTTGATATAATAAATGAGTTCTGAAGTCTGTAATTAATTGAGGTACATGGCAGTTTGCAGGTCTATGGCTAACGTTTTGTCTGATTCCCTGAGAAGAAATTGAAGTGGGATGTGATTATGCAGCTTACAATAGCGTGCAAGTCTTGGAAGAAATGCCTTCCTTCTAGGAAAATTAGAATAGATCTGTTTGAGAGGCAGTCTTTTCTGCTATGCAAGGAAAATCCTAGCCTTGGATCTATAGGCTGTCCCTTGCAAAGAAGCTTAAATTTCCCTAACTGTGTAGTCTTTTACTTTGATCGTGTTCCATGTGTACAAGACAATCCAACCAATCTGTCATTTGTGACTTAAACCTTGAGTGTTATAAATAAATGCTGTGCAACTGCTGGCTAAAGGACAAATCAGAACATTAAGACGATTAAGAGAAAGCAGAGCATCAGTCCAACTACAATAAAGCTAATATCATTCAGTCCACTGTAATTTAAAACAGCTGTCAGCTAGTCCTGGCTTGTGATATAACAGGCCAAATTCTTGGACACTGAGTTATTCTTAGAAATATGCACACAGGCATTGGCAAGTCATGCTGCAAATTGCCTGTTGCCAGTACCCTGTCAGTTGTATGTGCCAACAGATATAAAAGCTATTGTTCTAGCTCATGAAAAATAACTTCAAGTTTTTAATTTCAGATTACTCAAAGACTGTTGGGATATGGGAGCCAATGTATTTTAAACTAAACCTCACACACATGAGAAATAATTCAGTAAATGCCGTTCAATTCACCCCAAACTTAAAGGAGTTCCTGCTCAGTTGTTGTAATGGGCAGTGCATGACCCAGCCTGGCAACCTCAAGTGAGGAGTGGGAAAAAAGAGGAAAAAGTACAAAGCTGCATGGCCCTAAAATGAAAAAAAAAAAATCAGTAAAATAAGCAGGCATCATATTTTCCATAGAAGTTATAATACATATTATTTTAAGTCTTGTCTGTTGAAATGTACACCCTCACCTATTTTATCTACCCTCTCTTTCAAAGATCCATGCAGCTACCGGCATTTCCTGTGTCATATCAGTTAGGAAAGTGAAAACATAAGTGGAATTTTCAATAAAAATGTTGTTTGGTGCAAAGCTGAGTTATTTCCACATATACCATGCTTTCAGCTTCAAAAGCAGAACCATTGCCCTATTGAAAATTTATATTAGGGGTTGGAATTTACTGAATATACTTTTCCTTTCTTTTGTTCATGGAAATGCGTGATTGGCAGTTTTATCCTTTCTCTTTACTTTTGTCCTTCTCTCCTGTTCCTTAACTCAATGCCCATACTTTCTGTTTAGTGAATAGTGCAGGTAATTTGGGAAAGGATGACAGAAACATATATCATCATAGTGTTCACAGGACAGGTTGATGAAAAATGCTGTATTCAGGAACATTGCAGCTTCCATTGATATTTATGTTTAAGGTGGAATGGAAAACTGTGGTGATTGTTAAAAAAGTAATTTCTTATTTCATTCTGGGAGGAGCTCAGACCTCTTGCTTATATTATGTGTGTTCCAAAACTGCTCGACGTTATCCCTTCAATAAATGGAAGAACCTAACTGGATTTTTAGGTGTGCAGTAGAGGGCATGAAGCTCAGTCCTGTCATGTGACACCCAAGTGCATGTATGGACTCCTGGGAAAGTCTGAGGTCAAAAACTGTGGGGCTGTTGAAGCTTAGGCACCTCCCTGGTAGGCAGCGACTGATCTGTGGTTTGGGGATGCATTTTACATGCCTAAGTCCTCCTTTGTTTCTAGGTCTAAATCCCAATTGAGTTGTGATAGAATTTTGATACTGAAGTAAAAAAGTGGATTAAAGATTGTCCTCAGTGTATCCAAAAGGATTTTTTTTTACACAGGTTTGTAATTATTTCACACTCTGAAGGCTTTGGTGGTCTCTTTTCTCAGGGTTGATGAAAATCTTATATTTTGTTTTAATTTGTGTCAATCTAGGTTTCAGTTTGAGCACTAGGCTTGAAAAAAAGCAAAATTCACTTGTTTAATTTAATGTGGTCTTGTCTTCTGACGTAAATGCTTTGAACAGCAGTGGTTCTGCAAAAGCCATAGTGAGTTTCCAAGCTGTAGTACTGTCAGGCTTAGAAACAGAAACATCTTGTGGATAACTGAGAAGTTGGGTGCAAATCAATCACTTGCTTCTGTTGTGTTCATTTACGGGGCTCCATCAGAGGCCGTTGGTTCCTTACAAATTATAGTACAACACACCAAGAGTCAAAAAGGAACTTCTTTTTCAAACGGCAAGAATTATTCTGGACATACAGCTTATGATTAAGTGTGAACTCTTTGGAGGTGGAACAAACGTTAGCAATAGCAGAATTATTTCTATTTTATAACAGGACTGATAATTAGTAAATGGCCATTTGCACTGCTGCACTAGGGAGTCTTACTGCTTCATAAGTGTCTGAAGTAAGTCTCACAGCATGAGGTATTGCCCCTATTTTGCAGATGGAAGAAGCTGGGGGTAGAGAAGTGAAGTGCTCCCACAGGAAGCCTTTGGCAGAGCCAAATAACAAGAGTCCTGATTCATGGTCTGTGCTATGGTTGCTTGATTACATTTTACTTTTCTTCTTTCCTTGTTTGCTAGTGAATCATGATAGTGGGTGACCCCAATTTCTACTGCAGATGGTAACATTTAAATCTCATGAAAGTCTTCATCTAGTGAACAATTTTTTCCCAACCTTATAATATGTTTTTCCAGAGATTTAACTGAAAAATGAGGAACCTCTGTGTAGAGTATCAGGAATTTGGTCTACATTCTGAGCTTATCTAAAAGAATAAGCTGGTTTTAGAAGCTTTTTTCATTTATTTTCTTTTTTTTTTGTCATGTTTTGTCTTCCTCCCTGTGCTTTCTTTCTCCATCTTTCCTAAGGAAACCAGAATTATGGTTATGTTGTGCTCTGTCCAGGTAATGTTTTAACAGTGAATTGCCCAATTCTTCTCAAAATTGTTATTATTCAGTTAATTATCATCTTTAAGGATTTATCTTTTTTTTTTCCTCAACTATTACTGTCGTAGCAGTGAGCTGAACTGTATTTTAACTTCCAGTGTTGTAGATTCAGCACTATTGTACTGATGACAATTACTCTGATTTATAATTACTAGGTGAGAAAAGAATTTTCCTCCATAGGTTTCTTATAACCTGTGAGTACCATCGTAGTAGTGGAGTTGATTCAGGTTGGATCTAAAATACAAAGCGATGCTCCCTGCCAAGTTGGAAGTGCATGTGGATACTTTCTATGTACTGTGAACGCTGCAGGCTACTTCATGTTCCCACCATCAAAATCCTGTGGTTTTCTTTGATAGAAAATGAGGCTCTCTGTGTACTTTATAAAACCTATGAACTTGTTGCAAAGAGAAAACAAATGGACAATCTAGAACATTTCTCAATAATTTAACTGAAGAGAGTTTTTCCTCCAATAAATAGTTTTTTTCTTGTGGTAATCTGTAAGCCTGATTGCAACATAACCACAGCGTTGAGTGTGTCTGTGGGAATGGCAATTACCAGCACCATTCCAACAAGGCGCTATTTTGTCCTTACAGGTCTTTTCGGGAATTGATAAGGATAAATTCTGGCTTGCTGGGTGTCCGAAAAGCAAAATGAGCAGATTGACTGGCTGAACCAGAGTTGTGGGGCAAAGGAGGGTGAAAAAGGAGGGAAGCCACTCTGAAATTACTGTTACGCAGGGAATGGTCTGAAAAAAGTTACCACCCATTTACCTTCTGAGTTTTGTTGTTGAATTTATAACCTTATGAAGAGAACAGGGAACATTTACACTTATTGTGCCAAAACTCTGCTTCTGAATGCAGAAGATGTGAAATACTCCGGGGAAAGAGATTTTTGCAAGGAGCCCTGTGGGCTGGAGGTATAGTTTGTGCAGAGGAGAATTTCTGTGCACGCATCCAGTGGGCGATGGAAAGAGAACAGGAATCGTGTCTCCTCTCTGCCCTTGCAGCCGAGGGTTTTAGTTGTGGCAGGCATGACTCAAATTAGACACCAGACTAAACTCTCCAAAGGCCAGGAGACCACGATGGGAATAGGTCGCCCCAGGGGTGTTGTGGAATCATGTCTGGAGGATTTTTGAACTATTAGACAAGCGTCTGTCAGGAGTGACAGTCAGCGTAGCTGATTCTGCCCTGGGGCAGAGGGATGCAGTAGCTGACCTCTCAAGGTCCCTTCCAGCCCACGTGGCTGTGATTGAGGGAAAGGTCTGATTACTTATGATGGGAGCGACCAAGTGAGTTGACAGCAAAGGAAATGTGTGATGAACGGCACCTTATCTAGTTCCCTTGCTGTTTTCTCTGCTCGCAGGCTTTTTGGTATATACATTTTATAGTAGCACTTTATTCAGTCACTCTATTTCTCTTTGTTTTGCATAATTAAAGAGAAAAAGTGGTTGTCTTTACCTTTTTGTAATTTTTTTCTAATGTTTCACTTTCTGTGCTGAACATCTTCCCTTGCGGCTGATGTATCATTAATTTTGAGATTTTGTTCCTTAAGTCTGTTAGTTGGGGGCCTACAAAGATGTATAAATTTGTAGCGGCTGATCAGTACCCCTGAAAGCTCTAACAGCTTTTCAAAGCCAAATAATAACCAGTAAAAGTAATTTTAAAACATTCGGTTTCTTTCTCTAATGTTATTAGTAAACCAGAAAAAGGCATCCAAAACCAGGCTTTGCTCTACAACTGTCCTTAAAACTTCTCTGAAACGTAGTGTGCTTGAGAAAGAGAAATCTCTTTCTTAAAAGAAATATTTTTCCAGCATTTACAAGATGTCATAAACTGTTTTGTGCAGAGAGAAAAATGGAACATCTGTGCCATTCATATTTATTTTCCCAACATAACTTACTAGAAAATAAAAGAGAAGGGGGAGGGTTTATTTTGCAATTTCTGTGCAGCTGTTTGTGTGACCGCGCAGGGCTGCCAAAAGAGAAACTAAAAGAAACAATCAAATAACTTCTAAGATTTAAACAAAATGGAGAAAAATAATTTGGAAAGGAGAAGCCAGCTTTGTTTTTTAACTTCTTGTGTGATTTATCAGAGTGGCTGCATATGCCAGCTTAGCTGCCTGTAGCACTTTCCTATGCATTGTGGAGAGCAGCTCCGAGGAAAGTCTCCAAAGAGCAGGCTTGGCGACCTTGGACCTGCAGATTATTTTCTAATGCTCCCACATGAAAGAGTATTGTCGGCGTAGTCCTCCACGTGCTCCTCTAACTCTCCACACCTGTGATAACTCTATTATAAGGTTGTGACAAGGCAGTGCCCCCCTTGAAGATTGCTCATCCCTTTTGATGTGAATTGAAAGGGATCACTGAATTATTCAGCAATGAGATCATCAAGATAGATCTCGCGTTGCGCTTGGCAATTATACATGCTGTCCCTGGGAAAGTCCTGCTTGCACAACAGCCTAATTCCAACCTGATGGCTCTGACCTCCACTTTCAAGCAGTCTTGCTGAGGCCCCCAAGGAGTAAAACTCTTACTGTTAGCTCTATAGCAAAGTGTGGCCTCCAGTCTTTCAGTTCGGAGCTGCACTGTGGGCCTTCGTACGGAGGAAGAGGCTCTGACTTCCTGCTGAGCATGGACAGGTGAGAAGCTGGCTGATGTGAATCTCAGCCCCAAGCCTTAGCTAGCTGGAAAGAAAGTTGTCCCCACCACTAGCTAGCTCTCTGTCTGGTGGCTAGATGATGCGGGACCAAGAACACAGGCTGAATGGCTTTAGTGGGCAAAGAACAGAGATTGGAGCTGTAAGACAAACCGGGCCTGAGTGGGTACGTCTCTAACATGTCGGTAACTTTACACCTATTTTATTTCAAAGTAATGGCAATAGCAGCATTTGTATGGAGTACGGAGTGGCTATTAGCTCTGCTTCTAAAACTTACCTAATTAATCTTGTCAACACTTCAGGAGCTGATTTTGCATCCAATAGCATGATTATGTCCTTCAAGTCTAAAACAGGTAGCTTTTGTAGAATGAATCATAATTTGCTCTTGTATAAAAAGCAAAGAATAAATGAACATGCCTTTAGAAAGAAAAGAGCACCTCCTCAGAGGCACATGAGAAGGACAAGAAGAGGTGGACAGTGCAAAGAGCCCATTTTTAAAATCAGAAGGTGGTAAGAAGTGGCAGCAAAAGAAACTTGCTTAGCCCAACCTAGTGTTAACTTTTCAGGAACAGAGAAGGAATGAGGTGACAAAGCTGGAAATTGAGATAACAAAGTGGGTGAGTGACAAAGTTGTTCTGCTGTGACTGAAGGAAAGAGCTGAGGTGACACCAGTGGTTAAAAAAATGTAATGGGCAGGAGGGGAGAAAGTGAGGTAACAGGATTTATTTTAAAATACTCAGAAATTGCAGAAATTAGTGGAAATGTGGAGTCCAGATGCAGCTGTACTGCAAAGTAACACTCATAAAAATGACTTGTTGGTGCATTAAGGCACCATTCAGTGCTCTAGCTGGCAAGGACATCATGGATTCAGGCCTCTCCCCCAGGTAGATCTCTGCCTCAACTGGCCTGGTTAGCTGTATTTTATTACAAAATACTGTGTTTCTAAGGCTGACATCCTAAGGGTGAGACTTCATATACTGAGCTTCGTATAGCCCTTCTCCAGTGGCATGAGAGGCTTAAAGAGGGAAGTAAAATTAAGACTTGGGATTCTGTTTTGTTGATTCCAGTGAAGAATTTATGTAAAAAAAAAAAAAAAAAAGGATTTGTGAGAAATTTCTAGGGCCTGGTTTGTTTTTAGGTATAACAGTAGTTCAGGCACAGGCAGTGGGGTACACAAGCCAGCAGAGAGGGAGCGTATGCATGAAGTACCATCTCTGCCTGCATCAGCTGCTCCCAGTGAGGGGATGCCCAGAAAGGAGGTGGCAGCATCCACAAGGTGGCCAAGTTTCCTACAGCTGGAGGCAGAAGAGGACTGGGAAGGAGAGGTCAAGTACCCCTTTTCTGTCCCTGTGTCATGCTGACCGTTCTAAGAGAGGTGGAGCACACCGGTAAAGGCTGCATTTGCACTGTCTGGCATAGGTCTGGTACCATGATGCTTCCCCTCTGAGCGAAGAGCACAGCAGGTGTCAGGCTGCAGCTCCGAGCCACTGCTTGCCGCTCGGTCTCTGCTTGGATGCTGCAGGGCTGAAGGCTTCGGGCAAAGCCACGCGGTAGCCCCAGCTGTGCCAGATTGTTTGCTCTTTGTTCTCATATGGTCTTCAAATATGTTAAGAGTCATATCAACTGACGTCTTCTACAGGGCTGTTGGTGCCTTACCTTTTGCATGGTAACCTGCATGTTTGAACAAGAAGTCTTAAAGAAAATAGGCAGTTTTCTTTTCTAAAAGCTCAAATAATAGGTCCCAGATGTTTATGAGTGATTAAGAGACTTCATGGTGCATTGTAAGGACAGGAATAGCACACAGTATTTCACAGTACAAGGCAAAACCAGGATCCCAGCCTTGTAGCTGGGGTTACAATAATACAAATGTGGCCCTGTGGGCTCCTGTGGAGGCCCACCAGCTCCAGGCTTTGGGTGGGTGGTGGATACCTGCCCCTTGGGCACTCCACAGCCGGGGCCCAAATACAGCCAGCCCTAAGTGTGTCCTCTGCCTGGCTGCCAGTCCACCCGTGACAGAGGACAGGCTGAGAGGGCAGGTAGCTTCCTGCATTAGCAGCCTGTTGCTTGGTGATGAGGAAGGGTCTAGAGTAAAAGGGAGCATGGACAGTGAGGCACATCATTGCCAAGCCAGATGCAATTTGCCTGTGCTGCCACGAAGCTTGGGATCAGCCATGAGCCTACAGATCTGAGTTTAGACCCACTTCTCCCAACTTGCAGCCAAACTACAGGCACAGCAGCTGTGTTTCTCATACCAGGGCAAATTTTGGCTTTATTTCCTTGCCCTAAAGAGAAGGATGAGAGGTATGCCTCAGATGAAAATGGAGGTGAACCCACAAGCTCTGTAGACTGAAGCCCTGTGACTGATAGTGTGGGAAGCATCTGATGGGAGTGGGAAGATCAGCGATGGGAAGAATAAACAGGCCTGATTGCACAGAGGCTTGGGTCTGCAAACCACACCCATCTGTCAAAGCAATATTAGCAGTTTATTCAATCTTTTGCAGAAAAGGGTAACTTCCATCTGTGTTTTCTGAACCCGAATCCCCCTGAGGCTGGTCCGGAGAAGGCACATGCTCTGTGGGCACAGGAGCTGGAGGGACTCGGTGCCTGCCCAATGCCAGCAGTGCCAAGCTGGGCTGGCTCTACTCCTTGGTGTTACGTGTCTTAAAATTTCACTTACTTTCTCTGAGGGCATCTTGAAAAGAAACCCAGCAAGAGGTTTTAATGCTGCCGTCATCCAGCTGGCGAGTTGTTTAGTTTTCAGAAATGATTGCTGTGAGGAAGGGAAGATTAGGTCCTGGCAGTCAGCCCTCGCGTCACTCTGACACAAAAATGTTGTTATCAGTGCTTTTAAGCAGGCTAATTGATCACTTGTTAACAGTGGCCCTGACCATCAAGGTCTGGGAGGGGCAAACTTGTTAAAATGATGGCTGCTGTTTGATTTTTTTTAATTTTGAGTAGATAAAGCCAAATTGCCCGTGACACAGGGCTTAACTTTGCATTGTTTTGAGAAGCGCTGCGGGATTATTGATGACCACCCGGGGTCGGACTGTAGTGTTTTTTTCCATGTCTTCTGACAGGGACAGACCTCATTAACACACAGGCCAAGCAGCTTCTACCAGGGTGTTAAATTAATGATGATACAGAGGCAAGAGTGCTGTCTGCAAAAGGCATGCTGTAATTTCCTCTGGCTTGTAGCGTTTCCTTTGCCACCTCTTTCACCATCACGTTTAACTTGCAACAGCCGAAACAGCCTAGCACAGACTGTGTCCTGCATGCCTGCAAAACCAGTCACGGGCTTTGCAGAGGATTTTTTTTTAAAGTTGGGTTTGCATCCTTGTGCTGTCTCTGGGAAATTTAAGGAAGATTGACAGTTAAGGGATTGCAATAAGTTGTGGTGTTTTCTTTTGCTTTTCTCCCCTCACCACTTCTAATTATCTGAATTGTAAAGTCTGGGATCCCTCAGTCTGACAGAAGTGATGCTCGGAGAGGGGAAGCTTAGCAACTTGCTTATGTTTAGCTCTCCAGGCATAATTAAAGGTTGAGTTTGCTGTATCTTTTACATGTGATTTTTTGACCCAAAACAGTGGCCATTTAAGTTGAAAGCAATGGCTTGAAAACAAATAGAAAATAAGAGCTATAAACTGACCTAAATTCCTCCTCTTGACTCCTGGGTCATCCAAGCAGCCTCCAGGTCCTGTGGGCTATTTACATTAGGCTTACAAAAAATGAAGGTGAGAGCTTGCAGGTCCTTACCTTGGCATCTCCACCAGTGTCTGGCCTAGTCTATAACCTCTGTTCCCTGAGACAGAGAAAGGAGAGTTAATAACACCCGCAGCCAGCTTACATTGTTGTGCCTGTGTGAAGAAGGGTGTGAAAAACACTAAAAGTTTGACAGGATTATACTTAGATTAATCTTCTGATAGAAGGGGCCAAGTAACCCTTCCTCTGCAGTAGCTACTGTCAGCCATATACAGGATTTGATTTTTATGTTTGAAGAGAGAGGGTGAGAAGCATAGGGCAGGGCTGAATTTGTGAAGGTCTGTCCTATGGTTTCAGTAGCTGGTGAGAAGTGCACAATTTGGGGTCAGTGGCCGTCCTTCACAGCTGCTGCTTGCTACATAGGTGTGATGCAACAGAAATGACTGCCCCTGTCAAAGCCCCATGGAGCCTAAATCAAAGAGAACAATCATTCACATAATTAGAGAAAGGACAAAGGACTCATCTGTGGAGCAGGAAAAGAAGGTAAAGGCAAATCA
This sequence comes from Chlamydotis macqueenii, assembly GCF_036417535.1. NCBI lineage: Eukaryota > Metazoa > Chordata > Aves > Otidiformes > Otididae > Chlamydotis > Chlamydotis macqueenii. The sequence continues at coordinate 60,873,524 of NC_141556.1, read as the reverse complement.
ATTGCCATACAGGTATCAGGAGAAAAGTGAAGATGTGACTGGTGTTGGGGACCAGGATATGCCCTGGGACATGGACAGGAAGAAGGTGGAGGTGAGATGGAAAGAGGAGCTGGAGATGGAGACAGGAGGTGAGATGGAGAAGGAGCAGTGTAAAGAAGAAACTAGGCTTAGGTGGACCAGAAACAGAAAAGTCAGCATCTATGGGTCTTGTTCTCTACTTCAAGCTTGTCTACCAGAGGAGAACAGCCTCTGCAGCTCCCTGCTGGGTGGTGGCAAAGGGCAGGGTAATGAGCCTGACTACTCCCCTGTTGATGACTCACTTAAAGGTCAGAGTGATTCCACCTCAAAATGTAATAGGGCTGAGAGGTTATCTGGACCATCCCTCTCTTGCTCTGGATGGAATTCATTGGTATGCCTGCTTTTTCAGATAGCAGTTTTAAAAGCTCAGTTAAATGCACACCAGAAATGCATTAGAAGAATGTCATGTTTGCCAAGCTGTGCTCTTGCAAAAAAGGAAATACCAATATTACCCATCTGCGGCCTGAGTGAAGATCTTGGGGAGGGATTCTGACAACAGTCTGCACCTACAAGGTTACAGGGATATTTACAAGGTTATAGGGATATTGAAGGGGGTTTTTGTATTGTTAAAAAAATTCTTGATTGCAAATCCAAGGCCATGGCCAGAAACATAAGCCATCTCCTAAAATACAAATGATTTAAAGCTAGTTCCATTTACACGGTGTAGAAGGGCACACAAACAATATTCAACAACAGAATAAACAAATGCACTTCTATCTGCCAGGCTGATCCTGTGTATCATGTCTCTCACACCGGTACATAAACAGTCCGGCATGGAAACACAGGATCCTTTTTCAACAGGGGATTTCCCACCAGAGCTCTGCAAGGTTGTGTGTCCTCATAATGCTCTTTCTGGACAAGGACTGGCAAGAACAGTCACTAGCAAGCTTGGACGGTTTTGTCAAGGGCAGATATTTATGCCTCTCCCGTTAAAATGAAAAACATTACAGCAATATGTGGGAAAAAAGTTGCAATTATATGTCAAGCTTGTGCACACAATATAGACTGTAGCAGTGAACTAAGAACCAGATTATATTCCTGCACCATGTCCCAGCTTGATCTGTTCTGTGTGGCTGGTCCCAATAAAAACTGTGTGCCTCTGTCAGATATAATAACAGCCTCTGCCTTCCAAGCTTGCTGGGTAATCATTATTGCAGCGGTGAGATTGAACCTCATGCAAACCCACAGTAAAGCTTTGCAGTATCCCTTTTTCCCTGTCTCTCTGAAAGGTTAACTCCAGATTGCTGAACTCTGGAGAGAGCAGAGGGGGAAGTGCTGTCGCCCTTCTGACATCTAGAAATGGCCTGCCAGGGGCTAAAGTACAATTTTAGGGCACATTACCCCAGGAATGGTGAGCTTTAGCCAGTGATAACCCGCTCAAAAGTAAAGACTGACTTATGAGCAAATCTGTCCCTAAGTGTCAAATATCTGGGACATGTGAAATGTCAGGCCTTAAAAAAACGTCGAAATCAAGAGTGTTCAATAAGATAAGCATGCTGGTAAAGATAGATATATGATGAAGCCTTTAATTGAAACTGCAGGGTATTTCAAGATGTAATAACTCTGTCTCCTTGCTGCTTGAAGACTCGTTGCAAATTATCTTTTTAGTTCACATCTTCAACACGGATATTAAATGCACCGAAGATGAAGAGAGATGCAGGCAGCTCTAACGACCAGGAAAGACACCCCATTCCTCAATGTGCCATTAAGAAATGTGGATGGTAACTGCAGTATTCACCTTGGTGAATATATGTTCATTGTATTACAAATTTATAGTGGTTTCTGTGTCTGACTGGGCTTCATGACAAGCACCTGAATATTTGAATGCTTTTGAGAAGCTCCTAAATCAGTGAGTGCTGTATTGTACTTGCTCTGATTCAACTCTTACCATGCTCCCCCCAGGCCCATCATTAGGCTTTCAGAAAGACAAGCTCTTCCTTCCAAAGCTGTCTACTTAACTTTTTGTTTAGTGTGTCCAAACACTTCAGCTTCATGGTGCATTTACAGTTTGGGAAAGGTTATTTATAGCTCACAAAACAGGGCAAATCTCTCTGTCTGAAAGCGAATGTTTGTATTTATTTATTTTCTTCAGGGAAATACACTCACAATCAGCTGAATGATGGATGAACAGCAAAGCACCTTCCCTACATGTGCATAAAAGCTAAGCTCAGGTCTGCTAGTGCAGCTTCTTTGCTCCAGATAGTCAGTTCAGTCTAGCTATACCCATGGTTAAAATAGCCCAGATGTCAGAGTGGCAGTACATGGAAAATGAAAAGATCTGTATGTGGCTAAAGGTGAGAGCTGGGGTTCAAGTGAGGAGACCTTGTTCTGCATCTTGGCACAAACTTCTTAGCGGGCAATGAGCAAGTCACTTCACCTCAGCACAATCCTTCTCCATCCACCTCCCTCTTGCTTGAGTTTTCCCGAGCAATGTCTCCTGCTTAGTACAAGTGGCCTCTGTACCTCTTGAGCAAATAAAGTTGCTACCCTTCATCCTTCTGGTAACAGATGATGAGTTTGTAGATAAAGAGGAGGATGTGGCTGGAGGCAGAGGGAGGTGCTGATGCCGCAGCCTCCTTCTGGCTCCCTGTTTGACTACTGCAGCCACTCAAGGAGTTATCACAGTATGGCAGAGAAAGGAACACATTTTATTCTCTTTTGTATGTCCATCATTATATGGAGGTGAAATTATGCTTCCTACCCTACCTGGGGGTATCACAAGGGGGACATTTACAGGTAACTTCACTCAGAAGTCCTTCAAACTAACCTCTAATACTGGATTTTCTTGCAGAGAGCAGTCCTTCAAACTAATCTCTAATACTGGATTTTCTTGCAGAGAGCAGTCTTCTGTTGCATTGAGGACAATTATGCAGCCAGTGGGGCTACTTGGGGAGAGTGGAAAGCTCTGCTGTCCTTGTTATAGTCTGCTACTCAGGAATAACCTAAATAGGGATGTTTCAGTGAATAAAACATAAAAGTTAGCTGTCACTGAGACACTGACATAAGCAGACAACACTTCTGAAGGAGTGATGGGAAGACAAAAGGTTAGTCAATGGAGCAGAGATTTAGGATAATTCAAATTAGGGTTAGGGACATGTCACAATTAAAAATGAGGAATAGTGTAGTGATGCAGCTGGCAGGTGAAACTGGTCCTGGTACAGTGATCAGGACAGCTCTATCAGAAGTTCAGTGATGGTTCACAGTAAGGAACTCTGCTGTAAGAGTGAGGATGTAATGTAATGTCTCGAGCAAGAAAGGAGATAGAAGAAATAATTCATGTGAAGAGATCTCATCCAAAAAGTCCCTTCTGAGTCTGAGAGACTTTGCTGGACAAAGCCACCGGTTCACTAGTGAAAACTTTATCAAAAGATGGAAAAACACTAATGGATCAAGGGAGATTTAGATTGGATCAAGAACAGGGGCCACAAAGAAGAACGGAGACAGGAAGTATTTAAAACTAATTCCAGCAGAACATCTCCCATGAACCTAGAGATTAACTGTATGCTGCATCCTTATGGGAGATTCAGGTGGATCTTTTGTGACTGAATTTTGACCCACTTTCTGAAGTTTCTTAAGACATCTTTAAACTCTGAATTTATACAATTTATGGCAATGGAAGTGAGCCTTGCAATTGGTGTGTCAAACACTTCTGACACCCTCTCAGATGAGGGCCTTATCCTCAGCTTCTGCAGCTCTGCTGTCCAGGGGGCTGCTCTAGAGGTGGGCTAGCTGGAAAGTGGCCCATGGAGTTTCATAAGTTTTATAGTAGAGGTCAGATCATAGAATGATAGGATGGTTTGGGCGGGAAGGGACTTTAAAGATCCTCTAGTCCAACCCCCCTGTGATAGGCAGGGACACCTTCCACTAGATCAGGTTGCTCAAACCCCATCCAGCTTGGTCTTGAACACTGCCAGGGATGGGACATCCATAACTTCTCTGGGCAATCTATTCCAGTGCCTCACCACCCTCATGGGATGACAGGTTTATAGTACATTTTTTAAACCCTCTCTTTGACTGAAAGGCATTTTTTTTTGTCAGAATAGCTACAAGGAGAAATGTGGAGTGAGCACAATAACTTTTGGTTGCCTCTGGTGAAGTGACATGTGAAGAACATTTATGAGGGCTTTTGGAGGCCCCTCGCCTTGTTTCAGCTTCAGATGATGTTAGACTGCAGTTGCTCCGGTGAAAATCAATTAGACAGCAGAGAAAATTTTCCCTGACTTACTTATGACACCTCGGTAAAGATAATTCTGTCTTCCCAATTTTTGATGCCTTAGGCAGACTTGCACTGCTCTCATCCATCTGGGAATGGCAGTATGCCTTCTCCAGCAGAAGAGTTTACACATAGCAGCCTGTCCTCCAACCCTGCAAGGTTCTCAGAGACCCGCTAAGAGAGAAGAGGACCTGTAACTACTTGTGCTTACACCTACCAGTGCACAGCTGGGCTTACAAAGCTGCAAAAACAAGTGTCCTTCCCCCTCCTGGGACAGTGCCTGAACTTGGTGATATTTGTGGAGGGCAAATAATTTGATGGAGCCCAGCTGAGTTCCTGCAGACTTCTTGTGACTGTCACCAAGATCAGTATCTCCCTGTCAGCTGATAATCTGTTGTGCTTTGCCTTACTTGTCATCTCAAGTTATCTGTGCGCACAACTGATGAGAGCACTCAAAGAGCCTGTTTTGTATGCTGATAGCGTATCTCAGAGGAAGCATTTGCAAAATGTCGGGTGTCCCAGTAGACATCTTGGGATAAGCAGTCCCAGTAAAACAAATATATCTCCCCCTGTGACAGCAAACAGTGGGTTTTTGCATATTAGCTTCCTTAAGTGCCATGCCAGGTTCCAGGTTGTATTCTGGGGTCTGTTCTCGTAGTGCTTCAGCCAGTAAGTTGTAACTTGAGGGTCTTGCAGAGCTTGAGAAGAAAAATCTGCCACTAACCCGAAGCAGACAGACAGACAGCGGCCCTGTGCTTTTCCTAGGTAAGAGTGAAGGGGCCAGTCTATTGCTCATTTGAAGCTGACAGAGCTAACACATCTTCCTCACAGTGAAGAAGCAGTCCTAAATCAAGTATCTTTATGTAAAAAAATCCCCACCCCACCTCATTTAGCTGTCAAAAGCTTTTACAGTCATCCTTGAGTGTGAACCACAAGAGCCGGTTTGTATCTATCAGTTGGTTAGTCAGAGGAAACAGGGCACATTTTAGAGATTCCATTGTCCTTTCATTCCTGCGTTTATTTGTCTTCCTCCGCAGAGGCCTGAAAGTGATGGATAGTTTGTTGACTCCTGAACCTAAAGATAACTTCTTGAGTTGTGTGTCATGTTGGAGGAAAAGCATGTAAAGGGGAGCAAGAAAGATTTCAAAGATTTTGCATAGCGGAGGACGGCAGCAAGCCAATAATTACATGCAAAGAGATAACAACAGATAGATAGGCTTTCTATTTTATTTTGTTGCAAGGTAAGTTATTGAGTGAAATGAATAGCTGCTGCAGAACAACTGCAACCCATGTAACCAACTAGGATTTTATAGTCTTTATACAAAGATATTTTAAAAGATTAACACAGCTTTGGTAGAATACATTAGTATGCTGGGATAACAAGACTCTTTGGAAAGCTTTAGAAACTTCTTCCCAACCCCCCATCAAATTACCTCCTAATTCTTATTTATTATTACTCAGAGAGCACATTAAGTGCACACTGTGCATTGTAACAAAGCCATGGCCCCTGCCCTGAAGATTTTACAAGTCTGAAGTCTTGATCTAATACCTATTTAAATCTGTGGGAGTCTTTGCCTTGACTTCAGCGTGGGTTGGATCAGATCCTCGTACAGCATTTCATGAGACTTAGCAACAGTTCTTGTTACACTCTGGTACACCCAGATAGCTCACGGCAAATTCATGGATGTGCAGTTCCCTGCAATAGTCCTGCTAAACGCAGTGGGGATGTTCAGTCCTTGAGTAACCTGGGCAAATGCAGCCCTGGTTGGTGGAAGAACAGAGGATGGAAGGATGGAGGTAACCGTGCTGGTTTGCTACTGGTTTGGGTTTTTTTTAGCACCAGGAGCAGCATGCATGTATGACACTAGGCTAAAATTCCTTACCCATGCTCTCTGTCTGAGCCTGAGCTGTGCAGCCAGCCCCTCCATGGAAATCTCCAAGAGCTTAATCCCCTCCACCTTCTGGCCCCAGCCACCTTCCCAGTGAAAGCTGTGCGCATCCAGTCTTTGCCCCGACTTACTGAACTACTTTGACTCACTCCAGCTTGCTGGGGTAGGGGGAATTTACAACCCCTTTGCTGCTACCAAGCACCAGCTCTGGAAGTATTCAGCCTGTCACGGATGCATGTGTGTGCTTGTTGGGAAAGGCTGCTTGTGTATAGTTTTGCTTCAATGCAAATGCTTTAGGACCTCAGTGCAGCGAAGTAATTAAGTATATGCTTGACTTTAAGTCCATGAATGAGCTCTGAATCTGCGTCTTTGTGCTCAGAACAAAAACCCCTTAAATAAAGGAATAGCTTGAATGCCAGCAGCCCAGCTGTTTTTGAACAACCCTCCAAGAACAAACCCGAGAGCATTTGCATTGGTAGAAACAAAAGTTGGATAAGGAGACTGATTCACTGTCTGGCTTCTGGAGACGTTTTATAAATAGCTGGGAGAAAAACACAGGAGGTTTTTCTTTTTATTATTATTAGTAGTTGATAAAACATGTTGACAGAGTCCTTTTCAGGATTGTAACTTGGGGGCAGCATGTCTTTTTGGACAGCAGACAAATGGCAAACAGTTTATTTGCTGAAGAAAGCCAGATGCTCTGTGTCCTTGGCAGGCGATTTGTAAGATTAAGGAAAATCAAGCTAGTGACTAGAGTGTGGTAAATAAGTAAAATAAATAAATAAAGCAGCCGTGCTGCCCGCAAGAAACTCTTCTGTCCTTTTTGGCAGGACAGCTGGTTTTCAGCTACTTTTCTCTGCAGTGTGCAGCTGACAAGGAAGAGCAGGCCACCTGAGAGGAGAAGTGTTTCTTGTTTGTCAGCCGCTGCCTTCCCGACACAGTGCTGCTGCATGAACGAGCTCGGATGTCTCTGTGGACTCTTGCAGCGTGTCCCAGAGGAGATTTATAGGCATGGTGCTGAGCGGCTGAGAGGGTGAAAGACGGAGGTGAAAGAGGTGGCAAGGATGATGAACATACATGTTAAGCATCCTCCATCAAGCAGTTGCCCAGCCTGACTTTGAAGCTGTTATGCGGCAAGAAGGCTACTTCTAGCAAACCTCTGATGGATAATATCCCAGATAGCAAGGGCCAGAAAGCAGGAAATACTGCATGTCTCCAACATGTAGGGCTTGATCCAGAGCTGGCGCACATCAGCATCATTCCATTGGAAGAAGAGACTTTGTATAGACTGAGACCAGCTGAACACCAGAATTGCCAATAAAATAAAGTAGTTCTGTGAATAAACAGAATATTAGTGGAGGAAAAAACAGAGATGATAAAGTTTGTGTTGTTTATCCTTTACACAGCTGTTTTTTTCCTACTTTTTCTTCAGCAGATGTTTGGGCCAGCACAGCTAAGAGATCAAGATATTATACTGCTTTCAAGCTGTATCAGGGAGGGGGCAGGAGTGCTGTAAAATATTCCCTAGGCCATCAGAGTTTATGAATCAATAAGCTAGAGAGACCATGCAGTAGATTTTTGAACGCCTGTATGAAGCCTCTGGATTGCTTTACCCCTACTGTGCCTCCAGGTACAGCATTACCTTCTCTTTGATCAGACTTTCTCCTCAAGAAAAATACGGAATCTACTTCAAACACCATTAGGATAACTCCTCTGTCACCCAACCCTATGGAAAGAGGAACACGGGGAGAGGATTCTCCCACTTAATGTTCTCTCCTCTACAGGCTCTAGAGGTGACAGCATCTGAACATCTTCCAGTAATGCACTGCCATGTCAGCATCTGTTCCTTAGTGTCATTTCTCTTTGTGTCCTTAGTGTCATTAGTCTCTTTCCTTCAGTCCCATAAGAGACTTGTGGGCATAGTGAAGGTGTCACAGGAACTGAGAGGACTCAAGGTAAAAGGCACATTCTCCCTTACCATGGGGGCTGCACTCATTCATGCCAGGCTCCTTTCCCTCTTACGACAGAGCAAGGGAGCAGCAAGGAGAAATGAATTACCTTAGTGTCATTACACAAGGGTAAACCAGAAATGGACTTTTAAATTGATCTTGTTATTTGAATAACATGAAGGGCACCCTGAAGACTGTGAAAGTTTTTGATTTAAACAAAGAATCCCCCCTCCCTGCTCAGCCAGCTAAAGCTGGCTGGGACAAAAGAGAGAGAGTGATGTGTGGACAATGTGTTATGTGGTAAGCAGAAGAGTTACTCAGTGCTGCCTAAATCCCCCTAAAGAATAGGAATTTGGGAAAAAAACCATAAGGGGCAATGCCAATGAGAGTTGAGCCTCTTTCTCAGGAAGCTCAGACTGCCTTCTTTCCAAATAAGAGATCTGATCTGACATTTCTCTTGTGTGTGGGTTGAGACCTCCCTGTACCTCTTCTGGTCTGGGAGGGTCAATGTGTGACCTCTTGTGACTCAGGATGACGGCAGATGAGTAAAGGCAATGAGCACTATGAACGCGTGGGAGAGATGCTGGTGGCTGGAGACCTTGGAAAGGCCTTGATTTTTTTGAAAGGTCTATTTCTAATGACTGTAATATACTATTAATATTCAGGGGAGATATAATTAGAACATGGATTCTATTTTGAGATTGTTTTTGTCTGAGTATTGGTTTGGACTGCAAACCAGCACTTTGGCAAACGCACACTTTTGTGCGTTATGGGAGAACAGTCCTCGTCTGAACCGAATGGCATTAATGTTAGTGTTGACTGGACATGCTCACCCCATCAGCTCCAACTGGGTGCTTGGTGGGATGTTGGTGAGGCTGATACCATCTTGTTTGAGGCTCAGGCACTTTCAGTTACTTGAACCTAAGGCTTGGGATTATGTAGCAACAGATAAAAAAATATAAATAGTCAGATGTTGGGATTTTTAAGTGTGTGCTTGTGCTATTTCATAGTTTTCTCTGAATTGCCCAAGCCTAATCTGGTGTGGGCAGCATTTTCTTTAAACTGTCTCCCTACAAAACCATCCCACATAATCATGTACCAGACTATTTATTCCTGGGGATGGCTTGCATTACACATGAAAGAATTTAATAATGACACGTGGATAGAGTACTGTTATTTATGAAGGAAAAGGTTGCGTTCTCTGCCTGCATCAGCGGAGGGTGCCAGCAGCCGTGGGTAGCACGGCGCTGGATCACTGTGTTGCCAGTAGACAGGGGAGCGTGCCTGACAGCCAGCCGTGCTACGTTTGTCATTACTGCAGAGCTGGGGCATCGTGCTCCTCCTTTCAGGCTTTGATATTGATATCACTCTGTAAATAAAGCTGCTGCCTTTTCCTTCTGATAAATAGTGAAGAAACCAGTGCAAGATAACATGAATGGGGGAGTGAGTGGAAGTATCGTACTGTTGATATATACCGGTATCTTCATGTCTTCATGTTATGCAAGGGAGAAATTGGTGGCTGGTTTTTGTTTTTATTTCTGGAAAGTGATCATTTTTAATCCCCAGTCTTTCTCCGTTTTCATCCAGCTCGCATACTGCTTGCCAAGTTTTGCTTTCAGACGTTCCAGGAACGCCCTCACGGCAGCAGGAAAACTGCGGGGCTGCCAGCCGCGCCATGCCTCGCCTCGTGCCTTCCTGCAAGTCTTCTCCCCCCATCCCTCTCAGCTGGGTGCTCCCTGGCTCTGCAAAGCAAAACAGTGTCTCTGCTTCTCCCCCTGTCTCTGCATCTCTTTATATCTAATATTTTCTCATTTTGGGAAAAGTAACTAACACTGTGATTTCATTTCCTTGTGACACGGGCCTTTAAATTGAGCTTTAGCCTTTTTATTTGACTGTTCCATGCATGTAAATTTATAGCATAATACATCTTACACAAATAACCTTGTAGAGGCATGCTATCTCTTTCCTCCTGATTATTTATTTTAATTATTTTTTTTAAGGAAATGAGCAAACAAATCAAAGGAGGCATTACGCAGATTCATCTTTAGGAAAAGGTCAGGTAGGAAGACAAAAAAGAGCTTAGTCTTAAAAAAATGAAAAGAGAAAATCGACACCCTTCTAGAGATGCTATACATGTCTGCTGTGTTGTGCTGAGGACAGAAGAGCAGGCCTTTTGGAAAAAAAATAGTAACATGGAGTTCTGTGTTTACTGAGCATTGCCAAGCCCAGATTAGATGTGGTAAATGGAGAAGGCTAGAGGATTTCTGTTTTGTTCCCTATACTTACTGCTGGCACTGCCAGTCGTGCTGGCAGAGCATTGCCACCGGCAGTAAGGAGTCTGATGGTCACAGCCTGTTCTTGGTTGCAGTCCACTTTTCTTTGTGTTTTGGAACTGACCCTCATGACTCCATTGGCTCTTCTGTGCTAAGAGCAGCAAAAATTAATGCACATATTGTGGCTGGAGTAAGCGTGATAGGGACCGAATACTCACAGGAAGTGGATTTTTTACAAAGTCACTCTTCTATGTAGAAATGAACTTCGAGGGAGAGAATTCATCCTCTTGGTTATCATCTGTGAGGATGAAAAAACCCATACTTGATCTTCAGCTCTGAACTGGTTTATGTATTTTTGTGTGTGTGTGGTCTAGACTCCTGTGCAATTTAGTCATAGCCTAGCCCTGATTTTCTCATTGTTTTACCTTTAAGTAATGCTCAGAGCTTTCCAATCTTCTTGCCTTTCCTCAGCAGTGTTTATAACTTACCACCTAAAAATGATAAAGGTTTTAGAGTCAGTTTTCATCTCTCCCTCACTGCTAGGTGACCTGATGGAGTACAGCCTTGCCATCACCTTATAAATCAGCTGTTCCAGAGGGGAAAAGAGACTGTACAGACAATTGCTCCAAAACACTTGAGATGATCTATGCCTGAAACAGCTGGGAAGACTGATAATATGTAGTAGAAAGTTTTATGTAAGAGAAGCAGTGAAGGGTTAGATATATCCTTCATCTTCTCAAGCACTCACAGATGCTTGTCAATACAAAAATGGCATCTTGGAGTTGTTATGCATCAACATGTGGCCACTGACCACTAACAAGCCCTCTAGATTGTGTCAGCCCTTCAGAAACCCTAGGCAGAAGAGGGGCTCCCCTTTGGTTCCTGCTGCTACAGCTCTTTAAGATAACCAACCCTTATCTAGCCCAAGCCCCACGTGAGAGTGGCGGGGCAGGGGTCCGTGTCTGCCTGGCACGCCATCCCTGTGCCCAGCTCCATGTGCTGCCCCACCGCTTTGCTTTGAACTTCGATCCTACTTTCTTTTTATTTTCTCAGTAATTGAGTTAAGGGCAAGGATTTAAGCTAGTTGGGTTAAATTCAAGCCATATGAGACAGAAGTGATTTTCCCGGACAGGAAAAATAATCTTAGGGAGTTTATAGGACTTACAATTGCTCTGTATTTTCATGGAGTATGAACACAATTTGTCTCTCTACTTCTCGATCTCAATGTCTTATTGGATCTTATTGGATTAACTTGTTGTTCTTGGAATTTCCATGTACTGGCAGGGGCTCAGCAAGCCTTTTTCACATTTGGTTAGCCTGGAGATTGTGGCCTTTCTTCTACAACATGAAATTGCTTGTGCAGATGATCCCTGCTCATCGTTTTCTCCTCATTGTATTCAATGCAAATCCATTTCTCTCCATCTGTATTTCAGTCCTCCTTGGACCTGGGCTGACCTAAGCAGAAAATCTGGACAAACCAAGCACAACCAGCCAGAGGGAGATGCTATTAATGCTCTTGCAGTTTGCTTGCAAGCAGCAGCTCTGCAAAGAACGGGACAACATTTTGGCAAGTGAGGAACTTGCCAAAATCAAGAATGGCATGGTACTGCATGGCTTTGAGTGGTTTATGAAGAATTAAATACCCAGGAAAAGCCCCTGAAAAATCCTTCTGCTTTACAAGTGTCATGGAGGAGTTGTATCTGATCAGATTCCTAGAAAACACCATGCCCTTGTGTTGCCCCACCTTGAGTGAAACACCAGCTCAATGCAGAGCGGCTGCAGCATGGTCCTTCCCCCACACCCGCACAACAGAATGTCTGTAATTCTTTGCACAGAAGTCAGACCTTCTAAGACCCAGACATTCATATTGCCACCAAAATCTGAACAGTGGGTTTTTTCCATCAACAGTTTCAGGCTATCGGCCTCAGCTGTGAATGAAAAATTAATCAGGCAAAGGCTAAAGAAGTCACACCTGTCAGCCTGACACACTGTTTATCTTGAAGATTTTACTTCGGAAAGTATAAACAGTAGAATATTTATTTTCCTTCCTGCCCTCTATGAGGCCATTCAGCAATTTGAGTGTGCTCACGCACAGCTTTCATGAGCCAACCTTAATTGCACAGCAAAGTGCCATAAAAACAAAGATTAGGCATTATTATCTAGGAACCAATTTTACATTTTTCTCCTCTGACTTGAGCTGTTTAAAATATAGGGCACTATCTCATTCTGGCTGTACATAAATATCTCAGTTGTCAAACTGCCCTTACTCAACCAGCCAACTTTTCTTGGTGGTTGAAAATCATAGTGTTTAATTGTGTCAGCTGAGGTGAAAAATGTTATTGGTTCACCACCTGGCTGCACCATATAGTTAAAAAAAAAGTTAAGAAACACAGAATGTGGAATTTAAGGGACTGCAGAAACATTTTACCCATTAACAAATGAATATGATGCAAGGACAGAAGTAAGAAAATAAACAGATTGTGCGTTTATTTATCCAGGTGCATTCTTGCTTTCTCCTTACTATCTGGCTTTGAACCTTCCAAACAGCGTGTAATTAAATAGGGTGTGAGAGGGGCCCAAGGCATCAGTGAGAAGCTTCTGACAGATTTCTGTAAGCTTTCGATTAGCCTGTGTCTGCAGAATCTTGAAATGACTCAACAGTCACTGTCACCTACATGAGCAGAATAAACAAGTAAAAAGCACAATGGACCAATCTGAAATGCAGTTTTTCTGGGCTCGGTATTTACTGTAATTCTGGTGACCTCATCTGTCTTACAACAAAAATGGAAGCTGTTTGGCGTAGGACTTCATAGCAAATTGCTTGGGTGCAGGAAAAAATAATCACCTATCAAGTTCTAGGGCTTGCTGAATGCTCCCGTGTGGGACAAAAGTTTTGGCAAGCCGTGCAAGCCGTCTGCTCCTAGAAATATGTTCCAAGGAGGTGGTTTATGGTTTATGGTATTTGAAATCCCTTTTGTGTAACTCTTCATCAGTGAAGAGCACAACTGTGGCGTTAGCTCTCAGATAGGAATCTCCCAGAGAGGCTTGGGGGACCAGACAAAAGGGGAACACATTGTCCTGTATCAACTGTCGTTTACAGAAAGTAGATTACCTTCTGTGTCATGGACGTATAATGCTATGGTGTTTTTGTCAGGATAAATGTTAATAAGGATGTTTTCAGTAGCTGACTACCTGAAATCTCTCTCCTTTGTCCCATGTAGATGTAACCAGAGGTGCACAATATAGTAAATTTAAGGTGAAAAGGGACAATTAGATCCATTAGCCTCATCTCCTGCATAGTGTAGGCTGTGATGTTTCACTCAGTGACCCACACTCTGAATCAAAAGACTTGCCTTGAACAAGAGCATTTTTGTGTTTGGGCAAAAAGCCTCTTTTATGTGGGAGGCAAATGGTGGCATAGACTGATAAGTACAACTTGCATTACCATGGATATGACAGGATGAAGTGCACACTCATCTTCTTCACAGTCTTTTCTGGTAAGATAGGAACACTGCTGGGTCCTTGGGAAATTTTCCAATGTGGACCAAGAACGCAGTTATCTGAGGGCAAGGTAATGAAGAAGAGCGGTGATATGCCAGTTCCTTGGCCAAAGAAGGTGATTTAAGGAGCAAGCACTGATTCTTGGCCTACGTCAAAAATTTGCAGTGAGGCTCTGCTGTGGAGCTGGGAAGAGGGCGAGATACCTGGCAGAAGAGAAATGCTTGTGGCAAGGCTGTTTGGATGCACAGAGCTCACTGTTCCAAGCTAAGTAGCCTCTGGTCTGCTTGCAAACGCTCTTTCACTTGGGGCCAGTGGGGATACAGGGTGTGGAGAGTATGAATTATCATGAGGGTGGCAGTTTCTTTCTCCTGACCTTTATTGTTCCTTGAGATCCACTCAGACCCTTCCTATTTCACCCAAGAGCTGTAGGCACTGCTGTGATGGCATTCTGAGAGTGCTAGCCATACTTTGCACACCCAGGGTCCCAGTGGGCACCAGTCTGTGCTCTCGAGCTCACAGCTGCCATCTCCAATGTGCCAAAGGAGCTTGTCTGTGGGAGGGGGCTGCCCTGGTGGTCCAGCCAGCCAGAAGGGCTGGCCCTGGCTGGAGTGTACCAGCAGACAGCCTAGTGATGTACAGGGGCAGAGTCATTGTCCCAACTCTCTTCTGTTGTAAAAGAAAGACGCTTTACTTTATATTCCCCTGACATCTCATTGGTAATTGCTTCTTTACTTCCTGCCTTAAGTTGTCTAATGTGCCAGCCCAGTGGAACAGAATTCTTGTTTTCCAGTCCTAAGGCTAGGTTTCCTGTGAAAAGACATGGCCTGTCTTTAGTTTTAGCATATTGTGTTAGTAACAATTCACTGAGCTCTGGCATTCTGCTTGGTCAAAGGGCATTTCCTCCCCTCCCTCCTCCCTCCTTCCCTCTGTCCCTACTAGCCTCTTATGAAATTAATAAAAATAGAGTGTTTGTTGACTGGGTGGAGAAATTGCATTTAGATCACATAATGTCTGAGGCCTGGCAAGTCTTTGTGAATCTGTTCTGGTCTTTGCTAAATGAAGCAGGGTGCCCTCCAGTCTAGTAGCAAATATCTTGGTGGGGGGAAGCAAAAAAAAAAGCTTATATTGCTATTAATTAAAGACATAGGTCAGTATGATTTGCAGCCCCTTGATTCTTCACATTTATTTATTTATTTATTTATTTATAAGAGAGATTGTGGTCCTCATCATGGTGGAAAAAAAAAAGTATGTGGCTGGAACCACATTACATAATACTCACCAAAACTGGCACTTCTACAGGTCTTTTATAATGTGATAAATATGCCTAGGCCAGGAACTTTGTAGGGTCTTGTGAGTACACACATGTCACCCGGTACCCTTCTCAAAAGGAGATTAATGTATCTGAACACAGATGAGCTCTCAGGTCAAAAGATAGGAGCTGTAACGGCTCCAAATATGCATCTCTCGCAGCCAATATGACAACTTACAGTCTTCTAGACTCCTGTTAAGAGATCTCAAGCTGTTTAATGTGTCTGGGATCTCTCCCAGGGCCTTGTCCCCTACATTTGTTGAGGAGGCAGTTCTGTGCTGCTGTGCCAGATCCAGTTTCTCTAAGGCATGCCTGTCAAAGCACCTTCCTTCCTAGTAGGCCTGACAGGTTATGTCTAAGTGGGTGCCTTGTTTGCTTCTTCTACCAAATTACACCATTTCCCTTGGGCTACTATCAAAGACTACAGCATCGCATGCCTTCCTGTTTTTTATTTGTATGTGTACGTGTGCAGCTCCTCTAAACACGGACAGGAATTTCCTTTCCTGAGTCTAGACATCAGCCACTCACTATTTCTGTAGCTTGCTAAGAGACTGTCTGCTGCCCTGGGCCCTTTGATTTTTCCCATGAGAGCGGCAAATTCTGATAGAGGAGGCCTTGTACGATACTCTGGGTGTGCAGTCACTTTTGTTCTCATGGTGTTTTAACTGCACTAACAATCCCTATGAAGCAAATCTGGCAGCTAGTGGGGGTTGTTTCTCTACCTCTCACTGCAAGGTCTGTCCTGGCTACCCTAGCATTGCCAGAGCACCTCTGCCTTGGGGAGAAAGAGAGGTGGCATGATCATAGCCCAAACTGGCATCCCGATGAGATGCTTGGGCAGATCCACACCTTGGAAAACCGCATCAGCCAGGCAGCCACTTGGGAGCAGGATAACCGAGGCGAAGCTCTGCGCAAGTTGACATAGCTGTCCCCTTCCCGCTGAATGGGGTCCCCTCAGTGGCACCCTGGGTCTTCCTGCACTGATTTTGGCCTTGCCCTGCTGCAGCAACTCCAGGGCTGTGCTTAGTGTAGCACGGTCCTGAATAAGGCTCTTGGAATGCTTCCTGTGTTTGCAGACTTGCAGGGTGTAGGCTGCTTCAGGTGAATCTCAGAGATTTCAGTGGTCTTTCAGAGCAAATTAAGCCTGTCAGTACTTTCCTGGGACTTGCTGAGAGCAAGAGATGGAGCCTGGATACACTCAGTAAGTCACTTTTCGTAGCTTTTCTCACGGCTACTCTAATATGAATTTACCAGGAAGAGGGGTAGGAGAGAAATCTTCCTAGGTGAATGACTGCCAGGAGGCTGCAAAAGCTGGTAAGATTTCTCTTGGTGTGTATCAAGGGTGAGCAGCCAGCGACTGAACAGCAGAGACTGTAAAGCAGAGGAGAAAACATCGGTAAGGTGATTGACAGCAAACTCCCCAATGCAAATGATTTATCTCCCACTCCTTTTTAGCCTGTGACTATCCATCTGCATGAGTGTCTGTCTGCCTGCGTGTCATTCCTCCTCCTCTCAGAAACTTTTGAAGTGGTTAGCTAATTTCAGCCAAATTAGCTGAGGGATAAAGACCTCAGCATTGCTAAGGTCCTGGGTGTTTCTGGAAAGCAGGCATCTGGCTTGGAGCAAGACGCTCCGCCAATGCCTTGGCTGGAGGAGAGTCTGCAGGACGAGCCGAATCCCTATGACATTTTGTGGGATTACCGTGGGTCCGCAGGCAGGCAGAGTGGCAGAAAAACAGACTTTAGTGCTCCCACTTTTCACTGACATGCTTAGTTGTGCATTCGCAGTAGCCTGCTACAAACCCAGGTTGTGCCACACTGCAGGATGAAAGAAAAGTAAAGGTCTAGATGTGAATAGAGTCACTGCTGAACCCTGTGAGTGCTGTAGCTTTGGCACAGCCATTCTTGTGCCTCCCTTGCGAAACGTGCATGTGACAGTCACATCGCAGTGGCTGTGGGAGCCTGTGGAGCCAGTTAATATAGGCTTTTGAGAAGTCTTTCTTTGGACTCCATTTTGCAGCTGGAGCCTCTCAAGAACATAAGGAAGTTGACAGAAGTAAGGAATTCATTACCGTAAACTTTATTTTGTAAGAGCAAAAATACAAACTTTCCAGGTGATGTGGCGTTTCCTGAGGAAATAGGCATATCCAGAGTGACATAACCAGCATTGTTCAGGAAGCCTGGCAGCAAAAAACCATGCATTTTAAGAGAAGGAATAAGAGATTAGGCAGACAAGGAATAAACACTGCACACTGAGTGAGTGAGTAGTGTGCCCTGGGAAGCGGTGACAAGATGCCGTCAGGCGGGTGAGCAAGCAGCAGCGGCAGGAGGTGGCAGCGGGGCTAGAGTGTGGAGCCAAGGCTGGGCTGTGTCCAGGAAGAAGTACTGCTCAGGAGCAGACGCAGCCCACCCTGCCTGGTTCTGCTGCCTCCCGTGCTGGCCTCTGCCCCGAAGCCGAACACTGAGAAACTGCAGAGACATTAGAGAGGAATTACCAGATTGAGTTTGGTGTTAAATCCACTCCTGACAGCTGGAGATGTGAGAAGCTCCAGGTGATGGGTTTATCTGAGTACCAGAGAGGTTCCCTGGGTCTCAGCCTGAAGTCTTTGCATGGGGTGAAGGATAGGATACCAAAGAGCACTCATTGTGCCTTCAGCACAGCAGGACATAAGGCTTGGAAGGTGAAAAATCCAAATTGGAAATGAGACTCAAATGCCTTAACCATGAAGGCAACATACGTCTGGAATGGCTAACCAAGGATGTGGTAAATTCTCCAGCACTTGGAGACAAAATCAAGACACCCTGGATCTCCCACAAGGTACAAGGCTCAATTCAGAGATCAGAGGGTGAAACACTGTGGTGCACATTATGCAAGATGCCAGACCAGATCATCAGTCTGGTCTGCTCTGGCCTTCAGAAATATGAATCAATGCAGCAAGGATCTAGGAGAATTACCAGGAGACAAGAAACACAGTAATTAAATAACCACAGTATTTCCAAGGGCTCACATCAAAGAGAGGACCATTTTTTTTTTTTTAAGCAGCAGCAGAGACTGGGGGGAAGCTCTTGTGGGGGAAGGAGGTTGCTTTGTTTTCCTTTTGGAAACTTGCCCACTGGATGACTTCTACCTCAGAGATAAAGTTGGTCTTCATGCTAGAGGTTCATGAGCTCATTCATGGACAACATTTATTGGAAAATTACTGGAGTTCCAAGGTGGGCTTATCCTAAAGCATTACTGGCTTCCAAAATGCATTCATCGGTCTTCAGGGGTGCAGTAAAGCATGATCTTGCACAGAACAGATTTACACAAATGGCTTATTAACAAAGTCAGGATTAGGGCCAAACAGACGTCAGTTTGACTGATTAGCTCAAAATAAACACAGTTGTGAGATAAGAAATAGCTGTGTTTTTGCTTCATCTTCTTGTGGTTGTGTACTCAATAGATGATGGGAAATGACACATTAGGTATGAGGTAAAATGACTCATCCACTGCTGCAACTCGTAGAAGGCAAAGCAGAAGAATTCAGGAAGTTTTCAGTCCATGGGTATAATATAAGCAATGGCCCTGATCCAGGAAACTCTGCCACGGAGATGGATCCCCCCGAGGTGTGCAGTCTCTCTTTCTTAGGACTGTGCAGGTGTAGAGTTTAATTTTGGCAGCTGAAACTCCCTAAGCACTGACATTACTATCATTTTCATTACGCCACACACATTAAGGTTCTGATAGCCAAAAATATTAGAAAAGAAGTAACAGTTGTTCTCTCATAAGACCTTAAATGTTAATTGTTCTGGACAAATGAGGAATACAGAGCCTTTTAATGGTTTCTCAGTGAGAGGAGAGGTCCACGTCATCAGCATGCAAAATACTAGGAGATGTGCAGACCAAATCTAGTGCTAGAGGACATAGAATTGCGTTAGACATGAACCGACCACATCCATCATTGTACACTGAAAACTGATCAAGTCCATTTGCTACACTGCTTTACAGAGAACATGCAAGTCAGACTAAAGGTGTGGAGGTGAAAATGGCAGGAAGAGTTTTTTTTTTTGTGCTCTCTTTTGCACAGAACATAATTGCTTGCTCAAACATTGCAGAAATTCCCCATTTTTAAAATGTTCTTAGTGAAAAACTGGGGTTTACATTGCAAGGTACTCTGTTTTGGTAAGTATATAGCTCAATGAAACCAATTTCTAGTCATTCAAACCATTGCATTCATGTTACCATTCTAGAAGTGAAAGACATTATTTGGATTTTTCAATTTAATTTTCAGTGCTAATTTTTCACTTCAATAATTCAATAAATTAGCTATCCAAACCATTGCTGAACAAACCATTGTAGTCAACCTAATAAAGTAATTCCTCTCCTCAACAATTTCATTGTAAAAGTGAAGGTGCTAGGGAGAAGAATGACCTCTTTCAGATCAATTGGAAATGAAACTATTCTTGATGAAGACTTCTTATGATTTTTCTGCCCAGTAGGCAATCAAACCAACAAAGCAATACCCTGCCTAGATCACTTTGGATCTTATTTTATTCATTTTCAGACTGAAGATTACTCTATTCATTTGCACTAGAGGAACATTATGAGAATAACATTGTCAAGTGGGAAAGATTGCCCACTTTGATTGCAGCCCTGATTTAACTCTTGTGACTCGTGGTGCCATTCCTCATGTTATCCAGGCAAAGACATGTGCCTTCATAATTCCTCTTCCTGTCCTACCTTGGTTGCTTCCCATGTACCTTGCCCCTGCTGTGCTCTGGGTCAGCTGCTGGTTGATTTCCAAAATCAAGGGAAAGGTTTTGTGTGTTTTCTGCCTTTCTCTGTCCTGTTCTCTGCTCTTTTACCACCATACAGCCTCTGCTTTCTCTCTCTACTTTTAGTCAATAGCAAGTGTTAAGATAAAAGTTTATTAATTAGCATACTTCCACTTCTTGCTCTCCTTGGGACCTCTAAATATTTTCACATCATATGGATATTACTGAGAAGCAGTTAAATCTAACCTAGGTTCCCAGAAACACATGGGCTTATTTTTACATATTTACACTTTTTAAAAAAATAGTATTTCCTAAGAGTCTGATCTTTGAGTTGGGGAAGATCTGCTTTCTTAGCAAGAATGTAAGCAGTCTTGAGGGGATGGGAAGTGAGGATTTAGTATGCTAAGGTTGAAATTAATCTCATCTCCTCTTGGGTATGAAACTGAAATGTTTAATTTAAGAGATTTGTTGCTCTGAAGTCCTATCTAATCAAATGGGATGAACACAGCACATTCAACAGATAATTCAGCTCTTAGCTGGACCCAACACCATCATTTTAAAAGGGAGAAGTGTCTTGTAATACATATCCTCAGCCAGGTCTCCAGCTGATGTGAACGGATAGTATCCCTCTCAAAGTCAGAGGAACTGTATCAGCTTACTTCAGCTCAGGCTCAGTCCTTCCAAACTTTCCTGTGGATAAGATTGGTAGTCCTCATTTTTACTCTCCTCAGTCAGAACATTTTTGCTCCATTGATGCAATTTTCCCTATGTGTCGTAGTTCAGCCCCAATCGGGACCAGACTATGCAGTCTCTCTCTCACTCCCCCAACCCTCTGAGAGAGTAGGGGGAGATGATATAAGAAAAACGGCTCAAGGTTTGAGATAAGGATGGGTAGAAATCCTTAAAGTTACCATCACGGACAAAACAGATTTGACTTGGGGAAAACGATTCATTTATTTCTAAAACTAGCAGGAGAATAAGACAGGGAACAAGATAACCTCCCCCTCCACTCCTCCCTCTTCTCGGGCTTAACATTATCTCTACTACCTTCCCCTCCCCAAGCGGCACAGGGGGGAAGAGGGAATGGGGGTCGCGGTCAGTTCATCACACGTTGTTTTACGCCGCTGCTTCATCACTGGGGGAAGAACTCCTCACATTCCTCCTCTCCTCCTTCGTGGGGTCCCTCCCATGGGCCACAGTCCTTTGTGAAACTGCTCCGGCGTGGGTCATCTCTTCCACGGAGTGCAGTCCCTCCAGAACAGGTGCCCCACCGGGCCCTCCACGGGCCACAGCCTCCTTCAGGCCTCCACCTGCCCCAGCATGGGGTCCTCCATGGGCTGCAGGTGAATCTCTGCCCCTCCGTGGACCTCCATGGACTGCAGGGGGACAAGCTGCTCCACCATGGTCATCACCACAGGCTGCAGGGGAATCTTGGCCAGGAGCCGCATTACTCCTCCCCCTCCTTCTTCACTGACCTTGGCATCTGCAGCCGCTCCTCACAACAGGCTGGCAGACGCCTCTCAGGATCTTTTTTACATCTTATTCACTTCTCATCTTCTCTCCACTTCTTGCAGCTGGGCTGGGCCGAGTTGGGCCCAGTCGGCCGTCTGGTGGGAGGCCAGAGGGCGAGGCCTGCAAGGCCCACAAGGCTCGCGCCTCCCCCTCTCTGCCCCCGCTCTGCTTCTTCACATCTTCTCTTCTCTCTTTTTTTTTTTTTTTTCCTGTTTCCCCCTTCTTAAATACATTATCCCAGAGGTGTTATTGTGGAACATTCTGCTACCAATTGGCTCGGCCTTGGCCAGCAGCAGGTCCACTCTAGGCCTGGCCGAGTCCACTGAACAAAGGGGAGCAACTTCTAGCAGTTTCCTACAGAAGCTACCACCTTAGCGCCCCCCTCACTAAACAAAACCAGAACACTATGATGTATGGTATTTCACACTAGCCAAATTCTGAAGTATCCCTGAACCTGACGGAAGTCTGCGGTGACTGCTCTCCCTCATGTGCCATGACCAGATTTCAGGCACCTGCTGGAAAGGGGCTGAGGTGAACACCAACTTGTGAGCAAGAGTCTTGTCTTGCCCATGAAGGATGAAGGGTGCTTTGGGTGCAGTCAGGGCTGTGGCTCAGCCTTGAGGTTCTTCTTCACAGGGTGCTGTTGGAGAGGAGATAAATGTCCCTATGTGCAGGGCAGAAAAAAAAAAAAGAAATGTCATAATTTTGCAAGCAGCAGCGGTAATGGTTTTTGGTCAGGGGTTGTCTTGATAGTTCTGTGAGTGAAGGCCAATTTTCCTTTCGAGGCACTGTATATTTAGTTATTTAATCAAGCTGAATTATTCCTTCTCTCCTCACCCACAGTTAGATCATGGCACAAAATTAAGCACAGCCTTTCAATCCACCTCCTCTTGCCTCTCTGTTTGACCTAGACTTTGGGGAGCCATTAAGTTGTCTGAGATATTGATTTAATAAGGGTAGAAGAATTAAAAAGGACAAAGAGACACCTGACTAATTGGCATTTCCAAGAGATCTTTGTAATCAGCCAATGGGGATTCTATAAGGTATGAAGTATTTGCTTTCACATAAATTTCTTCCACATTCTTTCTCTCATGTTTGCTTGGTAAACTTTCTGGAATAAAGATCACATCTGCCTCTCTGTAAGCTTTATACTTGGGAGGTAATTGAGTTGGCTCTTTGTTATGAGAGCATGTACTCGTTTAATTGCACATATGTGTCTGTGAACACACTATCCCTGCTTCTCTCCTAAATTTGATTTGGAATAAATCCCTCAAAGGGCTGTTTTCCAGCGTTAATGGATAAAAGGTCTTTACCAAGGGGAAAAGTATTCAAACACTAAATTTAATAAAGTTTAGTTTAAAAGTTATTTCTTTTCAGGAACTCTCTTAGAACATACAGTTTTGAGACTAGTCCCTTTCTCTCCACAGTGATTTAACAGCAAGTATCTTCTATTGGTTTTGTGATTTGTAACCCATCAGTTTTTATTTTGGAAATATGGCATAATAACATGATGATTTAATGGCATGACAGTAACACATATACACTGTTGTAAGAGTTACTTGTTTTATCCTGCCATGCTGAGCAGTAATGCAAAACTTTGGGAAGATAAGATGAAAATAAACACTGTGGTAATCTTTATTCCATTTCTGGGCTTAAGGTGCTGACCTTAAGGTACTGACACAGGGAAGTATTCATCTTCAACGTGTTGCTCTTAGGAATAGCAGAGGGAGGTGATATGAGGGCCTGGAGATCTGTCCCGTAGGCTAAGTCACATTACTCAAGCCATGTTAGGCAATATAGATTAGGTAAGCTATACTTTGTAATGCTATGTGTCAGTTTGATAGATGACTGTCCTGTGGGCTTTTTATAATTTTCCATTAATTTGAATTTTATTGTATGCCAAAGCTCAGTAACTTATTGTTATAAGTTTGCAACCTGATATTTTTATTCCATTTCTACTTAGCATTTGTTTAACACTAACTCAGATAAAACTGCCAAGAACTGAGTTCTGCTTGAAAGATGACATCAGGATTAGGGTCAGCTGAATTATGCATATTTGTGCCAAAGGATGTCACTCAAGTTACGGCTCCCTCTGAGCTTAGGAGAGAAGTGACAGGAGCAGAAGAGACTGTCTTTTAATGTGGCTGCTGGGTTTGCCCCACGATGTGCTTTCATACCCCAGCAACTAAATCATGTTGCTTTGTGTCCAGTGGTGCTTCTGTGGGGTACAGAGAAGAAAAGTCCTCTTTTACTCACTGATTCCTTGGTCATCCTCTAGCTGTTTAAAAATTCATTGTTCCCTTTTCTGTCTTTTCTGGAGAATTTTTGAGATATTTAGGTCTTAGGGTTTTGGTCTATCCCAGTAGCAAGGCTATAAAAGAAACATATGTTTTCAAATGTCATTGTTTTCCAACCAAATTTCTTATCCTGGATTCGTAGGGTGTTTGTAACAGAATGCTTGATGCTCAGCTGGGTGGTAAGGAGCAAGTAGGAGATATGAAAAGACAGCTCTCACCTGAGTGCTGTAACCAGTTTCATAGGGCATATCAAGGAACCAGAATCTGGTTCTCTGGAGCAAAGAGAGATTTATAAAATATTCTCAGGAAAATTATGGTTCTGATTTCAAAATTTATTCAAGCTGTAGTTGCCTAAATTTCCAGATTTTACTTTGGCACCAGTTTATACTGGTGCAAATACTCAAATACTGGTAGACAAGGTCTTGCACAACCAACCATTTGTGGTGTCATTAAATCAAAGATCAACCTCTTCAAGAGCAGCAGATTTCCATGTCTTCAGTGTCTCAGGTCACCAACAAATTGGCTGCTTGTTGGAATTGATTAAAGAATTGGAAACTGATATTTTCTGAAGAGGATGAGCAGCATCTTTTCTTGTAGTCTGCTCTGAGCAAAGCTGTTATAACTAGAGATTAGGCCAGAAGGAGAAAAACGTTTTCTCAAATTTGGTAGGCATTTGTCTCTTTCACAGTGTTGGGATTTATAGTAACGTTCAGAGCTAGACTAGATTCATGCCTTCCTTGAATCCTGGCTTACATCCGAGTTCTATATCCTTTCTCATAAAATGGCTGCTGCATAGGTATGTGTAAGAAAGCAATGGCACAGATTTCTTTTTCAAGGTTTATCCAGGTGGAGTCTGTCAACATTTTCCTTCATAACTTTTAACTTTGACAGAGAATTGGAGTTCCTTCAATATTTCAGTACCTCTGAAGTATTTACTATGTTTGAGAGTGCTTTAACACTTTTTTCCTCAGAAATAAACTGAAAATTGTAGTTTTCAGTCAAAGAGGATACTCTGAAATATTCAGGTGCTCTGAGTTGTATCACAAAAGGTGCAACTTTTTGGTGAAGTGTTCTCTATGAGCACATTTCTGTTTTCATTTACTGATAAATTTCTGATATGCATTCAAAAAAAAACAACAGTATTGGCCAACTGACCTATACATGGACCTGGCACAATGTTGGCCTTGTATCAGAAGGGAAATCAATTCTGGAACCAGTTCCCTGCCCAAAAAGAGAAAAAAATAGGATTGTGATTTTTTATTTTGGGCAGCCCTGGGACGGTATAGCCTCAGGAGAGCTGGAGATGCAGTAGAGCCCTCCAGAGCTCCTCTTAAGGCTACAGGGATTGGGTCTTCTGTTTCTACTGAACTCATTTTCATAAGATTGACAAAGTTCTTGATACTGATCTTGTGTCAAATGGCCATCATTCTGCGTCATCAAAGGTTTGTTCTTCCCATCTACAGAGACTGTGAAAGCATAGCAAGGGCTAGGACAAACCCAACTAAAGTTGTCAGCGTACTTACAAAGAATATCAAGCCTGCAGGTTCCTAACACCCAACAGTTTTCATCCAGAGAGTTTTGAAACCGGGCCAGATGCTTAGCGAGTGCAAAAATGCATGGCGTCACTGAATTTGACAGGGTGATGCTAATTTGTACCAGTAAAGAGTCTCAGTCTTGTTCAGTGCTATCAGTACCAACGTGGAAATACAGTGAGGAACAGCAATTCAGAACAGCAAGGCGTAACGGAGGGTCTACTTATCTGCAAGTCAGTGCACACCTTGTAATTTATGCAGTGTGAAGCCCAGTAACAATGCTGGGGAGCCAAGTACTTCCTGATAACCGCAGGTCCTGGAATGGTGCAGTGCTGCGGCTAATAAATCTTAGTGATGGCACGCAGCTAAGCTGGGAAAAAATTAAATCAGCTACTTGGGCAGCTGAGCAGGCGTCTCAGCTGTGCTGATTCACCCAGAATGATGCACTCCAAGGGGTTTTCACCGCCTAAACAGATGTTCCCCTAGCACAGGATGCTTTCCATTTTTATATTGTTCATGCTGGATTTCTGTGTTGCAGATCAGATCTTCAGCTGCTGTAACCAGACCTGTCTAGTCAAAGGCTGTCAGGGCAAGACTGATGCTCTCAGACCCCATCTCCCACTTCCATCTGCGGCACAGGCCCCCCTCCTGCCGCAGGCTACGCCAGCTGCGTGGCAGCCTGGAGCTGGAGGGAAGCCACGGCGATGTGCTGCATGTGGCATTGTGTCTCCAGACAGGCTTCGCTGGAAGGCGTGTTTCCCAGGCAGCGGGAACATTTCCCCAGCTGCTGGTTCCCATTGATGGGGAGGGTGGGATCGCACAGTCGTGTCCAGGTGGCCCTGGTGCTGTGCAAGTCAGCAGAGCACCAAGGGATGGGAGAGGGAGAAATCCCATCTTTGCATTACATCCGTACAGACATTGCTGTCTAAGCATGTGCTAGTTTTATTATTTTGGCTCCACAACATCCAAATTGATCGTGCCCAGACAATCTTTCATCCTCATTAGCCCTGCAAAGTAGATAGAGCTATTTCTGCACCCCCCCCCCTTTTTTTTTTTTTGAGCAACTGGGAGAGCGTGACTTGGTGGCATGCTGAAACAGAAGAGAATGCTAAGAGAGAGCAACAGAATTACTGGCCACGTAACGTTGCTATAACATGTTGAATTTTTCACAATCTTCAACTTTCACATTGTCGCATCTCATGAAAATGATTTTGTATTTGAAAGTTTCACAAAACAGTCTGAAACTTGCCCTTTACAGATGCTCAGGTGGAGGGAGCAGAGGAGGATCACACAGTTTAATTATTAAGGTGAGTACGTTACTGTACAATGCCAAGTACGCTGAAGTGCTAATCCCTGTGTGAGACTTCAGCGGTGCAATACAATAAATAGCAATAATAAAGACACAGTAGCAACTCCAGATTTCTGACAGTTGATGAGCAATGCTTTTAAATCAGTAGCATAGCAATCTCTTCTTGCCTTGGACTATGCTGCTGCTTGGATGCTGTGGAGCTCTGGTCCATTGGACTCAAGGGTCTGCTTTACAGCCTGAGGTCCACCACACCCCTATGCAGAGCTTGCGGAAAATACAGCCTTGGGTTAGTAGAAACACCCAAGCGGCAAGTACAAATTCTGAACAAAATGTGGAAGTGTTGTTCTTAAACTTATCAAAACATATTGGAAGGCATTTATACGTGTGAAACTGAAAGCAAGCTGAAGACTTACCCCTGTGTTTCAGTGTCATGTGAAGAAGGACATGCTACACATGAAAGGCAGAAGTCTACATAGAAGTGAAGCCATTTTCCCCTAATCTAGATATGAGGGCTAGAAGGGCTTAAGAAAGGAATAAGTGGTACTCTTGGCAACTAGAGCACAGTGATGGCTGGCAGATGCTGACTCAGCTGGTTGCCACCGTAGCACTAAATACAAGCTATCAGAGTGTCCTGTCTGACTGACAGTCCAGACTTGAGGACTGATGTGCCAGCATGGCGTCTGTTGTGGTGTCAGGGATTCGACTAATGAGATCAAGGGGTTATGTTACTGTAAGACGTGGATTAGACCATTGACACCTTTGCTTCTGCTTTGACTGTTAGTCCATAGCGGGTGGAATTGTGAGGGAAAGTTCTTGCACACAATATTGGCAGACCATCTCTTCCCCCTCCTTCTTCATTAGATACCTTTTGAGTGTTTTGCTTCCAATGGGTGCCAAAACTCAAAGGAAGACTTGACCACAACTTCAAGATTTCATCTGTTCTATATTGGAAGCCAAGAAAATATATTAATCTTTTCAGATTTTGTGAAGTGTTTGTGAACTGAGCACTACTGAACCAAAACAGAATTCCTAGGGAAACCTGCACCCACATAAGTTTTCTCTTGATGCTTGTTTTATGGAAGTTATTTTGCACCAATATCCATTTTAAATATGTTCTTGATGCTCAGAGTAGCCATCTCTACAGAAAATGAGACCTCCTCTTACTGTACAGTAATAGCAGTCACAGAATCGTAATACTTGATGGTACCTGCATGATTCATGAAATGAATAGTGAATAGCAGTATCTTTGAGTTCCCTTGAATCTCAGCTGACTTATTGATGTCACTGTTGGTCTTATAAAATGTTCAGGAGGAGTGTTCATCTTTATAAAATACAGCCTTTTCCTGTGCTAGCTCTTGTAGCCTCCTTTTGGTCTGAAGAAAAACGTAAAGCTTCTTATTAGTTGGAGGAGAAAGTAAAAATCAGTATAGTTCACTCAAGTGAATATTCTGGAGCCCTAAATTCCCCGTGTTATTACAAAAAGATAAGCGATGTCTTTCTGCAGCGTGCAGCAGGCACTCTTATTTAAATTACGATAATAGAGATAAAACTCCTTAAAAGTTATTTTTAGCAGTGGATACTTAACAAGGTTCTCCTTACATAATTATATAGACAAAACTGTACAATACTGACAGATGCTGACACAGGAAATCAGGCAATAAAGCCAGTGACCATCTTTCATTAGAAAGAGAAAAAATGAGAAAATTATAGCCACACATTCAGAGATTTTTAAAGCCAGGATAGGTTACAGTCATCCTCTAGTCTGATGTCCTGTATAACACATCTACAAACTTCATTGCAGCACCTCATTATTTTTTCTGTCCATAGTAATGGACAACTTTATAGCCTTTCCTTAAAGACTGAATTCAGTTCATCATATTCAATTGCTATGCCCTTCATAGTTTAAAGAAAATGCATGCCCCAGACTTGAAGTTTGTCCAGCTTTAGTTTCTACCTAGTAGATTTGATTATGCCTTTTATACTAGATATGACACCTATAGTTAAAAATATCTTACTCACAGTTATAATAGTTACTCTACCATCTAGGTATCTGTGAGCTGTGATCATATTACCTCTTAAACTTCTCTGGGATAAATCAGATGAAACTTCTTTAGTCTCATCCTGATTTCTAGACTACAGGTCATTCTCATAGCTCTTTTCTGAACCGATTCCAAATGTTGACTACACTTTGTAAAGTTTGGATGCCAGAACTGCATATGGTATTTCAGCAACGTTCTCAGTAGAGCTATACACTGATTCTTTCAAACTCCTCTGCTTATTTATCTGAGGATGAGAATTGCTCTGGATGGTCATGTTTAGTTGATTACCTAATGTGACCATGAAGTTTTTTCAAAGTTAATTAAATCTGAATTGCTGTTTCATAGCTTAAAGGGTGACATAAAGCCTTTGTTGCAAGACCTATAACTCATTTGGTTCTGAAAATGCAAGTAATACAAATTATGAGGAATTAATCTGATAACACACTTGTTCCTCACATCACTTTTATCATCCTATATCTATTTTGTGTTGTCTCAGACTTCTACTACAGTGGTTTTGCTTTTGTCTACATTGTTGGTATAGATGTCATTGACAGGAGTAGCTGGCACCAAGAACAGAGTCCTCCTAAACTCCAGATGGAACGCCTCCTTGAATCATAGCGATTCTGCTAAAATTACTTTTAGAAATACATTCATTAGACGGCTTTTAAGCCGTTTAACACTAATGGATTGTTATGTAGGAGTGAGTTAAACACCTTAAAAGATCTAAATATTTTTCTTATTTTGCAGCTACTTCTATCAGCCAAGCTGGCAATCCTCACCAGGACTGTAATCAAGTCCTGCAGGTTTACAAATGTCATTATTAATGGCTGCTGTTTAACATCATCTCTAATTGCCAGTGGAATAGTAAGTATCAAGTTAGGCTCTGAATATATTGTTCTGCTTCCTTCTGAACCTGAAACAGAAACATTTGTCAAGTACTCCTCCATTTCCCACAGTATGATTGATAATTTTGCTATTCTTTGCTAGTATTGGATCCATCCTGTACAATCCAAGACCAACTTTTCCACCTAGAAATGATGCTTCTCTGGAACTTGTTGAGAGACTGTATCTGTTTCAACTATAATATCAGCAGAAAACCTTCCTAGGTTGGTAGGGGAATTGTGGGAAAGGAGAAAATGAGTCCTACTCTGGAGATGCTTGAAGTCAGCTTCTCAGCTTCCACAAATCCTGGTGGGAAACAGTCTGTGTGGGAGCTTGCATGATGGGGCTGAGGGGAACAGGCATGCTTGTACATCAGTTCACATGATGACTCTAGCACACTGGTTGGATGCGTGCCCTCCGACAGGTTTCCTTTCAGAGTGAAGCCCCCAGAAGAGGCAGCTCCCCCAGAACTGGCTGAGTGCTTCAGCCTTCCTCCCACTCCTGCTTCATGTGTGAGAGCTGATGGATCTGCCAGTGGTTAGGAGACTTTCCTGGGAAGTGCATCCCCAGGTTTTCGTCCTTGTTCTGTTTTGGAGTGGTTCCCTGACCGCCAAGCTATGCTGGCCATTTTACTTTCTTCTGATGAATACTTAATTGAATTCAGCTTCAAATCAGACGGAGCAAGAACTTGAATCTGCAGCTCCCTTTTATCTCCAGGGAACTTCCTAACCACTGGACTGCATGCTCTCATTCTCTCTAGCTCAGTTCATAAGTAATTATTTACATGGAGTGGAGAGGCTCCAAGGAGATGGGGGCAGAGGGTGAGAAGGAGTGTGGGGGAAAGAAAACCTGGATCTCCCAGGCCTTCTGGTGGGGGAGTCCAAATTGCTGTCCCTCTCCTGTCTGTGAGCACTCAGGAGCTGGGAGCCAGGCTTTCCCCTGTGGAGGGGAATCACTAACCCATTTGCTGTTTGGCCTCCCCTTCTCTTTCCTCTCTGGGCCTTACATGTGAGGTTTTGGAAATACAGTGGCTTTGTTCTGATGCATAATGAAAATAGATTTGAACAACTCCAAAAAACCTCATTTTTTTTTCTTCTGAATTGTGAAACAAAATTATTATTTCATGGCCAGCCCTGCATATCGCATCTGAGAGGCAGAACATGCAGTAGAAAGATTGATGGAGTTGAACCTGACAAAACCTGATTGTGCATTCCTTTCTCATTCGTCAGCAGGCTCCTCTCCTTAATAGATCAAGACTTTTTGGACTAGTTGCTTTTTCTTAGGTTGAGGCATATTCTTTCATTTGTTCTCTTCAGGCATGCTGTGGAAGCACAGCTCCTGTTAGCTCAGCCCAGTCCACTTTCCCCACCTCCATCTTCCCTGCCTTGTGCCAGTTCGCTTGCTGAAGGATGGATCAGAATATGTCAGGGAGGGTTGTAACACAAAGCAAATTTGGTCCTTCTGGATCACCATTTGTGCATCACCCCTCTAGTTCAGATGCGGGGAAATCTGCACTTTCTATGCCAAGGTGTTAGTTTTAGGAATCTTTCTGTAGATTTATTGTGAGGAACAAGGCTGCAGGGGGAGACACAAAATGAGAAACAGCTTGAAGGTACCACAGCCTTTCCACTGATGGTCAGATGTTCAGAGCACGTGTGCCAGGCCAGACCTGTGGTGTATGTTCACAGCTTTGATCCACTGATTTACTCCAGGTCGGCCCAAAGATGAGGCCTGACAGCACTGACCATGCTGGTGAGTGAGCACTAACATTACAGCCTTTTTTACATCAGGGTTGCAGCTCTCAATGCAGTAAATTTGGATTAGCACAGTGGAGGAGGAGAGCCTATTGCCAGAAACTTGAAATGGCATATTTTGTGGGTCTCTCAAAGCAACCCAAACTATCCCATGCAGTGGTTTCACTGACTTTTGGGACTTTTCACTGTAGGCACAATTTCAGGTTTCGCACTGCAACCATTAAGGCTGCAACTCTATTCCTTTCACTCTGTATTTTGACGAATAACACAAAAGGTGTACAAAGGTATTCAAAGTGCTGAGAGTACTGCTCTACCTTGCCTATAGCAAAGAATGAAGGTGGTGTGCTGGAAAATTTGTCTTCATACAGATGTGCTCACCAAAAATACCTGCAATAGGGGATGCATCAGTTCTTTCATTTTGATTTTGTCATTTTTTCCCCTTTATTCCTTCACCAGGGTCTCTATATTATTCCCAAATGCATATTCTTATGTTTTATCACTGTTCTACTAAACTAACTTGTACCACTCCATTTATACTGAATTGTCAGTACCATGCTTATCTTTTGAACACTTCTTTTTAAATCTGTGTCAAGAAGATATTTTTCTTACAATAACATTTTTTTCTTCTTTGGCTGATAAGGGATATAGTAATAAAATCGCTGAGTCAAACTTGGCAAGTTGAGTTAAATGGACTTTTTTGAGTCTTCAGTGAAAAAGCTGAATTCACAAGGAAAAGCTATAAGATCAGATTTCTTAACTACAGGGCCATTTTCACTTGTTGGAAGAACAAGGTGGAGTTTTCAGTTTGCACTAGATAAAGATTTCCAGCCACCAAAGTCAGCTCACTGTAACATAGGGACATGGAGTAGGGAGGTCACCACAGATGACCTCCCAGTTAATCTTGGGAAACTGTTTTCCCTTCACAGTTATTGCAGGGGAAAGGGCAAATCTGGCATTGCTTTTGAACAAATGCTGGCTTAATACTCTGGGCATAGTAGGTGGTGTACATGATCCTTTATGACAGTGGTGATGTTATTGTGAAATCCATCTTGTCTGATTCTGTCTCGTATCCCAAAACATTCAGGACTGGTAGCAGGTATTGCTTGGACACATAGTTATGTTAGCAGTGAACTGGAAGAGCTGTTTTATGAAAGCTGCCCTTATTCTAAATGTCTCCATTCACCTTCAGTATAGTGAGTGAATTATGCTACATCCATTGCAGAATGGATGGATAGCTTGTTCTATTACAGAAGAAGAAATAAATGAGAAATTCAGTTTTGTGCTGAAGACATCCCATAGCCTGGTTAGTAGAAACCTCCAGTGTATAAATCAAGGCTTAGCTCAAGCATCAGGTTAGCTTTGCTATTGAGCTTTAATGTTTATAAATGCTTTTTGCAGTTGAAATGATGTCAGCCTCAATGTTTATGAAACCATGGAAGTGCTGAGTCGAAAACATTCACGTTAATAAGGAAGCGCTGGGAACCACTGGGATGGTGCCAGTGTCAACCAGTGTTATTAAGCTAAGAAGTTCTTTGGCACAGCTGAGCTAGGGAAGATCATACCCAATTTATCTCTTGTGGTTAGTAATTTGATTCATGGCTTCTGATTCATGGCTTTGTCTTGGACTGAGAATACCAACTTTCTTATCAACCAGCTAAGAAAAATTGATTTTTTAGGAAGGTTTGACCATATTTTCAAGCTAATTGGAGAAGGGCCACTTATTTATCAGGAAAAATATCTTAGTAGCAGCCAGTGCCTTACTGATGCATTACGGTACTGCATCTCCCCGGACACAGTGCCTCTGACTCTGGTCTGAGTTTAAATAGTGAGATTTATTTCTCTGAGACCCTGCACAGATTAGCACAGCATCGCAGCTGCTGTCTTGTACTAATGGGTACCTGGTTGAGATTAAGTGCTTGCAACTCCACGTTTTTCCATATGGTGCTGCTAGGAGGATTTGGGATGCTGGGCAAATACAAGGGTTCCTTTACTTTGGGGTTGTCTTCAGGTGCTGCACTATAGGAAAGATAAGTCGCCCATGTGTCTTTGGAGTTTCCCCATCAGAAAAACCTGAGAATATTATAAAAAGAAGTGGTTTTGTCAGTGTAACTTCATGTAAAATAAAAACGTTAAACAAATGAAATCACTGTTGTTCTTCTAATTGTTGGACGTGATTAATATGATTTTTTTTCTTGTGGGATAGGAGAGGTCTATTTATTAAGGTTGCTAAAAAGCAGATGCATTTTCTGGGTGATAGGCAGGTCACTGCCCTTTGCTCCCTTTTAGATGCACCTCCATTGTTTTCCACTTGTGTTTTTCAGCAGTCACAAAGCTTTGTGGTAAAATACCATAGGAAGATATTATGGTTGCTGTTTCATAATGCAACTATGGTCACACATGACTCTGGGGCAGATGGAAGCTCTCTGAGGTTTTTTTGTTCTGTGTTTTGGAGGTGGTGCGCTCCCTAACAAAACATACCCTGCATGTCTCAGCCAGAAACACCCCAATGAGAAATGAGGAATGTTGGTTTTATCTACCAAAACTGACCGAACAACTATATAAAGCAAGTCTCATTGGTTGCCACTTGGACATGTCTAGAAAGCCAATTTCACAAAAAGGCCCACAAAGACCTACTGAAACCTCAAGGTTTTGTGGTTTTATTCCCCCAGTGGTACATACCATTTGGCTGAAGAAGCTTGAAAACACTGTGGTTTTGGGCTTTCTTTATGCTCAATCCATCCTCAGGTCCCTCCACTCTGCCTTCTAGAAAGCCCAAGTTAAAGAGCCTGATTGACAATTGTGCTATTCCAGTTTTATGCTAATGCAATTCCTCTGAAAGTAACAGCAGGTCAAAATCAAGGAGAGCCATCACTCAGTCCCAGAACAAATACAGCCTTCAGCAAGATGCAAATATAAATAGGAGGCTCCTCAATGTAGACGAAGTTTGCATCTTTGCTGATCTTTTCTTCCTCAGAAGTCTGTAGGCAAATGAAGTGTGTGGCAGATGAGAAAGGGTATAAACTTTCATTGTTACCACTTTTAGGCAGAGATTGGCTTGGAAAGTCAGGGAGCCAAATATTCTGGAGAGAACAAAAGAGCGGTTTTGGTGAAGTGGCATTTGCCACAATTACAGGGGGAGACTTTTGAGGTTGGATTCAGCTGTTGTGTAAATGGGTGCAAGTACAGGCTGACTCTGCTGATTGCAGTGGAGCCATGCCAGACATGTATCAGCCGATGTGAGCATGCAATTTCATGTACGGCCTTTTTAATCCTGACCATGGCAAGCTGCATTCCCTCTTCTTTCAGCTTTCTCTTGCTAACATTTATGATGAACATTTGTCTGCTCCTTGTAATTGGAAGGGCGTAACAGGCCATGAATGCCTTTGTTGCAATAAGCCACTTCCTTTTCCTGTCTCTTATGTCCTTGCTTGGTAAGAACAGAATAAGCCCTGCTTGGCATCTGAAAATAGAATAACATCAAGTTTCTGCATCTGTCCAACTGAGCATCTGCAGGGTCTGTTGTGCCAGATGCATGTAACCTGGCCTGGCACCAGAAACATTATATCTGTTCCCAGAATGCTTTGGGATGTAATCAAATGTCAGATCTCCACACATTACGCAGACTTGGGCAGACTACTGCAGTGTGCCACAAGCTTGTGTTGTCCACTCACTTGAAAAAAAAAAAGGCTAGTATTTTGCTTTATGAAACTTATCACACCACTTACAATACAAATAGAATCATAGAATGGTTTGGATTGGAAGGGACTTTCAAAGGTCATCTAGGACAACCACCCTGCAAGAAGCAGGGGCATCTTCCACTAGATCAGGTTGCTCAGAGCCCCGTCCAACCTGGCCT
Source organism: Chlamydotis macqueenii (assembly GCF_036417535.1). NCBI lineage: Eukaryota > Metazoa > Chordata > Aves > Otidiformes > Otididae > Chlamydotis > Chlamydotis macqueenii. The sequence continues at coordinate 60,838,377 of NC_141556.1, read as the reverse complement.
TGAATGTTTCCAGGGACGGGGCATCCACCATGTCTCTGGGCAACCTGTTCCAGTGTTTCACCACCCTCAGTCTAAAAATTTTTTTCCTAATATCTAATCTGAATCTACCTCCCTCTATTTCGAAACCATTACCCCTCGTCCTATCACAACAGGCCCTACTGAACGGCCTCTCCCTATCTTTCTTGTAGGCCCCCTTGACCTACAGGGGTAGGTCGCTATAAGGCCGCTATAAGATCTCCCTGGACCCTCCTCTTCTCAGGCTGAACAACCCCATCTCTCTCAGCCTGTCCTCACAGGAGAGGTGCTCCAGCCCTCTGATCATCTTCGTGGCCCTCCTCTGGACCCTCTCCAACTGGTCCATGTCCTTCTTATGTTGGGGGCTCTTGACAGATACCTTTGTCCTAGGACTTTTTAATACATCAATTTACAGTGCCTTTTTCTTTAAGCAATTGCAAATTGCCTTATATGTGATTTAGCTATGCAGATCTTACTGAGATACTGTGTGTTCCTGCAGCCAAACCCATTCAAATGTCCTTCTGCTCCCAGAGGGAGTGACATTATAGAGCCCCTTAAAAAGTCCTGTAGGCACGGTACCTGAATGCAAGGCATTGACCTCTGCTGTGGGTTGATGGTAAGAGGCAGCTCAGTGCCTTGTGGGAAAGGCAGATTCAGGTTGTACATTGAGTACTCAGATTTCACAGGGCAAAGCCTCTGGTTTTTTGCGTTGTGAGTACCTGTACATCCCTGCCAGTTGAAGTTGATGGCTGTACATCAAGAATGTGAGCCTTGCTTTCCTTACCTATCTTCTAAAGACTCTTTAGAAGCAGTTATGGACTGCTCATATGGCCCATGGATCAGAGCGAAAAAGCTGTGGTGTTAAACTAGTATTTCAGCTCCCCAAAAAACAAGTAACGGGGATTCATCTTCCTGCTGAAGGCTGGTCAAGACTTGCAGACCATTCAGGTGAGAATAAATGACATCAAGGCTTTATTTTTGTTCTTGGCAGGACTTATTTCCCTGATTGGTGGAAGACTTGTATGAATAAGGAAATAAGGCTGACATGAGTGGAAGATCTGTCCCTGGGTCCCTGTCAGTGTCAACTATGCTGCTCACACTTGAGTTTCTCCCTGCCAGCTCATCCATCTTGAGTGCCACCTTAAGCCAAGCTGTGAGCCTCTCCTCCATTACCTGTCCCCTGAGACCTCTGGGGCTCGCCCTCTCTGTCTAAATCCTGGAAGGGCTGAATCACACTATTGATTCTTGCTTGGTAGAGTGTGGGATAGTGTATCTATTAGTGCTGGGTACACGGGGAGAGGTGTAGGAAGACATGAAAGGACCACCGACATCAGAATGGCCCTTGCCTGCATGCACCCTCTTACACAGCGATGTTGTAAGCTGATGAGTGGTCTTTAAATGAGTGGGACCCTGGACCAGTCAGCCACAGCTAAAACACAACTGATTTCAACTTACAGGATTTAATGTAGAGGTAGCACTTAATTTAATGGCACGTGAGAATTGTTACTCATGTTGACTTTGCAGTGAAAACAAGACTTCAGTGATGCTTTAGAAAAGAAGGGTAAATAAAAGCCCAGTGTAAATGCCAGTGTAGCAATATTTATTCTGCGGAATGGATGCTCCTTTTTCGTTGCACTCGTTGAAGACTCTGAAATAAACAGAACAACCAATTTGAAGCAGATGCATGGAACAACAATCAGGTTTCATCTCTGGTTTTAATCTTTTTAAACCACAACATTTGGTACTCAGAGCTCAAAGGAGCTGCAGATGGAATCAGGAGTTTGCTGTGACTTAGCAGCTTGGAGGAAGTAGATTTGTGGCTGTATAACAGGGAGAGATGAAACAGCCCTGTTCAGATAACCAAATTACAATAAAATATGCAAGTGTTGGAATCTGGAGACAAACGAACATCCAGAGCTCCTGCCTGTGAACTATTACTGACTACAGCTTGGGAACAATAGAGCTGAGCAGTAAACGGCCAGCTCAAGCGCTGCTCCTTAAGTGGTGGAACAGTAAACTCAGGAGTTTTATTGGTAGTTGCTATCCTGTGTGCCATAAAAAAAAAAAATAAAATGTGGAGTGAATCAATGCTGTGTGAAAATAGGGCTTATGAATGAGGAGTAGTATGATCCCATTTTTACTTCCCTTGGTGACTTTCGGGAGGGACTTCTTCTTCACAAGGCAGAAAATTAAAAGAAAAAAAAGCCCTCAGGAAAGCCACATGAGTCTAATTTCCCATTTCCCCGCTCACTGTGTCATCGTTTACCTCGGAGCCTTTGCATCACTGTGTGTGACTGCCCACAGCTTCTGATCTCGTGAGAGTGAAGTCATTCTTCAAACAGCACTTGACTTTTAAGGACTTTGTGGAGGGGGGAGATGATGCCGGACAGGATAGCTAAGCCTGCACAAAGAAATGTTTTTCAGACAGGGGAGCTAATGCTGGAAATTCCCTCAGGACCAGCCTTGTGACATGGTTATACGGTTGCAGAGATGTTTTCAAAGCAGTGGGTGTGGTGGGTGCCTCTTGCCCACCTGGCTCAGAGAGGCCGTGCGAAGCAGGGGTGCTTACCTGCCTGTGTTTGCACAGGGTTACTAGGACACTTGCGGAGAGTCAAGATTCTCCAAAACCATTTTGGAGGAAAGAGTTGCAAACTTATTGGAACCTCAGCGGTGTCTTCCTCTTTTTTTTTTTTTTTTTCCCCCACATAGTTTGAAGGGATAATTTAGACATTTTAACAATGGGGCCTGTGAGCCCCAAAATCTTTACCTTAAAGACCAAATCACCTTTGGTGCCAGGGCGCATCATAGAAGGGCTGCAGCACCCGCTGCTCCATGTGCAGGCGACCACCCCTCTGTGCCGGCGAGAGCACGGTGGCTGGCAAGGAGACCACAAATCAAGCTGTGCCCGTAGCTGCCACCATTGGCCACTGTATGGACTTGGAAAGGCAGGTTATTTTACCTATCTCTCCCACACTTTGTGTCCCTGATGCAAATCCTCCCGGAGACAGGGGGAGATAAGAAAGAGAGAGGCAGTGTTGCGGCTGCATCCCCAGGGAGGGATGCAGATTAGGAGAACAAGCTGAATGTAATGGTAAGGAGTGAAGTGGTGTGCATTAGGGTAGAGTCTAATCCATTACTTAGCAAACACATTTTCTCTCATTTTGACATCTACCTTAAGTTTCTGCTCTTTTCTTTGCCTTTTTTTTACCCCTTTGTGAGTGATTTATCTTGAAGTACTTTATCTTTAAGTGCCCTTATAAGTAGACATTAAGTAGCAGTAAAAATCTGAAGGCATGTATGATGTGGTGCCTGAGGAACCACCACTAGCCTGTAGTGAAGACATCTACCTTGTCATGTCCATTGAAGGCTCATATCCTGATCCAAACTGTGGGCTGCCGATCTTTTTTTTCTCCCTGGATTTACAGCTGCGGACTGTGAGATCACAGGACAGCCTGATATTCCTTATCGTTTCCAAATGTGGAGAGTGACTCCCTCCTCTTGCAACTCACATACATGTAATTCATTTGTGTTCACAGCCTCCCATTCTGATCTCCAGCCCTTTTTAAAACAACCATCCTCCTCCCCCTTCTCCACTGCTTACGTGTAGTTTCAGCATGCTTTAGTCTATTTCTGTATAAAAACGCTCACAAAACAGCACCAGAAATTATGAAACCACTTAAGCCTTCAGACAAAAAAAAATCTGAAACTGTTTATATTCACAAATGGTACCTATTTAAACAGTTTTTGCAACTATTGCTTCCTCTGGTAGCAAGTTTAATAAAAAAAAAATTAATTTAATTCCAAGAGGATAAATATGACAGCACATATTTACAGAAGAATTGAATTGTTTTTATGAAAAAAAGCATTTTGTCCACAGCCTTCCAAATGGGATCTAAACAACCGGTCTTACAAAAGATTAAAACACAATCTATCAGTCCAGAACAGAAAAAATATAACCCCAAGCATTCTTGTAATTAAAAAAACATTACTGACAAACAGAGTGGAGACTGCTGTGCCGTTTTTCTACCTCATAATTCTGCTCTGTCTCTGCAGCACAAATTGGTTCAGTGTTACATGAAATAGGTGAATAATTTCTGCATAATATTTTAAGAATTAAAATGAATTAAGAAAATACATGCACTTTTCTGCATAGTATTTTAAGAATTAAAATAAATTAAGAAAATACATGCACTTTTCTTGTAGAAAAGGAACTTAGCCCCTAAGAAGCATTGAAGAAAGTCATAAGTGTGGGTTGATGGGCAAGTTTTCCAACCTAGAGCTTGCATGCTGCAGCCCTGTCCCTGTACCCTCCCTTTGAAACAGGAGAAAATACTCCAGGGCAAGGCAGGAGACAAACAGCCATGTGGATGTTTGCATACATTGATGGACATGATGACAGCCTTGGCAGGTGATAAGAGCTTTATCCTGAGTCCTGCTGAGAAATGCCAGTATTGCAGGACTACAGTATTCAGATGGTACATGAACTCATTTATCCTCTTCTTTAGAAACAATTAATGCAACTAGGGACAAGTCTGTCTTGCTGGTTAGGTAAGATAGATATGAAGGAGAGAAAAAGTCACCACAACTTTCAAACTAAAGGGCTGCAGAAGCATTTTGCACCTTCCCATAGCTGCAGTGGGCTGCTAGTTTTCTCCCAGCTTCTTAAGAGAGATCTGGCTGGCGTGGTGGGTGCCTTGCTGCACACTTGGTGAAAGAAATGGAAACCACCACCGAAAGGAAATGATCCTGAATGCGGGAGAGCAAAGCTTTGGTCCTTGCCTAGTGAAGAAGAGCGAGGCAGCTGGCACATGTTGTGCTGACTGTGTAGCTTAGGCTTGCACGTTTGAAGAGAAGTGCAGTACCCCTCCTCGGTGTGCCTGAGTGCCCAGTTTAGGTGTTCAGGGACCTGGGACTTTTGGCAGCGTAGTGCATGCTCATCACCTACTCAAAACACAGCCACAGAGAGTCATGACTCCAGATATAACTCCCTTACATACTGGGATTGATGGGACCAGCCTGGGACTGATGCAGCTTCAGAATAAAGACACTGAGCTCCTAGGATGGGCTCCCCTGCACCGCTCCCTGGGACGAATGCTTCTGCTGCACTCTCGTTTGCAGTTGATGGTTTCCAATATACCTAGCCTAAGTTTATAATGTAGGGAAAGAATTATTAAAGGAATGATATGCAAATAAAGGAGAGCTGAATCAAGCTGTGGGTTTTTTTTTTCCCTAAAGTGATAATTTCTCATCATTTAACATAATAATGCATTTTTCTTTACTTCCTTTCCATATGTATTTCTATGCCTATTGAATATTTGGACTGGTTCTGAACTTCTTCTGATCAATACACTACAACTTCTGCAGAGACTAGCAACTAGCATAAACATTCTTTAAAGCGATAAACCTTGCTTTCAAAGCTTTTCAGCAACTCAGCTATTTTTAATTCTAATTGAACTCCAATCCTTAGTTTTCAAAACTGGCCTAACTATAATCTATGGATGGATAGCCGTGTGTGTGTGTGTCTATGTGTCCCCGCCAATATGTCAGTGTTAAACTCAGGTTTAAGTATCAAACAGGTAAGAATAATGAAAAAAAAAATAGAAGACGTGTTTTATTTAGACAGCTTTTCTATCAGGAGGTAAAGAAATGTGGGGGGAAAAAAAGGCAAACACTTGTCAATTTATCATCATGCAACTGTGAGCATGAGGATAAATGAAAATTGCTCCACAGAAATTAAAGTGCCTTTTTATCCCTGGTGATTTTGACTACTCGCAAAGTCTTTAGGCATCCGTACAGAGTGGGCTTGTCATTAACCTGATATGCCTTTGACAGAGAGAGGAGTGTCTTCACTGTAAAGGCATTTGACCATCTTATACTTTGGGCTGAACCTTGTGTACCACATGACATCATTCCAAATGTTTTAGTGGTTACCAACTGTTTTCCTGGACAGTAAAAGAAGCTGATCAAAGCTTAGCTCAAGAGATATGTTGATGATATATTTTTTTTGAAGTGCCTCCCCCTAACCAAGCCCCGTATTCTCCTCCAGAATCAACACAGGCATATGCTCCACAGGTCTGCAAAGGGAAACTGCTTCAGATTTTTTTTTTTTTTCCAGGGAATCAGCTTGCTCTGAATATATCTTTGTCCTAAGCACTAGAAGAACAAAGTGCTGAGTATTGCATCACGCTGCAAAGTTTCTGCTGGAGGAGGCTGGGCAGAGGGAGCAGAGGGCCTTGGCATTCTGTGCATTCCTCATTTGCAGTCAGGTCAGCTTAAAAAGATAAAGTGCAATCTGCTGCTTGCCATCCGTCATGAGAAATGAAGCCTGATAATTTTGGAGTAATGTTTAGCTTGTCATTCTTGGGCCATTACACTGAGTTAGTAGTGCTAGGAGAAGGGATTTATTTCCTTCTCTCTCTCTTACTGTAATAAGTCTCAGATTAATAATGCTGCAGGCTTCAAAGTCTGTTTTGTTCCTAGCTGCTGGCTGGGGAACAGGCAGAAACAAAGATCAGATTTGCAATGAACTGGGCATTAAATCCCTTCAAAAAGTGTCTTTTGGCACCACGGTAAAGAGCTATTAACGACATTGCTGGATGGCTGTAGAAAAATAACAAGTTTTTATAAATGGCTATAACATCTTGGATTAGCTACCTGACAAATAGGTGCTTTATGTTTATTTAGGGCCCACTACGTCTTTCCACTAAGGCTTTTTTCCATTGCTGCTTTATGGGACTGTAAAAGGGAGTCAGGCCCCAGTTTAAATGGAAATTAGGCCTTCGGGATGCAGCCACCAGAACAATCTCAGCATGCCAGGGGGGTCTGGATCAGCCATGACCGGAAATGAATGGGAATCAGCAGCTGCAACATTTGATTGCATCTGCAACTACAGTGCACTAAAAAAAAATCCCCAGAAAGTGAAAAACTCTAAAGATAAAATTAGCTAATGCTGGGGACTCCAGCAATAAGCCTGACTTGGTTCAGAGTAACAAATATCTCTTTGGTGTGAGTATCCAAAGTGTACGAGTTGACTGCTGTGTTAAGCTCACCACTTGCTTATGGCCGATCTTCTTGGAAGAGGACCGCTGATGGCTTTTCTCAGATAAGTCAGGCAAAATTTAAAAAAATCATCCTAGAGGTTTCATTTTCAAACTTGCATGAGTTCTTCTTACTTTTGAGACATCATTCCTTGTGTCTAAATATAGGGAAATGTGTTGCAATGTCAAAAACCTTCTGCTGAAAATTTTTCTGTGACTCATACTGGGTGCTGTTTAGGTTACAACATTTGTCGCAAGAGCCTGCTACATAGAGAAATGGGAGGAAGAATTCCTTAAATCAGTTCAAAGTTCTAAACTTTGTGGAACATCAGCTAGCACATTGCTGTGTGTTAGGTGTCAGCTGTGGGAGGCATCATTCCCTACTCACAGGGCAGTGAACACTTATGGTAGGTACGCTGGTGGTAGTTGTCTGACTAGACACATACCAAGAGCAAGCAAGAGGAAGGTGGAGGGAGAGAATGGACTGCCTCAGAAATTAGAACTTTCCTTTAACATTTTGAAGCACTCCGTGAGTTCAAAGCCCCCAGGAAAGTGGAAGGAAGAAGAAGGAGCAATATCATGCTTCCTTTTTTTGTGTGTGGTTTTTTTTTTTTAATTCTTGAAAGGTGCTATCCAGGTAGACTCACCACTAGCAACTTTTTCATTAGAAGAATTGCATTTTTGCATGCAATCTGCTTGCACACAGTGAAACCATTTGTTCCAAGGAGCAAGCTCATGCACATGTGGTCCAAGGAGAAGAATTTTTTTTAGAAGAGGACACATAGCAGACCAGGGTAGTCACGGGAATTAGGACACAGTTCAGAGGGGAAGTTTTGGCATTGCCCATAGCTGAGTGACAATGCAGCAAGTGGGAAGAGCACAGGAAGGTCACGGAGTGGTCAGTTTTCTAAAGAGGGACATGCCAGAAGCACAGACCCAAGCAGGACATACTGACTGCACCCTTAAAAGGTCTTTACTGCAAGAATTCTTAGTGGGGGGTAAGAAATTTCTTGCCTTGCCTTACTGGAAGAGGTGGGAAGCAAGGACGTTTGTGGGAGTAAAATGCACTGCCTTGATCTGACCATTCTGTAACGTCACTCGTGGGTCCTGTCTAATCCTTCTCTCTGGCAATGTTGTTGTCCATCTGTGTTTATCTCTTCTCTGAGTGTCCCATTGGCCTTTAAATTTGTGGATGTGCTCCAGATTCAGTGATGAATTTGTACTTTGTGATATTTATATCTCCGCCCTTCCTTGATTGTTGCACAAGATTTCATGCTGGAATTTATAACCCCAGGTTTTTAAAGAGGTCTCATTGATTTAGGGAGAAAAAAGAGCATTTTCTTCCTAGAAAAATGTAGAGAAGAGTAAAGGTAAGGAGGAGGCAGTTAATTTTTAACTGATTCCTAGGGAGTTTGAACCTCAGCAGATTGTGAGATCTGTGAATTATGGTGGGATGAAAAAATGTCCCCGAGAAAATAAGTTGTTGCAATTGGCAAAAGAAGTGGGGAACAAAACCCAAAGGAACATGAGCCTGAATGGGGGAAAGCAAAGCTTTGGCCCATGCCTAGCAAACAAAAATGCTGCAGTTGGTTTGCTGATTGTGTAGTAGTTAGGAGAAAGGAGAGAAAAGGAGAGGAGAGGAGAACGGAGAGGAGAGGAGAGGAGAATGGAGAGGAAAGGAGAATGGAGAGGAGAGGAGAGGAGAATGGAGACTGTGTTTTCCAGATGAGGTATGTCACATATCTGTCCTCTGACCCCAGCTACCCTGGCAGGGAACAAGCAGTCCCAAGCAATCTGTGCTACTGCCAGCTGTGACTGCCTCCTGGCCCTTGGCAGCTTCCCCAGAGATAAAGGTTTAGTGGGGCTGCTCAAAAGGACTACATCTCCCTTCTCTTTGCAGCTCCCACTGCACCCTCTGTGCTCCTGGTCCTTCACTGGTGGCCAGCACCCCTGCAGTAGCAGCTGCACATCCTTTCCCCCATCATCCACCCCAGGGCTGCCTTCCCTGCTCTTCGCCCTGGGTGGTCAGGGGAATGTGCTTTCTCTCCCAGAGGACCAGAGGGATCATGGTGGAATACTGAACAGAAGAACTTGTCCTGGCATTCCTGCTGAGCGTAATGTCAGTGGATACTTCTTAAAAACCATGCCAGGAAGTCCAAATATACTGGGAACAGGATGAGGGAAGGCTGACTACATCTCTATTAGGAGGTAATGTGGCCCAGGAGCAGCAGATCTGCAGTGTGAGAGCCTTGATGCCGAGGACCTGATGGGTCTCACTGAAGATATCTGGCCTTGTCATGGCTGATAGCAGAAGATTGTGTGTTCAAAAGTAGATGAAATGTAATAAATGATGATTTTTATATGCCTGCAAAAATGCATTTACTGTGTTAGATATTTATTATAATGATTTTAGTAGACCAGAAATATATGCCTACTGAAACTGTTTGTAATATATCCTTGTAACTCTCCAAAACTTTATTTTGAGGTTTGCTTTTACATTAATCGTTTCTTGCACTGAAGATAGATTTAAAAGATCAAACTGTGACTAACAGTTACAAACTTCCAACTGAATGTTTTTATTCTTAGCCTGCCACAGATCTCTATTTTCAGTCAGCTGGAATAGTGGCAGGGTTATTAGCACCAATAATTTCTGGTATTTGTGATGCATTTTCAGAATCTTAACCAAGAGGAAGTATTCCCAAATATTTTACTTAATCTATTCAAAACAATTTCCAGATTAGACATCAAGAAAACATTTTTTACAATGAGGGTGGTGGAACACTGGAACAGGTTGCCCAGAGAGGTGGTGGATGCCCCATCCCTGAGATGTTCAAGGCCAAGTTGGATGAGGCTCTGAGCAACCTGATCTAGTTGGGGATGTCCCTGCTCCTTGCAGGGGGGTTGGCCTAGTTGACCTTTAAAGGTTCCTTCCAACCCAAACTATTCTGTGATTCTATGATTCTATTTAGTGAGGATGATCTTTTATTCTTAACTGTTGATACATGTTAGCTTATCAAGGCCTAGAAGATCACCAGCAGCTTTGGTTTTTTGGTTATAGCAGAATATTACAGAATTCAGACTGATAAACAGAAACTGTTATGAGTGGTTTTTTAACAGGATTGAGCAACGATTGGCATCCCTAAACGGACTAAGCACACTCATCTGTTAATGACATTAATAAAGTTTAGACTTAGCTATCAGTATGTTTGAGGATCAGATCTTGTACCGCTCTGCTTTAGTTTCCTTGAAGTTAATTGCACTTGCATTAAACACCGGGGTTTAATGCATTTGACTGCATCCTAGGAATGTTATAGGAATAAATCTGGGACTCAAAACACCTGAATGCTTTTCTGGGAACAATGAGTGACCAGAAGCAAAACAAGCAGCTGCACATGGCGTCAACTTTTCTATACAAGAGTGCCCAGTGACTACTCACCTTTGTGCAGTACATGGTGCTTTACAGATGGTAAACACTCTGCAAGAAAGAAATTTCTATTGTCCCTATGAAGGCAGAAAGACAAAAATGGCTACGTAAGTGAGAATTAAAGACATTGAATCAGTATATCCAGAATTTCCAATAATTTAGATCTCCATCATTAAACATATAATTTAGTCAGATCTGATTCTTAGATCCAGCTGGATCAGACTGTATTTCCTCTATAAAGCTCCACATTAATATAAACTTTGGTATAATCATACCATTTCTGAACATTTGAGGGTCTGACCCAGTGAATAAAGAAGGCAGTTGAAAACTCCCATTGAATCCTAAGAAATCTTGAACAGATGGTATGATTTGCAGTGGGAAAAGGATGACTAATTGACATACATGTCAGGTAATCTGCTGCTTACTAGAAAAATAACATAATTAAAGGAGGAAAAAGCGTGGGAGAGCACGAGTGTGAACATGTGAACATGAGTCTGCACTTGATATCAGAGTGTTTGTAGCTTGCCTGTCATTTTTTATATGATTTCTTAAGTGGAATAATTATACTTAGTGAATGGGGTAGAATGAAAACATGATGCAAAATGCAACAAGCAAATATCCTAGCATATGTAAAAACTGCTTTTGCTAGATCTGTTGTTTTGCTCTCAGTATGGCAAGGTGTTAGAGGATGTAGCTGTCACTAGCAAAATATTTTCTGATAAAATGGATTGTTTTTCCTCTGAACACTGTGTATTCCAATGCCACTAAAATTCCTTCTCACTCACTTTTGGCTGTAAGAATTCAATAGTTATTTAAGCTTTTTTCATGTAGATATTTTGTAGTGCTGGAACTTCTGCAATTCACTCATTTCAGCTGTAAGGACACAACGTGATTGTCCTGTACTCTTTTCTGTGGCTTGTTGCAGGTGCACAGCATTTCTCCAGTAATTTGTAAGTGAGGGCATATTTATTTCAAAGCAAGATTAAGTTATTCAGGGAACTCCAGTAAAAATGTTAGTGGCTGGGTCAAAACCACTTGAAAAGATACATGGATATGAGTAGGTACCTTTTCTGCAACCACAACTTCAAGAACAATTTTGACATAACTGATGCCATGTGGTAACATTTACTACAGGCAGAAGGTACTGGAGGCATCCTACTATTTCAGGGAACAACATCCTTGCACTGATTCATCAGATTGTTGCTTTCATTTAAATGTGCAGCCGACTCTTTGCAATAACTGCATTTCTGCAAAGTGTTGTGCTGGGAATGGCAGAAGTGAAAAACCCAGCAAAACTTGAGAAGGAGCCAGGCTGTTTGAAGAGTGGGGTTTAATGTTGAAATAATTTTCTATGCTTGCCATTCCTTCCTGCTTTAAGGGAAATACAAAATACTAGCAATAAAATGGGAAGAATCAGCAACAGCACACAGGCGCGTGCCAGCAACATGGTTAATTGTCATCTATACATCAAATGCTTAAAATACCAGAAGAGACAATGCAGAAAACAATGCAGAGGTCTCACTGCTAATCTGGACTGGGGCTTCTTCACAGTTCATTGGCACTGAAAGGAGCACCACAAATGCTGAGGAAAACGTTGTCCACTAGAATCACTGCTTCTGTTTTACAGCCCAGGGTTTCTGGGTTGCAAAACAGGCACAAAAACCCTACCAGCAATTCAAATCATTTAGAAGTTATTACAACATCCGTACCAAAAATAATATGGGCTGGTCTGCTTGGAATTTAGTTGAGTGAAATAGAGTTTTAGTTCCAAAAGCACAGATTTTTAACAGTAGTTTCACAACTCTTTCATGAGGCAGGTCCCCCCTACAAAGCAGGGGACAGACCTCTGGGCACCCTCTGAACAGTCTGATATGTCTCCACAGCACAACAAGGGGACACAGGAAGGTACTGGCTCATGTCTCAGCTGCAATGTAGATGGCTTTATGTGGGGCTGCACCCTTTTTTGAAGCAAGGCCAGTTAGTAATTATATAGCATTCAGCTCTGGAAATAGGTAGCTCAGGGCTCTTTGCCTTGATACTCCCTTGCTGGGTGTGGACATGCCTTAGATCACAGCACAGGGCTGAAGAGGCGCTGACTCCTGTGTTGTTTTTTTTAAAGTTACCTTTGAAACCATGAGGGGGGAGTGTGTGTGCATTCTTCAGTTTATTTAGTTTTCCATTGAAATATATTGCTGGAGGTCCTTCAGCTCATCACATGCCATCCTTGTCCAACACATGAGTCATCGAGGCTTCCTGTCTAGGAAGCAGATGGAGCTCTTCTGATTTAAAGGCGTCCTGATGTGGCAGGTAGGCACACAGGCAGGTTAGCCACCACAACAGTGGCTCCAAGGAGGAGCAAGGCCACCCGGGCAGGAGAGGAGGAACAAGACATTTTCCTCCCAGTGCACTCTTTTCAAAGTTAGAGAAGGAACCAGCTCATTGCACTACAAACCAAACCACCTTTGTATAAACAGAATCATAGAATGGTTGGGGTTGGAAGGGACCTTCAAAGGTCATCTAGTCCAGCTCCCTTGCAAGGAGCAGGGACATCCCCAACCAGATCAGGTTGCTCAGAGCCTCATCCAACCTGGCCTTGAATGTTTCCAGGGATGGGAACATGATCCAACTTCAACTTCTGCTCTGGGCCTCCGCACTCCTTCCTTCCCTGTATTTGTTTCCCCATTTTTATTTTCATTTTTTTCCCCGCTTCCCCTTGCCAGCTGCACACCCACCCCAAGCCGGAGGCCTGCAGCTGGCTGATAGCAGCAGTGCTCAGCCCCAGTGCTGTCATGAGCTGTGCTGCGGGGCTGGGGAGGGTCCTGCCTCAGCCCCAAAAAGGCTGGGCTGTCGGCTCAGTCCTTGACATCTGTTCCTTTCCCAAAGGAACAGTTCTGGGAGTGGACTTTGGAAGTCAGCTCCCCTGTTACCGCTTGCACTTTTGCACAGTGCTCCCACACATGCAAGCTGAGGTATCCGATTATTTTAAGTGCACTCACACATGGAGTTCCTACATTGTCTTTTCTGCTATGAACTTTTGGTCCAAGGGAATAATCTGTGAAAAATTGCACTCAGCTTTCTACCAGTGGAGCTGAAATAGAGACTCGTTGTATAATTTACTTAATGGTGCTATATTTTCCACCACTGTATTTTGCTTGCATTAGTAAAATGATAAAATGATCTTGATTCTAGTGTCAATTACTGCTGACACAACACTGGCTTTGCTCCACTGATATTAATTATTTACTCTCATGCTGATTGTTTTGGGATTCTCTTCAGTCATCAGATTTTGACACTGAATCTTTGCTTGTTTCTACATAGTTTACTACTGAGGGTTCTTCATTAGCTGCCTTTGAAATTCCCATTTCTATTGTTGAATCTGTTTGGATGGGAGTTTCCTCCTTCCCAGCCAGGCTTCTCCCTTGGCTCAGTGATGCTGGGAACTCCTAATCCGGTGTCTCTGACATCATGGTCCATTGCCATGGCAATATCTGAGAGCCGTGCAGTCAATGGCGTGGTTTTTATGCAGAAGCTATATAGGAGAAAGGATGAAATCAGAGGGAGCACCAATATTCATATGACATGCACACATACAAATGTAAGCAAAAAAAGAACCAGGGAAGAATGCAAAAGCTGTAAATCCAGAATTTATTTGGCTTTTGTGTTTAAGGCGTGGGCTTGAAGCAGAGGGAAATTCCTCTTGTGTGTTTACTAAATTCCTAGCTCTTGGTCTTGTGCTGGACCTGGGTAGCACGACTTCACCCAGTCAGCACACTGCCAGTGCCTTCTCTGCATGGATATTAAGTTGGTGGTTGGTTTGGTTTGAGGTTGTTGTTGTTCATGACATTTCCATGCTTTTCCCAAATTTGGATAGTTGAAGGAGGCAACAGAAAGGGCTCAGATTTATCCATTCCTTTTCTTTCCCTCCTAGATGTTCTGCAGCTTAAATTTTCTAGCAAACAGAAGAAATCCCTAGCCCCTGGAAGGATTCATTCAAATTATATTGCACTTTACCTTTCTTTCAGCAACACTTAGGATCCCACTGGACTGAAAATATGCAATAATGTACTATGATGTTTTGGATAATTTCTTTCTTCCTGTACTTAGTTTCCACCTTTGAAGCTCTCTACTTGTCAGCTAAGGAAAAATGCTTGTGCTGAAACCTGCGCTGCTAGAATGGAATTTCCTTTGTTAAACTGCACTGACTTAGTTGACTGTGCATAAATGAAACCTATTGCAATTTAGTCACATCTCATCCATAGTTAATTTACAGAAAGAAAAAAAAAGTCTTTAGTCATATGTCGTTTGGAAGTAGATTTTGACAATGAAGCTGATGATATATTCCAATTTCCTCGTTCACAATACAAGCAAATGTGCAATATTTGAAGAAATTTTACATTATTGTTGCCCTTGTGAAGAAGTCTTTCCCTGTGGGAACCAATGGAAAGGGGCAAGAATACACACCCTGTACTTTTAACTCTCTTATCGTGACCAGTGGGTTCTTATTTGGCGCTGGCCCAAATGGGCTCAAACTCCTGAAAATGAGGGGTTGGAGTAAATGGCTTGATGAAAGCCAGTTACCTGGACCTGGTAAAACTCATTTTTCCTTTAACAGGAAGGTAATTTGCAAAATCTGCTTTCATTTGGTAGAGCAGCCTACTCTGCTGTGTGGATTAAGTGCACAACTTCTTTGATGAAAACATTTTGTTTGAGCTGGTGAATGACTCTCTGCTTTGCCAATTTATGACACTATTTCCCTCTGGGCATCCCTTTTGGCTTATCTGTTACTGTCAAGATATGTGAACTGAATCATCTGGTAGTACTTGAGCTGCACATCTCACCCCAATAAATGGCTGATGGTCAAGCTGACTCAGCTGCTGCTCTATGTTATACCCCTAAGCTTGTTACATTTACTTAATTAATTCATTCCTGCTTTCAGACGTTGGAAGCTGATAAGGGAAGGTTGCCCTTAGCTCAGTTCCTATTTCTTAACTTAAACATTTGATTAAATGTAATAATAAAATTACATTAGTCCTTTGAACTCATATCTACCCATGATTCAAAGGATTAGAAGAAGTTAATCCAATCTTTCAAGGAGGTTTTTGAAGTTTCGAGAGTATCTTTCTTCTCAGGGGCACACTTTGTTGTGTTAGCTCACTTTCTTCGTCATTTTCTGAAAGTCACCTTAGCTTTGCAAGGCTTGAGAGAACTGCTGCAGCCACTTCATCTGCCTGCTGTCTGCCTTGGGCCCTTGAGCTGAGCTTGCCCATGGGTTCCCACACTGGAGGGGCTCATTCTGCCTTTCTTCTTAACAAGCCTTCCAACAAAGCCCCTGCAAAATAGACGTGCTGTGGAAGACTAATATAACATAGGCTTCTTCCTCGAGTCCTCTTTCACTTCAGTGGAGTGACAACCATCAATAAAGCCCCATATCTCCATCTAGTTCATGGATGCCATGGAGGTTGTATTTTGTTGGCTAAGCACAAAAGGTTGAATATCCCTAAATTCCTCAGATGCCTGATGAATTACCACAGACAATTAACAAAAGAGAAACCTTTCCCTCCTCCCTCCAAAAGTAACTTCAAACCCTGCACCTGGTCATAATCTTTTCTACTTGAACTAATTGCTGTTTGCAGTGGCATATGGAACAAGGCTCCTTTGCCTAATAGTGGTATTTCAGACTACAAAGACATTTCATAATATTGCTTGTTCATTTTGGAGACTGCCTATAGTTTATAATGATTTTCCTTTGCGGGAACTGTGGTTCTCAAATATCCAAAAAAAAAAAAAAAAAAAAAAGGAAAACAAAAAGCAAACAACTCTGAGAATGCAATGGAATTTTCATATTTAAAGCTTCTGGAGAGAAGGAGTAGAGAACATTGGATTTTGCTCATATTTTTGAATAATTCATATGTACTTACACAGAAATCTAAAGGAGTTTCTAGTCTATGTAGGCACTGTGTAAAAGAGGAAGCTTTATGTATTTTTAAGTAGACTTGTCAAATTTAATTTCCTTTTGATACACAAGATACATGCTGTGGTTAATATTTTACCGGTAAGCTTTTAGAAGATAGTCAATTTCTGAGAAGGCCACAAGGCATCAGTGTGATCAGCTGCTCAGAAGCCTGGTGTAGCGTAAGTTGTGAGTCTGGAAAATTCTGCAAAAGAGGAAATTATTCTTTCCAAATATGTTAGTACAGTGGCTCCTGGTGTTTATCTTTCAGAAAAGCATTCAATCTTAACATGAAGATGCCAGGTAACAATGAATTAATCATTATAATACCCTACAAAGTGCAATTTGTGGCCGTTGTAAAGTAGAAACTGTCATGCTTTCCTTACCCTAATATCCACTTATTTTTTTTAAAGGAACAGATTTCTCTCCTTTTTCATCAACAGCCTTGTTGGGACATAGCCAAGCAGGTCCAAGTACCTCCAGAGGGTGTTTGGCCCTGCACCCCTCGTCTCCTGGATAGAGGCTCTAATCTGCCTTAGAGCTGGAGCCACCACAACGATTTTGTGCATACATGCCAGCGTGGAACATAAAAGTTCCATTTTGTGTGGAGTAATTCAGGTTTTAATGGAGTAAGGGCAACCTCTCCTCCTCTCTTATGTGATTTTGGTGTTTTTTCAGGCATTGGCTTGGGTGTGGGAGTGGAAACCCCACCTCTCCTTGTCCATTTCAGCTATAAAACCATGGAGATATAGAGCCATTCTCTCCTCCTGTGCTTAACAAGTGTTGAGATAGTTAAGTAAAATAAGAGAGGTCCAAGAGGAGGAGTTGGGAGACCCTCACATAAAATGATTGCATGATGGGAGTGTTCAACCAGGGAGCTGGGTAACATGCACTCAAATGTTCCCAGGTAGATACTGGAACTGTACCTCTTTCCTAGACAAAAGGAGATTAATTGTCTTCTGGGTTTATGGCTATAAAGCAAGCAGGCCTTTCAACTATCTTTTGAAAGACATAAAACCAACTTTGGTTTAAAGACATAAAACCAGCTTTGGTTTGTGAAATCAAGGAATGACAACTCTGGCTTCAGTGGAAGAGTGTGTTTCAGTTAGGAGCTGGGCAAACACAAGCAGTGGAGATTGCTTGCCAGCTCTTCGTTCCTCACAGGTAAGTGGGGCTAGCACCATATTACTGCAGTTTCTATAAATCCCACTATAGGAGCAGAACTATGAGGGCATATGTTGGAGCCACTGATGGTGGTTTCTTCAGTGCAAAGACATTTAATTTTCCTCTGTACATGTGTCTGTCTACCCTGGTGAGAAAATGTCAGTTTGTGAGATGCAACCACACATACATTGATCAAACAAATTGCCAGTGACCAAAAGGTGAAACCTGGCTTGGTTTCAGCCACGCTGCTGAGCCATCTGGGATTACAGCGAGGGTAGGCACACAGACAATCCTGCTTTTCATCCTGAGTGCATGCCTCTCTCGTATGGAGCACTGGACACCCATCTCATGGCACCCCACCAGAATGTCGTCTTCTCTTTACTGAACTCTACATCTCTTATCTAGCTCAAGTAATTTTAGACTGGCCAACTATCTAAGGCCTTTTTATACTGAGATAAGAAGGGAGAAAAGGGCAGAAATCTTATCCCTCCATCTTTGCTCTGGATTGCCTCAAAGGCAGGATGTCTATCCCCTCTCCACATTGGAACAATCTAAGTTTAAAAGGCTGATGTATCCCTTGCTGAGCGACTGGTGTCAAGGCTGACATTACGTACAGTACAGAGATTATCTTGATGCTTCCTATTGACTAATATGCCTTTTTGATGTAAAACAGATTAGTCTGATTTCATTTCCCACCTTCATTACAAAGGCTGTCCAACTAGGATAACAGTACTCCTGCATGGCAGCTAAAATCCGTGCTGTAGTAATTACATGCAGCAGTGGCTGGATTGAATTTGCAATTCCTATGATTCACCTGTAACAATGATCTTTGCCAGCATTTTATTTTTTTGGTAGATAGATAATTCGAAGCATTACCTAGCACATTTGACCTGCAGAAAAAGAATACTTGTTATCATTAAGTTACTATCAAAAGGAGAGGGCTGTTGGTATAAAGATTATAGATATATCTTTGTGGACTGGGGCTTAATATAAAAAACCTCACGGAATTCCTCATTTGTTCCATCCCTGGTCATGCAAAGCGCTAAGCAAAACCGTATCTTGAGGAAATTGCTCTGCACAGGCGAAGAGGAAAGACAATTTAGAAAGCCTTGGCATGCAGCTCAGTTCAGTGTCATTGACTGAAAGGGAATGGAATAGATTTAGTGGGGCTAAAGAAGAAGCAGCAGAAGAGTTCTGGCAAGGCCCCAGTTTGCAAAGAGATGGGGAATTAACATGGTTTAGGGGTGGGGTTTTTTTAATCGACTTTTAAAATTCCATTTGAATATTCCTACTTGGGTGCTTGTTTTGTTCGATGCCCAACGGATCAAAAGGAAAGGTTATTACTGACTTCACTGGGCCTTTAATGAGGCGTGTAACTGTTGGATATCTTTGATGGCTTCCTTTACTACCTACAAACCATAGTTACTAATGGCAACTTCTTTTGCTTTCTTTGGGGTCCATGGTTTGTAAATATAAATACGATGATTCAAATAGGTTTGTATATAATGGTGTGCCCAGAGGCCCAAAAGCTAACCAGAAAAAGGGAGTCACTGTGCCACAAACCTGTTTTCTGTGTGATTTATGCATCATGCGGCAGCTGTGGAAAGCTAAGAATATGTTAGAAACTCTGGTTTGATAAAGTATTTGTATGAAGAATAGTTGTTACAGTGTTTGTAGAAGATTATCATGGCTTAAAAACACTGTGGCAGCCCAAGAAGTGGCTTTGAGTGCAAACATGAGAGTACCCCTGGTTATGACACCAATGTCTGTGCACAGGGAACAAGGCCAAAATAGCATTCAGAACAGCCATTTGAAGAGCAACAGGTTAGAAATAAGATCAGATTAGAGATATGGAGGAAATAAACACAGAACAAAGAGAGAAAATGGGAGAATTCAGATGAGATATCCAGCAAAATAAACTATTATAGCAGGATGTCATTTTTTGGTCTAGGGGTTATCTGACATGACTACAACTGTTATGCACTGTGGTTGCAGGCATACGACTTTCTGCAGACTATGAAAAGCACTGTTTTCATGTTTCTTTCTTAACCTTTTTCACTGAAAAAGCATTGTTTTCTGTTTAAAAAAAAAGTATGAGTAAGGACAGCAGTTTTATGTTGGAAATTTCATCTTGTGTCACCCAGTAGCTACATGCATCCTGTCCATGGATCTTGGCTGTGCCAGAAAGAAATAAGTAACAAAAGTACACAGCAGACACTGTGCAGCCAGACACTCAAAGCTCCTTGATCTCTATAGCATCCACAGATGTGCTGGCCTTGTCTTTCTTTCCAGCTCAGCAGCATTTCAAAATCACATGTTTCTGTCTGGTCAGATCCCTTTGAGATACCAGTTTGGAATTCCTTTTAAATATCTCATTTAACATTAAGCTCCATACAAAGACAAAAGATGTTGCTTCTTGAAGGAAACAGGTTTTCCCCAGGGGATTATATGACTGCTGTTATTACCTTTCCTCCTACACCTCTTTCCCAACATCATATTTCTTGCAATGTTTTAAGAGGCCTGAAATGCTAGTTTCCACTTTGACATATTTGGAAAAAAAATTGATGCTATAAATCTTTGTTCATGAATAATGAGATCATGAAACTTAGAGGGCCATTCATATCAAAATGTCAGATAAGATCAAGGAGGTCTGGGAGAGCTGATTTTGGAACGTTTTTCTTCCTCTTTTTTTACAAGGCTAAAACCAACAGAAGTTAAAATTTGACACAAAGTCTGAGGACTTGATCTAAGGCATCAAATGGTAGTAAAAAAAAAAAAAATCTTTACTCTCACTAGCAAAGATCTGATATATATAAATTGGGTGAAATCAACAGACAATTGAAACCAAACCTGTGTTGCACATAGTTTCCTCTGGGTTTTTGTGACTGAACTAGCATCACAGCTGAGTTCAGAAGTGCAAAAGCTTGGAAAACTGCTAATATCTGCCCTCACAGTTTCTTTTTAAAAGATATCATGTCAGCCTCACAATCTTCTGTAGCATCTTTATGAAAGAATTGTTGATGGGATTTGGAAAGAAGTACCTGGCAAAGTATTACTGCAGAATAATCCCATTACCCTCTCTAAGAAAAAGAGAACTGTATGTTCCACCAGAAAGTTTGTGTTCTTTACTGCACATGCTTAGCAGGATTCTTTTAATTTTCACTGTCCTCATAGCGCCTACAAAGCACCAGACCTTACCTCAGACATACTCAAAGACCTCCTGCAGCCACTTTCCTGAACACAAAAATCCATATTTCAACATATTTTTCAGCATGATGCTTTGCTTATGCCAGGTAAGTGTTGCAAACCTGTTGGCGTATGGCTGGTGAGAGATGGAATGGCCTTTGCCACCAGAACAGGGCTGTGTTCTCAAAAGGAAATGTCATTCTATTAAGTAGTTGATTCTCAGTGCCCTTTTAACAGATTTAATGGGGATTGAACACCACACCTCTTCTGGTAGAAAGATAAATGGGCCAACAGCTGTTGGCTAACATCATAGCTACAGTTCATGTGGGAGTGAGCGTACACGAGTAAGGAAGACGTTTACAAATACCATTTGTAGAAGTTGTTACATGGGAAAAAACTTTTTCTTCTTAGTCCTAGACTGGTCTTTGTTGCTTCCGTTCCCTCCTTCCTCTCAACAAGGAGTTTTATGGCACTTCAAACACAGATGGCACATGTGTGTGTCCATTTGGTTTCAACAGTTGCATATCATTTTATGTAAATTAGTAATGCTTTGAGTCAGATTGTATAATTATAGAATTGGAGCTTTTTACTCCAAAATAGTTATTCCTGAAAAAGCTGTTGCTAACCAATAATCGGACACTTCATTTTTTCAAATGATGGAAGCTGAGAACTGCCATAAATCAAAGGCACCAGCTTTTATCTGAAAACGCCTCTACTCTGAAAAGCCTTGATACTTTATTCCAAATGTAGGCTTGTCACCATAGAGATAAGATGAATTCAAGGATTTAAGACTTGCCAGAAAATATTATGTACTGTGTTTAAGATAAAGCTTTACTTGCTTAAAATAGCAGTGGAAGCTGAAACTATAAACCAGCATCTAACAAAGAAAGACTGGCAAAAGCGAAGAAAGGATTTGCATTCTTTAAATAAAAGCTATCTGTTTTTAACTAAGAAGAGTGTAAGTACTGAAGCTATGTTTGCCCTCAGACCTCTTTAACAGCTATCGTTACTGTGTATTTTAGTGACTAAGTCACATAAATATTCAATTCCATGGGACCTGATGAGATCCATCCAGGGGTCCTGAGGGAACTGGCGGATGAAGTTGCCAGGCCACTGGCCATTGTATTTGAGAAGTCGTGGCGGTCTGGTGAGGTCCCTGATGACTGAAAGAGAGGGAACATAACTCCCATTTTTAAAAAGGGCAACAAGGAGGACCCGGGCAACTACAGGCCGGTCAGCCTCACCTCTGTGCCTGGCAAGGTCATGGAGCAGATTCTGCTGGAAACCATGCTAAGACACATGGAGAGCAAGGAGGTGGTTGGTGACAGCCATCATGGCTTCACCAAGGGCAGATCATGCCTGACCAATTTGGTGGCCTTCTATGACGGGGTGACGGCATCGGTGGACAAGGGACGAGCAACAGATATCATCTACCTGGATTTGTGCAAAGCTTTTGACACTGTCCCACATGACATCCTTCTTTCTAAACTAGAGAGACATGGGTTTGATGGATGGACCACTTGGTGGATAAGGAATTGGCTGGATGGCCGCACTCAGAGAGTGGTGGTCAACGGCTCGATGTCCAAGTGGAGACTGGTCACGAGTGACATCCATCAGGGGTCCGTGTTGGGCCCAGCCCTGTTCAACAACATCTTTGTTGGCGACATGGATAGTGGGATAGAGCGCACCCTCAGCAAGTTCACCGATGACACCAAGCTGTGTGGTGCTGTTGACACACTGTAAGGGAGGGATGCCATCCAGAGGGACCTTGACAGGCTGAAGAGGTGGGCCCGTGCCAACCTCATGAAGTTCAACCAGGCCAAGTGCAAGGTCCTGCACCTGGGTCATGGCAATCCCAGGCACAAATATAGGCTAGGCAGAGAACGGATCGAGAGAAGCCCTGAGAAGGAGGACTTGGGAGTGCTGGTGCACAAGAAGCTTAACATGAGCCAGCAATGTGCCCTTGTGGCCCAGAGGGCCAACTACATCCTGGGCTGCATGAAGAGAAGCATCGAGGGAGGTGATTCTCCCCCTCTACTCTGCCCTGGTGAGACCCCACCTGGAGTACTGTGTCCAGTTCTGGAGCCCCCAACATAAGAAGGACATGGACCAGTTGGAGAAGGTCCAGAGGAGGGTCATGAACATGATAAGAGGGCTGGAGCACCTTTCCTGTGAGGACAGGCTGAGAGAGTTGGGGCTGTTCAGCCTGAGAAGAGGAGGCTCCGGGGAGACCTAATAGCGGTCTTCCAGTACCTCAAGGGGACCTACAAGAAAGATGGGGAAAGGCTGTTCAGTAGGGACTGTTGTGATAGGACGAGGGGTTTTAAAATAGAGGGAGGTAGATTTAGATTGGATATTAGGAAAAATTTTTTTACAATGAGGGTTGTAGAACACTGGAACAGGTTTCCCAGAGAGGTGGTGGATGCCCCATCCCTGGAAACATTCAAGGCCAGGCTGGATGAGGTTCTGAGCAACCTGATCTAGTCGGGGATATCCCTGCTCCTTGCAAGGGGGTTGGACTAGATAACCTTTGAAGGTCCCTTCCAACTCTAACCATTCTATGATTCTATGAATTTTCTGGGCACATCGTTCTCCCATTTTCTCCACCTTCAAAAATAGATGTTCTTCTTTGTTTTATTTTAGTTTATCCCTTAACTTCCTGAAGTATATCTGGCCTTTTTTTGCAGGACCACAAGACACCATATCAGTTCTTTTTGATGATATATAAGGTGTCCTTTGATATGTTTTTTGGGGTCTAACCGTCCCTCTGCTCCTAAAAATTATTTTACTGCACCCAAATTTGGTCTAAATATCCCCAAACACAGATGCACCACACATCCTCTGAACAGACATTTGAACAATATCCTATTACCCATGCTCTCTTCTCTTACCCATGAAAGAACAGTTAGAGTTTTCAGATGTGCCTTGGGAACGGAGACACTGCTGTAACCGTGTCTCATGTTATTGAAGCCTATTCATGGCTAAGACATTTTTGAAAATGAGCTTTCCTTTGAAAATGATGCTTTCAAGTCATTTCAGCGCTCTGGAAAATGTTACACCATATTGTCATGAGGCATGCTCCCCTCAAGGTTGAGAAGAAGCTTTAATGTAAAGTTCTCAAGGAGAATCTGGGAGAGATGGAGACAGCAGGATCCGTCCACTGCAAAGAACATCTGGTACCCCACAAAAAGCCACTGTGTTCAGTGTCTCCCCACTCTCCTCATGGCAGTGGGGATTGCTGCAGGGTGAGCTGCCCTTGCAGGCACTGGCTGTGGCCAGGCCAGTTACTGCTGAGGGATGCGATCACCTCAGAGTTGCCTATGTGCAGAAGATTGCTAGGGCATCCTAGGAGCAGTCCCTGCTGTCCCGGGCTCCAACACAGTATTTGGCTAGATAGGTGGGTGTTGTCCATCATCCCCAGCACCAATTGCTTGTCCAGGGGTATGGAGGAGGGCCACAAAGTGACCAGGCACACGAAGAGGCAAGTGTGCTGAAAGCTTTGGGGCTTCTGGGCTCACAGAACTTGCTTACTTGGTGTTATTATTGCAATTTAATAGTACTGAAATTGATAACAAAAATAACAAAATTATTTTTAGTAGTCACCCATGCAGTGTCATAGATAGTATAATACAGAACAGAAAATATCATGAAGTCCCCAAACCAAAACTAGGGGCTGTCTTTTATTCACATTTTAAAGCCATTTTAAAACCTTTGGTAAGCTCAGCAGCAATGCAAATATTCCAAGTGGTGCAATATGTGTTTAGGAGAGGGGAGAAAGGGCTTAGAATTCATTTAAATTGAAAAACAGCAGTCATGCATTTCTCTAAATGATTGTTTTCAGTACCGTAAGCCACATCCTTTCAAATTTCCTCTGCTTGGCCACATCATTGGAATGAAATGTCATAGCTGGTTAAGTCACTTTGACATCATCCTGATGATGTGTCAAGCACAGGAAATTTGAAAGGACAGGGCTCAGTAAGGTCTTACCCTAACTTGCCTTCTTTCGACAATTCCTCCCTCCTGCCCCACACCCTCCCTGCTCCTTTTTTTCAGCTTCAATGTTTCTGAGCTTGGTTAACTCTTAAAATTCCTATAATGCATATAATACTGACAAAAGTGTGGAGATAGCACTCTGCAGGTCTCCCACCTTTCTTTTTCAAAGCCAGCATTTTCAAAGTGTCCGAATAATTACGATGATGGGTCATAAGTGGAATCAGTTATATTGAAATTGTCAGAGAAAAACCATGCAAGTGAACCTCAGCTGGCAAGACATGTGTGACTTCAGCTTCAGTGCGTAGGAGTGGAAGAGGTCCTGCAGGCTGTGAGCCCTCTAGCTGGCTACATCAGGCAACTGGTGGAAGTAGAGTCCATTGCATAAACTGATTAATAACGAGCTAGTGAGGTTTTTTTTCCCTTCAAATACTACTACTGGGAAGCTGTTCCAAAAACTTACTTAGTAGGAAGTAGTGTACACAGCTCTTGTGCCAGAGCTGTCCTTCAGCTTAAATAGTTCTTTCTCTCTTATCTCTTTTCTCCACTCCAAATGTACTTAGAGAAAACAATCCTACCCCTTCTCAAACTTCACCTTCCTGACCTAAGCAAGCCCTGTTGTATTTTCTCAGGAAGTAGTCTCTCCACTCTTTCGAGAAGTCCTTCACTGCATTATTTTCAGCTTCAGTGCTTTTTTCTTGATAATAGATATAAAGGAAAGAAAACAGTATTCCCTCTGTGGACTTCCTACAGCTTCTCACGCAGCACTACTATTTTCCTTTTGCTGTTGGAAGTACCTCCCTGATAGACCACAGTAGTTTCTGGGTTTGTCCATGGATGCATCCTGTTGATGGCCCAGATCTATCCTGTTGTCTACTCATATGCAAATATTTTTTCCAGTAGAAATTCATGGTTTGGAGGCAGACGGCCTACATTCTACCTGTATCCAGGTCCTTAGTACTAGTCAGCTATCTCTGAAGGTTCAAACTAGACAGGAGCAGACATATGGAGGCAGACCCGTGTCTTTGCTCCCTCCATGGAAGGGCATTGCTCTCGGTTCTTTTACACATGATGTCACTTTTAGCCCACCAGTCCCCAAGGTTATCCATTTCTTTCTTTTCCGTTCCTTTCATGCTTTCCAGTTTTATGTCATCAGTAAATATCTCTCATTTACTACTATTTTCTGTGCCAAGGTCACTAATGAAACTATTAAGTAACTAAGTCCTAACGTCAATCAGTCAAACAATAGATTTCCTCCCACCTGATAATTTCCCTTTCAGCAGAACCTGTTGTGAGCTGCCCTTTAGGCAGCTCCCTGTTGACCTTATAGTTATTGTACTTATTCTCAGCTTCTGCAGATAATGTAACATTTTTTCCTATGGCTTCGTCTCAAATGTT
Organism: Chlamydotis macqueenii; assembly: GCF_036417535.1. Lineage (NCBI taxonomy): Eukaryota > Metazoa > Chordata > Aves > Otidiformes > Otididae > Chlamydotis > Chlamydotis macqueenii. Next base: position 60,812,213 of record NC_141556.1, on the reverse strand, counting down.
TACCTGAAATCAAGATAAAATACAGCATTTCCTTTGTCTAGGAAAGCATTTTTATCACCAAAGAAATAAACCTGATTATTCTTTCATTATTCGGTTTTGTTAAAGCCACACTGCATTTTATATAATTTTTTATTTCTCTCTACATATACTTTATTTCAAAATTCATTCTTGTGTTTTGTATACTACTGAAGTCAGGTTAGTCCCTAGTTGTCAAGGGTCTATTTCCATCCTTTCACAAGCAGTGGCCTTACATTAGCTATGTTCAACTGTAACGCACCATGCCAATTTAACGTAATCAGTATGAAAATTACTACCCGATCCTCAGTTTCTCATGCCAACTTTTTCACAGTTCCAGAAGGGAGATTCTCTGGTCCAGAGATTTCTACTTCAACTTCAGCTGAAAGTATTAAAAGTATTGAAAGTACTTTCAATTGAAAGTATTTTCAATTTGAGAGTCTCACTTTCATTACCCACCCTACTCTATTTTGTTGCTTTTATGAAAAACAAGGCAGACTTTTGATACTGTACCTGAATTACCATGGATTTCTACACCATCTTCACTCCAGTGAGGCTTTACTTTTTCTTTGATCTTATACATATGGTTACACATGCTTTTTGCATATTGTCTAATTTTTTTTCCGAAGTGTAATTCAGCTTGAATTTCATTGATTCTTACTTTATCTTTATGTTTCCTAACATTTAATGTAGCTCATTTTGCTGAATGTTCAATTTTTCCCTCCTGAGAAGGCTTTTACTAAAATCTTGAAATATTCCTTAAGGTGGTTATTTACCTCTCTGGTTCAGAGTGCTTCCCCACAAGTTTACAAAGATTTTTCCTTTGCTTATGACACAGATTGCAGATAGGCTTCATCGCTTTGACTTTGAGTAATTCTATGTTTCCTCTGTACTCAGGTCCTTGATTTCTTTTGGATAGCTCACTAATTAGATACCTTCATTTTTCAGTCTTTATCCATTTGAAATCTAAAACCTTAATTACAAAACTGCCTTTGTTTATCCTTAAATTGTATTTAAACCGAATCAACCCATGATCCACTTGAAACAAGTTTTTATTTTTTATCACTTATAAAAACAAAGTCTAATTAAGGGTGCCCTCTTGTTCAATGAACTTTACCTTACTTGATAAAGAAAATTGTCTGCTATCATACTTAGGAAAACCTGGACCTTATCCTTAATATTAATATTTATTTTTCATCCTATATTTTTGTTCCAGCATAATATACTGTACTTAGGTACTCCACATAGTTTTATCCATGTTACATGATTGCTTACTCCTTTATGGTCTCTTATAGCTTAACATATAATGTTATTCCACCTCATTTTTCTCTAAAAATATGTATTTTCATCACAAGCCCTTCAATATCCCTGTTCTCTGATCCTTGGCAAAGGATCTTATATTTTTGGTGAAATGTGATTTATGATCCTCAGCTACACATTCTGATTTTCTTTTTTTTTAGGGACAACCTGGACATTTCAGTTGTCCTTCAACGGTCGTATGTTTAGTAACCAGACTAGAAACCATCCTTTCTCTAACAGTGCCGTCACTTGGGTGATTGCTTTCAGTATTAACCTTCCATTTTTCCTCCCTTCCATTGTTTCTTTTGGAAGCTGGGGAAGATTGTTGAGTATATGACTATTTTATAACCATAGTCTTTATGTCTAGGTGCTCAGAAACGAAGGGCCTGTAGCATATGAAGCATTCTGTCCCTCTTCTCAGCGCTCATCAGCTCAACTCCCCTGCCAGCTCAGGGTTTTTCAAACCAAGCGACTCCCTCTGGGCTTGCTGCTCATCCCGCACTGATACGCTGCTTCTGCGTTTGGCTCCAGGGTGGCAGCCACTGAGCATATATAATCCTGTCCTTCTGTTTTTATATCCTTGTCCCAGCTGGCTTTTCTTCACTGGTTGACTGCCTCTACCTTCAGCTTAGCAGAGTACCCAAAACAGCCCTGGCTTGAGGACCTTTCCGGAGAGGACAATATCTACATCACCTTGAATGCAAAAGATGAACAATGGGCCAAGAGACCTCTTTATTTTTGTGGGGGGTTTTTTTTGGATTAACACCACTAGTTATTTGCAATTTCCACCAGTGTGAGAGGTAAGTCAGGGCCAGTATTTTCAGACCTGAACAGAGATACTAATTTTTCCTAAAACATAATATTTAGCTGCGGATTCTGGTTATAAGTTAGAGATACTGTTGGTGTAGCTACTCTCTCTTTCTCTAATTATTACTAATTACATTATTAAATCATTTTGATAAGCAGGCTACACCAGCCCCTATATTCAAAGTGGCCTCTGCCTGAACTCTTCAAACCTGGCACAGAAATTTCTGGTAAAGTTTACAATACAAATGGTTTATGGAAATAAAGTGGCACTAGGAATGTTTTGACTAACTGTGCCAGTTCAAACCCACATAAGTCATACAATGAATCGTTATGGTTTGAAAAGAGCTGTTTGCATTTTATTTTTTTAAAGCATTAATTAAATGACATATAAAGCTACTAACATCTTAGGTCAGGGAGAGTGCCAAAATGGACATTATAAAAATGTTCACTTCGGTATTAATTCTGTGTTTATGGCGCGTCTCATGTCTCTAAAACCTCCCTAGACCACTATTAATCATAACCTATCAAGTACATTCATCACATATTTTTGGTGTCATATGCCAAAGAATGTCTTATTAATTAAAGGGGTGAAAAATTGGAAAGGTTCCTTTTCTCTCCTATTGTTTTGTAGAAAAGGAAATGATAAAGTTCAAACAGTAAATCTGCTCCTTTCCAGAAAATGTTCTTACTGGGAAAGCAGACTTCAGTCACATTAAAAGCAAAACTGTTTTGCAAAGTTTGGCCCAAATCTGGCTTGGGCTGCTTGCTCATCTAGTTCTTCTGAACTCAATTCACTGCAAAAGCAGGATTTGGCCTTTTAGCACTTGTGCTGCAAAATCCATGACTGTTATTAAAGGCATTTTAATTAAACCCAGCATTAAAACTACATTTTTCTTTCAAACCGTCTATAACCAATAATTAGCAGCAAGGGGTTTTTCAAACCTCAAAAGAAATTGTTTGGGTGATACGCTATATGTGGTTTACGGATTTAAAATCCCTGGGGGTTTGTTTTCTGGGAAAGAGAAGACAAATCTCCATCTTAAAGTTAAATGGATTGAGTTTTCTGTTCATTCCCTACCGGACAGTCGTCCACATCTCAAAAGCTGAACATCGCCTTAATTCATGACAGCTGTTTTCTTTAAAATAGAATTGAATTTTATATAGCTCCATTCATATTTGAGGTGTCCCAAAGCATTTAACAATAAGAAGTCGGTGCCAGCTTTTGTGGACCACTGCAGCACATCAGAGTTTTGCTTGATGAGGGTCCGTGGGATTTGAGTCCTTGACTGATGGCTATGCTCTGGACACGGGGACCACCAGAGTAGATGTTCTGCACCCAGCAGCCCCTATCCCAGCCACGGGAGGCAATACTGAGAGGACCCTAGGGTTAAGTTTGTGCCAAATCAAAAAGTACAGCAAAAAGCCTTTTCCTTTAATATCTCTGAGCAATGGTACCCTCAGCCAGTTCTATAAGCATAGCTCTGCTAATTTCTATCTTTTCTGTGCTTTCTGTCCAAAATGTAAGTTACCAATGTTCTGCCGCAAAGGTTGACTCGCATCAGTCTGATTGCATCAGCTCTTTACCATTTAGCAGGCTGAACAGAGCAGGGCCAGGAGGATCCTTCCACCCTGAACAATGATGATGCTGTCATATCGCAGCAAAATCCTGAGTTAGCTGCTGCCTGCTAATCAGTCAGTCCATGCACATCTGCTGAGCGCATCTGGGTTTCTAAGATTAAACATCCATCTTAACCCTTGTCAACAGATAACAACTTGAAAGTTGCTATTCTACACTTCACATACTTTATTTTAACCACCGTCTTAAAATGGCAACAGCAAAAATAGGTAGGTATGTAAGTCTTAAGGTTTGAAGGCATAATAACTCAGACTAACAGGTATGCGAAAGTAATGTCTTTGAGGTGCATATTTACTCCTAATTGGGAGTTCAGTGTAACACAGTAGCTATGTGGTCACACAAAGGAGTATTCCACAAGAGAAATACCTGAGAACACAGGTAATAAGTTACTTCTGAGTTCACCATCAGGCCCTTGCTGTTGCAGGCAGGCACTTTGTAAACTAGCTGTACAAGTAAGGGAGAGGAGTTGACAGTGAATACCTTTAGAAAGAATAGACCAACCTTTCCATGACCTATATCTCCACAACTTAATAACATAGAGGATTGCCCAGAAACAAATTTGATTGCCTTCAGCTGGATAACTTATTCAAATCAGAATGATAAAATTGAATTACTCTAGAAAGGCTTTTGCCCATGAAAATGGGACAATTTGTAGTTTTGCCTTTGAAACAAAGAGCATTTTCAGACAGTCAGAGTGGGGTAGGGCAAAGTCTTTCAGGATAAATACATAAAGTATAGATTCACAAATTACATCAGAGGTTTGAAACCAATAAACAAGTTCCATCAAGCTGTGCTCTGGAGTAGCATAAACCCAATGGATCTAAATTCCTCCCTGCTGTGATTCTATGAAATCAGTGAAGTTACACGAGGGCTTTGAAATACCAGTTTTATTGCATACGAGTAGGTTCATGTCCTTTAGAGGCCACAGATGGATTCCAGCTATCATGAAAGACATAGTTTTCAAGAATGGATGTCCAAAGGGAATTTTCTACAAAAGGGCTGAAGAGAAGCTTGCATCACCGTTATGTGTTTAAAATAAATCAACACATGATTAAGGATAGGTGGAGATCTCATGGTGCCGAACATGCTTTGGAGACTGAAGTCACATGTAAGCATGAAATCGTGAGACGGAGGGAAGAAGAAAAGGAAGGTACAATGAACAGACATCAAACAGCTTCATGGTTGGAAGAATCATGATCTTCTCTCCTGATCTCTAGCATAACACACTACAAAAATGCAGTGGGGAAAAGCAGAAGTGAAAATGAGCCTGGGATAAAAAGAAGAATAAGGTATCAAGCTGCTCTGAGTAAATAGGGTAAGAAAAAAGCAAGGTGTCAGCAAAGGCAGATGTTATAGAGCCTTACAAATACACATATTGCCCAAGGCTGATGCTGTTTTCCAAACAACTTTTTCCCATTTCCGGTGTTAAGCTGAGGGATGCAGAATGCATCATTAATCTTAAAAGAAGCCACTTTTACTTCCAGGAACAGAGTTGTCCAAGCTTGGCTCAAAGACTTTTTACTCATCCTGTTGTAGGTAGGTTTTAGTGGGTGATGACATTCATCTGTTGCAGCAAAGGATAAGTAAGATTGTTTGTTCCTATTTTTCTTACAGAAAGAATTCCAGATGTGCATTCTTAGTATTATCTTTATCCTTATTCCAAAAAATTTCCATTCACTTCAAAAACTTTCTTAGCTGACGCAGAGTAAGGATCCAGGCTGAGTCTTAGTACAGAGCAGTTAAATGCTGCAAACAAGCAAATGAATGGGAAGATAAATGTAAAGGAGCTATAACTCTTACAGCAGGGCTCTGTTCTCCTTCTCAGTTTCCTACTCACTTTAATCACTGACTGGTTCTTCAGGAAAAATCCTCATATTTTTGGTCTCTTTGGGTGGAGTTTGTCTCACTCAAATCCGGTCATCCCAGTCTAAGCATGTCCTTTAAAATCTCTCTATAGAAAGAAATAGCCATCTTTGGAGAGTGAGTCACCCCATTCAAGCAGGGCCACCAAAGATAGCTGGGATATATTGCCCTCTGGGGGTGCTTATTTTTCCTTACTGCTTATAAGGGAAACTTAGATAATTCTAAGATATACCAAGAGGGACAAGATGAATCCCAAACTTTGTAAGCAGGTATATGAATACGATCAAGTGAAAAATACAATTTTTTTTTCCAGATGTGCTATACATATGTTTTTGCCCTTTCTTGCTCTTTTCTTGGCTTCTCATCTCTCTGGTGCTTAAGCTGTAGATCTCAACAGCTTCTGTGGGAGAAAGGAAAAAAATCTGATTGCTTCCTAAAAAATAATCAAGTGTAACCACACAACAATCTACATCATTCACAGCCAAGTACCTAGTTTGTTAAGTATCTATTAAAAAATGACAGCCCGCTACAAAGCAACTTTCTTTCTGTTGTATGTGGAAATAGGTGACCATCTTTTCATATCCTTTGAGGTCTTATCCATGTACAGAAAATTTTCTACTCTCCTCAGAGATGCTCACAGGCTTAAGGCATTCAAGGACCTCGTGGTAATGACCTCCATGGGTCACTGAATGTGGAAATACCCAGCCCTACAGCTTCATAGCCTTTTAAGCTAAGATCATAATCTTATCAATTAAGATTAATCTTAATTCCCTGGAGGAAATGGCAAAGAGCAAAGCAGCAGCAGCTTCACCGTTTGCATCTGTCTCTGCCCATGCACCCTGGCCCTTCACTTCCTTGGCATCTAGGCCTCTACCTAAATAAGCCTGTCCTTAATTTTAGGTTCCACTGAAACTACGTGGCAGGGGTGTCCCTGAGCATCTGCTACCGAGCACTCTCAGAGGCATCACAGAGGATAATGTGGGCTTCCAGTTTGACTCAGCATCAACACTCTTACTCTCCACTGTGTATGAATTTTGTTGATTCAGGGCTTAAGGGTGCATATAATGATTTATACCTACAGCCTTGGAGAGCCATGTTCTCCTTTCATGGTATATAATTAAAGTAATTCTTCTAGCATAAGGCAATGGTTCTGGATTAAGCCCAAGTAGGAGCTAGCATCATGTGATATAACTTAATTATCTTACTGTCAGCTGTGCTTTGCTGAGCATCTGGCCTTCGGTCTTTCACGCTGAAGCTCCAAGTTAATTATGAATACCATCAGGATTATGATGTAGCCTAATTGCACTTACCTCCTAAGCATTGTTTAATCAATTTTGAAATCCTAATCTACACATCATAAAGTTTATTGGTCATGTTAATTGGCTAAATCTGTCATTGGAAAGATGGAGGGAATTGGCTAATTTAACTAGGCAACAGACTTAAAAATCCAGTGTCCAGATAATCCTGTTGTTGCTGTCACAAACTTCTACTCTATCCTTTTTCTTTTAAAAACATTTTTGCAATTAAGATTGATTATATAAGGCTGATTATTCTAAGGCTGATTACTTTCAATACTGCAGAGAGAGCTTTTCCTCTCTCTCTCTCTCTTATTCCACTGAAGTGTGGCAGAGGCAGTATTAAATGCAATTGTGGATTCAGAAATGTTTACAGTAGGCAGAGCATTCAGATTAGCATGACACATGGAATTTGTGAGCTGTTAGATTTGATTTCAAAGCATTAGGCTAGGATTTCACATTTTGTTTTTATAAAATGCAAATATACTTCAGTCGTTTTGTTATTAAGATGGATTTGAAATGCTAGTCAGGGAGCAGATATGGAACCCATACTTGTTACACAAGTCTTGCTTCCTGGAATGGATTTTTGTTCTTTTTTCTTTAGGATTTCTCCCAGATGCTAAGTAAACTGCTACTGTGAGACAGGCTAACCAAAAGGCTATTCCCCTCACTAATAAAGGAGAAAGAGGAATGAATGAAGTTAACTCAGAACAAGGGCACACGAGGTCTTTTCTGAAAACGTGCACTGAAGAAAGAAAAATCCCGTATACATAGGCCAAAGAACAACAGTCACTGGCGTATGCAGACAAGTTGCCTTGTCTGGCAGCCGACATCTTTATCACTACTGGTGATCACACTGTGGCTTCTAGAGCTACATGCAGGAGTGGCTGCTGGTGTATGTAAAGATGTAGGATCCCACTGTCCATGACACATGTGAGCCATGGAGCTCCAAAGCATGGTGCCAGCTTTATTGACTGTCCAAAACACCATGGTGTACCTTTGATGGTGAGAAGAGGACCAACTGGCAAGCGTACACAACACCTGAAGGTCTCTCCAAGGCCAGGCTAGCTGTGTGTCCTGACAGCGGGCCTCCCCGTGGGGCCCATGCACTGCAAGAAGGCATTCTCCAGAGGACGTTCAGTCACAGGAATGAGCAAACCCAGCAGCTCCCTATCCTGCCATGTGCACCCAAAAAAATGCCAGCAGTTTGCTTGCAAGCAGCCAACAGTTTGTCAAGCAGCTGCAAGGACGAGAGGTGGGGAGCTCCCAGGTACTCCTAGGTTGCACCAGAAGAAGAGAGTGGAGTGGCCTTTACAGTTGTTTTAGGCAGTCATCAGATTTCCAGCCATCAAATTGCAAGCAAGACCTCAAATATCATTTAAAATTTCGAGTTAGGTTTTAACTGAAGTCTCTGAGGCAAAATCCCAATCTGACGAATTACTGAATAAACAAGTTTTCTAACAAAAAAAAAAAAAGACCAACACCTGTTATAAAGAGCATTTTAACGGTTGTAACTTTTGGTCCTAGTTTTAATTAAATATTGTAGGAATGCATGCAAAAATCTGTGGATTTCCAGGAATTTGCAGACAGCTCTCAGCATCCCAGGTTTCCCATTGTAAGGTCTGATAAACAGGAAAGGTAGAATGATCACTTGTATTTCTTGTTAACTGTACCTATAAATAAGAGAACAAACACTTAAAAAAAAAAATCCTCTCTGCGTACTTCAGACAAACATTGTGCTGGCTAAAAAGACTGATCCAGCCAGTAAGGCTTTCTGGTCCATACTGACATGCTTGCAGTGATCTGTGCAGGGCTTAGGAAGGAAGCATGACTGAGCGTTTCTATGGAGATTAGAAAGAACAGGCCTTGTTCCCTAGGCATAACCTTAATTAGCAAGTGCTTCGAGTTAGGCAGATCTGTTGTTTTTACAAGGACATTTTGTTCCAGCAGGAGTTGTGTTTTCCTCCCTTTGCTCAAGCTGCAAGAGGCTGGGAGGCCAAAGGAGTCCAGGGTGAATGAACAAGAGCTTTCTGTCCCTCACGTCCACAAACACCTGCCTGAGAGGTACCATGCTGCCAGAAGAGGCCTGGAGTCTGAGGATGCTGCTGCTTTGTCACAGCAGAATCAGAAGAGATTTCCCCAAAACAGAATGCATCCTCTTTAACTCAAAAGGGTGATTTGTCACAATAGAAATTAAATTTTCAGGACATACGTATTTAAACCTCCCCTGAGATTACCAAAAAGAGAGGAGTGGGCTAAATGAAATGAAGTCTGATGCACCTATGTATTTATAGATACTTTTGGAAAGACACATAGATCTAGATGCAGATATATCCTGTAAAGGTAGGAGCAGAGCCCTGTAACTTATGTCATGTGCAACATCAACCAACATTTTGTAATCTGCTCATAACTGTTGGTCTCGCCAGCACAAATTGCACTGGGCTGGCACAGGCCATCTGAGAGACGGGGTTTCCCTTGAAACCCTGATGAGAATTCCCTGCGACTTGCGGAGCGGAGACAGCGTGTCCTTGAACCTGAACAATTCTGCTTCCCACTTCAGCTGTGGTTTATTAAGCCACTTGCTAATGCTGGGTCAGGATGGAATTGGTTCTGTTGGAACGAGACGCGTTTTCATACAAAACTTTTATTTTCTCCGTTTTCCCTTTTGCTGCAGATTTACATCCTTAGTCTTTAGCTTGATAAAATCACTTCTGCCCCTTTGCTTGTGCTTCTAAGGAGGTGCTTTCTCAAAACTTGAGTCCTAGCTACTTTTTATAGCTCCAAAATGCAATACAGATTCTCCTCCTGAGCATTGAAGTAATATTTTAGCAGAGGGGGGCTGAACTCCAGTACTCAAGTGAATTAGAGGGATGTATGTGTAGATCCAAGCTGTTTTCATGCTCTTTGAAGTGCGCTGAGACCAAGCCAGTCTCTTCTAGCTGTCCTGTTATTTCTCTTACACTTTATACCGAAGCTGAGGTATTAAAAATATTAATATTAAAAGTCTATAATGGCTCTCATTGTTACTTCAAAAGTCCTGCCTCTCCAAAGACTTCATGTTCAGCCAAGCTTGACAGATATAGAATGCTTAAAGAAAAAATGATCCTCATCCTTTTCCTTCTGCTTCTTGGCTACATTTTCCAACCTCTTTTCAAATAAATATAGTATTTCAAATATCTCACTGAAAAACAAATATTTCTCCTTCCAGACTCTGGAGGCTGCTCTCACAGGTTGCCTGTGGATGCTACTGCTTCTTGAGAGGAGCTGTGCAGCAGGACCATGCTGGTCGACCCAGTGTTTTGTACCTAAATGCTGCAATTCCATGCATCTACAGGGGGTGGTTTTGGGCTTTCTAGGAGACCACCTGGAAAACTGAGCAAGTAAGCTTTTCTAGTCATGTCCTTTGGCACTGACATTGAGCAGGTGACAAGAATATTTTTGGCTTCAGTCGTCCAGCCTGGCTTGTATGCCTATACTGCTTTTGATGTCCTCTAATGGATAAAAGTCACCATCTGTGAAGATCTGTACAGGCAGGATCTCGATCTTTGCTGATGTCCCATTCCTGATCTCTTTTAGCCAGGGCATCAGTGCTCTGGTGTACTTTAACAGTTGCTGGCCCTGGAATGCAAGTAACTTCCTGGCTTCTTTTATGGGGCTCTGAGGAGAAATCCTGCTGCAGGATGATAACATTTGGCCGGATTCCCCAGGGGCATTGCAGTTGCAGGCGCCAAGTAAATGACCCACCACACTCCTACTTGTATGATAAGGAACTTTACCCTTGCACTTTGCAGCCTGCTTTAATATTACCTCTTTCATCTTCTCCTTCTTTTTTTAAAGCTACATGGCTTGCCTTCATGGGACATCTGTGGTGGTGGGTGGCCTATACAGTGCAGGAGAAAATGCATAAGAATAACAGGGCTCAATTCCACTTCCATCACGGATCTCATCAGCCGCAGGGGCAAAGCAGCAAGAGCTTAAGCTATAAAACCTTACTCTTTTACCAGTGTTCAGGCATAGGTGGGAACTGCAGTAACTTCATGCGATTTACACTTCTCTTTCAGAGGTGCACAGGACCGCTGCCTCATGGTCTTGTGCCCAACAAGCATAAAATTCTACAAAAAAAAGAGAAGGTGGAATTTTACATTAATTTTCTGCCCTGAGGCACAGGGGATTTTGCCCTGGTTATATGCCAGACCATTTTGTTAGCTAGGAGGAGGTGGTGAAGAGGAAATCATTTGCTGTGTGGCAGAGGATGTGTGCAGCACTGATTCACAGGCATTTTCCATTTGCTCCTTCTCATGCAGTGCTTCTGCTTTTTTCTTTATTTATCACAGGTGCAGGACCCTAACAGTATTTCGGCAAATACAACTGATGTCTGGATGTCAAATTCAAAGAAACAAGGCAGTAGACTTTGGAAGACTTCATTGGTATTAACACTGGCATAAGGACACTTAGCTCCAGCATTGCGTAAACATATGACAGCTGATGTTAAATAAGAGAGATCAGGGAAAAGGCCTGAGCGTGGCATCTCAGCACCCTGGTGTACTGTAAGCTGGATTACATCTTGGAGAAAACTGTCCTTCATTTCAGGTACTGCAATAGACTGTGAAGCACATGTTTCCACCCAAAACAAAGGCAGCTCAGGAATTTGAATGTTGTGGGAAGCTGGGCTTTGTCTGGGTATTATTTTGGGAAAGGAATACGTGTGGGTGGACAAGAGACAGTTCAGGTGGGGAAGAAGGGAGACAGCATGTGGGAAACAGGCAGTAAAGGGAAGCCGCAGCAGAGCCAGGCTGCACGGATGCCTGTCCTGAGAGAAGGGAGCTGGCTGGGAAAGATTTGCTCCTGTGAGAAGAAAAGTTGCCTCTGGTTGTTTGCTTCCTACTGTGCTTCTAAGAGAGGACTCTATATTGTTCTACATAAAAAGAATTGCATCAAAGATACTAGTCTCTGCTATTAATATCTTTACTTGGAAAAAAACTTAAGGGCCTGAAATTTGTACAGCTGGAATAGTGTGGGATTGCCTTTATTTTAATGTGGAATATTTTCTAATAAAGCTTTTGTTTTCTCATTTTCCCTCTCAGTTCTTGCTTGTTGTTCCTGTTGTCTCTACTTCTCAGGAGAGGCAATAGGTCTCAGAGTGGGCACTCTGTCACCTTGGGGAAGTCTCTTCTCTGTAACACGAAAAGTGAGGTCCTGTCTGAGCGTTGAGCTTTGTCCTGCCATGGGGCTCAACTCTTTTGTGCTAAGACCTGATGTTGACACCTATGTGTGAGGCTCAGTTTCAGGTACTTAACACTCATTCATCCAAATAAGTGTAAGAAGTCTACCTGTCCAGCTGCCAGCTGTGCTTCTGATGGATTCCCTTGTCCAGAAGAGAGATACCAAAGCAAAGGTTACTCACAGGGCTTATGAGAGAATGGTGCTTCTTCCCAGTTGGAAAAAAAATCCTCAAAGTCCTGCTGGTTTGATCAAGCTGAGATGAAAGTTCTCGCAGCAAGTGAGAATGTGAGGTACTATATTTGTGTTGCTGCCAGGTATTGATCTGGACAAAGACCTCCTAATCAATGAGTGCATTTGTTGAACTCCTCTTACTTCTCCTCACACCTGAGGAGGCTTCTGTTGTTGTTGATAACATGATGTTGTGTCTGGGGAGCTTTTCTGTACAGAAGTGACTATCCTGAACCCCAGAAGGAGAGTGGCTGCCCACAGTCAACAGGTAGACAGGGGTTCAGAGGCATCTCCTAGTGCAATGACACAGTCCAGCAAAGGAGAGATCAACAGACACTATCGTAAAATGAGCAAACATCTCACCAGTGAAATGACACCTATTCAAGAAAATAGCAATAATTTTGAAATTCAGCCAAAATAAACTTGCCAAAAGTTGGCCAGAAGTCTTTTAATGCTAGACCAGCCTATAGTAGGTCAGGCAAAGGAGTAATATGGCAGATTCTCAGAGCAAGCATCACACTGCAACCCATAACCACACCCTTTTAGATGGAGCATGCTTAGACTTGAAAAGTAATTTGTGTGAAAAAATCCCTCTGGACTCCTCCCTCCCACCTCTCTGAGTCCTAATAATGCTCTGGGAGTGTCACACTTTTTGCTGAAATGTTTAAAGCAAACTTAGTAGCTGGAGAGGTCACCCAACTGAGAAGCCATTTTACTGGGTGTCTCTTCTTGCAACCAGCAGTCAACTCATTGCGATCTTTCTGAGTCTCTGGCTGCAACTGGCAGGGAAAATAAACCAGCAGCCACTGAGATTCAAAGAGTTATGTGCAATCTGGATTGTACATTTAGACAGTGTTTATTTTAAAAAGCTATTATCTACCAGCCGGTCACAAACTTTTTTACGCCCTGCAAGAATATTTGTACTATGTAATTGTCTTGCCTCACTCTAAATGTGTATTCCACTGGTTTGAATTAACTGCTAGCTCATAGTGCTTATGGTCATCATTCATCTAAAGCAAATCAAATCAGATTTGGAACTAGTGACATCACCTATATAGGAGCAGTGTCTGTACAGTGGGGGCATACTGTCCTCAACATAAAGACAGGCCAAACCTGTCTTCTGTTTTCCTCTGCTGTCTTACAAAGCATAGAGTTTGTGCAGGAAAGTATTTCCCTCTTCCACTTCCAAGTAACGTGCATTGCAGTTAGTGTTATTTGGGATCTTAATTACCATTCTAAAAGCTGTGTCCCTGTGCACACACACCAAAATAGGTTTTCTGTTTAACCCAGAACATTTACAGAGAGTGTTCATCATATCTGTTATGTCTGTGGACATCTCCTTCTTCACATCTGCAACATATTGTGTAATGCTTCTTCTGGGTCTCTGGTAAACAGAAACCATACGAAGATTCAGTGTTGGTGCTCTCTTGGACCTACCTAACACTGGCCTTGATGTTAAGGTTGGAGAACAGTGGAATGAAATAAATTATTGATGTAACTTGTATATAGAAGATTTCTAAGTTCATTTAAACAGTGCCAGGCATGCCTGGTCTGTTGTGGGGTTTTTTTTGTAAGAATCTGTATATTGGTAGGACAATAGAAATCTGCAAGAAACGTTAGCAAACCTTCACAGGATTTTGACTTAACTTTCTTAGTGCATAGGTGGGAGAGTTTTATTATTATTATTCTGTTTTGTGATTTGTTCTAACAATTTGGATGCCAAATAACTCAGCAAGATCAGGAAAAGATCTTTTCCAAAATACATGTTCTCTCATTATGCAGCAAAGCAAGTCGATGTTGCTGAATTGATGGCACCCGATTCCAGTACAGCAAAAATGATGCAGTTGTAGAATACCTCACACGTTTCTGAAATGCTACCCATAATGAAAAGCTGTTTTCCGGAAGGTCTGCATAGGAAGAAAAACTTGTGGATTGTATTTTGTATTACTAGATGGCCTCTAAAGGCCCCTTCCAACCTGAACTATTCTATGATTCTATGATTTTCATTTGTACCAGTCTCAGTATCAACAGCATTTGCTATTAGGGATAGGTCCAAATTTTTGTACTGAGACAGCATGAACTGCAATTACCACTTAACTCTTCATGTGTGAAGTAGGCAAGGAAGTCCTATCACCAGGGTACTGTCATCAGGTGAGTTCACCACTTCTCAGAGAGTTAAGGCTGGACCGCTATATGTCTTAAACCCTCCTTCTGTCTCAGTGCTCCCTGTAACAACTGTAGGAACAATGTTAACCATTTGCAGTGCCAACATTACAAAGATATGAAGGCTGATGGTGCTAGAAAGATTATTTTAACAGTCCATGCATGGTAACAGGTGAGAAGCTCAGAGTGAACTGAGTCCAGGCATAAATAGGGTAAGTAGGAAGAAGAGAGGGAAGGAGTGGATGCTCATATGACAGTGCAGGTAATGGATTTGGAGGGAGAAAAGTTATCTTTAAAGGCTTTAAAAGTATGGGTTTTTTAACACTCACTAGCACTCAGATCCACTTGAATATCTTTTCTAAAAGTCTGCTTATTTTAAAAGTACATTTGAAAGATTTTAAGCACCTTTCCAAGAGTGAACTGAAAATAGGATCTCTCTCTCTCTAAGTATCCAAATGATAGAGCCTTTCCACGTGTGTATAATAGTAATGTTGAAGGTCCTGCTGAACAAAATGATGTTAGCCAGTGTCTGCAAAGTAAAAATCAAAGTAAGGACCAAGTTTTTCCTTTAATTGATATGACTAACTCAAGTGTAGTTTGAGTATTTCTGCAGAAAAGTTTTCCAATGTCAAAGAAATAAAAAGCTGGATGCCTGGCTTCCCCTCTTGTTTGTCTCGCTGCAACCTACTCACATAGAGAGGCTGATTTCTCCTTTGTGTAATGAACTTGTACAGAGCAAAATGACAACAGTAGAGTTTTAAAGTTCCAGTTGTGACTTTCTTATTTTCTGCTGGCTTAAATCAGAGCCAGGAATATATATCCTGCATCTTTTTATGATTTACAAGAGTGATATTCACTTTCTGCAGAAGGCCTCACGTAAGTCTGTTTACAAGACTGGGTTTACTCAGGTAATTCAAACAAGGCAAGTCTGGTTTTCTATCCAAAATCATTCTTCCAGGAAGCAGAAGCAAACCCACCCAATCAAGCTAAGTCGGCACTCACAAGTGCTCTTATCAGCAAAATGTTGTCATACAGCATCAATCAGAGAACAGGCAGCCATACAGCACTGTAATAAAAAATGTATTTGCCACTTCCTGGACTATTTACCATTTTATTGAATACCACACTCCTCTGAATGATGACTGCAAATTCCAGGGGACAATCCAGCCCACTCTCCCTTCAAGACTGGAATTTTAATGGCTTCGATAAGAGACTGCCATCTTTCATCAGATATTGTGATGTTTATTTTAGCTTTTTGCCTCTTTTGTGGCAACTGTGTCTGCACACAGGCCTGGGGTATCAATCGATGACAGTCTGTCCTTTCAGAAGCCTCACCAAGGCACTTGAACCATCCATTATGCAGGGCAGCATGAGATAAAACTATCAGGAACATTTGCACAGGCCTTCAGCAAAGGAAGTGGTGTGCTCTGTGTATTTTCTGCAGGCTTGGTTGGGAGCACAAACAGGACCAAATGATGGAAAGATTTGATCTGCAAGAAGAGACCTTTCCCTCATTCATGTTCACGTCAAGTTTCATCAGTGCCAAGTAAGTCCACCGTGAACCTAGTGTCTCTG
This sequence comes from Chlamydotis macqueenii, assembly GCF_036417535.1. Lineage (NCBI taxonomy): Eukaryota > Metazoa > Chordata > Aves > Otidiformes > Otididae > Chlamydotis > Chlamydotis macqueenii. The sequence continues at coordinate 60,796,109 of NC_141556.1, read as the reverse complement.
TGTGGATGTGGATGTGTGGATGAAATTAGTGAAAGACTCAGTTATGTTTAACTTTGTTTTACTTTTACATTTCTTATCTTTTGACTTCCTAGAGTTTAAACCCAAAAAGGTTAATGTGGTCATCTAAGCTGACACTCCACTTGTAGCCCAGTTTCAGGACATTGAGATAGAAAGAACTGTACGTACAGATCCTTATTTTTACAAGCATTGATCATTTGCTCAGAGGTCATACTATTTGTAACTTTTAACATTTCCAGCTCAATAGCTGAACTGTCACATATCAATGTGTGTTTTCCTCTTTCATAAACAGATGCTTATTATAGTCTATTTTACAAATCACTTTTCCTTTCTCTTTAAAGAAGACAGAGAAATACTGTAAAGGGTAACTCCAGGATGTGCTGATGGATTTATCATGAATTTACTTCAACATATCTATTGGTGCTTCCCAAGACTATTGGCTACAGCTTCAACAGTCAGACTTCATTCTCAGTTAGACACTCAATGCTTTGAAGCAAGCGCTTACCTTTGATCAAAAATAGGTATATACACATGACTTGTGTGGTACAATTTGTGTGTCTGAGTCTAGAATAAATGTGGAGCAAATGCCCATGGCAGGCAAGTTGTTTCTTGGGAAAAGCCTTCTCCTAAGTTGCTGATGGGAGCTGATCTTGTGTTGCTGGTGGATGGTATCTTGGAGCAACACTGGAGTTGCTCTTTCTTTGCACATAAATCCAAATGTGCTCAGAACAGTAAATTGGCCCCTTTTTAAAATGCCACTGTGCTGAAATAAATGCAAAGCTCCCCACAGCCCCAGTGGGATTTTCTTGAAGTCCACAAGCAGGCTCATGGCCAAGATGTAGGATGTGAAGATGGGGCTTAGCTGTGTGTCCTGGTTTTGACAGGGATGGAGTTAATTTTTCCTCTCAGTAGCTGGTATGTTTTGGATTTTGTGTGTGAAGAATGTTCATAAACACCCTGATGATACCAGTTGTTGTGAATGAGACCAAGGACACCGTCCTGCTTTCCAAGTCTCGCTAATTTGCAGATGCAGGAAGCTGGGAGAAAGACAGACAGCATAATTGATCCAAACTGGCCAAAGAGAGTATTCCATGCCATAAACGTCATGCTCAGTATATAAGTGGGGGCAGGCGAGGGTGGGTATCTGCCTTCCTGGCATCCATCCTTCCTGCTTGTTTTTGCTGGCATCGTTCCCCCTACCTTGCTGGCTCCCTTTTTGCTCCTTTGCTTGCTGCTCGGTTTTGTTTCCGTGATCGCTGCTCGGGACGGGCTGTATCGGTCATTGGGACATCGGGTGGTGAGAAAACACATATTGTTCACTTTGTATATTTTTAATATCCTTATATTCTGTTATTATTATAGTTTTCCCTTTTATTTTAGTAAATTGTCTTCATCTCAACCCACGAGTTCTCCTTCCTTCCCAATTCTCTCCCCCATCCCCCTGGGGAGGGGGAGAGTGAGCGAGAAACTGTGTGGTGATTTGGGCTAAACCATCACACTGTGGTCTAGCTAGATATTCTCAGAGGTTGAGTGCTTTGCTCCAGGGAACCTCCACGTGGCCTGTCTTTAGACTTTTTAAAGGTTATGGCAGTATATGCCTTTGGGACACTTCTACAGAGTTGGATGATGGTAGCTCTGGCAGGGTCACAGTGCCTGGCTTGGCTGAAAGTGGCCTCCCTCCAGCGCTGCTGGGAGCCCTGCTTGGAACAGCCCCCCACTGACCCTGATCCTGGCAACTGAACCCTGAGGAGAGTGCACTCTGGCCCTGACAGCCAGAGATGTGGGTCCCCTCAAAATGAATCGCAATAGTGTTACTAAATCCTCAGGAAAATTCTTGAGAGCAGAATCGGAGGTCTGACACCTCATTTCCATTGGCTTTCAATTGCAATTAATGTCCTAGCTGCTCCTTATGCCTTTGGAAAGTTCAGCTCATAAAGGCTAGAATTTCCCAATGACCCTAAGCAAATGCAGAACTTGTGCAAACACCTACATTTCTGTGGTCCCCTGGAAATCCTCTGTTTGTTTTGCTAACAATTTTTGTGATAATTTATGTTTTCTGAACACTGGCATAGAATTCTTAAGAAAAACATAATCTGGTTGATTTTCCAGGTGGATTTAAGCATTCAGTACATGAGCCATGAACTCTGGAGAACACTCCCCTAAGGTCAGCCACTCTGGGTCACGTTCTGCAGAGCACACTGTGGGATGTGGGATGCACCTCAGGTTAATGACTTGCAATTGCACGCAGCCTTTCCTAAAGCTGTGCAAGTTAATGCACATCAGAACTCAGCGAGGCTATTCAAACTACCTCAATTTCCCAGTGATTTATGGTGTATGTTCCTGACATCACTGGTTATTTGTCTGTCCTCCTAGTGTTGCTAGCCAAAGCAAAGAGGGGAGAAACAGATGCGGTACTATGATGTTTGAGCAAAGGGTCAGATGTTTTCAGGGACAGTACAAGTTGGATAGAAGGGTACTAAAGGACTTGGAAGTCAGAAAACTAGCAGAAACATCAGTCCAGTCCAGATTCAAAGCAACTCAAAGAGCCTTTCCTCATTCTTTTTCTACAGTGAATCATTTCCTGACTCTGGAAGATGGATTCTGTTAATTTAAGTAGTTTTCCAGGGTGTATTTTACACTGTAGGCTGGAAGTTTTTTTACAATATGCCACTTAGGACTTTTCATAACTCGAAAAAAAAGTTAGTTTTCTTTAGTAGGAGAAAGCCTATTTCAGATACACCACTCACAATAAACGGGCCAAATTCTGTTCTCAGTTACAGCTATGCAACCCTCATTCTTAATGCATGTGATAACTGAGCTTAGTAGAGGTAGTGGATTAAAAGACCTGGGGTTCCAAAATCTACCCTCAGATGCATGTGTGTGGCTAGGACTGAAATCAACGGAAGTCCCATGTGTACATCCTGGGTAGACTTTGGCTTGTGATTTTTATTCTTTTGCACTATTGGATAAAATTGATTCCAGGGTTACATTTCTCAGTCAGCTATTTCTACATCATGCATCAAAATGTTGGCTTCAATCTCTTCTTCTTGATAGTAGCTTTGAGCAGTATTTGTTTTCTGGTTAGTTTGGGTCCAGCATTAATCATTCTCAGGCTCCCTCTAACCTTTTTTTTTATTATTTTACTGATGGCAGATTTAACTGTTGGCTCACCTATATTTCCAAAACAGATGAATTTTGTTAGTCTCTAATATTAACCAGATCCAACTAGTTGATAGAGTTAAACCAACGTGGGCCAGATGCTCAGCTGGTGAACTGCAGCCTCATTAATTTGGGTACCCTGTCTGGGAGAGTCTGACAGGGAGCCCGCAAAGATGGTGAGCAACCATGTAGAGCTGAAGATTATCATGCTGGGCTCCTTCAGGTGCTTAGAATTAGAACAAAGAATTCGATTAAATCTGCTGCTCTGTAACCAGGAGGGAGGTGATCTTTCAGGAGTTATGTTTTTCTTTTAATAGTTGGACCTCAGGGCTTTGGGAGAAATATATTTCTTTGCGTTACTAGAATGAGTCCAAATGAGACAGTAAAAGCTCTGGTGAAGAGCTGGGGGCTCTTCTTAGAATCAGAGAATCATAGAATAGATAGGGTTGGAAGGGACCTTTAAAGGCCATCTAGTCCAACTCCCCTGCAAGGAGCAGGGACATCCCCAACCAGATCAGGTTGCTCAGAGCCTCATGCAGCCTGGCCTTGAATGTTTCCAGGGATGGGGCATCCAGCCCCTCTCTGGGCAACCTGTTCCAGTGTTCCACCACCCTCATTGTAAAAAATTTCTTCCGCATGTCTAATGCTGTGATTCTTAATTATAGGATCACAGGAGAGTTCAAGATGGAAGGGACTTCAGGAGGTCTCTGCAGGAACCTCCTGCTCAAAGCAGGGTCAGCTGTTATCTGGATATATGGAAAAAATAAAGCTAAGCTGAAAATATTACCCATTAGAGTTTAGTTTTAAATATCAGCATGACTTTTCTTAGAGCTCTTATAGCCTTTAAAAGAAAGCCTAGTACTCAGTCTGATGGCTTCATTTGTATTTCCATCTCTAGCAGTTGCTTTCAGAACAGTTTGCTGTGGAAGTGTACTGCCTTCACCAGATGTGAACTAGGCATCAGGCCCTCAGAGCAGTTCACCAGCATTTCATGGCTAAGGGCTGTTCTGCAGACAGGACAGACAGCAGGCTCCAAATAGAACAGCAAACTGGCATTGGTTCTTATACCTTTTGTGTGCTTGCTAGCTGCACTTAGGAAGCCTGGAGAAAGGCATAAGGACTCCTTTGTCCTGGAGTGCAGGGTCTGCAAGTTGCTGAGGCAGTGACAGGTTCTGCAGCCATGCACAGCAGTTATTTTGCTGTCCATAGCTGGTTTTACATTTTCCTCAGTGTTTACTGGTAGAAAAAATATTTGTGATTTGGAGATAGGAGAGTAATTCCTGCAGAATAAATCACAAACACATCTGTGTTTCCTCTTAGAAGGACTTAGGTGTAGCACATATCACTGTTGCCATATTTCTTGAGAAAGACAATACACTCTTTTCAGTTTCCCAGTTTATTACAGGTTGTTTGCTCTGTGCCTTGGTCTGTTTGTGTAAATTCTTATGGACCTTTGTCCACAGCTTGTGAATTGAGCTATAAGGTCACATCATGGACTTCTGGGGAGAACAAAGGGCGCTTTACATGGAAGATCCATACGTTGGGTTGTTTCTGCCTTGTGAATGTGGTAGCGATGCGCCTAAAAAATGAGCTTGGTATCTCTGTGTCAAAATGCTGTCAGCTACAGAGAGATCTGTTAAAATAGGAAGAATAGACCTAGAGGAAAAATATTTTTTTTTAAGATTTGGGCTGGTTGGGGTCATTGAATACAAACTTGGGCACACAATTACCAAAAAATGTAGCCTTGGCTTGAAAATGTATCCTCTTATCATGTTTTGTGAAGTTCCATTTCGAACGGTCCCGATTGCCTGCCAAATCGCTTACTGTTAATGAAGGATTGCGGCAGGAACAGGAACTGGTCTGTGAGATGTGTCAGGTGCAGCAGCTACCAGTGTATTTACGCTGTGCTGGCCGGAGTCTCAGGGTAACACCACATTCCCTTCAGAGTGCAAACCAGAGCCTCCTTGAACTAACTCTCTTGTTATGCCTAATCATTTATTTAGGATACCTGCTGACAACATACAGAATACTTACTATATTTCAAAGGGTTTTATCTATTAATGCAAAGCCCAGAGAGTGATGCTTTTTTCAAATTTTATCAGGGAAATGCCGTGAAATTAAGCTGTTTCTAACCTCAGATGTTTTCTAGAGCCCAGTATTCCAGGTATTTTAACTGCCACTGTACTTGAATGGCCAGCTTGGACATTTTAAAGTATCCTTTTGCACTTATTTGTTCAGAGCAGATCAACAGAGAACAGTTTTATACATCTTTATACCTTCATTTACCTCAAAAGATTAAACTAAAAACTTTTACAATTGAGCAATATGCTAATGTTCTTTGCTTAGAAATCTGCCTAAAAATCTGAAAAAAAAAAAAGAAGGGAAAGCAATAAACATGCAAGAACCATGCACGAACTTATCCTCAAAAAATCTACATTAGTTGAGCGAATATGGCATTGTCATTCAGCTAAGGCTTAGCTTGATACCAGCATTACTTAAGCAACGACATGCATGAACTTATCCTCAAAAAATCTACATTAGTTGAGCGAAGATGGCATTGTCATTCAGCTAAGGCTTAGCTTGATACCAGCATTACTTAAGCAACGACAGATCACATGGGCCTTGATGGTATCTTAGAGAATTAGGTTCCCCAAAGCTTTCTCCTTATCCTTCATCAATACGGAATGAGAGCTCAGGGCTGTATAAATAATACCAAAGGAAACACTGCACTGGACAGGGCAACAAGAGTTTTTTTCACCTTGGAAATAGATTGTGCATACAAGAATAATCAAGCCTTTTTGAAATCCTGTGGATGAGTGTTGCTGTTCTCTCACTGCATCTACCGATTAGTGGTAATTGACATGTAGAGAGGAATGAGTAACCGGTAGCGCATACCATGCATATGGGCAAATTTTCCTGCTGCAGTGTAAGTCTGCCACTGTTGGGCTCCTTTCAGTTATCTTCAGAAGAATTCCAGGAAATCAGATGGATTTTAAGTCTATGGACTGATTACACAGCCACCAAGTCATAAGGGTAAAGAGCTCTGTAACTATCCTCAAGAATCCATTAAAGCCTGGCTGAAACACGATCTACCACTGATTAAAGGAGATTAAAAGGGGGGAGGAGAGCTTTCCGAGTTGTAATGCACTGAAAGAAAGAGATCAATATATGAAGCAGGGAGTTCTGAGAATCAGCCTGTCCTTGCAAATGTTTTATTTCAGCTTCACTGGGAGAAACTGCACCTGGACTCTTCCCACCAGCTTCATGGGAATCAGACCAATTTTACGGGTTTGCAGGGAGGATGGGGAGGTTAGCACTGTTAATGGAAAAATACTGACAACTGTATCAAATGCTGCTGTTAATTCAAAACACTAGCAACGTCTTTCGAAGTAATGTTTCACCTTAATTACCTCAGGGAATCATTTAGCTGTAATTGGAGAGCAGCTTAAAGTTATGTGCATTGGTGTAACTCAAGAAGGAGAAGGAACGCGGCAAGGAAGAAATGCCCATCTATTGAGTCTATAGGGAAATCATTAACCTGGCAAAAACACCTGGGAAAGTTCTGTGATCAAGCAAGCTGGCAGCATGGGGTCGGAGAGTAGGAGAATGGAGAAGAGGGCAGTCAACCAGCCTGATCTTCAGAGACAAGATTTCCACTGAAATCAATGTGGTACACAAAGGAGGCTGGTGAAGTGCAGCAGAAGCATTTGTCAGGGAAGACAAAAAAGAGAGATGAATGGGAGTAACAAAGAGGCCCCTAGGAAAGTTCAGTGAATTGTGAGAGGTCACAAAAGACACGTAGGGTTGAATGAGGATACTGAAGGAAAGCGATCCTAAGTCATGTATGTTGTTCTTGAAAGGTACAATCAGCCCACCAGGACTTCGGCTTTTGCTGTCCGGGAGCTGGTTTCCCTTCCTGAAGTTTTCATTTTGTTTTGTGCCCAACCTGGGAATCCTGCAGGGAGCCTGTTTCCCAGGGAGCTCGCTGCTTCCTAACAGTACACAATATCTCTGAGGTTTCTGACTTGGAGTACCCAAAACTGTGAGATCATTCTGAAAAGTTGCTAAGATTTTTTTTTTCGTAAGGACTGAGAAGGAAAAAAAAAGAATAGTTCTAAACAATATTGCACAAGTGCTTAAGGCCATCAGCTGGGTTTGACCTGATTGATAGTAGTGGTGGTACTGCGTTCAAGGAGGAGTTACTAGTGCAAGGACATATTTGTTTACTTAGAAAAGGTGAAGGAAGGTGAGTATGACATAATTTAAGTTACGATGGTGCGTACAGCTATCTGAGTCCTTCTCCTGCTGTTTGTTTTTCTTAACTACTCATGCTAGTCACTCTTAATGAGCAAGACATTAATAAACTTACAGTAGCACTGAAAAAAACCACCAGGCTTTGCACACACAGAGGCAATCTTTAACCTAAAAATGTTAGTGTTAAAGGAATAAAGTTTACTTTGCAATGCCAGATGTATTTTATTATTTACACAATGTATTTCAAAGTAGCGTTTTCCACAAGACCAGGGAGAGAACCAACAACAATTTTACGTGGAATAACTGTAGTAAATTAGAAGTTACTTAGAAGTTATTCTAAAAATTATTCCAAATGAGAAAGCGGTGAGATGGCATAGGTTTCTCAATCTCCTGGAAAAAGAGAATATTAGTCTATAGCAGTGTCCTGCTGGGAATATTCTTCCTTCAGCCTTCTACAAGAAATAAAGATTGCTTCTGGGAACTTCTTATCAAAGAAATGCATACAAAAAATCTTTGCCATGTCATTTCTGCTCTTTTGGGTTTTTTCAGTGATAAGTGCAAGTGCTGTGAAAACATCTACTCTTACATGAACAAGACTTTACTTTTGTTTTTTTTTTATTTATTTAAAATCAGGGAAAACTTTGCAGAAGGACTTCTCATTATTTTAGACTCCTTAGGTCTAAGAGCCATCTCCACAGAGGAGGTTGTGTTATGCTTTATTGGTTACAGCATTGGCAAGGGACACTAGCCCAGCACTGGGAGTACAAACCCAACATCACAAGTTGAAATCTGTTCATGCACTTCTCCCAGGGCTGAAGAAGACTCTTTGAAATGCTGAGATGGAGAAGTCAGCACATCTTTCTAATCCAAAGATCAAATTGAGTGAATTAACTAGCATGTTAACTAAGACATTCTTTCTTCTCCATTCTCAAATGGCAACTAGAGGATTAGAGTGAACTTGTACTGAAAGTGCTTAAATTCATACGCACACACAAAAAGATAAAATCACAGGTAGGATTCCCATTTCCTGTTACCTTGCTAGCTTCCGTAAACCATCTCCTTTTTTCCTTCCAGCCCAGATCCCAAAAAAAGAGTTAAGTAAGCTTGAGTTAAACAAACTTGGTTTGAAGATATAGCATAAGCTGGGAAAGTGTAAGCTTTAAGTTGACCTTTAAATTTCTAAATGACCTGACAACATTGCGCAATCTGAAGTAATTTTCCTGTTGTAAAAAGATGTCCTTAGTCAGATCCAAGCCAGGAACCCTGCAGGTTTGGCAGCTGCACACGGGCCAGCAGAGAGTGTGTCAGAAAGTAGAATGAGGTATTGAAATTTTTAAATTCTTCCAACAGTCCTATAGACTTAAGATAAGTGCCAGCTTTTTTCACTTATAGTCATTGTCAAGGAAATGAAAATTTGGCAGTTTTGTCCCATCATGTGCTACTTTTTTTGCCTGCTTTGGCAGTCTAAGATAAACTCCAGAGTAATGAGAGATTAAGATGGCATCTTAAGCTGAATTGGCTTGGAAATTATCTTATTAATAGGGCCAACCCAGGAACTGTTCACCAGTTTGATTGCAAAAATGAAGCACAGAGTGGTTTTTTCCTTTCCCACTCTTTTCAACAGATCTCTAATTCATTAAAATATTATTTTATTTAGGGACTTTTAGTTGCAGATAGGGTACTTGTGCGTTTGTTATTTTCACTGTCAGTCACATACCAACATGTACCACTTCTTTGAGTATAACCCCTAGATCTCTTCCACAGAGGAGAGAAAGAAGCTGATGAACCCCATCAGAGAAATGTATGGCTGTAGAACCTCCAGTCAGGTAACTGCTGTCCTCCTTGTGTAGGTTTGAAGCTGTAATGAATAATTGCAGTGAGGGAAATGTATGCCAAATAGTGTTGTGAAACAGCATCTGTGGGATTCTCAGGACAGTTTGGCATTGCCTGGACACTGTTTCAATGAACCGAGAAGCAGACGAGCCAGTGTCAGAGGGCACTATATATATATCATACGAGAAGTGTAAATACTGCATATTGAAATGGGTAAGCATGACCACCAAATAGCAGTCTGCAGTCAACATAGGTTGGAAAGGAAATCATGACTGCTTGGTATTCCAGGCAATTAAATAAATGAAAATAACATTTCTAAGCAATAGCGAGATAGAAGAATGAGAAGCATGCGGAAATGGCATACTGTGATTTAAAAATAGCCTTGTGCGAGCCAAGGGAGCCATGCTGAGCGTGGAGGGAGCTGCGCAGCTGTAGGATCACCACTGCCTTACATGACCTGGAGCACGCACCGACTCCCTTGATTTCTTCCTCTGTCCCGAATCTGTGCCTGGCTAAGGATTCCTGGGAACTTTAATGTAGCATTGCAGATGAGGACTCGAGGGCCAAGCTATGTAGTTACAGAAGAGCCAAGACACAAGTAACTTTAGGCTCTCTGGACTGGAAGGGTGAGAGGGTGCAATTTCAAAGGAATCACTAGTGTGGAAAGAATATGTGGAAATTCCTAGTTCACACAATTGGAGCTATGTAAAACTTGGCCCTTGTGCTTTTCAGAGATTTGCTGTTTTCTCTTTTATGTCAGTTCATGCAGGCTTGCACCCCCTGACTTTTCTTTTGTGTTCTGGGAATTGAATAAACCCTGGAAGTAGTGAGAATCATCTGGTCTCACAACCTAACCATGTAAAATCCCCTGGCTGGCGTGGTTTTGATGTGAAATCATAAATCAGTCCAGGTACACACAAAGGGTTTCTGAACTGCAGCAAACTTTACACAAACGTGAACTTGGTTTTGGATTATTTTTATCTAAGTTTTCCTCTTAATTTCATCCCTTCTATGTTTTTTTCATTAACAAACATCTGGAAATTGCATAAGCTGTAATAATATGGATGATTATCTTCTCCTTTTCTCCCCCTCTCTTGTTGTCTCATTAACTTTTCCTTTTGCTCCCTGTTCCACACACAAATGGGCTTGAAAAAAGTCTCAATAAAAAGTGTGTTAGAAGGACTACAGTAGCTTCAGGACTCAGAAAATAATGTATTCACAGGTCACACCAAGTAAGGAGCTTGAGTACTCCTCTCTGTGAGGTCTAATTTTGGTATGTTTGAACTATCAACTGATCTTATAATGAAAAAATAAATGCTTATATTACAGTTTATCACGAAGGTTGTAAGGAATAAATATATTCCTTTAGGTAGACCATTGTCTGGTCATTAATTTTACTTGTGTTTTTCTTAATGCCATAATTCCATCTAACTCAAAGCTCAGATGCTTATATTGCACAGCCAGAGAGCCAACAGGAATAGAGCGGTAGATCTAATCTAGTCATACTTTTAAAAAGCTTTTAACACTGGCCTTCACAGAACACCAGAGATGCTTAGAGAGTTTGAGGTCTATGAGGAAACACAGTATCGGCAACCTCATTTTGGTGGAATTAGAAGTGATGTGGTAATGAAGTGTGAGGAGAGCAAGAGCAGGGGGGTGAAAATGGAGGGAGGGAAGGCAGTCGCTCAGTTGCCGGTGGCTCAGTGTGGGGCTCAATTTTGCTGGGCTTTCCAAACCCTGAGTCATATAAGCAAAGTGGGTTTGTTGACTGTGTATATTTAAGCACCTGTTATATATTTTTTAAAAAATAAGTAACATACAAAAAATTTACAGCTGTAAAAATGTGTTTTTCTTGCAAAATTTCAGTAAACCGAGGTCTCTTCAGACAACACAATATGTTTTATAGCTTTTAACAATATGCAGTTTCTATTAGTCTGATATGTAAGACTGGTGCTGAGGTCTAAAGAGGAAGAAGAGTAGGTTCCCCTGAAGAACATCAGGGGAAGCCAGAAAGGTATTGAGGAGACATGACAGAGCCAGCAGGAACACCTAAAAAATATTTTGTTTTCATTGCACCTTGTAAAATACATGGGACGTTTACACTTGGGAAAGAAACCCACACAAAAGGACATGTGGAAGTTGAAGGAACTGGAAAAGATATAGCAGGGATGTGAAAAGTCTTAGTCAACCCAAAGGTATCCAACAAACCCAAGTCTCCCTAACCCAGCAATGCAGCTTGCAGCCTTGAGGCCCTGAAGGTCTGGCCATTGGGAGAAGAAGAGGACGCTGTCTGGGAAATTTCCCCATGTGAGGAGGAGTCTTCTTGGGGCCTCCATGCAGCTGTCATCTACTGAGGAGCTGAAACCCAGAGAAGAAGAGAAGGTGAGTGGGGAACAGGCAGAGAGAGCTGTTAGCAGTAACAGGGGTTGAAAGAGAGGCTCAGCTCTTCCAAGCCAACCAGCAGCTCCAGTTTCTGCCTGGCTGCTTATGCAGGGGTGAGTGAAATGGCCTCAGTGCTTGTCCCCTCCCATGGTCCACAAGCATGGGAGCTGAAGGGCTTGAGGGGACGGTAGTGGGGATCTGCCTTCCCCAGGCAAAGGAGGCTCTGATTCTCATCCCTGTGTTTGCAGTTGAGGAAGCACTGGTAGTGTTGGCCTTCAGAAGACTATTTGTTTTGTTCTTTCCTGTCTTCATCCAATGAAGTAATGTGTTAGCCATTTTTTTTAACTTGTTGCCTGAAAGCATTATGCAGGTTCCTAAACAGGACATTTAAAGTAAGGCTTACGTGGACAGTCTCAGCTGTTGAGCCCTTTGGCTGAGAGTCAAGACCTGGCAGAAGGGTATTTACACCTGACATCCAGCAGGAAGACAAACTGTTATGGGAGGGAAAGGCAAATAAGCAGTTTTGTCAGAAGCAGCAAGGTCACTTTTGTGACTGCCTAAGGGACTTCCAAGCAGCTCAGACCACAATCATCACACCTCGGTGCTTGTGGGTCCTAGCTAACTTCTATGCTGATATTTGCTGGAATTGCTTGCCTTGCCATCAGTGACTGGCAGTTTAGCTTTGTTGTGACCCAATATAAGGCGTAAAGTTCTGACCACAGCCCCTAGACTGGTTTGCGCTGTGTACAAGAGTTGCAAGGATTTGGTCCCAATGGTATTTCTGCCCCACTCCTGCAAGGCACAGGAGCTCAATTAAGCACCTAAACTTAGTGGCTTGGTGGCATACCTTCCCCAGCTCATACCTCCAGAGCACTCAAGATTTAGTCCATCTATCACCAAAGTAGATATGGAGGTTGCAGGAAGCCAACTGCAAAGGTTGAAACCCTTTCTGTGAAACTTTGCTTTCTGTGTATTGTGAGTAGTGAGCTGATGGACCTTCTAACCTCTCAAATCAAGTGGCAAACTGCACTCTTCTTTCCCCCAGGGCACAGCTGAGGAACACTGATCCCTTGCTCACACATACCCACATATATTTCTCTTTTTATTTACACTATGAAATTATTCCACCTTGAGTGCTAGAAGATGGCATCTTTCAGAGATGATAATTTTCAGGAAACTGATGGGTGTAAGTCATCTGAAAGAAGCACTACAGACCTCCCTCTGAGAATCCCTTTCCACACCTTTATCTGTAATTGCTATAGATTCTATAATTTTTGTAACACATTTACTTCATCATGTTTGAGCAGTTTTCTCTTTCTCTTTTTCTATTTGGAAGGATGGTAGCAGGAATATGTCTGGCAGAGAAGGATGATACTTTAACAGAAGAACCAGATGACACTTTGAAGTTCTGTGGCTTAGCACAGATTTTTCATTTTATAAGGAGATGCTATTTTTGTATTGCTGGTCAGGCTTACATCCCTGGTTGTTGGGCAGGGCAGTTCAAATTCCCTTTGATTCTGTATTTCTTGCTCTTTAACTACCAGTTTTGAAAGATTATTTGGTCACGTAATTTTTTTTTCTGTCTTTTTTTGCATTCACTATTATTTCTTAGCCATCTCACATTAAACGATGATGCACAATCTTCCTCCATGTGTCCTCTCGTACTTCAAAAATGAAGGATAATACCCTGACAGTATCTTTCTTCTTACCGTAGACTATGTCAAAGCCCAGGTGTTTCTCTAACCTTTTCAAGTCTGGCTTGGTGAATGAGCAAAGAAGGCAGCTGTTTGTGATCAGACAAGCCATACAACCAACCTAACCTCTATGTCCAGCAATGGGACCAAATCAGAAAGAAATGGCTTGGAAATGCTAGTACAGAGAAACCCTTCCTTGCTTAATTGGTTCTGCTTCCCCATCAGCTTTCAGCTCATCGGTGTTAGGGTTTGGCCTAACTCCTCCATGCTTTCTTCTTGTCTGCTTGAAAAAAAAGGTAAGCCACTGCTGGCCAGAGTTCTGCTACACTGAGAAGTGTTACTACAACAGGAGCGTTTGGGAGACTGTTTGCCTACCATTGTTTTGGGGTTTTCTGGGGGGTGAGAGGAAAGATTGCTCAAGGTTTGGGAGTTAAACTGGGCTCTTTGTGTTGCTAAAGCATTTTGAACCCTTTGGTTTTCTTATTTGCTGGAGGAAGACACAAGACTATGCCTACAACAAAGGAATTTATAACATGTCAGGCTGCCCAGGGAGAGTCCTTCATTTTCTTCTTTGTAATTCAAAACAGCATTTGCATCCTTGCTGGAAGTGGAGCCCTTCTTCACTTTCCCTCACTCTAGGGAAAGGAAGTGCTGAAGGATGGAGCAGCTAAGCACACATGAACCCAAGCATCTCCTGTGCGTGGGAATTTCACAGGAGAAAGGCATCTGCTGTGCTGAAATAGCTGCCCTCCAGAGCTGATATTTAAAGCTGCAGGCTGTCACTCGTTTGCAGCTGAGTTCTTGTTTTTGCTCTGGAGGAGCTAATACCATCCTATAATCTAGATAGGAAAGATCTCTGTGGGGTTTACTGTATACTAAGTGCTATGCAAAACAGTTTGTAAAATTCTTCAAAGGCACATTAATTTTATTACATTAACAAAATCTTTTTACAGCAGATCAGATTTGTTCCAGTTGTTTGCTTGTACCTTGGTCCTCCCTAAGGCCGTAAGTCCTTAATACATGAGAGGACAGAGAGATTTATCTTTACTTTTATTTATCTTGGACTCAGACCTGGATGAGGCCTCAAGCAGTAATAGTAATATTGCTTCATCAGCCCAAATATACCTGGGTCAGGGGTATATGACATCAAAGATAAACATCACCTGCAAGTTGGTGTGAAAATGAGGAGCTCTCTGAGCATGTCTTACCTCTGCTTACACGTTGACAGTCCAGTCCACCACCATTGGTACATTGGCCAAATATTTCCCACTCACCAGGGCAACATGAACTGGTGACTTACTCAAGAACCATCAAATCACCCACATTTCCCCTACCACTAGTGATGAAATTTAGGATAAGTTTAGTACAGCTCATCATGGGAAATATATTCCCCAGTACAATCAAAGTGACAGAGAGGGTATGAAGGGTTGCTATACCTTCCCAGTGCTGAGAGTTATCAACTTATATCCTCCTATATCCTGCATCATTTAATTTGAGTGGCCCTAGTTATCATCTCAGCAGCAAAAGTTACTGTAGTTTAAATTAAATTATGCATTTCTTCTTTAAATTCAGATGCAACACTTGATTCAATGACTGATTCATTTACCACTCAATTTCTCAGAATGGCTTAGTAATAAATCACATGAAAAAGAAACCCATTTCTGTTGGGGTTCATTTGTACTGATATAATTATATCAAATGTTGCTCTTTCCAGCCTTAGGGAGGAAAGGGATTCAAAGGAATTCATGCTTCTTGTTTTCAACCTTTTATAATTTTGAATGTGCTGGTCAACCTTCCTTTTTCTCTCTGGAGCAAATCACTTATATTTTGCATCCTACTATGATGGCTTGAACCTTGCACTTACTTTTGTAAGGAATTTTCATTACCATTTTACAGTCATATCTAGCCTCATTTATGTTTTTTTTTTAATTGAATTCAGGTATCTTTTAAAACTGAAAGTTAAGCAAACAAAGGGTAATATTGTCAGTGAAGAGAACAAGGTCCCATGGAAAGGCAGTTGGATCAGGGTCAATAAATCTGGGCTTGGTTTATCATCTTGTGTTGACTGCTCAGGTAGCTTTGAGCAAGTCACCGTATCTCTTTGTCCTTGTTTCTTATTCCACTCTGAAGAGAAACTGAGGTCCAGCTGTGATTATTACTTTCATTTTCTCTACACCATTACGTGTCAGGGAACCCAAATCTTATTTGTAATGCAAGTGAGTAAAATGTAATAGTCTAGTGCCAAAACAGTCACTTTCCTCCCCTGGGGAAAACACTGGAGAACCTGTTATGTTGTACATACCGGTGTGAGTATGTGATTAACAAGACCAGTGCAAGCATTCCTGGAAAGGCATTTTCCACATGAGTAATTCAGAAGCCTCTCAAATTTTAAATCAGACAGACAGTCACAAACTTCCTTGAAATAAATTATGGTCTCGCTTGGCCTGTGTCTCACTGTGAATCTCAGAAAAGTGATAGCATGAGCAATAACTGAGAAACAGCCAGAAGGGACTGGACTCCAAGGATGGAGGCCCAGCAGCTTCCAGAATAAGGGTGCTCCTCACCACCAGCACTGCAGGGAAGCACACCTGGGGGCAGTACTATTGGTCACTGCTAAATGTGGGGGTTTGGGTTACCTCTCCATCCTTGCTTCCTAGCATGGGGCATTGGCTTTTTGCTTTGGCTCAGTTCATCGCACTGAACTGAAGGGAGCTTTTTTACCGTAGTATAACCAGCAGCCACAAAAAAAAAAATCATTTGAAAGTCCTATTTACCACCTGTCATGGTAGACCCTTCTCAGAGGGGCATGCAGTTGGCATGGAGTTACTTGAGACCTCTTGAGCTTCACATCGGCTTGTGCCCTGCGACTCTCCCCTCAAAACATGATGCTCTGCCACAGCCAAGGTGAGGCTGAGGGCCTCCTGCCCCTAAATCCACTTCTGCACCCGTGGCCAGGAGGCTGACCTGTAGGTCACTGCTCTTTCAAGTTTTGGGAGGCCTCGCTACACTGAGCAACCCCCTCTTGCCCAAATCCCAGCTAGTGACCTGGGAGTGAGAGGTGCTGGGGGGATGGTGGGGGTGTGGGGAGCCGTCTGCTGTCACTCTGGAAATAGGATCTCCTCTGACCGGATTAATCTCCACAATCTGGGAAAACATGGTTTCAGTTTTCTCTTTTGTAGCAGCAATCTGTGTTGTCAACTTAGATTATAGAGCTGCACGGCCAGATTATGCCATCAAATGCTTTCTTCTGCAAGACTCTGTTGAACAGGCCAGGTGTCGTGCCTCCGCTTGTTCTTTCCGTAGCTCTTCTGATTGATTTTTTACATCCTTCTAAAAGCGAAGATGCCTTGAACCAGACTGAGCACAACAGAGAAGGACTAGCATGCCTCCTGGAGTGAAGGATTGCCGCTCAGCAAAGCTGAGGTTTTCACAGCAAAAGCAAAGTTAGACAGATACATCTCTGAAACAGATGCTCGGCTTGGGCCCAAGCAACAGAAATAGCACTGCTGAGCTTTTCTCCATTTGGCTGTTGAATTTACATCGCTTCCTTAAATTTGAGTTTGGATTTTAAGCACCTCGGGATCTGAAGCACCCAGGACTATTGGGAGGTGTTGTGGTGAGCCCGGGAGAGAAGCACGTAGTCACAACAGGACGCAGAACCTGGACCTGAGATTTCTGACGGGCCCACTTCCAACCTTTTACATTGAAGCCTAATGAACTGAGGTGTAGACAATACCTGCTCTGTCCTGTGCAATTTCATAGAGCATTGCACTGCTCGGAGGCTCATTTGAGCCCACAGTAAATTAATATTTTACCTGTTGGAATGTTTTTTTTGCTCCAGCTAGTTTAAAGGCAAGTTGTGGCAATAAGTGGGTGGGGTGTATTTTATTTAGCTGTGGTAAAAATATTACCATTCTTGATCTGAGCAGCTGAAGCAATAGAAACCATAGAGAGGGAAAACCACCAAATGGGTGGGGTGGAAGAAGGAGTGCTTTCTTGATGGAGGTGTAAGGAATTTACAGTTCTGAGAGTGAAGCACTTGTGACTTATGGATGAAAGGGCATGGACAGCTAAGCAGGATGACCTTATACAGCTACCACACTACTTGGTAAGTATTCGTGTCAGATTGCTAGTTACCAGGAAGGTTACCTAGAGGACTGGGCAACAGCTGCTGCCCAGTGCTTCCTTTGCTGGGTCCTAGGGCTGTGTATAACTAAGGCTGTGTATAACTGGGCTTGATGAGTCAAAAAGTTCTACGACTCTCTGGTCAAAAGTGGACTTTGCCCATTGCCAGGAAACACAGCCAGAAGATTTCAGATCCCCAGGTGGCCCATTTTTACATTTTCCAAAAAATGTTACGAGGTTGCTATGCTCAAAGGTTTTCTTACAGCCTGTGGTATTTAGCAGGGAGTATGTCAGATTCACTGATTCAGAGGTCTACTGTCCACTATATAATTTTAAATCTTTTACCTTTCATCTCACAGCTGGAAAATGTTTCCAGTGAATGCCAGGAGCCAAGGGCTTAGTGAAAGGAGGGCACAGCTGGTTCCACTGCAAAACATGTGAAAGAGGAAAAAGCAAAACTAGGAGGTTAAACATTAACCTATTCCTGCTTATATGGGACGCTCCAACACTTTGGTGATGAATACCAATATCAAACGCCTTGATTGAAAGAGACAGGCAGGAGACATGTTGGCATCTGAGACAATTCTCTCGTCAAATGCTGATCATGACAAGCCCCACTTCCAGCTAGCAGTGTGTAATCAGCCCCTTGTAAGTGCCATGGCTCTGTGCGACAGGGAGGATGGGGCACATGGGCAAGACCTGCAGCTGCGCATCTGCTGTGCAAGGAGATTTGTGTGCCTGAGACTTGGGAAGCTTGGCACTGCTGCACCTCTTGCGTAACAGATGCTCCACTCTGAGCAAGCAGCGAGTCCTCCCACTTCCCGATATGTTCGGTTGCTAATTGCAAACATGAAGGACCGACATTTTGATGCCTACTCTTTCAATTTCCTCCAGTTCCTACTTTCAAGAGGTTTGTTTCCAAGCTGAATTGCCTTCTTTTCAGAGGTATTTTGATGTGGGCAGTTCAGACTATTCCACTAACAGCTTTGTTACTTGTATATGCTATGGACATCCATGGTGTGCTTTTTTTTCGCAATTTTATTACAGTAATTAATGCCTGTGCTCATTTTGGAGTAAGCAAGAAGCAAATAACTTCCAATGTGTTTGACACTTAGCTGTCTGTGCCTGGGAGCATGCTATTAGATCTCATATCTACTGAGGGCTAAGACCGTGCGCATTTACAGGAGATGAATTAAAGTGATATAAAGTCACAGAGTAGCTTTTTCTGCAGGTAACTTGTTCATATGCCATTCCCGACTCATCCAGCATTGTCATTCAGCCCAAGGAGGACGTTAGTTCTGTTTGCCGATTTCTACATGAGACTTGATTCTTTAGTTTAAAAGGATGCAGTTGTCTGTCCACCTATTTTCCCTCCCTATATTACCAAAAAGCACAGAATAAGCCAGCTAAGGCAAAATATAGCCTCTGCAGCCACAGTCTAGCAAGAAAAATGTTGTTTGTTTGGTTGTTTTTTTTTTTTTCTTTGGCAGCTGGGGGAGAGAGCCCCGGACAAGAAGTTTTTTGTTCCTGATTCTTCCAGCCCTCCCACTTTTCCAAAGCTAGGTCACACCTAGTCTCTGATCTGCTTGTCACTCCCTCCACTCCACCAAGCTGTTGTGAACATCTCCTCTCCTAGTCATTTCGGGTTCTCTAATTAGTGACATAATAGTTGGGCAAATAACGAACCAAACCTGCATCATAATGAAGGATAAACACTGTTAGTGAGTCACTCTGAAGCAGGGATCCAGCGCTGCTGGAGTGTTTTTTCCCCAGCAAGCTGCAGCTGGTTGTAACAAGGGTGTATCTTTTATGTGTTTTGCCTCAGGGGCAAATTACTTCAAACACGACTTTGCTGTGTGGCTGGAGAAAACAATCGTTTGTTTGCAGTTTTCCTTTCAAAGGGATGAGTCTAAATCATGCTCGCTTGATTGAAGCTAAGTAGTACCTTCAAGGCCAATCCCTTTCTTATAGTGGCTATTTTGAAAGGAAAATCTCTGCTGGATTTGTCCATGCAGGGGGCTCATTGGAGGGACTGTGTCTGTTCCCCTGCCTGCAGACAGCGATGTGCCCGCAGAGCGAGCAGGGAGCAGTGACAGGAGCTCCCGTGTCACCCACCACAGCCCATTTTGCCACCACTAGTGGAAGGGACAATGTGTATTAACACCTCTCTGATTGCTGGATGAAGCTTTTCTAGGGTGAGGCTCAAAGCAGTAGCACTGTACACAATCAACTTGGGTTAGTGGTTTACCTCAAAAAATGGAGGAAATCACTTAGCTCTTTAAGCAGAAGACTACCACAGCAATAGCGGTTTTGCAGCAGCATGGATTGGTGGATATTACTTAGAGGTGGAGAAAAGGAAAA
The DNA here is from genome assembly GCF_036417535.1 of Chlamydotis macqueenii. Taxonomy (NCBI): domain Eukaryota; kingdom Metazoa; phylum Chordata; class Aves; order Otidiformes; family Otididae; genus Chlamydotis; species Chlamydotis macqueenii. Next base: position 60,776,283 of record NC_141556.1, on the reverse strand, counting down.
GGGCTGTGGTGGAGCTCAGGGATTTTCCAGCATGGCCTCGAGTGGGCAGCGATGGTTACTGGGTTGTGGAGAACCCAACATCCACATCCAGGGCAACCCAGCAGCAGCTGCAGGAGAGACCAGCATCTTACCCTGCTATATGCTTTTTGAGCATATGTATTTATAGCCTGAACCATCTCCTTTTTACCAGCTGAGATCAGTCAAGATGTGATGCTCTTGGGATTGCACTAGAAACCCCAACAGAGGGTGGAAGGCCCACATCTCATTGAGACGGAGCAGGTAGAAAGCGAAACATGGCACTGTTTCCCACTGAGGAAGCATCACTTAAACGATATGCAGATGTCTACCATTCCAGGAAGATCAACATCAGACTGCAGATTTTGAGGGTTTTGATTCAGAGGCTGCAGATCAGGGAGAAATGGGATTCACAAGAGATATCTTCATCTCAGTGAGTCTGATGACCCTAGCCACCTTCTCTAGTCAGCAGATAGACAGCTTTCTCTATGGAGAGATGCAAAGCAGCTAAGTTAAGTGCTCACTCTGAACCATCCTGTAAAGGATGTCTTATTTCTTTATTGAACTTGAGAAAGTGGATCTCACAGGGTTTTCTGGCTTGCATTTACATCCTTGGTATCACCCGAGTTGGAGATTGTACATGGTTCATGTATTCTCTTACATGTCGTCCAGGAGCAGGCTGGAATGTCTTGAGATTTGAAAGGTCTTCCTATGGTTTCACTTAGTCATAAAAGTTGCATGTGGCCTAATTCAAAGGGCCTGCAGACACAGAGGAAACAAACTTCCAGATAAAGCTGTGAGGAAACATGGAATATTCCCCACATAGACACGGAAACCCATCCTTTACAGAATTTACAAATAATATGGAAGTGGATTATTGCACTTTTTTATGCCTGATTATAGTGCTTCAGGGAGGCTGTGACAGAGTGGCCTATTCCTTTAGGAGTCCATACAATTGTCATATCCATGGCTGGTCCTGTACATGGGATCCCTACACAGAAGGTGGGCAGAAGGGCCTGACTCAAGTGGGAACACAGAGTAAGAGACTCCTATGAACTCCTATGAACACCTATGAACTCCTTAGGTGCCTCTCTGTCTTCAAACCATACATTTAAGCCTGGTTACACACTGCTAGGAAACAGCTGAATCATCCCTAGGGACCTGCAAGAGAAAACCTACAAGGAGGAAGCAAACTATTGCAGTAGTCCAGACACAGGCAAGAGAAAGGAAGGTATCTCCAGAGGTTTTAGCTTTGGCTGGATGTAGAAGCAAGGTCCACCTTTTATGTTAGAGAATAGCACTGCTGAAAGAGACTCTTGGGTCTGACAGAGTAAGGAACAAGACTGGTGTCTGACTGCAGCTTTCCTTCAAGATCAATTTCTGCTTGGCTTTAAAGAGTAAAAAAGAGAGAAGATTAGGCCACATTCACAGGTCTCTGCAAAGCTCAATGCTCTGCTTGACACCCTGGTGACTGTGATACACTGTGCTGAAACCACAGCAGCTCTCACAGGGAATGCCAGAGGAGAAGTGGGACCTCTTGCCCCATGACCCGTGCCACAGCTCCCATCTGCAGATCTCTGCAGCATGTTCAACCTCCAATGGGAAATTCTTACAGTCCAGTTAAACTGGGACGCAGAAAGCAGATCCCATGACTGTACATGGCTTAAATATTACTGAGATTTTTCCTCTAGCTGTCACTGAAAATCTCCACAGAAGGAAGAAGAACTGAGACATTTAGTCAAAGAAAATTAGGGAGCATTTCCAGCTGCCCTGAAGGGTAGCCAGGATGTATAAGGTGCATTCCCCACAGTCCTAGCTCCTGTCACAGTCTGGTTTTCATCCAAACTAGAAGTACTCTAGGATTTTACAGGAGGAGAAAAACTAATTTCCAGGGAAGTGAGAAGATCCTTTAAGAGTCCCTCTGCAACAAGCATTAGCTGTCTCAGCCACATGCAGTGAAAGGGATCCCATCTTGTCCACCTCTGCTGTATCATCTACCCTGCTCTAAAAATAACCTCTCACCGCTGAAAGCGCTCCATTTCTGTTCTTGGTCCATGTGTTCTCCCTGTGTTGACTTTGTGTGGTGCTGTCGCCTGCTTTAGATGTGCAGAGTGAAACGGCCGTCCGTACTGACTGGCAGAGGGAATAAAATCTTAAATGAAAAACGTAGCCTTGTGGTGGACAAGACCCTTGCTCGTCTCAGATTTCCATTTTAGTATTCAGTTAAGCTGGGCAACTTTTCTGCTTACCCAACTTAATTGGAGCTTTGCAGGTACAAAAATATTTGCTCTGTCAGGGCAGAGAGCAGCCGTTGTTTACCACGGCCTGAATTCCTTGCAAATGTTTTCTTGTATCTTCTTATTCTCATCTCCCGTGGCTAAACCACAGCACAATAACCCTTTGTAAAGCAAACACCTTGGTATGACATGTTAGGATCTGTTCCACTGAGCCAATTTAGAAGGAAAGCATGCTTGTAACTGTGTAATTGAACTGTGCTGATATGCCTGTGCCAGGGAACATTAACTTCTCCTAAATTCTCAACAGTTTCACATTCATGGTATTTTTCCAGACAGATTGCAGCTGAAACTGTATCTTTAATATCCTTAAGATACAGCACAGCAACCCATAAACTTCTTGAGCTCCACAGAGCATTGGGTGGAAAAGCATTTGCTGGGCCAGAATTCTGCACTAAGTATTTCTCCTGACAGTGGCGTGTTGAAAAACCATGTAACTTGAAGATCTGATGGTTACAGTGCTTTCGGAAAGGAAAAATAGTGTTGCGAGCAAAGGTTAACCTACAGTGATTGATTTACTCAAACTTCAAATAGTCATGCTGAACCTTTGGATAAATGTTTGTTTAACATTGAAAATGTGTTGTTCATTTTCACAACACAACAGAGTGTCTGTGCTTTCTGGGACATGGCAAGGTTTCCTAAGTTTGCTGCCTTCAAAAAAAAAAAGAGCTCTAATATTGAAGAAGAATGTGAAAAAGTACTTTGCTGCTGAACGGGATAACATTTTGGGTTAGTCTATCGTTTACGTTTGAAAGTCTAAGAAAGAGATTGTCCCAAACAAGATGAGAGATACTAGAAAGTATTCATCAGTAAAGTCCAGTACCAGTCCAGTATAGGCCTGGCCTAGTATGTATTAATCCACATCTTAGCTGAATGTCAATGTGATTAATCAAAGTGTTAATTCTGGAAGGAGGAGGTTTGAGCCTTATCTGTCTCCCCGCTGCCTGTCTCTGGCCAAGCTCCAAGATGGGTAATTGATGTGCCCCCCTTCATGGCATCAATAGGGGAGGGTGGGTAGCACCTTCACACACCAAGGCTGCAGCAGTACCAGCCAGTGTCCTGCAGTTTGAGGGAGCATTCAGCAGCATCTTGACATTGACTTGCTGCAGAATGGGAAGGTCTGGAGAACAGGGGCAGTGAATTTAATACTGTACAAAACAAATGCAGTTGCCATTCAGTGCTTTTGGTATGTCAATGGCTTTTTTGGTGTTTTCCATAAGGCAAAGAAAAGTCACGTAGAGGTAGAATGATGTACTTCTGTCAGGGAACAGGCAGGGTCAGTGGTGCTGGAACCTGTTAGAATGAACACTGAAGCATCTGCCAGCCCACAAGTACTTTAGGAAGCTGACCTAGGGAACTAAAAGACCATTTTCCAGGATCAGCGAGGCCAGAGTCCCTCAGGAAAGACAGGGAGAAACTCTTCAGCAGGGCCTGTTGCAATAGAACAAGGGGTAATGGTTTTAAAACAGAGGAAGCTAGATTCAGACTGGATATAAAGAAAAAAAATTTCACAGTGAGGGTGGTGGAACACTGGAACAGGTTGCCCAGAGAGGTGGTAGATGCCCCATCCCTGGAAACATTCAAGGCCAGGTTGGACGGGGCTCTAAGCAACCTAATCTAGTTGAAGATGTCCCTGCTCCTTGCAGGCGGGTTGGACAAGATGACCTTTAAAGGTGCCTTCAAACCCAAACTATTCTGTGATGTCAAGCCCTCTAGACATGACGTAGTGCAGGCAGGTGCCATGGTATAGAGTAAAAGGCACACTTTTTTTGGCTTTACACTTTCACCACCACCTTCAGGATAATGGCAAACTATCTCTGAAAAAAAAAGCCATTATGCCTGGGGAAGTTAGAAAACTTACCCTCCTCTGGCTGCTAGAAAATTGCAAGATTATTTGTGGCACTGAGGGGGAAAGCAGGACAGATCTCCTTCCCAGCAGCATGGCATTCTCCTCCTATTGTCCATGTTGTTCAATTTGAGAGCAATTGGGTGGAAGAACAAGTGTCAGGGATGGATCCTGCTTCTTATCCAGCAGGACAATTCCTACAACATTTTGGAGCAAGAAGGGTGCCTAGCAGGTGCTGAAGGCCCTGGAGTTGGCCAATGCCCCGTATGCTTATGGGGACCAATCTAAGTAGCATCATTGTTGCCTCTCTGGTAAAAGCCAACTTCTTATAGCACTGATTTTGAATCAAGGTTCTGTGTGTGGGCTACTTTCAAGAGGTCCATGGACAGCAACAAAGAAAACACTTTCGACTGGCAGGCTGCCTAAATTCCTTAGCAGGAGGTCTGGACTTCCTTTGGAACTTTTTCTAGGGGTCTCCACATCAAGAAATGTTGAAAACCATAGTCCTGGACAGATCTTCTGTCATATTGGTTATCATATCCAGATTACAGATGCTCTTGTTCCTGTTCTTCTGTAGAGAGCATTCTTCTGAAGGAAAAAAAAAAAAAAAGTTAAAAGTAGCCTAAATGAAGGTGTCCACAATAAATCCAGTACATCTTTTTTCACTTTATATAAGACCCTTCTTTCCATTTATGCCATTTTACGTTCATTAGAAGCTGCATAGGATTTACTTAATAAGTAAGTAGAGAAGAGCACAGCTAATCCCTCAGGGCCTTATTCTTAAATTCTTATTCAGACAAAACTCCAGTGACGTCAATGAATCATTTCACCATGTAAGGATTTCAGTAGTGGGCTCTATCGGATTAAATACAGTTTTGCCCAAGATTTTACTCTACAAAATTATAGTAATCTCAAGCCTTGAATCTTTTTATTACAACTAGGATGCAGAACACTGCTAGTTTAATAGCACAATAATATCAAATATCATTGGACCTGCATGCTGCATGCTTGTCTTACTGTGGTACCAAACTTCCTGCCAAAAGGTTCGTGCTTTTGACCACATGTCATCTTTAGTAAGAATATGGCAATTATGGTAAGATTTGGACTTGTTCTCCATTAATTATGAATAATTTGTACTCCACTTATGTAACAGCTGCTATGGGTCTTTTATTTTTTTAATTTAGTCATTTCTGAACTCTATAGGTAATCTGGACAGTTCATGACTATTTTTTTTTCTTCCTAAATGTGCAAATCGCGCTCGGGTTTTCAAGAGGGAAGAGAGAAGATAAACTACCCTAATGTGACCTCTTTGATATCAGAGAGCTGCGATCTCCAACTGTAACATGATTTTACAGAAAGCCTATCCAAAGTAGGACAGGGACATTGAATCCTGGGAGGAGGGAGAGGGAGTGGATAGAGACGAGCCTGCCTTTTATAAGTGTACAATCTGCTTTGTGGAGGGAATATCGTCAGCAATTCATAAGCTATTCATTAGGTCAAAAGTAATAAGGAAGAAGAACGATATGGTTCAGTGGTCAGTCAGTCAGATCATCAGTCTTTCCATAATCCAAGCTGTACAGAGGAATCTGGCAGAAAGGCTAGATCTAGAGAGTCTCTATCTTTATCTCCATTCTGATTTTTAATAGATATTCATTTGCACACACTTATTTAATCTTGCTACCACATTCCCGCCCTTGTTCCAAAGTTCCATGGGAAAAAAAAAAAGTAGCTTTTTTTCAATGTGCAAGAACTCAGATTAAGATGGAAGAGGAAAAGAAACTGCAAAGCCCAGAAGACCTAAAAGTGAATATTTAAAGCAAACTTTGCTGGGCACAAACCTCAGTGATTGGGCGGATGCTGCAGAAACTGTATTTTCCAGCAATCTGGTCTCACTGGCATATAGCTCCAAAATTGTGTCATCTGAGATATTTTCTAGATGAAAATTTAAATGTGTATGACTTTTTTCTAGGGAGTTTAAACTATTTAAATGAAACCCTGTCAATCCAAATTCTGGGCATTTGTAGTGAGGCAGTGAAACACAGACCTTGCAAATCAAATAGGAAAAGTCATTCCTCCTAAATCCCATCTAAGCCCCTGTGTTTACTGGGGTAGAGTCTTGGAAACATTCCTTTAGAGAAGATAAATCTCTGGGGTTTGGGACTTGTCCTCATCTATGTTGTAACATGATGAGGGCATTGTAAGGCAGTAAGAACAGGTATGCTAATACAGTTGTTAAATAATGCCTAAAATTCCCAAGGACACTTGTGCAGGAGTCTTATGTCCATTGAAAGTACAGGTTGGGCTAACGGATGAGAGCGTTGTTGTGTCTCTCACAGCCCTGTTCATTATCAAGTCATAGAGAAACTGAGAATATTTCATGTCTGAGCAGCCTTCAGAAGGTGGCCTGATCTGACCCTCCCCAGTCAAACTGGGGCCAGTCTTGAGATAAGATGGCAGTTAGGTCAGCACCATCAAGGACATGAGTGGGTAATGGAGGCCTGGATCCGAAATCTGATCCAGCTGCCTAGAGGGTCTACTGAAAGGCATTTTAATCAGTGCAAAGGCTCATATTGACTTCCGTGGGAGCTGGGTCAGACCTCAGTTCAGTGAGACTAGCTGCCACGGTCGAATCATGGGATAATACAACCGGGCTTTTGTTGGCAGCATTCAAGGCGCCAGATTATGTTCTCTCCTGTATTGGTGTCTATCCAAAATAACTCCATTCACGTCACTAGAGCAATTCCCTACTTGTTCCTGTGTAATTAAGAGAAGAATCTTTCCCACTAGGTTGGTGAAATCACTCAGCATTCGGGTTGTACATATTCTGTACCTATTTGTTACTGTCAGCATGAAGAGATTTAGGATCCTCTGAGGACTGAACATTTTTCTGTGGGCTTCCAGGTTGCAGTCATAAAATCATAAATGTTGCTAATAGGGACTTTTCAAAAATGAACCTCACCTGGCTTGCAAGAGTCACAGCTAGCTCTGCATTTCTACCCAGTCTGAGGGTACCAAAGTTTTCACAGCTACAAAAGCATGAGATGTATTAACTACATGGGTCCTGACACTCTCCCAGGAGCTGTACTACAGCAAAGATAAAAGCCTATGTCCGCCTCTGACAGATGCAGTAACTACTGGAGATGGAGCAGAAGAGGTCTGTGCTTCCCATGTCTGCCATTAAGGGTTTTATTCCTGGGATATCATGTAGTGGATGTTGTGAGCCACAAGGAAAATTTAAAAAACTTTTAAAATCAGAAACTTCTGAGCAAAAACAGAATCACAAGCAGGGCTACCAGCATCCTAGTTAATGAAATCACTCAGATACATTGTCCCCTGAGAAAAAATCTCAGAGGAATAGGGAAGAGAAGAGAGCTGGAAACGTCAGAGGAGAATTTGGAGAATGAATAAAAAGGCAAAAATCCTTTAGATCTTGGTATCAGATTTCTCAAATACTACTACACATGCTATGAGCACAGTGTATAATCAGTGCTGCTATGCATGACAAAGATGTTGAGCATGTTTGGCAACACAGAATTTTAAAATAATGCTTCTTAAAAAAGAAAGCTATCACCCAAGAGAAATTGCTTGGATATAAGTCTTCATTTGCAATACCCTGAAAAACACAAGAGAAAATTCGGCTATAATCTACGGACCTGATATTTGTGCCAGCTAATTTGTGTGAGAAAGGAAAAGGTTGAATAAGCAAGGGTGGACAGTCTGATCCAAAACGGAGGCACAACTGTGGCTGCAGTAGTGGGAGAGATGCCGAAGCACAGGGCACCCACATGTCCTCCCCGACAGCGACCCATCTTGCTCAGGGTCTCACCTGAGCAGTCAGGGGTAAGAAAAACGGGAGTCTCTGGAACATGAGATAAATAATGTTAACTTATGAGAGAAAATGCCACAAAACAGGAAGCAAAGACACATTCAGATGATAAATTCTTTGGGTAGCTCCCATCTTACATCCTGAAAGAGGTACCCATGGCTGTTACTAAAGAGATCTGCTGCATCTTTTACCTGCAGTGGAAAATTTAAACAGTGCAGACTTCAACTGCAAGGTTAGTTGCAAAGCAGCATGGAGTTTAGTCTTGTACTACCCAGGAACCATACTCAGTGATCCCTCCCTGTCACATTTATCAGCTACTTGCAGAGACCACACATTTATCTACAGATTTGCTTCCAGGAGACTAGCCTCCCCTCTGTGTACATCCTGTTGGGAAATACTTCTGTACCTAAGAGGACTAGTGGCTACATCCATGGTGACTGGTGTTTCTCCATCTGGTGTAATAAAGCCTAACAAGGTTGCTCCTCTACCTGTGAATATCCCTTTCCGCCTAATTGAGATTAACATCTCATACAGAGAGGCTGTAACATCACATGTGAGGGATCCTGTGAACAAGCTGCACAGGGAAGTCATGTTCCTTAATACTTCATGAGCGGTGGGTGAGAATCACCTATAAACCAATGCTAGAAGTAGACCCTTTGTAAAACTCTTCTTTTAGGACATATGCACCAGGTGATTACTTTTCACATAAAGCACAAGACAGTAAATACCATAAGTTAACAAAAGTCACAGTCAGTGTCTCAAGTTTTGAGGTGATGTTTTATGTTGGTATTTGTTTTGCATCAGGGCCAAGTTCTGTTCCAAATCTCGTTGCACTTCTTAAAATGTTCCTAGGACATCATGTGTTGGCATAATCCTTTAATTGTTTGGACTACTCCTTAATACATCAAAATGGCTAATACTCCACAATTTAAACTAAAATTCTTTATGTGTGAGAAAAAAAAAGAATGGGCACCAGCAGAAGAATAAACCTGCCATTCATTGTGTTAATTATTTTCCATCCCAAGGTTTAAAGCATATAATTGCTTAAGCCCTGCAGTAGGTTTGTATGTGCTTAAGTGAGTAATAAGCACCTTCTAATTTTGCAGGATTGAGATACTTTGGTCCTGGTTTTTAAAGGTTCTGCCCAGCTGAAAAATTCTTCATTTTCACCTGGAGTTTTAGGGGCTTGCAAAAAGTCAGAATTAGGGTTTTCACAGTCAGATGCAAAATAATGATCAAATATTGATCAAATAATTATTCAAACCCTGGTATATTTGATTGACTTGAGATGACAGAAGCAGTTAGTAGCAGAACTTGGAGCTGAACCCAGATGAGCAGATTTTGTAGTCTTTGTGCCACCTTATGATGCAATACCTCTCTGACCCAGTACATCTTCTTTCTTATTGAAGCTTTAGGGTTGTATTGTAGCCTGGTTGACCAACTGGTCAGCAAAACATTTATTTAAAAACACATGCTTTCATTGTCCATTCTTTAATCGGTGAATCAGACTGATGAAACTTCATCTTCCCTCTTTCAATTAATATAATCAGACATACAATTTCCACTTCTCCTTGACTTCTTCCACGTACGCTACCTTGAACATAGAGCTCTTCTGGAAGCTGATCACATTTCAGGTACATGTCTGAGGTTGTCCTTGCTTTGTTGGCTCTGGTGTTATAATGACACTTTAACCTGAAATTTATTTCCCATTTCAGTAGTAGAAGGAAGCTTTAAAAACCCATGGAGGAGAGATACTCTTTATTTAACTCTCTACAGATGTCATATTAGTCATAATAAGTAAAGAATGTATCTCCTGGCTTTACTCTGAGCTGTAGCATATGGCTTTGACCCACATCCTCATAAATTAGAAAGGAAGCAGAAACTTACCCAACTATGCCTTACAAATGTAATCAAAATCAGACTCCTGCCATGTAACAACTCTATTCATCCTCCATGATATCCTTTTGTGCCTTTCAATTATAGCCATAGACATAATGATCAAATTACACAAAAATTTTCAGCAAGGGCTAGATTTATCTGGTTATTCATAAATAAGAGGATTTGTTTTTCACACGTCTGAATTGTATACTCTGCTAACAAAGCCAAAATGGCCAAACAATTTTCCTTAGAGGAGCTGTGCTGCCACGTGATGGTTTTATCCCATCATTGAGGGCTTGACACCATACCTTCTTAAATCTGAAGTTAAAAAACATGTTATTTCTGAGATAATACTATCTCAGAAAATGTTCACAGCTCATGTCTTGGAGGCTTCTTGCTTTCCTATATCAAAGAACAGATATAAAGGACATGATTCTCTAGCAATACACCTTCTTTCTAGTTTCTGGATTTCCTCTAAGTGGCTAGTGCATCTGTAGAAGTCTTAGTCATGAAAGCTGGTGATGAAAGCAGATTGTCTGCCTATAGAAAGTGAAAAAGTTAACTGAGCATAGGCAACTTTGCCTACCTGGTTAAAGCAGGGAAGAAGTTCTAGCTCAAGTGCCAAAGAAATGTGAGTAGCATGGATTTTGGGACTAGATCATTTAAATTTTGTCTCCCCGACAAGGTCCATTAATGCATATGTATGAGGTCATTTGTCTAATAAATGTATAGTGCAGTGGGGCTGCACTCAGGGGGATTTTCCTAGCATTGGGGAAATACTCAGTAATTTCTACTGACCCTAGTTTTGCCCTCTGGAGAAGTAAGTAGAAAGCTGTGGGAGCTCCTGAGCCCTGCCAGGTACTGCCTTACACTGGGTGTGTGGCCTCACACCCAACAGGCATGCTACACTGCTTGCTTTGCAGCATGGCATCTTCCTTACAGTGCTGCCAAATTTGGTAATGACATGCAAAATCCATCTGGCTTTATCTCACTTTCTAAGCAAATGATATAGCTAAGGCTATGAGCTAATTTACAAGGACCTGTTACCTTGTCCAAGGGATAAGTAGCATTGGAGTGAGAATGACTTAGAACCTTCTGCCTTGCAGTGAGGATGAAGATAAAGCTAAAGAAGCAGAGCTTTCTCTCACATTTCTTCAGTGCCATGACACAACTTGCCAGACATCTGCTATCTATGTATTTCCTACCTGCCTCGATACAGCAGAGACAGCCTGTGGGTTTCCCTGCCGCTAGACAGTATATGATCCTTCATTCCACAAAGCCTGCTCCATTTCTGCAGTAGTCACTTCAGCCCAGCCAAGGTCATCAAGATTCCTGTGTCTGCAAGGAAGAAGGTGGTCCCAAGAGAGTGGCAGGGCTTCACTCCCAGCTTCTATTCACCCCATCTTTTGTGGCTCTGAGGTGTTTAGCAGAGGGGGATCTGCTCTGCTCTCAGCGAGCCTCTGCCTGCCTACTCAGTACAGTATGATGGTGAGCTAGACATTGCAGTGCAAGAGCTTAGGAAGGACAGGCAAGTTGTTCTTCCCAGTGTTTCCTTATGAACCAGACAGTACTGAAAAACTCCTTATTGTCTCTATTTGCTGTACAGCTCTGAGTATTTCCTAACAGGGTATGACTAAATCCAGTCAATATCTGATCTGTAAAGTGAGAAGGCTTGTGTGCTGTGCTGTCAAAAGATCGGTATACCAAATCAATTGTCATGTCAGTTTGGGAGAGAATGACTAATGCTTTTAATGATTAGTTTCTCTTCCTGATTAGTGCCCAGTTACACTTAGAGCATAAGGTACCCTCAGTAGCAATTTCGCTGTCTACATATATTCCAATGCTGCTTTTACTACTTGATTCACATGTATGCACTTATTTCACTGCAGGAGTTTGGTTCTGGTTTAAGTGGAAGACATCAAATGTTAACTCAGATGAAAGCCCATTGAAGTCAGGGAGAAGACATCAGTCTTGAATTTGGCCTACAGTCTGTGGTATTAAGGAAAAAGGCCACAAGATGAATTGGTGATATATGTGCTTGCTAAATGGTATTTTCACCTCAAAGCATACTTGAATCTTAGAAGAATGCAAGTATTTCAGCTTTCTTGGATGATGTGCCAATGGTACAGCCTGAGGCTAATATGGATCATATCCTTCTTTTAGTTATTCCAGCACAATTTTATTGACTCAATGTGTTCAATGTCTCTCCTATCACCCTTATTAAGAAGAAATATCACAGATTCTAGATGATAGTTTTCCAAACCAAATCTTTAGCAGAGGAAAACTAGAATGAACTGCCTGAATATCCAAGCTCTATCCATGAGCTGCGGATCTTGCTGTGTACCTACAATGTCTTGCTATCTGTTTGGAGTTACATCACTGTAGCTTGAGAACAGTCAACATGAGAAGAAAATTGACATTGCTCTTTGCTCAACCACATGCCGCAAAACTCACTCTATGATGTGTTAGGTGATCAAAAATGGGGAAGTCTAGGCAGACGTTTATTGTCTACAGCAAAAAAACAAAAAAGAAAAAATACAATTATATTGCTTAATAACTACAGGGATATGTGTGCATATATTATACATAATACATACATACAAACACACACATGCAAAGTGATAAATTAATTGCAGATGGAGTACAGTAAACTCAGTCTCCTGAGAGTTAGACAGTAAAAACAGTAACAACAACAACAACACCACAATCTCCAAACCATGAATCCACGCCCCACATCTAACACAACTCGGGGCTTCTTAAATCATTGTGCCAAATTGTGATGCGAACAGTGTACAGAAGGAGGAACAAAGAAAATAATTGACGTGTCTACCCTAAGGCTCTTCCAAAGATTAGAGAGAGACACCCCAAGGCCGGTATGTTATTTTCTTTGTTCTTTATCCTTTTGCTGGTTGTTTGCATTAGTTTTGGCACTGGATGATTTAGAGCACCCTTAGTTTTGATGGATGCAGGTGGCGGCATGTGCATGGTTCCTTGGTAAATAATGTTACCAATGCGGATTGCTTTAAGTGGCTTTGCTATCAAAGAGCTCCGTCTTAATTTGAAAATGCATTTAGGTGATTAAATAATCTCTTAGAGCTGGATTCATTTGTCTTCTCTGATTTTAGTGGTGTTCTAATTAAAGCTCCAAATACATAATTATATAAAGCAGAACAGTGAGCAACTTACTTTCCCTCATTACAAATTAATGCATGGTGGAGAGGCAGGAAATAACTTCACTCGGGGGAGACTGTGGGTTTACAGATAGCAATTGGGTACCACAGGACTTGAAACCACCAGCTGTGAAGTTTGGGAATACCTGCACCGAAGGGTTCAGGTCACAGGGGAGGGATGTCACCACCACCATCACAATAGCTGTTGCGTATGGAAAAAGGACAGAGGTGGAGTAGTTATGTAAGAAGGACTCTGTGGTTTAAAGAGCACTGTGTACCATGGCCAGGCTGTTATCAGAAGAGTGGCCATGGAGGAAAAGAGTAACAGTAGTTAGCAGAGATGTGAGGGGCTTCAGAGGAACGTTTGAAGGCACTGGCTGAGTGATAGTACAAGGAGAGGTGTACATAAATATTTGCAAGGGATTAACACCCAGTGGAGAGTGGAATTACTTACCTAGGAACAATGGGATAAGCATGATAAAGTAGCCCTGTAAATGTGATACAGAGCAGTGCTGCAAGGCGGTATGTAGAGCTATGTTGTTCAGCAAAAATAGGCGCCAGCAACAAGAGCTACTCTGGGAAGATGGTGCTTGGCTCAATTACGAAGAATTTTTCCACACCCTAGTGAGGAAGAGGGGTTGCAAGAGAGGGCGATGGTTGCAGATTTCAAATTCCCCAATCTACCTATCACCTCTTGTCAGAAAGACCACACAGGAAAATCACTGCATGGGAAACCTCAGATACTCTCTTCATTCTCTCTTCCAGGTTTTTCCCCACATAAAGTGGGGGATCTTGTCCTGTACACAGATGTTCACCTGAAATGCACTCATCTCTGAGTTGAATTGCAGCAGCTGAGTAGTAGAGAACTGAACACATGATGATGTTTGGGAGCAGGGGGAAAGGTAGTGTGAAGAACCGTAAGAAATGCCTTCAAGTCTTATTTCCTACAGAGCATGTAGGGTTGTAAGGTCTTTCCAGCTGGAGATGGCAAAGGAGACTGAGAAGACAGGAGGAGCAAGGAGGGAATGCCCATACATCCCAAATTGCATGAAATTAGAAATTACAGGATTTTTTTTTTTGTCTTAATGGATGAAAGATTGAGATGATCTTCCCTTACTCTGCATATATCTTTCCAAGAAGATATGGGCAAGTCAAACTGTGGTGTCATGCTGTTAATCTACTCTCTCCAGAGAGAAAAATTTAAAAAAAAATAAACTCTGTAAAATAGGGATTATACAAATTAAATCCAGAAGGTTTACACTCTCTCAGTCTATTAATTCAAAGCCCTTGTAAATCTATGGGTGTTGATGGAGATACTTCTCACTCAGACGCTGTACAAATCATAGGAGAACTGAAACCAAAAATGTTAGCAGACAAACAAATATTTCTTATTATCACCAGCTGATAAAGAGTGGAAACGAGAAGTATAAGACAATGGGGTGCAGTGCCTTCCAGGGACTGCTTTGTACTTTCCACAGGCATCAGCAACAGTGTCTTAAGGCATTGTGCAAACACAGCCATTGTGATGACACACACAGCCCTTAACGTGATCCAAAGGTGGGAGATTGACATGAACATTGTTGCTCACTCAATATGATGATGAAAGCTCCCGCCTACAATGGTGATCCACTGATTTCTTCAGGAATTTTTTAGGGATGAGTAAAATGCAAAAGACATTTATAAATTATTCAAAATCTCATTAAAGGCTTCTGGGTTTTGTTTCTCTTACAATTTTTTCTTTGAAAGATGAGGTTTGTTTTTAAAGGCTCTTCTCCATGGGAAACTGCTGAGTACTCCATCCTCCTTCTCATTCAGGTCCTTAAAATGCGTCATCTTCAGCTCTTAGTTTTCCTTCCTTCCTTGTTCCAGAGCCATTCAGAAATGCTGCTGCTTTTGCCGACTCTGTATTCTCTTATCCAGGGTGGCCCTTTGTGTCTAAAAGACTTCCAGCTATTAAAAATAGGCTTCCTTTTTCCTCTCTTCCTCCCTCTCTTCATTCTAAGACCACCATTTTGTGTCTTTCTTCATTTTGACTAAACATTAGAAAGGACAGGATTTAACTTGGGGACAACCTGGGCTGAGCTGAGAGCCTGGCTCTGCTGAGCTCCATTTTATGCTGCCACTCAAGTTTTATCCTGGTAATGGATGCATTGTTCCTCTTTTCGCTTCCAGAAGAGTGTTACCATCTCCAGTCCTTGTCCTGTGGTTGAGCACGCTTTCATGATGCAAGGTTGGGACATCTTGGCAGTGGTAGTGGTCGTTATGCCCAAATGAACCAGAAGCAATGGTGCTAACAGAAAGCCTGGCAATAAGAAATGTCAACCTGGCATCATTGTTCTGCCAAAACATGGATCTGTTGCTGCTGGGATGAGGGGCCCTGCACACACAGAAGCTAGCCCTACTCCCACTCATTTTTCTCCAGCTTCTGCTCCTCACTCCAGCCACTTAAATCCCAATGCAGTCACCATGGCAACCCACTCATGTCCAGGAAGACCTAGCCCAGATCTCGGCAAATATTAACCCTTTTCAATTGTCTGTGTTTTACTGGGTCGGGGGAGAGGAGTTCAGTGAGAGGATGAGGGTGCTGAGATACCTCCCACTGCCATAAATCCTATTCAGTGCAGCAGCACAGTGTAGTTTTGACTTTATTTCAGTCTTTTTCATAAGGCATAAAAGTATGAGATCACAGCTATTTTGTATGAAAGGCTGGCCTGAGAGGTGGACTTTACTGTTAGTAATATCAGCACTCAGCTTCCTCCTACTTTTA
Source organism: Chlamydotis macqueenii (assembly GCF_036417535.1). Taxonomy (NCBI): domain Eukaryota; kingdom Metazoa; phylum Chordata; class Aves; order Otidiformes; family Otididae; genus Chlamydotis; species Chlamydotis macqueenii. Next base: position 60,760,487 of record NC_141556.1, on the reverse strand, counting down.
TCTCACTCACCAGTGAATTCATCTGGTAGGGAAGTCTGTAAAAAAAATAAATTGAGGTTCAATTCCTCTGCTGTTTTAAACTGATATAATTCATAGCAGTTAACATCAACAAAGGTCAACATTTTTTGCTTAAACTTTAATACTTGCTCAATTTTTTTTTTTCTTTTTTCCAAAGGTCACTCTTCAAAATGCAGTTGCTAAGATCATATTCTTTGCCCATCAATCGTCGAGTGTCAGCTCCTCCTAACCTCTTTGAATCACTCTTCAGAATCCCTCGGCTTCAGGACATGAAGGTCAGGGGTTTTGTATCCACGTTGAATGCCCTCCACAGCCTGATCCTTCTGCCTACCTGCCCCTATAAAGCCTGCACTGTCAGAGGGTGCCTGAGTTCCCACTCTTTATGAATAGGAGGAAGCAGGAGAGCCGGTTGCCCTCTGCTCGTTGGGAACCTCCAAATGAACAATGAACTAACTAACTAAACCAAATCACAAACCCAACAGATCACCACACAAACTCTGCGTGAATTCTGGAAGGTTTTGTTATGCTCTGTGAACCTGAAACTATTTCTAGCATGAAATACTCTCAAAAAAAAAGAAAAAAGAAAAAAAAAGAAAAAAACCTATGGCAAAATTTATCTAGGAGAGTTTGATGCAGTGGAGAGCAATCTTGATAATGTGTGGTGGAAATGGCAGTGAGCTATCAATTTTTAGTAGATTTTCCCTTTTACTCCCTGAAAGTCAAAGTAAAACTCAGATGATATGTTCTCATGCAAATGAAAACCAAGAGACAAGCTTTACTCTGGCTGCAGAAGTCATGCCAGAAAGAGCTGCAGATCCCCAAGCACAAACTCGTCTTGCTTCCCTCTAACTCAGGAAGGGCACTGGGCTGTGATCAAAGGGAAGAGCTGGGCAGTCGTCCTGGAGCACCAGAGAACAGAAGGGCAGGGTATCCATAGGATGCCATGGAAGCTTGCCATGGAAGCTCACCTTCTTAAAGCTTTGTCTACCCCTGCTCTCTGGGCTTAAACCTGAGGCCCTGGTGCTGCCAGCTGTTTGTGTCATGGCCTGACTTTCCTTTACCTGGAAATTAGAAGATAGGAATGGTGTATGAGAGGAGGAACCTGGTCCAGGCCAGCTCTTAGCCTGACATGGGTCCTAGGCTACTATTCACACCACTGGACTTTCTTTCCTTCTAGGCGAAAGACATACATAGATTTAGAGCAACGGAGGATTTATTAAAAGCTGTTTTGAATGACTCAGATCAGATCTGTTGTCTTTTCCGTTCCGTCTGCTTCTTAGAAAGGGTCTGGCCATGTTAATTGCCAGTGCTTCCCCTCCTCCCTGTTACTACATCATTTAACAGGCATGAAGAAAAATGTCATCTGGTTGCCCTTTAGACACTAGCCAGAAGTGACAATAAATTTAATGCAGAGTTTTGGGATGAAGCAAAAACTGTTTCTGAAGAATGACAGTATATGCAGAGCGTAAAGCTTGAAGCTTAGCAGCTAAATTCTGAACCCATGTGATATTATGCTGCCCTGTGTCACTAACAAGCTGCCAAAATGACGGCAAACTGGATTATCTCCTTCGTAATGTAGTCTGTTCAGCACAAAATAAATGTCTGCTGACTTTTAACAATGCGCAGCACCATTACAGTGAAACTGTCCTGTGACCAGAGGCAATCCTACATGGAATTACCTTGGGAAATGAAGCTGCAATTAATCTTTTCTAGCTACACGTTACCCCAGGTTCTTCTTATCAAAATCATCTAATTAAACACTGCATTATTTCTAGTTTTATGCCAGTCTAACTCCCTTGATGTTATTGGAGTAATACCACTATCGACTTGGAGAAACACAGAAGGGAAGCAAGGCATATTCCCCAGTGCAACCACATCACCATGGTTTCTCCCACACAAAGGGTGTCTCCGATACACTTTCTGGCTACCATCTTCCATGAGAAGTTAAAAGTTTAATTCTAGTGCTCTCAGACTGCAGTCCCAGAAGCTTACACTCTCAACCAAACCAACAGAAGTATTTGTGCCAGAGGGGAATGATGACAGATCTTTAAACAGCCAGTGTCTGTTTTACAAAGCCTCTGTTTTACACTGAGTCATAAAGAAACTGTGTAGAGATCTGGTCTCCTAGCTGAGCATGAAACTGAGCATGGAAATCCAGCTGAGGTTTTTCCAGGGCTTAGCAGAGCAGGACTCCTTCTCACACCTTCAAGTTGAAAGATTTAAGGAGCTGTTTTTTCAAGTCTAAGTATAGCATCCTGCACTTGTCTCTTCTGAATTTCATCCTACTTTCTCCAGTATGTTTTTCTAAGCTGATGAGATAATTTTAAAATCCACTCCTCACCCTGATGCACTGCAGGTCTCCCAGGTTTGTGTCTTCCACAGATCAAACAAACACCATCTCTACCCACTACCCACCCTCAAAATCACTACTGGAGACACTGAGCTGTGTTGGAGCCAGAGCAGCCTCAGCTGTTCCCCGTCCAGGACATTCCTCCATCTGGGCAATGAGCTGCAGATGACTATGACCTCAAACTGCCCCTTCAAAGCCACGTTTCCCTAGGTAGTGTGAGATAGAACCAGAAATGGTGCAGACCCTTGGCAGCCCTGAAGGAGGGTCCTGGCTATGGGTGTTGGCCGCACCTTGGAGAGCATCTCGGTGGGCACTGGACACCTGCCAGGCTCATCTGAGTGTGCAAAACAGCATGGGGCAGAAGAATGGGCAGCATTGTACTTCAGACAGTGCCTCTACCTTCTGTTGGGCCCATCTCTTCTCTATGAAGCCCCAAAAAGGTTAAGAGACCTGCCCTTCTCTGCATGGGAACAGGCACAGTAAACAGCTTCTCCAAAGACAACAACCAACCGCTGCTGTTTTACCTTTCCAGGAGAATGAAGGCAGTGTTTTTGTACATTAGTTGGGTGCATAATACCAGGCAGGCCCAGGCAAGTGGGCTGCCTTGCATATTCACCTTCCTTTTTAGGCCTTTCATGGAGGCCAAGCCTACACACACACTGGCTGCCTGTCACAGCATCACCTGGGCCACGGATGCCTTCAGATTCAGGAGATGCAGGCTGCTGCCCGCTGAGTACGCACCCCCAGCAACCCGTCCTCTTTGGCAAGACAAGTGTTTTGCTAATTTTCTGCATGCATGTACGCATCTCCCTGCAGGTACTTGGCTCATTCGGTTACATCCAAACCACCGGCATCTTGGAGGAGTCAGGAGGGAGCGGCTGCCCACCTCACTGCCGGTTGCCTAATCCATGCTATGTATGACTCCTAACTAAGATTTCATCATGCAGCAGAGCTGATGCGATCTGAGAGGGCATACAGATGCCCAGGGTCAGCCAGAAGTGTTCTTCCTACCCCCGTCTCTGTTTTAGAAGAAACATCTGACTACAGAAGAAAAAACTCCAGATCCCAACCCTTTATCTCTTTGATTGGAATCTGGAATAAAAACCCCAAAGAACCTCTTGGATGATCCATATTAAGGTCTCTGATATGCTTATTTAAATTATAAATCCTAGAGGATTAGGGGTGGTGTGTGAATGGGGCCTAGGACAACAGGGTTTTGTCTGTGATGGGGTACTAATAAAACACAGAAGCCCAAATTTTCAAAAGCAGTTAGATATTTTATTAAGACTTAATAGTAAATCCCTGTGAGTACCAGGATCTGCGACATCTTTCTGAGTGGCAATGAAAACAGGTTTTTTTAAAAAAGGACTCTGTGCTCTGCGTCTATTAAAGGTATTTCTGCTCTGCTAAAACTCCACCAGGATATTGCCAGAAAATGTCACAATACAATGCACTGAATTTAGAGATTAATATTCAGCATTCATCTTCATTATGCTTTATTGATGTCTTCCTGCATCTCCTCATGCTTGGGATAGATCCTTCACATTGCTGTACTCAGTGGGAAATTACAGCTAAAATGAGGGTGATTTGGCTGAAAAATATTCTGTGGATCCCCTGGTTTTCCGGTGGATATGGTACTGTCCAGATGCACGAGTTTTCTGCAGAGGAACTGTCCTGTTACACACCGAGCTGCTGAACCAGCACCTGAATTCATGGAAATTCTTCACCCGTTTCAGTTCTTTAGCAGAGCTTCATTCACACCAATGACTAATAAGATATTTTTACTGTTGCACATCTGCCCTTGATCTATTGAGTATTTTTCTTCCAGCAAGCAGTCACCAAAAGGGCATGTGTCTGTATGTGTGCGTGCAGGACAGTTTTGCCGAAATAGTTGCCATGCTGCCTTGATGTCATTAGCAGAAAAAGATTTATTGCTGCAGCTCAGAAGTCTGAAAAGCTTAACGAGAGATGTAAAACCCAGCAAGACGCAGTCTGGGATCCTGATCCAGTTCTGGGTTAATAAAAATGTTCTTCATGCATATTTCACATCCAAGCAACTGTCCATCTCTTTTTCCCTGCTTACCTCCCAGCAGTCACAAGAGAAATGTATGCTATCCACTGAAGTAGATCGTACATCTTTTTAATGTCAGGTGCTGGTCTGAGAATAGACAGTTGGGATAATTCCTGGAGACTACCATACACCTGAAAAGCTGCAAGATTGATCTGCTGGAGTCTAAGCTACAGATTTGAGGTGTTTGAGCTAAAATGCCAATTGACTCATATCTTTTGTAAACCAAGTAACAAGGAGAGATCTGGAGCACGTGCATATACACATACACACAGGCTGGCTGGTGACAGCAGCAGAACATTCCTTGGTCAGTACAAGGTCAGGAATAGCTGCACCACTTTAAAATGACCATGACTGAAGGAGCTGTGCTGGGAAAAGTATCCCCTAGAAGCTTGCTGCTGAGGGACTAAATGGATATTTATTCCCTCCTAATACCAGGAGGCTGGAGAATTGCATAATGGGGCATACTGAAGAGTTTCTGAAGAGGAAGTGAGTCAAAGTTTGTTATTTTCAGTGCAGCCAGGGTTGTGTTTTCTGCCACTTGTTGGAGTGGGGGTGGTATGTGATTTACCCAACATAGTTGTGCTACAGGAATCACAGCCAGGATCTGGAGCAAACGTCTCAGTTGCGACATCCTGGCAAGAAGCTTGTTCTAACAAGTAACTATTTTGAGAAGAGGAAGAAAAAAGAACAAAAGTTGGCAAGAAGAGCTGCAAGGGCTGCACTTCACGCGGATGCTCCCTTCTGCTCCCTGGGCCCTGCAGACCTGGCCATGCTGTCTGGGCTCCTGCTCCCTCCAGTCTGCCAAAACAACCTCCCTGTCCGTCCCTAAGGCACCCCTGAACACCCACAGTCTTTCTTAACTCTGCTCCTTTGCCTCTCCACGCTCCTTGAGCCTTGGTTCCCTTCCAGCTACTGACAATCCCGTGTGCTGCTCTGCTCAGCGTGGCTGCACGCAGCTCTCCTTCCCCAGCTGCAGTTTTCCCTCTGCCATTTATCTCCTTCACGGTGTTGCGCCATGTACCTCAGGCAACAGCGCCTGCCTGTCACTACCCACAAGATCTGAAATATTCGTGTAGGGCTTAACTTGCCAGCGTCTGGCGTCTCATTTTGTCATTTACATCTGGGCAAAGGAAATACAAGGTGGCTGTGATATGAAACCAAATGTGAGCAGCTGTAAATTGACAAGGGCCGTTTGTCACCGTTATTAATCCCCTGAGTCACACTGCCTCCAGATATTTCCTGTGTCACCGCTATTTTTATGTCTTCACAAATAAAGACTGTAGACTTTGGTTTGCTCCTGCTCACATCAGGCTTGACTCAAGCCTCTGACAAGGAGAATTACACGAGACTTGTCCCGGCACGAGGCGGAAACTGCATCCTAGATTTTGTCCCATTTTGCAATTATTATGAAGTGTATGCTGGTGCTGAAGTACTAAACAGCATCAGGAACTAATCTGACACTAACAGACTCTTGAAGTCTGAGCGTGAAAACAGACCATCTATTATCTTGAATATTTCAGAATGATTGGATTTTAGAAGACTGGCTTTTTTTTTCCTTTCTTCTTTTTTTTTTTTTTATTTTTCCACTTACTCCCTAGCTAACATCAAAGGAAATACTTGCTAGCATTATCCTGAACAAAATCTCTGCAGCTGAGGCACAGGAGATGTCAGGCAGTGCAAAGTGCAGCATCCTGTAAGTGTGAGAGCCATCCAGACCTTTGACATTAGCCTGAGGTTTGTTAAATCACCCACTTAGATGCCTGGCAAAATGCTTCAGACTTCAATAGCTCTCAGTTGCTTTCCATTGGCATATAAATTAAATAATTAATGTTTGTGATATTTATATGGAAGACTTTTAAAATATGATCAGGCAGGATTTGGTTAGCACTGGTGGGAGTGTACTAGCAAAATTTATCCTTTCTCTCAAAATCTTATAGTATGGTTTTAAATTGAAATTGAGATCTTTACTAATTAGCATTTGCTTAGAGATCCCTAGACTGCAGAGTACAAATGTGAAGACAGAGAAAAATCAAGATAATTGTTCCCTCATACAATGGGCTTCAGATTAAGCCAGCAGGGCACACATTGAATTGCAGTGACCCGGAGCCCTTATCTATCTACAACAGTACAGCACAACTCTGACTGAGAAAGGTTTCTAAAACTCAGGCATCAAGTCCTTGGTGAGACAACGTTAAAGATGTGCCTCAGATACACCGGCGTCGCTGAGTCACAGGAAGGTATAGCAGAGCTCTACTGACTTGGTTTTATAGTCCTGTGGTTACGTTCATCTACTTAAGTGATACTTTCCCTTTCCTAAGACACAAGTGACCACTTGCCAGCTACTGACCGTAGGGAGAAAAACATGTCAAAGCAAGAACCCAAACAGAAAAGAGAACATTTTTGCTCGGTGCTGCATATTCTTTGAGAAAACAGGCTTCAGGAACTTCGCTGAAAAAAAAGCCCACAACAGACGCTCCTGGGACTCAAAGGTATCAGATGGAAATCAACTAATTCTGTCTCTCACAGCTAAAAGGATTCTTCTTCCTCACCAAAAGAATTTAACAGGCCTTTAGAGGTTTGCAATCAGTAGAAAATAACTTTTTAGAACTGGTAATTTTCTGGCAAAAAAAATTTATTCCTGTTAACCATTCTGTGCATACTCTGGACATTTGGTGTCATACAGATATCACATCTGGCTATAGCTCTGGTTTTCTCTCTGCCCTGTGTTGTGTTAAACACTGACACTGGCCTCACATCCTCAGCACCAGGCAACATCCCCCTGGGATTCACTCAGCCAGTCAGACCAGAAATCACCCCACTTTCTCTTCTCTCTAGGAGCCCAGCAGCTGGATGATCCTGGTGGTTTTAGCACTCTCCTTCCAGGGAATGGGGAGTTTTCTGCCCAGGGTTTGAGAAATTAAGCCTTGGGCAGATGTAGAATTGCATTCATCTGCTCAATATGCAGTGAGGTGAGACAAGCCCTTATGCATTGTATGTCAATGGGGAGCCTTCCCTGAGAAGTTTCCTCATTTTCTCTTCTTTCCTTACCCCTTCTCCAGACCGTCCATGCTGTGCTCCCTGGGTAGCCCCCTCTACAGCTCCTCAGAGCTGTAGAGGCTACTCCTGACCAGCACCCATCCCAGCACACCTGAACACTGGCCCAAAGGGCTGTCACCTGCTTGATTCTGTTTGCATCTGCACCCTGCTTAGCCCCATGCAGCACCGTTGTTGGCAGTGGCGTCACTCTCCAAACACAGTAACCTTCAAGGTCAAGTTTGATGTTGAGTGTTTTATGTGTGTTTCACCTCAGATTTTTACACCTCCTGAATTCTCCCATCAGGTCAGGGTTTGAAGGCATTTCACACTTGCCCCAGCGTGACTTTCTGTGTATTGCAGGTATTTTCCTTCCAGAAAGATGTCCAGAGTATGATTAGGGGATGTTCGAATGCAAAGACTTCATAGTTTCCTGAGCAGTTTGCTTCAGTGGTTAATTACATTGACCGTTAAAACTGCTACCCTTATTTTTTTTAGTTGATTTTGTCTGACATTAATTTCCAGGCACCCGTTTTGTTGTGCCTTTAGCTAACTTTCTACCTAGTATTTTCTCCAGTCACCTCACTGAACTTCCTGTTGACAGGCTGAAGTTGAAAGCCTTAAGCGTCTGCCTGTCAGGCACGTTTTCCAGCCACAGTGTCATTTTTTCCTGCAACCATTTTGAAATTGTGTAGCTCCTTTTGAAGATGGACACCCTGATGCCCAGTAAAGTAATGCAATGTCAAGAGGAAGACACAGACAGATGAAGCATCTTTGTCTTTGTGATAAAGCTAAAGCAACTAAGCCAGCCTGTAGTTTCTTTGCAACATTTGCTTCAGGTCTTGGCCTCACCCAAAGCTTTCTCAAGGAAACCAGAATAGGGTAAGACATTGACTTAGCTATTTTTGTGAAAGCCCCCAAAGTCCTGGTCACTAAGGATCCTATATTTGGGCTCACACTTGGCCCTTCAGACAGGGCAGTTGTAGCATCCGAGGAAAGAATTTGGACCTGAGGGAGTAACTGTATACTCCTAGTGCAAGGAGTATACATAGCAATTATGTGCTCCTGAAGTGTAGGATGCTTGGAAATTATACACAGCAGACCCAAAAATATCATTTAACACGTGTGCTGGTTTTTGAGGCAAAAGTAATGGTGAATTTACTTTGTGATTACATAGTCCTTACCACATACACTTTCAGCCAGTACTTGATACTTACTATGTGATTAAATGGTCAGCAATTGCTTTGGAGGCAAAGATTGCTTGGAAAATTGTTCCCTGCAAAATGGAGCATTATTTTAAAATCATTAACATTTTTCACCACAGCATTTTTCCTAAGGGAAAATGTACAAGTCTTGCATTTTGACTTCAGTCTACATTCTTCTGGAGATGTGTTGTGTTCCTGTTGTTCTGAGAAAGTATAATGATGTTGCTCCCAAACTTCTTCTCTTAGCTTTAATCAATGTTTCTCTCCGTCCATTTTCCTCTCTAACTCCTTCCCTCCAAAGCCAGGAATAATAATTGAAAGCTGATTGTAATTTTAAGCCAACAATATCCCTGCTGCTCACGAAGCCAATGAACATGGCAAAGTTCCCATTACCTTCAATAGCCCAAGTTCTGTTTTAAGGATCCTTGCCATGCGGATGGAGTAACTCCACCAAAGTCAACAGGGTTGCACAGAAAATGCCCACAGAAATGGGTACAATAGCAGCAGAATCCATCCTAGTGGTAGGAGGATCTCTTCCAATTTCTTCTGACCCAAGCACATCTATACATTCATGCACACACTAGAGTAGAGCTTGCAGTCCACAAGGTCTCTAGCTTTGCCAGCATGGTATGTTATTTTGTTTGATTTCTGGGCTGCAGCATAGAAACACAAATCAACCCAACCTGGCATGGCTGCAAATTAAAGAAAAAGTAGCCTGAAAGAAACAAAGATATAACTTTATTCAGCATATTCTATATCAAGACTTACAGGGCTCTAACTAGGGTAATTTTATGGCTCCTACGTAAGTACTAAATTCCTATTTAGCTCTTCTGCTTTTGCTTGAGTTTTCTATTTATTCTGAGGAGCACTGAAAATATTTTGGTGCTGATTCATAATAATGTGACACTAGTTAAGTTGTAAGACTGGAGTTCACTCATTTTCAGAAGACTAACGGAATGGCTGTACATCACTGCATTGTCAAAATAAGGCTCACAGGAGGCTGTGGTAAAATATGCACCCCATGCTGGCTGCCTACACAGTGGAGAATTTCATCCTATTGTTTTGTAGATCTTTGCCAGCATGGCAATCTTCATGACAAACTGTACCCAAAAGCAATGCCTGCATGGAAGACACGACTCTCATTAGTTCCCGTGGGCATAGCATCCATCGCTAAGTCTGCAAACAGAATCTATCAATTCATAATGGCTTCTACCACATCTTGTTTTCACGTCTGGTGAAAACAATGAGCAGTTTCTGAAAGCAAAGACCAGACAGCTAATGGCAGCTTGGGTGGAAAAGGATGATATGCACACAGCACCTTAGCCGCAGAATTACTTGCTGACTGATGAGTGCAAACAAGTCATTTTCCTAGCTACAACGCTGGACCACATGGGATAGTTCAAATGCTAAATGTCAGACTAAAAACATTTTGTGGACTGGATTCTTTAATAACAATGAAGTATTCCTTCTCTGAAAGCCACATGTTTTCTTTAGCCATTTTCCTTTAGAGGAAAACCACCCTTTTTCAGATGTTTCTCAGCTGATGGATTGCTACATCGCCCATCTTAGAAAATGGATGCATTATGTCTGTGCATGTCTGTGTCAGAGGAGTGAGTTTTAAAATAGTTGCCTCTATTAAAAATACCTCCTGATTATATGGCAATGCAAAGATACTTAAGGGGTTCAAAGTAACTATTCACCTCAGGCATCTTTGTCCATGTCCATGTAATACCATAAAATGCTTTCCCTGGAACCTGTTGTTTGATCGCTCAGGACAAGTACTTTTTTTGGCAACCCAGTACGGCCACAGAGTGACTGCTTTCAAATGCTTATTACCAGCTGAGACAAAACCTAAGCTTTGGGGCACCTGTATTTTATAATATTACTAAAAATACTATGTGAGCCTTTGAGTTTCAGCCTTTCCCAGCTCATACCATCCCAATTCTCTCTGCTCTCCCACAGAGAACAAAGTCTACCCCTGTTTAACTAGCAAGAAGCTCCAAAAAGCATCACTGCAAGCTCAGCCAGCACCAGAGCCAGCAGATCTGCTCTGAAAATAGAAGCAGCAAAAGAGAGATGGGCGATGACTCACGGCTTAGCTTGGCTTTTGTTTATAATGGCACAAAATGAGAATAACTCCCTTGAAAATGGTGAAGTTAACACTCTTTCAAGTAGCCATGCTTCTTGAACAATTTTACATCAGCCTACACTGGTTTGGCATGATTCAGCTTTGATATTGGATTGAATCAACTGGTTTACAACTCAGTGCTGCTCCAATGCATCCAGATCAATGAGTAAGGAGTGCAGCTAAGCTGAAGTATATGGGGGACAAATAGTGCCATTGTCTGGGTGACACAGACTCTGCATCACACAGTCCAGGACTCCCCCAGAGAGAAGCTCCCCTGCAGTCACTGGACAGATATCAGTTTAAATTGGATGGCAAAGAGTGGGAGATAGCTTGACTGAGGGATGAGTGAGAGTGATTTGTTGTTTTTCTTACATTTCCATGGTATTACACAACACAATTTTTGCAGCCTGGCTAGATCCCTAGCTAGGGGAACTTGCTGAGCATAAGGGTGGGTAGAGGATTTTTCTTGCTTGTTTGTTTTCCTCTGAAAAGCAGGAGGTCTGTCATTAAGAGTTTATGGGAAATTCAGTTATAATAAGGATCTTTCAATTTTAGTGAAAATATTCACTAGGGGAAAAATATTACTTAGCCATCTGTACTGTGTGCTTTCAGTTTCTGAAGAAAAGAAAGGTGCCTGATGTCCTGTGGGAAGTCCCAGAAGAGGAATATATAGCATATGCAAAACAACCCCAAAAAGTTTGGCAACAGACCTATGGCAGTCTGAAGCACATAAAAAGCTCTAAACAATGCCCAAATTACTGAGCTATCTACTGTTATTAAGCCCATGTAGAGGCTGATGGAGGTGTTCTGCTGATTCAGTAGTGTACAATGCTTTGGCCAGACCCCCCACTTAGATTTCTGGGCCACCTCATAGCAAGTGAGAGAAGTTATCAGAGGCTATTGATTGTCCACCACGGAGTGGAAATGAAAACAGCTAAACATCTGCTATTCTTCACGGCAGCATTACAGCTCAGCTATGCAGTTCACCTAGCTAACTTCTATGCAAACAAAATGATGTGTCAGCATTTCCGATATTATAAATCCAGGTTGCAACCTGAGATGTTCTTAGAGATGCTGTGAATAAAGGTAAGTATATGTAGAGTGGGGAGCAAGCAAATAAAAATGATCCCACATCTGTGGGGATTTGTGCTGTTGCTCAAACAGAGGGATGGGATTCAACAGGCACAGCTGTTCCTTGCCTGTTGTTGCCTCCACCTATACGTTTTAAACAATATCCATATTTAATGGAGCATTCTTAATGATATTTTCCCAAGTGCTTTTCAAAGGTCAATTTGCTTTGTTTTCACTTGGCATCTTTATCTTCCAGCTGCTAATTTCCTTATTACTGAGGACTCTGTCATTCACAGGAGGTCTAGATCTCAACTGCTCCTGCATTCAGTAGATTTTAAAGCCGATGCAGCAGGATACTATCCATTGAGATATGATATTTTCTTTAAGTAATTATAGTTAGATCATGACTTTAAAGATGCATGTGGGAAAAGTCAACGCACAGGTTTCATCCCCTGCGGAGGAACAGTCAGCAGCATGCAAATGCTGTGCTGTGCCTGCTTCCACACCTTCTTTGAGGCCCATCTGCATGATAATTTGCTGCCAGTAGAAAATGGCAACTTATGGCCTTCCCTGCATTTGGCTACTGCACTGTGGAGCTGAAGCCTCTAGAACAAGGACACCTGGGACATCTATACATCTGTGTGTAGAGTGAGGCGAGGACTCTGGAGCTGGTGCAGAGTAGCTGCCAGTAACCCCCAGGGAGGGCCGTTGGCACAGCTGTTGCCTAGCTACTGAAGGGGCGAGCCTCACCCAGAATCTGGGCTATGTCACACGGACCTCCTCTGACATCTTTGTGGAGCCACGGCAGGGGAACAGAGGCCTACAGGGAATCAAGCCCTCATATGTCTTCATAACTTGTACTATTGTTACTTCGTGCACCTTTCAGCTATACTGTAAGTCCCACTGCTAACCCTCTTTAAAGTCAGATGTATAGGGCATATGAAAGGCAAAGGAGGCCAGCAACATCTTGGAAATGAAACTGCTTTCACAGTTTAGAGTTGCTTTCATTTTTGCTAGAGCACTATCCAGCCAACTCTGGCCTGTGATCCCAACTCCAGGCATCAGAGCACATCTGGAGGTCCTGAGCAGGCACTGCTCTGCAGTCAGCTCTTGTCTTTGCGCTCACTGGAAGGAGGAAAACAATGGGAGACTGGTGAGATATCCCAGAAAAGGGAAAAGCTGCTACCTGAGGAGTGCAGTGCAGAGACACCCCAATATCTCTGCAAAGAGTCAGCCTAGGTCACCCAACTTCTACTCCTAGCAGGTGACCCACATTTGGGACTATCTGAGCCCAGATAATGAGGGCTGGCAGCCATTCCTGCCCCAAAGGCCCTGGCCCAAGAGTGGGGAGGTTGCAGAACAACAGCAAACAGGATGCATCAAGCATAATATTAGTGTAGATAAGAGCAAGACATAGTCTAGTTGTCCTCAGAGGTGTAATGCCTTTGTTAAAAACAATGACATTTTGCTCAACAGACTGTACAGTTTCAGGACCTATGCTGGGATGACTGAATAAATTCAAACTTTAAATTCAAACAATTGAAAGGAATCAGATACAGACAAAGTCAGCGAGAAAGTAACAGACATTTTTTATGTCTTTAGTCTTCTTTATCACTCTTTCCATCAATTTCGAAGTGGTTATCACCTCCTCGAAATTCAGCAGTGCTGGAGGGCATGATCAGGCTGGGGCTGAATAATAGGATAGAATTTTAAGGGGAATGAAGAGGTGAAGCAGTGGGAAGAAGCTATTCAATCTGCTCTGCTTCATGCATTTCTGCAGGCAATGGATTTGGCTAACACTGATCAGAGGTAGGCGAAACATATTTTAAATATGTAAAATATACATTAAAATAAATGCCCTTATGTGCCACAAGGTATATAACCAAGAAGAATTGTTTGCTGAGATGTATGGTTAGCAGAGTTCAGATGTGATTGTTACGGTTGGTGTTACGCTGTAGTTGCAATACCATTACAATCTATTTAGTTGCTGAAGGGAAACTTGGGAAGGAATTTAACGCTGTCTGGATGAGCATGGGGGAAGGATTCGCCCTCATGAGCTGGGCATTTTTTATTACTCAGGACTAAACTGCAGTGTCACTGACATTTTTTTAATTTTTAAACACCACATACTAGGACAGTGCAAGCGTAGGAAAAGTTACCTGATAGATACTGTATGTGTCTGTAAAGGAAGGCTCTTTCTCTTTTTAATGAGCTAAAAAAAACCCAAACCTGTTCATAATCCCAAAACAGGATTGCACGTTTAATCTAATTATGCACTAGACTCTGGAAAATCTTGAGAGTTTCCTGTTATGCTGTTTGGCTTTATCCTTCATCTAAGCTGAAGGCTCTGAGCTCACTTGAAGGCTCTGTGACACCGTGGATCTGATTCAGCAAAACACTTAAGTATACACTCAGCCCAAGCACTTTGAGGACTTGCGTCCTTGTTTGGCGATACTTTTAAGCACTTACAGAATTTTAGGCATATACTTAAGTCCCTTCAACTTCATTGAAGCATAAGATCTACTTAAGTATTTTGTTTAAGGAAAGTAAAAATTATTAGAGTGTGATAAATGCAAACTGATTTTTCTCTGCTTTGCATTGCTAGCTTCTTTTCTAAGTAGCCCAGCTTGTCAGATCTATTTGTTTATACTCATTTTAAATGCAGGGCTGTGTGTGGGAAGTCCACAATTACATTCACAGTTCTGTTTGTTTGATTTTCCCTGCAGACATGGGGGTTCCCAGCTCTTTTGGGAAGTGCTGTGCTGCAAAGAATTTAGCACAATGCTGAAGCCAGAGCAGGGCTGCGAGTCAGGTTCACTGCATGTGACAAAGGCAGATGAGTAAGCTAAGCTCCGTTTCAGCCCTCTTAGGCAACATTTGTGCATCTAGTTATATATCTTTGGCTCTAATCTTGCAAGCCACATATGAGCAAATAATCTTCATCCACTCAAATATATCCTTGAAGTTGGTGGAAGCAGCCGATGCACAGAAGGTTTGCAGGGACTGACTGTTACATAAAAAAAAAGAGAAAACAGGGCAAACTCAGTCCAAAAGAGATCACGTCCATCTGCCACTGAAGTTAGCAGCAATTTACCACCAGCTTCCACAGAAGCAGACTCGGTGCTGAAGGAGCGGCTGGACCCTCTGCTGTCTGTGCCACCCATATAAGCAAGCAGAAAGACTGCTTTTCCTAGACTACTGTGGCATGAAATAAATGAGCTCAGGCAAGACCATCTACAAATCCTCTTCTTTTCAGTCTCTTTTATCGGGCTGGGTAATTATATAGGAATTACTTCTCAGGCTGATTTTTCTCATATAAGACAAAGACGACATGCAAGATACAGTACAATAAAGCTGATTTTGAATGAACAGTTACTAAGAGTTTTGGCACTCTTCTTAGTGTGCAATGTCCTTACAGGCTGGCTCCACAGGGAAAAGGTTACATGGAGACAGTAAAGGACGGTGGAGCCGTGGTGGCTTGCTCTGAATCTCAGCGTATATCATGTTCTCGCAGTGCTGGCTGGTAGCTATACAGGCTGACTCAGGGCTTTGTTCTCAGTGCCAACCCTATCCTCGCGCTTTCTTCTGGAAAAAAAAAGAAGTCATAAAATTTCAATTGGCCTCAGTAAAACAGATAATAAAAGAAATGGAAACAGAGAAAGGTTGTTATTGCCAAGTTTTGAAGGAATTAATACAATGGCACCTGAAAAATACAAGGAAGAAGTTTGGCTCTGCCAGAAAACAAGCTTTGTACTGCAGAACTGTTGTGTTACATCTGTGAGAAGAGCCCAGGCTGCACAGCCTACGTGTGAAAGTATCTCCCTCTAGTCCTTCTCTTTAGTGGAGGAGCCCATCCTAATTTCTCCCTGATAAAAAGAAAGCTTGATTATTAAAGCTACAGGATGACATGCTAGCTGCTGGGAAATCTGGCAGCTGCAATGAAGAGGGAGGGATTTTGGCATTGGATCGTGCCCCACAGGAGAGCAATTCCACCCCAAAGCCTGGCCAGAGAGAGTTTTAAAGAGGGATCGTCTCTCAGGTCATGCTTAAGAGAAAGGCCATCCTGGAGGAGGTAAAGGCAAGTGGTAAAACTCTACCAGGTTCAGTAAACTATGTTGACAGAGACATTGATCTCAGCACTAAAATGAAAAGAAGATTAATCTAGCTTTGGTGATGCTAATGCATTGGGGAATGAATTAGTACAAAGGGACTGCAGAAAGCCCTAAAACCTCTCACTATACAGAATTCTTGTCAGAAGGTTCTTTCAGGAAAGACCAAAACACCCAGGAAACCAGCAGCTTTTAAACAGATGGAGGTACACAGACAGGTCAGCCAGAGGAAGAGAAATACTACTTTTTCTCTTAGCTTTGAAGGGTTTTACCCTTGAACAGAGCTGGTCAGCAAAACCAAATAACATCTGTAAGAGCAAGGGTAGCTAAGCACGGCATCAAGAACACCCCAATTGTACACCCATCATCTTAGCTAGAATATCTTAAACCTGATTTGATCTCAGGCATCTTGAGTAATTTATCAGAAACATCCATATAAAGTGTTTTGTTGCCCTATGCTTCTTCCATAGTCAAAAGAGAGAGGATGATTCAGCTCTTCTCTTTCTTAAGTGCTGCCTCAGGTGATGGCTGAGGGAGTCCCATCAGGGAAGGGACTTAAGCCCTGCAATTTGGATTTTTTTCCCTGTCTTACATTCTTCTCAAAGAATTATAATACCTCTTGGTCCCACTATCCCTTTGATTTGTCTGCTTGATTATGGAGTCTCTGAGAAAGGTAGACGTCTCCAGCTATTACACTAATTCATAGAGTAAGTCCTACAGGAGAATTGCTCTTGCATTGGTCAGAAGCAGTCGAGGACCCCAGAAATGGTGGCTTGTTGTTTTTAGTTTGAACAAATCTTTCCAGTGGGCCCCTTGGAAATTTATGATGTTCAGTAGCCAAGTTATTATGTTCACTAGCAAATGTCCCTGCAATATTATGGCCACAGTTCCAGGGGTCTCAGATAAGTCATATTTGTTCACAAGCATCTTGACAACATGTAAGTGACATATGTTTAGCTTCACTCCCTTGTTCACATTCCTTATTAGGTATCCGTATGGAGTTTTTATATTTTTATTTACACTAGACTCTATTACATAGACAGGCTGAGAGAGTTGGGGCTGTTCAGCCTGGAGAAGAGGAGGCTCCAGGGAGACCTTATAGCGGTCTTCCAGTACCTCAAGGGCGTCTACAGGAAAGATGGGGAGAGACTCTTCAGCAGGGCCTGTTGTGACAGGTCTGGGGGTAATGGTCTCAAAACAGAGGGAGGTAGATTTAGATTAGATATTAGGAAAAAAAATTTTTACAATGAGGGTGGTAGAACACTGGAACAGGTTGCCCAGAAAGGTGGTTGATGCCCCATCCCTGGAAACACTCAAGGCCAGGCTGGATGAGGCTCTGAGCAACCTCGTCTAGTCAAGGGGTTGCTCCTTGCAAGGGGTTTGGACTA
Source organism: Chlamydotis macqueenii (assembly GCF_036417535.1). Lineage (NCBI taxonomy): Eukaryota > Metazoa > Chordata > Aves > Otidiformes > Otididae > Chlamydotis > Chlamydotis macqueenii. Next base: position 60,743,114 of record NC_141556.1, on the reverse strand, counting down.
GATGGACTTTAAAGGTCTCTTCCAACCCAAACCATTCTATGATTCTATGATAGAGATAAAAAGAAGGCCTAAAATGTCAAATGATGAGAGGAAACAAATACAGAGTTTTCTTCATGCAGAAGGTATGGAAAACACAACTACTATTTTCATGAAAGTAGTGGGACGAGATGAGAAGAATTTCTAGCAAACCATATTTTGCATAGATTTGGTTTATATTTCCTTTTTTTTTCCTTCAGAAGAAGTTACTTTTCTAGTAGTCATCTTTTTTAAAAAAAAAACCAAAACAAACAAACCCAAACAAACTAAAAAAGGTCTCCTTAGGCTCAAAGCAGAGCATCCACACTCGGTATTCAAACTCACAGAATCTGAATTTTCCCCTTGGCCATTTCCACCAGTAGCCTCACCTGCCGCAGGTGGTTTTAATTCCTCCCAGTAACCGGAGTAGCAGCTCCAGCTCGGCATGCTTTGGCCTATAAAGCCAGAGCGAAAATGCAGCCTAAAATCAACCGCTCGAGTATGAGAGCAACCTGGGCTATGATTTCCATATTTCTGGGCAGTAAATTCAGATCTGTTAGATGGTTTTTTTCTTCTCTGAGTGTAGAGAATCAGCATTTTTTAATGATCATGTTTCAGCTGGCGGTGGGGCAGGAGGTAGCAGTCCTCAGGCAGTGTTTCCACAGAGGAGACAAGCTGTTCTTTCCCTGCACCCTTCAGGGACAGCAGGAGAGCTGCGGGGACTGAAGTCTAACTTCCCCTCCATTGTGTCCGTCCCGGCTCTGCCGCTGACCCTGTGGGGCCATGAGTCACTAAAAGGACCTAATTTCCAGAAATGTCGAATACCCACAAGTCTCTGGTGGGAGCTGCCGGTGCTGCATATGCCAGCAGATCAAATATGAGAGGTCTGTGGCAGTGATCTACTTCAGCTGTAAATGGCCGAGGCCTTGTTGTGGGGTTCGACAGATCACCACCCATGGTGTGCTAAGTGAAGCCTTGAGTACTCTTTCTTCCATTGACAAAGAAGGTTTTTCATGGGACAGGGATCCCAAGGCAAACTCCCAAAATGCCTGCGGAGCAGTGACTCAGCCCTGCATGGCGATGGAGCACCCTGATGATGGCTCATGCCAACCTGAGGCAGCGCCTGCAGGGAGGCCTCAGCTCACTTGCCGCCAAACTCCCTGGCCTCACCTCGTGCTTCCCCTGGCCCACTGCTGGGACAGGCCTGCGGAGCTGCACTGCCACTGTGGATGACCATGGGCTCCCCAGGGCGAGCAGGGATGCCTGGGGCTGTCCATGACCCTCCCTGAGGCTGCAAGTGCCCCTGGCAGCGCCGGCCATGGCATTTCGTACAGCGCGCTGCTCCGAGCAGCCGGCGGCCATCAGCACTGCGGCAGAGTACCTTATTTAACCTTAGTGAGGGAAACACCAGCGCTTTCCCCTCTCAGCATTTGTTTTCAGTTGCTAATCCAGGAAACACACGTCCTTTCTATTTACTTAGAAAAGAATGAATAATAACCACGTTTCTCCTCGGCTCCTTCCCCCTCCCCTGTCCTCTCCTCGTCTCCCCACAAACTCGCTATTAAAATGGAAACCCCTGTGTTACAGACATCGCTGGGCTGCTAGAGCACTTAAGCAGTGCCCTATGAGCTGCAGCCATTTACTATGTGCGATTGTTTCTGCGAGACCTAATAATTCTACCATTGTTATTATAACACTGTGCACTAATACAAATGAGCTTGTAAATAGGGGTCCAACTAAAATAAAACCATTATAATCACAGCCCAGGCTGTAAATCACGGACTAGTGTGTTCTGCTGTGGTTTGACCGAGAGCCAGGCAATAGTCAAATAATCAAACTGCAGATGTTGGGATAGCAAATATGCTTAAATTTAAATAGTGGCAAAGGTCCAAACAACAAGGGGGGGCAGAAAAGAGTCCTTTGCACAATGTAGGAATTCCCCCCTCCCACCCCTTCTTGTTAACTGGGTCTATAAAGTAACCAGACATGTTACCCGATAATAGCACTGTTCCTCGGCAGCTTGCGCACACCAGAGACAGCTCGCAGGCGCGGGAGCCGTGCAAAGCGTCTGCAGCGCGACTGACAATTAGCACTAGCTTCCAGGCCCCCCCCACCAGCCCCACAGCCACTGCCGATGGGGAGATGATGCCCTCCAAACCTTCCTAGGAGAGAAGCCCAAAGGTACCCAACAATGTACTTTACCATGGACTTCATCAGAGTTACCCCGAAAGTCAAAGGTATGGGGTCACATCTTGACCCTCTCTAATTTCTTGAGCTGCTTGCTATGACTAACCTCAGTCCCTCCTCTGTCTCACTCTCAATCACCCTGTTTCCCCATGGTGCAGCCCAGAATGCAGCTGCAATTCGGATTCTTCCTCAGGGAGGTTCATGGCAGGCAGTTACCACCCAATGCCAGGCCAAGGGCCCATGTCACTGCTCCAAATCATCCTCATCTGGGGCACACAGAGAGACCTGCCTACAAGTGGCACACTGAGCATGTGAGGGGCAGTGGGGAGACCGCACTGCAAACGTGGGGCGGCTGAGAGGAGGAGCTACACAAGGCTGTCACGCTCTGACAGCTGTTTCCACAGCTGTGGGAGATGCAGTCTGGTTGCTTCTCCTAGCCAGATACCAGGATCTGCATCGGTAGTGCTCAAATACACATGTGTGTTTTCATTCAGAGAATACATGAGCCTTGGCTGTTGCCCCATGACCTTTGAAATAACGTTATAAGCTTCTTTAGGAAAAGTATATGGTCATTTGTTTCTCTGACAGCCCAAGGCAAACAAGTTAGATGGGTCCTGTTGCTCACCACGTTGTTACATGTGGTCACAGAAGGGCTGTTAAATGTGAGAACCTTCTTGATGTAACTTTAACTTACCATGAAGGAACTTTTAATGTTTTGTTTTTTTGTAAAAATGTAATATTTAAGCAGCTGCTGGGCAACAAGTCATAAGAACAACCAATCACACAAACAGATGCCATGTAAATAGTTCTTTCAAGCAAGTAGCTCAAGAAATCATTGAGTGGATAAAGCAGCAATCTCTCCAGGGGAAAATCAGCAAAATGAGCTCGCCAGTCTTGGATGAAGGCTGGACAGGATACAAACCAGTCATCCTCCTGGAGCTGCTCCTTCTCTGTGGCACTGACACAGCAGCTGTGAATATTAATGTTGTTTCCCTAAAACCTTGTGACTAAATTCCACTAGCAGGACAATTTGCCCTTCCTGCTCAGGAAATATTTGCTGTTAAAATGACTCGAAGGCAACATGAACCAAGCATGTTCCAGCTCCAAACTGCAGGGACCCCAGGAGGGGATTTTGGTTATGAAAAGCTCATTCACTGGTTCAAAACCTTTCGTTAGACATTGAGTAACGAACTTGGAAGAACATCCTCTTTCCTCCTTTTTTCCATCCTTGGTTCTTTTTAAAGGGCAATGTATCTCCTGGAGGTAAGGAACTTTTTTGGCGTGAGTCTCCCTTCTGGACGGAATACAATGTCAGAAGCAGAAAAATGTACCACTCCAAGTACATATTGCAAAATTATCACCTTGGTGTGCAGTTCTTGCATATACATTCTACTGGATCCAAATTTCCATGGGTTTTCCTGCTCTTTTTGTCAAGGGCATAGTTTTTTAAAAGTGCTGTTCTTTTAGTCTCAGACTTACAGTAAGCCCATCTCTCAGAGGAAGCCTGCAGAGAAAGCCCGGTTTCCTTTCATGCATTCCTAAGTGTCTTGGTGAGAGGAATCGTTCTGGTGTGTGAATCAACTCTGCTTCCTTCGCTTGTCAGAAAAACAGCTCAACCTTGTGCTGCTGATACATGCCACGCTGCACGGGCTGTTGTTGATCTCTTCTGCTGCTGCGGCTGCTGCTGCTGCTGCTGCTGCTGCTGCTGCTGCTCCACAGAGATCTGTTTCAAAATGTGCGCAGTAACCAGATTAAAATCAATGCTGGAGGTTGTTGTGAACATTAAGCACTAAATAAACTCCAACATTGTACCATAATTCCTCATGAATGATTAGATCATCCTGCTGGGAGTGCTACTATTATACATAAGGCAAATGTCACTGAGGGCCTCATAAATTTAGCATACAAGTACTAAACGTATGAGGTCTGATTCACTGCTGCCTAGCTTCAGTTTATCCTAGTATGATGCAGAGTTACATCGGCATAAGCGTGCAGTGAAATACTGGTCCTGTTCTCATTTTAAGGGATCAGCTGTTTCCACTGACTTTCGTAAGACCGAAGCTAAGTAGATTCACAGTCGCTCTACTCCAGCTATGTTAAGTGTCAGTTTTGGTAGATCATGCAGAGGAGCCAGTCCCGGGAAAAAATATAGGCTGGTATTTCTGGCATAGAAATTGCACCTCCTAACAGTGAAAGTAGGTCTAGACTGCAAAAAAAAATAATGTGCTCTGGAGCTGGGATAACAAAATCAAGTTAGCTAATTTGGGTTAAAAACCCCACAGACGCAAGGCAGGTTGGCTTTTGACACAGGATAGCTGCTCAAGTGCAAGTCTACCACAGAGCTTATGTTGAACAGGAGCTATACACATGATCCAAAACCCAGATAGTCTCCAATTCCCTGGAACTTCAACCAGAACAGTCCTGTCACCCACATGGAAACTTTCCTGGGGAAAGGGAGGTCGATGTGACACCATTTTGGTGTGTTGCACAGCTCCAGTTGCAAATACAGTGACTTTCCCTTGATGTTTCAGATTTTCTATGAAAAGACTAATTTCCCTCAAAAAGAGCTCCCCTCCACCTGCTGTTTGTCAGGGTGGAAATAAACATCTCCTGCCTCAAAAACATTGTTGGGAAAACCTTTAAGAATGTACCATATTGACAAGAGCACTCATACTAGAGCTGAATGTGGCCTCTGAAGCTCCTTGGTACTTGACTTTCACTAAAGGCACTGGAGGATTATTCCCCACAATGCCCCTCAGTGTACGTTGTCCAAGGTATTTTTAACGAGGTGTCAACTAATTCCCTGGGGAAACTTTTCTGCAGTCTGACAGGTCTCATTGTTAGCATTCTACCCAGCCTAAATTTTCCTTTACCAGACTTTGTCTCAAAACTATTTCCCTCTTTCCTTGGTGTATTTTGCATCTTTCAAATATTTGTAGGCAGTTATCATATCCCCTTTTTAGCTGTCTGTCAGCCAAGTTAAACATAATTAGCTTTTTTAATCTTCCTCCATAAATCCAGTCTTTGCTTTCTTGAAATCCAGTCCCCTTCCCCTTCTTACGTGTCTTTTTGGTATGATGAAGCTACATATTTTGTGGGTTTTTTTCACACGCCATCACTGATACGAGTAGTAAGAGGCATCAGAAAATCAGACAGTAGATCAGGGGTGGTTTCTATTCTAGGTTAATTTTTTGCTCTTTGCAATATAAACTTAGCTTAACTGTCATATAATTTAGGGTTTTCATTCAAATATTTATATCAACTAATATTTACAGAATTCAAACCCTGTGCAGTATTTTCAAAGATAATTGCTGTAGGAGATTAATTAGGAATTTTGTGCACATTTTATGGGTAGACATTTTATAATAGGATACTGCTGGAAGATTAATTTACCTGTCATAAAAATTTGTCAATGGATGGGGAAAAATGACATTTTTTTCAAAAACAATTCATAAAATGTTATCCAGGACTGGGATTTTTGTTTAGCATGGGTGAAGCAAGCACTCTAATGTCCCAGCACTCATCACACTCTGCACATTGGCTACGTGATGCCAAAACTCAGTTTTTCACATCCATGTAAAAGAGAGGGAAGCATTTCCCAGTGTACGCATCCTGCAGGAGTAGATGGAAGCTTAACCAGAGAAATGTTTTGCACACCAATTGTTTCTTGCCACAGGCAATATCTATTTATTCATTCAGTCATTATTTAGTATATAGCCAGATCTTTGGGGAGAAAGGGGTAGGGGGTTAAGTGCATACAGTAGACATGCATTGTGTATTCATATTCTCCAACCATTTTTAAATTTCTCCTTGAGATCAGAAGACTTCAGGGACTTAATAACACTTTCCATTTCAGACATGTTGCAGAGGGACACTGTCGAAATGCTGAAGAAATTCGTCCATATGGAGATTTTAAAGATGAACTGCCTTCAGGACTTGGGCTGCTCAGTTCTCAAGGTAACTCCGAAAATCTCGGTTTCATGTATTAGTAATAAATGACTGAAACAATTTCCTAAGGAATGCAATTGATTCTTCATCCACTGGAATGCCTCTACCAAGGTTGGTTATTTTCTAAATGATAAGCTGTAATTTAAACAGATGCAAGTCATGTCTGGTAAATCTCTCTAACTTCTGTTTAGCAAAAGCGGCAGATTAGAAGCTAATCCTTTGTTTGCCCTCAAGCATACACTAACTGCTCCTTCCTTTGTTGTATGTGCACAGATTTGTAGATTTTTTTCACTTTGTCTCCCTGAAATACCATAGCTATGGCAAAAAGTGTAAAGAGGAATCTGACTAGTCAAAATGCCTTCAGGGAATGTAGCAAATGAAGCAGGAAAATCCCCGCTGCAAGAAAATCCCCTGAAGCAGGGGTAGAAGCATGCTCAAGTACAGGCCTCCTTCAGTATTAATATCCGTCCTGAGGGCAGAAGTCTTTGTTCTCCAGGCCTCTTATTTACAAATTCCCAAGTCTTCTCTAAATACAGCTGCAGAATGAGTGATCAGTGTGGTTGCTTGAAGTTTTTGAAATTTTGGAATTTAGAAAAAAAAATGCTTTAATTACAATTCGAAGGGAAGCTGAACAAGAAGTCTCTTTTTTTTTCTCCCAGCAGCTTGCATTGTTTTCATGGCTTTTCCTATAAGAATGTGTCTGTACCTAAAATCACTTAGTAATTGTGCTGTTCAGGTCTCCAGCTTCTTTGGTTTAGCTCACAATAAATTCATAAAGGAATACAAGTGTGGAAAAGTTGAGAGAAAGATCCAAGTCCAAGTAAATTAAAATTAAAAGAGATGGAGTTGCTTTTGTTATTACAGTAGTTCAAAATGTCCTGACCAGCAGATTTCAGTCACTGACAGGAGCAAAATCCTAGCTGATTTTAATTTATTTTCCTGATGATGGTACTTCTTCTGCAAGATCTGCCCTATACCACTCCCCATAGTCATCAGGAAAGTGGAACAAAAGCCTGAACGCCACCATGAGATATCTGGCATGAGTAATCGTGACATCAGTCAGAGTTCTGCTCAGCTAAGGACTGTGGTATAAATGTGCATAAAAACTCCATAGCTGTATACATGTTATCGTAGCCCCACAAGGAGTTCACAACCTGCAATGTGCTCCACACAGCAATTATCAAAACACGTGGAAAGGGGCACAGAAGATGCAGTCTACAGTTTTATTTCTTAGTCCATCTTTTTTTTTTTTAAATAAGAATAATATTATAGCATTACTCATTTTTATGAATAGGAAGAAAGCTGGATGAGCAGCCAGTTGACTGAAAGAAATGCATCTGGATGCCGGCAAGCTGGCTTCCCCATCTGCTTTAGCCAGAGGAGCAGAGGCCGCTAGTTTGGCAGGCTATTACAAGTCTGAGGTGTCCTGATGTGACTCTTGTTCTTGCTCTGCAGCTCAGCAAACAAGATAGCTTTCATTCAGCTTAACGGGGATTCCTAGCACAGAAACTAACTGCTTTGTCCTCCTCCTTCCTTCCTATACTTGGCTACCTACTTTTAAAGTAAATTGCCTGTCCCAGCAGGTGTAAATTAGCCAGTGAGAATGAACCATGGGATAAGATGTCCAGCTAAGATTCGGACACTGCAGTTGCCTGTGCAAAGCCACAGATCAAATTAGCTTGGAGAAAATGGAGAAAAACACATGGTCCTAGTGCCCTGGCCCTTGATTAGCAATGAGCTGCAGCGGACCAAGCTCCAAGAAAAAAACCCCAGTGGCGGAACTGGGGTACAAAAAACCCCAGGGGGATCCCCAAGTCATTCAGCTCAAGGCGTGTGTGGAGCAGAGGATACTCAGGAGAGATGACACAGGGATCCAGGAAGTTTCCTGGGCATGGTGGCACTTCTGGAGCAAGAAGGTCTGCACTTGTGGTCGAGGCTGCTCTGATGTGCTTGGCATGCGCCTGTGCTGGGACGCAGTACGTGGCCCGTGGGGTGTCAAGGAAAGTCAGGATGGAAAGAGCTGAGGAGAGACTCCCTGCAATATCCATTTGCTTTGAGCTCTGGCTTTGCCTCTTTTCTTTCCTCAAAGATTATTTACTTTACTTTGGCACTTAAAAAGAAATCAAGTAGTTTAAAGGTCAGCTTTTTTTTTTTGTTGTTGTTGGTTTTTTTTTAAGAAGTTTGAACCATAACCTGAAAAGATTACCTATGCCATTTGGGAAAGAAAAATCTGCATACACAACCAGTAATTTTAGACATAGGTGAGGATGACCTGTCCACTACAGCAGGGAAGATTTTATGGGCTACAAAATTAAAAAATGACAGAGACTCTGGATGTACTGGAACAACCTCTTCAGCTTTTCTTTCCATCACTAAGCTTGCTGATTGAATTCCTTCTGAATTCATAATTCTATAAAAGAAGGTCAGAGCTGCCATTATAATCTTGTCAAAGTGTTCATTCCTTATGCAATAAGTCCTATAATGATCCTACCAGAAATAGGAAAATTTTTGTCTGGGGCACAGGCATAGGATAGGCTTTTGAGGGGCTATCTGCAGAAAAAGAAAAAAAAAGTCATCGAGAGTTTTGCCAGTAACTTGAACAAGAACAGAGCTAGGCTTATGCTGAATGTTTTTTAAAATCTCAGCTTTGATTTGTTAATGACCATTTGTGTGATGGACTACTGCAAGGCATTTATCTGTAGAAATAAATACTCAAAATAGAAGAAAACAGGACATAGCCAGGCAAGCTGTGGTTTGAACCAAAGCTTCAGATTTGCTGAAAGACAGATATATAATATTCCTTCATTTTTTTCTAGAAAACCACTACTGAAGAGTTCTTGCCAGCCTCTTTGAGTTCATGTCAAAAAATAATACTGAAAACTGACCTTTGGGGATTTTCCTGGATAATGTTTCACTGTCAGATAGAAAGCCATACCCCCGAGTCAGCAAGGAACAGGCAGGCCTACCTTTAAACATGTGAAAGTTATTTATAGTAGTCGTTTACTGAATCAAGCCTCATATGAGAGAGATAAGGGGGAAGGTTTCATAAAAAGACTGAACTGCAGGAAATCCTGGCAGGGTTATATTTGAAATGTCAAATGTGCCCCCTCCCCGCACTCCTTTTAAAATGAATTTATTAGTTGTAGCAAAACTCTTCTTTATAAAAGTGGTGGTGGTTTGCTGGAAGATGGACTTAATGTGCTTGCTGCCAACCTGGTGGTAGACTTATGTTAAGGTGGAGTATGAAATCCAAACAAAGCTGCTAAATATCAATACAGAGCAGACTACTGGAAGTCTTTCCTATTCTAATAGCAAGTTGGACTCAAGTTCCTGAATGCTGACAAGCGCCAGTCAAAGAATCAGCCACCAAGATCTGCAAGGGAGATGCAGTGCCTACATTTGTTGTTTCCTCGTAGGAACCACTCATTCTCTAAAAAGCAAACCTTGCTAGGGGGTCTCGAGTGGAACACTCAGGAACTAAACTTTCCCCTAAAACCACTAGACATTTTATAAAACCCTAGCCTGAACCTACAATGAATTAGTCCAACACAAGAATAGATATCTCTAACAAAAACTTGCCTGTTCTGCTGAAAGACAATATCTGCAATCACTGGTAAGAAGACCACATTTGGTTATTTTTTGTAATTCTTCCCCATCCCTTGAAGCAAGCTGAAATGACCTTCCAACAACAGTTTATTTCTTCTTGGCTTGATCTGAACAAAGGCTTTCTATTCACATGCATGTGAAAGAGAGTGTGGATATTTTTGTGGTGAAAGATCAAATCTCTCTTTTGAACTTTGCAGTGGGTAGGCTAATTGTAGCATCTCTGAGGCTTTCACTGTCCTTCAGCCAACTAAATATTTGTTTGGAGTGTTTACTGGGAGCGAGGAGTGTATATCTCAGGTCAGGGGACTAAATTAATATGGAGTCTTTTGATGCTTCCAATAGACTTCCTACTAGTGAGCAGTTAGTCCCTATTTCTGAGAATTTGCCACTAGATATGCAATGTTCAATGCAGGCTGAGTGGACGAGCTGTGATTGGTCGTAAGTCATGTAATTTTTTCATTTCTCAGATTGACTTGAGCATCATTTCTATAACTGGAGGACCTTGCTTCAACTTTGACCAAGGCTTCTTCAGATGAAATTGTTTAAGGGAGGAAGACATATAAACTAGATGTGGGAATTCCTTTCTCAGCAGTACCAGCTTTGCCAAAGGAAAAGCTATGATAACTTTACGGTGGAACAGGTACAGTTTTAATTAAGGTTTAGTGAGTGTGTTGACAAAAATGGCACTTTTACTGTTTGAACCAATCAGGTTCTCTCACAACATATGCATTTTTTGGAAGTATTTTTAGAGGTGGCCTCAGTGGCAAGGGTGATTTTGCAGGTGTTGGGGGGGTGTGCTTATGTCAGAGGGGAAAATATGCAAATATTCCTTCCTTTGCATGGCAGAACTTTAACAAAAGCTGTCCTTGACAGCCCCATTCAGGCACATGATGGACTCTGATCCTTCTCTCACGCTACAGTTGTCTTTGTACCAGGGCTCCCTGGAGGGGCCCTGAGAGCTCTCCCTCTGCCTCTTACCAAGCAGGATCCTATCCTCCGTGCAACATTGCAGTTCTGCTGCAAATGGTGTCACAGTGCAAACTTACAACTCTTGTGAGCAAACCTAATCACTTGTACTTGCCATGGAAAAAGTAATGAGGGAGGCTCCAGTAAATCTGCCTCAATTTTAGAACGGAACACTGGGGGGGGGGGGGGGGGGGTGGCAATGATTTGTTCACGTAAAGTGAAGTTCAAGGAAAGACTGTTCCTCTGCTCTTTCACCAAGGTGAAATGTGGCCCCTACTCTGCCTGGTTTTCTGTAATTGTCAGTTGTTATGTTTCTTCCAGAGGTACCTACCTACATAGTTGCCAGATCAGGGCCTTAGTTTGGAACTTTTCAGAAAATAGCATTTTGGCTCTGGTAAAAAAGAACCATGATGGCAGACCTGGACACTGCAGTTATTTCATCAAAGACCAGCTGATTTCGTTCATGTACTCTCTGAGCTGTTTGAATCTTCTCTATTAATGTCAAAAAAGGGTAATTTCCATGCCCATCCAGACATGGATTGATCTGCATGCTATTGCCACAGATCTGGTGGGATTCCTTGGGTTAAGACCACATTAGAAACGTGACCAATGGCACCACTTCACTTCCCTTAGGAAATGGCAGATTTATTGAACCATAACACAAGCTCTGGGCTGTTGGGAGATTTGCAAGTGTTTAATTTGCAAGGGGCTGAGGCTCCCTGTCCTCTAAGTAGTACTCTAAGTCATCCAATCCTGAGAAATTAAAACAATTTTGATTTCATAAAAAAAAAAAAAAAGCTAGAGATGATAAATCCCATTTCAGATGAAGAACTGTGCAATTTCCCCAAAATCTTGGAATCAGGGACTTACTTATACAATGCTCCAGTGTGTCAGTGATTTGAAAGACGCCTGTCAGCTAAGGCAAGGCTAAAGATTTCAAAGTTACTCACTTAGAATATCTTCAGTTTGAAATGTCCAGCTCAAAGTCCAGTAACCCGTATCCTTGTAAGCACCAAGTGACCACAGCTCAGGCTGAGGTCATGAGGAGCAGAAGGTGGCCATCAGTTTCAAAAATTCAGGTGTAGGCGGCTCTAACTGGCTTCTCAGAAATGGATATTTCTAAAACTTATTGAAAATATAGAACTCTTCACATGAGGAAATTGAATGGTGAGCATGTGGGACCTGAAACCGTCCCCGGTGAATCCAACCAGAATATCACAATAATATACATTTCTTTAAGGTTGGATGCTCGACCATGTTGGGTCAAAATCAGTTTGCACTATCTGTTGATCTGTTGACCATTACCCATTGCCTGTTTTCCCCTCTGACACAAATTTTTCCTGGGAGCACAAGGGGATTAACTACCTTGGGGTTTCTAAGGGCTGGAGCTGACTGAACATTCCTTGTGGCACTCAGTTGTATGGGAATTTAGCAAACCTCTCTTCTCAGGCAGCAGATCCCTCATCTCAAGAAATCTTCCAATTAAACTGTCAAGCTTTGGGACGTGCAGCTAAAGAGAACAACAGAGTTTGAAGGAACATTTAAAGAAATATTTTTTATAATTCCCAGTGCAGCCAGGATGATGACATACACTCTGGTCCTAGCAAACTTGCCTGGCAGGCAGCTAGGGCTTTATATGTAAATATAAACATATATTTACATATTTCCTAACATCTGTTTTGAATTTGTTTTCCCTTTGGTTCTATTTAAAGTATGTCTTGTCCTATTATCTCCAAGGCTGAAATTTGGAGGGGATCTGTTAATAAACTCTTGTTGCAGAGCCACAGGACAAGCTCTCTCTCTTTCTCGGCTTTTCAGCCAGTTCCATCTGCAGCTGTTCCTTGCTTGCATTTCTAAGTGCAATAGTATCTCCCCAGCCTAAGAAAGGAGCACAGTTTTCTAAGTGGATTCCTGCTGGGTAGGGTATAATCTCTCCACCACCTTCCAGGGATTTATATTCAGTTGGTCTAACCCATTTGTCCTGTCAGCCCAACTTTTTAATTGTTCCTCGGCATGGTGTCTCTTTCAGAGAGTGCCCTGCTAATAGCTTGTCGTAGTTCAGCCCCGATCGGACCAGACTACGCAGTCTCTCTCTCACTCCCCCCACCTTCTGAGAGAACAGGGAGAGAAAATATAAGGAAAAACGGCTCGAGGTTTGAGATAAGGACAGGGAGAAATCCTTAAAGTTACCGTCACGGGCAAAACAGACTCGACTTGGGGAAAACTATTCATTTATTACTACAAACAGCAGGATAATGAGACAGAGAACAAGATAACCTCCATCCACCCCTCCCTCTTCCCAAGCTTAACATTATCTCTACTACCTTCCCCCCCCCCGAGCGGCACAGGGGGGAAGAGGGAATGGGGGTTGCGGTCAGTTCATCATATGTTGTTTCACACCGCTGCTTCATGGTTGGGGGAAGAACATTCCTCACATTCCTCCCCTGCTCCATTGTGGGGTCCCTCCCACGGGCCACAGTCCTTCGTGGAACTGCTCCGGCGTGGGTCATCTCTTCCACGGGTGCAGTCTCTCCAGAACAGCTGTCCCAGCGGGCCCTCCACGGGCCACAGCTGCCTTCAGGCATCCACCTCCCCCGGTACGGGGTCCTTCATGGGCTCCAAGTGGATCTCTGCTCCTCCATGGACCTCCATGGGCTGCAGGGGGACAACCTGCTCCACCATGGTCGTCACCACAGGCTGCAGGGGAATCTTGGCCAGGAGCCGCATTACTCCTCCCCCTCCTTCTGAACTGATCTTGGCGTCTGCAGCCGTTCCTCATAACAGGCTGGTAGATGTCTCTCAGGATCTTTTTTTACATCTTATTCACTTCTCATCTCCTCTCCACTTCTTGCAGCTGGGCTGGACCGAGTCGGGCCCAGTCGGCTGCCTGGCGAGAGGCCAGAGGGTGAGGCCTGCAAGGCCCATGAGGCCTGCACCTCCCCCTCTGCACCTCTGCCCCCGCTCAGCTTCTTCACATCTTCTCTTCTCTCCCCTTTTTTTTTCTGTTTTCCCATTCTTAAATACGTTATCGCAGAGGCGTTATCACGAGACATTCTGCTACCAATCGGCTCGGCCTTGGCCAGCAGTGGGTCCGCCCTAGGCCTGGCCAAGTCCCCTGAACAAAGGGGAGCGACTTCTAGCAGTTTCCTACAGAAGCTACCACCTTAGGCCCCCCCTTACTAACAAAACCACGACATAGCTCAAGGTCCCGTCCACAGTTTCTGCATCCAGGAAGAAAAGTTACCTGCCACAAGGCACCAGAGCTGCAGAACAAGCCCATGCCTTCGGCCCGCAATCCAAACAGCCTGCAGCCAAACAGTAAAAAAAGAGGTGATGCCAAGGTTAGTGCTGCAAAAGCACCTCATGAGCAAAACTCAATCCGCTGTCCTGACAGGGTATTACACCATCTACAGAGCAAAACTAAACAGGACAGCAAATGAGATTTGGACTACGTGAGGACTGAGGGACATTATTTGTGTTAAATAAATAGGATAAAGTGAAAGGGGAAAGGGCGAAAAGAAAACGTCAAGGCTGATAGACGCCAGCGTTTCCAGATGGTTTCTGACAGCAAAGACTTCAGCGTTGGGTGTGCATTGTGAGAAAGCTCGGTGTCAAAAACCCCTGACTTCACGATGGCAGCAGAGCTGCTTTGCTGAATGAAGAAGTAAGGTGATGTCCTGACCTGCAAGTGCACCTGTGGCGAACACCCACACTGATTTTCTTATTTTGATGGCAGTCAGTTATCTAATCTGTTCACGGTCCGAGGCCTGGTGCGCTGCTTCTCAGTGTGAGCTCTAAGCCCAGCACATGAGTTAGGACGAACAGCCTTCTGGTGATGCATAAAATTGTCTTGTAAAATGCTTTTCCAAGGAACAATAAAGCATCAGTGCAAATACATACAATGTTCTTAAAAGTTTGGGGTTCTGTATGGCCAGATGATAGGCAAATCAAAGGTTTTTCTGCACTGATGAAATTCCAGGAAATATGGGGTGGAGGGTAAGGGCTAGAGATAGTCATAAAATATGCTCAGATCATCTGTCCAAAAAAGTCATTTCTGCAGCCAAATGACTCAGTCTTTTATGAGAAAGATGTCTTGGTTTGGCAAGGAGGAAAAGACAGTTCCACCAGACAATCATTAAAAAAAAAAAAAAGCCCTGGTTGAATACCATTAATCTGGGGGACACATGACTTGTTCTCTTCTGTAGTAAAGCTTTCAGTTGAAACCCCGAAACCAGTAGTCCTGGGATAGGTACTGGAGAGCCTGGGCTGATGCTAGCAAACACCAGAGTTTTTCTTGGCTTAACAAAAGCATTCCTGCAGCTTTGTCTCTAGAAGCATCTCATTAAAATGAGATGTGAGTCACTGAGATAAACGCTTAACTAAACTGATAGGCTTCTCATATACACCAAATTTACATGAGCATTGGACTTCTCCCATCATTGGACTGGTTATGACTTACCCTGTAGCTATAACTGAGGCTCTGGGGTTGCAAAGTTCATTATTACACATGCTTACGGAGTCACAGGCAAATTTGTCTGTAAATACGTTTGTCTGCAGTAACTGAAAAAGCCGCCTCTCCACCTCAGTTTAGCACCTTACTTTCACAGTCCCGGGAGTCTCTAAGTGGAGATCAGGCAGAGCTGTGAGAAGAGATGCAACTGCAGATCGAATGCAAACACCTATGGCTAGAAATGGTGCTGCGTCATTTCGCTCTGAATTTTGCTGCTCCTGCCAGCACTATCAGGTGGCTGCTGGCACCACTTCAAAGGCTGTGACAGCACTGGAAGAGAGCTGCCCTCCCACTGTGTCAGCACAAGTTCTCTCCCTCTGCACCAGTGACTTGTGGCTGGTGAGCTCTAAGGAGCAGCATCGAGTTCTCCTGAAGTTTTTGTGCTGGCCTCTAAGTGCGGTACTGCAATATGGCAGCGTCAGGCAGCGCCCCTCATGTGAGCTGGCCCCTAGACTTCAGCAAGCCTACCATCAAAGTGAGAGGGATCCCTGCCGTTATCATGTTAGTCACATGCACAGGCTTTGCAGGATCCAAAATCGAGATTGTTGACTTTCAGAGGTAAAGAAAGGGTTATAATGGACAAGACTATTTGCAGCTGTATAAAAAAAAAAAGCTACTGCTTTTGTCACTCAACTGCGTAGCTCCCAAGGCTCCCGTCTTGCTTCCTTGCTCCTGTCTTGCCTAATCCATAAAAATTCAATGATTCCTAAGAAACACTGGAATCACCATGGAGAAAGCATATAAGAAAACCACGTCTGGCTACAGGCTTACTGTGTAACTTCAACTAAGGCACATCATTGTACATTTATTTCCTTTAATGAATAGGAAGATTAGACGTCCACCTCCCCACCCCGAGAAGCGTGCGCTTTCAGAGCTGGACAAACATGTACGTAACTACTTCTCAGTGTCTGCCAAAATACACACACCATTCCCAGCCATCCAGAACTTTCTTTCTAAAATTCATTATTTTTAAAACAAAACAAATTATTTGCCTTCACCTTCACTTTTTTCCTAGCATGTTAAAAAGAAGAAAAAAAAATGCATAATTACTATTGCTGAAGAGACTTGCATTACATTTTCCACCACCCGGCACCCACACAGTTAGACCTTATTCACCTCAGGTACAAGAACACCCGTGTTGGCTTTGAATATGGACCTTCCATTCCTGACTCAATTAGCATACACCAGCTAATCATTCCCTTTGTAATGTATTAATGGTTGTTTGTCTTTTTGCATCTTTGGCTTCTTCCCTTTATTCCCACTGGTTGGTAAGTGGTGGTGATGAATAAATCTAGCACCTAAAGCCATAGCTTGTTGCTTTAAAAAGCTCTAGAGAGAGAAAATTAATTAGAAAAATTAAGGCCTTTTTTGCATGACATCCAAATCTTGTACCCTAATCCAAACCGCCTGTAAATTAAAAAGCAGAATATACACCACAGGTATCTTTGCCGGCTGCATCGAGGATGAAGTTTAATGGTGTCTCGCTCAGAGGCAACATTAGGACATTGCCAACCATTTCCTTTATTTTAACAATTTCCCTACACACACAGTATACCTGACACCCAGCTTCTCTCAAAATGCCCACCTGCTTTCCAAGAAAAACAATCTAAAGCCTTCTGGTTGTCAAGGGGACTCTAAAAAATGGAAACTGACTCCCTTTTTCCCTCTCACCAGCTGATTATGCTGGCTCTTCAAAGGCATCTGACTGAAACCATCCCGCATTTGACAGCAGAGGATGGCCACAGGTCTTTTTTTGCCCAAACAACCCCTAAATTACACCAATAGGAACATTAAAATTGTTAATAAACTGTCCTTCTCCCCATCAGAGAGGGGAAAGGACTGTGACCATCTGTCTCTGGGCTACAAATGAGTTGTGCTGTGTCTGTTTCACCTCACCAAGGCACACCTGGCCCACAAACGTCATTCATCTCCAGCAGAGAAACCCTAGTCAGCTGTTCTGCTGCACCAAACGTTTCTGTAGCTGAAAGCTCTGGGCGTTTTGCAGTGCCAAATGCTTCGTAGCACGGGAGTCTCTGCGGCCACCCACATTATATTCAAATGCACAAACGAGCCAAGAAGCTTTGCATAAACAACTTGGTACAATGTGCTGAGACGCTGCTGTATTTCTGCATGACAAGTTCATTACCATTTGGCCTCAGCTTACGCTGATATACAGTGAAAAAGAAAAGGGAGATAGAGAGAGAGTCTTCACAGTTACATTAATTTCATTTTATTTAATAAAAAACAGTATCAGATTAAAAATACAAACACTTTGGGTGATTATCCAGCGTTTTCCCCTGTGTGCCTCGTAGAGCTCAAACCAACCAAGGATTGGGAGAAAAAACAAAAAATAACACCAAACAATTTTGGCCGGAGCTGTAAAATAATGTTGCACCAATTAAATTACACCAAATATATTATTATACCTTTGAAATGGCTTTCAGACCAATAAATAAAAAAAAGACAAATTCAAATAAAAAAGTCAACTTTGTATTACAAAAAAAATTAAATAAAAATCACAACACTAATAATAACAATGTGCAGTCAAGTTTTTTTTTTTCTTCTCTTCTAGGAATGATAACATGCCAGTAAACATGTAACATGCCAGTAACATGCCAGTAAATCCCTACGTAACATTTCCAGTTTGGCAGCAAGCAGTCACTCACTCATTCACATTTGTACACGAGGAAGCAGGCCTGGGCAAAAGCCTCGGGAGATATGAGCCTTCGGGGTGCTCCTCACTTCCCTGCCACAGCCAGCTGAGTTCCCTTCCCTCCGTCCTGAAACCTCTATAAATCCAGTCAAGGTTTAGCGCCAGATCTGCAGGGAAGGTGTCAATCAGTGTAACCCCACCAACACGTTGCTCCATCATGTCAACGGGACAGCGCTGATTTACACCAGCTGAGGATCTGGCTCTCATGCTCCAGGACATGAGTTAAAAGCCGTGGTTGCAAAGCACATCCTTGTTTCAGAAAGGCCATGGAGACCATGTCAAGTTGTTTTAAAAGGCACCACAGCAATCTTGGTAACTCAATACACTGCAAAATGGGGTGTTGATTTGGGATGGGCTAAAAGAGCACATGCAGGGCCTGTGAGAAGATGGGATGTCCAAATATCATAGAGAAAGGCACACACCTGTAGAGAAATGACCTGCAGTTGCCCTTCCTGAGCAAATGAACAGTGAGCCAATTTTCACTTGACTGCCTGAGAGGACGTCCCTCATAGATTTCATGGTATTGATGCCATCTACTCCAGGGCCAAATTTGGTCCAGTGTTTCACAATAATTAAAGGTTTTCCACAGAGGCAGATTAACTGATTTAGGAAATTCAAGCTCATTCATCTTTATGCTAGGCGGCCCAGTTGATTTTTAGGAGGAACCAGCAGACTTAAGTACCATGATACACCAAATAAGGAATCTGCAAGTGAAATAGCCCCCTGCCCCAAATGCCAGCAATTTATGGGGTTATCCCCAATTCCCAGGGAATCCTCAGAGGAACCCTATTCCGTTTCCACACAGTCTCTAGGATTTGGGACACAGTAGGCCAAATTCTGCTTGCAGTTCCAGTTACAGGGTAGAAGTGAGAACAGAGCTTGACCCATGCTCCTCTGCTCTGGGTATGCATGTAAACGTTAAGTTTTGCAGCTGTGGATCATCTGACATCACAGGCTGAAACCTGCCACTGCTTGGCACCAGTGCACCCCCAAGAAAGCCAGGGGCTATGTGCTTATGGAAATGAGACTGAAATGGGCCTTAAGATTCCAGTCTGCCCAGGCCTGTCAAACACACAGCGCCTTTCTGACATAGGCTTACATTCAGGTAATCCAGTAGACCCATGTGGTACCTTTATGGGAGTTGAAGCCTTCAGTCTGGACAGTTAGATATGTCTGAGAACACAAACACATATCCTTCTTGTTTTTTTTTAAACTGGTATCATTGCACACGCAGTACCAGTTACACTATATAGAGGCCTGCAATTTTATACTAACTCTGTTATCAAATCTACCATTATCATTTCATCGCTCAATTCTTTCTGCTCCATTACTACCTACCTAGAAACATTTTCATTTGGAGAAAGGCATCTTCCCACTAACTTTCTGACCTCTATCCATTTCCTACATGCTACAACCTTCCCCTTACCTAACGTTCTGGTCGCAAACTACCTGTCACCCTCAAATACTACAGGCTAAGAGCAAGGTGGCACCATTTGCTGACAGCAACTGAACCCTAGATTGGAGGGTCAGTTAACCCTTAAGACCCTTTGTCAGATCCATCTTTGTCTGGGCATTCATCTGGCCGGCCAATCTGAAAGAGTCACAATTGAACACACTGGTTGATATGCCTTAAAAGGTCATTTAGCTGCTGATAACATCCACTCCTTCCAGTTCCCTTTATTGTTTCTGTGACTCTGTTTTTGCTGGTATGAGCAGCAGTTGGAAACAAATCTAGGGCCTCCTACTCAGTGAAGAGCAACGGCTGTGGGAGGGGCCAGATCTGAATGTCTGCTCCACCACTTGTCCACATACACTACATGATGGTGATTCTGGGGTGAATCTCTCAAATTATCTGTCCCAAAATGTATTCAGAACCTCTCAGGTGACCCCATGGAAGGGACCACAGCGACCACCTAGCCTCGACTCCTGCATAATGCAAGTCAAAGACTCCCAATGTGCAATGCCTGTCCAGATTAATAACTTCAGAAGGAAATAAAGGCTCTCTTTCTAAAAGACATCCAAAACTGACTTGAAGAATTCAGCTCATCTCTTGATAAAGCTAATCTGATATGAATTACAAACCTCTCAAAACATGTGTCCCTCACTTCCAGTTTTGATTCTGTCTAGCTTTGTCTCTGAGCCATTAAATCTTGATGCTTTTGTCTGCTAGATCCTGATGTGCTTTCATCACGTATACAAAGACCAAAGGTTTTTCTCTGGTCAGGTAGGTAATAGTTTGAGGACACAAAATTAGAGAAGTGTGAGATGGCTTTGGGGCTACTTTACTAGGAGTTCAGCTAAGTAGGTACAGTCAGGTCCTTTGAAGCAAAACCTACCATTGTCAGCAAATCAGTGACCTGGCTTACTCCATCATAAAGGTACACAGAAAAACAACTCCCTTCCCTCCCTTTCCATCTTCCCTCTGCTAGTTGAGCTTGTTGCAGATCTCCAGGGCTTTCTTGTAGACCTGAGTCACATCATCCATGTCTGTGAGAAGAGAAAAACTGCTGTCCCCCAGACGGTTGCGATAACGTTTTAGATACTGTGGCCGTGGGCGGTTCTGAAGTCCTTCGAAGTCTTGGATCTGGAGGAAATTTTCAGCAGAGACACAGCTCCGTATCCTCTGTCTGTTTGGCCTGTTCTCTTGCAAATCCAGCAAATCAAAGGAGTCATTGGACAGAATACTGTCATCACTAATCACACTGGAAGGACGACTGTAACTTCGAGGTAATGCATCCCCAGGCAGCACCACTTCTTCCATGGCGTCCAGTGTTGGTGTGTCAGGGCTAATCAAAGCAGATTCAGTGCTGCTGGTAGAATACTTGCTGTTATGTTTCAAGATGCCCTTACGCCTGCAGGAATGGCTGTAAGACCCATTTCTGGATGGCTCTGTGACCCCCGGAGAAGTGTCATTGTTTACTGTCTCATCATTATTGTCCAAGAGTTCAGAAGATTCACTTCGCTCTGGAGAGGAGTAATAGCCAGACTCCCTCTGCTGAGTCTTCTTTAAGATTCCTTTTTTTGGCATTAGTGAAGACTGCTTAGTGCCATATTTGCCCGCTACCTCTCCCTCCACAACACTTTTAATGGCTACACCAGTCCTACAAAGCTCTTGCTCCAGCTTAAAAGCAGAGGGTAACACTGGGCTGACCACTCCTTCAATGAAACCTGCACTGTGAGATCGATGTTCACTGTTGCTCCTTTTCTTCAGGATGCCTTTGGGTCGCTTGGAGGTGGGTTTGGATGCATTTTCAGCTCCTCCTTCCTGGATGGACTGTGCAATGTCATTTTCCTTTTTTGATTTTTTCAGAGACCTTTGTCTCTCTAGTGTGACTTCAGAACCTTTGGGCTTAGAAAGGCACTTCATTTTGGTATCAGTCTCTGGCTGGAGGCCAGTAGATCGGTGATGCCAATCAATGAATCTTGCCAGCAACGGGGACTCGGAGTCCCTCATGGCATCACAGTCACAAACACTACTCTTGTAGCCCCAGTTAACCCACCAGTGGTTGGCAATGTCTTCAATGGTTGCTCGGCGTTCAGGGTTCACCATCAGCATCCATCTGATAAGCCCACGAGCATCTGTGGACAAACAAATATTTAGAATATCAGAACTCTTGGTTTTCTCAGTTTAAAATGAAAGTGTTTGGTATTACAGAAGGAAGTCACCAACCCACCAACACTAATAACTACAAAACTTAGAGGAAAACAACGGGAAATTGGGATATCTTAAATTATCTACACATTATTGCTTTTGTATTTACTTTTTCCATAAACAGTGTAGTCTTTTGGAAATTTTAAAGGTATATTTTCATAAAGAGAGAAAAAAGGCAGAAAATTGAAAGGGATGGCAAATAAATGATACAAGATAAATAATAATTTAATATATACATAGATATTTAAGGCTGGAAGGAGTCATTATAATCAATGCCCCAGACTTAGTTGATGCTTTTCTGTCAGGTGACTGCTTAATGTGTTCTCCTCTAAGCAGAAGTAAACGCAAGCATTAATTCAGATTCTGGCCTGCCTTCTTGGGTAAAAAAATGCATCGCTCTGACCATTCGTCTTCTCTCTGCTTCTGATATACCACAGTGTAGTTAGAGGACTGATCTGTACCTGTATGTTGTATCGGTTTACAGCTTGTCTGAACAATTCCACTTGCAACAGCTAACAGGCCTTCCACTGTCATAGATCTAGTTAAAAGAGCCCGTTACAGCTTCTCCAAGGCAATAAAATCTACCCGCTATAAAACTTTCATTTCAAAAGGGCTTTTGGTAAATGCTGTACCCAGATGGGAATTGATAGCAGATGAAGACAGTAGGGGAATGAGAGATGTTTTTTCTTCATCATTCCAATATGACACCAAAACATGTTGGAAGGGGCTGAGTAAACCCTCCGTTCTGAACTCCTGTCAGCTCAATGCATTGCCCTCATTCCTTTTTCATACCTGAGGTCTGTGTTGGCTCACGATATTCTCCACTGCTGATCTGCCTGATGAGATTTTTGTGATCAAAGCCATCAAAGGGCATCGTTCCATAAACCAGAGTGTAAAGCAATACACCAAGGGCCCAGCTGTCAACCTGAAATACAGAGACAATGCATGTGAAACCCAGGAGAGCTGATGCCCACCCTCCTCCTTGCTATTAGCACCACAAGAGCAGCATCATGTCCAGCTGCACCTACTGATGAGCAAACCAGTATCTAACATCTGACTAACCACACGCAAAGCAAATGAAAGCAAACAAAGGCAGCTTGAGAACTTTCAATATGGGAGAGACCCAAGCGAACCCACATGCACAATAACACCAGCATTAAGATTAACCCTCAAGAACATTATCATCAAAGATGTCCCCATACCACCACCAAAAAGTTGACCCTTCTTACCTCTGGGCCTCTGTAAGGTCGACCATTAACTATTTCAGGGGAAGCATACAGTGGGCTTCCACAAAAGGTCTGCAGAAACTTGTCTTTGTGATAAAGGTTGGAGAGTCCAAAATCAGCAATCTGCAAACAGAATTGCACAAGGGATCTGTAGTAGTAACAATATTTTAATGCAACAGGAAATCCTTTATCAGGAAAGACTTAGCTACATTTGACCCTGCTGTATGGCAGGGATCTCAATGTGGATAATCTCTCAAGTCCCCTTGCCAATCCATTATTCTATGATTTTTTTTTTTAATTTTTCTCTCCAAAAACCCTCCAGAGAAGAAGAAGGGTCTCCAGGTTAAATCCTCCAGATTAGGATCAAGGATGCTTTGGTTCCATTCACAGACAGGTCACTGAATGACTGCACAACCATAAGTCAGCAATTTTATCCTAGATGAATCACATAAGTTTGGAAAGACAATCTCATACTGGGAGGCACTGGGCCTGCTGTCCACTGATTGCTCTTCATCTTGTATAATCATTAATACCAAAGGAAAGCAAGCAGAAAGTACTACCATTCCTATATCGCACATGCAAGCTGAAAGCAGAGACCGTAAAATCCCACAGGAGGAGTGATGCAGGAGTGTCATAGGAAACTAAGCATTACAGAAAAAAATTATTTTTGAAATCATCTGGAACTTCGCTACGCTTGAAGGAGGGGGAAAGTGAGGCACTCGCTAACTTCCAGATTGAGGGACTCCGGCAGAGGAATCCGAGCTGTTAAGCACACGAGGTGTCTATCATGAGATAATAAACACAAGTCTGGTTCCTAACTGGAAACAATGGGCCCAAATCTGGCTTTCCCAACACAAACAAAACTTCCCTTGAGACTGTTGGGAATTTTGCCCATGTAGGAATTGCAGGATCAGGTCCAGATATTTTGTTTACTTCAATTCTCTGTTCTTGTACTTACAAAACAAAGGCTGAGGATAGCAACACTAAATACTCCCACAACCTTTGCATTTCCTTTGTTTCTCTAGCACAAGGCAACACATCTCATTTTTTATCTTGTTTAAAACTCAAATGTTTCTGTTTCCCAGAGAAACTTTTATTACTGCCCACTATCAACATAAGGCATACATAAAAGACATTAAGTACAGGCATAAAAAAGGGGTATTATCAATTTATAGCTATAAGAGAGAAGCATTTTCTCTGAGTTTTTTTCACCTTATTCAGGTCTTTTCTACTAGAAACAAATTAAATCCCAGGAATTTTTACAAGAGGAAATTCAAGAAAACACAAAGTGAACGGAAAAGGATTTACCAGCAGCATCATTCACTCCTGGCTTTCTACAATGTGTATCATCAGTGTTGCTAATACCTGTTTAACTGCAGTGTCTAGTCTACTCTTGGGAGACATAAAGTCTTTGGCTCTACTATCCAAACTCCTACAGCTACACCTGAAGATGTTACAGTTGAGACCAAAATGAACAAAGTTGGTGAAGTATGGACAGAAGTTCCCGATTTTCTTTCTTCACCTCAAAACAGAAATATATACACACACACTTTAGATATTTACACAATTAGATATAGATACAGACATAGATACTTTTACGCTAAAAATACAAACTTATTTTTTAAATATCGTTTCCACAACATTTTTAAAGTCACAGAGCAAATATGAGATTTCATGCTTCACCCTCTCCTATTTTGATGTTCTGCTTGTGCAGGTGTTCCACTGACAATTTGGACTCGTAATATCCTGCTGAAAGAGCAGCTGATTCCTGTTCATTAATATTAATTCATCCCACCATATCCATTCATGCTTCGAGTTCACTCAGTCCCCCAAACAGCATATTAACAACCCACAGCAGAAAATTCAACCCTTAAATAAATGTGGTTTGTAAAATCTTCATTGTATGGCTGGAATGTCATTGAAAACAGCTGGTGTACAATTGCAGTCTGCAAACGTATTCTCATGGCTCAGATTGCAGTTAATTGCCCTAAATTCCACTTTCTTATCAAGTCACCCTGCCTGGCTTGCAGGAAGTTGGTTTTAAGCCTTATGAAGTGTGCCCTGTCAATCAGGGGAAGAAAGGGATCATTTCAGTGTTAAAACTTCGTGCTGGTCATTGAGTTTTATTTTATTTCAGGATGCAGCTAAGACAAGGACAAACACTGCACAGTGTGATTCCTTAAGAAAATACATTCCCTTAACACCATGGAATGTATAAAATGCATGTGGATGTGCATGAATATATATATAAGGATACACATACCATTGTTCACATTAAGAAACTCTGAGACTTGGGCATTCATGTTTTCATTTTGACCATTCAGGAAAAGAGTATTTATGTTACAGTCCACTCCCATACTCACAGACTGATGTTTATCAGCTTTTCCCATTAAAACTGTCATGCCCCGCAAAACAAGATTAATAGAAGCCAACATTACTTCATGTTCTTGGCACTTAAATGGAACTAAGGCATCAAGTCAAAAAAACTTTTGGGAGGAGTGGGGAAGTGGGCTTTTATTCCCCTTGCTTCAGGAGGTATATGTTTCATATTTACTGTTAGCTATGATAAACCAGATGTAATTTATGGTTTAAGTGTGGACTATAAATTCCACAAACTTCACACTCATGGAAATTGTCAGTTTTATCCCACTTAAAAATCTGTCTCTTTGTACTGTAGATGAGGAATAATTAAGTCTCTTAAAGCAAATGAAACGTATGTGCAGTGGGTGCGACTTCTAGCAAGGTAAATCCCAATTACATATACTTACTCCGTATATTTGAAACCCTCATGGGTTTTTAGTGGTTAGCCTCATTGGTGTCCCCTTACCAGCCCAAGAGAAAGCGCAGTTAGTAGGATTAGGTTACTATTATACTTGCATTTTTCTCTCCTTCTATCACTTTGGGGTTGATCCTACAGTTTACGTCAACCTCTGCTAGACATCTCTTTTAGGTGCAATTCCCAGCCCAGGAGCCGCTGCAGCCCTGCTGTGAACAAGGAGGCCCCCTCCATCCTGCCAGGCTGCATGACAGAGGTGTCCCTGGGGGTGGGTTGTGGCATGGGGCAGAGGCACGGTATTCGGATAGACCAGCAAGAGGCACTAATTCCCCAGCTGCCACAATGGGCAGCATTTTCTCTCCACCTCCCTGCATGCAGCTTTGGGGATGCAGGCACTGGGGAGAGCTGCAGTGCTTGAGGACATGTGGTCCTCATCAGGCCAAACTGCAGGAGCTATGGGAGAACGGAGGCAGCTATACCCTCACCCTGCTGCTATTTCTTCTAGTAAATAAACACCTATAATGAACCAAAAACTAGCATCCTCTGTCCTTTTAAAACTAATGAAGAAAAGATGACCTCATCAGAAGGCTTTTTTTGAAGAACACCAAAGGCAGATGCCTAAAGCCAGTGCGAATCTCTTCCCACAAAGCTTTCTAACTCACCAACTCAGGCCAGCTCTTTGGGTGCTTTGGGGCTGCCTTAGCCCTGCTGCCTGTTTGACCTTGCTCACCTCCAGCTGTGTTAGGATTACGAATAATGATATCCTCCCGATGGGATGAAAATGCCAGCACGAGGCTGCTCTGCTGCTGTGTGGCAGGAGATCAGCTGTACCCACCCCTGGGAACCTGGGGCAAGTAGAAGGGGCAGCTCTGAGTTCCCAGAGCTGGAGGGTGGAAGGCAGCAATTGTGGGGCAGCTGAAAGGAGAACAGAGTGAATTTTAAGGTGAACTGTGCTGCTAGTAGCTGACACGTTAATGTGAGGAGAGGCTTATACATGCTGCAGAAACCCTCATTTCATCACTGCATTATTTCTTTAAAGAATATGGCACCATGAACAAGGTAAAAAAGCAAATCACATTTTTCTACCCTGTGAGGCTACAGTGCCTTGGTGAGGTCTAGCTCTAGGACTGTATCCCACTGTCACTGTCGACCTCTGCAGACAGGCTAGCTCCCAGGAGAAACGTTCGCACATGGGGTTTCTGCTAGATAGTTGGGTGTATACCTGGGGAGCAAGGCAAGGCACTGTTTGATTAACTGGCTGGATGAACTCCTTGTGTTCCATAGATCTGCGTGCATGTTCAGCCTCACAAGTGTTTAACACTCATTTTATTCACTTGTGTTTGCTGCATTTAGGGATTTTAAGTAACAGTTTGCAGGAAATATTACTGCATACACCAAGTCCCTGGAAAACATAATTATATACCACAGATCAGATCACTTCCTTCTCCTCATCATCCTCCACCTCTGGCTTGTGGACCTGGAGAACTCTTCAAAACACGTAATTTTTTATCATCTTTCAGACACTGGTGTTTCCTAGTTGCTGTACTCCCAACACATGACTCTGTTTCCAGAGACTTTTACTCACTATCGTAACTCTTAAAAAAAAGCTGATCATGTCTCCATACGCTGCTTCATGACCTTCATTTAATTAGCTAAAATTTAAGAATAGTTTCCAAGTTAGTGCAGTATCATGTAAAACGGTTGGGGCCCTTTTAGGTTGGCTAATAATTTCTAATGGATTACTTGTCCTATTTATTTCCTGTTCTAAAAGTATTGCTTAAATTGCTACACATGGACCTATTTTTACAGCATCTTATTTTTTCTTCACATTACTATGTCATGTTTGTGTATATCATAACATATAGATCACCAGCTTCTTCAGAAACATATATTTAATTGCACACTGCACCCAAGAACAAAGAGATTCCTTTCATTTTCTCATTCTTAAAATAAAACTGCCAATTTTGTAAGTGCTTTGTAATCTACTGAATGAAATATAAATACTGGGAAAGCACAGATAAGACTATCACTCCGTTTCTAGAAAACGCCTTCCACTGAGTATTTGAAGCTGTCAAACCCCAAATTGCATATTTCTTTTTTTTCTGCCTGAATAAACCATATATAAATACTCTCAGAATGAGTACCTGATAAATTTACTCCTAATAAATAATTTATGGCTCCATATGTGTTTCCTTGCCAACGGTTACTGTTTAGTGAAACAAAGAAAAAGTAGGAAGTAGAACTCTGTGCAAGTTAACATAGAAACCACAGTAATATATTCAAAGCTTCAGCATCAGGGAAATAGTGGCCGTGTGCTTAACATCAAGTATTCAAAGCCAATCTTAGTCACTGGGTGTGAAAAAAAAGAGAGTGGGGAGAAAAAGGAAAACAATACAAAAAGTCATCTCTAGAGGTAACTCAAATACAAACACTACTGATGGTAAGATGTACAAAGTGCCAGCCGCTTCCCAAGCTCGGTCTATTTTTTAGGTTCATTTTCACCCTTTGCAGAAATAGTAACTAGGGGACAACAAGGGAACTTGCAGCCACCTCCCCACGCTGAGGCAGCCTTGCCCGCTCAGAGGCATGCCTTACAGTTTGCAGAGAAGTAACTGAGGAAAGGCTGGAAATATGCAAAATACCTATATGGCAGCTTAAACACCGCTCAGCTGAGGAAAGGGAAGCCTTCAAGAAAAATGTCAAAATCACTGGAAGGGATGTGGGGAGTTCCAGCTGCCCAAATTTCTTCCACAGCAGCGCCGCTTGCGATGGCAGCTGAAACGCATCTGTGGTTCTGAAGCCCCTGGGTCACCTCCATGGTCTGGAGGCGAACACAACGCTACCCATCCCTGCCCCATCCTCCCGCTCTCCCCGCAGGATGATTAGACTCCCATAAAGAAGAGAGGGGAGGGAGCGGAGCCTTCTGACAAAGCACAGCTCCCCAGAGGCTTGGGGAAGTGATGGGTTTTGCATATGAGGACCACAGTGCGGAGAGTCAGGCCACCGCAGCTAGCAAATTCCCCAAATTCCTCTTTTCTCTCAAGAATTGTCTGATTAGCTGGGAAGATAGTTTGGCGTGTAAGGCGGAAAGAAAGGTCATCCTGCCTGCGGAAGCCTGCTTCATATACAATGTCCTAGAAAGGCTACTTTTTGTTTCCACCGCTGCTGAGAACAGCTCGAGCTGCTGCAGCCAGCGTCCCTGTAGGAACAGGAGCGGGGAGGTTCGCTCTAACCCCGGACGTTAACAGCACAACGTCCAGGCATTGCATTGGATGGGCTTTCTGTAAAAGCCTATTTTTAGAAACCACATATTTATGCGTCTTTAATCCACCAGTTGATCCAAGTTAGCTTCTGTCATCAGTGTTACACAGATGGCAGCTACCATATGTTACTTTCCATTTCCATTGCACATCAGCTTAAAATGAAGATAGTCTCTCCAGCACGAAGCGCAGAAGGCGGTGCACGCAGCCCCATGGATTTCAGCAGAGACAAAATGAAGATCCAGGCTATTTAGATATTTGGCTATGGAAGGAGCTCCTTGATTACTTTGTTAATTAAGCGAGAATGCCAAAGCGTCAGCAGAAACTCTTTGGCATCCCTCCCTCTGTCTGTCTGCCCATAGATGAGCGCACCCAGCCACCCTCACATCCAGCTACCCAAAGACGAACAAAGCTGAAGGTGAAATAGGTTCGGCCACCTGGAAACTACACTTATCTCTGCATTATTTATCTTTGTGCTAGAACTATTAGAAAAAAAAAGAAGAAGGGAAAAAAGGTCATTCCCATGCTTTCACTGGGGAGAAATGACATGGAAATGACATCACTGACATCACTATCCAAAGTATACGTTTGTGTCTGGAGTTCCAAGGCCACTTCCTAATGAAGCACATGTGCTTTACTAGGTTTATTTTGAAACTCTATTTGCTTATTTTCCAGTCATGATCAAAAGGACATTCAGAGTGTTCTGTAGGAGACACTTGAACCCTGTAGACCAGGAGAGTTTTTTCCTAGCCCCAGCAGCAGTTAGCAATATCATTCATACAATGAACTCAACTGCACAAAATGCTCTGCTGTTTCCTATCAGTAAATAAATACTGCTTTGGGAACCATGGCCCTTGGGTGGCAGGACAGGGCCCTCTCCCTCAAATTAGGGAAAACTTCATTTAGCGTGTATGACTGGTCACTAGTGGTGCTCTTTCCCCACCCTCCAAAACCCCTGAGGCTCTTGCCAGATGCTGTTGCTTAGTAGCTGTTGCCATAACACTGGCTCTTCTAAAACCTTGGATAAAAATGTTACAAAACACACAAATCCATTCTGAGAAGCAGAGAAAAAGAATCTTACCTTAATATTAAAATTGTCATCAAGAAGGATGTTTTCCAATTTTAGGTCCCTGTGGACAACACCATTCTGAAACAAGAAAGAAAAAAAATAGGGGGGAGAACATGAGAAAACATTGAGAAAATTAAAGGTAAGCTGACAGGGTGGTCTTTGCACCTACATTTCAGGGCTGATTTCACTGTCATAACACTCACGGCCCAGTGACTAGTGACAGGCAATGTATTAGTCACTTGGTGTGTGGTTAAGGGAAGAATGACTGGAATCTGTCCTCCTACAAAGCCTCTAAAACAGCAGGGGGGGTGGGGAGCTGGGGGGTGTCTTTTTGGAACTTAATTCCAGCCTGGATCCTGCCCCCACTGTGTGAAAGCAATATATTCTTCCCAGGCACCAGAAAACAATATCTGTCAATGACGTTAGTCCTTACAAGAGCCCTCGTTCCTCCGACGTGCAGCCACGTGGATCAAGGGAGTTATAATCCTAAAGGACTGCAAATGTTAGGGATGGAAGTGAACAAGCTGGGTTTAGGTCAGAGCCTTCTTTAAATAAATTTGGGGAAAATTAACTGCACAGGGAAAGGCGCTGCAGCTTTTCAGAGCTGCACAGTGAGGACTTTGAAAACTGCCCTTGTTTAACAGAATTCAAGGGGAGATTAAAATGTTTAAGAATTCAAATAAAAAAAAATATGCTATCTGCTTGTTGCCTTTAGCCTCATGCAAGTTTTGGCCCTATGCAGATGGTTCGTAAGCAGGGATAAAAGGTCCACGATGACAGCCAGTCAGCTACCTTAGGTTTAATTGCCTAAATTGCCATTCTAGTGGGTACCAGGACGGATGAAGTCATTAGCAAAGGGTGTCTTTCTAGTGCTCCTGCTACATCTGGAAAAGTTACTTTTGCCTATCCAGAATGAGTTCATGCTAAAGCTCACACCTGAACCCTTGCACTTTTCTCTTGGCTTTCTTCTTTCATGTATTTTATCTCATATTCTAAAGTTGTTCACTTGCATATTCAAATTGCAAGCTATCATTTGTTTGAATGTATTAATATTAATGTTGTAAAAGTTCTATAGGATGCCTTTTCTAGTTTATGTTGTTAATTATTTTCTTTAAAATGGCAGGAGAATAATTTCCAAGGCAAAAATACAATGTAGGGCTAATGTAAGGGAGTGGCTGGTATCTGCCATAACACAGGAAAACATCCTTAGTCTTTAAAAACAGGCAGTGAACTACTGTAGCACTTCTAATGAAGATCTCCTGTTGATATAATCACAAGCTGTCATACTTATTAATGAATGCTGTTGCCTCAGACATGCTTTGAAATATATAAGTCACTACTCAGCCTTCAAATAGCATTTTTTAATATCAAATCCTTTGCTCACCTTGTGACAGTAATGTACAGCAGAGACTATTTGTCGGAAGAAGTGTCTTGTCTCTCTTTCACTCAATCGCCGCCTCTCACTGATGTAATCATACAACTCTCCTTTACTTGCATACTCCATGATGATCACAATCTTATCTTTATTTTCAAACACTGAATAGAATAAAAGAAAAAAAAAAACACATCACAGTTGATTCAATACATTTGAAAACTGATGCTTTAAACGGTGAATAAGAGTTAGGATGACTGAATACATATTATGTCACCACTGCAGCCTGGAGAGATGTACTACCAACCCCACTGCAAAAAGCAAGCTCCAAAGCTAAATTTTTTCCAGAGGAAGACTACAACATTTCAGACCAAGAGAAGGAAGTTGAGGATATCTTCACTTTCATATGGCTACATGAAAGAAAGTCTATGCCTCTATAATATGGGGTCACAGGGTGGCAAAGTTAACTTGATCCTAATGAGGTGAGGTGGACACTTGTGCCAGTGACATCTGAATACTAACCCCGGCTCCAATGGGGACTGCCTCTAAGCAGTAGTCCTCTTGAGCAACCTGGTCTAGTGGAAGGTGTCCTTGCCCATGTTAGGGGAGGTGGAACTAGATGATCTTTAAGGTCCCTTCCAACCGAAACCATTCTATAATTCTATGAGGCCAGAGGACAGAAGGAAACAGGAGCTATCACATCATTTGGAAAGAGTTAATAGAAGGCATAATAAACTCTGTCTTCAGCGACTGGTTGATAAAGGATTACCACTTGGCTTACAATGGCTGTTGGTTGGCTTTCACCTACCACCAAAATCAAAGAAATGAATTGATGCATGTGTCCTCTTCCAGTCTAACTCTGTGCACAGCATGGTGGGCACAGACACCTCAGCTAGCAGTAGTTGCAATGTCTCTGGAGCTGTACAGCCCTTGTCAGTATGGCTCTGCACCTCATCTCATGCACTTAACTCATCCTCAAGCCTACTTATCTCCTGCCTCCACGACATGTCCCATTGCATGCTGGAGGTATGTCCTTTGCCTCTTGCGCAGAGCTAGCAGCAATGCGCGACTCCCACGTAAGCAGTGTAAGGAACATTCCTCTAACACGCGTCACAATTTGACTGTTCTTTGGGGCTCAGGGTAGTCCATGCCACATGCCGTCAAGGACTTCATTGGGAGTTGCAGATAACTAAACATTTAATCTAGCAAATCTAGTCTCAGATTGCCACAATGCCCTGGCTGCTAAATATTTTTTTTCCTTCTGATACCAAAAATCCACTGCAACCCACTGGAAACTTCCTGCACCTGCCATAAGTAACTACTGCTCATGTTAAAACATGGTGATTTTCCTTCTCTTTTTATCTGTGGCAGCAGGCTGCTGAGGCCAGGTCATGCTGGCAGCAAAGTGTCTGCAAATTAATGAGGTTACAGGGGTTATTACAAACGGATGCTAGTTTTGACCAGCCCTACTGGAATGATGCCTTCATATATCTCTTTAGCAAAGCTCAGCCAGTAGTCCTTAGTGTTTTGGTTTTTTTTTAAAACACAACTTCAGCTTTTGCAGTTAAATATGAAGCTGCCTCTCTCAACACACAGATATTCGCTGCTCTTAGGCTTTGTCTCATGTCCTCTCACACCTTGTCATTCAACTCTACAAGCCAAAGCCTCTGCAGTTCCCTCTAACACCCCTGAACTCCAGCCAAACAGCCCTGATAAAAGGGAGAGTGAACAGCCAGATAAAATTGGCCGCGTACTTGTCTGCTGGCCTCACTGTACCCTGAAGCAGAGGCTCCTGCCAGTGATTACATCCTATGTGCATCCTCATTAGCAATAAACTTCGGAAACTGGAAGAGCCATCTCTGGATGGATTATACTTACAGTATCCTCTCCAAGAATGACAGACATATCGTCTGGGAAAAAATTGAACATGGCCTGTGTCATATAGGGAAATGCTGTGATGTGTTACCAATAACGCAGTAATGCACACACTCGTCTCTCTAAGCTTGGAAAGGCTCGTTAGATACAGGGTTCTTCAGGAAGGCAACAAGGGGTAGTTTCAGTAAGCTGAGACAAATCACTAAAAATGTTCTTATCTAGCAGATTTGATTTAAAAACAAAACAAAACAACAACAACAAAGCCAAACTTCCCCCTCCCTCCCCAAAACCCCTGAGCTGATTCAATGAGTTAGGGGATACTATATCACGCACATATAGGTGAAGTCGCCACATGGCACCACTGATCTCGGTGGACTCTCCTGGGAGTGGCCACCCCAAACAGCACCAGCCGAGGACCACTCTGAGCTCTGGGGGACATTTCGCTCACCAGAGGGCCACAGACAAGGGTGAAGGAGCCCTCGATTCTTCCCGCCACGCTCCCCTGACTGCTGATGTCCTACCAGGTGTTCAGCGCTGATGATGACAATAACAGCAATAACAGCTCTGCTACAATAGAGCATTCTTCCAGACAGTGTTTTTATTAAAGTTTTGCCTTCATCACTCAGTCTCAAGAGCTTTCTCAAATCATCCTTGATGTTCTCAAGTTTTAAATTCCAAAATCTATTTTTTATGGACTAAAATTTGCCATATTAATACACGTCTTGTTCCAGACATATTTTCCTGCATTTCTACAGAAATTTAGTGGAAAGCACTTGGTTTGGAGGAATGTGCATTTAAAAGTACTTTCCATTTCAACTTTTTTCTTATGCCCTCTAGGAAACTGAGATAATATCTTAAAATTTAATTTAAGAAAGCATAAATCACTGTTCCAGATTTTTAAGTTTTGTTGACAAAACCACAGTAGAATCAACGAGAACAGAAGCATCCCAGTAACTTGTATTCAGGTTTCCGTTTACCAGCACCATCAGAACAAATTGGCACATTCCTTTTGTCAACAAGGAAGCATTGTGAGAAGGCCACTATTCTTGGACTTAGATGACACTACAGAGCCCTCCTTGGCATAGCTGAACAATTACAGAATTAAACAGCAATTTATCTCTTTACCAAGGCGCAGAGGTGAATAGAGAATCTTTTTTTTTCCAGGGAGGTGGGAGGTATTTTTTTTTACAACCACATCATTTCAGTTCAGCGCACCTCCATCGCATCAGCTGAATCTCATGAGAGGGCACGCAACTACTTTCCTGCGAAGAGGGAACTGAAGGGCAGACAAAATCGTCTTAAACCAGAGCTGCCACTGAAGGAGGAGGGAGCAGAAAGGCAGCAGGATTTATGTCTATACATACGCACAATCTTAAAGAGGAAATCAGTGGTCAAAACTATGAGGCACATGACAAGGTGGTATTCTGGCAAGTGTCAGACTATCAGCCACGTACACCATGAATTTTCACAGTAGTAGTTAGGATGCCAAGCAGGCTTCACACAGACACTTCTGAATTTCCCTTCTGAGCACAGTATGTAGTTTTATAAGCACATGCTCCAAGAAAGCATTGTGGCCAACGGTTGGGGGAAGAGAGGAGGGCATTAATTAAAGGCTGGATTGACTTACTGCAAATAATAATGAGGTAATAAATATACTGCCCTGTTAACACCTGGGCTGTAACCTGCAGGCTGATGATGGACGGATTGCCTCCATATAGCTTCTGGGACTGCTTGGTTCACTCTTTGTTTTTGTTGTGGATGATTTATTACCTGCCATCCTACTGCATATTCATTCCGAAACTCACCCCCGCCTAGAAGTGTGCCTGAACCCTGGCTGCAGCTACTGCCGACGGAGAAGCACGGTTTCGGCAGGATGCTGCGCCCCAGGAACATCCCACAGCTTGCTACTGATGGAACAGCCACGTTGTACAAGCCTGCTCCTCAACCCTGACCAAGGTCAAGGGAAGGAGGGAGGTTATGTGTAAGAAAGGTGGGGCTGCTCTTGCTTCTTTCAGACCATCAATACTCTGCAAACAGCCGGCCAAATAAGATAAGTAGAGAACTGTCAGTATCAACACCCAGACATGGTAGCAGGACAGATGGTCTGTCAATCACAAATCAAGAGATGGGGGTTGCTTAGAAAGGAGGCATGAGCTCCACGTATTAGAGGAGACAGCAGCAGGAGAAATACTTGCTACAAGCTGTGCGTCATTTACTTCGGAGCCACTGGTGTGTATTTCCACCACTCCGCAAGCTGAGTTACGCTGAGAGAACTGCAGCAAGACCTCGGTGTGGTGGGGCTGCTGCACTACCTCAGCCATAGTGGTCAAGTGGTGCAGGGTAGTGGTTGCAAAACTATAGTACTTTGCAGACAGAGCTTGCAGGAGGAAGGATTGACTTCTGAGATGGCTACACTTCCACCAGGCACAGGGGAGAAGGGAAGGGCAGCACATCAGGAACAGGGCATACCACAAGGTGCCAGGAACAACGTGATCGTATCCTCAGGAGACGAGCAAGACTACTGTGTTGAGGTACTAAGAAATGGGTCATGGCAACATGGGGAAACAGCATTTTCCAGCTTGCTTGGGCTTGATGTGTTCACCCCAAGAGCCTTAGCAGAAGCTAAGAGCAGCACTACCCAACCAGCAAAAGGTGCTTAAGATGCAGTGGTCAAATAAAGATGCTTTATAGCTTTTCTTTAAATGTTCCTCTTAACTCTAATGTATTTGTTCGTTTATTTAAAAAAAAAAATTACAGAAAGTTCTATACTTCTACGCTGATAATTGAAACCAAATCTGCTGGCTTCAGAGCTCATTGAAGAATATAAATGTGAAACTGGGAAAGAACTTCACTTCTCACTACCAAAGACACATCTGAGACAAAGTACATTTTGTAACATCAACAATCTGTCTCTTTCACAGGCTGTTCTACTATAGCAATGATTCTTGGATATAATCTCTGTGCTTACTTAAATTTAGAGGCCCTGAAATGATGAACTCATCTTCTATCTACAGCTTTCCACGTTCCAAATAGCACTGGTTGCGTAGGGACCTCTTGCTGATCAGCACTCTTCTCTCCAATCCTACCAATGAATTCTTCCCTTTAGCTACATCGAAGTCACCTCCACTGAAACTCCACAGGATGAGTTTGGCACTGGATGAACATACTCACTGTCCCTCTTAAATGCTTAGATGGATTTCACCCTAAAAGCGTTGAAAGCCCTCACAGGCATGGTTTTGCAAACCAGAAAGACTTAATAGTACACTGTACACCTCTCTATTAGGACAGTTCACTTTGGACTGACTTACTCCCAAATTCAAAAAGAAAAACAAAGCAGAAGCCTTCTGCCCTTCCTCCAAGCTTACAGGATGCTAAAGTCAGAGTGCGTGCCGAGGGGGGTGAATTTTATTTCCCCCCCCCTTAATGGACTACCTCCTTGTGCGCTGATTCCATTTGGTTTACATGTAACCCTGGGGTAAGGATTTTAGTTTGTTAGTTTAAGAGGGGGAGCCAATCTCTTCACACTGGAACCATCTGAATTCTCCTCATGCCTTTGCTCTCTATCAGAGCAATCTCCTAAATTAGTTCCAGTATGTTGACATTCCTTCCATCTGGTGTCTTTCCATTCAGCGGTATTTTTATTACTCTCCTAACAGCCGCAGACAGAAGTACCTTTCCACTGCTACAAAATGCTCTTTTATTAAAGGTCAGCCAAATCAAAAGAACAAGCGAGTTTGTTTTTAATTTTGGAGATGCAGACTAGAATAACCTTTTCATTCAGAAAAGTCATGTATGACCCAATTACCTCACTTGTGTAATAAGGCACGAATTATTCTTCAAAAAGACATGTCAGTACTGAAAAGTGGTTTTTACTTTAGAAGTTCAGCCTGATGCATCATCTGTGTTCTTGACTGCTTTGAAAGCTTTACAGCCCCTTGGCATATTTTTAATTATTTTTTTAATCATTATTATTGTTTTATGACTGTTTTTTTTTAATAGAGCATACAGCAGGCACGAGTTCCAATGCAGAAAACCACTTGTATGCATATGCATAAATTCATGCATATGCTTAATTATAATTGAAGATAGCGAGATATAACTTATGTGTTTTAAAGCTAAGCTTTGTTAAATTGTTTTCCTGAATTATGGCCTTATTCAGCTGAATTGCATCTCTTCTTAAATTAACGGAATGTAGTTAAGATCCTGCAATAACCATTTTAAATCAGACAGCATGCTAGAATTTGCTTCCCAGTGAGGAGATTAAATCAGAACAAGAACCATTATCCTTGCCGAGGTTGTTTCTCAGAGAATGAGAAAGAGGATATGTAGATTTTGATAGTCTACTCTTTAAAAAGGAAGAAAAATGAAAGTTGCTAATTCGGCCACAATAACATGTTACACTAATTATCTTTTGCTTCAGCAAAGAATACAAGAGCCAATTCCGCTTTTTTTTAATTAAGATTACAAACTACTGAGAAACTTCAAACAAGCAAAAGTTTACATTGCAGTGGGAGGACTGTGTAAATGGAAAGACAGAAATAAATGTCATCACTGCTTGCAATCATTTTGACATCTGAATTGGACCTGCCAGTGGTCTCACACATTTGAGTTCATGTCATGTCTGACACAGTGTTGTTTGGGCGATCACCCTGAACGACAGGAAATTCATAAAGATGGGGTGTGGTAACTGAGGAGTTAAGTTTGTTTATACTTGTTTCATTACTATCGCCAGACTCTCGAAATATTACTTTATGTTCTTGGATGTTATCAACTGAAAACAATGGGAATAAAGCACTTGAAGGTCAAAAGCCTACATAATTAGAGGAAACCAATTAGAAATGTGGCTAGATAGTGTCACTGCTGAAGTACTTTGTCTTGGCTAAATAAAAAAAAAAAAAAAATTTTAAAAAATCATTCCAGCCTTCCAACTTTCATCATTCTTGTTTAAAGCCCAATCATCCACATGATGTTCTAGGGGACTTTTGACTTTTTCAGGTGTTTTGCACACAGTGCAGATGAAGTCATCAGGCACCAAAGTTTGTTTTGATTACATCTGAAAAGTAGGAGATAGCAGAGACTGGGACGTAGGCTGGAATTACGTTCCAGCACTGTCAGCCTTGAGACACACAACTCCATTCTGCCCAAACACAAACTCACCGATGGTGTGAGCTGCCGTCTCGGTCCCTGGCTGCCTGCCCCATCCAGGGGTGCGCACCGCAGCCGATGGCAGGGGCACTTGCCTCAGTGGCGCTGCTGGGGGGACACAGTTTGTCAGCAACGGCTTGTGTACACACACCTTGCCAGCTGCCATCCAGGCCGATTTTTGGCAACATGGCTGCTTTCGCTGACCACATGGTGACTTGACTGATAACTCAAGGAGACCTGCATTGAAGACAGGCCAATGTGTGTCTGAAACACCAAGCGTGCATTTGCTTTCTGTAGCATGAAGCCTGGCACAAAGTGTGAGATTTAACATGCATTTGGCAAGCAAGATGAGTATCGTGAAATACTATGCCACCACTGTTACACGTTGTCAGATCTTCTTCCATTGCCTTTGGGATTTGAAAGTACAGAAGAGCTGAACCAGGCTCCTGATTAACCAAAATATGCAACCTGGCTCAAGTAATTGTGGACTGGTAGATAAATGACAGAGAATCTCTGTGCTTTTTCTTAAGAGCACAAAAAATGCAACCTAAAAAAATAAAGAAGTAAGAAGTCTCTCTTACATGGGAAATGCTTTTTTTTTGGGTGCCTTGTTGCTGTGAAAGGTCCAGCACTGTTCTAAGCATCCTGGCCTCAATCCAGCAAAGCACTTCAGCACATGCTTGCCTTCAGTTACTCGTTCATGTTAATGCCATCATGTTCCACAGACACTGAATTGTGATGCTAATATTTACTAATTCTTCAGGGCATATCTTCATTAAACTATTTTTACAAACATGTTAGCTAATAATCTCTTCATTTTAAAGTGAATTTTGCAAATGGGTGGATTTTTCTGTATGGTTATTCTGATCAAGGACAACTCTTCCAGCACAGAAACACTCACGTAGGCACTGTATTTCACCCTACAAACACTCAAGAGCTTGCTCCTGAATGTACCAAGCATAACTTCACTCTCATGATTAGTCCAACACATGTTTAAATGTTTGCAGAATCAGGCCTGATGCTCTTTCCCTAGTTTAACTTTTAGAAAGTATTGCCAGATGAGATAGATTTTGCACTCAGGCTACCCGTGGAAAAATATGTTAGCTTTCAAAGGCTTTATTATAAAATCCTGAAGTTTTCAAGGCAAAAAAGAAATAGGGCAGGGGAAGGGTGGAGGGGAGACAAGCAGATGAATGGACAGAGGCATTATTCTATAAATTAAAATTTATGTGCTGAAATCGGAACACTGCTAGCAAAGCCAGCTTCATTTATCCAGCCCCTTTCAAGGAGTTTAAAGTCACTTGAAAGAGCACTTCCCTCGCAGCCGCACTCCACAGATTGCCAATTACAGCCCTGCTGAGAGGATGGAATTTCTTTGGAGTCACGACTGTACGTCTGCCCTCGCAGTAACGGGCAAGGTACGTGCTTTTTAACTATGTTACCACAAAAAAAAAATCTCAAAACTGGCAAGCTTTGTTTCCACACATCTGAATTTGCTTGGTATTTAAAAAAAGGATAAGCTTGTGTTAACATCAAGCTGACAAATTCAGAGGTTAATTGCTTTTAAGCACGCAGGTCAGAAGGATACCTAAACAAGGATCCTACTTAAGGAAAACACGTTTGTAAACGCAATACAAAGACTTTTCAAAGATATGACAGGGAGATACAGCACTGTTCACGCTAGGTAGATCTCTGCAACCTAGCACCTACGGAAAGCACTGTCAGACATGCAATGGCAGTCTGACAACCTACAGTGAAAATTAGTGAGAGAGTAGAAAAATATTTGCGGGGTGGCTTCCATTTAAAAGTTAAGCATCTGATCTAAGTTAGTCAGCTGGACTCCATCTGTAGCCAACAGGAGCCTCCAGTATGTCATTTATCCCACCCATCTGAAAAAATATCTCCCAGGAGGGAGCAAACCACCCTGTGTGGATGCTGATCTCTCTTGACTAAAACTAGACTTCTAGTGTACACCAACTGCCTAGATGTTGGATGGCTTAAATTTGGTGAGATTAAGCCCATCCCTGCAGACTGATTAACTTCAACATTTTA
The DNA here is from genome assembly GCF_036417535.1 of Chlamydotis macqueenii. Lineage (NCBI taxonomy): Eukaryota > Metazoa > Chordata > Aves > Otidiformes > Otididae > Chlamydotis > Chlamydotis macqueenii. Next base: position 60,702,742 of record NC_141556.1, on the reverse strand, counting down.
TGTCAGAGGACAGCAATATTATCACTCTTTGTGCGTCACTCAAGAGGAACAGCCATGTGTGTAAAATTCAACTTCAAGAAGATACAAATACTTCAGTCCTAGGTGTAGTCCCTTAACTTCACTACAAGCACTCTTCAGCTTAAAATGAAGCATGCGCTTAAGGATCCCTGAGCTCACATCCTTATCTCTGGGCAGTACGTAACTGCTGCTCTGGATTCAGCTGCACAACCACACGTCTTCCCAGTGCTACAATATCTGAGTTACAGTATCGGCTGCTGAAGGCCAAATCCTGACTCTGACTGCTTGGAAAGGCTGGACAAGCTGTGTAGCTGCTATAGCTCTGCTCTTCGTAACTCCTTCCAAGGGATTGCAGTCCAACCAAGAATCTGACTTCCACTGCCCATCCCTTCAGGCCAGGAATTAAACATAAGAAGCCATGAACAGCTACTCTGCTTTCTAGAAAACAAAAAGGAAACAGACCAGTAACAGAATGGAAAACTTCACAGAAATGAGAGAAAAAACTGCCTCCAGGTTTGTCGCTGCAAAGTGTTGTTGCTGGCTGGCGGACCACAAGAGGACCACAACGTCACCTGCTGTAGGTGCTCACCTTCCTGCAGAGCTTGACTGGCTCCACTGCAGAAGCGCTGCTCCTCCCTCCGCGGGGCCAGAGAGGAAAGTTTTGCTCCCACGGGACTTTATTGTCTGCTTCTTAAAAATGCTGTAATCCTTTTAACTTTTACAAATGTTTTAACTCAGTAAAAACTATTTAAAGTAAGGATGAGAAGGGCAATTGGTCAAAGGACTGCAGCATGCTTAATCTTTTTTCTTTCTGAGTTCCTGTGCACATTTGAAATAACTTTTGTTCCATTTGCAACCCACATGCTGACACAGCATCCCTCCCCTTTTCTGTTCCCAGATCCTGTTATGAGTTTATTCAATAAAAAGACAGATATTCATCTCTTTTCAAGTAAAAGAATAACTCAATATGTGATACTGTAACAGTACTCCAAGCCAGCTCGTTTTAATCAGTGGTATCAGGTCTCAGTGGAGCTGCCATATACATATCGTCACCTTGCGCGTTTACCTCACGGGTCTGTAAATACGAAGGGCTAAATTCAGGCTGCCTGTTTTGCATATAGGGAAAGAGGTAATCCCCAGGGATGAGGCCGCCCAAGCCAAGTGCCTCTGAACCTCTGGATCCCAAACCCTGGGTCTGCCATGCAGCCACCCTCCTCGTGGCAGCAGACCTCTTGGCTGGCATCTTTTAGCACGTACCCAGCCTAAACATCCCAGCTAGAGATGGTGTGTTACTTGAGGAAGGAAGGAAGGAGGAGGAGATTTGACTACAGAGTGACATACTATAAATACATAAACAAATAAATAGGTAAATCAAGGAGGAATGCCCCTGGCTTCCTGCTCCTTGCTGTAGGACCAGGGAGGAGCTTCCAGAGGCAGGAATTAGCAGGCTTCCGAGCTGTGTCCCAGGAAGAAAGGAGTTAGAGGAGGAAGACAGGATGAGGAAACAGGAACGATAAGCCAGTGACCAGACTGACAGGAAATTGTGCGGAGGTGGATAGGAAGCGGATGCTGGGATTCAGGGGAAAAAGGCAATGGTGACAGAACCAGCAAGACTAACCAGCAGGCAACGGAGGACCAGAGGCCTAGAGCAGGCGAGACTGGTCTTCTGTAGTCCAGGGAAAATAAAGCATACAAAGACTGGTTTAGAGGCTGGGAACATAGTGGATTGTCAGGCTGGTACGTGAGCAAGGGTGAAAGGAAACTGAAATGTCCAACGGGAGCAAGGAGATGAGGTGGTACATGCAACAATTTCCCACCTGCCATGGACACAGCGTTCAAGTCACACATGAAGAAGCTCCTTCAGGCAAAGGATTATGCATCTCTGAAACACTGGTGGTTCAGAGGGAAGATAGTGCTCAAAACAGTTTCCTTGGTAAGGGGTTGGTTATACCAGGAGTAGGGAGGAGTTTGTTTCGTGCATGATCTCAAGGAACATGAATATCAGGTCTGCAAGAATGTAAGAGCAGTCAGGGATGAGAATTGCATTTACTAACCTTCATATATGGTGATGATATGAGGGTGGCTGAGGGATGACATGATCTCAATCTCCCGTCTGATGTGAACCATGTCTTGTTCATCCTTAATTTTGTCCTTACGAATTGATTTTATTGCAACCTATAAATTGAGGAAATCAAGCATTATTCTTGGAACTGAACATATGCATATAATCCATTAAGGAGAGTTCAAAAAATAAATACAGATGTTAGATGTTGGCAGAACATGGAATGACCAAAACAAAGCTTTAAAATACAAACCTCCATGCCCCAGCTCCTTCATTTTATAGCAACAAATACACTCTCATTACAGTAATCAGTGACATGAAGTTTGAGGCTCTTCAGGTCTTAGGACTTCACCAAAGGGGAAGACACCATCATTTGGAAGGATCTCTGGCTAGCCTAAGTACTCTCCATCTCAGGCAAATGACAAAACTCCCAAAATATTTTGATGGGAAGCACATTTGCCTAGATACGAATTCATCTGACAATTTCAAACAGAAGCTTTGGAGACAATTTCTCTGAAATAAGGTTGAGATCTCTGACGGAACAGAGGCAGGGAATCCAGGGTGCTGATTACAAATTTGTATTTGTCCACTTTAATACACAGAGGATCACGTTAACATGAGTTGCTCCACAGTTCTCTAAAGCAGGCAAACTGCCCAAGAATTATGACTTTTTAAAAAAATCAGAATAAATAAATCTTTGAAATTCACATCTAAACTCGTCCTCATATAAACCCAAGACTTTCAGGTCCTACACAGGACTTATGCAATCACTGCAAAACCATATCCTTCCTGCATCCTTCCTCAATCAGCAACCTTTTTTCAAGCACATCGTGTGACTGGGTATCTTTCCAAAAGGCAGGGTGGGAACAGAGGAAGTGATAGCTGAACTTGCAAATTATAACAGCCCTTGTGAGTGTGTGTATGTGCGTTGCTTGTGAAAAAATGGCTTATCTGAACAACGCCACAAATAATTGCGGAGGTCAGCTCATACCCTATGAGAAATGTAGAAGCCAACAATGGAGAGAACCTGGTGGGAGAGGGAAGCTGAGGGCTTTGTGCATACTGAATGGCAGCATGGCCTTTATTATACTCAATATTTACCCTGCTTTATTTTTGTAAGCCAGAGTTCAAAGAATAAATTACCAGCTAGTTTAAAATCAACAATACGTCTTTGGAAAACGTCACTGACCTGCTGAGATGACCACCCTTTTATGGGTAAACAAAACTTTTGTCATTCTACGCAGCCAACTACTGCAGACCTCTCCTGGGAAAACATTTGTAAATCTGTGATTTATGTGATTTCCCTACTTCCTTCAGAAAGAAATAATTTCACTGCCTACTTCAGTAACTGCAAGTGGCATGACCAGTATTGTTTTCATTATATGATGTAGCATTGAGGATATTGAAGAAACAAGGGAAAAACTTACAATATTGTAAAATTGAAATGTACATAAACAGGAGCTAGTTTAAAGGATCAAGTTTCCTAGAAAGCCTTCAACTCTGAAAAGCAACATTGTTCAAAAAAGCATTAAGGACATGCCTCATCCCCTCAAATTCCCGAAGATTTCAGCACACGCTTAAAATTAAGCTCATGCTCAAGTGCTATCCTACTTTGGGACAGCAGAACAAAAAGCAGAATTTGAAGGAGAAACCCATTTGTGTGTCAAAACCAAAACAATTCCTTTCTTCCTCTCGACCCGAACATTTGGTACAGAGATTTTAAAAGTGACAACACAACCATGGCCTTATCTACATGGCACGTATTTCTAGAAAAGGTAATACCACAGATTTTAATTGAATGAATGTTCAAGATAATATCCAAGTAATCCTAGAGATTGAGAAGGCAATTAACACTAAAGATGAGGTTGGATTTTTCCCCCTTCCCATGTTTGTACTGGGATGGGCTGCAAATGCAAATACACCCTGTATACAAGAAGGATGTGGGTGGCTCTTGGAGCAGCATGTGCATTCCTGCAAGAAATAAATATAGACATGGGTAAAAACACATTTTTTTTTTTTTTATTGAAAGACAGCCTTGTACATGGCTCTGAAGAAGAATTTAAGAAGGGTTTCATTGTCAAATATACAACGGGGAGCAAATTCTTCACCATTCATAGCTGGTAAAGCAATAACGGCACCCCAGAGGGCATGCCAGTCTCCTACTAACTTGACTCTGTGCTTCACAGACAGGACTTTTGTAAGTCTACATATAATTACTGCAAAAGGCCTCTGTGGAATAACTGCACATGTGAAAACATATTTTTAAATACAAAAATGCAAATGTGATTGAAAAGCGTGGTGGCACTCTTTAAATATGTGTTTGGATTAATCTTCAAATGCAAACAGATGTGTTGCCTGGGAACATATTTTTCAACAGGACCAGAGAGTTTACAGTCTCACAACCCGTGCTGAAAACTGCTTAAGGCACCTAGGAGCCTGAATTTATAAAGGCTATTCCTAAAAGTTTAATTGAATTTTGAAGATAGTACTTAAGCTCTCCTGAAAACATCACTTCCCAGTTGCAGGGGTAGAATTCAGTAGCCCAGCCAAAGTACTTGGGATTTTGTCAGTGACATCCAGGCTGCAAGATCTCATCCTGACACAAGGAGAGAACACATGTCAAACACATCTCTCAGCTTTTACTATTCAAGACTTTCTCTTTTCTCCCTCAGCTACTTCAGACCACAGTGACTGGCATTCAGAAACAGGGAAATACCATCAGCAGGTGTGACCTATCTTAACTCCAGTGGTGTCAGTGGATCCTGCTAAGCATCCACCTGCCCACGCTCAGACCATACCCTGCCATCCTGACAAACAGCACGAGTGCTGTGGGGAGGTGATGCCCCGTAGCCAGGGCACAGGACATTATCAGGACAAGCACTCCGTAATGGAGTGAGGCTTCAGATGCTCGTGTGAAATAATATCACTGTCTATTTGCACAGCACGTCAGCATGCTCAAAGCAGAGCACAGCTATTTATTAATTAAATCTTGGGAGGCAAGTGGTGGAACAACACTATTCATCTGCTTTTAGGAGATGAGGAAATCGAAACGGAAAGCTAACATGACTCCTAAAGGAAATAAGGACAGTAGCATCTCAGAAATTGCTGCCTGCTTCTCCCTCCCAAACTGTGCAACACACCACAGGAGTGCCTTTCTCAGCAAAGCATCTGATTATTAAAGGCTGATTTCTGGTACCTTTCCCCTCAAAAAGAGCTATTTTTCCACTCAAAAAGAGCCTCAGGGAAGTAAAAGGTTCAAAGGCATCTCAATAAATACTTTTTCCCCCACGCTGTCTGCCTGACAGCCTGCATGATATCCAAGTGGACAGGCTCCACATCTCAAAGGATATCAAGAGTGCATAGCCTTGCTGGTGACCTGGTCTGAAAGGACGGTCACTGTCAGACAGGATCCCAAAGCAGGACTAGCAGAACAGCAGGACAGTATTCATTCCAGCTTTTCCCCTCTTGGCTGGACAAAAAGGGGATTTCTGCCAGCCAAGCGTCTTTCACCTGGATCAGTCTGCTCAGACTGTCAGCAAGGGTACTTGGGCTTAAGTCTACCGATGTGAAAAAACAAAAAAAAAAGCCAAGAAAGCAGTCCAGTTTAGTTTGGTTGGTTTTTTTTAGCACTTAATGGAAACATTACAAGTCATGACCACATTTTATGTATTTATTATGTATTTCATTGTTTTAATCTCTCTGAGCAAAGTAAGATCCCTAGCTGTATGTTATGGTATCAGGCTGTAAAACAAGTCTTTCTTCCAGGTATTCTAAAATATCAAGAATGGAATTTCTTTCATGAAATGTATTTTACTCAGAAATATATTCCAGAAAACACGTTTTCAAAGTGCACTTATGCTTTTAACACCAGACAGAACTGGCTCCATTTTTCAAAATCCCACTTACAGGACTGCTGCCAGATACGGTACATGACGAACCTGAACAATTTAAGCCTAATAAGAAATAATCTCAATTGAGAAATACCTTATGAAAGAACTTGTTTGTTCATTCTTTGGGTCCTTTTCTTTCCTGCTTGCCTGCTTACTTTCCTTGCTTTCTCTGAAAGCAACAGCACCACTGTGCACAACATCAAAATTTATTAAGGGTCACAGCCTATGAATCAAGAGTAGGGCAAACGCAACACGCTTTTTTACATCAGCTACATTAAGTACTCCAAATATTCCAGCTCAAGATCAGCAGAGAAAGTGCTGTTAGTGCCTTCGGTACTCTCGAAACACCGTACTTACACCTCTGCAACACTTTCTCAATGTATTTTACTGCTTTTAAGACTTAGATAATTTAATTATAGTATTTTTAGTAACTTCACTAGTGGAGGAATTTGTATTTTTCCCAGCTTCTTGTCTTAATGAGAATTTCAGATAAGTCCAAGACCTTGCACTCAGACAAGAGTAACATATCAGGTTCTTAAATAATGAAACCTAAAACCTCTCACCCCAACAAAACAGGTTCAAGTTCACCCAAAGCCCCTGTAGACACAGTATCCAATCTGGCAAAACACTTTAGCACATGCCTGACTTCACACACGTGAGCAGGCTGTTGGCTTTTGTGGGATGGCTCACACATGTGAAGTTAAATATATGCATAAGCACCGAGGTCACAGCTCAAATCTAGGCCAAGCGATGGTCCCTCCGGGGATCGACACGGGCTGCACGCACCAGTAACAACCTCAGTGTCTCTTCTGCAGCTCTGATGGCAACACGGTCCCACACAGGGGGTTTGAGGGGGAGGAAGGAGCATTGGGCACCGACTGAAACCCACACTGCCAGTTCAGGTACCGGCCTCTGCTCAGAAGCAGGTAGAGAGAATACCCTCTCCAAAACGTACGGCACAGGGGAGAGAAAGCAGGATGCTGCAAACCTCTAATACTGCCAGGCATTTCCAAATGGCTCCGCACGAGCACAGCTCCCGTTCCACCGCTGCTCTGCCTTCCACAAGCAGATAAGAAAGAGGGAGCACAGCTTTTGGCTTCCCATCCCTCCATGAGTCAGCTTGCCGAGTCTGCTGGGCAGGAAGCGTGAAGAAATAAGCCGCTGTCTTCAAGGCTGCAATAAATTACCTGCCCTCATTTGCTGGAAGGAGGATTTATACTCACTCTCTGAACTTGTGTAGAGAGATTAAGTATTTTCCAACACACTTCATGCTTCTTTGCTTTTGTTTGGTACAAATAACTTGAACTGAATTATAAACACTTCCAAAAGATGACGGTTGCAAAGGTTTCTGTACATTCAGTCCCATCTGTGAGAAGAGAAATGTCTCTCCTCCTTCACAAGCTTCTCAGCTGCTGGGCAGCGCAAAACCAGTGGAATTTTCTTTTGACAGAGGCAGATCAAGACCACTGCACACAGAAGAGTATCTCAAAGTCTGAACAACTGGCAAAGGGCATGGCAGGCAGTAGGTGCCCGTTTCCATCTCAAATCTCCGTGTCTGCTGAGTCACTGCTGGCATCAACATTTATGGGACAAGTCACAAAGCTATATCTTCATCAAAGCATAAAGCTGTTTCTCTTGATTTCAGGAAGCTGGTTCATGCATTTGTTTTAATCTAACGAACCTACGTCTGCCTCATTTCCAGCTGAGATGTGTGAATACAGACGTAGATTTAGCCACAGTGCCGCAAGTCACAAGTTTTTCAGTCGGCTAGGGCTCTGACCAAGGCTGACCACCTGAATGCCACAACCACCAAACCTTCCCCAGAAATTTCTGCATGCGGTACATTCAGTCGCATTGAAAACAATCTTCCACTCATTATTATCTGTCAAGGCTATTTTTAGGACCTTGGTGAGATATGAACAAACTGCTTTTTTCCACCGTGGGGGCTGTGACTTTTAAGCCGGTTCCAGCGCTTGTGCATACCACCCATGCTCGAGCAAATTCCAACGGGCTGTTGCGATGCTATTTTGGAGAGTCAGAAAAATTACATCAGGACAGAGAGTGCAGTCCCCTGAGAAAGGGAAACCAGCTTGCTGCCACCGAAAGATACGTCAGAAATGCAGCTTAAAGAAATTTATTAAAAACCAATTTCTTCAGATGAAGAGGGAGGGGAGGGTTAAATACACATAAACCTCTCCTTTCCGAAAGCTGTGAGCTGAAGCCATCCCCACCCAGCAATGGGAAGTGGGTGAGCCTGGCTGGTTTCACAGCTCTGCTTCCTCTCTTTGAGACTCAGAGGTGGGAAGCGCAGTGCGCCAAGTGCCAACAGGGGCAGGGAGGTAAAGAACAAGTGGATCAAGCAGGGGGGGAGAGAAAGGGAGAGGAGAGGATGTTTGGGGGTGGGGAGAGAGAAAAGGCATATTGTTCTTTCTCCAGCTCCACAGAGCTGAGCAAGAAAGAATAAAGTCTGGCACCATACTATGTTTTTTCCAGGGGAGTCTCTGCCTATGGCTCTTGGCCCAGACATCACCAACACAAGAGGAAGAGAAACAAAGCTATGAAACTGGGTGGTCCCTGAGGTTGCTGCAATCAAATGATAAGGAGGGGGATGCCAACAATGCAATTGCACTGAAATGTCACTTCCAAGAGTTGCACAAAAGAGAGAAAGGAAAGGCAGGGGATGGGCTGGATGACTGTCTATCTGGCCTCTGGACCTTCCAGGTGGATGAGCCATGGATGGATGTCCCTACAGGGAAGTCAAGCATCCAAAGGGTTCTGCAAAGGTATTCTCATGCAGACTTCTTCCTGTAAGCCTCTTACCACAAGTATCTTTGCTGTGCCCACCTGCAGGGAAAAAAGCTATCTTGGGACTCCAATCCCAGACCAAATGCAGTAATAAAGAGCAGGACATGCAATTCTAAGAGCAAGCTTCTGCACAGTCATAGAAAACACTTCATGCGCTCATTGAAAAGTTGGACAAAAGGCCTCTGTGAGTTGAAGCAAAATTACTGCCTGGCGTTGTGCATTTCGCTAACACATCTCCAAGAACTCTCTCTTTCAGAGAAAGAGTAAGGTCAACACAATGCCATTGTCTTGGAGACTGTTACTTTTCAGACCCTAAAAGCCAGATCATCTCCATGGTGATACCGCCTGGGAGGCAAGCATGCAACAAAATCCTTATTAATTATTTATCAACGGCCCAGCTCTATTGTTTGGTATGTTGGCAAACTAAGCAGTAATCAAGGGAGTTACTCGAAGTGGTAACTGGTGCCATCTGCACCCAGTGAGACTCTGCTGATTTAAACCTCAGGGCTTCTGCCCATTACTCTGTTCCATTGCACGTTTGTTCATGCCATGGATGTTACCAAAGACAAGACGCTGTTATTGTTGTTGCAAGCCAGCAGCTGCACACATAAAGGGCGAGGACGCACGTGCTGCGATGCACCTTTCAAGTTCATTTGCTTTTAAGAGCCAAGGGTATTTTTTATAGCTGCCTCACTCTGTACGGTAAAAGCATACAGCAAACATCTGCACTTCTCTGTTCCATTCCCCTCTTCCCTTTCTGTATCACAGAAAAAAAGATTATATTTCCAAAAAATAAAGCTAATTTACTGCTACTCTATCACTCACTACCTGTGGAGAAACTCACCCTTGCATCAAGGCACTAGAACTGGTGTGATAAATGTTAAATCAAAATTTTATTTGCATAAGCATTTGCACAATGTGTCAGTGCCTCTTGGAGAATCAGGGTACAATTACCCCAGGTATAACTTTCCTTTTCTGGATCTGCTGGACACAGCTGCTGTTATCATATCATAAATGATGATTCACCAAGTGAAGACGAATTAACTAATCACAAATACTAGGCAAGGGGGCCATATCCTCTTTGTAGTTCCCTCTTTATTCACAGAGAAAAATACCTGTGGAACTCAGTTTTAATGAGCAGTAGAAGGCACCAGATGAACACATTTATGCTGTACAAAGTGGGTGCCAGGAGGAACACATACAACACCCTTCCTCTACTTCTTTCCTCACCCTCGCATACCATGCCTGTTAACAGGATTTGTGAGTGCATTTCCTGAGTAAATACTGCCTTACTGGAAAAATTACATCCCTTCATTGTTTGGTACCTGCTATCTTCAGCTGCATATATGAAGCCTGGCATATTTACACCATGCATCCTCTGACAAATTTACCTGGCAGACCTTTCTTCATTTAATGCTGAGAATCCTGGCTTCAAGTCATCCTTATTACTAGAATGATCTTACAGCTCTGTATTAATCTGACTGATTTACGACTAGGAATAAAAAAAAAAAAACATTCATCTCATTTAGGATGGATCTGATTTCCAATACTGTTTAAAAGCAGAAGCTAGCAACACGGTTATTGATTTTTCATACTGAGGCAGTGAATCTCAAAAACAGTGAGCAGAAGGGAAGGCTACAGAATTCAGAAATGGACAGTCCACTGATATACGTCAGAAATCTAACAAAAAACTTCTCCCCAAAATAAGTTTTTCATACAGCAGTAGTGAAGTCCCAAGTCATAGGACTGTTCAGTTTTAGAAGAAAGATCCTACAAGTAATCACCATCCCTAGCAATAACAAAGTGCTTCCCATAGTGCTGCCTCAGGTCGCCCCTTCTCACCCCTCCCCGCTATCCCAATAGCACACTACTGCAAATTTGCATCCACCCCAATCTTCCATGATGCAAAGTGAAACAAATTTGTCCTGGTAGCACCAGAGGTTGCAAAGGATTTGCTGAAAAGCAAAGATGTGCCTTCTTCTAATTCACTTCTAAATTAGGTGAAAAGGAAACTATAACTGTTGGCCATATCCTTCTGCCTATCCGAAGATGCAATATCTAATGCTTTAAAATGTTCATAACCCAGCCTGCAAAAAAAAAAAACAGGCCTATGATCTAATTCCAAAGGACTAAAGAAAAGAGAAAAAAAAAAAAATGGCCTAGTTGAAGTTTTGAATTCGCACAGATCGATGGAAGATCTTCTCTTTTCCAAAGTCTTAATAACTCATAAGTACCCCATCCAACTACCTTCAAGCCTTCAAGGGAAGTTCATGTTTTGGCACAAAAGAAATCATATCTGGAAAGAAACTGAGGTAGGGGATTTCCCTCAGGCAATGGAGGTTCATAACCGTAATTAAAAAAAAGCTTTACAACCTCAACTATGGATCGTTCCTCCTTAATAGATGTTAACCAGCACTGAATGCCACATTCACTAAAAAGATGAAAATTGCATTTACAGTTAACTTCTGGTGAAGTTGCCAAGCAGATGTTTATTTTTGGCTTCCACATTTACTAAAGCCAAATGCTACACTGAATTTCACAAAGTCTAACTGCTTTTCTTCCAGGTTACAATTTTGTTGGAACCAAAAAGAAAAAAAAAAGGAGGGAGGAAAAAAGAAGAAGGAAAAAAAAAAAAGCTGACTTTACTTTTAAGTAGGAAAAAACCTGGTAGCATCCGTTTCTATCACGTCTGTTTATATCATAGTTTAAATAAGGTTAGAGTTGTGCAACCATTATTGATCGACTTCCAAACACAGCACAGCTCCATCCAGCACATGTGCAAAAGAGGAAAAGTCACTGGAAGTGAATCCTGTGTCAGTCAGTCTTTTAACTTCTGCAAGCCTATGTGCAGACTGTTTAGTACTAATTAAATTACTGGCAAGTCAGGTTAAAGAGGAGTGAAAGAATTCACAAGCCCCAGGTTTACTGTTCTCAGTATTACATGGGTATTACAGATTCCCCCTCCAAAAACTGGAAGATAGATTTCACATTAATTTTGAGGCTTGATCTCACAGCTACCACAGCTGCTGATGTAATGCAAAATGCAAACCTGGGGCAGCGGAGAGGGACTTCAATTCAATGTTGTTTTTTCATTGTGAATAAGCAGTGAACCACACTGAAGTAATCCTCCAAAGCAGGAGTGCACACTGTTCAAGGCACTGATTTGGGGATGAAATGCAAAACCAAGATCCTGGCTACTTCATTAGAAAAAGCCCTTTACGACTTTCTTAAGAAGAGAAGTATAAAGCCCTGGTGCCTGGATCTAGTTCCAGTTTGAAAACAACACAGTCTCCTGTAATTCCTCCCAATAATTCAAATTAGAAATGGGGTTATTCACAACCTCTAAGCAACTGCTGCAAACTATTGCAATGTGCTGCTAGATAATTGCTAAATAATAGTAACCTCAGCAGTTACCAGAGTCTCTAAAGTGACTTTGCACATGTTTAGGTAAAAGGTGCTAAATCAGTGCAAGGCTGCAATTCACATTAAACAAGGAAGGGGTTGGACATTGTTTGAACTCTTTCTTAGAACTTGTTTTTTCCAAGAAGCCACCTAGCAGAGCATTTGCTTTTATTGGTATGTTCTGCTTAAGGAAGTTGCGGGTAAATAAATGTAACTCAGCTTATTCTGTCTCTTTCACTGAAGTTTTGGTGAGTTCAGAGAAGCCTCAGAACCGCAGAGAGCTTTGCAATGATGTGTAATGATGTTACTCTTCTGCCACAAACGCAAAGTCACCTGGTATTGCGTGGATGTTTTAATTTTGCTATCCTGGTTCTGCAGTCCTTTGAAGAAAAAAGGAAGTGCCATTTCACTATGAGAATTACAATAGTACAAGGAAAACTTGGGAAGAGTCTTTTTTCTTTCGAAGAAATGTCCGTACCTTCTGGCACCACAACGCTCATTAAAACCCAACACCACACTGCTTGACCACCTCAAATTCCTAATTAACCCAGTGGAATTTTGAAGTGTGGAGAGATCTTGAAGTTGAGCTTATAGACTTGAGGCTTTTGGATTAACATTGATAAGCAGGGATTCGTGGTGCAAGGATGGTGAGCCACAGAGATTGTATCACAGAAGGTACACAGATGTGTGTAAATAGCACAGTTGGAAGGGTTAATGACAGAGAACTATCAGAAGCACCTATATCTAGTATATTTTTCTAAATTGGTCTAAGGTGGAACAAAATATATATGCCACTTCCTAGTGGGAATCTAGTGAATAATAAACCCACATCCTATCTGGAAAAATACTCTTGGAAAACAAAAAGATTGGCAATCATGTGTATCAAAGCCTCACCCAGGTTATTTTGCTCCAGGGCTTGCAGATCACTTTGGAATATTAAATTTGTTTTTGTAAAAGCACTGCTTCAGTATTACATTGTTCTGCCTGGACATTACCTATTTAATGGTGCCTTTTTTGGAAGGGACCATCCTAGAATTTATGACAGAAGGTGGTGGAATTGCTACTGAGGGAGGAAAGGAATTTGCTAACATCTCTTCCCCATCCGTCTCTGATTTCTGAGAAATATTTATATCCCTGAAGGTAGAGGAACCTCCCGTTGTTCCCTTGTATTTATTGAAAGTAAATTACCAGGGCCACCCTAACGGCGCAGTGGAGAGAGTAACACAGGAACAGGAACACTCTTGCTCCCCGCGGCCAGTTGGGCTTGGAATAGACATGAGAGATTGAGGAATGAATTGCGCTTTTCTACAATTAAGTAGCTGGCAATCGAGTAATTTTGCAGCCTTAAACGCGTAATTCTAGCTTTCCTTGCTAGAAGGCGAGTTCAAAACTGCAGGCTGTTGTTATAAGTAGTTACGGGGAGGGTTAACTTTGTAAGGGAGCAACAGCAAATCAATATTTTTTTTTTTCTAGATGGAAAGCTTTTGGCTAAGAACTCCCCCAGACCCTGTGATCTCCAGGACTGTTGCCCCCTTCTTCAACAGGCACAAACACCTTTTTTGGCACGTGTTTCGGCCGGAATCAGTTGAACAAGGGAGAGCTAGCACTCAGATTTCTGGGATCCCCTTGCCAAAAGCTAAGCTGTTAGGTAGTGCGACAGCAGCAGCGCAGGCTTCCCACTTCACCCTGCCAGTGACCTTCGCGCAGACTTGGACATACCACCTTCCTCCGAGTGAGGAGCAATTCCCTCTCATGCTGCTCGGTCCAGAAATTCATCTCAGCAAATACCACAAATCATGTCAGACCGAGCAGGACTATTAAAGCAGTGCTGCGCAATGTGAATTGCTGTCCACAAGGGACTGGAGCAAGAGACTGCCTAACCCACTTTGTTTAACTTTTTACTTAAACAATCCTGAAAGGGGAAGTTGCATTGCTACCCTGGAAATTACAACTTTAATCTCATTTGAACCACGCATTCCTCAGCTAAACTGCAGAAATAATTTAAGAACTGACTCCCAAATAAGACATTTTTCAACATTTCCTACATTTCCTGGAAATACATTACCTCTGATGCTGTGAAGTAAAGGCAGGCTTATTAATTTAAACTAGGTTAAAGTTCTTCCAGCAGCCCAAATAAACTCTAAAGTCAGGCTAATTACATGCATTTTACTGGTTTTGCAGTAAAATGGTTTCCTCAAAGCAACAACACACAACACCACTGGAACATCGATGATTTCCAACTCAACCCCACAAACCTTTTGCGCATATTGCATTCATCGCTCACTTGCACTGGATTGCCCATGGCAGGAATCAATAGTGCTTCGCTGAAAACAGAGCAAGCTTCATTTCCCCTTAACGGTAACGGCTTCCTCGAGTTTGCTTTAATGCGCGGGACGCAGCTCAGAGGTGCCAACATTTACTGGGTTGTTTAAACATTGTTTAGAGTTTTGCTGAGCAGATAAAAAGAATAACTTGGGTGTACAGTAAAACAAAGATACAGTTGTTTGCGCCAAGCATTCAGTTTATGGCAATACTTGATAGGAATTATTCCCCGTAACAACTGAACTGTCATGTCCTACAACTACATCCCAGGCAACCTCCCAGCCGAGCTCGCTACGGCTGCTGTCTGATGTGCTCTACATACAAACACCCAGAACTACCCAGATGTTCTCTATGTAAAACATTTGGTTTGAAACACGCAGTGCTTCTTTCCAAAAAGCCATTACATTTGTTTAATGGACTCACACAGTTCAACTAAAATATCCTGGAGCAGACATTTGACTGCAACTCTACTCTACAAGCCCCATCTGCAAAAATAAAAAAAGAAAGAAAAAGTAAATGAGAATGCTTGACATGATTTATGCTGTCTTTATGATCAGCCAGTTCATAAAATACAAGCTCTGCTCTACAGACAATAACACAAATTGCTTTCAAGTGTATTGTTTAGTCCTTGCCTGTGTTAAACAAATATTTCAATTGAAACAAAGGGCCGAACTCTTCGGTTTACAACAGTGTTAATGTAACTGAGAGCAGCATTTTACCCACGGACATCACAGGGGAAGCGATTTTTTTTTTGTTTTACGCTCAGAGTGAGTGAGTAATGACATCCAATAATGATAACCAGTTACATTCACGGCTGCGGAGTTTTCCTTTCATCCAAGAAAGGCTGGAAGGAGGTAAAAGTAGAGCACAAAATCCTTCTCCCTGACGAACTCCTCACAAGCAACGCGCAACCCACAACGAGGCATTTCACAGGTCCCATTAGACCACATTTTCACCATGAAATGCCAGACAGGATGGGAGAATACATTTGTTTTACTGAAACAGAGAGGCAGGTAGAAAACTCTCAAATTGTACACAGAAAAAAAAAACAACTGTTGTTGAAAAAGATGGCTAGTCCCTGGCCTGGACATAAGTGCACTGGACGGTCTAGCTGAACGCCTTCATTCCTCCCAGGTTGTGAGGACACAATGGTGACCAAATAGTACCAATTGGTGATCGATATTGGTACGCAGTAGTGACCAAGCTCCAAGACGCAACAGCTGGCAGGCTTTTGAAAAACCGACACCATCCCTTCAAAGTGTGACTACAGCCATGAAGGAGGACATTTACTATGAGCGACCTGCCTGAGAGGATTACATCCACATGAGGAATGGTTCGGCTCAGCGCAATGCTGGAGCTGTGGTCAACCTCAGCTCTCCCTGCAGCTCCGCCACAGACTTTCCGGAATGAACCTCAGTGAAACTGTTTACACCCTGGGTGCCTGAAGCACAGCTGTGACAATCAGCTCCTACAGGAGATGGAGCTTAAATTCATAGAATCATAGAATGGTTAGGGTTGGAAGGGACCTTCAAAGGTCATCTAGTCCAACTCCCCTGCAAGGAGCAGGGACATCCCCAAATAGATCAGGTTGCTCAGAGCCTCATCCAACCTGGCCTTGAATGTTTCCAGGGATGGGGCATCCACCACCTCTCTGGGAAACCTGGTCCAGTGTTCTACAACGCTCACTGTAAAAAATCTTTTCCTAATATCTAATCTAAATCTACCCCCCTCTATTTTAAAACCATTACCCCTCATCCTATCACAACAGGCCCTACTAAACAGCCTCTCCCCATCTTTCTTGTAGGCCCCCTTTAGGTACTGGAAGACCGCTATCAGGTCTCCTCGGAGCCTCCTCTTCTCCAGGCTGAACAGCCCCAACTCTCTCAGCCTGTCCTCAAAGGTGCTCCAGCCCTCTTATCATCTTCGTGGCCCTCCTCTGGACCTTCTCCAACTGGTCCATGTCCTTCTTATGTTGGGGGCTCCAGAACTGGACACAGTACTCCAGGTGGGGTCTCACCAGGGCAGAGTAGAGGGGGAGAATCACCTCCCTCAACCTGCTGGCCATGCTCTTCTTGATGCAGCCCAGGATGCGGTTGGCCTTCTGGGCTGCAAGGGCACATTGCCGGCTCATGTTGAGCTTCTCATCCACCATCACTCCCAAGTCCTCCTTCTCAGGGTTGCTCTCGATCCATTCTCCACCCAGCCTGTATTTGTGCCTGGAATTGCCACGGCCCAGGTGCAGGACCTTGTACTTGGCCTGGTTGAACTTCTTTCACCTCATTTTGGCACCCAGAGAATAAATGTGACAAGGAAAGGAAACTTGCACGTGACAGAATGTCACCCACCATGAGACTCCTGCCTGAATAACTGGGCTGGCCTGAGGTGCCACTTCTTCACCCTATCCATCAAAGCTGATGCAACACTTCAATATTGATATGGCCTCATTTCCTCTTTGGAAAACCAGAGAGAATAATTCTGCGTGCTAAACAAAATAACTGCAAGGCTACAACACAGTTTGTGAAGTGCTCTGGCAGCAGTGTGGTGAATGACACGTAAAAGTACACCCACAGATACAAATCAGGAAAAAGTCAATCCCAAACACATGCCTCAGGAGCTGGTTTTTTTTAACAAATGCTTCACCATCTTCCTCTGTCAAACTTGTGTGCAAAAGACTTAAATCTTTTTGCATCAATGGCAACAAAACATCATTTAACAAAAAGGAACATTTGTTTTGTTACCACATGGCTCGGTTATTTTTAGCCAATCCTCATTACTACCTTTTGTGATCAAAAAATATTTGTACTCAGTTTTAAAATAACACTTGTACTTCAAATAAAGGGAGATATCATTCACCATCAGGGGTTTTGAGGAGATTAGAAACTGCAGCAGAGATTAAATGCTTTTTTGTCTATGGGAAACATGATATGGAGGCTTGGAGATCTCCACTGACAGCAGGACCTTTCTGATCTACTGATGAATGGCTAAATTTAGTCTCCAAACTTGGCATGACATCTTTTGACAGTAACAGTGAATTTCTGGGTTTTTCTTCTCTCTTTTTTAAGCCTAATATTGCTTAACTACTGTCTCTATTCCAAGGCAGTAGTGCTCAAGCCCAAATACGCTGACTCAGCTCTGCAGCACGACAAGACATTAGGATAATTGCAAGTCCCTCAAGCCACCAGACTTTAGAACAAAGACACTCCGCTCCTCCAGCCTCTCTGCTTAAGTCGTCCCACATGCCGGCCACAGACTCGGATATCCAAGGGGCTCTGGGATTACCACACCAACATCCCCCAGGAAGACGAAGGAAGAGGACGGAGAGGCTTGCCAAGCACCGATGCTTCGTGACAGAGGCAGCCAGCCCCATGCAAGGTGCAGGAGATCCTCCTCTTCACCAGGCTGCCATCCCAGGGGACATAACGGCAAAGGGCCTTGGGCGCCATGCCGGAGGCGTGGCTGAGATGAGATGGGAAACGCCGGCAGGGAGAGGGGAAAGCTGAGGAGGCACCCAGAAATTAAGAGTTATGCTGGTCGCATGTTAACCTAAGCAACCTCAGCTGTCTTCTTAATACTTATAAACCACAAGACCTGTGTTTGTGATGGTGCATCCACCTAAAACTGGTCAGTATGGTTTTGAACATGCCAGCCACGCCAACCCCTTTTCTCAGCTGTGTGGCTGAGTTTTTTTTAAATGAAGGGAACCACCCATTAAAGTATTTTATTATTTTCTTCCATTGGTGCAAACAGAGCCCAAAAAAGTTCACACTTGAGCAAGATCCAGGACTTGCATCCCAGTGTAGGCCAGTGGCAGCTTTAAGGGCTGATGCCTTGTAAACTACCTGAGCTAGATGCAAATCCCATCTGTCTTTGGAGGATTAGGGAATACTAAGTGTTTATACCATGCCATAGTTTAACAGACTGAATTCAGGGTTGGTCTGTGGTCTTTAGTTCAAAATATAAGAAATACTGAGCTCAAACAAGAGCACTAAAACAGCACAAGAGCAAGGGACAGCTACACCTCACCCCCTCACAACACGCAGCAAAGGTTACAGGAGGGTCTCCACATGTATTGAACATCTGGCATTTTTGGTGTGGGTCCAGGATGTTTGATGGGTATGTCCAGACACCATACGCTCACAGAGTATCTCACCCAGCCCCCTAGTGTTCAAAGGTCTAGGATCTCCCAATTTATACAGCGTACCACGTTGCCTGTGAAGACACGGTGATAAATATATTCTGTTTAAAAGCAGATACTTCTCAAATCATAACTTGCAGATGCTCAAAGTCTTTCATGTGGGTAAGACAAATGAGAGCCATAGAGACTGATTTTGTAGCCAGAGAGTACAGGAAACAACAGCAGGAGAACACTATTGAAAGCCTGGATACACTTATGGCTTTAATGAATTGGTCATCAAACATAACAACACACATATGCAGGTTTTACCTTGCTTTGTAGTTTGCTCCCTGCCCCCCCCCCATTCCCCTGCTATTCCCCATATATCTAGCAAAGTGGAAATTATTTTGAGTTTAGTTTATTAAATGGACACACATGGTACCCACATCTGCTGGAAGATATTTGAGGGAAATGCTGACAAATATCATCTGCATATTTAGTCAGAGGCCTTTTCATCTGTGACATTTCCTCTGACATATCAACTATCCCAAGTACCTCAATCCATCAGGGCTAATGAAAAGAGTTTCTTCTATAAAGTGTCAGGTGCGTGCCTGAGCGATTTAGGGACAAATCCTGTCTTACGTAGGATGCAAGCAAGAGACAAGATCAATACACTCCAAAGGCCAGATTCACACACCAGCACACCCATCACTGGTAGCATGCAAACCACCAAAACTGTATGCCAGCGCCAGGCACCAGCAGCAGCCCCCACCCCTGTCCAGGTCAGCAGCTGCTGAGGCTCTGGCCACTCCGCAGAGGAGGAGCTGGCAGCTGCCGCCACCACTTCTTGCTATCCATGCTGCGAGCTCTTATCCCACGTTGAGCGTGGAGGCAAACCTGCACTTCTGGCTTCAGAGCATCATCCAGGGCTGCAGCAGAAAACATATGGTTTGGTCCCACTTTACTCAGGAAGCACGTACAAGACAACAATGAGAAGAACAACAGTGTCCTGCTGAGAGGAGCATGATTGTACAGTAAGAGAAGATGCTTTGGTGTCAGCATCCTGGTTCTTGTAGATAGAGGGTACGTAAGTGTGGTACGGGAGAGGGAGACCCAAGCCAGGGAGATGCCCACATCAAAGCAAAGGTCAGCAGCCAATTTCCAAATCCCTGGAATGCAGGCTTTGGAAACATGTCCCATATGCTCTGCATTTGAATTACCATGGCTGTACACACACTGACTTGCCGGTGTTCAAGGCTGACATACCTGAAACTGGTTTTCAACCCACATTCGGCATTCTTCCTTGGCACTGTCATGACCGCCACGTGCCTCCTCCCAATTCCTCACTCCAGCAAAGACTCTCTAGTTATTTACTTACCAGACAAAACACAGACTAACTACGATTACAGTTCCGTAAAGAATAAACAACTGCTTGCAAGAACTGCACATTCCACACAGTTTTATTCAACATGTATGACCCCAAACTACAATATATATAATAATTGTCTCCACATGGCAAATCCACATTGTGGTTCTTAAAAAAATAATAACAATTTTTAGAACACATGCCACCAAAAAACACAGTATATTTTAGCCATCTCTAATGAAATACTCTGTACAAGCGATTTCCATTCTGTTGCATTCTCTAGCATATGGTGCTGTGAAACCATTTGTAATAACGCTTAGGCATTTTATAGTGTTTGTAGCTGAAGGCTGCATTATAAATATTGGCTTAAATTCTGTTGTGAATTTCACATTCAGAGGGATCACATTAGGTATGTATCAGGGCAAAATGTGCTCCATTAATCACTCGGACTTCCCTATATTAAGTAGTATCCCTTCAGAAGGGGGATACACTGAGACACAGGGAAGTTAACTGACCTGTTCAAAATTGTTCAATCCAAAGGAAAAAAAAATTTATTTTTTTTTTTTTTAAAAAAGGAAGCAACACTCTCTCAGAAAATTCTAATTTCTTCTCCTGTAAGAGAGTCCAGATCTTTGAAGGAATATCACTTGATGCCCACTCAAAGCTCAGAAAGATCATGCTGTTTTTTAATTTGGTAAAAGATTTGACAAGCTAACATATTCAGATGACCCCTGACTGGCTAGTCATTAACTCAGACTTTCATACCACTGAACCATACTCCCGTGAACAAATCCGCTTCTCTAACAACAATTCTCAGTGCAGAAAACAAGTATTTTGCACCAGTGCCTTTCGCCCAATGACCTGCATGCTGTAAGCAGTTATTTCTGTCTACAGCCCCTGATGTTGAAGTCATCTTTGGTATTTCAGTTACACAAGTGTTTATGTGAAGACCATAGTACCAGGTGGTAACTCCTATTGTAATATGCCTACAATATTCACTGTGAATTACATTAGATTAAATCCAGTGTTTTTTTCTTTGTTCTTTGGTGCTGTTTTTTTTTAAACCAGAGTCTCAGAACATATCTAATAATTAATAATCTAATAACTAGTAATAAATAACAAATTAACGGCAAAACTATTTTCAAGTCCATATACTCCTTCCAACTTCTATTCATTCCAGATCGAGAATTTCCATGCTTTGGTACAATTTTTACAGAGGACGATCCAAGCTTTGCTAACATGTCTTCAGCATCGTGAAAACATTGTTCAGATTTAATCAAATTATGAGTCCCTAAAAGACCTCAGTTTGCACATTTTCAAAAAGAAAAAAAAAATATTTAGTTTTTGGCAATGGATTTTGCCAAAGAATCCTTTTTCAGGCGAGGAACCTCTGGCCTCACAAAAGCGTTGCACGGCAGGAGAGGCGTATGCAGCACCCACCGCAGGCTGCACGGATTCTGCTGGCAGCTGCCAGCTCGGAAGCAGGGAGCAAGGCAGCGTGCTCTGCATGGGTCACAGCGCTGGCACGCAGAACAAAGCCAGAGGCAGCAGCGCAAGTGGAGTACAAACGGATCGGGAACAGAGACCAAAGCTGAATGTCACGCAGCGACAAAAGCCCAGGGTAAAGAGAGAGCCCAGAAGGCAAGAGAGACCAAGCTCTGCAGGAGGAGGCTGTCATCTGTAGGACCCTCATGCTACGCACTCTACATGTCTGGAAAAATCAGGTATTAGGTTGCACACTCAAAAATAGCCGACGCTTCTGCTGATTTTGGCTTTAATCGGCAAGTTTTTCTTTCTCATGTATAAAAGGGGGTAGTGATACAAGCCATTGTTACTATTACTCAAGTGTATTATCATAGCTGTGGAAGCCACATTCACGAATCAGGATCCTGCTGTGCAAAGTACCGTACAAGCACTTCACATCACAGCAGTGTTGTGTAGATACTTCCACTGGTGTCTGCAATAAAGGAAGATATCTTAATAAGAACAACAAAGAAGCTAAAAAAAAAATAAACAGTTCTGCATCAGATTTGGACACTACCCTGAAAAAGATGCACACTGAGCAATCAAGACAAAAAACAACATGAAGTGACCCAGGTGCTAACTGAAGTAGAAATTATCAGAAAAAAAATGGAAATATATATGAAAATGTCATTAAAGATGATAAGAGAATTTACGTGCGTAAGAGGGAAGAGAGGAATACTGACATTTTCTATTATATCAGTGGAGCAGACAAGAGAATTGGCATAAGCATCCCACCTGGCTTTCACTGTCCTTAGTGACCCATGAGCACGCTTTTATTTTGTTATTTGGAACCCTTAAAAACCACACCGCAAACAAACAAATGGTTAAGTGGCCAACAAGCCCTTAATTACTGACATGACAGAGCTGTCATTGTTGGTATTCACATTTTGGTTTTGTCATGATATGGAGAAATACAATCAGCAAAGCAAAGGTCCTCCTGGCATGTAATCTGTTGCTTGTTTCAGGGTTTCAAAAACCCTGTGCGACTCTCCAAAAGCATCACGAAGCAGAGCTGTTTAAAAGAAAAGATTTTCACTGGAGTTGCAACTGAAAATATCTCTCTGTGGGTTTTTTGATTTTTATTTTTTTTTTAGTTCAGAAACCTATTTTATTTGGCAACATCCTTTTACCTGCACTTCTACACAAAAAGAGATAAATAACATGCACCACCACAAATAACACGCCTGCACAAATATGCACTGCACACCTCTTTTTCGTGTTGGGCTGCAGCTTGTCATCAATTCCCAAAATAATTAACTTTCTGGAGGAAAGGCTGGAGGAGAACAGTACTTCCTCCACCTGCTGGTGAGGAGGAAGAAAAGATCTCCTGGCTCTCTGGGCAGAGAGAGGCCCCTGCAGCTACTCCCCATCACCTCCCAAGCGCAGCCTAAGGAGAGAAAGGGAGAAAAGTTCCTGGCTTTTGCAAACAGCAAAATCTGTCCCAAGTACAGATGGTAACTGAAAGGAAGCACAGATAATAAAGGGGGCTTCATAAGAGGTTATAACAAATAGTCAGCAACATTAGCAAGCTCCAGTGGTGGCAGGGAGAGCAAACGACTCCCAGCAGAGCACCTTGCAGGAGGGCACCCACAGGGAGCTGTAAATTGGCCAGGGTGTCAAACCCCTGGTTTAAGCTCTGCTGGGAGTGCTCCAGACAGCCTAACAGGGTTTATCTGATGTCTTCCATGTTTCAGAGAGCTACATGCTCCCTTACTAACACTAATTTAATTAATATTAATGCATTTTTGTGTCCAGGTGTTGCTTTCTGTATAACGTCAGGAAAAGACAGAACACAAGACTGAAAATGCAGATCCACAATTTAAACTGCATTATAAGGAATATTTACTCCAGTGGAATCATTTACTCCAAGAAGAACCCAGCAGCATCTACCATCTTCATGCACCATGCATGGGTTCGGCCAGAGGTGGTCAATACGCAGCTTATCTAAGGCTGACATAAGTGTAACAGTGGATTTCTTGGCTAACAAACATTGAACATACAACATGAACAAAGCTCAGTTCTTTGGTTTAACATGTGCAAGATGACAAGTGCAGAAAACACCCACAGAAATGTCAACATGAGTGTTACTTCACAGGCTTGCGATATCATCTCTTCATCCTTACACTTACCAACAGGTGCCTTAATTTAAAATATCGTAAGTTACACAGTGTACGCTGAGCCAGTACTAATGAAGGAAATGTTGCTGGCAAAATTAGGCACCTCATATGTCATGTGGTGGGCAACATTTAACTACTTTGTGCAGCACGCAAGACTGTCTGTAGCCACAGCAGTAACTAATACACAAATTCACACAAGTTGTTTCCAATAACAAACTAAACGTATCACAGAATCTACCCCGGAGCTTTATGGCAGGAAGCTTTATGATCACATTCCACTGAGTTAAGAGGAAAGACAAACCGTAACAATGTGAATAAACCTGCAACCCGTTAATAAGTGCCAAATACTGCTTTCACTCAAGTCAACAGAAATTCTGCTATTGATTTCCAATGGCATCGGACTAAAGCACATCTGTACCTTGGATCGAACCATCTTCTCATCTTGGTTTTACTTCATTAACTCAAATCTGCCAATTTCTGTTTCACTCCTGAGCTCTCTATTTATACAGATGACGACAAATCCAAAGTTCATGCTTCATATCAGAAGCCTGGCTAATCATACAAATACCTTCATGAAATGCCATACAGCTAAAGAGATTGTTAACGGACAAGAGAAGCAGAAAAGCCAAATAGGAGAATCGCTTGGACAAGGCTGATGGCTGGGAACACAATGCCGCTGCCAAGGTCCAGCTTCGCAATCTGTTACCGTACAGCTTCAAATACCTGCTTACCACTGAGTAAAGAAAAAGATGATCAGCTAAACCAGTAGCAGAATAGGAAGCAAACAGATTGGACTAGAGTGACCTTGGGACTCTCATCATCTAGCCAACGGTTGTGAGATGATTTGCATTGGATGAGATGATTTGCACTGGACATGGCGCAACAAAGGCTGCCGGTCGTGTCGCTTGCTCAGTGCATCTGCAACTGGACGCAGGGCCCCATCCAGTCCAACCTGCTCACCGACGCTACAAACACTGCCCACTAAGAAGAACAGAGGAGACGAAAGGGAAGAGAGATGTGGGCGGGGGGGGAAACTGAAGGAAAAACTCTGTCCCTCTCTGACCAGTCATCCCATTCGTGCTCTCGTCTCACCCACAGAAAGCAATCAGTGTTCACTGCAGCAGCCAGACAAGGGAACTGTCAGAAAACAAGAAGCATTTTCCATTCACATAGGTCTGTCTGGATTGCTGACAACTAGCTTTTGTTCTGTGAACAGACAAAATGTGGATATTTTGCATACACTCACAGCTGTTGAAGTTCAAACAGACACGTTACACCAGAACTCGCCTGCAGACTAGTTAATAATTATGAAGTGCCACACGCCAAGGCTTGTATCACTACAGTATAAAACTCACGCCCCAGTAAGGATTTGTTCAGCTTCTGCATACCAGCTGATAGAGCCAGTGTAACATTTTTATTGCATTTAAGATTGCATGGGTATTCTGATTTTCACCCTCCCCATTTCAAGATGGCATTAGCCGTATAAATTCAGTTCAGGTCGTATCATGTAAGTATCCTTAGCACTGTAGCTGAAGTGCTTGACAGTTAGCAAAATACAGAAAGACCTGCTGTGTTGTCCACTTAGAGGAGATACACATCTACGCTACATCCTTTACTCTGGGAGAGCCCTTCCCAAAACCTAATCTCATTTACAATACAATCACCTTTTTTTTTTAATTTATCAAGTAATTTTAAAAAAAGGTGGTTTTGATGTATTTGCTTATTTACTACATTTCGCAATGCAACTCAAAACTTATCTACTTACAAAATAATAGTTAATATATAACATAGCCCTGGAGCTTTTGTTAGCCTGAAATTGTAAAACAGCCAAGACAGCAAACTTTAAAAATCATGGACTTGGAGTGAGCATGTGCAGAGATGTCCATCTCTGGTTTCTCTTTAGCCAGCCTCCAAATGAGCTAATAAACTGAAAGCATACATGATATGACTCTACAACTTGGCTGAAACCCTCATTTTCACTGTCGACACAAAGATATTTAGTTGCAAAGTAAGTATCCCTTATTAAAGCCACGGCATCTGCAATTTCATTTTCTGTTTTACAGTTCATTCTGCCTCTGGGTGCTTCCAGGAAACCAAAAGGGAAAGATAAATGAGACAAAACCTGTAATGTCACTAGGGAAATGTCTCGCTTTTAGACAAAGTCTAGTGAAAACTCAATTAGTCTACTTCATATGAAAAGCAGCGCTAAGATCTCTTTAGAAAAGCATCTGTTTCTCTGGGCAGTCTTTAACGCAACGCCTGCCTCTCATTCGCTTGCCCTCTGTGAATACTTACATATTTCAGGGAAGGAAAAATGACAATAACTCTGACTAATGTGTACATTTCTTCAGTTGCATTTCTGCACCCCGCTGGAGCGCTGCACCAGTGAGGAAATGCTGAAGCTGAGTTATTGCTGGACAAGCTCCGGGCTGCTTGAAGTCTCGAGCCAGCCGGCACCGCTGAGCAGTGAAACGGATCGTAAAAACCAATGGGGCCGGGGCGCAGTCCCTGCAATTTTTTTAGGTGTCAGCAAAGTTCAGGTCACAGAAGTATGACTGAAGCACAGCGTTTTTAACTGGAGAACCAGCGTGAGAACCAACATTTGCCATTCTGACAGTACTCCGTGAGTGGCTTGGGTTAGCTGGGGGGATGTGACAGGTTTTGCCAAACCGTGAATTTCCAGTGGGGAAAGAATAACTTTTCACAGTGGACCCGTATATAAAAACAAAAACAATAAGCCACCCTCTTTTTTCCAATAACATACCAATACTATCACCCTAAAAAAAAAAAAAAAAAAAAAAAAAAGAAGTTTTTCTGTAGGATTTGCACTTCAGACAAAGCCCTGGACCCAAGCGGGTGTGGGTGGGATGGATGGTGGGATGGATGGTGGGATGGATGGTGGGATGGATGGTGGGATGGATGGTGGGATGGATGGTGGGATGGATGGTGGGATGGATGGTGGGATGGATGGTGGGATGGATGGTGGGATGGATGGTGGGATGGATGGTGGGATGGATGGTGGGATGGATGGTGGGATGGATGGTGGGATGGATGGTGGGATGGATGGTGGGATGGATGGTGGGATGGATGGTGGGATGGATGGTGGGATGGATGGTGGGATGGATGGTGGCCCAGGCTCCCTCACACCGATGGGTCCCTGAGGGGATACACCCGACCGGCTCCATTCCCGAGCAGGCGTTAGAAAGAAAAATGAGATCTAGATACACAAATAAAATTAAGAGGCAAAGAGAAGCCCCTCCGGCTGCCTTACCACTCTGCCAGAAAACCTCTCGATGGCCCGCCTGACTTTGCCGTAGGTGCCTTTGCCCAAGGTCTCCTGCAGCTCGTAGCGATGCTTCAGGTTGTGCTTGTGGTGATGCCGCTTCACCCCCTGCTGCTTCCTCGCCGCCGTTACCCCGGGGGACGGAGTCTCCCCGACCGGCTCCTCCATGGCTGCTGCCGCCGCCGCCGCCGCCGCCGCCTCACTGCCGCCGCCGGCCGGCCCGGAGCCGCAGGAGGAGCAGCGGGGCTGCGTAGGGCTGGAGCTGCTGCTACCGGGAGCGGCCGCCTGGGCGCCCTCCATGCCCGGCGGCGGCGGGCGAGGGGTGTGAGCGCCCCGCCGGCCTCGCCGCCTCTGCCTCGGCCCCGCGCCCGCGCCGGCACCATGGGGCGCGGCGGGGCGGGGCGCGGCGGGGCGGAGGGCGGCGAGGACTGGGGGACGGGGAGGGGGACGGTGGCGCCCCGCCCTCTCCTCCCCTTCCCCGCCGGCGGCCGCACACGCGCGGGGCGGCCCCTCCGCCCCGCCACGCCCCGCCGAGCCGCTCCCGGTGCAGTGGGCCGAGCGGGGGTGGCTTCGGTGGGCATGGTAGTGGCGGCGGGGAGCGCTGCCCCGCGGGCGGCCGGGTCGGGCTGGGGCGCTCCCCTCCTTTGTGCGCGGGGAAGACCGGGCTCCACGGCCGCTCTCCCAGCCCCTCAGCGGGGCTGACCCCCAGGGCGGCGGGGAGGGCGGTCTGGCCTCCGCCGCACGGCCGGCGGAGCGCCGGGGCTGAGCCCCCCACGGCCTCGGTGGGGCCGGGCGGAGGCGTTGCCGAGGGCAGGCCCAGGCCCCAGTACCGGCGCCGCGGGTCTGGCGTGGGCACCTGCAGTGCCCGGGCGCAAGCGTGGGCGTGTGGAGGGCGGGCAGGGGCGCGAGAGAGCCTGCACCAAATTTAGATCTGGAAAGGTGGTTGTTTTTTTTTTCCAGAAAACACTGTAATTTTCCCCATTTGCCAAGCGGGCGAGGGTTTCCTGCATGGTTTCCATGTAACTGGCGCTGGCAGAAAAACAGGGGCACGCCCAGCCCCTGCCTGGCCTCGCCATGAGCAGAAGCTGTTTGCCTGCTACCAGACCTTTTTTTTTCATAAGAAACCTCCCTGGGCCCAAGTCCTGCTGTGGTTGACATTCATGCAAGTCAGCACCAAGATCCAGAGCTGAGGGACCCCCTCACCTCTGCTTTCGGGAGCTTTGAAATATAAATGAATGCATCAGTTTTGCTTTTTTCTTCATTTTGAAGCACGGTGGTTATTTCTGTCACAAAAACGTCCTGAAAACTTAAACCAATGCAGACATATAAATTGTTGCCAGTGTTAAGACAAATCAGAAGTTTCCTTTAGAAAAGAAGCCATCTCCAAGCCAGAGAAGGCAGATGGTCTCTTGTAGCAGAAATGGGAAATTTGTGTGGGGTGAAATAATTTTGGCATGTTCCAGTATGGCCAGTTTGCTGGATTGGCACAAAGGTCTGGCTCGGTGTCTCTTCCCCACTGACTATCCTTACGGTGCAGGTTACAGCTGGGATTGTCTGCTCTGCAAAGATAATGGGCCTTTTGAAATCACTGGTTCAGCTTCATGGTCGCAGCGATGTCAAGGCATAGAATTTCAGGGGTCAGTAACCCCATCACTTCATCTCGCTGGGGAAGCATTAATGCAGAAGTTGGTCCATGTGCTCGGCCCATTTGACTGTCTGGCTCCTGCAAAGGCTCAGATTTATCAGAGGTAACTAACTCAGGATCATTAAGGTGATGGGGTGATACCCAGGTACCAGCTTTGGTGAGGACTCTCATTCGGTTCCTCTGGCTTGGCAGGACGATGTGTGAGACGAGTTCCTCAAGGTTCCTTCCTGAGATAGTGAACACGCTGCTCTGAGGTTGCAGCCTCAGCCCCTCTGACGTGATGAACTTGAAAACACAAGTTTCTCTGTAATTGCCATCTCTGCACCTTCATTTTAGGATCAGCGGAAGTGCCTGATTGGCTCAAGGTGAGTCTGTCTAGTGCAGTACCCTGTTCCTGGCAGGAGCAGCACCACACTGCACAGGTTGAAGAAGACAAAAAGAATCCTGCAGTGGTCAGAAGTAACACCTCCCATGCGGAGTTCTTAATCTCTGGGAGCCTGATATTGGCTTAAGCCCTAGAGCATGAAATTCAACATCTCTTTCACAGAATGCACCACAAACTGGCTATTCCAAAGCAGAAAGGGTAAGGGAAGCCTCACTCTGTTACTATACAAAAAAAAAAAAAAAAAAACCAACCAAAAACAGTGCTGTGTCCTCCTGTAGCCCATTCCTTTATTTTAATTGTGGAAAAGACAAAAAGGCTATGGCCTTTTCTTTGTAAGATATAAGACTGCATCAGTAGCTTTCATGTTTTTGTTGGTTTATTTTGATGCTCTGAAACTTTATTGCATTCCTCACCAGCTGGCTCAGAATGGAGCAGTGCCTGGGCTACCTGAGCCTACAGAGAGGGAGATCTGCATCAGCTGCCTTCTGTGCCCCCAGTTTGAAACCCACTTGTATAGCTCTTGTCACACTGAGCGAATCCCCCAAGAAGCATGCACACGAAGGAACTGGGGGCAGACCTGCTGCAGGTCTGGGATGGGGATGCAGCAGCACCGAGAGGCAGGAGGGAGCCAGGAGAGGGGCTGGCAACACAGAGAACAAGAAAGGCACCTTTGACTGCTGGGAGAAGTGAAAAATTGTCCTGGCCAGTGTTCACCTCAGTGCAACTTCACTTACATAGATTAAATCAGAGTCTCAATCTTGCTGAGTGCCAAGGGTACCACAGTCTGTCAAGATGACAGTAACAATGGCCTGCTGGTTTTGCATCAGCTGGTTCGAGCCCCATTCCCACCAGAGATGAGAGCAGCCTGGGTCCTGCTCTGATCTATGGCAGCTGACTGCGTGCCAGACTGCGTGAGCAGCTCAGAAATGCTTGGTCTCCCTGGAGGCAACAGGGAAGAGTGTCCAGCTACGGCTGTCTGATTGGAAGCTTCCTTCAGGCTGGAACTCGGTATAGCCTATATCCAGGTCCTTTATACCTCTTGAATATCTGAAAAGCATGAATGCCAGTGGTGAAAATAGATTTCATTATGTTATACTCATGAGCATTGTTAGTATTCCCAAGAGTAGCTGCTTGGAAGCATACATCACCAGTTCCATAAGGAAATATGTCGTGAATCATTGCTATTTATTGTAATTGGAGAGATGTAAGGCATAATAAAATACCAGAAGCTCCAAAATGAAAAATGCTGATTTTATAAAGGAATAAGCACAGGTATCATGTAGCATAAGAAATGCCACTTTTCCTTTTAAATTTCCACGCTCTTAAATGTGAAGCCAGAGGGCACTGGGCAAATTAAATACGTAAATTAAAACTGAACACAAGAAACTGTCTGTGCTCATGTGTAACAACAATGGGAACTGAAAATGATAAATATAGAAGTACACGTATGATGAAGTGTGTCACTGACATATAGAGATATTTCTTTTTAAATTTTAGCATATTTTCAGCTTTGCAATCGTATTATACTTTTCACTACAGGAATAAAAATCACTAGAGCAAATAGTAAACCAGTGTCCTTCACAACAGGTATAAGAATACCAAGAATAAAAATCACAGAGAGAAGGCGTGACGATGTTAGAATGGACACAGAAGATCTTAAATAATGACTTTTTTAGGCAATTTGCGTTGTTCTAGCTGTTCATGTCAGTGTTAAAACATGCAGTGTTTCATTGTTTCTGAAATAAATATTTGGTGAGAATTTCAGTGCTCTGAGTTTATAGATAGCACTAGGGAATTCTTCATTTCTGACAGTATTATTTTATGTAAATGCTTTTCGTTATTCATGGAAAGGAATTATCCTCCCATTGAAACAGTAGCTTCAAAGGAAATAGGATTGGGCTCTAATTGCAAAACAGCATTGGAGGATATGTTGTACCAAATCTAAACTGTACAGATAATAACTGTAACAACAACAAAGCCACTGGTTTCAGTAGGCTTACCTTCCTTAAGTCTGGGTGAGTCGGAAAACAATTGTAAAAGATTGCAACATTTTAGCAATATAAATTTATCATAAAACATTGTACATTTTCAGGATTTTTTTTTGCTGTGAACTTTCAAAATGTCACAACTCATTTTTTCTCCAACATAGAGTCAGGATAAAAAAACCACTGGCTTAACAGCTCTCAGTCAAATGTGTAGGTCTACTCAGAAAGTCTACAACACCTGTAATGAAATGTAAGATTTGTAGAGCTGATGTTAATTCCTACCATGTATTTACTGAAAAAATGAAACACCTGTTTTAAGAACTGAGGCCGTTTGGCCTTGGTGAGATGGTATCATTCGTACACAAACAGACTTTTTGCTCATAAGCACTCTTGAGTGTTTATGAAATGTTCAACGGTGTTGTTACCACCCTTACAAAGGTGGGCTTCCAGGGGGCTGCTGGAGAGCTGGAATACCTTCTTTGACTGTTCCCCACAGTGTAAGATGGAGGAAAGAGGAGAAATCAGTACTAAAGGAACTCCTGGATAAAATGGACCCGTATTTGCTAAAACTAATGTGCTGCTCTCTTCGGCTTCAGTCCTGTCTGTTGAGCTCTAGTCTGTCTGTGGAGAAACACAACCGTAGTCTTAAAGTAAATTGAGTTGCTTTGACTGCTCATGGTTGGTGATCAGCCTAAGCATAGGTGTACACATTTGCTGGAACAAGCTGAAGTGCTCACCACTGTCCAGTCTGCAAATCTAAAGACAACGTAACAACAAATATTTGGAAGGTGCTGGCAGGCAAAACCAGAGGACATTCTCTCAACTGAACTTTCTCCTCTCTATAAGTACCTGCTGAGAGAGAGCTGTTTGGTTGGGTGAAGTGAAAGCACGTTAATGTGTTCCACTCAGTGATAGGGATTATCCTTTAGAAAGAGGCAGCTGGCAGAGACAGCTAGCATCCATCTGTTTCCTGCAGCAGGTATCGGCATATTATCTGCCCTGGCAGATCACATCCAATCCTCGAAATTGCATGCTTTTTGAAAATTACAGGAGTCAAGCAAGTTCAGGATTAAGACTTTAACACTGATTTCCTCTGTAGTGAACCGTACAAAAAAAAACCTTTACCTTGACAAGTACTGGTCTGTTGAGGTGTGTCCTGTTTGCATCCCACAGATATCAGGTCGCTAGTGAAACAGTACTTCAAGTAACGAAGATCCTGGCCTGAACTCACACCCTGGGTTGGGATCCAAGGCCCACGTTCAGAGGGTATAATTTCCATCTAAATTCATATATCTCCTCTTGTTATTTGATTGCCCTGATGCCTCTTGAGATGTCCATGCAATAGGAAATATAGAGACTTAGGTGGAGTTAAGCCCTCTGAATCTGGAGCCTGGACCCATTATAGAGCTTTAGGGGCAATGGAAAAACTGAGGAATACTTGTCATGTCTGTTAGGAGAGGACTCTGGAATTTAGGCTGAGGTTCTTTATAAGTGTAAGACTTTCAATAGGAGAGGAGCTGTATGTCTAGAAAATATCTTTTAAAATTCCATTTCCAAGCCTCAAGTCTTTGCTTCAGTGGCTTTCACTGAGGATTTAGACAATGAATGTGTTATCGTGTTTTCCTGTAATACTGGTTATTTCTTCTACTGCTTGGTACGTTTTATTGGAATACCTGCAGCACAAAGGAGACCAATCGCCTGCTGAATTTACATCTCTAGATCCAAAAATTGATTTACATGTTTACATATGCCTGTGTGTGCCTGTATGCTTATATCACATGATTTTGTCCATGTAAAATCTGCTTTTCTACATTCAACAATCCTGTGTGATACCTGAACTCCTCACCTCTATTGCTAAACTGGGGCACTCAACACCACTGAGAAGTGAGGAGAAACAACCCGAACCCCACAGGTGACAAAACTGAAATGTAGGGGCTGAGGCTCGGGATCTCTTCCGTTCCAGGGTTTCCAGAAAGATTGAGCATACACAATTCCTTTTTCTTCAGTTGCTTTCCTATTTCTCATTCAGCTTAGATGCTCTTTCAGTAAAACTCTGATGGTATGTTTATTGTATTATTTATATATTATTTTTATTAAATAAATGAGCCATGCAACCCAAACTGCCAGCTCCCTTCCCTCCCCTTGCACATTCATCCTTTCAGGATTAAAGTCCATGTACATCAGCAGGCGGTAATAAGGAAAACCAACATTGCAGCTTTCATCATCGTGACCAGGGAGTTGCGGCAGGCTGCGGTCGCTGGATTGCGCATCTCACCAATGCAAACTGCAAAACAGAAGTGAAAAAACGTCATTAAGTCACTCAGCAGCATGCTCCCCTCCTATCATCACTTCCCTTCTTTGCCTTCAGTTGCCTCCCTTCCGCCGCCGCTGGTTTTTTGCCCTTATTTTGAGAAGCTGACTGGCTGCATCACTTTCAACCATCAGCACATGAGGCCACGTGTAAGCAGCCGGATCTCCGCCTGGCTCATTTTGCCCAGTGCTGCCTCCCACACATGGAACAACTGCTCTCAGCGTAGCTTATGCACACACGGCTTCTCTGAAGCATTGCCGAGAGCAGTCATCCCCTGGCCACCATCTTGCAAAGCCTCCAGCCCCTACTGCCCCCGCACAACGGTGCATGCAAGTGAGGTGTCTTAACCTTGGTTTTCGGGGATGCAAGCCTGAGCCCTTAGGCGGCAAACATGGGCAGACTTTGGTGGTGCTGTGGGTTGTGGCGGAAAAGGGTGGAGCTGTGCAGCTGCTGGTTGGGTTGGGGCCGGGAGGCAGCTGGAGTGGAGAGGGGGTGAAGCTAAATGCAGCCGAGGTGCTGACTGGCTCAGAGATGTTTGTATAGGAACATAATGGGGAAGTGTGAACTTTTGCCATTTTGACCCCTTCATCCTGGATGACTCACGGATGAGATGGGGCAGATACATCCCTCCAGGACTCTGGGATTTCCTGCCCAGTCCGATCGAATGGAGATATGACAACCACTGGGTAGATCCTACAAGGAATGACATTTTAGCCTTGGTTGTGGCTTTTGTGTAGCGTTTGTTGTGCTGATGCCTGTGATGAAGAAAACCAAAAGTATGTTTTGCACAAGATGTTTGTTTTGATATTGAGGTCTGTGGATCTGTGTCTAGATTGTATCGCTCTTTTCATGCAGCTATTGGATGCATAACCAGTTTTCTTGGAAATACAAGGGTAAGGCTACTCCACCAATAATATAGGGAGCAAAAAAAGACATACAAGTGTAATTTTTTTCTTGAATATATATATATTTTTAGAGAGAAGAAGGTTAAGCACAAGATGTTATGCTAAATTTCATGCTGCATGTGGCATCAATGAGTTACTGGATGTTCATGCCTTTGGATGCACTCATCTAAACAAGTATTTCCCCAAAACTATTACTGAGCAGCAAGTATCTGGGATAACAAGAGCAAATCCTGCCCAGTTACTGAAAATGGACCCCACAACATTTAGAACGTAACATCTAGTGTGTTACAGTAAATACACAGTGTACCTCTTCAGAAATAACAGCATTTGTTACATTCAACTGATAACACACATCACTTCCCTAGGTACGACCCTGGCTCCACAGTGTGGGTATGCGGTTCAAGCATAGAAGAGAAAAGGGCAATGTGTGCCCCCTTACTCCTGTTAGGAGACAAATCTGTGGGGGAACAGATGGCAAAGTGGTTCTCTGTTCCCTTTCCTGCATGGGATGCAGGCTGGCCGGCAACCTCCTTCCCTCCATAGACTAAAGGGGAGCGAGGGCTGCATCGTGCCATCCGAAAATGCAGCCCTTTCCCCTCCCGAGAATGTTTTGGGGAACAGTGGAGGAGAACACCCCTTGCCACAGGCTCCAGACTAGGATGCAATCTGGCCCTGAGAAATCATCTCTGGCTCCCAATCTCCCTGTAAATTCCCCCTGAAATACTGGAATTCAGCACAGTGTGCATCCTGGCTTCATAGCTGTGAGACTGGCTGCATTTTTCCTTCGCTGATCATTAGTTTGTCAAAGTCAAAACAATACTAAATTAGAAAATAGATTCAGCGCAGAGGCTGCCAGCTTCCTTTAGCTTTATTTTGTTTACTTTTCATTTGTCTGCAGCCACTTCCTGGCTTTAGAAAATAGTGTTGTCTATGACTTGTAAATAAAATTAGGTCAAATAATAAAAACTGTTAATGGCAATGTAATCATTTTATGGCAAGTGATTAGAAAGATGTAAACAGAATATTATGACTTCAGGATGTGTACCAACGATACAGCATGACTTCCACAGGAAAAGGACATACCCAAAAATCTGAGGCAGCAAACTACAAAGAGCAGTTAAATGGAAAATGAATCTGTTCATGTATAGATGCCCGAGAACCAAATATAATTTTCCATTAGGTCTTTTTTAAATTCCATCCTTTATGCTTGTTTGCTAGCAGAGAGAACTCTTTAAATCAATAGCAAATTGGCTAAGTGACAAACTTGATCAAAGCCTCATTATGCATGAAAATTTCATTTCGCTGGCTAGGGAATTGCGAGGGGAGGGGAGGTTTCGTGGCTCTCTGTGTTCTCTTTGTGCTTCTCATGCAGTATAAAGGGAATTGCAAATTTCTGAAATCCCCACAGCGAGCATAGGGGAACAGAGGATGCCACCCCCTCGTGCATTGGCATCCAGGAGGGCAGTGATAGCCCCTCTGAGTCCAACGCCGTCCTCATTGCCGGGCCCACAGCAGGGTGAATGTCAGGGCTGGGGTGGAGGGTTTTAGGAGTGGGGAAGAGATGTCCTTGCTATGCTAAGATGACAGGTTGTTTTATTTGGAGCTGATGATAGCTGGTCCGCACGACAGCCACCCCTAGGATTCTCCAGCCTGCACTGAGGGCACAGGCAGCCACAGTTCAACAACCCCCAAAAGACAACACAGATCTTAAGGGAAGAGGCAGCCACAATCCTACAGGGAGAAGCAAGGCAACACATTGATGCCACCAGCTTCTCCGTATCAATGCAAAGTGCACGACACTTTGGGTAATGCTAACTGTAGGAACAAGCTACCTTCCCCAGCGAGTCCACGGAGGTTTGAAGAGATGCCTTCCTCTCCTCCCTGAGCTACGGTTAATCAGAAAATCTGGCCCAGGGCCTAAAAACACTTTTACATTTGTGTCTCTTTATCTCTCCTCCAGAACTAGAGTACTCTTTCCTGCCTCCCAAGAATTATACAAAAATAAATCTTCTCGCATCTGCAGAATGCTTTGCTGACACTAATTGTGTTATTAGAAAGAAACAGATTTATTTTTAATGGAACAGGACACTCATTTCTAAAGAACATGTTTGAAGGTCTGTTACCAAGATGAAAAAAGTATTCAAATTTAATAAGAGGAGCAGTGTGACCTCTGCATACTTCCCATTGCTTTAGCAAGACCAAATCTTTCTCACTTTACCTCAGCTTGTGCTAATCTCTGCGAGGGCTCCATGGACAGGAGCCTTTGCCAGCACCGAAGCCTACAAAGACGACACCAGTTAGGCTGCCTAGAATCAACCAGGTGCTGGTGCAGAACAGCTGGAAATTACTAATCTTCTCCCTGCGCATTCAATCCCCCCTCACCATGATGCTGTCTGAAGTCCTCTGTCACTTCCCTCCCTGCTTCTGTTCCCTTCCCTCGGTCCCCAACCCACACTCACTTACTGGGGCAGATGCAGAAGGCTTCTTGTGGGCATTTCCCCCTTAGGACCTAGACATGAAGCTCAAGAGCTTTGCTCCATCAGGGCTTTCATCGCTTTTCTGCCCTGGCTTGATAAAAAGGAAGGTTTTCACCTTTCATCCCTGTATGCCAGCTGGCACCTACAGAGTATGCCTGGGATTTTCCAAGGAGCTGAAGGGGTGTTGGTGCCCCAATCTCACTGGATTTGCACCAAGTGACCTACATCCTCTGCTCTGTGTCACTGCATGTGAACTCTTGAATGTGCAGTCTGAATGTTTGCTTTCTGTGAGGGATAACACCAAAGGAAAACAAAAATTAGCTCTGGATCATCAGGGAAAGCAAGCAAAAGGTGGTGTGGGGCACGCTTATTTTTAAACAGGTAAATTCTGACAGGATGCCCCCTCTCCTGCAATTTTCAGCTGCGCTGAAATATCTGATAAAGGGAAATGAATTAGCTGAGGTTGTAACTTTACACACACATTTGGTGGTGAAATACAATAGCTAGATTTCTAAGATTTCAACCTGACCATTGCAAAGGCAATACTCATATGAGAAAAGAGAAAGGAAGAAAGGTGGTTCTGGCGACAGCTTTATCTAGTGTGATCTCTGGATGCCTTTCATGAAGGAGAAGAAACCTACTTTGCTTTAGAAAGCCAAGCAGATCCTTTCTGTAGCACCACCAAGTGGTTGAGCATCCATAGAAAAAAAAAATCTGTGCAGAACAAGCATGCAGCAGTGCTGCACAGCAACATTTTTCAACGACTTTATAGTATTTTAAGCAGTAAGTATGATTTTCAGCATGCAAACCTGAATGTAAATAGGGAATAACATCACTGAAGCCAGCTAGAGTGTGGGTGAAGACAATATTAGACGTGTTGTACCGAAAACTGTCAAAAGGCTGACAAAACCTTAATGCTTGTCTGTTGTTGTTGTGGGTGAGTTGTTGTGATATCTTGAGCTGTGAACCAGGACCTGACTGCATTAGGAGTGCTACAGACACAGAATGATAGACAGATCTTTGACAAATTTTCACAGGGAAGTGGTATCGGGAATCAGTGGTAAGCGAGATCTCTTAATGCTTTTTGAGCAGAATTTACTCTTCTTATTTAAAAAAAAAAAATCTGTGTGAATTTTAAAATCAGATTTGACTGGCTGTGAAAGGGGACGTGACCAGAAACGGAGGCAGGATCTGGCTCCTGGTTCCGTGAAAGGACCCTGGTGTAAAATTGATAAATGAATGATAAATGATCAGTGAAACTTCTTCATATGACATGATAGAAGCTGACACTGCCCTCCCTTTAGAGTTGTGACTCAATGAGGATGCCTCTGCCTTGAGTTTTCTTATGACGGAGAGAGGCCTGTAACAGCTCAGCTGCCCAAGTTCACCCCCACCACAAAGAGACTCGCAGACAAAGGGTTTGCCTGGGTTGTCCCTTGTGAAACCTGGCTCCCAATGTGGCTCTCAGGAGCATACAAGCATCTAGCGTATGAGGGCATCCACATTGCCCAGGGCACTGTTTATGGCTTGTTGAGACCCACAAATCTCACTCTTGAGAAGACTAAAAGTGCTGCTCCTGGGACCAGACCATCAGACTACACCTGTGTAAAACTGATTTAAGCGGGTTTCAACGCAGGAGCAAAGGCCTTGCATCTGCACTAATTAGCTCTTAGAAAGGCACACTGTGTAATATGCCTCTCAGCTATCATGTCCCCCTTGAATCGCTGCATTCATCAATTGCAGGTATAATTAGTTCTCAACCAATGATCCCTACTTGCTTCCTGGCCAAAAAGAAGGACACTGAGGCTTGTGTTCATCACTGACCTTTTGCAGTGCCACTGCAACATCAGCTCTATTCTGCCTCCAGGAAGGAGGGACCAAAGGTTTCTCTGCACTTCAAGGGGGCTGCTCAGGTGAAAAGAGCCCCAGGAGAAATAAAAGGCCACCTTCTTCTGCACCAGCTAACACTCCTGTAATTAATAAAGCAGGTGCTCGGTGGCCATTCTATTTGCCTGCCTGCAAAGCTGCAACACAACCAGAGATGCCTGAGGTGCTGCTTTTTAGAAAAGCAGCAGAAGACCCAGAAGTCCTAATGACAGAGACATGCTTTCAAAAATACATTTCTTAGCATGACAGGCAAAGCTGAAAGGAGCCTGAGGTGAAGTCTGAGGTGAAGCTTTGCAGAATCCCATTTCAAGAACAGCAGCTGCTGCCAGTGGTACAGTTGTTGGACTCATCCTCCAGCAAGATACTGCAGACATATAATGGAAGTCTTTTTATTTAAAAATAAGAGCAGAACCAACAGACCAGGACGCATCGTAAGCAAGCTTGTAAGAGCCAAATGTGATTTTCAGAGGAGCCGATTATGCATGGCTGCCACAGAGTTTGATGGGAACAGTGACTATTGAGCACTCCTGAAGAGAGGGCTAGATTGACCCTGAGAGAAAGTAGAAAAATTGAGCCAAAACACATGGCAGTGCCTAATTTCCAAGGGACTAGTATAACCAATAATAACTCAGTGTATTTGTGCCTGT
This sequence comes from Chlamydotis macqueenii, assembly GCF_036417535.1. Classification (NCBI taxonomy): domain Eukaryota; kingdom Metazoa; phylum Chordata; class Aves; order Otidiformes; family Otididae; genus Chlamydotis; species Chlamydotis macqueenii. The sequence goes on along the minus strand of NC_141556.1, from coordinate 60,663,597 downwards.
GTATACATGATATAAAAAACAGCAGCACATATATATAAACAATAATATCTACATACATGTATGTATGTACACATGCAAGCTCATCTCGCATAGTACTTGCATAGTAGGGACCCTGTCAATATTAGCCATCAATATTAAACATCCTTTTATGTTTATGTTGATGCTTGATCTGAAAACCGAAGTTGACAAGGAGTTGAAATATTTGTCACTGATAGCTCTGAAAATATATTCACAGTGAGCACATGGCTACGTTGAAGCTGAAGTCAAGCTGCCTGTTTTAATACAAAGCTGGGCACCCCATTGTAGCTCTGGCCATCTGCATGCGTGCTGTACTTAAAATGGAAAAAGGCCTCTGGGGAAGATGAACCTAATTTACCATGGGTACAAGCAGGCATGGCTCCTTTGAGGTCTGTGGAATGTATTTGCTTACACCAGTAATGGATTTAATCCAGAGACTGTTGTTCCTTATGAGACCTCATTTTTCTTTGTGTTTATGCCAGTGTAACTCCACGTATTTTGGTAGGAATAATGCTAATTTATACCAGTCTAAGTTATGGAAATTTTTATTTTTGCTTTTCAGCACAGATGCTGGATTATGATTTTCATAGCCTGTTTCCTTTACTACTTTAATATTTTCTGCAGGTGCATTTTCTCAGATTTTTCTACATTTACTTCAGATTTTCTTAGTCTGAATGAGAAGACAGCCAGGCCTTCAGTGCCCACATCCAGTATCCGCTCCTTGGAGTGGATGTTTTTCCCTAGGGCGTATTCCATTCCTGGTGCTGAAGATTCGCCCTGTTGCCTTCACCGGCACTTCCCTCCTGCCACCATCACAGCCACCACCATTCCAGCTGGGAAGGGCTGTGCCCTTCAGTAGTTCATTAATGCTACTTGTTAATTGTCCAGAGACTGGAGACAGAGGGGTCATCCTCCATGTGCATGAAGCATCCCTTGTCTTCCTTGTGGGTTGGTTGGACAACCTAATTTTCCCTGGAGAATTAGCTTGCGGTTAATAACAGAGGCCACATCAATAAAACTAGGTAGAAAATAACAGCGTGCAAGTAGCAGGCAGCATCGTAGAGCATCAGAACTGATAAAAAGAGCTTAATATTTAGCAGTTGGGAGAGTAGATCAGAATGAAGATAATCTTATCTCTCCATACGGTGCAGTTACCAAAAAGCACACATCTATCTCTGCCTCTTTCGCTGTCAGATTTTGTCTCACTGGACTAAACTCCTGCTGAATGCCACCAAAAGCAATTCCCTTTTTCCTTAAGTTTTGCATTCCTGAAAATCAGTGGCAGAATAGGGGAACGGATTCTAGCTATTGACTTTAAATAGGCAACTAAAAAGAGACCACAACAGAAAAAGCTACCTAAGCATCACACGGAGGGTGTGGTAGGAGAGGTTAACGTACAAGCTGCCTTTCTTCAACGCCTAGCCTCTCAGCAACTGATGTCATTTCCCCTGATAGCTCGAGCATTAGCCCTCTCCTCAGTTGAAAAATGAGTCCCTGAAGAGCCTAAATTAAAGACGCCCGTACAAAAGTGCAGGGCCTGACCTCTCGCAGCTGCGCCAGGGCTAATACTGATTCATTGTGCTGCGCCGTGTTACAGTCCAAGGGCAGAGCAAGGGGGCAGGGGAGGGATACGGAGCCATTTGGGGCTCCTCGTTAGCTCATTCATAGACACCTGGTGTCCCGCCTCCTCCTCACGCTTCGGTGCATCCCACCCTTATTGTATAGAAAATCCACTTCTTTAGAGATCTGAGCTGCTTGGGCTGGACAAAGAACAAAATTAAATCTGCAGCTGCCCAGGAAGAGGCTCTCTCCGTCGGGGGTTATTATTGAGAATCTCTGATGAGCGAGCAGCGCGGGGAACTCCCCTCGCCTGTCACTTCCAGTTACAGGTTTGGACGGATGCATCGCACATATTTTTCTTCCTTCATGTAAATAACACGGCCCGCTCTGTAGCTGATGTGGACTGTCATGCCGCCACTGACCCAGTTTAGCTCCAGAGCTTTATGAGAGGTATGCGACCCGCTGCACTCACCACATTTGGCTGGACAACACTCCGACTGTTCGCAGCTTGCAGGAAACACTTAGTGTCACGGGATGGTGAGGCCAAAATACCCTCATGGCAGCTCCTTCACCCTCAGTGAAGTTGCATCAAGGGTAAATTTGAACTGACAAGGGCCAGCTCCTACTCTCAGTTACCCCAGAGAGCGCCTGGAATTGCATCATTAGCATCCAAGGAGTTATTTTGGATCTACATGGGCACAAGCATGAGCAGAATTTGGCACCGAATTTAAAGGAGCAAAACAAAGAGAGGTTTTATTCAAAAAGGAACAGCAGCAGGTGGCACATATAGGCTATATAATCGTTTTGAAAGCAAAGGAAACATAAAGTTAATAGAAAACCTTTGTGGCTACTAAATATGTTTTATTCTTGAATCCTCTGTGGAACCAGTCAGACTCTTGGCGTATAAAAATAGATGCAACAGGTGTTAGTTGGAAGACTTTTGTGCCTCATGTTAAGGGTACTAATGAAAAGTTTACGGTCAGTGAAACCTGGAGGAGAAAGCAGGATTACAGTGGAGACAATTCTGCCCTGCAACACCAGAGAACATCTGGACCCATGCTATTGACCAGGGGAATTTAAATCTGCATCTCAAAAGCTTTGCATATCTGGTCACCATTCCTACTATCGCTGTCTAAATAGCCTCATGCTGGTAACCTGACCTATTTAGTTGGTGGCTGCTTCTTCTGTTCTCTACACCTAAGTCATTTCTTTCAAGGCAATGCTGAGGATGAGTGTTGTTATCTGATTTTCTCTTGATTTCCTTCTTTACTCTGATGTGTTTCCTGTGTTTTCTTTGGGCACATCAACCGAAGTGCAGCTCCTTAAGACAGCCAAAGACGAGTTGCCTCCTAGGGACTGATGCTAGCCAAGCTACAGCATGGGGTTGTGAATGTTACGCAAATAGCAAGATATGGAGCTGAGAGTGGGATTTTCACAGCAGCCTAGGGAAAGTGGATGACTGAATCCCACTGGGGTTGCAGAGAGGTTTGGCAACCTTGCTTTTCCTGGCCTCCTTTGAAGAAGTCTCAGCACAAAGCTGAAGGTCTAAATCTTGCATGAAGCATGCGCTGTTACTCCCGCAGGACTGAGTAACGCTCATTGCTGTTGCAGTAGCTGAGATGGAAGCTGTGGAAGGATCCCCAGGCACAACTCCCATTACCCTATATAAGGACATAAGGAAACAAAAGGAGAATTTCAGGTACGGTCAGAAGATATTATCAGTGTTGGAGATCTGCCCAAATCTGTACAAGCAAAGCAGCTAGAAAGACAACTGCAGTATATCCTTGTATTTGGAAAGACTTGTACATGTTTATAATTATACAATATTTATAAAAAAATATTGATGTTGTTCTTCAGAGACCCACATGCACTTTAGCAAATGGGGTGTGAATTACTCATGTGATCTCTTCAATCACCACAGAAAGCCTGCTCAGCAGCAGGCAGCCTCCCTACACATCGCTAGGGCAGCAAGTGGGAAATTCTGCCCCAGTTCGAGAACAGTATGGGATTTGGGACAGCAAGAGGCAGTTAATCAACATGTTTAGCCCAGAGATGGACACTACCAGACCTGTTCTACACAGTGTCTTAAGTAATGGCAAGTTCCTGACTAATGAAGTAAATACAAGTTCTTGACTGACTGTGGAATTGTTTTAACTTTAAAGTACATTTACACTGACAGAGTGATGATAAAATGCTCTCACGTCTCAACAAACCAAGCTGCAGAATTAGGGGCTTCAACATTACCTCTCACCCTAAGGGTGCTGCAGTCATCTTTTGCCCCGTGCTGCTGGAGCAGGGCACAAGGCTGACCAGGCATGGATGGAGCTCTGCATCCTGCTGAACCCAGGTGCTCTGGGGAGATCTCCCACACAGCTGCTTACTCACATTTAGACATTTAACATTGTTAGAGCATCATAACAAAGTGCCTTTTTCCTCTTGTTTTTAAGCATGCAAGAGTTTATAGAATCACAGAATAGTTTGGGTTGGAAGGGACCTTTAAAAGTCACCTTGTCCAACCTCCCTGCAAGAAGCAGAGACATCTCCAACCAGATCAGGTTGCTCAGAGCCCCATCCAACCTGGCCTTGAATGTTTCCAAGTATGGGCCATGTATCACCTCTCTGGGCAACCTGTTCCAGTGTTCCACCACCTTCATCATAAAAAAAAAAAAATTACTTTGAGAAGTAAAAAACCTACTTTAAAATGGTTTAATTCTGACCTTGCAAAGAGTAAATTGAGTTGAACTGCCTTGAAATAGAATGTTTTTCTGTGACAAATGCTCCTCATGAAAGGAGCAGGACACAACAAGGAAAGAACAGACAAACCCCACAGTTTCCTACCAAGGGTTAATGCAAGGTAGAGCAATATTGTGGTGGAAGCACAGGAAGCTGTAAGATTCTCCACAAGACCAGCACTCATATTAAAGAAAACAATTGTTTTGAATAAACTTACTGGCAGAAACTGCATTAGAGATCTGCCAAAATACCCAACCTTTATCCTTGATAAAGGATTTTGAGTTTCCTTGCGAAGGAGACTCAAAAATACAGCCAAGCCAGAGGTTTTGTTGTCAAAAATGTGCATATAATGTCCAAGATCAAAATGTACAAAAATAATTTCAGCCACACTTTAAATGTTGCCATTATTTTTGAAAACAGGTTGATTTGTGGTCTTCAGTCTTTCACTGTGCTTAGGATCTTTCCCCAGAGGGAATTTGCCTTAACTGCAAGGACTTGCTCCACCTTTGCTGTACTGGAAACCATGTGGAAAAAGGATTTCTCCTGTGGTAAAAGCATTTCAGCAAGGACATTGATGAGGAATGCTTGGGACTTAAATACAGGGAAACCCATAGCTGACAGCCTGGAACAGAAGGAGATGTAACAAGGCAACCTTAAAAAAAAACCAACAACAACAAAAAAAACCCCACACCTTAATTACAAACATGTGTAATGCATAAGGCAAGAAAAATAAAACAGGGAAAGAATGGCAAGGATCCTGTGGCACAGTGACCGGTGGTGAGCTGTCATGCTCAAAGCCACAGGATGAGGCCCACAGCATTTATTGCTCACTGGAAGTAATTTTTCAAGTCAAGGAGCAATACTTCTCCAACATAAATGAAACATTCCAGTCAGCAGAGGGTAACTGAAGCCCTCTTAAAACAAAAGTATCATTGAAGAGGGACTAATAAATCACCTAGTGACCAGATTTTTTCATTTGGAGTGGAGAACTCCTCTCTCAAACCAGGTCCCTCTGTCGAGCCCATCCCTGCAGTATGAACAGAGCACTTCAGGATGTGTTTATCTTTACTCGGTACAAACTTCAGAGGGACGTAAGCACTTTGAATTGGGGCTACGATTTTTTTACTGTGCTGGTGGGAGAATGAGCTCTGCTGCTTTCTGGATACAGACTGGAAGGGAAGGTAGGAAAGGAGCTCCTCTGGGCTCTTCTGCTCAAATACGTACTAAACCCCAATCCTGAGCACAGGCTTTTGTCCAAATGGTTTAGGCATGAAGGAAGTGTTATAGAGTGCACCCTCAGCAAGTTTGCCAATGACACCAAGTTGTGTGGTGCCGTCGACACGCTGGAAGGGAGGGATGCCATCCAGAGGGACCTTGACAGGCTGGAGAGGTGGGCCCGTGCCAACCTCATGAAGTTCAACCAGGCCAAGTGCAAGGTCCTGCACCTGGGTCATGGCAATCCCAGGCACAAATACAGGCTGGGCGGGGAATGGATTGAGAGCAACCCTGAGGAGAAGGACTTGGGAGTGCTGGTGGATGAGAAGCTTAACACAAACTGGCAATGCATGCTTGCAGCCCAGAAGGCCAACCGCATCCTGGGCTGCATCAAGAGGAGTGTGGCCAGCAGGTCGAGGGAGGTGATTCTCCCCCTCTACTGTGCCCTGGTGAGACCCCACCTGGAGTACTGTGTCCAGTTCTGGAGCCCCCAACACAAGAAGGACATGGACCAGTTGGAGAAGGTCCAGAGGAGGGCCACGAAGATGATAAAAGGGCTGGAGCACCTTTCCTGTGAGGACAGGCTGAGAGAGTTGGGGCTGTTCAGCCTGCAGAAGAGGAGGCTCCGGGGAGACCTGATAGCGGTCTTCCAGTACCTCAAGGGGGCCTACAAGAAAGATGGGGAAAGGCTGTTTAGTAGGGACTGTTGTGATAGGACGAGGGGTAATGGTTTTAAAATAGAGGGGGGTAGATTTAGATTGGAAATTAGGAAAAAATTTTTTACAATGCGAGTTATAGAACACTGGAACAGGTTGCCCAGAAAGGTGGTGGAGGCCCCATCCCTGGAAACATTCAAGGCCAGGCTGCATGAGGCTCTGAGCAACCTGATCTAGTTGGGGATGTCCCTGCTCCTTGCAGGGGAGTTGGACTAGATGACCTTTGAAGGTCCCTTCCAACCCTAACCATTCTATGATTCTATGAAGTCTGGACTTGAACACAGGATTGGGCTCGGGCTCACACTCAGGGTATAGTATAACTGCACCCTCTGAAACTCCCTTCCCTTTTGCAGGCAATGGTATTGAGGTTGGCTGGGTTCACTGAAGAACGTGGCAATGTACATTTGCTTGTTGTGTTCTTGATTCTTTTTTGTAGGAATCAAGTGCAGATCGCTAGCCTCAGCCATCTTCCTGAGACAAATTTATCTCCAAATTTTGTCCAGGAAATGTTGAAATCAGGGCTGTATTAACCACCTGGCTGCTTGTAATAGTTCAGATAAAAATGCAAATGCTGAACTTTTTACTCGCTACAGTGCATCTTTTCTCAGTTCACTTCTCTTTTGCCAACACAAGAAAGCACATCTAGCCTTGAACTGGGATTGTGCAGTGAAGATTGTAAGCACTTAGATTTATTTCATTGCTCTTCAGGAGGAGGAGGACTTTTTGTTACGGTGGCATGAGAGAAGTTGAAAGGAACAATAAACGGCACTCCAAAAACTCTTTTTAATAGATGTGCTTCTTTTTATAGATCAAATACTTTCACAAACAGGGATTTTGCTCTGTGCAACCATTTGAAACAGGAGCTCTGTTAGTGAATTAATTTTATAGGTAAAGTAGTAAATTATACCAGTTCTAATTAACTGAAAATAGCAAACCTAAGGAAACTGTAAAGCTTTGTGAAGGCAAGTGAAGGCAAATCAGGATCTGAACAAAGAACAATGTTGTAGGACTCTTGGATAGACAAAGCCTTTTATCCAGCAATTTGAGGTTTGGGGACAGACCTTCACATGCAGAAGAGCTGCATCACTGAGCCGTGTTAAGCAGAGAGTCAGCATGCATGCTGCAAGGGGCATGACCCTAAGACATTAACATGAGACACATACTTCTCTGCCAAAAGTATTTGCAGAGCTTCTACAAAACAGCAAGATTACATGTGAGTAGTGATCCCCCAAACCAGATAAAAAAGTGAAATCTAAATGTAACCCCTCACCTAACCCTTGGTGATTCCTGTGGACTTTGGTGAAAAGACACTAATTCCAGAAAGCTCAAACATGTGATTTCTGTCTTGCATTACAGGGCTGCCAGCACTTCTGGACACTTAGTTGTAATACTTCAAATCCTTGATCTTCTTCTGTGACCTGTACCAAAATCTATTTTTGAGGGTTGTATTTAACAAATAATATAGAATCATACAATAGTTTGGGTTGGAAGGGACCTTTAAAGGTCATCTAGTCCAACTCCCCTGCAAGGAGCAGGGACATCTTAACTAGATGAGGTTGCTCAGAGCCCAGTCCAAGCTGGCCATGAATATTTCCAGGGATGGGGCATCACCCACCTCTCTGGGCAACCTGTTCCAGTGTTCTACCACCCTCAGTGTAAAAAAAATTTTCCTTACATCTAGTCTAAATCTGCCTCCTTCTAGTTTAAAACCATTACCCCTTGTCCTATCACAACAGGCCCTGCTAAAGAGTTTCTCCCCATCTTTCTTACAAGCCCCCTTTAGGTACTGGAAGGCCACAATAAGGTCTCCTCAGACCCTTCTCTTCTCTTCTTCAGGCTGAACAACCCCAACTCTCTGTAGCCTGCACCCTCACTTCCTACAGCTCCACAGCTGCATTTTTCCCCATGTTGTTACAGGATAACCCAAAAGTTCATTATAATGCACTCTGAAGGCTTTAAGATGTCCTGGCCTGACTTAATCGAAGGAGGTTCCTCTGAACCCAGAGGAGGTCACAAGAAGTCATCCTGCTGTCTCTACTGCTGCTGCAACTTTAATACCCCAGTTACTTAGGGAGGAGGTACAGGGCTTTTCCAGTCCTACCACCAACCTGCAGCCACTAAAAGACTGTGACATTCTTCTGAGATGCTGTAATGTAGCTTGATCACTGAACGCATTCAAGTACAGAGGTATTTTTCATGGGTCTAACAGGTTATTATCACTTCAGTTAATTATCTGTAAGGATTCAAACACCCGCAAATGTTAATTATCCTTCCATCAATCTCATGTTCACAAAAGCTTAGTAGGGCTATTTTTAGCCATACAAATATCTCCTTCCTGAATGGAAAAGCTGTTCTTTTTCTTGTGTATCTTATTTTTAAATATTAAATACATTAGACAGGACTGAGGGGTTTTTTCCCTCTCTTAGAAACCATCATAAGAACGTGTAATACTTAATGAAAATGCTGAGAACAATACGATCTTCAGACCTGAATGTATGATGTTAGAAATCTGGTATGGGGATGAGACAAAAATGATCAGAAAGAGGTGCTTGAAGTCCACATTTAGTCTTACAAAATATGCCATTGGGAGAGCGCTTTGGTGCCCAGAGCATTCAAACAGACAGGTGCCTAAATAAGTCTTCTCATCCAGCACTTGTTAGGATAGCGTTTCAACCTTTGGGCGATGGCGTTAGATGCATGACACAGGAATAACAACAGCTTCATTCACTCAGGGCACTCCATCAGTCAATGTCCCTTTTGTTTCTAGCTCTGAGGGTTGTGATGGGATCTCTGAAGGCATCAGCTGAATGTGAACAGCATAGCTGCTTTGCCTGAAGCTCCAGGCAGCTGGAAACAATAGCGTTGAGAAGGCTGTCCCTTAGTTAAGTGTTTACTCTGGAGCTTAATGATGAGCATTGGGCTGTCTATATTGTTAGTGTTTGCAATCTTTTGAACAGAAATAGCTAGTAAGTATGCCCTGAGGCCCCATAAACCATATTTGTGTAAATCATAAACCATAGAAGCCTAAACTACCTCCTTTGATAATGTTCTTACGCTGCTGTGTCCAGACCCTGAGAAGGGGACTTCAAAAAGGAAAGGCTCGCTCGGTATGGGAAGATCTGTTAGCTATTAGGTATTCTGGTAAACAGCTCTGGTGCACTTGAAGGAAAGGAGAGGATTTTTGGAGGATTAGGTACCAGAAATGATTGCTGGGTATATTATGCGTTTTCGATGTGGCTTTGGGTGAAGTGCTTTGGCCTTGATATTGTACCAGGAAAGGAAATGGGAGTATAGCTACTAACTTCAGTGGGATCCAGATCAGGGATCCTGCTCCCCTTGTGCAGAGCGTTTTGTGTTTCCAGGGCAGGGCAGTACTTGGCTGAAAGGTTTTTTTGGCCTGAGTGACACCAAAGTGTGAACTATCCAAACACACTCTGGGAGCCGCAATGTTTCGTTTATGTGTGCCGCTAACAAGGACACCATTTGTTCAGATCGTGTCTCTTGCAGGGCTCACTGTAAGCAGGTGGCTCTGCAGTGGCTGTCACTTCAAGCACTGGTTTTGCTTGTGGCTCCAAATTATTACTGTAAAGCAAATCATATTTAAACATCATATTCTGCATTCCTCTGACATGTATATATTGATGGGAAGTTTGGTAAAAAAGGAGAAAGGATAGGAAAAGAAAGCATTATCAGAATTTTGTTTGAAAGTCAGAGCACTAAAAAAAATATTGAAAGAGAGTTTCAAGGGAATGCTGATTCTTTCTCTGCTTGTTATGTTTTCCATCCTTACTCATAACTGTAGGACTCCATCCCAGCCCCAACCTAAGCAGCATTGACAGGAAAGGATTATCCACAGGAATGTGACATATTTACATCTAGAGAGTGCCAAAGGAAAATGTTTCTGAGTGGAACAAATTCAGCCTTATTTGAATTAGCTTCTTCCTCTAGAATTGCAGACAGACACCAGGGTGGGGTGCAGGAGTTAACTAGGTAATAAGTATTTAATCTAATTTTTTTTTCTAAACAGGATATCTAGCAAAATGAGAAATTGCTTCTTTGGTTTTTATTCCTCTGACAATGAAATTGGAATCACTTGAGAAAAGATTTGTCCTCCAATGCTAAGCTGAGCATCTAGATAACATCGTCTCGGAAAAGATTTTCAGATACATTATTTGTATAACTGTATGAGCCAAAGAAACACCTGTTATATAAGCTCCAATATATGTATTAATAAAAAAAAAAAGAAAAAAAAGCAGAGTTCAGGGATCTCTTTGTCTGAGGTCTAGCAGGCTACAACTGTGATGCTGCATTAACTCTGAATGGCTCCAGGGTTTAGTATTTGCATTATAAATGCCGGAATCATCAGTCTCTGCTCTTATAAAGAGATTTCTGAGTTCTCTTTCTCAGCGCATGAGCAAGCATTAACTCCCGAGAAGATACATTATATTGAGAGTTTGCAAAATATTTGCAGATTGGAGAGGTTTTGCTATGTAAGCAAGCAGAAAATACACTTTTTGCTTTGGTTTCCAAGGCAGAATTGCTCTTTGAGTATCCTTGGTCAGTGTCAGACCAAAGGGCTTCTTGGGAAAGGGATTTGCTTTGCCTGCTTTTTGACCATCTCATGCCAGGATTAACAAATAAGTGTCGATAAAAGTCCCATGTGTAAATATTCTGACTCTGCATCTCTGATACCGGTGAGTATCTGCTCACGGTTGGTGGAGGATGACGATGCCTAAAACGCACCCGGGAAGGGCAGGGTAGCAGTGGTGTACGAGCACTTGGAGGACCCACAGAGATCAGCATCTCACGGTGCTAAATATCACACACAGCTAAATATCGTACACAGCTGATACCAAAACCAAACCAGCCACCCCTTCTCCCTCCCAAAACATCTATACGCTGAGCAGGTGATGACGCAACAGATGGGCCAGGGACCAGTTATTAGCAAAATTGGGCCGAATTTCTTCTAGAATCAGCCCAGCAGTGGGTGAAGGTTTTTTCGGGGGGGGGTGATGTCGCCCGGGGAGGGTATTGAACAGGACCCATGGGTGGATACCCCGAGGATGGAGATGGGGAGGACGGGGAGCTGGCGCAAAGAGGAGGCACCAGCCCGGGCACCCTCCCGGCCCCTGCCCGGGTAAGGACTTCCAGCCGGACGGACGGACGGACGGGCGGGCAGACAGAGCGACAGACAGACGCACGACGCGCCGCGCCGCCGCCGCCACCAGAGGGCGCCCGCCGCCGCCCTGCCCCGCTACCGGTACCGGTACCGGCACCGCCCCCGCCCCGGCGCGGCGGCGGCCGGGCGTTGGCCTCCGTTCGTGCCGTTCAGCGGGGGCCTTCCCGCCGGTAGCGCCTCAGGTGCCCTGCAATAAGCAAATGGATTCGTTCTTTTTTACAGAACAGCTTTTCAGGCAGCTGAAGACTGTTTATTACTTCTTCCATTGCTCTTTTCCCTTCAGTCTTCCCTCCACTTTTTTTTTTCCAAGTCTAAACAGGCCCAATTGTTCAATCTCTCTTTTCCTGGAACATTTTACCTCTGATCGCCATCATTGGCCCTCCCCGAGAGTCTCTCCAGCTCAACCACACCTGTCCTGAAGTGCCCCAAACAGGGCAGAGACCAGCCTCGGCAGCGCTGCACGGAACGGAGGGCCCACCGGGTGTTTTTAGGATATTGCAGTGTGTGTACATCCCAGAAAGCCTTTTTTCCTGTAGCCGTTTAACCTCTTTGCAGCTTTTTTTTTACACTACCAGCACTGTTAGGTCAAATAAAATGGTTTTAATAAAACCTCTACTGGAGACGTTTAGGCCACCATAAACTCTGCGTGCTGTTACAGGTTATTTCACCTGCGGCAGCGGTCGAAGCCCCGATATTACCAGGAAACGTCCCAGCAGCGGCACAAGATTTATTGCCATCACGTTTGCCAGTGCAGATATTTGGGCAGGCCCTTTGCAGTGTGATCAAGTCCACAGCACCTCAGCCTAATGGCTTCTCCATTTACAAGACGAGAGCTGAAAATGAAGATAAACGTTAATGAACTGGCTGGATCAATACCTCATTAATCAGATGGGACAGCTTCTGTTGGAATTTGTTACTGTGACAGCATGTTATTGATTAACTACTAATAATGTAAAAGAACATCATCAAGATAGGCTATGTCTTGCTTGAGACCTTCTCCACTGCTTTTATTGGGAAGTGTAAAAACAGTGGTAAAGAGCAGCACCGGGACTGAATGTGCTCCATGAACATTTATGAGGGAATTAGGAAGTGTTTGTGTTCAGTAAGGCTGTCAAGCCAAATATAAAAGCTGAACTTCCAGCCCACCAAGGGATCCCTGCCGCTGTTTCTACCTACAGCCATATTATTTACAGATAATTATTCTCCTTTAGTGAAATTTCAGTAGTTTCCCATAGAATTTAAGTTACTGGAAGTGTAACGAGTAATTTTTAATTTAATCTTCGAGATCCAGTTTGGTCCAGCTGCACTGCTGGCTTTACAGCAGCTTTAAGTTCCCTCAGCATGCTGCTACTATTCTTTAAAGCCCCTGCATGCTCATCGCCAGCTTCAGGTCAACCTGGTCAACAGGTCATTTCAAATCTCTTCTAGATGGAAGGGCTGTTGTGCTCACCTGGTGTGCTCATAGAGATATTACCTACCTCTATGGATCTGGCCTCTGCTTATAGGCAAGCTTGGGGTCATCTTTGCAGGCAATCAAAATGAAATCACCCTTTCCCAATGTTTTAAAAGCCAGGCATCCTCCATGAAGATGATATCAGTATACAGGCCTTGTAATCCAGCATTCAAAGCTATCCAAGAGGAGCAGCTACTTTGGAAAGATTATGTAAGTCCTTTCTGTACATTATTTCTGTTCTACATGCTTTGGGCATTCAGAAAGTCTTACCAAGGCATTGCTGGCGGTGTCTGACATGGCATTCATTCATTGCATAAATCACCTATTTCACACCTCACATCTCAGACTTCTGTGCACTCTGACCAATGCCACTGCATTGAATTGGCTCAAATCCTGTTTTCAAGAGTTCGTCTGTAACCACAACAGAGAGGACTGCCTCCACATTCCCCTGTGAAAGCTGAAAACAAGTACAGGGCCGCATCACATCTGGTTCTTCCCCCAAGCCCTTTCCTGTACCCCACTGGAAGCATCTCGGGACACACAATGCTAAGTAAGCATACAAGCAACAAAAGTTGCAAAGAATATTCCAAATGTTTATTATGTATTAAAAATACCGCACATAAGCCATACATTTTATTTCACAGTAACCTAAACAACATTGTTCAAGAACTTGAGAAGTCAACAAAGAACAGTGCAGTTCCAACAGTGACAACAGTTACCTTAATGCCATGGGTCCCTCCTTCTTTGCCAGCAATTCTTTCCTGTTTACAGTGGGAACAACACTAGATATGGTTCAGTATCTTATTTACTGAGAACTCCTTTTCATCCGCGCTGTTCCCACAAGCACACCACTTCTGGGAGGTGCTATTTCTAGGAATTCCTCTTCTAATGCAGCCACGGATCTGGCTAGTGCAGGCTGAGGTGAGCATGATGCCCACAACCTAGTTCCAAGGTATCTGTGTGCAGACCCCTTTACTAAATCTTTGGCTAAAGTTCAAAAGTAAACTTGAAAAGGAGAGATTAGAAATCCTTTCAAAAAGGACAGAAAACCAAGAAAGCTCCATGAGAAAGTGGTTTTTAAATAAGCATCTGGAGAATTACGACACTTTTTCCTCACTCTCAACCAGCTCCTAGAAGGATCCTTTTCTACCAGTGCCCGAGGCAGACAACTAGTGACAACAACGGTGACAAGAATCAGGCACCAAGTCCTGAATATGTAACAAGAGTTCAGGTCACTGTCAGCTGTGTGAAAATTTGGAAATGTATACGTCTTAGAAGCAATTCTGCTGATTTCATGGTGATTTTCCCCCTTGTGTGTTTTGGAGTGTACTATTATCGTTAGCATGCTTGCTATACATGGGACACGAGAGGTGCGATTTTAGTCCTTCTCTTTCCTCATTCAAATTCATGATCATTTTTACAGCAAATTCGGTATCACAGAAAATTAGGCCTTTCCAGGAAAGACACAGCCTCGCCATGTAAACAGCCCAAAAATATGACAAAAATATTACTGCACCCTCTTTAAACTAATCCCATCTTTCAGATGTCCCTTATAAGCACTGATCTTCTGCAGCAGCAGCTGAAAATGCTGGGAAAGAAGCTATTGACCACAAAGAAGGAATCTCTCCAGCCACCTGGTGGAACACCTCTCTCTTAGGTCTTAGCCCCAGGCGATGCCACTTACCTCTAACTTTCCTTTCAGAGGGTTCACCGAGCCCCTTGTTAGCTCCTTGGTACAGATTAAGGACTCACAGAAATACACCACAGCTCAGCTGACACCTGGTAAACTGACCACATGGCTGGGTCTCAAACTGCAGAAACAGATGGGTTGCTTCAAATCTGGTCCACACTTAAGTTTACCGGTCTAAACAGTTTAAGATAGGTGTGCAGTTTTGTTCATTTGTTTCTTAAACCAAAACATACCCGTAAAATTCTCAGTGTGTACAGCAGTATGCTTTTCGTACCAGAACAGCTGTAGCCCTTCTGTGTGGGATATCTAGTGTCATAATGTAGAACACCTTCATGCCATTAAGTATGTGCCCATGCTAACGAGGCTGTAGCGCCTTAGTTACATCACTACGGTTACAGCGGTACAACTTTATAGAGAAGATGAGCCCTTAGAAACTCAACCTCAATGAAACTCATGTTTTCTTAAAACAAAACTTAAAAAAAAAAAAACCAAACAAAAATACCCCACTACACAAAAGAGAAATAAAGGAAATAAGCAGAACTGTCTCTATTATTAAAGTATTCTTGTTCTTTTTGGAGGTATCAGATTGCTTTTAAAAAGAGTATAAAACTGGGCATACAAAAGCTATTCCCCTTAATCCATTATTTGCACGAGGAGCATTGCTGCCTAAACTTTTTCATGTATTTTTTCTACTTTCACAAACAACCTTTCCAGATCATTCCTCAGGTCATCTATTGAGCTCTTCACAGACTCCAAGTTGTTCTCATTAGTTTCAATTTTCACCGAGTAGGAGACTAAACTATCCACTGCAGTTCTTATCATTTTCAAATCAGAATCAACTTGGCTGACAGAAGATCTCAGTTCATCTACAGAGCCTTCCAGAGAAGAAATTTTTTCGATATGAGAATGTGCTTGATCCGTCTGAAGATTTCCTTGATCCAACAAAATACTAATTTGCTTCTGGACATCCTGAAGAGCACCTGAGGATGGCAGGTCACTGATGCTTCTTCTCAAGTTCTCCACGTCATTGTACAGTGAGGTCTGTGATTCACCAAGATTTTTCAGAACATCTGTGACTGAAGTTAAGTCCATATCTGAGAATCCCTGAAGAGCAGTAATGCTTTGTTCCAGGGTACTGAGCTTATTCTCGTATTCTGCCTCCTTAGAAAGGAAAGATTGCAACTTGTCACTGTTTTGAGCAGCAACGGAAGTTAGAGACTCCAATCTGTCTTCTATGTGTCTCAATCGAGACTCCAGTCCTTCACTGTTCTTCCCAAAAGTTTCTAATGCTTTTCTGAAGAGCTCATTTTCTTCCCATTTGCTGAGGTCGGCTTTAACTTTCAGTAAATCTTCATCGAGTCTTTTAATGTCACCAGGGAGCTGCATAATAGAATCCTCAGCTCTCAGAACCTTTTCTTGTAAAGCTTTTAATGAAAGGTGCTCAGTGTCCGCGGCCTCTTTGAATTTCTCATGTTCTTTTTTGAGGTTGACTAGCTCTTTCACTTCAGTATACACATCAGACTCCATGGAGTTTATTGTACTCTTCAAGGTCTCTATGTCCTTTTCTTTGGTTTTCATGGATGCTTGCATCTCCTCAAAAGCATCTTTTAGCACCTTAATTTCATGTTTATACACATCTGCTTCTTCTAGTGAATCAACCTTTGCTTTCATATGGTTGATTTCATCTTGGCTCCTCTGCTGGACTTCAGTGAATACAGCAATGTTATCATTTATAGATTTGGTGAGCTCTGTTAGTCTCTCTTCCACTGTGTTTTCCAGAGATGTGAAGTCTCGTTCCCTTGCATCCTTCACCATGTGGATGCCGTCAGACAAGTCTTTCAAAATTTCATTTTGCAGTTTCTGAAGCACTTCACTGATCCGGTTTATTTCACTCTCCCCTTGTTTAATAGCCTTCTCAGTAACCTCCTGCTTCTGCCGAGCAATTTTTATCATGGATTCAAATTCTCCACATGTGGCTTGAAGGGAACGCATCTAAAACAGAAATCCACATGGTTAATATTCATAGAATCATAGAATGGTTTGGGTTGGAAGAGACCTTCAAAGGCCATCTAGTCCAACCCCCCTGCAAGAAGCACGGACATCTTCGACTAGATCAGGTTGCTCAGAGCCCCATCCAATATATATACTTGTGTCTGTCCCACTTTACTGCGTCATCCACAGATGATGGGCTGTGGTAGAGACAGTGGAGCACCAGGACCGAAAAAAAAAAAAAAAAGAAAAGGAAAAAAAAAAAAAAAGCACCAGGACCGAAAAAAAATATTTAAATGTCGTCCTTACCTACATCTTTACCCTTTGTGTCTAAGACCCTTACGGCTCTTGTTGCCACATTAAACTATAACCTTGCACTCCTTCATGCTCCCTACGGGAGGTAACCCTATGGCATACAGATACAGGAGGCACAAAAAGCCCAGCATCCAGAGCCTTACAGCTCTATAGATACAAACATCTGCTGAGGATCCTTGGCTTCACTGACCTGCCACAGATGATCCAGGAAATCCACAGCAGTGAAAATCAAACTCTAGTCTCCAGAGTTGCATCCAGACCCTCGGCCATCCCTCCCCTATATGATTCCTGGTTCTACAGGCCACAGGTGGGTAAAGGAAGAAAGGGAGCAGAAAAAAAAAAAAATAAAAGAACACCTTGCACCAGCTTCTGAATACAAAAAAGCTGGGATTAGACTCTGGGAGGCAACCAGACCCTAGGCCAATTCCTGAACATGAAAGAAGTTTCCAAGTAGACAAGAAAGAGTAACAGGAAACATCAGGGGGAAAGGGGAGCTGGGAATGGCTGGGGAATGGAAGTTGTAATCATGGCACTTTGCTGCTCCTAGACATCAATGGAGACACAGAGTTTTCTTGTTAACTATTTTTTTAAGGTAAAAAAACACAGAAAGGCTTTAATGTTCTAAATACTTAGCACCTCGTTATGCACATACATGCATACACCCACATGTGAACAGGGGCACATGTATGTACACAGGCGGAGAACAAAGCCATAGCGGCTGCCAGGGGGACTGACTTGCGTCTGTCTCAGGTTAATACGCATAGAAAGTTGTTACCACTGGATCAGGTATGCTATTAAGCTTCCCAACTACAAAAACGATCTTTACAGCTGGTTTTAGTAGCAGCAAGAGGGAAAAGGTCAAGAGGTGAGAGGCTGCCACATTCATTTACTCTCACATTTAAGAGGACAATCCAGGCACACCAAAGGGGAAGCACGCGTTAAACTTAATTTTGGGGTCAAGCTGAGTATCAGTCTCAAGACTGTGGAGAAATCTTTCTGTGCGTGTGCGGGTTGTATTTTTTAAAACTTTGTGAAGCGATGTAAGATCTCCCACTGGCTGCAACAGGAACCCATCACGTAAAAAATACCTCGAGGCTTTGGCAGGATGGCAAGTGCTGAGTAACGCATGTTGCCTTGCCTCATGCTGCTCCCTGTGTCCAAGCGGTGTATTAATCAGTCATGCCACATGGGCTGCCATGTTTACTGATTAGATACACAGCTGGAGGGGTGGTTTTATTTTATAAATAGAAGGAAGTATATTTCGTATGTTCTTAGAAAGACATATACAGAACTTCTATTTTTTTTCTTTTTTAACTGAAGGATGCTCCAGCAGTTCCCATTCGGCCTCTGAACATAAAAATTAATCTCAAAAAACCTATCAGACTTACTTCTTAGAAATGAAGTTACTCACATGTATTTTCACAAGACTAAATCGCTGGCCAAATCCTCCTTGGTTTTCATAGAAGTCTACATTGTGTAAGGATTGTAGAGTCTGGCCATGAGACTTGCCCTTTGTCCAACAGATCCCCACAGTTTGAAGAATACCCACAAAGATTACTTCTTTTTTCCCCCTCTTGTGTAAAAAGGTTTCTGTTAATTTTACATTCCCTATACTTGTATTCTCTAGTGCTCACATATGAAACTAGAAATGACGTGGGGGTGGAGGAGGGCAGGTAGCACTGCCGTACATATTGCAGCAGGTCACCAGCCGTTAACACTGACTTACCAACCTCACTTTCATTACGCCTTAGCTGTCATTCATTCTGGTTTTTTCCACACAGAGAACTTTTTCTTTATCAAAATAAACAAACTTCAGAAATCTAGGAGGGCACAGGAAAGTTCTCCTCCTCCTTTTATGACAGAGTTTATTTTCTTTGACACATTCCAACCAAATCACCACACTCATATTTGCAATTAATCACCTTCACATGTCAGTCTAAGAAAAGCCATTAGAAATGGCCAGGGGAACTCTCCAGAGGGACAGAAGGCCTCCATTGCTATAGGTTTGACAGAGATGGATCCCACCCCTCCACAGTCCTGTCCTTCCACTGCATTTGGGCAATGCTCACGGTGTAGCTTGAAGCTATTCTCCTATACTTCCAGATGGGCCAGCCACTTGAAGATCAGAGAGCTCTTACATAACAAAATGGACTGGGGCCTTCACATTAGACCAGCTTCCAATCTGTTCTGTCCTAACCAAGGCCCACAGGGCCCAAAGCAAACCCCTTACAGGAGAGGGGTAAAACTCACAACTTCATATTCACTACACGGCTGGTTTGCATGTGCACCTGCGTGTGAGTTTGCCTGTTTGGTGTTTGTGGCTGCTAAGGTTTGAAACTATAGTCTTTGAAAGGTTTAACATCAGAAATAGCACATAACAATACTATTTATAGCTAACAACTATGTCTTCCCTAACCGGTCACACTATCTTGTGTTCACACATCAACGACCTTGGCCTCTCTGAGAATTGTGCTATATCAAAGACTAAACTCCCACATATTTCCTTTCTTCTCCTACTGCTGATGTATGAAGCAGATGAGTTTATGTAATGCCTACTCCCGACCGGAGCAGGAAAAGACTGAAGGGGAAAGCCAGTTCCACACAGCAGCCCACGCCGACGGCACTCTAAAAGTACAACACAGGACCCTAAGCTTTTGTAAAGCAATGAAATACAGCCTGGTCCCTCCCTCAAGTTCATTCTTCTGTAAAGACACCACCAAACCACAGGAAGCAAAGCTTTCAAGGGTTACGCTGAAACTCTGCGTGATCTCTTGCCCCGATTTTGATTCTTGCATTACTGTATCTATGTCTTAACATCAACCACCGGTTATATAAAGGCAAATAGTTTCAGTTCACTTCAAAACAAACTATTTAAAAACTTATGTTATATACCTCTCTCCTAGAATATGTAACAAACCCAGGATTTTCTGCAACAATACAGAGATGGAGGCAGGAAATTGTACCCCTCCCTGTGCTTGGAAGGTCTCATATATTGCACATACATCTGGATTCTACACTCATGTATTGTAACCTTACGTCCTGAATGTCCTGCCATTGCAATGTCTTCCTTCATACAAAGAATCTGTAAAAATGCCTTAAAAACTAGGAAAAAATTACCCTTGCTAGTTCAAATCAGAGCCCAGGCATCAGCGAGTAAAAAATCCAGGATTTAAAATTACCCTCAGAAATGACACTGTAGCCCCGCATTTTACAAGTCATTCTCCCTCTCATACAAGTTTTCCTTTTCCTCCTTCTTCTAAGGGAGAGGAAACACCAAGACTGACCCTACAAACTCCACGCGTGCAGGCCGCCATGCTTCCGGGAGAACCACAGAACGGATGGAGGATCTCTGCCAGTACCCGTCCCACCGCCCTGTCCCCCCGCCCACCAGCCTGGGCCCAAGCTCACAGGGAACACGGGGAATCTGTACAGCTCACCGTGCAGAAAGCAGTCAAGCCGAGACAAGAATTTCCTTTTCTTTGATCTCAGTCATAACTTTACATACTGCTTTCTAACCCATTTACCTGCTCCCTAGACAGGAGCTTGATGATATGTTGATGATATGCCTTCACAGACACCATTTTTTACACATTTTAGGCACCCTAAGGCATATCCAGATGGACAGTGGCACTTGTGAAACTCTAGCTCAGGGGCTAATAAGGCCTGAGTGAAAAAAAAAAAAAAAAAAAAGAGAGAAATTAGCATTTCTTTCACCTCGCTTGAGCCACACCATTTGCCAACAACTTCATAGCTCTTCCACAGTCCTGGACTGCCACGGACACGGCAAGTCTCGCTGCCTCGGCCAGCAGCAGGAATGTGGAAGGTGGGGTAGGGCAGGAGTAGCATTTCTGGAATGGCCTCTGCTGTTTGGCGAAGCTGGCACAGGTTTTGTTTTCTGGAGCGCGCAGGGACGTCGAGGCAGGATCCTGCCACGTCCAACCGCGCCACCCCACCATCTCCCTTGGCACGCACGCGTGGGCCGGCTTGACGTGGTGACGAAGAGCAGCCCACAGGCCACGCTCGGTTTTCACTGACTTGCGAGAGGCGAAGATATAAAAATTACCGCCAGCAGGCTCTCCGAACTGCAGGTCTGCGCTGCTGCCAAGGCGTAAGCGTGCTGACTGCGTTACATAAAATGGCTTCGGGCCCAAGCCCTGGAGGAGCAAGGCGGGCAAGGAGCCGGCTGCGGACCGTCCCGCCCCGCTCTGCGCTGCCTGCCAGGGATTTCTCACTTTACCGAGGCCACGTTTGCAGGCGCTGGGATAAACCTCGGCCCCGGCTCGGGTTTGTCCCTCGAGTGCCATGAAAGCATCTTTGCGGGAGGAGCACGGGGGGAGGGAGGCGGGGCGGAGAACGGGACACGTTTGCTTTCCCGCAAGCTGGGCTACCCGAGCTCTGCGCGGCTACTGATTGAAGGAGTCAACCCCCCCCGACCCCCCACCCCCGGCCCCGCCGAGCGATGCCGAGCGCCCCGACGTTCCCGCCCGCCCCCCCTCCGACGGTGCCCGGCGCCGCGCTACCTTCTGCACGGCGGCGTCCAGGGTGGCGGCCAGCTCCTGCCGCTGCCGGCTGGAGGCCTCCCTCTCCCGGGCGTTCAGCCCGACCTCCTCCCGCAGCTGCCGCACGTACCAGCCGGCGGGCAGCGCGGCGCCCAGCACCACCGCGGCCCCCAGCAGCAGGGCCCAGCTGCGGCGGGGGCCTGCGCCGGAGCGAGCCCCTCCGCCCCCCGCGGAGGCCCTGCCGCCCCGGCCGTGAGCCGCCGCCGCCGGCTTCTTCGCCGCCGTCGCCGCTGCCGCCTCCTCAGCGCCGCCGGGCTGTGCGCCCCGCTCGTTGGCGGCGGCGGTGGCGGGCGGGCTGCCCCCCTTAGGGCCCCGGTGCTTGGCGGCCGACATGGCGGGACGCCGCCGCCGTCGTGCGTGGAGCGGGAGCAGCAGGAGAGAGAGAGGGATGGAGAAAGGGAGGGAGGAAGGGCGGGGGCGCCGGCCCGGGCAGCGCCGCGCTCCGCTCCCCGCCCCGCCCCGGCCCCCGCCCCGGGGAGCCGCCACGCACACGGGGCCGTACGGACCCGGTCCCCGCCGGGGGCAGTCGCCACGCACACGGGGACAGACCTGGCCCGAGGACCCGGAGGGGCAGCCCCCGCCTCGGCCAGGCCTGCCCGCGGGACTCGGCCCCGGGGGTCTGGGAGTGGGGTGCGCCGGGCCGTCCCCACTCGCAGCCCCCCGGTTTCCCCAGGCCCAGCTCTGTTTGCTTGACTGTGATTTTGGCTGATGGGAACGCAGCAAGGTGCGGAGAAAAAGTTGTTTTCTCCATAAGCAACCCACCTCCTCCGTTTCTAGCGCCTCTGGAGCAGAGGCCGGCCATCATGCTGGTCCCTGGGGCACACTGTAACTGCCTTCACTGGCAGGAGGGCTTCTGGCCCCACGCAAACTCCCATGGCCTTCGTGGACTCCTTTGACCACACTCTGTAGAGGCTGGGAGCTCAGCAGCGAAATTCCCAGGGGAGCCTTTGCACTCCCAGGATGCTCCTTTGCCTCACCACGTTGGCATGAGTCCAGTGCATCCATCTTCCCAACCGAGCACGTCCCGGAACAGGAGAGGAAAAGCTGAGCAGGCTTGCCCCTGCTCTGCTGCCTCCAGCTAGGGCCTGCCAGGCTGCACAGCACCCACCGATCGTCTGCATGCTCCCAATTTTTCTCGTGCTAGTAAGGAAGCAGACTAGAGGGAGGTGGGAGCTGGGAGATTTGGATGTGCTGGCAAGAAGAGGTGAGTGGGGAAGGAGAGAGCAAGGCACAGCCAAGGGATAAGGTGTTGGTGGAGGAAATCGTCTGCTGTGCATTGAATTACTTAGCGGTCATATCAGGGGCAAAAAGAAATGCACCTGATCATATAATAGAAGATCCTTATGCAAGGGAACTGGGTGGGCTTGACGCTGCAATTTTAGGGCACTGGTAATAGAAGGCTGGGGGGTGGGTACTCTTCTGCACGGTGGGACGGGGAGAAGAACATGCTCTGCACCTGTGTTTGGGTGGAAGGGAGGTATCATATGGGAATGACTTTAAAACTTCTTTTGAAAATCCCTCAAATTTTCTAGCATCACAAAGAGCTGCTTAAACCGTTTTCAGGAATCGAGTAGTTGTATCGTGAATTGTTATTGTACACTTGCTTGATTGTGGAAACTTGAAAAAATACAACATAAGTTCCCTTCTACTGTCTGCTTACTGCTTTGGGCCAGACTATAAGATAGATGATAGCGCATAAAAACTTAAATGTTTCAAAAACACACCTTGAATTCATCAGTATTGTATTTCTTTTTACATCCATTACCCCAAACTGAACAGGTTAAAGTAGTGACTGTTGTCTGACAGACATCTAACTGCTCTGCCAGGCCACTAAAGAATTTTATGATGTTTTGGGTCTAGACTCTTAATCACAGATGGCTTACAGGGAACATTTTTTTGTAACCTTTTATGTAAAGCAGTCCACACATACACAGTGCAAGGCCAAGGTGCGTCACTGCATCTGATTTTTTGTAACTATGGATTACAATTCTGGAAGTGAATCCAAATTTTTACAAGAAAGGACAGGGGCATATTTTCTTTTAACCTCAGTAGGTACACTGCAGGCAACAGCAATACAGACTTTTTCATACACTAGCTGATGGATTACATTGCACTTCTATGTGCTTGGCCTTCAGTTCTTGAGCCCCTTGTGCCTTCTTCAGTTCTTGAGTCCCCTGTGCTGATGTCCTGTTCACTGCTCCCTTTGAAATTGGAAGCAAGACTTATTCTTCTGTCTGGAAACTGTTTCATGAATGGCATGGAGATTCAAAGCAAGATGCATATTGGAAGTTGCTATTTCAGAGTTAGTAGAAGAAAGCTTGCGATCAGGCAGAGGCTGCATGTTGCTGGCAGCTTCCATGAGGCACGTGGTACCCAGGATTCAGGGCGTAGGACATTGTTATAATGAAATAATGAAATAGAGGGGGGTAGATTTAGATTAGAAATTAGGAAAAAATTTTTTACGATGAGAGTTATAGAACACTGGACCAGGTTGCCCAGAAAGGAGGTGGAGGCTCCATCCCTGGAAACGTTCAAGGCCAGGCTGGATGAGGCTCTGAGCAACCTGATCTAGTCAGGGATGTCCCTGCTCCTTGCAGGGGGGTTGGACTAGATGACCTTTGAACGTCCCTTCCAACCCTAACCATTCTATGATTCTATGATTCTAAGTGTCCAATGTGACAGGGTTTGTACTGGAGAATCCTGAAATAAAAACATGCTAAAAAATCTTCTCCACTGCTTCATCCCCACACTTACCCATGTTTCTGACAGAGAAGAGAAGAGAAGAGAAGACAAGACAAGACAAGACAAGAGAAGACAAGGGTTGAGTTCCAGTTGGAAGAGACCTATACTGATCATCTAGTCCAACTGCCTGACCCATGAGGCTACTCAGTTTCTAACACCTCCTCCCCCTATCCGACAGACACACCAAGTAGCTAGAGTATCAGGATGGAGTCTCAGATATTTTTAAAAACTGCCTTTCATTTTATCACAGGACAATTGATGAACAAAGTAAGCTTGATCCCATTTTGGCCCTTTCTTTCACAACTGTTAAGACCAGAGAGCTAACATGGTAGACTTCTATTACTGCCTCTGTCTCGTGTTCTCCCAGGGGGTTCACAACTAGGATCATGCAGAGCAATAATGGATTTAGACCTGGGCTAAAAGCAAACAAGTGCCAGACAACCAGTAGTAATGGTGGTAGTTTCAAAATGATTTGTTGTTTGATTTTTTAAGAACAATGCCATGAAAAGTTATTGGCCATTGGTTTCTCCCTCAGACGTGTTACTCTTCTGTATTTTAATGTGTATCTTTCTATCTAAAGCTAACTAAATCTTCTACAAAGTCTGTATTAATGTTTGTATCTGTTAATATTTGCCCGCATTAAAGATCTGTGTGGGATGAAAGAAAATTCTGTTCAAGACACAGAGTCGATGAATGAAAATAATGCTTTAAAGCTCTACTGGGGCTTCTGGGCAAAGATCTTACACATGCAGCTTCAGTGTCTCTAAGACATAAACAAATGTTAGTAGCAACAAGCGCTTTCCAGTTCCACACCTAGGCTGCTGAACTGCTAGTGCAAATTAGATTTATTTCCTTCTTATGCATTTATGTTAAACTGAAATGCATTGCTTGCCAAGAGTCATTCCACGAGTGGAAGTTCATTACATTAATCTGAAAGCCATAACTCCTTGAAAGATAAAAGCTTGAGGTGCTAATGTAGCTTTTTCTCTATTTGATTACAGCAACAAATCAAATAAAGTTTTGTCTTGTCTTACGATCCGACTTTGGATGAGAGGAAGGCCCTCTTGCATTCTAGCCGACCTCAGATAAGTCTGGGAGGCTAAGGGTGGCTGGACCAACCTCTCACTGCAGGTTCCATCACCTGAAACGAGATCAAGACACAAACGAGGTTAAACACCATGCAGCCAAACCTAGTTTTATTATCAAAAGGTGGCCCTGCTCTTCACACAATTGTTACATAAATCACAAACCAGGCATCTCTGCAGCCTTGCAGTCGTCCTTATCTTGTCTAGCAGCCGGAGGAATCCCCGCTTAGATAAACAATTCCAAACTGGGGGTCTCTGTGGTCCTTATCGTATCTAGCAGTTGGAGGGGTTTCTCGCTTGGCTAAGCAATCCTTTGAGACAAAAACTCTACAGTTCAGTCTCTCACAGTCTTGGAAGACATTTTCTTTTCTTGGTCTTTCCTTTGATTCCCAGTACATTCTTTTTTTTTTTTCCCCCAATAAATTTTAGGTTGAGTATTCTTCAGAGACAGTGAATCTTAAACCTAGGCATGATCACAGCCCCTGATGTCAGCCTGGCAAATCCAGTTTCATTCAATAGTTCTGCCAAGGTTTAGGATGAACTGAACTGTTTGGTCCGTACGTGGTGTTCTCGTCAGTAACTACTAGCATGGACGATGGAAGTAGAACTTACAGGTGATTGTTTCAGGCAATTTGTCGGCTCAATTCTGTAAAATGCAAAGACCTGAAGCCAAAAGTCACTAGCTGGAGAGGGTGCTGGAGTGACTGCAGGTTATGGACACGACAGCAGAACCTGGTTACCTGATTGCCCTGACCCTAACAAATAGCGGAGAACTTGCACAGGGTCAGGAGGTTGTCTCAATACATCCCAGAGGTGGCTGGAGCTGATACAAGGGAAACCCTCAGAATACTCTGTCCTCCTCAATACTATGGGAGTAGAAATCTTTAGCAGTAAATAAAGCACCCTGGGAAGGTTAGAATAGCAGTTTCTGTAGTGAACATTTACCCACAGCCTTAGCTGTCTCGTACTTTATGATATGGAAGATCTCAGATTTCTATTTAGGGGGACCTAGAAAGGCCAGGATTTGTAGCAGTATCCCAAGATCCAGGATTTTAGCTCTGAAGCTGTTTATTTCAGAGAGTTTACCACAAGAACTGAGCCACATGGATGTTACTAGAAAGAACAATCAAGAGGATCTTCAATGTTAAGCATCAAGGGATGTAAATCTGTTTCAGGTAGTAAGGCAGCTTTTCTCCTCCTCCAGCTTGGCAGTGACAAGGAAAATGTTAGTGATGTACTAGCTCAGACTTTTTCTCACCAAGGAACCAAACGGTGGGTTCTAAGAGTACTATTCTACATACAGCTTTTCATTGTATTTTGACACAGTGGGTCAAACTCTTTATTTCATATGTTCAGAAATGTAGACCACTAGTGGACCTACATATGTAGACCACTAGTGCTGAGGGGAGCATGCATTAGGAATTTGCTGAGGTGATAAAGTGGCTAGACACCGCAGACTGGTGCAGTTGAGGAGTTTACTGACGTACCATTTTCTCTCAGAAGTTTCAATATTCTGTTTTGCCTCTGTGTGAATTTGAAGCTGAATACTTCAGTGGGGAGAAGTAGCAATCCTGTTTGCCTCTCACAAGACTTATTTCTCCCTGGAATACAGGAAACTCCACAGAAGAGCAAGCTGAGAAAGCATCCTTACACCTGCTTTGTAGACTTTTTGTCTTACACTTGAGCCTATTATCAAATCTGAGCCTGATGGTCTCAGTCAACCAAGAGTCTTAACATCCATCTGTTAATGCTAAAGCCAGTCTGCCTGTCTCAGTTAGTAGGATTAGGGCAAAACATCTTGGGACTTCAAGTTATGTTCTCAATTTAGTTGTCATGGGCCCTGGTGTAAACAGTAACATGCCTTGCCCTTTCCCTCTCCTCCCACTCTAACCATCTAAGCCATATACTGGGACATTTCTGACCTGTGGAGCCAAATGCAGCTCTATGTCTTAGCCACTCAGTGGCTGCATTGCTGTTTGCTGGAGAAAGCAGTGCATTAATTGTAGGCTTTGCCAGTTTTACTGGTAACAATAAGGAAAAGTTATGGACTAACTTGCTGCAAAGGCTGAGCACAAACTAGTCCTTCATTTAAATTAACAGTGCTTCTGTAGTGAAAGGCCAAGAAGTAAGGCCAACTTGAGACGGTAGTCAACATTCCAGATTGGTATCTTGTCGTGGTTTAACCCCAGCTGGCAACTAAGCACCATGCAGACGCTCACTCACACCCTGCAGTAGGATGGGCAGAGATTGAGAAGGGTAAAAGTGAGAAAACTCGTGGGTTGAGATAAAGACAGTTTAATAATTTAAATAAAATAAAATAATAATAAGAAATTATTATTAAAAGAAAAACAACAAAGAAAGAGAAATAAAACGCAAGAAAGTGATGCAAATGAAAACAATTGCTCACTACAACTGACCAATGCCCAGCCAGTCCCCAAGCTGTGCTCCCCCGCCAACCTCCCCCCTAGTTGTATTGGTGATCATGATGTCCCATGGCATGGAATATCCCTTTGGTCAGTTGGGGTCAGCTGTCCCAGCTGCGTCCCCTCACAGCCTTCTGTGCACCCCCAGCCTATTCGCTGGTGGGGTGGTGTGAGAAGCAGAAAAGGCCTTGACTCTGTGTGAGCACTGCTCAGCAGTAATTAATACATCTCTAAATTACCAACACTGTTTCCACCATAAATCCAAAACATAGCCCCGTACTAGCTACTACAAAGAAAATTAACTCTATCCCAGCCAAAACCAGTACATATCTGCATGACCTACATACGACACAAGGACATTGATCTTAATTGAGCAGAACAAATTTAAAGGCTGTACAATTATTTTCCTGGCTGACATTGCAGAAGATACAGAAAACAAGAAATGAGTGTTGTTTCCCTGTGGAGAAAATTTACTTCAAGATTTATATAACGGTCTATAGCTTAAATGCCTCTGAATCAGGAAGGAAATGAAACCAAAAAGGAGGTTAAGTGCTGAGTACTGCAGTGTCTACCTTATTCTTGCCCTTTGGACTGGAACCTTGAAGCATGTCTTTGGTGCCTCAGCTATATATACAGATGCACATCTCAGACAGACAGATGGAGCAAGCTAGGTACTTAGGAATGGGCTCCAAAACAGCTGGTGTGCTGTGGGAGAACAGCACTGCTATAGCTGAAAAAAAAATTGTTTTAAAGCCACTTCTTTCTGCAATTCAATCTGTTACTCCGTGATGTAGGGTGATACCCCTGAGATACTTTTTTCTTTACAGTCGATCTTTCATATAAATATTTAGAAGCTCAATTCTGTGGTGAGGCTGGGACATCCCTTTCCTTTCCCGCGCAAGCCAGGCCACTGAGCACTACAAGTTTCCACAATTGCTGGTCCACACAGACAGCGCACAAAATGGACCCTGACTCACTGGCCCCGGTGTTTGCTGCAAGTACTCTTTGTGCAGTTTTAGATGATACAGCTGGTTAATTAATAAAAGGCATCAGCAGCCATCACAGCAAAGACCAGAACTCAGGATTCCCCCATCTTTCAGATGGCATCTAAGCCAAAATGGATGTGAAAAACAATAATAAATAATGTCCTTGGAAGTGAAAGAAGGCAGTCCGTCTGTATGCCATCACAGACAGTCTTCTCCAAAGCTTTTCTGAGCTTCTCTCAGATTGTCGTTGCCATGTGACGCGCACAAACCGGGGCAAAGTAGTGCAAACGCAGTTATTTAAAACACCGTCTTCTTTATGGAAGCGATTGGATTAGGCTGTTGGACTTAATCCCATTTCATGTCTCTGAAGGCTGGGCTGAGAGCGGCAGGGCTGACAGGTGCTCTGCGTTGCTGGGAGCAAGCGCTCCCACTCGAGTAGGGCACTTACATAGTGAAACGCCATTCCCAGCTTCGAGCCGTTGCTTTTATAGCAGAGGCTGTATGAAATAGGACCTACGCTGGGCTTTGGTCTGTGCGAATGCAATATAGTTCACGATGCATGCTGAAGATGATACAGTTATTTGCAAAAGGGGTGCTCAGTGCCTTCACGATGAGGAAAACTTGGTTTCGTTACCCCCTGCCCCAGAGGTTGCTGCCAGGGTTTTGCCCTCGGTGCTTCCTGGCGGGTGAGACGATGGTGGCACGTCGCTCCTGTGACGGGAAGCAATGATGACCTTGACGGGTGCTGCTGGCCCAGCGGGGACACGAAGCTGCTGTGTGGACAAAGTCAATACAGCAATCAGCAAAGCATTTGTAATTATTACAAATTAGTAGTGCTAACTATTACAATTGATAGTGCTGAACTGCTTCACGCTGCATGCCTCAGTGGGTGCTCAGCAAGCCTCCTGCCGCCACAGGCGTGAGCAAGGCGGGTGACTAAACCTGGCACGGTCCTGAGTGGCTCCCCTGAGGCTAAGATGGTGGGGGGTGGGAGTGAGGGGCCAAGATGGCGGGGGGGGGGGCGGGGGGAAGAAGGCGCCTCACCCTCCCCCCTTCACGCCGGTGAGACTAAAGAAACCAGGGCAGGAAAGCTCGTGGGGGCACATTTAAAGCTTCCTTGGCAGCGCAATGAACAAAGACGGGCAAATACGCCCTGAGACGCTGCCTCTGCCCCTCACAATAAACACCACTTCTGCCGCCTCCCGCCTCCGCGGGGCCGGCGCGGCGCCCCATCCCCTCAGGCGGCTCACGGGGCGGGGCTAACGCGGAGGCCCCGCCCCCGCGGCGAGGAAGGGGCGGGGCCCGCCCGGATCGACGCGGCTCTTCCGTAAACACCACCTAGCCTTTACCCCGGCCTTCCCCCCCGGGCAGGGCCCATTCAGCGCGGGGGAGTCCGTGGAATCGTCTTCGCCTGTCAACTCGTATTTCTCCCCACTTGGCGCTCAGGCCCGGGCAAAGTGAGGAGACACGGACTGTTTCTCCCGGGATAGGCGCGAGTTGACCCAAGTCCCTCGGGCTAACTCGCCGTTGGCAGGCAGGAAAAGGTTGCAGGCTTCCCCCCTTCCCCCCCTGTCAGTGGCAGAGATGGACGCGCCCAAAGAAGCCACTAATAGTGCGGGGTGAGTCTATAAATCCGGGGGGGCTGTTTAAAGCCCCGCTTAGCGCTGTGGAGGAGGGCGAGCTGCTGCCGCCGCCGGGCCGCGGTGAGTGACCGGGGAGAGCAAGGGCAGGGTTGCGGTCGAGGCCTTGGGTGTGCGGGGCCACGTTCAGGCAAGGAGCTGCGGGGTGAGTCCGGGTCAGAGCTGGCCCGGGGGCTGCTGCCCTCCCGTGCGGTGGGGGGTGGCTGGGAGGCGGCGGGCTGGGTGCTCCCGCTGGGACGGGTGGGTTTCGCAGCCCCCGCTCTGGGTCTGTAGCGCCCTTTGCCCCCTGTCTCCGTCCCTTTAGTGCCCGCTATCCAGCGGGACCGCCCGTCCCGAGGGGCGCAGCCGCGGGGGCTCCCCCCAGACCCTGCAGCCCCGCTCCGGCACCCCGGTTCCTTCCCCCCTCTCCTTGGACGGGGAGAAGGAGGGGGGCAGCCGGGCTCCCCTTTCCCTGGGGCTGGCAGAGAAAGAGAGGGTTCCCCCTTCGCTTCTCCTCCTCCCTTCCTGCCAGCCCCGAGCCTGTCCTTGGAAACGCTGTTTGTTTTTGGTCGGCGAGTGCCAAGACTCCTGCCTCTGGTAATTGTTAAAAACATGGGGCCGGGGGAGGAGACAGGGCAGCCAAACAGATGGAGGAAGAGGAGGAGCCGCCGGCGGCGGTGCCCCTCCCCCCAGCTGATGAGGGGAGCCGTCCCCGGGCTCCCCTCAGCAGAGTTGTGACACCTCGACCCTGCTTTGAGTTGCCCAAATGTCCGAGGTGAGGGTAGCTCCCATGGCTGTCCCACCTCGGGGGACACGCACTCATCTCGCTCGTACTTAGGTATTTTTAAGCCTTCAGCCTGAGGAGCCGGTGTATAAAGGGAAGAGCTGCGGAGCTAGAAGGCTAAAGGAGAGAATGGTCAGCTCTAAGCTGTCAAAAATGAGGCGTGAGGAAATTCCACAACTCATAACAAAGGCTCTTTTCTGCTCCTGTGCCGTGACTGCTGCCAAAGGTGGGGTCCGTGACAGGGAAACCCGAGCCCGAGCAAAGAGTCAGCCGGTGCCAGCTTGAAGATAGCAGGGACGCAAGCCCAGTAGAATAAACAAAGTCAGACATTTATAGTGGTAAAGCTGCACAGAGTGCTTAAAAAGTGTACGTGGAGGGAGAGTCTTACTTGAACAAAGCAGGGCTGTGGAAAAATCTTTTCTTGGCGATGGTATCTGAAGAAAAAAAGAACAACGCAACCTTCCAAACTGTCTCCCCAGGTGCTTCATAAAATAACTTCTAAAGGAAGCCTTCAGGAAAAAAAAGGGTCTTTGTCTTCTCTAAAGCTAATGTGATCTTACAGCCTTGATCAGTTCTAAGGGAACGATCAGGTTGGGTGATGCAGTGACCACAGAGCAAGACGCCTTTAGGCATCTACAGTGTTGTATTCATTGCACCTTTACTAAAAAGAATAAACCAAAACTATCTAAATAGCAGTAGAAACCACAATAATTTAGCTCTTCCTTGTTAAATTAACTGGAAACTTGGGGTTTGTACATTTAGAAGATACTTTTTATCTTGATCTCCCATTTAGAGTTTATTCTTTAAAAACCCTGCAAGATAGTACTGATGGAAAGCAAGCAAAGTGTAATGAAACCCCCTGTGAAGGTATCCAGCCTAATATAGAAGTAAACATCAGTTGTTTTAATGCAGGAAGAGTAAAACAGGTTGTAACCACAGGCTGACCCTTTAATAGAATAGGTAGGTTATTAAGCTGTGTATTAAAACAACAGCCTAATATGTAATACCTAATTAAGAACTCAGAAATTCTAAGAGGATGGTATTGTCTAGTCAAGATGGTGAGGTACAAAGAGGTCTTGGAAGCCTAAAGGGCTTTCTGAAATACTTTTATTTGAGAATTATATTAATCTAAATTTAATACTACATACGAACTTGACCCTTAGTAGTTTATGAGAAGGCCTATACTGTCTACAAAAGCATAAGGAAAAGCAGCTCTTCCAGTGTGTGCTGTAAAGAAAGGACTAAGTAACTTGGTTGTCCACTGTTGTGGACTAATTAGAAAAGCCTTTTTTTGGTTTGTACTTCCCTTTGATATGCTCAATGAATGTACTTTTCTCTAAGCTTTTCAGCTGATGGGCAGCATATTTAAAAACTGTAGATGGCATATCCAGATTCTGCTTGTGTATTCATGTATGTTTACTTTGATGCGCTTGCTGCCTTGTTTATCTTTTAAACTTTGAATTTAGCAATGATATTCTGAATCTGCAGAATACACCCGTTCTGCTGTACCATTCCATTTGAGGCATTCTACTAGGAAATATATTTGCTGTGGCAAAGATCGCAGTGGGTTTTTTTTCGTGTGTTCTCTCCTGCTGTGTTGTTGAAACTTCTTATTTAAATTAAGTCTTCTAAAGTGCTCTACTGGCAACTCTGCTATCTGCGTGTGTGTTGTAGGAACAGGTATGGTCTCAGTACATCAAAATATGTCACGGGTCTCTTGGAAATGCAAGTATTTGTTGTAGAAAGATCCTTTGCTGGAACTAGTATGTAAAGGCTTAATGTAAATAGAATTTTAATTTCTAACTTAATGATTTAGTTGTCTTGGGAATCAAGACTGGAGTAGAAAATGGCAATGCTGACTTGCCTCCGTGGCTGGTTTAGTAGTTGCTGTCAGGAATGCCTTGCAAATCTGAATACTTGAATAATTAGAAATTTAAATATTTCTTGGAATTGTCATACAGTTAAGAGGAAGTGCTTGAAATGATGTATAAATTGTGTGAGAATTTGTTTTTTAATAGTAACTTAATTTCTTCCATGTTCTTAACACCTAGACCGAAGCAGTAGACACATCT
The DNA here is from genome assembly GCF_036417535.1 of Chlamydotis macqueenii. Classification (NCBI taxonomy): domain Eukaryota; kingdom Metazoa; phylum Chordata; class Aves; order Otidiformes; family Otididae; genus Chlamydotis; species Chlamydotis macqueenii. The sequence goes on along the minus strand of NC_141556.1, from coordinate 60,630,459 downwards.
TGAAATGCTCATACTAGGCCAGTGACTTATGAGACCTTTTCGGCCAGTACACTGCTAACAACATTAATCAAATCTTTCGATGGACCGCATGCAACATTAACCTTTTCGAGGTTAGTTATTGATATATAAATAAAGGAGTTTTATACATGATTAAAGCCTGGAAATACACTGTTCTGATGCTGATCCAGAAACAATAGTGGGAGAGTAATACATGCTTTGCAGTCTCTGTAGGGTTACTGTATTTAAGTGAGTGGTTCCACATCAAGAACCTGGAGCACGTTGTATGGTTAGGTTACTCGTCACAACTTGTTTTTAGTCAGTGCTAGCTTTGAGAGCTGGACCACAGATCTTAAAGAAGTAGTTTGTCTCTTGTGTAACATTAACTGGTGACTCATTTCTAATTGTAACTTAGACAAATACAGTTGTCAGCCTTTTGGTTTTCTAAGTTCTCTTGCAACTCTGTCTTGTTTAATCAATACTACTATAAATGTCTGCTTGTTTTTAGTTGCTTGTTAGAAATTATAAAATTGCTGTTCTAGTAAGAGTTAAGATGTTAAGGATTACAACTAATGCTGTAAATGTTGAACCGGTCTCTCTTACTGGCTTCTCCAGTAAGAAACTCTCAGCTATGTTCTTGCTTATGTGATTAATTCTTTACACAAAAAGCAGCATAAAACATTACATAAATAAGGCACTCAAATGCCTCCTCTTTCCTCTTGGGAAGAGGAGGAGGAGTAAACATCCACTTAACAAATGTTTGTCATCGCAATTAACAGGGGAGTACTCATCAGTCAATACCTCATCGAGTTATAAAGGCCTATTCAGGATAAGCTGGTACCCCAAAAATCTAAGCTGTAGGTAGGTGTAAGCCTAAAGACCTCTTCATTTTTACTCCTTTTGTCTGTTTCTTGACCCCTCAATACGCTGATTCACATAAGTACACACAAAGGATTATCCTTTTGCTGCCAAAAGTGGTCTTTTCCAAGTTCAGCAGTTGCAAAGTGTGGTATTTCCATGCCTGCTGAAGTGGATACAATTTAATTACAAATGAAGTCATATTACTTAAATGTGCTGACGGAAAGCATTGTGGGCTATGTCTCTTCGTAAAGTCTACTACAGAATGCTTTATGACCATAATCAGATGGACAGCTACTTTTGGTATCTGGGCCAAATTCCTTTGGTAGTAATTATGGCTGACTTCCAGTTTCTCATTTTAATATGATTATGAACATATTTTTCACTTCCTGTCATACAACTATTAATCATTTCTGTCGCACTATGCAGCTGTCCAAATTCTCTGCAGTTGCAGATTATCTGCCTGGGAGGCAGTTTCTTTATGTAGACAGAAGCACTATGAAGCATGACACTTCTCACTTGTCATGTATGCTGAATGTGATACTGGAGGCTCAGAGTTACTGTTTAACTTAAAACAGAAAACCCATCCACTCTTACTCCCAGGAGGAGTATTTTTTGGGTCTATGCCATTGTTGATCTGATTCTGAGCAAAGACCCACCTCAAGCAGCAGGCCAGTCTTCTAGCTACACCCTGTCAGAAATGTAGTATTCTGAATTATTTGCCTGTTCTCCCCCAGGAACTTCTGTGTTTTCTTCAGAGTTGTTACACTCAGTGCAGTTCCTTTGTGGAAGGAAGCTAATTGCCAAACATCGCTGGTTGATGAAGTCAGGTGGGGGATGGTAACATCATGAGATGCCTTTGTGGATGTTGAGAACTTCCAAAATTCTGACAACAAGCAACTTCAGGGCTTACTGTGGGTAGTCTTTTATTTTTGAAATGTAGCCGATTTACATACTGTCTCTAACATAACCATTAAGCTATGAAACAGCAGAAGGTACAAAACTTTATTGCAGAACAGATGTAGTTACTTAATAACTGTATGATTCGACATATCAAGTCAGATCCTTTCTGCAACACCTTTTTAAGAAAGGCAACTACGCATTTACATTATAATGATCAGTATCTGACTTTTGAGAAACAAAAAAAAAGTACTGGTTTTATGGGAAGTGTATTTGTCTTTCCAGGTCTTGTTTACTGTAGCAGCTAAAGTGAATCAGAATGCCTCTCAATGATGATCAGAACAGTGATTCAGATTCTTCACGCCTCTCTGAGAGCACAGCTTCTTCTAGCGACTCTGAATATTCAAGACAGAGCTTTAACAGTGATTCTTCAAGCAAACCCAGTTCGCCAGCGTGTAAGCCTATTTCAACCTCACCTGCATTGTGCATAGACAGATAAGGCTAACTTCTCTTGTTTCTCTTTACTGTCGTGGGTAGAACCTGGGATTCTGAATCTGTGTTTAAGAGTATTAAGAGAAAGGCATGGCTTTCTCTCTGCTATGAAGCAGCGCATCACCTTGTGTGTGGAACACCACCAGCAGCTGTATCCGTGGGGGTCTCCCTGTGCACTCCTTCCCTTCAGAAAGTGTAAGAAAAGTGTGCCACCGTGGACATCCTAATTTTGAGCTAATCTGATGTTGACAGCAGGCTCCCACTCAACCAGATATGGCTTTGTGCAAAGGGTGGGTTTCTTCTGTTTGCTCCATACACTTAAATGTGTAACTTACAGATTTATAATATTCCGTAAAGTTACATTAAATTAATTGCAAATTCACTTTTTTCATAAACATTAGGATCAAACAGAAAACACACATTTGCACAAGGAAGGTATTTTGAGTAATGATAAATAAAACCTTGGTTAGGATGTGCTTCATGTTCACTTCTGTAAGCATTCTCAGACCACGCATACTTTTTAGTGTCTACGTAAGTGAAGTTTTACAATAAAACAAGCTTTTTAGTGGAGCTGCAGTTAGCAGCTGGCTCTTTGTCTTTCTTTATTACCAGTCTTCAAAGGCTTAATTCCAAATATGAAATTAAATTACATTATTTAGGAGTTTGGAAACTTTTGGAATTTACTCTTGCTTTCCAATGTAGAGTTTCTGTTATGTTGTTAATGCCTATTTGTAAAAAGGGAGTGTAACTTATGATGCATCTGGTGTGGAACAAAAGTGAGGGGTTCTCAAGTCAGTAACTTCAGAACCTTTTCTGTAAGCAATAAAATCACACAGTATAGCCATTATGTGCCCAGAATTATAGTGGACATCTGGTATCTGTTACTGTCCATGATTTTCGTCTGGTGAATTTTACAGAACAGTCAATAGGAAATCTGTGGAATGCAAGATCCTATTTTAAAGAAGAAAGAATATCTTAGTTAACATGCAGAAATATGAAATTGCTTCTCAAAGTGTTATGAGGCTTGTGTGGTATTACCCATGCACACACCCCTGATAAGCTGGGAGTTTCCTGGGGTAGTGTTTTAAGAAGATATAAAGACCTGGTAATCCTAGGTTGTTTCTTCTAGAGAACTAGAGTCCAATTACCAAGCAGAAAAATTTCTAAATTTTAATATTTTCAATTGTGCTTATCAACTACAGATATTTGGCTTGAATTTAGCTTGTTTGTTCCAGCAGCAAGCCCTCCCAAGATTATTACATTTGATGAACTGATGGCAGCTGCAAGAAATTTGACAGACTTGACTCTAGCTCATGAAATTGCTGTAAATGCAAATTTTTGCATAAAACATGAAGACTTCCCACAAAACAGGTAAGAGTCTGGATTTTGGGAAAAGAAGCACTGAGGTTGGGAAGAGAGGAGAAATCAATCAAGCAGCAAATTAAAACAAATCAAAACCACAAACCAAAACATCTTGGAAGGCTACGGATTTTTATCCTGCTCCTCTGGGAGTCACTGTCAAAGCTATCTTGCCCAGAACAAGTGTTGCATTTGGTAGGCAGAGTTGATATACTGTCTTGGAGCGTATTGCTCTGTCTTATATGTTATGTGGAAGAGAAAAGGCTAATGCAATATGAATTCCCATAGTGAAAATGAGTATTGGTCTGTTCTGTGCAGTTCCAAGCCCTGTGGAAAAGATGAAATGATGGCCTTCTGTGTAGTTGTATGTAGTAGGTCATTGGTGCTATAGTGGTAAGAACATAGAGCTCATCATGAACATAGCTCTAATATCAGCCCCAGAAGAGGTGCAAAAATACCTGGAGATCCAGAGGAGGTGAGAAGTAACTTCCCTAATGTAGGTAGCTAATGTTCTTGCTCACAAATGTGTCTAACATAATGACCCTGGCCTTTACTTTGAGAAAACTTACTGAAAACCTGTTTGCTTTTTTACATTGCACAAGTCCCTTAACTCATAATTGGCTATATGACAGAAAATAGTTTTTGAGGAAGCTTAGTATAGAATATACCAGGTTAGGACAACGAATACAAATTTGACAAGGAAAAAGAAACTGTAATACCTCTTTACCTACATCTGAATTGCCAGCACCACTTCATAAAATACAGGTGTTTTAGGGAAGACTTGTCAGTCTGGACCATGTTTTGGGAGCGGATGATTCACAGCCCAAGAAGGATAGAGTTGAAGGGGGAAATAGCTGGTGGGGTGTTGTGTGTTTCCCACAGTGATTAGCCTAATCTAAAACACTTTTACCAAGCATGAAAGCTAGTTGGGAGTCTTTCCTGTATCTAATTGACTTATTCCACAGCTTTGCAGGCACAGTGAAGCAAATTGTACACAAGGCGTTTTGGGATCATTTGGAATCAGAACTGAATGAAGATCCTCCAGAATATGAACATGCTATCAAGCTCTTTGAGGAAATTAAGGAGGTAACGTTCCTCCCTCCCCTGCCCCCAGTATTGTTCTGTCAGCTTAGGTCTGAGAGTCTCTTACTTCACTGAAGGGTCTGCTAACTCAGTCAAGCCAACATGTTCAAGTTTATTCTTTTAAGATGAAACCATGATTATTTGGAACTGCTATAGGTGTCTAGTTATAGTACACTTATATTAACCATGAATATGGCCTCACGTGCACAGTGCCATGTACACTCAGCTTTCATTGCAGGATGGTTAGTTGCAAGTCGGCTCTTTTCTCAGCGTCACATCTCTACTAGCCTCTTTCCAGCAACGTGCTCTGAGCTTAGGACATGAACAGGAGTATAAATGTGACTGCACCTGCCCAAATAGACTTTATTGTTTATGATCACTGCACAAGGGAGAATGCAAACCTTCAGTCCTGGCACAATACTAAGTATTTCAGAATTTTAACTTAGTAAATGTTTGTTTTGCAAGGCAACTTCCCAGGTTTTGAGAGTCTCATTGTTGATGTGCTTTCTGGTTCACCAGCTTTGAGCATTTTTGCAGAATTGTACTGTGATCCTTTTAACAGTCCTTTTTTTCCTGCTACCTTACATAATGTTCAGTCTTAAGGTGTCTTGTTATAGCTGATCAGCTAAATACACTTGACTTTAATATTAAAATCTTACTTCAGCATGTTTAATAAGTGGTTTGGTCTTTATTGATAAGCTTTTCCACTTTTTTTTTTTCTCCCCCAACTTTAGATTCTTCTTTCCTTCCTGACTCCTGGAGCAAACAGGATGCACCATCAAATTTGTGAAGTTCTAGATTCAGATCTTATAAGACAGCAGGCAGAACATAATGCTGTTGATATTCATGGGCTAGCTAACTACATCATCAACACTATGGGAAAGTTATGTGCTCCAGTAAGAGACAACGATATAAAACAGTTAAAGGCAACTGACAATATCGTAGAATTACTGAGGTTGGTATTTGGGTCGTTTTTTAGAGGAAAAACCTAGTATCTGAAAGATACTAGGAAGTGGAAGAGGGGGGTGAAGTCTTAAAAAGAAGTCTTAAATTGTGTCAGTTCACATAACACTTGTTTTTGAACTATAGGAAAACTTATTTTTATGCAGAAGCATTAAAGGGGAAGGAGCTATGGCACACTGTGACCAGAGTGTTATATGTATCTTACTTTTTAATGTCATATGGGTAGAATGCTTAGATCAAACACTACCAGCCACTGAACAACAAAAAAAAGCACTCTTGTAATAATCTGTATTTCAGAGACTGCTTTTTCAGTCTTGTTCATGCTTACAAAATTTAAGCAGCACATTTGTACTGTTTCTTTGTGAACTGTTTATTGCATGCTTCCTCTAGGAGGCCAAAACTTGGATTTAAAATCTCTCTAGTAAAGACCTTATTGCTTGAACTTGAGTAAAACACTTGCATAAAAGAGTAGAAATCAGGTTACTGCTCCTTAGGTACACTGAAATATTAAAAGATTATGGTAGTTGTTGTTCTAGTGTTTTATTCTAGCTTGGATCTTATACAGAGACCAAAGAAACTGAGTCAGAAGGATTGTTTCTCTTGGTGCAATTAGAGTGACAAAAAAGTTAAAATCTGTTCATTTGAGCTGAAATGTAGCTATTAATATAGTTCTTGAAAACCCTGATCTCTGTAACTTAGACCAAGCTTTATACACAATACTCCTTCAAGTGTCCTGGAGGATAGGTAACATATCTGTTACGCTGAAATACCAATGAAGGAATTTACTTGTCCCAGAATTGAAATTGAAGTGCTAATGTAGATGTATGTCACATGTGCTGGTTAAAATCAATAGACTATTGTAATTGTCAAATCTTAAACTCCTCCTTTCAGACAAATATTCCATGTTTTGGACCTGATGAAAGTGGATATGGCTAACTACACAATTCAAAGCCTTAGGCCATACCTTCAGCGTAATTTGGTGGACTATGAAAGAACGAAGTTCCAGGAAATTCTTGAAGAGACACCGAGTAGGTATCATTCTATATTTAATTAAACCTTTCCTTAAAAAGAGGACTACTTAAATACATGCTATAAAATCTATCAATCGCAGTTAAGTTGGAGGAAATCTTCAGTTCCTTGTCTGGATCTAACTAATGCAAAAATTCTTTGACAAGCAAGTTACCAATGAGCAGTTGCTTAACTTTATAGAAAGCATATTTATCTGTAATCTGGGGCAGTTTCAGGCAAACTTTATATTTGCTAAATTGGTTAGTATCTGAAAAACAAACAATGGATCTCACTGTCTACAGGCAGAGGCCCTACATACTGAAAAATGAGACTTTCTCTCTTTTGTATGCAGCAGGTCTGTTGCTATTCTGAAGTAAACATGTAAAACCAATTAGGGTGCCTGAAAGTTGGAAGGAATGGAATCAATTTTTTAATAAATGAAATGCAGGCTCTGAGGAAACTTCTTAGGGGATTCAAAGTCAGCTTGATCCACTATTACAGGGTTTGTGTAATACAGTTAAACGGTGCTCAGGAAAATGTTTTCCAAGGGAAAAAAAGCTTACTAGCATCTGGAGCAGGGGCTTCTAAAATGGGAACCCTGAGACACTGATATGGGCTGCATTGTTTATATATGCAGCCTGAGAAAGACCTCTTTAAAATAATTTTATTTACTATTAATACAGTTTATTTCCCTTCATGTCTAATTTCCAGTCCCATGCCCCAAATATTAAGTGGCCTCCCTGAAAAAGGGAAAATAAATGTTCTGGGAACTTGGACATTGAGGCTTTTTTTAACCTGAAAATCTTGGCTGAAGTCTAATAATTTGTTGTTGGGTTTGTACAAGCTAGCTAGAGTATTAAAGTGACCAATGGTAGATGATCAGTGGAAAAAAGGTGAGGGAGAAAGTTTACGTGTCAGCTGTTCACTATGTATGTATAGCCTTAAGAAGTTCAGTACTCTTGTCTATGTCTAAAAGAGTCTACAACTCTTTTCCTCAAGCTACTGCTTATTTTGATAAAAGCATGCAGTAAATCTGTGCTGATTTGCAATGCTTAGGTGCCCTGGATCTCACAACAGAATGGATAAAGGAATCAATAGAAGATGAATTGTCATCTATTTCTGATGAATCTTCATCATCCCCTGGTGCTGATCGTAGTTCTAAACCAATTATTAGTCCTACACTGGTGCTAAACAATGGCTACTTGAAACTGTTACAATGGGATTATCACAAAACAATTCCAGAGGTAAGACGTGTATTTCAATGTCTTCAGACTTCTGGCTGTATGAAAACATGTATAATAATCCTGCTGTTGATGACAGTAGGCAAAGTATTCTCTTGCACTTCGGGAATTTCTGAACAGTAAATTGAGATTTGGAGAGTGTATGCTAATCTAGTTTCTGAAATGAGATGGGCAAGTCAACATAACATGGGCAAAATAACAATGTAAAGGTGGTTTTCCCTCTACTCAATCATAGCTCACCAGGTCCAAGAGCAGTCTTGGTCATGGTCGAAGGCTGAGCCTTGCACTGACAGCACTTGGCTTTCTGCATCTTTGAGATACAGAATTGGAATTGGTAGGATCACTCTTGCTTTAGAACAGAATGGGTAAAAACTTGAAGCTCTCTGAAGTAGATATCAACTGTTGGCTTATATCTGCTCAGTACATATAAACTACTGGTTCAAGCATCAGTGTTCAGTTTTTTCCCCTCAGGCTCCTGATTACTGACCTCTGCAACTTTCTGTAAAGCCAATTTGAAACTGGCCATCAGTCAGGGCTAAAACTAGCATCTGCAGTGAGCGCCTTAGCTATACTTAGCGAATTCTCTTTGCCAGGCCACCCTAAATACATGGGGATGCTCTTAGCGCTCTCAGTCAGTGGATGGAAGGGAAACCACCTTATTCTTGCCTTCCTTCAAACAGTTTCGAAGAAGAGCTACATACAGGTATCGTCTGGTGGATCTAGTTTGTCATACTATGAAATTACCCAAACAGCTGAATATTAAAGCCCCTGTGCTTCTCAGGGGAGGGATTTGGTTAGGATGAACTCCTCCTAACCTAAAATAAGTCACTCTAGCCACATCTCATTGTGGAAATTACTTACATTCCTGGTATGATCAGCTGGCTTTTTGCCTGTAGCAGGTTATGTGTCACTTGCAGAACCTGCTCTTGTGGTTGAACTGGTGGTTGTCACACACAGTTTTTCATCACTGTCCATCAGTTACAGATTATGGCATTTTTCAAAGGAGGGCTGAATCCAGAAAACTACTCTGTCTATAACCCTGATTGATTACTATAGTGTCATGGGCTGAATTGCTGGTCACAGATTTGTCAGCAGTGATGAGGAATAAGATGCAATGTCTTCAGTTTCCTGTGCACTGAAGGCATTACCTTTCTTCCCACCACAGGCTTACTTCTGGTACCTGCACAAAATGCCACTTTACGCAATATGATATATTCAAGGCCTTTCAGCTGCTGTCTATTCTGACTTTGCATATTTGTGATTTAAAATATTAATGATGACTACATTCTCTATCTGTCCTTTTCCCTGCCCTTCTCTCCCTCTGTATTCCTAAATTAGTATTATTGTTTCAATTCTAGACTCTAATAACAGATGAAGTTCGTCTTCAGGAGTTGAGAGAAAAGCTCAATCAATTAAAAATCATAGCTTGTGTTTGTCTCATAACAAACAATATGGTGGGTGCAGCAATTGTAGATGTGCCTGATTTTGCTGACCAGCTGAAAAGGATCTCTATTCCTCTTCTTGAAGGCATGAACAAGAAGTAAGGCCTTGTTTTTATCACTCTTTTTTTTTTAACAGGAAATACCAGGTGGATCTGAAAACCCTTGGAAATAATTCAAATATCGTAGCCAGTGCTTGTTAGTAATAGGAAGACACCAAATTTTAATCATCTGTGTCTATATTCCTTTTACAATATAAGTCCACTGTATGTCAGGCACATATTTTCAAAGTTGTATTTTAACAAAATATTAATCTTAATGTTAGTCTACAGAATTTGGAGCCTAGTACTAGAGTTCATTCAAAAGCTCCTAATACTGGAGAGACTGTGGCAATATGTTCACCAAATTGTCTTGCCAGCTGCTTCAGACTTGTAGGTAGTTTAAGCTATTTGGCTGCCTATTTCTGCTGCCACTTGCACTACAAGTAAGTCTGTGATCTGAAAGAGTGTCTCATAAAATAGTTTTCCACTCTGTTTTTCCTCATGAAATGCTGTGCCTGTGGCCCAGGAAAACACCTGGCAAAATAAGGGTGAAATGAACTAGTGTCACTGCTGCACACTTGAAATTATTTTTCCTGTTTGAAGCCAATTAGGCCTTTATTTTTTTCTTCCACATGTAAATTTGTCCTGTATCTGCAGATGCACCTAAATCTGCAAAAACAAAAGATAACTTTTCTAAATTGTCTCATTGCAGAAAGCACAGATTGAAAATAGAAGGGAAAGGAGACAAGTGAGGTCACCTTACAACCTATGCTACAGAAACTGCAAAAGTCAATGCTTTTCTGTTTCTTTCTTCCAGAACTTTTGATTTGAAGGAGGCTTTGAATGCTATTGGTGTCCAGATTTGCGGCAAAGTGAACAGGTCTCTAACGGAAAGAGGTCTTCCCACTCTTAATGCAGAAATGCAGAGTAATTTAGTGGGCCAAATTGCTCATATTGTTGAGGAGAATAATCCCATCAGCTCCTTGATTGGTTAGTAAGATAATACATAATTGTCATCTTCTATGTGTCTGTGTATAAACTTACTCCCAGCAAGCTTAATCAGCTGTCTAATTATTTTTTAAAAGCACTTTTACTGTGGTAAAATACTGGGTCAACTAAGAGTAAGGAAATGTTATTTACCTATAGATGGTGTTCTTGGTATGCTGCAGAGCGTGGTTAGTCACCGCTAGAAATAATTTTTAAAATGTCTGTACAACAAGCGTAGACATGTTATATTTTGGAGAAGAACTTAGAAAAATTGGTGCTATTCAGTCTCCCTTCTGTCAGTTCTGAGTTTAAACCTAGTGGTTTTTTTTTTTCCTTTGAGTATACTTCATATTAGGTAATGTAACTCGTTGCAGTGGGTTTATGCTGTGTCCACATTGCAGGAGCCAACTTCAGGAAGCTTTCAGTATTTTTTCCCTCTGCAACATAGGCTTGGGAAAGAGTTGTTGCCTACATTGCTGGATTTTTTTTTTTTTTTGTTCTGGGCTGATATGCAGTGTGCTTGCAAAGTGAGTATGGCTTCATCTTGGGTTTACACTTGTTCTGAGCATACTCTATATTCAATTTCAGACAAACGAATCCAGTTCTTCATGAGAAGCTTGCTTGCTCTTCCGAGTTTCCAGAAGTGTATGCCCACTATGCCAGGAGGCCTTTCTGTGATTCAGACGGAGATGGAGTTAGTTGGATCTCAGTATGCAAGCATTGTGAACTTTAATAAGCAAGTGTATGGACCATTCTATGCAAACATACTTAGAAAACTACTTTTTCCTGAGGCACCAATGGGGAAAGCAGAAACACAAACACCTGCCAATTAAAAAATACAACCTATATCTGTACCCCCTTTTTTACCTTCCAAGACAGTGATTTGACTTCCCCACTAAGAACAGCCCACTCCAGTGACTCTTAATGAGAGAGATCTTGTAAAATGTATGCAGATAATTTCTGAAATTCACTGGAAATAAATTAATGTCAACGACATATATATTTTAATAGACTAAATTTGTTTAATGCATTGTGTCACTTTTAATAGCCAGTGAACTTATTAGTTTTCAAGACAAGCACTTACTATGATTTGCAGAGGGAAAGAGCTAGCAAAGTACTTAACTGTTTTTGCCACCATTAAAACATAATGTTATTTTTCAACTTAAATATATTTACATACAGCAATGCAATTATGAAATGACAAAACAATTGTAGATAAAATGTACTATGCTTACATTCTATTTTTGTAGAGCAACAGCTAATAAAACAATTATGTTTCTGAAAAGACTTTGAAGCAAAGAAAGTACGACATAAACTGCTTCTTTAACTAGAATCAAGTTCATGCTAGGCCAAGTTCTGGTACTCCTGCAATTACTGGAATCAGAACTTCGCCTCTGTTACATCAAGGAATGCCGGTATTACAAGGTGTTCAGAGTATAGCAGTTACAGAAGAAGCATTCACCGCTTAAAATAGGAATCATTCAGACCTTCTCATCTGTAATTGAGATTAATGATAAACACCTAAGAGACATGATGTTGGTGGGGAAGTGGAGGAAATTTCTGTATATAATGTTTATAAGCATTTTGTTTATCCAGTGGAGGTCATACAGACCTTTAATCTCTAATATGTGTATGTACTGATCTTTGGTATTAATGGGTATTAAGACCTTTATTCCTGAAAGCACTTGAGAGTAGAAACTTCCCCTTCTATATTCTGTTGGATGAGGGCATAAGCTTTTCAAAATGTGTTCTTAGGTCTGAAAGCCAGAACCCAAATGATTAGTAATTCTTGGAAATGTGATTGGATTCACTCTCGCTGAGTCTGTGAGAAATACTGCAGTTTTATTCAAATTCCTTTGGAATAGGCACCACTACTTAGTTCTCATTTAAGGCAACAAGAATCTTGCATACAGAAAATTAATAGGCTTGAAATTGAGAAATGTGGAAGTAAACTTCTGTAAGTTTACACAGGCTTTATTTTGCATATTTCAGATTACTGGGAATAGATACTGCTGGAATATGTATTATAGACATGTTCTTGTCTAGGGAATTGAATCATAATTTACTTGAAAATGATCTTTTAATATATTACCATATAATAGTCCTTTTAAAATATCATTATATATATATATAAAAACTCCATGTGGTACAATTTATATAGCTTGTTTTTAATATTTTATATTATAATCTATTTTTTATTAAAAGACAAAAAATCGCCCGTAAAAGCTTAATGTGTCACACAAATTGTGTATGTACATTACTATGTCTATCATAAAGGTAGAAAAAAACCTGGGCATTATTAGCACTGTGGTTTTGTAGTCCATTTTTACAGAACTGTGTATTCATTTTTAGTAAGGGAAGTGACTTCTAGTCAGTTGTTCCTCAGTGTCCAAGGACTTTGGCCACGTGTACATGATAGGAAAAAATTTATTCTAAATGTCTTTTTAGAAAATAAATTTTTATAGTGCACTTCTGCTCTATCCCTTATAAAAACATTGCACAAAGTAAAAATGAATACATACTTTAAAGGCAACTCTTTTCTGAAGCTTGAAAAACCTGAGAGAAAGGAATTCTTAGAATATACTAATTGTGCCACTAGGTAAAACAGGCTTGCTCAGATGAATATGAAATTCTGATATGCAATTCAAAATCATCAAGAGAAGAATGCATTTCAAAGGCAATTATGGAAAATTAAATCTTAGTGATTTGCTACATCCTTAGAAATATCTAAACTATTTCAAGCTTCAGCCAAAAGAGGATTTTATGAACATTTGAAGATGATTTATAACATGATTATGAACTTTTTATCATAATACTTTATATGCATTCTATGGTAAAAATAAATGTCAGTCAAACTATAGATTTTTAATGTATTGGGGAAACTATCATACTAGTTTTTACCAGTAAATACTCAAAAAATGAGGATTCATTGGGGTTTTTTGGTGATTAAGGTGACTTGCAAAGGGCATTTTATAGCATGGCCTATGTTTCCAGTGATTGTTTAATGTATCTTAATTTTTATTTAATGTTTCAAACATGGACATTGCATCTGTTTAATGTCATGTGTTGCATGCTGCTTACGCTACCATGGCTGAAATGCAGTTGCCTCTGCTCTGAAGTTGTCCTTGTGAAACAAGATGCCATTCTATAGCAGCTTTCTTTGTTGAAATACAAATATTTGAGGTTTTTTATGCATTAAATTTTATTTGTGATACCAGTGATGGTGAAAAGTCATTTATGCAAATTTTCTTAAATGTAATGGATTGTTAAATGCCGAAGATAAATGATTGCACTAATACTACGTTGTGACTCTTGTCTTTTTCTGTCACTTCTCAGTTGCGGCTGGAATGTAGAGCAGTGATTTCGATTCAGCTGCACAAATAATGTTCAAAACAGTCACTTGCTTAAATCTTACTCCTTGGCAGAAGGTTGTATTTGGTTTGTGTGGTAAGGTTTTGGTAGTGGGGAAGGCTTCTGTGAGAAGCTGCTGGAAGCTTCCCTCATATCCAATAGAGCCAATGCCAGCTGGCGCCGAGACAGACTTGCTGCTGGCCAAGGCTGAGCCCATCAGCAACAATGGTAGTGCCTCTGTGATAACATATTTAAGAAGGGTTGAAAACTGCTGTGCAATAGCAGCTGGGAGAGAGGAGTGAGAATATGTGAGAGGAACAACTCTGCAGACACCAAGGTCATTGAAGAAGGAAGAGGAGGAGGAGGTACTCCAGGCACTGGAGCAGAGATTTCCCTGCAGCCTATGGTGCTGACTGTGGTAAGGCAGCCTGCCCCCCTGCAGCCTATGGAGATCCATGGTGGAATAGAGATCCACCTGCAGCCCATAAAGAACCCCAAGCTGGAGCAGGTGGATGTCTGAAGGAGGCTGTGACACTGTGGGAAACCTGTGCTGGAGTAGGCTTCTGGCAGGACCTGTGGCCCCATGGAGAGAGGAGCCCAAGCTGGAGCAGGTTTGCTGGCAGGGCTTGTGACCCTGTGAGGGACCCAGGCTGGAGCAGTCTGTTCCTGAAGGATGGCACCTGGTGGAAGGGACCCACACTGGAGCAGTTAATGAAGAACTACAGCCCATGGGAAGCACTCATGCTGGAGAAGTTTGTGGAGGACTGTCTACTGTGGGAGGGACCCTATGCTGAAGCAGGGAAAGTGTGAGGAGGAAGGAGCAGCAGAGACAAGATGTGATGAACTGACCATACCACCCATTCCCCATCCCCCTGTGCCACTCAGAGGGAGGAGGCAGAGAATTTGGGAGTGAAGTTGAGCCCAGGAGGAAGGGAATGGTGGGGAAAAGCTGTTTTAAGATTTGGTTTTATTTCTCATTACCTTATTCTGGTTTGATTGGTAATAAACTGATTTTCCCCAAGTCAAGTCTGTTTTGTCTGTGGTGGTAATTGGTGAGTGATCTCCCTGTCCTTATCTTGACCCACGAGCCTTTCATTCTATTTTCTCTCCCCTGTCCAGCTGAGGAGGGGAGTGATAGACGGCTTTGATGGGCACCTGGCATCCAGCCAGGGTAAACCCACCACAAAGGTCATTTGTGTACTTGATCATAGCTCCAGTCTTGGAAATGACTAAATAGATGGGAGTCTCCAGACTGGAAGATGTTGAGTGGAATGGCTGCGCCAGATCTCCAGAGTGGTGAGTGGCAATAAATACAGAAGAGTGAGTAGTTGATTGCTCTCTTTTTGTCTGCAAGACCAAGGAGCATCAAAGAAAGCTGGTCAGTTTAAGACAACTGAACTGTTTTACTCACAACAATGTGTAGATAAGCTGTGGAACACCTTGCCTAGAATATGGCAGTTTTTTGGTTGCAGGAGAAACTGGACAACATGTAGCTGACAGGTATTTTTTTCCTTCTATGATTTTTAATTAAAAGTCACTGATGGCTCCATATTGCTCCCCTTTTAGTAGCATTAGGCAGAATAACTTTGCACAATTCAGCCAGTCTTGAAGTGCTAGCTGTACTGCATGTGCCTTGGTCAAATGTGCTGAGAAAATGCTGAAAACATGATGTTTCTTCAACTTCTAGTATTTCTAAAATGACTGCCACTCACTCATGTCTGGATTTTGGTCTTTTGTAATCCCTGTTTTGTTGGGTTTTTTTTAAACAGCTTTATGAACAATTTACAATAGCTCCAAGGCACAGTTACACTAAAGAATACCTGAAAAGCACATAGTGCTTAATTTTCAAATCTGTAAAATCACAAAAATTTGCTTTTGATAAACTTTTTTTTTCCAGCTATGCAGTAGGAACAAACATTTTGGAGTAAAATTATGGCTGTAAGCTTGTGCTGTCTAATAGAGTTTAGATTTCCTGTAAGTGATGATAAAAAAAAAATGGGCAAAGAATTTAACCAACTCTAATAGGTTCTTGGTTTAAAAAGGTAAGAAGGAACTCTTAATCCTCTAACTTCCACTTTTAATTTCTCATAGTTTCTATTGTGGAAGTAATGATGACTTCTGATTACATACTAACCACAGCTAATGGACCAGGTTGCAGGGTAATGGGCCATCAGACTGAAACAGTTGCTTCATGGGCACGTAGTTAGTTAGATGGAAGGCCAGGTAAGGATACCGTGCATTAAACAAACTCTCCAGGCTGACTATCCACTTTAGGCAGGAAACTGAATGGAAGTGGTCTGAAATGTTGCTACACTCACGTTTAACCTGGTCCTTCAGCCCAGGATGTGTGGACCCCAGACCAAACTCAGTGAATGTTATTCATGCAGAATCTGAGCCAGACCAGATGTCTGTATGTAAGTACTGGTTTCACACGCTGCTTTTGAAACATACTTAGCAATTATTGGCAGAAGCTTACTGCCACGGGAATTTGCAAAGATGACAAATGTTTCTTGTTCAACCTTAAACAGGGGAAGATGAGTCGTCCCCTATCTGACTGGGATTTTGGTGCCTCTATACCACCAACACTTGCAAAGAAAAAAAAAAAGTCAGTTTGTAGTGATCCAGCTACAGCATTCAACATTAAGATTGGGAAAAGACAATAATAATGCTAAAAGCTTACGCTCCATGTTGGTCTGCGTGCTGAAAATTGTAAAAAAACCAGATTGTAGCCCAGCTGCTCTGTGCTCTCCTCTGTCACCTCCGCCCTCCGCTCCAAGGCCTGGTTACTGCGGCAGGGCTGGCTACCAGCTCAAGCATTCAGGGGGGAAACCCTCAAACGCTGAAAGGTCTTAAAGTCCTCTACGAGGAGCCCAGGGCGTTGGGAGAGAGCGGCCTGGAGAGGCCTGACCGCCCTTAGCAAAGCCCCCAGCCTTCGCCCCATTCTCGGGTGTGTGGTGTCCGCACTCACCCCCACCGGGGCTCCGTGGGTCCGGAACCTTCGGGCGCCGCGCCTGTGCGCCGGGAGGACGCGTTTGGCTGGTACACCGCGGGTCGCTCGCTGTCAGCCTCTGCCGCGGCTTCTATGCCGGGCTGGTGATGGAGGCGCTGGCCACGGAGCTGGGGGCTCTGACTCCGGAGCAGGCGGCGGCTCCCGTGAATACGGTGGAGGTTAGCGGCTGACCTGCGGAGGGCGGCAGCGGGAACGGACCGGGCGTTGGGGCGGGGGGGGGACACCCGTCGGGCCCTCCCGGAGGGGGCCTGGGCTGGGGTGAGGTGGGGTGGAAGGAGACCACCTCCCTGCGCGCATGCGCAGAGTTCCCTACCTGCCTGTGCAGGTGGGCGCCGGGGAGGGCCCACAGCGCATGCGCGGCGCCCCATGGGAATTGCGGGGGGGGGGTGTGT
This sequence comes from Chlamydotis macqueenii, assembly GCF_036417535.1. Lineage (NCBI taxonomy): Eukaryota > Metazoa > Chordata > Aves > Otidiformes > Otididae > Chlamydotis > Chlamydotis macqueenii. The sequence continues at coordinate 60,613,338 of NC_141556.1, read as the reverse complement.
GTTTCTGCCCCACGCTGTTTATCGTGAGCCGGAGCTCGGCCGCTGAGGCGCGGCCCTCGTCTCCTGCGTTTGCCCGGCTTGTGTCCCGCAAACACGAGCGAAGAGGTGTCTGCTCTCAGCAGCCGTTCCGTTGAGGTTTGCCGATTACCTTGCTGGGGGAGGTGAAGGCCGTGTTTGGCTGGACCGGGCTTCGCGTGCAGGGAATCACGAGTTGTACCAGAGGAGGTTTAGATTGGACGTGAGGAAAAACTTTTTCTCCCAAAGAGTGGTCAGGCACTGGAATGGCCTGCCCGGGGAGGTGGTGGAGTCCCCATCCCTGGCAGTGTTCAAGAGGCGGCTTGATGAGGAGCTACAGGATATGGTTTAGTAGCTGTGGCAGCAGTGGTAGTGGGAAGACGGTTGGACTAGATGATCTTATAGGTCCCATCCAACCATGTGATTCTATGATTCTATGGAGAGCGTGTCAGAAATGGAGCACGAGGGCCTCGTGCTGGGTTTGGCCACGCGTTCCCCTCCGTGCTCCTGCACCGTGAGGGAGAATCTTACACCGCAACTACAGCGTCGCCGTGTGCTTCCAAATGCTGAATGTCTAAGTAAAATCATGAGCTGCTGATGCTCTGTGAATATTGCCGCGTACTCTCTTCTGGAGCTAAGTCACGCAGCCTCGTTCTGCGCTGGCTGGTCCTCCTCACCTTTGCCCTCCACCCGCATCTCACTCCAAACGTGAGGTGGACTCATGCTGTGGGGGTAGAAGGTGGGGCTGATGTAAGCTGATGCTCCCTGTGATCGCTGAAGAAGAGAAATGGGGAATAGTTTGTAGGAACCTTGATTTACTTATTACACTTGGCAGTACTTTGTTGAGATAGTTTTGCTAAATGTTTGTGGGAGTTAGGATACTAGTAGCTTTTACAGATACTCATGTCTGCAAGTGCTGCTCCCAGGACTAAGATTATTCCGTATATTTTGTAAAGTAAAAGCTGCAACAAATCTTCCTTTGCTGGGAATATAATTTACAGTGTTAAAAGGACAAGAAAAAGTTAGTTTTTCTTAAATAAGGACATAGTAGTAAGGAATTTTCTAAGAAATATATATTCTCACATAAGCTGCTTTTAGAAAAGACAGCGTCCCATTGTGTCCTGAGTAAATATGGCATAGCATGTATGGGGTAGTAAGATGATCCAAGTCATCTCCCTGTTTTGTTTTTACTCATCTAGATCGGCTTTGGGCAAACTTTTTTTCTAAATGGATCTGATTTTAAATAATGTTACTGTTTAAAAATAACAATAATAAAAAGAAACAAAGCTCAAGCATCTTAGATGTTTGGTCACTCTTTGGAAATCTGTTTCAAACTATTTTTTGTTTTCAGGAGAAATGGAGACTTCTTCCAGCATTTCTAAAGGTTAGTGTTATGCACTCATTTCATGGCATGAATACTCTGTCCCTTTCTAACTTTACATTCCCCTCCTCTAGATTTTGCTGTTTCCCAGAATACTTCTGCTCACTTTATTTTTTTTTTTTTTTTCAGTTCCATGCAATAGTGAATAACTTGTTACATAGACTAGTTTCTTGATTAATCTGTAAATTAATTTGTGGAGGCATCCTTTTAGAGGTTGGCATTTTTGTATGGCCATTCTGAATGAACAATATATATGGTGTAGTATTTCCAGATTATTTTACAGTTTTACTGACCCAGAGACCCCGTTAATGGTCTTTATATATGCGACTGGTGTTAGGTTTGTAGTTGTGTTTGTCATAGGAATTGTATAACCACAAATCTGGATTCTGCAAAGGCTTGGATATATGTATAGCTTCCCTCATGACTCTCAGAGCTTGACTGAGCTCAAAGACTACTAGTGTCTTAATTTCAGTGCGACTCATATCATCTGGTACTAGTTGAAGGCACAGCTCTTTATAAAATGCCATTGGATGTAATAACAGGGCTAACAAACAGTTGGAAGTGAGGAAGGAGAAAGGCAGTAATTGTATCATAAAGACAGCAGGTGAAGTCTGTGATGTGCAGAGGTACCTTCAGGGAAATGCAGCCACCTCTCCATCTGTCATCAGTCTTCAGAAGCGTTGCCTGCTTCGACAAGGCTCTTCTCAGTCTCGTTCTGTTAATTACTTTCCTTCTCAGTTTCAATACCTGCACTTCTCTTCTTGTTGCACCCTTGAGTGTTTGATCCTGGCAGGAAAACAAAGTTGAAAAGTTAGTTACAGATTATGTATGTTTTCACTTTGGTTCAGGGCCGTGAAGATGCTTCGGGGCCCTAAGGAATCCCATTTCTGTGTCTCTCATAGCAACCACATGAACTTCCATCATGAGCTTGAGCTAGTGATATTGTCTAAATTCTTGAGACCGTGAAGAAGGGAGGGCTGCTAATTTTAAGGTGCAATTTGCTATGTGCTTTATGCCATCCCACATTATTTCCAGCCAGTGAGCCCTTTAATCTGGGGCTGCTGCTGGTGGTCTGACCTTTCTGTTGCATGTTGGTTTATTTATGCCAGCAGTGATACAGTTATACAAAGGTGATATCTGATACTCTGCTTTCAGTTTCTATAGAGGAATTTTCTTTCAATAAAGCTATTGATATGGCCTCATAAAAAAATTGAAAGGACTACCAGCTTGATTTCTGGACACTAATAAATCCATAATATTTTCTTGCCTATATCATATGATGTGCAAAGTTTTTGTAAATTAGGGAAACTTTTATCAAAATAATTTTGCTCTGGAGTAATTCCTCCTTTATCTTAACCCATGGAGGCTTCACTGAGCAACTGGATTTGTCATTTTAAGCTTCCCATTTCTTTCTAATAATTTCAAAATGAACTGTCACCTGTCATGCAAACTATGTAAATGCATCTGTTTTCTGTATGAAATTTTAAGTCTTGGAACATGTTAGTTGTCATGGGATATTTCAAAGCGTAAAGCCCCCTGTGAGCATGTAAACATGTGTCTCAATATCAGGTAGCACTCTTTCCTTTTCCAGGCGGGATCTTGCACTGTAGTTAGGATAGTTGCACCTTTTATTTCTGAAAATGCCAGTCCATTAACAAAATGAATGCTTCTCTTGGTATTCCTTCAAGCCAAAATATTTTTTTAAATTTTATTTAATCCCAGATTATTTTACTTCCTACAATTCCCCTTCTTTTCTTTGCTCTAAACCTTTAAATCCTTGAAGTACACTGCATGAACTCATTGGCTGGGGGAACGGGGTAGTGTTTATTTTGTGTGATATTACCCCTGGCATGTTCTCTCTTTTCCTGCCTATAGATCAAACTCAGATTTCTTATGAGTCTCCTGCCCTCCTATGACTGTTTCCTTGCTTATTGGCTTCTCTCTTTCACACCTCACTTCTGTTCCATCTCCCCTGTCTCATTGGCACTCCCTCTCATTCTTCTTTATGACAGCTGCTCTTGTTAGGGTGGAGACAACTTCTTTCTAAAGCAGCACATAGTTAATTATAGACTGTCTAAGGAACCTGAAGGTGCACAAGTCCATGGGACCTGATGGGATGCATCCACAGGTCCTGAGGGGACTGGCGGATGAAGTTGCCAGACCGCTGTCCATCATATTTGAAAAGTCTTAGCAGTCTGGTGAGGTTCCCACTGACTGGAAGAGGGGAGACGTAACCTCCATTTTTAAAAAGGGAAACAAGGAAAACCTAGGAACTGCAGGCTGATCAGTCTCACCTCTGTGCCTGGGAAGGTCATGAAGCAGATTCTCCTGAAAACCATGCTAAGGCACATGGAGAGCAAGGAGGTGATTGGTGACAGCAAACGTGGCTTCACTAAGGGCAAATTCTGCCTGACGAATTTGGTGGCCTTCTGTGATAGAGTTACAGCATTGGTGGACAAAGGACGACTAACTGATGTCATCCACTTGGACTTATGCAAAGCATTTGACACTGTCCCGCATGACATCCTTGTCTCTAAACTAGAGAGAGAGACATGGATTTGATAGACAGACCACTTGGTGGATAAGGAATTGGCTGGATGACCGCACTCAGAAAATGGTGGTCAACAGCTTGATGTTCAAGTGGAGACTGGTGACCAGTGTGGTTCCTCAGGGAACCAGCCCTGTTTAACATCTTTGTCAGTGACATAGACAGTGGGATAGAGTGCAGCATCAGCAGGTTTGCCAATGACACCAAACTGTGTGGTGTGGTCAACACACTGGAGGGAGGGGATGCCATCCCGAAGGACCTTGGCAGACTGGAGAGCTGGGCCCATGCAAACCTTATGAAGTTCAACCAGGCCAAGTGCAAGGTCCTGCACGTGGGTCGGGGCAATCCCAGGCACAAATACAGGCTGGGCAGAGAATGGATTGACAGCAACCCTGAGGAGAAGGACTTGGGGGTACTGGTGGATGAGAAGCTCAACACGAGCTGGCAATGCATGCTTGCAGCCCAGAAGGCCAACCACATCCTGGGCTGCATCAAGAGCAGCGTGGCCAGCACGTCGAGGGAGGTGATTCTCCCCTTCTACTCTGCTCTTCTGAGACTCTACCTGGAGTACTGCACCCAGCTCTGGAGCCCCCAACACAAGAAGGACGTGGACCAGTTGGAGAGACTCCAGAGGAGGGTCGCAAATATGATCAGAGGGCTGGAGCACCTCTCCCATGAGGGCAGGCTGAGAGAGTTGAATTGTTCAGCCTGGAGAAGAGAAGGCTCCAGGGAGACTTTATAGCAGTCTTCCAGTACCTCAAGGGGGCCTACAAGAAAGATGGGAGAAACTCTTCAGTAGGGCCTGTTGTGATAGGAGAAGGAGTAATGGTTTCAAAATAGAGGGAGGTAGATTTAAATTAGATATTAGGAAAAATTTTTTTACACTGAGTGTGGTGAAACACTGGAACAGGTTGCCCAGAGAGGGGGTGGAAGCCCCATCCCTGAAAGTGTTCAAGGCCAGGTTGGATGAGGCTCTGAGCAACCTGATCTAATGGAAGATGTCCCTGCTCCTTGCAGGGGGGTTGGACTAGATGACCTTTGAAGGTTCCTCCGAACCCAAACTATTCTATGATTCTAGTATAAATGGTTAAAGTTATTTCAAAATAATGGCAAACTGATAAAATATTTTGACTTACAATGATTCTTGTTTGTTTATATCAGTTTCAAAGTCTATTGAGTTTTACTTTGTACAGTTACTGAATGGCTCTTCTGACTCAAAGAACAATGACAACTCTGGTGTAAACCTGGAAATGTACAGTGTAGAACCAGATCAGTCGTCCAGGCACTTCTCAGGAGTTGAGCAACTAAAAGAATTTAGCACAGATCCAAAAGCACTTGTAAATGCTTATATCTTAATTTCTGTCTTGTATGATTAATGTTATTTAAGCTAATTTTATTTGCCGCATGCATGTATTTTCCAGGTGAAAGGACTTGTGAAGCAGCACATAGACTCATTCAACTATTTCATCAATGTAGAGGTATGCTTTCTTGGTGGGAAGTGAGTGAGTGGCTCTTAGTACTCAGAAAAGGCACATGATTCTATTTTTTTTTTTTTCCCCTCCAGATAAAGAAAATCATGAAGGCCAATGAAAAAGTTACAAGTGATGCTGACCCAATGTGGTACTTGAAGTAAGCATTAAATTATTTCCGTATCAGTAGTAGCATACGTACTGTCTCATTAGTTTGTTGTTGGCTGTGAAATGTTTACAGGCACCTGTGTAGGTATAAATCAAAAGAGTATTCTCCATTTTTTATCTCTTATTTGGAGCACTGAAAGATGGGAAGATTTAAAGAATAATCATGTGAAGCAGACTTAACAGCCAGCTGTTAACAACACCTTGTATCACCATTTTTCTGTAATTTAGTAATCTTGGATGACACATGGGAGTTTCTTTTTGTCTATTTGCAAAGGTAACTTGGGGTTTATTGCATGCGCAGTTTAAATTTTAACTAACTAGAACACAGCTCAAATACAATGAGTTACTTTGGAAAGAATCATTGCTCATTATTAATCAACCTGTGTTCATCAAAGTAACTTCATTTTTCACTATATGCAGACTTCTGCTTCCTTCGGGTCACCTGAAAAATATTTGGCTCATTGCTCATTATGGATCTGTTTGTATTGTAGGTACCTCAATATCTATGTGGGCACTCCAGATGTGGAGGAAAGCTTCAATGTGACACGACCTGTATCCCCTCATGAGGTATGAATGTTTGCATCTGTCTTGTTTGTTTGCTTGATCTTGGGAGTGTCTCCTTACATACTGAGTGTGACGTCTATGGTATGGAATACTTCCTTTGGCCAGTTTGGGTCAACTGTACTGGCTATACCCCTCCCAGCTTCTTGCACCTGCACATTAGCAAAACCTGGGAAGCTGAGAAAAGTCCTTGATCTCTCAGCAACAACCAGTAACATCAGTGTATTATCAGCATTCTTCACATACCAAATCCAATACTAAACCCAAAACACAGCAGCTATTGGTAAGAAAATCAGCTCTATCCCAGCCAAAATGAGGACAATATAAGCAAGCCATAAACTAAGATAAGGTTTGGACCTTTTGGAATTACTTTCAGGTATCTAAAGCCGTTCAGTTCCCTTCAGAGATTACTCAAGAACAATGTATTCTTCTCTTGCTGCTGTGCTTTGAGTTTTATACCACTGCAGCAGAGATACTAACAACCTCATTTTGATCTCAGAACAGGAACTGAGCTTGGAACTTGCACTCATTTGCCTACATGCAGACTGTTGTCAACCTGATAAATCAGTTCACATATCAGATGCTTTTTCCCTTGCTATATACACTTGATACTTGAGGTTGAATTGTGGGTTTTTTTCCAGGTAGTGTATGTGGCACACTTTAGAATCTATCATGAAATACATTCTGCGCTTTGGAGAAATTCTGTTAAAAAAGCCATCTAGTGGCTGCCTCTTGTGCATAGCCACGTTTCTCTCTCCAGTGACCTGACTCAAATCTCGTTTAATCTCATGGGAAGGTTTTAAGTAAGGCCAGTAACTCAGCCATCAGCGGTGCAATTAGATGTAATACAGAACAGCTCATGGATCTTACAAATGTGTAGCTAATGTTAAATCAGAAGAACATGGTCCTGTTGGAGCGAGTCCAGAGAAGGGTCACAAAGATGATCAGAGGACTGGAGCACCTCTCCTATGAAGAAGGGCTGAGAGAAGTGGGGTTGTTCAGCCTGGAGAAGAGAAGGCTCTGGAGAGACTTTATAGCGGTCTTCCAGTACCTAGAGGGGGCCTACAGGAAGAAATTTTTTACAATGAGGGTGGTGAAACACTGGAACAGGTTGCCCAGAGAGGTGGTGGATGCCCCGTCCCTGGAAACATTCAAGGCCAGGTTGGATGGGGCTCTGAGCAACCTGATCTCATTGGAGATGTCCCTGTTCCTTGCAGGGGGGTTGGACTAGATGACCTTTAAAGGTCCTTTCCCAAACCGTTCTATGATTCTATTACTCTGCACAAAATGCAACAGGAAAGATCTTTTTTATGTATGAATGAAATTGCATGCAAAAAAATAGTTTGTGGCCAACAACTCATCTCCAAGAATCCAGTTATTAACGTGCTTGCTTACTTTATAACTAAAGTGACTGCACATGCAGAAGAGGGCAAAATGAATTCTTCCTATAGCATATTGACCTTGAATTTAGAACAGCCTACTCTTGCATCTCAGATAAGTCCTTATTGATGCTTAATGCTAGTGCATAATTTCTCTTTATTTTCAGTGTGTTATACACACATGAAGGCCACAGTTATTTTCTTAAATGGGATGCTGATCAGATCCACACAGGGGTGCAATTTTAAAAACTCAAAAGATTAGAAGATTTGATACTTATGAGTATGAAGTCATTACATTTTTCTGTTAGAGACTTACAAAATTCCTTCCCAAAGACACCTAAAATGGTTGGATTTTTCACAAGAGTTTGAATATTTTACCTGCCTTCAACCAAATTTGGGAGTTTTTACATCCTTGGTTTCCTTGAAGATCAAGTCCTGCCTGTTTTTTACCTATAAGTGTCTAATGTAAGGAAGAAGGTACTTCAAGGAAGGTGATACAAAAATACAAGTGCTGGAATATTACACTGTGTAATTCTTACTTTGTGTCTTGTGCGGACAAAGCACACACAAAGAATCCCAAAGCCTTTTTCCGCCAAGTAATACTAATGAAGCTGTCCAGCTCTCCTTCTCACGCAGTCCTTATGCGAGTTTCATCAACTATTCATACAGGTGGATTTAAAGTCATTAGAAAATGGAAATATTCTCAGTTACTTTTAAATTCAATAAAATTGCTGGGAGCGCAATGGGACGTAGTTTCCTGCAAGTCACAGCTTGAAAACTGCTGGTGCACATCAGCATTTTATTGCTAGGGAACCGGTTTACTTTTTAATGTGGAGAGAAGGAGCGTAGGGTTTGCAATGATTCTTGAGGGGTGTTTTTCCATACAGTTGCATCTTCAATGCACAGCACAATCTTAATTGCCTTTTATTAATCTATAATGTATACACTGAAAGACTGTAGAACTGTAAATGTACAAGTCTGAATACTGAGAAACCTATAATCCTGGAGCTCAAAGGTATAAAATGCTCAGTGAAGTCACAAATGACCTGTTATGAGTTGCTCTGTCGTATTCAGCAAATGCAATAAACCGTGTCTTGCATGAAGATACACAATACCTTAAGGGCTAGCAACAGAGTCACAGAGTGAGGTTGAAGATAGCAGACCAGAAAGATCGGATTAGAAATGCTTGAGCCTTGAGCTATATAATGTCCTAGATATGTATATCCTGCTTCTTTTGCTAGCTGAGGAATTTGTAAACAAATTCTGGGAATCTTTACAGGAAGTGATACTGTAGCAAGCTTTCTGTAAATCGTTTTTAGAAATGGTACCGTACAGTGACATTTGCTTGTTCCAGTAATAAGGTAGTGCAGAGTCCCTCTTATTCTTGTGTGTTTCACTTCTATCAAACTTCCTATGACACCACAACTCTTCAGCTGTTGACAGTCTTCATATGGAAATGTGCCTGAGCTGAGCACTGCTCTCGGAGCCCGTGGCACAGTATGGTCTTTTTGTCAGCTCTGCTGATTATGCCTGTTTGTTTAAGTAAACAGTTTAGAAGTTATGCTCTGCTGTCCTGTCCTCTGAAGACATAGATCCACTGACTGCTTTTGAAATATCACATTAATTGTATTTGAGGTGGGTTTTTTTTGGTTTTGTTTTAAACAGGAGACTGTCAAACATAATCCAGGCACCATGAAGAGCTTGGTCAAGCTTCACTTTGCTTGATTTCTTTGTGAGCACTTGCAAGAGACAGGGCAAACACAGGATGTTTTAAGAGAGACTCTTCAACTTGTAAGCCAACATCTAACCATATGACTGTTCTTCTTTTAGTGCCGCCTGAGAGACATGACTTACTCTGCCCCAATTACAGTAGACATTGAATATACACGAGGTAGCCAGAGGATCATACGCAATGCGTTACCCATTGGCAGGTAAGATACTGTGTGTTGAGCTTCTGATACTGGTTTCCATTTGCTGCTGTGGTGGGAAGAGTTTTTACTGCAAATTAAGTGTAGGCAAATCTTGCTTCTGTGTTAAAAGAAAGAGTGAGCAGGCAAAACTTCATGAACAGCAGTACAGGTTGTGATTGTCTTGTTCTGTTAAAAGATTTTGTTTTGCAAAATATTCTGGAAATCTGTCTCCTTTCAAAGAAGAATAGATATAAGGATGGACATTGTCTATGTTTGTATTGATGTAAAACCAAAGAGGGAAATATTTGAAGGAATGCTAGAGCTGCAGGTCATGTTACTGCAAAATTAAAATAATCATGTTTGCTTTGTAGCCAGATTACTCAACTCTTTTATATATAATATATAGAGATATGTCTGTGGAAGGCAGATGGTAAAACCAATAGAGCAAGCATTAGTTCTTCTATAAGAGGTTAAGCTCTCCTTTAAAACTGGTTTGGTTTAGAGCCAAGGCTGAGCTTTGTGGAGAAACATTAAGGACTTTTTCCCTGGTTTTGTTTTCCTAAAGGCTGTCAAGTGACTTGAGGTTATTAGTATTGTGAAGGGCATCTCATTTCTGAAAGAAAAAATGATGTGCTTTAGGGAGAAAAACAAGCTCTTAACCATACCAAAAAGGCAAAATACCTGGCAGTTCTAGCATTTATTGAAAGGAAAATTCCATTTTAAAAGCAGTAAATATATCTGTCTTTTGTAGACAAGGTTTCTTAAAGAAAGGTCAGTGCCTTATAGAAATTGTTTGCTGTGTGACTGTGCATCTTAACAAAGGCAGAATACTGGCAGGAAAGAGAAGATAGATACTTAAGGAGCTACATTTCTTCTAGTGAATTTTTAAGCTTTCGTATTAAAAAAAATACTTCAGCTCTGTCAGTAGAACATGGTACACAGCAATGTGTTTACAAAGCCAAGTTTCTGTAGCTGTGCTAAAAGTTTATTGTTCTAAGTCATTCCTTAGGAAAAGAAAAATTTTGAAATGACCATCTAAATTTGAGTCCTTTGAATAATTTAATGGGGTGTGTTATAGGCAAAGAAAGAAGTTCAAGTAAATGTGCATTTTCACTAAAATACGTTTTCAATTTGTACACAAAATGCAGTACTTTAAAGGATAAGTTATAGTTAAAAGAAGCACAACAAAAACTAGACTAGGTATTTGTCTACATCCCTCCCTAAAAAAAAAAAAAAAAGGTGAGGTGAAGAAGACAGTGATAATATGCTGGAAAAGTCTAAATTCATGCACAGCACTAGTGTGTTGCATCTTGCATTAAAGCCTATTCCTGTAAATTCTTCTCTTTCTCCTATGAAGTGAGGTCATAGCAAAAAAAAATGCTCCATTAAAAAATAAAGTTATGTCATCCAACTGGTTTTAAGGACATACATGCAAAAAGTCTTTTGCTATTAAAATTGTTAATATCCATTTTTTATTTCCATGGGAAATAATTTTTCTCATCTGTCTCTAGTATTAGGCTGATTTCCTTTTGCCCAGTGAGTATATATACAATGCTCTTGTTTGACATGCGGTTTAGACTGGAACAGGAAAGCTGTGTGTTCTTTCCTCTCCTTTTTCTGTTGTTTGTCAGAGTCACTGATAATCTATGTGTGTTAAAAACAAAAAAAAGGGCAATATCTTTATATCTTTAAGTAAAAAGGAACATTTCCTTTGAATGCTTAAGAGCATTCCAAATTAGTGTACCCATTTTCTGTGTCTTTATGCACAGAAATTCAGTAACTTTCTTTTCCCCTTTTTTAAAAAAAAAAAAATCTTCCCATTCTTTCTGATAACTTCAGATATTTGAAAAACTAAATTCTGTCCTCCAAAGGAGAATGACTTACTATAGTGTCTTATGTTAGCTGCAGAATATTTTATTGTTCACCCAAAAATAAAGTATGGATACTTGGTGACATCTGTTTCACTGGAGTTTTCGGTGATGGCATTTACGTACTCCATTTTGAATTTCCTTGTGCCAGCTGGTTACTCTTTCTGGTATAAATAGCCAATGCATTAGGCTTATCATGTGTGTGATACAAGGTTATGATTGTTATATGAAGCTTCTTTCTCTACGAAACACTTTCTTAGTGAAATGACTGAAGCAAGTAGGTTATCTGTATAGAGCACTGTAGTGACAGGATAGCTTTTTATCCTCTTCAAAAATACAGAACCTTGAGTTCATCAGTTTTCTTTTAAGATATAAGGATATGAAAATGACCAAGAAATTAAAATAATTTGTAAGATTTGAATGAAAGAAATATAACTTTGTTAGCAGTAGCTATCTAATCTTAAATTTTGTTGGAGTAATTTTGAATTAAATATTAAGTATTAATTATTAAGTATTTCTGAGGTTGCAAATAGTTGCATAGTAGAACTCATGGATAAATTTTGTTAAAATATGTCTTAGCAATATGATGAAGTGAGTCAATATTTAAGCTTTATCTTAAGAACTTACTTGGAACATAGGTTTTACAAACGTGCCATCAAGGAGTGAAATTCTGTAAGCTGGATCAAAAGTCCACTTTTGTATGAATAGCTGTTTAATTGGAAGTAAAACATGCTCTCTTTCAAAAGTTTTAATGAAGAATCTGAGAGTGGAAAGGTATGTTATGAAGCTGACTGTAGAAGTACTCTTTAATAAATGCAAACTCATTGCTAGTTAGTAGTTTAATAACCCAAATTCCTAGTAAGACTGCAGTGTAAACACACAGATTCAAAGGAACTGGAACATTCATTGACTTCATCACCGGATCATAGAACAATTCAGGTTGGAAGAGACCTCAGGAGGTCTCTAGTCCAACCTCCTGCTCAAAATGGAGTTGGCTCTGTAATCAGACTGGCTTGCTCAGTGCTGTCAGGTCTTGAAGACCGCCATGGACGGAGAACACCCAGCCTCTCTGGGCAGCTTGTTCCACTGCTTTACTATCCTCATGGTCAATAAGTTTTACCTTATATACAGTTCATCTTTAGTTTCTCTTTTTTTTCCTCCCTAAACGTAGAATTTGTTTTTAATTTCTTGAACTGTTTTTCCACCACTTTGTGTTGCTTCACAAAATGCTTGCTGCAGGCTTCTGTGCTAAGACACCAGAGAAATCAGAGCTACTACTGGGGAAACTTCATGCCTATGTTGTATATTAGACACACTATCTGTCGGCAGCCAGAAGGTGTGATCTGGCATTTTCTAATTAAAAATAGTAAGAGTGGATCTGCAAGGGCATGTTCTTCAGTGCAGGCTGAACTGTTTTTGGGGACCAGGATTACTTGTACTTCTAATCATTGGCCTTAGTGATTGTGCTTGTTATGGATGCCTGTAGTAGCTGCTTAAAAATTAAATAGGAAGGCTGCAGATTCTGCCAGTAGATGTCTAATTTCAAGACTCCCTTTTCAAACTACACATTCAATTAAATAAGATGAGATTAAAGGAAAAACCTGCTCTTCATAGCTTGCATATGTTCTTATTACCTTAAAGGTGTTTTCTCCAGTTTATTCAGCATGTTTTTTGTTCTGAATTTGACTATTCATGTTTGTCTATCTGAATCTAAAGTAAAAGTATAACTGGTTTTCTTACAGAATGCCTATAATGCTGCGTAGCTCCAATTGTGTTCTTACTGGGAAAACTCCAGCAGAATTTGCCAAACTTAACGAGTGTCCTTTAGATCCAGGTACATTTGCACTCATGTTCCTTTTTTTCCGATCTGTGCTTTTAGTTTTATATCTTTTTTCAGCAAAAAAAAATGTTCCATTGTATGTTTCCTGCCACTGTGAAGCCATTGTGGGAAGTTCTCAAGTGTATGCATATAACTAAAAGAAATCAGCAGGCTTTTGAAAACGTTAAGAAATGGTTGGCAGCATGGAATGATTGTATTTGCAGATGGAGTTTTCAACCGTATAAACAATACACTAAAATTTTGGAAAAGTTGAGAAGTGTCTGTAGTATTGTATAGTGATGTTTTACATGGGAACAGAGGTGTTCGTTCGTGAAAATGAAGTGGATCAGGGGAGAGTGAGGTGTAATGGTGTCCCCAAGAGCAGGAACTCTCATTTGCTGCCTTTTGTAAAGCAAGAATGAAGTGTTACATGATAATATTTGAAATGTAGAGAGGAGATGAAGGGTTATAACGAGCAACTTCTTTGTTTTTTATCTGCTGCCTTTGAAGCGTGCACTGGACGTGTGCTGTGCTTGCTTGTGATGGCAAGATACAGTGACATGATGTGCTGAGCTGGAGGAGCATTAATAGATAGCTACAGTTTAAGAGAGGAATCTAACATGGCTCATATGCAGATTCCTTATGTTGTCTTAGATATAACAAGAGTATTAAAGTACGCGTTTAAAAGTAAATACAAAAGAAATTTCTCCTTGGAGTGCTGGAGAGAGCAAGTCGGTAATTACGGAAGACTTATTATCTTTATTTGATACCAAGCATCTGAAATGGCCACTTCTTTTTTGGTATCCTTATGATACGCTCTTCTGAAACGCAATATTTTTACCTAATTTGTAGAACTAAAAATTCTAGAAAATCTTTTAATAAGTATGGTTACCTTAAAGGTTTAGGTTTTTTTACAGCTTTGCAATTCTGCCTGTGAGTTCTTGCTGTCTGAGTACTTCCCAAATAAAGTCTTAGATCCCAAATACTATGTGTGAGCCTAGCAAAACTTCTGTTTAGTCTAGTGGAACATTTTTGTAATTATCATAGGTTCCATGCAGAGTTTGTTCTTCATTTTTTCAAGGGAGAATTTACTCTCCTGTTTTGTCCCTTGTGTACTTACTGTTTTATTTAATAATTTATATTCAAAGGCATATTGAAAGACTTGCATAAGGCGTTAAGGGTACTGACATGCAAAATCTTTCTTTTCTATTGAATAGGTGGCTATTTCATTGTTAAAGGTGTAGAGAAAGTCATTCTTATTCAAGAGCAGTTATCTAAAAACAGAATCATTGTGGAAGCTGATAGAAAAGGCACAGTTGGCGCTTCTGTTACCAGGTATGGTAAATGTCTGCAATTACATCAAGCAGATAAACCCAAAGCTTTAGAAGTTCATTGTTGTAGTTGAAGTAGCTGTGTAGTTTTTTTCCCTAGTGTAGTTTAACAGGAAAAAGCCGTAGATGTGCAATGCCCCTCTCTCTTCCTACTGTCATTTTGTACACTACAGCATCAATTGTAAAATCAGTTAGTATTCCCACAGAAATCAATGGGAGTTGCTCATATGCTTCAGGATTCATCCCAGACTAGGAAAAGCAAATTCTAATTTTTAACATAACAAAGTGCACTTTGCTCTCTTTTTGCAGCAAGTAACGTGAGTTACTGCAGTGGAAATTGGATGTAAACTTTTGTTTGACTCTCCAAATCAAATCGGTGTAAAAGCTTTTAAAGGCAATTGAGAAGGAAACAAAAATAAAATATATTTGGACTAACAAATTATTGAAAATGGCAAGGTAGTCTAAATTTGGCCTTTCCTCCTCAACTTGAGTTTTATTTGCCTTTTGGTCTTGTTTTTAAGCTGCATGCTGGTATGATATGGTACTTATCACTGTTCAGTGTGAGGGCAGTTTTTTTTCTCCAGAGGCCCTTCACGCATCTCTCCTAGCTCCTTTACTGTTCCACAGTAAGCCTAGATGAGGTTAAACATACAACAGAAAGTACTGTTATTACCTCATTACTGTTGTTGCCACAGTACTTGTGCAGGGTTTGACCTTGCTGGTTACATCCAAGTTGGTGATAAAAGTATGCAAAGAAGATTTTGGAAAGTACAGGCTTCTACTTGCTTAAGTCTAATATTGAACTTCCCCATCACAGGTGATAATACCATATTAATTTGGAGTTACAGGGTGATGACTGGCTGTTTTAATGTAATTTTTAGAAGAGGAGAACGTAGGAATAATTGAGCTGAAAGATAGCTCAAGCGTGTTAAGTTTTATACAGAAGATTCTAGGAGTGTCAGTGCAAACTTTCTGTTGGACATAATATTTTTTTTTTTAACTTCAGTTCCACTCATGAGAAGAAGAGCAGAACAAATATGGTTGTGAAACAAGGAAGATTTTACCTGAGGCACAACACTCTGTCAGAAGATATTCCCATTGCTATCATATTTAAGGTAATACAACTGTTTGTTTGTATAAAAAAAAAACAAACAAAAAAAAAACTGTGCTGTAGCTCAAGAACGAGCATAGGCAACAGGTCTCATAAGTTAATACTTGGAAAGAAGGACTTGTCAGGACTTAGAATGCAAACTTTTTTCCCCTGAGAAATCATCTTTGTACAGCGAAAAGGAGAAAAAGTGCTGCATTTTTTCTACAAGGAGAACATTGCTGTGCCAGGAGAAATGCTACCACCCCCTTACTGCTTTGTAAGGTCCCTTTGCACTTCTGCCTGTGCTCCTGTTCCTACAGAAAAATCAGTAGGATTTTGGTTTCTTTTGTTATGAGTTATGCTGCAAACTTGCGTTAAGAGTCCTAATTTCTGGTTTTGGTCCCTGCCTTGCCTCCACCTCCAACTTGTAGACTGCTGACTAGGTCAGCACGCTTTGTTTCAGATCTGGGGATGTGACATACACATTACTTCCAGTCATAACTGTAAACAAAACTGATAGCTTTTGGGGAAGTCTTGCAATTCTTACACCTATTCCTAAATCCTTTGAGATTACTAGAATGGCTTGCATTTCTTGGCAGTTTACTTCCTTCCCCTGTGAATGAGCTCTGCCTTAGTTAGAATACTGCAGAATCCCTGCCTGATTCAGGAACACTCACGTGTATCTTCAGTGCAGTGAGTGCATGGACAGGTATTGTAGGTTTGAAGCAATATTCAGTGGGACTGACAAAGGGCTGTGAGAGGCTTCCACCCCTGATTCTGGGCAAGAACTGGGGAGTATTTGCCCTGTCAGCTGAGCTGGTGACAGTGTCTCTCATTTCCTGTAAAACTGACAGAACTGCTTTCTTTCACCCTCTGCTGTTCTCATTTTAATTCACTCAAGGGTGCACATAGCTGAGGGTGTAACAATTATTCCTCCCTAGCTGCCCAGCAGAACTGGAAACCAGCCAGTAGCCCATCTGTCTGTGGTATTGAACACATGGGCTACAGCCAGTAAAGGCAGTGGGTGGACATGCACTGTCCAGCGGCTAGAGAAGACAGCAAGGCATGGGCAGGCCTTAGGCTATGACCTGTCCTCCCAACAGCTGGTAGCTCCTTCCTGTCCTGTGGGCTTCACTGCTGCCTGTGGGTTGGCAGCCTGGTGCAGTGCCTATGAAGAAGGAAACTGGGCAGCTGTATTGGAGGCACTGTTCACAGGGAAGGTGGCTTAGGACACAAAAATGCCTCTGACTGGATCTAGCAACCCGTAGAAGTAAATCCTATAGCTCCCTTTCCGTCTTCACTGTAATGGTTTACAGCACAGGTTTGGGGAGGTGATAATCGGTCAAGGAAATGAATTGCCAGGAGAGGGCAGCACTTGCTCACAGCATCCAAACAGTTTCTGCCAGCAGTGCTTATGAGTTGGCATTGACAACTACAAATTTTTCTGTATTACCACAGCTCTTCGGCTGATTGAGAGTTGTAAGAATCGGTCTTCTTGTAGGAAATGCTTTGGGTTTGGTACTAGAAAATAGTTTAATAATTTGATTTAGACTTGAGAAACAAATGTCTCCTATCTCTCATTAAGCTAATCTCTTCAAGTAGTTGGAGAATATAATCTTGTTTTAGTGACCAGTGTTAAAGGAGGTTAAGAAATTATTTGTGGGCAGACATCCACATAACAGTGTCAGAATTAAGTTCACAAATTTTCTCTTGCAGGAAAGTGTTAATGTGGCTCTTAATCCATTTGCTCAAGTACCAAACAGCTGGGTTCCACCTTCGCTTACAGACTTTTATTACATTTTGTCACCCCCTGCTGGTGCAGATAAATACTTACTCACAGAAGAGTAACTGCTCTGGGTTATTAAGTCTGAGGAGGTGGTTGTTGGGTTTTTTTAAAGCAGCATTGTACTATTTGATCATCTTCTGACAATCCTTGCTCTAATTATCCCCCTGCCGGTATGTATCTTTTATATTCTAGATAATGTTGCATATTTTTTCATTTCTTTATTAAATAAGGGGTTACTGTTGTTGGAAGCTCTCGTCAGTAGTACTTTTCAAAGATTTATATTAATTTAATTCAGTAGGGAATTAGCTGAACCCATTTTAACTATTATGAATGTTATATTCACATAACTGTACATATGAGTGGTCATTTTCCTTACCTTTCCTTTATTGACGTGAACTTGAGGCATCTTCTGTCCACTTTTGATGAATCTCCAACTGGAAACTAAAAATCCCAGATAGTCTTTTCAGTGGGTTCTTTGGCAGACACCAGCCTCTGATCTTTCTTTCTTGGGCATTGCTATAATGCAGATATTACTTTATTATATTTAACTACTAGAAGCGATGTTACAAATACTATAGTCCTGAAACTGAAAAATCCCTAACTTAAGGATACCCATGTAGCCTCGACTCTCTCACATGGCAGTATTATACATAAGAAATTAGTTGGAAAAGCAAGGAGAATAATTCCTTTCTGCTGAGACCCAAGCCTTGGGCATGGGTCTTCCTCGTTACTAGTAAACATTCTGCTTCTTGTAATGTAGAGATACACATCTGCAAGGGGCAAAGTTAAGCTGTACAGACAGTCTAAGGTCTGAAGTTTTGGTTGCCTTTGCATCCTTAACTTTTACTGTAGTAATTACTTGTGTCATTCTCATTAAAAAATAAACCAAGACTGACAAAAATCTCTTCCTCCTAGACCAGCATCGAGGTTGCAGCCAAGTTCCACAGACCTTTGTGTTTTGATTGAGAAAACGGCTAGTAATTAGTAGAGGGCTGCTGTCCAGTGCATGGGCCAGCTAGAGGGCACAGTTTTGTTAGGGACTATCTGAGAGTCAGTGTAGGAGAAAGTTGGGCAATTTTGACATCTTAGACATCTTCATCTAAAGCAAGGGCTGTGAAGTAGAGAGCATTACAGATACTACCTGCTGACAGAGCTGAGGTCTAAAATTCATAAAAAGCTCCCTTTAACTAGAATCTAAGAGCACTTTCATGTTTCAGGCGTGATTCATGGACACTTCTTAGCTACATGGGTGAGACCTGAACATAGAATATTTGCTATCCTTTCTTTTCTTTCATGAAGAGGAAAGATACCCAGGTGCATGCGTTGTGGGGAGGGGTGGGAATAGTAGTGTGGATCTAAAGGTCCCTTGATCTGGGTAAGTGGGGATACAAGACTGTGTAGTGTCAACCTAAAGGGAGCATCTGCCTTGCACTTCGTTCTTATCCATAGCCTTTTCTAAACTGCAAGCCCAAATGACCTATTCTGCTGTTTTGCTTTTCTGCCATCCAGACCTGTAAGGATCTTTGCGATTGGCATACTTGGAGATTTAACAAGTAGTTGTGCTGAACACATGTAAGTTGAATATGTTGGGCTATGAGCTATGCATGCTTTACTTGGAGCAGCTCAGACAGTTTTAGGTAGCAATGTGCATTAGAGGAGGTATGGAATATTTGTGTAATACTTAAGAGTGTTTCTCTCCTGAAAAACATCAGGGTTACAGGTGAGATGGTGCTGCTGCTTTTGCAGGGAGCTCTCTACATTGCAGGGAGTTAGAGCTGTTTTAAGGTAAGGGCTGTTTTTCTATTGGGTGTGTGATTTTGATTCAGTAGATTTGAGTGAGTCCTGGGAGCTGAGGTAAGTGAAGGTTGCATGCTGCACCAAAACTGGTTGGGGAAGGAAGAGAATTACAGGTAACCTAGGGGGACTGAAAAGTTGAATTTTACAACCTGAATCACTAGGTGAAGTATCTTTATTTTATATGGGAGCTATAAGTTGCTGCTCTGTGACCTGCGGCAAAAGATTTGAACAACAGGTCGAGCTTTGTTTTTACAAATCTGTGTTACTCTTGGAGCTGTTAAGATGCAACTTTAGAGGAACAGCTGAATGGTGGTCTTACTGGATCCACAAAATTACGATTTCCCATGGCTGCAGTTTCATAGCTCGTATCTTTTGAATTATGAAAGCTCCATACCAATTCTATCTGTGATGTCAACCTTGAACTTCCCTGACATCTTTTTAATCCAGTCATCTGCCTGTCTCTGTTCTGTAGTTTAGCCTGATGGGCTGCAGAACTACATTCTAGGGAAGTGCCATGGAAACGCCTAGACATCATCATTAAGACACGAGCTGAGGGAGGAAGAGCTGAGCTCGCACTCTCTCATGTACACTCTCGTATGTATGTGTATGTGTGTGCAAGCACACGCACATGCACACATACACATTTTGGGCAGCAGGAACCTCCCCAGTCTTAGGAAGCAGTTGACTCCCATTGGACCACTTTCTCCCACTTGAACTCAGGATGATCTGGATATTCTGAATGTTTGTTTGACTGGTCTGCGTTGTCCATTGGCTAATAGCCTTCCGGTCATGCTCGTCAACAGCCTGCTACCGCGTTCCTCCTCATCCTTTTACTGCTACTGTTAAATTCTTCCTTTGCAATGTCTCATTCCCTTCCACCCTCCCGTAAAATTATGCCTTTGTAACATTGCCTTCCAATTGAAAATAAACATTACATCTTGTCTCCTGCTTTGCTTTTATGTTCGTTCCCCTTCCCTTGGCTTTGTCCTGGAATTTTGAGCACTTTAAGCATAGAACCCATTCCTACTTCGCATGTCCTCAGTGTTTCTGTAACACAAGCAACAACTCAGGAATATTTTGTTCGTATCCTAGTGATGTTAAAGACTAATTCTGGAGTACTTTAGTGGTTTTTTTTGTTGGGTTTTTTTGGTTGTTTTTTGTTTTTGTTTTTGTTTTTTAGAACTGCAACTTCAGGACCAAATATACTGAAAAAGAAAAAATGTTAAGATTACAAATCTATCTGATACCAGCATGGGCCTGTTGCTTGCTCTGTTAGTGGTGCATATGGGTAGCTCTGCCCATGATTGTTGAGAGTATAGAGGAGAATAAATGTGTTTACTTTTAGGCTGTTGTATCAGCACATCTTTTTCAGTCATTTGCCTAAGTTTTCAGTCATTACTCATAAATTAATTTCCCCTAATTTGCACTTATATGACAATACAACATATATTGTTTGGTGGCAGATCCCAGGCTTTCTCACATACAGATTCAGAATTCTCTAGTGAGTTTGCTTCTATATACTTCAACTAGAAAATCTACACAGGCATAATGATATGTCCTATTCTCACCTTGTTGTTGTTAGACTTTTGATCAGAGGATTCATCAAGTTAGAAGAAATTACCAGCCCTCTTTAATTTACTATGGCTTTCTGCTTTTAATGGACTAAAGAGCATAGTGAAACTGCAGATTGACATTTTTTTTTTTTTTTTTTCCCCCACTTGTTTTGTTCACTTTTTACATCATTCTTATGATCTAGTTGCCATCCTAAAATTAACCTGATGAGCAGAAATAGGGTGAAATCTTATCAGCTTGCATTTGGTGTACTTTCGATAAATGTATTCTTGGTATATGTCCCTAGAATGGCACAGGATTCCCTTAATAAAATTTTGTTCTTCTGTATGCTAAGTGCAATAATTGTATAAGTCCAGCTGTGGTTCATAAATAGGTTTGCTGGTCAGCTGTTAAATCCTAGACACATGGAAAATGACTGTTGTGAAGCTTTCATGCTTTTTTAGACTTTCTTATGAGTCTGGCTCTCAGATAATGAGGAATTTTGTTAACTTCTCTGCTGAGGTTTTTTTGACTACTGTGTGACCTTATTTAAAAGAGGAGGCATAATAATATTTGAAAAACAGAGATCTGAACTCCAGTAATATCACATGGGCACATTCTGGTTCTGAAAAGGGCCTTGAGATCAGAGAGGTGGCTGCTTAGTGGGAGAAAACTCTGATGAAACACTCTTATCTGGTGAAGTAACTGTGTCTTGATTTGTCACTCAAGTCTGTTCGAGATGGTGGAATTGTGATCTCTGCTTTCCACTAAAATGGGAATGTTCTATCACTGTTATGGATGTGTGCTACTTTTGCACTACTTTTAATTTCAAATAAATCACAAGGTGAAGAGAGAGTTTTAAGGACCTTCAACCAACTACTTTTTTGAAAAATAAAGAAGAAATGAAAGAAAAAGAAAAAAAAAAAGCTGTGTATTTCACAGTTAGAGCAACAGTTTTGCAAGGGGATAATGTTAGCTAGGTGTTAAGCAAAAAATGATACCCAATGAAGGCAATAAGAAGGGAAGGTATTTGTGCATTTTTGAGGAAAATGTAACTTTCTGGGGCACTGCCAGTTTTTAACGAGAACCAGAATACTAGGGTCTACATAGGCCATTATTTACAACGGTCTTTGTGGCAGGCAGTTTGAAGAATAATATGAATGCAAACGTAACTTCCTCACAAAGTTCTGAGAAACATATAACTCAGCCAGAAGAGGTTTAGTGAGATTATTCCCTTTCTTGATATGGCAGAGCTCCAGGCAAATGTGTGAAGGGGGGAGCTTTAGCACCATCTGGAATCCACAAAAGCCTTCACTGCTGGCTGCCACCTTGAAACACTTACTGATAGAGAGATTTTTCTAAACCTGTTAAGCGCTTTCTTAGTTTATTAAGCTTTTTCCGCAGTATAAAGTCTAACAAGGTGTCCCAAGGATCAGTGAAATAATAGAATGGCTTTCAAGTGGAATTGTGTAGTGAAGTCATCTCCTAAATGCAGAGAGCTGCAAAGGAGGTAAATTGTAAACGTTTCTCAAAGGGGACGTGCTATATCACGAAATTGCTTGTGGTAAGAGACCATGTGTAATCTTTTAAGAAATTTTGTCTTTCTTTATTGTAGATTCTGATTTGGTTTTCATTGTTAACACACATAGGGTTGTTATTACCTGGTATTTATTTTTTCTTAAGAAAAGGCGTAGAATTTAACTCCTGTCAGTGAAGAAAAAGACGCTCTCGAAACTCTGTGTGTGTGTGTTCCTGCTGCTTATCAAGATTTCCATTTAGCATTCTTCCATAGTTAGAATATGTGCTGCCAGTGCCAGATGGCACAGTTTCTTAGAGAAGAACTAGCTCTTGCTTAGTAGTAATGCAGACAAACAATACCAAATTAGCATAAGCAAATGTCAGTGAGTTAACATAAAGCCTGTGCTATTTCTGTCTTTTCTTCTTTTCCTAGGCCATGGGTGTTGAGAGTGACCAAGAGATCGTACAAATGATTGGCACAGAGGAACATGTGATGGCTGCATTTGCTCCTAGTCTGGAAGAATGCCAAAAAGCTCAGATTTTTACACAAATGCAGGTGTGTCTTTTCACATGGCCAGAGGCCATAAAAATCTAAAGACAGTGGGTATTGACCACTTTGCTGTGTCAGCAGTCGACATACACTTTGTGTTTTGAGGTTTGTTTTATTGGGGTTATTTTAAGCTGAGGGCTTTTAAGGGGACAGAACCTGTCAAAAGTGGGGCTTTGCTCTCTTTGCCTATACTGAAAAAACCCAAAGTCAAGAAATGCTTTGTTTTCAGATGCCCAGGGTTATGTTTTAATGTATGTGACAAGTAGTGATGTCAATAAGATTAGAGTTTTTTGTTGAGGATGGTTCCCATTTTTAAAAAAGGAATTGCATGCCCCATTTCACAGAAGCCCCATTAATGTGGACATGACCATTTAATCATGAGTAGATGTTGTCCTCCAATTCTAATATCTTGTATAAAGTCCACAATGCAAGACTGCTAAACACTCACCAAAATTCTCTTCAACTCGTCTGTACTTTTTTAATTATCCAGAACATAGTCCATTTTCTTGGCAGTGTTTCCATCATGTACATACTGATCTGCTAGAAGAAGCTTTTGAAGATTAGTCTTATTTCTGCTATTTTATTTTAAACTTTATTGAATCTTTCCATGGATGATATTGAGTGTTGTAAAGTGAACATCTTTCTAGTTTGCATCTTTTGGGGCTTTTCAGGGTTAGAGGTAGCATGGAAGCCTTCTTAATTCAGAGTCAGAAGAGTAAGATGGAGATACTGGAAGAACGTAGAGAAATGTGAAGCGTCCAGGAAAGCAGAAAAACAGAAATATAGAAATTACTCTGTGCAAGAAATGTCGAATGAAATTAAAAGAAAGTGAGCTATTTAGGGAAGAAGGTAGTAGATAGAAAGAATAGTCTGTCATTTTGGGGACAGGGTAATTCTTAGACATAGAGGGGGCATGGCTTCATGTCCAGGCAGGAACTTCCTATGTGGACCTGGATAGTTTCTTTGACTTACCAGACCCTAAATTCTGCAGACTGATTCCATTTCTTGGACAACTGGTAAGAGAGTAAGAATCCATTAATCATTGCAAGGTACAATGGAGACAGATGTGGATGCCATATAGTGGTGTTTATGCCTAATAAACAGTGAGTGCTACCTTATGGTTTAACATCTGAATGAAACTTACCAAGTACACAAAAAAATGGAGGTGAAAAATCAAATGAAATAAACTAGATTCTTTAGAATTTGTATAATCCTTTGTCCTGTATTTCTGCCATCTCCTTTCTTTTAATATTGTAGTAATCATGCTCTTTCACCACTTCCCATTCCAAATGTTGTCAACACATGATAAACAACATGTTGTATATTTAATTATAATAAACTGTGTCAAACTTTGAGAATTTTTTTCTTTATTAACATCTCTTAAGTGTTTGGTATTTTGCACTTTACTTGGAATTTGTATCATCTGTACTTAGTGGTATTGCACTGACAGAAATACATCTCTGTATGTCTGTATGTTTGTGTAGGTTACAATTCTGATACTAACTCACGTTAATTCCTCCCTCGGCAGGCACTGAAGTACATTGGAAACAAAGTACGAAGACAAAGGATGTGGGGAGGCCCAAAGAAAACAAAGATGGAAGAGGCACGAGAGCTGCTAGCATCAACTATTCTGACCCATGTTCTTGTATGTAATTTTTTTTTTTTAAACTGGAGTAATTTTGTGTGGTTATTTATGTGGTGAGCTTTGTTGCCAGGGAAAAATGTCTTTTATTGCTTTGTAGCTGAAATAAAGTAAATCATCCTCAAAATAAAAGGGAAGACTTGGATTGAGTCAAAAGTAATCTGTATGTTTATGAAATGCTGTACCACTGAACTACTTGTCATATTATGCATATTTTCTGCATAGCCAGGCAGTATCAGCTGTTGGGTCAGGACCTTATTCTCATGACCTATACATTTATTCTGATTTGTTTTCATTTACTATCTGTTTCAATGGCACTAATGTATATTACTCTTAGCATTTTTTTAGAAGGTAAAGTGCACAAATCCCTTTTGTTACTACTTAGACAGTCTAGATTACCCATTGATTTAAATGGATGTGTTTGTCTGAATAAGAACTAAAGAACTGATCCTGAAACATCAGTATGTTTTTCTTTTTTTTTCTTTTTTTTTATTTACAGGTGAAGGAGTTCAATTTTCGTGCCAAATGCATATACACAGCAGTAATGGTGCGCAGAGTAATTTTGGCTCAAGGAGAAAATAAAGTAGATGACAGAGACTACTACGGAAATAAACGTTTGGAGCTGGCAGGGCAGGTGAGTTTTTATATCTAGCAAAGTGCTCTTTTGGGGTTTTGTTACTGTCTATTTTTAGAAAATGCAGAATAAGGAGCATCCCCATCTTCTCAATTGAAATGTTTTTCTTCTCATTTTATTTTTGTTGGCTTTTCTGTGTTGACTCACAAGTGTACTTCCCTTATTGAGACTAATAAATTATATCCTCACTTTTGTATTGCCTCTTCATACCAGATAAAAGGACAGAGCAGTATAAATACCGCATCAGTTCTAGTTCCATTATAACACTGTTAGTGCCAAGACAGCAGCAGTAAGATCCGTCTTAGTGTCCCCCTCTAAGCAACTGGGTAAGAGAATAAACTGGAACCAAGTAGGTGCCTGCATGTCAGGTCTAGGCTGTCCCACTGTGGAGAACCCAGCTTGTGTAGCAGCTCACAGAACAGCCACTTAAGCCTCTTGTAAATTGTAGAAGCCCATAAGATTGCGTATTTGTTGTCAACTGCTTTGCTAGCCTCTGAAATAGCACAAATTAACAAAATAAGTGGTTTAAAGTTAACTTGAGCAACTAATGAAAGTGGATTGTGTGGACTTCTCTGCTTGCAGAATTTTGGCACTGGAAGTAGAAGCAGTAACAAAGAGCTGTGAAGGAGGGAATGGTTTGAGGTTTCTGACTGGCACCATTCTTTTGCAGAGGGGGTGGCAGTTCACAGCTGTTGGCCAAACTACATTCTCCTAATGCAATGGGAATTTGCCTATCAGGTGAAGGAACTGCTTGCTTACCATGGCATGGATTCTTCCTTGCCATGTGTGATTATTTGATTAACCAATTTAGATTAGGATTGGAGTTCTTTGCTGTGCTCTGTATTAACTTCAGTTGGAGTTTTGGCAGTCAGTATCGTCTCTGGTTATTGATCATGCATCAGAAATTCAGACAAGTATACAAATAGGAAAAAAAAATTTACAATGAGGATGGTGGAATACTGGAACAGGTTGCCCGGAGAGGTGCTGGATGCCCCATCCCTGGAAACGTTCAAGGCCAGGTTGGACGGGGCGCTGAGCAGCCTGATCTATCAGAATTATCAGAATTATCAAGATCAAGATTGGAAAAGACCTAAAAGATCATCCAGTCCAACCATCACCAATACTTCTCAGCTAAATCATATCCCTATCTGGTTGGAGATGTCCCTGCTCCGTGCAGGGGGGTTGGACTAGATGACCTATAAAGGTCCCTTCCAACCCTAACCATTCTATGATTCTATGATAATGCACCAGGTTGGAGAAACTGTGCATCTCTGCTCCCCACATAATTTATACTGGGATTTCTGTTGCAGCGCAAGTAACAATATCTATTCCTTTTTGTTCATATCCAGTGGGAATTTTCATCTTATTGTACTTTTTAAGATGTTTGCTTGCATATTGTCTCTTATTTGTATTCCTTTTCCCACCCTGCCCTCTCCTCCTTGCACAGATGGGAACACACGCACAGAGCATGCCATTATTGTAGAGTGAAAACATGTACTTTGCTTCATAGTTTTCTGAAAAAACTAAGATGACAGTCTTGAACATGCTTTAAGCAAAAATACAAGGAAAAAAAACCTCTTAACCTGTTAGGGGAAAAAAAAAAATCCTTTCTTCAAATTAATATGTTGACTGTTCATCAAACTTTTGTGCTGAAGCAGAACATATTTTTAAAGTAAAAGGAGTAGTAAGAGGACATTAGTGCAATATTATAATGGGGCAAATAAGTTGTATTGGATTTATTTGATTTCTGCTGTAATGGTTTTGTTGTAGTTCAGTATGACTAATCAGTAAAATTAGTTGTTGCTTTGTCATCATATTGTTCTTATTTAACTGGACTGAAGGAGCAGTTTGTTTTTTCATAATATTTTAAGAGGCAGAAAGTAGAGCAGGTGAAAAGTTTTCTGCAAGCTGTAAGAAAAAGGCCTCTGCTCACACGGATGTTAACAACCAAAGTCGTTTTGCATTAACTGGGAAGAGGTTTTAAATGTAGAGGATCATCATTACAAAGCCAATGCATATTTTTTCTACGTCAAGGATAACTATGCAGGGGGGGTTATAGCACTTAGATTAAGAGTAGTTTTGGCTCCCTTGTGATATTTTAGAGGCTCGTTTCAAGCTGAACACTTCAATTGCTCTCTGCTGTGTTATCAATGTAATATTAATTTGATTGGCTTACAGACTAAAAAGTGTAGAGATTTTTTGCCACTTTCTAAATGTTTGTGTTTAGCTGAAGTTTGTGTGGATAAAATGGCTGGTGGTTTTTGGTTTGGTTTTTTTTGTTTGTTTGTTTGTTTTTTAATGCCAGCGTGTTCCCGGAATAAAAATTCCGTTGACTTAAAATTTGAATAAAGAAACAAAAAGAAAATATTCCCATGTGAGGAGAAAAACATAGCAAGCTAAACAATGTAAAGACATAAAAGGCATTGTGTTTATAAAAATGTGTGAAAACAATAGCTGCTAATTTCACACCCCATGGGACAAGAGAGTACGAAATGTGCTTTAGCTTTAGATAACAGAGTTGTATCCAGTAGCCAAGCTGGTTTACAGAGCTTTCTCTTAGTCTTTCTGCCACTAGAGGCTCGGTAGGCCAGGTGCCAGCTGAAGTGTTAGCAAAACCTACCGATTTCAGGCTTAATCTTTTCACCTACCTTTTCTCTTTCCTTAATGTGTTCATTATTTGCTAAGCATTACTCCGTTCTTTGTCCTCATATTTTTTTTTGTTTCTAATGCAGCTTGCTTTGTATGGGTGAGATATGGAACAGCACCAAAATCCGGCACCCTGGAAAGCAAGGGATTTCTACCCTGTGACAAAAGAATACCGTCTTGACTTCAGAGATTGCCTAATCCCAGCTGTTCTGATAATATAATTAAGGCTGCCTAATGTCTTTAATTTTGCAACCAGTTTGTGTGAAAGGGAGAATTTGGCACTCTAAAGGCTTAAACGCTAAATAGCAATCTCAAGGCACCTAATTAGAATTCTCTGACATTAAGCTAATTGGCGAAACTGTATTTCAGCAGCTTAACTTCTGTATTAATTTTTCTTAGGATTTTCAATGAAAATCAATTGATGAGCTGTCAGTATTTATTTTTTTTAAATATAATTTGCTCTTTAGTGCTCCTGTCTGAAGCAGGCTGAAAGACCCTGGACTAAGTATGAAATCCATTGAATATTATCACTGGCATTCCATCCTTTTTCTTTAATCAGTTGCTCTTGACCTAAATAATGTGGTTATTGTGAGACTCTGCTTTGCCAGATAGTCAGAGCTCTTACAGACCGAGAGTCTGTGAGTGAAATTAGCAAAGTATGATGCTTTTCAGAATGGCAAATAGTAGCAAGTTGTGTACTTGGGATGTAACTTACTTTATTAGTTCAGAGAAAAGAAAGGATGACATGGCTTTATAATCCCTATGGCATGTGGCATTAGGAGATTTTGGCAATTTTGTGATCAAGAAATCAAATATGAAAACATTTTCTGATTTAATTTTTTAAAATGTTCTGTCAAATGTTTTGTTAAATACTTAAACTGTACTCAAACCTGTTGAGATCAAGTGTATACCATGACTGATTTTGAAGAGTCTAGTTCTTATTTAACAAGACATAACTTATGTCTTATCAGACATCTTATAACTGTACACATTCCTTCCTTTTGCTTTTTCCCAACATTTGAAATAAGTCCCTCATAATCTAGTTTTTGTAGACTCCAGTGAGTTCTCCTTCTTAATATGATGCTTCGTAAAAGATGCTTTTATTTCTGGTGGAAATTTGATTTAAATAAGCTGTGACATCTCAGGTGAGTTGCAGGTGACTGGATTTCTTTTGACAGTGGTGAGAGGGTATCACCTTGTAAACGTTAATGGTACTACAAGCATCAGGAAGGGAAAGAGGGTCTACAACACCTTCCTCTCATGCCAGGGTCAGGTCAAAAAAAACCCCACTTAAACAGTTTTCAGCAAAAACTCCAGAATGGGAACAGGATTCCATTTTTGTCAAGGGTTAGCATACAGTGTGTGTTATCACTGACTTTACAATTTAGTGACTGAACACTAAGTGTTCCTTATCTCTTGTAGAGTAGACTCTCAAAGATAATCCAGTCTTGTTCTCCATAAAGACCAGTGGGAGTTTCTTATTGCAAATCAGGTGTCTGTCTAGAGTTTCCAGGTGTTATTTGTTACATTTTTATTCCTAAAAGCATTTGCGATGCCAGTGAAAAGGGTAGCTTGTAATTTAGTTAGCTGCTTAACAGCGTCATTTGCCAAATGCTTTGGTCAGCCCAGCTTGGCCATGTAGGTAAAGGAAAGCGAATGAAGGCTCGTGGCCCATTGTGGTTTGATTTCTTGTTTCCAGAAGGTGAGGAAAAGTTGAGACTATGTCTGATGGAGACAGTTAAAATTCAGTTTAATTCTGCACGTACAGAAATGACATTGTGCAACTGACTTCAGAATGTCTTAGCTTGTGGTGGCTGAATACCTAGCTTGGTCAGCCCTGCCAATGCCTTGTACACTGGGAACTACATTTATGATATTGGTAGCTGCTGCATTTTTAACTCTTCTGACATTGGAGCTGCTGTAGAATAGAGTTCCAGGGCAGGGACTGCAAAGCTTTAGAATGTACATTGCTTGCTTGCAAAGCTAATCATTGTGAAAACTTAAGATGTATCCCGTAATGCAGATTTAAGTGTTTTGGGAAGCTATTAGTGTCTGCAAGGAGAGGTTAAACAAACTGCAGAAGCAAAGCAGACTGGAGAGCAAAAAAAGTCAGATCAAAACTTTGGACGCCTTTTCCTTTTATGGCTATTTTAAGAACTAAAAGTAATTAGTATACATCTACAGGAAATAGTTGGCTTAAATTGGAGCACTTTTGAAGGATTGTATTGCTGGGTTTGTTTTTTTTCAATTCAGCTGTGTTAAGTGGCTTTTTTTTTTTTAAAAAAAAAAAACAAAACAGATGTGGAAGAGCATTGTGCTTTCCAAATAGTAGCACTTCTAGAAAAGGATGACAGATGTTGAACTAGGTGGACTCTCCGTGGGCGTAATCGGTTTTCCATAGATGGCGATTGGCAGAAAGTAGCAGGATAAAAGTGTATCTGAGTGAGGAAGTTGCCTGTGCAACCTGAGATATGTCTTGCCTACTGTCAAGAGCAGAGGTTGCTTCTGGGCCCCTAAAAAAAGTCTCTTTTAGTTCTGCTTGTCCAGAAGTAATGGTAACTGTGCACCATTTGTACTTCAGTCTGGTCTTGCAAACTGTGCGCTGCCTCCAGTCTCTGTACTGCTGAGTTGCTTCCCCTAAGGGCCCCTTACAGTCACTTGGATGTCTGTCTTGTCCATTTTAAGTAGCTCCTGGGAAGGGGCCCTTTAAACAGACTTTTTTACTTTTAATAACAGAATATCTCAAAGGGACTCTTCCGTTATTGCTTTACTGCAATTATTCCATCCAGTGTTAGAACAGGACCTCGTCTTGCCTCCAAATCTTGTGTGCAATTCAGGGTCATACATTTAGTGTATTAAATCTTTTAAAAGAGTTTGTGACTTTAGGAAGGAAAAAGTAGCTCAACTGGATTATAATATAGCAGATTAGGGAAAACAGTTAGCAAATGGATAGCATAGAGATGGATGGGTATACTAAGATTTTGTGAATGCAGGGTTAAAGCAAACCAAGAAGGGATAAATGCAAGGTTTAGATTATTCTTCTACTTAATTTGCTTTCTATTATGAGATAATTTGTCTAATATTGCACTTTAACAAGGCAAAAAAACTTGTGAGAAAAGTATCATTTGAGAAACAGAGAGGATATTTTTTAACCGACAAGAAGTATAAAGGTAGAAATATTAAAGATGTCTTGTTCCCCTCCCCATTTCCCAAACCTGGAGAAGTATCATTTTTCCCTTAATCCAATTGTTTTGTATTTCCAGCTTCTTTCACTTCTTTTTGAAGATTTGTTCAAAAAATTTAACTCTGAACTGAAAAAGATTGCTGACCAGGTAATCCCCAAGCAACGTGCAGCTCAGTTTGATGTAGTGAAGCATATGCGTCAAGACCAAATCACCAATGGCATGGTCAATGCCATCTCCACAGTAAGTATTTTTGTTTTCATTCCAGTGTGTACAGTTTTTCCACCATAGTGAATGATGAAAATATGTAAATTTTGTTCTGATGATACTACCATCTTTTGTCATAAAAGCAAATCTATTTAACATTCTTTATAGATTAAAATTGCAAAACTCTGTCACGGGCAGGGCTTTTGTAATTCACTGAAGAGTTATTAATCATGAAACCACTTTTTATTTCACTATTTACTTCAAAGTGATGTTTTAGTTTTTGTGAAGGAATTGTAGAAACAAGCAAATTCAAAACAGCGATCATGTTTCTGTTTGTCCAACTTGCTGTCTTCTAGGTTCTACTTGATTATGTAGTTCATGGTATTTTTTATTATCTGGATTTAGCTAGGCTCAGGTTACATCATGTGTCCAAAAGGTGGTTGAAAAACAGCAGGAAAACATCATGAACAGAAGACAACTTGGGGGGAGTGGGAAGGGAAAAAAAAAAAAAGCTGCATTTTGAGCTCTTTAAGGGTGATGCCTTTTTATTCATATGGAGTTGCTAGTATGAGCAAATTTGCAGCACAGAAATTAGTGCGTCTCTGCTAACGATACCGAACTAGTTAACAGGGAGAACTGCTACATGCTATATTATTGCAAAACACCGCCATAATTAAGCCTTCAAATATTTATTATTTATCTTGCTTAGATTTTAGCCTGTGTCTGCCTTCTGCTGGAATGGATAATTTCATTCGTGCCAGCACACAAGAACAAAAATACAATTACTAACTTTGTCTCTTACTTTACACATCTGCAAGAGCAATTTGTGAGATCGTTCCTGAAATCTAGCTACTAGCTTGTAAATTACTTTGAAATCCATGATTTTTTAAGAAATTAGATTAGTCTAAGTAGTTTAGTAGCTGGTAAAATTGTGCAACTTAATTTTTAATTTTTGGAACTCTTGAGAGGTCTTTTCTGCCTAGCATGAAACTGAGGTTTTTCTTCAGTTCTTGTAAACAAAATTTACTCCACAAATTGCATCCAAAACCACCAGCAGTCTGTTACTTACAAATCCCCAGTGTTAAAGCTTATCACTATTTAATTTTATGAGTGTCCCAAATGTAGTTAAATCTCTACAGTGCACGTAACCAAAACAATTGGCAGATTTGTTTCTCTAAATGCTAGTGCTTTCTTCTAGCCAGTGCCAGTTTTTCCATTTGGACTGACAGAGATAAATCTGCAAACTATTCAGTACATATTGTAAAGTCTTCCTTCTTCCACTGTCTTTGGACTTCTTTTTACTGCCACATAAGCAGTCAAACACCATCTGCTCTTAAGAATTGAAAATAATTTGTCAGGAACAATGCCCAGTGCATACTATTCAAGAGATTAAGCAAATACCATAAAAATCATTCTTGGAAATGACAATCTCCGATCTCACCAGAATGCTTCAATGGTAGTCTCAAAGAGCATGAAATAACTCAGCGGATACCTAATTACACCAGTTACATGCAAAAGAATTTGTAGCACCACTACATCAACTGTACAGTGGTGTTCACTGATATTTGCTACATGTCTTCTTTTTACCCAGGAAAACACCAGAAGAGAGGGTAGATCAGGCAGTAATGCCATAGACCTAATAGACCTGCCAGTGTCTGCAGAATTATCCGATGCTGCTGAGGGAACAACTCTCAGTTTAGAGGAGTTTTCAGTAGGAGGTTCTCTACTGGGATGATCTCACAACAACCCTGGCCTAATTTGGGGGCTTTGGGACAATTTTTTGAAGGAGTCACCCTGTCATGTCCAAAGCACAAAGAATTTTTCATATTATTTCTTCAGGCAGCATTTTTACCTCCCCTTTCCTCTGGTCTTTGAGATTTCAGTCTTCTGGGCAGTGAAGAAGAAACCACATGCTAGTTTAGACTACGGATGCAATCATTTCCAATGTGAGGAAAAAACTACTAATTTATTGTATTCTTCCACTTATATTCTGATAACTCCCAGTCCTTAAAGAATTAAATGGTCAGTGAGTGAACCCTTCCTAAGAAGGGTGAGCAAGTGGACAGGTTTCTTTTGACTGACTTACCTTTGGGCATTGTGTCTTCCAACTTTCTGTAATAAGGAAAAAAGGAAAGTTCTGCAAAGTATTTGAACTCTCCAGTGGAAGCAAATAGCAAAATCATTGGGATTGGTGGTGGTTTCTTGCTGTTCATCACAAAATGGGATTGTGCTGTTAATGTATAAATAAAGAAGCCAAGGAAATCACCTTCTAAAAGGATTTCAGTATAGTACAGGAAATAAGCTTCAAATTGTTTGTTAGCATTGGTGAGCTAAGCTTATCAAAAACGCTACAGGAATCAGCAGAAGGCAATTCTTGGGAAAGCATTGCCTTTGAGATCTTCATTGCCTCTGGACTGACCAGTAACATGATGGCTGGAGTAAACAGTGGTAATTGGGACAGAAACTCACTGTATTCACTGACTTGGGTGCTGAGAGCTGTGTATGGAGTAGATGTCATGAAGTTAAAATATGCAGGACCACGTTTCTAGATCTTACAGTAGAGATTATTAAATCTGCTTGGCATAAAAACATAGTTGTGTCCTAGAACAATCTCTGAACTCCTCTGTTCTCTTAATTAAAACCACAAGTGATACTGTCTGTGATAGTCCTGAAACATGAAACCTCTGACATATGTATGGATCTTGCATTTCATAGTTGTAATCCTATCAGAGAAGTTGGATAGACCTGACCACCCCCGACTCCTCTTCTGTGAGAAGACACATGAGTCGGTCTTCTTCCTCTGAATTCTAAAAACAAAAGGCTTCAAGAAAGTACAGATGGCTTTGATGTCCAGTATAAATGCCTATGTTTCCTACCAAAATAACAAGTCATGGAACAGGCAGAATTGAAAGTTTGTGGGATCTATTATATAAGTGGTTTCACCCAAAATACCTTTTGTTTTAAATACTTGAAAAAAAATCTATAAAGGGAGAACAGAAAATGATTTAATGTAGCTAAATTTGCGTATTGGTTTACACGTGAGGGACAGATGATGAAGAAACTTTGTGTCATTGAATACATAATAGCCAAAGTTTCCTCTCATCTGAAAGAGCAGTTCTTTTGTTTTAACTTTTTTTAATACTTAGTACAAGTATGTTATAACTAGTAGTTTATATGCAGACAGGTAATTAGAAAGTTGTTTTATATAAATGGGCAATATTTACTGTGCAAAGCTCCTGAGATGTCATTCTATCTAGATACTGAAAAAAAGACATGTCAAGATGGGGATAAACTGCAAGAACTTTTTGAATGTTCATTTCATTCTACAGGGAAATTGGTCTCTGAAGAGATTCAAAATGGACCGCCAAGGTGTGACACAAGTATTGTCCCGCTTGTCTTATATATCTGCTCTGGGAATGATGACTAGAATCTCTTCTCAGTTTGAAAAGACAAGGAAAGTGAGTGGTCCTCGGTCACTACAACCATCTCAGTGGGGGATGCTCTGCCCATCTGACACTCCTGAAGGAGAGGTGAGGAATTTCTGTTTTGTTTTCAGTGTTTCATATCCTGAGGACTGGAGACATTGTTTATTTCAAAGTAGGTGATCCTCCATCAGAGGAAAAATTCTGATGAGGAGGTTTCTGGAGAGATAAATTGTCCTCAGCCTAATAATACAACTTGTGTATCTTCTCACATCCCATCTATTTATTTACATCTTGGTCCTCTTTACTATATTGCCTTTTTTCTCCTACCTGAGTGGACTGTCTGGAAACTGTTCAGAAATCATTTGGCTGCATGAGAATGACATGAAGCCTTCCATTTTTGCAGCAGAGCTACTTGCCCTCTTTTGATCAGGGCAGAGAGAAAGGAGTCCTAAACTCTTATCCCTTTATTCTGTAATAAATGTTCTGTTTTGAAATTGTAGCGTCAATCTGCAATTTTTCTACAAATATATATTAATATTACAGAAATAACTTTAGCCTTTAGCTTGAGGAAGAAAAACATCTTTCTATGTTCTACTTTAAAAACATCATCCAGCTATTTTAACCAAGCAGTTGATGCTTACAGTCTTTTTTTTTTTTGTTTTTCTTTTTTTTTCCCCCCAGAGTACCGGGGGAACTCTGAATTTTCTGGCATAAATATGTAATTAATATGAGCTAGCCTCATTAAGCAGCTGAAATAAAATTGCACTATATAAGATACTTGGATATTTTTAATTTAAAAATGTTAAAGTTTGTGTTACAATGTACAGGATATCTGGAAAATTGATAAATAGACTGATTTTGTATTTCCATTATGTTTCTAAGTAGCTCTTCCTTTGGAGAGAGAAATACAGAGTTATGCATGGTTGGATAACTTAAGAACTACAGATTCATCGCCTGTATTTTTTTATTAGTTTGTAAATACTAAAATATAATATTTCAGTGTGATATAAAAAATTCTTCCTTTCTTCCTTCCTGATTTTCAGTATAGTTGATTTGTTTCATTTCTTTCACTTTATACTTTGACTTTTTTTTGTAACTCATAAGTACCATTTTGTAAGAAAGATATATGTATAGTATTAATACTTTGAAATAAAATGGATGAAAGGTACTTTTTTTTTTTATTTTAGGCTTGTGGTTTGGTTAAAAACCTTGCCCTCATGACTCACATTACTACGGATATGGAAGATGGCCCAATTATTAAATTAGCCAGTAATCTTGGAGTTGAAGATGTCAACTTACTCTGTGGTGAAGAACTTTCATATCCAAATGTATTCCTTGTTTTCCTTAATGGTATGTAACTTTTCAGCAGTCTGACTCTGATTTGTTGCTGATGGAGAGTTAGGCTTCAGAAATCCTCCAACAATTTTTGGAGCACAGTCAACTGCAGATGCTGTTTTCCACATGTAGATAATTTTATCTGTAAATATTTTGGCAGGGTTAGGCAGAGTAGACAGGCTAGATGATGGCACTTAGTTATCTGAAGCTGTGTCCTCAGAACTCTGAATGCTACTCAGTGTAGCTGTGAAATTGAAGCCTTTTTGAATTTCAGTACTTTTTTTAAGCACATTTGCATGAATAGGCACAAAAATATGTAAATACTGTTACAGATTTGTTTGTTTGTTTTTTTCAGGCATTCACTAATGAAGTACTTTTAAAAGAGAATAACGCTGCTAAGTTTGTAATAACTTAAATTTACGAACTCAGAGCTTCATTCGCAGAAAGTATTTAGTTTCACTGAAATATTTATGTATTTTATATGTATTTATGCAAGTGCCTTTAAAAACAAAGAAAACATCAATTGTTGGCAAAGTTTAGCAATGCTTTTCTCTTTAAAACTACCTTTTAAAGGGAAACTTGCTTTGTGATTAGAAAAAATTAGACCTTGGAAAACTGGCCTCTCTTCTTTGTTAAAGGGATTATTTGGCATGTGTGCTTTGCATCTGCACACTTATGTTCCTTCTACAACTGATCTTTTAGCATTTCTAAATCAACAAGTACTATGATATCAGATTTCAAAACACTGACATTTTTAAAAATACAGCTGTGATTTAAAAATAGCCTTTTGTCAACATCCACTTCCAGGGACTAGTATTTAATGTCTGTCACCATGAATAAGTTCTCCATTTACCTCTGAATTAAACAGCAGTTGTTCTTCAATCCTGCCTTTTCCCAGTAACATAAAAAAGCAACACTTGACCAAACTGCATTCCTTTGCTCTGCTTTTCTATAGCAGCATGTTAAAGATAAGCTTCAGTGAAACCACATGCACTCTTTTCTGCCTCATTTTGTGATCCAGAGGGGAGTGCAGAGCAGAAACACTGGACTCTTCCTTCGTAAGAGTGATATGGAACAAGGTAGTCATGTGCCCAGATGTAGGTGATCTAGTACTAAATGAGGCAAAACAATCTACTGTTCAAGCTACTAGTTTGTGGGTTTCATCCATAAAAAGGCTTGTGGATGGCTGACTTGGTTCTGATTTAAACTTGTGATCTGAGGGCAGAAAAATCTGTTAAGTATAAATCCCTTAAAGTGTAAAGACCTTTGTATTGTCTTAGAAACTCCCTAAACTATCCCTAGGCTATGCTTTGTCTCCTCCTTAAAGTTTTGTTTAAAATGATACCATACTTATTTTTATTTTATATATTAAGATGACTTTGGTCAGGTGACTCTTTAAAAATGAATTTTACTCTCTTGTTTGTTCATCATGCATCAGAATACTTAAGTATGTGCTAAAGTGCCCTGCTAAGATAGCAATGTCATGTTGAGCTAAGTTCCTGAAGGAGGAATTCTGGTGCTGTTGTGAGTGATCACATATATTAAAAATATCAGATCTTTCTAAAATTTCTGACAAGGCAGCACAACAGTTCCTTGGTCTGTTCTTGAAAAACAGCTGAAATTGCCAGGCTTTGGAAGTGTTGTTGGCTTGAACACTAATTGGTGAATGAGCACCTGAGCAGAAACATATTTGAAGAAAGCTGGATGAAGGACAGCATTTGGTTTCTGAAGCTATTTGGAGGCAAACAGATAGATGACCTGTGAATTTATGATGCATTTTATAATGTTTACTGAGATAAAAAAGTAGCCATTTCTTATTTATGCCAGAAAAGGGACGTTTTATGACAACTGTTATTATTTCCAAGAAGTAGGAGGTATGTCTATGCATGCTAGACGTGATCAGAATTTGTAAGTAGAGTTTTGGATATGCAAAGAATGCACCATGAATTTATGATCTTTATGAATAGGTAACATCCTTGGTGTCATACGTGATCATCAGAAATTAGTCAACACGTTTCGGATAATGCGTCGAGCAGGTTATATCAATGAATTTGTTTCCATCTCTACAAATCTTTCTGACAGATGTGTCTACATTTCCTCTGATGGAGGGAGATTGTGCAGGTAAACATGTCCTCAGAATTACCTCACTAGAAACACTGTTTTATGCACTGTAAATACACTGGGGTAAGACTTTCACAAGTAAAGATTTAAGCAAATTCAGTAGGACTTGAGCATCCCTTTTGTCCTTAAATAGCCCTCATTCAAAACAGACAGATCTGAGAAACATACTATATAGTCAAGCAACTTAAAAAAAAAAAACCCAAACAAATAAATTCATTTTATTTTTAAACAAAAGTAAAACCAAAATGCTGCTTCTATCTTTTTTAAGAAAAAAAAGGGAGGAAGGGTTAAAATCAACCTGATTGGCAACTTCAGTGCCCTTGAAGGGGTTTTTTTGCTTCCTGTGAAACGAGTAACAAGCAGCTACTCACCTGATATCCTGTGAGTGTGGCATCACATTTTAGAATGAGAAGCTACTCTTTTTCTTCAAGGGCCTTTACTTCTTATGCAAAACTTGTTCAGGCATTTATATCTATTTGCTAAAATACCAAGAAGTATGTCTCACAGTTCTGGTTTATTTTGTTACTTACCCTTAAGTAGATTCAGTAAATTCAGTAAACCTATAAGGAAGGTCTCCGCCTTGACATGCTTCTACTCGTTGTTAGACAGAAAGAGTGCCTGAATAGCAGTCATGTCACAGAGGAAAGCAAACAGGAACTGAGTGGCTAAAATGAGAAAGAGTGTGAAGTAACAGTATTTTGAGACAGAAAATCTGGTTGTTTTATAGTAGAGGCTAGAGACTCCAGTCAGATTTTGGCAGAACTGTGCTAGGTTATTTACAGGTAAAACCTCTCCAGCCCCAAGTAATTACCCTAAAGAACAAGGCATAAAAGATGAACAAAGCAGAGACTGGGAGAGGCAGCATGAGTTAATAAATAAATGCACATTTTGGCATTGACTAGCTGTGTATGTATTTTGTGCATACTGTAAAGAAGTAGCAGTCACAGCTACAGTTGGTATTCCACCTTATTCATTAATTGAAACTCAGAACATGTTGAATGCAGTTTGAGGCACACGAGAGGCTCTAAAATAGTATATGTACAAATCATCAGTTCATCATACCTGGTCGAGAGATGCAGAGCAGGGGCATATGCAGTGTCAGAGAAATAACTTTTCCAGTCAGGGCTAATACCAGCCATTCTGTGCATTTGGAGATGCAGCAAAACTTCCAATTTGTAAAATAAAGACAGTTGAAACCATCTGGATTTCCAGGAGTTTACCAAGTTTGCTTTGTGGCACCCGTCCACCCTGCAATTGTTCAGATACCCCCATTAACCATTTAAAAGTGCTCATTAGTCTTCAAACACTTATTTAGACTTCAGAGTGGACTCCACAAGTATCATGTAGCTATTTGCTGCTCTTTATAAGAGCAACTTGTCCAAATAGCAACAGCCCTTGATTTTTCATTCTTGCATGCCATCCTTTGTGTCAATGTTTCCTTGTGGTAAGGAAGCCTTCAGAGATCCATGTGCTGTTGAAATTTATGGATTCATCTGAGGTCACCCATGGTAAATGCCTATGGTTTACATCGTATAAGTAACAGCAAAATACATTCTTGTACGTGGACGCTTGAGCACAAAGTGTTCACTCAGCGTTGTATGAAGTCCCTGCAATATCCATAGAACTTAATGATATTCTTAGCTTTTTAGATTGGGAAATCTTAAATCTTGTAAAGCCATCAACAAAATATGTAGGTAAAACCTAAAGAATGTTAGTTTAAAGATTAAGGAGGAGGAAGATTTCCTCCTGCAAATGGAAACCTTAACTTTTCTTGTATACTTTTTGGGTACTTCGTAGACAGTATGTCAGTTCAGGATGTCTGTGTATCAAACCAAGGTCTGAATAGTTACAGATTGTATTTATGTCACTATATCAGTTAAAGGTGGATAAAATTTAAAAGTAGTTTATAAAATAGGTTGTGCGTAGGCAGAGTTCCTACTGTAAGTATGAATTAAGCTACTTGCCTAAGTATTTGCTATGATAACCATGTTTTGGTTTTGTTTTCTTTCCTTAATTGTAGACCCTACATAATTGTCAAGAAGCAAAAACCTGCCGTTACAAACAAGCATATGGAAGAACTGGCTCAGGGATACAGGTACACAATTCAAGTGGACCGTATGCATCGTCACATCTATCTGTAAATACTGTGTGGAAATACTTCAGTTAGTCAGTATTTCACAGTCCTGGGATTAGCTATGTAGAGTAAAAGCCTGCTCTCCTATCTAAATTAATAATCAGTGTATGCCCTAAACTGGGCACGTTCAGTATTAGTTTTGAAACTACTTGCAAATTCTTAGTTTAGGTGTTTAAAAAACCACACTTACACAAAAGGGTTTAAATTTAGCTTTAAGTAAATTTTGAAAACCATCACAAAAACTTACTAGATTGCGTTTACACTTGCCTACGTTTATAGTGATGATGAGTATATACAGGAAGATTTTATTTAATTGTTGAAATAAGTAACATTGGTCAGTCAGACGGTGAGGAGCAGTGAATGGGCAAAGGGATTTCTTTAAACAGGTAAAAAAAAATGTTTATTTTAAATACGTAAAATGCACAAAACTTTGAATGTTAAAGTATTCCTCTAGTTTAACTTCTACACGTTGCATTCCTTCAGTATACGTATTATGTAGTCTTATTTTTGCAGAAATATAAGAAAAGACAATGCTTCTAGTGTAATTTTTTAATTTGACTGTAGAAATTTTGAAGACTTCTTGCATGAAGGCCTTGTTGAATATTTGGATGTGAACGAAGAAAATGACTGTAACATTGCATTATATGAACATACAATTAATAAGTAAGTATGCCTTCAGACTAAACACTGGCACAGGAAAAAATATCGTAGGGTGACTCTCCAAAATACGAGCATATTAATAATGTTATTGTTTTCACAAATACACACTGCTCCCTTGCTAGTGGGTGAAGCAACTCCAGAAGAACGCTAAAGAAAGAAATCTGTTTACACACATCCTAAATTATCCATAGGGTAGTTACAAAAAGTGATTTCACTTTTGGGTTTTGGGAGATGCGTTCCTGCTTCTAACTCTCAAAAATATGAAATGCTTAAAGGTATATCCTTTGTTTCTCTGGATGCATCTATTTTTTGTTCTGATCATTGGGCTGCTCATCATAAGTAATTTTATAGAATAGGAATCCAGAAGGCAAATGGTTCCATATGTTAAATGATGATCTTAGCATGTCATGATTGTCCTTTGGAAAAATTTCTTACGGCTGTGGAGGGACCCTAGACAGCCAGATTACACCGAATGTCTGAAGTATTTCAGGGAGACCTTCCCTTTGACTTCTAGGTGTATAACAGACCCTGATAAAAATGTCTGTATCATTCTGTGTATTCTTTACCACATATGTTAAACCCATTCCTAGTATGTGATTTTCATTTAGAAAGATTTCCAGATTTTTTTCTCTTTTCCACATATAGGAACGACCTGATGCTTTGTGGTTTTTTCTCTGTCTTGTGACTGTGAATAAAAAGCACACATTAGAATAAGGATTCTTTAAAATTTTTAAGTCATCCTATCTTCATACCTTTTTTTATTTTATTCATACTTTATTTTATTCATACTTCTCTGACAATATCCTGTCAACTGAAGGCTGCATATAAGATGTTAGAAGTTATCTCCATGAAATGTTTGATCATGAGATTTATACAGAAAATTCATTTTCTAAATGTTCTGTCCTGGTTAAGTACTCATGGAAGCCAGTAGAAATACATCATTGATTTCAGTGGAGCTGGATGAGACCTCTTTAACCTTTGTCAGATGAAATGCATTAACTCTGCTAATTAAATTGTATTGCTCCTGCCCAGGCTTTTGAAAACTTCATCACTTGCATGCTGTTGGCTGGCTTCTGTATACATGAGCAAAGAAGAGCACACACAGTTGCTGTAATTTGTGCCAAAATTAAATAACTTCCACAAAGCACCAGAGCTGAAAAGTTTAAGATACAGGACACCTGACTCAGCTAGGAAGATTAATGGGAGCACATCATATGAGATGTTTAGTCAAAAATAGGAGGAGATGGTGAACTTCCAGTGAACTAGTGTGAGGAAATGACTACACGATAACTTCCAAAAAGTTTGGGAGATTCTTGTGTTGTCCATCAACTTGTTTTGAGTTTAGCTTCAAT
Organism: Chlamydotis macqueenii; assembly: GCF_036417535.1. Classification (NCBI taxonomy): domain Eukaryota; kingdom Metazoa; phylum Chordata; class Aves; order Otidiformes; family Otididae; genus Chlamydotis; species Chlamydotis macqueenii. Next base: position 60,571,259 of record NC_141556.1, on the reverse strand, counting down.
GCTTGTAGCTAATAGTGCCACAAGTATCTGAGCTTGCACTGTATGAGCACGTTGCTCCTTGTGTTTATTAATTATATTCCCTTATAGCCTGAATAGTTGATTTGTGTGCCCCCTTCCCCTAGCTGATCATCTTGCATTTTAAATGGTGTGACCATGTTGGTACAACTTGTTCTGGTAACACAACTGATACAATCCACTATTGTGAAGTATCCCATTAACATTCCTGCTTTTGTCATGTAGGCCTCTTTTAGCTGCAGTATCCTCTCTTTACCTTTCCAATCCAATTAGGAGTTTTTTCTTTGGAGGAGTTGGTTCTATTTAATGTGTTCAATTTCTTCCTTACCCATTTGTAACTCTAATTTTCAAACTCATGAGGTTGCCTTCCTTTCTTGGGCCCATTTCTGGCAGTGGCATTTTGACTTGCAGAAATTGAACTGCTGTGTAAAGTTTGAAAGTCTCTCATTAGCACTCTGGAATACTTCATAAGATACTAGGATCTGCATATATTGCGTCTTCTTTGGTTGAAATAGGATTTGACCTCAGTGGAAAAATGCCCTATCTGAAAATGTTTGTGTAGGTGCATGCACTAGTACCTTCTGAAGAAATTCGCTGACTTCACTGTCAGTAAGTCTTAAGCCTCTTCTTTTATTGTTTGAGAAGTGTCAGGAGTTCTGTGAAGTTCTGCAGAATAGGGGAGCAGTCTGTGCTTTAAGTTTGCTCCCGGCTCTTGAGATTATTTTGCAATTACTTGACTGCAATTCGCATTCTACTATTCGTATTTTCTTAAGGCAGGTTTCAATTAACATAACTGCTTTTTATCAAGTAGAGAAAAACAGTGGCTATCCACTGGCCAGCAGGTGATTTTTAGGTTACTCAAGCATATTTGTGCTTTGTAAACATTGCTGGGACTGATAAATCATTTATGTCACTAGGCTTGCTCCTTAGGATTTCCACTTTTTTTTTTTTTTTCAGTTTTCAGATTTAATTTTTTCCAGTAGTACATACATTGTTTATGTAAGTTCCTGCTGGTCCTTGTCTTCAGTCTGTATGTACTTGTGGGTAGTTCCTCAGCCTTTTTGAGCTTGTCAGGCTTTGCTGTCTTTTGAGTGTTGTCATAATAAAGATTTTTCCATTAATTTCCTTTGCAAGGTCTTAAAGTTTAGTAATCAAAGTAATTTCTTTAACTAATTAAAACAGTCTTCCGAAAGACTTCCAAGAGAAGTCAAACAGTAAAGATGGGATTTTCAGAATGCAGTGGGTTTAGGTGTGTGGGAGAAGCAGTTTATGCCTAAACCCAAGCTCTGTGTAATAAATCCAGAACATTGTGAAAGATATGCTTTGGATAGGTTTAGTTATAATTATCTTTGTTTCAAAATTCCCCATTTCCTAGTTCTTTATCTTGATTTAAAAAGCAGATCTGCTCCAGCCAAGCTTTATTGTACAATCCATTCTTTGTTACTAGTCACTCCACTTGCATCCCAATGCATGCTGTGATTTAATTGTCTTTATTGAGCATAGACTTTCTCCACTGAAGCTCATGCCAGGTAGAACAAATTTTGTTATCTCTCAGTCTTTACTCCTTGTCCTTGTCTTTTTACTTCTCATCAGTAGTGCCTTATAACAACATAATCACTTCCAAAATATTTGCAGAGCTTTTCAAATAGTGTTTTATTATGCTGTATCACCCATGGCACTGGATCTCGTTTGGACACAGATGTTTTCCCTCTAACTGATATTATCTAACTGGCCTTGGAAAACTGAAACTACACTTTTATTTTTTACAATACCTGAATCTACCTTATTCTTCCTTCCTCTACATCCCTAGGGGATTTCTAGATCTCTGAGACCAGTAATTTGATGTGGAGGACTTTCATTACCTGAGAAGACATTCCTTAAGGCATTTTTCTCCATGATGGAAATTCATAAACCCTCATTTATTTTGCCCTCATTTCTTTTCATGTGGAAACAAAACCAAGAGAAAGTTGCTTGTTTTTTTTTTTTAAATAAAAAATTAAAATCCCATAGTGAATCCATATTTTGAGATCCTACTAACTTATATTTTCCTGAACAGAATTTAATTGACGTATTATGAGATACTGCTAACGTAAATTCTGGTTAAGATGTTTGTTCACAAGGTTGCTGTAATTGACACTTTTTCTTTTAAGAGATACAACACATTTGGAGATTGAGCCTTTCACGCTGCTTGGTGTCTGTGCTGGACTGATTCCATATCCCCACCACAACCAGTCCCCAAGAAACACTTACCAGTGTGCCATGGGGAAACAAGCAATGGGTAAGACTTTTTTCATTCCCTTTTGGAGCGTTGTGTAGTTTTTGAAGCTATGTAGCAAAAGTGACAAAACAGAGAAACTATTTTTTTTCCTAGTTCATGTAAAAGCTTTACTAGGATGAGGAAAAGAGCACTTCTTTAGCTTAGAGGAAGAAAGAATTTACCTCTAAAAGTTGGGAAAGTTAAAAGGCAAAAAAATAGCAGTCCGTTTTACTTAATGAAGACCATATATGCAGGTCTTAAAAGAAAAATTGGAGAGACTTGGGCACTATTGGCTTTTTGTTGTTTTCTGTTTTTTTTTTTTTTTTATAATCGTCGTGACTTTTCAAGTTTTCAGTGCAGCTGCAGGATTGGCAGAATATTTTTTTTTTCTCTTTATGCTGTGTTGTGCTGTGGGTTTCCAGACAAAAAGAGTTAAAAAGTGCTCTCACAAAGAGAGACGGAGCACAGAGAGAGGAGAGTTTCCCTGAATAATTGAGTAGGTGCCCTAAAAATAAATTTTAAAAAATAGTTACATTGACATTAGAGGATAAGAGGAATCAAAATGTGTAAGAGAGAGTACTTAGTTACTTGAACACTTCCTGCAGCAGTAGTTTAGATTTTGGGCTTTTTCTGTTTTGGATGAAGAGGGCAAGTGGCAGCCTCTGTGCAAAACCACTGAAACAAAATTAATTTCCTGGTCACTTAATAATTCTTTTTACAAATGTGCTAGCTGGTCATTAAAAACCAACCATTTTGTAAATTTGCTGCTGTGGGTTAATTGACACTAGGTAAGTTCTAATCCATCCTTTAATACACCTCTAAACTAGCATTAAGGCATCCGAGTCATATGGCCTATGATCTAGCCGGCGTGAGTCCCAAGAAGAACCTGACCAGTAGTACATCAGTTCAGACAGCTGTATTCAGACTTGTGCTGTACATGCCAGTTTTGTGTCTTGTATTGATAACTTGCTTGCAAATTGAAAGCTACCGTAGAACAACTCCGTGTCATGAAAAAACAACCACTTCTGTTAGGTTTACTAAGCCACTTGTTCTGTGCTGTGTGTTCGAAACTGAAATGCTGCACCTTTTGTGAGACTTAGCAGAATTAATAGCGAAGTAACTGCCGTGTGCTGAACTGTCATGTTCAGCACATCAAAATAGCAGAAAATAGCAACAGATGCATGTCCTCCCTTTAAATTAAAAAAAAAAAGAAGAAGAAGAAGAGCGATGCAATCTTTTTCCTTACAGTTCTCCTCCATCCCATTCTTTTTCCCCCACCCCCGACTCTCTATTTTATGACTATTAGTCTCAGAAGGTTTGGTTAGTTACCACACACAGTTAAGCAGGATCAGTGTGTACAGAAAGCCAATTCAGTATCTGTGGAGTTCTTTTGTAGTTTTCTGTGTGAAGGTTTTTTTCCCGTTTTGTTTTGAGTGTCATTTGCAATTCATTGTCTGTGTTTTCTGAGGTTGGTGTATTCAGCTGCTTTGACCCTAGGTCTTGCACATTTAGCTCCTTGGATACAATCCTCTGACGTTCCTGCTGACGCTAGGAACACAAAAGCCATTGAATATCTTGAGCAATAAAAAAAGCCTTTGTTTCGGTTTGTTATGACAAAACACCTGACTCAAAGAATAAGCAGCTAGATAAAAGTACATTTTAAAAGTTGGCACATGACCTGAGCTATATTTTGCTCTGCCTGAAGTATCTGCAAACACCTGAAGCTTTTTGTAATAACTGCTTAAAAAAAAGCCACCGTAAATGCCAATATGTAGGGGCAGAAAGGATTTTTCTCTACACTTACTGATCAAATGAGACCTAGAGGATATTCCTGAACCATTACACACACTTTTTCTGTTTTTGTTTTTTAAGAGATGTGATGCAGTGCTTCAAACCCCCACCTTTAGGTAACCAACCACCCTTCTTGTTTTCTTTCCCCATCCTGAAATTGCAGAGCAGCTCCTGGTCCAACATTGCCGTGTGAAAAGTCTCATGTCCAAGTCCACTGTGTTGCTCCTTCGGCTGTCAAAACCTGGGGCTCAGGCTGGGAAAGGAGAGCCTTGTGCTACTCAACTCTGACCACGTCATGGGGCTGTGCCAGCAGCTTAGGACAGTCTTTGCTCTTTTTTTAAGCAGCATCAAGCTAGGGAAAGGTGTGAAAGCACAACTAAAGGGAGGGTGGACATTAGAGCTTGCAATGGGGTCTGTAATCCAGTATCCCTGACAAGTGTTAGGTGTTAAAATATTAATGTTTCTGCAGGATAACATTAATGTCCAGAAAAATAACTCCCTTTGATGGGCAGAATGAGTTATCTTGTTGGAGGACTTTGACTGCATCTAATGAGCAAACTGGATTTCAGTTAAATGAAATTGAAATGAAGTCCCTCTGTTTTGGCATCGATAACTTACCATATGTTGCAGGTTGAACTGTAAGACTGAGGGGAAGTTATGATATAACAGCAGCTGCAAGAACCTCAGCTGAATGTTGACATTTCAGTGCAAAGTTAACAGTTGTAGATTAAAATACAAGAGTTTGTACTGTTTGCATTCCATGTGTTGCTAAAATAATGTTTAAGAGGATCAAAGGCTCCTACAACTACAGAAATAATTTTAAATTGAGCTTTTCAGTTCCATTAAGATGTAAAAAAAATCAGTCAGTTTTACACATTGTACCTCTGTAACTGTATAAAAGCCTAATGTAAGAAATGAAAACATACACATTTTCCTGCTGGTAATCCACCATATTGCACATGGATGTACGCATCTGTGAAAGTGGCGGTGTGGGTACACAAAGCAAGCTGTACACTCTTACAGCCCAACTGTGCACTGCAGTTTCAACCCAAATGTCATAACACAAGTCTTGAGTAAGGAAAGGAGGGTTTGGGTGTTAGTTCTTACTTTAACCTGTGGAAGAGCAGAAAGCATTTGAGGGGAGGGTGATAGGTGGCCGAGAGCTTTATTGCAGAAGTTTATGTTGAAGCAACTTCTCTGATATTACAAAAAAAAACCCCTTACTGTATCCTGGACATTCTGCTTTGCTTCTGTGAAATAGCAAAACCCTTGATACGCTGCTTTGCCTTGTGCTGTAACCAGCTGAATCTGTTAAAATTGAGTTAAGAAGACAAATGTGCTTCAAGGAACTGAGTGCTGGGGGTTGTTGGTTTTTGACAGTTGTGAAAGGCTTGTCAGTGGGTTGAGCGTTGAAGTGCTGCTAAATTTTGTACGGCTAGCCTATTGGCAGAGAATTGAAACAAATTTCAAAGCAAAACTGGCTGTTGCTGGTCATCACAGCTGGACTGGGTGCCTTGTGGCCAGGGGTCAGTTATGCCTCTGCTCTTTGAGGAGCAGTGTTTGTCCTCTGCGACACGGTCTCTTTTTGCCAGATCTTCTCTCCACGGTAGCAGCTGAAGTGCTGACATAGAAATGAGCCAGACTGCTTCCCCCAGTTTACCCATCATCTTTTTAGCTGACTTATCAGTCTTTCTATGGTGAAGAGAATATTTCAAATGCAGAACATCCGGATCACTTAATACATGTACTGTGAAAATCTCTCTGAGCTGAGTTGGAGCCTCGTCCACAAGGTTCAGTGCAGTGTTTAAAACCTGTACTCCTTTCTCTGATGGTTTGTGTTCATTGAAAAGAACAGAATAGTAGAAATTCCATAGTGAAATCAGGGTAAATACAGAAGTATGACAATTCTTTTCTTCACATGTTCAATAATAGCCATTTTGTCTCATATCTTAACTAGACTGATTTCTATATCCTTGTTAATTTTGATTGTACAGTTTAATGTTGCTGTAAGTAATATACCAGAGAATTGGATAAACACTTATTTTAGCTGGCTGTTCTGGTGAGTTCTCAAAACTTATTGCATCGGAATAACAATATCCCATTTATGCTAAATATCGATTTTATAGTGATTACTTCACACTGAAGAATGATCAAATAATACTTTAAAAGAAAAAAAAAAAGTCAGGAAATGGAAAAAAAGGAAAGAATGCAGATGCGCATTCACAATATACCAAGTGCTGAGAAAAAGCAAGAAAATGTTATTTGTTGTATCCAGGTCAGCCTCATGTGTTTTGCTTTAAACAAGGCTAATTACCAATGAAAAACATTGGTTCTTACTCTTGGGATAATTATAAATGTGGGTCATTGTGAGCAGGGTTTGTTATGGTGAAGTTTAATTATACTTTGCTTTTGCTTGGCTGTTTGGCTGAAGCAAACAAGGACTCTGTTCTTTCAGTGAGAAAACAGAAATAAAGCTAGTGATTTCATTTCAACGGCCACACAGAGGTCTCATCCCAATACACCAGTCCTCAGAAGAAAAGAGCTACTTCTTAATTTTAAATAAGCAGATTGTAGTTTAAGGATGCAGTTTGTTAGACCAGTCTAGAGAAGGCATTATTTGTATAACCTTTAAATCAAAGCAATTAGGACAAATATTGCTGACGTATGGCATGCTTTTTGGCTAATTTATTTCACTTGTGCTCTTGAATAATTCTCTAGCCAATTGTTTTCCTGCTAGGATATCCATCATTGGTATATATGTATATGTTTTCCATTTGATATGATACATCATTCAGCTTCTGAAGAACTGCCTGAATACAGTTTATTATTGAAGCTCAAAATCTCAGTAATGTCAGTCACTCATGGCCGCTGGTCTGATATGAACAGTAACAGTTCCACTATGCTTATCTGAACCTCTGATAAAAATAGCAACTTTGAAATATGTGAAGCAACTGAGAGAGAAATAATTTGCATTACCTGAAATACATAAAAGTGTCATATTTAATCCTTGATTGTTACTGGGGTATAAAGGAAAAGTTTAGCTATGATGAGGTGCTCCAAACGTCATCCCATCTTAGCATCCCTAACCAGTGAACCATAGCAGGTACAGCATATAAGCATCTCAGAGGAGAAAAAAATTGCAAGCATTTCAAAAGTTAAAGTTAGCATGGCATACACAGGAGAAGATTTCTCTCAACAACAGGGAAATGTACCTATCCATGAAACTTTTAAGACGCGCTCTACAGCAGACAGCCTATCCTGAAAGCACACAGATTATTCATTCTAGGTACAGGGGGGAAAAAAATGGTCTAAACTTCTAAGTTTTTAATTTGGAAGTAGATTTTCCTAGCTGTATAGCAGGAAAACCAGTTTGTTTATCAAAATACAATGAAAAATGTCTAATACTTAGGCTGAGGGAGTATCAGAAATAATAGAGCCTTCCAATGGTTGGCCTTGCGGGGGGTGACTGGGAGGGTCTTCAGTGTTGATGGATCCAGTCCCTACTAGCTTGCTTCTTACTGGAGACAGAAAATACTGCTCAGGGATGTTTAATTTCCTTCTCCAAGAAAAAGACAGAAAAGCAACTGTTCAATGCAAGAGATAAGTAAAACCTGTTAACTCTACCAAATCTTCCTTGCTCTTTAAAAATGCTGTGCCCATGGCTTCAACTCCACTTTCTAGAACCAAGGAAAGTTCAGGTGTGCAAGAGCCGGTTATAGCAGTTTATTTTCAGACAGTATCTGTTGAACTATCTCCCCCTTCTTGTCCTTGGGAAGGGTAGACCTGCGGTGGTTTAGGAGAGAGAGCTTAGTGCCAAGGACAGGGCAGATCTTTGGAACTGCACGTGATGCTGCCTCGTTTTAGATATTTGATTTTTCTGGATGTTTTATTTAAATGCAAGCATTTGGAAATTGCAAATAGATGCCTATAAACTGTGAAGCTGGCCTCCCCTAAGAGCAGATTTGTGTTCAGCTGTACTATATTCTGGCTATGTGAAGTGTTCATTATACACTGGCTCTTTTGGCCTTTCCTTGAAAGCAGCCAGCCTCTGAAATTGCAAGAGAAAATTGAAAGGTTTTGAAAAACTTACCTCCTAAGCACAAATACTGCATAATATTTAATACTTAAAACTTTAAAACTTTAACTTTTCAGACTGTAATTTCTTAATTGCTTAGAGACATAGCATAGTCCTGGTACAGCAAACTCTAATAACATACGATTGCCTTTACTTTTGTTCTGCTACACAACAGTTTATGTTTCCCTACTGGGTGTTAATTATTTTTTTCTCAGATTTCAGAAGACACTTTGGCAGTCTGATGGGACAGGGCCAAAAATTTCAGTCTCAAGCTGGGAGGTCTATACAAAGGGTTGAATTCTGAACCGTAAATTTAAAATTAATTTTATGTAAAAGGACAAATATATTGTGAGTGAACTTCTACTGTAGTCTTTCTAGCAAGGATGCCTCTAATTTCAGAAAGTAAATCAGTCTTGGCTGCTAACTGTATGCTTTGTTCATGCTTTGTGACATTCTAACACAGGCTGCTGTTGAACTAATTATTGCCCAGAAAAAGGAAGGAAATATGATGTGGAAGACACAGAGTTTGATCCACAGTTCCTATTGAACTCAATGGGACTCTTTCTATCGATTCTCATGAAATTTCACTGTTATTCAGTGTCATAATTAAAAAAGAAATCTTATTTGCATTCAGTCATATGGCACCTGACTTTGATTTCTTTTATTGTTGTTCTTTTTGTCTTGATGCTTAGGTTTTCCCTGTTTAAGAGAAAATAAATAATTCTTTCTGAAAGCTTAAATTAAGAAGCTGTTTACATCTTTATTTAAATATAATAATGTAAAGTTGTTTTGGTTTGATCTCTATTATTATTTTTTTCCCCTTTTCTTGAATAATTTCTATTCTGTTAAATTTCGCAGTTTGTGGTTTTAGTTCATGTGCATTTTGGTAATTTTTTAGCCAAAACATTTCTAGGAAACTCACTGATGTTCGCACACTTTTATTTTTCTTTCACATACAGGTACTATTGGATATAATCAAAGAAACAGAATAGATACTCTTATGTATCTTCTAGCCTATCCACAAAAGCCAATGGTAAAAACGAAAACAATTGAGCTGATAGATTTTGAAAAACTGCCTGCTGGACAGAATGCCACAGTTGCTGTGATGAGCTACAGTGGTTACGATATCGAAGATGCTCTTGTCTTAAACAAGGCCTCTTTGGACAGAGGTAAGAACCATCAAGTCTTTCCTACTTGTCTAGTGTGTGTTCTAATAAACTTATCTCATGAAATTATCCTATAATAACTTTTATGCAGTTATGAATGGTACACCTCCAATTAAGAAATCAAATTCCAAAACTGCTTTAAATGCTTTTGTTTGTTTTCTGCACAAATAGTGATTGTAATTCCATGCTTGCAATAGTGCGGAGAAGTTGCTAAATGAATAAAGTTGTGAATAAATTTTTGAGTGTGGATATTATAAGAAAAAAATTCTAACTTTTGACCTCAAATTAAAAAGTGTAAATAATCCCTTTTTTAAAAAATTTGTTTTACAAAAAGTGCAAGACATTAGATAATGTGTTCTGTTGGGCTTGCTTTTTAGATGGTTACCTGAACCATTGTTCTTTACTAACAGATGAGTCTCACTATTTTCACCAGTAGAAAAGCAATAGATGAAATTAGACTTCTGAATGTATTTGGGAAAGGAATGGAATGTGTGGCAGCTTGTGTCACTGTGAACTTGATGCTGTGGGGCAGCAATAGCAGTATTGCCTACATTCTGAGGGAAAATAATAGTATTGTCTAAAGCAAAATAATTTAGTGTTTATTCAGAGATAAACTAATGATCCACTTCCTCAAAAAAAAAAATCTATGCAATGCAGTGTGTTTGAAGTAAAAAGGACATAAGCATCAAAGAGAAGGTAACTAACTGAAACCTGTGTTTGTGCCAGTCTGGCCTGTCTCACTCTTTCCACACTTCTTCAGCTCTTTATGTTAATGCTGCTGAGGATTGGAGGAGAGTTGCCTGAAAACCTAGTCTCTTATCTCTCTCTTTTCTAAATAAATTCCCTTGAGAGAAGATGTAGTGCAGTGTGATCAAATTGGTTTTAGTTTTGGGTGGCCAAAATCAGATTCTTCCATGACTTTATTTCCCGCCCCCCCTTCCTCCTAGTTGCTAGGCAGCTATAACAGTATTCCTAGACATGTAACTTTGGCATTAATGTCTGCCACATTTAATTTATGCCTCCTTTTCTAAAACAACAACAGGCATGATTTAAAACAGAATGTTTTCTTTTCTGGTAGACTGGTAACGTTTACAGGGAGAGCTGTGGTGCTTGTCAGGAGTTACTTGACATAATCTAAAGATATAGATGTACTGTATGTGGCTGCAACTGTCTTTCAGATGAACTAAAATAACGTAGCATTATTAGGACGCCTTGTTCTTGGCTGTCTGTAGTTCTAAATGTGATTTAGTATTGTGGCTAGCTGCTGTACTTGGAGAGAAATTCCAGAGATGCTCCTTTTCTCATCTAAAACCCAAACCAAACCTATTTTATAACAATATATGTAATTCAGAATTCTTTCAGCTGGAAAAAAAGTGAGTAATGAGAGGTGATTATATGAACTTTGCTGGTAGGCTAGCTTGTATCAACCACAAACATGAGTAAATGTTCAGGTTTCTCAGAGCTCCCAAAAGGAAGAGGTGCTGTTCTCGTCCTGTTACAGTCTCTTCCCCTATGTTATGTCTCCCTGTGGACCACCAAAAGCAAGAGAAATGAAGCGTGCGTGTGTATGCAGAGGTATAGAAAGGGATTAGCACAACTTCAGAATTGGACTGTAGTCAATGTCTGAGAAAAGTAGCATGCATGATCTGATTTTTAAATTGTACAATGTTAGGCATATTCAAGACAATGAATAATGTAACTCATTAAAAAAAATATATACTCTGTAGCTCAGTAGGTGGATCAGCATTCTTCTTTTATTCTGATAATATGTTATAAAGAATCTTCAAACTCCTAGAGAGATGAGTTTGTGTTACATTTCAGGTTTTGGAAGGTGTCTTGTATATAAGAATGCCAAGTGTACACTGAAGCGTTACACAAACCAGACATTTGATAAAGTTATGGGTCCAATGTTGGATGCAGCTACCCGTAAACCAATTTGGCGCCATGAAATTTTGGATGCTGATGGTATCTGCTCTCCAGGTATGTCGAACTACATGTTCAGTCATGGCATGTTCATATCTAAGGTAGAAATTAATGTTCTGTTAATATTTCTTGTGAACCTTGTTTTATACTTGGTGTAATTTTTTTTTTCTTTTTTTTTCTTTTTTTTCCTTGAAGGTGGTGGTATTGTAATGGAAAATGTAAAAACGTTTGTTTCTGGAAGCAGTGTGGCATCAGTCATTGGTTTTTTTTTTTTTGTACATGAGAAGAGAGAGCTTTATATTTAAGTAGAAGAGTGAGTCTTTAACAGTGTGAATCTATTGAAGCATTAGAACTTGTATTCTTCTTATATCCCCAAATTTGCAAACTTTTAATACTGTAGTTTTGTACTGTTTGTCTCTCATCTGTTCTGTCATTGTTGTTTTTTAAGGATAGATCCTGTGTTATTTTGATTTCATACATCAAAAGCTCCTAGCATGCTGTCAGTTAATGCAGTTGTTTGAGGAGGTAAAACCTTGTGGTTTTAACGCTTTAGAAATATGTTTGGATAGTTAAGAAAATAAATACAACTTCAGTTAGTTATCAGGATAGGTGTATAACTTTCCAGTGGATATAAATTTGAGAAAAAATCCTCCCATACTGTCATCCTTCAATTAGGAAACAGCTTAATAGATCCGCTGAGATGTAGTAAGGAAGGTACTGTAAAAGGCACTAAACTTAATTCCATTATAGCAACACAATTGGGTCACTTTTGCTTTTTAACACATCACAATGGAGCTTTCAAAGTTAATTTATAAAAAAAACTGAAGAATCTTCTGAAGTATTAGGATAGATAGGATTGGGGTGGACTCCAGACTGAGACTGTTCTCAGCATGTAGGTAAAAACCTCTTTGAAATAATTCATTTGGACAGAAAAGAGAAATTGCTGAAGTTCAGTGGATTCTATGGAGGAGGTGGGAGGCAAGTGCTTCATGTGCATTGGTATCATTGGCATGCTACCGATCTGGTTTTCAATGTGAAAGGCAGGATAAGGGAATAGAGGGGAAAATAGCGGATGTATGAGACCAGAAGCAAGAGGAAAAAGTAATTGCTAGAAGAGGCTGAAACTAGTCTTGCACAACTCATTGTGGAAATGATGTGATGTCCTGAATTTAGGTGTGAATTTCTAAGATTTGTCAGTTACGGTGTTGCTTCTTAATTTTCTCCATACTTAGGGCAAATGACTTCAGATGCTTTTGTGTATTTTTTAGGCCCAGGGTATGTTGAATAGCTGTTCTCATAGTGTACCCAGCATGCAAGCTGTTCTGTTTCAGTTTACCAAAAAAAAAGCTAGTTTAAATATTCCCTTACCATGCAATATTTAATGAAATAAAGTGTCAGACTTTCTGGAGATGTTCCTCCCAGTTTGTCTTCAAGCTTACATTTTTTTAAAGCTTAAAATGGATTTCTAACATAGGTAGTCAGATATGTTTTCATCGTGCTTTTTTTTTTTCTTGTTCTTTGTAGGTGAAAAAGTAGAAAATAAACAAGTTCTTGTCAACAAATCTATGCCAACTGTGACCCAGACGCCTCTGGAAGGAAGTAGTGTGCCTCAGCAGCCACAGTACAAAGATGTGCCAGTAACGTACGTTGCATCATAACTTTATAGTTGGGGAGGGTTCATGGAAGAAAAGTATCTGAGAAACTATTCAATTCTAGAAAAGCCAAAGGAATAAACTTCCCTCTGCAAATCAAACCTAGTTCTCTAGGTCTTGATTTTTCACAGGATTTTTCAGAGCCTAGGTTCTTTTCAGAACTGCCTAGCAACTTAATCACTAGTAAGTTAGATTCTGACACCTGAAAGGCTGGAATTGCAAAGAGAGGGAGGAACCCTCCTGAAGATGTATTTATAGAGAGGAATCACTGAGTAGGCTCCCAGGAGAAACTGAGAAGATAGCTAAGACAGTGGTAGAGAGGAGAGGAGTCACTCATGGATGAAATGATGGAGAAACAGGAGAAAAGCAGGATGAGTGGGAGGGCAGAGAACACGTGTACTTAGTGAGGAGGCACATCTCCTCCATACTGACTCCCACAGAAAATGGCCAATACTGTCTGATGCTCAGCCTTCACTTTGCCAGGCAGGAGGCCAGGAGATGGAGGCCTTCGTACCTCAGAGGCTGACAGTTAGCTCATTCTCTCCACTCCAATTAGATGTCCTTTACCAAGGCACCAGAGAATGGGAAAGGACAGTCAAGAATTTTTCCCATCCTGTCCTGAAAGAACAGGAGAGGGCTTCCAAGGTGTGAGATTACAATTTTGCATTAAATGTAAAAATAAATAAATAAACAAACAATGAAGGGTTTTTTACTGTTTTGTCAGGAATAGCTTTGGCAGTTTGGTAAATTAGCAGAGAGCAATTGGCACCCAGAGCAGAAAGGCCAAATTAGCTTTGCTACACTTCCATGTGTTGCATAACCAATAGCAAGCTCTAGGTTTACTCTTACAAGATATTAATAAAGAAGTGAGGCAACAGCGTAATTATCAAGAGGAAAGAAGTCGTCCTGTCAGGTAGAGACATAGATCCAGGGCTCTGAGTTTAGGTGTCATAGTTTGACCATCTCAGCTACCTGAACAATGAGACAAAATAATCTCCTGAATAAGGTATTAAAATCTGCTCTACACTCTTTCTCCAATACATAAAAAAAAAGATGATACCAGAATAATTTCCTATTCCTTCCTGCTCTGCATGCCTACCTTTTTTTTCTTTTTCTTCTCCCCCCCACCGCCTCCATTCCAAAGTCTGTGTATCTCAGACTCTGGAGTTCATCTCTTTCTGTACCCCATACTATGTTTTGTCCTTGGTTCATTTCCACACCTGCACCTGATGCATAGCTTCAGTCAGGGTATTATGCCTTAATTATGTTCTTAAATTCTCATGGTATATTCCTTAAACTCCCTTCTTCATCTTTAACTCTCTATTTGGCTTTTATTTGTTTAGCTGAAGATCCAGAAATTTGCGATATACTAAGAAGCTCTTTTCCATCAAAAAGAGCCCACGTGACAAAAAAAAAATATACCTTGTTATTTACAAATTCAGCTTAATTCTCTCTTTGCTTCTATTGTATCTTTTAAGCCTTTTCTTTTCCAGAAACATGCTGTACTCTGGAAATTTATATATAATCTTTGCTGCACTGGCCTCCCATATATAAGTTCTGTGAAGACTACAGTTTAGCCAGAAGCTTACCAATACAGATATCTCTTGTTTGTAACTTGTGTTTGGTTCATAGATGTAAAACTCATGTTTTGTCTTCTTGTACTAGCTACAAAGGTGCGACTGATTCTTATATTGAAAAAGTAATGATTTCATCAAATGCAGAGGATGCTTTCTTGATCAAAATGTTGTTGAGGCAAACTAGACGTCCAGAAATAGGAGATAAATTTAGCAGTCGTCATGGGCAGAAAGGTAAGCTACACATTTAATAAAAGTAAATGCATATTGGGTATGCCTACTGTACATACATAATATCATCATGCGTATTTCCATTGATTGGTTCAGATCTTCTGTGAATGCAGCAGTAGAAAACCCTATCCCTTTTTTTGGTTAAGTTCACCTAATTTAGCAGTAATGTTTCTGGAACTGAGGAGAATTGGCAAACACAACTCTGTGTTGACTTAGGAATCTGGAAAACACAGTAGTCGCCCATTTTAAACAAGAACAGGATTTTGAGTTGTTTTGTTGTTGTTTAACTAGTGGGAATTTGGTTTTAGGTAATAGGTTTGTCAATAGGTTATCAAGGGAGAGATTGGAGGAAAGAGTGAAAGGGCCTACTCTGAACAGACAGAAAAGTCCAGAGATGGAATGGGATGCATCCAAGTCATCTGTGCAGACATATTGCTCTAAAGACAAGACTGCAGATAGATAGCTCAGAGCCGTGGTGTGAAAGGGAAGCAAATCAGGAATGCAACTAGGAGTGCATCAGCAGAGACTGGGATGATGGAGAAATGTTTACAAACATAAACCCGAGACACGATCCGGGGCACCTCTGGATCTTCAAACTGAGAGTTAAAAATGGATATCTACTAGGAAGCTGTTTGGTGGCATGTAGGTCTCTAGTGTTAATGTTATCATGTTATAAGTAAAAAACAGTGGAATCCCTTTGACCTTAGTGGCAAAAAAAAACGTGACTCCGAACATCCTCTCTAAATCTCAAAGGGCCGGGAGATGTGGGAGGAGTGTTAAGAAAGAAGTAACTGAAAACAGTCTAACTGTAACTGACTTAAAAGCATGTTTTGATCCTATCAGTCTCAATGTGGGACAGGTTTTGACATGATTTCATCTATCAATACACTTAGAAAATCTAGATTTTTAGTACTTTCAGGATGACCTTCTGCCTTACTGTATGTGGTGTGCTAAACCTGTTACCCAAATGTTGTAAACTTGTTACATTTTTAGGTCCTATTTTGGTTTGAGAACATTGCTCCGTCTCTTGGCAGATGGGGTGAGGAGGCAAAGAGGTTGATATTACCAAATCCATTGCAGCACATACACTCCTTTCCTGTTTCGGAGCAAATGTGATACTGTCTTAATAACTACTGGAACCAAAAAATCCTTACTTCCTTGCTTTGATTTCTAAGGAGCTGGAACCAGATCACTGAGTGTAAAGCACACCAGCCTCTTATATCTGGTAACACAACTATCTGCTAGGTCTGTGTGAAGGGCAGAGGGAGGGAACTGAGGAAATAACAGAGGATGCTGTTTAGATTTGAAACATTAATACTTAAAACTAGTTGTAGTCAATGAACTTTGCAGTAATACATCAAATTACGATACTAACTAAGGGATGTTGTCTTGCAAACAAACTGGCCTTTTATGAGCAGTGTTCTCTTTGTCAGAAGACACATGGAAGAGAGAGCTCTTTTGGTTAAGAGGAGCTCCCCGAAAGCGTACACAAATCCAGTCTAGTTCTTGCACTACAGCCATATAGGATAATTTTGATAAGTAAGGTGGAAGATCATTAGCTTCAGAGGCAAAGAAAAAGAGTTGGACAGTTGAAATGGTTCAACTGCCCCGTTCCTTCCTTCTCTCCAGGAGGATTCTCCTTCAGGAAGATTTTGTGTGGAATCTCTTTCAAATAATTTTTTAATCTCATACACAATGAAGATGTGCAGTACTTTTAAGTCTATGACTGCTTTTAGAGCAAAGCCTGTTTCTTCATATATTTCGAGCTTTGTCTAATCAATCTTTTTTCCTTATAAGTGCCATGCAGCTTTTTAGCTGCAAGTTATTATATAACAATATGATCAGTACTGTGCATAACAAATTTTCATACTAGAGTAAAAAATATAGCCTATAAATTATATTAAAGAAGCTGCTTGTCTAATCATGATAAATATTTATTAGTATTTGCATGGAAAATTTAAGCAGGTAAGATTTTTCTCCTGGCTTGGGCTATTGATATGCACCTATTGAAATAGCTAGTTGAACAGGATTTATATGGAATTGATTCTTCTCCAAAAATCAAGGAAAAGGATGTTTCACAAATCTAGAACCATCAGAGAAGAAAAGGTGGAAATGAAAGAATGACAGAAGGAAACAGAATTGTGTCAGGCAGAGTGCAATATGGCTTTAGGGAGGAGAGAGCCTTTCATACTGCTAAATGCACATAAGGCATTCCACAGTCTAGAGCAGGCTCATTCTAGAGGTCTTGAAGGACAGACATCTCACATACTTTAGCTACTCATCAAACCCTGATATTCATAGTCAACTGCAGAAACAACTCATATGCACTGTACTGGGATATGGTGGTATTTTCTTTAATGTCCCAAAAGCCATAGAAAGTTAGTAATATTTTTTTTTTCCCAAAGAAAACTACCTGTGGAAATCCCATAACAATGAAAAACAACATCCTAAATGCTATAGGGAACTTTGAGGGTGCCCATAATTGTGCCTGGCATTGCATCAGGTTAGAATGACTGATCCCCCATGTATCTGTGCTTTGGACCTATAATAATAATAAGCCAAAACCATCATTTTTTCAGAATAGCAAATATCCCTTTCAGCTTGGTTTTGGAGATACGAGTGTGAGCATCGCAACAGTTGTGTTACAGAGTTGGCAGGCCTATGCTTGTTAGCTGTCCAGTACATCAATCTATAGTAATATTTTGTGAATGGCAGGGTGATCGTACTCTAAATTATTACATTCTAGTAGGATACATAGCCTTCGAGACAGCAGAGCTCTCTGTTCACTGGCTTGTAGTACATTATAGTAAAAGATGTTACAATAAATGGGAGAAAGGAGAAATGTGCTTAGTGGAGAAGATACATGTGTTAGATACCAAGAAAAAAAAATACTGACAAGAACAGTGGAGTTTACTGTTTCACAGCTTCAGTATACAGCGAAGGACAAGTTACTGGTGAGATTGTTAGATTACAGGCAATGATGGAAGTGGAGAAAAGGCAGGAAAAGGAAAGGAAAAATCTCTTTTCCTAACTGTTTGAAAATACAGCTAGTTTCATCCTTCTCTGACATCAAATCAGGGAAGGATCTGTCATAACAGAGGAATACAGACAATTGTGAAACAGAAATTGTAATACAGTTTAATATTTTCCATTGAGAGACTTTTTAATTAGCCCTGAATTTGTTCTCTCATCTTCGTCTGAATGCAGGCAATTACCACTTCAAGTTTAATTTGTGAATGTTAGCTTTAAGCCCATCATAGGGCCATTTAAACCTCTGATTAGCTTAAACTAACAAGTACATTGATTCAGTGAGAATGAGAGAAAGCACGTTTCTCTCCTTTCTGTGTTGTCAGTCATTTCTGTGAAGAACTTTTATTTTCTAGAAGGAATTCATGAAGATCAGATTTTATTTTGTGGAATTGTACTGGTAGTGTTAACATAATTAAATATGTGCAAAATAAGAGATTGCACAAACCACATTTCTCAAGTCTTTTTCATTGAGTTTTTCCTGTATTCCAAGTTGATTTGTGTTCCAAAGTTATACTTCGTCGCTGGGGCAGAAAGAGGCAGAGTAACAGAATTGAAAAGCATTTGGGATATGACAGATTAAATCTTACAAACCAGCTATAGCCTCTTGTTGCATGTCGTAGTTCAGCCCCGATCGGACCAGACTACGCAGTCTCTCTCTCACTCCCCCCACCTTCCGAGAGAACAGGGAGAGAAAATATAAGGAAAAACGGCTCGAGGTTTGAGATAAGGACAGGGAGAAATCCTTAAAGTTACCGTCACGGGCAAAACAGACTCGACTTGGGGAAAACTATTCATTTATTACTACAAACAGCAGGATAATGAGACAGAGAACAAGATAACCTCCATCCACCCCTCCCTCTTCCCAAGCTTAACATTATCTCTACTACCTTCCCCCCCTGAGCGGCACAGGGGGGAAGAGGGAATGGGGGTTGCAGTCAGTTCATCATATGTTGTTTTACGCCGCTGCTTCGTGGTCGGGGGAAGAACTCCTCACATTCCTCCCCTGCTCCATTGTGGGGTCCCTCCCACGGGCCACAGTCCTTTGTGGAACTGCTCCGGCATGGGTCATCTCTTCCACGGGTGCAGTCTCTCCAGAACAGCTGTCCCAGCGGGCCCTCCATGGGCCACAGCTGCCTTCAGGCATCCACCTCCCCCGGTATGGGGTCCTTCACGGGCTCCAAGTGGATCTCTGCTCCTCCGTGGACCTCCATGGGCTGCAGGGGGACAACCTGCTCCACCATGGTCGTCACCACAGGCTGCAGGGGAATCTTGGCCAGGAGCCGCATTACTCCTCCCCCTCCTTCTGAACTGACCTTGGCGTCTGCAGCCGTTCCTCACAACAGGCTGGTAGATGTCTCTCAGGATCTTTTTTACATCTCATTCACTTCTCATCTCCTCTCCACTTCTTGCAGCCGGGCTGGACTGAGTCGGGCCCAATCGGCTGCCTGGCGAGAGGCCAGAGGGTGAGGCCTGCAAGGCCCATGAGGCCTGCGCCTCCCCCTCTGCGCCTCTGCCCCCGCTCAGCTCCTTCACATCTTCTCTCCTCTCTCTTTTTTTTTTCTGTTTTCCCATTCTTAAATACGTTATCGCAGAGGCGTCATCACGAGACATTCTTCTACCAATTGGCTCGGCCTTGGCCAGCAGTGGGTCCGCCCTAGGCCCGGCTGAGTCCCCTGAACAAAGTGGAGCGACTTCTAGCAGTTTCCTACAGAAGCTACCACCTTAGGCCCCCCCTACTAAACAAAACCACAACATTGCAGAAGAGCCTTTTGTTGATTATGTAAGTAGATTTTGTAAGCCTCTATAATAATATAGATCTATGCTGCTGACTCCGTATTTGCTACCTACTTTGTGTCCTCTCACATGTCAACATGATATTGGTAAGGGTCACCACTTCTGGCCTGCCCATCACACCCTCTTTTCATTCAAGTCCATGCTTTAAGTACACTTCTTCCAAACTGCCTATAAAAGCTAGCCTTTCCTTCAAGACCTGTCAACAGAAGTTTGGGTTTTTTTGGTTTTTTTTTTCCTGAGGAGGAAAAAAAAAAACAAATGAGGCCATCATTTTGTGTTGGGAAATGCACCAGCAAATATTTTGTTCTGTCTCAATGTTCATCTTCAAACTGGACGTTGCAGTAAGATCTTTGGGAGTGGTACTATCACTTTAGTCTATAAGCCCTTAAGCTTCTAATGTCTTACAAAAAACCATATACCTACCAGGGAGAACTTATATTGAGCGGTAGGACTTTGTTTTAATTATATTGCATCGTATTTTTTCCAGAAGGATAAAGAAACTTTTTTTGGTTAATTATTTTGTCTTTAATCTTGCGTTCTTCAGGCAAAGTCACTTTTCAAAGCACAGAAGGCTAAAGGATTGTTAAGCTAAAGAAGCTTCATCTGAGTTCCATACAAACTAAATTATTATATTTCCAGATTTCCTCTTGCTTTGCTACAAGTCACAATGAGGAAAAAGTTGGGCTCCTTTGATGTGAAAAAAAGCAATATATCACTTCGCTGAAAGAACATTTCTCAGTCTCTCATGTGAAAAAGGATTAACACCTCCAACAAAGGTCCTGTAGATCACAGAACTAAGCAGCAATACTGCACAGTATTCCTGAGGAGTAGAAAAACTGTATTTAAGCAAGAGACTGTTTGAACTGGCAAACAGAAGCTTTTTAATAGCTGAAGATCTAAGATAAAGGATTAAACCTTTCTGAAGTATCTGCACTTAAACAACTCCAAAGACAAGGAAGCGAGTTTAAATTCATGAAAGATGGTCTTTGTTTTCCTAAATGAACCATGTTCTTTAGTGTCAAAACAAAATCCATTCACAGCATTGTCAACTACATAAACTTCATGACAATGCGGCTTATCTACCAAAGTCTGACCTTGCTTACTTTTTAAAATTTTTACTAGTTTGAGCATCTGCCTTCTGCTTGCCTAACTTCATAGCTGAGAGCAACTTATCGTTCTCCTTTTAAGGGACACTTGTACAGTGTGTATAAGCAGAACATGTGAAGTAAGATGTTCGTTTTAAGTGGCCACTTGTGTCATTTTCCTCCGTGTTACAACTCAGACTTGGTACTTTATCTCTGATGAAACATCAGTGGGTTTATAGGAATTAAATGGTTCAAGTGGCATTAAAAAGAATTTGCTGTTATCGACTGCAGGAATGTGGGATAATTAGTAGTTATTAGGCATCAGGAAAGGTAGGAATTTCTTACCTTATTTTTATCTTCAGAAGTTGAAAATGAGATGTCAGAATGTCATTAAAACTTCCCATACCATTTTTTCTATTTATTTTTAACAAAACCACTGCTTAGCTTGCTGTCTTAAGAAGAAAATTACAGCATTTTTTTATCTCAAGCAGCAAACAGGTAACCTTCTGACCTTTTCAGTAAATCCTCAACTGAACCTCTGAAATTGGGGTGATTTAGCATTTTATGGCTCAGAATAAAAATCTCTAATTCTGTTTCCAAATAGTGTATACTGAATACACATTTTATTAAGCTCTTGACTCATTCAGCCATGTGTATTTTGTAAAGTTCCTATGGTTATTGTTTTACAATAGCTGCTTCCAGAAGCATTGTAAGGGTTTCAATTAATCAGCTCTTTGTGTGCTTCAGACTATGCAAATTTATCACATCAGACCATTCAACAGCTCATGGGAAAGCAGTGTACAAACTGTATTGTTTTCTAGCACCTCCTCTCATTTAGAGTGATGTTTTTAATAAGAAAACTAATCAAGTTTACTTATGCATTATTTATCTGTTAATTTTAATTCTGTTCTTTACCTCTTATGTCAAATGGGATGTAGCAAGTGATATGATAGATCAGTGAATGATTCAATAATGAACAAAGCTTATGTGATGCAGCACTTTTTTTCTTCTGGAATTGTTTTATGCTTAGTTAGCCAACACAGTATGTAATTAGAAAGTTTTGAAGCAGATGCACATTTTTGTTTAACCCTACTAATTTTTGCAAATCTCTTTGTCACTTGTCCACAATATACGGCACTGTGTTATAGCTACAACTCCTCTTAATTATATGACATAGTCTTATTTCTCAGGAGTATTTCCAAATTCTGAGAAGTCTGGTAAATCTAGAATAGGCGCCTTTCAACTTAGTTTTAGCTCTTTTTCCACTGTATCATTAGAATAAGTAAACAAGCACATTTAGTAACGCGCTTCTTTTTATCTTGCTGATAGAAACTGGTATTACTGCTGCTTCTATTCACTTAGCCTCCTTTGCTCTCTAATGTCCCTCCTGCTGGTAGTAATTAGTTTTCTATATTAGGTTGTTTTGACTTATTTAATGATTTTTTTTCATTTGGCATGTGTGTGTATAGAAGGCATCTTATTGTAGCCCAGTGAAAAACTTTCCCATACTGTTG
This sequence comes from Chlamydotis macqueenii, assembly GCF_036417535.1. Classification (NCBI taxonomy): domain Eukaryota; kingdom Metazoa; phylum Chordata; class Aves; order Otidiformes; family Otididae; genus Chlamydotis; species Chlamydotis macqueenii. The sequence continues at coordinate 60,549,152 of NC_141556.1, read as the reverse complement.
TGTTTTGTCCCTGCCCCCTCCCTGCTGCCCCCCCTTCTCCCTTCCTTCCGAACTGCTGTTTTACAAGCCTGCGTATGTTCGTGTTTGTCAGCAAACTGTAAAAGCAACCACATAAAATATATCAATTCTGGAAACCTGAATGTCTCCTCATTAGAAAAAGAAGCTCTTAAAGGACAAAAGTACTTTTTGGGTGAGAGGATCTTTGTGCTCTGCCAAGGGGTACATGGGTGTTGAGATGCTGTCGAGATTGATGCAGATAGCGTGTGTGAGGATGGGGGCCACCAAGCATGGTCAGAGGGTTGTCATTTATTGGCTGGCATACAATAGCAGTGAAAAACACTGCCTATGGCTGTTTTATACTTGCGTGTTAAACCACTGTAGATGTCTGATTTAAGTTTACTCTAATGTAAACTGTTATCCTAGCAGTAAACTACCATGCTTATTAACCTACTTTTTTGAGAGAGAGAGACAGAGAGAGGGATATCTTAAAAGAACCTGTTAGCATTTTCACTAATTTTCGCTCTAAGATGACATTACGAAATTGATATCCGAAGTTCTTTCCTAGAATTCAATTTTTTTTTCATTTGACAAGAAATGAGATAAAGCAAGCTGCTGGATGCTTTCTTGCTCAAACATACAACCCTCTTGTTAGTCCACATTAAAAAAAAAAAAAAATTTTGTTTCTTGTTTTGTCTGCAGCCTTTTCTGGTTGTTAGTGTTTGATTCTGGTCCTAGATGAGAACTACAGAGTGTAGAAGTGAGAGCAGATTGAGGCCCGTCACAATATGGCATTTAGTCTGAAATTGTATGGCTAACTTTCAGATGCAGCTTATAAAAACTGTGAGGGGAAGGAAAGTGATTGAAACCAAATTATATTGTGTGTCTTGTATGAATGCTGGAGAATTATTTTCATGTGGTGTCTAAATCTGTAACAATTAGGAAATCTTAAAAACTTGGCAGTAGGAGCCAGAGCAAAGTTGCCTACTAGTTTGAGCGTGTCCTGTTTATGAATATTGTACGGAGGGTGGTTGGGTGGTTCACTTGTGAAATGCCGTTCTTACTTGGACAGGGCAACATTTGGAACTTGAGGCTGTCTTAAATCCTGTCTCTTCTCCTTCACTCTTTTATTAGCCAGTTGCAAGCGGTAATTCCACTTATATGGATTAATTCACTTGATCACTTTTTCGCAGCTGTTTGGCAGTGCAGAACTGCTAGGTTTGCCTTTTACTGCCCTGCTGCTGCAAGCCCTGGCTCAGAGAGAGGGGATGAAAACAAGTGGCAAAGTCAGGAGCTTACAGTGCAGACCTGCAAGCGTTAGTCTCGTAAAGAGCTTCTGAAGGCAAGTGACTGCAAAATAAAATCAAGTTTACATTTTGAACTTAATTGCAGTAACTTGCTTTTTAGGAATATAGGAAAGGTGTCTTTCAGCTTTTTAAATGATTTTTTATGAGAAAGAGTGAATTTTAAAACACAGGGGAGGAAGAAGCTTTTCTCTGTCCTGTTCTCTAAATACATATGGAGATGCTATAGATCTGTTATAAACTCAGCAACTCTTTAAAATACAGAAGCTTAGAATTGAGATTTTATAGCTTTCTCTTTTCTGTTTTGTTTTTTTTCCTGTGAAATAGAAACTTTATAAATGGCCTAGTGAGCTTCACATTGCTGGATTCTGTCTAAATATTTTGTTTTTAACTTCTAAGCTCATTATGCTGTCTTTGTGTTAACTTGTATTAAAATCTGTCAGCTATGACTGGTCTCATAACCACAGTCAGCGGACCAGAATAAGTTAATTATTTACTTGTGTCACTAGTGCTCTTCATCTAATGAAATGCACAGCTGTGTTAGATCTGCAGTTGGGTGTGTAGGTCCCATTGTTATACAAGTCAGCGGAGGGTAGAAGCCGCTATGATGGAGAGCCCTCAGTTCTTTCTGCTGTTCTGCCTTTCTGTGTCGATTTCATGGATCTTTTATCATTCACTTTCACACAAAACAAACAACACAGTGGCTGTCTGCTATGGGAACCAGCTTGGCATATAAAAGGTTTTCAGAGCCTAAAGTAATTTTAAGTTAGCTAAGATTTAATTTTTGGCTTACAGGTGCCATGAAGTCCAGATGCAATCTAATGCTTTCTTAGAAGTAAATGCGAATAAGGCAAAATGTATGTGCCGTAATAGATATATAATAAAGTATTTATGTATACAATTTTAGGATTAAAAAAAAAAGCTGTGTGCACGAGAGAGTGGCTTTTTTTTTTTTTTTTTTTCATTTTCAGCAAATGATTGCAGCTTGGCAGGGAGGGTAGAAGGATGTTACTGATTTATCATAATAGCACAACAAAAATCAGTTTCAATAGGTTTAAAAACTAAATACAACTCCCCCCGCTTCCCCCAGACACTCCAGTCCTTTTTTTTTTTTTTTTTTCTTTTTTTTTTTTTTTCTGCTCCCTTCCCCCATACTTACCATTCTCATTCTATTAACTACTGTCCCATACACCTATCCCTGTCTTGCTTGGACACTGGAAGAGGAGCTCCCTCCTGAGCAGACGCCAATATCCCCCTGTGAACTGGCTGGTTGGGGGATGCCTTTTTAGGGATGTAACCAGCACCCTCAGTCTTCCAGGAGCCCACTCTGCTCCAGGACTGTTCCCAAAGCGTGCTCTGGCAGTTGCAGCGGGCTGAGCTCAAATAGCTTACAGGCTTTTTCGGCTCTAAGGACTTCTGGAAGAAATCGTCCAACTGAAACAGTAGCTTTGGTTCAAAGAAGTGTGGGCTTAAGGAGCTGCATTTTAGCACCTGAATTTGAATGTTAGATCTCTCGGTCATTTATAGCTGCAGTATTTTGATTTGCAGAATTCACAGTACAAACAGTTGTGAGGATTGGAAGGAAAATTTTGGGATGTATGACAGACAATTTTAAATGAGTTTTCATGTTTCTGTTTAATCTTTCCCAAATAATTTTAGAGTTTGAGGGGGTTGGTTTGTTTTACATCCATACTGATGGAAACTGAAAAAAAACTTCTAAAACTTTTAAAGGTACAGTTTGTGTTCATGGACTGGCAAAATATAAGCAGTTGAAGGAGTGGTTTGTACTTTGTAATTCATCAAAAGCAGTCTTTGCTGAGCAAATGGACGCTACCTGAAAAAATCTTTGGGGTTGGGTTTTTGTTTTTAATTATTTTCCCCTACTTATCTCCTCTCAGTTCCTGTCAAAGTCCTGACTTGATTTGGTTTTATTCACAGTATTTAGCAAAGATACATATGATAAACAAATTTCTAATCAGTAATAATTTTGTATGTCCAAAAGAGATATTGTAAGAGTCCTGATTTCTTAATTTTTTGGCAGGAAATTATAACATCAGCTTTAAAAACTAGGTCTCCCTTGAGATGTTCCAGTCTGACTGGTCAGAAATTTCTGGTTGCCTCTGAAAACTGTATCTAAAGCTTTCTTCCCTAATTTGCTAACTCACAAATCACTGGGAGTATTATGTAAAGGTATGCTAATTTTGCCAGTCCTGTCACAAGGGCTCTCTTCTATCCTGCACATTGTGAGCACTGGTCATGGTAATGAATCTGTGTAAAAAGTGATCCATGAGAAAGAGAGGAGGAGGAAAACACTAAAGAAAATCTGGTGATGAGCATCAGCCCTGCTGGTGGTTTGCTGTTTGTGAATTGAAATGTTTTCTCTTCTGCAGGGGTGTGTGGACTGATTGTTCCTCAGGAAGACATGCCATTTTGCGATACAGGAATCTGTCCAGATATCATAATGAACCCTCATGGCTTCCCATCGCGTATGACGGTTAGTGGTTATGTTATGATTAAAGAGACAGTGTCCCCTGATAGGGAAAGTGAAGTAGATTAGCCAGAAAAAAAAAAAGTTTGAAACACAGTTTCACTGAGAATATTCTCCAGTCATTATGCCATATGTTTGCTTTCCTGTAAATATACAGCCTCTGTTTTGTGTGTTTTGAAACATCCTACTGTGAAAGGAGTAGGGATGCAGGCTGTTTGTGCATCATTCTCATTTTGTTCTGTATCAAGCTAATAGGAAAGTGACTGAATACCTGGCTTGCACCCTTTCTGTTTGAAAATTTCTTGCTCTCCCTCTTCCTTCCCTATTGCCGATGCCCACTAAGCCGGCTGGGTCAGACTGTGAGGGGAGGGGTGGAGAGGAGTTTCAGTAATAGTTCTAGACCTAGATTACACATGCCTCCTTGGAAGTGATGCAAGTCTTGCACCTGTGCTGCAGGGTCACACGAAATACCTCACAGCCTGGCCTTTATATGGGACCTCCACTGATTACTTTGTACAGCCTCTGATCTTTTTTTCTTTGTTAGCTTCTTCCCTTCTGTTTCCCCGGCTGCACTGTAGCATGTCAATCTCTGAGGCAGTCTTCCAGAGCAGAAGGTCACACTGGATCTTGCTCATTTTCCAGACAGCTGGAAAAAATGGAGCTGCCTGACTCTGGACCTTAAAGATGTTCCCAGATCCTGCGATGAGTCCGCTTTTCCCTCCTTCACACAGGAGTACTCTCTGTTCTTGTGCTTCTTCTACTCCTCCCATTGCATGCAATAACCCGGGCTGCCATCTCGGACACTTTGCCTGGCTTATTTACGCTGTGACAGATCCAGAGATGTGCCCGTATGAGTGAGCAGGCTGTTAACTCTGCTTTTCCTTGCACAGGTAGGAAAATTAATTGAACTCCTGGCTGGAAAGGCTGGGGTCCTCGATGGCAGATTTCACTATGGAACAGCTTTCGGAGGCAGTAAAGTTAAGGATGTGTGTGAAGATCTTATTCGCCATGGTTATAACTACCTAGGGAAGGACTACGTAACATCTGGTATCACTGGGTAAGAATCTGCTGTATAGATTTAGACATTTCAGGGGAGTGGGGAAATCCTGTTGAGACATCTGAAAAATCTTCTCGTGTCTCAAAGCTCAGCTTAGGAACTTTCTCTTATTTGCAAACTGCTCTGTGAGATGGAGGGAAGAGGCTGAAGAATGGTGCACTTCCTTTTTTTTTTTTTTAAGGTTTTTTTTTTTTTAGTTTTTCCTTAGAAGTATTTTGTGGTTGCAAATTTAAAGAATTACTAGTATTTGCATGGCTGTAATGTGAATGGCCCTTGTAGTACATGGGAAAATCTCTCAACTTCTACTGCATGCAAAGAAGGTAAAATCAAGGTTTTCTTTCCGAGAGATTGTAAGAAATTTCAAGTTTCTGTTGGCAGGACATCTTTATATATGCTTGGAATCAATTATGCATTTTCATACTGACTTTATTAATACTGTAAAGTATGGATTTGGCAGGTGTCTGTTCCTTAGGAATATTTTGTATGTGCTCTTTTTTCTTTTTTCTTCTTTCGATTACACAATGATTCAGTCTGGCATAACACTCTAATCTGCAAACTTCCTGCTGTGTTGGTCGGACTGGCTTCTGAGACACAGAGTTCAAAGAACGTAAGATAGTTTAGGAACAGGAAAAGGCCATATGGCTCCACATGCCAGCCCTTCCAAAACCTATCTTAATCCTACCTTCCTGCTATTTTTATTATCCTCCCAGTCCCCTTCTTCTCAAGGAACAAGTTTAGGTCTCTCCTGTAAGTTTTTTTTTAATACTTTTTATTTTAATTGCTTTTCCTACCAACTTGTTCCATATGTCATTTCTCTTTTTGTTTCAGAGAGATTATTTTGTTTTCCTTACCCAGTCCATGTTCCATAACTTGTATATCAAGTATCCCGATGTTGGAAACACTTTTGATTGATACATCATGGTAACTTTTAACAAATCTGACTAATCTTGTTTCCTAGGGAGAATAAAATCATCTCGCTCTAAAAATCCCCTGTCTCCAAAATTCAACTTTTGTAGTACCCTATTTAGAGATTGCTTTAGGATATTGATATTCTTCCAAGAAAATTTCACATGCTTAGTATTTTTTTTTATACAATTTGAAAGCAGATTTCATAACAATGTGGAAGTTTGCAAATTCTAAATGTCTAGTTAAGTTTTATTATTTTCTTTAATAGGGAGCTTTTGGAATAACAGTGCATCATGCCAGTAATGACTCTGAATGGGAAGTGCAATGCTCTTGTCTCCTGCTTGTTTTTACATTGCATATACATTTAAAAAAAATAAATCAGTGGCAGTGCTGAGTTTGTCTGTGTTAAATCTGATCATTCCTGGTTCTGAAGGTGGTAGCTGGGAAATGATTGAGTGCTTTCAACTGTTGCTTTCTCATCTTTAGGCGCGTATGCTGTTCTTACAGTTGGGGATGTTTGAAACACAGAAATCTTTAGCCATTACTCCAGCTCACAGAATGGAGCAACACCCTCCATACTGCTTACAGATGTTCCCAAACTGATGCAAGTGTCTAAACATGCATCTCAAGAGCCCTTTTACTCTGCCCCAGTGCCAGCCTGGGCAGTGATTGTTGTCCCATGGGTACAGCTGCTGAGCAGTGCTGCAGGGGCCCTGCACTTGGTGCACAGCCGCTAAGGGAGGGCTTTCACCCACCCCTCTGAGTCTTGCATTGTGCTTTGAAGTGCTGCGCAGGGAGAATTAATGGATGGGGAGACCGTCAAGCTCATAGTGTACCAGTGCTAAGCTATCCTTGCAAATGCAAATTCCTTAAATTGCTCCTATTAAAATTATGTTTTGAGCATTTATGCTGCATGTATTTGTTTACATAAATGCTTACCTTTTGTTCTGTGTGTGAATATCACACAAGTGAAGGGATGAAAATTAAAATATCTTAAATCACTCTTCAGGGTCTGACACATTTGCAGTCTTTATCAGTTGCTGATGACACTATTGAAACATTCCTGCACAGACAGAGGAGGAACTTAACATGGTGAAGCTGAAATAGAGACCTGCAGCTATAGCAGCATGTCTGTGCAGCGTATGGCCAGAGTTCAAGAACTTGTTTCTTGCTAGGGTGGATATAGCAGTATGTGGTGCTGGAAGTGTACTGCTCTTGTGTTCAGAAGGATTCCCTGTGGGGTTTTCAGATTGATTACCCTGAAAGCCCAAACACATTTTTCTAGCACTCAGGATTCTCAGTTGTTTCAAATTCCTCCTGTACACCACGCTCTTGTAAATATACGCTAACTGTGAATATTTGTTTTGTTTTGTTTTTCTTGTATTCCTTCAGGGAACCTTTGGAAGCATATATCTATTTTGGCCCTGTGTATTACCAGAAACTAAAACACATGGTGTTGGATAAAATGCATGCAAGAGCTCGAGGACCCAGAGCAGTGCTCACCAGGTATTGTTACAGGCTAAGCACAAAATTCTTACTGTACATTCAGAAGTGTGCCCAGCTGACTGTCAAGTATAAAGCGAAGTTTGTTTACCTTTTGATACTTGACATAAAATGCTATTACCTGTTACTGCGCTATTACAGACTAAAAACTCTCACAGTAGACTGTGGCAGGAGGTTGTTCTGAATGTCCAGGTATGTGCTCTGTGGTCCAAAACTGAATTTGCTTCTCAGACTTCTGTTGGTAAAAATACCATCTGCTGATTCATAGTGAACACTCTGGCCCTTTCCTGTCAGATTGCTCATATCATAGGTATTTTAGGATTACTTTTTTTTTTCTTTAACATTTATACTTTTACAAAATTGCGTATGAGTAGAAGGAAGAAATTTCTTTTAATATTTCAGCATCCTTTGGTGTTCAGCAGGTTGATATTGATGTGGCCCATGTCTTCAACTGTCAATGCAAAACAAATACATTGGCCCTAGAGTAGTGCAAACAAGCACTAGAATAATATGCATCCCTGGTATGCTGGACTTTGCCTTGCAGACTCTTCTGTTGAACTCTAAAACTGAATTTAGGGTTCTATGTGCTGGTCCACAGTTATCATTCAGTACCGTGCAGGGGAATAGCACTTTCACACTAATAAATGGCAAAAGTTACAGAAATGCCAACAATAAATTTCCATTTTATTTGCCCAGTTACAGATGTGTCCTCAGTTTCTTTGAAATCATCGTAATAGCACTAAACCTGAACTTGGTTTTCTCTCCAGCAAAAAGGTTGATTGCCGTGATCATGTCTTCTGGTGTCAAATTTTAAAGTCAAGCGGATGTACTCTGAGTAACAGGTAATATTAGCCCCTGGAGGTGGGCTTATATTATCTGGGCCTTTGGAAAATTTGAAGCATCCTGCTTTTACTGACGTTATTTACCTTTTCTCCTTAAAGCCTAGGCAGCTTTTTCACTTTTTAGCTCTAGGGCTGCTTGCACCCATGTTCTAAATTGCTGATATTCCTGGCTTCCAACAAACAGTTCAGTGGTTGTTGAGGAAGCTTCTAGTGAATTTTTAGTCCACCTCTCTCCATCACAGTAGGATTTGCTAAATCTTGACAGAAATTTAATTGCCAGGTAGTCTTAGAATATTCTAGCAAAGATGACCTTTGCCAGTCTTTCTGGACTGTCATGTACACCATTTATACCTCACCTGTTGCACGGTGGTACTCTTTGACCAGTTGCTTCTGTACTGTTTTTGAGATGTCTCATCAAAAAAAGAGTACTAAATCTGTATCCAGATTGTCTTGGATACTGTTGAGTGGGGGTTTTTTTGTTTCCACTTATTCCGCTACATTCTATGAGGTAAAGAATTGTGGCCTGACACTGCAGTTGCTACTCACGGAACTACATCGTACTGCTAGTGCAGAAGCAGAGATGAATTGCTTCAACTTGAGTAACACATTTGTGAGATCAGCAATGCTGATTTGTAAATGACTGTTGTCCATTCATTCTGTACTGTTGCTACAGTTTGAAGACAGGCATTCCTGGAGTTGTAGAATATATGTTCTGGAATACTTACTACATTTTTTAAATATTTATTTCAAAGACAACCCACTGAAGGTCGATCCCGTGATGGTGGTTTACGTCTTGGAGAGATGGAACGGGATTGTTTGATAGGTTATGGAGCCAGCATGCTTCTGTTGGAGAGACTGATGATTTCAAGTGATGCCTTTGAAGTGGATGTTTGTGGGCAGTGTGGCTTGCTGGGGTACTCTGGCTGGTAAGTTATCTAACTGTAAGGCTTTTTCTAAATCATAGTGTCCCTGCCTCACTTTGTGGATGTTTCATACGTGCTCATATTTTCAAAAAACTCCTTGACGTCAAGTGCTGGTGGGAAAGGTTACCTTCACTCTGTCTACTACCTCCCTTCCCACCTGCAGGGGATTAGCAAAGCCCCAGTCCCGTATATCATCAACTTTTTCAAAGGGGAAACTAGCTGTGTCAATGTCTTTGATTCTTCTGACATCAAAAATGAGATTACTAGCTAGGCTAGTCACAGATCTTCCTGGAACAATCACATGTTGAAGCTCACAAGGCTGAAGAGAGAGAGTGGCCACAGAATGGGAGAAGAAAGCAACATCTCCTGTTTTCTTGCTCTCTAGCTATGGAGTTTATAATCACATGCATACCGCTTTCTTTGACTGTGCCCCTCCGAAATGCCTTTGGCTTTGTAGTCTTATAAGACAAGGAGCTCCTCTTAAGCATTAGACAAATACACCAATCCCATGTTGGAGCCTGAGAGACAAGCAGCTGTCTGGTTGGAAATTCAGTTGACTTCTGACCAACTGCCTTGTCCCTAAGAAATTTATCTCTAGACTAGCTAATGGTCTTGCTATCTTACTCTGGGTCCGAAGCCAGTACTGAGTTTCTCTCTTGCACGCAAACTGGGTTTGCATGTAGGGGGAGCATAAAACTGGATGTTAAAACTATGTGGAGCTCCATAGTAACACTATGGACTTTGCTCTTAACCATCTATTCTCTAGACTAATTTTGAGGTGCTAGATTTCAAGTTGCCTTGTACCATGGTGGAAATACAGCACTATTATTAGAAGATAGGGAAGATTCTTTTTATGTTCTTTAGAGGTGAGGGAAATGTTTTGCTTTAGCTTGTTTTTTAGCCAGGCAGAAAAGAGAATTGTGAGACCAACAGGAATTTATGAGATAGGGAGTTCTTGCAAGCTCTGTTAAAACAGGTGACCTGGAATCCCACGACTAAGGGAGGAAAAAGTCAACAATATGAGTTGAATTTAAAAGTTACTCCAATATTTTTGTTGGGGGAACGTGGGCAGTTGGAAGAAGGATGAGAGAAAGTAATTTCTAAATACCTCAAAAGAACATTGCTGGAAACTTGCTGCATCTTGGATATCAATATCGACCTATTGAGAGATGCAGGAAATCAGACTTTATTCACTTCACTGCTTCAAGAGTGATTTTTCCATGACATAATGAAGTAGGAAAGTAAGACGTGTTCTCAGTTTGTAGATGTCTAAAAGTGACAGCTACCGTTTCTGCCCTTGGTCAGACCTTTCTTCTGAAGCATGTGGCTTCTGGCCAGAAACCAAGCACCACGTTTGTCTGCTAATAGCAGCAGCAGTTCTGCTCCTTGTGGAGCAGAAGTTCAGACAGAGGCAGGTAAACATGTGCGAAATCCAGAGGAGAGACGAGACCTACTCTGTGCATCCTGTTGTGGTTGGTGATTTTTTAGCTGGGCATTGTCCTACTGGCTTTTGTGCAGTAAGTATTTTTGAAAGTCCTGTTTTTCTTGAGTGTGTGTACACTGTAAGTAATAAGTGAGGCCTTTTTCTAATCCAAGTCTCTTAAAACTACTGCAATGCAAATACCATTTGAAGGAAGTTGTCTGACAGGAAGGGCATGCCATAAGTCAAACAAGCAGTCACTTCTAACTGTGTGAAGTACTGCCTTAAAAAAACCCACGTGCAGATGTAGCTCAATTATTTTTTTTTTGTAAGAACTTAGCTTTCAGAGTGGTCCTTGAAGATTTTCAGAGACCATAGAAAGTGAAGGCACCTTGAAAAAAATTAGGAATTTGAATTTTAGAAATAGTATTGCATTTTATTTTTAAGGTGTTGTTAATATATTTCATATTTTGAAATTTGTAACAAAGTTTAGTAACCCTTTTTATATAACTGTGAAATACACTGCTCTCTCAGACAGAGCCAGACGTTCTTGCAATCTGATTCTGTGAAAAGCTGTCTGATGTGTGACAGTAATCAGTAAGAGGTAGCTTCTGTGAAATGATATGCTGTGTCTACCAGTAACTGAAGCAAGTGGCCCTATAATGAGCATCACAGTAGAGACCAAGTCATTAAGAGAAACTTCCAAACTGGCCTTTTCAGTGATTCTGGCATTAACAAGGCATTGCTGCAAGAAGCCTTTTAGAAGCACATTGTTTGGTGGCTAGCATTAAGGGCACTTGTCTTAAGGAAGATGTGCCCTTCCTCCAAGGCAAGGACTAGCCACTGGGTATGTTTTTCTGCAAGGTGGTAACAGCAGATCAGCGTCGGGGCCTGAACTGGTACTTTCACAGGGGAAGGGGACCGTTGTGGCAGTGACAGAATCTGTCCCCATAAAAAATACAGTAGAAACCTACTGTGATGTACTGATTCTATACAAATTTTCCAACTTTGCTGTTTTACACATGCTTAGGGTCAGGACTCCACTGAAAACAATGAGCAGAATTTGGACCTTTTTTGATGATAAGATGAGAAGTTATTCCAGTCTCTGGAGTCTAAGCATTTTAAAATATACATGAAGAAGAATTTTGTTTCTGGTCCAGATTCAGTCTTGCCACAGTTGCCTTTTCCTGTCCAGTTAACTACCAGTTCTAGTACCAAATGGTCTTTCAAGAACTTCAGTTTCTGTGACCTCTGTTTGACAGAGCTTTGTGTTTACTGCACCTTAACCTTTCTGGGTTATAAACCTGCAGTTGAGGTCTATTCTGTTTTAAGGGCATGCTAACTGTAACATTTCCCTTATGTAACAGTGTCTACAGGAGAAGTCTGTTCCAGGGAAACGTCTATTACCTTCTAACTGCCTATGGTCAGATTTAGACAAAACCAAAGCAATTACTGGGGATAAGTGAAGCTTCATTCCTCATCATGAACTGCAGAAATGTAATTAAGGCTTCTGTACCGTTGGTTGAAAGCTTTCTTGGTTTAAAAAAAAAAAAAAGAAAAAGAAAAAAGAAATAATCCCAAGTATGGAGCATGTGGAGGTCAAGGCAACCACAATTATCTTGTGAAATAACCAGCTCTTCAACATGCTTTTTAAGTAGGTCTGTAAAAGAGAAGTAGCAGCGTCTGAAAAAGTAACTGGAAGACTAATGCCGACTCTTATAACCAAGAACCTTCTTAACACTAACCAACTCTATTGGACCTGTCCCCATTGACTGCCAGGTGCTCTAGGTCAAGTTCACTGGTAACAGAAACAAGTGACTAAGCATTGACTTTATTGTAGATGTTGATCCTTAGCCTCATTCTGTACCACAGACGCATGTAGAATTAGCAAAATTCCTTCCTTAATTGGATGTTCAGACTGTTATGACTGAAATATAAATTTGAAACACAGAAGCAAAAAAAAAGAGCTTTGTTAGACCATTAGGGAAGTGCAAAGTCACCCAGTGTTTAAATGCAGGTGGATGAAGAAAACAGTGGATAGTGGCAAATATTTTTTCTGCGCAGCTTCATTTATGCACCAACTCTGACTTTCTTTTTGTTTGTTTCCCTAGGTGCCACTACTGCAAATCATCATGTCATGTGTCTTCTCTGCGCATACCTTATGCCTGTAAACTCTTATTCCAAGAACTGCAGTCAATGAACATCATACCTAGGCTAAAACTAGCTAAGTACAATGAATGAACAAGATTAAAAAGATGGGAAAAAGTACTTTACAGAAATTGAAATCTTTACAGAAAGAAAAGAAAAGAAAACTTTACAGAAATAACTGGAAGATTTTTTAGTGAACAGGAATAAGTCTAAAACCTGTGTGGGTAGAATGAAGGTGCACAAGAGTGTAAGAAATCTCTCTTACATATCCTACCCGGTTTTAAATTGACAGGGGAGACTCTGGCAGTAGGGTACACTGGGAGCAGTTCTGAAAGCCTTGATTAGTCTGAGTGAACAGGACATGTGGGAATTGTGGAATAGGGCCATGATCCAGTAAAGCACTTGCATCACTTCAAACAACCTCATGCTTGGTTTTGAAAGGTGCTTTGCTGGACATGGGCTTGAGCTGAGCTAAATGCACATCTTATTCATAGAGGTTAAAAATGTTTTCCAGACCAGTAGAATATGAATGACTAATAAATGCTTTAAATAATACTGCCTGAATATGTGTTGATGATTGTGTAAGGATGATAAAGCCTTGTTATAATGTCTAAACCATTTTCCTATTCCTAAAGCATTTTGTTAAAGCGCTAAAATTCTGTTAAGTAGTGTCAGGCTTAGAGAAATGAAACTGCCTTATCGAGTACTTGAAGTCAGACATTTTGAGTGGGATTTCAATATGCAGGTGCATTTGTGTGCAAGCAATGGTGTGATTATACGGTCAGTCTGCTTTCAGCTAAACATATGCGGTTTCCATGAAGTTCAAGTGTGCATGATACAGCTTACAGATACCCATTCAGTTCCTACTGAGTATAGTAGATTTAGTAATACACTGGCCCAAAGCCCCGAAAAGACAGGCTGCAAGCACTAGGTACTGATGTATGCTGTCCTAGGACTTTAGAACTCTTTAAAAATATGGACATAGCTAAAACTTTTTTTAAAAAACAAAAGAACTCTGAAGAACACAAATCCTCCACTGACAGCAAAGCAGGTTTGAATGACCTGAAAGGATTTAGAAAGGGAACACTTGAATTTTTTCATGAGACCTAGGGCCTAGAACTAAAGCAGTGGATGAACTAAGGGTCACTTAGTACCCTAAACTCACCTTGAACCCTTACTTGGCAAAGCACATGGTTAACTTTTTAAGCAAAGGAGTAGTCCTACTGAAGTCAAGATAAAGTATGTGTGTGTTCAGGTGCTCCAGAGAAAGGCAACACTCGAGATCAGTGGGGACACAAAACACTACCTGTGATCTAGAAGTCCCAAGATGCTCTTTGGCCCCTCGTATGGCTGAATTGTGCATGCCAATCCTGACACTATTCTTGCAGGCATGTTGCTGCTGTTCTCTTAGCTGCTTAAGAAGCACAGATGAGTATCAGCCTCATGAGTAGGCTTGCTTTTTAAGTTTCTGCCAAAATGCTTAAACTAGTAGTTGTGTGTCTGGGCTTACAGATCAAGTCTGAAGGGATAGATTTTATTTTTATTTCTTTTTGCAATTGGAGTAATGATGACACAGATATCAACACGGCACATTAGGGTTGGAAAAGCTCTTGAAGCACCACTACCAGGATCTGAACAGCTCAGGGTTATTTACAAAGAGTTGTAGGAAAGTGACGTACTGCTTCAAACTGGAGGAAGAGGTTAACCAAAAGCCTCAACCGAATGAACAACCTTTTCTTTGCTCCCTGAGATTGCCAGACTGAGGCTCAGGTGCACCAGCAGAGGGAGTGAGCCTCAAAGACTACAGCCTACTGGTGAGGGGAAGTTTTGACTTGGGTCAAGGAAACTGCTGAGGATAAGGTGTTCCTGCTAGCTAGTCCTCTCTTAAGTGGTCTTCTAGGTCAGATGGTCAGAGCTACAGGACATTAAAGACTTAATCAATGTGCACATGTACACCTGCAGAAATTTAAGCAGATGCAGTAGAGATGAAGAGGAGGAGCAGAGGAATGTGCTCATGAGTTACCCTATTGAGAGACTGGTCTGTATGCAGCCCTGAGGGGTAAACTTGCAGCTAGCTTACCTCAAGCTGATGAAGGTGTGGGGATTAAAGGTTTTGTGAGGGTGAAGGAAATCCTCTGTGATAGCTGAAGTTTAGGAAGAAAGGGGCAACCTTAGCAATGATGGATCCAGCAGAACATAGAAACTAGACGTGTCTGGCAGTAAGTGAGAGTCACTCACTATCAACTGTTGTGATGACCTACATCAGTTCCATTTATACATCGTTGCCCGTGCATACACCGGAGGCTTATTTGAGTGCACATTTGAGTTGAAACTCTAGGGGGTTTTTTTGCCTCTCTTTAAGAGGCAAGAATGTTCTATTGTAATAGACAACTTCAAGTAATCTCTTGACAGTGGAATAAGCATTACAAAACCAGCAACTGAAAAGGAACAAAAAGCTATGGATTCCTGGAATACAGTTGGTCAAAGCGGCAATTCAAGGAAGGAGTCCTGCTATAGCCAGGAAAAATTGTGATGCATGGACTGATGAGTAAAATGCATACTCAGAACCCTGATGTTGTCACACTGCTTTCCTCATCTGAGCCTCATCTTCTCAGCCCTTTGAATTATCTTTCTAGCCAACCTCTCCTCCCCCACATTTTCATACACAATGCCTTCACAAAGAGGTCTCATGTCAGCTAATGGCTGCACTGCTGTCACTAGACTTGCACAAATCAGCCCTGCCATGACTCTGTCTAATTGCTGAAAGATACAATATTCTGAACAACACTTCACAAAGTCATAACGATTTAGCACACAGACCTAGAAAACCGCCATAAAGTTTTTATTCCATTGCAACTTCTTTATCTCTTGCTATATAGTGTCCAGAAGAGGCTTTCTAGAAATGCTATTCAGCGGGAAGGTCATGAGCATCAGTCCCAGCTGAAATGCAGAATACAATCTGCTTTCTGATATAAGCTAGAGGTGTGTGCTGCTGTTGGAAGAGACACCTAACTCCATGTAGTATGTTTAAGTTGCTGTTTACTTTGCAGATAAAGAATTAAATGCTATTAAAAGGTAGAAGCACTTGCAGGCCTAGAATTCAGTAATCAAGTCTATTATTTCACTGCAAAACAGATACATTTATTAATAAACCATACATGTCCAGCTGTACTGTTCTGTTGTGAGAAACACCATTAAGACAGGGACGGGCTGCAGGATGCTACGGGACAGAGCAAAGCACAGGTCTTTTAGCCAGTTCTGGAACTGTGGGCAAGGTAGGTCACCTGTTCAGAGTGCAGAAAAACAACTTTAAGTCATTTACATAACCCTTACAAAACCTTAGAAGTTTTTTACTTTTTTCTTTTTTAAGGTAAATTTTTCCAAACGTAGAAACTAGAAAAGTTAATTATGAAGAGGATATAATATGAAATATAGGCATTCTGAGATTTAATAATTTTAAGATGTGGAAAGTAAAGGGCTCCCACTAAGCACAGTTGGTTTTGTTTGTAATGCCCATATCTCATGAAGAATTTTGCTTGCAAAGAAGCTTTAATGTGCGACGAAGAGAGCTTTTAATTCTTTGGACTCCCTAGTTATTTGTTGCTTAAACAGGGAGGAAAACTAATGACAAACATAGACCCACAATGATAAAAAATTGTTGTATGTCATTTGTAGAGATTTCTGATAGTAAATAGGAAAATATCTCTGGTTTACGGGAGTGCATCATAATTAAAAGCCTAAAAAGACTGAAGAATATTTATTTCATTGGTCAGTGATAACAAATGGCAAAAAAAAAATAGCACTGTGCATCTGAAAATTGGTTTGTAAGCCCTGCTCAGAACACACCTGTAAAGTCTCATGGTAAGAATAACTAGGGATCGTGCAGCTGCAAAACCGAACTAGAGGGACTGAA
Source organism: Chlamydotis macqueenii (assembly GCF_036417535.1). NCBI lineage: Eukaryota > Metazoa > Chordata > Aves > Otidiformes > Otididae > Chlamydotis > Chlamydotis macqueenii. The sequence goes on along the minus strand of NC_141556.1, from coordinate 60,532,651 downwards.
AACATGTCTGTACTTCCTCTGTCTCAAGGCTCTTGAGGACTAGGATGGCACTAGCATGAAGGAGCTCAAGCCCTAAAATGACCGATGTGGCTCGCAGCCCTCCCACGGTGATCCACAGGAGCAATGTGGGGAGCACAAACCCTCCTCAGCCGTGTCCCAGCACAAGGGTCTCTGGGCCATGGCACAGAACTGGCTCAGCACAGCCGAGAGGCCCCTCCACCTGGCCTCTCCTCCAGTTGAGGCTGAGGATTGTTTTACAGCCCATTGCCGATTCAGCAGGGCCATGGGGCACTTGATGAATTCCCTCCTCTGAAGAGGACGTGACTTGCCCAGGGCCACAGGAAGACCGTGCCAGAACTAGGATCAGGATTCCGCAGTCCCCAGGTGCCAGACACGTGCTTGCCTTAAAACTGAGCACTTCATCAAACCGTAAAATCCAGCCAGATGCTGACTCTCTGCTATTATCTGGACCAGTGCTGGGAGGCTTAAAGTGCGCACGGTATAGTGAAGATCTGGATTCCAGTTTCTGTGTCTAAGGCACAGAAGCCCAGAAAATGGATCCATGTTTTAGACCTCAGTGCTGTGAGAAACGAGCATGTTTGAACCCAAGTTCTGACTTTGGTCCATCCTTCTCATCAAATGTTTCCATCTCAGCTTGGACCCATCAGTTTCAGTGGGCGAGCTCTTTCTTTGGGAAGGGGTAGAGAGGCGCAGGAGTAAGGACTGGCTACTTTGTCAACCTTACTCTGCCCTGTGCACATGGCCTCAGTCAGACATTCTTCTTCTAGGTAGCAAAGACTGCATGAATCAGACAGTGGATCAGTTTTGCCTCTCACTTAAGAACTCACTGTATGGACCAAGCGAGTCCATATACTCTCTTTGCCATAGAGATGTATGAACCTCTCTTATAAGATGTATGAACCTCTCTTATGAGGACAGGCTGGGAGAGTTGGGGCTGTTCAGCCTGGAGAAGAGGAGGCTCCGGGGAGACCTGATAGCGGTCTTCCAGTACCTCAAGGGGGCCTACAAGAAAGATGGGGAAAGGCTGTTTAGTAGGGCCTGTTACAATAGGACGAGGGGTAATGGTTTTAAAATAGAGAGGGGTAGATTTAGATTGGAAATTAGGAAAAAAATTTTTTACAATGAGAGTTATAGAACACTGGAACAGGTTGCCCAGAAAGGTGGTGGAGGCCCCATCCCTGGAAACGTTCAAGGCTGGATGAGGCTCTGAGCAACCTGATCTAGTCAGGGATGTCCCTGCTCCTTGCAGGGGGGTTGGACTAGATGACCTTTGAAGGTCCCTTCCAACCCTAACCATTCTATGTTTCTATGATTCTATGAACGTACATCCCTAGAACACCAGAACTCTCAGTTAAACTCTCTCAGAAGTCAGTTCAGAGCCGATACATAGATGTTTTTGCAGTTGGAATTTAAAAGCAGTCTATGTGGCTTTATTCCTGTCTTGAAGTCAACAGCAAAGATTTCTGTTGGTTACCCTGTGAATGGACTTGGGCCTTTGTTCCACCTTCAGAAAAATCCTTCAAAGTTTGTGAGCAGGCCATTGCTCTTTGCATCTTGCTGCTGGTGAAAAAAAAAACCAAACCAAAACAAAACAAACCCAAACAACTATATATTTCTCCTAATTAAAGTTACTCCTTTATTTATGTTTTTCCTGAGGCAGGTACCTCTGAGGTGGCCCCAATGACTACGTATTTTTTTCCAATAGCTTCATTGTGCATGTCTTTGTCTCCTCCTCCCAGTCAGTATATAAATAGCACGTTAGTTCCAAATGAAAAGCAATTCCCTGCTGCTAACTGCAGCGGAGCCTTTGTCTTTCATCAGCCTGAGTTTTGGGGAGCTACTTGACCTATGTGTATGTTTTACCATTCCAGACGGTGCATGGTAATTATTGTCCACTCCGACTTAGCAAACAACACCACATTATAAACAGAAAATAACTCTAGGAAAAGAAATTGGTGTGCTAAACAGTAAAGTTCTAATTCCTTGCTAAAATTATGTTCTAATAATGGAAATGGCTTTCCGTTGAACTCCTTGTGAATTGGTAACTTAACTCTGCGTTCGGGCCTCACCCTTCCAGTCAGAGGCAGGCACTGAAGGTAATTCTCCGTGCTCCAGGCGGATCAAAAGAAACTCGTTATCAGTCGGTCACTAAAAGGATACGACAGCTTCACATCCAGTTGTTCGGCAGCTGAGACGCAGTCTGGAATGGATCGTTTCTGTGTCTGTTGTCTGTAATAGCTTTTAGGGCTGGCTCTTCTTCCAACACACAGTACAAATCCTCTGGTAACTAGTACCAGCCACACACAACAAAAGCCAGCTAAATCTGGTGCAAGCTCAGAAATTGATGACTGCTTGCCCTTTTCTTATATTCAAGTTAGCAAGAGTCTCCTAGGCAGAGCGTTCTGGGCAGCAGCCCTGGGGGCAGGGATTCTTCTGGACTTCTACAGGCACCAATACTACTCAGAAGAATGAATTCCCTTCCTCTGTGCAGGCTGAAGCTGACCAGTGTGAACAAGGTGTTTTCATTGGTCCCTCTTGGCAACACTGGCACTGCACTTCTCTATGACCCTGAGCAGTGGAGCTGAGCAAAATTCCTTCCACAAGCATAAATAAAAAAGATCAGTTAAGGCTGACCTATGCTCATCTTCAACAAAACTTGGCTTCGGACTTGTCTACAGTTACAGCAAGCCACCTGCAATTCATGTTACTTTTCTTTCAGACTACAAAGAAGGTACCCGCTGCCCAGTGCCTGTACAGTCCATCATTTGCATGCCCCAGCTCTTCTGCTGCTTTCTCCCAGATACCTGCATATGCGCCTGCCCAAGCCACTTTCTCTCAGTGCTTGTGTCAATTAAAGCCTTTTGAAGGGATCGGTGTATGTATTTACCTAGGCAGCCTTTTGATGTTTTTCCAGTTCCTGCATCTGTCAGCATCACACTGCCCAAGCACATACACTGAGTTGATTCCAGAAGTCATCTGTCAGCTTACTGCATATCCTGTCCTTCACCTATATGTGGAGCTACCTCAGGGGTGTTAATATATGTAAAATAAAGTTAACGTTTCCTGTTCTGATAATAAAGATGAGTAAGTGGGAAAGGGAAGCCCATGCAGAAACAAGATCCTTCTCTCCTTCTTCCATGAGATTTGCCCAGTAGGTGAACATAGCAGAAACAGAGGAATAGAGCTGGGAAGGAGGGTGGTCGGAAGTTGTGGGTTCATTCTGAGAGGAGGAGGCTGCTGGCTTAGGCAAGCAAGAAAATATGGAACCACTCACAGACTGCAGACACTGCTAAAATAATGAAGTGTCGCTGTGTATTGGGCTGCTGCCAGCAATCTTACCGTCTGTGCAGAGATACATCGGGTCCAAAAGGATCCCCTGAGTCACTGAACTCGGATCCCTGGTATTGCAGGTGTTAACCATTTTCTGTGGCTCTTTCACAAGCCATTCACGCTCCTTCCTAAAACTAATGCAGGTTCTTGTCCCTGCTAGTCTATGAGAAAACTTGTCTACAACTTCAGCCTAAAGTTGCCTTGGATATCCAAGTTAAATTAATAAGAGCTTGTACTTTTTTTTTGTTCCTGTGCCAACAGGTTTGTTGAAAAAGCTCTTCTTGGTGTTTGCTGCCAAAATATTTATGTTAGAGTCTAGTACCAATGTTTAGAGTCTAGTACCAGCATAGGCAGCTTTTTATGGCAGGAGAAGTTTGCATGGTCGCAGCCTATTGGCACCATCAACTGCAGAGTGGAAGACAGTCATAGAAAAGTTGTTTTTGAAAGAGCTCAAATTATCCAGGTGGTAAGTTGATACAAACTGTCATACCTCAAATCTGCCTCTGTTTTGCTAAACCATCAAAAGAAACTCGTAATCAGTCGGTCACCAATATGGCAGCTTCACATCCAGCTGTTTGGCAGCTTGGACGCAGTCTGGAATGTGTCTTCTGTTCCCTTGATGACCTTGCTCTTCTGTCCACGCACCAGCACAAGTCTGTATTCATCTTTCTCAAATAAAGTTGTTGTTCCTTTGACAACAGCAAGAGCCCCTCTCCACTAAAAATACATCAGCCGATGCAGTGTAGGGTTATGCTCTTTATTTTATGGTTGTGGATGTTCTGCATAGGCAAGAACCTGGAGTGCAAATTCCTAACTGTATACTTTTTGCATCCTTGCCAAGACCTGTCCTTTGCTCTGCATCAAATCAAATCCTGCAGCCTACATTTTAAAAAAAAGGCTAGTGGCTTGCAGTTCTTCCATCTGTGAACTTCCAACCTGCAGCATGTGAAGTAAACCTGATTTTCATGGGAGGAGATGCTCCACACTTTCAGAAGAATACAGTCTGGTATTAAGTGTCACGTGGGATATCCAGAAGCATGAGATGCTTTTTAAAAAGGTAAGCAAAACCCAAAAAAGTAACAATGAGTGAGCTGTGGAAGTACACCAGGGCAATCTGACACACTGAGGTGGGGATTAGGTAAGCGGGAAGACAACAGCACGGACATATTCCACAAGAAAGTAGGGATGGACTAATCTGGAAAGGCAGGGAGTAAACATTGCAACAAGTACCTCTGGTCTAACAGAAGTGCTGCTGATGATCCTGCCTGTGCATCCTCACCTATAGAGAATGTACATCTTTGTGCCATGTCGAAGAAGAGCCCAAGCCTCCAGACATTCAGGCTGCACTAAACCCCATCCCTTTCACCTCCCCTAGAAAGAGCATACCCCTATGTTCCCACATCCTATATTTTTATTTTGCTTATCTCTGAGACATCAACAACATGGAAGCAGTTCCCTGATGCTTTAAACCGGTGAAGGCTGGTTTTCCAGAGGGCCTGTGACGGAGACTCGGCAGCGGCCACGGTAGGCGTTCAACACTTCGAAAAGTCAGGCCTCTGCCTGCCGCTGCTCCCCTGCGTGCCTCCCCTCGTAGGGAGCGTGAGCAAGCGCCCGCGGGCTGGTGAGTCCCCATGGGCTGGTGTCTGCCTGTGGCTGGGTGCCAGAGCTGTGGCTGGAAGCCATTCCGGCACCAGGTAACCTCCCTGCTTACTGCTCCTTGCAGCGTGATCATCATTTCCCATTTTTTAAAGTTAAAGCTGATTTCAAAGTCCCTCGTAGGCAAGCCCTGCTTAAGGACAAAATTGTCCCTCATGTTTTCGCGGGCTTCTGCTTCCCCGCAGGGCCTGTGCTTACCCCGAAAAAGGCAGGCAGGCCCCAAGGGCCCCTCACCCCATGGGCTCCCCTCAGGGCTTGCACCGCGCCACGGCAAAACCTTAGGGGGACAAGGAAAAAAACCCTCAACTTGGAAAGGGGGGGAAGCGACCCCGGGTTTGGCGACGACGATCAAAAACAGCCTCACACGCACACCAAGGCCCGCAGGGGCTTCTGGCGGCGGGGCAGAGCCTATCCCCTCACTGACAGAGCGGGGATGCCCCTGAAAGGGCTCCTAACGGTCCTCGCTAACGGCTGGGCTGGGGGACCGGGCGGGCCGGCGCCGTCCCGCCGCGGGGCAGGTGGCCGGGGGAGGCCCGAGGAGGCCGGGGCGGGGGCCGGCAGCGGGAACCGCGGGCCGCGCCGTCGAGGGGAGGCGGCGGCGGCGGCCACAGGGGCGGCCGTGCCCGCCGCGTCGGGACCCCGGCCCGGTGCCGCCTGGAGCAGAGACAGCGCGGCAGCACAGGGGCGGTGGCGGGAAGGGAGAGACCCGACTGCCGCGGCGGGAAAGCCGCGGCGTAGGAGCGAGGGGGAAGCAACGGCCCTCGCTTTGGGTTGGGGCTGTTTTTTTGGTAGAGGGAGGGGAGGTGCCGGCCTCTCCAGGCCTTGCTCGCAGGCCGGCCTCCCGGCCGCCACCTCCAGCGCTTTTTAGCCGCCGCCGGCCGCGGACTGGCTTTTTGCACTGTCTCACCCCGGCATTATTTTTACCGGCCTCCTCTTCAGGCACGCTGGGCTCTCCGCCCCGAAACTCAGCCGGGGCTGGGGGGCGGGGAAGGTGGCGCGGTTGCACCGGCTGCCCCCGGCCCCGTCCCGCGGGGCGGCCCCGCCGCCTGGGGTGCGGAGGCACCGCGGAGCGCTGGGTTTCCCCTTTAGCAACCTCGCCGCTTGTTCTGCTGTGTGGGGTTGGTGGTTTTTGTTGGGGTTTTTTTGTTGTTGTTTTTGTGTTGTTTTTTTTTTCTTGCCTGAGGGGAGAGGGAAGGGGGGCAGTCTGGGTGTAGGGAGGGGAGAGGGGGGAGAAGAGTGGAAAACGTTGGCTCTGTCCATGGTCAAAGTAATTCAGCTATAATCCCCCTTTCTCTTCCTCTCCTGGAGCTCTATTCATATTCTAATCACAGCTTTTCCTTCCCTAAACCAGCCACTTTTATCGGAGCCCTAGCTTTGCACTTTTACTTCCACTTCCAGCACATACAACCGCATGCAGAATAAGCAACTTTTTCCAGCCTCCCTCCTGCACCCCTCTCCCCTCTCCGCGGCGTCCTAACCCGAAAAGGGATCCTCGCCTCCTCGGGCTGGACCTGGAAGGGAACACGAGTTTAAAAACCCTTTGGTTCTTCATTGCTCTTGGCAATTGGGATCCCCTATCCCCTCTCTGCTTCCATCCCCCCGCCAAGTCCCATGGAAAGCTCTCCGGGCCAGCCGCTCCCCGGGGCTGTGGGGAGACCCACGGGGGTCCCGGCCGCGGGCTGGCCGAGGCACCGGTAACTTCTTTCTCACCCCTCACCACCCCCACCCCCTCACTACCCACACACATCCCAGTAAACTAAGCTTACAAGATACTTGGGAAGCTGTGCAGCTTCCAACTCCATGTGCCCGCCAAGGATCCCCAACCCAGAGCCCACCGGGAAGAGGAGGAGGAGGAGGAGGAGGAGGGGAGCTCGGAGGGGCTGCACGCATACCCTGGCAGCCCCAAAGAGCACAACCCCAAACCTACTGCCCGTTTGAAGATCTCAGCCAATTTTGATCTGGGGCTGTAATGAGCCAAAGACGTTGGGTGGGGGCTGGGGGGAGGGAAGGGAGGAGTGGAAAGGCCGCTGGAACTTTAAATAAGAAAAACGTTTCCAATGCTCTAATAGAAGAAGGAAGTCGAAGTGTTGGGATTGCGTAGATCTAAGGCCCCCCTTTTTGGAGGAAAGCTTTTCTTATTCAAAACAGCATCACAATGGGCTTCACATTGAGCCTTGCCACATCCCCATCTGAGTAGCAGCCATTCATCAGGCTGGCTGGCCTATCAATGACATTTCTCCCATCAGGGCTTCTATAAAATGATGCTTTTTCCCATGAAACATCCGCAAACATTTTGACGGGTCTGGCTTTGCCCTGCTGGATTACGGACTGTCCCTCTCTCCCGCGCTAACACCCCCCCACCTCCCAACTTCCCCCCCCCCCCCAATATCTGCCTCTGCCCTCCCTCCCAACCCCCTCGCCGCCACCCTACTCCTTCTCCCCCACGCATCTCTGAGACAGGGATTCTCCATACCCCGGGACCTTGGGGCTCCCGTCCCGTCCATGGGAAGAGCATGCATTGCGGGTTGCTGGAGGAACCCGATATGGACTCCACAGGTAAGTGTGTGTCCCGTGTCCCGTGTCCCGCGTGTGTGTGTGTATGTCCCCCCTCCCCCGCCCATGCTCCCCTCGCACGCCAGGGACCGGACCCTTCTCAACTTGACCGTGGCTGGGGGCGGGGGGCCGCCCGCCTTACCGGCCTCGCAGGCAAAAAGGCCCGGGCGTGTGCGAAGGAGCGGGGTGCGGGGCGGGGTGGGGGAGCACTCGCCCCTGGGCCGGAGCCCTGCTGTTGCACTTGCAGATACGATGGAGCAGAGGGTGAATTTTTCCTTTCTTTCTGTGTTTGTTTTTTTTTTTTTTTTTTTCCCTTTTCTCCTCCCTAGGCTGCCGGCCGGCAAACTAACTCCCTCTCCGCTTCTAGGCGCTCGCTCAGGTTAGAGCGGAGCCTTTCAAGAGGGGCGAGAAAACCAGGTTTATTAGGGAAGACGGGTGGTGGGTTAGGGCCAGCCCAGCACCGAGGCCGAGCTTTGGAGTGAAGGGAGTTTGGGGAAGGGCAGGGCGGGTCTCTCCTCTCTCCCCACAGCCCCAAGTGATGACTTGGCCGGTCCAGTAACCGGACGAAGGGGAAGGGCTGCTGCGGTGCCACCAGCCCCGGCGGGAGGCGTGGGGGGGCGGCCCGGGCAGCCCCCGGCTGCCCCAGCCCCGCCGGAGCCTGCGGCGGGACCGGATTCCCCGACGGCCGCGGCGGGGCGGATCTCGGCGCTTCCCCCCGGGGCTCCCGCGGCTCCGTCCCGGTTTCTCCGGGGTCTCCAGCGCCGGGCGGGCGTAGCCGGTGCGGGCGGGGACGGGGCGAGGGGCGGCGGGGCGGCCCTTTAGCTCCCCGCCGCCCCGAGCCCGCCGAGGGCTTTCCCACCCCCTCGCTCTCAACGCGGCCCGAAGGGCACGTTATAAAATTTAAATATCGACTCAAAACAAAACAAAACAAAACAAAACAAAAGATCAGGGGAGGGGAGGCTGCCGCCGTCCCGGCGCACCGGGCGGGCTCGGCCCCTCGCCGGCCACCGGCCGCATCAGCCGGGATTTCGGCCGCTTCTCCTGCTGAGACCCCGGGACAAAACCCGGGGGAGCTGGCGAGGGGGGGTGTTACGGGGAACAAGTGCTCGGCGGGGAAGGAATCGTTGTGTTCAGGTCGGAGCGTGTGCGGGAGTTACCAGGGCGTAAAAGAAAGTTTTCCCCTTCTGTCCGGCGGCACCGCCCGCGCGGAGGGAAGGCACCGCTGACCGCTTCTCGTTGTCGGCAGTAACGGGTCTTCAGGGAAATATAAAAAACAATTAAAAAACAAACAAACAAAAACCCACAAAAAACAAACCACCGCGTTTTCTAGCCCTGCATTCAAAATTGTGCATCCTCGGGCTGAGCCTCCGTACTATTCGTTCCTTCAATTCGGTACGGTTATCATAAACTGCAGCACGATTGATTAAGATAATATTAATCAGAAAACACTTTAGTCTTGCTAAACAGATGGCAAGGAAAGTGGAGCTTTGCAGTTCTCTCATTCAGACACCTTAACCTCCCTTTCAGGGGGCTTAATCCAATTAGCTTTTCTCCCGAGTTTCAGTTGTTATGTAAAGATCCTTTTGCATTGGGGAGAAATATGGCTTCATTGAAAAAAAAAAATCGGTCATGTTTTAATTTCTCCTTAACAATTTTTCCCTAAGCCAACGGGATAAAAAAAAAAAAAAATCACGCACGGCTCTAATTTTAAGGCAGGGGAATGGTTTTGTTCCTCCCGGGTGCTTCCGTCGGGTGTAGCTCACGTTCCCCCAAGCCGGGCAGTGACCCACGGGGGGTGTCATCAAGCTCAAACCAATTTCTGGCCGTCTCGCGGGGGAGTGGGAAGCCTCCACCCCAGCCGCTCCCCGTCCAAGGCGGCAGCGTCTGGCCCCGACGGCGCGGCCGGGGCGCGGCGGCACCGGTAGCGCGGGCGGGAGCCGCCCTCGGGGGTCTCGGCCAGGGCGGGTGGGCACCCACCCGGGGCGGGGTGCACAGGCCCTTCTCGGGAGCTTTGCGGCTTCTTTCCCCGCGTGGTTTCTCCGCCGCCGTTAACCCCGTAAGGCCCGCGCCCGCCCGCTCCCGGGGCGGGGGGAGGTTTCTAAAGCCCGTAACTCCGCCGAGCTGGGCCGGGGAGCGCCGCACCGGGGACCCCATCTCCTCCCCCTGCCAGAGCCCACCGGGGAGCCCCGGAGGGCGGCTGGAGTGGGACGGGAGCCTTCTCGGGAGACCCCGAGTGTCCATACGAAGTTTCGACAGCCGCAGCCCCCCCTAGTGACACCGGCACTGGGGGAGCAGCCTCGCCCCACTGCCCTCCCCCACCCCACCGCGGCCCTCTGCCCACGCAGGACACCCCTCCCGTGTGCCCACCCGGCCAAGGAGCTTCGTGCGGGGGCGCCGTGGATTTCCCCGGGGTGGTAATGTCCCACCCTCCCCGTCCCCCTGGCAAAGCAGGAGCCGAAGGGAATGGAGGGGGTTTCCTGGAGTGCAACTTTTCTGCACGACTCGGTAAATATCCCTCGTTATTTCCATGTTGGAGCCAGGCAAAAAAACTCCACTGGTTCCAAAGCGCTGGATGGGTGGGATCCTTGGGATGCGAAGCTGAGACTTAGGAGCTGATCCAAACCCCATTAAAACCAGCCGCAAGCCTTTCAGCACTCTCCAGGACGTTGGGATTAGGCCCTTAAAGCCGTTTGTGTGCAATGGCAGAAAGCGGGTCCAAGTGCCTGAGAGAGACCCGCTGTGCTGGTGGCCAGATTTCGGTCCATATTCCTATCAATTTATGGGTGCTGTGGCTGTAATGGGTGACCTTTTCTATGAGCTTGCTGTTTAGAAAGGATCTAGCGTATAAGCACTGATTGAAGAGAATTAATGCCTTTCATATGCTGGTTCAATTAAAGAAATTGCCGATATTGGTAATAAATACTTGAAGGCTAGTTGGGAAAGCAGTTGTGATATTTCAGAACATAAGTATAACATAAGTGTAAGCGTGTGATCCTAGGTCTCGATTTTTTAAAATCCAAACTGATGGTGTGGTTGATTTTGCTGCTGAAAACTGTTTGTTTGCTTCTTGCAACACAGTTTACTAATAGATAAAGAGGAACTTGCTATTGGGGTTTTTTTTCTTACTTTCCTTGAGTACTTTTCATACCCAAGCAAAACTGTGATTTATTTTTGTTTGAGTAAATAAAAAAAAAGTTCTTTACTGTTCCAAGATTTGTATTTAGAAAGGCTCTTACCTGCTCAGCAGTTAAGATGATCCAATGATTCTTTTGAATCCTAAATTTGATATATGGGCACACAAAAGAAATACCACTGGTCCTTTATATAATTGAACCTGACTATTTGCCTTACATCATTTTATATCTGACACGATTTCACACGTGAAAGAAATGGGACAACAACAAAAATAATCAACAGAAATGTTTTCTTTCCTGCTGGCTGTGGAGTTCCTGCGGACAGTGTTTGTGCAGTAGTGTTTGATGCTGCCCCATCCTTGGCAGCTCCCTCTGCCTTCAGCAGCAGTGGAACTGGGATCTACACGCAAGTCCCAGCACTGGATCAGATCTTCATTCCTGAGGGGTTTTTAATAACTTTGTAAAATCCATTGGGGTTTTTTAGAGGTTTGCAAATTGGTCAAAATTTCCTCAAACTAAGAAGTTCATTTTCTAAGTCTGACTCAGAGAAAAGAATGATTTTATGATTTATTTGTCTGCTAATGAATTAGTTCTAAAATACTTAGGGGAGGAGTTGTGGTACTTTTCACTGCTCTGCAATCTATTATTTACCTACAATAAAGAAAAGGTCTTTAAAAAGATGGAACAAAAAAAGAACTAAAACAAACTTTTGCATAAGAATAGCCAGAAAACTACAGGAAACTATTTCATTTATTTAAGTTACAGTTTAGGATTTACAATCCTGGAGATTTTATTTGTGTAAAACCCTCATTAAAGAAGGGACTCCGGATTCAGATGGATTCAGCTTTTGTCTGTGAGACTGTAAAGAAACCTGTAGCCTCGGTTGCTCTATCACACCTGCGCCTTTACTGTAGTAAACACCTATCGAGCAAAAGATTTTCTTGAAATTAGAAGAGACCATTTTGTACTAAGATACTTGTGATGCTGTTAGCTCTGTCCCACAGAAAATCACTGGTACACTACCCTGCTTTTGTCAGGGTCATTTGCTTGCTTGCTCTTACAAAATTAGGCTGGTTTTCAGCCACTGGCGCAGTGAGTGCGCAGGCAAGGAAAAAGGCTCATGTAGCTGTAAAATCTGCATCACTTTCAAATGTAAACACTTGTGCATTTCTCTAGCTTAATTTGCAAGTTAGGACAGCCATAAGGAGGAGCCTCCCCTGGGACGCTATTTCTGTACATAGGATTTCACCATAGCAAAATAAAGATGAAATCGTGGGATTGCTGAAATCCGTGCGGTGATGAAACATCAGTCGATGAAGACTTTTGAAGAGGTGACCTTAAATACAGCCGGGGCTGGATCGTTTGTGACAATGCCTTTAGAGCAGCAGTGGGCTGTCATGTAACTAATACAAATATAAGGTCAGTCCTTTGGGGGTACTTGATGTGACATTCAAGTCCAAATAATTAGCTCACAATTCCATTGGCACTGAGGTTTGTGAATTTTCTGAGTTGACTCACTTGTCTGTTTCCCTGCATCTGTGCTGGATTTTCTATTTGTTTTATTGTGTCTGAAAATGAATGCCCCATATGATCCGACCCTGCTGGAGCCCAGCGCCCCGGCGGCCGAGGGGATTTGATTGCTAACATTCTAGTTAGGAAGATGGATAGCATAAAGGATATTTGATGGCTGAGCGATCCTATAGACACCAAGTGTAGGAAGGAAGAGTACGTGGTGACGCTTAAGCCAGTGGAGGCCTGTGTAGGTTTTTCTAACGTGTCTGTACTAAAAGACATGTTTACACCCATCATTTGGGTCCTATAGAATTGTATATATGTGTTGGAGCGTTTCTGTGAGTATTTAAACCTGCAATACAATTTGCTGTGAGGGATGGGTCCTGATCCTGCAACGGCTCCGTAGGGAGACACCTGTTGAGGTCTGTGTGTGTGTTTGCCCCGGTGAGGGCAGGTGCCCAGGGTTAGCTCATAATGATCCCTCCCAACCCTGGGAATTTGCAATAACTTAATTGCAGCTATTTTACATGCATAGCTAGCAGCCCTGGCCTGTTTTCCTTCCCATTCATTTTCTCCCAGGAGCTTTGCAGCAAGAGCAGTTTATTAGATATAAAATACCAGCCAGTGTTAGAAATACAGCTTAAAGTCAGTGGCAGAGTCTTTCTGGCTTACCGCAGAAGTGTATATAAGTATATATACTTATATATAAGTATATAAGTAAGTGTTGGGTTAAATATTTTTGGTCTACTCTTCCCTTTCTGATAAACTTGAAATTAGGACAAGTGGAGAGGGTTAAATAGAGCCTTGTCTCTCACTGTATCCAGTAAGGAAAAAAAAAGCTCATTTGCAGCTTAAATCACCTCAAAACTGAAACATGCGGCTCAACGCTACCTCATTTCCTTCACTTCAGCCACAGTTAAACACTTTGCTTTCTTTTATTGGTAAGTGAACTTAATTTCTCCAAGATGGTATTTGTTACAGGAACCAAGGACTCAATTCACAGCTATGAATGATGGGTTCACAGTTGATTAGCAGCTTATCTTAAGTATTTTTGTGCAGGATCCTAAATATTATGGTAATGGGAAATATCACATTTTAGATAGCTGGAACATGCTCTGGATGAGCGACTCCGTGAAACTTACAGCCTTGGGAATGAGAGGCATTGATTTCTGAGCAGCAGACTGGGGACATACGCTGAGATTTCATCAGTTTTCTAGCCTTGCCGTAGTCTGATGCTGTGGTCGTCACTCTGACAAACTCCCTGATGGAGCTCTGGGTGCTCATGAACCCCATGGCATAGGCTCAAATGCTTAGTAACAAAAAATCCTCTTCTAGGGGTTTTGGTTTGCTTGCTGAAAAAGGAGATTTGCCTGGAAGTAAAGTCTACAAGTTTTGAGTGTTAAAAATTACTGCCTTTTTTTTTTTTTTTAAAGCATACTGTCACTAGAAATAGAACTACTTGTTGCTCACCTCTGTTTTCTTCTCTTCTTAAACTTTCACTGCTTAGAATAACAGTGTCAGACTGTCCTGTTTTCTCCAGTGCAGCTGTTTTTACTACATAGGGCGACACTGATTTGGCTACATGGAGCAACACTTACAGACACTCACATTAAGTCAGGCAGAATTCATTATATGAAAAATGTCTTGCATGCAAATGTAAGTTTGTAAATGAGACCCCGAAGTCAACAAAGCAGTGTGATTACCATTTTTTCTGTACCAGGCATGAGCTTTCTGCCCTTGTATAGATCTCTAAATTCAGATTTGGTTTGTGCTAAATTTGTAAAGTAATAAAATACCAAAATACCAGAAATGCAGTGGCAAGGGGAATTTAAAAGTAGTGAATAAAACCAAATATAGGCCTAAATACAGAGGTGACTAAATGCAATGACAGAAGGGTTAACATTTTTTTTTTTTTTCTAAAATCCTATTACTTGCCAAACTACCTCAAAAGTGCTGAAACTGCCTCAGCTGCAGCTGAGGAGGTTCAGCATGGAGGGGGAGCCCAATTCAGCAGTGCAATTTCACAAGCAGTCATCCAGTGCTGGGAAGAACCACCTGTGTCCCGGAGCTGGGTCCCCCATGGTGACACCAATGCACACCTAATTTGAAAGGCCCTGCAGAGCATCCTTTCCACAACCCAAAGCACTTTCCAGCAGCCTGTAACAAAGGGCCAACCTGCTGCAAAATACCAAAAGCTCTCATGTGTCAGAGGACAAGCAGGAAAGGCTGTACGTTTTGCTAATACTCTAGGATCTTGCTGAAGCAGGCCATTTGTTGAATTCAATTAATGAATGGTTGTAGGAAGTACACCCAATTCTGTCCTTCAAACGGGGGGTGGGCAGGGGATCATCAACAACCTGACTTGTCTGGTTCCCACCTCATCTGACATTCAGTTTCACCCTGGACGTGTGGCAGGATGTCCTAATTAAGCAAATGAGTATTTAATGCTGTTAATTTTTGCAATGTAGCTTGTAGGTACCCTGCTCTTAGCTATTGCTGTCTTCAATGCTTAGAGAAAAGTAAAATCCTTCCTGTCCCTCTACGCCCTGCAAAACTTAAGCAACACGGGGAGACAAAAATTCCTGCCTGGCCCTCAAGGCGACAGTGACCTGACAGACACTGTAAAAAATGTGGTGCAAGCAAATGTGGAAGTGGAGTCACGCTCCACAAATGCTACGTCAGGGCACAGCAGTAGGACGCTGTTCTATGACGAGCCACGACTGCTCCTGCGATGCGCGTTCCCCAGCTACATCAGCTCCTGCCTTGGATAGAGGGAATGGGCTGCTTTGTGGTGCCTCACCCCATCCCTCAGCACAACCCTTCAGCTCCAGGTCTCTGTGCGTTAGCCCTGGCTGAGCAGCAGGTTGGAGATTTGCTGGCTAATGTGCTTGGCACCCCAGGGTCGGCGGGAGAAGAGCCATGCCTGGTGCTGTGTGTGAGACGGAGATGCCCTTGGGGACAGAGCCAGACCAGGAATTCTCACGCTGAGCACGACAGGTCTGCAACACGCGCCTTGTGTCCGTAAAAGGCTTCTGCTTCTGGGCCTCTCATGGTCAAGGTTGGAAATGAGCTATATTTTATGTATCAAGGAAATTTTTGCCTTGCGAGAGGCTGTGTGCAAATGGCACATTTGCTAAGTGGCGTGTTGTGTTTGCACGCCAGCCTGTGGCCCAGCTGGGCCTCCCGGGTGCTCGCTGTGCGGCACTGTAACGCACTAAAGCGGAGGAGGAGGAGGAGCGCTTAAGAGACCTCTGAGGTCCGCGGCAGAACAGGGCAGCTGCCGGTGAGATTTACTCCATGCCGTGTGCAGGCCGAAAACAGGGACACGCAGCAGCACACTCTGCTCCTCTGCAAACTGCGCCTTGTTCTTCCTTCCTCCCGAAAATACATCCCGCTGGTCGGATTGACTGGCTAGCGTGGGTTTCCCAACGTTGGAGCTAGCATTCCTCTCCTGAACACGGCATCACAGGGGCAATACTGGTGTGGAGGCCCCTCTAAGGCAAACATTTTTTTAAAAATGAGTTGTGGTAGGGGCAGCAAATGGCCTCCATTGTAACGAGGTGGGGAGAACTGGGGACGACGGCGTTTACAGAGCAGTTTAATCACATGGATGGAGCAGCGTGTTCACCTCTCCTCCTTGCTGGGTCATTTCCACTTTGAGCTCTGCAAACAGACCGTCTATTGAGCAGTTAGTATTCAGTGCTGAATATTCAATACTAGACTCTTGTTTTGGTGAGTCTTAGGCAAAAAAAAAAAAAAAAAAAAAAGGAGGAGGAAAGAAGACGTCTCTTTTTTTCTCATGTTCCCTCCCTGAGTTTGCTTTGCATATTGTTCAGAGGAGACTGGAGGCTTCTCGGAAAAGCCAGGCTCCTGGTTTTAAAAGCCCTGGTCTAGTTTCATAGTACTTTCTAAGGGGAGGGAAGAGACAGTGTGGAAGGGACTAAATTCGTACAAGGTTTATGGATCTGTAAGTAAGTCTAGGCACATCAGGACTGAGTGAAGACTTTCCAACAAGCACAGTTAGGCTGTAAACTTAATAGCATGAAATGCTTGCTCTGTATACACAGGTTCATTCTGAGAGGTACCAGTCTTTGTGGGAGCATGTCATGATGATTTATTAATGTCTTCTCTGCTAGTTTTGGTATGCAGATATTCTCTGGGTGCATGTTGAGAGCTGATAGAAATTTGTTTCTGTCTAGTTAGTGCCATATTTTCTCACAAAAATTGTTGTAAGTAAGGTAACGCCTGCACCCTTTGACAGCAGTGAGCAACTGCTAGGTTTAGAATAGATGTGCATAAAGTAAGGAAAAGTGGACACCATTTGAATAAATACAGTATCTTTCCTTTTATTCACACTCTTCTTCAGTCAAGTAATTGCCTCTTTCTCCCTGCTGTGATTACATCCTGACACCTGAGTTTTCTTCGCGCATATGTGTCTGTCTGTCTTCTTCTCTTCTTCTTTCAGTCTGCCTGACTGGATGCTGTTTCTGATGAGAAATATTTACTGTCGTCCTATTCCTTCAGGAGTTGACCTCTTTTCTTCGATTAAAAAAAAAAAATCTCCTCTCTATAGTTACTCTTTCCTCCTATACTTTATTTTTGACCATGCCATTTTCTTTGTCATTCATTCTTTTGTTTCCTTTCCCTTTTCATCTCCTTTCCAACAACCAGCCTTCTCCCTCTTCTCTCGCCTCCCTGAGCCTCACAGCCAGCATTTCTTGAATCTTCCCCTCCATCTCGCATCTTTTTGTTTTGTCATCTTTGTGGGCCCGTCTTGCTGATGCACTACCATTTCTGTGCCAAATTGGCTTGTCTGCTGGATTCATCAGCTCCTGAGGCAGAGGGAAGCATTTCATGGGTACTTGATGCAAATTCTGTTTCTTGTTGAGTCACAGACTTCCTGTTCAGCCAAATGACTCCAGCCTTGTACACTGGTGAAATGGAGCTGAATTAAGGATTTGAGGACTCCATGTCTTCTCAGGCACACTGGTAAGCTGAGGGACCATGGTAGCAGCCAGGAATGTTTAACCCAAGAGCTAGTGAGCAGAGACTGCTGTAGGTTAGGAGTATAAGAGATGTTGTAATAGGTACCCAGAAATGAAGGCCCTCCTCTTATGAGCTCTCTAGTGTGCCTCACGTTAATTCTGTAGCATAAGAAGTTAATGAAATCTGGGGCAAAAAGGGCACCAAGAGACTGACCTTTATTCTGGGAGAGAATAGGACTGGCGATAATCCAAGGGCATGTTTGCATTTTCTTGGAAGGAAACATTGTGGATAAATCAGAGACAATGGTAACATTTACATTGGTTCATGCAGCAGACCCCGAAGGTCTGAAGATCTCTAACCCATCATGCTTAGAACGATGAGGGTACGCTTTGCTGTATGTAGAGTTGGTGCTTGGAATCACATACATGATGTGTGTGATTATCCTACTGATTAAAAGACTGGCTGCATGTTGGATGTCAATGTAAGTTAATTGCCCTGGGAGACCTGAACTGGTGAGATACTGGTGTCATTAGCTTAAGTGATCCTAAATTAAAGTGAGGAAATGTCACTACAATTAAGTTTGACCAGGTGAGATTCTCTTCCCTGTTAAATGGCCTTGATGTGGCAAAAACCAAGTGGCTGTTTACTGATCTGGCAAAACTTACTTTTCAAAATAAAATGATAGCTAGTATCTGTGTGTGACTGGGAGAGGGAAATGGCTGCTCCCAATTAACATGCATACTGAGCTGGAAATTCAATAGCAATGTGATGTGTGATTCTAGAAAAGGGACTTTGAAGTCCTGTCTGATCCATGTTGGAGGCTGCCCTAAATGCCAGAATCAATATGCAGAGGAATCTTATTCTGGAGTTCCTGAGTGTGCTTGATTTATATTCGGGATGCAGCTTCTTAATGAGGAATATTTTTGACAAGAGTACTTCCCCAGAAATATCACATTTAGGTGAACTTCTGCATAGTACACAGAGTAACAAGAAAGCAACATCTCATAAATTCCAGTTTTCCTACCCAATTATTCTAGGTGAGTTAAAAGATGATGAACTACAGTGCTTTTTTTTATATCAGTTTAAACACAGCATGCAAAATTTTTAATATACCTTATCAAATGGGTTAACAGAAATTTAGTACTAGGAGCAGAGACCTGGCTAAGCAAAATGAAAGAGCTCTCACAGATTCAAGAGAGTAATTCTTAGCATTCTTATGATATCACAGTGAATATCAGGGTGATTCACCAGAATCACAAGTCAAAGAAAAAGGATAAAAAGATTCCTACCAACACCTAGTAAGTGCCTGGGACCAATGTCCATTAACCCTGAAATAGTTCCAAGAGAACTGTATGCCAAGAAACCAGAACAAAAGAAGGGACTACAGCAAGAGTGCCTGACGTTTTGCCCTGTTGGAAATGAAATAAAATGTTAGATTAGCAAACAAAGCACCAAGGTATCTGGCAGCTTGTCAGGGTACTGGCTCTACCATCTGCACCAAGGCCATGTGTCATTGTCATCCCTGAGGAGCAGGTCTCTTGGAAGAACAGAAGATGGCTATGCAGGACCAAGGAGGACACTGGCATGGTTTCCTGTGGAGCCTGAAGATGTTCCTGACAGCTCACATGCACTGACTGGAGAATATGTGCCTTGCCAAATGATGGCACTGAATGTGAGGCAGCAAGGAGCAAAACCAGGCTCTGTGTGGCAGGTCCACTTGGATGGTCAAAGAGGAGCTGTTTTGTGAATGAGGAGCATCTATGCATTGGAGTAATCAGGAACAGCAGTTGGATGATGGCCCTGATATGGTTTCACAAACCTTTAATTTGACAAAGGAGAGGAGGGAGATTACATCACCTATGAAAGCCTAAATCTTAGATCCTCCTTGTGTGTGTGATTAGCTGTCCCTAACAGCTTGTTCTGTGTGATTTTACTTGATTTTGGTAAGTTTAATGCCCTGTATGGGAGCTAGTGGCTGCCAAGCCCTGTCCTGTTACAGGCCAGGCACACAGTTGTTCGTAACATTGTGCAGAGGCCACGCTAGGAGATCTTGCTCAGGTCTTGGTTTTACAGTAGGTTGAGGTTTCAGAGGAAAGACGAGTTTTGTTTTCTTTCAAACAGGGTGGTTCTTGAAAAGCTTTGAATGTGCTGCTGTAGCCAGCCCTTGCAGCACTCCGATGGCATTGTACTTCTTAGCTGGTGGATGTACCTATAGCCAGCAGTGCTGTGCTGCAGGGTGTGCGGGAGGTTCAGAACATGAATCCTCTGCTTCTAGTCGGAGCAGGTGTGATGTGCAGCAGGTACTAGAGCATGCTTGTAATAGTTTGAGGGTCAGACTTCAGGTTTATCTCCTAATCATTGCTCCTGACAGAAAGGATTAATCTCTTTTGTCTTTAAGAAACGGTTTTAAACTAGTCATCTTTAAACTTTGTCTTCTAAGTTGATATGATCAATTGATCCAGGCATAGAATTGTTATAAAGCATAATTTTTACTTGCACCCACCAGAGAAAATATTAGGTGTACTGGCTCTTTTTTTTTTTTTTTTTTGCTTTACTTTCATTCTTATGGCAGTTGTTAGAAATTTTTTTTCTAGCGTGGTTTGCAACACACTAAGAGATAGTCAAAGCAGACAGGCTGTTCAGACATTGTGAATTTAATGCATGTAGAGGTTAGAAATTCTCTGTCCACAGCAATGATGCTGCACAGACAGCATGAGCTGAGGGTTAGTTGGGTGGTGGCGTTTCTCATGATTAGCAAGACAAGTTTTGCAGAGAAAAGCCTCCACAGATCACACAGATCTCAGCATGTATTCTGAGAAAGACAACAGATGAAGCTGTCAGGGCAGTGACGGTTTTCCTAAAAAAGAAAAAAATACAGAATATCGTCCCATAAACTCCACTGAAAAAAAAAATTGTGGTAGATACAATATCTGTTTAGCATCATGGGCTAACAAACTGGAAACAGGAGGTTCCAAGACCTTCAGTCAGCCTCCTGAGCTTTAGAGGTACTCCTTTTACCTGCTAAATCTGCTCTTTGCAACCGCTTTCTCTTGGCCTAACAGATCAGAGGAGCAGTGAGGCAGTATTGCTGGCCAGCTCGGTACTGAGACACTTGGCAAAGAGGTGCTGCAGGAAGAGACGAGTAGCTCTTCCCTCTGAGAACAACGAACAAATAACTCAGAGGGGTGCTAAGGTTTCATATGCAGAGGAGTTCCTCCTCTGTCATGGGAATTGTAAAATTAAGTCTGTCATCACTTCTGAGTATTCATTTTTCCAACAAGTCCTCTTGTAAATCCACTAAAATTTGGTGGTCCCTTTATATTTGCATTATCTACATTTTATATGCCTTTGCTCACGGTTACTTTCTACTTTTTTCTACATCTGCCTCAAGAAACTGGGGAAAAAAATACAAGAGCAGCCATCAGTAAAATAAGGAGTTGGACAATTGCAGCTGCGCCATCCAAGTGGGTCCGTGGCTCAGGTGGTAGTTTGGGTCCTGGCAAATCTCTAATTCTTATTTCAGAGGTAGCTCTATTTCAGTGACAAGCAAACTTCTGTGGAAGGAATTCTGTTCCCTGTGCAGAGTACTAGGTAAATTGTCATGGTTGCTGGCAAACTGCTTTAAAATTTGGAGCATGGGAGCTAATCTAGAGCTGAAGGTGTATGAGAGGGATTTCTGTGGAACTGCTGGGGCTGTGGTGAAATAGGTGTATGGTGATTGTGCAGACTCTGATACTGTGATTACCACAAGCCTTGGCTATGTGTCTAGAACATGGGGATTCTAGTCTCGTACAATTCCAGTAAAAAATAGCGATTCACAATTATGCCAGTGATATGACCACATGCAGGTCAGAGGACATGGCACAGCTGGGGAAAACCAGTGCAGTTAGTACCATTGCAGGGTCATGAGGGGAGGCAAAGCACAGCTCAGATTAGGTGACCACAGAGTTTCATTCTGCCTGTAAAATCTCTTAGTCTCCCTTCAGGACACACACGCATGCCCACAGTGCTGCAGCTATAGGCTCTGGGTACGCTCACCTGCCAGCTGTGCGGCACAGCCCCTCCAGCTGCTTTTGCCATCCTGCATGGGTGCGGAGCAGGACACTGTGGCTCTCAAAGGCCAGAAGAGGCTGGGATTACAGGTTGTGCTAATACTGCAGTAACTCTTAACTGCCCTGGCTGCAGCAGAAGGCAGCTGCAGAAGCCAGTGCCAGCTGTGATCAGGCCCACATCTTCCTCCCCTTCCCAGAGCGGAGCCCAGGTGGCTCTCACACTGCTCTTGATGTGGCTATGCACAGGTGGGAGCAATGAATGCTTTCTTTTCTGGGCTGTAAATATGCTAAGCCAATAACCGTTATACAAACAAGAGGGAGTAATTATCTCATTAAATGTACTGGCAGTACGAAGGCACCTCTGATGTATTCTCTCACCTCACACTGGCAGTACGAAGGTACCTCTGATGTATTCTGTCACCTCACATGAGGCTCCGTAGGGAGAAGTCTTGCAAAGATGTCTTCCAGGGGCAAACCCTTCCTTCTGAAGGAGATAATTTGTGTCGTGTGTGTCCCCCCCGCCAAGGGGGCCTCTGTTCTGCCAACTCTTAAAAAAACCCACCTCAGTTCAAACTTCTGTTGTTAAAAGTGTGGTGGGCATGTTTAATGGAAAAGGAATATTCTCATGCTTGAGGTTCAGTGGATGCATCAGTCTTACCAAGACTAGGACCAAAAAGAGAAAAGGTGGAGTGAGGGCCAGAAGTAGTTTCATAGTTCTTTTAAATCCGTCTTTCAGTACTTCGTTTAGAACAATTTGTATTTTTTTTTGTTGTTTGTAACATGATAAGTTATTCTGTAAGAAAATTGACACTGGAAAAATTACTGTAATTTGAAAAATCATCTCCTTTCCCTCATGTTGGAATCCTGCAGAAGATACAATGTATTTAGTTGTATACAAAATTATATAACAAAAATTATAAGGCTGAGAGACATAGTTGTGCACTTAATTATAATTTACTTTTGATCTTTGCAAAATTAAAGACTTGACAGTTTTTAAAGGTGCATCTTCAAAACACCATTAAATACACCTTAGTTGCATTCTTTGCTAACAAGATTGTAATAGCTTCCATATCGTGTCACAGTACAGAGTTATCAGCTTGTGACCACGCTACATTTTACTGCTAGATATTAATGCTGGATGGTTTTTGCCTAGTGCTGATGGTTGCTCAAACCACTGTGCTGGTACAGCTGAGGGGTACAGTATGCTGGCGCTCAGGGTGGGAAGGAC
This sequence comes from Chlamydotis macqueenii, assembly GCF_036417535.1. Taxonomy (NCBI): domain Eukaryota; kingdom Metazoa; phylum Chordata; class Aves; order Otidiformes; family Otididae; genus Chlamydotis; species Chlamydotis macqueenii. Next base: position 60,510,179 of record NC_141556.1, on the reverse strand, counting down.
TACTAGGGACCAAGGAGGGGAAATGCCTTAAGACATGATACACTGAAAACACAGTGAGTAAAAACAAACCCTGTATGAGACAGAATGTGTTTTCTTTTGCTCTCACAAGCACTTCCACTAGAAGTCTGGATTTTCTACATGTTGTGTTAACGATTCATCAGTGTTATCAGGTCTGATATGCACTTATGCTTAATCACCACCTGAATTCTCCTGTGACTGTTCCTGATGCGTCAGTGAGAAGTTTCTAAGGTCCAAGGGCAAAAATTTAGGTTTCAATCATATAAAACCTTCCATACTGTGTGACTCAATGCCTGTCTAGAACAGTGATGTGGTGTGATTTGCATCAGCCTTGGGAGCAAACGATGAAATCTCAGCCTAGAGACACCAAGGGTTAGCCGTGCGTCTCTTCCCCCAGCTCTGCAGCCGAGCTGCCAGGGACAGACACCAGCGCAGCCGGGCTGTACACCCGTGTGCCATGGGGATGAGAACATTTGATATGTACAGGGCTCTACCCAGTATTAACTCTGCAACAATTTATAAAAATCAGACTTAGTTTTGACTTTTAATTTTGTTTGCGCTGCCTCTTTCTCTCTCTCTCTCTCTTTTTTTTTTTTTTTTTGTTGTTTTATTTTAGGCAGGTGCTATCGTATCTGTGAGCTGTGGGCTCCTGAAGGGAATGTTTTCAATTTCAGCAAAACTGTGGTTGTATTTTCTTTTAACATCTGAAGGCATTCTTCTTAATATTGGGAGTTAAAAGCTTTGTAAAAACTTCTTTTTCTTTATGCAAACAGCCCAAAAAATATTTACTTATTAAATTAAGTTATTAATTGGAATACTTATTTATTTATGCTTACATCACTAGGTATATGAGATAATACAGCCTTTAAATAGCTAGTTGGTTTTATTGCATTTTGTCATCTGCCAAATAAATTGACAAATTTGCCATAAACTCCCTGACATTTTTGCTCAAAAGAGTTAGTTTTCTTCATTCTTTGCTGCCAGACAGGTCATGTATCTGTTCAGGCTTGAAGAATTTCTATCAGCTATTTAAATGCAAGGCCACAAAGACAAAGCCAGACTCAGGCTGCAGTGAGCTGAACCAGGGTGATTCAGGACCAAAGGAGCTGCAGCACATAATTAAACAGTAACTGTGCCCTACTCCAGAGACTTTATATCTTGCAGTGTAAACCGCCTGCTTTACCGATGAAAAGGGGGTATATACGTGGTTACCGGAGACAGTACGTGAACAAGGATGGTGAAAATTGCTATCAAGTGACACCTAAAAAGTTTGGGTTTTTTCCTACTGCTTAGGCAGGGAACATGACTAAAGATGGCTGCTGCCAGTTCCCTGCTGCCGAGGGAAGAGGATGCGTCCCAGCTTCCCAGCTCTCGGTGCCGGGAGGAAAAGAAAGGGCAGAGCTGGGCATCGGTCTCTCCTTGGCGCTAATGGCAGCCGCCTTTGCTTTTACTCCCTGCAGCTGGGCTCAGAGCCAAGGGAATTATATACAGCCATGGCTGTGTGCTGAAAGGAGGAGGAGGAGGTAGGGTAATCTCTCCCAAGGCTTCTTGCACCTCTCTCTGACGTTGCCTTTGGCAGAGAGTTTCTCTTCACCTTGTAGTGATCTGTGAGGATGGAAGCTGCTGTCCCTCAGCTCGCAGTGCTAACACAGGAGAGGAGAGATGCTATTAGCTCGGTTTTAGGGCAGTAAAAGAAATCTGGCACGAAGCGGCCATCTCATTGTGTTGGCCTTTAGACAAGGAGGTGATACACCCCCACCCGATGCAGCTGAGCAGCATGAGAAGGGAAAGCCTCAAAGTTAGAGTCGCCGCAGGCTTGTGGGTTAGTCACTGAGCAGGAGCTGATTAGAGAGCACAGGCCTCGCTGGCAAGTTTTAAGTTGCGGTGTCGGCAACCTTAAGGTGATTTTTATACAAGGCTGTGTTGAATTTGATGGGAGAAGAAATATCCTAAAAAAAATCTATTGACAACAAGAGTTATTTTTGCTGATTTTCAGAGAACTACCTCCAAGGAGCAGGCTATAGGGAAGAGGCAGCATGGTCATGAGGCTCCATAGGCACAGGACGGTTTGATGGTGAATGAGGAAGACGCACACGGGTACACGATTGTACCGATGAAGGCCACACCACAGCATGTTGCTTATTGTGGGCAAGTAGGCAGAGGGAAGGGAATGGCCTGGAGCTGCCACAACCTCTCTTATACTGCTTGAAATACACATGAAGCTACAGTACCTGGAGTCTCATTGCAGGGTCTGGAAATCAACTCTGAAGGGCTCTTAGCAAACCTTTCTGAAGTCCTACACAGATGCCATTGCCCTTTTATTTGTGGCAGTGCAGAGTGAGCGTACAGAGGAATATGCATGAGTTTGTGCAACTGTTTGGGTTTAAAAAGCATTTTTTCTGCAGGACGTGTCTAGCCATGACTATTCATATGTTTATTTATTGACATCTAGTGCTGAAAGGAAGTCATACCAACTTTTACCTTCTATAAACCAAATGGGCAGCTTTCCCAAGACACTGGGCTTCTGCTCTCCCTTCAAGCCTGCTGCTGTGATGGGCTTTTTCTGGCTGGCAGACTGCTGCCTCCGCTGTGCTGGTAGCCCAACGTGTTTGGGGGGTGGCTTATGGAAAGGAATCTGTAGCAGTTTCCGTGTCTTTGAAGGTGTTTCTGGCTCTGGCAGTTTGCTGACAGCAAGGCCTATTTCCTCTTAGTTCTTTTGCATCTCTTCACTCAGTGGGGTTGTTTCCTGTCATAACTTGTGAGGTTACCTTGCAGCCTTCCCACCTATCCCTTCTTTTTCTTGTTTTGACCACAGGGAGCTCTGTGAACCTAAGTTCATTTCTGCCCATGTGCATGCCCTTGAAAAATCTTATGAGGGAGGTCAGTTTATTGTAGCAATATCCAGGGACTCCAGGCAAACTCAAGGACTCATATTTCATGCTTTGTCCAAGAAAACACACAGGAAGGTGCAACTTTTGCCCTGAAGACCTGTAACAGTAAATTCTGCTGAGCCTGGTGTGTCCTTTAAAGTCATCAAGGGATGTGTGTTATAGCTTCCAGAAAGAGGAATGGCAGAGTCAAATCAATGTAGTGCTGTACCTCGTCTGACTGGTAGGAATAAACTGGAAATGAGAAAGAGGGAGGATGGGAAAGGTTGAGTTACCCATCGTGGAGTGACAAAGATTTGAGTAGCTCAGTGGCTGCTGACTTGCTACGCTGGGCTCGTACCAGCATGGAAAAGATCTCAGTAGGGCCTGGGACTCCACCAGGGTGAACAGGGTTGTAGGACTGGACTGCAGAGAGCAGAGGTTGAGCCCTGCTGTAATAAAAGCTCACATGAATGATTGATTTCAGACACATGAAGAGTTTTTTCAAAACCAGTGGAAATATTCAAGTACATAAGTCTTTGCCAGACTTCAAATTAATGCAATTTGTGTTTCAGTTGCCTACATGAGATGATTTTGTTTTTTTTAATATATCATGTGATGAGGAGGGGAGAGAATATCCTGAGAAGCTTTGTTATGATCAGGGAAGCGTTTCAGCCTCTGTCATTTAAAGACAAACAAACAAAAAATGAAACTAAAAAGCAACAGCTAGGTTTGAAAGCAAGAAAGGATTTTCATGCTAAATAACCTCAGACTGAGTATGTTTTAACAGAAATGTCGTAGAACACCATCTGTTGAAAAGTGGTGCTTTGTTTGGTTTTGTATGTTGGAAGTTTATTTTTTGTACAAAGACAAACACGGAAAAAGAGCATCTTTGTTCTTTTGCAGAGAGTTGGATTGAACGATGTCTCAATGAAAGTGAAAACAAACGTTATTCCAGTCACACCTCTCTGGGGAATGTTTCTAATGATGAAAGTAAGTAACTTGTCATTCACTTAAATAAGTGTGAACATGTCAAAGTGCTAATTTCCTACTCTATATATTGCTACACCTTGGTGATATTTTTAATACTTTGTGGTTTGAAGATTCAACTCATTGACACATCCAATTGTTTTACTAATGGTTTTTTTTCTGAAGTATTTGCTATTTTGCATTATTTAAAAGGAAGTAATACTATCCATTAGTTAAAACAATCAGAAGAATTTGTGTGTCAATGAGTAAATGTCAGATGACCTCTAAAATGTACTGTTAATATTAGCTAGTGAGTAAAAACATTTGTTTTGCTTTTCACTGGTGAACACCACGCAGACGAAATACAGGAAAAAATTGTGCTGTTTTTCAATAGTACTCTATCAAGTTATAAATTAAAAAATCACAGATTAAATAAGTATATTGCTTTCTTTTTAGTCATAGAGTGGGAACAACTATAAATCTAGCTGATTTTAAAATAGCTAATTTTTATTCTCTCTTCTAGTTATGGTAATTGTAGATCTTGATTCTTAACAATAGCAGGTAATTAAAAAGACCCTAAAAATAACTTTAAATCACCTAATTGTTTCTTTTTAAAATTGTAAGACAATTTTTAGTTTACCTTTTTTTTTCTGTTTGTGCAATTTCTATTCTAGTTAATTTGCCTAAAGCAAAATACTCTTCATGTTAATTTTCCATTCTGTATTTCCTGTTAGTTCATGTTACAGCCTATTAATGCAGACTCAATTCTTTAATTCAGAGAGACTCACATTTTTATAATATTCAAGCACATAAATTTAGAAAATATATTTTTAATCACTTCTTAATTGCTGAATGCCCCTTTTACATTTTTTGCATTTTCAGAGAACTACTTTATTTTGATGTCACAGTCAAATTACATGCCTCGCAGCACAGAGTTTTAGTGGATTGCGGAATTTGCTGTATTGGGGCCCTACTCTTATTTGTCCAGGTTTCTCTTTTGAGGCAATATGTTTTCTGAAGGAGAAAGGAAGTGTTAGAAGTATGGTACTTATTAATGGCTGTCAAGCTAAGGACAGTGGATAAGAATCCCTAAAGACAGACAATATATCTTGGACAAGTTCGGTTTTGTTTTCTTTTTAAAAATTAAGGAATTAGAAATCAATAGATCTTCAAAAATAAAACTGTAGTAAATTGTAGTGAAAACCAAAAGGGATCTGCTTGTTAATTTGCATTTTATGAGAACTTCTAAGACTTAGGAAATTCTTTTCACTCTGATGGTACTGAGAAAATGTTAGAAATTAGATGTTAGAATGCTGCTTAGAAAATCTTAGAAATTCTGTAATGAATGGGATGTGACTTCAGACTCTTAGTAGGGTCAGAATTCAGGATTCAACACTATTGACTTCAGTGAGCTTTTCCTTAGACTCACAGTTCAAAACAGTATTGTTAAGGTGATTACTGAGCACCACTAGCTATATTAAAAAAAAAATTATAGTATCATAGTTATAAATGTCCTTCTATATTCTGTTCTAGATCTATTACCCTAAATAGGTTGTAGCAAAACTAGTGGTAGTTTGTTATATGTGCTTTCAGTTTAAATGCGAGCATGAGAACTTCTACATACCTAGGGACAGTAAGAATTGAACCTGCATAGGTTAGCAAGCGCAGATATTTCAGACAATGGCATTGAGAAGATAGGATCATTGTTCATTCTGGTTTCTGGTACTGGAATTAAGCGGCAAGCAATGATAATGAAAGGTGGCAAAGTTGGAAGTGATAAAACACATATATAAATGAATTCATCCCACAATTTGTGTGCAGAAGACGTTGTCACAGTGTATCATGGAAACCCAAACGAGAGAGAGTTGATTTTATCTAGGTTCCTTCGTAATAAGTTCTTCCAGATGCTTCCTTTGCACTGATACCAGTATTTCTGCAGTGCAGATAAGATGCTTAATCCAGCTGAAAAGTCATCCTTGTGTTTGGGGGTAAGGCGGAGGGGAGAGGGTGAAGAGGAGGGAGTAGGAAGAAAAATAAGCCACTTGCCCGGCAGCAAGAAGACTGATAATCTGTGAAATTCACAAATTTAGAAATCCACTTTAGAAATCATTGTATTATGTGCTCCTTTCCAGTCCTTGGGTTCTTTCTAACATTTCTCTAACAGTGTCTACACACCAACCAAGAAATTTCCAAACTACCGTGTCACTCTTTGTCCAGACTCTGTCATACATTTACAAACAGCAGGAGGCAAAATGTTTTGAGAAAACCTATGTAACCCTATTCAAACTCCTCAGAACAGTGGTCAAATTACTGTTTTCAGTGGAGCTCCAGTTTTCGACTGGAGTTTCCAGCCAAAAGAAGGCATCATCCATCTTTCTCTTGATTACTTAGGGGTTTTTTTTTGTCTCCAAATACATTAGGTAGCTGTTGGCTGGACTCTACCAGAGAAAATGTGTCTTTGTTGTTGGGTATTTTGGGTTTTTTTTTTTTTTTGGCCTTGCATCCAGTGAAGACTGTGAGAATTTGCACTGTGAACTGAGAACGTTGTTACTCGGTATCATGCTTGCTCTTGTGTCTGTTTTCTCTGGATGCTTTTAGAGTTCATAGGGTTTTAGGACAAGAGCAATAGTTTTGCTGGTCTCCTTTTCTAGAGTTGAAATATGCTACAGAACCATACTTCAGGCCACAGGTGTCCTTTGCAATCTTCTATTCTCATCCAGACACCTGCAGGTCTCTTGAACCTGCATTACACCGTGAAGGGAAGCAATGGCACAGCTGTGGATTCCCATGGTCTCGCTGCTTCTTGGGGCACTTCTTACCCTCTTGGAACCTTTTATGACCTCTCCCAAAACACAGCTTTTACACTCTAATATAAAAACTGTAGGTAAATTTTATTCCAGTTTCCATTTTTTAAAACATTTTTCCTTCCACTGTGTCCACATTCTACGTGTTAGTCAAAAGATCCACAGGAAAAGGGAATGGTACAACCTCATATCTAATAACTTTTTTAAAACCACAACATTTGCTGTGTACTGTGAATTGAGCCAGATTCTCCAAATTGAAATAGGGGTCTCAAAGAATGCAATTCAAGGATTCTGAAAGTTTCAACTTCAGTTCCCTGGGGAAGGAGTTGTGATGTCACATGAAGAAGTGAATGGGTTGCTTGTCCAAATTTTCTTCCACATTTAGAAATGTGAATGTGTAGACAGTTCATATAAGATAAAAGAAAAGATTCAGACTACTTTTTCACTTCAAAAGCAGTGTTCAAAATCCATGTCCAAACTGGCTGAAATGGAAGATCTATCCAATAGTTTCTTTTTTTTTTTTTTTTTTTGAACTAAACCTCTTGTTCTTCCATTGAAAAAAATGTTTAAAAAAGAGCTACTTAATTTTGTTTAAATTTTCCTTGAGGAAAAGTATTTCTTTTTCAATCTTACCTACACAATTAGAAATATGCTTCCATTTTCTCAGAAGGTTTTAAAGAATCCCACTATCTTAAGTTAGAGGAGACTACTGAGAGTTCAGGGGAAGCCATAAACATATGCACAAGGTACAAATAGACCTCTTTTCTGATGGCTTTGAAACAGAATTGTGAAAGGAGAAAGACGGAGCTGTTGGCAAAGAAACTTCCATGGAGTTTGGGAAGAACAAGATTCTCTGACATCTCTGTGAGCCAAGAAATATTGTTTTTCTATTACATTGATTATCCTAGTTTTTAATATCTTTGAAAACCTATTCTGTGCTGAGACTTTTACTTGCAACTGTCTAAGCTATTATCTGCTTTCCGCTTGGGATGAGGACCAGGTTCCCACCTAACCAGGTACCTTGAAGATACTTTTCCTTGGAATGCTGGTAGTCCTCCTACTGGCAGTGGAGTGAGATCTGCTCCTAGCAAATGGAGCAGACCTCTCCCTGAGGTGCTGTGCAGCTGCCATATGTGTGAACATCTGCAGCTGTGCATTAGAAGCAGGGTTTTTCCTCATGACTTCAAGTCCTTCTGCATTTGTCACACAATTTTCAGCTCTGTTCTTTGACAGTACCTTGAATCAAGACTTCGTTTCAGTGTCTTTATTTCCTTTCTTTACAAAATAGATTGGATGTTAAAAGTATTGAATTTTAAAGGCATGGGTTCATTTTAACCTACAGTGTTGTTCTGATGGAGACTGATAAAATAGCAGGCCAAAAAGTAAGGGAAAACAGCATTCCTTACCTCCTTCATGCTGTACAAACAGATCTGTGATCAGACTGGAGTCAAGAGTTATACAAAATGTTCTGTGCTCAATACAAAAGCCATTAAGTGCCCTGTTACCAACTAAAATGTACAGAATAGGGTTATTTATTATTTTCTACTAGTCAATTATCTGACTAACATCTAACATGTTGGCTAACAGCTGGTCCATTGGAAAAACAAACCCAAAAAAGTTCTATTTTCTTTTACAGATACTTGATTTTGTGGGAGACAAGCACTAACTGTGGAAAATGTAGTTTTGTTGAAAATCTGGTTGTTTAATGGATAATATTTTGATGGCAAATGGTGCTTAAAGAATTTTTAAAAATAAGTTCAAATCCATCTTTCTCCTTATTGGTTTTAAGGGACAGTTAGTGGATGATGCTGAAGAGCTTTGAAGAAGGATTCCCAGGAAGCAGACATAGCTGAGAAGGGAGATTTAAATTGTGATTTATGATGGTTTTTGTCAGTTTGTGTTGTTAAAGCAAATCCTTACATGGGAGGAGCTGAGTATGGCTGGCTTGCAGTGTGTCTGAGGGCAGGTTAGGTAAAGCACCTGCTCACAGGTGCTCACTCTTAATGTGAGTGAAAAACAGCTGAGGAAGGGACAGAAAGGATGTAGAGACTCTAATACTGTATAATTTAGATATTGGCTTGATGTCTGACAGAATGCCACATATCCAGGGGAAAACTAAGTCTAGTTAGCACAGGTGAAAGCCATCTAATAACAGACCTTTGAGCACTAGCCTCCTTAAATCAAGAAAGATAATAAAAAGCCATATTCTAGGGAGGGGGGAATAGTACCTCTTGGTTTCACAGGCAGAGATTTAGGTTTTCTGCACCTTAGTTGTTTAGATCAGTGGCTTTCAGCCTTTCCAATTTGCACTCCCCTAGCAATTCCCAGCGAGGTAGAAGCCAACTTAAACCAGTGGCTGTTAGGCTTTGACACTGACATAGAAAATACTGAATAAGAAAATGGATGACTTTCACCTGGGAAGCAAGAACCTTAATTTGAACAAGATGATGGTGGGGCACAGGAGGAGGACTGGGCCCCCACATGCTGCTGATACCTAAAGGCAGCAGCTTGGCGGTTGTACCTTGCTGTGGTGTCTCCTTCCTTTCCACAACAGCAAGGGCTGAATCCCTCCAGTCGGTAGAAAGGCGCTGTAGCACCCTGGGTTACGGGTTTTTGATGGCGAGGCCTGATCGCCTCACATGACTGACAGCTGTAATTTTCATTACTAAAGCAGAGGAAAGGCCCCACCCCAGCCAGTGCTTTACCCCCCTGCAACACTTTGCTGAGATGAACTGTTTGTAACTATCTCCCTTTCACTTTTACCTCAGGAATGGTTGGGAGGCCACAGACTGCTGGGCACCCACAGGGCCTCGGCAGGCCAGGCCAGCACTGCCCGTGGGTAAAGGAAGCTGCAGCAGGCTCTGTGCCCCAAGCCTGGAGAGCTGCCATAACTCCTGCATGTCCCCCCCCAGCCCTGCTGCCTGTTTTGCCTTTGGTCAGGCCCCCTGTGTCTTGCTCCTCTGTGGTGAACATGGGGCCTTCCATGCCAGGGCTCTCTTGCACTTCTGAGCCAGGCACCCTCATTCCCTGTCACCTGGAAAACTGTGAAACTCAATACAGAAGGCTCTTCCCACCACAGAGCAGGGCAGACATGGCCACCCTCTCCTCCCCAACCCTCTCCTCAGGGAAGGCTGGAGCCAGGAGACATTTTCCTAGGGTGTCTATGCTGTTAATTAAAGGTAAGAAGGGAAGAATGGTCCATGTTGTGAGAGGAGACAGCCTTGACTATTTTATCCACCCAGTGGTTTAAATCCCTGCTGCACGGTCCTGCCTCCCACCATAGAGAAGATGTTTGTCCAGCTACCGGCCAGGCCTGACGCTGCTGCTGAGCATCAGTGGCCTGTGGCAGCCATGGCTGCTTGGCATTCAACTACTGCGTGCTGAAGGTTTGTTGCATACCGACCATTTGTTTAGGAAAAACAAATGAAAAACACAATTTAAAAGTGATTCGAAATGTGTATGTTGGTCCTATGTGCTGAATAAAAGCGGGCCCCTGAAAGGCAGGGGAGGAGTGTGTGGTAAAATAATTAGAGGCCTATTGTCATGCAGATGCAGAAGAGGGGCTGCTCACAGTGTCTGCGGGTAACTGTAAATCTGGGTTTTCCTGACATTCAGGGGACTGGTGTTGCAGGCTGAAGGGTGTTCTGTTAACACCACTTGCCTTGTATGTAATGGAAGAAATGTTGTGGTGCGAGGACTGAAGACAGCGTTTTCCAAAGTGGGGTTTTATTTGTGTGCGTCGGTTCTTGGGACTGCACAAAAGGCCTCCCAACCAGGTCTAATGTTGAGAGGAGATAGCCCGGCTGTCTTAATATTTAGCATCCTAAAGGCTCCCTTAAATAACTTCTAAAAGTTAATTGTATGAAGAAATGAAACTTGCGGCATGGTGTACAGCCACAGTGGTTTATCTCATTGTTGAGGTATCAAAGCCTTCTACACTTAATGCTTTCGTTGGGGACAAAGTTGTTAAAATATCAAACTGTGTTTGAAACAAGTGTTTCCCTAAGAATACCTTTCTGGAGACACTGATTGTGCCTCATTCCAGCTTTCACTTAGGAATGTTTTGTATGCTTCACAAATCACAATTTAATAGGAATTGTTCTATACATACTTCTAAATTGTTTCAAAAGAACCAATGTGAATGAGGAAGAATCCAGCATTTTAAGAGTTTTATTTTAATTATCTTTATTTATCTGTTATTCAAATTTTTGGAAAGTCAGCAAACCAGAGTGTTACTTTGGAAACAGTTAATGAAGAATAGTATCAGAAAAAATATCTGAAAAGGAATAAAGTACATTATAGAATGTTTTTAATTTCAGTTTTTCTTTTCAAAATTAATCTCTGTAAATTTATAAATATCTGTTACATATCATATGTTAGGATCACACCAGTGGATGAACCCCATTAGGTTAAATGCCTCATCTAATGCAAAACTTGGATAAGGCAATTGTTCCCTTAAAGGTGGTGAAAGTGTTTTTATCTTCTGACATGCTTCTAGAGGTCTGAGAGTTGCTTTTATTTTTGGTATAAATTTATCCTTTTCAATGTCATTATTCCTATGCACCACTCTGCTCCTGCTGTCAGTGATGTTTGCAAGGTTTATTGCCTTAAGCAGTATCTACAGATGCTAGTTTGGGGAACATTGTTATTTACATTTCCACAGTTTAGCCAATATTTTGAGAAAGCTTTGGCACTTGAGAGCATTTTTTAGAATCAGATAATTCCTTACTAGGAATTCTCACTGAAATTACATAGTGGTTTTTTTTGTTTCTTAACAGATGAGGAGAAAGAAAATAATAGAGCATCGAAACCACACTCAACTCCAGCTACCCTGCAATGGTAAGATGCTTTTTTAAAAAAAATCAAGAAAAATTGCTCCCAGTTTTTTTCTTATACTTTTTGCAGCTGAAGAAGATAGAGGTCTTGGACATCTTAAACAGTTTTAAAGATACCTTCACTGTATGTGTTTAATCTGCTCATTAGTATCCTGTACAGCATTTCTCAACAAATGTCTAACTCTTATGAGATTTGTTTGAACATAGAAACCTCTGATATAGTTTAGAAGATCTACTTGTTTGCCAGCTTGCCAGCTGGTGATTTGTGGTTTGTCATAGTTGTTATATTTATTACAAAAAGAAAACTAGTACTGAGGATTTTTTTCAAGACTCACATTTGTTTCAGTGTGTGATGAAGCCCACCATTACTGACCAATTTACTGAAATAAGATCTCTGTAATTTAATGAAACAAAAGAAGAGAGAGAGTTTGAGGTTTGATTCATTTGTCAAAATCCTCTTGCAAATTTAGTGAGGGGGAAAAAGGAAGAGTAATTAGGAAGAGAGAAAGAGGATGGGGAAATGAAAGTTTGTGAGTTAGTCTACTTGCTATGAAAAATGAACAAGTACTGTTCACTGTGATTTACAGCGGTATTTTAGGCTGCATATTCTGTGATGTTACTTACACTTCTAACATCCCTTTCTATAGGTTCTCTCTTAGACTTTTGTGGACTTTTCTCCTAATTTGGGTTTCTAATTCTGGTTTAGCTTTCTTAAAGTTGTAAGTGATCATGCATCTTTCAGGAGGTATGTGGCAGAACAGAATGTTACAGAGAAGCCTTGGAGCATGCTTATCTGAAAACCTATACTCCTTAGCTTGTTTAAGTCTTTTAAAGAAAGACCTTTATTTCATCTGGAAGTACTTCTCATAGTTTTCTGGATTAAAAGATGAGGTTATTGGCAAAAAACGCAGGATTTTTAGTGAAATGTTAGCAAAATTATTTCTCTGATTCTGTCAGTCTCTTGGGAGATCTAACTGAACAAACAGCAAAGAATAATTCAGCCAGTGAATTTTATTCTTTTTCTTTGCCTGTGAAATTCTCCAATTCTGTGAAATATACATAAAGTGATTTGGATTATTTTGTCTATATTTACTTTTTAAACTTCATTAGTTAAATTTTAGATTTAAAAATTCCCAAGACCTGTGGGTTGAATTAGAAAAGGTTGCTGCAAGTATTCAGTGTTCTGCCTGAAAGAAACTTGCAGACACTTTCAGTCTAAATAATGAGACAGTCAAGTATAAATAAAGGCATTTAGATCTAAATTATTGTTTCTTTGTACCTATTTCTGTCACAAAGTGCTCTTTTTCAGAAGTTGAAGAAAGATGAATAAAGAAAGAGTGACTACAGACAGAGAGAAAATTATTAAAATAATAGTGAAATGTCATAGAGGTATTTTGTTATTTTCTGTTTTTTACCAACGCAATTTCAGCATGGTTCAAAGAGAATAACAAAGCTAAAATAAAATAGCAGGCAGGGCTTACCAGCCCCAAATTCAGAGCACTGTTTATTTTGCGGTTGAGTCAGCTAAGAGTCTTTTCCAGAGGAGCAAATAACATAGTAGCCAAGAAGTCAGAGTTAATTAGAACATGTCAATGATACTGTTCCCAACAGAAAACATGCAAATACTGTAAACAATCTTTTGCCAAATACTTTCAAGCTTCCTCGGTCATAAAGGTTAGTAAATCCCAAACTCCTGGGATATTGAGCCCTGCTGGAATGCAGTGTGCACGCTAATGCTCATTCAGCAGTGTTTGCAATAGAATTCTAGAATTTTGATTCTGAAAAGGCTGCTTACATCATCTTCCCTTCCCCCTTGCTAGTGTACTGGCTTACTACCTGTCTGTTGTGTTGTGCTGTGTTTCTTACACATGAAGGCAGGTCGGACATTCTCTCCTCTTTGAGTTTTTTTGCGCATCTGCAATTTCCTTCATTCAATTTTCCACCCAAAAATACATGAGGGAGCAGAAAGCAAAGAAGTTTTCATGTCAAACAGAATTATGATTGACTTGTCTATTGATAAACCTGTAGGTAAATTTTCCCAGCTTAGTAGCCATACCATAGACCAGTTTTCTGGTGGTTTCCATATGCTTTTCAGCCTATGTACTGCAGCTTTGAATTGGTATTTCCTGGAGAAACTGTGCTACTGCGTTTGATACATTAAATAAAATTACAAACTCAAAAGTAATGGTCAAATTGCTAAAGTAGTAAGCTTGCTTTGTGTGAAGATGTTGAGTTTTCACTGTTCTGGAAAGCCAGACACATTAGCATCAGGTTATTTGTACTGCAGTAGCACCTAGCAACTCATGGGTCAGTAAACTATTGTGGTCAGCACTGTACAAATGCTGGACTGAGCGCTTCCTGTAGATTTAGCTTTACATGTTTGACAGTTTTGCCTGCTTAGGACTCAGAGCAAGTTTTTGTGCAATCAAGAAAGACAAAAGACTAAATTTACCTGAATATGCCTTGGATAAGCATGTGTCCTACCCTCTTACAGGAATCTCTGGGCCAGGTTCAAAAGGTGGAAGTGGTGGGGTAAATTATTGACCAGATTTCAGGATACAATACCAAACTTGCCTTGTTCTGGAAAATGAAAGCACCACGATAGTCTGCAGCATCTAGTGCCTGCCGAGTTAAAGCTGGTCGTGTTTTTACTGTTAGATGCTACTGTCATTTACAGCTAATGAAGGCAATGGAGTTTTGGAGAACAAAAACAGAGGAAGTGTCAGTAGCAAGGAAAAAGAAGAGGAAGAAAGTAACAGGAAAAGTAAAGCAAAACATAAGGGAAATACGTAAATTTTGTCACATGGTTAATATTGCCATCAACTTCAGTAGTTATTCCTTGTCTGGCATCTTACCAAAAAGAGTGAACAACAACAATCCCACAAGGATCTATCCTTCATGTTTATGCCTCTCTGAAGGCGAAGTACATTGAACACTATAAATGAGGAGGAGCAAGAAGTAGCTGAAGATGCCAAGAAGCATGTCTGGATGACTGTCAGCCTGATATTCTTTTCCTGGAAACAGGAATTATGTTTTTGTTTTGTTTTGTTGATGACATGAAATGAAGTGAAAGGCCTGGTAAATGTAGCATTACTGCCAAATACATCATAATTGGGAAAACTATGCGAGCTTGAATTTAACCATTAAGACATGAATATGCCAATACCTAGTATCCTGTGCTTGTCCCATGTTCCTGCGTTCATTGTAATCTGTAAAGCTATAGCTTGCTAAACACTTGGCTCTAAAACATTCATGATTATTTCGTTGGTGAACTGGTTGACCAAATTGTAAGTGTGGAACTTTATTTTACCTCAGTATTAGGCGGGGGGTGTGCATGCGTGTGTGTGTGTCTGCTTGTCCAGACACAGAATTATTCAAAGCATGGACAGCCTAATTCCATGCAGTTTGGTGGCTTGCAGTGTAGATGCTCCGAATAATAACAGTATTGTGAGGCTAAACTCAACGAAACTATTCTATTTTCTGCAACGTTCATAAAAAGAAGTGAAAAAGAGGAAGACAAAGCATTGCTAGGTAATGGATTCTCCCCAGATTATTAGTTTCTTGGAAATTATTACAATGCATTAAAACGAATCTGTTCTAAAATCCTTTGTGATTAGCAATGGTAACATCACAGTTGTTCTGTTGCCTTCATATCTAAAAACAAGTCTGTAACAACATTACAGACCTGACTCTTCTATAGAATAATCTCATTTAATCTAGCAGTATATCAGTGTATAAAGAGGGAAACAGTAATAGGGACAGATAAAATTGTCATTCCGGTAGAAGGATTAGGGGGTTTATTGCTATACTGTAGTGGTACAAAAGGTCTCATTGTGAACTACTGGCTTTATTAGGACATTTAAAATGTTATATATATATTATTTCTGATAATGATTTGCTAGGTAGAAGATTGAGTTCATTATCTTTCTACAATACTGTAGAATGAAGCTGAATTCAAAACATGATAAAGTTGTTAAGTAAAAGACAGGAAAATAAAAGAAGTGGAGCAAGATGGGTTTTTGATCATTAAAAAAAAAGTTCAGGTATAATGGAGCATTGTTCAGTGTCAGACTAATGACTCTCTGTGAAAGAGAGGAGAAAAAGAGAAAAATTCATCAGATATGAACAGAAATAATTAACTGCTTTTCTTTCTGTCCTGTCTTGGTCACGGAAGCTGACATTCCAATTAGCAGCTATAGTATACAAACGAACTCTCCAGGTTTTGAAAGGAGGTTTTGTAAAAGCGCTATGAATTTGAGGAAAGATGCCATGATGATATTTCTGTAGAAACCAAGGAAGAATAGATGTTGCCCGTACAAACTGATTCCATTCATCTAGCCGGATATCTTATTAAAATAGTTTGCAGTCACAAATGATCACGATAACGGAAATGAAAGGTAGGTATGTCCTGAAAAAGGCAATGAAGGAGAGAAACTAGATATTTGAAAGATGCTCTACAGCTGTCAAATGACAGGTGGTTATTTACTGTAAAATTGGAGTTTTTGAGAATATCTATTAATTTTCTAATACATTTAAGAGGAAGTTGCAGACACCTTCTCCTCCCAGTAGGCATGGCAGACAAGCACACGTGTGGCTATATATGCATATGAGTGACACCATGGATGACAAGATTAATTATGGTTTAAAATTAAGTGTGTATGTAAATACCTATTGAACTTTCTTGGATCAGCAATCATAAAAATGTAATTTCAAAGGAATATTTCTTCTAATCTACAGATTTATAATGAGCCCAGTTTCAGATTTTAAAGATGAAGTATATGCCTATTCATATATTTGATGTATAATTTAACATTCTATAGTTGTTTGTTTGCATGTTTAAATTAATAATAGTAATTTCCACAAGTCAGAGTGGGTTGTTATTTCACTATTTTATTCAGCATTGTATTCAGATCATGGACTCTTTTTTTCACTTTGTCCATAAGGAATAGCAAGAAAACATTCTACAAATACGATTTTGTGAACATTCTTGAGTGTTTATAAATAACTTAGTTTAGCCACATCTGCATCCTCAAGGTAAGGAATTTTGCAGCTGGAAAGGAGTGAAAAGAATGTCATGAACTAAAGGTGACCTGTCCCGTAAAGAATGAGAGAATACTTCCCCTCAGTGAATGTTTGTTGTTTCATAGTTGTACATACATTTGTTTACTGCAGGATCCTTTTAGGCTATAACAGATTACTAGTGTATTTTTTTCCTAAAAATAGCAATTTGGAGTATGGTCAAAACACAGTATCTCTTTGTGCTAATCTCTACTTGCCTGAGAACTCACAGCTTGTGTTTTTGATAGCAAGTACGAACCAAATGAAGCAAGTAAGTTTTATGGAAGTGAATTGGATGGAGCACTTAGGAACAAAGCAGAGAAAATTTAGTAGACAAGCAGAAGTGAGAATGTTTGGTCTTAAAGATACAGCTTTGCATACTGTTTATCATACAGGACATCCAACATACTTGCAGTTCTCTCTGTTTGATATTTACTTTTTAAGGCTGGAGGAGAACTATGAGATTGCAGAAGGTGTTTGCATTCCTCGAAGTGCTCTCTACATGCATTACTTGGACTTCTGTGAGAAAAATGACACGCAACCTGTTAATGCTGCCAGCTTTGGGAAGGTGAGTCTAAACAGCAGTATGATGCCTTGAGCTCTCACCTGGTTCAGGTGAATTTGGAGTATTGAAAAGTATTAAATAATCATTTACCATTAGAGATAGAGGTCTATGAATGGAATATCTTATGTATTCAAATTATTGGACAAAGGCTAAGATTTTCAGTATTTTTACGTTTGGAATAATTTCTAAACATGACTAAGCTCCAGAATACACTACATTTTTTTAATTACTTCAGTCCCTAGCCTAGCTGACAGTCACATGGTATACAATATTGTCAGCCTGGAAGTCAAATACAAGCCAGTGTAAAGACATCTGCATCGGGACCTTCACTGCTTTAACAAAAAACAAAACAAAACAAATATATATATATATATATATATTTAAAATAGAAGGGTAAAATATCAATCATTGAATTCTGGAGCCTGTCTATATCATTCTTGTAAGCATGACACGGGATCCTTGAATTAATGATACCAGCCCATGCTGGCAAATTCACATAGTGGAGTACAATGCCTCCAGTTGTGAAAGTCCAGAAAGCATCTAATGGCATTTGTGTGGCACTGCAGGTACAGGCTGCCAAGGTATTTTTGTACTATGATTCCTTGTGCTTCCACTTTCTAGTCCAGCTCTAGTAAGAGCCACTATGGTTGACTCTAGACGTACAGTGGAGACGCACTCTTAGCACAGACACAGCTGTGTGTTGTCCAGATGTGAGTAGTAAAGCTCTTATGCTATATACCACTAGCAGATGTTAATGGCTGGCTAGAATGTTACATGAAGTTCGTGTTTTGGATTTACTGGTCAGGGGATGTTTTCCTCTCAATGAAAAATTGGATTATATTTTAATATTTTTAATTTTTCATTTAAAACTGAAATTTTGTCATAGAATGTGTTCTTTAAAACTTGTAGGCTATGAAAAAAAACAAAATGTAGAATTTGCCACTGTTTTTTGAAATGCTTGCAAGCATGAATCTGAAGCCGATTGTCCTGCAAGCTGTTCTCTTCTAGTGTTTGCAACATTTGTTCTATAGAAGTGCTGTGTATTCAAAGAAGAAAAAATGTTCCTAGGGTAAGTGCCTGTGTAAAGAGTAGGTGAAGGAGAATAATGCATTTAATGAGATGTCGTTTTCTATAGTGCATCTTTATGCAGGCAATTTAGCAAGGCAAGTAAAATGTACCATGTTGTAACATTGCTATTTTTGTTGTGTCTCAAAAACCTGCATAGCTTTGTTGATTCTGTGTTAGGTTTCTGTTTATATACACTGTGTAATTGTGAATGAAATTGTTTGTTGTAGATATTATTGCTACCAAGTGGTAAGTGTAGTGGCAACATGTAATCTAGGAATAGTGAGAACAAGAAACAGATTTCATGCAGGCTAACACATTTGGAACGCGGGTAAAATTTACATGATGCTACTTTTGCTGCTGCTAAAAATTTCTGTAAATTGTAAGGTATAAATATTTGGAAATTATTTCATCAGAACATAAATTTACCAGGGATTTCACCAATTTTCAGTATGCAGCAATCTTGTTACACTGTATATAACTCCATCCTCCTTCTCCCCTGTCCCTCATACACACACCTGTTCATTGGTAGGAGTGCCTTGACCTAGCAGGACAGGTACAGTGTCTTCCATCCAAAAATCATGGCATTCCAATGTGTTTTTCCTGTGCTGTGATCCAAGAGTTTTCCACTTGGTTGCAATAAAGTTCTGAAGCAGTGATGCATTCAATTTGTTTTCCCTTTTTGTGGAGAGGAAGCCATATAGAATCATCTTAGTACTGTCTCAAACTAGTGCTTCTTGTGGCCATTACTTTTGGATCTGGAAACTGAGGCTTCTGCACAGGTGTGTCCAGGAACCTCAGACAACACAAATATTGAAGTGAACAGGCTTCTGCATCTGCAGAACCCGGAGCAGAGCCCAGTGATTCTTTCCAACCTGTTATTGCTAAGAAAATGTACTATACAGTCTTGAAGATCTGCAAGGCAGACACCCACTTCATTCAATCAATAGTTTGCAATCAGCTTCTCAGGAGCCAGGTACACAGATGAAGTTTTAGCCAACACACAACAGAGTTGTTATGTGACTTAAACAGGACACTGGCAATGTGTGTTGCATAAATGCCTTGGAGGCAGTGCCGTGAAATAGGTGCTCTTTGAGGAGTTCCGCACTTAGCTGCTGAAACAGAGACCCCAGACATGTTTGTCCTTATTGGGAATCATCAAGAGCCCTGCAGCTGTCATCTCTTCCAGAGAAAGGAGTTAGTTGTTCTGTGA
The DNA here is from genome assembly GCF_036417535.1 of Chlamydotis macqueenii. Taxonomy (NCBI): domain Eukaryota; kingdom Metazoa; phylum Chordata; class Aves; order Otidiformes; family Otididae; genus Chlamydotis; species Chlamydotis macqueenii. Next base: position 60,490,785 of record NC_141556.1, on the reverse strand, counting down.
AATTGTGGACAGTTCGCCTTTCAATAGACCATACTGAATTTATGATTCATGTTTGAACTTTAGCTCTGTGGGCAATATTAAACATTTAGGCATTCTCTTTAACAGACTGGTAGTTTTCAGGAAGAGACATGGAGTTTAGCACATTAAAACAATCTGTAATAAGTCACATCCTAATGTATTGTTGCATGCTTAGATACATCTCAATTAACAGAACAGTGTTGATTTCTCTTTTAAAGATACAACTGAAAATGTGTGAAACTTGCCTTAAAGTGATGTCTCCAGGTTAAGGTTTTGTAGACAATGCTTCAGCTCATGTGTACTTCTTAAGCCTGATGAAAGTCAAATACATCCACAAGAGAGCGTGGCAGGAAGAACAGACAAATTGTTCACGAACAGCTGAACTAATGAATCTTGTTTCCAACCATCTCCTGTATTCCTTAAATTCACAGCCTTACCTAATTCTTATATAATATCTCCGTGTTTCCCTGCAGTACATTCAATTATTTCCAAGTCCCAGTCACTACATCAAGGTCTTCCTTCTTTCAGTTTTCTGACACATTTACGGCACCTTCTTTCTGCATTATTTTTAGATTTCCTGATGCCTGTCTGTCTATTTGCTTGTCTCTTTTTCTCTCTTCCTCCCGTGCCAACAGCTGGGCAAGAAGCAGCATGTGGGGTGGCTGGTTTGGAGCAATAGAAGTGGTGACTGGTTGCCTTATACTCATGGTTGTTCAGTCAGGTAATGCCAAATGGCTCAGCGAAAGCCTGAGCTTTCTTCCTGTCTTGTCCTCAGTGTTAACATCAATATGCTCTCCCCGCTACCCAGCCAGCAACCTTGTGCCCCTCAGGCCTGTGCTGCGAATGCCTTGGGCTCTGCTCTGGGACCCTTTGGATTTGGAGAGCAGTTTAAGGTGTTTCCAACTGGAAGTTCTGCCGCTGCCTGCAGCAGGGAGGGCAGAGCACATGTAGGGTTGTTTGTTATTTTTTTTCTGAGCAGCATGTTAACATAAAATGCTGGTGACAATTAATACACTGAGCTAGGAATTATGGTGGATGTAGGCTCTGACTCATTATTCTCACTGGGTTTAGTTGCAAAAGCTAAACCATTCTGAATTGGTGCCTTCACTGAATCAAATAAAAAGCAGGAATGTTTTGAGCATTTGCAAGGCCCTCGCTAGCTATTGCATACAGATGTGTGCCATAAGGGTTGTTGGTTCTCTCCTAGCTGTAGCATGTCACCCAGCTGTTCAGCTGGGTTGGCAGATCTTTGAGCTTCTCTTTCACTTTTGTTTCAACGCTGATTTTTGTTCTTGTTTCTGTTGTGACCCTGAATGAACCTTACTTTCTTAATAAAGCCCCTTGAAGATGTAATCTTCCTTCTCTGCACCAATTTCCCCTGTCCTCCATGTCCACAGTTCATTGCTTTAAATTTACTGTGCAGTGATACAGAAAACTTAGTTTCTAGTGGTGCAACCTGTTCGCATCCTCCTGAAGTGTTCTTCCCATAACTCCTATATGCCCCCTGGAGGTTAAATGCTTTCCTGTTCTGTTTTTCTTTTTTTTCTTTTGGTGCTTTCCTGCCACGTCTTTTGACAAGCAATAATAAAGTAATTTTTGAAAAGGAAAATGAAGGATACTGACACTTTGCAGCGTGTTTCTCCCCCAGCCTGAGGTCCCTTTACATCACTCTGGCAGCATGAAGAGGTTTAACATGGATGCATGCTCACATAAATTTTAGACCCTCTTTGTTACTCCCTGACTGGCTTTGCTGTAAGTGAAAATTAGATTCCAGTAATTTTATTTCACTAAATAAGGAAGGGTAAAGTCCACAATAGATTGTAATATTGCTTAGGAAAGAGATCATTTACATTTTTGTCCAATATTTCCACACCATTTAAAAAAATATATATATTTTATTTTTTTTTCCAAAAGTTTACTTTGTTCCAGGGAGGTACAAGCTGTACCAGCCAGAGTCCTCTTTTATCACTCTGCACTGTCTCTATACCCAGAAGTGTTGCCAGCAGGACTGCTTCTCCAAGCATGATTAGCATAAATAGGATTTACAGTTTCATGTTATAATATATATATATATTTAATATTTAAAAAGGACAGACAAGTAGCCTTATTGAAACCTCTTTGATAATGACATTGCAATGTGATTGCTTTCTGATTTGTCTTTGTATTGAAAGGCACACATCTGGAAATTGCTTGATGTGCATAAGGAGATACTTCTGCTGAAGATGTAAATTTTTTTCCTTTACTCTCAGTTTACTCTTAGGTATCCTCAATAGCAACAGGTATAGCAAAGCCAAATTTACTCTTAGTGCTCTCTTCTGATAGGCTAAAACAGCACTTGCTTTATTATGAAGAATTACTACATATGGAATGGGCTTTTTTATTAGACTTTTTTTTTTCCTAGTCAATATTGGGAAGAAAAATAGAACTGAGGAAAAAATCAATCAAAAGCTGAGGATGTGGTTTCTGTTATTGCATCAAAGGATCGCATCAGTTCACCAGCACTGTCTGAGCAATCTCTACTTTTCCTCATCCCTTTTCAACACCTAAGGTTTCTGACTGAAGGACACTTAACACCAGTATGACTTTGCTTCCCAATTCAGAATCTTCTAGGCCAAGTTCCTCTGAGGAGGCCATAATAATACAAGTACTGCAGAAGCAAGCAGTCATGCTGTTGTGGGGAACTGGGGGTTCTACAGTATAGCTGGAAAGGTCTTTGCCCCCTTGTCTCTGCTTCACTGATCCTTTATTATTGCAGGTTGCTGACTAATGCCTTTTTCTCGTTGAGCTTGGGGAGTAAGAAAACCAGCAAGGACACCTCAGTTTCTTTTTCTTTACTGAAGATTTGCCCTCTAGCAAAGGGATTTTTACTGGCTTTGCCACTTCAAGCATCTGGCTTCTAGTTAGGTCTTCAGCATGAAGTAGAGTGGCCTCTGGGCCACTTTACCTCATGCCTTGTCAACACGTCCTAGAGACTGTTCTTACTGCACAGGGTCTGCCAGAGTGCAGGGATCCTGGCTCTCAGCCTTTTCCCACAGATATGCTGGGTGATGGCAGTAAACATGCTGGCAGCATGACAGAGCAGGGGGAATTGTGCAGGATTTTAGATCTGCTTGGCTTTGGCAAGTCAACACTGAAAGTTGCTGCAGCTCAGCTAAGCATCTGAGTCAGAGCATTCAATGTCTGCAGCTTTGTTGGGATGAAGCAATCTGTTTGATCGTGCCTTAGGCTGAATTCCATCTGACCAGAAGAACTGCTGAAGGACGATATTGTTGTACATAGATGAATTTGAGGAGAGGTCTCACTAGCTTCACTAAAGGGTCCAGTTCAGGTGGAGTTCCTCATGGAGTCTAATCTCCATAGCAGGCAGAATTAGGCACAGGTAGTAGAGAAAGCACCAGCAGGCTTTTTTTTTTTACTTGCTTTGCAGTATCAGTTGAGATGTATCAGTGCTAGAAACAAGATCTTATCCTACAGCTAGACCGTGCCCTGTTCTGCAAAATGATGAAAGTGAATGAAGAGAAATGGGAAGGTTATTGAATCTAACCAGAAAACAGATCTGGAGTCAAGAGTACTGGACTCATACACTACTATCTTCTCTCCTGGGCCATACAAGTGAGCGAGCAAGGAGTAGAGAGGGTATAGACACAGTCACATCTCTTCTCCTTTTTTTGCATAGTCTGATGGATTTGGAGGACAGGAAGGCTATTTTGTAATGGGCTAATTTGATTATACTCTTTCCTATCAGTGGATGTTTGTTGGGGCAAAGCTTTCTTGATCTTTTCCTCAAGGTAATCTTTGAGCTAAAAGGTACCTGTTAACACAGGTGCTAATATTAATGGACTGTCTTAGGGCAGGATTTTCAAAAGCACTGAAAGAGGTGGGGAAACCCCAGAATGATCCAGCTGGAGCAGTACCAGGCCAAACATGAACGAGCCTAAAAATCCTACACTTATCATAGAAGATTGAGAATATCAACGCTGTTTGTGTTTCACAGCAGTGAGAATAAGGAAAGCATAGCTGTATGGGAGTATAGTTGTATTTGGCATCACTAGTTTCTTTCCTGCTGCTATGGCAAAGAGGCTTAAGACCGAAACACTGCAATAGTATTTGGTAAACAAACACAGATCTTCCGTACCTGACTTCGCAAAAGAAAAGTATGCCCTCTAGTTATGGGACTTGAAACTTGAGTAGAGATAAATAGAGCCAGGCCCCGTTATGAATAATTGTTATCAGAGGAATCTCTCTAGAACTTCCCAGAGCTGCAGAGCCTGGAGCCTGACATCCTTTTCTCATTCTGGCAGACTGCAAATGCTGAGTTGCAACTTAATTTGATTTTATTTAATTACTCTGGGAAGTTCCAGAAGCACGTCTAGAATTATTTCAAATAGAAAGGAATAAGAGTCATGAAGAAAAACATCCCTCTAGGTCAGATGCACTAACAAAATGAAAATGCCTTTTGAAAAGTGGCAATTTAAATTATTCCAGGGAAAAGACTTCTAAAAGTCATCCTCTGCCTATTGCCCCCAGAGCAAAATATAGCATTTTGACATATGGAGGGAGTAAAAAATTATTTCTGAAGTTTCCAGAGATCTCTAGTTTCTTCCATCCTTATTTGTTTGCATGAAGACAGAAGCATAAGATGCTTTATAAGATAGTTTGGATTTTTTTTTTCTCTAATTTGTTTTAGCATCTCATATCGTAGAAGAATTTACATGGAATCATTGGGAAACATAAATTTCAGTTTGATAGTGAATGCAATGAGGAGTGATGGGTCACAGTGTAGGTGTGAAGGCAGAAGAGACAATAAATTCCTCATTTTAAAGCTGAGGCTGGCTCTGCTTGTGTTGGAATATGACAGTGCTGGAGATACCAGGAGAGATGCAATGGCAGAAGTTACAGCTGGCAGCAATCAGGACGAAGGAATGCACCTTTGCAGCCATTTGTGGGTAACAGAGCAGCTCCTGCAGTTAGCTGTGTCTAGGGTTAATAGGTTGTGCAGACTACAATACAGACCTTTACAGAGTACATTTCTTTAGTTGTTGCTCATAAAGTGTTTTGCGTGGATGCTCAAGTAACTGATATAATTTTTATTGCATTATCTTAAGAATTACTAAAAATAAAAGTGACTAGATATTTAATTCAAATTTATTCAGACATCTTTACTAGCTTTAAAAAGCCGAAAGGGGACAAAATTTCTGTTAGCTCCAAGATCTGTGCAATGTAGGTTGAAGTTGTACTACCAGTGTTGTAATCTCAGTGTGAGAGAGTGGTATGAGAAGACTTTTCTTTCCTGCATTCGCTTTGGCTGCCCCTGACATTCAGAGTGGAAAGGTTACTGCCTGTCAGAAGGAAAAAACTCCCTTTATGTCCTACCTGCACAGAGATTCCTAAAACCATGTATCAGGATTGTCTGCAAAAGGATTAAAAAAATGCTCACCTGGATATACCAGTCCCCTGAAAAGATGTAAACTATATATATGTTGTTTTATAATGTAATGACTGCTGTCTGGCTCTTATGTATATGTAAGCAATTACCAAAAGAACTATGGAGTTGCAAAAAGATAAGGCAGTTCTTAATATTTTTTTTTTTTAATCAAGAAAGGCATACAAGGTCTTCTATAGGTAGAAGGTTCAGATCTTGAGCAGGGCACAGAGGAAAGAGAGGGAGAACACAACTAAAGTCTAGTAACTGAGAAACAAGTTGAAGGCGCCTTGGTTTCTGAGGCTAACATAGTAGGGGCAGAAGTTATTTGTATATTAAACTCCTGTTCTACATCTGTCTCAAAACCAAAAAGCCAAATAGTATAAAGTAATGCCTAACAGTCAAAACTGCCACATAATTTATGTATAATTTCACTTGAAAAATGTAAAACCTGTACCCTTTTACTCAGCAGATCTCATAGGGCAGCTGAAATTGTGTGTGCTTCAGAAAAGTATGAGATGAAATTTCAGTTCCCTTGAAGGACAATGATAAAAGGCCTGTTCACTCCAAAATTCCCTTGGATACCACCCATGAGATTTTTTTGCCACTGCTTCTGTTGAGAAGCCAGTGCTGGTGTGAGAACAGGGACTGGGCTCCATTCAGAAAGCAACTCAAACTGCGTGGTCTGGTCTTGATTTGTTTCTTGCGCAACCCTGCTGCAATGATGAAAGGAAAATGATTCAACTTGGTTTTCGGATCTGAACCTGAATTTTCATGTTTGACAATTAGGAACTACCTTCCCTCCCCACCCAGCTGTAAAATTAACTCATTTTCTCTGTAGGGACTTAAAAGTTAATAAACATGAGACACAATAATGATGTATTTTATAGGGTGACATTTCAAGCTGAAAGTATGATTTAAAAATCAACATTTTGGATCCTCTGTTTTTTCCATTGATTTCAGCACACAGAGAACTCCACTTTGTCCTGCCTGATCTGACTTTCTCTCCGCTTTCAGGGAAATCTCACTGCCTTGGCAATATCATTGCACAGGAATTCACATAAATGTAGCTGAATATAAACATTTATATGAACAGCTAGTTCATTTAGTACTTGACTTTTTTTATTCAAAACAAAAAAATACCAATGCTTATGTGTATGAGCACCCAACCATGAGTATGCCGTGTTATACATATTTTAAATATGTAGCATTAGATCAAAAAATCCTGGCATTTTTTTCAAAGGTTAGCTAGACTTTTTTTTTTTTAAATTATTGTTAGAGAATATTTTAAGTGCTGCATACTTTTCAGCTGTATTCTGAAAGGTGTATCTCATTGTTTAATATGTACTGTATTTAAAAAAGAAACAAACAAAGGAAAGAAAAAGGGATCATCTGATCGACTGCTCCATTATTCTTCTCTTTTCCTCATCACCTCTGCCCTGGTATGTAGAAATCGGCTGATTTATTTAAATCCCAGGAACTCTCATGGCATATGCTTCGTAAAGTAGCATTTACAGTGTGCATTGTAGCACTTCATCATTACTAGAAACACTTGAAAGTAATATGGGTTCATGTTGTTCCAAAAGGAAAAATAGAGTAAAAGTATCTCTTATATTAAGATTTACTTTTGAGTCTACTGCTGTAAAATAAACTTTTGGAGAGGAATTGTGTTTTCTGAATGACAAGTGCCACCAAAAAAAAAAAAAAAATTTCAAAAAAATCCCCTAGCGCAAAAAAAAACCCCATCCTCAGAAAGTAGTTCTTCAACACTGCCCTTTTTCCCACAGCCTTGTGGAGCCCCCAACCCTGTCTGCAGAAAATGAAAGAGAGAGGGGTGGGATTAATGTGTAATTAAAGGGAATTTGGAAGGCTGAGATGTTGCGGAATGTTAGATCAGTAGCTGGAACAGCATGTGGTGTTCTTTAGGCAGGCTTCATTGAATCCATACAAAAAAAGAAAGAAGGGCTGCTTGCCTGTCTGCTCATTTATCAAACAGCTAGGCTGAACTTTCACAGCTCCACAAAAGTGTTTTACTGTTTGCTGAAGTTTTGCTCCAGAAATTAAAGCTGAACAACCTACCGACTCTGAGTCTATGCTGCATTTTTGACATCAGCCACATTGTGCAAAGCTCTTGGAAACCAACACAGGTCAATTTTTGCATGATACAAAGGGAAGATGATTGTACATTTACTTAAAAAAAAAAAAAATTAATGAAGAAATGGTCAAATGTGTGACATTGCAATGTCTTTATTTATATAGCACCTTTTGATCCAAATACGTGTTCCGAGCTTTCAGTCATCAATCAGGATTAAATATTTATCACAGTGGCAAAGTGGCTAATGGAGAAAAAAAAATCTATATTATTTAATCAATTGTAATTGATGTTTTCTTCTAGTTGAGCAGTTATATTCCATCTTGTATGCCTGTTTTCTTTTAATATTAGTGAGTGTCCCCCCTAAAGAGGAAACATTTAGCAATTTATATAATGGCAACACAATTTAAATAATTGTAAATTTTAAAAGTAATAAATTCTTTTTGCAAGTGAATCTTCAAGGCTTACTGCAGTCTTTCCTGCATGACTGTTCTGTCAGAGGAATTTTCCTCCTACTGCAGACCACACTGAGAATCAGGTTCAATTCTGTGAGGTGCTGAGTGCTGCCTTTCCAGCAACTCCAGCAGAGCTTTTTCATCAGATCTAGCCTGGTTGTCAGAAGGTCTGATTACTGAAGACACAATCTACATTCATTAATCCATTTCCTGAAATGCATCTGGCACTAAAGAAGTTTTGTTTTACAGTAGCAATGTTCTTTTAATCTCTGCTGACAGACTGGAGTCCAGATCCTAGATGATACCCTGCTGTTTCTGAGATGCACTTATTTCCCGTAGAGGATAAATTGATTACGAGCTATCTTTACAAATGCAGCAGTGAGTCTTCCCTGGAAGTGGTGCCCTTGTCAAATAGTAAAATCTTTTCAGGGAATCATCTTTTAGAAAAAAAGTGAGTGTTTAATGGCAGGACTGTGAAGGTCTTTAAAAAACTGTGGCCTCCAAAACTCTCAAAAGGAGAGTTTCCTTTATTTGCAGTAAAACCAAGTTTCTTGATCCTGCAAACTGACATAAATAAATAGTAGGCCGATTCTAAGTACAATCCTCCTTAGCTTAGAGGCAGAACTGATCGTAGATTTTTAAGGAAATGTATTCTACTTCAGTAACTTCTGAAAGCCTTTATTTAAATTAATAGTAGATAATGGAATTATACTGAATTTTAAAGTCTCTTTACCCTCTTTCAGTAATGGAAAAAAACCAAAAGCTTTATTTCTGATTTCTCCTGCCATATATTTTGCTAACAGTGCAGTATAGTTTTTCTGCTATTCTCTCCTAACGGTCTATATTAAATTAGCTATTGGTAAATGTGCTTTTAATTTTTTTCTAATATCAGCTCTATTTATTTGCAGATAATAAGGCAACAGTTTCCACAGCTAACAACAAGAAGACTTGGAACCAGAGGCCAATCAAAGTAAGCAGTGTATGGTATTATTATCATCTCACACACTCTGCTCTGGCTTTACCAAATAGAATAGTATAAGATCCGGGAATAATTTGTCCAGTTGGGGACTTAAAACCCAACTTTAATGGATGTTCTATTGTAGTCTTTACATTGTCTTATTGATTCAGCAGTGACCCTGCAAAGGTAGTGTAAAGGATACCTTTTACCAATTTCATCAGCAATATTTTCATATTGTTCTTATCACGTTTTTCATCTCAACTCACTTTACACAACATAAAGGACATTCACACCTAGGAGTAATGGAGCTACTATTGCAGGCTGGAAAATGACAACTGTTTAACATCATGTTTCAGTTTAGAGGACAAGTGCCAGAATGGTATCTGGAATTTAGGTAGGAACATACATTGGCCTAAACTGCAATTGTCCACAAACCTGTATTTAACCACCATTTTTCCTGTGTAATGAAATCCCACAGATCTTCAAGTGATCAAATAATTCGTTTATTGCCTTACTCAAAGATGGTACTTCCTGAAAGCAGCTAATCCCAATTCTGGAATGAGAAATTTATTCAGAAAGAAGAATGCAATTCCTGGAGTATTTTGCTTTTTCCCGTTGTTGACAAGATGTGATTCTACCAATTTATAAAGAGGATACAGTCACATTTTATACTTTTGTCTGCTTGTGGACTCCATGAATTTTTTCCAGTGGAGCTTTGGATCTTTTTATGGCAGACGTAAGCCCCTTAAAAAAAAAAAAAAGAAAAAAAAAATCTACTTTTCTTGATTAGCTTTAACAGAATCCTACAGGGTAGTCTAAGGGTAGTCTCTGTAGATTGCAACTGGAAAATATGCAAGGGGGAAATTAAAACCTAGGACAGTGTGTTTGCAAAATTTTGCTGGTAAAGCGAAAAACCAAAACAATATTGCTAAATGCTGAGAAACAAATATGCTATGGGAATTGAATTTGCATACTAAAGCTAGAATGACCCACTCTTTAAAGGAAAAAAAAAAAAAGAAATTAAGATCCTAAAAGAAATACTATTAAAATTAACCGTACTGTGCTCTTCTAATGAGTGGTCTATGCCAAGCAGTATCTCTTTGATGGTACCGAGTGTCCTTTCCCTCATCATCTTCTTTTTTCTAGAGCCGCCATATTTAAGCAGCTAATTCAAGATTTGAAATCCTTTCCAAATGCAAATTCAGAGCTACCATAACATCCCTCATATCAAAGCTACCAGAAATCTCTCAGGTGCAAATTCTGGGCTAGTCCAACAGCTTATTAGGAAAGCATGACAGGATCAGACTCAGAGAATCAAGTTTTAGCACTGAATATAAGTTTTGTGGAGGATCATAAAGATGGAGTGAACATGTGCTCAACTTGTGTTATGGAAGCATTCATATGACAGCACCTGCTGTCAGACATCAAATCACTCTGACATTGGCTACAACTTTGTTATTTGTCTTCCAATTTAATGAAAGGAATGAGCACTACTGCTGTATTTCCAAACTGGAGCTCCTCCCACAGCTTCAGGAGTCTCTCAGCAGATCAAGATGCTCTTGATCTGCTGACTGAAAGTGTCTTGCATCTCCAAAAGCTATGTTTCTTTACTCTCAATAAGGCTAAAAATCAATAAGACTTAATATTTCTTCCATATTTTCCCCCTAACCCGTATGCCTATCAGAGGGGCTTTCAGGTCACGTACTCCTCTCATGCCACCTTTGGAATGGTTCTGTTCCCTATCTAGCACATAAGAAGGAGTTTCTATAAAGCATGCTGTCTGTGCTCTGCAAAAGCCTTGGCCCCTGAGAATCCCTGGTCACTCAAATTCCATAGCCTCAGTAGGTATGAAACTGAGTTCTACTCCAAAAGAGGATGCCTACGTCTTCATCAGTGTTAACAACCCCAAGGATTACAGCATACAGAGGACTCATTCTCATTTGATCTAATGAAGAGGGGAGGTATAAATAGACAAACTACAAGCCTTTTTTCCCCCCCTCTTTTTTCATTGAAATGTTTCCAGGTTTTAGAATATTTCTGATCAACTCATTTGCAATAAAGACTTGTGCTTTTCAGGGATCAAACCAGCCCTCAACAGTCTGAGCAATCAGGGAGCTGAAATAACAACAGAAGGGCCAGTCCAGAGGGTTTGTACCTCTGCTTATTGCTAAACTAAAGGAGCAGCTGCACACACAGCAGAGGTCTGCCAACAAGTAACTTTAGGATGCTTTTTTTAAAAATAGTAATAATAAAAAAAAAGGAAGTCCATTATTTTCCTGCCCTGCAATACAGTCAGTTTTATTAACTCTGAAGAGAGCCACTTTTACCAGAAGGAATGAAAATTGGAAGCCCAATATGTTACTGCAATGTTTTACTACTGAATCCATGCTTGTTAATAATACATAAACTATTGCACAGTCTATTTTGCTGTAGAAATCATTAGCATTATCAGTTTCTCTTAACCCCATATCTTTTTGTTTGTTTGTTTAAATTTAAAACAATCTGCTTTATAAAATATGCATCTCTATACATCAGGTACCATTATTATGGAATTGCAGTGAAAGAAAACTCCCAGTATTATGATGTGATGTATTCTAAAAAAGGAGCAGCCTGGGTCAACGAAACAGGAAAAAAAGAAGTAACGAAACAGACAGTGGCGTATTCACCACGATCCAAACTGGGAACATTACTGCCAGAGTTTCCAAATGTCAAAGATCTAAATCTGCCAGCCAGTCTGCCAGAGGACAAGGTAACACTTTGGAAATCTTTTCTCAGCTTGTCTTGGTTTTTTTTTTCCCTGCTCTGGATGAAAGCGGTATCTAAAATATAAAAGCTTTAAATTAAAGTAAGTTTAATAATGCTTTGGCTTTATTTATGGGGGACTTAATTACTTCATATAATAGAAAGAAATATCTTCTCGTAAAATAGGCAGTTGATACTATCAGCTGTACAGTATTTCTAAAACTGGTGTACACTTTTTAAAAAAGTTACATTACATACAGCAGGTGAGATTGGAGGTAACTGTTTTTGCAATGTGTTATAGCTCTTTAGTCTGTGAACATATTTGATGTCAAACTGAAAAGCAGTTCTGATGCTTTCCTAAGCAGAGAGGGTCTTCCTGCATTTCTCATCCTTCTAGACTGGAAATTAAGAGAATCCTATCGCCACATATGACAAAAGTGCTCTAGCTGCTCTTGGCTGAGCTTGCTAGTTTTCTGATGCTATTCACATGTGTAATATCAATGTAAAGTGGACAAAAGAATAGGGTTTTATAGTGCTTTATGTCCTAATTAGGGCCACATTCTCGTCTTTGATCTCGCTGAGGCTTTTTGCTCCTCTTGCATTTGAAGAATCCCCATTGATATAGAAAAATCCATGAATTCAAAGGGAGAATTTATTTTTAAGAAGAAAACTCATCTTAAAGCTAATCTAACTAGACTCTAACCAATTTCATTATTTTTGCAATTGTGCATAGGTAAGATAAGAAAAAAAAAAATTGCTTTTTTTGTGCTCTGTATTCCAATAGTTTTAAAACCAGATTTCTTAAAGTAGAATGATCTTTTGTCTGTCTCCCTCTCATTCTTTTTCAGGTTTCTACCTTTATTATGATGTACAGAACGCACTGTCAGAGGATACTAGACACTGTAATAAGAGCAAACTTTGATGAGGTATGGTTGGAAACTACAGTTGTAGTTTGATGATACATAAGGTATTAATGGATCTGAGAGCTTATTTTGAATGTGATATTACAAACTTATGGTTTTGTGGTGGCCGATCCTTTTCATGAATAATGAACAATAGCTATACTTGAGTATATAATATGTGACCAATAGCATTAAATCTCACTTATAATACTGTGTGAGTTAGAGGAACAAAAGCAATGAGAATCGTTTTGTCTCTCCATTCTCCAGCACGATTAAGGTAGCAATATCCCCTTACAAGATGCTGGACAATACAGTTCTTACAACTCAAGAAATGTGTCCACCACCACTTTTCTAAGAGTTAAGTTGGGACTGAATTCTGTTTGAAGGAGTTACAGGGCACAAACCCAGGGCAGGTGCCACAGCCAAAATGATGGGCTCTGCTGGTCCGTTAACAATGCCAGAGGGCACTGGGGGGCCTACAACCTCCCAGACATCCCAGAAAGCTGTAGCTGAAGTCCCCAGTTGCTCAGTTGTACTGCAGCGCAGCTAGGAACACACACACTGCTCAGCAGTTGGTACAATCCATTAAGGATGTATAAGGTTTGTACCTGCTGCATATCTGACTGAATCTGAGGACTAGCTGGCAGTGCATGCAGACGGCTCCATAATTAGAGCCCAAAAATGAAACATTACTGGAATGCAAGCAGTTTTATATTACATGTGGAGAAGGCCTCTAGTTCAGGAAAACAAATCTGACTGCAGATATGCTGAGGGCCTGATTCCAGTATGACATCTAGGTCCTGGAAAAAATCAAAGGAAACAGGTCTTTTGACTCCATCTTCTGAACAATGGCAAGAAATTCCCTGCTTTATTTCCTCTCACTGTTCAATTCTCACACTCTTCTGGTTTAAAGCTTAGGCTCTTTTAAGTCATTGTACTGAGTCTAGATGTTTCCATGTGAGACAAATGTGACACATATTCAGGAAGTTTTGGTGATGAATCTCAGAATACCTTCTTAAGAGCAGGATGTTATATTTTGTTAGTGAATCTTTGTCAGGATCAATGGTGGGGAAGGAACTGAGCAGCAATAATATATAAATGGCAAATATTCTTGTACTGCACCTGGTGTGGTTACGTATTCCAGTTCAGATTGTATGCAAAAGGCTGTTACTTAAGAATGTCAGTGTTCTGATCCCTGTACAACTGATCATATCATTCATTTAATAATATCTTTATTTCCTAAATGAAAACTTTCAGAGGTATATTTCACTGTGTCTGCAATCTCCTCCCCATTTTCTTTTTTGTCTTTGTCCATTCTTTCTTCTATTTCCTTCATAGTGAAGGAGAGAAGAAATCCGAAAGTGTAGTGTTTCTTTCCAAAATTAAGACCGAATATATTATGCTACATTGATCCTGTAAACCATGTGCTATCCTTCTCTCTCTCCCTACGCCGAGTCGTAGATTGCATTCCTTTGTATACAGGGACAGAGAGCAAAGAGAGAGAAAGGCTTCACATGTGGAAGCCAAAGAGTTACACTCACCAGCCATTGACACACCATGGGTGTGTCTACTGTAGTAACGTAAAGACACCCTGTCGCCAACTGTAAAGACACCCTGTCGCCAACTCTTGAGTGTCTCCTTGCCCTTTGGTTGATTATCCCATTTTGTGCTGCGTTACAGTTGCCTGTCAAGTTAAGGAATATGCCTTGCCTCTCTTTTACACCATCAGTCCAGCTCGCAAATGAAACAAACACTATGTAAGCAGAGTCATTTAAGGAAAATAATACTTGTGGCCTTTGATTATTTTCACTTACACATTCCTGCTCTTTCTTGTGATTGCAGGTTCAAAGTTTTCTTCTGCACTTTTGGCAAGGGATGCCTCCTCATATGCTGCCCGTATTGGGTTCTTCAACTGTAGTGAATATAGTGGGAGTTTGTGATTCAATTTTGTACAAAGCAATTTCTGGAGTTTTGATGCCAACGGTACTACAAGCATTACCTGACAGGTCAGTATAGCTAGCAGCACTGACCACTTTTAGCTCATCTGTCTCTGTTTTACGTCTTTTCTTCAAGAAATGCACCGGTTCTCAGAAAGCTACTTGCTCCCACCCATTTCCTGACTTTAAATCACAGTGTCAATTCAAAGGAGTTGAAGAGCTGATGCGTTCCTGAAGAAATGTTCAGATTTTAACAAGGCTTGTATTGTGAAAAAGCTTATTTTTTATGTGATAAAGGATATCACCTTCTTCTTGGGTTATTAACATCAAGCCACGTCCCAGCTTTCAGGTAATGTCAGAAATCTGCAGGCTGCAGAGTGCCACCCTGTCTTAGGAGAATTTCAGACACTTTTCTGCTGGTCTGGGATAATAGTGTAACAGTATTCTGAATTACAGTGACAAGAGGAGCTGACTTGGCTGCTCTCTTTCTAAATACTCACATGCATATTCAAATACTGCAACCTGGGCATTGGTCTCTGTTTACACTCTAGGAACCCAACTGTTATTCTTCTTGCCAGGAGTATAAAATACGAAGATCGTGCTCGTGAAGTCTTGAACAAGCTGCTTTAATTTAAATACTATCCTATGAAGATCAGATGCAGGCTTATTTTAGGATCACTTTATTAATATTAAAAAGTATTTGCCTCCTTTGTTTCAAAACTAAATTCACTTCTCCATTCCATGTTGTAGATCTCAGCTGTTCTCTTTCTACTTGGAGCTCATTTGAGTCCAGTAAGTTTTGTTTATATAGGTAAAACAGGACAGAGGTCAGCAGTTCACTGCAAAAAGTATGATCACTGAGTGCAGTCAACCTGTTTCCCCCTTTGATTTTCCTAATATGAATATCAGGAAACTCTTTATCTAAATATATGTGTACACCTTTACTATTATTTGACTGATTTTTTGCTGAGCTTGAGTAATTTGTTAAGAATATTGCTTTAGGAGTTTATTATTGGCACTGTAATTTGGTCCTCAAAATTTTAAAACAGCTCTAATTATGGCACATGTTTTCTAGATGCTGTTCTGCTCTCCTGTGTGCTGTATGACTGTATGACTGCTAAAGTACAGGCAAAGTATTTTTTTCCACAAGAAACCTGTTATGAGCATGGGCTTTCCTTGATAAGATATGTACATTTTTACAGGCTTTGCCCCTCACCACCCCTCAAATCTATTTCATTGGAAGGATTAAACAGAACAGCAGTCCTTTTCTCAAGCTGCTTAGTTCTTTCATAGCAAATAAGGAGAGACTTGAGTGTGAATATAGACTTTTGTAATGCATATAAAGGGCCAGATTGTGGCTATTAAGCCATAGCCTGCACTGGAGGGGGGGAAGAAGGGTCTCACCCCAATGGAAGCTCCTGAAGGAAATCTTGCTGACTCAGCCAGAATCCTCTGAGGGACTTGCTGGGAACAAGTGTTGGGTCTGCAGAAAAAGCCATGTCTTAGTGGGTGCAGCAGTTGTCATCCATCCCATGTCCTGTTAGATGTCTGCATGGAGCAGAGAAGGCCTATGGCCATGTTTATTTTACCAGCTCTCTTCTCAGTGCAGTGTGTTAGGAGTACAAACAGAAAAACCTGCCTGGCTGAAAGAAGGAAAATTCCTTGCATCTTTCCTCTCTCTCATTTGTGTATCTCGAGTATTGCTACAGGCGGTGCAGCTCAGTCTGGCAGAACCAACTGTTGGGGTCCCCTGCACAACACCCTGCAACTTTTCCCAGAAACTGTCATTTTATCCTAAGCAATTCTGAGAAGGGCAGAATGAGCTGCCTACCACGTTTAGCAGGAAATGATGGAGCCATCAGGAAAGGGCAGAAAGGGAGAAGAGAGGAATCTCACTTGTCTGGGAAGGTTCCCGTCCTGTGCAGAGCTAAGCAGGCAGATCTTGCTCCGCCCTCACTTCCCCCACCCGTGTGGGCTTGGCCCACCATCATCACCCACTCACTGGCTTCAGCCTGCAGTGTATTTTGTTGTTGCTTCACTTGCACATCCCTGTGTGTATCTGTATAAAGGTGGGCACAGCTGAGCTGAAATCCAAAGCTTGATCTATTGTCTTCTTTAAACATTTATGATTTTATGTTTTTCTGTTTGCACAGAGTGGGAATGACTTTATTTCAAGCTAACAATACTGTTTGTAAGTGTCAAAGTAGTGCACTACAGAGACTTTCATTCTTTGTGAGGTTTTGAACATGGTGATATGTTTTCCTTTTCCTGCAAACCTTTTCAGATTTTTCTTCACACCTAAAAACCAAAATATGTCAGCAACTCTGCATAACAGTGAGTTGTAAATAGCCAACTCATAGTCTACATGTTCACAGATTTTATATTATAAAGCACAGAGTAAACATGTTCTGATGTAGTAATTTCTCTTTTCAGTTTGACGCAGGTGATCCGAAAATTTGCAAAGCAACTGGATGAGTGGCTGAAAGTAGCTCTTCATGATTTACCAGAAAACCTAAGAAATATCAAATTTGAATGTATGTATTGCCCAATCTCTCTCGTATTAACCTGGAATGTATATAGTGTTTATTGATTACAAATTAATTGGAAGTGAGACTAGTGTTCTTTTAGGATTTATAAATCTTGAATTTAGTATTATAAATCTCGTATTCGCTTACAGTGTCCACTTGTTCATGAGAACTAGTTTTAGTGAAATGAGGCACTGCTCAAAATGGGAAGAATTGCTTTTCCTTTCTTGTAGATTGTGATAAGAAATTAATTTTGTTGATAGTATGCAAACATTAGGGATTATATTAGGCAAAGGAAATTATTAAACAAACCTTTAGGCTAGCACAATTTGAATACAGCTTGAGGCCCTTGCTCAAAAAAGTGCCAGAGTTAAAAATGAAGGAGATCAAATTACCCTGTCACCACAGGAAAGGGCACTAGTCCTTTTCAGAAGTGCTTTGTAGATGCCTGCAGTGCACATCACCTATTGATAAAGCCTGCTTTATTTCACGGCTCTCAGTTCTTTGCCTTTCATGAGCACTAAATTCCACACCACAAAGTTAAAGGAAAAAAAAAAACCTAATTTAGGAGAAGGATTAACTATTTTGATCAGCATGGAAAATTACATGTATATTTTACTGAGGACGGTCAGATGTAAATTGGAACAACTAATTTTAGCATTTTTGTGTTGTTTACTAATTTATTTTAAAAATTACATGAAGTCAGAACCAAGAATATGTTCTACCACATCCCTGTCAGTTAAAAAATATTGAGAATCTGCAGCAGCATAATCCTTTCTGATCTTATAGGGAAAGAGAAAGAGACTGACAATACCCTTTCTAGTCATTCTCAATCTGTACTCTTTAACTGCCTCTGTGTACAGTAGAGGGAAAACCTATTCTGTGGCCACATCTAAGGACTGTTTGGATAGATCTGCAAGTCTTCGGTGATTTTAGTTTAAGGAAAAACTTGAATGCATCCTACCTTTTACATGAGTCTTTGTGGCTTCTGCAATTTTTTCCTCTGCATCAGAATTTGTGAGAGTGTGTGCAGCAAATGGAGGTACCGACAGAAGTAACTGCAAGTCTTGGTAAGGTTTGCGGTTCCCGAGTCACAGACTTCAGACAAAAGATGCACAATACAACATTTTAAAGTCCAAGTCTAGGAAATATCTTAATACAAGGTCCATATTGCTTCAAAAGAGCTAAAATAGGAACTGAGAACTGGCAGGGCCAGAACTCCAGGGCCATCTTACAGCATAGCATGTTAGTATATCTCTTTCAGAAACTTTGATCAAATTCTACCTGAAACTGATTTTAGCTCCTACTAGTCCAGTCAAGAAACTCCTCCAAAACTTGTCTGCATTAAGACTTAGCAACCTTTTCTAATTTCCACACATAATGTAGCTAGGGTTTTTTTATGCCCACTTGTTCTTGCACCTACATTTTTCTTCCTATTTAATAGCTCTTTCTGGTCTTCAGTTCCTTTGTGTATCAAGAGAAAATTTGCTATGCTGAGCAAGTGAAGCTTTTCCATTGTCCTCTACATTTCTCTTGTCATCTCATTATTCACAGCACCTATAAATCACTGCTTGTAATATGCCTCTGTAAAACTGATTGAACATCTAGATTTAAGGTTTTAGGTCAAGGTTTAAACAAAGTTAAAATGGGGCTATTTGAATGAAGTTTATGTAGCCACAATTGTATATAGGAAACTGGATATTTTTGGGGGGTCTTATTTACAGTTAGTATTTTTTGAAATAATTTTCTTTATTTAGCACAGTATGTAAATATTTATCTCTTTTTTCCTGTAGTGTCCAGAAGATTCTCACAAATACTCCGGCGACAGACATCACTAAATCATCTCTGCCAAGTAAATATTTCGGTTACCCAAGTTTACTGAATGCCATTTTTACTGACTTTTTAAATAATTTTATGAATTGTCAGGCTGGACTTCACCCAAAGTGGAAGAGATCATGTTAGCAGTTTGTTTCCAGTATTTATTGTGACCATCTTTACAAAATCAGAAAGTAATCAGCATAAAATGCTTTTCTAGACAAATGACAACCCCTGATCTTTAAATTCAGCAGGGAACTTTTCGGAAAACAAAATTACTATTTGATTTGAAGAGCTGGTTCATTTCCATGAAATAAATGAGAGGCATTCCTTTGATTTCAGGGTGGTTTGTATCAGGCCGATTGCAAATAAATAAAAATGTCTATATACCTGACAAAAAAATTCCAAGCCTAATTGTATATAATAAATCAAATGCAAAGTAGTAGAAAACAAAATGATTGAACCACTGAGGTTTTAAATAGAAATATGCTTGCAACCATAGCATGTGAATATAAAAAAAGTACTTTGAAGTGTTTGTTTTTCATCAGTTAGTTTAGATCACGATTACCTATCAAAAATTCATGAGGCCAAATTCTGTGTAGTATAAGAAGGGAGAGGATGCATCGAATTCATTAACATTTCACCCATTGGAGCAGATAGTTTGTTTTCCCTGTCACACTGAAAGCTCCACTTTTGGAAGGTGTATCCAACACCCCAGGTTAACCCTGTCAGTGGTGAAACCCACAGGAAGAAGCTCTGGTGAAAAAAAAAAACACTTGTGCAACACTTGTGGATTTCTTCCTCCATTATTTTAGTGGTGGAGGCAAAGTTGCCAACGCTACCTTTCCCCAAACCTGGTGGATCATCGCTGAACTTTTGAGGTCCATAGAGATTCAGAGGAAATCAAGATACAGATTTGATGTATCCTCTCCCTTCTTATACTACACAGAGACTACAACCTTCTGCATCAGACCTGGGATCAAACAGTTTACTTGCATGAAGGACTCTTCAAACACATAATTTCCTTGGGGAAGCTGATAACCTTAGTGTGGGTTATTATCTCTCTTTAACTTACAGAGATCTGGTGTATGTTATGTGACCATGACCTTGTGTCACTTCCTTTCCTCTCAGCTCATCCTCCCCATTATGAACAGCAGAACCCTGTCTCAACCAGGCAAGAAGCAGATCTGATGCAGAGGCAAATGAGCTTTAATATTTTTTTATGTTGCTGAGGGAAGAATGAGAGTCTTCATAGCGTAAGATTGCTCATTAGGATTTGTGGTGGGTGCAAGCAAAATACTTGCAGTCTATTAAAGTAGGCAAAATTACTTGGGAGTTCTCGGTGGTAGAGGGCCCTGTAACATCCATAAGATATTAAGTTCATGAGTAGGGGTCCATGGGGAGAATCAACATAGTGAGTTTAGCTAAGGAAGTGTGAAAGGGGAAGAAAGCCTGGTTTTTTACCTAATAAATCATGAACTAATGAATAGATTGGATTGGATTACAGGCATCAAGAACGGTGATCCACAGTGCAGACATCACATTTCAAATGCTGGAGGACTGGAGGAATGTGGACCTGAATAGTATTACCAAACAAACCCTCTATACTATGGAGGACTCACGGGAGGAACACAGAAAGCTCATCATACAATGTAAGAGCAGAACTCTCAAATAAAGGCAGGTGAACTTTGTTTCCTGTTGGAAACAAAGCTCAGTGAAAGTAACACTGGTTTTGCAGCCATTGGTTTGCTTGGAGCCTTAATATAAATATAGACATTTATCAAAATGTAAGGCAAAACCCTGTCAAGATCTTATGTTTTGAGGTCACTCTTCCGTTAACAAGTTTCTTTCTAGTATCCAGAACAGCCAATGGCACAAAACTTGCACCCAATTTCAGAAGGCTTTTTTTTTCCTATGAACTTGAGCAAACTAAATCAATGAGTTAGCCATTGAATCTGATAAAGTCCAGTGTCTCCAGCTGTAGAATTACATCAGAGTTGTCTTTTGAATGGCTTTGACACTAAAGTAGCTGTGTATTTGAGTCCCTTGTAAACTTTTACTTATAAAAGGCTCCATTTCACACAGTGTTTACATAAAGAAGATAATTTATGGGGTAAGCTTTCACCTTGAACTTTTATGCGTAAGAAGTCCCATATCAAGCAAGCTCATTGGCTATTTTAGGTTCTGCCTAGTATAGTGAAGGACATGAACTGAAAATTGACTTTGGAGGTGTTGGCAAATTGGTTTTAGAGTCAAAGATCTTTTGCAAATGTAAAATTTAACCTGCATTGTCCAGCAAGTGTGCATGTTTATAAGCTTAGGTGTAACCCTAAGCACACTGAGTTTGTCTTTCTGAGGCACCAGAGGTGACCAGCTTTATCTTTAGCATCGTTTATAACCTCACTTCCCTGTAAACCCACCTCGTGTATTGCTATCTCTCTCCTGAGGACCAGCAGTCGTCTTTTATCCAGAACCAGCCTTAACGGGGAGCAACCCGGGCAACTGCTTGTATGAGCCCTGCAAGGGTAGGTTCACTAGTGGGGTAACTCTTTCAGTGAGTGGCTGGGAAGAGGAGAGGTGACATCTTCATGTGCACACTGGACCCTACAATGTTGACTTTGACACTCATCCCACCATGTTAACACTAGAAGCCTTCCCAGTTTAGGGATGGGCCTTGCATTCTCTCTTAGCTCTGTTTTCCAGTGAGAGGTACTTGGTACTCTTTCCTCTCTGTCTTAGCCCTTGATTAATTTCCTTACATGACCCTCTTCCCTTTTGAGGAGATAGAAACTTGACATGGCAGCAGGGGAGGTAGCAAATAGTGAGACTGGAGACCAGAAGCTAGGTGCATGCTTCTGTCATCTGTTAAGTTTTCGATAGCTACCTGACATTCTCCCACTGGCCAATAAAGAAAGAGTTCTCAAAGTTATAATCCTTAGTATCAGCAGCAGTTTTGGGTTTTATTCAGAAAATCCTTACTATTTAGGAAAGTTTTTCATATATATACTAACTATTTAAATACTTAAGTGTAATAAAATCAAATGGAATTTTCCTAAATGCTAATGGATTTGAACATATTTTGCGTATTTTAGGCCCATATAGTCCACTAAACAATTACCCAGAAATGGTAATGTAATATGAATATTCATGAGATGGGATTTCACTGAGATTTGCAGATATGTATAGAGATTATTCTAGAACTTAGACTATTTCCCCCCCCCCATTTTGGATGTTTATTCTACTTGGCAAAAGATCTTTTCAAAGATCATACTCTCTATGACTCATATGACATGGAATTACGGCTTGCTTTCACATTCTTGGTATTAATAGTCAAGAAAGTACAATTTCCAGCTACTGTAACTGGAAAAAAAAATGTTTATAAGCACATAAGAAAGCTTAGAGAAAAATCACTGGGTATAAGAGAAGCTCTTACCCACTCTGCTATGGCAGCTGTCTCTGATATGGTTTCTTCTTTATTCCCTCTTTCTCAGATCCTGTTGAGATATTTTTAACAGTCACTAATGGCTAAACAGTTACATTTCTCAAATAGGTTGTTGTACACAGTTGCATTGCTCCAGCAGCAAATCAGGCAACTGATTTGTTTTTCCACTCTTGCTCCCTTCTTTGCACAGCATATGAATTACTTCATCTGTTGTATCAGGCAGTTTTTGTCCAGCCAAATACTCAGGTAAGGAGACAACATTTAGATTTCTCTGTGATCCTGCTCTGAATAAAGAGAGGTTGTCCATTCAATGAAACAGGATAAGAGCTGCCTAATCATTATTTCCCCTTTTCCTCAACTATGTTTCTGACCATCCCACCTTTGCAAGTCTAAGTTAAACAAAGTTAAAGTCAGGTGTGAAGCAAATGCGTTCCTGCTTGTCTTGCTGATCCCACTTAAAGACCAGGGAGCTTGTTCTTTGCGTTATTCTCAGACAGCCTCTCTGGCTCACTTCTCTAGCTATCATCTCCTAGCTTTGCCTCCTCCACCTTCCTTGCTATCTTTCCTATGGTGGGAAATTCCTTCCTCCTGTTATTTATAGTTAAGCATAAATGGAAATACACATTGAGATCATCCTGTAACACATCAGGTAGAAAGTATCTTTCTTCTTGACTTAGTGGGCCTTTTGTTTTATCTGAATTGAAGAATAGTTTCTTAAGGTGTCAAAGTGCATGATTCTTTGTCTTCCAGTCATTGTTCCTCATAGACTTCAGATTTGCAGTTTTAGCAGCTGCACTTGAATAACTTGATTTGTTTTACTTTCTATATTAAAATATGAATATGTGTACTTGGGAGAGGTTATAAAGTATTCAAGTTGCTTTTGGAAACTCTTCTTGATAAATTCAGTATAGCATTTATCCATTGGTAGCAATTTGTTTTGAAGATGAAGTTGTTTATGGAAAATCTTTGCGTGTGTGCCTAGCATTGCAAGTAGATGATTTGCAGCAGTTAAATCATGTTTTTGCAACAAAACTAAAGCATTATACAGTTGACAGCCCTATCAACAATACTCATCCACTTGGTGCTTAGAAAATTCTTTATGCATTTCTAAATCAATTTCATCCATGACCTTTTATCACCACCAGGGTCAAGGCCTAACTTCCTACTCTTCATGGAGAACACCATAAATGTTTTACTTCCGGGCACACCAAACAGCTGAAGCTCAATTCAAAAGATTAATATTAAACAATAGGTCCGGATTTGCTCACATTAAAATACCTCTTCCAATTACTCCATTACTTTCAGTAGAAACAAAAGACCAAGCAAACTTACTGGGTCAGCACCAGGAAAGATATATTTGTTATAGCTAAGTAATCTATTATAAAATCCACAGCAAACTCGTGATGTTATTGGCAGCTTTTCGTGATTTGTTTCTCTTTTGTTTGAAATGGAATCCAAGTACTGAGGAGGGCTATTTTTTCTTTGTCTGCCAGTGTATCAGGAGTTTGATCACCTTCTGGAGGAGCAGTCCCCCATTGAGTCGTATATCGAGTGGCTGGATTCCATGGTGGACAGATGTGTTGTAAAGGTTGGTAAGCAGGAGTAAGGACCTGAGTTACTGATGGACATTATGAGCTCTATTCAAGTCACAGATTTTTTTAGGAAAAATAGAAAATTTCACCAATTTTCATGCTCAGTATGAGAACTTCTTACATTCAGGATTCTGTTTTACTCTGCTCTTGTCTAGTCTATCCCAAGAGATTATATTCAAGAATGGAACAGGGTTAAGGTTTCCAATCAAATAAATATTTCAGGGATATGGAGAAATGAGTTCAGAGTCATCCTAACTACACAGTGGAAATAAAAAGCATAATCTAGTCTGGCCTTTTAAGATTTTATGAAAAGCCTGTTTAGGCTAGCTAATTCATTTCTATGCATTCAAATGGAAGGCTGAAAGTCTACATTACCATTCAGCCAAGGACACATTTATGTTGCCTTCTGAGCTGATTTGGGATACCAAGTACTTGTTTTTTATTTTATTTTAAGTGTGTGCAGAATCCTACTAACAAATCTTTTAAAAATATTTTCAAAAGTGATCAGGAATTAGCATAATTCTAGATAGAGTATGAAAGTATATGACTGACTATTTTAACTTGT
Organism: Chlamydotis macqueenii; assembly: GCF_036417535.1. Lineage (NCBI taxonomy): Eukaryota > Metazoa > Chordata > Aves > Otidiformes > Otididae > Chlamydotis > Chlamydotis macqueenii. The sequence goes on along the minus strand of NC_141556.1, from coordinate 60,466,320 downwards.
GTCACTAACTATACTTTGTATTAGGATGTTCTATTAGAATTTCAACTCTCTGTTTCAGTTGTCAGAGCTAAGAAGTCTAAAAAAAAAAAAAAAAAAAAGAAGCTGCCGCTCTCTCTGCTGCAAGAGATCCATACAGAAAACAACAGATACTTCCCCAGATTACATGAAATGTGTTGATTGTTTTGGGGAACTTTTATTTTAGTCAGTGGAATGCAATTTGAAATTCAGACTATAACTGTTAGTTTTCATGAAGAACTTGAATTTTACTAGCTGATTGGATGAACTTAATTCTTTAACTCACATATAAATAAATTTTTGATGAGTTGATGCCTAAAGTGTTCTTTCTGGAAAGTATTTTTGCTAGTAAGATGACTGTGAATTCATCAAAATAAAAATATGAAGGAACAAAAAAAATTATATTCAAGAGTAAACTTTAATTGAAATGTTAATATACATTTTCAGTGTAGATCAAGCATTCTTAATTATAAATTGGTTCCTTGACTAGGAAGCAAGAATGAACATGTAAGTAATTAGGCTAAGATGAAGATCAGAGCAATTTTTTAGTAGTCTTTTCATCATTTAAAAAGGAAATGCAGTCTTGGTGTTGAATAATATGTTATGGTTTCATCTTTCTGAAGGTTGTATGTAGTTACAAGGTGGCTTTCTGTGAAAGGTTGTTTTTTAAAAAAAATTTAGCGTATATTTTAATGTGAAGGTAATAGTAAGTAGTTTTTCAATATAACAAAAGAAGATGAGTATGTACCTCATTCAGCAGCATTAGGCGGTAGAAATAAAAGTTTCTCCATGTGAGATATATCTGTTTTCTTGCAGGTAGCTGCCAAGAGACAAGGCTCTTTGAAGAAAGTAGCTCAGCAGTTCCTGCTGATGTGGTCCTGTTTTGGCACTCGAGTGATTCGGGACATGACTTTGCACAGTGCACCCAGCTTTGGTACTTTCATTTTGTTGTAATAATTGCATGCAAAAGTAAAAAAAAAAAAAAAAACCAAACTGTATCCTGGCTTGTAATGCACAGTTTAAGTGAAACCATAACTAGATTTCACATGTCCAGGGCTCTATTAAAAAAAAAGTTGGGGCTACTGACATTTGGAAATAATGCTCAGACAGATGTTTGTCTTCAAGATCTAGCCAAGGGAGCTGAAAACATTACTATTTCCTTCTGTTTGTTGTTAGCCAGTAGCTGGAGTTACCAGTCACAGGTCAACCGGAGGAGTTGATTACAGGAGCATTCACTAACGCACTTCAGTGCAAAGTGAGCCTGGTTACTCAAACCACTCTGACCACATGTTACACTGAGAGAGATGACTTTGCACTGAAGTGGATGAGAAGCTCTCCAATGAACCAGTTTGCCAGCTCTGCCTTCAAAGGACTTAGCATTTTAAACTAGTCTTTGCAAAATAAGCGTGTTTCTATACCCTGGACAGATTCTCTTTAATTCTATTAGAATTCACTCAGGGTGGGAAAATAGACTCTTACTTTTTAAAGGAAAAAGCATGTTGCTTTTCTATGCAGTTTCAAAGGGGGCTTTGCCTTAAATCCTGGGATACAAACAGTTCAGATTAAAATCTGTTAAAAGCAGGAATGGTCGAAAATGGACTACTGTGTCATGAGTGTGAACATTTGTAGTCACCTGGGACCTGATTTGGTGTGAGGGGTGGTTTTCATAAATGCACATTTCTCAGAATATATTAGTAGAAGATTAATAATGAATTTATGAAGGCATTGCATTGAACAACTGCAAGGTTTTCTGCCAGCTAAGCTTTGATATCCTTTATGCTTTCAGAACCATCTAATAGCATAAATTCAGATACTATCAGAGATGGGCACAATATGATCTGTATTTATATTTTAATCTGAAACTAGTTTCATTGGCTTCCCATTGTAAAGAGCTTTCCAAACAGATATTACTGAGTCACCATTAGATATGAGGATAGTGAGCATCCCCAAAATGATCATTATTTCCATCTGCTAGCTTGTGTTTTCAGCATCAGTATCCTCGTCACATCTATTTTCCACCTCCTCTAGGATTCATTTTCTCCTCGAGTCACTGCAACTTTTCTTTTGTTGCAGGCATAAAAGTAGCCAATGCTGCTTAACAGTATGCTTTCCCCCAGCGTTAAAAAATCCCTTTGTGTAAGTGTTGAGTAAATGCTGAATTTTGTTTTCTAGCACTTTGTGTTGCTACACTTCTCTCTGCAGATATAATCCCAGCCTGTGAAACACACTGGTACTCGACAAATGAAAAATCATGCTGCATTAGTGCAGTGTTTACACTGTTACAAGTCTTGAAATGCTGACACTAAAGTGCCCTCAAGGATACATTATTGCTACTGAGTTGCACATAACAATATTATTTTTATTCCTTTTCAGGATATGTTTGTAACCTAATCAAGCATCCTCTGTTTCAAAGCATCAATCACCAAAAGATCTTTAATCAAATGGGGATTCCCCAAATAGTTATTAGACCACCAGCTGTCTGGACGGTCTGTATAGTGATCCTCAGCTGTGATTTCTGACTTATTAACAGAAACATTTATGAATTTGCCTTGAGGCGAGTAAATGAGAGGTTTTAGAACTATTTGTTGATTCTAGTTTGGGACCTACTACAATATATTAGATCTACCAAAATAATTTATTTGTTGTCTCTATTATAAATTTGGCTCTTGATTTCCTCATTTTTGTGAACTTTAACGGCTCGGCTAATTTTGTGGAGTTTGATGGGTTTTTATCTTTTTAGTTCACTGAGTGTATCTGTGTGTACAAATGCATGATTCCACCTCTTATATGGACACACATCTTTGAACATGAATTTGATACGTTTGTATGTAACCACAGTCAGGGAAAGAATGTACTGGTCATAGTTGATGTGTTTTTCATGTGTACATGCTATTATAATTATAACTAGATCAATAACTGCTTTTCAATTTGGTAGCCAAAGCAAGAGTTTTTTAAAAAGAAAAAAAAAAAATCATCGTGCTCAGTGTGAAGCTGAGGTAGTTGAGGTAGTTCAGGGTTTTAATCAAATTCATAAATCTTTATTTTTAAAAAAGTAAAATCAATGAGAATTATTTTGCTTCTGCCACATTTTTGTGCTTAGACCACAGCTGCCTGCCTCAGCAGAGTCTTCAAGCAGTGTTAATCACTGCTAGGATAAGACCTCTAACCAAAAGGCTAGAGTATTTGTCCTGTGGGAGGGTTTTCTCATCTTTTCTGTGTGTTTCACTTTGTACAAACCACATAACTGTTTGCTGAGCTGCAGAGATCTGCTGCAGCCTGCTAGGTGACAAGCGTTGCTTCAGTCCCTATTCTAACCCTCATTTACAGAGTGGTGTTTCCCGTGCCCAGGTGCAACTCCAGTGGAGGCAGGAGAAGATCTGAGCCTTCAGGTTTTCAAAGGGGAGAATGATACCAAAACTCATATGCTCATCCTATCAGATAGAAGCCTGGGCTATCCCTACCTTGTTTCCTCCAAAATGTCCCCAATGTTACTTACCCATACACACAAATTTATAGTCATTTATATTAATGATGCTACTCTTTCACTGCAAGACCATTTGACACATTGTTCATGAATAAGAGTTGAGCAAGTTCCAGGAGAATAACCCCTAAATGTAAACGGCTCAGAGCTAGAAGGCAGAAACTCTTCTGTGCCTAATTTAACACAGTTCCTTCTAGCTTTTCATAATAATATAAGCATTTAAGCATTCTTAAGCAGAGTTCTGTGGAGAGAAACAAAGATTGATTTACTATTAGAAATATTTACATCTATATACCTTTGTTCTTAACTTAGATAAAAAGTTTTGCATTTTTACTGCATTGGAAACTGTTTCAGTGGAGTGAATTTTAATGATTTTTTTTCCACTTCAAGCAATATAGAGACTCAGATGCTCACAGTGTAATTTTTTAAAAAGTAAAATAATGTGTTGAATGATGGGATTTTTCCTATATACAGGACAGTATATTTTAATATTTGAAATATATGATACAGAAATCTGATTGGAGGAAGTTGGAATACCTGGCACTGGACTGTCTAGTACAGAGATTTGATTCTGCAAAGCTTCTAAGCATGGTGACATGGGCAGGTTAAAACAATCCCTGGCAGAAAAAAAACCCCTCTCTTGCTCCCTCTCCCTTTTTCTGTCTGCCTGCCTGCCTACCTCCCTCCTTCCTGTCTATGCATATCAAAGGCACAGTTGGTGGCAGTGTTTGGGTAATGCATCCAGTGTATAACCTAACTAATTAGTAATAGAAGCTCCACGATTTTCTCCAGATTTGGAAACCTCACTGTTGTTTTGCTACTTACACATAATTGCTGAATCTGTTAATAGCTGCTGATACTTACTGTACATTAGCTGGCTAATCATTGCTATGATTTCTGTTAACTCCTGAAAATTAGAGCCAAATACTGTTTAATATTGTAACTACAGTTTCTTGAATGATTTCTTACCTCTTCCTAAAGAAGTGTATGGTTTATCAGCCACAGCTGGATCCTTTTCAGTACTTAAAGATATACTTCAAAGAACAAAACAGTTTCATGTGAAAAACAGGAGATTGCAAACTCAGAATAAATTATTGCACATGGTGCTGAATAAGCTATTCACTGTGTCACTGAAATGTGTGCCCTGATACTGATTTCACTCTATAGCTTACACTTCATTCGACTCATTTAAAAATGTAGAAATTTTGCATTCACTCAGTACCAACAACTTGTTTGTCTAGTGTCTTTCACGCAAATTCTGGGCTCAAAAACTCTATACAAAGTTTAAAAATACACAGTGGGAGAAATAATAGGAGAGGAAGAGAGAAATTCAAAAGAGTGACAAGGGCACTGGAGTGTTTTTAAATGCTGCATTCAGTATTGCCAACCCCAAGTATTCAAAAGAAAGCATTAGACCCCCCCAAAACAAAGACATTTTCAAAAAATATCAAATCTGAGTTCTTGTTTGCTTGCTAGCATTTCAGTGTTTAGGGTTCACACTGGCAAACACTTTTAATAAACTACAAGCAACTTTCCTTATTTATTTTTTTTAATTAAAGCTGAACAAGGATTTTGATGGGAAACACGAAATACTCTGAACTTTTTAGCACCACATGAAGTTTGACAGCATTTAGGCCTGATTTTCTTGGAAATACTTATCAGTAGTAACTGCACTAGGGTGAATAGAAACTTTCCACTGAAAAACTGTAGCCAGAAGAAGAGCGAGCATTTTGTAGAGATTCTTGATAATCTAGGTTTCCACTGGGGAAATTCTAGGACTTTAACAAAGTGATCAGCCAGATCTGCTATCTTTATTGTACTGGTAAATTTAATAGGATTTTATTTAACAAGACTTTTAGCCCAAAAGATCTCTAAAACAAAATCTCTGCAGCAGTTAAGTGAAGATCTGCACTATTTGCCCTTGCAAGGCTGAGGAAACCTGTTACCATTTTGCTTTGCTTAGATAGGTGAATGTTTCAGGTTCACCAACAGCCAAAGATTTCCTCCCCAAAGCAAAGGTGTTGCAACCACGTATGTCCTTTTTCTTGCTACCTTGCCCAAGAACACAAAGGCGCATGTTCACCTCCCAGTGTCTGTGCTCGGCTTGTATCAGTGACAACAGAAGCCATGCAGGCATGGAGTGAGAGAATGAAACACAAAGATCATCCAGGTCACGAAGAAAAAGAATGTGCTCAGAGTTGCTTTGAAAGCTGAATTGCCAGCTACAATCATATAAGGATACAAATCGTCTAAGGGTTTTTCAAACCACTTCTTCTGCCCTTCAACAGTAAGTTGGAGTAGGAGTGTTATGCTTTGTTGTGGTAAAAGCTAGTATCCCAAGATAAACCTAACTTTCCTGTAAAGAAACCAATCATTATGAAATTTGATTGAATTTTAAACTTGTTGCATCTTTTTCCCATGGAAATATTTTTCCTCAAAATGTATTAATGGAATTTTGAAAGGAACACATCTAGATGAGGTGGTTTTGTTGTTTTTTTTTTTCAGCTGGAGGTAGCTGATCTCTATTTGTCTCTCAGCTGGTGACCTTTCTCTGGTTCAAGCCAGCTGCTGGACTGGCTATTGTTTTAACCTGACTGCATTTGCACTTACCAGAGTTATTTAATGACTTATATGAACATGTTTCAAATATTCTATGCAAGTCTAAATAAACACAGGAGCTTTAAAAAAAAAAAGGTATTGTCTGATCAAATCCTGTCTGGAGCTATTACAAGCACTCTGTGTCATGGAGTCTATCGTGTAAACTGACCAAACTCCATCTTGATACTTGTCATTCTTCCCCTGCAGAGGAATGTTATTCCTTTCAGGAGGACACTACACAATGTCTCAGTGCTGATGCTTTGCTTCTCTAATTTTCCCCTGAAATGCATTTATGCTGTCTTCTTACACATCTATTTTTGTGGCTATGTGTGCTGTAGGGCAAACATTTCTTCACCATCCCTAACACATATCCTTCTTTATAAATTATGGGAAACAACTCACTTCCTTTCTGCAAAATGAAGCCAGCTGTGCATTTTTAGTAATTTAAAATCTGTTATCTATTCCCCGCATCCTCCTGGTAGTCTTCTCCATACCAGTTTCAACTTGTACTCATTTTTCTTGAACATGAATGACTAGAGTTACATGCAGTATTCTAAGTGAGGTTTCACCAGTGCCTTGTGCAATAGTATTAATACTTCTGTTTCCACAGAGGAAGTATATAAATCAGAGGATGATGTAAAACTCTAAGGGCAGAACTTACAGTGTGCTATTAAACTTCATTTCCATTACTCTAGTCCATAGCATCATCCAGTTCTTTCTCCTAACAAAATTAGCAAGTACTCAAATCTTACTTGAGGATTTGTGGCAGATAGCTATCCATATAATCCCCTTTTACTATTAATTTTCAAGTGGTTTTTGACTCCATCCCCCACATTTTCTTTTGTCCATGCTCTTCCCTTAAGTCCTTTAACCCTTAAGTTTTTCACATTCCTCTCATGGCAGTGACGTTCCTGTCAAAGGCATCTTCAGAGGTAAGAACAGAACCAGGCTAAGTCCATCAAGTCCCAGCTCTCAGCTAGGCAGCCTCCTTGCACCCTAAACCACCATAATTGGTTGTATAAGCCAGTATAAATCCAGAAGTGAACAGAGTTTGCTAGTCCCCAGTTTTATTTTGACCTCTCTTGTCTTGAGTAAGAGATACTAACAGTGGCAGTAGTATATGGAGGCAGCCCTACTCAATACTGTTTGTGTTGAATACAGCAATCATTGGTTTAATGAGTGTGTTGAGATGGTCAATGGCTTTTTTGTTTGTTCACTTTATTACCAGGGTCTTTTCACCTTATTCACTTGATGTTCGATGACTATGTATTGTACCTGCTAGAATCACTCCATTGTCAGGAGAGAGCTAATGAGTTAATGAGGGCAATGAAAGGAGAAGGAAGCACAGGTGAGTCTTTTTTTTTATTAGTTGTTAGTTGTTTTATTCCACTGGATTCACTATTTTCTATATTAGGACATTTCTTTATCCTCATCTAACCCAGTGAGGCTTACCTAGGAGCAAAGTGTTTTTCAGTTCCATCATGATTTGAAATAAGTCATTTGTGAGAGCAGTATCTCCTCTGAAAGAGGCCTGCCTGGTTCATGATGTAACCCTGGGTGCTTGAACCCGTTCCTAAGCACAGACTTAAAGTTTCAGTAAGATATTTTTGTGCTGAGCCTTTTACCTCCGTTTGTCTAAGCCACTATTGTCTTTCAGTGAACCCCGTCTTGATTGTCTCTCTCACCCTGGTTTAACACTAAATAATTCACTGATATTAATGGATTTTACAAGTCTAAATAAGAGGGAGAGATGGGAGAAGTGAGCAAAGACAAAACCCCAAGCTATCACTTCTGATATGCTTATGTTCTAAGTGCCTGTACAAAAGCAGATTCTGAGTCCTGCTCTACTCACTCCACACTGACTCACCAGAGCAGAAGCAAACAGAGATTGCCTTTAGTCTCTCTGCTCAGAGCAACCGCTTGTAATGAGGGATCCTCAGTAATCTGCCTTCCTTGCATCTCTTATTAATTTTGGCAAGTTAAACCCCTCTGTCACCTTTGTAAAGTTCCACTCTTCATTTTAGCTGTGGCTTAATTTGTCACCCTGTAGATTTATGGGAAAAATATTTCAGTAACATCTTCTACATGTTGAAAGACCTGTTCATTGCCCTGCCATAGCCTCTTGCTTTTTTTGACAAACAAGTTGCTTATCCTTCCATACTTTCCACATAGCTTCAGCAGTTAGAACTATCCAGAGTCAATGAAGAGAGAAGGTCATGACTGTCATGACCAAAAGCCGCTGCAATCTCCTGGAGATTCTTGTTTCTTTCCAATGTCTCTAGAAGGAGTAGGAGTGCCTGACTCAGACTGGACTCCTTATTTTGTATATCTAATAGTATATCAGCAGAATACAAACCTTAAGCTGTCTGTGCATGAGTTTCCTATCTATACAACAGGAAAAATAGCACTTTCTTTTAAAAGGTCTTATGAAGGTGCACTGAAGGCTGTAATGCTAAATGTTATAGAAGTACTTCTTTCAAAGATTTATGATGCCTGCTATGCATTTCTTGAAATCCAGCCTACAGAACTTAAGTGCTTGCATCTTTTTTTTTTTTTTTTTAGTTTTCCAGTGTTCTTTGAGTCTACCTTTAACTATGTTTAATGATTTTTCTCTCATCTTACAGCAGAAATACGGGAAGAAATTATTCTGAGTGAACCAGCTCCTCCAACTCCCTCCCCAGTGCCGTTCTCCCCAGCTAAATCTGCCACCTCAGTGGAAGTGCCCTCTGCCCCCTCGCCTGTCAGCAATCAGTCCCCAGAGTATGGTGGCATAGCAGCTACAACAGGTAGGTAGGCTTATGGCAGCTGAATCTGCTGAAAGATGGCTTTTGCACTTAGTCACCTGAAATTGAGCCTGAGAACATCATGTGCTGGCTTTCAAGAGATGAGAAGCCCTCCCAAACAGAAATCTGTCTAAAGTATCAGTTATGTCTTCTGACTATAGCCAAACATGATGTGCAGTCTAATAGGGAAAAGATCTGATGTTTGGATATTTTATATACTTCAGAGAAATGTGCCAGATATTTTAAGGTTTAGTGAGGTTTTCGAAATCCCAAACCACTAATGGTTCAGGAATTCCTAATGGGTAAAATGGGAATTGGATATCTTTCAACATATTTGAGACCCAAATATGTTTAAAAAGCTGTGCAAGTTTCTCTTGGGAATGTTTTACACATCGTTGATAACTTTCATCTTTCAATATTAGAGACTAGGAATTGCATGTCTGAAGCCTATTTTCAGTTGCATACTCTGTTATGGCAACTCATGAGGTGGTTAGACTCTGGTGGGCCCACAGATTAAAAATGTATGACTTAAGGTATTCAAGTTGTGGGCAGGATTATCAGAAAACAGTAAGCACAAAACTGCCTTCTTGTTTGGTCTATATAAATGGGCCACCATCCTCTGTACTCTAATGTAAAACTCGCTCATTGCCTTTTGGATGTGAGCAGGATGTGAGCAGTTTGTCTGATGATTAAAAGACACTGTTTTTCTTAACTCATGGGAAAAAAAGAGGGAGAAATGTGAATGACTTTCAGAAGGCGTTCCAGGCAATGAAATGCCAGCTTTGCTTCTCCTCAGTGAAATGGGTGTATAATTGGAATGTGGAAACTATCATTTTTGTGATGTACTAGAAAAGTTACAAAACCTTCTTGAAAGAATGTTGGAAAGTGATGATTTACCACACTGGAGAATTTGGCAGCGGCTAAAGGACTAATAAATCTTTCTGACAAATGTTTTTCATGTTTTCAAAGGTGCCGCGGGGAAGCACAATGCATAGCTGTAGTGGAAAGAGATTTAAGAACATTTGTCCCTACATCGAAACTTAAGGTTTTCTCACTGTTGGAGACAATACTGTATTTAGGAGGGAAATAGGATTATATTACTCCCAGAACAGTTAGACAAGAGACATATGATTCCTAGACATGGCAGGTGAGCACACTGCTTTGGATCAGGCAACACTGCTGGTGGTGTATATGTTTGAGTCTTGAAAAATTTATTTTGTAGCTGACTTGCTCTGTAGACATTGTGGCCCAATGGGATTGTTGTGATGTTATAACCAGAAATTAGTATGATGCAGAACTGTACCCAGAAATAAAAGACTGAGAAGTAGGGAACTATATGCTCTCCAGTGGCATTGACTTGTGTTTAGGCTGCAGAGACTATAACTCTATGTGACTATTGTACATATTAACCCAAAGCTTATTCCATATTAATATAGTAGACTGTTTGTCTGCTAGCTGAGTTTCCACCCTCAGCTTACTTGACTTACGTCCTTGCCTTAGGTGCGGATCTGGGCAGGCCTGGGAACTGCATGGATCTTACATATTCCTCCTGAATGCCACCAGTAATGCAAGGGAATGGGCTCACACAAACATTACAAATGCAATTCCTTTTTGTTCTCATGTTGTTTATTATTTATTATAGTCTGTTTTATTCCCTCACTCTATTTTTTTTTGTGTCCTGGTAAGGCCAAGGTCTCCTAGTGTGAAGTTTCAAGCCAGAAACAGGATCATTTGGGAATGATGGTTGAAGGACCTGCTCCCACAGTACAGGCAGTAGAACTTGACCTAGTTGTTTCCATAGCAGAACTTCTTAGGGAAGAAAGCTATTTCTGATTATTTTAGCTCTTTCTTTTTTTCCAGCTTTTAATTTTTAGGTTTGTTTGTTTGTTTGTTTGTTTGTTTTTTTGGTTGAATTGGATTTTATTCTTACAGTCTGGTGCAGTCTCACTTTTGCAAGTGTGAAAATTGTTTTTGCCTAGCACAAGCCAAATTTGTCAATGCAAGCAGTGGCCTCCTTAAGATTAAATATAAGTATGTGGCTATTTCCTGGTCTTAATTTGGGCCATTAGTAATATCTCCATTTCCCATGTTCATAATGTAGATGAACTGACACCTATTTAGTTTGCTAACCTTTGCAAGGTTCATTCACACAAAGTAATACAAAATAACAACCATGTTTCAGCTATAGCAAGTTGCTATACTTTAAAATAAGAGTGCTGAAGATGTATTACATGTAATCAAACTATTCCATATACAAATCTGTGGCAGTAATATATAGAATACTTTGGAACAGGAACCTCTGTTCTGGAGAGAGGCATTTAAAGTACACTTTATTGATTTTCTTATGTATCTTTTATGAGGTAAATGTAAAACTTTGCAAATCTTGAGAACTAGTTCCATTGGTTACCACTAGTTCTCAGTCCCCCAGTTTAAGGCATCATTAACTCCTTCTTGCTTGTGGCATTAGCAATAAAAGTTAACTATTAAACTTGCATTTTAACCTTTTTGCCTTCAGTTGCAACTGCATGACACCGAGCAAAAGAAAGGTAAATCCTTTATATAGCATTCTGTGGTAGAACATCTGGCATAGCTCAGCTAACATTTTATTTAAAGTGTTTTGTTAAGTTACTAGACATTTAAAAGGATAATTAGTCTCCATCCTTTCTAAATCACAAAGGCCAGATTAATGATTGTTCAAACTGCAACAATATTGTAATAAAAATGATAGGTATATGGCTGACCATGCTATTCTCTCCTAAAGCCCCTCTTAAAGGTATGATTACTCATTTGCTAATGCAATGGTTTTTAGACAACCCAAAATGAATTCTGAATTGTAAGTAATTCTTACTATGTTAGTAAACTAATCTATGCAGTTTACTGTTTAGTTTCAGAAATGTATGTGTGAAATAAATCTTCAGGTCAGTAACGGTCATTTAAGGTTACTGTTCTTCCAAGTCTAGGCTTTGTATTAAAGTTCTGGGAGTCTGGCACAGGAGATACTTGTACAAAGCTACCACCTCTCATATCTGTGTGTGTGTGAGTAGGACAAATGTCTGGTTTTTTCCTAAAGCTTCAACTCCTGGACTCATTTGAATATATGAGAACATTAGCTCTTGTTCAACAATCAGAGTTCAGTTCTCATGGCTGCAGTGTAAAAGTCAAAGTTTCAATTTCAAAAGGTAATTCTCCAAATGGAAGTATTTGTGTTTTTTTTTCTAAAGCTGACAGTTAAGATAATCTTTTCATTGCGTAGGGGCAGAATGGGGGTCTGAGTCCAGATTTCTGATTGCTTGAAGCTGACAGTACTGCTTACTATCAGACATAATACACAGTGCTGTGAGTGTCTTGCTTGTACCTGGATGGTCATTTACTCCAGCATAAAGCAAATATAAACTGCAGCATCATGTAGCAACTTTAGTTTCTTTCTGCACTGGTGTACTTGATGGCACCAATGACAACAGGGGTGTTGTTGTACTAATAGCAGCTCCATTTATATTCAGCTCTACTACAGCTCAGATTGCCTCTTGGTTAGTATCCTCAAAATCAAAATTTTTGTTAAAAGAGAAAAGAAAAAGGAGTGATAATAAATAAACTTCCCTACTTTAATCAAACCCTGCCTGTTCAGAACACAAAGCCGAGCAAAATGTTGCTCAATCGCTATTGTTTTTGCTTATTTCAGAAAGCAGTTCAGTTGGGTTCAGTCATATCTAAAAGAGACTTCATCTCCTGGAGTTCAATTCTGCCGCCAACTGAGGAAATTAATCATATAGGGCTGGGACACAGGCGGGTATTAAAAAGCTGACTGCAAAGAACTTTTGGACTTATCTCATTCCTCCTTTTCCACCCACCACAATGTTGGCAGCATCCTGGCTGCCCTGATATATACACACACACAGTCTGCAAATCTGTTGTCACTTTCTACCCTTGCTCTCTCTCTGTGACTAGATCACTGAAAATAATGGCGTCCCTTCCACAAAGGTAAAGAGAAGTAAGGCCACTGTAGGTTCCCAAGAACATCCTGAAAAAAAAATATTTGAACTGCTTTAGGTGACTCTGTAAATCCAGAGTAAAGCCCAACATACATTTGTTTCTAAACCATAACCTCCAAAACCTTGCAGGTTGCCCAGATTGGTGGTGGATGCCCTATCCCTGGAAACATTCAAGGCCAGGTTGGATGGGGCTCTGAGCAACCTGATCTAGTGGAAGTGGGGTTGGACTAGATGACCTTTAAAGGTCCCTTCCAACCCTAACGATTCTATGATTCTAAAAGAAAGTGCATATTTCCTAGAGCAGCTCTGTGAGGTACTATCTTGTAGTACAGGGGACAATTATTGTTTAGGAGAATTAAACAAAGACATTCACAACTCTTCCAGTGCAAGACCTATTCTCTGTATCTGTTTCTCCGTTGTCTGTACAGGCACAAAGCATGTTACACCCTAAACATTTATTTTAAAATTGAATGGAGGTGTCTGCCAGTTAGACTTGAATGCCAGGAGTGGCCAAGTCCTTTCATCCAAGGAGTCTGACTTCCCACAGGGAGCAAATGAAACAACTTGCTGTCCTGGACTGACTCATGTTCCTCAGACTGAGATAAGATCCCTACTATTTTTCAAGAAAATAAAAGGAGGGTGTCATAATGTCTGGAGCCAGTAAAATTAACCATATTTGGTAAAATGCAAAGAATCTTTGGTCCTGTTATTACTGCTTCTTGTTAGAGCTAGGAAGGTCATGAGATTTTTAGCTCAATGGCTAATTTTTCTCTTGGAAAAAATAAAATCATGCCAAAGTAAAACTTCTGTTTTATAATGAATTTTAAAAACGAAAAAGTGAAAAAAAAAAACCAGTACTGTTACCTAAAAATACACATCTGGGTTTTTTCACCATCTTTGTTGTCCTTCTTTTCTTTCTTTTCCCTTTGTTTTTGCCTTTTGAATTTAGGCCTGTTTTGAAACAAAGTTTCAGATTTTCTTTTGGAAAATAATACTAGTAAAATATGTTGACCTTTTGAAATGTTCCACCAAAATACTCCACAGACAAGTTGTTATTTTCAAAACAGTTTTTCTCATGTTTTCAAATGAAGCTATTTGGTGGCTGCATAAATAGTTTTGGCCCCTTCCACGTAAACTGTATTTTCTAGTGAAGGTAGGCTTCCTTAAACATGTTTCCTCAACTGAATGAACCATGACTGCTCATAGCCACAGCAGCACTGATGTGCTAGCTCAAATGTGTATGCCTCCTCTTTGGTCTCAGTGATCTCAATGGTCCTTTTCCATGGGAGGACATGAAAGACTGAAAATTCAAGAGCTGGTGACAGAAAATGCAGGCATGTGAAAACAGACCTAGCACAAATACCCTTGGTCGTAACACGTCCAAGGACGTCTCTGCTGTAGTAGCACCAAATCTCATCCTGCTGGAGTATTTCAAGCTGGACTCACCTCATGAATCTCAGAATGCCTTTGTTCATACTCAGAATTAAGCATTTCCCATTTCAAAAAATTATTTGTCTGATTTTGCCAAATCAGATCACACACACCTGAAGAAAATTATGCACATGTGAGATGGGCTTTTCATTCCCCAAAGCCAAGGAGTGGACGCAGACCTGGTAATACCGTCACTTCCCCCTCTGAATTATGCCCTTTCATACTACAGGAAGTCCTAGAATCCACACTGAAAAAAAGTCCCACCTCCTGCAATTCCTTTTAGTTTGAGAAAAAGAGTCAAGAGTGCCCAGAGACCCCCAAACTAGTGTTCGCATTGGGTTAAATTCAGTGTTCTGGTCCTCATTTGCAGGGTAATCTCAGCCAGTATGGTCATGACCTCCAGCAAGAGCTATGTTATACTGGAACAATGGATCTGTCAGCCTCCTGAGTGAAAGGGGTGTGTGCAAAGGACAAAGGTTTCTCAGCAGCTGGCTCATGAATCTGGAGTTCCTGCCTGGAAGGGATCAGGATGATTAAAAAACTCAGCACCTTCCAAGCAAAATGGAAAGCCCACTTCTTCGCTTTGCTCTTCCCACAAATGCTCTACATGAAAAAATAAATTAAGTCCAGTCCCTGCTGCCTCAAAAAAAAAAAAGAAAGAAACATTACTTGTGGGAAGAAAACAGCTAGGCTGCTTCTGTCTATATATTTGTTATAATTTGAAGATCTACCACTGTGTTGCCACTACAAAGGCTGGTACCTAGTTGGGTGGAACAGATACAAACTGCAAAAATATTCAAGAAATGTATTTGCATAACACTCATTTTTCTAATCCTTCATTGTTCTGATCACACTTCCTGCCTAACTCCAGGCCTGATCAGCCTCAGAGCTAAACAGGCCAGCAGCCCATTCCATGTGAGAGAGACTTCAGGGTTCGGTGCATTGTGCCTGAGAAATATTAGCACAGGTGTTCCTCCATTTCTAAGTCCTATCCCAGTTTTTCTGAGAAATGTTAGCCTCAGATTACAATACCACACTGAAAGTTCACAGTCTGAGCTATTCCAGATATGTCTCTTACCTTTGGATCTTTGCACACTCCAGCTGATCTGTTTGTATTTTTATTTATGCCTCAGACATAACTGGTTTGTTCACTTTGGTTGATGTTATTTCCATTATCAGAGCCCATTAGATTGCTTTCCTGTAACTGTCTCAAAGCATAACACCTCTATGAACGACAGCCCATGTTAACTGTATTCCTTTAATGCTTGTTTGTCTGCAGGAGCTATGCAATCCTATACGTGGTCACTCACCTACACCGTGACAACAGCTGCTGGGTCACCTGCTGAAAATTCCCAACAGCTGCCCTGCATGAGAAGTCCACATGTACCATCATCATCTGTCACGCACCGAATACCTGTCTATCCCCACAGAGAAGAACATGGGTAAGTAATTTCCCAGTGTCTTGGGGTTTTTTGTAGTTTTTGGATGAACCTATGCTTAGGATTTTTTTTTTTTTAATGCAGTGAAATCTGGTTGTTGATATAGTAAGTCTGTATTGCAAAGATGCTGGTATAATTATTCTTTGGCTGTTGTTATTCTTGTGTGATTATATTGTGTCTCAGTGTTACAATCTCATTTAATTCTATTTTAAAACACAGTAGACCTGGAGGATATTTTATAAGAGAGAAAGCTTCAGTAGATTTCTTCTCTGATCCCTGTTTTCCTCTTCCGTGTTCTATCCCAAAGACTAGATGTGTCCAAAGAACTATCCTATCATACCATGCCTCAGGAGAGATGATCCTTCTCCTTTGCTCAGCACTGCTGAGACCACATCTGGAGCACTGGATGCAGTTCTGTGCTTCCTAGTATAAGACAGATACAGGCATACTGGAGCGATTCCAGAAAAGGACCTCTCAGAGGATTACACAGGACTGGAGCATCTGTCATACAAAGAGAGGCTGAGAGAGATGGAATTGTTTAGCCTCAGCAGGAGAAGGTTCAGAGAGGGTCTTATCAATGTGTATAAATACCTGGTGGGGGATGTAAAGAAGATGGAGACAGGTTCTTCTCAGTGGTATTCAGTTACAGGACAAAAGACAATGGGCATATATTGAAATATAAGAAATTCTGTTTAAACATAAATGAACTAGTTGGAACTAGATGATCTTTAAGGTCCCTTCCAACTCAAACCATTCTATGCTTCTATGATTTCAACAGCATTATTTTAAAAACCTTTAAACTTCTGTGCTGAATTAGCATCAAATGTTCGCACGGCTACTCAAAGATGGGGAGGTTGCAGAAAGTGTCCATGCATCTTCTGCAAATAATGATTGCCAACAAACACTGACCCTGCAGCGTCTTGTAGCTAAGGAAACTGCTCCCTCCTTTACCCTCGACTGTCCCTAGGCAAGAAGTTGGGATAAAAAAAGAAAATAGGTAGATCCTCCAACCTCAAATCCCACTCTGTTCTTGAGTTAGCTGTGCTAAAGGTGTACATTGTATGCTTCAGACCCAAATTAATACATCTCTCTCCCTCCCAAAAAAGGAACATCTGACCCCAGTGCAAGGAGAGAGACGAAATCCACAGTGTAGTTCTTTAAGTCAAGTCTTACCATACTTCCTCCTGGATAGCAATTTACAGGGAACATGGCAATAAAATAATAATAAAGGGAAAAACTCTTTCTCCTTAGAAAGTGCACAAATGAGCCTGCAACTTAAGGACACAGAAGACACAGAAACATGCTGAGTCTCTCTATTTGTTGTTGTGCTGAACACGTAATTTCACTAAGTGGTATCTGCTTCGGAGCTGAGCTGGAAAATATATTTTTTTAAAAAGGTTATTTAAAATTTCTAAATATTTTAAAAGTGCAACTGTATGTTTCATAAGAGTTCTAGAATTGCTAGTGGGAATACAATTATCATGGATACTAAATAGTGTTTTTAAATGGATTTTAGATACACAGGAAGTTACAACTACGGTAGCTATAGCAACCAGCATCCCCATCCAATGCAGGGTCAGTATCCATCCTTACCACACGATACTGCTATTTCTGGACCACTTCACTACTCAGCTTACCACAGAAGCTCTTCACAGGTAAGCTGGATTTATTACTTGACAATGCTTGCTATAATGTTTTCAGTAAAGTTGCACTTTTAAATTTATCAGCATATTAGCTGTCTGAATCAATAAGCTCTCACCAATCTAGTCATTGATGGTCCCTAATTTTTTTCTTTTCTAATATTACCTAGATATCTTTTCATTTCAGTGGAGATTTTTTTATCAGAAGTAACTTTAGATTGTGCATTTAATGTACTAACTCTAAAATCCAGCAGTGTGAATCATAGAAAGTGTTTCTGTGTTAAGGAGAGCTAAAACAAAAATTAGTTGCATTAGTTGCATGTTTCTTAGATGCTGGGAACAGGAAGATTCCTAACAAGAAATAAAAGTGTTTTCATATAGCTGAAAGAAGATGCAGAGGCCATAGCAATTCTTCTGGGGCCTCTGCTTTTAAGAATATGTATGTTTAAGAATTTGCTAAAATTGTGAGTTCTGCATACAGTTTGAATCACTTCAGGATGCCACTGCAAAGAGGTTCTGTTTAATCTGTATGCTATAGTCTACTACTACAATGCTGAGAAATGGTGTCAGCACCTATTTCAGGACTGTTTCACTTCACAAAACTGAGCCAGTAGGAACCAGCACAGATTAAGTGTGAAGATGATATTTGACAAGAGTTGAAAAGTAATGCCACTGTAGGAGGGCTTCAGTACATCATGCAACTGGTGCTTCCCCAGTGTAGGAAGCTGCTCTCTGGTAGAAGATTTGCAAAAGGCAGGTACAGGCAGGAGGAGATGGCATTGGGCTATTCCACCCACATGGCACCTCTTGTGCTTTATCTACTGGGAATTTATACAAGTATATTAGGGACTACCATGCTTAACTATCGTCACTGGACCAGAACAGTTTCATACCAGATGCAAAGATGTGAATTTGATAGTGCTTTGGACTAGAACACACAAAACCTGGATCTCATTCTGGTCTTTGGCATCAGTCTGCCAGGTGATCTCAGAGTAGTCATTTCTCTTCTCTATCCTTCATTTTCCCTAGCTGTAAGATAAGAACGATGGTATTGATCTCCTTAAAGCTTTTTGAGATCTGCTGGGAAGATTGGTCTATAGAAACGCAATATGCTCATTTGGACCAGCTCAGCAATGGCTCCCTAGCTTATGGAAAGAACAAGTCTACAACTTCTCACCCATTTGTGTAGCACCTGGTCCATCAGACTACACAAGGTGTCAGGATTTGTTTAAGGGTTGTGGCAGCGGCTGTATCTTCAACAGGGACAGTGAGTGAATGTTTAAGTACAGTGTCCTGTGATAGGTTTGCATTCATTGGTTTTTCAGTACAGGTCTTACCCTGTTACGTCAAGAGTTTTTCCAGAATGCATTAGTTTTTTAATTACAATTGGCTCACCAATTTTCTTTACTCTCTCTTAGCTTTACTACAGAAAACCCACATGAGGGCCGGTTCTGAAATGGTCTGTAAGGCCATTAATCTGTGTGTAAAAGAGAGAATTAGAGTTTTACTGCTTAGAAACGTTATCACCCACACAAGGAGTTTCTTTCTGCCCTCTGACAACTGTCTGTCACACTTACATAGAGAGCACAAGTTAAACAAGAAATAAATAGAGCAAATCAAGATCAACACATTTTTAGTTTAGTCATGTCCTGGTTAACATGTTATGTGGAAATAGTAACATACATTAAAATCATGCAAATACTTTTCATACTGTAGTAGGTTGTCTCTACAAGAGCAGATGTCAGATAATTTCTTCCTCTCTTGACAGCCCTTGAACTCTCCTGAACATGCACGAAGAACAGTTACGCTTTAATGGTCACACTAGAGAGCAAAAATATTTCAACTTACATTTAACATGTTCTTTCTCATGCTGTTTGTAAACCGAGATGGACACAGCTAAAAAAAACACCTATCAATGGACTCATTCTGTATTGAAAGGAGCTACAAACGGAAACCTTACTTTCAGAAATAATCTAAAAGTCTTGAATGTTTTAATATGGAATTTGCTGACATTCTTTTTAAAGCTAAGAGAGCTTCTGTAAAAGGCTTGCCCTGGTAATAAGTCTTAGCTACTTTTAACCAAAAAAGTTCATAAGATGTCCCTAATAAGATGTTAGGGGACTACTATGATCCCGTGATTCTGTGATTCTACTGTTTTGCTAGTGGACTTTCTGAGGGGAACATGGTGCAATGAATTGCAGTGGGACTTATGACATTGCAAAATCAAAATACAGGAAGCCAAATTTGCAAAGAACATATAAACAGCTGCTACTATACTGAAACCAGAGGAGATGCAGTGTGTATGGCTGTGGTAACATAATCCGTTGAGAAGAGGAGGCATTGACCATAACTCTTCAAAAGAACTCTTTGTTATAATCTACATTCAGTCCAAATATAGAACTCTGGCTCAACTTTAGCTAATATTCTATCATGCTCTTTAGGACAGTGTCTAGGGATTAACTCCTAAGAAAAAAGATCTGTATATGGGCTAAGTTCTCCTGAACAAACTTGGATTTAGAGAGAGACCTTGTCTCAGACAGGGGTCTGAACTGAAACAGGCAACCTGTAATCGAGGTGGGTTTTAGGCTGCAATTATAAATTACTGTTTTGGTCTCAAAGAACACCATGTCCAACTTCTTTCTGTGGAAGAGAGCAACATACTCCAGGCTTTATCAGGTCAGTTATTTTGAAGCTACTTTCCATCCCAGAGAATTGTTCCTAAAGAAAAACAGTAGAAGTTTAGGATGGATCATTTCATGGATACGATTTACAGACCATAATAAAAAAAAAAAGCAGAACTGGAGCAAAGGGGATGGAGGGAATAACTTTTGTTTGGTGGAAGTGGGGAACTGAACAGCTGGGAAGGAAAGGGGAAGGAAAGGGAATGAGTGACACTTTAAATTGTATTTGCCAACATGTGGCATGTTGATCCCAACCTGACAATACGATAACTGTGGTTTTGTTATTGGAATCCTTACAGTGTGGCTGTGCTGTGGAAGAAGTCACACAGCCACAGCTATAGATCTTGTACTATGTATAGCTCTTGAAAAGTGCAGGTGGACATCCGAAGCCAAGCCTAACTCACCTGCCCAGTGGTAGTCCATGTTAGAGAGAGGCTTCTAGGTAATTTTAATCCCCTAGTGTTAGAGGAAATGGGACAGCGGTAGCTGCTAAGGCTGATACCACTGGAGTGCCATGTGCCACAGCTGCTTGCTCATTCACACCCCGTCCTGTAACAGACTGGTGAGAATCCTTGAGGTTATTGTTATCTCCCATCTTTGAGACAGTCTTGGAGCGTGCCTTGGCTCATAGACTAATGTGATAAGTGGCTTGTGGCTTTGGGCTAAATAGAAATTTTTATAAGTAGCTCATAGTTTCTTAAAGATCAGTGGTTCACAGACGGACAAGATGGCAAAAAAAATGGAGGAGATGGCTTGTAAAAAACTTTATAGGGGAGTAAATGTTCTGCTGAAGTAATATCTGCAGCTACTAATCCAGCATAAGCCTAAACCTTGCTCCTTACAGCAGTATAGAGTGACTAATTCTTACTGATGGCTAAGAGTCTTTTTCTTGACAAGGACAAACCTTGGTCTTCATCTGATGGTTTGTTTTTTTTTTTCTTTCATCAGCATCTGTGAATAGTTCTCAGAGCAGTTGCTTCCTTGTAAACTCCAGGCCTGATTGCTCATTTCTTGACGTGGCTTACTGGCCAGAAGCCTGGCACACAAATAAAGAAAAATGATCTACGGATTCATTTGTTACTACCTAGTTCTCTAAGGCATAGTGCAGAAGTGCATACAATCCTATGATGTTACTTTTATCATCATACAGAAGGGGACTATGTAACGTGTGTACATAAACACATCTATACTGACACTATGTTTTGTCAGTTCTCTGCCTCTGCAGTTTTACACAACAGATGCCAGGGTAGAAAATAGACAACTCTGTCTAAGAGCCTCTGAGCGTTCTTATCAACCTATGTTGAGTTTCACAGTGAGGTACCCTCTTCAAAGGTAACCCCTTCGCAGTGTCACCACCTAATCCACCTCCACAATGTACGCTTGACTGGCTTTTGATCACAGTTATAATTTGTTTGGTTTCTCTTGTGATGGATGCTCTATACACAGGAGTTATCTAAGGACTGCATGTGCCCTCCAGAGCAGTGTGGTCTGGGGAGCATGCGAACGTCCTGTTCTCTCCACTGGGCTGAGCAGGGAACCTGCTGGAGCTGCAGCTCCCCTCCAGCCTTTCTGTGCAAACATGATCTCAGAGTAGGTAGGAGGGACTTAGTTAAGAAGCTCCCTGTAACCACTCTGTCATCAAACAGCTGGTAATGACAGAAAAAAAAAAAATACTGTCCCAATCCCACCCATGCAACAAGAGTCATTGTTCCTAACTGTGTGGCTTCATAATAGACTTGAGATTGTTAGAATGTAATTGAAGTAATTATGTATTGAATGCAACAGGAAACAGATGTCTTAACTTCTTTTTAAGTAATTAAAAGTAGCATTTTCGTAAGGCTGCAAATGCCACTCCCAAAAGTATCAAAGTCACTTAGATTGACTTGAAAGCTTCACTCAACCTATTTGACAGACTAATAGTCAATAAGCTTCAATTTGTGGACAAAAGGATCAAATTAAGAGTTATAAAGATGCAATTAATTAATAGTTTTGATTATGTCAATTTTTTTTTGAGATTTTAAGCATATTTTTAGGAAGTTAATTTATAGCCGGTTCTTCACAATTGCTATAATTTCTAGTATGAGTTATTTAAAAGTCCTAAAGTAGTGGCTAACATACAACATTAACTTACAGCGTTCTGCAGAAGCGTGAGCTGATGCAATGTAAAGTCAGAGCCACATTCATAAGGAAAATATTTTGCTGTTTGGACAGAGACACCACTATGTATAATCAGTCAGTGAGTTGAGGATAAGAATAAAGAGATTATTCTCCATCCTCACACTGCAGGAACTTTATCTTCACTTCATGGGAGGACATATTTAACGTTGTATTTACTAAAAGAAATTGAATTAATTTTACATTTTTGGACACGGCCTTAATAATAATCTGCTCAAAGTCACCCAGACTTAAAGGGCTTCTTGTCTAGGTCTAATGGCAGCAGTAGCAGCAAGTGTGAGTTAACCCAGAAAATGGCAATTTCCTGTGAAGAGCCCTCCAACAAACGTCGCTTTTATATCTGGCAAAGATCACTAGGCCCCAGTGTTTTGAGTTCAGCATGCTTAAGCACTCTTCATTAAACCGGATGTAGAGTGTGAAAGGTGATTCAGGCAGCATGGGCAGGCATCCGCCCAGATGGCTATGCTTTGGACACTCCAACAAGGCTGAATAGATGCTTCATTGGGTGAGTTAATAGTCAGGCAGGGGCCAATGAGTACTTTAAAAATATTGTCTTTCAATAGTCTCTTCACTGTAGGGAAGAAGAAGTCACTGACTCATTTGTGATTAGCTGACCTACCATTACAAAACTTTCCATCTTGCATTCAGTCATAACAGAATTTATTGTAAAATACTAGATATTTAGGGTCCATGTTATTTTCAAGCAATTGCTCCTTTTACATTCATGACACAGTCATAAACACAGCTGCATCGAGTGCGCTTGATGAAAAGGAAAAGCAGCACACTGCATCCTGTCCCCTCATGCACAGCCATTAGCCCTGCCTTCTTACTCAGTCTTAGCATGGCCTCTTGACTGCAGATAGGAAGAGGATTATCTTTTCTTTTCAGTGCATCCTGAAGTTAATTCTGGGAGCCAAGGTTTCATTCCCTCAACGGCACAGGTTCAGGTCCAAACTACCTAAAAGACATTATGTGGCTTCCCCACGTAATGCCATGTACAACCAGGAGACCCACCACAATATTTGCAGAGTTCATTTTGTTCCTCTTGCTCATAGATGAAAGTTTAGCAGTCTACAGATTAACAAGTAGCAAATTATCCTGGCTGAAGCCAGGGCTTTCTCTTGGCATTTTTAAAGGGTATGAAAGCAAGTCCTTCCCCTGTTGTAAGTCACAACCTCAGTTTCACAACCCCAAAGGAAAACTGCACTGAGTTTGATCTGCCACAGAGCAGTTCAAATATCGTACTGGAAGAAGACAAGAGATAGTCATTGGTGTATTATGGCAAGAGTCTAGATTAATCTTGTTGTAAGTGTATTCTTTAATACAAGAATTATTTAATACAAGTGATTGCAGGTGTAGATCAATGGGTAATAAAGGCAAAGACCATGATAATTGGTATTAAGTAAAACATTACTGAAGACAAATAAGAATGTTTCTAGCTTGGCCCGCATCTTGCAGCTCCACAGATGACCTACAGAAAACAGAAACTTAAAAATGTATTATTTGTGTGGCGTGGTTTTTTCCCAATGATCCGTCCTGGTCCTGACTCCTACCATCAAAAAGCATTTTATACACAGTCATTAGTGGGACATTTGAGATCAGCCAGGAAAAACCATTTACAGATTTGACAACTATCTAAAAGCAACTACTGTTTAATTTGAGACAAGCTAACTAATAGATTACATCATGTAGCAGGAGGAAGAAAAGAGCCATTATCTGAGGACTGCTCACCTTCTGTCTTAAACACTTATCTTGAGGTTTGATAAATTCTTCTGATGGCTGTAGACAAAGCACAAATTACTCACCTTTATTAGATGTCTGACTTTTTGACAGCTAAAGTCAGGTGAGATTAATTCAACTCTGAAGCCATAGTGAATAACATGACAAGTTGTTTCCTCTGTATTCATTATGGTAGGAGTTTTTTTTCACCAAGATGGTCAGGTGAAGGCAGTCGGCAGGCACTAGCATGAAAATTACTTCAGTGTATTGCTGATGCAGACCAGGAAAGCTGCATCCTAAATCTTCTAGCTAGTCTCCCATACATTAAAAATATGAAAATTGTTCAAGTTTTTCTGAAACCTCTTCTGTTTACTTAGAATACTTGCAGGTTGTTTGTCTTTTGATAGAGTGCCCTGTCCTTAATTAATGAGTTAAAGGAGAGAACCATGATCCTAAATTCAAATCAACTCTCATAAAACTTCAAAGATTGAGTTTCATTGTTGCTGGGCATAGGCAACTCTTATCTTCAGCAAGAGCTTCTGGAAAGACAGCGAGTCTGATAACTTGATTCTTCTGCAAAGGAATATAAGATTTTCTGCAGTCAGTGCCTAAGCTCTGCTAAATTTTCCTACTGAAAAGCCTTTTGCTGGGGTGAAGATGGAAATTTAGATGATCTTGTACAGACTTGTTGCCAGCGTTGCCGATACAGCTCATTCTGATAGCTGTTTTAGCAGTACCAGTTGAAGTGTTGATGCTTTAGTATGGTGCTGCCATTTACCTGCCTGTTTCAGCAGCTGATTGCACAGGTAAATCCACAGTCCCTGTGGCATTGAAAAGTATATGCTAAATAATGCATTGTACAGCTTTAACTTCCTCTCTCTTATCTGTTAACTGGCTTGTCTCTCCAGGACATGGTGGAATACGCTAAATCACTAACCACAGTATTTTGGTTAAAAATAGTCTTCTCTTTCTCCTTTCCAATTAGGAGTGGTCATGGTGTGGCTTTTGAGCTACTTGTGAACTGTTTGAATACGTTTGCCAAGGCAGGGCTGCCTTCCTGGCTGTGGTCTGGAGGAAGTCAGCAGAAACTCCTCATGGAGCCATTTCTGTAATTGCCTTGGGGACCTGCTTATGCAACTGATTAACCACAGCCCCATCCGGCAGTGGAGCACTGTAATGAGACCCTTTGGGAATCACTGCCATCTCCCTTCTCGGAACAACTACAGCAGCTCTTCTCTCTATGACCCTCCAAACTGTGGGGAAAGGGTTTTACAGTCCTCAGCCATATAAAGTTTTGGCACGTAGCTTGCAAGGTTTGTAAGCATCAGAAGAGGTGAGAGTCTTTGGTGACAGCCTTCTAGTTAAGGAAATACCACAGTGTCAAACAACCTGAGATAATGAAATTTTAAATTATGACACTTTTTGTAGAAAAGGCATAAAGGTGTAAAATGTAGAAGCTCTGAAGATACATGGCTGGTCAAGGAAAGAGGGATCCTAACCATCTCTGTGATGCAGATGGATAATAGGAGCTATTTCTTAGGCACAGCACACACATCTGCTCCTGTAAGACAGGCAATAACTACATAGATGTTAGGCAAGCACTCATAAGCACAGTTCAGTTTCTGTTTCTGGGCAGCCCGTGGCTATAGAGGGCAAAAGCTGTTCTCCATTTTCCTGCCTATCCTACCCTCAGCACATCTTCTCCTTAGTGGGAGGCACTTGTCGTACTTCTTCGATTTCTAGTTTCCAACTGTCACTGCTAACAGCTGGGGAATGGAGAGATTCTTCTTCTGCCTGCCTCTTATCGTAAGTTCTCTCATTAGCTGCTCACTCTGAGGTCAGACCATACTATTTCTCTGCAGAAACTGGCAGGCTGGCTTGTGAACTTTCAAAAGGGAAGGCACCTTTCCAGTAATAAAGATCCTTTTGCTCTCCTCCTTCAAAACTAGGTTGAGTGAGCAGGAGTCAGGACATTTTATACTGATTTTTACTGAATAGCAACTTTCCAAGTAAAAGCTGTGAGAAAAACCTTAGATTAATTAATTTAATTTTTCTGCTCCCAGAAATATCTGCCAGTACCTAGCTCTTTGATAAATTAACTCAATATTTAAATACAGTGACTGCTTTGCAAGACTTTCCCTGACACTTTGGTTTGACTGCAGGCATGAGTTATCTGATATTTCACCTTCAGTATGCTACCTAGTTGTTAGAGGGCTGCTAATTCATATGATTTTGGTTTTGTTAAATACAGAATTGTGATACCACCAGCCCTTATTTTAAAATTAAGTATGTGGTAGATAATTCTTTAATTTTTGTTTTGGTTTTTTTTTTTATTGTAGTACCCTTTCAACAGCCCAACATCAAGAATGGAGCCGTGTTTGATGAGCAGTACTCCAAGGCTGCACCCCACACCAGTGACTCCTCGCTGGCCAGAGGTCCCGGCCGCAAACTCCTGCTACACGAGCCCATCCATGCACTCCACAAGATATGGAAATTCTAGTGACATGTACACCCCCTTGACTACACGCAGAAATTCTGAATATGAGCACATGCAACACTTTCCCGGCTTTGCCTACATCAATGGGGAAGCCACCACAGGTTGGGCTAAATGAAAATGACTGGTTTAAGCTAAGCCCATATACTTAAGAGAGTTCTAAAAACTTCATATTATGTGGGACTTTTCATGGACGTTCTTCAAGGGAGGTGAAGATGGAAAAGATCCTGGGCAGATAAACATAGTTCATAACGTGGGCAAACTGCAGACCAGTATGACTGAATGTTCCTGTAGCTGAAAAATATTTTTGTGCTATTCCAGACCACTTCTTGGGCCAATCTGTGCCTTTTAAAATTCTGGCATGTGGGCCAACCCTGCGTGATGTCAGTTTGAGTGAGCCATTTTTGCCCCCCTCTCTTACTGACAAATGTTAATGAGTCTTACAAAAAAAAAACTGGAACGGGACCTATTTATAATTTGAATTAAAGACAGGAAATTCACCCTCAGTAAAACTCTGTCATCTGTTCTTCTTTTAAGCTCTTAATGAATTCCTTAAAAACCATTCTGCCAAGTCATCTCTTGTTCATATCAATTCCTCTATCTGGCTCCTTAAAAGACATGTGTTGTTGTAGGTTTCAGTTTACACCTAACTTCGTATATTGATGCACCTTTCTGTTGATCCAGTAAGTTTGATCTTTACAAAAGAGAAGAAAAGACATGTAGCATTGAATTATACACTGCCTTAAGTTGACTATTGTTCTTATTATATATGTATTTGTGTTAAGTTTGCACAATCTGGAAAAATCTAATTTCTCTGGTCAGTAATGACAAGATGAAGAAGGGACTTGGGGACTGGGAAGATTTTGGGTTCAGAGCCACATATGTTAAATATGATGATGTGAAGCAATTATGTAAAGAAAATGACAATGCAAACATGATTATTCATTTAATTACCTATTGACAGGTATGAAACTGTTCTCTCAATTCCTTCACGTGGTGATAATTCTATATACTTCTACAAAAGCAAAATTCAAAGCTGTGCCTTTGAACTTATTCTGTACTGTGTATGTGTGGAAAAATGTATTGTATTTTGGGGAGAATTTTTCTTAGACATTTTCTGTCAGATTTGTAGCTATTTGTGAGTTTTTGTTAGATTTTATTAACATAGCTTTTTCTTCTGTATTATAAAATGCACCAAGCAATTATGGTGAACCTATTACCCTATGGGTAAGAAATAAATAAATGGAAATACAACATCAGGCATTTTAGTAATTGTTTTGTAAATAAAATCTTTGATAGCACCCAGTGTGATGATAACCATGTTTATGCCTAAAATGGACAAAAGTATTATTTGTACAGCTGTGCAAGATATATGAGGGATTTTCACACTTAAATAAAGTTCATGAAATTAAATAGATACCATTTAAATTTACTTACATACAGAAGCAAACCTTCAAAAAACCCTAAAAGTGACAATGTCTGTTTTTATGCAGCAAAAGATGAGAACCTATATAACTCACAGCAAATGAGTAGTCCTACACCTGCGCTTTCAGCTGAAAGCGCTCGAGGCTCAAGGCTATGAATGGACTGATGGCTTTACGTAGTTTGGTTTAAGTCCTGCTGCTGTTGCTCACTCTGGCCTCTGTACTGACTGAGGCAGCTGAAATGTGCTAGCTTCTTTACAGTGCCTTGTAACGAACGTGTTGCCACTGGAATACTGGAAAAGGAAAAGCAATTTTTCCTTAGGTGGTAAGTGGCAAAATTCTCAGACCTTGTATGTTTAACTAGTGGGTAAACTGGTGAGAGTTTGGGGTCTGAAGTAACTACAGGAACGAGCTGGAAATCTGCAAGGATTGAGGGAGGAAGGATATTCCAGGACAGGTGTGGCAGGTGTCCAGGCCCTTGAGCATTCAGCTAAGGTCCTGGTGGGATTTTCAGAATCACAGTGGGAGCTTATCTCTACCTTTAGGTACCTGATGAAAATCTTGTTTCCTGGGCTAGTGCCACAGACCTTCTGAAATTTTACCCTTGTCGGGTGGTGTTCTTACCCAATATACATTTACACTGTTCTTAAGGACAGGGGAGATCAGGCTTAGGCTAACTCAGCTATTTTATTCTTATTCAAGTTACCTTCAGGCAAAATTGTCTACACATGAAGAAGATAAGTCGTGTGAGGAAGTTTTTTTTAGTGGCCATGACCTGCCATGGTTCTTCCAAGGACCAGATGCATTGGTGAGATATTTGTGGGCAGAACTGACCAGTAACTCAAAGCTGGGTCTTTGGAAGAATCAGGATGGAGGTGAACCCCAGCACCACTCAAGGGAAGCCAGAAGCACTTCCTATGTTTTTTACAACAACATGCTAAACCAAATAAAGTCTAATCCCCATTGACTGAAAGAGAGGAGAAAATTAGACTATTTAGTGTACAAATGTGTCATAGCCTTCAAAATGTTTGGGGAGAACTCAGTTACCCTGTCTTGAAGAGCTCAGGGAGACTGTTCAGGAAGGAGGATGGATGTTGGACACAGTGTCAGCCCCTGAAACAAATAAGACTTTCTGAGTGGAGAACTGCAACACCATGTGTGAAGCCCTGGGAGAGGGAATTTTGACCAACAGACCAACAGTAACACCACAAAGCTGCTCAGAAAAAAAGAGCCACAGAACTTCATCAGTCAGATGGGGCTTTGAAAGCCTTTTGCAAAAGAACCACCATATTAATATAAACCATCATAGCTTTTGGGTCACAGGGGTATATACCAGCCTGTGAAGTGCAGCAGTTCATGAGAGGATGATAACGTCTAGGTAGAATAGCCAGTTACGGACAGGAACCTCTTAAATCATCCTAGTACAAATTGCCAAACCTCCTGAGTCACAGCCTGCAGACTGTTAATTAAGCCCTTCCCTTGACCATGGTAACGGAAACTGCTGTTTCTTTCCTAGCCACGTATTTATGTGCATATAAAGTAAACATGTGACTACACAAATCCTTCTGGAGAAGCTTTTATACCACATGCCAAAATATTAAATCTAATTTTCACTTTCTCCTCCTTTCTTTTTCTTTTCTTCTTTTTCTTTTCTTCTTTTCCTTTTCCTTTTTATTTTTTCTTTTTTTTTTCTTTTTTTTTCTCACAACAAATATATTTTATTAAAAGTGTGATCTTTTTCATGGGCTAAAACATATAACAAAAGATAGATATATGTAATATATACAATATAATATATTGTAATATTATCTATTATAGTTTAGCTAATATAGATAATATTTTAAATCGATGTCTACACAAATACAACATATGTATGTAGGCATATAAAAATCCATTACAGTTCTTCAAGATTTTTCATTACCAGGTAGAAAAAAAGACTCAGCGGGAGAAGAGCAGTGAGAACTCTGTTCACTAGCATGAATCCTGATTTGTCAGGCTACCTCTTGCTGCTAAGGTCACTACCCTTTGACAAAAATGGCCTCTGACCTCCCCAGCCCCACAATTCTGTTGTGACTGACCCTGAAACCCATGAAATTCAGGGGCAGACATTGCTTTGGAAGGTTTAGATAAAGCTGACTAACATGGGAAGGGCTCATAGTATGCACCCATCTGAAAAGGTCTGGCAGTTCTTTGGTAGAGGATGCAATTTATTCTGTCCCCCTCTTTCATTGAAATCCTAATCCTTCATACACTACCTAAAGTGGAAACTAAAATGCGCTGATGATGAATAACAATGTGCCTTCAAAGGGCAGTAACGGTTTTCTAGTCTTCATTTTTTAGGGTTTTTTAATTAAAAAAAAAAAAGTAATGGTCAACATACAAGTAAACTAGGTGTTTCGCTGTGCTGTGAAGTAAATCTAAGCAGGCTTGTGCTTTGTGATAGAATCGTAAATGAAACAAACAAAGGATTATTTTTACTGGCTTTCTCTCAAAAGCTGCATTAGTATACACATGGACCTGGCTTAGAAGAAACAGTTATGGACTTTGGGCTGGATTTTGTCACTCCTTACCATCCAACGACTGTTTTGTTCTGGTTTCGTATCTCAGCTCAACTCATTGTGGCCAGAAACCCCACACAGAAAATTCAGATCCTAGTTTGGGTCTGCACCTTAAACACACACAGGCATACACCGACACGTCGTAGCACCTTCAGCGCTCTTTGGAGCCACTGTCCCGCTGCAGACGAAACCTCCCTGCCCCGGTGGTATTTTCCACCACGGAGCTGATCGTTCATGAGATGGAAGGTTTCTCTTTGTGACCACGGAGTATCTCTGAAGCAATGAATATTTCAAGGAAAGGCTGACCACAGCTCCCTGTCAAGTTTTAGTATCGTGGGTTTTTTGTTAACTTCAACATATCATTTCCTGCTATCTGGGCAGTCAATTTTTGATTACAGGGCACCCTGAGTATGGAAATACCAGGTGTCTTCTCAGCTGTAGTTTAAACCTGAAGCCTGGCAGAGCACTGCGGTGGCACAGCTCACCCCTCCCCTCCCGCCACCTCCCGCACACAAACCCGGCAGCGGCCCGGCACCGGCGTCTCTCCTCCGCACCGCCTTGGTTGTTGACACCCACATCAACATCCTCCAAAAAACATATCGACCCTTCTATGAACGGTTATGTGGGCAGTTTGGAGAAGGCAGCCATGCTGTTCCTCGGGGTGGGGAGTTTTGTCTCCAAATGGAAACAGAGAATTTTCGTGTACCAGCACCACCACCACCACTCTGGTGGCCTGGACTTGAGAAAAACGGTTTTGCTTTGCTGCCAGACGTTACGGCAAGGCCTTAAGAGGAGGGCATGCGTCGGGTTGCACGGAGCAACCCGAGGGCACTCCGGCCTTCCGGGACTCGAACCCGCATCGCCTCATCCCGCCCCGCCGCCCCTCCGTCCCGGCGCCGCCAGGGCTGCCCGGCGCGAACTACAGCAACCACCGTGCCTCGCGGCACCAGGGCCCCACGCATGGTCCGGCGAGCCGCTTGGCATGCTGGGAGGCGTAGTCGTCTGGCCGCCCTCTCCTGCTGACGGGACCGGGCGGGAGGGCAGCCAATAGCAGCGCTCGGTTGTGCAAGCGGCCGCCCCCTCCAGCCAGTAGCGCGCGAGCGCTGCCTGCCAGTCCGGGCGGTTTCTAAGGGGAGCGTTGCGTCCTGTCACGTCACGTGACGTCAGGTGGGGCGGGGGGTAGGAGGTCAGGGCGCGGCGGGGCGGTGGCGGCTGCTGCCGGCGGAGCCGGGAGGGTGGCGGGTGGCGGCGGTCGGCGGGCATGGAGCTGGGCGCGGTGCTGGAGGCCGTGGAGGGGCGAGGTGGCGCCCAGGCTGTGGAGCGGGTCCTGGTGCGGTACAACGAGGAGGTAACGGGCCGTTGAGGAGGGCGGGCGAACGTCTTTCCCCGGCGGCGCGAGCCGGCCCCTCTGCACCCCCCCTCTTCCGCGGCGGGTCCCGCTCCCCTGGCCGGGGCTCCCGCCGCTGCCGCCCCGGGCATGGGTGGTGAGTGAGGGCAGCGCCCGGAGGAAAGCAGGCCTGCCCGGGGCGCAGACCCAGCCGTGCCGCCGGTACATCAGGCTCGCTGCCGGGCTTGGTCCCCCCGCGCCCTCCGTCTTGCCTCCACTTTACTGGCCTGACGTGTAGCGGAGCGGGCTGTTGGCCATCAGGCTGTAAAAACTGCCGCTCTGTAGCGTACGTTTGCCTCACAAATCTTGTAACCTGCACACACCTCTGGGAGGAGGCTGGAGAGAAAAACACAAGGTCTCTGGGATAACGACATTGTGTACCTGGTCACCTGTGACTTACAGAATCATAAAGTGGTTTGGGTTGGAAGGGACCTTTAAAGGTCACCTAGTCCAACTCCCCTGCAAGAAGCAGGGACATCTCCAACCAGATCAGGTTGCTTAGAGCCCCATCCAACCTGGCCTTGAACGTTTCCAGGGATGGGGCCTCCACCACCTCTCGGGGCAACCTGTTCCAGTGCTCTACAACTCTCAGTGTAAAAAATTTTTTTCCTAATGTCTAATCTGAATCTACCTCCCTCTATTTTGAAATTATTACCCCTAGTCCTGTCACAGCAGGCCCTACTGAAGAGTTTCTCCCCATTTTTCCTGTAGGCCCCCTTGAGGTACTGGAAGGCTGCTATAATGTCTCCCTAGAGCCTCCTCTTCTCCAGGCTGAACAGCCCCAACTCTCTCAGCCTGTCCTCACAGGAGAGGTGCTCCAGCCCTCTGATCACCTTTGTGGCACTCCTGTGACTTCTTGAGCAGTCCTTTGTCACCAGGTCTAGGTGGCCTGTGGGACAGAGGCCTTTGCGTCGCTTCAGCAGTGACCCTGTCCACGGGCAAAGGAGTAGCCCTGTACTGGGAGGGAGTGTGTGTAAAATGGACTGCCAGACCTGCCTTGATTTTGCTGCGTTTCTGGCCAAGCAAAGGGAAAAGGGGAGTCAGCTAAAAGCAGGGTTAAGACAGGTTGAGCTTTTAATGCTGATGAGTGTTAAAGAGCAGCTAGTGTCCACTGCCATTACGGTGTGATATGTGTATGCTAAGCCAGGGTTTTCCTGATAATGTCGGGAAGTAGAAATTGGAGTGAGGCTAAGTTTTAGGTGGATTTTATTTCCCCCATCCTCTGATAGGGACATTTTGGCACCTAGATTTCAGTAGAGCAGTGTGTAGTCCATTTCTGAAGATCACATCTCAACCTATCAGGTGTCTGTCATTTCTGTAGATGCTTCTGTGACTGGCACATAGGTTCACAAAGCTGGCGCTTACTTGGAGTTTGGTTTTGAATGTAATTTAAATGCAGTTGGGTTGAACTAACTATTTGCTGAAATTTTGGAATCTGTTATGGGAACAAACATTCAAGTTTTTAGTTAAAGATTCCTAGCTCTGTCATTAGGGGAGAAGCCAAATGAATGTGGATTGGTGTATGGTTAATTCTTCAGCCTCCAAAGAGGGCTTCAAGTTTGCTGTCTTACGTGCAATGAGTTTTGAGTGTAACAATGGCAACAACTGATATGTTCACTCAAAGTTGAGCTTCTAGAAGCTTGGGCAACAGTCTTTACATAGGCTGCCTTTGTGCCCATGAAACTCAAATGTAGAGATCGGTGACAGCTGCAGGACACTTTGAAGGATTGGTTGGTCTAGAGTTCATTACACCCATCTAACTGTTTTAACTTTGCTGACATCTAAGGTACAGAGGAAGGACTTTGAGGGAATATTTTATCTCCCATCTTTACTCTTGAAAATGACCCTTTTTTAAATGTGTTCAGCCAAAAAGCGCAAACAAATATAATTTCTTAATTTTGATGTACAGTTTTTATGCCTTCTCAGCAGCTTCTTCAGATGAATTATTAGGCTTAAGCTGAATGGTGAAGGACAGAGTGTGAGCTGGTCTGGTTTCTATTTTGTCATTTCAAGTCTGAATGAAGTCTTGGAGTTACATGTGTCACTAAATACTTCTTTTGAAGTGGGATGAGAATCTTTTAATACTATCTCAATGTGATGTTTCTCTTACTGTGTTTCTTGTTAAGAGGTTTGCCTTAATGTTTCCTACATCTGTCTTTCTGTGCAGTGTGTTACTGACTTGGATACATTGCCTGTGAGCCAGCAAAGACTGGGCACAGTACTCCAGGTTCCAGATCTTTACCCATGCCTCTTCTGGGCTTTAGGTTTCCTTAGTTTTTTTTCTCCAAATAACAAATTAAATATGCTTTATTGAAGAGAAAGGTTGGATTAAGTGTAGTTCTGAAGTGCAGGTGGCTATAGGACAACTGTAATGAGATGAATGAATAGGTCTGTTCTTGCTCCCCTATGCTGTCCCATTTACAGTGATGATTCCAGATCTCTGTTCCTCCAGCACTTAGACTACTTACTGTCACTACATTTCTTTTGTAAATTTCCAAAAATGTTCATGTGCAAATTCAGAGATTGCCTTCTCTTGGTTAATTGCTCATCAGTTAATGTTCACCTGTTTTTGGCTGGCATTTTGCTGAACTTGTGTGATTCAATAGTGTTATCGGGAGCCCTGTAAGAGAAAGGAGAGGAGTAAGTTTCCTACCATCCTCAAAGATCTAACTGATACTGGTAGGGTAGATGTCCAAGGCCTTTCTGTGAAATTGTGACCTTGTGTCATGAAAGGTAAGAAGCCCACTGATGTGCTCTGGAGGGTCACTTTTGTTTTTCAGTCACTTGCATCGTGTACCAAGTTGTGTATCAGAAATAGTAGAAACTGAGATTTTAAATTCTTTAGAAGCTGTTCATCTAGCTTGGAAGTTTTAAAATGTCATTAAAATACCTCTGGTATTACTGCTGTTTTCTTTGACTGGCAGAATAAACTCTCTGTCATACGAGTAATATTTCACTAATTGTGTACTTCAGGATGCTAAGATAGAACTAGACTCAGTACTATTCAAAGTGTTTAACAGGAAATAAGTGCTCGTTGTTAGACCATGTCTATCTTGTGTTTAACTGTACCAGAGAAAACAGATACGTTGGTAATGTGTTTTGGAAATTGCTACAATATGGAAACTAGTAGTTTTTATAGGGAGTCTGATTTGATTTGTACTACTTGTTTTCTGGGCAAGATTATGCTACAGTTGTTCCAGTGTGGAGCACTTTTTAAAGTGCAGTCAAAAGCTTGTAAACAAGAATTGCTTGGGGAAGAGTCTGAATAATAAGGTATCTGTAAAACACAAGACGGTAGCTATAATGTCTTTCACTTTGTAAATTGTGATATGAGAGGCTGTTAACTCGCATCAGAAACACAGCCAAGGTCAAGGCTTGCTCTGCACCAGTAGTGAGGTAATTGTGAAATCATTAGTTGGAGCCGCTTACTAAAGCTCTTCTGTTGTGTAGAATGGGAAAGGATATGAGTTGACATGATTATGGCCTCATTATCTGAAGCTGATTTTAACCAGACTCCTAAAGTTTTATAACAGTTTGGCAGGTGTTATTTGGCAGCTGATGTTCATGTAGCAAATGCAAACTCTTCTCTTTTTTTTACAGAATCGGGCTGTTTTCAGATTTGATCCAGTAGACGAAGACAAAAGAAAAGTAAGTAAAATAGGCTATTAAGCTGCATACCTGCTCTGGTTCAAAGTATGACAAAGGAAAAGCAGTCTCTTAACTTAGCTGCCATTGTGAAAGGGTGCAATTAGTGATTATGAAGTTCTGTTTTCAATTTTGTTTCTTTAGTGCAAGAGATGTGACAACTAGCCATTCCTCTTTTTTTCTGAAAAACAGATCTGCCTAACAAAAAGCTCTGTCTTGAATAAAAGTAGTAACAGAAACGCCTATAAATAATTTTGTTGGGTACAGATTTGGGGTGGGTGAATAGAGTAAAGATATTCTTTTCTTCTGGATCTGAGAGAAACATTTTGCAATGCATTTTCGCAATTTTTTTCTCCTCTCAGCAGGTATCATTTTCTTGTCCATGTTAGTTACTTAGAGAATAATTATTAGAGACTAAGATGAACGGATAAGTACAGAAGAAAGCTATGGAGCTGTAAGGGAGGCAGAGCTACAGAAGCCTGTTAATCCAAAGGTAGCTGTAATCAGCAGAATGTGTACTGTGCATGTCAGGTTCCAAAGATGGGAAAAGTTTGTGTGTTACAGCATGGGGCTGTACAGAAGTGTTAGGGCTTAACGGGTCCCTGGAGATCCATTCACAGCCTCGCATTTAAAGCTTGGGCTACCCTTGGGTGGGTGTGTGTTTGTTTTTTTTCCTAATATGTAATGAAAAGACCCTTCCTTTCTTTTCTTTAATTAGTTTTTGGGCTAATTTGCGTATTTATTCAGAAGATGTTCAGTAGTGAATGAGGTTGCATGTTTCCTCTATTTCTGAAATAAACTCAAAGCTTGAAATCTGAACTGCAACGTTCCTGCAAGGGTAGCTTGTCTCATATTGGACACATAAATTCTTTCAATGATTTTGTGCAAAATCTAACTATTTTCAGGTTTTAAGTCTCTTTCTGGGAGAAATAGATGGGATAAGTCTTTCTGTCCTTTGCATTTACAAACCCATCAGTTGTGTAGGATACTGTTGAGACAGTTGTTTATTACACAGATGACTCAAAAGCCCTCTTAGCTTGACTTCAGTCTTGTGTGCATGTATGCAGTTCAGCATGAAAGTAACAGAGAAAGTTACATAAAACTTACAGTATATATTGCTTTTGTCTCTCATAAATAAAAATAAAATAAAACCAGGAATGTGGCCTAGAAGCCTTCTCCAGTCTTCCTGTAGAGTAGGTGTGTTTCACAGTCCTGAGAGCTCTCTGAAACATCTTTCCCTGCTTTGCTTTTTGTATCTTACAGAATGGTTGTTACAGACTTGATGAGATTTCCCCCTGCCTCGCAGTAATATATGTAGCTTTCTTGCTTGTAATTTAGATATGTGTTAAATGCAGAGTTGTAACAGAATTTTTATGGGAAATATCTTTAACTTATTGTAGGATTATGGAAATTTGAATCAGTGTTTAAAGCCGTAGTTGAGCAGTAGCCGTATGACAAACGCTGAAGTATGTTTGATAGGTTTGTAAGATGAATGTTTTAGAGGTGTACATGCAGTTGAATAATGTTTTATTCAATGTTTTAAGCCTGTTGCTGTAGTTGGTTGTGGGTTCTGTCTTGATAAGAAGTATTCTGAAAATCCTTGATAGAATTATTACTTAATTTATTGACACATTTTCTGGGCAAATTGTTGTTCTTTCTGTGACATTAACTTAAAGCTGGATGAACCTCATCAAGGAATGTTTAGGACAGTAAGCAGACTTAACAATTGTATTCTAAAAAAAAATTTTTTTTTTTTTAAATTGCGTTTTAATAGAGTTCTTTCCTTACTGGAAAAGACATTAATCATATGTGATCAGAGTCACAAATGCAGAGGGACTTCAGTACTTTGTCTGTGGTTTCTGGTGCTATTGGAAACTTGCCACCAGCTTATAAGCTGATGAATGCAATACATACATCTTAGAGGTCTCTTGTTGCATATTTGGTTTGTTCATGCCTAGGAGTAAATTTTCTTTCAGTTATTTACTCCAGCAATCCTCACAGACTTTGTCAGTCATTCACATCTGCAAGCGTGCAAGTAAAAGATCAATGCAAGTCTTTTTCTCTGCCTCACCACACAGCTTCAGCCATGACCTTAGAATTACAGCAAGGTTGTGGCCACAGTGTAATTGTATTGTAATGTAGGCATAACTGAGCTTTATGCTTTTCTAGGTTGGATGCTGTTAGGGGGAGGACAACCTGTATACAACAGTGACACGCTGTAAAATATGAAAGATAGTAAGGACAAAACTACAGCTTGACTGTAGAATCTGGGTAAATCAGATGACTGTAGAATCTGGGTAAATCAGATGACTGTAGAATCTGGGTAAATCGGACAGCAAAAGTTGTTCTGTCATAATATGGCTATCAAATCATGATGCTTTAGACTGTAAGCTAACTAAATCTGCAGTGAGATGATAATACTGAACTCCAGTAGGAAAGTAGGCTGTGTCCTCTAGAAGGCAGGAAGAGAGGTAATGCTATCAAGTTCACCTATCTGGACGTAGCCACTGGACTTTAATACATCACAGAATGATAAAAACCACAAGATCGTAATGTGCGCTGTTACTTGTGCTGGTTGTTTTGTTTAATGATGGATGTGTCTGCATTGGCCTATGTGATGAGTGCTATGGATATGAATCAGTTGGCAACGAGTGTTGTGCTGTAAGATCTACTCAGATACCAGGCAGATCAAGTTGGTGCCATTCCTTCTAAACTTGTCATATGCTAATAAAAATACAAATGTTTGAAAGCTTGTTTGCAGTTTGTGTGTGTAAACAGTATAGAAATTGCCAACCAGAGGTAACTGTGTTCTGGAATAGCAGCTGAAATTAAGGCAATGTGGTTGCTTCAGAGGACCTTAACCAGCTCTTAGAAATCGCAAATATTTGTCTCAACCAGCCAAGAAGTTTTGACAGTGTTTTGCTGGAAAAGGTTGAGTCTTCAGAACTGCCGCAGTTCACAGCAGCGTGATGTGGTTGACACAAACAGTTGGTTCTGTAGGTCCGTGCTGGAATCAACTCCAGTATCTGGTAACTTGCCTGGGCAGTCACCTTGGAAAGAGGTGTCAGGCATGGTGTCTCCCTCTTGATGTGGCACAGCAGGCACTTCAGCTCTAGTCTCAAATGTCCTAATACAAAAAGGAAAGGTGGTTTTGGTTTGTGGTTTGGTTTTTTTTTTTTTGTTTTGGTTTGTTGTTGTTGGTTTTTTTTGTTTTTTTTTTTTTTTTTTAGAACCACTTTCTTGTCATTTAATAGCTTTGTTCTCTATTATTTATACCTTGTCAGGCCCAAATCCTGCTTCTAAAGTGGTAACACATTTGTGCTGTTTGCGGACTTTAAATGGTGAGAAAATCACAGCACTGTTTGTGGCCTGGAGACATCTGTCGGTACTGATTCCCTAGTTAGCCATGGCATTGCGCAACTGGAAGGAGCTACAGCACCGTTTGCCTAGGTGACAGAACAGAGAAAGTAAGTCTGTCCAAAGTAGCAAGCAAGACTGGCTTTTTATATTGGATGAAGATGCTGAGTTTAGGGGAGGAAGGGGAAAAAAAGCAGCAGCCAAATATTCATAAGCCATATTATTGCCTGAAATGGTAGAGTCATCGTGATTGACATATTTCCTCTTCAACTCCTTATAGTTTGTCTGCCTCACTTCTTGTAGTACTGATAACATCTGGTTTGTACTCTACTGTCTCTGGCTTACTGTGTTGGGTCAGTCCTGTAACATAAATCTTTAAAGTCTGAGATCAGTTTTCTCGGTTTATTGTTCAGGTTCAATTTGAACATAATGGATCTGAAATTCAAGACCTCCTTTAAGTGGGAAGAAAGTCACCAAAACAATCTTTTCCCCAACACTACCGAATGTTTTAAAGGTGTTGAAATAGATGATGGTAAATCACATCAAATGTATTGTGGGACTTTCTCTCCTAATTAAATTCATGATGTGGGGAGATTCCTTAAGGCTGTGGACTGTACCATATTTGAACTTTGGAAGGATGAAAGCAGTAAAGTATGTTGATGTGTGTGTGATGCTGTCACACTCTAAATCTCAGAACTGGCTCGTTATTAGATAGTGCTGCTGACACTGCGACACTTCTGGGAGGTCTGGCGGTTTCTACAGCTGCAAAGGCACAGAACTTTTCTCCTCCCAGTAACTTTTAAAGTCTGTTCGTAAGTGTCCTATAAAAATATTAGGCTCAAGCGCTCCTGTGGGCACACTGTGTGGTATCTTAGTATTAATTGTTGTCGTTATTGTTCTGACTTTACTGAAACCCCTTAAGGG
Organism: Chlamydotis macqueenii; assembly: GCF_036417535.1. Lineage (NCBI taxonomy): Eukaryota > Metazoa > Chordata > Aves > Otidiformes > Otididae > Chlamydotis > Chlamydotis macqueenii. The sequence goes on along the minus strand of NC_141556.1, from coordinate 60,426,580 downwards.
AATACCAGTCTGTAAGAGAAGAAAAGTTAGTAAGTATCCTTCATTAATACTAAGCATATGTTCTAATTCCCTCTGGTCCTGCCCACTCCCATCCATAATTTTTCTGGCTTTACATCTCTTAAGGTTTGTGTCAAGCCAGTGAAACTCACCTCTCCTTTTAAAACCCTTCTTTTGCCACTGGGTTACAGAGGTTATAAAGGGTTCCCCCTCACCCTGGTCGGTGACGAGGGCAAGGAGGGCTGTTGAGAGTGCTGCTATGCAGAATTTCACCTTTCTGTAACCAGTTGTGACAACACAGAGTACTCTGCATGCTCCTCACCTTACCTGCAGAGTGCCGACTAGCCTAAGGTCTTACATGTTCAAACCTGCTACTTGGACCTCTGCCGTGTCAGAGCTGGCCAGCTCCTGCCAAACAGGCCAAGCTCCTGCTGTCGACAGGGGCTGAACAATGAAGTTTTGAGATGAAGCGGACCGAATCCTCAAGGAATACAAGTGTACACTTTCCCTCCCCACCCATGTCTGTCCACAAAGACTGGGCAAAAATTGGGCATGGCCTTTTCAAAAGAGGTTATCTAATGGTCTCATTATTCAGCACAGTTGATTATAAATGTTATGTAAATGTTGTCTCAACTTCCAGAGAAAATGAAAGCTTGATCTAATATTTCAAATACTCTTGGACTTACTTTCGTACAGCCTTGGATGCTTAATCTCATAGCAGAATAAAACGCTTACTTTTTGTCTTTTAGTGCTGCTCCTGTTAGCAGAAATGATCAGCCACTGTTCTTATTCAGCAATTCCAAGTTATGCCTCTTTGCTCCTGGAATCTCTTATCTCTTGACTTGCCAGAAATGTAGTTTCTCTTTGGTTGTCTACAATACTGTTTTGTACAGTCTAGTGAAAATATAAGAAACACATAAAATGTCTAATTTTGCCTTATATGAGATGGAGAGAGACTACTTAAGGCTATCTAAGAAAAGCTTCTGAGTAAATTGGACAGCCACAGAAAATTAGAGTTGTAAAAACTAATGTCCAGTTTATTGTGATTACTACTAACATGCATTTCAATTACCTGACATTGAGTAGAGTCTGCTGTGAATCTTCATGGTTACAGCATGGTAGAAGGTAAGTTTGAGGAACAGACAGCAATACAGACGGGGTAAAGAGCAGCAGACCTGTATGACCTGTTGAGGAAATACAGTGCCTTGAACTTTGTGCCTGGCACTACAGTTTATTTTGTTAACCGTTCTCACCACTGAACAGCTGCAGAGCTGGGTTGAATTAAATTAAAAATGTACTTGTCTTGAACCCCTTAGAGAGAATGTAATTAAAATTTAAATTTGAAAATTATGAAAAACATGAGTCAGAAGACAAAGAGAACTAGAGGGACTTAAGCCAGTGCAGGAGAAGGAAAGTATGACCTGGTACCACTTATGATGTTCCCATTCTCCTAAATAAATGGCACATAGTACTTGATTAGGCCAAAGACGTTGCGGTTTCTGGTTCACCCATGCTAGAAGAGTGAGCAAACACTCACTCTTAGGTCTATGACTTTTTTTCCCCAGCTATTAAAGAAGAGTGGGGAGGAGTAATTTGGATTTTATGGACAGCGCTTTGAAAAGCTTGATTTTTATTTAAGTTAAGCTGAACAAGAGCAGTAAGAATTTCCTAAGTCTAACATACTCATATTGCTCCCTGTCTGCTAATAGCACTTGCTGTTCGAAGTGCTGTGAAATATACAAAGAAGTCTTAAGAACGTTGATCTTGAGAAATAAGTGAAAGTGATACAAAACCAGGCACACCTCTTTTGTTCTGCTGTTGTAGAATTTCTGTTCTTGATGGACTTTTCTGTCAAATTTGTCACTAATATGCTCTGTCACTGAGGAAAGTGGAAAATAGAAGCAACATGTATTTCCAAGTCAATTTAACAATAGGTTAGTTTTTTTTTTTTTCCCCTCTTACTTTAATTTAAACTTGAATGCTAAGAAGCATACCTCTCCTGGTACTTACAGCAGCAATGGCATATTTTAAGAATAAAAGTGCAGAGAAGGAGAGATAAGGTATGCACTCTGTTTCTGTAATGCTTAGCAGAACTTCTGTTGTTCACTTTTGAATTGCAGCTTTTCTAGCACTGAATAGTCTGTGTCTAAATTAAATGCTGTATTCAATAAAGCAGTGTTATTTGCTTGGATTTGAATACTTGCAGAATGGAGAGTATATCCTCTTGTTCCTGCTCTGATCCAAAGACCTGTATAAGTAAAGAGAATGATTTGCCAAAGGGGAAGAAGCAAATAGAGGGAAATTGTCTCCTTTTCTCGACAAGACTTATTACTCTGATGTTGAGAAGCTACAGTAAATTCAGCTGACAATGTAGCCAAAGTTTAGCGGTCTGTGAATTGAAAAAAAAAGTGGATATAGGTGATGTGTGCTTCCTAAACATCTTCAAACACAAAGAGGGCAGGTGGAAAAGGCCCTCACATGCAGGGACCCCAACACCAAAGAGCAAGATCATTAACCTATCTTTCACAAGCACCTAGTATCCCCAGCTGAGGTTGAGCCTGGAAAATATAAGCACCTGCTAATAAGTAGTTACAGTGCTCCCCTCTCCTTTCCCCTACTCCCCCTATCTAATTAGCCTGTAAACAAAGATGGCGAAAGAAAATGGCAGTGAACAGATGATACATTTTTGCCCAAAGCCTCAAGAGATCTGTGGCTGAGCAAGGAAAACAATGCGGGTCCCTTGTATCTCAAGATATTGCTTTTTCTATAGGATCATGTTGCTTCTTAGCATCAAGCATTTATGCTATCAGGATAAAGGACCAAAATGGATTAATATTTTCCTCATCAAGACAAGATGATAAATCAATGTTTCTTGGCTTCCTGTTTTAACATGCAGTAAAATTGTAATATGTTTTAACATTACTCACACTACAGCACAGATAAAAGGAATGATATATATTGCTCCTTCCTAACCTTGCTGTTAGCACAAAAGCTGAAAATTTTTGAGTTTAGGAGAAGTGAATGTATTACAATTTTTAAAAGTTTAAAAAGACTAGAAATTGTCTTGATTCTGTGGAAAAGTATATGAAATATAGCTCTTTTGTTGCACGACTGATGAAAGTCAAACTTCCTTCTGAATGTTGAAAGGATAGAACTCAAAAAAAGAAATGCTAAATTAATACAATAGTTTAGGGGATAGCAATAAAACCCTGAAGCTAGGACAATCATAATATTTTATGTGAAAGGGGAGGTACCTTGCTGTCTGAATTCTTTCACTTGCTTTCATTTCCAAGCAAATAAATAACATCTGTGTCCCTTAGCTTATGCCATGCTAGCAGGGAGCTAGAAAAAGCACCACCTAAAGAAAATGAAAAGGATGATAATGCTTTTGTGGTCCCATCCTTTCCTGTTTGTCTTCTCTCTGCACCTCCTTTCTCTCACGCTGTCAAGAAGAAAGCAGAAAATGTGCTGGATAGTGTTTGGATTTAGTTGTCTCCAAGGCAGTTTCGTAATAGGATGGATTTTGTTTCCTTGCTTCAAAACTTCCCGTGGATAATTCGTCAAATATAATCAGATGCTCTATTTTTTCCTAAGTTCCTTTGACACCTGAGATCAGCCAGCAGTGGTTCACTGTCACGGATTTTGGTAGTATTGCAAGTGGCAGTATCGTAACTGCATGCTGGCTTCTTTAAAATCACTCATGATGGCTTACCAGGGTCTAACTCCAGAAGACTTTGACAGGGGTTCTTATGTGTTTTTCACTTATCTTAATCTTATATCTTAAAAAAGTGTATTTTGCTGTAATGGCTAGGAAGCTTAGTAACTTGTTCTTAAGCATGTGATGGTTTAGTTATTAATATAGTATGCATAAGTCTGTGTAATTAATAGTTTTAAAATCTCAAAAAAAAGCTTATCTTCTATTTACTATCTATGTTTAGTACAAGTACTCAGAGTTAAGAATCTTCTGTTGCTGTTGTTCTTTCACTAAGATTTGAAGCCATGAGGTGATGGTTTTTATAATCTTTAATTAAATTGTAAGGGTAGCCTTCAGATATACGGAGGGATGGTTAGGCTTCCACCTCCCATGGCAAGTCAGTGGGAGTTTGGTGCCCTTTGGGATCTCCCCTGCAGCGCTTCTGACATTTTGCAGTGACACTTCCATAACAGCAGGTAGATGCAACTTACAAAAAGGAAAAAAAAAAACAAAACAAAACAATCTGAATTTGGGAGGATTGGTCTCTTTGTAGTTAAATGAGTGTTCAGTTTTTATCTGATTGAGATTAAAGATGAGAGCACCAAATGCAGGATGTGTATAGGCTCTGCTGCTAACAAAAATGAGTGGAACCTACCCTTAATTTCAGTGGTATTGATCAGATCATTTTTTAAGTGATCCTTAATATTTAAAGTCCTAGAATTCTTCAGCACTGCTAATGGAAAATGACATGTATTTTTGTGCTATATTTATTTACTGATAAGACAGTCTGTCTGGCCCAGTATATCTTTGAAGTGTTCATTCAGCATCTTGGTTTGGGGAAGGCTGCTGACTTGGCTTCTTGTGTTGTTAATAAGGTACTGCTACACAGTTCCTGAAGAGTGGGAGAGTCCAGTTGGTGAACCAGCTGTTGAACGTGGGTAAATTAATGCAGACCACCTTATAGCAGCTGATGTCAACAACTGCTAACTCTAATAGAGATGTGCTTAAACAGCAAACAGAATAAACTGTCCTTTTCCTGGAGTTCTCTGAACTGTCCGTTTAGTTCTGTGTTACTCCTCAAAACCAAACAGATTTTGTGACTGCTGCTTCAGCTTGCAAAGCAAAGTTAATTGTATGGAAAACTCTCTTAACAATAGAAACAAAATTCTTCTAAGAAGTTGAGTTGTGACCAGGTAATTTGACTGTGGATCTAAACAGGTCATTTTTTTTTTGTTTCCTAGACATTTTTTAAAAAAAGGCTTCAAAGATGCCACCGTCAGAAACATTTAGTGCAGGTCTAGCATACTATGCTCAAGTCAGGGGGTTGTACAGCTCTGTGGGAGCAGTATTAGAGTAATGTTGAAGAACTCTGAAATCTCTAGAGTATCTTTTTCCAGGTATTTGTCTATGAAATTCCCATGGCAAGTACCTATACACCTGCACAGGTGGTCAGATGTGGGTTTTATACTGTTGCAGTGTCTATAACATTCAGACAAAGATTTCTCATGTTGCCTGTGTGACAGTAAGAAGTGGAGCCCGCTCCTTGTTTTCAGACTCTTACTGGATTAATCTAGTTGAGGCTGCGGAGATGTAGTCAAGATCTTGCTCATCTGGGTGGTGCTTTTGGGTGGGCTTCACCCCAGGACAAGCATACTAGAGATGATATTGTGCATTCCTACTGTCTGCTTTGTTTACAGATTGTCTTTTAACATTGTTGAAGACTTGTGGTTTTTTCTCCCTTGTTCTTCTGGAGTGTCTGTTCTAGATTTTCTTTAGACTTAAGCTTTTTTTTTTTTTTTTTTTTTTGGCTTTGGTTGTAAGTGATCACAGTAACAAAACTTGCTTGGATGTTTCAAGTAGAACTTTTGTTTTAAACTTTGGGTCGGGGCTGCTGTATTCCCTGCCTTTTTGTTGCGATAGTGATGAAAAGTGTAATTCCAGAGACTGCTCCCTCATAATTATTTTTTACTTACTAGTATTCCTACCCTTTTTAAAATCACTTTCTTACTGACATATACTCCCTGAGACCACAATACGAATTTGAAGTCCTAAGTGGACTTCTGCACTAGGGCTATTCAACAGAGGTGCTACTCTAGCTTCTTTGGTAATTTATTCATGTCAATGGTCAAGACACAAAGCATGTAGGGTGAGAAGTGGAGGGGAACTCTGTCCTGTGAGGTACAATGCAGTTCTTACTGCCACTTATCTGGGAACTTCTTTGTAACTGTACTTTTGGCTCTGGTACCCGTGAGTAGTAGTGTTGTCCTCCACTTAAGGCATAAAATCTCTATGGAGTACTCCCCCATTGAGCAATCTCTTCTGTCCTGTCTTTTCTCCCTTTTGATTGATCAACCGATTGTCCATTTCTGTTGTATAAAAGGTGTTCACATGTTACCGTTCTGACCTGCAGATTCTTGGAGCGTTGTGTTTTCTCATGCTGCATTTTTATGATTAATGTTTACCCCTGCAGTCATGTTGGTATAAAGTATCAGTGAAGTATTTTGACATCAAGAACAATCTGTGTTGCCAAAGCAGCAGTTTTGCTGGTTTGGTAAAACTAGGACAGCCTAAGTCTTCCAATAAAACTGTTTCTGTCAGGGGTAACATTACTAAGAATCTTACTGAAGATGGGACAAGTCTGTGGATTAGGTTGAAGTAATAACCCAAATTATAGCTGTTACCAAACATGGAGTACTAATACTTGTATGTTGAGCAGCAGTTATTTTGATTTGGTTTATTTTCTCCCAGCCTCCTAACTGAAATAACAACTTATAATTTTGCAGGTACTATAGGTGTGATTGTTCTGCTTTGACGTATTTTTAAAATCTTTCACTTCTCTCTGGCCTTGTTACTCTGTCTACTTAAGTTTTTAGTCCTGATACTGAGAAAACTTTGTAACTGGCAGTGGTCAATAGCATCTGCTATTTTGGCATGCTTTTGCCAGTGTTGATATATTTGGATTGTATCCACAAGGAAAACTGCTTTTGATGATATTTGGAGGTCTTTTTCAGTAGTTTATATTTTGAAGAGCTGATACAGAGTATCTAGTTTCTCAAGTCAGCTGAAAACTCAGAAGTTAAATGGAAGCTTAGCAAAAGTAGTTTCCTATTGCCACCAATATTTTGATGCTAAAACTGTTCTTTTTTTGTTTGTTTATTTGTGTTTGCATAGAAACTGTGTGAGGGAATTCTAAACATTCTTGAAAAAGATACAGAAACTTCATGTCAACTTGCCTGCCTAGAGGCCCTCCGGATTCTCTCCAGGGACAAGAAAGTTTTAGTGCCTGTAACCACCAAGAGGAACATGCAGATCCTTATGAGGCTAGCAAAGCTGGACGCTGTGGAAGATCCTTTGGAGAGAGAGTCTGAATTTCCTGTTATCGTAGAAGCTTTAAAATGCCTCTGTAACATAATTTTTAATAGTGCTGTCGCACAGAAGCTCAGTTTGGAACTGAATCTTGCAGCTATGCTCTGCAATCTTCTGGAAAAATGCAAGGACCAACAGTTTGTTGATGACATTAAGTGCTTTGATTTGCGTCTCCTCTTCCTCTTGTCACTTCTGCACACAGATATTAGATCACAGTTGCGTCAGGAACTACAAGGCGTGCAAGTTTTGACTCAGGCTTTGGAAAGTTCCCTGAGTGTGAGATGGACAGAAGAATATAAAGCAGCAGCAGATCCTGACAGGTCTCCTTTATCTTTGCAAGAGACAGATTGTGCCATTGAGGCGCTAAAGGCTCTTTTTAATGTAACACTTGACAGCTGGAATGTCCACAGCAAGGTAAGGCTTAGATGAAGTGTTTTTTAAATTGTTTTTTTTTTTCTATCTTGTAAACAGCCAGATCAGCGGGTAGATACACAAGAGGCAATTCTTGTCCAAGCACCATAGCAAGGATTTTAATACTTAACTTCTGCTACTGTAATTTTGATGGAATGCGATTGCATTTTTCAAAAAAGCAGCTAAGGTAGTCTTGAAATTTTGCATTGTATTTTCCTCTATATGTAGAATCAGTCTCAGAAAATTTGTCTGAATTCTGATTGTGTCATGTATCTTGGGGTTTCAAGAGGTGTTGAGTCTTCAATGCTCATTGCTTTGAATACCAACATAACTTTTTTGTTCTTGTTACTACTTAGGGAAATAATCTAGTCCATACATTTTCGGCGTAATGGGAGAATAGCTTGGTTTGTGTAATGCTAGTTAGAACTGTATATTTTCAATAAAATTGCAAAGATTACTATTTCATAAGAGTCCGAGATATCCAGAAGAAAATATATGCTGTTCACTAATAATTAGCTCACTTGGAAAAACTTTTTAATGTAAGTGTATCAATGGCTACACCTCTGGAGACTGCAGACTATAGCAACAGGGTACTAATTAGAGCTGAGAAGTCTCCCTAGTTTTCATCTGTTTTTTTCTGGGCGTGATGATAAGCACATCAACTCTAATGTTTAACAAATAACTCTGAAGAAAGAGTGTTGCTGTTGTTAATATCTGTCTCTCCCATCCTCCCAACCCCAGGCTTGGGCTTAAACATGATCTTTTAAGATGAGATCAAGTACAAGAACCAAATGCACTTTCATTGTTACGGATAAGATTTCTCTTGATTTTTATTTTTTTTTTTATTATAACATCAGATTTTTTTTTTTCTTAGACAAATGTGCTTCCTATGTGTTGCATCGCTAAGTTAATAAACAGAAACAATAAGGATAACTTTTTTTTTGTGGAATTACCTAAGTCTGTGCTACAGTAATAGAATTATATATGGAATCTTTCCTTTTAGTCCACATCAAATTGTCTCTAAAACAGTGTTGTTAACTTTTCACTGGCCGTTGTAAATATGTAGCTTGTAAAGCTAAGCAGAAGATTACAGTATTTAAAATTGACAAATAATTGTTCTCTTTAGGGCATTGGACTAAACAGCAAATAAGACTAATCATAACGTTAAGGAATGTAAAACTCAAGAAAAGTCTGAAGCTTATTCTTTGCTTTAATGTCTCAAGGATACACTGAATAAGAAATCCTGAAATTTAAGATTGAGTGAGTCAGAGAAGCTAATACTTTGAATTTCAAGGAAATATAAAGAAAGTGAGGGACTTTTCTCTTGTTTATACTGCTGGTATAAACCTTTATTAAAAATATCTTTAGCTTTGTCAGAGAAAGTTCTTTGTGTAGGCAAGTGGTTGTTTTGGAGGTAGAAGCCTGAGTGGAGAATAATTACCCAAAGTCAAGCATGTAACACAGCTACATGAACGTTTGCTAGTTCAGTTTGAGAAGCATCGTCTTTGTGATTAAGTCCTGTCTGGAGGAAAACAAGGTCAAGTGTTAAGCTGGAAAATGAAGCTATATTACATGTTTACCTCTGGAGAAGTGAGGTTTTGAAAAAAGGATGTTGCAGTTGGCATACTCTTACAAAATACTGGGAATCTTGAGAGGTGAAAAGCCCAGTTTACTGCAGGAAGGTGGGTGGGAGCTGGTACACAGCTGTGGCATTACCTTATGAGGTTTCATGTGGCTGCTGTCTGTGGAATGAGGGAGGTTTTGTCACACAAAACTTTTCCTCCCTAAAAAGCCCAAGCATGCAGCTGTCAGGAAAATTTCCTTCAGATTGGAGGAATTTCTGGTGTTAGTAACCTTTTTTTTTTTTTTTTTTTTTTTTTTTTTTTTTTTTATGAGAGTTTAAGACATTTTGACCTGGGAGAAGCTTATTTGGTGTTTTGAGATAACGCTTATATAATAACTCTCTACTGAAAGTTCCTAAAAGCAGGAAATGTTTAAATTAAAGAGCTCTAAAGAGCTCTTTAACTAAAGTACTTGTAAACTGTTAACAGTTAACAGTAACTGTTAACATTCTGCTTAGCAAGTATCCCTGTGGAAATATTAATAATCTGTAAGAAGAGTAAACAGCATGTTAATTAAGTGGGCTGAAGATGCAGAATATGAAGAGATTCTAAACAGTAAACAGGATGGAAAATAAAAGGAGAGCAAGGAGGTTAGGCACATGGGTAGAAAACGAAATGGGATCCATCCTAAGGGAGAGACAGCCATTTGAAACACCAGTATTTAATGACTGGAGATGGTTTCAAAGTAGCAAAGCCAGACAAGAGCCGCAGGTGGTACAGTTGGCAGATTTGGATGCTGATGTTACAAAAGATGCATTGGGGTGCTTTGTGCTAGGTCAAACACACCAGAACATATGATGGATGCCAAGAAGAGCTAATGAAAAAGGATGAGGACAATGATACACACAGTGAAATGATTGCCGTTATTGGTGTACTTTTGTGTGGCTGCCGTCTGGTGGGAGACTGGGACGGGGAATTGCTTGGAGAGAGCAAAAGTAGGGCAAATAAGGTTGCTGAGAGTAGAGAAGTTATTAAAGAAATTGAGAAAAGGTATAAAGGGAACAGAAGCAAGTGAATTAGAAAAAGAACCAAACTGCATGGGGAAATGAAACTGTTGGCAGCAAAAAGTCTAAATGAGGAGGAGGCAAGAAGAACATGCGTAATCTAAATGGATGAAGAGGCAGCTGGGTGTAAATACAAGAAAGAAGATAGTAGTGGTATATTAGGAATGGTGGTATGGAATTGTAACAGTGTTTTCTGGTAGTGAAGGCTCATTGAACTGGGAAAAAAAGTCCCCAGTGACTTTTACAAGGCCTAGGTAAAAGGCCAGCATATGACAGTTATGTTACATTAAGCATTCAGTGAACTCTAAGGTGCAGTCTTTTTATTGATAGGGATGGATGTTATCATGTAATAGGTATTTTCCATTTTTAATTTTTATTATTCTAGCGACCTGAAACCCCCACTTGCAATCTTCAAAATGAAAAAATATCTTCATAATTTATATTTATATAGAATGAATCTCATCAATTTCGTTACATGGCTGCCATCCTTCGACACTGCTTATTAACCACGGGCCCTACTGAAGACAAAACAGAAGAGTTGCACAGGTTGGTAGAATTGCAGAACCAATCTATGTTAAAAGGTTATTTATTTAAAATTAGAAAAAGAAAATAAATTATTTTGCCTAAAATCTAAAGTGGAAATCTAAGAACCAATTAAAACTATTAATTTTTAATAAACTATTATTACTCTTTTTGATGAAAGCTGTTTGCCTGAAATATTGTTTAAGCATGTCCACTATTCCAGAGAGAAAGTGGCTGGCAATGTTGTTATTTTTGATCACTAGTAATGAAGCTGACCTTTTTGAAATTTTTTTTTTCTCTTGTTTTTGTATATGTGTATAACTGAGGATGAAAATACATATGGAAGTTCTAGGGATAGTGCAAATTGAAGTGGAATGCAACTTCTGTTGTTTTGCGCAGAAGCTGATGGAAAAACTGCATTTTGAGATTTTTATATGTGACTTTAGCAATTCTGATAGATTGGGATGGAAGTAACAAGTTGATATCTCCAGTAGTTCTAGGCTGCTTTATTAAATGTATAAATATAAGTCCTCTGGTAATAATCGTCCCCCCCCTCCCCCCCCCCCCCCAAAATGAGTGAATCATCTTGCAGTTTAGGTTCATTGTTTGGTTTTGTTGTTTGTTGTTTTTGTTTTTTTTTTTTTCTCAGTCCTGCACGCAACTGTTTATGTATTTGCAGACAATAGTTCAATCAAAATTCAGAGTATTTTTGGTGAGGTGGTGGTTCTCTGCTTAGTGTTACTGTTTTTTTTTTTCCGTGACACTTTATTTTTATCCAAGTATGTCAGTTGTTCACAGGGTCTGACAGTATGGTAGCTTCAAACAATATCCCATGTTACCTTTTGGCAATGAAAGTTAATGTTGCCATTTTCTTCTTCAGAGATGTCCATAGATCTAAGTGTAGGATCTTTTGAAGATCGTCTTCTGAACCAGCAGTCTCCAGGAAGAAGGATATAGCTTTTCACACCCAGCAACCTTGAAAGTGTTAAATGAACTTGATTAAAATCTTAAAAAGCTCTTAGACATCAACAGTCTTAGTAGGTGAACACTAAAATCCTACATCAGAGCGCTTCTCAGTTGGTGCAGACTAGTTTGGAATAATTTAGGATACCGCTGCAGTAGTTGCCATGACTAAAGTTAGTACTGAGTGTATCCTAAAAGGCAGTCAGTGTTTTCTCTTTGCTGCTGCTTATGGTGGGTGTTTTGCACTCTCATCCTCCTTTAAGGAGGATGGTAGGAATAAGTTCCACACTGTTGGGAAAATTGAACAGCTTTGGATAAATTAGATGACCACAAGAAGATAGAGATCAGCTTCTAGTATTTAAGCTTGTACATAGTCAGCAAGACTGCCTAATCTTCTGATGAATTATGATACAGCTGGTGCTCTTCCTGTGAAGACATGTTCTGTTTCCTTGTTCAGGAATCTGACTAGTCTAATCACCCTGTAAAGTATATAACGCTGTAAAATTTAATTATCTTGTGCTATTGCAGAAGGATGCACGTTATGCAGGTCCTTTTGTATTTAGCTTTTGCAGACACTTGCAGATGAGATCCAAAAAGGGCTTTACATCTAGAAGTAGGCAGCTGTGGAGAATATGTAGTATTGGTGTGATTTCTGTCCTTGTGTTTCTCAGTCAGAAGGAATATTTTGTGTAGAGGTGCTGCCCACATGGGTCTTATGGAGACACCAAGTCAAGGCAAGGGCTCTCCATAATTCTGAGAGGGGGAAGCAGTAAAGAAATTAGGATGGTTATCACTTCAGTTGTTCCCCCTTCTCCATCAGACTCTGTATAGCACTACATCAGTCTTTGTTATGCTGGGAAAACAACCTTCTCCTTCTGTTAGCTAAACAAACTAGCTACACTTAGCTCAAGTTGATAGAAGAAAGAATGCAGGTATAGTATTGCTGCCTGTAGTATTTGATCTTGATTTATGTCATACTCGGAGTTTTTTTTTACATGTGCTAGAAGAGCACTGCATGGGTTTTTACTTTTGTGATTTAAATATTTCAGCCCGTTTGCAGAACTTGAATTTTGTCTTTGAATGCTATGGATGCAATAAAAGCTGAATAATATAATAAGCTTTTCCACCTATTCATCAGAAGGCAGCTCTGGAATAGAAAATGTCTAGTCTGAGGTAATGCCCCTGCAAATCCTCAGAGGGATCAGGGGCTTGGATCAGGGGGCCCCACTTCAGTCCCCTGATGTATTTGGTCAAGCAAAACTTTCATTCCTGGTAGGAGCTTCAATACTGAATGAGTAAACTTGGGTTAGCAGGTTAGCTAACATAGCATAGCTAAAAAAATGAGGCTGTGTCATTGTTTGGACTGCTCAGTATGCTGGACTCTGACCGTCCAATCTTTATTGCTAGAGATGAGGTGTGAGTCAGAGAGCAGAGTGCAACTTCTTGCTCTGTTTTCCACCTGGAGCCTATCAGTAAGGCAATTACGAAAATACTGTTAAAAACTGAATAATATTTAAGCAGTGTTGAATGCAGAATAAACTTTATGAAGCATCAGGGAGGCATAAGTGTATTTCTTAGAATTGCTGATCACTTGCACTTCTCTAAGTTTGCAAATGTGCTGAATGTGCGATGCTTAAATGAAGGGTTTGGGCAGCCTGTTAAAGCACGTTGTATGAATGCTTGTGCTCTGAATGTGTAAACCGAGGATTTATTTTATGTGAACATCAGATCTGGATACATGCCCTGAGCTGTGATGTAGTGATTGTCAGTGTGCCTCTATTTCTAATAAATAAGCAGAAGTTACCTATAAAAATATCTTAACTAATTTAGCACCTGGTATTGTTGTCATTATTGTGATTCTGTCATGTCATTACTTAACGTTTGAATATGAACAGCTAAAAGCACCACATATTAGAGTGAGTGCCATTTTTACCCACTAACAAGGTTTTAATCAAGGCATTCAGCAACTCTAAATAGGCCTTTGCTTCTGAATTTGCATATCAGGAGGGGGCTGGGAGCATGAGTGGGTGGATGTCATGTCCCAGTGATTAATGATCTCTAGGAAGCCGAAAAGGGGAGAGTAATATACGCAGTATTTCTACCCCCTGGAGTAGGAATGCAAACGCTATTGTGCAGATCTGTGCATAGTCACTGACTTCCTGGTAGCTGGAGAATTTCATACACTCCTCTACCACAAATAAAACTGTCAGTGGAGTGACAAAGATCAGAAAGCCGGGCTTCATTTATTGAAAAGAATAGCTCAGACACAGTGATCCAGAAAATTAATTTTGTAGGTGTTTGGGAACTTGGTTGTTTAATAAGAAACTGGTAAAAAAGAGAACTTTTGATGAAAGGCCTGAAGCCACCAAATATTTGTTGAATTTTAGTCTGTTTTGTTTCTGACTCTTCCTGAATTATTGGAGAGGAATAACTTCCATGATATAGAAGATGTATCTTAAACAGGAATTAGAAACAAAACAAAGAGAACAAGCTTTCAAAAAAGTAGAAGTTGTCTGAATTTCAATTGCTAAAAGAGCAAAAGGGAGATGGCACAATGTGGAACAGCCACCCAGTCTGATCAGACCAAAACCAGCATGTTTGTTAGAAATCCTATTATGTTTGATTGCTGTGATTTGCTTTCTCTTTTACTAGTTCTTTGTTAGAATTGTATTAATAACACAAAAACTGAGGGCAGCTTTTAAGTAGATATTATTAGAAGTGTTAAGTTGTTTGAAAAGTTTTCTGTATTTGAACACTTTGCCAGTCCTTGAAACATCGGTGCTCGTAGTTTCATTGATAGCTTTGAGGTCTGCATATGAAAGTCTAAATAATTCTGTAGTATTTCTGAATATATCCATTTATAAGTTCAGTTGGGCATCAGCAAGTAAATAATGACAGAATTCTAATTTTTGCAGCATCTGTGTACAGATACGTACACATACTCCTGCCCATGTGAAGGAAGAGTACAAAGCTAGGTCTGTATAATGAGAACAGGATAGATAGCAAACTCAAGGGGTGTATGCTATACAAGAGACCCTTGCAAAGTAAGTTTCATTTTACTCCTTTAAAGAGGAGGGAGGGACCCCGTGGTCTAATTTAAATTACTTAATGGGTGTTTAGGAAGTGCTCTTCTTTGTGCTTTGTAGAATGCAAAGACTGCCAGTTACTGAAAGGTGGTGCTTGGTAAATAAACTTGAATCTTTTTTTAATGTGTTAAAAGCCTTCTGTATTTCCTGTACACTGCAAGCTATGCAAAAGTGAAAATGTATCAGGGGACCTGAGAAATTGCCACCACACCCCACTGTTATAGGAGGAGGAAATGTTTTCTGTGGTGTACTTTGTCACATTAATGATGGTAATATGGATGTGTTGTAAAATGTGTTAAGTTTCAAGGAGGAAAAAAACTCTGACCGCTGCAAATCAATGTGAGAGTTCCCCCTGCTGTCCTGCGAGATCAGCTGCTGTAACACACTGCTGGAAGCTGTGCCTTATCTGTGGGATGGCGTACTGTGGGGGCTGGAAGCAATAATGCACTGCTGCAGTATAGCTTTTGGAGCTTTTGTCTTTCTTTTCCCTTGTTTGTTCCAAGAGCCAGCACACAGGCGATAATGCATACCACCTTCTTTAAAACCCAGAGAGCAGAAAATAAAGCATTGTTTGAGTTGCAAGGCCTCTTTTTGGTTGCAGTTGTACAAACAGTTTATGGTGAGCTGTACTCTGGTTTTAATTCTTTCTTCCAAATGAATAATGGATTTTTTAAATCTGTTTCAGCAATGCAATCAACCTCTTAAGCAATGTTCCCGTTTCTTGCTTGGATGTTCTTATTAGTCCATCATCCCAAGAGGAAACAGATATAAAATACAATGGTATGAATATGGGAGCAATTCAAATTTTACTGGATTTCATGGAGAAGAGAATAGACAAGGTATGGGCTGCAAAGATTCTTCACAAAAGGGGCCTTTTTCATTAAAGCAAAAAGTGCACATACGTAAAGCTTCTTACAAAACTTTCAGCAGTATTTAGCACAAATATGGATGTCTTTGCTTCTAGGTTGTGAAATACCTCAAAACTGAGAAGAAATTCCTGTGAATGTCTGAAGGATACTTGCTTGTGTGTGTGCAAGGATGAATATTGGCTCTTTGTTTATATCTATGTAAAGTTCATGTTTTGGCTGTTGTATATGACTTTAGCGAAGGGTTCATAGGATTTGAAAAAGGAATATTTGCTCTTAAAAATATTTTATTTGTATTTGGTTTTGTTTTAGGGAAGCAGCTATAGAGAAGGTCTGACACCAGTTCTCAGTTTATTAACTGAATGCTGCCGAACTCATAGGAATATCAGGAAGTTTATCAAAGCTCAGGTAAGTAAAATATTCATGAAAATTTGATTATCAAGGTAATGATAAATTTTGAGGTTTGTACATCAGTGCATGACACTGATACTTTAAAAGTATGAACGGTTTCATATTAAATTACCCAGAAAGTTTTCTGCAGTGTTTTTTTTTTTTTTTTTTCCTCTTAGGTCTCTGACAGCTGACAGCTATAGAAATAATTTTCAGTCATGTAAATCAATAGGTATTATGGCCTTAGTTCCATGATACATTTTGTAGAGCTGTTAAATAACAACATTAGGATACTGTAAAGCTGCGTTAATGTGGGTCACCATGGATCATGTGACACAGGGACAGAGAACTCAGTGAGGTCTGTCCCCTTACATCCAGCATATCCAGGAAAATTCAGTGCATTTCATAAAACTTTTCAAAGCTGTGAGGTAGCCAGTGAGGCTACAGGTGTTTTAATGGGTTCTACTTCAGCTTTAGTTTGACCTCAGCAGGCAAGAGTCGTTGGAATTGAAACTGGTGAACCAGTGTGTATCAGCTGTTCTGTCAGAGTAAAACTCTGTCTCTGAACAGAGGCACACTTTGTCACTTGGTATCTGAAAAAAGTTGTTTAATAAAGTACAGATTGTGGGTAGGTGTTTTACAGGAAAAAAAAGATTTCCATGCCATGGTTAAAGATCTAAAGGATCTCTGTGGCTTGGGGGTTGAGTGTGGTGTTTTGTTTGTTTTGCTGCTTTTCCTGAAGTCGAGTGGAGAGAAGTTAAAAGATGAGCAAGGGAAAGACAGCTGAAACTGGCTGAAAGCTGTTGTTTTTTCTAAGCTGCAGTGATATTTGAGTTGCATCATAGATGCCGCTGCAAGATCAAAACTGCACCTGAATTCATAAATGGAGTTTATAATGGAAAAGAGCATATCTTTTCGGCCTCATTCATCTATACAGGAAAGTGGTTTTGAGGAATTAAAGAAACTCGTTCTTGCTGTTTATTGTTTTTGTTTACAGCAGTTCTTTCCTAGGATGCTCTTCTGATCTGTTAAGTAAAAAATAAATAAATAAATAGCAGAGCCAAATGTTCAGAAGTTAGAAAATGAAGTTGTCTGCATGTTTTTATGACATCTCAGCATCTAGATGTCAAGATGTAATTGCATGCTGTCTCCTACCGCAGAACTGCTGCCTCATATAGTGCATAGAATGGATGGAGACTGCTAACTGCATGAACGGATGTTTGATATTTTCAATTACCCTCATTGTTAAGTGTTTGCCTTAGGCTTGCTTTATTGTGCACTATTCAAATTCTGATCTGAAGACAGAATGATTAATTTCCTCATGGACTATCCTATGGTACTCATCACTGTATTAGTGTTAGAGTACTCTAAAAACATAAATTCATTCTTACAACACATTGTGAAATGGCAGTTGTTGTACTGTCCCCATTGGGGAAAGTAAGCAGGGACAAAGTAAAATATTTTTGCTAATTGTTTGAATACTTAGGTTGCAAAAGATGGGGTCTGTTTTTTTCAAATAGTCAGTACTGTAGCATTCATTTGTTTAAGTATCATTTCCCAGTGAGTCTGATTTCAGTAGTAATTGTGCAGTAATTTTGCACAGAACATGGCATTTTACATTAGACACCTAGAAGACAAAGGACTTGCGATTTCTTATGACAATTAATAACAGCTTTGGTTTCGTTCCCTAGTAAAACACTGAAGATCCGTAATTCTTATAGGAGTCTTCAGATCATTAAACGTTTCATGTTATGGCCTGGATTTGTTTGCAGATCGTATCATATCACGTTAATGTGGAAAAATTACTGTATGTTTTGAATCTGAAGGCATATGCACAAGGAGATGGAAGTTCATATTTCAGGCACTTCTTGCCTTTTTTAAGGGTCGAAGTTAACAACATTAATGACATTTAGTGCGCAATTAGAAAATAGTGTGTTTGAAGAAATGTTAAATAGTATTTTCTCCAAAATATTTTTAAATTTAGCTTGAGCTGTTAAGACAATCTTTTCTGGGAGACATACGCATTTCCTCTATTCATGTAGAGCAAATTTTTGAAATTTATGGTAGTAGAACTTGCAATGTTACTTATTTTCCTGATTTTTCATTGTAAATATATTCATTGTATGATAAATTATACATCATGTTAATACTGTAGGTTTCCTTAAGCTGATATTTTTAGTGCTTTGACTGGATACCTGAGTAAAACAGAAGAAACAAAGAACATGAGGTTACTGCTGCCTGTTGGCCAGCTATTTTGGGACATTCATTTGTGCTCTTAAACTCCTAATAGTTGTCTCTTTTTTTTAAAGTCTACGTTTGGGACTGAGTACTCTTCTGCCCAGGTTGGCAGACCAGAAGGCCTGAATATATTAAGAAGCAAGGGTCATTACTAGTGCATGTAAGCATAGTTGGGTTGATTTTATTCCTTTTTTTTTTTAAGGAGCAGAGCTTACAGTATTTTCTTTTCTGTTGACTGTGTTTGTTTATGCAAGGATTGGATAGGTATTGCCATGCGTTCTATGCTGGTTCTCTTTTTTTTGTGCTCCTAGGTATTACCTCCATTAAGAGACGTATCAAATCGTCCAGAAGTTGGCACAACAGTGAGAAACAAGCTTGTGCGCCTTATGACACATGTTGACCTTGGAGTAAAGCAAATTGCAGGAGAATTTCTTTTCGTTCTTTGTAAAGAGAGAGGTAAAAATTACTACTTCTTCTCCCTTTTATAGAAAGTCTTGTTGTAATTAGTATATTTGCGTCTTGCTGTAACTCTCAGTTCTTGTAACACTATGCTGGTTTTTGTCTTGTAGCTGATTATAGCTGAATAGTTTTCTGTATCACTCTTTGCAGTTGACACCTTGTTAAAATATACAGGCTATGGTAACGCAGCAGGATTGCTGGCAGCAAGGGGCCTGTTAGCAGGAGGAAGAGGAGAGCATTGGTACTCAGATGATGAAGATACAGATACAGAAGAATACAAATCTGCAAAACCAAAGTACAGTATTGTTTTCAATTCTGCATATCCTGTTGCAATTTAGATGTTTTGACATAACTTTTTTGTTTCACCTTTTCCAGAGAGGCCATTTTTGGAATTACATGTGCTTATATTAACTACTGTCTCCTGTTGAATTAATGGTCTAACTATTGAGAAACTAGCCTTTAATAGTCACATGGCTCAAAAAAACCAAAACAAAACAAAAAACCACTATGAGAATGATTTAACTTCAGTAGGGGGAACTATGTAAAAATTATATGGTTGTCAAAAAGAAATAAGGAACAAAAATGCAAAATGTTTGGATGGCATAGGAGCACTTTCAAGATGCATATTAGAGATTCGGGGTACACGTGTGTTGGCTATTTAAATGGATACTTTAAAAGATGGAATTGTTAAATGGGAGTAAAGGAGGCTGTCGGAGATGATGCTGTAAAAGAGTATCAAAGCAGGCCAAAAAGTTTTTGAAGAGCACCTTACAAGAGACATTAAGAATAAACAGAACCTTCTTCACAGGTTCATCAAAAGCTGGAAGCCTGCAGTGTGTATATGGTCATTAAGTGGTTGAGATGTAAGTAGGTGGAGAAAGGGGGCAAGTCTATAGCAAAAAAGCTAAAGGAATTCTTTGCATCATGGTAACTATGAGGAAGTTTGAGAGAGTTCTTAGGTGGAAGCCTTTCTTTACAGACTATGAGGCTGAATAACTACTTAAACTACTTAAAATTGAAGTGTGAAAAGAGATTTTTTTTTTTTTTAACAATTGAGCAAATCTTAGGAAAAAAAATATAGTAACCAACTTAGCAAGGGTGGCTTTTGCCCCAGATTTTCCAAGAATCCACATGAAGTTGTCACACTACTGAAGAAAGAGGTGTCAAATGTGGCTTAAGGTTTTAAGTTGGACTTTGTAAAAAAGGAAGAAACCAGTAGGTCTAGTTTCAATCAGTCAGATTGCTTGGTACGAAATTTTTTCTGAAGAATTGAGTAGGTCACATAGATAAATATGGAAGGAGCAAAACAACTTCTCCAGAAGTCATGCATCAGAAATCCAGTGTATTTTTTTTAAGAATTCAGTGATCATATAGAAGCTCTGTTAATTTTTATTAATTATAATTGACTTGGTGTTAGAGGTTTCAGTTTGTCATGTTACATCTGTGATTTAATGGCACTTTAAGAAGGTTCTGGAATTGTTGATACTGGGCATCTGAAGCATGTTATTTTTCTGCTTTACTCTGTTTTCCTTGAATTACTCACACAAACTTTTTAGCAGGGCCTGTTGTGATAGGACAAGGGATAATGGTTTTAAACTAGAAGGAGGTAGATTCAGATTAGACATAAGGAAAAATTTTTTTACAATGAGGGTGGTGGAACACTGGAACAGGTTCCCCAGAGAGGTGGTGGATGCCCCATCCCTGGAAATGTTCAAGGCCAGGTTGGATGGGGCTCTGAGCAACCTCATCTGGTTGGGGATGTCCCTGCTTCTTGCAGGGGGGTTGGACTAGATGGCCTTTGAAGGTCCCTTCCAACCCAAACTATTCTGTGATTCTATGATTAGGTATATGACAGGGGTGGGTTGTGGCTTATTGAAAGGTTCTTGTTAAGGAACACGAATGAAAGACAGGATTAAATGTATGAGAAGTTTCAGAAATTATATGGCTTCTATGCTAAGAAACAAACTTCTTTTTATTTCTGTACTTCAGGAATTTTTTTTCTTGCTCTTTTGTCTCTGCTCTTCTTTCAAAAGCCTAACAACCAGTTATATGTATATAAATAAAACTGTAACATCTATGTAGTTAAAAGCTGACACTTAAACATTCAAGACAACTATCAGTTGCTTTATGCATCTAATTTTCTGTATTGCTCTTAAATGTTTGTAATTAAACTGCTTGAAAAGATAATTTTCCCTGAAAGTGTTCTTTAAAACTACTTCTCTCCTTTTGTTACCATTTCTGTATTGCCTTTTACTTTTAATAGTGAAAATAAAACTGATGTTGTAAATTCTCAAAGTAAAGTAACCTTAATTTGGTTTGAGCAAAATCAACACGGGAGGGGAATAGTAAACTAATTAAACATTTTTTCATGAATAAGAAAATGTAATTGGAACTTGTCTATATTTTTAAAACTGAACCTGTAAGAATCAGTTACAAACATGTATCTGTCATTCTGTTCCCCATCTATGTCATTATTTCTCTTGTCATTATTACAATCATTATTCCCCTGCTTTCAAACTGCTTGTGTATGGGTTATAACATAGCAAGCACTAGTGGACTGTGTATTTTTGAGTAGCTAACAAGAAATTAATACAGTGGACCAACAGTGAATTACAGTTCATGGGAAAAGGCTAAAAAAAAAGGTTTAAATATGAAAGTTGATTATTTATAGTAAAAACTTTCACATGCAGTTCAGACAGTTTTAGTCTTGGTGGTTTCTGTTAGTGTGCCTTTTTCCTCGTATCAAGAAGATAGGCAATTTATGTACATATTTCTGTAGAAATGTAAACTGCATTGTTTTTCCACCTCCAGCATTAACCTTATCACTGGTCACTTAGAAGAACCAATGCCCAATCCAATGGATGAAATGACAGAAGAGCAAAAGGAATATGAAGCTATGAAGCTTGTCAACATGTTTGATAAACTTTCCAGGTATTGTATCACAGCTGCTTTTGAGGGAGGCAGCTTATATCCTGGCTCTTTACTAAGGTCTAGTGCTTAAAAATACTGCTATAGTCAACCTCTTAGGACCACTTTAACTGCAGAGAAAAATGTTTAGCACTTCAAAGAAAAGAGTGATATGTAACAAGGCTTCAGAGGGGACCTCTTTTGGAGAGGACTGGACAGAATCGGGAAGATCTGGTGATGAGGGGACCTGCCTTCTAAATGGATAGGCTGATAAGAATGAAAATAATTTCTCCTTTTAAAGTATGGGATGCAATCTAAGCCCAAGGGAAGTATACTCGTTTTCTGCAAGTCAGTGAACAGCGTCTCATGGTAATGACTTAAGTCTGCTGCTTATATGAAGAACAAATACAATGTGAAAATATTTGTCACCAGAAGCAATAAATTATATAATGGAGCAATTTAAATAGAATTTACAGTTAAGAATTATTGTGGATTTATTAGAATAAGTGTGGACTGGATTACAAATGAGCCTTTATAACTTGTTTCAAATGACTGGGGTAATGCCATAAAAGAAAATGGTATTTAATATGACATAAAAGTTTATGTTATTGATACAGAAAGTTTATTTTTATGTTTATTTTATAACTCTCTACATACAAAAAGGGAACAGCTCTGTGCTGGTAGCTGCAACATTTTTTCTCTTTGACTCAATATGGCAAGAATTTGCAGGTTTTTCTTCCCCCATACTTGTAGCCATACTGGAGTGATTGCTTGTAGTTTGCTTTTTGTGCAAGCAGAGTTTTACATTCTTGAGGAATACTTAATGTAATACTGATCTACCATTGAACTGAGCTTTTGGAATTTAGGTAAATATATAAATGGATCATTCTCCAAACATGGGAAAAGTTAGCAGCTAGAAATGTGCTTGTGTTTTGTGAGAGTCTGTAGATACTCAAATAACAAGATCTATTGAGACAAATTCAGCAAACTAAGTATTTTTACATCTCCTTTAAAGATCAGGAATACAGCAAAAGATATGGGAGAATGTGGATTTGATATATTAGCTGACAAAGACTGAATTATAAACCAGAGTGAAAGCAGGGAAGGATCTCAGAACAGCTAATCTGAGACTGTTGGTGAAGTAATTGGATACTTTTTCACATTATTTACAAGTGTAGTATGTTACAGCCTTTTTAGTAAAGGGAAGAAAATGCAATGCACATGTAATCTTAATTGAACTGCTGTGTAAATGGAATGATTGCTCTGTTAGCTAGAGAATAAAGATGCTGAGCGTTAGGGGTACTGCAATAAAATTACTAAATGGTCTAAAACTTTTTTTAAAGGGAGACTGAGACTAGAGATAAACTAAGACTGGAGACAAGTCAGTTGCTATCACTGCAGCAGTTACACAGAAAGTCCAAATGGCATTACTGTAGCATAAGAGCCTTTTCAGTTTGGAGGATTGGAGGCACCTGCTGTGTTGCCTGCTACAAACTGACAATAACTAAGCAGCTGGTACCCTGTGTCACTACTTATCTTCTTGGCCAGTAGCATTACTTTCACCTTGGGCTTTCTGTGTCAGTTACACCCACCTGCAGTTTCTTCTATAGCACTTAGACTGCGAACTCTTCAGGGCTGAGACTCTTTTTGTTGTGAGGTTTTTGGTTGGTTGGTTTTTAGTATAGGGATTACTGTGGGGCAGTGTTGTTGATGTGACCCTTTTAGGTGCTGTGCTAACATGAATAAAATCACTTGACTGTTCTTCCCACCCTTCTTGTTTTACTAGAAATTATGGGGGAAGTGCTGGCAGGAAGGAAAAAGAAAGTAAGACTTGGTTTGGGGAGGCTGTGGGACGTTTTTAATTAATGTAATTGAGTGCAATTGTGGGTTTTGCAGATGTTAAATAAAATGGGAAGCTGCCGGACTTGTATACAAGCAGAAAAAGTTAGTAACATGCTCATAGCATTGACAACCTCTCCATGTTTTTGGAATTGAACACTTCTGCCTCCTCTTTGAGCCCTTCAGTGCTGGGAGTTTTCAGAGACTTAAATCTACCAGTGGAATGTAGTTTTTTTTCCTTTGGTTTGCAACCTACAAATTTAAACTGGATATTTGCTTTGATAGGAGTCTTCAGTTGCTTCTGGGTTTTGAATCTTGCTTTGAGGCAGACTGCTGGTTGCAGGTTTCCTACTTCTGCTGGTTTTTGTTGTTGTCACCATAGGAGGGGACATATACCATGAACTGTGCAGTTTCAGTTTGGTGCAGTGCTTTGCTTATAAGAGGGGAGAAGATTGGACAGGGAACCAGCAGCTCCTCCTTCTAATCTTGAACAAGTTTATGTAACTTTATCTGTGTAATTTGAACAAGAGCTTAGAGTGAACTTGAATGATGTACAGCAAAACTGGTTTGCATAGTACACTTGTATCATCCCTGTAATGGAAGCTAAGCTTTAAAGAGCTAGCATGCTTTCACTAGAGAAAGGAAAAGTATGGAGGGAAAAAAAAAAAAAAAGTTGAAGAACTGACAAATTTGCTTCCCTTCCTGACTGATGAGTATAATGAGGCCAGTCTGTCACTGGTATGTTCTAAATCTGGCTTTGACTGGCATGGTATCATTTTTTAAAAGTTACCTGATGTCGGATTGAACTCAGAAAACAAATTTGCAAAACAGTACTACTTCATTGAAAAGTTAGTCTTCATTAATGGCTGCAAACTGTTTACACTGTAGCCTTTGTACAGGTTTATTGAAACTTTAAGTAATAAAGTGGTATTATCTCCCTTGTTCCATAAGATGCCAGTGTTTTTTTGCTCTCCAGATTTCTCGTTATCTTCAGCATTGGCACTGAAGAATTGAAACTGCTTTGAGGTGATGTAAAACTGATCCATGCTTTTGGTCACTTCAGGTCTTACTTCCAAAGTTTTACTGTTCTCTTAGGTTGTTGGTATTTAAGCCTGTTCTTGGGGTAATTGACTGTCAACAGGGCTCGATTAAAAATAATCACGCAGTTTTGTTTTATCAAAATGTGTGGAGGAAAGCTAATATTGTTTGTGAACTCATTTCCCCTGCCCCAATATTTTACCATAGAGTTGGGTTCTACAAAAGCTTTTCTAGAAATTAGTATTTTTCTCAAATTTGGCTGGATATTACTTTTAAAAAATGATTATGTATATATTATAACTGTAAGTGAAGATGAAAAATCTTGATTACTGCAGCTCTTGGGAGATTTAGATTGGAAATTAGGAAAAAATTTTTTACGATGCGAGTTATAGAACACTGGAACAGGTTGCCCAGAAAAGTGGTGGATGCCCCATCCCTGGAAACATTCAAGGCCAGGCTGGATGAGGCTCTGAGCAACCTGATCTAGTCAGGGATGTCCCTGCTCCTTGCAGGGGGGTTGGACTAGATGAACTTTGAAGGTCCCTTCCAACCCTAACCATTCTATGATTCTATGATTCTATGTAGATGTTAGGTAGATTGCTGGATGCCTGAATTTGGCCCTGAAGTAACTCTGTGGGCTTTGTCTGCAGTAAGGGTCAATACCATCTTGTTGTTTTATTGAGAATTGTTTGGTGACTGTAAATCAGTATGTGTGTGATGCATATCTCTGACCTTTGAAAAACTCCACAAATCTGCAAAAAAAAAAAAGATTTAACTCCATCTTTCATTTTTGCAAAATATCGAGTTAGCCACCTTAATTAAATCAGTGTGGTATGATATTCTGTCTGTTTATATCATAGATTATTGGAAATACTCTGTGTTAATTAAAATGTCTGGAAAAAATGCTAACATTTTTTCTATTATAAATGGTAGATAGAATTGTGTATTAATTGACTAATTTAAAATGTCAGAATGCTTTTTCCAAGCCAACCTTGTATTAAGTGCAAGAATCCTTTTGCTGATGAAATGGTCTCCAATTATCACAGCTTGGGTTTTGTTGTACATTGAACAGAAGTCAACAAAACAAGTATGTAAGAGAACCTGTCTAAATAAGCAACCATACTCATTAAAAACACAAAATTAATCACAGGATGAATGAAGAAGGCAATGTTACATATATTTTTTTTCCTCCCCTTTCTAATCATAGAACAAAATAATGTTACATGAAAGGATCGGAACTATTATGTAGCACTCAATTATAGGGAGGTGAATAGGTCCCTAACATGCCATTTTATCAAAGGAGCAGACTGGTGTTTACATGATGGCTGCTTCATTACAGACACCATCATTAATTCCATGTGTCAATACTGCCCTATAGCACATAGAGCAGACAAGAAAGAGTTACCCTTCAAAACAAGGGAATGATTTTTTGAGTCGTTATCAAGCTAAATGGCAAGCAGGAAGCTAAAAATTGTATAGGTATATTTGGGGGGACTCTTGGGAGATCTGGAAGTAGAAGAAGAGAATGCATTTTACCAACTGTTTAATGATGGTGTGTTTCTAAGTACACGTGAATAGAATGCTTTGTTTGCATCAGAAAAATGAATGTTGCAAGGAGGTGTATTTGAGTATATGGGAGGTCACATAAGGATGTTCAAATATGTATAAATATGCACATTGTGTACTTGTATATATCTTCATGGATACAGAAGTATTCCTACTGCCACCTGCTGGGCTGAAGCAATCTCTTTTCTGCCCTCTACATATACCATAAACATCCAATTTCTGGATAGCGAACTGTCTTGGGCTATACGTGCCAGTTTCTGTGCTTCCCTTGCCACGTTGGATCTCCCCTAAACAGTAAGCACATCCTCAGCGAGCCCAAGCTGTCAAAGCTCAGCTGAGGTCTTTAAGCAGCAAGTGCTAACTGGGCAAGTTGCTGAGGCTGGTAGAGCTGAGACCATTCATACCATGTAAGAATCAGCTCTCTGGGCTCTTGTGCGGTACTGAAGTTAGCTGAGTGATGCCTCTTGCAACCCTACCCAAAATTTTGTTATTTAGCAGATAGCTGTTCTGAACTTCTGAAGCTAGCTTTGTAGGTAGCCCAGATCTTTTTATCTGTCTCCCTCTGTATTTTCCCTCTTTGAAAACAGGAGTAAGCTTGTGTAGTGTTCAGAGCTTGCAGTCAGGTCTTCACTGGTGAAAGGACGCCATGCCTTATACCTTATTAGAACTAGGTTACGGTTAGGAAAAAAACAGGCTGATCCCTGCTTCTCCTCCTACCTCATCTTTTTGTGGCCTAGAATATTTCTGTCTTCGTACAGTTCAGTTTTACTGAGTAGCATTTGTCTGAGGAAGGATGTATGGAGTTCAGCCTCTTAATACAGAGAAAGAACAGCAAACTTGTAACAACCATCATTCATCCCGTTCAAGGACTTGCAAAGCAGGAAGCTCATGCAGGAACAGAAAGGTAATTGACAAACATCCTTGTTATTCTATGAAACGTGAGATCAGCCTAGCTCATGGTTAAAGCCTAGAGAGGAGGAAATGCACTGGGAATGAAACTTAAATGCAATACAGCACAGATCATAATGGTGCACTTTGAAATGAGTACAGCAAGCTGAGAAACAGGCCTTTGAGCATCACAAAAGAAGATACAAATGCACTTCAGTGACTTGGACTTCTACATTACATTGTTGTGCAAAACTTGGTGCATTTTTCCCCAAAAGAACACCACAAAAACCACAGACCAAGACTGGTGCATATGGATGTGTCTCGTGTGTTGCATCTGGTGTTCAGTGTCTCCACAGATGACTCACTGGGAGAAAAAAAAAGCTTTCTTATCAAGTTCTGGAGGGTGTGTAGCAGGGTGTAAAAGTGAAGCGCGAAAGGCAAGTTGCAGAGAAAGAGCTATTTCTTTGTCATTGACAAATGATGACATAGGACTTTGTAACAGTATTTACTGGTATCTTATAAGTATCCTGATGGGAGGAGAGGGAGGTCCCCACATAAGGGGACCTTGGGATCTTTTTTCCCTTGTTTCTCTTTCCTTTTTCTTGAAGTTTCTTTATCCTTTACCACCCATTATAATTTACTTATTACCAGTAATAAATTGTAAATGACTATTAAATCTTGTGATTCTTTGACTTCTGGCTGCCATGTTAAATGTTGTAACCCAAGAGTATGTGTTATGATTTTTAAAACAAAAATGTAGGATCCTCTCAGCTTAGAGAGCTAACAAAGGTGATTTCATTCTTTGTAGCTATGTTTTACTTTTGGAACTTTAAAAATATAAGCAAGGATTTATTCTTCAGGTTATTCTTCTCCAAAAATAATAGCTCACTACTGATGCTTGAACTAGAGTAAGTGGCACTGAAGAACTGTAGCAAGACTGATTACAGATTTTCAAAGGACATTTGTTTCGTATCATGGTGTTTAAAGTTTAAAAGCCAAAAAGGCCTTAGATGTATAGGGTTTTTTCCTGTGAAAAAAGTGTTTGCTATTAGATGCAACTCCAAAGCACTCCAGCTTTGCCCGTGTGGGGGACTCATGCAGCCGGCAAGGGAGGGTTCATGTCTTGTTTGGACACTAGATCTGCAGTCTTCATTTTTTGAGCCCTTTCAGATCTGATTTTGAGTATTCTTTTGATCTCTTTTTGCACGCATCTCCAGCAAATACTTGAAAACTTAAGTGACACAAGAGTGTTCTCATTTGGGCAGAATCTGCGTACTATAGATTGCATTGCCTGAAGGAAGAGGAGTTGCTGTCAGTCCTCAAGTATGGCAAGCTATCTCCAGTCTATTTAAAGATAGATCCTACTCTTAGGTACACACACAGGCAGAGTCTGGCCTATGCTCTTCTAGTGTGGTCATTACAAACCTCCTTCCCTGGCTCCAGCTTCCCACCCAGACCGGATTTGCCAAACCACAGCAGTTTCTCCAGGTCCAGTTTCTCGTCTTCTGAAATGCTGCAGGCAGTGGGATTTGTGAGCCTGTCACCGTAGTACCTGATTGCCATATCTGTGTAAATGGCTGTGTTTCTTTTGCTAGTCTCTGCTCTTTCTGAGCAAAAAAAGACTCTTGGAAACTTAAATTAACTGCTGCTTGACTGTACAATATCTAGCGTACGCATGCCATGGAACTCAGATGTTGCTTTTCTTGCTGTTCCTGTGGTTGGGTTAAGGTCAGATTGATAGCTGCGTTTAAGCAATTTTTGTCCCCTTTTTCAGCCAAATTAGTAGTGCAGACCAGGCAGAGAGCTGGTGAAATGCCTTTGCTTCCCCACTGAGTGATGAAGTTTTATTGTCAGTGGCTTGGGAGGGTGGTATGTGTGTTAAATTGGCAGTTTTACTGGGCTGCCTTTCAAGCACGGGGTAAACTGACATCGAGCCTCCACTCCTTTATTTAAGGTGACTCCTGAATATTTAGAGGTATTCTCCATTATTTTTTTTTCCAGCAGAAAATCAAAATGTTATCTTTGCCCTTACAGCTTTTGCCATAATCCACATATAAATGAGGTGATAAAAAGTAAGGATTAAATAAATCTTTGCTAATACTTTTTGATTGGCTTAATCAATAATTAATCATCTCTTAGATGAGGCTGTAGCTTGTGGAGTAGATATAATTGGATTAGCTGCTGAGAGGCCTTTGGAGCTTTGAAGAGATTAAAATGGCTGTCAATCCTGTAATTAAACTGCCACAAACAAAAGCAATAGTATTAGAATCAGTCAGCTTTTTTTTTTAAATGAATCAACAAGTACTTACACACCCCTAGTAGTGGTGTAGGCAGAGTCTGTTCTTGGAACTGAGTTATTTCCTCAACAAGATGAATATGTATCAAATCATTGTTTTAATTGCCTGGGCATACATTGGCCAGAATGGCAGGTGACATTTTAGGAGGAAATGGCTGTCAGAAAACTCTTAGAAGAAAAGCTAGTTTGTGTATCTGAAACAGTGAACCTGCTCCTTGTCTTGAGCCTATTAGGCACTGACTTTTCATGGTGTCTTTAATTGGCTAAGTAGGTTTGGCCTACATGAATGAAGTCTTTATCTGTCCTGCTCTTCCCCTCCCACCTATTTTGGAAGGTTTTTTGTTCCTCTTTCTTCAAAACAGAGGGCTTTAGCAGAAATAACTTCCTTTTAAAGGCTCATTATGTACTAATGCGTATACTGTATGTGACTGTATTATACACATGTGAATTGATATGTGTGCCTATGCTAATATATATTCTGTTTTTAAATCTCTTACAGAGATGAGCTTATAAAACCAATGGGAGTGCGGCCGGATGGTACAATGGCTCCTTTGGAAGAAGCAGTCAGCCAGTACCATACCAACAAGCAAGACAGTTCAGATTCAGACTAAAGCATCACCTGCTTCACTCTCAATTCTCCTCTAATCCACACTTGTCCTCAAAGCCACGACATCTTTTATCTAGGCATTTTATCCTCACATTAGCCAGCATCACTTCAACTGTTCTATTATTGGCATATTTAAATGATAGGTCCTGTGGTGTAATGTCCGGATTTTTTATTATGTTTGTTTAAAGAACATATAAATTTATTAGTTTATGATCTTTATTAATTTAAAACGAAATTTCAAAGGGATAAAAAGTGAAAGCCTACGATGTAAAATAAAATACGAACACTTTAATTTCTAGAATCCTGTTTTCTGAACTCTGTAGGTTTTCCCATTCTTGCTATTTTATTTTTTTGTATTGTCTTGCCAATCTCTCCCTTTATATAATTGTAATTAAAGAAGCGTGTTTGCTTAATGGCATTAGGAGCAGAGAGTGTTCAAACTTAGAAGTATGACTGACCTCGTGAAGCTGCTCTAACTGGCATTCAGCAGTGATTTCAGAGCCACCCTTTAAAAAATGTCATTGGATTACTTACTGCTACACACTTCTCTGTTTAAGCTGCTGCTTAAGATTTTACCAATGTGTGGGTCACTGGCTGCCACTAAAATTATCTTTAAATTAGGAACAAGACGATGTGTGTTGTATATCTGCCCTCCCTTCCCTCCCCTGTTAAGACCACACAAATATACAGGCCCCCACCGCCCGGCTCGTCTTTGGTTAAGTAAAAACATCCCTATTCAGAACAGCATTCAAGTATATGCACTTAAATGTTGCTGTGAATGGGAGTGAACTGAAGTGAAGTGCATGTGCAAGTGTTTTACTGAATTGGGGCCTACTTTTGGAGATTAACGGGTATGCCTCACTTGAAGGGAAGTCAAACTAGTCAACAAATAAATATTTCCTTTTAGAGAGAACTTGGGAAGCAATGGGATAGAGAATGGGAACAGGGGGAAAGAGGAGAAAGTGTCACTTTCAACTCTGTACTCTTTAAAAACAAAGATTAAAACTTTAGGCGTGCTGCACTGCTGTTGCCTCTTTGCCTGCTTGGTTTCATTCTCTGTGAGTTTCTCCCAGCATGAAGAATAATCCATGTCCTAGTTTGTAATTTTTTTTTTTTTTTTTTTTTGGCTCAGAAGCATACATATGCCATTCTTGTGAACCTTTCAGAGGTTGGTGAAGGTTCTCCAGTTTGTCTTTGTTTCTTACAACTTGATGCTGGCTTGAACTAAGGAAGTTGGTGTTCAAAGACCTTGTAAAGGGAGGACTTGGTATGAAATCACACTGTGCTTTCCCATGTGAGGAGCTTCCACAGATCTCCTTAGTCTTCCCAAAGGACTTAGAAGAAATAATGCACTGCTATCCTTTCAGCAGGAGATTTTTTTTTCCCTAAAGGACACTGCCCAGCCATAGCAATGCCTTTTTAATAAATAAATAAATAAATAAACCAAATCAAGTGAACTTAGGGACATGAATTCTATACATTTCTGTAAGCAGGGACCTTTTTCAATGTTAAAATATCAATGTTTTGGGTTATGACAACGTGGGCTACATAGTCTGCTGCATCCACATGGAACATCACAATTTGCATAGAATGAAAAGGAAAGCCAGCTACTGTTTCCACACAGCAATAGCTAAAGCAAAACCCATCAATGTATTGATAATCCTGTAATCATACCTATTATGGATTAATCCAAATGGGAGGAGTTGTCTAGGAGCAAAAAAAAATACGCTTAGCTGCATCTAAACTGAGTCTCAGGAATGTAATTCTGGTTTAGCATCAACCACTGACTACTCTGAACCCAGCATGGGCAAGGATTAAGTCCAATGTGGGTGCAAAAATTTAGGAACCCTCCCTGAGGAGCAAAACTTAACTAGCTCTGTTAATGAGGAATTGACTGTCTTGGTATCAGCTGAGGCCATTTCTTCGGGCTGGAGAAGCAGTTATTTCAGCAATAGGCTTCTGTAGGGGTTGCTACAGGGGGATGAGTACAGAGCATGAGAAAGCAAAATCTCAATTTGTTGCTTTACAAGTTGTAGAATATGCTCCTACAACTAGCTGGCAAAAGAGATTAATAAACCAAAAATGGCTCCAGGGACCTCGTTACAAATGGTGTAGCACCAGGCTTTTGTGATCTGGCTCCTGCCAATTGCAACAGGGCAGCGACACTCGCAATAAACAGTTCTTCTCTTTAGTTTATCTTGGAAAATACATGCTCATAGTAGGTTTTACAGACATGAGATGTTGCTTCAACAAAAAAACCTAAAAAATAATAACCAGGCATTGAAGGTTCTGCCTGAATCCTCTACCTCAAGAGTGATTTTCAAAATTGGGTTGCCTGTAGTGGGAGTGCAGGTTGATGTAGTTACATTAGCTTCCACTAGTGCAGTATCCCAAAGCATCTCTTGTTCCAAGATGATAGCTTGCAGAAGGGGTGCTACAAGATTTTTGGCTTATCGTTGAAATGTAACATAGATCCAACCTTAGCTGCACCGGCTGGAAAATCTTGGGACAAAGTTCCTCCAACACAACAGTGCATCTGCTTCCTTTTGTGCTGTATGGTGTTTGTTTTCTCTTCAAAGTAACCATGCACATTTTGAGATTTCTCTTGGATTGGGAGTCTGGAGAAAAGTAAAGTGAGTATTTGGTGGTTTAAAAAAAAAAAAAAACAACTTCTCTGAATTCTTTGTTTACTGTGAAATTAGGATTTGGTCCCAAGTTTCTTTTCAAAGCTGAACCTCTAAAATTGGAGGCTTGGGCAACTGAACCTTCTCTAAACTGGCAAACTGGTCATCGAGCCTGACCCCTTTGGGGAATGCTATCTCTTTCCTCCCCAACAGAGCACAGAGGTGCCACATCTGCATTTGAATGAGCGTCCGAAGTTCCTGTTCAGACGCGACCATGAGAATCTGCTGCCACCTGCAACATTTTAATGCCTGGTAGTCTGAAGCCTGGAGAGCAATGAAAGGTTTGCTGCTTCTGCTCGCGGTAGCTCTGATAGAGTCATTGTATATGTATTTGATTGACGCATTACATCCATATGAGATGAGCTATTCTGTATTATATGAAATAATGGTATTTGATTATATAAATACATGCCTATATAAATTATATATAATTAATCTATAAATTATATAAATTCAGCCTGGGGAAGAGCAGGCTCCAAGGAGACCTTATAGCAGCCTTCCAGTACCTAAAGGGGGCCTACAGGAGAGATGAGGAGAAACACTTTAGCAGGGCCTGTTGTGACAGGACAAGGGGTTGGTTTTAAAATAGAAGGAAGTAGATTCAGATTAGGCATTAGGGAAAAAATGTTTCACAATGAGGGTGGTGGAACACTGGAACAGGTTCCCCAGAGAGGTGGTGGATGCCCCACCCCTGGAAACGTTCAAAGCCAGGTTGGATGAGGGTCTGAGAAACCTGATCTAGTCGGGGATGTCCCTGCTCCTTGCAGGGGGGTTGGACTAGATGACCTTTGAAGGTCCCTTCCAACCCAAACTGTTCTGTGATTCGATGCTTTCATTTTTCCTCCAAGACATTTCAGTATAGTTGGCACAGAAGATACTGTAATAGGAAGAAGGAACTCCTCTGAGTAAAATGTCAATAGATTTTCTGGAGGTGACTGGAAATGTGTTAGCCAGCAGGTTTCTGAGACGTGTACCTTTCGTTCCCCAAAAGCCTTTCACAGTCAGTTCCAAATACAAAAACTTGTGTTTCAATCTTTATTTTGGCATCCACAGTCTGAAGTAACACAGTTCTCATTGAAACTCATCAATGATTTGGAAGCTTTGCTTTTCTTTGTTTCCCATTAGAGTTATGAAACAAAAGATGAAATTTGTCAGAATACTTTGTTCTTTTGCAGAATAGCTCAGACGTATTTGTTTAAATGTTCGTGAAAACTTCCTGGCAGGTATTCTCAAATGCTAATTGAAACTTTATGTGCCCCAAAAGTGGTTTTCAGGAAAAAGGGACATGTACAATCTGTTTAAAATGTTGTTGTGAGAAAACTACCAGAAATTTAAAGAAATTTGCCCAAGAGAAAAACCAAATTAGCATCGATGTTTTGAATATACAAGTGCTGTATATTGCATGTGGCCAAAATGGATTTTTCACTCTATATCTGGACTTTTTCCAAGTACCTGAAAATCTGTAATGGCTTAAAAAAAAAAAAAAAAAAAGAAGAAGAAAGAAAAAGGTAACAACTGGGCAACAATATATTTCTCTTATAGTTCTCCAAGCAATAATTTTCCACTACCTGGGTGAAAAATTCGTTGTCAAAGGTGACTTTAAGGAAGATAATATTACAGTGAAGCTGGCATATTAGTTGGTTGCCAAGCATCCTACCCTGTAAGAGGAAAGTAAACCCCAAGCGGTATACAAAGTCCCAGATCTCCTGAAGGAGCATTCCACAACATTGTCCTTCACCTTATTACCACAAAACAGCTAATAAAATCCTGTGCTTTAATAAGGCTGGCTGTAAAAAGACTGTTCCACTGTTCAAACAGTTGAGATCCAGACTTTGCCGGTCTTTGATGAGCAGCAAGTTAAACAGCTGCCCAGGCCCAGGTCAGATTCTTTTCTGGCCACGCATGGAAAAACGATGATTTAGTGGTAGTACAAAGATGTAGCTCACTTTTAGGGGAAAAAAAAAAAAAAAGAGCGAGCAGAATTTAATCTGGCAAACAAAAATCTTTGTTGTGTTAACATCTTAGTTACTTGGATGGCTCTGGCTCTTAGGAAAAGTGACAGGGAACATATCCTCGTTTCTTCGTACAAAAGCTTTTGCTCATCTTGAAGTTGGCTCTCTCCAAAATCTGTGTTCTCACTCTGGTGATGCAATACTTATACCAGAAATTTTGGGGGAAAGTGATGTTCTTTTAGCTTTGCCATGTACTCTCCAGCTGGATGTGCCTTGGAATGCAGAAGCGGTTTTCCCACAGGCAGCTCAGCACTGGCTGAAGAGCAAGAAGAAGAGCCTAGGAAGGTATGCTGTCCCTCCTTCCTCACCTCTGCTACCAGCCAGCTGCCTGGGGCTGCCCTGAGGGCAGCGGAGGCCCTGCCTTGCGGAGGTGGGACCTGGGAGGCCACCCTGTTCATCTCCTACTGCCTGTGGGTAACCAGGCCGGGCATAGGCTGCAGGGCAGCCAGGCAGATGGATGGTGGAGATGCAGGTGGCTGCGTGGCATGGAAAATGCTGGTAATTGCCTACTTGCAGTAAACCACTTTCAGTTCCACCATTAGAATCTTCTGAGGGCCACGCTGTCTGTCTCAGAGCTGCTCCCATCTCAGTGACCTCTGGGCAGGCTGGAGGACAGCAGATGCATTCCAACAGTTGAGGAAAAAAAAACCCCCCACACCCTACCATCACCACAACCGGCCCAACATCATCATCTGACAGCACGTGGCTCAGGTCAGCTCCTTGTCCTGGCTGGGAGCTACAGGATCCAACAAGATCAAGTAAGCTCCTTGAGTATCCTGGCTTTCTCCAGAACAGGCATGAGCACAGATTACTGAGCTGCTGATGTGCTTGGGAATCAATCCCTCCGACGGCATGCCAATCTCTGTGGGGTACCTAGCCAGGCTTTTAGGGGTTGGTGGGGAAGGAATTATTCAGACCACCCATCTTAGCTGGCTAAATTACCCGGGTAGTCTCTTCAAACTCCTTCTCCAGTCACGGATGAGAGAGAGGACAATTCAGAGTAAGGCTAATTTGGGTGCACTGAATGACCCTCTGCAGGAGCTTTGCTATCCCTCCCTTGACTACAGAGGGAGCCTGGGGAGACCAGCTGGTTACATTTAACTGCTAAATTGGTTGCCAAAAGATGGGTGGTGAGAATTCCTTCCCATTTCCCCTTTGCCATGGACCACACTCTTCCCAGAGCAGGACGTTCACTCTCTCTGTCCTGAAAATTCAGAAAGTGCTCAGGGCAGTGGGATATGGGCCCCCAGGAACCACTACAAGACAAATGCTGCATCACAACAGTTGACAGGTACCGTATATTGTGTGTAGGATTTAATGGACTTTTGCTTAAATAGCTCCTTTAAAGCAGTTTTGCTTTCAGGAGATTGTTTAACAACTCGCCTCGGTATAAGCCAAGTTTTACATATGTTCTGACATTTAAACAGCAAAGGGAAACCTTGAGCAAAACTTGTGATTAGGGAGGTACAGATAAGAGAGAGAAAAGACTTGTAAGTTGTCTCCAGATGTTCCAAATGGAAAGGAAGGTGAAGCCATTCAAAATAAACCCTGCTGAGATTGCCCCTTCCTCTTTGCCTGATAAACCCATTACAAATTAAAACAAAAGCAGCCAAGATCCACAGGCTTCAGGGCATCTGTAAGCCCTCTTTTACCTTTTAGAGCTCATAACAGATGCTGACTGTGGGCGTTAGTCCTTGCCTAATCAAAAAGGCCACTTCCTCATTCTGGAAGCTCAAAATACAAGTTTCTGCCATATAAAAACCAGCAAGTGTAAGAATCCAAACTGGAACCTAAACTACCAGGATTCTAAGGCTTCGGGATTATTTTGTGCTCAAGAAGTGATCTTGCCTGGTAAATTAGTGCTGCAGCACATCACACTTACAAAGGCATTTAAAAAACCAGTAGTTTATATTTTTTTCCCTTCTTGAGAAGAGAGTAGTGACTGCCTGGATTCTCTCCTGTTTTCTCAGTCCCCAAATGTTCATAACACCCTGTTGGGGAGGAATAATTCCTATCCGAGTTGTAAAACACACTTATAAGTAGATGGGAAAAGCATGAACAGAGCTGTACGGAAAACAAAACCGCCAGGAACAAGATCTTATTTTGCATGCTTCTCACTGTTGTATTTTTGCCCCAATTAGCATATTTTAAAGACAAGCCCTCTTTAAAAAAAAAAATTCTGCTATCTGCCTGAACTGTTCTCAAGCTTTGAACTTTTCCATCCTTTCTATTGATTATGGCCAAGTGACCCATATTTAAAAAGCATTTACAATAAAATTATAGCACTTTCTTTTGTGCTGCCAGCTTTCCCAGTGAAAAGATAAAATGTTTTAAAATTGTCACTTTTTGACAGAGGTAATGGCTGTAATATATTTAGTCTCTTCCCCCTTGTTGTGCTTAAAATGGCTATGCTAATAAAGGGCACAGCTGTCGATACTTTATGGCCTGCTGGGGGGAAGAGGAGGAACGAAGGCAAAAAACAGATTGACTGTGTGTCAACAAATGCAGCTGGGAAAGAAAAAAAGAAGCCCCTTGAAGGCCCCTGCAACTTAAAGTCCAAGATAAATGATGTCCCTATGCTTAAAAAAAAAAAAAAAAATGGAGGTTGGAATTCAATAAAGGGGGACTGAAAAGGAAACTGCTTAAAACTGAAAGCCTTTTCTCTGCCTCTAGACAGCTTACAAGAGAAATGAGCAAAACTGACCACAGAAAGAGGGTGAGCGGCCAAGAAAGAAAACAAAAGCCTATCCTGGAAAATATATTGCGTCAACGCATTATCTGAAGTGCATTATTGCTGGCGGGCGGAGAGTGTACAGTTTAATGGAGATGCGACAACAAACTTCTACATGCCGTCACCTTTTGGGGGGTGGGCTGCTTTGTGCCCAGGCCAGAGGGGAGGGGAAAGGGGAGCTGTAATTATTCATAACAAATAAATAAGGTCGGGACAAAACGGGCGGTGGGGCACTGCTGAACATGGCTCCTGCGGGAGCTGGGCCAGGCTGCCCCTGCAGCTCCTGCCCGGCACAGCGGTGCCCTGCGGCCTCGCTGCCGGCGTGCCCCACTTAGAGCGGGTTTTTCCCCAGGGTGGCTCTAGTAGGAGCCTCTCTGGCCTTTGGGAAGCACCGTGGAAGAAAATCATAGAATCATAGAATGCTTAGGGTTGGAAGTGACCCTCAAGGGTCACCTAGTCCAACCCCCCTGCAAGGAGCAGGGACATCTCCAACCAGATCAGGTTGCTCAGTCTCATCCAACCTGGCCTTGGGGGCCTTGTTTCCAGGGGTGGGGCATCCACCACCTCTCCAGGCAACCTGTTCCAGGGTTCTACAACCCTCATTGTAAAAAAAAAATTTCCTAATATCTAATCTAAATCTGCCTCACTCTATTTTGAAACGGTTACCCCTAGTCCTGTTACAACAGGCCCTACTGAACAGTCTGATGACTGATGATAGAAAATGATGCTTTTCCCCTTCCTGG
Organism: Chlamydotis macqueenii; assembly: GCF_036417535.1. Lineage (NCBI taxonomy): Eukaryota > Metazoa > Chordata > Aves > Otidiformes > Otididae > Chlamydotis > Chlamydotis macqueenii. The sequence continues at coordinate 60,388,651 of NC_141556.1, read as the reverse complement.
GGACAGCAGCTGTAGGAAGCAATGCTATTTTATGTCCCAGTAGCCCTGCAAGGCCTCCTGCCATTAACTGCGGTGCGCCAGGCCCTAGTGTCCGACAGAACATGGCAGATACGGTCCTTCATGCCCACCTGTACAAACAAGAAAGGAGGCTGGCAGAGACTGACCACTCTACCCAAGCCCTGGGGCAGGGAAAGCCGGTGTAGGCCATGCCCCAGCAGGCCAGGAACGGCAGAAGGAAAAGAGCCATTGCCATCAGGAAGCCCCACAGGTAATGGCCAGCCTGTCCTCACCACCCTGGCAGCAACACAGCTGAGTTGACAGAGAGGCTCATCCTCTCCAAATATGATAGACCCCAAGGATGTAACCAGATGTTTTGATTGTGGTGGTTTTGTTATTTGTTACCTACAGGTCTGTCTTTTGTTATTCATGGCAACATACATTAGGACCTAACCCTATGCTTCAAACAGAAATGGCCCCTCAAATGCCCACCTGGGAGGCGGAAGCACCCCTGGGCTGTCCCTGCAATGGGCTGCGGCAGGTCCTGCCTGGCTGGCCATGGGGGACCTGTGGACAACATGGAAAGGCTTGGGGCTCTCCCTGAGGAGATAAGGTTGTAAGAGGCATAAGGATGCTTGAATCACTGCAGTGAGGAAATGTCAATATTGGGTGCAAACCTGCAAGGATCAGGCTTTTTTCATTCCCTAGGTCATGAGGCAGCTTGTTTGCACGGAGGCAAACCCATAGTAAAATACCAAGTGACAGGGAGACATTTATTCATTGTCATTTCTTGGACAACTATGGGAGCTGAGGACAGTTTTTTCCAGCCTAAGGCAAAACGCCTTTGTAAGTATGTCTTGTGTTTCCCAGAGGCACGCCAAGAGTTCGGATATGGCTGTGTCAGTGCCACCACAGTTCCTGCATCTGCCTGGTGAGACCCAGGGTCCAGACACTCCTGCTGCCTGATTTGGGCCTGGAAAGAGGCTTTTTGGGAAATAAAGTTTTGGTAGGAGGCGAGGCCAGAAGAGCTGGTCAGCTTGTGAATAACCTCTGCTTCTGCAGTCTGGAGGGTGAGGAGGTGCAGTCTAGGGTGGGACGTCCTGCTCTTAGGAACCGTCTGCTCTTCTTTTCGCCTTCCCACTTCTGTCGTTCCCCACCCCCAGCAATTTTTTTTTTTTTTATTTATCATTCAAGGCCTTTTTTGCCTGGTTGGTTGTTCCCATTCAAAAACATCTAGAAAAGGTAGTCAAATGGAAAAAAGGGTTACCTGTGTGTTCTCAGTTTCCATTTTTTTGTGTGTTCTTTTTAACCTCTGCAAATTCTCTAAGAATGGAAGGAAGGAAAAATAAGCAAACAAAGACAAGGCAAAATCAGGAAATCAGAAAAAATCATGAAATGATATAAAACAGTCATGTCAAATTTTTACTAGAACCGCAGGACATTAAAATGGCACAGAAAGTTCTCATTTCCTTCTGTAATTGTTTAGAAGTGTTTAAAAATGCCATAATTTTTACTATTCCTGCTAGATTTCACTTGGTAAATCCCTTGCACCAGTAGAGGTCAATACCTCCCAGAGTTCCGCTGGCTGTGTGATGAGTGGTTTGGCTTTGCTTTTCTTGGAGGTTGGTGTGGCTGATGTGCAAGAGGAAAAACTGGAAGGTAGCTATGCTCAAGAACAGAAGAAGTAAGAGATCCCCGGCCGCACATTGGTTTCTCTGACACTGCCCTGTTTTGACTTTGGAAAGCAAACTTTCTAGCCTGCGATAGCAATTCTCTGTGCAAATCCCACTGCCTCCTTGTAGTTGATAGTTGGGGAAAAAACGGAGAAAAACAGGAGAAAAATACCTGAAATCTGAGTGTGTGATACAACCTAGACTTTCACCAATGTGGGTTGATATGATTTTATAGACAAAGGTTCTCCTGAAGCTGGGTTAAAGGTGTCCCTGCTTAAACAAGAAGGAAAGTTACGAGAAGAAGTAATGCTAAAGTTGGTGCAGTGCATACAGCATGACCCTAAGTAGCTCAGCAGTATCTGAGCAGTAATTGCTACTGGAGAACATCATGCAAAGGAAAATGTCCAACAGGTTCCTGGAAGACCTGTGGCCCTGGGGGACTCACTGTCTGCATCTGTGATTTCAAAAACAACCTGAAAGTGCTGGAGGTAGCACAGAGATGGTGCGTAATGGTCAAAACTGATGAGTTACGCAGAGGCTACCTAACCCCTGTGAGGGAAATGTGGGAAAGCACTGTTAGCCATAACAAGTTGATCCCCTTCATACAGTGCTGGTGACATCACAACTGTGGCCAGCTTCAGTGCCCATAACCCACCTATCTGCAGAGGCCTGAAAACCCCAGTGAGATGATTTATAATCGTACTGCTTTGCACACTCAAGGGAGGGCTAAGGGGAGGCTTGTGTGGGAGCCAGAGCAGATGGGTTTTTTTGTAATTTCTGTTTTGCAGACCACCACAATTTTCCAGGGGAGATGCAAACCCGGGATAGCGGCTATTGAGCTCATAGACTTGCTTTGTTTAATTACCATTCACAGACTGTTTAATGGGGGCCCGGAGACCGCAGGAACCAGCAAGAGCCAGAGGTGGACAACAACCAAATATCTCCATAGGAAGAAGGCATGTAAAACTTTGATTTATTTAATGGAGCTGAAAAAAACCTCTAATATTTTGCATGCATAATTGGGCATTGAAGCGGCAGACTGTGAGGTCTGGGGGGCTTGCTGTCACCTGAAACTTTTCCATTGGTTGACCCACCTTTGAATCTGGACAGCCAGGCTTGTTGCTGCCATTGGTGTTTTACGTGCCATTGGGGGTCTGGAGACCCTAAAAACATCTCTGCTTTGTACCAGTTACCTGTAATACAGGTCTTCAAGTCAAAGCCTTTTAGGTATACTGTTTCCCATAATCCTTTTAAACAAAAAATTCCCAGCAAGCAACAGGTAAAATTTTACCTCTTGTTTTTATTTTATTTTTCTTTTAATTTCAGGCACCTTTCCATGTTGTCCTTACGGCTCGGTCTATCAGTTTTAATGGTTAATGTCTTAAAAATATATTGTGTCTCAGCCAGAACCTGGTCTTTGGGGCTAGTATTAATTCTCTTATTTTCAACTTGCCTGGTGCGTGGGCCCCTCTTCCTCCCAGTCAGGCTCTTTTGGTCTCTGCTGGTCTCCTTCCACTGGGTGTGGGTGATGGGTGGATTTCTCAGAGGTATCAAGTCACCTAAAATGTAACTAAAGGAGGCAGGGAGAGTGGAGGGAAGGGTTCAAGTGCTTAGCCTTTATAAAACACCAGAGAATCCACATGAAAAATAATTAATAGATACTTTACTGCAGGCAGGATTTTGGGCAAGCTAGCACCTTCTTAGATGCTATCAGCAACTGGGCACAGATCTGTAGGAAATGGGTTTTGCTGGTTTGCCCTGCCCAACCTGGCCTTGAATGTTTCCAGGGATGAGGCATCCACCACCTCTCTGGGTAACCTGTTCCACTGTTCCACCACCCTCATTGCAAAAAAAAAATTTCTGATGTCTAATCTGAATCTACCTCTTTCTATTTTAGAACCATTACCCCTAGTCCTTTCACAACAGGCCCTGCTAAAGAGTTTCCACATCACACCATCACTGTGTGTTAGGTACACATGTGTTTCCCTCCTTTCCCTGTGTTCCCTCTGGTAGCTTTTAAACGTACTGGCCAGTTTAAAATGTATCTGTCAGCACAGTAAAGGTGTCAGAGCTGTGAAGCTCCTGCATGTTTAATGAAAATCCATGCCCTAGAAGAAGAGAGAGGTGCAAAATGGGCCCTCTCCAAGGGAAAGGCTGCAGTACGTGTGTTCAGTTTCCTGGAGAATTTCCCATGTAAATACCCCATCTCAGCCAGCCCCCAGGTCCCCATCAGACACACATCTGCAGGAGGCCAGATGTTAACCCTTCAAGCACACTGCCCTACTGCCTCCCTGCTCCTGTTCTTCTCCCTCCACCTTCTCTCCCACAAAGACGGCCCCTGGCTTTACCTTGTCGGCTGATGTTTAGAGGTGAGTTTAGGGATGCTTAGGGGATGTGATAGAGCTCAGGGCTGCATCTAAGGTAGGCATCTCCTTGCTTCTCCGCTCCAGAGAGCAACTTGTCCCACCAGTGGACCCACCTTGGGAGGCATGACTCATTCTCCACGGGTGCTCATCTCTCCGCTGACCCCAGAGAAACCTGTAGTGGGTCAGATACCTATTTTTCAGGTTAATCCCTGAGTTCAATTTTAATACTGCCTTTAATTCAGATAGTTAAATCCAGAGACCCGCTCTCAGCAGATGTGTTTCTCCAGGGGAACGAGGAGGGCTGTCCTGCCTCCCTGCTGCCCCTGAGCTCTCTGGTGAGGTGCAAGATACTGCAGCCAAGGAGCCCGGAGTGACTGTGCCGCCCTCGCCCACACCATGATCGTGGCCATCCCATGTTTCTGTCTGGGAAGGGGGCTCCCACATGGCACTATGACTCGCCAGCTGAGCGACACGCACACCCACGCGTGGGTGCCCATGTGTATTTTTAGTTCTGCTGCCAGCACTTTAGAGTGAGTTATGAGATGGCTGGGAGAGATGGATTTGGTCCAGGCTTGCATCTATACCGCAAAACTGGGCTGTGGTTTAGTGCCAGGCAGGCTCTTCAGCCTTCGGCTTGCCCTTAGCTAGGGATGCAGCAGCTGCTGGAGCAATTTGCTGTGTGAATAACTGCAGAGTGCAGCCTCCAAATTACCTCCTGCTTGCGGACCTTGTATTACCCCAAATTAATCTGAGCAGATTTGCAGGGGAGGACATTACAGTGCAGGATCTGGGCACTGTGAAAGGATTTAATCCAAACATTCGAGGGAGTCAGAAAGCCAGTTGGGTCCTGACAGAAGGGACATGGGTGCAAAGCCCTTGCTGGGTTTCTGACACTCAGAAATCTTCCTGATTTGATGAGTGCTTTGGTGAGGAACGATATAAAAATAACAAAAGTACAAGTTACACAATAAGGTGCTTGGGATCACCAGGGAGACCTTGCAAATCTAGCCATGAGGCATTTGCATGTAAAAAAAAAAAAAAATTGCAGCTTCTTTCAGCTGCAACCTAAACTTTGTGCTGAGTTAAATCTCCCCAGCCCTGGGCTGATCCCCGCAGCCCCTCCCGGGTTTTCAATGCATCCAACAATGAAAGTGAAATCCAATCCCATCCAATTAGAGGAAAATGAATGGCTCATCTACAATAAATGGGCTCTGAATAACAATAAGCCAACAAGAGAGCAATGAACTGGAGACAGAGTACAATCTTCCTGAATGTTAATCGGCAACTAACTCCACAAGCTTCTTAGAGGTTGAAAGAATTGGAGGAAAATAGATTAGGAAAGCTTTAGAGCACATTGCCTTTTAACTGCTTAGGCCTCACATTTTTACCTAAATACAAGAATGTTTATAAGGCTGCCTTTTGCAGGGTGAAAGGGGGGTGATGGTGGTGTTTGTTCTCAAAGTTAAATGTTTTCAGTTTATTTATCATTTGACACAGTAGATCTACTGTATACCCTCTAGTATTATTTCATGGTCATTATTTCATAATATTTAATTATTTCGAAAGTCCTTTTTTAAAATTAGAAAGTAAAAAGGGCAGAAGCCTTGGAAAATGTTTTCTGTAGAGCTGAGGATTTGGGGAATGAGGCTGACTGAATGCAGAAGTCAGCCTGAGACTGAAGAGAAGCTTGAAAGGCAAAAGAGAAAAGATACAGAAAACTCTGTAATTCAGTGGTTGAAGTGCTGTCTGTACCCAGCAGGCTCCCCTAATGCTGCCCAATCTCTGGACCCACATAGACACCTTTTCACACTCTCAAGGTTAATAATAATACCTGAAATACCTTCAGAACAGCCCAGCTGCTGCTTTTCACTGCCCTCAATCTCACGGGCAATTTTTGTAAAGCCAGGGAAGATGCAGGATTCCTGACCTACCACTAAGAGAAGCCACGGCAGCCATGCAGACTCCATGGTTCAAGGGAACCAGGTTTTGCCATACTGAACTGGGTTGCCCATCCCCTCTATTCACCCTAGTAATTTCCAAATAACCCCTTTTTTTCCCCCTCCAGGCAGGCAGAGAGATTATTCAGGTGGACCAGCACTGACATCCCCTCCTGCCTACCTTCATCCACAGGAGCCCAACTCAAAGGCTATGGAGTGGTCAATGTGGACATCTGGTCAGGCCTCGTTAGATGAGAGCAGTTAACCTCACTGCAGCCTGGGCACCCACCTCGGTTGTGGCAGTGGAGGGTGAAGAACCGCGCTGGTCCTCTGGGAAGAGAAGTGCTCCTCGGCTGGTGACATGCAGTCATGGTGCCACGGCAAAGGAGACCGCATGGTGAGGCCCAGCAGCTCACAGCGCTCATTGCCATGGTGTGCCTGCACCTTCCTAGTTTGCAGTGAAAATCATGGTTTTGACAATCCCAGTGTCTATAATAACATATATAATATATGTATATGTGTGTGTGTATGTATATACACACACAAGCTATCCCTGCTCACTCCTGAAGAAAGCTATCAAGAAATTTATTGCAGAAATAATGAAAGTAAAGGACCTTTACTTTCAGGAAGTATAGTGACGTGAGGGGAAGGTGCCATTGCTGGCTTTGAAAAAGCCCTGGAAATGTGATGCTGTGATGCCATAGTTTGCAAAGAGGCTGAGATGATGTGTTCCCATCTCTGCCAAGGGGGTCTGATGCCCATGAGGGTGCTCTGCACCCCTTCGCTCCTCTACTCCTCTGGTGCCTGCCCATGCATGCCGCTCAAGATGGCTCCCTGAGGAGAGGGCCCTGATAGCACTTGGGAGGGCTGCAGGGACAGTGTGTGTGGCTTTTCTTTTCTCTGTGGGAGCTGAGCACTCAGCTTTCATGTTCAGCTTGTGCTGCCAGGGCTGCTCTTCGCCTGCAGGAGGGAGGGCAGGTCCCTGGGCAAACCCAAAGCGCTGGCTGAGGGCAGTGCGGTGCAATGTGGTAGAAGGAGGCAAGGTCAGCTCCTAGCTCCTAAAATAGGTGGTCCTCAGCAAAATTACTTCTACAGCTCCCCTACGTAGCTCCTCAGGTATGGAAAGGCTGCAGTGCGGGCACCTGTAGAGGGTTAACTGATCCCCATCAACATGAATCCTGAATAAATAAAAGGAGCAAAAAAAGGAACAGAGTAACTTTTAAGTCGAGTGATACAAAATATCTTTATAATTTCTTCTGTCAGCAGAGGTTATTGATGGAAATATGATTCCTGTATTACATTCCTTATCACAAATGTCTTCCCAGAGGAAGCTCCAAATTTGATATATCATGGACAAAAGAGCTGGCAAATGTGCCCATAGAAAACCGAAGTATGTTCTTTCTCTGTATGGAAAGATGGGAACGAAGAGAGGAGCCATACCCCCCTTTCCCTCTCCTAATCTGCTGTACAAGGAAAGGGTTGCTCACTGTATTGTTTCAGAGGAGCAAGAATTTGATAGGCGTACAGATAAGCTATTAAGCAATATACATGCAGAGCTAAAGGGGATTTGGAAGGGAGAATTATTCATTTGTTAAATTAAATAACAATTTAGTCTCAGCAGCATTAAAATAAATTTCCAAAGGCCATTGTTTGTTTGAACAAAGAGCGGAAAGGAGCTGTTAGAAGCAGTTTACACAGTTCAAATATGAGGGGTTTTGTGCATTAATAAGACCAGCGCTGGTGCTCAGCATGGAGCACAGAAAACACATTTGCTGTACCGTGCTGGACATGCTCTGACCAGCACTTGGGAACAGCCAAAATTTAGCACTGAGAGCAAGAAATGCCAACGGGAATTTCAAACTCCACAAATACAATTTTTCTAAAAACTGACTTAGACTGTTGCACCAGGACAAGGCATAGCCAGTAGAAGCCCCTGGCTTTGACCATTTGGGGCAAAGTACTCTTCCTTTCCCTTCCAGCAGCCTCGAAGCACTGTCACCCTTCCTCCCTCTTCCCTCATCCTCTCAGCAGTAAATGGAGCATTTGCTGGAGCCTCCCACCTTCTTTGGTTTCTTGGCTTTGGTCATCACTAACTGCAACAGTGATTCTTTGGTTAGTCCGGGATTTTCAGTGCAAGAGATTTGCTCTGCAAGTCTTGGGAAGAGTTAGGCGTGCTTTGCTCCCCAGATAAGGCACAGTATCACATTTAGCCCTGGCCCAAGCATCTTAAAAATATTAAGGATTTTAGCACTCTAGCCTTATTATGCAAGAACTGCATGGTTTTACGCTCATTGTATGACAAAAAAAGTACATGGCACCAACCAGTTAAACTATTTATAAAACCAGACTCTGGTAACTCGATTTACCCAAAACAGCACCATCTGTTCCTCATGGTAATTCCTGTGGAGGAGACAGTGGTACTGCTCAGATAACAAGTCCCCCGTCATCGTGGGGGTCATAGTGAAGGTATGAGGTAGGGTAAGGTGAGCAACTGTAATGAAAAAACAAATTTTTGTGAGAGTTTCAGAGTGGGCATTTTCATTTAGAAGAGCAATATGCTATGAAAACAAATTCTCTTTTCATAGGTGCTCATCATGTTTTCATTTTCTGGCAGAGAGGGGAACCACATCCATTTGCCCCTGTGACCATAATGCCTCCGAAGAACTGTGGTCCAAGGGCTGATGTCCCATTTTCTTTTGGCACTGGACCATCTCTCCCACGAGGACCTGCACCAGGAGCTCCCAGGAGGCTCCTGACCCTGTTCCAGACAGTGAGATGCCCTATGGATGGATGACCTCCCAGCCAGGAGAGTTTCCTCACTGGGACCTCAACAACAGTGCTCACACATCAGCCCTGAGGTAAGGTGGCTGTGGTTTGGAGACTCAGGGCTGCCATAATCCCTTTCCTTCATCCCAGCTCCAGAGCTCCCTGCACCTTCTAAGAGACAGCCTGGCCTGCAGCAAGCTGTCTGTGACATTGGCAGAAAAGCACTTCAGCATAAAGCTAAACCTTGCCTGGCTACAGGAGGGGCTCGCTGCCAAAATCTTTGCTCATGGCAGAAACCTCAGTGCCTTGTACAAGGTGTAATCTCCCCGCTCCAGTGGCTATGGTGGGCTCCCCTAGATCCAAAGCATTTTGGCCTGGGGATCTTTTGTCTCCCCTCAGGTTGCTTTCCAAGCTGAGGAGCCTCGTGTCCATATGTCACCCAACCCTGGCTGCCCTCATCATGTCCACATAAAACGTTTGAAAAGTCTTTTAGGTCTCTCCATCAGCTGCATCTGTATTTGGAAACTAAGAGCCAAAAACCTGTGCCTTTAACCTTGTCTACTCTTACCGCCTTACTTTTATCTTCTTTACTAGGAATAGATTTGCCCTGCCATATTTTGTATTCCCAGCCTGCCGATGAGGCTGATGCCGAGAGCAGAGAGCAAGGCCAGCGCTGCCCTGGCACTCTCACAGGGCTGTTCTCTCCAGAGCCGCCTGAACAAAGTGCTGTTTGAGACTGGCTTTGGCGGCCCATGGCTCCCTACAGGGATCTCTTCCATCGCTGAGAAAAGTCTGGCAAATTTTTGCTTTTTCCATCCTGACGTTTGCGACTGCTCCCACATGAGAAGGGGTAAATCAGGGACTGAATGAGTCGGGTCCTGCAGGCTCCCAGCAAAGAGCTGAAGACAAGACACCTTTTCCTTGAGAAGTTTTATGAACTTTGCAAAATTTGTGGGTTAATAATTAATGAATAACTCCTGCTCTGTTAATCTACTTTTGCTCTCCTCTCTGTGTGTCTACTGTCTGAGAAATCGAGCTGACGGAAAGAGCGTTACAAGGTAAAAATGAGGACCAGGTAGTTCTTGGAGAGGAATGTTACTCAGAAGACTTTTCTGATTATTGATATGGACATCTCTACTGACTCCAGGAGTATCAGTTGTCTGAAACGGAGTGCTTACTGACAAGTGTTTTGTTTATTAAGTAATATTTTGAAAGAAAAGCACCTGTTTTAGGAGAATACTTGGCTGGATGGAGACTTGTTCTGGCGGTGCTGAACTGCATCTTACACAAGGGGACAGAAGTGGCCTCAGGAGGATGGGTAATACTGCTCTACCATGAGACCAGTTGGACTTGTCATGGCACCCATGCCCAGGAGAGGGTGGGATTTAACACAGCTTTCTCACTTCAGTTACCCTGCTGAAAAATGTAGGCAGATCCCCCTTTTTTGTGACTCCCAGAGGCTTTACAAAGGGAGTCAAGGCTCAGGCCAGAGCTGCAGATGGCATTTAGGGCTGAGGTGTCCAACGGTTGTTGCAGTATCCAGCTCCCTTTTTAGCTTTGGGCACTCACCATCTCCCAAATTTATCTTATAAACTCAAGTTGTTTAGATTCAGATTTATTCCTGATATTGCTTTTCAAAGCCTCTTGCTAAACCTTTCTGCAATCAGCTTGCTTTTATCTGAGTGGCTGACTCTATGGTCGGTGGCAGATACTTTGTTCCTTTGCATCTCGTAGCGGAACTCAGCTCTCTGACCCAGCATCTACATCTAGCGTGTCCATCCCTACCCCAAAATTCAGGAACAACCATAAAGCTGTAGCACTCCTACAGCACCACCATCAGCAGGAAGTCCAAACTCAGAGCCACCTTTTCTAACACTCAGCCCTCTGCTACATCTTTATTAGCTGCAGCACTGCAGGAGGGACTGGCTCAGGTCTTCACGTGCACCTTCGCCCTGCTCAACTTGCCCAAAAAGAGAGGTTTTTAAAATATCTTTGCATTGGAGCAGCCAGGATTTACTCTGCAAGCTCCTGCCACACCCTCCACGTTTTGAAGGGTTGCAGGCCTGCCAGATCCTCAGAGGCTGCCAGAGTGTAGCACAGTTCATTTGAGTTTGAATAAAGTACTGAACTTTATTTTGAGCCCTAAATTTCAAATCAGAGTGTGATGAGCACACATCTGGAGGATGTGAATTTTAAAAAGAGCCACCGAGTAACAGTAAGCAGAACTGCCCATGTTTCCCATCTCTCTGGTTTTATCAACTGGAGAGAAAACGCTAAAAAAAAAAAAAAAAAAAAGCCTCTGCATTGAAACATTTCCCAAAACCTGGACCTAACTGAAATATTTGCATTAATATTTTTGTGTGAGAGGGGGAAAGTGACTCCTTAGGCAATATATCTCTGTTTCTTTTTCATGAAAATAAAATTCTGGCTAACACTGAGGGGCTGTCCTAAATGTTTTAGGTTTAAAAGAAAAAAAAAAGGGGGGGGGGGGGCGGGGAATCAACTGAAACACTAAGGTTTAATCCCAACTAAGGTTTTGGCAGTTTGGGCAGAGTTATATTATTCTGGAAACGCAGTCAAAACTGAAAGTTATCTCAAAGTTTGCTGTGGGGAAACAGCTGCCATGTTTAGTGGGTCTAGCAAAAAATCCAGAATGGTTTGTTGGTGAGACAAAAAACAGCCAGCCTGTCCCTGGAGTTATACAGGGCTCCAAACTGGCAAGACTCACCAGGTAATCCTTTTTCAGCAGAGGCTTGCACAGAAACTATCAAGCCAACCCAAGAATAATAAAAATGTTAATTATAGGCTTTCTCTCCCTACAGAACACATGGATGTTAATGCCTCTTGCAGGGATTTACCATACATGAGACTGTGATATATTTTTTACTGCTCTGTCTTGCTCATTTACTCATGAAATACTGGAGTTTTCCAAACATGATGCTCCACTCAGAGACTAAATCCTTAGCTGGTAGAAAATGGGATAACGCAGCTAATTCCCTCTGCAGCTATACTGATTTGCACCAGCTGCAGATCAGCCCTCTTACATTACCTAGGCACAGAGCAGAGCTGCTTTAATTCTTCATTCTTGTTTGACTTCAATTTCAAAAATAAAACTGTCTTACAAAGTGCATGTTTACAAATGAGTCAAAGCCCAGTACACTGAAACTATTTAATTGTAAGCAAGTTAGATCAGCTTTCTTGCAATAAGAGCTTCTGATACTGGTGTCTCTTTCTTGTGCGGGCTTAAAACTTTACTTGCAAAATCTCCTTGTATTCCTTTGAACTCCCTTGGGAGATTAAAAAAAAAAAATACTCCAGTTAACACTCCCTCATTTCATTTTTAAAGGTCATGTTTAGAGCTGGCAGTTGTTATAGGAGCTGTCCTCTGTAAAGAAAAGTCTTAACTAGCCAGGCACAGACTTAACCTCACCATCGAAAAACTAACATTGTCACTAGGATATGGAGAAACCATGGTGAAGAACTAGCAACAGCTAGACCACGGCAGAATGAGCAGTCGGCATCTGCTCGGTGGGCCTTTATCATGCAGTGTTGTATGTACGATTCAAAATGCACAGAACGATTGTTGAAATGATGTAGACAAATTGACTCAAATTAGTTTAGCATGGGCCATGCAAAGTTTAAGCTTGTTGAGCCCAGACACATAGCAACAGCCGTCGCGCTTTGGAAGACCGCGGCTTCGAAGCACTAGCAGAAAAGCGGTATTCCAGCCCACTGTCGCAGGGTTTGCTTTTGTGCCTGCTTGCCTCTTTTCTTTAATTCTGCCTGGCTCTAGAAAGTCTTGGCAGAAGCGATCCCTGCTGAAGACTACACTGGCACCGATAATTTTATAGGAATACTTGTGAGCATGAGCTTTAATGTCATTTTATACTTCCTTAATCTTTTGACTGTTACTTAATGACAAACAAATCCCCAAAGAACTGGAGGGGAGAGGGAAGATTAAAAGGATTTTGAGATTGTGTTCTCTGCTTTCAGTCAAACTGTCCCAAATCCTGCCAACACAATTCTCCAGTGCCCTGTGACACCCCTCCCCAGACCACCAGGAGTGAGTTTCTTATTGTATTTACAGTAATCTAATTACAACAGTTCTTCAATTCACAGCCAGCTTTGGTATACAGACTTTAGCAAGAACCCTCCTCTCAGTGCAGATTGCAAACTTTAATCTTTTAAACTAACACACGCACAGAACCCCCCCCCAAAAGTTCTGAAATGCCTGTGTAAGCTACTAAGACGTGTTCCCCCTCCCACACCCGCCAGCGCTTGTCTCATCTTTTTGTTAAGTTTTCCTTTGTGCTAATTTACCGCCTAAAGGTAATGCGAGAGTTCCTAAGATAATGTTCTGTAAAATGATGGTAAAACAAGCTTGCCTGCCAGAAAATTTATTTTAAAAAATACAATTTTCTAAATAATTCTCCTGGTTTTTTTTTAAATCTCTCTTTATTTCTGTACTTGAAGAAGCAGCTATGTAGAGGAAATAAGACTGAACATTTTACTTAAAAATAAAATACAGCCTCAGCTTAAAATTGTCATTGCCCAAAATAATTTGACGCAAATCTTAAAGCTGATAAACCTTATTTATAAGATGACAAAAGTAGACAGTTTGTACATAATAAAAATGTCAAGAAAATGAAGATGGAAATTATTGTTTTAAATGAAGCAAAATATAAAACAAAAGTAGAATCCGCAATGAATTAGCAAATCTGGACATTCTTAGTGTGTCATTGCAGCCATCTAGCTATATACACAAGTATTGCAGTATTCAGTTTCATTTCTGTCACAGGTTTTCCACTTAAAGCTTTTACAGTAATACTGGCTTTACCAATACACAGTTTCTGGAAGTTTGAGGGAGTTTTCCTTTTCCTCCAGTCTGACATGTGACTCTCTGAGCTGTGATCACACAAAGTCTAATCACTAAAGTTAATAAAACTCACTAAAGTTAATACAATCATAACTCCCAAAGACATCAGGAATAATTTAGGTCCAATATTACTATAAAACTTAGGTTTCTCCCGTTACCGTGTCGTTTAGATGGTGTACAGAAGGCAGAAATACATGCATACTCATAGCTCATTTACAAGTCCTTCAAATCCTCAGTTTGGCCTTTGCTATCCGTTTGGTTGGTTTCTGTGAGGCTCATCAGTCATTTTGCTTTCAAGTACGTACCTCGAAAGCAATTCTTTGTCAAGTCAGAATTATTTTAATACTTCATTCTTCCTGTTGGGATTCATTGCTATGCAAGCTGAAATGAGCTGGACTGTCAAACCTTAGCTATTTCCTACTATTTTCTGTGAACCTTGAAAAACTGGCAACATAGTAGTGTCTTTCCTGGTCTCGCATTCACTCTTGAAAAAACTACTTTAATGCACCTTTGTGCTGTTTTCCTCTGAGTAAACTGGCTGTGGTAATACTCAATAAATGAAGCAATTATTCCGTTTGTAAAATCTTTCGGTTTCTAGATAATGTGTATGCTCTGCTCAATCCAAAGAACTCAGAATAATGAAATGGCTTTGAAAAGGTCGTATGAAAGAGTAAGAGACAGCAGCTGCTTGGAAACCTCCCAACTTTCATCAAAGTGTTTTGGAAATGACAGATTGTAAGTAGTAGTTTATTTCTGTGAGATCTAATTGAAATTTTAATCTCTGGGATAATATATCTAATCCTCCCAGCCCAGTAATTTATCAGAGGTTGGACAGTGTACAAGAAATACTTCCACCCTTATAAAAACAAAGTTCTTTACCAAATTGGGAGATATTCTCATGTGTGGGATTCAGGCTCCCCTAATAAAGGGAAAACATTGTGTTGCTGCAAAAGGTGCAGAGCAGGGAAGCCTGAAGTGTACGAATGCCATCTGCTGGCTTGATTCAAAAATATGACCCTCCAGCAACCGCTGCCGCTATCTTTGAAGATGGATGTGGAGGGCCAGATCTCATTTCACATACTGGCACGAGCCAGTCGCATTATCCCATTTCTAAACTCATGTCAATAGAAGAAGAATCAAGCCGAGATGATACAAGCCAAATCTGCCTTAATGTGTATGTCTGTGCTTGAGCATTGGGTTTGTTTAATGCTTTATGTCATCAGGGCTTGGTTAGAATAGGAATAAAAGACACCTGTGCTTGCAGTTTTGCTGAGTATCATGTTTAGATGTACAAATCCTCATGCAAGTTTATACCCATTAGACTACTGTTTTATTGTTTTCCATGCAATGCCGCACGGAAAGGGTTCTGCAGAGCAAAGCCAGCTTTAGCCCACCTGATTTCATCTCTCTGGGTTCATAACCAGCTTTCCTTTTCACGGTAACAATCTGGCTTGCTCCACAAGGGAGTCTGGAGATAAGCAGCTGCCCAGGAGGGCCTGGAGGTGAAACACAGAGCAACCCAACCAGTCACTGAGGAACCCACACCTCTACAGGAGCTTGTAGCCTCTGTGAACTTCTCCTTAGGGGTTGAAAGTGCAAACAATAGCAAAAACTGTGTATTTCAAAATCAAACCATAGATTAGAGCCTCATCATTTGCAGGGGTTAAACCATTATGAATTTTAGAAATATTTCATGCGTACTTTAGGGTCTATCTTCTCAGCACACTCCTACAGAAACTGGTAATTCAGCCTGGAGTGTGATGCTAAAAGGCAATCTCTTCCTGAATACGGGCAAGCCCATGCCTTCTATGAGTGCTGGCAGAGACCCATAACCCATCTATCCTTAAAGTGATGGGACAAAGAATCAGGAAATAAAAACTATGTTAAGGATCCTCACCGTGGCTTGTCCTCCTCTCCAGGGCTGAACTCAAAGTCCAGGTGGAGAGGAGGATGATTCCTTGCTAGGCTCACCCCTAGGTTTTGGCAGAGTGTGGGCCCTGCTTTTCCTGAGCTGCTCACATCTGGCAGAAAATCTGGCAAGAGACAGGCCCAACCTGCTACTTAGACACTTTCCTGCTCAGACACCAAATTGAGGAAACACCAGACCACAGTTGGAGACCGTGCCCTTTATGGCAGCAGTGCAAGGCACAGACACAGACCTCCAAACTTAAAAACCAGCACATGTTGAGTGGGTTTAACGGGCTCCTGAGCTGCTAAGATTTACAGGCAACTCATTCTCTCTCCACAGCATTGCTCCAGACACCATGCGATGTCAGCACGGATGGAATAGCACTGGCCAAGATGTGTGATTTTTATCTGTATAGAGATGGGGACCGATTTGGGTGGTTTTGCTTAGAAATATTGGAGTGTTTTTAAAGAGTACGTTTGCAGTTCATAATCAAAATTGTCATATTGTCATTTTACAATCAATGACCAGTGAGAACATTCCCTGTCTACATGTTTGATTAACTCTTTTGGGTCTATGTATTAACAAGTGGCCTCATCTTCCTCACGCTCCCCGTAATGTGCAGTGAATATGATGCACTATATTTTTCCACGGATGGTCGTCCTTGTGAGGCTTTACCCATTCCACAGTTCTACTCAGAAAAATGTCTTCTTTTAAAAAAAATTTTATTCCGAATACTTCATGTTGTTCAGAAATGACCCACAGCCAAGCAAGCTGAGAAGGCTGACATTATTTAGTGCTTGAACTCTAAACCAGGGTCAGAGCTGACACGGTAGCTAGTGATGGGAAGTGGCTAATGACGGGTCAATGATTGGATATGACTAATGAAGGGAAAAGGATTGCAGAACTGCAAAGTCACCGAGTGCACTGCATGGCAGATAAAAACCCTCTAAGTCCTTGTAAGCCCAAGCCTACAGACACCTTTTTGTTCTCCCACTCCCCTTCCTGTTAACACAGCAAGAATTTCCCAACCAGCCACGGCAGTACCTTGCAAAGCTACAGCTACCACCACGGGAGTTCAGGCTCACCGCACGCACCACCTCTGACACCCAGCCTCTGTCTGCTCCGCAGGATGTCAGAGAGTTGTACTGGGATGTCCCCTAAGCAAGGACAGCAATTCCACCACCTCCTTCTAAAAAAGGAGCTCTATGTCTTCTACAGACTGCTAACTGCATTACAGGAGTGAGGAGTGCTATAAAATGCAAGTAATGGATTATACCATCATCATCCTCATCATCACTGTTATTATTTTTATTATTTTTTAAGAGAAAAAGGAATTAAAGGAAGTATAGGATTTGATTAGGAAAATGGAGAGAATGAAGGAAACCTCAGTTCACATAGAGAAAAAGGGTAGACAATCATTGTGCAGAATTTAGATCTAGTTGTGTACAGGATTGTATCTGACAGCGTTAAGAGGGCTGGGTCCAGGGTTTGTGAAAATACATGGCTTCCTTTACTTTTGAATGTTCCTTTTATCCCCTCAATATGCCAACTATAGGTATGGAGCGATCAGGCAGAGCTCAGGCACAGCATTAGAAAGTCATAAAATATTCACTTCTTAGCAGTGTCAATATTATCTTACTTCTTATTTGAAGCAGGACATTTGTAGTTCAGAATTGAAATGAAGGTACTTTTTCTGAGTATTCCCACACCTGTTTTACAACTCTTTTTGTTTTGTATTTGTCTTTTCATTTGTAGGAATAAACATGATAACAGCAAGAAGAGTCTCTGGCACATCACTACTGCGATATGCACAACTTGAGGACCAGTGACAATCTGCTGGCTCTCCTGGTTACCAGCTAGCAATGATCAGACCATTTATTAGACCTTAAGACAGATCATGGAGTGTTTTATTGTTATGCTCTCCACCTCTGGAAAGTACCAGGAGAACATGAAAGCACTTGGTTATCTCTAACGGGGTAATTAAAAGCTGTAACAAAGTATGGGGATACCCACCTGATTCTCCAAATGCTCGGGTGTCTCATCAGTCCACTGGGGAGAATAAGGAAGCAGAGCAGAGGGCTGAATGTGTAATTAAACTGATGGAAGGTAAGTACTCAGCTCTGCAGAGGCCACCTGGGAGACAAGAGCAAGGAAAGAGGCGCTCAGTACCCTTCCAGGCTTGGGTTTTATCTTCGCTTTGCAACCTCAAAAACATGGAAGGACTTCTTGCTGTGTAGGTCTGTAAATGTGATAATGTTTTATTTTGCAACAAGAACGGAGGTACGGTAGAGATAGGCTTGAAGTGACTTCATGCTTAGCACAGCCTGTTATTTTAAATGTCAGTCTCTTGGGGGAGGTTCCCATGCCAACAATTTTCCCCAGAGGTTAGACACTATGAAAGTGGGTGAACACACACCCAACTTGTAACTCAACCTTCCACCTTTGTAAAACAGAGCAAAAAGCTTAGGAAAGCGCACTAATAAGTAGAGCTCACAGCTGGGAAACAGCAAGAAGGACACTTTATTTAAAACTGGATAAAATCCCAAACTGTCACAAAAAAGTTGCTGCACTTGTCTGCAGCACGCCACACCTAGGAGACTAAACAGCAGTATTATAATCTGTAACTATTTATTCAAGGCAGGGATCTGACCTTTCCAGGTGCATTTGCTTCAGCAAACTTTGCTCGTGCTATTGATGACTGCTCATGTTCATAAGACTTGCGAGACTGGAACATCAAATAATTGCTGATAATATAAAGAAAGTGTGGTAGGAGGAACAATATTGTTTCTTATTATGTGATTATCTTTTCTTTTCTTTAAGACTCTGAGAAATCACTTCAATTATTTTGATCATTTTCCTGTCAAAAGTACGTTTTTTCATTGGCCGCTGCACTTTCCACAGATGTTAAGATTTTCTGTGATCTTTGCAACAATTCTTAATGAATAGATTAAACTGGGTACTATAGTTCTACCAAATAATGTTATTGTAATTATTTTGTTCCAGGTTTGTTAACCTCCACCCAATCATTCTCTCAGTTGTACTGTGGAAATGCCACCCTGCGGATTGAGCAATAGATCCAGACCGCTTCAGGGGCTGGGTGGCTTCAGTCTTGTCACTTGACCCCAAAATGACACCGTGTCCTGACCTATAAAATGAGGATAATAGAATTTGTTCACCTTTGTAAACACCAGTGCAACATATGGTTGAATAGCAGTATGTAAATTTAAAATCTTAATTAAACTGAGGCAGAGCGCCAAGTAATCACAAAGCATACGCTACTGGAAACAAGCTCGTTAATAGTTCTGCTGCTGGAACCAGTTTTTTAATGGCTCAGTAATGAGCTGACAGGACAATCTGCAAAACTACAGTTCTTGATAATTTTTTAAAAGTATATAATTACATTTTGATAATGGCTTGAACCTGTGTGTGCACGTGTAACAGAAAAGATACCTCCAAGCAGTTAACAGCCTAAGACTTAAAATCTGCTCTCATTTATTCCCAGTTTGTATTGGTATAATATACCAATTTGTATTGGTATAACTCCACAGCCAGTTCTGTTACAGAAAAGAATGAGGAAACTCTGGCTTTTCTGCTGGTACCCAGCACTGTAGTGGAATTCAGCGTATATTTGATCGGTTACTTTCTGAACCACCAACCAAAAACGTTGTACAACCAATGCATGTCTCTGACTTTCTGCCCTTGCATGCTACAGTCACCCAGTACTCCTAGCAGACAGACAGTTTCGTTTTCTACGAGGTGAGATGCATCTGCAGGTAAGGTATCACACTTAATTAAGCACGTCTCTTCATATGCAATGAAGACATGATATACGTTTGAGTGGAGTACGCTGCTTTTTTATTCCAACCTGGTTTTGTTAGTAAGATAACGTCAGCCAGCGGCTTCACTACCAACAAATGTTGGATATTAATCTCCCTCCCTCCTTTCCCTCCTTCCTTCCAGCACACTATTTATCACAGGTTATAGTAGATAACCTATAACACAGGTTATCTACTCAGGGAACCCATTTTCAAGCCTCAAGGTAGAATTATATTTCTAATTTGCATAAGCACAGTTCTTGTCTAATCTTTCTCCACTGTTATACCACAGACGCGTATCTGTGATAGGGATGTATTCACATCTATGGCAAACAAGTTAGGAGATGGCGCCCCATAAGATCCAGCTCTGGCCTTCACCTTTGGCTCCTCAACTTCATTACCTCTAGGAATGAACCAAATTAAACAGCACATGCAGAATCTCATGTGCTTTCTCATTCACGTCTCCTGTTGAGCAAACAGTCCAGCTGGAGTTTGCTGTCCAGTCACATGTCTATAGACTTCACCAGACTTAAGAGACTGATGCTCTCCCCACAGCTTCGACTTTTCACAGTGGCCACCTACAACAGGAAAAATGAAACTGCAAGGCCTAGGAGTGTGTCAGGAGACACACATCACATTTCAAATTAAGTTCTGTACTGAAAGAGAACAACTCCTTTCAGGGCTGTTTCCTAGGTCTGCACTGAATCCGAGACAGTGAAACTCCAAGCCCGGCTGCAGTTCCCTACAGCTCCTCCAGCAGTAGAAGTAACCACAGTCATCATAATGGAATGCAAAATGTACACATTTTGACCTTAGTTCAATTATTTTCTGCATCTGTAATTATAGTGCATTCACAGAGAAAAATCTAAAAACCTATAATCTAAATGAAGGAACCACTCCTCCATGGGGAAGATGGACTGTATTTTTTCCATTTTAAAATTGTTACGAAGATGCTTATATACTGTTTCCAGTGAAAGAAGGTTATTTATTTCTCATGAAGGCTAAATAATACTGAAGAAGTCTTTACTGAATATACCAACAGTGGACCATCTTTGAGACTATTTACGAAGGAAACATTCAATGTATAAAAAATGAAATAAAAGCAAAAATAGTCACAGTGACAACATCTCTGCAATGAAACTTTTCCTCGGCTTCAACATTGGTTTAGCAAAGTAACAGGGACACCACTCATTTGTTTTCTGTTGTTTGCAGAGACATCAGTCTGAAGTAATTTCAGTGATTACACCTGCCAGTGAGACTCTGCCACCAATGGCTGTGGTTTTACGAGGAAGTTGGCTCTTTCCGTTTGCTCGGCAAAATACCTCACCAACCCAAGTCCTTCTCTGCCATCCTAAGTCTTTTAGAGTTTGAAAAAGAAGATATTTTAATAACTGCAATGCCTTTAATTTTCAGTTACTAGGAGACAAAATATTATTCAGTGCTTCATGCTGTAAAGTTTTGGGTGATTGATTAACTTTATTACGGAGAAAATATTCAAGCAGCAACTCTTTCTTCTGCTACCAGAAACATGAAGCTACAGGTCTTGCATCTGAAGCAGAGCACTGCATGGAAAGAAAGCACTGCGTACGCCTGGGCCCTAGGGCAAGGGATGAACAGCAGCTCTAAGAAAATCTCCTTATCTCAAACATCAAAAAGAAGGTAACAGTGGCATGCATAACCTGTTAGTACCTGGGAGGTAAATGCTGTAGGAGTTCGGAGAGTCGCTGACCTGTCCTCCCAGGTGGAAATCAAGATCCCAGAGTCGGACTCCTGTGTATGTGCATTATCTCCAAAGAAGAGGAGCCACATATGCATCCTGTGTGCCTCCCACCTCCTGAAAGATCCCAAGGCACGCTCCCGACCAGAGACCGCCCTCAGTTTTTCACTTGGATTCTCCCGCGTTCATGCTTTCACCCATTCAGTGCCAAACTAAAGAACATGGCTGGTATTTGTTCAGCGGATCAGGAATGCCCTGTCCCTGTATCAGCCAGCTCCTCTGAGGCCTGTACAGCGCTGCTCTGACAGGTCACATTGACGCTCTTGCAACTGTCCAGCGACATCTGACTCGATCTGCATGCTCTGAAGAAGACAGATCTCGTTCACCCTTATCTCACACCTGCGTTATGTCCCTCTGTGCTAATCCAGAGGTAAACTGCTGAAGCTGGGGCTGGTAAAGAGCCCATAAAAAGGCCTCTTCAGACAGATCTCTGTGGAAACAGGGCACTGGTTTATATTTTCCATGTAGAAACTGACTTCACAGAGCAACTAATTATTTTGGAGGACTCCAGGAAAGATTATCCTCTCCACACGCCTCTGTAGAGAGGAGGGTGGAGCAGGAGGGCAGCAGTCAAGCATGAAGCCCAGCAGCGGAAGAGGGGTGGCCTATGCAACTTTTTTTTTTTTTTATCTTGTGTAGCATTTCAGGGAGTATTTAGCATTCCTGTGCTGCTGAGAGGAGTTCTGTTTCTCAACTCACATTTGAAGTACCTGGGACATCTCTCGCTCCCTTGGTGACCCAATGCTTCCTTGTCTAACAAACTGTAAAGTCTCTGTTCATCCCCAAGGGTCCTCAGAGATGCACATGGAGAGGTGACAAAGATGGGAGTGAGCGCCAGAAAACCTTTCCCCAACAATCCATGTTGGTGTAGTTACCTAGAAAGCTATGCCCTTCAACCAGCACGACCACAACTTTTATTCCTTAGAGGCTGCATGTGAATAGCTCCACTCGCTCAGACAATAGCTGCGATAGAGGGTGCAATGTAAACACTGCTGAAGGTAAACCCAGATCCTTTAGATTAGCATGGCGGCTTCACACCACATGAAGCGAGGTTCTCCTCGCAGGACGGTGCTGCTCCTTGCTGCGGGGAGCTTCTGCAGCCTCCATGGCCAGGGCACCCCAAGGCTGCGTCCATTCCCCCTGACCTCTCGGCTGAAGCCAGGGCACCCCAAGGCCGCATCCATTCACCCTGACCTCTCGGCTGAGGTGCAGCCCTGCCCAACCGAGCGCCGCCAGCCAAACTCCCTCACCCCAGCGGCATCTCGGTCAGTGATGCCAGCGCTGTGCTCCCTCTCTTGGCCTCTGCCCTCCCACTACCGGGCACCTTCCTCCACTTCGGTGCCAGGCCCCGCAGCCACGGAGGCCCCGCTCAGCGCAGGACTCCCACAGGCCGGGCCCTGCGTGTCCGGGCCTGCTCCGGGGAGGAAGGTGCCCGCGAACTGTGAGCGCCATGAGGGTCGTGCCGAGGCCCGCGTAGGCCCTCGGGGGCGGCCCAGCGCCTCCGACTGGGACGTGTGGCGCCGGACGAGGAGGAGGAGGAGGAGGAGGAGGAGGAGGAGGAGGAGGAGGAGGAGGAGGCGCGGGACGCCTCCGGGCCCCCCCCACGAGCAGCCCCGGGGCGGGAAGGGGGCGGGAGCGGCGGCGCCTGCGCGCCCCCCGGCCGCCGAGGGGGCCGCGCCGCGCCGGGCGCTGGGGCGGGGTCTGCGGACGCCGACGGGGCGGGAGGCGGCGGGCGCCACGTCGGCAGCGGGGAAAGGCGGAGGAGTAAAGTGCGGGGGAGCCCAGCCGAGCCGAGCCGAGCCCGCTGTGCGGTGAGTGTTGAGCGGTCGCCCTGGCCCCGTGGTGCCGTTGGCCGGGGAGCCGGGCGGGCAGGCAGGCAGGCAGGCAGCCGCTGAGCGCACCTCCTGGCTTCCTTCTTTTCATCGCCGCGGAGGAAGGGAAACTTCTGGGCAAGGAGGCGGGAGGGGACCCGGCGGAGCCGCCGGCGGGAGAGGCGAGCCTGGGGAAGCGGAGCTGCCGTCTGCGCCTTCCGCCGCGCCGGCGGCCCGGGCCGCCCGCCTTTGTGCTTCCTGCCGAGGCACCGGAGGGGCGTGAGGGAGGGCGGGAGGACCGGGCCGGCCGTAGCGACTCCGCCGCGGCCTTGGCTGCCACGTCAGTGTCGCCGCCCTGCGCCGAGGTGCGCGGCGGTGTCCGCGGCCGGCCCGGCGGGGAGGGGGGCGGCCGGGGGTCTGTCGCTGCCGAGCTCCGCCGGGAAGGCAGGTAGCAGCGAGGGGAGGGCTGGGCGGGGGCTTGGCCCGCCCTACGAGGGGAGTGTGGAGGGGACCTCGACGGGCCGGAGTCGGCGCCTCCTCGAGTGCGGGCCCGGGTCCGGGCTCGGGCTGGGGCTGGGGCTGGGGGCGGCTGCCGCCTCCCGCCGCTGCCGCCTCCCCGCCGCCCCGAGAGGGCAGCCGAGGGAGCCGTGCCCGCCGTGGCCTCACTCGTGGCTGGTCCTGTGCTCCCCCGGGACCTCCTCCGTGCCAGGAGAAGCCTTGTTTCGGGTTTTCTCTTTTTCTTGCTAAACTTCGCTGCACCGGGATGTTTCCTGTAGTAACCTGCTCTTTATCTCATTCGTTTCTCTCAAGTCCAACTCGATGCAGCAGAATCCGGAAGATTTTTTTTTTTTTTCGTAAACTGTTTGGGAGCAGCTTAGCTTTCTGCATGCACCTCGCCTAGGCATTAATGTGGTGTGGCTTGAAAATAAATGCCAGTTATTTTAGCCGTGCAGCTGGTTCTGGTCATTGTGTGAAGCTCGTAGACAGCCTCTGCGGATGCAACTAAATGCTTCCTTCTGCTCGTTTAATGGGGCTGAAAATGAGAACTCTGAATCAGGATGTCACTCCATAAGGAGCATAAATACCAAGTGCACGTAGCCTGCTTCAGTGCCTCCGGAGCATTGCTTCAGGCAGCGTGTTTCTGTATAACTGGAAGGGTGCGTACAAGGTAACTTAATTTAGTACACAAATACTGGTTTGTATATACATCAATTTTAAGACTACTCAGTAAATACTATCCAAACTTTTTTTTTTTTTAAGCTTTCTGTTAAGCTGTGGTTAAACATTCAGTAGAGTTGGTGTTGCCTCCTCAGTATAGAAATGGACTGTGTGGCAAAAGCGCAAACTGAAAGGTGGTCCTTGTCCGGCAAGTGAACAGGTCTAAATGTCAGACAGGAGCCAACAAAGAGGTGGTGGACGCTAGGGAAAAAGTTAATTATTTCATTAGCAGGGGTGGCAAGGAAGTTCAGCAGCTGCTTTATCCCTCTGGCTGTTAGGCACCATCAGGATTTGTCTTTGTAGGCCTCGTGGAAAAGGAGAGTTGAGGCAGGTGCAGAGCTCAGGCAGTTGGGAAAGCATTAGAAGAAATGGGGAAGGCTTTGGAAAGCTGAGCTAGCAAGAGGCTGACAGGACTGGTGAAATGGAGCAAACCCTTGGTGTTTCTGAAGCTGTGCCTTGTGCCTTACTGGAATTTACCATTTAATTTCTAAAAACCAGTTTTGGTTTTTAGACTAGAAAAGCAGAATTCGGGTTCCTGTTGCCTTTGATTTGGTATCTTGCAAATCCTTGCTTCGGAGAAAATGTGATTGCTCACATCAGGTGTTCCACAGAGCCTCTTCTGCAGTCTGATCTGTACTTTACTTGAGGGTGATGGAGAAATACTGGGTTCTCTTACAGGCCGATACGATGTTGTAGTGTCCCAGGCAGAGTTAAGGGTAGGGTGTTGTTTTGTTTTTGGTTTTTTATTTTTCTTAATTTCGGGAGATATGTTTCCTTTTTTGCCTTTAATTGTGGCGTGTGTCTGGTTTTTTTTAACACAGATAGGTTGCATTATCTTCCCAGTGGTGTGCTGAACCCTGCAGGCTGTGAGCCTGTTGTTTGTATTTCTTATGGCACACTCAGATATCTTTTGGGAGGGGTCGTAGCCCATCCTGCTACAGGCTTAAAAGTAATCTGTACTTCACACTTGAAAACTTCTGATCAATTTGCTGTAGTCTTTCCCTGAAACTTTTGTCTTTTTTCCTCTGAAATGAGCATACTTGCTTCCAAGCCAGTCCTGCTTTGTATATAAATCTGAATTTTGAAACTTGGCTTTTAAACAGAAGGCTTGTTGAAATGTCAGCTATGCTCTTGGTTTTAGCTACACGCTTTCTATGTGCCTGGATTTGTTTTTTTTTATTTCAGCGCTGTTAGCATCGACTCTTTCTTCTTGCAGAAGCTCAGTCAACGGTCTTCCTTGCATTAACGAACTGAAAACACATTTCCCTGTTGGCTGTGCTCGGAAGGTTATGTTGAGAGAGCTAACAGCACTGAGCACTCTTACTCCTAAAATGTTACAAACCCTAATCCAGAGCATAAAGCAGGGAAACTAATAGTCACTTGTGCAGCTTGAAGCAGTACCCTGAAGAGCAGCCATAGGTGGGATTACCTTTGTGGCTTCGTGCTTATTTCTTTGTTTAATTTGGAGAGCAGAGCACTGTTACTCTTTCTAAAATGTGTTTAAGTATCATCCCTAAAAATATTATTTTTTTCGTGTATACGAAGGACATTAAGTTCTTTTTGGAATCCGCTGCAGCTGCTGAAAGAGGGGAAGGAGAGCCATGCATGTGGCAAGGGTTGTTTTGTTTTCCATCAGCTCTGTAGCCAAGCTTTCTAACTGCATAGCTGGTGGGCAGAAGGAAGATATTTTTTTTTTGTCGTGGAATAAGATGAGGTGATCAGTTTGTTTGCAGTTCTGTCAGGTGAACAGTTCCAGTGCTGTCTGCTGCTGCAGCTTTCTGGAGCAGTGTTATGCTGCCAACTGAAATTGGCGCTGTCCTTGGGTAGTTTTGTTGCTGCCCGCAAATATCTGAGTAGTGGCATTGAAGCAAGCCAGTTTTTGCTGGCTGCTGCTTGGGCCAGGTTTGCTGTGCTGAAACAGTAGGGCTTTTTGTCAGTAAACTTAGAAAGACATCAAGAGCATCATCTGAAGCTCAGGAAGTTGCACACACATCTGTAATGGTTCGAGGCCACTTCTAAATGGAAGGCTAAAATTTTACACAAATTGCTGTCCAAGAACTGCAGACTTGTTAAGGAGAGGTGGTGTTTTATCATTAATTACCATGCTTTGTAGTAATCCTCATGGCAGCATATGGAGCAAGTAAAATAATCTCCGTTGCTAAGAACACAGAGGGAATTGGTGTTTTGGTGAGATAAATTTCAAAATTTTGGCATCTTAAGGCTGTGCTGAGTGTGGTTCTCCCCTACTGTGAGGCTTTGTATTTATGATTCCCACCATACTCCCATGGCAGGTATGTGACAATAGCATTGTCCCGTAAGATGTCATTAACTTTCTACTTTTCTCATAGGTGTATGCAGAATATTTTGGTGGAAACAACTAACTAGACGCCTTCACGAAGGAATACATTTGGTGAGAAAATTTTATTTTCATCAGCTTTGATATGAATCTACATGTGGCTATACCTTTGCCTCCAGAGCTTCCTGGCGCTTTCATTCAGGGTCCTGTAACAGTGTTAATGTTATAAATAGCCCTTGAATTAAAAATCCTCTTCTAAACCACTTCTGCCTTTACAACTGTGTAAAACCTTGAAGCTTCCTGTGTATTTCATATTTGACTATATGAAAGTGTGTTTTCTTCTTTAAAACCAGTTGAAAGTGACTTCCATTTTTAATTTTTATTATATTTTGTATGAAAGTTGATACATAATATGTTGTTAAAAAGGATGAGACATTATCCCTTATCTCTTGAATGACTAGTACCCTCATAAGTGCACAGAAAAAAAAAAAAAACCACCTGTAAGTAGTTTACATGTGTCCCTATTTGAAATCTCTTAAGATGTGGGTTTGCTTCCACTTCTTACCATAAGAAAATACAAACCTTATGTATTCACCTGCATGGATGAAGGAGGAGACTGGAGGGTGCCACCGATAAGCTCAATGTCTGCTTCATGAATGTCCGTATGAGTTCTGCTAGGACTCACAGAGATCTCGCCTCATTCCATGTGGTCATTTTCCCCAGTGATATAGGACACTGAATTTGGCATCACAGGATAAAAACACCAAAGAAATATCTATTTGCTTGCTTTCTTTTTCCTCCTTTTTTTTTTTTCTCCAGTCTTAGCATATTTTGAAAAAGATTCTGAAAAACATATCAGAAAAGTTCCAAGGTTCAGGCTTCTGATAAAGCTTTGCCTTGTTGCACGTGCTTGCAATACTGGTAATAATTGTAACTAATGATTCAGTGCATAGGGGACTTTGAATCTGCAGCTTCCAACTTAAGTTTCCGCAGTTCCTTAATCAATACCATGTCTGAATGGCCTAATTCTCTGAACAAAAGTCTGATCCTTGCACCTCTAGATTGGTGCCTTAGGTGTTAGCTGAGCTGTAACCTCTATTGGGTCTCATGATTTTTGTTCTCTTCTTCTTTGCGGGGACACACCTTCAGCAAGGAGGGTGAAGAAGAACCTCCCTTGGGATACGCTGCAGTCTGGTGACCAGAGTACTCCTGCAACGTGGGACATACGAGCTTGGATCTTAATAGACAAAGGAGGCATTGAACTGTGAGTGAGTGCCTTCACCTTGATGGTATTACCTAAAAGATAGTAGCTTCTGCTTTTCTAACTCAATTTTTTTAAGAAAAAAAAAATTATATTCCTGTCCTCTTGGTGGCAGATGACTTCATCCAGTCTTCAAACTAAGCAGTTATTCCAGGCCTTTGACTTCCAGTCAATAGAAATACTCACCTTAAATCTCTGGAGGGGAGCCAGGTTTAAGACATGCTCCTGTGCATAGGATTTCCTGAACAGCAGATAATGCTACACCTTGTTTTAGCACACAGGATTTTGGATCACTTTTCAGAGGCTCTTAAGGTTCCTGACATGTTATATTGGCTGCAAGGATGCATGATGCAGGCTGGAAGGTAGAGATCTTTAAAATGTTCTGCTTAAGGCCTTTGTTGGATCTCAGTCTTGATTCTGTGATTCACTTGAGAGCTTCTACAGAAAAAACAAAAGGAGCTGAATTGTGCTTTGTGAGCTCTCTTCTATACCAACTACTGTTTTGAGGCAAGTTTTGAGCCTTTTCTGACAGCAATGTGATTCTGGTTTTGCTTGCAATGATGTAGTAGAAGAACAGTGAGTAAAAACTAGCACAAGCTGGTTAGGCACATCTCTTGGAGCATCCCTGGAGTGCTTTTAGGAACCTGTAGAACCACGCACCATACGTTAGTCTTCAGCTTTCAGATCTACAGACCCCTGAAGGCTTCCCTTCTGTGTAGAACAAATTCATTCCTATGAACAGTGACTTACTTTTCCTTAGCTGCTCTTCTCAGGCCCAGGTAGTACTCCATTGGCTCTGGGGTCTGATGGCAGCAGGTTACCGATGCCTGAACTGTAGAAGATAGACCACCGTGGTCTATGTAGTTGCAAGAGACTGCAGTATTTCTGTGGATCAAAGGAGCTGTTAGTGTGTTAAATCATTGCCTGTGTAATATTCCTGCCCAACTTTTAAAAAAGTAGCAGCGTTCAAGAATTACATAACCTTGAGGTTCTGAGGAAGGTACCAGGGGAGGGCATACCTGATCTTGCCACTGTTTTTTATGTGGCGCAGTGATTTTTTACACTTTTTTTTTTTATATTTCATCACTAAACTAGAAACTCTGCTGTGAAACTCCCCTACCAATACATTGCTTTGCTTGTTTAGCTTTGCAGGAACTGCAAGCAAATCTGACAGTGGCCCAACGTAGATTATGCAGAGTTATGAAGGCATCTTTTCCCTGTGCTGTCTGCCAGTCTTACTCTGATTCTTTCTGTTGGACAGGTCTTCTCTTAATTAAATACTTGATGCCTAGTGTCAGAGAGCCTCGGTATTTCATCAGGCCTGTATGTGCTGTCAGTGCTGTGGTGTCCAATACCTCTTCAACAGTGGAAAATACTAAAACTTGTGTGCAGCCTTGTGACACTTTCTTGTGTTTTGCCATGTTCAAAACTGGTAACTTATTCCGACTCCCCTCTAAACTTGGTGATAATCCCTGACAGTATTTTGTCTTTCCTCATAAGATTAAATAACTTTTCTGAGACTCTTATGAGGAATTGTTGACAGAAACTGTTTGGAAGCTCAAACAAGCAATTGCATCTCTGTTTCTTTTGCAAGTTACATGCGGGCTAGATAGAGATATATTAGCGGAGGTCGCTATTTATAAAAATGTAATTTATCTCTTGCTTAATTAAATCTGTGTTTCCCTTGAGTCTGCTTTAAAAATATTTCAGTCACTTTTTCATTCCTTAGTTTGAAGTAAGGCTTGCTAGGTTGTGATTTTTATGGGGTGTTGGGCTTTTTTTTTTTTTTTTTTAGGACCTTCCCTAATGCAACAAACAAACAAAAAAAACCTCCTTTGAGATTCCTGATACAGTAATCATCTTAATGAGCAAACCGGCTACATGTTAAGTAGAAACACAGTTACTTCAGCTTTGTCCAGATGCTTTGATAAAATAATGTTAGGCCTGTCAGTTTCTTACAGTGTCTGCCTTCTCTTTCTTATCAGACTTGATATTTTTGTTTCAGGTTGGAAAACAGCAACAACCTACATGTAACTTCACCCAGTGAGGATTAAATTTGTGTATTTCTTCCAGGTTGCGTTAGATGAATGCAAAGAAATTGCCTACTATCTGAATCCAGTTCTTTCTCAGAACCTGATCACCCTCAGTCATTCCCTGTGATCTTTGTTTTTTGGTAGGTTTTTTTTTTCCCTTGACTTACTGACCTGGGATTAAGTAAAAGAACAAGGAATTATATAACTGATACTTTTTCAAATTGCCTCCTAGCTCTCTTGTATTTAGTCTTCCATGTTGATGTGTTGCTAGTCACTTTCCTGTTTCTTGGCTTCCCCCAAGTTTCTGGCTTTTGAGAACTACTTGTTCAGCATTGTCATCAAATCAGCCATCCTGGTGGTAGGTTTTTTGCCTGTTTTCCTGTTCAGCTTCTTGTGTAAATATACTAATGTTTTCTGAGTCGTGAACTGATACCCTTAGCGCTGATTAAGAGGACTCTTTAGCATTCAATTTAGGCTTGCTTTGCCTCTAGAGATCTATCACTTAGGGTGTGGGTGCTGTTTTTTACTGTGATGCTTTGACTTTGACTCAAACTGTGAGGGTTTTAGCTGTTGTTTTCTAGGTGAGTCTTCCCACTCTTAAGTTCTGCTTCTGCCTCCTCATCCCTTCTTCAGATCCCAGCCACTATTTTCTCACCCAGAGGAGGTACAGAGACACCTGGGCATGGCAAGAGAGGCTGGAATTCTTTTTGTGGTGGTTGGTGACTCCTGGAAGAAATTAAATTATTTAAAGGCTTGTGCATATGTGCAGGGAGAAGGGAACTAAGAGGTCACTGGCAAGAAGATGGAAGGATGCTGAGTGGTATAATGCAACTTGGGTGTTTTGTTTTTTTTTTGGTTCTTTTCCTGACCTCACTGCCTGCTAAGAAGGTAAAGCAGGATTGGCAGGAGGGCTCAAGGGAGGAGGCAGGACTTGCCAGAAAAGCACACTTTGAGGGAGGAAAGCAGGACAGAAACCTGGACTAGATATTGCTTTCTTCCCCTCCAAAGGGAAAATGTAGTAAGCAGAGCTGCTGATTTGAGCTTTCTCCTGTGCTTCCCCTCAGTGTCAGGGACTGCTACTCTAGAACTGCTCTAGAAAACAGCTTCTGGTGTAAAGAAACTTTATTTCTGAAATGTTTTCATTGGAGAGCTTGTGTAGAGTTAGAGAGTTAAAATAGTCCAGTTCTACTATCACCACACCATGTATGCAACATTGCTACAAGATAAATGGAGTGTTTTCGTTAAAATTTTTCCATCTTGTTTAGCATGAGCTGCTAGCTTATCTAGTAATGAAAAAGAAGTTTATTTTCTATGGAACTTAAACTGCGTGAATTTTTGATTAATGGATTACATTTATGCTTTGCCAGAGAAGATGTATAGCGTATGTGAATTTTTTTTTTTTAGGCAAAAATGAATCAAACGGACAAAAATCAACAGGAAGTCCCGTCATACCTTCATGAAGAACCACCAGAAGGTATGTATTGGTTTTCATAATATGAAGCAAGTTCATAGAAAGTCATCAGAAGTTCAGATCTCTCTTAAAAAAAAAAAAAAAAAATTCTGTAGGCTGAACACTTTAACTTTCATTTAAGTGACAGTAAGCAAGCCAGCCCTGGGATGAGCCTGTATTATTGTTCACTTCTGCCTTATCCTGATTACAATAAGGCCACTGAATATAACTCAGTAAACAACTGTACTGATAAATTATAGAGAAGATAGGCAGATACTGCAGGACATAATTTGCAGATTAGTTTCTAGAGATGTGAATTGGTCCAGTGGGTATTTATTTCTGCTGTTCATTATGTGAGATGGAAAGAGCCCAGCTTCGCTTTTGGACACTTGCTGAGTTCACAGTGCTTGTGATTTTTAAACAAGATGTGTTTAAAAATATATGGAACTTTATTACTACTTTTGGAGACCCTTTTCCATCATACAATTAACTGTGGTTCTGACTGTTGGCTTAATTTCATGGTTTTCTAAAACCAAACAAATACTTGACTTTATTGATGCCGTGGCATCTTGATCTCCTGAACCAAATGAATCTTAAATTGGTTATTAGGTCTGCAGAGGAAATGCAGTTGCAAATGAGCAGAGTTCCCTTCTGCTGTGGAATGGCAGGACTGTGGAGAGTCCTGTTTGCATAATATGACTGGAAACACACCAGATCAAAAGCCATTCTAGGCACACAGGTTGTCTGCGTTCTGTCTCCTCTGGCTTTAAGACCAAATCTGTTGGGTGTAGAGGTCAGTGAGTTCCGATTCCTCTCATTTCATTGCCCTTCAATTTATAATGGCCCTTTAAAGCTCTGTTTGTTGGTTGCTTTGGGTGGTTTGTTTTTTTTTTCCCTCAGCTTTTATGTGATGTTCAAGTGAAGTAAATTGTTCAGTTAAACAACATTATTATCCACTTAGTGTAGCAGAAGGGGTTGAAGTGGAATAGCTCACTCTGTTCTTAACAACTGTTAGACAGGAAACACAAGTACAAGGAGATGAGAGAGGGAAACATATTTTCGTGGCACATTGGTTCTTAAGCTCTACTGTACCAGAACAAGTTCAAGTATCTTGGTGTGAAGACAAAAATCTTCCTTTATAAGCTCTTACGGGGTTGTGAGGATCCCAGAAGCATTTCTGAAAGCAAATGTCAGGTTTGAAACTATGCCCTAAAGTGCATTATCTTCAAGTCTAATTTGTAAGGAAGTTTTTAATATTATTTTTTTTGCCTTAAAAATTGAATTGTATTTTATACATGTTAAATCTCACATATAGAAAGTGAACAGTGGTCTAACTGGTAAACTACAACCAATTCTTTCTTAAGGAAGGCAGTGAAACAAGTGGGCATTTTTTTTACCTTCCTGAAATATTCAGTAGGTTGAGCAGATTCAGAGCATAACAGCAGAGTCTGATCATCACTAGGTATTGCAAGGTTTTATTTAAAATTTGTGAGCAATTGAGACTTATTTTCTTCTGCACAGTATCTTCTTTCAGTATGACAATAACCAGTTTGAATATCAAGTCTAAATAGATGGAGAAAGTTGGTGTAGTCAGAGGGAGTAGAATGAAACAGTTTGTCTTAATGGAAACTCCATCCTTGAAGGCTTTTTCCTTTTAATTCTGTTTCATGTGCACTCTTCAAGCCTTATGAGTTTACTTAAAATGTTGAAATACCCTTGAAGAACATCCCTGTCTTATATGCCATACAGGGATTTCATACATGGTACGCTTAACACCATCATAGAAAGATGGATGTGGATGGAAGGCTACCAGTTCAATGTTGGCAAGAAGATTGTCTCTCTGAACAGGCTGCCAAAAAAAATCCTTAGAGGAAAGGCTGAATTCCAAAACCAATTTGCAGTTTTTTGTAAAGATATAAATAGTTCCAGTTTGTCCAAATCACACTCGACAAGCTTGGTGCCCAAAGGCTTTAGAGAAATGTATATGCAGAAGAAGCTGTTGTGTTTGGGCTTTCTATGAGAAGTGCTATTCTGATGCTTTGTTTTCTGCTTTGCAAGCGACACCAACCTTTGCAACCTGCGTTCGTTCAAACTCTTGTTTACTGTTGGACTCCTGTCAGCAGGAAGCTGGCTGCAAGGTAGCACAGTAGAGCCAACTCCTGAACAGGGAACTCGTGTCATTTGCTCCCTAGATTTAGGAATGATCTCTTTTTGCCTTCTTTCTCCTATTGGTTAGAAACAAAGAGACCAGGAATGCGTATCCTAGAATAGAGATAAAGTGGCAATAAAAACTCTTTATAGCTGCGGGCATTTACTAGATCTAATGGACAATGCAAACAGAACTGGCATGAGAGTGTGTCAGCCATCACCTAAAGTTGTTAATACACCAAGTCACCATCAGTATTTACACGTGTGAAATAGAGTAGCTGTTGTCAAAGGACTGGCTACATGAAGCGATGTGAGGAAAAGCATGCATGCCAAGATTACTTCTGTTTGTTTGTTTCTCTCTTGTTATTTTTAAGTTAGCTATGATGGGTCCTTTCTTGCTAACATCAGCTCTGCTTTACTGAAATCAGCTCGTAAAACTCAATGTGATAAGACTTCAGTCCCATTCACCCTGATGATGGTGATCCAGTTAGGTGGAAGTGAAGCACTTTCTGACCAAATTTTTTACAAGGTGTGTTAAGTCTGGTCACGAGAATCCTCTAATCAATAATACTTAGGTACTGGATTTTATACCAGGCTCTATATACTCCTCTCTGAGTGTGATTCTAGAAATTCTGATCTCTGTGTCCTTATGTTGGCTACGCATTTTTGCTGGAGATGTCCAGGTTGAAAGCTACTGGCCTAGAGTGAACCAGCAAGGGTATTACTTGGCTTTAAGTTAAAGGCTGTCACTTATGTTTCTAGTTTCCATGACTCTTTCTGTTATCTATATCAATTTCTTAAAATAAGAGAGACCAATGTAAGCTGGAAGCATTTTTAGTTGTGGGTTTTTTTTTTTCTCTCCCTTGAGTTACACTGTTCCTCCTTATGCCCTTTTTTTTTTTTTTTTGTGGGTCAAACTTGTAAGAAATTCTCTCATTTAGATGGCATCTTTTGTTTGAATTATTCTGGGCACACACATGAGAACTCCAACCTTCACAATTTTTAAATGAATTCTGAGTGCTGGGTCAGTCCTGGCACTATCATAATCTCATTGGAGGTGCATAGGAAGCTGTTCACTCTAGTTTTCATCTTGTAGTAGATGAGTGCTGGGAGGTGATTCTTGGAAACTGTCCTTCGAATGCGAGTTGCCAGCAGTCAGGGCGCTGCAGGCAGAGACCTGTTCTGCTGGTTCTCCTGACTTGTCGCAGAGCACTGTGTTGACAGGGGCTGGATATAGGTCTCTGGAGGATCTAGATCTGATCTTTCTTTCCCACTGCTTCTCTAGACTCATTGTCCTCTTCCAAGCATGTTCTTTCTGCTGCTGACTCCCTCACCTCTGTATTTCATGTTTATTTCTTCCCTAGCACTGCCCACTGGTTTCACTTGCTCTTTTCTTAGTTCCCCTTGTTGTTTTTCCTTAAGAAATGGAAATGTGTCTATTAAATCCCATATATTATCTACAGGTAGCTAGAAAATACAAAAAACTGTGACACACTTATGCTGCTGTCTGTCTCTTGCCATGGTTCTCTCTTAAACATTTTGAAGAAGTGTTTGGGGTTGGTGAGGAATTGACAAGAGAGGAGCTGAAAAAAATGCTTACCTATACAACATTGTTGTGAAGACCAGAGATTTCTCAAGGTTCACATTGAAAATACCTTGCAGGCAAACACGTGTTGGGGCTACTGGTTTCTAGGTGCAGTGGGTGATATTTTCTTGTGTGCTAAAATACAACATTAACATACTGTTTCATCTTCCTGTTTCTTTGAAGATTAGATGATGCTTATGCAGTAGTGGGGCGTGGAGTTGTCTTAATTCCCTTTAGAGGCAAGGCACATGTATCTCTTGAGGATTGTGAAGCCTACACTTAGAAATACAAAGTAATTACTAAACTATTGGAAGGCTAAATGCCTAATTCTGGGAGTTTGACTCTAATACTCTCTTTTATTTTGAGGCCATGTAATTGTACCATAAATAAGGAATAGGAATTGACTTACACAGCATGTAGCAAGAAACTGTGCAAAGCACCAGTTAAACATAATATTGAAAAGAAAAAAAAAAAAAACATTTACATGGTCAGTAACATGCAGGAATCCTCTGGTTTGAGATTTGAGTTCATGCATTGTATTGGGTCTTCTGCTGGGAGCCTGTCACTCTTGCTATTGGTAATGCCTTTGGGGACCACTTTTGGTATTTAATGAGCTTATTTGGCTCTTGGACTTTTAAAAATTTTTCCTCCCTTCCCTATCCAAATTACAGAAAAGGCCTTTTTGGAAGAAAATTAAATCTGTGTACGTGATGAAGAGAGGAAGTGATACAGTGAAGAGCTGGTATCAGTTTTGTCCTTCTGATGCTTCTTTTGACTCTTCTGCTTTGCTCTCTTGTTTGTAACCTTCTTTTCCTCTTTTCTGACTGCTGCACACAACCCTTGTAAACAGATCTTAAAAACGGTAATTATTAAGGAGCGAAATAACTTTGTCTGAAGGTGAATTCTTTTCAAAGAACGGCTTTTTCTTTTTTTTTTTATTTTTTTTTTTTTTAAATAAAACTTTGGCTCTGCTTCTCCAGTAAACTCTTTCCAGTCCCTCCTTAGAGATGTGAACAAGCTAGTGCTGCTGCTTTTTTTTGGGATGTGTTGTCCCCCCTCCATGGATTAACTCTGAATATTTGGAAGGGGGGAACAAGAGGGGTTTTCCCCCACACTTATAAAGTCCAGAAATGAAGCTGACTTGGCCATGAGACTTTGCAGTCTGGGAAAGAGGTGCTGCACGCAGACAGAGGACAGAAGTTTATCATGTAAGACCATCGGGGAGCTTTATGCCTGGTATTTGTAGACTCAGTATTGACTTGCGTTTTAGAAAACAGCATTGAGGTACATCTCGCTGCAGTGAAGTGTCTTGTTTTATTTGGATCAATGATAGTGTATGAGCATCCAAGAAAAGTAGCCTGCAAGGTAAGTATATGCTGTGTGCAATGGCTGTTAGGCTACAAAAGGCAATACTTAGAAACAGCTTTTCCTTTGAAAATCATAGCGCTGTGATTGACGTGATTGTTGTGTTCTCCCTTAGGTTCATTAAAAGACCACCCGCAGCAGCAGCCTGGCATGCTTTCTCGTGTGACTGGTGGGCTCTTCAGTGTCACGAAGGGAGCTGTTGGTGCCACAATCGGGGGTGTTGCTTGGATTGGAGGGAAGAGCTTGGAAATCACCAAAACAGCGGTCACATCTGTGCCTTCGATGGGAGTGGGGCTAGTCAAAGGAAGTGTTTCTGCTGTGGCTGGAGGTGTTACAGCTGTAGGATCTGCTGTTGCAAGTAAAGTGCCTTTAACAGGGAAGAAAAAGGATAAGTCTGACTAAAACCAAAACTGAGACATACTTGATTCTTCAGAATATTACATCAGTGGCATTAAAATCTGCTAAGATTTGGACCATGAGAAGCCATGTGTCTTAGACACTTTATCTTCTAAAGAGCTGTGCAAGTAACTCGATTTCATCTGAAAAGGAAAGAAGAAGCTTGGCTAGCACAGAATATGAAGATTTATTAGAGCCTAGATTGAAGCTTTGTATCTGGTGAAATGTTACACTTGATAACTATAGAAGTGAGTAAGTGTATCTGAAGGGATAATACATATTTGAATATTCATTTACTGTAAGTCTTTGCAGTTTTGGACTAAAATGTGAACATAGAAACTTGGTTATCTCTGCCATACCATCAATATGACGAGATGCCATTTACTGTTCTCAGTGGTTTCCCCATCCTCCCTCTAAGGATCCTTCAGCTGCGTAACGGCATTGTTGGGCGTACCCAAATAGTTACGGTTACGAAACTGTACTTGCAGGCAGCCTGTGAACTATCAGTGATTGCATTCTGCCAGTGCAGGCTGGAGGTGTGCAGAAATTGGAAATGAGAGTGGGAGATAGAAGGGAGAAGTTTGACAACATGGGAGAAGGGATCATAAAGAGTAAACTAACTTAATGCCTTATTAGAAAAAATATCTTTTTACCAGGTGAAGCGGTGTAAAGAACTGTCCTGTCGTCTCGGTGCAGTTCACAGAATGAGCTTTAGACTCTCTTTACGAATCCTGATATCCGAAACTTTGTCAATTTTTACCGAAAACAAGATCGCTCCATCTCAGGTGTATTTAATGATATGCATTTATCTCCTGCAAGTGAAAAAGTGTTTCTAATAAACTTCCTATAGACATTAGAAAAAATGATGGCTTAATGGAATCTGGACTGATATTTGTGGTCATCTAGCACAACTGTCTGACTTGAACAGAATTTCTTTGTGTAGCTGGAAACCACTGAAGAACTAGCAAAGCTGTTGTCTCAACTCTGATG
Source organism: Chlamydotis macqueenii (assembly GCF_036417535.1). Classification (NCBI taxonomy): domain Eukaryota; kingdom Metazoa; phylum Chordata; class Aves; order Otidiformes; family Otididae; genus Chlamydotis; species Chlamydotis macqueenii. Next base: position 60,350,982 of record NC_141556.1, on the reverse strand, counting down.
CGCCAGGTTAGCTTCTTACTCTGTTTAAGAAAATGCAAGGAATTTTTCACTACATCTTTCTCTCATACTTTGCATTTTGATTTTTGAGTAAAATGCAATACTGTTATTTAAAACAAACAAAAAAAAAGGATGAGGCCTTAAAAAAAAAAAAAAATTAAAAAAAGAGAAACATCATCCAAGTAAATTGTATACTGACAGATTCCAAACATTGACACACCTCAAATGGGAACATCTGTAGGAACTCTGCAGCGTGTGAGGCAGAACGCACTTCTAAGACACAGCTTGAGGTTGCCTTAAAACAGAAGCTGCTGGAGATCTTTTTTTTGTGTACTGACTTTGCAAATAAGTAACCTCTTTGGAAGCCCATAGAAGGCGCTGTGAATGTTGTGTATGCAGTATTTTTTGTTCCTACAAAGAATTTCTAAGCATGTAAGCTTACTTCTTCAGTGGCTACGGTTGTACAAGAAGTATACAGAGGGAGACTTTTTAGAAATTAAAAAAAAAAAATCCAAATATATAACTTATCTAAAGCTTAGTTCTATATTCCTGGGTGTTGAAAGCATACTATGTGTAAATTATGGTACAGTAGCCACCAAGTCTCTCTGAGCCATTGGTACTTCAACTGCAGTCTGGAACAACTTTATTTGATATCAGTAATTGTTGTATGTGGTGGTAGCATGGTATTCATGAGCATGGGGATTTGCGGCAGCAGGGAGAACAAAACCCCAGCAAATGGAATTATCTGCTCCTTTTTTTAGATGCATCAGCTGCTTAGCTCCATTCTGCTGCAAGGGTGTAGTAGAGGTAAGTTTCTGCAACAAATGGAAGACGTTAACTGTTTTTATAGTCAAAAGCTAGTCGCATAGAATACAGGGTAGTTCAAGGATACCTGTTAGTTAAAGACATGAGCTAGCTTGGATATCAGAGGCAATATACCTGCAGCAAATAATTTAGTATGGTCTGCTCCCTCACAGTTTCCAGTGTAGATGTATCCCCAGAGTGCTACCACTGATCTCGTGAGTCACCTGTTTGGAGCATAGTGATATTTGTGACACTCAACCAGACTGCCTAATTGTTTTCAGAAAACAATGTTAAACTGGTCATAGCCCTTTTTTTTTTTTTTTTTTTTTTTTTTTATTACATTCTCTTAATTTTTCTACTATGAAACTTGCTGCAAAACAAATGTGGTCTGAGATAAGCAATGTTAGATCTGTAAAGAGCTGCCAACACTTCATTATGTTTTGTTCTTAACTTATCCTGTAGTTATTACTTCTGAATCTTGTAACTGAAACACTTGAACATGGCATATGGTTTTAGTTTTCAAAAAGAGCTTTGTCCTTTATCCTGCATATTTTCCATTCACTTACAAAACTTGCTTCATCTTAAAAACTTGTGCTGATTCTGTCCTGACACTTGTGAAACATTAAATTGTTGCTGTTTCAGACATTTGAAAGCTTCCTTAGTTAATTTGTGGAGAAAGGCATGCTTGGGTATAAATCTTCCCACTGTATCATGTCCCAGAGTGTCTTTTATCTGCATCTAAATAGCACCAAGGAGCTCTTAACAAACACTGTAACTTCATTGTGTTGTAGACTGTGCATAGACACAAAATCCCTTGTACTTTTTTTCTGGGAACTGATGCTTCGGGATACCCACTTTTAAGATCATAGTGAGCTGAATGGAATATGGAACTGATATTTTCAAGGGGAGTGGGGTTGTTTTTGTGGCGGTTTTATTTTACTTTCCTCAGCCCCCATTTCAAAACGGGAAATGTTTATGAAGACTACTTGTATGCCTGACTGCTCACTGTGTAATGGAAGGTTGGTTTACCGGCTTCTGTGTGTCAGACTTAAACAGTATAAACTGATTCACGTTCACTGTGAGTAACAGCAAGAGACAAGGAAGTGGATTTCAACAATACAATGTTTTGGTAATTGAGAGCTTCCCTCAGGTTTTATTATAAATGAATCCTGTGAAGAAGAAAAAAAACAGATGCCAGGCACAGAGTTATGAATGAAGGATTGAATGAATTTTGGTCTGCTGGTAGAGAAAAGGAGTCTTTCTGTATATGCTTTTGCTTGGAACAGGGAGTAAGAGAAATTGAAATATTCAGAATGGAAAATGAGTTTGTGATAACTCGGGCTGTTGACTCAGTTAAAGAAATATGTCACTTTCTGTTGCTGCTGGAAGTACTGTAAGTGATGGGAATAAGCTGGTTTGGGAACTTTAAAAATAGACACATGTAGAAATGCTGAAACTAAATTTTCAGGGAAAATGGTTTTATGTCTTGGTTTCCTCTTCATCCTAAACCACCAATCAGTTCAGTGGTTCAACATTAGAGATTGTATTATGAATAGCTTCAGCGAGCTGAAATGCCCCCTTGTGTCTGAGGGGAAGGATGCTTTTGAATTCAAGTAATATTGTGGTCTGCTTAGTAGTTAAACACTGAAGGACAGTCAGACAGTGACAAAGGCAACTTCCTATGAATTTTTAATGTGGCTGTCTTCCCAGTTTCCTCTTAGAAAACCATAATGTGTTTTGAAGAGTTGGCAAAGAAATGGCTTAGTAAGACAGCCTGAGTCTTACCGCACTGGTGATACGTGCCCGTGCTTGAATTCTTGCCACTGTCGCACCTGCTCCTAGAGAGTGGTGTTTACCCCCCTCCCCACAAGGCTGCTGTCACGTCCACACTTGCCTGCATGGTGGTGAGTTTAAGACCTTCAGCTGCTGAGATGTTGGCGCTGCTCTAACCAGATGTTACTAGTCCTTTGCAAGCTCACAGCGGATAATGTGGCAGGCTATATAAAATCGTCGTGCAGCCCACCCTCTAAACAAGTAATTCGATACCAGCTTTCCTCAGCAATTTAAAACTCTTTAAGAAAAAGGCTGCCAAAATGTCTGTTGAAAATGACCTTGAAGAATGGGCCAGAGGGGAGCGTGTAACTTTGGTGGGGTTTTTGTTTGTTTGTTTGTTTGTTTTTTTCTCTCCTGCTGTCAAGAGGGAATGTGTATGGAATAGTTGCTTAGAAAAGTCCTTCTGAGAAAGAATTGGGCTCATCAGTGATTTTCTATTGAGATGATCGTCAGTGATGCTACTATTTTATATTACCATTCACAACCCATAAATGAAAATAAATAAAATCTCCTGAGAACTTAAAGCACTGCCAGAGAGTTACTATTTTGAAAGCCAGCACTTGTCAACAGTTACCATACGGTGATATCTGAGAAGCAGTGTCACTCATATATTTAGAAACTGTGGCAGCTGTTTGTAAATCTGGTGATCATTTTTAATCACCAGTGGTTTACAGACTAGAGTTTTGTTACACTTTATATAAAAGCATGACTTTTTCCTTTCTGCTACGATCATTTGAGACTCAGTCGAGTCTCTAACCTTTTCTCTCCCCAAGCCTTGCTAGAAAAGAAGAAATTAAGAACTAGACAATAGCAAGAAATGTATTTCCTCCTGCCCCAAGCCTTTTGAAAAAGTGAAGTCTCAGAAATGTAAAGGAGGTTGTCTTGTAGTTTCTGTGCATGACAGTTTGTACGCAAACATGCTAGGGGCTCACTGTAGCAGTCACTAAATAAAAAAACTATATCCTGTCCCTGTTGTCAGACTGCAGTCTAGCTAGGCCCTCCTGTCCAAGAAATCAAGTCTGCTCCAGGTCAGGATCCGGGAGCTAGAGCTACTTATTGCAGCTAATAAGGGAGGGAACTCCAAAGGAGTCTCCAAAAATCGGTGAACCAGTGGGCTGATGAACAAATATAACTCTCCTTCTTTTCTCTTTCTCAGATACAGATAGTGCTAATCACTATGACAGGCTGGACTGTGCAATGGCAGCTGAACATCCAAAGCAGTTAATGTCCTGTTAGATAAGGAAATGTAGCAGAACAAAAAAAAAGTGTGAGGTGCTCCCTGGGGAAAAAAAAAAAAAGTAAATTTATCATAACCAGTTTCTATGGTATTACTTGAAAACATTAGAAAGCCACAATTGTATAATGAGGTTGCTTAATTTAAAGAACAGCATTCAAATTAATCTTCAATGTTTATAGGAGCAACAGGATTAAAAATTGGTCTCTCCTTCTTGGATTGTATCTTACCATAATTTACTTCAAAATCTTTCTTGGTACCATTCAAGCTCTCCAGAGTTCCACTCTTTATATCGTATCCTAAAGCGGAGAGTTTTTTAATTCGGTACTGAACAATTTGGGTTGTCAACTCCAGCACCATTGGTGTCTCCCTAATTTGCGCTACAGAAATTCCTTCCTTCAGTAGTCCTTCAAGTCTTTCTTCCAAAACCGGAACAGAATAGTAGAGAAGGGCTGGGCATTTCAGCACTAGCTGTTTTAATTCTTGATCACTGCACTTAAAGACATTTTTGGAAAAAAGCATACTCTTCTGCATAGTAGCAGGAGTAAGCTGAAAAATGAAACCTTTAAGTTTGGACAGCAGCTGTAGAACTTCACGGTCAGTGAAAGCATTCTTCTGGAGAAATTCCAAGTTCTCCTGGATTGCAGTGGAGCTATTTAATAAAATAAATGGATTTTGGCTCAATAGCTTCAGTATCCAGATCTTCATATTTGCATCAGAACCTCCTAAGCTTACATAGTTTCTTTGTAATGCCTCTATCACGTTTTTGTTTTTCTCAACAGGATTGTAGAAAATACTGGGTGCGCTTGTCAAGAACCTGGTAATTATATTATTCTTAAGTCCCAGCTCTTGAAAAAACAGTATATTTGCCTTCTGGTTCTCATGATATTCAGCAGTAAAAAAAGACTCTGGAAATTGCTCTATTAATTTAATCAACTGTTTTTCATTCTGGCATACTAATTGCCATAGAGCTCTCTGAGAGTTTATCTCTGCAGCGGTATGGAGAATTGCCTCTGGGCAGCGTTCTAAAATGTTGGCTACAGCAGTCTCATCCGCTCCCATTTCTTGTAAGATACCAGCAATTTCTTTAACATAGGCCGCATCCTGGAGAAGGACCCATTCCTTTAGTCTGCGTATTTTCTTTATGTCGACTGACAATCTGTAGAGATCCTCAATGGTTTTTTTATTTTCCTCTCTTGATTTTGTATCGGTTGTGTAACTGGAATGCATCGGGAAACTTCTGTTTGCTACTTCAGTCCAGACTGATGAAAAATTCAATCCTGGGTTACAGTACTGAGATCTTGCCAACAGAAGAGCAAATCCGTCTTTTGCACTGTGAGCGACTCCTCTCAACATCGTGGAATTCAGCCCTGTGGAGAGAGAACAGCTATAAGAAAACACATTTAAGACAAATGTTATACCTCGTAGTGTTCTCAGAGATACTTATATTTAGACTGAACTAGCGTAAGAAATTACTCTCAGTGGTGTGTTTTATTATTAGCACAAAATTCAGCTTTCATGTCAAAGCAGGTGGGGGCGCAGGAAAAAAAGGCTTCTGAAAGGTTAATGTTCTGATGGATGCCTCAGTGGAACAGTAATACGTGGATGTGACAGACCTGACGTGGGGGCAGCGCTCTGTCCATATAAATGATTGCAGTCATACAAGAACCGAACTGTTAGCTGTTTCCTGCAGCCAATATTGTTATAGCTCACTCGTACTATATTAGAAGAATGCTTCATGCAATTTAATTTTACACTAATTCTATTAAATAAACTTTTTAAAAGCAGGTTAAATATTTTTCTTAACTCTTCTAAATGTATTTGCTTAACTTCTCAAGCATTGTTTGGAGTGTGACTTGTTCCTTCACGTGCCAGAGGCCCCCCTGGTGCTCCTTCATTAGCAGTTCATAGCTTAACTGCATTGTGAAAAATTGTTTTAACTAAAGAAAAAAATCATCAAAACCTTTACGTATGTGTTTTTCACTAGCTGAGTCTGTTAATGGGTTCTGAATAAGCACAGTGCTATTTAGAGAGAGGAAGTACGCATGCTGTAACATCTTCAGGCCTTCACTTGCCTCTTCCAGTCCCTGCTTCGCTACAGCTGACTTCTGCACTGACGCCGTATTTCTGTCTCCAGGTCACTTCTGTCATTGCCAGCCAGCCCCAGCAGGCAGAGAGTCCTTGTGGCATAGGTGCGCGGCTGTGCTAGGGTCAGCAGAGCTACCCCGGGGTAGTTGTGGGTAACGCTGTACCCCGCCTTTGCTCAAAAAACAGGCTGCCAGGTATCACCAGTAGCACGTGTGGTGCCACCTGCTCTGCAATGGCCAAAGGAGCTGCAGCAGTCAAACACGAAAAGGTATCATCAAGTCTATTTTTAACTTCCTAGGGGGTGTTTTCATAGCAATGTTTTGCAAGCACAGAGTGTGAAAGGGAGAACTGCTGGTCTGTGAAATACACTAATTGCTGCTGGTGGTTACATGTTAAAACTGCTGAAATCGAAAATGAGGAAAAACAATACAATTTGTGCATTTGACAATGCTATTTACACAGTTGCTTTCATCTCTCCCAAAGTATAGCATGCTTCAAAAAGTACCTAGGTGAGCATTAAGTTAAATTATTGTTGGGTTTTGGTTTTTTTTTTTTTTTTTTTTTTGAGAGAAAAGACTGTTATGGTCATGCAGCCTAATAATCTCCTACATAACAGACCAAGAAGCCTATTGCAGGAACAGCTGTACGAGACCCCTAGAATCTTCTTTATAGCCCACCTTTAAGAAAATACATTGTTTGTTTAGAGAACTTAAGTGATAGAGCCTGTCTAGTTGCCAGGTAAGGTTAAATATTTTCCAGGGGTAAAATACTTTATCTCAAGAAAGTGTACCTTTGCTTTTAAGTTGATGTTTTTCAGCTTCTAAAAGGACTCTTGTTATGTTACTACATCATACACTAATAGATATAAAACATAATTTCCTATACGCAAGCTGATGTTATTAACAGAAGCTGTTCATCAGTAACTTGTTTTTCAGTAGAATTTCAAATCTCCTAAGGCAAAACCTGATTGCATACTGAGGCTGCTTTGTGTCATAACCCTGAGGGTAATGATTTTATCTTCCTAAACTTTGTGACTTGAGAAGTGCTGTCCAGCAAGCTCCACCACAGAAGCAGCGATTTTTCCCAATAGCCCTGAAAGCCCTGGGAGTGTAGGTAAGTCACAGACTTCTTGTGTGCTGACCTTTCCACGTCCTAAAGAAGTGCCTGTTTCACTGGGACTGCAGACTAATGTCTCTCCTTCACAGGGAGTGACACAGCCACCCGTGTGCGAGTACTCTGAGTAGTTTACTGGGTCCAGTCAGAGGAAGTAAAATCTCTGAAGGATCAGGGCTTTCTTCGTTAATGCTTCAGCTCAGCTGGAAACTGCCAGCAAAATAAAGTACTGTTAAAATTGTTTGGGATGTTAGATGATACTTCCAAAGTACAAAGTGGAAAAATAACTAACCGTGACTTTTATTTCAATGTGTAATCCTGCTGTTAAACAAAATTGCCTTCTGAGTAATGCAATTACTTAAAACACAGTCATTTTATCTATTATAGAGCTTTTAAAAATTCTGATACAGTAAATTGTGCTCTTCCAAGATCTGACATGGAAATGATTATATTCACTTAAAAGAAGCTTTATGTTGTCTGAAAATGTTTGACATCATAGTCATTTTTTCCTGTTGTTAGTGAGGATCATCCATGCAGAAACACAGAAAGGAAGGAGAACTGTATTGGCTAAACTGCATTTGACTGGGGTACTCAGGAACCTTTGTAAAGCACGAAGCGAAATATAACATGGGAAATAAGATGAATGGATTTTAATGTCATGGTGTTCTATAGAAACAGAGATGATGATGAAGAGTTACGATTTGGTGTATTTCAGACTCCATAGCTGACAGTATCACATTTCCAGGGTATGTAACCTGTTCCAAGAATTCAGAGTTCTCCTAAAGCTCATGCTGGATTCTAATATCCAGACTCCACTCTAACTTTTTACATACTTACACTGCTGCGGGGATTGTAAATCAATCAAGAGATTATGAAAAAAAAAAAAACAACAGCCAGCTTAGACGAGACATTTGCTCTCGCTGCCAGCAGCACTTTCTTATCGCCAGGTGTCATAACAGCAATAAGGAAGTGAACTAATGTCTGCCTCGAAGTTATCTGTGATCTTGCTAGTTAGCACACTTGCAGTGACCTATATCTGCAGAGTAAAGAGGTGTTTTAAGTTTCACTATGTAATGAGGCTTCTATGTATTTCTTCTATTGGAAATGGACAGTAAGTAGCACCAACTGCCTGACTGACCCCTCACTTCATTCAGAAATTTTGAATTTTTAAATCTGAGACTCAAATCTCACTTTTTGGAAAAATTAGCAAACCAACCTCTTGGTTGTGTTGTATTTTTCACAAAATCTTTCACTGAAGAGAGCAACAGTTTGAGTACTACTGTATGCTTGTCACTATCATTATTACAGCAAACTGCAGCTAGGTCTTAGTAGGCTGTAGATAATTCAATCTAGGCATTTAGTAGTTTAATTTAACTTTGAATTTATCAGGAAGACCACATATCTACCTAGAAGAGAGCAGTGTAGATAGGATTTGAATAGCTTGTGAAGAAGTCTGGAGCAGTTCTGTAGATTAATGCACAGTAGAGTAAGCATTCACACTTCTGCACTCAGAGTCAAAAAAAGAATCCCTGCTTTACATCAGTAATGGAAATGAGCTAAAGAAGCATTACAAAAATATGCTAGACCAACATAAGACTTTCTAGAAAAAAAATGCAGAGGATCTCAGGATAATCCAGGTTGGAAGGCACCTCAAGAGCTCAAAGCAAGGTCTGCTATGGGATAAGAGTAGGCTCCATTGCCCAGTCAGATCCTGAAACCTCCATGGATGGAGCCAGCCCAGCCTCTCTGGGCTGCCTGTTCTACTGTCTGACCGTCCTCGTGGGGAAAAAGCTTTCCCTTCTGTCTAGGAAAGAGATTTTTTAAAAGCTTAAGGAAACGTAGCGCTATTTAAGACGAAGGCCATCAACTGGTGTTTTTTAGTAGAGAGAAAATGGAAAGCCAGCAAGCAACCAGAGCCCGGTTGGGTAAGCCCGGGCACCTACACGCCCCGTCTCCGCACACCCCGCCTCTCCCTTTGGGGTGGAGGGGCAGCAGGAGGGCGGTTTCCCGCAGCCCGCACCGCACGGAGCCGAGGGCTCTCCCCACCCAGCCCCGGCCCTCGCTACCGCGGCTGGGTTCCGCCGTTATCGGCGAAGTCACGGCCGCCCTACGAAGGACGACTCGTGCCTAAGGGCTTCCGCCCACCCACCCACAGCATCATCTGAAAAACACGCGGCTTCTCCTTGCATCTCGCCCCGGTTATCACCAGGCCGCCGTCGCTACGACACGGCCGCATACGGGGGAGGCCCCCCGTACCGTCAGCCGCCCGCTAACGCCGGCGCCCCGGCTGAGGGCCGCGCCGAGGCCTCCCTCACGGGCCGTTCCTTGGCCGGGCCGCCGCCGAGGCACCCTACGGCCCCGGCCCCGGCCCCGGCCCCGCGGCTGGCGGGAAGCGGCCGGAACCGGCTGGGCCCGGCTGGACCCAGCTCCCCCGCCCCGCGCCTCACCTGGCTCGCCGCCGCGGAGCGCTGCGCCGCCGCGCTGGGCCCTACCACCGGTGCCGGGGGTGTTGGGAATGTACCATTGTGGCTGCCGCCGCGGGGGGGGGGGGGGGGGGCGGGCAGTGAAGCCACCGTTATGACGTTGGGCTTGGCAGCGAGCAAGGACTGCTGCCGTCCTACGGCCGTCGGGCGGGCGGGCCAGAGCTGGCGTCCTGGCGCGCTCCGCTCTTCATCAGCGTGGGGGGAATGGGCTTGCGGGGTCCCTTCCTGGCGCGAACTCACCGCAGCAGGCTCTGTTGCGATCAGAGAGACTTAAAGGCGGTTGGACTTCCAACAGCTTTCAAGCGAAATTCAGTGTAGTAAATCAAAATCAGAAGGGAACATTTGAAACTTAGGCCGTTCGAGTGCCTGTGTTCAGACGGGAAGCAGGTGGTCCTGCCGATTCTGTAAGGGAAAGAGTCTGTTTCTTCTCTTTATCCAGAACTGACGTTGACGTAACAGCGCTGGGGAGGCCTCGCGCTCTGCGCAGCCCAACAGTGACCGTGGGCACCGCCGGGGAGCCAGAGCCCCCGCCGCGCCTCGTGCCACGCGCCGCAGCCTCCGCGAAGAGGCTTCCACTCTTCTGGAAAGCAGCACTCTCAGCAAACTCTTCACCGATACGATGATGGGAGGCTGGGCTCATATCAACATATTCTCTTCCGTATGATCACTGCGCTTATTACAGAATAAAATTCACATATACAGTTATTGGATTTATAGTGTTTCATGAGGGGTGTTTCAGAAGTTAAATGAGCTTTGATGGTGAGAATCATCTTCCTCTATCTTATTTTTTTTCAGCTGTATCTACTTTATAGAGTAACAAATGAGCAGAGACACAGAAATGATTTCTAGACTAGAAAGAACTTTCTAGGTGCGTTAGGAGTCTTTAACTCTGGGTGTGCGCAATCACATCCTTCAGAGAGTGGAAATCAGCACTGCTCTCTGGGAACACTTATTTTGTCAGCTACATTTTCAGTAGTCTGTATTAGGTCTGTGACAAAGAGGTAATGAAGAAGAGAACTGCTAGGGAAACAAGCCGTGCTCTATGAACCCAGTTCAGGCGTGGTCTCCAACATAACTGCTGTTTCAAGAACAGTTAAGAATGTTTGTGAATATAGATGATATACAATGATGTTTAAAACATGCCTCTAAAACCACTTCTAATTTGTAATACACAATGTATTGTATACTTGCTTCTTTATGTTTGATTTTTGTCATTTCACACCTCCATGTTGTCTTTTTTTTCCCTTCTAACTCCTCCCCATTGTCTTGATTTCTGCAATCACGGTCTGGGCTAAATTAGCAATAATGTTCTTTAAAAAAGTTATCCACAAGAGAACACAGTAGTGAGGCTTACTTGTACAAGTTCCCTGATTAACTGTGATTCTATTTTCTTTTTCTACTAACTTGGAGAGACTCTTCCCTTGAGATTTGACATTTTAATTAATATATTCTCTACCTTCCTTCCACTTCTATATCAAGAACAAACCATCTAGCACGGAAGGCATGGCTACAGCCAAATGGTGTTTTGACATAGTGATATGCTGATGATATCCTACAGTTGTTATTTTGTCCGTGGCGACAAAAGGGCTTACAGACTGATGGTTTTCATGGTTGCAATTTGGTTATGAAACCATAAAGTCTAGTGAGGGAGGGCTGCTTCCACCTCAATATTCCCAAGAAGGCAGGTCAGTTGATGCTGGACTTTATTCAGGATCATCTTCAGTTTTGCAGCCTTGTAAGGATCTAGCAGGAAACATATGAAAAAGCAGTTCAAAAGTTTGAAATAAAAACTGTATTGTAAAGTGATTTTCCTTGAAAATAAGGAATTGATCTTCTTCAATGTGCTCAAAAATTATAGAATTAAAAGGAGTTTGATCAAAAGTGTTCATTAAGTACCGAGATTTCTTTTTCTATGTTATTTATTTGGAAATTATTCACCAAATATTTGGCATTTCTTAAGAATAAAAGCAGAAAACAAACAAGGAAGAATATACTTTTTATTACTTGAGAAAACAATGCTCAACTTTACAGTGACCTAACTGCTCCAGGTTTGAGTTGCAGCAAGGATGTATGACAGGATCCCGTATGTTCTTCTTGGACCAGAATTATGAGCTCTGGAACATGATATTCCACACGTGACAAAGTAATCATTGAAAAACTCATAATAATTTATGCTGTTGTTAAAGTCAGTGCTTAAGAACAGTTGGGTTCCCGCACTTTTTAGAAATAAATTTTGTGTAAAACCACGTAGAAGGGGATTCTGCTTATGGCTGGAGCCTCTGCTGCTAGCGTGCCTTGATCAGTAATGACATTTTATGAAGTCATACAAAGTGAGGAAAGAAAAGCGCCAAGGGAAGTGTGATGCATGTCTCTTTTTGACTTGAATTTTACTTTCTATGTATGTTAGCAGAAAAAAAAAATAGTAGAAAGAGCAACTACAGTTCTTAAAGAGCTATCCTCTAGAATTCTGAAGTCAAGAAAGGTCAGTACTGCTGATCCGAGTCCTCTGCCTTTTATGCAAGAGCCGTTATTTCTAACGAGGCCCCTCTTGCTGTTGCTGCCCACTACGAATGCTCTGGAAGTCGTAGATTTGCCATGCAATCCACAGGTGGAGGTTTATTTTCAGATCAACATCTAGAGCTGCCCCGTTAGGACTCGAAATTGCTCCGAGTCCTGTCCGCATGGCGCCTCACTGGGGAGCGAGCCATGCCTGGCGGCCAACGCCAGAGAAGGCCGAGGGAAACCCGCTGCGCGGGCAGCACACAGATCTTGGTTTGAGCTCCGTAATTAAAAGAGAAGACGTTAGATAAGCACCATTTACTAATAATAGCTTTACTAGCAGCGCTAGGGAGACCATTTTAACTCATTCTGCTGCTCGGTACTCGCTTGGAAACGTGTTTTCCTTCAGCTGCGCAGCCCAGCCGGCTCTGCCTCCCGCTCGGCGCTGCTGCTCCGGCTTTTTTAGCAGGACCGCAACGGCCACCGGCAGAAACACGGCCCGTTGTGTAAGCAACACGCACCCTAAATTAACACGGGAGGGGAGACGCCCTCCCTCCTCAGGCAGGCGGCCGGCCCGGACGAGCAGAGGGGTACGTGCGAGAGCTAAAACGGGGAGGAGAGGGGGAGGGGAGGGGGCGGCGGCCGGCGTTCCTCCGTCCGCCCGGCTGCGCCTCAGGGGGGGCCGCGCACAGGCCGGCCCCCGGTGGGGGCTGGGCTCCTGACCCACGGGCTTACATAAGCGCCCCGCCCCTGCCCCGCGGGATGGGGCGCGGTGGGATCGGCCGGGCTGGGCCGGTGCCTGTCCCGCCCCAAAACCCGCGGCAGGCGCTGCGCGGCGGAGTGGGGAGAGCCGCGCCTGCACGCACGCGCGAGAGCCGCGGGGGCGCGCAGGGCGCTATACATAACAGGCCGGCGGGCGCGCGCCGGCAGCTGCGCGCTCCCCGGCCCGCGGCGGCTCCCGCGCGTGCGCACAGGCGCCCCCTGACAGGAATCGGCGCCTCCGAGAGCCTCCCCCGAGCCCCGTGCTCATCCGGGTCCCACCGCCCCCAGCCGGAGAAGGGGGGCGGGGGAGAGGGCTCTCCGCCCCCGCCACCCTTCCTCGCCGCGGCCCGCTGCCTCTTGCCGCCCCGGCCGGTGGGATTCCCGCCGCCATGGCAGGCTCCGCCAGGCGCCCCGCCGAGGGAACGGTGCTGGGCTGGGGGCGCCCGGCGCCTCGCCTCCCCGCACCGCCTCCCTCCCGCTCCGCCGGTAGTAAACACACTTCAGAAACGTGAGGGCTGGCGGTCACGTGGGGGAAGGGCTCGACCAATCAGCGGCGAGGAGGGCGGGGCAGGGCGGGGCGGCCGGCGGAGCCCCGGCGCCCAGCGCAGAGTCACAGGGCGAACGGCGAGGCGGCGGCAGCTGGTTGGCACGAGGCGTGCGCGCTGCCGGCGCCGACGGCTGCTTCCCGCGGGCAAGAGGAGGGAGGGGATCCCACCGCCCCGGAGCGGCCGCCGGACCCTCCTCGTTTTCTTTCCCTCCGTCTCCGCGGCGTGGGGGCTGCGCGGGGTGATGCGTCCCCGCCGAGCGGCCGCCCCCGCCGTTTCCGCTGGGTCCTAGAGCCGCCCGAGGCGAGGCCCCGCGGACCCCGCGCCGCTCGGCCCCCTTCTCCACGCGGGGCGGCGGCGGCCGCCGTTGCTCGCCCGGGCGCCCAGCGGCGGCGCCGGGCCATGAGTGGCTCCGCGGGCGGTGGCTGAGCGTTCCCGCTGAGCGCCAGCGCCCCCGGCCCGGCCAAACCCGGCCCGGCCCGGCGGCATGGGGGTGAACGCCGTACACTGGTTCCGCAAGGGGCTGCGGCTCCACGACAACCCGGCGCTGCGGGAGTGCATCCAGGGGGCCGACACGGTCCGCTGCGTCTACATCTTGGACCCTTGGTTCGCCGGCTCCTCCAACGTGGGCATCAACAGGTGGCGGTGAGTGCGGGGCGGCGGCGGGGGGGCCCTGATCCCCGCGTTATGTATGCGGTCACGCTGCCTCCCCGCCCGGTTGGGCCGCTGCCAGCGCCGGTTTCCTTCGCCCTCCCCGCGGCTTCGGCGGTGTTACATATCCAGCCCCTGCGGCGGCCCGGGGAGGGGGAGGGGGAAGCGGGGAAGCCTCTGGGCGAGCGCGGGGGCGGAGGCTTCCCGGGGAAGCGGGGGGGGCGAGGGGAGGGGGGGGGGGTGTTCTTGTTCCCGCTCCCGAGGGCGGCGGTTCCGTGCCCGAGCGCGCCCCCGGTGCCCGCCCGCGCCGGCGCTCAGAGCGGGGCTGCTGCGTGGCCGGTAGCCGGACCGCAAAGCCCCGAGGAGGAGCAGCCCGGAGGGGTTACTTCACCCTCGGGCAGCCAGAAACCCCACGGCGGAACAGAGTGACTCCGTTCTGCAAAAAGAAAAAAAAAAAAAAAAACACCAAAAAACTGTTAAGCTGCTTGATTGGTTCAGAAGTAATTTCTCAGGGTATCTTTCCTGCAGGGAAAGGTAGGTAGTGTCCCTTTCCACAGCACACAGATCTATTCCTGCATCTTCAAGCCAGAGGTGGACCTGCCTAATACAAAAATGAACTTTATTGTGGACACTTCCATGCTAAACGTGAGCCGTAACAAGGCAGAGGTCAATGCGACTTCAGTGCATACCAATCTTGGGAGTTTTCTTAAGGCATCACTGGAGATCTGAAAGTTATTACCCTTTTCAAAAGGGTTGATAATGCAGTAGAGTTCTTGTATTATTTGTCCAGCTAGTGTCAGGAACTTGAAATGCTCATGAGTTTAGCCTGCCCAGACTATGATGCTGAGAAGAGTTGCCTAATTATGGAACAAGCACAATGAAACTTGGCTTAACACCACAAATAGAAGAGTGACAAAGTTGAGACATTTCATGTTTCGGTTCAGTTTACTTCTCTTCAAGGATTCTTTGTTTCAGATTTAATAGTTTATATCCAAGGTCATTAAATAGTTTACCAGCAAGGTAACTTACCTTTGGAGGCTTTTTTTTTCCAAAATTTGAGAATTTTTCCTTATGGTCCTATTTCTGATTTTTTAGAAGATAGAAACACTAAAAATGATCTCTGTGAACTTTTAACTTGATGGTTATTCCATTTTCACTGACAAAAATAAGGTTCATACCACTTAACAATAACAACTTCCCTTATTTGAGGTTTGAGGTTTATTGAGGGATACTTCCCTTATTTGAGAAATGTACATGAGATGTACATTTATTTTATAGAGGCTTTAATTTTTTTTTCATTTTGAAGGGGATAGGGTTTTTTGAATATAAAGAAAGCTCAGAGGTCTTAGTTTTATGGATGAAGAGTGAGCAGTGACTGAAGTTTTAAAATAATGCAGGCAATTGGCGCAAGTCTAAGTATTAAGGAAATCACATGTCTTAGGGATACTTCATAGGTTTCTAATGTGTTTTGCAATTGAAATGCTAAACTGTTTTTGGTTATTTTCTCTGAGCTAGTGAATGATAGACAAATGTGAACTTTGATTCTAGCAAAGGGAAGTTGCTGTCTTCAGTACTACTGCCCTGGTTCTTCAACGACTGTTTAATACGGTCATTAGTTAATACAATCCTTGAATACATTTGTGTGTGAAGTATTTGCTAGGTGGTTTACTTTAACTGTTCCCATCTTTTTTCAGTTGCTGGTTAGAGGGGCGGAGTTTTTGGTGGTGTGGGCCCACTTATTTATTTAATGAAGAGGTGCATTTTTCTTTTAGTCCATTGATTTTGTGTGCTTCTCCCCACCCTCACCCCCCATGATGATCTCCCAGAAGGGTAAATTACAACTCCCCTATGCAAAGCACTTCAAATAATCTCCTGGGACTCAAATACCCTCAAGGCACATGCTGCGCATAAATTTGAGTAGGAAATCTCACTGCCTTCATAGCCTGGTTTTGTGACATCTTCAGTTTTTTTCAAGTTTAAAAGTACAGTAACTTTATAGAATAACCGGCTGCTGGAGCTGTATGTTTATTAGAGTAATCTCAATACATTTTTATTTAAATGAACAGTTACTAGTTTGTAATTAATCCTTTTTAGATTCCAGTGGTTTTAATGAGCTATTTTTAACCAGTGGTAACACACACATTCACAGTATGCATACACAAGGCTTATGATGCAGTTTTTTGGTTTGCCAGTCTCATTTGGTACTTGCAGTTAATAAGCATTTTATGTCCTTGGTTACTTGATGACTGTAAGCAAGATCCCTGCTTATGTGCCTGTAGAATAAGGTGTTGAATTAGTAAAAAATATTTAATTTGAGATTAGGAGCAGAGGCCTTTCAGCTTTTGGAACATGAGTCAAATTTAGTTTTCTGCTGTGAATTTACAGTGGTCCTTTCTTAGTTTGAGTTGATTGACACAGAGAGTTTATGTTCTGATGAGTTTATGGTCCTAATGCCCTGGACAAAACTCTTGTCTGTCAGAGTTCAAAGTATGACTTACACAATGGATATGAAGAAAAATGGTCCAAGGATACAAGAAACTAGGAGGTTTAGTTTCTTGTTAAAAGTAATATTATCCCTCTGCAGAGTCACCAGTTATGGTTCATTTTTAAAAATCTATGTTAAATCTGGCAAATAGCAGCCTTTAATACATAAGTGCTTTCTGATTAACTTTTATCTTTAAGACAGTCATGTAACACTCATGAACGAATATTTTTGTGTAATTGCACTGTTGAGCAAGTCTAATTACTAAGCAGTCACATGGTCTTACTGACCTCCTTTCTCCTGGCATTCAGCCTACCTGTTCTAAAATCACGAATGCAACGTAACAAGTGCCAGGGACTTCATCGACTCACTTTGTTTTTTTTCTGCTTCTCTTCTGTTTCTTCTTATTGTTCCTTCCTCCAAGCTGTTAGATAAATCAAGATGTGCTTCTATTGAGACATACTTTGTCTATATAATGAGTTTTCCAGTGTCGTTCACAGGTCAAGGCTTATGAGAGAGTTTATTAGGTGCAGTAAAAGGTGATGGAGAAATGGTGGAGGGAGATGCTAAATGGAAAATGCTTTAACACTATCTTAAAAGTTTGTTCAGTTGCCCTTAAACTTTTGGTGCCAGAATTAGCGTGCATCTAATTGTGTCATCAGAGTAGACAGTAACCATTACCTACTTACGAAAAAATGTGTTCATATGGGCTCACAGGCTTTTCCATATTAAGGAGAATGGGATCTCATGTTTAGCAATATCACTTAGGGGAGGGTTTTATTTTGCTCTGGTTTTAGTACATAGTGGCAGCTGCTCACAATATCTAAAAAGAAAGGCAAACATTCCATCAGTTGCTGCATAAGAATTTACTTTGGCTAATAATTTACTTTTTTAGTTTGTCTTTTTGATTGTGTATCTATGTTTTTGATATGTTAGTTAAGACTCACTTGCAGCAGTTAATTTAAAAAGATGGATAGTCTAATCTTGCCAATACTTGTATTTCTTTTTTTAACTGTTCCTGAAGAGTTCCTACAATTTGTTTTGCATCTCTGGTAGATTTTGTGAGAATATTGATGTGTTCAACATCCTGCAAAGTTAGCTGCTGTTGTTATGGCAGATAATCCTATTGATTTAGGAGGAGGAAAAGGTGGTTTTGGTTTTTTTAACACTCATACCTCAAAGCATATTAAAAATTAAAAACTTGAGCAAAAAAAGACTTAATTTCCAGAACAATCACTGCAATTCACAGAAATAGGAGTTTGTTTTTTAAAAAAAATTACTTGGACATCCTTCTATAGCATCTGTTAAATTCTGCTATTCTGTGCATCTGTTTTTGAAAATATGCTTACAGTTTCAGGTTATGTAGGAAATTATTTGTCCTACAGAGACCTGTTTGCTGGATATGGGATTGGTGAAGAAAGTTTGTCAGTGGAATTATTCTATGAGTGATTTCAGTATTAAATAATACCATATCTGTAATTCAGGCGGGCAAAACGTGTATTTTATGTAATTTGTTAGTTTTGGTGACATTCCTGGTATGTGAAGTGTGCCAAAATAATGGTGACTTCCCTGCTAAAAACATCCCTTTAAGTTTGTTTTCATGGTGTAGCACTTAGGATGAAAATCTGTTTCATTTATGAAATATTTAACATCAAGCCAGCCATCTAAAGTATAAATAGAGACAAGACTCTTGGTTTTTCATATACAAAGCTAGACAGGCATCTCATTTGGGAGTAACATTAGTTTTGTATGTATTTGGTAGATGCTCTGGGGTTTCTTTTACAGGGTAGGTAGCCCGTGCTGCTATAGCCAGAGTGTAACAGGTCTGCAAGGGAACTTCAGTGTTCCTGTGTGTTGTGGTTTAACTAAACACCACACAGCCACTTGCTCACTCCCCCCCAAAAATTGGGATGGAAAAAAGATGCAGAAGAGTAAAAGTGAGAGAACTCATGGATTGAGATCAGTGTAACAGGTAAAGCAAAGCTGCACACATGCCAAGCAAAACACGGAATTCATTCACCACTTCCCATTGGCAGGCAGATGTTCAGCCATCTCCAGGAAAGCAGGGCTCCATCATACCTAATGGTGACTTGGGAAGACAAATGCCATCACTCCAAATGTCCCTTGCTTCCATCTTCTTCCCCCAGCTTTATATTGCTGAGCATGATGTCCCATGATATGGAATATCCCTTTGGTCAGTTGGGGTCAGCTGTCCCGGCTGTGTCCCCTCACAACTTTCTGTGCACCCCCAGCCTAGTTGCTGGTGGGGTGGTGTGAGAAGCAGAAGAAACCTTGACTCTATGTAAGCACTGCTCAGCAGTAACTAAAACATCCCTGTTATCGACTGCTTCCACCACAAATCCAAAACATAGCCCTGTACTAGCTGCTATGAAGAGAATTAACTCTACCCCAGACAAAACCAGCACACTGTACTGTGTTCTAGATGTAGCCATCATACCTTTTCATGAGTGGCTTCAACTCTACCTCTGTGCGCAACTTGAAGCACTTTTGTCCAACCAGCTCATGAAATTGAGGGTGATTAATGTGTAAATTTCAAAATCTTTTATCAAAGAGTGATAACTTCTTTTCAGAAGCTGTGTGTTCAGATGGGAGTTCTGTGGTACTAGCAGTTAAATTGGATAAACCCTCCAGTGCTACACACCGACGTTGCCCACTTGTCATCTTTCATAGAAAGCCCTGTGTACCCCAAAAGTGCCCACAGTTCAGAGATTCCCTCTGTAGTTCATCATGTTATATTATCTAGTCCTGTGATTTACAGAGTACGTCACTGAACCACACTGACGTATGTTCTCGTGGTTTTAATCCTGCAGTGTTGATGAAAGGGGTGGTTCCACCCTTTCACGATAGCACGCAGCCCTGTGGTGAACCAGGTTAGCTCATCAATCTGTCCAGGAGAGATTAGTTACCAGTTTTGGTGGGATTAGCTCTGTGGTAGACTGTTGCCAGCGGAAAGGTTGTGGCAGTAGTAATTGTGAAGAGGCGAGAGTGGGAAGGGCAGGTACCATTTCTTTCAGTGGCGGTATGGATTTGTTCCAGATTAAAATGGCTGTAAAACTGTGGCCTGCATTGCTCATGTGTGTAGTAACCACCGGGTGTTTTTTGGAAGGTGATTATTGGTTTCTTCTGTAGCTTGCCATTTGTTTACACCCTTTGAAGTTATATTGTCAAAAATAAGTATTGGCCTTTGTACTGTGTTAGGGCAAAGGCCTGATTTATTTTTTTGTCGAACTGTCCAAATGTGAGAAGTAACTCTGCCAGAGAGATACACACTGACATACACTATGCTTGTTTGTTTATTCTGGTGAATGATCTTGTATTGCCAGATTCTGTAATGTAACTATTATTTATTAAATTGGACAAGAAATCTGCAGTGGTTGGTCTGGAGAGGGCTGCTGGTACTGCAAATCCAATTTTATACAAAATGTTCAATAAGTTAGGGTTTTTTCCAAGTAACAGTTACAGGCCTGAAAAATTCCAATGAGCATTTATACAATTTGCTTTTTGACTGCAAGATTGATCTTGAAGGAATTTAATTCCTCATGTTAAGTTTTGAGGTTTTAGAGACCTAGTTTTACATTACTAATCTCCAGGTTTGAGGATATCAAAAGAAGATCTGGGTAGAATGTTCTTGACATGTCAAGAGGAGCATGTGGACTTTGAGTATCAAGGGACAAATATGGTCTTGAAACAACTCCATGGGATTATTTCAGTCTTCCTTCTCTTGAGACCAGAGGTCTATTTTTGTTTTATTTTACCTAAGTATCAGTAGATCACCTTCTTTGAGCAAGGGAAGGTAATCTGTCTGCAACTTGTGGTGTTATTTCCTTTGATCATAAAAAGAGAGGGTTTTAACCCCCTGCAAACACCATCTGTGATGAATGTGAAAGCAGCTTTCTTTAGGCAATCAAGAATACAGTTGTGTGTGGGGGGGTTGTTTTTGTTTGTTGTTTTGTGGGGGTTTTTTGTTTTGGTTTTTTTTTTTTTTTAACTGATCGGTATGTGGCAGCGTCAATTCTGCATCAGCTTTGAAAGCAAATTATTTTATGTACTGTCTTCCTCTTTTGGCCATTTTCATGCAATAAAGTATTTTTTCCTCCAGTTTATGAAAATGTCTTCATTTCTACCAGTGGAATCTATTCTTGAAACATATTTCATTATGCAAATATTGCAGAAAAAGTTGTTTATCATTGTACCAGCTGAACTTTTTGGTTTCTGACAGTTTATCTACAGCATGGAAGCCTTTATTTTCAAGAGAAAGGATTCCTTTCTGTACCCTCTCAATGCCTGGCAGGTTTTCAGGTTAGTTATATAACCCAAGATAGGAGGAAGGTCAATCTGGCAGCAAAGTCGGACATTTTTTTTCAGTGTAAAAGTTACACAGAAGTCTATGTTGTATTAATTTGTATATTGAAAGGAACTCTTCACAGTAGGGAATTTTGTGACTTTCCCGTAGTGACCTAAAAAGGCAAAAGTCAGCCTGAGCATGACTGGGTTGTGTAAGTAGTGTGGGAGTATGTGCCTGTGTGTTTTATGGGCTTAGTAATTTGCATATCACATTTTAGCAGGTTTAGTAGCCGTGCTTTTGCTTACCTCTAGGAAAGGATTGGATTTGATTACCAGAGTAAGAACTTTACGGTATTTTAATGCAATACATTTTAACTAAATTTTTAGAACTCCAGTTTAAACGTGGAGCAAGGTTAGTTTCTGTGCTTCTATATACTTCTGTCTTTCGAGTTCTTTGCAATCTAGGTCAGCAGGTGAACTGTAATTGCAATGTTCTTCTAACCCCAAAGCCTCCATATATTTTTCAGGTCACTGTTAGGCGTTTACTTTCACTGCTTTGGAGTTTTGTGTGTGTAGATATTTCTTTGTGCAGGAATAAAGCTTTAGTGGAGGTGAAGGACAGACTGGAAAGGACTGGGGAAAACACATCAATATTGCAGTGTTGTGTTTCAAGTGTGTAAATGGAGACAGCTGTGGCAAAAGTCCACCTGTATATCTCTACTTTTGAAACAGTTACTAATCTGAGAGCATACCAATTACTAATGGAGAGATAATAAAAATTATTACATGAACTTTGTTAGTGTTATTTTAGACAGTAGCTGAGCTGTAGTAAACAGCTTTCTAAACTATGCTTTTTTTTTTTCCCCTTAAATTCTATACTTTGATTCTTCTTTTTTTTTTTTTTTTTTAATTGTATTAGCATTTGAAAGGTCTGAAAGTCTATATGGGTAAACCTCTGTAGGAAATAAGAATTTGATAATACTTGGGGTTTGAGAAGTAAATTCAAGTGTCAAATTATTGTTCATAATCTGTTTGAAAAGTGCTATTGCAACAAGTTCTTTGCAATAGGATGGAACCTGTCCAGATTATCAGAGGCAGAAGGAATTTTTTCCAGTTGAACATTGGTCAGGATGTGTCCTGCAAGTCTTAATTTCTGTAGTGACAGGTGTGTGATGTCCTGTACACCTGAGCTTTGGTGTTATCCATTGCTTCCTCCTGCAACTAAACTAGAGAAGTTTTCAAGGCCTGCTTTTGAAACTTACTTTGTCTCTGTGCTTCTTGATTTGTAGGAAAGCTTGTCCTTTCCTGTTCAGTCACATGCATTCATTTTTTTAACCTCTGTTAGTGTTTGTGACTTTTGCACAGCTGTGAAAACTAAAGGCTGCAAAATTCTTGCACTATAGCTTGATTCCTTTCAGAACATGAACTCCTGCTCTTTAAAAATTAGAACTAGAGATGGTGGAAAAAGAAATCTGTTTAAACTCAAATGGGGAAGTTGTGAAGCATGAATACATATTATTATTGATTCTTCAGTGATGGAGATGAAATATTTACAGCACAGGTTACTGAGGAACAATTCCTGTATGGACAACTTTGATTTTTCTATCTATTATCTATCTAAAGTGTGGAATCCATGACCTAGGAAATGCTTTACTTTTCATAGTAAGGAGCCGGTGGAGTTCAGCACTCGCAGGCTTTTGTTTTTCCTTCATGCCAATATTCTACTTACCTTGTAGGTAAAGGGTAAACTGTGCTGCAGTTTAGAGAGTGGGGCAAACAGAAATAGGAGGGCAACTTTCATTGAAAGATCCATAAATAAATAACTTGCTCTTTCATGTAGGTTGCTTGTTACTTCATGCCTGGTACAGTTCATAAAATATGATCATGGTCTGCCTGGTTCCAGTTTTGCTGTACACTGAAGACACAGAATGCCATGGCAAGCTTTATCTCAGTTTCACTATCTGTGTAGTTCTGAAGTACTGGAGAAGTGTCCAGAATTGTGAAACTCCATTTGATAGAGCAACTGGCATTAAAAATAATGAATGATTTGATTTCCAATACATTGGATTAATTGAAGAATGGAGTAAACTTTTTCTTTCCTGTGTTCTCTTGTGAGTTTCCCCTGAGTTGAAACTTTCTTCACACCCCCCCCCCCCTTCACATTTCACATTCTGGAGAATAAACAAACTTTTTTTTTTTTTTTCCTAGGAGTCTTATAGCAGAAAAAGAGAACAATACAGCTCTTAACAGAGATTACCTAGTATTATTTTCCTTATTCCTCTCTCATGGGAGAGGCATGATTCTACATCTGTAAAACTGAGATATGCATTTAAAATAAATTATTCTACAGAGTAATTTTTGCCATCCAGGTTTCAAAAGGGTCTTTGGGGAGGAGCTTGTGTTTTAGTTTTGTTCTTTGTTTTTGTAAGTCTTGCTAGTAGTGAACTCAAGAAGTTGAAATTATCCAACTCTTAATGAGGGTGATCAAGCAAAAGGTGTCATCTGAATTATTTGTTTTATTTGGATTGCCTAGGGATAATTCCTGTGACTTTACACCATTATTTTTCAGTAGATGGCAGGCTTATTAAGATCTAGTTTACTGTGCTTTGTGTGCTTCTTTTTAGACAACATAGCTGCTATTATGCAGTGTATCCCAAATCCTGTAAATGCTTTTAAAATTACTTTTTATGAATGACTTTTTTATTTTCTTTCATTCAGCACACTCTTTAACTGGTATGACCTGGAAACATCTACTAATATGTAGTTTCATCAGTTTATGATGAAGGAAAAAGTTTTAAACTGGTGTGATATTGACAGTTCAGTTTTCACTGTGGTGTATTTTCCCCTTATATTTCAAGGCTTTCATAATATAGGGAGACCTAAAGATTGGTATTGATCACGTATTCTTGGTGTTTTTCAGTGAGGAGAGCTGTTTTCATTTGATTGAAATTTTCCTTTCTGTAAGCTAGTTGCCAATAAATTTACTGGTGAAAAGTACTTATTTCAGAGAGCATGTGTTTTTCTTCCAAACCATGAAGAAAATTGTGGATTTGTGGGGATAATGTGGATCTTCCTCTTTTTACATTTCAAATTTTGGCTTTCTGCTTTCTTTCAACTATAACTCCACCGACCTCTCTTTTTCAGTGCCAAGTCTGAAACTTTCTGTTACTTTGTCAAAGAAAAGTTCTTCAATGCTGCACTGAAAGTTTTACTCCAGTTCTTTACACTACTTCCATATGAGAGCACAATGGAGCTTGCGTTTTTGGCATGGGAGGTCACGCTTTCAAACTGAAAAGTGTTACTAGGGATCAGATGTTGCTCTCGCAGCAGCAGCTTCTCTGATTTTTTTTTTCATAAGTCTACAATATTTTTCTTCTGCTAGTCCATCTTTCTTCCAGAATCCTACCTTTGCAACTGCTGCCGTGCACTTGTCAAGTGCAATGGTAAAGTAAAAACAGTTTTTAGGTGTGGTTTTTTTTGTTTTTTTTTTTTCTGCTCTGTTTCAAGAGTGAGATTTGCAGGAGTAATTATCTCATTGTATATGATTTGTTCCCAAGTGGAAGTGTGGTGGAAATTTCAAAAACTTTTCCATTCACAGTACTGTCTTGTCATTGATTCCAGTATTTTGCCTGCAGAACTTACAAGTTTTAAGAAGATTTAAGATAAAGGAAGCTTTGGAGAGCTTTGCTGTGTGTGCTTTGTTTTTCTGCTTTCGTGGTATGAGCTCTGTCAGAACCCTTCTGTTACAGTTTTAGTTAGGACGTACTGTATGGTAATGCCTAGCTTGCCTTTTGTTAGAAAGAGTTGTCTTTCGCTTAGAAGTGTTGGTCTCTTGTGCTTGCCTCTTAAATTTTACCTTGAATGAAAACTTTTGAAGGTAAGGTTTGCAAAAATTGATCCAAAAAATGCCTAAGCACCAGTCACTGTGATTGATGTTTGAAGCCTCGTAGGCTTATTTCTACAGAGGTAATAATTTTCTTCATGAGGTTACGATATGGTTCAATGAAAAGTTGCACTGGTAATCTTTTTTCCTTTGTTGTAAGGTTAATGGTCGTTAACAGCAACAGTAAACAGGAAATTAAGTAGTTGTCAACGTTACTTCCTGGATTTATCACAGAATGGTTTGGTTTGGAAGGGACCTTTAAGCGTCATCCAGTCCAACCCCCAATTTTATTATTTTTTTTTTGTGTGTATGTCCCTGTTCCACTGTCCATGCAGGGTTAAAGAGGGTTTAAAAATGTGTTAGCTTTACCTGTCGTTCGCGAGGGTGGTTCTTGTATGCGGCTGTATTGTTGTTTAGACCCGTGACAGAAGATGACGTCCGTTAGCCTGTGCGGGGACGCAGCGCAGCGGCAGCCCGTCCGTGCTGACGCAGGCTGCCAGCTGCTGGCTCTGGCAGGGCTGCTGTTCGCTTTAACACCCTCCCCTTCTGTGTTTTGATCAGCTCCTCGGGTTTTGAACATGTGCTTGGTACGTTTTGAACTCCCAGCCCCGTACTGGGTTTCATTTAACCTTTAGCAGCCAACGGTTCCAAATGCGACACAGAGGAGCAGGAGCGAGCTGCAGTTCGTACCTGCTGGGAGCCTTCCTCGGTCCTGCTTAGGGATAAAGTTCGGCTGTGGTTCGGGAATCCTCTCAGAGCCGCTCCAAAGGGAAGGAAAACTGGGCTCCTACTACAGTGGTTACATATAACTGGAAAAGTAGGTCATGGTGGCAGGGAGTAGTCCAAACAGCCGCCTGGTTGCTGCAGCAACGACCTACTTTAGGGAACTATTTTTGTTGATTCATATTGAAGTCTTCTTACAAGTGATATAAGGAAATGATCAGGTTATGAGACATGTAGCAATGAAAGCGGCAGGCTTTGTAGACTCCCCTTCCACCCCCTCGCCCCCTCCTTCCCCTCCCCCCCCGTGATGGTCTTGCCCCTTGATGTTGGACATAAGGGGATTAAAGCAAATAAGATTTGTTTTTCTTCAGTTTGACCTCTAGTGGGGAACATCTCTTCTTCCTTGAAGGTTCTGCATAGCAATAATACTTATTTATCAGTGGTGATTAAATTTCCAGAGTTTAGAGCCTACAAATACTCCTCTTTTGGTTTTGTGTACAGAAATAATGTGAAGCTTTAAAAAAGGAAACTGTCTCTTTTTCTGGAATGCTAACAGTTTGCTTGATATTCAACTGCTGCTCTTTAACTACTTTGTCTTCAACAAAGTTTATTCACCTTCAGGAAGCTGGGCTTGGTGCTCCTCCTCCTTTTCTTCCCCCCCCCCCCACCCCTGCCCCCTTTAAATTGGCAGTGTTCCTGTGTCCATCGTCTGTGTTGCGATGAATTCCGATCCTGGCACAAGCAACCTGGAAGAAACAAAGTGATTCTGTGTAGGCTGATGTTTTCCAGTTGTCTACCTTTATTCTTTCAACAGTCAAAGTAGTAAAAAAATCTGACCGGTGTTCAGGAGGTGAATTTTGTTCATTCCCTTCTTCTGAGAGGAGTGGGCAGACAGGGAAAACAAGGAAAATGTAAGAATACAGTTCTAAAAAAGTTTCATTCTTCATAAAATAACTTTTCAGCTAACTGCTATCACTTTTTAGTTATCGGAATGTTCCATTTAACTGTAGTTATGTAATTTTTCAAGATTAATTTAGTTAATTCAAGTGAGGTACTTTGTTGGTCCTTGACCCCAGTGTTGGTCCTGACCTTCAGTATTGCAGCTGTGGCAGATTAAGATAGCATGTTTATCTAGTGGTTATTTGAATTTTTTTATCTATTATGTCTTGAGCTATATTTCAGTTTTGTATCCCAGGGCTTACGTTCCTGAACTCTGTGCATCTTTTTAATCAGCTCTAGACTTTGAGGTGGAAAGCCTCTGCAGCATGAAGTGAACCATTGCCTCCATTACTCTACTCATACTCTAAGAAAGTTTGGGACAAAGTGGAACTTTTCTGGACTTAGGCAGTTTAATAAACAAAGCTTACCTTTTTTTTTTCTTTCTTTTAAAAATTCATTATTTCTGCATGGTTATTACTCAAAAACCTTAACATGTTTTGTTCACCTTGTATTCAGGTGTAAATGCCTAATTTCAATATTGAAAGAACAGTTCAGAAAATTTTTACCTTCTTGATTCATAAGAGTAGCAATGGAAAGTTAGGATAATGCTGAGTGTCTGACCACCATAAGGCAAGCACCACAGAGATAAAATCCAGTCATTTTTAATTAAGATTTTTGGGAATAGCTTAATGCTTGGGTTTTTTTCTGTTTTCCAAACTTTCTACCAATTTCAGTGCTTGCTGCTAGATTTAAGCTCTATCCTTAATTCTCTTCTGTTACTTTAATAGGTTTTTTCAGACATGGGAAGTAAGAGACAACAGAATTAAGCTTAAGGACTTCATTTATACAGCGTAGCTGAGAAATATGTTCATTTTACACAGTATTTTTTCTGGGAAATGTAAAACTCTGCAAAATCTTACTCGCAGTAATTATAACCTTAAAAGGTCACTTTAAGGTAAGTAAAAGGCTTTTATTGAAGTAAATGAGGGGCAGTAGAAAATTTGTCCTTCAGAATCAGATTTTAAGACTGTCTTGTTATAGTGCTCTTATCCAGCCTGCTCTTTTGAAATGAGCCATAGCTGTTACTTTCTCATGGACAGCTTAGATTGCCGAAAACAACACGCTAAACTATTTTATTCAGTGGCAGGAAGAAAAAGCAGGCCAGCTCTGGTTTAATTACATCAAGCCTTATGAGCAGCTCATTTAAATAAAAGAACTTGGGTACATGAGAATAAGGAGTTTTAAATTTATTTAAAGATGAGCATGTCTGTACTCTCAAGTAACTTAGTTTTGTAATTTGCTTCTAGGTCCTATTTCCCCAGCTGTCCCCACTGCAAATAGATTTGTTTGCTCTTGGGTTTTCCTTTATGGATCCAACTAGTTTCTCTCTGGAAAGAGTAGGCATAAGGAATTAAAGTCAAATAATAAGGACTTTGATTTATCAGATTGGAATTAGAGAGTTAGACAAAAAGAAACTCAGAATAGATATATTAAAGAAGGGAAGACACTGGGAGAGAGATTTAAGAAGCTGTGAGCCTGTTAGCCCCGTATCATGAGAAGGCTGACC
This sequence comes from Chlamydotis macqueenii, assembly GCF_036417535.1. Lineage (NCBI taxonomy): Eukaryota > Metazoa > Chordata > Aves > Otidiformes > Otididae > Chlamydotis > Chlamydotis macqueenii. The sequence goes on along the minus strand of NC_141556.1, from coordinate 60,323,074 downwards.
TTTGTAACAAGCAAGTAATTTGAGATGTTTGTTGCTAGTTGTATGGGAATAGTTCAGATGAATAATAGGTGCCCTTTGAATGTGAAGTTGAGATCCAGATCTTTACAGAAGTTAAATGCAGTATTTGCTGTGACGTACAGTTGACAAAATAGGAGCCAAATACAGATTGCTATTTGGGAGATTATAGATGTCTTTTGAATAGGACAAAAAAAATAGTGTTTCTGTCCTTTGGGGAATGCTAAACTTGAACAACTAGTTCCATTGGAAAGAAATTAATAAGGAATGATATGTAAGGAAACGCTAGCTTTGTGTCCAATGTAAGCTAAGTTAGATTGAAGTGATTTTGTTGCAGTAGTGCTTGCTGTAGTTGGTATTCTGGCCCGACTCCATATGTGAGATGGTCTTTACTACTTAGCTTCAAAGAAGGTGCACTCAAAAGAACTCAACTTAGATTAAATTTTAAACATTGCTTTCTCCCAAATATTGTTTGACGCCCTTTCTTTCATGCTTTTCAAAGAGTTGAATTTGTTTAAGAATATCTTTTACAGCAATTAGGAGTATTTCAGCTGTACATGGGCTTGGGTGTATCGTGCCTCGTTCTTCCATCACAGCTCTGCTTTGGCTTGAAGATTGTAACAGTAGTAGATATTAGAGGAAAAAAGTTAAGTGACGCACTTCATGGTCTGTGGTTTTCTTTTTTTTTTCGGAATTTTTTTTACAATGAGGGTGGTGGAACACTGGCACAGGTTGCCCAGAGAGGTGGTAGATGCCCCATCCCTGGAAACGTTCAAGGCCAGGATGAACGGGGCTCTAAGCAACCTGATCTGGTTGGAGATGTCCCTGCTCCTTCCAGGGGGGTTGGATTAGATGACCTTTAAAGGTCCCTTCCAGCCCAAGCTATTTGATGATTCTATGTGGATCAGCTCTTCTTAAGTTATGAAAGATGCTGAAGTCCTGAACTGCACTCTGAAGGAGCTGTTTTTTCTTCACTGAGTACAGAGCAACCCTGCAGGAGATTAGTTAGCTTCCACAGCCGCTTCACTTAAGTATCTGGAGTTTAATAATGTGAACTTTTTCCTGCTCTTGTGTATAAGCTTAAAGGATAATACCTCTATGAAATTTATTATTGCATACCTTTTTAGGATGTGGAAGTTGTATGCAGTATTTGCTGAAACAATGTAATATAATAAGGCATGCGTCTGTGACCTTGATTTGGTAATAGGAAAATATTACTATGGCTTGCTGCCAAGGGATGCTGTGGAGTGTACATAACACTTAAATCCTGTCTGAGCTTAATCTTCTTATAGTTTCATAAGAATATACTGCTCGCACTAAGACACAGTGGTTGGCAATCTAACAGGAAAGTACACTGATAAAATCTTAGGTATTTGTATATAGCTATATCAGATTTGAGATACTTCTCAGTATCTCTTACTGTTTCAGTATTAGATGAAATCCGCCTTACGATTCCTGTAGAACTTGGTATGAGGTATATGATACATAATAATATCACTTATATACCAATACATATGATATTGGACTTTCATAATGACCTAGCTGGACATACAGCAAAATAGCAGATATGTGTGAAAGAAAGGCTCACTCTCTCTCCCTTTTTTCCATGAAGAGAAATAAATGTTGCATAATTTATTAATACAGCCAGCATCTAATGCTGTAAACTCTCCTCATTCAAATAAAAAAAGGTGGTTAATGTTACACGGTATGTAATATTCTTTCTTGTTATTAAATCCAGCTCTACTAAACTCTGAAAGATGAAGGAAGAATATCTGATAGCGATGTTGGGAAAAAAAAATGGAATAGGAAAATTAAACTAGCAGACAGACTGCTTAAGATAATTCTGATAGACAAAGTCTGGGTGGCGATCAGATTTGCATAACGACGTAGTCTCTTGTTTGACAGTGCTTTTCTTTCACTGGAGAAATTGTAATCGATGGCTCAACATGAGGACTAGTGGGTAGGATAGACGGTATTTGGCTAAACAGAAGTTTGGATGGACTCCTGGAAGTTGACCAGTCATAGGTAAAAGTGTTAATTAAACTGAGGAATTAAACCAGTTTTAGCACTGTTCTTTTTCACTCAACTTTTTAAACTTCTTCCTCAGAATGACGAAGCCTGACTAGATTCCTTTCTTTTGTGTGGTACTGGCTGTGCAGTCTGACTCCTGCCTTGCCTAACAGTTAAATTCAGAATCTGGATCAGTTCAGGAAAAAAAAAAAAAAAACAGAAACTGAAATTTCTTGATTCTTAATGGCTTAACACCACCGTTTTCAGATGTGAATGACACCTGAAAGAAAAGTAATTGCATTTTAAGTCCATTCAGTTCTCAGTAACTGTCCTCATTTCATACTGGCGAGGATGCTCCTATGTGATTATGGTTTCTGGGTGTTTATTACTCCTAAAAATAACTCAACAAGTCTTAACGGTAGCCTTAAACAGTGTGCCTATAAGTATCCTTCTTGCAAGTCTCCTCCTAAATAAAAAGGCTACGTTTTTAACAGACTACTCACGACTTCTTCTCTGGAGAAAGTCTTCAATCATGTTACCAGTGCAGAGCCAGGAAGGCTGCATCATGTAGTGCTTAGTTTTGTTCATTTAGTTAATGGTTAACTGTGTTAACAATTATTTATTTAAGAATTTCTTCCTCGATGGTACTGGTTTATTTCATCTGCGTCGTAGCTAAAATTATGGTCTGTATTACACGAACCAGTTTCTGGTGGTCACTCTTAAGATGCAGATGGACAGAACATTTCGTTTAGATTTCAGACCCCAAGTGGATCTTGCATAATTAGCAGCAGGGAAGATTGTGGAGTTTCTTGAAGCAAAGTCCTCAGATTTTACGTGCGTGTCTTTTAAAGAATGTGGTCTTCAGAAGCTTTCATGAAAATACTGAATATCATAATTGAATGACCCTGAGCAAAATCTATATAATGCCCTCTAAGAAAGTTGCTTGAAGGCAGGTATGCTTTGCATCGGCATCCTCTCTGTGTTACCATAAGTAAGTTTAGGGGTTTTTTTGTGTGGTTTTTTTTTTTGTTTTTCTGCTTAACACCATCACCTCAGTCGTGCATTTACCACACATAGTTTGCTACCGTAATAGTGAACCTTTCCTTCCTCTGGTTTGTCCAAGGGAAATTGGAAGACCAGATGCAGAAACCTGGGTTGATGCTCTAATCTGATAAATAGTATCTGTGCATAATTTTTGTGTCTTTGTGATGAAGTCATGTAATGTATTTTTAAAAACTTATTCAAATTGCAAAAGAAAGTGCTTTCCCATTGACCGTTAGGTTGAGAGGAAAAAGTTGGTTTAGATTGCAGACTCAGAAACATGACCTGTTACTGTAGGGAGAGATTTAAATAGCTCCTAATTGCCACACTTCAGTGTAAAGTATAATAGAGTTCAAGCCTAGTAGGTCTTACTTCATAGCTGCTATGAAGAAGCTTTGCCTCAAGAGCTCATACATTGAAAATAAATTACTTTTTATGCAATGGAGGCATCATATTTGGGTTCAGTTCACAGACTAACTTACTATTCATTTTCATTTGTGTTATACTGTGAAAGGAACATGTTTGTGGGCAATTGGGTGTACCTCTTCAGAGGGAAAGCTCAAATAATTTTGCCTTGTCTATCCTAGAATTCTGCTCTTAATTATGTTTAAATGTCTGCACTGAGCAAAACACCTGCCTGTTCCTGTGCTGCAGCGAGTGCCCTTGCATGGCATTAGAGTAATTCAGAATTATTTCACTTGCAAACAAGTCTTACCAGTCAAAATGTTACCTTGGAAAACTAAAAACTCTCCTCTTCCAGATCCCATAATAATTCACTGTGATGGTGTGTTGAGTGCTGAAAATTATTATTTTATTATTTTTCTATTAGTATGCAGAGGGGTGTGCCTGTTGTGGATATGTTATTACTCCTCCCTGACATAGCTGGGTATGTTATAGATGAAACAATAATTTGCTCGGACAGGAGATTAATGCAATGCATTACAATGCCATGCCAAAATTTGAGAAAGTGCAAGAATTAGAATTTGTCCCAGGGAGTTGATATAGTTAAAATATTTCCTTTCACGCAGGGCTGTTCACACAGTCATCTGTTAACATGCCAGTTGAATTCAGATGTTCAGAAAGGTAGAATTTTCCTTCCTTAAATTCAGAGTAATTTGTGTCTGGATATATCTAAAGCTAGGTATTAATTTGTATGCATTTAACCACAGTAAAGATGCTGTGCTGCTTCTGCAAATTTTAAGGTACTAATGAGAAAAAGAGGAGGTGAAAACTGATTATGGTAAGTAGTTGCTTCAACTATTAAGTTTTTTTGGTAGAGGTTGTATCTGAAAGCAGTGATTTAAGACAGCTCATTTTTAATTGAGCAGGGCTCACTACTGGGGGGAGGGGGTTGGACTGGATGACCTTTAAAGGTCACTTCCAACCCAAACTATTCTGTGATTTTATAAATCTGTGTAAAGGCTCTTATGTTAGACAAATTTTATTAACGCTTTAATGAGAAAATGCCTTTAGATGTGGTATAGCATAAATATAGTTGGTGAAAACAAAATTGATTATTATTTGCGGCACATTTTGTTAAAACACCTTTGCTCCAACTGAAAGATTCAAATATGCTCATAAACTAAATCTGTGTTCTGAAAGTCAAAAGCAGTATGCTTTTGCATTACTGTTCCTGTAAGTATCATAGGGTCACTAGGGTTTAATTTGGTCTATTATTTTTGAACAGTGTGCTTTCAGTGAGTTTTGCAGCTCAAGCTGTGGTTTGGCTGTTTATTTGTTCTGGGTTTGTTTGCGTAGGGAGAGTGTGTGTGTGTCTCCTGGCCACTCTCCTGCTCCCTTCCTACGTCTATTAAACAATTTGAGTCTACATCATTGCTTTTGTTAAATACATGAAAGAGTTTTATGGAGATTGTGATGCTGGAGTGTGTGGTAAGAGATAGTTAAGAGAGATAATAAAGGGGATTTGGGGAACCAACAAAATAGAGATTAAACAGTATTAAGGGCAAGTTTAGGGATCTTGGACGTGAATTGGAGACCAGGTCAGCGCATGTAATCTTCTTGAATAGGATTTTGTGCCAAGTCCAGGCTAGAAGTTGTATGTTATGGTCTGTCAGGTAGGAAGAGAAGAGAGAGAAAATAGAAGGAACTGAGATGTAAATAGGAAAAAAAAACCAATTTTCTGAAAGATAGATTTTTACTTTGAGTAGTTATGACCCTTTTATGTCACCAGTTTCTCTTCATACCCTTTTCCTATATTCTGTGATATAAAGTTAAAAAACCAAGCAACCAAAAAAAAAGGCAAAAAAAACCCCCACACCAAAACCCCACCACAGCAACAAAACCCCACCAAGAAAAAAACCCAGACTTTCCTGGACCGTTCCAAACGCATGCAGGACACTATTGCAGTTTGTCTTCACATTGATTTGTGAAGTATAAGTGAAGGCACGTGCTCTTTGAAAGCAAGATTCAGGTGGATAAGATTAATGATAGTCTGTCATTCCAGGTTTAAAAAAGAGATAAAATGAAGCTGTACTTCTCAGAGTCCAACTGGAAGTGACTTTGGCCTGGGAATGTGAGGCCCAAGTCCTTTCTGATAGAAGCCTGTGTGATTCTCATCTGATTCTTAAAACTACTCCTATGTGGTTTCTAACTAAAGGAGTATACAAAAGTTTATTTTTCGATACAACACATCCTACTTCATGGTTTCACTACCCCGGAGTATTTTTCAAAATCAAATTTAGCAAAATGAAAGAATTGGACATTTTTGGCTTGTTCCAGTCATTAAACATAAAAGCATAATTGCCAACCAAGAACCAGTTGCATTCTTGTACACTGGGCTTCCTCTCAGGATTGCTTGCTTTCTCTTACTTTTTCAGATTAAGTAAGCCATGCGTTTTTGGCATTTAGTAGCAGTTAGGGAGTTTTCCTGCCAGCCTCCTATATATTCATTTTAATAATTTTTTTTCCATATAAAGTTGGAGTGATACGCGTTAGATAGGCATCACTTATGTGTTGCTAAATCTCTAGAAAATGTAAAAAATGTTGGTAGATTTACAATAGTCCTGTATGTTATGTTCTAGAAGGTGTAGCGTTTTCATTGTAACTGATTGTTAGGATTCATGCTTAAAAACCCCAGTGTTTTATGAACTCCTGATTTTGGTAAACCTGGTTGCTCAGTGCCTTTGTCTTTGTAACGCTCTGGGCAGTTGCGGTGGGGCAGCCTGCCCTTCCCGGGTAGCTCCGCGCCTTTCACCCAGGCTGCAGGTGCAGCGTCTCCAGGCCTCTGTGGCACTGCTCTGCCTGCCTTGGTCGCGGGCAGTGGCTCCTGTGGTGTTGCCCTCTTGGCCTTGCGCCCGCACATGGTGTTGTTACAGCAGACTCTCTCAGGAATAATGGTCTGCAGTGTGGGAATCTCCTCTTTTTTTTTCCCCTCTATTGGGTGTAGCTTTTGGTTTATGGCAGGGGATCCAATGCGCGTGTGCATGCACAGAGGTTAATGACTGGCAGGCTCTGACTCCGTGACTGCACTGATCAACACGCACTTTGAGTGCCAATAGCATAGTGAATAAGAACAGCTGACAGGGTTTGAGTAGCTTCTGACGAAAATAATATTATTTACTACAAGGCAAAATATTGGAGAGGAGCTGCTTGCTATGCTGGAGAGGAGTCCAGGGGAAGGGCATTCATCTGGGGATCCCCAACACCTCTCTGGCTGGCTGCAAGGGAGAGTTTCCATTTTTCCTCTCCTTCCTTTTGTTTTTATTTCTTCCCCAAAAGAACTTTCACCATTGGACTTATTTTTAGTTACTGAACCCACCCATAAATCTTTGCAGATGTGAACCTATCTCAACATCCTCCGTGCAATTACCTGTTCCTCTTGAAGACTTGCAGCACCCCATTCCTCTCCCCACCTTTTTTTTTCCCCCCTTGTTTGCTGATTTGCTTATTAAATAATTCAGGTGAGGTTACAGCCAAGCTGCATGAAACTGTTTGTTATATAGAGGGCTGTTTTAATAAATGAAGGCCAAAGGGTTAGTTACGACCGTATGGTCCTGTGGTATGCTGTTTTTAGTAATGGTTCAGGCTGCTGTGTTGTAAGAAGGACCTGGATTAAGTTTAGTAGCGGTTAAACTACTGTAAGCTAAGTGTGATTTGAAGGTGAACATGCATGCATCACCCAAATATGCACCAAATACCGAAGGTCTGATAATGATTGTTCCTCAAAGTTCCCTTCTGTTGTAAAATTGTCTGGTTTGCCTCAGAAAATAAATGTTTCTTTACTATTCCTTGCAGATTCCTGCTTCAGTGTCTTGAGGACCTTGATGCCAATCTACGGAAACTGAATTCACGTTTGTTTGTTATTCGTGGACAGCCAGCAGATGTTTTCCCCAGACTTTTTAAGGTAAATGCCATCTTGCAGTTGCTGTTTCTATGCATGAATATGACTGTCAAGCTAATTTCAACTAAGAACTTCTACTGTATACTTTAGTGCAGGTTGTTATCCATGCAAATACTTAATTTCTCTTGTAGTTTCTCTTTAAGCTTCTTTTTGTTAATTTTGATTTTTCACCTCTGATGTGTATATCGCCAATTTAACTGAGTTGCTATTAGACTTCACAGTTTTGAGTTTTTCTTTCTGGAAATGGAACTGATTTCTAAGGGCTTGCTAAGTGTAGGTACTGTATGTTACTGAATTTTCCTTTCCAGATTCCCTTTGAAATATTGACATGTAATTCTATGTGCGTGAACCCAGGTTCAAAGCGTGACCTCTAAAAACAATGTTTTATTTGGGTGGAATATCTTTTGTGGTTGCTTTTTGGCCATTAAAAGTGATTTAATAAGCTTTTTGCTGACAGTAGGCTTGGTAAAAGCATAGTGCAGGTAAAAAGCGATTTCTAGTAAAAAAATTTTAGGCTTTTGTGGAAAAGGGTCTTACTGAGCAAATAAAAGCTGTGAGGGATTGTTACTGATTTTAATTTGTTTTCCATGGATAATAATTTATTTACGGGATTGAGGTGACTGAGACAAGCAAGACTGGGGTGAAGAGGGAGGGGAACTTATCTGTTTTTCCAAAGAGATCATCTGTTCAAGATTTTTATTCCCAAGTCTTCAACACCAAGCTGAAAACTCAACCAAAACTCAAATTTCTGTCTTCGTTCTTGTGCTTTAGTTTTGAAAGGCTGACTGAATTATACCCTGACTGGTCTTTTCTTGATTTCCCTTCAGTGAAGAACTTACTGCAGGAGTACTACGGCATTAGTTGCTGCTTGCAACCCCCTAGATATTCAAGCTTGTTATATATGCCTGCCAAATTTGGTTTGATTGCATTTAAATAGGGGCAAAAATCTTACTGTTGTGTGCATTGTCTTCAGGATTTGAGTGACCTATGACAAGTTTTCTTAAATACTTTAATGGCTACTTTGACAACTATGTTTCAGATCTTGCTACTAGGCTGATCTTCTTATGCCTAACAGCATTGGAGTACCACATTTGCAGAATATTAATTTTAGTGCTGAGAAGGTAATGAAAATAACTTGTCATATAGATAGTGTACAGTTGTCAAAAAAGAACATTCACATCTGTTTGTCTTCTGATTCCTTAAATAACCATAAATTGTCTTTATTATATATTTGTTCATGGGGGGGCTTTTCAGGACATCCTCTAGCCTTGAATCATAGAATCATAGAATCATAGAATAGTTAGAGTTGGAAGGGACCTTCAAAGGTCATCTAGTCCAACCCTCCTGCAAGGAGCAGGGACATCCCTGACTAGATCAGGTTGCTTAGAGCCTCATCCAGCCTGGCCTTGAACGTTTCCAGGGATGGGGCATCAAACACCTCTCTGGGCAACCTGTTCCAGTGTTCTATAACTCGCATCGTAAAAAATTTTTTCCTAATTTCCAATCTAAATCCACCCCCCTCTATTTTAAAACCATTACCCCTTGTCCTGTTGCAACAGGCCCTACTGAACAGTCTTTCCCCATCTTTCCTGTAGGCCCCCTTGAGGTACTGGAAGACCACTATCAGGTCTCCCCGGAGCCTCCTCTTCTGCAGGCTGAACAGCCCCAGCTCTCTTAGCCTGTCCTCATAAGAGAGGTGCTCCAGCCCTTTTATCATCTTTGTGGCCCTCCTCTGGACCTTCTCCAGCTGGTCCATGTCCTTCTTAATAAATGAGGCATTGTTAAAGCTCTTGAGGACTTAAAACTTTTGGCTGAAGACTAACTGGAAATGCATCTGTTTCATATCATTAATCCCACAGCCTCTTTTGCCAGAGCAGTAGCTGTACATCAGGCTCTTGCAGTTCAGTGAAGGGCATGTAAGACTGAAGCAAGCTTTTCAGATCATCCTCATTAAATGTCTCAAAGGTGAGCGATGATGCTGACCCTGAGGAACACATGTAGATATTTTTTGGCTGGGAGAAGATAACTTTAAGTAAATAATGGTAGGAGGTAGTAGAAATTCCGTAGAGCCTTGTATCAGGAGCTCTATCACAGATGCCAGCATTTGTGGATTTCCTGGGAATGAATGTTTCGCAGCTGTTTCTTGGTAGGACTCTTCACAAGCTAAAGGACAATTTCTTCAAAAGGCAGAGCATTGATCTATCTTTATCCTTGCAAAAGCCCTCAAGGGCCTTTAGGCTCTTTCATTCATGTGTGTGTCTTATGCATATATATATATATGACTGTTTGCTTTACTCTTTCCAGTCCTTCAGAGCAGCTTTGCTTCCCTTAAGACACTGAATTCAGTGTCACATGTTTTCAGCAGTAGTAGATAATTGTGCTGACGATAGCAGCAGTAGGCTGTCATCCTCATCCTCTGGAGCAGTGCATAGAGACAGAATATTTTTACCAGTGGACTTTGCAGATCTTTGCGAAATTCTCTTAGTTCTTTTGTTGGGTTTTGGGTTATTTTTTTGTTTGGGCATTTTTCAAGTAACCTGAGGGTGGTGGTTCCCTCTAACTAGAGGTGCAACTTCCACTAGTAGCAGGCACCCACTTGATGCCTGTAGGTTAACTTCAACCAGTCAAGTTTTGGTTGGTTCTTGCCTCATTCTCTTCAGTTTGTCCTGGTCTGCTCTGTATGTCTAGCTCTTTGGGACTGGCTTGATAAAGAAAACAGAAGTGGAATGATCTCTAATTCTTCAAATGCATCAGTATTGCTAAAAGCATCCAGCAAAGCAATTTGTGTCCATGCTTCTTCTAAATGCCTAACTCATGCTGATGTGATCTGGGTGTATTCACATCATGTAGCACTTGTCTCAGAGTTCCTTGGCTCCCTTGGGGACGTGGCTCTGGCTCTTGGACACGTTTTTTATTGTTTTCTTTTCAATATGCCAGAGGAAAGAAAGATTTAGAAACATATCTACTGCAACTTGTCAGACAGTGCTTTACATTACGAAATGGAAAATAAATGTTGTATCAGGGTGTAGGAGGTTGTTTGAGGATTCAAGGCCTTCTGGGTCAGTCTTGGCAGACTTCATGACAGAAAGAGTCGAGCCTTCTTTCCAAGAGTGAGCACTCCTTAAGGCATCCTCTTTTTAGGAGACTTTTTTTTTTTAATTGAGAATTTTAAGATTGTCTCTGCTGGAAGGTGAGGGGTAGGGATTTGAGAAAGGGAAGGAAAATGTATGGTGCTTGGTTTGGGGGTGGGTGGTGTATTTTGCCTGCCCTCCGCCTCCCCCCTCCCTAAAAACCCGTTCAGTTCTGCTGTTAAAGCTGACAGGCGTATGTGAAAAGCTTTTCTACAGAGCAAGATACTGCTGCTGATAAATGTCCAGAACAAAGCCTGTCATCTTTCTGTTGTGTTGTGTCTCTTAAGGTATATGGATCCCAAAGTCAGAGCTGAGTTTTCAAAATTAGCACAGAAGTTGTCCCATTACTGTGTGCACCCACATTAATGGGATGAATAAATACAGGCTTTTTTATGCCCAATTCCTTTTTACATGGCAAAACGTTGAACTTTATTTTTGTGAATCTGGGTGTGTAAATGTATTTTGGGCCTTTGTGTGTCTCTGACAACTATCCACAGGTAATGGCTAGTGTTCCATCTTGTCCCTCTCCTTCCTGTTTCCTTTTCCCTCGTCCTCCATCAAGCAGCTGACTTGCTGAAGGAGTACATTTTTGTTTTATGTTGCAGGAATGGAATATTGCAAAACTTTCTATTGAATATGATTCTGAACCATTTGGGAAGGAAAGAGATGCAGCGATTAAGAAGCTGGCTAGTGAAGCTGGAGTCGAGGTCATCGTTCGAATTTCCCATACGTTGTATGACCTAGACAAGTAAGTTACCATTACCTCTGATTTTAAAAAGCAAAAAGTATGAATTTTATGTAGTATTTGGTTAGATATTGTGTGCTACTTTCTACACAGAGCACTTTATAGTTAAGAAGGCTACAAATTTGTTTTATATTTCTCTTTTATTAATTCATTAAATTTTGTTACATATTGAGTAGAACTTTGCAACTCCACAAAATGATACACAACTGTATCTGAAATACAGTTTTGGTTTGGGGTTTTTCTGAAAATAATGATCATGTTAATCATCTGTCTCTTATAATGAAGTTACTCAAACGTGCCTGTAACTTCTCCCCAAAAAAAGATCTGTTGTTGTTTAGTTGTTTTGTGTCCTGGTTTCTAACAAAAACAATCTAACCAAAATAGACAAATAGGGGTTTTTTACGCAAATAGCATGGTGTTATACGTGCCTTGGATGTATCTTTATGGTCTCTCATCTGCTTTGATCTGTATTTTTCTTTGCTTTAGCTGTCCATAGTAATTACTTATTCTTGAGGGACTTTCCTCAACCCAGGAATGAAAAATAATTGACTTGGTTATAAGCAGTTAGTTTATATATCTCCCTAGTGGGGAAAAAAGGATGGTAAAATTAAAGTTCAAACTGTCTGGATTACCATGTATATCTGTGATGTTTATATGTTTATATAGCATGCTAGAGGCAGGTAAGAAGATATTTCTATGTGTGTGGATGTGTATATTTAATTTTTTTTTTTTAAATAATGTTCTATACTGTTGTTGACATACTACTTTTCTTTTTTTTTCTCTCTCTCTTCCCCCCCCCCGCCCCCCAATCCAGAATAATAGAATTAAATGGAGGACAGCCACCTCTTACTTACAAGCGATTCCAGACCCTAATTAGCAGAATGGAACCACTGGAGATGCCAGTGGAGACGATAACCCCAGAAGTAATGGAAAAATGTACTACTCCAGTTTCTGATGACCATGATGAGAAATACGGTGTCCCATCACTTGAAGAGCTAGGTATGTTTTGAGATTGCTTTGACATTGTGAAACAAGTAAGATGGAATCTACTACTAGAAGCATAATACTTAAAATAACCATGACAGAGGTTCTACTTTCGGTTAATTGTTAAATTGATGCCAATTATGACATACAAAAGGACCAAAAAAGGATAATCAACTCTGTAAATTTTAGTTGTTTTCTTTTAAATGGGAGGTCAGATAGATCAAACTACACTAAGTACTGTTTGGCTTCTTGTAATGCAACATAGCCATTTTCCCATGGTACCAAATATTCATTAAGCTACTAATAGTCTTTGATAGTTCATTTTACATTAAATGCATTTGGTATCTTTGTGCTTCAGGTCATTAATCTGTTATTTTACAAGTTAATTAAAAAATCCCCTTGCCTTGCAATGCCAAAAAAAAAATGATAATAAGGCAAATAATTGTTTTAGGAGCATCTTAAAAAAAAAAAAAAAAGCCTTAGGCTTCTGTAAATTTAATTTTAAGAAATAGTATCAAGCTGTTGTCCTGTGAATCCCTCCGCGCCCTTTCCTTTCCCCCACTACTGCTGAAATACAAGATAATGTGGCATGACTAACAAAAGGGTCTGGATGGCTTTTAGCTAAGCTTTGGCTGCTCTGTCTAGCCCCTTTGAACTCTCATGCAACAGACCTTGCTTTTAAAGCCTTTTTAAGAAAAGAAGATCTCAGTATACAGTGGTTAAACTGTAGGGAGACATGTTATTTCAAGCAACTGGTGAATGATCTTGGAGAAGGTGTGTGGGTGTGGAAGAAATCTTGTTACCTTCTTTTAATCTTTCTTTTGCGGGTAAAGTATGTGTTTATCAACAAATTGGCAATAATCCCCATCTGTTGTTTAAGTAAAGGGCAATGAAACTTAAAAATGTTCTGAAGATAGCATTCATGCTTTTAACTTGATGGGAAAAGTTTTTAGACATTCTGTAAATTACAATAGCAATTGTTGCTTCTTAGTAATTTGTAAAAAAAAAAAAAAAAAAAAAAAGTTGTGGTTTTTGGATAGCCCAGATATTGCAGAGCTGAGAACTTGAAAATAATTTGAAAAATGGTAGAAAGGCAAAAAAACAGAAGTGGAATTGAAGACAGACCAGTCAGCATGTAAAACTAGTAACATAAATATAAAAGTAAAATTTTTTTTTGCTGCAAGTTAGAGGTATTGAATGTGCTTTGATAAGATTTGATTGCATACTCTTAAAACTTATACTTTGCCTTATGTTCAATTTGGAGTTATTCTCAAGATACAACAAAATGTAGTCGGGTATCAATATGCTGGAATTTTGTTGGCCTACAGTATAAGGAAACAAGGAATTTCCTTGTATCTGTTTGGTTTTTTCAGGTTTTGACACGGATGGTCTGCCTTCTGCAGTATGGCCAGGGGGAGAAACAGAAGCTCTCACACGATTGGAAAGACATTTAGAACGCAAGGTATGTTTCAGATCATTGCAAGGCACGACATATCAGAAACATGGTTGTTCTTTGGAATGGAATGTAAAAGCCATGGGCAAGTCATTTTAAAAAAAATCAAAACCACAAACTTGAAGTCTTGATATAAATCAAGTTATGTTTCTTAGTTTTGAAAGATGATAGTAAGTTGTCTTCTAATTTGAATTTTAGAGAAAATCTATTATACTATTTTCTACTAAAAAAAAAAATTTTTTTTCTTTGGAGGTAACTTTGCTTGAAACATACTTTTAGTAACTTTGGAGGGGAATTCCTGTCAAAGCTAACATATTGCTAGTTGTCTAGGTTTCCTCTGTATTTAAAAGAAAGGGATAGATAGTTCTGGAAGACAGTTCATGCCTTCTGCATTGAGGTGAACTATGTTCTAGAGATTCTGCTGATTCAAGAGGGACCTCCAGGTATTGTAGGTAATATGATCATCTGTCCGCTGTCTGGATTCAGTTATAGATAGTGCACGATTTCTCCCTTTATGCTTACAAGTTGCAACCTAGTCTGTAGTCTGATATTGCTGTATGGTTTTTGTTTTGTTTTGTTTTTCCCAAGGCTTGGGTAGCAAACTTTGAAAGACCACGAATGAATGCAAATTCCCTTCTGGCAAGCCCTACAGGGCTTAGTCCCTACCTCCGCTTTGGCTGTTTGTCCTGTCGTCTCTTTTATTTCAAGTTAACGGATCTGTACAAAAAGGTATGATTTCTACGTAGTCAGCTATGCAGTCTTAGATGCCATGATTTTTCCCTACTTCTAATAAAATGTTTTCCTTTAATGATGATCTTCAGGTAAAAAAGAACAGCTCCCCTCCCCTCTCCCTCTATGGCCAGCTGTTATGGCGTGAATTTTTCTACACAGCGGCAACTAACAATCCACGGTTTGATAAAATGGAGGGGAATCCTATCTGTGTTCAAATTCCGTGGGATAAGAATCCTGAGGCTTTGGCCAAGTGGGCAGAAGGCAGGACAGGTTTTCCTTGGATTGATGCAATTATGACGCAGCTTCGTCAAGAAGGCTGGATTCACCATTTAGCCCGGCATGCTGTAGCATGCTTTTTGACTCGAGGTGACCTCTGGATTAGCTGGGAAGAAGGAATGAAGGTATTTTTTCATATTTGTGAATTTCTTAAAGTACCTGTTAAAGTTTCAGATGGCCATTCTGGAATTACTGTGTGGTGTAGGATGAGTTTTAAACTTTAAGCTGTAGCAGAATTAAGTCAGTTCTGATAAACCAGTGGTGCTGAAGTTCTGCCTGGTGAATGCCCCCTTTTATTGGAATATTAAAGTATTTCTTGCAGTCAGAATAGGTCTGCAGTTCTTTTAAATTGGAGGTTTCTTCCTAAATCTTGGCAAATAAGCATGGATTACTCTTGTAATTGAAACTGATTTCCAGTCATACTGTGTGAACAGTTTCTGTTTGCGTCTTGTGTCTGCTTCCCTGTGAAGGGAAAGCACCACAGGAATTAAATGGAGAAAACTAAAAGCTGAGAATGTCCTTTCAGCAATTTCTGTCCTTTCACCCAGTGTTAGAAATGTGAGTATGGGCAGCGTGATTTTGGCTGAAGTTTTTGTGGAATTAATTTCTATGCAAGTATTCAAGAGATGCTGAAGTTCAAATTACAAATGTCAGTTTTTTGAATAAAATAATGGAATAATTTAATCTCAGCCTTTGAATCAGTTTTACATTTTTAGAAGGGTAGCATATCACTTACTGAGCAATGAGAGTTTAAAATGTTTTTTTTATTATTTATTTTTGAAGTCTAAAAATATTTGCCATTGGGATTGTGACCTCGTATTTATAAATGTATATAATCTTACAAAATTTCACCTTCAGCAAATCAGTTGTAAGCAAACACCTTTTGTTTAAAAAAAAAAATTGTCTTGGTTACACAACAACATAAGCTGCTTTAGGAATCTTCCTTTGCAGTTCATAGATAAAGACATTGAAGATGCACATACATAGGTAACTCAGCCAAATGACAAAGCTGTATATTACAGATAAAGGCCAACTTGTTCTTTTGAAATAATACAAATATTTGTGGGGGGGGCAGACTTGTGCAGTGGAGGGATGTTTAATTCCTACATCTGTAGCTAGCAAAAGTTAATCTGGCCTTCCGCGGGGATGTTACTTCTGAAGTCTTAGTACATGGCAGCATCTAGTGGAACAGTTGTGTGCTAACACTTAATGTTCACCTAAAGATCTTATTACATTATTAGTATTTTTCTATTAAAAAATATTTTAAGATAAATCTTTTTTTTAAATGAATTTTTTCCAGAACACTTGTAGATATTTAGACAAAGATACTTTTGTAACATTTATTCAGTGTATACTGTAGAATTAATGCCTTATTGAATGTATAAGAAAGATCTTTGTTTCATAATATTGCCTTATTTAGGCTTTACATTGGAATAATATTAGTTGAAGTTGGGTGGCAGTAGTAAGATGTTAAGTTTTAGTGTTGTAGCATGAAGAAAGATGGTAGTTTATTTGGAACATTTGGAGACAATGCAAGAAAGGAAAATCGGAACTTGTAAAAATATATGTTAAGCATCTGTTTAAAAAACTGTTTCTCAATGTACTGTTTTTGTGAAAGGTACTTGAATGTTCCCCTTCAAAGAATAAGGCTTCTCTTTATGTCCTGTTAACCTGTATTGCCAGTGATCTGACTGAGCAGAGAAACTTCTTTTCATACAAGTTAGTATTTTCTGTGCTAATAATTAAAAAACAATCAGTGCTGGAAACTTGAATGTTTCAGAGCTATTGAGCTCCAGATTTGAAGTAAAACCCTCATAAATCTTCAACTTCTTCATGGATTATTTTTAATATAATAGAGGTAGCAGTTACCGGAGAAGACTTTTTTTATCTTCAGATCAGGGTTCATTATCTGTCCTACCATTCTTCAGCATGCTTTGGTGGCTTATAAACCTCCAAGAATTTAAGTGTACATCCTCAAAGCTGTGACTTGAATATTCAAGTATTGCCCTTCAAGAATACAACTTCTGAATGTTTGTGCTCCCTTGAAACTCTTGAATTCTGCTCTTGGGACTCCTCACATTGTGAAAGGTGGTGTGCAACACTCAGACAATTTGAGTTTGAAATGTGCTTTGTGATTTCCCTGTTTTCTGGAAGTCTGCAAACCTTTCTTGTTGTAATGTAATGAAGCAATTTTTCTGAAATCAGCAAATGCCACTTGAAAGCAGTCAAGCTCCAGACATCCTTTGAGGATTTTTTTTTAAGGATGTGTCTATGCAAGAATGTGTAACTTTTCTTCTTGAGTTTGGCATTTAGGTGAGTATTTGCAATTCTGTGAATGTTGCCATGTAAGAAAGTGTTGCTGTGTTGAAGAGCTAGGTTTCCTCTGCTGAAATCAGAAACTCAGAACAATTCTTGAAAAAGTAGGTGTCTCGAAGGTGTGCTATGTTCAGACTAACTTGTTGCTCTAATTTTTTTAAGGTCTTTGAAGAGCTCTTACTTGACGCAGATTGGAGTGTCAATGCTGGAAGCTGGATGTGGCTATCCTGTAGTTCCTTCTTTCAGCAGTTTTTTCACTGCTACTGTCCAGTGGGTTTTGGCAGAAGAACTGACCCAAATGGGGATTATATCAGGTAACTCACAGTCCAGAAATTGCAGCATCTTATGGATATTGCTTAAACTGCCAAGTGCCTTTATACTTACAATGACGTCTTTTTTTTTTTTTTAAGACGTTATTTGCCAGTACTTAGAGGCTTCCCTGCAAAATACATCTATGATCCTTGGAATGCCCCAGAGAGTGTCCAGAAGGCTGCAAAATGTATTATTGGAGTTAATTATCCCAAACCAATGGTAAATCATGCAGAGGCAAGCCGTCTGAATATTGAAAGGATGAAACAAATCTACCAGCAGCTTTCACGATACAGAGGACTAGGTATGGTTATATGCTATTTGCTTTATTTATTTGAAGACTTCTCTCACTTTCTAGCAATTACTAATGTTTTCCCATAGCAGTGGTAATCAGGTGTGAGCTCAGTGTGGTGACCGTGGTTGTGTATCCAAATAAATGAAAATATTAGATGTAACCAAAAAGGGGAAGAAGGAACTTGAGTGGAGCGCCTCTTTCCAAATCTTACCTGGAAATTTTTTTCTGTGGGTTTTTGGAAATTTTTGTTAAACTAGGTTGTCTGTGCATTCTGATGCTCTTGTACAGATAGGTTTTAATACCACTGATTAGAAAATTAATATGGTTCATAACTTCAACCATATTTTATATGCATTTGCAAGTCCTGTTGCTGAAATAAGACCAGTGCAACCTCTGGAGGCATTCTTCCTCAAAAGGAAAGACTGCCCCCTTTGCTCCGAGAGGTAAAACCACATGCACTTGTATTGCTCAGGAAGGTGTAAGTGGTCAGTATGTTCAGATATTAGATATTGAATCAGGATGCATTGCACTTCAGTGCAATGCGGCGAATACGTGTAACTAATGAACATGGGAAAAGTTATGCAGAATATTACATAGAAAATGTCTGTTAAATAATTTGTGAATTAAAATTACTTGGCAAGATCCCAGGACTAGGCAATATAGAGAGATGTTCTCCTGTTATAAAGGTAAACCACTCAGGGTGAGGGTGGAGAATTTGCTGTCATGAGGAAAAAAAGCATACTATGCTTAATCTCTTTTTTTTTTTTTTTTTTTTTTTTTTTCCTGTCGTTCTTTATGGCTATATATTTTATTTTGTTGCTTAGGTCTTCTTGCAACAGTGCCTTCTAATCCAAATGGAAATGGAAATGGTGGCCTAATGGGCTATTCACCAGGAGAAAGCGTGTCTGGTTGTGGTAGTACAGGAGGTCAGTTAAATTCTTTCAATTCATAGAATTATTGGAACTGAACCACACAAACTTTTTTATAATGCTCTTGACATTATGTATTATAAAAAATAATTGTTTTCACCAGACAGTTTCCAGTGCAAATCACAAACATTTTCTAATTTATTCATTAAGTTTGCTAGTATTTGTATAAAGAAAACTTTAGATTTTTTTTCCTTAAACTTATAAAAATTTTTAACCTGTTCTTTTATCCCCCAAAAATTATTCATTAACACATATTAAACAGTTTGATTTCAAAAGCATTTGAATGTGATTTCCTTCTAGACATCTGCGAGCATCCTGATATTTGTAATAAGGAGTGATTTGTGAATTTTCAAGTCAGAACTGTTAATTTGTAAAGCTTTCTAATGCTAGCATTAGATTGCTTACTGGAATTTAATTCTACTATAATGTCAACAACAATATGGTGGACAGTGTCTGAAATAACTTAATATAGAATTTATCATACAGTTTTGATGAAAATTATTTTAGAGTATTAACAGTCTTATTGTGACATACAAAGACTAGCGTTAACTAGTTACTAAGAAGAAAAAAAACCAACAGTATTAACATTGTATAAAACCATGCTGCATCAACATCTTGAATACTATATATACCTTGGACTCCTCATTGTAAAAGAGTACAACAGAACTGGAAATTTACTGGCTTTGTGTTCTCCTTAGGCTTTGGTCAAGGTTAGAAGGAGATTGCGGAGGAAGATGGACCTTATTGTTCTCAGCCAGTACAGTTCCTCTCGAAGAATTAAAGTCTAGACTCCTTAAAGCTGGGTGCTTGAGCTTTTATTTCTTTTAAGTTCAGTGATCTAGAAGACAGGAAGGGCTTACTTTAAAAAAATTAACATTATGTGCAGTCTTTTGTCCTTAAAGGTGTATGCGTATATACTTAAATGTATACATGCATTTACACTTTTCATATCAGAAATGTAGCCGTTTTGTAGGAGGTTGTGTATTCATCTCAATTTGCAAAGTGTGACTTTGGAAAGACGAAAGCATTAGAGCTTTCGACCTGTTCTGAGGTGGGTTTTTTTTAAAAAAAAAAAAAAAAAAAAAAAAAGCCACAATTAAAGTCTACCTCTTGAAGAGGGTGAAAAGCCCCAACATTTAAAATTCCAGAACAGGAATTGTGTCTCCTGTTATGTTTAAGTCTTTTTTTCCTGCCTCTCCAGGAGCTCAGCTGGGAACTGGTGATGGTCATACAGTTCAGCAATGTGCCCTGGGAGATTCTCATACAGGAGCAAGTGGAATTCAGCAGCAAGGTATTATGGCAGTGCCTGTCTGTAGAGGATCTCCAAATCCTTGCAACTGCGGAAAAACAGACAAAACATCAAAATAACGTGGATAGATTTTTTTGGTGACAGCTGCTGTCTACAACTTGAACTGCCCTTGTTTCTGTTCTTGAAACATAAAAATTATCTCTTAGAGTGAACATCCTTGTCTTGTCACTTTTATGTCTAAAATGCTAATCTAGAACAGTATTTTTATCTTTTGAGTGGGAGGGATCACAAGTGTGACTAAACAGAAATTAATAAACTTTATCCTAGGTTATTTTGAATGAAAGATACTGAAAAAAAGAAGTTAAGTTTGTGTATTTGATAGCAAAATTTGCATGTTATATTTTCCCCGATTTCACTAATACTCTTGCCATGTATAATAAATTTCCACAGTTTTGTGTGGATATTCTCATATTGTGGAGGCAAATTTTTGTTACTTTATACAGAAACTTAAGCTGTGATTTGTGATAGATCAAAGTTACAATCAAATTTAGCACAACTGTTTCTTTCTTTGCAGTCTTAACAGAGGTCATGTGTTTACTGATCATGAAAGACTGTAATCTGTTTTGTTCAGGCATCCAGAACATAACTGGAACACCACAACTGTTCAGAATAAGAAACCTTGCAACTGCTTTGGCTAATTTGCACTCTTTATGCAGAGCACTCAGCGTCAAGGTTGCCAGTGGATAGTTTGCGTGAACCAGAAAATAGTTTGCATCTTTCTTTAAGTTTCTTGCATTTGTTTTTTCATAGCTTAGTTATGCTAAGGATGTACTAGTATTGCTATAACAGAATAATAAAAAGGGTAAGGAGACTTGGCAGAACAAATGTTAAAATTTATAACAACTTAGAATTAAAGTGTTTGGATATATAAACATCCTGCTTGTTGCAAATATAATGCATAAATATGTACGCACTTAATATTGTTCACTGTGCATATATATTTAACTGCTGTAGACTGCCATGAGAGTGGAGTTTTTTTTGCATGGTAACTCTTCTGCATTCAGGATGGTTTCTGGCAAGATTTTTTTTTGATGATGGAAAAGAAATCAATTGGCTCCTTTTTGTTATTGTAAAAAATGTAATTGTACACTTGCTTGCAGTTCTAAATTTTATTTATTATAATACATATCTACTGTATCTGAACAGGTTACTGTCAAGCAAGTAGTATCTTACACTATGCTCATGGAGACAATCAGCAATCACACTTATTGCAAGCAGGTAATTTAAAGAACAACAAAAAAATCCAAAACACTTTTCCTGAATGTGTAAAGGTGCAATAGAGTCTTAATGTAAATACTGATTTTAAATTATCAGGAAGGACGACTCTTGGTACTGGCATTAGTGCAGGGAAACGCCCAAATCCAGAAGAAGATACTCAGAGCGTTGGACCAAAAGTCCAGCGACAGAGCACAAATTAAACTGGTAAGATCTGAGACACCTTGAAGTATGTCCTGTTGATGAGTAAATTCCTGTACAGATTGTCTATTATAACATTTATATAACTGCAGTGCAAAGGATCCTAAATTATTGCTGTAAATATTTCAGTTCCAGGTACTGTACAAACAGTTATAGAACCAGACTGAAGATTATCAGACACAGATCAAGGCGTTAATGAAAGGGAGATGGATAAACTGTGGTTTAATACACATTAGCAAAGCTGTTTATGTAGCTTCAGTTACTCTTTGCTCTCGCATCTCACCTTAAGTTGTGCCAGCAGCACTGCTTCTGTGAATGTATGGTGACCTGAATCAAAAGACTAAAAGAACTTAAAAGGAAAGGCTCCGGACCTGGATTAGAGCTTTAGACATGCAAGTGGACTAAGCAGAACATGTTTTAGAGAGATACTACAGAAAACCTGGAAAACGCTGATGTAATTATTGCATGCAAAGATGTAGGGACAAGGAAGATTTGAAGACTTGAGCATTTGTCATTGGTTTGTAACGTAAGCAGGATGCTGGTACTGCCAAAGTTTGTCAAGAAAATCTGTGGTGAGAAGTACTTGAGTTTGGAGAATGAGGCATTGCGAGATAAGACACAAACAGGTGTGAAAATGTGTAGAGAGAAGCAGTAAGCTGGAGAAAGTTTGATATGCATGAAATCATCAACATAGAGAAAATAACTGGATTTTATGTTTTGAGTAAAGTTATTTAGGAACAGGATGGAGAAAAGGGAAGGCCGAAGATGGTATACTGCTTCTCCCAGTGAGCTTGATTTGAGAGGAATGAGGAGGAATGAGGAGGATGACCTGAAAGACAAGTTAAAGATTAATTACTTGGGAGGAAAGCCAAAGAATGGAGGACTGTCTGAAACAAGGGAGGACAATTTCAAGGCTAGGAGTGTAGCTGCATAGATTAAACGTGGTTGACATGTCATTCCATTGTTACCTTTTACAAAAAAAAAAAAAACAAAAAAACTTGAGTTGGTCATTACGGAGTTTCAAGAATAAGAAAGAATAGCACATAAGCGAAATAATAGCGCGTGGAGAGACTTTGGTGGATTTGGAAGATAGGATTTCCATACAGCAAGTATAGATGATGCGTTCAGCATCTCTATAGAGATAAAAAGGGAAATTCAATCCACTTCACTTCGATTTGACAGCAAAACCTACTTTTGCTTGTTATGTGGTGTCAGCATTTTGACAAAGTTATTGCGGTGCATTATGAACAATTGTGTTGTACTGATTTGATTCAGTGATGAACCCCAGCGTTGCTTCCGTAATGCCTGTCACTTGAAGTAAGCTGAGACTTTAGTGATTGATACATCTGCTGTTTTCTCTCATACTGGAAGCACTGTAAACTGTGCTTCTATGTTCTCAAACTGATTTCTCGTACTTGGATGGGCCTGAGTGGAACATAGAGAGTCCGTGTTTCAGTAGCTGTCTGATCCTTAGTACTTGTAGATTCATTCAGCATCCATGTTTTGTATTGCAGAATTCCTTAGGTGCTCGTGTCTGTGTAGAAGAAGTGCCTGCAGAGCGAACGTCTGGTTCCTGTCTAAGCTCTTTTTCAATTCAGAGACAGGTTGGAGGGGTTTCTAGTTTGGCAGAGAAGACTGATTTTGTTAGGTGTGTTCAAAGCATGCTGCAAAAGCATTATAGTCAAAACAAAAAAATCAATCAAGATCATACACAAAAACACTGCTGGCAAAAGGATGTGCACTTTCTGAATAGCACTAAAGTACAGAGAGGATGTTGCGTTTCTCTTTTCTTTTTTTTTCTTTTTCTTTTTTTTTTTTTTTCCTTCCCCTTTTGGCCTCTAAGGTGTAAGAAATAAGAATTCTGAGTATTTGGACCAGTACAAATGGGGACAGCGCTTCCTGCACAGAGTGGGGCAGCGGGGGGGAGAATATTAGTCCCTTGAATTATTTTTGCCTTCTTCAAAGACTTTAGACAAACTGCTTAAGAATATTTTTTCTTTTTTCTTGCAGCATTATTGGAAGAGAAGATACTACTCAAAGAACACACAGGACAAAATTCTTGCTACTCTGTATTGGAACTTAAGTGTTGTGAGAGTACTTGTATTAAAATGACATACTTTTTCATAAATTATTTTCAATTGTTCTCAGTTGTTGTAAACAAGTCCAATTTTTGGAATGCTTTATTTCTAACTGGCATTTCTATGGTTTTTAACTTTTTAATGACTCTTTCACAAAGGGCAAATTGAGTTTTGTATATAAAGTATTTGGTGAAGAGTTTGCTAACTTAATGTAAATATAAACATTCATGATTAGCGATAGACCCCTCAATATATTTTTTATAATCTTTCATGTATATGGTAGTAGGAAAAGCTATAGTGATGTTATGTAAAATGGATGGACATAGAAGGTTTTGAAGTTTTAAAATTTCTATTATTTTTAGATTCCAGAACTTGACCTCTGTATGATCAACTTCATATTTTCATAACGTAAGTGCTTAGAACTATGTTTAATCAAATACAGTAGAGTTGTAACCTTTATTAATCGCATCTGTATATAAGTCATATGCCAATTTTTGTCGAGTTGTAAAATTTTCATGTATATGTTCAGTCCTTGTATTTCCCGGTTGCCTTGTTCAGTAATGCCATACCTTGTTAATAAAGGAAAACTGTGTATATATGGATACATATGTCTGTCTCTTGTGTATGCTATTGCCCTGGTACATATTTCTAAACAAAACTGTTTCAGGAAAAAACAAAAGGGAAATGTCATTTTTAGACTTAATCTGGAAGCCATGAACAGTGAACTACATTACCTTTTGTTCTGGTTTTGACAGGAATGGAGCCGATGTGTTCTGGATTTTGTATGTGAAGAATGTTGATAAACACACTGATATTATGAGTTGTTGCTAACAAGACCAAGGACACTGGCTTTCCAGGTCTCGTTAATGTGCAGGTGCAGGAGCTGGGAAGGGTATAGCCAGAACAGTTGACCGCAAATGGCCAAAGAAAATTTCCATGCCATAAATATCATGCTTAGTATGGAAGTGGGGGTTGGCCAGGAGGGGCATCTCTCTCCGTCTCTCGCTCCTTTGCTTGCTGCTCGGTTTTTGTTTCCGTGATCGCTGCTCAGGATGGGCTGTATCGGTCATTGGGACATCAGGTGGGCAGGAATCGTGCCTGGTTCATTTTTTTATATTTTAGTATGCTTATATTTTGTTGTTACTGTAATTTTAATTTGCTGTTCTAGTAAACTGTCTTCATCTCAACCCACAAGTTTTCCTTTCTTCCCAATTCTCTCCCCCATCCTGTTGGGGAGGGTGAGGCTGAGTGAGAAACTGTGTGGTGATGAGGGCTAAACCACAACACCTTTCACTTCAAGTTTCATGATACTGAAGCAAAACACTATCCAAATTATTCAGGCCTTTTTGTTGAAATTGCATGCATGTATGTATTCTTACCATTAAAAGTTTTTCACCAGTGTATTAAATGTTTCTTAAAAATCTAGGTGGAGGAAGGGTTGCTGTAACTGCAATTTGATAGCTTGGTAGTCTTTCCTGCTTGCTGCTTTTTGAGGATGTTGATTTCTAAAGAAACATCAAGTTTGCTGAGGACTTAGTCAATACTGTCTCACATGTTTAGAGAAGTTGTATCTAAAGGTTTTCTCAGACAATTAAGGTCTCTGAAGAAGCAATCTGAATTACTACATTTAACATATAACTAAGTAAGTTACCTACTTCAGTGGGTGCACAAATTAATTCTCATGAGGGAGGAGTTAATTATCTTTGTTCTTGGTATCACATGAGTGGCTTCCAGTCATGGGGTACTTCTGTGTGTGGGTTTAAAACTCAGACCAAATTTACGGGTTGACAACATACACAGCAGGGCACTTGCTGCAGAATAAACTGCCGTGGTTCTGCCTGTTCCTAGATTTTCCCGCACGACATCCTTCTCTCTAAACTAGAGAGACATGGGTTTGATGGACGGACCACTCGGTGGATAAGGAGTTGGCTGGATGGCCGCACTCACAGAGTGGTGGTCAACGGCTCAATGTCCATGTGGAGACCGGTCATGAGTGGCGTCCCTCAGGGGTCTGTGCTGGGCCCGGCCCTGTTCAACATCTTTGTCGGCGATATGGACAGTGGGATAGAGTGCACCCTCAGCAAGTTCGCCGACGACACCAAGCTGTGTGGTGCCGTTGACATGCTGGAAGGGAGGGATGCCATCCAGAGGGACCTTGACAGGCTGGAGAGGTGGGCCCGTGCCAACCTCATGAAGTTCAACCAGGCCAAGTGCAAGGTCCTGCACCTGGGTCATGGCAATCCCAGGCACAAATACAGGCTGGGCGGGGAATGGATTGAGAGCAGCCCTGAGGAGAAGGACTTGGGAGTGCTGGTGGATGAGAAGCTCAACATGAGCTGGCAATGCACCCTTGCAGCCCAGAAGGCCAACCGCATCCTGGGCTGCATCAAGAGGAGCGTGGCCAGCAGGTCGAGGGAGGTGATTCTCCCCCTCTACTCTGCCCTGGTGAGACCCCACCTGGAGTACTGTGTCCAGTTCTGGAGCCCCCAACACAAGAAGGACATGGACCAGTTGGAGAAGGTCCAGAGGAGGGCCACAAAGATGATAAAAGGGCTGGAGCACCTCTCTTATGAGGACAGGCTGAGAGAGTTGGGGCTGTTCAGCCTGCAGAAGAGGAGGCTCCGGGGAGACCTGACAGCGGTCTTCCAGTACCTCAAGGGGGCCTACAAGAAAGATGGGGAAAGACTGTTTAGTAGGGCCTGTTGCAATAGGATGAGAGGTAATGGTTTTTAAATAGAGGGGGGTAGATTTAGATTAGAAATTAGGAAAATTTTTTTTACGATGCGAGTTATAGAACACTGGAACAGGTTGCCCAGAAAGGTGGTGGAGGCCCCATCTCTGGAAACGTTCAAGGCCAGGCTGGATGAGGCTCTGAGCAACCTGACCTAGTCAGGGATGTCCCTGCGCCTTGCAGGGGGGTTGGACTAGATGACCTTTGAAGGTCCCTTCCAACCCTAACCATTCTATGATTTTGGATAATAATAGTTACTGTAAATATCTCTGCATACTGATTTGGATACAATAGCAAAATCAAAAGTACTACTAAGAAAATACAGGCATGCTTACTGTCTTGAGGCAAAGAAAAAAATCTCAACAATGAGAATAGAGAAGCAGATGCTAAGTATTTTCCACAGATGAGTCCAAGTAGAATGATGAGGTTTCCTAGAAGGACACACAAGAATACAGTAGAATAAACAATTCTGTTTAAGTAGTTGAGGGTGGCTAGGGAAAGACTATGGGCCTACACTGTCTTAGGAAGTATGTGATTCTGTTAAGATGATATTGGATTTTTTCTGCCGACTTATAGTAAAAAGAAACCGTACCATCTAAATGAAATATTCCACTTAGCTTTTCTGAATGAATAGGCTATGAAACTCCCACAGAGAAACTTCATCAAGGTAAGAACATATGCTTAAAGATTGTCTTTCTTCCAACCAGTCTTAGAAGTTCAATAGGTGAAAGAAGTTTCACAAGGAGTTTATTTCTATGGTAAGTTAATTCCCTTCTCCTTGAATGCTAAACGCAGAATTCCTCTTTTTGGTGCAGGCAAGTCCTTAGATTAGCAAAGGAAAGTCTGTGATGAAGATGCTGTTTCAGTCGCATGCTGGTGCGTGTGATTTCTGGTGTCGGGACTGCAGTGGAAGAAATGGTCTGTAAGTAGGTTATTGTGAGAAAGGGGAGAAGTTGCCTTCTGAGTAGCAGTAGGTTCATAAAAGCCCTTTGCTTCATATTCTTCCCTCCCACTAGTATTTGCTGTGACCACAAAAATAAATAGAAAATGGCTGAGGCTTTGGCTGCACAGTAAAATTGACCAAAACTATTGTACCATGCAGAGGTTTTCTCTCCCTGCTCCCACTACTCCCCTTGTGACTTTCAAGGAGGAGTTGGACAAGTGTTATAAACCAGTATGGATAAAGGCCAGGATATTGTTTGTTGTTAGATCATTCCTCCAGAAATGGAGCTTAAAGTATTCCTCAAGAAAGCTCTATTCCTGAGGGATTTAGCTGGCCCTTCACTGAGCTGGCAGGGGATGTGGAGGGGAGCGTTGCAGGCTGAGGCTTCTTGGAAACCAAACCCCAGGAGAACGTATTCTGGAAGTGTGCAGGGATAACTCTAGTTGATATTTGTGATGAAAAAAGAACCGAGAGTTTTCAAAGGAACTTGTCTGACCTGTCTTGTACTGGTGCTACCTGGTAATAGATGCTTCTGAAAGGAGAGGAATGAAAGGAGTTAAATTCAGAGCAAACCTGCAGAGGCCCTACAGAGAGGATCCTGGGCTAACCTGGAGTGAGGAGTACCTGTCCGCTAGAAATCAGAAATTAGTTTTATGCTAGGCTTGACATAGTTAACTGGTTTCTGTTGAAGAAAAGTGACATTTGCGTGAACCTTCCTGTAACTTAGAAATCCTGTCTGTACTCAGCAGGAGCAGGTGCAACAGCAAGCTGTGATACATGTGTTTACCACTTCCCCACCTTGTCAGGAAAAGGCGGTTTGCAAACGAAGGTGGGTGCCCGTGCTGCTCCCCTGGGTGGTGATTTGAAGCCTGGCTTCCCCCGAAGCAGTGTCTCTGTATTTACAGGTCGTTTGGGCTGCTGGAAGTGATGCTCAGAGGTAACAGACAAACCCCCTTCAAGTTCTTGATGTATGTTTTAAGTAAAACTATTGTTGTTGCCTATTTATTAAGCTTTATTATTTTAAAATTATACTTTCAAATCTCATGGTAAGTTAAACTGAAATGTTCTGAGCCATGTGTATGCTGGAAACAGTTTTGCCACTTTGCTGAAACTTTAAATTCAGGATAATGCAGTCATTCTTTGAGTGTGAGACAGAAGGAAAAATGTTTTTAAGTTAAGTTACAAGCTATGTAAGTACAAGGGCCTGGAGGGGCACAAGCTGTGCCCTGCGTGCAGGGGTTTGCACGGTGGCGTGGCCTGGCCTGGCCTACGGCCTCCGCCGCTGCTTTTCCCTTGCAGTGGCGAGCGCACGGTGCCACAGGCCTTGCCCTGTCACCTTACAGGCCTCGGCCTGCACCTTGGCCTCTCTTGGCGGGCGCTGAGCACCAAACGGCAGCTTGAAGGAAGAGCACTGCCCCCTTCCCAGCTTGGCTGTTCTCTTCGCTGCTGTTTTGCTCTCGGTCCGTAGATGGTGCTGCCAGCCCGGGGTTTGCAGGTGTCGGGACGGGGGGAGGTGGCTGGGGCCTGAGCCCGCCACTGGCACAGCCTGGCCAGCGCCTCGAGAAGGTGCAAGGTCACCTTTTTACGGGAGTTTGACTGCCCTCGAGTGAGAACTTCGGTTTTGAAAAGCGAAAAAAAAAAAAAAAAAAAAAAAAAGTCTTAGTCATCCAAAATATTCTGCTAGCAGCTGGGAAAGGGGAAACACAGAGAAATTATAGAATTGCTGTGTCACTGCAATAATAGCTACCATGTGCTTCCAGATTAGAACCCAAATATCTTCTGTTACTCTAAAAGTTGCTTTTTGGGAATGTTACCCTGTGTGCTTGACTGCATAAACATATATTCTCTTTTTAAATACACTTCATGAAATCACAGAATAGTTTGGGTTGGAAGGATCCTTAAAGGTCATCTAGTTCCACCACCTTCCACTAGATCAGGTTGCTCAGAGCTCCATCCAACCTGCCCTTGAACACTTCCAGGGATGGGGCATCCACAACTTCTCTGGGCAACCTGTTCCAGTACCTCACCACCCTTACACTAAATAATTTCTTCTTCTTATCTAATTTAAATCTACCCTCTTTCAGTTTAAAACCAACCCCAACTCTTTCAGTCTGTTTGCACCTAGTGATTGTTTAAAAACTGGCTTTTGGAAAGGTGGTCAAGCTGCCTCTGTTGTCTGGAGACCCTTGTAACTAAAGCATGGAGCTGGACCCCTGAGATTTGGGTTCTGGCCTCTTCTCTATCATGGACCTGCTAAGCAGTCTCAGGTAAGTCTCTGCCCATTCCTGAGGCCTTCATGTACAAGCTCTTGCTAGCATTGCCATGTTGTTCTGCTTTGTTATAGATTAGATCAGATTAGAAGAAGCAGGAGAGAAAGAGAACCTCCTCCCTCTTGCTTGTGCTCCTTATTTCTAATAGAAAAGTGTTGTTTGGGCAAGAATTCCCTCCCTTAAAAGACCAAGCAAACAAAATTCTCACACTTTAGCCATTATCTCAGCTTTCAACTTGAGTGTCTACTGCAATTTTTTTTTCCCAAAAAATTCAAAATTTCAAAAATTCTTAAAATTTCTGGGTATAAGGGAAATTTACATTGATCCGAAAAGCACAGGGAAATTCTTAGCAGATGCAAAGAGATCATTTTAGTGCTCATTTCAAGGGATCTAAGCTCCTGAAATTGAGTTGTGTTGCAAATACAAAATTAATTCAATACTAAAGTTAAAAATGCAAATAGAGTTGATTTCAGTAATTTTTACAAAATGTCCTGCAGGACAGAAAGATGGAAGATGCAGATAAAAAATTGAAAATATATAAACAAGGAGCATCTCTCTTCAGGATGCTGTTGGTTTCCTTGCTTGCAGTAGATCTTAGTGCAAATTTCACAATCCAAAACTCTTACAAAAGAGCTACAAAAAAGTGCAACCGATGTGTGAGATCACATCCGAGGACCTGTGGTTAGTGGAAGCTTGTGCACCTAATGCCAGGTAAATTATACTTTTATCTGATTTTCTTATCTCCACTAATTACACCTAGCACAAGAAGATAATCCTGTTAACTGTGATTGTTCTGACTGGGAGTAGCCAGTAAGTACATAAATAATTAATAAGAAAGCAATTTATAGTCAGCAATTACAGAGAGGGAGGATTTTCTTCAGGTCTTTTTGACTTTCTAGAGCTTCAGACCATATGGTCGTCGCAAGTTCTTTAATTACCTGAGTTATACGTGTTTCTCAATCGCCTTTTACCCTGTCCAAAGTAGGAATGTTTTTAAGCAAAGTCATCTTTACCTGATGGTAGACAGAAACAGAGCGCTGCTCTGAGGAATGGCTTTCCCCAGCCATTACTGTTGCGTTCAGACCTCAGGGTGACTGCTACATGCACAAGAGCAGGAGATTTCAGGGAAGCTTGGCGAATGGATGGAAGAAAGATGATGGAAGTGGGGAAGGATTTTACAGAAAGCTTAGAGAGGGAAGAAGGAAAATTAAAGGGATGGTGTAAGAAAGTTAGCAAGCTGAAGGAAAGAAGCAAAACATCAGATAAGAAATGAAAGTGTACTGGCAGGTGAGGGTGCATGGATACATTTAGCATCCATTGTGTCTTGCCTAACTGGATAATTAGTCCTTTTGTAACACAAGCCTTTTTTTGAGGGGCTGAGAAGGGGAAGAAATGATCCTTTGCAGGTATTTTAGGTATTACACAATGTTACAATTTTCTGAAATACTTACAGTGCATATGGCTTTGCTTTCCAAGTGGTTGGGGATTTTGATGGTTTTGGTCCCAGTTGTACCATCAGCCCCTCCAGGGAAGAGCATTATGGGGTAGCGCACCCAGCTTCTCTCCCTTCTTCAGAGCAGCTGAGGTGCTGCCCCCCTGGATGTTTCAGCGTTCCCCTTGTCCGCTCAGCCAGCTCAGCAAAGCATGGCTGGGCATTTAAGAAGGCAGCTCACCTCATGCAAAGTATTTGCATACATGTATTTCTTGGTAATAAGCACAGTCGAGCCTTGATTTTATTTGTGACATCAAATGCTACTAATTACAGCACTTACTGATGAGGGGAGCCCTCCTCTACCATGGCTCCTGTTGCTAGACTTCTGCCTGAGAAGCTGGAGCTCATGAGAGGCTTTTTCTCTGTGCCGCACGTGTGTTGAGGCTAAACAAGCTGTGATTTTGGGGATTTACTGAGGCTGTGGTGTTGGGCGCTTACTGAGAGTTTTGGCAAAGTTTGATGGCTAGGTCATCCAGCTCGGCTTCTGTGTAGCATGGGGAGCATTGAGCTGAGGGGCTGCCTGACAAAAGCTGTTTGCAGGGAAACACACACACACACCTTGTAGTCAGGCAGGGGAGCCTGGCCTGCACCGCTGTACTCCAAGTCACTGTAGGGAGAATTCAGGACCATTCCTTAATTCCTTGTAGATGCCTGGGCTTCAGCAAACAGCTGGCTCGCTGGGGAACAGCTGCCATTAACAGGGCTCTTTGTGGGCTTTGGACAAGACTTAAAGCTTGTAAATGGTCACGCTTTTGGAAGGACTGGCTTAATCCTGCAGTTTAAGGACAAATGTGTTGAGTAGATACAGGAAAAAAAAGTCAACTCACAATTGGGAAAGGAAAAACTACCTTAGTGCTTGTTTGAAGGTAGTATCTGAAGGATTTATGCTCCATACCATAAAACACCACCCGAAGTAATGAAGTCTGTAGATAGAAGAAAAAATATTTAAATGTTATCTTTATGACTGTATAGCATTTGCATTGCAAGGCATTTTGTCATTTGCTTACAGCTGTAATCAAATGTGTACTTGTAGATCAAGATAAAGAATAATGCCATTTTGAAGCCACAGCAGTACTGCTTGATGAACTCGCATTTAACTCGCAGTTTACTACCACTGACAGAAAATCCTGGGCTGTTTCTCAGGCTGTGTGTGCACGTCCTGTGGGCAGGTAGAGTACGCACTGATGAGAGGAGTCACTGTCCTCTTTCTGCTCTCGTTAACGTTTGTGGAAAATCATGACAAAAATGAAGCCCTGGGAAATGTTTTGTATGCCAGGACTTTCAAATTTGCATACATATCCTCAGGATCTAAATCCAGATTTAGATGGATTCTAAATAATTAATAACAGCAAAATGTAGTCAGAGTATCAGATTTGACCAAATTATTTCTCATCTGAAACTGATACAATAACTTCTTTCCTATAGGTACCATGGGTCTGTCTAGCACTCTCTTTACCTGGGCCTTGGCTGTTAGAAACACTGAGCCCCTACAACCTCCCCAGAAATGAGCTAGCAACAAAATACACAGGTGTGTGGGCTTATCTGTGTAGACTGTGTCCCCAGTTTAGGTCCTTCCCCCCGTGATCTGAGCAAAGCCTTGAGCCTCGCCTCTGGCTGCCCTAGCAAATGCTCCAAGTTTACACACAATTCTCTATGTGTGTTGAGCCAAGCCTCAATTTTTAGGCATTTTGCATTGTTTTGTGGGTCCTGTTACTAGTTAGTGTGATTTATGTTTTACTATCGCTCCTGTGAGAGCTGGCATTGTCGTATGGAGCGTACTTACAATGGAAAGAGATTCCTGTGGTTTCACTGAGGTGGTGGTGGATTCCATTCCCCATGTATCTTAGCTATTTTTATCAGACTATCTGGGGTGGGTTTCTGTCTCTACAGCTGTCATGACATGATATGTTTTAACATGGCAACGATTATGATGCTTAGGTTTCTTTTGGCCTCCAGTGCCCCAAAAAGGAAACACAGATCTGTCCCCCCACCCAAAGAAATCTTTCTTACGTGGCAAGGGCACTCATTTCCAAACCACTCCCTTCTCCCAGGACAAGTATAGATGAATGGTCCTTTTTTTCTCCGATGGTAACTGCAGTCTGATGAGTGTGGCATTTCCACTGGATGCTGGAGGTGGGCAGGGGTAGAATCTCTTCCTGCTGGAATGTCTGCCGTGCCATGCCTTGCAACGAGAACCCACTGGCAGAGTTTCCCTCCAATCTCCGTCTCTAATTTCTATCTGTAGTTCTTGTGCCTGTCTGTGCATAGCAGAGTAGGCTGTGCTGCTTCTAATTAAGAAGATAATTTTGAAGTATCTTTTGAACCCTTGACCTTTGGGATTTCCTGAGAAGATGTCCCTCTGATCTAGGGAGAGCTCTCTCATGGGTTGCCACTCCTCATGTGAAAATAGATAGGGTGTAATTTCCAAATATTTATAAAGTTCTGTTCTGGATAATTGAAACTGCTGTTAATTGCTCATGATTTCAATCCAGACAGCTGGTTTGTTTTTCTGCGCCGCTCCCACAGGAGAAGTTGCATTACTCAGTGCCTCAAACCCCCAAAGGCCTGCTGGTTTGCATAGCATAGTGTCTATCTACCACATTTTCAGTAACACTTGACTGAGTAGTAAAGGCCACTGTGGCTTGTTCCAGGCATTGAGATGGAGAATAGACAGTATGTAAAGCTTTTTGGCTTTGAAAATTTGAGAATAATTGCACTGGGAGCCAAATGCAGGAAGAGGAGAGGAAACAGAGCTGCCTGCCAGGGCTCTGAGCAACAT
Organism: Chlamydotis macqueenii; assembly: GCF_036417535.1. Taxonomy (NCBI): domain Eukaryota; kingdom Metazoa; phylum Chordata; class Aves; order Otidiformes; family Otididae; genus Chlamydotis; species Chlamydotis macqueenii. Next base: position 60,289,460 of record NC_141556.1, on the reverse strand, counting down.
GGCAGACCTTGTTAGGAGGGCCGATGTTACCAAATCTCTTAAACAGTAATCTGAGGTTTAGTTAGACTTCAGCTTTGACTCAGACTGACTCTCTGAAGGTCAAGATGGATACACTTCACTGCTGCAGAGCACATTTTACCAGAAAAATATGCATGGGTGAGCAGATCTCACTGGACAGCTAATAAGCAGGAATGGCATAAGAAAGGGAATGACAGAAAAGCTGGTTAATATTCTTCCTGAGAGACATCTATGAGAAGAGAAGGTGTTAGGAGCAGTGAGGAAAATTCAAGCAGCTGCAACGGAGGAGGAGAGATCACTCAAGGCCGAATAAATCAATAAGGTAATCAAGGGCCATGTAATTACGAGAATGTTGAAAACAACTTAAACACAGCAAAGAACAAAAAGACAGACAAAAGGAAAAGGAATCTACTGTGTACACACACATATAAATGCGTGTGTGTATAGCCTGTATATAATAAAAGAAATAGAGGATCAATAAAAGCACCAGTGGTCTTGAAGGGAAGAGATTGATGAGCTGGATATTGCTGTGGAACTGAATGTCTCATTAAAGACAGTGAATGAAAAATGATCTCTGAAAATGGGAAAAAAAAATAGAAGGGACTGCAGTGAAATCCAGGCAGCAGGAAATTCAAAGCACCTACATATAAGTAAAGACGCTACTCCAGCTGCACCTATGGGACTGTTTCACACCCCAAAGGGATTTGTGCAGATGTCCAGCTCAGAGCACCAGGCAGCGGCCTCCCCCAGCTCTGTGACCCTCCCTGCAAGAGCAGCCTCATCCACACAGCTGATGCTTGGGCCCAGGAGAGACATCTGGACTGGGCTACAATATAGGCAAACACATGCTGTGGCATTCAACAGTCAGGGCCTAGAAACCATATTGCTGCTGGCTCCATCACTTTCCAGAGGTTTCTCTCTCAGACCCTCATTGCCATCTTAAGATCAGGCATGATGAAGCTGGAGGCAGAGTCTAATGGAGTCTTGTGGATGGTAAGTCATGCCTGGTTGACCTGATGAGTCCGGTTACATTCCTTGGGCTTTACATTATGGCTTTGTTTTGCAGGCAGGGTGGGCCAGGAGGGCTCAGTCTCCCCCTTCACACCAGGGCTTTACCAGCAAGCCTGGCAGCTCCCAGCCCTCAGCCAGCTGCAAGGATGCTTAACTGTGTCTGGGAAGCCAGGACATGAGGAATAATTAGACCAAGCAAAACCTAAGTAGTCTACAGCAGGAGCTAGCAGTGTGGGTACTCTTGGTCAGGTAATGAGTGAAGAAACGAGTGTAGGTCAGATCCAAAGCCTCCTGATGGCAAGAGAAGATGCACAGTGATTTGGACTTTCGGCTATGCACTCCTCATGGCTGCACAAAACTCAGTGCGTTGGGGTATCTCAAGCACATAGTAAAAATGACATGTATGATTTAAGCTGCTTTTTGTTTCTCCTGGAACTGCTAGTTTTGAGGTGCTTTTAGGAGAAACTCAGTTAAACTGAGAAAGAAATATCCTGTCTCAGAAGAGGGGCTATATCTAAAGGAAGCTGGGAAAAAGCATTCAGATCAACAGAAATATTGATAAGTTTTAATTGCAACACATAAAAACAACGGAATGAAAATCCTTTAGATAGAAAAAGGGGTTATTGGATCATTCTTATTAATATCTGCCCTATGCCTGTTTATATTTGATATATTATATAGGGTAAAATGTCCTCATTTCATTTTTAAAAAATGGCTTAATGCACATGAATTGTACCATCTGCCTTTTTTTTTTTCCCCTAAAAAAAACCCCAAACAAATCCAAAACTTTTGTAGCTAGCAGTTGTATTAACTTGGGAAAGGTAGTGGGAATCAGGGGAAGAGGCACATACATCTGCTAGGTATGATAATAATTTTATTGTCCATTCCTCATTTATTGCCATCTAACATTGTCTTTAATGGCAGATGCTAATGACGGCACAACTACAGAAAATACCGAGGAGACAGAGTACACCCAGTAAGACCCTCTAGCCAAACTGAAACTCCTCATAAGATCTCCATTAATTAAAATCTCTACAGATGGGTTCCCTTAATTGTAGGAAATGGAATACAATCCCTGTAATTAACTATTCACTCAAAGGCTTTTTTTCCCCCTCAGCATCTGGAAAGAGCAGCAGTGATTGTTTGGCACCTCGTTGCTGGAGGCCACTGCTGCCTCTCCAAAGGGACCCACTGCCTGGAGCCCCACACCAAAACCAGTCTCATTTCTTCACTCAGACTCCTCCAGCAATCCTGCTCGCTGCACTGAGAGGTCTTTGCATGGATAACAATGCTGGTATCCACTAGCGCAATGCCTATTTCTCTTCGCCATGGAGAGAAATGATGGTGGTTCTTTACAATGAGGGTGGTGGAACACTGGAACAGGTTGCCCAGAGAGGTGGTGGATGCCGCATCCCTAAAACATTCAAGGCCAGGTTGGACGGGTTCTCTGAGCAACCTGATCTGGTTGAAGATGTCCCTGCTTGTTGCAGGGGGTTTGGACTAGATGACCTTTAAAGGTCTCTTCAAACCCAAGCTATTCTGTGATTCTATGATTCTCTAAGGTCTTCTCTGCCTGGGCTGGAAGGTGAGCACCTCTTCCCTGCTGCAGTGCAGGGAGAGATGCCAAGCTGTGGAGCAAGTGGTATCAAGGAGTAACCGAAGAAAACTTGCTGTCCACCTTGGAGTGGCAGGTGATCTTTGGGGCAGACCTTGCCTTATGATGAGGTTGTGGAGCGTCTAGCAGTGCAGCACTACCAGTCCATGAGGACTGCCAGCCAGCCCTGTGGGAATTTCTGCCTCTGTCTCCAGAGTTTATGGTTTCTTCCAGTACAGCTTTGACATGTCACCTTTTTTCTCTACTCCTATAACTAAAAGCCTTGTTCGATCCCACAGCATTTCATGTCCTGCCTCTTTCTCTTCTTCCATCCTGCTGTCCCCCCTCATTACCTCTTTCCTTTGCTCACTACAAGTCCTATAATTTTCTCAGCCTTTCTTGTTCAGAAAGTTGTTTTCCCTCCATTAGTGGTATCGCTATGCAGCATTGAATCCCATCTGCTGTCCTGCCTTTTCTTCTTCCATCCTGTCGAGTCAGCACATCAGAGTGGGGCACAGCTGAGGAGAATGGAACGACATCCTCCCTGTGGTGGCTGTAAATACGTGGGTCTTTTTTTCCTTTTTTCCTTTCTGCTGCAGTGTGAGGCTCTGTGGCACCGTGAAGAAAACTTCCCAAGAAATGTAAAGTGATACCAGGCAAACTGAAAATCATGTACTCCAGCCCTAAGAAAGAGCAGCTGGGGAAAGGTGCTTGTCCAGGCTGCCCAGTATTCCTGTTCATCTGGGACAGCTTGTGTGCGCTGTTGGTGGTAATGCAAATGACCAAGGCATTGGTGTGGATGGGTCTGGATCCCTAAGGGTACGGTAACTATTACCAGGAGCAGCTGCTACAGATAGCACTTATACACACTCCTTAGCTAAGGGTTAAGTCATCACCACTGGTGTTAAATGTCCTTGGGCTCTGCCACAGGTGAACTACACATGGATGGAAGAAGCAATGGCACCTTGTGCATGGTGAATTTCAGCACTGAAGCCTGACGCAATGTATTTCTGACCACATGCCAACTCACCCAAGGAGCTTTGCTGCTTTTTGGGAAAGCCAGAGAACACCATCTGGAGAGAGGTCACATGGTAGAAGGATTTTAGGGGACCCATGGGCAGATACCCGAAGTCACTCTACAGATTGCAGCCCTTCCTACTATCAGCATGGACCTTGGAGGATCCACAGTTCTTCACGCCTCCATGAACACAGGGCATCATGTTCCTCTTACAACTCTTTCCTCCCTGCTGTGACCAACAAGGGTCCTGGTGTCGTGTCTTGGAGGAGCTTCTATGGAGATCCTTGTTCTCAGGGCTTGCAGGCGTGTCAGAGCTGTCGGAGCGTGGGACCGGCTGCGAGGCTGACATGCATGGTGGCTGCAAAGCCTCGCACAGAGAGTTGCATGAGAGAAGCATGGGGTGCAGAGGACTGCCTTCCTCCTCCCCAGACTTCAAAGAAGGTCTGCACTGGCAGCATGGGAGAGCACATCTAGCTCACAGCTGCACGTGTGGCAAGTAGACTGAAGAGAAGACACACACGAACCTGAGATGGGGGCTGCAAAGCCACGTGGCATCTTGCCCGTGGACTCTACTAAGGAAATGAACTTCATGCAATATGGGGTCTCTGAGCCAGCCCTGATCAGGAAAGCACATTCAAAGGGGAAAAACATGTATGGGGCGAGGTGGCAATATAAAAAAAAATAATCTGCTTTCCCTTTCTGTCCTTCAATATTTATTTTACTGGAGTATGTGGGTACACACTCAGTACACTTCACTGGGCGCTTCTGCTGAAGGCACTTCAATGTTGTGCAGCACAGCACTGTACGAGGCCGTTGTTTTACTGCTGCTTCCCACGCTTATCAGGAAGGAAAGACAGTAACTAAAATAATGATCGTTTAATCGCTCGTGTGCTGTTCCTTTGTTCTGCAACAGCATTGTCAAAGTTTTCTATCTATGGCAGTTGTTTTTTTCCTGATCTTTAGGATGAGTTAGTTTTAGGAACAGAAATCTGCTTTTAATCAGTGTTTTAAAAAATAGGTTTTTTTTCCTGGAAATAACTCAAGCATTGGTATCACTGGAGGCGCTTGCTGCCTGAGACGAGTTCTCAGCTGCTGTGAAATGCTAGGGACTGCTGGATACTCTGCAAACAGTTTCAGGCACTTAAGAATTGAACACTTTTCTTGTTGTAGTCAAGCCTAACACCCTTCAAACTGCAAAGGTTCACCGTCAGGGTGGGCAGCACCTTTCTGAGTGTGCAGCGCGATCCCCGTGCTTGTGCCCGTGTAAGGTGCTAACCTGCATCTCGGGGAAGCTGTGTCCAGTTTTCCACATTCACATACTGAAGAGCAATTCAGTCCACATAAAATTTTCAGAAATAATGAAGGAAGCCTCAGACTGCATTCCCCCCCCCAGTTACATAGCTACTGTAGAAGCCTTTCACCGCAAGTCAGTTTTGAAAATGGGGTATGCCTTAGAAAATAAGGTAAATATATTTGTGTCTTCTCAGGCCATTGAACACCATGTAGTGGTGCTGCACAGGGCCCCAAGATGCCCCTTCGTCCCAGTCCTTGAAGAAGGTGCACCATCCATTTTGCTCTCGATTATAGCATTTACTTTCTGCTACACTCCTCTGAGGTGACTCCTCCTGGTCCTCCTGTCTGAGAGCCCACAGGAGTAGCAGCCCAGTCCAAAACACCACTTCTGAATCCAGCACTTCTAACAAAAAGGACTCCATTCATCTGGCAGAGGGATTTGTAGCGAAATGCAAACCTAGGTGTAGGGTACAGCAGCACACTTGAGGGGTTTTACTACCCCTTATTTGCATGAGGCTCTGAGCAACCTGATCTAGTTGAAGAGGTCCCTGCTCCTTGCAAGGAGGTTGGACTAGATGACCTTTAAAAGGTCCCTTCCAACCCTAACCATTCTATGATTCTATTCTATGATTCTACTAGAGAGAAATCTAAGCATGTGCTTAAGTGCACTGCTGGATCTCTGCTGTAACCTCTCAGTCACTGAGGGACATGCAGTTAGAGAGGCACTCGTCTTAGTTGCACAGAATATAGAATAAACAAGATGAAACCCCTCCATTTTCTGGCTCACTGGTGCTGGGCTGGTTGTAAGCTCAGAGTCTTGTATCACTTCCCACAGTCTGCAACAGTTCAAGTGTGCCATAGCCTCTTGTCCTCCGCATCAAGCCAGAAAGGATGTGGATACCAAGTTTACCTCCCTCCAGAGGGTGAACCCTGGTGTCACTGGAAGCCTTGTTCTCTGAAGGGCTTGAATTGCTCAAAGGGCAGGACTTGGCTCAGACTTGCTTCTCAGCAACCTAAACAGAGCTTCTGCACGTGCTTAAACTTGGAGATGGGGCTAGGCAGGATTTTTCCTCGTTCACTGTTTGCAAGAAAGCTGATTAAAATTTCAGAAATAGTTCTCCTTCTACCAAGGCTATTTAATCTACAGGGATACACCCAACAAACTATTTTTCTTTAGAAAGTTTTGCTAGGTATTTTAAGAGACTGCTTAGTTCAAATTGCTACCTCAATGAATGTACCTTGCAAACCTTTAGAATGACCTGATCAATTTTGCTAAAGTCATTTTAGTAGAAGCATTTCCTATCTAAAAGCAAGGTCTCACTGTCACTCACTGAATTTTCAAATGCTTGTTTTTTTCCTTTTGTTTCTATGGTCTTTGTTGTTGAGCCATCAGATACTATGATGAGAATACAAACTTTTTTTTCCCCAATGCATGTGTAAGAGTGTAAAACTGTAAGTATTGATTCAATTGTCTATTCAGCTTGTAAGAGGCTGTCTAGTAGCCACAGTGGAATTCTGCTTTTCCACTGTTTACTGAGTGAAAAGCAATTCTGCTTAACTCTTCCTAGCCAGAAAGCATCCTGTGCACTTTTCACACCATAGGCTTCTTCCTGTGCCTTCAGAGTCAATAGGTGTTTTGTAATTTATTTTTTTTTTTAAACCCTTTATCTTGTAAGGTAGATTATAGGCAGTAAGATGATGTGGAGTCTGATCCTATCTGTACTAAAGTCGATACACAATGCTTGTGGATTTTGCTGGCACTGGATTAACTCATTAGTTGTAACTACATTTGCAGGGAGGTGACGACTGTGAAACACACCTAACTTACACTTGCCCTCGTGTAGACATAGACACAGAATCTAGTTTGACATCCTTAGCCATAATCACATGGGAAATGACTAGATACTGACTTACTGACTCCATGAAACCAAAGCACAGCCTGGCAGCTCTCATTGTATTGATCTTTCTAGGAGTGACCAGTGCATGCCCAGGTGTTTCTGCCCAGAATAATTTCTTATGTGTAAAAGTGCAGGCTAAAACCATCCATTGTGTGTCAAAAGATCTTTGGACATCTAACTTATCAGTCACTGGGGTGGATACCTACCCTTTCCACTGATCTCTCAAGGGAAAGGAAACTATTGCTTTTTTTTTTTTCCCAGCTCTGGCCCACGCAGTGCTGTAATCAAAGGTAAATGTAAGTTATCTGAACGTACTCAGTTCTCATTTGAGCAATGCCAACTTTACCTGCTTTTCATATACCGAACTCATTTTATATACTTAAACCTGCTTTCTATTTTGCTTTCTACCCTTTATATGTTGCAGTAGCTGTGAGCATGACATAGAAATACAAGAAACAAAAGCCTCAAAGGGGCTGGTGCTTCTGGCTAGTTTGATTTGTTGTTGTTATTCTTCATCTTGATGGTATTGACTTGCCCTCCCATGGGAAGTACCCAGTGTCTCTCACATGAGACTTGTTCATTTTTTGTATTCCTGTTAGGAAGAATTGTGTGCAATGGCATTTTTTTTTTTTTTAGGAGGGCATGTTTATAAATGTTCATGTACACTAAATCAGCTGTTCTCAAACACAGGGCATTTGGTCTGAAAGGGGAGTTTGAGCTTGGGAAGAAGTGACAGGACCAGAAACATTGGAGAACAGCAGTACTCACGACTAGCTAAATGTAGCTAGGAAGAGAAAATGATCTCATGGAAATAATTCCACTCTTCTTACCTTTTTTCAAAACTTCTGGGGAAAAATTTGACCTAGTAATATTTTTAATTTTGTGAACTTTCAATGGAAATATTGATGTATCAGGAAGGCACAGACTGACAGTTAGTGACTCATCAGTCATATTTTATGGACTGCCTCTGCCTCTCAGCTCTTCTAATTAAGTATTCATTGCTTGGAAATGCCCTCCCAGTGCGTCCTTGCTGGTTAATTATAAACCCCTCACCTTGGCTCTGAAACCTCTCCTGCAGATCGAATGCAGCAAACTGCTGTTCCTTACCCAGGCAAATCTTTCCCCAGCTCCCCGGCTTTGTGGAGGGTGACACTGTGCCCCTGAGGTGCCAGCCACCAGGTCCTGCTCGGGTCCGCTGGGTCTGCTGTCAGCTGCAGGGAAGCCATGGCAGCTTCTGTTTGGAGAAGACCCTCTATGTTCATCAGCACTCAGACTCTCAATCTGCAAACTCAGTAAAAGCTGTTGAAATTGGAAGACTAATCTCTCCTGTTGGTGTAAACAGGAACAAGGGCACTGAATTAAAAATAATACAAAACAAAACAAAGCGCAACCCACATGGCTTCTCCAGATCCACTGATAGCTTCCCATGTGGGCCTAGCTCAAATGTAACCAAAGTCCACGTAGATTAGATCTGCCATTTTCCTTGGTCAAGACAAGTAGATATCCAGACAAGTTTAGTCTGAAGCAATCTGTCTTTCCTAAAATCACATTGCATTTTTGCCTCCATTCATTTCTGTATCTCAATTAATATTTCCTCCGGTATCTGTTTTAGAGTTGTATATGAGGTCAGAATAATTAGTTGTAGTTTCTAAATTATTTATTTCCCCATCTCAAGATCTACGCCCAAGTCTTTAAAACTCTTTTAGTCATTTAAGTGCCTGCACAGTCTCCACTGCTTCTCGTGTGTTAACAACATTGCAATATTTGGGTAAGAAATGCATAACCTTGAACTGTCAGTATGCACAGGTTCTCCATCTGTTCAACATCAAATTAAGTTTTAAAAGAAATTAAACATGATGAAGTTTAAGACTTTCTCTATTTCCAGTCTTGAGTTGGTGAAATAGCCTCTGTTCAGTATTGCCATTGTATCAATAGTTAACAAATGTAGGCAAAAATGTTCATCTGTTTCATTTACTTGAGTCTCGGATCGATAGAAAGAGTGTATCCTTTTTTTTTTTTACTTTCCTATGCAAAAATGTCATCAATTATTAATCAAAGCAGACTAGATTTCATTGAAGATCTGACTTCCTGCAGCAAGATATGGTATCCTTAAATGTTAAAGGTGCATCTCTCTTAAAATGCTGCATGTTAAAGTAGCTTTTAATTGCAATATGAAATGGATCCAATGGGAAAGCCTAAATGACTGTAAGCATGAAATGTGAGCTGCAATGCTTTCAGATGCAAAGAGCTTTAATATGAGTACCGAAAGCGTGCAGAACAGCATGCTACACAAATGGTCCTGCAGGACTTCAACAGAAAGTCACCTGACCTGGATCATTTCCGCCTCCCTAAGGATTGCTTTGGACTGATGCAGGGGCACAGTGGGGATGTTCACTCTTGTGCAAAGGGCAAATAGGCCCCAAATACAGATCCTCTTTGGAAGGAAACAGTAATGCCAAAAGCTGAATTTTAGGGCTAGGGGTTTCTTTCCTGCAGTGGTCTCTGGTGATCCTCACCCCAGTTAGCAAAGAGGAATCCTCAGCCTGCCTGGGCCATGCCAGGACCCGGGCTGCTGAGGGAAACAGGGATGTTTGCTGGATTGGGACTTAGACCTTGCATCAACTTTCAGAAAGCAACTTCCAGTATTGATTTTAAAGCTCTGTTGGCTCAGTTTAAGCCATGCCTGTCATAAGCATTATGTTCAAATGCAAGCTAAAATGACTTAAAGGTCCATTTAGAAGGACCATGAACCCTGTCAGAACTGATAACCAAGGCCTCGCTTTCTTTATTATTTTCACATACTGAATTTATTGAATATATGCAGAGAATGAATTGAAAACAAAGAGCTGTATTTGTGTGACATATTTAAGTTATGACACTGTGGTCAGCCATTAAATAAATCATCGCAAACAGACCAATTCAGAATGATCTATTTCTGTATTTACATTTGTGGCCTAAGAGAGGAACTGGAAGCTTTTCACAGGGGGGAAAAAAAAAAATCCATCCATCATGGGGTCCTCCAACTAAAGTATCCGGTGTAGTAAAAATGGTATTTTAAAACATAATGTCAAATGGGTTTCGTGCTTCCCCTAGGAGTGGAAGGCAATCAAGTTTCTTTGCTTTACCTTTTTGGTTTTTATACAATGTATGTGTTCCTTTTGAGAGAAATGTAAGAACAGTTTGTTGACGGGGCCTTTTTTTTTTTTTTTTTAAGAAAATTGTTTTCCGTTAATTAAATTGGAATTCATCCCTTTGAAATTCACCTGCCGCAGAGCTCAGCAGGCAGGGAAAGGCAGTCCTGCTGGCCCTGGAAACAGTAGCAACGCTCCAATTAATTGCAGTTGGACCAGAAAAAAAGGCACTTCTCACAATGGCCTCACAGATTCAACGTGTGCGTTCAAGTGTTTCTGCTTTTCTTTTTACGGCTGCAGCTCCTGGAGATGCGTGTTGCATTTCAGTTGTCCTTTTCAGAAGAAAAGAGGGGAAAAGTTTCTACCTCTGATTGTGGGCGAGATGGAAAAAGGGGACCCTTAGGACTCATGTATGAGAAGGTAAATAAAGGTGTCTCAGGTTGGCATAGCAAACTCATCTCATGAGTGCTTTTTAAAGTCCTTGCCTCATGATTTTCAGAGACCAGAGGTTGGTTATGCTACAGCAGGATCAGGCCCTGTTGTTCAGAGCCATAAGGTCAGTTACACAGGTGGAAGGTGACTTAACAGAGGTGATCAGGAGTTAAATGCACACCTGAAATGTATAATCCCCAAGCACCTGGCTGACATGGGACCTAACTTCCTTGGAGTATCCTACCCCAGGGTCTGTATGGGCAAAGCATCGCATCTACCACAGAATGTCTTAATGTAAGCGAGACCTAAGTTAGCAAACCTGAGGCAATTTTTGGGATCCTGCTCTGCTGTTTGGTAACTGCATTATTTATTTAATTTACATCTCAGCTGGATTGAGAAAACTCAAACTCAAGTTTCACTTTCTTCTACAGAGCTTCTGGTTAATTTAAGGTTCCCATCTGCATCCTTTAGCACAGCGCTGTAACAGTTAGCAGCAGCAAGTGCTCTGAGGGAGCCCTTGGCTTTGGGGTTTACTTTTCTAGGGGAACATATAGATAGAAGAAACATTTTTGTTGCTTAAAGAACAGAATCTTAACCTGCTGACTTCCCTCCAATTTTCCCTGCTGACGTTACTCTGATTTACACTAGTGCCTAATCTCAAGCAATGAACCTCCTAGGAAGCTGAGCAGTCTCTTTTGGCATTCCTGATAAACCCCTCAATAACCATGGATGCTGTATAAAATGTGAGTACTCAGAGATACTGTCTTTCTGTGATTGTACATTTTTAACCTAAGAACAGAAAAAGATTCCTGCATTTATATTTTGCTATCACAAAAAAAAAAAAAACAAACCCAGCCACAAAGGCATAAAAATCAACACTGAAAAACCAGCACAGGCTTGCTTTTCCCTTTGTGTAAATATGCTGACGTACATCACCTGAGATCTGAACTCACACTGGAAACCTGAGAAGCTGTATCTGAGCATCAGGAAGAGGCCCTCCTATATTAATACCTTGTAAAAAGAGGAACAAACTGTTCTTTAGAAGGAAGAAAAATTGCACAGCTCCGTATGTGAATGATGGATCTGTTACGCTCACACAATTTCACTAAAGATTCTCCTGGCAAGAAAAATGCACTGGGAAAGTATCTGTAAAAAATCTGACAGTGCCAATAGTGTCAGCCATGCAAACACCATCTCTGCGTATGTCACTGTAGGTAAAGCTAGTGAGCTAAATGTTTAACTGAATATTTCTCCTATTCCCCTCTCACCTTGAGAGCTGCTTACATTAGCAAACAAAGTCTAATGTTTATGTACATACACAGTCACCCAGTCTGTTTCCCTCCATCATTTAGCTTTTATTCTGGAGAATTACTCTCTCTGGTGATGTGAGGCTGCTGTAATTGCTCCATGGAGGGATCCTGCCTCTCAGAAGAAAGCTGTACCAGTGGGGCCAGAAGATAAAAGCTGACTCTGTGCACTTTAATTGACACCAAAAGTTATTTTAATCAAAAGCAAAGGCACTTCCATGGTCTCTCTGTGACTGGAAGAGGCACAGATGAGGTCAGAAAGCAGATCTCTCATTCCCTCTGAAATTTAACCAGGGTAGAACCAGAATTGCTTTTACAGGAGAGGAAAAAAACCCACTATAATTAAGCATTTAGTGTCCACGTAGCGCTGGTGACCAGAGAAGTCCACAGTGGCTTGCACAGGTGGGTAAGTGTGTTTATTTCTAGGGGTGAAGCCATGGCATGGAGGTGAGAGGTTTATTCAAGGCTGGAGAGATTCTGGAGTAGAAATGGGGAGAGAAAGGACATTTTGTGATGCCACACTCGCAGCTCTGTCTCCTGGAGCCCTGTGCCTGTTACTGAGGAAGCTGTGAGACACTGATTGAAGCTCCGACAATTTTCTTCCCTCTGTGGCTGGTAAGTGAGTACTGTTGTTAAAATAGACTTTTTCCAGTCATCCTCCTCATTGCTTCTACAAACCACAGTAGTAAAAGTGGCAGGAATTTCCTTCCTCCATCTTTGAGTTACTAAGAAACTTTATCTGTTCCCTTGAATATACTGTCCTGTAAATTATTTTCCCTGACACCAAAGGGGCACGCTTCACTGGGGCTGCAGCATGCACCACATATAGTCTTGTGCTCAAATGTTATAGTGATGGGCCACATTTTAAGACTCTCAGTGGACAGAAGGAGCAAGCCATATATATCTATATATATATGGAGAGAGAGAGAGATCTATAAGTAAGAAAACCTGCAGAATATGTCTGCTGTTCCTAGCTGAGTTAGGGCCATGTGCGAGGGAGTACTTCCCTGCTGTGGGATGATGCACTTCGTGCTGAAGGACATGGAGCATGGTGAGGGGGAAGTCATTCATCACATTTTGCTAGGAAATGCTCACCTTGTTGTGGCTGGCCACAAATGGATGAGGAACCTGCCACAGTGACATTCGTGCAACCAGCAGCAGGCAAGCCATGAAGAGGAAAAAGCAGTCATTTGAGGATGGTGCCCAACGCAGGGGTCAGTGTCCACACAGCCTTTGGCCTTGCCTACCTCCAGTCTGGTTTTGGGGATGTTGCAGGTGATGGGGACCCACTTGACGGCAGCTCAGGCAGTGGCAAGAGTGATCTTGTCCCTAGGTGAGAAACCCACCAAGGCAAAGTCCCTGTGGGCACAAGCATGACTGATTTTACATGATGGGGGCTGCATGGGGCGGCAGAGTGCTGAGGGAGGCAGCAAGGCAACTGTACATGCCTGGTGGTGGAAAGCCAGCTCTGTTGGAGCTGGCGAGTTTTGCGACTGATTACAGCAGAGCTGGGATTTCTGCACTGGCGGTATCACACAAAGGAGTATGTTCCTGTCCTACACAAGCTGAGTTGCTCTCAGGGACGGGTGTCCTACCCTCCTGTTTGGAGGAAAAATTTGGGAACTGGAGATAGCAGACAAAGCACAGAGCTGTGGTGAAACAGAGCTCTGTTCTTCCATCTTTACACACACAAAAGTCCCATTGAAAGCAGTAAGACATTGAGTCCTCTGATTGAAATATATATATATAAATACATACAAAAATTTGATGTATTACAGTTTCAGCTCTATGCTTTCCCTTGATTTTAATTTTCTCTGTGGAGTTCAAATACAGAGTGTTCCTTCACAGCTTATTTTCAAAGCCTTTTTTTTTTTTGACTTTCATATTTAAACTCATTTAAGGACCTTAGATTTTTCTGCCAGCTGTGGAAAGCAGAGACAGAGAGAGACAGAAAAGTCAAAGACTCTTTTACAATATTGGAACCTTTAAAGAGCATCCTTGAAATACAGAAAAAAAAAACTACAATAAATAATGCTTAAATTTTTTAAAGGAAGTTTTCTTTTTGAGTGAAGCCTTTTCCCATTTTAAGAGTATGAAATAATTAAAGTGTGTGCATAATTATGCTTTGTCTCTACACCTGCAAGTATTGTGGGTTTTTTTTTTCTCATTTTTTCTCCTATTTTATCTCCCTTGTGTTACCAATCAGATACTGCTTCCCAAGCAAGTGCCCTTGGAAAGGAGAAACGCCTGAGCTTATGCCAGAATCATTGTCCTGGTTCTTCGGCAAAACCAGGTTTGTGACATGTGCCGTGTTCAGCACATGCCCTGCCCTGGCAGGTGACTATCTCAGGCCTTTCGTCCAGCAAGGGTGGGTGTTGCTCTCTGGGGTTTTGTTTCCATCCTTCCCTGTAGCTGATGTGGCTGCTTCTAATTCTTTTTGTTTGTTGTGGGGAGAAAACAACCAGATTTGTGCATTCAAGCAGATTTGTGCAGAAACAAGCAGTGTGCATTCAAGTGCCTCTCAGACATCTGAGCATCCCTGGATGACTGAAACTCTCATTAATGGTGCTGCAGTCCTGGTCTCAGCCCACCCCTTTGCAGATCTGAGGAGCCCAAGGTCCCTGGACTTGACTTTTGGAGCACAGCTGGCAGAGGCAGCAGCTTGTGCATCAGTTTTGGGGCTCTGCTTTGAGATCTGAGATTGTGGGGAGCTCGTGGGAGTCCTTTGAGGACTGTGAGGTACTGGCTGCAGTGGGATGAGGGCAGCGACCAGGGGCCGTGACCAGTAGCAAGCTCTGGCAGCCTGGAGTTCATGTCTCCTCTATAACCTATATTGCTGTAAAATGCTCATTCACTGAAATTTTTTGCAGACATTTGCCTGTTTCAGTAACCGTTTGCTTCAGAGTGAGCCCCTTCCTGCACTCAGCCTTGACCTGTATCATGCAGACCATGATTTCACCCTCCAAACCCCATGCCCAGATAAGGCTTTTGTTTGCTCTCCCAACTGCCTCAGGAAGTTTGGATGGGCCTGATTTCACCGTGGGCAGGAATGGGGCAATGTCTGAAATGACACATTTCTTTTCCTCCCTCAGAAAGCAAAGTTTTATTTCTTTATTTTTCAAAGGAACAGAGTAAGTTGGAGAACCAAAGCAAGAATTTTTGTATTGCTAAACTTGATTCATTGTATCACGTTCCCACTCTACTATTCTTCCTCCTCCAAAAAACTCTCCATAGCTCTTCAGAGGACTTGTTATATTAATATTGCTGTCTGTGCTGGATCTGAAAGCTGAGTGGCTCGAGAAAAAGGCAGAGAGAGAGGCCATGCTTCCTCAGGGCGGACACGAAGCAGGCTGACACTGGTGCCACCCAGCCTTATGGGGTGGACTCTCTCCTGAAATGCTTTTCAAATACTGACAGTTTTATGCACTAACTCTCATAGGAGCAGCTGGGTTAACTTTTGCAAGAGTAAAACAAGCTTCTAGCGATCTTGGGAGGTGTCTCTTAAATACTGAGGTGCAGGGGTATCAATCAGGCAACCTAGGAAACGTGGAGGTCACCCTGGAGGGCCGACTCTGATGTTGTTTTATCACAGCCCCTCCTCACCCTGGATAACAGGGAGATTTTCTTCTTGTGAAGGAAGCTTCTCTAGCTGAAGCTTGAGGGAATAGCTTTCCGTTTAGAAAGCTTGGAGCATCCCAAGGAGCTGCTAGGGGCCTTCTGCTGGCAGCTGCATAGCCTCCAGGTGATACACAAATGACTTTATTGGGTGTCTCCTGAAGCTTGGAGGCATTGCCAGGGATGCTGTGTTTGTAAAACACTCTAGTAATACAGCTGGGGAGGGTGATGAGTTAATTTCTTCCTCCCTTATTTTCTCTGGATGAAGCATTTATTTGTGCAGTGTAATTAGTGGGGGTGTGTGCAGGTGTCTGCCATCTGGAGCAGACCCAATTATAAGTTGTGAGTCTATAAAATGGGCTGGGAGGCTCGTGGAGAGCATGAGAGGGAAGGGTGCGCTGGCTGGGAATAGCACCCCAAAAATAATCCCCACTGCCACCCAGCTTACAGGCAGCCGTCCCCTTGAAGGGGCTGTGGGGCACGAGGATGTAGCTCAGCCTTGCCCAGAGTCTGGCCAAATCCAGCAGAGTTTGAGAGAAACTCAGGAGTCTCAAAGTTAATTATATCTTCTCAGCAGATTCATGAAGAGGCTCATTAAATCAAGGAGGTGGGCTCAGACAGGAGTCCACCAAGGGGACCGTGCTCATCACTCAGTCCAGCCAGTGCTGGTCTGGCATCTTGCCCATGCATATGTCACCAGAAGCAGAGGGTAGGGGCTGGTTATTGCTGGGATGGTGAGGATTGTTGGGGAACAGAAGATGTAAATCTGTAGAAACACAGGCTCCATTAATTTCACTGCTTCACAAATGAGGACAAGGGGGAAGAGCAGTCATTACTAGGATGCTTGTGATTATTAGGACAAATCCACTAGAGCTATGAAATTAATATGCTTAAAGTGTGCTAAGTCTCTGGATGTTCTTATTCAGAAGTCACTCTTCTTTTTTTTTTTTGCTATCAGATCTTTTGTTAGATTGTTAAAAAATAATTAGAGGGGCCCAGCTAGAGCTCAGGGTGGCCAACCATGTGAATAGGACTGTACGTGAGCCGGAGCTCATCAGGTAAAAGCTGAAGAAGTAGAAGGAAAATCTCAGACAGGTTAAAAGAATGCATTTCAAGAGCCCAGGAAGGGAGAGAAGCTGAATGTTCTGCCTGTATATGAAACACATCTCTCCAGCTAGGTTTTTCAGAGGCGTTACTCTGAAGGGGCTCTTGTGACTTTATTTCTTAAGCATGTCAGAGAGGCTCTTCTAAGACAGTACTTACATTTCCACTGCTTTTTATGAGAGTTGCAGACTCTCAGCAGTGCTTGTTATGAAGTCTTGTTCTCAAGTGCATTTAAAAAAAAAAAAAAAAAAAAGTAGAGCCACACTTAGCCATTTTTTCTATGGGGACTTGATAGATTTTCTGCATATGTTATACAACTCTTGGCATCTCATGTGCAACTCAAGTATTTTCTGTTTAAAAATGGCACAGACTCACATCCTAAATCAGAGTTTGAGACACGCCATTGAAGGGGTCAATGAAACGTTTGTTATTTAAACAAGTAATCGTGTCCTGCTCCCGCAAATGCAGCCCGTTGAGCCATGCCCAGACTGTAGGCTGCAGTGCAGGGTAAGGAACCCATTTGGCTCTTTGAGATAGGTACTAAGATGCCTGGTCACAAGAGAGTGATGGTCTCAGCAGACTGAATGAGCAGCTGCTGGGCTCTGTGCTCCAGTGGGAAGGCTGTTACTGGTGCTCCAGCTACCTCATTTACAGCTGTGAGCTGCAGTGTGGACTATCAGACACACAGTGGCTTTCAAAAGGAGGAGAGATCTGAGCTGTAATTTTCCACCAGGGATGCAGGTCTTTTCCCAAATCACTTTAAGTCGAGATCATTTGTAATCATCGGTCTAGCAGCACACGGGGGCTCCATTTGAAACACGGGTGCACTGTTGCACAGTCTCATATTAAAGGCACTCTCTGCCTTGAGAAATTTCTCCCATAAATATATAAGGCAAAGGATGAGTGGGGAGAAGGAAGGGCCTGTCACGTAGCTGGTGAGCCTGGGTACCAGAGGCAGGGATAGCGACAAGGGTCTCCCAAGTCCCAGCCCAACATCTCCTCTACTGTTGCCCTCCTGCAGAGCCCCACATCTCGCTGTGGTTAAGCTGGTGGTGGCAGAGGCAGGAGCGCTTGCTCAGCCCCTTGCTGACAGAAAGTTGTTCTTTCTGCAGTGCTTCGGTGCTCATGCAGTAAGGAGCTGAATTACAAACTGGAAAGCTTCCCTTTTGCTGACAAATGTGCCTTGGGAGCTGCTCAGCTGATGGTGCTTGCTTCCCTCAGTCAGTCCAAAGCAACATAAAATACCATGCCAAACTCTGACAAAACATCGCACGTCTGCCAGGCGTTATAATTAGAAGTAATAGGGCCCTGGAGGGGTTTTGCTGCCTGCAGCACAGCATGCTGCAGAAGATAGTGGTATCCAGGCCAGGTCCACATTCAGGGCACTGCTACTCTGCCAGTACAGCTGATGTTGGCCCTTGAGTGTAATGTTGGCCAGGCAATGACGCTGCTGTAGGGCTGCACAGGCTGGGCAGGCAGGCAGTGAAACAAATGGGCTTTGTAGGTGCTGCCCATGCTGGGTTTGATACCTTGCCATAATGCATGATGTAAGACTCTGTGGGCATGTTTTGGTGGGTGAAAGTAATGTGTGTAGGAAGCATTGCGATCAGTCCCAAAGGACTGAAAGCAAAAGCCCGTGCAAGGTGGAGCAAACTGTCATGTTGGGAAATGCTATTTTGATGTAAGACCCTTCGGTGCTTCTGGTCCCATATGCAGCAAGCCTGTGGCTCCTCTGGTCTCTTGTTTGCTGGGTGAGAATGTGCTGGCCTCATTACATGGCATCATTGTGACTGCTGCCAGAGCTCTCGTTGACTTTGATAAATGACGTACTGAAACCTAACTGCCATCCTTCCTTGCCCTTTCATGGTAAAAAGGTGTGATTTTAAATTCTTAGGCATCTTTATGTATCCACACAGGAAGAAAAAAATCTGGGAGCTGATTGTCCAGAAATCCTGAAACAAATCGGGAATCTTCCTCCTGTACAAAGTGCAGAAAACTCCCACGGTAAAAGTGCTGTAAGACAGAATACAGTCAGGGTCCCTTGGGCCTTACTTGGCAAGTGACGGGCTGGAGAAACTCCTTTGAGCCATCTGCTGCCTCTTGGAATAGGAAGTGGGATTTAAATGGGGCTCATGAAAATGTCTCCTTTGCACATTCAGTTCCACATTGGTGCTCTTTGTCATGCCGTCTCAACCTCCTTACCTATTTGTTTTTTCTTTCCTTCATGCCCATATCTCTGAAGATGGATAGGCAGTTAGCCATTTCTTGTCACCTTTGGTCCTTTTTCTTAAAATTGAGAAAGTGAGATACTTGCAATTTGAATGCAAATATTTGAATGCACTCATGCATTGCTCCTTCTCATCCTTTCCTCACTCTGATGGCATTTTTTTAGGCCTGTCTCACACTTAGACCCGTCTGCTTCATAATACTGAAATAGAGCTAATAAGTAGTGTGGTTTTAATCCGAACTGTTGTAAGCCATTATTATTTATTTTTACCACTCTTACTATATTTTTCGAGCTAATAGTCATGATGCAATAGTTATAATGGAGTTCTAGTTTGTACATAAGGCTGGGTTTCGTAATCTATTTGTATGAAAAATACAGTTTGTCCTCTATAAACTTTGCAACACTTACTGAGTAGAAACAGGACCCTTTTTTGAGAATTTGCAAGTATATGTTTTAATTAGCTTGGAGTTAAAATTAGTTATATGTTTGTCCCTTTATGAAAGTTGGTACCTGTGTCAAATCTTTCACTGTGAGTACTCTTGATACCAGAGTAGCGCAGATACCTCACACTCTCCATACAGTAAAAATTAAATCTTGGGCTCAGGTGACATTGAGAAATATTAGATTGTAAGTATCCTAGTTATTAACAATTGCATTTAATTACTGTAATTATAGCAGGTTAAAATATGGTCAAGTCAGCAGCTAAGTCTTAGGTGAGGCCATTTGTGACGTCAAAACTAAAGTCACCTTCCACTGTACAGTTAATTGGTGTGACATGATTCAAACCTCTGTAATGAGGAAAATACGCAAGCGAGCAGGGACCTGTGCATCCTGAGCTGCATGGCAATTCCATGAGGCAGCCCTGTTGCTCTGGGAAGCTTTGTGGCTGCATGCTGGCATGGGCATGGGGGCTTGCCCCCAGCCCTGCACGTGTGTTGGTACCCCATGGCCAGGGACACCACAGTAGGGGCTGAGCAAAGCATTAGGTGCCTGAGGAAGCGTGCCCAAAAGCCCTGATGGAGAGCTTGCAAGACAGCCATCACATCACACACAGACAGGGCCAGTAGGTAGTTCGGTATCCAACCAGGCTGCCAGAGGCACTTCTGCAACCCTCATTCCTTCTTCCCTCCGTGCTGCTCAGGAGGGGAAGGTAGTAGAGATAATGTTAAGCTCGGGAAGAGGGAGGGGTGGGGGTAGGTTATCTTGTTCTCTGTCTCATTCTCCTGCTGTTTTTTTGTAATAAATGGTTTTCCCCAAGTCGAGTCTGTTTTGCCCGTAATGGTAACTTTAAGGATTTCTCCCTGTCCTTATCTCAAACCTCAAGCCATTTTTCTTATATCATCTTCCCCTGTTCTCTCGGAGGGTGGGGAGAGTGAGAGAGAGACTGCGTAGTCTGGTCCCAATCAGGGCTGAACTACAACACTGGCATTGTGTTGGGCTTTTCTTGATGGCCGTCCCTGAAGGTGCTTTCCTGGACCATGCAAGATTTGGGCTCTGTTTTCTCCTCCACCTCTGGTAGCTGAATCCCCATCTTCCACTTCCAAGGTAGGACTCTTCCTTGCCCAGCTGAAGGCTAGTTCTCCAACCAAACTTGTCATGCTTTACACAAATACTGCCCTATTTCCTGTGACTCACAGGGAAAAAAAAACAAGTTCCTAGTTTGAGGGTTAAGATACTTTTCCATCCAAGGCAAAGAGAGGTGGGGTTGTTGGTTTCAATTCCTGTTCCTGCAGATGGCTACATATTTCATATAGAGTATGAAATATTTCATATTTCACAGCAACAATGTCTGGAGCCCCATTTCTGCCCTCTCACTAGCCTGAGGAACATAGAGGTTTTCTGTGCTGAGGGGTGCAGCTTCAAGATGTGACGGGGTAGCTCAGCCTGCTGGGAAACTGTGTGCTCAGTTGGGGCTGGGGATGGCATCAAGACCAGCCCTATCCCACTGAAGGACAGCAGTGTAAGGTGAAAAGGGAAAGGCATTGCTGCTCTTGCACTGGAGTCCACATGGCCTTCCCTTGATGCCTGAGGTCTACCAGAGACAAATGGGCAAACCGTTGCTCTAGGGTGATTGGTGTGAAATGTAAAAAGATCAGTAAAATTAGTTTGTAAGACAAATTAATGTTGACCTTTAAAATGGTGGGTTGAAACCAGCGGCAAAAAAAGCAAGCCTTGCTGGAGACTGATGTTGATTGGATAAAACCATCACAAGATAAATGAGGAATGACTTCTAGGCCAGAGATCACATTGTCACATGGAGATGCTGCTGGCCATTCTCTGTACCAATGGGTCACTTGCTGTGTCACTGAGCTGCTCTGGTTTGCGTTGCATGCCTGTGTGTCTTGTCATTGCAGCCATCAGGTGAGCTACTGTTTGTATAAAATCATAATAATGTTAACAACAGTAGCTGAGATATTGTGTTATGTGATGAAGGGTGCATAACTCAATGATCCTTATGTAGGTCATCATCTGATCCAACCACAGGTCTCGCTACGTAAATTGATCCATAAATCTCAGAGCTTTAGGGGCTGCATGCTAAGATTTATTATTGAGAAACATCCCAATCCTGCAGTGTGGGAAAGTGCCCGGCATGGCTGTGTGCAGAGGTGGCCTTCACCTTGGGAGCAGGGATGCTGACCCTGCTGTGGCCAGGGAGGGAGAGGACCTGTGCTGTAGGCAACACTAGAAACAGAGCAGAGAAGAGAAGTGGCCTTGTCTTCCCTGCCTTGTCTTTCGTGGCTGTGTGAACTCATTCAAATTGTTCTCCTAGTTAAATTGAAAAGTAATAATTAATATCAACAATAATAACAATCTAGAAGCATTGCAATTACTTCTCCTGCTCTTCCTGGAAGTTAGGAGTCTGGCCAGCCATGTTTACCTCAAAGCATTCAGCTTTCTTTTTTGCTCCCCAGTAAAAGCGCACAGACAGCCCTGTCTCTGTCCTGGCATGACAATGCAATGAGAAAATTGTATCTTTAAATACCAACTTAATCTAATCTGGGACAAAAACAATAAAAGGCTTTAATCATAATTGCACGGTGCCTGCAGGCTGTCACCAGAGGGCAGAGACAAGGTTGTTCATTGCCACGTGTGGATAGGTTAGAAATTAAATCCCGTTTTCACAAAGGCAATAGACTCTGCTCTCGCTTGTGTCCTTTCCAAATATTTCAGCTCTGTAACCAGATAGCTCATTTCATCAGCATCTGGCAGAGACTTTCTCTTGCTTCTGTCAAGCTGTGTACAAAGGGGCAAGGAGAAATGTCTTTATAACATTATACATGCCTGACTTTCTAACATCACAGCTTACATTAAATACTAGCTCTAAATATAAACAGGAGACTGACTTTTCCTCCACAGGGATTTTTTCCACTCTTTTTTACTTGCAGTGTGCACACTCTGCAGATGGATCCCACCCTGGGTACCCACAACAAGTACAAGGGGAGTCTGGTGGGAGCGCATCTTTGTTCGGGAACTGCTCTCATATGGTACATGTGGAAAACCGTGCTGTGATTTCAACTGAGAAGAATAAAGGTTTTAAAGCCCAAACCAGTAAGGTACAATTTGTACGATGCCTACCCTACGTAGGGAAGGCAGATTCTGAGAACTCCTCTATTTTCCATTTCCTAAGTTGGAAAGAAAGCGAGGGTTTTGAGAGCGTCAGTGGCAGCCTATGAATTAATTTTTGTTCTGGTGAATATCGTGAGGTTTTCGGCAGCAGGAAACCAGCTCAAGTCTTAGACACTGAAGCAAGGCAGATCAACCTTGAGAAACCCCACCCTGGCAAAGCCCTGTCAGCAACTGGTAGTCATTGACTTGAAATAGCTCTGTCAGGATTTCCGCTTGAGGACTAGCACATGGAAAATCCTAGTACAAGGGGAATGGGCATAAGTGCCACAGGCAGGCTGTTTTAAAGAGAAATGCCCTCCACCAAGGAACAAGCACTCTCTGGAGCAAGAGGCAGAAGTAGGACACCTGGAGTCCCTGGGTTTCCTGCAAATACGAGGGACCTGTTGGCAGCATGGGTATATGGGGGAAGGGAGATGTGCTCAGGTGTCTGCTTTTCCATGGTTGTGTACCCCCTTGCTGTAATCTATAAGTGACTTGATTTGGGTTAGGAAGAGGTTTTTAAAAGTCTTTGCAATCCTTCCTGGGTGCTTCCACCTTTTAGGACTTTGCACTTTGGTGAGGCTGAAGGTGCCAGGCAGGAAACATGTACGAGAGATCAGGAATTATGTACAGGATCTGAATGATGCTCACAGCCTTGGAAGGAACAAGGCAGGCTGACTCCTAAGGACAGCATGGGAGTAAAGAGGAATGTAGAAATCCTTGAACACAGCTTAAGTAAATATAATTTATTGTACTTTGTGTCTTAGCATATAATTTTGAATGAAACTCTCAGCTCTTTGTGTTTCCCTGTCTGAAGAGGGAGAAATGACTGGAGAAATCAGGAAGGAAGGATTTGTCCTATGTCCTATTTGTCCTACGCCTAGCTGAACTTCAGGGGCGTAGTGATACAGAAAGATGCTGGATGCTGTTTGCAGCGTACTAGGTTTGCAGTATTCCCAGATCTTGAATTGCATTGCTCTGCACTAAGGAAAGAAAGAAGTTAAGCTGAAATTGGACAGCGTCCCAAGTGTGACATGGAGGTCTTGCAGGAGGCTAAGTGGGGACACAGCAAGCAGAATCAGCATCACGGATGTCAACTCTGTTGTTACAGCTGCGTGATCAGCATTTTTTTGCCATCTAATTCCTTCTTGCTCCCATGTCTGGCAGGTTTGGTGATGAACAAATGCATCAGGAAGGACAGAAGCTCAGTGCCTGCAGGAGTTTGGCTAGCAGGCACTGCAGCAAAAAGAGCAAGGGAGGTGTGACTCTTTCAGCACACCTGGTTTTAAGAAGCTACTGCTGCAGGATGCAGTGAGGACTTGAGAAGAAACAGCACTACATGCACTCTTGCAGTTCAGGCACTGATGTTTCCCTCCATCTCCCTACACTGCTGCTGGCCATGGAGCTAATGCTGACACCGGGGGATGTGTTTTGCACCAGGACACCTCTGTGTGTTTTGCACACCTCTTTGCTACCAGCTTCCAGACAACATGGACTGGAGTTGCTCTTAAAGTAAGATGCAGAGACTTCCTCTTGTTCTCTGCCCCTATCACATTGTTTAGAGAACTCATGTGATAAGGGATCGGATACTTATACAAAGTTTCTCATCTTAAATTTGTAATGAAAAAGAGAATAAAAGATATGGGGAAGCAGACTTGCTCTTTTACCAATCCCCTGTTTTGGCCTCCTAAGGACTTAATCAGAATCCAATATCTCCTGCCTTGCACCAGGATATGTTATTTTTTTAATCAGAAAAATATTTATACATTAGCTCAGGCGATAGAACAGGGAAAGGGGGAAGAGGCTTGTCAAAGCATGTTGCAAATACATTGTAGGATAATGTTGTTTTGTTCTACTGGCTAATGTTAGGGCTCTGTATTTATCATTTTTACACCTTAAACCTTATTTTTTTTAAATAAGATAACCAGACTGTAACACTCTCTGATAGCCCTTACATGCCTGTAATTTTAGCATAGTTTCATGGTCATGATATTGAATCACTTTAAAGCAGAGGCAAGATAGTTTGACTGCAGTAACTATTTATTTCCATCCTCAGACAGGCTTGCGTTATTTCTCAGTGCATCTTTTATTGCGAACGTCTAATGCTTAGATTTTGCAATATTGCAATGTCTGTAGTGTATTACCCCAAAATGCTGGTTTGGACTGTCTCCCTTCAACTATACCTTGGCACAGCTTTGTTTGGGAAAAGCTACATTACACAGAACAGTGCTGCCAGACTGCATAATGAACTGCAATAAGACTGAAAAATGCTGCTTGTTTTTCTCTGAAATTCCCAATTTGTTGCTTAATTTAGTAGAACTGAGCCCAGTTTTTCACCTCATGATTATGGAGGCTGAATGTCTGACCTGTGTCACTGACACCCAGTGCTTCCAGAAAACCTCTCTTCATCTGTCTTCAAAAGTGAATCCAGAGCAGTAGGCAGGAGACTGCTGCTGCCAGTAAAGTCAGCTTGTGCCATGTAGCACTAAATGGCCAGGTTTGGTATCTATGAATTATCCATTGGGTCTACCGTCCATTACTTCCGTGCGATGGCTTAACTGGAGAGAGGGTTCAGCAAGGGAAAAGGAGAAGCAGGAATCATTGGGCCAGCTTGCCAAATCGGATTAGGAGCCGTTTATATGACTGTTGTAAAGATTTATCACAAAGGGCCTGGACATGGAAGACGTCAGTACATAAACAAGATATCCCCTGAATTTTTAACTGTTCTGGCCTGTAACAGTGAAAAGCATTTGAAAGGCCAGATCCTTTGTAGTGCTGAATATCCTCAACTCCAGTTGCAGCCTTTGAGATCCAATACATTTGGCACCTTCCCAGGAGGTTCATCTGGTAACGGCCCCACGCTGCCTTCCCTCCCAGTGACAAGCCACTACCACCCCAAGGATGGAAATTAAAAGAGCAACCTGACTCCATCGAGAACCGCAAGACATTCTTTGTCTGTGAAATTACTTCATATTCAAGATTTCTACATAGCTGTGCTGCCACTTACAGAAACATGTTTTCACAGCTTAAATGCATTAACCCCTACCAGACCTCAGATGTCTATGTAGGATTTGACATGTCTTCAGGAGATCTTCAGGACCCGCAGAGGAATCTATGTGAACTAAGCAGCAACAGGAAGAAAAAAAAGGCACTCCTGGAAATTAAAAAATAACTGAATTTAGATCAAACACATAGGAAGTCTGGATTTTGCCCTAAAAGGTTAATAACTATTTGGAATTTTTTGCCGTGGGAGATTCCTTGTGTAATTATTGAAAGGCGAGATCAAAACCCAACATCTTCTTTTGAGTGCCAGTGTCACGCTTGGATAAAAACAAGCTAGATCAGCCCTGATGATATTTGCTCCCAGACGTGCTGCTGAATCGCTGGCTATGTTTGGGATAGGAAGGAATTTCCTCATGTGGTGAATTGGCAAAGCCTTGGGGTTTGTCTTGTTCTCGTGCATTGCTCAAGGACCATTTTTTTGAGTCTTATTTCACAGTCTTTGGCTTTCTGCAGCCTTGTGATCAGAGCTGAATATTCGCCTTTTCCATCACTGGGCCCTGTTTTGTGTCTAAAGATTTCCTGTGCTTTACCAAATAGATATGGATGGATCTGATTTTTCTGCATTACAAAGATACTTTAGTAATCACAAAAATAATCCAGATTATTGCGCACCTGGAAATAAAATGCAGGGAAAGGAAGAGGGCAAAGGGAGTAATTAGCTGCTCATCAGCTACAGCTTTCAACTCCACTCTCTAGAAAACAAACGGATCGTAGGATGCTCCAGTCTGCAGAAGTATGGTCAAAGCACATGTTGCGTCAGGGCAGCGCTGCATATAAGAAGCAACCTCTCTGCTTTGCTGTGTAACTAGGTCGTTGTCAGGCCTGTTATGAAACAAAGGAAATAATTGCTAAACCTCATAGTTAATGACAAAATTCCTTTATCATTCCCTTGCTGTTATGTTTATGAAAATGGTCTGTAGGGCTGATAGATACTTCCAGGACACTCGATTACTCTTGTTACTTCAGGCACGTTATTTCCAGGTCTTTATGAACAGTCCCAATGCTTTCTTTTGATGCTCTTGGTAACCGGTGTGTACTTCAGCCTTATTTGAAGCCAGTGGGAGGCTTTGCACTGGACTCACAGGGAGCGAGCTTTGACTTGGGTTGAGTAGAGCCAATAACTAGATCCAACAACAACTACTTGGTCCAATGTTTCTCTACCTGTTTTCTTTGTTCTGTAAAAGGTAAGCTTATTTTAAATAGTAGTCCCTGGTTTAGTACACACCTCTCTCACATTCAACGCCCATGATAAGAAACCCACTAAGACCAGACAGCTGTGTGAAGGTTGTCTTGTAAGCATGTGAGCAAACTGAAAATTGGAGCTCAAAGAGAAGGGTAAATTGAATCATCCCTCCAAAAGGGATATTAACTTCAGAACATTGCAACTGTAAGCAATGTTTGCATTTTAAAACCTAATTGTATTAGTTTTAGTTAAACTGGTCCATTCTGAGGAGTGTTGAGGGAGTTTTCCCAGATAGGGCATTGCTGTTCTCCCTCCCCTCCATCACCTTGGCAGTGCACATCTGGTTTAATATCTTCCTCGTTGTACATGGGCTGCCCCATGGATCAGAGGCTGCTGAGGATGCTTGTGCATGTGTCCAGCAGGCATGATTCCAACTATGTGACCAACAAAGTGCTCGTTGCTGCCGTCAGCTCCACCACCACCCGGTGCACAAAGCTTAAAGGGCTCTGTCCTGCTGCTGCTGAAGTAGGTGTCCTGCCTGGCCAAAAAAAAGAGGAGTCAGCAGCACTGGTGCATAAAAGGGAAGTGGAGAGGCCTGCTTCTTCCATTTTTATTCTATTATTGTTCATCATTTATCATAATTGTTGTTTCACTGTTAATTGCTGTTTGTCTGAGGAACGCTCATGGAGCACATTTCCTATTTGGAACTGAGAGAGAGGGAGCATCTCAAAAAATCCCTCAGGACTTTTGAGATCACAAGCCTCAGAAAGATAATAAAATTAGCACTCAGATTTCGCCTTGATTTTTTTTTATGCCTACCAACAAGGTTAGCAACAACCCTTCTTTCTGAGAGCTTGTTTTGTCTTCTCTACCAAAGAATCTGGATTGGCAAGTGTTAGGTCTGTTTTATTATTCTAACTCTTGTTTTTCTTATGGGAAGGATGGTGAAATTAGAAACAAATTACATGAAAACATCGTAAATTATACAGGCTGGATACTGAGAAAAATTAATTAACAAAACCCTTTTTTTTTTTTTCATCATTAACTTAAAGTATAACCTGAAGATTGTCCCTAACTGACTCCTATTTGATACATCTCCTCTCTGACTTGAGTTGGTGGGATGATTTAAGCAGCAGTGAGGTGAATGATGAAGCCCAAGCTTGGTGAAACTGCACAGTGATTAGACTGAGTGTGGTCTGTAATATGGCTGTTGGTGGCTGAGCCAAGCTGTCTGTCCTCAGATGAGTTCCTCTTGAGTTACGGTAACACAAGCAATTCTGACTGTCTCCTAGATGCCAGCTCTCATCTATTCCTAGAATTAAATTCTAGGCTAGTAGCATGCATTTTAATAGATCTATTTGATCTCCATTTTTTTTCATTCTCATAAAGAAATGTTAATTTCTCTAATTTCTGTTTGTTTTTCCCATGCACCCTCTGCTTCTCCCACATGTTCTGGCTTGTGACAGACGCACTTTTGTGATGAAAGAAAGTAGGACCTATTCATCAGAAGAAGCAGACATGGTCTGGATGCTGCAGAGGATCATCTTGTAAGCAGCTTGTCTTTATTGTCTCACAGTATGAACCTGAGTTCCTGTCCTTGTTAATCTGGTTGATTCAAGAGTTAGGAATGGTATGCAATGATACTGATGGGTTATTGCTAGGGCTGAAGAGTGAGAATACCCATTACATGTATTTAAAAAGCTCAGTTACTTATGTTCTCAGCAAAAACTCCTAATTTTCTCAGCTATTTCTGTGTATTCAGCATAAAAAGATTGTATAATGGGCCCAGTGACTCCCGCAACTATTGTTTACAATCTATCAGCTAATCCTTTCTGTGAGTGAGGCGGTGCCTACTGGGTTGGGCATTTGATTGGGATTAGAAACTCATTATTATGGTGATGCATATTGCAGTGCTGCCTGGAGGCCTCAGCAGGATTACGGCCACATTGTGATAGACAGTGTGCAAACCTATAGCTTGTAGCCTATTGTTACAGCACCTTCGCTCTAATTCTGGATTTGACCCCATTTCTCCTCCTGGCCCTTGGGCAAGACATCTAATCCTGTTCTGTTTCAATATCTTTTTAGGGGAGACAATAATTCGTTTCCCACCATCAGTCAATGCCTAGAAGCACCTGCTTTTGGAGGTGAATGCCAGGATGATGTCACCTAAAGGCCACGGGGGAAAAACCGCAGCGCAAGTGGGAAATAGCATTTCCTCTGCTTGAGTGCCTCTGCTATTCAGCGAAGTAGATTTTGCAATAGGAATTTGTGCCCTTTCCAGCAGTGCTGCTGTACCCAAAGAATATGCAAGGTGAAAAATGCAGCAAGTCTTGAGTTACACCCATGCTGTTTGCAGCCACGGAGTCACTCGCTGAGCCAGGGGCATGGTAAGTCATTGACAGTCTTCCTTCTTCCCGCTCTAGGCTGCACATGGCTCCAGTGCAGGGCCCATGTAGGGTAGCAGGCAGAGGCGTTCCTGCTGCTGTTATTCCAGTTTCATGCCAAAAGAAAGCTTGCTGGGTCCAATGACCATCACACCCTGTTTGTACTCCACCTCTGCACTGCCATGGCCACACATCCATGTCTACAGTTAACCCTGAGCCTTGTCTACACCTGCTGCTCACCCGCTGGCAGCTACTGCCCTACGATATTGCTCAAGTGGGAACCTTGACAGTGATAAGCTGCCTTTCCATATGGTTTCAGGTCAAGGTAAGCTTGACTGGATTTTATCTCCTTATAGGAATGGTGCCTCTTCTTATCTGTCCTGGGTGCTTTACTGAGGTGGCCATACCAATAGCTTGGAAAAATAGGGTTGAGCCACATACTGATGAGCCCTTTGTGGGTTGCCTGCTGCCCCATTTCCCATGTTGGGAAAAGTGCTGCTCTGTGGGGCTACTCTGCAAGATGGTCCTAAAGAAGAACAAAGATGGCTGAGACATAAAGGTGACATGCATGGGGAAAAAAACATGCTCATCATAGCTGTAAGTCCATTGGGATACTTGTGTGCTTGCTTTATGCTGAAGGCAAATGCAGCAGAGCTTAGATTCATTTTAAAACTCTGGTCACTCTAATGCTGCATCCCACATCCCTCAAAGACAGGAGCAAAGGCAGTGTTTGCTGAAGAACTCCTGAACATCTTCAGCTTTGTCTCCCTCTTTTCTAAGCCCAGATTCCTTCTCTACAAGCTAATAACAATGTGCTGGTGTTGTCACAGCCATGACAGGCTGGAGCTGGCACACACAGGGCTATCCGGTTTTGTGAACTTTTTTGTCTCATGGGAGATTTGAAACTTAAACACCCACTTGGTCTCTACCTCCTTATTTGAGACTGACCAGTCTGAGTCACTTTTGATAAACTATCAGTAGGAATATCAAACATAGTTAAGCTCCTATCAGTTTAATTAAAGTAGCTCACTGGATAGAGAAACCCTGTGACATGGTCCCATGGATGAGAAGGCTGCACCCTGATTTCTCACCTGAGTAATCGCCAGAGGCTGCTATCAGCAGTGTAATCAGCAAGGTCTGGTATGACAGGGCACTGAAGAGCATAACTTGAAACTCAAACCTCAACACACGCCAAAGAACAGTTGAGAAAAGAGTGACTAAGGACTAATCACGTCCACTATATCGTGAGAGTAACTGAAAAGTAAATAGAGGAGCCACCATAAGGTGATCTGAGACATAGGTCTGTAGGAAACTGGGCTTCATTAATTTTCTTGTGCAAGGGATGGCCTGTTTGATATAGCCAAGGTTTTTAGATACTACTTTTTATACTATTACAGGCACAAGGGCAGTCAGTCAGTAAAAACTGTTAACCAAAGCAAGTTTATATTTAAATAATTTCTATACCTATTCTGTTCTAGCTCTGTCCTGCTGTGGCTCTCTAGGATGTGGTACCATGCGAATGGGCTGGACATGAGAAGCTGGAAGGAGACAGTGGGGAGAAGAACACATTTAGGTTGGGCACGGAGTTTACTTCATGCTTCTCCTGCCCTGGTGAGTTACTGGTGCCAGCCATGATGGTATGGACTATACCAGCTCATCTTTGGGGACTCAAATGCATTTGATAGACTTATCTTCTATAGTTTTTGTTTTGTCTTCACAAATTAGTGTTTGTAGAAACTAACCACAGATTAGATTAGGGCATTGCTCCCATGGGATGCAGACTTTAGGGTTTAGGCAATGCTCTGTGGCTAACAAGAACTAACAGGTTCTACCTGAGTCATTCCCCTGGGTGAAACATGCCCTGCTCCAATGATGACAGGAGCGAGCTGAGCATTCTCCCAGGAGACGCCAAGTGTCAACACAAGGGCAGTCATCTCCCACTGTGATTAACCATGCAGAACTTGCAGTGGCACAGCCACTGAGGTGATGGATCTTTCATTTATCCCAGTGGTGATATCAGGCTGCCAACAAGATTAGAAGGACGACACTTAATGTAGTCTTTTGGTAGTGGGGCAAGATTTACATTCTTAGTATAAGCTGCTTAGGAAAAGCTTCTTTTACTTAGCATTTATCACTTGTTACTGAGTTTTATTGCATTGATAGCCATCCCAAGAAAATATTCTAAAGTTCTTACCTGTTTCATACATAGGCATATTCCTTTTGATGCCAAACACATCTTGAGACAACAAAACTGGAGACAAACTGAGTTAGACCAACTAGTTACACTGATGTAAACTTAGTCTAGCTCCCTTTTTTGACCTAACAAAACAGGAACTTATGTGCTTTCTGAGTCGCTGTTTCTTCCTACTGGCACTGATGGAAGCTGGATCCAGCGTATGGTGACGGCAGACGTGTGCACCTTACTCAGGAGAAGGCTTACAGTGACCCCAGTGGGATCTCTGGCTTAAGCCAGAAATGCCAAATTTGATCCTGTAGGGCAAAACATGCTGCATTTCCTCAAACATGTCTTTGATCCACTTTTTTTCCTCTCTCAGAGGAGCCAAGCCGGGCACATTCCTTCTAGGTGAAATCGTCTTTTTTTGTTTGTTTGTTTTTCACGAGCTTCTCAAGTATACAAAAGGATAATGCAGTGTGCAGCATCATCACCTAACGGTGCCTGTAATGTGCACTATGCAGAGTCCCAGGGTGTGGTACAGTGAATTTCTACAATAATCTTAATAACGAAGAGCAATTAAGAGCAGCAGTTAACCTATATTTTTCTAGCCTACTTTAAGCATCAACTTACACCCAGGATTGCAAGTACTAGTTGGCAGTGCATCGCACTGTCCAGAGGCATAATTACAGAAAGCTGTAGCTTTCTTTATCACAAAGTTTTAATTAGCAGGACACATTAAATAACCAGCTGATACAGATCTTAATGAATCATTTATAGGCCTACATCTAAGATAATTATATGTAGCTGGTCACACATAATCACTCACATATGCTTGGGCTTATGCGAAATGGAATATGCATCTTCCTCATGTGAAGTAAAGGCGAAAGATAGGGATGGGGCAACACTGGGGCAACAGCCCACCTTAACCAAACAGCTTGCACCTGGACCGTTGCTGACAAGATTGGGGGGTGAAATAAGAATAGTTGGCTTCAAAAGAAATCCACCTTGAGGAAAGGCAGAAACTCTGGGCTGCTGAATTGTTGGCTGGTCTGTTTTTTTGTTTTGTTTTGTTTTGTTTTGTTTTGTTTTGTTTTGTTTTGTTTTGTTTTGTTTTGTTTTGTTTTGTTTTGTTTTAAATCAGAGTGGTTGTCCCAGGCGGGCATTTCACATGCTGCTGCTCAGGAACGAGGAGAGAGCAGATGCACGCCAGGGTCGGGGACACGGTTTCTGAGGTGAGCTGGGACTGTGGTGTTTACAAGCCATGTCAAGCTGTCCTTGCTGCGGCTCCCTGGCAGCCTCGCACGCCCTAGATGTGTCCCTTTTTTTCTCCAGCTGTGCTGCCTGCCCTGAAGCACAAAGAAGCTGCTCCAGAGCAACCACCACAGACCTGTGGCAGCTGGGTCTCTGCCTCACCACAGGAGTTCTCAGCTCTCCAGTTTCACTGGCTTTCTTGCTGCTTAGTACGTCTGGATGAAAAAGTGGGAAACATACCCAAACATCCAGTTGCTCCAGGGCTAATTTTTGCTCTGTGTACTGCTTCAGAGACAGATTTTCATGGCATTTTTCTGTGACTTCACCTTTATAGTAAAAGAAGTATATATTATCTGTTTATCTGGCCAAATGAAGGAGGCATGGGAGCAGAGCTGGCTGTGAAAGTGTATTTATTGTCACTGGTGATTTCTGTGGAACTCAGTAAGCACATGCACATGGCTGAAACCCCGTAAACAAATAAATCGCAGTGTAAGAGTTGTAACACAGGCCTCTTCCTCCCCTTTGCCTAGAAGACGCAGCTGGCCGTAGGCAGGCTGCTCTCGTTGATTGGCTGTGGTGGCAGGATGGTCTGACTGACAGAGCTTTGCTTGTGAAACTGGTTTTTAGAGGAAGTCTGGCAGGCTCCAAGATGCCTATGTCGGGCACAGTACCAGTCCTGTTTCTTTCAGCAGGTTTATCCCTCCCACCCCACCATCCTGAGCTCTCTTGGGTACTCACATCCCTGCTTCCGCTGCTCCCTGCTCCATGGGCTGCCTTGGTCTCTGTCTTGGTTCCTGTAGTTTAGCTGGTATAATTTTGAGCTGTTGGTTTCTTCTTCTGTTTTTTATCAAGTAATACTTCAATGCCTGATTGTATGTAATACATTATGTCCAAAAAACCCCCCAAACAAAACAAACCTCCCACATCAGATAGATAGACATGTTTGCCCATAATCTTTCTTGCAACATCTGACTTGGCTTACGCTGCTTAGCTGGAGTTCCAGGAGGAGCAAAGCCCATGTTTGTCTGATTGCAAGGCAAAAGCTAGTGATAAACAAACCATTGCAAATGTATATTTGAAAAGATTAGGAGCAATGTATTACCAACCCATGCAATATTGTAATCCAAGGTCCTTTAAAAAAGCAGCGTTGATTAATTTTCTCGATTATCCACAGAGTCTGCTTTTAACAGGTTTCCCTCGTTCCCTAGCATCAGACAAACTGCTGATCTCTGCAAAACTTCTTTCAGTTTAAGTACAGGGTTCCCCTGAAAATTAGTGGGTTTTTCAGAGTTAATATGTTAATCTCCTAATGCACCACAGCAGGCATCTGGAAGAGATCTTACCAGACTGTTTACACTGTACTTCCTTCCAGGGTGGTTAGAGGCAAGGGAGCACTTGTGGCAAGAGCTGATGTGGTGTAGGGTTTGACAGCATCTTTCCACACCTAGTTGTTGCTTTTGTGGAGGAGGAAGGAGGGGAGGTTCCCAGTACGGCTCCCAGTATGGCTCCTCAGCTTCTTCCCATCACAGGGCTGTCGCAGATTAGGGCACCAGCCCCTGCTTCATTTTTCCCCTAGCATGCCCAGGGTGGCAGAGGTTTCCTTTGCCACCTTCTCCTGGAAGAAAAGGAGAAACCTGGTGGAAGAGTTTTACTTTCTGTCTCCGGGGCAGAAAACAGTTTGTTAAACCCTTTGAGGCCAGATGAGCATGCCGGGTGCTCCATCCGACAAGACAGCTGCTGGGAATGCTCTCAGCACCACACCTGATAGCAGCCTTCGTGCTAAAGCTGACAGTCTCTCCAGATGGATGGTTGTAGTAACTTTGCACTTTGTGGCTGTCATCATTTTTTTATCCTCTCAACCTGCCCCCCGGAAGGTAAAGAAGTGCTATTCATCATTTTATGGGGAGAAACTGAGCCACGGTGTGATGAGGCCACACAGGGAGCCTATGGCGTAGCCACTCAGCTAGCAGGCCCTCCTCTCCCTCCTTATCAGCTCTGCCTGATACCTGTGTGTAAGTAGGATATGGGGAAATGGCTCCTGAGTGAGGAGTGGGAAGGAGCCAGTTCCCAGTGCCAAAACTGGGCTGCCTGAAAGCCTTTCATACACTGAATGACGACAGATTTGCTCCAGCACCATGTTTTCAGTGGAGCAGATTTTTTCCCAGTTCTCTTGTTAGACTCTCAGTCTTGGTTTTCCAGCCACCGCCAACACTGTCTGGGCACAGGTCCATGTTTACTCTAGCTCTACAGCCAGAAATATGGTGATCTCTGGTTCATGCTAGTGTGTGGTTGTGCTGAATGCATCAAAATGCGTCATCAAGAGTCACCAGCTACATAAAGTGCTGAGCTGTGGCAGGGAAATCAGAGAGTATATAGCACAACATTGACGAGAGTAACAGCACTGGAAGCCAGAAACTTGCCCAGAAGCCTCTGAGGTTTAAAATCACTTTATCAGAAGGCCATTTCCTATAGTAAAACGTTTCTTTTGGAGTGCCATGTTTTGATTTCTGTGCTGGATCAGGAGTACAGTTTATTTTACAAGAGCCAATGGTACCAATTACAGCCTGAGACTTTTAGAGCAGCACAGGGGACTCAACCACACGTCTTCCATTAATTATCTCTTGGCCAAGTTAACTCTGCAATGATAGCACAAGTAATGTATCACAAGCTCATTTTCTGTCATTAAAATCAGCAGATATGACTCTGATCCTTGCTGGGAGCACATTTTCTCAGTAAGAAGATGCTATTTTATTGCAGGCGCTTTTCAAAGAACACAGTTTTAATGCCAGGTTGTGCTGAAGCAGAGCCCGGCTGCTGCTTTCTCAGACCTCCTGAAGCAGGGAAGAACTAAGAGCCTGCACCAGCCCTTTTATCAGTGCAGAGCCTGGACTATGCACGTCTTTGCTGGCCTTCTCCTCCTTCTCTTGGTGTACAACAAAGAAATAATCTTTGTTTCAAAAAGCTGATGTGTAGGTACAGCTGGCAGGCATTAGCACTTCAGTTGTGTATTGCTGGAATGCAAATAATTTGGCGGCTGTTTTTTTTTACTTGCTTGACTCCTTGGTGTATATGCTTAAAAAATTTTGGAAGCAAGTGCCCTGGATTCCAAATCCAACATTCTGGGCTCCATGATGAGGCAGCTTCACCCTGGGAAAGGGTGTCCTCTGCCCCTACAGCCATGGTCTGGGGTCAGAGTGTTGAACCAGGAGTTGCCACTGTTGTCCACCTGCAGAAATTGTTTCAGCTTTTCATGCTCCTGTTCCCTCTCCCATCATCCCATATAAGCTCTGGGGACCAAAAAGCATCTATTTCTAGGTAGCATTCAGTGCCTGCCTCTATGCATTAAAATCCAGCAATGCACTAACTGCTAGCAATGACAACTTATGCAGCAGCAGCTTGCTCTGCCAGCCAATTCAGTTTGTATCTGGGAAGGAAAAAAACCAAAAAATGCTCTGTCTGGAATGAATAATTCCATAACATGTGTGAGATTGCCATTTTAAAAAGAAAAGGTTGAAAAAACAGCCACTGGTATTGGCCATATCCTTCTCTTACCCTTCAGGAAGAGCAGTGCTGATGACTAGATGTGTGCATCCCTCAGTCCATCTGGCTGCACGGTGCCTCTGAAGACAGCAGCTTGGCTGAAAGTGGGAAGGAGGTAACCTGCTGAGCAAAGATGTCCAGATAACAAATTAGCCCCCCAAATCCTAAAAACAACAAGAAAGAAACTGCACTGTCCAGAAGCAGAAGTTAAAGAGGACAGGATTACACTATGTTAAGCAGCCTCTTCTGTTTGCAATTAGCAGTAGGCGTCAGTGGCAATGGAGGAAGTTTTCTACCAGTTCCTGGGAGGTGCTTGAGCAGGATGAACGTGGAGACTGAGTGGCAGTGAGAACCAGCTGAGCCTCAGCATTTTAGAGGGGATTGGACCTGTGCAGGTTTCTGGCAGACCCCAGCTGGAGAAGGTGCCACGTGGCTCAGGTAGGGTCTGCAATCCTGTTGGGATGCTGTGCTAATTCAGGCAGTATTAGTGGAAGGATCCAGCTTTAATTTCTTTCTGCAAATACCGATGGTTTTTAAAATTTATTTTTAATTATTGGAGTTGTCACAGAGTAAGTCTGATCCTTCCTTTACAGAAGCTACTCCAAGATTACCAGAAAGTCAGCTTGGAAGATGCACTCCTCCCAATGCACAGGGACTGATGAGGACCCCTACCTAAGAAGAGCTTCATGCAGACAGAGCCTGGCTGAAGTCAGAGCGGCTATGTGTAAGTGTGGAGTTTCCTCCTCTCCTGGAGTCCCAGTAAGATCAGAGGTGGGACTGTGTGCAAGTGCCTGCAACCTAATTTCAATTGCAGGGTTATAAATGTGCCTTGGACCTTTGCATGGAATCTGTGTGGCCCAGGGGCTCTGAAGCACCTCTCTGAATTGCTGTCACGGCTAGGAGGATCTCCATCCCTGCACTCATCCATGGCTACAGGCACAGAAAAACAATCCATCTCTTGGACTGATGTAACTGCAGAAGCTAAAAGCTTCTGTTAAAAGGCCAGTGAGAAAAAATATTGCTCTTTCCTTCCTCCATGTGCTACAGAGCCTTTCCTAGAAGGGCTCCGTGACGTACTGTGGAAGGGTGCTGGGGCTGGTTTCCCACCCGATGCCACAAGCATAAATGCGAGCACAGGTGAGTAAAGGCTGGTATTTCTTACCCAAACCAGCATAGATGAAGAAATAACTGTTTGACAGGAATGTCTTAAAGCAAAATACATTAAAGATTGTGGTGAGGTGAAATACAGTACCAGTGAGAACTGTACATATTTGCAGTGGGCTGTATCCAGTGAATGTTACAAGAAAGCCAGAATTTCAGGAATAAGAGGAAACTTTTAAAGCTGATTCCTAGTAACACAGGCTTACGCAGTTGTGTTATCTGTCTCTCTGCCTGCTTATACCCTCCCTGTTCTCCTCAATACTTTTGCCTCCAGTAGGGTCACTATCAAAGACGGTGATGATCCCACCAGGCAGCAATGTGGCTGGGGAGAGACGTGAGGAAATGCTGCCTGTGGACAATCAGTATTCACACAGCTCCAGGATCTGCTAGGGCCAGTGGCCATGGCCAGCCTCCCTTCAGCTACTGGCTGATGTAAACTTCCAGTGATGGTTTTCACCCTTTTCCCAGGGGAAAGACCTCTGCTTTTCTCTGCTTCCTTGTAATGCAGAGACTAATCTTCAAAATCTATGACATAAGTTGGTTTCACAGATGACTTCCAGGCTTATTTTTTTAGGGTCTGTTTTAAGCCAGGAGAAATATCGGTAGAGTCTGTGGCTGGTGTGGTCTTGCCTGACTCTCACGCTCTCGGGAAGTCAGTTATCAGAGAGAATTTTAATGGCTCTTTCGGGCTGTATGAAAGACTAGTGATATCAGAAGGAATTCTTAAACAGATTTGTTCCGAGCTTTACATGATGCCTTTTTTTTTTTCCTTGCTGTGGAAACGCAAGCCCTAGTTGCGTGCTGCAAATCGGCACAGCTGATGGGTGCTCTGGGGAGCTGGTGCTTGGGAGGACTTGCCTCCGTTGCTGGTTCTGCCTGAGGGGTGGGCTTGCATTTGCTGCCAGTGATGATAACCTGGCTCACGGGCTGTGCTCTTCTCCTGTGAAAGGGCTGTACATCGCACTGCCCCTTGTCCTCCTGGATGGAGCGAGCCGTCTCTGGATTTGTGGTTTAAAATCTGAGTGCTGGCAAGGGGGGAGAGGAAGATCAATAATCCTTCATAAGGGGATAAGTAAGACAGTGGCTTAAGGGAAAGCTCCAGAGAGCTCATAGTTATCATTAGGAGGGACAAGCAGTGATGTCTTATTGGCATATCTCATTAGAAATTGCTGGGAGCCACTGGACTGGACAGTCGCTTCAAATGCCAGCAACCCTGGGGGAGCTGGATGTAAATGTTGTAATTGATATAAGAATGGAAGCTGCTCCACTACAAAGTGACATTTCAGATATTGTGGGAACGGATGGTGTGAAACATCCTCAGTGAGATCTGTTTCCCTCAACTCTTTTGACTCCTGTCAGAGGTGCATGTTTGAGCTTTTCTCTGGGCAGATGGCTTCTGCAAATAGAACCAGCTTTGAAATACAAAGTTTTGCTGAATTCATTATATGCCTTCTGACTTCAAAGCTTTGCACTTTCCTCTTTAGTTTTAAATAGAGCCACTGGCCTGCTTTCTGGCCTGTTACATTTGCGATGGGTGCTGCCGTGGATGTCACCAGTGAAGCACAGCAGCAGTGGAAGAGTTATTTGGGGTACACTGAGCAGCAGTGTGCCCACTCAGCACTGCGTCTTACCTCTGCCCACATCTGGCCAGGAGGGACATGGTCCATACACGTACATGGATCTCAGGGGCTCTCCCCGTTGGGAACTTTCCTGATTTTCCCATTCCTTAGCAAGGCAGACAGCTGCACTAGCCTGTCCCTGCACCCACAGCTTTCCTGGGGTGCAGGGCGCTGTGCAAGGAGGAGGATGGGACAGGCTGGGGATGGTGTTCGCAACAGGAATTGTTCTGCCCAACTCGGCATAAGTCCTCTTTATTGAGGACTTCACAACAGGAAGCTTCGTCCCTGATAGGGAGGTTCTATATGAATTAATCTTTAAAGAGCTTTATATTGAATTTACCTTCTGGAGCATGCTGGTTTTCCACCTCAGTTTAGGAAGTGGATACTAGTAGTCAGTAATTATTGTAAGCATAAAGCTGTCTTCACTACTTTACTTTGGCTATGTGTACTTCACTTTGAGTGAAGTGATGGGTTTTGAGTTTCATATCTCACTTTTGAGGATGTGTTGGAGTTGCTCAAAGGGATACAAATTGGAGAGCTTTCTATTTGTATCTGCTTGCTACACAGAGAGATGACATTTTGTTGGCCAAAAGTTTTCTTGGGAAGAAAATGTCACTTTGGAGACTGAAATGTCAGTTTAGTCAAATTGTTCATATGCACAAAGGGGGGAAGAAATGAGCGCCCAAACTTCAAAGCAGCTGAACCATTCCTTTCAACATCATCTGATTTGCCACAACTTTATTTAAAAATCCTTCAGGTTCAGTTTGGAAGTTTTAAAGGATCAAAGCCAAAATGTTCAGACTGAACAAAATGTTTGCATCACCCACAAACTATTTTTTTCTTTTTCTTTTCTTTTCTTTTTTTTTTTTTTAGAACTGGCATCAAACAGAAAATCTATTACTTGCCCTGTTCTGGTTGCCTACAGCATCTGGGTAAGTTGGAGGCAGAACTTGCTAAACTGAAAAGCATTTAGGCAGAAAAAGTTCTTCATTTGTACCTCAGCTTTCAGCAGCTGGATCCTTTATGGGCACTCTAAAAGAGCAGTATATTACAACTTTCAGTGTTCTTCTGAATACTTTTGAACTGAGAAACTTTTGTGGGTACAGCAGTACATTATAAAAATGTCAACTTTTCCCAAACCTTTATCATTTCATTGGAAGGACTGTTCTTAATTTCAGCCCTGGAGTCAGTTTATGTGTGGTTTGATCATGTGTTTTCCTCCTTTCATACAGATGCTATCAACATGCGCAGCAGAGCAGCCTTGTCACACAGGATTAATAGCAGCGTGGTGTCATTTGTGGAAGCAAAGTAAGTAAAGGTGAACAGTAATATCGTACCATATGAATAAAAATTGGAATAATTTTTCTAAATGTTTCAGCATCCTAAGTACAAAGTAATAACCCTGTCAGGAACAATATTCACTGCTCTCTCATCTGGCTGTGATGGAATTAGTGGCAGCCTCTTGGGAAGAATGCAGGTATGTCAGTGATGGAAACCCATCATGTGGCTGTGTTAGAGCAAAAAACAAACAAATCTCTTGGCCACAGTATGGGGGGAGAAACTTAATACTACTTGGAAAATCAGCACTGCTTTGAATATGGTGTTTATCTTGGTTTGTGGGCAATGAGGAAACACTGAGTACTCTCTGCCTTAATACAAAATGAAGGAGGAGCAAAGCCTCAATGAAGGATGAGACTTAAAAATATTCCAGTTCACTTCACAAAAATAGAAATAATTCTGCAGCGTTATCAGGGTGAGGGGAAGTTACTCAGCCATTTTTCAAATTTGTTAAACTAGGTTTTTTCCATGTGCATTCATTTTTAGAGGTGCCAGCCAAAAGATGTTTGGCGCTGAGGAAATTGTAAAAAATCTAGCTCTTCCTAGCTGCTCCAAGGTCAGTGCTTAGAGCGTTTAAATTTTGGAAATGTCAAGTTGAGGCACTTGCATAGAAAAAAACAGATGCGCAATTACACTGTTTATCCTATCTACTCACAAACATGTTGAGCCCTAGTCATCTTTGAAATAAAATCTTCTTTCACAACATATTGTTGCCCAGTAGCATGTATCACGGAGCATATTTAAGATTTCTTCAGAAGAAGCCAACATCAGCCACTGCCAGGAATCAGATATTCAATTAGACACTCTCATGCTTCAAGCCAGTATGGCGAGGGTACCTCTTCATGAAAAAATTGCTGCTGTGGGAACAGCTGGGATTAAGTGATTATGGAGAGAGAATCTTTACATCAGCAACATGTGGTCCCTTGCATGTATGTAAAGGTGGGTTCTGAAGAGGACGGCCATGAAGCTTGGTGCATGTCTGATGTTGGCCATGAGTGCTCTTTTCCAGTCTGCAACTGTGATCTAGCCTGACTCTGGAAAATCACAGGGGAGGCAAAAAATTGTCTGTCCTCAGATGATGGCTTTACAAGAAGCAGTTGCACTCTGGGTATGGCTTTGAAAGAAGTGCCTGTGCTGGGACTATGGCTTTGAACCTTGTTTCTGACCACACAAGTTTGTGCATTCACTGCTTCTCCACCCTTCTGCTAGGCTGGCCCTGTCCATGCATAGGGGCTGTCCCAGCACTGAACTGCGTCACAGAGCGGAGCTCACACCCTCCCCCTTTCCCTTTAGCTTTCTCCACATTATTTTTCCCACCAGCTCAGCTCCCTGGGACCATTTGCAATGCACCCAGTACCTCGCCACAGCTGGGGATTACCAGGCTGGGACAGAAACTGTCCCAAGGGAACAGAAGATTTTCTGTGCCTGTGGGCGGATGTGTGAAGCATGGGCTATTTTATTTGCCTTTCGACCTAACTGTCTTGGTTTAGGTATTGTCAAACAACTGAAAGGGCTGACATTAGCTGCCTGGTTTCCATTAGCAAAACCACTTTAAAATCTTGTTGCAATCACTTTGTTTTCTAACATGTAACTGAAGGCCTTTCTACCGCTCCTTTACATGACGGCTGCTTTCTACAGTGTGAGCCATGCGAACAGAAATCAGCCATATGCATCTTGCTGATACGGGTATTTTGAAACCCTTTCCACTTCTGCCAGTGACTGCAGAAAAGCTTTTGTATCAGTAAGAATGTGTATATTGGGCTTTCTTCCAGGAGCTGTGAGAGGGGCACGATATGTGCTGCTGGATTATTTTACCAACTGAATAAATGTCATATTTTTCAAATAAGAAACTTGGACTATGGCAGAAGTACTATTTAACTATGTAAAGGGGTTCTATACATCCTGAGCGGGAACTCAATGCCTTCACTGGGCAGAGATGCTCAGATATATGCAGATAAAGCACCCCAATATTTTTATAATTCTGGCAGATTTCAACTGTCCAATAATGCACATGGGGTTTTTCCCCCCCTCCTTGGAGGAACTGACTCTTTAAAGCAGCAGCTGAGACCAAGGGGAATACGTGAGGCCTGAGGGGAAAAAGAAATCTTTAACAAAATCTCAGACTAGGCCTCTGATTTGGGGCCACAGGATTGGAAATGTGAATCCTGGAGTTTTACCTTGTTCTGGGGGATGACTGGGCTATATGCTGTTGTGTATAAGGCAATGGCTTATTGCAGGTACAAGTTTCACTGAAATATGTAATCTTTCTACCTGCTGGTATATCGTTGGGGTATACTTCATTCGCAGGATGAGAACGTACCAGGAAGCCACAGGTCTCCTCCAAGAAATACATTGAGAGGTTTAAAACGTAATGTACAGTGAAGGGAAGTATTACATTGAAATGAAGCCGTCTGTTTCTAATTAGGAGATTAGTTAGGTGCTGTGCTCTGCAGCTCTGGAAAAGTCACACGCAGCAGCTGAAATGCCCTGGGAAGGGCTGTAATAAGTACCTGTTCCTAAGCACCACCTTGTACTTAGGAACCAGCCCGTGGCCAGCTGTGTGTGTGCCCTGAAGTGAGATGTCCCACGGACCCTGCTGAGCTTGTCCTTGAAGACAGCTACCATGCCAGCCTTGCTGTGCTCCGTGAGGCTACTGCAGATTTCCTGTACAGATGGTGACCCCAGGGAGTCCGTCTCCTAAATGCTCATCCGGACGCTCGAGCCAGTGGCACTGTGCAGTGAACGCAGTGTCCTGTGACTGTGGAGGCTGTGGAGCCAGCTTCTCCACTGGTCTCTTTTTAGAAAATAACATCTGTATAAACCTATTCCTCTCCTTCCTCGCTGTAGGACTTTGGAAAGGGCAGAGGAACGTCTATCATCTCTGCAGCTCTGTGCCTGCTAGGATGCGAGCTGGGCAGTGCAAGGCCACCACAGATGCTGGTACCCATGGCAGATGCTGGTACCCACCCACCACCGGTACCCAACAGCCCAGACAAACCTGCAGCACACAAGTGCTCTCTGCTCACCAGCAGGTAAAGCACCTCTGTTGCACACCCTTGTTAAAAATTCACAGGTTGTGGCATTGTAAGAAAGAAATCAATGCATTTCTGTTTGAGTACGGTAAGTGTATTTTGCTTTTGTGGGTAGCTCCTCTGAGGCTTTAATTGGCATTGACTGGTGATGACTGGGGTGTAGAGGGAGAGCCAGAAGCAGACGGTTTCTCAACCACAAAGAAGCAAATAGCTTTTAGCTCAGTGTAGAATTAAGCTGGTTTCTTCTGAAGCTTTCCTAGAAAAACCTTGAATTTGTTCTCTAGTTTGTCTCTTTGCTAGATGGGGTACAGGAGATGTTTGTTTGAGCTTGCACGGAGGTTAGTTGGGGCTTTTTCTTTCCCATTGTCAGCAAATGAGACAGCGCTTTTGTTCCCAGACAGTTTTTAATTTTTAAAGCTGATGAGTGCCTCACTTTGACAGAGTGTTAAACATTTAAATGCACCGATAGGGTGCCTTCTTCATATCAAACTCAGATGGCTCATCTGTAAAAATAACCCCCAAAGCAAACTGAAAACAATTCTTTTCATATGCAGAAAACTTGGCCAAAAAAAACTTTCTTCCTTCTGTGATCAAAGCAGGAACTATATCGTTTGGTTTGTGTAACGGGGTTAGATTTTTCTTCCTCTCTGTAACATAGCTTCAGTCAGTTGTCAGCCAAGAGATATGTTTGGATTTTTCATCCCCATGTGGATTTGTGGGAACACGCGCTAGGAGACCAGATCAACATTGTAATAGTGCCTGCATTGATCTAACACAGTGTTTATGTGGACTCCAGCCATCATTCATTTATTCTCCAGCATCCAGGGGCTATAATGGATTATTTTATACAATAATCATGATAGTACTTAGTTGCTGTCTAGCATTTGCAAGGCATTTTATGAAGAAGGTCAATATAATTATCTCCATTTTACAGTTGGAAAATAAAGGCACAGAGAGATGA
This sequence comes from Chlamydotis macqueenii, assembly GCF_036417535.1. Lineage (NCBI taxonomy): Eukaryota > Metazoa > Chordata > Aves > Otidiformes > Otididae > Chlamydotis > Chlamydotis macqueenii. Next base: position 60,245,498 of record NC_141556.1, on the reverse strand, counting down.
AGTGATTTGTCCAGGTCCATGAGTACCACAGCAGTGATGGGACTAGGCAGAAGATCCGGGCCCCAGGAGTCCCAGAGCAGGGCTCTGGCTGGTGTGTCCTGGCTGTGCTGCTAAAATGAGCCCCCTCTTTTCCACTCCAGTAGGACTGTGTAAGGTCAGCCCCCTGAGGCTCTGGGATCAGTGCCCGCCCCGGAGGCCCACGCCCTGGGAGGGGGTATCACCCCGAGAGCACATGGCTGCTTAAGAATACCATATGATTTTCCAAAAAAACAGTTACTCTTTCATTTGGTCGCTGCAACGACTACGTGGAGGTGTGCGCAAAAGGGAAGCATCTTTGTCTCCCTCCCCTAGCTGTCTTTTCTCTTTGGGAAATCCCATGAGTGAAGTTTGGCTGGAGCCCGCTTCCTCTGAGGGCACAAGGAAATGGGTCCCATCCTTCCTCAACCCTTCTCTCACGAAGTCCAAGGAAGTTTGGGAGGCCAGCACAGCCACCTGTGAAAACTCCATCCCTCCCAGCCCATCCGCAGCTCGCTGACAAGATGTGAGAATACAGGTGTTTCCTAACATTAAGCTGAAATTAAGATCTGAACCAGATGGAGGCGGTGGGCTGTCACCATCACCACAGAGCTTCTGTGCTTGGGGGTAACAGGCTTTGCAAATTCAGAGTCTGTGGAGAGCTTCTCTTACTGCCTCAAACTCAGTTTAAAAAAAAATAAAAATCAGAAAATTAGTCTTTAATAGGGCCTAAAACATCTGTGCTTACAAACTGGGCCCCAGGTAGCTTGTGCTGTGTTTGCAGCATATGCTTAACAGCTACGCAAGGGACAGGAGCAGGGGCTAAGTGTGTCATTAGGTTTTCCCTTCCACAGTCCTTGTAACTACAGGATAAAACCACATGAGCATGCTTAACCCACACCTCCTCCCAGGCCTGGAGTGGACTCCCGTCCTGTATATACAGTCTCCTTCAGCATCCAGCAGCTGTCGAGTGCGAGCCCTTCCCAGCCCCTGCTTCGGGTACTGGGAACGTTATTTTCCCTTTGCAGCTGACATCAGCGTATGCCTGGCATCCAGGTATATCAAACTGTCCAACAGGGGACTCTGGAAGGAGAAAAAGCTGTTTGTCTGGAGAGGTATTTTGGCAGGTTTCTAAATAGGATACAGGTCATTTGAGAGCTTGCGATATGAAGCAGAAACAGCTCCCAGCCCTTTCCCTTGCTTCTGCAGTGCTTGCTTCCCAAGCCTTTGGGCATCTGCAAATGCAAGAAATACTCGAAATTACAAAAATTGGAAGAGGCAGTTTGGTAGCTCATATTTCTTAAAGTACATGAAATGCCAGTAGGTCGCTGTCTGGATAAAGGGATAAAGCATAATCCTTGTGCAGAACATAAATAGGTTGTCTGCTCCCAGCAATGGGAGGGAAAGAGGGAGAGAGGGTGGAGAAAGTGGGGATTATGGGTTGATTAGGGGGAAAGATTTCCCACAAATATGCTATTATTTGCTCACATGTGTGAAATCAGGAGTCTATAGTAACTTCCCAATTCCTGAAAACACAGTTACTCAATTCAGAAGCTGCAGCAGCTTCGCAGGAGATGTCTGCTCCCGTGTGGAGCCCACCAGCCTCACGGGGCGAGTCCTCGATTTTGTTAAACCGATTGTAACCTCCTGCAACCGCATTCCCCAAAGCAGACAGCTGGCCTTTCCCTTCCCATCTTGCTGCACCCTCCGCTTCTGAGTCACCAGGGTACCTATGCTAGACGGGGCTGCGCCATGTCGGGGCCCCATGGGATGATGAAACAGGTGATGAAATGCACCTCATGACGGAGTTGGGAAATGTCAGTTCTCATCGCACAGTGCTCTCCTGTTAATTTAAAAAAAATCACTACTAATCCTAAAAAAAAAGAGGTTTGTAATTATATGTTGCTATATTTATACATAATATATATTTAGCTATATTTAAGAAAAATTTTGATTTTTTAATGTAAACTAGCAAGGATGCTCCCTTGTCTCTCCCATGTATTGAGATATGGTTTGTTGTTGAACCTGGTAGACTGCAGTGAGGTAACATCTTTCTGCAAGGAAAAGCGCTGACAGCAATCTGAGTTTTCCTGGAGTTAGTTCATACTAGGTTTGAGGCAGGTTGGTTTTTGGGTTTGGTTTTTTTTTTTTTTTTTGCTAATGTATTTATGGGCATTTCAGCAATACTTTTGGTCAGTCAAGGAATGAACAGAATGCTGTAATGTTAAAAAAAAAAAAAAAAGGAGATTTGATCAGTTTTTGAAGGGAACTGCAAGGCAAACATGCAAAAGAAGTTGCAAGTGCTAGGACAAAGGAAAGGGAATGGCACAATACTGCTCAGTTGCTTAAATGTTACCTTATTCCAAAATGGCTAGGTTTTGTTTTCTTATTTTCAAGGGAAGAAAACAACCCCTTCATATTAAAGTGACTTCTTTTGTGTGCTTTTTTTTTTTTTTGGGATTTGCCTACAGATAGAAAATTCTCACTTAGTATCAGGGAATTGTATTAGTCTCTTATCTTAATTATGCTTTGTAATTGTGTAGGCCAGGGGCTCATTAATGCCTTTCCCAATTATTGCAGAAAGGAAGGGGGAAAAAATCCTTGCCTACTTAAATAAAAAAAGTCTGAGGTTGGGAACCTGTGTGCAAAGCCCCTTCTCCTGTAAGTGGACTGGCGGGTGGTGGTGGAAGAGCTGCTCCCCACTGAGACGATGCCAGCTGACGCACAGCCTGGGGCTTCTCATCCCACTGCCCACCCACCGACAAGTTGATGTGGGACCCAGTGAGCTCTGCCAAGGCAGGAAGGCCACGGGAGACACAGGGAGCAGGACCTCAGCCATGGTAGTGTGCGTGGTGGGGATGGGAGCTTGTGGTGCAGGAGAGATCTTCTACATGGATGGCAAGGTCGTTCGTCTATCTGCAAATGCCCCCTTAAAAAAAAAAGAAGAAAAAAAAAAGCATTAGATGGGGAAATTAAGAAAGTCTTTGCTCGGGACTTTCCTTCATCAAATAGCACCATCTGGGAACAGGCTTAACTAACTTTGCTTTTTAAATGTTTTTTTAATAGCAGAAATGAAGGTAAGTCCTAAGTATTGACAAGAGGCAGAGGTATGAATGTACAGATAACCTTCTGTAGTTCTTTTTTTCCCCTCTCTGTTTTAAAAGAAATCCCCATGAGTGGGGAAAGTGGAGAAGACAGCTCACATCCTTCTCCCACCCTTCCCTTCACACGTTCGTGAGAGGGAAAGGTCATATCATAGAAACTGTACCTCCTAAAATTGCATGTAAGACTGTTTATGGACTAAGTACCATGAAGAATCATATTTGAAACACACAAAAATACCACTTTTCTTTTTAAATTGTTAACAAGGGCTAACAAATACAAATACAACCCCCAGAGGAGAAAGGAGATGCATTGTGAGGCACACGGCAGTCGGAGTGAGTGCTAGACCCAGCTTGTCACCTCCTTGCAGCATCAGGATGCAGCAAGCGTGGTTGCCTAACTGTGAGGCTGGGTCCTTGAGCAGTCTGCTCCTTAAGGAGACAAAACTGCCATTCCTGAGCTACCAAGTATGAAGGGGATTTCCGTGGTGATGCATAGGCAGGGAGGAGCAGCTACTTAAAATGGTAGAGTATGTTAAACCATCTCTACGCTGGATGTCCTCCTAAGCAAAGAGTAAAGGGACAGCCAACTCGACAGTGCCTGCTGATCTCAAGCATGTTTGTCACCTTTAAATTGTTTTCTCATACAGCCATGCATATGGCCCTTATGCAGGTTTGTTGTGTCTTGGGTGGGAATGGAAATTACCACTGGCTGAACAGAGTGTTTCCTTGTCTCTGTCCTCTGGGAAGCCTGCTATTCCTGTTTCCTTTGGTTCTGATCAAAATGTAGTATGTAAGTATAACCTTATTGCACATACAGCATGCAAACACTTTTTGGAGTGGTACGGCGAATTGAGAAGCACCTACAGCTGGGGGATAACGAGATATATATTCTGCTTGGCTCTGTCAGCTTTTAGTATCACCTAAGATAAGACGAGACAGAGATGCCAGTCCAATCCACTGATGAAGTACGAGAGCATCTTTTTATTCTTTAAATTTGTGGCAAAGAAAAGGTTAGTTTAGATGTTAGGGAGGCTGTTTTGAGCAGTAGGCTTATTTGGACTTGGAAACAGATCATCCAGGGAAGTTGTAGACTCTTCATCATGGATGGTTTTAAGAAGAGAATAAAACCTGTCAAAATCAATGTAGAGGTTGCAGTCGATCTTTGCTTAGAACGAAGAACAAGATCCAACATCTTGTAAAGACAGTAAGTGCTGCTGCGCTGGCTGCACAGACCTCTGAACCAAGCTGCACTTGTGAATGGGTGGGAGTGCCTTTGGCTGGTGTGGGATTAAGGGCTTAAACCAAAGGACTGCCCTGGGGGCTCCAGTCCTCTCTCTGCAGTGCAGTCTTTCCTCTCACAGCCACCGATGACACACCCCTGAGGAACCGAGTGATTATGAAGTGCTCCTTCCCCTGGCATAACCTCCCCATTTCTGGCAAACAGCTGTTGAGAAACTTTCTGAAATGAAGACTGCATCTGCATCATTGTGTTTAATAGTTACGAGTGGTCTTAGCCTCCAGGAATTTGTCAGATCTCTTTCTTGGATTCATTTATGCTTTTGGCTTCCAAAATGTACCATGGCCCTGGGCTCTACAGCTTCATTGTATGTGGTGAGATTTGGTTTTGGCTGGTGGTTTCTCTGAGTGTCCCCAGTTAGTGGCTTCAGAGAAACCTGGAGTAATCGTTCCCCTCCACGCCAGGCATGAGTCTATGCATCTCTAACTACCTCCACTCTCAGTGCAGGGGGGGTTATAGGGACTGCAGGAAAAAAAGGCTGGGAAAGGTTTTGAGCTCAGTGGGAAGTAGAAGCTGCTGCTTCTGCACAGCAGATGAGAACAGCCGGGCAGCTGCCCCTGGCTAAGCAACAGCCAGCAGAAATTCAGGGGCAGCCCTTTTCCTTAGTGTCTGCAAGAGAAGCAGCCGATCAGCTGAACCTTGCTCCTCTGTGGGGCAATGCCTCCTGCTGAATCCTTACCGGGGATCCTAATGCTGCTAGTTGCTGAAACCAGCATGATGGGGCTGATCGGGGGAAAAAATGGCATCCAGCCACTGCAAGTCCTTCCCTCCCACTCACGCTGGAGGCACCACCAGTGCCTCCCTTCCAGCCAGTGAGCCGGTGGCCTCATTGTGTCACTCACCCTCACTCCTTTCGGTGTTGTACCCGTTGGAGGAGCAACACCAAAGTCATCTCCCTGAGCCTGCTCGTCTGAACGGCTGGCAGCAGTGGCCCAGCGGCCCTGCAGGGATGACGCTACCTGATGCCAGTGCTGGGTTCCTTCTTTGATGGGATGGGAGATGTCTTCACAGCAGACTGTACACATGCCTCAGCCCCAAAGGCTCCTTTGCCAGGGGTATGCATTTCACACCTGCTTTACAGGTACAGGATTACAGCCTTGCTCTGTAAATTAACCCCCGTGTGATGAGAAACATTAGCACTCCAAGTTCCCCAGCACTATCAGCAAGGCCTCACAAGGCTCGCTGCTTGTTCCTTGCAGTAGGAGACACCTCGGGGGGATCCTGTGAATGCTGCTTTTGGTCTGAGCTGTTACCACAGTGCAGCACATTGAATTTTGAATGCAGAAATTGCGTGGAGCAGCCTGACCCTAGGTACATTCCTGTTCCATCTGGCAGTTTGCTGTCATGTTTTTCCCTACAGCTCTGAAGAAGATGCCATTTGCGGGCAGTTGACTGGGTGGGGACCGAAAGAATTGTGGCACTTACTGCTCTCCCCATACAAACACCAACTTCCCATTCACTTAAATTTGCCCTGAGCACCTTTTAAAAATGTGGTTCAATTTCCCTCTTTCAGAGTTTTTGCTGGCACTTATCATCCTGGAATGGTACTTAATCAGTCCCTGTCTGAATTCTCTGTAAGGATAATTGATGTCCATGTCTCCAACAAGCTGAAAATTGTTTTCCCCCTCCCAGTCTTTGACATATAAAGGGACTTTGTTTTCTTCAGTGGATGGTTTTGTCTAATAGGCAAATGACCTCGGCTTGCGAGTGGGGTACAGCTGCAGACACCTGCCTTTCAGCCCAGGGCGGGAGAGGTGTGGTGCCCTTTCTGGATTAAAGCTGAGGACTGTCTCAGCTCAGAGCTCACCCCATGCAGGCACTGGACATGTTGCAGGGGTGTGTTTCTCTCCAAACTGTTTGATCCCATCTTTTCCCAGGGCGATTTCAAGAACGAAGTCACCTTGTCTCAGGAGCACTTTCAGATGTCCTTCCAAATCATGCTGAAGCCCGCTTTGGGACACAGCAGCCGGAGTATCCACACCTGGGCAGGCGAGATCTTTCAGGTACTGAAAGATCACCGGACATCCAGAACAGCCACTCTGCACTGATTTGAATTTCCAGCCCTTTCAATGAGAAGGTAATTAGTCTTCTGAAGAAATGAGTCAGAAGCTCTCACTGCCACTTTCGAAAGTTTGAACCAGCCCAGTGCTGCTGACATGCCTTTGGTCTGTCCAAGTGTCGCAACATTTTCCGAACCGGTGGCGTGACTGGGAATCAAAGCTGCCATGTGTAGAGTGATGCACATCTCGTTGTGCAACACAAAATATCTAGTAAATACAAATATCACAAATATCACAAATATCACAAATATCTAGTAAATACAAAATATCTAGTAAAGCCCAGTATTTTGCTTTCTGAATTAAAACAAACAGAAAAAAAAAACCAAAACCCAACCTCTTCTGAAGTACAAACTGGCTCTGAGTCAGCAGCATGAATGCCTGAGTCTGCACACAGCCTGAGACAACTATCCACTTGTCATTTACCCTGTTCATCTCAACGCATGGTTAATGCTGTAGCCTAAAAATGATGCAACACCTAAGGCTGGTGTTGACCTCCAAAGCACCGTTTTTCACAAAGCCTGGTGAACAAACCACCCAGCTTACCTGTTCCATCCTCCCTGGACGCCTACCTTGTGTCTCTGTGAAGCCCAACAAACAGTTTACTAGAAAACATCCCAAACTTGGACTTTCCCTGAGTTTGACCTGCTGTCACGTGAGCTCAGGGTAAGCAGTTCTGGCGCTTTGTGAAAGCGTAGGGACAGAGCGAGCTGAGTAGAGTCTGTAAGAAAAACATCTTGAGGAGTTCAGTCCTGGCAGTGCCTTCCTTCTCCTCCCAAATGGAAACATGGATTTGGAAAGACACTGCACTGAAGTGCTGAAGACACCAGAGGGCTCTACTGCGAGGCGTACAGCTGGATGGCCACAAAAGTCCACAGGATTTTGCTCTCAAGGCACGCTCTCATTTTTGATCTCCCCCTCCCACCCCCAAGACTAGCTGCTGCTGGCAGCGTGGGCCTCACCTTCTTTCTTGCAGCATGACAGCAGCTCTAGTTCAGGCTGCTCCTGTCCTCAGCTCTGCTATTTTTTACCAGGATACGGTGGCATTTAGGACTTCTGTGGGAACCTATTGTGCACAGCGCATCTTCTGGAAGGACCAAGGCTATGCTGAGAAACCAGTTCCTGACAGCGCTCGACTGCATTTGGAAGGCAACCCCCTCTCGGTGTTTTTGGTGGTGTCATAGTTTTCCCCAACCTGTTGGACAAATGAGCCTACCTGTAGTTGCGTCCGTGCCTTTCCTGTAGGAAGTTTATGTTGAAGGATTGCCAGGCTTCGCTCCCTTGGATGGGGAAACCTCTTACGTGACTCGCCTTGTCTGCTCAAGAATTTGGGCCGCCTCTGTTGGCACGATAGAGAAATGTGTTTGCTTCGCTTTTACCCTTAAAGGGATAGAATCTCACTGATATTTTACACTAAAAAGGATATAATGTTTCTTCAAAACTGGAACGCACAAGCATATGCATTCCCAGTCTCTTGCCTGGGATATTAGCCAAGCAACTCCTAATAACGCTAAAGCCTGGCAATGTGAGATTAAAAGACATCAGTGGGGATAAACTGTTCATATATTGCACAAAAATCACAGTGCGCATGGGAAATGCGCCCTAAGCCCAATACAGATCTGAGCTGTCAAAGTCTCCGTGACGCTTAGGGGGTTAATGTCAAGAACGTCTAAGGGCTTTATTGCACTTGACTTAATTATTTGGGAATCCCTCCTCCTGACTCAAGTGACGCCCGGTATTCTTACTCGGCAGTTTTTGCTTGGTATCAAAACACCGGGACCGCCTGTGCTGGGTTTACAGCAACGCCAGGAAGCGGCTGGAGCGGGGCTCCCCGTCGTGCGCCCGGGGAAGGGCGCTGCGGGGCGTAACGCAGACCACGCATCCCGCCCTGCTGTGCCCCGCCGGGAGGGAGGGGCAGAGGGCACGGTTAGGCCGCGCTCCTCCCCGGGCCTCGCCACGCACCCACCCGCCGGCGGTGCCGCTGGGCCGACGGCGGGTTAACGCGCCTGCAGTCTGCAGCGCCCAAAGACCCCGCCTTCGGCACTGGGACGGCGACCCCCCAGCCCCTCGCTGCGCCGTGCGGAGCGCTGCTCCGCGCCCCGCGGAGGCGACGGGAGGAGCCGCCAGGCGCAGGGCGCCGCCCCATTGGCCGCCGGGCGCGGCGCTTTGCATGTCTCCGCCCCCTCACCGTGCCATTGGCCGTCAGCCGGAGGCACTTTGCATGGCCCCGCCCACCCCCCCCCGCCGCCTGGCCGGCGCGGCGCTGCGGTGCTGTGTCGGGCCGGCGGCGCGGCGCAGTGCAGGAGCCGGAGCCGGAGCCGGAGCCGGGCCGCGGGCAGCACCCCCGCTTCCCTGGCGTCTGGCGGAGCGGGGCAGCAGCAGGCTGCGGCCGGCGGGACTCGCCGCGCCCCCTCGCTGTTCTCTCCCCCCCCTCCGCCCCCAACCCCCCCCTTCTTCTTTCCTGCGAGCCGCTCCCCGCCCGGGTCCCGCGGGTGCAGCATGAAGTGCAGCGATGGCCCGGAGAGGTAAGACGGCGGTGAGGACGCTGGAAGACCTGACGCTGGACTCCGGGTATGGTGGGGCGGCGGACTCGGTGCGCTCCTCCAACTTGTCGCTGTGCTGTTCGGATTCGCACCCCGCGTACCCCTATGGAGGAAGCTGCTGGCCGCACCTAACTGACTCCATGCACAGTCGGCACAACAGCTTCGACACCGTCAACACCGTCCTAGCGGAAGACTCCGAGGTGCTGGACTGCGCGGGGCAGCAGTGCTCCCGGCTCCTGCCCGACCTTGAGGAGGTCCCCTGGAGCCTGGAAGAGGTGGAGGCGCTGCTGCTGCCGCCGCCGCTGCCTCCGCGCCGGGAGCCGCGGGCAGCGGGTGCCTGCGCCGCCGCCTCCAGCCCCGGGAGCCGGGATGCGGCGGCGCGGCTGTCGACGCTGGTGAGCCGTGCGCTGGTGCGCATCGCCCGGGAGGCGCAGCGGCTGAGCCTCCGCTTCGCCAAGTGCACCAAGCACGAAGTGCGGAGCGCCATGGAGATCGTCCTGGGCTGGACGCTGGCGGCCCGCTGCACGGCGGCCGCCCTCAGCGCTCTCTCCCTCTACAACATGAGCGGCAGCGGCGGCGACCGCTTCAGCCGGGGCAAGTCGGCGCGGTGCGGGCTGGCCTTCTCGGTGGGCAAGTTCTACCGCTGGATGGTGGACAGCCGCGTGGCCCTGCGCATCCACGAGCACGCCGCCATCTACCTCACCGCCGGCACCGAGAGCCTCTTCCGCGACATCCACGCCCGGGTGCTGGCCGGCTCCGCCGCCCCGCTCCCGCCGCCCGGACGACCCCCGCCCGCCGCCGCCAACGCCGCCGCCGCCGGCGGCCCGGCCGAGAAGGAGAAGGAGGGCGGCGAGGCGCCGCGGTTCACCCTGGAGGCGCTGGAGCAGACGGTCAACAACGACCCCGAGCTCTGGGGTTTGCTGCAGCCCTACCAGCACCTCATCTGCGGCAAGAACGCCAGCGGTGAGTTGTCAGCGCAACTGGGCGCCGACGACCACCTGTTGCGCCGGGACCTCCCCCCCCCCCCCCCCCGCCTCCATCCCCCGTCTGTCCGTCCGTCCCGCCGGGCGGGCCGCCGCACCTGCCGCCGGGGAGAGGGGAGGAGGGGGGCAGCGCGGCCGGTTCGCCCCTTCCCGGCGGTTCCCAGGCCGGAGAGCGGGGATGGAGCAGCCGAGCATCCCCGCCCGGCTCTGCCAGCCTGCGGGGGTGGGGGGCGGGGGGGACGGAGCCTGTCTGCGTGTGTATGATTTAGGGGCAGCTGGCAGGGGTGTCGGGGAGGGCTGGGTGAGAGGCACCGTTCAGAGCTTCAGTTTTCCACAGGAAATGGCAGAAGCGCAGCTGAGCGCTCGCGAGCGAGATCAAACTTTTGTTACATACGCAGTGGTTTGGCCAGAGATTGCGTGGTTGGCGCTGAAATGCAGTCTTTCTGGACAGATTTCATTCATGTTGCTGCTTGTTTACCCAGAGCTTGCCACAGATGCAACACGGTGATGCATCAACTTCCTGGGGATTTTTTTTTTTTTTTTTCCTCCTCTCTTTTTAATCGGAGAGTCCGGTATTTTGAATGACTTGTCGTTCGGGAAAGCAGGATGCCAAAGTTGACGTTTCTCGTTTCAGCTCCCTCTGTTTGTCAGGGAAGGGAAAAATGGAACGAGCCGCCTCGCAGGGAATCCGAGTGGAAAGCGGGTGGTTTTCTCCTCTTTGCACATGCAAACACTTTTATTCCGCTTAGATACAAAATCCCTGTCAAGCTGAGATGCAAATATTGGAGGGGGGAGGGGGGAGGAACTGGGAGAACAAGGATAACTGGAAGTCTAGATCAGGTCTGGAGATAAGCCCTGTGAAGTTCTTGCAGCCAGAGAGGATGCGTTACAGCTAATTAACCATTGTGTTCAGACACCTTCTCTCCCGTAAGAGACCCAAAGGAGGATGCCAAGCAGGAGCACAAGAAAGGGGCGAATCCTCCTCCCCGGTGTAAATAGATGTGGCTGTGTAATGTTCCTCCGGTGGCTTTACTCCAGCCGTGGATATCCTCCCCAGAGACGTCCCCTCGGACAGCGTCCGCTGTGGGGGCCGTGTGACAGGACCCTTGCGCTTTATTCTAGGGGTGCTGCAGGCGGGTGTGTCATCCCCAGGAGTGCCACCCTTGTTTTTTTTTTACCTCGAGTCCTGGTGCTGTGCCTGTAGGTTTCAGATGGCACTGTGTTGCATTTCTGACATTGCAGCACTGGCTGTGCAGGCTCCTAGCGAGCCTTTCATTTTGTTTTGCAGATCTCACAAACTCCCTCTGTATCAGCTCGGTGGATTTAAATGAACTTCATTCTGACCCTCATTTATCTCCTTTCCAGGGACAGGGTTTGGAGTTTCTGTCTCCATTTTGTTGTGGCTTTACCTGACACAAATCTCCTGGCTAGCTCAGTCCCGGCTCGAGCAAATGGTGTTTTCCTAAGATGTTCAAATCAGACCCAAGCAAGTTGTCCATTTTGTTTTGCCTCTCTCCCTGTGTCATCATGCTTTCTGCGCAAGTGACTGATGTTGTTTTGCTCTTTCGCATCTTGTAACACATAGTTTTACATCTTATTATATATATTTAGAGCTACAGGTGCCAACAAAAGTCAGGCCTTCTTGAAATAAAAGCCCTTTTTTATTGCTGTTTACATTATTTAGATTTAATCCGAAGACGTGTTGCCTGCTCTTAAGTACTTTCATGGCAACTAAAACAGCCATTATAAACCATTAAACACATCAGTCTGTTTCTTCACCAGTGAGATACGTATCTGTTTATATAGCCCTCACCATTTTGATGTCTGAGTGCTCCACGGTTGGTTGCAAATGTTTCCTTCTCAGGCACTTAAAAGGTGGGGAAATCTGATGCGGGAGATTGTTTGACCTGCTCGAAACTATTTGGGCCATCTGTGGTAGGAGGCTAGGACTGCTGGAAGCTACATCTCTACAGGGTGGCGTAACCACAAGTTCATCCTTCCTCTGTACTCAGTACTTGAAACACCGTGATAAAGAAGCTTAATAGGTAGCAGGCTTCTCGCATCTCTCTGTGCTCCAGGAGGAGAGACAGGTCTTGTACTCTGGAGGTTGGATAAATCGGGGTGCCATTCCCCAGTTGGGTGGCGTGTGGGACACGCAGGCACTGAAATTTGCGGACCAGGTCCATCAGACGTGGATAAGACGTGGTGCCTGGGTCCTTTCTGGAGGTACCGTGGCCAGTATGATTTGAGTGAAGGGAGGGGGAAGGAAAGCAGTGCAAAAGCAGAGCCCCTAGCAGCACCTTATCTGCAGGCAGTTTTTTGGGGGGAGAGGCAGCATCTCTCTGGCAGGCCAACATCAAACCTTTAAAATTTTTCCAGGCTAAGTTCATCACCTTAAATTCCATCCAGACAGCGAAACAGACAACCCGTGAAGATCATGGGATGCCAGTATGCGAGGAACATGAGTTTGTGCGTGATGTAGTGCGAGACTGGTCTAATGTAGTTTGTGAACACGAGTGTTGGGGAAGATGGTCTGAGGATCTGCAAGACACAAACCAGCCTTTCAGGGCTTCCCCGTCAGCTGTGCAGAGTGTTTAGTGGTTTCAGCTGAGGTTTTTAGCCTGCTGTCACACACAGTCATCTTGGAAGCTGCTGAATAAAGTCAGTATTGCGAGATAACCTTCTCCTTCCTCTAAATGATGGTCATGCACCTTCGAACAAAGATGATGTTTGAGCTGATTCTTCGGTGGGTGCTTCAGCCTGCTGGGCTTGTCCCGGATGCGTCTGGCCTGCACTCAGACAGCCACCTCGACAGGAGCCCAGCTCTCCAACAGCAGCAGCCTGCTCATTCCTCATTGTGCGGGGATGAAGGTGGTGGCACTCCTTCGTGCGTTGCAGGCTGTAGGCCACATCTCCTTGGTGAGCCTCCTGACAGCCTCTTGTGTGCTGTGGGAGAAGGGATGACAAAGGAGGAGCAGGCAGCAGCGTCAGGACCAAGCCACTGGATTACGCCGGCAGCTGCTGGCATCTTGGCTCAGCTTATCCTGGTTACTATATCGGAAATAATAGACCTTAAAAGCACTCTGAGGTAGTAATTTTTTTTTTCCCCCCTGCACAACCAAAATTTTAATGTCATGGTTGAATGAAAATTAAAAACTTTACGTTTGGGATTTCACTGCCGCTCAAATGTTTCAATTACGAGCTGCGTCTGAGCAGCACAGTACACATATTACACCCTATAACAGTCGTGCGAAGTGTTATTTCCCTGCAAATAGTGGGAACAAAATACTGTGCACTTGATGAAAGGCAGTAAAAGCTGGCACCTCTGTGGTTTGAGCTATACTATTTTTGTTTCTCTAGCGCTCATCAAACCCCTACTTTTAGGCCAGATCTGAGAGCTACTTTGAGATGACTGGGAAGTTTCCCCAGGTCTTGGATCCAGCGCAAATCGTAGGAGTGAGTCTACATATTTCATTTTCATGGGGAATGCTTGGATGGCAGGTCTGAGGAGCTTCAGGTCACCTATGCTGTATTATAAAGGTCCTCTTTCACCAGGCGGAGGAATGGTATTAGACAACGCTTAGATTAACATAGGGTTTAGAAAATAGGTTGTTTTCATTTCAGTCTTAGGGGTCTCCTTATCTTGTGTTACGGGACTCGTGGTGGGAAGGGCAGAGGACAGGAAGGAGACAGCCAGGGAGCCGGGGATCGCAGGGAGGAGGTTTTTTTGGAGCAGCCAGTGTGTGCAACTTGGCCTTGTCTGTTTGTCTCCAGCTACTAAAAATAGTTGTTTGGAACCCAACTGCGTCCCTGTGGTTTCTTCCTATTCTTAATATTATTTAGAGAGGAAGACACAACAAGTAGGAAGAAACCCAAGATTAGGTCAGGCTTGGCTGACACATGCCAGCTAACCTCAATTTAACCTCAGCCTCTTCTCCCAGTCCAAGTGAACTAGAGGGACTCCAAGCAAATGTGCGATACCAGCGTATTAGCATGGCTTAACCAAATCAGTTAATGCTTTTAAGTTCTGGTACATATGTACACATACACGTGTGTGTATGGAGACCATTCCCTTTCCTTACTGGTGAGCATTCTGTTATCTGTTTGTTACTTCTCTGCTTTTCATTGTAATTGAACCATGCAAGATGCTATTACAGCTTTAGGGGCAACGTAAAAATCAATCTAAAACTTATTTCAGCTAGGATGATAGAGGAATATTTGGGCACAAAATGGAATTTCATGCCTTTTTCCTGGGCTTTTTTTAACTGCAGTTTCAAGAACATTCTTATTCCTCGCATTGTATTTCAATCTTATTTTTCACTCGTAAAGCGAATACAGTTGGAAGTTTCCTCTATGTGCCTGTAGGTTATACTTAGGGGTCTTTGCTGCTATGTTTTTCCCGTCTGCTTCTGGACGCTTCAGTCCCTTGCCCACAGGCTGACATCAGTAGCGGTGTGACAAATTATGTGTATTTTTGCTTGATTCTCCTAACGGACAGCCTCCCAAGCAAACTTCCACAGCCTCTCTGAGCAAGGTGGGAATTTGTCCCCTCTCCAGATGGGAAGGAGAGTCACCTGCCCAAAGGGAAGAAGAGATGTGACTGTGGCTTGCAGCCACTGATGCTGGTGGGAGATGGGATGGCACTGAGGAGATCATGCTCCTTCCCTGGAATGGGGTGGGTTGCTTGAGCACCCGGCGTTGGGAGGAGCGGGACGGATGGAGGCTCAGTGTGTGTGCGCTTGTTGCAGACCTCTGTTGACTTGTGAAGCAATGGTGGGACTGGGAAGTAGAGACCCAGTGGGAGGTTGCAGTTTGACTGACTGGCTGATGAAGATTTGTTTCCCTCTGGACATTTTTATTTGTATAATTTGTTTCAGTTATGAGTGTAACGTTAAAAAAAAAATCCCAGAAATGGTTATACCAGAAACACCCAAAATAATCATAAGGATGATGTGTGCCAATATGATTGTTCCCTTTGTCATGTTGGAAAGTACGTTAATAGGAGTTATAGCCGTGGCCACGCTAGGGAGTTTTAGGGCTGCAGCTCTGCCACTTAGTTGCTGACGTAAACGAGGCTTTGGACTTATAACTGGGAAATATGACTGTATATGTTGGGGAAATAACAGTGTGACTTTAGCAGTGTATTGGGTTCCTGCTTTTTTGCTGAATGCTAACAGGCTTCACCTTGACTTTCAGCACTGCCGTGAGCTGATGACACACAGTGCAGGTGAGTCTTAGGGACGACTACGCCCCTTTCCCTATCACTAGTGCAGATGCTCTCTCTTCTGTAGCTGCTCAAAGTTGGCTTGAGTGAAAAAGACACCATGGTTAGAGTGTTGGCCTTTCTGCAGCGTGTATTGAACCAAGCTGTCTGTTATCAGTTAGAAATCTTCCACCTTGTCCAGAGGTGATACCCAGGGGTGCATCAGCTGGGGATCTGCAGAGCCTGAGCCTTTCCTCCCTTGTCCTCCCTTCTGGCAAGGGACCTGGTTGTCTCTCAGAAGCTAGAGGAAAGCTTTATGGTCTTTTCCCCACCTTACCCACAATGAGAGTGTGAAAGGAGAAAGCTGTGCTTGATGAGAAGACACCAGAGGAAAACAGAGCTCTTTCCTTGAGCATGTGGGCACTGGGAATTAAATCCTCTGCCTGGAGTGATTTCCTCTGGCTGATGTGTAGTGCAAAAAGAGTGGGGGCTCCTTTCAGGTGGCTTGCTGAAACTAGCAGCTTCCACCCAAAACAGCTCTGCTGCTGGCCTGGTAGAGTCTGTAAGGAAAAAGCAGGGAGTGGAGGGATAAGGGAGTTCTCTCTTGCTGCGGGGATCACGAGTAGCAGCGCTGCCACTGTTTGTGTCCCTGAGCAGGTTGGCTCTCTGCGTGCCCACGGGCCGAGATGGCTGCTTGGGAGCCCGCCGAACGGCTCCCGTTGCCTCTTTGAACACCAAGTGTTAGCGTTAACTGCTGGGCAGTGAAACAAGCAGGTGCTTGGTCCTGTGGGCTGAGTTTTCCCATGCTGTCGCCTGCGAAATCTCACATATGATCTTTACAGCATGCATCAGTGCCTGCTCACTTTCCCAGTCTCCCTCCCAATTTCAGGACTTTGCTGGTGCCTCTCCCAGTCTGGGTTGCTGTGTCCAACCCTGGCAATAGTGCTGTCCTGCCCGTCCCTCTGTCCCAGTGCTCCTGCCCCTGGCTCTGTCTGCAGGGTGTTTTCCTTTGCCCTGGATGTAGGAGGTTTCAGCATGGTATGAGGAAAAAGTAGGGATTTTTTTTCTTCCTTTGCTCTTCTCCTTGTTTTCTTCCTCATTGAAAACAACTCTGCACCATCTTCATATAAATCTGTAATTATAATTGGTATGTACCTGATAAGTATTTAAAAGACATACAGATGGAGTAAAAATTACCCCAGAGCTTGCACGGTCATCTTAACCTGTAGTTACTTTGCCAGAGAATTGGACAGCCTGGAAAAAACACAGAAGTTATAGAGGACTATGCCAACCAAAGCCTCAAACTCAGCTCTCTATCTATCCTTGCTTTCAGAGATCTCCTACAACAAAAACTTTCTATCAGTGGGCTCAGCCTGGTGACATCTGTCTGTCAACCTGTAAGCTTCCATTTTCCCAGAAGGCAGTACGGCAATCCTGCTTCTGTAGGCTGCGAGGAGATACAATCCGGTGGTCACTCACTCCTTTTGCTTTCCATAAAGCTAAATCTTCTGTAAAAACAGAAGAGAGAAGGCCACTCATCAGGTGGAATGGGTCAGTGAGAAGGCAGGTCTGGTCTCACTTTGATAGCAGGAGTGAGGAGTATGTTTCTGGAAGCAGGTGAAAAACAAGGAGCCATCGTCGGCATGGATGGGGCACAGGCATTTAGCCTGATACATTGCTGAGGCTGCAGAGGCTTGTCTTGGTTATTTTAATTAATTTAACCTGTTATATTGAACTGGTGCTTTTGAATCATCATGCTCCCTTCCCGTGGCAGTTTGTGGGTGAGGAGCAAGTTGGGCAGCATGGCTTATGGGAGGTGACCGCTTTCTTGGGCTCTGTTCAAGCGGTGCCTGTCATCTTGATGATATTTTATTCTGTTTCTTGATTCCTACACTCAGTTCGTAGTAAGCATACATTTTTTTTTGGTGTAATTATTCCTGAAACAACCCAGGAGGTTTTATAATAAAGTACTGTAAGAGGGCTGTTGGCATCCTGTGGTAAATACACAGACCAACTTGGGGGCTGACAAGATGTTTGGGACACTTGCAGTTTCCCATGGGGATTCTCTTGGCTCATCACTGATACAGAAAAGAAATCGCCTTTGACTTGATTTAGAGTCATACGATACTGGGTTGGTAGTAAGGAAGAGGAAGAAAATGACACCACTCTCAGGACAGGTGATCATGCCCCTGCTGATCCGAGCTGGCAGAGACAGGTGAGGGAGGACCAACTGGGTTCCAGGCCATTTAAAAACTTGGTGTTAAATAGCATCTTACTTGTTTAAAAATTTTGGGCCAGATTCTGATCCTGGTGGCTCTCACAGAGACCTGGTATAAATCTGCATGCATGGTGGCGTGTGGCTGGCTGTCGTCAGTGAGCGTAACTGATTTGCTTGGTGGGAACTTTGCTGGTGTGACACTTCAGGACCGGGCTCTTCCTACCATTGTGCTTAAGGCGGTAATGGATGTTGATGCTGGGATCCTTCAAAAGATGGATGGAAGCACAGGAGGCAGGTATAAGCTCTTTTTTTTCCTTTGTGTTGTAAGGCAGCTGAAAACGAAAGTGCAGAGAGGGACCAGTGCTGCAGGATGTGTGGGAGGTGGGATGCTCGCCAGGAGATGGGAGCATACAGAGGCGTTGCAGCCAAGCCAGGAGGGATGGGTGATATTTTTGGGTCAGCAGATTCGCAGCCTGCTCCCAGAGCCCTTACGTGATCTCATCCGTGTGAACCGCACATGGACTTCACACGGCCATAAAAGTCTCGGGACCAGCTCGTGAGTGAGCAGGCGAACAGGAACCTCGGAGAAGATTAGAGAGGAGGCCTCTTCAAGGACTGGATTTCTGTCCTCGAGTGCTGTGGAGTAGCACCTGGACTTGCGAGCGTCTGAGGCTTTAAAATTAATAAAAACACCCTGCTTTTAAATTGTGCTACAATGAAATATTGCTCCCAGGTGGGGGAAGTGAATGGGGCCGGGGTTGCAGCAGAGGTATGGTGAATGCATTTGCATTTTCAGGGCGGTCAAATAACTGGAGGAAACTTTGCATCCTGCAGTGTTTCGCAGTTTCTCTGGCCCCGTGGTAGTCTTGGATAAACACTGCTGGGCTGTAGTGCCTTCGCTAATATATTGTGTTTGGCTGTGAACGAGGAGCTGAAGTTGGGGAAGGTCAGCTTTTCCTCACAGAGGGCTGAGCAAGCTTTGCAAACTTGTCTCCAGGATCTTATCCGGCAGGGATTTGGAAAAATAGAGGTTGTGGGGCTGTGGGCTGTATCCACTCCTCAGGCTGCAGGTCCTTCGCCCCAGGTGAGGCATCTTCACTTCTCTGTCACCTCAAAGCAGACGACATGGCCAGTAGCTAGGCAAGCTGTCACCAGTGAGGTGGTTCAGATGCCCCGGGACTGATGCTGGACTCAGCCCTTTGGTGGGAAGTGCTGCTAACAGAAAGGAGAGAGATTTCAGAGGTCGGAGTCATTTTGGGTACCCACTGAGATGCTTCTTGTGGATTTGTGGAGGATGCTATGAAGATTATTTTATTTATTTATTTGTAATACAGGGCATTTTTTTTTGCATGCCAGTGTATCACAGAAATTACTTTCACTGAATCATTCACTGTGAGTCTGGGTAGGCAGATTATTTTGCTCTGGGTTGCAGTATAGTGAGTAAAATTGTTAGGGGCTTCATGCAGGTACCTCCAATGCTGTTACTTCCCGTGATGTTTATAAATTAAGGGTCACAAAACTCAGTACTTCAGAAAAATTATCCAGTGCTACTGGTGTTATTTCACTTCTCTAGCATACATTTTGTGTGGAGCAATGTATGATACAAGATATTCCAAAGGTTTTGCTAAACCCAATCCTGTAGTCCTCACCTGGGCAACATTCCCACTGATTTCGGGGTTGAGGGCAGCCCGTCAAACACCAAGATGGGCTCTCACATTTGGTGACAAATTAAAGAAACTCCGGAGTCAAAGCTGTAGGTACAGTTTAGTTTTGCTAAAAATAAGCTTTTAAAAACTGAAGATCAGTATCAGTACCTCACTGCAGATGTTTACTTATAATTGAAAAGAAAATTTTTTTTTTTCATTGTTTTACTGATTCACGGTGTTCAGCTTAAAGACTGCAAAGTGAACTCCACTCGGCGCAACCTGTAAGCCCTCACGCTAACTGGCTAGCCTATTTCCGCTGGCCCACATAAGGAAAATGCTAAAAATAGTCCAGCAGCGTATGTTTTCAAAAGTAAATTAGATTTTAAAAATAAGAGCTTCAGTTTAATTATCTGGCATGCTCTCAGTAAGGAGGAGGCTTTTCAAAATATGCAATTCCTTGAACACTGGGGAAAAAAAAACCCAACCCAAACAAGCTGCCCCTCAGTAGTGAGGACCCGCTGTTGCTTTGTTGTTGTGCTTTACCTATTAACTAGTTCTTCGTTATGCCAGCGCGCTCCCAAAAGAAATTGCCTTGTGCATCGAATGCTTTTGGACAGTGAAAACAATTTTGCAAGCTGAGCGAATGCAGGAACAGACCCCAGCAATGTGCAGGCTATTTTTAATGAAAAAAATCTCGCCTGTGTGAATGCGTACGATGCCTTGCCTTCCATCTTAAAGAGCGTGGTTGGTGAACCACAGGTGAGACAAGCAGGAGTAATTTCAACCATTTCACAGGTTTAAATGTAGGAATGAGATAAACACCTACCTAATGCAAAGGATGCTGAGCTTACGTAGCAATGTTCCTGCAGCCGAAAGCTGGGAGCCAAGGTAGATAAGTTGGTGACGCTGTCTATCTGACATATGTCAGCAGTTAAACTGTGGTGGCTGAATGCTTCTAAAGCAAGATAAAATACAACAAAGAGAAAAATACCCCAGCCAAAGCTCATTCCCCTTTAAGCGTGCAGATAGTCTAATTGGACTATCACCTCTCTTTGGCACATAGAAACTGCGTATGCGTGGGCTAATTGACGGGTTTTATAAGGAGACCTGTGGTGATGAGAGCCATCAAACCGCCAGAGCAGATGGGGATGCTCATGTCTGCTAGCTCTGCCTCCTCTCTGCTGACCAGGGATGTCACAGGGAGAGAAGAGCTTGAGACGGAGCTTGAGGTAGTGGAGAGACTTGGCAGTTATCAGATGGGTGGGAAAACACCACCTTATCAGGGCTGGTGAGATTCTATCGAGACACCTTTAATTACAGGCTGTGCCTGTGTGAGGCAGGAGCTGGTGACTCACAAATGGTTTTCTAAGGTTTTGGGCTGGCCCTGGATCCTCAGGCGTCGGCCACTATCACAGGTGACTTCTCTTTCATTCGGAGGGAGGAGGCACAGCCATGGCAGGGTTTTCCTTTGGAAGGGACCCTACCACCCTTACCCTTGCCTTTGTCACCTTGAGAGTACATCGCTCTGGTTTGCCCAACCTAGGTCTATACTTTGAGACTCCCTGGGAGTTCACCTGGGAGGCTGCTGCCTGCTTAATACCTGCTTCTCATGCAAACAGTGCAAACACACCCAAACTGCAAAACTGGCTACAAAGCCAGTTGCTGAGCAGAGTTAGACCTGTACCGTCGAATGGAGCTGCAAGGCCACGGGAAGCTTGTGCAATCTGTGTTGCATACTCCCAACAGCGTGGCCGAGACATCCCCAGCTGGAGCGAGAAGGTGCTGTGGGCATGCTGGGGTCTTCAGGGTTGGGATTCGCACCTTTCTGTGGTCTGTTAGGGTCTGAGTTGGATGAGCCCCTGGGAAAACGTCTGTTTTGGGGGTAAGGAGAGTGTTTAAGGGAAGAGGGGTTGAGAAAATGAGGACTTCTTTGTTTACTTCTCCCCTTGACTATGGCTTGAGGAGCATCATGAGGACGAGTTGTGGTCTTCGTTCCCCATGGAGGTTCGCAGTGCTGCTGGCATTGCACTGATACACTGTGATAGTTGTCGATATTTAAACAAACACACGGGTGTTAGCCGTGGCAGAAGGAAAAATGGGAACAATTCAGCACCGCCATAAAACATCCTCTGAGCCTGGAGTAATTAGTTCAGTTGCAGTAGCCTCATTTCCAGAAAGAGAAAGAACAGGGCAAACAGCAGAAAAGATAATGAAAGTCGGGGGCCCAGGGGAATATTTCGGTATGGCGATAGTCAACCAGAGTGGCGTTATTTGGTCCAGGAGAAGCTGTGATTGCACCGTGCGAGAGCCTGAGTGGCAAAGCGGGAACTGAGCAGCCACCTCATTTTTTTTGCAGAGAGCCAGAATGCGAGAAGATTAAATGAAACCGAAAGAGAGTAAAGCTCTCTCCGTTTCGCAACGTGCTGGGGTTTTGTGGAGCTTTATACTGCAGGGAGTGACTGGGAAACGATTTGCTGGGGTTATGCACGTGAAGGAGAATGTTTCTAAAGATAGGATTAATACTCGCCTGTGTTGCAGGGGAAGTACTGTTCGATGTTTTACGCCAGGCTTTACTTGGACAGCCTTCCCATGCATTGCACAAGATGTGGTCGGTCTTCCTGGCCTTCCTCCGCGCTGCGGAACCATTCGTGGCTGACCGGCTGCTCTGCAAACAGAGGCTCTTTCCTGCAGGATTGTTCACACAAATAAACTTTTATTCCTTTCAGTAGCCCCTCAAACGAGCAAGAGCCGCAGGACCGCATGATCTGTTGCTCTGAGCTCCTTACGGGATAACTTCTGTAGGCTTGCTTCTGCAATTTTGACATAGGCAAATCTTCCTTCCCTGGCTTTCATATGTGCTCTCCTCATTAGGAGCGGCGACCCTCTAGATATAGCGGCTTTTTTTCCCCCCTTAACTTCAAAGAAGTTCAGTATTTACGTAAGCAGCTTGCTAATTTACTGCATTTCGGCTTAATCTCTCTCAAATGCCTTTCTGAAAATAGTCTGTCCAGATGAGGTAAAAATATTCACTGTGGAAGCAGAGTATTTAGAAATAGCTGTAATTTTGAGTTGTATCAAATAGAAACCCAAGCATTTGCATTTGATTAAGGACAGGTGTTTAACTTTTTGCGCAGCTGGTTTTTAGGTTGTCAACTGGAATTTTTGACCTACTGGAAAAAAAAACCCTCACTGAATTTGGCATCGGTGCTATAAAGCCATGAACTTGGTCTTCAGTAGGAAGAGGGATGCAAAGCACCACTTCATTACACTGGCCGTTTGCATCAATAATGTAGTAACATAATGTCTTGGAAGGAAAATAATGGGCTCTAGTAGTGTAACCAGTGTGCTTACTGATACCGTAGCACAATTAATTGTGGCTTTTTTGGAATTGAGTGCTGCGAACAATTTCTTTTAAGCTCAAATTCCCTGCATCCACTTTTAACCTCCTCCCTGCAAGGAGGCCGGTAGCCTTACCCTGTTCCCTTGAGGCGATCCACAGAACAATAAAAACAGGGCTTGTTAATTGAAAATGATGGGAGTGGGTTTCTCCATTCATCGTCTAGTGGTGTGCAAGAGGCCAATTCTCTGCTTTCTCAGGCCTGTGTTTTGTGCCTCCGTGATAAGCACAGGGACTGACTGGTGGGAGAAGGGCCATGGAGGAGCTGTGGACTTCAAGGCTTTGCCCCCATGTCTTTCCCCATGGGACTATGGATAACAGAACAGAGGTCTTGGAGGAGGTCTGTCATCCTTCTAACAGCATGGAATTTGAGAGGCTGGCAGTGCTTGCTAGGGTACTGTACCCTCTGGGAAGGATTTGATCTCACTGAGAAAGGCAGCTGGCTTGTGGTGGCCCCTTGAGTGGTACCCAAGCATGGCATGGGGAGGAGGCCCTGGGGAGGGCTGAGCCAGCCGTGAGGCAGGATGGGCTGCTGAGACAGCAAGTAGACTCCATGCTTTATTCAATTGTTGAGTTATTTGTTATTGTGGCCAAAACCCAAGGGTGGAGGGATGAGGAGGATTTTGCACTTGGGTTGATGAAAGCTTTTTCTGTCTTTGCGTCATGCAGCACATTCCTGTGCCGCTTCTCCAGTGCCTGACAAAGGTACAGCTTGCCACCAGCATTCCCCTCCATAGGGGAATATGGTAATGTCTCTCCTAGATCTTTGGCTTCCATAACATTTGCAGAAATGCAGTTGTCAGTGGCCATTCTTTCTGCCACAGTCCTTGGCCAGAGTTACTTGAAATCTGCCTGTGAGCTGGAAGGTTACTGGGGGACAGTGGTGGGACTGGCAGGCACATACCAACTGTGTGAATATCTTTCTTAGAAACTAGATAAGAAAGAAATGCCACTTCCCATTTTGCAAGGATTTTGAGAAATAATCTTCATGTGCTCATTCGCATTTCTTGTAAACTCATGTAACAGTTGCACTCGTGTCACGTACGGAAGACAGACGCTTAACAGGAACTGCAGCTCAGGCTCCGAACACGGTGGTTTTTAGGCACCCGCAAGGATCCTGATGTCTTTGGCAGGCAAAGCTCTCGCTGGTTTTGTATCGGTGGGCTCCAAGATGTGTCCTGCTTTCTTTGCTGTGTATTACTGGGGGGGCGGGTGATCCAGAATAGGCAGGAATACATTTCTTAAAGCACTTTATAATGAGCCTTTGTTTCCACTTTGAAAGAAAACAGGGTGTTTCTGAAGGGATTTTAAGTGACAGTTGTCTGTTAGAAGATTTCTTTCCTATTATGAAATGAAAGAATTCTTCAGTTTCATATTTTAATTTGTTATAAAAGAGCCAAAAATGACACACTGAATCATTTCGTAACCACATGCTTTCAAAACTGTATTTATCTGATCTTTTTGCCACAGAGGATAATTGGTTTATATAAAACTAAGTATTTTCTGGTAGCGGATTACTTGCTTTTTCACATCTATGTAGCAACTTTGTTTTAAAAAGACTGTGCCAGGGAGAGGTCATACTTCACTTCACAGAAGTGACAGTGTGCATTTAAAAAGTGGGACACACTTTTTATGCAGCATGAAGAAGCAGTCAATAGGTATCAGTGTGATGCAGACTTGGGACTGGGACTTACTGGGGAGATTCACCATTTAATTACCTGAGAGTAGGAGTTCACCCTTTCACGGGATTTTGCTGGTGGCCCTTTCCGTTAATAAACATTTACCTCAATACCTGAAGATCCTAGGTACAGACAGACAATTTAATGTATTGTAGACTACCTGTAGCCATAAGCCCCCAAGGGCATAGCCAATTAATGGTGTTGGTGGAGTTTCCTCCCCGGGAACAAGGGGAACTTCATATGTGCTTGGGCCACAAGCCAGGCTTTTTTTTTTTTTTTTTTTTTTTTTTCTTACATTCACTACATGAATTTGGTGTCAGCTTTCTTCCAAAGACTACAAAATCGTAATTTATTTTATTTATAGAGCTGTGTGATTTATACCCTGAGATATGTCTCGGTGGTTTCAAATTACAGAGAAGCATGGAAATACTGGCTGATTTTTCCCTTACCCAGTCCAGAGAATCCAAGCTGCAGGTCTAAGCCTAAATGCCAGCAGCTGGTAATGAAAGCAGAATTTAGTTTCACAGCCTCAAGTCTTGCTGTAGACCTTTCCTAAATTTGTGCTCCCTAATATCTGATGAGGACATGCTGCAATGATCTTCCTTAGGCTTATTGTTATTGTGAGAGAAAGTGACTTTGGTTCCATTCAGGTCAGATGTATTATCAGGCTGATCTAGTGGTTGAAGGATGGAAAAGTTCCATTGAAGTCAATATAGCTGTGTGTTTAAAAAAAAAAAACCAAACAACCCCCCCCCCCCCAAAAAAAAAAAACAACCCAAAAACCAACCCACAAAATGAGTCTGTGACCTGGTATCTTAAGTTATTGAGAGTTGACCTAGAAAAGATATATCCATCCTTCTGTTAATCACCGTGTTTTACTGGGATTTCTATTCTTGGAGCGTGCTTGTCGGAGAAAAACATCTCTTATGTTTGAACTTTCATATAGCACTTCCCTCCTTAGACAATTTTCAGTGATACCAGCGTTTGTGTTTGAAGTGCCACTGTTGATGGAAGCTGTCCTTAAAACGCACACACTTGAACTACCTCAAAATGAATGACTGATGGGGACACTAGCGCATAGCAGGTCCCGGCTTTGGCGTGCCACTTGTTTGCGAGGGCAGCTTAAGGGATGCTATCCTGATGTAGCCAATATGCCATAGCCTGTTGCTACGAGGTTGCCTGATGCCTTCTCTACGTGAACACAAGTGGTTCTCCAACATGGAGTCATTTCAGGCAGTCTTGCTGCCTCAGGGTGCCGGATAAGCTGTCAGCTAGTTGACAATTGTCTCTGTTTTACACATGTAAATGCAGCATTGGGAAGCATCACCACGTCCCTTGAGCATGCACATAGCAACCTTATGCTTGTGCAGGTATCTTAGTCTGGGGATGTTGAGGTTTGCCGTCGCCTCACTGTTTGTGCAGGAGAGCACCCACAGGCAGGCCTAGCTGTAGCTAGTTATGGCAGTAGTCAGCTTGATGCCTCTTATTTTGGTGTAGCATCTGCTGCTTGACTGCGGGAGCTCTTTTCCCTGACTCTTGGGAAGCTGGAAGGGATGTAAAGCAGGGGTGGTTATTGCCTTCATGTATGGAAATGCCGCATCTCCTGGCCTGCCCTGCCTGGCTTGGTGCCCTGCTCCAGCCCTGGGCTCTGCCAGGTGGAAACCATGCAGAGATTATGGGTAGTTCGAGTCTCTTTGCTCCCCTTAGTTGTATGTCTGTCTCAGGAGGCTGGTGGGCCTGTACGGTGATGCTCTGGTTGGTGTCTAGCTTTCTGTCTTTGTTAGCAGGACACCTGGCTTTACATGTCTTCAAGAACAGTATCTTGGAAGCCTAGTGTAGAAAGTGACTTCTTGATCTTCCTTGCAGAGCCAAACTGCTCCTTTCATCCCCGTGCATTGTGTAGGCAGTCACTTCTGCAGTCTAGTCATTCCCAAAGAGCCGAGGCCAAAGCTGAGGGTCTCTGGAAGCCTTTCTGCTCAGAGGTGACCTTCGCTGCCAGCGCCGGCTCCTTTCTTAGCTCGGCAGTGCCGGAAGGCTGGCATGATCCCGCGGGAGGCTCCAGCGGGAGGTACGTGAACTCTGAATTTTTTTTCTGAGACCGCAGCAGAGCTTTTGCACGGCAGCTGATCGCATTCAGAAACTCTGCACCTTTTTATGGCAGCAGAGGGAACTAGAAGGCTTAATGAGTCCTGTTGGTTCCTCCAGAAAAAGAAGGAGGGATTTATGTTATTCTGTAGGCCTTTAAATAAAAATAATAAAAAGCCAAATATGTTTTCTGACTTGTGCGAGGTGAATGCCTAAGCTCAGTGGAAACTGAGGGGAGATTTATGCATCATCTGCTGTCCTGCATGTACCTGAGTAATTCCTCGAGAGGAAGTAAGGGTTAAGGAAAGTGGCAAAGAAGGACAGATCCCTGCAGGAGTAGCAGTTGCCGTGCTGTGGGAACGTGGGATGTTTCCCCTTCTGTTGTTGCACACATATGCACTGAACGTGTAAAGACACCTGGAATCAGTGTAACATTTTGGGCCAAGACATCTATCCAGAAAAAAGACATAGACAAGGCGGAATAACTTCACTCTCCTGAGAAGATGTATACCATTTGGGTGTCAGGATCAGTACCTGTTCCTGAAGAAAAACAAACACTCTTCTGGAATTGTGCATGCGTGTGGAAGAGAAAATGCATCCAGCCAGGAGCACTGTGGAAATGAAGAGATCTGATGGACCAACTAAATTGAATTTTGGTTTTGGTTGCTCAGGAGCACTGCAGTGAGTAGCTTCCATACCTGCTCAGCTCAGGACCACTTCAAAATGTGGGTAGCAGATGTCTTAGATCACATCTTCAGTGGGGCCAGCTGTTGATGTGCCTCGAAGAAAAGCAAGCAGTTGTTAGTTGCACAGGTTTGGCTAATGGTACTGAGCTGCCTGCATTTGAAAACCTGGCTCAGCATCCACCTCCATGGTTTGCAAGGTGTTGGTGGTACCTGAGGCATGGTGGTGCTCCACTGCCTTGCGGGGTGTGCGCTGCTATGGCTTCAATGGGAACAGAGCTGGGCCTGCAGCACATACGATTGTCAGCAAGCGGTGAGGATAAACTGTCAATCTGGAGAAATTCTGATCTTGCAGTATTTCAGTGATGGGCCCATAATTGCTTCTTTAGTCATCCTAGATGTCTGCTGGGTTTGTGATCTGTAGGAAAATAGGGAAAGGGGAAGGAGTGAATAATGTTCCTGTGACAAAAGCACTCGCTGAGTTAATGTGGGGAGTGAGCTCTGGGGCCTTCTTCCAGTCCTCCTCTTCTGTGACTCTGCACCAACTGACCTCTGTGGGAACTGAAGTTTCCCTCTCTGTCTCACTCCTCCTCAAGTAGCAGCTCTATCTTGAGGCTGATAGTCCCATGTTTCTTGTTAGGATGATGCTGTGCCAACTCCAAGTCTCTGCAGCTGCAGTTACGGTGAGTGATAAGCTATCGAGTGCTGCTCTTTGCCACGTTCACTCCTCCCTCATCCCCATTAGTAAACTCATGACTAGGTGGATTTTAAGGCTGAAACACAGAACAGGGCAGGGAGGAAAACCTTTCCGTCCCTGTCTAATGCAATGTCCCCAGAGCAGTGCAGTTAGAAACCACAGCGTATCCGCTGTGCAGCTCTCCTCCCACTCCTTTCAGGGGTGTCTGGAGGGAACGATGGGCTTTGTGTGGTGCCCCGGAAGGTTGCAGCAAATCTATTCAGTGCTTGAGAGCTTCACCAGCTATCGAGGCCGATTGCCTATTTTTACCCATGTGTACGCTGCAGGAAAATAAGAAAGGTGGATTCTTAAAAAGCAGGCGTTTCTGAGTGAATTATCTTCTCAGCACCTCTTTCTTCAACGTGTAAATAGTGGAGGCAAACAGCAGTGTCAAAGCTAACGGTGGGTGAAGATGGCATATAAAAGCGCTCTCCCCTTATTTGATAGTGACAGGAGCTGCAGTACATTTAACTGGAGGCGATAGCAGCAGCTGCCTATGCTAGTACATCCGTAGCAGCGTCCCTTCTGCCATCGTTCCTCCAAGGCATGCTGCAACACAGTCTTTTGCCTGCGTCGGTGCTAGACACCTTCCTAACCATGTCCAAGGCAGCACTCCCAGGGAGTGGCTTCTTCACAAGATTTCTGCTTTATGTCTAAATTTGGATCGAGAGGTTTCATTTAAAATGCACAGGCTGCAGGAAGCAGTGGGGCTGATTTGAGGTTTTCACTTGAAACGTAACATCCAGCTTGGATTTTTGTTGACCGTCACTGTGATGCATCCTTCAAATAAATTAGTGAAACTAAAACTGAATGTTGGTTTGGGAGGTCTAACCTCGTTCCTCTTTCACTGAATGGGAGGTTGCTGGAGTGACAGTGTCACGTACCATGTGTGGTGCAGCGTGTTACTAATTCTTGTGCACGGGTGCGGGCAGGCCCATTCCATACATTCTCGTTTCTGTTTGTTCCTAATTAGGAGTCATCATGCTGCCGGTGGTCTCTGGTGCTCCCCACGTATCATCTGTAGGGTAGGCATCTGTCAAAAGGTGGTGTTTACTTCAAACTGGAGCTAAGCAGCCATTTCCCCGCTCCCGCCACTCCTCCAAAGTTTCAGACTTCCCTGGCTTTAAAAATGTGAAATACCTACGAGCATATCAGTGGAGAATTACAGGTAGCCACTTTTGTTGTGAAGCATAACCTGATGCAGAGGAAGGTTGGGAACACCAGGCTGTGCAGTACAGTCCTACCAAGAATTAAAGGATAGTTAGGAGATAGAAAGCAAGTGTGGGTATACATGGTGAATTCTTGAAGGTGACCTGTGACGTGCTATAAAAATGAAATTGTCCCTTTAACAATATGCAAACAGCAACGGGAAAGGAAGCATTTAGTCACATACTTTATATATATATAATTATTATTTTTTTTTTTAAACCTATGAAGTTCTCAGAAATCGCTGCAGCAGGCTGTCCCCGCTGTGCTGCGGTGCCCCAGAATGCTCTGATGTCGCTGGTGCCCCGCTGGGCAGTTGATCTACCCCATACAGGTTCTGCGTGGTGGTGATTGCGAATTATGAGATGGCATAGCTTAGCATGGCCTATGATCACACTATTTTATATCCTTTTGAGATAATATATACAGAATTTTTTTTAGAGATTGTGAAAAACTGTTTCTCTCTTTAAGCAGTATTTTTCCATCCTTCTTTCCAAATCCATCGTTTTTCCAGTGAGTGGAGAAGTGAAATGAGTGGAGGTAATTGCCTTGGCCATATGGGCCAGCAAACCAAGTGGATGCACTTCATAGTCTGGTATTTTAATTTCCAAGTTTCTATCAGTGCTGGTGAAAACAGCTTGCTCTCTAGGTGCTCTTGGTTCTGCTCCTTTGGGATGGCATGAAATGCATCCGTATTGTTTTGCAGCTTTTAGCTTTTGTAGTTCAGCTTCTGATGGCTGAGTTGCTTCTGTTTTCTCTCGATATGTCTTCAGCTGGGCTGAAACTTGTGTTGTGCAGGGACAGTGGAGGAGCCACAAAAGTTCTTTCCTAACTGGGGCCCACAAAACTTACTCTGGTGAATTGGATCTACTGAGCATGGTTGTATGGGTTAGATGTAAACTTTTAACGTGTGTAATACCTGACTAGCTTGGGAGGTTAAGGGATAAAGCAAATCACCACCGCAGCACCAAATGGACTACGATGAGTGGTTTTGTCACCTTTTCTACTTACTTCTGTGCTTCATAAATGGTTGCAGAGTACGTGTCATGCACTAATTTACTGCAAAACATCATCGCACTGTGCAGCTGGTTAAAAGGAAAATGGACAGTGACCAATTTGAATAAGTCCATGTACTGTCACTGGAAGATATATGCTGATACAGACCCAAAGTTATTAAAGCCATATTTCCAAAGACTTTTTGCTTCCTCTTAGTGTGCTGCTTTCCTAACCCCATGGCCTGCAAGAGCCACCAATGTTGACCAGAGCCCTGGAAAATTGCAAAAATTAAGGAAGTCAAGGCTGGTGGGGAGGAGGTGCACTCCTCCTGCAGCTCATTTGGTGATGCTGCTGGTATGACAGCCAGTGCCGAGGCTCATTGCCACCAAAAGACTGGGCTTTCGGCACCCTTGTGCAGTGATTTCTTAAGAGCCTGTGGCCAGTGTCTCCTGATGCATCACCTGGCATTGTCTCTAAGCCTGCATCACCCAGCTTTCTGGGAAGGTTGCTTGATGTTTGCTCTTGGAGAAGGAGTCCCAGAAACTTGAGTGAGAGCAGAGAAAAGCAGCTAAAAAGAGATGTAGGGAGCAGCCCAGCTTTTAATAATCCCTGACTAAGCCACCTGGCACCAGGCTTATCCCCTGAGTTGCTGATACAACAGTTGGAAATAGCCTCTCTGTAAGGCCTGGGACTTCCCGAGAAGATAGGTTAAGGGTAGATGTACTGCAAATCCACCCCCCTCTCAGCCTTCACTCTGGAAATGCCCGTCATCTGTGAGCAGTGAAGGGGTCAGCTGCGGAAAAAAAAAGCTGTTTTCAGAAGGGCCATGAACTCCATAAAGAATGGGTGAGCCAGAATAAACTTGTTCTCCCATTCCTGTCTCGACAAGGTAAGCTGCCCTTAGAAAAACACAAAGTGTACACAACCACTTGTAGTTACTCCTTCAAGAAACAGAAATGACCATGTTGTGGGCCTTTTGATTGATAGCTGCTGTAGCAGCCCTAGTCTGGTGTGTAAGTGCCGTATAGCTTGTCAGAGCTATCGAGTGGGTCGCGCAGAAGCCATGGCAAACATCAGGCGTTGGACCTGCAGTCAGTGCGTCCCTTCAAAGCCAACGGCAGGATGGGGTGGAGGTCCAGTCCCCTCCCGTGGGTGTTAGGTGCCAGTTGGGAGGCAGAGGGATGAGTTGAGCATGTGGGGAGTTGCCTCAAGTGGACAACTTGAAATGTTGCAGGGAGCTGTCACTTGCTTGTGTGTTATTAAGGATGGTTTATTTACAAAGTACCTCCCCAGGCAGGGCAGATAATGTCAAATAAAAAGTGATTTTGAGGTAAGGTGCTAGTGGAGGAGATGTTTGGGTAAGTGCCAGGAAGCCCGCATCCTGGCAGCTTGGTCTGAGACTGGTTTACCATAGCCTACAAAAATCTTTCTTTCAAGCTGCTTATGACTTTTCATCTATTGTACATTATCAATCCCCTCGCTGTTATATATTGCTATTTTTTTCAATTAGGCGTAAATTGTCTCTGCTTCCTCTTCTCTTCCTGAAATATAAACTAATTTCCTCAAACCCACTGATCCTCTTTGTGGCATCTCCCCAGTTGTGCCTCTCTTCCATCCCCACAAACCTGCAGCCTTTGGCACAAAATTGTGCCTTTTGGCTGAATGAAGGCTTGCCCTTCCAGAGTGTGTCTGTCTCCCCGGCCTGCGGGCTCATTGCATGGTTTCACGCAGTCTTCCCCTGTGCTGGTGGTTCTCCATCACCTGGTGACCTCCTCAGTGGTCATCAGAGTGAAGTGGGTTTTCTTACCAGGCTGTAAGAGGAGGACTGGAGCAGATGCACATCAGCCCTCTTCCTGTCATTAGGTGCTGGTGCTGTTTGCTGCCTTTTGTAAATGTGATTTGATCGTGACATTTGCTTGATATTTCTGGTCTTTAGGTCATTTTTTTTGTAAAAACACCTTGTATGAGTGTTCTTGATGTGATAGCGCTTGGAGATCAAGTGGTTCTGCGTAGAGGTTGTGGGTGCTATAGGAACTCCTTCCTCTTCTACCAATATTGTAAATAGGCAAAATTTTGCATTATAATATTATGAAAATATATATTTGTGTGTGTACACACACACTTTTGTTCTAAATTGCCAACTGGCTAATTTACCCACATTTCTGATACATCTGGGTTATTTAAGCTCACAGTAAGCACGCCAGCAGATGTGGATCTGTGATTCATGTAGGTGACTGAAAATCTCCAGGCCTGCTCCCAGTGGTAATGCTGGTCTCCAGTGGAGAGAGTCCACAATCTGAATTCAGTTTTGAATCCATCTGTATCAGTCTTCATAACCAGCTCCTCCATTTGGCACCCTGAGGTCTGACCACGCTCGGTGATTTATGGTTCCTCTGGCATGAGTGGCGGTTCACTTTCCAGGACGAGCAGAGAACGTAGTTATCACTGTGTGCTAAGTTAGCACCTTTCCTAAGAGCATTAGTTCACACTGTGAAGGGATTAGGTCCCAGGCTGGTCCAGCCTTGGCTTCCAGCTCTGCTGAGCTACATCCGTGGCAGCCAGTGTATGCTGTCCAGATTTACAACAGTGTAGATGAGTGTAGACTGTGACCGAGGACTTTCCCCTTATCTCTGGTTCTGTGAGGTTATTGCTGAAAGCATGTTCTTTTGTGTATGTTTGTAATCCCATAGGAATAAGTAGTAAGGAGCAATTAATTAATTTAGGAGTTATTCCCTTCGAGATACTTTAATGTTTGGAAGATGTTCAGGTTTCTCTGGGCAGAATCATTCTTTATTGAGCCTTTCTTTTACTTGTCATGCTGTTTTATGTTGTGTATTTTATTTCTTCTAATAAAGCAGTTGATTGGAATTTCCTAACTCTATGTCTTACCCTATCCCCATGTCGTACCTCTTTTTTACAAACTGTTTATCTCCAAACTGCTCATATCTTCGTAGTTCCGTATGAGCTTCAAGACTGCTCAACAGCAGTTTTACGGTCTCAGTGTATATTTGGTTTCTTTAGGTCCCTTCTGTGCCTGTCGTTTGGTGTTATTGAGTTATAAAACGTAGGCTAAATTTATCCCTTGTTTAACTCTGTTGACTTCAGTAGATGTTTGCTATAGAAAGAATTTGGCACATTGATTAAATGGATATACTTTCACATTTCTTCTTCATTTTTTTCCCCCCAGGGTTATCTAGATCATGAATTTTATCTCCTACTTAATACTTCAGTGTCCTTTGCACAGAATACATAGGGAAATAACTATTGAGTGCTTCATCCGTCTGGATTCTTGTTATGTGATCCCCTGCCTTGTACAACAATAGAGCTATTCTCTCCCCTGTATTTTCCTTGGTTATATTTGTAAAAACATATACTCGTTTCCCATTACTCTTTCAAGCTAAAGGCAAAACAAAAACCCTGCTGTTTGTCCTCTTAACTTTATGCCTTGTAATATTTTACCTCCAGCGTATATTCAAACTTCGTAACTTCTTTTCTGTTTCCTCTCTCGTTTCTTTTCTCATTTAAGAAATGAGCTTGCTCCATGCCAAGAACCAGAGGAGCCATTTATTTTGACCCATGTGTTTCTCCCTTGCAGTGGAATTGCTTTCACATGTATTTCTTCCAGGTTAGCCTTTAGGGTAGCCCATTCTTTGCATTTTGAAATGCAGGCCACTGTTTTCTCAAATTTTTTAATTGAAGATAAATTTCTTTTCCTGAAGAGAGATTGTAAGTCCCTTCTTTAGTATTTGGTTCATGCAGAAAGGCCACCAAGATTTTTCTTCTAGGTTTTTAGTAAACACCTCCCTGCTAGCACCGAATTTAGCATTATCTCATGTCTCATTGCATTCCCCATTGAACATGTTATCGTTACCTTCACAGTTCACAGTCCTCTGACCTATATATTATAGAATGGCAGGTCTTTCCCAAGAGCTAGCTCAGCAATTAAAACTTCCCAGTGGCACAGATGGTTATGATAATAGGACATCATATATTTATATATAGAGAAGGTGAGAGAGGAGAGAGATGGCACTCCTACATTTTTCAAAGCAGTGTATAAACATTAGCTAATTAACCCTAATAACAGCTCTGTAAGGAAATTAAATGTGATTATTCCCATTTTATAGATGGAAAAGCGCAGGAAAGCAAACCAAAAGACATGCCAAAGGCCAGCACAAGATGTCATTATTCAGGGGTGCGATGAGATTTGAAGACCAAGAGCCATCCTGGCATGGCTGCTGTTCAGTCCAGCAGATTGCTAAATGCCAAGTGAGTTCTTTCCTGAAATCTAGCTGGTTTACACCCCTTGTATGGTTTTGAATTGTCCCTGGTGTGATCATTTATTTGAGAGAGTTAAACTGTTATTTTCAAAGTTTGTCCTGCTTTGTGTGGCTTGCATTAGTCACTACCCTGAAGCCAGGAGAGATGCTTGGTGCTGGAAGTTTATTTTCTATCCACATTTTTTGGAAACAAGCAGGTTTGTGTGGTAGGTGCACCGAGGACATCCACCTGGTTTCAGTGCAGGGAGCTCCAGCACTGTTTTCTGCACACGGCTGCAGTTGGAGTTGAAATGCAATCACTGAGACTGTTGTCGGAGGCTCTGACCTGCTGAAAAGAATGTCTAAGTAGCTGAATAGTGAATTGTTATTTAGTTTAAGTGACCTTTTTTTTTGTCATCTCATCCGCTTCACCCGCTGTGGAGGGGGAGTGTGTGTCCCAGTCCATGGGTGAGACAATTTGTGCTTCAGTGGACACAGTGCTCACCCCATAGCAGCATGGGGTGGCTGCACCTTTCGCCTGCTCTCAGTCCCCCATTGAAGCAGCATGACATCAATGTGCTTGCTCTTAGAAGGATGAACAAGGGGCTCAACTCCTTTAACACCTACCCGTTACCAGCCCTGTCTGTGCATTAGCTTACTCACAGCTTAACAGGGCAGCAGCTTTTGTGGAAGCTCCTTTATGCAAAGGGAGTTTGAGGTAACAGCCATGTTAGGCTCAAGTGGCCTTGAGGCTATGATGGTCTGGCGTTCCGGATGGTTCCTAGGATTTGAATGTAAAATTTGGATTTAGTTTTCCTAATGAAATAAAATGTGAAATCCAGTAGCACTTTCCTAATCTTTTCTCACCTTGCCTGTCACTTCTGGTTTTTGAGAACTGGGCAGAAGTGTTGTATCGTGTTATCAGCTGCTATTTTTAACCCGTGCAAGCAGCACCATGGATAACCTGCACACTTTGCGACTGTTCCTGGAATGTAAGTCTTTCAAATAACCTTCATCTCAAAGAGCACGTGCAAAATCCGATGCAGAGGTCGCAAGCGTTTTGGAAAAAGATGGTGGAGTTTTTAATGTCATTTGCTTTTTATTTTCAGGTAACCATCTGGCTGAACACCTGAAAGTGGAGTAGTATGGTGTTCACTCTTTCATTATTAGTCACTGGCAATAGGAAAACTTTTCCCTGGGGAGTTGTCCTGGTGAGGGCACAGCAGGAGCATTTGAGTTGAAAATGGCTGTGCTATCTGACTTTTTCTGTGCATAATGGAAACTACAGTGGGGAGCTGGAGGAAACAAAAACCATTTCTTTTTCTGTGACATCACTATCATAACTTAGAGTGTAATGAAGCCCAGTTTATCTCTAGTTGGCTTTCCACCTGGAAAACAGGGAAGCAGTGCAAAGCCATGCTGGGTGATGAAGGGCTCTTACTCACCCTCCCACCCCTCTGCACAATAGAAATGCTTTCTCAGCAGTAGGCATCTGCAAAACCTAAAATCCCTCCAAGGGCGAGTGCTGCACTTGCACCCAAGAGCTGAACCTGTGTGTGGCCGCCTGTGCCTGGGACTGGGACGTATCTGGGGGCTTCCTCAGGTCCCTGCCACTGTGGGGAACCCATTTTGCCTCCTTGCCGTTGCCCTGTGAGCTGGAGAAGCTTTGTTATTCCTGTGTTATGGAAGGAGGGGAATGCTTTTGGGGGGCCAGAGGAGGAGTAGGACATGGGTGGATGCCCTGGGAGGCTCTGCTCCTGGTGAGCTTGGAAGAGGGCCAGGGACTGAAGCAGCTGTCTGGGAGAATTGCCCTGGGTCCTGCCCAGCCTCCCCGGGTGACTGCAGCAAGCACGAAGAGGAGGCAGAAAGTGGGTGGCTGGTGAACTTTAAGGATTTGTGCCACAGACCAGGCCTCTCTGAAGTAAGGAGAGGTGAGGATGCACGGCAGTTTCCCCTCAATGACTGTAGCCTCGTGCTGCCATGGGTGCTGGCAGGGAGGTGGACCCCACTGCGGGGGCTGCCGTCCCACAGCAGTGATCTCTGCCCTCATGGGCCCCGGCCTTAACGCCTTCAAGACCTCTGCATTATGTTACTCCTCCTTGGTTTGTGCTGGGCTGGGCTTCATCATTTACATGGGTCATTCAACACGCAGGTAGAATTGGACTCAGTGAGTCCTAAACCTCGGCTAGGGTTAGGGTTTGGATTTGTAGGAATACATAGTAATGTGTATTTGGTTTATGAAGGAATGTAAAGCTAGCAGTGCTGCTTTCAGAGGAGCCTCTTTTGGAAAGTGACTTCACTCCATCAGGCTGAATGTTCTAGTTTGTTTGCTTTCTTCTTTCTCAAAATGCAGCATTTGTGAAGTTATTTCCATGCATTAGGAACTATACCAGCAAATGTCTGCCGGCTGGTGGCAAGGTCCTGTCTAGGCAAGCCCCATCTAGTGAGCTGGGCCTGCGAGACGGGTACATCACCTGAGCGGAGATTTTTAGTTGTCTTTTAAGAGCAGAATCATGCGCTACTGCCCTAAATCCCTGCTTTACCTATGGCTTTGGCATGTGGCCTGAAGCTTCTCCTTATGTTTCTGAGCCCATGGGAGCTGAATGCCTGGCCGGGGTTGTTTTCAGTGTGCTGCAGCAAATGGATGATGAGCAGAGGCTGTGAAAGAGCAACGTGTTACAAAGCAGCATCACAAGAATACGTGGGATTAAAAATGGTCTCTGGAGTTGCTATTGATATTCTGAGTTAAATTAAGGTTTCTGAAATTTGGAGTCAAGGGGGAAAAGGAGTTTCTTGGGAGGTGTAGCTCACAAAAGCTCATTACAGAGGCCTGAGTAAAAATGCCCTTAGGAATGGAGTGGTTATATGAAATATTGAGGAAAACTAGACCATATTCCTGACTTTGCTGTTAAATATACTTTCCTGTCTTCATTAAAGTCAGTGGTAACCGTGCATATACGTCTGAGGTCAGAGTTTCACATACTAAAAGAGGCAGGCTTAGGGTGTTTATTATTGCTGCGCAGATTGACTCTACAGGGGATAAATGCAGTTTATTTTCATATGATGTAGTGTAAGAATGCTTCAAGGAATTGCAGGCACCAGCCGGGGCTTAAAGCAAAATCTGGAAAAATACTCACATACTTAAAAAATTAAAGTACAAATCATAATTTTATTTCAAGCTTAGCATTATGATATTTTTCATTCTGCAGAAAAATAAGATTAAAAACTTGGTTTTCATATGACACTAATGGATTGGTTACATAGTTTGAGCAGATCTAGGCTCACGCTATGAAAAATCTTGAAACGTGGCTGTATAGTGTGAAAGAATATCGGTGCTGTCTCTGTTAAGTTTTCTATGCATTGACAAGTGGCCTGGATGAAGCAGGAGTGAGGTGTATAATACCCAGTTATCTGAAGATGGCAAATTGGGCATGCTTTTCACATAGCGATAGCAGCTGTGAGACAAAGTGTAGGAAGACGAGGAGAGTGAAGAAGAATGGGGAGCTGCTTGTGGTGTTGGAATTAGCATAGGTGTGTAGAAATACTCATGGGGTGAAAATACTATCAGCCAGAAATTAAAAGGAGAAAATTAAAATGCAGAGGAGCAGAGAAAGCCCGAGGATACCTCACATAACTACCTAATCAAATGCGAGTATTCAGTTTGATGTGTTGCAGAAAGCAAATGTTATTTGCCTTCCAGGACTACAGGAGAATATGTCCAAGAGCAAATAATACATTCTTAAGTGGACCTGCTTAGCATTCCTGTGTGCTAGGGTAAAATAAGCTGGTTTGTACTTGAGGCAGTGTGAGAAAGGACCTGGATTTCTTTCTTGATGTTGGTTATGCCAGTGGGAACTGGCTCTGGCTGGAAGTCACGCTTAAACTTATTGTACTCTCTTCTGTCATGCAAGCAGCTTAAAATTGCAGTCACTTTGGCAATGGTATTTTTCTTCATTTTATGCCATTTTTCAAAGGTTCTGGGAAAGTGGAAAAGGACGTGATGTTAGATGTCTTATTTCTTGACTGAGGGGACACCCTGCTGATCCATTGCTTTGGTGCTTGAGTATGCTTCCAGCCTTAACAGACCCTTCTCAACCTGTTTGCATGGCTCTCATTGGTTAATTCTTGCTGCCTGCCTTGTTTGAATGGCCTGACAAGGGAAGCTTTGCTGCTTTTTTCTCCTGCTATACTCACATGGCAAAAAACCTAAAAGGTCCTCTATCTGCTCATCTAAGCACAGAAGGTAGGGCTTTTGAGGGTTGTGACCAGGGTGCCAGCAAAGACTTGCTATTCTCTTTTCAAACTACCTTACTTTTCAGGTGTGTTTGCTGATAATATGTGCCCTGTGGCCCCTTCTGTCATTCCTGTGTGCTTGCAACCTGTCAAGGTCACTTCTCCTGTTTCTGGGACTTCGCAGCAGGTGAAAGTTAAGCGATGAGTGAGTTCTCCTTGGCCCCAGCCCAGTTAGTAATTTCCAACAGGGTAACACAAGATTGGCATGTAGTTTGTAGGCTTCTGATTTGGAGCGGGTAGCATCTACCTTCTCACGTGTGCCAAACAAGTAGGTTTACCCTGGTTTTATTCTCCAGTCCCTGGGGTGCTGGTTCACGTCTTGTACTGGAAACTAGAAGCCAGCTGTGCTTCTGAGAGGCTTCCATAAATACAGGCTGATGGTGTGGGAGTTTTTTTTTCCTTCATTCCTCTGTGATACTGCAAAATGTTTTATGTGAATGTCAGCGAAGGTCTTAGTAAATACCTATAACACAGTTGCTTTGTTGTTTTGTGATTATCCTCGTGCTTTTGCAACAGCAAACACCTTGGCTGGAGCGAGGTTCTTGGCTCAAAAAGCAGTTTGATGGATGTGTATATGTGAGCGAGATGTGATCAACTATTTGACTTGTGTTCTTCTCTGCCATCAGCCTGTCTTGCCAGTGTTGCCCTCTGTGAGCACTAGCCAGCCTGTGGGCTGTGACACCAGGGTGTCACAATTTGGTGGTGCATAGGGGCAGGGGAGACCATTGCTTTGTCCCCAGTAGTACCCCTAGGTACAGCATGACCTTCCACTGTGCGAGGCAGCTAGTGCTGCTTCCCTT
This sequence comes from Chlamydotis macqueenii, assembly GCF_036417535.1. Taxonomy (NCBI): domain Eukaryota; kingdom Metazoa; phylum Chordata; class Aves; order Otidiformes; family Otididae; genus Chlamydotis; species Chlamydotis macqueenii. Next base: position 60,206,301 of record NC_141556.1, on the reverse strand, counting down.
CCCTTGTGCCTCCTAACCTGCACACCCCAGCCGCGATGTGCTCAAAGTAGTCTGTGCAATACGTGCACCCTTGGGTCCTCAGGATGGTTAAAATACCTCTGGTGTGCTGCACTGCCTGGTGAAGCGTGGCTGCTGCTGGCGGGACAGGTGATTGCTCACTGGCAGAGGTGGATGGACACAGTATTTGTGGAGGTGTAGAAGAGTCAGGGCAAACCTGTGTATTGGGGAGAGGTAGTCTACACCGAGGGTGAAGATGGCATGGGCATAGAAATCTCAGAATGTGATTTTTTTCTTCTCTATCTCGTTGTCTCCCTCAACCAGCTACTGAGAATGTCTTTTTCCTTAATCTCCTTTACCCCTTCCTCCAAAAAACTCCCCCAGAACAAAACAAACAAAAAACCCCCAGCAACAGCAGCAGAACTTATTTCTTCAAACTAATTGGCCGGGGGGGGGGGGGGGGGGGGATTCACTGCAAAGCGGACTTTCTTGCTGAGCAGCTTTTGTCCAGCACCTTGAAACTTGTTTCAGGTTAGCCTGGTGCTGGGGTCTGTCCTCCTCAGCCACAATCTCCACATTACATTGCTTCCATGCATTTTCTCCAATTGCAATGAATATTTCTATCTGTTATTCACTTTCTGAGCTTCTTGGTCTTATCTTCAAGCAAAGCCCAGGATGTGACATCCCAGCTAGACTGAAGGATTTTGCAGCACCCAAACATGAGGATGTTTCTGTGATACTGAGGCCTGACTCAGTCGCAGAGCGCTCTTGATGGCTTGAGCTGTAGAGACCAGGCTTGATGACCATATCTTACAGGACATTGCAGTGATGAAGCAACCACCTTGACTTCCTCAGGGCCCAAATACTATCCACTGGAAATTACATCTTAGTTTTCATGTGGTGAAGGGCCTCCTTTCCTTCCTCCCCCAGCCCTGAGTTTAAATCCTGCCCTCGGAGCCTGCTGCAGTGGCAACAGCTGAAATATAATGAGTGAATACTTATTAATTCAGGGAGCCCTTCAGGGACATAGAAGAACATTTAGGGTGACTCTCTTCCTTTTTAATAATTGCACGTGAGTGTTTCCACGTATATTCCTCTCTGCAAGAGGCTGAAACTGCTGCTGACAGCTCTGTCCTCTGTATTCTGATGCAGTGTTCAGATAACTCCCTCCACTCGAACCAGATTGCATCCCGAGAGAAAATCTCTCTGGGAATGAAGTCAGGCAGCTTGACTGTATCATTTTATATTGTCATTTGAAAGAATCATTTCTCTGCAGCTGGGACTGTTCCTCTGAAATAAGTGAAGGTTATAATTTACTTAGCTCCAGCAGGGCAGGGGATGCTGCACAGCCATACGCACAATCTTATTGTTTTCACAGCGTTGAGCAGCACCATCTTCTCCAACTCGGAGCCTAGGGTTTAATATATTTTATGAGAAACGGCAACTTTTGCAAGAAAATAGAATAAAAGTGTTAATCTGCATGCCTTTATGATTCCCACATGAAGTGAAAATTAGCCTCCTTCCACTTTGCAGGAAAAAATTTACCAAGAGAGGATCTGAAGAAAAGATTGTTTTATTTCTACTTAATATGCTATATTACATTTACTTGCTTGTTATCAGTGCCTGAAACCGAACTGCTGTTGTCAAAATAGGCAAAGCACGCTTTACGTATGTATAGAAGGGTGTCTGTGTATATTGAGTTAGTGCTTGGTTCTTGATGGTCATGACTGACCACCACATACATGTCCACCTACTCCTCTAGCCTCTTGGGACAGCGTTTGTGGTTGCTTGTGGTCCAAACCAGCTCCTGGGTATGTCACTAGGAATGCTCTTGCTGACTTAATTTGCAGTGGACTTGGGCCCCACGCTTCAAGATGCTGCGGGGTTGCTTGTATGTTGAGAGGCACAGAACTTAGTACTCCACGCTGAAATGAGTTATTTCAGCGTAACATCCAGAGCCGTGCTGGACTGTTCATTCTTGAGGGTGGTGGGAAGAATTTTCTCACCGGCAGTGGACTGGGGCCAGGGAAACATTCCTGCCCGTCGTGCAACAACTGGCAGAGGAAAGCACCTGCTGGGGATCCCATTGCCTGGTGTGCTGTTACTTCTGCTTTAGTCTGTCAGCTGTTGGAACAGGAGTTACATTTACTGGCTGCTGATGCCGTGGGGTGGGGATCAAATTGCTTCTTCTGGGCTGGAAGACTTGAATGCATTGGTAGATGCTCCCATATAAGGTGTGCTGTCTGCTTGATAGATAAGTGTCCCAGCAAGATTACCAAAATAGCGCAAGAGCGGAAGGTACGTAACCAACTGCTCTCTCCATCCCGATGTGAAATGTGATGGCTTCGGAGACAAGTGCAGCCACGCCCCGTCGGAAAAGTCAATTAGAGGTTAACAGTGAAGGACCCAGGTATGGAAAGTTGAGAGTATATGCCGTACTGCAGCTCTGTGGGCAAGTCCTCTGGGCCAGTGAAGTGGGTTTTTTTGATGGGCACAAAGAGAGGACATGCTTGGCAGAAGTCAGGCAGTGAGTTGGATGAACCCCAGAGGTCTCGTCTCCCAGGAGCGTGCTCTGGCCATTGGCAAACTCTTCCTCCTTGCAGAACCAAGGACAACTGTTAGATCAAGAATTATTGCAGGAGCTAGGTAATACTTTTATTTTTTTAAAAATAATGTTATACAGGTTTCCATTCAATAGGCAGATATGCTTGAAATCTGATTACAAACAGATTTTTTTTTTTTTTGCACTGAAAGATAAGGCTGTTGTAATTTGATTTTATTTTTCTCTTTTTTTTGTATTTGGCACAAGTTGGCTCTTTTGTGAGATGACTGGGGACACTGCAGGCGTTCTGAAGATGCAGGTGTGGGTAGACATAAGCATCCCATATAGTAAATACACATGCACACATAGAAGTGTGTATAGAAGTACATATATTTGTGTGAATTTAGCAAATTGTGATGGTAAATTCTATGCATTATTAAAAAAAATAGCATGTTATTTCCAGTTTCAGCCATTTGAATGCAGGGTTTTTCTGGCTGGACTACTCTGGAAACATAAGTCCAATATTTACACACATTGCTCATTCTGGAAATGCTGTAGACCTATTTCAGAGCAGTTTAGTCATTGATACCAGTGTAGGTTCACAGAGGTTAGATGATGTAAACATAAATCAGCAGAAGAAGGTTCCAGTGAGAGTTTAAGTTTTCAGAGCCCTGGAAGGCACTGGCATTCATCTTGACGTGGAAAACTAACACACAGATCATAAATGTGCTGAGTGCAGTGCTTTTTGTGGCCATGAGCAAAGCACATAATTTTTCTTTTTTAAAAGGAGCTATTTGTGTATATTTTTGCAGCATTTTACGTTGTCACTGCCAATCTAGCTTCCCTCTGCCCCCTTTGTCAGCCGTAATAAAGAAATCTACTTCTCTCCTCCCCCTTACTCTTTTTGGGGAACCCAAATGTCACTGTATTGTGCTTAGCAGAGATAAATGAAGCAGCAGCTTAGGAGATGTGTTGATGTGCTGCAGCTTGTATGTCCATACTTCTCTGAGCATTGGTTTTGCCCCACCTGTCCAGGTGGCTTCCCCCCGCTGTGGTTTCACAGCCCTTTGGAAGTGGTGGGAAATAGTTACACGTATCCCAAGTAGCCGTAAATTATTTATCCACTTTTTTTCCTATCCTTTTCATTTGCAGCACGTTTTCCCGTATAGATTTTTGGCTTTCAGTCTTATAGTCTTGTGGGAGGAGGCTTGCTCCTCTTCTGAGTTAAATAAGCTCAACCCATGCTGTCATTGATACGCTCTCAAATCAGACCTTGTAATCTCTTCATAAGCTGTCTCTTGACCAGATCATGAAGTTTGCGCTGAAATCAATAGGCGTTTGCCTGAATAAAAACCTCAATGTAAGGTTTTTGCAGGATGAGCTTATTATGTGAATTTAACCCTTCCCTTTAAGACAACGGTTGTGTTTTGAAGTGAATATTCATCCTTGCCTCCAAGTGCTTTGTTTTTCTTTCACAAAGGCTTTTGGTTTGATCCTGACTGCTGCTCTCATGTGCAACCATGAGGGTCTTGGTGCCTCCCCTGGGTACCTAATGTCCTGTCTGTCCAATATCTTTAATTCAGGACTTCAGGCATTGCATTTTCGTGGCTTAGCCTTTGGCTGCTGAAGCAGCAGACCCTCCTCTTCAAAAATGGAAAGAGGACAGCCTCTGTATAAAAATGTAACTCTGTAAGGTAAATTATCACCACTTCTATGTCATGGTACTCCAAAGAAATCCGTGTAAGAGCACAAATGCATGTCATGGCAGAAACTGGGCTATGTGTTTTAAGCCTATGTTTTGGAGACAAGCTTGTAAGGTGGGTGATCGTCCTTCTCCCCCCCCCCCCCCCCCCCCCCGCCCCCGTTTGTTTTTTGTTCTCGAAAGCTGTCAAAGTAGAGCATGGTTGTAGGCCTTTTAAAATACTTGTACTTAGGAGCTAAGAGAAAAAAAAAGATGTGGTGTGTTACAGTAATAAGTAGCTCTGAAAGAAGGATGTAATTGTGCTGGGCTTTTGGTGACCTCATGAACCACATGAGCGGGTTTGGGGTGGCTTCTCACCACATACCCCAGATGGGAGGTGCTTCGTTTGCATGGTTGTATTTGAAAATGAAACCAGTTATACTTTGGTCGCTTCAGCTCACTTTCTGCACTTCTCCTTACTTGTGATTGTCTCAGACCTTCCCCTTCTTCCATCCAAGAGTGACTTGAACATGTGCTGTCTTTCAGTGTCAGGAGCCAAACCTGTACGACGTGGGTCTTCAGCTACTGTCTTCTCTTGCTGTAGCATTTTCTGCTGAGATAGTCCCCCTTGGCTTCCTTGCCAAGCCCTCCGTGCATCCTCCCTGTGCTTCCAGTTAAACACCTTTCCATTGCTCACCTCCTCTGGCAGCTCCTGCCTGCCCTTTGGCCTTCAACCTCCTCGCTTTCCGCTTCCCCAAATGCTGTTTTTTGTTTTGGCTGGGAATTCTGAACATATTTTATTTGTGTGCAAAATATGGCACTAGCTAGTGGGACAAATTACCCAATCTGTGTTCATTGATGACCTCGCAAAATCCAATGTGTGGTGCAGCAGTACTTGAGCGTACGCGCTCTCGTGTCCCAGCGCGCGGGTGGTACAGTGACATGCTGCTCTTGGTGCCGCACACGGAGGAGAGGGCGAGCAGCGACCTGTAGGCTGCCAGGTGCCAGAAATGTGGTTTTATGCTCTTCTTGCATACTCAGCCTCCGCTGCAATCTGCAGGTGGGGTGGGTTGGTGTAGCAGTAGCTTGACTGGAAGCAGCCGTCCATACATGGGACTTCCCCAGGGCCAGAGTTGGGCTGGTGCGCTTCTGCTTGGGATTTTCGCCAAGGTCAGCAGGACCACTTGGATTCAGGGGTGGAAGCTGGTCCTACCCCAAGTTATGTTTGTTAAACCACAAGTATGACTCCAAACCAGTTAAATTTACACGTAGATGTTCCTGGGCTGACTGAGGGCTACCCAGTCCAAGAGATTTGTCTCAGCCGAGCTAGGGTGGTTCCTTTTACTGCTTTCCCTTGAATTTGTGCACAAATGACGTGTAAACTTTGTGATGGGAATGCATGTGGGGCATTACAGCCCAGGGTGCAGATTTCCAGGGGACTTTCACTGAGCTGAGTTTACAGAGCAGTAGGTTGGCGCTGCTTTCATATGGTACTTAACAGTGCTGATAACAGGGATTGCCTTTGGGTTTTGGTTTTTTTTTCGGTAAGGAGTGCCTGTTTAGAGGGAGGTGTGGTGACTATGAGCCGATGCATACAGCTTTGCTTGATAAATGGCACCTTAGCAAACGCTGGTCTGCATACAGTGCTTTGTTCCTTGGTTCAGAATTTCCATTTTTCTCCCCAAGGTTTGCTGATTTGTAATGCTAAGTGTGAGACCTTTGCTGTAAGGCAGCCTCCCTGTCAGGAAAAAACCCTGGTGAGCAGATGCCTGCCGCACTCAGCTCCACCAGCTGTTGCGCAGGCCGACAGCTAAAGATACATGTTTTGCATCTTCCGTGGGGAGTGTTTCATGTTAGTGAGTAATTAGCATTAATAATAATTAATGTTGGATAGAGATAGTTTGTACCTCTACAGTGCATTTATTTTGAGAATCTCAAAATGCATGTAGTTGCGGGCTGGCGGCCTGGAATAAATCTTGGTGCAGTTGGGAAAAAAAGAGTTTAGCAAATGGATTGACGGCTTTAACCCCGCTGTCCCTAATGAAAAGTGTGGGAAAGCTGGGAGGAAGAACTTGATGACTCCACTCCTCATCGCTAGTGTGGTAATTTCTGGGTAACATCCCTCCTATACCCACACAGGGCTGCTTGTTATGTATTGTTTTTTGTATATATGTTTTATAATAGCTCTTGTGAGCATCACAGGAGATCCATTATGCTCCCTGCAGAGCAAATTGTAAACGGGAGGTGATCGCAGCCCTGCTCATCGGAAGCAGTGTGCGGCTGCCCTGGTGTACCCCTGCCAGCAGCCAGTGCCGGCACCCTGCTTGCGAATGCTCGTTGGGTGCCTGCAGAAACCAGGTGCTGTTCAGTGAGATGGAGTGAGAGGGACAGAAGCAAATGGAGCGCGATGGTGGGGGCAGCTCGGGAAGTCCGCGGCGGAGGTGGCGATGGAGCCCGGCACTGCCTGCTGCAGCATGGATGCTCAGCCCGCACGTCTGCCACAGGCTGTGGGTTGTGAGCTCAGTGGAGAGTACCTGGAGCAAAGCAGAGCTGTCACAGCCTCGTTTTATTTAATGGGCAAAGCCTTGTGAAGGCACAGATTCATTTATTGGATCTTTTCCCTGTGTTTTTTTCCTAGCGCTTAGCTGTGCTTTACGTGTTCCTTGGAAGGCTGAAAAGCAGGATCATGTCTATTTATTAATCTTCGCCTAATAAAGATGACTACCAGATATGTTCTTTGGCCTTAACAAAGGGGTATAATTAGTGATGAGATTAGACATGACCCAAGAGGAGGTGCTTTGCTTAGGAAAATATTCAGCAATGGCTTATAATACAGTCTGTCTGAGGCACCACCTCCTCCCTGGAGGCCTTGGCTTGAACTGAGCAGTGACCCTTCCCAGCACTTCAGTGCCGTAGGAAACCTGGGAAGAATATTAATGACAAAGGGATACACAAAGCAAGCTTTGCCTCAGTCAAACAACGCACCGCCAACCTAAAATTATTCAGCAGAAGTTTAGTTGACAAAGTTAATAATTTATGGTTCTGGCTGATAGCACCCCATGCAATGGCAGTGTATTCAGCAGCCCCAGACCTGATTAAATATGCATGGGCTTGGATGCAATTTCAGTGCAATTAGTGTATGAAGGCAGAAGGACCTGTATCATTTCTGGAATTGTACAAAAAGGCTCTGGTAGTTCTCCCATTATAATGTTTTACAGGATAGTAATTGTTCCACATCAGCTGTGTTTAAGTACGCTGTTTTACGGAGCGCCTGCCTGCCGTGTTACATGTGATACGAGAAGACAAATACCCTGCGTGTCACTAGGCACGGAGATGGCTTGGAAATACTAAACTAGTGCAGAACGAGAGAAAACTTGTTGCAGTAGATGTTCTAGCCTCACACGCACCAAATTTGTATGCGCCAGCAGTGATGAGCGCAGCCTGAGGGAAAGGTTAGACTAGAGAAGATCATCGATCTCATTTGTTTTTTCTTTCTTTGCTGTAAAAACTTGTGTATCGTGCTCATCACTGGAACTTCTGGAGCTTAAATATTTGTAGAAATGCTTTAAGAAAGAACAGGTTAAAAATGGTACTGGATGTTCCACAATCAGCATTGTCAGCATCTGGGTGCGTATCCTGGCAAAACACCAGTCGCTCGAATGACTTTCCTTCCTAGAGCCACATCGCCGACGCTTGTGTTTCATCCATCCCCAGCATGGCCAGCTCTGCAGATGGAGACGAGTCTGACCAGTCTGCACCAGTTGACAATCTGGCTCATTCTGTTTAGTGACCAAGCAAAATTCTCGCTCTTCTCTGCAGCTTCCTTCGTTCTTTTCTCTCTTTTGGTCTCCTTGTTGTCCCTCCTTCTCTGCACTGGCTTCTTTCACCTTCCTCCTAGCTGTATGCTCTTCAGTCTGCTGCCCACCAGCGATTTGCAAGGCTCAGAGTGCCAAAAATGTCCCAGTGCTGTGGTGGAGAGAGTCAGAGAAGAATTAAGGTTGGAGTAGGCTGCTGCAGAGCATCTAGTTCAACACCTGGCTGGAGGCAAGGCTAACTCCAAATTTAGGTCACTTTGCTCAAGGACTGTCCAGTCAAGGGTGTTAGAAGGAACAAGAAAAAAGAAAAAGAACCTGTGTTCCTGCTCAGCAAATAAATGTGTAATTCACCTGTTTTGGCCTGTGTAAGTGAATTGTTCAGGCCATGGGAAGAACTTTCATATTCTTACTTTGGTTAAAAACCTGAAGATGTGCAACCTATATTTACTGGTCTGAGATCATACAGGTGTCTGCTCACCTGGTTGTTTGATCTGGGTGTGTTATTGTGTCTGTCCCGTGGAGGCTTGGTTTCGTATTATTTTTTGCAGCGTGGCAGTGCAGAGAGGGGATGGCTGCATGGTCCTGAGTGCGAGGCTTGAGATGGGGGGCTTCTCATTCAGAGTTTTGGTCCTCTGAGGACATCTCCAGCACTGGAGTTTTGAAAAGAGCCTGGGGGAAAGCCAAAAGCAGGATGGGATTTGGACATTGAGGACTGTGTTGATGCTTAATTTCACTGAGGTGCCTGTGGCTGCCCTGCCCTTCACTCATCAGTTCTCAGCTGGCCTCCAGAAACCTTTGGGGCCGTTGATGTCTGTCTAGGTACAGGGACCTGGGAATTTAGGGCAACTGAATGCCGCCCTTAATGCCTCGCAGTCCCCTTGAATATTCAAGCCTCCAGCTCCCTCCCTTGGCTTCCCAGTCAGTAATTTGTGGATAACAGAGGTGTCTGCTTCTCAGAAGTGCTGGCAGGATTAATGAATGAGTGTTTGGGAAGCGCTTTGAGGAGGAACATGTGGGTGGTGGTGTTGCAGGGTGGCAGCTGGGATTTGCTCTGTGCATGTGGAGGGGAGGATGGCTTGAGCCACTTCTGGCCAAAACTGCAGTCCCACCAGCATTTGTAGCATGTGCAGAATAGTTTGTAGCATGTAGACTGTGCTGCCTCAAAATAAGCATGCACCCTGTTTGCCACACCTATTACCAGCTTTGCAGATGCAAACACAGCTCTGCTGACGCGAGTCTCTTCTTTGGCCGTGATGGCCATCTGCTGGGTTGCAGGCCCTAGGAAGGGGTTCAGAGGTACGTGCATTGAACAGCAACTCTGTCTCGTTTGTGGAGCCCGGGAAAGGTTATGCCTGCGTGGTAGTGCTGGAGTTTAACGTATGATGTCTCAGTCAGCTGTCATGCCTGTAAAACCCCAAGAAGTCACCGTGTTGATGGTGCTTTGGAGGAAGGTCATACAAATAGCTTGTTTCACCATGGGCACAGCAGTGTTGACCTTTACCAAGCACTTAGTGCTTTTCATCATGGAAAGTGTTACTCTCAGCTGCAAAACAACCTTTTGAAGGAGAGAGCTGTTGTTAGGATGTGCTGTACAGATGCAGAGATCGGACACTAGGCAGTCTCTCGGGATATTGCATAGGAAAACCTGGAGGTGAGCCGCCCTTGAAGCCCTGTATGCCCTATAATCCTATATAGGTTCCTGCCAGACTCGCCTTCATTTCCCCCTTTGCTGTCCAGATTTGTTGAGGTACGGTGAGGTATGGTTGTCATTGACATGGACAGTGGGATAGAGTGCACCCTCAGCAAGTTTGCTGATGACACCAAGCTGTGTGGTGTAGTCAACACGCTGGACAGGCTGGAGAGGTGGGTCTGTGTGAACCTCATGAAGTTCAAGAAGGCCAAGTGCAAGGTCCTGCACAGGAGTTGGGGCAACACGCAGTATCAGTAGGGGCTAGGGGATGAAGGGAGTGAGAACAGACCTGAGGAGAAGGATTTGGGAGTGCTGGTGGATGAGAAGCTCAACATGAGCTGGTAATGTGTGCTCGGAGCCGAGAAAGCCAGTCGCAGCCTGGGCTGTGTCAAAAGAAGTGTGGCCAACGGGTCAAGGGAGATGATTCTCCCCCTCTACTCTGCTCTCGTGAGACCCTACCTGGAATATTGTGTACAGCTCTGGAGCCCACAACATAAGAAGGATGTGGACCTGTTGGAGGGAGTCCAGAGGAGGGCCACGAAGATGATCAGAAGGCTGGAGCACCTCTCCTATGAAGACAGGCTGAGAGAGTTGGGGTTGTTTGGCCTGGAGAAGAGAAGAGAAGGCTCCAGAAAGACCTTATAGTGGCCTTTCAGTACTTAAAGTGATCTTATAAGAAAGATGGGGACAAACATTTTAGCAGGGTCTGTTGTGGTAGGACAGGGGGTAATGGTTTTAAACTAAAAGAGGGTAGATTTAGACTACATATAAGGAATTTTTTTTTTTTTTTTTTTTTTTTTTTACAATGAGAGTGGTAGAACACTGGAACAGGTTTCCCAGAGAAGTGGTAGATGCTCCATTCCTGGAGATGTTAAAGGGCCAGGTTGTGCAGGGCTCTGAGCAACCTGCTCTAGTTGAAGATGTCCCTGCTCCTTGCAGGGGTGGTTGGACTAGATGGCCTTTAAAGGTCCTTTCCAACCCAAGCTATTCTATGATTGCATGAAGTAATAAGATTTTAATGGGTGTTGAATGGATGGAGACTCTTGAAGTTAGGAGAATCCTGTACAGAATTCCCTGTATAGGGGAATTCCCAGAATTTTTCCTCCTGCAGGAATAGTTTGTTTTCTTTCACTTAAAGGTTGTGAAGGTTACAGGAATACATTGCCTGAAAGGGTGGGCAAGGAGTTAGCTGCTTTAGTGCTTTACAAAGCATTTAATAGCAATTTGGAAAGCTGAGTAGTATTTTTCTTTACAGCATTTGTGTGTGGCAAGTGTAATGGCAAAATTCTCTCGTTAAAAATGGCCTGAGAGTTTTCCAGAACATTTTAATAAAAAATAATTATTGCAATTATTCATTAGAAGAGGCATTCAGTAACAGAATGAAGTATATATGCAGGGAACAGATTACTGCCTGTAAGGCGAAGATACATTCATATTAAGTTTTGCATAAACATAAATGGATATTTAATCAAGTAGACCAGTTCTATTGAGGTTCTGCATGTTCAGCAACTCTGAAAGAGAGGTTTGTTCTTATCTTCCATCGTTCTTCAAGAATGGAAGCATGTAAATAATTGTCCCATGAAAATTTAAGTTAGAGTAGCAACGTTATTTTCTGATTCCTCAGAACAACTTCTTCAAAAGCAAGGATAAACCAAGGAGCTAAATACTTGCCTTCAAAAACAAAACCAAAAGAAGCAGAATTTTTCAGTGGAAAGTATTGGTTAGTTGCGGCCATGAGAACTGTTTATTTAATGATGTAACTTTTAATGTAGTGGTGGTTTGAAAGAATTGGATAGGAAGGATTTAAATACTTTTTTTTTTTATTTCTAGAATATCAGCTGGTAACTTGAATGTAAACAGGAAAATAAGATTTCTTCATCCACCCAAAGCAGGGTGATACCTTCATATAACTGAAGTGGAGTTATTTTGGATTGCAAGCAGGAATGCTAGACTCATTTAAAAAAATGCTATTAGCAAAAACTATAGGGTGTTTTTGATTAACCAGTTATTCCTGGCCTCTTGAGGGAGAGTTTGGAAATTCAGAGCAAGAAGAAATAGCAAGACAAATGGAAGAGTTTGACATTGTTCTGGTTCATATCAGCGTGGACGGTGTTGGGGATAGAACTGATGTGATTGAAAACTTGACCACAAAGTCTGTCTTTGACTGTGGGTTTTAAACCTGCTTTTCTTTTTGACAGGAAGCAGAAGTTTAGTTGTCAAAGTTGAAAGCATGCTGCTGTTTGTGTATATCCTACAATTTTTTTTAAAATTATTTTTCAGTACTATTTGGTGATGATGATCATAGACCTCCAGTGTACTGAGGTCTGGATGCCGGTGCTTTTGTGTATCTTGAATAGTGACACTATTGCCAGCTTCTGTGATTTTATTGCTGGTGCTTCAGGGAGTGTTCCCTTACTCCCTGTAAAGCCCCAGCTACTACAGTGGGATTTCAGAAGCATTGCTGCATTCGTTTAATTTTCCTCCTTCCCTCAACATCCACCCCCACCACACGTGTCAATTTTTACATTTTGAGGCTGTGCAAAAGAACTTAAAAAATAGGAAGCATGTGTGCTCCAGAGACTCAGAAATCTGACAGCAAATAAAAAGAATTATGGTTTGAAAATATATACATCGGGGTTTTTCAGCCAGTCGCACATTAGGGGGAAAGAGGGCATGTGGCAGATGAAGTTTAAACCTTTGTGGTTGGCTGATCTGAGCCCCTGACCCCAGGTACTGATTATTTTTGTCAAAGGAGCTTTGGCCAGGCGAGCACAGCACGTCGGGAAAGGTGTTGGAGAACATACTGAGCATGAACTTCACATTTTGGTATAAATGCAGTTCAAACAGTCTTTTATTTAAATTAGTAGCCTGATGCCATTGCCACAGTTGCCTCTAAAACATAAGCTTTACCCAAGGATTAACTGATCAGAGATGTACAGGAGTATAATCTAGTTTATTCAAGCGGGTCTTCCAGGTCATGAAGAAAATGTATAAAGGGATATATGGCAGGGCTTTTCTGCTTGTACTGTGGCTGCTGAGTGGGTTTTAAGTTAGTCTCCGCCTGTAGAGGCCATCGAGACCTGGCTGACGTGGGTGGGCTCAGAACCAGACCCGTGCGGAAGCTTTCTTCCAACTCGTCGTCCGACAATGCGAGGCCCCGTTACCCAGCTCGTATGCTATATTTCTTATTTGAAATGTCAAAACACAGCTTGATGTTTCTTGGGGTATATGGATGCATTTGTCATGGACTCCCTTTTTCTCCCAAATCCTTATTAAGTAAGAAGCAGCAGTAGCTGGTAATCAAAGACATGAAATACATTTATTATCTGAAGACTAACAACCTGCCATACAAACTGATGTCTTGAATCTGCAAATACAGGAATTGTATGAGGCGCCAGGATACCATACAGCACTATAATTAAGTGCTTTTACCTGGGGCTTGTCCTTATTTAAAACAAGCAAGACCGTTGAAGGTAAAAATGATGGAGAAAAGTCTGCCAAAGGAGGTGAGCGTTTTCTACCTGTCATGATCACTAAAAATACACAAAGTCAGTTGTGGGAAAAGTGCATTTCAGGCAATGAAAGTTCTGTAGAAAATTGTAGTTTATCCACAATGTTCATTTAAGGGGGAGGCTGAGTGAGCAGCAGTTTGGAAAATGTACCCTAATGAGCCTTGCTGGACTGCAGTTCCTTTAGGCGTCTTGAATATTCAGAGCAAAATTTGTGGCACTTTGAGTTTGCAAGTCACAGGGTTGCTCCGAGATGATGTTGGCGTTGCCTGCCATGTCTGGTTCAGGCTGTTCTCCATCTTCTGTCTGAGCATAATGTCCTAAAAGCCTTGCGATGCCAGCGGCCCCGAGTGCCGGGGCTTTCGAGCTTGGCTGGCGGCCTCTTGGGATTAGGCAGCAGAAGCACTTATTGATTGAAGGTGGATATGGTGGCATTATTTGGGGAAAGCATGTGAATGTGACTTTTTGGCTGAAATTGTGTGCAGTAGCCGTTAGTAGGGTCTCATTTGGGTGGACAAAGAGGTCCTACCTTCTCTTGGCATGTGGAGGGGCTCCCTAGTACTTGTTCAAGTTTTTGCATAGTGTTGAGATCCTTGAGAATCTCCCTGCAGTAATGGGTCTGTGTGGTATGTGTGTACAGCATCTGTTGATTTACTCAAAGAGAACACTGTTCTTTGCATGATACTTTCTGGTTTGGAAGTACTTATTAATCCATAGCCTGTGTTGAGATTTTGGAGATGTGCTGGTGCTTCTTAGTAGGCATGTTTCTTTGCCACATGGCTACAGGGAAAAGGTACCATTTTCGGCTTCTCTGTCTTTCTGGAAGGCTTTTTTGCTTCCCATTCAACTATGACAGTTGTCTTCTATCAGCGCTAATGAGGGGTCACTTTAAATTCAGATTTTCTGGGATGTATCCCTTTTTCTCTGGATTTGTGCTGGATTTGAGAACTGTAGATTTGTCCATGTTTCTGACACTCTGAGGCATGTCCTGATGCCTGGAAGTGTCTGTTGTGCATGCTGAGACCATCTCTGTAGCACATGCCAAGAAGGTGCAGTGGATAGATAGGATGTATGGCGCACGTGTGTTGTACTGCATGTCTGTGGACATCAGACATCCACCTCAAGTGTGGACCATTCAGAGGTGTGGACGTGCTGCCCGCTCAGAGCTTCCCAGGAGCGTGGAACTCGCTGTGCTTGTGTGGCGCGGTGTGCCTGCAGTACTGCTTCTGCAGAGTTGCACCATTTGATGAAAGAAGGTGATGGAGATGGGAATATTTAGTTGTCTCTCAAAGAGGTTGGCCTCAGTAGGGAACAGCCCCAGGTTATTTTTGCATCAATTCTGGTTTAATTTTGCTGGCAGTTAGGAGCTCTGGTTATAGGTCAGGACTCTATTGTGCTGTAAAGAGCAAAGCGATGGATTTCCACCTCCCAGGCTTATTTATTGGGCTGTGCATTGGCTTGCTGACTTGTCCCCACCGAGCCAGTGACGGTAAGGAAGTTTTTGGACCTCAGGCTGGAGAAAAACTTCATTGAATAGGATTGGGCTTAAGTGCATGCAAAATTGTGAGTTATCGCTGGGTTACTTGAGCAACCCTGGAAGGGACCTGTGTGCTACGAAATGTCTTGTTTTATAAATTAAAAAGTTACTAGTTTTAGTTTTTTTAAATTATTTACTAAAATTCAAAAATTCTGTTTAAAGTGAAGTCTTTTAGGGAGTGATTGGACAAATCGCTCAAAGCTGATGAAGAAAGAGTGAGCAAAGACACAGCGTGATTCTGGCAGGAAGCAATATTTAAATATACAGAGTGTAAAGACATGTTAAGTACAGAGTTAGTGGCCCAGAGAAGAGTCGGGGTCTCAGGATGGTTTACCTGAGTGTTCCCATGATGTGGTCTTCAGAGAGGACTGAGGTTTGAACCTCCAGCTCTGGCTGTGGGAAGTCTACTTGAAATAACCAGCTGGATGGGTTCTTTTGGTTTTTATTTCAGAAGTAGTCCTTGATACTGAGTACTCCTTGTGGAAAAAAAAAAAAACCTCTATACTTCTAAGAGGTGATGTATTGTGCCTTTTGAAAGCCAAGCCTCTCCTAGTTCCCTTGGAGCTGGCATTCAAAGTTGCTGGTTGCTAGTGAGTAGCTGGCTTGTCAGATGTAAAGCAGGGTAATTTATTACGCTCTGCTCCCAGTACTGCTTCCTGCGCTGTATTTACTTGTGGGTACCATTGTTGATCTAAATGGATATACTAGAAAATAGTCAGAGGGGAATCAACAACAACAACAACAAAAAAAAACACCAAAAAAAAAAAAAACCCCAACCAAATGAAAAAGACGAAAGATTTGGAAGCAGAAGGCTTGTAATAGGAAAGGTTGAGGATGAGCTCAATGCAGAGAGATAAACAACTTGAGGAGAAACATGGTATCTGTAAATACATAAAGAACAGTTTCAGAGCAGGCAGGGATCAATTATTTGCAGCCAATTGGGACATAAATAGTGATGAATGCAGCAGTAGGGGAAAAAATAGGTGGAATTAATGGGAAAAAGCTTAAGATAACTTTGGGAAGGGCCATGGGACCTCCCTTGTAGGTGTTGCAGGCTTCCGGTAGCAGGGACTGCCTTTCACGGAGTGATGGTGCCCTGCTGGGCACAGCCAGTGGGCATCCCCACGGGCAGAAATAATTTCAAGCCCGAGTCCCAGTGCTAAGGAGACACCTGAGTGTCTGCTGGGATTGAGGTGCCTGCTGGAGTCCAAGTGGTGGCAGCAGGAGCTCAGTACCCACTTTGCTGAGTCATGGCTGTCCAAAAATATAACTCTTCAACTTTTTGCAAGTTTAGATCATTTCAAAGTGAGTTTTTTAAATGGTAGAGGGAACCCAGAGCATCAAAGGAGATGTTTCCAGTGGCATCTGAAGCTGGAGCATGTGGTGTTAGTTCCAGTTCAGGAGCTGTGCCTTTAAAGACCCTCAAGCTGGGCTGACTGGTGGTAGCCTGTGGAGGAACATGAGTTGTTCACAAGGGGTTGGAAGTTATTTCCAGTGTCTGTGTAAGGAATCCTTGGGTGCCAGGGGTGTAAATAATTACAGCAATGTTAACTTGGTTGGTGGTGAGGAAAATGCTAGTGGCAGAGAGAAATTAATGGTTCCATTTATATTTTTTGAGCGTTTCTTTTTCTTCTGTGAGCGTGGCTCACGCTCCACATGCCATCATCTGAAAGAGCTGAAGAGGTCCTTATGGGCTTGGGACAGGTAGGAGCCGTGTTCCGTGCAAACACATAGAGATTTTTTTTTTTGTGTGGTTTTTTTTTTTTTTTTTTTCGGAAGTGCTATCTACTTATAGAAATGAATGTTTCTCCCTCAGAAACCTGGCCACCAGCTCTTCCCACAGGGCTATTGTCTCTTCTTTGGGGAAACATAGGCACCTTTAATGCTGCAAACTGAAGCTGCCAACAGGGCAGGCGTTGACTTCGCTTCAAGCTGGATGCACTCAGCTCTGCTAAGGTCAGGCTTTCGGTAAGGACAGTTTTTGAGTAGATATCCAGCTTGAAAAGGTGTTAGCTACAATCCTAAGCATAGATTTGCTTGTTGGGGTAAGCTTTTTATTATGTTGATACCTGCCACACTAAAATCCGGTTTGTTTGTGTAAGAGTTGTGAACTTGTCCTGTGCCGTGGAGTCAATTTGGAGTTTTTGAGTATGAGGAGCGTGTCTTCAGGTGCCCCGGTATGAGTGTGTAGCCACGTGCGTTTGAACAACCCAGCCCTGCTCAGACAACAGTGTCCTTCTGCCTGCTGCTCCTTCTGGGATGAGAACAAATGGGTGAGAGATGGTAGTAATTCAGCTTCAGCAAACAGGAGAGTAGAGTGCCTCCTGTCAGAAACCGTATAGATTGGTGTATTTATCAGTATTGACCCGGTACCTTCACAGCTATGCCCAGACTTCTTACCTGTGGCAATTGCCATCCATCTTGCCTTTCTCTTTAGTTTCATTGTAAGCTGCAGAGAACCAAAACTCAGTTATCTGCACACAATTGTGCACAATGCAAACACCGCTGTAGAAGTTGCAGCCTGTAGTCTTCAGCATTTCTCATCCAAATGCAGTTATTCCGATTGCCACATTTCAAGCCTTTCTACAGATGTTAACCCTCTCCTACGACCTTTTTGTTCCTCCTCTATAGAGCCTTTAAATCCATATCAGCTGCTGTGGCAGATATCATGGTCCTATGCTCGTCCTTTGATTTTGATATTTTTGGTTTGGTTTGGATTTTCCTCCACAAGGAGGCCTTGGGCTGAGTTGAGGTCCTTCAGGGTCTGAGCTGTGCAAATCTAGTATTTAATCACGTGCCTTTGTACCACTGACTTCAGTGTTACTTAAAATCGTGTGCCTAGACACCAAGGAAGACCCTTTGTGATGACATGGGAAGATGTGGGAAGACGCAGCCACAGCCTAGAGGCGACAGAGCTCAGGAAAATAGAAATTTTAGCATCTGTGCTGCTTTCATTCCTTTTCTTCATCTGTTTTCCTTGGCACTAAAAATACACAAAACTTCATTATCTTAGAAACAAATATTTTTTTTAATTTCTTTTTAAAAATTCTTTTCTTTATTCCTGAACTAATGTCGGTTTTGAAATCTCATCAGGAGGACGGAAGGGAGAAAAAAAAACCACATTCATTTATTTATTTGCTTGCTGGGTTGTTTATCTCCACTGGGTATGCTGGTAGAAATCCTGCAATAGGCACTGCAAGGCAAAACGTGTTTCAGGAGACTTCCCAATTTAGCACCGTGATTCAGCGGGGTCCTAGAGCAGAAGCCGCAGTGCGTGGTGGAATTAGGAGCTAAAATCAGGCAGAAGGGAAAAAAAGCAGCAGAGCCTCAGATGGAAAGCAAGCAATTTGTGATTAGCTGTTAAGAGCGGCTTTCTCAATGGATTTGTGTATGCCTGTGTCACCCAAGCACGGAAATCCCAAATCTCTCCTCGCCAAGCCCCCTGGTCCCCTGTTTGTCCCCCTGTGCCCAGGCTCTTTCCAGCCCCATCCCGTCCTCCTCACTGCAGGCAGGCGAGAAGCGGCGTGCCTGCTGGCTCCTTCTGACCCTGTGTCTTGTTGTCAATTTTCATTCATTTTGAAGAGACTCGACATTTTGGAAACCTCGCTGCCTCCCTCAAACAGGGCTGAGGGTGGCCACAGGTTTGAAAGGGGACCTCAGGAGACCAGGGAGGCAGAGCAGGCTGCTGCAGAGGGGCACAGCCAGGGTAAAGAAGGGGAAAGATGTTTGGGAAATTCCTGTTTGGATCGAGAGGCAATGTTTAAGCTAACACAGTCAGCTAACTGTTTCTGAAAAGAAAATGGAAAATGAAAAAAAAATGAGCTTTTCTGTTTTGTATTGAAAAAACGTGGTACAGATTTATACACAATAAAATTTCACGTGTGAAAGAACATCTAAGAGTGAGAGATTTGGCTTATCAACGCTGATTATTTTTTTCATTTTCTATTCTCCTGAAATTATGTCTAATAACATTTTTAATTACCTTTTCAATGTTGTTCATTATCATAATAGTTTTACTTTTTGAGGCCGTTCTGGGTTTTCTACTTAAAAATCTTTTCCTTAAATTTCCTCTCTGCTTTCATGCTCGTTAGGATGTCGTTGAGTCAAGTATCAAAATTATTTTTCTTTTTTCTTTTTTTTTTTTTTTCCTAGGGATTATATAATTTTATGTCAGATACTCTGTTATGCATATGAAAACAGAGCTAAACAAATTTGATGCTTCGGGATATAACTGCTTCTCCGGAAATGAGGAGAGATGGTTTGCCGCATTGCACAGATGCCTGGGTGCCTTGGTCCCACAAGTGGCTGGGGAAGTGCTGAGCATCTTTGCCTACCCGGTGAAGGCTGGGAGAGCTGGGGGCACCCAGCACCGTACAGGATTGCTCAGGAAGTGGCAGCACTGAAGCCTGAAGACTTTCACCTTTTGCTGTAGTGTCAGGTATTGCTCGCTGCGGGAGGCAGGAACATCAACCTGGTGATTAAGTTAAAGCGAAGCACATACTTCTCTGTAGCTGCTAGATAGTTCTTACATGTTTTACGGTGGGGATCCTGTCTCTGCTTCTGTAGTTTTAAAAGATCTATGTAATATGCAGTGCAGGTAACAATCTCTGCAAATCACGTCCCTTGACTGACTTCTTGCACTTTGGGACTTTATCGTCTGTTTGTTGTGTTGCCAGATTGTAAATCCCTGTGCTGATATTTCCCAGGAAGGTCAGCAAAACCAATGATTTTACATATTTTATTTTAATTTTGGAGTGGGAGGGAATTTCAACTAAAAAAGCTTAGGTATTTCCAAGAGTGAGATTAAGGGAAAATAGGTTGAGTGGCCCAGGCGAGATACTTTGGGAGCGAGGATTTGGGATCTGGCAGAGAAGCTGCCTGGTAGCAGGCCTGCCTTCTCCCTGTCCTTGCGAGGATCTGCATGCAGTAGGTGAAGTGCAAAGCCTTGGGGAAAAAATGTCATGCTGGGAAAAGACCAGATTTGGCAGCTGGCTTCTCACCCCATCAGCATGCCCCTTTCCTGCACAGTGGCCATCCCCACCGGGGCAGCCCTTGCTGCCGGGCTTCTGGTCCCCGGGGCAGGTGAGTGACCTCGCCTTGCTCCCTCGGCTCCCGGTGTCACGGCAGTGTCACGGCAATGTCACAGCTATTGTGGAGCTGCTCCTGATGGGATTACCAGGCTGCTGTGTCCTGCTCCTGTTCTCCCTGAACTCCGGCCTCTGGTCTGTCACAGGTTTAACAGGTGCATCACGTAACGCACAGGTGATTTTGCACACCTTTTTGAGACAAATTAATCCTTGCTTAGGTAATGTGGGTAGATGTTACTGATATCCACAAGTCCTTCATGCATTTTCTTACCTCAGTGCATTTCTCAGTTCAGAGCTTTCATTGGTCTCACGTGCCTGGGGTATACCTCCAGCAACCACAGGCATGGCCAGCGTGTCTGGGAGCATCTCGTCCCCTCCCCGAGCAGCTCGCTTCGCCCTTGGCAGGGCTGGCAATGAAACAGCAATGCTGCCTGCTAAGAAAGGATGTTTTTTCTCTTTGCAGCCTGATTTCCTACCTGCCCTACAGCGGAGTGTGATCAGCAGGTTGCTCAACCCCCTGCCAGGGCTGTGCCGTTCCCAGCTACCGCAGATCCCATCACAGCGGTGGCTCTGCTGGATTAGTTTTCTCCCTTCAAGAGAGATTTTTTGATAGGTGTCTGCTGCTGTTTTGCGGTCCTGTTCTCCTGTGCTTCAGCTTAGAAGTGCAGGTTTTTTGCTTCTGCAGTTTTCTGATAACTGAGCAATAGTTTATGTTCGCTCCGCAGTAAATTTAATTTTCTCTGTACTGGCCTAGTTACATAAGTGATCCGAATCCCTCTGGATCTCTCTTGTGGTTGCTTTGTATTTACTACTCCTTTCAGTTTCATGTCATCAGCAATTTAGCAATTTTACAGCTGGTTTCTCCAAGTAATTTATAGACATTATCAACAGGGTGGAATAGATACTGAAAATTTGCTGCATAGATCCCACTGACTCTAAATGAACTACTGTTGCAGGAGCAAGAGTATTTGATGGTGGGTGATGGCAAATATTCATATCTCAGGTGGGCAACATGTGCAGATGGATGACCGGGAGGTAGTCCAGCCATAAATTTTAGTGCCAGCGTTGGGGAGTTTGGGATCAATGACTTCTGAATGTTTCCAGCTGGATACCCACGCTGATATATATAAGCTATTGCAGCTGCATTAACAGCAGACAGTATTGTCAGCATCACCTTGAAGGATGCTTGCAGTAAGATACTAGCTTAATTCCTTCCCCTGGGAGACACAGGTATTTCTTCCACCGCTCCTTTGGAAGGAGCGCTTAGGGCAAGGATGCTAAACCTCTCCACAAGATTAGAAAAGGAGAAGAGATCATAAGAACTATACAGCTGAAAAAGTCTTCAGCTTGGCAGCATGAGGAGTGAAAAAAGAAGTGGAGGGACATCTGTACAGAACTGCCTGGACATTTTTCCTGTGGCTACTGCTCTGGGAAGCAGAAATTGCCCAGGATTGGGCTTCTCTTCCATAGGGTGCCATAGCTGCTGGCCTCTTAGAGAGTGTGTAGCAGGAGCGGGCTCTGTCCTCCAGGAAAGTCCAACCCTGAGGCGTTTCACCTTTTACGTTGTGCGTAAAATCTCCGGCATTGCTGACCTCAAGGCTGTGACGACGAATGCGAAACTGGGAGGATGACTCACTCCATCTGGTAATTCAGGCTGAAATCTGGTGTTCACCAACCTTTCTTTGCCGTTTAAGAGATGTCCCACTTCCACTCTGAAGAGAAGTAAACTCGGAATGCCCCGGCCAGTCTCACTATTGCTGTGTTGTGTCCAGGACTTTCTTTACGACCGCAGGCGCTGAGGACGGAGTTAAAACAGTCAAATTAAAGCTGGCAGTGGGAAATAGTGGGAAGTGCAGGTCCCTGCCCCAGCTGGCTCACTCTTCCTCTTTGTGGGGGTGACCTGCACTTAGAGAGATGTTACCGCGAACATTTATTCTGAAGGGCAACAAAACACATCCGTTCTCATGGGGAATATTAAACGTTGACCTTTAGCAATAATTTAATGAGTGTTAGAAATTTTTAGTGAATAATACATGGGCTTCCCCAAGAAGCCTCAGATTATCTAGGGGGAAAAAATATCTCACCTCTTCTTTGGGTGAGAGTGAGATGCGTTGCGAGTGCTGCACACTTTGGTAGGGACCCACTGAGTATGTGCTGCTGGAGAGCCCTCCATTTCCAGTGGGAAAGTGTTATGAGGATCACAAAAACTTGTTTTGAATGTTGGCAAAATTTCTCTCGCCCGTGCCACCACTTCAAAATAATAATAATAATAAAAAAAATCAAACAAATCAGCCCTTTGAAAGTTGTTAGGATATTAGCTAGTTCTAATTGCTTTTCTCTGCAGTGTGAAAACAGTCCCCTCCCTGCCGAACACACCTGTTATCACTGATATTTTCTTTTTGCTTATCTGTGCATTACTGTGCCGTATTTTTGTGGTGACATTTCATACCTGGTTTTGATATTCTTTGTTTCGCTGCTTTTACTTTGAATCTCAAAAGGAATGAGAAAAATTCAGCCTTCCGCGGTACAAATAAGCCTCTTATCATCATAGTATCAAAAGAATGATTAAGAGAGAATTTCAGGTTCCTTTTCTGGTTGATTTTCAGGTCCTTTTCCAGTTTTCCATTTGCCTAAGTAATTCCTTGATCCCAGAGTTGACTCTCTTGATTTCTCAATTGATTGGAGCATTACTGAAGCAAAGAGCAAGACCAGCAAAATTGGTCTCTAGAAGAGCACCCTAGTAATTTAATAAATAGTATGGAGTGGATATTATTTAAAACCCAGCACACGTTCCAGTTCCTCATCGGCTTTGAACAGCCGTATCGGTGGATGTTTCTGTAGTTTAGTCCAGGAAATTCAGGAACAGGCACAGTCGGCGGTAGCGGTGAGGGAAATGTCTATAAATGTATAAAAACACATTTATGTACTGTTGCAAATACTTTTAATACAGCAAAGGTCTAATTTCTGAGGTTTTTCTTCAAAGTGTGGACTCAATAGCCTGCCTTGCCAGGCGTTTGCTGACTTATTTGCCCTGTATTCATTACTGCATCCTGCAAGTTGTTAATGGGTCAGCTCAGGAGGTGCTGGAATGTCCTGTCTGAAGACCATTAGTGAGGTGCACACATGCCTTTGAGCCCCGTGCACCTGCTCCTCTCCAAAACCTGCCCTGCAGCAATGCTGCCTGCACCTCCCTGCTCAACGTGGGACTTATTAGCATAGAAGGGCTGCATCTCTCATAGGGTTCCCCGCTCCCCCCCGTGATTTTACAATGCAAACAGGACCAGACCTGCCATGGGTCAGAGGAGCCAGGCAATCACGGAGGCAGAGTTTTCCCAAGGGGGAATGGACTTGCTGGCTGACGGGGTAATGAAACTGCTGGGGAGAAATGTCAGCTTAAATGAGTGTGTGCAAAAAGCCCGTTATTGCAGCAGGACTAGCGGGCCGTGGCCGTTTGCAGGACAACATGCTGGTTTGGTTTCACCGATGATTGGTTTGTAATGTTGTAAGGATGACTGCTTGCCAGTGTAAATAGGTGGATAAACAAATGTACAGGAGAGCAACTGTGGATGTTAATAAGCCACTCTATTTAGAGGATGTGAGAAAATGTGTAACCCTAATCAAATTTTCTGGGGAGGTTGACCGCGGAGGGCATTTGGGTGTGATGAGGAAATGGAAATGTTTGCCTGGAGGAGAAGAGCAGCTCAGCACCGTGGCGGAGACCCAGGGGCAAGGGGGCAGGAGACCCTGCCGGAGGGTAGTGCCTTTATCCATGGGCTCTCCATCAGTGGTGGCGAAGGGCTTTGAGGGGCATTGTCCCTGTGCTGCTTTTGGGGCTGAGGCTATGGAGTCAGAGCAGTGGTTTTCATGGCTGCGAGCAGCCCTGGGGACACAGCTGGTGGACAAAGGGAGGGTTTTTTTTTGTTTCCTTCCCCTGGGCACTGGCCAGCCTCCATGCCAAGCTACAGGGGTTGCGTGAAGCCTCCTCCGGTTGCCCTCCCCACTGCTTGCCTGTGAGGGTGATGCGAGGTGAAGTGCAGATTGGGATCCGTTGGGTTGGGATGCTTCTCTGCAAAGCTGGGTGGAAATCAAGGGCAAGCTGAAGCTCAGCAGAAAACTTTGCAGTTCTGTGCTAAATTTGTAGCCACTAGGACTAAGGGTGCTTTAATTCAGTGAGTCATCACTTGTTCTTATTAAAGAGTCTGTGGGGACAGCTTTTCTGGCACATGTGGCAGGGCTGAGGTACAAAGGGGAGCTGCTGTGGTGCATAGCCAAAAAAACTGGTCCCAAATGCATTGCCCCAGCTGGAGGAGCTTGGAAGGGCATTTTCTCACAAGAGACAATTGATAGCCCGGGACCAAACAAGAGAGACCTGGTGAGACATGACAGTACTCAGCTCAGGAGGGTCCTGCCTGCAGGTGGGGGTAGGGGCTGGGGTGCCCCAGCTGTGGGATGTGGGAGCAAGGGCAGGATGGATGTGCCAGTGGGGCTGGGAGACTTGAGTGCAGAAGCATTTATTCTTTCTCCTCCAATTTCCCCTGCTAAGACAGAAAAATACAGAATTTCAAATTGGACCATGCTTTCCATCTTCCCCCCCCCCCCCACCCCGGCAAGCAGAAGCTTGTAGTTTGCTTTCTAGAGTTGATGCCTAAATGTATATAAATAGATGATGTCTGAAGGGAAGAGCTTTTAGGGAACGGTGATGTTAGCAGTGCTTTTCAAGAAGTTAGCTACTGTTGAAGTACCTGGCGATATCTTATTACAGTTAAAGGTTTTGAGGATGGGTAGACCACAGAAGTAGCAGTAGGATGTGCCACGGGTTGTGTTACCAGTCTCTTGCTGCTGATGATTTAATGTGCGGCATTGCAGAGAAACCTTGTTGAAGTTGAGATGCAGTTCCACAAAGTCCAGTGCAGGTCAAACACAGACCTTCTCCAAATAGCTTATGCTGTTGATTTAATAAATGACAGTAATGATTCTTTTTTGGTCTGCAGCTACTTGATATAAAACCCATTGCATAGTTATGATTTCGTAGGGTCTGCAATCTTGTTGTCCATGTTGGATGGTATTTTCAGCTTTGAGAGGGTACCCCAGAAAACCTGTGAGCAAAGCCCTTGAAAAATTGGTGCCATGTGACTCCAACCTGTACTTTATATGTCTTAAAATTTGGTGGGAGACATCTTCAAATGGACATTTAACATGAATAGTTAGAAATAATCTTAATTTTTGTTGCATTCAGAACAAGCAAGTTGTTGCATGAGCACTCAGTAAAGCAAAGCTGTATTAGATGAGTGAAAAGCAAGGTGCAGTGCCATGCAAGGCAATAAAAAAGAGGCATTCATATAGATGTATCTTTTTATCCAGTAACATTTTCTGTGAAAATTAATTATATGTAAATACATAGAAAGTTAAACTGATGTTCACCTAATCTTCATTGCTAATTGGAACTCCAAATAGCTGTATTATGCTTGATAACAGATTGATTGACCTGAGCAAAGCTTGCGTGTCTCTAGGATGGAGACAATTGAATTACCATTCACAAAAATGCCAAGATGATTTTATCGTATCCGATGGTTCATAGAAGCTTTCTTCAGTAGTATTGCCTTTAGTTTTTAATAAGTAGCAGTCTGCTTAATATTAATGTTGCTGTGATTGTAATACGGCCTTTAGGGATGCGGGAATAGGTTCAGGAAGCACCACATCCTGTACTGGAAGTCAGACTTGGAGACCCGATCCCATCACAGTGGGCGATGAAAACTTGAACTAAATCAGTTGTCAGCTTTTTTTTTTTAAATGTTGAGTTGATGTCCAAAACCAGCACCTATAACAGCAGCATCCTTAAGAAGAGGAGTAAGAATGATTGAAAGCACAAACTTGTACGTAAGTTTATTGGATTCGGTGTATACTTGCAACTGAGAGGAAGTGTTAGGCTACAGGGCACAAAGTGCCGCATCTTTGTAGGTGGTCCAGAGTAGCAACTTTCAGGCAGGCACTTGGATGCTTTTTGATACTCATTTTCCTTTAGAAAAGTTTTAAGATCTCAGGTACACAGGGTAAAGAGCTCTGGAAGTTCCTCAGTTGAAGACAGCTGCAAGAGGATAATAGGACTGAGTCTAATTGGACTGGTTTTGGCACTTTTCCTCTAAATAATTAACGATGCTGTTTGCTGAAGCTGAGCATGTTTTGATTTCAGAAGGGTTTTCTTAGATTCTGAAATTCAAAATGGACCCCCTTCATCATCTAACACTTGCAAGGAGGTGGTAAAGGGCGTGCTGGGGTGAGGAAGGGAGGAAAAGGGGAGAGAAACAGAAAATCTGACCTATTCAGTCTGTCATGTCCCATCTTGAGTTTCCTTGCTACTAGTTGTGTTTGTAAAGCTTCCAGCTTACTAGCACAGAGACAACCAAAAAAGGTAAACTAAATTTAATTCTCAGCTTGAAAACAGTTTTTGTCCTGGTAAAAAAAAATTCTAATGAGCAGCTGCTCCTTCTTGGGCAGCTCAGAAGCTTTGGAGCCTGCCTTGAAGGGATAGTATTGATGTCTCCATATTCAGAGGATTGACAGGAAAATGTCTTTTGTCACATTAGAAGGAGCAATCCCTTGGGTAGGAAGAGCTGATGTTAATATCTAAGGGAAATCCATGTTCCATGGCTATATTGTACTGAATGCAGCACATGGTAAAATCTTAATAGGTTGGAGGAGGTTTTAGATAAAATAGATTGTCAGATTACTCCAGCAGCTAAGTAAGGTAGGAAAATAACAGCTCTATGGGCAATGTAGTGATTGAAATGTCCTGAAGATGTCTTCAGACAGCTAGTCTGAAGACATGGGGTGCGTGCTTATAAGGTAAGACGTCAGAGGCTAAACCTCCAGGGATAAAAACGGGGCTGCGATCTGTCGTTGTTTGACAGCCTGCTGCTGAAACGTGGTGCTGAGGAGCGCTGGATCTGAAAGCTGGATGCTTGCAAGGACGGTGGTCATGTTGCCTGTAGAGATCTGGATGGAGTGGCTGGATGAGTGTTCGTTGGCGGGTGGCAGGACCCTGAGATAACGCCTTCGTTATCACAGTTCTTGAAGTCCTGCCAAAACCTGTGTTTGAAATGATGTAGGAAAGTGGCACTTGCTGTGAGCAAGTGATGCCCTCTAGGAAAAGCTGGGAGCCGAGCATCATTGCACAAAGCATGTGTTTCATGCTGCTAAGTCTTTGTTTGAGAAACTCAATACATTGATTGGGTTTCTTCAACATAGCATAAAGCTTCTGGTGACAAGGCTTGTGTCTTGGAGTCATCTGAAAAGTCCTCAGGAGCAGGAAGCTGTGACTGGCGGTGAGGGACTCTACCTACTTACAGCAGCTGGCTTTCAAATCACTTTGCTGAAGTATTGCTAGTGTGCAACGAGTGATTTTTAGTCCAACGTATTTCATAAACTTGGAAATGAGACTCAAGGAATAAATTTCCCTTTTGACCGCTGTCAGAGAGTCTCAACAGTTTGTTTACTGAATCTGTACCAGCTCTTTCGTGAGCCTGAGAAATGGTGGTTTGGGACGTTATCTCCTTTCCCAAGCCTCTGTTTGCACCAGAGTGGTATTGTCTTTCTTGCTGGGGACAGCAAACACGTGAGCAAGTGCTTGGAGCTGGTGGTACTGCGAAACTTAACTGCACTGTTATTCCTTTCAGTTGGAAGTGTGCTTGTAATTTTAGGATTAGCAACAGAGATTTGGGTAGAAATGTTGCTTGACTTATTTATAAAGACACCTACATGGCAAATTCTTTTTTATTTATATATATTTTTAAATAAATGTCCTTTAATACAAAACAGAGTGCAGGTGGAGGTGACTGAAACATTGCTCGTATCCTGGGCTCCCAGGTTCATCAATGTTAGCTTTCTAGTTTTCTAAGTCCCCGTTTTTAGTGGAAAAAAAACAAGACACAGACATCTGAATCTGGAAGCTAACACAGTTCCAGAGCCCACGGAGCTCCTGGAAGCCATCTTGGGTCTTTTGTCAGATGCTTTCAGACCCCTTTTTTCCCCAGTGAGTTACTTCTCAATCCTGTAGAGTCCCTGCTGTTCTTCAGTTTAGGGAAGATGCTCTGCGACCTCAGGTAGTCATCAAAAACTCAGGGGATTTATATCAGCTGGAAATCTCATGGCGGTTAAAATAGTGCTGGGTGCTGGGAGGATGTGAAGATGGCAAACGCTTTGTCTGGGGTATCTGTACCTCCTGCCACCACAGCCTGGCTGCAGGCAGAAAACCAAGCCCTGTCTGCCTCACCCCTCTGCGTGAAGCGGGGATGTCAGCACCTGCAGTGGGAGCCTGGTTGAAGTGTGTTGAGGTCCTGAGACAGAAGGATCCACACTTTGTTGTCCATGTATTTGTCAAAATGGTCATCTTGTTCTTTCACCTCTAAGTCTGTGCTAAACAAGCAATGCATGGATTGTAGAGTCACTAGTTTACCTTCTTGAGCCTGATCAATACCAGCCAATGAGAGTTTTGAAGGCAAATGGTGTCCTTCCACCCTTTCGTCAGCATTGTCCTTCCTCCCATCCTCGCCCACAAACAGGAGGAACTCCTAATCTCCGTTCTTGATCACAGCATTTACCATCTCTCAGTCCAAGACTCTACTATATACTCATAAGAATAGCTCTGGGAATTATTTCAGGAGTCCACCCCTTTATGCCCAGTAGAATATCTTTGCGGTTTTTGGCAGAGTTTGCCTGTTCAGTTTATAAAAGACTTCAACATAGGATATTCCACAGGCGCCTTCAGCAAACTTGCCCAGGGTTATCTTTACCATTGGAAAAAAAGCCTTCCCTAATGCCTAAATTAGATCTTCCTTGCTGTAGCTTGAGTCCGTAAGTTCCTGTTCTGTGCGCTGTCATTGCTGAGAACAAATCAGTTCATTTCTATTTGCAGCAACCTTTGATGTGTTTGCTGACCTCAGAGCAAATCTGATCACTTCACTCATCTTTCCCAGGTCCAGACCTTTGATTATTCTTGTCCTCATCAAAGTGCTTCCTTCAGTTATCCGAATTTTTTGTTCCAAGTGCGGATGGCACAGATTTAGGATTTTTTTTTGATGAGATTAGTTTGTTAGATATGTATGAGTTCAACTAAGGAGCATACTTGCCTGACCGAAGTATCTTATGAGTCTTGAAAACTTTATTTTATAGACTTGGTCCAGTGGCCATTTTATTAATTCTATGTCCTTATTTCACAGTCTTGCTCCCCTAAGAAATCAAGTTGTTATTTTTGAGAGTTGAGGCTTCTAGGTGATCACTTGTTTTGCCTCCTTTTGAGATTAAATGCTGTGTTTTCTTTCCAATTTCAGATGACAGCAGGTAATCAGCAAGGGCATAACAGAAACATGCATAGAAATTGTGGGTATGGGCAGCTGGGGAGTCTAAATGTTAAGAAAATCACACAATCCGGTAAACTCTGAATTCTCCTTTAATGTCTGTGCTAGTTGGACATTATCTGACCTGTTCCCTGTGGGATTTGCTTGTATGGCTGCTTTGCTTCCTAGCCCTTCTGTGCAGTAATTTTCAACCTCTATTTGACAGTTTACAATGGATTACCTATGAGGTCTCTGCAAAAATAAGTCTAAAAACTGTGCATCCACGGTGCTACTAGAGAGCTTTAAGGAACTGAAGAGTGAAAAAAGGTTAAAACCACCCCTCCTGTTGCCCCCAAAAGTCCCTCCCTTTTCTAAAGTAAATAAATGCTGGTCATATTCTGTCACTCCGCTCTAAGCCCCTTTCCTGGAGAAGCACTTCTCTTCATCCTCAGAGTTCCAGCAGGAAAAAAAAAACAAACCAATTTTAGATATTTTGATTGTGATCCATCAATTGGGATAATTACTGTTGTTTAAGTTTTTGGATATTCAAAATGGACAAGATCTGGTAACCTTTATTGTTAGCTGTTTGTTAAATGGGGTAGTGAGACCAAGAATATTTTGTAGGTTAAGATTTTTTTGAGAGCAAATATAGCCACAATTACAAATAATCTGGGTTATTGTATTTTTTTTTTTTTTTTGCTTTTCTGAAAGTGGAGGGTGTTTTAACAGTAAGCATACATTTTAAAATAGTACCACGTGAGGAACACTAATATGTGTGTGGAGCTGCACTTCAGTCGTTTGCCAGACTATGCAGGTTGTAAATGACTCCCTGTCACTTCGAAAAGCTGCTTTTCTACATCCTACAATAAAATAATTCACAAGGTCAGAGAACATTTGCAAATACTCACAGGGTACCATTCATGCAGAATGGCAGGTGAAGATGGAGTCATAAATAATTACAGAGTCTTTTCTTTGCCTTCGGTGATCGGGACATGGTAACTAGCTGGCAAATGAAAACTGAGCTAAAAATATTTGCATAAACTATTTGTTTCATGGCCATGAATGCTGAATACACTGGGAACCTTTACAGCCTCTTTGAAGATCACTTGAAGCATATAAATATAAATTATTTAGGTAAATAACGTGCAGCTAGCAATTTGACAAGATTTGGGTTTTGCTGCTCTAAAAGGCAAGTGCTTAAATATCTTTGTAATGTGCAGATGAAAAATATTGACTTATTATCCTGTGAAGTTTGAAAGAGCGCGGAGGTTTGCTGAGCCTCTAGGAAGTCTTGTAAATCTCCTGTAATAGGGGTCTTGCCATGACACTAATAAAAAGGCAGTGACTTGCCCAGGTGCATTTATAGAGCACTTTTATAGGGACTGAGATTGCAGTTGACAGAAATGAGAGAGAATTTACCTAGGCAGAGAAGACCTGGTGGTTTTCTTGTCTCCCTGTCAAGGCAAAACTGATGTCAGGCGACGGTCAAGTAAGCTTAGGGATGCATCAAGAAGAGCGTGGCAGCAGGTCGAGGGAGGTGATTCTGCTTCTCTGCTCTGCCCTGGTGAGACCCCATCTGGAGTACTGTGTCCAGTTCTGGAGCGCCAAACATAAGAAGGACATGGACCAGTTGGAGGGGGTCCAGAGGAGGGCCACAAAGATGATAAGAGGGCTGGAGCACCTCTCGTATGAGGACAGGCTGAGAGAGTTGGGGCTGTTCAGCCTGGAGAAGAGGAGGCTCCAGGGAGACCTTATAGTAACCTTCCAGTACCTCAAGGGGGCCTACAGGATAGATGGGGAGAAACTCTTCAGTAGGGCCTGTTGTGACAGGACGAGGGGTAATGGTTTTTAAATAGAGGGAGGTAGATTTAGATTACATATTAGGAAAAGATTGTTTTACAATGAGGGTGGTGGAACAATGGACCAGGTTTCCCAGAAAGGTGGTGGATGCCCCATCCCTGGAAACATTCAAGGCCAGGTTGGATGAGGCTCTGAGCAACCTGATCTGGTTGGAGCTTTCCCTGCTTCTTGCAGGGGGGTTGGACTAGGTGATCTTTAAAGGGTCCCTTCCAACCCAAATTATTCTATGATTCTATGTTCAAAAACCTGTTGCATTCTCCTAATTTACTTGTGTCATTTGGCTACAGCTGGTGGTATTTTGGTGTTGACACAGGAGAGGTGGAGTCTCCCAGAGGTGTGCAGGTTCCCATCCCACCCTTTGTGGCACAGCTGAATTTTCAGCTTATGCCGCGCTGAATACCGGGGTCTGGCAGTCCTGGCATACGGGGAGGTGGCTTGGAAAGAGCTCTTGTAGCAATGCTGAGAAACAGTGGCTGCTGTTTAGCAGTCAGTATTTATTTGCAAACCTTGAAAAACTTTATTCTTTGTTCTGTTTTTTTTGTATTTTGAATCCTGCTCTTGGTAAACTGGTGGCTTTCCAGAGGGGTCAATAATAGTTAGATGCGTTGGTTAGAGGGGTATTTTCTTTGATGTTTTTTAGGACTGATGGAAGTAAACAGATGGATGTGAAGAAAGTTGTCTATAGAGAAACTTCAAAGTTTTTCTTAGTCTGTAGGAAGCAAATCTGCAAATTGGAGCTGGAATTAATCAGTGATATTTTTTTTGTGCAATTCTTATAAGCAGACTGTCACCTGCATGCAACAATGGCTTTGGTATTCTTTCGGGGTATTTTTTTGTTTGGGAATTAAAGCCGCTGTACCTGTAACTCACCTCTAAATGTGTAATTTCAAAGAATAACATAAATTTCTTTGCCTGTTGGTGTCGCGAACTTGAAGAACGACTGAATGTGAAGTTTTATTAACTGTAGCCCTAGCAATTTCAAAGATACTGGTTGTGCTGGAAGCTTTTCTGACAGGTCTTATTCATAATGGCCTGAATGTGTCCAAGACAGCATGATCTATAGCTTTTAATCGGCTAATGGATTGAACCTCACAGCGAAACTTGGCTGTATTCAGGAGGTTTAGAACAGAAAGGATTTTGCAATTTTACAGTCTTTGAGACTGGGACAAGTTTGTGAGGGAAGCAGCAGCATCGTTCCTGGCCACCAGTGAATGACACAGCAATGCTGTAACACAGAATAAAAGATTGCGTTTAGCTCAGCTTCACCAAAGCCTTTGTAATGGCCTTTACCATTGTCCTGTTTTAGGATTTTAAAAATCTTTTTATGGCTGTGTTTTGGTCTGGCTACGGGTAAGAGCAAGTAAGGCAGACAGGGAGATTACCCCAATTCAGGGATGGATTTCTACTGTAAAGCTTTATAATCTGTCCTTTTCTCCTGGACAGGAGTGTGGGGTGTGCGCTGTCTGAGAGACCTTTCAGGGACGTATGCGTATACATAGGATCTCTTGAAGCAGTATACTGGAGTCTGTAGAGGTTCCCTTGTCAGGATTTCTTCATGTCTGAGAGCTCTTCACGTTGATTAATGAGGTTCCACATTTCCATTTTTAGTTCTTCTGTCAGCTGTTTCCTTTTGTCTTTTAGTCCAAACTTACAAGACTGGGGAAAAGAAAGAGAAAAAAAGAAAAGAGAAAGAAAAATCAGACAGGTTGATTTAGGTCTTGGGGAGTAGGAGTTGCTAAGGGATAGAGAGGAGGAGTCATTCTGCTTTGAGCAGAGTAAGAAAATGAAAATTACCCTGTAAATATGAATTCATCAACTTTAACGTGAATGTGATGAAGGCCCCAAGCTCTGTGCCTCTAGTCACAAGGTAAGATGAGCCTTTATTTTTTTTTTTTTTCTCCCTTTTAAAAAATAGGTAAGGTACTGACCTCGGGATTGGCCAGCACGACTGCAGGTGATGCCCTGGGTGCCGGTGATGCTATTCACAGCCACACTTACTCTGTTGTAGGTTGGAGCTGGCTTGCCTGCCCTTCCGAATTCTGTGCCTGTAGGGTAAAACAGACTCTCTTCTCTTTAAACAGTCTCAGATTTCTTAAATGTTAGATGTGATATTCACACCTGGCATTGCACAATGAAGGCACTGTATTGTTGGTTAAAAAAAACTCAAAAAAAAGCGAGAGAGAAAAAGCTCCATTCCTTGATATTTTATTCTTTTTTCTTTTCTGAAGAGGTTTATCAGTCCCTGCAGAGTTGGGTGCTGAGACGACGGTTACAAACACAGGCGTGCAGAGCCGTCAGGCACCCAAATACTCCATTTAAGTCGTTGGGTCACTGGTGCAGCTGGGAGCATCCGAACCAGCTCCCCTGCCTGTTGGTAGCGAGGCAGATCTGTGCAGTGGCTTTTTGGGGGGCTGTCCTGCTCTCCACCCACCCCTGTGTGCAGAGCACAGCCAAAGCTGCCCAGAGGGCTGTGGCAGAGATGGATGAAGAGGAAGGGGTTTCTGGGGTCTTCCCTTCACCCAAGGAGGCCGCGGCAGCTCCTGGGGTGAAACAGGCAGCAGTGGGTGCTGGGGGACATGGCTGACCCCCTGCCCACTCCCAGCCATGCCCTGCGCACCCCTCCATCTCGGCAGGATGATGCAAGAGAAGGAGATGGTGGCGAGGAGCTGTGGCAGCGCAGAGCCTCCCTCTCCCCGTCCCACTGCTGCGCTGGGGTAGGTACCTCGAGCGAATGTTTAAAGGGATTATTTTACACGCTGTTACTACACAAGCTGGAACATGATTCAGCCCTTAATTAAAATGCCGTAGTAGGGAGCTGGCTGCATACAAGCAGCGCTGTTTTCCCACACGCAAAAGGCTCGTACTTCAGCTTTGTAGGGAGACAGCCCAGAAAGATGGGTTTTAAACTGTCGTGGAGAAACTTGTGTTTGCAGAGCATCATCTGTGAGCAGTGGTAATCTGTGCTCAAGGGCTGGCCCTGCCAGCAGCCAAACTGTGCTGAGCCTCATATCTTACACTGGAAGTTGGGGTTTTCTTTGCAATGATGGGTGGAGGAGGAAAAAGAGGAGAAATAAAGCCATGTTCCACATGGGACAAGAGTCCACATGGGACACAGCCCACCTTTGTTATTGCTGTGACTTAGCGTTTGCCTTGCCCAGGAGGTGTGTTCCAATGTGTGTTTCAAAGGGATTGCTCTTTTATATGATGTTTCTACAAGTGAAAATTGCAGCAGACCCTCTCATTCATGGCTGGTAGCTGTTGGCTCCACCTGTCCCCTGGCAGTTGTCTTTGAGGGATGGCGTGCTGGGGAGGTGGTGGCAAATCCATTGCCATGGGCAATTAGCAGGGATGGGATTTGTGCCAGGGCTGTAGGAGCGCTGGAGTCTTCCTCACTACTTCTGAAAGTCATTTAACACCAAGTGCTTTCCCTCATCAAGATAAATGAGATAGAAAGGTAGTTTTCCTAGCTTTTTTTTTTTTGCGTATAGAGACCTCATTATTACCCTTGAGTGGCTGTGAGTATGTTTGCATGCTTGTGGTTTGCAGAACACCTGTGATCATGGCTGGTTTCATGGTTACTAGGAGCAGTTTTTAGGGAGGCTTTTCTTGATCTGAGGCTTAGGTCCTGAACTGATGTAGATGTGTAACCCCCCAGTATTTAGAATGGGAAGCTGATAGCTGATGCCTGAAATATCTGGGTGGAAACTGAGCTGTGGGTTGGAGGGGCTGCTGGGGAATGCTCCAGGGAGTCGCAAGGAAGGATTGTGGATGAGCAAAGTCAGATGGCAGATCCCTTTGGATAAGGGATAGGGTTGGGCTTGAGTAGATGGTGGTGGGCTCATCCAAGACTGCCTATGTGATCTTTGGTACAGATGCCAAGATTTGTCCCATTTAAGTTTAGGCACTTGACCACACCTTTGGAAGGAGAAAGGGAATTTTCTACCATTGACTCTGTGAGAAGCAAAGTTCAAGCGCATCTCTGGAGGTGGCCATCTCTCCCCCTGGATTTCAAGGGGAACATTTGGGAAACGAGCGCGCTCTTCTAACCATCGTCCTGCTCAGCCCACGGGGAGAGTTTCTTCCTCAGAAGAAGGTTCTTTCTGAGGGAGTTGGGGCTATGGTGGAGCTGGCGCCTTGGGGCTCTGCCCATGGGTGGGAAAGGGGCTGTGGTGGATGTTGTTTGGTTATCCTACCCTCCCCAAGGGTTTGAGAGGAAGACAGAAGGCTGAGCTTGGTGGAGGAAGGAGGAGAAATTATTGGAAGTACAGTTAATCTTTCTTTAATTAGAAGACATGCTAAATTAAAAGGCCCAGGAGTGATCCCACAGATGTCGGCTTACTGAGAGATAATAATTGGTATAAGAATCTAATGTTTTGCTAAGCTTCGTATCTGCATTTGATAGCATTGTTATGCTTTTACGTACTTTGTTTAAACTGAGAGAAACTTGACCCAAATAGAGAGCTTAAGCTTTGTGTTCTGTCTTCTTCAGGACTGACATTGGACAGGTTTACTTAATAATGATATTGATGGTGATAACTATAATAAGCAGCAGCAGCATCTATTGTCTATAATCTTGGAGAAAATAACAGCTAGCTTTAGAAACCTTTGGAGAGCAAATCTCTCTGATGGCAGCTATGGACTTAAAATTTTTATAGCAGCACCTGCAAGTAAATTTCCAGGGGGATAAATCTGAGCCATGGGAGGCAGGACAATGTTTGCCCAGAGCAGGCAGCCCCTCACTTTGGGCATGACGCAGCAGAGATGCCCCAGCTCTGCTCAGTGGCAGGCAGGAAAATCTGCTGTCTCCTTTTCAACGTACAGCAAGAAGTTTTTCCCATTTTATTCTAGGGTATTATAAAAAATTCCTCTTCTACTTTGTGAGTGGGGGCTGGCTGACCCAGGCTTTGTCAAGTCCTTTGTCGGTCCTATGGGGTGACCTGCTGCCCAAGTCCCCGTCCAAGTGCCCCTACGCACCCCTCACTGCAGGAGCCCAGCATGGATCTGAGCATATCAGAGTGCGGCGTGGGACATCATCCTGTGTGAGCACACAGCAAGAGGCAAGCATCAGATCCTGGCTTGAGGACTTGCCTTTCATATATAAAATTTAAGCCACCAATTCATTTTTTCTTTGAGTGTGGCAAAGGATCTGTACTTTCCTTACTGTTAGTAGGAAATATCAGCTCTTGCTTTATGGGACATGAGTGTTGCTGAGGCCGTGCCTTAAGCAGAAAGAAGTCCTCTTTTCGTGCATGAAAGGAGAATCTCAGTGACCGTCCTTACAGAAAGTAGGAGAAGCACTTCCACTTCTGTTGAGAGAGGAGCACGAGAGCGGGGAAGATGATGGTGTTCACACCTGAGGATCGCTCAGGGTGCTGGATAAGTTACAGCTGATGACGCCTTCAGCCTGGGCGTTCTGCAGAAATAAAGCTTGTGGCACATGAGAAGGAAGCTTGTGGATTTTTACAGGCCTTTGGATTTTGACTTGAAAGCACTTTGTGTTACAGTTTGAACCGTGCAATGGCATTAGAACAAATAAAGATAATAATGTCAATTTTATTGATGTAGATGTAGTTACAAGGAAGTAAAGACTGTTCTTTTGAAACAGGTTTTCCAATACAGTAACATGTTCAACCCAGTGCTTTTCCAACTTAAACCAATTTTATACTAGTGTTTACATCAACGGTGATGGAATTATTCCCAGTTTACATTGGTAAGTGAGAGGAAAATCAATCGCAGCATATTGATCTTGAAACGCACTAATTACTTGCTGTACTGAGCTGGGTGCAGCGAAGAGCCGCTTTCTGTGTCCCACAGGCCTCACCTGGCCTTCCTACCCCCCGCTCCCCGCAGCAGCCGGGGACGCCTGTGGTTTAACGGCTCAAACAATCAGCAAAGTTTTCCTGCCCCTTCAGATAAGATTTCTTTTTTGAAAGATTCTAACTCTGGAGCCCTTTTTTCAGCAGTCTGCACTGTGGGCAGAGGAAGGGCAGGTCCTGCTTTCACAGGCGTTGGCATGGCCAGGTCCCACATCCTGGGGAAGACAAAAGTCTGGGAGATACTGGCGGCGTCTTCCATTTGCCGTGCAGACCCAGCGGGTGATAATGGAAGGCGCAGTTCCTGAGGGGAGAGTCCTGGCAGAGCCTAGAGCCAGGGCTGGAGGTCAGCGAGCGGGACTGGGACGGTCCCCTGGCCCCCACAGAGTGGCACTGGAAAACTGGGAGGCTCTCACGGCCTCATCCCAACCCCAGAAACACCACCCCATCATGCAGCTCTGGCCAGCATGGTTTTTTTTAGAGTCACTCTGAATCTCACTCAAGTGTGAAGTGAAACCTGAAGTTGTACCCAACATTACATAAACAGTTAACCATTCTCTCACATGCCTGTTTTTGTGTGTGATGTATCTTCGGGACGCAGAAGGGGGCTTTTTCTCTCCGTGCTCAGGGGCTTATGGTCTGGCTCAGACGTAGGATTAGATACAAGTGAAAAAGAGATCAAGATTTCGATTTCGCAAAGCACTTACACTTAATCCTGTGCCTCCCCTTAACAACAACAATCATACTTGTAGTGTGATTATAATCAGTATTTACCGCCTGAAATTTAAGTGTATGCCTTTGTGCTTGGCTGAATCAGCATCTGATTCTATATTTATGTAGCGGAAAGGGAGAGGAGTGCTGCCTGAAGAGCAGCTATTACAAGTGCTCGCTTATCTCATCGAGACCTTGACATCCATGTGCTCACACCGACTGGGGTGCCTTGCACCCATGCAGCTGGGTGGCTCTCAGAGCAGCACATCACCCTGCTCAGGGTCCAGGGGGTGGTCTCAGGGTGCTCTGCTGGGTGGTGGGAATCGTGGACCTCACAGAGGTGGTTGCCCATTCCATCTTCCATCCTCACAGAAGGTGTTTCCTTTTGCATTGGCACGGGCTGTGGTGACTGATCTGAGAGGCAGAGCAAAAGCCTTCCAGCAAATGAATGGCAGCATTATTTTATTTTTTTTTTTTGAAGCCTTCAAGAAAAACTGTTACTGATAACCGTACAGCCTCTAGAACAAGAGCTGCATTCACCTTGTGTTTAAAGCAAAGGCTGCTCCGTTATCTGGAAGGTATGTCTTCCCTTTTAATTTCAAACACAAGGAAATCCTTTTCTGTGTGGCAGTTGAGAAAGAAAACCACAGAAGTTTCCTCTTCTTTCAGTGCAGTCGGCCCAAAACATGCTTTCAGGAAATACGTGTTCCTGCCTGAGAAAGGAGAGCGCTGGAAGCTCTGCGGTTCATAGCCACGGCACAAAATTTGTGCGGGTAGATAATTTTGCAAGCTGTCCTCATACAACCATCAGTAGTTCTAAAATGAAGGAAATTAGGAGACTAAATAATGTCCAGTAGCTAATAGCAGTAATTTAAAGAAGGCATGCAAATAAGCAATTTTTTTTTCTCTAAAATAGCTCATGAAAATATTGTTAGTCCCGCTACTTTTAGGAATGCCAGCCTGCAGCTTCTGGCTCTGTGTGTCATTTGTACAGCCTTGTTGTATCGATTTGAAACATTCGTTACCTAGTTAAAAACATTCATGTTCATAGCTTTTTCTCTCCTGCTCTTCCCTGGGAGAAGAGTAAAGGTTTTCTGCCCAGTAAAACAAACTTTCAGGTTCTCACGTGTTTAGGGAGGCGGCTGCTGGCCTGCCTTTCACCAGCAGCACTGAAGAAAAGAATTAATGGGTAAATGAAACAGTTTTCTCCAGTGGGCAAAGGCCATTCATCTGACTTTTGACTAGAGCACTGGCTCTGTCAGTTTTGTTTTAAAATCTTTCAGCATTTCACATTCAGTGAGAAGTCCAGTGTAAAATGACATAAACCCGACATCTCCTTTTCCAGTCAGCCGTGCCATTTGATTGATTGTTTGTATAAATTTTGTGCAAAGGCCAACATTACGAATTGATGGCACTTCGCTTGTCCATGACTGATGATGATTGATGTGTTTTGGCATGCCGTATTTGTTCATAATTCATGAACTTGCCTTTCTGCCTGGGTTCATATGTGGCCAGAGTCTACAGCTGTGTAAATCAAGGCAGCACTTGAGCAGTCAGCGTCCCTGCTGACCTGAGACTCTTTCTCTTAAAGATGAGTTAAGATTGTCTCATCTCATTTTCAGATGTGACGTTTGCGTCGCCGTGGGGCACGGAAAAGGTGCTTGTGGTGGAGAGGTGGTTTGTGATTGCTAACCTCTTTGCATTTGAATTTGTACCCAGCCCAGCTGGCAGAGCAGTTGAAGCCGGGGTTGGACACCGATGTGAACAGACAGCGTGCTACCGGCCTCTGCTTTCTGACAGACAGATCTGCATCATGTTTTATACATAGGCTATACGCAAGGAGGCTCTGCAGTGAAAGAAATAAATGTTTTGGTATTGCAGAGCAAGTTTCTGCTCTCATTGTCATTGCAAGATCTATGCTGATAGTAAGCTCTGGTTTTAGCAGGGTTTTCTTGCTTTTGACCCAGCTAGTGACCCTCAAAGTGCCCTAATCCACACAGTACGGTCTCTGGACAATGTTCTAGCCAAATTACTCATCATGGCGGTACGGTCCCCGAAAGGCTTTAAATGATGCATTAAGCAATGCAGTAGCATCTGCCACATGTGGTTTCTCCTCTTGGGGATGTTTACACGCAGGCAGCTCTTTGTTTTGCTTTGTGCTTTGGAAGGATGGGGATGCATGTGAGCAAGGGAGAAGCGCACGTTGCTTGTGTTTGCGTGGATGGTGGTGAAGGGCTGGTGTCAGAGCTGCAGTGTTGACTCGACAAAGCCTTTAAGCTCCTAAGGTGTGAACGGTGTCGGAGAGTTCAAGGAGGTGCCTTACGCGTCTTCCTGGATGAGAGCCCAATTACTCAGCACCTTTCGGGTCTGAACCCCTGGAGTGGAGGGAGGTTAGGAGATCTGTGGGTGCTGAAAGCAGTGGAGGTGAAGCAGCATTTCTTGGGCAGCCTCTAGCAAGCAGTAAGCATGGTGAAGGGTCAGCAGTCATTCCTGTCTCATTAGCAAGGGCTCCATTCTGTAGATGTTTAACACTGCAGGCAGTGCCGCTGGAGCCTATTGGGCTGCCCCTTGCGTGGGACCTGGGCAGGAGGAGCCTGCAGTGGAGGTAAAGCTGCTGAAATTGTCCCAGCCGGGGTGAGCTTTTGCTCCGGTGACACCCAGGAGTGTTGCTGTGACAGTGACAGTGTGTATTACCCTCCAGGTTCACCATTGACGTGGCAGGGTGACCTCCCTGTCACATTGTGAAGGCGCAACTACCATTGCTGCAGACCATGTGCAGGGCTGCAAGCGCTTGTGTTGTGCTGCGCTGCGCGGTGTAACAGCTACACGTGTGTGCAGCTAACTCAGTATAAATACATGGTCTTGTGTGCAAACAGCTCTTTAAGCACTCTTATCCTTAAGGTTAATAGCACTGAAGGTGCTTGGCCTGAAGGAAAAGGAAGGTGCAGACTTCTGTACCTTGGTAAGTTCATGCAACGATTACTACAGAATTTAAGCATGTCCGTAGTGACAGAGATGTATTTATGAAGAGGAAGATTTGCCTTAGCAAATTCAGACCCGGAGCACAGGTGAGTTTTTCTTGAACCTTCAGTGTTTGGGATGCTGGGATAAACAGCTGTGGCTTTGACTTGTACTTGAGGAATAGCACTGAAAATGGTCTATCTACCAGTTGAACTTAGATGCTATAGTGACTATCACTGATTTTATTATATTATCCACATATAAGATTATAATATATATTACAATATCTAGTATTATCCAGAAGGTCCTGCTGCTGCTGGTTGTGTAGACGTGGTTTTGTTTTGGTTTGGATTTTTTTTTTTGCATTGGGAAAGATTAGCTCTTTTCCCTGCAAGCCCAGTGTCTTGTGAGCAGATGAGGACCAGGAGAAGATTGGAGGTTCACACAGATACCTTGTCCAGGGCCCCTTGAGGAGTTTGTAGAAGTGGACTTAGGACGAGAGGTAATGGTAATGGTTTTAAAATAGAGGAGGGTAGATTTAGATTAGAAATTAGGAAAAAATTTTTTACGATGCAGGTTATAGAACACTGGAACAGATTGCCCAGAAAGGTGGTGGAGGCCCCATCTCTGGAAGCGTTCAAGGCCAGGCTGGATGAGGCTCTGAGCAACCTGACCTAGTCAGGGATGTCCCTGCTCCTTGCAGGAGGGTTGGACTAGATGACCTTTGAAGGTCCCTTCCAACCCTAACCATTCTATGATTCTATGATTCCATGACCCCAGTGTTCCCTGTTTCAGTCTAGTGCCTGAATACAGAGATGGACTTTGTTAATGACACAGCATAACATAATGACTCAGTGAAAAGCATGGTGTCTGTAACACTGACAGATGCAATGTGATGATTGTCGGGATCCAGGGCTTGATAATTCCTTCAGTATAAAGAACCTGAGTGGGTTCCTTGATGAGATTAACACCTCCAAATCAACCCAGTGTACAGCAGGAAAAATACACAGATTGCCAGTTATTCTAGAATGATGACAATATTTCAAATCCCATTTGGATTTGGAACGGTATCAAAATAATTAGTGGAGTGTTTCTGAGTCTCTGCCTCCCTCCTGGAGAGAGTGGAATAGGAAAAAACCACTCTTGTCAAGGTTCAAGGTGGTGCAAACCTTTGCATTAATGGGTCTGGTTGGCAGAAACCTCGGTTCAGACCGTTGGTCCCCTCCAGTAGCTGCAGTTCCTACAGCAGTGAATACAGACACACCTGTGGGAGATGCCGTGATGCAGAAATGTCGGGGGGAGGAAGGGTACAAATAAGAGTCTATTATTTCTTTTTTTTTTTTTTTTTTAGGTAAGGGAGAGGGAGATACTTCTACAACATTATGCCGCTTTCCCCCAGTATTTGAGTTGCAAAAATCCTTACTCTCTTGGAAGAAAACACAAGGTAGTTCCATCCTGAGATGTGAAATTGGGAGACCAAAGGAAAATTTTAACTCTCTACCTGGAAGTGTAATTTTTAGCGCAAGGACCATCAGGATGACCTATTTCCCTCCTTTATCTTGGTAGTGCAGCTTCCCTGAGTGCAGGTGACATTATTGTTAAATTACTTTTTCAGTATATGTTCCTCTGTATTATCCTAATCTTGGGGAAAAAAAAGAAAAAAGGAAGAAGACGAGGCAAAAAATGCCAGAGTTAATGCATGTCTGTGGAATTTGTGTCAACACATTGAGTGATTCTCAGGTTATGTTGTAGTCCGTTGTGGAGATATTTAAAACCTTGTCAGTGGCAATGCTGGGAGAAATAAAGGGTTTAGAAAACAGAATATAGCTTCATTTGGCACAGAGTAGGTGCGAGCCATATGGAGCCCAGATGTTCCCGGTGCCTTCCGAAAAGGTAACAAATCCAGAGTCACTGAAGGAGGAATTTCAGACTAAACAAATGAGAAAAATATGTGGCTGAACACAACAGAGCTTTTCAGCACAGCAGTCTCTCCTGCCTTTCTCACCTTCTCGCCATTGCTCCGTTTCGGTGCCTTCTGTGGGAATTTTTAAATTCAAAGTAGCGAAAACCACATCTTGATAGGCAGAATAGTGTCTCCGTATCTGTATGCAGTTTGAAGCTGGCGAACAAGGCGAGGTGCTCTGTTTCGAGGGATTATAAATAGAAAAATGTTTAATAGGTGGAAATAAATAGAATAAATAGAAAATGTGAAACATTTTAAAAAAAATCCGTAATATTTCTGCTTCTTTCTTTCCACATAGGTCTCAATATTTTAGCTTTAAATCCTCCGTGCTGATTTGTAACTTTTTATCAATAATGCATAATTTGCATTTGCCACACATTGCCTCATTTGCATTTTACTTGTCAAGCAACTTGAATACAAAGAGGTGGAGGCCCCAGCTCTGCAAACTTCTATACGTATGAGTAACAGTTCAATTAAGCAAAGATATACATATGCATGTACTTGTAGGGCGGAAGCCTGTGCATTCCTCCTGAGGTAAATTTGGAAGTTCAGGGTTTATTCAAGTTGAGGATAGAGTCCATGTCTCTTGATAGCCAGAATACTCCGAAAACCACTCTTCATTAAATAAGTGAATCTGCCTTGCGTTTGCATGGAAAAGAAGTTTCCTGATAATTTAAGTTGCTTTTCTGGACGTGAAGAAGAAACAAGGGATGATGGAAATGTGTGACAGGGAGCACTTAGACATTCAGGACCATATTCCTCAAACCCTACACCACTGTTGCCTCGTCTGGCTTGTGCTGGCTCCATTTGTATGCTAAATTTACCAGATCCTTAAACTTTGTGTTACCTCTGGCTGGGATATCTGTGCCAGCAGAAGACTCATGGCTAAATGCGGACATAAAGGCATATTGTATATGTTGTCAGGGTAATTATTTTGCTTAAGGTGGACAAGGGGTGAAAAAGGAGTGGTAGAACTGTAAAACTGCTCTTGAGTTTAAGCAGTTGAGATTGTCTAGGTGTTAAGAAAAAAAACACTTCTGTAAGCTGCATCTCCTGGCAAGATGCGGCCACTGCACACCTGCTGTAGGAGCGTGTCTGGTGTGGAACTGCACCTTGAAGCATACCTCACATTTCCCTGACCTTCATTTCAGGGATGGATAAACCTAATCTGCAGGAAAAAAAAAAAAAAAAAAAGGTGAGGTCTCCTGGAGTGGGCTCTTTGTAAAACAGGAGCCCTAAGTTTGACGCCAGCAGCCTCCCTCTGCCCAGAGTTTGTGTGAGGGAGCAAGTGTAACTGCAGTAACTTCTTGTCAGGTTCACCTTGTCCAAATTAAGCGAGGAAATTGGTTTTCTTGAAGCACGCTCCCAGCATTTACCCTCATTAAGACTTCCTGCTAATATGAGTACTCAGCGGTATTTTGCCTTTGCAGATTACAAAGCTAATGGGTGAAGGCTGCAGCTAATGAATGGCCTCCTCAGCCTCCTGTGAGCTGAGAAAAACACCACTCGACTTGGGAGGATTTGGCGTGACTCGCAGCATTTTGCACTTCTGGATAGCTCTTGCTTTGGATGTCGATGAAGCTCAGGTACCACGGGCCAAGCGCACCCCTGGTGTAAAGCCGCGTGCGGTCAGGAAGAAATGGCCTTGGACCCCTGAATGCAGGCAGTCACAGCCAACATGGCTGTGAGACCCTGAGAGGGTCAACCTGTCCGCAGAGGTTCTTACCCTATGCCAGCTGCCCAGGTGCTTTCATAGCACATTGCCAAAAATGACAGCCCCCTTGCAGAGCTATCAACCGCCCAGCTCGTCTGCTCGCTCCCCAGCCCGCTGTGGTTGCAGGCCCCAGCCATTTGTGTGGCTGGGCAATTCAGGTTCAGCTGGCAGCTGGTGGGGAGTCCCTGTCCCCAGCCAGGGAGCTGCCATGAGCAGATGGAGACAGGCTGGCGCGGTCAGGTTGTCAGGGACACAGCTGGAGCCAGGGAGGATGCGCCTCTCACTGGTCTCGGCCGGAGGGAGGGATGGAAGGAAAACATCTGGGGGATTTGCTCTTGCACGCCGTTGAAGGTGCAAAAAGACCAGCGACGTGGGTAATTCTCTCCAAGTCTGAGCCACTCGTGTTCCGTTTTGTTCTCTCTAAATTAAATAGAAAACAGCAAAAGAAGGTAAGCTGGTGTAAAACACTAGGGTTGAAGTGCATCTTCTCAAAAAACAAAATGAGTTTTCAAAGAGCTGCTTTCTGAGGTTTAAAAAGTTTTGCTTTTTCATGTGTGTCCGCTGCTTTATTAAGATGCTTTGAATCTCAGTCTGGAATTGAAGTTGTGCTTCCTTGTCTACTTAAGTGAGGTGTTGTTTTGTTCCTACTTTCAAAGCTCTTGGTGTCAGGTTTGGCTTTTTTGATGTCCTGATCCAAGCGTGCCGGCATTGCAGCAGCATCTGGCTGGCATTTTTCCGGGAAACTACATGCTTTTTTTACTCC
The DNA here is from genome assembly GCF_036417535.1 of Chlamydotis macqueenii. Classification (NCBI taxonomy): domain Eukaryota; kingdom Metazoa; phylum Chordata; class Aves; order Otidiformes; family Otididae; genus Chlamydotis; species Chlamydotis macqueenii. The sequence continues at coordinate 60,161,326 of NC_141556.1, read as the reverse complement.
AGGCTTTAAATCAACAGTTTTTCTGACATTTAGGCTGTTTGTTTATTACGTGCATGCTCTTGAAACATCTGTAAGGGTCTGTTGTGGTGTAAGCAGTCTTGAATCTACCTGGTTTGGGTCTGGAAGCATTTATCGTCTTAAGGTTGTGAAGTCTTAAATTTTCACTCGGGCTGTTTTCGGTATTAGCTGAGAGTGCCTGAGCCTGTGACTATGCAGAAATACGTGGAAGATGATCAGAACTGTGGTTTAGTATCTGTTGCCTTTGAGACCACAAGTGGAGCCCTGTTTTCTGTGTTAGTGGCATTCAGGGACAAAAATGCCATTAAGTCATTTTGTTTCTTGTCTCGCAGCTTCTCAGATTTTCTTGATTTGTTCATCACTTGTTTCACCAAGGTGAAGTTTATGCTACTGATCCTGCAGGAAGATCAGAGAGGATGATTAAATGACTGAAGAAGAGCAGTTGAGGACACAAGTGCTGGTCTAGATTCAGTCACCCCTGTTTCTGACCACAAATAAACATGAGATTTGGGATGTATAGACCCACAGGCGGTTCTTTAGGTGTTAAAAAATGACCACAGCAGCTCTGTAGTCTTCATCACCCTGTGCTTTTGGTGAACCTTGCCCTTGAAATGTGTGCTTTTTGTGCTTTGTAAAGATCCTCTTAAATAACCTGTAATAATGCAAACATTTTTACCTGGAATTAGAAGGAGTCAGCAAGCTCCTCCAGAGGATTTTAGCAGTAGAGCTGGGACAGGTGATTCAAGGAACTGAATTTATAGTTGCCAGGAAGTGCTAATGATGGTGATAATGAAAGACAGCGCTTTCCCTTGGAGATTTAATGATGGAGAGAACAAACTGAAGGCTCCTAACCTTCTTGCCGTCAGGGTCCTTAGAGACGCCAGGCAAATCTTTGCTCAGTGCAGCAAAAAAAGGCTCTTGGACATCAGCCGTCCCTGAGTTCTCTGGGGTTTTGTGCTGCCTGTTAGAGCACAGAACCTGCATGATGACCCAGATGGGCTGTTTAATGAGATGTTCCTCTAATGAGAGGTTATCATTTTAAAGGCGAGAGAATAAAGGGTGAGATTTAGTTTCAGATGCTTCCTTTTTTGGGGTTTTACTGGGTGTTCAACTGTCCTACTTAGGGTGAACAAAACTCTGGCATTGCAGAGCAGTATTTCACAAAAGCAGATTTGTCCTGTGTTTTCATATTCCCTGAATATTACCTCTTACAAATGGAAAAAGATATATATATATATATGTATTTTTTTTTTTTTCCTCTCAGGAGAAGGTACTGTACTGTAGGTGTTCAGCCAAACGTGGCTAACTGTACTTTGGAAATACGTTGAGGTGAAGCCATCCATCTCAGTGACATGAGGACAAGGAAACACAGATGGCGATTGAGTTTCTTTTTCTTTCTTTCTTACTGTTTTTCTCTAGAACTGGGGACTAATCGCTGTAATCTTGTGTTATTTCTGCTTTCCTTCCAACTTCCCAGCGTTTTCTGAAGGTCTCTTGATAGTATTGTGAAAAAAATAGTATGCAGTTGTGGAGTAAAATCATGTGTGGTAGTGTGCATGCACAAGAGAATAAAATTATGATTACAGTAGTAAATTTAATCTGGCAGTTTCTAATTTTAGAATACTTGACTTTGTGACCTTAACTTTCCTTTAGTGTGGTTTGGATGTACACTTAACTAAGTTGTTCCAAAAAATTACATTTTCTGATTGCAGTGTGTGTGGACTATATTGTTACTTAAGTGAGTTATCAACCCAAAAGTATTAATTTGTCTCTTACGTTTTATTACCTATATATTGATGAGTACAATCGTTTTCCTGCATATGTGGGAGGGGTTTTTTGAGGTTTTAGGATTCTTTGGTTTCATGTAGTGCATATGTTAAAATATGTGCAGTTTTTGTCAGCGATGTAATACTGGGCTGTGAGGTTTAATTTTAGTCCAGTCATGCTCACACTGGTCACTTAAACGCTAGTGAATTGCTAGTAGGTGCAGTATATTATAAGGTATAGAGCCCCTTTGCCATTTAGGGGGATTTACATTGCTTTAAACATTCACTCCTGTTTTAAAATTAGCTGTCACAGTTTAAAACCGTACAATAAAGGCAGATACTATGTGTATGCAGAACATTTATAGAAAAATTAAAATTGTAAGGACAGAAAGGAGGAATCCCTTCACGTCACATCTCATTTCTAGTTGGTAAGCCCCTCGTCTCTTAAGCAATGACTTTTTAAAGTATCCCCAGTTTTGTAGCACAGCTCTGTAAAACCTTTAGTTGAGCAAAGATCGGTTATATGAGGGGATGGATTTATTGCTGTTCCCCCATATGCTTGCTGGTGGGCAGTTTTGCTGTGAATATCGCTTCCAAGGGTGCAGGATGGGGCGGTATTTTTGCACGTGTGAGAGCGCAGCAGCAACCCGTGTTTACTGGGGAAGGAGCAGAGCGGCGGCTGAAGCCGTGTTGGGGCTGGAGTGGCTGTCAGCAAAGAGTTACTGCCTCCGGCTGGCAAAGCCTGACCGGCAGAAAGCCCAGAGTTGAGATGCCGTTACACAAGCAAAATTACTGTTTTTTGAGTGTCTGTATTGCTGTGGCCAGGATCTAATGATGCAGCTTTTTATCTGCCTATGTAGCTGAAGATGAGGAGGCACTACTCCAAAAAGCCACCTGTGCTTGCAAAACTTCTAGTGTCATTTCCACTTTTCTCAGCTTTTTTTCCTCCCCTATCTTTTTCTGTGCAAGTTGCATCCCTACCATGCTTGCCAAATGTTTCCACCTCCTTTTCTGGGTAACCCTACAGCTAACAGACAGCCTTGGAGTAAATCTTTGCATCTCTTATCAATTAATTTTATGCTATATGCAGGATTTTCTGATACATTTGCTTCTAACAGTGTTTGTCTGTACCCTTCACAGATTTATAGCTTTCTTGTCTGTATATCAAGGCAGGAATAACATTTTGAGTTTGAAGACTTGGAATCTTCACGAGTTTGAGCCATAGATAATTTTTTAAATGAGTGTACCCTATTTAAGATGCTAAGCACAAATACCCTCTTTTCAGTTGGTGAAATTATCCCAGTTGACTCTGAATTATGGCCAATTACTATATAAACTGCATCACTTCTTCTAAGGCAGAAGTTATGTTTTAATTGCATTTTTTCTTCTGTAGCAGGCTCCTAATTCCATCTTCCTCCAGTGCTGGATCCAACTGTTGGCCTTTATCAGTCTTGCACGTTGGGTGGGATACACTTGGAAGACTGGGGGACGTCAGCAATGGCTGGATTTTGAAGGAGATTGTTGTTAAACCGTAGGTTGTTATAGTTATGTTTATTTTCCCAGTGAAGTCGATTGCAGTGCCCAGCTACAGAAGTGAGTGAATTCTTGCTGATCTGACACCAGCCTTTATGTTGAACCCTGTACTTAAATCTGCATTTGCTTTAAGTATTCAAGCTGCAGCTTGGTATAAAGGCTTGATGATGTAATTATTTTTGTTGGCAAGCCTAACACTTCAAGATGTTCCAGAGTGAATAGTGATGGAGTCTGTCAAGTGCTTTCTCGAAATCTCTGAAGTTTATGATGAGTGAATTTTGCCATTCTGTGCTTTCTTCAGTGATTAGTCCTACAGTGAAAATCTGGTCAACACATGAGCTTTCAGGTCGAATTATTCAGTCCCTTCCTCTTTCAGATTTTCATGGATATTATTCTTTCATTTTTTTTACTAAAATGAGTTCCTTGAATTCACTAAAGAAAAGTTTACTGAACTTGATGTAAAGTTTACATAAAATGACAGAGAAAAGCATGTCTGAAAAAATTACCACCAAGCTGTATTATTGCCATGGAGAATGTTGGTCAGCCTCTGTTTTTTTTTTTGTTACGAGGAGTGCCCGTCACTGAGGCTGCAGAGGCTGAGTATGGCTGCCAAATGTTGTTTCCAGCAAAGAGTAACAAACCCCACAACGAATTTTAGGTTAAATTACTTGTAAATGCTTGTCATCTGCCTGTGTTTTCAGCTGGGGTGGTTAAACAAAGGCTTTGCAGAGATAAGTCTGTTCTGCTGTGGAGCAAGAGGTCATGTTTGGACGGGCTGAGCGCCTTCCGGATGGCTCCCTTGGCGTCCGCTGCTTCCCCTTGGGATTTTGGAAGTAAACGCTTAGCAAGCTGCTGATGAGATCTAGTGATGCCCAAAAAAGAAAAAGGACACTGTATTTTCCTGAGTGTTTTGCTCAGTGTGATCTCAGTGACTCTGTTGATGTTCCCCTCATTTTTCACTGTGCTGATGGAGAGCTTGATCTGGTACATTGTTTTTATGGTAGGATTTAAAAAAACAAAAAGCAAATGAGCTGCCATCTTTGATCTTTATTGTGCTGATGATAAAATTGGTATGAGTTTAGCCTTGTCTGAAGCCTGTTTCCTATGGGCTTCATCTGATTCAGAATATTCTGCTAAATCAGTGGTTGAGTTAGTCGTTTATCACTGTCCCTTGGCGTTTTCATTAAACTTTCTCTTAAGAATGAGAGGGTGGTGCTTTTACATCGTTAGAAAAAAAACTGAAACCAAGGAAATGCTCTGACATTCAAGACTCAAATTTTCAAATTGCAGTGCTGTATATTAAATTTTAAATCGCCATGTTTTACACAATCATTAATTTCTAGTAAGTTCCTTCTGGCATGTTTGCATTCAAAGCATTACCCTGACAGGGGTTACTTCATTCTGCCGAGCACTTGGGCTCGCCAGTCCCACCACCGAGCTCCAGTCATGAGGGGTCGTGGGACCCTGCCCCAGCCCTTGGCCCACAGACCCAGTGGCTGTGCCTCTGTCCCCAGACCTGCAGGGATTTCTTTGTGTTAATACCAGCGAACACTCACAAGGACAGCTTACCAAAAAAAATGATCTCTGGTCCTGGGACTGTTGTGTGAATTGTATTTGTCTTATTTCATATTTTTATCAACTTTTATGGATTCTTTTTCCTAGCACTGAATTGTTTTCACTGTCTTCCTTTTCCCTGTCAAACGGGACAAGCTTTTCTTTGGCATTCTTCTTTATCCTTTTTCTTTTTTTCTCCACAAAAGATGAAAGAAAAGCAGAAGTCTTTGCTAGATTTATAGCCTTTAAATCTATGAAAGGTGCTACTAAAAACCTTGGACTGAATGGCTGAGATACTGGTGAGGATCTAGTTAAGGACCATGGCTGATGTGGTCAATAAAGGTCTCTGCCTGTTTGAGGGTTTTCCTAAAGCCTGAGCTCTCAGGATGCTAGGTTTTCTTGAGAACTTTTCCTCTGACATGCAGGAAGATGTAATTTTTGTTTTTCTTGTTTGAAGAGATAAGTTTGACAACATGACTAGAGCAGAGCGTGTGCTGAAAGCTGTGGAAATAAAGCACCAAATGAAAGAACTCCAGTTTTACTCATAAAAGTGTATTTATTTTTAAGCCAATTTCAGGATTTTTGACATTTGGATTTCCCAATAATGAAATGTTTAAAAGTAACTTTGAGACTGTTAAACAGTTCTACTGAGCTACTTCATAACATTTAACTGCCCTTGAATATTTGCCCTGTATGATTTAAAACGTCTGTACTTTGTATTTTTATTTTTTTTTTTCTTTCCTTCAACTCTCCCAGGTAGACTGTGCAGTACTCTGAGGTCTTTAATGAATGTAAAGTGTGCTTTCCTGCTCACATTTTTCTTTTGATTTTTTTTTTTTATTTTTACAAGGCATGGTTTTAAGAATTGAAATATTAGACATCTGGATTTATTAAAGTCCACAGCGTGGGTGAGGGGAGTATTTTTTTTTAAGAGCACTTCATTTTCACCTCTGCATAGCAGAGTTGTCTTTGAAATGCACCCGAGGAGCAGAGCGCGTGCCCTTCTGCTGTCAAGGCCAAATCGTCCGCCTGCGTTTAAATAAGCCACCATGAAGCTCCTGTTTTCCATTTTCACTGTTTCTTTTGAGAATTGGTTTATTGATAAACCTACGGGGGGGATGTTTATGTAGCATAGTCCTTCTAAAGATGCTTTTCGAACGTTACTGAAGCAACCCTCCATGGCATCACCACTTCTACAGAGGGGTAAATTGGGGCATGCGTAGGTCTGTGGGCTTGTTGGAGGCCAAGGAGGCATCCGTGGCAGACTGCAACTGGAGGTGGGAGTCCCGGGTCCCAGCTCATTTTTGGAGGTGTGCTATGGAGGAGCTTGCGCTTGCTGTAGAAGATCCTTGGACCTGGACAAAGTGTACGTTCCCTGTGCAGCGTGCTCCTCTGGATATCTCTCATTCTTCATCATGATGCGTGTTTTGGGCTCATACTTAGGACTGATTTGGGACCACCAATATTGTAAATAAGGGGCAGTGCCCCCAGTGTCAGCATACGTACACTGGAGTGAAGTCACTCAGTGTGACATCAAGCTAGAATGTTGCTTCTTGAATGAATTTTTGTTGGCTTTGAGTGTTACAATGTCTACTGGGTGCGTGGTTCATGCTGCCTGCTCTCGGTGTTTGTGGTCCTGAGCTTTGTGTTGCTGGCTTTGCCCAGGGAGTGTCTAGCGCCTTGTTTTGACTCTGCTGCTGACTTTTGCACTTCTGGTAGAGAAGGGGGTTTGGGCTGGCGGATGAAGACCTCTGACCTCTGGTTTTGTCACAGGTACAGGTATCTCTGCACATGTTCAAGGCAGGAGATTTGAAGCATTACATTGTATAGATTAAAAGAGACCTAACCATACTCACCCGAGCTACACAGGTCTGAGGAAAATTAATGCCCTAATATTAGTTAATTGCTTTGAAGATATATATTGAAAATAAAGTTATAAGCGTCTTGGCAAATATTGTTTCCTTTATTACAGGAATGTATCTCATTTTATGGGAGTCATCTGCAGTAGCATTTAGTCTGGGGTGATAAAGCAAACCCAGCAATGTGCTTTACAAACCCCCGCCAGCGCAGGGCTGGTTTGCACTGGTGGCTCTTCAAAGCCAGAGGATGCTCACTGGCACGCACGGCTACGCAAGCGCACCCAGGCAGCCCTTGCCTGTGCGCTGCAAAAAACTGAACTTGTTTTCGTGCCTGCGTGCTTGCAACCACAGCCTGCAAACCACAGCACCTACAGATGTCACGTACGTCCCTCGATGGGATGAAGGAGGTTGCTCCATTCTCATAGGCTGTGATCGGTGCAGAGCCATCCTGAAGTGATGGGGAGCCAGCCCAGCTTGGCGACGGTGCTGGTTTCCCCGCTCTCGGGCCAGCAGCAGTATGTCTGTGCCATCAGCCCCCATGCTGTTCCCCCATCGCCCTCACAGATTCCTGGCTGTGGGCTACGGCATGTGGAGATTTGGTCAATGGCCAAAATAAACCAACAGAGGGAATTGAATAAAGAGTGGGTGTTGGCACATGCACAGACGTACCAGCGGGAAGCTGTCGCTAGAACAGGATTTCCACAGGCGGACAGCTCATTGGCATTTGCCACCAGCTGAGCCCGGGCACAGCAGGGCATTTTGCATGCCTGCAGGAGTCACCTTCTACACCCAAACATCCTCGGTCCACCCAGCTTAGTGGCAGCTTTTCCAACATGTCCCGCTGGCCTCTGGATTTGATATCCAAAGAGGATATTAGTCAAATAAGTAGTTATTATTAGCCAAGTACCTTGCACCTGGACTGCAAGTTGATGGGACACCATGGGGCTTGTAGTTCTGGGGGAAGTGCGATGACTTAGGTGCTCGCAGGAGCCTAGGTGTATGAGACAATGTGCTGCATGAGTTGGGGCTTGCCAGGGCCTGAACGCTTCATGATCAGTAGATGAACTGCCCTTTTCCAGCTGAGAGGTGACAAAAATATGTTTCTCTGAACCTAGTCTAGGTTCATCTCTAATAATGTATTTCTTGTGTTTGGACAAGACAGCATCTCGGTGATTGTCCTGGACATTGTCTTCTTTGGATGAAGACCTGGATGTTCTAGCTTCCCCCAAGACGTGTAATCTTTCTCTGCGTTAGTTTTACGTATTTTGAATGTTTCTCCTTGCTTTGCTTCAGAGTCATTTCTTGGTCAGTCTGCTTTTGAAGCACCCAAATGAAGGTTTGCTGAGATTTGGTGTAAAGTTTAAGTGCAAACTGGTGTTTGCTTCAACAGAGCTGTCCTGATATGTTCCTGCCGTGCACACCAGTCAGTCAGTGTTAACTCATAAAAAGTAAGAATAGGTCAGAGGACTGTTATTGCACACTCAGCTGTCAGTTCATTCCCCAAAAGTAAGCAGAGTGGCTTAGTGTGAGGATTATTTTCCATCATTTATGTTTTTACTGTTTTCCTTCTCTGTAGCTGGGTGCATTAATCTTGTATGTCCTATCGATAAACCACAGTTCACGAGTTCCTTATCTCTCTTGTCTACATCATATTGCTCTGTGCTGACGCTTGAGTTATGTGCCTAAAGACATTTTAATCATACTTCCACTTGCACATGAAAGCCACTGCTTCATCCTGCATATTTCCCATGATTCTGAAGTCATCTCAAAAATATTTTACTTTTTTTTTTCTCCTTAGAGTTGCAAGCACTGTCTCTAGCAGTCATGTTTTTCTTTCTCCCCATCATGATGTGCATACCCCAAATTGTATTGTTCTGCTGTATGAACAATTACGATTGGAAAGGTTCAAAAGTATGCAATGAAGACCAAGGCGATGGATTCCGAGAAACCAGTTCAGGGCAGTCTGTGTCTGCATCTGCATCTTGTTTCACTATCTCAGAGTGTGCTGGGGAAAGCCATGCTGCTGGACTTATCCTTTCTGAATCAGATCCCTTCTGAAACTTTTTTTTTTTTTTTCTTAAAAACTGCAGTGGGTAGACTTTACAAGTGGCAATGTTATGATCCGTCCATAACCAAAACTGAAGGACAATTTCCAGTTCCCTTTTCCATCTCTATTTGAAAAAGAAAACCTTGTCTCAAAATGTCCCCTTCATTTCTTGATAAGGGCAAAGTCAAGGTTACTTGGGGATCCTGAAATGTGAACTTGTACAACTTTTAGCGTTTACAGTGTTGAATGTATGGTGAAACCTAAATTCACAATCTTCATAATTTTGAGAACTAGTCTTAAAAGCTTTTAGATTGTCACATCATCATTGCTTTTGCCGTGATTGTTGTACTCATCTCTTTAAGTCATTTGAATTGGAGACTTTTTTTTTTTTTCTCGTCAGTTGACACTAAAGTTGGTTGTGAATTCAGAGTTTCAAGTAGTGGCTGTTTAAGCAGAGGTGGGGAAAAAGCCCAGTGATCATATGGTAAGTCAGTAACTACCCGTGACGTGTACGTGCACAGTTGATTTTGGAAACTAAATAAAAATGTGTCAAATTCTCTAGTGACGTTTAGTGGACAGAGTGTACCACCAGAGTGCTGAAGAAAGACGAAACTGTCTGAGAAAGGAACTTAGGGATATATTAAAAGAAAAAGTTTCAGTGCTTTGCTGTGGTCTGGAAATACCAAGAATAACAATTTCCACATGCAATAAAAAAGTAGTTCACCTCTTTTGTCAAAATTCCTTTTCATTAAATGTAGTCTTTCAGTTCTCATACTGAAGGCTTTGCCCACTGCAGCCATGTTCATGGTGACCTGCATATTTTGGAATATTGCCTTTATAGTACCATACCCTTCCACTACAGGAGATGGGTAGAAGGGAGGTTGCTTCCACCTCTACCGGGGTAAAAAAACAACTGTTTACTCAACAAACCATTTTGAGCATCCACTAAATCCATCATTAGTCACCCAGGGATGTGATTAATGTGAGGAATTTGGGCCAGAAGAACTGTCTTTTTTCATTACGCAAATCTCATGTCAGAAAAGATGTGTTTCAAGTGTTTTGTCTCTGTAACTTATATATATATAATGGAGCAAGAAAAAAATGATATTGTTTTGAACAGTTTAGTTCTGACTATGAATAGTCTGTAGTTAGACAGTATATTTTTGTCCCTGAGTGCACTAAAACTTAGTTTAAAAGACCACAGCAATGAGAGAAATAGCATTGATTTACTTAATACAGTACCTTCTTGCTGATGGGTTGGTGCTGTGCGCATTATGTTCAGGAGCTGGCAGTATCCTAGGCACTGTGCTGTGGCTTAGCCCTTGCAGGAGAACACATGCTTTTAGGAGAAGAGTCGGATCCTGTTACCTGTTAACTCTTGAGATGAAATGAGTGTATAGAAAAAGAGGAGACAGGCATTGTAACTCTTTTTTTGCATGTTGTCTGTTGGCTCCAGAGGGGCCATCCACCAAGAGGGGTACATGTGGAGGTGGCTTTGCAGGCATCTTTCAGAACAGCCAAGTCCAACACATTTTCAGACTCTTGGCAACAAGTTTTCTTGATTACATATTTTTAGGCAAACGAGCTCAAAGTAGGTGACAGTTCTCCAGCAGAATGTACTCTCTGGGAAGTCTGGTGCATGCAGAAGCCTACTTTAATTTCATGGTGTGTGTGTGTGTGTGTATATATATATATATATATGAACTCTATTTAATTTCTTAATGAAGCTCATAGATCACTCTTGGCCTGCGGTAGTGGTCCCTGTGGCTAGGGTCCATGGTAGTGTGTTGTCCACTCATGGCTGGAGGCCATGAATCTACAAATGATTTAAATTGCAGAGTTCTGCCTTTTCACTGGAATAGAATTAAAATAATTAATTGCACATTTATTTTCAAACTAGAAATTTAGTCTATTTTTGTTCATTTTCCTCATGACGTGCTGTGGAGATGATGAAAACTTGCTAGTAATTCTTGTAGGTTTTGCAGTGTTGTGCATTGCAATTACCATTTCATGGCATGCAAAATAGTAGTTCTCGTTTAATCTATCTCTTTTCCAAATATTATGATCTTCATAATTCTCAAACTTTTATAATTCTCTATGGTTCATAGCACTGTTAATATTAAGAAAAATGAACCAAGGAGCATTTTGTTGTGCTTATCCACAGAGAATGGGATTGGAATAAATATAACTTTACTTCATTTAGTAACTGTAACCACCTGCTGTGAGGACTTCCAGGCTGAACCATGGGGTTGGTTTGTTGCAGGTATAAGATGATGCTCACAGTAAAAGGACTGGACATCTTTCTGTTACAGCCCTGGAAAAGATGCTGAGGAATGGGTCCCAGGGATGCTGAGAGCAGGTAGCTGTCATGAGCACAGCCTCTGTAAGATGGAGGGAAGCTCAATGAGGGTAGAAATGATGTCATGAACAGGTGACTGTTTGGGGACTGTACCTCAGTGATAGAAATGGAGTTTATTTGATTTTTGGGAAAATGGAGTACAATTAAGAGCTTACTTTATATTCGTTTATTGTGTGGGGTTTCTTTTGTATCTAGGATTTTGACTTGAATCGATCTCCAAGATTTATATTCGATTTCTGTATTTCTGTGTCCTGTATAGCCCATGTTGCTCCTTAGTCAGCTTATGTAATGCTAACCCACTGAAGCCGTGTCTGGAAGTTTCCAAATACCGTTTACTTTCTGTCAGTCTGCTTAAAAGAGAAAAGGCTAAATAAAATCAGCAGATGAGATGCAGCTGGCGAGGCAGTTAGCAATGCCTACTATTGTGGCTACCTGCTGATCATCGTTTTATGTCCCCAATTTCAGTTGCTTCTGATATGTTCCACTTGCATTTAGCTTTTTCTAGGCCAGTCAGTTCGCCTAAAATGATTTTAAAATACCTTTTTTTTTTTTTTTTTTTTTTTTTCTGAAAGAATTTGGACAAGTTGTCTCAGCCATTTCCAAGACCAAGGTTGTGAGGGAAAAACTGTTGTGCAGTTTGTTACCCTCCCTGGTTTTGGTGCTTTAGTACTGGGGAAGGGCTGGTGAAGCAGTGCCGTGGGTCAGCCGAGGCATCGCTGAGGATAAAGCTGTGTCCCATCAGGGCTTTTCCCATGGGAAAAGTTGAGCCCATGGGGAACAACATTGTGCTTTACGCGAAGCAGAGGATGGATAAGGTGCGGTCGTGTCAAAATCATGCCAAAGACCACATTGAACCAGAAGGATAAAACAGTGAGCATCTGTTTCTTCATGAACTGCTGTCTGTTTGGTACGCTGAAGAAGGGTCTGCTGTAGAGATGATTATATCCTTTTACTCTACGGTTTTGAGTGTTTGTGGATCTGTGTGTGAGTATCTAGGTGAAAAAGTGAAGGAGACTTGTAATGCAGAGGTTCAAATCTGAAGATTATGCATAAATGAAAACTGAGTTTGACCTTTAACCACTCTGAGAATAAACGTGCAGGCTTTCCTGTTTGGAAAAAGTAATAGAAGGCATCATTTTCAAAAAATGAGTGAGATATTTTAGGAAAAAAAACTGTGTACCTTGATATCATAAAATTCAGAATGTACAAATGGACACTCTGCAGGAATAAAAAATGAGTATTAAATCTCTGTAAAGTAACTTTTATAAGTCTTTTTCAGTAGCCATGTAGTGAGTTCGTGCACCTGAACACAGTTAGTTTGTGTTATAGCTGGATGGGGAAGAGGGTGTCCATCTGTAAAACCTGAATTATTTGAAATGGCTTCAGCCAGCCAATCTGTAGGGCAGGCAGTGATAAAAATATGCTAGCGACATAGTCTGATGTCTCTTGTAAATTTTTTTTCTTGTCTGTAATGATTTTACCATATATAATCTGTATATAGGTTAGCCTTTACTGGTCAGAGCTGATTTATTGTTGTAGGTGTCTCTATCAAAGCTCTGGATGGTGAAACGCATGCTATTAACAAGCCATTTCTACTTAGTAAGCCAAGTGGAATTTTTGAAAAACATAAAGGTTACTTTTAGAAATGACATCTGGCCAGCATCCGGAGTTTCCAGTCAGTGAAATTTCTAGGTGAATATTTGTCTTTAAATACGTGGCAGAAACCAGTTGAAGCACATGCTGAAGGCAGAGGGTTATTCCTTTGCTGAAGGTGGGAGCTGAGTACCTTGGTCCCCCGTAGGTTACAGCTGTCGGTGCCTGAGCTCGGGTGTTTGCAGGTGAGAACCTCTCTCCTGCTAGGGGTACCCCAAATGACGCAGCAAACCTGGCTTGGGGAGGGGGGGATGCAGGCTCCTGCGCTGGGGTTGTCGACAGCTCAGGAGATCGCTGTAGTCTTGTACTATACGCTGTCAAGGGTAGGTGGTTTTTATCTTGGTATGCTCCGTGCTAGCCTTAGCAGGGTGGGAGGGAGCATAGTAAATGCTTGGGTGATGGGATACTGCCCTAAAGCCAGTAAATAAAAGCGTGTGTTTCTAAAACATCTTATTCTTTACTTTCATTAAGTGTGGGCTTTCATGGTGAGGGTGGAGAGGCTAATCTGGTATTCATCTGTGCAAGCAGTTGAAAGGAAATTCTAATTACTTAACCTTTACTGTGGGCTCTGGGCTCCGCAGGCTCTCCACACGCTCAAGTTTACCCAAAAGTCATTGCTTGGGGGTAAAATCCCGACCCTTACGAAGTCAGTAAGTGTTCTGCCAGAGCCGCCTGCATTTCCCTGCTGAAGCACGGCAACGTGAGGCGGCAGGGCAATTTTGCTTACCAGTGTGCTGTAGTCCTAGGGGCCATCACAGCCCCTACATGCCCTGTGTTTTCACCTTTATGGCCTACCGACTGCAGATCTTACTTATTTTATTTATTTATTTATTTTATTAAATCACATATCCTAGTGCCCTCCCAGAAGCCTTTGGAGCTGGTGATATAGTAATTCAAAGTTGAAGGATGGTGATGGTTTAGCTGCTTTTGGATATTAGGGCAGCATTCCCTGGGACAGAGCCCAAGGCTTTGGCCTTGTGGAAGATGACTTAACGGAGCAAACACCAGGCAGCCAGCTCCGCAGAAAGGAGTGTCATTCTCCCATCAACCAGTCACCCCACCCTCGTAAGGTCAGGTGTTTCACCAGTTTGAATTGTAAACTATCCTTACTCCTGTAGGTACGGTTTGCATAAACTTTTGCATACATAACTGGCTCCCAAGCGCAAGGTGGTGATTGCTCCGTAGACCGCGGATGCCTTGTCCCGCTCCCGTTGATCCTGTTTCCAGCTGCTGCCCGCCTGTGAAATGTGGAGTGTGCAGCTGGTAACTGTGATGGGATTGCCCTGTGCTCAGTCTGAGCACCGAGTCTCTGCTCTGGTATGTATTATTCATGGGGTTTTGTACAACCTGATGGTCTTCCAAAGTGAAAGGTGGAGTTTTGGCAAACAATTCCTTCTCCTGTAAAAAGCAGACTAACCTTTACAAATATTGAAGCAAATGGAGGAGGTGTTTTTTAAGGTATTCCAAATATTCTTGGTAAGCGTGTTCTGTAGTATTCAGCGCATCTCCTCAGAAATGTAAGCGCGTGGGTGTTTTTGAAAGATGGGTCTAACCCTTGAAGGCATCTGACATGTGGTGCTTATGCCAAAGGAACGGTGACACATAGAGAAAGCAGTGGAAAAAAAAATATTTTTGCAACAATCACTTTGTACTTCTTTACTATAGCTGCAGTACCTGGTACAGGGGCCTGTTTGGATAGTAGGTCTTGAAAAATGGGGGATTATGTGCTTGCATGGGGTTATTCATTTGCAATTGAAATAGTCTCTCTTCTCAAGAAGTCCAAACCAGTATTGTTAGAAGAAACTCACAGCTCAAAAAAAAAAGAGATTCGAGCATATACCTATGCAATAGTACTTAATTAGCTGCTGGTGTTTTGTCTGTCAAATATTGGACGAGACTGGACTGGGTTAGGAAAATGCTGTGCCAGTGCTGTTGGGCTTTTTGGCCATTCCCATGTCATGGTTGCTGAAGGAGAAGTAGTCTGTGGTGGCTGGGAATTTTGGGGGGCTGATGGTAATGAATGAAGGAAATTACAGGCTCTAGGAAAGCATATTAAGCTATGAATCACTGAATCCTCTTGTTCTGCTGCTATCAGCTCATAGGCCTTTTTTTTTTTTCTGTAAAATAAAACCTTAACATGTTCTTTGTCATTTTCAGTGACTCAAAGGCTTAAACCTCTGTGAATTCTCGATCTAATAGAGGATTGTGTCTGTTTTTAGCTAAATCTGTTTTTTCATGAGTTACTACTCTTGTGTATGTCCAGAGTCTGTGTTTATACCAATGCGCGTCCTTTCTCCCTTGATTATGTGTCTGCCATTTTGAGTACTTGCTGGTAGCTGCAAGAAGCATCTCGTGGTTAGACTGGATACTGTCAAATCCACATTTCTCCGAGCTTCTTCACTAGTCAGCGCTGCCAGCACGTTCATTGTACTCTTTTCTTCCTACACATTCTCCACGACCTCTCAACTTCTTGCTTGTGTCAAGACACAGAGGGCTGCATTTGTTATGTTTATTTGCATGTAGCAGAGAAGGAACATGATACTGGCATTTTTAAATTTTATTTTCTGTATCGGGATGTCTCCTGTCAAAGACTGTAATAGAAAAATATTCTCCTCCAAATCACCAGGTCCAGGGTAGCATTGCTTAAGATCAGGGTAATCTCGAGCTGATGGGTACTTGGCGTGAAATAAATGCGCTGTGTCAGCTCTAACATCTCTCTGCCAAAAAAATCACAACTCGCACTGAAACTTTTCTGGTCACTGTGACAGTGGAATAGTGTGGCTGAGCACAGTGTGCTGCTGCACAATTTTCCTGTTCTGAAGTCGATAAAATGCCCCTTCATGGTCAACAGGAAGAGTGATAGTGAAAATCACAAGTAGGTGAAGGCTTGTGGCGCACATTGGTCTCCTCACGAGGCAAAGGGAGGAGGATACAGCCGTTGTATCCTGCAGCTCACTGTGCTGTGAGCACACGTATTGTCTGTCCAGCGCCGGGATGCATGCCCACCTGGCAGTAGTACCACAAAGACAATGAAGGGAACTAGGAGAGACCTTGGGATAAGCATGAGGGGATCGATCTCCATTTCTTCTCTTGTTTGTGGACTGGCTTGCTTCACGTTCACTGTTTTTGTTTTGGGGTCTTGTTGGTTTTTGTGGGTTGTTTGGTTTTATTTTTTTATTTTTTTTTTTTTTTTTTTTTGTGGTGATTTTGAGTATTTTGAAGTTTTGCAATGGATTTTGGCAGGCCCAAGATTTTATTTTCTCTGTATCCTAATAAAAATAAATGTAAAGCTGTAGCTGGTGATTTGGGAGCTTAGTTTCTACATTTAGTGGGATCTAATCTTCTGATTCTTCTTTGTTTTGTAATGCATAGCCTAAACAATCAAATCCATCCTGCGTTCCACTTGGTTGTGCACCACTTAACTGCTTGGTACTAGCAGAATATATCCTAATTTACTTGAGTTGTTGTTCCTTCTATGCCATTTTAAGCAGCAGTGATTGCCACTCATTATCATTAGGCTAAAACGATTGCCTTAGAAGGATCCTAATAAAGAGGATGTCCCAATTAAGTAGAATGTGTTGTGCTAAGAAACTCCTTACGAGAAAAGATGTCACAGCTGCCTATTGTAATATAATTCTATTATCTCGTCTTCCTATAACATCTGCTCTAGTATCTTGCAGAGGTACTCTCTGCTTTGGATGATGATCATCTGTTCTGGCTTTTGATGAAATCCAAATCCCAACTCAGCTGGGATACTGGCCTGAAAACGATCACATGTCTTTGGAAAAAACTGGTCTGCAGATATGCAGCTACTAAAATTTCCGATTGCAAGGAGCCAGAGACAAAAATGTAATACAAAACTTCCAAACTTGACCAGGTAGAATAAAAAAAGTTGCCCTTGTGTGGCTCAGAGGATCATTCTTCGCAGTGGTTCTGGAAGTGAAGTTCCTGCTGGTGAGAACCCAAAATCTGCAGAGTTTTCATTGTTTATCAGTGGTTACTGCCATTGATAATTTTTTGGCAGATTTTCTTAGGCTCTCAGTTCTTTCATTTTTAAGCATTATTCATTTGCTCTTCTACTGATTTTCCAGGAGAGAAAGGGTGATCTCTTGTGGTTAAACTGCATAACTAGAGGTCTTACGCTCTTTTCCTGGTTTTCTCTGACACTTCTTATTTCACCTTGAATTGGTTACTAAGCTCTCTGGTGCTTTACTTTCACTCTGTCTATAAATTGGACATGAATACTACCTTACCTGCTTAATGCCGGTGGCTTGAGGCTAAGTGGAAAGCCAGTAGTGGTTATTAATGTTGTTGGGCAGTAGGTGTTAAAGACACAAAAAGCAGTGTCCCTTTAGTCTTTTGCATCTGATTCCTGTGCCTGTTCCACCCTTCCTCATTTGGGCTGCTCTGCCTACTCTAAGGCTCAGATTCTGGAAACTTTATCTCACCACCTAGCTTTCCCAAGTGCTTTGCATTTTCTCCATGCAAAGCCACTCCCTGTTATTTAACCGTGCTGGAATGTGTGGAAAGAAGACACTTTGCACTCCTTGCCTTGAATGCTTTCCAGGTCTTCCGTTAACTGAAAGCACTGGCTGATATGATTAGCATTAAGGTTTTCCCTGTAGTCTCATTTCTGTAGGGGGAAGTCAAGATGTTTTCCATCTGCCTTGCCGGCCAGGTTGACAGGCTGAGCTAAGGAGTCAAGGTGCAGGTTGCTTCAAACAGCAGAGACCATAGGGTTTCTTTCCAAGTTTGAGCTTCTGCATGGTGGTTGGTATCACCTTGTATTCACCAGCTCCTTCTCGCTGGTGTCGGGATGCTGAGCTTGTAGTGCTGATGGTTCCCACACTGTGCTTCAGGATCTGGTGTGTACCTGCATGGTGCATCATCCTGACATACTCATGGTTCCCACAATTTCCGAATACGGGGTCAGGGCAGTTTTTCTGCATGTTGGAGTACCAACCAAATAGGATACTAGTGAAGTATATTGCTATTGCAAAGGCAGCTGGCAATACTTTTGTCTCTTTTTATTTCTTTCCCATATGCTTTTACGTTGTAGATCTCAAGAACGCTCTCTGGTGCTGGGAAATAATTTTGGTACATGAGCTCGTGGAAGAGAAGGAATTGTTTTTTTTTTAGTTGGATGTTTCATGAGCTCTTGAACTTAACATGATTCTTTATAAGAGCACTGAACTCAAAGACCTTCTAGTCCCGTGTTCCTGTGTAAAAAAAAAAAAAAAAAATTAAAAAAAAATTATGACAGTTGAGTGAATTTCCTATTCCTAAACATAGTCCTTCTAGGTAAGGTGAGCATTTACTTGGGCAGCGTAACGAGCAATGCCACATTTTGGAGACTGTTCAGGGTTAACTACCATTTTCAGGCTCATTTTGTACAGCAATTTGCCTGATATCTATCCTGCACACTTCATTACTATAAACTCTTAGTAGGATCCATATTCCTTGCAGTGGGAGTATAAGCTGTTTTCCAGATATGTACATTTGCTTAAGATGTAATAGATAGATAAAGAGGGAGGTCAAAGATACCTTGGAATTATTTTATCTTGAAAGTAGGAACACTTAATTAAATAAAAATAACAAGAGAGCAGCAAAGTCTTCATGCTTCTACCCACACTGTAAATTAATATACAGAGAGAAATCTGACACTCTTTTCAAAGGAATGAATGGTGAAATGTGCAAAAAAAATGTTTTATGGTCTTTATAGCACTTGTATTTTTAGTGAAAACAGTTACATTTGTGTTGGGTTTCTGCTAGATGCCTCAACACAGATCACTTGAGTCACATTGTCCAGTGGACATTTTTATTAATTTAATGTCATTGGAAATTTGTTTTGGTTTAGATAGTGGGATTTGAATACTAAAGGAGAGGGAGGAGGCAAAGAATTTGAAACATGTCTAACATTAGATATTGTACACCCATGCATGTAGGCAGTGCAGACTTCTTGCCTGCCCTGGTCTGTTGCTTTGTATATGGATACAGGTACAAAACTGAATTGAGTGATAGTTGAGGTATTACTTGATCGTGGAGAATTTGCTATATACTAAAGCAGTAGCGTGATTAAATGTCTTCAGATTCCTTGAAAGACAAATAATAGCTTCAAATGTGGTGGTGTATGGCACTAAAGCATGTTTACAATAGGTGAGAAGGGGAAGGTTAGAGCAGTAACTTGAGACCTGCAATAACTGGAACTGCAAGTTTAAGTTCCGTATCCCTCTCATTCCCTTTTTTTCTGAAATGGACTCACTGTTGAAAATGCTGCTTTACGTGGCAAAGCTGTTTTGGGACCAAACTATGTTTGAGGATACAACACAGCCTTGCCCAGAACTTTACTGCCCATTTCAATTAAAAGACTTGCCATTTTATTGCTTTCCATGTTGTGTAGTCATTCATGGTGGTATCCAAAAGACTGCTTGTCTTTTTGCTGGTTTTGTCATTTGATCTGTCTTTTCATGATGCAAATAGCTGTGCGGTGCCAAGTGCAATACATGGCCCATGGAAAGCCAGCAGCCTCTATGCCCAAGAGAAAGTGAAGTCCAGCCGCTGGCCCCGGAGTATGGGCACCATGGGTGCCAGCACTTCAGGAATCAAATGTTTTGCAACAGCTGGTATAGAAGTAAGTGCAGATATCTAAATAAAGGAACAGTGGAGGGGGCTTAGATTTTTTTAATGACTCCTCTGTATTTAGGTGAGATTTGGGCTACAAACCCCACATTTCTCCTGCCCTGAAAGCCAAAGAGGTGACACAACTGCTGCTGCATCCAATGTTGGAGTTGCTCTTGGCCATCAAGTCCTTCAGCCTGTTTTGCTGGGGTGGCACTTAGGAGCAGGGACAAGCTCCATTGGCGCTGCTGCTGGGTGCTGAATTTGGGATGTTTATGTGATGCACACAAACTTGTGTCATGTGCAAAGACGGCATGGGCAGCTCCGCGGCAAGCTCTGAAATAAGTATCCAGGAATGTATGTATATTTCTGCCAAAATATGCCTTGCAATGGAGGGTAGTCCATCAGCCAAGCCCAAGAGGTGGGAATGTGCATGGGGAAACTGGAAGGAAGCTACCAGGTGCCCCTGGCTTCAGATGAGTTTGCATGAAGATTTAAAATAACCGCTTCTTTTATAAGCTAAGACATTTTCAGTCTTGACTTTGTAAGTTTGTGCAATGATTCTTTGGTTTGAGATTTTTGAGTCCTTGGGGACAGAGCTCTGGCAGAGCTCAGCTGAGCCCAGAGGGCAGGAAAAATGTGGAGTGTATTAATTGTACACTGAATTTTCCCTATGATGTTGTTTTTTCTTTAGAGATTTGGGAGGGGGAGCGTTAAGAGGTAGTCACTGTGAAATTTTTTGTCATCCTACTGATTTTAAAACATTTCCTTTGTGGTTTTCTTCAGTTTTTTACCTACAGACTGCAGGGCACTCTGAGGCCAAGGGCAAAGTGAAAACTTAGAAAGCAAACTGGGTATCGCCCATTCTGGATATGTCTCCTTGCAGACAAGTCCTAGACAGATCCCTGCCTCAAGGAGGGTACAGATGAGGGGAAGCAACAAAGAGGTGACAAAATCCAAATATACCTGAGGGCTTTGGTTATCTCACCTTGCTCCAGTGGTTCACAGCAGTCATAAATGCAACGTATGGCTGCTGTACATTGCTGGGTTGCACAGAGCAGCCAGGGGCATATCAAATAAGTCTGGCCCTGTATTCATCAGGCAACAACTGACTGCTTAGTTTCCACTCTAGTGAATTAGAGGGAAGAAGAGGAATAAAATAATGGGCAAAGAAGCGCACATGGTTGAGTAACCGTGCAGAAAGGAAGGACACTGAACAGTGCCGGTTGAGGGAAAAGACAGATACTGCCATTCATTTCTGAAGATGCTGCATAGAAATCTTCAGTGTGGAATGACAGATAGCATCAGCAGCGACAGCCAGAAAACCAAGAGGGGAAAAAGTTCTATTTTTCAGGCCATTGGAAACTTGAGACCCTCACTTGTTTGTCAAGTACAACATAGTATGGCTGAGGCCACTACTGAAAAAGCAAGTGGTTAATACCAATTGGCAGAGAATTAAAATAAGGAAGTTGAAGTGTAGCCAAACCAGTGAAAGCTGGTGGTGGCTATTTAAATGTTTCTATTTTTAAAAAAGTATAATCACAAAGTTTTTACCTTTTTTCCCCTCCCTCAATTTGACTTGCTTTCTTGTTGCCGGGGAGAAATTATCTACCATAGTCTTTCATCAGTGAATATGAGCTTTACATCAAACACTGATAAAGAGAGGAACTTTTTTCTTCTAAAAAGCATTTTGTTCACTTTTCTTTAATCACTTTTGGGGAAAACAGCTGAAGGTAGAAAATCAGCAGAGTTCCATGCCTGAGCCATAGAATTCCCTTTCTCCATACTGGCCAAAACCAGATCTGATCCAACAAAATTCTTAAGAGTTATAAACAGATCTTCCATCACCCCACTGGTCACCCGCTGTGGTCAATTATAGTTTTGAAGCTGGCATATAAGTATCAGATGTTTGGCTATTGCATGTCTTTGCTAATCTCCAACCCAATGCTTTGGCGTGACAGATCCTATAATTTGCTAAGTTTTCGAACAATGGCACATTTTGCATTTCATTTGCACTTTTCATCCAAGAACCTAAGAATACACTCCCCTCGCTGAAGAACAGAGTAATTAATCATCAGAGCTGTTTGTAAGGAAAAAGCCCGGCTGTGGGAACGGAGTCAGAAACAAAGTAGAGGATAAAATGTCTATATCTCACTGCTTTAATTGCTTGAAGAAATATCTCCTGTACATATTATGCTTTTAAATAATTTGAATCTTATTTGTACAGGTATCTTAAACCAGTATTTTTTCCCACACTTAAGGTATGTTTTCACTCAAAGAGATTTTCTTGTTGGTTATTCATTTTTTTAAAGATGCCATAAAGCTGCTTGTGCTCTATTTCTTGTTTTTAGAAATATCTTTGAGTATTAGATCTGTTACACATCTGTTTTCTGCAGGGAAGACTCTTCCAATTTTGCCTAAATTTCTAGTCATTAAAAGTATAAAGAATAATTTGAATAAATGAGAAAGATTTCCAAGAGAGAATACTTATTAAAATCTGCATTTTAAATCCAGGTGTTATACTTCTTGAGCTCTATACATTCCCGGAATTTAAATGTTGATAAGTGCACCAAGAGAGTATGCGAGTCAGCTCCTTAGTGATGGCAGGAGAACCTGGAGAGCTTGTTTGATAAGCTGTTGTCGCTTTTTATCCCTTACCTCTCTGCTTTTAATTCTTTCCTCCCTGTTGCCGTGTCAGATGTCCTGCTCTTTCTCTCCAGGGTGCCTTCTCGTGAGTTGTGTTGATCTCTCGTGACCTTCCACATGTGCATATGGTTTTACTGTGGTTGTTACAAGCCAGGGCTGGGATTAAGGCTCCTCCATCTCCAGCGTTCAAACAGGCTATGAAGGAATCTGTTCTGGTGTTGCTATTGTGTGTGGAAGATGATCCTAGTTTAGGTTACTGTCTTCCAGCCATGGCAGACAAGACCTTTGGTCCTGGTTTTCCCAGCGTACATCCTTGCTTTTTTTGTTTTGAACGTGCTCACTGAACCTGCGCCGCCTCTCTCCTCCCGGGATGGGTGTTCTTAGGTCCATGCTGCAGATATAACTGCAGGGAGCAGGTGGATGTGAGGAGGGAATCCAAAGCAGTTTGGTGGAGTTAACAAAGTGGCTGAGAAGCAACCCTTCTCAGGCGTGTTAACTGCTGTTGCGGTGCTCCAGTGTAGTGATGTTTGTGGGGCTGTGCCGTTACTGAAGTAAACAGGGATTAAGGTGGCCGTTCTGCCCAGGATCTCCAGTGTTACATCTACTGGTAGAATTATTCATCAGTAGGGTTAGATGCCGTATATTTACTGAGCTGAGAAACTAGGTAAGTTCTTCCCCCAAAGAAAAACACTAAATATGTGCCTTTTCCTTAATGTATTTTCTGAAGTCTGCTTGGCCTGTGAGGTAGAACCTCTCCCCTGTGCTTAAAAGGAAGGAATAGTAAAAGCTAATGGAAAAAATACATTTCCTACTCTGGCTTCTTTTCAAAGGTAATTGTTGCATGTCACATAATTAAAGATAAGATGCAATTTAATCAACATGAAGAGGTACAATTCTACTGCCTCTGGCAGGTTTCCACCTGCGCGTGTCCCAGCGGGACTGGGAAGGTGATGCTGTGGAGAGCATGGCCATAGTTGGCTGTTTATAGACCACAAGAAGGGAGGAGAGCTTGCTCTTCTAAGCTGAACTTTTGTGCATCTGTTACCCAAGGGTGGTAATGCAGTCTTTGCTCTTGCAAATAAGTTCTGGTTTTTAGCATGACAGTGATTTTGACTAATAAACGTTGTGCCCTCTATCTGCGCCTGAGAGTTGGGATGTCGTGGCAGAAAGTGACTTTTGTGCCTGAATGAATGTGGATGTAAATTATTTTTTTTGTCAGTAGCTTTACTTAAGTCCTGCGCCACAAAAATTCACAGCTGTAAGGGCTTCTGAATAACAAGGTTTTGAAGCCCAACCGGTTCAAATGCCGAGTTGTATTTACAAAAGAAATTCAGTAAGCCCACCAATGACACTGCAAGCATCTTGACTCAGTCTGTTATTTTGGCAATTGCTGCTGGAGTTCCCCTTACAGGAAAATCCTGTAAATATATCATCTGTCTCATATAATTTTAAAGCCAATCTTTAAGAATTTTGTTGCTGAGATACCATTTTCTGGTAAATTTGTATGGGTTTGGAGTAGTTTCTAGGAGGCTTCTTTGTAACTCTCTTGAGCTCCTCCTTGGGCAATTCTCTAGGATTTTCTGTAAGAATTATTTCTAGATGACATCATAAGTGACTTGAGGATATTCAGAAGAGCATACAAGGACCACTTCTCAGAGCATGAGTCATCTGTGACATTCAAGTTATAGATGTTGATTGTCTTTGAGCTCTGAGCACACAGGCTTCATCTTGGAATGTCCACAGAATGATGTGGTGATGGCAGCAAAGTCATCCATACTGGCTGAAATTACATTGGGCTTCTCCTTTCTTTTTGTCCACTGTAGGTGTTCTCTGCCTGCCGGACAGCTTGAACCTTCACAAAGACCAGCAAAGGTCAAACAAGCCTGGGGAAGTGCAGATGTTCAGCCAGTCAGAGCTAAGGACCATCGAGCAGTCTTTACTTGCTACGCGTGTGGGGAGCATCGCTGAACTCAGTAAGTACAAGGTTGTTGATAATGTTTGGGTTTCTTTCCTCAGAGTAAAGCAAAGCAGCTTGCATTGCCTGGTTCTGCAGAGAAGAGACGAGGGGGCACGTATAATGTCCAAGGAGACAGTGGGTCAGATCCAGCCATGCTTATGCTCCGTGGCCAGTTTGAAGGCTGAACCTGAAGCCATAGGAGAAAAGCAGTCTCGTGCAGGCTTATAGCGATGCCTATGACTTGTTTGCATACACTGCTCTAATTTTTAAAGGTGAAATATGCTTTATTTCATCTTCCCTACTTTGTGTTTGAAAGCACCTCACAGCTTGGCCAGACTTGCAAATGTCTGTCATATTTGTGTCCTGTCTCGTTTCACTGGGATGTTTATTTTGAGATGGGCAGGCAAAAAAAGCTGAAGGTTGCAATGAGTGAGGGAAATATTGTCACAGATTTAAAGCAGAGCTAGTCTGACCTGTGTTATAGAGGGTCCTTCACCCTGCCTTTCCTTCTGCAATTCTAGCAGAGGAAAGAACCACAACTCAGACCTGCACCTGAAGAATTTGTCCTTGGAAGATAAATTGTTTGCTGTTAATCAAAACACTTTTTGAGAAATGTGAGAATCTATGATAATTGTCAATGTCTGAAAGCTTTGGTTTCAGCACAAATAAGTTGTAGGAGGCAAATGCTGTGCAAATCCTCATGTGACATGGAGGTAAAATTACCGGAAGTGCCTTTAAAATTTTTTTTTTAAATTAAGATAGAAGCCTTCCAATCACATGTTTATGGTATAGTTAGAGAGATGAAGCTGTGGGTGAGAAAACAGAAATGTTGAGACAAAAAAGGTTGCTTTTTTTTTTTTCCTGAGGTCTGTTTCAAAATTTTGGGGAGAAATTGAAGAGACTCAAATCTATGAAGACGCGGGCTGCCCAGCTTACTGTTGTTCTTATTACTGAATTCTGTGTTACCAACATCGTAAAGAACATGTATAGGTATCTCACGTTCATTTTCTTGGCATTTTCTGTAGCAATGGGGCTCTCCTGTGTAGCTCCATTATATCATCAGGGCTCAGTTTACGTTCATGAGCCCCGTGGATGTACCATGAATGTTTGTCTACAAGCCGCAATATGCATTTCTGGTTTCAGCTTGCTAATTTTTCTCTGTTCTGGTGAAACATCAACAAGCCAAGAGCACTTACATGCCTTGGCGTGAAGTGTTGTTCCGTCTCTGGAATCAGGTGTTTGGCGTTATTCAAGTTAAGTAATTTATGCTTATTTATTTCATGCACATGAAACACACAACAGTACTGTCTGTATGCCATGCCAACTAAATTATGCATGATACAGCTCTTTCTTAAAGTACATATGATTGTGTTTTAATAAATAAGTAGTCTGTGGATATTTAAGGTTGGGTTTTTTTTTTTATTATTTATTTTTTGAACCTCTGTGTGAAGCCCAAAAAGCCAGACTCCTTAATTACCCCCCTTTCCTCCTTTAAAATTTGATTTCCAGAAATCTGTCATCTCTAAGTAGTCTTACCTTAGATTCAAATGCTTGGTTGATAGGGTTTGCTTTCTGTACGTCTGTTGACTGCAAACACAGGCAAAACACTCTTCAGGGTGGCCAACTCGAAGAAAAGAGCGCATCAGTGGGAGTTAGATGCAGCTGTCAGAGCGGTTGGCACCTCCAGCATGCTGGTAGCCCTCCAGAAAGCCCTCTGGACAACCGTCGAGGGTGCCTCCCCAGCCGCTGCAAGCAGATGCGTGTCGGGGAAGAAGCAGTGGGAGGAGTGGTAGTTGGCAAAGCTTCCAAGGCGTGATGCTTAGCTGGGTAGAAGTCTTTGCTGTGGAGCAGTGCCGGTGCGGAGTTCAAAACATGGGGAGAGGCAGAGTATGCCGGTGGGCAAAAAAACCCTGTGACTTTGGGGGGAAAAATAATGAAATGGAAGGAAAATGGAAGAGTGGAGGGGTACCAAGGGGGTTTGTGTTTTGTTCCGTGCTTGTGTATCTGTCTCTGGCATCAGCGGAGGCTGTGACCCTGGGGGTTACAGCAAAGCCTCTGCCACGGAGGGAGGCTGGGGAACCGCAGCGTGGGGGCAGAAACGCTGAGCAGCAGGGAGAGGCCAGGGGGTAACACCTGGGGGTCAGAGCACGTTGGCGGGCAGGGAGTAGGCAAAGGAGGATTTATCGTTTCTCCGGTGGTGTGAGGGGGATGGAGAGCTTTAGAAGTGGTGGTGTGGAGAGGAAAGAGGATGTGGCAAGCTCTGGCGTGGAGAAAGTGGGGTATGATGGAAGTGTTAGGTACACAAAAGCCCTTACTCTTGTGGGGATGAGTAAAGGTGATGAGGGAGACTCTCTCTGGATAAGAGGGAATTAAGAGGATGGCACTTGTGAAGAGGAGGAGGTGGCAACCAGAAGTGAATGGCAAGAACAGAAGTTGGCCTGCTGGACCAGCAGAGCAGGCAGTCCCCGGGCCCGCGTCCACAATGTCCCACCGGCTTGCAGTATCCCAGGAGTCAGGATTTCATTTCTGTTCTCTTCAAAAGAGCACAAAAAACAAGGGCAAAGAATGATCTTGCAATGAAGCAATTTAATTTTATCTCAGGAAAAAAAAAAGAAAAGGAAAAAAAAGCAATTCTAATTGAATGAGATTTCCTGTAGTTTATCAACATTAATAATTAAAGCATTGCAAGTATGCGTTATAACTAGAATTAACAAACGCCTGCATGCAGAGGAAAGGCTTCCCCTGCTCTCAGTTCTGCCCAGCATCCTCACACTCAGCGACATGGCCAGCTGCTGAGCTGCTGGAGGCTTTGAGACCAGGAAATCAAATCTGTCCCCTGGAAGACAACAGCTGGCAAACGGGGCCTGTTTACTGCCCAGCACCTGTATTTTGGCTCTCGTCGTCTTTCTGTCTTCACAGTGTGTCCCAGGTGGAAAGTAGATTCCCAAGGTGAAAAGCCTTGTGTCTTGTGGTACCTTCTTCTTGCCCTATACTTGATGGCCGTCGTTTGTGTGTTCCCTTAATTTTTCCGTGTATGCTGTTTGTGTATTAGAAAAGACTGTTCAGGTGAGCTGTGTCTGCCTAGGGGGTGACAGAGGGGAGAGAAAATTGAGGAAAGATGGAATGGTGGACGTGACCACAGAGGAAGGGCAGCGCCCTCTGCGAATGCTGCAGAGGAGGAGATCAACCCAAGCTTCCATTGAGGGGTCCTCTATGGCCGGGCAGGTGCAACTGGACTTGCAGGTGCTGCTCTGGTGCCCCCCAAACCCTGCTTGCCTGCTTCTTCTGCTCTCATCTCCTGGGCTTAGCAGGCAGTGGGTGCCAGTCGTCACTGGGATGGCCCTGCCCTGCCTGGCAGTGGTGGGGCAAGGTAGCGTCACTGGCCCTGGGGTGCTCTCCCGAAAACAGGAAGAAGAGACGATGTTGCTGACCTAGGGAAAAAAATCAAAGGAAGCTTTCGTCTCCAGGATTTAGGAGGAGAATGTAAATAGAGACCTAATTCTGCAACAAAATTACAGTGGTAATGTGTGATTCCAAGGAAAAGGCTTGAAAAATTAATGTGAAACCTTATTCATTAAAATATAATGAACATGGCACAAAGTTAAGGAACAACAATAAATCTGGCCTATGTTATATTGGCATTTAGTATTCAGGAATTGTAATTGCCTACTACAGTGTGTTTTAAAATAATGTAATTTCATTTGAAATGCTTATTATATAGAGAACATTGGGAAGAACTGAAGCACAGCAAGAATAATAGGATTTTAAACAGTAGCCTGACGGTATTTCACTGTTTAATCTTAGAGAAAATATTTCACAAAAATTTTTTTCAATTTTTTTTCCCAGTTTTTCTTAAGGTTTCCTGTATTTCCAGACCAGACCTAGAGAAGAAGGGGAATAGATCTGTTTGGAATTTTTTTCAGAAAGTTTTGGGATTTTTCTAGATTTCTAGTTCCTCTCTTTTATTTCCTCCCCGTTAGAGAGGAAAAGATACGTAGACTGAATAGAAAAAGAGAGGAATATTAGGGAGAGCTTTGGCTGTTGGGAGATCCCGTGGTACTGCATTTTGACCTTTGAATATTTTTCCCAACTTCTTTGTATGCATGTTTGCCATCCACAAGCATTTATGTTATATTTAACTGCATAACATTCCGACACACCTATTCATCACACATCTAAAAATACCGCTGCGGGCTTAAAGACCAGATGCAGAAGGGATGAGGCTCACAATGGGAGGTCACTGGTGTTTTGCTGGATGGAGTATCCTCTTTCTCTTGTATATGCACATAGGTGGTGAGAAGGAAGAGCAGAGCCTTAAGGTGTGCTGGGCACCAATCCTGGCAGCAAGAAATATTCTTACCTTACTACCTTGGGGTGAAGACCGTAAGGTGTTAGTGTACGGCCAAACTGGGACAGCCACCCCATGTCGACATGCATGTGTAGGGCTGTAGAAGGATTGTGTCTTTCAAGCTGCACGGAGGGATAAACTGTTGCTTAGAATGTCATACAAAGCATGTCTTCGCACATGTCTTCAGGTTAGAGCAGAAAAATGTTTGGGGCTTGCGTTGAGTCCAGAGATGGCCAGTCCACTGTGGCTTTTCTGAGTGGGAAGCTGGCCACCCAGTCTTGTGCAAACCATGGTGATGGGTGGTGGTAGTATTACTCTGAGTATTAACCACAATGAATAGGCATTTTTATTTTAAGCTAAGATAATCTGAAGGTGAGGATGCAACTTAACAGTGCTCACCTCAGAGCTTTTTAGCTTTTCAATGGTGTTTAACTTTAGAGCAGCTCCCAAATGTGATGTTCAGGCTGTATTTCCTCCATGTCACCACTCAGGTCTCAGCAAGGTTTTCCTTTTTGCCATTCGAAAAACACCACCCCTCCTCATCGTCCTCTCTTTGTCTCCACAGTGCTGAATGTATATATTTCCAAAATAACAGCCTCCTAGTGGGTATTGGAACACTTTTAGGGATGAAAGGAAGGGTTACTGCTCGAGTGTAAGTAGGAATGTGATTGCACATACCAATACTGTTTTTCATTTCTCCTCGCAGCCCCAGCTGAGGAGATGATGAAAGTCGGCATCCCCTCCCTTGCCTTTTCATCTAGTCTCAATCCTCTGCAACCAACAGGAAGGAGCGCTGCAGGAGCCCTACAAATTGATTCATGTTCTGTAAATAAGAGGTTAAACGTAGGCTTAGAAGAGAATGCCAGGGTAGAGGTGCCTGCTGGAAGGGTGGCATCTGAAGGAGGATTGTTGTAAGTGCTCTGCTGATTTACTGTCAGAACAAAAGCCCTGTTTGTCAGGTATTTTTCTCAGACTAAGCAGCAGTATAGAGAAAGACCAAAGCTTATTCCCTGTCAACGGTTTGGTTCATGCAGCGCAGTGCTGAGCTAAGCGGAGGTACTAACCCAAACCTGCGATTCAGATGGTAGCCCTCCCTTCAGCGTGGCGTTTGGCAATAGACTGGCAGCCTGTGTGGGCACTCTCCAGATTGATACTTTCCTTAGTTTTTGAGAGCCCTCCGCTGGGTTATTTTACAAGATCTCTACATCCTCACTCTCCCACCACTCTCTGGGCCTCTTGTTCGCGCTTCCTCCTCGCTGTGATCCACAGGTGTGTAAAAGCTAAAAAGAGAAGTTATTGAGGTGCTCCTTCACCCCCCGGCAGAGAACAGAAGACAGATTAGTACAGTGCTTAAATGCTAGGTAGTTTCTTGCCCCCATGAAGTGCTGGCTGGTTGCAGGCTCCCCTAGCTGCTGCTCCATTCCCTTTGCAGCTCCTTCCAAGTGATGGACCTGAGTCTGTTCACTGTCTGCATCTGTGCGCAAGAAGGGTTATGGGTTACTCAATAGCCCCAAACAACCCCCTGCTTTTCTTCTCCTCCCCCTGAGATACCCACTATCGTAAACCATAAAGCAATGCATTTATTTATCAGTAGAAACAAAGTGGGAGGGAGGATAATTTGAAAATACAAGTCTGCACCTGTGGAGGCTTTATCTTCCCTTTCACTGCTCTGCTGACCAGGGAGGTGGGTTTCTATTTTGGGTTATAGGGGCTGAACAGAGGCAGCTATTGCTTGCCTGGGTCCCAGCCTGCTATCAGCAATCCTTTCGGGGCTCCACTCACAAGTGAAATTCAGCGCCCTTGACCTTCCTAGGGGCTGAGCCCAGATCTGTCCCCACGCAGGTGGTTTTGTTCCTCTGGTGTATCTACTTTGTGCATTTAAGCCCACTAAGATTTAATGGTTAAGAGGCAAAAAACATTGCCTTAGTGGCTGGGGGATGCTGGAGCTCCCACCCTCTACCACCCTTCCCCGATACAGCAGTGTTTTGGCTCAGGACACCCCTGCGTACATCTACCTGACTTCTCTTCACCCCTGAACTCCTGTGCATCACAGCATGCTCAGAGTTAAAACAGCATTTTCCTCTCCTTAAGTTTTCGGTCCTCCCTGTCCATGCTGTGCAGAGCACAGGCACTCGATCAGGCCAGGGTGAGGACTCTTCAGCTGGCCTGCTCGCCATGGTGGCCTCTTAAATTCAGAGTTTGAGGATATGGGTCTACATCAGGCCAAAGAAAATCCAGGAATGGTGGTCCATAAGGCAGTGGTGGTCCACAAAGGGAAGGCTCTGCATTAGGTCGGCAGATGAATAGCTCATCCGAGTCAAAGCTTGCTTTGTTTGGAGTTGACGTGGTTTAAGGGGAATCAGAACACAAACATCATGTTTGCCACATAGGATAGGAGATTTTGAAGGTAATGGTGTTGTTACAAATAGGTTTGTGAACTTGAGAAGGTTTAATTATTATTGTGGCTTTTTAATGGGATATATCCAATCCCTAATTTCTCAATCTTCAAAGGCTTTGCGAACACTAAATCGCACACAAACACTTATTCTGTAATATAAATAGAAGCTTCTTGCGATGGTGTGATAAGTGGAGATAAAAGGTTAAACAATCTGTGGGAGGCCACAGGGAAGCCACTGTGAGGAAATGGGCTACTTATATCCTAGTCTTGTCTTTTGACGCTGAATTCAGAGTCTGGGACCACAGCTCCTTGATTTGCTCTTCTGTGCGAGAGGTGAATGGCTGTTAGGGGAAGAAAAGGTTGCATGGGTTAGCAAATTCATATAGGGGCATGACATGGGCAAGTGGAGATGGCAGAAATGGAGAGGTTTCTGCAAGGTGAGCTTGACGGTGAATCCGTTGCGTGTGGGATGCTCCACTGACTGTGGGTTACGGCACCCCAGGTGCACCCGCAGCCCCAGGCAATGGGCTCTTGGATTTGGATTATACTGTGTGCCAAGAATAGCATAGCTTTATGTTTGAAGATACTTTGTGCTAAGAGGATGTGCGCAGTGAAATACATACTAAATACTTTCTAGTTTGCTCCCACCCTAGCTCTCTGCACACTCCTTTCCTGGTACAGCTGGGTTACCTTCAGTTAACGATAGAAAGGCCTCCAAAAAATAATTTCAGTAAAGGTTTCACTCAGCAGTTTTTGCTCGGCTGACTTTTAAAACACAGAGATTGATACAACACCGCAAGCGGAGCAAACGCGGAGGAACAGCGCAGCTGAACTCAAGAGTGTAGGGATGGCTGGAGGTGGTCTGTCATGGCACGGGAGACATAGTTCAACTGCTCCTGTTCACCTGCAGTCATGCACTTACAGGCACGTGCCAGGGTGAGCTGTAGCAACACATCACTTCGGTGCAGAAACAGGCAACAGGGAGGTAGAAAGGGAGAGAGGCTTAGCTACGGTATGGGAAGGATGCAGAATGGCCATGGCTGCCAGGTAGCAGTGTGATTGAATAGACCATGGTTTATTATCAGGGTTAGAATTTGTGTTTTCAATACAATCTCTCAGGAGCTGGTCATGGGCAAAAACATAGATCCAAGACTTCTATACTAAGGTGTGAAATTAATCCAGGTCAAGCGAGTTCTGCACCTGGCTCATACGGCTTGTAAGGAGGCAAACTTTGGAAACTACTGGCCATGACACAAAGCTGGCATTTGGAGTCCAGCTCCCTGACTGATACTCCTCCTTTTCATGTTCTGACCAGGACAGAGAAGGAGGAGGTTAAGGGCAATGAAGGACAGACACAACTTCAGTCTATGGCTCTGGCCCCCTCCTTGCAGGAGAAAAAGTTCCCTCAGGTAGCACAGCAAAGCAGTAACGACGCTGCTGTCAACGTGCCCCACCACTGGGCGTGATTCCCAAGAGCAGGCTACACAGACTGCAGTCATGGACAGCTGGAAGGATGATCAGATCAGCGTTATCAAACTGATGAGTGCTGCCTGCAGGATGCTGTCATGCTGGAAACATGGCTTGCTGCTGCTTTGCATGGTGCCCTTACGAAGTGGAAATGGAGATCCTCCTCTCTCCCCTGGGCTTTGAAGGAAAGACACAGGCCAAAGAACCTTGTAGTTTGTTTTTAGTGTGCAAAAAGATCACCATTAAGTTGTTCTTGTGGTTTTAGGACATGGTTTTGGAGAAAAAAAAAACTCAAGGTAGGCATCATAGGCAGTGGCTGTGTAAGGATCAATCCGGCGTTACTCACCTCCAGGTCGTGGTTGTGCAAACACACACCCAGCCGAATGTTTTAGGCTGTGGAAGTTTATCCCTCTGAAGGCAGTGAGCCTGCTCCTAGGTGGGAATGTTTGCAAGATCAAGTCTGTCACGACAGACCATAAAATCCCTCAGAAAGCTTCAGAAGTGGGCATTGGACATCTATAGTTTTTGCTTTCTTTCTCCTCTTCTTGCTTTTCTACTTTTTCACACCCTCCTCTATTATCATATTGGAAATGAATATGTTATTTTTAAAACTTTGGGCTCTAGAATAGTAAGAGCAGTGATAGTAGTTTTTACCAAAACCAAAGACAGTAAATAAAAATGCTTAGCTGGTCACTGTGGAGAGGGCTCAAGCTGTCCGGTCAAGTACTGTATGTTGTTGAACGTACCACCCCCATACAGACTGGTGCAGCTTAACTTGCTCTGTCACATCACATCTTTGGCTTGAAGTCAGTGAAGCTGTTCCGTAAATATTCAGTATTGCATTAAACCAGGCCCGTGTCACAATGTGTGCATTGCATAATATTTTCAATCTTTAAATCAAATGTATGTTTACCTTGCATTCGTAAACCGTGCTGAACTGACAGCAGCAGTGATGGGCAAGTCCTGTTTTAGTGGTGAAAAGGATGAAATGCTGGTAGCTACGGCGACAGTTCTCTACACACTGTGGTGTGTTGATGGTTTTGGGGGTGCTTTGCTAGCCAGCGTGCGAGGCACAACGTTTCTCCTCTAGGCTGACAAGCTCCAGTGCAGAACCTCGTTGCTGGAGCTCTTCTCCATCCTGATCTAGGGCTGCAAGGCCATGCCAGCCTGGGGCTTGCCTCTGTCTTTGCTGCACTCTGGGAGCCTGCCCTCCAGTTCTGGCTTCCCAGCTTCTGCAACAAAAATATCCTCAAATATCCCCACCCACCTCGCTGTTCATTTTTTCCTCTGTGTGTGTGTGTGTGTCTACCCTGCACAACGTGATGTCTTCCTCTCCCCGGCTCTGCCAGCAGAGCAGTTTGTGCATTGGCTTGGTTGGCTTACGTTGCATAAATTGTGAAAGTGTTTATTTGGTTTAAATTAAAAATGAAATAAAATTGGCAAGGTCTTTTGTCGGGCAGATCAGCTCCCCAGGCTGCTTCTCAGATGGGTTGCAGGTGGTGGTACAGGGGCAAGAATGAGCACAGGGCAGGGATCCCCCCCGAGCCCCTTGTGTTGTGACACTACAGCCCTCGAGAACAACATCCCTGGAGTTACAAGATTGACTCAACTGCTGGGATTTTTACTTTTTATGATTTTTTTTGAAATTATGCACTTGGGAATTTATTGACCTTCCAGATACACTCAGTTGATATATCTGAGACATGTTTTCAGGCCCCAAAATATGCAGAAGAGCCAGCAATGGTGTGAGCAGGTAACCTCACTTGCATAGTGTTGCTGTAGCTGAACACAGCTCTGAAGAGCAGAGATGGCTAACACAAAGTGATGAAGGGGACTTTCTTCTCTATACTTGGCTACAAATTCAAGGTTGCCCTCAGTATTCAGATGTACTGTGGCTTTTACAGCTGGCAAGGAGAGCAAATATAGGTTGGGTTTCCCAGATGAGACTTGAGTTGGGTGACTGCTGGAGACCAGATCAGTGAGTCCCGTCGTGGAGCTGGTTTCATGTCCATGGGCTTTGGAGAGCCCTGGCCAGGATCAAAGATAATTTCAATTCTTGGTGTATTCTTTGGAAGAAAATAGGAGGAGCAAAATTATATTTAGCAAGGAAAAATAGAAGCAAAATGTGGCAGGGATTGAAACACACGTGCATCTTGCACCAGATGTTAATACTACGCTCCATTTTACCGAGTATGCATAAGTACTACCATACAGCGTGTGCGTGCGCCTGTCAGCTCCCTCGTCCCTTCTTGGCACTGATCCTGGTGCACAGATATGCTAAAGCACAGTCTCTGCCCTGAAGAATTTGCATCGTAACTGGATGCAGCTGGAGGAGGAGAAGGGCACCAGGACATGCAGTGGCTTGTCAGATGTTACGCTGTGGAATAAAATAGAGAGCAGCGATTCCCACCCTGCCTCCAGTGCTCTGCCTGTTGGGTACCAGGATTATAATGCAGCTTTTGCTTGCTTACTGTCCTCTGTGAAGCTTGATGCTTTCTAGGTATTGATTATTTAAGCCTTGAGTTGTCTCTGATAGAGGAATGTTACAATAATTGTTAATATAGAAATTATTTGAAATGCAACTAGAGATAATATGGCAAAGGCAAAAGCAAGATCTAAGCCAATCAGTTTTTGGTATAATGTAATTAAATGAGGCTTAAACATAAAGAGCATTAATTCAGCTTTAGTAGCGTGAATTGGTTTGGGTTTCTTAAGAAGCAGTTGAGGAAATACAGAATAAAAGGATGAACTCCTGGTCATATTGAAACAGATGGGAGCTTTGTCACTGATTTCAGTGAGGCTCGAGTTCCTCCAGCCTTGCATCAGCATCGATGCTGAGCTGCCCGCCCTGCCTGCGACTCTCTTGCTGCCACTTTCCCTCCTTACTCACGGTCCAGCTTCCTCTGGCACTGGATGTGTCATCCAAGTCACATTGCCCCAGCGCTCAGGGAGGAATGGGGATGAAGCAATGCTGCTGCCTGAATCTGGGCCTAAATTGCATCCTGATTTTTATTCATCGTTTGGTACAGAAGCCAGAGGAGTTCCCTGGTGCCTACTGTCTCAGTCCGCTGAAATAAGACTAGTCATGTGCTGTGGTGGTTAGCGAGACTTTAACGAGACTTGGAAAGCCAGACAGTGTCCTTGGTCTCATTAACAACAACTCGTATCATCAGGGTGTTTTTATCCACATTCTTCACATGTGAAATCCAAAACACACTGGCTACTGAGAGGAAAATTAACTCCATCCCTGCCAAAAGCAGGACATGTGCTTTAGTGCCGTAGTGGCTTGGGTCTGAAGAGGCAGAATTCAGTGGAACTCCTTTTTCTCTGCTTTTGCTATTATTGTTAAATCTGCATATTGCAGCCAGCACTTCTGCACATTTTTTTTTTCCTTTTGGAGAGAAAAAGAGCAATTTTCTTCTGCTATGAGCAATGTTGCTGGCAGTTAAATTGGGCTGTGCTAGGCTTGGCAGTGCACGTCTGCTGTGACAGTGGGCTGAGTGAAGGGGGTCCCAAACTTTCCTGCTGCTGTGGTCGCCTGCAGATAATTTTCTGCAGGACTGGGGAATCATCTCAGAGGCACATCTGTTTCTGCCATGGACGTGATCTTGCAGGCTTTACGCATGCACAGCTTATCTCGGAAATTTTGAGCATACAGGGCTGCAAGATTGGTCCTGTCATGACAATTTTCTGGCAGAGGGAAAAGACAGAAACTATTTTTAAATGAAAGCTTTGAATCAGTGGAATATTGCAGAGTGCAGCAAAAAATTGTGTCAAAACCCTGAAATCATGGACTCGGCAGTTTTCTTATGCCAGCGGTTTTCTTCTCTTCATGGTTTTAAGGCTGTGTTTTTGGAGGACTGGCTGAGAGTTTTTCAGCGAGATGTTTCTGTTCTCCATGGTGTGCATTATCGCAGCAGCAGCATCATTTTCTGTGCAAGCCAAGCCAGAGGGAGGTGATGTGCTGTGATGTGTTCACAGGGGTCGGACTTTGCAAAAAAAACCCCGTAGCTCTGCCTTCCACACAGTCAAAATGGTTCTCCTTTAAGTTTGCCCAGGAGTTTGTTGTTCAGCCTCTTCCTTTCCCCCCACCTCTAGATTTGGTTTTATGTTCCTACCTTGGTGTACATTTCCAACTTTTCCTTCCAAGTTTCAGTGCTCAGTGATCGCTTGGGAAAAGGAAATAACAGAAAGTGTGTGACTTCTTCGTAACACTGGAAAATTATGTCCTCTTTTCCCCATCACTTGCTTTTGTATAGCTTAAGAATGACCCAAAGGGCTCTTGCTCAGATTTTCATTTAAAACAAACCATCTGATTTGATCCGAGATCATTATTTTCCCCCAAAGCACTCTCAGGGTGATTTGAACATGTGAAAACAGGCAGTTTATAACCACAATTGTTTCCTTGCCTTTGATAGAGTGGTCACTAGTCAACAAACGTAGAATTCACTGCCTCGGAGGGAGATGCTTTAGTTAATTAGTTACAATCAGTATTGTGCTCAGAGACTCACTGCTGCCTGCCTATATATTTGCCTGCTAATCTCGCTTGCTGGCTTTGCTGATCCTGGTCCGTATATTGTGGCTGGTTTCCCATTCCCGCCCTGTGAGGAAGCGCAGGGAAAACAACCATCTTGGGCCATTTTCTGTGCTCTGGAAACCTGAGGGGCTGGATGAGCCTACTTCACAGGTTTTGCTCTTCTGCTACCATGAAATTTTCCAGGCTCAGCCTGGGCTTACAAACTGTAATTTTGCTTGCCTGCTTCTGATATTGTCTTTTAGCTATTTTTTCCCCTTTTTTTTTCTTACCCGTCTGTCCCTTTGCACATTCCCGCATACATTTTCTGACTGCTTCCTTCCTCGTTGCAAGGGGCTACATTTCCCTGCCGCTCTCTACCCAGGAGCATGCGACTTTTGATGCCACTCTGCATTGTCTTCACTGATCATTTTTGGGACTATGGGTTTTTGGCAGCCTCCAAGGACTGCCTGTAGGTAGCTGTGACCCCAGCCCTGGTGTACTGGCTCTTCTGGTGGTGCTGAGATGGTCCAACCTGAGGCTGCTGACACAACTGTATTTGCAGAAACCCATCCCCCCCAGGCTTTCGGGGGCTTGTCTGCAGCCCAGGCATGTCATGCTGCGCTGTGTAAACCACCATGCAAAGTCTGACCTGGCAATGAGCACCATACAGGATCCTGTCCTTTGCTTTACTGTTTGTGTATGCGAAGTTAAATGGAAGGGAAAACCAACCTGGCACACCTTTTGCTTTGTACATTTGGGGAGAGGCAGCTGAAAAGCCTGGCAGTCACCCCGCTTTTGCTTTTTTCCCAGGTGACCTGGTGTCTCGAGCGATGCACCACCTCCAGCCCCTCAACGCCAAGCAGCATGGGAACGGGACGCCGATGCACCAGAAGCAGGGATCGCTCTACTGGGAGCCAGAGGCTCTGTACACCCTTTGCTACTTCATGCACTGCCCGCAGATGGAGTGGGAAAACCCCAACGTGGAGCCGTCAAAAGTCACGCTGCAGACCGAGAGGTAAGAGCCACTGCACGGTGCTTAGTGTCATGGCGAAGACGTTTTGTTAATAAATCAACCTGGCTGGCTAATTGCTAATTACAGCTTGCGCGTGAGAGGCTGCGGAGCAGTCTGGTTTGGTTTAGGATCACCTCTTTGAAATCTGTTTCTCTCGCCGAAGCGCTGCATGGCTGACCCAGTATATATCAAAAGTGACACCCAGTGGCTACATACAGCAAATTGGTTCCAGATGTGCACTCAGGAGAGATTTCCTTTTCCTTTCATTGTTGCTCAGCTATTCTGTGTTTTGGAAAAGAAAATGAGAACTTCTATTTCTGGCCTAGCAGGTTCAGGTTTAAATGTGTTTTTTCTGCCTGTTAATAGGGCTTGACAGCTGTGATTGGGGAAGTGGAAAATGAATGGAGTAGTGTGTGGAAAGGAGAGATCATTAAAGATGCTGGGCTCCAGCTGTGCGAAGTACCCAGGCACAGGAGTAACCTTGGGGCTGCCCTGGCTGAGGACGTGGCAGGCTCTGGCTGTGCTGCTCTTGTCCCTGCTCCAGGGATGGCCAGGGCAGGGGAGGCACGCCTGAGGCCCCGTCCTGACTCAGGGTCTGCTGTAAGGTGAGAAGGAGATGCCACTGAAGCTGGTGATGGGGTTACCAAATCCTGGCAGGCAGGCAGACGCCCAGTATAGGGCAGCTCTGCACCCGGGCACTGCGGAAAGGAACTGGGACAGCTTGCTCGCCGAGAAAATAAAGCCATCTCCTGTCAGAAACCCAGCAGATCCTCTAG
This sequence comes from Chlamydotis macqueenii, assembly GCF_036417535.1. Classification (NCBI taxonomy): domain Eukaryota; kingdom Metazoa; phylum Chordata; class Aves; order Otidiformes; family Otididae; genus Chlamydotis; species Chlamydotis macqueenii. The sequence goes on along the minus strand of NC_141556.1, from coordinate 60,122,799 downwards.
TAACACAAGCCTCCACTTGTGTGCTAGGCACGCCATGCTCGTTCCCTGCCGTGCTTCTCACCAGCTCTAAACCAGATTTCTCCAGTACGGAGACCAGAGGAGTGGCTGGTGCTTGAAAAGTGCTGAGTATTCATTTTTAGGATGGGTATTGTGGTGGTGCAAATGCAAGCCGCTTTTTCAAGCTGTGCACCACATTTACGTCCTGATGTACGTACCACACTGTACGTGTGAGCCAAACTCTGATCCGCACGTGTGCCCCGAGAGCTGGGCATATGGGGCTTGTTTATTGTTTCAGTATGAGGTCTGCATCTCAAAAGCAGCAGCTGAGAATCTCGTTGTATGTGTAATCGTAAATAGTATATAATATGATATCTTCATTGAAATACTTTTATATTGATTCACAGAAAAGCATACAAGATGAAACTCTGGCATTAATGGTGTTGCTGGGAATTTTGCCATTTGCATTTGGATGGCATTTTGTTTCTTTTCAAGTTTGGGTCTCTCCGTGAACATGTTTGTCACTTTTTGCTCTATTGTTTCCAAATTTGGGGGGGGGGGGGGGGGGGGAGGGAAGAAAAAACAGGAGGGAAATGACAAGAATCTGGAATTTTCTCATTTTTCTAAATTAATTTTAATTTCATGATTTGTCATCCAGGCTTGTTATTGCAGAAGGCCTAACTTGTGTCCAAGATTGGTTAGTATGCACAAAAAGTAACCAAAATAGAAAATACCCATACCTTGTCTGTAGTCCCCATCTGTGAGAGTAATGCCACTCACTGGAACCAGTGGGAATATAAAAGTGAATAATGCTGAGGCTCTGGTTTTGTCAGAGTTCTGCAGACTTCCCTGTAGAAAGTGAAAAGGGGCAGGAATATTTGAAAAATCACTTTTAGCATCTGCTTTAATAAGTTTTGCTTTCTCTGGGGTCGCCTTAATACATGTTCTCTTCGTCGGAGCACTTGGAACACTGATTATTTAAAGCAATTGTTCTTCTTTGCTTTATTTTGAATACTCCATCTGGCGAGATGTCTTCCTTTGGCAGGGCAGTTTAACAACTGTGGCGTGCGGTTAGGGCCGGAGCAAGTACTTGGTGTTACTGCCAAGAGCTTGTGGTCACTTTTGGAAGGAGCAGATACTCCTCCTGTTGCCTAATCAAACATGAGTTAGTACTTAGCGCTGGAGTAGGAGTGATGCAGGGTTAAGCTTGAGCCTGGATATTTCCATGGGGTTGTGCTCTGGAGCTTCACCAGCTGGATGTAACCATCCTGTGCTGCTCAGAAAGGAGACCAGTGAAGCTGACTTCTCCTTAGTGGTCTGAGGAGCCTTCCTACCTATTTCCCATCCCTTTTTTACATGCAAGCATGCTTTGTGGTCCATGACTTATTTCTGGTGGTTTCAGTTTCCATGATAGGTTTTTGTGCGTTGCGAGGAAGTGGGTTTGTTAAACATGACTTTTTTATATGCAGAATATTTGCAAGCTTTGTGCCTTATCTGTGTGCCGTATTCCCTCTCTTCATCTCTGGCTGCAACAACTGCTTTTTATGTTGGAGGAAGCCCAGAAGGAAGCAGGGAGGTCCAGGTGACTTTCCCCATCCTTGGCCTCTCTGTGTCCCTGCTGGCACAGAGAAGCCAGGAGTGTGTGGATCTGGCAGTAGGCAGTGTTTCCTTGTAACGGGGGTTGTCCTTGGCTCATGTGAAGCCAGCCTGGCTACTGTCTTGGCCCTCTTCTTCCCTGACTGTGCATGTCCAGGCTGGAGGGGGTAGCAGGATGCGGCCAGAGAGCTGCCCCAGCAATTGCAGGGCTCGATGGCCCGGTGAGAGCTGATCCCATCCTTTCCACCCATCTCCAGCCCACCTGGGTTTCAGCTCTGAACTGGGTTGAATTAGGGAGCTGCAAAGGCTCTGCGTGTCCTTCTGCGGAGGTTGGAGGTTGGATACGGGAGGAAAGCCGGTACCATGGCGGTCCTGCCTGGCTTAACACTTCCCAGTGCAGAAGGCAGTACCTCCCTCAAAGTCTTGAGGGACGTGTAAAATGGGATGTTTGCCTTTGAATAAATCCGGCACTTTGTTTCTAGGGAGTGTTTTCTAGGGAGTGTTTCTCTGTGTTTGCTCTTCATGGAGGTAGAGAAACGAGAATGTGGTGTGTTTTTAATAGTGTTTGTCTTTACGTAAATAAAAGGGAAAAGTTATTATACAGCAGAGCTCTTGCGAGGAGGGGCAGCTTTCTTTCATGGGAAGGGGGAGGAGGTGGAAAGTGGCCAGGATAGCTCAGAGAACCTGGAAAGATTCCCCACTTCATAAATGCCAACAAACCCAACCATAAGATGGATGTGTGGCCCCCTCCCACCTCAGATTCCTGTTCTTCTTTCAGTCTGGTCACTTTGGAAGAAACCCTCTGATTTTTCAGCTGTGTTTGGACCCGTTTGTGGTGATGTAGATGACTTTTTTTTTTTTTTTTTTGTCATGGAGGTACAGGGAGGGAGTGGGGTGAATCTTTTCGTGGCTTTCTCCTTCCCTAATGTACCCAGCTGGGATGTGTTGGAGACATTTGTCTTGTATGGGGTGTTGCCTGGGAAGGCGGTGCTCCTCCTGTGCCTCCACCTGTGGGCTGCTGCAGATTATTTAGGTTTGTTCATTCTTTGCATTCCTGGGAATTAAAAAAGAAGAAGAAATTGTAGATGAGACCAGTGTTAATAAGATTTTTTTCTTACTTGCTGCTTCTGGTTTAATAAAAGGATCTGTCCTATGGTTCTGTTTTGCTTCTCAGCCTCTATAATGATTCCAAAATTATTGCAAGTAATTTCTTAAGCACCGGAAAGCACAGAATTTGTAGTTGCAGATTTGTGTGATGGTCTTTTCTTTAAGTGGTTCCTTACCCACTTTTATCCACAGCTGTATTGACAAAGTCCTCATTACTTCCTAACTCTCCATGTTCCCCATTAACAACTCATTGAGAAGTGGCTGCTCAGCAGCTCAGCCGGTCCACAACCACCCATTAATTCTTTTCACACAGCAGCAAAGTTCCTTCTCCAGCGTTTCCTCTGCTGCTCCGCCTTGGAGGAGCATTAACTCCCCGGCAGCCTTTAGCCTTTCCCCCGCAGGCTTTAATTGAGTTGATGGATACATGTCTGGCTTTAACCTTCTTTTCCCTTTTCCTTCATGACTTTTCCCTGTATACTGAACAATCCCTTAGGAAACTCCCATGGGCTATTGCTTGCTTTTTATTTTTTGGCCTGCTTTAACGCATGCACACACACTGCCACACAAATGTACACACCCCCACCACGTGCACACACGTGTAAATTGTAGCCTGTAGTCATCTATGATTAATGTGAATGATTTAGGTTATGATCTGACTTTTGTTTCGTGCTTTGAATAGTTATTAGTGTACCTGGCTAATTAATATGATACAGCACTCTTAAAGAGTGAGATGTTCCACTGCTCTAAAATAACCTGAACTTGAACCTTGGTAACTGATACAGCCATGTCCGTTGTACAGATTATACCCGGAGAAAAATTTCACTAGGAAGATAACTAGGGAAATGTGTCCCTGATTTAAATTATTTTGTGGTACAAACCCTCTGCTGGTCTCCAGCAAGGGCCAGTAGGGAGTCAAGGGAATGATGGGCAATGCTGAATAAGAACAGGTAAAGCGTTAGCACTGGGAAAGTGGAAGTCCTGCTGCGAAACCTGAATGAACCTTGCAACGTCTGTCTGAAGAAGGGATTATACATGCTTGATGTACCAGTATGGCATAGCTCTGTGTAAACCTATATATTTTTATTCACTATTTAATTGAAAACCTCATGTGGTAAAATCGTGGCCTCCCTGAACTCAAAGTTAACACCACGGTTGATTAGACTGGGAACCACTGAAAAGAAATCCCCAATCTATCCTTGCCTAAATCCTCTAGGTTTGCATCTTAAATATCAAACTTCCCACCTTTAAGAAATACCTTCAGAAATGGTATTGGCAGCTGCCTGCAGCGTGTGAGGTTGCACATGTTACAAGAAATAGTTCGGGCAGTTTCTGTAGCTCAGCTGTCAGACAGTAAGGCTGGGGCTGTATTCAACATCTAATTTATCAAGCTAGGCTTAAGTTGCCCATGGGATGGCTGTACGATTTTTTTAAAGAGAGAAAACTGTGTGCAGCACTGTGGGAACAGTGCGTTACCTGTGCTGTTCTGCACCATACTGCCAACGCTGGCATCTCTCCAGGAATTTACACCAGAGCCAGTCGTCTCAAATCTGTCAAAACTGCCTGTGACATATTTCCCCGTTGTGGCTGCTGGCCGAGTCATCACTTTGACTCAGTTGCATTTCAAGTCTCAGCCATTTATGTGTTTAACGCGGGAGAGGCAACAGGGATGGCGCATTTGAATGCTGGATGCAAGTTCAGAAAACATGACTTGCAGATACCCTTGTGCGGACTCTGGAGCACCAATGTCTTGGTAGATGAAAGCCTGAAGGTAAACCCTCCCTCCTCCTAGGCTGGTCTCACTGAGGCTTGTGTGAGGGCAAGGAGGATTGATCCTTCAGCCTGAAAAAAAATGCAGAATTGGCTTTTTCAGAGGCTGGTTATAGCCGGATCACCCTTAGCTGGGCTTCTGGGCTGGTGGAGGAGCTGCCCAGCGTGGGAAAGCTGTGTGGACTCGCGTGGTGCATCAGTCAGCCCTGCTGGGTCCCTGGACAGGAGCGGGGCTGGCAACTGTCTGAAGGCATCAGCAGGCATTTCCTCGCCAAGAAGACAAGTAGCTTATGGTGTAAATATAAAATTAGTTTTGCAGCCTGAAAACACATCTGAAATGTATGCCAGACATTGGAAAAAACATGCTTTTCTGGCCTCCAATAATGCTAAAAACGGACTAGCATTGCGTATATGGTTTCATCGTATTTCTAAATGAAAAGTGTCAGAACTGAGAATGCTTTTAATTTATACGCTGGGATTTTCTTTAAAAACCACCCATGAAAACATAAACATAAAACCAAACAAATGAAAATACTTTTTTATAACATTAGAGTTGCTGACTCATTTCTGCAAGCAGAAACATCTCCCTACCTTTGTCTAGATAGGCTTTTCCTTGTGAAAGTACAGCCTGCTGCTTCTCAGAAGCACTGTTAACTCTAAAATTGCAAAAGCAATCAGTAAAAGAGCAGTGACCTGCATGGAGCACGTTGGCTGCCATTGCCATGCAGGTTTGCAGTCACCACTCCTTGGCTGGAGTGAGTGAAGAACTCACTACCACCCACAACAGCAGCCTCCTCTGCAGCCAAAAGATCCTGCAGACAGAAATCATTCAAAGCAATTGTGATAACTGAACCAGACAGAAGGTGTTTAAATGAGGTCAGGTCTATGCAGCTGTGTACGCTTCACAGCTGGTGAAACTGAGGGAGGGACAGCACGAGGCGGCTGTGGGGATTCACATCCAAATAGGATTCTCCCTCAGGAATTTCTGTGTTCCCATTGTGATGCGGGCCATCAAGGCAGTCCTCTCCGTAGCAGTTGATTACAATAGATGTGGTGAGTTTGTGCGTGTGGTGGGGCAACGGCTCAGCATCTGAAGAAGAGCAACGTGGAGTGCCCCTGGAAATGGAGAGGCTGCTGTGCTGCACTTGAAACAACGATTTTTTTTTTTCTTAGAGTTCCGTGATTAATTGGGAAAGTCTCTTGTGCGTGCTTGATGAGCTCCTGGACCTGCAGTGTGCTGCAGACTCTGCTGTGAGCCAGGGGCTGGTGGCCTGTCCGGGGTTTGTGAGCCACGGCGGTGGAGGCGGGCCGAGCCTGGGTTAGGAGCATTCGAAAGTGAAGATTGTTTAAGTCTACGTGCCAGAGAAGGTTGAGAGGCAATAGTCACTCCTTAGGGACTCTCATCTCCTGGCACAAATGATTAGAGAGTCACTGGCTGGATGGGAGCTTGGGAAGAGTCACCCCCAGAGTGGGAACTGGGAGGGGTGATACAGGACACCGCTTTCCTGGCATTGGGGTCTGTCCAAAAAGGTGGATTATTCTCTGCAAGGGAGAAGGAGCGACTAGGGAGAGGAAGAACTGCTTAACCTGCTGGGAAATCAAGAAAAAGAAAGTGGGGTGTGCATGGTGGCCCTGCTCTTGAAGGACTGGGCAGCAAGGTGAACCATGAAGTCACAGTCAGCGGGCAGCAGGGAGGCTGTGTCCTGCAAGGTGGTAGGGACTGAGAAAAACCAGGGCCAGGTGTTACTGGGAGCTGGGATCTGTAGGAGCGCTGGCTCTAGTGCTTTGCAACTCCAGCATTGCAGCAGGCGGCATCCAAAAAGGAGCTCCGTCGGTCTCCTCACAGACCCACGCAAAAGCAATGCAGCATCCTGTTGCATTTTGCACTGCACATTTCTCCTGCTCTTCCATCCGATGATTCCTCCTGTTTATATACAGGTATACTGCTACTGATGATAATAATAATAGTAGTAGTAGTAATAATAATAATAATAATGAAAAAGCCTGAGCTATTGCATACTCATGATGGCACTTTTAATATCTCTGTGTGCCAGCAAGCCATGGAGGGAAATGTGCGGCAGCCTAGGACTACTGCACACATCTCAGGATGGGTGTGGTTTTTTGGTAAAAGGTGGCACAGTTGAGCAGGTTAGGCCTTACATTTATTTAGGCCCCTGAATAACATTTCCTTTCCTGATGGGCCATTCTGTAAGTGAAAGTGCTCCAGAGACATCAGCCCTGTAAAAAAAAAATGAGAGAAGTTTGAGGTCCCATCAGGCGTGGAGGGGTTGTCGGCCCTGCTCCGGAGGGAAGTGTGCTGGGGAGAGGCATGGAGGGGTGCCGATGGGGAGCTGCCACATCTGAGGGCAATGCAAAAAAAGGACATATGGTATCTAGGATTGGAGAGGAAGGCGAAGAAGGTGAGCAGTCATCCCTCGTGGTGGCGTACCAACTGCTTGTTGCCTGCAGATGTCTGCAAGGCACATGAGCTTTCGGGTTCCCGAGCCATCCTGAAATAGCTGTGAGAGGGGCATGGGGCGGCGTGAGGGATACTACTTGGAGGGAAGGAGTGTCAATGTGAGGGTTTGTGGGGCTCTGATAATTCCTATTTCTGTTTAAGTAGGGACCCAGGGAGAGAGGGCATGCTCCAAGAAGAGTCAGCTGTCCCCTTGCCAAGGACTGGGGAGACAGTGCCCAGAAGGGTCTAGCCCTTTGGGATCTGCTTTTTGTTGGCCTCTCCCATCTCTCCCCGACCTCCCAGCTCTTTTGTGTGGGATAGGGATTGCTCTGTGCAGAGACCTGCATCCGCATCTGGCACATTTTTTTCCCTTACGTGACAGGTCAGGAAAATACAAGCCTGTGCCGAAATCCGTCTTTTATTTGGGACATTACTTAAGGTCATGCTTAACTTTGAACTGCAGTGAATTAAAGAGGATGGGAGCATGCATTTATTAAAGTCAAGCACAGGTACAAAGATGGACTGGAGGAGGAGATCAGAGTGCTTGCTGACCTGCACCCCTGTAAGCTGTTTCTGCAGCAGTCGAGTTACTCCTGACTTTCCATGTCATTCAGGTCAAGCCCAGCATGTTCCTACCGTGGTTAGATTGTAGAATCATAGAATGGTTTGGGTTGGAAGGGACCTTAAAGATCATCCGGTTCCAACTCCTCCGCCGTGGGAAGGGACACCTTCCACTAGACCAGGTTAATTGAATTAAGGCGTGCACTTTCAAAATGTGTAACTAGCTGACTTAACTCCTACATGTCTGTGCTGGAACACAAAAGTACCGAACTCTCCTGGTTGTTACCTGCCTTTGTACAGCAGAGATAAATCTGTGTATACGCCAATAATGTGATGCATTTGCCTAACCCGTTTTTGCACGGTGTCATTTGGAAAGTGAAATATGTCTTGCTGATGTCACATTGTCTTATGGGTTGTCACCTCTCTATAACTTTGTGTTCCTCTTTCTCCTTTGGCACACAAACAGCATTAAAAAAAAAATCCCCTTCACATGGTGCACAGACTCTTAAAGGGTATTTTTAACCTATTGCACTCAACCATATTTGGTTCTCTTCTCAAAATACAAGTTCTCTGACATGCTCAGATATGCAGTGATGGGGATTTTTTTTGCCTTGGAAAATGGAATGTAATATATTCTGAGTGAATTCCATGTCCTCATGTGTGGACTGAAATTGGCCTTTAGAGAAAATCTCTCTGCTTCTGCTGAACACTAATTCTCTTCCCTTTCAGGATTTATTGCACCAAATAGCCACCTTCATTTCTATTTCTTTGTTGAAGGTTGCAAGACCAAGAAAGGGGGGAAAAAAAAGGAATTTCTTAGTGCAATTATGACAATTCCTGTAAATAATTTTGTTTGCTATGCTCTGTACTGTGGTGAGGCAGACCTTCTGCTGAGTGAGTTTCTGATGTGCATGAGGGAGAAGAAGGGATCGTGAACCCCTGAGCCCCCTGTTCATCTACAGCCCTCTGCTTTTCTGTTTGCCCAGCAGATGTTACGGAAAGGCTCCATACAAATGTATCTTCATTTCTCTGATCCAGACCATATTCAGTCATGCAAAGTGTACCCTAGAATTGAGTTTCCCTTTAATTGTTTTCTTAGCACCAAGTTTTGTGGGTGTCTGTATGCGTTTTTACACTTGCAGTGTGATTTGCAGCTCCTTTCTGCAAGTGATGAAAACAACTCCCACCGATCGGTTGTCCCCAGCTACTTAACACTGCGAGAGGGTCCCTTCTGCTTCGAGAACACATGGGAAGCAGGTCACCTTCCAGAAGCAGATAGACCCCTGGTTCTCCCCTCTCCCTCCTCTAACTGCCGCCACTGTCACGACGAATGAGCTGGGTTATGGAAATAGTGAGGGGGGGGAGAAGAATTTCTGTTCTTATCTGCCTCCTTACGTGGCTGCGGCAAGTCTGGGGAAAGTAAAAAGCCTTGGAAGCAAATCCAGCCTGGCCTTGAGGTGATGGCGATGTGTTTGAATAGAATAATGATGAAAGTGGCAAGTCAGCCAAAGATGTCATATTTCAAAAGGAGGTTGTTCATTTAAGCGCTCGTGAGATTTGGGAACTCTGCGTCCCAGGGAAAGTTAGTGGCCTCAGGGCTTCTTTGTCCTTCGGCGCTTGTGAAGTATCTCATTGCTCCTTAAGCATATTAATATGAGAGCTATGTAAAGTCAAGTCTTCAAAGGAGAAATAAATGGCATAAAGAGCTATATATAGGAAAAGGATATTCCAGAATAAACATCTTCTTAAATAATTTTTCTCAGGGTAGATCCTTTTGGGGTAAAGTTATATATTTAAGATGTAAAGTATTTGCCTGCTGGGCACCTAATCCAGACTTCTCCTCCCTCCACCTCTAGAAAAGGGACCACATAAGGGAAGGCAAGTAAGGGAAAGCAGTATCACATTAGAAGGAGCAGGAGAAGTGAAGGGAGCAGAAGTAGGGGACGATGCTGAACTAAAATGAAGATTTCTAGTGTTAGGGTGATATACTGAGTTAATAAACAGAGGGAATATGGGAATGCTTAGTTAAAGAGGAGGGGAAAGGGAGCCACATAGAAAATGAGACAAAAGAAAAAGGTTTGGAAGAAGAAGGCAAGAGCAGGTTAATTACAGACATTCTTTGAGGACACTAGTCCTTTACAAGTTTCATTTCGTCTTTTTTTTTTTTTTTTTTTTTAATATTATAGCAATCTCTATTAACATCCCTTAGCCGTGGTATCTGCTTCACAGTGTGGATGAAACAGTCTCACTGTGTCTAAATAGTTTTCAGCAGTCCTGACTAAATACAGGACTTTCAGCATAGTTTTCAAGTAGCTCTTGGACAGTTTTATTAATTTTTAAATGATTTTACAATGTTTAGAATTTTATAGTATATTTTTATAAAGAGGAATTTTTTCCTACTCTTCCCCATCCCTTCGCCACACAGACTTTGTCTCCTGTGTACAGCCACAGAGGAGACACCCATTTTGGACAGCCCAGCTAGGAGATGAAGCGGGCACAAAAACTTATTGGGAATGGGAGGGCAGTTGCTGCAGCCTGCATTGCTCTGGGGATTTTGTCCACCTTGATCTAACAGGCAGTGACCTTCTAAGATATTCAGCTGCAGGTTTGTTTTTTTTTTTTAACTCTAAACTAGGACTTGAAGCTGTGGTTCTCATTTAAGGTTTGGCGTATTTTACTTGGTCCCCAAATAATTTTTAGCATAGATGGGGGCAAGCTGTGTGTTTTGCGTAGGGCTTGGGCAATTCACGCTAGGACATGGGGCTGTCCAGGTCTTGTGGAGCGAAGGACCGTGTCTCTGATAGTGTCCATGCCTTGTTCAGGTGGAGGCTGCGGCCCAGAGTCCCACCATCCACTCTGGGGGGTGGTTTTGTGTATTTTTGCTCAGGTGTCAGAACAGCTGATACCCAAAGGTGTAGCGGATTGATGTCGCTAAAAATGAAACGAAACAGTCTGGTTTCTGATGGTGCTCACAGGTAATCTCAATAATACAGTGGGATCAGCTGCAAAGGTCCCTGCTTTCAGCTCTGAGCACAAGATGTGCGCTGCATTGGTAGGAGATGTTGGAGACTTCCTTGCGCATCGCCTCTCTATCCTTGGCATCTTGGTGTGGGGGCATCCCCTCTCGCTGCCCTAGTTTGTTCTCCTGTCCCTATTGCCAAGTGGCTGGGGAACGTACCCAGCCCGGCACGTCAGCCGGAGCAGGATGTGGTCTTGTGCCAGACTCCTGCCCTCTTTTTGGGATACAATGTGCGAAGGGTGGGGGGGAGGGAGGGCTTGCCAGGCGGGTGCACTGACCTCACAGCAGCCCCATAAATGAGCGTGGCTCATAAATCTCACTCTTCAAGTAATCCTGCTCCAGAGACAGGATGAGACATCTTGATTTAGACCTGCTTGAAATTTGCTGAGCTGGTTTGCTCCTGTGCTTTCATTTTGCCCGTTTCCTTTTCCCTCTCTCTGTATATGTATTCTCATATACATATATACACAGGCAGACACACACAGCCCTCTACCCCCTCTCTACCTGTTATTTTGATGGTGTTGTACTGTAGCATTCATGTCTGTGTGCTTTCCCAGGCCGTTCATTGTGCTGCCTCCCCTGATGGAGTGGATACGGGTTGCCGTGGCTCACGCGGGGCACCGTCGCAGTTTCTCGGTGGACAGCGATGACGTACGGCAGGCAGCGAGGCTCTTACTGCCGGGAGTTGACTGCGAACCTCGACAGTTAAAGTAAGTCCACAAAAAAAAAAAAAAATCAGCTGCTTTGTGCAAAATGTGTCTCTCTTTCCTAGTGACAGCGAGCGAGCAGGCAGGCAGAGGGCTCTGTTATTGCCTTGAGAGGTGCATGGATGCTCGGGCTCGTCGCTGTGTGCGTTGCAAAATCGGCTCCTGGTATTTGCTCACATCCATGGATAAGCCAGTTGCATGGTAATGGGTTCCTGAATATCTCACAGCTGGATCGAGCCTGTAATCAGCTCATCAGAGCTCATATGGTAGTGGGGTTTTTTTTCTCTTACTATTAGGTTCTGCTTGCTAATGAGGGGCTGAAATCTTCTGCTAATTGTCTGCTTCACATTGCTTTGCTACAAAATACTGAGCTGCAGATATTTTTCAGTGCTTTGTTTTCAGCGTTAGTGCTTAAAGGGCACCTTTAAACTTATAGGTAAGGTACTCTTGCAGTAAAATTGTATTTTTCATGCTAATGTCAGTTCAAATTAGTTGTAAATGTCAGCCTAGATAATTTGACGTTTTCATGTATGAGATGTGACCTTTCAGTTTTCTAATGAAGTCTTAAAGTATTTATTGCCAGGATATGTTTTTAGTGTCTGTTTTGCCTTACTATTATGTACCTGTATAAAAGCATGATCTAGGGCTATTCTGCAGTCAAGAATATATTTGGTTTTGATTTTCATATGAAAAGGCATTTTGAGTCTGCCAAAGCAGAAATTACTCACTGCTATTGCTTCACAAATTTGTACACAAACCCCGATTTTCAGCAGTCTGCCTCTTCATACGGCAGTAGGTGCATTCTTTCCTGCGAGATGAGAAAGCAGAGGGATGATGTACTTAATTAGCTGGGACAGCCTGCGTCGGAGCATGTGCCTTCTGTTGACTGTGGCCTTGACATGCTCTTTTACCAAAGAGTATACTTTACTTTGAGATCTGCATAAGCTTTTTATAGTCACAGCTATTCAGTATTTAATTGAAGAAATATGTTGAATTTCAAAAGCAAAATCTGGAGTGTTTCAGATTTCAAATCTTGGCTGTAATTGCTTCCCTTTGGTGTGACCATCTTGGCCCTCATTTCCAGAAGTGCAGCGTTCTGTGTCTCTTCTGAAATGTCAGGACTTAGAGGTAATATGCACTTTCTGAACAGCTAGCACTTGTTTTTGAAAAGGCACAATTAATTCAATATCCATTCCAGTATTTAGGTAGAATTGCAAATAAGGCTGTAATGTTTCTACTCTGTCTTAAAAATTAAGGTAGATACAGTTAAATATTTGTGGGTTAAAAAAATCACAATATACTATTCTTAAAGTTATATTTTGTCTGTGTGTATGTGTGTAGAGATATATATGTATATATAGATATATATATAAAATGCCATTAACTGTTAGACAATTTTCCAGGAATTTCAAAATCATTTTAAGTTGAGTCAAGTTATATTATGCTGCACAACAATTTATTAACTATGAGGAACAAATCAGCACTTAGTTTAAAGTTGCCATCAAGAATGAATTTCATAAAGTACAGAAGTGATTGCTGCTGTCATGCTCATCTTGCAAGGGAGAGTGAGCCTGAGGAGCACAGCCTGGGATTAATCAGGTGGGAATGAAAAGAGAAAATTCCTGAGAAAAATTCTGGATTTTAGAGAGACCAGACTTCATGGTTGTGCCCTTATTTGTCTGCAGGGACCCGAGTCACTCACTGATGTCCTGAAATGACAATCTCTCTCTCTCTACTGTGCTGGTAGAGGTCTGCCAAGGAGTGTCCATGTACTTTGTGTTTCTTTTAAGGCCTGTGCGTACTGCCGGTGTAGTGCGGCAGCATCTTTGTGTAGCTACAAATCAGGCCCCGTCTGCCTGTAATCCTGAGATCAAAGGAAGGACTGAGCTTTTCTGAAGAATAATGTGAGGTATCAGGATGTTAATTTGAAACCTTGCAGCTTGTAGTTTTTTATTTGTATTCAGTGCAGACTCTCAGCGCTTCTCATTTCCACTAAGCCAAGCCACCAATCTTTCGTGCCTCCCCATTAGGGAGTGAGTATTTCCAACTGTCAACTCTTCAGTGAGCATTAATTCCATAAAGGCAAACACTGGGAGGGAGGGAAAAATACAACAACTTTGCAGGGGATGGCTTTTCAAATAAGCTGTGTGACGGATGGCAGTTGGAGGATTTTAAGTGCAGTTAGCTTGATGTATTTTGTGACTTTTATAGAAACAGCTTAATAAGTAGAACCTTGAAACTGGTTCAATTTCTAGGCTTTTCTTAGCAGTCATCTTAGTCCCTAAAATATAGAGACCCACACTCAAAAATTCCCATGGTCCCATGTGATATTGCATCATTCCACAGTGTTGATTCACAACCTGTCATTGCAAACACATAAAGCAAAATCAGCTTCCATGCTGGAAAAACATGCATATGGGGAGAGGCGAGGAGAGAGAGACAGATTGGCAGGATCTCAAAGGCTATAAAGTGCAGGATCAGTTCGGATAAAAACCAAATGTTCAGTTTCTTATCTGAACTACAGCACGGAGGTCTCTCAGCAGATCCGTGTGACGCTTCCCAGCACAATCACATACTCCAGCAGTGAGGTTCCCGATCTGTGGCTTTGTAAATCATCTCTCCTTTTGTCCTGCCTTTCATTGCAGTACTTATCTTTCTCCTCTCTTCTGATCCTTTTTTAAAAATCATTCACCTTAATTTCTTGCAATGTTTTCATCTCCTGAAAGAGGAGCTGCTGTTGCTCTGAGTAGAGAGAGGAGTGAGGGTAGCTGGACTCAGGCAGAAGCTGCCTGTCTCCTTCCTAATCTCTCTTCATTTTACAGCAGCAGACGTGCCAGAAAGTTTATTCCCTTTCCTCAGCTTTGGGAGATGAGCAGGGATATAAATGTTCCCCATTGCCCAGGAGTGGAATCTTTAAATAGAGTAGTTGTCTCCACCTTTTGCAAGGAGATGAGTTTCACAGATGGACTGACTGCTGGATGCACAACAGCTAGCTGAGACAGAAGCCCAAGTTGTGTCAAAATACTCTTTGTCATAGTGGGAGATCAGACTTAAATAAAGCCCTGCCTGTACCCAGGCATAAATCTGGTGAAGGTGGGCGCTCTTCTCCCTGTTCTAGATCTTCTATTAAGGCATCAATGATGAAGGTTATTTGTTGCCAAAAAGGGGCACGGTGCTAAAAAACTGTGTTGACCTGCATTTCTGCTGCAGTAAGGTAGCGTCACGTCTCAGTCTGCTCTGGGTCTAGCTGGCTGTAAACAGATGCCTGGTTCTGACCGCTCTTCATTGTTGCATCTGCAAGGGGTACCTGTCCACTTGCTCCACCTAAACAGAAGCAACTCTTTGCATATCTTTCCTTCTTCCACTCTGTGGTACTTCTGTTTTGAAAAAAAACCAAACAAACCCCAATGTGTTAGACATGCTGGGAAGGATTGCTAATGGATGACTACATCTAAGGACTGGAGGCTGAGGGCAGAGAAACAGAGCAAGGGAGGAACATCCTGTATTGCTCAGCACAAAGGCTGCCATGCTTTTTACCAGGGTGAGTGGCTTCATTTCTGGTTGCAATATGTCTTGGCAGTCCCGGAGGATGTACAGCTGCTGGAACAAACTCACCCAAGAGAGGAGGTAATGCTGGGGATTGTTATTTGGTCATTTCTGCACCTGACTGGATAAAGGACTACCTTCTGGCCAGTCAGAGGTTAAAAGAAGGATATAGTCTGGGGTGTGTATGCAGACATTCATGTTCATTCTGATACCAGAAACAAAAAAAAAAAAAAAAGTGAAGAAAAATCTAGTCTTGGAGACTCGAGTGTAGTCCCTCTCTACAAAGGGGGGAGTTATTTGAAATAATTTTACCTACCCTCAGCATTGCCTCAGACCTCTTTGATTCCAAGTCATCCCCTTTCCAGCCTCTCTGGGGAAAGCTACTTTTCCCAGGTGTTTGTTTCTGGGTCTGGCAAGCAGCCCCTCACCCCTCCGAAGGGCTCTGCCATCTGCTGAAGGGAGTCAGGTGGGCAGTGTCTTCACTCCTGGGACTTACACTGGTGTGGGAGGAGGCATTTCAGGAGATGCCAGCTTCTAGTGTCTGAGGGTGGGGTTCTGGCTCCTGAACCTCAAATGTCCCAGCTGGACATCTGACCCCCAGCTTGGCTGAGGAAGGAATGGCCTGTGGGGTTGCTGACCTAGCCCATGTCACGTCCAAGGGACCTTCCTGGCATCTAAATGAAGAGGAACACTGAATGTGGTCTCATGGCACTGAGATCCTCCAGGAGCATCGCCCATGAGGCTGGGTGTTTCTCTGCAGCCACAGGGATGTCTGGAAGCCCTCTCATGCTCATTAGTCCCCCATCAACTTGCCCAGAAGGCTGAGATTTGGAGGAGGAGCAGAGTTTAGTTATCTTGAGGAGTGGTTTCTTATCCATAGATGAAAAGGCTCATGTCTTTCTCTTGCACACTGGAGAAGTGAGGTTGCTCCCTGCAGCATTCATTACCGTCCACCACGGGCCACAGGTGCTTCACTGGAGCAAGTGTTGGCAGGGGGAGCCCAGGACAATTCTGTAAGGAAATCTGAAGTCCCTTTTTGGCAGCTATACCCAAAAGGCAGCGATGGGAAATGGCATTTTTGCCATCAGGCTCCTCATGAGTGGAGTCCCCCAGAGGTCTGTTTTCTTCTTGCCCCATTCCATATTGATGTGCAGCCTGTGGAGACTCCTCTGGCTCTGGTACCACCAGAAGGATTGTGCGGTCCTTTGTTAGCAGTCCCTGATCTTTGAGGTTGGAGCCCGGAGGATGGAGCTAGGCAGTGGGATTTACATATACCGACCCCACTGGTGTTGTCAGTGGCCCCCTTACATTCAGTCAGATTTAGTTGGAGGTGGCAGCAGTGCTGCCAGTTGAGGCAGAGCGCTGCCGAGAGTTGGAGCTGGCACGACAGGGCTTATGCCTGCACAGAGATGGAGAGGCATGATAACCTGATCCCCTTTAATTACTTGCTTGTACACTTCAGCAGCGTTTCTGAGTTATGGCTGGCTTCTCTGAGGATACTGGGCTCACTACTGTGTAGTGAACACAGCAAATAACCCTTTTCTTCTCTGAGTGGCTCTGAGTCTGGGTCCTGTCTCTGCTCCTGAACACAGACATTGCACATTTTTTCTCCTCTATTCCAGGCATACAGAGGTGAAATTGGTATCTGTAAGTGCTGGCTTGAGAAGGCACCTGTGAGAGGCGCGCGTCAGTGGCAACAGGGGCCATCACCCAAGAACTAAAGTTAATACTTTGCCTCTTTTTTCAGGGAGAAAATCCTTGGGGGAACCAGAAGAATAGATTAAAACAACAAGGTTATGAAAATGGAAAAAACAGTAATCAAAAGGAGAGCAAATTATGCAGCTTAATGCACTCAAATTGGAGTGACCAGATAACCTCTATTCCAGTGATGAGAAAGAGCTGCCTCGCAAAATCAGAGGGTCAGAGGGAAATATTTTTAACAAAGCCCAGAGTGGTGCCATAACTCTAAGGATTAATAATAGTGATGCCCAACATTTGAAAAGGTTGAAAAACAATCCAAGGAAAATTCCAGGCTGTTAGTGCAAGGCCTTTGAATGTTTTTTCAAGCAAAGATTGATTTAAGTCATGTTGTTGAGGGAAAAATGGCATAAAATGTGACACAAATTTTCTAAAGATAGATCTTGCCAGACTAATCTAATAACTTTTTTATAAGATAACTGGTTTTCTATCCCAAGGAAATTCAGTAGACTTCATCTATTTGGACTTGAGTGAACAATTTGATGCAGTCCATGCAGGGAGCTATCAGTTAAGACAGAGAAGATGGGGATTAGTAAAAGGACTGGAAGGTGAGCAGGGACTGGCTTCAAGAGAGGTGGCAAGGGCTAGGTTGGCTGTGGTGGTGTTACAAGCAGAGATCTTCAGCTCTCCATCTTAAAAACTGGTCTTTTTTAATTTTCAGAAAGGGTTTTGGCACCAATCTGAGCAGTGTGCTCATGAAGTTAAAATTTGCTGATGCCACAATGCTGAGAGGCATTGTCCTGACAGAGGAAGTTTGGGAAATCATCCAGGAAAAAGTGGATGACCTTGAGGGCTGGGAAAAAAGAAATGGGATGAAATGGAGTTTTCCACAAATGGAAACACGTGGAGATTAATTACAAAAATACATACTGCGGTGCATATGTAACATATACGCTATATATACAGTATAATATATACAGTATTTGGAGCTGCATATTGGAAAGGTGGTGGTGAAGACTGTAGTACAGTATTTAATCTCAGAATGATTGTGGACATCAAAAGTGGCTTTTTCCTTAGCCATAAAAAAAGCAAATGCATTTTGAGGATGCATCAGGAAAGGTTTTTCCAGTAGAAGCAGGAAAATATTGGTGCCTCTGTAGGTGGAGGTGGTAGGAAATGATGTGGAATCACAAATCCTGTGTCTGGGTCAAGAAAATATTCACACTGGACGAGGCAGAGAGAAACGGGTTGGGGTAATTTGAGTTTTGAGAAAATATTCTCGTGGAGGAAGACTAGAAGAAAGGGGCTCATTGAGCTGAGTGAGGTGGGTGCTGAGGGAACATGTGACTCTTCTCCAGAAATACATCGGGAGTAAACACCACAGAAGGAAAAATACACTCTGTTTAAAGGGCAGCACGGACACAGGAATATGTGGATATTAACAGGTCATGAGTAAGTTCAAACTGAAAGTGTAGATGGATTCAAGCCTTGCTGCAGCGTAGGGCTGGTTTTATAAACCCTTCAGTCCCATGTGCTCCCGCAGCCACACGCTCGTCGCAGTCTCATCCAGGGCTCCGAGTTGCATTTACAGCTCAAATCCAGAAGGATCTCTGGGCAACTGCACTGTCTGAGTGCCTTTGAAAACCTGTCTTTAATTGAAAATCGGCCCTAATTTATTAATTAGCCTTGGCCTGAGAATACCTAAGTCTACTTTTCTGTCTGGGACCATCTCTTTTAATGAAGGCTGTCTAAGAAAACAGGATTATTGACCTCAAGAGTGAAGCTTATTTAACGTGAGCATCCTTGGCGCATTCTAGAGGGTTTTCTTAGAATGTGGAAAGGGAAAAATACTGCAATATAAAGGGAAGATGTGCTATTTCATTCTTTCAGAGCAGTCTATACCATTTGCTGTGTCATCTTAATACTATACCACACATATGCAATTCGAACTTGAAAGAGGAAGAGTTGCATTTAATGTTTTATTTATGGAAATCCTGTGCTTGTACTAAAGCATGAAAATATAAATAGACTTCAATAAATAGAGATTTGAAGGCAGAAGAATGTTTCCACTGCTCTTCACTATCTCTTAAAATGTGCTGGGTAAGGGGCTGATATTCTAGAGAGGGAGAGAGAGTAGAAAACTGCTGAGAAATTCTGATATTTAATTAGATACAGCCACTTTTAAGTAGGAATGGTTGATGTTTGCCTAGCTCCTTGAACGTCCTTGTTCTTCCCACAAATTTTCACTAATCCTTTAACACCAGCCTTGGCTATTGCCATAATCAGACACAGAAATGCCAAACCAGGGAGCGGTAGCAAACAAGCTACTTGACAAAATCCAGCAGTTCCTTGGGGCAGATGATACCAGTGGATGAAGGAGATTTTACTACTTAAAAGGTAGAGCACGGGTTTCCTGAGGTGAAATCTCAAACTCTCCTGCCAACCAGCTGCTTGAAGACAACCGTAATAAAAAAAAATTATTGAAAGGGAAGACCTTGTCCTCGTGCTGTCCTTCACTTTTAGGGCAGAACAGGGATTTTTACGGGCTTTAGGATCCAGCCTTCTTGGATTTTCTCCATTGCAAGCAAGTTCATCAGTGTTTCATGTGCTCTGTCTGTATACACATTCCTGAATACAATAATGAGAATACAGATAATATACTGTCTTCCCCTCATTAGGGAAAACTTGTGCTATCTATTTATTATGAAAGATTAATTATACCAAAATTTTCCTTTGATATA
Source organism: Chlamydotis macqueenii (assembly GCF_036417535.1). Lineage (NCBI taxonomy): Eukaryota > Metazoa > Chordata > Aves > Otidiformes > Otididae > Chlamydotis > Chlamydotis macqueenii. The sequence goes on along the minus strand of NC_141556.1, from coordinate 60,103,602 downwards.
TTGATCTTGTTCAAAATCTGAAGTCAGATTTAATTTTGAACATGATTCTTGGCCTATATACATGGAACTGTAATATTTAGAGTTTTGAAATATAGATTTGGATCTTGATTTGATAGTCACATCACTTTTAAAATGTATTTTACAATATCTGTAACCAATTTATTCTCAGGCCTCTGACGAGAATAAGAGGGTGGCTAATAAATATCCAGAGTAGTTTTATTTTTTTTTGTCTTAATTTGGGTCCTGATTAAAGTAAATGGAGATATTTTATGTCTGCATTAAAAAGTAGCACTCTTCATCACTTTGATCAACATGTTTGTGCTTATGTTTTCCTCTGTCCAAAACTGAAAATGCAAATAATTGTCTCAATATAGTATTTATATTGCACTCCTATTAATATCAGCATTATATTCCCTTTTAAAGCACCACATTGGCATTACAGAGTGCTCACAAGTTTAAATTGAATCATCTGCTGCTCCTGCTATTGCTGTTTGTGTCTATCATCTCGCTGAAGAGCCTCAGGACAGGACCCTTTTGTGCTACGGGCTGCGCATACCCAGATCAAAACTGTGATCCCTGACCCAAGAAATTCAGCATTGCAAATGCATGTATGTTGTTGGCTAAAATATTACTCCTTACATATTCCCAGCCAGCTGCACTATAATTTCTGACTTGAGACCTTATTCATATTTAGGACAGAGGCAGACTGAATAAACTCCACAGAGCTCAAGAGATGGGCTTAATTAATAGATTATCAGTCTCTTAATTGAAAGGGCTGGCGATTGAGTCCAAGGTGGACAAACAAGGTTTTGGTGCTTGGCTACCAGGATGATGATCTGTTCATTTCAGCAGAGGGGAGCATTTGTCTTGCTGCTCGTCGTAGTCTGCACTCCATTTCTTTTATATCAACTATTAGCATGCTATGCCAGCACATAGAGCTCGGAACGTTATTAGGATGTTCTTACTTTTTTTTTTTTAACATTTACAGAACATTTTTTATTTTTATTTGTTCACTACTGACTGTAGCAATAATCCCCTTGCAAAGAACGAATAATTAAAAAGCTATGTAATAAGAGAGCTGCTGTGTCTACCAGTTACGATGGAAACACTTCGCCTTTGAATCATCCATTTTCCCGAATGTATTCAATCCATGAGTAACTTATTAAAGATCTACACAGACCCTATCTTAGCCAATCTGAGTGAAAACGGAAAAAAAAAAAAAACCAAACCTTGCATTTAAACTGTTGCTGTAGAAGTGCTGCATTACATTTTCATAATGTGAGTTTGGGAAAAGATAAAAATAATTTGCTGTACCGCTAGAACCCATTGTAAATGAAGAAGATTATCTCTGACTCCTTTCAGAGGTTTGAGTATTTCGGAGTACGATAGAGTGTCATGGTCACCATGCAGCATTTGACAGTGACCATTTGCAAATAATTAATGTTACCATGGCATTCCCCATATAAAGCCATAGCAAAGTTAATTACGTGCAGTGGCAACACTGTAGTGATCTTGAAGATAACTGATGTAGAAGTATCTATGAGGAATTAAAAGAGGGCTTGGGGAAAACGGTATTGCATTGTAAGTTAAAAAACGTGGTCACAGCTTTGCTACAAATATAAAATCAGGGAGATTTCACCAGTTTCTAATTTTCCTTTTACTTATAAAGGCAATTGTTTGCTTGATTCAATGTAGAGAGGGACCAGTTAGGGAGTTTACAGGCCTTGTGATGGAACCCCTGAATTAGAGGGGTGGATTTGCTGTTGAGCGCGAGGACTGTGATCAGTGTATATTATTAATTCAAGCATATTACTTCTCAATTCTGGGAGTTGGAAGCATGTGTACAGTGATGGTGGTGCCGAGGAGCCTGCCCTGCTCCACAGGTTGCTAAATAGGGAAATCCAGAATGGGCTCCGAGGCTGCTCAGTCCTGCCTTTGTCACTGTCACCTCCTGCTGACCTGACGGAGCTACCATCTCAGGTGGTGATGTCTTGCCATCCTGAGACTGTCCCTGGGGAGAAGAGCGTTGGCCCCCTGTGGTCTTCTGCTTCTCCCATTGGCTTTCCCTGCCCCTTGGATGAAAAAGCACATTTTCTACAGGGTGAGGTCTTGGGGAAAGGGTGTGAGCCCTGGCAGCTGGTAAAATCTGGCAACAAACCCAGGTGGCCTTGTAGGGGACATCCCGCTGTCGGGCCGGTGTCAGCGTCCTGTGAGACTGGAAAGATCACAAAGACTTTTTGGCAAAAGGGCCGTGAACTGACTGTGCAGCTGGGGAGGTTTCCAGCTCTGTTTGCACTTACACTGGCTTCCCTCGCTTTGCAGGCAGAGTTTCACAACTCTAAAAAGTGACCCTGTATATTTAGCTGACTTAACTGTTCCTTGTCAACCTTGTTTTTCAAGCTTCTTCCCACCCCTTTCCCACCTCTTCATAGCTTGTCAGTGTATTTGTTGCAGTACGAAGTTAAGAAGTCTTGAGTGAGTCAAGCCTGGGTGCCTATTCCCTTCCTCCTTTTTTTATCGTGCATCCTTTAATGTTTGTGATTCTGGATGGTGCCTGTGATGGAGTGGCATCCCTTTCTACAGTAATATGGAGCAGAGACCTTCTGCTGCTGTTGGAATCAACATTCCGCAGTTAATGATATGAAAGAGGACTTGGGAGCAAATGCAGTGTTGTGTTGGCTTAGGGTTGATTTTCTGATGGATTGGAGCAGAGGGGGGAGTGTTAATTTTTCAGTTTTCATTTTGAAATGCGACTGCTTGGTCTGTCTGCTGTACTGTCTTCCCAGCTGGCTTTCTCCAGTGTTAAAAGTGATGCTGTGTTCTCCTATTCTGTACTTGTAGTTCCCATCATTTTTGATCTGTCTCTTCACTGCTTTTTATCTGTACATGTTAAATCTCCTTTTCCTTAACTCATTCATCTCTCTGGCTTTTCGAGGCATTGCTACACTTTCTCTTCTGAACCATTCTCTGTACCTTTCCCTTGTGTCATGCTCTTGTTTTATTAAACTCCCCAGTTTGATCATTATCCATTTTATTAGTCAACATATGACAACGGTAGCACCAGCAATGATCTATGTCGAATTTTGCCATTCAGTTTCCTATGCCGTGTCCCATAAATCGAGTCTATAACTCACTCATGATGGATCTTTATCTTTTTGAAGTGTAAAAAGGCAGTGGAGCACTGGTAATGGCACTGAGTTGTGGTTTCTTGCTCTGTGGTACTTGGTCTAGGTCCTGTTTCATCAGTGCTGCCCAGGAGCCGTGCAGCTCAGGCACTCCCTGCATCCGTGTTATTGTTGCAGTGTTTGTACAGCTGTAGCATCCCAGAACCCTTGGACCAAGACCTTTATCCCCCGAGTTGATTGAGGAGTACTAATTTGCTCATACCCAGTATCAGCAGTAATTAATGAGTCTCCTTCCTTGGCTATAAGCAGGTGAGCTGATGTGCTTTTAGGGGACCAGGGCCAACTCACGGAAGGGTTGCTTATGGAGAAGTAATTTCTGAACCCATGCCAGAGTAGAGACTTGGGCAGCCCATACAGGATAGCTAAGATTCCTCATTCCTCCCTTGTGTGGGTGTGCAACCCAGGTCAAAAATCTGACTTTTTTTTAAAGAGGAGATCATGAACTAGCATTTTGCATGCACCAAACTGGGCTGACGTCAGTGAAGCTCTGCCTGTTTCTGCCAGCACTGAATCTGACCCATTTTATCCAGAGTCTATGTTATATACCTCAGTACAAATAATGAAGCTTAACACAGGCAGTGATTCATAGTGGCAGACACCTCTGCAGTCCTCAGAGACTGTCTAGATCTTTCCATAGCTGCACTTTGCCAAGGATCCACCTCAGTTTCAGCCCAGAGTCATCTGGAAATGGCCAGCTGGAGCTGGGAAGTCCAGACTCTCTCTCCATGCACCAAAACCCCCAGAACCTAAATTCTGAGTGTGCCATACGTTAAAGGAGGGCACAGATGATCACTAGCATCTCATGCCATGAGGATAACAAGTACTAAATGTTTCTGTAGCTCTTGTGTCAGGAATGTGCCATACGGTGTGAAAATGTTAAAGATGCATGCTTCTGTGGATCTTGGTGTCATTGAGCTCAGCCCTGCATATCTGTGCTGGTTTTGCTTTTTAAACTTGCTCAGAAACTACTGCAGAAAACCCAGCCTTGCTATGCGTTGCTTTCATCTCTGTTGTAGGCATATCACTGGTGCAGAAGCTGTTATTGCTGTTATGGTGTATTTATCGTGATCAAGTGTTACACATTAATCTTGCAGCATAGTGCTGTGATGAAGCATCATCCTTGTTCCCCTGAGTAATGATACTCCAAGCTTATGTTGTTTGCATTCATAGGACATCAACTTTTTAGCAGTTAAAATCCAAACCAAGCACTTAGAACGAATATCGCCAAAATATCTGTTGTCTTCCCAACTGCTTGTGGCCCAGCGTGGTAGAGAGCAAGCTTGAGCTCCGATGCCACTTTCAGTTCTGAGTCCTGCAGAAGCTTTGATCAAAATACTTCGTATTTTCTGTCTACTGTCCTTCCTCTGCTGGAAGAGTGGTAGCTATTACTACATACTATTGCTTCTGTATAAACAGCATACTCATTGCATATTGCTGTTAAATATTAAACAATGTTATATATTTTATAAAGCTCTGATAAAGCACTTTGAAGAAGACATTTAAATGATAATGATGTACTGTTTATATTTTTCTTTTGATTTGCTGCATTTTTTTACATATGAAATAGGAAACAAATATTTGATGTATGTTTGACTTTTTCACTTTTGATCTTTATTTTGTTTTTCATTCATAAGTAGCCCCTCGTTTTCTGACCTAGCATTTTTGGAGAATGAAAGTTATGTTTTTCCAAACAGTCCTTTATCCAAGTTCACACCAAAAGCACTGTGGATTTGGACTCCACCCTCTGCCACAGACACTCCTCAGCATGAAAGAAAAGCAAATCTGTCTTTTAATAAGATGAAGTGGAGTTGGATAAACATCAGACTGGAATTGCTTGGCTCTCTCTGGAGCTGTAGTTTCATGTCTTGGCTAAATAACTCCTAGCCCTTCTTCCATTTGAAATTGATATCTTAAGCAGTTTACAGTTTGGGGATCTTTTGAATAAGACCTTAAAAGAATGACATCTCACCTGTTACGCACAGCCAGCAAGGATTTAGAATCATAGGATGGTTTGGGTTGGAAGGGACCTTTAAAGGTCATCTACTCTAACCCCCCCTGCAAGAAGCAGGGACATCTTCAACCAGATCAGGTTGCTCAGAGCCTCATCCAACCTGGCCTTGTGGTGTTTTGCCACAATTATTTGGCAAGATTGCCTTCTCCTTCCTCATGACATGGTGCCTTGCCTGTCTGCAGGTGGCCCCTGCTTGAGCAGGGGGGTTGGACCAGATGACCTCCAAAGGTTCTTTCCAACCTCAGCCAGCTTTCTGAAACTACTGAAACTTCTCAGAGATCAAGGGACTAGATAACTTCACCATGTAGAGAGACATCTTGCGGTGGGAATGTGTTGTGTGTTGTTAAACAGGGTAACAAAATCAAGTGAAAGCTGTGCACTTTTTTTGCCCAATTTTTAATGAAATCTGTAATTTGTCCTATGAAAGAGAGGCCAAGGGCAATCGCTGTTAGCTTGCATTAGCATTTTCCATTCAGCCCTTCCCTTCAACATACAGGTCAAAGGAGAGTGAATGTGTGCACGACCTACATCCTTCAAAGATAGGGCAAAGTATTATTTTGCTAGGGACAGTGAGGTCTGTCCTCTGATTGTCCTCTGAGGGAGTTTATTTCTTACATCCACAGAATTGACGACTGTTTTTGTGCATCTCGGAAACTGGATGCAGTTGCCACTGAAGCGAAGTTCAAGCAGGACCTGGGTTTCCGGATGCTCAACTGTGGCCGAACAGATCTGGTTAAACAAGCTATATCCTTGCTGGGGCCGGATGGGATTAACAGCATGAGTGAACAGGTAACGAGACAGAAACATAAAAAAGCAATTGTGAAATGTGAGAGTTTTGTCTGCTTGTCAAAGAACATGAGCACCAGCTTCCAGCTAAACATAGAGAGGACCTTAATGCTTTCCCTGCAGTACTTGCATTGAGTTAAAGCCCCGCCAGGTGAACATCTACATTAAGTTTGGTCTTTTCAAGTTGTATTGCTTCATTAGTACTGAGGTAACTCAGCATGAGGTCTAATGCATCCCCTTAAGTCATCTTAACAGTGAACTGAGGTGGGTGAAGCCAGAGGACATCTCAAGAGAGCTTAACGTTGATCTGGATACTTAAAACAGCTTTACTGCCATGAACAGTGGTGTGGGGCAGGGCTTTGTGAGGTGAACGTCCTTCCATTGAACACTGTCCTGGGATCTGCATTTCACATCCACCACCAAACCCTTGCAGGAAGCGGTTAATCACTGGCACTCTAATAAGTTGAGCCCAGTTAGAACTGACCTTCCAGATATGAAAGTCTCTCTGCAATGTTACCCCTCTGTTAGTCATTATGGCCAATGTCTACCAACTGAGGAGCCTAAATTTCTCTGGAGTTACATCTCCATGAGGCTGATGGTTGTGTCTGGTGATAAACCTGCCTCTGTGGCTGCCTACCAGTAGCAGTCTGGTTGACTGTGGTGCTCACTGAGCTCATTCTCCCTTCCCAGAGGGAAACGATAGCAAGGGATACTACCATTTTCTTTTGAAATGGAGTTCCCTGAATTTTCTTGTGCCCCTGATGAAAGTGTCACTGCGAGAACTGTGGCATCCCCTTTGGCAGAAGACAGGTGGCTGCTGCCCCTGTTGCAGCTGCTTGGGACAGAAGCTGAGTTGTTAAGTTGGTTTAGGTCTTCTGAGAGGAAAGCTGCTTCAGGAGTTGTTGCTGTTCAGTAGCTTCAGTCTGAGCCAATATGGTGGATTCATTTGAAAAAGGCTTTAGAAGAGGGCAGTGCTCCCCCCAAAAAATTGTATCAGAAAGTTATTTCCAACATTCACACATTATACTTTTAAAAATATGATTATTTTAAGTTAGTCTGAACCTGGAAACTTTTCACAGTGTATTTCCTCTGTCCTCCAGACTGAAACCTGGGAACTCTCTGGCTTGATTCATCGAAGTACCTAATCAATATGCTTAACTCTGAACACGTGCTTACATCTTATTTGAGTGAAAATTAAGCTTAAATGCTTCGCTAGGTCAAACATCTCACATCTTGCAGGATCCTACATCTTGCAGGGCAGAGCCCTAAGTGATACAAGGCTGAAAGAAAGAGGGTAATGTTTTATTTTGCCAAAAGCCAAATGCCCTTTGAGTTGTTTGTACACGTTGTTACCGTGTTCCTGCATGTGTGTCAAGCACTAATGATGGGCTGATTAAAAAACCATTCCTCCCACTTGCAAAGAGAGGGGGCTGAGTGATGCTGCAGCACAAGGCTGAGCTGCAGAGCAAGCCTGGCAGGGACAGCAGTGCAAGGGAAGGGGAGGTTAGAAACCTTGTTAACTTTTCAAACCCCTGATACTGCAGCAGGACATTCTGGGCCCCTTTTACCTGTGTAAGTCCCTCTTTGGCTTGAGAACAGCCAAAATATCCTGTGTGGCCCTCAGGCAGACCGTTTACTCTGGACGTCGCTGTGGGTTTCTTTGCCGTGGCTGCCCACGTGCTGCATCTTGCCAAGGAGAGCCCCAGCATGGGGTGTTCAAATTCTTTTCTTCAGATCTGATTAGACTCCTTGTGCTAAACACTTGATTTAATTGTTGAATGACATCACTCACAGAAGTTGAAATAATAGTTGAAGGAACATGTATTTAATTTTAAGCTGCCATCCCGTCCCCGTGTTTCAAGATCCAAACACAATTATTTGTAGTTCTCGTGGTCTTGTTTGTTCCTATAATGTTTATTGACCGCCAAAGAAAATGTTTTGCCATGGACTGTAGCTGAAGTAGTTTCAAATTCTCTTTGCAAGTAACTTCAAGTCACCCAAGAACTCTCCTTGCTTGGGGTGAACTTGTTTTTTCTTACTAATGGCATGAGGCCCCAAATGCCTATTCCCTTACTCTGTATCCCCCTAAATACACTGTGAATTTGATCCTGTGAAATACTCAGTGTGTTTTAAGGGGGCTCTAAGTACTTTGTAGGGACAAACCTTAATTTAGATTTTCTCTACAAAGGTGGCCTTTATATACATAAGCACCCACGCTACCTTTAACCCTGCATGCAAACAGGAAAAATGGGGTAGTTCAGCAAAAATAATGGTGCTGGCCTCTTGCTAGGAAGAGTGGTGTCATCGCTCTGTGGCTGGCCATGCTGGTGCATCCAGTTTATCTGAAAATAATTTTATTTCACGGTAGCACTCAGGTTAAACAGCAAATGGGGTATCATCTGGCGGTAAATTTACCAGGGGACCTCAAGGTAGGCTATAAACATGCATCAGAGGTTGCTGTGTGCTGTGGTAGATTTACTGCAAAACAACTAGTGGCTGTTGATCAACACCTCCTACTGTATTTAATAAGCAGCTTTTTCTGTTACAATTTACAGTAGATTTAATGATTTTTTTTCATGGTTTCATCTGGAGTCATTACCACAGCCACAGTAATACTTATCTTAAGAGAAATAGTGATCGGCTGCAGTAGCTATTTCAGGTTAATACAAATTGCATTGTGCTGGTTCTGTATGAAGGGTCACTTAATCTGCTTTTTCTCCAAACAGGGCCATCAACTTGCAACAATGCTGTCTGGCATTTCATTTAAAATTAAGTCCTTGATTGCTAGGGAGCACTATACAGAGCCTTTACATTTTCAGCCCCTTAAGGTATCTGTGTTGAAAAAGCTGTGCCCGAATCTAATCTATCTTCAGAGGAGCTTGGGATGTTTTTAAAGGCTCTTTCAGTAATTACAGAGTTAGATTTTATGGAACTGTGATCATAGAAAACTGAATAGAATTATTGTCTTTTTAAAATACCAATGGAAATACAGTTGCTTTGATAAGAACATTTATTCTCTACTGGGGCCCCAAAGATAAAGATGCTCAGTTTGGATATATAGAGCCTAGTTTCACTCACCGTGCTGAAGATGATGAGGATAATATGTAAAAAAAAACCAGTCAACACAAGTGACAACAAAAATTGTTGGCTTTTGCTAGTCTGAGGGGCATGTCTGTAACAGAGGTAATGGCTTTTGTTAAATGCATACTGATGTTAAATGCATAGTGATGATATATACTTCAATAATTGTTATTAAAAAATCAGAGTTCTGTGTTAAATTTGTCAATTCCTTTGTTTTTTAACTCCAAAAAATGACTAGGGCATGACTCCACTGATGTATGCTTGTGTCAGGGGTGATGAGGCTATGGTGCAGATGCTGCTAGATGCTGGAGCAGATCTAAATGCTGAGGTGAGGACTTTTTGTTGGTTGTATCTTTGTTCTGTTATTTGTTTACATCTTAAACTACTGCCTGAAACTGTAGCGGAGTAAAAATGCCAAGAATTAAAAAGAAAACTAATTTGTCTTATCCTGGACGACACCACTTGAAATGAATAGTGAAATCAAACTGCATTAGGTTAACACTGGGATTCACTGCACAGAAGGGGTCAAGTCATCGGACTTAGCCCACAGGTAATATTGATTTAGTTGTGTTTGCACACTGAAACGAATACAGGCATTAGCGCTTGCACGGAGCACCGCTCTAATGATATTGGAAGGAATCCCTGAATCTCAGCTGAGTTAAAATGAAGAGGGTGAAAGAAATACCCATCTGATAACCTGCCAAAGCTCGAGCATTTCTGTGTGTTGGGATGTTCCAGCTAAGCGTCCCCAGCACACAAGTGCAATGTAGGTTCCACTGTTTTGTTTTACAAAGTGCCTTGGGCTAAAAACTGTCGGATGAGGAGCCTGAAGCTTCCAGAATATAAACATCTCTCTGATGAATACACATCACAATCTGTCCACCAAGCAGGTTGTGGTCCAACTCTGTGCAATGCAGGTATGTACATTTTTAAAGAGCCATTTGAAAATCCACGAAAGAATTATTTGTTCATGATTCCAGTTTCAATTTGTTGAGGTCATGAGTAAATTAAGCTGTCTGCTTCACTTATCTGTGTTCCATCTGTTCTGTTTGGACTTGAGCGAGCTGATAAATTGTAGTCACTGCTTTCAGCCAGGCATTTTGCACTTTTAAGAAGTCTAATTTAAAAGTAGAAATGGATGTCACCTGTAAGAGACTGATAGTCGTTACTATCTGATTGCTGTTCAGTGCCTTATGTGAAATCAGCTGATGATTTCAGTTCCCCGAATTCAAGCATGCCACCATCAAGAGCTGGCAATAATTGAATACTTGAACCCTAGTTAGCACTCTCAATAGGCACACCAAAGGCACACTGGATGGGCATGGAGACTGATCTCTCCTTTAACCCTGCCTGTGGCTCAGAGGTGAGATGGCATTATTGGGTTCCTAGGACAAGTTTTCATTAGGACCAGTCCTCCCAATTGCTCCAGTGATCTTCCAGACTTGAGCCAAATGCAAATTTAAACAGTTTTATCTTCCTGAAACTGCTGACACATGAGAGAACAGCTCCAGTGAGGACTGTTAACCTTCCTGATTCATTTTTGTAGAGTGTTTGCTCTAAAATCAAATGAAAACACTTTGGGGACAAGAACTGTGAATAATTATGGTGTGCAATTATAAGATGATTTGTGCACACCACAACCAACTGTGCAAATTGGGCAATTACGGAAAAAAAAAAAGGCAAATCAACCATGAACAAAAATAAATACTCTGTCAGGTGCCTGCATAATTTTCCCCCTTTCACTTTGCAAATCAGTTTTATATATATGTTTCCAAAAGTAGCCTCAAATACTGGATGCCTCCCTTTCTGATTGCCCATCTTTAGTGAAAATGGACTCATTTCCAGATGTACTGACAAGCTGCAACTTGCTCTGGAGTCAGTGGGACCTGTAGCTGCTCAGCAAATCTCAACTGAGGCTTAAAAGCCCAGTCAAACGCAGGTCTTTTGCAAACACTGTGTCAACTCGAAAGAACAAAAAAAAAAAAAAAAAAGGAGCAAAGGAGTTAAAATGACTTGATTTTCTTTACCACTTGCTGTGGGCTGCCCTGAACAGCGGTGGGAATCCGTGCTTTAGGAGGGGCTGGATGCGTTCACTGAACCGTCACCCTGCCCATCTTTACCCTCTGCTGCTCTTGCTCCCCTGCCTAAACCCCAAGGCTCAAGCTGCTCAGTCCTCTTCCCTCTGAGCAAACCCAGACCCAAAGAATCCCCGTGCCTGTGCTCAGACACCGGCACGCTTCTCCTGTTGCACTTCAAGCTCTCCCTTTGGCAAATCTGGACAATAACAGCCAGGTGCTGGTGCAGATCCGCTTGTCTGGCAAGCTGCGGGATCTGCATGGTCTCTTCAGATTTTGCCCTCATCCCTGTCCTTGGGACTGAGGGCCGGGTTGTGTGCTTCTAGCAAAATGCTGCATGTGGCGCTTGGAAATGCGATCTGCTAATGCAACCGAGCATTTAATGACTGGCCCTGCTCCCCTACATGGATAAAAGTACTTCAGACAAGGTAGTGAAAGCATAGCTGGCTGATGAGACCGAGGGATGGTGTATCTTCTACTCTGATTTTCGTCTTCCTCTGAAGGTCAATAATAAGATTTTGAATTTTAGTGTCACACACCATCCGAGTGTGCAGTCTCAGATTGCAAATGTGCATTAGATTTTACCATCTCTACGAACCTCATCAATATTAATAACCCCCTTTTTAAGACAGGGAAACTGAAGTAAAGAGTGGTTATTCATCTTCCCCAATGTCTACATTAGAGGCATCAGGCACTAAAGCATAGAAAATGGAAGGAGCAATGTGAAAAATACCATTTTGTTTTCTAAGGATGTCATTTGCATCTCTTTTGACTGTCACCACCCTGCTCTTTTGACTCAACTCAGACAGGAGAAGGCAGTAGAAAGGAGCTTGCTTAAAACATCTCTGAAATGCCACTCTGCGTCATCACTTCTCAGTTGTCTTTTTAACTCCACTGGGAAAGGAGGAGCCTGGAAGCAAGGTCTGTGAACTCCTAGGGTAGGGCTTGTGATGCGTCTTTCTTCATGGCAGTGACAGAAGTCATACTGATTTATGTGGAAAGAATTTCTTTGGGCCTGGAGCAATCCCAAGACCCAGGGCTGTTGAGACACAGTCTAGAGAGTGGTCCTTAGCTGTAAGCGTCCTAATCCGTCCCTGCTTCCCCAGTATGTGCTACTGTAACCAGCTGTGGATGTTTTTGACCTTGTGCAAAAGTATCTGGTGGCCAGTGGTTTAGATGGAGCTACAGTAGTTGGTAAAAAGACTTCATTTGGTATGAACTCTATTCAAGCTGTCAAATCAGCATGAACAGTTTTAATACTGAGAAAATTTTTGCAGGAAAAAAATGAAGCAAATCATTTTATAAAACAAGTTTCCCAGGTTTTCTATTTCACTTACTCCCTCACATGCCTGGCTTTCAGGCAGGTTGAACTTTATTACGTCTAGCTCTTTAAAAAAAATAACTTTAATTTGTTTGTAGGTTGTCAGTACTGCTCATAAATACCCATCCGTCCACCCCGAGACCCGCCATTGGACAGCTCTGACATTTGCTGTGTTGCATGGACATATTCCTGTAGTTCAGGTATTATTGTATTTCCCTACCTGCATCTCATTCTTTTGTTTCTCCTCTTCAGTTCTAATTACATCCATCTCAAACCAGTATCCTCTTGTCATACTCGTATTGGTTACTTCTGCTTTTTCTAGAGTGTACTGATATATAACAGACCTATTATATAACGAATACGGTGTTCAAACCTTAACCAATATGAGGTTTAAATAGGAGAATTTTAACGCAAAGTTGCACCAAAGAAAGTCTGACAACTCCTTGTGCTCCTTCCTGACCACTGTTTTATATGTTTGTTTATTCATTCTTTACACTTTCTTACACTATAACATTCTAGCAAACACAAAACCGCTGCCTTGGTTGGGGAGAGGTGAACAACAGCCCTTGAGCTGCTCCAAAGTGGGAAAAGCACTCGCTCTCCTTTCCCCAGCGAGGTGTCGCGTGGGATATGCTGGTTCTGTGCTTTGGCATCTCAAAAGTCGAGAAGGTTTATTCTGCAAAACAGCTGTGTCTGTGGCACACTTAATGAAGTGCCAAAACTGTGAAGGCCTCGAGACAGAAGTGGCCAAGAGAGGGCTGGAGCACAGACTCCATCCTGCTCTCCTTGGCCACTTTTGTTTTCAGCTCTGTTGTTATTTACATAGAAGTGTCCCCAGTGGAGATCACAGCTTTTGGACTCATTGCTGCAATTCATTCCTAAGAATTGCCCTTCTTTTTGGCCGTGTCTTTATATAAAAGATGGAGGCAATTGGAATCCAATCCATTTTAGGCTGGTGCTGGGCTTCTGGAAGACAGTGAAGGAAGGATACTTGTCGGGCTAATTTTCGATATTTCCATCTTCAGTGCATTACTTCCTAACACTGACCTTACCCCATTTCCCATTCAGAAACACTGAGTTACACTTTTTTGGCTCTGAAGTTGGATACTAGTGCTCCTGGTGTCTGGCAGTGTAAAATGAGCGAAAAAAGGAATCAATTTGCCTCTGTGCAAAAAAAATGGGCAGAATTTGCATGTCACTTGTCTCCATCGTATCTGGTTTGCAGATAACAGGAAGCATTAGACTCTCATTCGTCACTGTTCATGAACTCTGAAAACTGTGATACCCTCAGTTGCTCTAAATGGTGAATTTTCTTTCTAGCTGTTGCTGGATGCTGGAGCAAAGGTAGAAGGTTCCTTGGAGCATGGAGAGGAAAATTACTCTGAAACTCCTTTACAGTTGGCAGCAGCTGCTGGTAAGGACTTTCTCCTCCCACTGTAATAAATTCTTCAATTGAGATGTGTGGTTTAGGTGAACAAATATTTAATTTTAAAAGAAGTAAAAATGCATCTTTTGACTTGCAGGAAATTTTGAACTGGTCAGTTTGCTGTTGGAGCGAGGAGCTGACCCCATGATAGGAACGATGTACAGGAATGGCATTTCCATGACTCCACAAGGTGACATGAACTCTTTCAGTCAGGCTGCTGCACATGGACACAGGTAGAGTGGGAACAAGTCTAGTGGCATCCTTCAAGTGCTTGTTTTTTTGCTGGGGCGTCCGGTTTGAGCAGATGGGTGAAAGTTCTGCATGAACAATTGAACATGCCACTAACTGAGCAGAGATGTAAGGCTTATTGCTAGCATGTAAAATTAACCAGTTGGTGATACAAGCTGCTTTTTGATAGCTGATGGAAAAAAAAAGGAAGGAGACTCCTTGTGATGTGTGGCAATGCAGTGGTTGTTAAATGGTAGCTGATGTGATGACAGAAAGGAATGCCAAAGACATTCCTTCTGAATTTCTTGTCAACATATTTCTCAGGTTTGGGGTGGATTATGTCTGTACTGCTGCAGCCTTAATTGTCGTTGAACAGAGTTTCTGCATCTTTGTTTACTGTTAAGTCCTGTGTGCCTTAATGTTGTATGTATGCTACAAATTTTTTTAAAAATTTAAAAGTCATGAAATGAGCACCTGGCATGCATGGTCTTGCAACGCTCAGGAGTTGACTGCAGTGTAATGGATTAGTATTATGATCTTCACATTCCTACTTTTCTGATTGTAGCCATCCAGAGGAACATAGATACAGGTTAGAGACAGTACCTACCGTCTGTTTGCTTAGAGACGAGCTGCCAGTCTAACAACATGCTAACGGCATGTCAGGGCAGGTTCGCACAACACTGCCCATCTGGACCCTGTGAGAGATCTCTGGGACAGAGAGGACAGTTTGGTTATTGGAATCTCACGTTCACTACTCTAACCTTGCTGTCATCTAGTGTGAGTGGGAGACGCATGCCTGAGGAGGACCTGCTGGCTGTGCATGTCACAGGTCATGGCTCTTACGATCCTACCCATACACCACACACACACACTCCCTCCTCTGTCCCCAAATTTGTTTTGGGACATGCCATGCCCCGCTGCCACCCCATGCTGGCGTCTGAGTAGGTGCAGGGAGGACGTTGGAGTATGAGGGAGGTGGGATGGGAACCACTTTGGTTTCTTGTCTCACAGCTGCAGAAACCGAGAGCGACTCTGTTGAAATTTATAAGTTACACTGGTACAAACCTCAGGGCATGGAGTTTGGGCTTTGCTATTTGATGGCCCAGCCGGATCAGTGGCTTTGCAGAGTAGTCCCAGATGTGCTCGAACCTGCCCTGACTGGCCTCATTGAATGTCTAGCTGCTCCAAGCTTTCCCAGACTGCTTTGAGTGTTAATCGAGTGGTGGTGCTTTCAGTAGCTCCAGGCAGCTCCCTTCTCAAGTGGCCTCTATGGTGAAAGCCCTCAGAGCTTGTCCAGAGGCACCTTGGCCTTCCCTGATTGTGAGAAGAAATCTTGAGTCACATTAAGCTCATGGGTCTCTATTCCCACAAGATGCCGCCATGTGTGCGACATCTGCACGGTTCCTGTTGCAACAGCAGCATCTTGCAGACATGGCCCAGGCAGTGCAGGTGGGCTAGCAGTACTAGTGCTTGCCCTCAGCTGGTCCTGCCATTACTTAATTTCCTGGATAGGTGTCCTAACTTGCTACGTAGCAGCAAGTATCCTGGGCACAGTGAAAGCCTGGCCACTGACTCTGCTCTCCCACCCTCTCTTTCTCTCCCTCTCTCTCTCTCTCTGTTGTGCTGTGTTTGACAGGAACGTCTTTCGTAAGCTGCTTGCTCAGCCGGAGAAGGAGAAGAGTGATATTCTGTCACTGGAGGAGATCCTGGCTGAGGGGACAGACTTGCCCGACTCGGCGGCGGCTCCGCTCTGCGCCAGCCGCAACAGCAAGGCCAAGCTGAAAGCCCTGAAGGAGGCCATGTACCACAGCGCTGAGCATGGCTACGTAGATGTGACTATTGACATACGAAGCATAGGTCAGTCTCAGTGCCCTCTCTCCTCTCCTTCAGGGAAGGGACTGTGATAAATGTGTCTCTCTTGATGGGCCGTTGCTTAAAATGACCACAGTTCCTCAACTGTTGTGGAAGCAGAAGGTGATGGGGGAATCCAGCAGGTTCCCAACTCATTTCGGTACCACAGTGTACCCTGCTCAGGGGCCGCTGACACTTTTCTGTAGGACAGGGTGGTTTCCACCAGCAGCCACCCTCACTGCTGCTTGAGCAGTTAGCTAAGGCTCTGGGGCAGTGTTCAGCTGCTGTGGGGTTCTTCCAACAGTTCGTCTTTTACACTCCACCATAAAGCAGTCCACCATTAAAACATCTTTATTATCTGAGGTTTGTGAGCCTCTGAGGGCAGGAGCAGGGAACTGGCTTCTCACTGTGCTGACTGTCCCAACGTGGGGCTTGAACATCGTACCAGACTGCTGGGAAGTTGCTTCTACCTGTGGGGGAGGGTGGTTGGGTGGCGGAGAGGGGAACCAGTCTGGACTGTATGTTTACCATCCCCACTGATCTGCATTCAGAGAGAGTACCCAGGTACCCGGCATGCCTCTGCCTGGTGCGCTGCTCCAGCCCTGGAGACATCTGGCGTGGGTCAGGGCACGCAGTGGTCTGTGCAGACAAAGCACCGGGGCAAGGAGGGAGACGAGAGTGACAGGATTGCTCTCCAGTTGCTGGACATTTGCTGAAGTGGAAGGAAAAACCTTTTATAGCCAAACGCCAGGCCTGCGTTTCCTCCCACTCAGTTCTGCAAGAGCAGAATCTAGGTCACCTCCAGCCTAGTGCCTGCAGAAGTAAATTAGCTTTGTGTGCCTTCTCACTCAGTGCATGGGAGCAGTTGCCTTTAAATTCCTGGAGAGTGGTTCTGACTACTTGAAAAGGCTGATCTGCCCAGTGCTATTTAGGGAAAATAGTAATGATCAGGAGAGGACATGGGATAGTGCTTTAAGAAAGTTTTAATCTGAAGACCACCAGTTTGAATCCAGGTGGGTAGTGACCAAAATAATTTTTTTACCATTTAATGTCTCTCCAGGGCCACATTCAAACAAATGAGCTAGTGTAAATCTAGTTTCCAAAAGGCTTTTGCATCACAGAGCACCACAGCAATTACCACAAATTGGCAGTCTCAGCAGAGAAGCTGAAAGCTAAATGAGCAGAGAGACCAGTGTCTTCTCTTAGCACTTGGAGGAGATCCTCTGTGCATTAGATCTGGGATGTCCTGATAACCACCAGCCTTCTCAATTGGAGATAAATAGGAATTTGATTTCTAGGGTTATTTGACAGCTTTTGCTTAAAAACTTAAGATTAACATTACAAAAGGTAAAAAAGCAGAAGGGCACATCCTTCTCTGAAGCTGGCAGTGAGCTCTTTCCTCCATCCATAGGTGTTCCCTGGACGCTGCACACGTGGCTGGAGTCCTTGCGCACATCCTTCCAGCAGCACCGACGACCCCTCATCCAGTGCTTGCTAAAGGAATTCAAGTCCATTCAGGAGGAAGAGTACACAGAGGAGCTCATCACACAAGGGTTGCCTCTGATGTTTGAGATACTGAAAGCCAGCAAGGTAGGATAAATGATGCGTTTTAAAGAAATCTACTTCATTCCCATCCTGTAAGACACAAAGCTTACAATAATGTTTTTGCATAGCTGTCCCAAAGCTTGTTTAGACTGTATAGGATTATTATTATTTGTATTATATATCTCAGATCTTTTTCACTGTGGAAGCATGGGTTAAAAACACACAAGCTACTCACGTCTCCTGCTAGAACAGCTTAATACTGATGCTAACAGTAAGCTGGAGAGACAACAGACGCTGATGCGTAGTGGCGAAATTAAAGTCAAAAGGATCACTGTAGTACGACAAGAGATGTTGATAACCGAACCAACTCAAAGAGTCATTTTACCTAGCTTGTTTTACAGGACTGTGCAACAAAGCTAATATTCATGTTTGTTTTGGGTTTATTTAAGGTCTCACGTGACTTTCTCTTCCCTTCATGTGGGATTTGGACTCTTAAACTTGTGGGGAGACTGGTTTCTACAAGCACACAGCAGGATGATTTTTTTAAAATCTTCTGTGTGAGTGTTTGTACTTGCAGCCTCCCCAGACTTATTCTTTCAGCTGACATTTTCTTAGCCAGACAAATCAGACTAACAAAGCCTTTTGAGGGGAGGTACCATTGACTCTGGAAGTATAATAGCAAAGGGGATGATCATGGGGCAAGCAAGGAGAGGAAAATGTCTTACCTAGTGAAGGCTGGATACTTTTAAAACTTGCTATAACCAACATTCTCTTCTCTGCTGGTCCCCTTGACAGTGAGTGGCTCCCAAGAAACGCCCAGTCAGCTTTACTGTTACCAGAAAATCATTTTAGTGATGAAAAGCATAAAAAGGATTTGATTGCTGTTCTTTTTCTTGTGCACTACAACAAATGTTGGTATGGTCTTCTAATTGTTTAAATGGGAAGTAAGTAACATTTCTCACCCAACTCTATGTAACGGCAAGGAGCAAATATTTTTTAGCACCTGCAGCAATAACCTAAACCATATGAAAAGTGAAGGGGTTCTGGTGCTAAATACTAAAAAGTTGCAGACTTAGTTCATCTAGGGAAAGCCTACATGGATTTATTTCTTGTATCCTGCTGCACGAGAGGGCTTGGACTACAGTCTCAAGCAAATCCTAACATTTCTTCCAGCAATTGTTCTGATTTTTGTTCCCACAAGCCTTCCCTTTGGGATTAGTTTGTGTTGGATGGACATTTATGGAGAATATTTAAGATAGCTTTTAGGAAATCATTCCAAATCCTAGGATTTGCAGATGCCTTGTTCTGAACTTGTTTGAGTTGATGCATTTTCATGCAGAAAATACCAGCAAGGTGCTATTTGGTTTGAAAGCTGATATGAAACTAATCGTATTGAAAACTTAACAGAGATTAAGTTTAGGCCTTGTAATCTAGGATGAGGGGTGGCTTTAATTGCTCTTCTCCTTGATGTCTGATGCCAAAGCCAATGATCATCATTAGAATAAGGTATTTACATAGGATTTTACCTTTGGAACATGGCAAACTGGGTCTTCCAGAGTCTTTTGTAGGAGACATGGAAACAAATAAGACTGCTACCTTCTGCTTTGGGTTCGCTTAAAACCTAAAATGTGGAGAGGTGAAACAGCTGAAATACCACCAAAAAACCTGACATGAAAAAGAACAAATCTGTGCTGATCTTTATGCCTGCCTCTGGGCCTAGGGGAGTTGCCTATCTTCACTCTTCATGAGCATGCATATTCACAAACACACACACATACCCTGCTTCATATTCTTAGAAAAATAATGAATCATTCTGGGACACTGTAAGGGTTTACAAATTGTCTGCAAATGGCATGAGTTATTGCGTCGGTCTTGTCCAAATGGCCTCTCACAAAGCTCTCCCAGAAAGAAATGAGGACAGACTCTATGCAACCCTTTGGAAGGAATCAAAATAAATTCAGCTGTAGGAGATTGAGCCAATAAAAGTTCTCCCTGGTCACTCTATAGAAGGCAGCTGAGGAAAGCAGAGATTCAAAGGATCTTCTGTTCCCCTTCTGTGGAAGGACTGAGGGCAGAGACTGTTATTTATATATACCCACAGAATGGAAATCTCCTTTAAGTGATGCAGAAGCGGCTGTAACTGTGGTTCACATCCCTCTCTTTCAACAGCAAATTGTAAAGCCCTGCATCTTGTAGAGCTGTGGGGAGACGAGGTTGATTTGCTCACATGGACATCCTTTTCCCTGTGGGCTGGGAACTTTGAGAGAGATTACAGCTCTTGCTAAGCATCACGGTCTGGCCCAGTACATTTCCTTAATGAGTTTTTTTCAGGGAAAAAAAAGAATAAAATAAGCAACTAGGAAGCACAGAACCACTTGGCTGATGTAAGACAAGATGTCCCATTTGCTACATATTGTGATGCTCGGTATATTTTAAATTGCATGGCAAGGTGCACCTAACAGAAATGGCATTTTGCATTCCTGTACATAGTTCCAACTATCCCATAATCTCAGAACAATTTACAGATATTAATGAGTTGAGATGTAGAAGATGATCTTATCCTTCCTTTACAAACAGGGAAACTGAGGTAATTAAACAGACAGATTTTCAGTGCCTCGTAGAGTAACAGTCGCGGCTTGAGGAGCTGTGTCAACCTGGATAAGCTGGACAGCAATTTGTAATTTGAGTAATCTGGCCAGAGAGTAAAATGGTTTAGAAACACAGAGTGGGTCTCAAAGTGGGAAGCACGCCTTCTGCCCCCGCCTTCTACTTTACATTGTCAGACAAAATGTTCTTGAAGGTTCCTAGGCTGTGCACAAAGGCCAGATACTAGAAAAATGAAAAGATTAAAGAAAAAATAACCAATACTTACAAGAACACCATCAGATGTAAGGAATCACTTTTATCTCATAGGTATTTTTTTAAATGCCTGTTCCTAGAGGGTCCAGCTGTGAGGGTTTCTGTGGGAACTCTGCCACCAGCCAGCACTGATGCTGGTGTCCTGCAGGGTGGCACTCCATTCCTATTTATGTGCTGGGACACTGACAATAGAAATAAAAAAATATGCGTAAGTCCTGATGCTGGAACACTGAATGGCAAGAAAAATTGGCAAATCAGGCAAAACTGGCTAAGCTGAAGCCCCTGGTTTTATTGCCTCTCTTCAAGCTGTGAAATAAGCAGGGAAGAACAGTGAATAGATTGAATGTTGGTTGCTCGCTGCTGCACTAAAGCCCTGGAGGAAGACTTCTAAAAGCACAAATGAAGGTTCGATACCCAGCTCGTGGTGGCTTCCAGGGGGACGGAGTGCATTCATTTCCTTTCATGCCTTTAAATGCCTTTATCAGCTGCACCATTGAGAATTGGATGGAGAGTGGAGAAGTGGCAGTATTTCCATGCTGGTGAGGCAGAGCTATGAGAACAGGCAGAGAATTGCTCTGCACTTGCTCCCCCCACTGTTCCTGCTGTCGCGCAGTGAGCTTGGGTCCTTACCAAACCAAAGACCAGAGACGAGGTACTCCAGAGAAAGCACCATCAGTGCAAAAGGACACGGAGAGCTCAGTTTAAGGCACTTTCCTAAGCAAAGCTCAAAACTGGGAAAGCTCTGACACTAAAAATGTCAATGATGTGGTGGATTTGGGCCATCAGATGAGGAGGTAAGGCACTGCCATTCTGGGATGGATTGAGTCGCTGTGGCAGACAACCACAGAAACAAAGCCTGCTAAAAGTGGTTTGGACAGGGCTGCGTGAGACAAAAGCCAGAGAGACGCTTCTGGGAGTGAGTAGCCCTGAGCTAAACTTTAGCTGCAGCGTAGAGCAGAGTTGAGTCCCTCAAAGCTATGATGACACTGACGATCTTGTTACAGAAGAAGGATAGGAAGATAGAGCCAAATTTCTGCCTGTTGGAATCTGTGTTGTGCTCTTCGTGGCCTGTGGAAACCCCCAAACTTCTCACTGGAAGCTCCCCTTTGCCTCCAAACGAGATTGACATTTGCTTTGCGTGAGCTTGGCTCTGAGCTGGATTGCCCTCCTGGCCCATGGTGGAGGACCATATTTGTCTGAGGAGGGCTGGCCACAGCTTGGAGATTGGGCCGCCCCAAATAGAGACTTTTCTAAAGGAGCTGCATGGAGGCCGCACCCCAGATCTGTGGGCGTATAGTGCCTGAGGTGGTGCTTGCAGGTCAGCTCTTCTGTTTTTGCAGGGAAGTTCTCTTGAGGATAAGGTGCTGAACATATGGGATGCTTCTTTGTCCTCTGTGTACGAAAATCCTGGAGCTGTTTCAGTTTGATCTTGACATTTCCACAACCTGAAAAGAGAGAGGCTCACAACCACAACCTTGGAAGTTAAACAGATCTGGCCTTTGGAGGAGGTTGGTTTTAGATTTCCACTCCGCAGCTCAGCGTGAGCTTGAATTGTCATTAAAATCACCCAGTTCCATCCATGCAGAGGAGCCAGCACCATTGCCGGTAGTATGAAGTTATGAGCCAATTTCATCCACTGCTTCTTCTGTGTACGCCAATTTAGATCAAATTGTCCTTGGCCTAATTTTTTGAGGAAAAAACCACAATCTTTTAATTCCAAATACTCTCTTACAACTTTGCCCTTTCCCCCTGTAGTATGGGCGAGGAGCTGCTATTTGCCATTACTTTGGATCCTTTATGGGCACACATCGCTGAAGTGCATGTGTTAGTCCACACGTGCATTGAGCACACTTGCTGAAGCATTGTCTGAAGCTCCACCTGACACTGGACATGCTTCATCCCAGGAAAACCTGGCTTAGGACTACAAGTATTCCTGCTAGTGGATGGTCCAAGACAAAATCAACCTGAAAAGTCATGGGACTGGTCCTTCATTGCCATTCCTCAGTTGCATTCTGCAGCTTTCTCTTCATCCTTTCCATCAGTAACAAGGTAGTTTATTTTAAATTTAGCCCATTAGTGAGGTGTTGATCACACTGCACAGCCAAGCTTGTTGAAAGATGCAGGAAACTCCTTTGCAAAGATGTTTCCTCAGAATTTAAAAACCTACAGAGTTTCATAAACTCTACAAATTTGCATTGCTGCCCAGAGGCACCTGTAGAAAGCTGCAGGGGTGCGCAGACTCTTTTGGAAGGCTGAACTGTTTGAATAACAGCCATCAGTCTGGTGTTGACAGTCATTGAGAACAAATAACAATTCAAAACAATAAGCAGTTTTTAAAATTCCAGAAGGATTCAGGCATGTGAGCATCTTGAGAAGCCTGGCCTATACTATTTAAAAGCTGAAGTACTTTTTCAACAGTGACTTAGCCATTTAGAACCCAAAATCTTTTAGAAAATAAAGTTTAGGGGGTTGTGTTTTAATATATCTTTTCAGAAAGAGCAGCATGTAGCCTCTGTCACAGATGCAGTAACTACTGAAAAAAAAAATTTCACATCTCCAACAAACAGGAAGCAGAAGGAAAAGCTGACATACCTGCCTGCTCTGTTGCAGCAGAATGTTCAAAAGCTGGCGCTTGAAATGGGTGGCCTGTTTCTTTATTGCTATGGTCTTTCTGGGCTTAATTCCTCTAAAACAAATGTCGGGAGAGGTCCCTCAGAGAATGTCAACACACTCAACTCGTGACTCTGTTCTACAGAGTCGAGGCACAGTGGTCAGCAAACATCTGCTTTTCCCCTAGGTCTGCATGTGACCTAGGAAGTGATGTTGGAAGATGAAGGAGCTAGAAAATTCCCCTTTTTGTCCCTTGCTTTATGATGGGCTGAAATGAATATTTAAGATGGGTTTGAGTGAAGCTCTGTTTTGCTATGTGCAGCCAGACTGCTGTGTTCTGCAGGAAGGGCTTAGGTTGGAGGGGAGAGGTGAACCCAGGCGCTGGGTCTTGCTCAACCCCTAGAGGAAAGCCCTCCCGTGGGAGAGCGCTGTGCATGTTTCTGCCTGGAGACGGATCAGGAAAGACCCCTGGATGCTGGGTGAAATTTTACTTCCTTGTTAAACTGCTTTTCAACAGAAAATTGAAGTTTTACTATAATGACAAGTTTCATTAGAATATTTGTTCTCCACATAATATTTTACCATTCTTGAAAAAAAACCCCACCTTAAAATGGAGTATTTTGGCTGACGACTGAAATTTTTTAACTGAAGAAAAATGTGGACTTTCTGCAGAGCAGACAGACACACCAAAACCTGTGCTAAAAATAACCCTGAAGATGTTCCAGGATGCTAAAGGGTTCCATGGAGAGGCTAACGCCCTTCTGCGTGTCAGCTAGCACCCAGCCTGTGCTCAGTGACTGATCTTTTGGCTGAGATTTTGAGTGATTTCTTAACACAGGCTTCACTGTTTTCAAGTAATTGCAGTGATCTGTAATGTTGCCCATTGTCATTTGTAGTACTTCTGTGTCTAAACAGTTCAGAGTAACCAGGACGCAAGTTATCCACACATGTACGTCGTGCATTCTCCATGTGAGATGTGGACGCCAGGTACCGAGTGGCATGTTAACAACAGTGTTAACCCTGTCTCGTGTTTTCATAACGCAGATTCAGCTTCGTACTAACACAAGTTTGATGGTTTTTTTTTTTTCTACCCCTGTCTGCCTTCTAAAATGTTTCCCTGCCAGAGGCAGGAGCCGTTTCTTCATTTACAATAAATAAATGCCATAGATGTGACACCTGCCCTTTTCTGGGTTCTCACCCAGGGACTAGACTGTGCCCAGGGATCTGTGCTTTTTACATACAATGCACAGCTGTGATATAAAGAGCCTTTTGAACGGGAGGCTTGGCAGCTTTCCCAGAAGCTAACTGAAGAGTCCATTTGTGCCTTACCTGTGATTAATTCTTTTCCATTTGTATTTGCAGTGGAAGGACTTGAGCCCAGCACTAACAAAACCCATTTTGTTACTCAGTTCACTGCCTCTAACTGTATCTCCAACCTCCTGGGCTTCACTACCTTTGCAACTGTTGACTAATATTAATTATGTGTATTCTGCTTAATCATCTTGGAGTGACCCTCTAAACTGGCATTTAATCAGTTTTGAGGCAGCTGGCAAAAGTGAATTATGCTAGAGGACTGTAGCAGAAACACCTAGGCAAGGATGGAAAAAGTTCAGGGAGATGGTGAAGAAAGTCTCATACATTTTGAGTGCTCAGGGCTTGGGGGGTCTGCAAAAAGCCCTCTCTGTTGCTTCACTCTTCATCTGCTCTTTCTGGGAAGAGGCGAGCATACACAGAGAAATAATTCAAGGATATCCCACCGTGTCGTGGAAGGAAGTTCATGGATGAGTCCTCAGTGGGCTTGGGTACTCTGAAACTCTGCCACTGCTGGAACAGCTCTTGGGGACCACATGTGAGATGGGTGACTAGAAACAGCGCTCCTGCCACTCTGCATTTAGCAGAGAGTTGGGTCCCCCAGCATCCTTAGGACCAGGGAGGAGAAAGATACCTTTGCTAGCGCCCTTGTTCCCTGAGCAGTGTGGTTTCACTGCTTGCTGAACAGGCAGACACTGAGCCCAGAAAAATAAATGTGTTACTTTTCTGCCTAATGTGGTGAGCTTTTGGTTTTGGGGCTTTGTGGTAGAGGAATTTGAGGGCTTGGCACACTTAGGTTAAAACAGTGTTAATGGGGCTGAGCTGGTGAGGGTGACATCAACAGAAGGAAAACCTAAAGTACTGTTTGGGATTTCAGAGGCAAAGAAAAGCAGCCTAACTTGTTACCACTGTAGAGGGCAGCCACATGGCGGTGGTGGGGTATCTATAGGCCAGTAAGGAGAACTAGACATTGGGTTTTGAGCGGTCCAGAGAGATGTGGTCTGGGAATCGGGGAGCCTATGAACAAGAGGCAGCTGAAGCAAAGTGTTGTGAAAGAAGAGCGAAACCATAGCCTAACTGCTGAATCCAACCTGAATTTTCCTCTTGAGAGTTTGGAGCATAGCCACCAAGATGACACATAACTTCTACAGGTACTGGAGAAAACTGGCTATGTATTTCCCAGCTGTGTCCAGTACCTTGTAGGACCACATCCCAGAATGGCTAGGCTGGGTTGAACCAGGTAAGCTGGAATGGAGCACGTTCTCCCAGGGTATGTGCCAAAGCCTGGAGGAGCCTTTCTTGAGTCCTGCCACAGACCTTCATCGGATGGAGATTCAGGAAAAAATAGCCCTGCACTTCCCACCCAGGTCTTCACTTCTTTTCAGATGAATAGACTAGTCATCTCTGCTCCAGCAACTTGAAAACCTTCAGCTTTGCTTCAAAAGAATTTATGAATTCCCCTCGCAGTTCAAGTGCATTCACCAGGAGTGGGGAATTCCTTTAGATCTCTGTTGAAGAATGCTTGTAAGTCAGGAGACCGCTTGTATCTACAAAGCAAAGTTGCTTGCTCACTGACCAGCTCTCTGCTGGAAGCACCGTTTCCCTCAGAAGATTCCCCGTTGTTCCCTGTTCCCTCTTGTCTGTCTGTAAACTACCCCATGGCTAGGTAAATATTTTTATTATATCCTATGCCAAGCTTTCTTCTAGAATATGTGCATTGGCTCCCTTTGACTGTGAATAAACGCCCTTGTCTGAAAGGAAGCTGGCCTCGCTCCAGATCTCAGCCTGGCACAGCCTGGCACGATGTTTTCCAACATCAAACTGTAGCAAGAAAACAAACTTTGGTTTGCTCCTCCGCTGTTAATACAGCCGCCCACCACTGCCGCAGCAAGCTCTCACAGCCGTTCTTTCACAGTCAGCTGGTAGGGTGATAAGATAAACAGGGAAGAATTATCCACCTCAGTCCTTTAAATGTGGTTACCAGGGTTACCAGGATGTGGTTACCAGGGCAGCTTCCGGGCATGGGTACTGTGTGAAGGGGAAGGTCGAATAGGCTGGACATGTCATCTTCTCTGCTAGAGCAATGCTGATGCTCCAGGTCGTGGACTCTTGCCGTTGTTCCCAGTTACTTCACAGGCAGCCCAGCTCAGCCCGCTCCAAGAGCAGGATTTGGCTTTAAAAAGCCACTTTTTTCCCCAACTATCCGGTCGCGGACTGTCCCTTTGACAAAGCATCCCGTTTCTCTCTCCTCTTTGCTACCCCTTTCTGCCTGGCTTATTCGTAAAAGCCAGCAGAGGCTCTGCATGGAGCAGACCCAAGGCCACAGCCCTGCGAGCTTGGCTGCGTGCGGGGTGGTGTGGGAAGCAGGCTTGCTGTGCTGCAAGAGCTCACCGCTCCCCTCCCTGTATCTCAGGGAGAAAACTTGCTGCTGTTTGTTAGCAATTACTCTAAATGAGCATGTGCCTCAGCTTTCTAGCTGTGCAGATTTTTTAGTCTTTTGGTGGCATGCATTGTAGGTATTTAATGTTATCAACAGAAGCTAAAGGTTTCCAACCTCCTCTCTGCCAAATGAGAGCAGTGTCCTGTGTTGGAGCTCTAAAGCTCTGCAGTGCATCCAGCCACTGTCTGTTTGATGGTCCTGCTTTCTTTGACACACCAATCCCAAGATCTTTCCTTTTTTGTCTCTTCTCCGTTTGTCTCATCTCTGTTCTGTGTCTTAGGGTTTTCGAGCAATCTCTCATATGAATGTATCACATCTTGAGCTAATTAGAGCTTAGTTTACACCAAGTTTTTTCACAGGCTTGTGGGCAGTCAATGGCAGGGTGGCTTTATAATGGGCTTGTATCTGCAGGCCACAGGGTTCATGCCCCATTGGTGACCCAGGGAGCTGGCAGTGCCTCACCTGTGTAGGCAGGCTCCCGTGGGGTTGTCTGTGTGCATGACCCTTTCATCATGCTGGTTGGAATTATGGGCAGGGATCCCCTTGTCACACCTGCATGACTAGGTTTGGCCCATTCTTCCCCTGTCTTGGTGCATCTGGATGTCCCGGTATGCGGTGCTGTGGCTTGGACCAGTGAGTGAGATCTCCAGCTCCTAACGAGGTGCTGGCTGGTCAGTACCCAGATTTTCCATCACCATATTCCCACAGGCACCCCTGGAAGGAGGAGATGTGTTTTCTTTGGTGATGTATCTGTGTGTTTTAAAAAAGCTATTGCCCAGGCACAGCTGTGGCTGGAACTGCTGCCTCCATGGACCCATTAAAGCCACAGTGGCACAGACTGGAGCTGTGCACCCCAGCAGATTTCAGAGGCAGCTGCCAGTAGCTATCCGCTTTAGTGCAGTTACTCTGCTTTTATTCACTGTGGATAAAGGTGAGCATTGTTCTTCCAATTATGCCTCTCCTCTCCAGAAGCTTCCCTCCGCTCTGAACCACGGAATTATCTCCATCCTCCATTGTATTTACTGACTTCTTAGCATCTGCCGGATCCAACTGGGAGCTGCCCTGCTGGTAATCAGCATCCCCTCGGACGCGCTCCTCCCTGACTGACTCAGTCGGCCGCGATGCTTCGGCACAGCCCTTCCGAGCAGAGAAGCAATTGCTCTTTCTTCCCTGTCTGTCTAGAACTCTCCCCGCCGAGCCCTCTCGGTGGCTGAGTCACTTCCTTCTTTAAATCTGGCCTTAAATCTTCCTTTTCTCTTCTCCCTGTGATTTCAGTCCCTTTGTTAAAGCACTTTGCAGAGCTCCGGCTGGAAGATACTGAGTAGAGAGATGCTCCCAGTGCGGGATGTCCTCCTTGTCTCAGAGCCATGTTGCTGAGCCCCTCTCCGAGGGCTGATCTCTGCGCTGTGCTAAATGGTGTCTCTTAGTATCAGTATTTCTCTTATCTTAGCATTTCATTCAGTGCTACATCTGACGTAGTAATAGGAGCCAACTCCTGCCTGCAGGCGAGCACGTGTAATTTCCTTTGACATCATCCTGTGCCTGTGAGGGCTCAGCTCTACACTTTTCCCACCCGGTTTGATTAGATGCAGTAAGGGAGTCATTACAGCATCTCTGCCACTCCTCCTCACCCCTTGTGGGATTTAAGGAGCACCACTCTTAGGACTGAGCTGAAATGTGCTCAGAGAAAGGAAAGCTTGAATTTCTGTTCTCTAAGCCTGGAGATATTCTTAGTGCAACATCTACACTCCTCGAATTTTTATATTAAGATTATGTTTCTCCCTTACCTGCTTATTTCCTTGGCCTTGGACCGTCTCATATGTAAGTGCCTCACCTTTTTGCAGTTTCCTAGTGTGGAAGGGAATCGCCAACCAACAGAGCAGTTAAAAAACATTGTCAGCAATTAGCCACATGGCACCATTGAACTTTGCTAGACCTCCTCCAGTTACCAGCAAAGAGTGGGATAAAATTTGCCAAAGCTTTTAAATCCTGTTTTCGGCTGTGACTCAGAGAGTTAAGCACTAAATGCATTTCACTGTCATTGCAGCTTAGGCGTGTGAGTACTCAAATTGCTTTGGTGCTTGGGAAAGCATCCTCAAAACTCATCTTTAGTGTTGAAATGTGGCTGATCTTCAGGTTTAAAGTCTAGATTGGGGCTGCCATCCTCATTCAGAATTCATCAAGACATAGAGCCAACAATTGGATATTTGGCCTCATAAACATTGTTGAAGATACCGTGCAGGGACTTCAGTTCCTCTTCTGAGTCCTGTCGTGTCATGAGTAAGGTGCCTTGCCCCAGAGTCTCAGCAGAAATGGGTAGAGCCAGGGACCAGACATTGTTCTGTGAAGGTCTGGTAGGGCTTCTTCAGGACAGTGGTGCCCAGGCCAGTGCCAGCGGTGTAAGAGGACATTAATGAAACCTTTGAGATTCAGTGAGGAAATTCTGAGACAGGCTGTGATGCTTCAGTCACTCTGCAAGGGAGGGTCTGTTTGTGAGACTGTTGCACTTAGGAAATGTATGGCAGGCTGTGCATTTGTATCTGTTTGTAGCTCTGCGTTTCTAAAATGTGACCAATGACCATTTTCTAAAGAGCAACAAGAAGTTATTTTCCAGTACAGTAACTTTGCAAATTAAATGAAATTGCTATTGTAAAGTAGCTCCGTTTCTACAGAGGAGACAGGGGCTATGGAGTTTGTTGGGGAAAGAAGACCTTGTGTCCAAGAAGAGGACTTTTCATTTTACCCGATTCCTACAGGAGACGTAGCAACTGTGCAAATGAGAATTGCAGTTTCTAACAAATACTGATAATCCTCAGCTCTGTTTTTTTAATAAACCTTCAGTAATCACGTTTTTTTTGGCTTCAAAACAAGCAGCTCTTGTGAACAACATAATGTCTGCCTTTGCATGCTTATCTTACATTGCATACTAAGCTTATGTTGCATGTATTTGTTTTGTTTTACTTAGAATGAGGTGATCAGTCAGCAGCTCTCTGTCATTTTCACTCATTGCTACGGACCCTACCCTATTCCAAAGCTTGTTGAAATTAAGCGCAAGCAGACCTCTCGCCTAGGTAAGCATGACTTGAAGATCCTCATTGGTTCTCTAAGGAGAGCTGTGGGAAATCTGTGTCACTGGCCGGGTGGTTGAGGGTACACAAGTCAGAGAAAGACCTGAATTTGAAAGGCAGAACTAGAAAAAGGAAGGGCCCTGAACTTAGCCTGACCTGAAATTCCCGCTGAAATCAGGAGGGTCATCAGGTGTGTTAGAGTAGGATTGTAAATCTGCAAAGATTTGTCTATGTTGCTAATTAGGTTGGGATCTGAGCCTGGGGCCCAGAGCCAAATGTCTGTCTGCATCTCAAACTGCCGTGGCTGGCTGCGGGTGATGCCGCGGCGGCACAGCCCTCCCAGCCCCGCTGACAGAGCCTGGGTTGTTTTAGTGTGACCCAGAGAAGACCTGAGCGATTTTCCAGGACCCTCTTCCCCTTGGCACAAAGACTTCCCCAGAGAGGGAGAGGGGCATAACAGGGTATAAATGAGCATGGGGCCCTCCAGCGTCCAATCAGCTGCAGGTTGCTTTGGGTAGCAGAGCTGGGAGGCTGTGCCAGCTCCTGTCATCTCAGCAAAAGTTGTCACAGACTTCAAAGCTTTGAATTGCCTTTGTCTGAGCTCCACATGGTTGTCTGGGAGGCTTCTGTCTCAGGCTGTCCAAAATAGCTTTATGGGCTTTACTCATTAAAAACAATATCCTTTTATGCTATTCTCTTCTTTTGTCAAAACAGGAAAATATTCTGTACGTTCACGACCTCTGCCAAACTAAAGTTATTGGCTTTTTTTTCCCTTCTTTTTGTGATTCTAGATCCCCATTTTCTCAACAACAAAGAGATGTCAGATGTTACCTTTTTGGTGGAAGGAAGACCATTTTATGCACATAGAGTGTTGCTGTTTACTGCATCGCCAAGGTAAAATATAGAAACATTTCTGGTTTTTAACAAAAAATAGAATTTGATTTTGTGGTTCTGCTTTTTTTTTTTTTCCCCCTGCTGTTAAGATTCTTTGAGGGCTAATGGCCCAATCTTAGTTTTTCCTAAGCAGAACATCTCAACAGCTTGTTTCTAGTTGATCCGCAGGATGTTTAACAAGTGCCCCCATCACTAGATTCCCACCCAGTAAATGATTAATGCTTCTGGCCATGCATCTGACTTCATTCAATGGAGGCACACTTGCATGGAGCTCGTTGCTGCATCCAGCTCTGTATCCTACAGGAGTCTTAATATTTTGATTCTTAATGATCATTTATCCTGTGAGTGGCTAAATCCTGCCTTGGATCAGTGTAGGCAGTCTCCAGGAAAACCAAGCTACTGTCAGACAATTCATTGACAGCATTTGACATTTTAAAAATAAAATTGAATAACTATGAAACGTATCATACTGCATCCAAAGGCAGTATTTATAGTCTGTTCCCTGTGCTCAGAAGGCTGGACGTGGGTTACCCAGCTCAACTCAGCCTTAACATTGCCGTGGCTCACAAACCTTATTTGTATGCAGCTTTATAATTAAAGGTGTGCAAATTTAGCTGGCCCTCCATCAGGGTTTATTTCAAGATGTGGCAAGGGCAAGCCAGTGATTTTTTGGTAGTTTGAGCAATGTGGGAATTGATGCCAAACGTGCTGCAAACCCACAGCACAGAGTAAAGAGATTTGCATAAAGCAACTGCAGTATCTGACCCTGCCTTCAATTAAAAAAAAATGGGTATTTTGGTTTAGAGCTTATTAGTAGAGGTACAAACATGTTTCAAACTCCAGCTTTAACCCTACTAAATTGTGTTCATAATAGAATTTGACACTAGTAAAAGCAAATCAATTGCTATCCGTATTTTAATTAACAAGATGCAGTTGTAACATAGAAAAGGTTACCATCCAGCAAATGCTGATCTTGATAGATAATCCAAGCTTTGCACTACCACTAGAAGGTCAGATGAATTATCAAAAAGAGAAAATACAAGGGCAGATGTTTCTGACAGTCCATTTCCCATTTTCACCTTCTAATCAAATGGGAATATCTAGTTTTGAGAAGTAGGTAGCTACATATGTATGTGTGTCTCAAATCTGCAATTATTAACTTAAAATGTGTTTTTTTCCTAAAACTTGTGTCTGAATTTCAGGTTTTGATAATCAGAGAAAAGCAACCTATCCAGTTTTCTCTCCTGCCTCTTCTTACACAATTGTATTGAGCCTGCATAGAAGCATTAAAAGTCTTACTATAATTGTTTTAATGTTTTTGTTTCAAAACAAACTGGATTTTTAAAGCATCATAGTGAACATAGGCCAAAATTTATTTCCTTCAAAAAAGGTGTACAAGTTTTAAATGTTGCAGGTCTTCCTAAAAGATCATTTTGCCTCCAAGAAAAAAAAAAAAGAATAAAATTATTTTGTTTTGTAATATGCATCATTACAATATCTGAATTTCCTGTGTACATTTTATTCTATTGTGATAGTAGATGTATTTTTCAAAAATTTCAAAATGAAATCTTCTAAAAGAGAGGCTTCTTCCTTTTGTTTTGAACTCTGTTTTATGTCAGTGTCTGAATCTTGATGCTTTTCGATGACAAATCTATTAATTTCAGTGTACTGTTTTTGCAAGAGCTGATACTGTCCTTCCACTTTGCCATACTTTTTCACAGAGGTAATTGGGCTGGTATTTCAATCTTGCTCCTTTTTATTTAGGTTTAAAGCACTGCTGTCTAGCAAGCCCTCATCTGATAGTACTTGTATTGAGATCAACTACGTGAAGTACCCCATCTTTCAGGTAAAGTCAATTTTCACATTGAATTTGAATGGACGAGTAATAGGAACATCGTACACGCCCTGTACAAATTAGTACATATGTACTTGATAAACATGTAGCTCAGAGTAGTGGTTTCTTGAGCACAGGCTTAATTTCCATTCATTCACTAAGGTGCAGAGTGCTGTTCATTGCAAATGTTGTGCCTGAGCAGATACAATCACATGCATTTCACTTATATGAGGTATGCAGACAAAGCAGTGCATGTCAAGGTAAAGCACTTGATTCTTTTTTCTCATCTTGGTTCTTTCTGTATTTAATGGACAGGCTTGGAAGAGACAGTTCATTCCCTTCCTTAGCAGTACTGTTCAATCAATTTTTTTCCACGAAAATACAGAGCTTGCTTTCTGTATTTGTAGCATGTACGTGTATATGCTTCCCTTCATTCGAGTCAGAGCTCAGACAGTTCCATGTACTGACTGTTACTGCTGCAGATAATTCCCAGCTGCCTACAATAACTTTAGGCTTGCTGGAAGCTCACTGCAGAGGGATCTTAGCTGGCTCATATTACAGTGCAAAGCCTCCCCCACTCTTTCTTATCGTCCATGCGTGCCCACACACAGCTGGGTGAAGGTGGGAGTGCCATTGCCAGGGAAGAAATAAGGGAATACCTATTATATATGCTGTATCTTCCTGATTCAATGATGTACTAAACATACTGGAAAATAAATTGAACGTTCAGAATGAATTAATCAATTTCCTGCAAACTATTTGGAGCTCACCAGAAAGTCCGGACAATGTGGCTGGTGAGGACTGAAATGTTAGGCTACCTGTGAGAAGGAAACATTGAACTGTGCAGAGAGAGTATGCAAATATATCATGAAATCAGGAGATTTGGGCTAGTTTTACCTACAAAGCTTTGGTGGTGTTGGAGAGCCTCGGGTATTGCCCGCAATCTTTACATCACCCCCCATTCCTTGATGTCCTGGATTGCTTTTTATAAACACTCCCTTTGTTTTATTACAGCTGGTTATGCAGTATCTTTATTATGGAGGTGCAGAGTCACTCCTGATTAAAAACAATGAAATTATGGAGGTAAGAGACATTTATCTTAATTACAGCAGGATCAATGCTAAGTGATCTGTGTACCGTTCACCCAAGGGCATGTGGCCATTGGGCGAGATGTGAGCAATCCTGTAAGAGCCAGCAGTGCCTCACTCGGAGCGCCCAGGCTGTCTGCAGTCCTGCGGGAGACACTCAGTCTCCTTCTCTGCCAGTTGCCCCTTATAGTCACTTTTGCCAGTATGAAGTTGACTGTCAGAGAAGAAGTAGAAAAATTATGATCATCATGCAAAAAAAAAGTATCTGAAATAAAAATATCTAGTTAGATGCTTTGAAAAGCTCTTTCAAGGAAATGCAAATGTGGTATTGCCAAAATCTGGAAGCAGCTCCTGGCAGCAAAGTATACTATCCTCTCCCTCTCTCAGCCTGACAGGTGAGGTACTCTGCTCCACCTAGGCTGGTCAGCTTCTCTCTGCCACACTCTTACTTTTGGCTCATTAGCTCAGGCTTACATGTCCAGACCTATTTCAGCAGCTTAAAAGCATCCAGTTTGATTCCTCAGGAGAATTCTTGGGCGTGTACTTGGCTTTAACGCTGGGAGAAAACCCACTGGAGTCACAGTTTAGTTCAATTTCAAGCATATGACTGTCAATTTTTCTGAATCAAATCTTAAGCTGCTCCCTAAGATAGAGACTTCTTTGCCCCTTTCTCACTGGATGTAAAACATTCAGTGCTGTTGTGCCCATTTGCAAAAGCCAAACGAAGCTGGCTGGAGCTGACTGAGCCTTCAGCGTAGGCACGCATCCACAACCTGTATGGGTGTTAAGTCATCCTCCTCCAAATACTTTGTTCTGTCATTGCCAGCTATGACCAGCCTAACAACTCCCAACTGTATAGAACTTCGAGACATTTGAGCAAATTCTTGATAGTCATTCAGGGATTTTTCCTGTTGACAGTCACAAATTATAGCAACCAAAAATAATACAGGACAGTAAATACGAAAATCAGAGCTACTTAAACAGCTCTAAGCATTACTGTGTGGATTATAGTCTGCCACCATAATGTTTTATTGTTGCCTACATTACTTAGTCTGTCCCTATGACACTACTGTCTGGGGCATCCTTGCAAGGCTTGACTTTTACCAAAGTACTGCTATCCAGAAACTGGGGTACGAGTGGCCAGGGTGATTCAATTCTGATGGGTACTGGGACATCTCTGCCAACCCTGCTGGCAGCCAGAGGATGGTACCAGTCTGGACTGAAATTGTCCCTCTCCAATTCAGGCAGTGGATTTTTAACTAAGTGTACCCACACTGACTTTTCTCAGCTTTATAGGAAAAGGTCACTGATTCTCTATTTTGCTCATAGTTTTGAAAGAAGCTGCTGAATTTCTAACCCTTTCTGAAATAAGGAGTCTCAGAGTAGGCAATGCAACAGCTTTATAGAGATGCATGTGTTACCACCTAGGCAGTTAAAAAGCTTGTGCTGCAGTTCAGCTGGCTGCTTGCTCTACTTTTGTGACATCTCAAAACTTCTGTGACTCAAGAATGTGTGACTGATTGATTGATCTGTTGATAACAGATCTCGCCACGGTTCCTCAGTTTAAAGTAATTACAAACTGCTTGAGCCACAGAGGCAGCTGGAATAGGATTTGGCTTTATCTTTCAAAACTGCATTTAGCAACTTGCCTTATTACAAATATGATAACAAGAAGCACCAGAAATACTCCACAGAAATCTTTGCTGCAACTCATAATTGGGGCCAGCTGGCTGCTATCACATCAGCACTGCAGATTTCCATCACTTGGATTTATTTATGGGATTAAAGTGGAGCTTGAGCGGACTGCATAGAAGTCAGAATAGTGTCATGGAAGTTTCAGGGTTTGTCCCCCAGTGCTTCTACCTAGCCGCATGAGAGCCCTTTTGGGATTCACAGGGTAGCTTTTTGTCATGGAGCCTTAGATGATAAGAGCCGTATAAATCCCTAAACACCTTGGCCTAAGAGACCTGGCTGGGTTAAAGCAAGGTGTCAAGCAATGAAGAACCCCAACTGGCTTCCTAAGCCAGAGCAGAGAGCCAGAGGTGATGACCTACCATAGAAAGACAAAAAAATGAAATTCTTTTTCCCAGCCGTAAAAGGACAGAAAGGGGGCAATAGAGGAAATCCTAGCACTACTGAAATCAATTGGAGATCTCAAAATTTAAGCCATTTTCACCCTACAGGCTTCAGGTCATGCCCACAGTATACAGCGGCATGCAGAGGTCCCTAACGCGGTGACAGTCCAGGTAGCATATCCGTGGGGTAGATGCAGAACCAGAGAGGTCAGCTCAGCTCGAATCCTGATGGCAGGAGAGCTGTAGTAGTGCAGCGATACAGGCACGTGACACAAACATGAGCGTTAACTAGGCAGCGCCTCCTCCCATCTTTGCATCGTATCCCGCTGTGCACCCGCTCGTTGTGGTAGCGTGGAGCCAGACAGTGTTTCAGTGCCCATGGCCCAGAGGTGACCTTACTGCTGCTCATGAGCTAGAGCAAGGAACATATGGAGATCTGACTCCCTTTCCTTGAGCCTGCTGAGGTGACAGATTTGAGGTTTATTGCCTCTCTAAATTTTGAAGACAGCCCAGGGTGGTCATCATAATCTAGTTTGAATTCCTGTGTACTCTTGGTCCTGGCCCTACTGCTGGCATCTCCACATCCAGCCCAGGTGCTCTGTTTCAGCCAGAGCTTGGGGAACAGTTGAACCAGAACCATTTTTCTCCTGGAATGTAATTGCATATGCCTCCTTGCAGAGGCATGTTTGCAAAGTGATCAAAGACTCACCAGGCTGCCATTCTCTTTCTCTCTCACCCACCGAAACTCCGACACCCCACCCCATTCAAAGTCAGCATGTGGACCAGAGCATCCTGTGGTGGCCTCTCCGTGTACAGCTTTCCACAGTGTGATCTAGAGGGGACTGCAAAGCAATCAAGCAACCTTCTCATTCTGTTTGTCAGTACTTTCATGCTAATTGAAGCAGGGGCAGAGAAAAAAACATAATGAAACAGTAAAGAAGCAAGCTCTGATTCTGTATAGCTCAGCAGTTCTGACTATTTTTTCCTTGCCTTTTTTTTTTTTAGCTTCTCTCTGCTGCTAAATTTTTCCAGCTTGAAGCTTTACAACGACACTGTGAGATCATTTGCGCAAAAAGCATTAATACAGAAAACTGCGTGGATATTTATAATCATGCCAAGGTAAAAATAACCACATATGCTTGCATGGTCTGTTGTCATGCTTGTAGGTCAGTTTTATGCTACGTAGTGATAGCTTGTTATGTATTTAAGATTTGTTATTTTCTAGGACTGAGTGGCTAATGGGTACCTAATACAGTGACAGTCCTAAATCACGTAGTGTAAGAGCATCTGTGGCAACTACTCACTCCCTTCTCTAACTGCTTCAAACTCAATTTGAGTGTACCCCCATGTGGCAGACCTATTCCTTATCGTGGCAACTCAAGCTGCTGAGTTACTCAGCGGGATTCACCTAACTGAATAAGACACCTCTCTTTTACCTTCCAAGCTGCATTTTCCCTTTACAATTTCCTGTTTCCTCCTGCCTGAAGCCCACTGCGGTGATATACTCAATGCTGGTGACAGCTTGTCAATATATAAAAATGCTGCTTTGACAAAGTGCAACATGTCTGAGCCGTGCAAGGGTGGTAATGAGAATTTAATGTCTTGGAGAGAAGAGATTTGCAGCTTCTTATTGGAATCAAATTATTTACTTAGCTTGTGAAGTGGCCTAAGTCATTTGGTATAAAAGCATAGCATTTTTTGACCTAGAAAACCTATTTTTGCTCATTGATGGAGGTGGTTGCCACATTCATTAGTTTCAGTTTTTCTCCTCCTCTTGTGTGCTTAGTAGTTGGACTTTAACTTGGAAGATGGAAATGATACACAAATAGTTGCAATGAAATATTTTAAAAGCATTCCTTAGATGATTTTTTTCCTATAACTTACATGGTCTATATGAAAGATAAAATGATGCAGCGTGGCACGGAGCTTTGATTGAACAGAGTAATCCTGCAGATTGCTCCAAACCCCTGCAGATCTGACCTCCATTCCCATCATCAGGTGTTTCCTACAGAGAGTAGCAATGTTAGATCTTGATGTACAGGCAATTAGTGTTTGAAAGAGCGTAAAGTTCCACCTGTAAAATGAATGAGAAATGAGACATTTCTGCAGGTCTGTTTATTGTAATAGGACAAAATATCAACAGTGCAGGAATCTTTTGAGAAATATTTGATTTTTCTTCTAGCTCATATAGGAACTTTTCAATTTACATTACTGTTACTAAAAGTAAAATTAATAATTTTGTTTTAAAATGACGTATTTTCTTTGATTTGTGAAGCGTGGCTGTTATTTGCATCCTGATTGACGAATGTTCTTACACCAAGCTTTAGACCTGTCTCAGGAATTTGTACACTGCTGATGCTGGGACTAAACAACCCCAGTGGCTGTATCCAGCTCTTTGTTTGCTCGCAAGGGCCTCAGCCTGCAAGTTTTCTGTGCCTGCAGTGGAGTCAGTGGAAACAGTGTACTTCAGAGGCTTTTACGTCTGGGGTCATGTTTGCACTGACCTGGGCAGTGCATTGCAGAGATAGCCGAGCTAGCTGTGAGTGAGATCTTGACTTCTGGAATTAGTTAAGCCACATGACACTAGAGCTCTGCGTGGACTAATTTACCCTCCTTCCAGTAAATTACCGGCGCTGTTTCATACTGCTATAGCTAGAAGGTTTCCAAGACCTGAACTACCACATTTAAAGCTAGTTCATTTACCTCTCTACTACACTGTCTGCAGAGCAGATAAGATGCTCCATCTTTTTGCTCCCAGTCTGTGTGATGTGCAGGTGGTTAATCTGAGCAGAGATCATTCTGCCCAGAGTGCTCCCGTCACACAGTCACTTTGTTTGTTTGTTATGTGAATATGAGATAATGGTGATAATGGTATGTGGCGGAGGAGGCCAGATGGTCTTGATGAGCCAGGGGAGCTCACAGGCAGTTCAAGCACAGCTAGCCAGCCAACCATCTGCCTTTCCATGTTGCTTTCCGAAGTGTGGATGAAGCTTGTGTTAAACCGCAGTGAGGATGGGAGTAAGGTGAGCAGGCACTGAAGCCAGGAACCACCGCGTCAGCCAGGAGTAGGTTTTGAGTAACTTGCTCCTGTTGTAGGTCCTTTCTAGTCCTTGCTACTTTGCAAGCTCAGCTGCACCTGCAGGAACTCAGGCGATGCTGAGACCTGCCTTTCCAGATGGGGATGTGCGAGCAGGTAGGCCCAGAGACACGTGGAGCACAGTCTTTGTCATCGTGATTGAGAGAAATATAGGTGAGCTGCGTAAAGAGAGAAAGGTGGTGAGCTGTGTAAAAGGAGCTGTAGGAACAAGAGATTGAGACCTTGCGTTAAACAGGTGAAGTACTGGTAGGAAGGTGAGACGATGTAGATTTGGTCACATTTACAATGTAAAAGCTGCATTGAGAGCATTAGAATAATCTGTGGCCTCCCTACGGGCTTTCCGTTCTTAAAATCACATCATCTACAAAGGCAGTCATTTGATTAGTATCACTTTAATGATTTCATTTTTCAAAGCCTTTGTCACTGTTCTCTACTTCCAGAAAGAAATTAAGTAACTGGACAAATTGGAGAGTTACAATGGTGATTGATTAGTTACCACTAGATACCAGTTG
The DNA here is from genome assembly GCF_036417535.1 of Chlamydotis macqueenii. NCBI lineage: Eukaryota > Metazoa > Chordata > Aves > Otidiformes > Otididae > Chlamydotis > Chlamydotis macqueenii. The sequence continues at coordinate 60,064,305 of NC_141556.1, read as the reverse complement.
TGTTTTACATGAATGCCGGCAAACTCCCAGCAAAATCATTTGGAGTTTCAGTTACATGCCTAAAACACTCAGCACTCACACAGATTACAATCTGGGACTCAGAACAGTCCGGAAAAGAAAGAAAAGTACATTATTTCCTCAATGTCGTGAATATATTGAAATAATGAATAGGGATGAATGGTGTTTCAGAGAAGAATACAGATTCACACATATGCTGTCACATGCAGGTGCAAAATAATGCACTCATAATTCAATGAAAACTTGCATGGTTTGAAATCAAGTTGAAGTAATTCATTTTCCTTAGGAAGACAGATCCTGCCTAGCCCTAATCTGTTTTGACAGGGTTTTCATTATTAATTTTTAAAAAATTTTTTTAGCAATTGCCATTCTTAGTTCCAAATGTGATTTTAAGGTGATGCTGTGTAGTTGTTCCAGGCTGGACCCAAAGCTATACAATGCCCCAGCAGGTCTGGCCTTTCAGGACCTTGCAGCCAGAGGTTCCCGCTTCACTCAGAGCTCAGACCTAGCAGGAGCTTACCTGGGCAAGAGGACGGGCTGAGCACTGCCCTCTACGCTTGCCTGGTTTTTAATTAAATCATGGGAGACAGGCAGCAGGTGGTTACCAGTATGGGTCATCCATCAGATGACCAATGTGGGTCATTTAAGGTTTGCTCATACATTTTTGCTCACACATTTAAGGTTTGCTCACACATTACAGTATCCCTATTACCCAGATGCAGTGTACAGCATAAGGGGAATACTAACAACCCCAGACCGCATGCTCTACAAACCTCCATTTCTCCTCCAAAGATTCTTCAAAGCATGAAATTTGCATAACGGGTTCCTGCAGTCATGCGTCCCAGCCTTGATCTGCAGTAAGTTGACCCAAACCTGTAGGTTGAGGGTGTAACTTCAACCATTAAAATCATGGTTCTCGTGAACTCTGTGGTGAAACTCCCACCAGTTTCCAAGGCAGCAGATCTTCAGCCCTGGAAGTTTTTTCCTGAAGAATCAGGGCCTCTTCACATGGAATTGTGACCAGAATCATCAGTGTAAAATACTGTTTGATTAACTCCTTCCCCTCCCCACATATATATTCCTATAAGTTGAACTGTGCCTGTCTGAAAGGCTTAGCTTGTGTATTTGTTTGCGTGCCGCTCTTATGCACTGTATTTGTTCAGTGAGTTTTATCAGAATGGTTATCTTTCTCTAATTTCACTTCTTGTAGTTTCTCGGAGTCACAGAACTATCTTCTTATTGTGAAGGCTACTTTCTAAAAAATATGATGGTCCTTATTGAAAACGAAGCTTTCAAACAGCTGTTGTATGACAAGAACGGAGAAACGTCTGGTCAAAATGTACTACAGGACTTACAGAGGACGTTGGCCACAAGGATTCAGTCAATTCATTTGTCTTCTTCAAAGGGCTCCATTGTATAAAGCTGAGGAAGATGGTAACCCTCCAATAAAGACCCTGCAAGTCTGCTGTTGCAGTTGCTTAAACCTGTTGCAGTTGCTTAAACGACTTAAAAAAAAAAATTTAAAAATTCTACTTTGCATCCAAATAGTTCTGTGTTGGCCAAAGGTGCTGCGCTGGGGCTGCAGCCCCGTTTGGATGAGGGAATGCAGAAAACAAAGTTCCTCCCTGTTTTTGAGCAAACGGGGTTCAAGAATATCCAGTGAATCGCTGTTGTACTCAAATTGCGAACACACACACGCAAACACACACACACATGTGGAGCTCAACGCCAACAAAAGCCAGAACTCACATCAGTGAACAGCAGAAGCCTCTGCCTGAGCGGTGGTGCCGGGGAACACCTGAATTGACCGATTAATCATTTAAGGTGGATTTGTTTCAGTGTTACACATTTAAGAACTGTATCTATCCCGGAGTCCATTATCTCGTGCATTTAAGAAATGTAAGAACTGTTATTGCTGTCGAGCAAAGATCAACTATATTAGAGAGTGGGTAAGACTGTTACAGCTGAGGAAATATACTGGCAGATTTTTAGGGGTGGGAACTTTTTAAATTGTTCATAAACAATAACGGGGTGGCCTTGTAGTTTAAAAACTATTTCTTAAGCTTAAAATTTCATTTTGGAAAGAGCTGTGTTTGAGAATCTATGTAACATGTTTTGGTTTTTTTAAATGGTAAAATGTACATTGTGCAAACATACATATGATCAGGTTTTGCTTGTATTCTTTCCTAGGGTGGTATAATCTCGCCTAACAGGCTATGGTTACACCAAAGAGGTACATTACCCAGACTATCTCTAATACAGTGGGGGGGGGCAGGAGAACTGCATGCTACTCGTGATTTGGGGTTAAAAACAATGACAAACTCAACATGCATTTGCATGGTAACTGTACCTGTGAGATGTTACGTTTGTGCTTCGTTTCGCCAAGACAAATGCAACGTTACTTCTTGTCAAACTTCATTTGTGAAATTAGCCTATTTTTTAATTTGGTGCGATTGGTTGTGATATGATAACCCTGGAGACCCTTCTCGAGATGCTGATTTCTCTTTGTTACAGAGAAGTGATAATAACAAATCTTTACTTCAGTAACGTGTCAATACTTCACTACTGGCCAGAGATTGTGTCCGAGTTAGACTTTTTTAAATTATAATTAAATATGTACTATAGAATGATTTCTCACTGTATCCTGAGAATGTATAGGTTATCTACAATGCAGGGTTTGGGTGGGGTAGGGTGGGATGGGGGGCTGTGATTTAATGTCGAAGCTTTGTTTATTTTGCAGTGTATTGTTAGCAAGACAAATCTGCGACATGCCACAACATTCCTGATGCTCTGTCTCTGAAAACCACAGCAAGAAGTAGGCAAACATGTTGCCTTCTTCATGGCAAAGTGACATTGATATCTTTATTTCCTAACATGCCGTTCAGAAACTGTGCCCAGTTCATAGACTGTAGAAGTTTTATTTTGACAGTGCATGTTAACCTCTTGTTCTTTCGTTGAAGTATCTACGTCAGGTGCTCTTCCATGTTGATAGCTTTTGGCATGCTTAGAGAACACAGTTTTGACTTTAGTTATCAACACGGTAGGAAGCTGTTTCATGACTCTGAGGTGTAAATCCTCCTGTGTGCTTGGTCTTTTAAAGCCTCTACAGTTTCTGCAACAAATTATAAAAATGTTGGAACTGCCACTAATGCCACAAAGACATAGCAGGGTAGTCAATTAGACTTTTTTTTTTTCTGCACAGTAGATGTTCACACAAGATGTCGTCTGGAACCTTTAGGTAATGACAACTTCTGTGTGAATGTTTTGATCTTAGAGAAGCAAGACCGTGGTTCATGCAGCAGCAGCACGCAGGGGTGCTTGTGTTGTTTGGTGTAACTCCTCATCCATGGAAACCCATCCTTCCATGCCAATGAGAACTAGATAGAAGCAGACCTCACCCTGCAACTTCATGCTTTAAAATGGCAAAGTTTTTCTGATACTAATCATGATACTACAATTCATCCCTCGGGTACATGTGTACTGCCCAGTGAGGTCATCAGGAGTTGCATACGCATGTGTCGATAGGCAAAATACCTTTATCTGGGAAACGTGCCCACAGATGTACCTGTGGATAGGCAGTCTGGTGCCTAATGCTATGATGTGCAGTGTCCCTATTTCTAGCTTAAAAACTAACTGTGCTTTGGTGAGGAGATGTAGAGTCCTGTGTGCAGAGGTTGCCCCTGGAAGGTGATGTCTTTTGAGCATTTGTAGGAAGCTTCTTGGGACTCATTAGGAAGGAAACGCTGATAACTCTGTGCTAGTCATTCGTCTGATGACTTGAGAGTGTCTGTGGTAACCTTTACTGGTTTTCTTTCAGAGATAAAGGGCTTAATGTGTCCTTGTGGCTGTGCGTGAAGTGAGTGGTCACTGTGTTTGGGCACTCAAAGGCAAACACAATCCAAAGGCTCTACCAGCTGAGTGCAGCCACCTCCAAACACACGCTGCGTGGGTCTACCAGCAGAGCTGTGTCAGCCCACGCATGCGTGTATCTCATTGTTCCTTCGGAGGCTTTTGTGAGTCTGGATGGCTGAGTACAACAGAAAGTGTGGCACCCATTGCTGCCGCGAGATCTGCTTTCCTGGTGTCTAGCAAATGGTAGGAGAGAAGAAGCCCCAAGAAGCTGTCGTTCAAAGCTGTTACAGGAAGGGATTGCAGCTATTGATTTATAAAGGAATAACTTTTACCCTTCAAAACACTGCTGATCCCAAAGTCATAGATGTATAGCTGAAAGGAACCTTAATTTAAAAAAAAAAATAAATTTTCAATTCTTTTTTGACCTGTGACCCCCATCACTTTTGCCAGAAGAAGAGCCAGTCCCTGTGTAGGCCTGGCATTCATTTCTCCTGGAAGCAGTCAGCAGACCTTTGTGGATCCATAGACCAGTGTTTGAAAGCTGCTATTTTAGTCCACCTCTCCTGCTATGAGGCTGGGTGAGGTCTAGCAGAACCATGCCAGACAATGTGCAGCTTGCAGTCTCTTGAAACATCCAGTGATAAGGATCCATGATCTTCAATATCCTTATAATCACGAGGTTTTCCTAAGAGACTGGAATTTCTTTACTGCAAATTGAGCCATTTTTCCTTCAAGCCCTGATTGACAGGAAGACCAGATGTTCTTACAAGATTTTCTTGGAAGAGTATTCTGTGTATGAGAGGAACTATCCTACTTTCCTCACTAGTATCAGTCTTTCCCAGTTCCTTTGTTATTATTTTCTAGGTCTCTCATTTTTGCTGCCATTCCCCAAAATGCAGAACTCCAGCAGAGGGGTTTATACAGTAACAAGCAAAGGAGAGTAACTGTTCCCTGAGGTTTATGTACAGCATATCAGAAAATATATCCCAGAATATTTTCTACAAGAACATCCCATGGCTGACTTTGATCTAGTCTGCCTTCCGCTATAGTTCCTGGGTGATTCACTGCTGCTTTCCCAGGAGTTCCCATTTTTATTTCTGCATTTGTTTACTACACCTTCCAAAGTATAACACTTTCAACTTGTCTTTATTAAATGTATTCTCCTTTAATTGGGGCAATTTCCCCACTTCATCAAGATCAGTTGCAATCCTGATCCTGTCTTCTAGCCTGTTTTGTAATCTCCAAGCTTTATTATACATGGCTTCATGCATGGATTCTTCATTCCATTAATCTGGGGCTGGGGGGGAAGGGCTCTGTTGTCGATTTAATCTAAAAAGCAGTGTGAGTTTCAGTGGGTGCCCATGAATACCATCCCTATCAGATAAGGCACTTTCCAGCAGAGCATTTTATTAGCATTTTTTTAGAGAGATGGTGTTATCATCTTAGAAAATAAAAAGCCTTCTGCTTCTTTAGTCTTTGTATGAGTTGCATAATTTACAAATTTTAAGAGAAAATATTGCCTCCAATCTAGGTGAAATGGAAAAAAATACAACATCCTTAGAAAAACTTCTAATTTTCTTTTTCTTTTTTTTCCAATCACAGCTTCCCATCCTGTAATGAGTGAAGGGTTGGTTTTTGTTTCTTGCCATCTGTCTTTTTTTATACTAATCCACTGCTGTAATATTTGTGGACTTACAAGCCTCCTGCCCCTGCCTCATGGCAGATCTTTCCTTCTGCCTCTCTACAAGGTCTTCCCTTAGTTTCCAGAATTTCCTTACATTTCCACTTTCCCTCATCTGTTGCCAGTTTCCACACTTCCCAGTTTTATTTTTACTCTAGAGTCCTGCTGTATCCCTCCCCAAGCCCAGAAAACATATCTGAATAGGCGATTTTCCAGTAATTGACTTGGGACCTGGGAAGAGAAAAGGACAGGGAATGTTGGGGGGCAAAGGTTTTGGACATCGGAGAGGAAGGCTGGTATTCTTTTCACGACAAATTTCAGCACTGCCTACTTGTTTCTCAGATTTTCCCCTGATCTATTCCTTACGCTTGCTGTCCTCTAAACACAGCTGGTGGCCAGATGCTCTCCGTTCTGGAAAAGGGCCAGCTTTCTAACAGCTTAGACTTTTTTTTTTCCCCTAGCTAAAACTTTTGCCTGCTCGGTCTCGGCTTCAGAGTGGATTTGTGCAAATGTCTATTAAAGACAGAGGAAACATCTTTAAAGAGGTGTGAAGGCTTAGTAGCCAGGCTCCTGTTGGCACTAATGAGAGCTGCTTGCTGAATCCTCCACATGCTGCTTGTGACGCTGAGCCTTTTGGTACTGAATATCCACTGGTTTCGTAGCAAACGTTGCACAAGCCCTGGATGGGCCACAGCGTGTGGTGTGCTGGGGGCTTTTGGACATTCTCGTTTTGTTTTAGAGCGTAGAACGATGTGCTGCTTTTTGAAGAGTAAGAGAAAAAGGGAAATCCGCAGTTTGTACTGAAATAAGCTGCTCTGATGTGGTGTGGTGAGAAAAAACGAAAGGGCATCTCTTCTTCTCCCTGGTACCTGTCTAAAGTCAGAGGAGGACTGTGTTACGACATGCAATGCAACTAGGTCTGTGGAGACTCGGGCATGCAGGACGCTGTTTAAGTTGGTTTTTTTTATGGCCAAGAAAAATACAGGTGGTGTTAAAGTTCACACATCCTCATACTCAAGGGAAGGCTCAGGCCATCCTAGAGAAAAACCTGTTCCTAGTACTCTGGTCTATGGGTTAAATTCTTGGAGGGGCTGAGAACCTGCAGAACTTGTCAAAGTCGGTTGCAGTACTCAGTGTTCCTCAGGAGCTGGCTCTGTCTTAAAAATATTGTTGAAAAATGACATCCTGAAGGCTGCATTCGCTAAAGCTGCCTAAAGTCAGTGGATGGTATTTTTTTTTAATGAACAAGAGTAAACTAAAGTCAAAGACTTGAAGTTTGTTTGACAAAGTGTCCTTCATGTGAGGCTCTGCAAATTCTTTACAGAAATGAAGAGCCTGATGTTGCTTTCATCCTCTGGCCCAGAGATGTTGAAATATATAAGCATTTAAAAAGCTGCTTTGGATTTGACCTAGTATTTAATAAACCAGCTTGCAGAAAGTTAGCCTTGAAATAGCATTCAGATAATACCTGAAGCCCCATAGATGAGAACATCACTAATTTTAGATGTCTGCCTATAAGCACATTTGTATCTCTAACTTGCAGCTTTTCCAATCACATCTTCCATACATTTATAACAAAATTAATGTTTTTTTTTTATTTTGTAACTTGTTATTTATTTTGAGGTAAGGCCCATTATCTTCAGTAGATGAAAATTGAGGCTGCCCACTCTGACTAGATTATCACGTTTCAGTAGAATTGCACCTGACCAACCATTTATAACTGGCCTCCAAGGGCAAAAAGTAGTGAAGCTGAGTCTTCAGCTGTGAGTCAGTGATCCATGAGTTCAATGAGACCACTGCTGGAAACATTACGAATATAATGCCCAAAGCAGAAGGAAAATCTGTAAACTCACAGAAGCTAATGGGCATCTGTCAGCTGCCTTCAGTGAGCCTAAGAACTGAGGAAGCTCAATATGGATAAGAGGGCGATACGCAATTTCTTTTTGTTGCCATTAGACTGTCATTCTTTCAGCTTGGTTCAAGGCTTCTTGCATGGAACAGCTATGGATGGCCTGGTGTGTATTTCTCTTAGGTGCATGCAGAGGGCTCAAAATGTGGTTTCTCACTTTCTCAAGTCGGTAGTCTCGGTAGATGATGCTGTTTGTGGTTTGCTTGGACTGCTTGTCACTAGAACACCCAGGAGACTTGGCAGCAACTTACAAAAGAGATTGCATTGTCTGGATAGGTTAAATTCTACAAACATCTTGTGGTTTGCAAGCTATGTTGTTCAGTTAGCTAAATCTGTCCACCTGATTGTACATGATGTACCAGAACAGTAATTTCAGTGTTTGTTTTCCTTTGAAGAAGCATTTTTTCATCTTTCTTTGGGCTTACGGTTTTGTTCTTTCATCCTGCAGAGGTGATGACACTATGAATGGGCATGCTTAGACTAGGCACAGGTTTTTGTCTGTGTTGGATGGCATGCTAACGAAGAGATCTCAGTAAGGGAAGAGGATTAGATACAAGATTTTGAATGTCTAATCCCAGATCTTTGCCTTGGATTCCAGAGGTATAGTGTTCCCTATTTCATTTGTTCTCCAACTCAGAGTTTCCATGAAATCAAAGGGGAGGGGAGGAGGAAGCAGCCCCATCTCCCACCCCTTGCTTGGCACCCCCAACAAGCCCATTTGGCTCTGGTCTCCTCAGTGTTCACACAGAGGGTTTGCTCAGTCCCACTGCTTGGATATGGCCGTGGAGCTGTAGCAATTCATAGCTTTTCTTTGTCCTTATGAATATCTCCACTGCTGCAGCTGCAGGAGCAAATTTGCCTGAACCCCTTTGTGTGCGGTTAACTTTGGTCTTTCCACTTCCCATCATCTCTGCTGCTGTGTTTTCATTAAAACTTCCATTACCCGACTTTGCCCATCGCAGTGAGAGGCAATCTTGTTTCTTATTGCCTTTCTAAAGCAAACAAAGACGGGGGAAAAATCTGAAATACTCAATCAGAAATAATTCATGGTTTAAAATAAGCCACATTAGAAAATGGAGATGTTCAGCTTAAAAAAAAAAAAAAGACAGCCACCTTAGAAAAAGCTAGTGCACTAGGAGGTCATTTTAATTAATTAAGGTCAAAGCCTTAACACCTCATATGTTCTGGCAGGGATGGATTAACATGGTTCAAAACATCTGGACTTGTTCAAGCCACAGGTTCAAGACAGTCCAGCTGTACCCTTTCCGCCTCCCAGCAGTGGATAAATTGACTATCCTATAGATTACTGTGCGAGAGGCTTTCAAATGAGCCTTTCCAAAGTCTGGCTCTCTCTGCTCTGCGTAGCTTTTAAAGAATTCCCAGCACACCTGCAGGCTGAGAGTTGCTCCTGACCACAGTCGAAAGCCCCCTGCCCCCCAGTGCTGGCTGTGCCTCACTGGGGCAGAAGGTAGGAAGGAGCACAGGAAGCCCCTGAAGCCTCATCGGAGGGAAAGCTTGCTTTCCCAGCATCCAAGTATTCAGCTGATCAAATATCCAGCTTAACCTGCTCAAGCCTGGGTAGACCACTGATAGACAAATTAAGGACGGTAGGTTCAGTAACTTGGGAACTGATTTTTGCCTTGCAATTATTGAGCCACTAATTGTGCCGTTTTGAGGATGTGCTAAAATGTGTAGTCCTCCTTGAGATGTGAGTTTATGTTCACTGAGGAATACAAGAACTAAAGGAAAGTATCTGAGAACTTTTTGACCTCATGTTCCTGGCTAAATTCCAATTAATGCTAGAAAAACTTGACTTAAATTAAGTCCCATCAGTACATTTTGGCCTGTATGTTGCTTCCTGGCCATATTTCTCTGAGTGTTGCCTATGTGCTGTGCCAGTGGGGAACAGAAGTGCTTGGGCATTATGCATACAATAAATAAGTAAATTCCACTCTCTGCATGCAGGACATTCCTTCTACTGATCTCTTCAGTGTTATGTGGAAGGTTGAATAATGCATCTCTGCTGTTTACAGCCCCAAGATAAGGTCAACGCTCTTTTTCCCCACTCTCTCTTAACTCGGCCAGCTACCCATACACCAGAGGGATCTGGATTCTGCATATCATAGAATCATAGAACAGTTTGGGTTGGAAGGGACCTTTAAAGGTCATCTAGTCCAACCCTCCTGCAAGAAGCAGGGACATCTTCCACCAGATCAGGTTGCTCAGAGAGCCCTGTCGCACCTGGCCTTGAACATTTCCAGGGATGGGGCATCAACCACCTTTCTGGGCAACCTGTTCCAGTGTTTCACGACTCTCATTGTAAAAAATTTCTTCCTTATATCTAGTTTGAATCTACTTCCCTCTATTTTAAAACCATTACCTCCTGTTGTATCACAACCCTGTTAAAAAGTTTTTCCCCATCTTTCATACAAGCCCCCTTTTAGGTACTGGAAGGCTGCTATAAGATCTCCCTGGATATAATGAAGAGTAGCAGAGAATAAACCACAGGAAATAAAACATTCTCCCACAACCCCCCACAGTAACAGGTGGGCTACTAGAATGTCCTTCAGTCTCACTCATCTGAAAGCTTGTTGGAATGCCATTTGTGCATTACTTATCCTCAGAGCAGGCTTTTTCCAGAGTCTGGAAAGCATCTTAAGTCATTCAGGACAGAAGTGGCATTGTAAAATAATTTGTTCTGTATCATCCGAGCTGTGCATTTCCTGCTTCTTTGTGAGTTTTGGTGTGGTGGTGTTTGAGGTTTTTTTATTGGAAAGAAAAGGTTAAGCATATGCAAATACTTTGGATTTTCTGTTTGTAGTTATCTTTGTGTGTTTGTATGTTCAAGAGAGAGAGATGGACAGTAAATAGATCTACGGGGTCTGTTATGAGGCATGAAATCATGTTTGTAATGAGATTTCTTGTTAATGGCAGTCAGCCTTCCTTGATGCTCAGCATTAACGTAATACCCATTAGTGCAGCTAAACCTCCCTCCGCTCCACGTTCCCAAGCAGGTTTCACTTTGTACCTAGTTTAGCCTTTATACATATTTGATACAAGGTTCAAGAAGTAATTTACATGTTAAATGAAGGATGTATGAATGTTCTAGAAAAAAATGCAAGTTAAGATTCTACTGTAACATCATTCACAAACCAAACATGAAAGCATGGTGAAATTTGACCCATTAAAATTGTTGGAAGCCTTTTCATTGATTTTTCTACTCTGTGGATTAGGTCTGTTTTCTCTTTCATACTATGTCACCTTTGAAGCCTTTGCGCATCTTGCACTTTCCAAGCCGAATGCATATCTGTCCTTAGAAAGCACAGTCTTGATCTTTTAACTGGGAAGTGATCCTTCCTCTGTCATTCACTTCTGAATTGGCTGGTTTGTATCTTTATGTTTACCATTGAAAACAGCAACTGAATGGAGAGATCCCAATGTGAGCATCCTGAAAAGACAGAAGATCTAGCACCATCTGGGGAACAACTCTTTGCTTCCTCTTCGCATCCACTCCCACTTGTCCCTGAGATGTCTTTGAACTTAAAGCTAGAAAAGAAAACTGAAAACAAGAGGAAAGGATATGCTAGAAATATTTCTAGAAATAGGTTTCTAGAACAGTGCAGAATCATTGAGTTAAATCTTAATTTTTTGCATTTTTCTTTTTAGGCAGACCCCTACTTTGTGGAGTATAAACCCAGGAACGGTTATGATTGTTTTGCATTTGTTATGATTGTCATTAATTTGAGTTTTTTTTTTTTTTCTAGCAGAGTGGTTTTGTTTGCTGCCATTTATTGTTGGGGTTTTACAGGAAGGTTTCGCTTCACTTTTTATTCAGAAGCAAATGAAAGATCACACAACCCAACAGTAATCGTCAGCAAACCACAGAGATATTGTCCTCCATCCCACAGATGTAGCTTAAATACTGGTTTGTGGCTTCACAGGCATGTTTGAGATCATCTGCAATTGAAAACACAGGTGAAACTTTCTTCTCCTTTGCTTATCCGTTTATGATGGATAAAAATAAAATAGCAGAGGCAGAGTACAGACAACAGGATGGCAGAAGTTTTTCGGTAGTATAGCTAAGAAATACCAATGTTTCTGGAACCAAATATTTTTCCTCAAAAAGACACAGACATCTGTAGCTTATTTGAAGATGTTAGTCTCTCAAGTCTGTTAGATGCTTTTGAAAATTGCCTGTTTTGTACTGTTAATGTTCCAGAGCAAACTATTCCACTGAAGGACACTAACTGAGGGCCCTCTGAAATGAGACAGAAAGGAATGTATTAAAAATAGAGGAGCTCAGACATAATTTGAAGCGGCAGCTTTTGTCCACTGTGTCCACAACTTTATTTTTAAATGTATGTTTGTACTTAATTTCCTTTTTAAAAAATTACTATTTTTAAAATTGGCATAATTTTCCCTTGAGTATAATGTATTCAGTCAGCAAGGTCAGAAACCTTTACATGTTCTATCACATAATCATATCTTCAGCATAAACATTGGGAAGACTCATGAATCTTCTCCAAGTGCACCTTAGATTGTCTTAAATCCCATTCTGTCTGATGCTGATCTTTGTAACATTTCCAGTGAGATTATGATTCATTTGTCATTGCTAGATGTCATTTTGTCAATACTGTACAAAGGCAGGACAGCATGTGAAACCAGCAACTTGGATTTTTATTATGGTATTGCTTTGGAAAAAAGAAAAAATAACCAGATCTTTGTTTCTAGTGTGAAATATTCCCCTTAGCTTGAGAGGACATGTGCAAAGCCTCTGCTCTGAATGCCTTGTTGCAATCAAGTTACAAAATGGAGGAAAATTCTATTAGAGAAAGATTTTTAAGAAACTTAATTCCAGCAGTGCAGAACATGCACTTGTTAAAGTCTATTCTCTCTCATGAAGTCAGCGGGAATCTTTAATTGGAGTTACTGCAAGGCTGTATGTTTTTTTAATGCACTAGCAGATATAATTTCCCATCCAGTCATCTGCACAGTTGTGGTTGGTACACCATGAAGGCTGAAGGCCAAATCCTGCTGTCATTGCACACAGCAGCCCTGCTTTGGCAGGGATCATAAACCTGTACTTATGTTACATGAGTTAGTTGGACAATTTTGAGGTTTTTGCTGAAGAGAAATAGGAGAGGGTAGGCTTTCCTTCTGCTCGTTGATCACAGCCTTTGCGTTTCCAATTACTTTATTAGAAGCATCATATATTTACATGCTGCAGAATGAGGCCTGCATGGGGTGGGAAAGATTTTTATGAATTTAGACCTGGCTAAGGAAACATCAACCATTCTAATTTTAGGCAAGTTGCATTCCATATCCATCTGTTTAGTGGATCAGTCTGGTGTTTACTGTTTAGTAAATTACATTTGGTCTTTTTTTTTAAGTTTCTTTGAGGGCATTGCCTGCCGTCAACTAATGTAAAATAGTGCCAAGGACTTCCAGACGTACCCTTAGGGCCAAACTGTGCTAGCTTCACATACCGCAGTCCCATCAAAAGCAAGGAAATCTGGACTGGGCACATGAACTGCAAACCCCTCGATGTCCAGTTACATGTCCTGGCTCATTTAATAGAGATTGATGACTTCCTGGGAAAAAAAAAAAATACAAAACCAAAAACAAAACCAAACCACGTGGTGCCAATTCACCCCAGTTAAAAATGTATTGAAGTCAAGGAAATTATATTAGACATGACTGTAGCCTACCAAATCCAGTCCTGTGCGTAGGCAGAACTCCAAGGGAAAGTAACGGGAGTTTCTGTTACGGGATTTGCAGAATGAAGCCTATGTGATGAACTATGACAAAATGTCAACTTTGTGTAAACTCTCCTGGTGGGTCTGTGTAAAGTTTTTTAAGAAATCTTCATTGGAACACACCAGAGAATAATAAACTTGCACCTTGATAGAATAGCTTTATTTGTATATACTCTATGTAAATTTTAAACCAGAGGATACATGTCATTTCTTGTACATATCTGACTAGAATGGTGGCAGTGCTGTGCACTGCTGTTTAGGAGATCCAGGTTCTCCAGTCTTGGGTTTCCAACTGTAAAGGCTGCAGGAGACTGCTTGGGACCAGCCAAAACATGGGATGGATAGATGCTCACCACCCACTGCTTAGAAATGAAGGAGCAGGAACTGGAACAGACGTTGGCTATGGAGAAGATTGCTTGCCTCCACTCCTGGCTAAGGGACAAGTGCCTCCTTCGCTGTCATCTCCAACAGAAGTGATTTATGGTGAAAGAGTGTGGAGAACATTCAGAGCCCTATTTGCATCGGTCTTTCATAGGGGCCTGAGCTTATAAGGAACCCGCACTTCTGGTGTAACATGGGAAGGTTCTACAAAAAAAAAGCAGTGTGTATATACATCTACCTATCTGTCTGTCTGTTACCTAATTCCCAGTGTTTCTATAGTGAATGGTTTCAGTAACCTGTAAACAAGTGATTGCTCCTGTTGTGTTACTGCTTTGAAATTCTTTGCATGCACTCTGGCATATAATTCTTTAAGAAAGGAAATTATACATATTATATATATATATTGTAGCTTGCAAAATATTCATGTTGAAGAGCCATGTTTTGTGCAAATTGTACATTTATGTTGTGAGCAATATTGCAATATGAACTTTTATTAGTTGTTGTCATTAAAACATGTTTTTATTGATAGTAAATTTGTCACATTATTTTTGAGCGTATGCTTGTATCCCAAGCTTTCAAACTCAGGCATTAGATCAACTACTGAAGGAGACTTTTTCTGTGCAGCAGAAATAGCACAGGCTTTCAGTAAATAGGCAGGTATGCAAGTCCCATTCTGTTTAACGCAAGTTGCAAGGCTGATTCTTCATGCAGTTTGTCAGGCCAATATTTCTCTTTTGTCAGTGCTGGAATTTGTGTTTGGTACGAGGACACTGTTGCCCTCATCTGTAACAGAACTAAAACCCCAACCTTGCAAAACACAGTGCTAAACTCCTGCTGCCCTCTGTTTCCGCAGGTGCTTCGATATAAATACAATGAGGACTTACGAAACTTCCGATTTCCTGCCAGATAGCCAATGTTATATTTTCAAATGTTCACGCTAGATAGTTTTCAATGTAGGGGCTAGATAAAAGTGTAATACCACTATGGCTTTAGGAAAGCTACAGTGTTTGGAGCTTGACCTTGAAACTTTTACCTGATTTCTGAACATCATTGGTGGCTTTGTTTGCTCAATGTTTACCTCTGATAAATGTATGCTGTTGATTTAAATGTTTAATATATTGACTGCCTTTTTTGTATATTTGTTATCATAAAGGTTTGGTTTAAATGCTAACAATTGTAGTCTATTTTCAGACTTTAAATAACATACAGTTCTGTATTTGGAAGGCAAAAGTTATTAATGAATATAGCAATTTGGTATTTTATTCCTATTTTATACAGCTGCCCCCATAGGTTACTATCAGATGGCCATGAATATTGCTGAACAGCAGGTGGAACTCCTTTGAGTGTGTTTATGAGCCATCTCTGTTCAATAAAAATTCCATTGTTTTCTAGCCCAGGAAATGGCTGCTGTGAGTGTTTTTGTTGTTTATTCTCCTCTTCAGATGTTACTCAATGTATTTCAGAGAGCAGCAGGACTTGGGTTCTCCCAAGAACCATCTCCCATACAATGCTGTCAGTATGGTTGCTGTGTGCGTGTGAAGAAGTGACTCGAAGTCTGTTCCCAAAAATTTTTCTTTGAGCCCCAATCTGGCAGAAAGTGGGCACGTAAGACCCAGGAATGGAACTCCATGTTGCTTAAAATTAAGCATCTGCAAATGCATCACAACCCATTTGGATGCATGAAGACCCAAAAGGCTGGAAGCTCGCTTCATTACACAGTATTGCTGGAAGTGCATACAGATAACTTGCAAATGGGTATCTCAAGGAGAAGTCAGAAGTAAATAGGGGCAACTGATTTATTTTACTTTTTAACTAATTAACTTAGCATAAGTGTGAAAATCAGGCTTTGAAAATCATTTTTATTTTAGCTTTTATTTTATAACTTTTAAATTAATTTACAATGTTTTCTGTCTTCTATGTTTTAGTGGATTTGGAGTTAAGAGTCCTTTCTTCATAATGTACCTGATTATTAAGAGATAGGTTGGTCCAGGAGGCAAAAGGTGGTAATATCCTTTCAAGTTTGGCCTGTGTGTGAGTCGTGGGAGTGAAACACCGCTCACACCAGGCTGGCTGATTGTTCACACCAGGATCGTGACTCTGTCAGGTGCGTTTGGGCTCTGCAGGCTCGGCTGCCCAGGAGCAGAGTTTGAAAAACAGCTCATAGGGAACCCTACAGTTGTCAAAATTTCGTAAGAGATGTCAGCCACCTTGCCTGCCTCCCCAATATCTGGAAAAAAGCAAACCAAGCTTTTTATGTAGCAAACTGGGCTGATCTGTCTCCTTTCCCAATCAGTGATACCAGGGCAATTTTAAAACATTATTTCTGGGCATCTGAGTTAACTCTTCACTGAGAAAAATAGGGAAGTTCAGATATAATTGATAACACCATTTCTCTGGGTTCTCTCTAATCTGATCTATGCTTTTGCTACATTCAGTTCATGTTTTTTGAGCTTTTCTGGACAATCTTAACATGTAGAGACGGAGGGCTATGGCACATGTTCAGTGCGCCAATTAAGGTTTAGGACAGTCTCACCCACTGCTGTGTTTTCTCCTCTACAGGGCAGAAATGGGCAGCAATGTCTAAACCACCACTGCTACCTACAAGGCTTCAGAGGAGCCTCAGGTTTTGTCCTGAGGCAAAAGCACTGTCAGAAGTGCTTGATGTAGGTCTGCTGATGGAATCTGTAGCAGAGGCATCTGTATACCACAAAAAAAAAAAAGATCATTGTATGTCTCAGTTTGACTTCTTAGAAAGTAACAGTAACATTTAAACCACTCAGAGAAAAATATTTAAAAAAAAATCTGCATAGTGGCTTATACAGGTATATTTCTAGGGGTGTAGCAGTATCAGCCAAATTTTTCAATGTCACCAGAGCCTTATGTTTTAATGAATGCTTCTGCAGTGGCTTTCATTTTGTCTACTGAATGCTTCAAGGCAAACGTTCCAGAGTAAGTGTGTGGGCTGGCTATCTCTAAGCTTTGCTACAAAGATGTAAGACTACAAGGTAAATGATGTCTGAGAACCTGTGCAGCTGGGACACTGCCATACCCAGCACAATCCTACTGCCTGGCTGCCTTCCTAGAGCTTATCAACCCCTCTGCTGTACAAGCCCAGTGGCTTGTGTGAAAATTTAGGAGTCTTCTCCTGGAATAATGAATATTTGAAGCAACCAGTACTCAGCAATATAGTTGGACGTGGAGGAAATAAAGAGGTGCCACCATTGAGACAAATACAGGCTCTCTTCCATTGCTCGCATGGTGCTGGAGAGGTGGGAGTGCTCAGGTGTTTTGGTGTGTTCATCTGCCCTCAGAGGCATGATATAGCCCTGCCACATGCACATGTGCCACTTCTGCCAGTGCTCACCCCAGTGTACGCTGACACTGTGGACCTCTGGTTGGCAAAGCCTAGTGCTGGAGGCCGTAGTGACGGCTGGGGAATGCACACAGACCCCATTTCCCGTCTGCTGTGAGAACAAGCCTTACGGGGCAGAACTCGCACAGCTTGGCTGAGTCCCAGCACGTGGAGCACTGCCCGTTGGTTTTATTCCCATATCCATATGTTTACTGACTTTCCTTTACTAGTAAATCTTTAGCATGTTGTATCATTCCACACTTTTTTCAACTTCTTTCATTTTCTCTAAGTTGGCCAAGAATGGCTTGCTAGGTCCTTGACTGTGTTCTGCCTTCATGTGCAGAAGGTTCTTTCTCTCCCACACACCTCTTTTCCTCTCAGCTCTCTCCTTCTGGATCCTGGTAGACCAATGCATTTAAAGTTATTTTTCTCTATTGGCTGTATGTGGCAATCGTGACTATTCTCCATATCCAGCCATCTTTTCTCCAGCTTGCTGAGAGGCCACTGACAATATTTCTTTCCCTTCGTTTATGTTGATTCCAGCACTATCTGACAGCAGTCATTGCAGGGATTATGGGATTCTCACTCCCAAGCTCTCAGAACACATTTTGGGGAAGCACATGCTCCGTAAGCACTCCTCTCTGCCCTTATAATACATTCACTATATCCCAATAAGGATTTGATGCCTCTAATGTCTATCTGGTTCACACTGACATCACGATTATTACTAGACATAGTTAAAAGATAAGTGACACACCTAGTTTATTCCATAAAGTTAAGCAAAGAGCACCAAAACCAATATGTAAGATCTGGGAGAACAAGCCTTAGCACAAGGATGTTCTATCTTTTAAAGTGAGGAGGTTGATGGTCTCCCGGAGAACTCCTTAAGGAGATCATAGATGAAAGAAAACCAAAGCAGCCTTGTTTCATCTACCAGAAAACTTAACTTTGTGCTTAGCAATCAGTTCAAGAGTTCTTCCCCCCAGGCTATGCTGCTGTGTGCAAACAGAGTATGTAGTCTCCCTTGACAAGATGCTGCCCTACTGAGGTCTGATCTTCCTTTGGTTTCCTCCCACTTGTTCATCCTCTGTATTTCACAGAAAACACCCAGAGAATGCAAATAGACAATCAAAGGTAACCTTGAGGACTTTTATGACCACCCTTGGTGTTTCAAAGGCAATCCCTAAGTACTCCCTTCTTTATTTCCTAAGTTAGAGGATTTCTTGATGTTGTGACTTTGCTTTTAGCTGTTCAGCATCTCTGGGATTGCAACACTAATATTTTGCAGCACACTTGAGAAAACAGAAATTTTTTTTTGAGTGAGATGCCATGCTAGTGTATTCATCCCTTTCCCCTCTTCTCATCTGAAGAGGTTATATGAACCACAACCATAAGCCTACAGCATAACTTCTCTCAAAACACATAAAATTCCTTTTGTTTTCTTGCTTACAGCCTGTATGATTTGCAGTATGAACCTTTTCATGGTCTTGTAGTGCCTTCCAGCTGTCATATTAGAAATATTTACAGCATCTCTGACAGTTTCATGATTCATAGTATATCAAGGTCCCTGCAGAGTCTTGGACACTGGAGCTTTTCAAGTTTTCAAATAGTTATTGGAGAACCTGCTGGCACCAGCTTCTTCAACATCTCTCCTTCATCAGCCAGCTCTGTTCTCTCTCCATCCTTACTTAGTGTGAAGAGGAGTACTGTAGCAGCCTGGGTACCTTGACATATCCCCTAAAAAAGAAGTTGGACCATCCCTTTGGACTTTTCCCACTGACTCTGTTTTTCTTGACCTGGTAAATCCACAGAAGATTGCTCTCCTGAGCTAGGTAACTTAATCCAGCCGAACCTTTCTGAGTGTTTATGACAAGACCTTGAACAAGATGATACAGGCACACTCTTCCTGCTGATGAGAACTATATGGCACTTGCATCCTCAGGTGAAAAGCAGTAGGTAGGGATGGGTCAAATGCAGATCCAGAAATAGGGCAAATGTTTTAGTGCTTTTCACTTCAGACACCAGACTCTGTGACTAAACTGAAACAGTGAAAATCACTACTGTCAACTCTCGCCTTACTTTGCTGAGGTCTCTCAGGAGAAAAAAGAACTCAGCTCTGCTCATCAGAGGATAAGAAATGGGCCTAAGAGAGATTCCAGGCACAAACCAGGTCTGGAGGAGAAATACTGTTCTGCCTAATTGTGCTCTGATGAGGAAAAAATAAAATGAAGCCTTTAAGTTTTGGAAGAAGCCTAAGGCCAGTTCAGAACAGACTGTGGCATGAGAATGTTTGATGAAAATTCTTCTCATCAAAGACCTTCTATTTCCACAAGAACTGAACTTGGTCCTCGCAGGCTTCCCAAGACAGCCGTTCCAGTCCTTGCCTCCTGTTGCATGTATCCTTCTTCATGGCCTTTTCTTCCACCTAGCAGAGGTTCAGAGAGACTTCTGTCAGCTGTACAGCCTTGTTCCTGATTAGGACAGCTCTTTGGGTTCATCACAAAATTCCTCCAACGGTTGTGTCAGAATTCCATCCAAATTAAAAAATAAACATCTGCTTTCTTTCCCAAGCCTCGCAGCTCTGTGTTTGAGTCCTCTTTGGAGGACCATTAAATACCAAAAAGACAATTTTCTTTACTGGTGTGTTGTGACCTCTGCGTCATTGTGGCCGGTTCCTTGGGGCAAGTGGGCTGCACTGTAGTAGGTGTCAGTTATTACCAGTGACTGTCTCAGGTGTCTGCAGGGAGCTTCATGCCTGGGGCACCACTCTTTCAGCCCCATCTCAGTGACTGCCAAGGCACAGTGGAACAATAACATATCTTATAGAACAGTCTTTCTTTTCTTAAGAAGACCCTGAGACCCAGCTCCACATCTCCAGCAAGTGTATGATGGAGAGAAGTACTGGAATCATCCTGCATTTATGGACTGGGTCTCAAAAGAGAAGAAAAATTATTACTACTAACTGCAATTCTCTAAGCTGTAACAGCCATATGCACAGTTGCTGCTTATTTTCCTTCCTTCCTTCCTTCCTCTTTCTCCAAGTGTCTTTTTTTGGTACTTCTGTTGTTGACCCTCACCACAGTACACTGCTATTTTGTGATTATGTACGCGGCAGGAGGGAAGGTAGAGCATGTGTGCCCCCTCTGGGTATTGCTTCAGTAAAAACAAGTCTGGCTCAAGTGTTTCTTCTGCAAACCTCCACACTGTAAATGTATATATCTGCAAAAAAGCATATGCAGGAAACACTGGAAAGTAACCTTGCTTTCTTCCTCTTGGCTGCATATCATTCCCTTCTGCCTGTCCTTTGGGAATAGCATCCCCTTACACAAAACTTCCCTCAGAATCTGGAGGAAGACTGACAGTCAAACTGTAGCCAACTCACGTGTGGGAGAACAAGAAGGATTTCTTGAACACTAGAAGAGAAGGTGACCAGGAAAGCAAATAATAACAGCCCAGCAAAAAGGCAAGCATACCAAAATGCAAAATTGGTGATTATCTCAACCGTAGGTAGGACCAGGATGCCTGTGCTACAGGACACTATAAAAAATAGCTAGAAAGACACAGTGCTGTGCTGTGTGTATGTTTTACACTGAGGGTGGTGGAACACTGGAACAGGTTGCCCAGAAAGGTGGTTGATACCCCATCCCTGGAAACGTTCAAGGCCAGGTTGGATGAGGCTCTGAGCAACCTGATCTGGTTGGAGATGTCCCTGCTCCTTGCAGGGGGGTTGGACTAGATGACCTTTGAAGCTCCCTTCCAACCCTAACCATTCTATGATTCTATAAAATGCAGCAAATGAGTGAAAGGTAGTGAAGAGGTAGTAATGTTTTGATAGATATTTATTTCTTTCTCACACCAGAATCACAGAAGAATTGGGATAAAAATACCGAAAATGCTACAGTGGTGCTGTCTAGAGACATGTGGATGAAATAATGTAGCCATCCTATCTGCCAAGCTGGCGTTCGGTTGCCAAGTCCTTGAGCTTTACCATGAGAAACGCTCCCTCCCCTGACCCCAGCTTCCCATCCATGTAATCTGCCGTTATCCGCTGAATTAAGATTTCAGTGATGGAAACAGCAGTGGTTTCTGCCTGTTAGTAAGAGATGACCTTCCTGTGTATTCCAGCTGACATTTTATCCATTTTCTCCGATTTTAATGAGTTAGCTGGTGTATGGCGCTGACATTTGGGCAGGCAGAAAGCAGCCCCTCAGGTGAAGACACCAGTCCCTCACAACTTCCTGAAGCTCCTTCTCGCCTCTGACTCCATCCATCGGCTTCTTTCCCTTGGATACGTTTTAGACATTGGTAACAAAAAGGTTTTCCTAAACCTTTAATTTTGGGGGGGTCGCTGCTGGGGTATTTCAGAGCCAAAGTGGCAGCAGGGCAGGTGTCTCCCCATGGGTGGGGGGAAGCCATGATCCAGTGCCGGAAGCGAAGGACTGGAAGAGCCTGGGGCAGCACCTTGCTTCACCGGGGCACCCTGGAGGAGTGGCTGCGCAAGGAATTTTATGAAATTTTATGACATTTTATTTATTAATTTTATGAAAACCAGAGCAACTGCAGCTCAAGGCAATCAGTCTCCCAGCAAGTTCCCTCAGGAACCGACCGGTCGCCGCTCCTCGGACCAGGGCCCCTGGCAGCCGGGCTCCACCCTCAGCAGGCAACACCACCTCGAACCCGCGAAGGCCCCGCCCCTTTCGTGCCCCGCCCCTTCAGGCCCCGCCCCGCCGCTGGCCAACCCGTAGCCCCGCCCCCCATCCCGGGCTTTCCCGGCGCTCCGAGATGACCTCACGCGGCTCCGTCTCCGCCCCTTCCGTTTTCCCCACGCCGTTGCGGGCGGAGCCGCCACCCACCGGTGACGTCACTCGGGGTGCGCCGGAGCCGGTCGCACGTGCCGCACCGCACCGCACCGCACCGCACCGCACCGCACCGCACCGCACCGCACCGCACCACTCGCGTGCCGCCGTCGCCGCCGCCATCATGAGCTGTCCCGTGACGTGCGCCGCCTGGGTGCGCTGCGGCGTTGCCAAGGAAACGCCGGACAAGGTAGGGGCGGGGGGCCGGGCCGAGGGACCCTTCCCCGCCCGCCGCCCCTCGCCGCTCTCGCCCCCCTCACTCTCTGTGTGTCCGCCCCGCAGGTGCAGCTCAGCCAGGAGGAGCTGAACGGTCTCATCGAGGAGGCCCAGGACAGGCTGGGGTGAGCCGGGGCAGCGGGGTGGGGGCGGCTGGGCTGAGCCGAGCCGAGCCGAGCCGAGCCGGGCCAGACCAGGCTAGGCCAGGCCAGGCCGCGTCTCCCGGGCCTCGCCGGTGACTGAGCTGTCAGGGGGAAAGGGCGTTCCCCCGGGCCCGGGCACCAGCCCGCTGTTCTCGCTGGAGTTGCCGTTCCCGCCTGAAGTGAGGAAATGGGGCTGGGCCTGTAACCGTGGGTGCTGGGAGCGGATCCGGATTTGCTTCGGTGATGCGGCAAACAGAGGTGAAAGTCCCAACCTGATAGTGTGACAAAGTGGGTGCTGAGGGTGAGATGTTACGCTGGAAGCAGGTCAGGAGGCCGCAGTGGAGCTCGGAATGACCTGGTGTTGATACTTTGGCAATAAAGGCAGAACGTCACTCCGGGGTGTATTTGTGGTTCCCATGTGAAACGGGAGCCATCACGACTCTGCTCAGCACTGAAAGTCCTTGGTTGTGTCGTTGTGTTTTGTGGCTCTGCTTTTAAGAAGCTAAATGAACTTATGAAAAGAATAACAGAAGTGAGGGATTTAAGAAACATAACCTATGGAAGACAATAAAGCGATGGCTCTCTCTTGTCTAGAAAACAATGAGAGATTGGGGTCTTACTCAATTTTCTGGCCTTTTTCAGTTAGATCTGCTCATGGGTTTAGGTTTCTGATTCTGGTTCAGCTATGTAGGGTGTGTGGTTATACCACAGTGTGTAAGATTGAACAGATGCAACAGGCAGTAGGAAAAGCTTTTAGAGTTGGGTGGATGTTATCCACCTGATTCTATTAGATGGACCTGTGACTGTCACATTATTGCTGACCAGAGAGTTTTGTCCCAGAATGTACTTTGTTCTGTTTCTGGTTTTTAGTGGTTCCAAAATAATCATAAGCATTTGTTTCTGTTATCTCTGATGTTACTTATTTTTCCTTTATGCATGTGAACTTTTGGGGTTTTGAGTGGATTCCTTTCTCTTGCAATTTCAAAAACATGGAAAGATTTGAGGTGCTGTTTGTTAGTAATTATGCATTCTGTTAAACTTCAGCATGGAAATTTAAAGACCATCCATAACAACCAAAGGTATTATGATCTCTTTATAACTTCTGGTAGTTTGTAGAATTTGTTACAACATCAGTCACTTTGTTTCGTGTGCAAAGATCACAAATCAAACTTTGGGGTCTGTAATTATCTTGTTACCAGTTTTTACATAAGTAAAACTTGCGTACAACTTTTACACAAATGAAAACTGGTAATGTGAAGTGTTTCTTTTACTGAACAGATTATAAAAATAGGTTTCTGATTACTTTAGAACTGTTTATGAGAACTGTCTTGGCTCATTGTTGTCTGGGAATTTTGTATGCGGAAGGAGAGAAATACAGTGTGTTCAGCAGGGATGAGTTCCTATGGAGCATGCTCCACTGAGACATCTGAGACGTCTGTCGGGTCCTCAGCCAGTGTTTAATGTACACTCCCTTCTACTGAATTCCTTGCATACAGAATTGTTGCCTCGAAAGTTCCGAGTTTTCTGGGTCTTGCATAGTGTACTCTGTAAGAAGTAATCCACAGTACATCCCTACCCAATGAATTTTATGTTTTTTTTTTTCTTCTAGTGTAAGTATGGGAAGTATGAGGAAATAAGATCTTAAAAATCTTGAAGAAATGCAAATTACCACACATGACAGGGCCTGTGGGTGGGGAAAAACAAAAAGGAAGGAATGAATTGAACACATGAAAACGCACAGAAGTGAGGTTGAGAGCATTTTATCCGCAAAAGAAGGGTAAGAGAAAGGGATTTAGATACACAGGTTAGCTCTGTTGAGCAAAATTTGTGCCACATTTTGTTATGAAAACACTTTTAAGGAAAAACTTTGAAAGCCTGAGAATAATGGTGCCTTGCGTTTTGAGAAAACATAGGAAAGGAGTGAATGGATTTCCAAATTATTGGCGTAAAAACTTGAGACCCATGTGAACAGCCAGGGTTGTGTGCTGAAGTCTTGTTAGCAGTCTCCTAAGCAATTACCTGTGAGCATTCTAAATGTCTGTCAGTTTCTCAGAGCTGTGTACCCTTAAACAGGGATGGCGCTGATACGAGCGATGAAGGCCAGACAGCAAGTGGCGTGAATGTAGCCATTCCTGACAGAGCTAAGTCATCTCATAAAAATGAAGACCTGTCTGATAATGAACTGGATGAATATGATTTGGAAAATTATGATGAAGAGGAATACACAGGTAAGAAAAGTTTAAATGTCAGATATGCCGTGTAAGCGAAGAACTTTTTAACTTCTTGTCATATTTAAGACATTAGTATCCTAAAACTACACAGTGCTCTGTTTCAAATGCTGGAAATTCACATGTTCAATTATTTGCTTGTCCCAGTTTCATAAGTCATTTAGTGAGTGGGACAATGCAGTGTCCCCCTCCCTGACACTAGAACCATGTTGGAAAGACTGTCACTCCCCCTGCTGTAGTGCTGGAGCAGAGCAGAAGACCCTGAAAGCACTTAGTGATTTAGCTTGCTGAAGTTCTTATGTTTGGAACTTGTAAGTTCATTTAGCCCACTCCTCTTATTTTGCAATGCAGGTAACGGGATATTCTCATTTGACCTGTCATTGACATGTATAAAAATGTTCTGAAATTCCCATCTAGGTGATTTAAAACTTGGAGACTCTTTGGCTAGTTTGGCAGTATATGGGAGTAATGATCAGGATCCTTACATCACTCTAAAAACCACTGTAAGTACTTAAAAAATGTTAAATATCTTAAACAGCGTAAACTTAAAAATCAGTTAAATTTTCCACACTGCCTTAGGGTCTGTAAGTGCTTGCAGTCACTTTCCAAAGGTGTGCTAGATTTTTTTTATCAGGTGGAACTCTTTTCTTTTAAGGTTGCTCTGTGCAGTCCTTTCTATGTGTGTTTTTTAT
This sequence comes from Chlamydotis macqueenii, assembly GCF_036417535.1. Lineage (NCBI taxonomy): Eukaryota > Metazoa > Chordata > Aves > Otidiformes > Otididae > Chlamydotis > Chlamydotis macqueenii. The sequence goes on along the minus strand of NC_141556.1, from coordinate 60,039,221 downwards.
GTTTAAGTCACATCTCAAGGAGAACTGGCTCATTATTTCAACCACGTGTTTTGTATGTGGAGTGGTTTGTCACATGTCTAGTAGGACACACAAACTGCTTGAAGAAATAACAAGTCTCAGACTGCTAATGACCCAAATTAGAAAACTTGCCAGATTGCAAGACTTACACCTTCCACCAGTTGGTGGAAGAAACATAGCTGAGGTGGACTCAGGCAACATGTCAGATCAGGGGTATGGCATGAAGAAATAAGTCCCTGTTAAGCATATATGCACAGCATACTGTGTGTTCGGCTGCTTCTGCCTGTATCAGTTTCCACCAAGTAATAGGTGGGGAACATCTTTGCGGGAGCTGGCTTTGCAGGAGCTCTGCAGTGGGTGAAGAAGTCTGGCTGCAGTGTACACAAGCTGTGTCAACAGTGCTGTCCTGTTATGCAGCCTGTTTGTCTTTTTCTGGTGAACAGAGCTGCAGTGTGCAAGACGTGAGGTAATCCTGCTGTTCTACTTAATGTCGGTGTTGCCTTAGCTAGAATACTGGGTGCCTCTTCAGAAAAGGTAGGGAGAGGTTCCAGAGACTATCCCACAGTTTAGTTCAGGAGGATAGATTGTAACTTGTGATTGACTTAATTTAGGTGGAGAGATCTCAGAAATCAGTTACAAGGTGAGGTTGCGTGAGAAGAAACCATGTAATCTAGAGAGCAACTAGGAGAGATTATGATCAGTCTGGAGCAAGGTGATGGAGTAGGTGAATTTTTGAGACTACTTCTGAGATTTTTCTGGGTGCTGGCCTTCCCATACTATTTTGGTTTCTTTACAAAGCTAGTAAGATTGAAAGAAAAGAGTAGCTGCAGGCTTCTAGCGCAACGTCTAGTTTGTGTCAGGGGACTCTGCCAAATGAGTGGTCTCAGACAAGGAGTTGTTATGGTGGCTTCACGTACAGTTAACAACACTCGAAGAGGAAGGTGCGCATCTTATTTTTAAAACGAGTTCACTTGCTATGTGCACTTTGGGGCAATGTATTTTCTCTGTGTTCCATTGATCGGTTGATGATTTTTCTTGCTCCTGTGTACCAGTAGAGGAGAGAAATGCTTTAAAAGTTATTTTTGTAGTCAAAGAGATATTCACACAGGGTTTCGGGAGAATATAAGCTCCATTTATTCTGTGTCAGAAAAGCTAACCTTCCAAACACAGAAAAAGTGAACAGCTTTTTCTTGGGCCTTTCTTCCTACACTCAAGTCCTTTCCTCAGATTCTGAAGAAGAATACTTTTTAGTGCTTCAACATCAATTTTGTGGTGTCTTTTGGTATTTACGATTAGTACTGTTGAAGAAGAAGTACTGTGCAGCGTTAAGTTGATTAATTCAAAGAATTGCAGTACTTGATAGAAATAAAACATTGGAAAGATGCCAGAAGTGAATAAAAGTAAATTAAAAGCTTACAACAAGAAGTCCAAATAGTGTGTATATTGTGTTGTAGTGTTGTATATTTGAAGGATGGTACTCTGTTTGTGTAAGACTGTTGACTTTTATGTACAGTTCTTAGTTTTCCACTAACAAAAATTCCCTGAATGCCTTCCATTCCTCAGTAACAATGAAAATGAGATGAGAGGTTACATCTGTTCTGGTACAGCTGAATGCCCAGTATAGCTGTAGGCAGTACTTCTCTGGAAATATTTTCCAGAAAGTAGACAATGCATTAATGCTCTTGGAATTGCTTCCTGGGTGTGAGGAGCAGTTACAGTATGCTTATTGTGTAAAAAGTTGTTGCATTTGTATAAAATGCTCAAGGCATGAGAGCACAAGGGAAATAAGCTGTGAATGTGGGCTCCTGGTGGTGATTTTTCTTCTAAGCAATGGGCTGCATCATGGTAGCCTCAAAAGATAGTTTCATATTTGGTAATTAAACAACTCTCTAAATCCACGTAGGTCCACATAACCAGTCCTTCAGTCTATATAATAACTATTCAATCTCCCCGTGATTGATTCTGGTTCCTGCCTTTCTCTGTTTACCACTGTAAGATGGTTTTAGGTGAGTGGGTAGCAGGGTGTTGGGTTTTGAGTGTTTTCAGGTATGGTTAGAAGTTACTGCTGGTTCAACCTTTGGAACATATGTAATTTTGTGCATTTATGTGCCTTGCTTAATATTTGTTGTCCTCTCCTTTTTGCTGTTCAGGATCAATATGAACAGGAGGACTTTTTGATTAAGCCCAGTGACAATCTTGTCCTTTGCGGCAGGGTTGATAAAGACTACTGTAGTTTGGAGGTCCATGGTAAGTAGCAGAGGATTTGTTCCTTACAGTGAACCTAGGGAATAGGTCTTGCCTATCCTGTTCCATATGGCTGTATAGAAGGAGGGGGGTGTGTTTTTTGGAAGTTTTTTTTTCTCTCCATCTGCCCAGTGTGTTTTGTCCTCTTTCCTATGTCGTGGTGCTTTAGCCACTTTCCAGAACTAGAGTATTTAATGTGGAGTTATTGTTACTTAGAGGACAGTGTGCCTTTATCAGGCTGTATAGCATTTCCTGATTTCATTCTAGACACTTAGAAAATACTATGGTATTTTTATTCTCTGGACATACAATCTTTCTTCCAAACAATCTTACTTTCCATGTCGTTCAAGCTTCCTCTAGTAGTTTGTTGTTGGTTTTTTTTCCCTTGTTTTCTTCTTGCTTCTTTAAATGTGCTTTCCACTGCTAGGAGTAGAAGAATCGGCACCTTTATCATCATAGTTTTAGAAGAGAGGATCCTTAATAAGGTCTGAGTACCACTTGTCTAGGGATAGGTTTAGTTTTACTGTGTAAAAGATTTTTCTGTTGCAGCAAGGAGTACTAGTGACTGCTGAACTTACCATCTTTTCTTATGATGGTTCTTTGGGAATGTTTCTGGCTACTTCTGCTCTGGTGCATGTTTCTGCCAGCAAAGTATTCTGTTTTAAGAAAATGGCAAGACCAAAGTGTTTGAAGGCATCTTTTCAGATACCAGCCTCTGGCATTTTTTGTATCTGGAGGTGTTTACAAGTTTTGTTAACTGTGTCTTTTTATATGTGTGTGTGTATGTATTTTTTTTTTTGTATATATAAAACCCTGTATAAACTTAAAAAACAATAGCACAGGCTTCTGCTGTTTAGAACATTGGGTAGCCCTGTCTTAGTTAATTACTAAGACCTGTCCTAGTTAATTACTAAGAGTATGTAGTTAGCTGAAGACCTTAGTATCTGAACATCTGTCACATGCACTTAAAAATGGCACAGTGATTTTGTGTGTGTGATGATACCATGTTATTAAAATAATTAATGGGTTTTATCTGCTATCCAGTTAGTGTATTCTTTTATTATAAGGAGAAAAATAGCTGGCTAGAGGGAATGCTGTGTTTAGTATGTGGTTGCTTTACCAAAACTCTTCCTGTATCTCAGTTACAACCTGCTAAAACTAACTTCATCTGACTTCTCCAGCTTCCTGTAATTTGAAAACTGTTTGGGTTTTTCCTTCATTTCCCCTCTGATTGCATCTGGAATGATTTCATTTTTTTTTTTAAATTGCTGATTCTGTAAAGTGAATGTCTAAGCCTAACGTATCCTCATGTAGAAAGTGGTGGTGGTGGATATGGAGCATCTATTTAGAAGTGAGCTTACAAAGAAAGTAGTGTAGTATGCTAGCAGTAAAGTGTTGAAGCTTTGCTGAAGTTGCCACTTCATTATGTAAAGTACACAGGATAATGTTTCTTTCTTTTGTGTAATTCTGTGAGGCATAATATTAGTACTTGGAGGCTCTGGCCTCTATGCTGAAACTCTGAACACACTGCAAATTTACATTCTAGATTTCCTTGACAATTTAGTGTTTGCCATATCTACCTTTTTGCAGAAGTGAACTGTGTACAGTTGCTTGCTTTTCTTCTTCACTGATATCTTGTATATCTTTAATTCTTTTTCAGTTTATAACCATGAAGAGAATTCATTTTATGTACATCATGACATTATCTTGCCTGCTTACCCTCTAAGTCTGGAGTGGTTGAATTTTGATCCTAGTCCTGATGAATCACTAGGTAAATTACAAAGGATACTGTAAATGTCCAGTTAAATATTTTTATTTGAAAAGTATATAAATGTAATGTCACTAGATAATTTCCTCCAGTGGTATGAACAGAGATAAAATGAAGATATTAAGGTGGAAAAACTGAATAATTTTTTTTTTGTTTGGTGATACAGTCATCTTGGTGATGCTGCCTTAATAAGTAATTTGACTAAAACACTGGTTTTATTACAAATAATTAAGTTATTGTCAATTAGCAGACCAGAGCAAGCTCTCCTCCAATCTGCTTTATTTTCCATTTGCAAATGAAAGGTTGCTTTTATTTCAAACTCATTATGGCCAATGCAGTTGATTAACTAAAACACAGCAAAATGTATATATATTTATGTATTCAGTAACCTTTTTCCTGTGTTCTACAGATTTTTTTTTTTTTCTATAGCATAGGAAATGTGGTTTTGTTTTTTGTTTGTTTGGGGTTTTTTCCTTTAAAAAACCCAAACAAAACATGTGGAACTTTATACAACTTCTTTGAACAGTTACTTGTACTGAAGGGGCAAGTAAATTTTTTCTGGCAACATCTACTGTCAGTTGGTATTTTTAAATTGCTCCTTGTCAGTTATAAATATCAAATATGTCCAAATAGGAGATTCTTGCACATAAGTTTTACATAATCAAACAAATAAGTAACAACTGGATTGCCAAATATGCTGTTTCGTAACTCTAAATAAATGTGGTTGCATTTGGGTTTCTGCTTGTAGGAAATTATGTTGCAGTGGGTAACATGACCCCAGTTATTGACATTTGGGACCTTGATATAGTAGAATCCTTAGAACCAGTCTTTTCTCTTGGAGACAAGAAAGAGAAAAAGAAGAAAAAGAAAGGAAAGAAAGTAAGTATTGCAAAATGGTTTATCTGATTGGACGGAGGAGACTTGGACTAAGGATGATGATGTTATTACTTTTTCCTGTAGTGAAAAAATCATAGATAATCTGGTTTAATTTCATCTATCATGTTGAAAGGTGATGTTTAGACGGGTTACAGAAGATAATGCAATGGTCATCTGTGATAGGTCAAAACTGGTATTTCCTGTGACTCAGAGAGTTTAAAAGGCATTGTTTAACTAAGGACAAGGTTGACACTAATAAAATACATTTACTAAAGATTCATCTCTGTTAGCTTTATCTCCCTAAAATTTAAGCATATTTGAAGCTAGTCATTGAAATTGTGTAAGGTGAATGCATAGAGACACACTCGGAGAATGGCTGAGTTTCTTTTAATGGACTGCAGAAAAAACCTTAATTACCAGAGAGGAAGGCTGATGTTTGGACTGGATGCTAAGCTCTGTGAGGTGAATCTGACTCTCATTGTATGGTTGAATGTGGTGTTATGATTTGGTCTGTAAAACAAGTATAGAAGATAACGTAACTTAAATTTTCTAGATTTTGCATATAACAGATGCTTCAGGAAGTGCTTAAAGGCTCCCTAGACTAAATAGAGAAGGTGAACACTGGGTATATAGCAAAACTTGGTTTCCCAAGCGGAGGAACACTGTGGTGTTACCACTCTGTAATTGTGAAGGGAGTTTATTTCTTGAGCTCTCAGACCTTCTGGTGAAGGTTTAAAAACAATAGAAAAAATATCCTTGGAAGGGGAATTTATTCTGTGAAATTTGCTTCTGAAAATCACTGAGTTATCAGAATTGCTTTGAAGATACCATTCATAAATGTTACCTCAATTTGAAATGCTAATTGCTCTCTGTATGGATGGTTAAAGCCTGGAATTAAGAATTAAGAACGGAAGAGTAATGGGGTGGCTTGTGGATCGTTTCCAGTTGCTGTCCCAGTAAACTTTGAAGCTTAATTGTTTTAAATTAGAATTTGTCGGAGCTGGCAGTTACAAGGACGTAAAGCTCAGTTAACTGGGAGGAGAGAGAGCAAACTGCCAGGAATATTTAGAACAAAGCTGAAGAAGCTGCACATTAACTGGAGACAATGGAAATTCTTCTACTAGGCTGAAGGAAGTAACCCATTCTGTAAGCCCACCAGCTGCGAATGGAGCAATCTGAGATCTGGGGTAGGAGGCAAGGTGCAGGTACTGCAGAGACAGTTCTATCAAAAGCCTTGTTGCAGCAAGTGAGAATCATTTAAAATATGAAGTTGTTTGTGAAGGCATTAAGGAATTCATACTAATGTGTTGTAATGCTTCATTTCCATTGAAGCTGTAATTTTCTCAAAAGTCTGTTTGTTTTGTATCTCCGTACAGAGTTTATCTTCAGAAGGGACAGCGAAAGGCCATACTGATGCTGTGCTTGATCTTTCATGGAATAAACAAAGCAGGTAAAAGAAATGTGTGCAAATATGCATACTTAATTAGGCATACATTTTTCACACAAATCCAAAATCTTACGTAGTATAACATTGAACTTGAAAGCAATGCTGAAATGAATCAATTCTCAAAAATACACACACTCCTCTTTTTTTTAACTAGAAGTCTTGATTTTTTTTTTTTTTTCTTTTGATTGCTTTTTATTTGCAGTTTGTTTAGATAAGGGCAGGGCTAAGGTGGGTCTAAGCCGTTTGATAAATTGGCTACATTTAAGTCAGATGCACAAACTGGAGAAGCAGAAGGGCTGCCCTGACCTGTGCCCATTTGCCAATGACCTAAGCCACCATTTCAAGAGATAAAAGTAGATTTATAGAAGGAAGTCCTTGCTATGCTGGTTTCTTTTTTTCTTTCCTCTGGCTTATGCCCCAGAGCTGTTAACAGAAAAGAGAGTGTAAAGAGCCCAATAGCACAGTTACAGAAATGCCTCTGACCTTTGGGTTATCCCAGGCAGAGAGAATTCCCTATTGCCTGAATTAACTAGCAATGAAGTGCTGGTATTGAAGCAACACAAAGCTGGCCCGTCTTGGGGGAGAGGTCAAGGACAGTGTGCTAACTGAAATAAAGGTGCTGCTGGTTTTTATTGCTTAGGTGGTTGTGAACAGTTCAGCTGTCAGAGGATCCTCAGCATGGGCCTTGAAACTTCCAGTCAGACACAGGCTGATTTTTTTTTTTTTCCCATTTTTTTTTCTTCCCTGCTGTCATAAATGTCTCTGAAGATACACATACTCAACTCCGCATACTCCTGATGAGCAGGTGTAAGCCTTCACTTGTAATGCTGTGTTATCTAGATACTGAAGAAGTAAACACCCACATAGACGTGCAGTTAATGTACATAAATTGCACTCTTAATTTGCAGTATGCTGTCTATTATTTTTAAATTATACACATGTGCACAGAGTATGGTAGTGATCATTCCATCAGTTTTACAAAAGAGTTTTCATGTACCTAGAAATGGTTGTCTGGTGATAATATAGAGATAAGTCACAAAAATCAGGGCTGCAGTAGCTAAGTGTCTGGAATGCATAATTCTGTAATGTGCTGAGTTACGAACTCATCGATACTGGTAAATCTTTCAGGAAATAAAAACGACCTTGAAGTGGGAAGCTTATGGGCAAAACAAGGAACTCCTTGGAGCAGCTTATATTTAAATGTTTTGTTGTTTGGTTGGTTTTTTTAAGTAAGACGTGCTGTGACAGCTCTATAAATACCTTTCTGCCTGTAGGTCATAATCATGTTACTGTAAAATGTTCACAAAGCCTTCACTACACATTTTCTTGATTTTCCCTTATAACATCATTTTGGAGAACGGTGTTTCCAGGAGGATGTTGGCTCTTTCAGTTAGAAACACTTGGTTAATATAAAAAGAAAAAGGTGAGGGGGGGCATGGTTTCAATCAGAAACAACATGTTGAGGTAATAGATCCGATTTTAAGAGCAATGGAGCAGTGGTAGCAATTGTACTGTATATTCGACAGGCCTTTGAGAATGTTTTGAGTTTTTTCTGATTAAACTTCTAAACTCTGTGTTTATTGTTCTTAACACATTTGGTCAAATTTGTGTTGAAATGTGCGATCTGTAAACTAACTAAAATTAAAGTGGTTCCTTTCACCATTCTATGAAGGGTGTACAGTGTTGGGTCTTCAATAATTACATAAACACTCAGATATTAAAGAGCAAAGTATTTTAAAAACAGGTTTGTCTGGCTCTTGGCTGTATGCATATGCAAACAGAACTAAGTTGCATAGGTAGTGTTTAAATATGCTGTCTTAATGTCAAAGGAGAGGAAGTGCTTAAAAGCCTTGCTTGCTTCGTTTTGTTTGAGAAATTTTCTGGTAAATGATATTTTAAGTGGTGTCCAGGGGTAAATACAAGCAAAAATGTCAATGTTGTTATTATAAGTGATGTACTGATGTAATGTAATGTAATATAGTGTGTAGTTTTTACTTGTAACTTAAAATTACCTTCAGGGAGTTATCCCTCAGGCTTGAGATAGATATAGTCTATGGAACAGAATATACTCAGAATCAGGCTCTGTATGTATTTTGTATTTTTGACATTATTTGTTTGTATCTGTATAAAGATTTTTAAAACTTTTTTTTTTTTGATCCATTATCAGGAATGTTTTAGCAAGTGCATCTGCTGATAACACTGTGATTTTGTGGGATATGTCTGTGGGTAAGCCAGCAGCCAACCTGATGCTACATACAGACAAGGTATGTAATAATTGCTATGTTCCTTCCACTGTAAAATAGAGAGAAAAAAATAAATACAGGTTTCCGTTAGCTGCTTGGTGGTGAACCCTTAGAACAACAATTCTGTAATTTTCTAACAACTGTGCAGAATTCTTTGAATTTCTGAATTAGTTGTTTTTGCGAACAACACTGTATTTGCTTTTAAAAATGTAATTGAACTTATCCTTTAGAAAGTTTGCATTTTTTAAAATGCATTTTCTGTGAAAGCAGAAATGGTGATTGGGAATCTAATAGTGCTGGTGTAAGCTACAAAAAGTAGATCTCTGAGCAGAGGTTAAACTAACTCTCTCTTAAAGAAGCAATGAGTGTCAGTTACAGTTTGTTCTAGGTAAGAAAGGTTTAAAATGATACTAAAATACCGTAGTGATGGGTACTTCAGAAATGAATTCATCTCATAGTAATTAAAATGTGAAAGTTAGTTATTAATAGCGATAACTGTATTTTGCTGTTACAAAGTCACTACCCTTGGCAAGCTCCTAATTTTCATTTTTGCTAACATTTGCATTTTTCCCCAGACTGGAAGCAGCTATTGTTTTACCTCCTCCAGCTTATTTTTTTTTCATATCTAGGGCAAAAAAGGAGGCATGTGATTCTGTTCAGTTAAATTATATTGGAAAATATCTTGTTTCTACTGGGTGGAGTGTTTGAAATAAAAATAATGTGCATCTCTTGCACTGTTTTATGAGAAATCTGAGTATCAACAAGCTTAATAGGAGAGTTCTTTGGGGGGAAATGTGCTGGTTTTGGGGGGTGGGGGATTGTTCCTGTATGTGTGTGTTATATCTCAATGCTTATTTTAAAAAAATAATCTTCTGTTATCTAGGTCCAGACATTGCAATTTCATCCATTTGAAACTCAGACCCTTATTTCTGGATCTTATGATAAGTATGTCAGGGTAATATTTTCAAGTGTTATGTGTAGGGCGGGTATTACTATTGAATTAAGCCCGTGAAGTTGCCTCATGTTTTCTTTTTTATTTGCTTATAACTGTGCCAAATCTGAGTAATGCTGTTATTTTTTTCTAGCAAGGTAGCCAGGTTTGTATGTGGCCAGAACGTAGTTTTCCTTACCTCTTTCTCAGGGCTAGCCAAATCCTTTAACTATCTGGACTGACGCTTTCAGTGCCAAGTGTCTGCTCCAGACTGAATTTATTTCTTAATTTGGCCTTGTGGCATTTTCTGCATTGGGAATGTGTCACTGCTCATTCCTGTTAAAACTTGTCCAAATTTTGCCAAACTGTAAGACCAAGGTGGGGGCATGAAGGACTTTAAATTCCCAGTCTGCTCCCTACAGCCTCTATTGATAGGCATGCCATAGTCCAAATTTAACGGGCTGTCTCCCTCCTGTGATTGCAGCCTGGAGATGGTGTGAAATGATTTGTGTCTGCACACTTGGACTAGATCTGTAACTGTCAGTTCTTTTAAACCCTACCAGCCAAAAATCTTCCCCTCCCTCTACCATCTCATAGGGGTAACTTTTAAATTTTGTTCTATAACCATGACTTTCTATATTGATTTATTATTATTATTATTATTATTATTCTGCTTTTAAGACTTTGTCCTTGTATTAAAATATTTATAGACTTGTCAATCTTTAGCCAAGATTTAGCCAGAATCTCTGGCTTCTATTATGCTTTTGCTACATCTGCTTAAGTGAAAGTATTGGAATAAAACCTTTTATTGTTATTAGGAACCTAACATAGTGGATTCTGTTAGTGGCTTCTGTCCACTTTCCTCTCCCTCAACTTCCTTCAGTAAAAAGAAGAAAGAGTCCAAACACTGAGGTCAGCTTCTTGATCCCTTTTTAGCCCTTTGATACCATGGACACCTGTAAACTGGTATACTGCCTATAAACTATTAGGCTGCCTTTGTGGATTTTTCCTGTAAAGCCTCACAGAACCCCAGGCTATTTAATGAATATTGGCAGATGCCTTCATAACCTGAAAGTCAGACCATTAAAAATTGCATCTTTCTCCTTTCTGGAGTAGAGTTTCCCTAACCGTTTGTAAAGATTGGTTGTTTTTTTGGGGGTTTTTTTTTAAGTTTTTTTTTTTTCCCTTGTTATTAAAGCTTATTTCAAAATGTTTGTATATGTATCACAAATTGATTTCCTACTTAGTGTGTTATTTTTGAACAGTCATTACTAGACTTTACTGAAGTCTGTTCGTAATTAAGTGATATATTTGCATAACAATGGTCTCCTATATGATAAGTATTTTATGTGTTGAGTAAATTCAAGCTCTGTTTGCGTAGTTTCAGTAGAATGGCTGTTTGTAACCAAGATGAAACTTGGAAGCATATGGAAAAAGCTTGTGCTTATCTGAGAAATTTTCATCTGTTATTGAATTGGAAGACTAAATAGTGAACTTGTTTCCATTTTCATGTTTGAATTGTAGTTTACATGGACCTTCTATAGATGCCAGTGGAAAAACAAACTTCATTAATTATTCTGCCTTGATTTTTTAATTTTTTTTTTTTTTAATTTCCTGTCCTTTTTTCCCATAGATCAGCTGTGCTGTATGATTGCAGAAACCCACAAGATAACCATCGAATGTGGCGGTTTAGTGGTCAGGTTGAAAGAGTAACTTGGAATCATTTTTCACCTTGTCATTTCTTGGTGAGTACCTGCTCTTCTCTTCTTGGTCTGTTGACTGTTGCCATTTCATTTAACCTGTATTTTTGTGCTCGTAGTGTTTCTGAATCATATAATGGAGCTGATGGACAGTTGGACTGTTGGCATTCCTTATTTTAAAAATGCAGTGCGTGGGAGGATGGTTTTACGTAGTTTTTTCAACAAATATAACAAGACTAGCCACTTAGTTAGTATCTTCGTGATGACAGTAGAAAAGTGATTGATGCTGATGCTTTTTCACTCCAGAGGTGGCATCTTTGCCATGTTGTTTGTCTTCAGTGGCTGAGATGTATTTTCCTTTGCATAGCTGCTGTTGTGTTTCATGTAATGAGGCAACTGCAGCTGAGAAGCAGCTAATTAGAACTAAGATCCTGAATACTAATTAACTGTTTCAAATCAGCACTAGAGGGCACTGTCCTCCTAGCTGGTATAGAGTAAAAATACTTTGGTTTTATCGATATTTTTATAATAAAACTTCTAAACAGAATTTTAAAACTTATCTTTTTTTTGGTTATTATTATCTTAGTGGCTGTCTAGTTCTCTGTTGCTTTGTGTATACAGCCAACAAAAGCAGTTGCTCAGTTCTGTTGGGTTTATGATGTGGATCTCTCTCAGTATAATCACACCTAGTTTCGCACAGGGCTATTGTGCTGCCACTGGATGGCTCCACGAAGTTTGAACTGACAGTTAAGAGACTAAAGGGTCTGTATGTGATTGTCTAACGTGAGAGCCAAGCTTAGTAGTGCAACCATCTCCAAAATGAAATTTAAGAAACGTGTAGGATTCTTCCGGAAGTCTTCTTCCGTGAAAGTCCCTGCAGCATAGTTTTAGGTACATAGAATAGCTCAGGCACCAGCTGGATGGGGTCTGACTTTGGGGACGCAGAGCTGTGCACTGTGTAACGCGCCCTACTGAGAAGTACTGTAAGCCTGTCTCAAATCACAGGGATTTAATAGAGGCTGGGTGTGATTTCATAGGAGCTTATTTTCAAATGAGTGACTACGGCTGTTTGTTTTTAAAATGTTGTGGTTTCCTTAGGTGAGCACAGAGGATGGCTTTGTGTACTGCCTGGATGCTCGTTCTGATAAGCCCCTGTTTACTCTGAAAGCTCACGATGAAGAGGTATCAGGTAAATTGTGCGTGAGTTGTGTTTGCCCCAGTGGCGAGGCACATCTGGAAGATGTCTTTGACTGATATGACTGAGGTGGTAGTGATTTTTTGCTTACCAAATAAGAGTTATGCATGCTTATCACGGGTAGCTGGCGCGTGAAACAAACCTCTGCTGAGAAGCCGTTGTGAGCAAAGTATTTTAACAACAGTGAACTTTTTTCGGTGAATAACATGAGTAAGCATGTCAAAACAGATCTATTCACTTGGGACATGCTCCCTATGGTTTTTTGGGGTGAGGAAGAACAAAAACTATGGAATCTGGTCCAGGATTATGAACTATAATGTTTACCTTCTCTATGCATAATTAATTTTTACTGACTTTCACTCTGGAGATGATTTAGGGTGGTGCATGGGAAGGTTTTCACACTGCATCCTTTAGGTTACTTTAATTGTTTGATCAGCGTAGGAGCTTCTAAAATGCAACTGGAAGCACCTGGTTAGGTATCTAAAATTAGATCATATGAACATGCCCCATCGTCTTGGACAGCAGAAGAGATGGTCTTTGGCAAATGAATGAAGAAAACTACTTGGAGAAGCCAGGTTATGTGAAGTAAGAAGCAGAACAGCAGCATCTTTGTGCTGCTCTGTTACTGTTGTTGGTTTGAGAGACAAAATAGGCCTACATGAAGTCAGTTTGTTCTCACTGCAGGGAGCAGAGGCAGCATGAAACTTTCATTAACTTTTTGCTCCTTTGTGCTGGAACAGAGTTTAGCGTGAGGAGAATATTGGGTTTGTTCTCATGACTTTGCTTCCAAATGTATCCTCATCTCTGTGAAACAGTGATTACTTGGTGCTCTCACGCTGCTGCACTCTTAATCTTCCAGGGCTACAACTAAGCAGTCAGATCAAAGGGTGCCTTGTGACATCATCTGCTGACAAATATGTGAAAATTTGGGATATCCTGGGAGACAGACCAAGTTTAATCCATTCCAGGGTTATGAAAATGGTAGAGTAATATTCATTTATTGATTCTAAGAAGATTTATATATAAACTGTGTCTGCTTTATCTTTTTTTTCTAACTTGAATTGTGTTTGACCTCACATAACATCTTTTAGGAAAAAAAAAAATCCCATCTGTGTATTTTGGGTAAATCATGCTCATTACAGTGCTGTATTCAATTCAGCATGTAATTGTCAGACTGCTTCAAAGCCTCAGACCTGAATACCAGGTACAATGTTCTGAGTAGAACTGTAGGTACTCCAGTGTGTATCTGCCAGGTTCAAGACAAAGATGTGATTTACTGTTTGTAATTAGCAACTCTTGACTTTCATTTAGTGTCTTTTCAAAATAACTTGCTTGGTGAAAGTATTTTCAGAGGACAAATTCATTTCAGGATGATATTTAAAAAAAAAAATTCCTCCTCTTTCTGCCTCCCTCCCAGGGTGTTCTCTTCTGTGCAGCTTCCTGCCCTGACTTCCCGTTTGTTTTTGCCTTTGGAGGAGAGCGAGAAGGGCTTCGTGTTTGGGATATAAGCAAGATTTCTGCAGGTAACATTCTCATTTATTTGAATCTTGTGATTTTCCCCTTGCCCCCAGGGTGTATTTGTATATTCAGTGATGTATTGTGGCTTTAAGAGAAACTGTAGGTTAGTATTTTTAAATACCCCAAGACTGGATATGTGTTCATGTTTTCAGCTTCAAAAAGTGCCTGGTTTTCCTAACTTGGAGAACTGTATTTGCCACATGATTTATTTTCTTGTAGCTGAAGAATAATCATACTTATGTTCTACTTTTTTTTTCTTAATGTTCCTAGTGTAATCAAGTATCACAGTCTTGAGTACCTGTAGGAATGAAAGCGAGGACTGGTTTTGATCGGTTGTTGTAGCTACATGTAACTGAATGGCATTAATTTTTGGAGAAGGCTTTTAAGAGCTTGGTGGAAATCAGAGAGACTAAAACCAGAAGTAAATTATTTAAACTTAATGTTTTACTCTACAAAACTCATCCATTTCACAATACTTAGGTACAAGAATTATGCACAGGGAAGCCTCTAGAGATGCTGAGGAGGGGAGAAATAACAGGACTTGTAATTTAAGTATGATATGCAGGAGATTGTTCTGACATGTAAACTCTGACTCCCTACTCGAGGTAGGGGGGAAAGGTCTAAAACTGCACCAGCTTAGCATTTCCGCTCTGTGATGTTCACCGTGCTGTACCTGCTGTACTGCTCTTGTCTCTGGAACAGTCACATGTAAGCAATCCTCTATCTGTGTTGCAGTGAATGAAGCTTTTGGAAACAGAGAGAGACTTGTTCTGGCTAGTGCCAGCTCTGTGGCTTGCAGCTCCACAGCCAGCAGTAGCAGCAACGATACAGAGACAGCAATGGAATCGTGATGGATCGAACATCACAAAGTAATTAATGGGACTACGGCTAATGAGCATTCTACAAATCCCCGTTTGGTGAGAGTTCATAGAAATTACTCGAGTGTCTTGCAATCTGCAAGCTTCTTCATTGCAGACAAAGAAACGTGGTGATGGGGTTAAGCTCGAAGTCAGCAGTTCGAAGTTCCTGCCTCAATTAGCGGCTTTGAAAGATTAAATCACTTGCTTTTGCCTGAGATTACAATCCCTGAAACAGGGGCTACTATGTGTAAAGTTTATATATAAAATGAAATATTCACTAGAAAAGTATCCTGCTGCTACCAGATGTTTGTTGAATACTGCAGAGAAGGTAAATATCTTCTAAGGGCATCAGGAAAAATATTTCAGGCAGCAGTTGTGTAAGAAATAAAAGCTGAATGAAATGCCAGGTGTAAATAGGTAATTTATCCTTAATTTGAGGCTAGATTTACAGATTTCTAACACAGATTTTAAAAGTTCTTCTATGTAACTTCTTAAAGTCCTAGAAGTATTTCTTATGTAGTTAAGTTGGAGTCCACAAGTAGAATCTTGAAATGTATTTGTAACACCTCAGATCACCAGTATCAAACCAGGAATATCCCAGCTGTATCCCAGCAAGGGTTTCTTTTTCCTGGTTCCACAGCACCGGAAACTTACTGATGTTGCATGTGTATGTTTCTTGAAGCTCCGAATGTAATATATATAAAGAGAATTTGAGCTTAAATAAGGAGCTACTACTCAGAAGAGGATGAGAGGCTGTCAGGACATGAAGCCAGGGCAGAGATCTCAGCTGATCACTGTCACTGGTGAAAGCTGTCTGTGTTATGTACTCATGTTCTTAACTCCTTCCATGCTTTCTGCCTGAAACCTGAAGGCACTGAGGAACATTCTGAGTATCAGCCTAACCGCTGACTTAAACTCTTTGTTTATAGCATCAGCAGCCTCGTCAAGGAATGTGACTCAAACAATTTCCTCACATTTCAAATGAACACCAAAGTAAGTGCCTTACCCCAGGCTAGAAGTTAAATGATACTGTCATCCTGTGGTGAAGTGCTTCCCTCTCCACATACTGGAAGGTGTCTGTTAAAGCGCTGCTGCTGCAAAAATACCCTGTGTATTAAAGCAACTGCTATAAAGCAGGCATAGTGTCAGTGCATGTAGCTGACAAGATCTCACCACTTTCCACCTTAGCTCATTGTAACTCATTCTGATGAGGTAAAGCAGATAAATTGTATTGGTACAAACTGCAGCTGGGGAAAAGACAGGGCTGTAGGTTTCTTTCCCATCCCTTCAAGTGGCTGCTTCTAAATCCAATTTAGCTGTCTCTAGTCTGGTGACAGGTGTTTAGCATGGCTCTGCAGGAATCAAGAGTATTTTGGATGTTTTGGGATTCCTGCCTCAATCCCTTCTCTGCCAAGCAATAGTGAACAATGTGGGGACAACAAATGAGCAACTGCTTTTTTGAAGCTTAAGAACCTCTGTTCAAGTGCTCTCTACTGAAAATCTGCAAGTTTTTTTTAAGCTTTAATTTGAAATAAATACTTTATGTTAAGCTCTTTGAGGATTGTATTTTCTGTTCTTGCTATCTTTGGTATTAATTGACACTGAAGCTCTAGAAGTTTGACTTGATGAGTTAAATGATTCTGTGGATCTAAGTTGCTTTGTGTTTTAGGAAGAAATTGCATTACTGCAGGCAACTGATCTCTTCCTAAACAAAACCCCTCAACTGGTCTTTCTGGAGCTCTTTATTCACATACTGATCTCAGAGGGGAAGAACTGTGCATTTTCAGGTTTGAAGAACCAAGGGAACTCTCTAGGAAATACAGTGTACAGGGAGATGTACAGCTGAACATAGGCCTTTTAGGGCAAGAACTGGAGCCTCTTTCACAAGGGAACCTCCAGCTGACTCTGTCAGAGAGCAGAGCTCAGCTTACTGTTCTTTTGCAGCACAGCCAGAGGCGCCACACAACAGATCTACAAGGTTTAAAGAGCAGTTCTTAGCTGTGCCTGTTCATGGAGGTGCTCCTACCCATACCTTGTCCCAGGAAAGCTTGGGAGAAGCAGATGACGAAAAAGTGGTGTTTCTATCAGACATATGAGCCTTTTTTTCAGAATGTGTAAAAAATTTAAAAAGAACATTAGAAAAGAGCCACATTTTTAATTTTTTTCAAAACAAAACAACCGAATGAAATACATCTTCATTCCATAAATAATATTAGCAGCAAACCCTCCCGTCACTCTAGGTGGTACAAGGTTTACAGCACAAGAAGTAATACATACTGTAAACACTGCCTGATCATCTGTAAGCCTCTTCCTTACTGAGCCTATACAGTCTTTACCTCGTCACCTGCTTACACAGTGAACCAGAGTGAGAAGAGGCAATAACTGTTCTCCAAAAGCCAACATTTGATTTTTCTGTAGCGGAGTAATTGCTTTGTTTGTAAATGCTGATTTCACTGGTGCTGTGGGTTTGTTTTTGTTTTTGTTTTTTTTTAACCCAAAGCTTTTTTTTTTTTTTAAGAAGGAAACCTGAAGCATTGGTAAGTCTTTGCTTTGTGCCAAACCACATCCTTCAGTTAAAAAGTATTAAAAAGCAAAATACACCAACTGCCACCACCATTTTTTTTTGTTTTTCTTATTGTCATGGCTTTGGCAGTTAAGGACAGTAGGCTTACAGGTCCCTGCAATCACTCAACTACATTTCTGGTTTGTGGCTCTTTACTCAAAGGGCTACGCAAGGTGTGTCGTGTATCCCAGTAGTGGACGGATTAATCTGAGTGATCTGGAAAAGAAGTATGCACCGTGTGTGTGGAAAAATCTCCTTGCCTCACATTTCCTTCTCAGCAACTCTTGACTTGTATGTGCATGATCCTTTGTCTTTCAGTGTTCTGGCATCAGAGTTTATTAAGCAGTGGTAGTGTGGAGACCAAAACAGAAGGAAAACTCCTAATTTGACATACACTGTTGACTGAAGAAACAAGGAGGAGGTGGGCTTTTTTTTCCTTCCCCAGTTTTAACATCCAAGAAAATTTCCCTCTTTCTTTTCTTCATTTGTGTCCAGGCAGAGCATCACCAGTTGAATAGACTCCATTGTTAATCCTACAGTCTTCAGTCCTCATAGAGTCTATTAATTCCTCCTCTGAATCCTCCTCCTCTTCCTCCTCTGGGGCTGACAGGCTGGATGTGGGGCCTTTACATATTTTTAAGTGGCGAGTGAGGTGATATTTGGTTAGATAAGCCTTGGAGCATTTTTCACAGACATAGTCTCTCTTTCCTTCATGTGAATTGAGATGCTTCTTCAGGTGATTTGTCCTCAGAAACAGCTTGTCACACTTGGGGCACTTGATCTGCCTTTCTCTGCAGGACATGAAAAAGTTAGTTTGCTCCTGCCGCAAGGCGGTTGATAATTATATTAAATAGCGGGGTGGTGGGGACAGGAAGGGTGAAAGGGTCAGTCTTAGTCCTAAATCTTGCTTTCAATGTACTTGAAAAAGCAGCAGACCAGAAATAACAGCACTACTGCAGCCCTGAAGTGTAAGTACTGCTCAGATTTTTTTCTTGCACAGTATGTACACAAAGCCCCTCTTCTCTACTCCCTGCCCCCAGCATCACTGGCACAAGCTGGGCTGTTTGGATTAACCCCTAGCCTGCAACCAACTGTTTTTCTGTCCTGAGGATAAAGAGAAAAGATTCTACAAGGGGTTTGTTTACTTTTTGAGTAAGACCAAACTCTGGTTAAGCTCCATGTTTTGGCAAGGGCAGAGATGTTGCTGTGGTGGAAAGGTTAGTCTCCCTCCTTCCCACCCTGCATCAACAGGGAGAGGGAAGAATCTGTTCCACAGAAGTGGAAACAGATTCCAAGTGAACACAAGAACCAGATGCTGAAAATGAAATACGCAGAGGGAGGAGCTTTGGCAAGCAGCCTTTCAAGGAGGACTTTGGCTGGGCAGTAATGAACAGAATGGAGAGATTCTCACAGCAAAAGGAAGATGGGGCCTGGCAGAGAGCTGAGGGGCTGGGAGAAATCTGTAAATAACTGAAGGAGGACCTGGGGGTGGAGACCTGCCCTAGCCATGGGCATCTCCCTGCAGGAGACCAAGTGCATGGATGAGGCCTGAGGGGAGGTAAGCGCTGGGAATGGCTGCACTCCACCCCTGGTGCAAACAGAGAGGGAAACTTCACTAACGAGCTCCTCCTGAGAACAGCGTTAAGGAGTTTATTATTTTTCATGGTTAAGTTGGGATGTGGGAACAGTTCTCAGCAGAGCACTAAATGTAAATCAACTAACTCCCTCTCTCTTCAAAATGATGAACCCTCCAGAATGCCATTTCACAAGACAAGGTGCACGCCTGGAATTTACTGTGTCATTAAAATACTGCGAACACTAGAGTAGGACAGCTTCAGCCAGTAACAAGGAATTTGTCCAGATTGACTCCTCTGTCATTTTAGAGGATAAACCTATACTCCCTAGGCCAAACGATTTGCAAACGGGAGATTCTCTCAGGCTGTTCAGCTCCCTTATTTCTTGCACTGGCCCATCCAACACATCCTGTGAGACCACTTACTGTGTGTGAGTGAGTACGTGCTGCTTGAGGTCCTGCCTCCGCATGAATAGCTTCTCACAGTAATCGCACTTCAGATTCTTCTCCCCGGTGTGGATGACCATGTGCGATTCCAGGTGAGCCTTCTGTGTGAACGATTTGTCGCAGAGGGTACAGCGATAATTCTTCTGACCTAGGATTACACACACAAATTTACACTCAGTGTCCCAAGAAACAGAGCAAGCAAACGCGCCTGACCACTTCTGAAAAATAAAATTTTACCCTGAAAAAAGGCAGATTCTTTGTGAACAGGACCTGTTTCCTCCTGCGGCTCCTTCCAACTCAGCATAAAGGCCTACCTAGTTACAGTCTAGATTTAGCTATGCAAAAACAAAGCATCTGACTTCATTTCATCTTTCCCAAAGCTTTTCATCCTCCATCCTATGCCCCCAAGCCAAAACACCCATTTCATGCTACTGTTTTGAACGACTGAGCCCTTCATCTGATGCACAGTTCTGCACTCTGTCCTTTGCCACACCAGTGATTGCTCCTCCTCCAACGCTTGTGCTCAGAACACGGACTTTCTGCTTCTTGTCTACACCAACTATTCCTCCCTGTTCCATATATCAAACCATCACCAGTAGACTTGTAAATTGTCCCAGCAAGGAGATTCAGACAAACACTTAACAAGACTAGGCTATCCAAGATGAATTCCTGAGTAAAAACAATGGTAGCTTCCTTTCTAATAGCAACAATGGCAGCCATCTAGTTACTGCACATTAGTACATCCCCATCTCTGCTCATTTCCCACAGGATCTGTATCTGATGCCTTACTGGATGCACTGCATTGCCTTTGTCTAGAAAAACAAGTTCTCTTATCTAACAGACAGACACACAGGTACAAAGCTCACTGGCTCTTCGGTAACTTCTATGTTTTATCACATTTTTTTTCCACTTACTTATCTGTTGTTCTTCCATTGTTCTCTACCAGCAATAGTTCAAAACCCCTGCACACCACTGAATTCAGATTAAGTTTGAGAATCGCTGTCCCACTGAGTATCCTGTGGTCATGTACACCATACTCGTACTTGATCAGTTTATTAAAACTCCTCCGTGCTGAGCCCACAGCTTCCTATGCTTGACTCAAGTGCAGTGAACTCCCAGTTTTATTCCCTTTACAACTTTGTGATTTGCATTCTGTGATTCCCACTAGCTATTTCAACCTTACTGAAAAAAAAGAGGCAAAAACCATCTCCCCTATCCTCACTCTGTGTTGAATCCACACCTTTTCATATTTTCTCTTTTCTTAACACAGCTGAAAAATATTTCACTATTTTGCTTTCCTCTTTTAGCGCTCACTCACTGATCTGCTGGCCATTCTTCCTTTAACCCCCAAAGCCTCTAGTGATATCCAAATACCCACAGAAGAAGTCAACAGCATGTTCAGACTTAAATTTTGATGAGTGACAGAGCTGAGCCTTACCCACATCAGTCTGACTCCACAGTCACCCATTTCAGTCTTGTGCCATTTCCTTAAGATGATGAAAAACAATTCAAGCAGGCAAGAGGGGAAAGGTCTCAGCCCCGTATTTAAGTGGACAGCGGTCCACATTACAAGCTCTCAAATCCAGTTGGCTTTTTCTCGTGAGGAAAAAAACACAGGGAACCCTTGTTTTATCATAGCCTCCAGCACTGGATCTGCTGTGTGGGAACAAAGGGTTTCTCTCTCCCAGACGAAGGCTGACACTTCTTCCCAACTGCAATCAACTTCAGCTCATCAAATGGTTTTAGTCATGGCACAACCAGCCAGAACACAGGTCTACATACTGTTCTACAAGCACCCACACCACTGAACCCAGCACAGTCCCCATGCCAACCAGCGCTCTCTCAGCAGTGTCCAGGCATTAGTTGAGGTCAGCATGGACTAGAGATCATTCCTACAGACACTCAGGATGCTGCCATTCTTACAAAGGCAGGGCAAGGGAGGTGATTCTCCCGCTCTACTCTGCTCTTCTGAGACCCCACCTGAGCAGTGCATCCAGTTCTAGGGTCCCCAGTACAGGAAAGATATGGACCTGTTAGAGCAGGTCCAGAGGAGGGTGATGAAAAATTATCAGAGGGCTGGAGCACCTCTCCTATGAAGAAAGGCTGAGAGAGTTGGGGTTGTTCAACCTAAGGATGAGAAGACTCCAAGGAGACCTTATTGCAGCCTTCCAGTACTCAAAGGGGGCTTGCAAGAAAGCTGGAGAGAGGCTTTTTAATTGAAGCCTATACTGACAGGACAAGGGGCATTGGTTTTAAACTGAAAGAGGATAGATTTAGATAGGACATAAAGAATAATTTTTTTTTACAATGAGGGTGGTGAGACACTGGAACAGGCTGCCCAGAGAAGTTGTGGATGTCCCACCATTGGAGTGTTCGAGGTCAAGCCTCCAAGCCCACGGCAGAGGGGCTGAACTAGATGATTTTTAAAGGTCCCTTCCAACTCAAAACATTGTATGATTCTATGTTTCTAAGAGCACAGAGTTACGGACACAAGCTATGCCCTCTCAAGTGGCCGAAGGATCAGAGAGAACAGGTCCTGCCCCAATGTTTTACTAGCACAGGCATCTCTACAAGTCCCCAGCCCTTACCTGTGTGTATCTTGAGGTGTGTCCGTAAGTTGCTAGGATCACTGAAAGCTTTGCTACAGAAATCGCACTTGTGCGGCTTCATGCCCATGTGCCCCATGAAGTGGACGTGGAGCTTGGAAGGGGAGATGAAAGCCTGGGGGCACATGGAGCACTTCCACTTCCTCTCCTTGCCGTGGCCTGGCCCGTGGCTGCTGCTGTGCCCCTGGCTGGGGAGGTGGTTGTGAATATGGCTGCTCAAATGGGCTTTGAAGTCCGCATAGGAAGCGCATTCCTTTCCGCAATGGCAGATGTGCACGTCTGGATGTTCGGGGACACCTTTGGGCACAAAAGCATCACTTTTAATGAGGCACAGCGAGGCCTAACAGAGCATGAGCGTGATCCATGTTAACACTTTGTCTGTGGCAGCAAAGCCAGCTGCAGAGATTTTCACCCCAGCTCCTTTCAGCTCTGGTGCTTGTTTTTCAGCTCTTTTATGTAGGCCATTGCAAATGTTTTGGGGGGCCAAACTTTGGAAAGGTTTTCAGCACAGCTTCGCCAAACCTAAATTATCACAACCAGAGGCGTGGGACGGTAGCAAGCTAGCAAAACTCCTTTAGCACCAGATGAGTAACAGAAGAAAACCAACCCCTTTTCTCTGAAACGGCAATTTTTTCATCAGTGGACTTACTTAGATAGCGAAATGTTTCTTTTAAACAATGGTACTCCTGTAGTCATGAAATGTAAAAGAAATCTATGACATGCACCACTAGGAATGGAGAAGAAACATAACGCATTCCCAAGTCACAGTGCCCAGAGATGACACTAAAAGGGAATTCAAGCGGAGTACTCCCTACAAAGCCAATGAAGACGAGTGCTTACTTACCAAGCTGTCGTGCATAGTCCCGACTGTAATAAAAGAGAAGCTCGTGTTCAGGTGGGATGTCCCGGGAGGTGCAAAAGTAAATTTTTCCATCGTGAGGATAAGCTACCAGATTCTGCTCTTCCCGGTTCCTATAGCAATAACGAGAGTTATGAAAAAAAAGCCCACAAGAAATAATGACTTTTTGAGAGAGAGAAAAAAAGAACGTTCCTGAAAATAGGTAACAAGGGAATCTCACTGCTTGTCAGCTCATTATAAAAACCTTCATGTCTGTCACTTCTGTCCTTCTTTATTCAAGGAAAGGAAAACCAGACCTTCAGAGTCAATCTGCTCCCCCAGATGATACATTTTTCACACCACTGCGATATCTTGCTGAGAAAGTTATTAATAGACATTGGAGTAAGCTGACAGAGTTTATAATCTCTTAAGAAACTAAAAAAAAAAAATATATATTTTCGTTATTAACCCTCTTAAGAAACAGAGAACACATGAGGGAGGAATAAATACCAGTAAAGTCTTAAACCAAAATTATCTTCAAAAATAACTCTTGAAAAGCATTTCCAAGATGTGGTAATTCATCTTCTGAAGCTGTATCTTGCGTATGTTTATTCCTAGTGCCTGAAACCAGCAAAAGCTCTGCCCCCATTGCAGTGGGAGATGATGCACTAACTCCTGCATATGTGAGCAATGAAATTAATTGCAGGGGAAGCCTACTTTGTGCAACAGAGCAATAGGAGAGGTTCAGCCTTCTCCATGGACAATGTACGGAGGAACACTGAAGTCAGTCTGGACAGTTTTCATTGCAGGCTCCAGAAAGACTGAAAAGGACAGTTCTTGCGAGGTGTAAGAGCTTGGAACTTGGCCCAAAGAACCCACAGACACTTTGCTAATAATAAAGTATTAAAATAAAAAAGACAATCAACATCATCTTCACAGCTGTATCCAAAATGAATAGGATAGAGGGCAGGCAATAACAAGCTAATACATAGTAAGCTAATATACAAAGATCCTGAAGCTTTAGAACAAGGGAAACAAAGCACGTGGGCAGGTTTAGGGCTGTTTTACTACAGCATGCGTACTGGTTCCCCTGTAACATTCTCCTCTGGGTGATCTGTTTCCTTCTCCCCCCCAGCCCAAGATGTCTAGATAACTTCTGAAGGTCCCCTGGTCCCGAGCTCATTACCCATCTGGGCAGTCAGTGCAGCAGTGCACACCTTCCAGCACAGCCTCCTTTGAGCCTGCAGCTCAGACTCCAAGCTACTTAGCACAGTAGAGGTGGTTCTCACCTGGCTTTGCGTACAAACATCATCCAGTTACATTCATTTTCATCAGTTGTAATGATGCAGAACTCCAGGACACCACTGTGATAGATCTACCACAAAAAACAAATGCAATCTTAGGACAAAACACAGCAGCAAATGCAGTGAAAGCCAGCTTCTTTCTTTAAGAGAGGAAGTGTTTACATAGAACAAGCCAAGAGATCTCCATTGCCATTGCCAAGACCACAGCCCTGTTCTTACTCCTTACTTTCCCCTTCACACAGGGATCTTGACCTCTCTGCTACCCAGGAGGCCAGAACAACTGTTTATCAGCACCTTTCCCACAGACTACCTTTAGCTCTCAGCAGAAATGCATTTGGCTGCTTTTCCCACAAGCCAAGTCTTATGAATAATAATATCTGGGCAAACAGTACATGTTTTATTTATATAGATCAGTTTTACTTTCTCAACATTAAATGATGTGAAAAAGAAAGCTTTAAAGCAGCTTTTCTACAGCAAATAATTCATCACCTGGGGGAACTTTCAACAAACAATGATACGAAACAAATAAACAAGTCCTGCCTAGTAATACAATCTCTGCTGCAGCTCCACACAAATACTGGGAACTACATACAGCCCTTTAAAAGAAAAGGCATTAAAGAAGTTTGTTCCACTTCAGGACTGATTATCAGCATATTAAGATGGTATACAGCTCTGCCATGCTCCTATTAAGTATTAAACAACCAAACTGCATTAATTTTCATTTTTGGCAGCAACGATAATGTTAAAGCTGCTGTGTCATGTGGTGGCTTTCACCAGATAAAGGCAGGCCTACAGACTCTGCGAGCCACAACGTCCACTGACCTTCCAGATGTGACTAGCTGCTTTGTCTGTCCAGTCAGCCACCTCCAGAGAATGACTCTGCTGCCCGATCAAAGGTCCAAAACACGTCCTTACAGGAATGGTTTCTCGTGTCCACACACCTATCAGTAGAAGACCAAAATCTGCAGAAATTCATTATTTAAACAACTAATCATCCATAACAAACAGCTGGGAGGTTTATGAGATAACGCTCCAGGGGTGCTATCTAGGCATAAAATCATCAAAGCCTCTACTTCACATGTGAAACACACCTAAGGCAGAGACAAGAACCACCACCACCACATGACACTACTGGGAGCCGCTTTGTTGTAATTACAAATATTTATTTTGTTTGTCAAAAGCAAATAATTTACTTTTTAGTAAGCCGTAAAACTAAGATCCTAGCCACTTGTACCAATTAAGCTTTCATGGCACTTTCTGCAGAAGCAGAAAATACTAGTTCCAGTAACTACATTTCGCCTACCTAATCCCCAGGAATTTCCAGAATTGTTGCTGGGCATTGTTAAGCAGCTTCTGCATTTCTCCCCAGAGGCAGGTGTATTTCTGTCATGGGCAGAGGGATTCCTGCATGTATATTATTTATTATTAAACATTTACATATATATATATAGGTCTACATGAATACACTGAATAGCTTTTAGGAATAAAGTGGAAACTAGTGCAGCTTGAAAAGAACAGATGTAATCTACTCTCAACAAGCAGCATCACTAAACAAGCCAATAATCGCATTCTTCTCTAGCCTTCAGATCCTTAGGGTGTTGCACTGTACTCTTCGATTTCCAGGTGACAATGGCGTGAAATACAGTAACAAGGTCCACATCCAATGACAAGGTCACAGTCTACATGCCAAATGTAAATGAGGGGAAAAAAAAAAAAAAAAGAAGAGGGACTTGTGATCAATACTCCAATGAGAGCATCCAGAAGACTCAGAGGTAGCAAATCAAGATGATGAACAAGCAGACAGAAATCTCCTCCATTACTTCTAATTGTTATCTTCCCCTAAACTGCAATTGCTGTTAATGTTTTCTTATCAAAGCTGTGTCTGAGCTGTTTAGCACATGATAAAACATACACCATACCTTGCTTGTGCTTGACCTTATGAAGTCTTTCAGTAGCGCTCTGTGGCAGCACCTCTAGAATCTAGCTGAAATCTGAGCGGTAACCAGAGGACAAGAATCTCTTGCACGATGTAAGTCAGGGTGACCACAGACCAGGGAATCACCTCTCTACTGCAGTGTTTCTTTCCCACATTAAAATCCCTATGGTTTTGGTTTTCAGACAGTCAGTGTATTTCAAGCTGCTGCACAGAAATATGTACCAGTCCAATTCTTACCCGCTTCAGCTCCCATGATAGATTGCCGGAGGACAAGCTGCTTAGGGAGAGAAAGCCTGGCTCGGCTCTCTATCGGGGTGTCAGGGACAAAGGTGACGGGCCCATGATCTGGGCAGTCTGATGGATACGCCTTGTCACACAGTGTGCACCCTGCAGAAAGGAGAAGGGACAACATGGATTAAAAAGATGCAACAGCCTCCACAGTGCAATCAGCTCCCTACCAGTATGTTTCAGCTCAGCTCCTGCCAAAGGCTGCTTCTATCTGGTTTAACTCATCTGCTTTACTGGCTTTTACAGAGAAGAATATAAACCATATTGTTACAATCAGATGGGCGCCAACGTACATATCACTGTTCCTATCCAATTCAGACCAAACACGAGGGTCTCCACCTGCCTTCATGATGGTAAATTAATTGTCTAGATTCTAGACTATCCCTAAGGGGGCAAACTAGCACTGGGGCAGAGTCCACTCTTCATCAAAACTACTGCAAAACTGATGGTAGTTTCCCCAGAGCCGACAGTAATGCTGATGATAGAAGAGTCATTTTCTCTCTGATCACAAGTGAAATGACCATTATGGGCAGAAAAATCCAAGCTGTACCAAAGCAAACACTTTCTAACTGGTTATGTTTTTGGAACTTACGAGGAATACAGGAGTTTTCTTGCATGTAGAACCTCAAGGATGCTCATGCAAAGGGACACCAAGGTCTTATTTTGAAATTTTTTCTAATTTGAACCCACAAATCCCCTTACCTCAATTTAAATTGAGACAATGTGCAAATCTTCATGGCAGAAAAAACGTGACCTCACTGCTGCTTTTGAAGGACCTACTGCAATAAACTCAGAGAGTACAGCTCTATGGGATGCCACTGAATGGAACAAAAACAAAAGTCCAAGAAGAATCAGTAGCATCACTTTCCCAATCTGTCCTTAAGCATAAGAGCTGCTGAAAAATAAACCACTGAAAGTCCTCAGGTTAATAAATTCAGGAAAAAGTACAGCATAAAATGTTCTCATCTAAAAAAACGATGTTATTTCAATTCTCTAGGAATGGAGCACCTACTCCGCAACCACCCTCCAGATAAATCATTCTTCTTCTGAAGAAAGATGCTCAGTTAATTAAGCAGGATCTCCACAAAGACCTTCTTTGGCCTCCTGATGGCCCAACTCCAGTAAAAAAGCCCTATCACAGAAGTAGTCTTCAGCAGGGATAAACAGCAGCTCCATTATTAGTCGTTTAAAGAGATTTTTGGGACACTCCTTTAATACATCAGGGTAACAGAACCTGACCCTATACAAAGTACAGTTTGAGCAACTACACAATTACAGATAGGAAGGTACTCAGAAAATTATTAGGTAGAGTCTATATAAGCACTGCTTCAGGTGCACAGATGACATGTAGGAGTACAGCAACGACAACAACCAGACCTGAGTAATGAGGAACGCTATTTGGAACAGTTGTTTTTAAGGATTACCTAGCACACACCACTACAGGTCTGTGGACTAGCCCCAGGGAGAGGCAATGAGGAAGAAAAACAAGTTCTAGGCATGTGACACTTCCACTTGGAAAGGCTGAGGGAATCATAAATTTTTAAGAAGTTGAAAAAAAAAAGTCCCAAACTCTACAGGAAGCGAAATACACCAGTTCCTTTCCACTTCTGTGCTTGCCAAATAATGAGGAGGAAAAAAAAAACATAAAAATCACAGTGATTACTTCTCTGATTTGGGTGCCCAGAGCTGCAAGTAACGATGACAAAAAAAGGGGTACTTAAAAGTTTCACAAACATTTAGGCCTGCAGCAAAGGCATACATTTTTCTTCCCACTTAGGAACAGTGTAAGAAGATTTTTGGAAAAGCTCCTGACTCCTGCCTTCTCAGTGAGGAAAAACCACCAAGAGGCTCTAAAACAACTCCTCCTCCTTGCTGTCACCTGTCCAGATACAAATTCATGTTTTATTCAGGAGAATTTTAAAAACAGCAACAAAAAAAGTTTAAAAGTAAGCCTTCCCCAGCCAAAGATCTATTTGTAAATCACATGAAAGCACCAGGCCTGCGATAGCTGTTATAACATCCTAACAATGGGGAGTATCCTCTGGGAAACATCTTAGGACTATTTTAAGTATAGTGACAATAGGCTGGCACATCACATCTCACTTGTGAGTGAGCGACGTGAATAAGAGAAGTGATTTCACCATGAGCACATTGTATATCATAGTATTTTGATCCTTATTTGCTCAACACGCAACAGATGCTTGTAAGAACTTCCAAGTGCATCAACTGTAAAACTCTTCTTCTAGGAGTTGTAAATTTGTCATAGTTCTACACTCACCTGATTTTAACCGATATTTTACCCCACAGAATAGAAGTTTCAATTCAAATGTCTGACTAGACACTTTGCATTCAACTGCACCTCTCCCATTGCTAACCAAGGCACTATTTCTTTCCATTTCTTAAAAAAAATGTTGTGCAGGCAAAGCTCACCATAAGGCTCCGGCAGTTGTAGGGCCAGATTGTGTGCAAGAGCAGCACTCAGCAATGCTACCACAACTAATAAAACCGAATATAAAAGCTGGACTTCTGCTTTACTGGCGGGAAGCCAGACATGCTGGGGGGTGAAAATTCAAATCTCTGTCCCACCAAATGGGAACTTCAAAATTCTCAAACAGCACTCCTTGAACAGGATTGAGAGTGCAATGTCCAGTGCTCCTCTCTTCCTAGGACATCAAATAACCTCCGGACTGAAGTCCTTTGATGAGAATAATTGGAAATATTAAAAATTCCCTCCCTTTCTGCTCTGTTTTCCAGCAGGTCTCATTGAGAACATTTTCATGATGATGGTTTAATAAAAATTTCGCAAAATGACATAACGTCATACTCATCCACTGGACCCACTTGATGAAATGTATGGCTTGTGGTGGCGTTTGTTGTTTTTTTTTTTTTTAATGGAGCAAGAAGAGCCATTTGTGATGTGTCTTTAAAAAATAATATTCTCATTGCAAGGGATAACATCAGCATATTCACAAAAGGCAAGAGGTTCATAAGGAACTCAGCTTCCAAACTCAAGGCAACATGGGAGATGGATACAAAGAGAACGACGCTAAAACATCCTACTATGTCTACTTCCAACTAGTATCCAAATAGTATCCTATTTCACTAGGAATTTGTAAGACTAGCAACAAAAGTCCTGTCATCCCACCAGACAACAGCTACATTACAAACCGTACCCCAAGAAAGAGGGAAACGCTCACTCACATATGGTAAACAAGGTTGCCATGTTCTCCTTGTTCGAATTGGAGTCTTCCATTTGCAGAGAAGACGGTACGAAGGCAAGATTGTCTGCAGTCACATCCACATGACTTGGCCCCATGGCTACTTCCTGATTTATGGAAGATACCGCCACCGGCTCGAGGCTGAGGCCCACTTCATGCAAGGCTACCGAGTCCAGGGAAGCTAGGTTGTGTGAGGTAGAGAGCGCCACACTCACGGAGTTGGTGCTCATGGCCACAGTATGAATGGAGTCATTTAGTGTGCTGTCCGATATTCCTGTCACCCGCCCGGCAATGTGGTCGGCCTCCATGACGACAGGGAGTTCCAAAGTGCTACCGTGAATGGGAATGACACCGCCGTGTCCCACAGCGTCTGATGTCAAATTACTCTCCACCGTGTCTACGGCTAAAGGTTCGTGGCTCCGGGAGCTGTTCGGGATCTGCGAATGATCCCTGGCTACGTCATCCATTGTAAGCTCCTCTGTCATCCCATCTGTAGAGATGGGGCTGGTCACCCTTGAAACGCTCTCCATAGCCATTGTAGTATCCAGCGCTACCTCGTGGCTCTCACTAGGATGCAGATTTTGAGCACCATGCGTGTTCACTGTGCGGGAGTCCATGGAGACAATCCCTGGTTCCAGCCCCACAGTTCCACTGGGCTGGTAGGGGTCTAGGGCTGAGGGATTGCTGGAGACTGACAATGCTGGATTGCTATCAACATTTATAGTGTTGGGATGGATGTACTGAGGTGGAGGTCTGTCAGCCAAGTAAGATAATATACCTGACAGAACGAGAGGGGGAAGGAGAAGAGTGTGAGATGACATCAGTTTTCAAATCTTGAACAAAAATACCCCATCATTGCAGCATAGCACATTAAGACCTAGATCCCTAAAGACATGCTTTTTACATTATGCCCAATTAAAAAGCACTAATTCTAAAACATGGCTCACAAACATATGCCAATCCAACACTCGTCAAAGTATCATAGATAGATAGTATCATAGATAGATACAGAGCTTCCATCCAACAGTGCAAGTCTCTAGTTATTTGTCAAAATCTGAAGAGCCAAGTTTCTGGCAGCATTTAACTGAGCCTCCTCAGCACAGAGAGTGAATCAGAAAGAGGTTCTTCACATTTAGGCATAATTTTTCATTCTCAAGAAATAGCTCACAAAGGATGAAGGACTGCTAGTGGAATCTAACACTTAATAATCCCTCGTTCATCTTTGCTAGGACAAGTAGAAACAGTTCTCCAGGGTACACCCTTTTTACTTCAGTATTTTAGTTTTAACAATGACTACTCCTTTCCTCTACGACTAAGTGACACAACCGTCCATCTCAGAGTTAATCAACTGCAATTCTAAAGGACCAAGATAAGGTGTCTCAAAAGTATTTTGAGTGATCTGCTTTCTTTCCTTAGATAAAAAGTATGTTGTTCCTTCTAAAACAATAGCCCAGTTAAAATTAAATCAGAAATTCTAACATCTTTTTTAGCAGTTTTGGAAAGATCCTCCATGTCAAATAATCTTGGAACTTAAGATACAAAGAAATACCAATCTGTATTTACATACTACCAACTCCTCTTGTTGGACAAAGCTAAAAAAAAAAAAATCTGTGGAGGAAATACATCAGTACATTCAAGTAAACAGTACTTCCAGTAGAGACAGAGACAGATTTTACAGTTTCTGCAAGATCTGAGTCAGCATGTTTCTTTTTGGCCTTGAACCCTATGAGCCATTTGTTCTGTGAAAGTTTTCCATTCAAACATGTTCATCATTAGAAGGATGCAAGTACTGGTACTCTTTCTGCAGCATAACCCCATTAAAAATGGCAAAGCCAAGAAATAGACAGTTTAATTTGACCAGATGCATCAAATATTTCTGCATGCAATGCTGCCTTGTGGCTTGAACAAGGAGGATCCTTGAAGGCAGTAAGATGACTGATGGAAGCCCTATAAAACATCAGACAAAACATCACACGTATTAGAAAGAAAAAACAAACAAACATTTCTGCCTAAATTATTCCAGCTCAGAAGAATGACAAATACATTCAGTCCTCAAATGCACTGTCTCCTCCTCTACTCTTTGCCAGTGGGCAGGCACGTCATGCAGTAGGAAAGGTTACTCCTGAACAGTTGGCAAGTTCAGCCACTACTCAGCAGGTAGTTGGATGAATCTGGGCTGCTATATTTCTTTTCCCAACCTAGGTTGAACCAATAACACTCACTGGGTGACCTTGAAGAAGTTTATCTATCCCCTTCCACCCTGTGTTTCTTAGCTACGAAACAAAAGCAGGACTACATTTAAAGCTCAAATTTCTATGTCTTCATATAGTAACATGTAAAATTCTACATTTATACTCTAAAACCCATAGGAGAGAGGAATCAAAATAGGAATCAGTATGTTAAGCCTTTGGAAATTAACCCTGAACAAAAATGAAGAAAAGCAATGCCATGGGCTAAATGGGTGGGAAAGAGCCCAAACTTCTCAGTTGATGGCTTGCTCTTCTTGAGCTTTTAACTACTGTAACCTACTATTATGCACATATTAAGACTTCAGACTACAGGAGAAAAAAAAAAAAGCAGAAGCTTTCAAACTACAAGTCATTTGAGAAAGAAACCAGGCATGCTTTGTTTTCTGTTAATCTTAAAAACAAAGCAGCAGGAGGAGCAATCAGAGATTCCATTTAAGTAGAAAATGCCCTGCAATTCTCTTCGCACACACACAGAGCCACAGAGACCTGAAAATAAAAGTGTGTAAATGACACAATAGACTCCAGACAAACTCATGGAATTTACAGCTCTGCAAAATAAGTCAGTCATGCCTGCTTCAGGACAGAAACAGGTGGCTCTTAAAACAATTTTTCTCTCAGTTCCCATCCATCAGCACCAGACCACTTACCAGGTAGAATGTGTCTGAAATAGCTGCTCTCCAGATGAGGGTATGGTGGTGGAGGTAGGGTGTAGTTTCTCTCTGGTATACCACACATCACTCCTCGATCCCCAATACCCATGGGGAGCATCAGAGACAAAGCAGAGGGCAAGGAACTCAAGGAGGGGCCCAAGTTTGGAATTGCAACAGGCAAGCCTGCAAAAGAAAATGCCCATTTAAATTCAACAGAACTACTTGAGCTTATGAACACACAGGTTAACAAAAGAGGTTACTAATTTCTCAGGAGCTCCCTATGGAAGTACAATATGGTACTGTCAAAGTAAGGTGGCAAAAGGATCACAGTTATGAGAGGAGAGAGGCATGCTTGAATGTTGCTAGATCTTTTTTGGATACACTACGTAGGGCCTCCTTCTACTTCACAATTGTAATGGACTTTTGTCTATGTAACCCCCTGAAAAAAAGAAACAGAAAAATAGTTTTGCTTTATAGGTAAAAAATCACTACTTTCACCTGAGTGAAGACAGATGCAGATGGAGATAGATTTGCAGCTACAGTTAGTATTTCAAAGGATTCTGCTACCACCCACCCATTCACAGTGCAAACCACCTCATTAGAACAAAATAAGACTCCCATTAAGGCATAAGCCTGGTAAGCACTGATCCCTTTTGCTTTGCCCACATAAGCTATGGTTTACGGTCTACCCTTCCCCAATCCTACATCACCTCATCATCTGCTAAAGACATTACTTGCTATTAGAGCAAGCACTGCTACCCAGTTACGAACATTCCCGTTGTCAGTAAAACACAGAGCATGAGCTGCAACACCCTTTGTGGGAGCTTTCCCCATTACCTGGTGCTGGTATGGCATTGTGAGTGGGTGATGCTGTCAATCCCAAGTGACTCCCCGAGACCGGCAGGGCATTGCTTACAGAGGATGAGGTCAGCTGGTCCATCCCTACAGGACTCAAATTCATTTCATTCATTCTGGGAAGCAGGGAACAGAGAGGAAAAAGAAAGAGAAAGAGAAGCAAGAGCATTCCTGATTACTGACTGTACTCTGGTGAGGAAGGGCTGAGCAAACAAACTCAAAATCAGATACTGACACGTAAAAACTCTGCCTCAGAAAGCTAAGCATAAAGCACACCGACGACTCACACTGTGATAACATCATGATCAATACATATCGATCATATTAAATAGTAATAACCGGGATTAAAAAGACAGTTCAAAAAGACAAATCAGTCTACAGCTTTTTCCTCACCATCCAGAAAACAAAGTCTCACTCCTTGTACTCAAAGCCACCATGATTAAAGTTTAGTGAACACAGATCAATTTGCAAGCTGAATGTCACAATTACTCGGACAATGGCATCTGATTTCTATTTCATAACTTCTGGACATCACATTCATGTTCAAAAACCAAAGTCAGATGAGAGGAGGAGGAAAGACCTACGGAGGAAAGACTTAAATCTGTTAATGGACACAAAACCTCTAATTCACCATCCATTCGAACCAGGCCAACAGTGACAAGAGTCACCTCTGTGAAACAACCATTTTATAGACTTTTAACAGGCTGCCTCAGTCTGGTTCTGCAGATGCTCTTATTGCGTTAAAAACTGGCGCCATGGATGACATGTTATTTCAGAGCGATCAACCTGTGGCTCTTGAGTACCTGCACCTTCCAAGCTCCTCAAGTGCATACCACGGCTGTAGAGCTGCAGAAACCACCATGCTGCCCATCCACCCAAATCTCCAGCCTCGGAAAAAACCAAGCCAGCTCGAGGCATGTCCATCCATCCTCTGGGGTCTCAAGCTGCACATGCAGTCAGAAACAGTCCACAGGGATGGGGACACCAAGGAGACACGGTCACCTCCCACTTGTCAACAACTTTGCAAGCTCTGCCTGGCCTTTGGTCTGCCCATTCTGGCCACACACCAGCTTGAAACAGCAGTTCACAGGGCCAGAAAGACCGGCTGCCCCCACAGCGGTCACAACCCTGGCAACAGGGCCAAACAGCCTCCACGCTGACCCGAGCCACTCGCGTGCCCTCTGCAAGCAGCAGGCCCAAGCTTCGCGGTACCAATGGAGAGCGGGAGCTTGGATTGCCACTCCAGTAAGGAAAGGTACCGCTCACCCTGGAAAAACGGCCAAATACACGGAACTCACGCAAGTTAACCTGAAGGTCTGAGCCACACAAATGGAGCTGCTGGCTTCCATCTCGCTTCTGCCCAGTTTTCGCTATCCATGTTGCACAAACCGCCCTGCTTCCCTCCAGGAACGGCTTCGCAGGGACGGTGTCGAGGGGTGTCGGCCGCCCGGGGATACCCCGCGGCCCAAACGGCTGCTGAGGGTGGCGATGCCCGGGGATCCACCACCCCCGCCCCGGGATCGAGGGGCGGCGAAGCACCGGGGCCAAGCCTCGGGGCCTGCTGAACGCTTTAGAGACCCCTCCTCGCCCCTCGTCCCCTCAGCCGGGGTACGCGCCGCCGCAGCAAGGCCCGAGGTGCCTGTCCCCGGCCCCGCTCGGCCGCGCTCCCGCCCGTCTCCCCCGGCCCCGGCGGAGGCGAGGGCGCTCACCTGGGGTGCATGGGGCCTGGCGCCGGGGCGGGGCCTCTGCCGGGGGCGGAGTGGCCGCGACCGCAGCCGCATCAGGGCCCTCAGCCCCGGCCAGCCGCCGCCCCTCGGGCAAGCGCCTGCCCCCGGCCCCGGCCCAGCCGCAACCACCGCCACCGCCGCCGCCGCCTCATGGGCGGGGCCCCGAGCGGCGCGGGCCCGGCCGCGGGCGGGGGAGCGCGGAGGAGGAGGAGGCGGCGGCGGTGATGGCGGCGGCGGCGGCGGCGGCGGCGGGAGGGGGACGGGGGCCGCTTCCGCCGCCGCGCGCCACATCCAGGAAGCGGCGCCACCCCCCCGGGGTTCGGCCGCTCCCTGCCTGCCGCCGCCGGCCGGATCCGTCACAGGGCCGAGCTCCGGGTGCCGGCCCGGGCCCGGCCGCCCCCGCCATGCTGGCGCGGAGGGGCCCGCCCGGGGGTGGTTGTGGGGCCCTCCCCGTTCCGTGTCGGGCTGAGCCATCCCTGACCTGCTGGTAGCCGCCTGCCCGCCGCGGCGATTCCGCGGCCCCGCTGCCCCGTCTGCCGCCGCCGGGGCCTGTCGGCCTTCGGTGAACCTCGGCGGCGTTTCAACCCCTTCCACCGCCACATCCCCGCCTTATTTCCAGATTATTTCCAGGGCTGTGGGTGCCGCTGGAGCAAGGGAGTGAGCCCGGGAGCCACCCAGGCATAAGGCAGTTCTCCTTTTCCAGAGGAGCATCCCGGTTGGCGCGCTCTGGTTGAAGGCATCGTCCTGGATTGACCGAAAAGCCTTGCCCGTGGTCTCCCGTGCCACCTCTTTCAGAAGGGTGCGATGCTTACTCTGGTTTTCCACACCATAGTCCCAGCTCCCTCAGTGCTTTCTCATCGCCCCCTCGTATCGGCTGACGGGAGCGGGTTGCGTTTCATGTCCTGCAATACCGTCAGCCCATCCATCCCTAGCTACCTTCGGGACATCAGCTGCTGTTCAATTATCTATTGATTTATGGCTCATATGTACAATTCTGGCTAAGGCTACATTGCAAAAGAATCTCCTGATGTGCACAAGTAGTTTTTTTTCGCCTATGACATGTGGGTATTCATCACCTACACTGCTCAAATCAATCTACAAGTTCCTTAAGTGCCGGGGTGAACAGCTGTTTCCTGAAACACCGTAATGCGCTTCTGTAATTTGATCGTGCCTGACACTGAAATGATGCCTCGTTAAATGAGACATCCCTTGATAGGACGTCTGCACAGGAGGAAGCTTAAAGGTATTTTTCTGCCCGCTAGCTTTTGATCTACAGAGCCCAAGTGTAGGATCTGGAAGGGTCATTCCAGTTCAGTACAAACCCATCGGTTCTTCTGGGGGTGGAAACAGGCTCTCCTCATTTGGCTTTAGCTGTCAGAAAGTTAGACACCTTGTCGTATGCTGGTTCTTCAGGCTCTCTCTGTAGCTGACAGAGAGAAATAGGCTGCTGCAGAGAGTGCTTCATTGCATCCTGAGGCAGGTGTTGGAGATGTGTGAGAATTCCCTTTGGAGCTGCCTCTCTGTGTCTATGGCCAGTAACTGGGACCTGCGTAATTAGTTTAGCCTAAATATATAACCTCTGGAGGACTACATTTAGGCAAAGTAAATCCAGGTCTCTGTCATTCGTGACCAAAAGAATGACCTCGTTTAGTTTACCACATATCCCACAACCTCACCTGTTCTCCACTAAGCCAGATAATCCTTACTCTGACTGTGACTGAGTGTGTCTGAATTGGCCACTTTCATCAAGTCAAGAAAGAGCTCATCAAGTCCTCAGGTTTTTAGAGACTGCCAGTCTTGTGATGAGGAGTTTATCTGTGCTTCATTTTTAGGTGTGTAGTACCACATATTCACATGGTTGGTGCTAATACTTCACATGTTTCTTTGAAACTCCAGTGAATGATTACAACCCCAAAAGTTGCTCTCTTCACATTGCATTCCCTCATACACAGATGATGACCGGCGACCTTCCATTTTCAGTTGTCACCATTAAAACTTTGCAGTTATACTCAGTACATCTCAGTTCTGTCCTGAAATGCTATGTTATCCCAAGCCCTCAGCTTGTCTTAATGCCAATTATGATAGTGTAATTCTACCGCAGAGCTGCCCTCGTGCTGAAATCCTCGCGCTATTTCAACTATCTGAGCTGAAAGTAATACTTTGAGCTGATGAGCCAGATTGGATGTAGTCATAGGCAGGTAAGAGTGTTTTTTTCCTACTGTCAAACATGAGTCCTCCGAGATTCCAGCTTTTTTTGTAGTCGCTTTACTCCCTTGAACGAGTGATAGCTTAACTACCAGTTTAGAGCACTAGTATCAAAGGAAGCCAGGGATAATAGGAAGTGTCACCAAATGAGAAATTAATCTGTCTGCAGAGATGTATTCTGCACGCCCAAGGTATTGTGATAAAACACATTTGAGAACTGTTTCTTCTGCAAGGGAAGATATGTTTTTGTATACCAAACACTTTTATTATAGGTGAAGTGTTTTGATAAGACAACTGCACTATGTCCCCTGAAAGCTCCATTTATTGACATTTATAGCTGCACTTGCTGCATGAGGAACAAATTGCAGAGCTATTTTTTAAGTTGTCTGCAGATCCTGGGGATGTACTGAAAGATAAGGGAGATTCGTGAAACTACGGGGGAAAGAGATGCAGTAAAAACGCTTCGGTCCTTCTCCGTAGTGTGAGCAGAAGTCCCTGCTGGACCATGACCACATCTCGGTATGATAATTTCTCTTCTGCTATTGCAAACCTGCCCTTGGGTTCTTTCTCAGAGCAAGCAGAATTATACTGAAGAAAGACTACACAAAAAGCAATGGTCGAAGCTGGACATTTGGACATCAAAAATCCAAATTTCCCTCCAACTCTTATTGGGTTGCCATACATCACCTGTATTTTGGTGACAGTCCCAGTACGAAACCTGGGTAGGTTACGTGCAGCTCTCACTTTTAGCTCTAGAGCTGGAGAGAAATGGCCCATGCTAAAGGATAAAACAGGATTAGAGAGGCAGAAAACTATTCAGTCTTGTATTCCTGAAACTCAATCTGAATTGCAGTTATCACTGTAATTCTGTTGTATGCAAGTAATATGAGAATGAGTGCTAATTGTCCTAATTTCACAATTTTTATATCTATTCATAAATGCAGCAGCCCAGACAATCTATGATATGTACAATAAATACTAGAATTTACTGTAATTACAGCACAGTAAAATATAATAAATGCACAATGTTGTGGGGATCTCTTTTTAAACTCCTGCTATATTTTCTTTTTCCTCTTTCTCAGGAATGTGTTCACAGATAAAATAGTTGAGACATTGTCTTTTGGGAAGTAGGTAGACTTGCATGGGTTCAGCTGATTCTTGTGTTTCTACTATAGTATTTCCACCACAACTTTCATTTCAGGTGCAGAGGGACATGATGTCAAGGAGAATCTGTTGCTTTGAGTAATTCAAAGTAATTCAAAGCAATCACTGTGTAATGTCAGTAGTGTTATTCGTGATTCTTGTGGGAGTGTGAACAAGTTGAGGATTCTTTTGTACAAAGATTACATTCTTGTACATACTGCGTTAGGATATATGCAATTAAAACCACAACTAAGTTATATCTGGAAGGAAGATGTCTCAATGGTTTGTTTTTAGGTATGTCAGAAATATTTTCTATTAGTTTTGGCTGAGTAATTAAGTGCATATAGTGAAGTAAAAGGAAGGAGAGAAGGAATGGAACCTGTTTGAATGCCACAGGCAATGGAGTATGTAAGGAATCTCTCAGTGTCCCCATTTAAACTTTGTATTTAAAAAAAAAAAACCACAAAAAACCCCAACAGGCCTCCCCCTCAATCCCAAAGCAAAACATACAATATAAGTAGAAACAGAAAAACTTCTGCCCTTGCAGCGAATAACACCCAGTTTGTACCACCTGGAAAGCAGACCAGGCCATCTGCTTTGCGTGGAAGATGTTGTACTCTGGGGTCAAAGCATCATCCAGGCAAAGGTGTGAAGAGGAGTTAATTGGAGAAACAGTGTAAGAAAGAGGATCAAAGGCTTGTCTTAGGAGA
The DNA here is from genome assembly GCF_036417535.1 of Chlamydotis macqueenii. Classification (NCBI taxonomy): domain Eukaryota; kingdom Metazoa; phylum Chordata; class Aves; order Otidiformes; family Otididae; genus Chlamydotis; species Chlamydotis macqueenii. The sequence goes on along the minus strand of NC_141556.1, from coordinate 60,000,109 downwards.
GGAACATCATCCATGTAGTCTGAACCTACTCTTAAAATTAAAAATAATGCATATTAGCCGTTCCCTTTGGTGGGCCTGTCCTGCGACTTTCACCGAGTCTGCACGTGCAGGTGGGTTGGGAAGGGCCTGCTTTGTGCGGAGGTCAGTATGAGAGCGATACATTGCTTTAATCCTGCTTGCGCTCTCAACAGGGACCTTCAGAGAGAAGTCATGGTGCGTTGGCCTTGTGCTGGCTCCCTGCCCAGGGGCAAATCCCTTTCCGAGAGAGTGGCGATAGATTGTCAACAAGATATGACGTTCAACAAAAGCCTGTGGCATGTTTTCTTATTTCTCTTGCACAGAAACAAAATCAGACCGCAGAGTCCATTTGTTATGAGATCAGCTTCAGTCATTCAGATTAACAAATAACATTTACCTGTAATTTTTCTTCATGTGTTTCTCTAAAGGATTAACAACGTGGATTTTTCTGGAGGAAGAGCAGATACGTGTTTAGCACAGGTGCAATTCTGACAGTCTGGGAAGTGCTGATGACCTGCATTTACAGTAAACACAGAAAAGAGGTCTAGCAGCAGGGAATAGTGGATTTGTGTGACAGAACTGGAACATAACCCTGCCTTTTGAACATGGCTAGACTTCTGGCAAGGTCATGGAGAGCTGTGAAACAATCTGGCACCTGAGACCTCCAAGAGGCATGCTTCCATTTCCTTGCAGGAATACTGCCAGAGAGCAGTGTTTTAAATCTAATGATGACACAGATCACATATCCTTTTCCTACTTCAGATATTTGCTTAGAGGCCAATATCCTTTTTGTTTTAAGGAAACTTTAAGTCCTGGCCTAACTTAGTGCTACAGTGAAAGAGCTATTTTCATTTACGCATTAATTTCTGAAAACATTTCTACTGAACAACCGAGTTTATAGTGCAAGTGATATCAAAAAGCCCATACTGTTCAATCATTTCCAAAGATTTTTTTTTTTAAGGCAGAAAGGCTCTCTTGATTATTTGATCTGAAGTGAGTTGTTCATACCATGGAGCATTCCCCAGTAATTCTTGCCTCACAGCCATACCTTCCATCTGAGCTATGGCACATATTTTAGAAAGACATTTAGTTGTGACTGGAAAAGATCGCAACCTAATGAAATGCATTAGCTAACTCTTAGGTAATGCTGCAAAACCTTCAGCTTCAAACATCAGCTCTTGCTAGGTGATGTTAGTGATGGAGACAAAGTAGATAGATGGATACTTGCCCTGGCTTTTGAGCCATTTTGCTGCTGATCCTCCCCTGGCACAGGACCAGAGTCCAGGATTGTTCTCACTCATGGCCGTCTGGAACAGTCTGCCTGTACGTTTGTCATACTTTGAAGATTACCATTGGGTTTTTTTTGAAGCTGCAGAAAAGGCCAGCAAAGATACAAAGGCTGACTTGAAAATGCATGCTGACATGATTGCTTCTGGTTTCTGACTCAGCAGAGATATAGATGTGTTTCTCAGAGTGGAGGATGTTGTTTCAGTTACTCATGCTTCTGAGGCAGTTTGGCATGAAAGGCTGAACTGGGCGGAAACTTTCACTTTGAGCAAAATAACAGTTTTAATAGAGCCTACATGCCTGTACCTTTTCACGTCCGTCCCTTCTCACAGCTCACCCAGCCCAAACGTTCAACTCCCCAAACTGATGGTAGTGAAAAAAGGAAATTCAGTTAACTCTGAAGACGTGTTTTCAGAAAAAAAAATATAACTATGGGGCTCTTGAACAACAATATAGGAAAAGTCAAAGACCCTCCAGTTGCTGCAGAAGAAGATCCTAACACAACAGGGTATCTTAGAGGAAAGGCACAGGTGAGGACATTATGCCCTTATATTGCCAAAAGTCCTTGTCTTTTGTCCACCTCTGCCCCTTGGCAAGCTGCAGGCGAACTGGAAGATGCAGCACAGTACTGGCACATTCAAGAGGGATTTTCAGCTCCCCAATTAAAGCAGTGTGTAGGGTCCATCAGGCAATCCAATATCTATGTGAACATCTGGTAATAGCTACATCAGGGCATCACCTTTGTATTTGTTTATCTGAGGCAGATGCTCATGGTGATGACCAGAACGTTCCTGCAATGAGCAGAAACGCACAGAATGTTGAAGATTTTTTTTTTAAATGGTCATATGCAGTTTCTGAAACTCACATTTCTTGAAAAAGCCTCTGTTAGGCAAAGAAAGCTGTTTTCCTCTTAGGCTTGCACGTGTGCGTTCTTGATCTGACATGACTTGCAACCACAAGAGAGCACTCTTTCCTTTGAAGATTTCTCAGCTTCCCCAGAAAGCTAGAGACATGCCATATACGTTTTGCAAACTACTTGTGAGCTGTTTCAGTTAGACCAGAGCAGCCGAAACAACAAAGCTTGCAGTTGTCTTTTGGATTTCATTGTGAAAAGCCTTTGGGTACTTTTCAGATGACAGAAGATCCTTGGTTCCTGAAAGGGAGGAGTTCTGCCAAAACTTTGAAGATCCCTGTAAACTTTGCAAATTACCCATCTTTGGAGACAATTATATCAAACGATATTGTGGATTACAATACATGAGAAGTGTTTAGAGCCTGGAAGATTGTTTATGTTTGGCTTTAACTCTTATGGTCATAATTTCAAGAGGAGAGAAAAGGAATACACAGGAACCCTCTTATTATCTTTTGAAATATGAAGATCAGAGAAAAAGAAGGGTTTAAAGTGTGGAGTGATGGTCCTCAAAACCTGTCTGTAAATTAGCTGGCATTCTACGTCTATAAAAACAACAAGGCTTAGAGCTGATTTCCAGGCACAGAGTGGACCTCATGAGTCGTTAGCAGTGCTTTGAGATCTGAGTTTTTATACATCGCAGGAGGAAATTGCAGCCTGCGGGGCAGAGTACCTATACAAATGTTTCCTCCTTGCTTGGACTGATACAAGATTTGGAAGCCAAATTCAGGAACTGACATTCCACCACTGAGAAACAAAAAAAAAAAGAAGCATGGACAGCAATAAAGATGATGGAATATTGAACAACATTGCATTTCCAGGAGGTATGTCCCTGGCTAACAGCCATGTGCATCCCCACGGGATCCCCCTGAGAGAGAACCCCTTTAGGGTTCCCTTCCACCCGGACCTGTCTTACTGGGAGCAAGCCTATGGTGGGCACACAGGTCACGTCTCCTACATCCCATTCCCTGGCTACGTGGGCGTCTATGACTATTCCTTTGAGCCTGCCTTCATTCGAAAGAGGAATGAGAGGGAAAGGCAGCGGGTGCGCTGTGTGAACGAGGGCTACATGCGCCTGAGAGAGCACCTGCCCAAGGAATTTGCTGACAGGCGCCTCAGCAAAGTGGAGACCCTGAGAGCTGCAATAAGCTACATCAAACACCTGCAGAGCTTGCTGGACTGCCATCCCTTAGGGTCTAACAGTAAGGAAACACTTTCTGCCAAGGAGCTCCCAGAAGCTCCCAGTCCTGGTCCCCCGCGGGAGTGCAACAGTGATGGAGAGTCTAAAACCTCTTCAGCTTCATCCCCTTACAGTGAATTTGAGGAGATGGGCGCTAGGTAATGGCCGCTCTGGAGACAGAAAGCTTCAGGTTCATCTGGAAACCAAATCTAAAACCCTGGGGATTTTTCTACAGGTGAAGATGAATACCAGGGAAAGGAAAAACAGCTAGGGGGAAAAAAAAAGGTATTTTCAATCCGTCAAATAACTTTAAGTGTTGTCTGTACAAAATCTAAAGATGAGTCGTAAGCAAACAGGTATTTCTCAGGTTGCTTCAGCTGTGTTACTAAACTTCTTTTGGATTGTTAAAGCTGAAGCAGTGTTTGCATTCTACTTTTCATCCAGCTTTTATTCTGTTTGTCTGTTTTCTTTTGCCTTTCACTCAATGAGACAAGCAACACCAGATAAATCCATTTCAGGATATCGCTCTCCTCTTTCTCCTGCTTCCTCATATAAATTTTATTGTCTGTTTTTCCTGACTGCTAACCTGAGATGCGCTGGGTTGCAAACACTTGGACTGGGAAAGGTAAGATTTAGATAAAATGTCTTTCCCTAAAATTTTTAGAAAACTCACAGAAATACTTCTATTTCTGAAAGGACATTTTAAAAAATATAAAATAAGGCTATATGTGGGAATTATTTTCTTCTCTGGCATCTTCTAAAGTGAAAGAAGCATCACATACATTGGACACTGGCCATGTGGTGATTTTTCGAAGGATAATTTTCAGAAAAGGAAAATCTGACACTTTCACTCTAATCAATGCTAGGAAGAGGGAAACAGCGTTCTGTAAAACTGCACCTTCAAAAGCAAAGCTCCACTCATGATACTGAAAAAATGTTGCCAGCCTTTTTCCTTCTTTTCTGAAAATTGAGTTTATGGACAAAATAGTCTTGATTGTGTCTTCGTATTTTTGACAGGTCAGAGATTATATGCTAGAAATATGTTCCTGTAGTGATTACATACTGGTGTGTACAAAAAAGGTAAAATTAAATGTATCAGTTTACATCTGCATGAAAATGTAGGTATTTCTCCTTTTGTTTATAATATTGCATTACTTTTTCAAATAATACACCTTTTAAAATTAATATCTCAAAATCTGTGGAATACCTTTAATTTGGACCATGTCTACTTGAAATGAGAATTTGTCTCCAAACTGCTCTAAAATCTTCCTTCCTAGAAGGTCAGATTTAAATAACATTTAGCTATGTGCTTAAGTCTCATTCTGAATATGGGATAAAATCCTTCTTACCTGTACACTTTCCACAGACCATTCAGACTTGTTTTTTTGGCTTCACTTTGGTGAAATTGTTTTGTATCTTTTTGTCTTTACTTCATGTCATGCTGACTGAACACCTGGAAAAATACTCCTGTATAAATAAGAACAAGTACTGATCAAATACCTCAAAGTGTGTCCATAAATTTCATTTAAATAAAAAATTGAATTAATCCTGGCTGTGTTTTTTTTCACTTTCAGTTGATAATGAATGGGAGAGCACTGTTTGCAGGAGTAATGAATTTTCAGGAAAGAATAAAGAGAATGGATAGGAAGCAAATATGAACTGCTACCTATAAAAGTAAATTTTTAATCAACATTTTAAAATCTAGATAAGGAGCAGTTTTGTGCTGTGGGCATCTAGTAAAAATTATTTGGTGTAAAAATACTCTGTTGATTTCTAGCAAACTACTCTAAACATTTGTATACTTTTAGCTGTTGGGTGCTTTCAGTCCAAGTCTGAGTCTAGGTACTGCTGGAGCTCTGAGCACAATTACTTTTTCTTAATTTACAGCCAATAACCTTGAAAGAACAAACACATTTAGGCAAATTACACACAGTTCAGAAATGGAAAAGGCCTAAATGAGTTGTCCAAACAACTTGTGGCAAATTACGCACTCAGGCTGACTGTACTGGAGCAGCACTGTTAAAAGTGTCAATGGCAGTCACAGGCATTGTTCTTTATTCTTTACTGGTAGCCAGCTTCCTTTTTTAATGACTATTTTGTTTTTCTAAGGGCTGTTAGTTTTGCAGGGTCTGTTTCTCAGACCCAAAAATTAGAAGTCTTCGTACCTGGACAGTTCTCTCTAAGGATCCAGAGCTGGAGTGCGTAAGTGTCTGTATTTGTTACCCAAGAAAAGGGAGAAGGGCAAGGTAGTGGACTGAATGTCTGGTTGGGATCCATTATTTTTTGGCTTTTTTCCTTCCCTTTGCAGTCTCTGACAAAAGACTCAACCTCTCTCTCTGCCTCCGTCTTGAGATTTCTGGAAATACAGTAGTACTGCTGGTAACTCTGTCAGTAAGCCTGAATTGCATTTCTCCTTCAAAGCAGAGATTAAAGCTTTGTTTTCTATGAAAAACATACACTTCCTCAGAATACCTGAGATAATTCTGTGAAATCAAATCAAACCACTAAAAATAAAAATTACCAGAATGACTGTGACTTCCTGGGCAGGAGGCATCAGAAAATGCCCAAATAAATTTTTTGGTCAGATGATTATCACAGAGAAATATCCTGGAGCCATAATCCTCTGAGAGAGATGGTGGAGCATGCCACATTCTCCATGATCAGCTCGTTAGGCTGGCCAGAGAAGTGGACTAGGTCGTGGCTCTGCCCTCTTTCAGCTTCACCTCACATGGGATGTCCCTCAACGGGAGCCTAACCAAGTGGAGAGCATTGCACCCTGGGCCTGTGCTTGGCCGTCACTGCTGGAGGGTGTCTCGTCCCATGCGAGAGGCAGGGTGATCTGCTGCACGTCTAGATGGGATTGGTCTATTTGTTGCATATCCTTAATACTCTGTAGTCAGGACAAAACCTGGATTTATTGAAATAATATTCTGGAAAAAGCCTCTGGACCTCAAGTCAAGGAGGCTGGTTAAAAGTCTGTCTTTCAGTAAAACTGTAGCTACTGTTTTTTTTAGCTTATACATCTGTAACAGCTCTGGAGGTGTCCTGAAAACACCTCTCAATCCAGCCTCCATGCTGAAGATGCAAAAGCCAGTATGTCACATGTAGCTTAATTTAATTTTAAAAGAAAATGAATTTTTGGGTGAAAAGGAAATTCTTTCTGTGGGAAAAAAATCTGTCACAGCTTGAACTACTCTCCTTAGGAAAGTTGTACACTTTTATTTCTGACATTTCATGTCATCATGCAAACCTCTTGCACACTTTTAGCACAAGAAAGTAGAAAACAGCTCAAGATTTCCCAAATATGGATCGGTGCTTCCTACAGGTATCAACAAAGCTTTCATGTGAATGCTACATTTCAAAAGCTTTCTTGAGCTGTTTCTGTCTAGACAAAGTTTTTCTTAAAATTTTCTAAAGTGTTTCATTATCAGACTTTCAAAGCAGACAATGATCCAACTTGTCACCCTGAGAATTAAGTTTTAATAAAAATGTTGACTAGAAGAATTTTCTCCATGTGGTGCAATTCCTATTTGCAAGAAAGGCAAACACTGATATCCCTAGGCAACTGTGCTACAGCTTTATCAAGCTTGTGTACACCAAATGCAGACACTTTAATCTTTCTATCAAATATGAAAAAACCCCACACATCTGAAGCCTTCCCGCTTCTGCCATTAAATTAGAAATCCATTTGCTCCTTGATATTATCAACATTTTAAGGATGTGTAATCCTGGCCATGGGATTGCTTTTAATCCTTTAATAGCTATTTAGCTGATTTATTTGTAAAAGCCCATCCACACTCCTTTCATGTTATATTACTCAGTGTCAATAACATGGCCAAAGAAAACCAGGAGGCACTATAGAAAGTCATGTTCAGAGAGTAAAGCAATCGGGGCCAATTTATCTCACTGGAATACATGAACAGCAAACGTCCACACAAAAATAAAGAATCTTTGAAAACATTTGTCACCAGCATACTTGGGAAGAAGGCAAAACAAGATCCAAAACATTTTGAAGAGAGACTCTCAAGTGGTACCAACAGGAAAGCCCTGCTGAAGTTAACTGAGGTCAATCACTACAGCTGAGCAAGGTCTCGGTAATACAAAATATAACTTCAGCAAGTGCTCGTCACTAGGAACCCTCAGTGTATAGGTAAATGGCTACAGAGTAGGAGGCAAATTCATTCTAGACAAATGGCTGCAGCTATACCTATAGCTCTTATGCAAGGCTGTCCGGATCTGGAAGCCCTGTAAGCGCTAGATGAGCAACATTCTCCATCGACCTGAAGGTGTGCTTGTAGGTAAAAGTCTGCTATAAATGCTCACTCATGTATTTCTCACATGATTTTTACACATTTTTTTTCTACCTCCCAGTGTATAGGGCAATGGAAAAGTTCTCCAAGTTGCCCTTGCTGGGAGAACAAACTAGAGGAGTGGAAGTGGGAAGTGTTTCTAAAGGCAGATGTCTCTCTGTGTGTCAGTGTATCTCCATAGAGTCAATGGTGGATCAAAACCAGAAAGGGGTCATGCTAGGATGCTGGCAAAATGAGCACAGACTGCCAAGAACATTTGTTTGGAATTTATAACAGTTTGGCAAGGTGGCACTGCTCAGAAGATGCCCCAGAGCTGGCTGAAAATGTTATGACTCAGCTACCCTGAGCCAACACCCTGGCAACTCAATAGAAGCCAGCATGTTCATTTAGTGTGCTGTACAAGAGGCTGGTAGTGCTTTTTCAGGAGAGGAAGGGCTACCTTTTTTTTTTTGTCATGAGTGTCCTTTCCCCTACCCACTCATATGCACATTGCGAGATTATTCCTCTGACCCTGAGGTCTGAGCAGCACAGCAGGCACAGCCAGCTGGTGGGTCAAGGCCCCATCACCCAGCTGTGCTTGGGTGCAGTGGGGCTCTGGAGAGGCAGATGATGGCAGGCTGGGAGAAGGGCTGTTGCTTCACTCTAGAAAAGAAAATGAAGATACTTTCCTAGGTGGATGATTGGATGGAAGCTACCACTCTAAGAGTGGGATTCAGCAGGTCCTGTTCTAGCACCCACACTTCAGTAGCCTTGCCCTCTTTTATCATTCAAAAATTTCTCATTTAAAAAGCCAAGTCAAAAAGTGGAAAAAGACAGAAGGTGCTATTTGGGTTGCTGTAGCACTCAGCTCTGCTGGGGGCTTAACCACAAGGGCTTCACAGGAGCAAGTCTGCCTCTGAAATGAAATGAGCTTTTCTGGCTGGATAAAACCCTGTGTGAAAGTCACCTGGTGGCACCTCTAAGCTTGGTCATCACCCTTGTTGCCAGAACTTGTCCCTTCATGTCCTGAGCATGCAGCATGCACTCAGGGTACAACGAGCACCACAGCAGCTACTTGAGTATATGAAGGGTGTGGGTAGCTGACTCTACCAGGTCTGGCTTAATTGGTTTCCCTTTATTTGTCATGGCTTACACAGGAACCATTCTTCCCTAAGAAACATGATAGATACATGCATACAGCCTGGACAGGCTGCGGTACCCACGACCCAGCCCTGGAGGAGAGCTCTGCCACTGTACTTTTCCTGGGGAGACCAGGAGCTTCATGCAATCCCACACCTTGCTGATCCAAGACAAAGCCCATTAACATTTTTTTTTGCTTTCCAGTGGAACCAAAGCTTAGACTATGCTCTATGTGTGACACCTCCTGTCTCCAAAAGCTTCTGAAATTCTGCCTGATTTTCAGACAACTCCCATGGGAAAAGAGTCTCAAAATGCAAATAAAATTTCTCCTTTTTTTTTTTGTCAAAACAGGGGCTGGGCAGGGGTGAGGAGCCCAGCTTACGGTTTACGGCTCTGGATGATAAGCTGTGGTGCTTCATGCTGGGCCAAATTCCTGTGCCACACAACTGCTAGAGGCCACAACCCTTGGGGCAGACACAGAAAACAGGCAGTTCATCTGCTCTTTAGCCACCTCTAGTCCTGGTGTATTCATGTAAACTGAGCAGATTTGTCAAGGTCAAAACACCCATCTGTGAAGCTGGGTGGCTGAAGACTCTGATTCATTACCACCACTATCTTTAGATATGTCTGAAGGGGCCAATACCCCCAAAACTGTGGGTTATAGGGGTGGCAAGCAGCCAACAAGTCCATATTTCACTCTGAGTTCCCTCACCCTTTTTCAAAGGCTTTGAAGCTGGGCTTGTGGGACTTTCTGTCAGTCAGGAATGAGCCTGCATTTGCTGAAGCACCAAGGATAAAGTCTATGTTACCATGGACCTCAAGTTTTATCAATTGTGTTTTTGCAGGTGCAGGAAATGAAAAGCTATGTTGGTATGGATCATGTTTTTAGCCAGGCTAAAATAAGCCCTAACAGAGAGTCCATACATCTCTCTGCCAATTTTCCCCCTGAAAATTGTGGAGATCTCTCAGCTTACTTCAGATATGACTGGAGATAGAGGTCTCAAAGACAAGAAATTCCTACATGGTCCATGAACACTGGTGGTATTGGAGTAGAAATGCACGTCAAATAAAAGTTCTTACAGCGGGGAAAACCAACACTGAATTGTCTTTTCAATTTGACCTTCTTGATGGTCAGCCATCCTATGGGAACGAGCCAGCCATCAGCAGTCACACGTGTACAATAGGCTCCCTGTTGCCTGTTCTGCTGGGATCAAGGGATGAAAATATAAGTATTCTGAGGGAGTTATGGATTTGGGAGGATTTTGGATTTTGGATTTTGGAGCTGAATGAATAGGCTGTGAGAGGCTGAAGGGTTGAAAATGTGGGGAAGGTAGTGGGCAGTGAAGCTTGGGAGCGTATAACACAAATCCAAGCTGCATTTGCTGTGCTGCTCGCAAAGCACCTTGCTTGTCCCCATGATTTTATTTTGATGTGGTGTGGTTCTGGGCATATATAGCAGATTTTTGTGTTCCAGGGCTGTCAGCTGTCAGCACTGAATCCTAACCAATCTCTTCCACCTGCACCAAGATCACAAAGAGAACAAGTAGTTAAAAATAAATGGAATTTTCACGTCTTTTTATGTATCTGCTGTACTCCCAGCATTGTACTATATTAGGCTGCTCTCTTGCTGTAGCTTTTTTAAGTTTAAGAAGCACCAAAGAAGTCCCAGGCTCAGCTGCAAAGGGTTTATCCCAGGGGAACATTCATGAGGAGGTGATGTGTGTATCCCACACCCAGAGGTGTTAAAGATCACTGGTGCTTAATGAATGAAACTGATAATAAAGTGTGTAATGTATAAATGAAATAAGCCAGATGGACAAACACAGGTGTATGTGTGGTGTTTGTGCATGGGAAAATGAGGAAGGATGGCAAAGGGAAGGGAGAAAAGAAAGTGGTTTTGAAGTCTGGCACACTGCTTGATATCAAATCAGCTCTTGCAGCTGAAACAAGGGAAATAGGAACAAATTAGATATGACACATTTGGGGAGGATTAAAAGAAAAGACTTAATATATTTGAAGGCAAACCCTGTGGAGATATAAAAAGGCTGTGAGATTTTGCACAGCAGAAATGCTAATGAGAGCAAGCAAAGCAGCAGCTCTTATGGGTTAGGACTTGGAGCCACAGGCAGGTTTGGAGAGAGGCATGACTCCCTCCCTGGCCCCACCACCAGCCAATGCGGGTGTCTTGCACCATCTGAAGTGCTTTCCTCCATCCCCCATCATATTTATCCTCTTGCTCTGGTGGATGGGCCTTAATTCTGAAGGAGGAAAACAGAACAGTGGGGAGAGTAAGAGGAGCCCAACACCATGACAAGAGCTGTGACAAGGAGCCTGAAGCACAGATAGAGGCCAAGTGCAGGAGGTGTCTCTCTTAAATGAGTAGTTGCACCACTGGCATCACTCTGCCTCCTTCCTCCTCCTCCTCCTCCTCTGTGCCCCACACCAAGAGTCAGGAGTGCTGCTGGAAACCATAGGAACACTGTGCTGGGCATCACAGGGGCTCTGTGAACAGGGGCCATGGGACAGGGGTAAAATCTGTAGCATGAATGTCCAACCCAACACAGTAACACATCTGTTAGAGGAATCAGAGAGATGTAGGCTCCATGTGCTCTGCTGGTTGTGATGGAAAGCTTCACCAAGCTCAGGACTATAGGAAGGGCTGTTCCCTGTTGCTGGTGTTTTTCAGAGGGTGGATGTAGGTTTCCATCATAGCGATATGTCAACTTTCTTTACATTTTGCCATTCGCCATCCATCTCTGCCGTTTTCCTCTCCTCCCTCCTGCCTGCCCCTGTAGGCTATGACTACAGGGGCAAGGGTATAGGGATGTGCTCTGGCTGTGTATTTTGTGTCCTCCTCATACAGCAGCCTGATTTTAGCATCCCTTCTTGCCAACACCTCTCTGCTGATCACGCTACATGCGGTGCTTAATGAAGATGGATGTGCCTTGCAGCAGTGGGGTGGGAGGTGGGCAGGGAGCTGCTTAATAAGCAAAATTTAAATTAAAAAAAACCAAACAACCACTATCGGAAAAGAAGCAATATGATTTTACCACCAACCATTGTGCAAAAATGGCTGAGACCACAACATTTGCATGGCGGTGGGTCTGTCTGCCTGTACCTCAGACACACCACATTTGTCTGCCTGCCATCACTTCTCATTCATCTCTTCTTGTTCATCATTGCAAAATACTTCCAAGCATATTTCTTATCAAAGTGCTGAGCAGCTGTGAGCAGGCTATGCTCTAGCTGGGGAGCGGAGGGGATGATTACAGAGCTCAGCCTACCTGCTGTCAGGAGCCGAGTGATAAACCCAGATTACTTCAACACCAGGTTTTCCCTCTGTTTCAACAACAGTGTGGCCCTCCTCTCGCCTCTGCGCTGGGAACACCAGGAGATCCTGCCCTGTCTCACTGAAAAGTATCACTGGGCTGCCCCTGTACCACTTTACCCAGAGCTGATTGCAGCCGTGGTGCTGATGGGAGCTTGCTGGGCTGCTTGCCTCCTGTGTGAGTGGAAGCACCCAAGTCCCCTGCGCTCATAGGTAACTCTGCCCTTCCACATTACTCAGCTCTGGCCACTATCGCCTCCCTCAGCGCCCTGGCACCAGCAATATGCTCCCAACATGGCTGGGTAATGCTGGACCCCTGGTTCGCAATGGGGATGCCCCATGCAAGTGATGGTGGCACATCTCGTGGGGCCTGTTAGGACAGATCAAAGCTGAGCACCCTCAGCATATCAGCGTGACATGCTGTACAAATGCAAGGCATTTGTCTCTGTTTATGTGCAGCATGCTCCATAGCTTTGCATTTTGCAGCGCTATGAAAGCTTCAAAAGTTCCATTTACGTTAACAAGCCCATAAAGCATAAGGTTATTAAATGTTGTTTATAGTAGCCTGTCTGAGAAGCTCATTCAGTTACCAGCTGGTTCAGTTTTTACTAAAAGTGAGTTTCATAAGGGCGCCAAGTTGTAGCTGCATGTGTTATGGGAGTTTGGGTTGAAAGAACAAGAAAAACAGCAGCAAAGCCATCACCACGCAATGGCTGAACTACTCCATAGTAGGGATGGTCAGTGTTTTCAGAGATGAATGGAATATGTTGGCTTTGTGCTTGAAAAATTGTTGTGTTTAAAGATTTTAAAATTTATTTTTGGTAAAACTTTTAAAGCGTTGGTTATTTTCTGCAAACTTTACTGGAATTTTACTGAGGTCATTGTCTTAAAGAGCACATTTCACATTTGCATCTTTGGAGAAAGAGTCCCAGTTTAGGTCATTCCATCACCTAGTAATCACTGCAAAACCTAATAAAGTTGTTGCGTATGTCGAGTGATGGGTATCAGAAGCTGTGGCTGGGCAGGAGATGGCCATGTAGAGTGAAGATTAGGTGAGAGCAACATAGACAGTGTGGCATCATGCGGAGCAGGCATTTGCAGAGAGCAGCTGGATGGGACTGGTTGGGAAAAAGGAGTTTAGACTGAGTTAAAGGAGATGCCTGATGACACTTTGGGAAAGGATCCCAAGGTTTCATCCGTGTGGGCCTACTGGGAAGGTGTCACTAAGAGCACATTCAGTCTCAGGGATTTTTTTCCCAAGAAGGAAACCTAAAGTGGGGGTCTCTGGCTAGACGTTCTGTGGCTGAAGCACGGGGTAAGAGCATCTCTAGGAAAGTCACTGGTGAGTTTTCTTCACAGTTCTTAATTGCAAGAGATAAAATAAGAGTTTAGTAGTCAAGACTGGCATACAAGTGTGGGCACAGATGTGTCTGTGGGGCAAATCATAGAATAGTTTGGGTTGGAAGGGACCTTTAAAGGTCACCTAGTCCAAGCACCCTGCAAGGAGCAGGGACATCTTCTGCTAGATCAGGTTGCTCAGAGCCCCATCCAACCTGGCCTTGAATGTTTCCAGGGATGGGAAATGTTTCCTCTCTGGGCAACCTGTTCCAGTGTTCCACCACACTCATTGTAAAAAATTTCTTCCTTATTTCTAGTCTAAATCGACTTCTTTCTAGTTTAAAACCATTATCCCTTGTCCTAGCACAACAGACCCTGCTAAGAAGTTTCTCCCCATCTTTCCTATAAGGCCCCTTTAGGTATTGGAAGGCCGCTATAAGATCTTCCTGGAGCCTCTTCTTCTCCAGGCTGAACAGCCCCAACTCTCTCAGCCTGTCTTCGCAGGAGAGGTGCTCCAGCCCTCTGATCATCTTCATGACCCTCCTCTGGACCCTCTCCAACAGGTCCACGTCTTTCTTATGTTGGGGGCTCCAGAACTAGACCCAGTGCTAGGGGGGGTGGGGTCTCACCAGAGTGGAGTAGAAATGCCACAGAGCACCTACTACAGCAGACACCAAGGTTTGGGGACTGGGGCATTGGAGCACGGGGCAGAGCAGAGGGGCATCTGGCATCAGTATCTGGTATAATGTGTCACTCATGTATAACAATGGCAGCAGCAACCTGTGTCAAGGAATCATCAGGATGATGTATTTTATTTTACACCTGAAATAAGCTTTACAGATAAGAAAATGTTTATTCTGTAAATAATTTTGAAGGTCGTTTTCAGTTTGAAATAATACAGTTGAAAATACTGTAAAAAATTATTTGTATTGACCTATGCCTGCAAAACAGAGGCAGTTTTGATTTTTTTTCCTGAAAGCATTCCTCTCTTCAGCTAGCCCTAACTTAATACTGAGAACAAAGTCCACAAGCTTATGCTCAAATATTGACAGTGACTTGATCACAACAATTAGGAAAGTGACTTGGCAGATCTGAAGGTTTAAGGCGTTCACACCATGACAAGTATGAATGCAAATCCATTGGACTTCGAATTTACTTGGGGAAGTTTAAGGAAAAGCAGTTTGTAGGGCAGAGTAAAAAAACTCAAAAGCTTTGAAGAGTCAATGAGATCCCTGGAAAATCAGGTGCTATTTTTTTTCTGAGACTCTGTGGTATGGAGCTCTTTGGAGAGTATGTTTTACTGAGAAATTTCCAGTACCTCTTTGTTTCAGCCAGGTTACACAGATGCTCCAAAGGGAAAGCAAGTATAAGCCAGGCTATCAGCCAGCACTGGGAGTATATTCTGCCTGGCACATTATGGATATGAGACAACACCTACATGGTTAAATTATATCGCTCCTTTCTTTCTTGTTTTTTTTTTTTTTTTTTTTTAAATCCTAGATTCAGTGGGACAAACTCACCCCTTCATGAAAGATCTGGCAGCTCCCTCCTGAGTCCTGAACCCTATCCAAGTGATAATTATACCTGTTTGAAATCTGGGAGCCGAGAAGTAGCCTCCAGCCACTCAACAAAGGCTCCTCCAGTGCTCCGAGGAAGTGGTGCCGACACTTCCCTTCTACTTGTCTGCCTCCTGCTGAAATGCATTTGCAGAGTTTCCTGAAGCCTCTAAGGCTTTTCCAGAGATCTGGTGGAACTAGACCTGGTATCTTGTGAAGTATCATCGCATGCAAAGACAAAGAAACACCCCTACGGGGATAGTTAATACAGACAAACCTTAATGGCTGCCTTTTTTTTTTTTTCCTCTTCTCCAGTTGCAAATGTATAATTAATCTCAGTTCAAATTTACATGTTTGATCTGCTTCTTTTAGTCTTCAGGTGTCTTTGAAAGGAAGGGGAAGACCCTGTGATTTGGTGTGGAGTGCCTAGGACACGCTGGGTGTTTATGTGGACAGATCCCCCATGCCCAGTGCTGGTTAGATGTGGAGGGCTCCTGGCTTGCAGATGTGAGGTGGGAAGGCAGGGGCTGAGGTCCTTCCCAAGCTGAACTGCACCCTTCCCAAGCCCCTTCACCATAAGCCACCATTTCTCCAGGGCTCCCATGAGCGGTGAGGGCAGCTGCGTCCGGGTGGTGGAAACCTTCTGCAGAGAAGAGGAGCTAATCCTCATGCAAGCGGACCCCGCGAGTCCTCACTCCTGGAGTGTAAAAGAAAAGAAAGGCATAGAGATGAAAAACACATCCACTTCAAACAGAGAAATTTCCATTTGAAGTGCCATCTTGAGTCAAATCCTCCCCAGCAGCAGCACTTTTTTCCCCTCAGTAGTGTGTATCAATTTCTTCTGACAACAGTTTCATGGCTTCGGGATAAACAAGCCCATTGGTATTATATTTTACAACTACAGACAGACCACGGAGATTAAAATTCTTTGGATGAATCACCAAAGACGAGGAGGGGGGAGGCGGGTCTGCCGGGCCTTGTGAAAGGCAAGCTGAACACAAAACAAACTGAATCCAACCTTTCATCCCTGGCCGTGCCATGGAGGCCGGGCCTTCCCCTGCGCCTGGAGGAAGATGGACGCAGACAGAGGGCAGAATTAAGGGGACACCATTGCGAGGGACTCTGCATGCTGCAGAGATGGCAGAAGTGGCTTCTTGCCCTCGCATGGTGGCTGACTCAGGGCTGGGGAGGCCTCGGGGCTCTTCTCACTCCTCACGGCACAATATTAATTTCTCATTTCCCTGGCAAACACAAGTAGCTGAAGAAGAAAATCATTTCCGGCTGATCCACAAGGGCTTTGTTTTTGTTTTGCTTTCCTGCTGGAACCAAAGGCCTCCCTTAAATGTTTGTTTCCCCAAAGTGCAGCATTTTGGTTTGATCTCCAAACTTTTTTAAGTCTTTCGCAAAGTAAAGTGAAACAGAACCCTGCGTGCTGACACGCATTGCTGAAATGTTTCCCGCTGTCCCATTCCCTGGTCCACCCTCCTTTCCCACCTTCCCGATTGAACTCCCTGATGGATTTGACATGAAGTCTAGATGAGTCAAATATGCTTTATCAGAAAAAGAAAAAACTGCTGGAGGAAAACCACCTCATGGCATCCCAGCTTGCCCTGGAAAACTGCCTTCACTGGGAGGGTAGCCACAGGGAGATGGTTTAGGCCATCGGTGGAAACCTCTCTGCCTAAGGCGGCCTTGTGCACAGCTTTTATCCCATTGTGCCGAGGGAGCTGGAGTTGGCCAGGAGCTGCCACAGGATTATTTTCTCTTACAGTGTAATTTTTTTTATTGCGTCAGATTATGGTTTTAAACCTCAGCATCCAACCCAACCACCACTCCTCCACACTAGACGTAACCCTTGCGTGGAGGCAGGTAATCCTGGTCTCACACTGGGACATTCAGGAGAAGTCCTCCAAGAGCCTTTGCTGGCTGTCCGCACAACTGAAGATGTCCAAAAACTTCATTAACTTGCTTCATACCCAGAACATGTCCAGAGTCTAGATAAAGGAGGACTTAAATCCTCCAGGATTGCCCCAGCCCCTTTTGTGGGAAGATCCCTAGAAGACTTCCCTGCCTCTGCAGTTGGCATTAATATTAGGACTAACTCAGCTACAAGCTCTGATTTCTCCCTTGCTCATCTGCTTGCCTCATGGCTGGTTTTTTGGGCAGCAGCACAGCCTGGGTGCTCAGCAGGGCACTTCCCTGAGTGACAGTGACTTTCCCCAGCAGCTTGGTCAGCTCCTGGGCATTGCATGGGGTGTGCTGCAGGTTGGAGAGGGTACTTCTGGTCTCTCAGGCTGCCCTCTCAGCACTTCTTGTCCACGTCTCACCCCTCTGCTAGCTTCAGCCTGCTGTCATGCTGTTGTCTCATCTTGCAAAGAGAAGTCAAGGCTGCACATAGACAGAACCACTCAGTGGGGTTTTGTATGCTGGGAACAAGAGGTTGTGTCTTCATCCTCCTTGTGATGGAGACAGAGGGACTCAAACATCCCGATGAACAACCTGACACTCTCTCAGCTTCTGTCCCTTAGCACATGAACGCGTGCAGGTGGTAAAAGCGAGGTGGCACATTTAGCACGTCACACAAGTCTCGGTCCTATATCCTCAAAGCACAGCAAAATATAGGCACATCACTGGCACTGAACTCAAGGTGAGGATCTAGCTGAGAAGCTCTGCTTTGTGGCCAGAGGACTACAAAAAACTTTTGTAAGATTTGCAGTGACTACTTGAAAACTCTAAACAGCTTACAAGCTCTTCTGCTTTCAGTTTAGATTGTGACAGGAATCAACCCATCCCTCCAGCAGTGCCAGAAGTCACAGAAGAAGACAGGCACGCAGGGCTGCTGCACGACTGCGGGGCTGGCGCTGAGCATGGGACAGCCAGGGCCAAGCTCTGCGGAGAGGTACTGCCCTGCTCAGCAGAGCTTGTAGGTGCAGAAGGAGATGGTCCCTGAGTCAGAGCTCAGTATTTAAATAGGAAATATTGAAAAAAGCTGAGAGGAAAAGAAGTTATTTTTATCTCCGTTTGCAGATAGGGCACCAAGACATAGGAAGATGAAATGACTTGGTACAGGCTGGACAAGTCTGTGGTGGATGAGAGCACGGAAAGCTGCTCTCTGGAGATGTCCCCGAATGCCTCAGCCTTATGCTGAACTTTTCTCTCCAGGAACCTGTCTGTGACAGAGTATTCACTTTCTGCCAGAGGAAAAAGGAGGAAAGGAGACAGCAGTGGTGCTCTTGGCTGCTATTGATAATCATCAAATAGTTTGAATTCCTGTCTGAGAGACAAGGAAACGAGTATTCGCCTCACAGACAAGGCTTCGTGTTTCTCAATCAAGATAAAAGTTCTGCCTCATCCACTGACCATTAATGGAAGAGCTCGCGGGGTCTGGCAGGAAGGGCAGCCAGAAGCCTGCGTGTCTCCTGAACTGTCGGGATTTGTGGAGGCCTTGCCCAGGTTGCCTGCAGCCCTGGGACTGCGGTGTGGAGTGATGAGGGGAGCAGAAGGGACAAGCCCTCTCCAGAACAGCACACAGGTCCTGGCATGGCACGCCACGTGCCTCTGAGCAAAGGTCTCCCTCCCTGTTCACCCCTCCGAGGGACGGCCGGCTGCCCTACGGGCACTGCAGCCCCCCAAGACCCCTTCCCTGGGAGGGGATTCTGTGTCATGGAGGTGCCCACTGGGTCTCCTGTGGGGAGGAGAGCACCCAGCGCTGCCTGAACAGCCCTGCCTACACCCAAAAGTTCCCTCCTGCCAGCACAGCCCCACATCTCAGGCTGGGCAAAGAGGTTTCCACAGGTGGAGAGGTTTCACTTCCACCTCAGTCTCCCCACCACGGATGGGCTTCGGCCCTGCAGACACGCACAGGCTCGTGTTGGGAAGGAGATGGACAAAGTCCTGTCTGGGCTAGACTCAAAATACATAGATACTCAAAATGGGGAAGAAAATACTCAAAATACTAAAAAAAAAAAAATCAAAATGGAGAAGAAAGTGCTCGTCATGGTCCTTTCTGTATCCACCTGATTAAAAAAAGACCCTCTATGATAGGTGAATGGAGAAAATCTCTTTAGCAACAGCTACAGTATAAATACCCTGCAGGGAAAAAAATAATTTACAGTAATACTTTTTTCTTCCTTATCCAAGAAGTGGTTAAGGATTTGGCAGGGAAACAGTGGAGGAACTGATCAGCCTACCTGTGATTTTAAAGCTTGATAACTTGTGAATGCCGCAAATTTATAGACCAACAATAATAAGTGTTAATAAAAAATAAAACAACCAGCTTGCTTTTTTTTTTTTAAGATTAGAAGTGCAAACAGGATACAATTCTTAAAAGGCAAGAGCTGGGTAATCAGGTGATTTATCGGCAAGGCATTCCTCCAGCTGGGAAACCCATCCTTTCCTTCTGCCTGGAACTGGAAAAAGGGTAACAAAAAGTTACAGAATTTTATTATTTTTTGGCAGCACCACCTGCAGTCTGTTACCTGAGGACTGAAACAGAAACAAAGTGGGGCACTGGTACCCCGAGACCTGGCTGCTGTAACCCGAAGGGCTCATGGTTGCTTGCCACAGGGGGATGGATACTGCTGCCCACAGGGCCTGGGGAGGTTTTGGTGGCTGGTCCATGACCTGCCCTCTGCCCTGGAGGATGAAGGGCAACAATATGGGGCAGAAGCACGCTTGGATGCTCGTGCTGATGTAGAAGAGCTAAGGCCAAGCTGTATGCAATCCCTCATACAATACAGGCTAGGCAGGGTTCAGAGATCCTCCTCCATTATTCCAAGTACTGTATTTGCTTGCTTTTCATCTCCCTCCTTTCTCCCTTAAATTTTGTCATAAAATCCTAACGTCTTGTCCTCCAGTGTGTATATTCACAACTGCCGGCAGGCTGCTGTTCTCCCTGGGCGGCTCTTCCCTACGAGCATGCTCAGGTTTGATAATCTCCTCTGGCTTAATTGACTCAGGTAATAAGCTTGGGCTTGGACCTTACCACACACACGCACCCACTGCCACATCTTCCCCTACAGCAGCTGCACCCCTCCCTCCCCTTGGGTGCCCGTGGGGCCCACTCCCGGTCTATTTTTTCATCCCCTCCTGACAGATAGCAAGGGAACAGGTTCCCTGGGTTTGCACTTCACAAGGATAAGCAGAAAGCCCAGCCTACCCGACTTCCCACACTACGTTGGCTCGCTGGGTCTGAAAATGGAAAGAGCCTGGGCTCCCACCTTGCTTCCCTGACACGAGGCACAGCTTGTTAAGGGGAAAAAAAAAAAAAGGATGGGTGCCTCAGTTTCTTCAGGCACTGAGGGAAGGAAGAAAGGAGGAAAATGTTTTCCCCCTTCCAACCACCTGCTGGGCAAAGCTGAGCCTAAGCAGGAGGCAGGGTGCTGGCTGTAGCTCAGCTGGACTGGGGGAATGGGGAGAACAGCAATCCAGGCTGCCCTGGCTCCTCTTTTTAGGAACAGGCTCCATCACAAGGCTAGCTCAAACACCTCAGTATCAAAGGGAGCACAGCCCAGCCCCTGCGTGTCTTCTGCTAAGCTAGTAAACGTTAGATTAAGTGTTGGCAGATGACTCAATTTCCCTTTCTTGGTCCTTATCTGCAATTAAGAATAGTGATTATTTTGGTTTCTGAACTCTATATACAAGGTGAACCAAACCAGTCTCCTGGGTTTCGGGAATGGGGGCACCGTAAGGTGGGGGTGTGCTCACCACCACAAAAGCCAGCAGCCGCAGCTGAGGCTGGGGATTGCTTGGTCAGTGCCTGAGGACGCAGAGTTGCACAACTGCCCCAAGGGGTTCAGGGGCTTTTCTCTGCCCTCAACTCACATACCACTCGGCACTCCCCCCGCTGCTGGGAATGATCCCCACTTTATTAAAAACCAGAAATTAAAAACCCACCAGAAAACAGCATAATGAGTGATGTTTTCTGGGAGCCAGGAGGTTACAGTCTTCCCTAAGCACCTGTGCCCAGCATTGCCCTGGCTGGGGAGCTGCAGAACGCTTGCTTTTCTGCCATACGCCTCCCACTGCCACCGCTCCAGGCAGAAAAGCACAGGCACTGGTGATCAAAACCCCTCATGCTAGGACAGGGCTCAGTGTGCCAGGTACAGGCAGGGCCCACTGCTTAATTGAAGCCTTCCTTCTGCAAGCAGAGGAGCGTGTTGGCACATGCAGCAGGAGGGATATTGCTTTGTCTGATTGCTTTGAAGACTGGGGGGGCGGAGGGAGAAGAGAAGAGGCCAGTTAAGTGTGTTTATGTTTGAGAGGAACAAAGGAGAGCGGAGGAGAGGCCGGGGGTGCCTGCGCCAGAGATGTGTCAGAGATCACTTGTTCCTCCTGGGCCAGAACACCAGCCTGAGACCACCAGCGGAGGAGGAAGCGGGGTGTGTGTGTGGAGCCGTGTTTAAAGAAGGGAGAGGAAAGATAGAGCAGAGAAAAAAACTCCAGAGAGACTTAGGATGGTGATAAACATGTCACAGGTTAGATACCGGGCTCCCAACTAGCAGGATGTGCAATACAGCACAAATACATCACAGCAGATAGCACTGCAAGCACGTACCTTGCTGGGTCCTGGTTTTCCTTGGGGAAGGCTTAGTTAAGGAAGCTAGTGAGTACACACATCCGAGTTTAACCAAAGGAAGAGGAGGTGCCCGTCAGCTTTCCCCCAGCTCTGCTATCCATTATGGCAAATGAAGCACAGGCCCCCCAGTTTGCAACACTACTGAGAAAACTGCCTTCCTGGGGGGCTGTCACACCCAAGGGCTGGGTGCTGCCTCTTCTGCTTCGCACTGCACCCCAGCGAACGGCACCCACCAGCACAGGGGATGCGTTTGGAGGACTCTCAGTGACATCAACCGCCATCAAAAACCCAAAGAGCTTTTCTGTTTGCTATTTAATGCTATGCTCACGGTGATGGGATCAGCACCTGCACAATCCCCTAAGCGCACCACGAACAGTCAGTTCCTGGCAAGGGCGGAAGCGCTTGCCCACGGTCACTGTCTCTGTGAACATGAAGAGAAGGAAGATGCCACCACGAGAGGTGAGCCTTCTACTTCCCAGAGGCAGTAGCTCTGTTTTGGCAGGTTAAATTTGTAAGTTAAACCATCTCGTTCTCAAGCAGAGAGTAAGATAAAGGCAGTGAGCTATCTGTTCTCGCTAAAAAAAAGCCTGCATCCAAGGACTGGCTTTACTGCACTGGCTGAAGGCAGACTTAATGCAGATACCCTGTGCCTCAAGGCCAACAAACCTGCTGCAGGTCATCATACAGATCACTGAATCGACTACAGTTAGGCAGGGAATAGATGAGTGTGCAACAGCTCCAGGGGTGCGGTGTAGACCTGGACCTTCTATCTGCGGTTTTCTACCAAAAAAAAAAAAAAGGAAGAAAAACAGACCCTAACACTCATTCACCAAAGCTTTTTCAGTCTTCTGGGGAAGGGAGGGAAGTACATCATACCTTAACAGATATTTCTGAATTCTCAGTAACCTTTCAGTAGCCTTCCATGGAAGCAGAGATGGTTGAATAACCACATTGGCTCTTTGGTGTTATCAAGATGCTTCTGCAGATCCATCTGTATTTCAGCATATGAATTTTAATACTGCATGCCTCCCCTACCTATCATTTTTTAAGATTTATCTTTTAAAATTCAGATTATAAAAAGCTAGTGGACAGCCCTACTTGGGAAAAAAAAAAAAAAGACAGATGAATTAGAAGAACGTCCAGGTTTAAACAAAGAACTAGGAGACACCTTACATTTTTACTCTCACTTTTTTTTTTAGGTGGTTAGGAAACCAGCACTCTCATCCACACAGCACAACATGTAACTAGAACTAGTATTAGATTTGCAACAGGAAATCAAAATTGACAGCACTTCTTGCATTCTTTAATGTTAATACCTGAACTCTGATGATCAGAAGAGGCTTAAGGCATGCATATGAGAGCACCTCTGTGGTACACAGGATTTCTGCGTGTTGTAAAAAACCTTGAATTTGTCTCTTAATGGCAATGGTAGGTGAATGTTGAAAGAACTGTGTTTGAAAAATGCTTCTTTATTTTTAAAATGTGAATGTTTTACGGGTTCCCTTGCATTCCACATCAGAGAGTCTGAAATATTTACAGACTGAAACTTCTGCATGGAACATGCACTTCTGCAGAAGATTTGAGACCAACAATTTGTCTTTCAGTTACTGGAGACTAATTCACATTTCTAAGTGAAATTATTTTTGTTTGAAATTCAGCAAGTCTGTCTCAGACCTCAAAGATCGCAATCTGGAACAAGTCCACTGGAGAAAGCAGAGGAAAAGAAGAAACTGTCTTTCAAGTCAGACTCGCAAGGACTCACAGCAGTGACTATTACTGCACATGCTGCTTCAGAACCTGCAGCAAATAATTTGAACTTAAGAAAGCAGTAAGCACAAAGTGATTAAGACAGTAGAATGCCTTTACGCCTCCTGCGATCAACAGGTTTCAGCTAAGATCCTAAACTTAAAGGGATGTTTCATCAAAAGGCACTCGAGTCCATCAATCACAATCTGCTCCTTTTACATGAGTCCCTGGCAGGGCTCCACTTTTCCTTTGGGGTTTTATTTTCCTCCAACCGCCCTCTTGTGTTTGCATACAGGCAAGCTCCATCCCCTATCCAGTGAGGTAAACCCGGCAGGCCCTGAGAAAGATAAATCGTAGCTATCACACTCTCATCATAACCAAGCTGAGAAAACAGCACTGCATTGCCCTTCTCTTGTATCCTGCAAGAAATTCTGTCATCTGCACATTTCTTTGCAAGATCCATCAGCTGAAGTCACAAAATGTGATGGGTTTCAAGCTCATATGTGTAGTTAGAAGTGGACAACAGACATTTTAGCCACAGGATACACATGACACAGACACACTGCAGTGTCCATCTTCCCATTTTATTTGTAAATCCCAAAATGATCCAGTGGGAATGGTCAGTCTCCCCTCCAGTCTTGGTTAATAAATGTAAAAGGAACATCAGAAGTCACATCATACTGGGTCTGACCCTGCAATTGGACTCACTTAAATCACAGCTGCAGGACACTGTAAGCAGTATTATCCAATCCAGCTTTTAGATGCTTAGGACTTTGCCAAATGTTGATTAGCACATCTGTAGGTTGTTAAGTCACAACTTTTACTAGGTAAACCAACCCTCTCAAAGCAACATACTCAGTCCTACTAGCATTTCCAGAAGACTGTGGAACACCTACTTGTACTGAGCCAAGTACACCAGGTGCTCTGTTAAATGGGAGAGGGTTGGGGAAGAGGGGAGGACTATGCCTCAAGCCTAGCTAGTCCCTCTCAACCCAAGCGGGAGACCGCTCCCAACTCCAGATTTCTTACCCAATTGCCACAAAACATGCAACAATATAGACTATGCATAAAGGTAGCTGCAAACAGAGCAACCTCTCCCTGCCCAGAAGCACTATACTCTGCCTATCAGAGTACTTCTATATGTAGAAAGAGCTCCAGGCACGCAGGTGTGGAGACAGCGGGTCTGGTTCATACGCTGTCTTCGCTGATGGAGGGGGTCTTTGCAGCACAGAAATTACTGACAAGTCAGGCAAGCCTGAAGTCCTGCCTGTGGAATCATCAGGCAAATGGGGAAGGGACTGCATAATAAAACCCAAGACTTACTTATTTCTTTGCCCCTTCCTCACAAGAAAAGAGCACCATGTAACAAGGAAGCAGGGGGAGGGGGCATAATTATGCCTAGGAGTGGTTGAAAATAGGGGTATCCTCAACTGTTGTGTTTCCAGAACATGGATGTGATCTCTGAGCATCCTACAGAGTCCAAGAGGTGTGGGAAGATGATGGTTCTAGTCAGTTTTGCGTAAGGCCTGGAGATGTCGGTGCATTTCTGATGCCTTGTCAGTTCCTAGCCTTTTATAACAGCAATAGGTCTCAGTTTAATGGCTTTCTTGCTGATGCCAGCTGCATGGCAGGTGTTAACCACATCTGTCACATTCTTGTAAGACTCTGGTGCCTGCAGGGGGAAGAGAGGGGAGAAAAAAAAAAAATAAACAACTCAAAGTCACAGGAAGTTAGATGTAGGTTTTTGATAACCCCTCTTCTCTTTGCAAAAATAGAATCATATGAATTGAGGGTGTAGAAGTAGGTGAACATATTGACAATTTGGCCACCTTACATATCCAGGAAATCGATGAGAAACTTAGCTTTCCAAATAAGCTTTCACCGTATTTCAAATAAAATACTAGCTACTTTGGTTCACTTTTCCCTATATTGTCAGATAATCCAGTCCACAAATATACAAGAATGTCAAGCCTCATTATCTGGCAGGAAGTCACTCCAACTCCCTCCTTACAGATAGCCTTTAAGATTTATCTTCACTGCCCCTTAGTGACAGGAATCAGGGTTGAACTCTAGAGCTTCTCCCTCCAGCATTCTGACAAGGAAGCTGCTCTTCAGTAGAGATTCTAATGCGATCAACATGTTTGTACAACACCAACACCCATAACAGCATAGTTCCAAGTGATTAACATGCTTCTATGAGTGAGGTTATAAACAGAAAAAACATTCTATCATGTTAATGCAGAGGAACTGGAAGTCATTCAGAATTTTATAGCCATTCAGAGTTCTCTTCTAGCTGAGCAAATATAGGAATTCATCTTAAAAGAGGCAGATCTCTCATACACTGCTAATAATTTATATGGCAGCTGCAGTGTAAAGTAAGTTTAAAGCTGAGAGAACATAATTCAAGAAGACAATCCATAAAACATAAGTACTTTTGTGATGCTCACACAAGGACTTCTCAGAGTTAACAGTAATTATCCCTATTGCCAGGCAGAAGAGGAAAAAAACTACATCCCTCAAAACCTGTCAAACTGGCATCTCCCCTTTCAGCAGGATTTTAGGGACAGGGAAGACTTCGCATTATTTTCCAAAAGATTGCATAGCTCTATCAGAAACTACGCAAGCTGTATATTTGGAGTACTAGTGACCATTTAGCAATGTCCAAAAAGTTAAGTCAGGGAGGGTCATTCAGCTAAGGAGCAAGACTCCCTTTTCCCTTTCAGATAATGAAGTATTAAACTCACCTCTTCCATGACCAGTTTGGGAGAAGCAACACGGATGGCAATGCCCATGTCAGCCAGCTTGTCCAATACATCCTGGAAGTCCAAGTTACGTCGAGATTTGGCTCGAGATAGTGCACGACCCTAGACAGCAGTTTTGTTAGTTATATTTTTTGTAGAGTTATTTTTTTCCAAACTGCTTTCTTATTAAAGAAAAACATTATTGCATTATAAGTAAACACAGAAGGTTGAAAGCACAGACTTCAGTAAGGCACACAACGGGAAACTAATTTAGACTTTAGGTGATGGGCTTCTGCAAAATCCCACATCTGGAACAATGGCTAGGAAAGTTCCATGTGCATAACATACTAGTCTGCAAGTGTCCAAACCACTTATCAGACAGTGCTCAGGAGTCTGAGTTTTACTGGAAGCTAGCTATCTTCCTCAACCAATCATCCTGTCTCATGCTGTAAATAACAGGAGGAAACACCTTCTTCTAACTACCGAGGAGTTTTATACAGACAGCCTCAGCACAGTTAGTCCTTCTTGTAAGCTCAGAGATATCAGAATTTAGTAAAAGGAGCTCATTCTCCACATCATCATCTCAACATCTGCCTTGTATAAAGCAGCACCCCCTAAATTTTCTGCAGTAGTAGCCAAAACAAAGCGACAGAGGACTTCTAGTTTCCCATCCTCCTGGGCTGTGATTACTGTGGCAAGGCTACCTCTCTACTTCTATGACCGATAGATGAATCACACACTGGGAGACCCTTGAACAACCTTGTTCTCTGGATGACAGTCCCAATTCCAATCCCTTCCTGAAATAACTTTTTGACTTACAGCTCCATGGCAAGTAGTTCCAAAGGTCTCAGTCATGCCTTGCTCTGTGCCAGTAAGAACATAGCTACAGGTGCCCATAGTCCCACCAATCAAAACAGGCTGTCCAGTCAGCTGTGGATGCAAACAAGTGTTAATTCACCAAGAAAAAGCCTAAAAACCTCATTCTTAGTAAAAATCTGAGAGGAACTGTATCTCTAGAAAAGAAGGTCAGGTTCACGTTCCCTCAGAGCACCCCTGCTTGCCTCAGGTGCCTGGTATCAGGGATTCTGGAGAACTAACTGCACTGAAAGACACAGACCAGCAGATCAAAAGACTTGTGTCCAACAGAGAGACAAGGCAAATCACTGAAGCCTGTCCTAAGTATGAAACACTTCTTTTCCTTCATGATTTTCCAACCATTGTGGGTGTGGAGCAGAAGAGGGAGCTCAGTGTCCCAAAGATCTAACACACAGACAAGCAGAATATTGTCATCCTGCTAGGGTTCCAGTGCTTTTAGCTCAAAAAAGGAACTTGGAGCATTTAAATCTCTGCTAGCGACCCTAAAATAGTCTGATTCATCCAGAATTCTCTCCTGATTTCCTTCTCTCACAGCTAAACTTACTTGATAATCGACAGCAATAAGAGGATGGTGAGGAGGGAAGGCCCTGGTTGATCCTTTTCTGTGAACCAGCAGAGTCCGCTCCTTTCCATCCACTACATGTTGCTCCACTTTGGCAATGTTGTGAGATACATCATAGATAACATGCATATCAAGGTCATCTGGGGTTGTGTTGAAGACTTTGGCAAAGGCCTAAAAAGAGAGCAAATCAGGATGTCAAATTCAAGAAGATAAATCTTTCACATGTACAGAGCAGTTATAATATTTTTAGGAATTAAGAGGAAAAAATTTGCTTGAAAGTATTTCTTACTGATAAGGCAGTGACATAAACACCTGCCATGGCACGTAAGAAACTTCAGGCAAATTCAGCCACAATGGAACTGAATGCAACAGTTCCGGGTGTGACAGAATTGGACTGTCTAGATTGTTTGTCTGCCCACTGCCAGCTTTAATGCTGGAATTCAGTCAGAGATCAACTAGAAAAATTTTTGCAACTCTGAAAAGATAGCTTCAGTAATGTAAAAATAATTTTCTGGTATCCTCTTCTTCCAGTTCAAGGGATTTTTAAGTGGCTTCTGCAAGTACAATCCAGTGATGTTGAGAGGTTTCAGATGGATTGCCAGGTCTGCAGCTTTGTGTAAGTTTCTTCAGAAAACACAGTTTAAGAAGCACAAAAATGAAAGTTACGTTAAATACTGCAGCTACTCTGTGTTCCACATGTCTGGGATAAAGCAGATGTCTACCAAAATACTTGCATCAGAGACAACTCTGCTCCTACCTGTCTTGTTAGAAAAGTCATAGAAGAGCGGTTGACCCATGCATAGTTTCCAGCAGCTGCCATTCCCTTCAAGTAATCCTGTCCCTCTGCAGAGGCAATCCTGGCACATGCCAGCTGGCGATCATTCACTATGATTTTGTCCCGTTTCATAGCTTTTTCCATAGCCACCAATGCATCTGGTAAATAAACACAGTAAGTCCAAATAACTTCTTAATTTTGTTTCAAATTGGCAAGATTAATATGGGTGTCTATAATTTATATTCTAAAACAAAACTCATCTGTCCGATGGTCAAACCTACAGCTTCTTCTCAAATGCAAAAGCAAATCTGTGGCAGAACATTATCAACTGTTTGCAAACAGACAACCCTTGTCAAGGCAACTCAGAACAGACTCAGCCGTTACACTATCAGAAATGCTCTTTGCTGTTGGAGTTTACTGTCAATGACAAGACCGTGCTGAAGAGTTTGCTTCACTCCATGTACCTACGCCAGTCAGATCATACCTGTGGCAACTTGGTGGCCCAGTCCCCTGCTGCCACTGTGGATCATCACGCACACCTGCCCTTTGTGGTCGATGCCCATCTTCCTGGCAGCATACTCGTTGTAAATGTCATCCACAACCTGGATCTCGGCATAATGATTTCCTGCGCCCAGGGTCCCCAGCTGCCAATCACAACACACTGATGAGACAATGCTAGTAAAACAGCCTCTGGGAGCACAGGGGAGAGCTATGGGGATATGGGCAATATGAAAAACTGCTACAGCAAGGTTTTGGTTTTACCAAACCTTTTTGAGGAAAAAAAATCAAAGTCATATAAACTGAAAGGAAGTAGAACACAGTAGCATCATCACTGTCCTCTTTGTTTGGATTTTTAACTATTTTTTACTGTTGGAACAAGACTGCAATTAAACAAAAGGACCAGGATTTACAGACCGTGCTGCCACTTTTTTCCAACTTACTTAGGCCTATTTGAAAGACGGGAAGAGTACAGAATACCAAGAATTCATTTTCAATTTGTATAGACAAGCCAGACATATAGTCTTATACTTGGTTATAACTTTACAAGGATGTTGCAACATCCTGTTAATTAGGTACTTCCAACCTTTCAGTAGATTAAAGTAAGATATTCAATTTCCAAGCCCAATTTTTTTCCAACTTCATAACAGGTGATCACTTATTTGCAAGGCAAATGCGAAAACTGAGGACATAAGATTATTTTCAGGTTAGAATGCTGTAATATTGCAGCACCACAATTCATAAGACTCAAGAAGTCATATAAAAGAAAGCTTTACAAGTGGTAGCATTAGTATGGCAATTTCAGAAGTATTGCACCCAAAGCATTGAGACATTGTGTATAGAAACTAAATCAACCCTTGAACTGTTATTCAAAGCTATGGGCTAGTTCTATTTATTATGATAACCTTTCTCGCCCTGCTATTAATTTGCTGGGCAAACAAGGAGAAAAGTTGCAGAATAACTTGCCTGTCTCTTAAAAACAAAACAACATCTGGATGGGGAAATGCCACCAAACATGAATTCCAATACTAGGTGTTAATTGATGAAAAACTGACGGCCCCAGGGACCTTTGGTGTGCCCAGTATCGTTTTCCTCTGTTAAAGTTCTGTCAATAATTATTCAGAAATGGCCCCACCCTTTCCATGTGCCCAGAAATGCTAGGCAGAGTTTAAAGAACAGATGCAAAATTAGAGAACTACATGCTAACCTATACATTTCAACCCTGGGAGCACTCACAGTCCTCCTGAAACAAAACATTACCTGAGGCAAGCCCCTCTTCTTTGCTCTTGAGGAGACCTTGTTGGGGTCAGCTTGCAGCATTCTTCCATACTCCTCACAGTGCTCCTTGTCCTCCGCCCAGGCATAGCCTTCCCGGAGAGACCAGTCCACACCCATCTCTAGTGCCTCTTCCAAATCCCTGTAATTATCAAACACCTATATAAGTATTACCCTTAGAAAGCCTCAAAACTCCACTGGATACGGCCCTGAGCAACTTCATGCAACTTTTGTCATTAGATCTGCCTTGCGAGTTAGCCCTCCTTTGTGCAGGGAGTTGGACAAGATGACCTCATGAGATCCCATCCAGCCTAAATTATTCTATGATTTTATGATCAGCTCCCAACTCCCCTAACGAGAAGTCCGACTTCTTAATACTTCATGAAAATCAAGCTCTACAAACATATTCACTTCAGAGAGGTAATTCGTTTTTCCTTTTTGCTGTGTGGGGAATATCCTATTTTCTTTCTCATCCCTTTCAAAAAATACCTTTACATTCATGGAGGTTTTCTGTCAGAAGAAATTAGAACCCTTCAAGAACTTTTAGTTATTTCAGGGTTTTACATGGGGGAAGAAACAGCTGACTTGTGCACTGATGATTATGCCAGTCCTCCTAGTGAGGCACATATGCAGAAAGAATGGAAAGAGGTTTAGAATTGCTTTTTCTTTCTTAAAGTCTCCCACTGATGAATCTTTCATCAAAATAAACACCAGAGATGTCTCCTTGAATGATGTATGCACAAAATCATTCTCTTACTTGGCATTCATGGGGATGACACCTTTGGAGCCAACACCAACAGGAATGTGGTCAAACATAGCCTGGGCAAGCTGCTCCTTCACAGGCTGTACATCACTTTCATCCAAATTTGTACGTAGTAAGCGGACACCACAGTTGATGTCAAATCCGACACCACCTAGAAGCACAGAAAAAGCCATGGAGTTCATAAAATGTGCTGATGGTGAGCACCTGCTGAGTATTCATCTTTATCAGTGTCCCTGCTGACAAGGAGTATATACTGAATGCTGTGATCTTGCACATCCTTTCTGACACAATACTGGGAAAAAAAAGCAGAACTGCATTAACCTTCATTTTAATAGATTTACATGAAGCCTCAGATTTCAAGACCCTCAAAAATGTAGTCTTGTGGAGAAAAACTTGAAAACTCTTAAACTCCTTTTTTTTCAGTCTTGAGCATATACTCTACAGACATAGCTGAACAACTGCCTACAGAGCTCTGTGTTTACAAAGTTGCTTCAGCAAGCAGACAAAGAGAAGCAGATGCAACTATAAAATATACTGTCTTCAGAAAGTAGAGAGGATGTTCCTGTTCTTATGCCTGCCTAAAGGCAGAAGAAAAGTGACAGATCTTAGCATTGCTCCTGGATGTAAGATGTTCTCAAAAGCAAGTCCCTGAAACCATGTCCTTTTTGAATCCTCACTACAATAAATAATAACTAGTTATAATAAGTGATAAATACTTACAAGGAATACTAAACTTCAGTGCTTAGTGTTTTGCTTAACTCTTAGTATTTAATAAAAATAAATATTGCAGGGCAAGGCACAATGTGAAAGACCAATCATGCCACCTTTAGTATGAAAGTTCTAGTATTAACTAGTGTCAGAGTGCGGACAGCATACTAATAGATCTGGGATTTGAGTCAATCAGGAACACTGGAACTGCCTGAAGCAAACCTGAAACATGAATATCATGCTTCATGACAACCACAAAAGCATCTCCAGACCTAGGAGATGCTAGACCTAGGTGTTTTATTAAAAAGATAGACATATTTTAAGGTTACATTTTTAATACAGTGTAGAAATATTCTCAAAAGATATTTTCAAACATTGCTCAAAGAAACAGTAAATTCTTTATCAATCTAGCTAAACCCAAGACCAAAGTCTTGTGCTCTCCCTTCAAAACAAAGGAGTATCACAAGTCCAAGCCAAAAACACAAGGGCATCCTTACCTGGTGAAACCACTGCTTCAGGATCATTCATATCAAAGGCAGCCATGTTGCCAATGGCAAACCCATAGCCAGAATGGACATCTGGAAGGCCTATTGATCTCTGAAGAGAGAATTAAGGAAATTTTAAAGTTTTATGAAACTCTATGCTGCACAGAGTCATTGTGGTTATGCTTGTGGCAGTGGCTGTCACATTTGCAAACAAATATACCAAAAGGAGAATAGATGTTCAGATGTAGATGAAGTAAACAGATCAATTCAGGTAAGTATCTAAATTCCTGCGGTTACAGGACAAACAGTCAAAGAAAGCAGAGAGCAGATCTCACTCTGAAGCAAACATCTGGTGGCTAGTCAGCTGAGAAGCTCTCTTGGCTCTGCTCACCTGATCCCAAGAAAACTCAAGAGGAGCTTAAGCACCTAAACACAGGAATTGTGATCTCAAACTGAATTCTAACCTAGCTTTTTCTTGGACTCAAGAGTCCTTGCATTCAAAACTTAGGCAGGCAATAGCTTATGAGTAGCACTAAGCAGAGACATATGAGTGAAGTTCATCTTTACCAAGTTCCATCTGGAGACACCTGCAATATTTAAATACTGTAAATGTAACAAGGGAAGAGTTCAATGCGACGGAATGGAATCATAAAACAGTCAGCATTTTCCCTTCTTAGCTGTGTCATCGAACGCTGACCAAAGGCTGCACCCTGTAGGCAGGAACAAGTAATCCTTTTAGATGATATCCTGATAGGATAGGACAAGAGAGGAGTTGTGTCATTTTAATTTATAAAATAATTCTTTTCATTGAACTTTTTCATATTACTACTAACTAAAGAAAGCAAGGGCATGCTTCCATGCAGTTCCACAAGTCCAAAGTATAGCTAGCCTGGCAAATATAGATTAAGACACCACAAGCAGTACTCCACAATCTATTTAAGCAAACAAAAAAAA
This sequence comes from Chlamydotis macqueenii, assembly GCF_036417535.1. Classification (NCBI taxonomy): domain Eukaryota; kingdom Metazoa; phylum Chordata; class Aves; order Otidiformes; family Otididae; genus Chlamydotis; species Chlamydotis macqueenii. Next base: position 59,967,103 of record NC_141556.1, on the reverse strand, counting down.
AAGTCCCTAAACCAAGAAAGCTGTTAGAAATTGAACTTTTCACTGTGTGTTAAACTGTTACCATACATGAAAAAGAACAGTACTTTTCAGTGGGATTACGTGCTGCTTCTGCCTCTCCTTACTATCACCAAGAAACCTCTTGGTTTGGAAAGAAAAAAGTGAAGATTTTAACAGAGAGATGATTGTAACATTTCTTCTACAAACTACCAGACAAAATTCCCATTTTAACAGGTTGTTACTAATCTACCTTACTGTCTTTTTGGTTGGCCATTTTAACAGAGCTGCCTTTTACTACAGATAGAAATTCAAAACTTTTGCCAGGTCACCAAGAGAAACAATTAAAAAAAGAAAATTCCATTATTTGTTACTTATTAATATATGCAATATTGAACGCAAAAAAGATCATTTCCACAACGTACTTAGTGCTTCTTGAAAAGTGACCCAGCCTAGTATTTCCCTCCTGCAACATTGTATCTGATGGTTCACTTCCAAAAACGCAGGAGGCGAGGGAAGAGTGTTAAGTGCATGGGAAAGCTCATTACCAGCATTAGGACAGCAACAAATAATACAGATAACAATATCACCTCCTGCTCTCTCCTCACTTCTCCATGCATTCCAGGTCAGCAGAGGCAACTCAAAAACAACAAACAGACAACATGAGCAGTGGGGGAAAGGTGGCTCAAGCAAACTGAAACAGTATAAAGCAATGCTACAAAAGCTTCATGTCAAAGGGCAGTCAATGAAGTAACTGGATAGTTCCCTTTCTGACGACTTAGTTTTACAGCCTGCCGTTGCAGTCGTTCCTTACTCAGAGACAGGCCCCTAACACATACTCTTGTCTCGGAAAGAACTTTGGTTCATACCCCTTCTCACAGTGGAGTCTCTACTTGGAAGGTAATAATCCTTGGCAAACAAGAACAGAAAAAGAGCAAGTTTTCAGAACAATTACTCACATGAACAATGCCGGGTAGTGCAGCCACATTCCCAATCTGTTTCATAGCAGGCAAAAAGCCACCTGCACCTGAAAAAAAAGAAAAACAAAAAGGTAAGTAATCTTATAATTTACCATGGTAACCGCAATGAAGAACTTTCTAAAGAGGTTGCTCAAACACTGGCAAATCAAGTCAACCAACACCAAGTATTCTAATCTGGTGATTAACACCTAGCATTATGCACAATCTCCAGTTTCATTAAATGAGGTATTATGCTAAAGTCCTCTGCTGTGTTAGTACCAATGCAGACTGATCTGTGCTAACAACTGAAGTGTGTTACCACCAGCTCAGCTGTCAGGTCTGGATCCAGCTCTGCACAAAACAGAGAGGCTTGGGCTATGGCCCTCACCAAACTAAATGAGACCAAGTATTCAGGGAATGCGCTGGAGCACAGAGGGCAGCCAGCAAGCCTGTGCCCACCCCTCTGATCTGGGCACAGGACACGCTACAGCTGCAAGTGACACCCCTGTGCTGCTCACAGTGGCTGGCAAGGCGTGTGGCTCACAGGCCGCAGTGGCTGGCAAGGTGAAAAAACTCATTCCAGTTTGCTGCCTCTCCAGACCCACCAGCCGGGACATGCACCCAGCCCACCCCCACCTCTCCTGCTACACTCCGGTCCCTTCAGGGCCCGTGGACAGCGTGGTGTGGAGCCGGGCACTCAGTGAGGGCTCCGAGGCCGTGGTAAGGAGCGTGTGAAGACCCCTCTGGGGTCGGAGGGCCGAGCCCCGCTCCCCCTCCCCGCGGACGCACCTCCTCCGCGGCAGGCGTTGCGCAGCTCCTCGAACATCAGTTTCTCCAGGGGGTCGTTCACGTAGAAAACGCCTTCCACCTGCGGGGAGAGCTGTCAGAGCGGCCGGCACCAGGCTGGGGCTGTGGCCAGCACCGTGCCGGACGGACCCCCGTCCCCTTCCCCCTCCGCGAGGTGGGCCTCCCCACACCCCCCGGCACCCAAGGCCTCCTCGTTGAGCCCAGCCGCTCCCCAACGCACATGCATGTTGGGCACGAAGCCTTTTTTGATCCGCCAGCAGTTCTTGTCGATCTTGTCCAGGTACTGCAGCTCATCGTTGTAGCTGCGGCTCATGGCGGCGGCGCGCTCGGTCAGCGGCTCCGCTTCAGCACGGCCGCCAGCACCCGGCCAACGGCAGGAACCGACGGCGGCCGCCGAGGGTCAGGCTGCCTCAGTGGCAGCAGGCGGCGTACAAGAGCCGACGAGGGTCAAACTTCTTCCACAAGGTGGGGGGGAGGGGCGCTCTGCGGGGCGGCCGCCGGCGCCCCCTGGCGCCCCGCCGCGGCGCGGCCCTTACTCGGGAGAGGCGGTGCCGCCGCCGGCCGGCTCCGCGCATCCGGCTGGGGCGTCTGAGGGGAGGCGGCTCGGTTCCTTCACCTCCGCGGCTGGTCGGAGGCTCTCACTGGCCCCCCGGCTTGCTTACGCCCTGCCGCTCCCGCACCCCTGCCTCAGGCCGGGCAGGGTGCAAGGCCGCGAGGCCCAGAGATGCAGGGTCGAGCCCCCCGCCGGTCCCCGTGTGCCACAGCCGCCTCCCACGGCACTGGGGCAGCCCGGTCGAGACAGCCGGTACCCGTGGGGCGAGGGCGTGAAGGGGAGTGCAGGCCTGGGCCGTGCTGCCGTGAAGGAAGTGGAGTTTCATAGAATCATAGAATGGTTTGGGTTGGAAGGGACCTTCAAAGGCCATCTAGTCCAACCCCCCTGCAAGAAGCAGGGACATCTCCAACCAGATCAGGTTGCTCAGAGCCTCATCCAACCTGGCCTTGAACGTTTCCAGGGATGGGGCATCCACCACCTCTCTGGGCAATGTATACCAGTGTTCTACAACCCTCATTGTAAAAAATTTTTTCCTAATATCCAATCTAAATCTACCTCCCTCTATTTTAAAACCATTACCCCTTGTCCTGTGACAGCAGGCCCTACTGAACAGTCTCTCCGCATCTATCCTGCAGGCCCCCTTGAGGTACTGGAAGACCGCTATAAGGTCTCCCTGGAGCCTTCTCTTCTCCAGGCTGAACAGCCCCAACTCTCTCAGCCTGTCCTCATAGGAGAGGTGCTCCAGCCCTCTGATCATCTCTGTGGCCCTCCTCTGGACCCCCTCCAACAGGTCCATGTCATTCTTATGTTGGGGGCTCCAGAACTGGACACAGTACTCCAGGTGGGGTCTCACCAGAGTGGAATAGAGGGGCAGAATCACCTCCCTCGACCTGCCGGCCACGCTGCTTTTGATGCAGCCTGGGATGTGGTTGGCCTTCTGGGCTGCAAGGGTGTATCACCAGCTCATGTTGAGCTTCTCATCCACCATCACTTCCAAGTCCTTCTACTCAGGGCTGCTCTGTACCAGGCCACTTCCTTCCTCATGCCACATACCAGGTGCCTGTTGCTCATGCACGCTGTGCGTTTGTGTGTGCCGTCCCCGTTAGGGCAGGGTGATTTTGGCCTGTGGGGTATTGAGATACCACTGCGCTGCAGGTGAATAGGTAGGTTTTGCTTAACTACACACATCAGGCAAAAGCTGCCTGCACCCCATCAGCAATTGGGTTTCTCAGCATGGGGAAAACAGCTTTTTGCTGTAGAGTCTTGGCTTGAAAAGGGCTCCTGTTAAGGAGTAAGAAGCATGGGGATGGCTAGAGCCTGGGCATCACACCGGGCAGATGGGGCTTTGCGCAGGGCTGGTTTGGGGCTCACAAAAGCAGCAGAACACAGCAGGACGTGGTGCCCCAACTTCTGTTTCTCCTCTGTTGGTGCTAGTTTGGGAGGCCTGAGTTTGCTTCCCATTCAGGCTTGGCCAAAGACCAAGCATTGCAGGGCAGGCACAGCCCTCTGCAGAACTGTGTTCAGATTTGCACTCTAATAAAGGAAGTATTGAAAAAGAAGGGGGCGAAAGAAAGAAGGCAAGACAACATAGCAAAATGAAGTAAAAAGTAAAGTATCTGTAACTATTTCAATACAGACAAACATTGACAAATATGTTGGAGGATGGGACTTGTAAGACTTGCACAGAAACTTTCCAGGAGTTCAGTGTGTCTAACCTGGCTATGCAATGCTGAACAGGGACATGACAGACACAGAGTCGTAGGAGCAGGGGACTATGAAAGGCAGTAGTAGTGCTACTTTGTCTCTCGTCTTGGACTGCTTCTGCATCTTTGTTAAGATTTACGTTAAGAGTTCAGTTAAGACACTGCCTAAGGTTTTAGTTCCCATTGTAACGGGGAAAGTTCCCAGTCTGACTTGGTTCTGGAGGGGGCTCATTTCATACTTAGTGTATCATGTTCAGAGGGAAGTTATTTAAGATTATTACAGTAGAAACAGATTAGCATGGCAGATAAACACAACAGCAGGCATGGCTGCCCTAGCAGCAGTTTGGCAATGTACTCTTTCTTCTTTTGAGACACTGTGGCACCTTTCTGGTAGTGTATAGACAAGACTGTATTTCAAGAGAGGCATTAATCTTAAAAACATTTTTGCATCGGTTAAACTCCAGAATAAATAATGTCAAACATGTGTCATATGTTCTCCTCCATTGTACAGCCTAACCATTCCATCAGCTTTCTTTGCCTCCCCGCATCCCCCCTCGCCCCCAACCAGGACAACATTGCCCTTGTCAGAGCTCAGGTTACACATTTCAGCCGAACTGGACAGTTTTTAGCCTTCAGAGTCACAGTATTGATTTGAAGTTCGTGCTTAACAAATGGTCTCTCTTCTCCTTTAGTGTTTGTAGTGGACATCAGTAGAAATCAACATGTATCCCTGTGGGGAGAAGAACAGTCACTTAAGTGCTGAATTACAAAATGAAAGTGTTTGTTTTTGTTAGGGTTGGTTTTGTTGTGTTTTTTTCTTTTTTTAAATTTCAACTCAATCCTGATGTTAAAGGTCATAAAGTCTACTGAAAACATCTGAGCCTTGGAAGCAACAAATTTTATTAAACTCTGTCCTTTGAATTTTGCAAAGAGCCTCATCTTTCCCTGGGTGCTATCCCTTTGCATCAAGCTAGCAACAGAAAGGACTCTAAAGATCATACAGCCTACACAGGAAAGTTCATCTGAGCCTCAAGGCAACTAGGCAATCATCACAAGGTGGGATTATTTTTTACCTAATTTGAGCCACTTAAGAATTACCCATCTAATCTAAACTTATGCAGGAATCCCATTCACATTGATAGGGTATAGCACTTCTGTGTCCTCTCTCATTCCCATTTACTGATGAGGAGACTGATTAGAGAAAGTGAGGTGGGGAATGGGCCCCACAGAGCCACTAAAATCCTTCATTCATGATTAGCCTATAAAGTTGTGGGCAACTAGTGCCACTGAAAGCAGTCTCCAAGCAATTACATTTTTTAGAGACATATAGCTGCAAAGAAAGATTTAAAAAAACCCCTTTGTGTTTCTTTCCTGAGTTGTGCTCTGTGCACAAGGATTTGTGACTCTCTCTGCAGAGCTGAAAATCACTGAGAAGCTGGTAAACAAGTGGAGAAATGTAACTGGCTTACCCATGGGGCTTTGAGAGACCTGGTCTAGTGGAAGGTGTCCCTGCCCATGGCAAGAGGGTTGGAACTAGATGATCTTTAAGGTCACTTCCAACCCAAACCATTCTATGATTCTATGACTTTCTGGGAGTTCGTTTGTTAGCAATGTCCTTGTACTGACTGATTGTCTAGTCACATTCTGTATGTTCGAACTAAGGGCCAGAGCGTGTTGCAAGAGGCACAGAATACGGCGTGATTTGTAGAAGAATAACCAGAAGGCAAAGAATATTTTCTGAGAGCTCACTAACTACTTTTGACTAATAGCCTCAGACATTTTCACCAATTATTAACAAAATCCAGTCACACTAGGTGCACAAAATTGGTTTCCCTCCCTCTCGTATTTCAACCATTCCTGTTAAATTCAGCAGGACTGCATGGATAGCGATAACTCAAATTTGATTTGATTGGCCAAACTTAATGAATTGTTAAAGGTAAACCTGTTTTCACACACACAAGCAACTTGAAGGGCTGAGCAAACTGTGCATTTGCACACTCTGTGGTTATGTATTTAATGCAGTTCTAGTTTTTCCTCTCAAAGAAAAAGATGTTTCTAATAGGTTTATACTATTATTACAGATTTCATTTTAAATCCAGAGCTTTTTACTGCTTAACTAGCTCAGATCCAGCAAGTTTTTTGTACAGACACAAGGTGAATAAATGCCTAGTCAAAAAAAAAAAAAAAGAAAAAAAAAACCAACTTTTTCATCAGACTGTCAAAATCTCACCTGTACAATGGTAATGTGAGGTCTTGTCAAGGTAACATTGGCCAGATTGGGAAGAGGGAATCCTTTTGACAGTTTAGCTTAAAAAAAAAAAAAAAAGATAAACAATGATTTAGGCATGCATAATAAATACTTGCCCTTCCACAACCCTCTTTGTCCAGAGATTTCTAGGTCGTTTATAACAATTAACATCTTAATCTTCACGAGCAACCCTGGGAGGTAGATAGATATGATGTTCATTTTCACTGGGGGGAAAGAATTACAGATCCTTTTCTCTTGGCAGAGTGCTGCAGTCAGACCAAGGTGTTTCATGTTCAACACATGACATACTCCATGAGTTGTCCCTGGTGCCCTGGGAGATTGTTAGTACAGCTCCAGCATAATTTGAACCTGTTCCCATTTTTAGAACCTGTTCCCATTTGTCCCCATTAATTAAGGAAGGTGAAGTTCATCCTGGTACAGAGGACTGGCACAAAGTTATGTCTCCCTCCAGGACCTTAAATAAGATTTATGAGAGGCAAAAGCCCTGTGTTGGTCTAATAAAGAGGAATACATTTCACACACAGTGGCCTCAGGCAGGTGCGCAGGCTAGAGAGACATGCTTCTCACTGATGCCTCAGGGCTGCCTTGAGTGAGGTGAAGGCAGATGAATTCTGAGTTTCCAAGCTCTTTTTGCTCTTTTTGCAGAACAGTGCCAGTGAGAGTGTACTTACACCCCTACAAATCAATATCCCCCTTCCGCTGCTTACTGGCTGATGGTCATTTTCCACTCAACTTAATAGGAACTGGAACCTTAAGCAGAAAGTCAGTACAAGTTCCTAGAATCACCCACTCTGCTGGAAGCTTTTAACTTTTAACTTAGAAATACAGCCTTACCATTAGCTGATGGAATTACTTCAGTCTGTAAAATATAAGACAGGATGTTCTCCAGAAGCGAGATCTGCCACAGAAATGAAAACTGAGTTAGCCATCACTTGCTGATGGTGGTCATGCCCTAATCCTGGATAGAGTTAGTAGGCTCATGTTCAACTTTCAGCTCTCACTTGGCCCAAAAGAGTCATAAGCTCAGGAGAACTTTGGATCTTAAGTCTTTGGAATGATGCAAAGCAAGTGAGATGCAAAATGCAAATGGTTTCCCTGGCTGGTGTATCATGTAAGGCTCCAGGCCTTAAGAAACATCATGTTGCCCATCATGCTTGGGGAACATTTTCAATTAAAACAGTCTATTTCCTTTATTTGTGATATAATTTATCACCGATAGCAAAGCAGGCACAGAACAGTTTTAATCCTTTCTCAGCTACTCAGAACTGATTGATTGTACTCAGAATTAAATGACTCTCTGTGGAGGCAGGGTTTTCCCCTGTGAGCCTACAACTGCAGTATTTCAGGCATCTGAGACTAGAATTTTGGCTCCCATTCCCTGCTGTAATTCTGAGCATCTGTGATGAGCACCACTGCAGCACATGGAGTGCCTCTGCCTCAGCTGGGCGTGTGATCGCTTAGACAGCACACCGCTCTGTCTGCTGCTACAGTTCAGACTACTGCTGTGCGTTTCACCATTTTGATTCGAGAGATCTGTCTGCTTACTGGTGAAATATGATACACCAGCCAGGAAACTACAGAATATATCATTTTCAGAGCACTGACTTGCCCCAAAGTATATACTTTTGAGTCCACAGCAGAGAAGTGGCTGCCAGAGGACAGGAAAAGAGCCACCCAGGAATGAAGCCAAATTATTTAGACATACAAATATAATTTAGCTGCTTACTCTTTAGTCTTCATCTCACTGATATTCCTGGTTTGCATTTCCTATGTGCTTAAACTATTTGCTTACCTCGAAAAAGCCAACATTGGAGTGGGCTAGGGAGAACTGGAGCCTGAGGGAAAGAAGTGAAACAAGATGAGTCACTAGAAAGGATAAACACTTTATTCTAGTCATGTGCAGTCACTGCTGTAGAGCTCCAGGCCTTAAGAAACATCTGTAAAGAGACTTTGGAACCAATATATTTTACATAATACATACTGCCTCACAGAGGAAAAAATGGTTTTCTTAGGGCATTGCTGAGCATGCATGCAAAAGAGTATGCTAGAAGGGCTGTAGCCAGCAATGTGAGTGCACTTCTCTCTCTCTGCTGTATTTTGGAAATCCTACTGACAATTGACTTTACCAGGGCTAGCATCAGGAACTTGAAGGCTCTCAGATATTTTGCAAGGATTTTGGTACATCTACATAATGATTCGATCTGAGCCTTACCGGGGTGGGAAGAAAAAGTCTGTTCATTGTAGGGATGGCTGTGTGGCTAATGTCTCTGTTTCCAAATTCAAACACTTATTCAGTACATATTCAAGTATCCAAACATGTATTCAAAACATGATTTCTGAGTTTTACAGAGTCAGCTCCCCAGCTCTCAGCACACTCTAGATTTTTTTCTCTGAATGTTGCTGCAAAAAATGCTAACAGCACTGTCCCCTTAAATTCCTAACATCTCTGTGCACTGACAAACTCTGCATATTCTTAACCCTATAACTGTCTTCCCAAGGGACTTTTGTGAAATTAGGGTCCCAGTTCCCAGCGGTGAGGTCCTGATGTACAGATCTTCTCTCTATAAATATGACGTGTTAGATGTCTAAATGCCTAAGCCTCTGATCTCCAGCTTTCTGACCCTTGGGTGTTGCAATGCCTTAGCTGGAGAATCTCTGCTATCAGAATATCAGTGTAGGGGAACTGCAGGGGTCCAGATTCTTTATCGTGTCCTGGACCCCTCTGCACTTTTCTAATGGCACAGGTGGGCTAGAAAGCAGTTGCATCTTGGCAGCTGGAAAGGTATGAAGGAAGCTGTGGAATGATTGATGGTCATCATAACTGCCCTGCACACTTCATTTAGTTAGCTCAGAGAGGAGAGTAGATGTCAGGAGCAGAGAAACCAATGAAACCACTGCCTTGCAACAATCCACAGCTGGTGGAGTTGGGGGGACTGTGGGGACTGTGGCAGTTGTCACAGAGAAGCTTCCTGACTCCTCTAAACTGTACAAGTACAGCCACATAGAGAATTAGAGAATCTAATGCAGATGAACTCATCAGGGAAACACGTTCTTTAAATTATGGTAATCTGATCTTGTGCCTAAACTGCTAACGCTGGGATTGCTAACACTTCCAAATGGCTGGAAATCCTTTCCATCCCAGGTTGAATTACCTGTTCAGACAGAGCGAGCCCATCAATTTCTGGTCAAATATATTCAGTGCAATGCTGGTGTTGGCTGCCTGCAGAAGAAAGAAACTATGGGTTACCAGACACAAAAATCCAGGACCCTTGCTGTGAATTAGTGACAAATAAAGAAATATCATTTTCCCAGTTATGTATGGAAGTTGTTTCATGTAGATGCAACTTTATCCCTAGCCCAAGGCCCATGCAATGCTGCACACAGTAAATGTCAGCTTGTGTGACTGGCACTGACAAGAGCTGAAAGGTAGGTAATGAGATTTCACTACTCACAGGCATTTTCAGTTAAATGAACAAGTTGCCGAGAAACATGACTCATGCCTGCAGAACTGTCATTCCAGGGAACAAAACTTTGGTTAATCAGAGTCACTGTATGTTTGAATTTTTGTCCTTCTATAGGAAAATGTTCTTCACCATAGAAATGGCCTGTAGGTTAAATGAGGCCACATAGGCACCACCAATGACTAAGGGGAATTTGTATGTTTAAATACTAGAAATCTGGCACTTTTTTTCTTGTACAGAGTTTTAACAGAAGGAAGGAACAAAGATATTTAACTCTGAGTTAAATGTCACTTTGTTCATTGTACTTACTATGTTCATTGTGAACAACAACTGGGTGGTTGAGTCTGGCAGAACAGCAAACACCTCCATGGAGCCCTGAATTTCTACCGTGAAGGAATCCTGCTCTAAGCTGATGATAGGTATTTCAGTAGCCATTAGCTTCAACATCACTGGGTAGGGTGTAACAGAATATTTGGCAACCTGTAAGGTTTCAAGACAAAAAAAAAAAACAAAACAGAAAAATGCTTTTCTTGTAGAACAGATCAGAATACTGCATTTTTCTCATTCCTGAAGCAATTATTTTGAAGTAGTTCCTTAAGATGAGGTTAAGGACAGCTGCTAACATAAGATTCTTTCAAGCAGGCAGGAAGTAGAAGTTTTTCTGTGTTTTTTTAGATGCATTTTGTTTAGATGATAAATTAAGAGTCTTGGCCACATCAGGAAATTCCTTCCACTCTAGGAATATGATTTCTTCTGCATCACTTTGAGAGAAATTAAATACTCATTTGTGAACATAGGAAAGGAATGGAACAGGAATGTGATGTTTAAGTCACTCAATAAAGACCTCAGGAGTCATTTCACTTTGAGATTCACCCATCTCATGAAACAGGTTCTTGTCCTCAGAGGAGCCTGCCTCTGTCCATTGCCTGAAGACTTAGAACACAGCGAGTGGAATATTAGCATCAATGTTCATGGCATTCTACAGAGAAGACCATACGATCCTGCCCTTGGAGCATTCTTAGATTTCTGAGAGAAGAACTTAATATCATCTGGGAAGCAAACAAGGATGTGAAGTTCTTTGAACCATGAGTCCGGCATGCTTACATTTTCTATCCTGTTATATTTATCTCCTCCACCTCAAATAAACATAAATCCTGTGTATCTGCCTTGTCTGTTCCATAGATGAAATGTTTCCTGCCCATCTGTTAGCTCAGTTTCCTGCACATGGCCACTATAGTCCCTTCCTGGGTCTTTACTGGATTCCTTTCTGCTAGTTAGTCACAGACTAGCAGTGAAGCAAAGACAATTATGTAGGTTTGGGCAGGAGAAAAATGTTATTTCTAAGCTGAGACCCCCTCAGAAGTCTGTCAGAGCAAGACTCACTTTTTCCTGCCTAGAGCTGGTTTTAGGTGGGAACAGCTGTGGCTTGGGCACAGTGCCCAAAGTAAAGATTGATGTGCAAGATTATGGGCCAAGTTTGGTAACAGTGCAAGTCATTCAACTCATTGTGAGGGTAGAAGGTGACAAGGCCCATCTGCTCTGCTGTTACGAGGTATACATGTGCCACCTTCTCCAGGGGAAAAGCCCTGGTGGCCCTACAAGCCTTTGGGATACACCAGTAGTGAGGTGTCTGACACCCATACCGCATGGTTTCCTAAGAGTTTGTGGAAGTAATGATACTCACCTCAGGGATGATACTGCTAAATATCTCTGTGCTTATATTAAAATAGCTGCAAGTCTGGGGGGAAAAAAAAAAAAGGTGAGAGTTTACCAGATTTGACCTTCATGGTCAGCTTTTGTTTAGATGCATTATTACAGTCCTTTCAATGAAATTTTTATTCTGTACCTTTTGTTCTCAGAAATATTCTTAAGTGACTAAGTACACTTAAAGCTGATTCCCAATAATATATGCCAAAATACTTCCTGGGAAAGCAAATGCTTAATATCATTATAGTTTGGGCTGCAATCTGTAGGTTTTGAGACTTATTGAACCTCCTGGAGACAGGATAGCCAAGTCTGCCAGCCTCCAAGCCACAGCTACTGTACTTTGACATACACTTTTCTTCCATGGCCCCTGTAGTACTTTCAGTCTGTGAAGACCCCTCAGAAAACAGCCACCGAGGCTGCTAAACTCCCCAGAGCTTTGTCAATGTCAGAAAAGTTTATGCCTCAGGTCTACAAAAACTTTCTTTTTTGTAGCAAAGTTGCCAGTATTTGGTACCTTGCTCAGTAGAACCTGGGACCCCTGACTATGGCCTGAAGCATCTATATAGAGCATAAATAAAAGAGCATAACAATACCCTAGTATTTGTGATCGACTGTCTCAGGCCAATTAGCAGTTTTATATGGCCACATATTGACAACCAGCTGCTCAAATCCCAATCTTGGATGACCTGAGCCACTCTGACCCCATTCCTCTGTGTTCTACTCACCTCCTCTGTAATGGTGATATTGAAGGCCCCTGCGGTGTAATAAGCAAATGAAGAGGTCTGAAAGAAATACTCAGAGAAGGCAAGGTAGAGCATGGAGTTGCTTTGGTCTGGGATAGTGAAGGGAGCTGCCACATAGGGAGGGCCAGTATAGTTTCCAGCTGCATAGACTGTCCCCTAAAAGGTATTGGCAGACATAAAAAAAAATCAGAGTCAAAATATGACTTTAATGTGACTGCAGACAATTAATTCTACTTTCCTTTTCCTTGCTCAGGCTATTCATTTGGTGTATAAATGAGTACATAGGTTTGTAGTACACTCTGAAGACTTGGTGCTTTCAAGCAGGTGGTGAAGAAAAGTTCCAGAGACTTGACACCTTCACAGATGACACCTGAGATCTGTCTTTTGAGATGCTGATCACCTACTGAAGATAGTCTACCATCTCAGAAAACAAAACCTTTGGATCAAGGGTCTACATATTGCATGAAGAGTATGACTAAGGGTCCTTATTGAAAAGCCTTACTTTCTCCTTTCTCCATCTCCAGGAATTTAAATCTGAGAGCTGCTGCCTAGAGCTATACAATGGTCTCAATTACAGAATCGATCTATAAAACTGGAGGTCTTTCTGGGTCAAAATCAGCACCTTATTCTACCCAGAAGCAAGCTGGTAGCTCATGCAGACAAAATAATGTGTATGAGAGAAAGGAAATTATGTCAGCCAATCGTAAAAACACCTATGTTGTCTTTTGCAGTACCCACGACATTAGCCAAGATGTGCAGATTTGATACTTCCAAATGCATTCAGATTAAACAAAAAGGTAAAACTGATTTAAAGTGAGGAAGGTACTCAGGAGTTATGATTTTTTAATCTCTTTTATTGGTTTCCCCTTTATGTTTCATCTCAAATGTATTCTGTGTGTCTTTATTTTATCAACTCCTCCCCATCTATCTCTAAATTTTATGTAGGGAGTAAATTTAAGGAGTATCAGAACGCTTACAAAGTGCTGAGTCACTTTGCCAATGACCTCCCCATTCAGTCCTCACCTGCTGGATTTAACAGTCACTCTCTTTGTATTTTCCCCCCATGTTGCATTTTATGTGGGAGAGTAGCTCTTGTAAACAGCCATGACATTACCTCTTTAGTCTACTTCAAGTCCCTGCTTAAAATCTAGTTGCCACAATACCCAGAAGAGCTTGACAGCAGCCGTTGAGCTAGTTTGCCAAAACCAATGTGTACCGCACCGACTGATACTGGCTTGTTGTTCCTTTGTGTTCCTGCCTCTCTTATTGCCTTGTTGTGTCTTGTTTACACTTCTTTTATAAGATCTTTGTGACAAGACTGTCTTTGCGTTTTCCCTTTGTAGAGCACCTAGCACAAGGCATCTTAAACTTAATTAAGGATCTTAGATACTATGGTAATGATAACTATCCTCAACCAGATCACCTTACACAGAATAACAATCAGGTCATTTTAGAATTAGGAGCTAGTCTGATTTTAGTTTCAATACATAAAGAAATGTTTTCCTTTGTTTGAAAGAAACTTCCAGGCCTTCAAACTCAGCATCACACCTTGGGCTCCTGTTCTTTTTCAAGAGTCATCTGTCTTCCCATTCCAGGTGCTAGGCTTAATTCTTGCTCCTATAGTCTTGCTCTTTCTTTTCCTCTCTCATCTGACAGCAGACATATCTAGTCAGTGCAATGTGTAGAAATCTTCCCATGACTGACTGAACAAAGAAGTCCCAGATATTAATCAACAGAGAGAGAAGGATAAAGTTGAATACTTTTCCCTCTGTCTCCTTTTCCTTTCTCTTTTTTCTTCTAACTTGCTTAGTCAACTTTTACTGCTCTCTATTTGCTATAACCAACTCAACAGCAATTAAAAAAAAAAGATATGGCTTTTAAATAATTCATTTTACAAGAGGATTGTTAAAAAATATTACAATAACAAATGCAGTAGTGCTTTGAAATGTCTGTCTCCTCAAATACTGAGTCGTAATGTCAGAACAGTGATCATGTTTGTCTTAGAAAGTGGATCATACAAGAATAAAAACCACAGCAATCTTGGCAAATAGCACTATAGGCAATTACCTTTAAGTCCAGGTCAATGAATGGTTGGAATACTGCTGGCAGGCTATTTAAGGAGTAGTCTACTTGAGCCAAATCATCAATCGGCATTGGGACTGTAAGGGTGGTAGATAAAGCAAAATAATTACAAAAAGCACAGAAAGAATTTTATGTACACTTAAAGCTAAGCCAGTTTTGTTCCAAAGAGTAGGGAAAAACACAACTGGGGACCTCCTCACATGCATTCTGACCTAAGGCTTGATGTTTCTACTGGCACCTTCTTTAAAGCACCTCCTTTAGTTTGTCTGATGTTTTCTCATTGTGGAAAAGTAAATTCGGTCTGACCAAAAATGCCAGTGATTCAGGGCATACGGAGGTGTTGGGATTTCTTGTCAAGCAGTTCTGAGAGCATCCAAAGTGCCTCTAACTTGCACGTACTTTCCCAGAAAACGTGGCTGCCTGATCTGCTTAGGTACTTGTGTTTTGCATATGATATCTGCTCAACACTTTAGGTGCCTTGAACTCTTGCAAATCTGACCCAAAATGGTTAAAGTAAGAAGCTTTTTTACAAAGGAGATTTTTCATTTTGCCTTTGGCAAGTCTGAAAAATTGACAAGTAAGACTTAAATTTCCAGGCATCCTAGGGGAGCTGGCTTCAGGTAGTAAAGTGCTACGTGTGCAGGAGGACTTGGAGCATGGGAAGGAAGGGAAAACTGCCTTTCCATCAGTGCTGTGTGGCCCCTAACTGGCATTTCTGACAACAAAGGTGCATGCTGACACGTTCAGAAGTTGAGAATCATGCCCAAGTCCTTGCCTTCTCAGAAATATCCTTTGCTCGTCCAAGTGCCACTCCCTTTTAACTGTGGTCCTGTAAGCAAGGGAGCAGACAGAATGTGGGGTCTGATAACCTCTGCTGGAGGCTTTGCTGACTAGCTGCTGTTAAGGAAACTGCTGTATTTCATTGAACAGGAGAGAGAAAGCAAAAGGAAAATATATCACTAGTGACTCACCATTCAGCGATCGGAGGTCTTCATCTATCAGCTGGATCCCAGATCTGATGTTGGGACATGACTGCATAAAAGCATACTCAAGTTATGGCCTGATTAGCATGGACCTGTAAGCATCCTTCACCTGTGTGATAGCAAATCTGTCTGCTTATGGGACAGACATTACAGCATTTGTTTGTAAAAACACTTAAACTAGTTTGCCTTCAGTTAACTGGTTCCCGAGGGTTCCTACTTGGTGCAATGTAAGCATGTCCTGTGTCAGAGCTGCCTTTGGGCAACAAAGTGAGAAGTTGCCACAGGCAGCCTGGCAGAGGTGACAAAACCACAGCCTTAACAGCACAAGGCGGAGACAGAGATCTCACATTGTTCTCACAGGAGAGATCCCTGTCCTTGGGCAGAATCACCGCCATCTCAAGCTCTGTCTCCTCTCAGAGGCCCGGGCAGGTTGTCATCAGAACTACTCACCTCTTTAATACAATGAAGTTTAAATACATCATACTATCAGGTGATGTACTACAACCTCTCGGTGCATCACCCAATATATGTTTTGTCTGCTGAGTATAAAAGTTATCCAAAACCCAGGATGCCTGTAGGTACACAGGCAGAGACTTATTCTGCATTGGAAAAGGAAAATAACTACATTTTCCCGCCCTACTGCTGGAATATCTTAGCCATGAACTTGACACTTTATCTGGCAGCATTTCCGGCTGCCAAAATGGTGACTGTGCTGATCAGACCAGAATAGGACTATGTTATTTTTCCAGGTCTTCCTTTGCCAAGTTCACAGCACTGACTTGTGAAAGTCATACTCCTTAAACCCCTCCCCTACACAATCTGAAAGGCTTACGTTAGTGACCAAGCTCCTGTGAATGGGTTTCTTCAGATACTTGATAAAGAAGTTATGCAGGAAGCTAGAGGAAAGGAAGAAAGCAATTCATGGGTCAAGTACTATGGTCGTTAACAGGAAATCAGTTATCTCTGCAGAACATAAATTTAATGGCCTCTGAGTGTGATATTCTAGTACACATGGGAGCTTTCTGCAATGTAACAACTGTCAGAGAGCCACGGTTTAAAAGGACATAATTTCACCACTAGGCATCTCAGCACTCATTTCTGAACCCTGGCTGGATTAATCTTTATCAATAAGGAATTCTTCATATTACCACCATCATGTATATACAAAATCAGAAAAAAATAAGTAGTCTCTGCACTAGGAACTTCCAATACAAATAAAAACAAACAAACAAATGCACAAAAAACCAAATCCAAAAACAGGTGACAAGAGTGGTATTCAGACAGTGCGAGAAGTACAAGAAAACAATTAAATAATGCTGCATGGGCTTGTGAACAGAGGCACAACAGACAGCAGTCTGGTTCTGTTCCATTTTGATAGCACTGTGACTAGGAGTACTTGAAGCATAGTACAAGTGTGTAACTTCTACCTAGAGTTGAAGATTAGAGCAGTGTTTGGAAAGAAGTGGGTGCTGAAGAAGGACAAGGGATTGTTTGAGTCTGTCTTTATCCTCTACGCAAGTGTCATTATGCACAAATACAAGGACCAATGTAAATTTTGGCCATTTTAGCACTAGATTACAGACCTGATTCTCACCTGTGGTGCCTATAGATGCCTAAAACCAATTCTAAGTGCCCTATTTTATGAAGTTGTCTCTGTGCCATTGAGTGACAGTTACTTTCTCCCAGAGTATATACAGATCTCTTCCACTTACCCACTTTTTCCATTCAACTTGATGTCTATATCACCAGAAGTTGTCCGGCAGCTGGTAAGTGATATTGATGTATGACCTGTGTTATCCAGGGGTGTTGAAAAGATCGCAGTAACAGACACCTTTGAAATGTACACTGTGCTTCTTCCACTGTCTTTGCTGCATAAAGTGAATATAAATAAATAACTGAAAAAAACTATTTTTAATGAACGTTCAAGACTCATTAATTCTTAAATGGACTCTTTTCTGCTCACTGAAGTTGAAGTTGTTTATCTGAACACTTTTTATTGCATTGCTCATAATGAAAATAGACTGCAATATGTCTGCAAACAATTGAGTATTCTACACAGATTTCCAGCTAGGAGTTTTGGAAAGTGATGCATTTGGGAAGGTAGATAATTCAGTACTGTAAAGTATTTTGCTCCGCTTTCCAGACCTGTGTCCACAGGAGAGGGAACTGGGATATGTCTGATATAAGACAGGGCAACAGAGCTGTACTAGGATCTAACCTATTGGTATCTAGGGAGGGTCCATGCAAACCCATGTCAGGGCCTGGAGTGCTCCAATGGGGTCTGTGCCCTCTTTCCCACCCCTCCCAGGGGTTTGGCAGCCCATGCTCCAGTCTAGCTCTAATATGGTGAAGCTGTGTTATTTTGGATCAAGTTGTTCATAGCTTGGTTGCAAGAAAGAGCTGTGAATAGCCTCATTGGGGGTCTGTAACCTTGGCAGATGAGCTGCATTGGAGCTCAGGTGTTTGCTCAAGCTATGTTGTAGGTACATCTATGTGCGACCTTGTACTTAGTTAATCCTGATGGTACTTGGCCACCTTGACTGGCTTTGCCTCAGACCCTCCTCTTCAGTTTGGACTGGTGGCTGTTCCTGGTCACTGACACTGACCTGCCTTGCTTGCCTATCTTAGGTACTTGCCAGTGAGGGCACTGCCCTTCCTGTCATCCCACCACCCTCACTCCTGGGTCCCTTCCTTTTGCAAGCAGCCAGCCCTACTGTCCCCGACAGCAGAAGCCCAGAAGTGCAGATCAGAGACTGCTGTAATACAGCTTAGCAATATAGGTAACGTGAGTTGTGGGGAAGAGGAGGAGGGATTTCTTTCCTCTGAAACAGCCTGAGACTAGGAAGGTGTGGAGACCACTCTAAGGATATTGCCATTTGCTTGTCCATTGTACGTCAGTTTTTGAACTGTACCTCTTGGAGACATAGCACAGGGTTTCTAACAGAGTAGCTGCACTGGGAGGATTTATTATACTACGCTGTGATCCACGGTACTACAGTTTTTCTAGATATGTCATTAGCTAGCAGGCTGGACCACACAGCTAGAACATCAGTCCTTTACTATTCGCAGAGGTGCTTCTCAGCCATGGGCTCTTTATCAGTGCTCATGTCTGAGTGGGCAGGAACTGTCTACCACCAGCAGACCTGTTGAGAAGGACCAGTCTATACTCCTGGGTTACTTTTAATAACTGTTAAAAAGCACCTTTGCTATGAAAAGGTCACAAGAAAAACTAAACTTTGCATTTTTGCCTTTATATTCTCCATCAAGAAAAATCCCAGGACACATGAGGCTGTACTTACAACATCCATGTCCTTATGTTCCAGTTCATATCGAAGGTTAGAGAAGCATTTCCAATCACCAGTTTTATCCCAGTCCCAGGTAGGAGGGAGATGGAAGCACTGGGGAATTCAACAGCAGTGACATGTATTCTAGAGGACGAAAGAGATATGGGGGAGAAAATGAAAAGTTTGTATTTCACAAGTCAGGGTGAATACAAAGCAAGATTCAAATTTCAGTCAAACATAAATTCCCCTCAGAGAGAATACTTACTTTGAGATGTTGTATTTGACATTACCAAGCCCAAATTTCTCATAGCCACTCAAGTCAGGGAAATACTCCTTCTCCATATTCCGCTTCAAGATTTCCAGACCAACTTCCTTGGCTACAGGAAAACAGTGGTCAGTTCAGTTGCCTTTGATACTGCCTGGGAGGTCATATTCATGTGCTTGCAGCTTAGGAGATTTTAAAACACTGCCTGCTTCAATTTGATGAGGCAGACACAGGGACAGAAGGATTAAGATGCCTCCTCTGAGACCCAGCAGTGCTATTTCAGATCTCACTCCTAGTCATGGTAAGAATTTAACTTACTAATTCAATATCTGAAGTAAAATGAACCTTGGTGTGATGTAGAATGTTGCCAAGCAGCTTACAGTATCTGCTTTATTGTGCTCTTAAAGCTTTATTTGCTTTATAGCCTGTGATCAACTCATTTCCTCCCACTGCCATTGTGTCCCTGTGTCAATCAATACCACCAGCAGCTCCTGAAAATATCAAACATACCATACTCCAGCCCCTTCTGGGTGATCCTCACTTTGAGTCCAGGGTTGGCATTGAGCTGCCCACTGAGCAAACTTAAGAGGAGGAGAGAACAGCAAATCTTCACCATCTTCCTTGTTTTTCTCAGGACCTGTTAATAAATATTTATAAATGATAGTAGAAGTTCATCCTATATCATGTGGTGGCTGTGCTCCCTTTTCCCTCCCTGGAGTGAGCTGTTCAGATACCAGCTTTCCCTCTAGAATGGAGAAAGAGGTAAGCCCAGCAACCATGGAAGAGAGGACCTTTAGACTGTTAAGAGAAATAGAGCTGCTCAGGGTAGAAGAGAAAAGTCAGCCTATTCACTGTCACAGGGAGTGGAGAAAGCACTTGGGATACAGCCTTCTGGACAAACGCTGTTGGAAGGGAAGTGGCACTGAATTTTTAGGCTGTAATTTTTTTCCCCTCTAGTTAGTGAAATAGTAGCTTATTTTTTTTTTTTCCCCAAATGTGTGGAGCTCTCTGTGCCTCCTGGTGATTCAACAGATGTCAAGTCTTAGCACTTTGGTAAACTTGATCAGCTCATTTAGTTATAGATATAGATACCCCCACTTTATGAACCACTTATTAAGATCTCAGCCACAACTCTGGGAAGCCCTTTATGTTCCTTCCTGACAGTCAACAAAAGAAAAGAATTTTGTGCCAGCAGACAATGTTTTTGTATTCCCTAATCTGCACGTTAATAGATGCATTGTTTTATCCAAAAACTCTCCTTGCAAACTTCATGGTCAAATGGATGTTTATTTTTGTTTTTTTTTTTTCATTCCCATTAAACCATTTTTTTTTTGCTCATGGAGAACCATAGCCTCATTCTCCACTCACAGATAGAGACTTCAGTGTTCAAAGTATTTTATAAGAATAAATTAATAAAGGCAACATAAGTGACATTACTAATAATTTACGTATTATTGCTAGTCCCTTGTTTCCCTTAACATATTTGGGCTTATCAGTGATGAGTCTGCTCTTCTATCATCTCCTTTCAGAAAATTTTAAGGGGATACTCATAGCCTGGGACAGTGACTTTATGTCCAGGACAAAAAACCCCATTTATCATTCACATAAGATTGCCCTTCCCCAGTATACTTAGGTGGGACTGTTTTTATTTAATTAGAGCCATTGAAGAGTTAGGTCTCTCACCTAAGACAGTAAACTTTATAGTGGAGAGGGATACATCCCACCTATCTTAAAATAAATTGCCCTGTGGGGAATGCTTATCTTCCTCCTGTAACTACAAGATTCAATGTCTACCTCTGAGGTGGGTCAAGATAGGTAAGCTGAACCTATAGCAGTTATATATATATATTATGTGCCAGTGGTGCTCAATCACTGTATGGTTATGGGGTGATCCTTCAGTTAATGGGGAACCCCCCACACCTCCTAGTCATTCTTCACATAGAGAATCTGCTCCTAAAGACACAGATGCCTTTTGAAAGGCACTCATCTTCTGGAAGATGCCAGCAAGATTAACCAGAGACAATTTACTTTCTCACAGTAAGTTCTGCTAATGGCAGCTTTTCTACAATATTGTGAGCAAGACCCATCACTCCCTTTGATGGCATGAGAAAAACCAAGAGCACTCACACCTCCCCCTAAAAAAAAACCCAACCCCCCCAAACCAAGCAGGAACTCACAATAAAGAAAGCACACAGGTGGCACAACTGACTGGCTACGCAGTGGACGATCACTTGGCTCTCCCTACCTTCTCATGCATGTCACACAGTAGTCCTCAGTGGCTCTGCAGGATTTACCACAGGGGTAGTGAACAAGTGGAGCAAATTCCCATCCCAGGGGCTTCTGTGACTGGATTTAAACTGAGGTGGAGCTATGAGATGGAGCTATGCTGTATGAACCATGGGCTGCGAGTAGTGGGAAAGTCGGAAGCCATTGTGGCCATACAGGTCTCCCGGGAGAGTGGGAGAAGTCACTTTGATGGACAATTTTAAAACCAAACTGGACAAAATCAGAGAGAAGTTTTGGATTTTTTTTTCCCCAGAACTGGGAACAGTCTTCTGTGGAGTTATCTGTCATCTGAGGTTGACAGTGTGAATGGCAAACAGGTCATATTGTAATGGTTTTCCTTATTTCTAGCTACTACATTGCATCATGAACAGCTGAAAAGAGACAAGAGTGTCTTTTCTAGTGTTATTTTTATGTAAAAAATTTCTTTAATTACCACAGGGCTGTGGAAGAGCTGGGATGAAACTGTCTATAAGCAGATGATTGCCTCTCTCCTAATACCTGAAAAATTGTTTTGATGTTGCTGCATTTTTCACTAGCTGTTTCATTATCAGAGGTAACCTCTAAAATATTTTCAGTCATGATCCCAATTTAAGCAAACTGCAAAATTATGAAATAACATTAACTTAAATAACATCAACTTTTTGTTGAACAGTTCAAGTAATCCCACAGAACAGAACACCTTTGCCTTTTAGTACAACTAATATTTTCTTTTTAGCATTAATTGATAGAAATTGAGATGTGAAAGAAACACATTTCATGTGTAGAACAAAGCCAAAGTACTGGAAGGAAATGTGTCTTTGACATAGGCATAGTTCTTGTAACTTAAAATCTAAAAATTTAGCCAGATTTAGCTACATCTATCTCTTCCCAACAAAGCCACTCCACCACAAAAAGTAATCACAACGTATTTTTTAACATACCTCTTCTTCAAAGGCCGAAGAGAAGACCTTTGCTGTACCAGACCACAGGGCTGAGGATGCTGCAGGGAAAACCCTCAGCAGCCACGATCTCGACTTTTAAGGGAAAGAGCTGCAAGCTTGAAGAGAGCCGATTGCTGCCATCCTCAGCACTATCACGCAAGGAGTGGCCTGCATGATACTGCTGAGTCACGCCGAAACAGAATCATATCTCAAACTGTTTTTGGTGTCCCAGGTTAAATCTATCACTCTAATTTCCTGTAGGGACTCAGCAGAAGTCCATGTAAACTGTTGGGTGGGGCTGCTCAGGCGCTGGGATGCTGAGCTCCAGGGAACATGCTGCCTTTGTGGCATACTGTTTCGGCACTGACTTTTCAGATGGACCTGAGAGGAAATCCCAGTGGAGATTCTATTCCAGTAGTTCCACAGGTCTGTATTGTTAAAGAAATAAATGAATGTGCCATTGCTAGGAAGAACAGATGGAAAACAACTGTGTAGGCCCATCTGTTCTGAAATTGCTTAGGACACAGAAAACCATAGATTATATAGTATTTATATTATAGTATATTTACACTGTAGTGTATGTATATGGTGCAAATATATAGTATCAAGCCCTTGCAGTCAATATTTTCTATTTCTTCTGCTTTCTTATCCAGTTAACCAGTACTTTAGCTAACCAGTACTACTTGGCTTGTCAAAGAGGTGATTTAATCAATTAGTTTGCATGTAAACCAAGCAAATTCCCTCAGGCATGGAAATTTGCTGGACAATGGAGTCACTTCATTG
This sequence comes from Chlamydotis macqueenii, assembly GCF_036417535.1. NCBI lineage: Eukaryota > Metazoa > Chordata > Aves > Otidiformes > Otididae > Chlamydotis > Chlamydotis macqueenii. Next base: position 59,944,304 of record NC_141556.1, on the reverse strand, counting down.
TGTAATCCATGAATAGAAAAGGGTCGAGATATTTGTCAGTCAGTCAACAAATACTCATACCTTACACAGATTTAACATTCACTGCAGGGAGTCACATGCATAATAATTTCATTATTTATATCTCTGGCAACTGAGGATGAATAAAAATCACACCCTCAGTTACATAAACCTCTCTTTTGAATTTTTTGCACAAATTCTGCATTTTTTTCAAAGCAAGGGAAAAGCTACACTGTTTCCATCCATATAGATCTCCAAGATTTACAAACAACTGAATTGTCTGAAAACTATCTCATCTTATCTCATCATATGCTTTAACATTTTATGGTTCTTCTAATGGAGTACCACCCAGTTTACAGAAAACTTGCAGCAAAAGTTAACAGATTAAGGCTTCCAGAACAGTTTCATCATTTCTTTCTACAAATATAGCAGTAAAAGCCAAGTATCTGCTTGCAGACACAATCAGATAGCACATTCAAATATGCTATAGTTTCTACACCCAAATTTTTCCTCTTTCAAGGTGTTACAAAGAGCCTCTAAAAGGAATGTTTTATTTCCATTTTCTCTGTTGAGCCACCAAGCATTTGCTTCAATCTATATGCTAAAAGGGATATAGATTGTCATCCTTTTTACCCAATATACAAGAAACCCAATGAGCTTATCAGTATGACAATCAATGCAGACTTGTTGCTGTATCTCTGCAGATCACTTTGGCTCTGCATGATTCCAATTGTTGCCTCTGGTTCAGTGCTCTAGTGGTCCCCTTTCCTGGCCTCCCCAATTCTCCCCGCACTCTAGTCTGCAGCACACCGAGGGACATGCATCATCTCCATTGTTCTGTCAATCGGGAAACGGTACCAGATCAAAAATGGTATACTGTCTAGAGGTAAGTATAGGATGATACAGGGGAACTGTTAGTGTATACAGTATCCCTTTTAGTCCTAGCAGAAACAATTGCTTTGTTTGTGAACAACAGCCAGAGGACTAGAGCCTAAAGGGCAGTGTCGTGCTAAGCCATGGCTTTGGCTTGAAAAGGCCCATCTAGCCATGGCACTTGTTGGTCAGTCCTAGAGCACATGTCCCATCGGAAGAGAGATGAGATGGACACCAGGGCTTTGGTTCTCTTTTTCCCCATCTCATGAATTCTCCTCCAGATACGCAGAAGAAAGCACCTGAAGTGTTATCAATAAGGCATATCAAACTATTTAAAAATCTTTTTTTGAGTTCTTCTTCCATTCGTTTTCTAGTCACTCTTCAGCTACCACAGAATAAAATGAATTGGAAGCCCTGCTGTGATTTACTGCTGCTTGGTTTCAGGATGCTTTTTTTCATTAAAAAAAATGTAGCAGCCAGCTAGATAAACAAACAGATTCAGCTAAAAATCAAACACAAGCCACATTTCTGTCCCAAGTTGGAAGTGAACTTTCTGTGACATTTGTAGACTAGTTTTCCTTTCCATACACTTTTAATATCTCCTGGTTGGATATCTCTGGCGACACTGACATAAGACAAAAGAAGGCTTCCAGCTCCATTTTTCAAGTACGAGAGGTACAGAATTATCTGGAGATTAATACCCTCAAAGAGCTGCAGCTACTCACAAACAAGGAAGAACTGCTGGATGATGTAAAGGCCAAGGGCAGCCTTGGCTGCAGTAAGCATGAGACTGTGGAGTTTCAGATCCTGGGAGGAGTGAGAAAGACAAAGAACAGAATTACAGGCATAGACTTCAGATGAGCAGATTTCAGGGACCTGCTTGGCAGGATCTGTGGGAAATTGCCCTGGAGAGCAGAGACCCAGAAGAGCTGGCTGATCTTCAAGGGCAGCCACCTCAGAGCATAAGAACAGTCCATTACAATGTTCAGACAGTTGAGCAACTGTGGCAGAAGGCCAGCATGGATGAACATGGAGCTCCTGAGTGAACTTAAACACAAAAAGGAAGATGGAAACTGAGACCAAGCTACTTGAAAGGAACACAAAGATATTGTTTGCACATGTAGGAATGAAGCAAGGAAAGCCACAGTTCATTTGGAGCTGAAATTAATTTGGGAGGTGAAGAGCAACAGGAAAGGTTTCTATAAGTACATTGATAGCAAAAGTATGGCTAAGGAGAATGTGGGCTTATAGGGAAAGGTTTCTGTAATTACATCAGTAGGAAAAGTATGGCTAAGGAGAATGTGGGCTTATAGGGAAAGGTTTCTGTAATTACATCAGTAGGAAAAGGATGGCTAAGGAGAATGTGGGCTTATTGCTCAGTGGGCCAGGAAACTAGTGACAAGAGACATAGAAAAGGCCATTTTTACTAGCAAGATTTATCCTCTGGCCTCCCAGGTCACCGAGCTCCTAGTAGAGTCTGCGGGAGTGAGGCAGCCCCCACAGCAGAGGAAGATAGAGTTCAGGATCACTTAACCCACTTGGACGTACACAAATCCATATCCCTGGACAGGATATATCTGGAGGTGCTGAAGGTTCTGCCTGGCTGCTCTCATTGTGAAGATGCTGTCAAAAAATCATGGCACATAGAGAGGTTCCTCATGACTGGTAAAAGACAGACATCACACCTGTCTTCAAGAATGCCAAGGATTATGATCCAAAGATACCAGTCTCACCTCAGTCCCTTGGAATGTTATGGAGCAGAAGAAGGTGACTGGGAGCAGCAAGCATGGCTTTTCCAAGAGCAGACCACTCCTGACCAACCTCATTGCTTTCTGTGATGAGCTGACTGATACTGTGGACAAGGGGATGGTAGTGGATGTTCCATACCTTGATTTCAGCAAGGCCTTTGACACAGACTCCCTTTGTCTCATCACCAAATTTATGACATACCTGCTGGAGAAGGTAGGTGGAATATTGGCTGGACTGGCAGAATCAAAGAGCTGTGATCAGCAAAGTCCAGCAGGTCCCACAGGAATCAGTACCATGACCAATACTATTGGTTTAATGCCACCTGGATGATGGGACAGGGTGCACCCCTGGCAAGTTTGTGAATGATACCAAAGTTGGGGAGCAGCCAACATGCTGGAAGGCAGGGCTTCTATTCAGAGAAACCTGGACAAGCTGGAGAAGTGAGCTGACAGGAACCACGTAAATTTAACATGAGCAAGTCTGAAGTCTTGCATCTGGGAGAGAATAACTCCCTGCAGCAGTACAGGCTGGTGGCTGTTTAGAAGGCAGCTCTGCAGAAAAGGATCTGGGAGTCCTAATGGACAAGAAGTTGAGCATAAGTCTGCAGGTCCAGGTAGGTTATTCTTCCCCTCTATTTGAGACTTCCATTTGGAGTACCGTGTCCAGTTTGGGCTCCCCACTACAAGAAGGATATTGACATCCTGGATCAAGTCCAGTAGGTGCCAGCAAGGGGGCAGGAGAACATGACCTACAAGGAGAATCTGAGAGATCAGGCCTGCTCAGCTTGGAGAAGAGAGGGCTTGAAAGACTTTTGTTGTCTACAACTTTTTGATCAGATAATACAGAGAAAACCAAGACAGACTTTTCTTGGAAGTGTGTAGTGATAGGACAAAAGGCAACAGAACACATTGGAACACGGGAGATACTGATCAGATATTAGGAAAAAAATTACATTCAAGGTAGTTAAGTAGTGGAACGTGTTGCCCAGAGAGGTTGTGGAACCTCTGTCCTTGGGGGGGTTCAAGAATTGACTGGACAGAGCCCTCAGCAACCTGACCTAATTAGCTCTATTTTGAGCCAGGGTCTGGACTAGATGATATGATTTTATAATTATCTGATAATTACTGGATTTTATGCATCTGTTCCCACTGTGTTCAGTTACAAGGGGACAAATTGTGAAATTCTTAGCAAGAATAAGGTCTCACTCCATAGACAAAGTATTGCTAACACTAATGGAGATAAACTGAATCACGCAAGAACTGGTTCCTAAAATTACTAAAACATAGTTTCTATAACTCTAGTGAAAAGAACCAGTTACTCCTTCTCATCAGGCTGCAACAAGTTTTCTAAAGCATTGATATCACTGTCAGCTACACTCACTGTACTAAAAACCAACAGATTCAGTTTGTGAAAAGTGATTAAGAAGTTTTACTAAAACATTAAAAATAGTGACAAAAAGCCATGCTTCTAATGTTATAGCATCTACTCTCTACAAGCCAACAGAAGGAAGACTACATTTTTCTCTTATTATTTTTTAAAAGTAAAGGGACATTAGGAATGACTGTGAAGGTCCTCATCTCCTCCTTCCTCATGTTTGTAGTGAACATCAGTGGAAATCACCAGATGACCCTGAGGAAAGAACATGTAAAATTATCTTAAATTTCAGAAGGTCATATTCAGGGTGAGTAATCTGTGACTAGGTGTCATGGTAAGCTCCTCAGTAGGGCAGGAGACCTGAGTAGCTTTATGCCTCCTGAAATTTCATTAACTTTAGGGTAGGAATGGGCTCTGACGTAAATTAATACAAGCCTCCAAAATGCTGAGTAACACCACAGAGACACTCAGGTTGCCTATGAGCCTTCCTAGAGAATGGTCAGAATAGTGAGGACTTACGCACTCAGTGCTCCTAAGCTGGGAATAACAGAGCTGTCCTTGTGGTGTCCCCAAGCTGGCATACCCCAAAGGGCTAGTGGGTCCTTTGTGACCTACAACTGCTAGGGGTGGGGGGCTAATTTTTCATCCAGACTTTAGATTTTATATCTAGTATATAGTTAAAGCTTTACTATTAGCAACATTTACATCTACCCAACACATGAACACACACAAATGCGCAGGCCTGAAAAAGAAGCAATATTCTTTAACAAGAAATCGGACTTCTCACCTGATTCATTTTTATTACAGGTCCAGTCAGGGTAGCGTGGGCCAAGGTCAGAAGAGGAAATCCTTTTCCTAGTTCATCTTCAGAAAGGAGAAACATAAATACATTTGAATGTAATAATAAAATGCACTTCATAAGCATATTTCTCAAGGAACTCAATTTGTTTTGCAATTTCCCTTTAATCAGCCAACCTTGCGCCTCTCAAGGGAGCTATTGTTCATATTTGCTAAAAAGCAAAAACTCCTGTGAAAAAGTTGCATACAAACCTCTTACCATCTCTCAGCTGTCTGACACCGGGATCCGACTGTCTTTGCTCCTCTCCAGATATTTGCCCCACAAAGTCTGGTTTCTGCTGTTTCCCACTCTAACTAATTGTCCATCTTCCTTTCATTTTCCTCTCTACTTGATCCTCTAATCTTGTCAGTCCCACTTATTCTCATCTATCCCTGCTTTCCTGGATCAAGCTCTGGCTCTATTTCTATTTGCTTTTCCAAACATCTGACTTTTGCATCTCTCCCTTTCATTCTCTTTCCTTTTTCCTCATCAATAGCTCACTTCTTTCTTCAGCTGTCTCCTCACCTCTATTTACCTCACAGGCACCTTCTGTACTCTTCCACCTGCTTCTTTCCACCTTCACTTCTTTCTTCATCATCCCTCACTCTCTGCATCCCACTGAGCTGATTTTCTGCTTTGTCCTGTCTGTGGCAGCAGGTGAAGCACAAAGGCAGAGGGAGGTGATAGAGATGCCACCCTGAAGCCCCACAGTGCAAGTGTGCTTCTGCACTTCTCCAGTCCAGGCCATTCTGTGGTCATGGCTTGACTCTGTGTCTCAGCTCTGCTGGCACATTGCATCCAGCGAAATGGAAACCCAAGCCCAGTGTTTGGAAGGAAGCCAAGACTTGCTCTGTCCCAGCCCCTGATCCAGGTGACTGAGGAACCAGGACTGGAGTCCAGCAAAGAGCAGATCTGTCCAGCTGTAGCCAAATGGACAGAAAACTTCCCATAACACAGTCTTTAAGTGGGCATTCCCTGTTATGGTTTCAGTCTTGCTTTCCCACTAACTGTGCTCAGGAACTGGCCACAATCCTTACCATTGATTACTGGGATCACTGCACTCCGTAACGCATAAGACAGAAAATTCTCCACCAGTGACATCTGTTGTGAGGGGGAAAACACATTTGGTGATTATTGCCTGATGCCTATGGGATTGCAGCTTGATGGGGGAGATGGAAGGTTAGAAGTGGAGTGACATGCAAAAAGATCAGAATAGAGCTTGTCAGTGAAAATCTCAGGTTAAAAAGATCTTCTTTGCTTTAAGTTGCAGCTGAACAATGTAAAATATACATGCTAAAGAGATGTCCATTTTTCTCGTCAAAAGTTAAAGTGAAGTATTTTTTTCCCTGTATGTTAAGCATCTGTGTTGAACCTTCACTTTAGGACTGAAATCTGTTCAATCCCATTTCAGCTGCCAGGACTCAGTTCTCAGAAGTTAACTGTTCTCTGCGTGGCAAGAACTGCCCTGTCCTGGTGCTCTGTCTTATGCCAGTGTAATTAGTGTCCTCCTCTCTTCACTTAAAGATGTAGGTTGGGCTGAGATGCTGCAGTCGCACTGACCATTTCTCAGTCTACAGTGAATGATCTAAGCAGTGGCATGATGTTTCTTTTATTCTCTATTTTTGACTCCCCTTTTTATGATATTTGGTTGAAGTGATCCAAGATAATTCCTGAAACTGAGTTTAAGTCTGACTTTGTATTCACTCCAACTTCTAAGCCTACTCAATCCTGCTGTGAATTCAGGTTTGCTGCCAGAAACAGCTAGAAGAGGCACTAGCCCCATGCCTGCCTTTGTCCTACTGGACACAGAAGTGAGCAGAATCAACTATGATGACTTGCTAGGTCATGCAGACCCAGGCAGACATTTCTCTTTGCTTCAATTAAAGTTACATGGTAATAACGCTGTAACATTTGGACCCTCTGATGAGAAAAAAACCCCCAACACTCCAAGAGGTGTTTTCTCTTACTGGAAAGAAAAAGAAAAGCAGAGAATACACTCTTTCAAGGCAGAAAGAGCTCTGGCAGATGATATCCCCAAGACAGACTAAGAATTGTCCAGCAATAAGTTCAGATGAATTTCTTTTATCTCTGAAGAGCTCATCTACCTTTCCTAGGCACTGAAACCATCAGCTTACCTTAGAGAAGCCAAGAGTGGAGTGCAGCAGGGAGAACTGGAGCCTGAGAAAAAGAAGTAAAAGAAGACGATTCACTAGGAGGGATGAAGGCACAAGTTATGCACACTGCTTGAAGATTCATTTGTGGAATTGCATACTGATTACATGCTGATTCACACATTTAACTTTGCCAAAGACTAACTGATTCCCAACAGCTTTTAATAAAAACTGGCACATCTACAAATGAGTTCTAGAATTACTGGGATTTTTCTGATATGAATCTACTCCCATGTGTAGTCCTGGGCTGTGACTTGGGAAATAAAATTTTTCTGGAATTGCCATTTCCTGCAATGGCTGAACTACACACTCCTCAAATGTTTTGAATAAACTCATATCCATTCCTAACCACTATGATTTTATAACTTTTTCCACTGATGCCTGTAATGCATCTTCAGATCACTGTAAATATAATCCTGGGGAAAGATAGCATTTTGAAGAACAGAAGAACACATGCTTGTGTCAAAAGCTCTAAATGAGTGGCACCATTACTTCTCAAACTTATACTGACAGGCCCTGATCACTCTAAGTCCTTTTTTAAAGGGAGCTTAAAAAGCTCCAGTGACCCAAACTAAGAAAAGACTGCTCATATTTTTTCTTTAATGAAAATGTAATAGGTTAAAAAATATAAAAAATCTGGAATTCTGCCCCAACTTGGAACAGAGAGGTAACAAGAAGAATCACTGATGTGCACTACTTGCCCAAAAATCTGTGCATTTACCTGCCCGGTGCATTTAGGGAGAAAGGGGCTGTAAACCCAGCCCAGCCTTAAGTGTGAATAAAATTTGTTTTAAGACAGCTGAGAACACCCATAACCATAGGTAACCACAAAACTAGCAAGATCTAAGCAAAATCTAAAAAGCTCTGAGCTTTGCTTCAAACTACAGACACCTTTCTAGTCTGATTTGTTTGATAGCATGGTGTCTGCTGTTCCAATATGTGCTGTGTAGTCTCACTTTTCCCTTCCCCTCATGTAAAAGCATACAGAGATACAGTGGTCCAGTGCAGTGTTTGCTCTCTGGCAATTGTTTATGATGCTCAAACATGGCACAGCAGCAATACTTAGAGGGTTTTGAATGAACTTCTGAACTCCATTCTCCAACATCAGCACAGACTGAAACAGGTGCCTTTAAGATAACCAATAAATCAAACATTGTCATCTGGAAAGGTATTTAACCTACAGAAAGAGGCAGTATCATGTTGCACAAGAGAGATGGTTTTTCCACAATATTATTATATTTCATCTGCAAGATTTAGACCAACCAGTCAAAAGTATCTTAGAGCCCCTGCGAGAAAAAAGGTAACTAATTTTCTTTTTCTCATGGTGAAACAAACACTGTCAGGCTGACACAATGATATTTTGTTGTGTCCTGATGTTGGGACCATTAATGTTGCTTTCTGAATTTTTCTTAGTTACCTCTTCAGAAGTAATGAGATAATCAACTTCTGTTTGGTTATTGTCAAATTGGCTCTGGTACTGGCTGTCTGCAGGGAAAAAAACAAAACAGTCTTCTGTGACTGTATACACAGATAGATACTGTCTTAGACACAGGCACAAATGCAATTGCTTTTGTGATTGGAAACACAATGTCTAAACTTTTTGCTTGGTGAATACATGTAGATAGTGAAATAATTTGTGAATTTGCCGCTTTCTGCCAGCAACTGAGATTGCGTGAGGGAAGTGATAATACTGCCCTGATTGCCTCCTTATCATCAGGATGATATAAGTCCTTGCATGGCTGACATAATTGGTTCACTTTCAACCTAATGAAAAGATGTCTGGGGACACACTGAACTACTTTATAACAAACAAGTTAGGAAGATTGGGCATCAGATAATCACATTTTTATATACAACAATTTCTTCCTGAATAATCACTCAACCTCCCACATGGAAAAAAAGGGCTTTCATAAATAGCTCTCTGCACCTGCCTATTAAATTCTACAATACGTGGTGCATGTTTCCTCCCTGTGAAATGCAACAGAATGGTATGCGTATTTGTGGCAGACCAATATATGCTGTTTTATGCTGATCTCTATGATTTTCAAAGGACTTGGAAGATTACTGTGTGATTTGTTCAGCCCCAGCACTGAATGTTATCTCCTAGCTCATGTTACTTACTAGATTCCCTGTAAAGATGTACTGGGTGGTTGAATTTGGCAGAACAGCTAATGCTTCTACGCAGCCAGTGATCTGTAGGATGCAACTGTCTGCGCTTAAACTGACCGCAGGTGGTGATGTAGCCACCAGCTTCAGCAGCACTGGGCACGCAGTTACATAACTCGGAGCAATCTGTGGAATTTTAAAGAGGGAAAAAATGTTGAATGCAGAGTTAAGCTTTTCTTAAGCTACAGTTTGGGGCTGTATAATAATCAGGTGCTATACACCAATCCTCTTGTTAATTAACCTCTTTTTAATTATGCTATGACAAAATTAGTATTGCATATACTCAGAATTTCAGAGACCATAAAACAAATGATGAAGTTTTACACTCACTGGTATTGAATGTAGATAGAGAAATAATTTAAAGGTTGTTCCTGAAAAACGTATTTCAAGAGGAGTGGATTAGCATTGCATGTTAAAGAATAAAGAAATGAAGGAAATGAGTGATTCTAGTAAAAAAAAAAAAAAAAAGACCTTGACAATATAAAGAATTTGGAAAAGACACAGCCTTCCAAAAGAGCCAATCTTTTGAAAAATAAAGAAACTTCTAGAGGACAAAACTTTAGTTTGCAATGCCACAGATTCCAAATTTCATAATTTTATAGTAAATGTTTCCATATGAGGGATTTTTAAAGCATCTCAGAGTGTCTTAATTTCTTGCATCACATTTATAGACTTAGCTACACATGACTATTACTTCGCATTTTATATAATCCCCAGTAGCTATAAATCAGGTGTCTTTGCATAGAGAAGTCAGGCTACCAATAGCAGAGATACCATTACCTTGAACAGGAATAAAAGGAGACTGATCTCACAGATGTCTACCACTTAGTCTTCATAACTATTTCAGAGACTGAGAGTGAATCTAGCACTTTGAGGGGTAGAGAATGACAAAAGAGTAGTGTGAAATAGTTGGAAGGACATAGTTATGATGGGGTAGACATGTATGCTAGAATCTTGCACTAATCATAAACCAGCTCAGTCTCCTTGTCTCCTCAAAACTTTTGCAAATGAGTTAGTACACAGATAAAATTCATAAGAAACATTAGCTACTGCTCCTTCTTAAAAGGTCTGTACAAGTAGAAATACCCACCTCAGGAACAAAATCTTTGAATAAGGCGATATTTAAGTTAAAAGTAGTTGCAAGCTGAAAACAAATGAAATAAATTAGATCATTATATCAGCTTGAAAATGAGGCTTTCCTTGGGAAAAAAAAAACATATCTTGTTTAGTTTTAGATAATCCATGTTTTGATTTAGTATTTCCTTGCCTCAGAATGATTCCTAGGGAATACACGGTGCTCTGTGGGACAGAAGAGAGACAGATTTCTTATGGACATGTTTAAGAAGCACATACCAGCGAACAAGCATTATTCTTTGAAAGAACAGATGTGGCATCCTGCTTACTTCCTGCCTTTTCTTAGATGAAATATACTGAATCTGTCAGAGGCAGGACTCAAAAATCACATTTGCCCTTTTGTTGCTGACCACTCTGATGATGTCTGCTGATGCCATTTGTGTCACCAGTTTTTATAGATCATCTGAGCACTGTTTCAGTTAGTAAAACTTCTTGGAAACTCTGACTACAAATGCCAGTGTGGAAACAGCCTGAGAGAAGGCTTCTATGTTCTTCACCCACAGCTGAAAGCTTAGTTTCCTTGTACCTGCTTCTTGCCTCATTTTTCTGCTCTGTTAAGTCCGATTGTTTATTTTAGCTCTCAGCACAGCAAACACATTTGTTGTGGGCCTCTATGCGGCAGACTGTGGCTTCAGTACACTTTGTCCTGTCTTGCCGTTTTCTTTCCTGTGTGGAATCCATGCAGAGGAAAGCTTTATTGGTTCTTTCTGCCACTCCTTGCACACCAACTCTGTAATGTTCATGTCTGTCATTCCTTGCCTAGAGCTGCTAAGAAGTTCAGACTTAGGTCTAAGGCAGACTTTGACTATTTTAAATGATAACATACAGAATAAATGTCATGAATCTCTCCTACTAGTGGTAATAGTGTGACCGAAACCTGAGTGAAATGGCAAACATAATGTGTTAGTCTCCTTTGCTGACTATCCATACTGCTGATATTTGTAATTCTGTTACAAGCAAATTATACTCACCTCTTCGGAGATGGTGATGTTAAAGGCCCCTGCTCTGTAGTAAGCCAGCAAAGCAGACTTAAGAAAATAACTGGAGACTCCCAGGTATAGCATGGAATCACCCTGGTTTGGGAGAGCAAATGGAGCTGGCACAAAGGGAGGGTCTGTGTGATTTCCTACAGGATAGACTGTACCCTGCAAAGAGTCATTATCAAGTATTTCAGTTGTAAACATTTGTATCCATCAGAATGCATTAGCAGTGGCTGAACAGAAAGAATTATTCCTAATCTGAAGAAAAGCTTGACATTAAAGAAAACGTGAAGTAACCAAATAAGTTTGTGATATGCCCTGAAAATCGGCAAATTAAGTCTCTTTTGGAAAAATACAGGAATCATCAAGAAAATCTGGCCTCCATCCTTTCAAAGTTTGAATTTGAAAATTCAAGTGAGTATTCTGAACTGTAGATATGAGACACACACAAAAAAATCCTCTGGGCCACAGATTTCTTTCTCTTGTGGCAAAGACAGATTTGTCAATTTAATTATAAGGGTGACATTTCAAGAAAAACTTCAGGCACACCCCAAAAGCACTGGGAGTTGTTAGGACAGGGACACAAAGGAGCCTTTTATGCCTCCTAACTCTTAGCCCTGGTGCAGCTGCCAGTTCTCCAAGGCCTAATTTGGATGCTGCACAAGTGTGGGACCTTGGTTCAGTTATACTAAGAAAATAATTCTTAAAATGTGAGAAGGTATGTGAGCTCAGGCCATGAAAGATAAGAAAAGTAAGAACAGACAGTAAGGAGTATAATTACTGACATTGTAATGGTTAGTAGCTGAAAGATTCAACAGGAAAAATGCTGACATGGAAAGGTATAAAACTCTAAGACAAAAATTGAGACTTGGAAGATGGCAACTCAAACCCATCAAGAATCAGCCTGTTCCAAGGAGCACTGAAGACCTGTAACCTCCTTAACTGGTTAATAACTGACTTACAAAGACTCATCTGATATCCCATCAGGATGTCAGCATGTTAAAGCTTAGCCAGTAACTTCTAGTTAGCTATAGTAGCTGATAGACAATTGCTTAGTACTTTTAGAATCATAGAAGCATAGAATAGTTAGGGTTGGAAGGGACCTTCAAAGGCCATCCAGTCCAACCCCCCTGCAAGGATCAGGGACATCTCCAACCAGATCAGGTTGCTCAGAGCGAGCCCGTCCAACCTGACCTTGAATGCTTCCAGGGATGGGGCATCAACAACCTCTCTGAGCAACCTGTTCCAGTGTTCTAAGCTATGTATATTCTTGTGTTTTAAGCTTGCAGTGGTTTTATTGTGGATGGCAAAAGTTGCTTGAACAAAATAACTGAGAGCGAGTTTCAAGCACAGCTCTAGCACATCTTTCTTAACTGAAGTCAGTTCTGAGAGGCACAGGGATGCTCTTAATTACAAGGACTGTTGAATCTGCTGGAAAAGCTGGGTGCTGCTGAGATCTCTCTTGCCAACAATGGTGAAAAATAGCTAAGAAAGAAACTGCTATGTGCTGCTCAAGGACTGTCTGTGAGAAGTCTTTTTTTTGGGGGTGTGACCTGTATGTATATAAGATGCTGAATCATCTCAAAACAAATGTTTTGGTTTGCAATCACACTGGTAGCCATCATGGATCACTGGTAACAGGTGAGGACCAAGCAGCAGTGGAAGAGCTGTGTATTTAAAGAACACTTGTATGCTGTTTATAAAGCACCTCTGAAGGGTTTCAACTCTGAAATAATTTAATTCTAAATAATAACCTTGGTTAATTAACAAATTAAGTTAATCTATTAAATAAATAATTATATCTGGTTTCCAAAATAGTTCTTGACCAAAATGTCCAAATGTCTTATTGCTTTTCTAATTAAATATTGGAGAGGTTGAGTAAGACTGTAGTGAAAGAAAATTAATCAACACAAAAAAAGAATCAGAAAAGTCTTAGAAAGCACACTGATACTAAAGATAAATTACCTTCAAATCCAAGTTAATGTGTGATTTGAAGACTGCTGGAGAACTAACTAGGGAATAGTCTATTTGTGCAAAGGCATCAATCTGGCTTAAGACTAGAACAGCAATGGACAAAAGCAAAAGAGGTATTATTACAAAAATACATCACAAACCATTATTGTTTAGTTAAAGGGAAAGGCATTATACAAATGATGAATCTGAAGAAGAAGAACGGTAGGAGAAGGAAGAAAATAAAAAAAAAAACTTGTTACAAGGGAAAAAGTGAGAGTATTCCCTTTGGAAACGTCACTGATTCCTCCTGGTTTAGGCCTTGTTCTCCTGTTATTCACAACTGAACACACTCCTCAGAAATCTTCTCCCACGCAATGAAAGGAGGACTGTCTAGGGTAGAGTCCTCTTTTCTGTTATGTGTTTGCACAAGAGAACTAAACTCTCCTATATGATGAGTGAAATGTTGGCAAATACTATTAAATACTTTGGAAGATGACATTAGCACATTTTAACGCATATCAGTGTTGAAGACAAGGGATGTTTGTTCACAACAATAGAGGGCACTTTATCAGACAGTATGATTGAAGACTATCTGAAAGGAGCTCACATACAACTTCAGTATGATTGTTATTTTTGATTGAACTCTAAGGTCTGTTCATACCGTGTAGAAATCAGATAGGTTTAAAGAGAAACGGTGAATTCACACAGAGGTTATGAGCTCCTCAATATGATAGCACAGCTTGGAGTGCCCATGAGCTTGAAGTGTTTAGGTATATGCTGCATAAGAAGATGTTATTCATGACCATGATTTTCAGTAATCCTTGCCACTGCTTGGCACAAGGCAGATATAAGCCATTCTGGGAAAAAGAAAAGTCTACTTACTCTGTTGCTGAATAGCAGAGCAGATAATAAAAATATCCACAATGCAAAGTGAAGCATGGGAACAAACTCTCTGGCCTGAATTATATGACTTAGGTGAACTAAATGAATTTGAATTAGCAAAAACTATAAATATTTGTAGCCTTGGACAAAAACAACAATAACAACAAAGAAAAAAAAAGAAAAGCTGTGGGATTTATCATAGAACTGAAAATCTTATATATATATATATATGCTTTTTGGACACAGATATCTATTGTCTTCATGTCTCTGCAAGAGTGACACAGGAATTGTTACTGGCATGAAGAGAAGCATGCTTACTGTGACACTGTCTTCCTGCAGCATCTTGTTATCTCACTGAACTCAAGTTTAAAACAAGATGTGCTAAGTTTATGAGATCTTACAGGGATGTTTGTTAGTTCTTTAGTGAATTACTGCTAACTCAGGTTTTCTTACATCCACAGTACCAAGAGCATAAAGGATCAGCATGAAAACGTTAATCTCAAAAATCTGAGGAAATAACGCAGGTCAGCTACAACAGACTGAAAGATTACAGGTGACCTGCTACAGACATAGAAGAAATCTGAATATTGTATACAAGGTGCATGCAAGAGATTTTTAGGGTGGACTCTGGAATAGGTTAAGGTACAGAACAACAGCTGTGCTTTTCTTCCTTAACTTTTTTTTTGTACTGTGAATACAGGAATGGTTTGTCATCTAATAAAAAAGTCTACAGTTTGAGCACTATGAAAAGTACCTAACAAAAAGCTGTTATCAACAACTCACCCATATGCTTTCGTAGCTGTGCATCCATCATTTGGATTTTGTATCTGATATTTAGGCATAGCTATATGAAAAGAGAGACAAGGCAGTGATGTAAGCGCTGTATTTCAACTCCTGCCTTCACTAGCTGAAACCATCTTTGCCAACTTACATTTTTATCCAATTTGGTGTGAATGGGCTTCTCAAGATAACCAGATATAAAGCTATAGATCCAGCTGGAGGAAAGGAAATGAACATAATGACTTTTTACCATGGACTGAAATCTTTGAAATATAAAATCTGGCGGACTGGGATGTCAACATCATTTATATTAATGAGACAAAAACACAGCAATATTGGTAGACTGTGCAGTTGACTGTTTCTATTAATTTGTGAGTCTCAGACAAATGATAGGGGTTCTCAGTCTTATAAGAGCTACTTAGAAGGCTATGTGCACAGTAGTGAATGTTCATGTTAACGTGTTTATAAACAATACTGAATTAGCACATTTTGTCTTTGAGTTAAGACCAAAAAAAATTCTAGAAAATCAAAACGAGAAGAATTACAAGCATTGTTTCATATTCTCTTTTGAAAGCTTTATTGTGAAATTGTATGTCAGATTGTTAAAAGGCATAACCAGTCTAGACCACCTTCAGATCTGCAAACCACCATTTGCAATCTTATATTCTTTAATATGCCCAAATGGCATTTTTTTTCATATGCAGTAGATTAACTGCACTTCACACACTCAGCAAAGGAGCCTGGTTTTGAAAACAGACCTTTAAAAATCTATTTTCATAGCCTTCTGTAAACTGGATCCCTAAAAGTCAAAATTTGAAAAGTAGCCCTTATGATACAGACCCTGCTATTTCCCACAGAGTAATTAGAAAATCTACTGTACATACCTAGATCCTCCATTTAACTTGACTTTCACACTACTAATGCTCAGCTGGCAATTGTGTAGCAACATGGACAAGCGGCCTGTGCTGTCCTTGGACACTTTGATGATAACGGCAATAAACAGCCCTGAGATGGACACAGTAATTCCTCCTTGGTCTTTGCTGCTTGGAGAAAAAAAGAAACAAAAAAAACCCAACTCAGTCAAGGAAACATCTGCTTTAACGGAACAATTTAAGAAACTACCTGTAAATCAAGTTTGAAAGGAGTTTTTGCTTCTATCATGTAGAATGAGGAATGGGTTTTCTAGGGATTAAAGTAGATTAGGGACATGCATGGTATTAAAAAACAGATTATATATGCAAGTTTCCAGGACATGAATTTTCCAGTGTTGTGCAGGATTTGACAAGTTTGCAAAAATGTGACAATTTAATGGCAACACAAGGCATTCCAGTCCTTCATGACAGATCACCCTGAA
The DNA here is from genome assembly GCF_036417535.1 of Chlamydotis macqueenii. Taxonomy (NCBI): domain Eukaryota; kingdom Metazoa; phylum Chordata; class Aves; order Otidiformes; family Otididae; genus Chlamydotis; species Chlamydotis macqueenii. Next base: position 59,928,053 of record NC_141556.1, on the reverse strand, counting down.
GGCCTCTGGGACTGCAGCAATAGAAGCCACTTTGCTAATATAGAACCCAGTGGTTCTCAATTTTGCAATTGTTCCATTTTGCTCTTTCCTGTAACAATTTTCAGTAACCCTTTATAATGTATACACTCCTCCAATCTTTGACCTGCCCCAAATCCATTCATTCTGACTACTTTCTGTAAAAATCCCTTCTAATACCCCAACAAAAATATCCTTATATCTAAATTCCAGAAAATTTAGGTATTAGGACTATGTGTAGGAGTTGTAGAAGCTGTAGACCAACCAAGCAGGATGCAGAGAGCTGAATGGATGTTTGAATAGCCTTATAAAAACTTAATTTGCCATAACAGCACTGGCACCAAAAGCATCACTTTTCATCTCTTCATCCTGATTACTCAGGTTTTCTTTTCCCAGTCACTACTACAGTGGCTGCACCATACTAAGAAGAAAGATCCAAGCCCAATATGATGCTTAAACCATGACTCTCTCAGCTTTCCTCTTTGTTTTTCAGACTAAGTAAAAATCCTGGGGAAAGAGGTTGTAATCCCAAAAGATTCCCAAATCACTCCCAAAGTGAGTAGTATTGCCAGTCAGAAAGTTCCTCCTACCACCACTACCATTTTCAACCCCACCTTTCAGTCTGTATATGTGCATTAAGCGACTATCTGAAGGAAGCACCACTCTTAGACCCTCATTTTCCAGTGCCCAACCAAACCCCCATGCCACAGGCCTTCAGGAAAAAACAGTTTCCCAAAGAGGGTTGTGCAGCATGGGACAGGTTACTTGCAGAGGTTGTGGCATCACCATCCTTGGCTAAACATCACCACTAGACAGCTGACCTGATCTAGTCTGGTGACTACTCTGTTTTGAGCATGAGGCTGGACAAAATGACCTCCAGAGATCCTTCCAACCTAGGTTTACCCATACTTCAGTGACAGCGACCATCGCAAAAGCGTCTCAGCCCTCCTCTTCCCTTTCTGGGCTGCTTGGGAGACGGGAAGAAGCCCAGCTACTTAGGTCCTCTGTTCCTGCATCCTTATATCTGCTTTTTTTCAGGAGGAATCCTAATTCACTGAGGCAAAGTCTCAGCTCCAGATCTCCAAGAGCAAAGGGCCTGCTAGGAGATTTTGTGACTGGCAGAGTGCTCTGGAACACAGTGGAGAGGAGGGCTACAGTGAGAGCTGGAAATGGAGGGATAACACTATCACAACTAAAAAGCTGTGATAAGACCCATCTTACTGACCCTGGAAACAGAACAGGAGGGGTACGCTGTCAACAATCTCCCTTGGAAAGCTTATTTTCCGCTGGCCCCTCTTAGTCTGCTATGCTGAAAGCAACAGGTATGACTAGGGAATTAATGGGATGAAGAGTAGGGCATATTCTGGATCTATCTAAACCTACAGCCATTCACAAAACATCATACTGAAAGGAGTGGCACAGATTATTCCTTCCACCTCTCAAAAAGGCAAGAAAAACTCTTCACCCTCTAAACTCCACCAAAGCTAGCTTTGACCACCTCCACCACGATCTGCTCCGCCAAATCCTGCATACCAGCTCCCTGCCTCCCTTGCTGTCTGTGAAGTCTTTGCCGTTTTATACATCTGGGATCTCTTCAGATTATGCTCAACTCCTTTTCCTTCAGCAAGAGGGAGAGGTGGCTTTGTGTTTGGGAACAGCTGATATATGCCCTGCTGAACACAGTATCCTTTTCCTCGCAAGACTGGTATGACAGAAGGAACAACAGACAGGTCACGGGCACAGTGACAGTAGTTTCCAGCCACCAGGACTGAGACTAAATGCAGAACTGCATGTCCATGCTCCCTTCAAATCAGGACATGCTGTGAAACTTGCAGCCTGGTGATCCATCTTGTTGCACTATCTGGTTCGCAAATAGAGCAACGCCTACTGCTGCTACCAGCTACTCCATTAACTCAAATTGTAGAGATTAGCTCCTGAAAGTTTTAGCCCTCTCCCTGGCCCCAAGAAAATATAGAATATTATCTTAAAACTCTAGAGCAAAAATGCTGAGATAAAAAAGTGGAAAAATCAGTATATAATCATGGCATTAAAGACAATCTCATACTGCACAGGCTCATGAAGCTAAATCAGTTTTCCATAGTGACCCAAATTCTGGAGTTTCTGAAGTTCTGACCTGAGAAATAATAATTACCAACAAGATTTCTGAATTTCATTTGCCATCCTTCTCCCAGAAGTGTCCCCTGCACCTGCATCACACTGTACAATACTTACAGCAGCCACGCATTCATTCTCCAGTCTGCACTGATTGTAGCAGAAGCATGTGCCACTGACAGACGAATGCCAGTGCCAGGAATAAAGGAAGCAGAAGTTTCTGGGAAATCTATAGCATTAATTCTGAGCCTACAGAATACAGAAAGGAGGGTATTAGACTGCATGTCAAAATAGTAAAAAGGAATTCTGATCACTGAAAACCCAGCAACGTTTATGCTTTGGTAAAAGAATTTATCAGAAATGACTGACCCCTGTATATTTTAGGAAAGAAAGATACCTGTACCATTACACTTAGTAGCATCCTTCAGAAAAGAATCCTTGTTATTTGCCCAGGGAAGAAAGGATGCCTGGCCAAAACAAAAATGTCCCCTTGGGAGAAAAAACCTCCTTAAAGTGAAATGTGCTTGCTGGGGGAAAATAAGTCTGCGTGTACACCCAGATACTACATCTATAAATAAATTTAGGTTGTCTGAATGCGAGCATTTGCTGAAGAACATCAAAGTTTCTCTTTTTCTATTCTGTATCCCCTCCCTTGCCTCAGCAAAGGGGTCTGGAGAGGATCCATTTTTCTAAACAAAACCTTACTTGAAGATTTCCCTGCCAAAACAAATGTTACTGATATTCAAGGATATTGTCTTACAAATGGGTGTGTTGAATTGAGCTGAACATTGTAAAGATATCAGCTGTAATCTTATCATGTAGTACACAATCCTTATTGTTTCCTGATATCTGGCAAAGATCTCTGAAACAACTGCCTTTAATCTACTTTCCTCGAGGCAGAAGGTACTAGCTACTTCTAGTTAAGATGACCATAATTTTCCAATAACATCTTGGGCAGCAGTAAGGCTGCCTTCAGTAATCTTGTTTGCAGTGAGCTAAAATCAGATTTATCCACTGGGAAGATGGCCAGTTTCAAGAACTATGACTGGGAGAACAAATAGGAGTTGTGGAATGGGACCTCAGGAGATTTTCTGTTTCAGCCCCGTACTCAAAGCTGGGCCAACTTATGGGCCCTGCCCCCTTGAGTCTTGAACACCTCCAAGGATGGAGATTCCTCAACCTCTTGGGGCCCTTGTTCTGGTGTTCCCTAGCATTTTTTTCCTAACTTCTAATTGGAACTTTTCTTGATGCAACATCTGTTGCCCAAGATCCTTTCACTGTGTATCTCCAGGAAGAATCTAGCTCCACATTCTTTATAATCACCACCCAGCAGACAGTGGAAGATATGCAGTAGGACACACACACCTCCACCCCTATAATCTCTTCTTCTACGGACTGTCCAAACACAATGCTCTCAAATGTACAGGGATTAAGGTTGCAAGGATGGTATTACACAATGAGGCCTACCAGAAAGCAGGCTATTAGGAAAATATTAGGTATAGATAAAGGACATAGGCCCTATGCAGCAGAAAGTACATGAAGTCTCCCAGATTGGTATTTCTTGCTCTGGGTAATTTGTAAGGAAAAGGAAGCAAAATGCTACTGAGCAGCAGAGCAAGGCTTGATAGTAATATTAAAAGACCAGAACTTTCTGTTTTTCTGTTTATAGCCTATTGGAAAAGCTTTAACTGGAAGACAGGATTGAAGGCTGTAGAAAAACATTTTATATTAGCGTCCTTACTTGGAGAAATTGTAGGAAACTCTATAAACCTGTTTTTCTATTGGCTGCTCCTGGTACAATTATTTTCCTCAGCAGGAAATAGGTATCAAGCCCTATCCAACCAAAATTCTGATTTACCATTGTAAACCCATCCAAAAAGATTTTGTACAAGTCAGCTTGCTGCCATGTCAGTCCAGAAAACACCATCCCCCTGCGCACATTTTCATCTTATCCCTTTGTCGGCTTTTTCTGATCAAACACACACAAATTACTTCCATTGCTACAGGTCTTTCATAGTAGCAGACTGTTAATAACACCGATTCTTCCCTCTTTCCCATCCATTTCCCCTGCTGTTTCATAGCCATGCTTACACCTGCCTTGCCCCAAACTCTGAGACAAACCAACTAAAAAACAGCCAAGGTGCTCCTTGAGAAGCTTTCTAATGCTCATCTCTGAGTGTGGTAGAAGGAAGTACTTATAAAACAAATCAGTGTTCGGGCAGTGGGAGCAGAGTTAGATAAACTATTAAAATTTTACACCCAACAAAATCAAATGGCTGCATAATTATTATTATGCAGTAATTATCCAGTAAGATGTTTCATCCTAAAACTTTGAAATGCATTTCCTTTACTTACCTTGAAATTACATAGTTGACCTTAACAACCGAGAAACTCTCCTGACCACTCCAGCTTGGGAAGGTCTCTTTCAATACTGCTTGCTTGAGGAGCTCCATCCCAATCCCCCTGCCTACAAGGAGACAGAGGAAAGCACATGCTTTGCAAATCGGATTCAGGCACCTAAAGGTCCAGATATACTGCCAAATAATTTAATAACTTTTAACATAGTTCATAAAAACCTCTGATTCTTATACCCTTACCTAGACCTCCTTCCAACTACTTGTACATCCTTTTATAACTTCTGTTAGCCTCACATGCAAACCATTTAACCAGGATAATCTCATCCCTGCGTTGTATTTTATATGCTAGAACTCTCGTCAGGTTTCTGAAACTGTTATACTTCCTTCACTTCACTGACAATGTGGAAAGCCTTGGGAAATGCTTGGTCATCACCTTTACCTCAGATTGTCTCATACCTGTTGAATGAAAAAGCCAGTTAAGAAGTAGCAAGATGGCTTCTAGATGCAGTGTTTACTTAGGGAAAAAAGTGTGATATATGCATCTGAAGTGCTGGTATGTCAAATGCGGAACTATCTGGATTGTTGCTTGTGTACAGGAAGTTGTTTGAGGTTTAAAGACAATCCACTTAAATGTTTTCTTCCCATTTCTATCAGAGAGTGGTTTTACCACTGCACCCTATCCATTACAGCATGCTGCAGATGTCTCACTTATTTCCTTACTTCTCTCCTTGCTTTAAGGAATTTCTACTTTCCTGAGTGCTTCAGTGTTACTTGGCATTGATAATATACACAGACTCTACCATCAACAAAGAGAACATCTTCAAATCCCAAACCCCTTTTGTCTTCCTTCTTTTTGCTCATCTTTGATGAAGACGCTGCTAAAACTTTAATACTGGATAGTGTCCTGCTTTCAGATATTTTTAGCACAAGTTTCTTTAGCTTTTGGCCTCACAGTTGCTGAATACAAAACATCTGTTCTTTTTCTTCCTCAGTGTATTAAAAAAGCAAGGAATTGAAATAAATTATAAGTCAATACTGGAATATTTTTTTATAAAATGCATCTTTTATGAAGGAGAGGTAAGTTATGATGCCCTGGGAATTGCTGCCTCCAAAGCAAAATATGGGCTCTGTCGGCAATAACTTAAAGCTCTCCTACAACTGTCAATGAAGGCAGCCAGTGATCCCAGGTGGAATTTCTCTCAAGGCTCTTGCAGCAGGCAAGAAGCGTGCAGGCAGGATCTATTGCTTCAGCCTTAAAATCTCTTATTAAGGGAAAACACATGGGAGGTACCATGCTCTTCAGATATGAGAAACACCTCTGGGAGGTGCACTGTTAATATCTGCTCTTAATATTAATGCAGGAGTGTGCAAACTTAGTCTGTTTGATCAGCACTTGAAGGCCATGCTGAGTGTCATAAAAATAGCTGGGCTCACAATAAGAAATACTAGGCTGAACTGTCATTTCTAAAGGCATGAGAGATCCCTAGGGAGTGATTTCTCCTGTGTGCCATAAAAAGATACGGAGATCAGTTCTGGTTTGGGTGACTGATGTTTGCCCTGCCCTTCTCAACCCTTCAAAAGCCTTTAAAACAATGCTTATACAGAGAAATAACTGGACCTGATCCTTGCTTTCATCTCAAAGGCATAAACCCTGAGCTTCTACTTTTCAACTCACAAGTCCATTGTTTACCTGTCAGCATGTTCAGTACATAAATGACGATTAATCCTTAGCATGACCCAGTCTTTGTTGAATTTGTACCTTGTTAACCTTTATTATTAATATTAATTCTGTAAGCAATTGAAATTATATTGTGTGCCCTCCACACCCATGGAGTAAGTCTTAGGTAAGAGACAGCGAAAGTTAGTATGAATAGGAAGAGTAAGGAAAATATATTATGGAAATTGCTGATATTCTGTTAAGAGGTGGAATACTGCCAGTTACTAAATTTTTTTTGAAAGAATGGCACATGCAGATGCTATCCCGTGCCAAATGGAGGAATGAGAGTAAAACTGTGGAGCTACGTGGCTGTTCCCAAATTGCAAGCTTTTTCTCCAACTATGTCTTATTATCTTCAATTAAATATTGTACTTGCAATCAGGTTTTTAACACTTTTAAAAAAGGAGCAATTATATGCTCATTCTGGTTCTAAGAATGTAGATTGATAGGAGGTATGTAGAAGAAACACCGTTGGACTGTAGCAGAATGCAATCACCAACGCAAGGATAAATTCATACCTGGTGTGCACAAAAACAAAGGAAATAAGTGAGAGAAGATACAAAAAGTGTTCCTGGTGTGAAGTGACAAAAGGAATTTATTCTATTTCAGTATTTAAGGGGCTTGTTTCTACATTGCATCTTTATTAAGAACTACATTCTCTGCATAGAGTATTTATAATGAATTAACTTCTGGCACTGTTAGACATACCGTAGTCCAGCCCCTTCTGAGTAATCCTCACTTTAAGACCAGGATTAGCCTCAAGCCGCATGGAAAGCCAACACAGCAGGAAAGAATACCATGTTTTTAGCATCTTCTCACCTTTGTCACAGGGACCTGCTAACAACATTTATGATGCAAACATGATCATAGATGATGCATACCATGAGTTGCAAAAAAATCTGTATCCATCACTTCCCTCAATGAAACTGGGACAAGGGTGGGATAGTCAAGAGAGGTTTACCCAATGATTTTACTGCATGAAGCAGTCAATGTGGGAGCAGACACAGATTTTGGATTACTTGGATAGCCCTTTGGCAGGCATTAGCTGTTGATGAGACTGAATGTTCTGCTTCACTACTCTATGCTTCCTCCACACCCATGTCTTGGCTGAATTACTTTACCATCTGTTCTACCTTCTGCAGAATGAACATGACAGAGAAATCCCAGCCAAGGAGGAGTAGGTCTGCCCTCCTACAGAACAACACCCTTTTTATATACATATCCACTAGGATATACTGGATTTGTGAGTTCGAAAGTTTTGCAACTAAATCAGCTGGTCTAATAAAAATCTAATAAAATACAGTAGGCCTCCCTACAAAACTTGCCTCCCTGTTACAAACCTCTGACTTAATCCAACCACTGATACATGAGATTGACTAAATCAGATCACATAAGAAGGGAATGTAAGGGCAAATTCAAAGCAAACATGAGAATTCCATGGTGGTCACACAGGAATAGAGAAGCGTTTCCTGGCATAAACCTACAGCAGAGCGTCTGAGTGCAAAGTTGCTCCTGTTGGAGTGAGTCCAGAGGAGGACCACAAAGATGATCAGAGGGGTGGAGCACATCTCCTATGAGGACAGGCTGAGAGAGTTGGGACTGTTCAGCCTGGAGAAGAGAAGGCTCTGGGGACATCTCATAGCAGCCTTCCAGTATCTAAAGGGGGCTTGTAAGAAAGACAGGGAGAAACTCTTCAGCAGGGCCTGTTGTGATAGAAAGAGGGATAATAGTTTTAAAATACAGGGAGGCAGATTCAGACTAGACATAAGGAAAAAAATTTTTACAGTGAGGGGGGTGGAACACTGGAACAGGTTGCCTGGAGAGGTAGTAGATTCCCCATCCCTGGAAACACTCAAGGCCAGGTTGGACAGGGCTCTGAGCAACCTGCTCTAGTTGGAGATGTCCCTGCTCCTTGCAGGAGGGTTGGACTAGATGACCTTTAAAGGTCCCTTCCAACCCAAACTATTCTATGATTCTATGAAAGTGAGACTGTGAGCCACTGCGTGGTGGGACATAACCACATGACACAGATTCACAAAAGCTGTGACAAATTATTTCTTTCTGTTACACTTTCCTAGGACAAAATTAAAGTATCTTTGTTCAAAATTCTTGCACTCATCCTGATTTTCACTACCATGACAGCCACCGCTCAATTTCCTAAAAATAACAATACTGTTTCTCAAGATAACTTCAAGTCTTCTCAGTGCTGCATCAGGAAATTGATTATTAGGGACCTAAGGTAACTTTACTCTGGCCTTCCCACTGAGGGGAGTGGCATATACTTTTCTAACATGTCTGACTGTGCTCATGGTACCTGCCTATGTACAAAACCATGCTAATTAATAAGTAGCAAAAAGGTCTTGCTCGTTTCCCAGGTATTCCAGCTGATAAGGTCATGCCTGTATTCCTAATAAGTATCATATATTATTGGACAATTCATTCCATAATCTGCCAGAAAACATATAAATGTATTTTAAAAAACTACAAATCATTCCCTCCACAAAATAATACCCAAACCAACCTCACCACCCTTTGGTAGCCTTACTTCTGTGTTGGAATTAATATTATCAGGTCAGAGTCTAAACAGCTGCAAATCAAACGTGTACCCAGTACCTCACAAAATACTGCTCTTTGGTGGATTTCTGAATGATAAGACAGACAAAAGGCATTATCAATATTGCCCTGACATCAGTTCTCTGAGGAATCCTTACAAAGTTACCCCAAGGTACTACACAAGAAAAAGTGTTTTCAGGGAAAAACACTCTGAAAACATAATCCACATTTTGATAAAATTTGAAAATCCCCCTTTTAACTGGTCATTCCATCTCTAGTTCTTAAGTCTTTTTGGTTTTCTCCATTTATGCAACTCAAAATAAATAATTCCTTTAAGGCAACAATATTACATTATGCAGAACAGCCAGCTGAAGTCACAAATCATAGAATCATAGAATGGTTAGAGTTGGAAGGGACCTTGAAAGGTCATCTAGTCCAATCCCCCTGCAAGGAGCAGGGACATCCCCAACCAGATCAGGTTGCTCAGAGCCTCATCCAGCCTGGCCTTGAATGTTTCCAGGGATGGGGCATCCACCACCTCTCTGGGCAACCTGTTCCAGTATTCTACAACCCTCATTGTAAAAAAATTTTTCCTAATATCCAATCTAAATCTACCTCCCTCTATTTTAAAACCATTACCCCTTGTCCTGTCACAAATCCTAGCTTTTCCTGCAAACATGCCACTTGCTATCTGATTATTAAGGGTCAGTTAAAATCAATACAAAATGAGAACGACAGAGTTTTCCATTATTAAAGTACATAGGTATTTACTAGATATTTATTTAGCAGGATTGCTAGAAGCTTTGATGCAAGTGGAGTACCTCATTCTCATTGAATCTCATTGCCATTGAGGAACAGAAAACAACAATCTGAGTCACTACTGTGCTTTGGAGTTAATATATTCTTGTTTGGATCTTAAATGTATGCCAGGTGAGAAGCTGGAAGAACAAACAACTGAACTGCCATGGCAGTAAAAGACAGTATAATTTCATCCTGCTTTCTCAAACAAACAAGGCTGATATTCTTGTTTTTTTTCTTGCACTCCAAGGCTGATATTCTTGGCTTCATCAAAGCCCCAAGCCTCTATCAGACCTAGGATTGATTGTACAAGGTCAGTCAGATGACTGAGACAGACAGAGCTACGGAGCTGGACGCTGTCAGCTGCCTGATAGTCTAAATCAGAGCTGCCAACTGCATTGTTGATGACAATAGATGGCAGACAAATTGCTCTGATTTTTATCTCCAGTAACTGAGCATGCACCAAACAATTCCTTGATGTAAACCACTCTTTTAATTCTTTTGTCTTCTCAGAGATAGTGTATTCAAGTTAAGCAGAGGAAAAAGACGAAAAACTCCTTTGTCTCACTATGTGTACCTGTCTTACCCTAATGAAGTCTCACCAGTCTGTAGATACCACATTTGGTTTCTCCTTTGTGAACAGTCTGCAAAAACTTTAAATAAAACTTGCAATAAAGATTACAGCTGAAATCTGCCTAAGAACTAAGAAAACTTCTGATGAAAAAAAAAAATCACTGTCATTGTCTTGTACAGGTTTAGCACAGCCATAAAAACACACTATCTTAAACTGACCAATCCCCAAACAGAATAGAATATCTCTGAAAAGGAATTCTGTCCTTGTCTTGCCTTGGTCCTGCACAAAGCTCTCCACTTGCAGCCCACAGAAGAATTTCTTTCACTTCCAAAAATTCAGAAAACTCAGTAGTTAACAAACACAAGACAAACAGTTCTCAAACATGATAGCAAATATAGTGTCTACCCAACCTGAAGTCCAGAAAAAGCACTTAAGTTTCACAAGTATCTCTGCTGTTATCACAGAACAGGAACTGGATTTTTCAGTTTCTCCCTTGCTCCATTGTTTCCAGTTACTCTGCAGCATGCTCAAGAATAGGTAGTCTTTGTGCAGTGCACTCAACAATGTCAAATCAAAAAGGAGTCAATAGCTTCAAGATTTTAACCCTTCCTATACCCTGGCATTCCATATGAAAAATCACCTCTGAGGGAAAAGGAATACAAAATTTATATGGTTGATAGGAGAGATACATTGGCAGGAATGCTTAAAGAAACCAGCAAATGACACGGACAGGAGTTCGCTAAATGACATAAAAGCATGTGATCTCCACTTCTCCATAACCACTGGAAATAACGATGGAAAAATATAAACTCCAGTAAGTTCCTGTTCATGGTTTCCTCCACTCAGTGTGGAAAGCAATGCTATCCATCTCCCAAGTCAGCAGGCGATCTAGCTCAATGAAATCTTCAAACAGAATCCATAGGAGGCAATGGCCACCCCTGCCCTCACAGGTTCTATCTGCGAGTAGGTCTGGGACCCCTCCAATCTTTCGGAGGCTCTGCAAAGCCACTGCGTTACTACAACTCTTCCTGAGTGTGGCTTGCCTACTGAGGCCCTTCATAAAGGCTTTCAAAGCCTTGCAGCAGAGCTGCCAGAGAACTATTAATCTGTGCCAGGCTGCAAAATGAATAACATAGCTGCAATGCCCACAGGTGAGGTCCCAGGATGAAACACCAAGCTGATTGCGATGAGCATCAGCTCTTTGATTGTTCACTAAGTGGCATTCTTCCATTTCAGGAGTCTCTTTGCTTTTCCTTTCATCATCGTCATCAACACAAGCCTCTCCTTTCCACTGAGAAATTTATTGACATGTTGAAACCAGATGATGATTGCCCTTGAGCTTTAGACATGTTTGACAGCAAACTCTAAAGTGAAGTGAAATTTAGCAACTGCATTTATCTGGGGTGGATGACCACATTCAGATGGCATAAAGGAGATTTCATTTGTAGCCCAGAACAGAATTTTTGAAGTTTCAGCCTCCTTTTTCTGACTGGCCCTGTAAGTGCCGAAAGGACACAGCCAGGGCTGTTCCTATAAATGTTAAGCAATGTGAATAGTGCCATAAGAAGCAGTTCTACTTGTTGGCAGCTGTGCAAGCTAGGTCTTTCAGGTTCACTTTACCTACTGTAAACATGAGCCAGCAATGTGCTCTTGTGGCCCAGAAGGCCAAGTGCATCCTGGGCTGCATCAAGAGGAGTGTGGCCAGCAGGTCGAGGGAGGTGATTCTGCCCCTCTACTCTGCCCTGGTGAGACCCCACCTGGAGTACTGTAGCCCCCAACATAAGAAGGACATGGACCAGTTGGAGAAGGTCCAGAGGAGGGCGACGAAGATGATAAGAGGGCTGGAGCACCTCTCCTATGAGAACAGGCTGAGAGAGTTGGGGCTGTTCAGCCTGAGAAGAGGACCTCAAGGGGGCCTACAAGAAAGATGAGGAGAGGCAGTTCAGTAGGGCCTGTTGTGATAGGTCGAGAGGTAACGGTTTTAAAATAGAGGGAGATAGATTTAGATTGCATATTAGGAAAAAAATTTTTACAATGAGGGTTGTAGAACCCTGGAACAGGTTGCCCAGAGAGGTGGTGGATGCCCCATCCCTGGAAACGTTCAAGACCAGGCTGGATGAGGCTCTGAGCAACCTGATCTGGTTGGGGATGTCCCTGCTCCTTGCAGGGGGGTTGGACTAGATGACCTTTCAAGGTTCCTTCCAACTCTAACCATTCTGTGATTCTACTGTTATTTTTATTATATTCCTAGAAAGTACATCCTATTTCTCATATTATTGCCTTTGTGGAGGAATGTAAGCAAATTGTATTGTTAGAAGGAAAAATAAGATAATCTGAGAACAAACATTGTTCAAAAATTACCTCTTGAATTCACTGTTCCCTGAAATGTAATGTAATTCATTAAACAAAGTAAAAACTTGAATTGTGCCTTTTACATTTTTCCCTCATTAACATTACACTTCTACAGGTGTGTATTTCTAGATAAAGTATACTTTTGAGAAGATGCACGGTGTAGGGAGGAACCTTCTTTCAAGTATGACAGATAAAGGGGAACTAAAGTCAGTAATGCAAAGTTTGAGACACTTTGTAATTTTGGTGCAATTATTTGACTGTGAGTGTGAAAACTCTACCTCTGAGATGACAATTCAGTAGTCTGCCTTAAAAAATCATATTCCTTTATAAAACTAAACAGTCCTGGGGGCAGTGTCCTCCTTCAGCCCTTCTGCTAGGACGTGTTTCCTTGAACTCCCACAACAGTTTAACACCCAGCTAGCAAAAGGCCTTCCTTGGTATTTTTGTTTTTAGAAGACATAAACTTGTTGGAGCAAGTCCAGAGGAGGGCCACAAAGATGATCAGGCAGCTGGAGCTCCTCTCCTGTTAAGAAAAGCTGAGAGCTGGGGCTGTTTAACCTGGAAAAGAGGAGGCTCCAGGGAGACCTCACAGGGGCCTTCCAGTACCTAAAGGGGGCCTGTAAGGAAGACGGGGAGAGACATCTTAGCAAGGCCTGTTGTGATAGGGCAAGGGGTAATAGTTTTAAAATAGAAGGAGATAGATTTAGACTACATATAAGGAAATAAAAAATTTGTAATGAGGGTGGTGAAACATTGGAACGGGTTGCCCAGAGAGGTGGTGGATGCCCCGTCCCTGGAAACGTTCAAGGCCAGGTTGGACGGGGCTCTGAGCAACCTCATCTGGTTGGAGATATCCCTGCTCCTTGCAGGGGTGTTGGACTAGATGACCTTTGAAGGCCCCTTCCAACCCAAACTACTCTGTGATTCCAATAACATCTAAAGTGGCATTACACTGAAGAAGAGAGAAGAGCGGCCCAACGAAACCACTCCCCAGGGCCACAGGCAGCCCATGTGCAGAAATCACTCCCGCCAGTGCCTTATCTCCTACGCACAGGCGGGAATAAACTGTTGAAGCGATAAGTTCCTACTGAACAGCAACACAGTCACCCGAGCAATGGCAGCGAACGGAACCAACGGCCGCCACCGCCTCTACTCAACCGACAGCCCCCAGCACAGGGACACCGGCTCCCTACAGCGCACGCGCGGGTTCAGCCGGAACGCCCAATTATCGATCGCGGCCGCGCAGGGCCGCCGCGCAGGCCCACGGGGTGGCACGCCGAAGCACCGATCGGGCGCACGGGCGATCGGCGCGCCACTGGAACGCCTCAGGGCGCCGGGGGCGTGGCCGGGCGCGCTGAGGCGGTGCCGCGCTAACCAAAACAACGACCCGCCCCGGCAGCCCTTGCGCCGGCTCCCTGCCGCCGCCGCTGCTACCATCGCCGCCAGCCGGCGGGGCCCGCTCGGGGCGCGAGGTGGGCGCGGAGACCCGCCGCCGCCGCCATGAAGCTTCGCGTGCGGCTGCAGAAGCGAACGGCGCCGCTGGAGGTGCAGGGGGCGGAGCCAACGCTGGGGGAGCTGCGCGCGCAGCTGCGCCGGGCTCTGCTGCCCGCCTGGGGGTACAGGTAGCGTGCGGAGCGAACCATTGCGGGGAGTGGGGGGGGGAGGGCGGTAGTGCTGGTGTTGGGGAGGCCGCCGCGCGCACGCGGGGCTTGGGCCGGCGGGGCCGTACCACGCGGTGCGGGGGAAGGGGAGGGGCGGCCCGGCCCATCTCCCCCACCCCGCGCTGGCGGCGGCGCTGCTGCCCCCTGCCGGCCGGGCGGTGGCGGGGCCGGGGCTGCGGCTGGCGGGGGGGGAAGGAAGGGGCGGGGGGTGCAGGTTTAAAGTTTTGCGGGGTTCTTAGGGAACCCCTGGGGTTAAATTTCATAGACCTGGTGCCGGAAGAGCTCGCGGCCGCCTCTGCAGGGGAGTAAAGCCTGCAGAGCCGCCTGAGGGAGCGCCTAGGGAAGGGCCCGCTTCCCGGCGGGGGCGGAAGCGTTTGTGCTCGCGGGGCTTTCGTTGGGGCCGAGGTGGTTGCGTTGCACCCGTGAAACGCAATTTTTTTTTTTTTTGGTAATTGTTCACCCTGAAGCGTCTTTTCTTATGACCCTCGTTTGCGGCTGCTGGCCTTTTGAAATGAACGTTTGGCTTAATCAGAGAGCAGGATGGCTGAGTCTGCAACGCTGTCTTGTTTTAAATTAATCTCAGTCAGTAGTTTGTTTAAAGCTTGTTTTGCTGGATATGATGTCGCCTAATTTGGAGGGTGCTTGTTTGTTTTCCTTTGTAGCTGTTTTATGAGCATTTGCTATAAATGAAGTTAACGCCTACCAGGCAGCTACAGCTACTTAAAACACACTTTGAGAGAAACATGGAGGGAAGTAGTTTCATACTGTATGTTTTTCCTCACTCTTCCTTTAATGTATAGATGATTATTAATGGATTAAAACCCATAGCATAGTACTAGTGTAGTATGCATTTCTAACTATACTGGTGTGTGCAGTTACCCAGTTGCAGCCAACCGTGTTTCCTTATTTTTTCCCCCTGTTTTGCAGTTCTGATACTGAGTTTTCAATAACGTTGAACAGAAAAGATGCTCTCACAGAAGATCAGAAGACCTTAGCTTCATATGGGATTGTTTCTGGTGATTTGATATGCTTATTACTAGAAGAAGCAGATGGACAACCCAACCTACCTCCTCCTCCTTCTACTCCTTCCCCACTTGAGAATGGTCATGGGCCATCCACCTTGATCACCAACAACAGCCAGGCCGACAGCCCAAAAGAAGAAGGGCAGAATGAGCAATCTGACAACCAGAAAGCTCAGATGGACAGTCAGAAGAGTGATGAGAGGGTAAGTACATGAGAATTGCACTGTAAAACACCAGGCAAAAAATAAGGTGTCTTCTTATGTTAGTTGTTCTACTATATAGTAGAGAATCTTTTCAGAATATTTGGTTCCTTGTACTTGTCTGATCTATAGCCCCTTATTTGGGTGGAAATTTGTCTCTATTCATTGTATATTAGCTGTGACACAGAAGCTAGCTTAAAGACCCTGAGATTTTTCAGGTCTGACATTTTTAAAGGATTTAATGTTTTTGCTGGAACACGCACCTTACGTAAGGAAGTTAGAGGTATGTTTCTTACGTGCCTCAGTGCTGTCTTATCAAGGAAACTGATTCTAGGGACTGAACAGATACAACAGGCACTGCCTGTTGGAAACATCACTCACAAGATGACTGCACGATTCATTTGTAATGGGTTTTAATGTTCCCTGTGATTCAGAGAGCCTGCCATAGAGTGAGACCTGTCTGTCTTGCGTGTGGAGATTGTGTTACTGAGCTGGCTTCTGCCTCATACTCTGTAGGAGTGCATCTGTAGGATCCTGTATCCTTCATGCAGCTAATAGGCGCATTTTTTCGTGTTACTCAGTGGTTTGTTTCCCATGTGACAGTACACACAATAGTTAAGCAGGTAACAGCTCCCACCAACTGCTGGGCCTATGTTGAATGGTCTCCCTAGAGGAAGCTCTTCAGGTACAGTGTAGTAGTACAAGTCTCTCTCATTACATGATCCTGTCTGTTCTAGGCAGGAGCTTGCAAAGCTGTGAGGAAATTGTCTTCCAAAATTCTTTCAAAGCAAGTATTTTTTTTGTTTGTTTGTTTTGAATGAATTTCAAATACAAAACCATCCCTTAATACAACCTTTCTATGTGGTCTTTCCCCCCCTGCCCCCTACTTTCCTGACCTTTCCCTTAGGTAAATCCGCTTATAATTTTCATTCACTACTTTTTTTTTTTTTTTTTTAATGTGTCTCTGGGTAGTTTTATCATTTAACATAATAATATGGTGTGATTTTGGTGAAAGAAGGGAAACCACAATAAAACCACAGTTCTCCTCAAGTGTCAGCAGATATACTCCATTTATGATTTTTTTTTTTTTTTTTTTTTTGTCCAGCTATTTAGATCTATTGTGTTTCTAAGCGGTGCAAGTTATAATTTTAGTTACTTGCCATGCATGTTGGCTGTCTTTAAATAAATGGTGGTACTATAGTGAGTAAGTTATTCCTGTATGTGTTGCGAAAATTCTGATGAAGGTTTAATATATTATTACTTTGTCTTCAAGTAGTATATGCAATCAAATGACAGACCCTTTTATGAAGGGCTTGCATTATAAGTATCAAAAAAATACAGAAGCTATGTGTATAATCCCAGTCTCCAGCTGGGATGCTAGAAAATGGAGGTTTGTCGAATCTGTAAAACCTACATGAGAAATCAACAGAGTAGACTTGGTGCCTGTGAGGACTGGAATAAACAGATTAATAATACTGATGTATAGTGGTTTAATTTTCTGAATTAAGGTATATTTTGTGTTCTCTTGAAGGCAGGATCCAGCCTAGAATTTCCTTCTGGATTAGTCCCAGAAGATGATGATCTGGAAGAAGGTACAGGTTCTTATCCCTCTGAACCCATGCTGTGCAGTGAAGCTGCTGATGGTGAAATACCACATTCCTTAGAGATGCTCTACCTTTCTGCTGAGTGTACCAGTGCCACTGATGCCTTGATCGTCCTCGTTCATCTTCTCATGATGGAGGCAGGCTATGTACCTCAGGTGGGTGCACAACCAGTCAGGAAATTTCTTGGTCAGTATGAGAAAGCTGTACAGTATCGTGGGAATATGTGATACAAGATGCATCTGAAGATCCACTTCTGGTTTTGTATCTGTCAGTCAGCAGCAGGGGCTGCTGAAGTATCGGCTTCTCTAATTTGCAATAAGCCTTAAGGCTAAAGAATAGAGCATCTTTTAGGTGTGAGAGAAGAGGCTTGTCCCCGTGTTTCTTTCAGTCCTCAGCCTCACTGGGACCTAGCTGATAACATCCGGTTTCTGCTTTATACTGTTGAGCTTGTGTAGATGTGCTTAGACTGTAGCACTTCTTTGAAGCCCTGCCTTAAACACCAATATCATGTCAATTGTATCCTGTTCAAACGGTGGTTAGCAAGGCCTAGGTCTGACGAAACATTGTCTCCAACTTCATATTAACATCAATTGAGTTCACTTAGGCTTTGGTTCCACTGTCGTACAGAGATATCTAGCTCATAGGCAAGCACCTACAGCAGTACCTCTTTACAACATGTGAATTCACCTTTCCCCTTAGATTTTGAGATTTGCATTGTATGTTTACTAATAATGTAACTGAACATGTGAAAAAAAGACTTGCTCTCAGGGAAAGCATTTAAATTCTCATGTTTTTTTTCTCTCGGTGAGACTAACTAAGCACATGTAGGGGGGGTCAGTTGAGGTGTCCGATTGACCAATACTAGCTTAATAAATGTGCTAAGTTAATTACATTCCCATAGCCTCAAAGCCTATCTGAAAAATATGTTTGCCACTGCAGAGAAACTTTGTTTATGTCGAAGAGTAGGCTTGGAAGTGGCGAAGATGATTGCTGTGCAGATTTAGGAGGAAAGAGAGTCTACTTGTACTTGGTGGTTATGTTGTATCCCCTTCTGGGATTCCATCTGAACCTTTTCATACTGAAATTGAAAGGAAAAATTGTTCATCCACGTATATTTTCAAATGAATTTCAAGCTCTGATTCTTCAAGCCTGTCAGACCGTGTAAGTTCACAGAAAAGTGTGATAACATGTTTTTCATGCAGCAGATTTAATATACATGCAGGAGTTGTCAGCGTGCTGAGATGAATGACAGAGTGAAGTACACGTCTCAAAGAAACAGGTGTAAGTCTGCCCACCTTTCGTGACAGAAACTGGGACAGGACAAAAAATTACTAAACATCACCTTAGAATTCCTCTTAGTCTTGGGGAAAATAGTATATAATCATGCAATTATAGTCTGTGTCATAATGCATATTGGATGAACTAAGATTTGAATGGCAAGCAGCGTTCTGGCATGTTTTTCACCCCTTAGTCTTGGTATATTTTTAAGGTATGGCAGTGTTATGTCTGTGTATTTGTAGGGGACAGAAGCCAAGGCAGTGTCTATGCCAGAGAAATGGAGAGGGAATGGTGTTTATAAGCTACAGTACACACATCCCCTTTGCGAAGAAGGTTCTGCTGGTTTGACTTGTGTGCCTTTGGGAGATCTTGTTGCTGTTAATGGTAAGTCAGTCAAGATTTTATCCTGGATACACACTGCTAAATACCACTGTTGTTTAGCAAGACACAACTTAAATGCACTTTTGTGCACTCTGTTTAGAACTGTACCTTGATTATTCAGGTTGCTGAGGTGCAAGAGATACCACTTCCTGATGGTGAATGTCCTTGGCATTTTCTGTCTCTGTGTTAACTGTTTCTCTCCTTCTAATCAGAACAAATCGGTGCTTAGGGGGTTCAGCTGGCCTTTTCGTTACAGTGTTGTAAAAATCTGTTTCTTGTTTAATTTCATAGGAACTTTGGTATACATTGCAAAACATCAAAGGAGGTAGATTTGCTGCAGCTACAGTATTTTGTCTTGTCTCATATTCTCTGCAAGACTTATAAACAACTTCCAGACTATGTATTCTTTCGTTTTAATGTATAATCTTTCCTGTCTTTCCTGAAGTATGCTAACAGTTTAACTGTGGTCTCAAAAACTGTATTAAGTTAAAGCTATTCAATCCAGAAAATCGAGGGAAGTCTAATTTTTTTGAAGCAACTTCCATATCACTTGGTGGTTTTGTGGAGATTTTTTGTTTGTCTTTTAATTTTTTAAAAATTATTTATTTTTGTATTTTATTTAGCATTTGAGGAATTCCACATTTCTGCAGAAATAGTATTAAATTGGGACTTGATATCTATGATTAAAATTTTGTATGTTTGTTTGTAGAACTTGTAACTGCCTATGCCAGTTTTTGTAAGTACATATGTTTTCTTAGAACGTGTATGCTATTTGCTCTCTGAAACTATGTTTTTAACCAAATCAGGTTAAGGTTAGATTTAGAACAGTGTTATAACTACCCCTCATATAGTGTTGATATATTGAAAACTTGTTTAATTTCTCTAGAGTTTAAAATATTTAGTTAATATTTCTTTAATGACTGGTTTATAATAGTGGCGTGCTGTGTACCTCTTTTAGTTGTGTTACATCTCTTTCCGTGTGATAGAATTGTTGAAAGCAATGCTTGATTTCTGTCACCAAGATCTTTGTTTATTCCCTGTTATTTTAAGTTCCATTCTATTTATCTGAAATTTTTATTTGTTTACCTGCTTGCTAGAATTAGGTATTTTCCTTGAGGGACTCTGGTAAGGGAGGACAGTAGAACACCTCTGAAGGATAAGGTAGTAATGAAGTGATCTTTGTCATCTGTAAAAGTGTTTTAAAATTTGAAATGTCTTTTTTTTTTTTTTCTCCTTTATGTTTGCAGCAACGTTAAAAATCAACAAAGAGATTAAAGGTGTTAAGAGAATACAGCTATTGCCAGCATCCTTTGTTTGCTTTCAGGAGCCAGGTATGATCGAGCTATGATATTAATAGTAGTAAACTGAAAATTAAGGAAGTCACACAGTGAGTAAGGATATACTTCAGTAGAGGACTAAATAGGTAAAGAATAGCAAAAAAGGAATAAAAATGTGGTTACTCTTTAGGTGAGTCTTAGTTTTCTAGTAGAAGGAATTCAGAGTGTAGCCATTTACTCACATTTTGCTTTGAAGCAATTTGAATTTATTGGATTAGCTGTGTAAGGAAAGAACCTTGCAAAACCTGAGTCTGTTACTTATGAGGTCCTAAGTGTATGTGTGAATCTCTGGGGCAGCAATGATGGATTATACCCCCTTTCTGCTTGGCAGTTCAGGACTTCAGAGGCTAATGGTACCGACAGTCTTGTTGTGGCACCGTAATTGTTATTCTTTTTGTCAGAAAACATGTGCTGACCACATAGCTCTCTTCAGAATTGCCAAAATTAGAGGGAAAACTAAGATAAGGGAGGAGAGGAGGGCAGATAGATGTGGATCCTTGTGAGCATGGACCTGACTAGCCTTTTGTTCTCTGAAGTATGTATGAACTGCTTTGTTGGCAGTTGGGGCTGACTCGGTGTCCTACCTTGGGTAGGCCCAGGCACTGATGTACAGGTCTAGTCGAAAGGCTTTAGAAGAAGAATTGAGCACTGAAATGTGTCCAGTATAATAGTAGAGTCTTCTGGCTCTTTCCATCATGGAAAAACATTCCTGTAAAAAAATGAATATTGCAGATATTTACAACATAGGTGCATGTTACACGTTAGCTGTGACATCTGACGAAGCTCTGACAGCCTCAGAGTCAGTTTGTATCTGAAGAACTCAAGTATTTCTCTTAATAGTGCTTTTCAAGGCCAAAGAAAAGCCTAGCCTGACCGTAGAACTGGTCTGTAATTTGTTGATGAATTACTTACTGCATAATTGTTACATTTTAGCTGCAGAACTGCTCCCATTGAGATCACAAGCAGATTACAGTTCTGCTTATAAGAAAAACATAATTCTTCTGCTCTTAGTTAATTTTTGCATTGTAACCTCCTGAAGTTAAGCTTTTTACCTCTCTTCTTTGATAGAAAAGGTTGCAGGTGTTTACAAAGACCTTCAGAAATTATCCCGTCTCTTTAAAGACCAGCTGGTTTACTCTCTTCTGGCTGCTGCCCGACAAGGTGAGATGAAATATTTACAATTAGACATGGTGCTTCACTTTTGAGGATGGAAGGAAGGGGGTCTAGCTAAAGCCTTGAAGGAAGAGTGTTAGAAGCAGCTGTTCAGTGATGGGTATATAAAGAATAAGCATAAAGTAGTTTATACGTTCTAAAGAAATTAGATTAATCTTTGTATCTCAGAAAATGTTAATATAGTGATAATTTCATGGTTTTGATTTTTTTATTGCTCTAGTCTTACTGAAGAGAGTGGAGTGGCTGTTTTCCACAGTTAGTGATGAGAAAATCATACTGCAATAATTTTGTGGCAGTAGTTCTGTAGTTTTGATCTGTTTCTTTGTCAAAGCAGAAAAATTTATATAGCATCATATTTGGAAGTCTAATCCCAGGAATTATCTCAGTAACCGCTCATTGAGGGCTTGGAAAGGATGGTAGAAAGTAACCCAAGCTGGTGTTTGTGGAGCAGTAGGAAGCCAGGCTTTCTCTGCATAGGTATTGCCATAAAAGGTCTCAGCTTTGTGTTCTGAAGACTGTTCTATGGAAGTCCCTCCTGACTTCAGTGTGGGAAGGTTTTATGTGAAGCATGTGCTCTCTATTTAATGTGTTTTTTTGTGGGCTCATGAAATAGTGCAGTTCTTTTTTTCTTTACCTATTCCTTTGTTCTGTAGCCTACAAACATGGTTAGGTGTGTGGAATGTTTCTTAGGTTTACAGTGTCCAATAGTGGTCAGTATAAAGTGCCTTTTGCCCTATTTTGTGCAGTCGGTAAATGTACTTAGAGTTGGAAGAGATTTGTTTTATAAGAAGTCACGCGACAGTACTTTCTGAGAAAAGTGGTGTAACTCAGGCATCAAAGGGAAATTATTTCAGGAAAAGGTTATAATGTCCTTTCTTTTTTTTAGGATCTTTAGAGATAGAGTAAACTCTGCACCACTTAATTAGTGCTTCTGTTTTCTCCACTTTGTAGCTCTGAACTTGCCAGATGTGTTTGGGCTAGTGGTCCTTCCTCTTGAGCTCAAGCTTCGGATTTTCAGACTTCTGGATGTCCGTTCGCTCATCTCTCTTTCTACCGTTTGCCGTGATCTTTATACAGCTTCAAATGACCAGCTTCTGTGGAGATTTATGTATCTGCGAGATTTCCGAGGTAATGTTGAGACACGTTTTTCTAATTACATTCTCATGTGAACAGAGGGATTAAGTCTGACAGATTTTGTTAAGAGGCTCCTCAGGCAACCACTTCTGATTTTCAAACACAGTGAGTAAATGCAGTCATTTGTGATGCTAACTAGTACCGTTGGTTCAGGTGTAATTCAGGTGGATGTGCAGTTTTCTGCCATGAAAACTGGTGACAGCCTGCTGAGCCGTTACTGATGGACCACGTAGTTCTTCCCATTGTGTGGTGCAGACTTTCCTTGTTTTCATCTATTTCGCTGGCTTCCTTGGTGTACCAGCTATTGCAGATGTGCAATAAGGAGGGAATAGTGGAGGGAAGGGATATTCCTGCTGTAATTTCTCACAAGAGATTGAAGAAATAAGATAATCAAAGGAAGTGCTGTCAGAAGTCAGAGATGGGGACAGTGTTTCTGGGATTTCTCTGCTTACACTTTTGGAGATGATGCTTTACATAGAAAGAGTGTGCAAGTAGATTACCTATGGAATGGTCCTGGAGCTTTATATTTTTTGAGATATGTTATCTTTATGAAAGATGTATTGACCAAAAAGTGTTTTTTCATCTCTTGATTCTTCTGCAAGTTCTGATAAAACTGTGGCTATTTGTGGCATTGATGCTACTTAAAATAGCATTTTGATTTTTTTGCTTCTCTTTGTAGATCCTATTGCAAGGCCTCGTGACACAGACTGGAAAGAAGTAGGTGGCTTTTTTATATGGATTCTCTGAGATTAGTCTCCGTGGGCTAGTCTGAGAATAAGGCATAGACTTTGGGAGGCAGTAACTTTGAGATAAATTTTAGTTTGAAAGTGTGGTGTTCCTTGTACACATGTTGAGTTTGGTCAGAGTAGGAGAAAACAGTATCAACAAGTTACATGGTGCATGCCCAAATTGTAGATTAGGGATCTTCCAGAGATGCTGTGTTGGGTCTTTGGCAGGCAGGGGAATTGCTATTCTGGGTTTTCAGACTGCTGAGGAGTGCTTTTCTGAGATGTGCTGCAGAACTGAATGCAGTTGCTGAAGGTAGAACACAATGCACTTACAGAGCTTTAAAATTCCTTTGTTTCTGTCTGCAGCTGTACAAGAAAAAGTTGAAACAGAAGAAGGAAGCCCTGAGATGGAGGCACATGATGTTTTTGCCCCCTACACCTCATCCCATCCCCTTTCATCCCAACCCCTTCTATCCTAATCCCTTTCCTCCCAACCCATTTCCATCAAACCCAATCTATCCCCCAATGATCATTGGTGGAGAGTATGATGAGAGACCAGCACTTCCATATGTTGGAGACCCAATTAACTCACTCATTCCTGGCCCAGGAGAAGCACCAGGCCAGTTTCCTCCGTTCAGACCACATTTTGACCCAATTGGTTCCTTGCCTGGTGCAAACCCTACACTTCCAGGACGAGCTGGTCCCAATGACAGGTTTCCACCTAGACCCAGTCGGGGCCGCCCCATGGACATTCGCCGTGCATTCATTTGATTTCTGCTTTTTCCTTCAGTGAGTTTTCTAGTCCCTGAGCTTGCTTTCTAACTGCAGGAGATTGCAAGTCCTAGGCACTAACATCTGCCTTCTCTTCAGATTGTGGCAAGAACATGTATCCGTGATAATGTTTCAACCACAAAGGCTGTGTTTATTTTATGCTCTGGTAGTACTCTACCACCTGGCACTAAGATCTATTTCATGAAGAGCTACAACTTAAAACAATTTGTTCTGCTTCCCCCTTCCTCGCCCTTAATCATCTGTGAAGTGCTACTTAGAGACCAGAAGGATACCAGCCAAATATTTGCTGCATCAGATAAAGAGCACTTTAAATACAAACCCTATACTTGCCTGTCTTATTTGAAGAATTTTATTAAATTGCCAGGAAAAATGATGCTGTTTAAAATCTTCTTGGCTAATAATCTTTATTAACAAAAAAAAAAATCTACCGTGTTCCACGTAGTTCCACAAGATACTACCATTGTTATGGTAGTTGTGAGTTCATAGAAGTTGTCAAAGATGACATTTTCTTTTTCCTTTAATGTTTTATTAGGTAAAAAGCATTTTTGTATTGTTACTTAATACACAAAGAATACACGGAAGGGATTTTCTTTACAGTGGAAATATTAGGACACACATAAATTAGTTTTACAAACAACTGAGTAAAGTCATGCTACAGTGCAATTCAGAAGTCTGAACAGGAACAGGGCAATTTTACAAAGAACTGGCAGCAAAACTTTTGTCTTTTTCCTTGACTTTACAAATAAGGAGCTGTAGTTCATGGCTGCATTTACTGTGTGTCAACTAAAACTCATGCAAAAATAAATCTTTCCTCCTGCCTAACTTACTTAAATAGGTTGACCTGTTTGCAGTGGAAATGGAATCACAGCAGGAAAAGCAGAATGAATCCTCACTTTACTGCTGTAAATTCCATTTAATTCCATCACTTAAGTTTCAAAATATATCTTGCCAAGAGGAAATGTGTTGTAGCATGTTATGACCACCTTTCAAGTATTGTCCTGCTAATTGATGAGCGACTAACAAGACCACTGTTAAAGTCGCCTGATGAGACCTAGAGGCTGATGCTGGAACTCAATTAAAGGAAAACTGGAATGACTAAACTTTGCTAGAACTTTTCATTTCTTATGTATTTTTTTAAGATGTGTTTCTGTAAATATGAATGGTAGTGATGACTGTTGTCACAGCTGATATTGTTTTCTAAAATCTTTCTGAAATTCCAACAGTGGAAATGGAATGACATTTCCTATTAAATACAAGCTATTTCATCAGTAGTACTTGTGTGCTTTTTCAGGTGATATTTCAGTGATTCACCTTGTTTTGTATAAAATCAGCTGACTTCAGTAGGGTCAGGAAGTTTTGCTATTAACTCCAGTGGAAGTAAAATACAATACCTTATTTTGCTGTCAAAAGTTGTATTTCTTTCCTCCCTTTTCTACTTCACAGCCATGGCATAGCAGTGCAAATCCTGCCATGATTAAACACCTAAGAGTGTGCATTTATAGAGTTTGGGAATGGTGGTTTCCCTTCAATACCCAGATTAGCCTTAATTTTTAATGTTTGCCTGCAGTGGTTGAATCGCCTTGTTCCAAAAGAGTTTTCACTTATGCGCATAGTCAAGCCTCTTGGAGCTTAGTGATTCCTTATATTCCACTGACTATAAAAAGGAAAAGGGAAGGGAAATCTACACTGCATTGGTCTTGCACCGTTTTGTCCTTGTGACGAGTGCTTCAGAAATGCATACATAATATTCAGATAAGGTTATACAGCTTTAATTGAGAAAATAATTTGTAACTTACTCTTTTCACTTTTTTCAAACTGTTTTTGGGAGCAGTGATCTCTTTGTGTGTGTGATATGTTAATTTTGTGGTGTCAATGGCACTCACGTTACCAGTGCCTTGATGACAGTTACGTTGCTTGCTCTGCTGGCATGCCCCATGCTGCTCTGGAGTTGGGCCCTCTCTGCCATGAACACAACCCCATCATACTTCTGCCAGGCTGTTGCCACAGGTTCTGTTTATCCTGGATTTTGTCATTTGAATGCTTGTTTCTGAAGAAATGAAGTCAACCTTTTTAGAGATAACGCCACTAAGTGGCTTGAAGATGTTCCTTCTCTTTCTCCATTCTTCGTTCGTATTGTAGTAAAGGTATTGTGAGCCAAAGATAAAGGAACCTGACTTCTGAACTTCCAAGTTCCCTGAAGAGGAGTTCCCTTTATTCATAAAACATGATATGAAATATAATGTGAATATCTTGGGACCAACAGTATAAAATTAGAAGACAAAACAGAGGAAATACTTGAAAACTAGCTGCTTTATTCACCAGCTCCTAAGTCAAGTATGTGTGTCATTGCAATTTGTGAACTCTTCAGAAGAAATCACAAAAGGTGAAATGCCTGAAGATAGGCACTTGTTACCTGTACTGTTCATCTGTATCCAGCACTGTTAGGGCTGCTGCTAACAGTCACCTGGAAATAAGGAACCATTGTCCTTGGCTTTTCTATTTATTGTTTTGTTCATGAAACTTCAACCAGATGAAGTAACTGGGTCATATGCAGGGTGTAAGGTCTTATGTGAAAGAGAAGAAAATACTCCTGCAGTTATTGGAGCAGGATTGCTATTCTTCTGAGCCTTAGCTTGATATAAGATGTTTAGTTGCATGGGAACAAGTGCCATTCTGTTTGAAATACCACACCTAGATATTACAAGAAAGTAAAAATATTTCTCAGTCTGTATCTAAACAGCAAAATGTAAATTAATTTTCTGGGTGGTGGCTATGAGTGGGTGTCTTACCTGTGTCCCAGCTCCTTGGGCTGGATCAAATGCACAAATCTATTAATGTTTCCTAGCTTCCACGTGAAGAAAATTAAAGTATGCAGGGCGAAAGGGAAGTTTCGACCAGGTGCTCAATTTTCATAGCTGTATGAGAAAGATTGCAATGGGGCATGTCCACCCTGTGCTTTAAATGTAACGTCTATTCACGAACTTTTCTGTTGCCTTCTTACTGCCCCCAACTCCAGCTGTTAAATGTGGGTACCTAAATACGTCTTGGGTATACCTTAGTTCCCCATTCATAAAATGGAGAATATACCCCGTGTATTCCTTCTCTGTCTTGCTTTGTTAGATTATAGGGATTTTGGAATAGAAACCCTGTGTCAAAGGTGGTAACCTGGATATATGATGATGCATTTGTGGATCTCCTGCTAGCCACAGCGTCATAGTTGCTGATTGAAGTATACTGTTGGAACATTTATGGGACACAGTGTAGAGCTTCATCATTTTAATGTGGGAAGTGTTTTTGTTAAAGCACTTCTTTGGATAGAACGGAAGATGCTTTTCAGGAACTGTAGAAGTAACCAAGTTAAGCTGAGAGTGCCTGTGGCTTTTGCTTGGTTTTTGCAAGCTGGAGCTACGAGGGGTGGAGATGTCATTCTGTTTGCTTGTCCCTTGAAAGATGATAGCTGGGAGCTGCAGGCAAATGAGATCTGAATCACTGCTGGGGATCAGGTCAACAGTGCTATCCTGTTACTGTGGTCCGTTGGAGGACAGCCCTGCTCCGTTCAAATGCAGCATCAGCAAATGATCCAACCGTTGTGGTTTCAGTGATTTCAACTGGGGTTGATTTATGGGGCCATGCCATACTAGTCACTAGTTAAGTTATTTTTTATATAGGTTGTGTTGGTAAGAGAGACATAAAAAGATTCAGAGGATAGAGCAATTGAGGATTCTGGCAGTAAACTTTTATTTTTGTCTTTGCATCTCTGGTGACCATTTAGTAGGGAAAGGCATAAACTATGCTGAGGGAAGTGTTACAGAAGGAAATCCTCTCCCACCAGGGTTGTATTACCTCCTCTCCGTATACTGGAGCCTGTTAATCTGCTATTGTTCTTGCCAGTGGGACAGTGCTCGCTCAAGGCCATTTGTCACTCTTTTATTGCTCCTGGAGACTGCAAGGCAGCAGGGCCTGTTTTTTTTCTCAGGCAATGACATGTATTTATGATGCTGCATTGTAAACTGCTTAGCAAACCTGGAAGGACAACACAGAACTGGAGGAGGAAAAAAAAAAAAAGATAAATCATCAGGGAATAGGGTGGTTCTATAATACTGAATTTGAAGTATAAATCATTGATCCAGATGAGTCCCTTGAGAGCCTTCCAACCTGGAAAAGCTATGCTGTTACTTTCCTGAAAGTGCACAGGGCATAAAAACCATTACATGTGTGAAGGCCTGCTCAGGGGTTGGTTTTACAAGGTCCAGATGACTGCATTGGATTTAGGTGTTCGTTACAGGTGCTATGCAGGAAGGAATTGCTTGTTTGGCTTTATTCCCAGCAGTGAATCATAAGATCCAAGATGGCAAATGCTGCTGTTCCTTTTGCTGCTTTGAGGATCTCCCAGTTTAAGTGACAGCGAGGATCTGTGCCATTGGCTCAAATGTCTTTAACTTACTGACCTCCCTGTCTCCCTTGGCATTCCTAAGTGCCATCAATGTGAAGTTGCTAAGAGAAACACAAAGCCAGAAGTCTGGCCTTGAAGCTGTATGCACGGTTTGTGACTAAAGGAGGTGATTCTCCCCCTCTATTCCACTCTGGTGAGACTCCACCTGGAGTACTGCATCCAGCTCTGGAGCCCCCAACATAAGAAGAATGTGGACCCGTTGGAGCGAGTCCAGAGGAGGGCCATGAAGATGATCAGAGGGCTGGAGCACCTCTTCTATGAGGACAGGCTCAAAGAGTTGGAGTTGTTCAGCCTGGAGAAGAGAAGGCTCAGGGGAGACCTTATAGCAGTCTTCCAGTACGTCCAGGGGGCCTACACGAAAGACAGGGAGAAACTCTTCAGCAGGGCCTGTTGTGATAGGGTGAGGGGTAATGGTTTTAAACTAGAAGGAAGTAGATTTAGACTAGATATAAGGAAGAATTTTTTTACAATGAGTGTGGTGGAACACTGGAACAGGTTGCCCAGAGAGGTGGTGGATGCCCCTTCTCTGGAAACATTCAAGGCCAGGTTGGATGGGGCTCTGAGTGAGTTGGAGATGTCCCTGCCTCTTGCAGGGAGGTTGGACTAGATGACTTTTAAGGGACCCTTCTAATCCAAACTATTCTATGATTCTAAAGTACTTCACAAAACTTGAAGCAAGGTTCAGGAGGTGGGATGGGGACTGGCGCTTGCATTAGGTACGTTATAAATAGAACTAGCACAGTGCAAGGGGTTGGTTCTCAGCTGGTTGAAATAGCCATCTACACATTGATTTACCCAAGGTGTTTTTTTCAATTGTGAATGTAGCTTGTGTCATTCCTGGTTTTTTTGCCATGTCCCAGTTCTAGTATATGTGCTTGTGCATGGGTTTGTTCTGTGATGCAGGCTTAGAGGAAAAGTACACCTGGCAAAGTTCCATTTCTGCCTTCTCTGGAAAAATAATTCTTGGAGGTGGTCAGGGAGGACTAATAGTGGTCATTACCTGCTTGGGGCAATCCCATACATGCCCTCCCATGGCTTGGTGTCTCTGGATGGACTCCAGCTCATCTTATTTGTAAAGGATAGTTTTCCTGTTCTATTGCAGGTTTGTCACTTGGCATTCATTTTGCACTCACTCCACTGAAGCCAGTGGGAGTTCAAGGAGGGAGACAGGATTTCACTCCATCTCTCTGTCCGCTCGGTATTATGGAACACTCAGCACAGAAGTATGTGCACTTCATCAGCTCTGCTATTAATTAAGCACGTTCCTAGGGGACACACTTAGCCAGATGTGACCAAGTCACCCAAGTGCTTGGAGTTTAGCTGGGTTTTGTCTGGAATTTGTGTGAACTGTGAATGTGAACTCTGGTGTTTCCAGGGGCAGGGGAAGAAGTTGGGGTTTTTTTTTGTGTGGAAGGTCCATTTCTCAGGTTATTTTTGAGCTAAGGCTACAAGGTTAGAACATGACATTTTTCTCTCAGAACTCAGGAATCATGTTCAGGGGACATAAATGCAAGGCATGAAACAGAGACATTTTATCTGCTCTGAGCAGAGTGGTCTGCAATAAACCAGCAGTCCATCTGGATGATCTGCTCGTGTGATTTTTGGCACTTACTGATGCCTGGTGCCGTATTTAATTTGAATATAGATTTGCTCTGAAAAATTACTTTAATTATAAAGTTGGTATCATGAAGTTTCACAGTTCACTGTGTTTCCATGCTTAAGCATGCTCACTTTATCAGTCAATTAATACTTATTCTTGACTCCATCTTTGTGCACGTTTCTGAAATAAGCCTATGTATTTTTATAGCTCAACGTCAACAAGGATTCAGTAATTGGAAGTTAGCAATTGTATTTACTATATACAAATAAAAATAAAATCTAGTTTGCACTGTCATAACTGTGTTGACTCCACAGGGGTTAGCAAGAGTAAAATTTGCTTTACAGCTCAGTCATTTGAACAGATGTGATTCTGATTATGCACAAAAACCAATGAAATAGTGTCACTTTTATACAGTTACTTTTCAGACCGTTATTAGGATATTCTCTTTGTATGAAAACAACTATAGTTTTCTAAATTCCCTTTACCCAGGTGTTAGTTGTAAATCGCTGGGTACCATTGCGTATATTCCAGGATGACATCAGGTACGCTGATATGAAGATTGAGGACTGACAAAAGCACAGATCCAGCTGCAGGGCTGTTAATCAGAAAACAGGCTAGCAAATGATTTCCTCAGATTGCGGATGGTCTCAGCTTTTGCTTCATCTTCGTTAGCATTTCCCCGCGGAGATGATTCAGATATGCTGAAGGTGTTTGTCAGGGACTGCGATTTGCTGCAATGGAAAACGGAGTTCAGAGTCAGCAGGGGAAGATGGTAGTTCAAGACTGGTTAGTGATGCTTTATGTTCCATCACACAGACAAATTCAAGGATAAATTCAAGGATGAAAGGAGAGGTGAGCAAGGACAATTTCCATATGCTAAGACATCCAGGAAGGAGGGTAGGGGAGGAGAGAGGATGGGGCATGGGCAGGTGGCTGATACTGATCACAGACCAGACTAGTAAGTGTTTATGAAAACATCTGATTAAAAACATGCAATTGCCATTTGGTGCTACTGTTGTGAGGAACAGTTTAAGGCATTTTACTACTACTACAGAAGAATGGATTCATACTGAGAGTCACCTGTCTCTCATCAGCCGTACCACGAATGATGGTCCTCTCCTTTCAAATGTGAGACCCTGAGAGGTTTGGCAAGTTGGTAGCTTGCCCTCCCTGGCATGTCTGCTCTGACTATCAGTTGTGTTAGGCTGTGTTGTCTTTTGGTTGGCCACACTGCTCATGCTGGGTGTGTATCTGCTAGTGTTTACGTTCAGATCAGGACTGTGCTTTTGATATGAATCTCCTGATTTTCCCCACTACCATGCTCTGTCACTGAGTAGTTTATCCTGGTCAGTAATAGGCATTCAGCACAAGATCAGAGTTGGAATTAAAGTACCTGAAATATACATAGTGTGATGACTGCATCCTCCGCACCAGCATTTTGATGCTTAGGTACATTGCTCTTGGTTGGCCTTGCTAATGTAGACATCATCACTGAAAACCTGTTCCAGAACATCGCTCCTCTGCTGCCTAGAAACTCTCTTCTCATTCCTAGACTATATTTTGTTCTGGTCTGCTCATACCAATTTGCTTTTATGTCAACTTTTTGTTAACATCAAAGATTTTTTTGCCAATCTTTCCTGCCATGGTGCCAGCCATATATGTTCCATGAAGGGTGGCAGCAAAGGCTGCTGACAAAGATCCACAGTAATTCAGTGGTGTGCTCTGATCCAGAAGAGCACTTAAACATACAGTCACCATCTGGACTTTTATATATATGAGTAGTGCTGCTTTTACACAGCCTCCTGCTCTGCCCCTTTTTGCTACCAATTGCAAAAAATAGCCCAGTAAAGAACCTTGTGTGGCTCCTGCATTCAGGGAATAGTGAAGGAATGACTCTTGATGAGCTTTCCGGCCAATAATGTACTGAATACAGCCTGTGGGGAGTATACACCCTGCTGGGAAGGTAGTAGCTGTGT
The DNA here is from genome assembly GCF_036417535.1 of Chlamydotis macqueenii. Classification (NCBI taxonomy): domain Eukaryota; kingdom Metazoa; phylum Chordata; class Aves; order Otidiformes; family Otididae; genus Chlamydotis; species Chlamydotis macqueenii. The sequence goes on along the minus strand of NC_141556.1, from coordinate 59,896,236 downwards.
TGATATGGCCAGGGTGAAACACCCAAAATATGAGCGCATGAGCAAAAGGAAGAATGTGAAATCTTAGAGATGTCAAGTACAACTTGTTCCTCCTGACAACAGGTGAATGGTGGCCTGTTATGCCTAGGCATATATACCTCTGAAGTGGCTCACAGTTGTCCAGACCTTTGTCCCTACGGATTACTGCCTAACAGCAGGTGACACGTTCTTCATGCCAGCTCAGGGTACTCTACTGAGTAGAGTACCTTATTCTAATATCTACAGATATTAGTGGTTTAACAGAGCACCTACTTCAGATGCGGGTGTGGGGTGGCTTGCTGCTTGGACGTTTCGGTGGGGCTTGGCTGGCTAGGAGCCCGACCTTGAGCTGGAGGTCTAGGCTGCTGTGGAGGGAACATTCCTGCCTTGGAAGCCTGGACTGGAGAGGACCCAGTTGCTGATCGGACTTGTTGTGGAGATCCAGGTGACCTTTGTTGCTGAGGTGAAGTGGACTGGGGACTCTGGGGCTGCTGTCCTTGAGGAGAGAGCCGCTGCTGTGGTGGTGCGTTTGTCCGTGGAGGCTGAGATCCCTGAGGCTGGCGTGGTCCACCTGAAAGGGACACGTAGACATAAATATGAGGAAGTGTATGTGGTAGACAGCAAGCAAGGAGCATCTTGCTAAGGGGAGAGACTATTCAGAGTAGGTTCATGCAGAAGCACAAGGGAAAACCTCTTTTATAGGCCTAACACTGGTGTCACGCCCACGTGTCTAGAGCTGTTGTCCATTTCTCTACCTCCTTCAGCACTAAAGAAGCTCTACCACTCTCCCCAAAGGGATTAACTTCAACATGCTATACTCTTTCATGTGTATTTTTTATCCTTGGCAAGCACTTCTGGCGTTGGGAAGGAAGAGTCACTGGGCAACAAACTCTGGAGGAAATGAAAGCTGTATCTGCTGGTTTGGATCAGCAGTCTCTTCATGGGGTCAGCAGTTTGGTGTGAGAGTGCACCCTGCTGCTATCCTTACATCTGTTTCAGCATTACCAGCAGGTGTTGGTAGCAGACTCTCAAAACTGAAGAGGATGTGGAAATTAATTGGATGTGACATGAGAAATTGCTGGACATGACAGATAACAGTGTGAGAAGCTGACAAAAATTACAGATAGTGTTGTAAGGGCTGGCTGGATTCCACAGATGGTCAAGGGGGAGTTATGTGAGAAAAAACTTCACAGAGAATTGAAGGGGAGTACTGGAAACAGATGGGGAAGAAGTATCCTGCAAGGCCAGCAATTCCTAGGTCATCATATCAGTAATAGCATAAAATGCCAAGATTACATACATGCCTTTGGTATCAGAAATACCAAATTTTATATACAGCAAAACTGTGACCAATGAGGGAAATGTAATTAGAGGTGGGTGTTAGTTTAGTAGGAGATTGGGGTGGACAAATGAAAGGACAAAGGTGGCAAGAAGGAGAGTCTAATTCGTTATGTGAATTGAGTGCTTGTTGCGGTCTGGGTACCCACAGGGCAGCCCTGTGCTTCATCCCCTCAGTGTAAACCACATAAGTCAGATCTGTTTCAACTGTCAGGAGGAGCTGGAGGTGTGCTTGTGTTGACAGGGGAACACCTGGACAGATGAATCAAGGGTGCTGGTATCACCACGTTGGTGCCTGTTCCAAGCCTGACAGCACCAGCATCTTCCCATCACTTCTTAATGCTTGTAGCCTCTACAGCTTTCTGCAAACACAAATACACTCTGTGCCCAAAATCCTGCTCCAGCACCAGTTCAAGTGGCCACACTTCGCTGAGCTAAGTCGTACCAGCAGTGTCAACTGTATCTTTGTCAAAGTTTGACGCCACTTTCTGAGCTGCCGTGGAATATGATAGCAGCTGCTTTAATAGCACACTAGATTTTCTGCCTGTGTGTCAGTGAGTTGGAAAAATGAGTGAAACCTTTACCCCAATAGCTTTCATTTAGAAGGAAAACTCATGTCTCTGTCCACACTGTCATGGGGCATGACGAACTGTACCTTGAGGAGGAGGCCGTGTTTGGGACAGTTGTCCAAGCTGAGGTCCAGTCTGAGATTTCATTGACGCAGGCTGAACTTGTGGAGGCTAGAGGTAAAAAAAGCCATTCCAGTTAGTACAGAGTCCCCAAAGAGAAGCCCTGAGGTAATATAGGAACTGCAGAGTCATGAAGTGTTCCTTAAATACACACACACATCCAGCATCTGGCTGGTAAAATCTCATGGGACTAAAATGGAGCTGAGTAATAAAGAGTACAGAAGTTGTTTGCTACAGGGAATAATGAAGTTACAATTTAGAATGTTTTGTAGGCAATCAGGAATTACCAAATGTATCAGGCCAGAGGGGGTCTCTTAGTCCGATCTCCCATTTTGGACAGTTGCCAGCACCAGATGTTCTGAAGGAAGGAGGGATGAGCCATGGAAACATCTATGGAGTAATCACCTCTTTACCCTAAGGGGTCTCCTCTTGATTGCTAATAAGCAAGGGCCGGCTTAAACCCTGAAACATGCAGCTTACTATCTGTTCCACAAAATCTTTGCAACAGCTCCAGATATTTTGTTCTGGTATTTACAGCCAGACCCTTTGAGTCTTGCTCAGCTCTCAGCCTCACTGCTTTTCGCATTTCTTACCTCCATTGCTTTGTTCTGAGAATAGTTCTCACAACCTCCCCTTGCTAGGCCATTCATTATTTTGCAAACCTTTACTGCCCTCTCTCTCACTCACCCCCATTCTAAAGCCAGGAGGCTGAATCCCTTAGGTCTCTCTGTGGGAATGTTTCCAGGCCCTAATTGTTTTCATCGCCCACTTCTCTTTCTGAGCTTTGTGATTCCTTCTGCAGATACCAGATGCAGATCTGCTTACATTATCCCAGACGCAGCGGTATCTGGGTTCGCTGTATAGAGCACGAGCTCATTTCTCCTGCATCCTGATTTCCTGCTTCTCCCTTGTCAACACAACCATAGGCTGAGCAATGGTTTTCATTAGCCTGTATGTGACAGTGTCTTTCTCAAGGGACTTGGCTAGGGCCACTTGCAAAGTCTACAGATTGTTTATGTTGCTCCTCTCTCTACCCCTAGCTTAGCTTACCTTTCAGTCTTCCATATGGAGTTCCATTTGCTGTGGTTACTTAGCACACATAGCTCTGTCAGTCGTTCTCCACTGCCATCCCTGCTCCTGACTAGTGCAAATAGGTTGGTGCCATCTGCACTTTTTTCTCTCTGACTGTTTACTCTTTTTGACAGATATTTTAATAAACAGATTAAGCAACACAGAGCTGTTGCACAGAGGGCCAGTCCAAGGTTAATGAAAGTCTGAGTAAGCCTATTACACAAAATTGTTTATGAAAGCAGGGGAAGCTGGAGACAGATAGGCCGGTACGTGCTGGATTATTTACATGGAGAACACGGTGATAAAAGGATCTTCAAGGCTCCTGGAAGGTCAGAAGAATGACCTAAATTATTCTGGAAATGGGAAGAAGTGTTTCATAGTTGAAAGCATTGAAATGAGTTTCAACTGACTAACATAAATGTGATGAGGTTGCCATCCCATCTTTTACACTATTTTTTTGGGACTTGCCAAATGGACGAGGAGGAAAACCTGGGAATTTTCTATTCATGGCTTCTAGTCCTACATTGCTTGGGACACTAAGCCTTCCCTTAGTGTTGGTGGAAATTTACTGTCCTAATGCTGTGAGGCATCCTGATCAAATCAGCCAAAGAAAGGGAATCGGGTCTCATATTCACCTCTATTGCCTTTGCCTACAGCCAACCCAAGGCTTCTCAGAGATGAAGGCAAAACAGGATTTTGAGGTTCAGAGACTGAGAGATGAGGGCCAGCCCAAAGTCTTCTGCCTTTGGAAGGGAAACAGTGACAGGAAGGGATGGAATTGGGGCAGAGATGGGAGGAGAGAACCACAGCTGTAGCCATGAAGCCAGGTTTCATGTTGTAGCCATGAAAAAAACATTGTCATTAACATCTTAGAATGGTAGAATAGTTTGTGTTGGACTCAATAGACTAGTTGACCTTCAAAGGTCATTTAGTGCAAACCTCCTGCATGGAACAGGGACATCTTCGACTAGATGAGGTTGCTCAGAGCCCCATCCAACCTGGCCTTGAATGTTTCCAGGGATGGGGCATCTGCCACCTCTCTGGGCAACCTGTTCCAGTGTTTCACCACCCTCAGAGTAAAAAATTTCTTCCTGTCCTGGGCTCAGCTAAACCAATTATCAACATGACCAGGCTTAGCATTCTTTACGTATCCCCTCTGCTAGCTGTTTGCAAGAATTAAAGCTTCTCGTATCTTTATCTGAGGCTGGCTTCTGCTCCACAACAAAACTGCCTTTTAGCCTCTCCCTTCTTGCTTTCTTTAATAATACTTGTCTGTTACCTTGCCTAAGGCTTTTTGACAGTCTAGCTACATTATTTTGACTGATTGCCTGTTATCTACTACTTTATGAAATAATTCTCAAAGAAATGATGGGAAAAGAATCAAAAGGTAATGGGACATTTTCCTTTGGAAAAAAATGTGGTAGATGATCTTAAGCCATGGTTATGTTCGTTTATTAGTCTTCTGTATTATTTTTTAAATTATTGTCTGAGATAATTCGTAAGGTCCATGACTCTTACAACTTTTTAAACACATATTTTGTATTTATTATACACCAGTCCTCTGGAGCAAAAACTGTTTCTAATGAAATTGCACATTTTTTCTTGGCAGCTTAGTCACTTCCTAAATTCACTTCATTGGATGTAGCCACCTGGATCTGGGGGCTTAATATTTTTTTTAAAGTATCAGTCATCACTGATTTAATCACTGTTTTTGCTTTCACTCCTGTCTTTCTTATCAGGAAAAAGTCTATCTAGTTTAAGAAGTTCCCCATTTTCAGCAATTAAATTTACTAGAATCACAACACTGTCCCTGTTGTCTTCCTTTTCTCCCTTAACTTTGGGTGATCCATAGAGCCTGCCCCCAACTGTTTGGTGGGGTTCCATCTTTTGATGAACTCAAATAATTTGTTTCATTCTTCCCTCTATCTGTTTTTCAAAATAAATTTCTATCCTTTTAACGTTTTCTTTTATTACTTGCATGGTGATGCATAAAGGTCATCTTAAATGTCAGATTTCCAAATTTGGAACATTTTTTTTTTTTCTGTATATCTTGAAAGTCCTCTATGACTTTACCACTTAACTCGAGAAGTTTTTTTTTCTTGCATTCCTAGTTCAGGAGCAGATCAGAAATGCATATATACATTCTGGAAAACAATGGTCTCTCAAATAACATCCATACAGCTTTACTTTTAATGTTAGGGAGTTGATTAATTTTCTCATTTTATTAAAATAATCTTTTCTAACTGTTTGTGTCATACTGTTACTTTTTGATATCACTTCTGTCCCTTGGACATCAAACCTAATAGTATATTTTAACTTTCTGCATTTGTAGCTGGGTGTTTCTTAAGGTTAGGTTTTTTTTCCTATTGCACTCGGATTTTGCAGTTCCAGAAAGCAGACATGCACAGTGGGGAACTCCCTCTGAATTGCTGTCCCACTGCGCTATTTGACTTGCATCTTCATAGCTGTAGTCTCACATTATTATGACTCGTTGCTTCTTCCACTTCTGTCAGTGCTGTGCACTCAGTTTCGTAATTTCTCAGTTTTTCTTGGACATCCAAGGATTATTATTTCTATGTATTCAGTACTGCTGTCCTTCTATTCAGAATTGTTATTCTTTGTTCTGTGAAGTCTTCACCTGTGGCTCTAGTTCTGCATCTCACCAGCCTCACATGTAACTAAGTGTTACAGCATTATGTTTATAATTGTAGCTTGTGCAGTTTCTGCAATGTTTATTGTACCAAGATCTTTCTCTATGGCAGAACACCCTAGTTAACGTGTTTGTGGTTTTAATTTTCTTGATTTTGTACAGAGGTATTTGTAGGTTGTATACTTGATGAAGACCCTTTTCTTATTTAACTCTTCTATTTGACATCCTATCGCTCCAAGACAATTTGTTTTGTTCTTATTTTGGCCCTATTTTAGGTCTGTTGTAATCCGATTCAATCCTGTACCAGTCTATTACATAGACAACAGATGCATCTGCTTGTGTTCTCAGTTTCTGTTGGCTTCCCCTTTGCTCTTAGTTTATACACTCTGTATCTTGGTTATTTCAGATGGCAGTTGTTGATTTAGCTTTGGCCAGAGTAAATCCTGTCCCTTCTGTATCACTTTCCCTGCCTCAAAGCATTTTTAGTGTCTATTAAATGTTTACCCCCTCACTCTAGCTAAAATCTGGTTTGGAGTTACCCTGAATGCTCTTCATGCTGGGGACCTGGTTTTGCGGGAGTGGGCTGTCATATGACAAAAGAAGAGAGCTATAAAGTCCTTTCTCCCATTTTTTTTGTCTCAAGTGGAAATGGAAACTGTTCCAGTGCATTGCAGTCAGGATTATCCCTCTGCCTTTTTCCTGTCCTTTCTTTTATACAGATTTATTGTCCTCAAACCTTCATGCTTGGCTTCTTAGTAGATACTGAAAGAGGTGTAGCGCATATACCTGGATACACAGATTATGTTCTTGTGTGTTTCATTTTTACAGAACTGCCACTGAGAAATGTGGCACTAAGATTAGATGCATTTCATACTCAAAACGAATGTACATGAGAAGCACTGAGTCAGTTTAAATGCAAACATGACAGGTTCTTATATGAATTCAGCATTAGTCAAGGCTCCTCCTGATGAAAGTGGTGAAGTGCATCTCCAAAGAAGAAAGGCTGCAGTAAGGAATGGAACAACTCTTGGTGGAGATTCCCTCTTTCCATTCCGGGAAGCACAGATTTTCATCAGGGATGCAAAAACTGAATTGAAAGCTCTCCTGAGGGACAGTATTAGACAGAGATGAAGTTGGGCATTACAAGCACCTCTGAAAATGGCTGTCTTCAATATGAATCTATGACTTTAGCAAGCCAGAGTGTCTAGATGTATGAATCACGCCACTGGTGTGATGCCATGGTCATATGGAAGGAGAGGAAGGGGGAGAGAGGTGTTTCTTAGGGGCACTCACTGCAAAGAGTCTATGAGATACTTCTCTGGAAGAGCAGGAGTCAATCTATCCAATATACTCCCATATGGGACCGATTACCTGACACCACAGGGAGCAGAGAGAGAAAAAATGTTCCAGAAAACAACTAGGCCTCTATTCACTCATACCCAAGGCCTCAGTGGAGACGGTGTAGATCCAGCAGTGATGACAAGCTGAGTCATTTTGGAAACAACCAGATCGGCTATAAGCTGTCTGTCCTCTTCCACATGCTCCCCGATCAGGGGCATTGAGCTGTCCATCACCTGCCACAGGAGGGAAAAACAACCATTAGTAAGGAGATTTCCTGGTGGCTGATGCCTGTTCCAACTCACCTCTCACACTGACCTGCTTTGTGTCTCCACGTCCTTGCCAACATCTCTAGTCACCACTCTCCTCCATGCTGAAACATGCTTGACTTTCCTAGGTGTGGGATTTCGCTTAGGGTTTTTTTTTTTGGAAATGGCATGTACTTTCCCCCATTCCCCATCTTCCTTCCCTTCACAACCTGGAAGCCAAGCCAAGCCTTCTGGTGGCTGGAGGCTTTCTAAATCAACTAAACAGAAACTTCATTCTTCACATGCCCTGAGCAGATGCCTCCGATGAATGAGATCTCTGTCATTGTCACACAGCATTTGGGGGTAACGCTGCAGCAGAAAGGGCCACAGGGGAAGGGAGACAACGTGTACCCGAAGCCTGAGGACATGAGTCCTCCAGGGACTGGAGAAAACCAGGAAACATTTGGAATTAATCAATGTAAAGCGCTGCACCCTGAGAGGGGAAATAAACACCACAGATGTGTAATGAATAGAATGTCACCAAAACAACAGCACCCAATGCAGGAAAGTAAACTTACGCTCTGCTTGTCTTCTTTATATTGTTGTGATACAACTGCTTCCCAAGCAAGTACTACAACTGTGCTGGGGAAAGCTGGGAAGGAAGACTCTGGGGATGGGGGTCTTTGAGGTAAGAAATGGTCTGACAACAACAATAATGCTGAAAGCACAGCAGACCCTCAGCTGTATAGCAGGCTAAACATAATTTTCAACAGTTCATCATAAATCAAGTGCTTTGCAAACATTAGCTAAATCCCACAGGAAGAACTGCATTATGAGAAGTTAAGATTCGGCTGGAGTAAATATAATTGTACCAAAATATCAGGGTTGGAAAAGTTTATTTTATTTTGCTTTTATTTTTAAACGAAACATAAAAAGCCCTGGAAATGCAGAGTTAAAGGCTGCATTGCTCAAGAAAGGCACTGACTCACGCTCAGATAACAATCGGAAGTGCACTCCGCCCTGGCAAGGCTGCGAGTCCACTCTTGGGGTGAAATGGAAAGTTTTGCATCCTTTTTTTTTTTTTTTTTTTTAATTTAAAGTAGGGAAAATCAGTGAGGTGGGTTCACTGAGTCTGTGTTCTAGTCTTTTCTAGTAGAATATTATTTTGGATTAATTTCTATAAGTGTCATTTACAAATGCTAGAGAAGCTGCCCAGGAAGTTTTAGCTAGGATTCACATGAAGAATGAGTTGGTGTTTACATCCATGGCCTACTTGACCCAGGGTGCAAAAGGAGTAGGTTAGAAAATTAGATGGCAGTGCTCAGCTAAATACACAAAGTGGTTTTTCATTCCACTGTCCACTTTGCTATTTCTCTGTTAAAAAATGAGGTGGGGAGAGGAGATGTTTCCTAGCGGTGTCAGGGAATGTCCAGCTCCCCTCTGTGTCCCACCAGCCAGGGGCTCCTGAGGCCCTCCAGCAGCTTCCTGCGCAGGTTTCCCTCCCCTGCACTCTCACCTTAAAAGCATCCCCGTCTCATTTGGCAACTTCAACTCATGAGTGAGAAAATAAGTCTCTCCCAGCTCCCTGCGATGCACCGTGCGAGGGGCTCCTCTGACCACTAGATGATGCCATTACTCTGCTGACAGCCTGGCCAGCCAGGCCTGGCTGCTGAGTCCCTAACCCTCCCTCTGAGTAACTGGGATACAGCTGTGGGCAAAACACCCCAAACCCCCACCCTGTCTTAAGGCTGCTTTTCACTGTTTCTGTGGAAGCAGTGGCTGGAGAGGAAGGGGAAGATGCTGTTTTATGAAACAAAGGCTCCAGGGGGAATGAACCCTGGAGCAGGTCCCACCTGAACCAGTGAAGATGCAGCAGGGATGAGGGTATCTGCTGTCCTGCTATGTAGTGTCTGGCGGGGGGAAGGTGAGCTGTGGGAGACTGCAAATACGGGAATGAAAAAAAAAATATGGGAAGGCGTTCCAAAATACGGGAAATGGCAGCGATTTCTGTGGGCAAAATGACATGGCTGGTTGCCACTGAACTGAAAAGGAGCATGAGATGTCACCTTGTCTGTCCTCCAGGAAAGGAGAATTGCTCTGGAACTGGGCACATATGAATGCTAATGCTGAAATAAATCACATGGCTGAGAGGAATATGTGAAGCACAGACAGATTGTACTTGTCTCTTCCTGGGGAGATCACAGAACAGCTGGGCAAGACAAGAAGACGTCGGCACATATGGACCCAGCCTTTGTAGCTGCCCAAGGTCAGTGGCTGCTCCTGACGCAGCTGCTGTTGCCTGATAAGGTGTACAAGGGGGGGAGCGGAAAGTGGCCGGGCAGAGATGAGAGTCAGGAAAATGCCATCCCGGTCCTCCCCCTGTGCCTATCTAATGCTGAGGACTGAAGGCTGGACTTGTTATTCCATGCTCTGATGTGCAAGAGAGAAGTGTTAGGTGATTTTTAGGGAAGGAAGGAAGGAAGGAAACAGATGATTAGACATATCAAAAGAAACGATATGGCAGTGCTGAAGGGATGGGCAGGGCTTCTTGCAGGGCAGCAAGGAGCATGTCTAGTAACATAGCTTAGCTGTATGGCAGGTAGGGCTTAGCTGATCCAGGAGGAAGAATAAGTCACATTGATCATTTTACTCGCCCTCCACTCAGTCCATATTTGCCAGCACAGCAGAGATGTGGAAAAGGGTTAGATTACCAAAAAAAAGGAGGAGGGGAGATTATTAAACCATAAACTCTGCTGAGCTCTTTTGAGAATCTGGCTGCTAATAGCGGTACCAAACTTTCACTTTTTGAGGATATGGCTTTCTGATCAAGTGCTGACTATTGATGTTGAATATTCTCTTAGAGTGCCAAAGTTCTTTAGAGCCAGGGTAAAAAATGTAACAGCATTCACAGTTAAATTCACAACTGTTTTAATAGAATGAAATTTTGAAGAAATCTACTGATTTTTTCAAAGTTTTCAATATGAGCCATGAGAATGGTGCTTAAGTGTGCTGGTGCTTTGAAGGGCAGAAGCATACCAAATTCTACTCTTTGCCATGGGAAAAGAAAAGAAGGTGAAGTTCAAGTAACAGCAAATACCGCGGGTGCAAGATTACTCTTGTGCTGTGCTGATAACTCATCTGTCTTAATCTGATTCTGTTTGCAACAAACCACTGTGATAAATCTCAGTTCATAGAACTGCCCATCACTACCTCTGTGAATCTTTTCTAGAGAACTGCTTTGCACTGTGAAAATTAATTACTGCCTGCAATTGCATTGTGCAAATTCCTTATTTGTTCAGCCCGTTTAGGCGTGTTTTCTTGTAAAATGTCACAGCACACTGTTCCTTCTCACCAAGAAAAATACAACTGTCACACTGTCAAATAACTTTTTTTTTTCTCCCACTAACAAAAGAAAAAAAAGCAAAATAAAGAATCAGTTTCAGACCAAGAAAAGTACCTCAGGAAGTAGGCTAGAGGCAATTAATTACTTGTCAGTATTTCCTTCAAATCTGCATAAAGTAGAAAAGGTGCCTGTTTGGCTTTGTTCTACTCTTTGTATTACACTACTCTACTCCTTTCCCAACAATGTCCATCAGCCTGGCATCTGAATGCCTGGTAGATGTTGGTACACCAGGCCTGCTCAAGCAGGTTCTCTGCTGGGATAATTTGGCATGACCCATCTGAAGCTGATGTGTTTCTTCTGATTTGTGTCCTATTAGATCCATTGCTTTTTACCTTGGTCTCAGAGGAAGGAGTATTAGTGTGCATTTCTCTCTTTGTGTGCAAGCTGATGATGGCTGTTAGTGTGTGGATGTGCTTTTCATCCAGTCAGTCTCACACAGGGGCAGATGTGAAAACCCAGAGGTATACCCAGCCAGAGGCATATAATCCTTAAGCACAGAATTAGCCATGTGTGCATGTACGTAGGCTTATATGCAAGAATAGATGCAGGGCTATAAAATCCACATCTCACGTCTGACCATGTATGGACATGGTCCAAATGTCCTTACAGTTGTCTCTGGCAAGACTGCTTTCTTGTCCTTCCTTTCTCAGCTACATGTGCGTAGAGATATAAAAGTGCCTGGCAGGGAAACAGTCTGCTCTGGGGGATGCTCCTCTAGGTACTGATGAATTGCATACAGGAGCAGACCCATCAGCCGTGGCCCCATCACTGCAGGAAAGACAGAGGCTTGCCAGCATTTTGTTGCTGGCAGCATGCTTATATCACATGGCCTTTGACAGGTCACTGCTCCCCGGAGAGCAGATACATAATGCAGGAATGTGCAGTCGCTGGAGGGCTCATGTGGTTCTCATCAGCATCCCAACCCTCAGCGGGTGGGACTGCTCTCCCACACATAGCTTTCCAGTGTGTCAGCACCCCTGCATGAAGCCATAGGCTGATTGTGCTCTTCTTCCTCAGCTGGCCTGTGTTGGTGGAGTTTACAGCAGGTCAGATGCTGTGTCTCCTTTAGTCACATAGTGACAGAGGCACTTGCTTACTTGCCAGATTTTCTCTCCCCCAGAGTGTCTCTTAAGTTTCCACTTTGATTTTCTGGCCAGCTTTTCCTTCTCTGCCCTGTTAGGATGACCTGAGTGTGCTATTTACCCCACTCCCACGTCTGCCTCCTGGCCTGGCAAGGAGCATGTTGAACTTTAGCTCTCAGAGCCACAGTCTGTCCAGCTCTGAACACAAAAGTTTGTTGTCCACACTGCCCGTGGTAACTCTGTGGTATTTTGTCTTGCTGGTCTGTTACTGTAGTGAATGCGGTTCCAGCCAAAAGATTTCAGAAAATACACCTGCTACTTATGGACCTTTTTGCTACACTCTCACCATTTATTTTCATTTTGAATTAGATACAACTAGGATTTTTGTTATTGAGATTCCATTTAAAGTGATTGGAGGAAGACAAGTTAATTCAGAGAGAAACTGAGATTTTTAATGGAGTTAATCACCTGCTGGACCTTTGTGTGGGTAATGGGGGGAGGTTAACATGACTAATATGCTAGCATCATCTGGCACCTGTATTTAGGTTGAGCAGAATATGAGCATGTTTGTTCATGATGCTGTTGATCCCTACAAGCAGCTACGAGAGATGCGTTGGCTTTGCAAGTGCCTAGGAAGGATGGTACTGGCGCACTGGTGCACTGAGACACAGGAATCTTTGGATGCTGCTGGAAACACTTGCAGGCTGTTATGTGTTTGATAAGAAGGGAGCTTCATATCTGTCCCATGCTGGTAAGGTTCTGCACTGTGGGGATTTATCAGCTGAAACGCTGGCGTGGCCAAGCAGTCTGTGGCTCTCCGTTTCCTTTCACATTCCACACTGAGACATGAAAGCACTTCAACTCTGACACCTTGTTGCATAACTGCTAGTTTAGCTGGGACTCTAAATCAGTTTCTTGCATATCAGCGGGCCACAGCTTCTAGGATACGAGTGGGCACCAAGGAGCAGTGACTGCTGGACCATGCACACAAGGGTAAGTGAGCATATCAGTGCATATGAACTCCGAGGGAACGTGTTTGCAGATACACTTCCTAAAGGAGACTTGCATTCAGGTTCCCCATGCTCTCACCTCAATGATATAGTCTTTTCCATCTTTGCTGTGGACAGCTTTGACAGCGCAGATGTCAAGACCTCCAAACATTTCTGCACAAGCATCCGCCCAGAGTCTGTACCTGCAGAAACCACAGAAGCATGGCCTAGGATTAGCTGTCATTGGACAGTCCACCAAATACAGCCACCCATCCCGCTGCCCATAGGAGCACAAAGAAATTTCGGAGCCCTTCTTATCACAAGGCATACTTCATGTGCTTTGCTGGGTCATTGCCTCCCTCTCTTGCACAGGAGATGGAACAAAAAAAAAGAATCTTGCCTAAAGTTTCCCTTCATTTCAGATTGTTTCAATCCTGCCTTCAAAGCCACCTTAAAATATTTCTTTCCCTCCTTGGTATTTACATCAGATCTCCAGTTGGCTGTCATTTAGCCAAGCTATAAATGTTTAGCTCATTTAATCTCCCAGTAGTGTTGGCCCCTTAGCGTTTTGTATTGGCTTTGCCTGAAAGCCTTCCATTATGCAGGCAGCTTTCTCCTGATAAGAAGTCCGGCACATTAGGGCTGGAATAGAATCGGAAAGTGAGTGCAGAATTTAGCAAGGAGTAGCCACCCGCCCCGCGAACTGTAACCCAGTGGCTCCTGCTTTTTACTATTTACTCTTTCAATTTCATCCTTTTGTGGTTTCCTGCTTCCCCTCTATCCCTTGGGTGTTGCTCCTAGCCAGGTGGTCCCATCACATGGACCAGGCATTGCTTTGTCAGAGAGAGAGCTACAGGCTGCAGCTCTTTTCTTCAGCCATCCTAGAATGGGAATGTGAGCTGGTATGAACAGGGGCCAGACCTGGCGGGTGCCCCCTTAGCCATCCTGGTGTCAGAGGAGGAGAGAGTATGACGAGAGGCATATTATGAGGAGACCGCATCCCACTGCTGTGGAAATGAGGAGGGAATGAGATGGCCTGGTTTTATTTCCTGTGCAGCTGCACCACAGTCCTGACCGTTTCAATAAAAATAAGAATCTCAGAACAGCAGATCTGTAAGCATGACTATGACAAGAGGGGAGGGAAGGCCACAGTCTCATGAAAACACTGACATTTTGCAGACCCTACAGGGACTGGGAAAAGAGCTGTTCCAGCCAAGGAACAAGTTTATGTCCTTAAAGCCAGCCAGAGGTACCCCTCGCTTGACAATATAATGACCAGCTTGTGCAAACACAATGTCTGTGGGAAGAAGTAAGAATATGGCTTATATGACTGCTGGTGCTCTCTTATCCCCAATGAGGAGACCAAGCATGTTCACTGCAGCCCCCCCCAAGGAGGACGGTGCCTCAGGAGGAGCCAGTAGCATAAGGAAGAGGAGAACTATGGACCCCAATGAGCCAGGCAGGAGGCATGGCAAGCCCCCTTCATGCACTGCTATAGCCATATACCCAGGGGCATCATCGTGGGAACCACCTCTCTTCCTGAGGGATGTCTCTAGGTGCTTGTGTTCAGCAGCCAGGCTCAGGGAATTTTTTCCCAGGCCAGACACCCCAATAGCTATGTGTCTTCAATGTTGCTGGCCCTAAGTGAGCACTGGGAGGTGTCAGGGCTGCTGGGGTGCAATAGCAGTGCTATGGGACAGAAGAGCCCATTTATGCATATGCATCAGGGGTAGCATTTGCAGAGGATTTACTGCCATTTTGCCTAGTATTACCTGAACATGTCAATCCTTTGGGCTGCTGTTCAGTACAGTAGGTACTTCAGGTTGTTCCTATTCATCAGAGCATTTCAGCACACTCCCACCTAGTTGCATGCACTGATGAGTCACAGATTTCAATGGGATTTGTTGCCTTTGTAGCTGGATAAGGCTAGGGTGATGAATTGTGGTACTATATTTACAAAATGAACCTTCAAAATGCAGCATGGCAGGCTGGCAGGAATCTGGATTTCAGTCCTACAACACTGCAATGAGGGAATGTCTACCTTTTGTCTCTCTAGCTTCAGCTGTGTTATAAGCAACCAGGACGCATAATAATGTCCAGTTCCCACAGTCCTATTAGGGTCTTGCAGAGTCACCTTCAGCGTCTGATTTGAGGCTTGGGTTGGCTTCCCCATTGCACAGAACTAAAGATGCAGAAGGGACCTTAGATGATCACCTGCACAACTCTTGTACCCCAAAGAAGAGACATTTCTTTAATCTGGTCTGAAAGAGTATGGAGATTCCCCATGTCCTCCAGGCAATCCACTTCTGTGCTATGCTATCTTTACTGTCAGGAAATATAGGAAATTTTCAAATGAACCTTTTCTGCTATAATTTAAGCCCATTATTTCTTACAGTGTTCACTAGTAATATAAAGAGTGAGTAATCCCCTATAAGCAGCCTTTTACATATTTGAAGTGCTTGTGCGCTTTAAGTTTTTTAATCTTCAGGATGAAATGGTGTTCAGCTTGTGGACAACTTCTTCCAGCTCTGTGAGAGCTAGTGAAGGAAAGTGAACCTCTGCACTGCAGGCATAGATTCTTTATGCGTGAGTCTAAATCTCTGCTGGAAAAATATCAGTGGTCTGCTAACTGAAAAAGGAGGAAAAGTACATCAGCAATTGTTACATTCTTTTTCATTCTTTTTTCATTATGTTTTATCCTCTGAGCATTCCCTATATTGTCCTTTGGGCTCATTGCTGTCTTTCTTCAAATGTGGTGCCCAAACCTGGACAGAGTCAGAATTAAACATGGTCTTGACAAATTTGAGGTATAATCTGAAAACAAGTCTTAGATTCACTGGGGATGAGTGCCTATATATAATCTATGGATTCTATAAATCTACGAATAATCCACTTAAAGAAATAGGGTGGAGAACAAGTGACTCGACAGCAGTTCTGCAGAATAGAGTTTGGAAGTGACAGCAAAGCGTAAGTTACCGTGAGTCAACAATGTCATCCAGTGGCAATATTAGCAAATATCACAGTGATTTGAATACATGGAAGTACCGTCTGCAAATTTTAGTCTGTAAGATGCATGAGGCAATTCCTTCTGCTCTGTTCGTCAGTGAGAAGACCTTAGCTAAAATACTGTCCACTTTTGGGAGACTAATGTAAAAAAGCACTTTCAGCACTTCAGCTGACAGATTTTTCCCTCTGTTGAGCAGAACAAAAACACTTTTCTGTGTCTGCCTCTCGTTAGTAATGTACTTAGAATAACTTCTTGTTACTTCTTGTTTTGTGCTGTGACCTTTCTGATTTTATCCCTACATGTTTGTGCTTGTGTGTTTGGCCTTAGCATGCTCGTCTTGTTTCCTGTGGCTACATTCACTAAAGATCTAATGATTTATCAATGTTGATCTCTAGCTGTACTTCCAGTCTCTTCTCCAAAATAGGACAGTTTGCCTTTGTGCCCTTAATATTTTTTTAAGGAAACACTTGGTCTTTTAAATTCCTTTATCTAGCCTCCCGGGAGACCTCACTTACCAGTTCTCTCAATTAACCAAGGTATGAAATACAGTTCCTCCCTTCTAACCCAAGAATAGCTAATACTGTCTTGAAACCCATTTCCTTACCTCTCTGTCATTGCAATCTGTTCTAGCATCGCAGAACCTGTGTTTGCCTTCCAGTTTCCAGAGATGGATGTCCTCCTAGGAAAACAAACCAAAAACATAACCCGAACATGAAAATATGCTCCTGCCCCATCCTCCCTCATACTGTAGTCCTCATTCTTGACTCAGTGCTTGTACAGGAGGAGATGAGGTGAGGTTCTTCCTCACAGAAGCCTTTCTAAATCCTGCCTCAACAACACTCCATACAGGATATGTTGTTCAAACTGATGAAAAACTGAATGAGGAGTTAGACAGGGAAACCTCCAAGGAATCTTGAGCACACATCAAGCTCTGTGAGTACTTTCTTTCTTTATAAATCAGGCCTAGGAGAGCTGAAATGTCTGTGGAAGATCTCTGGGATAATCACCCTTGTGTTCTGCCATGGAAGAGCAACTCTCCGGGCAAACATCTGCCTGAGCAGCTTCACAAATATCAGCTCTGACATTCTGAGTCTCTCTAGCTTTGATTTCAGTTGTACTGGTGTCATAGAATAGATTATTATACCCTCTTTTCACTGACTTTTCATTGACTTGTCCACAGCTCTTGTGTCTGGATTTGGAGAATATATAATTGCAAAATTGTTGGAGTCTCCTTAGCTGCAACTGATGGTTAATTTCCATAAAAGGTACTGTTGCTGGCAAATTCTGGGTTTCACCATCATCCATGAAGGGGTGAAAATGTTCCTTTTCTTGACCTTAGGCACAAGGCAGACCTTAGATAGCCTGCTGTGACAACACTGTGCAGATAACCCTGGCATAATGTAAAAGCTAGGACAAGTCAACAAGCTGACAGGATACATCCAGGGAACATCTCCATGCTGAAGAAGATTTAGGTAGAGATTTATGAGGGAAGTATGAGGTGTGATCCAACACTTCAACATGAAGTAGTGGGAACCCTCGCTGCCAGTTGTCTTACCTTTTCAACACCGTATGGAAAAAAGACTCTGAACTTGCAAACAAAAACTACGTGAAGGAGTGGTAATACTGATGTCCTGCTTGACTATAAACCTATATGATTATAGTTGACTATTAAGGTTTCCCCTTTACTCCCTTTTACTGTCCCTTTACAGTGAGGGACAGCCTGGAATCCTTTCTCCATTTCTCTTCTAAAGTGGTATGCATAGTTTCTGTGAAATTTAAATATTCTTTGTAACCATATTTAAAGGAGCAGGAGGAGGGGGGCAAAGGAACATGATTACTGTGTTGAATAATGGTGTCTTCATATAGTTGACTCTTATCTCTTGTTCCCTTCACCCAACATCCATCTTCCTGCCCTACTTTCTAAGCGAAAGAATGAATTCCTCCTCAAGCTTTGACCCTTATGAGCCCTTAGGTGGTCTATAAGGTCAGCGTTCAACCCTTAGCCTCTCTTTTTCTTTTGGCATGAGATTCTTAGGAGAATGTTTTTCAGTTCTGCAATGAGAAGAACCACTCTTTATTAACATTTACGTTCAGAAAATTGCTCTGCAGTCACAGATGGCATCCAGAATCCCATCAGTACTGATGAGAACTCCTGGAGTCCAATTAGTGACAAGATGATTGGATATCAGTGTTTAGAAAATGTACCTGGCATACCAAATGTAAGCAACTGTGTCATCCCTAAGGAGACCAAACCACAACTATACAGTTTTACAAGCAAATTTGACATGGGAAAGCTCCCAAAATAAGAACTCTGCTCTAGCCATTGGGCTGACTGGTTTGACTTGTTTACACCTACCCATCTCCAGCCAATATTGGGCATAAGATATAAAATATTTCCCTCAGCTGTATCCCTAACTTTCCTGTTATGGAACTTTCCTGGTTTTAAATAGAAAAGCTTCATCTGAAGTCCTCCGAACCAGTCACCAAATTCCTACACCACAGCATCTGTCAAGATCACTGCCTTCCAAACATGTCTGAGCAGTTCAGGTGTCAAGTGTGCCACCAAATTCTTCTTCTTTCTTCTTTCCCTTTTTGTATTCAACCTGAAGTGGAAAAGGAGACTGAAGACAAAAATCTTTCCCTGAGCATGCCCTGCCTCAAAGTCTATTTCTCTCAGGGACTGAGAGTCAAAGTGCTTCCAATCATCCTAAACATCAGGGGGCCACAAAACTGTACAGCCAATATCTTAAAGGAAAGGATGACCCTAGGCTTTTAGGGATCAGTTGATCTAGCACATTTGTGACCAAGATACATTCAGCATTGCTTAGGATATGTGGATAGACTAGCAGATCATGGGCTGTTGGTGTTTTGGGTTTGTGCAGCAAGATTTTGGTAGTCGGGAGGGACTACAGGGGTGGCTTCTGTGAGAAGCTGCTGGAAGCTTTCCCCATGCCTGACATGGCCAATGCCAGCCAACTCCAAGACGGACCCACCGCTGGCCAAAGCTGAGCTCATCAGTGATGGTGGTAGTGCCTCTGGGATAACATATTTAAGAAGGGAAAAAAACCCCAAAACAACAGCTGAAGAGAGGAGTGAGAATATGTGAGAAGAACAACTCTACAGACACCTAAGTGAGTGAAGAAGGAAGGGAAGGAGGTGCTCCAGACACTGGAATAGAGATTCCCCTGCAGCCCATGGTGAAGACCATGGTGAGGCAGGTTGTCCCCCTGCTACCCATGGAGATCCACAGAGGAGCAGAGATCCACCTGCAGCCCATGGAGGACCTCACACCAGAGCATGTGGATGCCCCTGAAGGAGGCTGTGGCCCTGTGGGAAGCCCACACTGAAGCAGGATCCTGGCAGGACCAGTGGACCTGATGGAGAAAGGAGCCCATGCTGGGGCAGGTTTTTACTGGTAGGACTTGTGACCCTGTGAGGGACCCATGCTGGAGCAGTCTGTTCCTGAAGGACTGCACCCCATGGAAGGGACCCACGCTGGAGCAGTTTGTGAAGAACTGCAGCCCACAGGACGGACTCACACAGAAGAAGTTCAGGGAGGACTGTCTCCCATGGGAGACACCCCATGCTGGACCAAGGGAAAAGTGTGAGGAGTTCTCCCCCTCCAGGAGCGGCAGAGACAATTTGTGATGAACTGACAGCAACCCCCATTTCCTGTCCCCCTCTGCCACTTGGAGGGAGGAGGTAGAGGAAACTCAGGAGTGAAGTTGAGCCTGGGAAGAAGGGAGGGGTGGGGGGAAAGTGTTTTAAGATTTCATTTTATTTCTCATTAACCTACTCTGATTTGATTGGTAATAAATTAAATTAATTTTCTCCAAGTGGAGTCTGTTTTGCCCATGACAATAATTGCTGAGTGATCTCCCTGTTCTTACCTTGACCCACAAGCCTTTCACTATATTTTCTGTCCCTTGTCCAGCTGAGGAGGGGGAGTGATGGAGTGACTTTGATGGGCACTCACCGTCCAGCCACAGTCAATCTGTCACAGGGCTACAACAGTGTACAGTCAGTATCTTAAAGGAAAGGACCCCAGGCTTTTAGGAATCAGTTGATCAAGCAGATCTGTGACCAAGATGCCTTCAGCATTGCTTAGGACAAGTGGATAGACTAGCAGATCATGGGCTGTTGGTGTCCTCTACTCACCATCTACAAGCTGGGCCATTTCAGCCTAAAAGTAGCTCTAGTTTAGACACAGTTGATATTGTATCCCCTGCAGAGCACACTGAACCACATTTGAGGTGACAAAATCAGAAGTCACACTCATTAAACTAGAAAGGAAAGGGTATTACCCTCTTACTAAAAGCTGGTGGCAAGGAATACTCCACTCCTGAAGTCAGCAGCTGCTTCAAAGAGTCTTAACTGGAAATGATCCCTCAGTTTGTCCCCGAGTGTGGAAGCATAATTTCTGCCCCAATTTCCCCTGCCACATGAGCAGTATTCATGTTTTCTCTTCACCAGAATTACAATGACAGTCAAATACATTTGGTGGAATTTTAGGCATGTATCACATGCTGCTTATCTGCTGCTTTGAGACTGGCCCAAGGCCAGTAGTGGGCTAAGTAGGTGTTAGTAGTGTAAATCTGGAGTCACTGCGCTGAAGTCAATGAGAAACTGAACTCAGTCCTCGGGTCATGGGCTGGAAGGAAGTGCACTGAACATCTGAGGCGGGGAGGAATGCATGAGTCACCCTGGAGCATCCTCCCTCTGGCAGATGCTTGGTGCAAAGTAAACATATTCTGGAGAATTTCAGTACATAGTCTTCTCTCAGAAAGAAGGGGGCTTTTAAAGTCTACATGTGTGGGTAAAGGTATAAAAATACTGAGTAGATTCCATGGCTGCCAGATCAAAGCAATTCGCTTAGTACGACGCTACTGCAGATGCTGTAGTTGCCTTTGAGGCTGAGATTTGCTAGCATCACTAATGATTTTGAGTCTTCTGTTTGAAACACCAGTGAGAGCTCCGATATTCTGGGTACTTTTACCTCTGTCCTTGGACATAATAGGGACTTATTTGTACCATAGAAATAACCTTCTGTTCTGTCTGATGCTGGGATGGAAGGAACAGCCTCCAATGGGACTGAGGATACTGTCCTCCCAGGCTCATGTCCATAAATGGATCTCTCAATAGAAGTCAACCTTTTGGGTTAGCAAGTTGCTCGGTGAATTTTGCTGTTTGCTTTCTTTGCTAATAAGTTTTGTTTCTCATTAAGGTGTTTCCCGTTCATGGCTGGTTTTGTGTGAAAACATTTTTCATTTAGCAAACAATTGTTTGCGCAGCTATATTCCCAAGCGGGATTAGCTCTTACTGTGACTGCTTTCTTTCCTCAATCATCTGGTATTATTTCTGATCCCTGTCTGGATGAGTGCATGGTGAGTGCAAACAATAAATGGGGAGAGGATATGGTCAGGCTAACTGGGCCTTTGGTTCACTTAGAGGCAGACTGGGAGCAGACTCCGGAGCCAAGGCTGGGTAGGTTGGCAGGAACAGGGAATGTTAATTGATATTTTAAACCTTCCTTCCTCTGGCCAATTTGAGCCAGCCTCCCTGAGATGTTAGTGTAATATTAGGCAACTGTGCTATTGTTGACCTGATCAGATTTAAAACAATTTTTTTTCTCACTGAGTTCACATGAAGTAGCCAAGGATTCCACAGGTCCTTCCCATGAAGTCATTATCTAGTTTACTTAAATACCTCTGCGCTAGGAATCCACCTGGGAATTTTAGGCAGCTAAAGCTGAAAAAAATGTGATTGTGTACATTTGATTATCTTATTTCAGTATGTTTCACCTGAACTATGGCCTGGGTGTTTGCAAACATGGACCCAAAACTCACAGTGTTGTGGGTGTTAGGTAACATATAAAATTTATCCGGTGACCTGAAGAATGTACGGCTGGAGCTGTCTACTTGTCCAGAATTTTGTAGCTGGATAAGGAGTTTCTGGAGAAGCTGTGCTATTTGGCTTTCCTCACCTACTGGTTTGCAGTAAGAAGAAACAGGTGTCTTACTGACTCATGTGGTTACATATTTAATTGAGCTTGATGACTGCTGTAGTTTGGCTGAACAATTTTTAATATTTTTAAACATACTAGTGTTGAGGGTTGCCTTCATGCCACCTCCCTCCCTACCCCACGGGGCAGGGAGAAGCTCTGGGGCACCTACAGAAATGTCTCTCCTTCTCCTTTCCTTTGTACTTTTCAAGGAGCATACATGCAAAATGCCCACAGAAGTCCTGCATGCTGACCAGGCTAAGGCCGTTTGTACCTGGTGCTGTGTTCTCCTCATGTCCTCATGTGATTGTGGTGCTGTGATCTCCAGCTGGGGAGAGGATGGAGTGTTGCTATGGGTTGGACACTGTAGGACTCCATGAATTGCAGTTGGCTCAATCTTTTTTATCGTTTCCCCCAGGCGGGAAGTGGGTGGGTTCAGTTCCCACTAGAGGGCACTGGGAGCTGGAGAATTTTGCTGGGAAAGATGAGCCCTTTGACAACAGGAGGGAGAGGTGATAGGTGATGGCAGACCACAGTTGGTATAGTGGGAACTGACTGATTCTCAGAAACAGGTAGAGAGAGAGAGATTTACCTTCCAGAAACAATGAGCTGATGGGGAGTAATGGAGAAGATGATCAGTGGATGAAGGATCTGGGTTCAGAGGTGGGAGGAGAACAGC
The DNA here is from genome assembly GCF_036417535.1 of Chlamydotis macqueenii. Taxonomy (NCBI): domain Eukaryota; kingdom Metazoa; phylum Chordata; class Aves; order Otidiformes; family Otididae; genus Chlamydotis; species Chlamydotis macqueenii. Next base: position 59,873,723 of record NC_141556.1, on the reverse strand, counting down.
AGGGCTATTCTTCAAAGAAATTAAGTCAGCTTCCTACTCCTGCCCAGAGCAGACACCGACTGAATCACATCCACAGCACTGTCTCCCCCCCCGTCTCACTCTGACATAGCCACGCACTCACATGTAAGCTTTGTAGTTGCTGCCGATTTTCTGGATTCGGATGTCATACTTGGAGTCAATGAACGGCTCGGCGGTGGCATAGGTTTTTGCCATGGCTACTATGCTGGCCATGTCCCGGAAGTCGTGCTGGTTCTCAACTTTGACCTTGATTGCCGAAATCCAGTGAAAAAGTGAGAAGAGCAAAAAGAATAGGAATAGTTTGTGAGCAGAAGTCGTCTCTGTGCCTGAATAGCGCAATGTTTGCTAAAACCCACACAGATAGAGCTGAGGACAGAGAAGGAATTGTGTGATTTAGAGGGAAGTTCCCCAGACCAAACCAACCCAGAGCAAATCAACCCCTTTCTCTTTCCTTATGCACAAGCCCTAGTAAACCTGGCACCAGGGAGGCAGCTAGACCTTTGCCCAGATGGCTCTTGCTAATGCTTATTGCTTTTATGATGTTTCAGAAGAATATTTCATCTCTTAAGGGCCATTACTTCATTTAAACATTGGAACTACTATTTCCCATGTTGAAATGGATGAAAATAGAGTATTTTGGATGGTGAAGAAATAGAAACCAAATGCCAGGAAACCAACAAGAAAGCTGGTTGTCTGCCACCTCTCGGCTTCAGTTCCCTGACATTTCACGTTAGCCCCCTCCAAACTTGCTTTGAGGAGTGGTGCAGGTCTCCTCACTGGAAACAAGCTCTGAAGGAAAAGGATGTCTTTGGGGCAGCCTGTGATTCTCAGGGAGATTTGTGTGAGTGCGATGCCATTGGCATGTGTGTGGGACAGCTGGTTGGGTGTAGACTTGAGTCACACTTGGAAATGAGAGTGCAGTGGCCTATGAGCTGGAGTTTTTCTGAGAAGTTGGCTTTTCACGGATTTCTATTCAGAAAGAAGGACCAAAACAGTAGAAGCTCTAATGATATTATCAAATCTCTACAAAAGCTCATTGATTTGGTAAAGGAAAACTGAACAAGCAGGTAACAAGAACACAGTGGACAACTTCACCTCATTCATGCTATCAACCTTGGCCTTGAGTCTATTGGCAAAAACTTGTTTGAGGCACCAGAGAAACCCATGCAAGTCTTGCTTGGATCCAGGAAGAGTGGGTTAATTGGTGGAAAAAAGACCAACACTGTGTGAAAAGGGTGAGCAAGTGAGTGGCTTTCTTTATGTATTATCTACACTTTGTAGTTTGGAAACACTTCAAGACCACAGCTGGGTATCACAACCCTGTTCTGCTAAGTGTCTACTCTCTCATGACAACCGGTTGGTCTCTGCCCCAGAAGAGTTTCCCAGTTGCGTCAGTGTGTGTGTTAAAGGAGGGTAATGCCAGACTGTGTGGAGCCAGCTGAAGGAAACACATGCAATGGTATTTGATGTTTCTTCGCAAAGAACAAACAAGTGGTTTTACGTATCTGCTTTCAACCATGAGAGGGCAGGAGCCATCTTCACTAGAGAACAGCGGACAGGCTTGTTGCTAACCTGTTTTACTCTAGATGGTTTTGTGTAAGTGCCAGCTGTAACATAAGCCAAAGATGCAGCCACATCCTGGTGCAGAAAAGCTCTTGAGAACTGGACAGGTTGTAGGGAAGGTGAAAAGTGTAACTAGTTTGACCTGTGACCAGGCATTTCTATATGCCTGAATAAGAAGAAACAAGACCTAAGTCTTTGCTTCTCCTTTTGCTGAACGCCAAATACTCCTGTTCTTTCTCCCTTTTGCTGCGGTGAGGGCTGTGCTCTTGCTATTCAGGGACTCCTGAGAAAAGGAGCAGAGGAAGACAACAGTCATCTATGGAGTGGGACGGTAGGGAAAAAAAAAAAGGAAATAACAAACACAAAGGGGAAATGTAAAGGCAACCATTGCATGTCATCCAGGAGGAGCAGCCTTTCTCTGGGCTGCGTTGTTCCCCTCTGTGCCTGAATGGGGCTGCATGTGGTGGTTGCTGCTCCTGGCACAGCAGGGCAGGATGAGGTAGTAGGAATGCTCTGGAGGCAGTGGGGGGAGTGGAAGAGGGGAGCACCTCACGTGAGGGGAGCCCCCAGCCTGGGCACAGCTTGCAAAATACTAGGAGGGACAATGCAGGCTGTGTCAGGGCCAGGTATTTTTGTTGCACAGATAAGAGCTGTGCTGGGCTGAATGCCATCAAGCAAGAGAGTCCCACCCAGATAAGATGATCTCAGAAGGGACTGCATGGGCAGGCGACGCATGGTGTTACAACATATTCTCCCGGACCCTTTTGGCAATGCAAAAAGACAAAAGCCATTATATAATGACCTACTTGGAACAAGAACATTTGTGGGATCTGAAACAAAGTGCTGCGCTTGTGCAACAGATGTCTTTGGGCCCTAGCTGAACTGTTTGCATCCCTAGCCCAGGAACATTTCTCCCAGAGGGAGACAAAGGGATGCTGCTTCCCTCTCTAGATTGGAATTAGATAGTATTGTTATAACTAGAGAGGAGCTGTACATTCATCTCATTAAATGGGATTCTTCCTCAAGATACAGCATGCTGTGGAAAGATAGGGTCCATTTCTTCCTCCTCTCCATCACCCCCTCCCTATAGGGAGAGAGGGAAAGTAATTTAAAGCGTTTTCTCCAATGGGTCTGAGAATTTTTGGCTGGGTAGATAAAGAGGAAGGGGCTCACTGAGGATACAAATTAAGAAATGAAAAACAAAGAAGATGACTCCCACAGTGATACTCAGGAAACAGCTCTGCCATCTTCCCTGGCCTGTGCCAGAGCTCTTCCCACAGACTTTTCAGAGAAAGCCCCTCACAGAAGTCCCCTTTTAGGAGATTGCGACTTTATTTCCCACCAGGCATCAAAATAATTACCACATCAAAGCTGAAATCTGAGCCATCATTTGTTAATTGTTAGAGCCAGCCAAATTTGACAAAATAACAGCCATGTCCTGGGTTAAGGCTGGTTTAGTCCAGGGTACGGTTATTACTTCATAAACAGGAAGCACTTGAATTACAGTCAAGTTAGATTTATTTTCCTGCCTTATCTATCAAGTCCACCATTTTATTAGCTTTCTACTTTTACATTTTGTATAATTAATTTCCTCCTGCCTTGTAACCCTTTTACACATCAATAAAATATCCATTCTTCTAACAGGACAAAAAACCCTAGAGATAACCAAAGCCAGGGTGGATGTAGTGTGACGCCAGAGGGCATTATTTAAGAAGGTACTATTAAAAAATCATTTTAGAGCAAACAGTTACCAATTTACCTAATAAGGGATAAATCTGTCTTCTAAAATGGCAGGTTTGGCCAATGCATGAAACTGAGAAAAGAACTTGGAAAGAGATCAACAGGAAGCCATTTTTTTCTCTCTTTCTTTTTTTTTTTTTTGCAGCCCTTTTAGGATAAATGCAATATCCCATTAGCTGCGTAGAGGAGTGCAAACAGCGAGTGCAAACACAGCCCCTGCCCTTGCGGCCTGTTTGCTTAGCTGTGCTGGCTGTTTGACCAGCAATAGATTCATTCTGGAGCCATCAGCTGCTGTTTACTGTAGCGTTTTAGTGACCTGTTGTGAAGACTTTGGGCCAGTGTGTTGACAAATGCCTTTTCTGAGTAAGAAAGCTCCCTGGGATAGCCCCTGCTTCCCTTCTGGCTCTCTTCTCTAACCTGAGCACCATCTGCACCCTAGCATGCTCCTTGTTGCTGCACTGGAGAAAGGAGTCTGGCTGGATCCCTAGGGACATGGTCACAGAGATATGACCATCCCTTTGCCCCGTGGTGGCATCTCAGAGGCTGATGCCATGTGACCTGCAGCTGGTGCCCGTTCCTGTCCTCAGCCTGCCCAAGAGGCACTGATCTTCCTGCTCTTGGCTGGAAAGCAGTCTGAGGGACAGATCAGGATGGAACAGTTCTGCCCCATCCCTGCTGTGGACCTTCTTTTCAGGCCTTCCTGCAAGTCAGGATTTCGGAGGACGGGTCCTGGCATTGTTAAAAACACACTATGGATATTTCCTGGGCAGTCTGAGCCACCCCTGAGATCTGTGTAAGCACAGGTTCCTGCAGTGAGGGACCTGGGTAGAAATTTCTCCTTCCTCTGTCTCGCAGTTCCCAAATCTACTGCTTCTTGTATATCCCAGATGTTCCTGGACACAAGGGTCCCAGGACTACGGCACTCCTCTCTCATCTTTAGCCTAAGCACTGCAAGGTATTGCCTCATAGTCTCCTTTTGCTTTCATTAGTTATGTGGCCACATGAGAAAACAGTCAGTCAGCCGAAGTGGCATAATTATAGTAATCATCCCACAAAACTTTGGAGATGGCTTGCAGAAGCAGTTTCTGTGTCCAGACTGGGGTTAGTGGCAGGTTCAGCCAGAAGGTAAGTGTCCAAGGCTGAGCCAGGGCCGGGCTTGGCAATGTGGTGTTTAAATGAGTCGTGGTAGGCTGTGAAAATGCACTGTCTGAGTGTTTCCCTCCAGAGGAACTGGCATGGCCACACAAAGCTTGTGATTTTTTCATCTGTCTTGACCTGTGCTTAGCCTTTCTGTAGTGACTTTACCATTTTGGGATAGCGAGTCTTCAGGAATGGCTCTGCACAGAGGGTTTCCTGAGTGTCTTCTTCCCTCTCCCCCAAATTATACTGCTCTTCTCAAAAAATACCCAATCCAACCAACCCACATTCAGTTTAGGCCTAACTTTGACCCACCTCAAAATAACAAAGACAGAACAGAATCTGCATTTCCTTATTATCCTCACACTGAAGTTCTCCAGAGTTATGCTGCCTTTGATGCATTAAACCTTATAATCCCTACTAACTTCCTAACAAAGAGCTTCTCTCAGCCCCAGGTCTTGACAGCTTTGGTCCCCAGTGCCCTGGATCAGTCACTGTTTTCTGTGTCCAGCAAAAGCTTCCAGAGTGATGTGCAAGAAATGGGGATGCTTTTGCTATTTTCAAGACGGGTGGTACCTTCTCACTCATGAGTCAGTGGGAATGCAGTGATTGGGCTGCTCTGTTGTGAATGTTACATGTCAAGTCATTATTTGTCCTCTGTAAAAGAAAATATTTGTTCCTTGACAAACCAAGGCAGCCCTTTCCCCTTCCTTTCCTCTTTAACCCACTGGATTTTCAAAGCTCTCACTTTTGGAACATTCTATTTTCAGTCCCGAGAGAGACAAGGTGACGAGCTGTCCTTCCTGATAAAAAGCTTGCAGTATTTTTACATTACAGAGTGGCTCTGTTTAGTTTGTGCTATATTTATACCAGGGAAAAAAAAAAAGTAGAGAAGTCTTTCCCATCCCGTAAGAGAGAAAATAACTCTGACCACATTATTATGAACAACAAGTTTTTCTTCTACAATGTAATAAATTCATCTGAGCCGGGATTTGTACTGGGGAGGTGTTTGCATAATTATGGAGCAGGAGGGGACAGGAGGTGACTCTTAAACTGGCCTAATTAGAGAGGTCTAAAAATAAAGTAAGAGTAGCAATATATATATATAGATATAAAATTCATATAAATATATATAAAGCCACATGAACAGATGCTGTGTTTCCTCTCTTTGCAGATCTGGCAGTTGTTTCCTTCTCATGATCTGATGGGGAAGAGGTGAAGAGGCTCTTTGAGTGAATTTGCAGTGCTGGGGTCTGTTCCTAGGGCACTTTGGGGTCATGTTAGCACACAAATGGCAGATATTAACACACTCAGAGCTTTATTCTTTTCCATGAGCTCTGGCATTATGAGATCCGGAGTCAGGAAGAAGTGTTGTTCCTTTCTCACTGTAGTGCTCACCCTATTCAACAGAGACCCCCAGTCACTTCTAGGGTGGGTAGGCTCAAACTGCACAATGCTTAAAAATGTCTTGACCTCTTAGGAACTGCTGGGAGAACAATAGTTCTGTTCTGCACAAGAAAGGACATCTCCTCTCAATGTCCATCCATGGTTTCCCTGGAAGAGTCCTTGAGTACTGTTGGCCCCATGAGCCTAAGCAACTTAAATACAACATGAGAGAGGTCCTTCTCTGCTGACTTAGTTGTAAACAATTGTCTAAGCAGTATTTCTACAGATATGGTATTTGTATTGATACTGTATTGGACCAACAACTCACAGAGCACTTGTTATGATCTTCCAGTGCCAATAAAATATGAAGTGACTCCAAATTTTGGAAGGGGGATAATGGTGGTCATGGGAGGGGCTGAGCGGCATATGTCCTGTTTTTAGACAAAAAGATTGTCTGGGGCTCCTTTGTCTCTCTGAGTGAAGGCTATTCCTGGTGCGTCTGTTCAAGTCAATAGAGTAGCTGTTGTTTCTGGATTTCTCAATGGAAATTTCAAAAGATGCCTTTTATTGCAAAATTATTGCACCCTACATGCATGCATCACTTGGAAAGAGCATTTCTGTCATTAATGGTATACTGCCACTCCTTTTGGTTCTAACCTTGAATACTAACTATTCCTCTTCCAGGCTAAAGACAGTCAATAGACACTGTTTCTTACAAGTCCTAACATGGTTATTTTTCATCTTAGCTTTGAGGATCCTCTGTTCAACCTTCTGATTAAAGAATGTGGTGAGTGAATTTTGTCAAAATGTTGTGAAAACAAATGATATGTGAAAATGAAAGTCTGACTATTATAATTATGCTCTTTCTAGCCGTTATTGCAAAATATAAACACTCAGCACTTCTTAGAGTGCCAAGAGCCTTATGAACATGAATTAGCAATAAGTATCAGGTAATCATTATCATCCCTCTGGTCTGTAACACAGAGAAACTGAAGAAGAACAACTGTGAAATGACACAAATCTCCCTGCAAGTCAATGGTGGATCTCTTTGGGGAAGAGGCCTTTTCTGTGTTCAGAGTTTTTCTGGCTCCTGGCCACTGCCTCCGTACAAATAAAGAATAGCAGTGTTTGGACTTCCCATCTTTGCTCATTCTTCTAAGTCTTGATGTCTCTGAATACATATGATTTTATCATTAATAACAAGAAAAATGTAAGTACTTCCTTGACAATTTCTGCTGTTAATGAGATTATTATCTGAACGCTCACATCCTTTGATGCACCCATTACAGGCACAAATGCATGGCTTGCTATCTTGGCATCGTTTGTTGCAGTAAGTACTATTTTTAATATTCACATGTGTACTTTGGCTAATAGATTGGTTATTTTATCCTTTGTTTCTTCAGTCACTACTTTCACACAAAACATGACCCAATGCAGGTGCTTCATTAACATTTACTTTCTTACACTCATCTAAACCAAAAGCAAACCTCCCTCTTTTCATACTATATTTTACAGGTGAAGACCTACTATGTCCTGCTATCACCTTCCAAAGACCAATGCAAAGAAATCCTTTTAGCTCTCTGTAATCTCCTTATAGTGACTGGTTATTACTTTTACATTATGATGGTTAAAACCACCGTCATGTCTCCCGGAAACTTTCCTCTTCTGAATCACTTAATTGGAGGCTTGATTTTTTTTACTTATAGCTGTTAATTTTATAGTATACCCATAATTCTTCTTATCTGTATTTCTCGTGATGTTTTTTATCATTTCTTTCTGTCAGTCTCACTTGGGCTTGAACCCTATTGTCTTAAAAACAACATGAAAAAAATTCATGTTAGTTATCTTTTAAACCAACCTATTTGTTCTTTATTTTATTTTAACTTTCTCTCTTCTCTTTTTGCTCTATGCAATGAAATGCAATGGGACTTCAAGAAGACTAATTTAATCAGTCTCAATTTTTCTTCAGGCTGCCTGTGGCTGGAGAAGGGCCCAAACTAAAACCATAAGGTCAAAAACTCTTCCTTCCTGTACCTTCCCCATCTACTGAACAAAGTAATCTTGAAACTCTGTGCCCAAATCCACATCCAGACTTTGCTAGTAGTTCCTAATTTCATAATGGTCTAAAGTAAACTTGGCCTCAGACCAATTCTTTCTTCTAAGATAGTGGCTGTCAGCCTATCTGCATCTGGAGTGACTTCCTACTCACACCCCTTGTACCACTGTGTACAACTGTGCCTGGAGTTTGAATGGAAACTCTCTTCCACTATAACTTGTAATAGCAAAATTTAACATCATTAAAGAAAAAAATGAGAGGGAAAGTGAGAGGTGGAAGAAGATCTTGTGTCTGGTGCAGAATGCAATAGCTAAATATTCTGCTGAGAGTTTTGTCTGGAAAGACTGTTAAGATTGAGGTACTTTTCTCTGATCCTACCCTCATTTCTGTAGCCACCAAGGGTCCTTTGTGCATAAGAGAGACACATGAAGCCCTCCCTACATTATAGGTGAAATTGCAGAGCAGTCCAAGAGATCCAGGATTACAGGGTCTTGAGGAACTTGAAACCTTTCCTCAGGGAGAGGTTTCTTCCTCCTGGTTTGTCCTGGTTGGATTTTGCTAATTAAATCCTTCCTAAGGATATGTTCAGTGGCTCGCTCTACAAGCAGCTCTAGGCTGTCCACATGTACTCTAATTCAATGACACCTCTGCCTGTTTAACATATGCAGCACCAATATTTTAACAAACATTTCCTGCTTATTTAAATGTTTATTCTTTGATGCTGAAAGCCAAATCCACCACTGGACCAGGAATCCAAGCCCACTTCCTCTTCGGCAGGTACCATCCAGACAGGGGAACATTGCAACCAAAACAAGAAAGATTTTGAGAGCCTTCATGTGCAATCCAAGAAGCCAGAAAGGGCCTCTGTTTCCAGAGCGTAAGCAAACAAGCTATACCAAGTTTAAGTTTGGCATACCTATATATAATTTTCAAGCAAAGTGTGAGGCTGGGAGAAGGTCTCTCTGCTCTAGGGAAGCACTGTGACAGGGGTATCAGTTACAAAGTTCGTATATCACCCATTTGGACTCAGAGATGATACAACAGAATTTCCTACTTCTGAACAAATCAAGTATTAGACAGATAGGGGATACTTTTTAAAAAGGTATATGCAAGAAAGAGGAGGCTAAAGTGCAGCAGGAATGTGCTGGCGATGCCTCACCTGAAAGGGGAGCCCAGTCACCCCAAGAAACAGGGCCTGCTAAGTCACTGAGGGAATAAAGATCCCAGAGAGCCTGGGAAAAACAAACAGGTCCTTCTGGGGAGAGAACTGTTTTTCAGGATTCCTTGGCAGACAACCAGACACTTTGCTTTGTAAGGTCTTGTTCTTCCTTGCAAGGAGGAAAAAAATAACTGAAGGGCTCCAGTTTTATTGAATAAGGTCATCATAATGTGCTCAAAAAGACCAGTGCCACAGCTCCTTATTGTGAGAACTATGGGGTGTAGCTGCACATTACAGGTGCTTGAATAAACAACATTACCATTTTTAGGAGAAGAGAAATATATAAAAGACAAGCCTAATGACTTCAGCCCAGCCAGCTTTCCCGCCAGTCTTCACAACCCCCCTTCCCACATCCCAGACAGCCTCCAACCCAATACCACTGCCTGTCTCCCTGTGCGTGACAGCGGAAAAAGGCCTTTTCTCCCACAGGAACAGCCAGTGCAACTCAGATAGGCTGTGGGGAGGTTTAACCCCTTCGCTGGCTGGCCACATTTCGTGTACGATCACAGGAATGCTGTGCCAAATATATATCTGTTTCCTGAGATATACATATTTTTTCTTTTACTTACCTTCCCCATTCCAGCATGAGCATGTCCCAGCTTGACCACTACAGGGAAATTCGGAGTTGCGAGCTGAAAGACAAAAGAAGGAGCTCCTCATTAGTTATTTCTTTCCAGCCATTGTATTTGAAATAGTTTACTTTTATTTAATAGCTTTTATCCTCTTCCTGGATGCTGATGGGAGGATAAAAAGGTCAAACAAAGATTGTCCAGGTGGTAGGACAATAAGCAAATAGCTCTTCACTGGAACCCATATGATCAGAAATGGAGGCCAGGCAGAACTCTCAGATCTGACCTACTTTTGCTGCCTGATAGCAGTAATCTCTAAAACCTTCTTTTTTTTTTTCCTGTTGCTTTTTCCACCCTGTATGGCATGGATGTGTGTGCACCTATATGCATGTAGAAAAAGCTGCACCTGCAAGCTTAAGTAAGTGAAAACTTTCAGATGCAGAAAACATCTGAATTGTGAGAAATACAAGTGCTGTTTTTTTTTTTTTTTCCCACACAGACCGCTTTGGCCTTTAAAGTGAGTGTGAGCAGTCCTTAAGCAGCTCCCGTTCCCCTCCTGTCAGCAGCGCGGCAAGGAGAGAGGGGACGGGGGCCAACCCTTGAGTGCAACTCACAAAGTCCGTCTATTCATAAAGCCTCTTCCTCTCTTCTCTAACTTCAGGGGTGTGTATAGGGAATAAAAGAAAACAAAGAAGGGTTGGAATCAGCAATAAAAATAGAAAAAATTTTGTCATGTCTTCTCCCTGGGTTGTGTCTACATTGGGCAGGGTCCTGCCATCCGAGCCATGCATCTTAGTGCACATGTGGGATTTTACTTGAAGAACTGCAAGTATCCTTTCTGCCTTCTACTCCCCAGTTTCATGCTTATGCAAGGATTCACTTGGAGTGATTGGCTGAGAGCTGGGTGGTTGGACTGGTAGGAAGTGCACATGCCAGGAGTAACTGGGATATATAAACCACACCTCACCTATGTACTGGTGGTCCATTTCTACGCCTCTGCTTGACATCCCTGGGATCTTCATCTTGGCCTGTGCTCCCGATTCTTGTGATCCAAATATTATCTCTTCAGCACATGACCTGTTATTTTTTTTATTGCATATTTCATTTTCATTAATGAGAATTCGTTTAAAAGACACTTTTGTCTTTACCTAAATGCCTGAAGCGATGAGCTCTATTCATTAAACAGTTAACCTGGAGATCTGGCAATGGGACGGAGTTGAATTTTGACAGATAAATGGCTCTCCTATTTATTTAAGCTTGAGAATAGATAAACAAATTGTTCTTGTGCTAATTACCAATTGTCTGTACGGACAGGCAGGCGCTACACCCTAAAGATAGAACGGTGCTGCAGTCTCCATCTGTGGCAGCTCACTATAAATAACAAAATTACTAATGAACACTGATATGTTTTGCTATTCGGCTGCTTATGTAAAGAAATATCACAGGAGAGGGGAACAGTGAGTGCATCACGTTCTCAAGCAACCTGTGTCACTTGTGAGGAACTTCTTCAGGCAGAAACATGAAGGATCCTCTTTGGACCACATAAGGGCACACAGCTGCAGTAAATCACAGTCCCGGCACAGGCAGGGGCCAGCACCCACTGTTTCAGAAGAAGAGGCAAAGGACTGTGACAGGTGGCCATCCTGAAGTTCTGTAGTTAAGCATGTGTCCAGACACATGGGTTTGTGCTCTGTTTCCTCCTCGCATCTCTAATTCATTGTAAGAGCCTGAAATTTAATTTGCTGCTGGCATAAGTGAATCAAATGGAGGACTGCACCTGAGGCTTACTGAAGATAGGGCTATGGATGGACCGCACCAGACCTTTAATGCTGGAAGATGAAGTTAACCTAGTAGTCAGGGCATGCACCTGCTCAGGCTCTGGGAGAGGTGGCTCACTTCCCGGCTCTGTCGTCCATGCCCCTATTTGAGCCAAAATGCTTGCAAGCCCCGGCCTCTGTTCCCTGTTTGTGAATGGAGGTGGTAGCTGTTCCTACTGCACAGGAAAAAACAAGCTGAATGCTGCAAGCTGGCCTGATACCCTGGCAAGGAGACCGAAGAAGTGTGCGGGATAGATAATGTTGTATCACTGGCTCAGAGCAGCTGAAGGCAGGAAACGGCATCTCTGCTGCCCCATTTGTGTACCCTACCTGCAGGTTTTGCTGAGGGAGTCTGGCTTGAGCATGGGGCCCAGGAGTGGGAAGCATCTGTTTTCCTGTGTACATGCAAAGAAAGATTGGGATCCGATAAACAACCAAAGTTTACTGCTAGCCTGGAAGAAAACACCGGCAATGACAACGCTCTGTTCAAACCTTTCCCTTTCTCTTTGCTTCTTGGAAACATGAGCTCAACTTTCTTGGTAAGGCTTGGCCTCATCCCACGTAGGGGTGACCAGCTGGTGCCAGAGCATGCTGGAGTCACAAGCCGCTTGAGCTGGCCATAGTGCGTGATGCTTGGGCTGAAACACAGATCCAGACTTGGACTGTGTAGCAGCCTTGCTGGGTAAGCTGCAGCTCTGGGGAAATGCTGGCTGATTATTTGCCGGGAGTTTGCTTCTGCTACTGAAACTCCACCAAATTTCCATGTACATGAACCTGCCTTATGGAGGAAACAATGAGACAGAGCAGCACATACACATGGCTGCATTTTGTAATGGGTTTATCTAGTGACAACGGAGTGCCCTTAGTCTATGCTGAAGTTAAGTGGAATCAAAAGCTCTCAATAATCCACAGGACTAAAGCAACCAAAGTCCATGACCAGCCGATAATGGAGCTAGGAAGCCCTTGCTGAAGTGGTGGAAGTGAGCTGAACTCCATGGCAGTCAAGGAGATATTGCCAGCTTCCACCAGAGTCTTGTTGGGACCCAAGTCCCATTTCTGTTGCCGTAAAGGTGGCCAGCCAGCATACTTGGCAAGCACCCAGATGGCTAGGGAAGCCAAAGGAAAGGAGAATGTATTATACACGCCACTGTGAGACAATTCACACACATATGCAGTGGGAAGTTCTGGGGGTGGCCACAGCCACCACAAGGGCAGACCCCTGAGATGTGTAATTATACATGCTTAGTCATAGATTTCCTGGGAAAGAAGATGCTCATAATCAAAGGATTGCACTGGAGTTTAATAAGAAAAGCATGTTTTTACTGAAATCATGCAAAGCAATGTCTTTCTATGTGTTTGTTTCTGTGTTGTAAGGGCTCTTTATACTTGAAAAAAATGGGGAGAAACACTGTGATGCTTTTAAAATGTGCATGAATTGTTGATGGGGCTGGTATATATGATGTCTGTGGGTTTTGAGATGGGACTGTAGCACTGCAGCTAGCTCAGTGATCAGATGCGGGATGTTAGTTCATATACATAACTCAACCCTTTGAATTAAAATCCTATAAATATATTCCCAGATATTGTCACACAAAAGCCTTCAGATGGCAAAGTTTACATATGCATTTAGAACTTGATGCATGAAGATGCCTGTTTAGAGTCAAGCAGGAGTTTGAATCCTGAACTGGGAACTCAGCAAAGCCCTCCTGGGTAGGGGCAAAGGGAGAGTTATGAAGTTAGTTCCAACTTACAATACTGGTGGCCCAAAGTATAAAATTTTAGCCCCTGATTTTAAGGGCTCTGCTCTGTGTGTAGTGTCACTGCAAGGATCACTTTGCAGTTAATCAGTATTTTGGCACTGGTGTGTAAAAGTGAGTGCTGGTATGCATACATTAGCCTTTATTTGAAAACACATGACTGTAAATTATGACACTTTCCCCTTTACCCTCTGCCTCTCTTTTCCAACAAATAATGAGGTTTTCAATACTTCTTATAAATATACAAATATTTTCTGTATTTATTGCTGGTGGAGCAGTGGAACAGAGTTGGATATAAATTGATCTGCAGAGAGAAGTCTTAGATGAAACCTGATCTGTTACATAAATACAATGCTTTCCACACTTTAATTTCACCTCGAGAAAGATGCTGGTCTTAGATCCACAATTTTGTGTACTGTCCTGTAGTCCATAAACAATGCAGAATGGTTTTTTTTGTTTCCTTCTGCCGTGTTTAGTTTTGTGTGTTAGTTCACATTATCCAGCTTATCTCTTATGATGCACTTGCAGTTTCTGGTGTTACTCTTCTGCAAAGCCTTTTCAGCCAATACTAAACTGAATAGTCCAGAGTGCAATGACATCATGCATGATATTAGGAAGGATTTAGGGAGATGGGAGAAGGAGACATTAAAACTTTGGTCTCTTGGCACCAGTACTGTATTACCATAGTGTCTATGGGCCTGAAGCCCCATAGCATAGCACTGTAATTTCTGCTTCACCCTTCCCTCAGAAGTAATACTGTGAATTTTTCAAGTTTTTATGCTCTAAAACTGACCTTTCTGCTTATTTAGCTGCCTTTACTTGTATGATGACAAAGTTTGTTCTGGGTGGGTACCTAATGGATTATGGGAATGTTGTTCATGCACTTGAGAGCTAAATGTTGAAAGTAATGTGTGTGACATTTCCCTGGTGCCAATTAAGTTAGAGGAGCAGTGCATATATATGACATCCTGTAAAAGCAAGCAAGCTGATTCAAACCTACAGGAAAGTAATGATGTCATGACACGATGTCATCGTGTTTATGGAACTATCTTACTGAAAATCTGAGCTGAAAATCAACACTGGTTGCATGCCAGCCTTGCCAGGCATGGCAACGTCAGGGCTGTATAGTGAAATACGGAGGAGAAGCAGTAGTGCTCCCTATCATTCACTTACTCACTCAAGATTTGATGTAATCACCAACTCCATGCAGAATGGCTCACTCAGGGGATTAACACTGTGGCCCCCCGGAGGTTTGTGGTGGCCAATGATTATGAGAGACAAGTCCGTCCCTTCTGCCGTTTATCAGATCAAATATAGTGTAAGAAACAAAAAGCAATGATGGGAGAACATGTTAAACAATAAGAGTTGCCAGCATTAACATCTGTGCTCTATTAAGGACATGTGATATGGATTCCTTTAAAATACACACGTGTGTATTCATTACTGTATTATAATTATAGCACAATAATGAAAAAATCATTAGCTGGGGAAAGAGGGCCTACGCTTCCAAGACAGCTGAACTAAATCCTGAGGAGCAGTAGGTGTCCTCAAGGGTCTCTGGAGGAAGCAGGAGATAGGTGTTATGATGACAAAAACCAGGAGATATTTGTGACAGAATGAGTTCAATAACAGCTGGATCAAGACAGCATTGTACAAAGTAGGACCTAAAGAAGCATGGTGATCGGTAGATCAAATTGGAATAATCTAACACACTTGTTGCAAAGCACTGTGAGGCCAGAGGCCAAAGTTTTAGTTAGCAAGCAAGCAAGCAAGTTTTGGAGGTGGCATAAAGAAGAGGCAAGAATGAAGCTACTGATTACAAGGTTTTAGGGGAGAGAAAACATTCAATAATTTGAAGGGGACCTCACTGCTGCAGGCCTGGATATCTACGAGAGCAGTGGGAGGACCAGGAATGAGTGCAAAGCAAAGGGTTAGATTTAAGATGCTTTAGATGGATGGACTTTCCATTTCATTTAGCACTGAAGCTGAGACCTCCAGCTTCAGCTAGGAATGAACACAGTGAGTAACTAGATGGAGATATTCTATAAAACGGTTTGTACAACTAAGTGAAGTCAGCAGTGCCTTAGGGCACGAAGATCCTTCAAGGTGGTAAAAAATATCCTTTGATTCTATCATTGCTTTTAAAAAGCACAACACACACACACACACAAAAGAAAACCCAACAGCAACATGACTTAGTCCCCACATCCTCGAGTAAACAAACCACAAATTGATCTTTCAAGGATCCTAACACTCACTGTAGTTAGAACAATTCACGGAAGTGAGTGGAAAGGGTTAAGCATGAATTGCAACTTTTTGTCATTAATTCCACCTCTAATGTTACTTAACTTCTCCTTTATTTGAGACAGGATGCTTTTGGATTCCCAGTAGTCCCCCTCACCATTTGGAGGATAAGAGTGCGAGCATTTGATATTATTCTCATTCCCTTGGAGCTTCAAGTGTAAGAATTATATGAACATATCCAGACAAGCAGATGCTCAGCAAAAAAAGAATATAGTATGTGTGTGTATGTGCATGCGCGTGCTTCTATTCACACATAAATCTATCAGTCCTGGTCAATAAATTCCCATTACCACATGTTAAAATACAGGCAGATTTTTTAAACGTTGTTATGAGTACACAGAAAAGTTTAATTTCTTAATGTGTGGTGTTTGCTTAGCCAGTATTTTGCAGTGTTGCCTTTAAGGAAGCCTCTTGTCTTTCCTTGTTTGTTAGGAGAGCGAATACATTCCCCCAACTTCTTACCTTGAAAAACTGTTTAAATATTTTTTTTTTGTGAGATGCAGTGGAAGAGAAGTAGAAACTCTTGAGTTTTCTCTCCACCCTGACCTGACCTGGGTACCTTTTGCTGTGTTTCTCTCTAGTTAGAGAATTCCATTCCCCACTTAAACACATTGCAGAGGGAGAGATGGTGAATACCAGTTGTTGACAGGGTGGAGAACTCTCTAGGAATTTTCTTTTGATGGGTTACCTGTGGAAAAACTGTAATGCCTAAGCTGTGGTAGAAGATACAGGAAGGAGACAGAGGGAAAAAAAATGCTTTATGAAGCTATGCTGGAGCATAACTTCAAAGCCATCTCTCTTCCAAAAACCCCTAAGGTTCACAAGACGCTGGCCGACAGAGCTCTCTCTTCACTCAGAAGATTTGACTGTCCCTTTTTTTGCGACAAACTCTGAACTCTCACTGATTTCAAAATGAACAGCATGGGGTTTCTTTGGAGAGAACAAAATTTCCCTGAACTTCACAGTGGAAAACAACCTTCAGCAACAAGCACCGTAGGAGTAATTAGGTCTCGCTGAAGCTGATCACTCCCGTATTACTACTGGTCTCTAATATCCTCATGTAGTCTGCTGCAGGTGCTTTCTTGTCTCCAAAGGGCAAAGCAAAAATGGTTCTCACCCCAGTTTTTACACAAAGTGAAGCCACATGCCCTGACTGAAGGACCCTCCAAAGGCTTGATGGTGATTTCACAACCTTCTGTAGCACATTTGAGACTGATGCAGTTATGTCAGTGTAAAATGAGAAGCAAGCCCTGGGCTTATTAGTACATTCATCAAGAAGTACTCTGCCTAACGCAGAAACGGCTCTGATTGTTTTATTGTAAGTCTCATGCTGTTGTAACTGTGCCAATGACCCTGTGTGGCCTTGGCTGACATTGCCATGTCAGATGCTGGCAGGAAGAGGGCCACAAGCAATGAGCCATGGATGCTGCCTTGTACAGGGAATGGTCCACTGGAACATTTGAAATACCCTCTGGGCTTTTGAAAGCTGTTGGGCAATGGATCACTGCCTCCTTCCTTCTTGTCATTCTTCAGTACTCAGAGCTATAAAAATAGCAGCACAGAGAACCAGGCAGTCACAGCTGGACTTTTTTGAAAGATCCCTGTTTTATTTTTATACTTTTTTTAAAAGCACAGCTAGTAATCTTGATTAATGCTCCAGACCATAAGGGACTTCAGACACAAAGAAGAACGAGGAACATGGGAAGTGCCACCCTGCAGCTGGCATCTCAGGCTACGTCTATACTAGTAAATAGAGTAATAACATAGCAAGGACAACGACCCTGCATTGCCTATACTGTTAAATTAGACTGATCTCTGCAATATTCTGGCTGAAAACAAACAGCCTTCTCCCAAACAATTCCCAAGCACAACATGGAAACCAGCATAGGTCTGCAGCCATACTCTACAGGATACTCTAGAGGCTGAGAGAGTTTGGTAGCATGGCTAGGGTTGGGCCATGTTTCCAGAGAATGTGCCTGGCACTGTATGGTTTGCTGTTGTTAATGTAGCCTTGGTCTGTCTCACAGGGTTGAGCAGGAGAATAGTTTTTATCTCACACTATGTCCTACCTTTCTGTGCTCTCACATCAGTGTTTTATTTTGGTTGTACAGACGTATGGTCTATCACATGTGGCCATATGTCATACCATTCCCATATGATAATGTTCACCAACTACCTTTGTCAGATCGAATTCGTAGTGGGTGCATTTTTCACCTACAGCCACACATACTTACACCACATTTCTTTTGTCTGCTGACCTGGAAAGTCAGGTATTACCTCACATGAGAAATGTTTATGCTATGGGCCCAGTTTGTCCTATTTTACAGCCAGATCTTATTTTCAGCATTTTGAGCCCTTAGGCTCATGCAGGAATTTAAATACTTCACTAATGTGACCCAGCAGTGAGGTATACGTCCCCTCCTTTTTGTGCTCTGGGACGTAAATGTGGAGAGTGTCTCCAAAGCCCTATTCCATGGACCTACCTCCTCCATGGGCTGCACATGGAGTTGACCATTAGCAGCAGCTCTTCTGAACCCTGAAATTGTTGTGGTATCTTTTGTAGGCACCTAGAGCAGGTGGGGGCCAAGTATGAGCCTTGTTCTCCCTACATCCTCATTCTTGTGCTTCACAGTTTCACGCTTCTTTCTCCAGATAAAAATCTTCTATGTTTATCCAGACTAATTTTTGACTCATGTCAGGGACACTGAGGACATGAAAGGCAGCCATTGTATCCTATGATTGAATTAGCTCTGTGTCTCTTGAGATTTCTTAGGAACTTTCAAATTACATGGTTTTGGTAGGAGCCAAAAACTGTGGCTCTGCTCCACCATGTCTCCAAATTCAGCAGTTGCTTGGGGAAGAAAATGAGGTCTCAAAGTGCGAATTTCATGTTTTCAAAGCTGAAAGTGTCATGTTTCAATAATTCTGTGAATGAGCACTAATTAACTTCTTTTAATCCAGAGGGGAAATTAAATGCTTTCAAACTGTAAAAGGGAAGTTTTTCTAACATGCATTTTATTTCTTCATGTTTCATTCTTGAGACTTTTTGAGATTTTGACTTTGGGTTAGGGAAATAATCTGAAACCTTGAAACCCCTCCAGAGCTGAGAAAACCTTCTCCTACTTAGGCTTCAAGGGCATGAGCCCACAATGGCACCACATGGGTATTTGTCTCCCTCTTGTGGCTCATTCCACAAGATAAGATAGGATCCCATTCCACCTGTTTGGTAAAGCCATTAAGAGCTCTCAGCGAAGTGGAAGAAACGTATTCAGTGGGTGCCCTGTGTGACTCTGCGACCTCAGTGCCAAGGGACAACATCGTTTGCCATTAGGAGTCAAAACCAGCAGGGGAGTCGAGCAGGCTCCACACAGGACACAGGCAGAGTTATTTTCAGCTGGGACTGGCTTCTATTTACATCTTTCCCAGCTGTAACAAGAAAGGAGCTCCTGACGCGAACACATTCAGAGGAAGACAGAAGAAACCACTGTGTGGATCAGCCTTTTTCATCTCGCAACCACCACCTCGGTCAGCAGCATTTTTCCCCCGCTGAGCACACACATTGATGTACCGCAGGCTGCAGCGGCCAGGAATGGCAAGCAGCAGGAAGCAAAGAAATTCCTTTCGAAGCAACACATAGACCCCCTTCTTTAGCTTGGGCAAGCCTGGAGCAGAAAAGGATGCTGTGGTGTCTGTGAGCCCACTCCTTCTGTTTTGTCTAGAGAGAAAGGGTTCGCCCTTTACTGGAAAAAGAGGTGGAGATCTGAGTTGATTTCATCTGTGAGGCAATATCTCCACTTCTCTGGGATAAATGAGACAAATGTGAGTGAGCTGGTTCACGCCCAGTACAGGAAGGTATTTGTTTCTTTCCCAGGCACATTACTAAGGCTGTCATGGGATCCAGGTAGGATTCTGGAATGTGGGCAGAAACTCGTATGGAGGAAAATGGGCATGTGCCCGAAAGAAGGGCATCGAGCTCACCAGGGGAGCTCATGCCTGGCACTTTGGCTGGAGGCAGGGCAGGCACAGGGGGTGAGGCAAGAGGAGCAGAGGCACCACTTGCCTACGCTACCTGTTGTCATCGAACGCCCTGTCCTTCCATCGCTGCACGAGCATTGTGCTCGCTCACAGGGAGAGCCTGAAACTAATCCAGAAAGACAGATACTTATTACAATTCTAGCTCTTTTCTTCTGATCAGACTTCATGCCATTAAATTATTTTCCAAAACTGGTCACTGAAGTCTTTTAGAATGGTCCTGGCTTTATTTCTTATGGAGGTAGTGCCAGCACCTCAGAAATGCATCAGCTGAACTTCTCTGCTGAGCTTCTGTGCTGCACAAACACTTGCTATCAAAATACATAGACCAAACTTCAGGGGAGTGGGAGCTCCTTTTAAACAACAACAACAAAAATTTTTGCACCAATGAAAAAAATGTTTACTCTCTCAAAGAAGCTAAATCGTACCTCAATCTGTTTAGGACTACTTAAAAAAACCCTGTAAGATAAAACCTAATCCCAAGTGGGAGAAGCCAAGTGGGATTTTCACTTTTTCTTGTTTTTTTTTTTTCTTAAATTGTGAAATCAAAGAGAATTTTGTATACACTTATCCATGTGGGCTTCTCAACTGATGATTTTTCACTCATCGGTTGTGGATGGGACACTAGAGAAAATGTTCAAAACTTCCCAAGCAGAGGTGGCTCGGCTAATTCCATGCTCAGAGAGTAGCAGGTGTCCAGGCTGTGCGTCTATGCACTTTTGGACTTCAGTAGCCAGACTTTCTGATACCGGACCTTGAGGACAGAGTACTATTTCATATGCATTTTGTAGACAGCCCTAATTAGCTAAATTAGTTTGTCTGCATCATAAATGTAAAGCAGCGCACACTGGATTTGTCTCTAATTTTGGCATTGCTGTGGTGATGGGTTGCAGACTTCTTTTTTTTTTAACTTTCTCATTAGTACTTAGCTTTAGGCATTTGTGAGAAACCACAGCCTCCAAAAGCTCCCACTCCTGTCCTCTTAATTTTGACTCACAAGGTTTTAATGGATGAACAGAAAGCAAAGAAAGCCTTTGGTTCTCATACCATTCAGCAAACCTCCGGCTGGCACTGGCATTGTTTGGGAACCCTTGTGGGGATGAAAGCAAATTCTGTACAGATGTGGCCTCTTCTGAGACCACTCTTTGAGGCCTGTTGATTCTCAGAACAAAAAGCACGTGAGGAGGGTGACTGGCAGGGGATTTCCATGGAGCGCTCTAAGTGAAGTTATTTTAAACTGATCCTTCACCACACAGGGATAGTGATAGTCCTTGGTGGGAGGGGTTTCCCAAAGCACGAATGCTGCTGTGACCCTTTGTACGCAGTGAAATTTTCTGTAACCTCAGGGGGACCAGAGCTGACACATCCGCTTGACAGAGTGGGACACTGCGTGGAGCTCCTCTGGACCGACAGACTCATGAAGCATGTCATGATGCAGGCTCACCAGTTTGGAGCTGGGAAAAGTAGAGCTGGATTAACGTGGCAAAAATGCCACATGTAGATAGATTATACAGGGACAGCTTGGGTGTTTCTGTTCCCAGGCCTTTCTAGGGAGGGAGAGGGATGTTAGCATACATGGATCTCGCTGCTGTGTATTTTTGGACCTTAGGGTCCACCTGTGAGAAGTTAATGGGGTGAAGCCATCTGGTTGGGTATCTCTGTGCCTGCCGTGAAGACACGCTCATGGACCACTTATGATAAATCCTGTCCTTTCTTCCGAAACCCTCATGTAGGGAGTTTATGAGGCATGATATGCAAACCCTGCCCTATGAAAGGATTAACCAGCTCTCAGAAACTGGGAGTGGTAAATGGGGTCCCTCCTGAAGCAAATCCCACAATGAGTACAACTGCTGATTAAATTGAGGCTTTGGATAGTAAAACTGTAACCGGGGCAGGAAATTTGATTACATCCATCAATCCAGCTGCCTGACTTGATGTGGCTAATGCTATCCTGAACTCATCACTATGGCAGCATGGCATCTCACACGTAAAGACTGAAGTCCTGGCTGCACTGAAGGTGATGGGAGTTAGCTAATTCATTTTGATGAGGCTATGGTTTCTTTTGTAATGTCTGGTAAAGAATGTTTATCTCAAATTCCTCTCCCACCCTGAGGTATTTTCACTGTTTTATTGCTCAGTGATGCAACTTTTAAGCAATCCTGTGAGGATGGCCTTTTGCGCCCAAAGTTGAGGTGGACCGAGAGTAGGAGGGCAGCTGAGAGACTGTGGTCCATCATCCAGCTTATGATGCAAGGTCCCAGGGGAATGTGGACCAAAGCCAACTCGAAGCGTCCCCACAGCAGGGAGAAGCAAGCTCTTCCGGGAACTTGGAGCAGTGCTGGAAAAGCTTGCAGAGAGGGGAAGCAGCTGGCCCCTTCTTCCCTCTTGTCTTTTCCCACATATCTGCAAGGTCTCAGATGAGACCATTAGGGAAAGACTGGGAGTCGTCCCTCTAGGGCGGCACATCTCTGTACCACACCAGTGCTGGCCTGGGACCATGGGCCTCTTTTGCCCCAAAGTTTCCGAGTTGCCAAGGTAATACTAGGAGACACAAATAATTTATAAATGTGATTTCTTTCTTTTATGCCATAAGCTAATTGCTTCCTTGTACTGCAATATGTTCCAGCTGTTGGTCTTTATCTGTTTCTGGGTTTCTTCTGTCACTCTGGTGCATGGGTAATTTAGAAATTGTTCCCATGTTTCCTCTTTTTTCTTCAAAAGGAACAAGAAAACAAAACCACTCACAGGCAAAATCTGCTTGCTCCTAACTGTATTTCTCCATGTGAGAGGCTCCAAGATCAAATTCCCTAAAATGCTACCTATCAAAAGGGTTATTTTGCATTTGTTGATGCAGAGCAGAGCTTCTTCCTTGGTGACACTGCACATTCAGGAGCCTAGACAGAAGCAGGAGAAGCTAAGCTGTGCAGTATGTGACAAACAAAGCTTTAATCTTTAATGTGGTGAGATTACTTGTCCAAGCTTACAAAGACTGCCCTGGCTTAAGAGTGAGGGAGAATGAAGACCTTTCAGTTTGTTTGTAAAATTTGATGTAGTCCTTCTCTGTCCCTGCCAATAGATGACAATAATTGTATCTAATTCAATTCCTTAGGTCCACTGGGCTGTTTTGAGAGGTGGTTAGATGGTATACAGGATTAGATAGACAGCCAGAGATCAGATTTTTGGAGCTGCAAGCAATCCATGTAAGAGGTGGGTTAGACAGGTCCTTCTTCTCCAAGCACAGCCTCAAAACATTTCCCAACACCCAAGAGCATGATTACAATTAATGTGCTTTCAAGATACAAAGTAGTACACCAGTTTTAATTATTTTCAACTGCAAAGATGTTATGAAGGGAACAGAAGAGGTACAAGGAGTTGCCCAGAGAGGCACCAGGTGGGTGAACTTGGCAGTAAGAATCAAAGCTGACCTTTCAAGATCTGTATTAATCACTGGCTAAGCTAACATCTGACTTGAAACTTCAACAGAAGACAGGCTGCTGGGTTTACGGAAAGAGTGAGGGAGAATTTTTCAGTGAATCAGGAGGAAGAAATGAAAATGGAAATGGCTGTATGGGACAGGTGTGAGTTGCAAGTGAGCTGGCTAAATGGGGTGAAGCAGAGGCTATTTGCTTTAATTCAGCACGAATGTTATGGGATGCAGATGCCCATGGACACCCTGATCCCGTTTTCTGACTGCTCTCCTTTACTTACAGCTTATTGATGGGAATCAGAGATGTGAAGAATTGAATACCCAGGTGCAAAGTGAACCAGCTCTGAACTTCAGTGACCTCTATTTTAGGCTCATTAGTTTGATCTGTCTTGGGAGTGTCAGCGGGTGGCCAGAATTTTTCTCCTAAAGTGACAGCCAGCAAGAGAGGTTTACTGCATGACCATGCTAGTCATGAGCAAGGTGAGTTGCATCATGAAGCTTACAGTGCTGTTGGGCAAATATATCCAGCAATGAGCAGGGCAGATTTAAACTGTGCATAAAATTTTTATAATGAATGGGGTTTATACTGACTCCAGATGATATTTAGAAAGCTTAGTGCTGCTGCAGCATATCCTCGCCAATTCCTCTCTGTGAACATGATCAGACAAGCCAGTGGGAAATGGCCCTTTGGGTCACGCTTTGGACATGGGTCATGCTGCCAGGTTGGCTATGGGAAGTGTGTCATTTAGTGGAAGTTCATTTGGAGTATGGGGCCCAAAACTGGCATGTGTGTTGGCAGCAGTGCAAGGCTGGGACCTTTTCTGTGACATGACAGCTCAGGCCCAGCTGGCCAGGCAGTCAAAGGATTGTCACCCTGAGCTCACACATTGAACGGCATGTTAGATGTGTCTCAGTTGCATTTGCAAAGGATGGTACAATGTAAGTCAAGTGAAGAAAGGCATTTTAGGCTGATAGAAGTGTGGCTACATCAGAACTTTGTGCAGGTAGAAAAATCGTAGGGCTGATGTGGCCTTTACACTGCTCTGGGGCAGACACAGGCAGCAGGAAGGGAGGAAGCCCCACAGATGCTGTGGTCTTTTATAATGCGGGGTTATACTGACTGTAGATGACATTGAAAAACACTCTGTCTGAGTGCTGTCAGATAGTAAAGTAACAGCGTACTCCCATCATGCATTAGCTCCTGCTCACCCTCTTTATTGCAAATATAGCCTGAATTCCCAGATTTGGAGAAATAAGGGCTTAGATCTAGAGTTCAATAGAGCTGATTGGTTGGTTTGAGAAAAACGATTCAGCTAAAGCCAGCACTGCCTGAAAACAGAGGGCATCTCCTCTGGTAAATGTTACTCCAGTGCTGCCAGCTTAGGGCTGAGGTCTTGTATGTACCCGGCATCGTACAAAACGGTAAGGCAAACATCCAAGCAAAACATGACTGGTGAATAAACAGGAAAACAGATGTGCGCAGGCGTAGTGGGAAGCTGATCAGCACAAATGAGCATACATCAAGTTGTGATAGAAAATAATCACTGTTCCTAAGCAGTTACCAGGCTAACCAGGGGCAGATCCTGCAAGCCCAGTGGAGCCTATTCTGATATTGATTATTTGACAGAAATGTGAAAAACCGTCACAGTGAAGCAGGTCCTTCAGCCGTTCACATGACACTGAGTTTTCCCAGGCGTGCCAGCCAAGTGTACTCAAGCCAGAGTTTCTGTCTTACCTAACCCACAGGCCTGGGCCTGATCTGTAGTAAAACTCCTGGTGAGATTTCACAAACTCCTTAGCTCAGATGAAGTTTAAGGATGTAATGAAAGAACTAAGCTCTTCTTGAAGATGAGTTCTTGACTTCCAGAATAAAAGCCCAGGGTTTGGAAACCTGAGATCAGCATATTTCCACTGATGAAAACTCAGTTTTGAGCATGATCTGACAGAGCTCTGACTTATTGCCTGTCTGGGTGTGGTGGAAAGTATATTTGTTTGCAAATCTGTGCATTGGGAAGGACTTACAGAGGTATTTTTTTCTTGGAGACAAGATGACCTACTATCAATATATACAATTACAAATTAAACTCAGAGTATATTATGCTGAACACTCTGCCAAATAAACCCTGCTCCAAGCATTTACAGTCAAAACAGACAAGATGAAGGAGAATTTCCTTCATTTTGGGAATGAAGAACTGAAACATTGGGAGATTAAATGATTTGCAAAGAGGCAATTTATGGCGGAGCCAAGAATAAAATCCAGATCCCACTGAAGCAACCTAACCAGGAACATCCTTCCCATTGAATAGTTTAATTAACATAAATTAAGCAGCAAGTTGATTCAACATGTTTTTAATTTTACATGTGTACTTCAGAGAACATGATCATTGCATTTTATAATCTAAAAATAAACAAACACATATGTCTGTCAAAGAAACAACAGGCACACAGGAAAAACAGTTCAGCCTTTTATAATATTTGGTGTGAAGTCCTTCGTTAGGACTAAAATTGTGATGTGAAGTGAAGGAAGAAGGCAAACTACCTCCTTCTGTGGTAGTTTATTAAAATTAAAAATAACTCTTCTTTTAGGGCTGTGCTGTGTGAGTGCCAGGGCTCTGTGTAAACAGAAGAGCCAAATGACAGATTCTTTACACACAGATCCTGTCAAATCTGCCACATCCTCAGCCAGGTCGGTGATGTTCAGAGCTGAGAATTTGCTAGCACCTAATATATGAATTTGAAAGGGTCCATAGATGGAATGAGACTGGAGAGCACCTGAGCCCTCCCATGTGCTGAAAGGGAAGATGAGAGCATAAGAGATACAATAGCAAATCCCAGTCAAGGGGAAGATGTCTTTTAAGCTCAACAACAAATCTGTCTGGTCTTTGAAGTTAGCTATGCCGGGCTTCACTCCCAGACAGCAGGGTGAGCATTCCTCTCTAAAATTAAGCCCCTGGCAATTGCTCCCCCCAGGAACAGGCATGTACTGAGTGTAGGAAAGCTACACATGAGTGACAATAGGATTTAAAGAGCAAGAGAGAGAGGGGAACTGATTTAGACCTCATGGGAACATTCACGGAGCCTTTTCTACATGCAAAACACTTGCATTGAATTAAGCTAACTCAATATAAGCCAGCTGGAAACTGATCAATGGCAATGGCGTTCACTAGCAAACAAGAGATTATTCGGCAGGGGCTGCATACCAGCCAAGGGCCACGTAGCCCTGGTCAGCACAGATTCACCAGGAAGGTCAAAAGGCAACAGCTCTTGTGGTAACCACTCGTGATGCAAGCCCAGTCGCATGTCTGCACACTACACCCGTCTCAGATCACAGTAACTTCACCACCACTGACAACACAGTACTGAGCCTGCGGCAACTACCCTTGCAGAGGAAAACATATCAGCTGGAGCTTGACGCTGCACTGGGCAGTTTATGTATCTCCTGGTCAGCCTAGAGCACATGCTGAAAAATTGCAGTCTGCCCAGTGGGTGTTTTTTATGTATATCAGCCTTTACTGTCTTGGAGCCTCTTCTGCAACTCTTTTCCCAGAGTTAGAGTGAAACAAGAAAATTGGCAGACCCCTGACTTTTGTCTGCAGAGCTGAAAAGGCATAGTACTCTTCCTGTGATGCTCCTACCAGTACGACAAAAACCTGCTTTGATTTTCACTGGGGAGATTTTATGCACTTTTTTTTTGTATGTGAGGAATGTCAGGAAAATGCCAGAAATATTTGATGCACCCAGAGGTATGTCTAAGATTGCACTTTAAGGTACAAACTTGGCAAATTGGAACCTAGTGGCTGCATCCTTCCAGCCACTGCATCATTTCCAGGAGAAACTGCTCCTGTTGCACTCTGCTTTTCTTCCATGATCAAAGCTTGAAGACCCTATAAAATGAAGGCTGGTGCCCTGTTTTAACATTTTGATTGTGCCTATAGGCTTCCATAGTAGGTGCCATTCAGAAGGACAGGAGAAGGGGCTTTCACACAGCATGCCCAGATTGACCCCACTCCTGTGCCCAGTTTTATGTTATATCATTGCAGAAGAGAGACTGAATGTGACTCTGTTTCTCACCTAACATTAGACATCTATGTATCTCATTTTTACACCTGCAGCAGTTGGTCTCAACAAAGTTATAAGTGGAAAGAAATTGGGAGTTTCACAGCCTGATTTGTCTGAACCATTTGATAAATGTACTTCAGACTGAGAATAGCTGCTCCCCAGTAACATCTGTATTTCTCCCCACTGATGCCAAAGACAGTGGTGCTGGTGACCAGATCAAATATACATCCCTGCATAATACACATTTACAGGATACATGTCTGCATTTGGTTAGGTGAATCCTAGCCCTTGAATGAAATTGAGTTTGAGCAATATGCTGGTGTCCATAGGTAAAAAAAGCTAAGAAAATGCTCTGACTAGAAGACTGGAGTCACTGAGAGCCTCACCTTGTAGTAGCTGGTGCTCTCTGGGAGCATGGAAGGTAATTGGAGAAAGTTTAAACAGGGCTTTTTTTTGTGTCTCAGTAGACATTGGAGGCCAAGGAAAAGGAGGATCCTGGTTTGCTCTAAGGTGCTGGGTAGTGGTCTGTGGTGATTTTGCGTGGGCATGTGGACACCCTGTGTCCTTCTGGCCTCCACTGCTAGTATGTGGCCCTCAGTGATTGTGGGAAATTATGCTAAGTGACTCTTCAGCTGGATGCTTCTACAACAGTTGGAGGTGGCTTTATTTTTTATAACAGCGGGTACTGAAGTACCGGATGCTTCTAATAGTTTTGAATTAAGTCTGACATCTGAAGCTCATCAGGATGCTGTATCACAGGAATTTGAAGAATACTGTCTTCCACGTAAAAATGAAACATGTGGGCCATATGTCATTAAACAGTACAATAACCAGGCAAAAATGCAGCAGAGTTTGTGGCTGTCAAGGGGTTGAAGAGCTCCTCCTTGATTTTGAGGGGCTGAGTCTCTAGAAAGAGAGCAAACATGGCTGGAACCTGAAACAAAGCAGTCAAAATCTACTGGAGAAGCCAGAGTTATTTTTTGGAAATGTTGTTAAAATTTGCCCGCCACAGGAAGTTACCTAATTCAGACAAAAACCTACATAAGACAGACAGCGCTATCATGCTGCAGAGGATCTGGGCTGTTATAAGACAAGAGATGGGCAGCAGAATGGAATAGTGAGCACGGAACTGCCATCCTCATAAAGCAGATCTACAAACAACACAAATCAGACAATGTCTGGTATTTGGAAAAACCTTCAAGAACCACAGTAATTTCTATCACTTTCCAAGAGCTTCCCCAGCATGGACAAAGAGGACAATAGCATCTCATATCCTCAGATGACTCTTCATGGGACCAGTGAGCAGTGCTGCAGAGGATTAAAGCACCATCATCTCGAAAGCAAATGAAATGCCTGTATCTTGAATGCAGATGTTGGTGCAAGCTGAAGTGTTTCCAGGAACAGGCATGTTAGCATAGAAAGCAAGACCATAGACAATTAACCATAAATAGGTGAAGCTCAGGACTTATCGTCGTGAGCAAATTCCTATTAGAGTTGTGACTAAACTCACGGGCAATTAGAAAATTGGAAGAAGTACAATTTATAATCACACGAAGGGAAAAAAATTATCCATGAATTAAAACATGCCACTCCCTACATCTCATTAAAGAGGTAACTCACCAAAGAGGTAACTCACCAAAGAGGCAGAAGATCAAAACAATTGGAAAAGAGTTTGAGGATATCTTCCAAGGGAAAGGGAATCTGTTAAGGCTTGTCACATATACTGAAAGCACAGGCTAGTTGAGTGAAAATTCCCATGGCATGGGAACAGTTGGTCAGCTGACCCAGTCAGGCATAAAATTATTTATGTTGGAGAAAAGAGGTATTTATTTCAGAGACAGCCTTACTAGACAGTCATAAAGGTGACCCTATCCACTTTTGCTAGATCTCATTGCCTGGCATAGCTAATGGCTAACACAGCACCACAGTTTAATGGATCTGAGTTTAAGCAGTCTGTGGTGCAGCTCAGTATGAGACATTTTACTGCTAGTCAAAATTTATACTCAGTACAACAGGTTGGTAGAAAGCAATATCAAAATAAGAAACCACCCACTAGAATAGAGTAAGGTGGTTAACTGTGACCTGCATTTAGCATTGTTAAATTACAGGATTGTACAGAAGATGAGTGGTTTGTCAGCGGCAAAGATTTCCTTCAGCAAAAATCTGAAGAAGTAGGAATGCCTGCAGTGTTAAGAAACTGATGACACCAAAGCCTGGCGCATCTACAAAGAAACAGTTGAGGTAAAACAAACCTTTAAGAACTGAGGTCCTGGAACCATCCACTCCTAAATGAAAGCAAAGCAGATGATCTACATACACACACACAAAAAAAAAAAAAAAAAAAGAAAGAAGAAAAAACCAAGAAAAGTTGCAAGTAGTACTGAGAAAAGAAACGGTAGCCTTGAATTAATGACATTGTTGTAACAAATGGGCATTTGATTTCTAAAAACATAGCGGACTTGTCATATTTTTAGAAAGGACAGAGAGATGAAGATCACAAGGTCAGTTATTTCGCTCAGAAAGGTTTCAATCAGGGGATAACTGGAGCTGGCTGAGGCAGCTGCCTCCTAGATTTATGGCACAGTAAGAATGAACGAACTCAGAGGTGTTGATCAGTAACTGTGCTGGTGGTTTTTTTTGCACTGATGGGGATTTTGTGAAGCTCCATGCAACTCTACAGGGTAGAGAAACCAACTGAATATTAGTTACTATGCTGCACACATGTATCCGGCATTCTATATTATGTTTTTACTGGCAAAGATGCATCTGGAAAATCATACTTTTAAGCAGCTTTCCGAAAGCAAGTGGCAGCAGCAAGTGCCCTGATCACAGGCCCATGTTATGCATTGATGGATAGGAGAACATCAGGTCCCAGTGAAGTGCACCTCCTTCAGATATGGTTGGTCTAAGTGATTTCTGAACAACAGGCGCAGCTCATTCAGGAATACTGTTTACTGCCCTTTAGTGACAAAGTACTCCATCAACTGGCATTCAGGATAAGCATCTCTTGAAGTCAAAATAATTTTGCAATTGCTCAGAAACTGGTTGTCATTTCATCACAATACTGATTTGCCAGAAGATCACATATCAGTCCAGTGTAATATGGGAAAAACAAACCAGAAAGTACTTGAAATGCAAGGTTTCTGCAATTCACAATGGCTTATCTTTTTGTGAAAAAATGTCATCAAGACAGCATTTTCCAGTGGAAATGTCAAATGACAGCAGGAGCATTTTAAATAGTAGGAGAAGATTTTATTTCCTGTAAATGCAGATCTTTTCCCCACAAAAATACGTTGGAACAGTCTACTGACATTACTTTTTATGCATAGCAGTACTATCAGGACATTCCAAACCACACAGACTTTTAACTTTGTAATAGTCTACCTGCTATCTTCTGCTACGTTTGCAGTCTCTTGTGTTATCAGAATACCACCAAATCAACAGCACACATCTAAGAAGCACCTATGAATGTTCCAGGAATTTCAATGCAGCTAGTTACAAGCATTAATAATTGTAAAGTTAATTAGGCCTCAGAGGGACTTACGTATCTAATGGCCATTTCTGTGGTCTGGGCCTTAACATTTTTGTGTGTGAGAGAAAAAGCATTGCAATTGTATTGAAAATAGCTGAAAAATCTCTTATTTTATCACAGCTTAGCTTCTAACTTCCAAATTCCTTCCCCTCCAAACTCCTATAAACCTCAAAATGCCAAAAGCAAAAAATAAATCAAAGTGGAAAAAAAGGGGATCTCCTTAAAATAAAACAGAAAATTAAATTTCCTTCTGGACTTCTCATAGGGTTCTCCCATCCCAACAAGGGAATAGTGACATCAGTTCAAGGTGTCGTACCCTCTCTGAGTTACTCAGCTGCACAGAAAGGAAGGGAAGGGAAAGCATTTAGAACGGGTCTCCAGGGGTTTAGCCCACTGAATTCCTCCTCAGCGTACAATTTCTGGAAGAAGTGGAGGAACCCCTTGAGCAGGAAGTGATTCAGAAACATACGATGGTCTGTTTGCAGTGACTCAGAGCACATCAATAGCAGAATTGTCCAGAGACCTATAGAATGTCAGGACTCTTTATACCATTGTGCAACCACAAGTACCAAGAAACATGTGTTTCCTATCACTCAGCCCAGCTTTATGCTAGGCTAATATGTATTAGTCTGTCTAAGTGCATGCTTGAAAACAGTCCTGGGCTTGCATATATGTTGAATGTTTTGTCCTCAGACATATTATTATTATTATTATTTTTTTTTTAGATCAGAAGTGTTTCTGTTGGAGATTGTATGGATGTAATTACAATTTGTTTCCAGCAGACTGAAGTACGTAAATATATATACTTTGAATGGTACATATGTTTAACAACATCTTCTTAGAGCAGGTTCCATGCAGTCATGCCATCAGGTCTCTGTGTCCGATCACGGTGGTCTGTAGCACTGCAGCATTGTCAGAGGACCGGTGATACTCAGGCTGCCTGAACTTTTATAAGATACTGATCTACCTTTTGAAAAATTTGCCTTCTGATGACCATTCAGGCTGGAATAGTCCACCAAGTGCCTCCCTTAAGGGGAATATATGGAGAATTTCAGGTAAACCTGGAGGTTAAATACCCTTACACATACACACTCACACACAAGCAAAGAAAGAGTTGTTGCTTTGCCCATAGTGAAGAATACTCGTGACTGCTTCTTTGGGAAACTGACAACCCCAGCTATGAAAAAAGCCAATGAAGTGTTGCATTCTTTGGATTTCTTCATCCTTACGAAAATTTGTCCAAATTTGGTCCAGTTTTAGAATTCTGGTACCTGCAGTCAGCACCTGCTAAGCACAGTCTTGCCAAAGATCTACCCAAGCCTATCAAAGTGCCTGCATTGAGTGGGCTGCTGAAGTGTTGAGGATCACCAAGATCATCCCCTGCAATTGCAAGTCTCAGGTGCTATAGGTACTGAACTGAAACGAGGGAGTCTGTGGGTGTGGAAACATGAACAAACACAGGGAAGCAAATTACTTTGTGTGAACTGATATGTAGCAATTATTCCTCTTCATTCTTACTCTGCATAAATGGGGTGGGTAATTCACGGCGATCTAACCTTCAATAAAAGCCAAATAAACTACCTTAGATTTACAGCGTGATAAGAGTTGTCATGCAGACAGATAGCTGTTTATGGTCATTAAAAGCTGATGGGATATGCTACTGCATGGTGATGTTTTTGCATATCTGTCCCTTTCTCTGTGCGTACCACACTCACTATGTTGGGCCAGTGTCAGGGCTGTAGCACTGCATGTGAAAGCCAAAGTTCACACGTAGAAAAAACAAGAATTAGCCCTGGGGAGAAGGACTGGATTTGGACAGAAGGCAATGGAAAGTCAGGTGATAACACTGGGATTGAGAACTGCTATGGAAGAGAGAAACTAGAAGTAAAAATCTGGCTGGGATGGGAGCCAAGACCAGAATATACCAGGAGCAGTGGGACAAAAAGTCTGTGTGGAGAGACAGCACAAATGTGATCTGATGTGCAGCAATGAGGAAGGCAAGGAGCGGCTGGGCAAGTAGTTATGGACCTAGGAAGAGCAGGGTGTGGACAAGTATCTTATGGAAGGCAGATATCTCACAGGGATCAAGGTGCACACAACTGGGATGGGCTAGAGAGTTTGAAATAAAGGGATGCACTGTGAATGAACCAGGTGTCTGGGGAGGGAGTCTGAGAGAAGAAATAAGCAGGAAAGCAGAGTATTGGCAGGGAGGTGAGAGAGCATGGACAGAGAACCAGGGATAAAGGCACTGGATGGGTCAGCCAAGACCAGTGGCACTGGTAGCAAACACTGGGACTCAATGGGCAAGATGTTTAGGACAGGGAAGAATAGGACAGATATTAAAACCAGCTACATGAGAAGAATGGGACTTGCCTGAGGAGCCAGAATACAACAGACCCAGCATGAAGACACAGATGAACTGGAGGCAATGGGGCAGGAAAGCCTGTCTCCGCTATGACCTTTTCCCTTCAGAGCCCAGAGTGGATTTTAAATGTCCTGAGTGTGACTAGTTCTCACCTAATAGAAAATATTTTCAAAGACATCCGTATGGCCACAGGTGATGAATGTGAATACATGCCTGCTCTTCATGAAGTGCAGGTCAAAGTGCCAACCTTGGTGAGTCATACGTGTACCAATATACGGCTGCCAGAGGGAATTTTTTTTTCCAGTTTGCTTTGTGGTAAGGGTAGGAACCGCCATGCCCATATATCATGTGAAAAAAACCTTATTAAGGTCAAAAAGTTAAGCACCCAGACTTTAGGAAATGCAACCTTCATTTTCCTTCCTTGTACATAAGCATTATGAATCAATCTTTAATTACATGGCTGTGAGTTATTTTTTCCACAAGTCCCCTTCAGAAGGGTCTACCAGGTGGACCTGCTCTGAGGCTAAATCTGGACCTAAGGAGGAGGTTGTTTGCAGGACCCCTGTTTCATTTCTTCCAAAAGTCAGAAAATACATATATTATGAGTCAAGGAGTAGCAGAAAAAGAAAGGGCACTTTGATGATTAAGGCAGCTGAAAAGGCATCTTAGTGAATTGGAATCTGTCTCTACCTGTGCCAAAAAGTCCATATAAAAGTCTGAGAAAATCCTTTAAATCACAGTTCTCTGTAGGAATTAATGTTGTATCCCTCAATTTTTGGCCTTCTTAGTTTGAAACACTGGAAACTGACCTGAATATTTTTCACTGCTGCTGCAATTAACTCCTGAGAATGACATCTTGGACTGCTGTTTACATGTAAAAAAAGAAGAAAGACTTAAAAATTGGTGTGGAAAAGAGCAACTGAAATTATTTAAGAGCTGAAGAACATGTCTATCAGTGAGTTGTTTACCAAACTTTTTGACATGTGACTTGAATACAGGTTACAAATACGTTCCTGAGAAGTAAAGACCAACTGTAAAAAGAATCTTTAATTCAGTGGAGAAAAGTCAAGTAAGAATCTATGTCTGTGAGTTGAAGCTAGAGAGATTCATATGAGGAATTTGGCATAAAGCTTTGACAGTGAGAGTAATGAATCACTTTTCAAAAATCAACCCAAGGAAATCATCAGCTCTTTATCTCTTTAGGTCTTCAAATTGAGACTGTCTTCCTGGACTACTTGCTTTATACTTTGGATAATCCTGAATTATTGGACTAATTACAGGGATAACTGAGTAAAATGTATATATATATCTGTAAAATACAGGAAGTGAGACTCTGTGACCTAACAGCCCTTATCTTTACTAATTCAAGTGCCAGGCAGTCATGGTTGCAGATGAAGTCAGTGGAAACTTCTCTGTGATTATATAAAATGCTAAATAGTGCTACACAGACAGAAAAAAACCCAAGGTCTAAGGTATCTCACATAAGACACTCAAATATAGTACATACTTTCGAACTTAATCTCTTACTAGCTCAATTGTGCATCTATAAAATGGGGCTGATAATCTCCCCTTAGCTGGAAGAGACGTTTTGAATGTGCACTGATTATTGTTCATGAAACTTCAGCAATGAAAACTACTGAAATGCCAATAGGTTAAATAATAATTCTCACCTCAGGTCAGCATTTGAATAGTGTGAGAATAGCGGACACAAATATATGAGAAGGTAGCAGCTCATTCAGCCAGAACTGGGTGTTAAATGATGCAGAAAACTTGTGAAAAAAACCCCTCAGTATGTGATACAGTAATCGTGGACTGGCACATGGATGCATAAGCATAAGGGAAGCAAATAAAGTTGCACAATCAACCCTGATTCTATCATTTCCAAAGAAACCTGGAGTCTTCAGCCTAATTGTGTTCCTCAGTTTATTAGCTGATACATCCTCCATAGGACACACAAAAGAAAATTTAATATAGTAAAATACATAACTCCAGCATTACATAAATTCAGGTGTATCTCCTTTGAGCCTCACTAGAGAGAAACCTGTCTCAGTTACACAAACCAACGACTTATTCCTGAGTATTTGCAAGTCTAACGAGAGTCACAAAGACTGGAAAATGGTGAAGATCAAAGCCGATGAGATTTCTACAACCAGATTTGGAAAGGAAAAATCAGCCTAGTGAGGGATGGGAGGGAGGCATGATTAGAAAAGTGGATCATGTTGAAGGAGAGCTGTCAGTGGGTAAGGAGTCAACGGCTGGAAGGCAGTATGTAAATGCAAAATGATCTCAGATTACATGGAGCCTCTGGTTTTGTCAGAGCCCTGAGCTCATTAATGGCCCTAATGATCCTTATGAACCTCACCTAGGCCCCACACCCATGGGCCCAGGAGCTCTATTTAAGCTCAGCCCTGGGCACTTACTCCTTGCTGGAGCTGTACTGGAGGAGTACTAGTCCCCTGTACAGCCACAGCCATGCCTCTGCTTGGCTATGGAGCCCGTTGAGCTGGACCTCAGTCTATGGATTGGCTTCTTGGCTTGATTTTTGTACAATGGGCCTGCTTGATGATCACTGGACCTGGTCCTGTTTCTGACCTACTGATTGACTTCCTGGCTTGACCTGAGACCTGTCTCATCACCATTATACTGCATTTTAACCTGAGTTTTTGGTTGGACCTGTCTATCACCTCTGAGTCTGTCCTGCCCACCTTTCTCTGGCACTCGGGGATTCTGACCTGGCTGGCAAGGCTCTCCTTCGGCTCCTGACTCACCTCCTCTTGAGAAGCAGCCCTACTCTCACCACTCCCTGACAGATTTATCCTGGTGTTTGGATGTTGGGTGCTTTGGAGGGAGAGACTGCGTTGCTAGCTGGAGCCAGAAAGCAATGTAGCAAGCCTGAGAGAGAGGAGAACGCTCCAACCAAAAATAACTATTTTTTTTTTTTTTTTTAGCCATAACAAAAGTTTGGTGAGTGGTGGCTGTGTGTATGTGTGACTAAGTGCTTGCACCCAGAGCTCTAGTTGGGCTGTAAGATGACATCAGCTCAAGGAACATGCCAGCAGCCTTTCAGTCATCTCTTTCCTCTTGCTTGCCAAGAGCTCTTGATGCTTCCCAAAACATGTGGTAAAAGAAGCCTCATGCATGTTTACATCCAAGGCAGGATGAGGGCCTGCCCCTGACCAGACTTCTGCAGTATACTTCAGAGCTTGAGTCAAAACAATGCTGCTTCGGCAGAGGCTAATTTCTGATGGCTGATTCTTAGCTGGGTGAGGCTGCTCCCCATCTTGATTCTCTACTCTATCTGCTTATCTTCTATGACATTCTGACATCTGAGGAATCAGACTTAAAATCAAGTGGAGAACAAAAATGGCCAGTCTAGGAAGGAAGGGAGTAAGGTGTCATGCTTGAAGCCAGCCTTGGTGAGTGGTTTCTGAAAGCTGGTACAAGCACAAGAGTTGTGTATGAGCTTTGTGAAAAGCAGTGTGTCCTCTGCCTATTTCCCAACAAGTAAGTGTTGTGTAATGTAACTACTGTCATTATCTTCCATAATGGAGATTAACATGAAGGAGTTTATTTTGTTTTATATATATTGTAAGTAATAACAATGGCCAACTTTTACCTACTGAAGCAGACTTTCATTTGTGAGCTGAATAGCTGTAGTTTGAAGGGGATAACAACCCATCTGCTGAGGAGAGAAGGGTCTGATGGGGGCAGTGTCCCCTCTCACCGTCTTGGGAAGTGACTGTAAGGGACTAATTGGTAGGCTTGAGCCTGTTCAGCTGGCACATCAGGTTTTCTCATGAAAGTAGTTAAGTTTTTTAAAAAAAGTTATAATATAAAGACAGGGGAATATTGCAGCTTTTAATTATGTGTGCTAAGCTGGGCAAACCAGTGGCACCTAAATGTGCACAGGAAGAATTGGAACACTGTCATCTTGGGCAACAGCTGGTGCTCTTGGGCAGTAAAAACCTGGTCTAAGAGATGGATGTCTAAAAAACCTTTCTTTGGACAGAATGGAGTAGGTATGTGTCTAAGCTGTGCATGCTCTTGTTAAAACACAGGTGGTACAGAAGAACAGAAATGGCTGTCAAAGTCAATGCAGGTGGCCAGCTGCAGTAATCTGTAGTGAGGGTTAATGGGCTAAGAGTGACTGGTAGAAGTGGCTTGGGCATGCTCTGTGGTCTGCTGAAGCCAGGGTCAGGACTTGCTACCCAGCTGTGGCAGGCTCAGGCAGAGGCCAGCAGAAACTGCAAGCAGGTGTCTCTAAAGCAGTGCTAGCAGCTGCTTCACCAAAAACTGAGAGGGCTTGAAATGATGCTCATGTTTAGGAAAGGGCTAATTGATTAATCTCGCCCTTACACTACATTGGTCTTAGAGTACATGATCCTGTTTATTTTTACTGTCTTCCCTTTCTTCAACAATGTGCTGTTTTGGTAAGTCATGAGATTCACCATATGGCAGCAGGGAGGCTGAGCTCCCAGATGAGACCATCAGTTCTTGTTTTCCATGTTTTGAGGTGGCAGATTCAGCTGGTGTTTGTTAGAGCCTTAGAAATTGAGCTGTACCATTTTGCTGCCAGCCTAGAATCATGCGGGAGCATTACACAGGCTTAGCTTCTCTTCAAACTGAATCTTTGCTCTGAGAATCTGCTTCATTTCTGAATATAACTAAACAAGGGGAAGCATGGTACTTTCAAGGAATATTTACCTTCTTAATGGCTTCCACAGACTTCAGGGGGAAAAGTCCTCATCTGCCTATAAGATGTAGAAGAGTGGCCAGCTGATAGGACCTCAGCTTTGGTAAATTTTGGAAAATTGCAGAGGCCCTGTTATCCCTAGGCTTTTTCAGAGTTCAGCACGCTCTGCCAAAGGCTCTGTAAGCCTTTCTCACCCCCCTACAGCAAGTCTTGGGAAACTCATTGAGTTCATCACCTCCTACCACTAATTTTGAAAAACTTCCCTAGGGGCTTGCTCTTTTGTCCTTCAGGATTTGTGGTTTATAACTACAGAGGCAGAGCTGTGTGAAAAGCAGACTCCTGAATTTGGTAGCAGTACTGCATTCAGAGTTTAATATAACAAGGAGCTGCAATTCGGTGGGCACAATGACTGGTGTTATGACAAGTGTACAGCACAGTATTGTTCTCAGTGTTGCAGGCAGAGCTAATGCGTACGCAGCTATTTTCCACTCAGTCGTTATTATCTTCTGTAGAAGGCAAAGCTCCACCGGGTTCTCTGGTCCTGCTGTCCTTTTGTAATATTTAAGACCTTTCCAGTTCATGCTGTTTCCCAGAACAGACACTGTCCCACTAACTTCAACGCACAGCTTCACCCAGTTAAGAATGAAAGATGCCTGACTTGCACTAAGATTCTTTTCAATGATGGAAAAAGTGAGTTCACCTGACTGCATTGCTGGGTTTAGTGGACACTGTCTTTTCTTGCTTAGTGTGAAAACTCATATGCTCTGCATCATGGATTTCCCTTGATTATTGAATTTCTGATAGGAATCCAGAAGCCTTTTTTTGTCAGTCTTTCTCTGTGTCTTTTGTACCCACTTCTGTAGATATTCACCTTCTCTCTGATTCCAGGCATGTGCATGAGTCTGACATTATGTGGTGGTTTAGCCCGGATCACATTATTTATGAATTAAATCTCCCTTGTGTATTTATATTTGTGTTTTACTTTTTTGGGGATAGCTTTTAACATGTCTGTAAGGATGCAGAACTCTTCCGGTAGAAGGGAAAAAAACCCCACTTTTTAGTTCTAATACCCTGGGATCCAAGTATTTCCAGTCTAAAGTCCAAAGAGCCAAGTGAATAAAACATTACCTGCTTATACTTTATTTTATTTCTTTCAATCTAGACATACTGGTGCCAAGAGAGTTCTGAAATTAGGCAGTAAGATAGAGATAATCATGTCCACTTTGTTTTTTTTTTTGTTGTCTTGACATTTGAATCAACCTAGATCAGGTTAGAAAGCAACCTAATCAGCAGTAGGCTCAATTTTAAAACTATGTTCTATGTTGAAAGCTGGAGGTATCAGCCCTGGGCTGACATCACTGATAAGCATTTGAATGTTGCAATTTGTAAAGAATATTTTAAAATGTCAAACATAAAATTCCTTTTTCACATTTGGTGGTTAGAAAACAAGTACTTGGGTTTTTTCGCTGCAGTGCAGGTGATATAAATACCAATGGAAACCTGTACCATCACTTAAAATGGGTTTGGATGAAATGGTAGTAAAGATGTCTGTGCTGGTATTAGTTTCAATGGTTACAGTAGCAGCAGGCATTTAACAGAATTAATTATAAACGTTACTTTTGAATGCAGTCTCCCTGTTTGCTAACTATGCCCTTGTCCAGGCCGGTTTCTTCAGCTGTATGTTTGTTAGCTGGCTGCAGTGAACACATCCAGCCTGTGGGCTATTTTAGAGATATTTGTAGCTCAAAGCACAATTTGTTACATCATACATGTTATTCTGTACTTTCCTGGATGTCAGAAACTACAGAAATACTTCAGAACTAAAACAGATCAGACAGCCAAAAAGGCAAAGAAAGGAAACATTTTATAGGCAAAGAACTGAGGATGAGAGACAGATTAAGCAGCCTGCCAATGCTTACAAAGGAAAATCTATACTAGACTAGGAATTGGACCCAGACATCCTGAATGTCAGTTCAGCCTTAACCACAAGACTGTCCCTTTTCTGATTCACAAATATTATTACAAATTAACTAGTGGTTCTCTGAGTCCTTGTGATTCATTCATCATAAACAATGGAGTAAAGCTTTTGCATTCGTTGTTAAAATGCAACACTTTGGCTTTGGGTTTTTCCTTGATACCACTCAGCCTTTTCAGCTAGAGGATCATTGACTGTGATCTGGCTGTTACCAGATTTAGACATAGCTGGCTGTTTGTCATCATTCTGTGTATGTAGGCAAGATTATCATAGGATACTACTCTATGATAAGAGACTAGACTGGTAAAAAGAGGACAAAGCATTAGCATTTTAGTTGTCAAAGCAAATGAATGGTTCTTGTATTCCTGTCACCTGAATAGAGCGTTTTGCTCACAGGTATGGTATATACATCTGGGAACACAGACATGGGCTTCCAGAGATGTTTTAGATGACAAAATATTATTTGAAGACAATTGGTCTTTTGCTTCAGGATTTTTGGGGTAGCATGTCTTCATTGTGGCTGGATACCTCTGAAAATGTCTTTATAGCTTCACAGGACCAAGGAGAAAATCTAAAAGATGTCTCTGATCATCAAAAGCAGCTCTGACCTTGCTCTCAAAACCTGACTTAAGGGTAAGCTTTTGAATTCCTATGTTACTGCCTGGTAAGGCTCCCTCTAAGGACTAATTAGAGAAAAGAGGTCAATTGTGCAGCTGATCCAAATATTACTCTCAATGAGCATATGCATTGCAGACTCAAGTTCTACCTAAGCATGATCAATGTCCAATCTATAGCCAGCAAAACAAATGAGAATCATGATGTGGGGCATGAGGAAATCTAACTATAATGCTGCTCACTGTATTTTAGAAGAAAAATGGCTGTCAAGCATGCAATGATGCATGTCTGCTAGGACATGAATCTATCTGGGCAGTGAGCTTTGGGAAATCCCCTTGTCAAATTCATTGACTGTGACCGTAAAGAATCACAGAACAATAGATATAATGGTTGAAACAGCTGTAGAAGTCATCTAGTCCACCCACTTATTCACAGAAGTACTATTGCCAACACATCATTAGGTCAGCCCTAACTTTGAACAGCTGAGTCCTGAAAACTACCTAAATTGGATATTCTATGATCTCTGTGTGCTGTCTATTCCAATGCTGCAGTACCCTTATAGGATTTTTTTTTTCTTAATGTCCAGCTCAATGTCCCATGTTGTATCATCTGATGCTATTGAGGAGAATGTGGATCTGTTATGTTTGTAATTACCCTTCAGGTAGCTGTAGGCTATTAGATTAGCCGTCCCTTCACCTGCCTAAACAAGCCAAGGTGCCTCAACCTACCCTTGCTGATCATGTGCTCCAGGCCTCTGACCACTGTGGTAGCCTTCTGCTGGATACTCCCCAGTTTTTTTCACATCCCTCTCCCAGCAATGAAGAGGCTCCAGACTGGACAATGTCATATCCAATCTCACCAGTGTCAAGCAGCAGGGAAAATAGCTTTCCTAGACCTGCCAGCCATGTTCATCCTAATGTTGTGGAGAATACAGCTGCCTTACAGTGACAATGCACTGTCAGCTCATTCAGTCTGACACCCACTGCAACCTCCTGATACTTTCCAGCAGTGTTTGCTTCCAACATGTAGGGATGCAAGAAGTCATTCCACCTCAGGTGCAGACCTCTGCGTTTCTCTCTACTGGACTTCATGAGGTTTCTGTTGGCACAATCTTTAGGTGTTTGAGGTCCCTCTCAGATGGAGATGTCATTTGTTCTGTCAGTCAGATGTCACAATTTTGCATCTTCCACAGATATGCTGAGGGTGCACTTCTGTGTTATCCAGGTTGTTGTTGAAGACTGAAGCATATGAACACAGAATCAACCTCTGGAGTACACTGTTTGTTACTGGCTGTGAGCAGATTTGATCGT
The DNA here is from genome assembly GCF_036417535.1 of Chlamydotis macqueenii. Lineage (NCBI taxonomy): Eukaryota > Metazoa > Chordata > Aves > Otidiformes > Otididae > Chlamydotis > Chlamydotis macqueenii. Next base: position 59,832,149 of record NC_141556.1, on the reverse strand, counting down.
TGTTGTCCTTTCAGTCCAGCTGATTTTCCACCCACCTAGAAGTCCTTTGTTCTATCCTTGGCACTGAAAAGTCCAGAAGGTAGCAGAGCCTTACCATTACTAGACATTTCTAAAGCAGCACTGGGGGAATGGTTTCCTAAATTCACTCACAGTGATTCACTAAAAAGACTGTATATGACAGTATGGGGTTGATAAAGGAAAGATTGTGTGCAAACAGGAATTAGGCATTCATGGAAGGCAAGGTGGCTCTGTTGTACTGGAAGCTCCAAACTATTACTTTTCCCTTCCCATTTTGACTTTGCTTCTTTAGTTACCTACAGAAACTGAAATTTCAAGTTGATCATGCAGCTTAAGGAAAAGTGATGAGGCCTGGAGTAGAGAAACAGTGAAGCTGGTACTAGTAGGTGGTGTCTACAGACCCAAACAAACCATAGTGGCAAAAGGCCACTTTCACCTTATGTTGTCCAAACCTGTTAACTCAAAACATCCTTTTCTAGGAAAAAATTACTTGGCATTCTGTCATAATATTTAATTACCACAGTCTTCTCCCCCCATCCCAGATAGATTGGAAGAGTTTCAAAAGGTGAACAAATTAAATTAATCTGTCTTTAATTTTACTTTAACTGCAAGTCCTTCTTCCTGGTGTGAAAAGATGGGTCCAAACCAAAAACATTCACTGTCCAAACACGCATGGCTCTGGATTCAGATATTTCATATCTAAACTCTCTGCCTGTAGTCCATGTCTGTTAGCAGGAGGTCAGAGATTAAAACCACCTCACACATCCAAGTCAGAGCTTTTACAAAGAGGTCTTTTATTCATCCATCTCTTCCTCACCACTCCTCTTTAGGGTCCAATTTCTTTTTGGTTCCTGTTAGGTTAAGGGGAATTACACATCTATATGGTAAAGAGAGAATGGATTCCTTCTTCCTTTGTAGACAGTAAGGAAAACTAGAGGAAGCATCAATATGTAATATAAGATGACCACGGAAATCTCTAGCAATTATTACTTCACAACTGTGTAATTATGAGGATACGGTTTCCTCTCTACACCTGAGAAACTGCAGGGTTCAGCTACATCCCATACATGTGCAGTGTGACTGAACAATGCCAGAAGTAAGTTCTAATGGTGAAGCTCCTCTGGTTGCTAAGCTGGCTGGGTGACCTACTTGTACTGTCACTGGATACTGAGCATCCTTGTTTGAGCACAAAGTTGGTATTATTGTTGATGCTTGGATGACTTAGTTATTTCTCTCTGCCATCCGCGATAGGATTTAATCTCAAGTAATCTGAGTTGGAAATGAAACATAATGCAAAGCAACTTGAAGGGCTTTTCACTTCAGACAGGCTTATTTAGTTTCCCCTGTGTGGCATAGTTTACTAAACACCAAATCAGAAACCTACTGGTAAAGCAATAGCTTTTCTCAAAGAGGGAAGAGAAGCCTCTCACAATGTTCTGGTGCCATGGTGTGTTAATACTGCAGGTGTTACTGATCACGGGAATGCATTTCCTACAGCCAGGTGTAAGAGAGAAGAATTGTGCAAGGCTGCCTTTTGTACAGACAATGTACTTATTCTACGTTCTGTTAATTAACCTCTGGTTTTTATTATATCAAAGCTCTGATCTGAAAAAACATATGCTCCTCTGGTCCTAAATCCAGTCCTGCTGTACCTGCGGATTTCATTTTTAACCTTAAGCACTTGACTGCGCAGACCCCTGAGGAAACACTTGGGCGGTGCTGCCCTGTTGGAGGCCATCTTGTGTGGCCTACGCAGATTAACACAAGAGATTAGTATGCTGCTCACAGCACTCACGCCCATGAATCTTTCTTGATTTATTAACCCAACATACTACACACCCAGCAGCTCTCTGGAAGGATTGTCCTGGATCTGAGGGAATGTTTCCTCCATATTCCATCACTTGCCTTCACAACTTTCCTCCTCTGCACAAGGCACGTGGCTGTTTTCCCTGGATGAGCTAGCCAGCATTGCCACTGTCAGGCTGGTGAGAGCCAAGGCTGGTTCCTCAGTCAGCCCCTATCTGTTTATCCAGCTGCCTTGTACTGGATACCTACCTCCACATACCCTTATGATGACTTGCTGTAGTGAAGGAAGCTGCCCTGCCCTTGCCACCATCCCATCTCCCCAGACCTTGCTTTTGTTCCTCTCTGATGGCCAATTCAAAGGCACAAAACAACCCCCCAACAAAGAGGGGAAGGAGCTGGACCCCAGAGGCAGTTTCCAGCAGCCTGGTATCATCTCTGTCCTCCAGTATAAGCCCCTCCAAGCAGGAAGATGGGTGTGAACACAGCTTTGTCACTGGCTTCCCACCACCCAACTCCCGTGGTGGAGACTTCCTCTGGCCTTGGGGGTGAACAGGGGGAAATTTCCCTTCAGCTCAGTAAACTGCTGCAATGAAGTGACTTTGAGTCCTCCATCTTTTGGTTACTTATTCTCTTGGCATTTTAGTGAAAGCCAAAGAATCTGTTTTCCATTTGCTGTACTTTTACCGGAGACTGTAATTGCTCTTTGAACCTACAGGAGCAGGAAACCCATTAAAGGCCCAAGAGGAGAGGGATTCAATGCCAGCCAGCACATTCCTCAGCTCCTTTCATCCTGCAGGAGGAGAGTGCTTCTGGCTTCTCCATAAGGGATATTATTAAATTTTGTTCAAATTTAAGACCGATTTCAAGAGTAATTCTAACACTCACCTTATAGTTATCATTATTCCAGCTATTTGCATTATTATCTTTATGGCTATTTTTATCACTAACACAGAAATTACATAGAGGTAATTAGAGAAAACCAAAGTATTAAGCTTGGCTTTCAGTATCTTGCAGACTATAAGGGCAGATATAATAACAAAAAAATATAGATGAAGGGCATATAATATCAAACAATGTGGAAAACAGTTGATTGGGTCTTTTATGGAGCTTCTGGAAAGAGAACGAGAAGGCTGCATATTGTATGGGAAATAAGAGCTACTTGTTTCAGTTAGAAAAAGTATGCAAAGTCTCCCACATCTGAAATACATCTTTAACGATGCAGCTGCCACCCAATAGAATGCTTTTTGACAAGAAGTGGCATGGCTTAGAATAAGTGGGATTGGTATGTTGCTGGATTAGCCTGGATGTGCACCCTATCTGCTAACTGCAGATAATCTTCCAGAAAGTGAGTTGCTCTCACTTTGCCTCAACACAGTATGTTCCACGATGGCTTTCCACTGCACAGGACCCTTAGATAGCTAGTCAGGCCATGGCTGAGTTTGTTGCATGGATTCTGGAGTGGGAGAGGGGGAAGCAGCACAGCACAAAGAGAAAAGTGTAAGCCTCAGAAGGTAATTCAAATAAAACAAAGGTAGACTGGGGTAGTGCTGGGAGGGGAAAGGCACAGATATTCTGAGTCTAAAAATTGAGAATGAAGAGCTTGGATCTGATGCAACAGAAGAAGGAAGCCAGAGAAGACTATTTTAAGGATGACTCAGCTGGAGTTTGAGTCTGTTATTTCAGTGAACTTCACAACAGCTAGTCTTTCTGTGACAGGTTTTGGCCCCTCCAGTAGCTGGCTCTGTGCCATTCTAGTTACACAAATCTTCACTAAAGCTATCTTGGTGTGCAGGAAAACAAGCAAAGTGGATGACACTGCTGTCCCATCCTCTGCTGAAATGGTCTCAGGTAAGGAGACAAGAGGATATCCCATGTATCTCATGTCAGAAAGGCCTTGAGATTTCTTTAACTTTTGCCTGGGACTGGGTCCTACTGGAGGGAGCTAGACAAACCTGTGTAGAAGTCAGTAGTGGCATCTCCCAGACCATCCTAGTGATGGCAATACTTGAAGAGGAACTGTCACATCTTTTATGTATTTCTGCTTATAAGAGAGGAAAAAAAAGGATTTTGGTAGGCAGTGACATGGAGCAAAGCCTGTTCATGCATGCTCTGCGTGTCCAACGGAGTCACTGATTCCCATATTTGCAGCAGTCATGGGTTACGAAGGAGCCTGTGCTGAACATCACAGCAACCATCTCACTTCCCAACAGAAAATAGCACTTTACATGGGGAAGCTTTTCTGTGAGTAACCAACAGCCAGTTCAGCTCTGCAGTTTACAACAACAATCAGCTTCTGAAACTGGGGAGACTTTGCTGGCAATCATTCCAAAATCCTTTATCTCCAAATAATCTAGCATAAAGAGCAAGAAGAAACCATTTGTTCCAATCCCTGGCATTGCCCAGATAGCTATCGCCTCCCTTACTCATTCTTCTTGTACTCCAGGTTTTTTTTTTTACTTTAAATGAGGACACATATTGCACATAAAAAGCCTGCATAAAAACTTTGTAATGGTTATGGAGTCGAGTGCTTAAAAATTTAGGAAATCCGGGATTAAAGTTACCCGGGCAACATTTGTGCAGATGGGTCATGATGCTGTCTGTCTTCATTTCAAAGCACACAGACTGTTGTTTCTCTGGACACTTTCTTGGTCCATGAGCAGGAGGGAGCTGCTCTGAGGGCTACTCATGGCTGCAAAAGCCTCGCAGCAGTTTTCTGCAGTACCCTCTGCCTCATACACTGTGGAAAGTAGATGGCAGTGGTTACTGGAGGAGGCAGAGGACTGCAGAAGGAGCAAGAGTCATCATGGGACTGAAGCAATGGACTGCTGCCCTGCAGAGCTGGCTGGTGTCCCTGACTGCCTCACAGCTCCAAGTGTGATGCTGGGCAAGTTACTTTGTGCCAGATTTCCCACGGGTGATCGTGACATGGCTATCCCTTGTTCTCTGGGTGCCTGACATACTCTCCAGTCCCAGACTGTTCTCTGAGACCCAGAAGGGTTATTTTTAATATGAATTGATTCCCAGATCCTATTTGCAGAACAAGCCCACAAACAGCCCTGTGTCTGTTGTGAGGAGTTGATTTGCTGTAGGGCAAGGGTGGGAAGGCATGGGTTCTGGCGACAGGGGTGCAAGCTACTGAAGCTGGCATTGAAGCCAGAGCCCCTGAATAGCTGAACCACAGCCGACTTGCAAAAGGGACTGAACACTTGCAACTGCATCTGGGCTTTGTGCTTTGAATATAAAGTGCTGTAGCATGCTAGAAACTGCCCAAGTCCTTGCCGTTCTGTATCAGGTACACAAAATCTTTTGACTGCTGTTTTGAGCAGACAGCCTGTCATCTACAAAACACATAATGTTTACACATAATGTTGTAAAAACAAATTTGTTAATGTTTCTGAAGCTGTTAGATATGATATCTTGCTGAATGCCATGAACTCAAATGGAGTTTTGGTCATTCTGCTCTCAGAGCATGGTTTAAATCCTGTGGATTAGAGAAGATCTAGGTCCATCCACTGAGCAGAAGGTTAAAGCTAAGTATGAAATATTAATATTTTTTAATCGCAAAAGTTCTGAGGCAGAACTCCTGTGTAAGAAATTATCTACATTGCAGGGCTCAGAGAGGGGAAATTAAAACTTCAGTAGCAACCCTTGTAAGGGCATTTCCTGTAGGCACTTCCTGGCTTTGCAACTATAATATTATTTGAGTGTAGTTTTGGTGCTCAAACTATACATTTACAGTCTTCATCTTTTGTAGCCTACCAGTCCCTGCTGACCTAAAATGTTCTCAACAGATAACATTTTATTGTTTTAACTAATAGCCAGCCACAAGCTCAATTAAACCAGAGCAAATCTTGTATAGAGAAAGCTTGTTTTGGAAAAAGTGGTTTATTTAATTTGGCTTCCTTTCATTTGTTTACACAGGAAAAAATTATGAAATATGTGACGATCTCTCATCAACTTTATATTCTACAGACCCTTCTGGATGGGCTTATTAGCACATCCCTGAAGAGATAGCAGGTATGCGTGGGAGCTGGAGTATGTCTGAGATGGTGGCTGATGACCTATTGTCAGATTTTTTTTCAGAAGCCAAGTTCAGTAACCCCTCTGATGTGGCAGCCTTTTAGCAATAAAAATATTATTTTTTGTTGTTTTCTCTGCCTTCTTTTAGGCCTCTGCTCCTTGTTTACCACTTGGAAGAAAAGGAACCAGATTCTTTCACCCCGTGAATGGTTTAACACAGGTTAAAGCAGCAGCTTAGGATTTTTCTTTAGTAATAACCAGCAAACAAAGCTAAATCCTTTTGCAAAATAACAAATTTAATCAGACAGGCAGCTTTGCACCAGCTTCCGCCAATCTACTGCCCAGTGCAGGGGCACAGGAACCTACGGGGCCACAGCTGGTCTCCAGGGAGGCTGGCAGGGCTCCAGCCCCAGCCTGCCCAGCAGATAAAGGTTTCAGCCTGCTGGGAACACGCAGCAACGTGTGTGACTGTCCCATTGGTACTCAACGTTGGGAAACTATTGCAGGAATGCGTAGTTCAACAAGCCTCTACACACAAGCCTCTGTTTTTTTCCCTTGAGATAAGATTTTGTGTTATGAATTCTCAGGGCTTCCCCTGTTTTGCTGGGCAGAGGAATCCTGGATTAATCCAGCAAACGATGAAAGGGGCCCATAATATGGGACACAGGCAGGCCTTGTCACCGGAGGCTGCAGCAGGCCACCTGGCAGTACATTAGGGAAGAGTTTTATAAAGCAGGGAACTGTCACCCTTGGCGCAGCTATCCCTGCAGAAAGTGCTCAGGTAGTCCCATCCATGCTAAGCTCAGGCTACCCGAGCTGGGTGCTAATAGCAGCATAGCTGTAGCAGCTCAGAGCTCGGCGCAGGCTGGAAAACCTGCCCAGTTCCCTGGGGGAGTACGCTTGCTAATAGCTTTACCATGAACTCCATGGCTACGGTTATCAGCACACACGTGAGATAGTTTAAAGCTAGTACAAGCTTGTCTGCGTGACCCACTGACTGGCCTCTGATTACAATGTCGTTGTATGCTTAGCCTCTACACCCTCTCCTGCGCTGGCTCCTCTGAGGGACACTAAATACACATAACACATTTTTGAAAGGAAGGAACAACCCCCCTCCACTCAGAGGCTAATGGAGAAAAGCCTTGTTCAAATACAAGTGCACGAAAGGCTTCAAAGTAATTTTCTTGAAAATAGCTGGGAATAATTTCTTTCTCTGCCTCAGAGATTTTTCTTACTTTTTTTTTTTTTTTAAATGTAAATACTTGCAACAATGGTTAATTGTCAGAAAAATGTAAGCTATTTCTTAGTGAGATTCTTGTCTGCCCATTTCTACATTCCAAACTTCTGTCTTTATAGCTGAGATCTTGACTAAATTATATAGCTCAATGTTGAGCTAGGTACTGCCTCTCCAGAACTAGCCTGCTGGGACTGAGAAGTATTCTTGTTAAAAGCCTGAAATAAAATAATCTGTTCTAAGTGACTTATTCTTGGCTCCGGCAACTAATTGTGTATATATGCCCTTAGTTACGTTAGTGTGGAAGTAATAGATCACAGAGAGTTTGTAGTGTTGTATATATTACTTACACATTAAGCCTATGGCCATGACATCATTGCCCTTGTTCTGGGCTCCAGTGATGGCGTAGCCAAAAAGAGTAACTGACAACACACCGCATTGTTCCTCTCGGCTGCTGAGGCCATATTGACTTTGTGAGTCACGCTCAGCATGCAAGGATGATACATTCAGTCATTAGTGTTACTAATTCCCTTGGTTTGAGAAAGGAATATTGCCCACTCTAAGAAAACAGGGAAGGGGTGGAAAAGCACTGGAACTGGTTACAACTCATTAGCATCTCTTAGGCTTTCTGAGTTCATTTGTCTGGGGCACAGATATAACAGTAGGATCTTAAATTATTATAAACAGAGGATTGTCTTGAGGCTTATATAGGACAACTATTATTTTTTTGGTGAGTCCTAATGAGATGATTAGGCTGACCGCAGGACATAAAGAACTAACTTGGACAACATCTTTTACTTTATGTTTTGTTGGCCTGCCGGCAAGTAGGCCCAGAGGGTTTGAGAGCTAGAAGGGCAGGACTGCTCTCCTGGCCTCAGTTGGAGAGAAAAGGAGCTGAAAAGGCCTACATTCTGATTTTTATATGCTACCACATATAGAAGAATTTGTGTAAGAAAACAACAATCTCATAATAAAAATGAGGATAATATGAATTTCAAAAGGTGTGAAAAGCTGGGACTAGCTGTGCCCATAGTAGGTGACCAACCTTAGCTTCATGTAATCATTTGCAGTCTTGGGAAATAAAAATATAGCAAACTAGGAAAGGAAAGTTTGTTTAAGAAGTTGTCTTTGAGCAACAAAAAGCCAGGACTTACTGACGACGAGGAGTGGCTAGCTGAATTGCAAGCCATGGGGGATGCTTAGCTGAAGCCAGTAAGAGGAGATGCTAACAGAGTTAGAATGGCTACAAAAAGCAGCAAGCCAGAGGGATTGGTCAGGGGTTCCCACCCCAGCTCAGTTCCAGCTCTGAAGAAGCCTTTGCTACCCAGCAGGTGAGTGGCAGTACCCCAAAACTGCCAGCTGTGAGTGGAGCGTTCCTAGAGCAGGGGGAAGCCATGGTCTGCTGTAGCAGTTGTGTCAGTAAGCAATGAGAGAGGACTTTGGCAAGTATCACTGGGGGAGCGGGTGGATACCTGATATTTTGTTTATGTTCCTTTGCCCTTTTCTTCTTTATCTCCAAAACAGTGCTGTTCTGCTAAGCCATTTATGATTTGTGAGCAAGGAAGTAGAGCTCTCTGAACACTCAGTTAATTTAATTTTCTCAGGTTTGGAGTGGGAACACAAAATTCTGTTTATTAGTGACCCTTAGAAATTGAACTCTGCCCTTGCAGCTGTCATTCAGTCTGTCAGAAAGGGTACATTTATTGCTTCCTTCATTTTTTTTGTCTTTCCCCTCTCTCATATACTTGAGGCAGAGATGAGGAAAGGGGCTTATTGCTTGTGTTTGAGTTCTTTGCAACCTTGGTGAGTCTCTAGGGAAAGTCTGCAGGACGAGCCATTGGGAGCTTGGTCTAAGTTTATATATAGGAAAAAGATAGATAAAGAGCCCGGACACTTGACAGCCTAATAGTTTTTTACACCTCTGCTAAGCAGAGCCTGAATTCTTGACTGCAGCTGAGACATGCTCATCATGTGTCGTTGCAGTATGTGAAAGTGTGTAGGAACAATAGAAAATAATTAATTTGAGTGGTAGCACAAGTCCAAACACAACAGCCTGGACTTCAAGACAGGTCAAACATGCCCAGGCAAGATCCTGGGTAAAAAGCCAACAAGTGAAGCACACGCAGGCACCGGTGCACTGCACTTTGGTACCTGTGCTAGCTAGAGGAATGCTAGATAGGTGTGCCTCCGCACTGTCATGTCTCTGGAATATGGTGTCAAGGTGTTCTGAGTTTCACCTGGGAGAACTAGGAGAGGAAAGAAGTGGCTTTGGTTATGTCCCTACTGTAAGCAGGGCCAGAGGAACCCTGTAATCATGCCATCAGCATTGCCCACAGCCATCGGGAAGGCTTTTTATGGGCAGCCCACAGCCATCTGTGAAACAGCTTCTGTTCTGATGGCCACTCTGCAAACTGCATTTTCAGACCAGTATAAGTGGTATGAGCAGTACGAAAATGTTTGTTACATTTGGAGCCTTTGAACTCTAAGACTGCTTTTAACTCTTATGATGGTGTGAACAGCCTGGAATGATCTCCAACATACCAGACTGCTCTCAACCTGAGAGACTCCTTCAGTAGTAGTCAGGACTGGCAGAAGCCAGCTGGGGAACACAGCTACAGACTGGCCTGAGGCTGACTATACAGCCCTGCAGGACTCAGCTGCCAGGAAAGGATTTCTTGGAGAGACAGAACCAGATCTTACAATAGTCGTTCACTATACAGGACTGAGAAGAGGCTGTTGCCAACCTAAGAACAGCAGTCCTATTGCAGCTAATTCTCCATGAAAGATACCTTTGTCTATTCTCCCAGCATCCTCCACGGTATTTGTACATGGACCCTCTCATGGAAGCTGACCCCCGTTGTGCTGTTTGAGAAGCTCCACTATGTCTACAAAAAATTGCCTTGCCAGGGCAAGAATCCTCCCTGGTATAAAAATTGGCGGAGCTGCCCTGTTTGCATAGTAAATGGTGTATTGGCACAATGGAAAGGACAAGCCAGATACACTCCAAGAGTTTCAGATTCCTTACAGAGAGCGGGCCAATGACATGAGTGAGAGAAGGCTGCAGGGCATTTTGAGCTGTGGTGCTACTGGTGCTCCAGCCAAGGCTGACCAGGTTCCAGCAGTTCTTTCCCTGATGCTGCCCTGCCCTGCCTCGCCCTGGCCAAGGGCTGGATGCAGCACTGTGTCCAGCCCACTCTTTCACTCCCATTTTATTCACAATGGACTTGAATCCATTCTCATGCTATTCCATTCACATGAACTTGTTCTATTCCCACACTCCTCCATCCCCCCGGGAGAAAAGTGTTTTCTGAAGTCTAGCCCAAACGACCTTCACCATCACATGCCTGTTCACCCTGGTGCTCTTCTTGGATCCCCCTTGAATCCCCCTTGAATCCCCCTTATAACATACTCCATCTTTGACTTTCTGAATTCCCTCTTCAGAGCCTCTTTCAGGGCTCTGCTTATTTCCCACAAAGGGGAAGGCTCCATTCGTAAGACGCTGCAGAGAGCCTTTGCCCCCACCCAAAGTCTTGTTTTTCAGAGTGACGCACACCCTGCTCTGCTATTACTTAATAAAAAGTGAAGTCACTGCTTTCCTCCCCTTCAAACTGCTCCACCCTCAATCAGGAGCTCTGCTTCTCCACCCTTTGGCAAAACAGCTGCTTGGGGGTGGAGGTGAGTTTAGGGGTGGTGTTGACCAACCTCTCATCTGGGGCAGGGGGGAGAAAAAAAAGAAATTTAAAAGTCCGGTCCTGTCAAAGGGCTGCTCTAAAGCTGGGAACAGCCCTGGCAGCCTTCCCCCCTTCTGGGCTTGTGTGTATTTCATGTGAGCACAAGTGAATACGATCATTCATGTCAGTCTGTGGGTCTAGTTTAGGATGCAAGGAAGAGTGTGAGCACGGCACAGCACTTGGCTGTTCTTTATCTGCCATTTTCCTCACCCTGGTGAGAAAATTTCACTGAAACACCCACCCTCCTACTATGGCAGGGAGGAAGAGGCAGAGAGGTTGGTGTGTGTAAGTGGTGTGATGTGGGGCTAGGTTCTCTGCTCTGCTCAAACTTTGCTGACAAGGGTGAGAAGGAAGAGCACCCCTAAGAGCTGCCTGCAGCTGCATCATTTTGCCTTACCTGTATCAGTGTGAGTGCAAGTATCCCAGAAGCTGCCCTAAACATACACCATCATGTATGGCATATTTTTAGGTCCTCAGGGACCATCTGCCAACTAAGCGTGCCTGAAACACAATGTGGTGCAGCGAATCTTCTTTCCCACCCTTGACATGCCCTTCCCAGCATGCTGGTGGCTATTCTGGCTGCCTGCTTGCTGGAGACTTTACAGCTTCGAAAGACCACAGCATGGGAGGGAGGCCTGGATTGCATTCTCCATCCTTGGAGGCAAAAGTGTTGACAATTGGGTCCACAACATCATGGAGAAGGCTTTTGGGGAATGCATTTGCTCCAAGAGGTGTTATGTCCCTCCAGAACCTCTGTGTTTAAAATGGGAAGTCTGCAAATGCTCAGAAAATAAATTGTATCGTGCAAGGAAGCACAAAAACTGTGCAGGGAACTTGTTACAGTAGGGGAGCAAAACTTTTCAACTGGTTTGTGCAGAGTGTGACAACTGGTAGGCACCACTCCCATAAAAAGGACAAACAGATGATGAGGGACAAAGCAAAAAACCACAAGCTCTGGCAAGCGAGGAGAGAGCTGGTAGGTCCTCTGGTCATGGTGGCTGGCTGTCCTGGATTGGTAGGACTGTAACTTTACCTGCCTTAGAGCAAATCCAGTTTTCTTCCAGCTTTGTTTGGACCAGCTGAGGAGCTCTGCGTACATAACTACCTTTCTGCTATCCCCTGCTTCAGCCACTCCAAACGAGTTCATGGCTTCTGTTCCACTGTGCTACGGCAATTTATATGCCAGTCCCTGTTCTCACCCCTTCTCAGCCATTTCCTGGCTGAAGCAGCCATTAGCGTTGCTATACTAACTCAGATGCTTTACAATTATTCACTCCAGAATAATAAACCTAAAAAGAAAGTGTTGAACATGGAAACTAGGAGTCCCACTATTTGTTTTATTTGTTTATATGGAGGTAGAACCCCGCTCAAATACTGGCATCCCCTTCATACCAGGTGCTACACAAAAATGGAACAAAAAGAGAGTCTGTCTCCCAGAGTGACAATGATTTTCATATTAGATGAGACATACAGAGCACAAAGAAGTAATGAGCCAGTAATTAATGCCAATGGTCTAGGACTTCAGCTTTGCCATTGTTACAGAGCTCACATTCCTGGGTCAGAAAAAACATATTTTTGGGAAGGTTCAGTGGAAATGGTTTTGGGACTGTACCAAGGTCCTCCCAGGATTCCAGTTTTCTTAGTCTCAGCCTCAAAGGAATTTACAGCTGGCTCGGGCAGAGCTGGAAGTCCCCACAGGAAGGATTTTGTTGATATTCAGTCTCTGGAGGACAGTGAGCTACTCTGTGAAGGGCAACACATATATCTGGCCGTGTCCACGGCACCACACCCACTACTCCTGCAAAGCACATAAAGTTTCAAGGACTCTTATGACTGTGTCTATCTGTTCAGGGATTATTAGGAAACCTGGGGCGGAAGGGGGATGTCCCCATCCATTCCTTCAGTTTGAACAGGATTTACCTCTGTCTGAAAGTGAAGCAAGCTGCCAAAACCACTCTTAAAAATGAAGGAGATCTTCAGGAATCGGCAGAGCTCACAGGAATCTGTGGGAAGCCAGAGCCAACATGCGATGGCCCCTGTGCCCCCACATGTGCTCTGCTCACTTACTGCAAGCAGCTTGTTTATGCCTCTGATACCAGTGAAGCAGGCTACAGTGTCCTGGCTGGGTGTCTGCAGAGTGGAAAATAGCTCCTTGTGCAGCATAGCCTCACCTGGGAAATACCTACAGGGCATGAAGAAGAGTGATCGGTAGACTGACTGCTTCCTGCCAGGCAGTCTTGTCCAAGATACCGTAGTTAGCCTTTTATTTCCGGTCTAACACAAAAACAGAGCTGTCTGCCCAATGAGTCACGTAAATCTGGCCTCTGTCAGCTCAAGGAATAGTGCTCTCCTGTCCTTGAGGGGAATAATAACTACCTTTTTCTCCTCCTAAACAGCTCCCCAGGATTCTGCACTTGAATGAAAGCCTTCTATCAACTGAAAATAAGGATAGTGATCTGATTCCAGGCACTGGACTTAGTTTTCCTACAGAGCAGAGCCAGCATCTCTTCCAGATCCCTTAAGGGTCCATATGCCCTTTTACTGTCCCATGTCCCACACATACATCACTCTGAGCATATGCTTCGGGTCTGTAGAGCATCCTCTACAGATTTGTGTGTGGAAAGGAGGGGAGATCAAGAGAGGGAATCCGCAAGAAATTTAGAAGGAGAAAAAGTGCCACTTGTTGCTTATGTTTCTGGGAAAATTTGGTCGAAATGGAGGAGTCATCCTAAACCTTTTACCTTCCTTTTACACTCTGTGGTGCTTCTGGACCTCAGATTCATCACAAACTGTATAGAAAATTTTGTGGGAGACAAAGCATTGACATCAAATCAACACAGGAGTGTAAAGCAGGTTAGTCTCAGACTTATATGAACATGGTGTCTACAGTATGAATGCCACATGCTGCAAGCTCCTTCGCTCCTGGCATCACAGCTTTACTTCCACTGTGTTCATTTTAAACCTTCTCTAATATGTACTCTACGCCCTTTGGCAGGGACTTGCTCTGCCTGTTATGTATCAGTACAATGTTTGGGACAAGGTGGTTTTGGTTTTCCTACAGAAGAGCAGTGCCAATAAATAATGAAAGCATGTCAGTCATAGTCTGCATAGGAAAGGCAGTGTCCGTGGGATGATAACATCTTCAGTGGTTACCATAAAATTTTCAAGAATAGGTCATTCCCCTCATGCACACTAAAAAAACCCTCACAAACTTGGTATGCTAAGAACTTCTAATATGAATGTATCTCCCTTATTTGGAAGAAAGCAAATCGTGCTTCCAGCTTCCTGATCCCACTTTATTTCTGATATTTGACCTGCAGATTAGAGGTTTTCACGTCATCTGTCAGCCTACAGAGAGCATCCCAAGGTTCAGTGTGTGTGAGAGATAGGAAAGGGACATGAGGAACAGGCCAACCACAAATAGCTAAAATTAGCTCTGAGAACTGGAGTGCTGAGGTCTCTGAGGAACACGAGTCAAAGAAAGAAAATGGTTGTTTGCTAAACTCCCACTTACTCTACTGCCTCTGAGGACTCCTGGCTCACATCCCTGCCCAGACATCCTACATGGCTATTTAAGAGGATTTCCCCCACCCCTTCCCCCTCCACTGGCCATCATTTTCCTCTTTTGTAACTGCAGTACAGCGTGATCTGGGATTCCTGCTCCAACAGCAAGTTGCTGACTGGAAACAGGAAACGGGGGCTATGCAGGGGCTCAGCCTCTGTGATAACATGGACGTCACACCCACGTGCAGACAGGGATGCTTCTCACATATGGCAATGATCAGCAGCTCCCCCTTTTTCTCCACTTCCCTCTTCCCCAAAAGGGCTTACAAAGCCCTAGAGGGGCCATACATCGAGTTAGAAGCAGTCTTTAGAAAGCACGGCTGTGTGAGGCCTCAGCTATCACAGAATATGATTTCTTGCATAATTCTTCTAGATTCTCCAAGACCACTACATTTGAGACTGTAAATCTTCACGTGACCAGGGCATATGGCCTTACAATAAGACATGGAGTGAATTACAGAGAGACAGCCTATCTTCGGCAGAATCTGATTAAGGGAATCCTTTGAGAACAATTCCTTACATGCAGCCATAGGCATGGCTTTGAAAGCTGCCCTCCCTTCTCCTTCCCAAAAATGCCTGATGGGATAAGGGCTTTTTTTTTTTTTCCAGCACCAGCTTCTCCCCTCTTTTCTTTCTTATACTCAAAAGCTTTTTCTCAAAATAAAACTGAATGGCAATGTCTACCCGTCCTTCAGATTATAGTTTCAGTGGAAAAAAAAAATCATTGTTTAAAGTAATTGCACTGATGCTTGTGGAATCACCTTAGGGGAGTTGGAGGCATTGTCTAAGTTAAGGAGGTAGGTTCTGTCTCCGCAGGGAGGAGACGGAAATGCTCTCACATTCACTGGAAATAATATTTTGCTTCCTCCAGCCAGCTCTCTGTGGTGCTATTTGCTTACAGCCATGCACAGCTAATACTATACTAGTCCCTCTAGGCTAAATTGTCTGGAGGTGAAGGTTTATTCTGGATAGGGAAACCAATTTCAAATTAAGTAAAAAATTCCCTTCCTAGCCTGCCCCTTCTCCTTCCATGATGCAGGCTGTGCTCTTTTTGATGATCCTGCTTCTTTGGCACAATAAATTCCTTGGAAAAAAAAAGTGACTTTCTGTAAGTATCAGTGGGATAAGGTTTTCTCCAGCAACAGATCATTTAATCTGAACAATAGGAGAGACAATTGCAGTGCCTTCGGAAGATATTCCCATAGCTATACTGTGAGATAAGAGGGAACAGATTAGTGCCTTCTATTCTAGCTGCACTGGAGCAGTCCAGGCTGGAGCACCTGGGCTGATGCTGAACCCCTGGCCAAATCTCTGGGTGAGATTTGGTAGGACTATAATAAGATCAGAGCTACAGAGAGGTGTTTTCTTGCTCAGGGCACAGGTTCAATCTTTGGTACCTTCATAGCTGAACTCCTGGTACGTAATCCATACATGCATTCGACACCTTCCTGGTTCCTGCAGGCTCCGGGTAGTTCTCATTGCTGCCTCTGCTATGGATTTGAACTCCTTCTTTCTGGGTAGTACCAGTGGCACGCAAGTACATTTACCCACACCGTGTGCCTCCTCTTCAGAAGAGCACCCCACTGTTGCTCTTGCTACAAACAGAGTTAAAATAAAAAGGAGTTGAACTCTGTCAGTAGAAGATACTTTTTTTTTTTAAACTTCTGCAAATAAAGCATGTGATCATAATCCTAGCGCTACAGTCCCTGGTAAAGATACTTTCATTCAGTGCAAAGGAAAAACAGAGGAAGTTTGCTGTGTTCCTCTTTCTTGGCTTCACCTCCAGCCATGCTGTATCTGGTTACAGATTAACTCTTGCTGTACAATACCCGTTATCACTCTCAATGAAGTGGTAACCTGGGCTTCTTCACTAAATGAACAGAAAGGTTCTGTAATTACACTGTGATGTCTTTCCATGCGTCTGCGTCCCCCACTGAAACACCCCTCAGAAGCACATTAAAAAGTCACAACTAAGGGCTTTCAGATTAAAGGAAAGGGGAACACGGGCTGTAGATTGTTCCCTCTGTCTTCAGTGGAGAAAGAATACTATTTTCACACATCTGTGCTAAATCAAACACTGATCTTTTCACTCCTGACATTAATACATTAGGTGTGGAACTCACACCGCCAACCTGAAAAGGTCCTTTGATGAACGTATTGCTTTTCTCTCAGGAAGAGCAAGACAATAAATAAATGACTGAGTCCTCAGTCCAGGCTGCAGATCTACCGTCTCCTCATCTTTTATCTCACACTGTACACCAAGATTTATGGAGAAAAATTCCAAAAGAGTGAGGAAGCAGAAGTGCTGCCTTTTGCTCTGGAGAAGAAAGAGATCCGTCCTTGAAATCTCACATCAGAAACCCTCCAGCTTGTACTGGCTGAGACCTTGAGTCTGTGTGGGAAGGCCCTGCCATAAGTGAGCAGTCAGCTGCTGTTTAGAATACAGCACTAATTTGGGAAGACAGGAACAAAAGCATTGAAAGAGACAATTTGGATTTAAAAAAAACCCTGTGCCAAGGCAATGATCTCTGTTGGGATCTCCACACAGAGAAACTGCTTCTCACTTTTAATACCCACGTGCTGACATACATGACAGGAATTGCTGAGTTTGTTCCCTGCTGGGACACTGTCCTCATCATTAGAGACTGTTCTTGTAACTAACACCTTTCTTTGCAGTTTCAGGTGAGAAACTAGTAACAGCTGGACTGTGAGGATGAAGTGACCGGCTTATTCTTGCAGGACATTTTTGCAGGTTGTGCAGGGAGAGGCAAAGGACAGTAACTCTTCCTGCAGCTGCACCTGTTCTGCAAGTAAAGAGAAGACCCTTCCTTCAGATCTGACAGCCTGACACTGTCTCCAGGCTCATTAATGTAACAAAAAGAGGCATGTCAGCCCCTTGGTGCTGCTCCTTCTGCTTTTTACAATTATGGTGATTTCAGAGAATTCCAACATGCTTTAAAACCAGTGGCATATCCTAGGGATTGGCTGGCCTACTGCATATAGAGGCACTGCAGCTCTGCTAGCCTCAGGATAGTCTAAGAGATACAGGATTATTGTCTCCTGCCTGGGATCTTTCTCTACCTCCCTACGCTCACACAGGGTTGTGGAGACCACTGTATCCTGACAATGCCCTCTGATGTGTAGAAGGGGAGAAAGATCATGCTGGGAGATGAGGGAGCGGGTTCAGTCAGTGTCCTCAGAAGGCTGGTGAGAGCCAAAGAGATGAGGGGAGAAAGATCTGGTTGCTCAACATGCCAAAAAGTTCCTATCCTCAGGCCAGTCAGATACCCTCCCAAGAGAGGCTGTATTCAGTTCTCCTGCTAACTCCCTGGCAGTTCATCACTGTGAGAAGCCAGGCTAGCTCTTGGGGGAAGACCAGAGATGCAGTAGCCAGCCACCTTCAATGACAAAAATGGAAAACAGGAAAATGAAATTCTGAACTGTGCCAGGAGGACTGAAAAGCAGCAAGATACTTCCTTACCACTGCTGAGCAGAGTAAACATCATCACAGGGAGAGCAACCCACTATGAGAAGAGAGGCTTGCCAGTCTGCGAGATGTTCTGTCTGCTAAACACTGGGGAGATAATGTGGACCCCTACAAATACACACAGCAACTGCAGCGGCCCATACTCAAATGAAAACCCTCTCTCACAAAAAGAGATTTTTTGTACAGTACTTAGGAGGAGGCACTATGAGTAACTGATATTACAGTGAGAGGTAGAGAAGGTGTAAGTGCTGTCCCACACTTGAATTTGGGCAGGACATTAAGGCTACAGTGCAAGAAAGCTATGAGATCTCTGATGACCACACCAACCTCTAGGCTCTCATCTTGCCGAAAGGAAAGCTTGCCCCATAGCTGCTCATGGAGCTGATGCAGGGAGATGTTACTGTTTTTCTGTGTCTACTCCTTCTTCCTTAAATTCCCCTCCAAGGCCTCTACAAAGATATTGTCTTCTTCAAGTTACGCTGATAGAAATGTCAAATCTTGATTGCAGCCATGAATCTGCTCATGAACTCTGCTGGCCACAATGCCACGGAGCTGGCTTAAAGCACTCATAAAAATGTGAGGCATTCCAGTCATTTTAATTACTGTGCATTGCATAAGCCAGAAACCAGTTCATACAAAGGAACAACAGAAAAGTGATTTTCAATTGCTCTCACTCTCTTCTCTGCTTAGTGCCAGCCTCCAAAGCTCTGGGAACACCAGCTCTTATTACCATTTGAAGCACTTCATCTATTTGAAATCTCTTTGTTCAGTCACTTAAAGCTATTGATGCAGTTTAGAAAGGTTTAAAAAAAGAAAAACAAAACTTCAATTTGGAAATGGCTACAGCAGCATGAAAGCAAAGTAAAAGAAATGCAAAAAACTTATTATAAACAAAAATGAGAGAAAATTAATTGCTTGGAATGAGGCACAGGCAGGTAGAGCCAAGCAAATCACATCGTGTCCTCCCTCCCCCCCCCCCGGACTCTGTCAGACCATCTAATCACAGCCTCCTGGCTTGAACCCTGCATGGTACTGAGCCCTTTGGCCCTCATCCAGAAATGCACTTAAGCTTATATTTAACTTTGTGCATGTAAATGGTCCTGTTGACTTCAGTAGAGCATCTTGTGTGCTTAAAGTTCAAAATGTGCCTTAGTGTTTTGCTGGACTGGGGCCAAAGAGCGCAGTCATGTGCAGGAAACATTTTCAGCTTGATAAGGCTGTTAAAAGATATTTCCTGGTTGCCCTTCTGCAGCTGATGCCACTTCACAGCCTGACTGGAGGATCCGTGCACGACTGAGAAGGTGATTTCATATTCCATAATCCTTTATAATGTAATACTCCTGGTGACACATGGTGCCTATGGTCTGCTCCCAGGCTGGGCACTCTCTGTTAGCACAATCTGTAAAGGATCATTGGAGACTGAACACAGCATAGGACCGTTAGAGCTGATGAAGGTTTAATGGTGTACCTCTAATTAAAAGCTTGGGATGGAATAGAGTGTTACCTATGTCTGGCTTGCAGACGGGAAGGTGACATAATTCCTTTGCAACCTCAGAGAAAGAGATCAATTTTTTTTCCCTATGTATTTATAGAATTAAAGACATTTTTAATAAGACAAAAATAAGACAGCCTTCTTATTTTAAGTAGCATATGAAGTTCACTGATACAACAGAGGAGGTTTTTTCAACCTTTTTCACACTCATAAATGACAGCAAATACAAACATTTTAAACAAAACAGTGTTCTCAAAGGACAGTGTCAGAAAAAAAAAGACATTCTGAAAAAGAAACAGATAATCAGGAAATACGAGAATCTTTTGCTAACGCAATGCATGACCACTCTGTACTGCCCTACACGATGGCGTGACTGTGCTGTAAAAAAGGCTCCGAAAAGCACCTGTCCTTTCCCACCTGATGCATAAAAGCAGAAAAACAATGATATCTCCTAGAGTGTGTGATGCTGAGCTGGTGTAAAAGATATGAGGATTGTCAACTTCAAGACAAGTTTTTACGACAAGAGGAGGCTTTTGAGCAACTTGGCAGCTGAACAATTTAGAATGTTAATGGCAAGACTCCACGCTCATGAATCAAGCCATGTTACTGTGGAAAAGTTAAAATGGAAAAATGCCCATACTTCAGAAGCTTTTAAAATTAATATATTGTTCATGGAAGTGGCAGGACTGTTTGGAGCGCAGGCTGAAGTCTCCTGACTTCATCCATGCCATGCTCAGTTTAAGCCAGCTGAGGTAGGGTGATGAGCTGGAGTATTCTCAGCCACTACATGTGTCAGGGTTTTTTCCTCTGGTGGTGGTAGTAATGGGGGGTATTTCTTTCTCTTTCTCTCTTTCTTTCTTTTCCTCTCCCTCCTTCCTATCTTCCTGCCTTTCCTTTTTCTCTCTCTCTGCAGTTCCTGCAGTTTGATGAAGCCCTTCTGTACTACTTACATTCAGGTGCTTTTGTCAGATCAGAAGTAGCTCTCTGCCAGCGGCCAGCATCCCTCACAATGAAATGTGATCAGAAGGGAAATGAATCTGCCTTTAGTTTTCTTAACAGCAACATCTTATGCCTCTTGAAAGAATATCCCAAAGTGATTTTATCTCAGTTTCTACAGCTACGTCCAGGATGACGCTTTCCAGCCACAAGTAGGATTTGTGGAAGGAAAAGGATACTGTTGATAATCTCCTGATGTAAACTGCAGTGAGTATCTACGGAAACATAAGGTATTCTCTCCCCTCGAATTTAACCAAGACACCCAGTTTAACATCTTTCCTTTTGCAAAAAGCGAGTTCTTCAGATACTGCAAGAAACCCAGCTTCATGCGCAAAAAATGCAGCCATCTCTTGCAGCGCAGTGCCCCCTAGCACCGTCCCTACACACGCACGCAGGATGGAGGGAGGAAGGCCACTTTCCTCAGTCAACAACACCTGCAGGACATGGCTTTCCCTGGGAATTTTCACACCAACTATTGACCCAGCCCAGTCATGCTTAGCTTGTGGGATCCGACAAGATCACAGCGTGAAGCGGTGTGGCTGCCCAGTAAAGCAGAGAGATCCTTAATTGTGTTCAACAGTGTGTTCTTGGTGGAGGACTGAAATAACACAGATTTCTTTATTTGGTGACATCAACCAAATGTGAACTCTAATTTTCTCATATGAAGATCAAGGTCTTTATTTCCTTCTTTCTCTGTACATTTTTATGGCCATATAAGGCTTAAAGTTTTATCTAGGCAAAGGAGCTGAATGCTAAGTTTTATTTTATTTTTTTCCCTTGCAGTTTCTCCTGTGCAGACAGGGCACAGAGAGGGAATTCAGATAGAGTTCTCCTTTCAGTTCCTTTACTGACTTTCTATGTTACTTTGGCACCATTATCAGAATTTTCTCATTTAAATAAACACTCAGAACCCATGCCTGGCTCTTCCAGAGTGCACTTTACTGGTAGGTCTCAAAGAGAGATTAATATCAAATTATCTAATAGATATTATGAGAGGATAATATACAATATCTCTATTTAGAGATGATAAAATGAATGTACAAGCAGGTTAAATGATTTAACCAAGGCCTCTCAGCAGGCCTGAGTGTGACTATTATTTACCTGTGATTTGCAAAAATAAAGCACATTGGTTTCTGTGTATGAAATGAACACTTTAAGTGGCAAATAAATACTGTTATTATTGTTCAGTATCCAGTCCTGGATGAAAAACCTGCATCCCTACTACTGTAGAGAAGTTCATCTATTTGAAAAAAAAAACATATAGATGTCAAAAAAGCAGATGAATGATCTAAGCCCTATCTGACTGAACACAGGTACTACCACTTCAGGCAAAGCTAACACATGCATTAAAAAATTTCTGGGTCACCACTCAAATAGTGGTGTAGAAGACAGTGGCAAGCCTTGCCACACAGACAGCCTGCACACCATCCCTTCCAAGGAGATGTGCCCTGCCACTGGATCAGGCTGTGGCGCTCCTTTTTATCCTGAAAAGTAATTGCAGATTACTTCTCTGGGTTATAGCTGAAAAGTGAACTAGATCCTGTAATCAGCACAAACTTGGTGTTACTTTAACAAGCTTGGTATGTCATACTGTAAACAAGTTCCTTCCATGCCTTGGAGAGCCCTGTGTAACTTCAGTAACTTCTAGCCCCTTCCTCTCCCTTTTCAGAAACTGAGAAGATGACTGAAGGATTTGTTTTTCAGTCTCCTCTGAATGTGTCCTGCATCGGTCTATGTATCGTAGTCACTCTTAGCACTCACGCAGCACCCAACATGTTTAAAGCTTATTACAAAGTATTAATCTCGTTAGTCTTCAGAACATGCAGGAAAGGTGTTATTATAGAAATGAAGAAATGTACTTAGAGGAGTTACTCGGCCAGAGAGCGAAGGAAGGTGGTGCTGGAGCTGTGATTGTAATCTAGTTGTGTGTGGGCCAAACTCTCCCTTATTTACACCAGTGTCAGGTTATGGAATAACTCCACTTCTCTCAGATACTGATCTGAGATGTTGATAGACCAGGTGTATCATGACGTTGGTGATATCAAACTTTTTACAACAACAAAGAAAAATGAAAGTGCCAGACACACCTCATTTTTCTTCCATGTTACTCTGCTGTAGTCAGTGGAGTTGTTCCTTGTTTACGCCAGTGAGACTGAAACGATAGTTCAATCTGACAGACTAAACTTCAGCTGTGGTACCTTGAGCAGACAGTTCAAGTACCAAAAGAGTTTTTTGCATGGGGCTTCTCCTACTCCAATTTGAAGCTGAATGATTCAGGCACTGACATGTCTAAATCCAATCTCCTGTTTAACACCCTGCCTCATATGTACTTATATGACCCGTTAGCACCTCAATATCATCTGATTTTTCCAGTGTGTTCACTAATACATATTCCTGAGGAGCTCCCATCACTATTAACCCGATTACACAGTGAGGCAAAGCTGTCCCACAGGTTGTCTGTGTCACAGCAAGGGTAGGAACCTGCGTTTCCCAGTGGTAGCATTGTAACCTTGATCTCTACTAGCAACACCCATCCTGAAGCTTTTGTGTACCAATGCTCCAAATAAAAGCCTGTGTTTCCATACGACTGGAGGTTTTAATTTTACAGGGACGGTATGATTAAAGAAAAGGTGTAGGCAGGCTGTGCTTCACCCAGATGGAGCAGAATTGTAAATCTAAAGACTTAGCTGACTATTTAGAAATTTAGGACAGCTGGTCCCCAGCCTTTAATACCAGCATAATTTATAACTAGACATGCTTAAGTCTTGTAAACCCCGTGGAAAGTACTCTGACATTATATACACTGGTTTGATACTGTGATTAATCAGCCCTCGGTGCCCTTTGCGGGATAAGGCGGCTGTCCGTATCTTGCAGCTGGCAATCTCCTTCCTTACTCTCCCAGCTCTTCTACAACATTTACATTTCTACAGCTGATAGAAATCTACGAGTCCAAAAAAGGAGAAGGGAAAACAAAACAAACAGGGCTTTTCTATAAATTCCACTAAAGCTGCTCTGCTAAAATATACTTCGAGATTAAATGTTGGGAGTGCCAACAGGTAGGGTAGTTAGGACACTGCTTTTTTCCAGCTTGGTTTTAGCAGTTTATGACCCCTTGCTGCCAGAAAGCCCTGAGAAAGTGATGGGTGTTGGTGGTGCAGTGACAGCAAAAGAAGGAGCATTTGGGCAGGATTAAAAACCGCAGGATGAAATCCTGGTTTACAGTTCAACAAGGTCTTGTCCTTTTCCTCCATCCTCTTTTCACTGCCTGCTGAAAGAGGAAAAGCAGCAACTCTGCACTCCCCTTGCGTTTCCCGATCTGAAAGCCCCGTAGAACACCGTTTCACCTCTCCCAGTTTAAAAATCAGCTTGCAGACAGCCGAGGTGGTTTCGAGGGAAACAGCCCGAGCTTTATAAGCCACTAACCCACCCCGCCTGCGCTTTCCAGGTGCCTCTTCGCACCCCGAAGCACGGAGCGGGGCGGCTGAGGAGAGGCAGCTCCCGGCTGGGGTGGTGGTGGAGGGCTCCTCGGGGCCAGACGGGGACGAACACTAGCAGATAGAGTTTTTAAGAGTTTAGGTTTCTAAGTTTTAGATTTTTAAGAGTTTTAAGTACCCGCAGCGGCACCAGCAGCGGAAGGGGACGGGAGACAGGGACCCAGAGCGCTCGGCTACCTGCGCCACCAGCCGCGAGCCGTCCAACCGCCACCCACGCGCGGCGCTCCCCGCACTATTCCCTATAAGGCGCGGAAGCAGCGGCCGCGGCCCCGCCCCGGCCCGCTGGCCTCTCCCGCCGATGAGGTAATGCCGGGCTCCCATTGGTCGGGAGCGGCGGCGCCCCCGGAGCCCGACAGGGCGCGATCGAGGCTATAACTCCGCGCACCGGCCCGGCGCGGCACAGCGCAGCTCCGCGTCCTGTTGCACGGCACTGCTGGCGGCTGTGTCCTCAGGCTTGCACCGTCCCGTCGAGCGAAGGCTTCGTTGCCGAGGCCAGCGAGCAAGAGAGAGAAGGGTAGTACGAGCAGTCAGTGCAGGCGCTCGGGCTGTTAGGAAGCGAGCGTAAAGTCAGGCGAACAGAACCGCGGCCGCCCTCCTGCTACCGCCGAAGTGAGGAGGCACCTCGGGTCGGGGGGCAACATGACGGCGTGGCTGAACTTCCTCGTCGTCTTCCTTTGCAGCTGGAGCCTGCGGGACCTGGTGGTGGAGGCTTGCACTTGCGTCCCCATCCACCCGCAGGACGCTTTCTGCAACTCCGACATCGGTAAGTGCCGGGGGGTGGGCGGCCCCATCCTCGCCCCTCAGCCGCCCCAGGCCCAGCGGGGGCTCCGTGAGGGGGAGCCCAGGCTCCTCGCGTGGGGAGGCAGCACCTGCCCCGCTGACGTGAAGCCTGTGTGCCTAGAAAGTTCTGTGGGACCCTGGTGGGGGGCTGTGGGCAGCAGTTGGGCTGTCACCACAAGCGAGCCTTGGTGCTACGAGTGGCCCAGTGAAAGCAGAGGTGGGGTGGGTTAAGCTGGAGAGGGGTGGTCTGGGCATTCCAGGTAGGTGAGGGTCCGTAGCTGTGCATACACATGGGTTAGCAAGAGAGGTGTGTGGTGGTGGACCCCCACCCAGCCCTCCTGAGGGGTGGCAGGGAGCGAGGCATGCTGCAGCAGCGGTCCTGTCCCACGGCCGTGGTGGCAGCCTCTCCAAGAAATACTTTCAAGAAGTCAGTAATTTTAAGATTGGCATGTTTCCTACAGCAAGACAACTGCACAATTGGAGGTGTGGGCAGCCAAAACTTCCTCCACAACCCAGTGGCAAATAATAGGAGGCAGGATTAGGACAAGTCCTCTCAAGCCAGGAAACCACCTGTGGTGGTTGGTGTTGCAAGGTGCAGCTAACATAGGCTTGGGGTGCTGCGCCAGTAACTTCAGGAGGGGCTGGAGAAGCAGGTAACAAGTGCCTCTGTGCATTCTGCATGCTGCGTTGTGATCTTTGCAGCTGCGGGAGGTGTGCAGACATTCATGCTTTTTATCCTTGCTGATATTCTCCAGTATGGGTTTTGGCATCCCTAAGGGTTGTCACTATACTAACTTTAGATGGAGAACAGGGGGAACACCCAAAATCTCTCAGCGAAAGAGGTAATGGAGACTCTGTCCTCAAGGTTTTTGGTTTGTTTGTAGCCAAGGGTGGTTAACCATATACGGTTGCTGCTTGCTAAGTGTCCTGTGGTCAAGTGTATGAAATCACTTAGTGGTGCCCTTTAAGTTAATGCTGGACACATGTCCACATAACAGTGAATATAGGCTGTCACCTCAGCGTTTGTGAGTGGACTGCATGAATGAAGCCTTGCACCTCTCTAGATTGCCTTAGTAGCACAGTGTCAAAGGGGTTGGGGGGACTTGGCACTGCTGGTACCCACACAGTACTAACTCCAAGCAGAGTCTGCAAAGAAATCCACCTGGCAACTGCTATGAAAGTCAAATAGAAAATAATTTTCACTCCAGCAGAACACCTATTGCTATGAACCCTGCTAGTGGCTCTTTCAAGTTAGCCAAACTTACTGGGGGGAGGGGGGAGAAACCCCTCTCTTTCTTGTCTCTAACTCTTCTACAGAAACTGCAGTTATGCCTGGTTATTCATGTCTAGTTTATATAGTGCATCTGGTCTTGAATGCCAAAAAAACCATTACATGTTAAAAGTGCTGGGAAGGTTACAGTTGGCTTCAGTGACGATAGCCTGGAAAATATTTATAGAATAACTTTATACAGGGGAATTCTTCCAGGAAACTGCAGTATTCAAAGTTCTCTTGCCATTTTCATAGCTGGATCAACAAGCATGCCACCGAAGTGGCAACAGCCAGGGAGATTGTTCCTTTCTGTGAAAGTGAGACTGGGAAACCATTTTTCCACAGCTAAAGCTGATGACAGCATGTGGCCTTCATTAGCTGCGTTTTGGAAGAAGGTCTACTTTCTTGCTCTGATTAGGTCATGTTATACTAGGTTAAGGGTAGTTTTCAATATAATTCAACTTCTCAAAATGGTGTTAAATACATTTTTGTTATGAATACACACTGGCAGTATATTTTTTGCTAGATGCCTAAGTGACTAGGAGTATGGTAAACTATGAAGTTTCATGTAACAGTGCTCCTAAACTTTAGCGTACAAAACTTCTCTGATTTCTGATTGAGTTCAAAGTAATCTCCTTTCTCTCTCCTTTCTCTGTTCTGGACTCTTCATTATATCTCATGCCTTGGTTTTGCTCTGGTAGTTCAAAAAGTTGGTGTCAGAGAGGCTGTCATAGCCTCAGGTATCACAGCAATGCAAAGGAGGAGAAGCACAAGGGGAAAGAGCAACTCATTCTAGCAAATGACTTAACTGCAAGTTTGGTTAAGACCGCAGGACTGTATAATGGGTTGAAGTAAAAGTAAATCCTTGCATTTGCTAGGACTATCTGGAAAATATGATGTTTCTGTAGGCTGATTTTAGTAAATGCTGTCACGTTCTTCATGTGCTGAAAGGGCAAAAAGCACACTAAAGCTTTCTGGCTCTGGAGGAGTTAATAATCTCCATGGAAACTGATGGCAGTGTACTAGTCCAGTGTTTAGACAGACTAAACTACATGCTGGGTTATAAAACACATTGTGGAGAAGAAAGGGACTTGGCAGCAAGTTTTTATCACTCTTGAAACTCCTGACAAAATACCAGCTCAAAAGGGAGGAGTCAATGAAATAAGGGCTGGAGCAAAAGAGCTTTCTAAAATAGCTCCTAAAACAATACAAGAAATTAACTAGCTAGGTGGCAGCCTAGGAGAGGCTTTTCATCTTCAGAAGCACTGAATGTTGAAGAAGAAGAAAATTTAGTTTAGGAATGTAATGTAAACTCTTACGCTTCGTCTTTCATGCCTAGCCAGTGAAGTCCTACTGTTAAGTTTATTCTCTTTTTCTTCAGTGTGGTGTCACTAGACATTTAATTTTTGATCTTCTTGTGGCTGAGTTCTGATACAGCCTCCCAACTCTGCAGTCATTAGAAGGCTTTAATCTTTTTAGAAACAGATGCTCAAATAAACCCATTGGAAAGGGCCAGATTTCAATATGTACATAATTTGAAAGTGAAGGTTGTGGTCTTCTAAAGGAAGCTGGGACTCCATACACAACAATAACTTTTTTTTATTTATTGGAAAAAGGAGGTGGGGGGGAGGAATGAGAAACTACTGCCAGACTGGTCACAAGGGGTCTTTTCACTCAGCCGAAGTGTTTCAGCATGATGAATGTAGCAAAAGTGAAGAGGTGTGTCTCATCTGGCCCTCTGAGGTCAATCAACAATAAAATTGCTGTTTTAACTCTTGGCTTTCTTTCTTTAACTGGATCGATAAGTGCCAGAACAGGCAGTACAATAATTAGACAAACAGCAACTGCTATGACTTGCCATCTGAACTTTGCTTCCTTCACTCCCGCCCTCTGCCTATGACCCCTTCCAGATGTGAATATTTCTCTTTTGTTTGAATTAAGAGACCTTTTGAAAGAACAGACACCAGGCATGCTTTGTTGCATTGAGACAAAGCTGTGACATTTCCAGCTGGACACAGCTGACATGAAAAGGGCTTGTTTGTCCTTTTTTTTTTTTTTTTTTTTTTTTTTTTTTTTTTCCCGCAGGAGCAGCAGGAACTTTTGAATTTGGCTGCTGAACATTGCATTCACAGGTTTGGAAATACACCTCCAGCCTGGCTCCTCTGCCCCACCTCCTCTTCAGGAAAAAAAAAAGGAATATGTGAAATTGCAGGCTGGATTTTGACAAACCAGTCTGCAAGCGATAAAGAAAGTACTTTGTCCACTCTACACCTATCTCACTTTCATCTTGTGCATATACTTCAGAAAAAGAGCTATGACACTACTAGCTGTCTCTTACCTAAGTTCAAAGGAGCTCAAAATAACATTCCTTTCTACAGTTTGTGGTGGGGGAAATACCTGTTTCAGCAAGGGTGCTGATGGGTCCTCTCTCCCTTCTGAATAGCCTCGCTCTTGGTGAGTTGGAGTTGGCAAGCTTTGGGGAGATGAAGGTAAGCTCTTAAGAGTCCCTTGGTGTTAAGGAAGCCCTTCATTCCTCTGTCCTGCCATACCCTTAGCACTGAGTTCACACCACCTCCAGTGGCTAGCCTCCTTTGAACTGAGAATGTGATATGAGAAGAGCAAGAGACAGCAGAGAAGCAGGAAGCTCATGAATTTACTTGGCCTGAAGTCTAAGCATCTAATTGAAAACTTGCCCTTTTTCTTTCACTGATTTTCTTGAATTGATCATTCCACCTCTCACTAGTAAGCTAAAAGAGATATGCAGAACAACTTGATCATGGATGAGATTTTGAACATGTGTTCTTTGCCCTGACATAGCCTCTGTAGTGAGATCACATCCTTTAAAGCATACAAGTAAGGTCTGCCAAATTAACTTAAAAGTTAAAATATACCAACTCCAATTAATTATTATACCAATCTTTTCATTAGAGATGAATTTAAAACAAATTTTTGGGTTACATGTCATGATAATGGTTGCAAAAGTGTTGTATCCACTTTGGAATCAGACTTTTGTTGAGGAAGTAATGATGTAGTTTCATTTTTAGAATGGACTTCCCATTAAGGGATTTTTAGAAGCAGGAAATCTGAGAAGCATACTATAAAGCTTTTAAAAAATAGTACTCTGAATTCCATTTTACATGGGAAGAAATTGAGGAGATTTGTTTAACTTTTATGGAATTCCAATGTCCATGGTAAAAACTGTCGTGAAAGAGGGTGTTCATGGTGCCTGGTCATGTCTTCTGACAGAAAGATGGCCATTCTAAACTGGATTGTCTTATTTGATAGAAGTGGAACTAGAAGTTGCTTATTTGCAATTGAAGTCCCAAGCAGAGTGGAGAGAGAGCCTTTTGGGATCAGAAGTTTGTCACTTTTCCAAATGTATGTATTGAAAAAATGTGGTGGAAATTAGTGTTTGGAAGATGTAGTGCAGAATGTTATATAAGGCTCCTTTGGTATCTTGTTACTGTTGCATCTGCTTACTCCAGATTTCCTGCAGGAAGTAATTCCACCAAGACCTCTGAGCCAGCAGAGAGCCAGATGTTCTAACCTTGAGTCTTAAAGCTCCTTGCTTTATGTAGATGTTTGTTTCATTCTTGTTTTCACTGATTTCCCACCTGTTCTTGAGAACTCTCCATCTGCCAGCTGCTGCTGTAGTTTTTCTGGGAAGAAGTAGGCTGGTGGGAACACAGTTATGTACTGCTGTGTGTAGTACTAGCATTTTTTTAGCTTAGCAAAAGTTTTCATCTGAGGTTGGGAAGGGCTTGCTTTGTTCATGCCTGATATTCAGGATGAGCAGATTTTGTTGTTTGACCATAAGAAAGTGGCACACATTCTTTCTCAGGTTCATCAGTGGACTTCACATTTTCCAAGACATTAAATACAGAGTCTCTTAGATATGGAACTAGATTGACATCTGATGAAATGGATCTTTGTACTCATGCATAATCCTGACAGTCATGGTGGATGGGACCAAGAATCTTTAGTAGGAGCACTCAGTGAGTCCTTTGGCCTTAGTTAGATGTTAAAGCTATTAAGCTGAAAACTTAGTTATTTGATGTAATAGT
This sequence comes from Chlamydotis macqueenii, assembly GCF_036417535.1. Classification (NCBI taxonomy): domain Eukaryota; kingdom Metazoa; phylum Chordata; class Aves; order Otidiformes; family Otididae; genus Chlamydotis; species Chlamydotis macqueenii. Next base: position 59,802,193 of record NC_141556.1, on the reverse strand, counting down.
GTTGTCTGAGGTCATATTTCTCTTTTCTCACAGCTCCTATACCATGTGGTGTTCTTATGTAGCCCAACCAAGTATGCGTCACTGAAGAAAGGAAGCTGTTTGGTCTGGGCAGGAGGTCTTGTCATTAAATGAAGCTTTCACCAGATGCTCTCTGGAACTTCATAAGAGCTAGTAAACCTGAGAGGGCAGCTTGGTTTGAGTTAGCGGGCATGGCCAGGCATGCCGTGCTTGCCAGCTCTGAACCAAACTAAGCTGAAGGACTAATTTCAGTCCTTATAATGTTTGGAGTGCATGTGGTTGAGTTTCCTTTTAATGATGAGATTTTTATTTATTTTTTTTTTTTTAATTCAAGATGAAGAGGCTTTTGCTCTGATGTGCTCCTTATTGCTCTAGGCTTTTAGGGTATGATTCTGTTTTTCACATGATATTCTAAATTGGAAGCAACTTAAATGACACTGGTGAAATGATAGTAGTGTAAAAGATACGAGAGGGAAATTGAGCCTTCAAGTACCAATTAGTTAAGCAAATGTAGAGTTTATTGACTTTAAAAGCCTATTGTAACTCATCTAAACCTCTGAAGAACTCCACATGTGACACTTGAAATTTTACTGGTGTGACTTTAATGGACTGTTACTGCTCTTTAAGCTAACTACACCTTACATAGACTTCTCTGAGACAAGGCTGATCATGGCAGCTGACTATATTTGGAACTGTTGGAAGACTGTCTTAACTTTTCCTCAGCTTTGTAGCACTGAATACTTGTTGCAAATAGCAGAGCTGAAGGTCAACCTCTTCGGTAGCCCTCTGTGTTTAAGCATTTGGGGCACAGAGGAGGGCACAGTGCTGGGACTTTACTAAAACCCAGAGCTCTTTCTCTAAAGCAGATACCTGAAAAAGCATGCCAAAATTATCGGTGCTCTGCCCATTGGTGACTCTGCTACCAGTGTTACTTGTCCATAGTGGGCTAGGTCCTTCTTTAAAACCAGAGTTAATTAGGATTTGCTTTGGAATAACTTGAGAAAAAAATGTTAGCCAGTGAATTTCAAATTTCTTCTGTTTGGAAGTATTAGGCTGGTGCTTGGTTTGAGGTAAATGAGACCAAGGTGGCTTACATGGATTTATACCCTCTTAAACTAGGTCTGAAATCTGGCCCAGTTATCAATATGGAAGGGAAATACTGGACCAGCCTCGTAACTTGTGTAAAGCAGGTGCAGTGCCACTGGTCTCAGTAGTGTTTTCCCATCTTGTATCAGAGTTGGATTTGACTTGATGGTTTCAGGTTTCTAACAGGAATGTTACAAACACTAGAGAGCTTAAAGCTATTGTTAAAGAAAAAAGTTAACCTTCTACTGTAATGTCAAGTAGTTCCCTTGAGTGAACAGAGTGAAGATTTAGTGCATTAATTGACAATGTCTAATAACATAAAAATGCAAGTAGTTTTACACAACTGTGATTACTTTATTTATTCAATGTTTCTGCCAGCTAAAAAAGATTCTGTGAGTCTTTTGGAAACAAGATAGAAATCTCTTGAGTTGCGTGCTGGTAAAATAAATGTTGACTATGAATAGTCCAAATTCCTGCTAGTGTTTATATAAGACCTTTCCAAAGGGCAATTTCAGCCCTTAGAAACCGTACACAGACAATACAACTCAAGTTAAATAGCAGAGACACATATGCAAAAATAACATCAAACCTCATCAAATATCAGCAACAGCTTGCCTGAGATGTAGAATCTTTTTTTTTTTTTTTTTTTTTTTTTTTTATCTTGGGAAGAAATGAGGTGATCTGGGGTGTCCCTCCTGGGACTGAAATACAGAGAGTGCTTGGGGAGAAGGTGAAGGAGGCTGTTGTTAACTCGGGGATAAGGTTGTGCTAGTGGGGAACTAGTGGTGTGTGTCAGTAGGCTCAGCTCTGAAAACTTCAATCTTTGTCACAGGTGGGGGAAGAGGATTATCACAGCAATAGGCTCAATGGGAAGGAGGTATTCAGGAGCTGCGGGAGTGGCAAAGGCCCTTCAAAGACAAGTCTCAGAGTATGAGGAGAGGAGAAGGATTACTGGAGAAGGGAGAGATGTTGTATGGAAGCACTGATGAAGAACCAGGTACAGGCTGGTCAAACTAAGTAGAATCAGCAGTTGTGACATGTGGTAGGCCACCCCATCTGAAATCTCAGGGCATGCCCAAGGTGGATCTAATCCTTCCAGAGAGTGAATGGATGCTGTGGCTTCAGGGAACACACAGGTAGGAGAACACACATAAAACAAACTGATGCTCTGCTGATTGATCTGTAAGTGCCTGTAACATGTTTGATTCTAACTGGCAATCAACGCTTAGGCTTTGAAAAAGCCTGGCTGGGTGGACTGGCCATGGACAGAGGATACACACTTCACTCTATCTGGATTCTAGCCAAAGCTATTGCCTTCTTCCATTCAGATGAATGCCAAGTTCCTTCAAACAGCCCTTCAAGAAGTGCAAGTTGCATGGTGTGCATGCAGGGGTTGGGCTCCTTTTGTTTCTAGCAGGTGAGTTCTAAGGAAAATACAGCGTAGCTGGAAAATGATGCAGATTGTGCAGCAGGAGAAGCAAATGCAATTAAGCCAGATGTAATGTGCTGTTGAAAGGTACTTTTGTTATATGTGAAGTAATTACCTGACCCACTGCAGCCAGTAGGTAAAAGGAGAGTGTGCGAATGGCAGAGACGTCATTGTTCAACACCTATTTGTTAGTGATTCTGGACAAAATTATGCACTCTAATAAAAAAATCCAGTCTTCCTTAGTTACCCATCTCCGGTTATAGTGTTTGAGCATTGTAATCCTACTGGCTCTTAGGAGTTTAGAACTTGTTTATTGGGGAGGTAAAGAAAGGTATGTGAAAGGGCCCAAGGATGAAAAAGAGACTCCATAGATATTCCCCCCGCCCTCCCCCACCTTCTTAATTCCTTGACTTTGGTATGAAGAGGCCCAAGTTTCTGCTGGCCTGCATGATCACTGGTACTTTAGCAAAGCAAATATAAATTGCACCAAATTTCCACAGTGCTTCCACAGATAGTGATGGCTATACTAGATGCAACAGCATGAATGTAACACATTATTACTTCTTGCTCTCTGGTGGTTCATTTAAAGAAAAAATAAATCCCACAACAGCACATAGGAAACAGCAGTACTTCTGTTCCACAGGGCAATGTTCAAAGTGACCCAAGCTGCTGCTGGCCTAGACTGAAGGACATGAATTTTAACTCCCTCATGCTGCATTGTAATTACAGTATGGGGACTTCAACATCTGTTTCCTTTTCTCCATGTTTCCCTCTGTACTGGGTGTTACTGCAGTGCAGCCTGCGGGGAGGCCTACTGGCATTATGTCAGTCTGTTAATTTTCTATAGAAGAGCACTGGAGCATTTGTTCAGACAACAAATTCAATCCCTCATGCTCAGTGAACACATGAACAAGCAAAGATCTTTCTCATCTGATGTTTAATCAGCCCTCTCAAATTTCTTCTATCGGCAGTAAATAGGAAGCTCTCCCACTAGTGAGCAGGTTTTGGTGTTGGTCTCCAAACAGTTAAAATATAAGGGCAAAATTATGCTGACTTGTACCAAGACAGGAAAGCCACAAACTTCCACTTGACTTTGAAAGACAGGAAATGGCTGGTGTTGGAAAGGCAACAGGTAGAGGATGAGAGAGCCAGAGGATATCTCTAGAAAACCAGCTATTCCCCAGACACTTCTTCAGCTCAGCATTCTTTTGGGGGAAGGAGTTCCAGGCTGGCCCCACCTTTCCAAGCCCTTTATACACTTTCCTAACACCTGCCCCGGTTTCCTACTTCCTGCCTCTTCTGGCACTGCTATAAATATCCCACCTGCCTTTCGTAGATCTAGAGAAATGCACATTGCAGATTAAAGGGGATTGAGGGGACGGTACGAAACAGCCTTTAGACCCGCTCTTGTGAAGTGTGTGATTGCAGGGTCCTCTGCTTTAAATTTCCCTGGGAAAATGGAGGGAGTCCTTTAAGAGTGAAACAATCTTCATGTTTATCATACTCACCTGTGGACTAGGATATGTGGGCCTCTTTCTGAGTAAATAGTTTCTTCCAATAAATAATATACTACATATGGCGCAGAGGTAAAAGGAGAAAAATTTCTGGTATTTGGGAGAAGGGAGAGTGGGGAAAACAGGTTTAAGAAGGAACAGGAAACACTAGTTGAGAGACCACACTGCATGGAAAAGTAGAGCACTTGCAATAATGAATGCCTGAAATGAACTGATGACAAGGATCATTCCAAGAGGAAATGAAACAGCAAAGTGACCCCAGGGGCACTTAAGTAGCCATCGTGTACAGTACTTCAATAGCCACAAGATACAGGACCCTCCTTTAGCATCCCACAGGGCAAGAATCAGAAACCCAGAGAAGCTTAGGAAGACAAGAGCAGCAGTTCCTGTGCAAGAGCCTCGGTATTGCAAAGGATTGTGCTGGGGGTAAGGGCAGGATGAGTTCCTGGGCCCTTTGTTTTACTTCTGTAAATATGAAGAGCAGCACCTGTCTCTTTTTTTCTTTTCTTTCTTTCTTTTTTTTTTTTTTCCTTTCTCTTTTCCCCAAGGGAGTGAGGGATTAAGGATTTAGTTGGTTATTTCCTTAGAGGATCAAGATAAAAAGGAGACTTCAATAAGTCTGTTTCCATCGTCTCTACAGGCAGTATATTTTCAATAGAATTAAGCAGCTGTCGTGCTTTTCTTCCACTCTGTAACAGTTTGCAGCTTTACAGAGAAGCACAGAAATAGAGGATTCCATGGTATCACGCAGAACTGCTAAGTGGTACTTTAAGAGACCCCAAATTATCACGGGAGGATTTTAATAGAATATTATCCATTCAGAGAGAAGCTCAACCAGACCTGGTGGCAAACAGCCAGTGACCCGTGTAAGTATGTTGCCTTTAACACCTTTACTTTGGAACAAGCACCCTGCAGCAGAACCTGTCCTAGTGGGTCAAATGCATCACCAGCTTGGCTGGAGTTCTGATGGTGATAAAAGATACCTTCCAGAAGCCTGATGTGGGATAGTCTAACTTTCCCATAGCCCCCTTCTGTGGCTATCATCCTAATTCCTTGTAGTTAGAGATTGATTCAAACCATGCGATTTTAATTTCCTTCCAAAACTCTTTAAAGGCATTTGTTATTTTAACTTTGGAGAGTCTATTTTTGTTATCAGTATGAATGTCTAATCTACCTCCCACATGCATTCGAAATTACAGCTATCTCTTGAGTTTCCCAGTGCACTCTGGTTTGCTCTTTTTCTCTTTGACTGGGAGGACAACAGGATGGGAATAATGTATTTTGTTCTGAGGACTCTCCTGATGCCAGATAATTATGGGACTATAAAGCCAAATACTAATAAATACTTGTATTACAGAGCCCTACATCCCTCTGTGTTGTGTGATTTAGCTGGAGCCTGCTGGAGTAGCACTGCCGGCTTGATCCCAAGGAGACTTGACTTTTCCAAGAAAACTGACTCATTTGAAAAAAACAGCAAGCGAAGTGAGAAGCAGGTCCTTACTGGCCTTTATTCCTATGCAATTTTAAAATTGGTTGAAGAAATAGTGTGGATTGAAAAAAGCAGACAGCACCTGTACGTTCCGCTGGATGGGAAACAAAGCTTTCACTAGTACCGGAAAGTTTTCAAGCCAATAGGTTCCTTCCTGTCAGTGCAAGATCTCATGTTTGTTTCTGAACACCCTGCTCTCATACTGATTTCCTCCAGTACTAAAGGCTGCTGGAAGAGGTAGGGTAAAGGAAAGCACTGGGTCTTCCTTTCCTTCCTGTCTCAGAAACTGTTTTCCTGTTTGTCTTTTATGTGGTATGGCAGCTTGGGCCGTTGACGTAAACTTTGTCCTTTGTGCTGTTTGAAGCTCCCCTCTTCTCAATTTGACAACATTGCCTACACCCATCCTGACCAGGCAGCCTTTTTAACAGAAGGACAGGAGAGCAAACAGAACAGGGTTCTAGGGTGACAGTTGTCTTGGCACACTGAGGGGTCCACATTTTTGTGCAGGCTCTATATTTGTTCATCAAGCCAACATAAGGTCAGCACATGTCACGGTTCCTTCCAGCATATATTCTTTAATGTATACATGGACCAACAAGGAATGATAGACCAAAGTTGTTACTGAAAGATTATTATGATGGTGCTTTGAGGCAGTACCACCAGACTACATTAAAAAAAAAAATATATCCAGAGTCCTGAATGGGAGGGAAGTAATTCAAAGGAATTTTCTAAGAGGAGCTGCTTAGCCCACTTGGGCTTCAGAGCTCACAGCAACCATCTTAACTTGGGCAATTAGAATGCTGATGCATGTTGTTTCCACTCTGAATTTTGGACTATGTCTCTTTATTTTTTCCTCATGAGAACATCTCCACTAGAGTTCCTGCAACAGCTGTATTGTCAGCATACTAAAATTCAATTATGTGCACAACCAGTGTACACTGGAATCCAGAGAGCTATAATGGTTAAAATTTAAAAAATAACCTTGTTTCTGTATTCCCAGAGTAATTTCCCTTGGCAAAGACCAAGCACTGAATGGAACTATATGCTCATGAGCTAGTTACGTGTTTGCCTGCCAATTTAATAGCAAGAGCAAGCAGAATCTGTGTTCCTTTCACCCAGAAAAGGAAAACTGTTTTGGTTAGATTTAGTTAGATTTCACTATAATGGTAGTGGTTTCAGCCCCATTTTGGTTTTAGAAGGTATTGGCAGCAAAGCTACAGCTGACAGAAGCAAGTAATGCCGGTCTGCTTTCTGTAGAAGCAGTAATGCTTTAACTATTCAAGGCTGTATTTCTTCCTTGTCCTGTTGGGAAGGTGACAGGGGAATTCTTACTTGTGTTGGTGCATTTTCCCTAAAATCCCTTAGCAGAAAATGTAACTGTGTCAATGAGAATGTAATCTGTGGCTGTTTTGCATAGCTGGATAATTTGTTGGTTTTGTTTTTAAGCCAACTTGTGATTCTCTGAGGCTAGCACTGCTCCAAACCTTATTAATAGCAGTCCTTGACATTTTAGAGGTTTTATCTTTCAATTATTTTTCATACATGCTCATTTCTGGATTTGCTAATACGCATCTGCACTTCCTCAGCTTCCTTGCTTGTGGAAGGAAACAGTGTGCACCAATAGCCCAGTTTTGTTAACTGGGCTTCTGCTTATCCCACAGAATATTAGAAGTGGACGTGAAACTATACATTGGTAAGCCACGCCTCTGATTTTTCTCAAGGGGAAAAAAGTCATGTAACTATTCTTAGTTGGTGTATTAAGTGTGAAATTAAGCAGTTCCAAGAGGATGAACAACTGCTGTTCAGAGGGAGTGCCTTTGTGCTTCTGTCTTCTCAGAGCTACAACAGTTCAATGTTTGTGACTCAGTGTTTCCTTGGGGTAGTGGAAAACCAGAGCCGAGCAAGGTTACTGAAAACCCAGGCTTAGACGTGTGCCTCATGTGCGTGTGTGTGTGTACATCTTGCTGTTCAGCGATGACCCTCATGACTTCTTGAACTTTTAATGACAATGCAGCTGTCTGTTCATGGTGCTAATTAACCCAAAAACTGATTCCTCCCTCCCCCTCGTTATCCATTCCTGTGAATGAGATGTGAAAACAAGAAGGCGACTCTTCCCGTGCCCTTAGGGCTGTCTGAGCCTGGCAGCAGTGACCCTGCTTGAGTAGAACTGAAAGACCTGCTGCGCAATGGCCCGTACCCCTTTTTAATGGGTTATTAAAATTCCACCTTCTCCCCCTCCCTCCAGTCCTGTTACAGTTTGGAGAGAAGGCACTTAGGGGAAAACAGCTGCAGGAATAACTTTGCCTCTTTTCTTTCGGAAAGGCAGAGACAGCTGTTCAGTTCATAAGTCTAGGGATTCCACCACTACTTATTTAGGGCCTGATCCTGCTCCAGTTAAAATCAGTGGAAAAATTCCCACTGGGTTCAACAGGCAGTTGAAGGAAACAGCTTCAGGAAGCAGCCTGCAATGAAACAATACTACTTCAAAATGTTGGAAACTGCTAGAGAGGAAAAAAGAGAGTAGGAAGGCATTTGTCACAAGGTTGACTTGCTGACTTGCCGGTGGTCTCACAGTACAAGCACTCAGCAGGCCAATGTTTTATTTGAGGAACAGATTAAATTAGTGTGTTTGTGGTATCCTACATCGCTTTTAAAAGATAGCCCTAGCATGTCTATATTCATTTACAGTCTGCAGTGTTGACAGACTTTTATTGGCACAGTGATTAAAGGACTGATCTCTGAAGTTGAATGCTTATTTTAGTTTACTCTTTGAGATCATAGGGGATAATAGCTTGCTTTTTGAAATGATGCCAGTTCTTAGCACCTGCAGCTCTCGTTGGTATGAATTTACTTCCTGCTTCTGAAAAATGAGGGGGAAAATGGAATTTAGTCTTGTTTCTGTCATTAGAGCTTGTTGTTGTCATCTCTGATTTATACAGTGGAAGTCTAGAAACTTGCTGGAGAGGGTCAGAATTTCTGTTCCATAGAGAATTTTGAAATGGTGGAAACTTACCCTACCTGAAGTGTGAGGAAAAATGAAAACATCTGCATCTTCAGCATGGAATTTTCTGGAAAAAGTGATTCTGATACATCTGAATCTAATATTTTGAAGGATTAATTTAAAATGTCCATTTTGAACACAGATGTTGTTTCACATCAACATTTAAACTTCAAGTGTAGTTGAAGAGAAATACTGATTCAGGATAAGAATAGGTCTCGGGTTTTCTGAGAAGATAAATAAAAAACAATTTTGCTGAAGTTGATGCTTGCTTTAGAAATTTGTGCCTTCAGTAGAACCGTGTTTCCTGACACGAAAAAGCACTTTCAGAAACATTTCTACCAGTCCTAGCCCTGATGGTTTAGTAGTAACAGCCTCCCCTTCTGGAAGTTCTGATTTTGATCAGGTTACACACCACCTCTCAGGCTGGGAGAGATTCCAGTTCATTAGTCCTCTGGGGTTTATAGTTAACTTTTTCTGAATGCTGAAAATTCCCTTTAAAACACAAATCTGCATAGCCTTCACTTGCTTCAGTCCTTGGCAATGGGCAGTTCTTGGCTTTGTTGCATTACTCTACAAACAAGTTTGTGACTGCGCTGCTGCCAGTGGAGTGAGACGAGGTATTTCCCTTTGTATTTCTGTTAGTTCCCTCCCTGTCAATGTTTAAACATGCTTACACCTGGGTTGCCAGGTGTGAGCTTAACTGGAGCCCTGAAAAGCTGGCTCTTGGGAGGGTGGTTCATTACTTTACCATAACAGGACTATTTTGGCAATGTCTTAGGAGACCTAGACAGGCAGGAGGCTGTCAAGCTCTGTGTATACCCTGGAAATGATTACCCTTATCTGTAAACATTCAGTAGTGCAGTGTCCAGAGAGCTTCTGCCTCCCAAAACAGTTAATGGGTCTTATAGCATTCAGAAATAGCAAACACTTTGCCAGAGTGGCTGTGAAATGACTACCCAACCATATCTTGTGAGCTTTTGTGGGGGTTTTTTTGTGTGTTTTTTTTTTTTTTTTTTTCTAAAAAGTTACAAGGACACATAAGAAGTGATATCAGAACGGAGGCTTACTTCCCCCAAACTGGAACTTTATGAAAGTTCATGGTAAGAATACTTTACAAAGCTCTCAAATTTCAGTAGCACAGATGAGCTAGCTGACTGGTAGGTTCACTTTAAGTAAATCTCCATCAGATTCATATGTCAGACTTGAGAATTTTCATGTAAAACCCACTAATTAGCAATACTGACTAGGAATAAAACAGTATGAGGTAGTCTTGGATTTGTTTAAATATCTGTTGTGCAAAAAAAAAAAAGGCAACAGTTGGTGGTAGACAGGCACCATTAACCATTCAGTGTGTCCTCTGTGCTTACAGAAGTCTAGGTAAGAGTCATCTCATTAGTATTTGATTGGGAGCACTGGGATGCGTATGAGCATACAAGTAATGATTATGGCCTCTTGGGCTGTTCATGAACATGAAATTTTGATGAAAAGTTTGTATGAAGGAAGTTTGGGTAATAAAAGAATGAGATGATTATATTGTTTCTCTCTCCACTGCAGTTTTTGTGGAAGAACTTTGGCCAGTCTGTCAGTAGGACAGTTTGTTTCTGAGCAAACTGAAGAATGAAGGTAACTGGCCAGTGTCTGCCTACCTTTTCTTCTATCAGTACTCTGTGTCATTGTACTGGGAAAATCCTGTGTCTTCAGAGCTAGAGGATGTACAGTGTGGAATATTTGTTACTCATGTAACAAGTTGTTGCCTATAGATGTTCTTAGCCTCCAGGTCTTCTCATTACCTCTTTCATGAGATATCTCATATCATTCTTTTTAATTTTTTTTTTTAACTTTATTCCTGTAACAAATCAACACTGAGTTCTTCTGGTCTTTGATATTCCTTTAAAGGTCCGAAATGAAGGATGATGTTTTGGAACACAGTTATGACAGGCCACTACATGGGATCCTGGAAAGTTCTGGATAGGTGGGCAAATTGCTCAATGTGAAGTTTGCCCTGATATTGTTCTGACTTTGACCTGTATTCTAACTGCTAATTGTGGTACATGAGGTTGATTCAGGACTCCAGGATGTTTTCCACTTGCTTTAATGAACACTGAATCAGGATCTGAGTGCTACACCTGTCTTTACGTGGTACTCAGACTCCAGGGTAAAATTCTTCATGTAGCTAAGCTCAGCTACATAGTATTAATGACTGTGGTTACATAATAGACACTCATAAAATGGGCAATTAGTAAATTCCTTAAGCATTATGATAAACCAGAACTGTCGTGGACATGCCTCTTGAATGTGAACACCCTGCAGAGGCTGTCAGCTTCTGAACAATTTATAATGGCTCAAGAATGGTGACCAAAAGTACTGGCTTCTCACAGGAGAAATTGTTCGAATGTAGGTTTAATTCCAGGGTCCAGCAGGCCTAATAGTGCTACTGGGAACAGCAGAGCAGCACATAGAGACCTGACCTGGTTAAGTACGTATACCTCTTTGGCGTGGACAGCTGCTTAGCCTATCAGTTTAATACAAGTTTTCTAATGCAGGAAGGAATTTGCAGGCCCACCCAGTACCCTTGAAATCTATACATGTTCCCAAACAGTTCTTCCTCTCTAGCTCCTACGTGCAAAATTGAGTGTAAACCATGTGATCAGTGGAGTGCAGCCTCCTCACAGAATGCTGGCACCCGTCCCAGCTGGGCGAGGTGCTGAAGCAAGGAGAGTCCTCTGAATTAAGTTGCTGAAGCAGGGAGTGTCCAGGCCTGTGGCTTTTGATACTCCCTGTTTTGAAAGGTTTACACGAGCTGTCAGAGCTGCCCTATTTTTAACACACAGAAGAAAACTGCTTTCAGATGATCTCTTTAGCGGGGCTCCTTCCTCCTCCTCCTCCTCCTCCTGTTGGTCCATTTGGATGTGAGCTCCCAATGCATTCACGGATTGCACGGTGGGTTAAGAAAGACTAATAAATTGGCAGATTTGGCTCAAGAATTTTCTGTTGCCTCCTTGAAAAGTACAATGATGAATTTCTTATGCTTGCTAACTCTGGATATTCCATAGAGGAAATCTAGCACTAAGGAGCAAAGACATACCAGTTCTATGTATCTGGCTTTGCAGATGTCTTGCTGTTACCTGAAATGCAAAGTAGCATCTACCAGGTTCAGCCCTACACATTCACTGTATAAACAGTTGAGTGCTGAATCAGAGATCTTTCCCCCTGCCTTGTCTTCTTGTGATGTATGCAAGCAGTTTCTTGTGTGTTTGGTGAAGATAGTGGTTTTGTTCTGAGAACCAGATATCAAGCTGCAACATAACAGCTTGCAGCTTGCACATCCTAGTAGAGGAACTTTTCTACAGCTTTGCAGGCTAAGGACTTTTATTTCCCAGCAGAACTGGAACTTTATGGGAAACTTGCAGTTAAAAAGAAAAAATAGAACACAAGGGTGCATCTACACTGCCTCTTCAGCCTCAAGTTTCCTCACTGTGTACAGATTTTGATGTACATGTAAAAGCAATGTCACTTGAATACTTGCAGCAACAGACATCATATTTGAGGACTATATGTTACCCTTGTTTAGGATCAACAGTGCTTTATTCTTTAAGCAGTGCTCATGACCTTGAGGCAGTAAAAGTTTGCTCCGTGTGAAACAGAATGAGATTTCTGTGATTGTAGTAGGTTCTTTAAAATACCACTTGATCCATTTTTAATCACTCTAGCACTCGTTCTTGTAGTTTATTATAATGATCTGTGGAAATGGAAGATCAGCCTCACTTGCAACTGTATCACTAAATCACAGGCAAAGGACATGTTTTCTCCTTGCAGAGGCTGCTTCCCCTCACTGTACTTCTTTAGGCAATTCGTCTCTCATCATATGCTCCAACTTGCTTTCCATGTTACTCCTCACTCGATGGGTTGGGAAATGATCAATGCCAGATGCACATTCCTTTCAGGCAGTAAATGCTCCTGCAGCAGTAAGCCATGTGGACCAGCTCCTTGTTTCATTAAAATCGCATATGGTTTCTGTTTGCCCCTAATTAGTCTCGCTTCAGCTCTGCCATATTCTGAGTGGAACGCTTAGACCTGTGGCTCCTTCCAACAATTCCAAAGAGCTATGAGAAACCAGAGCCTTGTCTGTCTCAGCATGGCCTTCCCTCATCCTGTGTGTACCATGTCCAGAAGTACTTGATCTGGAAGTGAGAACTGAGTTAAATCTTATTGCACAAATCTTATATAGACCAAAAGAGAATGTAAAAGGGGTTTTCAGCTCAGCATTGCTTGACCAGCTTTGAGTCAGATGCTTGTTATTTTTATCCACTGTTGTAAGCTGGCTTTGGAAGCGCTTTTGTCCAGCACTGCTAACTTTGGCTGAAAGCAGTTTGTTCTTTGGCAGTTGTCAGTGGCACAAAATGAGGCAAAACATGCTCTGCTGAAAGCATCCCTTGGAGAGAGGTGCAAGGTGCCACTCTGCTGCGCTCTGTTCATGAGGCACTCCCCTCCCCTCCCTCCACTTGCATCACTTCTCCGTCCTTTACTCTGATACTTGCCTACTGCCTTTTGCCTCTAGCCTGAACTCGGCTTTCAGTAACCACTTTAAAAATACTTAGGTGAAAAGCTTAAAAAAAAAAAAGGCTGCCAAAAAGGAGACAGAGAAATGGCGAGTTGGCAGGAATGACATTGGTTTCCCTTTTTATTTTACCAGAGGTTTCTCAAAGCTGTAGGCATGTTTATTGTGTAGTCTGCAGTGTCTCTGTTTGCTTACATCTTTAGCAAACCTACCATGTTTTGTTGATGCAAGGTGTGAAACTAACTTAGTGATGCGTGTAACTCTTGTGACTCAACTAGCTACACTCTGTGCCTGTTCTAGCTAATCTCCTGGGCCTCCCTGGCTTCCCTGTATTTAGTAGGTGTAGTAGCTAGTAACAACAGACATTGGTTGTTTTCTTTTTTTTTTTTCTGCCTTTAGCTTCTCTGTGTTTTTCACAAGGTGTTTCCTGAAGCTGGTCTCTCTTGGCATGACACATACAATCTATACACAGATCTAAAAGATTCTACTTGTCAATGGATATAAATGCGTTTTAGATCCCTCATTTCTTCCTCCTTCTTTCAGTCTTTCCTCCATCATTTGAACAGAGTATCTTGTGTATGATGGGAAAGCAAGGGAGCTAACATCAGGAGTTAGATGCAGGGGCAGTGCTGGGCAGCTAAAGAGCCTTCAACCAAATTGCATACAGGAACCTGAATGAAATGTCTAGAAAAGAATTTGCAGTTTCTTATCTAACAGAGACCTCTCCTTTCCCTATGATTCTAATGTATTTCAAAGGGAGCTTGGCTTCCATAAGGTGAGATGCACCATATGAGGAGGGAGAAAAATGCTTGCTACTGCTGCCATCAGAAAAACTTGGTCTAGTTAATAAGGTACAGGTGAAATGCCAAGCACAAACCAGGTTCTGATTGTTTTTTTGCGATCTTGCATCTTTAATTTGTGGTCTTGTTGGGAGGATTAACTTTCTCACAATTAAAGCCCTTCTAGAATAGCTTATACTTTTTGAAGTGGTAGGACATCTCATGCAATCATAGTCTTGTATGACAGAGTTGTATCACTCCTTATTTTGCAGTGTTGGAAGTCAAGAAGTACCATGTGTTGTGCAAACAGTCTCAGTGGCAAGGAAATCTGCAGGGATCGGAAACATAATTAATATTTAGCAACTTACAGGTTGCCCAGAGAAGTGGTAGATGCTGCATCCCTGGAAACATTCAAGGCCAGGTTGGATGAGGCTCTGAGCAACCTGATCTGGTTGAAGATGTCCCTGCTTCTTGCAGGGGGCTTGGAGTAGGTGATCTTTAAAGGTCCCTTCCAACCCAAGCTATTCTATGATTCTAACTGCAATTGTTATCAGTTGTTTTAGACAGAGCTTGGGCCTGGGTGAAGCCATTAAATAGCCTTTCACTTTTTTTGGTGGTCTTCAAACAGCCTTGCTATGCCACAAACAAGGAAAGTTTTTTGGATCTGTAAAACAAAGACCAAAACTAAATGTCCTAGTTCTGGTTAGAAAATGGGAATATCTGTGTGTCTTGCCATCCTGTTTTTATTTAAGCTTTTATTGTTAGTCAAAGTGTTCCAACACACTTGCTGAAATAAGCACAAGTCCTTTCCAATGTGATATTTATGTGGCAACTGTCTGACTGGTAGAGGTGACTGGTGTCAAGAAGGTTCAGACAGTGTTCCTCAGAGCACTTTGAAAAGGCAAGAGGTCAAGATTTGGACTGCCAGTAATGGGAGCTAGTTTGCTGGTGAGGGGTATGAGAGTAAAGCAGCCAGCAGTGAACCTCTTCATTACCTTTTTTTTTGCTTTCTTGATGAGGTTCTCTGGTGATGCTGTGTAGCAGCACAGCTGGATTTGGCTTCTTCCAAGACAAAGCAAAAGAGGTTTTCTTTGCTTTTGTGGCATTGGCTGGAGGTCATGATGGAACGAGGTGAGAGAAAGCTCCCCTATTGTATTTCTTCATCCTTCTCACGCTTTGCAAGAAGGCTTCAAATTTCATACTCTAATTTGTAAAAGAATTCTATTTTGGTTATGTAGGAGGAGGTGACTTTCAGTACAAACAGAAAATCAAACAGAGTGGAGACTTGTATCTGTTTTTTTTCCCTCTTCATGAATCCCCAGCTGTCATCAGCATTTTCTCCTCTTGCTGTGGAAGTGGAGGAATGGGTGAGAGGTTGCTTTCTTGTCCCTCTTCCAAAGCAAGCTCCACCCACTTGCTCCTCATACAAACCTGCAGACAACAGGCAACTTAATAGAGCTTCCCAAAAGGCTACGAATAGCTGGGCCAGACTTCCAGTCCAAAGGACACAATCCACTTGTAGTTAACATCCTCTGCTATTAGGGAGGCCAAGAGTGTTGGTAATAATTGTTAACAGATCTCCCAAGGGGTGGGAAAAGGAATGCAGCTCGTGAGAGAGAGTGAGCAAGACAGAGCAATTCTGTCTTTTTAGCAGCATCATCAGCACCAATGCTAGAAAATCTGTGTGTAAAAGCATCCAGTCTTGATCAGGTTAGGAGACACTCCCATAAACAAATACCTCAGTAGTGTGCTAGGTACACTCAAGAGTCTTAAACATACCAGCTGCCTTAGCCCTGCGTGCTGTGAGCCCTCCAACCCGTACCAGCACAGTAAGGAGTTTTTGAGACAGGCTGAATGAGAGAGCTGCTGGTAAAGGTGGTAAAAAGTGAGTCTTTGGATGAATAAAATGGCAGCCATCCTCCTTGGCATGTCCTGTGTCTAGTGTTAAGGTAGCACTGCCAAGTGCGCTGTTCCATTGGAGGCTCTTTTTGCTGTCCAGTTCTTGGTGTAGTCAGTTGCCTCAGGATAGGAGCCTTTCTTCAGCCTCCTGGCCACGTTGCTGCTCCCCGTATGTTTTATTTTTCCGCTATTTGGATGTCAAAGAATGGACTGGGAGAATAACTTGTCCCTTGTGTCTCCGTTAGTAAACAACATGAATCCTCCACATCTTTTACTTAAATGCAGTGAGCATGCATCTCAGCCAAACCTCTCACTTGAAAGTACTCATATTTCACAGCAATAAAATAAATCCTTGAAACAATAATGAGAAGTGTAACATTTGTTACTCTCCTGAGCTGTTCATGGTAATTGGTCACAAGGGAAATGGGTTTGGAGCAAATCCTGGTCTCTAAAGGGTGTGTGCCTCCACTTAGAATGCTGTTTATGGATGACAACCAGCCCGCTTGCATGAAAGCATCTGGTTCTCATGGTGCAGCTGGGCATGTAACTGGGATTCGCGTGTACCACCGCCCTCTTGTTAAGGTAAGTTTTTTGACAGTGTCACCATCTAGTGGCTGGTCCCGATGAAGGACACAGGCTGGGCTGAACTAAGACGGTTGATGCCTTTGCTTTTCAGTTGGGGAAAAAGAGCTACTACGCATGTAATGGCTAGTGTGTGCCTGAATGAAACGACTTGGTAATTACAAGTCTCTTCACCATGTTGGCAAATGCTTGCCTTAATCTCACACGTCCACTTCCCCCACATTGGGCATTGCCTGTTTGTCTACTCTTTCCCTCGTGCAAAGAATGCCCTTTGCTATCACAGCTGTAAACCCAGTGTCCTCTTCTGCTTCATATCTTACATTTAGGCCTATTCTTCATATGAATCCTTGAGAAAATGGACACAGAGTAAAGAATAAATTTAGAGTACTTGAGTTAGATATGTGTGCATTGAAAGTGCTTATAGGGCCTTTTTCCTCTATGCTCAGTCTGATCTGTTTGCTTTTATAAGACCTCACCCAGTGACATTTGGAAGAAGATGTAAGTGATTGTTTTGTGTGTACATGAAGATACAGAAAGTTTGTACCATGCTAGAGATGCCAGTGAAACACAAACCATTAGCTCCTTGCACTATACTAATCCTGTGGCAAATCTGAGTCATCTCTGTTTTCCTAAGCACTGAGGTCGTTTACATTAAAAATTAAAAAAAAGGCAAGGAGAAAGAATGTTAAATAAAGAATGGTTAAATATGTTAACCATTTGTGATACGTTGTTAGGTGTATTTCATGAATTCTCACACACAGCAATACAGCAGGTTGTTATTTCTTTTTTGAATATCAACTAAGTATCTGCTTTTCTTTCTCTCTGTTCTCTCCATGTCCTTAATTGTGTTGGTGCCGAGAAGCAACTCCTATGTTTTCTCCTCTTTGAATCACGGTATGGCTGCCATGCTTATCTTATCAAGATTTATATCCTCATCTAATTTAACTTTTCATAAGTAATTACAAATCACTCATGAGACCTTGTCAACTGCTCCAGTCCCACAAAGTGACCCGACCTGAAACCCCAAAGTACTGAGAAACATTCATCTCTGTATTTTCATAGGCAGTACTTCAAAGGATTTGTGGTTTAAAAATATGCAGCTATTTTGGTGACCACTTGTGTGGGATAAAGTTTCCCATCAGTAATAGCAGGACTGTAATAGAGCTTCATGGAGAAAGGAGGAGTTCAGGAACAGTCACAGCACCTTTTTTCTCATTCTGCTCTAGCAGTAGCAGTCCCAGAAGTAAACAATTGACTTCTTTAACATAACATGGACTTAATTTGCAGCAGAAATACTGTAAAGTTCTGATACTTTGCAGAGGATGAAAGATTCCTCTGGCAAGCGTGTATGGCCCCATCTCAGTTAGGAATAATGTTCTTTGTTTTGACCAGGTGTGAAGAGTGGTACATCAGTGTAACTGGTGAGTGGCAGTTTGAAGGAGCAAAGACAGGAGCTGGGAAACATGTGACTGCAGATCTGCAGCTTACAGCTCTGTTCTGGGCAGATTTACAAGTGTCTGTCATGCATGGAGGCTTAGGTGATGAAGCTGGACATGGAAGAGCAACCTCTAAGCAGTCCTGTCCATTCAGCATTTCTCTCTAGTTACCCAGGTGCACCTAATCCTCAGGGGGTGGGAATTTAGCCTCACAAAATACAAAGAGTAGACTTCAGTTGGGGTATCCTCTGCTCCTTGGCTAACAGCTTGACTTTTCATTTAATATGGGAAAAATGAGGCAGGATGGGTTCTTTGTTCATTCCTAGCTTTTTGGTAAAGGAAGGAATTTACCTAGAAAAGTTACCTTTTAGGTAATAATAAAGGCAACTTCTCTAAGATACAGAGGGCTTGATTTGATTACAAAAGGCTTGAAGTGATGGCCCACACTAAGGTTTTTACTAGTGAATTTGCTAGGACGGTGGTTGTTCTCTAACATTACTGGGGAACAATAATCTGAAAATACAAGGATTTTAGTCCAGTCACAGATCCTTCCACCTGCTTGCAAGGGTAGCATTACTTGAAACTGGGATGCTGTTACATGGCAGTGTAGATGCACATTTTGCATCTTTGGTCCTCTGGTGAAGCTGTTGATTAGTCCATAAATCAAAGTTGGTTTCTTTCTGAAGTGGCTGTGCTACTCTAACTCGAAGTTAAAGGGCTGCCAAGCTAGTAGTGAAGTACATGAAGAAAAAGAGTTTTTAGATATTTGTCAGCAATTGGGAATTGTGTCATCTTTTATGATAACCATGTTCTAATTTTGAAACCCTAGTGTTTTGTGATATTGCCTTTTAGTATATTTCTTATTGTTGTCAATAAAATATAAGTTTTCATTGTTAATTTTAGATGTGCTGGGCAAACACCAGGTTTTTCAATTTCAGTGTATCAGATATACAGTAGATTAAGATAAGACTTCTGACACCCTTTGCTATAGACTTCAGCATCAGTGAAGTGCCCTGGAATTCACAAAGCCTAAAGAGATTGTATTCTTTCTCATTCAGCCTCAGGCAGTCTGGTTTTTGTAGCTTCACTGGTGGTGGTGGTGGTTGGGGGCAACACATGGAAGAACCTAGTTCTTTAAGGATATTTGCAGTCCTTAAGGACATGCTTCAATGTGGCTAATAAATTTTTAAGAAGGGAGTAAATCAAAGTCTGAACAACTTGTTAAATAGCAGAATCAATAAAATTATACTGGCTTTTATACTGGCTTTTACTGCCATTGGATAATAGAAGTTTGAAAAAAAGAAAGAATGAAGTTTGACAGTCAGTGAATGAAGGTTTTGTTGGTCCTTGGAATCAAAGCCAGCAGAACTGTCTTACCTAGTTTATTTGACAAGTCTGGCTGAAGCACAGGATATAAATCAGAGCAGAGTTGGTTTGTCTTCGTTTCACACCATCCTCATGGAACAAGTTCCAGGAACTGGTGTGTATAACCAGACCTGTCTCTTCCTTTAAATCTGTTCTTCAGATTATTCAGAAAGCTGGGACAAGCTTTTTGCCTCATTAATTCGGTCTAGGTAGTGAACAAAAACTTAGCCGCCTCTTTTTCTCATTTCTTCCAGTGGGCTTCTACAGCTGATTGAAACCTAAATCAGTTAAGAATCAATGAGATGCTTGTTTAATATCCTGTATACCTAGCAAAATGGTTCCCTGAACTTTGCTGCTTTTAGATAGTGCTATAATGCAAATAATGGCTTGTTGCGTTTTCCTGCTTGCAGAGGAGTACCTCCACCTCTTAGTCTCCCTTTCAGGCCTTCTTGCTTTTTAATGAATTGTTTTCTGTGATGCATCAATACGATGCATTCAGCAAAATGCAGATGAAATACTGGAAAAGATTGCTGTTGAAAGCACTCCCTCTGTCCTGTTGTGATGAAGACCTTCATAGGCTCAGAGGAAATGATGTATGTGGTCAGTTTTAGTTGCTGGATTTCAGTAGTCTGGAACCTTTGGGCCATATATTCAGCAGAGGTGCGTTGTTTGCAATGTTGTACTGGTATAAGCTTTATGCAAAAGTATCTGATGTCTACTTTTCCACAAAACAGGAGTTTCTGGGGGATTTATATATAACTATTACACTGTCAGTCGTGTTATGAGTATGTTGCGTTCTTTGGATTATTCTACTATTTTCATAGCCCTTGCAAGGAGAAGCTTAATGAATAAGGTTTTATGTAAGACTTGCATGATCATGTTTCTCTTGATTGGAGTTTTGAGTTCCTTGTTTTGTTTGTTGTGGTTTTTTTTTTTTTTTGTCCTGTTGTTTTTATGAGTGGCATTTGGGGTACAGAGTTTTCTAACAGCGATCCTTATTCTTCCCAGGATTGGTTGTCTTCAATCTCATTTTCTGCAGCCCTTGTGAAAATTAAGCCACTTCTGGTGCTTGCGTAACTGGACGCGATTGTTCTAGAGGAGTGGACTTTAGCTGAATAATGTCTGCTCTATCACTAAGTTTTGCTCCTCTACTGAAATGAGCAGGTGATTGCAGAACTTTTTCAAAGAGGATCAATGGAACAGTAGGGTTTTCTTGTGGAATGCCCCAAAATAGATGAGCGGGAGAACTCTTCATTAAGCGCTGACTGTAAACTACCCACTAGATCCATCTGAGGGACCTCAAAATTCTTATCTATGATGGCTTGGGCTCAGTTGGCATTGCTGTGTTGCGTTTGTGGTACAATGGAGGTATGCTGCGTGCAAGCACACACACACACTGCTCCTTAGTACCCATGAAGAAATGAGGTGTAGTGTACATGAGGTCTGATGAGTCATCTTCAGTTTATCTTCCAGGTGGCTTCTGGCTGCCCTGGCAGCTTTAGATGTGTGCTTAATGGTTGCTGAACAATCTGGTTTTGCACAGTAGCGATTTCAAGGGAGCCGTTTGTTGTGAGTTTTGTGGTATCTGAAAGGTGACAGCTGTAGTGAAGTCCCCAGATATGGGATATTCCAGTGGACTGCACGGTATTGTTGTGGTTATTGGGAAACAGAAGCTGCCTTGGGCACTCAAAGAACAATTTAAAATGCTATCTTGTTGAACATCATTCTGTAAGTTGGGAGTTCAGACATTAATTACGAACTTCATCCTAGTGGTTTTGTGCAAAGATTTTAACCTGTCTTGGTCCCAGCTATAGTCTGCTTTGCAGATTTCAGTGAGATTTCAACATAAGTAGTGGTTGTTCTTGTTCTTCACACAGAATTAGATTTCATGTAAATAAATACTTGCTCCGGCATCCTGTTTTATGTGCCTTCATTGTGTGTCAGATTTAGAATAAATTGAGAGGAAGGTTGGCCTGCAGTTTTGTTTTATTTTACAGGATAATATATTGAAGTGGCTTTCTTGAAGTGGAGGGTCTAGCCTAAATGTTCTGTAAAGTTCCTTATAATTTGTTGTATTTTTCCTCTCTTGTGACAGTGATCCGAGCTAAAGTTGTGGGGAAGAAGCTCATGAAAGATGGACCGTTTGGAACGATGCGATACACTGTCAAGCAGATGAAGGTATGTTTGCAGATATTTCACATAGGCTTGTAGATATGATAATGATTTTAATTAATATGTAATAACAAACAGAGTTTGCATACTTTTCATATTGGTCAGCCAGAATGAAAGGTAACCAGCAATTGGTAGAAATTTGCCTGGAGAAGGAAAGAAGCAGGAAGAGGTCATTCCTGACATACAATGCTGAATACCTGAATTCTTCCTTTATTTTTAAAATTTCTGGAGTAAAAGATGACAGCCTTCTCTACTTACTGGAGTCCTGTTTGTGTTCAACATACAGTGTCAGACTGTGGATATACAAGCTTTCCCATGCAGCGCTTCCGTTAAATTCAAGATGTGGCGGTGGTATGAGGTGGGCCAGCCTTGGGAGAGTGGTCTTTCGTCTCTTCTTTCCTTGCATTCTTTGTGACCACCAGTTAGACCGATGGCATTTTTTTTTCCACGTACAGAACAAATGAAACTCATATAGTGAAGTCTTTATATAAAGCTAAACCAAACACTGTAGCTTTCAAATATGATCAGCTCAGAGGAGCTGTAAAGTACTGACTCTGAGATGAAAAGAGGGAGATCTATGCTGTTGCTTGGTTTCTCTAGTTCGTCTCTTCAGGGCTCTAATTCTTTGCCGCATAAACTGCATTCAACCTGCTGCTTTGGACTTAGGTTTTTTTTTTTTCTTAAACTGATCTCTTGTTATGTAATGTTAAAAATGAGCCCTAGATTGTTTTTCTTGGCTATGCCATTCCAGTCATAAGACTGGTTTATGTCTTTAAAAAAAAAAAAAGGGGGGGGAATGGAAAAGCTTGGCGGAGACTGCAGAAATCTGAAACATATTAGACAAAGTAAAGGTTCAGAAAAAAACAGTCGCTTGCCTGCTTCATAACAGTAACTCTCTTTATAAGGCAGTTCATAGCTAAGCACGAAAGCTGGGAGGAGGAGACGCAAAGCCTGTTTCATAAGCTGTCGCAAAACCGCACATGTAGCCAAATCTGGTCCTGGCACGGCTCTTCCACTGAAGTAGAATGCTTGCACTTTGAATAAGAGGGAATGAGGTGCTGGGCTTACTAATTTCCTTAACCTTAAAATTTTCTTTTTAAGACTCGAAAGGAAATATATATTTGTTGATTAAATTGTGTTTGTAAAAGAGGCAACTGGTTAGGTTGGCAACAGTGAGACAATACTGCCACTTTTTTTTTTTTTTTTTTTTAAATGGCTGTCACGGGCTTCATCAGGCTTGCAGCACTCTATGCTTTTCTTGTCCAGTTTTGTCACTCTCCAGCTCAGCAAGTGTACCCCACTTCACGATACTACGATACTACTCTATGCCTGCTACATAGATGGCAGACTGGTGAAATGCTGCATTGCACATTTAACTGTGACCTTTGGCAGGAAGGAACCTGAAGCAGTCAAAGCGCGCAGTAGAACTGGAATGTCCAGAGGACATAGTTCTCGATAAACAAACAAACAAAGTGTCATCTTTGAAACGCTGCTATCTTTCTGCTGAGCATACAGACTTTGGTATAAAGAGAGATTCAGCTCTATACAGTGGGGAACTCAGAATGACACAGCAAATCTCTCCCTTGCTCACCCCAATGAAAGCTGACTGTCCTCCTGCTGAAAAGAAAACTGAGGAGGCCTATGGCTCTACACAGCTGCATGGGAACAACTCTGAAGATAAAACCAACGCGTCAGTGTTTTTTGGCCACCTAAAAACCCATCTGCACCTGCAGATGAAAAATAAGCAAGCCATTTAGTCTGTCAATATGTACTGAATGGCCTGTGAAAAGCATTGAGAGCCTTAAAAGGCAACAAACAATCTTTGTGTTTCTTTCTTTGGAGTTTGCTGTGGCTGGTTCTTGCTCTCACTAATGCTCCTGAACTTCTTGCTGAATTTCACAACTAAACCAGCTTGGGGCCTGAACTGAAGCACAAGGTCAGCCTATAGGCACAGAACAGTGCCAGGCTTTCTAGTGTTGTCTGAACAGGCCTTGTGCTTTTTTAAGCACCCTCTGCCTCCCCCCCACTGCTTTCTCAAATAATATAAGAATATTTCAAGCTCACATGTCAGAAATCTGGACAGGACTGATCTAACCCCTGCATGCTCTGTGATGTTGTGGTACATTCTGAGAATGGCCCAAACCTATTTCAGGAAACTGCAAAGGAAACAAGGAGATAATATATTTCTACTTGGTGTACACAAACAGTCCTGGTTGACTATGGCAGCACTCTGCACAGGCTGCCAGAAGCAAGGAGGCTTTCCTTGGTTTGTTGCTAATCTGTAAAATGAGTCTAAGGGGTGAAACCTGATAGTCCCAAGAGTAGAGAAGTGGGGTGGCATTAATTTAGTTTAATTTTAGATAGACTAAAATGAGGTGTTGTGTCTTTCCTGCTCTCTTGATTGTCAATGAAGAGAGACAGGAACCACTAACAGGTAATTTAGCCCACCAGTTGCAGATAGCTATTTTAGGATGGGCTGAGTTGTTCTGGAGGTGCCTGTCCTTGACGTTTGACTAGAGAGGATGCCTAATTCATATGAAGTGCCTAAATTTTAGGTAGCTGAAGGTTAGGCAAGATGACTCCAAACCTTGGTATGTAGTGCGACCTCATATGGGAGGGGTAGAGGGAGGAACGTCGTATCACAGGGTAAAGTTAATCATGCAGCAGGAACCACCACAGGATTTGCATGTGTGTTTCTGAGGCAGTATGGGAGCTGCTAAGGGGAATGCTGATACAGCTGGAAATAGAGCGGCAGTAGCAGACACCACCATGTGACGCTTGCTAATACTTTGTTCCCTGTCATTATGTTTCTGAAAATACACATTTGTGGCGACAGGAGGACTCTGAGGGTAGCAGTTAGTAGAGAGGCTAGCTTTATTGGTTGGTTTTCTTCTGACTAGTCTAATAGCACTTCCAGGACATCTTGTGTATCCAAAAATAATGTCTAAGGTATTGTTTTCTTTGTTTTGAAAGAGAGCATCTGTAGAAGATTCCCCCTTGCCAAGTTTTCTTTTTCCTCCCCTGAGAACCAAGGTCATGGTGAAATTTTCTTAAGTCACCAGAGGATGAAGCAGGGCCTGTCTGCCTCCAGCACTGAGTCAATTAGTGTCACTGAGAGGTGAGCTGAAGTGCTTTTTGAGGGTCTGAGTATGCTTCCTTCAGCAACCCTGACAGTGCTGTCCCTGATAGTAATGTGAACAGGAACCTAGGTCCAGGAGTCAAAAACCAAACCCCAGTTCAGCATCACTAGTTACTTCATAGGCAGTCATGTCAAGCCTGATGGCCCAGGAGATGCGAGGAGTGATGACTGTAATGGTCCTGTAGGAAGGCCCCAAACACCTTCTTGGAGGAATGATTAGTCTAGCTTGTAGCCCTTTCTGGAAAGGTGAGAAGGGGCTCAAAGCGTGCCTGTGCATGTGTAGAGTTTATAGCACAGATACTTAATTAGCCCAACACTACTGGGAGCTTAGTACTTTGAGTGACAGATCACTTGTACCACACATGCACAGCATACAGCTCTCTGCAGCATAGATAATGCACTGCCTGGAGAGACTGGGCATCCCCAGCTGTTGTCTTAGCTAGTCTTATCTGCTTAGATACTGGTATCATAGCTTCTTGCTGCAACGCCCACTAGAATGGGGTCTGAGGCAAGGCAGGGCTGTTCTACAGATCAGGAACAAAAGTGTGCTGAAGGCTAAATAACTCATCCAAAGACAGACAGGATGCCTGTGCCAGAATCTAGATCTCCAGCTGTCTTGAGTAGAATTGGAAAATCTGAGTAGATTCATCCCATACCAAGAAAACTGCAGAGATAAAGTAGGGATTAGGCAACGTTTGGTTTTTCCATATTCAGTGTAAGAATATGCTCTTTGCTCACTTATGGACACAATGGTGTGCTCCAAACATTATCTGTGAGCTTTTGTCCATGCAGTATGATTAATTTGTAAAAATGCTTTCTTTGTATGTTTTCTGGGCGTAGAGGGAAGGCTGGAAAAGACAAACCCTTTAGCATATCTTTTACCATACACAGCAGTGCTGTTACTGAATTGTGATATGGTTATAAGATTATGCTGATTGGGGTAATATAACTAAGGAGAAAAACAAACAAAACAAAACTGGCACACATTCTATGGATGCTGAGAAGATAGTTTGACATCTCATCATAGAAAAATTAGTGGTATTTTAAAATCCTTTTAAACGCAGTATCTGGGCCTAGCATAAAATCCATTAAATCAACAGACATCCTTTCACTGACTGGTATGAATCAAGCCCCTAACACCAGAAAGAATAGCAGTGATGCATTCTGTAAAAGAAGAAGGTTTGTCGATTTTAAAGGAGGGGGGAATAATGAAAGATAAAAAAATGGAGACGCATACCTGGGGATAATAGGGGACTTTAAGAAATAGAATACATCATGGAGGAGAATACCACTGCTCAGGTGACACAGCAGCAAGGACCTATATCTCTGGGATCGTTTGGGATGTTTTTTGCTCTTTTGCCTCACTTTAATATTTGCAGTTAAACTGAATGTGAATGTGCTCTATATCAATAAACCTGATAGAGAAAAGGATAGGCTGGGAAATGCTATGAAACTGTGATTCTCTCTGACTCCTATTGTTTTCCTTTATTGGTCATTCATACAGTTGGTGAGGAAGAAAAAGAGACCAAATACTTTGAAAAGATAACCAAATTTTAAAGATGAAAGTTGGAGGAAAATAATCCTCAGTGTTTCAAAATTAGGTCATGTTTTATTTGGTCTGATGTACGCATGCAGTGGTTGTTCCATTGCTATGCAAAGACTTCATTATGCTCCTAACAGGCGTGCATGAGTTTCCCTAAATTGCAGCGGTAAGGTCAGGTCAGATAGGGACACATGCTAATTTCTGACTGAATCCAACTGCCAGTAGATCTGTGGGTTCGTATTTCCATTAAACTGAACTGCATGTTGGCTTTCACTTAAGAAAGGTTACGAAAAAGGAGAAGGAGCATGGAGGAATTATGTATATGTGATATTTTCTCTATGGTGCCCATCAGCACCAGGCTAATTTTAGGAGATGGGGTAGAATTCTATTTCTGCATTCATTTAGTTAGAGAAACATCAAATCCTTGCTAAGGTCAGCAGGAGTTACGTATGCTAGGTGTTTGAGAAGGAGGTGTCTGGCTTGATGACTTAGATCAAGTGCCAAAGGTTTGAAACTCTTACAGCAGCAACACTGGAAAATAGGGTCATTGTTTAAAAGAAAAATCCCTTAGTTCAGAAGAAATAGCTTAAATCATATGAAGGAGAAAGAATCCAGACTTGAAGCAATTTAATTTCTCCCTAATTATGAGCTATATAAAGAAAAAAAAAATCAGTATGTTGGCAGAGCTTATAATGTTGGTGCTTTGCTAACTCAGTGCCACTGGAACTAATGCAAGTAGGGAAAAGTGGTCCCTGAGCTGAATTGCAATGGCTTGTTAACAGGTGGGCATTCTCTACCAGCAGATCTGGTGGGGAGACTTGCATCAGAGTCCAGCTTGTGCCATTAGTCTTTCATATTTGCAGACCATGGAAGTTCACTGCTTGCCACCACAGTCTAGGAACATAGATTATAAATAATCTAAGTGAAAAGTTATAATCTTAAAATAACTCACAGCATTTTTGTTTGTTTCTCTAGATGTACAGGGGCTTCCAGATAATGCCACATGTTCAATACATCTACACAGAAGCTTCTGAGAGTCTTTGTGGAGTCAAGCTGGAGGTCAACAAGTACCAATATCTGATTACAGGTAAGGGACAGTGTACTTCTTCATAATCGAAAGCTCTTCTGCTCTGTACATATATCCGCTAAAGACATGGGCAGCTGTGTAGACAGCTCTATAGGCAGCTTCCCAAGTGTTAAGATAGCCAACCGTGTTTTGGTGTTAAGTATTCTTTAATGCTCAAAGCCATTTCACTCTTTAGATTTCCCTCTCTTTCCTGAAGTATCTCTGATACCTAGCCACATTGTGACAAATATACTCTATGACAGACCACAGCTGTCAGTTCAAACCTGAGCTGGCATGTCTGTCACAGGGAACAGGTTGCTACTCAGCTGCGCCAGAAATTGAAGATCCCTTTTGGAATAAGCTGGAGAAATGCAGGCTGCCAAGTTGGGGGGATGCGAGAAGATAGAAGTGTGACAGTTACCAAGTCTTGTTTCTAATGAAGGTGTCAATTCACTTAGTTTTGCTCTGTTGTTGAGAGGAGCTTGACAGCATTACTCACCTGCATGTTGTTGCTGGTGCTTATAGCTGTCACAACACTCCTAACGTACAGGAGTGCTGTAATCTTACTGGCCAGAGATTCCTGAACCAGTTAATAAAAAGAAAGCAGTTGCTGAGCAGTGACTGAAGCCAAACATATTGAGAGCATTAGCAGTCTCAGGAAATGAGAAAAGTGCTTGAGCTGAGAAGTGCTAACTTGTGACCATGTCTCTGTTTTCAAGGCCGCGTGTATGAAGGGAAGGTTTACACTGGCCTGTGCAACTGGTATGAGAAGTGGGACCGACTGACTCTGTCCCAGCGTAAAGGACTGAATCATCGTTATCATCTGGGCTGTGGATGCAAGGTATGTGCATCTCTAATTAGGTGGCATTAAGACATTCAGACCCTAGAATTCTGTTTCCCCTGGCTGGTAATACCAATGATGCTGGTGAACAGCCAGGAAGAGAAATGGAAGACAACAATTTTTACAGGGAAAAAGTAAAACCCAATGTAACATGGAGACTAGAGGAGAGATAATCAAATAAAAATGTAGAGTCTGTGCCTTTTTAATGCCCTATTGGAGTTAATTGGGGCTGGGGAAGGCTTTCAAAATCCACATGGAATTATTGGCAGGTGAATGAAATCAGGTACCAGAGACTTAGCAAGATATGTCCAGCTTTTTTCCTGTGTAAATATTTTGAGTGCTTAAAACCTCACAGCCTGGCACTGGCACTAAGATTTTGCAGGCCTTGGGCCATGAGTAAAAAACATAAACTCAAGATCAACTTTTCTGCACCTAAAAAGCCCTTTTGACTCTGGAATTACCTGTGTATGTGAAGCTAAGCACATGCTTACGTGCTTATTTAACTGAGGCTGAATTTTGGGTTAGTAAGCAAGGTTTGAGGGAGTGGAATTTTGAATCCCTTGTTTCTGGTAAAAAGACATTTTATATAATGTTGTTTTTCCATGTAGCCTTACCTGATTGCTCTTTACAATTGCAGATTAGGCCCTGCTACTATTTGCCCTGCTTTGCCACCTCCAAGAATGAGTGCATTTGGACAGACATGCTCTCCAACTTCGGCCATTCAGGACACCAAGCGAAGCACTATGCCTGCATCCAGAGGGTGGAAGGTTATTGCAGCTGGTATAGAGGATGGGCGCCTCCAGATAAAACGATAATCAATGCCACAGATCCCTGAGCACGCTATTCCTTCCTTATCTCCCCTCTCCCTTACTTGTGGCTGATCTTCCTTTGGACACTAACTCTTACCAGATCATGATGATGACAATGAAATTAGTGCCTGTTTCCATGCAAATTTTAGCACTTCGAACACTTAAAGAAAAGAAAAAAAAAAAGAAAGAAAAGAAAAAAAAAAAGAAAGAAAAGAAAAAAAAATCTGTGCTACCTTACTGAATTTGTAATCACCTTTTCCATTTTTTGATACCACTCATTTTGATCAGACGACATTTGAGAGCTTACTTTTGCACACCAGAGGGAAAAATGAGAGGAAAAAAAAAGAAAAAAAAAAAAAAAGAAAAAACATGGAGCTCTTGCTCTCTTACATGTATCATTAGCTGTAGCAACATAATCTCTATTTTTTTAGGAAAACAAAAATCTAAAAACTATGCCAATTAGGCACTGTATTCTTCTATGTGCTGGCTTCCTGTCACCCCTCCTCATGCACTAAGTGCTGAAAGTACATAGACAAATCTATTTGAAGGAAAACAGGTTTCATTAATCAGATTGGCAAATGGAACAAACTGAAAATAAACTCAGCCTAAGCTCTGGAAAAAAATACGTCCAAAAGAAATCCTCCTCTATGGGAGAGACTGGCAATGTGATTGACTCCAGCAGTGGGAGAATTCACCTGATGTGTCTGACCACATCATCTGGTAAAAGCATTATTGACTGATTGTCCTAGCTAATTCAGTCAGTGTGAATGCAACAGCACATCTAAAGTTCTGGCTTTTCCCAGAACAAGAGAGAGTATTTTGTATTTTTGTTGTTGTTTAAAAAACAGAAGCTCCATTCCCTATGTTCAGGGAGGTAAATCCACCTACAGTAAAGCAGATGAAGTGCTGTGCCATCCTGTTTTGAGCAGCATTGGCCTCTGAAATTTCTGCTGTTTAACTTCAACAACAGGACCAGCTTGTGAACATCTATCTTAAACCAAACACATGCAAAACTACCAACTGTATGTCAATCACATGGAAGAGGGAAAGGGGAAACTTGCTAGAGCTCTTACTATTAAAAAAAAAAAAATCATCTATTGCCAAAATAGTGTTTTACTGAACTAAGATGTATATACACATAATGACATAAGCTATTTTTGACAGGATGTCGATTTTTTTTTTGGTGTTGTAAACAAAAGAATGGTTTGATTATGTTTTAAAGACAGAAATATTGACATTCCAAGTCAGTGAGGAGTTTTTAAGATATTGAAGCTCCAGTGTTATCTGCAGTAGTTGCTACAGTCATTGTTTCCTCTGTATCTCCTTGCACCATGGTTCCTCCCCTGCAGCTACACAAGCTGCACTTGTTTATATAGTGGAAGGAAGTGGGGGGCGGGGGGGGGGTTGGGGGCTAGGCAAGGAAAAGTGGTCTCCTAATAAGTGCTGGCTGGGATCATAAAATTTCAGCTGCCCAGAGGATTCCTTCTGTGTCAAGTGCTGTATTTCCCTCTAGGCACTCTTAAGCATAGCTCTGTGCATGTGCTCATACCATGTCCTGCAGTGATATGGGAGGAGGAGCCTTACTGTCTTGTGCTTTGCTGTTGACTGGAGAAGTTTGGGTTTTTTTTGTTGTTCTATTTTGTTTTTTATTAAGAAAACTATAATATAATTTTTCTTATCAAATAAAAGTATTTTAAGTTTTAATGATGGTGAAGAAGGGGTGCTGACAAAATGGGTGACTGAGTTTTGGATGGGGAGGGTTCGGGCAGGGAGAAGATTATGCTTAACTTCATTTTTGTATTATTATGATTATTTATCTTAAGTTTCCATATATCTTCAGTTCATTCCACATAGAAAGCAGAGCTGCCACCAGCAGGAAAAAGTGTTGCAGTGATTCCAGCCTGGGGCAATACAGCATTTTACAGTCAGTGACCTCAATTACTGAAAAGTTGTTTGGGGCCTCTTTACCAAATGGAAAGGAAGGGGTGTCTGAGATGGGCCCTGATGTGTTTTTATGTTTCTTTCCCTACCAGAACTCTGCCAGACATATATCCCCTGAAATGCCCCATTTACTAGATGAATTGTTGCAGCAGAAAGCACATAGCTTCATTTTTAACATGAGCTAATTTAAAGGGCATTTTCAAAGAGTTGATGTAAGAGGTGCCTAGGTCTGCTGTGTATCTCTTTTTTTTTTTTTTTTTTTTTTTTTTTGAGCTGTTCTCAGTGGCAAAGCAGCACAAAAAAAACATTGAAAGTCTATTAGATTTTCCTGTGATTTGGGCTTGGAACACTTTTCAGAAGTCCTCTTCCCTGTGACTGCTCCTAAATTATGGATTGGAGATGAGAGGGAAAGCAGGGTGCTTCACAGCACCTATCATTATAGGATCAGGCAGTGGATTGCCCCTTCTGGCAGAGTATGGGGTTGGGCTTTGGACACAGTGGAGCAATCTGCTTGAGCCTTGCACTGCTGACAAAATCTCTGAGGATCACTGAGGAGAGGGAGGAGCCGGTCTCGCCACCCTCACCATTTGCATCGTGTGAGTTGGCATCACTGGAGATGGCTCTCCTCATGCTCAAGGCGACTCTGCAAATCTGACATCTGTTTGAACTACAGCCACTTTTCTTGGCTTTGGAAGGCTAAATGAAAATGCCCATCGATGCAGTGAAGTGTTGATTTGGATTTTCATTAAACTGCAGCTCTGCATATTTTAGCTGTCACTGATTCATTTAGCTAGCTGAGACATCACAGTATTGCACTCAAATTATTGTGAAAATATTTGCATTCTAATGCTATAAGGACTTGTGTCCCTGAGTAGGATATAACGTAGCTATATGCTTTGTAAACAACAAAACAGCAACCACATTACCAGAAAATGAAGCATGTTCCCATTGTATATTGCAGACAGTAAAATATTTGAGATGCAGACAGCTAGACCAGCAAGGGTTGAGATTTGGTAGCAAATCTTTCTCTTTGCTGTGTAAAGAAACAGTTGTTACTGCTTTTAAAAATGTGGAACCAAAAGGAGGGGGAAGAATCCAGTAAAAATACATTTCTTTTGGGAGGCTTCTTAATTTTGTTTCTGTGCATGCTATCAGGGACGTGTGTTTCTTGGGCCGAGCTTTAGCTTGTGCTTGCATTAAGCACCTGACTGAAGGCTCCCTTGAAGTAGGAGGGAGCCATTAAATGGATTGAACTGGCTCTAAATCAGACTCAGAGACTTCTTCTTCCTTTCCATCTGCTTTCCTTCTGTCCTGCTAATTCATTTCTGCCTGCCAATGGACAAAACTCTCATTACAGCAGATCATGCAATATGTGGGAACACCATGCATGGAGATGTGAGGAAGCAGGTGTGAGGTTCTCCCCAAAATGTTAGGCTGTGGAGAATAAATGGCTTGCAGCAGGACAAATATCTTCCTGTCACCTCTGACATGCTCCTCACTTCACACCATAACCTCTAAGGTTAAAGAGGAACTGTCAATGGCACAGCTCACATGAGCACAACCTTTGGGCATATACAGGATGAGGGTTTTTGGTTTTTTGGTTTTTTTTTTTTCCCCCAAATGCTCTAGATACACCAACATTATTAAAAGTACTTTTTAAAATGCATAGGTCATTTCTAGACTGTTGCTGTTTGCTTTCTTATTTATAGATATTTTTCCTTATTTGCTTGAGAGTATTTTCTCCTTTAGAATTACAAAACAAATATTGAAAATATATTGGAGCTTTAGGAAAGATTGGATTCGATTTTCCTTTTCCAAAGTGGAGAGGGTAGAGAGCGGGAGATCTGTGCATGGAGTACCTTGAATAAAGTCCTCTTGTGAGAGGCTTCCCCCTCCACTGTATGGGACAAACCTGCAATTGTAGGTCTAAATTTTCCATGTTTTGAAGACTTACATGGTCCTTTAGGTAGGACTTTTCTAAAACCTAAATACATCACCATATCCCGTTCATACTTGGCCAGAGTGAAATGCTACCTCACGGTGATGGGAAACATACTGTTTTTCCAGTAAGGACTGTTTGAAGTAAAGGCCTCCAATGGGAACAAGTTTTCATTCTTTCAGATGTCTTTGAAAGTGTATTTCACTTATAATGCATTTTATAGCTTAAAGGGCAGAACAAAATTTAGGGAACTGCAAAAATTTTTTGTCTTTTTTAAAATAAATGTCTTTTGGGGCTACCAGTGTTGAGAAAAATCCACTAAACATTTGCTGCTGCTTTGCCTGTACTGGCTTCTGCTTTTCTCTGCTGCTGTCCTTCTTTCATAGAGCCACTCCACTGTTCCTGATAGTCATGGAAACTTGGGGAGGGAACCAAACCCGTGTGAAAAATCTTGTCCAGAAGGAATGTATTTGTTGCTAAATTTTCTAGCACTGTTTACAGTTTTCCTCCATGTTATTTATAAATTTTATATTCAGTGAATGTATATTGTCTTTTAAGGTAATGTTGCATAATGTTCACTTTTTATAGTGTCCTTTTATTCTAAACAGTAAAGTGGTTTTATTTCTATCACAGACATTCTGTCTCTGCTTCACTTATGTTAGTTTCTGTCCACTTCAAATGTACACAAATGGATTTGCAAGTGGATTTATTCATTTCCTTCTCTTTCTTGATACCGTTTTATGGGGCCCAAAGCCGATATTCCACCTCTGGCAGTTCTTGCACTTTGGCAAAGAACCCTCCAGCAGTCTCTCCCTCTTTTTAAGAGATGATCTCTCTAAGAATTGTTATTGGAGTCGTAAGCCCAGAAGAAGCAAAAAATCGCTTTTGAAGTTAACATATCCCACTTGTTAACTGGCCATAGGGGGTCACTATGGAGCAAGGCAGTCATGGTGGCTGTCATGTAGCACAGGTAGGGCCTTGGAAGAACAGTTGCCAAATTGCTCTAATTTCCAGTAAGCTGATCACTGGGGGGATCGGGTACGTCCCAGTGGCAAAGGAAAGAGAGGTTCACCTTTTGGGTCTTTTCTGCTGCGAAATGTCTGAGCTTTGTGTCTTTTCTTCAGGTTTACTGATTAAGGCTGGTTAAAAATGCCCTGTTGTCATGAGAAGGAAGCTTCAGAGAAAGAGTCCTTAACTAAATTAAAACGCTCACAAAAATGGGCCTACTGTTAGAAATTTCCTTTATCTCACTTTTACTTGAGGAAAATCTGTGCTCTCTGCACGGATAAAAGAACAAAACAGATTTTTAAAAATCTGTTCTAAGTTTAATCCAAAGGTTTAGAAAGTAAGCTTTGGAAAGTTTTAGACATAGAAGGATGAGGATCTCTTATGTGAGAACTTCTTTGCTTAAAGAATATCACATTGCAAAGAGGTAAAACCATAACATTAGTTATAAACACTTCCAGGGGGCCAGCCGTCAAAGGACCATGGCATATATTACAAGTGCTAACTGGTGCAGCTTGAAAACGCCTCCAGGAAAGGCAAGAAAAAGAGTGAGAAAGGGGGATCGTTATATTCTGATCTGACACATGAAGAAGCTGACACACAGTGGGCAAGCAGCTTTCACAGGTATTTGGTGGAGTGATGAGTGCAATGGAGCTTGCTTGGCTTAAGCACTTGCCCTCTCAGCCTCTCACAGCCCAGGATAGTGTGAAGATGCATCTAGAAGAGATCTTGAGAAGTTACATAGATTCATTTTGTGAGGCAGACACCCCCCGGCACCTGGAAAGGACTGGCCTGAATTTGCCTGAGTGGACTGCTGCTTGTGTAAATGTTTGGAAAGTGACTGATTTAAACCAGATTACTCAAGCTTGCATATCAACAATAGTGTTTGTGTTCACATGAGATTATCTACAGTTTAAAAATGTTCCTGTGTTCTTTTGGAAGTAAGCAATAGCATCTGCAAGTAAACAATAGCATCTCCAAGTAGGCGATCAGTTATAAAGATGACAAATATGTGAAATTAAGGTCAGTGCTCTGCTAAACCAAACCACTGTACTGGTTACAAATGTATTTACGTGCTGAGGCATCAACAATCAGATTTCCAGACAAAAAAATAATGCTAAAAGTGCTAGCTAACATACTTGCAATGAAAACCTTAATCAAGTCTTCCAAAAATACAATTCCTGAAGTGACGGTCACACAAAGTCACAACTGTCCTGAAGCATTACATGTGTCAGAAACCCCTCTTTATAAATCACCAATAATTAAATGCAACAGGATTTATCAACTGATTTGTCTGAAAAGTCTGCAACAAACTGTCACATAATCTTTAAGGACCATCCATTTCTTTAGGTCTTAAATGATAATACAACTCTTCCCACTGCATTACTTACTGCAGTGCTCCACAGCACTCAGGACTACTTACCTCCATGACGTGCCTGTGAAGTATGGAAGTGCTGTCGTCCACACAGCACAGGGAGAGAACAGAGTATAGGAACAGAGAGTTGAAGGACTGGCATTTCAAGCTCTTCAGGCACCTAGGGAGCACTGGTGGGATTTTTCACAAGAATCTAAATTCCTTTTGAATTCTGAAGCTCCCACTAGGTACCTATATCCACCATCAGGTAACTACACCCTATTATGCATTGTGATTGGCCCACAGTTTTGCAACAAATGTGTGAGAAAAGAGATGTTTGAATGTTTTTCAGCTCTAGTTTGACATCTCAACAGTCCTAATCTTCAGGCTGCCAAGAGTTCACAAATAAGTGTGGGAAATAAGCTCAGCCAACCAGTGACTTACATGGCGCGGGGGGGTTGTGTTTCACACAAGGTCTCATCAAAGACTCAACCAGGTAAGAAGGGCCACTAATCCATGGATTAAATTGGGAGCAAAAATTCATGAAGGACTAGCCACCCTTTTAACTCAGGGAAAACAAGAGACATAAACAGTTTTAAACAAAGCCACTTGGTTTGCCATGTTCTCCAGGACTAAAGGCACCTATGCAGATCTCTTTGGAAGGCGCCCTAAGAGTTTGGTACAGTGCCCAGTAGCTACACAGGGCACTGACTGTTTGGTTGTTGACAGGATGACCAGACCTCAGAGCCACTGTGCAAGGGAAACATTACAAACTGAAACAACTGCTGTTTCAAAAACTCTAATTTGCTTTGAGCACCTAGTCAGGCTGATAAATGTTTCATGGATGGCAACCACATGACAGACCAAGCAAACTGACCCTGTGAAACAAACACTGCTTATGGCCCATGTCCCAGGTTGTCAACATATTTTCAACAATTCCAGGAGGGGAAAAAAAAAAATCTACTTTATCTGAATAAAGTGACTCCTTGTTCTAAGGGATGAGCTTTTGTTGATTAGATTTTACAATGGATTTTTATTTTGGTGTTGAGCCTGTTCTAATTTTTTACTTTTTCAGGGTCCATACATGACCTGTGGGAGGGCTGGGCAAAAAGGGAAAGAGGTTCCCAAGCACTGTTTTTCACATGTTGCTTTTAGCTAGTAATTCTCTGGAAGTAAAACTGAGACTCCTCCCAGCATTCACACTGCCATCTCTTGTGCCCAACTCACATTCGTTGCTTCGACCCTATAGTCAGAAGAAAGCAAAGGTACTCACCATCTGCTTATGGCTTGGGAAGAACGTTTGCTCCACGAGGGGGAACTTCTCAGGACCCAGCGAGTTGAAGATTTTAATGAGCTGAGAGAACTTGGGGTGAGGGAGGGAACAGAAAAACAGACACAGTGGATGTCAGTGGCTTACTGTGTAGCAGGTAAGTGCTTGCAAAATGTTCTGATACTGGTGAAGAAGGTGAGAGAAACATTATTATGCCTTTCCCACCTTGCTTTCTTGACCTAAGAGCAGCAAGAGAATATGAAGTTACTGTATTTACCTAGGGCCAAGCCAGCCTGTGTACACAAACCCTGGACTAAGGGAGCAAAGTGTTTCAAGAGCCAGAAGGGGATCATTTTGGTTTTGTTACAGATCTGCCATGAACAAACTTTGCTTTCCAAATGTGGCTGAGGAGAGGGTGAGGCTCTTCTTGGTAAAGGGCTCAGAGCAGTGGCCAGGCAGGAAATCAGTGCCACCACTCCTGAGCAGAGATAAAATAAATCAAAGATCTCCCTTGGATCTCTGTCCCACAGCCAAATCAAAGCAAAGCACATTTACTCATCATGCTGAAGGGAAGGAGAATTGCTAAGGGACAGTGATGACTACATGGAATTGTCCATGCTACCTGTTTTGAGTGTTAGACCAAGGAAGCATGAGCCCACTGGCAGTCATAACTGACATCTACTATGAACCAAGGGTTTCCCAACAGGCCCCCATGCAGGCCAGAGAAAGGGGAGATCATCTGATACCCCTTGTCCTGTCTACCAGTGAGGTCTGAGGGAAACACCAATCTGTGAGGAATGTAGCCAGAGAAAGCAATATGTAACATCAATGGGGAAAGCAACACTGCTGGTATGTCATGTACAAGGGTGAACATTTGTCATTGTCCCAACCTGTCAGCATGAACTTCACCATTATCACGACTATCATCACTATTATAAACTGTTCATCATTCAGCATTGTGCCCAGCCAGACACAAAGCTCCTCATGGTAGGACTGAGTTGTGATTTCTGCTCAAATTCCTGCTCCGCTTTGGCCACCTGTGAAGTGAACAGACTATTCTGTACATTGTCTGCAGCCTCCCTGTTCAATCCGTCATTGATGAGTTGGAAAAAAACCCCAAAACTGTAAGAGAGGAACTTAATAATCATGACAGAAAATGTTGCTGAGGCAGGGTTAGTATACCAAAGAGAATAAGAGGTGATATATATACACCAGAAACCGTCTGGATCTCAGGGGCAACTTAGATTCTTCTCAATCACACCTCTAGGCATTCTGCTTTCTCTCTGAAGAGCTTCAGCCCGACGATGCTGAACTGGCAGTGCTGTTGGTGGAGTCGTTAGACTGGCAACCTTGCAGAAGCTGAATAAGGCAGCTTGATTGTTTTCATGGACATTAAAAGAACAAAATGATTGGGAATTGCTCCACAGATAAGAACTTTGTTTCCTGCTGAGCTGGTAGATGTGACTGAATTCCTTACTGATATCCTATTTGCAAAGTAATTTAGAAACTGAATCTAGTTGCCAAGCCTCCTGTTTGGTAAGACCAAGCTAAACTAATAAAGGCCTCCAGTCTGGGCCAAGTCTCACTGTAAGTCCTTTACAAAAGTTCCTTCAAGTTCCCCATCAAAGCTGGGGATGCATTCATCGTGAAGATCTTTGTGTCAGCTGTGTGACAAGTGGTAACACACAGGGAGGTAACACACAGGTTAAGTGACGGAGACAGACATCTAGAGAGCAAGGAAAGGGAAAGAAAGCCCTCTTTCTTCCCAATAGCATCACCTGCCTAATCTTGTATTCTGAGCACTTCTGAGGAACCGCTGAAGCCAGAAATTGTACCAAAATGCAAGCCCAAGATTCCACTGCAGATAAAGAGAGAGCTACTGAGAGTATTTTCTGTTGAGTAGCTACATTAGGGTTCCTGCCCTGGTTACGGGGCTAGTTTAAGCAAAAGCATTTTTGTATAAGAAGTTGAAACTTCACTTGAAGGTGGAGAAAAAATACCCTTTTAGGAGTTAAAAGGTGATATGAGTGTAAAAAAAAATGTAGCCAGTGTATAAAAAAATTAGGCTGTAAGGTGTGTGCCAGTCCCAGGCCACATGCTAAAGGGGCAGCTGACAGCAGATTCACAAAAATAGCCAATAATCCTTTTGCTAATCTTGTAGGTCAAAATGTGGCATTTAAACAAAACCAGAAAACATCAAGAGGTGTCATATCCCATCACTAACACCACCACCCCCTCACATGCATCGGCAGATAAGAGAAAAACTCCCTGTGTAGAATAATTATCATTGGCAAGGAGAGTATTGATGTTGGGGAAGGAGGACAGCTTGCTTTTCTTAACTACTTGCACTAGCCCTGCACATCCTAGAGAATAAAAATAAGGCTCTGTTTTGACTAGTAAAGTGAGAAAACAGGGCTTAAAAGTTAAACAGAATGAGAAAGAGCCAGGGAGAGGAAGAAAAACATCCTGGCTGAGAGCAGCACATGCCCCTCGCTGCGAGTGCACGCAGGCCTGGCGAAACACGGATGCCGTGACGTTGAGGCGACATACGTTTATCCTAGGACAACAGCTCACACAAAATAAGTGGAACGACTATGCACCTGATAGACAGCATCCTAACTTGTTCCTTGGGCTTCCTCTTGAAGCGTACAGCTCTTGGCTGTTGCTGAAATAAGAAGCGTTTCAGACGGACAGATGAGACACTCAGCCATCTGGGAGCTTCCTCAAAGGGCCAAGCCTGCAAAAAGGTCTGACTTTGGCATTGACCCTCATGGGAAAATTCCCTCCTTTTTTTCCTGTTTTTTTGTTTTTTTTTTTTTGGCAATTACTAGGGACAGGATATTGACAATGAGACACCCAAGTTATATGGTGCAACAGCCTCTTAGATACCTGAGAGCCGAGCTCAAGTAGCACCTCCCAGTACATTTTAGATGGGTTACTGTCAGCAGCTCAGCTAGATATAACTGTCCCTTCCACATTTTGGTATCGGGTCTTACTTTCTGTGGTTCCACTGGTTTTAGTGAGATTGCATCCAGACTGCAGAGCAAGACACATGGCAAGGCAATGGCAGTCTGGGCTTTAAGTGAGATACTTTGCCTGACTGGCTGGGTTACTTACAGGAAAATAAAAAGAATCCAGTCAGAGGCTCTCAAGGCCTTTTGCATATTTTTAAAGTGTCTGCATCATCAGGGAGCCTATATAGATTCATAGAATCACAGAATAGTTTGGGTTGGAAGGGACCTTTAAAGGCCATCTAGTCCAACCCCCCTGCAAGGAGCAGGGACATCTTCAACTCAATCAGGTTGCTCAGAGCGCCGTCCAACCTGGCCTTGGATGTTTCCAGGGATGGGGCATCCACCATCTCTCTGGGCCAACCTGTTCCAGTGTTCCACCACCCTCATTGTGAATTTTTTTTTCCTTACGTCCAGTCTGAATCTACCTTCTGCTATTTTATCCCTTGACAGTCAATAGCAGTTTGTCTGGAAGTCTCTTGGACTCTGTAGATGACTGCCTTCAAGACTTGGTATTTCCTGCAGTCTTACAGATGCAAAAGTTGCCTTACAATTACAGACATTAACTGCATGTAAAAGGAGTACTACTCTGAGCATTGTTCCCACTGTATTTTGTACTGTAACTTTTATAACACAAAAATTATTGTTAGTAGTAGTTACAGCATTGTGTTTAGGTTACATGTAGCATTATTTATCAATAATTGTGGTATCATCTTAAAACTTCGGATTCTTGGATGTTTCTCAGATCCCCCTGAATATGTCTGTTTCTCTTTCAGAAACACCTCTCAAACTGTGCCTGTGTTTAATGCAAATTTAAACCTTTGAAGAAATTTGAGTATTGCAATACTGGAAACCTGGCAAATGTCATTAAAAAACAGGGCTGCATGTTTGAGTAAACTCAAGCCCAAACTCAGCTGATTGTAATTAGAGTTTCTGAGGAGAAAACATTGTTGCAAATTGCCAAGGAAAAACAGTCTCTCTTCCATCCCCCGCCACAGAATCATAAACATTTCTATGCAATGGAACCATTTTTGGAAAAAGTAAAAAGGGAGAGTGAAAAGCACATTTCCCAGGGGTATTTAATTTCATTTCTTCTTCTATCTCATTTCAACTGTTTTCTAGGTCCAAAAAGTTCCCAGTAATCTTTGTTAAGCAGAGCTCTTGTTTCAAGATGCCTATTTTGCAATCAGAGTGGAACATACACTGAAGTGGTCTGTCCCTATCTCTCATTTCCCAGCTATCACAAAATCAAATTTTTCTGATTCTGCTGCCAGCAAAGCTTTCTGCCCTCAAACGCCCCAGTGCAATCTCTACCTGAGCTTCCACCTGATAAAATTTCAGCGATGCCAAGTACTAGCTCACATCCCATCTGAGCTCTTAGATTACTTAGAGCCTTACAATCATTGGTTTTAGGGTGATGTGGGTGCGGGGGCAGGAGGGAAAGGAGGCATTCTGCAAACCTGTTTTAAGTGTTTACAAGTGGTTTCCTTGACTTCACTGGTAAGGTTGTCTGAGCCAGCTGTATTCCCCATGAGGAAAGTATGGCACAATTGAACCCAGTACAGCTACAGCAGAGTTACTGGCAGAGCCAATTTCTCCCACACAGCCTTGCCAGCCCTGCTTTTCTTTTTTTTTCCCCAATGTGCTGAGTTTGTTTGCTTTCTTTTATTTTAGATACCTAAAAATAGGCCTGTCATCTTGAGGCCCCTGAACACCATCAGAAACATAACTACAAGGCATGAGTTAAAAAATGTCCACTAAACCTTGACTGACTCAACCCTAAAATCAGATGTAATAGACCACATGATTGTCTTCCTCAGTAAAAGCCAGTGTAAATGAGGAGGCTTTTTGTCTGGTCACTGGGGTCAACACACTTGTGTGTGTAGGAACAACTGCAGAAAAAAATGCAAAGGAGTTTTATGGAGCCTGGTTCTTGATCCATGTCTTACTCCCCTTTCTGTTCCCAGCAATCCTGACCATTCAAATGAGGACTGAGGCCAAAGGTGCATCATCCACCTATACAGTGATGGCAAAATGAGATTTTTCTCACTGCTCTCTTTACTGCACTAGAGTAGTTTTGGAAAAGACTGAACCCTGCTTTTAGTCTTGACAAACTCCCCAGATGTGATTAAATGGATTGAAAACTGAGAAGACGATATCTGTAATGCTGATGGATACCATTTTGGCAAGGAGAGAGTTAAATCCAACACTGCATAGTCATGGAAATAAAAGTCTGAGTCATCACAGTCCTTAGCTGGATTTGAATTGCCAGTCAACATACTGAAGACCAATAGGCTATTTATTCCAGGGAAAAAACAACAACAAAAAAAAGACTTAATTAGGTAATGAGGAAGATAGTTACCACTTGCTGTAAATGTCATATCTCATCCCAAGCCGTATTTGTGCAATGAGTAAGGAGAATTCCTAAAAATTTATCTAAAATCTTTCCATGGGGGGCATATTGGAAAGTCTCAGCTTGTCACATCCATATAGCTTGTAGGTCCCTGCTTCAGACCTAGAACAATGCAGGGAAATTTCCATTCTGGGAGCATCAGTGATTAGAGAGGGATGAAACTGCTTGGAAGACCCAGATGTGGACTCCAAAATGATGTCAGCATCTGACTTCTTCCTGCAGGTGCTACGATGTCCCGCCTTGCTCCTCTGGGTCTCCTGCTCCTGCAGTTTCTGCTGACTTAGGGTTGGTGATAAAACAGGTCTGGATATTTATTACAAACTTTGATTTGGGGCTGAGATAAGCCAATTATAATATTTTTAAAGATTTTTCTGAGATTTCCAGATGAACTTGACAAAATTTAAAGACCAAGTGAAGGGACGTCCCAGGGCAAAATAGCAAAATACTGTCCTGTTCTCCTCAGGAGCTGATTCGGCCCAAAGTGTTTCCAAGGTGCAGTCTTTCAGACTCAATGAACCAATACTTTATGACAAACTTGTATTTCCTTCTGAAACTGCTGAAAAATTCTGCATGCTCTCCCCTTTCCTTCTGCCACTTTCCAAGGTCTTTGTCAATCTATGTTTCCTTTTTCCCTAAGCCTAGTTGTTGAAGAAATAATCTCTTCACCTTTCTTCCCTTTCTTTTAATCTGATTTCCTCACAACAGAACACCACCCAGGAAAAGCAGGAAGAGAAGACACGTGCAGGTTGCACTTCTGTAAGGAATCCTAGTCTTAACCTGGGGCACCTTATATCTAATAAAAGATGCTAGAAATAGTGTTGTCCAAATACCCTCTAAAACAGTGAATGCCAATGTTTCTTTTAAGGTTGTTTTACTGTGTTTTGGTCAGGACAGAGATGTGCTACTATTGATCCACTATTATTAATCTATTGCTATTCATCTACTCTGTCTTACAAGAAATCTCAGTGTTACTGTACTGCTGTCTG
The DNA here is from genome assembly GCF_036417535.1 of Chlamydotis macqueenii. Taxonomy (NCBI): domain Eukaryota; kingdom Metazoa; phylum Chordata; class Aves; order Otidiformes; family Otididae; genus Chlamydotis; species Chlamydotis macqueenii. The sequence goes on along the minus strand of NC_141556.1, from coordinate 59,759,548 downwards.
CTTGTGACATGTTAGAGTCTGAGACAGGTGAAACGTCCTACTCAGGGTAAGGAAATAACACCTTGATATTACTAGAGTCTCATAAAGAAGAACTGCTGATGTTTTTTTTTTTCTTCAAATAATTTACAGTTGGATTCCTAAGGTTCTTTAGATGGTCATTTTATCCTAAAGGGACAAATTCCAAAACAGACTGGGTGCTGAGTTTGATGCTTTATTGGTACCACATCTCTACAGTGTTGGCATGCAGTAGAGCTGGATCATCACTTACCACCCAGGGCTTGCTGCAGAAGTTGTAGATGGAGTAGAGGGAGTTGACCGTGTGGATGCCACCGTACTGGAGTCCAATGATGAGGCTGCGAAAGTCTTCTCCCAGTGCCATGCTGTAGGCATGCTGCCGGATCAGGACAAAGTCAGGCTTGAAGGACCTGGAAGAGACAAGGGGAGCCACATTTTGCTTTCAAAACACTCAGCAACACTTCTAGCCTCGTCTTGTTTCTTCTCTATCCTTTCCCTTTTCATCAATGCATATTGGTCTTCTTTGTGCCTCATCATGGGTTCCTTGTGTTAAAAGGTAACAAACCAAAGAAAAATCCCTAGTCATTAATAAAAAAGGAAAAATCCAGCATAGCTGCAAGTGTGAGAGTGTAGAAGCAAGCCAAAGAGATTTGCTGCAGTTTCCGTGTCACTCAGGCATGCACAGGAACAAGCCACAAGCAGAGCCAAGGGTCATAAATTCGCTGGTGGGGAGATTCTCTTTTCTCTCTAACAGCCTGGCCATGTTTGGCAAGCTCGTTGCAATGTGCGACACAGATGAGGGAGCAAGTTTGTTTCCTGATGATTGAACTCGATATTGAAGCAATGCCCAGTGGGTGGGAAGATCATGAGGGATTTCAAAAAGCTATTGTGCACATCCATACATTGACATACATTCTTCTGCTAATCAGTTTACTATGTATGCAGCACATCCCAGGCTCTTACGGCTATGAGTCAATAAGTAAAGGTCAGGCATGGTAATGTAATTAATCAAAGGAGCAGAGGCCCTCAATCAGTGCTGTGACTCATGTTGTGGACTTCCAGAATATTATTTAGCAAGACTGGAGCTGGAACTCCTATGGTTCAACACCAGCAGCTCTCAGCAAATACACAAGAAAAGTGAGGCCCTTTCTAGGTAAGCCAACAGGCTATGGATTATCTTCCAGAAAGCCACATCTCATTCCTTGCTCATGCTGTGTCTTCAGAGCCATTCAGAAATCTCTGGAAACAGCAGCTGAAAATAAACTCTTCCCAAAATGGACCTTAGCACCTCATTCCTGAAGGCACGGAAGGGGCTTTTCCACTTAAAGAGGGGATTATTTTATACTTTAACAGAGGTTGCATCAAGGACATTGGAGAAATTTCCATACTGTATTAAAGTTTTTCAGAGAAATGAGCTCTGTAACCCAGTCCCATTACCTCACTACCCTCGAACATTTTCCTTGCTAAGAGGCTATAATTTCTATGCTTTGGATGTATGAGTTGGAAATACTTTGGGTTTATAGCCTCTATTTATATTTACGTCATTCTGGCAGGGAAATTCGAGATGGTGACTCTGGGCCACATTGTGGCAACAAACACTGTACACAAAACCCAGCATAGCTTTGTTGTTTCAAAGCTGTTCATTTTGTTTGTTGGCCTTGGGCTTTTGTTATCGCCTGAGACATAGTGAGGAGCATGCTCTGCTTTTGTGATGCAAGAGGCCAAGCTTTGGAAATGTTGTGATTCCCTCCCATGGAGTATTTTTAAACACAGGCATGTTCTCTAATGTACTTGGCACCAAAGGTGGTGGTTTCCTCCAGCAGCAAGATGCATAATGAGCATTGGGAGGGCTGCGCTATCACTGTGCAGCTGATTTATGGACCTCCCTGCTGTCAGTGGGGGTGAGGCAAGTGGTGACTCCCTGCTGAGAAACAGCAAGTGAATGCAAATCTTGGAAAGCTTGAGCTGCTCCATTCTGCTGGACTTGCTGTGTAGAAATACCCCAGAGGCAGACAAAGGTCCCCAGGAAGGATTAATGAGCTTCCTAGCACCAGGATTTGATGTCTGTACTGAGTTACTAAACAGTTGTGGTGTCTGGAGGGGTAGTAGCATGTCCCTCCTTCATTCATCTTTCCGAGGACATGAAGAAGAAAATGATCCCTGTTACAGCTCAAGTCTTTCCCCGGACTTGACTTAGGGAGTAGCACTTACTGGAGCTGCATGATAATGGCTCAGACCATTGCTTTGGTTTTCCTAGAGGAGGCAGCAGTATTTGCTCTTTAACATCTCCCCCAGCATCCCTGGGTGGGGATGTGGTGCTGTGGTGGGAAGGAAGCATGCAAATGAATGTGGCCAGCCACAGGGGGAGGACACACAGGGGCTGGGAAACTGCCTTCAGTGGCTTTACTTCTGCCAGCCAAAAGTTTAGGAAAAAAAACCTCTTGTCTTTTCAGATCTTGGCAAAGGAGGAGTTTTTCAGCTTAGAAGATGGACACAAGAATACAGAATTAATGTAGAAAAGCCTATTCTCAAACTCTGCATTGTGTAGGAAGGCAGGGCACTCTTTCATGCAGCAGATGAGGAGTGAATCTCTAAAGTGAAGGTGGACACTGAATCCCTGTTTTGAGCTGTGGGACAACGAGGATGTTCCCATGGATACTGAGAACAAGGCAGAGGAGTGCAGGGCCTGGGACTTGCTGCGAATAAACATCAGCTGAAGAGCCCCAGAGTCTGCAAGACGTCTGTAACAGAGAAACAGAGACCAGTGGCAAAACGTGAGGTGAGGGGCTTGGAAGGATAGCAGGCAGTAAAAGGAAAATGAATAGTCATGGTAGGACTGGTGAGGTGAAAACTGAATACCTGAGGGTACCAGTGAACTGGGGAAAAAAAGAGCTTAATTGCTTCACACAAGATTTCTTACTGTTTTGGTAGAAGATTACTTTTGCAAGCTATTGCTCATTCTCAGAGTGTAAATCTGACTCTAACATAGCAAGCCTCGGATTTGGAATAGCTAGTCGTATGACTGTTTTCTTTGCTAGTTCAACCCAACCCAATAACATCTCCCATGACAGAAAATTGAAATCCTTGGCATGCAGACAGTTTAGGCAGAAGTCCCACATTTGAAACACCATTGCCAAAACCTTTGGATGAACCAAACTCAGTAGCGCCTACTGTGCTGAGGTCCTAAGCATCTGAGTTCAGCAGGACTAGGAGAGCAAGGGCAGCAGCACGTACCTTTCCTCTCCACTAGATCTGTCTGGCCAGTGCTTAGGTGACCACAAATGGTCTTGAATAAAACTGCATCTAGACCTCTGCTAAAGACAGGTCATGGGAATAGGCTGGTCACAGAAAGACCGCAGGAGAGCCTGTTCAACAATCTAATGGACAGGGAGATGGGATAGGTAAACGAAACTAAAAGTAAACCACAGATTTAAAGCATCTCGCTAATGAGCTGTGCTCTGCGTGTTGGTGCAGTGCCCTTTCTAAGCACTGCGTGGCAGACACCCATCTGAAGTCCTGAATCTTACTTAGCTTGATAGCCAGACGGATGAAGCTTCCAGAAGAAAGCTGAAGCCCATCTTTGGCCATGACCCTTTTACAGAAGCCCTTTCTCAGACCCCAGGAGCTCAGTCCTCATTTAGAGTTTGGCTTCTAGCACTGCCTGGCAAAATACAGGCCACTAAAACACATGCAACGTTCCCAGAGTGGAATAGAGATACAATAATCTTTTGTTCAAAAAAAAAAAAAAAAAAATCCAGGAGACTGAAAAAATTGAAATAGCTGATGAGATTTCATTTTCCTCTGGAATGGAAAGATGCTTTCCTTTCAGCTCGTTTCGCCATACACGATGGCCTCTGCCACATATGGCACGAGTCTTTCAGTGCTCTGAGTGGTGCACGACCGAACTGACCACCCCCAGAGCGAAGCAGTCTGCCACAAGTCCCTGTGGCTTTTCTCACTTTGCACCACTTTCTCACCTTGTCCCAGATGCTAGCCAAGGCACATGGCAGCTGCTGAGCCTACCTCTCCTCCTGGCAATTGAGATCTGTCAGAGATCACCAGAGTCAATCACCCCTGGGTGATGACAAGTATCTGTCTAGGAAGATGCTAGTACTGCCAGTCATGAGCCTGGACTCTGATACTGCGGTGCAGGATGCTTTAACTAACTCTTTTTCAACTTGTTCCAATGCATTTTAGCAGTCTCTTTCTTTCTTAGTGGTAAAACTATAGTTCAGAGACAAACCTAAGCATAAAGCTTGCATCCAAAATACCTGATAGGAAGAGATCTAATTGCAGGGTATAATTTCTTAGGTCGGACCCATCTACCCTTAAATCCGTGACAGCATTAGCTGTCTTGGAAATAGTTTTTGTCAGAAATGAGGGAATATAAAACAATTTAAAAGATTCTTGATGTTAAACATGGAGGTTAAACATTTCAGGAGCAGCAGTAAGTATTCTGGTCACCATGTGTCTAACTTCTCTAGCTATGAAAAGAGAATCAGCTCTGAAAAGATAATTGATAGCATTTCTCTACAGGTCTCTCTACAGTCTGCTTTAGGGTAGAGAAGATGATGAGAGCAAATCCTGCTGGGAGGTTTCACACCTTAAAGAGATTTTGTATTTCTTATTTTTGCATATAGCCATAACTCTGACTTGCTTCCTGGTACTTCAGCTTTTCTCACTGAAGCACAAAGAGCTTCATGAGCATGAAGAAAGAAGACACAAAAGTAGATTATGTTGACAAAACACCTTTTAGTGATCTCTTCCACTGTGAATAATCACCTGCAACCAAAGGGTAGACCTGCTTTTTACTTTAGGACCTTGATGGATGTAGAGAAGTTTTGCCTGTGCTGTGGGAGAAAGATGGGCTCCCCTGCTCTCTTTCTTAAAGAGTCCCAGTCTTATTTCTTGTTTCTCTACATCACCTTATTCATATAAGTAATCACATTCATCCTTTCTTTCAATAACTTCAGCGGAGTTTACTTCTTTCTGTGGAAAATTCACTTCACCCTTCATGTCAATAGAAAAAAGATCTTGCTTGGACACTGAAGAAGCACATCCTCAGTTCAGGTTCTGTCTACCCTCCATTTTTCAAAGAGGTTTTATTCAGTTTTCTGACACTTCCCAGTGATCAACACATTTTGAGTAAGTTCTCTTACAAAGCCTTTCCTATCTACTTGGCATGACACAGAGAGGAAGAAAAGTGCATAATGAAGCAATATGATACAAGCTCTGGATTACTAGCAATTAATGGAGCCTTGAGGCAAGCTTCTGAGGCACAAGTCCAAGCCTTAAGTGGCTGCAGCTACTGGAGAAGTGCAACAATCCCTCCAGCTATGCAGTGCCTCAGGTGTCTGAGAGCTAAGAGAAAATGACATTTACAAATAGGATCAAGTTATTTTTTTTTTTTTGCTTTACTTGGGTGTTAATAGTATTGTTATTACATTACTGAAAATTAATAAGAAATCAATGACATTTTCACCTATCATGGTGTTAGATTTAATGTTATGTTGGATGTCATAGTAAAATGGGAAATTTGCTAAGAAAAAAAAACCTTATTTCAGTCAAAACCTCATGTCATATTTTTCCACAGAAAGAAGTAAGCTCTGCTGAAGTTATTGAAAGAAAGGATGAATGTGATTACTTATATAAATAAGGTGATGTAGAGAAACAAGAAAGCAACATGGAATAACGAATGACCTCACTTTACCGGGCTGGAAGAGGGGAGTACAGCATCTTTTGGGACAGTATAATAGAGGATGGCTGGGGAAAAAACATGGGAGAGATCAGTGTAGCAAAAGCAGCAGAAACCAGGAATCACAGCTGCAGTAGAATGAGTACCACTATATGTAGACGAGGATACCCTGGAAGATACTCTGATTTGCTTCTCAGCAACAGACCAATGGTCAACGAGCCTTAAAATCACGTGTCACACACTCTCTGGACTGTAGTGTTGCAGTCTCCTAAGTCTGCTATATATTTTGCATGTAAACTGATCAACCTTGACAAGGAAAAGCAAGTGGACCCAGATGATGTCTCAAAGTAGGAAGAGCCACACTTGTCAACAGCAGTTTGCCTTCAAAATGCTTGTGACCCAAAGCTTTGACAGAAGATGATCTGAATACTTTCCAACATCATAGAATCAAGTCAGAGAGTAATTCAGGTCAGAGAGAATCCCTGGATATCATCTGGCCCAACACCCTGCTCATTGCAGGGCTAACTTTGAAGTGACAACTAGCTTGATCAGGATCTCGTCCAGCCAAAGTTTCAATATTCCCAAGGATGAAGATCCCCTAACCTCTCTGGGCACTTGTTCCAGTATTTGACCACCCTCACTGTTGAAATAAAAAAAAAAAAATTGCAGCTAATTAGAATTTGACCTACTGCAACTTGTGTCTGTTTCTTCTTTTCCTTTCACTGCACAACAAGAAGTGTCTGACTTCATTTTCTCTACAGTGTCCTCTTAATTGCCTGATGCCTGTAGGTGGATCCACCTCAGCCTCCTCTTACAGAATGAACAAAACCATCTCTCAGTCTCTCCATGGATGTCTTTGGTCCAGTTCAATGAGCCTGGTGGCCTTTCACTCAACTCGTTCCAGTTTGTCACTGCCTTTTTCGACCGGGGAGCTCACAGCTGGGCACAATATCTCAGATGTGAACAGTGTCTCATTAGCTACACTCTTGCTAATACCACCCAGTAAGCCGTTGGGCATCTTCCCCGCAAGAGCGCACAGGACCTCCAGGTCCCTTTGTGCAGAGCTGTCTTCTCTCCAGCTGCTCCCTAGCAGTACGGAGGTTATTCCTCCCTCACCGCAAGACTTGGTGATTGTCCTTGTTGAACTCCATGAGGTTCCTGTTGGCCCATTTCCCCAGTTGTTTAGGTCCCTCTGAATGGCAGCTCTGTCCTTTAGCATATCTATGCTCCCTACTGCCAGCTTGTTGCCACCCATGAGTTTGTTGAGCCACCCTCTATCCCAATATCAGGTTGTTAATGAAGATCTGCCTTGACCAGTATATTGCAGGTGCAGCAGGACTTGGCTCTTCACTTCTTCGTTTGCTATTCCTTGGAAGAAGCTTTATAAAAAAATCTATGTAGAAAGGAGATGAGTTAAGGCAGGATTAGGGGAAAAAAAAAGCCAATTGGGACTGAAACAATCTACAACAGTCTTTAATCATTCTTGCATTCAGTTCAGGATTAACTAATTAATGAGTGCTCTAGGCCCTGGCAGCACATTTCTTATTGGAAAGAATTACTGTAAATGTGAAAAGGGCCAGGGAGTAGTTTAGTCTCTGAGATGCTCCCCACCCTGGTCTGCTCAGAGTAACTTTTGCTTTCTTGCAGCTGCCTGCACGCCAAATGTTTTCCCAATAACTGTCAACATCCTGCCTGCGCGTCGGCTGGGGGCCAGCTGCTGGGGAGGTGAAGGGGGACATTATTCATCTGGGAGATCAGTAAACCCCGAAGAGAGAAGCAAGCCTCCAGGCAGCTGTTTAGCAGCAGGAGCTGAGATGGAAGAAACTGAGAATAAATACATAAAGAAGAACACCCCAAATTGTCTTCCCTTTTTTAGCTCCTGCTCAAAAAGAGAAGGGGGACAGGCAGGTGAGGAGTGGGGAGATATTAGTGAAAGGTGATGGTAAATCATCCCCCGTGAGGGAATAATTTCTCAGTTTATAAGTGTTTACTGGAGGTGTTAAATTGCTTTGTGTGTAACTGCAGCTTGCCAGGATCTACCCTATTTGACACTTTGTCCCAGCCCATTATCTCTTCAGGGTATTTAGGTAAGGGAAGTGGTCATTTGGCACGCTGATGTTTTGCCTAAAGTGCACTTTCAAAAGCTTACATGCTGTTACACACAGTTCTCCATTACATTTATGGATTGCCATGCCATCAACAGAAAAACATTGCCCAAATGTTGCTCAATGTTAAATATATAGCACATATTGTACTGTTCTGTGGGGCACATTCTGTGAATCTTGGGATAACCACATGCTCAACGTATTTTTCCATCTGACTTCTAGAAATCTAAACTCTCCCAATCAGTTTCTCCATTTTTTTCTCCCATCTGCATCTTTGCAGAAGTTTTCAGAATTTTGGGTTGGAGGCAACAAAAAAAAAAAAAAAAAAAAAAAAAAAAGAAAAAGGTATTCTATAAAAGACTCCAATTAGGTCAAAAGTTAAATTTACAAAGACAGGGAGTAGACAGAGCCTAGGATTCCTCTTTGACCCAAGCTTCCTGAAAGACGAGAAGCTGGAAAGTGATCTACTGTCTACCAATTTGTCCTACATCAGTGTCCAGCAGCTGCTCCCATGATCTTGTTGTTCTGGTTTTGTTAGTGAGGGGGGGCCTAAGGTGGTGGCTTCTGTAGGAAACTGCTAGAAGTCGCTCCCCTTTGTTCAGTGGACTTGGCCGGGCCTAGGGCGGACCCGCTGCTGGCCAAGGCCGAGCCAATTGGTAGCAGAATGTCCCGTGATAACGCCTCTGCGATAACGTATTTAAGTAGGGGAAAACAGGAAAAAGAGGAGAAGAAGATGTGAAGCAGCTGAGCGGGGGGCAGAGAGGGGGAGGCGCGAGCCTCATGGGCCTTGCAGGCCTCACCCTCTGGCCTCCCGCCAGGCAGCTGACTGGGCCCAACTCGGCCCGGCCTGGCTGCAAGAAGTGGAGAGGAGATGAGAAGTGAATAAGATGTAAAAAGGATCCTGAGAGGCGTCTGTCAGCCTGTTGTGAGGAACGGCTGCAGACGCCAAGGTCAGTTCAGAAGGAGGGGGAGGAATAATATGGCTCCTGGCCAAGATTCCTCTGCAACTCGTGGTGAAGACCATGGTGGAGCGGGTTGTCCCCCTGCAGCCCATGGAGGTCCACGGAGGGGCAGAGATCCACCTGCAGCCCGTGGAGGACCCCACGCCAGAGCAGGTGGAGGCCTGAAGGAGGCTGTGGCCCATGGAGGGCCCGCTGGGACAGCTGTTCTAGAGGGACTGCCCCCCGTGGAAGAGATGACCCACGCCGGAGCAGTTTCACAAAGGACTGTGGCCCGTGGGAGGGACCCCACGCTGGAGCAGAGGAGGAATGTGAGGAGTTCTTCCCCTGACGATGATACAGCGGCGTAAAACAACGCGTGATGAACTGACCGCGACCCCCATTCCCTTTCCCCCCCCGTGCCGCTCGGGAGGGGAAGGTAGTAGAGATAATGTTAAGCCCGGGAAGAGGGAGGGGTGGGGGGAGGTTATCTGGTTCCCTGTCTCATTCTCCTGCTAATTTTAGAAATAAATGAATAGTTTTCCCCAAGTCGAGTCTGTTTTGCCCGTGACGGTAACTTTAAGGATTTCTCCCCATCCTTATCTCAAACCTTGAGCCGTTTTTCTTATATCATCTCCCCCTGTTCTCTCGGAGGGTGGGGGGAGCGAGAGAGAGACTGCGTAGTCTGGTCCCGATCGGGGCTGAACTACGACACTTGTGGACATTCTCCCTATAGAAAAGCTGCAAGAAATCACCAACTTTTGTGAATGAACAGCCCTTGAGAGGCAGAAAGTATGCCTCTCGTAGCAGCTACTGTGTGGTGAGAAAGCATGGCCTCTGTAGGTTACAAAACCCACATGCCTCTTTCAGGGAGCAGATTGTCAGCTGCCCTGTGGGGTGGGTGAACCTACTGGGATGGGAAAAGGTGTAGTGGGAAGGGGACAATATCCTCATTGGGCTTTAAGGAGTCTTGCATCCTGGAGTAGGCAGATCTTTTCTAGACAGAGCACAGGTCTCCTGGGGTCTGCAAGCTCTGAATAGCAGGAAAACACCTGCTACTGGCCTGGCCAGTTTCTTCCTCACTCCCCCCGCGTAAAAGGATTTGCTTCCTCGTGCTGTGATTGTACTGCAGCTTGCAGTGTAAAAATACGTTTTGGGAAAAAGCTCTTCCAGGTCCTGGTCTATTTAGGATGGTGATTCAACAAGCTGCTGTCCATTTATCAGAGGGCAGAGCATAGTATAGGCACTGAATCGACTGGAATCAATGGGAAAGTCAGTGTTAATTACAGGAATGAATGGGCCTTTATGGAGGAATCGGAGCATTCCCTGACCCCACCACAGTTGCAAGCGACAGGGGTGTATCAGCAGGGGTGAGCAGGGTGAGACGTGCACCTTCTTACACAGATTGGCCAAATTCAGGCAAGGCCTGTAGGACTAAGCACCACTCCATGGCAGAGATCCTTCCCCATAGCAAGGGATTGTCCAAAGTGCTCGGCTCCTGTTGGCTTTGCTGTCAGCTTTGTCTCCCTTCCCCACTTGCCAGGGCTGGTGGTCCCCAGGGGGACCTCCTCATTTCAGACCCTGGGCATCTCCTGGTCCCTCAGCTGCTCTCTGCGCTGTGGCATTACAGCCAGTCTGCGTACCACACTGTAAGTGGGATGGCCACCGCTGTGGTAGGTCCCATGCAGACTCAAAAAAATGTGCTTTCTCCCCTGGATGATCAGCCCCGATGGTAAAATAGCCAGCTCCACAGGGAGACAGGAGATGAGAGCAGTCTGATGCATGATTAATTTATGCCCTTAAAAGTCTGAAATGCTCCCAAGGACATTAGTATTCCTCATGTGAGAAAGCTGTCCAGATTTTCAACATATCCCTGCCTTATTCCCACATCTACTGGAATTAATAGTTGAAGGCTTGTAAAGCCCAAAAGGCAAACACAGGACTGCATTTAATCTAATGCAGAGGCTGAGATCATAGTTCGGGAGTCTAAGTGTTGTCAGAAGCAGAGACAGCCCAAATTTTCATTTATACTGAGACACTTAAATAATATCCTGAAAGCATAAATGCACCTCAGAGTGGGTGCAGTGCCAGGACTGACGGCCTCTTTGTGCTGTGGAAACGTTGGTCTGAAGGTCCCTTCAGAGAAATGAAGACAAGTGAAAATTAAAAGCCCGTTCCTTACATCTAACCCCAGCAGGGGTGACACAGCCCAGGAGCTTTCTAAGGTACATTAAACTCCAGACAGTTCACTCTGTGTGTGTAGACCTGTGAAAAAGGAAGTTGTGGATGCTCTGGAAGGAGGATGAAAAATCCACCCAAGTGTTTTAAAAGCAGGCGTCAACCCACACCTGTTTTTTCACACTGCTTAGTAGTCCAGCCATTGCACCTAGAAATTACTCCTTTTCTCTGTCGAAGGTGTTGCTGTGTCTAAGTTGGTGAAGGATCCCTTGGGACGAATAAGTGCCACCTCCAGCTTCCCATATTTAACTTTTCACTGAGGAAGCTCTGGTGCCAATTTTACCCAAAGAAGTGCTGGGTAACAAGGACTAACGTGTGGGAGATTCCCCCCTACTAGCCCTGGCTGAGCCCAGTGCTGCTCCCAGTGCCCAGCTCATCCCCCTGTACTGTCCTCAATCAGGGCACATGTTACAGGGCACTGAAATAGGAAAGTGCTTGCTAAAGACTGTGGAAGATACTCCATGGCCAGCTCTTTTTCTTCTAAATCTGGAGAAAATGTGCAGAACGGGCTGACGGAGCCATCGCATACCATGGTGGAAGTGGCACAGAAAAAAACACATGCAGCTTTTTAGATTTGTTAGATGATAGTCTCTCTCTCCAGCAGCACATTTCACTGAGACTATAAAATCGCTCACCTCATCCTACAGATGTGCAGAACTTAGTAGCTAAAAAAGAAGAGGTGGAAACCTAGAATTTTGTTACTGTAAACTATGGGAGTCACACTTGCTTTACAAATCAGGCAAGCAAAGTAATGCCTGGCTTCAGTTATGTTGTTTGCTAGCTTACTTGTAGCTACTTGTTTCAAGAAACACAGGGTAGCAGTCATGGAGGTCTGTACACTTCCAGTTCCTTGCTCGCTTTAATTGATAACAGTGCTTGTACAACTTCTTTTTTTTTTTTTTTTTTTTTTTATTATTTGCCCAAGGCAAGTGGTAAGTGTAGGGCTTCAAGGACATGCAGCTCAGATCAGTTGGCACAGGGTTGAAAAGAATGCCTTAATTCCAAGGTGCCAGAAAGGATCAAGGGATCAACAAAGAGCGAGCTTTGATTTAAACATGCAATAGGATGTTCCCAGTTTGAAGAAAGAACTAGGGGATCTGCTGCAAAATAACAGAATTTAATAGGCTGATAGATTGTTAGAGAGTTTATCAATTAATGTAATTTCAAACTGGAGAGAAAAGCTCAGTGGTTGCATTGTTATTGTTGTTGTTGTTGCTGTTATAAATGTTTATTATTTCGTTGATTTAAAATCCACTGGTCTGTAGTATATTCACTGTCTTTTGAATAAACTGTCATGCTCTGTTGCGTGTGTGAAGAAAGCAGAGCTCCTGCAAGGAGGGAATCCCAAATGTGCCTGTTAGAAAAATGCTGTCATATTTCCTTCCTATAACTTCTCAGTGGGATTTTGAAGGACTCTGGGTATTCAAAAACCATGATGAGTATTATATGTCACCATCTAGAAACATTCTGACTTGTGACTGAATATCTCGCTTAGAAATTACCAGAGGCCTAATAAGTGATGGAAAAAAAGATATATATGACTACATCATCATCGGCGGGGTTGGTGCACACGTGTGAGCAGAGGGTATCCCGCATGGCATCTCCCTGTGTCTGGGCAGCCTGGTTTGAGGCCAAGGAGGACATGGATGTGGAGAGGACAGGGGCCCTAAGGGAAACTGGAAGCTAGCTGTATGGGCTGAGGGGCCTCCACATAGCTCAGCAGGCTCAGTAGCAGTATGCTCTGTAATTCACTTTCTAAAGTGAAGAAGAGTTATTATCTCTGTAACTTCTAAAGTATCGGTAAGAGTGGCTGTGGAAGTTGGCTGGCCTGAGCTCTTAAACTCACTGAGCTGAGCAGGACAGGGGCACATCAGCACAGGCTGTAAAAAAACGCCGAGGGCTTCTAAGGACTATAATGACCCACAGAAAACACATGCCATATAAATTGGGTATCCAGACAAGTACGTATTTGCCAAATCCACCACCCACCACACAAATGCATGTGTCCTTAAACACACATAGAAGAAAACAAAAAAAACACGAACTAATGCCATTCATAAAAACATGCATTTTCGTATATAAATAGCAATGGAAAAAGACTAGCTGTGATACCTGTGTATTTACTGCGAGCAGAAACATGAACACTATGCCTCAGACACTCTTGTAAAATAAAGTTTGTCTTCACTTTCAGTTTAATAGCTCAAGATCTTTCTGCCAGATGTATGAGTGGCTTTGGGAGGAAAGGCATGGGAAGGAAAATGAAGATGTGATCAACCTAGGAAATGGTTCTTGGGAAACCTTCCAGCGTCGTGAGCAAGCGAACACGAAAGTGCATTAACATGGCACACTGTCTGATGGATGCTCCAGTGGCTGGTTCACGGGACATACGCTTTGTTTCACTGAGAAACAGATATTTGTGGGATGAGAGAAAGCAAATGGATATAACAGACTCAAGCTTTAAAGTTTTTAGCAGAAGCTCGTGAAATTGTACCAAAGAATGAATGGAGACTTGTGGACATACTAAGAGCTGTCAAGACCTGAAATGAATTGATGGGCCACAGTCATAGCTAATTGACAGTGACAAGTGTTGTTTTGCACTCTTTGGATGGGAAATGACATATTGAGAAATTAAACTGAGGCCAGCACACTCAGAATCACTGCTTTTCAGCTGTTCTAATAATTCCTTTCAAAAATTTCCCTGCATGCTGTATTATGTGTCTATATCGCTATTTCTGAACTAGAAGCAAACAGACAAAAGCGTTGATTGAGTGTGTGAACAATATTAAACTCAGAGACGCTGTATACACTGAAAAGCACAGAATAATTGTACAAAAAGAAGTAGAGAGGCTAGAAGAATGGATTTGGAAAAGCTATTGTATCAAAGATGAAATGTAGAGTTGGAAGTTGTAATGACAGAAACTCATAAAGACGTGGGCTTGGGAATAAAAGGGTGAAAGGTAATATCAGGGCTGTGTAAACAGGGGCATTTTACCATCATATATAGATCTGACAACTTAGCTCTTTATATAGCACCATTGAGAATGTTCTAACATTAAATCCAGGTACTCTGGTGCCAGAAAGAAGGAGAGAAATGCTTTTGGAAAGTGAACTGGGTGTGTGATTGGGGAAGCATTGCTCAGGAAAAGAGTCTGCTTGTAATCACTGCAATTACGAAGTAATGCTAGCAGGGAGAGAAATCCCCATCAAACAGAGGTATGGTATTATGTCTGAGATACACCCCAGGGCAAGGCCAGAACATTAGGAATCTGGAAAAAAAAAGGTGATATTTCAGGAGCAAATTAGGCTGTGAGGATCAGGATCATGGAAAGGATTTGTGGCTATTATGAGGGTAGTCCACTGGGATAAGGATCTAACACAGGTAGGTTAATGAATGCATCAGTGTATGATGAAGGTTAGTTGCCACAGCAGAGAAAAATCAAGGGAAAGGAAGATCCATTCTCCCTTTCTAAAAAGAACCTGAAAAGAAGGCATTTATGGTTGCATGGAAGATCTGAACTGGAAACAATGACTGTATGGAATAATGTACAACTGAAACCTGATATAAAACCATCAGAGTCAGGTCAGTATTTCCACTGCCTTCAGGAAACCTTGAAGTCATCAGGATCGATCAAACCCTGAGGTCATCCTGCTTGCTCCCACATCGCTCCAGAAAGCCTGATTTTCAAGAAAAGCTGGTGCTCCTCACCTTACCACCTTAGTGCCGTTCCTCATGACCTGCATGTCCACCATGCAGCCGCCTGTGACGTAAGCAGCCAGGTTCAGCTCGGAGAACTCAGCCTGGAGCGGAGCAAAAGGACAGAGCATTACTTGAGGACAGCAGGGACACAAACACAAGGATACAGACACAGAATTGTCTTTGGTTGGAATGTGCCTTTCCTTCTTTTTTTTTTTTTTCCATGAGGCAACTGGAGATCCAATTACAGCTGATTTTCCCTGGAGAGACTGCAGAGGTATTTACAGCTCCCAGACTTGGGGTGTACAAGTATACAGGATTAGGCTTATTGCAGTAATACGTACTGAAGGAATTAAGAATGAGCAAGCTGAAAAACGCATACAGGAAAGAATAATAATAGTAAAAAGAGGTAAGGCCATTCGAATTCAAATTCCAAGTTTCCACTTGGAAACATCAATTTAGGATTATGTCTGAGTCGGCTGTTGTGCCACTGGCCAGCTATAAAGCTAATACAAAATTTAAACCTCCCTAAATAGCTAAAAAGCCTCATTATGCTGCAGGACGGTGATAAGCAGAGAAATCCAGCTGATGTGGTTTACTTACTAAGATTTTAACTAGTAAAGGGTTAGCAAGCCTGAATAGGCTAACAGTACTGCTCAATTATTAAAACACTTTATCTTTCAAAAGAGGTGCAACTTTCAAGGCTGGAAAGGTTGGCGAGAAATATTTAATCTATGGGGAGCAAAAGGCAATGTGCACAGGGGCGATTACGACTGCGGTGGGTCTCAGTGAAGGTTAAGACACAAATCAAAGCGATTAACTGGGCGAGAGGTGTGATAATCCTCCCGTGTGGCCGCCGGCTCTGCCGCCCCTCAGACAGGAGTGCCAGTGAGACTCGATGGTCTTAGGCCACTCTCAGCAGGAGGAGGATGGCAGGATTAGCTGATCAGTACTCAACTTAGGCTACAAATAATAAACCTATCATTATGAGCAAATGAGTAGACTCCAGACTAGAACAGTCTGTTATTGTGCCATGCCAGTCCTCCCTTTCCAGCACGATGCAAACATACCTGTACAGATTCAGAATCCTATACTAAATTAGTGCCTGGGTATATAAATAATCAGGTTTCAGTTTTTGAGACAAAATTTAGTCTTCTCCCTTTGAACATGTTTTTTCCCCCCCCTTGCTGTTAATACATTTTTTTTTCAGACTTACTATGGGTAGTGGTAAAATAATCTTCTAACCAGTGGCTACCTAATATCAGAGCACTCAGATGGTGTTGCTAATGCTTGTGATTTTACTGATATTCTTGTAGTATTTAATGTTCTTCTGACAATTCTATTAGCTGGAACCAAAAGATAGTGCCAGGAAAACTTATATACAAAAACCAAACCAAAACACAAAATCATCCCCCCATGTTTTGTCCTCATGAAAGTATGGAAAACACTTGCCAGTGGAAAACCAGTGCACCTGTAAAGGCTCAGAAGCCAGACGACAAATGAAAAAATCACTTCCAACTTTCTTTTTTTAAAGTCCACATAATTTTAAAGCAATGACCGTGGCTGGTGACCCAATGATGTAATAAGATTTCATGTCTGCGGCCCTGTGCAAACTTTTTAAAGTAACACCCTTACATGATCTTACATCACTGCAACTCCCTATTACAATGAAAGGAGAGGGAAAATTCCTGTTGCCAAGAAATAAATCCTGCTTCAAACACGTACACACACACACAGGGAATGGCAGTGGTTTAGGTGACCAGCTGGGCTTTTCTTATGAGATTACACAGTCCTGCCTTGGCCACAGCCATGCTGCTTCAGTGACCATATTGGATCAGAGATAAGAAAATATATACCTCTAAAGGGCACCCACATTTTATAAATTTAAAAATCTCAATAGATGTAAGGAGGGGAGAGTTCACGTTGAACGAATTCAACAAGAGCAGATGCTCTGGGTACTATCAGTGAGCTCCCCAGTGGGTCATGGCAAGCTCGTTAGCTTACACGTGGGTTCGAGAGGCTCTAGGGACCTGGGAGGTGAAAGGGTGGTTCTCCCACCTCTGTGTCTGGGTATGCCTCAGAGGTGTCCCACTCTGAAAGTGGAACTGAGCTGGACCTTCAGCTTCTGCAACTGAGGAATGCATCATCTGATGTGAACACTAGAGCAAGAAGGGAAAGTTTTAGGTCTGTATTTTCATGGGTTTTTAGGCTTTTCTTCAGTATTTTTTTCCATAACAGTTTTGTACTAAAGAGTACTTTACTTTGCTGGGGATGAAAATGGGCAATCTTCATTTGATGATTGGCACTTACAATCTAACTAAGTCAGTCTGACAGGCATTGTCCAAGGCAGTCAGACCAAACAAAGCTGTGTTCAGACACCTGACATCCAAACAAGCCTGGGAATCCACCGAGCTGGTAAGCACTCTGTACCAAACTGCCAGGACCAATTTCAGGCCTGCTAATGTCAAGGGCCAGAAGCAAGGGAGAAATCCACTTTGACAACCATTGTCCAGGGCACCCTGGCAAGGAGAGAGGAGCGGAGAGAGGTCTGTGGGACTAAGTTACCTCGCCCCAAAACAACCAGATACACAATCACAGCCGAATGACAATCCTAATCTTTTCCTGGCATTCGCTCCTGCTTTAACGGACTAAGTTAAGGACCGCTGCTGCTTTCATGTAGCTGCTTTGTCCCATCTGACAGGCTGCTGCTAGCTGGCATTTGGAAGAAGGCTGAAAACTTCAGTCAGCAGAAATTGTTTCCTGTTGATTTTCCAGTGCTCCCTGTATTTTTAACTTTGTGGGTTTTGTAGCCTGATGACTTCCCTTGGCTGGGATTTCAAGTCTGAGATCATCTCCAGCCTGAGTTTACCTTGCAGACAAAGAGGTCTTTGAAAGCAGCCCATGCAGATAGTGTGACAGGTAACTATGCATAAAACAGGAGAGCCCAGCTCCCCGTGGCCTCACGGAGTCGTCTGCATTAGGACTCACCGAACAGAAGGCAGCATTACTTTAGTCTGATGGTATTTTATACCAGCTTTGCAATGGTGCCAGTGGCTGCAAAAACATTTAGGGCAACAGCAAACCACGTGTGACAAACGTGACACAATCCGTCTTGAAGAATAACGTAATACAGACTGTGGGTGTAGAAATATTTTGTACCTCTGTGAGGCCCAGATTTGGGAGGATGCTCACAGATATTTTGAGGATAGTTCTATTAAAAATGCCTATTTCAGGTATTCAGATTCAGAAATCTCTCCAGATCATTTGGACTAAACCTTAAGCTACTCTCAATTTCTCCCATCAGTGTTCTCTAGGTACTAGACATCTTTTTGGTGAACTATTTTTAGAGCTTCTTTTTCTGATTGTTGAAAATAAAACAAGGAGGATTTTGTAATTTTAAATCATGTGATAGTAGAAATGCCTGGTTTGTTAGCCATAACTTTTAATGCTTCACAAGAGGCACAGGTTGAAAATGGATTTTAAGCATTTTTATACAAAACCAGAAAGCTGGGTTAGAAGGACTTCAAGACATCACATAGTCTGACTCTGTTTCCTAAGGCAGAACCAGCTCTACCTCTGCTGTTGTGTGCAGATACTACATGACCTTCTTGTATCTTCCACAGATGAGGAATCTCCTCAGGCAATCTGTGCCTTAATAACCTTGGAAAGTTTTCCCAATATTCAACCTAAATATCTCCCCTTACTTTTTAAGACTGTAATTTTTTTTTTTTGTCCTTTACTTCCTCCTGCAGAACCTGAAGACTTACTGCTTGAAGACTTATCCTTCCTTCTCCCTTATTTTCCCTAGACAAAACCAACCCCATTCTTGTAAGATTCTCTTGTAGATGATGTTTTTCAACACAATGATCAGTGTTGTTGCTGTCACTGGGATCCTCTCTGACAGGTCTGCAACTTCCTTGAGTTGTAATGGCCCAAACTCACCATGTTCTTTCAGCAGAGACCTGACCATTGTTAAGTAAGATGTAAGGCCACTCGCCTTACATATAATACTGCTGTCCATGTATTCCAGTATGGATTTGTCATATATGCAGCAATATGACTTTTTAAACTTGTATTCTGGTTGAGATATGCTGTAATCCTTGCATTGCTTTGTCTAGGCTACTGACTTGTCTTCAGTTCCCCAACTTGTGCATCTGCCATTGATGACTGGTGCGTAAGGGGCAGATTTGTCAATGTGCTTTTCTCAGTGGTGCCCAGGGAAAGGATAAGGGGCTGTGGACATAAAATGAAATACACTGAATTCCATGTAAACACAATAAAACTTTATTTTTTTTCTTTTTTCAAAAACACTGGAACAGGTTCCCAGAGAGGCTATGGAGTCTCCATCCCTGGAGACACTAAAACCTTTATCGTCCATGCTCTTGGACAGCCTGCTCTAGGTGACCTTGCTCAGAGTAGGGTATTGGACTATGAGATATCCAGATGTGCCTTCCAGCCTCAACTGTCCTGTGATAAGTCTGGTACCTAGCACATGTCCTTATTAAACATCTCTCTGCATGTCAAAGGGGAACCCCAGGAAAGCATCCCAGTTTGCTCCTTGAGCAGATATTGAGGGTCAGTTCATCTTAATTGTGGCACAGAAATGCAGGAATAGGAATAGGGATGCAAGACAGTTTCTTGGGTTTGTGTTTTGGAGGCACAATAGCTGATTTCTTTTTTTTTTTTTGTTTTTAAAGCAAGAAGGCTTAGTGTGTACATGCAGCAACAAGCACATTGGGGTTTTTTGAGCTACTGAACTTTCTAAGCTGCCATCTGTACATAACCTAACCAAAAGCTACTCAGGTTGGTTATTGCTTAAAAGGGAGACACAAAATTATATTAGATTTCTGTGTGAGTATCTGCATATACACCCCATTTGCATGTATAACATTCATACACAAATATAGCAGAGGGGGGTTTAGCACTGCCAGGGAACTGTTGCATTTTCCTCAGCACAACATGCCACACACTATAACACATACACTGGCTTTTTGTGGGGTTATTCCATCACATAAATCACAGCACTGAGCTAACTCTACAGTATGCAGCTTTCCATAAGGCAATGCGGAGTACCCACATCAGGACCCTAAGCGCAAGTTCGGTAGGTAGTCTGACAAGCCTCTCTCACCCACATGGTTGTGGAGGAAGGTGGGTTGACTTGTGACACTGGAGCCACAGGTGGCTCACAGGACACTGGGTCTCTCTTGTAGCCGGAACTCATCAGTCTCCATGTCTCCTGTGGCTCTCCCCTGCCCACTGATTGCACTCTGACCAAGGCTCTCCACTCTCCCAGTCTTGCTCCTGAAACTCCTCACCAATTATCACTTCACGTCTGTTTTTCTCCCCCTGCCCTGTGACACAAAATGCATTCACAATAACAGGCTGGTCTGGGTCATGGCTTAGGCACTTAGGATGAGGAATTACTGCTGTCTAATCAAATTATGTGCATTCCTCAGTGGATTTTATGCCTTCGTTTTTGGTGGATCTTCCAATATGTACAAGGAAACAGACTTCTATGACTTCGGCAGACACCAGACTGCATTCCTGTAGCAGCACATTTCACTCCAACCGTTACAAGCATTTCAGGGGGGAAGTAAGAGATCCCTAAACCATGCACAGGCAGAAGGGTGAACACATTGTATGGATGTGACAGGGGGAGCTCTGGGGCTGTGCATGCTTGGTGTGCATGTGCATGCGGAATTAGAGATTGCACACCCTGATTCCCCACGTCTCTTTCCTGAGACATCTTCCCTTTGGAAGGTACCCTGCTCCCCACCTTCCCCCAGTACTGGGATTGCTCTCTGGGAGAAAAGGAAGGATGGGGAGTGTCCAGCTGGGAAGGGGATACTGCTGTACAGCTCCAAGAGGAGCTTCCACAACTGCTCTTCTTAAGTCCTGAAGCTAGGATGCATGTTCCTAGGCTACAAACACTGCTGATGCTGAAGGTCCACATGCCTTGACCTGTGAGAGTGCCTTTTGGTGCATCAGCTCCTATGGCATTTGGCATTGTCTCCTAAATTTCCTTTTCAGAAGTTGTGTGACTGCCCGAAAATTGGAGCTGTGGCAAAAGCATATTTCTAAACCTTTTGATCTCAGGAAACAGCTCAAAAACATGAATTTGGTAAGCCTCCAAAAGCCAATGGAAAACAATAAAAAATTGAAGATATTATTTATTTAAGAAATTAATGATTTTTGAGTAATTCTTGCTATTTTTCCAGTTCCCTCTATTCATGGTTTCTGAATGCCTGTATGTGGCAAAGCTATGAGAACTACTGTTGCTTTTCTTGAACTGCTTTCTGGCTTTCAGTTGGAAAAAAAATTCCCTAAACGTATAATGAATAAAAATTATACAGTTATTTGATGAGAGGCTAATTTTCCTCTCATCACATACAGGCCTAGCATACTCTACCTTTTGAAAGGACCACTCTATGCCGCACATGAAAATATCACTTTAGGATGGGAAGTACAATGCAGCTGGAATTCATGATTTGTATTACAATTATCTTCTGTGAGCGCCAAGTACAACTTTTTTTTCCTGACAATGCTGCCAATGGAGTCATAATCTATACCACAAGACTTTTCCAGAAGCATGTACATAGGAGTTCACTGAATAATCATTCCCTGAAAATAAACCAGAGAGCAGGAACAAGTGAATGAGCTGTGCAAGAAGAATGCGTGTCAGATGGACAGACGGACCCACCTCGTCACAGCAGGAAATGGTGGGAAGGAGATGGGTGGACAAACAACAGGAATAAAAATTTAGATGAACCTTTTGGCCTCATCACTCCTCCTTCATCCTTTTCACCCCTCTCCGCCATCAACTAGCTAATGCCAGGAAAGATGTCTCTGAATATATTAAAATGCCTTTAGGAAATTCCTGAAGGAAAGGTGCCCCAAAGGTGGCAGATGATCTCTAAGAAGTGCTGCTTGCTCTCACTTGCTGGGTCTGTGCTCTCCTCTCTCCTTCCTGTGCTCGCATTGACCAACACAGGGCACAGGACTGGAAAAGCCCACCAGAGCCATAGGGTCTAACGCCTTGCTACTGCAGGCACCATGTCACAAAACCCTTTCTTAAACCAGTGCATTTATTAAAAGCAGTCGTGTCTCCTTTAGCCTCTGCTTTGGCAGGGTAAACAAAAAACTCAACTCTCAGCATCCTCTCATAAGTCAGGTCTCCATGGTCATCCCAATGACCCCACTCTGCACATCTCCTGCTTTGTGGGCATCTCCCTCCCAGACAGGTGGCAAGTGTGGCACCCATCTGGCCACTGCCCAGTGTCACAGTCTGTCCGATGGGTCTATGGCTGTCTGGGTCTCAGCCCGGGCTCTCCTGCCCTCTTCTGCTTCTGGGGTGTGCTGGGGATGCATGGCCATGCGGCATCCCCCTTGTGCATGGGACATGCCTAACGCCCAAGAAGACCCCCACCCAGGGTACGTTATGATCCATATGGGAAACCCCAGACTCATATGAAATCCTTAGAGCATGCAAGGCTTAGTTTTCTCTGGGACAGGGCAGAGAGTGTGGGAAAAGAGGTGCTGAATTACTATCAGTTGCCTCTAGTGATGGAAAACATTCAACATACTATAAGGCCTATGGTACAATTCCTTCTCTTCCTGAATATACTCTGTTTCCTAATGCCTCCTGTCCTCTGGTCCGTGAAGGATTGAGTATATAAAATAAAAATTAATTTTGAGAGAGACTAAAAGCAATGTGGTCAATTCCTGTGGCACCTTAAGGTTCTTCTTTAAGCTCAGCTTAACCTTAGAACCATTTAATCAAACTTACACTTTTCATTTCTAAAATAATTTCTCTAGCATTTGTATGTCTAGAGAAAGGAACAGGAGATGTATACAGTGCAGTTCTCAAAGACAGAAATCACAAGGCAAGTAAAAGCAACAACATGGATCCAAATCTATGAAGATTTGAAGAACCTTATTTTTAGCATAAAATAGTGATAGTCTTTTTAGACTCAGCTGCTCCTTAAAGCTTAGGGGTTTACCCACACTGAGTAAAACTTAAACTATCAAGGTTTTAATGGGAACAGGTCAAACAGGTTTTCACTTTTTGATCAATATTTCATTCACTCTTACGAATTACTATCATTGCTACAGAAGGGCTTGTAGTGGAAAAATATCCAAATAGTCAAAACATAATACAAATTGCCTCCAAAGAAAGAGGAGTTCGGATTCAGGAGAGCTTCCCACTGCCCCAGCCCTCACTCAGCCCCACGCCTCCACCCCAAGGAGGAGACAGGCGTTCCACGCCTGGGTTTCAGTCAAGGGTGGGCAACAATAAATCCCACAGCCTCGAAAGCACATTAATAAATATGTTTTGGGTGTTACTGTGGAAATCAGAGATGAAACGAAGTTGGAAACAAAGTCAGGCCTCACACTCATTTTAATGAGTGACAGGAGACAGCGAAGGCTGGAGGGGGTGTACCTGCCATGGTGTCCCGGTCTCTCCTATTCACTGGCACTAGGCAGTGCCCACAGCGTCTCTTTTCTCTTGCTAGTGGTAAAGGACCTAGCTGAAGAACAAGGGCTTGGGGATGGTATCAAAGTCATGCACTTCATTTCTGTGCTAAAGAACCAGAAAAACTTTTGAGAATCCATACAATCTATTTTTCATACAGGCTGAGAATTACAGAAGCAGCTTCCTCAGCAGCAGGATGGCATTTAACAGTTTCTTCCCTGCAGATCATCCAGTGTCTGATACAAACTGAATTCACCTCTTGAAGAAACTCAGTGTCTTGAAACTTCTGCCTGTTTCTCCAATTCGGCTGAACTCAGCCAATGCCTTCCACAGCGTTGGGTGTGGGGGACAGACGGAGCGAGACAGTATGATCGCATACGTCTCGCATTCCTCGGATGACAGCCAACGGGGAGAGGCAGCTCAGAGAGCTGGTAGGGATGTATAACCAGATTAGATAAGTGACTTCCCGCTGCTGAGAGAGGGAGAGAGAGTGCTGCTTTCAGCACTCCTGCTCCATTACAAATAAGTGATGTCATGACTTTTGAAAAGAAAAAAAACACCTACTATCCTGCTCTGCTTCCCCCAAAGATTACTGAAATGGCTTGCTAAGAAAGAATTAAGATGTAATAGAGATGGAGATGAAAGAGGGAGAGAAAAAGGAACAGGGCAAACTCTTCCTTCAGCTTAAACCAACTGCAGAGCATCCTGGAAGGATGGCAAAAAAAATTAGCATGGTAAGAAAAAATAGGGCAGTTGCTTCTTCCCAGTGTGGTTTTTCAAGAGTGTTTAACATTTGTATTTCCTTTCACTGCTTTCTGCCACTCAAATCTTTTTGTTACTTAGCTTCTCAGATAAAAAGTGGTTTTTCCTACAAAATATAAAAAAAATTCCTAAGGCAAACTGTATTTCTGGCTGAGGGAATAATGTGTGGTTACCTGAAGCAGGATCAAATGGAAAACTGAAAAACTAAATGCACTTACTGAGTAGAACAAGTGGCTCAAGAGGTGCCCAAGAGTCAAACTTTGATCTGATGTAGAGTTTATTTAGAACTGAACAGCCAGGGTAGGGCTTGTGCACCATGGCACAGTCTGCGTGCTGTTCATGGGACAGTTGTAGTAGTGAAGACTGGTGAGTCAGGAACTGAAAGAGCAACACATGGACCAGGCTGGTCCAGACCACAGTTCTTTCCTGATTGTTTTTTTTTTTTTTTTTTTTTATTTTTCCTGTAATAAAATTGTGGAAGAATATTCATTTTTCAGGTTGAGATGATCTGTGTTCAGCCTCAGGGAACCTGTACCACAACTGTTCAATTGTGCTTGAGGAAGAAGATGAAGAAGTGCAGCTGGAACAGGTTGCCCAGAGAGGTGGTGGATACCCCTTTCCTGAAAATATTCAAGGCCGGGTTGGATGGGGCTCTGAGCAACCTGATCTGGTTGGAGATGTCCCTGCTGCTTGCCGGGGGATTGGACTACTTGACCCTTGAGGGTCCCTTCCAACCCTAACCATTCTGTGATTTCATGATTCTAAGGAGCAATGAATGAAAATTAAATATCAAGAAATACTAAGCAAGGATGTATGGGCAAAAAAAAATGAAGGGGACAAAAAGCCAGAGTTTGAAGAAAGAAGTGCTCCTCTCTTGGCCTCAATGATACGCAGAGGGGCCTGAGGCCAGATTCGAGGACTGCCCATGACAATGCAGCTTCTGTGTTTCCCTTGATAGACGAGGATCCAGCTGGGGAAAGTGATCATCCCTTTTTCTTTTGAGATCTGGGGGAGTCAAACACAGTTCCCTGTCTGCTATGTGGAGGCTCAGTTTTCCAATCTGAGGGGCAAGAAGGGGGCAAGGAGTCCTTGTTCATTGTTCCTCAAGTCTCCTACCCACCGTGTGCTTTATTACCTTGGGCAATGCTGCAGTCATTACAATGAGTACTTAAAGAAGACTGTGAGTGGCCTGGCAATGGTACTTTCCAGCAAAGTCATGCAAGCCTTCTGGCCTTTGCTTGGAGCAATTTCGTGCCTCTTCTCAAACATGGACATTCAGACTATGTGAAAGGTACCAAAAGACAGACTGGGAGAGTCCCCCGGAAAGAGTCCTAGGGGAAGTTCGATAAGCTAACTAGTGATGATGACGAGGGTCATTACTGGGTTTAACCCATCAGGGATCAAGTGTCCACTTCTGCCCTTCTCCTTTCATCAGCCATTTGAAGAGAGTCCATTTATAAGGTGCTCAAGTGCAATAACCTTTGAGGAGAGGGACTATAAGGGGAAAGGCAGAGGCTGGAGGCTTAGGAAAGAATTAACAGGTCATTTTGAAGAGTAACAGGTCTAGCTTTGAAGATGACCCTGCTTTGAGTGGCAGGGGGGGTTGGATCAGAGGTTTGAAGGGCAAATCTGAATTATTATTCGATTCTATGTTTCTATGTGAGAAATGTGATTCTTTTTTTTTTTCTTTTTCTTATTCTCTTTCAGGACATTTACCGAAGCAGCCACCAAAATAAAGACTTTGATAGAGAAGTGCAAGTGAGGATTGTTCTTGTTAATACTAGCCAGTACTAACAAGTGTGATACCAATTAAAAAAAAAGAAAAATGAAGTGTTCATAGTATCATAGCTGCAAAAAATTTGACTTGCTAACTTTTCTGTCCCAGACAGAGCCTTTGATCAAAACATACAGGCTCATGCATAGTCCTAGGTAACTGGACAGCACCCCTTTGAAAAGAGAAGGAACACCTTGTCAAGGGCAACAGGGCCTGAGAAAGTCTTCAAAACCACTGCGTTAATACTTCTATACACACACACACACAGCAGAATCACCAGCTTTCTGAAGACAGAAAATATCAGGTCATTCAAAGAGCAGTCACCAGCTTTCTTCATCCATCCAAGCAATTTTATTACACTACTGAGTATAAAACAAGCATATGATTCAGGATCACCATCTGACATCTACATTTCTCTTTTCTTATTCCTGCTTTCAAGTTAGGTGCCTGCAGATGATTATTAGTAGTTATTTCTATTTTGACAATAGCATCCAAAGTCTCAGTCAATACTAGGCCTTCGTTTTGACAGACACTGCACCAACGCAGAGAGGATGGAAAAGCTCCCAATGTGAAGAGTTTTCAACTAAAATGAACGGCTAGTGCCAAGGCTAACAGAGAAACAGAGAATTTGTCCAATGCCCTGCAGAGCACATTTAAAAACAGGTCATGAGTCTCATTACTGTTCCTATGGACTTTGAACAGATAAAAATATTTTTCTGTACGTAGTTATTTTGCACACTCAAACCAAACGTTTTAGGCTTAAATCAGGATAAGTCAGAAAACTTGTATAGCTTGCATGTGGAACCTAACATCACTGACATGTACTGATGCACACTGTCTTTGCACCTTTTCAGACACATATGTGGAGCTGTGACGTAGTCTTCCAATTGAATTGTCATGGTTTGTTCCCAGTCAGCAATCGAGTACCATGCAGCCAGTCGCTCCCCCTCCCCCTCTCCAGCCAAAACCAAGACAGGAAGAAATTGTAGTTGCATCACCAGAACAGAAAATTTCATTTTAAGGTGAAATAGTGACTGATTCTGCAAAGGTGGGAAGGATGAAGGGATGGCCCAATAACATGTTTTCATTTATGGCTTCCATAATTCTATAAAATGGACAGGCCTTAAAACTGCTCATTAGTTCCTTTCTTCTCTTGAAGAACATCCATGGATTATCTGTTATTAAGACCTCAGCTCCCTCCACACACATTTCTTAGAGCCAAATTCAGTTGTCACTGACCTGTTCCACTCTGATATCAAATTCTCCATTCACCTTCTTCCCCTGGAAATATCTGGCCCTGCAGAAGAAACAAGAGATAGATATGGTTAAAGAAGATTTTTGGCTTTCACTGCATACTGTTTTGCTCTGCATTTCCCTTTTTGCTGAAGAATTTCTATCCAGCTCACAGAATGTTTT
Source organism: Chlamydotis macqueenii (assembly GCF_036417535.1). Classification (NCBI taxonomy): domain Eukaryota; kingdom Metazoa; phylum Chordata; class Aves; order Otidiformes; family Otididae; genus Chlamydotis; species Chlamydotis macqueenii. The sequence continues at coordinate 59,732,438 of NC_141556.1, read as the reverse complement.
CCTAATTCCTATCTTCTTTCAGCTTTTTGTTCTCCAGGAGAAATCTGCCAAACCAGATGAAAACCACATTGGAAAGTTCTTTCAAGGCTTGTGACTTTTTCATTTTATTTTCAAACTGAAAACCAAATGCTCTCCTAATCTTTCCCAGAGCAACAACTCTAATCAATAATTCCTTGCTATACTTCATTTAATACCCAATATTTACTCTGTAAAAGAAGGACAGTAACATGTGGCGTAGCATCAGAAATCTCTTCTGATGTTGAGCAAGGTGAAGAACTTGCCTTGCTATTTTGCTACAGACCTTCTCTACCATTCTGTTTGTCTTTCTGCTGCTGATTTAGAGAAACAGTATCTGAATCTACAGGGTCACTAATGAAGGATCTTTTCTCCTGAACTGAAAAACCGTATTTGCTTTGGAGTTGAACAGTGTCTTGAGAAGGACTTCATACCTTCCATCACCTCTGCTCCTAGCTGCCTATGCTATGCAGACAACAAAGAACGTCCAGAAGGATCGGTTGTTCATGAGAGGTGAAGGCTGACAGTAGTGCTGGAGAAGAAAACATAGGAAAAGAGCAGGCAGTTTTAGCTTTTTTATTCATATTTGTGTATAATGCCCCTTATATTGATTAGTCAGCAGCAGAACCGCCAATAGAATTTTACCTGTGAATATTTCTCCCCAGTTCTTCCACTCATCAAACAAGCTCGACAGAAGAAAACATGAATTTATTTTCTCAGACCTCCCCCCTAAAACTTCAGGAAGAGCACGTAGGTTTCAAAAAGCTCTTCTATTTGGAAAGCACTAAAAACACAGTTAAGCTCTGCAAGAGCTGTTTCCAGAGACAAAGTAACTCTGCGTTCTGTTTCCAATTGGCAAAGACAGGATAGAATAAAGAAGTAAAGGAAAATGAGGGGAAGTCGGCTTTGCTCCCTGTTTTATAGTATTAGCAAAAAAATAAACTGGCTCACATTTTTACTATGTGTCTATTTGTTCCAATAAAAAAGGAGAGACAGTAGGAAGGCAATTTTCCCCACGGCTGAAACATTACTTTTCAGCTGAATGCTTCCCTCCCTCAGCAACATGAAATGTAAATAAAAAAAATGTTGTTTTGTTTTGTCATCCTGGCTCAAAACCAAGTAAAAAGTTTTCATTTTATTAGAAAAAGACATTAAAAATGTCAAAAGTTTTCTGCTTTGTTCTAAGAACAGTATCTAAAGGCTGTATCACGCCTCCCTTCCCAGGCAGCCCATCCATCAGCATGGTGCTAAGAAGACCTCTGCATAGATGTCAGTGAGGGACAGTGCAGCAGCCAGGTGTGACCGAGACCAAGGAGACTGAACAACCCCTGTCCAGTAGAAAAAGCAGAGCTATGACCATTTTCCCTCCCCTTTTTGAATTTATGAGCGTTGCATGAAAAAAAAACAACTCATCAGACAAGCTGAGACATCACACCTCTAACAACAAACAGGAATGCTAAATGCACTTAATAATTCCATCTTATTTCTAGAGGCATGGCTCTTGAGGGTCTGGTAACATTCCCCACTCCTAAATATTTGCAATATTGCTGGAACCCGCGACTTCTCAAAAACTGGAATGAGCTTTAAGTGGGCCCACAGGAACTGGTCTGAAATTTGAGGCACACTATTCACTGGTACAAGCTTGTTTTTATTCCCAGCATGCTCATAATGTATACTCCTTACCCACTTTTATGAAACACACTTCCTCCCTCTATGGCCTCTGCTCTCTGCCGACCAGCTGGTTGCAAGCTCCTTGGTGCTGCTTTGCTTCAGCTTGTAATGAAGTGTGATTAACTGTGATCTTCAGCCTGGTACAGATGGAGCAAAGAGGCTTCCACTGCCTGGTGCAGAAAATTAGCCTTCACATGGTTAAAAAAATCCTCTCTCCCATTTCTGCAGCACTGGCTTTGCTCATGGATAGTCACAGAGGGCACATCCAGCATGAGGAGTCATGGGAGTAGAGCAAAGGACCTCAACTTGGACACTACGTGATGTCTCTTTCTTATCCCTCTTGACATCTCTTTCTTATCTCTCTTTCCACACAGGTTGTCTCATCCCATGTCTCAGATAACTTTCTTTTAACAGCACAATATATCACTTTCTAACAAAGACAGCCCCCACAGGAGGGTTAACCTGCCCTGAGTGTCTCTGAAGACTACAGATGCTAAACAATTTGCAGCCAAATATTTTGGTCAACCCATCACTTTGACACAGCTCAGGGTAAGAATGAAACACTTCTTACTGAAACATCTCTGAAATAGATAGGGGTATTTTCAATTTGCACCTGGGGTTTTGGAGCCCCTGGGCAGTAGAGGCTATCATGCTGAAATGAAGAATTGCTTTAGCCTCACCCTGAAGCCCCTGAAATTTCAAGCAAAGTGAAATTGTTGCTAATGCTGCAGAAACATCATGATGTCTCTGTTGCAAGAGGGAGAGTTTCTTGTCAGTACTGTGTGATGTATGAAATGGCTTCTGGTTCCTACAGTGGATGTGAGATGAAGGAAAGGAAAACCATGGTGCTCTGGCAGGAGAAAGAAAGATGGATGCTTCTGGCAAGTGAGACTGTGCAAGACATTTGTAGATGTTCTCTGCCCTAAAACCACTTGAGCAAGGCTCTTCCAGACCTCTGCCTAGGAAGTGGCATGCTGCAGGGTTATCTAGACAGCCTGCAGTGCAGCAGGGGAATGGCACCTAGAAGACCACTCAAAAGCCTTTCTGGGGAGCCTCAGAAGTGCCCCCATTCACCTGCAACACAGCCAACTGCCAGCAGATCAGAGGAGTGGCTCATTACCCAGGGAGGCTGGCTGTCTGCCTGGCATCCCCCAGCTCGGGGCAGCGGGCAAGTCACTGGCCATGCAAACCCACTCGCTTTCCCAGGCAGCCTGCAGCACTGACCACTGCTTGGTCAGCCATCCCTTTATTTTAAAGCATGGCAGATGTTCAACCCACTGGAACACAGCATTATAGCTTGGCTAGGCAGGGTGCAGATGGGGTGGTGCGGTTGCTGTGATCTCAGCAAATTAGCGTGTAAACATGTTTTGACTGAAGAAAAACTGCAGGGCCATGCTCAAGAGCAGTTCCTGGGTGGGATTTACAGTGACAGGCAATGCATTTAAATGTGGCCGCGCTGGCTGGGAGGGAGGAAGCACCATAATAAACAGTCAAAGGTCTGTCCTGGCTTCCACGGAGAACACTTGCCTTGAACTGCTCTCTCTTTGTGATGAAGAAGCCACATGCTCTGGAAAAGGACATATTTTCTGGGTGCAAGGGCATCAGACAAACATAACTTCTGCTTTCTGTCTCAGTCCTGACATGATTACAGGGCCACAAGAAACCTGATTCCTCTTCTTATGAAGTAATTTGGAAAGAATAAAAGCTTATTTTCCAGAGCTGCCATTAAACGGTCCCAGTCTGCCTCAGCAACTGTGGTTGGAGGAAGCATATACACGATTTTCTGTCAGATATGGAGTGTATCCTTAATAGCGTCAGGGAAAAATAAATTATCAAGTCAGCTCCAGTTACCTACATAAGAGTTGACTTACAGAAAGTCCATGTATAACATTAGTGCCCTCAGGTGTTTGCAAAGCAGCTGTCTGAGCAAGGGATGCCAGCACTGAATCAAGAGTGCAAACACTCCTCTAAGACACTCGAATACCAGCGTTTATCCCTCTGGTGTCACTGACAGCTGGGACAGCTCGTACTGCACCTACGCAAGGGATGCCCAAATCAGTGTGCTCCCCTGCACCTTTGTACTAATGCCTGTAGTTTGCAAACACAAGGATTGAGTCCTGATGAGACATGAAGCCTCCCTCAAAGCCTCACAGGCCACCAGGCCCGGGGGGGTAGAGCTAGGCCAGTGGGCTACAGGTAGGGGAGCTGGGGCCAGCCTGCACCGCTGTGCTGCTCCAGCATCATGGGGAAACACAGCACAGGAGAAGCAGCTCCCACATGTGAAGCAGGGACTGCAGCAAAGGGACAAAACTTATGAGTTACTTCTGTTAAGAGAGCACAGACAGGTCACTGTAAGTGACTTTTAGCCTGCAGTTTCTCTCTGTACGATACACGACCAGTTAGCTTGCCTTGTTCTCTTTCTGCTTTGAAAGAAAAGTAGGTGCAATGAGCGCTCAACCCATCAGCCAATACACGTGCTCAGCACAGGAATCCTGGAGAGGCTTTTTATGCAAAGCTTGTACTGTCTCTCCTAGAGTTACTTCTCTCTAACTCTGCTTTTTTTTTTTTTGTCCTGGTACAAAGAAGCATATCCAAGCTGCTTCAGAGCACTGCTTCAGTGTTTTCCTCTGGATCTATAGGAAACAGAGACATCAGGGATGCAACAGGTGGCTGCACAACTTCTGCCAGGCTGGAAAATGCTCTGCACAGGTGAGGAACAGGAAAATATGCCCAGTTCAGCTAGAGAAAGTGCCCAAGGAGCTCTTCCCAAGGTACAGTGCCACTAGACAGCAGCCCATGTAAGAAAAGATGCAGACCACCAGCTTCAGCATTGGGAAGGGAGTAGCCAGGAGGGACAAAAGATCATGATGGACTGGAGGAGTACAGTGATTCAAAGCTTAAAGCTGTTCCTGCAGGACCATTTGCTGCCTAAAGCAGAGGATATGACACATTATGCAGTTTTGAATACAGTCTGGTATTTTGTATTAAATTAATGGAACTTCTTCAGGGTATCATGTAAAAAGGCTCCTGTGTGAAGTAATTTTCTAGGCTAGGAAGAGATCAAAGACCTATAGCTCAAATTTTCCTATGAGACACCTCAGTGGAGCTGACGTAGCACGAACAAATAAGCTTGAGCCCAAATCCCCTGTTATGTGAATGAACCCAGGCATTTTTGGGGCAACACTGTTCGACAGAGGCTGTGAAATACAAACTCAGGAACAGGCTTCTACCTTCATCCCAGAGAAGTGGGCTCAGTATCACTGAGAGCGTGCCAAAGAGGGGCACTGGGATATTGTAATAGCAAATTCCTCCAAATCCTCTGATTGAGCTTGTGCCTACAGAGCAAAACACAACCAGCAGAGAAAGCCAAGTCACCCATTGGATGGAGACTACTTCTTATCCAGAGCAGGAAGCAGCCTTTCCCACCCTGTGGAACCAGAGCAAACATGCTGAGGAGAGGGGAAATATGCAGAACTTTTGGGAAGAGGTGGGCAAGGGAGCAGGTGGAAGAAAGAGGGAGAGAAATGGTGAAGAAGAAATCCGGGTAAATAAACCAAAAGAGATCTACGGGTAAATACTAGAATTATCTGAATTATTTCCCTGGAATCACATTACACTTATTTCTCGCAAGCCCTTTGGGAAAATAAGGCATGTAATTTCTTTCTGGATCAGCCTGGAAAAGGCGAGGCTGAAGCCCCCTGGATTGGATGAGGGGGGACCTTGGGGAGGGATGGGAGGGGGTTAGCCACTGTACGAAATCCCCGTGTCAAAGGGCCTGGGGGCCCAAGTGATGCACAAGGCACTCACTGTATGTCTGCATTGTCTCCTTCATAAAAGGGGCTGGGACTGGGAAAAAGGAGGCAGTTTCCAGGATACTGGCCAGCAGCCGCTGGAATGTCCCGACCCCCCCAGCCCCTACACGTTATAAAGGGAGGGGAGGGGGGAGGAGAGATGCATTTGTGCCCTTTTTTCTTCAGGGGTGAAAACAAGGATGGTTTTCCTTTCAGGGTCCAGGCCTCAACTCCTTCACTGCTTCTCCCCAGTTTAGCAATTCCTAGCTGCAAATAGTAAGGACTTTTGAGATGGTCACGTCCTGGCTGCCCAGGACATAGGGAAGAGAAAAATCACTCCACAAATGTCAAGGTCTGCAACCTACTGGAGCTTTTGTCCACATCTGCTTTGGCCCACAGAATTTTACACACCGTTCAGCTGTGGGGTGGACTGGTTGGTAGTTTAATATTTGTTCTGTAAGAGCATCTTGGGCCAGGTGTGGGGGGTGTCAGGATGCTAAAAGTGGTGGATAAGCATCATGGATGTGTGCTTCGACACCTCAGAAAACAAGGTCTGAAATACAGGTTAAATGGATCAGAGGCAACTGCAGAAAGAAGGAAAGGGTACCCATACTGTACAGACAGACAGGGAGGCACCAAGAGGTAAATCTAAGTTTTGGGTTGGGTCAAAAGGCAGCCCTGAGTACACTGACACTTTGCCAGGAGCTCCACAAAAGTTTCCGCTCCAGCCCCAGGGTGCAGCATGGTGTCTCCCCGGGGCAAAGTCACCTTGCTCTTGGTGCTGTCACCACCTGGCTTGCTGGAGCCATGGAACAGAGAGCCAGCTCAGAGGTGCTGCAGGTAAGTCCTCAGTGTCCGAGGCCAGGCCGTGGGAACAGACCGCCTTTGTCGCCTTCTGGGAAGAACCACAAGACCCAGCCCACTCTGGTTACCGTAAAACAACCCCTGAGGCATTATTTGTTATGGGATTACACTAAGGAAACGCCTCTGCTGTAGAGGTTTCTATCGGGCTGTGATGGTGGTATGGAGTGGGGTATTTTTTTGATAAAGGAAGTCCTCATGGTGAGGTCCTTGATGAGATCCCAGGTCCCACCCTACAGGGCTGGAATGATTTTCTTGGCTTGAATACACACAGAAAGGGAAGCTTTGGTGCAGGAAGAGAGAAGAGCTCTTAAAAATCTTATTTTGTGCATCCTTCTGTTCTCTCAGGGAAACAAAGGCCTGTTTTTGGGGCAGACCTGGGTTGGCAATCCACCAGCACTTTTAACGATCGCAGACACAACCATTCAGGCCATTCTTTCTGTTCAAGGAACTGCAGAGTCCCACACAATATCGGCCTCCCAGCATCTTCCTGTGCTGCCTCCTGCTTGTGAAACGGGGGTAATCAAAGCTGTCCCCCCTCAAGAGAAGCAGCAGTAGTTAGTGCAGCACTATTGCTTTTGGGCACAGCTTTTTGTGCATCTCCGAGCTGTCAGGATAGGAAGGACACTTTGCTGTAGGTCTGATCCCCCACCCAGGCTACATCGCGGTCACATTCCTCCTGGCCACAGAGAGCTTGGGGAGGTGGTCAGGCGGGGGGTGGGATCTGCTTTAAGTACAACATGAGGCAGCAATTTCATTTTGCTTATTATCAAAATAGTACATTGCTGGAACATCTCCACATTGCTAAATCAGGATGGTATGGCCTGGAGCTGTTTGCAAGGGGTATCATTTTGTTGAGGATTGTGCAATATTTTATTCCAGCCCACTTCTGCCCTCCCTGAACTTGAGGAGCAGGGGGAACAGGGCTAACTTGAAGCAACACTGGGGCAGGGCTGCTGGCTTTCAAGCAGAAGAAATCTGGCTCACAAACCTTGAGAAATACATCTGAGGGATTTATTTTTTTTTTTAATATGTATAGGACTAGGCAGGACATTCTGAGGTTAAATTCTATGCATTTATAGGAACTCTGGTAAAGCAATTAGGGTCCCAGATTTGACTTGCATTAACATATTTATAACCTGGTAGGGAATGTTTTCCATATTCCTTGTGTCTATTTTTGTAATGATACTAATCCTTTACATTTCTGTATCACCTTTCATTTAGGAGGACTAGATCCCAAGTTGCTTCACATATGCAGGACAAAAATACAGGCAGACATGATGGTAATATACCTAAAACAGACTGGAAAGCAACGTGATAGATGCAATTCATTGAAAATCTTTGACAGCCTTACCTTGTTTTCACCCCATGCCTGTATGCTAGGGAATATAGAAACTCTTCATGCTGCTTCCAAGCATGTGCGTGCACACAAACACAGACATACATTTAACACAAACTTGCCTCCTCTTTCCCTAAAGTGGAATTTTTGCCCTCAAGTCACACTTGGCATGAATTATAGGAAAAGAAATATTTAGTCCTGAGTAGACATGGGTAAATGATGAAAATGTAAGGTTTTTAGCCAGATTAGTGAAAACAAAAATTTTACTTGCAAGTTTTTTCAAATTATAGCTGCATAGTTGCATAGTGAAACCTTAAAAGGTCATCCCTGCACAATAAAAGCTAATTCATAATAATTTATTCTCAGTTACCACCATGTTAGATGATTATGGGCTTCTTATTAGGAAAAACAGACAAAACCTTGCAATTTAACCTGCAAGTTCCTGAGTTCAAGCTTAAAGTATCGATAATGAATAATAATAATAAAGATAAATGATAAGGAAGTCCAAAGCCAAAAGCTAGTCCAAAACTTCCCATTATATTTGAGTTAGGTACAGAAATATTCCTCTGAATGGGAGCCTCACTATATCATCTTTAGCCTACCGAAAGCATGAAATGACTCATGACACTCATTGAATATTCTTGAAAAGGAATTCCTTCGAAAAAAAAAAAAAAGGATTTAGGGAGGCCTACATTACTAAAATTCAGTATTACTGTTACTATTTGACCAATTATATTTTTTTGACATATGACATATTTAAGGCTCAATATTGTCGTGTGCTAGAAGAAGTAAAAATAGTTTTATTTTAATAAAAAAGGATTGATAATTTCCTCTGAACGGTATAAACCAGTAATCCTGCCAGGTCAGTCCATAGTTAGACCTGAATCATGACATTATTGCTGTACAAAGAACCATTTCAGATGTATTAAGAGGATTTCATTCAGTATTAATCACAGTTTTTCCCCTCCTTCACCTTTAAATTTTTGAAGACAGTATGTTCAGGCAGATTTGGCTGTAAAGTAGATAGGAAAACAATAATGCAATTTTGTGTCTCCTAAAATATCCTCTGTGGCTTTTTTTTTTTTCTGTGAAACATGGCACAAGCCCTGCGTGTAGAACCATCGCACATAGGGCACATGTATTTTGTGCAAGACAGCATGTAACACTGTTAGCACTTAAGATGGCCTGAAATTTGGAGAAAACATACCAGTGGCTTTGAAAAACTACATAAGATATTTCACAAATTCAACCAAGGTATCTAATAAATGCAACAAACCCAACTTTGTTATGATATCTGGTCTAAAAAGCAATGTTTTTAGCACATGTTGTTAAATGGGAGCCTTAAGCTGTGCTTGATCGCTTCCCAAATAAGCTGTTTAAACACGAAGCATTAGGCTGGAAAGCTGAGCACTTTCACAGCGGACAGGGGTTAGCAATTCACAGTACTAAATCCTGTTTGATCCGCTGAGAAATTCAATCCAGCAAGAGCGTGATTTTACTTAATAGCGCGTTGGGCAAGGAAGTTGCCAGCGGTGGGATGCGTTCCTCCTGGCTGAGGTCGGGCTGCCGGAGCTGGCCCATCTGCCATGATGTGGGGTGCTGCCACCCTCCTTCCTCATGGTCCCGCTTCCTTTTGCTGTGGGTTTGCGTGTGTGCGGTCGTGCATTCATTTCTGAGCTTCTTTTTTTTCTTTTTCTGGCAGCTGCTGTAGGTGAGTTGTGGATGCATTTTTGGAAGTCTCCCAAGGCACAGATACTCCACAGATACTGAAATCTGTACCATTAATGGCTGAAGGGAAGCAGAGCTTTTCCCTAGCGTGTCAGTGCACAGATATATTCTCTGCTAGGGTTGCCTCTGAGGGCTGCCTGTCAAAGCCAAGAGCATGAGGGAGCCGTACATATAGCGTTTTCCTCTTGTGCACATCCTGCATGCAGCAGAAACAACTGTGTGCTTCCTTACAATGCACTAGAGCTGGGTCTTGGAGAAGGATGGAAAATTTGTCAAAACATTGCCATTTGAACAGAAAGCTGGGCGAGTTCCCTTGTTTTTGATGGAATGTACCTTTCTTTTACTGCTGCTAATGCAGAAAGCAGCTGATCATATTCTGTGGTGCTCACATTATTTTTATAGTACTTTGCCTTTGGAATAAACCAGAGCATTTTAGGTGTTAAGAGTGGTAAGGATTTTATGAAGGAAGACAGGCCATGGATACTCCTCACTTCCTCCAGACCTCTGAGAGTTGAGTGCTATACTGTACCATTATAGACATAGTGGCTCCTTAAAAATAGAAAGGGTTGCCATTTGTCACTTTGAAGTGTATTCAACATGCACTTGCCTATTTGGGTGGTTAGAGCATTTCGTCATGCACTTGTGCAACACCTCATCCTAATCCACAACTGCAGCCCTTTGCCTCTGCTGTAACACAAACAGTGATGATAAATTAATGTCTGGCTTGGCAATATTGCTACAGTCTCCAATTGTGAGAAAGTGTTTTCATTTAGAGAAGAGAAATCAAACGGCAGATCCCACTGTCTCTCACCCTTCCTGTCTGTGAATAAGCTGGTCCTTGTTGTAAACCCCATGCAATTTGCTGTGGGGGAGGAGGCGTTGTGGAAGCCCCCTGCCCTTAAAATAAAGGTAGTAGCTTCAGTAGTTATTTCTTAGGGATCTTTTCTAGTAGAGTTAACTATTTCAAAAGAAGAAGGAGAGGGTTTATTGAAAACCAAATAGGGTGCACAAGCAGCAAGAACCAGAGCATGTAGAGCTGAAATGCATTGCAAACATGATGCTTCTTGTAATCCCAAAATCACTAGCACAGAAGTAACAACCAGGTTGTGTTTTACTCTCCAAATCTGAGACTGTTCCCATTTGTGATGCAGGGTGGACAACCAGAATCCCTGGATAACCAGCTTCTTCAGCTGTGCTCCCACAAGACAAACACTGCTGCCTGGGGCTGGTCAGCCTCAGCTCACACAACACCCTGGTTGAGACCAAGAAGATGACTGGCATTGCTCAAAAGTACTTTACCAAGAATAAACACCCACGGAGCCATGGAGCCACTGCTCTCCAGTGCTGCTCTCAAGGGCTCGCCGAGTTTCCTGGAGACACAAAAATCAGCTGCCAAGTAGCACTCCTGGCCCACTGGAGTGGTTGCATCGGTACGTTCTCTCATAAAGGACCACATGTCACATTTAGGCTGGGGAAGTTTCTGGGCGTGTGTTTCTATCCATGCTACAAAGAGACACGGAAATCTGTGGCAGGCAAGGGTTAGTAATGTTGTTTCCTTGGTTTTCGTGTCATACATATGTCAGGATGCAGTCATGAATGAATACACAAGTTTTGTTCAGTGCCTTCACAACCTTAGGGAGAGCGAAGTCAGGGAGCCTTTGCAAGCAGCATTATTTGATATCTGCAAGCTTGTGGATAGAGGCAGAGAGCTGGCAGAAATGAAAAAGGTCTCCCATCGTGTGTGGAAACTAAGTTATAGACAGCAGAGGGATAGCCAAGACAGCAGGATGTGCGGAGTTCTTACACACGAGTGGAGAAGTGAAGACAGGATGGGTAGCCGTACCTCCTCTTTATATCTCCCAGCTGCTGCTCCATGGGCAAGCTCAGCTCACCAAAGAGTCTGCACAACAGAGCAGCAGCTGGGAGATATAAAGGCAGGGATTTGAATGCAGTGTGTATTTTAAAACAGGAAGACACTGTAACAGAGCCCAACCCCTTGTCCTTTCCCCTGCCCAGACTACCTTCGGCACTATTAATCTCAAGGAAAAACTAGATTGGCCTTTGAGCTAGGGCTTTCCTCTCTGATTACAGTGTTTAGACTAAGCAGTGCCGGCAAAGCCCCAGATGCTGGAGCTGTGCGTTCGAGGCACTCCCATCCCCAGCCGGAGGATGCTGCGTTAAGGGACTGCCACCTGGCAGCATCTTCAAGGAACTGCAAAAACGCTCAGCAGAGATGCAGGCTTTTGAGCATCAGCCTGGCTGGGAGACCTGCGGGTACACCCAGGAAGGAGAGATTAGGGTTGAGCCAGACTGGTGTTGCCGACTGAAGACTATCTGGTGTTAAGAGGCTGCTGCTGTGATAAAAGACACTAGGCCACCGAAATGTTTGATGTGACAACCGCCCAATCAGGGACTTTCTCACTCAGTTAGAAAGTTGTTTCTCCTTTGAGAACAAATCCCACTGTTTTCCTTCTCTTCCAGTTGGCTGAAGAATCCTGACCTAGTTGTACTTGGTCATTGCCCCTTTTTAGCCAAGAGCTAAGCTCTTGCTTTGTGAAGATACACCCAGGGAGGCAGGTCCCACCTTGTACCTGCTCTCTTAGGAAAGCAGAGGAGACCATAGGTGGCAATTTTACTGAAGAGTGGAGTGGGATGAAAAGAACAATAAAATAATGTCCCTTGGCCAAGGTCTGGTAACACAACTTCTTTTATTTTGAAGTCTTCAATACAATTCCCTTGCTTATGCTACCCTTTTTTTTTTTTTTTTTTTTCTGTGTTGTAATGAGCTGGAAGACAAAAAAGAGATTCTCCTCAATGCATCTTCTGGATTTTCCCCCAAAGAGATCTCCCAACCAGCTTGCCTAAATCTTTCTAAACCAGTTGACTTTGAAAAGGAGCACACAGCAAGTAGTAAGTCATTTCTCTAACATTTCAGAAGACTTAAGGTCTCCTACCCTTTGGAAATTGTCATCTACTGCCCAATATCACAGGAAACAAACTTCCAAACTTCCATTTGCAAACAGATGCCTGCATGAACAAGACTAATTTGAGGCTTAGCCGAGCCAGAAAGCCTTTTGCCAAAAGTTGCCGTACATAGCAGGTGAAGGGCCCTTGACCACTGAATGAACTCCAGTCGTTACTATTGGTAGTAGTAAGTTTGGGTTATCTTTTTGTAATTTATGTACAAATTTACATAGAGATAAAAGCTCAAGGGAGATTGAGAGCTGGAGAAATTGAGTCCTTTTTTTACTTTTAGAGCCAGCACAAACAGTAGGCTAAGGTCCTGAACCACATCACTAACACACTTTCAGCTGTGACTTCTTCAGACCATTGCTAGATGTGACAAGCTCAGCTAAGCCTACTGAGTCAAGAATGCCTTATGTGTGCTCATATACTGAGGCTATGAAGAACTTTGCCAATGAGTACCAAATGAACAATTTTCTCTCAAGAAATATAGGAGAAGAGTCTACTCTGCCATTTACACAAGTCACTGGACAGGCACCGACCTGGGGCCAGAGTTGGTGACCTAGATGTGAAAGCATGCCTATAGCCCCCTGCAGATGCCCCGTGCTCTCCAGATACCTCTCATCCTCCAAACTTCATGGAGCAGGGAGGACAGAGATGACTTACCAGTCCGTGTGCGCATCATCGATCACCAGGAGGATCTTAGGTTTCTGGGCCACAGGTGGTGTTGGGCTGGCTGAGTGATCTATTAGTCCTGCAGCCGCTTGTGTAGTTTGCTTCATGGCACTGGAGATGGAGCTGAAGATGCTGGTGCCAGCAGAGGGAGAGTGTGAGGGCTGCAGCGGCTGTGGATGCTTTCTCTCCATGGCAGGAGAAACTGGGGAGCTTGTGGAGCTGTCGGGGCGCTGCAAGTCCATCATGTAGCCATTGGGCAAATTTGCCACGAAACTACTGTCTGACAGACGCCTCCGGAGGAAATTCATCGTTGCAGCGTTGTGTGGAAACCTTCTCAGCAAGAGCGAGGCTGAACAACAGTGTCACCAGCCACGGAGAACGTTTCTGGGTGTGTGTAGCCTAGCAGTCCAGGCAGGCAGGATTTCTCCCTTGAACTCCTATTGGAGAAATACACCTTAGTTTTTCAGTTATATTTTCTTTCTTTCCTGTGGGAAGAGAATCAAAGATACATATGTGAGATACATACTGTGAGTCTGAAATAAGAAAAACTCTTTTGGCCTTTTAAAGGAGTACCTTAATCAATGAGAGGAAAAAGGACTACTGGGTTCTGTGCAGCATACTACACTGGTATAGCCAAACAGACAGGATAAAGTACATTTCATGGCACTCCCTCATCCCAAAACATCTTCTGGTTGGGTCAGACCAGCTTGCACTGGCTTATGGGCTAACAATTCTATACCTGTTCACTGTGGAGAAAGAAAAAATATTCTGACTGTTAATGTTAATTTTCAAAAAAGAGAGAGCTTATTTTTAGTATTTCATGTGTTAGAAATAATGCGTGCTTGTTACAGAATAACCAGTAAATGATCCAGTAGGATAAAAAGTTATACCATCTTTGGGAGGCTTGTAAGCAAGGCTCTGAATTAAAGGACTGAATGTCCTAAATTTAAATAGCTTATAGAAAATAAATAGAAAAATCCCCATATACATCTTGATCAGTGGCAGATTCAAGCTGCTCGTTTCTGTCCCTGCTGCTCTCTGCACTCCAAATTAGACTTTGAGCCAAGTGCATGCTGGTGGTTGCTAGACAGAGCAGACTACCTGATTTTACAAGTTCACTGGTAGGATTTTTGCAGGTACTCAAAAGTAGAAGTCTGGCTGTCTAATCTTCACATACCTTTTTTTTTTTTTTTTTCTTCCTCTTTCTCCTGTTGTTGGGTGTTTTGTTTTGTTTTCTTTTAAGAAGAAAAGTTCCTTACTTTGCTTTTCTTTTGCAGAGAGAAAATGAACAGTGTGAAATATAAGTATCTAGCTCTTCTCCACTGACTATAGTATGATGACTTTGTTTTTACCCTGAACACTTGGTTTTTCAGCAGTTAAATAATCTTACAGAGTTAGTAGTTATTTTTAATTTTTTTTTTCACCCAGATGTGAGATTTCCACAGTAATCCCCCAAGACATTTTATCTGCTGAGACAGTCTTTGAGTCTTTGACCAGAGGCTGATTGCTGTGATTTAGGAGGGGGGGAAGAAATGTATTCCTAGTAAAGCAAAAATTTTTTCAAGACAGACATATCTGCTGCAACAAAAGTGAGAGTTATCCTATATATCAAGTGAGATGAGTCGCATGAATTCCTGGAATCATGGTTAAATCATGCCTCAAGCCCCTTCAAGTCTTTTTGAATGAGACCCCTACAAACACTGGAGCTCCTTGCTTTCAGCTGCCTGGATTGGCCTCCCTCACTGCTCATGCTCTTGTCCCAGTCTCTAATTTTCCCCTAATGGCAGGAAACTCTCTTCCCAGTTGCTCCAGGAGAGCTCAACGTCTGCAAATCTCCCTCCTGGAGCTGTGGTCGAGAGCTCATAGAGCAACCAAACAGCTTTCTTACAATAACCTGTTATGTATTTCCACCTACAGGGATTTAGAAAGCTCTAGAGACAAAGGATTCAGACCTGTCTATGCCCATACCTCCCTTAGACCCCAGAGCCTTAGGGAGGCTTGGATGAGCCTGCCTGGAGTAAGTGAGCTACAAAGAGACCCTTGGCACATGTCCTCCAAATCTCATCATCCATCACCACCCCAACCCCAAGGGCACAGGATCTGGGGCAGAGGGCTCCCTGCTAAAGCTGCTCAAATTGGCTTATTAGAGCATTTTTTCTTTTGATTTCTCAGCCCTGGCAGTACGAGTCCTCTGACTTTACTGGACCCTGGAGGTAGTCTTTTCCCAGGGAATAGCTCAGGAAATCTTTAATGACTTCCCGCCACATTTACAGTTGATAACCTATCTCAAGAGGCATTGTGCTGACTTCCTGCGCGGTCCTGACACGCCCGGTGGCTGTACAACATCAGCAAACACGTGCACCAATGAGTGCTTCTGTTTATGTAGTAGTTGTTCCAAAAAGCAGGTAACATATTATCCATGAATTATAAGCCAACTCCTCATCTCCTGTACACACACAGCACTTGGTCTACTCATGTCCTACTGCAGTGAATTCCAGCACAGAACCATCCACTGTTACCTGTCCGGAATGAGCAGAGTGATGGAGCCCACAAAGACTTTGGGGTATTTATATACTACAGGCTGGGTGAAAATCTGCTGTGCTGTCCTGTACTCAGGAACCCGTGTTTTCTACCTTGCATAAGACAAATAAGAAGAATCTCCTCACTTTAATGACAGTCCACTCAAGAGTATGTCTGGTCCTGGCTAAGAGGAGTATCCCAGAGATCTCTCTACTGTCAGAAGGGCTCCAAATGACTGTCCTGTTCCTGCAGACAACAATTAGGCATGCTCTCTTGGAGGACCTTGGCATTAACTGGCAAGAGGCTGAAATTTTGAACACCAGTCTCAGGAGAAGTGGTTTTAGCATGAGATGCCTGCCCCTTGCACACTTTGCACAGCATCGTAGAGCTGCTGGTTCCTGCTGTGGCAGCTCTCAGCCACGGGAGGGAACCTGGCCCCAGCTGTACAGGCTGGACAAGGTTTTTTTTCAGAAGCCAGAATCCTTGGGACAGGGTCCAGCAGGACTCGCACACTCTTGAAAGTGTTTCTCCCCGACTGCCAAGCACTGGCATGGCTGCTTTCTCCTCTGTGTGCTCTTCAATCTCTAAAAGAACATGAGATCCTTGCAAAGCATCAGCAAATACAGCGATGGGCAAATACCTCTGCTCTGCCCTGCACTGTGGGAGAAGGGCACGGAGGCATGTGGTGTAGGTTGTCCCAGGGCTGGGAAGGGCCAGAATACCCTGTGATGCGCCTGGAAGTCACACAGGGTTCCCCCGCTTCCCAAATTCTGCCCTTCAGTGTACTGTTTACAATAAACAATATATCCTACTTACTGCGAGGTCATGACCACTCGCTTTGTGGACCCTTTTAAATGGCAGTATTTACAGTGCCCCATCATTTTTTCCACCAGGGGTTTGGCAATGGAAGATGTTGCCCAGAAGACACTGGGAGCTGGCAAAACTCTTTTGTCTGGAGAGTGTGGGATGCTGCACTGAGGCTGGCCTTTCTCTCTGCCGGCTGGCACTGCCTCTGCTTGCTGTGAAGACTAGGCTGCGTGCTGTTGGCTTCGGGAGGAAGGAAAGAAAACCTGAGCAATTGATGTCACAGGGAAATCTCCCTCCAGCAAAGCACGTAGAGGCTAGATTCAAATAGGACGGCACTGCTGCAGCAGGGACTAATGCCTGGCTCCACTCTGTGACAGGGGATGGCAAACCCACCAAGAACTTTCACTTTGGGTCTCTCAGAGCAATGGCACAGACTGTTCTCCTCTCTATTACTTGAACTTTTCTATGAGCTGGGCAATGTAATTAAAATAGGCTCTTTTTTTTTTAAAGGTAGTTATTTGTGGCTTCATTGGATCGATTTATCGATGGTGATTAGTGCCACCACAGAGGAGATCTCTGCAATGGCAGTAGATTCCTTTGCTTACTGGAAAACCTCATGGTTTGCTTCTGCATCATGCACACTTGCTATTATTTAACTTTCAGCAATAGACATTTTCGTACATGCACAGGCTGAGCAGGTTAGGATCTCATTTTCCTACTGCTTGAAACTGCTCATGGAGATCAGGGCTCAGCATGCCAGGCCAAATCTGTCTCTGTGCAGCTCTCACAGCATGCAGCTTTCCTGCAGCACAGCATCCACCCAGTGTATATATAGATCCTACCCTAGCAGGCAAGCAGGGCTGTAACTTCAACAAAGCCAGGAGCCAACACCTCCATCAGAAGCAGGACAAATCCAGTAAGTGGTATTTTGTCACTCCAGAACCACAGGCAGGAGAGTTGCTGGCTGAACACCAGGGTCTTCTTATGGCTCACATGGAGACACGTAATGGCACAAACCTGCCCACAGGAAGGCCTGTAGCCCCCCGCACAGCTGAAATACAGCCTGCGGGCTGCTTCCAGGTGAGACAGCAGCTCCTGTTGAGTTCCTCAAGCTGCAATACAGCAACTGCCTCCCACCGCGCACCAGTAATCTGCTCCTGCGTGAAATAGTTGCTCCCGAAAGCTAGCTGAGAAAACAGGGGGCATCTGGGCTGTGGAGCTGCAGGCCAGAGATCTGGGCTATATTTCAGGATGAGGAAATAATAAACAAGGCACAGGAGAATGAGTGAGTCCTGAGGAAAGAGAGTAGGCAGGAGAGGTGGGGAGAGGAGGAGAAGGCACCAGCAGAAAAGGAGGAAGTAAGCGGGAATCGGCTTAACCAGAAGACAATGCGGGAACATGCAGAAACCCTAACAATGAGAGCACAGTCAGGGAATCAAAAGGAAATTATGTGAGCAACTAAATGAAGCAAGAGCAAGGTCAATTAGAGCTGACCTTGAAAACAACAGCAAAGGGGTTGGCACCGTCAGCCCCTTTACTAACACGCCATTAAACTTCCTGGCTGATATTTTTGGAAGGGCAAGGGAGGGTAAGCAATCTGCTCCCTCAGCATGCTGACAGCAGGCAGGCACCTACCTGCTTTTTCACAAACGTATACTCCACAGAGATGCAAGTTATCTCAGAAAACCTGTGGACATGTGGTAGAAAACAAGGACAAAACTCTCACTTAAACCTCTTGCCAGGTTACTTTCTAATGTGCTGTAGCATCCAGAGGGAACAAAACTCAATTAGTTGGTATCTGTTAACTATGCTTAGATTTCCCCTGAGCTTGTTATCTCTGCAGTCAGGTAAAGAACCGACACGACGATACCAGCCTGCGTCTCATTCCTGCTCTTGACACCCTCAATGGAGCAATGCTGGGGGTGGCAAGATGGAAAACCCACATGGAGGGATTATCCTCCCACCTCATCTTAAGGGCACACTTACTTCTGCCCCATGGTAGGTGGAAAGGTGAGGGAATGCTCCTCACCTGGCATCAGCCACTTACTGATACCCCTCATATCCATTTTGTGGACAGCCTTCTGCATACGTTCGCACTTTAAGACACTCCCATGGGTCCCTTTCTGCCTTCAGGCATATTGACACAATGTGGGAGTAGACTTTTGTGGAGGGACAGCCATGTTAGGGAGCTCCAAATCCAGCTGGATGGCTTTCCGTAAATATTTTCAAAAACAGGAAAGCAAGACGTTATTTATTGTCAAGCTTTCAGTGTTTCACTCTGAATGGCTTCAACACTGCCAAGCTTGGCATAGCCTGGCATTTCTTGGGAAGAACTGAAAGCAGAATAAAACAATTCATTCTGAAATTAATTAGAACTTTTGTTGGGTTTTTACCTCACTTGCAACAGTTTTGGACTCAAGAGGCTCACCTGTTCAGACATTTTGTGGTATTTTTCAATGGAAATCCCATAAATTAGGAGATTAAAAAGACAGAGGTTAGAAAAAGAAAAGGAAATGGATGCCTCACCAAAGCTCCCACATTTTTTAGACCTGAAGCATATACAAAAACTGTAAGGGCTGGAAAGACTATATGCCATCCTAAAGAAGAGAGGAAAACAGAGTTTCCATGCCCGTGTTCAGTTTGCAGAGAGCTTTCCCAAGTGCCAGCAATGCAATACAGCTGTAATGTAGACACTAGTGGATATTTCCCAAAGCATGTAAAGCTACAGCACGAATTCCATATAAAATCGGAGGGGTTTGTGCATGCTGGTGCCAGAGACGCTTCTGGAAATTGCGTATCTGCTATGACTGATGCTGGCAGAACCATGCTGTCTTTGAAGCAGTTGCAAGAAGTCAGGACCCTGCAGCTGGAGCAGGTGACAGGGCAGGGGAGTGGAGACAGCACGCTGTCAAGGACAATGGTGTCACCCAGAGCCCAAGTTCCCTGTTGTGTGTTAGAAAATTAGTTAGTCTTTTTCCTCTTTTGCCTGTTATTTCATAATGGCAGGCAAGGAAAAGAAGGAGGAAAAAAAAAAGACTAAAATGACAAAATGTCATAGTAAGATAATCAGGCTTTCAAGTAGATTGCAAAGGAAGATGACTAAAGCCATGAACAGCAGTGAAAAAATGCTCTAGTGAGAAGTAAATCTGAATATTATGATAATACTCTGTCGCTTTCATACCCCCAAGATCAAAGTATGGTGTGCTACTTCTTGGAAACAATACATTATTTCCTGATTTTATTCTCATTATGGAAATCCTGTTGGCACCTTCCAACCAGTGTTGTGTCGGTGCTAATATCCCCCTGTCAATGAGCTTAGGGAGGCCTTTTGCGGCCTGTCTTTTTTCAATATCAGTAGTTACTTATCAGCAAAGCCAGACCCAGCTCAACTGGAGCAGACAGTATGGGGTAAATAAATCATGTGCTAATCCTTGAATACTATAGAGCCATCTCCACCTGAAAGCCAGCTGAGTTGGCATACAGTCTCCATTTCTTGTTTCCCTAGAGTATTGTGGTCATTCCCACCCTGAGCAACAGCGACGCTAATGCATCCATAAAGGCTAATACTTACACATATGCCGAAGTGGCTCCTTATGATTACGTTAAAGAAAAGCAGGAGACAGCAGTACAAACCAGAGAATTTATAGAGACAAATGCTCTGCAGATTAAGTGGATGAAATTGTAAGACGGAAGCAAGCAGGGCTCTGAAGCCCCTGTCTTTTTCCTTCCCAGTCTTGGATCTGACACAGTTCATGTTGTGTGTTTGTGAGACGTGCGCTAAGGTCCCTGCAGTAAGCGTACAAGTCCTGATTTCATGGTGATAAGAGTGAAAGCAGCACCAGACACGCCATTAATAGAGCAGGGATTTCCTTCAGCTGAGAGATGCGTTGCTTTGAAGAGTGCTGATCTGAATAAAATCAAGAAGCTGGATGTATTTAATATGTAGGGCCTGCCAATATGCATTAGGACTCATCCAGATAAAAGATGCCTGAGGGACCGACAACTCCCAGGTTCTCAGAGGAAACTGCAGCAGCCTGCCCAGTGCTAATGGGGCTCCTGTCTTGATTATGATCACATACCCTTCCTTATTTCTGTGCCATTTTCGTTCTACTGTATTTCAATTCTGCTACAATAAACTGGTTATTCCAAATGCAGGTAAACAGAATATTTTGTTACTATAGGGTTAACTAGATGTGTTTGGGGGAAAAAAAGTGCTATGGGTCATGAAATGGAAGAAACAATTCACAAGAGGTCATAATATGCACCAAATAGGGAATTATTAATTAACCAGTGATGATAAGAAGGATTTTCTGTTCAGAGCACAAATGATATTATTTTTCATATGTTTATAAGACAAAAAAGAGATGGCATGTTTCCAAATAACATATCTTCAAACACAACTCTGCAATTCTTGCATCAATGCTTCTAACTCATTTTAAAATGCCACAAAAATTCCATTTCTTTCCCAAATGTCCTATGCTTCTGGAGGTTAAAAAGTTTTCCTTCAGACTTCTGAAGTCTTCTAAACCATCTATAACACTAGCATATGCCATCTGAGTTTTGCTGCCGTTTGCATTCACCCCTTTTCTCCGCCTTGCACTCTTCCAGGCACCACCATAGCCCAATTTCCCACATTTTTCCCACATGGTGAGGAACCTTTTGTAATACTTGAGATTTACTTAACCTGATTAGGTGAACAGCAGATACCTGGAGAAACAAAGCCTGTCATTTTCCTTTGTGCAAGAAGGTACTAATTTGCTTTCTAACCATACATGTCCATCTCATATAGCAGCACTTCATACAAAGAGAT
Source organism: Chlamydotis macqueenii (assembly GCF_036417535.1). NCBI lineage: Eukaryota > Metazoa > Chordata > Aves > Otidiformes > Otididae > Chlamydotis > Chlamydotis macqueenii. Next base: position 59,711,257 of record NC_141556.1, on the reverse strand, counting down.
GAATAAGGTGGGAATTTGAGCACACTTACTAATTTATTTTGATGATGGAAGAGAAAGACAATGTTTTACTGCACTCTGAGGAAGATTTCTGACACAACTGTAAGACAGCTTGATCCTTCCACATGATGGGGAAGTGGCAGGAGAGTGACTGGCTAGACTATTCTGCCCAAAGAGGCAGAGAAAATGGGGATTGGTAGATCTTCATCTGGAGCACTGTAGGGGTTTAGCTGGCTACGTGTCTCAGGCTCTGTGATGACCAACCCAAATTGTGCTGAGCATTTCCAGGAGATGTTTTTCCTCACTTTTTTTTTTTTTTGCATGATTACTCTTGCTCACATGGGGACACATGAAAAGCTGTGTAGGTTTGTGTAATACATCCCTTTTGCTTGCACCATGTACCCACACACTTCTCACCCCAGCAAGAGTGACAATCCCCTCTCCCAGAGCTGGGATAGCACCCCAGTCTTTACACCGTTGCCAGTGGCTCCTTTCTAGCTGCAACCTCGCAAATGTCCATGAGATCCTGCTCTAGCATGGTTGCAGGTTGGACCTGCAAGCTAAGTATATTTATAGTGCCAGCAGGAGCCTGTGCAGGACAGTCAGGGAGGAGCAGGTGCTTTGCTGCCTTCATGAAGCATCTGGCCAGGTTTCAAATGCCATAATCACGAATTTGTGTTGGCTCTGTAGGAATATTTTGTTGATGAAGAGTTGTGTGTATATGTATATATAAAATGCTATAATTAGAAAGTATGTTTTAAAAGCCTAATGACAACATAGTTCACCAATTGTCCTTTATCAAGCTGTCTTCTCTCCTGGTTCCTGTCTCCTTGCCTATCCACTTCTTGCACTTATGCTGGACGGTGTAGAACCTATCTATAATTGGCTCCAAATGTCAGAAAATATGTTTGGGCATCAGAAAAATATAATACATAAGTGTGAGGACTGGAATAGGTTCTGGACCCAGACAAAGCCCCGAGAGAGTAGGCTGTTGGGCTAGGCCCAGATGTGGAAATAAAGCACCACATAGTTTTAACAGAGTCCTCTGCCATCACCATGGGGAAGGGTCCTTCACTGCCTGTGTTTTTGTTCCCTTTTTTATGAAGACAAGCTTTATTTTGTAGAGCACAGAGATACTGTAAGGCTCAGCTCACACACCTCATACTGCATCACAGAACCAAGAATGAGCAGCTTCTGCTGGTCAAGAGCTTTGATTCCCCTGCTGATCAATAGTTGAGTTACAAAGCTTTTAAGGGTGACAAAATTGGCCAAGCTTATTTAAGAACTCAACCACAAAGTCTTTCAAGGGCTGCTGAATATATAGCCCCCATGAGCGGGAGGGGAAAGAAAGCTTCCTCAGAGGAAGAAATGTGACACTTGGAACCATTTGGTAACTCGGAATATAAAGGATTGATCCACATAGCTATTTTAGTTTCTCCTTCTCCCATACTCACAGAACGTCTTTCCCAAGCCTGGAAAGGAGAGAAGGAAGGGGAAGAGGTGAAGGGAGAGTGTGCAGTGGCACAGCGGGAGGAACTTGAGCCACATGCATCGGCGTGAGCTCTTACCAGGTACACGGACAAATACGGCACGACTAACCGGTTACAGAGAGCACGAGCATCGCAGCAGGCAGAACAGAAATGGGGACATCCTACAAATCTCAGACAGACATAGAAGCCAATGATAGAAGCAGTATTGCTAAATATTCCTATTCCTCTGTGGGACAATCTGCATTTGATCAGAGCTAAGCAGTGCAATCCCATGTGACTGAAGCTTACTGATGAAAGCCACTTTTACTGTGGGTATGTATTTACAGAAGAAAGATGTGTCCAAAAGTAGACTGTAAGATCAGCTGAAGAGTGCAAAACACCTCAACAGAGCTCTGAGTAATAGCTAGACAGCTGCCTCCAGGTTTAGTTTCAGCCTTTGCCCAGATCCAGTGCCTGAGCCCCCATGTTCATAAAGGCCAGTGGGTATGAAAGCTTGTGTGTTGAAGCTGGCCATCTTGTAATAACTGCATGGCTTTGTTATCCCTGGGCTGTCACAGAACCGGTTTAAAAAAAAAAAAAAAACACACACACACAAAAAAAAACCCCAAAAAAAACCCCAAAACAAAACAAAAAACCCCCAAACAACCCTGGGGCACAACTTCTTAGCTTCAAGATTTCAGAGGCTGGCATGGATGTCAGGGTGTTGGCTACAGCAGGCTAAGGAAGTATGTTTATTCCCCGCAGCTTCGCACTCATGGAGCCGGGCCTCCCCCTGTTAAGGCGACCAGCCAAATTCTGCCTGCGCTTGCACTTGCATATTCAATGTTTTCCATAGGCTTGAGCTAAAGAGCAGAGCTGATCTTCCTGCATGTTGTAGTATGGCAGTCAGTGCACCAAAACACGCAAAACATTATTCTCTCTTTTGAGAGAATAAAGAAAAAGAAACCAATCTTACTATTTCTGCAGAGAGAAGGAGTAGCTTCCTTTCTCTATGTCTTTTTTTTTTTTTCTTACGGACTTTTTACTTTCAGCAAGCCACTTAACTGCTTTGTGCCCTAGTGTGCCTGACTGTATAACAATATTTCTGTTAAATAAAGCTTGGAAAGCCTAAATTGGGTCAAGTTTGAGACAGACTGAGATGTGTCGTGATATAAATACAGACTGCAGAGGTGTTCTATAATATACAAAGTAAGTATTGCAGCTATTTAAAATTAAATCTACCTGAAAACTGTATTACTTTTTAACATGGAAGAATATATAGAGTTCTCAGCTCAAATGAGAGCTGCTAAGGTCACCAGGAGTGTAGTTTCAGAGCTGATCACTGCAAAAACAGGTGCAGATACCCAGAAGATATTAATTGTGTGAGAAAGTACTGCATGGTTGAACTTTCCTAAATAAGCCAGGTTAGACACAAGGATCTCTGTCCCCTTCCTATCTACTCCAATGAAAACACAGTAGCCAAATATGACCCAGTGAATGATGGGGTTATGAAAATCTGGTATCACCACTCAAGTCCATAGAAGTCATGAATCACCTTCACATGCTGGTGACAGGAAAATACATGTGGATGTGCGGGTTCAAAGAGCTGTAGGAAGAACCCTGGTTAAATTACTTCATATGGGAATCCACATGTAAAACCAGGGCAAGAGAAGGTCCATATTATGAGCACTAGTAATAATGTACACTGCATGATAACAAATACATAAAAGCCCTTCACTATTATCAGCTTAATCACTTGCTCACTTCTTGCTTCAGCTCCCCATCATTAGTATCTCATTCCTGAAAGAGGATAATTGTTTTGGATCTCTTCAATTACTACTAAAGCACTGCAGAGCACTTGTAAAAAAAAAAAATCAAGTAGATTTGAAGACTAGGATTATTGAGCTTGGCCTCCCATGAAGTGCAGTTTGTGTACTTTCTCCCAACAACTCGTGCTGTGTGTTTATCACTTCTGATTGAAAAATCAGCTCCAAGACTAGTTTGTAAATGCTCACCGGTGTGGTCCAAGCCAGCCCTATATCTAAGCCATCACCACTGCAGCAAGAGCAAAGCAGCAGCTTGCTGGAAGCCTGAAGAAAACAGCATTTTGTCCAGCTGTGATGATCCCCCAACTTCAGCAGGGACTGTGTGACCATATGATACCCTAACATGCTTAGGCACCCCAGAACAGCTCAGATGTTCACACTGCAAGGCAGCAACTGCCTCCTGGGCAGCCAGATCATGAGCAATAGCTGCTGCCAGAGCATCATCTGCAGGGCTAGTCAGTGCCTGGCAGCAGTCCCTACCTGAGCTGATTTTTTCAGTTTGCACTGCCCTGAAGGTTGAATAAGAAACACTGCCAAGCGATGCAGGAGATGGCAGCTGGTTTGTCAGCCTTGGCCCTGCCCTCCCTCTGCCTGTTCGTCACTAAGCCTCATGGCAGAGCTCATCCCCTGAGGTTGCTGCCAGCCATGGCCCACCAAGCTTTCTCTGCTAGCAAGCAGCAGCGAGGCTGCAGACTTTGATTAAAATGTTGGTCTTTGCTGGCATCTCCACGCAATCACAGCACCTGCCTGATGCTCCTTAATACTAATGAAGCAGCAGCAGGAACCTTCTAGCTAGGGAAACTGTGGTAGAAAACCTAGTTAGTAGCTGAGTATTCCCCACCTAGTAAGTACAACTACTGCTCCATGTTAGCAAAGAAACCTGAGTTCTGCCAGGAGGAAGTGCAGAACCTGCTGTTAGTCAAAATTGACAACCTGGCTGTATTTTTGGTTTCAGAAGTGCTCTTTAGAGGCTCACAAAGATTTATTGCTGATGATTCTTCCACCTCCCCCACCAGCTGCTAGCCCTGACCATACCATGAAACAGGCATGTGCTATGATCTCTTAAAAAAAAATAAAATAAACCCCCAGTTTTTCTTACCTGCCCATAGCCTGTGATGCTTTACCACTAAGCATTAAAAACAGGCACTTAAGAGGGTAGACAACTCAAGAGTCTATTCATTCTTCACCACCTACTCTGCTCTGGGAAAATACACTGGTCTTACATCATTGTGCGAAGATAACAAGCACTAACAACAATTAGTCCAAGGTGTGGGAGGCTCTGGAGAAAGATGCAGTTGTAGCTGCCTCACTAAGAATTAAACCCTATTGGTGTCCTCTCTGTTTTCAAGCCAGAGAACAACTACCTCAGAGCTACCTCAGGATCCTCAGCAGATCACAATCATCTAACAATCAGATGGAGAGAAAGGCAAACTGACAGAAACAGAGCTGAAGGTGTAGATTCTTCCGAACAGAAGCACTAAGGTCTTTTCAGTCATGGATGTATGGGAGGAACTACAGTGCAGGGAGACATACAGAGCTGGGCTAGGAACAGTCCGGCTGAAAATGCTTATACCTGTAAGAGTAGGTTGAAAATCAGACTGCTTATTGTGAAGAATTTGCCATTTTAAAATGTTTTGCACCAAAACAGCACAAATATTCAAAAAATTTCTTGTAACACGTACATGTTGTATCAAATATCCCATTCATTTGTAGGCTTTCCCTTCCAAAGTGTCAAAGATAGCATTTCCAGAGCCTGCCTCACAGCCGATGAGCTGTGGTCTTTCAGTAAAGAGAGATGTTGCTGGCTGATTACTTCGAACTATGGTGTTGAAGGAGCATTATGAGGTTTGGATATCACAAGTTAACAGCATGTTGCTGTTATTATTTATTCCAAGCAACCAAAGCTGGCCACAAAACTTTTCTGCCTGAAAGACAAAATGCCACAGCAATGCAGAAGCTCATGTCTTATGTCTTCCTCTGATTATTGCATTACTTTTACTGGAACATTTACTGAACTCTATTATTGTGTGCAAGTTAGCAGCACAGAGCGTACAGAAAAACTTGCAACTCTACTTGTTGAACTAGCAACTATCTCAGAAAGCAGAGAATCAATCCCTTCCCTTCCAGCTCAAGCAAAATTCTCATCAACTTCAATGTGATTCTCACTGAAATGAAAAGAAATGTGGGGCTTGGATCTAGTCCCTTTCTCTGTCTGACCGCAGTGGGAGGCAGATGATCTTGCAGGGCTGGCGTGACTTTTGCAGGAGATGCCAGCTAGTGACTTCAGAAGATCTGCGGCTCGGTAACTGGGTAACTAAAGGCACCGCCCTGCTCTTTCTGTGGGTCGCGCCTTGTGAGGGGACAATAATTACGCAGTCTGACCGCAGGGCTCAGCAAAAGAGGTGGCACCTTCTTTCAAGACAGAGGCACGACATGTAAAGCCAGAGGCCCATGACCTGTGGCCAAGAGTCAGAGACATCAAAGAATCTTCCTGGGAAAAGCCTCTCTGCACATTAATAGGGATTGTCAGCTCCAGCTCTTGACAGGCACCATCCCCTCCTCTGCCTGGTGTTTCTTAGGAGCTGGCGCCTTGAACAGCCTCAAGAAACTCTCATACACGAAGCAACCCCTGCAGGAAACAGCAGGGGAAGCCCTGACTGAAAGGCTGTGTTGAATTATTAAGGTTGCCCAGAGTAAACCAAGGTAACCTTCATGTTAATTCCTGACAGCCTCTTTCAGTTTTATTATAAAACAGCACCCCCCTATCTTGCCTATTCCTCTCTCTCCCATTAAAAGAAACCCTCACAAGGCTGCTGAAGTAAGAAAGCCTGCCCGCAAGATTAACTGAATACACATAGGCCTATTTTAGATAGGCGCATCAAGCTAAATACGGCAGCCTTCGACTGCTGGAGGGAGCGCAGCGTTTCATCCAGCCCCTCTCTCCAAAGCGCATTAATGCTTCAGCAACCGGAAGGGAAATACTGGCACTGTGTCTCATCTTTAAGCAGCAAAAACCAAACACTTTGGGGCTAAAAAAAACCCCAACCAAACAAAAAACGCTTCCTAACTTGTCAGATTGTTTGGTTTTATCAAGCCCACTTCAGAAAAGAGCCGGGTGCTGGGTGTGATCCCCTGCCCACAGGTTGTGTCCGCTGTCCCTGGTAGCAGCCTGTTATGGGCACAGCACATCAGAGTGGTAAGCACACCATCAGTCAGGGACAAACATCCAGTCCATCACCTCCAGGACTGTGTGATCATCCTTTTTCCCAAATTTCTTTTTTTTTTTTTTTTGGTTCAGTGTTCTGTAACTGTGCTAAGCTGACAAGTTGAATAAGAAAAATCCTGATTTTCTTTACTTCTTTCTGCAACAAGGCTCTATATTTTTTTATCACCTGTAGCCAAAGTCTTTGACATGTTCCTGGGCTGCGATGTACTACAAGGCTGTTCAACCCTACTCTAAGAGCAGCAAGTTACAGATTAAAGTGAGGGAGGGAAGATGACAGCATAACGGATATGTTCATTGTATTGTACAAAAGAAGACAACCACACAGTGCCAACATAGCCTATATTAAAAATAATACATTTTCTCTAAAAAAGGAGTGTTACTATATTTTAAACAACAGATTTCAAGGGTCTGAATCATCTTGGAGCTGAATCTTCTGCTGCTATTATGTTTGCTTTTCTAATAGTCCTATGTAAATATGGTTGTGTTTGCTTATGAAGTTAATTTAGTGGTGGTGAAAGTCTACCAGTCCTCCTAAATTAAAAATATTTTACATTGGCTACATCAAGGGTATGGCGTAAGCATTTCTGGCTGGTTTTTTCCACCAGGCTTAGAAGTTCTGGGTCCCAGTGGAGTGGGACATTCTTCATTCACTTGGATGGCAATGATGCATCAGTTAACCTCTTATTCTGCTCCAAATAATGTAAATGGTCTTAGCTATCACTTTTACCAAAAAAGTGGCTTATTAGTATCCTTTCTTAAACAGCCTTGTGGTTTTAAAGGGCTAGAACCAGCAAGTTAAAAATATTTCCTCCTGTGTTTGTGCCATACTAAAGGTAAAATTAAATTGTTAATTAAAATGTAGGGCTTGAGGTAACACACTTTTTACACTTGAGGGAGCTGAACAAACGGTCATTTGAAATCATGAAGACCTGGGATGAAGACACTGGCTGCCATCTTTTAAAAGGATTTGGTCTGTGTGTGTTTGCTCCTGTGTATGAGAAAAAATAAGAAAGCCAATGCTTTTCCATGCTTCCCAGTTGAAGTATACAGTGCTGGCTCTGGTTCGTACTGAGAGTAGGAAATAAATCAGACAAAATCCACAATGTCTGGCAAAAGTGAAAATTCCTTCTTCAATAAAAAAGGCACTCCCCTCTACCTCACTTCATACAGCTCTTCACCTCTCTCTCCAGTCTTGTCGCTTTCCTCCCTTTAACGTGAACTCTGACTTCTTCCAACCTGTAGGAAGATAATGCTGCTGATGTTCTTCAGGCTGGAGAGTTGTACAACACAGCAGCTCTGTTTTGTTCATATCCCAGTCTGACAGTTTACAACAAAATTTGATGGGCCTTGAAAAATGATTGCAGTCATTCTCTCAGAAGTGATTGGAAGGCAACATTCCCAGTTTCAGGAAGCCTGGAAAAGAGATCTTTCCTACCCTGTCTGATCTACTTTGTTCCCCCCTCCATGGCAGCCCACCACAGGCCACCCTGGGAAGCAGAGGATCTTTTCTTTCCCTTCATGTCACTCCGATGCCAATGCAGAATTCAGCCCTTTGCCACTGAATGCTGTCACCAGGACAAAAGACCATTTCTACCCCAAAGGCCATATCACAGACTTTCCTCCTCCTTTTGCAAGGCCATCTCATAATTTTTTTCCCCCTCTTTATGAGCAGGGTCCACATTACAAGCACATGCCCACTTTCCAGCGGCCAGTGTAGTCTTAACGGCAGCAAAGTCATACTGCACCCTTGCTTTAGCATTTGGTCTGCCCAGACACAGTAGCATTATTTCTCATTAAATAGACAACAGAAGAGTGTCTGGAACCTGACAGCCATTAATATAGACATTGTTAGTTCTGCATAATCACTTAATTTTCCTTGATAATTGTATTATACATATATACGAGTCTGCAGTACTGAACCAGTAACAGATCTGCTACAGCTGCTAATCAGATCCCTTGAATGCTGCTTGTCAGCATTCAAGAAAAATTCCTCAACATTTTCTAATCTCTAGATGAGGTAGGAGAATACCATGACAAACCTTCAAGTATAAGAAGAAGCAAAAAATTATCCAGAATGAAGAAACAGTATGGTTTTCCCCACTGCCTAAACAGAAAAGAAAGCATTTCATCCCACAAATAACAGGCGTATCTTGAAATAGTAAGGTTTCCATGTAGTCTTATTGAGTCTGTTTGAAAACTTAAGATCCGGGGCTTTGTACACCTCTGGGGTATACAGAGGCCCAAGGGGAGAAGAGAAACACTAGAGTGAGCAAGAGGGAGGGATGCAGGAGGCAGAGCAGTGGTGCTGTTTTGTTTGATATTTTGAGTTAGTAGCTTCATCAACCAATATTATCAGATCAAGTCACTCCACCTTTATCAGCCAATAATTGTATCTGGGCCAGGGCAGCTCTTTGTTTGCTCATCTGGGAATTCTGTGTTTATTTGCTTAGCTATTGAAGTGGCAGGAAAAGGATTTTTAGACTAAAAACTTTGAAAAAGAATAAGATATCCTAGAGTGTTACTACAAAACTCAACATTCTGTAGAATTTCTAAGCTGATTAAAAAGTGATCATACACTTCTATAGACAAAACAGCATCCTCTGAGGGCGAAATGCCACAATATGATACACTAGTCACTGTGCAAAAAGAACCAAACTCATATCTCTCCACCCCCCCCCCCTTTTTTTTTTTTTTTTGAAGGAGGATTATAGGTTGTTTTTTCTTGCTGTAAAGTGCAACATAAATACAAGGAAGTTTTGGAAGGTGGAGTGAGATTTGCAAGGTGGAAAAATCCCAAATTAACTGTTAAAATTAAAGCAACAAGCGTTCTTAAGAAGGAGTTGTAGAAGTTAAGGGCACTATATTTCAGTCCTCGGGGTAGAACTTGCAATACTGCAAATCCCATAAGAGCCATTGCTCACACATCACATGCCAAAAAAGAAAAAAGGGGGAAAAAAAAGAAAAGAAAAAAAAAATGAAGGGGAAGAGCTGAGAGCTAGAGAAAAATGGTACCCTTTCTGCCCTTTCTCGAGGAGGAAGGATGATCTGGAGGAATCTATGGCTATCTTGTTGTAATTAGAATTAACATCAATAAGGAGAACAAGTTTTGCATCCCATCACGTCCCTCATTACTAGAGTACACAACCTCCACCCAAGAAAATGAAATCATCACATGAATTAATCCTCTGGGCAATTAACAGCAGGAGCGACCTCAGGTTTCCAGCACAGTCTCTGGCACCAGTGAATTGGCAGTGACGTAAGCTTCCCTGGGAATATGCTAGCGTTTTGTCCGTTCCTGAGCCTCGCGGTTGACTCTGAGGGCAGAGGCAAACAATGTCGTCACCCAACCGGTGGTAAACACTGTGAGAGAATGCCATGCTACAGCCTCTGCTGCATCAGAGGGATGCTTCTCCTGCCAAAGCCTCTGTGTGCCTCTCCCAAGGAACATGCCTATCCCCAAACAGGCAAGTGCCAATGGCTTCCTCTGATGCACCAACAGATGGACTCTTCAAGTGCATCCAGTATCCTTTTTAGTAAGGAGAGCCTCCTGCCCTGCACCTGGAAGCCTTTTGGAGTATGTGAATCAGCAAGCTATTTAATTATTCCTCTTTTACTGGGACAGAGGTAAGGACAGAAGTTTTTTTTTTTTTTTTTATGCTGGGGAGTTTATTTTCAGATGGCCAGGCTTGGTTTGCTTCATTTCTTCATTGCTTAGCTCACTCTGTTGCTGTGAGTGCTTTGAAAGTTGGAGTCAAACTCAGCTATGAATATGGTTTTTTCTAACTTATAGGAGCTGAAGGACAGCAAAGGCATGAGAACGCAGGAGACAAAAACCTGCTAGCCTACAGGATATAGCCAGCTATTCCAGGTCAGATGAGGAGAGCACAGCTCTGTCCTATGGGAATCTGCAGCACATTCCCTTTGGGTTTTCCATCATCAAATACAAATATCCTCTGTAAGGTGGAGCCCTTTTGTATCTGTGTCAGGTGAGTGTCCCTTCGGTCTCACCTGGGACACATGCCCAAGCTGTGAGGCAGAAGGGGTCCGATTCAGTCCCGGCAGCACATCCTAGAGACTTCAGGAGAGCTGATGGGCAGAGAGTAGACATGAGCAGGGAGATGCTCTCTGATGTGAATATTAGTCATGTTTGTATTTTCCCATCTTTGAGTCGCATGAGAAAACCATAGAAAATAAAGGAGTTTGGGTAGGGGACAGTTAACCCCTGATATAAAAGATTTGGTGTCAGGAAGGAAGGAGAACTTATTTGGACAAACTAGTTTGGTTAATCCAAGACAAGCCATTTTGCTGCATCTCCCCATGGGGCTTCCTGCCTTACTTTTCTTTTTGGACAGAGCCTCTGGCTATTGCTTTCTGAGCAAGCAGAACAAGTGTACTTCTCTCAGCACTCATCATGACTTAGTTGCCAACTGGGATGAGACATCCACAAGCAAGCAACATCTTTGTCTCAACACCACTTTCCTCTGGATCCTGACTTTAAAAGAACAAGGTGATAAAAACATACAAGAAGCAGTTAAACCTGTCTGTGCCTTGCAGCAAGCTGCAATCCCCACTCCTGTTAGTGACGGGGCTGAGGTTACCCAGCCCATGACAGCCTTGTCTTAAACGCTTGCAAAGACTTAAGCTGCAGAAGTGCGATTATAGCATCATCACCATAAACAACATTCCCTGCCTACAAGGCTTAATGCCACTTGTCACATCGGTCATCCAGCTTCCCCCACCTGCCCTGTGTTTAGCAGTGGCTTGTTACCAGAGCAAAGGCAGTGAAACAAAGGGAAGGGCAGAGGCTAATTTGCTTCATGTGCTCCTGCCCTTCCAGATAACATTAATTTGTGAGCTCTAACCTGATCCTCAGAGATGCTCACCCTTTCTTTGCATCATTAAAAGGGAGATAGCATATCTGTGGAAGTAACTCAATAGGTTATCACTTTAGCAGCAGGCAAACAGGATGGTTTGATCATCAGGTCTTCTCACCAGTCAGATAATCTGTCCTGATTTCTCTCCTTGCTTTCCAGGTGTAGCTGGCTCAGCAGATAGGGATTAATCCACTTTCCTACTCACTTGCACTCTTCATGTTAGAGAATCTGATTACACAGATTGCTTGCAATTTATCTCCACCTGCCATGACTAATGCTCCACTCTGACCTCCTCTTTGCCATTTTCACATCTCACTGTGGATCTGATACGTACACAGACACACACTCACTTGCTCTTTTTTGTTTGCAAACAGCTCACTAAGAATGTTGGCATTTCCATGTTCAATCAATCCAGAAAGCACCACTGTTTTCCCCACACTGCCCATGAGGTAATTTCTCCCCTGTGACTCCTCTTGATACAGTTATAATGCACAGGGTTCATAATGTTGCTGCTCTGTCCACACAGAACACAGGAATTTCCGCACAGACATACACCATGCACACGCGACGTTATAAAGCCCTGCAGCACAGATAAAGACAAAGACACACGCTATATGCACGGAGCAAGAGCCAGCACACGTATTCCCGTTCCCTCCAAACCCTGCAGGAACATATTGCCTGAGAATGCTTTCCTAGAAACAAAACCACCTTTGCAGCACAGGTTCAGTATATGATTCTGGCAAATCCTGTTCCTATTTGCTTCCTTACCTTTCCTTAGGCTGCTAATCTGGGGCCCCTGGACCGATTCGCTTTCCCTCCTGCACACAAGCTGCCAGTCCCTCCTGCTTCGCATTCACAGCACACGGGCAGGATTCACCGTCATCCCATTCTGCCGGATCCTTATCATGCTATTGGCCAGAGCCAGACAGTAAATTCAATTAGGCTCCTCCTTATAACTCTATTATCACAGGAACAGGATGAATAATTTAGTGAAACAACAAGGGTGTGCAGGCTCTGGTGTCACAGACCTCACCCCCACTGGCAGGCTTTTATCAGGGAGAGCGGGGTAAAGAAACCAGAATCTGTCACTCTCCTGAAAAAGAGACCTTCAATTACCCGCTTGTATTTCCCACTCCGTCCTTCTTTTCCTCCTCCCCCTAAAGCCGCGGCATTCCCTTTTTTGTTGTACATCCATCCCCAGCCCACAGCATGGCATTTCCCTGGTGAATGGTTATTAACATCTCAGTGAAGGGAGAGATGTCTGCCCAGGCAAAGCGATACTGCAGCACATCAAACACTTCGCCTCTTTCTTGAAGGCAAGACACGAGAAAAGAATAAAACCGTTCTGCAGAAGGGAGTGACAAGACAAGCAGATCACAAGGAAATGGGAGAGTCTGTCTTGTATCACGATACCTCCTGTTCAGCAACTGCGCTGTCATCCCATCAACTCAGACAGCCAAGGGATGCAAGTACAGGACTCCTGAATGAGAAAGGCTCAGGGACTGTGATTTCACACGCCTGCAATGGAAGCCTGAATCCCTACACCAAAAAACCACACCAAAGTGGCAGTCTTCCCCCAGACCAAATGACTAAGCTGCTCTATTTTGCCTTTTTTTTTTTTTTTTTGGACCAGAAATTCGTAGTGACAACTAATGACATCTATTTTTCCCAAGAAATAGTTTTCCCAAAATGAACACTGCTCTTTTTCCTCAGGTGACACTTTGAAGAATTACAGAGCATCGCAGCTTCCCTTAACAGGGTCACCACTATCCAAGTCAAGCCTCATTTGCCTGAAGAGTTTTTTTGTTATGGGACCAAGTGCTAGAAGCAGAGGAGCTCAGTGGGACAACCCCTTCCTACCCCCTCACCAGACTAAGCAGTCAGCAGGACTTTTTAATGACCATTCACAGCAACATTGAGAACTATTGCTCATACATGTTCATGTGTGCAGTATTTCCAAACAGCCATATCATTTCATCGTAGTTGCAAAATAAACAGGCAGGATGAAGAATCCATTCTTCTTCCCTTATAGGAGCGTGCATCACTTAGAGCCCAAGCAGACCCTTTGCAGCCTGTTTTCCCCATACTAATATTTATCAACAGAGCCTATATACCTACTCTTATAATAATGTGAGGTTCAAATTTGCACTAGAGTCCAAACTCCTTCAAGCAACTCCTACACCAGCTCTTGGCTTGGCTCATCTCCCAGGACCGGCTGGCTGGGCAGCCCTTAGCTCTGTCTCTGGAGGCAGCAGGGACACGCAGCTGAATTCAACACCAAGTTGAATGAACACACAGCTACAAAGGCAGACCACCAGTGAGACACCAGCAGTTTTCCTGAAGGCAGTATCTTTAGGTACAGCCTTCATGGTGAAGGACTGGCAGAAAGCTGGGACAACGCACAGCTATTGCCACCTTCTGAATTGCTGGGCTATCTACCTCTGCCACAGCTCCAGTGCAGGATGGAGAGCCATGCTACCTTCCCCAGGAGAGCAGGACACATGAATGGTGGATGCTTGTGCCTTTCCTGCCAAGTCCAAGATGATTTATGAAAAGAAAAATTAAGAGCCTCCACCAAATTTTTGCCTTTGTCTGTTGTGGATTTCTCTGGCATAAAAAGGGACAAAACTGCCCTCCTGCTTCTGAAGAGGCTTCACTTTCGAAGAATGGCAGCTGCTCCTTCCCTTGCAGCCATCCAAACTTTTAAGAGCTTTTTGTGTTAAAGGAAACCGTGAATTATGCACTTGGTGATAGCTTCAGAGCTATTAAATAAGCCACATGGCAAGTTGCCCAATGTCACTACCAAAACTCAGAATGTTTTAGCATCATTTATTGAAGAATTTTTACATGATGCTTACTTAAATCACAAGAAGAGAGGAAATTAGGCTGTTGCTATGACAACTAGAGAATCCACTCAAAATTCAGGAGAAACTGGGGTGAGGGGGGAGCTCTGCATCGTAACTATGGCCCTTGGTTATCAAATTCCTTTCAAGTTAATTCCTAGCATCAAAGCTTCCCTGACAAAGGGTTTAATAATCAGGAGCAAAGCTTTGGCTAAAGAGGGCACAAGTCAACTCTCTCAGCAGTAATGTGAATTTACTTCTGGTGAGAGGAGCTCAGCTGAAAGCTCCTCAGAGCAATCACAGCAGTGGCAGCAGTAGCACACATGAAGCAGGGTGGGAGAAGTGGCTTCGTTGCAGACAAGCACTGAATCAAAAGGCAGATTGTGACTCCATGGTGCTGTAAAGGTGAATGACAACTTTCAGAGAATAGATGGGGAGGGAAAAAAGGAAGCAGGGTCCCAGCCACTGCTTGTGGAAAGCCTTGGGACGTTGGAATAAGCTGAGCAAAGTCTTCCACCAACCCCAAGAAGTCAATTATTAATTAAAATAAGAGGACAAAGTGGCAAGACAAAAAGCAGGATCAATGGCGTCACAGGAGAAGCCGACAGGCTGACCAAAGGGAAGACTGGCTACTAAAGTTCTTTTGCAGGAATTAAATCCTTGGTAGAATTGCTGAATATTTTCCATCAAACCTGGTTCTCTGTGTAAGTTTTTTTCCCAGCTGAACATTTTTTGTGTTGCAAGCCTTCTAAGAAAATTCCTATTTTAGTATAAATTCTTCAGTGAAGTCTTTTGGTTCACAATTGCAATAGCGGAGGTATTTTGCGATTAAAACAAATAACTTATTTCAGAAAGATTCGTAGTTTACTTGGAAGATCTCTCCTTCCTCATAATTACTTCTGATCAGACAATTTATTGCCTTTGGAAGCTTTGGTGTTCTCCTTTGAAATGATGCCACACTGGGCATAAGCCCTTTTTGGAGTCTACCAACAATAAATGGGAGCATGTTCAAAATTAGAAAAAAACTAAACACACAGGCAAATGGAGTAACCTGTGAAAGTTTCTCCCTCTTCATCCCCAGATGAGAAGAACTGTTTAGAGATGAAAAGAAGAAGCAATTGAGAAATTTAAGGAGAGATATGATTGTATTGCTGTGTGTGTTATACTCCAAGTAGGATAATTGCCAAGGCAAAAGCACATACACTGCAGAGATCCAAAAGTTCAAGAAATTATTAAAAAATACTTAGAACAAGTATGCATTTTCAAAATATAAGTACTCTGTTATCTGATGTCCTGTTCACCCTTTGAGTCCCAAGATTGATTGCCACTCTGCCTCACTTGGGACGTTGTGGTAATTATTTCAGCACCTTGAGCTGGAGGTGTTGATCTTCTGATGGGGTCTTCTTCCTTGTGACTGGGTATCACTTTTAGAAGTTGCTAATAAGGTCCAGCCCCTGATTGGTTGGAACTGAATATAAAACAAGTCTTTAATTGGTTATCCTCTTGCAAATGAGACTAGCTATTTCTTTTTTTTTTTGTGTCCCTTCTCCCTACCCCTCACTGGTATCCTGCTAAAGCCTTGCAAAAAGTGTTTATCAGCTAATCACCTTGTAGCAGTAGGTTGGGCTGCACAGAAGCCACGTAGGCTTGTTTTGGAGCCACAATATGTGCCAGAGATGGGAGGTTGAATTGAACATTTTTTCATGCTGATTATGCATTGACACCCTCTTTACCAGCTGTCAGATTGGCAAACACGTTCTTGGGATGGCATAACAGTGGCATTGAAGTGACAGGTTCCACAAAAATCTGAGGAATAGAAGACAGGGTCAGAGAAAGAAGGAGGAAAGGGCAATGCACAGCAGAATAGAAATGGGCCCTTGGATAATGTCTGGGATGTTATTTTCTGAAGTGAGATGCCTTTGGGGCAAGCTGCATTTTACCTAGTCAGACTGAGGCTCTACAAGAAGCGCGTTACCATCCCACTGAAAACATCTTTCCCTGTCCCAAACGTGCTCCTAATTAAAATAATTTTTCATTCTTCTGCAATAGTGACTTGTGATTTTAATAAACTTTTCAAGACCTTCTAGGTATCATGTCTTGATCTAGAAAAAAATTCTATTGGCATAATTTACTTACGTCAGTAACATTTTTCTAGAATAAGTTTATCAGTTGCAGTGACTTCTTGCCATCTCAAACACCAGAGCAATGTAAGGTCTTAAAAAGACATTTTATCCCACTATGCTATTTTAACACAGGAAAACACAAATATTGTATCGTATCATGGGGCTCTGAGTGAGAATCTGTTTAATAGCAATCAACTTTAAAAATACAATTACACCACTTCTTCACCAGATCACCTGCCATATTTTGCAAAACACTGTTCCTAGGCTGTGGACGTTTCTAAGGTGAAAAGAACATTCCTGTTTACTGATAGGACAGGTTTTCCATTCCCAAAGGTAAGAAAATAGAGGGGGAGACATGTGCTAAATCCCTGTCAGCATAGGCAATATCCTAATGTAAGGTACTCATTTAGGATGCAGGAAACAGAAGGCCCAAACCTGAACAAAGCAAAACATTCACCTCTGGGTCCTCCCCAGGGCAGAAAATAACTACACCAAGACTTTATCAGCTATTCAGAAGAGAGACTATCACTATATCTCCTGTATAAGAGGTACAGTGATATACTGCATAGAGACTCTTGTAACATTGAGCCAAAGACTGAATGGATGACCGGTGGCCAAGACACTCGTCACAAAGTAAGATTCATTGCAGCAGCCTGTAACTCACAGAGAACAGCTTTGACTTCTTACTGTCATGTCCTTGTTGTCTCTAAGATTATTTTCATCCAAACCACCATCAATCTATTTAACTGCAGATGGAAACTTCTGCTTTTTTGTTTGCTTGCTTTCATGAAATAGGAAAACCTACATCTTCCAGAGCTTTTAGCCTTTTTGACAACTGCAGAGAACATCTAGTACAAAATCTGAGGCTAAACATCATGTTTATAAGGGATAGCTGAGTTGAATTCTTCTTTGGCTTCCTTTAAGTCAAGGGCCACTGCTCAACCACACGACATAGTGAAGACACCACAGGCAAGCTCTGTGCACTGACCGAATCTTGTTTCTTACCTCACTTCTTCCCATTCAAGAAGAACGGTTCTGGCCATGCTAAAGGATTCATATTAGGGTAAAACTTGTTTCAAATTAAAGCAGGATCATCATCCTTACCTTCAGCAGACAATCTAAAAAGGGCCAGTGCAGATGACCTATTGCAATGAAGTAGCTCAAGAGAACAAAGAGCTGATTTGGGCAATCTGCTTGCTATAGACAATC
Source organism: Chlamydotis macqueenii (assembly GCF_036417535.1). NCBI lineage: Eukaryota > Metazoa > Chordata > Aves > Otidiformes > Otididae > Chlamydotis > Chlamydotis macqueenii. The sequence goes on along the minus strand of NC_141556.1, from coordinate 59,693,690 downwards.
TGCTTCTTCAGGTGCCTCCATGCTGTCACATCCTCCTCCTCTTTTCCCTGGTTGCCAGGCAACTACGAAAACGACCAGAGAGCTCACTGGAGGAAACCACCCTGTAGGGCACCACGTGGGTTTGAGTTTTCTTTCTTAGAAAATACTCAAGGGCAAAGTGGCCTTGGCTTCGGAGGCAACGTCTTGGTGTGAAACATTGCTCTGCGTGAACACTGGCTGTGGGGCAAGTGATGTATATCCATAATAACCAAAATAAATGCCTTCACAGGCTCCAGGCTTACTCCTGAGCTTTCTCTGGGGCTTAGCTGTTCTCTGCCAATTCTACAAATCAATAATTGAAGGAGCTCAAGCATACAGATCACCACCTGCCTGTTCAGCAGGCAATTTCACAACACCAGGTATCCCATGCAGCTGCAATGTCTCTGAGGTTCTCTGCTGCAGCCAGCCACAGCCGTATGCTTACAACACCGACTTAAGTGTCCCATAGGGCAAACACAAAAGAAACAACAGTTTTTGACCCGAAACCTGTTTCCTTATAAAAGCTGAGGCACTTCTGGATGAGGAGTAAGGGAGATCCGACACTAGAAACGGAAATGGAAAGCCCTGTACTGGATTCCATTAAGTTCCTTGGCCAACTTGGTGCAGGAGATGCTCTCATTCTCCCAGGTTTATCCAGCTTCCTCCCCTCAGAGTTTATATTGAGGGATAAGCCTCCAATATATGAATGAAGGAAACTGGAATCTGATGTTCAGAGCTACAAAAAACAATACCTACACCCTGAAATGACGTTATTATTATTTCAAAATACAATTTAGCTTAAAAAATCGTGGTATGAACTAAACACAGGTACAAAGTTAGGTAAAAAATACCTGGAAGATTAAACACACACCTGTGGCTTTGATTTCAAAACAAGCTTAATTTGCAAAGTCTTACCCTGTGTAGGATTGAACCTGACAAGAAAGAGGAGAGAAGAGAAGAAACTTTCTGTTTCAGCAACTTTAATATTACTTTTTGATTCCTGTAATTACAGTGAATTCTCAATGCTTTTCAGTATTTCAAGCATATTTTTGAGACCTATTACTGCACAATAAAATCTGATTTTTACCCCTACCATCATATATCATGCCAGAAAGTCCATCTTTTCTAAGCAAAGTTTTCCATTTTTATTATATAATGTTGTGCCTAAAATGATAAAGGCCCTGAGGCCATTCAACCTAATAGCACTCACTGCAGACTCTGAAGTCATAGTTTAGGACCATATCCTCTTAACCATGTATCCCAAATATCTTGAGAATTTGGCACTAATTTTCACAGTTTCTCTAAGAACCCCACCCTTCTGAGCAGCCACTTGCTATTTCTGCATAGTTTACAGACAGTTAATTACTACTGATCTACATCATAGAATGGTTTGGGTTGGACCTTTAAAGGTCATCTAGTCCAACCCCCCTGCAAGGAGCAGGGACATCTCCAACCAGATCAGGTTGCTCAGAGCCTCATCCAACTTGGCCTTGAATGTTTCTAGGGATGGGGCATCCACCACCTCTCTGGACAATCTGTGCCAGTGTTCCACCACCTTCACTCTAAAAAACTTTTTCCTTATGTCTACTGTGAATCTACCCTCTTTTAGTTTAAAAAGGTTACCCCTTGACCTATAGGGCCTAATAAAAAGCGTGTCGCCATCTTGCTTATAGGCCCCCTTTAAGTACTGGAAGGCCACAATAAGGTCTCCCGGGAGCCTCCTCTTCTCCAGGCTGAACAGCCCCAACTATCTCAGCCTGTCCTCATAGGAGAGGCGCTCCAGCCCTCTGATCATCTTTGTGGGCCTCCTCTTGACCCTCTGCAACAGGTCCATGTCCTTCCTATGCTGAGGGCTTCAAAGCTGGATGCAGTACTCCACATGAGGTCTTACCAGAGCAGAGTAGAGGGGCAGAATCACCTCCCTCGACCTGCTGGCCACACTTCTTTTGATGCAGCCCAGGATACCATTGGTTTTCTGGGCTCCAAGTGCACATTGTCAGCTCATATCCAGTTTTTCATCCACCAGTACATCTAAGTCTTTTTCATCATGGCTGCACTCAATCTTTTCATCCCCCAGCCTATATTGATACCAGGGGTTGCCCCAACCCAGGTGCAGGACCTTGCACTTGGTCTTGCTGAACCTCATGAGGTTTGCACGGGCCCACTTCTTCAGCTTGTCCAGGTCCCTCTGGATGGCATCCCACTCCTCAGGCATATCAACCACACCACTCAGTGTCATCTGCAAACTTGCTGAGAGTGCACTCTCCGCTATGTCATTGAGGAATATATTAAACAGTACTGGTCTCAGTACAGACCCCTGAGGGACACCACTTGTCACCAACAATGATCCAGTCATAACCAGACCCACCTGTAGTGCTCAGTTGAAAGGAGAAATGCTTTTGCTTCCCCCCCATACACCTCAACCAAGGCTGAGTGTTGCTAGCAATAAGTTTCTTGACTTCAAAGGTTCTGTTCTGGGTCCTGCTCTTCTTGTTTGAGCCTTTCTTAAATGACTGCATCCAGCCTTCAAGTTTACAACTTACATCAGACAGAAGAAGTAGATTTCTGCTTTGGTTCTCTAGCAGTGCAAACACAGGTAGGAAATTTTTGTCCCCGATATGTTGGTGGGTTTGTTTTTTTTTTTTTTTTTCTTCTTAGGCATCCAAGGTTTCCTTAATCCCCTAAGGTCACAGCTTATCTTGCTGCCTTTTCTGCTGAGGTTTGAAGTCTAAAGCAATACTCCATTACAAACTCTCAATCATAACTTTGCAGTCCTTAGAATAGAAAATGGAAGTTTAGAGTTATTTAGAAAAGAAAACTAAGATTCAGGAATAAATTTTTGCTGAGTTGTCTCTTTCCTCCTTTTAAGCACCACTTAAATTTAGCACCTAAGTGTAGAAAACAAAGCAGATGTTCTGATTAAGTGGTCATTTCAGCTTATTTGTTTGTTTGTTTGTTTTAGCTTTTAAACATCAAGGTGCCCCTGCTATTACAGGATAGGTATGGATGGGATAATGAATTCCGGTAACTAAACCTTGCTATTTTTTAAAAATGGTCTATCCCTTTACCAGCTCTCATTGGAAAAGTCTTTAGAATAAGGAAATTGGGTATGAAAGGGTTTCCTTGAAAGAAATGGACAGGCTGGATAGATGAACATATTTTTCTGTGTGATGCAAAGACCTCAGTTACGTACTTGTGTGCAGCAGCATCAGCCATGGCAGCCCAACCGGGCTCTGGACAGAGGCACATTTGATATTCTCACAAAACTCAGGACATTGCAATGGGCAGGCTGAGGTGGGAGGAACCAAGCGGGGGGAGACAAGGGGGTAGGGGGGCAAATCGTGCAGAGAGGGGAGCGGTGAACAGCAGGGTGGAGGGCAGGTGATGTGGAATGATTCCGGTGTAGACACATAGGCTCCTTTCATTTGGGGTGATTGCAGCCTTGCTCTGTGTGGAAGAAAGGTGAAGGAATAAATTCTTTCATGAGTGCACACATCCTAGGGGAGCATTTCAAATAGCAGTCTGCAGTGGGCAAGAAACTGCTGTATTTAAATACAGCTCACTTCCCAGGGGCTTGGGAATCAAACGAGAAGCTACTTATAAGGCTGTAAAAATGAAACCACATAAAATGTTAACAGAAAAGTCATGTTTTAATTTAGAATTACTCACTGCCTGATAAGAGAGCCAAAATATGAGCACATTCCTTAATGTCGATGGCTAAATGCCTTTCTCAAAGCACCTTAAAGGAGACAGCAGCAGCAGACTGGAATGAATTTGAGAGAAAGCTGGGCATATGTTACAGCACCAGACAGAAGTGCAAGGACCACATGACTCAGCAGGGCAGTGTAGGGATGGACCACTATTTCCACTCAGTGCCTTTGGTATCTCCTCTGGGGTATCATAAATAACATGGCTTCAGGGTAATTTTGGAAATGGCCTGTTCTTCTTTGAGGATAGTTTTCTATCACCCTTAACATCTCTTAGGGTGTGTCTACACAGTGCCCAGCACCATGCAAGGGTGCCTAGAGCAGTTTAGGCCCGTATCTTGTCCTAGCTGCGTTACTGTGCAAGGCATAGGGTCAGCCCACTTTAGGCAGAGGAGCATGCTAACACAGCTCAGCTCTTCCCGGTCCCAGTGCTACTGCTGTAGCCCCAGCTCTAGTGTCCGCAGCACGGTGCCCTGAGCCATGTAAGTACGCTTCCACGTTCTCATAAGGCAGCAGCTCTGGCTTTAGGGACTGTGGTACTAGTTAAGACCATTTACAGCCTTAAGAGTAAAAAATGTGCTATATATTGGGCCTATAAAGCACGGAAGTGACGAGCAATGATCCCCATCAATTCTCATTGGTTATCTCCAGTAGTGTCCCACAAATACACTTAAGCAAAACCACATGGTAGTCCTGTCTCCTGCACACCCAGGAGAATGCTTTCACCCTGCAGCTCAGACAGACTTTGCACAGATGTCTACCATGGAGTCTTCTCTATTTCTTCTGCTGCTGCCTAAGTGACCTCCTGCCTGAATGACACAATAGCAAAAAGATGGATGTGTTTCCCATTTTCAGGGGTTTTAAATTTATATCTTAGGTCTATTTCTCTGTCCAGTTCCCTACACTTTTGGCTTGAGCATATCTGGACAGATTCAAGATTTTATACCTTCCAGTCCCAGTACTATTTCCCAGATGCCCTGAGACATCTCAGTAAAACGCTGTTTTCCACATATGCTTCTTTTCTCTTCTCTGGTTTTGTAGGTTCTAAGAGATCCCACAAAGAAGGAAAGACAACATCCCAAACATTTTAGCAATAACACCTGCCCTTTCCTTGTGAGCATTACTAGGCAATCTCTGCCCATTTTGTTATTCCACATTGGACGCGGAGCAGAAGTTCAAAACCACCTCGCAATACATGGACAGTGCAACTACACACTAAGCACTACAAGTAAAACACTGAGAGGTTTATGTTTTCTGAAAAGAGCTGCAGCAATTTATTTGTGCTGGGATGATTTCTCAATACATATTTCTGGGGTCTGTTTACTCAAAAAAAAGCAATGTGTGAAATTCAACAGACACAGAACCTCACAGGGAAGTCTTCTGTCTGCTTTAATTAAAGAGAAGAGGAAAACACCCAAGGATTCTTTACTGTAGTGAAAGTGAAAAAGGATCAAAAGGAACTAGTGTGGGTGGATGAGTCTTCTAAATTTTAATGACTTCTGACATGTCTTTAAGTCCTCCAGGCTTTCAAGCCATTACGATACAAGGAAGTTCACTGCGCTCACCAGACAGGCAGATACTGTCCCGGATTACGTACTGCCAGTTGTTAAGAAGGAGCAAAACAAAAACAAAACACCTTCCAAAGAGAAGGGGAGAAAAATGACACACTTTTAGAAAAACTTCATAAGAGTCTACAATACTCAGGATGCAGGGGATGAGGGCAGAGGAGCCCTTACCCTGCGTTAAAGCTCTCTGGTTCTAATATGTACATCACAACAAAGAAATTAAAAAAAAAAAAGAAAAAAAAAAAAAAAAAGACAAATCTTGGGAATGCCAGTTAGGAAAGAAAGAGTCTAACTATGCGAAAGAGAGATTCATACGCAAGTAGAACCACCATGCTTCCCCATGTTTTCTTCCATTTTTTTGGGGGTTGAGGTTTTATTTTTTTACAGTATTTCAAGCTCCTTTTTGATGAGTTGTGTGAAATCTGCCAGACACATAACTTCTTTGAACAACAAAGAGCTTCCTCCATTAATAAAAGGAGGAAAGCAAACCAATAATTAATTTATTACAACACATTAATTACTACATGAAATAAAAGTTCAAATAACCAGCAGGAAGCACAAGGGTGAGATAAAGGTGAGAGCAGATAAAATACACACGCTCTGCTCTGGTGATGGGCAAAAAATGGCCCCATTACCACCAAACAAAAATAGAAGAAATGCAGCTGGAGTTTGTTGTTGCAGAAGAAAATAATCATATTGAGGTGACTTCCGGAAGTTCATCTTTTTGATAAACAACAGCTCCAACCTGACAGAGAGGGAGAAAAATAAGACCAGAGGCAACTCAACCATGGCTAAACAAGAGTTAGTGGATAGACATACAGAATTGCACAGCTTGTTCCGAGGCAGATGCGTCACACACTGAAAAGGCAGCTGAAGACGTGGGGGAAAGCTTTGCCACAAAAAAATACCCCAAAATCTCCAATCACATCTAAAGTCTCCACTCAAAGGAAAGGTAACCACAATATTACCCAAAGCCTGGCATTTCCAGTCTTGCATTCGCTGCCTGTTGCCACAGCTCTGAGAGCAGAACACAGTGTTGTGTGGTACGTACTATGCATACAATGCACTACGAACAATGGCACTGACAAGTCTCAGTAGCTATGCTGATGTCCTGCTGTTGCTGGTGACCAGGAAGAAGTGACCCACTGTCACCTTCCACATTCTCATTTGAAAGGTTTGCTGGGAAAAAGCCACGATACTGAGCATGGGTTATGAAATGAACGGCTACAAACTTCCTGGATTAGCTGGCTTGAAGAAGTTTGCCAAGTCAAATGTTGAGATAGCAACTGTCTTCTTTAGTTACCTCTAAGATGGTCTGCAAATCTTTTTACTGGAAGCACAAGATGAACATTTGTGGCCTTACTTGTATTCCTGTGGCCCTAGGTTTCCCCCAAAGAAATACGGCTTTACAGTCAGTAAGAGATGTGGGAGTGATAATGATTCTCCATTCAGCCGTGAATCCACAGAACAAAAATCAGAGCTACAAGTGGAAGCTCAGATTTCCCATAACACTACTGACATTTCCCTCTGTGTGAACAGTCAACATCAGATGGAAGAGAGAGTTGTGTTGCAGGGGACATTTTGATACTTGTTTCTGGGTATCCCACAAGGCCCCGCGAACCGCAAATCACTTGCTCTAAGAAATAAGGGATGATGTGAGACTGCTAACTGCAAAAGGAAATGGATCGACTGACTGCAAGACCGAGAGGACAGAAACAAGGCACTTGGAGAGGAGGTTTGCTTTGGAGAGGACCACGTCTTCAGTCCTGGTGTGTGGCCAATGCAGATGCCCTCAGAGATCACACACAAGCCACAAGCTGCCACGACAACCTAAGGAGCTTCAAGCCTACTTGGCAGCTCTTGCCCAAGTATGTTGGTGAGGACAGTGTTTCCCGGAACCGGAGTGCTGCTCCCTCCCCTCCCAGCTCTTCTGCTCCAAGCACTGCTGGTTATTTCGTGAACAGCCTCACACGCTGTGTGCTCCGCTTGCCTAAGACTGGAAATCCATCTCACGCCTTCTCCTCCCCAGGCTGCCTCTAGTTTTGATGCAAGATTTTTCTCCCCGCATTAGCCTGCTCTCTGCTCCTCTCTCTACCCAAGCTGGGCCCATTTCCTCTGCCCAGTTATTCACGCAGAGGAGCAGATGGCAGGGGGAGTGGATTTGTCACTCGCTGGGAGTGCGTGAGCTCGTACAGACACTGGGTTTTGTCACACAAAGAGGGAACAATGCCAACTGCAGAGGAAAGCACGATATTCCGGATCCTGGTTCCCAGCGTCTCCTAGCCCCTGTCTTTGGGGAAGCAGGATCTATTTTGGGCAACACCGTTCAGTTCTCGGTATGTGTCTATGCCACTTACATCACATCATGCTTTCTCCTTCTCTCGTTTCAAATTCTTAATTAGGCTGAGAAAACAGGAAAAGGCCGGAGGGTGGGTCAGGCCACACCCGCGGGAAAGGGGGGAGGGGCGGAGGGTGGGCGTAGGGAAACAATCTCGCATGGGATAGCTACAAGGACTTTAAAAGTGGACAAGAGTTTTGGGTATGATGCACGCAAAAAAGCGTGAGGGCTTTACTAAAGTTCTCTCTGCAACCCTCCAGTCCATTTTTACAGCCATATTTGAGACGTACACGCTGGCTACTTCATGCTGCAGACCATGAAGATGCCGTGATCTTCAAGTGACCCTCCCCTCCACCTCACCTTGCTTATATAGCAGCAAACAAGCCCTTCCAAAACAGGTTTAGAAACCCGTTAAGCTTCAGCCCTGAGGGAAGCTCACGCTACACAAAGCTGCAGTTTTTCCAAGACCTTCGGTACCATTCTCTCAACACCTTAAATATCCACCTCTGCGGGCCAACCCGTCCGTGCCAGGTAACGGCCCGTACAGCGGCTCCTGAGTCAGCACCTTGGACAGGGGAACAAAGGCGAGCCCGTGGTTCGCGGGGAGCGGCCGCCTTCCCACCGGGGAGCACACGCGTAAACCCAGTGGTGCCTCTTCCCAAAAGAGAGAGCGACCCCTGAGGCTTTCTTGGTGAGGAAGACGCCAAGAAGTCCTAGAGTTTTGACGCTAGTAATAAGGATGATGGGGAATAAGTATAGGGAGAAAAAGTGGATGAACTGTGAACACAACCTCCAAGTTATCGGTACTACTGACAGATGTACTAAGACCCTGCAGCAGCTGCAACGTAGAGGCAGTGAGGTGAGGAACCCCACGGGGCTTACTTTGAGAAGCCTGGTCTACTAGGGGCAGACGGCATGCGCTTAACTTGGAAGGCAAAGAGCGTGCTTGGACAAAGGCTTGCCAGACTCGTCCAGAGGGCTTTAAACTAGTGTTGCTGGGGGAGGGGGAGCACAGTCCAGCCCACCACTGTCAGCATGGCAGCAGTAGCAGCACTGAGTGCCCAGAAGCCGAGGAAGGATTGCAGGTAAGTGCGAGTGAACTTAAACTGCGAACCAAAAGAACTCCTGTCGCTCCAGCCAGCAAGTTGGCTTTGTCGGGGGCCCAGCTGAATTATCAATATACCAATGCACACAGCATGGGGAATAAAAAGGAAGAGCTAGAGTTGTGTGCATGTGAGCAGGGCTACGACCTTGTTGGCATCACAGAGATGTGGTGGGTTGACTTATACGACTGGAGAGTCAGCATGGAGGGGTATAGGTTTTTTAGGAAGGACAGGCAGGGAAGACAAGGAGGGGGAGTCGCTCTCTATGTCAGCAACCAGCTGGAGTGCCTGGAGCTCCACCTGGGGATGGAGGAGGAGCTGACAGAGAGCTTCTGGGTCAAGACTAGAGGAAGGGGAGGGACAGGGGACATTATGGTGGGGGTCTGTTACAGGCTGCCTGGCCAGGAGGACAGAGCAGACAAGGCCCTCTATGGGTAGATAGGACCAGCCTCTCAGTCACAAGCTCTGGTCCTCATGTGGGACTTCAACCACCCTGATATCTGTTGGAGAGATAACATAGCGGGGCACAGGCAGTCCAGGAGGTTCCTGGAATGCATGGACAACAACTTCCTCCTGCAGATGACAGAGGACCCAACAAGGAGCCATGCTCAACCTTGTGCTCGCCAACAGGGAGGGACTAGTGGTGGATGTGAAACTGAAGGACAGCCTTGGCTGCAGCAACCACGACACAGTGGAGTTCAAGATCCATGGGGGCAGCAAGGAAACTACACTGCAAACTCTCTGCCCTGGACTTCAGGAGAGCGGACTTCGGCCTCTTCAGGGACCTGATGGGCAAAGTGCCATGGGAGGTAGCCCTGGAGGGAAGAGGGGCCCAGGAAAGTCACTCCATATTCAAGGAGCACCTCCTCCAAGCTCAGCAGCGGTGCATCCTGATGAAGAACAAGTCAGGCAAAAAGGCCAGCAGGCCTGCGTGGATAAGCAAGGAGTTCCTGGACCAACTGAAAGTAAAGAAGGAAGCCTATAGAGGGTGGAAGTGGAGACAGGCAGCCTGGGAAGACTACAAAGAGGCTGTGCGAGTGGCCAGGGATCAGGTGAGGAAGGCTAAAGTCCTGACGGAATTGAATCTGGCCAGGGATGTCAAAAACAACAAGAAAGGCTTCTATATGTATGGAGGAGACAAAAAAAGGTCCAAGGAGAATGTAGGCCCTCTCTGGAAGGAAACCAGTGTCCTGGTTACCCAGGACATGGAGAAGGCTGAGGTGCTCAATGACTTTTTTGCCTCAGTCTTCACCGATAAGGGCTCTTGTCTCACCACCCAAGCTGTGGAAGGCACAAGCAGGGACTGGGAGGATGAAGAACCACCCATTGTACTCAAAGAACAGGTTCAGGAACATCTGGGGAACCTGAAGGTGCACAAGTCCATGGGACCTGATGAGGTCCTCAGGGAACTGGCAGATGAAGTTGCCAAGCCACTGGCCATCATATTTGAAAAATTGTGGCAGTCTAGTGAGGTCCCCAATGACTGGAAGAGAGGGAACATAACCCCTATTTATAAAAAGGGGAACAAGGAAGACCCAGGCAACTACAGGCCAGTCAGCCTCACCTCTGTACCTGGCAAGGTCATGGAGCAGATTCTGCTGGAAACCGTGCTAAGGCACATGGAGAGCAAGGAGGCGGTGGGTGACAGCCGATATGGCTTCACCAAGAGCAGATCATGCCTGACCAATCTGGTGGCCTTCTATGATGGGGTGACAGCATCAGTGGACAAGGGACGAGCAACGGATATCATTTACCTGGACTTGAGCAAAGCATTTGACACTGTCCCGCATGACATCCTTCTCTCTAAACTGGAAAGACATGGGTTTGATGGACGGACCACTCAGTGGATAAGGAGTTGGCTGGATGGCTGCACTCAAAGAGTTGTGGTCAACGGCTCAATGTCCAAGTGGAGACCGGTCACGAGTGGTGTCCCTCAGGGGTCCATGTTGGGCCCAGCCCTGTTCAACATCTTTGTTGGTGACATGGACAGTGGGATAGAATGCACCCTCAGCAAGTTCACCAGTGACACCAAGCTGTGTGGTGCCGTTTTCACACTGGAAGGGAGGGATGCCATCTAGAGGGACCTTGACAGGCTGGAGAAGTGGGCCAATGCCAACCTCATGAAATTCAACCAGGCCAAGTGCAAGGTCCTGGGCTGTGGCAATCCCAGGCACAAATACAGGCTGGGCAGAGAATGGATCGAGAGCAGCCCTGAGGAGAAGGACTTGGGAGTGCCGGTGGACGAGAAGCTCAACATGAGCTGGCAAAGAGCCCTCGCAGCCCAGAAGGCCAACCACATCTTGGGCTGCATCAAGAGGAGCATGGCCAGCAGGTCAAGGGAGGTGATTCTCCCCCTCTACTCTGCCCTGGTAAGACCCCACCTGGAGTACTGTGTCCAGTTCTGGAGCCCCCAACATAAGAAGGACATGAACCAGTTGCAGAGGGTCCAGAGGAGGGCCACAAAGATAAGAGGGCTGGAACACCTCTCCTGTGAGGACAGGCTGAGAGAGTTGGGGCTGTTCAGCCTGGAGAAGAGAAGGCTCCGGGGAGACCTGATAGTGGTCTTCCAGTGCCTCAAGGGGGCCTATAAGAAAGATGGAGAGAGACTGTTCAGTAGGGCCTATTGTGATAGGACAAGGGGTAATGGTCTCAAAATAGAGGGAGGTAGATTTAGATTGGATATTAGGAAAAAATTTTTTACAATGAGGGTGGTAGAATGCTGGAGCAGGTTGCCCAGAGAGGTGGTGGATGCCACATCCCTGGAAACATTCAAGGCCAGGTTGGATGAAGCTCTGAGCAACCTGATCTGGTTGGGGATGTCCCTGCTCCTTGCAGGGGCGTTGGACTAGATGACCTTTGAAGGTCCTTTCCAACCCTAACCATTCTATGATTCTATGAATACTTCCTAATCACTCCAGCTGTATACTGTTACCTACATTTCAAGTCCATCCAAGGATAAGCAGTATGAAAAAAACCCTCCAGAAGTAGGGAAAAAAAGAAAAATCAACATGTGTAATCAGAGTTACCTCTTCTGCAACTTGTGATAGCACATGAGAGTTTTTTTAAAAAAAGAAAGGAAAGCAACTAATATGATGAACTCAGTGGATGGAGATATCCCAAGTCATAAAAGGGCTTGAAGAATCAATGAATTCTCAGGAGAATAGGTAAAGAGTATGCTGAAATGCTCTATAAATTCCTTGGTCTCTTCCACCTTTCTTTTTTGATAGCATGCTTCAAGAAACCCAAAGCCCCTGTCGTTTCGTCAGTCTCACCCTTACTTATAAACCTCATCTTATTCACACAAGAGAAACAATTAACCTTCCAGCACAAGCACCAATTCATACACTTCAGAAATGGTGAAGTGATGTGCAGGCTGAATTTCAACTACACAAATGTTTCCAGCTCTTGAACAGCCTAATGAAGATACCTATTAAGACAGAAAGACATATTCCTTGAGGGTGCCTGCTGAACTGATCACACCAGTCTAGCCACAAGAACAGCCGCCTCGTTACATGTTGCAACATGTCACCTTAAGCTGGAAGAAGTGTAGGAGAACTGGAGAACTTCAGCCCAAATGTAACTTCCCTGAAGAAATGACAGCTTTACTAATATTGAGAGTGCAGATTTGAGTGTCACCAGCACAGCTAGGCTGGGCATTCTCCAAGAGGACTTCACCACCCTCAAGAGCTGTATTTACTGCAGGGACCACCATCAGCAGAAACATTTATGTTGTTCAGGAAACCAGTTCATGCTGCCAATGTGCACGTCTTCAAGAAAGCTCAGACTGGGATTTATTTTTTGGTCTAGTCTTAGAGCAGCACTTGCCAACAGTCTTATGCCACAATCAGGGGGAGTTTGAAGGAAATTTCCATAGCTGTTCATTTGCAAGACTTTACAGAAGATTAACAACAGTTGCATACAAAACCTCGAGGAATTTTGTGTCAGAAGGAGATCTAATAAAATACACATTGAATTTCGAATACAGGCAAATGCATTTCTACCTTCCCTGAGACTGGAAACAAAGCTGCTATCACAGCAGAATGTGTTAGTGTTCCATTTCAGAGCTATCTGTAGAGACGCTAATATTAACTTTGCAGACACGTCAATAGCAAGCCGCCCAGAAGACAGAAAAATAGCACTCATCTGAGGGCGCACGCACACACACATATACATATATATAAATTTATAAATTTAAACTGCAAAGAGCCTGAAGGAGATTGGCTACATTTCAATTTTAAGTAGCAAAATCAGTTCCACAGACTAGACAATTATTCCCACAGGGTGAGGGCTGGAATATTTTGTGTTTTCACTCAATATTTTTCTAAACTTCTCTTTTAACTCTGAAATATGATACAGGGCAGAAATGTTTCAGCATGTTTGATACTGTTACTAATGAGGAAGAAACTGAAGAAAATACTGCATTAGTGCATTCAGAGGGATTTTGTGGACATGGATAGGGTCTCAGTTTGACTAAAACACTGAATCCTGGTCCAATTCAATTACTATGAGGAATTTAATTACTTTCTTACTTGTTAGAGGGAATGTGCAAAAGCATCCAACAGGGTGAGATCTGCATACTCAACTCCTATGGCTAGGTGAGGAAATATCACCTAAAGCGTGCTCTCTCTGAGGTGATATATTAATCAAAATTTAGAAAACCAAAGCAAGGACTAAAATATTGAACCAAAGGGATCCTCAAGTGAGTAACTGAAGCTCTAAATCAGTCAAATAATTTGGATCATCCAGATCAGTTTAACCTGGTTTAAGACACAACAGCCATACAGACTCCACCCATATCATTAACATGAGTGAAAAGTTTGCTGTAATGAAACAGAGCAGCAAGTTTTTGAGGGCAGTAGAAAGTTGTCATTAACTGTCATTAACTCTCTCGACTGCCATTTTTACAACTCAGGAAAAGGTATAGCACATCATTCTTAAACTAAAGCTCCTCCAGAAGATGTTGTTTAGTAACTCCCTCTTCAGAAGGGGCTAGGTACAGACTCTACCAGTGCCAGGTACCTCCTCTGCTTTCAGCTTTACAACTTGTCCTAAAGTTGCCGACCAAGTCCCTTGAAAGAGATGCGAACTGCAGATAAACAGAACAGGTGAAAAAAGAGAACACCCCACAAATTTTCAAAAGTTGCTTAACAAACTCAAACTCCAAGTGTCAGACATTTCCATGGATCTCAAAAAAGTTAGACAAAAACTAAAATGCTCAACTTCAGTTTGACTTTAGTTAGACTCACTATCTACCAATGCTTTTAAGTGACCACATGCTTCTGTGCCCTGCAAATGAGAGGTCAGATTCTCAGTGTCCTCTACTTCTCCCCCTTTCCCCTCCCCATGAGTTCCTGGAGGAGAAATTAAACACCAGACTGCTCACCTGAAGTATACATCTCCAAGCAGGGATAACTCCTTTCAGCACAGTAAGACAGCAGGAGATACAGCTGCATGCCTGAGGAGAGATTTCTAGTTTGCTACAGCACTTTACAGACTTTGGGACACAACCTTGGCTTTGGGCAGTTGGCTTCTGGAGCCACCTAAGCCTCACCCTTGAAGGCCAGAGGCACATCAGCTCCTCTTCTCAGCTCACCCTGTCCTGTCATTGTGACAGCATGATTACAGTTCTGGGTGGTAATATAGTACTATAGGAGTACAAATATTAACTATGGATGACAAGGATGAATATCACATGTCCTGCAATACCATATTTTTTAGGCACTATTTGCAGGTTGAGTGAATTTGTCCTACCGCTGGCAGGACAGGCCAGCAAATATGCCAGGCCAGCAAAACAGACACAGAGCTCCTGCCTACTTCGTGTACACCAGAGCCAAGCTCACCAGGGAGGAAAGGGGTGTGTGGAGCACTGGGTCTTGCTGGGAGGGGGAAGAAAAGAGTATACCTATATCCAGGGATGCAGAGAGAGCAGAAGACACTGGTGTTCTGCAGATGCACTCAAACAGAGCAGCTACAAATGGACAACCTACATACTTTAACCAAAGGAACTGTTTAGATATCACTATCAAGAGGAATTCTGATCTTTCTGTGCCTGACCTTTCAAAAGTATGACAAGAAAGAAACTGATAACTCCTCTCTGCTCATGCTGGACTTTGGCACCCCTGAGTAGTGTCAGACAGAAAAAGGCAAGCAGGATGCCAGACAGGTTCTAGTCTCTCTCTCATTGGGTTTGCAATGGAAATCACAACTATTGACAAATGTGTTGCCAAACAGGCGATATATGTTTATTCCTTTCGGTTCATTTGTCTCCATGGAACCCATCAGAGAAAATTAATTATTAGCTGGAAGTAAGCTGCTGCCAGAGCCAAACTCTTCCAGCTTGCCTGCAGGGAATTCCTTGCCTTTCACTATGATTGAAGGCCTGTACTGCACCTCATTAAATTAACACTGAGCAGACTTCACAGAGCTGCTTCCTTCCTACCAACACCATGAGAGTCAGAGCTTGCTTCTGCCATGAGGAAGGAGCTGATGCTTGTCATGAACACAGACATTTGCTGCAGCAAGAGGTAGCCGTCATTATGAGCCACACAGTCAGGTTAATGATTTCAGTACCAATGTTCTCTGCCTCCCCCTCCTTATGAATACGAAACAGATAACATGTTATATTTTTGGTTTCAGCAGCCTAGTTTGCTGCTTCTGTTTCTAGATTACTTTCATCAGCTTTGAGGAAAAACTGGGCACATGGCAAACTCTTTGACTCAGACTTGTGTCAGTATAAGAGATTTCCTTAATCAAGCTCCTCTCTTGCCACAGAGCACTCATGCACTTTGCACTACAGCACATATCTAAACACATCTTCAGTCTCTGTTCCACCAGTTTGCAGAGGGTGGTAGGAGAGGGAAAAAAATGAAACACTAGTGGCACAGCCTTCAAAAAGATGCTAATCTTTGCAGGTCAGCCGTTCCAGATAAAAGGAAAACAGCCTCATGAAACAGCTACTGAGAGCAAGGAGAAGGCAAAGCAGTTCCCTGGTAATCCTGTCTCCAAATCCAAGTGTAAAACAGAGCTGCTCAGCTCCATAAGCAATCAAAGTAGCTGATAAAAATGGGTTTCAGTAGTTACCATGACCATTCAACGAGTAGTCTGAGCTTAAAGTGTCCAGCTTAAAGCTGGACAGCCTGTAAGGAACAGGATTTCAGACTGCGTGATGCAAGGATTCTGTCTGTCCTTCGGAGTTTAAAGCTGAGCTCCTATCAAACTCTTCCTGGACAACTGTCCACACTTCAAGTGGTGGTCCAGGCAATATCAGTGTGGAGGGGCTGATTAGCAGCATCATCCACTCCTGAAAACAAGCCTGCCATGGGAGAGCAGTGTCAGATCAGCAGGTAGGAGCTCTGTAGCCAGTACCAAGCAGTTCATTGCAGCTCTCAGCGCAGTAGATCTGGAGGCCCTGCTGTACACTTTGTGTCCCCTTCCAAGTATACCACAGAGAGCTTTAAAAGGCAGCTCTGAAGACAGAAAACCTGTTCATGCTATATCCCCTGTTAGCACCCAGTTTGCTTTCCACTTTGCCTTTCAGAGTCCACCTTCTGTACCCAAGAGGCCTGGGAAGTGATACACTCTGTTACTGCATTCAAGAGTCAAGGAGATAGGTGATAGGACTTTCTTCTGAGGGAATAAACTCAGCTGCAAACAGATGATTTCAGTTGGCTAAGAAACATAGCATTGGACTCTTTCACTGCACACTGCCACCTCCTTGTTAGAGCACAGCTCAACCTAGAAGGATGCAAAATAAAAGAACAAAGGCTTCCCATAAGAAATACTGAAGTTTTCTTGCTGTTAAACATTGTTCTCACCCAATCAAAAAGATCAGAGAGGATTTGAACACCTTTAGGATATCACTGGAGACTTACTCTGTCAAGTTGTGACATCTCCTTCTAGCAATTTTATCTACCACACATTAGCACTGGTCACATCTTCAGATCTGCTCTACAGCCAAGGACAGGCAACCAAACACTAAGCCACATGCAGGCTGTGCAAAATGAATGTGCCATTTTTACTACTGCTTTGTCTGAAAGACCACGTTCAAATCTCAAGAATTTCTCCCACTGAACAGCCCAACTGTTACCTCTGATCTATTTCTGAGATTTTACCATCTATTGATGGTACCCAACATGATCCAACCTGCAGCAACAGCAATGCCTTCAGGTGGCTTCTCCTCCAGGATTAATTGCTTTTTAGTCAGAACCAAAGCTGAAGAGTAGAAACAGACATGATACATCAAAAAAGCACAACCTCATATTAAAAAAGAAAGCAAAGAAACAGCCATGGGGAGAACTTTCCTCATATCCTGCCTCATAGCAATCACTGCATCTCTTGTGCTTCGGGAATCCATCTTCATATATTTTGTGTGATGACTTATGCTGCTTCATTCACTTCCCATGAACTTATTGACTAGAAAGTAGCAACTGGAAAGTAACTTCCTGAAGGCCAGCAAAACCCTATTTCTGTATTGCCTACTACCACTTAAAAACAAAACAAAACAAAACAAAAACAAAAAAAACCCCACAACCAACCACCAAACCAAAAAGGACCTTTCAGGAAGAGTTAGAAAGACAGCTCAGCCTGTGTAGGCTGCAAATCACTTTTGAGCTGCAACATGCCCAGCTGAATTACACTTCTCTCTCTGCCTCACTGGCACAGCTGCTGAAGGGGCAGATTGTCCTGGCCCCTTCAGGTTTGTTTACTACTCAGATGTTAGGTCTAAAGTACTCATGTTTAAGTTTTATTTCTCTCCCTAAATGCTTTTTGCCCAGCTATTTTTACTGCTTTCAGTAAATGGGCTGCTTGAAACCAGCTGAAATTGCCAAGTCAGGTAAGGCTTTCAGCACAGAAAAGGCTTTGGGCAGATGTCTTTTTAAAAACCTTTAAAGCATGATGCTTAATTAATGGGCTCAATCAGATTTCAAGGCTTTTGTAATGCTTCCTCATTGGAAAAAACCCCAAACTTCTGTGGTAAGAGGGCTGGGAAAGTGAGCCTTTATCAGTTTCCCTTAAAAAAAAAAGTGTTACTAGTAGAAGCCACAGTCCTTAGGAGCCTCCTGGGAAGGAGCCTGCAGCCTTGGTCCTTCTCATAGGAACCCTGTTCAGCCTAAAGTGACCATAACACAGGGTCTTTCCTGCATGGTTGTAGCCAACCTCAGTAAAGACCAGGATACTCAGCAATACCTCCATTTGCCATGGCCAGGCCACCAGCAGGACACAGGTCATCAAATGCAGAAGGTTCAATCCCCAGCTGTTTTGGCACAGTAACACTGACTGGGTCTCAGATCATCCCACATCTGCTCCTATCTCCTAGTTCTTACCCTGGACCACATTTGTTCAGCAGTTCAAATTTTTTTTTAAAGCAGAAATCTCATGCTATACTACTAATTTCACAGGGTCAAAGCCGTGGCACCACTAAAACACAGTCAATCTGGAAGTGGGAGGATGAGAGCCAACTTCACAGCTGCAGGGAAAGGAAGATTAGGCAAGACCGCAATTCTGAAGAGTACCACAAGACACAAGGATTGTGGGCCATTACAGCTTCCTCCAACAGCCACCTGCACAGAACTCTTTCTGCTTCCCATAACACCACAGAACAGTTGACCCCCTGCCGTGAGATAAGGCAGCAGTTCCACAGAATTAATACAGTTTAATCATGGTATCTAAAATACAAACCACTTCTTTTGTAAAAGTGTAAGGACGTAAGGATGAAGACCCTCCCATACAGAGCTTCTCTTGCTCCTTTCAAGAAAACTGTTTTCAAAGTCAACTTCAATACCTGTAATAGTTACTTGCTTATCAAACAACATCCCTTCATGCACATTAAAAATGGAGTGTAATTCAATGAGCACATACAAAATGCAGAACAGCTCCGTCACGAAGTACAACTCTTATTACACAAATCATATTTGTTTTATGAATTTACTCACTCACTAATAATGTAGTACATTTCTTGCCAGACAAAGCCTCTACCATGGAAGGAAATGTGATGGAAGCAGAAAACATCAGTGCTGGCTTATTAAAAAAAAGAGGAGGTGTGCACTCACATGCTTCATAAACAGCATGCAAAGAGAGACTTACTAACAAAGAAGGAACAAGATTTCTAAGGGGAAAAGCTAGGAAATACAAATACATGTTCAGATATGCTCATTATAATGCATAGTCCACTCCCAAAGTTACAGACACTTGTGATATATAACATTTGCAAGCGTACAGGTGAAATTACTATGTCAAAAACAATGTAATTGCCTAATTACAAGTGAAAGCATTTTGAAGGAGTGAAATTTTATGATATAGTTACTCTAAATGCTCTTGCACTCTTAGAATGAAGATTTCACAGGTCCTTTTCATGATTTCCTAACACTTCCGTACAAGGCTTCAGGGAAAAAAAAGACATCCCTCCTCCCTTCAGGTTTCCCCATCATGGACCTCACATCTAATTAGATCATCTGCTACTCATGCTCTCCCTGCATCAACAGTTTTGTTTAGATTATTATAAACATCAAATTTACCAATGAACAGACAAGTTCAGTTTGGCAGGCCAGCTCCCATGACTTCAAAGCAACATGTTTAAAAAAAATACACAGAAAATAGATATCACAGGTTCCTTCTCTCACCTAATGGGACTAACAGTGCCCAAGCTCCATGGGGACATCAGTTATAGCTTTGAAGGCTTAACTGACAGGCTGTTCATTCCACAGTTTCCACACCAACTCCTTAAATATTTAATCTCCTGACATGTCTTAATGATATTCCTCACTGCTGAAGGTTCAGCTCTCTGAAGGCACTGACTGGCTGCCCAGCACTCTGCTGTTGAGGACCCAGCAGAGTCCTGCAGGGAGCCAGCAACCAAAGAGTTAAAGCTGGGGACAAATGGTGTACATCTGATAATTGTAACTAACCCTCCTCTAGGCCTGCTTAATGAGCACAGCAGATTATTTGTGACACAACCTCAAGCAAGTGAGAAACCCCAAATGAATCTGATGCATTCCTACATGGCTTGGCTAAGCACAGGGGCTTTAGCAAGTTTAAAGAGAAATGTGAGAAGGCAAATGGGGTTGAACGGCTTAGATGGCAGCTGTTCTTGTCCCTGCAAAGAAAATGTGTTCAATTATTCATGTTCAGCTTAAACTGACAACGAAGCTTCAGCAGAGCAATTCTTCTGCATTATTCATACCATGGAGCAAGCAGAGTCTCTGCAATGAGATGTTTTTGCAGATGGACGAAGCCTACAAATGGTTCAGAAACTGGGCTTGTTCGTAAACTCAGTGAAGAGGGTGTGCACATGCAACATTTACATATGAAAATCCATTGGGTGTTCCTGTGAGAAAATAGATAACGGGCTTGCATCATCTGGAAGCTACAGAGGCTTAGAAACATCATTGAGGTAAGTTTCCAACAATCAGCAGGAGTAAGCAGTGAAGTTTCCATCTCAGGTGCCTGGACATTGTATCTGTTTTCCTGCAGGACACAGAAGTACTCAGAAAATCCATTTAACATGGTGATTACTGCATCACAACAGGCCTTTTGTGCTCACTTCTGCTTAACTGAAGGGCCAAGGAATATCAGTTTCTCCAGAGACCCCAGTTAGCCTTCAGAGCAGCTTCAGCAGACAGCTGCATCTCTTCGCTCTATCTCTCACGGAACACTAACAGCTGTGCTCCTCTGGCCATCAACAGCTGGAGGAGCTGCTCAGGTCTCTGAAAAAACACACAGAGGGCAAGCAAGGTAGTACACCTGAAAATGAAACATCTCAGAGGCTATTTTGTGAGTATGAATTTTAAAGAAGTCTGGAGGTACACTTCAGCAGTGTGTCTCTTGCTTATGACCACAGAGCAGAGCTCTCCTGCAAGAGCTGGAATAGGGCCCTGTTCAGTGGGAGCACCATGCAATCACAAGTTAACTGAAAGCAGGACCTGCACCTTTCAGAGCCACTCCTTTTATTCTTCTCTGAACCTACTGTTCCTCAGAGTAACATCCTACATGGGTGTGTTTCTCAAATTCCTCATGGATGCAGACCTCAAATTTCCCTACAAAAGCTGTCCGTCTTAGCCACAAAGAGTGTAACAGAGAACAGGCTGAAGAGACACAGTAAGCCTCTTTGAGCAAGCCAGACTGAGCCCTGTTCTGCATGCAGAGAAGAGCTGCTCTGAACTGCTATCAGCACAGCTGAGAAGTCCATTTTCCAGGGAACCTCAGAAGATGTCCCTTAAAAGAGCATAGACTGAGATGGTTCCCTTTTGTTCCACCTGATTTTTTCCAGGCACCACAACAGCTCTGCAGGAGAAACACTGCCTCCATTTCTAGGCTGAGGAAAGCAGCTATACAACAAAGCCTTATCAGCAAATGCCACCATTACTCACAAGCCAATACAGCCTCTCTGGGCTATGCCACTACATTTATTTATAATCATAGGTATGCAAACTCAGCTACAAATGTGCATCTGAGGCAAGCAAGGGGCTCTGAACTCCAAAAAAAAGGAAGGAAATGTGGAAAAAAATGGACCATGGACTACAGTCAGATAGGACTGAGCATCAACACAGCCCTCGAGGTGCATCGAGAAAGGTAAATGTCCTTCCATAGATGCTTATCCAAATAAGTGAGCTCACAAGATAATACTTGCCACCACAATGGAGAGAGAATAGCACCAACACAACAAAACCCCTTATTCCTACTCAGTGGTCCACACAATCATACTTCTCACCAACTCCCAAGTTGTTCTAGAATTGCTTTCTTTCAGAGACTGAAGTTTGCCCTCTACAGAGCAGACCTAAAACTTCTGCATCAAGCCCAGAACCCATCTTTGGGATAGAAAGCATTTTGAGAATGAGAGCCAGGTTTTTAATCAAGATTTAAGTCACAGAGTACTCATGTCCTCTCTGCAATTAATCATCCCATTAATCAATTACCCTCCCTGGTGGTAGCTGGAACTCATTTTTCAGTCAGACTTTGTCTCACTTCAGGTACTAACCACAGTGTACCAGAGTTTTCTCTTAGGTTAGAGAGCCATCTAGCAGTAGACTCAGTGCTTTGTAGGCTCCTATAGTACATTAGTTGTCTTTCATACGAGCAAACTAAGCATGAATTTTGCTACATACATTTTCCTGAACTAGCCTCAAACACTTCCTAAAACTTTCCAGGCCTCTCCCACCACCAGTTCTCTTTTTTGAAATGTAGGCACCATACACAAATGAAATAAAAGCACTCAGACTTCATAAGGCATGACAGCATTACTGTTTTACAGGTTATCATTTTACTGACTTGTTAATTGCAGGGTTGCCTCTTGCTACCCAAATCAATTCATTTTCAGAGCTTTACATATTTTCACATCATATGTTCTCAGCCTGCTACACAGTATCTTGACTTTTCACTGTGTTTTTTACTGGAATCCTAGTATCCTGGACAGGATTTCAAGAATCCACCTGGAGTTTATGGAAGGTATTTTATGGAAAATGTTTTATTGCCAAGAGGAACCCAAGCTAAACATAGCAACATCCTGTCTTTGCATCTGTACCACAGGAAAGCACACACCCTTTCCTTGAGGGCTTCTAGACCTGGCTTCTCCTCCCCACCAGCCTTGCATAAACCACAGCACTGAAACACAGTGGCATGTCTTGGAACAAAGGCTTTCTTCCCCTAGCAAAAAGCACACTTATTTTTGTGGTATGGTTACAAGAGCAGAAGAATAAGCACTGGACTAAGATGGAAAAGGGGAAGAAAAAAGTAAATCAAGATGAAGGATAGAGCTGAACCCTGGTACAGTGGGAACATGGTCAGATATTTCTGTTTTGCAGATGTATCTGTCATTCAGACAAATGACAGACACTAGTCTGATTTAATTCATAGTCCTTGATTAAACTCATTGATGTCGGTAACCCCAGACCTACACAAGCCAGAATCTGGCCATGAGCATTTCAGAAGAACCCTCTCAGAGAGGGATTTCTGACACTGCATAAGTCCTCAGACATAGACCTGATGTGAACATCAAAGCAGAGGGCAACACAGCTCTTCCCCTCCTGTGCCTTCATCCACCCCCTGGTTCTTCCACTGCCAAAGACAACATGAGCTGGCAATGCTGCAACAGAGGACCAGGGAACCGTGACAACAGAAAAGTGAACTCCTCACAGCCCTCCTAGCTTTCCACAGTAAAAAATAACCACAGTTTATACAAAGTTCTCTCTTCCCTCTAAGCATCTTTTCTTACCGGGGCATGGGAAGGGAGCTCATCTAACCCAGAGGTTAATACTTCCACAGCTCAGTATCTTTAAAAAAAATGCCAAAAAACACCATCAGAAATCATCTTTCACTTGAAGACGCGGTGTGCTTGCAGAAGCTTTCTGTCAAGGATTTCAGAGGGACAGTGCTGCCCACCCATGTGCGCAGACACCACTGCCCACGCAGCCCCACACAGGGTATAAGCCCTCCCACAATCAGCTGCACAATCCAACCCTGCGCCTTCTCTGGGGTTTGCTTTCCAGAACAAGCATCGCTGTTTTCCCAACAACAGCGATCAGGATGCCCCATCTAGCGGTGCCTGGAAAATCCACTTTTACATTTAATTCCAGTTTCCGAGACTGACAGGAAGAGTTTGTGCCACATTCTAGAGTGTGCACCCTCTGCTTCCTTCTAGATGGGGAAAGAAACCCAACACAGAGCAGGCAAGACAGCCCTGCAGAAACAGGTACAACAACCAAGCAGTCACCAGAGTCCTGGACAGGCTCTGGGCTAAATTAAGCTGCACAGAAAGACCAAACTGGGTGTTAATGCACAATGCCCATTGAGGGGAGCACAGCACAGGGGTATCACCCCTGGATCTTCAGGCTTCCAGAGCCACAAAGGGTGGTCCCAGAGCTGAGATCTCCCTTAGCAAGACAAGGGCCTGCAAAAAAATGGGATCCTTATACTAAAGTCTGACTGCAAAAAACAGGTAGCTTTGTCAGAGAGAGCAACTCCATTTTGGTAGTGTGGCCATCTAAGGCAAAGTTCAATATGAAGACAGTAAGATTCCCAGACTATTTTTCAAAGCCTAGCCTTCCCTCAGCTTTCCCATTTGATAGCTACTTGTGTTCCTCTTCCTGGCCTTCTTTAGCAAAGCCACAAAAGCAGACAATGATACAAACTAAGAAACAAACCTTGCCTAGGACTTCACATTTGCAGTCTGTCTTTAATTATGCACTGTCACACAAGTTAGAGACAAGTATGCCGTAAACTTCACAAGCTTCAGTTACTCCACAATAATACACATGAATTCCTGCCCCATGGTAAATAGGGGAATTTTATTTTTTTTTTTTCCATCTCAGGAGGAGAGTAATAAGCCATATTCACAAGCTTTTGGTTAGCAGTCCATGCACAGCATTTACTACAGTCACACAGCACAGTGTAAGTTTTCAACCTTTCTTACCTCCCAGCATATTCATCCTTTATGTTCACTTCAGCTCTCCTGCCTCCCAGAGGACACTCAGAGGACGCCCTTGCGGCCCAGAAGGCCAACCGCATCCTGGGCTGCATCAAGAGGAGCGTGGTCAGCAGGTCGAGGGAGGTGATTCTCCCCCTCTACTCTGCCCTGGTGAGACCCCACCTGGAGTACTGTGTCCAGTTCTGGAGCCCCCAACACAAGAAGGACATGGACCAGTTGGAGAAGGTCCAGAGGAGGGCCACAAAGATGATAAAAGGGCTGGAGCACCTCTCTTATGAGGACAGGCTGGGAGAGTTGGGGCTGTTCAGCCTGGAGAAGAGGAGGCTCCAGGGAGACCTGATAGCGGTCTTCCAGTACCTCAAGGGGGCCTACAAGAAAGATGGGGAAAGGCTCTTTAGTAGGGCCTGTTGCGATAGGACGAGAGGTAATGGTTTTAAATTAGAGGGGGGTAGATTTAGATTAGAAATTAGGAAAAAATTTTTTACGATGCGAGTTATAGAACACTGGAACAGGTTGCCCAGAAAGGTGGTGGAGGCCCCATCCCTGGAAACGTTCAAGGCCAGGCTGGATGAGGCTCTGAGCAACCTGATCTAGTTGGGGATGTCCCTGCTTCTTGCAGGGGGGTTGGACTAGATGACCTTTGAAGGTCCTTTCCAACCCTAACCATTCTATGATTCTATGACACCCGTCCAAGCAGCTTCTCTAGAAGCTTCCTTCAGGCCAAAGACCCCAAGTAAGCATTATTTCAGTGCTTGCCATACACCCAACTCTCCAAGCACCAAGTCAGCCCTTTCCAACTTTTCACATTATAGGCTCCCTCAACACTCTCACTACACCAACAAAACCTCCACCCAAACAGAGGCAGGAGCTCCCTCCTGGGCTTTTAGAGACGTCCACCACACTCACCACGGTGAATCAGCTGATTGATTGCCCAGGTGATACATCAGAGGCACAGCTGGCCCCAATGCTTGTTGATACAACAATGCTGGGCGGCCATTGGTTTTTAAGTAGGGAGAAAGCCATTGTGGGAACAACATTGAGGGGTAGAAAACCCTCAGCTTTTAGCAATAACGTATTTCAAAGATGCATTACCAAACCCTACCTGAGAAAAGATCTACTGCTGGGCTGCAGCTGCCAACACCTCAGCCAAGGGGACTGAAGTTGTGGGTAGTCTCCAAGGCAAGGATGGCTTTTTAACTCCACTATTATGTCTCATGTACTTTCACTGACTCTCTATCCAAACATCTTAAGAGCGATAAATGAAAAAAGACTATGAAAGAGCTATGATAGCAATGGTAGCATTATTAAGTGGTGCTTTCTCCATGATCTGATTATGACATAGATGGAGTATCTCTTAGAATTAATAAAAGGCAAACAGCATGAAGGACCTCCATGCAAAGCAATGGAACAAGGGTTCAACAGCTGTTTTCCTTGTATTTGACTTCTGTGATTTTTTTCCTCCTGAAAAGTGAAGAAAGCTCGGACGTCAAACTGGATTATGCATTGAAGTAAAATGTTTAGATGCACGTAGGTCTTTGCATTCCTAAACAATAACCTGTTCCTCAGATGGCAAAACCACTCTGCTTTTTCCTGATACTCTTTTGTTTCACCTTCCATGTACCAAAGCTTACCAAGGAATTGTTGCTGGCAGACCAGTGAAAGAAAAGGAACAAATGCACCCTTAGCACCACTGCATTAACTTCAATACAAGTTTGCCAGGGCTCCATTTAGCCTACTACCCACGCACAGTAATTACAGCAAGCTTTTTGTTGTAGCCATTATTAGATAAACTCTGTTCTTATCCTTAAGAGGCAGGGCAAGCAGTGGAGAGAAACAAAGATGTTTTGGGACAATCTGCTTGGATGTAATGAGGCAACAGGGAGCTGGCAAACTAGTTTGTTGGATGGAGAAAGGTCGTGGGTCCTGGGAAAGGCAGGATCGCAGTAGTCAGCTTGATAAGAAGCTGATAAGAAAAAGCCACTCAGCCTCCTCTCTGGAAGTGGAGGTCCTGCAGTGTGGCAGAACTGTGAGGAATAGCCACATCATCTGCAGAGCGGTTACTGCAGGGGCTTGTTCCTGCCTCCTGGGACAGCAGGAGAAGCCAGCAAACTCACCCTGTGTCACATCACTGTTAGGTGGGCTAGGGCTCTTAGACCTGGCTGGGGCTCCCCACTCATGCTGGAAACCTGAAACAAACTTGTGTCGTCAGCAGAATCCTACCTCTGTATGACTAGAAAGAGGGGAGTATTGGCCCTGAAAATTCGTGGTACAGCAGACTTAACTTTGGGTACCCTTGGATGAAACCATGACATGTGGAAGGGTCTCTCTGTACCCAGTACTGGGGGATGGGTAATTCAAAATCGCTTTGAAGATAATTCAGCCCTGGCCAGAAAAATAGGCTCTCCAGGAAAACAGGCATAAAATGTAAAGAGGGGTTATTAAATCCTCCTGGATCACAAGGGAGCCCAGGTGAAATTTTGTCATGTCAGAAATCTGCATTTGTGGTGAAACTGAGGGGGAAAAAAAAAAAAAATCACCTTTTTTTTTTCCTATATGTGCCAGGCAGTGATATCTGTGCTTTGAACCTCTGCAATGCAGCCTTAAGGTCCATAGTCAGGAAAAAAAAAAACAAACAAACAAAAAAAAACCTAA
The DNA here is from genome assembly GCF_036417535.1 of Chlamydotis macqueenii. Taxonomy (NCBI): domain Eukaryota; kingdom Metazoa; phylum Chordata; class Aves; order Otidiformes; family Otididae; genus Chlamydotis; species Chlamydotis macqueenii. The sequence continues at coordinate 59,666,889 of NC_141556.1, read as the reverse complement.
AAAGTTCACCCCAAACCAAACTGAAACCTGAACACTGAAGCATCATAGGTGAAAATTAAGCACCCAAAGAAACAGATCTTTTTTGATCAGAAATTGCCTGTGCCTCAGTTCCCCATGGACAAGCTAGGACAATGCCACACTTTCACTTTGCAGGACTTGGTGGGTGCCAGGCAGTGCTGGCTGACATCTCAGGCGGTTTGGTCAGAAACTGCCCATTGCCATGTCACCGCAGCCCGTTTTGCACAAGTCAAGCATTGGCCGCACACTGACTGGTCAGGATTGAGTAGCTGCTCAGGAGAGATCCCTTTGAGCTTAGTTAGACAAAGATCAAGGGCAAAGTATCTCTTGGCATCTCCTCAGGTCAAGGGTATGCTGATCTCAGCCTGGCAGGATACTGAGAGGAGCCTGTTGAGGGGTTTGTTCAATGCCACCTGAGAGCCCTGCGGAGAGAGGGAGGCTGGGAATTGCCTGGAGGCAAGATGTGGCTCAATCACTTTTTGTGAGGCTCTGGTTTTCATAAGGCAAAAACCAGCTCCATCAGGCTATTTTTCATCCAAGGCAAAGTGGACTTTATCCTACATTTTGCTAGTAAAGAAATGCTTTAAAAATTCCAATTATTTCCCTCTTTTTCTTCACTATTTTTTTTCCTGCCATCCAGAACACTCCACAAAACAGCGTTGTCAGTTCCCATTGTGTTTGACTTCATAGCTGTGTTTTTTTCACACATAAGCCTTCTTAAGCAGAAAAAAACATATTGCTCTATAATTATGACACCCTGCACAACACTGGATAAAAAAATTTCACACTCTTTTTTTACTTGTGGTGTTTTGATATCATCCAAGGACAATAATGTCCAGCTTCTTTCAGTAATGCCTGAGCATGAAAAAGGGGTAAGGGTTTTCTTGTAGGTGTTTTCCTCACTTTGTCTCCCAGCACAGGGCTGAGCTGGTTTTGCTTATGTTGCTGAGTGGTCTCTGTCACTTTTCCCTTACCGGTGATTTACCCTTTTGTAGCACTGATATTTTGTATAGTTAGCTACCAGCACAGTTACTCTGGCCCTTGCTGTCCATGCAAAGAAGAAAGCAGCTCCTTTACTATTTATACAGTCTCTCTAAGGACAATTTTTGTCCTGTAAATACGTTTTTTTTTAAGGAATACAAAAATAATTGGAATTTTCTCACCTGTAGCTATGAATGTAATTTTTTTTTTTATTTTCAGCATCCTCTGCAGGTACTGCATGAGAAGCACTCTCAGCTTAATCATGTTTTTGTAAAGAAACCTGGCAGATTCAATGAACCATTAGACTAATACAACAGCTACACTTCTGGCATGCTTTGAGTGAGACTGACCCCTGTACCAGAGCCCATAAGGAGCACTGCAGTGAAAGCCATTTTGGTCCATGAGTGCAGGATCACAGTGTGGTCAGAGTGGGAGGAGGTCGGAGATCCTGGGTGGTGCCAGTGTGAGAGGTGAGCCCAGTGACTGAGTCCAAATTGCAGAGAGGAGGAAGCCAGACTGGAGTGGGAGACGATGGCTCTGTCCTTGGCATCTTGACAGGCGCTAATATGGGTCTCACCTCGTGACTAACTAGAGTTGTCTTCGCTACTCTTTTCCTGAAAAAGGTTGGAATTGTTGGGCTGATTTTGTCTGGAGCATATTCAGCCAAAGGCAGATACCCACCATGGAAAACAGCAACTTAATCTGTTGACACTGAAAACAACAGAAGACAAGCAGATAAGAATGTCAAGAAACCTTGACTGTAGCTGTTACTTCCTGCACACCCTATAATTAGATACCAAAGTAGTACCTTCTACATACTTAAGATACAAGCCAGAATACCTTTTGCTTATTTTTCCGTCTCTGCTTTCTCATCTGTGCTCTTTGTGTTGTCACTTGCCAGCTTTCTGACAAAGAAATATATTTGTGGCTGATATTTGCCAGGAAACATTGTGAAAAATGTTTGCTACAAAACAAAATGCTATTAATTTTTTCTCCAAATAAGTGCTGAGAACAATAAGGTTTAATTTCCTGCCTCTCCACTTTCCTGACTTCTCTTATTAACCTCAATTTATTTTTTCACCTCAGCCTGTAAGAGAGCTTTACAAACCACAGTGTCATTTCAACACTTATTTTTCATTCTGATGCCTGGTTTGTGGAAACATCAAGTTAGATAATTTACATTAAAAAAACCAAAAAACAAAAAACCCCACCCTTTTTTAGATGCCCAAGCACAAGCTGAGAAGCTTGACTTTAGGCAGCCATTTTTGGATACCATGGCCCTGGCAAAGAGCTCCTCAAACTCTTATGTCTGAGTGATAATCGTGGCCTTTTTTTGGAAGTCAAGAAAGACAGCCAGGATTTCCGGGCACATTTTCAGTTGCGCTTTTTAAACTCTCAAAAAGTGAAGACCCAGAAGGTGTGTGCTGGCAAAGGTGGCTCCTGCGTGCACCCCACATTGCCCTTGGCACTGCATTTACAGATGGGAGCAAAGGGAGAGTCTGGCTGAAACATGCTTGTCCCCAGCTGGGATGCTGGCCTGAAAGGGCCTTGGGGCATCAATACAAGAACTGACACATTGCCAAGATTAGTGAGTCAAATGGCATCAAGACCCAGAGAACACGGCTCAGGGAAGGCAGAGGGAGAGCTGTGCTGGCCAAGTGGGCTTGGGCACATTTCAGGCTTTGCTCTCCATCCATGCCAGCTTGGCCAAGTCCGCTCCTAGGAGTTATATAATGCAGCCTGAGGCACAGGGTCATGGCACCATTCCCAAATGAGAACTTTTGCCCAGCTCCAGTGCTAAACTGGGTTTTGTTACCACAACCAAGAATGCTTGAATTGCTGTGCAAGCATGTGCCTCCTGCTGCACCTGGTGACAGGGCACTAAGCCACCCTCCTTGACTTTGCCTGTGGGGCAAGGTACTGGGTTTACACTATCAAACAAACCAGGGATGGATTTAATCTGTCATTCAAGACTCTGATAACAGATGAGTTCATTAGCTCCAGGTACACTTAACACATAACACACAAGATACAAAGTCTTCAGTTATTTTTTTATCTCTTAGCCACCCTAGCAAAAACTATGTTGTTTATCTAGATGACTTAGTATTTCTAGAGACACTAAAATAATCTCTTCTGTGACCTACCAAATGTTCCCTACCAGCCACATACATCTAACAAATTACTGGTTATGACCATATATGTACCTTTAATTTCTGCTACTACTGGCCAAAGCTGAAATAAGTGTGGAATTTAATGCAGGTGCTCATGAAGTATCTCAGAAAGGAAAAATATTGGAGCGCATACTCATTTGAAAGAAAAAAAAACCAACTTTTTTTAGTGTCTACTACAGGTATTATTTGAATGGGAAACAATCACAGAGTTAGGAAAGCCTGAGACACTGGTCTGTTTTTTCTTGCTGTCTCTTTTTAATGAACTTTTTCTACATGCTAATAAAAGTTAGTTATTTCTCCTCACATGAAATCCTTAATGCATTTGCAATTGTGCTGATTCCAGCCAAGTCTTTATTTTACCAGTTTCTCTTTCCCAGGTTAGGTTGGGTGAAGGATGTGAAATATTGTTAATTATCAGCTTTTAGTGCTGCGACTGTAGTCAGCCCTTTCTTAGGAACACGCCCAACTGAAAGCCAACATCCTGCATGCATTAATACTGAGGAGAAATTATAGGCATGTGAGTAAGTAACTGCACTGTCCTCTTTGTCGTTACTGAGAGCTGTCCCTGTGCAACTGCCTAAGGCACATCCACCAGGCACAGGGTGGCCCTGGCTCCCCGCTTGCCCGTGCAGCACTCCTCCAAAGATGCTCTAGAGCTTGTCCTGTGTCTCACTGCTCTGCTCCACTCACAGCCCCAGTTACTACCCTTCTGTCTTGCCTTAAAAAAACCTACATCTTGCCATACACGCTGCTCTCCCTGCTTTAGCATGCTACCCCAGGCAACTGTTCACCAGGGCAGAAGGCAAGGCTTGTAGCCATGAAGGGAGCCCACAATTAGCTGTAACTGCTAGGAGTGTTGCTTTGTGGGACGCTCTGGTGATGTGCAGGAATTTCATAGAATCATAGAATCATAGAATCACATGGTTGGATGGGACCTATAAGATCATCTAGTCCAACTGTCTTCCCACTACCATTGCTGCCACAGGTACTAAACCATATCTTGTAGCTCCTCATCAAGCCGCCTCTTGAACACTGCCAGGGACGGCAACTCCACCACCTTCCTGGGCAGGCCATTCCAGTGCCTGACCACTCTTTGGGAGAAAAAGTTTTTCCTCACGTCCAATCTAAACCTCCTCTGGTACAACTTGTGGCAGTTTCCTCGGGTCCTGCTTGTTGCCTGGGAGAAGAGGCCAAACCCTTGCTCATCACAACCTGCCTTCAGGAAGCTATAGAGTGCAATGAGATCTCCCCTGAGCCTCCTCTTCTCCAGACTAAACAATCTCAACTCTCTCAGCCGCTTCTCGTAAGACTTGTGCTCCAGACCCCTCACCAGCTTTGTTGCCCTTCTCTGGACACGTTCCAGGGCTTCAATGTCTTTCTTGTAGTGAGGGGCCCAAAACTGAACACAATACTCAAGGTGCGGCCTCACCAGCGCCGAATACAGGGGGATGATTACCTCCTTGCTCCTGCTGGCCACACTATTTCTAATGCAGGCCAGGATGCCGTTGGCCCTCTTGGCCACCTGGGCACACTGTTGGCTCATGTTCAGCTGAGCATCAACCAACACCCCCAGGTCCCTTTCCTCTTCACAGTCCTCCAGCCACTCAGCTCCGAGCCTATAGTGCTGCATGGGGTTATTGTGGCCAAAGTGCAGGACCCGACACTTGGCCTTGTTGAACCTCATCCCATTCAGCTCAGCCCAGCGATCCAGCCTATCCAGATCCCTCTGAAGGGCCTCCCTACCCTCAGGTAGGGACCTTCCTAAGAGCTCTACTGTAAACTCCATGCAGGACAAGAGCGTTTTGCCTTCTTGACATATGACATTGGCACAAAGGGTGCCGACTTGCATCTCGTGCTGCCTGTCTTCCATTGCCAAATAAAAGATCTTTCCTCCTTCAGGTGATTTTTCCCTTCCTCTCCCCACTTTCTCACTTTCTGCAGATCACTGACTGCTCCCTCCATTACCATAACAAACAGCATCAGTTTAGCTATGCTGAACAGCCCATGCTGGAGGTCACCATCCTCCATCTGAGAGGGAAAAAACCCAAACCCGTCACTTGTTTTTTATGAGCACTTCATTATCATAAAATCATAGAATCATAGAATGGTTAGGGTTGGAAAGGACCTTCAAAGGTCATCTAGTCCAACCCCCCTGCAAGGAGCAGGGATATCCCTGACTAGATCAGGTTGCTCAGAGCCTCATCCAGCCTGGCCATGAACGTTTCCAGGGATGGGGCATCCACCACCTCTCTGGGCAACCTGTTCCAGTGTTCTACAACTCGCATTGTAAAAAAATTTTTCCTAATATCCAATCTAAATCTACCCCCCTCTATTTTAAAACTATTACTCCTTGTCCTATTGCAACAGGCCCTACTGAACAGCCTCTCCCCATCTTTCTTGTAGGCCCCCTTGAGGTACTGGAAGACCGCCGCTATAAGGTCTCCCTGGAGCCTTCTCTTCTCCAGGCTGAACAGCCGCAACTTTCTCAGCCTGTCCTCATAAGAGAGGTGCTCCAACCCTTTTATCATGTTCGTGGCCCTCTTCTACAACAGGAGAGAAGATTAGTGCTAGCAACCTTCCTCCACACTGCTACCATCACTTAGAAAATGCATTATCACGCCCAGAGACATACGCATGCCCTTAGCTCTATGGGGATGAGAAGATTTCCCTGTAAGGGTCTGTGCCAGGAGGAACAGGCTCCTCTGCAAGTTCCTGCTACAGAGATGCAGACACATGGGCTTGTCATCCCCACCTAGGCTTCTTCTAATGGCTAAGCTGCAGCCATCTTTTACATCCATGAGGGGTGGGTTAGGAGGTAGTAGGGAAATTGCAGTTATGTTAACTGTTTCCTAATTTCACTATTCCCACAGCCCAAGGTCTATCAGTATAATTAAAGACTGAGGCAAAAAAAAAAAAAAAAAAAAGCATTGAATGCCTCTGCTTTCTTCATCTCTGTTTGTCAGGTGGATCCCTTCTCTTCCTAGTCATCCTTAATCCTCAAAATGAGTCCCCTGGGTAAATGAATATCAGCCTGGTGCTATCTCAGTTCTCCCACTGCAAAACAGAGGTGGGAACATTTCTCTTCTTCCCAGTGTGGCTGCAAGGGAAGAGGCATGCTGTGAAGTACCTGGACACAGGAGCAATGTCCAGGTGTGGGCCACACCTCTAGCACGATAGATGCTGATGTGTCTGATGTGTAAGAGCCGCTGGGTGCAACCAGAATAAGTTCTGATGCCACCTCTTGGCATGCTGTATCTGGGACATGGCTTTTGTTGGAGCACCATCGTCAGGGCCTGGGCATGATTATTTTGATGAAATACATTCATACATCACCTCCCTGCTGGAGTTTAATTGGCACAAGGGAACAGAACAGAACATGGAAGAAATCTGTGCTGCAGAGTGAGCCAAGGATGTATGGGGCCTACTTACAAGCTCAGGTGAAAAATGGGAGAATAATGGCACCTGTTTTGCAAGGTATTTGACTTATGGACCTATAACTCTTAAAATCTTGGCAAACGTGCTCCAGAATGAGTTGGAAATATGAGAAATTTACTGCACACTAAGCATTCTCCCCCTAATGAAAGGGGGGGGGGGGGTTTCCTACACCTCCTTTTTCCCCCTCCTGGCATTCATCACCAGGTAGAGAAAAGTCAGAAGCTCCAAAGCACGCAGGTAGAAATATGACCCTGACACAAGGTTTTACACCTCAATCTCCCCCTGATTTCAGCAAAGGGTGCTTTACGCTATCAGCCTATCCATCAGTTCAATTTACATGATGGAGGAGGCAAAGAAGAAGGAAGGGACAGGATGTCAGGAAAGGTCTGTTTCAGAAAGGAACATTTTTCACAAAGTGGTTTGTAACTGTGGAGCAGGGCCTCTGCTGGTTGGGAGCTGAGGTGACGCACACTCCTTATTCATGCTACGCAAAACCCTAGGACATGCAGCCCAGCTTCTTTTGCTGCTGCTGCTATCACTGGCTCCTCAGAGTGGCTTCAAACACTGTCCTGTGTTCCAGGGATGGTACTCAGCCAAGCTGTCTGGGTCTAGAGAGGAGAAAGATCATGGCTGAGGCAAAAGGAAGTTTCTTTTCTGGGAGACAGCCAAGGAAGATGGTCCAGAAAAGCTCTGTGAAGGACATTTAGAGATGGCAACACTATAGACACCTCTTAGGAAATGGAAACCGGTAGAAGTAAGATGTGAGGCCACAGGGAGAGGAACAGAGTGAAAAGGTGAGTGAGTGCAGGCAGAGTGAAGATTTGTTCGCTCTGAATTTGTGAAGTATTTTGCCTGCACAGAGCTGAAGGACTATAAAATTTCAGTCTGGGTTTGTTTTTAATGCTTATTATTTCTTGCCTTGGAAGAAGAGGCCTTTATAGCTTGACAGAAGAAATAAAGCAGTCTATCAGAAAACAACTGAGGCATGAACTGCGATAAGAATAAGGGGAGATCTGTTTACCAGGCAGGATGAAAACAGAAGTAATTAGCTTACCAACAGACACTGCTCTATCAAAAGGCAACATGATGCAAAAAAGACCTTTACTGATGGACGCATAAGAAACGATTTCAAGGAGATCAAATTTAAACTCAGCTAACAAGAATTTAATGATGCTCTGTCATTAGTAATTCAGATAGCTCTTACAGAAGACCTCACCTGCATTATCCAAACTTTTCCAGTCCATTTTGTTATTCATAAAGTATTCATGTGGCCCTTTGCAGTGAACCCCAGGCTGACTGGGGGATACTACTGGTTAATGAGCATCCCATTCAGAGTTACTGTGGATGAGAGGTGGCCTTAGGCAGAGTCACAAATGAAATTCTGTGATGTTAAAAAGGACTTTTTTATCTGAAAAAGAAGTGTGTATGAAGGTCAAAAGACAGGTCAGGATGTAGAAGTTAGAGAATGTCACTTCTGATCCACTGACTCTCAGCAAAGCATGATCTCTGCATGTATTCATTTCAAAAGCTGAAATAATGGCAATAGTTACTTACTTCAAAAGGCTGCAGTCATGAATATGCGCAAAAATGTTTATAGAACACTATCAAATTCTCAGGCAGAACACATCAGAGAAATGCAAAGTATTGTTTATAATTGCAGGGGGGAAAAAAAATGCCTTAAAAACATCAATGTTGCAAACTCAAGCATTTGAAAGCTGGGAAATGCCAAAATTAAGATCGTCAGTGAAGTCGTAGTTTGGTTTTTCTCTTTGCATGTGTTACAAGGTACATTGCAATTGTGACATGTCCTATCAGGAGAGCATACAGTGGCTGCAGAGCAAATGCTCTCCCTCTATCCACATATACATAGAAGGTGACATATACATACAAAGGCGACAGACTCCCTTGTGGGGATTTGAGTGGAGCTGGCTTAAAGCCTAAACAGCTGTGTACCCCAAAGTTTCCTATAAACAAGAAATGAAGCATTTAAAGGTGTATGACAAAACATGAGCCCCATTTATGCCCTTCCTCTTCCCCAACCCAATGCCTTCAGATAAAAAGCAATTTCTCTGGCAAGAGCTGTGGCAACAGATTAGCATCACTTTGATTACCAGCTACACTGTGGAATTGAGAAGAGATCCAAAGCAGGAGAGAAAAAACAACTGACAGCAGAGGGCAGGAGGGTTCATGAATGCCACAGACCTCCATGAAGCTTCTCCCTGCAATCCTGGCAGTCGTGCAGCCTGAATGTCTGAGTGGCAGCCTGTGCACACTGGAAGGAGGCTGCCCGAAGCTCTGCCTCTTCTTCCTGCTCAGTAGGATTTCTGTAAGGAATCCCCCAGGAGAAAGTTAAGTTCTTTGAGAAGAAGTACGGTTCAAAGTCTAATGTGTAGTGAGCAAACTTGATAAGAAATTTTGCAGGGCAAACAAAATTTCAAACAGAGAAATGGGTTAAAGATAAGCCTCTCACACCTGGGCAATTTTTTCATGTCAATTAAACTTGGCATACCTCTATTGGGTTTCAGTGGAGTTGGAATATGTACAAGACATCAGAATTGTCCTAAGGTATTTTAAATATTATCCTCCCTTCCCCGCCCTGCTCTCTCTACAGCATGAAAGTGTCTGCCTAAAGGACAGGAGTCACATCTGCACGACCCACATAACAGAATTCAAAGTTTGCTAATGATCCAAGCTGTTGCATTTGGCATTTTGAAAGGGCAATGCTAGGATCTGAGATTATGGGCACAAAGACAGATATAAGCAGATCAAATTCTCAGAAATATTCCCATATAGCCCACTAACTTGAATTACGATGTTTCCAGAGGTGACATTTAGCTAACTATAGCATTTGGAGCAAAAGGACATGGCTTCCTAAGACAACTTTTTCTTTGTCTTCCTGAAGTGATGTGCATTCCCAAGACAGAGGCATAGAGCACACGGTGACAAATGAAGTGGAAACCTCAGTTAAAACCATCAGCTTGTTTCACCTAGGATTAAACACTGCTTTTTTTTTTTTGTCTCATTGAAGAGTATTGCCTTTTTTTTTTTGTAGGCTGATAAATCAGACTGGGACTGAGATAAAACATTGATTACATTGGGCCACTCTCAGAATTATCCAGGAAAAACAGCTGCAGTTTAGATTCACAGCCTGTCTTACCTCAACTTACTCAAGGTACACGAGTCACTACAGAGCATCACAAAGCATATTTACACTTCCAGGCTTATATGCCCTTCAGCCAAGCCTGTTGCAGAACTCTTCTCTTTTATTCCAAGCATGAGTAAAATTTCTGTTGATTGTACCCGATAACCTGGCTGTGCTGTAACACAGTTTGCTTTGGGCTAGCTGTTTGGACAGGAATTAGCTCCTCTGGCTCGTTGAGAATCCCAGCTGACTCAGATTCCCCCAGAGCATTACCACAATAACCCACGTAAAACATGTTGCAATCACTGCTTAAAGTCCCTGTGGCTTTATGGTGTCTACAGGTAATCCAGTCACCCTGGATGTAAACAATATGAAGAGCTCGGGACACCCTGATCTGAAGAGGTGTGCTGCCCCTGTGCCATGATGCATGTCAGAGAGAATGCCACGCAGAGGGCCTGAGCCTGATCCTCTTTTCTTTTTCAGAAGGAGAAATCTGAGATAAGGCCCTGCAAAGACTTGTCTGTAATTTGCCCAGTCCATAAACAGTCACCTTGCATCTTGACACATGTCAACACATCTTGAACCCTGTTCCTACTTATGTGCTCCATTATTCCCACAAAAAAGGCTCTGGGATAGTTGTTCTCAAAGGACCTGGCTGACAAAACCCGGTCGTCTCTCTTTGCTTCAAAGCAGCAGCAGCAGTGCAAACTCCTCTAGGTACCTCATCCCAAAAATGTCCTCCTCATCCTCGCGCAGAACTCTCCAAAAGTGACAGCTATGGGGCTGCCATCTCCTAGTGCATACAACTCTCAGAAAGGGCTTAACTTCAGAAGAACTTCTCTCCTTTGGCCTGAGTATAAGGGAAGGGGATGAAATATTATGCTGTATGCACTATGGGGCATAAGCGTACAAGTTCAGAAATTCATTTGGCCACCTCCATGCTCCAGACTGGGCTTCCCAAGTTACAAGTCACTTGAGAGGAAGCAGACCCGCACTCCCAGGGGAACAGCTGAACCTTTGCTAAGAATGTCTCTTGGTTAACCTTATTCTTAACCATAATGTCAGTCTGACATATTACTTACCCTTCTTCAAGTGTTTCCAATGCGTCCTCAGAGATTTCTCTCTGCCGATACAGGCTTTCACCTTGTTTGGGTTGTTAAACCTGTTATAACTGCTATGAGGTACTCAGGAATGTCACAGATATTTTCCAGGAGTCTCTAGTGGCAGAACAGTGGCTATCATTAACTACAACTTGGTTTTCCTCCTTCTCCTTCTCACTCTCACTCACAGAGTGCAGGCAACAATGCACACCATAATTGGGTGGTCCTCCGGATGAAACTGTAGTCTTTGCTGAAACCACAAACAAAAATCCAACCCAAAATGCAGCAGGAAACAGGCAGATAAAGTTCCAGATAAAACAAAAAATACATTATATTCATGATTTCCCCAACAGAATATTTTCTGCTCCCCAAGGAACAGCTGTTTTCAGACTAGATTAGCATCACTCTACTCCTGACCTTTCAGAGTAAAATTTCAGGGCAGCAGCTTCTCAAGTTCTACATGATTTACCATCCATATTTTTGTTGCTGTTGCCAATCATCCTGAGTGCAAAATAGTACTGAGCAAACCACTGATTCCTGTTCAATGTTAGTCATGAGAGGGATCTTCCGCCTGATTCTCCATGCATCCATGTCCCACAGAAAGCCATTGAAGACAGCTGAGAGAAGGACATCTGAACTGGGGAAATTTGAGATTATGGGCCATGTTCTTTGTTGCTGTTGCATCTCCAAGGGTCATCAACTTAGGTCCAGCAGAGGATACTGTCCTAAATACTTGGGAGAAGAGATCAACTGATCCTATCTCTCCTGCTCAGCTGGCAGGAGCAGGGTCCAAGCCACTGATCAGCAATATTATTGCACAAAATAAAGCCCCAAGGTAGGCTGCACTCCATGACATTAGTTTTGGAGTTTGCTCCCCCACAGGAGCACCAATTTCATCGGCTGCCATTGGCAAGGGTGTAAATTTTGGTGCTAATTGTGGTGCAAATTGCAATGCCTATTGTGCCAGCCCCACTGGGAGGTGAGCACTGTTGATATCAACAGTATATATTGGTTGCATTTAATATGAGTGATGCCCACTCTGTTTTCATGGCTACTCTTACATTCTCCCAATGTTTAGTGACTCCAGCAGCCAGAAGTGTCTGCAGTGTTTCACTGGGGAGACTTTGTAAGTCAAATCAAAGAAGGAAAACCATAGCCAGTAGAGCTTGTTATCTGGCTCTGAGTGTGAATTGCTGATATGGCAGGAAACCACTTCCAAACAGCCTTTCCTCTGTGCTCTTTCTTAATTTCTCTGGCTCCAGTGAAAAAAAAAGCCTGTGTGAACCATCAGAGAACAGCGTGAGCCCTTCTGGTGGAGGGACACAGTGCCAGGCAAGGGCAAAAGAAAAACCTCTGTTCCTGAGACTAGTTTGGCCCTTGTTGCTCTGTGAGATGGGAACAACTCATAAAAACCTCTCAATTTCCATTTTGCACCCCTGAAATTTGGCTTACACTTCACACCTGTATCTTGTTTGAGAGATCTGTATTCTCCTGGGAAGACAGCAGCTCTCCAAGGCTTCAAAATGCAACATGTGTAGTGCAATATGGGGGGAGCACTAAAGGCTCCTCTTAGGCCTGTTGGGGCCTGAGCTTTGTCCTTTTTTCATGCAATGCCACTAAAAGCAATGGGCCTGTACCCATCAGGGAATAGTGCCCAAGCAACTTAGACAAGAGCAAAAAGGAAGGCATTAACTGGTACACTGAAAGAGAAAAGCTCTTTCAGCTTCCTGACTCCCTTCAAAGGCACCCTGCCCTGTTATTCAGCATTTTACATGGCAATGGTTAACATTTGCTGTCTGACTTGTTAAAAGCACCAGCTAGTGCTTCCACGCAGTTGCTAGTACAGTGGGCAATGATGTCCCTTACACAGAGGGGCAATAACTTTTTCAGTGAGAGAAAGAAGAGGAAGACAAGGCCAAAAGTACACCCATAGGAGACAAATAAGCAGAGGAGGTAGAGAAGGGTGAAGCTGGACTGTGTCCAGCTGCCACCAGAGGAGCAGGAAAGCAGAAGCGCCGTTGGGCTACGTGTCACACAGAGCGACAGAGAGACTGCAATGAACATGGCAAGAGACCTGACAAAGTCCCGAAAAGCCCCGTGCACCCCGTGGACCTGGCATCACCCATCCGGATCACCAGCCTGCAGAGAGTGATGCCAGCCCATGCACGCACTGCTTCACTTGCAAAAGTCACCAGGGGTGGCCCTGCATCCCCACGCTGTCTGAAAACTGTGACTTAAATAGGATATTTCCCATTTGCAGACTTGTGACACTCCAAATCCTGATAGTGCTCCTTCTGTCACTGATACAGCCCTGAACAGCTCTATGGGCAATGGTGCAGGGAAACGGGGACCTGTAAGGTGCCTGTCCGACCCATGCAGTACAGACATGTTTTTGTCTTGTCAGTATTGCAGCCCGCGCAGTTGGCTTTCCTGGATCACCTGCTATGCACAATGGTCTGAGTTATTATCCATCAGCTTTCAGCTCTGAGGCAGGTAAATGATAAGCAGTTTTGTGCTGCATGATTTCTCTGTATTTTTAGAGTATGCCTGGTTAAGCCTTCAGCACTGGACCGTGCAGCTTGATATCATTAGTGCCTTCAAGAGACATGCCAAGCAGAACTGCAGCCTAGACTAACAGGGCAGAGGACAGAGGTGGATGCTAACTTACCCACCTAGGAACTACAGTCCTGGGTCATTCTTTCAGGCTATTGCCTCTCCCACCACTTGTTTCCAAAACTAAAGCAGTCAAGTTTTGAATTGTTATAAATGTTTTCAAGCATTAAATTATAATAAAAAATTGCCTGCCTATGACCATAAACTGCAGGTCATGGAAACACAAACTGGTTTATGTAGCTTGGTTTTCTTCCTTCTCTTCCTCACTCTCACTCAGCAAAGAGCCTCGCTCCATCTTCTTTATAACCTCCTCCTGGACATAAGAGGGCTGTAGTTAGGTACCTCTGAAGCCTTCCCTTCTCCAGACTGAGCAAGCCCAGCTTCCTCATCTGCTCCTCGCAGAGCAAGAGCTTCAGTCCCTAATCAGTTTGAGGTTCCTCCTTTGAACTCACTGCAGTTTATCAACGTCCGGGCCCAAAACTGGATGCAGTATTTCAAATATGGCTTCATGAGTGCTGTGTAGAATAGGATAATCCCTTCCCTTGACCTTCTTGGCTGTGCTGCTGTTGATAGAGCCCAGGAGGCTGGTGGCCATCCCTGCTGCCATGGTCACTGCTGGCTCACTGCTCACCAGGGCCCCTGGGGTCTTTTCAGCAGAGCTGTCCCCCAAGCAGGTAGTCCCAGCCTGGATTGCTGCACAGGGCTCTTCCTTCCCACCTGCGGCACTTGGCACTTGTTGAATTTCATAAGATTTCTGTCAGCCTGTCTAGATCCTGCTGGACAGCCACCCTGCCCACCATTGTATCAACCTGCCCAGCTGCCATCACCAGCTTTGTGTCACCTGTGAACATGATGAATATGCACCTTGTCACCTCCTCCAAGTCACTGATAAAGATGTGCCCTGATTCTGTCTAGGATAGAGTTAATTTTCACCTGAGCTGGGAGAGGAACCAGAGATGGTGGCCCCTGTAGCTGGGGGACACAGCTGGGACAGGTTACTAATTAGCCAACAGCTGAGATAGTTTATCCAAATTGGCCAAAGGGCCATTCCATCCCCTGTGACATCTTGCTCAGTATACAAGTGAGGAGGGTGGTGGGGGGAGCTTCCTGGTACTTAGGAGGAAGCTGGGCATCAGGATTTGCTGTGAGCTATTGTACTGTAAATTACATGCTTCAGTATTTTCTTTTATTGGGGTTGGTTTGTTTGTTTTCTGTGTCTATTTTGGTTTGGTTGGGTTTTTTTCCCCTTTGTTATTCTCTTTAGCTTTTTTTTTTTTTTACCTCAACCCGTGAGTTTTGCCTTATTTTCTTCATTAATTCTCCTCCCTGTCCCACTGGAGGGCAGTGGGAGTGAGTGAGAGACTGTGTAGCTTGGCCCTGAGTGGGGCTAAACTGTGACAAGATGTTAAGCAGGGCAGTGCCAGGAAAAAGCCCTGCATTACTCCACCTGTTTCTGGCCTCCAGGTGAAGCACAATCCATTAACCACTTCATTGCACCAGCCTCTCGGTAGAGGTTGGCACAGGGGAACAGGGACTTCCTACGCCAAGGTGTTTGGTGAGGATGCAGAAGCAGCCCCCTTACCAGGTTCCTTCCTCCCATTTCTTTACCTTTTTTTCCCAGTCTCTTCTGTACAGTAAAGAGAAAGCAACCAGGCTGTAGAAACTTAATAATCCACTTGCAAAGTCTGGTGTTTTGTTGGTTTTTTTTTCCCTGTAGAACAGCCTGGAGATGATAACATTTAGGAACCCTTCACCCATGTCAAATATGGATTTTAGTATAACTGAGAGATTTCAGGTAGTTTGGGTTTTTTGGTTTTTTTTTTTTGGAGTTCCTGACACACTTACAAGCCAGTTAACCTCAACCTACTTCAGATAACTCAGCTCTAAAATGGGCTAAGCCTCCTTTCCTACATCACAGGACTCTCTGTACATGGCGATGGATGTTCGGGGACACTAACTGTTACAACCTTTTGTGCAGGGCTTCAGTATTTTCTTCTCACCTTGGTCCCATCTCCTGAACTCCACAGATGGGATAGGTGCAGGAATGAAAATACCCACTCTAACTATTCTGCGGAAACCAGCCCCACAGTAGACATCCTGGCAGACAGCCGCTACCTCATTTGCCCTCTGTCAAAGAGAACCAGAAAATTTTGCATGCCAGCTCTGCACCAAAAGGAGGAATCCAGTCCCACATTTCTCACCTTGTCTCAACACAAGCACATACATGGTCCTGCACCTTTCTCTTCTAGTCCAAGTCGAGCAGAGACGCGACATAGGCTGAAATGGTTTCCTTTCGAATGACCAAATGCTCCAGCTCCTGTGCCTTTAGCTTTGCAACAGCTTGTAAAGCAAACTGCACTGAGTGCTGGAGTCATTAGTAAAATTCCATCTGATTTTTTTTTTTTTTCCCCCAGGAACAGTTGGGTTAAAAATCTTTGACTAACAAATTTTCCCTACCATACTAATCACTTTTCTTAATCAAATCAATGAACCATCCAATTTAAATCTGTTTCTCATGAAACAAACATTTTGCAAAGATTCAGGTGCAATAAATGACCACCAAACTTGAGACAGCAAGCTGAAAGGGGCCCCAGCCCATGATTCCTGCCTTTCCTGACAGCCAGAGATGTGAAAGGAGCAGTCACTTAGCCAGGCCTCTGCCATGTTTGGTTGTAGCTGTGGGGAGTAAGTGTAGCACTGGGGCAGAAGGACTTTGACAGGCTCCAGCTGAAAATTAAACATCCTGTTGTTATTTTAAGGGACATATAAAGTTAAAGTCCTGTGCCTCACGCTTAACTGGAATGAGCAGAGCCGGTGGATTGTTTCTATTGCTTGGAATAAACACATCCTCTCTGCAGGGAGAACAAAACAAAATTAAGCCAGACCCCGCCCAGGCAGATGTTCCCTATAGCAAGGCGATTCCCTGTCAGAGAAGAAAGCTCTGGTCTATGAACCGCTTCAACGTACGGTACCAAACACCCCTGCTATGCTGGAAAGCAAAAGCATGATGACATGGTGTTAATGGGCTCACTGCGTGGGGATGTAGTGACACAGATTTGTGCCTCTGCTCCACTCCTTCAGAGTCACCCTAAGGAAACCACTGAGCCTCACTGAAACAATCGGAGATTTACCAGAGTCTCTGCCAGCCTGCAGCACCTCAGAGGGACATTGTGCAAAAATAATCTCTGTGAGGGCAGTAGCACATAGAGAGCAAGGAGGAATTTGCCATGGCAGTTCTTCTCCCCGTGCTTGAAGTGTCCTGTGGTTTGCAGGCTTCCAGCCTGCCCATATGAAGGCACACAGCCTCACTACCTGAAAAGCCATGGCACAATGGAAATACACAAAGAGAAGTGGAGAAAGGCTGAAGACAGTGTTACTAAAACAAGAACTGAGCTCCAAGGGGGAACGTGACTTAAAGGTTGAGAATGTGCGGTGTTCTTTCTTACAAAATCTTAACGGATAAATAAATAAATGCTGTCGTTATGAAGTGACATTTCTGGTCCTTGGAAGCTGTCTCTGCTGTTTGATGGAGCACTGTGGCAGCCTTCTGAGCCAAGATGCTTATTCCCCTATTGAAGTAATTTTGGACCTGAGCTGAGTGATATATGTTAGTGGAGCATCTCTGGTTTGCTTTCCTTTAGCTGAGCCTTTGAGGATTGAGTTTCTTTGCAGAAGCCTCTGAAGACATCCATACAAGACCATCTGCACGATGCCCAAAGAGACACAAAGAGCAAAACTTCTTGAGCTGCACAGGATTTCTCAGGAGGAGATTACTGGCAAGACTGAAGCATAAAGGATCTCACCCCCAGCCTTGGGCCAAAGGAAAACAAATACATAATCACTGGATGCCCTGCGACCCAGCTGACATACAACATGTTATGACTATGTCCTCTTCCAGGAGACCCCCACACATCCCCATCCCCATGTGCTGAAATACAGCCACACTGAGCAACCTGCCAAGTGCTGCTAAAATCCCTAACTGCCTTAACATGGACAACTCCCAAAGTCTCTGCAACTAATGTTCCTTGTATGCCAGGAGTCCCTATTTAGGGAAATAGGACATTAATCAAAGAATGGGTTACTGGAGATTGAAGTTGCTGAGGTGCTGTTATCAAATATGTAAAGGAAACAACATTCTGGGTGACTGACAGACATGTAGGATCAGCCTGCAATCTGAACAAGGGGTTTGCCTCTGAGCGCCTGGATGTCACTTTGTTCCTTGAAGCTTCCTAATGGTTTGTCCAGGTGACTATGAGAGACAAGCCTGACTTTACAAACTTCCCCTGGATTGTTCCAAAACAACACATCACGAAGATATCGCAGTAGTACCGTTCTCCTGATTTCTTTATTACAAACCTAAGTGAAGGTTTCCCCCTTGCTGCAAACATTGCTCAAGCTAAGCAGGTAATGAGCAGGTGTGTGGGTGCACACGTGTGCTCCACCAACACCAAGAAAGAGTTTAATCAGCTGAAGAGGGGGCAGGGACTTGGGTCTCTCCAGGAGCAGTGCTGAGGCTAACAGGGTGGTAACAGGTGGGCTGCTCCCTGAAAACAACAGGAGAGAGCCATTCTCAGCAAGAAATACAGGGGAGTCCTCAAGTGAAAGAATAATCCAAGGGCATGATAAAGGAAAGGCAACTGCATATGGAAATCTCACACTTGCCTATGCAGTGCAGGAAAGAGGAACAATTGCTTCTAAGAACTGTTGTTATGCCCTGAAGCAGAGGATGAATTGAACCCATTAGAGCTGTTCATTCTTCTCCCTGGTGGCCACTTCAAAATACTGGCTTTTGTTTAAAAAATGCGTACAGCACTTATAATTGCAAAATTAACCTTCAAAATCAGAACCTGACATAAATGAAGATGCTGTATCAGCAAAAGCCTGAAAAAGGAGCACTGAGAGGTTGTTGCCATTTACCATCTGAAATTGCCAGCTCTAGAGCCAAACTGGGGGGAGAATGTCAGCAAAATGCTCTTTCTCTCCTGGTATACAAAGGCTGTCTAATGACCAGCTGATGCTACAGGTTTCACCACAGGCAGTATTTGGGTTAGTACAACTGCCACCCCCTTTTTGGCTTTGCTATGAATAAATATATGCTATGCTTTTATGTATGTTCAAATACAGAATTACCACAACTAAAGTTTTCAGAATCTCCCACTGCGCAAGCTATGAAATCCAAATTTTGATATGTGGATTAGATTTTGATTTTTCTTTCCCCCCACAGACACTGGGCACCTTACATCTATATTGACCATATGCATGTGATGCATAGCACTGTCATGCAAAAGTTGCTCTTGAGGTATAATTTGGGTGGGGGGAGAAAGGAGGGAAATTGTAGACTCTGCTTTTGTGTGAAATATAGGGAAGTGAAGAAATGGGAGTCAGATTTGGGCTGTGGAAACCTGAGACAGAAGCTCAAGTGGCAAACCAGGGAGACAGATAAGCCTCCTTTATGTTAATTTAATGGCTAAATCTGTGGCAAAACTCTCATCAACATCCCCATCCTGACTAACACCTGGCTCCTGAGATATGTAACATACCCCGAGGCAGCAAACACACACACATCCCACATCTGTCCCTATGATCCAGTCACTAGCTAACTCTGCTTTTAAAGTAGCTTGAAGGTGAACATGGGTACACTAAGACCACTAGGAATCATACAAAGAGACTGGAGGAATGTTGGTACAGAACTGGGTTCATGCCCCATCAGTACTTCAGTCTTGGGAACTCGACTTGGCCCCTATTTGATGAAACATAACTTCTGACCCCAGAGTAAACATGTTGTAATCCAACCTATTGCATCTATCCTGGAGCATTAATATTTGACATAAATCCTAAAGGAAGCTCTGTTCTTTATTACTGATTTGTCAGAGGTGGATGGATGGGAAGGGTTGTGGGTAATATGGAAATGGCATAGGCAGAGGATCCCTTCTGGGAGCCTGGTGATTGAAAATCAGCTGCTATTTACACAGTTAATGCCATTCGCTTCTTGCACCTGCTCAATCATTCATTTCCCAGTGCAAGGCAGCTTTGCCCTGCTGCAAAGTCAGGGAATTTAAGGGAGTTACACCTGCAGGTTTTTTCTTTCTCTCCAATGATTGCAGAGTTCAGCTTATAAAACTCCTGCTTGTACACTTCCAGCCCTTCATCTCCCTTTTCTGTGAATTCTTTTCCTACCTATTTATATGTATATATACACATTTCCAAGTATTTATGGTTCCGGTAATGAACCCAAAGCTCTCTCTTTCTAACTCTTGTTGTATTCACAGCCTGTTCCTGCACCACACAAAATCCATTTGATTCTGAAATAATTTGAAAAACAAGAAACTGAGCTAGCTTCCCAACTTACACTGGGTTTTGTTCATATTCACCTCAGTCTTTGAAAAAGGCTCCATACTCCACATCCAGGGACATCCTATTCTTTATGATATTCCTACAAACATAAATGCTGACATCTCTGGCAAACACATTTTTATAATAGACTCGACTTTGAATTTTGGTTTTAAAAACCCTCAAACAAACCACAAAAGATTATGCAGCCGACCTATCTTCCCGCTCTTGCCCCCATCTCCTTTTTCGATAATGAAGTTCTACAGAGAAGCCTCAGGCCGCCAAGAAGATGTACCAGCTGTAAGTGAGATTGTGAGAGGTGCAATTGCAGCTCTGAGCAGCTAAAAAACCTATCAGCAAGGGTTAATTAATAGAATAACAGAGGCTTCTGGATTTTGCATAGTTTTTTCTACTATCTTGAGAAGGACTCCTATACAATGGAAAATCCATGCTTCCGCCTAGCAGGTAAAGCGTTTGGGATACTAACCTGTTAGCTGGGTTTGCTTCCATGGTGTTGGTGAGGTGTCATTCATCGTAGAGTGTCCATCTGCTTGTTATCTTACTTAAATATGAATGGAATGAACCCCCGCCTGCCCCCGCCATCTGCTGAAGTCTTGTCTTTGATTACAGAAAGACAACAGCAGGAAGAAGGTCAAGGTCAAGCAAAGCAGATAAACATATGATTAACACTGAGCAGATAAGGACTCACCTGTCTGCGGTGGGAAGAGCCTTGCATTAACGTGTCTGACCAAACTGGGGTTGGAGGAACAAACCAGACTGAAGTGAGCAACAATGCAAAATTAAAAAGTAATAAAAAGCTTAAAGATTAAACGGAAACAGTCCATGACCTCTCTTTTTTTTTCATTTCCACCTGAAGAAACAACAGCCAGTACGGTCCTGAAACCAGCACATGTCAAGTCAGACACTGGAAAGAAATCGAGAGGATTAATTCACAGTTTTATTGCACAACTGAAAATTAACCTTTTTTAAATATTTACAAGCCATTTATTTTGCACACACAATCTAAACAGCATTTTCCCCGATAAAATTTTCACCTAGAAAACTTACACACGGACTGAAGCATACATGTAAACTAAAAGTGGTTTGTGTTAAACGCAAGTTGCCTTGGTCAAACCCTGGAGGGGGAGGCGCGTGGGAGATAGGGCAGCAGAAAGAAAAAAGACACATTTTTCATTTTTCTTTCCTGAAATGTTACTTAAAGATCTTTCCCTAACCCAGGGAAAGAAACAAAAAGGTTCAGTATTAGTTCAAGCAGAAGGCCAGCCAGTCAGGCAATGTACTGACAGTGTGGTGAGCTGAAGATTCCAAACTCTTCAGTGCCACAAGCCTTGCAAGAAAATGACAAGCCTTGTTTCATGCATGGTTCACCTTAAAGGTCACGACATCCCGGTTTTCCCTGGAGAATGTAGAATCACCTTGCTTATGACAGAAAATGAATGAAGTTTGACTCATAAGAAGAAAAAATACATGAAAGGCTGCTGTTTGGGCTTGGTTTGTTCCCCCCCCCCCCCTTTCTTTCTCACAGATTTCTTACCGGCGCTTTTGGAAAAGTGCTGGCTGACACACTGCGAGTGCTGCCCCTGCACTCGGCAGAACTGCACGCTGATAACACAATGCAACGAACGTTGCACAGCTTAAACATAAGTGCTGGGGGTAATGAATAAATGAAGCCCACAGCTTTGTGCCGAAGAGGAGTGCTTTCCTGGCTGTTAGCACAAGCTGTCTGTCACAACGCGTGTCAGAGTCTCTGGAGTCCAAAATTGCTCCCCTCCTATGGCTGCTCCGCCCACACATTTTCCATCATATATTGTTGTTTTTGTCAGCTAATAATGAGTATATGGCCTTGTAGCACTTGCTGCTTGGCTTCCAGGGGATTTTGACACTTGCAATTGTAGATGAGTAGGTGGTAGCTCTTAAACTGGTACTCACTGGCCCAGATTTGTCCCACCGTTTTTTAGGCACCCAAGGCACCTGTGTGAGGGCCATCAGCACTGTAATCTCTTCTGCTAGGCGGAGAGTAAAGGGTGATGCAGGGCTTAGGTGAACAGAAATGCCCTCTGCAGAAGTCCCACTCACTCCATGGACCACCAATGGAAAAACTAAGGGGCCCAGCTGCAACATCATGGGTCTCAGACAGCTGCCAAGTTGCATGGGATCAATCTGGGCCTGAATGCTTCCAGCTGGGCACCTAAAAATCTCTAGACTCTGGCATTGCAGGGTACATCTGGTATTTAGGTCAATTTAGTGCTACCTTTCTTCAGGTTTTGGATCCTCTGCTGTAGGGTGGAGAAAAAAGTGATGCCAACATCATCTACAGTGAGTTTGGAAGGAAATGGAGTGTTCATAGACTTGTTATGCTAGTCAGTGCTTGCCCATTGGGAGCCATGCTACTGGGAGGTGGCTTTGTGAAAGGCAATTCAAATGCATAGGAAAAGCGAAACCTATGGCCTCAGACTAAATGATCTATGTCAAGTCTTTTAAAGTCATTGTTTCTTCCAGAGCCACACATAATCACCATCACCACTTTACGGATGGCTGCCAAGTTGTAGTAATGTGTCAGGCCCTAAGCGACCTGATCTTGTTTTGGCATTAACGGTATTAAAGGCCTAAGTCTCTCCTTCTCCTCTCCCCCAGCCGCACAAGTATTTGTTTTTTTCTTATTTTTGAAATGAGTTATTGCTGGTTTAAGGGAGCCAGCAATGGAGAGATGTCTTTTTCTATGTAATACTTATAACCAGACCTCAACACTGTGGAAATTGTCTATACTGACATTAAAACCCCTGCCAACACCTACCTAAGGCTGGTATAAACATGGATTTAGGCGTGCAGCAGATTTGGAATGTGGAGAAAAAGTGGAAAACCCAAGAATGAGCTAGCTGAGGAAGGCTCCTAAAATTAAGCCCTACAGAAATTGTAGCAAATTTGTAAATTGTAGAAACTTGTGCTAAAACTTATGGCTTGAGTAGGTTACTTATCATTCATAAATGCTGCTGACTACTTGCAATGACTCCTTCTCTCAAAACAGTATTTTTCTGGAAGATATATAGGTGTAGCAGGCAGAAATGTTTGAACAATATGAATACATCAAAAATAAAACAAAACATAGTGATCCCATTTTTACAGCTTCTCTCAGGTGCAGGCTTGAGGATTAAAACTGAAAATAAACTTTGCAGAATAAATTTGTGTGGAGGCTCAGGTGCCACGCCAGAAGCATAGCATGCTGATATTGGTTTAGTAATGAACTCACATAGTGGTACAGCCCAAGCCAGTGGTCTTTCATACTTACTAGAAGAGACATTGCTAAGACAGAAATAAAACCTGTGATAGCACAAAGCAAAGAAAATCCCTCAGGCTATGAAGCTGTGCTGAGGACATCTCAGCGACCTCTCAGCTCTATTCTTGACTCCAGACAATGCTGCAATATTCGCAAGTCTGACTGATGAGAAGAAAGCTGTATCAGCTTCAGAAAATAAAAAATTCTGCAAACTGTTAGCTACACATATGAAAATGGAAATGAAAGCAACAAAAAATATAAAATATTTGGGTCTTGGGTGATCTGATTCAGAGAATTGTTTGTATTACATGCACTTGTTTTGCTCTACGAAGTGTAATCAGAAAGAAGGTGGCAGTGCCTGTGTTCTCTGCGTTCATGACAAAAGCTGGCAGGTGAATGTGGTGGATATTTTGCATTGATAAAATTTCCATGACTGTGAATCCTTATAGAACTCATTGATTTTTTCTTTTTTTTTTATTGCCTTTGCTGCTCTTTGAATAAACTCTAACAGTGAAAAGTAAAAGATGTAAACTCTCCGTGAGCCATGTGAACCAGTATGGCAATATTCACCAATGTTATGGACAGAAAGCATCATTTCATTTATCTGTCTGTTCTCTTATCAACGCAGACAGCAGAAGCCTACTGCCCAGCCTGAACACCGAGTCTCAGGACAGCTGGATTAATTGGTGCTAATATAATTAGTAAACACTGGGCATGGTGTCGAGGGAAAATACACACATTTCTTGTTCTCGTTCAGAACCAGCAAACTGCAGAGTCCCATCTCTTCCTAAGCACAAGGGGCCTCTGTCACTCACAGTGAGTACACATCCAAAATGCAGAAAAGCTCAGCAAAGCCTCTCATCAGAATAACAGATTTCATACTGAACTCACTATTGCCATTGATAAAACCTCAAAGCAGACAGTGGTGCAGCTTCCTTCCTGCTGCTGTTGGTTAGTTCTGACTGGATGAAGAGTTCATGGATCAATCAGCACTGGACTGCTTTTCCTTTCCTTATAGCATCGCTGGAGAGCACTGCTGGAACAACAGATCCACAGGAAGATCAAAAGAAGAAATTCTGCGAACCTTGCCAACTCCAGCTTTGCCCCAACCATTGACCCCAGTGCTGACAACTTTAAAAGGCTGGGTGGTCAGACTCCTACTGTTATCAAGCCGCTATTATCTTTTTACTTTTTTCCTTTTTCTTATGAACACCAAAGGAGCAATGTGGGAATCCAAAGAAATAGAACAAATAAAACATCTTTAAGCTGAGAATGGTTTCATCTCAGCGCTGACTTTCATTAATTTTACAACCCATAGAATTTACTACAGGTGGGCCATATTGGCCAGTGTTGGAGAAGAAATTCCACAAATCCAGGATGAGCTTAGTCCAACCCACAGATCCTACAAACAGATCTTTGGAGGGACCTCAGAATGCTGTTGCCTTCCTCATTCCTCTGGAAATATGGCTACTTAAAACAAACCCCTCATGTTCTCCCCAATTATTTACTCCATCTTTTCACTGCTTACCTGACAGACTGTGCCGATAGCCTTAGGAGTGCTCCCAAAGGGGGAGCAGACATGCTTGGACAGAGCTGGGATTCATCACTCTTGCATGTTCAGCTGTTAGCATTCAGAGGTTGGGGGTGAGTGCTACAAGGCTTCTGAGTAATTTCCATCAGCTCTGTAGGCTCCCTCCACACAAGAAAAGCCTGTAGAACAGAACTGCAGGCGTTCTGCTCAGAAAGCCTGAGAGCACGGGGGATAATTGATTTTCCTAAATCACAGTTTAACTCTACCCTTTGGAAAAAAAAGGAAAAAAAAAGTCTGGCTTGGCTCAGAATCAAGGCAACTATCATATTATAAAAAGCCCAATGAGAGCAAGAGTAAAAAGAAGTATCACCCAGCTGCTTCATTCTCAGAGTACCATCCACTCCTGTGCATAGAATGAAAGAGGAATCCTCTAAAAAAACCTCAGCAAGTGACAGTGTAGAGACTATTACATATGTACCAGGGGACAGGAAGCACTTGTATGAGCAAATCACCAGTTCCACCAGCAACTTGGAATTTCAGATCCTCTAACTTTCACATGACTGTCTTTGCAGCCTTAGCAGGAGTCTTGTGATATAAAGGTTAATGTTGAAAATTCAAATGTCCATTGTCTGAGATTTATGTTGCCATAATACTGAGGAATAGGCTTAGCTTGGCTTGAATTACTTGGCCTCATGTGTTTGGGGACCTCTTAAATATATTTGGTGAGAGTGGTGTCTACATGCCTGATCAGAGAATTACCGCAGGGTCAGAAATCTTTCTTGGACTGAAATCTTGTATTTCATGGCAATGGACCATAGAGCTCAAATGAAGCCTTTGTCACCTGCACAGCGACTTCTTGTAAATGCAAGTTGCAGAGGACATTTTAACCCTACAGAAACAGTAATTAGCTGGGAGACCAGAAACTGTTCTTATCCTGTGAGGGCAAAACACAGCACAGAATGACTGAAAAGATACTAAGCTCTCAGCCAGGGTTTCAGATCTTTTGCATTCTGACACCCTCAACAAGCTAACACTTCCATCGCAGGACCCATTACCATGTCTGGACAAATACATTCATATGATCCATCACACAAATAAATATGTGGCTGGCTTTCTAATTCCCAGTTTGTTTTTTCAACTGATCATAACAATTCTACTCTGCAGAGCAAACAAACCCCAAATCCCAAGCATTTGTAAGAGGAAAATGTTCCAGCCAACTGATGTGCACATAGCTCCTTTTGAAATTCTCAAGGACTTTGTATTTTTTTTTGGGAATATATGACTATTGACAAAAATAAATTTCTATAAAAGCAAGGTATTTCTAAATCCAGGTTAGTAAGCATTTCCTGAGCAATAATTTGCTGTGCACAGCCAGAAGCTTTTCCAAACTTAATTTTATATGGTGAACCAAAGTAACAATCTTTAAATAATCCCCAATTCACCTAAGTGTTTGGATGCAAACATATCATCTAAATATACATGATGAATTCCTACTATAAAAATTACCTCATTTAGCTATCAATGCATTTTCAATACTACAGTGGAAGTACTAGGCTACGGCTGTCATTGTCTGCTAGTGACTACTTGTAGTCTCACTGGAGCTGCAGAAACTTAGCTGCTTTCTTTTCCTAAAATTGAACTTTTTTTTTTTTTTGAGCTAACAATGGTACATTTGGTACATTCTTTTTTTTTTTTTTTTTTTTGCGCTCCCACCACCTAATATTAGACCTTGTTGAAGTTCATAAATAATGATGCCCACCCCACTTCCTGAGCTTGCTGTGTTCTCCCATGCTGCACCAAAACCTGAGGAACCCCTACAGAATCTGGCAGAGCAGGAAGGAATGTCCTGTGCGGTGCCTCAGCGTAATATCTCTGCCAATTCGCCAGGACTCCCAGTGCTGCAGGTCATTAATCTTTCTCAGCCAAAACCAGATGGGGCTCTGAGGCAGGCTGGAGTAATGGGGGAAACTGGCAAGATACAGAAGGAAATGCATTATGTTCTGGATAGAATTGCGTGTAAAAAAAAAGAGAGCATTAAAAATGTATTTTTCATATTTAATTGGATGATGTACGATTATACCTACCAGAAAATAATGTGCAATGTGTTTTGGGCAGGGCATTTATAAAACTGCTCAGCTGTGCTAGGGCCTTATTTTCCCCTGCGGAGAGAAACAGTAGCTACAATTCTGACATGGTTTTTGTGCTTTTCCCTCAAACACAGGGCTTCCTCTGCTGCAACAGCTACTGCAAATAACAATACAAAGTGCCTCCACTTGTTGCAGTAAATGGGAAATGCAGTTTAAGATTTACATACAAACCACACAAAGCATACCAGGTAAAAAATCAGTACTTTAGGAATAATGTGAGCATATCTGATATTCAGTCTAACAAAAGTGAGGGAACTGCAGTAAAGCTGCTAACTCCTTTATGTCACTGAGTCCAAGACGATGATTACAAACAGAATAAAAAAAGCAAATTATGAACCAGATTGCTTATGTAGGAAACTAGCAAGGCTGGAAGGAACTACTGAAAATAGGACTTGGAAAAAAAATCTGATCGGTACTAAGGACTATTAGGATAAACAAAGACATTATCTAGGTATGCCAGGAGGCAAATAGTAGATGACTCTTAGCCAGAAAATGATAGGATGGAAAGTACAGCTGAAGGTTTGAAGGTATATACTGTGGCAACAGAGAGAAATCATGGAAACATATTAGAGGGTTACAATAAGGTATTAAATACAGGCAAGTGCTTTGCCTAAAGCTTAAACTTGCAAAGCCTGTAATGTCAAAGTGAGAAGCATGAAAACAAAAATAGGGTGACTGGGTGCCAGCCAGAAGATTATAATTTGGAAAAATAATTACGTCTGAAATACGGTGGGATGTCAGAAGTGCTGGGAAATCCACAGTTGAGGCTCTGGAGCTGGAAGGGGCTTGTGGGGCTGGAAAGTTTGCTGTGACTCACACGTGTCAACGCTTTGGAGCAGAAGGGGAAAAGGAGACACTGAACATAATGTGTCAAGATAAGAGACCAAATTAGAAGAATAAAATAATTTTCTAGGATTTTATTTCTGATCCCCTGAACAGGAAAAGGTTAGATTTAGGAAGGTTAAAGAGGAAAATACAAACTCTCAAAACCTAGTAGGGTGATACTTGATTTAAAAAATTTAAAACCAAAACACCCTTTTTCCTTTTAAAGAAAGCATCAGTGGCACTAAATAAAAAGAAAAGAAAAACAGAAATCCTCAGATTAAAAATAGAAAGGGCATATAAATAGCCAAGGAGTATGGTATTCCCTTAGATAAACGGAAAACAAGGACAGGGAAATGCTGGTATGGCTAAATAGGGAATTTCAGAAGTTATTCAGGCCAAATAGGAAACCTTCAGAGAATGGAAACCAAAACTTTGTAAAGCTGAAAGGAGGATATGTAATAGTTAAGATGGAGTTTGAGCAAGCTAAGAAGGAATGTGAAGAGCAACTAGTACAAAGTTAAAACTGAAAATACACATTCGCTCAGTATACCAAAAGCAGAAAACAGGAGATAACCAGTAGGCCACCCCAAACAGTAAGCAGAAGATACAATTAAAGACAATGAGGACATTGCCAAGAATCTAAATGATTTATTTGCATCAGTCTTCACCAGAGAGGGTGCTGGAACGAAATCTAAATGAGAGACTCACACTTTCCAAATATCAAAGATAAGGAGACGTCATAGACTGAAGACTCAAGAGAGAAGTTGGTGGAACAAATCAATAAATCAAAGGCATTAAGTCACCAGGTTTATCTGATACTTATTGAAGACTTCAGGAGAAAACTGAGAATTAAGTACCAAAGTTGCTAGCTTTGTAATACCTACTGACAGCAGAGGACTGGAAGACAGTGTTATAACTGAGTTGGGGATTTTTGTTGTTGGTGGTGGTTTTTTAACTATGTTGGAGGAGCCCTGGCAGTTACAGATACATAATCCTAATTTGCTATCATGTAAATTGGTTGAAATGTGTTAAAAAAAACCCCAAGTCCCACACTTCCCAACTTATGAAGCACATAGACAAACATGACATGACAGATACAAGTCAGTACAGTGTCTATCAGGGCTTTTTGAACCTACTACCAATCTTTGAGCTGGTTACACCAGCCAGCACACCTATGCCTTCCCGGGAGGTCCCACGACTTGCTGTACAGACAGGCAAGTTGCAAGTGATGACCTCCCTGCTCCCTCATACACATCTCATGACCACCGAGGAGAGAATAATGTTCATGTTGATAATGGCACATCCAAACAATGCACAGATCCATGCTACAGGTTATGCTGCTGCAGGGCAATCCAGTCCATCCTTGGGCAACATTGTTAAGCCAAGGAGAAACGCACATCTGGAAATGAGAGTTTTTAATATATGTGAAACATAACGGTGGCCACACTGAAGCTTTGACTGGAAATTTTATGTAGGTAGAGCCAGTGTTAGCCTCCCTTAGGAGCAGCTTTTGATATCTTTCTGCACATCAGCTAATCAACAGGAGTCTGTGCTACAGGCTTGTTCTCATTCTCCAAATTCACAGAGAGGTGGGCCCTTAATGGTGAGTAACGTGAGACTTGGGGGGTTAAGATTTTGGGTCTTTTTAAAAAAATATCTTGGCCAGAACTGAGAACTTATTTCACGTCTTCCCAGCTCTTTTCAGCTTTTTATGTAAATCTTTACATAAAGCCATTAAGAACAGAAGAAAAGCACTTTGGAAAATTATGCAGTGATGTATTCTTATGCAGCCAACACTCCCAGGGGAAAAAGTGAAAATTACACAGAGCCTCCTGCCTCTTTTTATTTCTTGTCAAAGATGTTGCCTTTTTTTGCTTTTCTTATATATACACAGCATGATGAACTGATATTTGTAGTTTAAATGTCTGGTTTAACCGCGTGGTTTCCACTGTAACAGAAAGCTCTCACGAAATGTCAGGTTAGAAATAAAACCAAGCTCTAGAGGGATGAGGTGAGGAGGAAAGTAGAAGGTCCAGTGGCTGAAAAACAAAATGGAAAAAAAGTGAGCAGAATTCAACGTGGATCCATTTCCCAACTCAGGCAGTGATAATGGTACGCGTGGTTGTATGGGGATCTGGGGTAGGGAGACAGACGCATTTCTCACTGAGTTGTTTCTGCTTTCTCTATAACATTGCAACAGAAATTTCAAATAGCCCTGCAAGGGGTAGTGCATTAAACCTCATCTTCTCATCCCATGTAAACACAACATTAATAGTGAAGAATAAAGAAAATGGTAAGAAGTCCAGTCTCTTGTTTTCTGCATTTTGCTTGTTAGGTTTCCTCTCCGCCCTCCAGCATACTCCTGTGTGTACCGAAGTTGTGAACTTGGCCAGCCCACGTTCAAGCAAACACTCACACTCAGATTCCCAACACATTCTTTTCTCTCCCTCCAATGGGGAGTTTATTCCTAACAGTTTTGCTCCTTTTAATGATAAACTCCTTTAACGAAGTAGTTCTGAGACCTTGCAGCAGGCAGCAGGAGAGCACCAAGGCTACTAGTTACCACGTTTATATTCCCCGTTCAGCAAAGAAGTCCACTTAAAGCCCAAGGTCCAATGCTCCAATGCCTTCATGGATGGGCACGCACTGAAATGAGCCTACAAATCAATATCCCCCCGCACAATGTGCCTTACAGGCAAAATCCAATTCTTGCCTAAAAAAGACAGAGTTACAGCCAGGCCCTTTATTTTACAAGACACACACAAACAAGTTGCTCTGGTGAAAACAGACCTTACACTGACAAGTTTTGTTTGCTTTCTGGCAGAGCTACTGATCTTCTTTACTGGACCACCAGAACTGAAGAGGGGAAAGAAACACAAGGGAGACATTTCCTTGTCAAGATAAGGAGAAGCATTTAGGACTGGGGAAAAGGCAGGGTAGGGTAGAGGGGATTTTCCTGATAAAACAACTAATTTGAGAATAAAAGACCAACTGATATCGTGTATACACCTAAACCAGTAACACACCTTCCCTGGAGTGCAGTGTTGTATAAGCGTCCCCTTCATTTTCAAGGCTAATTCAGACCTTTGGCTCATCCTGCATTAACAAGGTCATCCACGTTAACAGGGCCCCTGTGAAAGTTCACAGGTGAAAGTTCCCTTTTAGAGTAGTGCAGATTTGAAATTCACAGGACAGCGACCCGAAGATCTTCCTTTACAGATAAAAAGCATGTCAAATTATTAAATAGCAACATGAAATCCTATATTCTGAAGGTCTGTCTTTGCTCCACAGTTAGGAGAGTAGAGTGCATTCCCAGCCCCTGCCCAGTCCCCACTGCCGGTGACATGGCAGGCGCATGGCCAGCCCCTCTCGCTGACACCTCACGAATGCTAAAGCTGAAAGGCCTGGGGTAGTCAGGGAACAGACAAATGAGCACAGTCCGAAGACATGTCACTTCAAATTTCTACTGTTAGAACTGCCGGGTATGATATAAAAACAGGAAGTATTTCTCAGTTTGAAGTTTGAAGGCTGGGCCCCAAACGTCGAGTGGCTCGTCTCTCCGGTGTCCCTGTTTACCACACACAGGCTCAGTTGTGCTAGCTGTTGTTCTCTGCCGTGAGATATTTGAGGGCTGCAAAGCCGTAGTGGCGCGACATATCCTGCTGGAACTCCTCCTTCAGGGTTTTGAGACAGATGCGGTATTGCTTGTTGGAGCGAAACTTGGTGATGTCGAAGCTGGGGGCGTGCGGCATGTGGATCATGTAGGCGTTGGGCAGCACCGTGAACTCGTACTCCTGGGGAAGAAAGACACCAGCTGTGAGGGTGTTCCAGAGCCCTCCTGCAATGAATCACGGGACACTGCATCATGGGTCTCAAAACCAATAAACCCATATAGATATGCCAAATAAGCCTTCTTTTTTTAAAGCTGTTTTTCCTTTGTTTTATGAAAGATCAACTTTTCCTTTTAAAATGTTTTACTGCATATAAGCCAAATGATGGGGCAACAGTACAAAAGGCATGCCTGAAGCCATGTCCACAGCACAGATTTTGCAGTAGTGTGCTTGCAACCAGCACAGCTAGGACTGCACACAGCATGTCTCAAGTGTCCATGCAAAAGCATCCTTTTGTCCCCACAATTTACCTTGCTTGGGACGCTGGAACAAGCTATATATACAAAGACATCCATTGCACTACATACGTTGTTTTGCTTATATACTAAGATACTTACAGTGACAAAACTATCCAAAACTATTTATAAATCTGAAATAAGGGGAGAATATGCTATCTTTTATAGGCAATGTGTGATTCCATATGCTTTGAGAAGGTTTTATGCAAATTAAGTTCTCCTTCACAAAGTATGAGACACTGTGCTAATTCCTCCTCTCCTCTAAAACTACTTCACTAATTCTCTGTATTTATATATGATCAAGTTCTTTTATAATTTTTGTTGTTAAAACCTGATGGTTCATTTAAGTCTCAATTATTCCTGTCAGATTGGTTCCATTTTTATGATTAAAAATATCATTAGAGCAAAGCTATACAAGAATTCATTCTTAAGACAAGCTGGAAGGTCAGTAGTGTAGGATGCGCAAGAACCAGATATCTGCTCCTGCAAGGAACTGGTCAGAAAAGGAATTTGAATCTCAGTATTCCATAGCCAAGTAAAGTACCCCAACTACTAGGACACTACCTCTTTTTTTTCATATGAAATTTAAAAATATATTACTTGTACAGGATGCAAATGACAAGGAAACTCTGAAGACTCTACAGACAAATTTCATATTGTCCTTATGCAGTTTCTAGTTACAACCGCTGCTGTATTGACTC
Organism: Chlamydotis macqueenii; assembly: GCF_036417535.1. NCBI lineage: Eukaryota > Metazoa > Chordata > Aves > Otidiformes > Otididae > Chlamydotis > Chlamydotis macqueenii. Next base: position 59,634,474 of record NC_141556.1, on the reverse strand, counting down.
ATTAACCATCTCTGCAGAAGACAGTGGGCAGAGAAGGAACAGCCACAGAGCATGCTGGCTTTAGAAGGAATAGTGAAAAATTTCCTCTGGTTCGCAAAGTCCAGTAGTTTGTAAATTCAGGAGTCTGTGCAGAGACACAGCATCTGCAGCACAGAGGCAGAGTATTACAAAAACATTTTGTTAGGGAAAGAGATTTATGGGAGAGAACACACTTGTGCTAACAAACACACGAGTGTTTCACCTGTAAGTCTTTCCTCATCTAACAAAATATGATTATCCTAGAAAAGACTGAAAATTGCTGGGTTATGTTGCTACCAGAAACCAAGTGTTTGAGCAACACAGCCCAAAATGAAGCCTAAACAAAATGGAAAGAACTGAGCAGAACACAATGTGGATCCATTTCCCAACTCAAGCAATGGTATTGGTGAGCCCAAACTGCAGCTAAGGCTGCAGTGCTGTCCCAGAGACACCTATGAAACCGTCGTATGTGTTGGACAGCTAGGTGCAGATGCAGCTGTATGGCTGCCTCTTTTCTCATTATGAGAATGCCTGTTCCCTGCCAGACAGTGCTAAAAGTGGTAAATCTTTGTGCCAAATTACAATGCTGTCATAATAGTGAACGGGCCCCTCTGAGCTTCTGTTTGGTGTGACAAATGTACAACAAGAGCAAAATAATCTGATGCTCACAGGCAGAACTCATTTAGCTGGAAGAGACTTAGAACTAACAGGGAACCAAATGCAAAAACAAAGGCTGGCATGATGGCATGAGGAGAGCTGATAAACTACAAATTACAAAATATGTCTCTATGGGACCTTAAAACTAAAGGCTGAAGCTGTAGAGGAAGATACATCCCCCTCATACAATCTTTTCTTTGTTCTCTGCACCTCAAGTCTGTAATCCTGCAGGTCAGGGACCATCTATACTCTGCAGTGTAAACTGCTCAGCACAGCGGTGCTCCCACCCCTCCGAAAGGCCTTCAGGCACATAAAACCTTCCAAAACCTTACTAATCTACTGCTAATAAGCCCCTTTGAAAGACGCTGGGCTAGGGTCCTGGAAAAAGGATTGCTCATTGTTCAGTTCTACAGTCACTGGATGAGCAAGGAAATGTTTCCTAACGGCCCATCTCTACTATAAGGAAACATCTGTCGAGAAAGCAATGCACTCGCAGGAACCTCTGACCCTACCTCACAGGCTATAAATTCTTTAGACGTAGACTGTCATTATCTATGTATTTGTACAGCATGCAGCTCAGTGGACACCTGAATGCCCCCAAAGTAATAATGATTATGATTATCACACTCTGTGTGCTGCTCTGAAGGTTGGTAGCGGCATAGGCCCTTGGTAAGGAGTCTGAAACAGTTCTCTTGGCAGACGCTACAGCTGTGAGGAGCAGTGAAACAACTCAATTGAGAAGCTGTTCTGCCTGCTGATAATGAAGCCAGCCAAGCAGCTGGAAGCAACCTGATCTGCGGACACCCTGAAGCAGAGGAATGCCATAGGGGGAGGTAGCTATGCAATCCTATGTCCTCTACAGGATGATTTTCTGCAAGAATAGGCCAATACCCCTACTGCTACAGATGAAAAATAAACTTATTTTCAACATGAGAATGTTTTCAAGGCTGGAAGAGTGAGAAAAACAATTCCCCAGAGTTAGTTCAAACCCAGTGGCCACTTAAAATATCTGTTCTGTGATCAACTTGGAAAAATGTTCCAGTTCCCCATGTGTGAATCTGTATGCTGGGCAAATGTCTCTGAACAGAAGAGTTAAATCGCGAGCGCTAGATGAGTGCTGCCAGTGGGAACATAAGCCTTGTTACCCAGATTAACAAGTAATAAATCATTACACTGACACTCTCCACAACTGATGGGTAGTTGATTAGTGCACTGGAAGATTAAAGTGCTAGAGAGAGCAAAGTATTATTAAGAATAACATAAGGGACAATTTTTTTTTCTAGTCTGTAATAATTTTTTCTCCACATAGGCAGGTACAAATTTGTTGGAAATGCCCTTTTGGAAAGAAAGGGCAAGTGGCTGCCAGCCCAAGGTGACCATGAGCTTTTCTAGGCGGAAGTAGAAAATAACCCTCGCACATATGTGCCTGCACACAAATACACTGTAGCCCACACCCCAGAGACACCATCTCCCAGTAACATGCTGCATGCCTTATGCTACTCTGCCTCACACAAACTGGTAAGAGGTGGGCAGAGAAGGATCAGCTGTATTCCAGATCCATAGCAGAAGCTAGCATAGAAGGATACAGATGGCCAAAAAGTATAGGTTTTGGTTAGCATGAAATGCTACTAGCTCAAAAACTGGGACTGAAACCAAACTAAAAAAAAAAAAACAAACCAAACTCCAAAATAAAAAGAACCACCATGACCCAGGCCCTGCTGATTAGCACCGTGGTTTGCTTCACATCCAGTAACAGCAGGGAGTTTCAAACCCTGCCGTGTCAGTGGGCAGCAGCATGGGGCTCCCACAGAGCCACAGTCACTGCCAGTCTCTAAGTTGTAGGTCGGTGGCAGGGACCTTGGCAGCTCTGAGAGCTCTAGTGCTCTCAAGCTTTCTCTGCATCCTTATTCTTACATGTTCTGCCCAGCAGCTCCATCCCAAGTCACAGACCCAAGAGGCAGGTAGCCCAAGGATCAAGTGCCTGGATCCTCTATGGTCTGCCCCACAGCCAGGCTTTGGAAATGTGAAGTCCTTGTCTTTGCAGAGATGCGCTGTAAATGCAGGCCAGAAATTGAAGATGCTCGTCTTGGATTCAATTGCTCTTTGAATTCTAAATTAGCATTTGGGAATCAACAACTTCTATTTAATTGAAAAACTTCCAGCTAGGTCTACAGATCCCCTAGTAGGTGACTGGCCACAAGCGCTGCAAGGCTCAGGCACACCGTTCGGCAGGAGGTGAGCACTGCAGGGTTTGTGCCACTGCGAGACAACTTTCTCAGCACTGAAAAAATAGAGTAACTCAGGCTCAGTTCTGCTTTTTGATACTTTACAAGGACTAAACTAAGTGTTCCCAGCTCAAGAAGCACTCATTAAGGAGCTCAGTAAGGCCAGATGAGCACTTCGGTGATGGAAAGCCTGAAGCCTTTCTACAGAACAGAGATTTAATTTAACAATCCTGCTGCCCAGCCCTGGGTGAGATACACAGGTGTTATCTCCCCACCTGTGCATCCAGTTCCATGATGTGAGCTACTTTGTTCCAGCCAAAGCCAACAAACCGTCTGTCATACTCCGGGCAGTCCTTCCTCACAACAACGTATGGCTCAAAGTCTGCTTCCCACTCAACACGGTACGGGGTGGTGGCTGTTCGCCACTTGGCAAAGTTCGTTGGCGCGTGCCCTTTCGTCCAGACATGATACCTTAAACAGACACAAATGGCAAAGACATGGGGAGGCAATTAGATAGAACGCATCTTGGCGAGGCAACAAAATGCTACTTGTTAGATGAAATGCTCAAAAATAAGGACATGAGCTTACAGTTCACATCATCATTTTCAGGACATATCGGAGGCAATTTCTAGGACTATTTCCAGCACGCTTCCCAGAGCCTCTTTGCTCAATGCTTAAACACATCTAGTTGGTGAAAGATAGTGTGAAAACACTACCTAATGCTAATGTGAGAAACAATCACGAAGTACACAGACAGTTCATCTGCACTACAAAGTGCTCTGTCTTGTTCCTAGCAACTAAGCGGCTGTATCTATGCTCTAAAATTGGTGTGAAATTCTGTAGCTCAGACAAGGTCCCTAAAATTAGCTACTTCTACACCACAGTGGCATTCACAACCTGTTTTATATGCAATTTTACAATTTGTATGAGAGACACCTGCAGCTCTGGATAGATGTTCCATTTTATTAATTACTGTTATTATGGCAGGAGCCAAAGTGCATAATTAAATTAATAAGTAAAATATTACATAAAGGCATTCTGCTGTACTTTCTACATTGTGGGGAGTATCCACGTGATCCTGAGTAAGGTAATCAATTTGATTTACAGAAGAAGATCCTTTCATACTTTGTTAATCTTGTTTAGATCACAGCAGGTCTCTTCCAAGTACAGCTTTAATCCACCCCATTAGTGCCAGGGTCAATGACTTTCTCGCCCACTCATTCTTCTTACACCTTTCCAAAAATCAATGAGACAAGCTCCTTCTGCAGTCTTATAGATTAAATAATGAAACAAAGGCATAGCAGGCCATCTGTATAACAAAGCTCTGAGATGTGTAAAAGAAGGGGCAAAACAAACATCCTGCCAGTTTGTAATGTAAGGTACATTGAATTCACAGGGATGACTCATGTGCTAAAAGTGAAGGGATTTGAGCATTAAATATTTGCAGAATTAGGATCTGAGGTAATCTTTCAACGCCAGAAATTCTCATAACATTGCTAAAAATAGGGATGTAAAATTATAACTTAGAAGTTTTCACTTGGACTGTATATTTGTATGGCTTGCAACAGAAAAAACAAAGAGGTGTTCAGCTCCGCTGACTCTTCTTGTTCAGGGGCAGTGCAGGAGGGCAGAATTATTAGGACAGTACTGGGGTCCTAAGTAATGCATGGTCCTTTGAAGGCTTAATTTCTAAACTGTAAACAGGTTGCATCACTTGTATGTGGCTTGGGGACCTGGAAAAACAGAGCCCTTCTGTATTTAAAAATTCACATTCTCTAGAGATTATTACAAACCAGTGCCAGATTCACAAAGATGTTTACAATGCTTAATGCCCTTTGGAATAATTTTCAAAAAACCTATCCCTTTTCTTGGTCTCTTTTGGAAATGAGTGGGTAACCTACCCAGTCACTAATGGGCAGCTATCTATGCTGGAAAAAAAATACAATCACAATGTGGAGTTTAAAATGATATGGGATTGTAGAGGATGCTGTATCTTCTAAAATCCCACCTCTGGCATTTCAAAATTAATTATGATAATAATAATAATGACTACTAAACACTTAGGAAGTTATTTGTATCTTCAAAGCCCCATACAAACTTTGGTTAATTGAGAGATTCCTGCAGAGAAGCAGTCAAATGCTGTTGTTACTCCAGTAACACTCTCCCACTGATTTAAACAGGGGGCAGGGAACATGACACTAATGAAAAAAGCATCACCTCCTTTCCACCCTTTTAGGGGACAGCAGTGTAAACAGTTGCAGCAGCTCAGGAATAACCTCTGTGAGTCCAGAGAGCTGACCAGCAGGAAAAAAAAAATGGAGAAGAAACAATGAAGGGAAAATAGGGAAGTGAGATTGGAGAGACAAAACAAAGCAGAAAGGAAAGAATAGATCTGATTGTACCAAACAGAATAAGAGCAGAGGTGATCTACTTGCCTCTTCAGAGTGACTGATGTGCGTGGAGGGAAAGGGGAAGACAAAAGGATGGCTAAGGTCAGGCCAAAGAGGTAAATGAGTACAGGATGCTCAAATAAGGTGTGCACACACTAACTATAATGGAGTAATTAGACTGGAAACAAGAATTGTGGGAGTTCAGGATTACATATGTATATGTACATATAATGTTTGTGGGACTACATACATACACACACATACATAATCTGCCAGAGTAGGTCTTGGCCAATGGCTGATTATGACATGAAATGCCCTGCAAAGTAAGACATGCAGGCACCATTACATGGAAGTCCTTATAGAGGAAGCTACCATAGAAGAGTGAGTAATTTCCAAGGGACTTTACTCTCAGTGATGCAGTTGTGAGAAGTGGTTCACTGTATTGGTCTTACATCTCACAGAACAAATGAATAAATCTAATTTCCCTGCTCAGGCCCTTTTCACTTAAGACTGACATACACATTGAATTTTAAGGCCACACTCAATCTCACTAACTCCCAGGAGAACTTTGTGAAAATTGTGAACAACATATTTTTCACTATGCTGGCGATTTTGACAAATCCAAACCAAATCATTTGATCTCTGTAAAATGATCATGAGTTTCTTTCCCACGGTTCATGGAAATCAATTGCACAAAACCCCCTTGCTTTGGGTCAAATATTTCATCTTACTTTCATTATTGATTGCTTTTATTTAAAATAAAATTTAAAAACCACAGTAAACTTTGCTGAAGTTAGCAAAATGAAATCATTATTCCTCCCAGAGTGTTTTTCCTCCCTGCCTTGCCCCTCAAAGCTTCCTATGTCAGTGAGAAAGATGATTTGATGAAAGAAAAACTTTTCCAGTTCTGTTCTCAGATGCTTAAATATTTTGCTGGATTGTAGATGCAATCAGTTAATTAGTTAATCAGTTGTTGCTGGTTATGTTTTCTCAATATGATGCGTCTTCTACCAGCTGTGGTTTTCCTTGTGCCTGAAAGCTGCGTTGGCAGTACATTTGTGGTTCATCAGCTATTACCCAGGCATTAAGAGGACACATGCTCGTGAGGAACAGTCACAGCCAGCATCTGCAAACAAAGCCAGCAAGCTGGCACAGAGCAACCCACTGCCATGGAGGTTTTCCACAGAGGACACCTTGCCAGCCGTAGATGCTCACGTGTCTTCCCTTTTCTTTTGGTGGTGACTGGGGGATGTAATTGAGAGCTGTTTTGTACTTCTTATCTGCCCAGAGGTAGAAAAGGTCACCATTTGGAAAAGAGGTGACAAAAGCAATTTCAGTGAGGGAAAGATTGTAATCTACCATGTGGTGCGAGGGACTGGGATGCTGCAGGCACTCAGCAATCACTGTCACAGCAGTCCTCCCCAGCTCACTCCCACCCGCTCAGCCTCGAATTGCAGCATTATTAAAGCACCTTGAAGGTGGAGGCGGAAATTCTCAGCCCAGATCACAGCTGCTTTGTGACTGTTGATAGATTTGAGCAATGAAATGAGACAAAGCAAAATGGGGAAGCATTTGTAAAATGTGTCCTACATTAATATGTACACCAGCTACAGACTGTGTGTCCTTCATTTCTTACTTAACCTTGCTCTGGCAAAACTCTCACTGATGTTCGATATTTTTTCCTCAGTGAGACCTGAGAAAGGATCTGCAAATCTAGCTGTGTACATAACATGCCAACATGCTGTATAGCTTGAAGATGAAATCTGTAGTGGAAGGCCACTGCTGTGCAAGCTGAAAATTTGATTGTTGGTAGAACGTAACATCTGAAAATCCTGAGGGTGTTATTTTCCACTGGAAGGATTTTTTCTTTCAACTATAGGAGAAACAATTATTTTCTATCAAAAAATCTCTTGTTAATTTGCATGTGTTTCACTGTTAAAGAATGATGAGAGGGTGAAAAGCACTTGCTCTATCAGTATCCTTAAGTAATTTTCCAGAGAGAAGCACAGCTCTCTCAGTTGCCTTAGGTTTCTATTTCAAGGCAGTCACTGGTAGAGGTAGCATCAGAATTACATTTTCCAGGCTCACACAGGCTGTCTGCTATGACATGTGCATGTGCCCACATAAGGGAAGGGTGGCTGCTGCCACGAGAGAAGTGTGTAATACAGGTGATGGAAGGATCGTGAGGAAAGCTCTAAAGTAAGGGAAGGTGGGAGAGGCGATACGAAGCTCCACTGACCATGGATAATTTTTCATAGCTTTTATCTCTAGATCTCAAAATACTGTAAAAAGGAGAGGTGAACATTGTTACTTTCATTTCAGAGAAGCCGAAGAGAGATGTAAGAAAGCAAAATGATTCACGCACCATCTCCCAGCAGGGCAGCTGTGGAGCTCAGAAGAGAATACAGGTCTCCTAAGCCCCCTCTCTGTCCAATATCATAAGGCCATATAGTGCTCTTTCCATCGCTGTGATGCTTTACAAGTGTCTGCTAATCAGACCTTACTGCACACACCCAAGAGACAGTTAACCCCTGGCAGCTGCATTTTAAAACTGAAGAGTCTAGTAGGATAATAGAAGGGACTTGTTCACAGCCACAAAAGGAGTCTGCTTCAGAGAGGAGCTCCAAATTCAGATGTTCTTTGCTTCTCAACCTCTAGTCAGATTACACTTTTACCTCTGCATTGAGAAACTCCAGGTATTTAAGCATCTGACTCACACTTTAAAAGAGCACATGACAAACCTGCATTTGTTTTTCCAGTAAGTCAGTAAGGAAGCGAACCAACAAAAAGAGAGAAATTATTTTTGGTCACATGAGGGACACAGCTATCTGGATAGTATTTGGCAGCCAAAAAGCAAATTACATGAACATGAATGTAATGGTCGTGCTTGATTTTGTAGCGCAATAAAAAATGATAAAAATAAAACAAATTCAATTTAACAACTGAAGTCCTTCAGTGCAGGACTATAATACTAGATAAAATGCTGAGCTTACAGATGGAATCTATCCACGTATGATTCTGTTCACTGCCTCTCTATGAAAAGGGAGAAAAAACTCCAATAGGTTTTTTAATGGAGCTACCTAGCTGACAGTGAGAGAGAAAAATCAAATATTCACAGAACATTAAAAAAATATTTATAGAGATAATGACCACAAGTTCAACAAAAGTACTTTCCATTACCTGAATGTGAAGAGGGTTCCCATGTCCAACATAGAGAGCAGCTCTGCTTTTGACTTGGGGAAGGAGAGGCGGTAGCGTAGGGTCTCAAAAGCAGGTACAATTAGAGCTTTCTTGGTGTTAGCAAGATCTAGCTGGATGACAGACTTCCTGGCAAAGAGAAACAAGCAGGAAAATTTTAAACTGAGCAAATCACTTGGATTTTCAAAGTAAAAAGCAAAGAATGAGCAGTTTGATGTGGTAAATGTAACTATGGTCCATAATTTTTTCCAGGGATGTTTCGGATTTTCATCTCCTTTCAAATCTGCTGCTCTAAGAGCAGGGACAACAATCACAGCTCAAAAAGAGCTTGCATGTTTCACTGGTCAGTGCTGCCCTGCATGTCCAGGGGTGCACAGAGCTGAACCAGCACTCTGAGCACGGCCAATCTACCACCTCTGTAAGAGACACATAGTTGAATGTTACTATATATGTGGTGAAGAGCTGCCCCATCAATGGCAGTTCTAAAAAAATGGGATTTATCTAAGACTCAGTCGGACTTCACAAAGTGAGGAGCTGGAAAGTTTGGTTGTATTTCAATGTAGCTCTTCTCTGTGCTATGCTGTACCATCACACTTGCTTTCTACCTCTGCTTTAGAGCTCTGTGCGTCCTGCAAGGTGAGCGCTACCTTAACACCACTATGGACCAGACATTTGCCTTCAAGAACACTGTTGCCATGATGGTCAATCTTTGCTCAAGACAAGGCATAGATCTACTGCAGGAGATGATGTAAATCAGTAAAACAAAATTAAATCAGCAGTATTTTTTTTCACTATTGTTAATCACATGCATCGTAGTGCCCAGAGATCAAAGATCACTTGTGCTTGGCTCTATATGTAGGGCAAAGATGCCGTTTCCTGCAAAGAAGAGCTGTGCACTGGATGCACAGAGATACCTTGCTTTTTGCCTTCTTTTGCTGCAAGTTGTTCAGTGCAGAGACTGTTTTGGTGTGTGAGTGAGTATGTGTGTGTGCACATACTGCATTTTGCACTGTAGGACCCTTCTCCAGACAGGGGCCTTAGGACAACTGCCACAGGAGAGCAGCAGCTTAGCAACCTTAAGCACTGTCGGCCAGAGATATTCTGCCTATTCTTTCCCAACAAACTGAAACTCAAAGGCAAAGAAAAAGAAGGTACTTTTCCATCCCCAAACTGCATCTTACTATGCTTGTCATTAGAAACAACTCTGTCTCGATTTTCCTTTCATTATCTTCATATTTCATAGGAGAAATATGCCTTTCTCTCCCTGTCAAAGTCAGTTCCCCTTAACAGGATTCACTGTCTTGACTTTTATGTTCCTGCAACAAGCAATCAAGGACAATGTTGACAAGCAGCAAAATCTGTACAGCCTTATAAGATGAAGGAATTTGGATCACTGTCATAATAAGAGAAGGACCAAATAAACCATTTTTCCTGGCCCAGACTATCTAGAATTCATTTATATTGCCATCAGAGAAAAACAAGAAGAGCAGGGCTATTTAATAAAATGTGAATTTTAGAGAGTTCACACCACCCTATAGGCCTGTTCTATAAAAAGAAATCTGTTCTTAGCGCCTTACTGCCAAGTTTGCATTCTTTAAAGAACCCCTGCCACATTCCAGTGAACTTTTCACAACTGAAGGATTTTAACAGCAGCTTATTATAACTTTTTTGTACTTTCCTCACTAGCTTCTCCCTCACCATCACTAATAGCCAAGATACCTGCAGGTAAATAGATGACTCCTTCACAGTCAGCCTCCAGGACCTTCTAGAATCACTGAGCAGTGCCATCATCCATTCTTTAGGACGATCTTAATGTTTCTTCCCCTTCACACCTTCTCCACAAGCAGAGGACACTAACAAAGTTTATCTGACAACATCTCAGGCTTTCTGGACCCTGTGCAATCTACCAGCCTTGAGCAATACAGCTTTAGGGAGTCAGTTCTGGGAAGAAGCAAGTAATGTTTGCAGTGATGCCTCACCCTTTGGGCTCGGCAAGGAAACAGCAGCTTCCATTTATAGCTGTTACTATCTCTTTGTTCGATGGAGAGCTCAAAAGTCCCAGGCAAAAATCAAGGCCCTGCTGTGCTTGGCACTGTCAAAGAGGAGGCAATCCAGCTCACCAAAGTTAACAGTCTGAAGCTGAACAAAGCTGAAGCAGGTATAGGTATCAAGCAAGAGTAACCGCAGAGACTATCAGACAGAGCAAGCTGTGTTGATACTAGTGTTGAACATCACTCATTTTGTAAGATATGGGATACAAGCAGAAAAATGATGTGGATATCAGTAATGCTTTTTGCACACTCCCTACTCTTGTCATCTGCAAATTTAATATAGGTGTCAATAGAGAACTGTTGGCAAGAAAAAATGACAATACCTTCATGAAGAAAACCAAAAGGCAGAGGGAACAAACTGACATAAGAGGCTGAAATCACTTGCACTGTCAAAGGTCAACATGAAAAGTTAGTAAGTGGAGAGAAGCAGAGGACTGAAAACAAGATGCTTGTAGTGGACACAGTCAAACACAGAGAACTGGTGGAGGTACTTCAAGAATTAAATAAAATAGCAGGATCATCTCTGCAGAAATATTTTCAAGAGATATGTAAGTATCTGAGGTGCATGTTAGTAAGGTCAAAGTGGAAGAGCTGACCAAAACAGAGCTGGAAGTTGAGACACGCTCAGTGAAGAAGTCCAGCAGCACCAACCTCCGAGTAGAATAGCCTGCCTTTGATGTGGACTAGATGACATAAAGGACTGATGTAAGGGGAAGAAGGAATCACTGCTGACATCTAGGTGTTGAACCTGAGTGACAAAGGACAACAGAGACCATGTAAATTGTGATAAAGGCAGAGAGAATTTGGTAGAGAAAAAACCCAACTTCCATTTTCTTCTGATAACTTGCCTGGTGGTCTATTCCTCAGACAACCAGCTGAAAATCTAACCTCTTCCTATTAGAAGTAAATCTACTTTTCTTTTTCTGTGGGGTGACTTTTTTCCTGTTTTGAGTGGAGGTACCATTTGCTGGTTGACTGGTTCTGTGATACTTGGAATAGGGAAATTTTAACTGTTGATGTCACAAGATATGTGGAATATAATGTAGGGAATACATTTCCCTATTTTGCAAACTAGCACTAGGTAAACTGTTTAATTCCTGCACTATACTATGAGGGCTGTTTACTGGATTCAGTATTATTGATTCAGTATCCATTTTCCTTTATCTGTCCTTTTTCCCCAACCCCCAAAACAAAGATATATGAATTTATGAAGAGCTTTCTCTTTGCTAGTGTTGTCCAGGAAACCATTTCCCAGGCATCTTTGTGTTCAGACCTGATGTATGTCATTCTGACACAGTGAAGGTTGGGTTAAATTTCTAAATCTACTAATCGATTAATCTTAAATCACAAGAGTCTCCTCACAGGTTGAATGAACTCCAGCATGTTGATATCAATCTTTTAATCTCCATAGTCCTTTCCAAAAATTAGCACAGAATTTCATGCTCATGGGGGAAGATAGCAATATCCTTCCCATTTCTGGAGAACTGAGAAGCTCAGACACAAAAAGGTTAGCAACCTAATCCTAAAGCACTGATTCAGGGAGAAAAAAAAAAAAAAAGAGTCCATTAATTCAAATTAGCTTCCACCATCAGGACTTGGTAAGTGGTTGGTTCAAGATCAACGGATACAGCAGTCACAGAGTTTGTGGTAAGAACTGGAGAGTTGTCAGTCCACTGTTAATTTGAATGTTGTTCCTCTCTGCAAAAGCAATGAATGCAAAGCCTACAAATAAAAACAATAGGCACAACAAGAAGTGTATCTCTTGCTGAAGAACAACCAGAAATGCTTCACAACTCATGTTGCAGGGAACAGGTATAAAACCTGCGGGTAGAGTTTGGATGCCAGCTCCCAATCCATGTTAAATATGTCACTGGAAGCGAAGGGCATATTTTACACAAATGTGTCAGGAAAGAACTTTAGTGGTACCTGTGACAACTGGAGATAGCCTGTCTAGTTATTTTATGTTAGAAGAACTTTTAGGATGACCCACACACCTTGCTTGTAGCAACCAGAAAGAGTCTGTACCTCTAGGGCAATGACAGGATGACCTCAGTAACTAATGAGAGATGGTGACAAAAGACTTCAACTCAGCACAGACCATGAAAGCGTCTGAGTTTTGTAAACAGGAAATCTTTAAATGATACATTTCTTATCTTTGTACTCACAGAAGAGTAAGGTAGGACAAAAAGAGGGTTTGATGGAGATTAAAAGCATTGAAATGGTCTTACTTGGCAGCTGTGAAAAGCTCAATTAGCACAAATCTAAGTGCTAGCAACAGATACCTAGAGGGACAGGTAACCATCAGCTCCATCAGCTTCTCCTTCAAATTAGCTGTAACCTTTCCCATACAACTCTTTCAAAATATGTTGAAAAATGTTTTTCAAAATTTCTTTCTTTCTCAGAATATATTGTCTGTAGAGACACAAGCAATATACAGTATATGTAAATCAGCAAACTTGCAGTGAGAGAGACTTGTCTGGCTCATCCTCTAAAAAGCGATGCCTGAAACACTGCACTATTTCTTTTTGCTTGTGGTTGTTCTATCTGAGGAAATAAAGATGAAAATGTTTGTACGTCTCTCTAACAAACAATCACTGCCATTCAGATGGATAGCAGCACTACTTGCTATCTTGCAGAGGTAGTGGGCACAGTCAATGCAGAAAGACACAGAGTATCCCTATTTAAAATAATCTCACTGCACCTCACTGCTATTTTGCTAAGAAAAATCATTACTGAAAAAGCAACAAAAGCCTCTAGTCCACACGCAAAAAAAAATCCAATCCTTTTTTAAACAGTTAATACTAGCAGATCGGCAATTTCAGTACTCCCAGGCAACAGAGACTCACAGTCAAGGTTAAGGTGGTATGGGCCTCACAAAAGGCTGGTAAAGTAACCCAAGGTCTCGGATGCAACAGCTTTCAGAGTGAATCTGTTTTGTTTTGTTTTTTTTTTTTTCTGAACAGCACCAATGGGTGGCATCGCTGTACATTTAGTCTTATAATACATTATCACCATATGAGAATCATTTCTATGGTGCTGGCACCCATCAGGGCACTGTGAAGCAGCACGGAGGAACAAATTGCTTTTTTAGTACTACATGGAAGTGTCAACAGCTGCTCTCCTTACTGTGTCCAGCATCGATCTGAAGAAATCTAACAATATCCAACAGTAACGTCACAAAACAGAAAAGCTAACAACAACTGTCCCTACATGTATCTTGAGACTGCTAATGTGTGCAAAGGACAGAATTATTTTGGAGTCCTCATAGCACAAGTCGAAAAGAAATATCCCTAAAATAAATGGGAAACAAACTGACACAGTGCAATAAAACTTCAATGATATTATTGAAATCTAGCATCTTAAAATCCATAGTGAATTTGGCCCCCACAGATGGATGCAGAAATTGAAAAAGGCAATTAATTCTCTACATAAGGAAGAAGTAAGAAGATGCTTACTGAGTTGTTAAGCCTGAAACAAAGGAATTCCTCTGTAAGCTTACAATACTGGAAGGCATTTTTCTCTTTACATTCCAAAACCCCGGGCCTATGGACTGAAAGGGATGACCTACAGGCAGACCCTCACCGGAACACTTTGATCAATTTTTACCAAATGAGAACAGAGATGAAAAGCAAAATTGGTCAGGACTAAGGAACTGAAATCCTCCTATTTGGCCACAGGATGTCCTCCTTGCTCTACATGTTGGCCTCAGATGACCAGCCTCTGCAGGGGAAAAAGGTCTTTATTAAAAAAAGCTCAGTTAATGGATGAGAGGTCTGTAGTTTGCTCAGCCCAACCTGCTCACCTTCATTATGATACAATACACACTGAGGTTACTCTTCCCAGTTTCCTTATTATAATTATTTTGCCCTGACAGGTGCTGGCATGGTAGTCATATTTTTGAGCTGGTTAGACTATCACCCTCTTTTCAAGATAAGGAACTGGATTAAGAGTGTGTCACAGGGACAACAAGTTCAGTAATGCTTTGCATGTTTTTTCTGTCACTGACATTAAGAACCATGGATGTTTAGGGAAATCGCCCAATTCACATTTCTGCTAATACGGGATGCTCTTGCTCATTTAATCATACTTAGTCCAGTTCAATTTTCAAATTGATTCTTCTGCTGCTCTGAGGGAATTATTCTGATGTCTAACAGGGCTTACATTGAAATGTGAGTTTTTTCTTTCATAACAATATCGCTTTACTTCCAGTTACAGCACCTTCCTCTACCTTAAAAATTATTTTGCCTTCCTGGGCATCGTCACACCATAAACATCTATGAGCTGCCTTTTTCAGACCTGCTCAGACTCCATTGTTTTGGGAACAGGTGAGAAGGGTGGGGTGTGGAGGGGCTGAAAATGTGGGTGACAGTGGGAATCCCTCCGCTGTCCATTTACCTGAGGTACTCGTAGAGTCCATACATGGGCAAGAAGTCAATGTCAGACAGAAACATGTATGGTGTGCTGATATGCTTCATGGCCACATTCCTTAGCAGATTCACAGGGTAGAACTGGCCCTCCTTGTACACAATATGGTAGCCGACATTGTGGCGACTCATAAGTACTTCCGAGCCCTGGGCATAACGCAGAAATTGCTGGGCTTCTGCATCAGAAAGGTAGAGTGCCAGGCTGATTGGACCTTCCCAGTGTTTGCAGATGGCTTCAAGCATCTGGAGCCTGAAAGAAGAAGGGTGAGAATTAGAAAAGGCTGTCTCCCTGTCTGGCACTCTTTGCCTGGGTTCATCTGATCAAATGCAGATATCTGTCTCTAAGTGAGACAGATTGGGGTCACTTTATATGCTGTAGAAAGCAATAAATATTTCTACAGCACAATTCATCTTATCTAAGTTGATGTCTCCTTCTGGACAGATGGACTGCACTCTAGAAATGCCGACTTCTCTCCACTGAATACAAGGGAGCCTAAAACAGCCCCAGCTCAGATACACGCATCTTCAACTCAGATACCTAAAGCTAGGTGAAATCAACACCATCCCTTCTGCCTAAAGCATTGACGCTGCAGGAAAACCCACACGGATGACGGGACTTCATCCGATGCAAGCTTTGAGCAATTGGAAGGATCCGTCCATGTGGATTTACTTACAGGATAGGGGTCTCATAATCTTAAGCAGTATCTAGTGCCCAGTTTGCACTTCAGGTCAAGCTGTTCTCACACACTAACATACTACAGTGCTCTTCAACAAGCTTGGGGAGGAAAAAGGTGTACAGACCAATAGATCATTTTACCTCCTGTTTAGGAAAACTTTCCTCAAATTTTTGCAAGGCAATTAGTCAGATCTTAAAAGCTGTTAAAAGTGATAGGTCAAGGGAATACTGACTTTTATGAATATTTGCATTGACCAGAAGAAAACTCACTGCCAGGGAAAGGGCAAAAGGATGACATATCAATAGAAATGGGATTTACTATGTGTAGGGAGTAAGGAGAGAAGGAGGGAAAGACATGGCATCGCTGTGGAATATCAAAAGAACATTTCAGAGAAAATAATTTATAGTACTAATTTGTGTATGTTTTAGCAGTATCTCAAATTTCATTAAATTATTTTTAAACCACGTTATATTGATGTATATTTTTAAAAAATTCCTAGCAGTTACAATACTATTGATGAAAATGACAACAAAAAATCTCATACACAAACATAAATTAAATCCAGCCTGGTCAAAAGCATTTAAACACTTTTGGTAATTTACAGAGAATTGCCTAGAAATTAAGCTATACCACCCAAAAATAGAGCAAGGACTGATTACAAAGCCTCTTGAGTTAATACAAAGGGAAATGAACCTATGCAGCCTAGCCAGATATTCTATTAAAAATTAGGAACAGTAGACTATGCAACATGATCATCTTCTCTCCCTTCCAAATCCACATTACTCCATTTTTCCTATTAATATTTATAAAGAACACAAGAAAAGTTTGCTGCATCATTGTAATCAGAGAAAATAATTTCCCCCTTCTGCTATCTCCCTGAGCTTTGCAGCAGAAAGGAATGATACTCATACCAGCAAACACACATACTGATTTAACAGTAATAGCTTTTCCCTGCATTTCTGAATGATTGTGATGACATCCAAGATGATATAATCATTTTTTTTTTAGATTTGAGATATTATCTTCACTAGTCTACACCTGGTACATTATTTTCTTTTTATCCATTATTGAAACAAAAGTTATTATCAGCTTGAAACATACAGCTGAATTAGAAACACAAATCAATAGAAAAGATCTAAGAAGTATGTGACGGCTTTAGGCTTTTGATTGTACAATAATAAATTGAGAAGAATACTTTTTTTTCCACCTCTTTTTCCAATACAGTGAAACCTATTAATCAAGAGACTCCAATTCATCAGCATTCAGATTTAGGGCAGCATTTTAAAAATGGAATACTTGCCTAGCAAGAAATGCAGCAAAATGCCTTTCAAGGACTCCACGCAGTGGACACAAATGGCATACATAACTTATTTAAACAGCACACCTGATAGTGCCTGCAAAGCTTTTCACAATAGTTAAGCAGGAACGGGGTTTTGCTGGTATAAATTTCCAGCTGGACAGCTTAGTGCCCTTCAGAATACTCCATTTTGCTGCATCGTACTCATTGACAGGCTCCACTTCCATGAGTTTGATACAGGGACTGCTGGGTGATGTCCATAATCTGCTCTCTGTAGTTGTTACAATAGCCTCCTTTGACTATAAAACTTACAATGACAAGTTTCTAAGCACTACATGATCAAGTTATTTTGGTGTTTTTAGTGGTCTTGAGGAATTTGTTCTCTTAAGGACTCTAGAGAAAAAAAATATACTCCTGTACTGCATAATAATGAGGTCATCATTTAGTTGGTAAATTTTTTTAAAGGTCTGTTTCAGTCAAGAGAATTCTGCTGGAATTCAATAGCTTTGTGAGATTATTTGTTTTCACATTTCTTCTTAAGAATACTCAATCAATTTACAACTAATTTTCACCCAGACTTCAATCACTGTAATGCGTATCCTGTCGTTCCTCGTCCACATCCTGATCTCACATTTTTGCAACTCCCACTATGATTTCTGAACCCCAGATACATACCACGTCTTTAAAAAGGCTGTCAAACGAAAGCACATGCATGAAAACCCCAGTGATGCAACCAAGCCAGTATACAAGAAAATGTCATATCAGCATAAAAGGTGACAATTAACCAGTAACGAACAACACTCGACTAAATCTGTCTCAGAGCTTCTATCTAAAACCTTTAATGTTAGCTCCTAAACTGCATCCCTCTCTGCCATTCCCCAAGCCTATAGCACAGGCAAAGACAAGTGTGTCACGATAGTCACATAAGTCTCAACTCCAACAGAATTATAATTGGAGACACAGGGAGCTACTTTTTTTTTTGCCTTTCCTCATCTCAGATGATCATTTGAAAGAACGATGCAGGAATGTAACATATAGTACATTGTTTATGTACGTCATCTTACATCTGAGACACTATTCTTAAATGTCTACAGCAACGCTGGAGGAGTTTAATAAAAGTGGTTTAAGGAACGTACAAAAAAATAAAGCAGTAACTGAAAGATGTGAAATAAAACAAAGCAGCTAAACAGTTCTTTGGTATGATATTATTTATTGATTTTAGCTGAAAGAAAGTATTTCCAACTCAAATCAATAATTTATAGCAACACACCAACGAAGTAGGGAAGATTTTTCCTGCACGGTATCAGGAGAGCTGTTCTTCCTGAATAAAAATGTGTGGTTCTGTCTATCAATAAAAACATGTGCCCCAGTGAGGATCCAGAAAGGGAAACAGATGCTCAGACTTTGCATCAGTGCCAGTGCATCAGCACTGAGCCCCAGCTCATTCTTTTGAATTAAATTCTGGGGGGAAAATATACCATGTGCACACACCAGCTTTACTAATTTACTGTGGCACTCACTCAGGGTCTGGCTTAATTTATTTCTTTAGTTTTTTACTCAAAGGTTTGTGAACACTTAAGAAATGTTTTCTCAATTAAAAATCAATACAACAGACACTGATGCACATAGCAAATCATAACACAATGTGCAAGATGCTGAGGTGAAACAGAATAGCCCTTGTTCATTCCTGTTTATTTTTAAAACAGCCTGTAAATATTTTGTTGATCTGAATTCCTCCTGCTCTCCTGGAACACTGCTGATCTTCCACTGGTGTAGCAGTGGTGGTATCCATGGGTCACGCTGTATTCTGTATGTGCTCCGCTAAATGAAATACCAGTTTCTGGCTAATGAGTATTCAAGGAATACTCATTACACAATGAGGGTGGTGAAACACTGGAACAGGTTGCCCAGAGAGGTGGTTGATGCCCCACCCCTGGAAACATTGAAGGCCAGGTTGGATGGGGCTCTGAGCAACCTGATCTGGTTGGAGATGTCCCTGCTCCTTGCAGGGGAGCTGGACTTGATGACCTTTGAAGGTCCCTTCCAATCCAAACTATTCTGTGATTCTATGATTCTATGAGTTCTGACCTGTTTTGTAATCCACTCTGATAGCAGTAACTACAAAGTTTGGACTAGATTGGATCTGAGAAGCAGGAGGAAAAAGGAGAGTGACAATTCAAAACTTCACAAAGCTGCCTGAGCTGGGCTGCATCTTCAGACCTTCTGAAAAACGACAGCTAATTACAATGGTGGGAATCAGAAAGGTGCAGGTAGAACTTATCATGAAATTATTTTTTTCCCCAAAAGAAATACCAGTTAAATTCCACTTTACATCAGCCCTGAAAGTTGAAAAGAGTTAAACTAGAAATGTTATTCTGAAAATCAACATTTGTATACAAACACAATGACTCAGCTCAAAAGGAGGCTTTTCTTTGCACAATAGTATGTTAAAAAAAAGTTTTATTTTCAACTTCCCAATTTGAAACTAAAATGTTTAGTTCTGATTTTCACTATTTCACCTAATTGATATTTTCTGCAAGGAAAGTGCCAATGAAAGCAAAACTAACATTGTCTAATGAGGAAAGATTGTGTGTAAAAACTTGGTCAGCTACAATTGCTTGCCTAGGTCTATTACAAACATCTCCTGTTTCTTCTGAGTTGTCACAAAACTTCATGAACTAATAAAGCCTGACAATCCTGACAAGTAACAACCCTTGCAGTTCCAGTATTTAGCCTCTCGTGAACTGAACCCACACTTGTGTGCACTGCAGTCTAGATGCATGTGTAATATCCACGTGTGCTACTCCAATTCAAGAAATGTCTTACAGTATGACATCCAAGTTTCTACAAAAGTGAGTTTTTTTCTCTCCGTAAAGCATTACACAGTTGGATTTCTCTACAAGGAAATATTCATTGTCTCACACTTCCCAATGAACAAGAGATGTTCCCTACCTGTCCATTGAAAGCTGAGCCACCAGTGTTACATCGGTATTGTCTGAAGCAGGCTCATATTCATAATGTAGAAAATACAAATGAGTGCGATGGACGGTGAAACGTTCTCGACGAAATTCATAGCATAAGTCATCCTCATCCAACTCAGACAGTTGTTTCTGGAGCTGTAAGGGAAGAGTGGACATAAAGCTAAGTTCTTTATAATTATTTTAGCAAGATAGAGAGAACGAGGATGCTGGCAACTTGAGCATGATGCAATGGGGAGTGGAAGCGGAACATACATGGTAGCAGGGTTTTCCCAAGCCTTGCTCCTGCAAGTCACTGGACAAGAGATTAGAAACACTTGTAAGTAAATTGATAAGGCAGACATTACTGTCTGCCTATTATTATCTGCCTGTTGTCTGTCTATTCCTGCATTGTGGTCTATATATTGTATATACTATCTGTATTACATACTTTCAACATCCAGACTAGCAATGAAATAATGAACAATCAAGTTTAATAATCGCCATGTTTCAGAGTTAATGCTCCAATGTGATGCATAATGTCATTCCTTATTCGAAGCATTGTTTCAAACTCCTCATAAACACACAGTGGCAGCAGACCAGACTCAGCAGCAGATTAAGCTTGTATGCACTGGACTGAGCAATTCCCGTTCTGCTGCCTCTGTTGGGAGAATAGTAACTGCTGCTAGCAGCACGGACAGACACCTGGAAAAGTAATGTTTTTAACTGACCATTATTACATCTTTTGAGATTTATTTATCTGCACCAGTTCAGTTTTGCAATGAAAATCTTTCAACTGCAGAGGTGCCAGAATTAAGCCTACACTTTTAATGGCATTTATGCTTCTGGATACACAGTTTGAGAAATGCAAAGGATGGCAGATGAGCAGAGAATAGGTATTTTTTTTTGGCTCCCTTGGAAACCAAGCCCCTTCAAAGTCAAAATGGGTATCTCAAAGCAATACCATCCTGAGTCATTTAGATATGTAGCTTTAAAAGAATAAAAGCTTAGCTCTGGGAAAAGGAGGGAGAGAAAAACTGATGAAATGTCTATGCAGTTGACCGGTTCCATCCCTGAACTATATTACTTTAAAGCCAAACATCTGGCTAGATTATTTAAAATGCATTAATTTAAAAGGAAAAGTCCGTCATACCTGCAGTAAAATCAGTAAAATGTACTACAAAATGTAACAAAGATGAAAATTATATATGATCTTAACATATTAGAGTTCAGTTTGTGTTGCTTTAAAATGCAGGTTGTTAATAAAGGTATCATTTTTATATTTTATTTCTTAAAACTATCCTACAATAATGATTGCATATTTATCAGTAAATAGGAAAAATAATCATTTTACAGGAATTTTACAAGTTTTGATAAAAATCACAGTGCACTTCAAAACTGTTTCATGCAACAAACAGACTAGTGAATTACAGACATTCATTTAGATTTAAAAATATCTTATTTTTGTCCTGTTCAGGATGATTTAAAGTAATATTTTCACCATCTTCAAGGCAAAAATGGAAAATGTGGGTATTTCTTGTTCTAACAATGTGTTAAGAGGAAGAGCTGTGTTCTTAGAACTATAAGCATAATGGTTGCCATCAATAATAATGCTTACAGCTGAATGTTTTCCTGTGAAGGCTGATGGAATAATTCCAGATATTTTCCTGTACATCACACTATAATCTTCTTTTGAATAATGGAAATATCTCCTTTGATTTCAATGAGTTTTGGATCAGGCTTCCATTCTTCCTTGCTATTGTTCTGCACAAATCTTAAAACATCCCTCAGGAGAGGCTGCTTTTAGAAAGACGAGAGTCCGAATCTTGACAAATCTTTACGCAGGTAAAACTTCTATTGAAATCAAGATCTCTTTTGGTGGAATGGAAATCAGGAATTCTTTTACGTATTCTTGGAATTCCATTCATTCTGCTTTACAAATCATCATTCAGCTGAGTCTGTACTTTATTTTCCAAATTACATTCAAACAATATTTGAATTAAAACAAATACTTACAAAAATGACTAGAAAGAATATTGTATCTTTCTGTTTCTTCCTTGACAAGAGACATTAGTATGCCCTTAACAGAATTATCAAGGAGATGATTGAAATGTAAATGGTTAAAACAATAGCAAAGCACATTTCAGGAGTGCCTTGCTATCCTGCTGTATGTACAAATGACCAGGCTAGAAGTTTATAATTGCACAGCAGCTATTAACCAGGCAGTCACTGAAGGATTATCAGATTATATTCAGGTTGAAAGCTAAGATAATACTTAATTATGAGTTAAAGAATAACATTTGGGGCTAAATTATGGCTTTGCACACTACAAAGCCCTGGGTGGGGGAAGAGAAGGAGACACAGCTTCTTAGAGGCCCCAGTATTTCGATGGTGAAACTCATCAAGTCACAAAGTTGGTGATGGAGGTGGAGGAGCAGCAAACAGCAGAAGACTGCATTTGCTACAGGGAAAGGGAAATCTTGCTCTCTTTGCTGCATTTTGTAGGGTCAGGATTTTGTTTCTGTCCTATCATACTTTTTCTGAGCCTGCAGGTATGCTGATAATCTGAGAGGTTCTCCCAAGCACTTCCCATAACTCATGCTCAGTACTGTATGTAGTGTTGGGTCGCAAAAGAAGAAAAGAGACAGCTGTGTCCATACCCCCTGGAGCGAGCAGTCTCCAAAAGGACTGTGGGCATGGTGTGCTCTGGCTCTCCCCTCTCCCCCAGCCTCTGCCCTCAGCACCCTCTACTAGAATGCAGGCGGGCTGCCAGGGGGAAGTCCAAGCACAGGCTGAAAGCCCTGGCTAACATGTGGGCATGACTTGGCAGGGTCAGACACACAGCTCCATCAGCACTTTGCAGGAGCGCTTGTGCAATCCTGGCCTGTTCATACCATGAGCCTAAACTGCTAGGCAGCCTTAGGAGCCATGCTCTGCAGGCTGGGCAAACACCTCTTTCTTAAAGTGTGCCCCTTCAGGTAGGACAACCAGCACAGGACAGGCTGTGATTTGGTCTGTAGCATGGTCGCCGCACATGTGGCAAGCAGTCAGCATTAAAGATGGGCCTGTTCTGCCACGGTGAGGCAACAGGCACTGGAATGCAATAGCACGTGATTATCCATATGAAAACTCCTCTCCTACTGGAAGCAATGCTGGACACGCTAGGTGCTCTGAACTTGGTCCAGCAAAACCCATAAGCTCACAAGCTATCTCACCGAAGCTAAAGGTATAACGCGGACAAATTATCAGGACAAACAGCTGGGTGCTGCGCAGTTTTAAGCAGTTTAAGAGCCCTTTTCCCTCTTTCATTTTCTTTGTTCCTCTCATTCATATATATTTAGATACTCATGCCCCAGTATCACATACACCTATAAAGGCTGCTTCCTCTTTACTATGAAGAGACACATACAACCTATAAATACATATTGCACATAGTCATATGCAATTTTTTACACACATATTCAAAATGAAGAATGTTAAAGATGCATGACTTTCAAAAGACAGGGAATTGTCTAAGACAGACACATATAAATCCTTAAATTTATCTATTCCTGAGTTACCTCATTATTTTTCAATTACATGTTCACATAAAATTTCTCCAATGATATAATCTTGTCTACAGCATGCATATTGTGTAGATCCATTATTTAAGACAAAGAACTTACAGCTTAGTTTAATGTTTAAGGTCCCACATTATGTCTTCTTGAAAATATGGGTTTATAATGGGAATACTGACAGATCTATCCAAGCAGATGCTTACTTAAACACAGTGCACCATCAAAATGAGGACCTTAATATCAGCTGCATTTGATAAAAAGATGGCATCCCCATTATAAATCATTATACTTAACAATATGGCTAATATAGCAAAGATTTCTCAGCCTTAGAGTGACAGCATGTATTCTCATAAGTGAGTACCTGTTTAGCATAAGATTCACTGTTTCTACAAGATTTTCAATGCTAAGGCTACTTGCCACTGAGCATGTGGGAAATGTTACCTCTAGAAAACACTCTCACAGTTAAAAAATGTGTTCTTTTCAACTGTGTATGGTAGATGCCCTCTTAGGAAATACTCCAGTGGGAAACAAGAAGTGCTTTCATTAGCATCATTATGTTACTTGTTCCAGAAATAAAAATGGCAGCCATAACATGCATAATGCCAAAACAAAGAGACAAATACATTAAAAAATACAAACTAATTACTTCTCTGGCAACCAGCTGAGGCAGGGGATCAGACTTCATCTCAAGAAAAGTAGTCTTTGAAGCTAGGCTGACCAGAGATGCACAGGCAGGCCAGAAGGTATTCAACTCCACCATAAATCGTTATGATTTACCAAGTATACTTGTCTGACTAATACATTTGTATGAGATGAGGTGCTGTTCTCTATCCATATCATAGATGGTAGACCCACATGATACATGGCACACAACATGTACCTTTCACCAGCAAACTGGTTCGTCTACTCATAAATCTCCCTTCCTGAGACTGTTGCTAGTGTAAGCAAATTTGTGACTGGCTTCGGTGTTTTTTTAACTGCTGTGTCACAGAAACAATTTACTTCCCACCAAAATCTACAGAATTTCATCTCAGATGCTATCAATCCCAAATCCAGGATCAGAAGTATTTTCTTAGGGATTAGTGATATTTTAAAAAAACACCAACAAACAATGTTTTGTGTCTAGAGGCTGTTTAAATCTTGGGGAAGGGGATAAAAATCCTAATGTAGGCATCTCTCTGTCATCAAATGTTTAAGGTGAGGTGAGACGACACTAGGCTTGAGTCACTCAATATCATGCTCACACAACAGGAACTGAGCGGCTTAGATGAAAACTTTCAAATTTCACATCATCTTTCCTTCTCCTCGTGTGCGCAGTTAAGATTCATAGCACAAAATCAACTCAGCTTAGCCACTGAGATGAAAACTAACACTAGCCCGGGATGCAACTATAATCTGGTTATAAACTGCAGCAGTTTTATTTCCTCCTGGGTAGCTGTCCCAGTTCCCACCAGTAGGCTATTTGGATTGCTACATTTAGCACTTTCAAAGTCTGTGAATTAAGTGTTGCCTTTAGCACAGCATAAACAAAGCAGCTGATGATGGAGGGAGGAAAAAGCATTCACTGAGTCTTGTTTGGGATGACCTACATACAGTACTTCTGGCTTCTCCAATGATTAGTAATAAAAGCCAGACTAATCCCACGTCAATTAAACCTTTATTCCTCCCATGCCATAACAGTTTTTACATTTGCTATGGGTCAAATTGAGCCTTCCATGAAACAAAGCTGTGGTAAGGACAGAGGATAGTGTCTGAGCAAGCCTACCTAGCAAGAGGAATTTTGCTGCAGCATGTAAAAAGTTGCTAATGCTCTTGCCAAATGGAAGTAATAATTTATCTTGATTGCAAATAATAAACACAATTAAGAACCCAATTTTTAGGCATGCATAATGTCTTAGACAGTTCTGTATATATGGAGTAAAACTTTCTTTGATCTCAGCTGCAGATGTCAGATCTTGGTAGTCCTCTGCATCTCCTTTCCCCACATCCCTGTCAAACCTTCTTGGATGAGCTGTTCCCAGACCACCCTTGCAGCACAGTGCCTTGACAGGTTGGTCTCCTGGCTTTTGTTTCCCTAGATTGTTCCTAGCCCTGTTCCGTCTCATGTGGAAAATTCCATGGTCTAAGTCAGTCCCAACCCTGTTTTCTAGACCCATTGTCCTTATTCAAGTCATAGTCTGCCAACTCCCTATACCTACAGGCACCCATTAGTCCTCTCCTCTTCCTGCTCCAAACACTCTCTCCAGAATGTATGTCTCAATCAACACTTTCCTTTCCACCTTTGATCTAGCCTTCATTTCTTTTACATGTAAATCTGGATTTTTTTTCCCCTCCATACTGTCTGGGCAATGGATGTTCCTCAGAAAAGAGATCAAATAGGTGCCTGCTCTCAGCTCTACTGTCCAGCCAGAACCTGGCATGGAGTGAGTATTCAGAAGAAATAGTCACATAAAATGCCAGTCTTTGTCCAGGTCCCCTGCCTGCAGCATGCTCAACTCTGTTGTGTCACTGGGATACATACAATCTGGTCAGACATATCCATGCACATTCCTAAGAAAGAGTCTCCAGAGATCTGAGCCTCCTTAAAGACAAAGAAAACACTACTGACAATGTGTAAACCATAATTTTTCAGCATTATAATCTGCCTAAGTTTTCACCAGATTGGCAAAAGACATGTTCCTGGCCCAACAGTAAGTTCCTTCTCTGATGTATGGAGTACTTCCACAAAGAGGTCATTAGAACTTGATGTGTGGGCAAATACCCCAAGTTTTTCTCCATGCTTCACTTACTTTAAAAAAATGAGAGAAAATAAAGAGGCATAGCAGCATGACAAAAAAAAAATCCCAGTCCACATGATACCCCATCTAGCAATATTACAAGCAGTTGAAAGTGGTATAAAGGCAACTTTTAGGAAACTAACAGGATGGGCCACCAGCTCAGCATTTAATAACAATAACAGCTATAATAATAGAAACAATACAGCTGAGGAATTCAGGATTTCACCTCAAAACTGCCATATACCATCTGTTATTACTAGAGAAAGACTATGTCATGACAAAATAGTAACTTTAAATCCCAGTCCTACAAATGATGCAGTATTCTGAAATCTTTAAAGAGCAAAGAGAACTCAAAGCCTCAGTCTAACTGCAAGTTCAGTGCCCTGATACTGACTTGGAAGCTCCCTTTGCATGCTATTTTTAGACATTAAAAAATTTCAAAATTTGTTAGTAGAATTTATAGTATGTGGCACATTGCTAGAATCTCCTGCTCTTCTGCTGGATATTACAAACTGGCATGCACAGTCCTTTGCTAATATTAAGAATCTCTGGTTTGGCACAAAAAAAAAAAAGTAAATAAGTAAAAACACATCTAGTAAGTAAGTATACACCTATGCAAGTGTTTTCAGAGAGAGCTAGATTTTTTTTTACACTGTTTCTTTGTATTGTTGATTTGAAAATATGAAAATAAAAATCTACAGAGAATTTTTTTTCCTGTGTTTTCTGAAAGTATTCTCTAATGGGAACCTACTGTTCTTTTCTCAAACTGAGTGAAATCTGTGATGAAATTCCCACTGATCTTGCTCTGGGCTTTGGATGAGGACACAGGCTTCACTAATAGGGGACATCTCCTTCAACCTTCAGATTTAATGCTTTGGCAGAAGTAGCTGGTGAGAAGTTGTTCACAGGAAAGAAGTTTTATGAGAATGCTGAAAGGTTAAGGGTGTGCCTGTGTGCCAAAATCAGACTTAGAGTATCTATCTCATAGAGTAACTATAGAGATAGGCTTGGTACACAGAAGATTCTGTTGAAATATTTTAGGCTTTGCAGTAGGTCCTTTAGAATGAAACGCTGGACATAAGCACTAAAAGCCAACCAGGAAACATCTAAATTTGAGATTACTGTGAGTTTTGTCTTTGTAGGTTTCCCTAAAATCTTCTGCATTGTACCAAAATAAGAAAGAAGGAGTGAGAAAGGGGAAACAGCACAGAATAAGTAGGATGGAGTGACTAAGGATGTGCTCCAAAGGCCACTTGAGTCAATGGCTATGTTTACAGGAGGATTTGGTTCATATTCTGAATTTCCCATCCAGAATCTGCACAAAAGGCAAAGGGGTGATTCTAATACCAATTGGCAGAGAAAAGTCTGCTCTGTGTAATCTCGTTTTAGTACATACTGAATAAAGTGGACTTACAGCAGGACTTACAGTACTGCTCTGTAGCAAGGAGCATGTGGCAGGCTCCTGTCCACAGCCTGTCCCTGCAACACAAAGGGTGTTTCAGCTTGAATATTTCAAGGAACGGATGAAACATGTATGTACACATAGACATACATGTAAGCATTTGTAACCTGAAAAATTGCCCCAGTCTGTATTTCTTTGCCTCCAATATTTTAGTCAGAGCCCTATTTGTTCTGTTAATTCCTTTTTGTAATGTTTTGGAACCTAATAGCACTGCTGTTCAGTGAAGACCAGCAACTAGATCAGGACTATGCAGTATAAGATCCAAAGACTGCCTTTAAACCTCTTAAAATTCAGTCTGTGGTATTATACTTCCTTGGAAAACATTAAGAAAAGAAAAGTACTAATCCTTCTACAGGCATGTAGACATATATATTTAAGCATACATGCATGCACACACATACACAGAGGAAGAGTAAGAATGATTAATGCAAGATCTGATTACTTTTTAAACTAATGTCCCTTTACATCTCCCTGGCACTGTAAACAGCCCTTAAAAAGGGAAGATACACAATTTACATTCATTTTAAGGCCATCTCGGTACCAATGAGAAGCATAAAGGGGCCTTAGAGTAGGAAAATCAGACCAACAGTACCCACTGCCACGCTTCCTTTTCACGTTTTACAGATATTTGCATTACAAATGAGATTCCTTAATTACAGCTTGCATTCTAAATAAAACATCATTACAAATATTAAATGGTAGAGAAGCAACGGCTGGCATATTGGAACAAGACCTTAAGGGTAGATTCTCATGCAGCCAGACTGTGAGTGACAGACACATACCAATCCACTGCTTTTTGAACAGCAGGGCTCAGTGCATTTAGTGCTTAAGGAATTCTCTCTGATTATAAAACCAGCAGAGCTATTCTATTATTTTGTCCACTGGTCCACAGTGCAGAGAAACACAGGCAGTTGGAGTAGCACCTTTTACCCACAAAGAATGCCTAGCATAATAAAGCCCAATTGTCTTTTGGGGCTGCTAGTCTCAACTTAGAGAAGAAAGGAAAAATAATAGGTACTAAGATAAATCAAATAGCAATTCCTACTTTATACGTACTTGACTTTGCAGAAATTGTGGCCTTTTATGTAACATATGTGCTTAGGAATCCTAACAGAAATGTGTGGCTGTATCTTGTTAGATTACAGGTCCATCTAGTCCAGTATCCCATCTCCAGCTGTGAGCTGGCTGCCTTGAGGTGAGTATAAAAGCAGGGAGAGTGTATAGCAATGCTTTCTCAGAACGCTCCCCTACTCCTGAACTTGTGGTTCAAGCACTTTCTGCACCAAAGCTTAACAGCTCCAGATTAATTTTCTTTTCCTGAAGAGTTGCTTTTGAGTGTATGTATACTTTTAGCAACATAACCTCCTACTCAAAGCTTCCTTACATTGTGGGTGAAATGTCTATCTTTGTTTTGAACCTGCTACTTGCTATTTCTACTTCACATTCCCTGGTTTTTGTACTGGGAAGAACGATGAACAGTGGTTCCCTGCTCTCCTTACAAGATGCTCCCCTTCTGAAGATTATCCAGCAATAGATCATGGGAATGTACTGTATTTTAATAGGACACCTGTGACACTACGTGCTAGAGCAGAGTGAGAAAAAGAGTGGGTTTAATTATAATCCTATTCTTAGGGTCTTATAACTTCAAAGCTGAAACGTGCTTTTCTATTCTACAATAAAAAGGACATAGTCAAGTTTAGAGAGGAGCTAACATCAAGAGTAACCAATAAAAAACACTGTCTTCTCCTAAGTGACTACTATTAAGCTATCTAAAGTTAGTTTTTTTCTAGATCTGATTGTTTTGATAGAAGGCTGTTAACTTCTTGGTGCCTCTTGGCAAGTTAGGACTCATGTATTTTTGTATGTCTAGCTCATTCTTTTCCAGTATGTCTTTTTTAAAATTATTATTTATTTATAAATGGAAGAATGAATTACATTTCTTTTTCAGACACAAGCCATACCATATACCATATTGCGTTCTACTTGTCTTGAATAAGAAACAGGCTTCAACAGTTAGTCATTTCCAGTGTCTATCAACTAGACACAAGTTCAGCAAAATGAGCCATTTTAAACTTTCAGGACTGCCATTTTCAGCAGCAAGAACTTGCATTCACTGTGCACTGTTCCCCAGCAACTTGTCATCTGGAATAAATCTGTTTATTAAGAATTTACAGAGCTCTGGAAAATACAGCAACAAGTCTGTGACTGCATTCATGCTCTTCGAACCCACACAACATATTGTGAATTCAGTGTAATTTTAACTTGTATTCTGAAAATGTGAGAAAGGTGCATTTTTTTCTGTTGCCCCCCCCCTTTTTTTTTTAAATGTCCCCCTTCCTTTTTCTCTTCCTATCCTATCCTTTACTATTGTATCTTGATGTCTTTGACCGTCAGACTCTTGGTGGTCTTTTACCACATTCAGTTCACTTGATTGTCTAAAAGCTTCTCACAGAGGATTTTCTTTCTCCTATGCTTTTGCTCTCACTGTGTGCACTCTCTCTCTCTCGTATTTCTGCTTCAGTCTCTCCCAGTTAATATTTATCTCCAGTTTCTTATCGTTCCCCACTCTTTTCAGAAGATAGTGGGATGGTCAAATAAGTATGTGGGAAGCCATGCCTTGGGCTAAAATATATCTATCCAATCTCTGAGTGCTACAGTTAAAAAACTGGGAATGGCATCTCCTGTGGCCATTTTATCCACAGACTAAATGGGAACACCACAAGCCTCAATGATGCTATCGACTGTCAATTACCTCTTAACTGTTCATATGTACATGACATGGGCTTTACTTTATTGATTTTTATATAAAGAATGTTGTATATTTTAGAAAAAAAAAATTCTTGAAGATAACATAAAATGTTACAAGTTCCTTTTTATTTCCTTTCAGACTATGGAGCCAAAATTGGTACTTGGTCTAGAAATCTTCAGAAATCACATTACACACAAGGCGTTCATATACATCTGTGTATAAATGTTTCACTTAAGTTTTTTACACTGGAATTACATGTACGAAGGCATACACACACATAAGAACATCTGTGTGTAAACATCCTTGATTTCAACCATTTTCAAAGGATTTGCTTCATCTGAAAGTTTCTGATTGCAAATTTTATGCAGATACACATAAATGCTGCTCTGTTTTGTTAGGGGTAGTGCAGGAAAAAAACTGCATTCTCACAGCCTACGTGTACCTTGAAGTATTAACTCCTTCTACAGTTTGCAGCATGGCAAAAACTCATAGATCTAAATCCAGTAGCCTTGATCTTTTAATTTCTTCTTCATTATTTGTGCATTAGTATCTACTAGCCAAAACTGACACCACTGTATTCTGAACAAACACACAGCAAGAAACAAGCCCTTCCCCTGTTTTAGGTCTAAGGATGAGATTTGAAAAATTGCCTAACGGAATTAAGAGCCCAAATCCTCATTTTCAGTTTGTGATGTTATCTTTGTCGGAGATTTTTAAAAAGCAAGGTAGACAAAAAAAAAAGCAACAAAACCCAGGGGAAAGGCAGGATTAATACAACAGTTTTACAGGTGAGGAACTGAGGCACAGAGAGACAAAATTATTTACACAGTGTCACTCCTAGAATCTGAGCACTGACTTCAATTCTCCTGAGTCCCTCCGCACCACACTACCCACACCACCGACTCTCCAGTCTTCAGTAGCCTGTGCCTTTCATGAACCACCCTTGAAATTCTCAAGGCCTAGACATCTCGCTTACTTACATTTTCACTGTTAACATCTGCCTCACTGGGGCAGCCAAAGAGTTCCCGTCTCAGCAAATTCCCATCATATTCCAGGAATGTCAGGTAGAGGTTGCGGAAGAACTCCACGTGCTTGTTTTTTACTCGCAGCTTCTTTGGTGAGTTCCAGTGAATCACCTCAGAGGGAAAAAAGAGAAAACATCCTACTGTTAGAATACAGATTCGCTTTATCTGCTCTTTTTATGTGAGTTCAGTCCGCTGCCCTCTTAAAAACAAACAGAAAAAACCCTGCAAAACTACACAGATTTCCTTCTGTCTTTTTAGCAGGAAGGCTTCACCATGTCTTTCACAAGTACCTGCATGCTGTACAGGTGATGTGCTTTGAAACTCCTCCATAGGATTACCTGCACATGTGAGTTAGGGTGCTGCTCTAGTTTGTGATGCAGCACGTCATACATGCTGCCGCAACTCTAGTCATGGATCTGACAGGTTATGGACTCTGTTGAAGAAGGTGGCAGGATGAGGGACACAGGGATGTAGATATAAAACATTAATCTCAGATTTCCACATGACTCTTTCAGCTGATGAAATTGATTCACTGTTTCAGGCCAGGCAGACTCTTCTCTGGTTAGGTATTGAGAAGAAAAAGCTTCAAATTTATTCCTATACCCATTTACACCCTTCAAAAAGGACTAAATTTTATCTGACTTCCTTTTTGCCATTGCTTCATTTAAACAAGACTGATCTCAGTTGCATTACACAACATAGCGATGCAGTACCATGCTTCACCCTTTGAATTCCAATTTCTAGCAGGTATTTAGCCTCTGCTAATGGGAGATGACTCTCGCACTGGCCTAGATTTAACTCTAATGCTGACATAAAGGGCTTGATTCTCATTTACATCAAGGCAACTTTGCACTGTGAATGAGAATGGGGCCCTAAGGAAAAACTAAAAGGATCCAAAAGTGGCTTGCAGGAATGATTTTGTTTTATAGAGGCTATATTTCAGGCATAAGAAAAAAACACCAAATGCTTTGTATTCAGTTTTATTCCTGTGACTTCTAAAGAGATTAAAACAAAGTCTCCCTTGGGAACATTTCCAGGCTAGGAGTTCTGGAGAATCTGAATCCATTAAGTTAATTGCGTGAAGGCACCATGTCACTCACACAGCCACAGAGCTGCAATGCCAGCTGCCGAGCCGGTCGCGCAGTAAGCTTTGCTCTGAACATTGCATTTGTGTGAGGGGATGAACAGAGCTGAAGTGCAGCACGTAGAACAGAACTGGCCCAGAGCAGATGAACGCAGTTTCCTTGATGTCAGCAACCAAACTCCACAGGGACAGGGAGCCCTCTGAAATCATAGTATCTGTTGCCAAATGAGTGGACTGGAGGAGGAAAGAACAGGACTTAGTCTGAATTCTTCCTGTACTAACTTCAGCAATCAACATAGTCTCCCCAATGAGTATTTATACTGCCATAAAAGCTACAGCACTCTCTTCTACATACCCAATGAAAATATCTCCTGATAGGGAAAGCTTTATCCCTTCCTGGGATTTCAGTGCTGAGGCTACTAGGGTGTCAGAAAACCACACATGCAGTTACAGAAAAGGAACTGTAGAGACAAAATGATGATTTCAGAAATTGGCAAATCACTTCTTCCAGGTGATAAGAACACTTCTTCCAGTTATAGGAACACGTTACATCAAGATCATGATGGATCTACACACTGTATAGATCTGCGACATTATTTGGACAAAAATACTTGGTGTAGGTATTTCTCCCAGGTAACGCTACGTTCTTTGCTCATTTTACGTTTGTCTGTGTGTTCGGAAGTGCAGCTTAATTGTGCAATAACATGTTGCTGCAACATGGGCTGAAAATAGAGAACAACGTAGAAACAAAAGGAGCTTTAGGTAGGTTAGGACATAAACTTAAGATGACAGATTTTCTTCACTGAAAAATGGATCTTGAAAATCTCCTTTCTTTGAAAAGAACTTGACATATTTCATCCATTGCATTTAACTGCAGCAAAAGGTATTAAATGCATGCAAAACAATCTCAACGACTGAATCCTACCTCAGGGAAACAGGCATACGTAACAATAAAGGGCCGCTTAACAGTTTTACAGGGTACTAGTATGCATTTTTACAAGCAGGCACAGGATGGAAACTGTCTACTGGTAACTTGCACTTACTTACAGTGGAACAAAGAAAGCTGAGAAGCTGGCAAATGGGACAAAAAAAACCTTGCGTGTTCTCCCTACTACTCCTACACTTCATGTGGTGTCTTGACGAGCATCCTATCGCCCTGCTGAGTACTCTGACCACTCACCCTGGGGACCATGAGCACAGAAATGGGTAGTGATGATAAACTCAGTAACTGTTATAGGACAGGCTCCCTGGTGCTGTAGGAAATTTCCCATGAACATACACTGTGTCACATCACAGCTAAGTACTGGTGTTGATGCCTCTACCCAGTTGTGTGGGGGATGATGTCAAAGTCAGACAACTGCAGTTGTCAGCGTAGAGGCTCTTTGCTGCTGTGCTTCAAAATCTGTTGGGTGTGTAAAAGCTGGTAAGTGTCAAGGGCCTAGCTGGTGGCTCAGATCTGATCAGATTTGAAATGTGTCAGGATGTTGCATGTGTACAGATGTCAGGGGAGCCTGGAGTGAAGTGAAGAAAGCTGAATCGAGCTGATGACTATTCAGAAAAGCTGATTTTTTAATCAAGAAAGACAGCACACGCCAATGCAGCTAAAGAATATCAAGGAACTATGCAACCATCTGGATGACCTGAGGTAGGAAAACCACAAAACAGGTCTAGCGAAAAAGCAGGCTGCTTTTCAAATGTAACATGATTAGATAAATATCATGTGATATACAAAAGCATAAAAAAGAACAGTAGGTTTCAAAAAGTGACAAGACTCTTAACCATTTACATACAACACTACATCCAAAGACCATATTTTTTTTTTTGCTGTCAGCCCACAAATTCGCCTTCAGTTCTGACTGTAGCTGTCTGATGTGCTCTATTGCACCACCAGCCACAGCACAAGTTGTACAGGCCAAGACATCCTTGCACAGTCTGTCATGACAGGCATCAGTGAGATACACAACGAAGATAATGGGCTGCACAGGTAAAGCTATGGCTGTTATGTTAGAAACTTTATCGTGGGCAACAGAAGAAAAAAGGTATCAGTTGGAAAGAGACTACAGGGAAATGACAAGGAAAAAAAAAGCCAAACTTAGAATGAACTTTATTTGCAGACTTAGCAAGTGTTACCTTATTAAAAAGAGAACTAGAAACTAGAAACTAAAAATCTAACTACTACAATATCCCCTTTCCAAGACTGAATCATAATACTGTGTTTATTTCTTCTCCTGTTTTCCCTCCTAGTTTCTAAGCTATTCCAAAGCTCTGTTGGCTTACAGGGGAAACCACAGCTAAAATATATAAAATTCCAGTGTCATTATCTCAGTGGACACCTCAGGAACAGTGCTAGCCTTCAGGCTGTCCCACAGATCCTTTCCACTCTTGATCACAGCCTCCTGAGATCTAAGAAAAATATGCTCCTTAATCTTCATTTAGGAATTTAAGTACTGAAAGATCAGACTTAAAATTACACATCTATTTAACACTTGGTTAGTCATCATTAAGCAATGTGGCACTATCTACATTTCGGTTAATACCATCCTAGTTAATCAGCAACCGTTACCACTCACTGATCATGCTCAGCCAGCCTCCTGCAATACTTCCATACACTTGTGACCTTGTGAAACAGGCTGACTGCACCAACAGTTCCCATTTATTCACCAAGTTCTGACCCAAAGCACTCAAACAGTGACACAGCTGGGGCCTCATAGACTGGCAATGGGATCTGAGATGGAAAGTAACAGAAGTTGTTATAGAATCATAGAATAATAGAATAGTTTGGGTTGGAAGGGACCTTTAAAGGTCATCTAGTCCAACCCCCATGCAAGGAGCAGGGACATCTTCCACTAGGTCAGGTTGCTCGGAGCCTCATCCAACCTGGCCTTGAATGTTTCCAGGGATGGGGCATCTACCACCTCTCTAGGCAGCCTCTTCCACTGTTCCATGACCCTCATCGTAATTTTTTTTTCCCCTTATGTCAAGTCTGAATCTGCTCCCTTCTATTTTAAAAACATTATCCCACATTCTATCACAACAGGGCTCTAAGGTCAGTTATCTGCATGGAAATACACTGAAAACAAAAATCCCAGCAAACCTCCTGAGATTACCAGCTGCATTTTCCTGTCTGGGGAGATTAAATATTTAAAATCTGATGTTCAAGATGCAGAATGATAACCTTCAACACAACATTATTTCTACAGCTAGCTTATCAATCTTCCCCCTGCAGTAACTTCTCTCTCCAAAAGAAGTAATTGTCCAAATGTTTCCTTAACCACAATCTCTTCCATTTTTTACCCAAAGACACATCTTGATAATTTCTTACTCTGCTTCAGCCCTTATGACATCAGAAAATACAGGATAGCCTGTATACCTATATACCTAGCTTCCAAGCTGAAGGGCTAAAAAGTAAGAATAAATGAAGCTTAAATTTAAGCCTAAATAAGTTTAATTTTGCAAAGCACTGAACAGATATTCTTAATTAAGCCCATGAGCACTTTCACAATTTAGGTAAATAAGTAAAAGTGGTATTTTACAGATGGGGAGCTTTCCTGCTCAAAAACTACACTTCTTGTTTAGGCAAACAGACAGTTCCCACTGAAACTAGCAGAAGTTAAACATTCAGCAAATCTGCATAGTAAAGCCACCTATATATGCCATTTTAATGCCATCTCAACAGGCTTTTTTTCAGGTACGGGTTACTGAAAAGTTTAAATATGCCCCAAGTCACACTGCCAACAAGCACCATGTGTAACTTACACCTCAATTAGAAATGTTTGGAAACTTTATTTGTAAACTGTGTTTTATTAGACATTAACGGTTTAATAAAATAAGCAATTTCATCAGAAAGGATCAAATACTTCACAAAAATGTCACCAGGGAGGTTTCAGAGTGGTATTTCTGAACTATGTAAGTGGAAGAGACTCTCACTGGAGTAGCCAGCGATCCAGAGGTCCAGGCACCGCTTTTGGATGTGGGATTCAAATCTCTGCCCTGCCTGATCTGGTGCCTGTGGTCCCAGGGATTACTTTACCCCCCAGCTTACTGCCTATGCTGTAAAGCAGTAAGCTGACAGTCTGTCCCTGTCTCGTATATCTCACCAAAGTTCTCAGTTTTTCCTCTAAAAGATTTGCAGCTCTCACTTCAACTCCTGTTTAACGAGAAGCCTCCTGACTGAAAAAAAACCACTAAAACCAGCTTTATAATATTACAGCGCTACCTTTTTGGCAGAGTGGAAGCACCTTACTGACTGCAGTATGTTCATTCAAGGGAGGTGACTATGTTTAACTCTCTTGAGCCCTTATACTCCCCAGTGTAGCTCTTCCTTGGTTGGCATGAAAAGGTGCAAGGCAGCAGAATGCCAGAGCTGCTGCAGATGAGTGCTGAGGTGCTTGGACAGCATGGCGTGGTTCAGAGACTGGAACAGAAAGAGGTGCAATAGGTCATGTTTGAGGTAGATCTGAAATGATGTAATTAGGTTATGGACAAGAAGCTCTTTAAACTTTTGTAAGCAATCTCACAAAGTCATTCTAGCGTGGAGGACATTCCCAGGGAGGACAGAGTGAATCACATAACGCAATTTAAGAATGAGGAATTTATGAGGTTAATTATTTATCTGCCTGATGATTTAGTATCAGCTGTGCTTAAAACTAGTTTGAAAAGCCATCAACAGGATTTAAAGTATTTCCCTATTTTGCAGTGGGGAGGTAAATCCTAATAATTTGATACATTCGTATTGAAGAGCCCAGCATCTGATTTTTGTGATTGTGAATTACCAGGTTCTGTGTGTGTAAACAGCATCTGTATCCTTGACAACTAGACTTCTCTTCATGACTGACTCATTCAATGAGGTCATGATTCATTGTCAGAGGCATCACAGTTCATTACCTTCTTTCACAGGATTTTTCTTGCCATTTGGTTTGTGCCAAATCATAGTAATTGAGATTTCCTTACAGACAGGAACAAACTATTCACCAAAAAGGAAAGAAAGCACAGGGCCCAGCCCAGCAAAAGTAATGCACAAATGAACCTCAGCTCCAGGCAGATCCCCTCAGGCTTCAAAGCCCAGCAAGGCATGGTCCTACAGCACAGATGCTTGTCCACTGACATCGCAGGCTACTGGGGACCATGTGAGGAGCTGAGATAAGCAAGGTAGACAGTGGATGCCTACACAGAATAACTGTTAGCACTTCCACATCTTTTGGCTAGTCTTCAGTAACAAGTCCCGAGTGTTTCTCCAGGGTATAACAAATGTCATGCAAAAATAAACACCTCTGGCCTTTAGAGACTGCGGTTGGCTCACTTGGCAAAAAGAATTAAAGGGCATCTGCTTCCTTTTAGCCCACTCTTGTTTCCTATTAAAATTGTTCATTTCAAGACATTCATGGCTGATGCAAAATGTCCTTATAACAGGTGCCCTTGGGGTGAGGAAAAGATTTCTGTAAGTGAAATTGTTTACTTGAATTTTGATTCAATATGCCACAGACAGCAGAACAAAGCCCACAGACCTCAGTCTAGTTGTGTAGTGTGGCCTCTAGCACTATATAGTATGACACAGGAGGTAAGTACGCATTTAGACAAATAAAAATAAAGTAGTCTTATTTTGATGCTGCTTTAGAAGGATATAAAAATAGGGGTCACCAACAATGCAGAATGCAGAACTTGGTTACAAATATTTCTGTTCTTCTTATGCCTTTTCTGAAAGATCTCCATATGCAAGTCCTTCCAAACTTGTATGTGCTGCTCAGCTGCAGCAAGGAAGTAGAGTTCAGCAGTAGCCAATCTCACCTTCTCTAACATAAGACAGTATAACAAAAAATAGTTCAATAACATGGACAGAGTGCAACTAAATGAGGACTATCATGAGAAAAAAGTGATTGGAATCCTCTTAAGACAGTACGAAATATTCAAGTCCTCCACAGGCCTGCAAAAGTATGCTGGTCATCCAACGTTTGCATGAATGTGAACAAAGCAGCAAAGAAATGTGTATATATACGCATACACACACCTGAACAGCAGCCAGCCCTGGGGGGTCTAAGTTTATTTGACACAATGTTGTGTGCAAGGGATGACATGGACTTTGAGGCCAGATGGAATTAGATCAGTGCCTTTTCAATCTGACATGAGGAATGCAGTCTGATTTGACAGAGGAATACTTAACTGGGCCAGCTTTGCCTTGGAATTTAAATCTCTCCCTGTGTTTCCTTCTTTCCTACAGTATCCTTCTTAATCCACCAGTACAAACTTCACAATCTGTCTTTCTCTCCCTCTTACCCTGGAGGTTTCTTCAACCTTGTTTCTCATTCCAATCTTACCATGAAATACAGAATGTGCCAAATATGTTGTGTCATACTATTTATATTAAATACTACCTTTTAAGAGTGTATTTTGTAACTTGGGCTAACGACATTTCTTTTTTGAGAGGACCACATACCAAACCTGCCAGTTTCTTTTCAGAACTAGAATTTTGCTAATTTTCATAATGCAAATTCACAACTTTAATTGGTTTATGCTTTTTTTTTTTAATTGTATGAAGAATTTTAAACAGTACTGCCTGAAGGACTGTTCTTTAACTGCTGAATATGAGAAGAGCTTTATTGAAACCAGGGGGCTTATGTGCACTAGATAAGGCTCTGGCCTCTCTTTCAAAGTAAAGAATTTCAGCCCCGATTCAGTATTTAGGGGATAATTTTAGCAGTGTGAGTAAGTTCAGTTCAGCTGAAGAAATTGCTTATGTATCAACACCCCTTGTTGAGTTAAATACCTCAGACCAGAAAGGCAGTGGAGGATATTATGCATCTTAGACTTCATTGCCTATGCTGTAGTGGAACTGAGAGTGTGATACAATATATGGTAATAAACAACCAAGCCTAAGTTATACTGGTAAACATAAATTTGTAAAATGACAATGAAGAAAGGATTACATTTATTTTTAAAATACTTCTATTAAATGCTTACTTGTAGGTGTTACATATGAGCTAGATGTCCCACACCTGAAGCAGACTTGTCAATACAGTCATTGGAGCCTAAAGAGTGATTTGCCTGATTGGTTGTCAGATGTCTGCTCTGAGGTGAGCTTAACCAGTTTCCAAAACTACTCATGGGAATCACAGTTCAACTGCCTAAATACCAATGTATAGCAACACTGAAAGCACCTTGGGTTATCCTGCCTGCCCATCAGCTGCCTTGCCAAATGTAACTTGCCAATGTAACTGCCAGTCCCATGTGGATATCTCAGAGTATCTATGGTGACTCAAACTGTGTTTAGGCAACTGACCCAACCCCTAGATTCTCAGTTATTAGCTTCAATATCTTTTTCTCATGTAAATGTATGTGTCTTAACCTTGTGCTGAATCCAATATGACTGTCTCAGCAGGTTATATGAATTAATGTCAGCCTCTAATTCACAGAAAAATACTGTGATATCTCCCAGGTAGCAGGTGTATTTTTCTAAAATTCATCTTTTAGAAAACATTTTCCCTGCTACTACATCTCTCCTTCTGTTTCAGGCCTTGCAATTGCTGTCATACATGATTCTCAACATGAGCACAGAACTAAAATCTCTACCAGCACTTTGTTAGAAGGCATGAAACCATGATGCTTTTAAGTCCCTGCGTTGATCCTGCCCTACAAACATCTATCATAAAACATTTAGTGATCAGTGTACTGACTAGTATACTGATGTAACTTTAAAAGCCGTCTTCTATGGACCACATCCAAATACCTGGTTGTGAATACTTTATGTATGAAATTCAAGCAATATTGGCCAGCTTTGACAGGTCAGTTTACCTATGTAGTAGATCTTCTGTCTTTTGGGAAGTGTAGCTTTTGAAATCAGTGTATTAAGGGTGATTGATTTTCTATATTCATCCAGTATCTGGTGTTCACATTGAACACCCTGCACACTGAGGGTGGTCTTTGGAGACCTGACACTGAACTGCACAAGGTGCTGAGCAACCTGGTCTAAGTTGGTCTTGCTTTGAATGGGGTTTGAATGGTCTCCAGAGGTGCCTTGCAACCTCTTGTAAGATTCTGTGGTTTTCTTTTTTTTTTTTTTAAACCTAATTTATTAAAGTATTCTCAAAGTATAAATTCAATATATGAACCTTAACGGAATTTTAAAATGAATTGCCAAAACCTACTTAATATTTACTGTGTTCTGATGCCACTAGTCTGCTCTGATGGAATCTACTGCTGTTTAGCTAGTCAGTCTTATTCTACACATGGTAGAAGCTCAATCAGCTTCAGTTCTGAACTCTTTGCATGCTACATTTGAGTCAGGTCTTTCAAAATTACCGCAGCACAACTGATGTTAATTGACCAATATCTTTTCAAATGCCTCCTGCTTTTATATTCTACTTGACAATAGTGAAAAACATGCTATTAAACTAATACTATAGCTTAATTTTATTAAATTAATAGTTTTCTACTCAGCCTTTTTTTTTTTTTTCCTAGGGCAAATCCTGAAAAAATGAGTGGTAGTGTGGCTGGGTTAAGTGTACATAAAGGCTAAATATGAAGTGTGCAAGGTCTTCAAATTTTGGCTAATGTATTTCTAGCTAGGGTGTGCCCAACCCTCTTTGTGAATTTCGCTCCATTAAATTATGTTAAATAAGAGTTTCAAACTTGTCTAGTACAAAAAAACCCAAGGGGTTTGTATTCTTTGGCTAGGAAAAGCTAAGAACTAGGACAGCAACAGGAACTCAGCAGTAAGGTGCAGTGGTATAGGTGAGAGGTACAGAATGTAAGAAGCTGAAGAACTTCTTTTACACCTTGCCAAACCCCAAAGCAGCATTCATCTTTTGCTTTTCTAGCAGTCAAAAGGCACAAAGCCAAAGTCATATTTTCTTCCGCTGATTTGGTGTCCTCATAAACTGTATGTGTTAGTTTCCTCCTTACTCAAGGAACTTCATCTTTCTGTCACAGTGGAGTCCTGTATTCTCTGCCGCAAAAGATACCACCCATCCACCCTCCTGTAAAACATACCTTCAGGTCAGACACATCTCTGTAGCACTGCTCGGAGCGGGTGTGATCAGACAGCTGCACATTCCAGAAACATGGGAGCTGGTAGACAAGGAAGGGATTTTGTTTGATGACTGCATTGAAGATATCCTAGCAGACAAAAGCAGAGAAACAGTTGGGTACATTGTTTCCACAGTGAGGTGATCTCAATCCCACCCTGAGCTGATTGTCCTTCTCCCCCTCACAGGTAGAAATGCAAACGGTCATGTGAGCTGAACTCTGCCAACCCTGCTTCGGAATTCTGTTTCCATAGAGGCTGCTATCAATGTAAGGGGTGACGTGTAGATCTAACAAAAGGAACAGGCTCTCTTGACACACAGACCTAATGGACTCCAGCAAAGTTTTCAAAACATGTATCTTGTACTGCTGGCAAGAGATGTGGTTCCTCTTCTACTCGCCAGGCAGAGTAATACGCAGTAAATGACGAACTGCCTGCTGTGAGTACGTACTGCATCACTTTTCAATAAAGGGGATGAAAGTGATCCTGGCAGTTGCGCTGCTTCAAGGTGAATTACTGTGTGGGACTTTAGCTAGCACTTTATTGTTGCAACAAGTATTCTATTTCAGGGAAAGGGCATGTAGGACAGCTCTGCAGAACAGCCTGCACGATGAAGGACAGAATGTGTTCTGCCTCTCTACAGCTATCCAGTTGGAAAAGTAAGTTAGAAGGACAATCTTGTGGTTAGGGTATTAGGGTAAAGACATAAGCAACCTCGGTCCATTCCACAAAATTTTGCCCCATGCAGGTATTAGACAGCAACTCAGGATCTGATTGAAAACACAGTGAAGTTGCAAGAATCATTTCAATGAACTTCAGTAGCTTTTGGATCAAACTGCAAGGGCATTGTACACAAGTGCACATCTCTGTGTGTACAGTAAGCAGCATGTTTCCTTAGTGGTGACTGGTCGTTACCCAGATGTAGCTCAGAAGCAGTAGAAATATCTAAATATGATGCTGTATTCAGTTAATACACTCAAGCTGTTGAGCAAGACTTATTGGTTTGGGTCCCATACTACATTAATGGGGTTTCTGGATTTAAAATTGAGAGCTGACAAGAAGCACAAAGAGAGTAAATATGCATTTCTGTGTATAGGCACACTATTTCTTCTCTTGGCCTCAGTTTCCCATCTGTTGCAAGGAGACAGCAGGGCTTTTGTTTTCACAGGGGTGCTGTGGCAAGGAGTACATTAAAAGATGCTGGGACTCATCTGCCAGAAACAGTAAAGAAATATCTGAATACTCTTAAAACTGAAGTCCTCTTAGAGAATAACCAGTAGGAAAAGACATAGTATATTTGGACTTCTGTGTCTGGAGAGTTTTATGTTAAAGAAAGGAGGACAGAAAATTAAAGCCTGAAAACCACATTTGTCTATCTTATGAATCATCTGTGCAGAGGAGGTAAAAATGTCAATGTAGTAAGAGAAACCTCATGAGTAAATTTCCATTCCTCTCTTCCACATTTTCCCCAGAACAATTCAACAAATAGTGATTACATGCACAATATCTTTCCCCTGCCTTTTCCCACATCTCATCCCCTTTCGCTTTCTTAACTTCCTCAATCCACAGAGTAGTGGTTGTACCACTATCTGCAATGTCGTACTCACCTGGTCAGCCAGTGAAGTGGACAGCATGCTCATTAACTCCCGCTCTGCCGTGAGTCTCCACATCTGCTCCCATTTCATCTTCCGTAACTTATCAAGAAGCAACAAGATAACCCCTGAAGGAAAATACAATGCAGAGAACAAGAGAAGCCATGATGTCACATGTCCATCCTCAAGGCCCTTCCTGTCTATGTGCTGATTCAGCAGTTAAAACAGGGACATGAGCTGAGATTTATCAGTGGAAACTACAGTCCTTACCCTATGCTAACACAGGAGGTTGACTAAAAAAAGCTTCAGGTTTTGAGATGTCACCCCTGAGGCTGCAGAGAAGAAATGGAGAG
This sequence comes from Chlamydotis macqueenii, assembly GCF_036417535.1. Lineage (NCBI taxonomy): Eukaryota > Metazoa > Chordata > Aves > Otidiformes > Otididae > Chlamydotis > Chlamydotis macqueenii. Next base: position 59,590,965 of record NC_141556.1, on the reverse strand, counting down.
ATGGCATATAGATGAATGCTAGGTTATATAGGCTTGCAGGAAGGCTAAAGCAGCCAACAGGGAATGAAATTGGGAAGAAGAGAAGCAAGAGAAGGATGTTGATTTGTTGTAGTCTCCTTAACTGATAAAGCTTGATTTCATTATGACATGATTAGCATTGGGATTATTCCTTACAAAATGAACCAATACAGGTGATTCACATGACGGAGTTTAACTCCATCCAAAGGTCATTATCATTCCAAAGAGAATTAGACAATACCCTACAAGAAAGAAAGAAGGAACCTCTTAACACTCAGAAGTGACCCTCACCACTCCTTATTCTGAAAAGCTACAGGCTCCAAGAGGATATTCTGTCAAGTCACTGTCTACTAGGGAAAGGGTAAGAGACAATCCTGATTTATCTAGTATGACTCCATTTCTGCCTTCTGCACACTGAACAGAGACCTGCTGTTTCCAAAATCCCACTATTTAAATTAATTTCTAGCTGGCCTGCAATCAACATTATGCTGAGACACAGAGAAGTTAATCACCTGATGCATCTGATTGCAATCCCCGAAACTTTTCTGAGTAACAGATTATCAATGCTGGTTACAACCTAGCCTTTGAGAGTGCCTGCTATTAAGGCAGCCAGTGTTCATAGAGTGGGATCCTCAGATCAGAAAGTCACACCTGAAAGGGGAAAAGAGATACCTCAACATGCATTCCCCACTTGGTTTTTTGTCTGGACAAAACCCCTAGAGTAGAAGAAGTGAAAACAGCAGAGGCAATGAAGCTGTATTGAAGTATCAGCAAAACCTTTCCCACAGTGTCTCAGAAAATTAATTCGAAAAGACGTTGATAAGAGCGCTGTCATGGGGAATGAATGCAGACTGAAGGACCATAAAGGAAGAGTACCGATAAACAGCAGCCTAGCAGGTTGACAGGAAGAGTCTAGTAAGAGCAAGGATAGGTTCTGCGTTGTTTCATGTCTTCATTAGTGGAAGGGGGAAGTGAACAGAATAGTAATGACATCTGCAAGTAACATTACAAGAGGTCTTACCAAAAAAAAAACCATCACAGCAACTCTAGAGAAACATAACAGCTACACATAAGAATATGAAATGGCAAAAGGCAGGCACTAGGAAAAGCTGCCCGAGGGAATCTAGGATGATAAAACTACAAGTAATGAGAATAAGAAAGGAAACATAGTCTGAATACTTAAGAAAAATTCTCCTAAACCCTTTGTCATGAAATAATCTAAAAATGGCACATAAAATGCTTAATTTCATGAGTCTTTAAAAATCAGACTACACAAAGACTAGCAAATATATCTAGAACAACCCTGCAACAGTTGGGATAGAACAAAAGAGGTTCCAAGTGATTCCTACCTTCAGTTTCTATGACACAACAAATTTCTTTCTAGCAAAACCTGGCACTGCCATGGATAAAATGAAAACCTCTTTTGGCAGTTATTTTTGTGGCCTATTTTAGTTCTGTTTTCCATTTCAGTCCATCTGGTTCCCAAGGATGCTGGAACCTGTACTGCAGGGATCCCCTTTCATCTTCAGTCAACCTTTCTGCTTCCAGCTGTTGGATTGGAAAGGGACGTATTGTCACAACATACTACAACTCATTTCTGCCACCGTGTCTGTCTTCTCTCCAGCATAACCAAAGCCTATTTGGAGTGTGTAGTGTGCGTGCATTAGCTTCTAAGAGAGCCACTGTGCATCGTCTGAAATTCTAGATCAATGTGAAGCATATTCCTTGCGCTGCAGCAACAAACCGGGTGGGATAAGCTCCACTCTGGCAGTGGATTTTTTTCCAGCTGGCAAGAACTGTCAGATTTGTTTCACTAGTGAAATACAACTGAGAAGATTCTTTATTAAGAAAAATAAAGATTAATTGTAAGATTCAGTTAACTCTAATGTAATAGTATTTACAATTTATAGACAATAAAACATTTTTTTTCTTACTTTCTTTAAGCCTCCAGTCTGAGGAGGAAAAGAAGAAATGTTTAAATATGTGCAGTATTCTCCAATTTTTATGTCTTCCACTCCTATGCTAGTAGCAGATTATGGCATCGCAGCTAAAGAGATTATGCTGTCCTGAGGGTCTATCATGGTAGCAGCTGAGAGTAAAAGAGGCAGATGGGGTGGAAAAACTGGAATATATGTGAGAAAGGATGTATTAAATTATTATGCAATCATGGCTACTGAAAATATTAACAAGCTTTTAGCGTTCCACCGTTAAGAGTAATTTCGATGTGATTTCTATTTTAATTCACCTACAGGCTTGGGTTTAACACCTTTGTACAGCCGCTGTTCAGGGATTCTCGCGCTGTGGAATTCTAATTTACTGCTACTGTAAAAATAACTACTAGAAAGTATTTATAGCAAGTTTAAATATTTACTCTTTAGTATTAATAAGAGATTTCTACTAAGAGGAGAATTTAATACTATTCACCTAATTAGTGTTATTTAGTGCAAAAGCGAAGCAAAACCATGTGTGTTGGGAACATTTAAACAGTTCATGCAGAGGAAAAAATACCTTTTCTTCAGAACAGAGTACTTCAGTTTTACTTCTATATTTTTCTGTTACCAAACGCGAACATAACAAATGAACTAACTCCAATTTGCGCAATTAGTTTGCAGGCAAAGTGTCTGAAAGAAGGAAAGGGAAATAATTGCCTCAGGAGGTCCTTCCCTCAGAGTCCAGTTGACTGAAATCTCAGACTAAATTCAAGATGACATACAGCTGAACATAAGGGGAAAAGGGACTTATTCTCAGCTGCTGTGCTGGGGGAGGAAGAGACTGGAGGGAAAAAAAAATAATCAAAGGAATATTTTATGAACATCTGGCCCCAGGCAGTGGGACTTCTCATCTTTTGATGAGTGCAGCATTTTCCTGCCCTAACTTACCTGTGAAAAACAAAGGGAAAGCTTGGCAGCAAATAAACAAAAAGAGAAAAGTGCCAACCCAAATGTCATGAGTGTTAAACAAACTATGATCAGCCACAGAACTCCTTATTTTCCTTATCCTGAGGAAATAGTTCAGGCATGTAGAGATGCAAAGAGTTCTTAGAAAAATGATGCTTTATTACTAAATATGTGGAATGCATCCTAGTCCAGTTTTCACTTGAATGCCATTTTATCCCCCTGCTTGATGAGATTTTGCTTGAACTACCACAATCTGACAGATTCGGAATGCTCAAACACACAAGAAAACAAACAAACTAACAAAAAAGGAGTTTCTAAAAAAATGTAATTTCAGAACACACACACAAAAAAATGCCATCCTCAAAAATGAAAACAAAAGTGAATTTGCTGAATAACTTGGAGAAAAGAGGGCAAAAATTCTGAAATAACATATTTGGATGAAAGCATTTCAGTTGGGAAGTACTGTTTTTTTTCTTTGGAACATTCTAAAACCCAAGTTATTCTAAAATAGTATTTTTAACTTCAAAAGCAATACAAATTTAAATCTTGTTGAAAATTGTTATATGACCTGAAAAGGAAAATAAATGTTTCATTCTGTGTCTAACAAAACTTTGGAAAGTCACCTGAATTTTTTTTACCATCTTGCCATTTTTTCATTCAATCTGAATAAAATTTTTTCTCTTTCCAACATTTTGACTAAGCAATGTTTTCAGCAGATGCTTCTTGCCACCTCAGCAAAATAGTTTGTGGTTTGGGTTGTTTTTTTTTTTTTTTTGTTGTTGTTGTTAATTTGCTCCAGAACAAAATATTTAATTTTATTTTTCTGAATAGTAAATTGAACGTTCAAGGAAACATCATCAATTTCCCTTGGAATGCTACCAGGCATCCCCACCTCTCACTTCAGGAACACAGACTATGCCTTTTCCTGAAATTCAGAGAGGAATATATAGTCGAGGAGGAAGTAATAAACAACATTTTAAAACAGAACAGAATCACTTACAGAAGTTATAGTGAAACTGGACAAGCTTTCAAACTCAATTTATTACAATGGCCCTTTTAAGGTGGCTGAAAAAAATACTCAGTACTGCGGGGAAAAAAACTTAGCTACTAAGAGATAATTTTCTGTAAGCATTACCTTGCCTGTTTCTTTCAGGTGGAACAGGATGCTTTTGTGAGCTGTTGAGGCAGTGCTGTTGTGTGAACAGCATGTCAGAGCCTATCCTTGTCAGGTTTTAAAAAATTCTTCTTGTAACTAAGCCTATAACAGTGAAATATCTAGACAGATAGCAAGCAGACACCATTACAATATCTGAGGAAGACAGGCAAGACGCACTTCAAAATATATTATAAAGCAATAGTGAGTTTTAAAGAAATTACTGGGATTTTACAATACCTAACCAGCATACCAAAGACCGTATACCAAACCACTGAGTATTAGATACTGTAAGAAATAATGTTAAATAGGGCTGACATTGGATATTTGCTACAATAAATAACTGACACAGAGATTTAATGCAGGACAAATGACAGTAAGCTACCACATTTTGTGAAACAGATTTGGCACCAAAAAGATAAGCTCAGTTTTAGGCACTATGGAAGGAGCTTGTAGCTCTGCTGTCGCTATCCCAGGAGAAGTGCCATGAGAGTGCTGACTTCTTAGTCACCTAGCAAATACTTCTGCATGTTCTTTTAATTCCAATTTATTGTACCTGAAATCAATGGAAGGGGTCATAGTGTGTAATGCTAGGAATGAGACTATGCCTTTGCTGCCTCAGAGCTCTAATAACCAGTCTTGCTAAGGCCTCCATTTGGAATCCACCGGGCCACACCTCTGTGCCACTGATTGTGGCCTCTGCTCTCCACCCATAGTACAAAAAGCAAACAGAAAACCCCAAGTATATGGCTGTTAAAAAAATTGTATTAAAGCTGCAATTACACAACAAGCCACTGCATGCATTTTTAAATCTTAACTTTAAGTCTTTGTGTGGATGAAAATCACTGCATTTATTTCACTTGATTTATCGACCATCTCTCTAAGTTCTGCTCATAATTTGACTAGCTGTATCCTTAGTACAATAAAACTATAGCTTATATCTATAGCTTTTAACACAGTACAACCAAAAGACTGTCATTCTAACACATTTTTGAAGTATCCTGATACATTATTTAACTAAGAAGTTACATGCACCAACCTTTTTCTCCAAAAAAGCCTTTCACAATGTAAAACAACTTAATAAAAAATTGCAGGGATGCACAATGTGTTAATTGAGAATAAACAATGATTCCACATTTGAACTTTTCTCTGAGAAAACTGAACAGGGCTGAGAAGCTGTTTTGAAAGGGAAAGTGGGTGTCCCCCCGGGCATGGTGACAGAATGCAGTAGCCCTTGTTTTCTCTGCATATGTATTGAAAGCAAAGCTGTGATAGAGTGCATTTTGAAATGTAGTGCAGTCCCTCTGATGGGAGCCTGGTTCCCCTTGAAGCATTATAAACATTTTGTTTACACTTCCTGATGACCATTTAATGAAATGGAACACTTTTATTTCCTTTGTTGTTCTCTTCCGAAGTATGCTGTTTCTCCTTAGGCAGAGTTTAAGATGAAGGATAGACTCAAGCATGATTCTAACGTCTTACAGAGCTACTGACTGTAGCTCAGCATTTCCTGATTTTCTAATTGTTTCTTTATTGTTTAGATGCTATTCCTCCTGAGCAATTTGAAAAAAATATAAATATGCTTTCTATCTTCTCCTTAAAGACATCTATTTGGGGGGGAATTTCTCCAACTTTCTTAAAGCCCCAAAGGCTGCTATAGAAAAATTTCCTTGATGCAGGAGCCTGAAAGGTCTACAGGAGAGGAGTCATGAACCGTAAGACTTTTACGAAGTCTATGGAGGAAAACCTCTGCTACTTAAAGACCATCCTGCCAAGTAATGCCCTCCCCTCCTATCTTCCAGAGTCTTGTGAAGACAAATAACAGTTCTACAGGTCTCTCAGAGGTCAGCATAGAAAAACCATCTGGAGGAATTTGCCTTCTCTTACATAGATCCCAAGCAGTACAAAGTCATACATCTTCCTGCTCAAATTGTTGATAAAGCTTTCCTAAATCCTATAATGGAAAACAACATGGCTAGCAAGAAGACAAATATTAGCAAAATCAGAAAGGGAAGCTAGAGTTCTTCCCAGCTGCTCTACTTGGTTTGGGCATCAAGGAAGACAGTAAGAATACTAACCTTTTTCAAATCCCCATGTTTCCTGAACCCCATGCAAAGAGTTGTAGGAGATGAAAACCATCTGTGAAGAATTTCCTTACATGGGTTTTAAAAAGCTCCTCAGTTTTCTTACAGCCTTTGCATTCCACGACCCTTGTGAGCATACAGGGTACAAAGATTACACTTTAAAGCAGTGGAAAGCATATATTCCAGGGACTTCTCAGTTGGTGAAGCAGGGAGATGACTTCCAAGAAGGGAAAAAAAAAACAACCCTAAGAGGCAAATAATTAAGTTCTCTTGAAATTCAAAAGATTGGGAAAGTTTTTGCTCAGAAAAAAATTCAGAAGTTGTAAAACTAACTTCAGATCAGTAAAGGGAGAGAATAGGGAGGTTTCAGCTTCTATCTCTTGTAGCACAATGGCAATGACCAATCTAAATGGAGCAGAGAGCTGTCTCAAAGACGTGTCTCACATCACTGCCATCTACAAGTTGTCACTCAACAGTGACTCAGTGTGCATTTCTGTACATGTCTAGAAGTCATGATGGAGGTGCCAAAAGTTGACACTTACAAAAAATTGGTCAGGTACAAATATTAGAAAGCACTTGATAATGTGAGACTTGAAAAGAAAAGTGACATGAGGGAAATGTGGAAAATTTCTACAAAGTTTTGAAGAACTTTTCCTCTCTTCAGTACTAAAAATGCAGTAAGTTCTTACATGGCAGGTTATCTGTGATTTCATTTGCCTGGATGCTTAGGTGACTTCAGTTGTGAGGAAAACAAAGTCCCGGTTAAATACATATTTAAGTGATAAAGTCAGAAAGGATAATTTTTAGCTCTTGCATAACAGAGGCCATATGATTTTTCATAATCAATTTGTATTTTAACTAGAGCATAACTTGTAGAAAAAAAATCAGTCTTGATTTTAAAATTTACAATAATAGATAAATTATCATGAACTTTGATAAGTTATTCCGGTGCATAATTATCCTGATGAAGGATACTTCCCTTATTTCTAATTTGAACATGTCTTTGAACTTGCAGTCATTTGATCTTGCTGAACCTTTGCTAAATTGGCAAGCACTCTATTAAGAAACGTTATTTTCTCCTGCAGATACTAATAAGCTATGATCAAACTATCCCTTGAGTCACTCCCAGACAAGTTTCTGGAGCCATTTTTCCCAACTTCATGGGACATTTTCCTGTATTTTCTTTGAACTTTGTTAATTTACAAGTAATCACCTTTGACCTGTGGAGATTAGACCTGGACAAGTAGCTAAATCTACATTTTATAATATATCCACTCCAAGAAGTGATCCCTAGCACCCAGATCAAGGACTATGGAGTGGTTGTGCACAGACTGTTCAGGGTCTAGCTCTTCGCTGAGCAGGCTGGCCGCATTGGTACTACATAGTGCTGGTCTCTGAGGGCCTAGTTTGTGTTCCTTCAGTTTTTAGATGTAACAATTATTTTGTTTGCATTTCTCAGTGTCTGACATTATGAGAGCACCATGTTACAACTTTCTAGATTGGAGAGTTTTTAGCATGGAACTGAGGGTCTATGTTGTGTGCACTGGAGAATGTCATCAGGGCATGCGGGAATATTAGGGAGTGTGAGGTCTTCTGATGGAGTGCTGAAGGACTGGAAAGAGGTGCCGAACATACTGCCTTCCAGAAATATTTCTTGTAGTGAACTATTGACAAATTACAGTCTTTTATTTTTTTTCTTGACAAAAGACAGGTTACTCCCTGAGAAAGAGAGGGCACCAACTAATTTCTGTGCCCTGGGAGCCAAGAGTGAAGAATGAACTAGGGAGATAAGTTATCTGACAGATATCCAGCATGTCAGGAATAAAAAGTCTACATCCAATAGAAAAAAAAATATATATATATCTCCTGTACTCATACTTGAAATGTCCCCATTTATACATCCAACTTTCACACAAAGTATTTTGACATGCATATTAAACTTGGAGCTTATGCTTCTCTGATTATCCATCCTAGACTGATTCTCATGCATTTCTTCATTCTTTCTTGTTATACAATTTTACACTGCAGTGCTCCACAACACAGAAGTACAAGTGAGTGTCACAACTCTACATCAGGCCAGAGCAACTGAACTTTGAGTGAGCTGTCCTGAACTGGAATCACAGAATAGTACAGACTGTACAGGATTACTGTGCCTCCCTATGCAGGCATATTTGGAAAAAGGGACCACACAAAGCTTGTTTCTATGGATAAAAACTGAGAAAGTTTGCTGGAATTTGCTGAATATTTGCCCTCATGAAAGCAAGTACGTCTTCCAAAACTAATCTATCTTGGACTCTCCACCAAAGAATCATCCACCTTTAAAAGAATAAAATCTGCTTCTTGATCCTCAGCTCCTGTAAATCAGCTTAGGTCTATTTAACTCAACAGTCAGGGATTTACATCAGATCTGGACCTTCTCCATGATGCTTATCTATGTTTTTTTTTCTTCAAAAAGTAGCAAAAAGCGAAAGGTAACAGGGAACATTGCTTTGTGGGATTTTTTGGTTTTGAGTCTCTCAAAAGCATCATATTTAATAGGGGTTGAAATGTCAACAATTTTACAAGGTTTCAACTTTGGACTGTGAGAAGAGGAAAAATGCACCCTGCACAGGTGATAATTATTTTGGCTGGCTTCTAATATTAACAGTAGTCCACAAGGCTAATTGTAGGGATGAGCACAATGAGTAAGAACCAGTCACAGCTTTTCTTGGTCTGGTGTTCAGTCAATGCCCTAGCAACAGTGGAGAAATGTGGCTCATGGGCTGAACAGCCTCTCATGTATTTCTTTGTAGTTAGATGACAAAAAGGTTTGGGAGTTTGCATTCAGAAGCAACATGACAACTTCCCCACTCCCGCCTTAATGGGCAGTTTATTGACTGGGTGAGATTCTGGAGGAATCGAACGTTCTAAGACATGGATTAGGAAGAGGAAAGCAGCACAGAATGAACAAGCCTAAAAATTAACCATAGCATTTTTTTTAAAAAGGAAGCACAATGTACTTTATTGCAATGATTTCACCCAAAGGTCAGCTGCAGGTCATCCCTCCTCCACAGCCTTTTCTGTTCCAGTAAGAGAGTGACAGGATTAAGTTCCAAGCAGGAATAGAGGGACGTATTTGCTTAAAGGAGAAAATGTGTGGAGCTGCTTAGCATGCTCATAGCCAAACTGAGGTACAGTTTGGATGGGTAGGCTATGAGGTGCATGGAAATTAAGTTGGGCTGCCAAGCTCAAAGGGTCATTTTTGGCCAGAAAACATTCACATGGTGGTTAGTTACAAGTGGTACTCCACAAGAGTTGAGACTCAGGCTGATACTATTTAACATCCTGATTAATGAGCTGGAGATGAGATAGAATGCATCCTCAGCAATGTCACACAACAACACCAAATTAGCAGCTGTGGCCGATACCCTGGCCATAGCACTACTATTCAGAGGGACCTTGGTAGGATGGATGAATAGGCTAAGAGAAAGCTCATAAAGTTCAACAAGAGGTCCTGCATGGGGCTATTCTTGAATGGACAGTAAAGGCTGGAAGGCAAGTGGATAGAAAGGATTTTTTTCAGGAAAAGTCCTAGGAGGCTTGGTGGACAGCAAGTTGAACATAAGCCAGAAGTGCGACCTTGCAACCAAGAAAGCCAACCACATCCTGGGCTATATTAGGTCACTTCCCTTAGGTCAAGGGAAGTGATTACTACTCTTTACTCAGCACTTGTAAAACCACATCTGAAGTACTGTCTTGGATTCCTGGGTCAAATAACGACACTGATATGCTGGAGTAAGTCCAGTGGAGAGCAACCAAGATGGTCAGAGGCCTGGAGAACATGTACAAGGAGAAGCTGAGATAACTGGGCTTGTTCAGCTTGGAGAAGAGAAGGCTAAGGGGATCTCTTATTGCTGTCTACAACTACTTAACAGAGTCAAACTCTTCCAAGAGATGCACGGAGACAGAAGGAGAGGTAACTATCACAAATTGCAGCAAAGGAAAGTCTAATTAAAAATTAGGATTTTTTTTACTTTTATTTTTCACTTTCTCACCAAGACTGTAGCCTAATACAACAACAGGATGCCTTGAGAGGTATCCTCGGACATATTAGAAACTCAATTGGAAAAGGCTCTGAGCAACCTGAGTTGGCTTTCAGTGTGAAGAAAAGTAGAAGACCTCTGGAGATTCCTTCTGACCTAAACTGCCTATAATTCTATGACCCTATTTGGGAAAGCATCTTTTCACCATCTCTGCTAGGGCCTTGAGAACAGTGTAGGAATTATCTGTATACACAGGGCATTGCAGTACTCTTGTCCTTCCCTGAGCTCAGTTCAATACAGACAGGTGGAGAAGGGAGAGTTGAGGAGCTACAGCAGGAACAATTAAAGTCAGGATGTTACTCAATATAGTAACAGAAGACAATGGTGAAAGGAAAGAATTGAATTGCTTCTTCTGAGATCTCAGTGTCTACTCAGTTTTATAAATTCTTCTATCTCAAAACATCTCCAACTCAAGGAGAATAAAGTCTCCTGATATTTTTTTAAAGGGGAAAGGTTTGTTCTGAAGCCAGTTTGCCCTATCACTAAAATGATTACAGCATAGTGATTTCTGTAACCAATAGCACTTAATAGAGTGATCTGACTATAACCAAATTCAACTCTTCTTTGTTGGCTCTCTCTTAGAGGTGACAGCTTTGATGCAAGAGTGTAGAAAAACATCTTAGTTACTCTGCGGCTTTCTGTGACAGGTACCAGGCTACTCGTTAGAGTCCAAATATGGAGCCCAACTGTGATGCCTCTTTCTTTGCTTTGAGACTATGGCTAAAACCTCTATTTCTGTATCTACAAAAAGGAACTGTCTTTACACAATCATTTTTATAAGCACAATGAGAAACTGGAAAGTGAACTTGCATTTTAGAAGAAAAAGCCCTGGTTTTACTATTACTTTGCATTTGTCTGGGGTTCTCCTGCCATATAATAGAAGTTTTTGTTCTCAGTTTAGGCACCTGGACGCCTCTACTAAGCTTTTATGTGCAAGTCTTTCATCTAAATTTAACCTGCTAATGATGGTCCCTCTACAATAAAGAGAGGGCATTTCAGGGTGCTGGATAACATAATTATTCATTACTCATTAGGTATATTCACATAAAGAACTGTCTCGATCAAGCTAAAAATATCACAGTTCAGAATAATTTTTTAAATCATTAGATTAGAATACTACATATATATGTCCTATTTATGTACATTGCAGTACATTACATGGAGACTGACATAATGAACTCAGGTCAGACCAGTAAAAAAAAACCCCAAACTAGGACAATTTAATCAACTAAAAAGAAATACTTTTTATTTACTCCAGTACAATGGAAACTAGAATCTGGTACAGACTGCCTGAAGGCCATTGTTTTTTTTTATCACAAGGCTCTTAGGAGATTAAAGTTTTCAGTGTTTAAAAGAAAATTTTTTTTAAAAAGAGAGTTATTGCAGGGCCTGGTAGATTCAATTTCCAAGGAGCAGAGGATGTATCTCATAGAATGCAATGAACAGTAGACTAATTCAGTTGCAGCAATGCCATTATTATGTAGATAGGCCTCTCAAACTAGAGGGACCATTTCCAAAATCAAATACATATTGACCCGCATTTCAGAAATGTCAAGCATGCTGTAAACAAGTTCTCGGTACATCACATGCTTTAAAAACTGCATGAGAAGGATTGGAAAGGAAGCTATTCTTTGAGGGTGGTCAGCTTTAAGATAGCTTATTTTTAAGTGCAAGCTACAGATTAGAGCCAACAAAGACAGAGATGTGGTCATTAAAAGCAGAATTATCATTTTAGCTTCCCCCTACTGACAAAAACAGACTGATATTTCTTGTTGAGCCTGAAAGCAACAATGTGTTGGCACTTCCCAAAAAACTACTTGTACAATGTGCATGACACCTGTACTTCAAATGCCTCTTTGTGTGTTATAAAGCACATGTGTATCAGTATACTTTTCACTGATAACAATATTTGCAGAATGAGCTCACAGGAGAAATAATCTAATCCAAAAAACTGGTACTGCGTGAATGTGAGTAGGTGAAGAAAGTGCTACTTTTTGCCTTGACATTGGTGTTGGACTTCAATATTTCTCCTTTTTTTTGATCACTAAAATGTATTTTCACCTGTTTGCAAAGGCTCTTCTACTGACAACCAAACCTAACTATACCAGTTCCTGTACCAAAAATGACTATTATTTTAAGTAATGGGAGGTAGGAATATTGTAATGCCTTTTAGTGAGGGCACACCTAAACTGAGTCAGGCCCTGATGGTGGGTATCTAAAAGTTCTATAAACCACGAGTTCTCTGACTTCTTCATTCATCGAGACCATTCAGAAAAATCTCATATATCAAGCAACCACTGTACTCCTTTCTTTTTTTTCATGGAGAAAAGTGCTAGTTTTAGTCAGAATCTATGTAACATAATTTGTAAATTAGTGCTATATTCAGATGGCTGTCATGGAATTTTGACTCTTCTAGGGGTGGGGGAGGAAGGCATTTTGGTAACAGATCTCTTCAGAATTAGGCAATATTAACTATTTATAGCACTAATTGTGAGCATTTCTGAAATCCAGAAATGTCTGACTAAATTAAAAGTGCTCAGCACTTCTTAACATCAGATGCATTATCATAACATCATGAGCAGAAGCCCATGGAGCTCAAATGAAAGCAGTTACCGTGTTTCTGGAGCAGGACTACAGGCAGTTCCATGACCACCACCACTCCATTTTGCATTGCTTTACTCGTCATTTGTTTTCTGCACTGAAGACGCACAGTATCATGACAAAGACGCACAAGATGCTATCCAGTCTTATCTCATATAAACAATCTGCCCTACACTTGTCTTTTATTATTCACAATTGTTAAATATTATGGAAAAACGATGCAACATATGCTTCCCACTTCCACTTCATCTTCCATAGGTCTTTTTTTTTTTTTTCAGGGAAACAATAAAGGAAAGAGATTCATTCTAGCATTCTTTCAGTCATTACAAACACGGGAGTAATAAAGCTTGGTGCACATGTAGCTTGGTAATCGTTAGGTGCTAGCCATTCCCTTCTGTTCTCAATCCACAAATCTGGTAGTGTGACATCTCTCAGCGTGGGAGTACAAATCTTCAGCTCAAGCTGTTGAGACACTTCCTTACAGCACCTAGCAGTTACACTGAGGCAGTGTATTTTAGATGTGCCTCCAATCTTCAGGATGGGCTTCGGAAGTCTAGAAGTCTGAAATCTCCTGGGCCAAAGTTTTTAGAAATGCCCCCCAGCACCCAAATGACAGACACAGATCCATCCTAAAGCTCCCTTTGAAAGGTGTGGAGCCTATTTTCAGCTGGTGTGAGCTGCCCCTGCTGCACTAAAGCTAAAGAAGCCAGAGGTGATTCACACCAGCTCAGCAAGTAGCCTGAAATCATGGTAACAGTCACCAGAAACTGCTTTTAAAAGCTATTTTCTGCCGTGATGGAAAGTATAAGGCAGACAAAGCGCTAAATGCTTTTACGTTTAGAATTTCTTTGACAGGATATTTTTCTGAGGACTAAGATGACTGTTACTCTGGAAATGAACATCAAGCCATACAGGGCAATTCTGGAACTGTCAGTTTAGCATCTATAAAGAGAAAAATCATTGTGTGGCTCAGGCAATATTTTCGAAAGCACAGTTTAGTTAGTGAAAGACAATATAGACTTTACAGAGAGAAAAGTATACTTTAACTAATGTATGAGGGGTCTGTAAGAGTTAACGTCAGTGTAGACAAGCAAAATGGAGTGGATGATATATAAAAAAGTATTTGATTAAACAGCTTACTGAGCTTCAGCCAATGAGGTACTGAAAAAACCTGGGTACCTTTGTGATACAGAAGGAATAGTGTTTAAAACAGTTTAAGGAAGGGAACGTTATTGCACATAAAGAATAGTTCTAACTAAGAACATTTTGAACAGCAATTATATTGTCACTGAACTCACTTTCGAGTTTGGTCTGGTTTTCCTGAGATTATATTATCATGGACTAAAGTATGACTTGGATTATCTGCCTGTGCAGATGAGGAAGGATAAAAAACAACCAAATAAAATCTTTCCTTGAAAATCTGTATTGGCTGTCAGGAGATTTGGCCTGGGCACACAGGAATAGCAGAACGCATATGCTTACTGGGTTTAAAGAGCTAGTGGAGAAGGAAAAAACACACCTTTGGCTTTAATGTATCTGTCTTTTGGGACCCTCCCAATCTATACGTCTTCCAGAGTAGCTCAGACATAGAAAGGTAGGAGTGAAAGATAAATTATTTGCTTCAGAAATTGGGAGGAAGCAGTGGAAGAATTTTGACTTTGAGGGGTGCTTCTGCATCAAATCTGCCAGGGTTGGGTCTGGCTGAAGAGGTTTACATAAAATTCTCTTCTCTTAGGATTGTATCCTAGGACTGTAGTAAATACTCTCCCACGAGCAAGAGCAAATTCTGTCTGAGAGCTTCCCCATGATCCAGCTTTGTTAGTTTCAGGGCTTTGGGGGCACTTTTATTGTTCCTAAGTACAATTATAAACACCTGAATTTCTGAGTATTACCTTTCCTGACCCACTGTCTTTCATGAGTGTTTTGCTTAGAGTTATTGCCTCTCTTTCCCGCCTTTGCCCTTTAGTTTTCTGAATCCTCCTTGGCCACAGTTTTGCATTCAATGTCAATTATTTTAATTTACTGAACACATCAAACAAGCTCCAGTTTCACTTAGTATTTCATCTTCCTTGAGAGATTTATACCTCCAGTATCTGCTAGATTACTGAGGCAAACAATGAATTCAATTAAGAAAATGATAGTAAATGATGCTGATTCTGTCAATAACATAATTTGCTATTTCACAGAGGTTGCACTGTTTCACTCAGTGACCTCTTGTTCCATGTACTTCAAAAAAACATCATTCCACTTCTTACAATCACCTGTAAATCTTCCATTCATTATCTGCCTTCTGGTTTTCTTTCTAAAAAAAAAGAAAGTTTTCATAACTACAGGTGAGTTGTCTGAAGAAAGAAATTGTGAGCAGACTAAAATAATGGGCAGGATTACGCATAGCCTGGTAGGTATGTATTAACACATACCAAGAATTAACACATGCAATGATGTGAAGAACTGCAGAAATTCAATTATTTTTGCTTTCAGTGGAAGAATTTTGTCATATACTGACATTTGGTATCCCTCTAAAACATTTGGAACAGTAAGTTGAGACAATATAAATTAAAACTTTACAACATTTTTATTTACATAACTGAATTTCAGATACTACCCACCATACATTTCTGGGTTATTCTGAAGTTACGTGGTTGTGACATGTTTCTCTCTGGCAGCATTAAAATGGCAGAAAGGAAAAAGCAAAAATGCAGCAGAAAGAAAGTAACTATAAAAGGTGGTCATCTCTCAGTAGAACAAAAGATCCTGCTTTTTGGTGTAGCACTGAACAGAACTGACATCAACAAGTTTAGCTGTGTGTAACATAAGCTTTCAGGTTTCAGGACAAATCCACGAAACTTAGCTCTGTCTCACGCTTTTGGAGGGCTTTGGGGAGGCGGGCAACCCAAGCCTTTATATATGCAATTCTGCTCTGTCAAGTGGAGAACCAGGAGACAAACTTCCTTTGCCAAAATCTTCTGTCCATATCTATCTGTGTTCTGTTAGGGCATTCTTTTGAACATTTTCATAGAATCATAGAATGGTTAGGGTTGGAAGGGACCTTCAAAGGTCATCTAGTCCAACCCCCCTGCAAGGGGCAGGGACATCCACAACTAGGTCAGGTTGCTCAGAGCCTCATCCAGCCTGGCCTTGAACATTTCCAGAGACGGGGCCTCCACCACCTTTCTGGGCAACCTGTTCCAGTGTTCTATAACTCGCATCGTAAAAAATTTTTTCCTAATTTCTAATCTAAATCTACCCCCCTCTAATTTAAAACCATTACCTCTCGTCCTATCGCAACAGGCCCTACTAAACAGCCTTTCCCCATCTTTCTTGTAGGCCCCCTTGAGGTACTGGAAGACCGCTATCAGGTCTCCCCGGAGCCTCCTCTTCTCCAGGCTGAACAGCCCCAACTCTCTCAGCCTGTCCTCATAAAAGAGGTGCTCCAGCCCTTTTATCATCTTCGTGGCCCTCCTCTGGACCTTCTCCAACTGGTCCATGTCCTTCTTGTGTTGGGGGCTCCAGAACTGGACACAGTACTCCAGGTGGGGTCTCACCAGGGCAGAGTAGAGGGGGAGAATCACCTCCCTTGACCTGCTGGCCATGCTCCTCTTGATGCAGCCCAGGATGCGGTTGGCCTTCTGAGACGCAAGGGCGCATTGCCTGCTCATGTTAAGCTTCTCATCCACCAGCACTCCCAAGTCCTTCTCCTCAGGGCTGCTCTCAACCCATTCCCTGCCCAGCCTGTATTTGTGCCTGGGATTGCCATGACCCAGGTGCACGACCTTGCACTTGGCCTGGTTGAACTTCATGAGGTTGGCACGGGCCCACCTCTCCAGCCTGTCAAGGTCCCTCTGGATGGCATCCCTCCCTTCCAGCGTGTCGACGGCACCACACAACTTGGTGTCGTCGGCGAACTTGCTGAGGGTGCATTCTATCCCACTGTCCATGTCGCCGACAAAGATGTTGAACAGGGCCGGGCCCAGCACGGACCCCTGAGGGACGCCACTCGTGACCAATCTCCACTTGGACATTGAGCCGTTGACCACCACTCTCTGAGTGCGGCCATCCAGCCAACTCCTTATCCACCGAGTGGTCCGTCCATCAAACCCATGTCTCTCTAGTTTAAAGAGAAGGATGTCGTGCGGGACAGTGTCAAAAGCTTTGCACAAGTCCAGGTAGATGATGTCAGTTGCTCGTCCCTTGTCCACCGATGCCGTCACCCTGTCATAGAAGGCCACCAAATTGGTCAGGCACGATCTGCCCTTGGTGAAGCCATGTTGGCTGTCACCAACCACCTCCTTGCTCTCCATGTGCCTTAGCATCGTTTCCAGGAGAATCTGCTCCATGACCTTGCCAGGCACAGAGGTGAGGCTGACCGGCCTGCAGTTCCCTGGGTTTTAACAGAACAGAGATGCTTTGCAGAGGCTGAAATACAAATTCACAAGAACTGGTGTTGATTCCCCCAAATACACAAAGGAATATAGAAATGCAGATGCCCCAGCCACAACTTGTGAAATCGTTTTTCTAGTTATGCTGTTTAATTCAATCCAATGTATTTCTGTGAAGCAAAATCACTATTATGGTGAATAATTTCCTGATCGTGTAGGGATATTTAAATGGACTCATCTTTTCTAAATGGAGGCTTTACCATCTGTTCTGCCATTTTATTACAAATACAGAGGGAACCTAACCCACTGCATCAGTATGTAAAGCCTAGCATCGAAATGATTTAGATGTGTGTGTGTGTTCTTTATGCACCTGGTATGTTTTCTCACATACCAAACACAAATCAGTGGGAAGACCTGTCTCCTGTAACACAACATATTCTCTGTTCTAGTGCCTTTTATTTCTTTCTCACAGCAGCAGAAATTGATGGCCAGTAGTTTGCATTTTATTAGGACAATTATGCCCCTGTTGCTGTCCTGCAGGAGTTATGTCTTTATTGGGCTGACATTTTGTGATACCATATTACCTCTCTACAGAAAATGAGCCTTGATTCTTATTCTTTCCCTCTTGCTGGGCCTACATATGCTTTATCATGGAGAGAAATCTTGTAAGAGATGTGCTGAGGACATGTCAGACTGCTGAAAAGCTCTGTCTTTCCCCAAAGGATGCCACACGATCTCCTTGAGACCATTTAGAGAAGGAACATGTTCTCCTCAGAGCAGCATAGGACCAGAAATTCCAAAATGCATTATACTGCATCAATTTTACTGCTTTAAATGACAATTTTTGCAGCAGGTTAGGAAGGGAGGTGCATGTTACCACATCTCATACTCTCTGTGTCAGGAGACTGATTCAATGCTCAATACAAACATTAATTCAGAGAAAAGGGTCAGGGCCTACCTGTGTTGTAGCCCCTCCCAAGTGCTGGCCAGGGCCGATGATTCTTCCAAAGGTTCCCCAAATACCAATCACTCTGGTTCTCCACCAAGCCAAGAACCTGCTGCCCTGGAAATGAGCAAATTGCAGACAGATCATGAGACAAAAGACAGTCAATAAATGGAAAACAGACACAAAATCTGGAGAGGGATTGGAAACAGAAGACAGAAGTTTGGATGCTGCCCTCCTTTCATGCATTCAGAAGATGCCTGCTTATGTAACAGACAGTAAGCCTGGCACAGCAAACTCAGCATGGCTCATTTCTCTCCTTCTCCCTTGGCTAGTGTGAGTAATTAAACACTGTGGGAATCTTTGTCATGCTGACAAAAATATATCACCCAGACAAATCTGAATGCTGCATGATTTTGGAACACAATGATGGAGAATCCTCCTAGTGAGAAGTAAGTGCTGGTAAAATTACCATCTAATATGAAGATCTGTTTATACTCTGATGGAGATGATATAATTGAAGAACAAGGCTCAGTACAACAAATTATTCTCTTCCAATACTCCCCTCAACTAGTTTCAGTGATTTTTTTTCTCAGTCACATAGGAAATCCCTTTTGCTAAGGAAAATATTGGATTCTAAGAGTTTACCTACGTAAGATGCACTGTTTTAATTTAAAAGAGTAATTTAAAAGTCATTTAGGTAAGCCTGTGTGGAATGCTGCATAGAAATTATGACTTCAGTTTTAGATGGGCTTATTTTAGTTCAGCTTACATTGATTAGCAGCTGGCTTCAGCCAGAGTAAAATGTGTTTTAAATCAAATGTTTCTAGAAGGTTTGCACTGCTTAAAAATCAACTGGAAAGTGAATGTTTGTATAGATAAAGATTTAATTATCTATCCTGAAATGTGCTGTATAAAATGTAAATAAGAGAAGTGATTGAAATGATGCCTTGGTGACAGAGGATGGAGGGAAGCGGAAAACAGCATTTAGTTCTAGCCAAAGAAAGATGTTTTGACACAGGGACCTGCTAAGTGAGGACACTATGACTGGGACTGCAAATTATTTTGCAGCTTTTGAGAAAGCAATTAAGCATCACGCTCTGAAGGCACATTTTCAAATCCCAGCTATGCACACAAAAGTGGATATATGGTCACAGCAGTGCACTGAAAGCATTACGTGATCTCTATATATTTGCTTATATAGGACCATGACCCCAGACAAGAATGGGCAAGAAGTAAGACGTAAAGACAGAAATGATTAATTGAATTTTATAATTGGCTAGGAGGACATTAGGATAGGTCAGATGATTGTGATACTCTTCTGCGGTACCTCTAACTCAGTTGAATGTCAATAACCCCCACATGTGTCTCAAATGATGTTTCAAAGAGCATGAGTAGCAGCGAGTGGCCAATGGATAAAACAAATAAATCAGAACATTATAAAAGCATTTACGGATTGAATGGAAATCAAACTAGAAATAACCTTGAGAGATTACCAAGTCCACTCCACACCACTGTTCAGCATCAAACTACTTTACCCCAATCACAACATGCCAGTTCTCACCAGACCTCATTTTCTAACGATGTCTCTCCTTGTACATTATATATTATACATCTTATTTTTCACATTGTACTCCATAACTCATTTTTTAAGAAGGTGGAAAAACAGGAGAGAAGAAAGGATCATGAAAAAGACCACCACACATTTATCACCCCATTGATACTGCTGAAAACTGGTAATATTAACAGAGTGCAATGCACAAGAGAATAAGGGGAATTAAGTGAGAGGTAGATGTATCTTAAGCAACTGATGGTTTGTCCATATAAATAAACTGTAGCATCTCTCAACCTGAGCGACACATGGAACACACCAGACAGCAAATGAGGCGTCACGAGCCATATATTGTGAGGAAATTTGAAAGTGATCTCGACTGATTGAGACAAATCTTAGCCAAAAAAAAAGCTGAAGGACACAATTTAAACAAACACTTGTTGATCCAGTGCTGGAAAACTGCCTGTTCTTTCTAACCACTCACTTACAGATGAGGTAGAATAAATCAAAATAAGAAACTACCATGGCTAGTAAAGGATGAGGGAAAAAACCCCCAAAAACCCAGAAAATGCAGGTGCAGCTAGGCTGGAATGGATTGGCACAGCTGATAGGAAGAGAACGACCCTGCCCATATTCTAACAGCACATTTCACAACTCAGCAGTCCACACACAGATCCTTCTCAAGATAGTACTGCTAACATAAAAAGAAATGTTAGAATTCCATTTGCAAGAAGCAGAATCTGAACTTCCTTACCCTGAAGCATCAATCTGCTTTCATTATTTTAGCCCCACGCATCTCCCAACAAGCCGCAGAGTTCAGCTTTCAAACTGATGAATAACAAAAAATGAACAAATCTTGCTGCTTGTTAATGGTTTTCCTTTCCCACCTACCAGTCCAAAATCTCAGTTCTGACAATGTACCCCTGAAACACTTATTTCTCAGTTATTATTTCTCATGCTAAGACAAACTGAAAAGGCTCAGGAAATTATGTTCGCACATATTTATTGTAGCTGTATCATTTCCTTCCCCCTTTTCCCTTTGTTTTTGAAGACATCAGAACAAATCCAGCTTTCACTAGTATTCCTTGAGGTTTGACACAGGACATGGATGAAGGCAGAAATGAACATCATGTAAACTTCAAGGCTTAGAAGCATGGATCAGATAATGTGACTTACTGTATATCAACTGAGCTGGAATAACTGCCTGTACATGTCCTTTTCGCTTGTCACAAATACAAAGTAAAATGTGTTAGCTAACACACTTTACTTGGCTTTTGCGATGGCCTGGGAATGTGCCCATGTTCATGTACTGTCCTAGGGTAGAGCATTATGCAACTTGCCAGGCTGTTGTAACTCTTGCCGGTGTCTAAAAACCTAGTAGGCAGATGTGACGGCTTGTCTTTCAAGCCATTTTGCTGAAAGTTATCAAGATATGTTTTGTATCTTATCTAGTTACATTTATGTTTTCTGTAGCCTGGAATAGTGTTGCTGTCTCTGCCAAAAAAAAAGAACATATTTTTTATTTTCCATTACATTGTCTCTGTGATCTTGACTTAGGGCAGAAGTGATCAGGAAAACAGAACTTCAGCCTCATAGCAAATTCTGATGGTTCGAAAAAATGTTTTCAGTCTGAATCAGCATTAAAAAAAAATTCATAAATATTCTCTGGGAAAAAAATCACCAAATATTTTGATCTGAAGATATCAAAAGAACCACATCTAGATGTACAATCCTTCTTCAAACAACGTGACACATACTACAGATGCATAATACATACCATACAAGCCACATTATTCTATGTATCTAAAAGTTTAAACAAAACAAAATCATAAAGTTTTGCCCTTCCCATTTCAAACAATTAAAAATGTTTCACTCAAAACTTTCACCAATTTTTTTTTTTTTTAATATTAAGGAACCATTGTGGAATCTGTCCAGTGTATCTGAGCATTATCAGTTATTGCATTTTGTTATTTACTTTTCCAAATGCATTACAGAAATGAGGCACTGGCCAAAGCAATGCATGGTGATGAGCAGGCACAGCGAACGCCTTCCTTGCCCGCAGTTCTCTGACCATCCATTACCCCCGACCTGTCCCTTTGCCACTCTTCATGTCTTTCCCGCCAGGTGCCTGCAGTTCTGCAGAAACTTTCATCGGCTTCGTTTCACCTCCAATCATACGACCGTGTGAATTAAGATTTTCTGAGAAGAAAGGCTAAAGTTCCTTGCCACCATCGTCTTTTGTAAAAGGCAAGCACAAAAGAGTTATGTGAGTTATTCTTCCAGCAGATGAGAACACGGTGGCTACCATAATGAATTTGAATTGTTCAGCATTCTGAGCTGCCAGTTTCTTCTTCCTAAGAGTTATTATAATAAAATACTATCACTAGCAGCAAAAGCTCTGTCATTGTTTTCTGCTCTGGCCCTGCAGTTATGATTAAGTGCACTCCACTCACTCTCTGTTACTCCAGGCACAAGTTAGCTTATGAAAATCAAGCTGTCTTTCTTACTTATTCATACATCACCACTAACAGCCAGACAACAGAAAACAAGGCTATGATTCTGGCATGACCATGGTGAAAAATTACCCAGCAGGCAGAATTACAGCTGGATTGTCAGAATGGGGCTGTATGCTGCCTGGCTGCGGGACGAGACCTCTCCAGAAGGCAGCTGCACAGCGACAGCATTTTGCACAGTACAGCTCCCTGACAGCTCTCGCATGATGAGAAGTGCTTCTCTCCTTGCAAAAGCTTAGCCGTCGCTGGGAAGAGGTTTCCATGGAAAAACAGATACTTCTGAGCCTGACAACTCAATGCCTTTGATTCTGTTTTCACTTCATAGATTTTTGGTGGCTAATGGAGGGGAAAGCATGATCCTCTAATTCAGGCATTGAATGGGACTCCAGATCTCATCTCAGCTCCTGGCTCAGATACTGATTTCTTGGGTGACACTGGACAGGTCACATAATAGCCTCTTGCTTGATTCTCCCTTAATAAAAATAGAGATAACAATAACTTTTTACGCCTCTCCCATTTCACCTGTCTCCCATATTGCAAGTATAAGCACTCTGAGGTAATAAATGTGTGTTAAGCTTGTACTGAAAGCTTAACAGCAGCTGCATGTGGCCAGGCTGAAGCTCCATCCAGTATTGTGTCTCCAGCAGCAGGAAGTAGCAGCTGTGCAGTAATGGAGCACAACAGGGCAGCTGTACGGTTGCACTTCTTAAAAGTGGTCCTCTGGCTTCCAGTGACTTGTGGCACATGACACATCTGAAGAAATATCAGCTTTTATTTATGTTGAGTCTAATATCTGCTAGTTTCATTTGGTGCCCAGGACAATCTTGGTGCCTGTGAACAGTATTTTCCTATTCTGCTCTGATTTTTCTCCTAGTTTTAGGGAATTGTATCTTTTCTAGAATCTGTGGTACAAAGGACCCTAACCTCAGCTCTTGTCTTGAGGTATTTTGCTATTACAAACAATATTAATAATAGTAAAAAAATATAGTTATTGCAACTACTTTCAAGACCATCTTTAGTGGAAGCCTTTTTTTTTCTTTTTTTTTTTTGGTCTTGGAGATTGCAGTGGCTTTCACACGACTCCACTGCAATCACAGTAAGAGCAATGGGCCCACACCAAATACTTTGGGTGAATTGCACTTTCTGTGGTTCTCCTGACATCAGGCTGTTTCCAGAGAGGGAGAACAGAAAGGTGTGTTACACAGGTGGGACGGGGTGGGGTGCCAGCTTTTGATTGTCCATGAGCAAAGGGTGAGCTGATACCACAGAAGAGATCAGTTTCAGCACAGCTCTTCTGGTTGTTATATCCCCAAGGTTTAGTTGTATTTGGTATGGGCCTCCAAAGCAAAAAGCAAATGCAAAGTATCTTTCAGCCTTTAAAACCAGAAGAATTAAGCAATTTCTACATTGTGGGGGTTATTAAAGGAGAACAGAGCAGAACCCCTGCTCCTTCCAAGTACTTTAACAGCCATGGTTTACATCATTAGGAGTTTAATACAGACACAAATGCTGGAGCCACAGCCAAGTACTGCCAAAGCAATGCACATCTTCAGTGTAAGCTGAAAGAGCAAGAGGAGGACTCAACAAGAATTTAAGATTCAAGCTTGGCAGGAATCAGGAGAACTGCAGAGTTCTGCTCACAAAATGGGACACAGAAATAGAGAATAAAAAGGTGACAGGAGGGAAGAGGGGGAAAAGTACTTATTCTGAATGCTGTAACATTTCTAAATTGGCAGGTACTGAGTCTGATGAACATAGTCAGGACTAGCAGAATCTATAGTGGTACAATAAAGCTGTGTTATTTTCTGTACGACTTGGAGTTAATATTTTTCATTAATGTAGTTTCCCTCTTCTCCCTTTCTCCTGATTCATCTTTTAAACATCTGCATAAGACACCCTTCCTTTCTGAAATATGTGAAGCCACATCCTTAGCTGGTATAAATCCACACGACTTCAATGAAATCAGTGTACTTGTGCTGATTGATACAAGTTGAATGTGTTGCACTTCATGTGAAGTCTTGCCTGAGTGACTGACCCCCTTCTCTATGGCCTTCCAGTTCCTGATCTTGCACCAGTTCATAGAAAATATGTGGCTTCTAAGACCTCACTTCTCCTGCCACATCTCTCATCCACCTTTCAGATCACTGTCAAGTTCAAGCTTTTCATCCTCACTATTGATGCCCTGTGCAATTCTTGCCCTGTCTATATCAATTCATGTTTCTCCCTGCTCCCAAACTCACTCCTCTCTTCTACTGCCATGTCCTCTTTCATCCCTAAAAAAGACTCTGTCTTCTCATGCAACAAACGCCCTGAGTTACCTCTGAAAAATATGGTTCTAGCACAAAACCTCTCAGCACTTTCCTCTAGAAAGTTTTTAGAAATTTTACCATGAATCCAGTGTAAAATATGCACAGGAAATATTGTGTGTGCACAGTAACACAAGCCTGTCTGCCCTCAAAACCACAGGATGACATTTTCTCATATGCCTGTACAGTGCAGGATACGCTATGTTTGACAGATTGAATACTTTAGCCTCTACTGTGCATTCATTTCCCAAGTGTGTACACACATAACAGATACATGCACTATATGTGCATGCATGCATACACATGCATATACATCTATACACAGACATATATACGTGCATAAATATATACTGATGTGTGAGTGTGCGTGTTTGTGTACATAGGCAAGTATAGGAAAAGACAGTCTCTACTGTGAAGAACTTACGTTTTACATGTGGAAAAAATCAAGTTTCAGGAAAGAGTGCTTCCTACACAAGCTTAAATTTTTATTTGTTATCTCATTTGCATCAAACATGTTGCTGTTTCCCAAAAGCCATTAGCCCTTCTTAATGGGCTAATTGCTCATAGAGATAAACTGTATGGACAGTTATTAAGGAGCAACTTGGATGAGGAAGAGGCCAAAGAGTAGCTCACTGAAGGCACTGCAGGACTGTTTCAGGAAAGGAGAGGATGGCTCCATGGGAGCATCACATTGGATAGCACATTGGTGTCAGGAGAGGAAGAAAGGAGACAGGCAGTGAACACATGGTAAGAAAGGAGGGTAGATAAATGAAGCAGAGGAAGATACAATACATTAAGGGCAGGGAAAGACAAGATGGGCCAAGTTGACTCAGTGAAGGGGAAAGGAGCTAGTGAAAGGAATAAAGGAAGACACTAGCAGTGCTGGAACACGGATCTAAAGCAATGGTATCAGGTGACTTCTAGATGTACTCAGAGGTGGTGGTGTGGCCAGGGCAAAAGAAGTTACAGCAACTTGGGCCAGAGAAGAAGAATAACTCAGCAAGAGTCTATACAGAAAGAAACATGACAAGTGTTTTGTAGGTGGTAGGAGGGAAGATTCAAAAGGCACAATCATACACAAAAGGTGATCAAGAGGATGAAATATACAGCACTGGATTGAGAAAGGTTGGGTAAAGAGCTAAATCTGTGATTCGTCTTCATAAGGAAAGATGAAAGAATGAAATAAATCAAAAGAAGAGAATATACTGGGTTTTTGCACATCCTCTCCTCTCCTCCAAGGAGCTTATTAGAAAATGAAGAGAACAGTGAGGAGTCCAGCAAACTACAGCAAAGCTAGCAAATCTATCATTAATGTTTGCAGCACTTTCATCTGCAGAATTTCAGGGAAACTGATTCTCAGCAGCTCAGCACAAGAGAGTAAGTGAAGAAAAAAAATTTCACTTTGGAACAGAACTTCTTAAGGTTTTCTGTGACAATGGCAAGGCTTCGTGCACCCATGACAACAGGGCTCCTGTGTTGTCAGCAACTTAAGAAGTTGAAGATGTTATGATTTGGACATGCACAGAAGTTTTTGTTTGTCTTCTACCTGGCAGGAAAGTGTATGCCCAACATATTGCAGGAGAAGTGCTCTAGCATGGAATCTGGGGAAGAATGAGTCTGACCACTGAAATAGTTGTGAAATTGTAAGCTAAATCAGAAGGAATGCCCATACCAGCTTCACATGCTGCTGAGCCTGTCCTTCCTCGCTTTGGTTTTTATATTAGTATTTATAGCACAAAATGTCCCAGCAGCAGAATTGACATCTAATTAAAAGCAATAGGAGACATGACATGACCTGTTTCTCAGGTGATAGGTATTCTCTCCTAACCAGGCTGCAGGAGGTCAGAGCGATGTGCTCATTGCTCTGACTACACATCTCACTTTTTTATTCACACCAATGGCAGCTTAAAGATTGTGTGCTCTGATACTGCTTTTTCCTCATCACGATCTCCTTTTTAATTTTTAATTTTTTCGATATAAAACCCCACACTCTTACAAAATCAAAAACTTCTTGCTCTGAAAGCAGCAAAACGTCCTTGTGAACACAGTGAATTCCAATCCACTAGATCTAATATTCAGGCATTGGTCTGAGAGAAAAGATATTTTAAAATGACTGTGCTCAGTGTTTCAGGTACATACAAGCTATTAAGACCATGGCTTGAATTTGTGATATGCAGGAATATGTGATCATTGAAGAAAAATGCCTTATTTTTTCCTACCAAAGACAATGCAATAAAACTGTCCTGGAGGAGCATGTGAAGAGCGTGAAAGTAACTGTTCATGTCCCGTGACTCTGCCTGTCATAACTGTATCAATCTTATAAAGGGGATAAGGTCCTGATATGCACATCTTGGCTGGCACAAACCCCATCTATGAAACCCATCTCAGTAATGGGGAGCTGAGCAGCAGGCTGCAATGTGTAATCAATAATCTAACTCTTACGCAATGCCTTTCATTAGCAGTGCTTTACAAAGGAAAGGAGAGGCCTCCTTACAGCAGGAGAAACTGAGGCACATGGTCATAGAGTGACATTTCCAAGGTCGCCGGGGAAGCAAGTGGTGACCTGTGGACAGGTATCAGGACTTGTGAGACCCAGAGCATTGCTCTTAGATACTGAGAGACACCATCCTGTTTAGTAGCCTAGCGCCTAAACTGCCACTGCCACTCAGTAATAATTTAGAAATTCCCACCCAGATAGTCTTTTGCCAGCTTACTGGGTCCGCTGATGGCTGAGTTTTTCTTGCCACATCCCTGAGTGCTACGTTCTGCTCTGCCACAGAATTACTTTGGGTACATCCTTTCGGATTCCGAGCATCACTTTCCTCTTGATGCTCAGGCAGCTGCTCATTTCAGCTGTAGCAATGTAAACCTTAAGCTGCCTCTGTTAATTGAAGAAACTCAGATTCACACCAGGGTAACAGAGGTTAGCAGCTGGCTGTTCATTCCTCACTTCCGTTCTGCAAAATGAGGATAACATTACTGCTTCACTACACTTCATCAGTTTGCAGTAATCAGTGTTTGAGGTTGTTGGAATAGTAAACTGTTGTTTATTAGCAATGAATTAGGGACAGAGGGTAAGAGCTTTCTAATATTGCAGAGAGCGTTCATGGAAACTCTGCACAGCTTTCTACTTCATATCCTTTTTGGCAGTTATCACAACATATTAACCCCTCTTCTTTTTTATTTAAAAGGAGCAAATCTTCTAAATCAATGGACACACCAGGATTGTTTGTAAGCAAGAAATCAGTAGGTATGTATCATAAGCACTTTCTCTGGGCATCAGAGAAGTCCGAGAATGTGGAAGCAGTGGCAGAAATAAAACCCAAGATGAGCAAAATTTAAAGGATTGGTTTTCTGGTGACAAGTAAAAAAACAAACCAAACCAGAAAAAAACAGTGCTATATTTGCTGGAAAAGGGCTGTAGTCACCCACTTAATGTGAAAAAGGTTGCCAAGTTATCATATGTAGTGTTGAAATCCAACTGTGTTGACTTTATTTCTCCTCTTTGGGTTTAGTTCTGTTAAAAAATAAACAAGCTCTACTTTTCCCTTTGGCTATGTGACTTTACCAGCCTCTGCAAATTTTTCAGAATGAAAATTCAGGAGTCGTCTCTTCAGTAGTCATACATTGTGGGAAGATGCTGCTACCTGCCAATGCTATTAATGACACCTAGTATACTGACAATTTGTTTATGGAAGCAGCTCACCTTATCCTTTTAATTATGGACTTCAAGACAGGTTAGAGCTCACAAACACTACAGCTAAGAATTATTTATAAATCTGGAGTATCAGGTGGTAAGATGACACATCAAACATTCGTTCACATCTAATGGCTAAGCACAGAGACTCCTATATCGGGAAATATGATAGAGGTCTGATACCAAACAAGGCTGTTTCGCATCTTGAGCCTACAGAATAAGAAATACTTCTGCCTGATACGATGAAAAAGGCAGCTATATCAGAAGCCTCACGCTTTAGTGATGAGCTCAGGAGTCTTGGGATCTGTTCCTCATTCTAATGTTGACTGGCTGCGCAATCACAGATGGGTCACTTCTTTGTTGAGCTTCAGCCTCTCTAAGTAGGGCATGATTCTGCAGTCAGGCTAAATACTAGATATGCATATAAGAAGAAAAGAACAACCTAGAGAACAGAATGGAAAATTCTATCCCGACACAGTGTTGCAGGCTATTTTGTTAGCAAGAGATGGAGCACTGCAAATACCTAATAAATGTGCAGAGGATTGCTCCTAAATTTGAACACAATCATTCTTTCTCTATGTCCTTTTCTGTCTTTTAACCTGTACCCTAGAGATGTCTGGATGTACAGGGAAAACTGGTTGAGATGTTCTCTTGCTGAAAACGTGTCAATTCATAAACTCAACTTGAAATCATATATAGCATCGACTCAGCTTCTCCAGCATATAATAACCCTGTCCAATACTACAGAGTCAAGACTGGCACAAAGATAAAATTATGAAGCTACCACTTATACAGTACCTTGAGCTCCAAGATTAAATACCATGGTATGTCTCATGGATTGGTAGTAAGCATTAGTTACTGTTTACTTTCTTAGTTTTCCGCTGTTTAATACATGTATGACACATTTTGCTATATGACAATGATATGGTTAATATTCCTGACAGAGAATCCAGTAAAGTTGGGAAAAAGCAATAAATACCACCCCCTCCGCCCCGCCCCATTCTCCAGCATTTTGGAAATCAGTCTTTGAGGATAGTTCCAGAGGTTTTAGGATGTTTGACTAAAGTCCACCTCAGCACTGACATTTCCCTTTTTTCCCGTTTATTGGCTTAGCACTGAGTGATTCTTGTGTTCTGAAGAACCTTAGAGCAAAGAGGAAGAAGGCCATCTCAACTGAGTACAGGGATAAAAACAAGTGTTATGAAAATCAGCTTAAGCTTCTTCTCTCACTCTGTTGTTTAATTATTATTTAGTTAATGCAAGCCTGGCTTTAATTGAGACAAACAGATGAAAAATGTGAGCCAAATAGTACACAGAGAGTGTAGAATTTTACTACACAGCCCTGAGCCAGGGAGACTTTAAAGTGTTACAAAAGAGTTAAAGTCTAAAAGCAAAGAGGTGAGAGATTAGCAGAAGGTGCCAGTTTCCTTAAGTAGATATGTTGATGATAACGGGAAGAAAGGGCAAGACTTGCTGTCCACTGAAACACAACAACTCCCATAATGTATTCTGCACATCATATCGTTCAAGACTCTAATATTTCATTCATTGATTTTATTGTCAAATGAAAAGGCGCTTGTTCCAAGTGGCATTTAGTGAGACAGATAGGGAGAGACCCAGACTTCATTACTGGGAGTTTGCTCTCTAGATAATGTTGACATTATATGGGTAAAAAGCAAAAAGAGTGCGTAAGTCTACAAATCCTAATGTTTAGAAAAGTCTCTCTGGTTCTCTCCCTGGAAGCTGAAGGGCTTTTCACCTGCTCAGACTGCATCACATGTCACCTGCATCTTTGAAAGAGCATCACTCAAACTTTTCACACAGGCGCTTTGAGATAAGCTCTGTTAGCCTAGGAGTCAAGTTTTGTGTTGACTGTTGTTTTCTGTATAGGAAGAGAGAAGATCAGAAAAGAAGTCTACAAATCATTTAACTTCCTGGCATCCAGTTTTAAGGAAATATTCTGTGTTGTGCTTACAAAAGAGAGAGGACACACATAAGCCTGTTCTCTTTAGCCTCAGTAGCAAATATAATCAGAGAAATCTCGGAAGTGAATGCTGAAACAGTATCGGTGAGAAAAAGCACTTGAACTTGCTCTCTTTGGAAAGAACTAGAGAAGGAAAATGCAAAAAGTAAAAGCATTTTCTGGAAGAAAATCCAGAACTTTCCCTCTTAGAGAAGTATCCTCTTCAGTGAATGACTGGGTTATGATCATTCCTGTTTATTCTCCCTCCCTTTCTAGACTTACTAATTTTGCACTCTTGGTGCACAGCAGCACAGCCAAGAAGCTGCCTGTAGCCAGATGCTACAGACACTTTTTTAAGCAACAGGAAAAGTTGGTTCAAATGCTAAAGAAGAACTTGCAAGCAGGCCCTTGCTTTTCTAGCCATGTGCTCCTTCCCCTACATTAGTATGTAAAATGTAGCACTAGCACCCCACAAACTCTCATTCCTACTCCTCCCCTGTAACGAGGTCAATTTGTTTGGACCTTCTGAAAGGTTAGGTGCAGGAGAGTCAAGATGGAAAATTAGGCTGAAAATAGCTGGCAGTTGTCTGGCTTGACCAAAATGACAGCATCTGTAGGCAGGCACAGCAGCAGAACTTGAAGTGCCTGTGTGTTGTGGTTAAAAGCAAGGTGCCATTAGCAGCTTGGAAAAACTTTTGTGGACTGCTTTGTTAGATATGTAAATAAACTTATCCTGGTTATGGCTTGGATGGAAGTAGCTGCTGTGTTTTTGATTTAGTATGGGATTTGGCATGTGAAGAATATTGATAATACACTGATGTTATTAGTTGTTGCTAAGAGATCAAGGACTTCTTTCAGCTTCCCAGGTTTTGCTAATATGCAGGTGCAAGAAGCTGGGAGGGGTATAGCCAGAACAGTTGATCCAAACTCTCCAAAGGAAGTATTCCATACCATAGGCGTCATGCTCAGTATATAAATGGAGGTTGGCTAGTGGGCAGAAATCCAGAAATCACTGTTCTGAGACCGCTGCCTGGGATCGTTTCGAGATCGCTCTCAGTTCCACTCTGCAGTCACTCCTTGGGGACTGACTGGGTGTTGGTTGGCAGGTGGTGAGCAGTTGCATCACTTGTTTCTCTTGGGTTTAGTTTCTCTCTCTCTCTTTTTTTTTTTTGGTGTCCTTTTAATAACATTTTATATTATTATTATTACTTTTTTTAATGTTTCTTCAACTGCTAAACTATTCTTATCTCGATCCACAAGTTTTCTTACTTTTACCCTTCTGATTCTCCCCACCATCCCTCTGTGAAGGGAAAGGCTGAGCGAGCAGCTATGTGGTACTTGGTTGCTGCCTAGGGTTAAACCACAACAAAATTCCACCTAGATTTAAATTTAAACAAGTGTCCTTTTGTTAATCTAAGCCTAATTTAACTGCTTCTTTTTAGTGATTTTTATAGCAAGGTTTAGGGTACAAGCTTTCCTTCAGAAACACTCAAGAGAAGAATCAAAATAATCAGCTCAAATATTGAAAATGTCTAGATAAGATAAACCGTACTTCCACAATAAAATAAGAGAGAGGCATGAAAGTATTAAGAATTCTGAAGACATCAAAATGCTGTAAGCCACCTGTGCAACCACTGCAGGAAAGCATGCAAAGGGCAGGAAGTTATTGTATCAGTTAATCCCCTTTATCTCTACTAATGCATGAAGTGTAAGCAACATTTCTTTTATAAAGCAGTAAAACACTGTTATGAGTTTTGAATCTATCTTGCATCTCAATGAATTCTGTAATCAAAAGGCTAAGAACAGCAAGTCACATATGAGTAAATTTCCCTTTACTTATTTTCCTCTTCACCTGTCTGGGGACAAGATGGAAAACAATATAAAAATTGAAAGCTGTAAAATGGACTTGGTTAATCCACTCCCTCATAACCACAGATGTTAGATGACACACTGTACTTGCTCTTAAAAAGGGAACAAATGTATGTGATAAATAAGATAAAGAGAATTATCTGCAACCTATCTTTATGACAAGACTCTTTTGTGTTAAAAAAAAAAAAGGTATTCCAAAACGAAGGGCTTCACTCTCTGTTTTCTTTAAGGAGGAAAAAAAAAATGCCTCACCCACTAGATAATCACAAGACAAAGCATTTTATCGGCTTGTAGTTCCATGCAGTGGAAGCTGATGTCACCTTTTTGTCAGTCACACTGCAGATCTATTAAGCACCATAATAAATACAAATTACAATAGAAACACATTTAATACTTTAGCAAATTAAAAATGGATTGCCTTTCAAGTACTGAAAAATAGCAACAAATTAATATGCATTTGCAGATCAGAAAAGTAATAAGTAAAAAAAGTGTTATGTAGATGACAATTTTGGCTGCATATTGAGAAGATCAGGAAGACTCAGTTAAATCTAGAGATGAACTCTTGGCTTTCATTTGATTTAACATTGCAAGAATTAATTCAGGCCTCAGTCACACAAATGCTGTAGAAGTAAGCACATTAATTTGAGAAATTATTACCCCATAGCAGGAGTTACTGCCTACCTAGTTCATCTCGGTGTATAGCCATCTGGATTAGCTGCAGCCCTCTTCACTGGCCCTTTGTAATGGCTGGATGGAGAATGAGAGGGAGTACGAGTTCCCATAAAACCTGTTAATGCAGCTCATGGAAAAGTAATGAAGAGAGGATGGCAATAATTTCTTAAATCACTCCAAGCAAAATTGTCAGAACATCAGTTTATGTCTCCAAAAGCATCCAGTAAGTGGGACATTTACAGTTAATCTGTTCTAATCTCTAGAAAAGCTAAATGTCGTGTTAGCATTGATGACACATTCTACAGTCTAGTAGATTTGTGAAAGTCTCCCTTCAGTATCTCATTTTAGCTTCCACCTCTGCCCTTTTAAAAGGCAAACCTGATCTTCTTTCTGTAGGATTCTTTTCTGGAGGGGCACAAATATTGTACCCACTCATAAAATCCAACTGTGTAGTCCCAAACAGACAGACCTGCCTAGGATTTACTCTTCACAAAGAAAAGATAATGTAGGTGGCTCTGAATAACTCTTGTGAAATCATCTGTGCATAGATTTTTTTTCAAACACACCATAATCCATTCTTATTTTAGTCTATCCAGTTCCAGTTCCTTCTCTTACAGTGACTTCAGCATTCCCTTGGGGCATTTCTTAACTCCCCACTTCATTACCACTACTTTTAGCCTGGACCTACACTTGTTCCCTATCATGCCCTAAGGGTTTTCAGAAATGAACTTCTTTTTCACAAGAATGTTTTATTTCTAATTTGTATGATTTTCCTAGAGTGTTCAATGCTGTAAAATATGAATTGTCAACAGTGCTCTGTAAACAGGCATAAGAAAAGTAGGGATCATTTTCAAGGGTACATACACACTCAAAACAAAACAAAAAAAAAAAGAGTAGAACACAACATCCCCTTTACAATACATGAAATGTTAGTTTCTTTCCTTATACAATAAAGATGTGACCTTCTGACTGAATTTAAAGCTCTTATTTTGTCACTTAGGCTCAGCCCATGAATTGCATAAGGAAACAAACTCCAAGGCATAGATCAAATTCTGGGATAGACTTCCATTGGTTATCGCCACAAGAGGAGGAAATCAGCTCCTGCATTCCCATGAAAGGAAAATAAACAATTTCCCATTTAGACTGAGAAGAACAATGCTGCAGGAGGATAAATGTGTGAGTATGCATGCACTGAAAGAAAGGAAGATTTATGTAAGATGTGACTTAAAACACTAAGGCATTAAAAAGAGATCATTATCTGTTTTGGAGGTGGAGGAAAGTTCTTCTGTATATCATTACCAGATTCTGATCAGCTCTAGAAACCAAAAAGTACTAACGTTATTTCATTTCACAACAGATGGGAAGGTTCACTCCTCAGAAAGACTGAATGAGGGCTGACTCAACAGCAATCATAAATTATTAACTAATTTGAAGGATTTTTCACCTCCTCTTTTTCTCCAAGTCCTCTAAGCTAATTTTGTAGCTAATACAAGGACAGATCTGAGGGAGTAATTATCAAGCAGGTATGACAGGATTAAGTAAATGCTCTATGACAAGACAATGCTGGGCTTCTCTCACTGAACCACTACATAAATTACTTGTGGTCAGGATTAAAGTATTTAATTAAATAATCTTTGTGTAGATGAAACATGAAAATTATTTTTTAAATTGCTGCAAGAGAAAAAAAAAACCTTCCCTTCGTTTGCTTCTTACAATCTATTATTGAGTCTGTAGTTAAAAAAACAAAATGATCAAAACAGCCGTGACTCACTGGCAAGAGCATTAGGATAAATCAACATACCTTGAAAGTTGTCTCCTTATATACTTTTCTCCCCCAACCAAGATGATTGCAGTGTTATGCAAATGCATTACGGGAACAAGGACAGCTTCCAGACCAGAAAGGTAATGTCCCTCTGTGGTCCGAGTCCTTTACACACAGGAATTCTCCTTAGTGTAAAGCTGTCAGTCACTTCGGTGAGCTCTTACCATTAGTAGCCTGCTAGCAGACTCTAAGAGAGAAAAGGGATATTTTTTTTTGTGTAGTACGCAAACTATAGTGAGAAGTAAGGAAAAGCTTGCTATTTAAGAAAAGAAGCAGCATGTGTAGAACAAAGGATTTTTTGACCCCTGAGAACAACAAAGGGGAAAAACCTCAAATTTAAGACATAGCTCTTCCTCCTGAGATTTATTTTCTGCAGTACCAGCAGGGAGAACCAACACGGCAGATACAGTTGCTCAGTTGGTCAGTAGGTCCAAAATGTCCTCTGCCTTTCTTATTGCCCACATCAGAAACTGTGAGACATAGCTACCCTAGGACAGGAGAACTGAGAGAGACATACCTAGAGTTTTATGGGCTGTACTAAGAACATCTGAAGTTGTGACTGAGCTGGGGCTGTGAGAAATTTCTTTGCTTTCATGCAAATGTTTTTTGAAGTCACATTTAGCAAACTGTTCTGAGAAATGAACATCTGAAGTTGGTTTGCCTCCATTTGGCTGCAGAATTGAATGAAATAAACCAGTTGGTGGAAAAAATGCAAGGATTTGGACTTAATTCTCTAGTCACTGTCAACTAGGATGGAAGGACTTCAAGCTATTTCTTGTTATTTGGACTAGTATCTTGGCTGGAAGAAAACCCAGTGGGGAAGAACTGAGTTGGTTATTAATGCAAATCCTTGATACCTCCCTTCAGAAGATAAAGGTGCTGCCACTTCTCATACTGGCTGTCTACTTCTTATTAGAGAAAGCATATCAATCCTTTTAGGTTTTTTTTCTTTTAATTTCAAGCCATAACAAAAAGTAGGAAAAATAATAATTTGTACAAAATCATTACAGATGCATCAAATAACAAAGTATTGTGAATTCCCAGGCACAAATACAGGCTGGGCGGGGAATGGATTGAGAGCAGCCCTGAGGAGAAGGACTTGGGAGTGCTGGTGGATGAGAAGCTCAACATGAGCCGGCAATGCGCCCTTGCGGCCCAGAAGGCCAACAGCATCCTGGGCTGCATCAAGGGGAGCGTGGCCAGCAGGTCCAGGGAGGTGATTCTCCCCCTCTACTCTGCCCTGGTGAGACCCCACCTGGAGTACTGTGTCCAGTTCTGGAGACCCCAGCACAAGAAGGACATGGACCAGTTGGAGAAGGTCCAGAGGAGGGCCACGAAGATGATCAGAGGGCTGGAGCACCTCTCTTATGAGGACAGGCTGAGAGAGTTGGTGCTGTTCAGCCTGGAGAAGAGGAGGCTCCGGGGAGACCTGATAGTGGTCTTCCAGTACCTCAAGGGGGCCTATAAGAAAGATGGGGAGAGGCTGTTTAGTAGGGCCTGTTGCGATAGGACGAGAGGTAATGGTTTTAAAATAGTGGGGAGTAGATTTAGATTGGAAATTAGGAAAAAATTTTTTTACAATGCAAGTTATAGAACACTGGAACAGGTTGCCCAGAAAGGTGGTGGAGGCCCCATCTCTGGAAACGTTCAAGGCCAGGCTGGATGAGGCTCTGAGCAACCTGATCTAGTCGGAGATGTCCCTGCTCCTTGCAGGGGGGTTGGACTAGATGACCTTTGAAGGTTCCTTCCAACCCTAACCATTCTACGATTCTACGATTCTATGATTTTTAGTTTAATAAACCTTGTCAGAGTCCCTTTAAATGACAGCTAAGAGGGAAAATCTACCTCCAGTTAAACTTTATTTCCTCCACTGTATGGAGGGTGAAATAAATAATTTTCTGAAGGAGAAAGGAAAGAAACATAGAAAAAAAACAAATATGATAATTGTTTATTATTATTTATTCCCAACTCTATTGACTGGGAAACATGTATTATTTGTTCTCAAGAACTGTACAAATAGGTAACAACTGTTCTATGTGAACAGCCATTAAATGGAAAGTCTAAGTGGATATATGTGCAATAAAACCATGACCTAACATTCAGTAATTTCAGTGAGCTTTGGATTCTACAATTACAGACATGCACATATGCATATGTAGCACAAGGTAGATGAATACCGCTGAACAATGTAACAAAGAAAGTGGCTTCTTTTAATAGTTCTAATAATTTCTGGATATACTCTGTCAGTAACTGACTGTGAATAAGACAGAAACGACCATGAGAACTGTGCCTGCAACTGTATCATGTACTAACGTGGGAAAAAAATGGAAACAAGCACATGGAACTGCTAATGGAAATGATTTCAATTCTATATAAAGATTACAGAGTGGAGGTCTGAAATAAGCTATAAGGTATTTGATACTGCACATACTAAAATGTTTCCAGAGTA
Source organism: Chlamydotis macqueenii (assembly GCF_036417535.1). NCBI lineage: Eukaryota > Metazoa > Chordata > Aves > Otidiformes > Otididae > Chlamydotis > Chlamydotis macqueenii. The sequence continues at coordinate 59,553,965 of NC_141556.1, read as the reverse complement.
TAATTCAAAAGCGATTTAAACACCTACAGCAGCTTTCGTAAGAAGTTTGATACATTTCTTCTGGACCACTTAACAATCATGAGCTGTTGCTTAATTTCCTTTTCCATCATTACTTGCTGTCAATAAATGTGTGTGTTAAATTTAATTTTTCTTCTTTGTAATTAGTCTGGGTCTACCTGCCTGACATATTAACTGATTCTACAATCTTACATTTGTGACATCAAATTATTTCCATGGTGACAGATTGAGATACATTCCTGAATTAGACTGGTAAGTGGGTCATATTTGACTGGAAAGGGGAGAAAAAAAACAACCCTCCTTTATATATACTTGCTTTGGTTAGGGTAACCAGTAAATCAGTAATTAAGGGAAGACAGAGTCTAAGAAAAATGTCCAAAATGGTATAGTTAAATTTGCCTCGGAGCTGATAACCACAGAGGCTCATGAAAAAAATTTTAAGGTTATTGTGGGTAATGGAGATTTTCAGAGTATGTCAATCACTTTTTTAAGACTGACATGTGATTCATAACTTCAGACTCAGTTCAGTACATAATGATTTTCTATTTTGTTTATAGTGGACTGTTCTGTTGAATATGCCACTTCGTAGGCATGCTGCAGCAGCTTTTGATCATTAAGTTTGGTCTAGATTTGATACTACAAAATCTCTGGTCCTTGTCCATTTGCACAAGGAACTTCCCCTCTTTTCACATCTATTTATGAAATTTATCAACTTCAATTTGTACTGTAGACTATATTTGAGTAATGAAACTATATCGCATGTATCTGAGTATAAATTAAAATTTGATATGCTCTGCTGCACGGGCACCTGTGTTCTTGGATTCTATCTGTCAAGGGTGCTCCAGTGAACATCAGCACCGTCAAGCCCTCAAAACACAGCAATGTTGTCTTTGAAGGGCAGCTGAATAAAATATACTCAACAGGGTGGTCTTAGATGTCAACAATAGCAACTGCTGTGGTTCCTGATAAAATGGATTCAGTGGTATGAGACAAACGAAAACCCACCATTCACACACACTGACTTGAAGGAGTCAATACAGAGATACAGTATGCAGGTATGACTTCTTTAATATCAAATGGAGCTATTCCAACTTGTAGCAGGATGGAATTTGGCTCATTAAATTTATACTACAGAAGAACGAAGCATTTTTTATACATTTTCTCATAAAAACACCGGCTGTTGGCTTTGCTGCTTATGAACAACCTCCCACTTTCCCATTCTGGGCAAGTTGGTGAGGAAAGCTGTCAGACCAGGAACAGGATTGCTGACAAGCCATCCTGTGGCCAAGGCATGCTCCATAGAGCACACGGCTGTGTAGGAGAGGCTTTGCCATTTGGGAAACGGGGCTTCATGAATTCTAATGCAGAGCAGACCAAGTTTAGTTCCTTAGAAGAGCAAGCTAAATTAAAACTAACCATTTCCCCAAATGCAAAGGGATCCAGCCACTATTTTTCAAATGATACCAGGATGGCATAGCAGGATGTGTAAATTGTTGCTTGACCACTGTGAGATTACATCTAATTTGACGTTTTCATGGGAAGAAACTCTGTGAGAAGAAAGTACCAGAATAATGTGTGACACTAAACATTAAAATTCACAGAACACTGCATTTGCCCTCTAAAGTGTCTGACAGTTATCACTCAGGAGTACACACGACAGCATCTGAGCAACCGCAACGAAGCCAAACAGCTATAACTCCACATATTCACAGTAAATCTTGTACAATTATTCCACTGAGACTAAATGAGAGATAAATCAGAGGGAACTGAGAACTCCCAGTGTAAAAAGGATTCAGTGTGGAAAATATTTATTTCTATAGACAATTTATTTGTACGGCATAGCTTATCCAGTGGTCTGTAGTGCTAGGTGCTGCACAAATACACAACTTGTAACGAATAGGCAAGATTGACAATGAGAAGGAGAAAGGAAACTAGAGTTTTGCCTGCCACAAACAGGACCCAAGACTGCAGAGGCTGTAAGGTGCTCGCTTACCTCTACAGCAGAGCCAGGAAGCAGTGCTCAGATCTCTGCTGTTCCACCCGGTGGAACTGCTCTTCTCGTCCTCAAAAGTGCTATGGATTTTTAACAACTTAATTCACAAGCAACAAACTTTGCCAATACAATGACAACAATAATATGCATAAATCACTAACCTTTTTTCTTGTTTCAACAGAGGAGCCTAAACAGTCATTAAGATTGCAAATTAGTTCAGCTCGTCTTAAAAGATTAATTTTTTAGATCTTTAGTAAATCAGAGAATTTTAAAGAAAGAAAGAAAAAAAAAAAGAGATACTTAATGTTTTCCCAGAGGGTGTGAAGTAACTCCCCAGCAATGCTGCTTTCAGCTCCAAGTTCTGCTAACCAAGTGGCAAAGGAAAAGCTCTGTACACCAACTTATTCATGTCAGACACGACCTTGGCAAATGTTTTGTAACATGTCAGGCCACAAAGAATATATAATTCAGTAATAAGCAGAAAGATTATATTCATGTTTTATATGTATTGGTGGATAGACAAACAAAGGAGTGACAGCAAACAGGAGTACTGAAGCCATAGGAGGCTGGACAGTCAGTTTGATGAGAGTAGTTAAGAAGATTAATGTATACACTAAACTGAACTCCCCCAGTTGGCCAGCGCTCAATAATTTAAAAGACAATGCCAGAGCCTTCATTTCAAGGTGACAGAAAATTCTGGTGATGAAAGAGGTAGCTGAAAACTTACTTATAATTAAAAAGCAAACAGGCTGAAGCCCCCATGTGCCTAACAGGAAGTAATACCATTTAGGAAACAGTGGGGAGGGATTACTATTTAGATAGTTAATTTCATTACATAAAAGAACTCAAAGAGAACCAGTAACAACTTTTCCACCCTAGTATCCTTAATAATATAAGATGATTACTCATCGACTTAATGAGAAAAAGTTTGAGGCTAAAGAGAAAGCAATTAAACTGACAGATTTATTGCTACCAAGAACAGAGATCCACAAAATGCAGAGCTAGGATGCATTAAATGACCAGAATAATTCATGAACGTTCCAAGGAAGATGAATGACAAAGCTCACATCTTTTATGCAATACAAATAGGCAGACAGGTGACAAGCAAATTGATAGGTGCATGTTCAGATGGACACAGAGGTAACATATTCATAACATTCACTTTAAAAAATGATCAAAATTATTATACTAACAGTTTATGACATGTGAGAGCTTAGGTATTGGATAAAAAAGGCCAGACAAAAACTCAGTTTCTATGGAAGCTTCAGGTTTCCAGTTAGCTCCATTCTCTTGCTGCAAACATTTTTAACCTGCTGAAGTTCAGTTACAAAACTATTTTAGTGTTAAGAATTTATGAGTTGCGGGCAAGAACTTTTTTTTTCTAGGAATCATTGAGCTCTGTAGCCTCAGGCACGTATCATCTGCCACAGCACATGCCAGTGAGGAGCAGCAGTTTATCACGGTCACCTGTGACATTTTGCTGACTGCTCCATCTTTTTCCCAATGCTAAACTCAATGATCTTAAACTTCAGCTTAAATTTCAGCATCAAAGGGCTAATAGGAAGTTAGTACATCACATCTTCTCCTCTGCACTTGGAAAGACCACATTTGGCAGATCCTGTTCAATGAGGGGAATAAAAGAGGATGCTGGTGGAGAGCAACACTTGGCCCTGAATCTATTAACCAGGACAGGCTAAGACGTTATCAGCCCTAACTCAACGCTGTATCTCAGTGCATCATCATTTTCAATCTTGCTGAAGTCAATGAGACTACTCATGAGCTTTTACACTTCAGCCTATGATTAAGTTCTTCACTAAATAAGGTCATTAAATTTAAATTGTAGATACTTGCTAGGTACTCCTGAAGGTTGTTCTCTCACCTGCAACATATTCCCTTCAGGCTCATGGCTGGCAAAACAAGTGGCAAAATAACTTCCCAATCTGCATGTCAGCAATCCTCCCACTGAACTTAAGACATGGGAAATTGATTGATTCAGAAGAGAGCTGTGTTTATCCTACTGCTGCCGTAGAGAAGAACAGTAGCATATTATGGCTTTCAGAAAAGGATGAACTTGGCATACCACAGTGTCTTGCAGAGGTATCTCAGACTGTTTGAGTAGTATAAACCATACAACTGTTAATGCAGCATTTCGCCACTGTGTACTTTTGCCACTTCTCAGTAGGACTCATAAGCCCAACGCAGCACTTTGCTAGTGCAGTTAACTAGCTCAGGTACATGTGCATGTGTGAACCCCACAGAGGCATATCCTAAAGGATTAACACAGCACTTCCGGAAGCTATCAAGATATTTTCACTTCTCTCTCCATTCAGTGTGTACACCTCAAAGCATCCCTCCACCCTGCCTCCTACTCCCAAACAGGCCATCAATCATGCTGAAGTGTATGTTATAGCTATAATGCAGATAACAGACCGTTAAAAGCTCAAATGAGACGGCTCAACACATTTCATTAATCATAGCACAATCTAGTCTTGAACCAGGAGCCACAACTTTGGCAGGCTGGTAATGGAAGGCTTCTTTCTACCTATTTCTAGTGACTGGGAGAGGGAGAACAGCTCCTGAGCTGGTTACTTTATATTTTTTGCCCTTCCTCCTCTTCCTCATTGCACCTGGTCTTTGAGGGTTACATTGCTAGGCAAAGAGAGTGAGTAGAGGATAAAGAATAAAAATAAGAGACCTGCTAAGAAGAAAGAGTGTGAATGCTGTTCAGAGAGCCTGGATTCTCAAAGGAGCCAGAACACCTGCAACTCACACCAATTTTAGTAAGAGCGCTTCTGAAAAACTGGCCAAACTGGCTCCCTCTCCCTGGCAAGAAAGAGGTCTTTATTTAGGGATTTGACAAGACATTAGAAAAAGGACTTTTCTTCCTAAAGGCCCAGACCCAGCACTGATTCTGCCAGTATAAAAGCATAGCAGGTAACAGCTAAAGGAAACTTTGTGAAAAAGAGATGCCCCCTTTGCACCACTTCATATTGTTACATCTCTGGCTTTTCTAAGTAGCTTCCCAAACCCTTTCCAGGGAAAGTCAGCAGGTTACTCATTTCCTGCTAGGCAACTGGCAGGTTAACATGAGCTACCTGCCAAGCACATCTGGCTGTTTAACCCTCCCTGATGCTAAATGCTTCTGCATACTAATTTCAAGTGTGTGTGTGGGGGGGCATACTTTTCTTTTTTCTCGGGGAGCAGGTTGGAGAAGGTGCTTTCAGCTGAGACAAGTTGTTTCCCTGAACAGCAGAGATAGAAGACACTATTAGTAAGAGACCATAGTTTAATAACTAATTGGAAGAGTGAACATGCCAGGACTAAAGGGACCTATCAGCACTGGGTTCAACTTTAATCCTAGTGGAGGATGTGAAATCAATAAACTTCTTGTGAGGAGGCAAGACTTCTTACCTTAGTTTCACCTCATTGTGGGCATGCTAAATTCCCCAGTTTAGACTTATAAAAGATTCTTCCAAATGAGTAAAGAGAACAGTTGCTGACATCACTGCATGGAGTTTACTATGCAGTGTCAAAAAAAAGGAAAAGAAGTGTTGAATGGGGAACAAGAGCTTTCAAAACCACAGTTGATTAAGCCAGATATCAGTTACTCTTACTTTTGAGCTGATTCACTCACAGAGGTATTTGATGTGTTATCACATAATTCCCATATACTAAAATCACATAACTCCTATTTCAACGAGGTGTGTCCTGGGTAGGATTCTGGAGCACTACCAATTAAAAGGCAAAAATAATTTCCTATTTTAATAATCCCCTGATTCCTGTTCTTTGCTAGGGAAAGAGTGGTATTATAACCATATTATTGCTTTTGTTGATTAATGCTGTCTCTTAGATATTTTAAGATCTGCAGTACATACTGCTCTTACTTGTGCCCTGCTAAATGGAATTGGGTTTAGAGGATCAAAACATCCCTGCATTATCTGCCAAAGAACTTTGAGCCTACTGTGAAATTTCTTGAACACATTGTGCTTTATGGCAGGGGCTGGAAACACTCCTAAGAATTTGGAAAATTAAATTCCTGTAAATTAATTATGTTTCCACAGTCCAGTATATTCCTTACTCTGTGAGGCTAGGCATCAGGAGCCCCACCATACCTTGGGGGTGCTTATTAGTATTCTAGAAGTATCTAATAATGGGAAAAATTTATTTTCTTCTGCTTTTTTTTTTTTAAGAGTAAGCTTTTTGCTCTCATGACCACTATGAAAAGCAAGGAAGTGTAACATTATACGAGCCAGACAACAAACAAGAACTATATACTTTCTTTTTTTTCTTAACATCATGATTTTTAAGTAGGTCTCCTGATCTTTGAGCATTTTACCATGGTAGACTATCCCCATTAAGGCAGGTCTCAGCAACTAACCTTTCAAAGTCAGTGTTTCGGGTCCATATATTCCTCCTCTCTTGGGATTTTTTGTCTCCTGTGTGCAGAAGGCTATGATGATACCTTTACTTTCTCTGGCACAACTATATGTATCTTTTCCAATGCCAGGGTTTTACAACAGAAGTGATATTTCCTTGGTAGCCATCAAACACTCATGCAGCCAGCCAGGATACAGTACAGATAAAGAGATACTGGTCCCACACTGACAGGTAGCTGGCAGAGTTTTTTATACCTGTGTTGTGTGTTAACTCCAGAACAGCACCACACTGTCATTCACTCCCCATCCCCCTCAGTGGGATGGGGGAAGAGGAAAGGAAGAATAAAAGCAAGAAAACTTGGGCGTCAAGATAAAAGAAACAAACAACAAAAAAATGTTTGATAAGTGATGGATAAGTGGAAGAAGGATGGGAAGAAAACAAAAGTTATGTAAAGGCAATCACCCATCACCTCCTGTGGGTAGATCGATGCCCAGACAGTTCCCAAGCTAAAGCTAGCTAACCCCCTCAAGCCCCCTCTTTTCCCTTTTATTGCTGAGCATGATGTTATGTGGCATGAAATATCTTTTTGGTTAGCTTGAGGAATCTGCCTGGTTGTCTGCCCTCCTAGCCTACTGCGCACCCCCAGATCTATTCACCAGGGAGGGAGGGAGAGTGAGAAACAGAAGGCCTTGATGCTGTGCAAACACTGTTAAGCAAAAGCTAGAACATTAGTGTGCTGTCAGTGCTGTTATGGTCAAAAATCTAAAGCACAGCACCATATGAGCTGCTATGAAGAAAATTAGCTCTATTCTAGGCAGGCGCAGTACCACCTGATATGTTAAAAAAAAGAAAAAAACTACACACAAACCAAAATCACTCAAGTCCCATGAACAAAACAAAAAGAATAACTAACCTGCTTGCTACTAGAATGTCGGTCCTGTCAATTGGGTAACTTAACCAATTTCTCTTACCTTCTGTCTAACAAAAGGGAAATTATGAAATGCTGCAAGAGGGTAAGATAATTGCTGTAAATACCATTTTTCTTTCCCCCATTAAAAGTACTTGCATGCTGTAAGAATTTGTCCAAATTCCAGGCAGCAGTGTTGCTGTACCAATGCAAAGAATTGCACTAGGCAAAGATTAGACTGTTATTGTTGAAACAACTCTTTGGTTTCAAGCAAATGCAAGTTGCAGTTCACCTTATTTAGGCTCCAGACAGGTAACAACAAGTATTGATGACCAGACTTTAAGCAACTTCCCAGTGTGAGCAAGGTGAAATACTTGCATATGCAGATCAAATTAAATAAGGTTGGTATACAAAGGGTTCCAAGTCACACTATACGCTTCAGATGGGAGAGTGTCCAAAGGAAAAACAGGTGAGAGCATCGGAGCTTCCCTCTCTTGAACATTTTATTTGGGTTTCGCTGCAGTACGGCCTCTTCAGGAGATCTGTCAGTGTCTTCACCGACAAGAGTTCCTGTCCCACCACCCAAGCTGTAGAAGGTGCAAGCAGGGACTGCGAGAATGAAGAACTGCCCATTGTACTGGAAGAGCAGGTTCGGGATCATCTAAGGAACCTGAAGGTGCACAAGTCCATGGGTCCTGATGAGATCCATCCGCGGGTCCTGAGGGAACTGGCAGATGAAGTTGCCAAGCCACTGGCTATCGTATTTGAGAAGTCGTGGCGGTCTGGTGAGGTCCCCGATGACTGGAAGAGAGGGAACATAACCCCAATTTTTAAAAAGGGGAATAAGGAGGACCCAGGTAACTACAGGCCGGTCAGCCTCACCTCTGTGCCTGGCAAGGTCATGGAGCAGATTCTCCTGGAAACCATGCTAAGGCACATGGAGAGCAAGGAGGTGGTTGGAGACAGCCAACATGGCTTCACCAAGGGCAGATCGTGCCTGACCAATTTGGTGGCCTTCTATGACAGGGTGACGGCATCAGTGGACAAGGGACGAGCAACTGACATCATCTACCTGGACTTGTGCAAAGCTTTTGACACTGTCCCGCACGACATCCTTCTCTTTAAACTGGAGAGACATGGGTTTGATGGATGGACCACTCGGTGGATAAGGAGTTGGCTGGATGGCCGCACTCAGAGAGTGGTGGTCAACGGCTCAATGTCCACGTGGAGATCGGTCACGAGTGGCGTCCCTCAGGGGTCCGTGCTGGGCCCGGCCCTGTTCAACATCTTTGTTGGTGATATGGACAGTGGGATAGAATGCACCCTCAGCAAGTTCGCCGACAACACCAAGTTGTGTGGTGCCGTCGACACGCTGGAAGGGAGGGATGCCATCCAGAGGGACCTTGACAGGCTGGAGAGGTGGGCCCGTGCCAACCTCATGAAGTTCAACCAGGCCAAGTGCAAGGTCGTGCACCTAGGTCATGGCAATCCCAGGCACAAATACAGGCTGGGCAGGGAATGGGTTGAGAGCAGCCCTGAGGAGAAGGACTTGGGAGTGCTGGTGGATGAGAAGCTCAACATGAGCAGGCAATGCGCCCTTGCGTCTCAGAAGGCCAACAGCATCCTGGGCTGCATCAAGAGGAGCATGGCCAGCAGGTCGAGGGAGGTGATTCTCCCCCTCTACTCTGCCCTGGTGAGACCCCACCTGGAGTACTGTGTCCAGTTCTGGAGACCCCAGCACAAGAAGGACATGGACCAGTTGGAGAAGGTCCAGAGGAGGGCCACGAAGATGATCAGAGGGCTGGAGCACCTCTCTTATGAGGACAGGCTGAGAGAGTTGGTGCTGTTCAGCCTGGAGAAGAGGAGGCTCCAGGGAGACCTGATAGTGGTCTTCCAGTACCTCAAGGGGGCCTACAAGAAAGATGGGGAAAGGCTGTTTAGTAGGGCCTGTTGCGATAGGACGAGAGGTAATGGTTTTAAAATAGAAGGGGGTAGATTTAGATTAGAAATTAGGAAAAAATTTTTTACGATGCAAGTTATAGAACACTGGAACAGGTTGCCCAGAAAGGTGGTGGAGGCCCCATCTCTGGAAACGTTCAAGGCCAGGCTGGATGAGGCTCTGAGCAACCTGATCTAGTTGGGCATGTCCCTGCTCCTTGCAGGGGGGCTGGACTAGATGACCTTTGAAGGTCCCTTCCAACCCTAACCATTCTATGATTCTATGATTCTATGATTCTACATGGATGCAACATCCTCCTTCTAGCAGCTGCTCATCTTCGCAGCTGTGTCACCTTTCTCTTTCTGCAAGTTCTCCCAGAGGGAAGGAGAGATTCCTGCCCTGTTGAGCCACCACAACCTACTGCACATGGGTTTCTTGCTATGGTCTTCTGCCAGATATTTCACAGACCCTTATGTAAATGAGAGCCAGGCTTTGAGTGAGGGAGTCAAAATGTTAAGAGAGGTTGGGAAAATGCAGGAAAAATCTCACTACTGTAAGATTGCATGAGTCAGGTAAGGTGTATCAATAATTAAACATTAAAAAGAAAGAAGCAGAACAAGTGTGGATTAGAGGTGCCTCCCAAATATGGGCTGGAACTAATGAGGCTTTTCTTTTTACCATCAGAGAAAGTTTATTGCATGTACTTCAAAGGCAGTTGACTTAGTGAGCAGTGGAGGTGGGTCAGAGACTCATCCTTTCCAGTGATGCTCAGCAAAAAAAGCAGAAGCATTCATAAAGGAATGGCTGAGCTGGCTATGAAAATAATAACCCATGACTTGGGAAAATGTTAAGGAGAGGATGAAACCTTAAAATAAAAAGAGAGGGAAGGGAGGAATGGCATATAAAATTAAAACAGAATCCTGACATTATTTCACTGCAAAAATTATGTGCTGATGCCATACATGCTTCTCATTAGTAACATGCTTCTCCACTAGTAACACCGGGCTTTTAGTGAGAAAGGCACCACATTCTTGCAAGATCCCATGATAGGGAAAAGGTATTTTTAGTATATTAATTCTACACAATTACATTATAACTTCTGGTGAGATCTCAGAGGAAACGGTTACAACATCCTGCTATCTCAATATACTTCCTAGCCAACAGCACTAGAAATAATAAAGAAACTCGGCAACAACCCTAATACATAATTAAATAACTTGTTTCAGTTTGTGTATATTCTAAGCCTATAAGGGGAAAGTCTGATTCAACCACTCCTGTCTTCCCTCGTAAGTATCATTAGTACTAATTACTTACAACTTCACTCATGGCAATTGCTGGATGATATTCAATTGCTTTCAATATATTGCTGAGAGATCCTAATTCCACTTGCAAAACAGGAAATAGGTATTGGTAATTGGTAAAGGTGCTTCAAGCTTTCGGGCTAATAATACAATGGTGATAGTCCTTTATCCTGATTCCTCTGAAAGAGTTTGCCTCCTCTTTGCCCTTTGACAACGGACCCACTAAGAACAAGGCATCAGAGCTACAAAGCTGATAAGAACAAGTTCATGTTTTGCCTGACAGCTAGGCCAGACTGGGGCAGTCTTTGGAGAGCAGAACAAAAAACACTAGCTATTTAGGATGTCTTAAGAAGCATATCCTTAGTGCATTTTTGCAGAGGTGGACATGTAAGCATGACTTCTTTTTTTTCCCCCCAAAGCTCTCAGCCTTGAATCACAGCTCTCCTGTCTTGGCATTGAACTCTAGTTGCAACTTCCTTCACAGTTGATCATTGCTTTTTCAAGCACTAGTCGCAAGGGGATGAAAATAATGAAAGGTGCTCTCCAGGTCTCAACACACTTTCCAGAGATTTCTAACCCAATCTTTAGTTCTTAATTTTGACAACCTGGAGACCTTACATATTGTTAAGATAAATGATTAAACATCTTCTTCCTCTGCCAAGGGATAAATTAAGAGTAATCATAGCTTAGGATCACTAAAATCAAATTTCTTCTACTTTAGATTCTGTCTTCCAAACTTCATCCCAAGAAATTATCATTCCCATCTGCCTTCAACGTGAAAGTCAGAGCTATATAGCAAGGTACCCTAGAGCAATATATTTCAATGAAGTTAATGCAAGCTTCACTCCAGCGACGGCTCTATGTTCATTAGTATACTGGATCTGTTCATGACTGAGTCACCCAGCAGAGCAAATCTGATACATAATCAAATGTGGGGACAGAATGACATTTCTATTGCATTAGCCAGAACACATGATTTGGAGTTTATGCTGACTTTAAGCTTACTATGGAAAGACAGATGGTATCTGATCCAGGGTGAGGTTTCTCAGAATAGTTAATCCATTAATATTTTGGAACAGAAATGAATCAGTGAATTTATACCAGATTACCACTTAGTGTTAGCTCTCTATGACATTTTGATCCAGTACCAAGACCTCTAGTTTTTTATTTACTCTGTCACTAAACAATAGCCTTCATCAATATGTCTCTGCACCTCATAATTTTGTGCCTTTTAGGGGAATGTTAAGTATAGACCTGGATATCTGGTGAAGTGTGCCTCAGAGTGTGTTCCAGCAAGGAAATGCAGATTGACCTCAGGTGTAGGCTGCTAATATTTTCAATGTTCTATAGAAAACACATGGTGATGGGAATATAGGAAAAAGGTTGTAAACCATAAGAAAGGTGAAAAAAAAGGCAGCTTAAACACCGGTGTCACATCTGCAAGGACAAAACAGCCCTGAAGCACATGAAGAGCTATCATCATTGAAACACACTGATATTCAAATCTAGTGTTTGCTGCCCACGCTTGAATGGTACTGACTGTACTGGCTAGGTCAGGCTAATGCTGATTATGTTCTGTTTTGCAAATATACTGAGACTCTCAGGGGAACAGAGTGGGTTAGGATAACTTCTCTTTTGTTACAGGGCTGGCAAAGAGCATATTCCAACCTGTAGCTCTTCTTTACCTTTGCTTCACTTTAAAGTAAATCTCCACAAATTCTCTCCCTGCATAGGTACGTATTCTAGATCTAGATCCACCGCTGACATGCTCCCTGGGACTGCAATCTTGCTTCTTTATCTGAGTTCACCTCATGCAGCAATCTCAGTTAAGTAAGAGAGGAAAAAAAAAAATCAGTCATGAAACTAAAGGAAGTATTATTTGTAGATAGAGGGCTCCATTAAAAATGTAGCTCATATACGGGGTAACAGCTGCCTTAGCATTAGTACTGGGTAAGGTAGAAGCTCTTTAAGAACCCACATATGCATATGTCCTGCTCAACAGTGAGTTTTCTATTTATTAAACAAGTGGAAAAAATGGCAGCTTTGAGCATCTACATATAGTCCAGCTCTTCAGAAATTTAAGATCTCCTAATCCAGCCATAAAATCCAACTATGAACCACAGAGTTTATGGCAAGACTGGCAAAAAGAAGAGGTTGTGGTAGCCTGTTCTTCACTAGAGGCGGAAGGACTGTTCAGAGAATGGATTTGTACTGAATGTAGCTATAGTTAGTAAGATTAATGAGTAGAAATCACATTGCATGGTGGTCAGTCTTCAGTGATTTAATTGAAACAGGAACTAATTTCAAAGTGATATAAAAGCCCCTCTTAAGTTTGGCTACATTTTTTTTTTTCATGGAGTAGAAGTCAACATGTCATCAGGATGTTGGTCATCAGGATTAACATTTAACTTTAACCTTTGACTTACTACCTTGAAACTTCTTGACTAGAGAAAGGAGTTGAAGAAGAGCAAGAAGGGAATTGTGCCCAACAAATCTTGACTAGATTAGATGGAACAGGTCTCATCTGGAAACTTCAAGATCATAGGGGGATTTCTGATACCATAAAAATGAAGGATAAGGAACACCCTAGGATGTCGTGTCTCCGAACAGGTTAGAGGTAGGCATTCAGAAAGCAGGAAGGAAATCCTATTTCCCTCTAATCATCACTCCCAAGTAGGGCTGATAAATCCAGCATGGAGCCTGAAGAATTGAGGGTCAAATGAGAGGAAGTAATAGGAGATTTGTCTAGGCTCACTGAGGAGTAAGTAACCATAAAGGCCATCTGAAGTCCATGTCATTCCTTGCTGCCTGCCTGACCTTGGCAAGGGGAACTCGTTGCAAGATCCTAGCTGGAACCTTTTATGTTCTTTTAAATGTGCAGATCAGGATTGAAAAGGTTTTTCATCATTGATGCAACTGATTACAGGAAACTGATAGACTTGTGCCTCCCTGTAAAAATACTGATCAATAACAACCTCCACAGCTGTCTGGCTATGCTTGTCTGTCCTCTTTCCAAGTAAGTTCTGTGGCTTGTCATATAATTATGAACCTGTAACAGCGTACTCTGTACTACAATGGTTTGCTGGGACGGAGTAAATGGTCTGCGACTGGTCCATAACTTCAATTTGAAGTTTGGTAGTAAAGATGCACAGTAATCTATCAGAAGTTAGGAGAGCTGATATGCTCCAGCAGTCCACTGCTCTTGGAGAGCCAAGTAATGAGTAGATGGAGATGCAGATTTGTGGAAGGAAAAGTTCTATTACCTTTCTTTATGAACCCAGGAGACTTTGCAGAGCACAGCTGTTAAAGATATCACACAGGGAGAGGGAAAGTTCTCAAGATAGGCAGATCCCAAAAAATTTAGGGCTTGCCAGGCCAGAACCAACACCCTGAAGCTCGCAGGCTATCAGTATGCAGCTGGAACCAGCTCTCAGCATGAAGCACTGCTTTACAAGAGGGCTGCCTCATTCGGCAGTTCTCACTTCAGTCTCCAAATAGTCTCAAGGAGCAACCTCATGCAGAGAACGTTAAAGTAGTCCCGTCTTTTGATAACTACAACTATCAGGACAAGTTGTTTTTATACTAACTATCTGCTACATAATCTAAACCCTAACTCCTGTTTTGCTCTGGTTTTGTTTGAGTATTTACTGAGGTGGAGTGATTAGCCAGCCCTGCTTTAAGCTCAATATGTTCAACCTCCAAGTTAAGCAACAGGAATTTACTTTAACTCTTTATTCTCAGTCAATCATGACCCCAGATTTTCCTCCAGGATTTAAGTATATGCTTCAACTTTTGTTGTTTATCATGTCATTCTGACACTTTATGGAACCCCTGTAGTGTACTGTGATATACCTGCAAAAGGGCCAGTTTTAAAGACACTACTTGAAGAGGACAGAAAAAAAAAAAAGATTCTTATAAAAACTGTCACCCACAACAGCATGTTTCTATGGTAATACAGGACTGCTTTGAGTTGTTATGGCAACTAAGCCTTTAAAAGCAACAGCATAAAACCAAGGCAAAAAAAAAAACAAACCCAAACAAAAACCAAACCAAAAATGGAGCTTCATCACTGCTCTTCTCAATTTCACAAATCATTCTCAGCCCTCCTACCCCACACAAACACTAGATAGGGTGTTACACTGATCAAAACTCTTTAGAAAGAGGAAGAAAACCACTTGGCTTCAGAGCAATGGGTGCCTAGAGCCTTCTTACCACTCTCTTTTGGAAATAAGGACTAAAAGTGCTGGTCCACAACCATAGCTCTTACACTACAGAGCAAAACAAATTAAAAAGTGATAACAGTGACAGTAGGACTAATTGCTGACTGCAGCCAAGTTGAGATGATACTTGCTCTACCCATCTCGTGGGAGAGACAGGCCAAAATTACACTGAATTAAACACTGGGTTAGCTCCTCAATGCTATTGTGCACTTCATTATTTCCTTGGTAAGTTTTTTCTTATAGTCAGATGTTGCTGACAAGGAAATGCAGAATATTTCTAGATACACATGCTTGCTTCTGTATAGTTTCACAGAAATTTACTCTGCTATATGATGTTTTTGGCTAATCTCAGGTAGATTTCAAGACAAATAATCTTGAGTAACTTGGCATGGGTTTCCACTTCTTCCTCTTCCTGTTCTTTTTTTTCCGGCTCAGTATCCTACATATACAGTCTTACTTTCTAACTTCACCCTCTTTTCTCATTTACCTACCAACTATCTCCACTTCCTATTAATATGTTTGAAAGGATTATATGGTCATGAGAATGGAACTGACAGTGTGCAGACATCCTCTTCTAATTCTGACGAGGTGCCTCAAAACTCATACCCAGGCAGTGCACCTCTTTGCTGCCTTGCTTATGCCTTTCAGACTTCATGTACGTCAGACATGGCTGAGGTCACTCAACTCTTTTTACTTGTGACCCATACCAGGGGTCTGGAGTTGAAAGGAGACCATATTTAAAGATGACTCCTCCAACTATTCACATCTTTTTTTAGTTAGCCTATAAAAGAAGCTGTTACGTTCAAAGCAGGAATGTTTACGTAAATCAGAGCATATAGGAGGTAGACTTCTTTACTGATGTAAGTCAGCGTCATCCTGTTTCCTCCAATGTTTTATCAAACCAGTTTATACCAGCTGAGATGTGCTCTCTCAGGATTTTAGGACATCAGTACAGCAATATTCAGATAATCATTTCTTAGTAGTATGGAAAAGCACCTGAATCTCCAGGTACTGTAAAAATTGGTGCCAATATGACTCCCAAGCAGGCTGGCAAAAAGCCTGTAGACAGTCCTACAGAATGCCACTCGGCACCTGCAATAACTGTATCCTGAAGCACGCAGGAAGGAAATATTATTACTATTTATTACAAGTAACGTGCAGGAAGACACAGTAACGTCATGAATTAATGAAGTTCAGGAGATCCTGCGCCAGTTACAGAGGTAATGTGCATTTATTTCAGTAAGCTGCTCTAAGCATAAACTGGCAGACATTTTGGGTTGATTGCAGAAGAGCGGTAGCACAGAGTCAGCCAAGGGTAATTTTGTATGAGAAAAAGTACGATCGCTCACTTCACGGTAGGGCTTTAGTCCTGCTCAAAGTTACCAGTGTCTCAGCAGGGCAGAAGCGGTAAGCATGTGCTAGGTCCTCAGCCCTGGAATGGTTCACAGTCTGGCCTGTTTGTACACAGCATCACTGAACATTATAACACCTTCTTTGCTATACACTTCCACCTCTGTTCTCATGAGACAAATTGTCTTGGTGTGTCACAACAGCACTTATCCGACAGCTCCCCCAGTCCCTAAGCAGACAGAAATAAACACCGCATACCCAAACACGATGTAAGTAGTTTCAGGGTTTCACTTAGTTGTGCCAGTAGTTAATGGCTCTCATGAAGCTGTTCTGCTGACATGTCCCAGCCCCAGAATGAACCCCAGAATAATGAGGACCAGAAGCAGCTGACATAGGGCTCCTCTTACATCCAGGTAGGAAGAGCATCAGCTCAGATTTTGATATCCTTTTGAGCATTCAGGCAGTGCAAAGGAAACATAATTTGGCCCGGGTCTTCATGAGAAAATGTTGAATCTGCATCTCTTCTACTAACATGAACTTGCACACCATTTACTGCAGCTAAGAATTTCGCACTTCAGCTCCAAATTCTTTTCAAGACCTTGGAGGGTGTTACAGATCACCATACTTGACAGTTAAGCTCAAACTATGAATTCCACTACAACTAAATGCAGGAAATAAATAAAAATACAGAAAAGTTATGGACACACTTGGTCCCTGAGTTTTACTGTATGTATATCAATCACCTTTTGGTACCTATCTGGAAGGGCTAGGACAAAAAACTTTTTGTTGTTAGCGGTGTCTCAAAGCACAGATAAGCTTTACTTTGAGGAAAAGGTCAGAGGGAGACAAGCTCCTTCATTTAATTTAACCGCCCATGTTGAATGCAAGCTAGAGATTTAAGTAAAATAAAGACACTTGGCAGATGCAGAGTCAAAGGGGTCATTACAGACATACCTACTTCTTTCTTTTAGTTTGGTGGTTAAAATAAGGGTTCAAACATCCCTGATTCTTGGATTGTTTGACAAAAGGAAACCTGTGAGGTTTCTACTATTTCCATAAAATTGGATTGATTATTGATTTTGTTTACATGCCTAACTTTTAGTTCATGTAACTTTCTGCAGTTTTTGCTCATGGTGCATTTGTACACAGTCTTAGTTCAGTTATGTAATAAATTGGTTTAATTTCACATACTCTTTTCCCTCTTCCCTGGTTGTGCAGAGAGCAATACTATGCACTCATCCTGCTGATGGGACAATCATACCATTGACCTCTGGGCAACACATTCTACTTTCCAGCTTGAGCCTGTGAGACACATATTCCCTACGCCGCTTTACTGTATGCAAATCCATGTGCTGCCAATGTCAGTATTACAGACATAATTTGCAGCATGAAACCAAAAAGGTGAAACCTTGGATGAGAGCTTTGAAATGGGGCTTTAGGTCCTTAAAAATACAGATTGCTAACACAGAACAAGGTAGGCTCAGAGACTACGCCTGGTTCAGAGAGGGAGAAAACAGAATATCAAGTTATTACAATGCATGGCACAGAGAACTGTGAAAAGCATATGTGCTTGATAGATTGCATGTAATTAGA
This sequence comes from Chlamydotis macqueenii, assembly GCF_036417535.1. Taxonomy (NCBI): domain Eukaryota; kingdom Metazoa; phylum Chordata; class Aves; order Otidiformes; family Otididae; genus Chlamydotis; species Chlamydotis macqueenii. The sequence goes on along the minus strand of NC_141556.1, from coordinate 59,536,267 downwards.
ATGAGTGCCTTAGGCACGGAAACCTACCTATTAGATATCTTTCTTTCTTTAGTCCTAGTAATATAACTATCAAACCTTAGAGTAAACTTCATTTGTTAGGTGAATGACCCATTTATCTCATCTGCTTGGCTTTTTCACACATGCAGAGGTGAATCATCACTACACTTTACTAATTGGAATGATGGACAAGTTGCCACTCCTTCCATATTCACTGCTTGCTCATGTACTTGCTCTGCTTTACTGTCACCTAAGGACCGCAGAGTGACTGGCTAGAGGGATTAGTACATGGGCTTAATTTGTGTGCTCCACCCAGGACGACTGGCAGACACTGGGGTCTGGGTTTTTTTTAATAGCTCTCTAAAAAAAATATTAAACAAGCTGTGATGAGGCAGGGGTACTAAACGTATCCGAGAGGGAGTATGTCTATAATTGCATGAGAAGGTGAAGAGATTGCAGGAGAAAATGATCAACCCAAAACATTTATCAGTGGAGAGCAACTCCTGACTGATTTCTATTTTTTAGTTGAGATGAGGGGTTATTATTATTTTCCACCCCAGTTTGTTACTTCCCACTGTTCTCAAAGGTTTTCATTTTAGAACAGCCTACTGGTATCCCATTCCCAGAAATGCACTATTCTTCGGCCAAGAACAAACACACAAAGCAGAAACGCTCCTTCTCCCAGTGTCTGCCCTCTGGGAGCTGGATTTTCTAGCTTCTGGAAAGTCACAGCTTCTGCTAATCAAGGGAGATTGGGATATGCACTTTGCTGCTCTGATGTCGTGCTCTGCCCAGACTTCTCTCAATAAATATCTGCAAGGCAATTCAAAAAGCTCTAGGTCCATTCTCCACAGTTAGAGTACTTGAGATTAATAGAATTAAAGTCTCTTTAAATCCTGAAGAAAGAGCTCAGAGGAGATAGAAACTGTTTTTTTTTTTTTTTCTTTAACACTGTGTGAGTCATACAATGTTTAGTTTGGGTGTTTGATACATTACAGCATCTAAGCCAAAAAACCAGCTGTAGAATGAGTGGCAGGTTAACAAATGCTGGAGAAAAATAATGCAGAAAAAGCACTAGATTGATGTTGAGAATGTAGAAAAGAGTTCTCAAAATTCCAGTGTTGCCAACAAGATTTTATTACAACTCTTGCAGTATCTGGTGGGTTTTTATTCTGAAAGCTTCAGTTGTGGAATCGAAAGACGACAAAAGAGTATCAGCTTTCATTTTTAATTAAAACACTCCTAGCCCCCATGGGAAAAAGCTTGAAAACAGGACAAAAGGGTATCCCTTGGAAATCAAAATGGAAAAATAAAAAACTCAAATCTTTTATTTTCTTTTCTTTTATTTTAGAATTCCCCCCATCATGAGTTACACCCAATTTCTATGCACTGTTGGCCTTTCACCTCTAAATATTTCTGCCTGGTGGCAGAAACAGACAAAGAACCATTCAGCTAAAAAAGAACTACAGATGTTTCAGAAACTGCAGCCATTCTATTTTGGCAGCAATTCATAATCAGAATTTCCTGATTATGTCCCTTGTCACATTAAAAACCATAAACTAGAATGTGCACATGCTGATCCATATAACAAATTCTCTGCTGGAGGCTCATTTACTAAGGTCAACTTTCTTACATGCTGCCTCTTCAATAAAGGGATATCATGGCAAAGCAAATTGCAATTAGGAAAAAAAAAAAAAAAAGAAGGCAAAAAAAAGAACTTCCAGACAGTCAGCTTATCCAATAAGCATGGAGCAACAGAAATGTTTTTCCTTAGACCCACAGAATCAGTAAGTCCCATCTCTTTACTTGATCCCCTCCTAATTAAAATCAGCAAAAATAACCTCTAATCACAGCTACAAACTCATCTTTTTTTTCCTGATTTCCTAAATCCTTACTTTCTTTGGCTCTTCACCAAGATAAACTAAATCAGTGTCCGCTCCTGTAGTTACACAGACAGGTGATAACAACAGCATCATGGGACAGAGGAGCATGACACATCCCAACATTTCTATCAGCTACAGCTAACAAATAGAATTCTTTATCAATTAAGCTTCAAAGCTTCTGCAGCAGAAAAGAAGAAAACATCACGATATAACAATCAGGAATAGAGAATCTTAAGCAGATAGAGTCTCCACAGGGACCTTTTCAAAGAGAAAATGTATTTAATCTGTGGAATAACCCTAGGATGAGCTATGTACTGTAGTCTAACCATTAAACACAAGTCTTTCAGAAACTAACAGATGTTCCTTTTATGAGCAAAGACAAGTGCCATTCGGCCTTTTTAGACTCCTATAAAAATTCAGAAAATTTTAAGCTATTTTAATAGCTGCCTGACAATTTTATTAAAGCACTCTGCTACAATGTGATTCTGTTTCCTTCACAAAAAGATCAACTCATACCATGGAGTTTTACACACACTAAGGTGCATACTGCTAATGCCTTCCTCTTGATTAGTAAGAAAAGAAAACCTATTGTACCGACCAAAAGGAACAGAAAGATCTCTGCAGGATTCAACACAAACAGTGTGTCAGCCCGCAGCCATCCTGTCTCAAAATGATCTGTGGAAGCTTTAATGATTTACTCAGTGTAAACTGACAGACTGAACTACAGAACCTGCCCAGAATCAATTCTGTGGCTCAAATCCTGGCTTCAGCCATAGGTGACAATGAATTTTAAATTTTAATCCTGGCAACAACTGAATATTTTACATCATTACAAGAAGAGCATACCTATAAAAAGTACAATCTTTGCAGAAGAAGGGCCTAGGTCTATGACAGCTGTAGTTTATTAAAACAGGGCTTCACTTATAGAGCCAAATTCAGGGAAATTTATACAGCACCTGCTGACTTTGCTTGACTCTCACCGGTGCCATCAGCATCTCAATTTCTGGCACACTAAATTCACACACAAATGAAAAGTTATGCATGCATTTGATATTACAACCTTATGCATAATAGCTCTTGTAGGAATATCATTACTAAACCACCTACACAAGATGTTGAATTTTGTGATGGTTGTGATTTTTTTTTTTTTGTTTGCTCTTTTTCCTGAAGAAGCTGCAAAAATAGCATGAACCAAGATTGCTACCTCAGGCATTCTGCAGAGCAATATGCCAAAGCACATGCATACTGAGTGTTTGCAAATTTTAAGTTTGGGATTGACTATGTGCCAATCTCTCTTCAGCTGTGGGCACTTGATCCTGCACCAAAATTGCTGTTGACCTTTTCTGGTATTTATGATGTCAGTATGGATTTTTATCATTGTTTGAGGTCCTGACACAAAGCAAACAGCTTCTATATCATGTTTTTATTCATGCAAAATATGAATATGGGAATCTTGTCTTCCTATCAAGCTTGCCGTTTCTCCTTCTTTGATGCTTGGTTAATGGAGGTAGGTGATTCTGCCTTACTGCTTTCCCCAGCTTTCCAGAGAAGACTTACTTGCACAGATGAACACTAATTGTAGCTTATATTATCTGGACGACTTAATCTACAGGTAAACTTATTTGAAATACACTAGTTATGTCCTATCCATTCTCTCTTGTTTAAAAGTACTTAAAATATTAATCATATCAGCTAACTGGATTTTAAGACTAACACATAGTAGTAGGACATCACTGTTCAATACAGCCTCTGAGTTATGATATATACTTAAGAAATACCACAATGCTCTTAGATGTGGGATTCAATTTAACACAAAGTCCCTCAACACCGATCTCTACAGGAATTATTCAGGTCTCATTTGTGGGTCTCAGCTATGACTCAGACATAGCGATAGCCTAAAGGAATCAGGCAGGCACAAGAATTGCCATCTGACACTAGGTAAAGCACAAAGACCATCTCTTGCTATGTATATGTACAGCACCCAGGACAAAGAGGCTGTGATCCTGACTGGAACTGCAACCTATAACACAAATAATGATGATGATTGTTACAGTCAGTTCCCAAATATCATTTGCAATGAATGCTCTTGCGAGTCTATATTTAACAAAAGGTTTAGGTAAAAATCAGAAGTTTGGAAAAAAGAAACCACTTTTCAATACCAAGAGTTTGGATGAGCATGAACAATAAAAAACAATTAGCTGATGTGGCCTTTAAAAGAACTTTAAGATTGATGGCAGAGACCATAGCTTTGGACTGGGTCTTTTCTCAGAAGAATTCACACCATTTCTGTAATAAAAGCGTATTGGTTACACTAATCCTTGCTGTCTGAAACACTCTGCAGCACTTTATCCAATAATGCATATGATCTACAGTCCCACTCTTCTGCCCTTAGGCTAGATGCTTTCTCAAGTTTAGGACTTTCAAAATGCCATGAAAGATGAATAGAAAACATAATCAGTGTCAACTAAGTCAGAGAAAACGTGCGTGACAAGTTATCTTCACCAGACTGGCTGCAGACTCACATCTTTGAAGTCAATATTTTGGAGGCATATATCTGTCCTATAGAAACAGACTATTTATCTTTGGGATAGCAAGAATGAGGCTAAAGCAGAAATGTCCAAATCACAGCTGAAAAGCTGTATCTAACTTTTGGAATTTAAGTTAATGGTTCCCAAAGACATATTTATGCACAGAGATTGAAGCTTGCATATAAAAGGCATAATAATTGTACATCCCACAGTAACTGCTAAGAGAAATTTTTTAATGTTACATTGCTTGAGAGACACTCTTTCAGGCTAGTGGAAAGAGGTATGAATTTGTCTCAAAGCCTAAGGTTGCCACTTCAAAGAAGAGATTTTTCAAATAAAATCACGTATGTACAGATCTAATTTGTGCACTCAGTTACAGAATAGTTGGATGATTTATTGTAAGGGTGTATGCAAAGAGCTTATCAGAAAAGGGCAGAAGAGCAATAACTTCCAAAGGAATCCTACTCCCTTTTTTTCATCTACAGAACGAATGTAATCCTACTCCCTTTTTTCCATCTACAGAACGAATGTAATAGTAGCTTTACCACTTAAAATATTAAGGTACCATGTAAGAGTCTGATCTTTTCAGCAATTCTTAGGATGACAGGAAGGAGAATCTTTGCAGAACAAGGATACTGGGTATTGCAGGTGCTATTTAAAACATACTGTGAGCCTTTCTACACAGTAAATTGGAGCTGGTTAAATTGCAAGACAATCATGAATCTGAATTTCTTCCAAGCGTGGTGTCCTAGAAGAAAGCAATCTGAGCTACTGGTCTCTCTTTGTCACTGTTTTTTGTAGGGAAGAAAACTCTCCCTGAGTACAGAAAGAACCACAGACTCTAGGACCTTCCCTCTCTTTATCTGTGTGGATGTAACTTGGAAGAGGCTGTGCTGGACTGTCTTATCGGTTATCCTGCAGAAACATGCAGAAGGAAGCTCTTGCCTTTCCTGCACTGATGTGAAAAATTCTACTTGCTCAAAAAACATCCTGGTGCAAGCAGGTTTATAATTACTACTTCTAGCCAACAATTGGGTGTTTGAACAGTTCTAGGAGAGCCTGTGGTTTTAAAGCTGCCCTCCAAGCTGGGGTTGGGTATCGTGTCAGGTTCCTTTGGAGAGTAGACTCCCTTCATAGGAGCTTTATTTCGGTTTAAGTAATATTTCAACAAATACACTGGATTGTCCCAAAGAAATCTTCATAAACTTACTTCAGACTTCTGAACATTAGTTTAAAAACAGACCCTTTAGAGGAATATTTGGGGCTAATGACATGAGACATCCTTTGAATCTTTTGTAATGCTGGCAGGAGAAATAAAAAGATACTGAGGATAAATTGAGAATCACTATATGACTTAAACCAATCTTTTACAGAGCAGTAAAAGAGCAACAGTACCTTTTCAACTTACTTGCCGTTGCTTTCCAGGATGATCCATTACCATCGCGTCTTTGCCTAATGGGACTGCACCCTACGACAGAGGCTGGAGAACAAGCTTGTGCTCAGAAACTTTAATTTCTCTCTCCTCCTCAACATTTAGGATCACTATTTTGGGTGTACGTGCCTTCCAAAGTCCTCTCCCACCCTGCTCAACTCCTGGGGCTATAGGATTGTGCCATTAATTCTTTCTTTGTGCATGACCATCTGGGAGATGAGCAGATGTAGACACTGACCAATTTATTACAAGGATTAAAAAATTGTGGAAAAGTAGGTGGTCATCTGGAATTAAAAAGACAGTCTGGAAAACTTACAAAATTGCACCTTTGGGAGTTGTGATACATATATGACGAGAACTGGCAGTAGCCCAGGAATTCTGTCTCCATGTGTAAGTCAGAGCTTTTCACAGCTCTAATCAGCTGAACAACCTTGCCTAATGGAGACTTGACTTACACTATTTTTTTTTTACTTCCAGTAATTATCCTTCTCCATGTTTCCATAATTACTGTCTGTAATTTTTTTAACCTTAGGCCTGCCTGCCTCTGCTCCATATTCCTTTCTTTCCAAGCAATCTTTATGCTTGGTTTCTTTCCCCAGTAAAAAGTAAGGGACCTTCAAGGAAACTATGGCAAAAAAATATAAGCATGGAGATTATCCCTTCATTGTCTCAAGTCATATTTTATTATCTTTGACCACACAGTGCTCTATGCCCAAATTCAGTTTAAACACATTTCTTCACTTGCTAATACACCATATTCAGTAAAATGTTACTACTAATGGGACAGTAGCACACAGTGAGAGAGTACAATAGCACAGCATTACTCCCTATGCATAGATTTATGTAAATTCTGGTTGTCAAGGTATATATTTATATCAACTCAAGGTTCAGTGTAGGGAAAGGCTTGGTGAAGAGATTTGAACAATACCTGAAGAGGAGGAAAAACTTTATATTCCATAATGAAGCACATTTGTGAATAGTTCAGTTAAGTAAGAAGGTGACTGGTTCTGGCCTGCTGAAGGGACATCAGTGTATCCAGAGAAGAGCAACAAATGCACTGAGAAGGAAGCACTAGCACCCAGTCGTTGACCGTAGAGCTGAAGATAATATTTGCTGCCTGTTTGCTGGGTACTGGGAAAGGCAAAGTGGCCTTGTGGATTTCAGCATGGGATAAAGTAGAGTAAATGTGCTTTTTTTTTCCTGTCACCTTCTGTAAATGAATAGTCGCAATTGCTCAGGCCTTGCTTCAGGTGGTTTTAAGAGAGCTGATGATATATGCATCAAGGCTGCACTTTTACAGGGCTGAAGACCTTCAGACCAGGATACTGGGAATGCCTCTGCACTTATCAGCACTCCAATACACATTCTGAGGGCAACAGGAGAACAATAGGACACATCACTGACTCTGAGAAGCTGGCAACACTGGAGCCTGGGAGAACTAAATGGTTTTAGCAGTGTGTTAGCCAGAAAAGAGCTCCAGTTTGTGATAGGGTAACGGGGAATTTTTTAGTGATCATGTCCTTACACAGTTGCTCTGAAAGTGTCCTTTCTTGGTCAAACTATCAAGGAGCTTTTCAAGGACCTGTGGGAAATGGGTATAGGTAGAGAAAACTACTTTACGTGGACACTTTAAATCCAGAACCCTTTATCAACTCATTAAGAGGAGCAAGCAGTAACACATTTCTATTTACATGTATAAATCTGCTCCCTTCATCCTCCATGGTCCAAGTATGATCCTAACTTCATTCATTTTCAATGGTAACATGGAAAAGTTACACTGAAAGTAATAATTACGTTTTATTAATAAAAAGTAAGATAAAACAAGTTCTTCCAAGTATTAAATACCAACAGGTGCTTGAATGGTAGGTCACTAGGGCATCTTCATAATTCTTTATCATCTACTGTATTGTCAAGCTCTCACCTGTCCCAAATAATTAGACCAATGAAACAAATTCCATAGATAATCAGTCTTGTCAATCATTCTATACAGAACACTGTTGAGGAAAGAGCTCACAAATAGAACAATTATATTCAAACCAAAGACTGAAAGAGTGAAAACATTTAACAGATCTCAGATAGTCCTTCTACCCCCGTTGTACTGTTTGCTTTCCCATTCTCCCTCCCCCACAAATAAAGACAGTTAAAAAATAGTTAGAATACCTTTGAACTTGTGAAAGACGGCCCATAGCTCAGCAATGTCAGTGGCAAATGTTATGTCTGTGTCGAGGACAATGACTCGCTCAAGATTGGAAGGCAGAGTCTTAGTCAGAACCAATTTCATCAGCCCATAAATCCCAGAGTAGTGTTTGTTGGGGATCCAAGACACTTCCGACTGACAGGAAATGGGAAGTGGGAAAGAGGAAGAAAAAATAATCTTCATTAGAGACAGAAACTCTTCCTGACATTAGTTTCTTGTAATAGTGTAAGATCTCTGAGTACCAATAGTACAACACCATAAAATGCCAAGTGGAAACAGTCATCTAAAATCCTGCTTTTAAATTAACTTCAGAAACTCTGAAATATGATAAAGTTTCTGAAAGCTTGAAAAAAAAAATGTTCTTTGAGGCAACTGCTTTACACAATATAATCAAGATCAGTTGAGCCTTTCCAACCTGGTACAATCCATTCTGAGACATCCACGTATCCTGATGAAATTGAAATATATTTTTAATCCAAAACATCATCTGTATTGTGCATTGCTTTCATTTTCAAACAAAACAAAATCTTTTGTGTTTGCCACTCCCAGAATTTTCTGACTCTAAAGTAGAAGTAACGTATTTTTTTTTCCTTTTATTTCTTACAGATTTTGATGTCATAATTTCAAAAGGCCAATCATTTGCAACGGGCCAGAAAATGGAAAAAAAAAAAGGTTTCTTACAAACTCAAATTTTCCTTAAGCCTTACATCTTTAACTTATAATTAGTGACATAACCGTTTTAACCATTTGAGCACGTCATACAGACGTGCTCAAAAGTGGAGAAAGTGCGAGAACATTATTAGCCATTTTTTTTGTTTTGTTATATATTCAAGAGGTAAACCCAAATTTACACTTCTTCAGTAAGGGCTAAACAAAACATTTCTACAGCTTTTAACATAAGCTGGGAGACTAAATGCAGTATTTCATTGTGCTACTGGCACTAGGATGTTCCATGAGCTATGTTTCATTTTCTTTCTGTGACATTCAAGTTCTCAAATATTAAGTCACCAGTGAAAGTGAGATATTGAAGTTTTTTAAAAGTTCCTATTGCCCTGTTTGAAACTCCTCTTGTTTAATGTTTTATGGGGCATGCTCTACAATTCCCAGATTTTAAGTTTTCTCATAAGTCACGCTCCCATTAACTTCAATTAGTATTTTGTCTATAGAGGACCTGAGTGAGAGAGATTTCAGGATTTGTCCTGACATGTTCTACTTCAGAGAAGGTAGGCAGAAACTAACTGCATTCATAAAACTGAGAAGATTTATTCTGTTGTTTAACTGTCTCATATCTATTCACTAGCATTGTAAAGTTTATTATGTGAAACAGCTTTTGCACATAAGAGCTCATTTCCTCTAAAATCCATCAAGAAAACCTTCCCACAATAGAATGGGCTCCTAAGCTTTATTTGGGAGTTGGAAAAGTGGTTGAAGAAAGGCTAATAATAGCTGCTTAGAGTGCATTTCTTTTTGAATATAAAGTAACAAGGCCTCTGCTGATGTAAGCTGACTCTTTTCCCTTTAAAATGGCACACAATTTTCTTCTGTATTCTTGGGGTTCCTGTACCAGGGCAGAGCTTTCCTCCACTACTAAATTCCCTGAAAAGACTGAGGGTACTAGAGCAAACCTTTACAGAGAAAGGAAACATTTTAAGGGGAAAGGCAGGAAAAGCAGGTTGTCTTAAAACAAGCCCAAACTGAAAGTGTGAAGTTTGGTTTGGTTTTGTGGAAGGTATCTCATCCTGGCCATCCATTTGTATGTTCCCTTATGTGTGCATATAATTCATATGTAATCACTTGCATATACAATCTGGCTGGCATTGTCACCTACATACATATACGTATTACGTACCTGCGCTCTCTATAGGATTTGCACTGTAGAATGCCAGAAGTAGCACAAGCAAGGAATCCTAGGACACTGGCATAAACCACTATGAAAGAAATCAGAAACTGAAGTAACATACAGTGTAGTTTAATCTATGGGGCTAAAGAGCCATCATTCTTATTTCATTCTTTCTTGTTTGCTCTCTCTGTAGTTAGAAGAGAGATCTAGTTTCTATCTCTCAAATACATTCCAATATTAAGTCTCTAGTTATATGAAAATTAACCTCAATGCTCCCTAGAAATATCTAGGTAATTTCAAATGCACACCCTCAAAGGTCTAGTTACTTGTGGTCCTTGCTCTCTCACGATGGCCCTGGGAAGGGACAATCTCACCAACTTGTCAGCAAAGCAGTATTTACTGTGCTTCCCCAAACTCTGCATATCATTCTGAATCTGCCACTTGACATCTTTGCGCTAGACCAGCCATGGAGATCAGCTCTTTAGTCATACTGACATGGTAAAAGAGTTAAAGTAATTTTACAGACTTGAGCTTGCTTTTATTATTACCCATCTCTAGGTTATTAATTTTAGATGGCATGGCCTTCATTTAATTAGTCCAAATGCAATATCACTCCAGAATAACTCCAAATATGCTTATGCAAATAAGCCTAATAAGGCAGGTGTTCAAACGTCGCACAGATAGCCTGAGACAAGCACAGAAGGTAAAAGATGGTTGGAAAAGTAAGAGTCACCTTCAAGGAGCCATTACTTTCTTTGCTCTCAGAATTCCCAGTATCTAACACACACTGCAGGGAGGAGAGCCTTGTCTGGCTGTTCCTTCTGACTGGGCACACAGAAGCCAAAAGCCTGCCATCCTGAAGTCTGATGTCTGAAAGGATTGCTTTTGAAAATTAAAGGAGCAGTCCCTATTCCAAATGGTCCATCACAGCGAGCTAGAGTGTGTTTGATTTGAGCATATGCTGAAGCTTGAACTGACAATTGCTTCAATATTTCTGAAGTTTTCTCTCTTCTGATGCAGAGTTGACTAAGACATAAACAGGGGTCCTAATTAGTTCCTAGCATAATTTCTTCATGGCTTTGCTATTCATGAATAATGTAAATGTTCCAAACTCATGCCAAGGAAAACGCCTTACTACACAACAGCACTGTGAAGGCGCACTCTCTCTGGGTATTACATATAGTCTTACTAAAAGAAATACAAGAATGCTATGGTTGAATAGGTGCTTTGTAGTTAAGAAACATCAGCTTGAGATAATTAAGGTGGCCTAAGCACAAACTCTTGCAAAATTCTTCAAGCTGTCCACTTTGATATAACTGGTAACATTCAGCCATTTCATTCATCTAAATATTGTCTAAATGTTTTCTGTAAGTCTTAACAGACTTTTTTTTTTTATCTAGCATAGTTAAAATGGCTCATACATGGAATGTTTGTGAATCATTTGCTTTACAAGCTAGATCAGAGTTGCCTTCAGAGAACAAACATTCCTAGAAGACATGGCAGGAACAGGAAAAAAGTAATAAAAGAAGAAAGTGAAACTAAATAGTGTGACATACTTTGCCATTTCTATAATTGAGCAGAAATCGCATACCTCGGATCTCCAGCTCTCAAGATCTGGATCTTTGCTCATGAGAGAAAAGTAAAGAAAGGCATTTAGCTGGTGCTGACAATGATTCTTTTAAGTAAGCAAAGTTAAATAGTACCTTCTCACTAAAGATCTTTCATCAGAACCATCTTAATTCTTTCCATAACTGAAGACTGAAAATACACTAAATTGTTTATTCAGTGCTTCTGGCTATCAATATAGAAATTACCTGCCCATGAGTCTGCAGGCTGTACACAACTGATCACTCTAGTAAATGCCAGAGAAGCAGGAGCAACAGTCCCCATGTCCAGTGATACTTTACCAGCAAGTTGTCTTCCCTAACTATGCTCTGACTATCTCTGGGAAAAGCTGGGTAAAACACAGTGGTGGTACACGGCTTAACTCAGCTTTCTCATGGTTGCAACCACTGTATGAATGTTCACTAGAGTTAGCAGAAGTGAAGTCCCCTTTTTTAAGAAGAGGTCTAATAAAGACATACAGCTTAAAATCAAGCTTCCCTGTTTCTGTGGTGGAGAGAGGAGAAAACAGTGGCTCTTTCTGTGTTTGTGAATGAATTGTATAGTAACCATATTCCCAAGTATTTAGGTAGTTTTTTTTCTTAAAAACACTTGAGTCTGGTTGCCCACACATTGAGATCAAACAGCACAAATCTTCTAGCAAGTCATCACCAATATATTCAAACAGACTTTGACTCTTATATTGTACTTCTTTAGAGAATTCTAGTGATTTTTTTTTTTTTTATCCGAAGTATGTTGATTTTTTCCCCATGAACAGGTGATGGGGAAATTTGCCTAAGCTTCCCAGGTGAATACTGATTGCTCTGTACCTGTAAGTGAAATCTGTACATGGGCAGGCATCCTGAGCTTCTCTGAAAGGGATGGAGACTTGGTCTTGTAGACTCAGCAGAGACCAAATTTGGAAAACACTACCAACATGAACAGAATGACAGCGGGAATAGTGACCAACAAGGACAAACAACTTATGGGTTCCTGTAAAGTGTAGGATGAAAAGTCCATCAAGCTCAGTAGTCAGCCTCTGATAGTGGATGGTGGCAGGAGCCTACTGAAGAATATAAAATCAGGTAAATTTTACAGCAATACTGCCCTTATATATACTCCCATCCTCTGGCAATTTGCCCCAGATTTTGGAACTAGAGGTGGTATTTTTTTTGGTTAAGAGCTTTTGATTGATTCTTCATCTGTGAATTTGGTTGATTTTTGAAGCCCCATGAGTTTTTAGCAACTCAGACACACTGTAGCAGAGTGCCACAGCTTATTTACAGCTCCTGTTTGTTTGGACCCAGCTATCTACCAATTTAATTTGGATCACATTTTCACAGAACTACCAGAACAGCAAACCTATCTCCCCGTGTAGTCGTGCCTAATTCAGAACACATCACTGTACATATAAAGTTAGGATTCTTTTTTCTCATGTATCTTACTGTGCATTTATTAACAGCTGCCACCCGATCCTCACTGGAATAAAGATAAAAAAAACAGCTCTTAGAAAGACGAATGTGGGAAGCAGGGTGCAGGGATGGCTGCCAGTTATGAGCATAAAGCACGTGGAAAAGAATAGAAAACGTGCTCTGTTTGGTTGAGGAAAAAAATGCTCTTTGAAGTTATGTGCCAGAATGAGATATAGTTTTGTATTTGCTAAAAGCCCAATTAATTAAATTAAATTATTATTACATTTCTATTCCCGAGGTTCCTGTCTGACTCTCTTGTCTGTTAAATAATATTTTTTTCCATTTTCTTACAGAATTCCTCACTGTCCCACAGATCATGTAGCACTGTAGCATCCCCTGAGCTACAAAAAGTGCTTCCTGTCTGGCATGGTAAGATCGAGGAAGTTTAGCTGATGAAGTGTTTTCCCTGGCAGCATGTCCTTAAACACTCTACACTGGAAAAATGCAACTTTCAGTAATGTATTGATTTTTTCATTACATTCACTGCATCTTCCCAGATATGCTTGGAAAAAAAGATCAATCAAAATAATCCTCAGCTATGACATAATTTCCCCATCCCCACTCCAAATAAAAGACACTCTTTCTGCTCAGCTCACTTCACAAAAGCATCACTATAGTCAGTATCTTGCAAGAGCCCGAAGGTCAGACTGGCTGGGTTGATGAACCAGTCTGAGAAACAGCAAGCCTGGAGACAGAAGGTGCCACTTACACACACATCTTTCAGAGATGAGCTAATAAATGGGATCAAATAGACCCAAATCCCACCACCATCCACGTTTAATGGCAGCAGATTCACTGTGGTAGGGAAACAACCAGTGGCAAATAGGAGTCAGGAAACAGAAAAGGCTGGGGGAATTTGAAAGGGCAGTCTAGAGGTAATCCTGTCTTCCTAGAGCTTTCATGCCAGGTTTTGCTGTAAAAAAGATCTGGCATCTAGAATATACTGATCGAAATAAAGAGAGATGTGCATTAGGCTCTATAATGAATGACTTGATGGAAACCTGGATTTCCAAAAGTATTCAGCATCTACTTGCTCTCACCAACTTCAACATATGTAGCACCTTCCTGAAGATTGTATCAGTCAGGTGATAAACTAACTTCAAGAACTTAAAAAAAACCAACAACTAAACAAAAAAAAAACCTTCCAGGCCACAGCACAATCGTAGAGTGTTGTAGGTCTGCACAAATTGTATCAAAATTATTCTGAATTGTATCTGACACTGATCTGAAAACCAGTGCAAACTACATGGTGCAAGAATTTGCAGCTGAAGGGATCTTTGTGAAGGAAGACCAGTCAAATTCTTTGGTAGCTGCTCTTTTCAGGCAGCCCTTACAAATGGCACAGGCATGGGAAACAGACCTGGAAATTCCGATGTGTGAATTAGATAACAATAAAAATTGTTATTTCCTCTGACTGGATAAATAACTTCCTAAACAAGTTGATAACTTGTTTTCACAACTTTTTCATTACTTGTTTAGTGCTTTGCTGCTTCTATGAACACTGGAAGTAGTAAGACATATATATATATTTCTTTTTTTTAAATCATGTGACCTTTATTAAGGATGAAGATAATAGAACTAGGACTTTTTTGTAGTTTCTAAACTAGAGGAAAATACTGTCACCATTTTAATGACTATCATATTACTAGAGTTTTTTTTTCACACAAAACATAAAAAGAAGCGGAAAACAAACAATATTGTATTCCTGGCACAGGACAGGAACTTTTCTTGATGCACAGTTTTTCTCATCACTGTTTTCCAATTTCACACAGGGAGAACTTTATCCTGCTGTGAATTTTTGCTGTATCTCTTCTCATATTCATGAAAATTGAGTCACAATTCCAGCAACACTAGCACAAATTAGGGTTAGTTGCAGGATAATCTTTCCCATTTCACACTGACTATACCTCACAATATCTAAATTCTTTGCAGGGACTTCTGGATGATCCCCTTTCTCACTCTCTTGCTTCCAGGAGAGTAATATCAACATCTTGTTGCTGAGATTGGGTTAACTGACCCATTGAAAAAGGAATAGCAGGTTAAAATTAAATACAGGTAAAATTCACCCCTGTCTTTAGCACACTGTATTTCTTTTCTTACGAATAATAATAGTAAAAAGAATCAAAAGCAAGAGAGATTGATGCCAAATAACCAAAGAGCCCAGGAGGAAGAAAGTGACTGTAACCTGTAATAGTTTCCTCAAGAGGAATGCCAAAGGAATCTCCTTGCATCTCACCTTCAGAAAATCATTGCCTTTGCTCCATCCTTGCCAGATATCCAGCAAACATTAGCAGAAGAGCCTTATTTAAAGGAAACCAAACTCTTCTGTTAATATTTGCTGGATAACTTGTAACTTCAACCTTGAATTTACTTTTTTTTTCTGGGTAATTCACAGGTTTCAATTATACTCATACTCCGCCCCATAACAGGTCCTTACTATTTATATGAGTGGTTGTCAAGGAAACCAGGAATTCGCAAAGCTGGGTAACTTTTCTAGATTCAGAATTTCTGATGCCTGAGTATTTAAGGAAATAATAATTCACACTGAGAAACAACTGTAAGAAGGTGGGAATTTATACATTTTGCTAAAATTATTTTTCTATTTCTGCCTGCCTTTGCTGCTGTTGTTCTTACTCATCACAGAAGCACGGGTGACTTTAATAGAATTCTGCCTCATCTCTTGCTTTATGAACAGATGATATCTTCCACACATACATGCAACAAGTCTGGATACAAATAGCGGTGAGCAAAAAAGTTGAGATAGAAATGGATGATTATCTGAACCTCTGGGTCCTGGATAATGTAGAGCAAATGCAGAAACTGTGGAGCAAGCCACAACTAGAAATAAAGATTAGATATTAAAAAGGTAGAACAAACAAAACCTCCCAAATCAGCATCAGCATATAGCAAAGGAGAATAACTGCAAATTAATTCTCACCTCTGTAGCAAAGTCTGTAACATAGTCTGACTGATGCTGATGCTTGTTTTTCTTTTTTTTTTTAAATCTTTCTTTCCAAATCTCTCACCAATACACACATATATACAAAGGGCAGACAAGAGGAAAAAAACAGGTTTAAGAATGCTTCTTCAAAACCAACTTCTTTAATAACAAAATTAACTGAGGGTGCCAAGAGTTAAGCCATGTTCCGTGTTTGGAACTAACATGCTTTATATAGAAGAATCTGCAGACGGTTATATAAAGTAAAAATGAAGGGTTTTTTTTTTTTGTCTCTGCCATTTAGGTAACAAGATATTCATCCCTACAATGGTTTTAAAATAGAGGGAGGTAGATTCAGACTTTATATAAGGAAAAGGTTTTTTAGAATGAGGGTGGTGGAACACTGAAACAGGTTGCCCAGAGAGGTGGTAGATGCCCCATCCCTGGAAACATTCAAAGCCAGGTTGGATGGGGCCCTGAGCAACCTGATCTAGTGGAAGATGTCCCTGCTTCTTGCAAGGAGGTTGGACTAGATGACCTTTAAAGGTCCCTTCCAACTCTAACTATTCTATGATTCAGAAAATAAATTACCTCCTGGGATCTTTGAGGATTATCTCCCTCCCCTTAGGTCTTTCGCTGTCTTTCCTCCACAAGGTTTCCATTCCTCTGTCCTTGCTTAGCCCCAACAAACTCAAATAGGCAGTTTACATTTGACTCTGAGTCCTTTCCTTTACTCGTCTGAGACATTCTCAGTTTTCTCCACTGTTTCTTGCTATCTCCAAAATGACGAATGTCCTCTTTGCTTTCCTCTATTCATTTGTGCAAGATGAGACTGCAGAATAGAAAAAAAAAATTGTCCAGTCTCAGTTAGTGTTGTTTCTTGTTCATGTGGGGCTTTTAGCCTCAACTCCAGCTGTTTTCCAGTGTGGTAGTCAAGGGTGAAGGAGCTACAAAAGTCAGAGTGTCCTAAGAAAGGTCAGTGGGAACAAACCAAACATGAGCCTCCCAGTCCTACCTCTCCAGCAGAGGCAAAAGTGCAAGACTTCCCTAGAAGATAAGATAAACCCTTGTTTTTTTTCCCCTTCCTGAGAGTGAATGAGTAAAAAGAGACCCACAAGCTGGACTAGATAAAATGGCAGGAAGCCAGAGCTTTTTGTTAAAAGATGACTGACAGGTAGATCTGACTAGAATTTGACCAGTAGTCAAAAGCAACTCAAGGCTGGCCTTGTCATTTCACCTGTACAGAAAGATAAGAAAGATCAATAGCACGCTTTAATTGCTAGTGAACTCAATCAACAAGCTCTTTGTACTAATCCATCAGGGAATACACAAATCCATGAAAATATTATCATTATCAGCTTTTTAATTTTAGTAACTATGCAAATACATGCACATTAGTGGCAGCCATTATATGTTCTGGCAAATTTCCATGCAGCTCTTGAGGTCAAAGTCCAGAGGCATCCAATCTGTATTTTGCATGATGTCAGGATATTAAACAGGTGTTATCAAGTTGCACTGTCCAGAATAAAAAGCAACAGCATCTCCTGCATAAACACATGTTATGTTGGCTAGACAACAGCCTCAGGTCAGCAACAAAAATGTATTTGGAGTGGGATTTTTTTTCCCTACTGGATTTTGTGCAAGAGCCCTTTTTTTAAGGATGATGAAAGAAGGTAGCAGAACAGTGTAAGTGACTATTATTAGCCAAGTAACGCCTGGCAGGAGACTGCAGGTCTAAAATATTAATTATCAGATGCAAAAAAAATCCCCAATCAAACCCCAAAAATGTTGAGGGAAAGACTCCTCACCCTTTTAAGGCTGAAAGATCTTGTCCTGTTTGCATCCAGTACAAAACAGAATGTACTTCAATGCAACAACTGAAGTTGCAGAAGATAATGATTTGTGGAAAGGATGTAGGAATGTAGCTTCCACCAAACCTCTAACATCCTTATATTAAGTCAAAACACAGCAAAGACATATGAGAAAAAAAGGATTAATTATTCTATTCAGAAGGAAATCACTAGCTACTACCCAGCATCTCACCAGTAAGATCACCTCTCTCCAGACCTAAAGTTTTACTGTTTCTACATTCAGAATGGTGAAACAACAACTGAAAATGCTGCACCAAGAAAGAGGCCATTAGTGGGCGGAACGCACATCCAGCTTATGGAGTAAATGCCATATCCCATAAAGAACTAAAGAAGTTCTCTTACTTTCAGCAAAAGCAAAGAATTTGAAGGAAAATAAATTATCCTCCATCCTGCAGGGTTGAAGGCCAGGTGAGTGGGAACTTCTTACAGCACAATTATTGCTTCAAGGGAACAAAAATTACATGAAGCAGTGATATTTTCTCCAATGGTAAGTATTATAATAGATCAAAACTCCTAGAGACTAAAAAGCTCCAGGAATACATCTGGGATAAAAAAGATAATAAAGGATAAAATGTATTCAATTATGAAGAAGCAATACTAACAATAACCTAGTATTAGAAGTAGTGAATGCAAGAAGGGAAAAAAAAGGTATTTTTCTTTGTTACTATAAAGAGATGTCTCTCAAACAATGCAGCACTAACTAGAGAAACAATCTGAAGAAAATAAAGACATTATTGGGAAAACTGGACTCCTCCAAAGCAAGAAATATTGAGCTTGATGTTCATGACAACCATCTAGCTTCTTGCCTAGGTTCTGGTTAAATATAGATCAAAAATTTCAGATAACAGCAAATTTGCATGAGTGGTGTCTAAAGGAAGTGTCCTTGTATCAGGCATGTGTCTCTTACACTTCTTGAAACTTTTGGCAAGAGGGCTAAGGCCACCAGTGTCACTCTAATTCCATGTAATCTTATAGTTTCTCCCTAAGGACTATCAGATAAAAATGCAGTCAGATACACAGGTGAACACAGATCCTAAATAGCTGATTAAAACAATACAGATTGAACCATTTTATAAAGACTCTCAAGTATATCAGCTAAAATCTGTGGAATCCGTTCAACTGTGAAAGGAGCTAAACCTGAAGTAACAGAATGGTGTAAGGGAAAATTTCCAGGGGATCGTAATATTGCTGAGTTTTAATCTTTGTTGCTGGAAGGGTGAGACCTAGACACTGCCATCTTACCCTCAAAAACTGAAACTTTTGCAGGATTAAGTCAGTTCGATCTGAAAAGTAGTATCTCTACTAACTGAAAAGAAATTTCACAATTTATAAATTCAAATGTTCTCATATCAAGGTGACTTAAAAAGAGGTACCATCAGTGGAACCTAATTATTAACCTTATTATATACCTCAAAAACTGAAACTTTTGCAGGATTAAGTCAGTTTGATCTGAAATGTGATGTCTCCACTAACAGAAATAAAATTTCTCAATTTAGAAATTAAAATGTTCTTGTATCAAGCTGACTCTAAAAGAGGTATCATCAGTGGCATCTAATTAATAACTTTATTATATATCTCCCTTTGAAGCAGGTACTCAAACTCCAAACCAGCCTGAATGCCCTTCTCCAGGCTGAGATGGTTTCAGAACACCTATGAGAAGAGTGACTTCGCTGTGTGCTTGTGCTGTGTCAGACACACAGCATGGCTTTTCATTTCCAGTGCTGTGAAAAAGTGTCATGCAAAGAGGTGTGCCCAGGTAACAAGCCAATGACAAGTCTATACAAATGATGAATTCTAACAATTCCAGCTCCGTGGTGGTGAATCAAGGATATTCTTGGAGTCCTTCCAGCCTCATATCTTTTTTCAGCTTATCAATCAGACATGGAAATAGATACACTTTAGTTCTTTGTAAATCTAAAAGCAAGGATCACTAAACATTTTTATAAGATGCTCACATCAATACCAATCCTGAATAGGAATGCCTTGAAAAGTCACTGCTGTTCTTCTATCAGTAATCGAATGCCCTATGACAGGGAGGTGTCTTTGTGAGCAAGTGAAAAGCCATGAAGATGTAAGACCATAGTGATTATATGTCTTCCCGGCTTTTTATCTGTTAGAGCCAAGAAAAAATATTGTGCTGGAACATGGCACAACTATTAACTCTCCAGGCAAGAACAGGGGATATACAACCCATACCCCCTTATACAGATCAAAGTGTTAAATAATTTCCGTATGTCCAAGGTTAGGACAGCAAAATGCTTTTGTGTCTCACAGATGGATGATAAAGTTCTGAGAAGGCAAACTGCTGTAATGGGGATACACAACACAAACAACAGTTGCAGCAGTTCGAGGCACTGTGTGTTTTTAACTTCTCTTTTTCCAGGGCACATTGGGTAAATTTTTGTCAAACTGAATAATTTTTGGAAAATGTAATACGTGGTTATTCATCTTTTTCTCATTCTCTGCTTAAACAGCCTTCCCTGGAGGTGCAGCACATGTTGCTGCAACAGTCAGAGATTAGTTATAAAGTTAAAGAACTTCAGTGTTTCCAAACCACCAGCAACAGTAGGAAAGTATAAGGGGTTTATAAAGCCAAGCATGAGGCTTTCTTTTGGAACAGCCAGTTGTGCAGTAGAAGCACGGCACAATACAACACAGTAGGCAGACTGGGATCCTTGAAAGAGGCTCAGGAAATACTGCACCTTCTTGCCTCACACTGGGCTTCATCCTAGTATACCAAATTCTTAAGTTGCAAATCTTAAATTAACTGACATCATTTGTAAATCCAAGGAGAAATAACACAAAAATCTGTAAAAAGCTATTCCACCTTTGGTATCTTGCCTCCCCCACCCCAGACAAAGTCAGGGGTGAGGCTGCTCAGGAAAGCTAGATGTCACTGAGCAGATGACAACTGCTGAAAGTCAGTAATGGCACTGTAAGTCCCATTCTCATGACCAAGTGCTGACCAGCCTCACTGATTTCCACAGTACTTCTTTCATCATTGCCTATTTTGAATAAGCAGAAATTTAAGACCCAGTGTAATCTGATGTAAAATTACTTTTTTTTTTCATATTCTAGGCCTCAATAATAACAGAAAACACATCTAATAATAATTCGTAATGTTGCATGGCTTTTTTTTTGCAAAGAAGAGGGATCAGGAGGGCAGAGGAAGTACTACTTAGGCTACTCAGTCTGCACAGATAGATTCTGACCACTTCACAAAGAATCCACTGTGCTGCAGAGTTTGAATTGCTATCTCTTTCTTGGTGGATACTGATTTCCTCCCAAGCAGTCTGAAGGAAAATATCTTGGCTTACAAAACCTGGCATGGCAGCACTGTGTCACAACCACAAGCATATTTTATCACCTGAGACTTCATGTCTCTAGTATTCAATATGTTCATTAGCAAATACACAAAATCTCAACCATAATGTGGAAATTCAAGTTTAAAACTAAGCCGTGTAAGTTATGAAAATCTGTACAATGTTTTGATTATGGATTTTGGTTTTCAAAATCCTAAATTTTATTTATTTATTTATTTTAATTCTTTAAAAAAGAAAGGGAAAGGGCAGGAAGAAACAGCAGTCTATGCTTATTATTTCACTGACATGCAGTAGGCCATTTTACAGAAAGACGAAAAGCTAGGGAAATGCAGGAGCATTGCAAGCCCACTGTAACATGTGACAGTATTTGACCGAAACCACAGTGCTGTAGAAACACTTTAACTGAACACCCACCACCGTGTAAATGAATGTGCACATAAACAGATGCTGTGTTTCACATGCTGTATTGCATTAATAGCAATTAGATCTTGCACATGAAGTGGAAAAGAAAAGAAGGAAAGTAATGTATGTCTGTTTTATACCTTTGTGTGTCTGCCCCTGAGGCATATAGTGAACTACTTAACACATAAACAATTATGCACTGCCCTTGAGCAATACTGAATCTGCATGTAGTGCAATGCAAATATAGTCTAACCATTATAATCTGTGATAGTTAGTAGACAGTCACTAGTCCTGTGAAAATAAATTGTTATGGATAGCTGCTTCTGAAATATCTAGTGGAACTGCTTGACCAGGAAGATGGTGGAACGCAGGAAAATGCTGGCCGGTTTTGTTGCTCAAGGCTCTATTAACACTGCTATCGTTGTTATCCTTTGCAGCTGACGTAACTAACACTGAGCTAACAATCTGTTCATCAAATATCATCTCACATCTTCCCAACTGTCAATCAGGTCCCTATCTCCCACGTCTAGCAGGTGGTATCTGCAGTTCTGTTGGACGTATTTGCTTGAACATGGTTCCAAAATTGGTATGTGGCAATGTATGATACATACAGCTCCATCAATGTTATCATTCACTGGAAAAGCTTCCACTGGTAGCAAAACATTTCGCTTGCTTTTGGCATCATTTGTTGTACAGACACTTACAAACTTAAATGTGAATGAGTTACTGTATTGTCCATGCAAGAGTTACCCTAAGTCAAAATCCCAGTGATGCTAGCTGTTTTAAAGTATACATTTAAGCATACAAATTGGTCTAGGGACAGCAGGGACTGCCTGGGAAATCTAATGAACTGTCTGAAATTCCCACTGGGACAGCTCCTGTAACAATCTGTCAAATACTTCTTGTGCAGGTGGTCAATCACCCAGTTTCAACTTGGTCTGCTGTCTCAAATCAGCCCTTTGTCTCACTTAGGCCAACGACTAGCCTGGGAGTTCCTGGACCACTCTAGGAATTAATAACTTAAGTGCATTGGGAGCGTACACAGGCAGAGCCCTGAGTGCCGCCAGCTATCCTACAATCACAATTAAATAATTAAACTTTATTTTTTCTGCTTAAATCTCATAGCCCTTACCCATCTATCTGACCAAATGATGTCAACGTCTGACCTAGTGAACTGCCTTCACAATTCAAATGGAAGTGGCTAAGGAGTGATTCATCTCATGCTTAAGTAAATGCCTAAAGTTAGGTGATACTTATGGCATGCATTAGCCCAGCTTTGTTTTGCTCTTTGGATCACACTACTGATTTTGACTGAGTGTGCAGACTAAATCAACATTTCTGATATGAAATCACCTAAGGCAGCACTGGTAGTGAGATTTGTGGTCTATTGTTTCCAGGAAGAGTAAAAGCATGTATGCAGCAAAGTATGGAGCTTTTCACATTTCACATTCAGGCTCATCTATTGCAAAAATCTATTCACGATCCCTTTCTTCAAGTTCACAGATCAATTGCAGCATGTTTGCGGGCTGAACTAGTTAAAGGATATGGCTTTTCTGTTTTACCAGTGATGAAAAGACTATGTTTATCTGAGCCACCAAGATTTACATACAGCAGAGCAGGCAACTAGTCATTCTACCTTCTGCTTCCCTCAGTTCACCTGATGTTGTCAACAGTCTGTCAGGAAACATAAGGGGAAAAAAAAAACTCATTTCATCTGTATTCCACACATCACACATACAGTACTGCTCTATCAGCTCCTCCCTCTGCTCTGGCCTAATGCAGATCAGAATGGCTTTAATGCCTATACTTCCTTGTGGGTGAACTTACATGAGATTCCACGTTGAATAATGAAGTGTAGAAGCTAAGTGCTCATGTTGCACATCTTCAATAGCAGCTTCAATAGAATACTCTGTTTGTAAGTGTACGACAAATGACACAAAAAGCAAATGAAATGTTTTGCTACCAGTGGAAGCTTTTCCAATGAATTATAACATTGCTGGGGCTGTATGTATCATACATTGCCATACACCATGGAGTTTCTTCATCTAAAACTGAACTGAAAAACCTACAATATTCTGCAGCCTGATATTTGCAAGCCACAGCTGTAACGGGTCTTTTAGACTAATGTTTCACAGGTATGGTTTTTTTTTTCTTTTATTTAATGTTCAAAGAAGACAATTTTCAGTTTCCAGTTATTCTGTGGGATGTAATAGCTACATCTACTGCATTAGGACCAAAGCTGAATAACACAACTAATGTGATCATATAAAGTGAATCTACACTGCCAACCTTCCAGTTTGTAGTCACAGCCATATGTGATCACATAGATCTGGAAGAGTTATGTGTAGGCCATACTGAGTAGAACAAGAATGAAGTCTGCAGCTATGGAGTAGCTCAATTATTGGCACCATTAGCAGCTGCCCACACTTCAAGGATGCTTCTTGCTGATTACTAACTGCATGTAGCAAGTTTAGTTAATGGGAGAGAGTTGCACTGGCAGTACAGTTCCCAATCTGAACAGCTTCTAAGTTAAGGGAGAGCTTTTAAGCACAGATCTCCCTTGTGGTTATTGGCAAGGTAATGAGGAGATAGGTCAAGTTATGTTGAGGGAGGTTACAAGCATCTTAGTAGAATTGGCTGTTAAAATCATCAAATCAGCTGTTTAAAATAAATATATCCAGCAAGCTCCCATATCAACTGTGTTTGACCCTTTTCCTGGAAATGCTGTTATCTTGGCTCAGGTCCACAGCCAAGTCTCCTTCTCTTCCGCCCCATGCCCTGTCATGTGCCTCAAGCAAAGATGGACCTTTCCCTGGCCATCCTTTCCTGTGCTCCATCCCTCTTCCAAACAGGCTGGTGTAAGTGGTGGATGAGAATAAATGTAGGCTCTTTGTGGTGCAGGATGAACATGGACAGATGTGTCACCTTGCAAAAGGAAAAAAAAGTCTTCTCTAAATATTTAAAAGGGACATCTGACATGCTTAATTCACAGCAGTAGACAAAGTTGATGTGTTGGTTTGTTGGTCCTAGAAATTCTGGGATAATCAGTGGTACCTTGTCTTCCCTTTCTCGCATTGAAGAGTCCAGCTCTCCTCTAAAACCTGAGAGAAAACAACACCCACTGCAGAGCCTTATTTTCCACACCTTCATTCAGGACACTGGTTGCTCTAACTCTAAGCTAAACAGCATGTGTTTTAAGAACTGCAGGATATGTTAAGAAATACTGCCAATATTTTAGTCTCCAAATTCTGCTTTTAAAAAAAAAAATACTCTAGTGGAAAGTATTGCCTGAATTCTAAATAGGTACTTCTAAACAAAAAAGCATCCATACTATTTATGGAGGATCTAACATAATGTTCTTCCTTCCACTGTTTGAGCAGAAACAGGAGCAGAAGCAAGACTTCTCTCAGGACTTAAGGGCTTAAGCTAACATGCCAGCTCCTGCTGCATTAGAAGTAAGAGGCTGGAAGCTCATACTTATCCAAAGGGAAAAAAGCGAATATGAAATGAAATGTTTTCTGCAGCAGCTAAAATGTGTTCCAAAACAATGAAACATTGGTGAATGAAAGCTAAGCAGAAAATTCCCATGCTATTGTTCAGTCTAAACCCTTTTAAATGTCAGCAATTGGTATTGATTACAGGCTTAAAAAAGAACTATAGAGGGTCATTAAAACTGAAACATAGTATATACTGTAACACTGGATTCATAGATCACTTTAGAGAAAGGTAGACATTCTAGTAAACATTCCAGCATCAGCTCTACATTTTCCTGACAATGGATAGCATAATATAGCTCCCAAGAGTATAGGTGAAATACATGAACCCAAAACAATCATTAAATTCTCTCTAGATGCTATGTAGGAAACAAATGAGATGAGCTCCTACAGCTGTCTGTAAATAGCTCCTCTGTCTTCTTTGCTAAAAGCTGTAGAATGATCTGGATATGAGCCAGCATCATACCTGCCTTTTTAAAACTCCATTTATATTTACAAATTTTTGCTGTCCATTCGTAGTGTCTGTCACATTCACCTATGCTGAGTACTACTTTATACTGTGTTTTTTGGCTACCGAAATCAGGGAAGTTGCTTGGTATGCAGTATGAGGAGCTCTGAGCAAGAGTGGCAGACATGGAAAGATGTATTTATCCATCAATACCTGCATCCAGTAAGAAAGTGGTCTCCAACCTAAAGCCTATGGGTTACATGCAAGACAATTCAGTGCTGCTTTAGGTCACTGGCCACATAAAAATTAA
Organism: Chlamydotis macqueenii; assembly: GCF_036417535.1. Taxonomy (NCBI): domain Eukaryota; kingdom Metazoa; phylum Chordata; class Aves; order Otidiformes; family Otididae; genus Chlamydotis; species Chlamydotis macqueenii. The sequence continues at coordinate 59,510,530 of NC_141556.1, read as the reverse complement.
AGTTGAATGAGGAGGGTGGGACAAAACAAGACTTTGCTCTGTAGCCTCATATCTGTACAGTGTTTTGCCTACAAATCACTAAGTTGAGGATCACTGAAGTAAGATGCTTGGTTATTATTTACTTAACTAGATTGGATGATACCCAAATGACCAGAAGGAAAACACTAAGAGGTCTGTCTTGCCCAGCTGAGAGGCTAATTAAGCACTGTAAAATCCTATGATTTGCAGAAAAGCACTTGTAATATAGACATATACAAGATTACAAGAACAAACCTCCTCCTCGATACGAAGCTATAAAGAACGGAAGGGAGATCTCTAGCTAATTAGGTTAGTAACAGCTTATGGCTTCATGTAGAAGGAAACAATAAAACCAGCTAGAAATAAAATATTTTTCTCAAGGATCATTTTTTCCCTTTTTCATCTCTTTCTGCAACTTTTTGTACTCAAGATTCTACAATATGGTGTGCTTTGAATTTACCCCGTAATTAGCATAGCAATTTTCTAAATTTTGTTTTTCCCTTGTTTCAGAGTGCTGTTCAGAACAGTCTGGTAAGTCATACAAATTATTGCCACCAACTCCAAATGCTAAAATCTGAATACTTCTTTCTACCTCCACAGCTAAAAAACGTGCAGCTCAAACTCAATGCTGTGCCTCTGTGATCTAATTTAAATTTTGTAACTATGAAAAGATAATTACTTTATGCTTTGAGTAAGTGATTTTTTTTTTCCCCTTGGAACTCTCCTTTCTTCATACTCATTTCTTTTGAAAGGGCATCCAGATAAAAAAGGCAGCTATTTCAAAATGTAATATTGATACCTCATCAGAGTGTGTGTACTTATGGTGTTACACGCATGCTTAAGGAAGGCAGGGAAGTTGAGTGTTTCCAGTAGCAGACTTGGGCTTATTGAACAACATACTTAAGATTCCACCATTGCCACTATCAAGAAGTGTCCTTAGCAAAACATAACGTGATCAGATGCAATTCAACCAGGGCAACAAGATTTCTCTTGATAGCAAGTAAAATCTAAGCTGCCAAAAAACATATTCCATAAGCGCGGAAACCGCACTGATTTTAGCCATTTAGTATCTTCTAGTTAAGGGTAACTGGGGTTGCAATCATATGGGTTAGAATTAGTCTTAGCCAGGGAGAATATTTTAGTCAGCAGTTCTTCCCCAAGTCCCCAGTTCAGAGAGATGAATAAAAAAGGGAAGACATGAAACCAGAAGTGTATGGGTAACATTTGTGTTTGTCTTTCTTTACCTTGAGCTCATCTGCATCATAGAAGTCTATGCGCACAGCAGGGACCATCCACGTCTGGAATAGAGTCGCCAGGATCTGTTTGGCAATTGCATCTGCAATGAGGTGGAAGTGGAGTGGATTGCGCCTGATGTGAGAAGGGAGAGAAATGCATTAGTTCAAAGGTTTCTAATTCATATTGTAAAATGACAACATCAGAACTTGCAAAGCTTTACCTATGTTTAAGGTCTCAAGGTAAGGCGTACAGCATGTTTGGTGGAGTTCTGCTCTGTGGCCAAAATCTTGAGACACTTACAATTTGAATAAACATTATAATAATAGAAATACTGGATCAGTTTCTAGGTGGTTGTAAATAAATACAATTCCTTTGACTTCAGTGGAATGTGATGATTTATAACAGCTAAGGATCTGGTCCCTTCTACTGGCTCCTTAAAAGGCGGCCAAGTTAATCCCCCTCTGGGGACGTGAGCTGTGAAAGTGATTGCTTTCAGTTTCTAGGTCAACCTGGTAATTTATCTTTGTGGTAAGAACAGTCATTTGTGGAGAAGTGTTGGGGGGAAGGCAAGGTTAAAAAATAATCATCTGAACTTTGACTTTACACACATCTTTTCTACAAAGTAAAATCTGGGTATCAACAGCTGTCCTACATGAACCCCAAATTAGATGTTTCAGGTGAGTGCCTTCTAGCTACTGCCATAGTGAATAGAATGGAGACTGTAAATCTTCCCATGTTCTTGCTCCTAAGAGGGACGGAGTGTTGATGAAAAGCAGGAACAAAGAAAATATTTTATTTCAAAACACGAGATTTGGGTTCACCTCTGTACTTACAGCACTTGGTTTAAGTGAAAAACTTCAAAACAAGACGAATGAAGTCAGTATTAGCAAGAGTAGCAAGGTTTGACAAAGTGTATAGATTTTTCTATAGTAATGTGAACTTGGACATTACAAATACCATGTTTAAATCCCTTAACCTTGCTTCTCTCTTTCAGGGACAGTAAGCAACAAAGTCTGATCTTTATTCAACTTGTGTGGTAGGAGTATGAAAACCTGCCAGTGAAGTCAGTCACAATTTGTAGTCTTCCATGTTTATCCCTGCAACTTTTCCTGTCAGCAGAGAAGGACAGATTTTGCAAAAGCCACTAAGAAGACAGACGGTTCATTTAGACTTTAGCATTGGCTCAACCTTTCTTTGATCCCTAGGCTGGAATAGTGGAGTCTCATATCTGTGAAATTTATAAAAGTAAATGGGTATACTTGTTAACTGGTATTTTTCATCTAAAGAAAAGGAGCACCTAGTTTCAGATGCTAGTTAAAGTGGAAGATGATGCTACTAAATTCTACTTTGAGAACAAGAAGTGAGGAAATCTATGGTAGTTCAGGCCAATATACTTCCATTACACTTTTGGGCGTAACCCAAAAGATGAAGGTTGTTTCTTTGTCCATTTCCTGCATAAATGAATAATATATGCCTTTCTCTTTAATGTTAGTTTTCTTGCTTTGATGAGTAATACTGTTTCTCACTGAACAAAGTCCACAAAAAAATGTAGAAATACATATGATGGTTCACAGTACCATAACACATCTCTCAGCAGAAACAGGAGATTGTTGTGAGAAGCAATCTATGGCTCGATTTCGCAGAAATACTGCCCCTAAGATCCAATCAGTGAAGCTGTTGGATTCAAAGTGGTTTCACAGGCACTGGGCATCAAATTACATGCTTACAGGACAAGCAGAAAACGTCTGGTTAGAAGCCTTATATAAAACCCACATCTGATTGGCGTTTAACAATATCCAAAATACTAAGCCACAACATGCTTTCCAAAAAGACGAAGGTCTTCTGATCTTCAGCTTGCCCTGGAGTAAGGAGGAGAGAGGGAAAGGCGTAGGCTGCCAGTTGCTGAGCATCCCATTACGAAGCTAAAGGGATCACAGCAATTATATCTGCTTCACCAGCCCAGCAGGAGAGAAGACGACATCCTGGCTCATGCAGATTCTGCAGTAACCAGGCACCTTGCCAAGAAAAAATCGTGAAATAGCAGTGATCAGGAAAAACATTTCATTAACAGAGAAATGGCCAAGAGAAACAAAGTACAACACCATTAGCTTTGGGTACAGGCGAAGCAATATCTCAAGGCAAATAGGTGTTGGATGTCAACATACACATTCCACATAGGTCCCTCTGCTTAGCAGGGGCTGAGTCTGGCATTTGGTAGGACTATTTCTCAGCTGGTGTTCTTCAGTAATTTCTTTTTGGTTTTTTTTTTTTCAGGGTCATTTATCTATATATTGCAAAGTAAAATAAGAAAAGTCAAAAATCAGCTACAAACAAGAAAGCTACATCTTCTTTCAAACTATCATTTAGTTAAATGGAACTGACATAAAATATTTGAAGATGAAACACACTAGTCGAAAATAAAAAAATCTGATACAAAACCACTCAGATGTTCAGTAACAGATTATACTTATCTGAATGACCCAGAGTATATGAAACTTAAATGGGAACAAGTGGGTGACATTTTCTTTAGTTCAACTCCTACTGGGAAAAAGAAAAAAGGAGTAGTTGTACTCCTACACAGAAATCTCTTTCAAGTTGTTAGCCTTATGGTGAAGATTCAGCTGGAAGGAAAGTATGTGTCAGAGGCAAAGCAGAAGATTATCACTTACAAAAATATGTCCCCAAAACAGAATAGTGACCCGCTGACATCTACAACTAAATGTGCATCAGTCACAGAGAATTTTACACTAGAGATTTTAGTTACGTGAAATGTGAGGTTTATCATGGTGCTAGAAGCCAACACAGCACAGACTCAAACCTGGAAGACCTTCTGAAGGTAACAGTAGTAGCATACACACAGATGACATCTTTTACCTCTTCTGGTATCTGCAAGATGCAAAGCCTAAAAGATAGGGATTGCTTCGAAGTGTTTATGAAACACGTTCAGAAGCTTAAAGATCAACCAGCATCCATTGTGAAAGACACAGAAGACATTCTGTGAGATGAGAAATCTTTCTCAAGAGATACGGGAAAGGAATGTAATCTTTCCTCTTAAGTATTTGCCAGCAGTGCCTGTAAGAATCAGGGGTGACAATCAGGATATTGTGAAGGATTCCACTGAAAGCCACGTTTCATTTGATTCAGATGTTTTGCTGTACCATTTGGTGCCAGTGAAAGCTATTCCATTCTTCAGATTAATCTTTTCCCAGGACAGAGACATTTTGGGATATGAGGTTTATAAAACTGAAATCAAACTTTATTGCTCCTATGATAAGTTCAGGGATAGCCATGTGAAGAGCTATCCTTCACCAGCATTTAGCAGCTACAGTTTTAAAAGTCTGGGAGCTACTCAAGTCTTCCAGAGGGAGGGTTAAGAGTCCCTCATTTGGGTAAAAAGGAAGGGTGGCATGGCCTTTGAAGAATTTTAGCAAGCAACTGAAGACACTGAAGTTTGCTACTGGAAACTGAGTGGTATGAAACTGAAAAAATATGATGCTCTGGTTAAAGAAAAACAAAACTTCTTTCAGTTGTGAAGGTAGATCAAGTTATGAAAAGGATTTCAATGCTATAGTTTCCTGGCATAGAAGGGGAGATAATGACATGACCCAACAGGTTCTTTCCAATGCCCTGGCCTCAGGATGTAGGTGCAGGACATCTTTCTTGGGTTGAAGGGAACATGGAATGAAGTCTCAGAGGAAGTGATGACCAACACAAGTCTCCTCTTCCCTCATTTTAAATGTGAGGTGGACTTCCTTTGACTTCAACTTCTCTAAACAACTCAAAGCACAGCTGTATGTTGTGTTTATTTTTAACGTATATGTTATCCTATATAACTCTTATTCCACTGGGCACGTTGAGAGCAAAAGAAACACACATGATAGAGGTTGGTTATATTTTGCACTGTTAGAAAGCACTATGCCATAAATGGTGACAGTATATTCAACTACGGAATAATATAGGTCAATATATGACAATTTTGATAAACCTCTCTTAAAAAATTAATGGGTTTTGGAAAATTTCCAGTATTCATGTGAATTCATAATTTTGGAAGTCAAGGTTTCTAGCATCCTGGGTTTCAGACCAGACAGACCTTTAACTCTGAGCTCCAGGTCTTCCAGATTCCTCACTACAGAAGCAGGCATTGAAACAGCCACAGAATTTCTCCCAGAGTCCAGAAATCATTTAATCTCATCTACGTCAAAGACTTCGAACATCTGAATTTTTACCAACTACAACTTTTCAGTTTCTGCTACATGGAAAATGCTGACACACTAATGTTTTAATGCGGAAGAATGCCATTTCAAAATATGGGAATTTCCCATCCAGTGGAAACTTAAGGTTTTAACCACTCTATTTAGAAAACTGCAGATCCTCATATATTAAACTATTTCCACTTATATTAAGATCAGAACATTCTCTGACAAAGTAAACCATATGTAAAGAGCACACATTTATTTCCCTAAATTGCTTTCCTCAAAAGTGTATGAAAAGAGATTCTGGCCAAGATTTTCAAGCATGGATGCTTAAATACAGGCTTTTAGGCCTAAATACAGGAGCTTAAATAAATGCTGTCATTTTCAGAATTGCTGAAGTTCCTATAAAGTTTAGTAAAATGAAAATAAGTCAGTAATCTTACAAGTCAGGCTATGAATTTAGAACCCTATTCTAAGGTATCCCTTTCTATTTATATTTCTTTTTATCATGATGTCTTATTTTTACATTTCAAAGCTCCTTATTCTTCATCAGAGTTTTGATCTGCTTGCTCAAGCATTTGTGGCCCATTCTTTTCAAACAGCCACTGCCATAGAGTTAAATACAAAAATCTACAATTGAAAAAGGGAGTAGTAAACCAAGACTACTTTTCCTTTCTATATTATTCCGTAGCTCAATTGTTAGCAATTCAAAAAGCAGCTGCTTGGTTGCACAGTTCTCTCTCTGCAACAGAAGAATTTTATTTTCTAAGAATATAAAAAGGTCAGTCGCCCAGGAGGTTTATTTCCAAAACCTATACTTTATTAAGGGAAGCACAACAAGGTAATACCTTTTATATCTGTAACAAATGGTTACAAGAACTTCAAACAGAAATTATAAAGGCAGCTTGGGAATTTTTTTTTTCCTAATGCCTGTATGACAATCCCTCACTCATATGGGGAGAATTTTAATGTGAAAATCATTACAGATTTTTCATATCCCTTCACATCCAGTATTGATTAAAATGCTCCCCAAACTATTTGAGAGATCTTAAAGATGCACTATCAGTCTCATTCATGGATCTTCTTGGTTTCTGTTAACTTACAGAAGCACTTTAGGAAATAATAAGAGATTACATGGGCAGGCATTTTTTAAACCTTGCTTTCTCCATTATGCCTCCATTGTTAGGACAGCCAGAAAATACAAAAAGAAGTGTGTATTATTGATGCATCTATATGGATGTTTTTGCCAGAAGACTCTCCCACAAAATAGACTGACACATTAGAAAAGCTGGAAACAATGACAGAGGTTTTAAATTCTCAAATTAACTCCATTAAGGCAAAGTGGTCTCCATGGAATACAGCCCTTAGGTTATATAAGTTTTAATCACCATCCAGTGTTGACTTGTGACTCTCACTTGGAAATTACATGTCATTCTTTTCATTTAAGTTCAATTTTCATTTGGTTTGCCTTATTCTATTTGTTCTAAGAAAAAAAAAAAAAAAACCAACCCTATTCATACAGCAATCTAACACAGTTTAGTATCCTCATCTCAAAAATGCTTAAACTTTAAGGTTATAAGCAGCCTTCTTAAAGCAAAGAGGCTACTTCGTATTAGAAAGCATTTGTGTAGTTGGCTGGCTTTGTTTACACTAGAAACCCCATCCATCATTACTATGCCACTATTGCTGTTTGACAGATGGTGCATACAGCTAAGAAGTAGACACAATGACTTCTCCAAAGAAGAGGGACTAATATCAGAGGAAAAAAAAAAAAAAAGGCAGTATTAGTTGGCACAAAAGAGAAGTTATTTTTTTTCACAGATTCTCAGGTTGACCTAACTGCCAGCAGCATATCATAATTGTGTAATTTTTTTCCTTTCTTTGTTCCCAAATGAAACATGATGTTTAGCATGTCTTTGGAAAAGATAAAAGTACATTAAAAATCATTTCAGCTCTTACTCAAGTTAAGACTTACCTAAGCAGAGACAGAAATAATCTTTGAAACATGGAACTATAACTCGTGGGTTGTTTCTGCGGCACTCTAAGCTTTACAATTTTCAGAAACTGAGTAAAACTGTGAAAATGACCCATGTAACTTGGACCAGCAGTTGCAAAAGTTTCAAGAAAAGTTATGAGCCACAGGACACTGCTTCAGTCTTGAAAAAGAAATGTAGATGCTTTTTGCATACTACTATATACACTGCTTCTAAAAGCACTTGCATTTTATTTTGCCCATTTGACTCAGTATCTTTTATTTTTAGTGTTTAGTCTTTTGCTTCAGAAAAACTAAAGTTAAATTGCACTTAGGACACAGTGATATGAGCTTGGCTGTGTTAAACTGTCTCAGAGAGAAGATTTTTTTGCCCCTGCAACAGATTTATAAAATCTGTCATAATTAGGAACTAGATGCCCAAGAGAGGAAAGCAGGGAAGTTGCAGACTAGGACTAAGTACTCATTCTACAGGCTTCCCTCTGTGCACCACTGCCAATGCATATTTATCACAGGCTTCAAACCCTGCACTATCCCAGCTCTGCTGAGTCTCCTCCTGAGAACAGACTGTCAGTTATGTCAAAACGGGTGTTAAAAGCTGCTGGGATTTTGTGGCTTGAGCATACGTTTTCTGGAGACAAAACTGGAATCAGGCGCCTTTTCTATTGGGAATGAAATGCATTTCTGAACTATGGTGTTCTTATAAAGAATCAACCACACCGCCCCTTCCCTCTCCTCTTCCCACTCTCTGGAACCCAAAGACAGATACAGTTTCTCTTCTCAAATGGTTTGTACAAGTAGCTTGCCTAAGTCTCACGATATATATGGTATGACTAGAAACAGAAACTTGCTTTTTTAGACCTGAGGAGAGCTGGAATGTTCCATATGCAGGATTTGCTGTACATTCAGGCATGAGAGAAGAGACAGCACACTCCATCTACAGAAAGTCCTGTAGTTTTTATTCTTAATGACCCAGCACTCCTGCTGTTTTGTGTCTCTCTATCTAGCACTCTAGCTCGAAGTTGGGGGTATAACAAATATGTTAATGCATGGAAGGAAGATGATTAGACTAACATAGCCTCCTCTTCTCAGAATTCTTCTACTAGAGAAGTAGAGATTCACTATACAAGTAGGGAATTTAGGCACCTCTTTTTCTATCAGAACGCTAAAACATGCTTTAACTACTAAACTAGACAGAAATGCTAATAAAAGCACACAACATCTCCAAGAATTCCAGACAGATTCACTGAAATCAGTGCCCTTACAACAATCACCAAGTGAAATGCAGCAGGAACAGGCAAGGATATTAAGTGTGGTTGCTTTGAAGGGGCAGTTGTTTAACCAGTAGATTGTATTCAGGGTGTTGCAGGACAGGATGGAGGTGTAATGCTACAGCTGCCCAAGGAGAACCCACACTGTGCCTGGCTACATAACGACAGTTGTGATTCCTACACAAGTGTCTCAATTATACAATACACTCTCCAACACTCTTGTTACAGACAAATTCTGCACCTGCTATATCAGGTCTTGTTGAACATTGATCACTAGAAAAAAAAAAACTAAATCTCTTTGACAATGCATTTGGAGGAATGTTTGATCTGTTTCTGCAAAACTATACTTGAGATTGAATGTGCTGATCCTGCAAATGAAGGACCGCTAGCCTAACTTCAGAGATTAGGATAGAACAAGCAAACAACTTCCCCACTATAAAGATACAGTTCTTTCAAACGTCTGTTTTGCTTGGCTTATTGGACCACACCAGCTAGGATGCATTCCCTGGTGCACATTTAGGGGTCAGATGAAGAGACATCTCGATGCTTGTTTTCACTGATGATCCTCAAGCCAAATGGTGAACTTGCTACTGATGTCAAGAAGCATTCACTATCTGAACCAACCACCTCCAACACTCCTAACTCCTTCCTCCTGATGCTGTATCATAATCTGTCTCCATCCTCTCTGTTTCTACAATTAAATAGATACTAGCAACTGAAAGAAATTTTCTTTCCAATCATAATTTTTGAAGTGCATACTAGTCTCCAAAATAACATTGTTTGCACATGGTAACCAATGCAAGGAAGCTTGGTCCTAAATAAATTTGCAGCTGAGTTTGTTGTTTGCTTGTGGTTTATTCTCCAGTCTTCTTGACCATTGCCATTCCAAAGACAAAGATTCAAGAACAGAGTGTTTCTGAAGCACAGCTCTCTGTACATGTAGCCATAGCATCAACAGATGCTGAAGAAGCCTGTGTTTTTTCGCAGATAAGGAAGAAATGTCTGTAAGAAGCTCTGTCTCTTCTTTGACAACATCTTCCCTTTCTAGCAAACAATTTAATGGCTAGTGAGAAAAGCTAGTTCCAGGCAGGAACTGACTTACATTTGTCTTTAAGCAGGTTCTGAGCAAACAAGCAAGACAGGTTATCTTGAATGTGACTAACTGTACTAAAGCTTCATTAGCTATACTGGACTTTATCTTGATCACTTCTGCTGAGCTAGACAAATCCTTTGAGATGGCCAGCACTACCAGCCAAACAGCAGATACGTTTTTGACAAGGGCAGAATCCACCAGACTTAGAAATATCAATGCTCTTTGTTTTGGTTTCATATTCTTAATTAAATATATTTCCATATAATGGCAGAATTGTTTGTAAGTTTGCTAATTGCTTGGATGAATGGCTTATGTAAAACAGGGATATTTTGTTTAAGTAACACAGAAAGAGACCATTTAAACCTTTGAGCTGTGAGATTCCTATCATTTACAGAACATTTCAAAACACAGAGATTACAATCTTCTCAAAATGGATGCAAGTACTAGGAGAGAAAAATGGTGAGAAGCTAACCACTAGGATAACTCATGTCACCATAAAAATGCATATTTGCAAGAAATCCCTTAGAAAAAAAAATCAAAACAGACAAACCACTCCATATCCTTGCAATATAAAGCTAGTTTACACTGAATAATTCAGAAGTCTAATTGGAAATAGATACAGTTTTAAAATTCAACTGGATTTTAACACTTACAAAAATCCACACAGAGCATGATACAGGTTTTTACTGTTGTTTTGCTTTTGTTATTTTAGCACTGCTTTTCTGCTCCTAGCTCTCATCTAACATGAACACGCTTCTTCTGGAAAGACTTGCAAAGGCTATGTGTTAATAGTGAAAGTTGCTCTCATATTTTGGAGAATATCCCCTCTCCACCTGCACTCTAGCCAACCTCTTAAACAATATTTACCAAGTCTTCTTCCACATTGTACAAGGCGAGCATTTAAAAAGCTTACCAAAAATGGGTAAAAGTTAAAATGGTGTACTAAAACCATTGAAAGGGAGTGATTATTAAGACTGTTCCAGCAGAGGACTGGAGGCAAACATAAGGAGCAAGGCAGGGACCGGAATTTCCCACTCTAGCTAGCTGTAAGAAGATATTAGCAAAGGACATAGAATCATAGATAGTTAGGATTGGAAGGGACCTTTAAAGGTCATCTAGTCCAACTCCCCTGCAAGAAGCAGGGACATCTCCAACCAGATCAGGTTGCTCAGAGCCGCATCCTACCTGGCCTTGAATGTTTCCAGGGATGGAGCATCTACCACCTCTCTGGGAAACCTGTTCCGGTGTTTCACCACTCTCATTGTAAAAAAAAATTTCCTTAAGTCCAGTCTGAATCTACCTCCCTCTATTTTCAAACCATTACCCCTCGTCCTATCATAACAGGCCCCACTAAAGAGTTTCTCCCCATCTTTCCTATAAGCCCCCTTGAGGTACTGGAAGGCCACAATAAGGTCTCCCTGGAGCCTCCTCTTCTCCAGGCTGAACAGCTCCAGCTCTTTCAGCCTGTCCTCATGGGAGAGTTGCACCAGCCCTCTGATCACCTTTGTGGCCCTCCTCTGGACTCACTCCAACAGGTCCATGTCCTTCTTATGCTGGGGGCTCCAGAGCTGGATGCAGAACTCCAGGTGGGGTCTCATGAGAGCAGAGTAGAGGGGTAGAATCATCTCCCTCGACTTGCTGACTACGCTTCTCTTGATGCAGCCCAGGACATGGTTGGCTTTCTGGGCCGCAAGCACGCACTGCCGGCTCATGTTGAGCTTCTCGTTGACCACCACTCCCAAGTCCTTCTCCTCAGGGCTGCTTGCAATCCATTCTCTGCCCAGCATGTAACTGTGCTTGGGATTGCCCGCGCCCACGTGCAGGACCTTGCACTTGGCCTTGTTGAACTTCATGAGGTTTGCACAAGCTCACCTCTCCACCCTGTCAAGGTCGCTCTGGATGGAATCCCTTCCTTCCAGCATGTCGACCATGCCACACAGCTTGGTGTCGTTGGTGAACTTGATAAGGGTGCACTCTATCCCACTGTCCATGTCTCCAACAAAGATGTTCAACAGGTCCGTTCCCAGTACTGACCCCTGAGGGAACACCACTGTCACTGGTCTCCACTTGGACAATGAGCTGTTGACCACAACTCTTTGAGTGCAGCCATCCACCCAATTCCTTATCCACTGAGTGGTCCGTCCATCAAATCCATGTCTCTCCAGTTTAGAGAGAAGGATGTCATGTGGGACAGTGTCAAATGCTTTGCACAAGTCCAGGTAGATGACATCAGTTGCTCGTCCCTTGTCCACTGATGCTGTAACCCCATCATAAAAGGCCACCAAATTGGTGCTGCACGATTTGCCCTTAGTGAAGCCGTGTTGGCTGTCATCAATCACTTTCTTATTTTCTATCTGCCTTAGCACGGTTTCCAGGAGAATCTGCTCCATGACCTTCCCAGGCAGAGAGATGAGACCGACTGCTCTGAGGTTCCCCAGGTCTTCTTTGTTTCCTTTTTTAAAAATGGGGGTCATGTTACTCCTTTTCCAGTTGGTAGGAACCTCACCAGACCGCCATGACTTCTCAAATATGATGGACAGTGGCTTGGCAACTTCATCCACCAGTTCCCTCAGGACCTGTGGATGCATCTCATCAGGTCCCACGGACTTGTGCACCTTCAGGTTCTTTAGATGGTCTCGAACCTGCTCTTCTGCTACAATGGGCAGTTCTTAATTTTCCTAGTCCCTGCTTTTGCCTTCTGCAATTTGGATGACGTGGCTAGAGCCCTTACTGGTGAAGACTGAGGCAAAAAAGTCATTAAGTACCTCAGGCTTCTCCATGTTCCAGGTAACGAGGTCTCCTGTTTCCTTTCAGAGAGGGCCTACATTCTCCCTGGTCTTCCTTTTATCCTTGACGTACACGAACAAGAGTCATCTTCCGTAGTATAAAATGATCATTCAGTATAAAGCAGCGTATTGAAACTACCTGCTTAGTAAACTCTTTATACTTTATGCATATTTTATTAGTCAATTTGTCCTATTTGAGTCAAACAGTCTGATCACTTCCCTATTTTAATCCACTTTCTGCAACACTTGGAAACCATCTCTGAGAGACATTACTAAACTGGACAAGGGACACACACATAAGCCCACGTTTAATTTAATATCATTTATTTTTCTCTGGAGCTCCTGTTTATTAAGAGAATTGGTTATTTTGTCTCCATTGTACATTTATATCTCTCAATTTTGGGATCTAAGTGTGCTTTCTGTGATAAAACCAGGTTGCAAAGCCTTCTAAGGGGCTACAAGTAGCCCTTCCAAAGCCAGAATAAATAATTTGACTTTAATGAAATAAATACTGATTAAAGTAACAGGTTTACTTTGAAAAATAAGTGTCTAAATGGGAAGCTGAAATAGTCAAGTAACCAGTGTGTATTTGTGTGTATGGCTTCCAAATTACCATCTACATCTGCACCAGAAATAGGCTAAATGAATACAATGCTGCTATTACTACTATTATTTTTTTTCAACATTCAGGAGTGTGCAGATGCTTTACAGTACAGATAGATACTGTCCCTATTCCCACAAAGCAACAGAGGTAGCAGGTGGATCTCTGATGCCTCTCATTTACTGCGGAAGTCTTTACACAGGTGAATCTAGTTGTGGTGGTCATAAATTACATGCTTCCTTTCTTCCACAGAAAAAGCAACTGGGGAAGGGAATCTGACTTTCTTTTGAAGTAAGAGAATAAACGTAAAAAGATCTTACTTAGCCATAATCAGATATACAACACACAAGAAAAGAAAGCTACCTTTACCTGTGAAATAAGACAGACTTGACAAGTGTGACAACATCCCGGCTGGCATTGTACCCTGCACAAACAATGGCAACGTGGATGGTCTGTGGGAGAAAAGGAACAAAAAGAACAAAAATTAAAGTCTGCTCCTGTGTTCTGTCATTCATTAAGGAGAGCACATACATTACAGTGCTATTATTTAGTGCAGTGATTGTTAAAGATTTGAGTGGGCATTTTGCAGCTGTTTGCAGCCCACTTGAGGCAGTCTGTTAAAAACATCTTAATTGAGTTATAACACCATCATCATTCCAAACTCATTACTATCTCTAAATTACATCAGATGTCTGAACAGAATTACATTTATTAGCTAAGAGCATATGTGTGTGCGTATGTATGCACACCCCCCCCACCATTTAGCAGCACACAAAATTCTGAGTATGCAAACATGTAGACACCTTAACCTTCCGAACTGAAGTTTAAAATTATGTTTGATAATTAGAAGCAGATATGCTTTTAGAAATTTTGCATTATTTCTGTCTAAAGAAGAGCTACTAAGGAGAAGTAGAGCAAGCTCTGATGGACAAGCATGAGTGGGACAATTGGTTTGCGAGGGCTTGATGCACCCCAGTGACAAGACAGGAACTGAGCTGTGAAGAGAGGTGGTCACTTCCCTGCCTGTGACTACCAGTATGGGCTGTTCTGGCAGTGTTAATGTGAAGTTAAATACAACATTCCCACACACACTCTCCCCGCCACAGCATGCTGGTAAATTATCACTTATTCTGTGCCTTCTTACTTTCCTTTTAATATGAGACAGAGGTTTACTCATCTCTTCAAGAGGAAAGAGAAAATTGAAAAGGTGCTACTAGTCATTGTTATTAAGGTAGTAAGTAATAACTCGAAAAATTCTGTGAAGTTATTCTTCTCTGGTTTTAAAACTACCTATTGCTATTTCCTGGGGACAAAAGAAAATTAATCTTAGCAAGTTTTGACTCCAACATCTGTATTTTTCTGTTTCTTAGTGGCCACAGAAATGAAGGAGAGTTCACCATGCTGGCAGCACGAAGCTGCAATTGGGGACACAGCTGTGAAACTGCAGGGAAGCCTCATTTGGCTTTCATTTGAAGCTTGCTTGGTTAGCTGGTTTCTCACACACACAGCTCTCATTTTCCACAGAAAGGCCACTACGCAGAGAACAAATGAGGAATTCCGCCTCCTCACATAGTCATAGATTCCCAAAGTGTGGCTTGTAAAAGAAGCAGATTTACACAAGAGGTGGCATGTGTTGGGCACATCTAAAGAGTCCATTGTCCCATCCATTAACATTGCCTGGTATAGGGCACAATTTGAATCATGTAATTGCCAAGTGGCTCTGTCATTGTGCAACCCACACATGATCATCACAGCTGCCTCCAGCCCTAGTGTGCCTCACAAGCTGAGGCATACTGAAGATCTGAGATTTTAAGAGGACGTGAATTAATAAGGCAACTGTCTGTCCAGAGAGGTGTGAGAAAGAAAGGATATTGCAGCACATTTTGGCAACAGCTCTGTGAGGTATTCACAACTTTAAATTTATGTTAAAGTCAATGGGAGACGAGCATGCTGAGCACTTCACAAAAATTGATTGTGTTTCTCTCTTGTGGTAACAACAGGGGAGAACAGAGGCTGCTCACTGACAACTTTCAGTGCAGCAACGGTTTGTACTATACTTATGGGCACTCTCACATACTATGCACTCCTGTGGGTGCAGAGATTCCAGACACTACACTGTCTTCCTCTCTGGTTGCCACCTGGTCTTCCTAAGGCTTTTGGAAGACCTAAGATCCTCCTCTTCAATGCCAATTAAAAACAAATTAACTGAGAATGGTTTCGTGTCTACTTTAGACACTTCACCTGAAGACACTGGACCAGACACACAATTTACGGGTTTTGTCAGAACAGCACTGTCGTATCACTGTCAACATCATTTTATGCTACCTCTACTTGCCAAAAAAGCTCTCCCCGCAGCCTCTCTCTCCACCTTTCAAATCCCCAGAAAATCAGAGTTTATTCTGTCAAGGACTTCCTGCATCTGTTCTCCTTTTCCTAAATAACTTTGTTTCAAAATTAAAAGTATGCTTTTCTGGGTGTCTTTTATCAGGTCCTGTTTTCATGCATGCTATTTTAGCCACGGGACAATGAGAAGACAGCACTTGCTGCTCTTCTGAATGTTCTTCTCCAGCTCAGAGACACAGGCATGCATATACCTTCTGCTCAGCCTTTGTGGTGTTTGATACTATTTATCACTTCTATTCCTGCCTGATATAATCTATAGGAAAGAGCAATAATCCACAAAGAGAACAGAAACCTAGCCCTTTTTTTTCAAAGTTTCTGCCCACAGCATGCTGCAAGACTCAGTCAGTTCTTCCTTTTCTTGATTCACTTTTCTCTCCCTCATTATTTAACTGTTAAACAGAGCTCAACAACCTGAACTGTCTGCATTCTAACAAAAAACGTTTTATCTCCAGTTTTCTCCATGCTTGTTCCAAATACATGTCTGGATAGAGAGCAGATGGCTGTAGCCAAATCCTACCAAGACAGGGCAATAGTGGCTTGAAGAAGGAAGCACTTCAAAGAATTTGCATCCTCCTGAGTATAATACTGTAAGCATCAGCTCCCAGATTGTGAAACTGGCCAGCAGCATCACAGCTCTCTCAAACTCCTCAGTTTCTATCTGTAGATAGCTAGAAGATAGCTAGTTCCCACCAGAACCGGACACTGTGATTCACACAACCTCTGGACTCGATGACTGCAGCGAACACCTAGGAGTGAAGCCAAGAATGTTCCAACTTCCACAACATACAGCAGCTTGTCTGCTTGGTTCAACAGGTCCCCCAAACATCTCACACCAAGACTCTGCATGTTGTGCTTGCTCACCACTGTTTACAATCTGTGATAATTCTAGTTATCAAACTCTAGCCTGGACATTTAGAAGGTACTGTGGGTCTAAACTGAGCTCCTTGAAAATGTCCATCCTCCTACAAAGCTCTTTTTAAACTGAATGATAGGCATGTTCATCACTAGTAGATGTTGCAAGAAGTCTGAACACCGGCCGTTCACCGGGGCTGCTTTTATACAACGGAACTCACTGCAGCAACAAATTAAATTACGATAAATCTTGCTTTCCAGACTCAATGAATTCTTTCCCTGCTTATACATACAGATATGAATAGATAATCAAAACACTGTGGAAGTTAATCAAGCTGTTCTTCCCATAGGTTGGGGATCAGGAACACAAAGAGAACTATTTTTCATTTTAAATAGTTTAGGGAGCATTCAGGCCCAGGTACTGAAAGGCATTTAAAGAAGTCAAGATTCTTTAGGAAAGGGAGTTTAAATAATCCAAGGTGAATGTTAACATGGTTTAGAAACTATTACTTTAGCCACTACAGACCAGGAAAAACTGTTTTTGAAAGCAGTATTTAATGTAAGTCCATTCTAGGGTAATACTAATGGCAAGAAAATATCCAAAACCACACAAAGAACTGTGCCTTAGATCCCATGCTAACGAGGAGTATAAGGTGCCTAGATAAACAGATGCTATGTTTTTTCTCCTCAGGCTACTTTTTGGAATGGTGAGATAATGAGCTTAACAAACTCTAATTAGTTCTTATAGCTAAAAATAATCTTGGGTAAAGCATTTCATACTTCAATAATTTTCCAGTAGTACTAGCCAGGCCTTCCATTGCAGTTACTTAATCCTTCATAAATAATTGTTAAATATGGTTAAGAGATACAGAAAGCATGTTACAAAAATGTAAATATGTTACAAATATTTCCCAGAGGCAGGTAACATCTGCTTTTCCTGTGTTTTACAGTCCTTAAGTTGGTGAAGGCCTGTTCTTTCTGGCTCTGGAGCACTACACACTTAACCCTATTGAGCAACACCGTTGAGAATAGGACCAATACAAATATGCCTGCAAAAATGCTTCAAATGTTAAGAATTTTGCTAACCTACTAAATGCTACATTGCTAATTAACCCTTTTAAAAATATGTAATATCTTTTAAAAATGTTAATAAATGCACACTTAGTTCAAACTAAATGCCCAGTTTATGGAAGCACAAGCTGGAAAGACACTAGGGTAAGATCGTAAGAAAGAATCATATAATTCTGTTAGCTTCCATCAGCATTATGCTCTTCTTCGGAAGCCTGTTATTTGTGCCTACATCTCTGTAAGGAGTACTCTTACTTATATTTCCGAGGTTTGTGTTAAAAGTGTCTCCTACTGGGAAGGCATGACAGAGGTCTGCTTCCTCCAGGGAGAAAGGCCTTTGGTTGGAACTCCGATTTTTTCTTGCAATATAATGCTGGTCCATTTTATGATATCAGAAGAGCTTTCCTGCGATGCAACAGAGTATGAAGTGGTGGCTGGCATGCAACAAATTCACTATCTTTGATATAGATCACAATTATAACAAAGATTATGCTTCATCGGATATTTAATGTTCATTCATTGTAACTGCATTTTCAAGTGTTTTAGTCACCACCAAAGACCATACCAAATTAGATTCTGAAATGTCAGATTCAGTAAATCTCTAAGAACTGTCTCAATGAAATAAGCAACCTATTTTTTTGTCTCCCCCAGAGCTCCATTCTTCTTCTCAGGACTCCTGCCTCTTTCTACCCAAGTTCTTAACTCTTGTTGTAATATATTCCAGGGTCAGAGGCTAAAAAACACTTAGTTTACACTGCTGAAACACTGAAAACAGAGGGTGAATACAGTCAAGATGCCACTCACAGAAACATGGAACCAGGATCTACAGTAATAGGATAAATGATGAGACCTCTGGCAAATCTGATAATAAGGAAGTTTAATTTTAACTTCCATTGCTGTTACTGAATTACTGAGTGAATTCCTTAAGAAAAAGAAGAAAAAGCTATTTCTTTATCAAAATAGTGTGCAGTGAGATAGGGGGTTGGCAAATAAAGTGAGGTTTCATATTTTATATAACCATTGCCTCCAGCACAATGCTAAACCCCACTGAGCAAGTAAATTTATTGGCAAAACACATTACAAACTGAAAGGCCACTTAAACTATTCCTCCTTTAAGCTGCTATTTTTGTGTCCCAAATTGGCTGGTACATTGAACCAAGAACTGAGATTCAGCTCATCACTGCTTGGCATGATAATAAGGAAGAAGGGAGGTTTGCTTATTGATGGCCTGAACCTTCCCTTATTAAAAGAAATGCCAAAATGCTTACAGGGAGGAAAATCAGACCCACATTATCAGGAGGAGGGAAAATGAAAAACAGACCCCTCCTTTTCTCTCTCCTTAAAATAATGTTGGTTCCTTTTTCCACACTGATGGACAAAGATGTCCAACTGGAAAGCAGTAATTCATTTTTAAATGACATTTGCCCATTAAATAGACTTTATCTGAAGAGATAATTAGGACTACTTCTTTTTCTCTCTCATTTATTTTCTTTCAACTTTTATCTTCCCAGTGGCAGAAAGCAAGATTAAAGGTAATACAGTGTTACTCTCTTTATAGAAATAAATGGAGGAATTATTTTTGATATCTTCACCGGCTGGGATTGGCACAAGGCCTTTAAGCAAGACTTTCTGTTTTGGATCTATCCATATTCTAGATTGCCATCATTCAGATACCTGACAACTACATAGCTGGATGACATCTACAAAACTACAGGCATAAAATGTGGAAAATCAAACCAAACCAAAACAATTCCCCCAAACCTTCTCAAAAACCCATCTCCGGTACCCTTCAGCTAACCACACCTCCTGTGCAGGGTTCACACAAAGCAGGTGGCTCCACAGTACCATCAAATACACTCCTGAAAGTGACTCAAAAGCACAGGCTGGCTCCATAAGCCGCAATTTAATTAATGGTAAACCCTGAACTGTTCTGGTACAGATGCACAAACAAAGGAATAAGGCTTTTCAAAGCACTGTGGAGCTTTCATTTAATTTAGAAACACAAAGGGTCAGTTTGCCACAGGTCTTTATCAGCAGAGCTGTATTGAAGTCAGCTTGGAACAAGGCTTTTTTTTTTCCACCAGGTTTGGGGACACAAGAATAAAAAAGACAAAAAAGTCTAATCAAATAATAACTCAAAAGATGCTCAGATGATTGAATGTTTTACAGAGTTAAAAAAAAAAGAATAATTAAAAACTACATAAAAAGTTGCGCCCGGAAGTTCTTTAAGAGGCTGGTTTCTGAGCAGAAAGTTTCAGGGGGAAGGAGATAGGGATCTGCAATGTCCTTAAAGGATCAAATCTATCAAGTTCTTTTTCTGGCACATTCCTTTTGTTCATTTACCTCACACTTTTCCACAGCTGGTAGCTGCCCACACTCAGAGCTGTTCCCCGCCACAATGCCAGCCCGCAGGCTCTCGCTGTCACCTGTCCCCTCTTCCATGGAGTAGGTTTTGGAGTGATTGCCATGGTGGTGTGAGGGGCTGCGACTCTGTGCCAGGCTGAGCTGCTTGCGAAGCACACGGTTCTCCTCCTCCACCTCCCGCATGCGGACTTCCAAGCTCTCGCGCTCCCGCTGGCTTGACGCCGTGTACCGAGGACTGTGGGGCTGAGATTCAAGTGGAGACAGTGACACTGGCTTCCCATCTGCAAAAGACGGAAACAAAACACTTCTGTCAGAATATACTTGAAGTTGCATTTTCCTTTAATGTCAGCATCGTGAGGCAGAGATGTTTCAAATACAGCTACACTTCACAAGGACTTGGCACTTCAAGGCAATGCTTCAGTGCACAGTAAACTTGGACAAATGATGGAGTTATAAGAGCTACAGGTCCTACTAATTTTAAAACCACACGATAAGATAAGCATGTGTTTCTTTTGTTCTAGGTAGGGCTGCCTGCCAGTTTCTAGTCTGGGAAGACAGTCAAGAACAGAATGATTTAAGTCAAAGACAATTACTACATACTTAAAGGTATTTTAGAAACATAAGCAAGACAAAATAATTTTCCTATTCCCCATTTCCTCCACAGTCAAGCTACAGCATTTTGGTTACCATTTTGTGCCAAACAGTAGCCCCAACTGATTCACATGTGAGGAGCAGATGGTTTTTATTCAGCAATGCAGTATAATATGCTTGCTGAGAAATAAGAGGTTCAGAAGGACAGAAACATTCAATACACATGCAGGTCAAATTCTGGAAAGTATTTTGGTTGAAAAGGACAACAATATCTCCTGTACTCCTTTTTGAAAAAAAAACCAGAATGGTTCAATTCAGCACCTTTAACTGAAAAGTTATATTCCAAAAATACAAAACACTTCATTTTCACATTTTCAAAAGATATCTTCTTTTTTCAAAATAGCATTAAAAAAACCTGAGGTAGATATAAAATATAAAAAAGATGAATTAACCTGAAGCCTAGGTCCATACCCAAAGCCAACAATTGTGACACATTTTACCATCGTTTCCCAGTACATTATTGCTACCAAATTTTAGGGGAGAAAATAGGGATGCAGCTGATGTGTTTTCAAAGGAGATATTTTCATATAATTTTTAATAAAGCTATATGTATCTACTCAGAGTAAAAATGCTTGAAAGGTGATAAAAAAACCTCAAATGAAACTACTGTTCAAAAAATGTTCACTTGAAATCAAATTGAAACAAAGCAAAAGACAGTTACAGCTATCCACAGTGTCATAATTAGCAAGACATTAATTTACAGTGAAGACACATGACTATCTTATATTAAGGTATTTCTCTGAAATAACTTTCTACCTGCACACATTAAAATAAGTGTTTGCTATTTAATAATTTCTCCAATGCACAGAGTCCCTTTGGCTTTATCAAACACACACCAGCTTGAGAGGTTTAGAAAACAGAAATCATGCAGTTATTGTTTAGCTTTCTCCTTCGCAAGTACATTCCTCACCTTCTGACTCAAAACTATCTCCCTGCTACAAAGACCTGCTCATTGCTTGTTCTCTTCCATTGTTTCATATTTACATGAATGGTGAGCAGTCCTCTAAACTGAGTCAATGAAAAAATGGCTATAGAAATGAAAACCTCATTTCTCATTTCCACTGTTGAGTTATACAGGTGTACACACTTCCTGTTATCTATATAAACAGGGATCCTGGTTTTAATACACCATTTGGACCGAATATCTTGCATTTGCTTGCAGACTTCCTCCTGCAAAAAAATTTCTAATTTATTATTTTTACCATTAACAAAGCTTATGGACAAATCTGAGCTTGAAAGACATCTCAAGATGGATTCTGAATTTTGGTCACTGATATTTTGAAACTTGAATGCTCAAGCAAACAGTTATTAAAAATTCCCTGACAGATTTGAAAAGTCTAAAAATCATGGGTGCAACAATACAGAAATGTCAACATTAAGGACAGAGCCATGTTACAATTAGCACTGCAATAAATACAGAGTTATTTTTCTCCTTCCCGCTTGGAAGGCATAGAACTGAAATTGTGTTATTTCTCAGCTGCTGATAGCCAAGCTAGGAAGAAGAAAACTCATTTGGATGTGATTATACTGCATTCCTGTTACTGGTCAGCAAGAGTGTATTGTGTAGACACTCTCAGGTAAAAAGAAAAACAGCACCCCTACTCACCCACAAGACAACCAACCTGTGTTATCACCAGACATACAATTACAATATAAATCTAGTCAAAGATTCATAGCTTCCCTACTTGGTGAATATCCAGTATGACACGGATGTTACTTATATCTTCCTATTCTTGTCATTGGATTCTGCTACCTTCTCAAATAATTACCAGAAAAGGTACTGGGCAATTGTAAATGTAGTAAGATATGGAAGTAAATCTCAGAACAACATTCATTAAAATTTCAAAATATGGAAAAAAAATTAGACATTTCTAACTATTTCATGGACATAAATAAATAGGTCATAAATGCTGCTTTGCCAAAATTCAAAATTAACAAAAAATATACAATTTTGTACATCTGAACAATTGTAGCTGTAATAATGACAACAGTTGAAGTGTTTCTACATGATATTCAGAAGAAATAGCATAGTCTCAGAAAGAGACTAAAAGAAAATAAGGGGGCACTGCCTCATACTGGAAGTTGCAGCAACTAATAAGATCAGCTTAGCGTTTGTGCAGCCTTAGCTTTAAATGCCAGTAAACTCCACTACTGTTTTCTCACGAGTATGTATTTGTGCTGGTATAGAATCATAGAATTGTTTAGGTTGAAAAAGACCTGCAAGATCATAAAGTCCAATTGTTAAACTAGCACTGCCAAGTCCACCACTAAACTATGTCCCTAAGCTCCACATCTACATGTCTTTCAAATATCTCCAGGGTTGGTGACTCCACCACTTCCCTAGGCAGCCTATTCTAGTGCTTGACAACCCCTTCAGTGAAGAAATTTTTCCTAATATCCAATCTAAACCTCCCTTGGCACAACTTGAGGCCACTTCCTCTTGTCCTATCGCTTGTTACTTGGGAGAAGGGACAAACATCCACTTTGCTACAACTTCTTTTCAGGTAGTATGTAACAGGCATTAAGGAAATCATGTCAGGAATTATACAAACAGCTAGCTTCTTGATCTGAAATATATAACTAGTTGAAACATTGGTTTACTATAAAAATTATCCATGTTTTGTAACAAAGTGCTATGTCCAAGTCACTTTCTTGGATGATCTCCTCGGGGCTCATACAGCTGGACAAGTCATGTTTTGTTGCTAACATTGTTTATTACTCTCAGGTGTATCTTGATGTATTTAGTATATTCATAACACCTCAACTCCTTGCTGCAAATGATAATGTGACAATTCCAGGACCCATCTGAAATAAAAGTATAAAATGAAAAGTGAACTGAGTTTGATCTTAAGATTCAGAAATTAAATAATTTTTGCCATAAATGTTGAGATGGTCTAGCTATAATTTTTGCACATATGAGGTTGGCAAGGCTGGTGGCAAGGTACTATTTAATTCAGTTCTATTACCAGGCTGGACATGTGAAGATATTTTGACCTCAGTGAACATACAGACACAACAAAATGCCCCTTCAGAGCTACTGCCTAGTAGGCAAACACCAATACATGCTACCCTGATCTGCTTCTGATCAGTTTTCAAGGTAATGCAGGGACTGACTGCGTGTTTCACCTCATCTCTGAAGAAGGAATAAGTGGACTAATGTAAGGGACCACTAATATTTGATTGACTGTGTGTGCTGCTTGGTAGAACAGTTAAACTGATTGCACTGCACTTGAGTTTTACAGTTTTAAGTAACTGGCAGAGTGTTCTGAGCTGATGTCTAGGCACTTTTCATTTAATCTAAATCAAAATAAAATAACATAACACATAACGAGGCCTCTGTGACTTTGGGACAAAAGACTTCCCAGGGAACACTGCAAGGAACATTGCTCTGCTCTGAAGCAAGTAGTATACTTTTGAATGGTGCAATAAATAATAATAAAGCTATTATTTTTTATTCTTCGTTTGGGGTTATTGCTCTATTTTTGAGCCTTGGCAGTCTCAGATTTAGTATTTTTTTTTCTATCTGTGTCAGGCCTTTCACTTCAGACTTTCCGTGCTAATACAACTGTACCAAAGAAATAAAAATTACCTACAAAATTCCACAGTCTACAAAACAAAACCCAAACACGAGTAATTATTGCGTGGTTAACAGCAGTGAATGACTTATCATCACAGTAGATCCAACAATTCAGAAAACTTGTATATACGTAAGCTATGAATTCTATGGATTATTGAATGCTTCTGCACGTGTGGAGTCACCTGTATTTAAGGCAAAAGATTTCATTAAACTTACTTAAGCAGAGCACCTTAAGACACTGGAAGAAATAAAGCCTGTAGAAAGCAATCGTGTAGAAAGGAGAGAGACTGAAGCAGTGGAATTTTCTTACATACAAAACCTAAAGGATAAGCATTAACACCGAGTTCTGAGTTTTACTGGTAGCAGACTTGGAGAGGTGATAGTCCTGAAAAGGACTTGGTGGCACTGGAAGCTTGCTGGTGAAAGAGCCACAGAGAAAACAAAGTTTAGTCAAAGGTTAACTGCAGGGCTGGATAAGGGAGAAAGAAGCAGAGTGTAGGAAAGAAAAAATCACCTTGATTCAGAGGAGAAGACAAACACAGAAGCAGGGGTCCTGAGTTTCTCAGATGACTCTGATCTGAACTCAAACGGTTAAAATTTTGTTAGGAACTGAATGAGGCAGGCAAACTCATGTAACATCTTGTGGGATACTTTCCTTAATTTTTTACATATCTTTTGCTATCTTAAGTGCAAACTACTTCGGTTTTGGCATCTTTACAAGGTCTAGAGGTTTCTATGTATTTTAGCTATTAATCATCCCCTGCCTAATAGCGTGTAATGCCTTTATAATGAATTAACTGATGACAGTGAACTCTAGGCTGCCTCTGAGATAAGAGGAAGTTATGCTGCTCACAGATAATGTTTCAGTCTGTCTGACTACAGATACAAGAAAACACCACTCCTCCATTTCACATTTGTTCATAGTTGAAAATCTGTATTATCAGTGCACCCTTTGAGGACTAGCAGTATAACAATTTTAACCAAAAGCCAACATTCTGCAGAAAGAACGGGGAGGATAGTCAGCAACCACCCTCATGAATTTCCCCTGTTAACACCATGAGCAAAACCATTGGAAGTTCACTCCACAATAATTATTTTTTCCCCCATAAAGGCCATTGTAGAGAACTTCATGGACCCTATGGGAATAGAAAAATAAGAAGACTGCAGTCTTCTACACACACTGCTCTGTGTAAGCAGATAAACTATCTCTTTTCTTTTGAGCTTCAGCTCAAATATAAGCAACTAACACCTTAGTACTCTATGCACTTCTGCTCAGCTGGATACTTTGGTAGGTATTCGCTATATGGGCAGCTATGAATGAAGTTCTTTTTGTTAATAGTTTGGTACTTTAAGACATATGCCTCCATGAGTAGGTGCTAAGGCATCCCAAGGTGCCTATTCTCACACTCACTAAGGCATTTTTTTCTCCCACACTTTTATAAGTCACTGCAGTGTGATCTCAGCTGGAAGTAGAAAATCTTGCCCAAATAACCATCTTAATAGCGGAATGCAGTCTAAGCAATTTACTCCAGATCTCTGGACACAGAACTCATTCATTCCAATGTGACATGAGGCAATTATGAGCTTTTGCTTCCAAGTTTCAGTGGTAGAAAGTTGTGCCACTGAAAAATGACACAGGAAGAACACTGAAGGCAACCAAGCCTTTCCATACTGCCCAAACAACTTTCCTCAGCTCTGACACAAAAGGTGCTCCCATCAATATTAAGCACAAACTTTTCTTGGGATTTGGTATGGATAACCTCTGTGCTAAATTACATGTTCTTTGGTAAAAAGAAACTGTTTCCACATAAGACACCAATCAACAATCAGTTTTGGACTTAGGCGATAGTAACTGCACTTAGGCACTTCATCTTGCTCGTTATGTGCTAAGGCTGTGTTCATTTCCACTGCTGTTAATGGTTCTTAAGCACATGCTAATATGTTTTATAGGACCCAAACATGAACCATTCAACTCCACTGCAGGCCAGCCTTACTTAAAGTATCACAGTATTGCTTGCTGCTCATATACAGGGAGATGCCCTCCCACTGTCCTTTCCTTGAAGAAAATAGCCCTCTACAATCAGTAGATTCAGAAATTAAACATATCATACTGTGCTGATTTTGTTTAGTGAGGGGGGGCTATGGTGGCAGCTTCTGCAAGAAGCTGCTATAAGTTTCCCCTTTGTCCGGTGGACTGACCCGCTGCTGGCCAGGGCCGAGTCAATTGGTGGCACAATGCTCCCTGATAATGCCCGTGATAATGTATTTAAGAAGGGTAAAAACAAAAAAAGAAAGGAAGACGATGTGAAAAAGCTGAAGGGGGAGGCGCAAAACTTGTAGGCCTTACAGCCCTGACCCACTGCGCTCCTGCTGGGTGGCCGCCTGGGCCCGGCTCGGCCCAGCCTGCCCACAAGAAGTGAAGAGAGGAGAGGTGAAGAGAATCTGAGAGGCATCCACCTGACGATTGTGAAGAACTTCTTGTGAGAGGAGTGGCTGCAGATGCCAAAGCCAGTGAAGAAGGAGGGGCAGGAGTAACGTTGATCCCAGCAGATGGAGGACCCCACATCAGTGCAGGTGGGTACCTGAAGGAGGCTGCGGCCCGTGGAGGGCCCGCACCGGGGCAGCTGTTCCTGAGGGACTGCACCTTCAAGAACAACCCAGGACGGAGTAGTTCATGAAGGACTGTAGCCCATGGGGGGAATCCCATGCTGGAGCAGGAGAGGAATGTGAGGAGTTCTTCCCTCGAGGAGGAAGGAGCAGCGTAAAGTGATGTGTGATGGACTGAGCATAACCTCACTTCCCTCTTCCCCCTTGTGTTGCTTAGCGGTGGAAAGAGGTAGAAATAATTGAAACAAAGTTAAGCCCAGGAAGAGGGAGGGGTGAGAGACTGCAAGAGACTGCATAGCTTGGTCCCAAGTGGGGCTAAACTACAACACATACACAAAAACCCTACACCCACAGAACATCAGGCTTGCAAAGTGTATTGGGTTTGTGTGGCAAGGTTTTGGTAGTGGGAGGTTGTCCTGGTTTCGGCTGGGATAGAGTTAATTTTCCTCTCAGTAGTTGATGTGTTTTGGATTTTGTATGTGAAGAATAAACACACCAATGTTGTTAGTTGTTGCTAAAGAGAACAAGGACACTTTCCAGCTTCCCAGGTTTCACTAACGTGCAGGTGCAGGAAGCTGAGAGGGGTATAGCCAGAACAGTTGACCCAGACTGGCATAAGAGAGTACTCCATGCCATAAACATCACACTCAGTACTTAAGTGGGGGGTGGGGTGGTGAGTTGTCTCTCTTTTCTTCTCTCACTGTTTGGAATTGTTCTGGGATCATTTACAGGTTTTTTTTTTTGTTCCGTGACTGCTGCTCGGGATGTATTGGTCATCGGGTGGTGAGAAATTGTGCATAATTTGGGTTTTTTTTGTTTGTTTTGTTTGTTTTAAGTTTTTAATAATTATTATTAGTAGTAGCAGTAATATTGTTTTTTTCTATTATTATTATTATCATCATTATTTTATAGATATATTATTATCTTTTCCTTTACTATCCTAGCAAACTTTATCTTTATCTCAACCCACAAGTTTTCTTTTCTTCCCTATTCTCTCCTCCATCCCCTGGAGAGGAGGAGGGTGATTGAGCAGCTGTGTGGTCCTCGGTTGCTGACTGTAGCTAAACCACAACAGGGGTGCTACAGGAGTGGCTTCTGTGAGAAGCTTCTAGAAGCTTTCCCCATGACCTATAGAGCCAATGCTAGTCAGCTACAAGTCCGAATGACTGCTCGCCAAAGCCGAGCCAATCAGCAATGGTGGCAGAGTCTCTGTGATAACATATTTAAGGAGGAAAAACTGCTGTGCAACAGCAGCTGGAAGAGAGGAGTGAGAATATGTGAGAGAAACAACTCTGCAGACACCAAGATCAGTAAAGAATGAGCGGGAGGAGTTGCTCCAGGCACCGGACAGAGATTCCCCTGCAGCCTGTGGGCAGACCACGGTGAGATCTGCAGAGATCCGCAGAGATCCACCTGCAGCCTGTGGAGGACCCCAAGCCAGAGCAGGTAGATGTGCCAGGAGAAAGCTGTGACCCTTTGAGAAGCCTGTGCTGGAGTAGGCTCCTAAAAGAACCTGTGGAGAGAGGAGGCCACACTGGAGCAGGTTTGTTGTCAGGACTTGTGACCCCATGGGGGACCTTTGTTGGAGCAGTCTGCTCATGAAGGACTGTATTCTGTGGAGAGGTTATGTGGAAAGGACCCATGCTGGAGCAGTTTGTGAAGAACTGCAGCCTGTGAGAAGGACTCATGCTGGAGACATTTGTGGAGGACGGCCTCCCATGGGAGGGATCCCATGCTGGAGCAAGGGAAGAGTGCAAGGAGTCCTCTCCCTGAGAAGGAATGAGAGGCAGAGACAACGTGTGATGGACTGACCTCAATCCCCACCCCCATCCCCATGCACTGCTGGAGGGGAGGAGGCAAAGAATTCTGGAGTGAAGTTGAGCCCAGGAAGAAAGGAGGAGTGAGGGGAAGGTGTTTAAAGATTTGGTTTTATTTCTCATTACCCTACTGTCGTGGTTTTATCCCAGTCAGCAATTGAGTACCAAGCAACCGCTCACTCACCCTCCCCACCATGATGGAGGAGAGATTCAGGAAGAAAGGAAAACTTGAGGGTTGAGATGAAGACTAGAAGAGCAAAGGAAGATGATGACAACAATAAAATATAAGGATAATAAAATATATAAACCGAATGATGCACAATTTCTCACCACCTAACAACCCGATGACCAATGTAGTTTGTCCTGAGTAGCAATCATGACACCGAAATTGAAAAGCAATCCCAGAAAAATCCCAAGCAGCAAAGGAAAGAGTGATAGCGATGGCCACCAGGCAACCGTCACTTATATACTGAGCATGACATCTATGGTATAGAATACTTTCTTTGGCCAGTTTGGGTCAACTGTACTGGCTATATCTCTCCCATCTTCTTGTACCTGTACATTAGGGAAATCTGGATAAAGTCCTTGGTCTCTTTAGTAACAACCAGCAACATCAGTGTATTATCAACATTCTTCACATACCAAATCCCACACTAAATCCAAAATACAGCAGCTACTGAGAAGAGAATTAGCTCCATCTCAGCCAAAACCAGGACACCTACTCTGATTTGATTGGCAATAAATGAAATTAATTTTCCCAAGCTGAGTCTGTTTTGCCAAAGATGGTAACTGATGACTGATCTCCCTGTCCTTATCTCAACTCATTCATCTCGAGCCTTTCATTGTATTTTCCCCCCTGTCCAGCTGAGAAGGGGAGTGATAGGGCAGCCTGGGGGGCTCGTGGTGTCTAGCCAAGGTCAATTAACCACAAAAGTCAAACACTCAGAAGTTTGGAAATGTGAGAATGACGGTCTCCTCTCAATCTTTGCTGTCATTCCCTTGTGCCTGATGATAGGATCATTAATTGCATGATCACCACTTTATTTCCAAAGAACCTTGGCATCACTGTGTGCACAGGATGGCTGGTGCTCACAGCTGTTCAGTAGCTTGTTTCAGCTCATCATTCAGTTTGTGACCACTCATACCCCGCTCTGATAACAGGCTTATTTATTCCCTCATTGGCCTTTCATGCGAATCACTGTAACACTTGAATGCAGCACAGAGCGACTTATTTTTCAAAGTTATTTGAGGGAAAGGTGGTACTATCAGTCCCTCTTCACAGGCAGGACAGAGAAGTTTGGAGTCATTAACATCAAAAGAAATTACCAGTTTTGTATGCGCAATCGAGATGGTTCTGATGCAGTTTTTTAAAAAATAAGCACCTTTTCTGCGCTTCATTTGTTCAGAGGACAGATCTCATCACCTGCATATGCAACAGTGTACACTTAACATTTATGTAATGCAAGAGCTTGAAAGCTGGAAACCCAGAAAATGGGGAAGAAAAAAAAAAAGAGTTAGCAGTCACTTGTAATAGCTTTGTTTTATGAACATCACGTAATGCACTCAGTGGCAGAGATAGAAACAATTTTCCAGGGCAGATTCAACTTCATAAACTACAAAGCTGTCCCTTTTCTTGCTACGCTCCCTGGCCTTGTTCATGACACACCTTTCAGTATCTTTAATTAAATAAATGGAGAGGTCCAGGAACCACTCATTGCATTGCTGCATTTGTTTTGCACACAAAATGAGGAAGGGGTTGTGTCTCAGAAAAAGTTAGCAATTGTACCATCAACAATGGCATCACATCGCATAGCTGCAGAGTGCTGTTTATGAGTTGGCTGAGTGAATGTAATTCTGGTACTTCTAACAGGGATAAAAGGGATGGTAAACAGTAAAAGACTCTTCATAAAGAAAAAGCATGTAGCAATAGAATGCAGGAAGAAAGACGGAAAGAAAATCTAAATATATCATACATCTTTCCTGAAAATGGGTGTGGCTTTTTTTAACAGTTGTTTTTTTTCAAATGAAATATTAGATTAATTAGTATTAGTAATGTTAGCTTATTCACAAATTTAAAACAAGAGCCCATCAGTCTTAAAATTATTTGCTCAAGTCCTTGACTAGAATACAATGACTTTTCTTTTTTAATTTCTTCTTTCATCTTCTCATTCTTCCTTTCTCTGCTTTGCATTGCCTTGGCAAAATATATGCCTCTCCAAGAAAAGGACTAAAAAGAATGTTTCTCCCTTTCCATTGGGAGTGGAGATGTAAGAAAATGATGTCTTATCAGAGTGAGCACTGAGTGAAAATAAGATTTTATCAGGGACTTGGCTTGACGAAGATAATGTTATCAAGAGGAAAACTTGGCAAAGATAACATGTTATCAATATCAGGAGTAAAGCTTGGGGAAAATAATGTTTTAATACCTATTAGATTCTAAATAAGCCATCTGTCCTCTTGATGAATTGTTATTTTCTCCAAGCCCCATTCCTGTAAAGATGCTGATTTTTTGGCAAATCACTTCTGTAACAGTTGGGGAAGGGAGGGAGAAAGAGGAGAAAAGGAAGCGCTCTCTCTGCAAAGCTAGAGTGGTATTCTCTTTGTTTTCAAAAGCTCTGCATGCAGGTAAAGACTGCCAACGTGACAGCTCAGAAGACTCAAATGTTCAGACAGAAAATGGGTATTGCAGGGAAAACTCCTACACCAATGCTCTGCAAGTATACCACAGAGAATCCCCTAACAGGAGAAGAGAGTCAATAACCCTGCTGTCCTTGACCACCTTATCCAGGCTCAGAGGTGGTGCCTATAGTATTTTTGGAAGAAGCACTCCTCTACAGAGCTGATGAGCCATCACTTAGCAATAACTTTCTGTCATAAACAACCACATCACAATTAGCAGTGGTCAGTTGGGGGCACAAATAAATGACGTTGCAGACGTTATCACCATTCAGTTAAAGGTCACCATTCCCATAGCTGAGCTGACCCAAAGGGTCACGCAACACTTCTTACCTCCTGCAGCACAAAGCATTCAACTCAGTTTAAGCGGGCAGTGGAGCTGGTTTGAGCTAGCCTGACTGCCTCTTCCCTGAAGCACTCCTCTCTACCACCTCCACTACGGGGGTAGAGACAAACCACTGCCTAGTGGGTGTCTGTGTCCCGAAGCTGAAACCTTCCGCAACTCAATTATAAATCTTCAGAGTTACAATCTGAACAAATTTAAATAAACTGTGACACCTCCTGGAAAACGAGAAATCCGATTCATAGTAGAATGGACTACTAACTGCCTTAAATAGTGGGTGAATGTGGGTGAATGCCACTGGTTATTCATAGGAATGGGCAAGCAGGGAATAATTAGAAGGGAAGCTGTGGAGGGACTGTAGGAGTGTGATGTGAATAATAAAGCACACAGGAAAAGGCATATGAATGATATCTGCAGGGTAAGTATTTGTAGCCAGCTGAATTTCCCTGGTGTACAGCAGGAGTGGGAGGGAAGACAATGAGATCTGTTAATTTGAAGATTTCCTATGGAGGAGCTGCATCTCTCTTTTCATTAACCATTTGGATATCTTATGTCCAGAAATTTCTCTATGTTCAGCTGGTGTTAAGGTAACTTCTGAGGTCCTGATATAGCAGAATACATAATCAACAGCAGGTAGCCATTACGGCTCGCTGAGGTAAAAGCATGTGCCCAAACATATCCCTGCAGCTGTACACAGCACTGTGACTATCACTCATGGCAGTGGGATGTAAAAGACCGAAACTCTTCTAAGTTGGCTCCTGCTCAGTAAAACACTGTGGAAGAGATAGGAAGGGAAGAAGTCTAAAATACAACATTTTACAGTGCTTTTTAAAAGTACAGAAAGTACAAGAAATAAATATCTATAAGCTTAGAAAAGATAATAAAAATACATATAGGTTTCTACAATTGCCACAGTAACCAAGCCAAGCGTGAGACAAGCATGCTCAATCAAAGCCTGGTAGTAGTTAATTCAGATTCTGTTGCTGATGATTAGCCTCAGCTGCTCATCAATAGAGACTCCAGCTGATAATTATTAAGTTAAACTTCTGAGCAGTATTTGCATATGTAAAGCACACTTTCCCCACTGAAGCAACAATGGATGCTATAATGCATTTCCTGATTGTACAGCACTTGGATTTGGGGAACCTGGACAAGAGGGCCTGCTTTGCATATCCTTCCTCACCCTCATCAGGCCAACCATTCAGAAGAAATGCACTTATACATACTGACATCTATAAGCTAGACCAGAAAACAGTCCCAACCTTGCATAACAGTAAAAATGCAGCCATTCATTTAAACCAGAATATCTCTAATAAGAATAATAAAAGACAGAGTTTTGCATATTCTCAAAACATTTACCTAAGCTTCCTTACAATCTGAAAAATGTGTAATAACTGCTCTGTGACAAGACAGCCTGGTCACCTTAAAAGACATGCACAAACGCCAGTGGACAGATGCAGCCCATCACTTTCTAGTGACCTCCAGATGTGTCCCCCTCCTCCAAAGGAATATTGAGTATTGTTATGTGGTTCTCTGTTTAACCTTTTCCCATCTCACTTTCTCCAGATCAGAACTTAATTTCCTGAATGTGACTCTTGGTCATCAATCATAGTCATGTCCCTCTAGTTAACTGTAGTATCAAGAATACAGATACACACACAATGTGTAGACTACATTTATGTGTGCAATTCCCCGTGTTTTCATAATTAGATGACAGATAAGGTATGCCCAGATCTGCTTAATACTAGAGGAGTTCATAGGCACAGTTCCTTTAGGGATAAGGAAATGTGGAAAAGAATTGGGAAGATCTTTATGGAATCTGTAACACAACTACCTGCCTCCATGTAGCTACAGTACCACTTCGGTTTAAGAGTCCAGCACAGGCTTTCTATTAACAGACATGAATGTTTTTTTTATCAGTCAGCAACAAACAGTAAAGCAAAAGATGACTGAGTTTGGCTTTGGTTAAACATGGGAGATGGGTTGAAAAAAGGAGGTCTAAGGGAATGCAGGTAGTCAGTCTCTCTCAAGGCCAGCATTTAGGCTCTTAAAGTGATAGTTTAAAATATAACTATAGCAAAATTTATGTATATGGATAGAAGTCACCTGGTAGCACCGTTACACACAATCTCAAAAGCTGATTTTCAACACATCTACAGAAATGCTGCAGTATTAGTTCAGGCTGGTTGGTGCTGCTGAAACCTGCTGGAAAGCTTGTTATATCCCTTAATCTCCCTTGGCACAGAGATGTCATCAGAAAACCATGCACTGCTATTTTGACTGAGGCTGCTGGAAAAGGAGATTGTCTGAATACTGACTGATCATCAAGGATTGTTCAAGGATAAATAAGTAAGTAAACAGAAAAATCCAAATTCTGCGCCACACCATTTGCTCCTTAGCAGCAATTAGATCTCTAAGAATTTTCAAATCTCATGGAGTTCTAGCCAACAACAGATATGAGCACATACGTAAAAAGGCAAGTAGCAAAGAACAAATTTTCAAAACAATGATTTCTCTCCTTTCCAGATGTATCTGAAGATTATATATGCAGACAGAAATATTGCAAGTTTATATTTCTAGTTTAATATGATGTTAGGAAATAACATAAGTTATTTCACTGATGACATAGCAGTGCATAAGTTATTAATATCTTTCAGGACTGAGTCTTCTATTTTCCCCACACATTCAGCACTTTTCATTTGCTGCACCTGTCATTTCAACCACTTCAGTCCTGAAGAATAGGGAGGGGGAAAATGCAAATAACTGCACATTCAGAACACATGAAGGCTGATCAGTGTTATGACATTTATCTTTACTTATGACAAGAGATAAAATAACTCATGAGTTAGTTTCCCGTCCTCCTCATGAAGAAAAATGTCATAACAGATCGTCATGTACTATATAAAGCAAAATTTCTAACACACCTTGCAGAGAAAAAAACATCACAGCACTGATGCAGATGGTAGGTTACATGTCATGGCTATGACACAAAAAAAAAGGAAACACATAGCATTTTAAAACAGTATA
Organism: Chlamydotis macqueenii; assembly: GCF_036417535.1. Lineage (NCBI taxonomy): Eukaryota > Metazoa > Chordata > Aves > Otidiformes > Otididae > Chlamydotis > Chlamydotis macqueenii. Next base: position 59,475,957 of record NC_141556.1, on the reverse strand, counting down.
TATAAAAATAAGTCATAATATAAAAAAAAACCCTAGACAACCATTCACAAATTAGCTAAATGCAACTAGTTAGATCATTTGTAAAAGTTATAGTTGCATTAAATAGCAATGAGTTGTCCATACTGTTCAGCTGAATCCTAAGTGGATTTTCTCATTTTCTAACTTTCCCTACATTTTCCAAATAAAAAGTCATAGCTGGCCAATATACTGTGTTTGATAAAATAATGCTTTTCTACTTAAAATCTTAAAATCCCATAATATACACAAAAGGGAGTAATGAAGTTAAAAAAAAAAACAACAACAACAAAAAAAAAAAAACCCCAAAACAAACCAAAAACCTAGAAAACAGACTCTTAATTCTCATGACAAAGGTCGTACCTTTTCCGATGGAAATCAACAGCAGTTTCAGAATTAGCTTCAGTGTGGCCAGATATCCACCCCAAAACTACAATCTGGTTTTGGTGACCAGACTTCATTGCCATATAATATGTAATCTCTTTTTTAACATTAACTTGCTTAATATTTATCTTTTAAAAATATTTAGCTTTAACATATTAGAGATGCTCATCCTACAAAGATAGAATAAGTACGTACAGAACTGATTTCATATCAGATATATCATATCAGGTAGATACAGCTTTCATTTCAGTTGGTGACCTAAGTTTCCTATAAAACGTGAGGAGATTACTCTTCTTTATGATATTCTTGTTTTGCTACAGAAGTGAACAAAGCATATCAGAAACATAATCCTATTTCAAGTAAGCTAAAGTCAAAATCCAGTGACTTCGAAAAAAAACAAGCATCTGTCTAACGTTTCATTACATTCTGCATGCATACAGCATGCCGTTGTTAGTCATTTTTATGTTGTTCCATAAATGTACACAGTGCTGTACTGTGGTAGGTCAAAATGTGGGCCATATCCCCTGTGTCCCATCACAAACCTGCCAAGCTTCCTGTGCAGCAAGCAAATGAAAATTTTCATTTTTGAGAAGACATAAGTTTATTAAGGTTAAATATCATCAACTGACAGCAAGATTTAGATGTTCTGACTACTAAGATTCTGTCTTTTAATGGATGAGGTATATCTTTGAGACTAATTCACATTTCTGCTCCAGTGCACAGAAACATCTTAATGCATGTTTAGGATCTTAAATAAGGATCCTAAAGGATATGCCTCTTCTTGTGTAAGACGACACTGAGGTTAAGTCCCACTGACATGCTTACTTACTATTCCAAATAAAGTTGTTTTACTCAATCAGGGCAGCAGTGCTCAATATTCACAGGATCTGCATAGATTTAAATAAACACTTTATCTTTCTTTCTCAAGTAGATATCTTGTTTTCTAAGTTTTCATTATCTCCAGGAATTTATCTCAAAAGTAGAATATACTGTGGGAGACCTCGTTAATAAGTACAAATGAAGTACTACAGTATGACATTTTTAATGATGCTTTTGTTAGGTACCCTGTGATCAGGGCAGATGGCTATAGGCTTTCTACGGTAACACATACTATGAACTAATCAATGTCTATGACAAGTTTTTGTGTTGGGGTAAAGGGAAGATGAAGGTGGAAGCATTTACAAAAATTTTTGTATTGTGTTTAGGAGTAAATAAAAGGGTTGTGTGTAGTGGTAAATTACAGTCTTGCAAGTGCCCTTTATTTCTGTTGACAGACTTTCATTAAATATCTATTCATCTTCCTTTGTGAGTGTAATTATAGATTTATTCATTTATATCATTTGAAATAACTTTTGTTATCTTATAGTCTAAGTGGAATAGATGGAGACTTGATCAAAATAGTTTCATATTAAAAAAATTCCAAATCAACACACCTTATACCTAAAGAATAACCAGACATGGTAAGCTATAAGTCAGCTACATAAAAAAATACTGCAACTGTAAAAGTCTTTTAAAGGTCAAGCTAAAGAAGAAACAACAACAGAAAAAAAAACAACAAAACAAAACCAAGAGAGAAAAGTACCTTCCCTTCCCATCTACTCTCATCTTGTTCTACGAAAATGGAAGAATCTTAATTATTATTTTTAGTTACATATTCCATATTAATTTGAACAAATCTAGACACAGGAATCAGCTGTTAAGAACTGATATAGGATAAGGTTGAGGAGTAAACGCTAGAAGGACACTGCTTACTTCACCCTCCTTTTCCCTCTGAGAACAGGCTGCTGCAATACGCGCCGTAACAGCAAGTAAGAAAACATGGCCTTCTCCCTTCTAAATTATGACCATCTGCCCAGGAAAGACTGAGGCAGACAGCAGAATAAGAATATCTTATTGTGGTATTACTATCAAGTTTACTTTTAAATTATGCTGTCTTCTAGTCTTAAATATCATCTAAATAGTACAGGTATTGAGTTATACCAGCTCTGACTTCATGTGCTCTTCTGAAGAAAATCTTACGTTTCTATCAGTATATAATACATATTTTGTCCCTTACAGTAAAATTCCACTTGGCCAGGAAATGTGAATGTCATTTCTTATGTTCTGAGAGACAGCCTTTCCTCTGTTGAGAAACTATAACCTCAAGAGATACGTATTTAAAATTCACCTTATACCAGCACCTCCTATGGAAACAATTTAGTTTCTTATTTGATGGGCACAAATATTTATGGTAAATTCTGTCAGACAATGCTTTTCTTTCTTTTCCTGAATAATCTCACTGAATCCAATCAATGGGAAAAGTAAAATTTCAGACTTGCCTAAAGACCACATAGGTCTATTCTACTCTACTATTATGTGACAGTCATTAAATCTTGTTCCAACTTGGAACATTAAGAAGCACACAAGATGTAAGAGTGAGTAAAGAATTTGCTGCCTGTGTTCAGTATTTCTAGTTCTTAAAATTGTACTTAAAGTCTTGCAATATTTTTTATTTATTGGAAAGTCAAACCTTGGAGTTACATGAGAAAATATTAGTGCTTTTTGCTTGTTTGTTTCCTTTGCAGTAAGATCTCATCTTCGTCTCTGCAGGAGAAAGCCGAAAAAAACATTACCTGTCACGATGAAAAAAATCAGGAGAAAAAGCTCTTAAAAACTTTAAATTTTAGATACAGTGAATTATGACTCTTGAACACTTTGAACTACCAATGCCAATTTTTTATTATGGCTGTTCAAATGACTCGTGCCTTACTATGACAGGTACATTCTGTAACAGCAGACATGTCAGCACGGGTGGGTAAACGGAAGGGCCAGCACCCATGGCAAGCTTGTGATAGCTATGGTGCAGCCGTCAATTCAGCCCGAAGACCGCTTACTAAGACAACCATGTGTGTTGTTGGGCATTTAAAGGAGCACTAAACATCCTGTGTTAATTGTCAGCAGAACTTTCAAGGCCATGGTATTATACCCGATAAATAAATGCAGAAAATTAACAAGTATTATCATCAATCATTTGAATTATTGCTTTTTTGTTTATTTTTGTGGGAATTATCCTTGAGAGGGCTCTGTAGGCATAGTTTTGTACTGAAAAAGATGTCATTTCCACTGATATCTCCCCAGTACAGACAACAGTGTTTTTTCCTTCTCCATACTGGGCACTAAAAAGGTGTCCAGATCCCAGGAAAAAATACTTAGATAAAAGTAAAGTGATACAAACTCCACTCTGTCACACTATAGCACTTAGAAAGCAGAAGTTTAACTCTGCCAAGAATATAAACCTCGAAATCTGTTAGATATCAATTACTATGTATTTAATTTCACAGCTGTGCCTTTTCCCTTTTTGATTTTTTCCCTCTTTTTATGCTTCTCTTGTTCAAGTATTTTGGATCTGGTTCTTAATCGGGTCCTGATGATCCTTAATGCCTTAATTTCAGAGCCCAGCATTCCCCAATTCCCTGCTTCATTTGGAAATTTCTGCAAATTCTATATTCATCCTCTGTGTGGCTGTGCAGACTGTAATCTCTCATAATAGGCTGATGCTGATCCTGCTCTATGGATTAATCAGTGTAAAATGCTTATGTAATGAATTTTCATCAATTCTTGCCTTCCAAACTCAGCCCCAAGCAGCCCAGGTATATCTAATCTAACCGACTGGCTTTTATCAGCTGCACACAAGAGATGTGAAAATAAGCCTCATTTCAAGCCTCAATCGCATAGCTACAACCATGTTATTATTTATTTTATTTAACAGAATGTGTATAGAAGAGGAATTCTAAGGCACACTGTGAGATTCTACATCACTGGATTTGATACAGTGCACATTTCTTTGAAAATTGTGAAATGACAATATTTTAATGCCTTTTTAAAATTATTTCTCTTAAAAAAAAAGAGGAAAAAATATAGCTGAACTTCAAGTGTAATACTGCTGCTTTCTTCTTGTGAAATCTATATTCCCATGCCAGATGGTGTCTGAGTTATCAAAGTTATTACCCTAAACTCAATTAGGGAAGAATGAAAGTAATTAAGTAGGGGATGAAGTGACAGAAGTATTCAAGATATAAAGCATCTAATATAGGTGAGGATTCTCCAAACTAGATACAAATTCATTTATAAATTCAGTCTAAAATATAACAGCTTGAGCCTTCACTTTCAAATATTCTGACACATTGTGCAAAATTCAGTACTTGCTCAAGTGGGCACAATTCCCAGTCAAAGAGTGGTTCATAGAAGGTGGGAGTTGTTTTTGTATTCTGGAGGGGCTATTACTAGCAATCACCAAATGCTCTTGGAGACAGTTATTGTTCAAATGTTCCTGTATCTGCTGTGGGATGTTTTTTTCAGGCTGTTGTGTGACCTCAGGAATGCTTGTTTCCTTTCTGAATCCTGGCTGTTTCATACCCACCACAGCAAAAAAAAACCATCACAATATAAGACTTTTTACCATAAAACCTGTAAAGTAGATACCACAGAGGTGCTGTTAGCACTCAGTTTATTTCACATTTCTTTTTTATTTCTCTATTTGCTTCTTCTTTGGTAAAGTAAATCTAAACAAGTTGGCACTGAGCTAGAGGCATGACCGAGAACTGCAGCTACAGGTTTTAAATGCAGTGGTGAAGTAGCCAAAAATTATTTTTTCATCTACTAATGACAGTCTCCTTATAGGAGAAATAGGTAAGAAAGCCTAGAGAAAAGAAATCTGGTTTACTTATCAAAACTCATTTCTGCATAGTTTCTATTGACAAGAATCATGCATTTACGGATAAAAGTAATCAGGATAATTTGTTAGTCCTCTGCAGGCTGTTCACTTGTTTTCTCTTTAACAGAGATGTATATACCCAAATTCTCAAGGTATTTATAGGTGAAGAAGGATGGTAAGGAAAATACTCTTATTCTGGAATGCTCAGAATTGTTGCCACACAGCTGAAAGAAAAGAAACATCTACTGCTTTGGAGAACAGGAAGCTAGCTTGTGCTACCACTACAGGCAAAATCCGTAGCTAGAAAGGAAACAAATTAAATCCTAAGAATGCACGCATCTCTTGTTCCTGCACAAGGAAGGACCTTTAGGAACATATGCTGGTTATACCATACCATACCATACTGCACCATACCACACCTAGCAGTACCATATGGAAAGAATACAAGGACTTTAAGTATAAGCACTGAAAAGTTAGAAAATGTCAGTAGCACTTCTGCCTTCATTTGCCTAACGTGCACAGGACAAAACAAAGTAAAAAGCACTCCTGCATGTACTAGCAGCTGAGATGTAGACACTTAAAATGGTTCCATTTTGCAGAGGTAATGGCCAGACAAACTGTAGTACCGTGACACATGTGCTTAAGAAATCCCAAGCTCTTTTCCCCATCAGCATAAAGAATGGGCTATTTTTAATGCAGACCAGTTAGATCTTGTTTTTAGCACAGCCTGACAAAAGTTACAAACTTATGCAAGAAGGGAACAGTGGGAATGAGTAGTTACTTTGGAGAAACAGTAGAAGCATAGGCAGGGAGTATGAACTTCCTAAACCAGCTGGGCCAGGGCCTCAGGGAAATTCGCCTTTGGTTACATCCTTTCAACAACAGTGGCACCCACCTTTCCTGAGCAGGGCTGCTCTCGAAGGCTTTACTGGGACCAAAACCAGATATATTCAAAAAACTCAAATTTCTGCAGCTCAGGAAAGAGAAGGAAGGGTTGGAGTACAGCTGCAGGAGAGCCACCACTCAGAAGTCTTAGAAAATATGATCCATGAGGAGAAGTGAAGCTAATTTATGTCACTGGGAACCACAAATCACTGCTGACAATAGTAGGTTTTCAACTCTGTTCTGAAACACAAGGTTGGAATTGCATTCTGAAGCACATAGGTTTTGATGTGTTACTAAAGACCTTTTAGGGGACATAAAAAAGAAGCTACTGAGGTGAGCTGGTGATAAAATAAGAACCAAAAAGTCCTCACATAGATCCTTTTGGACAGGTAAGTTCAACAAAAAGATGGTGGCAAGGGTAGAATTCTGCTTGCCCAGGTAATATCATTTCACATCTTTTATTACTCATATTGAGTACTGTTGTCTCACTTGGAAATGCAAAGATTTCTGCTCAGGGGACTGTTGTGGTTTAGCCCACACAGTTTCTTGCTCAACCTTCCCCCTCCCCAGTGGGATGGGAAGAAAGGAAAACTCATGGGTTGAGATGAAGACAGTTTACTAGAATACCAAAGAAAAACTACACTAATAACAGACTATAAGGATACTAAAATACACAATGTACAATTTCTCACCACCCGATGTCCCAGTGACTGATACAGCCCGTCCCGAGCAGCGATCATGGAAACAAAACTAAGCAGCAAGCAAAGGAGTGAGAGGGAGCAAGCAAGGTAGAGAGAGAGATGCCAGCGAGCGAGAGAGGGATGGAAGTGCCCCCCCCACGGGCAACCCCCACTGATATACTACTGACCATGACGTTTATGGCATTGAATACTCTCTTTGGCCAGTTTGGGTCAATTATTCTGTCTGTCCTTCTCCCAGATTCCTGCGCCTGCACATTAGCAAGACCTGGGAAGCCGGACAGTGTCCTTGGTCTCATTAGTAACAACTCATATCATCAGTGTGCTTATCAACATTCTTCACATTGAAATCCAAAACCCACCAACTACTGAGAGGAAGATTAACTCCATCCCTGCCAAATCCAAGACAGAGACTAAAACTTGCAGGATCTCTGAAGGCTTATACAGTCAATGATCTCGACTAAACTGGAACACGAAAAAATTGATAAAAATTGACTACTGGAGACTTATGTATCTCTGGGGAATTGATCCACTACAGTCATATCAAGCGATATCAAGGTATGTATGGGACTGGCACATGCACACTATATGCATGTTTATTAGAGGCTTCTAGACGAAAAAAAAAAAAATCCCATCTGGAACTATTATTATCAGTTCAGCTGCAAAATAACTGCTGAGGGGTCTGGAGCACAAGTCTTATGAGGAGTGGCTGAGGGAACTGGGATTGTTTAGTCTAGAGAAGAGGAGACTGAGGGGAGACCTCATTACTCTCTACAACTACCTGAAAGGAGGCTGTAGGGAGGCGGGTGTTGGTCTCTTCTCCCTAGTAACTAGTGACAGGACAAGAGGAAATGGCCTCAAGTTGCAGCAAGGGAGGTTTAGATTGGGTATTAGGAAACACTTCTTTACCGAAAGTGGTCAGGCACTGGAAGAGACTGCCCAAGGAAGTGGTGGAGTCACCATCCCTGGAGGTGTCCAAAGAACATGTACTTCAGGACATGGTTTAGTAGTCATGGTGGTGTTTGGTTGATGGTTGGACTTGATGATCTTGGAGGTCTTTTCCAATTTTAAAGATTCTATGATTCTCTGACTTGATTACTGAAAATACACTAATGATCCATGATATTTTCATAATTGTTGCAGGTAAGGACAGGTGAGGTAATGGCACTTTCAAGACATATATGAACACTTCAACGCCACATAAGTAGCATAAAGAGCAGACTGCAAATTTTTGCCTTTTTGACCACTCCTACCCTATCAATTAAAGCTACCAATAAATCATGATGAGTGTATCTTGCTGACTGAATTTCAATGCATGGAGAATTCTGAACCTAGGGCACAGTACAATGATCGGCTTATATATGTCTTCAGGAAAAAGAGCTTAAACTATTAGGGAAATGGAGTATGCAGAGAGCAGTGAAGCGCTGCTCCAAGAAACATGAAAATCAGTAACTTGAGGTCACATTTCATATATTGCTCTGTAAAATGAAAATAGCAAAAGAGAGGCACAAAGCCAATTTAGAATAGAGAACACATGAACCAGAAAAAAGCATAATGAAACCCCAGAAATGGAGCTGTTAAGGTGAAGGTGTCAAAAATATCTATTGAGTTTAAGACAAGCATAGCAGACACTGATCTTAATTTAAATTTTACTAAGGAAACACACATCTGGTAGACTTTTAGTTAATTTGCTGAAGAAAAAGAGATCACACACTCTTCAGACTACTAAATTTTAGGGAAATCTAAAGAGCATATATATTACTCGTACCAAATTCACCTATCCTAGTTTCAGCGGACAATGAAATCCTAGTAAACTTAGTTTCTAGTACCTAAAGCTTTTGTAATGTCGACTTACTCAGAGGTATGAAAAATAAATCTAAACCAATAGATAAACCTATATAGGAACAATTCTCCATAAGCAGCAATATATTCACCAGCACTTGCTTTGAAAGAAGAAGAAAATTACTAACGTCAGTAAAAGAAGCAGTGGTGACTTCCTTTATCATTCAGATGAGGGTGAATCCTACCACTCATCTAGCAGGCCAAAATTATTAAGATAGTTGATTGAAAACTCTTCCAGAACAGCTTGCCCTACCAAATCTAAATTTTTATCTTAATTTGAAATGAATTTATTCCCCAGCTGTCAAGAAAAGTCTAGCAATCAAAAACCCATTAATTTTCATTTATCCGTGTTTCTCATTCCCATATCCATTGTAGACTAGGGGATAGAATAATACCATAATGGGAGGCACCCATAATTATGGTTTTCTCTTAGGTGACGAAGAAGATGAGTATTTAATTAAAAAAAAAAAACACCTATATCAATACTTTACCATGAAATTCTAGTCTCTGATTTTTTTTTTTATGTCTTTCTACCATTTTGTCAAAAATAAGGTCTTAAAGATTACTTAGATAATTTAGAAGCACATTATATTACAAGAAATAGTCACTGAGGAGCCTAAGAGGCTTGAGAGGACTAGATTTTCAAAGAAAAGCAGGTCTCCACAATGCAGGTAGGTCCACCTTTAGGCATCTATCCTTACTCAAATTGCTTACACGACTTTAAAAAAGAAAGTCCTAAGTGACTAACTTTGCTTTTGAATATAAGATTCAATATTCTTTTGAAAATGCTGTTCCAAGACTAATTATAAATCCAATCTGACAGCCAGGTACCTGGCAATGCTCTGTAAGCAGACAAGCCTCAGGAAATGCAAGGGATATTTGAAGGAGGAGAAGGAAACCCACAACCCTGGAACATGCTGTATGTGTCAATGGCTGCCTCTAAAGGGTTTGACCATGTCAAGTTCTAATTTCTATGTTGTACTGCAACAATTTGGCTTTGAAGATGTTGTCAACTTCTGCTTTACATTTATTATATTGATAATGAAAATGCTGCCAAAATTGAAATTCAAACTCTCGTGCCTGTTTTAATAAATGAGAGAGTACTGCCTTGTCCTACATAGTAATGATTGGCTTTGTGCAGGTAACAGAACAAAGCATTTCAGTCAGCTCTTAAGTACAAGTTTTGATAAATGTAGCCTAGTTTTAGGCTGCTCAGTTCATTGCACTGACTCTGAGGCTGTTCGTGCTCAGAAATTTCAGAATTGGAACAGAACTTCTTGTGCTACTAATTCAAAGCCACCATGCAGCAGTTAAGCCAAATTTGAGAGAAGAATACCAAGAAACTTCACAAAATTGTATACATAAAACATCTTTATGTGGATGTGTAATGTGGATATGGAAGACCAACAAAAAGATTTTTGGAAGAACAGCTCATTAATTTCTTCTTAAGTAAGATGACATTAATTAAAATGAAAATATTCCAAATACAAGAGCAGGTCCTAAGAGTATCTTTTTCCCAGCAGAGATCAGGAAAATTAAAAACAACAACAACAACAACAAAAACAACAAACAATGACTTCTAATGATCTTATATTATTATATTAAAAGCCGCGTTCCTTTGGTAACAAACTAACAACAAAATCATTGTTCAGGGGATTCTTCAGGCTTTCTGGCAGTACACCTAAGCTTCTGAGGAGACTTCTTGAGCCATGAAATGGAGTATGAAAATGTTTAATCCCTGAATGAACTGTTATCCTTGTGGAAACACTGTGAGTACATACAATTACACCAGAAAAAATACTCATGTTCAACAGCAGTGCATTTCAGTGCTGGGACGCAGCTTACTATATCAACACAGAGGTTTTTTTTACAGTTGCTTCCATTCTAGCAATGCTTTACCAATATAGCGTATAAATGATTGTACACTGGTGAAGTGCTCTGGAAAAGAAACTGGTTAGGCCACTGCGGTATTGTGCAATTCCTTTATCACCTTCCTTCCTTTACAGTTCTATAAATAGCATTTTTTAATTGCTATCAATTTAGCATATAGATAAAATTTGGGAGTTGGATTGGGATTTTTAGAATGGCATTCATTAGTTTTAAGAATAAATAGGCTCAGCTCATCTTCCTAAATCTTTCAGGTACTTCTGAGCCTGTCATGTAGGCCTATCTCCCTAGCTCCCAAATCACTTAGGTATAACTGAAAAACATATTCCTAGTCAAATTATATTGTCTCTAGGACTCACAAAATGAGATGGCCAAGATTAAGCTTTTAAGTTAATATTTAAATTCTGACAATAATTAAAAAGATATTAAAAATGTTTAGCTAGTTTAGCTTTCTAAACACTTTAAAATATAACAGATTTACTTTTGGTATTAACAACATTCAGTTCAAGCACTTACAAAAATAATTAGATACTCTTTTATTGTTTTTTCTCAAGAAGTTCCATGAAGACCAACAGTTCGAACTTGTATCAGAATTCCGGTTACTGTGCAGAAGAAAAGCCGGAAGAGGGACTACATTAAGGATGTGCTATTTTGCAGCAAAAATTGCATTAAAAAAGTTATCACAGATGTCATATACTTTCACTCGGATATTGCAATATAATATTGTTTTGATGATGGAGTCAGTTGCCAAAATAAAGATTTGGAAGAGTAACTGGAGAAAAAAAAAATCAAGAAGTGTGGGTCCAAATTTTCCTCAGTTGCAATCCACTTTAAAAACTTCTCTTAGCAGCTATAGTAAGTATAGCAAATCATTCTTTGATGTCACAGAAAAAAAAAACAACTAAACTTTTCTCACTTTTGCATGTTCATGGGCTGGAGGGGGGCAGTATACGTAATATCTGGATTCTCAGTTGTAATTGTGAAATTCACTACTTATAAAATCAGAGTACAAGGAGTCTCATTTTCTTGTAATGAATCAGCTACAAATACAATACTCCATCTTTTTAGTTTAAATGAATTTCATGGCACAATTGGACAAAGCCATCTGCTGCCAATTGTCTTGGCAACTAATAGCATTGCTGCTGGCAGCTGCCATAGAAGAGCACATTGCCATACAGCTGTTACAGTTGCTATAAAACAGACAGCTAGCTTCATTACTCCTCTCCATTGCTTCTTCCTCCCAAATCCCTGAAGGCTAGATCATGGCCAAAATACCACCAGCGTGTCAGAGGAGAAGCGAAGAGGCCACATAGCCTCCATTCCAATACTTATCATTTCCTGATGTGCTAAAAACGCTACTGGTAGTCATCGCCTATTTCATATCGCCAGCTATAGTCTGCTGAATTGAGGCAGTGCATCTTCCACCTTCTAGCAGCTGTACAGGAAACTCAGGTTAGGCTGCCCAGATAGAAGGTGATCTGAGCTGTTAACCTCTCTCTTTAACTTAGGTGTTGCAATTCAGGCACCTAGACAGCTAATGGGAACTTAGCTCATGTTGTTAATGAGGATTTTGATCAGTACCTTTTGAAGCATGCTTAGAAGACCCTTGAAAGCTTATTCAGGAAAAAAATCCATGAAATTTTAATTTGTGGTGCAGTCGAGAGTGGGAAGATACATTCCCAGTCCATGTGTCAACCATTGTCAATCATTCAGGAGAACCAGATTGTAACAAACTGTCATAACAGAAACAATGACAAAGCATCTAGACATTATAAGCACTGACATGAAACTCCTATCATGAGTTTCAAAATACTTGGTGATATTCTCCAGTCTCTAACAACTGCCATAATGGAGTTATATAGGATCTTGTGTTCTAAGTGAGTGCAAAAATACACCTAGCCCTGCTTTCTAAAGGTAGAGAAAGACTGAAAACCAGCTGCCTAAAGTTTTAAAAATAAAAGAATAAATAAACCTTCCCCCTTACCACCCATCAAGATTTTCTGAAAGAAGTTGTAACCCACTGATACCCATGGTAAAACTTCTGATTTTCTGATACTGTCTCCTTCAGTCTTTGCTAGATCACAAAAATAGATACGAAAAAAAAAAAAAAAGCAACATGCAGTCACAGCTGCTTCTTAAATCACCAAGTTTACTAAATATAGGCAAAAAGGCCAGACTAAGTTCCCTGTATTTTCCTACTCTGGTGTGTTCTTAGAAGTTTCACAACAAAATAACTATCAGCAGAAATGTCACGAAAGACATAAGGAAACACCAATTTGTTATCAGACCATACTTCTTTTAAAAAGGAGAAATAATTTCTTACTGGTTAGGCTGATTTGATGGATTAGAAGAAAATGGAATTCAATTCAGTATGTTTATAAACTGGTACACTAAACATGTCAGAAATGAACACAACAATATGTAGACCTTAACAGCGAATAAATCAATCACATGGGCACAGATTATTTTATATACTCACACTCTGAGCAACAAAGGGAGGAATGGTGGGTTAAGGAGTAAAAAACAGAAAACCTTCTATTACAAAATACTATAGGTGAGGCCAACAACCACTTTGCACAGCTAATAGTAGGTGTATCAGCACTAGATGATCTACAGGCCATAAAGACTCTTAGACAGCATTAAGTGAATTAACTTGATTCTTAGCCAGTATTAACTACTAGCTAAAAGCAGAATCATCCACTTGGAGAGAATCCTGGATTTTCTCTGCTGCTCAAGTTGGGGAGTCCAGGGAGCTAAAGCCAAACTGACAAACCAGCAAGAATCTGAATCTAGTTGCCTCGAGACAGAAAATGTGCTTTGAGAAACAGGGGCACAGGGAAGGAGGTAAGGCTACCGTCCTTCATGACAATGTACAGCGCCTTTCAAAGTCACTGGAAAGATAGCATATATCTTTGCACCTTGCATCACAAACAGAGCTTGCTGGTGACCACAGAGACAGTCTTTAATCCCATGGGATCTTTTCTCCTTCCACCCACACATAAGGTGTCTTGTACGGCTGTCTTGCTATAATCCAGTGCCCCTTCCCTCACCATGGTCCCTCATGGACCAATGACTCATCCTCTCTGCCTTGCAGCTTCGCATCTAAGAGTGACTATCAGATCTACTTATACTAGTTATCCTGGGAACACACACTGCTCAAGACACATTTACCCAGTTCCAGACAAAACACAAGCCCTGCAACTTGTGCGTGCACAGGAATTTCAAAAATCTTTAATGTTGGGCCATTCTGCTCTACTTAGGGTTGACGGGGCTCTGTCAGATCCAAAGTTGGGTGATTCTGAAAACATACCAGCTTCCCCTTTGCATAACATGTTTGTTTTCATTCCTTGGTTTACATTGTTTCTAGGATGCCAGTAATGAAGCCCGACAAAAAGCTATATGCATGTTAACCACATGAGGAAGAAGTTACAGCAGGCAGTGTGGTTACTTAGATGCTTGAATTTATGTAAGCACTTAGGTTTATGCAGAATCAGGGCCTTGCATTTTAGAACAGGATATAATTCGTTCTACACCTTACATATGCAGTGGGAAAACAGCTGTGAGTGAGTGCAGTCTCAAGGTTCTGAATTTCAAGTCCAGAAATTCAAAGTCATGGTTCCCACAGCATCCATTATTCTCTCCACTGGCACATATGTAGTGTTTTGCATTGCTGTTTATGCTAAGAAATTTATGCCCTGAAGTGTATGTAAAACATTACCAACTTATGTTTCCCACAGCTGCTATAACTCTAAAGTTCTTGCTTTCTGTGCATTTAAATTAACAGTCATAACAATACACCAAAGCCTTTTCTTTCACTGAAATTCAATTCTAGATTTTTATTTTTTACAGTACATAACCAAAACACTTATATTGATCTCCTGCTGAAAGAACTCTCCTCAGTATGTTCTGAAATAACAGTGGCAGGTCATTTACTGCTGCTCCTGTACAACATCTGATTTTCATACTTAACATTTTCTCAAATACGTGTCTTTTTTCCAATGTCATGGTCACTTGCCCTTGTGATAGTCTGTATTCATAGCACATGCGAAGTTTTCCAGTTAAGCCTTTTTTAAATCATCCAGTCATAGAAAAATAACATCAGAACAAGGCAGTCAACACACTGTTTTATCCCCTATCCTGTGTCAATCTGCACAGCATTTTTGTCAACTCCTTTGTACCTGTCCCCTCCTTACCATGAAATAAATAACTTCAGAGCAAAGCACCTCTATTCAATCAGCAACTTCCTTAAAGTCAGAATTGGCAAAAATAGGGACAAAGAATAAAAATACTTGCTGTAATGGTTAAGCAGTGATTGAATAATATTTGCAAGGTAAATTATCTTATTCTGGAAAACAAGAAATTCTCTCAAATAATTAAAAAATCTTGCATAGAGTCTGTATCAAAAATGTAAAATTTTAGCCTGAACAGTCACAGTCTTCAAAAAACTGTAAGCCTCTCAAAAAAGACATTTAGAATGGAAACATTTTGACAATCTTAACTCTTGACACTTCAATATTTTCCTATGTGTAGTTATACAATATACATATGTGAAGAATGTGAATAATGTACATTGTTCTGTTCTGGTGACCCTTATTAAACAAGGAACTTGATAAGGATTACGTGAAGAGCTGCAGAATGGCCTGAGTGCTAGAAAACATATTTCAGAACCAACCGCTGAAGGACAGAAATCTATTCAGATAAACAAAACAATGGAAAATGGGCAGCTTGTTCATATCCTTAAGTACCTATGAGAAATACTAAAATTCATTCCAAGAAGACTCTTCCAATTGGAAGAGAATGGTACAAGAACCAGTGGCCGATAACTGAATTTTCAAAGATGCAAGACAAAAACAAGGTACAAATTTTGAGCAAAATAATTAAGCATTGAAATAATTAGCAAGAATTACCCCCAATTTTCTATCTCTGTACATTTAAAAATCAAGAACAAATTTTTGTAAAAGGCAATAAAAAACATCCTGTGGCATGTGTCATGCAGAATACTGCAACTGTGCCTTTTCACTTGGTATACTAGAAATTCCCTTTATATCAGTGATTTTGGTGAAGGACTGAGCACTACGAGAGTTAAAAAATGTGCATCCCAGAGCTGTCAGTGATCTCCACTGCACTTTAGCCCCTGCCTGGAGGACCATACTCCTGAAATTTCAAAGAGGAATTTGGAAATGCGAGAATTGAAAGGTTTAGGGGATGTGAACTGATGCAGTTCTACTACGCTTCCATTGTGAAGCCAGCCAAAGCCAAACTCTGCATTCATCTGCTGCCATATCTCATGGCACCAAAATGGTCAGGTTTTGTTTCAAAAATCTACTAAATCATACAAACCTTACACTTTAATACTATTGGCTGCAATGAAAGAAAGAAAGAAGTAATATAAATGTTAATGAGAAGATGTCTGTTTCACTTTATTTAAAAGCCAGACTAATCCCATAATCCTAACAAACAAAAATATTAGGCTCTCCACAATTACAACATAACAATGTCCAGATGGTGCCTGTGTGTGGGGAACAAGAAGAACAAGGGGCTTTACAAGCTAAATTCCACTGAAAAAAATTCGAATTCCAAGAAAAACCAAGGCAGACCTACTAGTGGAGGTGTCAAAAGACTGACTTGAGTGTAATAAGTAGCACCTATTGCTTATAAAGGTATACAATTTCATTTTTTAAGAGGAATTTTCACAACACAGTGAGCAGAGAAGTCAAGTGTATATACTCCAATATTGTAGAAGGAATTTGTGTAATATAGCTTGAAGATTTTTCAGCTTCCCTTTCTAAATTTGTGTGGTTTACTTATTTTAAGAGCTACAAAAAATTATAAATCAGTCATTGATTTCTCAATGGCAGCTGCAAGATTTAAAGGTACACATTAGCAAAATAGGCATACAGAGAGTAAGAAAGACAAAGAAGAGAAGATTAGAAAGAGTTCATAATTTTTCCCTTGTGAAGCCCCATTGTGTTGCATATTTGGAAGTGCCATTTTCGTTATACTAAAGTGGAATTATTGTGCAAAGATATACCCATTCAGTTATTTGTAATGCAATACCCCTTTGTGTAAACTCAGCCCATAGTACTCAAATGCAGGCTTAAAATGGGGCTTCGGCAAAATTTCAAAAGGAATCTAGAAGCTGGATGATTCAAGCTAGAAGGTTATTCCCTCAAGCAAAGCTTTTGAAACTTAACTGAAAAAAAAATGAAGGAAGCTAATAGGCTGATGGGAAAAGATGAGAAATTTGTCTACTCATCACAGACCGAAGCCTTGGAAAGCACTGCATGCTTGGAAAACTAAATGTACTTGAAGTCAAACTGAATGTGACCTTTTTCCTTATTTAGAAATTTTAGAAAATCTGTAATTTTTTTAAACAGTAAGAACTGTGATTTTACATAATAAAAATAGTTGTATTGCAGACAATTTTAAGACTTGATTTTTGTTAACAAGAACAGGATATCTTCTACCAGTGTTCCACACTAAATAACCAGAGAAAGACTGTGTGCTCAGAAATAAAGGAGGGAATTTGTCCAGGGAACAGCCAAGAACACTACATAATACCTATCAGAAAAGATAGGCTGTTTTATTGACTTGAGTATTTATTCTGTGCCAGTACTTAAAAAGGGGAAATAAAATGATCATGATGACTCTTGGGCCTGTTATGCTGATGACGAATGCACTAAGTGCACTTAAAGTAATGAAAAAGTTAATCCAGAAATCAGTAGATAGAAAATTAATTGATGGGAAGATAATTAAAAATACTGCTGCTTTCTTTTGTTTTTTTTTTTTTTACTATTGATCTGCTCTGATCAGACTGATTTTATCTTTTGATCAGATGTAAAATTGGCAAATAAAGCTTATACACAGATGTAATATACTAAGGCATCTACAAGGTGTCTGATCTAGTAACAAATTTTTGGGTTGAAAAGATACAATACCAGGACATTCTATTTCATGAACTAAAAACTGGATAGTTAAACAGATTGCAAGTAACAGGTGTCAGTTACCGAAACAGGAGTATCTGCTGGGACCTCAAAGCAATTAGTTCTCTACTGGTTCCTATTTAACATTTCATTGATGCTTTGGAAATAAAAGCATGTTAATAAAATTTAATAGCGTAAATTATGCTAAAGACAGGGCAATCTTGTCCCACTCAAACAAAATGCAGTTCAGTATGTCCAGTTGTAAAGGTATACTTTTGAGAACAAACATATCTGTCTATAAAATAGGATAACGTATTTTTGGAAAACAAGGATTATGGAAGGGACTTAAAAGTCAGGGTGTATAAGCAAGCAATTGAAAAACAACTTCAGCAGCTGAAGCTATAAAAGAAAGAGCAGTGTAAGCAACTGTCGTGGTTTTGTTAGTGAGGGGGGGCCTAAGGTGGTAGCTTCTGTAGGAACCTGCTAAAGTTGCTCCCCTTTGTTCAGTGAACTACGACAGCAACTAGATCTTTGGAAGTATAATTGGGGGAGTAAAGAGTACGAAGAGACAAATATAGGTAGTACCTCTGTATGTAGTACTGACAAGAATGGTACTTCATACCACTACGACTTCTGTCACGTGCCTTTTTAAAAGCATGTTGAAAATCTAGAGAGGATTCAGAAGAGAGCCAGAAAATGAGTTGAAGACTAGAGATAATGCCCCACAATTGAAAGAGAACAATTTGTTTAGCTACTAAAAAAGAAAACTGAGAAGTGAGTTGATTAAACTGTATAAGCTTCCTCACAGGGAGAAAATAGCAGGTATTGAAGAGCTCTTTAATCTAGTGGAGAATGATCTAGCAAGAACCAGCGACTGGAAACCATAGATGGACAATTTCAAACTAAAAATGAGGTACACATTTTTGACATTGAACATGACTAATCATTGCACAAGCTTTCCATGGGGAGTGATAATTTTCTGCGTTTTGAATGATTACTACATTTCTGAAGCATAGGCTTCAGTCTCACAGAAGTAACACTGCAGCAAAACCTAAATAGAATCATAGAATCATAGAATCACATGGTTGGATGGGACCTATAAGATCATCTAGTCCAACCGTCTTCCCACTACCATTGCTGCCACAGCTACTAAACCATATAGTCTGCCTCACTACAATAACTTTGGGGTAAAATACAATTATGTGATACAAAGACTAGCTCCGGCAACCGGGAGGTCCTTAATGGCCCGGAATTCAGTGAACATAGGACTTCCATCAAGGTTTATACTTGATCCCGAGAAGTGTATGCTGACCTCATCAAAGTTTTTGCTGCTATCAGGATCAGGCCCTACGGTACCTACTCCACCACTGCATACAAGGTCTAACCAAATATATATTCCCTTCTGTCCATTCCTAAGTGTCTCTCTCGTCACATTTTAATCGGAAGGCAACCTATCAAGAGAGGAAGCAGATATTTCACAACCTTTTTGCTAAGTAAATAAGCAGGCAATTGCCACAAGCATCTGTGGCCAAATTCCATAGAGCCTACTGAGATGCCAGATGTCAGCATAAACATTGGTAGATGCACATTGCAGTGCAAACTGGCATGGAGTATCACAGAATTTCCTAAGAGTTGCCATTCCCTGGACCCTTCATCTGAAAACTAATAATTCCTAAGTCTATTTTGGAATTAGAGAGAGAGAGAGATGCAGCACTCAGCACTCTCATGCTGTAGGGAGTAAAGACAGTGAACAGGAAAAAAAGATGCACCCCAAGTACTACTTGAGATGTCATAAATCTTCAACAAAACTTCCTTAGCACTGTACGACAGATTAAAGAAGAAAATCCAGCAGTCATTTAGATGACAAGCCCATGTACCTGCTTAACGAGTACTGCTTAGATTATACAATCTCCATTGATGTGAATGCACATGTGAACTGTTGCTCAAAGAGTCTTTGTTTTCTTTTTTATAGGGATGTCCTGGTTCTGGCTAGGATAGAGTTAATATTCAACTGAGCTGGGAGGAGAACTGAGCTTGTGGTCCCTATGGCTGGGGCACCCAGCTGGGACAGTTTACTAATTAGTTAACAGCTGGGGTAAGTTTACTCAAACTAGCCAAAGGGCTATTCCATCCCATGGGACATCATGCTCAGTATATAAGTGAGGAGGGTGGAAAAGAGAGCCTCCTGCTATGTGGAAAGAAACTGGGTGTTGAGATTTGTTGTGAACCATTGTATTGTATTTGTTTTCCTTCACTGTTTTGTTTTCTTCTGTTATCTCTCTTAAATGTATTTTTTGTTTCATCTCAACTCATGTGTTTTTGCTGCCTTTTATTTGCAACTTCTCCCTTCTGTCCCACTGGAGGGTGGGAGGAGTGAGAGAGACTGTGTAGTCTGGTCCCAATCAGGGGTAAAATACAACAGTTATTTTGGTGCCCAACGTGGGGCTCAAGGAATTTCAGATAAGGATGGATATTAATTGGGAGCAATAACGGACAAAACAGGGACTGAACTCAATAAAAGAGTGAAATGATTATGGGGAAATTATGTTCTAATTGTGGTGAAGGGACAAGTGGTGAATTGTGTGTAAATTGTCAAACCACTGTTGGTGTTGTTAGGATATTATCTTGCTTTTGGTGCAGGGAATTTTTTTTTTCTGTTGATATGTGTGTATTATAATTCTTAAATATGTAATTTGCAGAGGTGAGGGGTGGAATGTTATGGTTTTATTTAGTGGGGGGGTGCTATGGTAGTAGCTTCTGTAAGAAACTGCTACAAGTTGTCCCCCTTTGTTCAGTGGACTTGGCTGGGCCTAGCGTGGACCTGCTGCTGGCCAAGGCCAAGCCAATTGGTAGCAGAATGTCCCATGATAACAAATTTAAGAAGGGGAAAACAGAACAAAAAAAAAAGTTAAGCTGCATGGGGGCAGAGAGGAGGAGTTATGAGCCTTGTGGGCCTTGCAGGCCTCACCCTCTGAGCAGCAGGTGGCCGACTGGGCAGCCTGGCTGCAAGAAGTGGAGAGGAGATGAGATGTGAAGAGAATCTGAGAGGCATCTACCTGCCTGTTGTGAAGAATCTCTTGTGAGAGGAACAGCTGCAGATGCCAAGGTCAGTGAAGAAGGAGGGGGAGGAGTAATGTTTCTCTGAGCAGAGATTCCCCTGCAGCCCATGGTGATGACCATTGGTGGAGCAGGTTGTCCCCCTGCAGCCCATGGAGGTCCACAGAGGAGCAGAGATCCACCTGCAGCCTGTGGAGGACCCCACATCGGGGCAGGTGAATGCCTGAAGGAGGCTGTGGCCTGTGGAGGGCCTGTGCTGGGGCAGCTGTTCTGGAGGGACTGCACCCCGTGGAAAAATGACCCACACCAGAGCAGTTCATGAAGGACCGTGGGAGGTACCCCATGATGGAACAGGGGAGGAATATAAGGAGTTCTTCCCCTGATGACGAAGCAGTGGCAGGAAACAACATGTGATGAACTGACCATAAAACCCCCATTCCCTCTTCTCCTCTGTGCTGATTGGGGCAGGGAAGGTGGTAGAGATAATGTTAAGCCTGGGAACAGGGAGGGGTGGGGGGAGGTTATCTTGTTCTCTGTCTCATTCTCCTGCTATTTTTAGTAATAAATGAATAGTTTTCCCCAAGTCAAGTCTGTTTTGCCTGTAATGGTAACTTTAAGGATTTCTCCCTGTCCTTATCTCAAACCTTGAGCCTCTTTTTCTTATATTATCTCTCTGTATTCTCTCAGAGGGTGGGTGGAGTGAGAGAGAGACTGCGTAGTCTGGTCCCGATCAGGGCTAAACTAAGACAAGGGAGTAGATTTCTTGTTCCATAGAATGCCAAAACAAAGTCTGAAATTGTTATCTAGTTACAAATTCTGATCTAATAATTCATAACCCAAATGGCAAATAATGAGGAATTTTATTTTTAGGAGAACAGATGTAGAGTTGATTTAAAAACAAAACTAAAAATTCAGTGTCATGATTTTTGTGATCCAGAACTCATGATATGAGGACATCTGGGATTTGCAATACTGTAAATTATATTTTTTTTTTCTAGCCAGAGACACCATCAGTCAAATAAAATTCTATTAAATCTTTAAAAATAGAGAGCATTTAAAATATTTAAAAGTTTGAAGAATTACATCCATTCTTTTATCTTTCTGTCTAGCTTTGTGATTTTACTATTAGATTTTATTTTACAGACTAAGAAAAGTGTTTTCTGTTAACATAGAGATAGACAGATATAATCTTTATTTATTTTTCTGATGTTGCAAATGAGTATGTAATGAAGCTTTCCTACGGATGTGTTTAATTCATTCATGACAGTTATGTATCACCTTGTCTTGCAGTTTTTTTACATATCCCCATTTTGTAAAAACTCAATTAAAAGAAAAAACTCTTTAAATTGCCAGAGATTACATTTATCAGCTTCAGGCTGGGATTCACTAAGAAGCCTGAAGCTCAGTAAAGTATCCATCTCCTTATAATTAATCAGTTTTTTCTTTCTTTTTTTTTTTTTAAAGAGAGAAAAATATCTACAAAATGGAAAGAATGGATAAGACTTTGAGAATAATTACCCTTGAAGGTTAAAGATTTTCAAATACTCATTAAAGAAACAAATGGAACTGTTAAAAAAAAAAGTACTGAATTTTCTTTTCTGATAAATTTCAAGAAAATTGAGAGGTTCACTTTGATGTATGTGGTAAAATGTATCTGTGTCCTCCCTTCTTTGCCTCTAGTCAGCTGATAACTCATGCCCTCCCAGAAATTTTGCACTCACTTGATGCTACAGACTTGGAAATAAACAACAAGGTTATATTATGACAGATAATGCAAATATACAAATATTGGTCATCTCTCCCTACAACCTGGTGTCTCACCACATGCCTATTTCTGGCTTCCACATCCCAGAGAGAGACCCAGAAGAAAGTTGGGAAGGTTCTGGAGGAAGGAGGGGGATCCTATGTCAGGCTCTGCAGTAAAGCATCTGCGTTTCACATCCTGCTGTGCAGCTAGAAGAGAGAATTCCCACTATAACCAAACCAGATTTCAAGCTAGGAGCAGACTACTGCCATTTCATATACAGTACATCTAAGGTTGTTTCTTACTTGCACAAAGTATCTCCCCATTTGCAGCTGTGGTATAACATACACACAGTTTTGCTTGCCATTTATCAACCCCAAATTGCTCATTACTCCTCAGGTAACATGTACTTCTGCTCTAGACAGACATTTGCCACACAGGCCTTATCTGCAATTCAGACAACCCAAGACTCAAAGGAAAGATTAGAGACAGGGAATAATATTTTTTTCCCCTCCCAACAGGACGTAATTGGATGGATCAGTGGCTTGGATCACCTGAAAAGGCCTCTCTTCTCCTACACTGTTTTTTTCAGTCCCTCTACTCTTAGATTCCCTTCTTGCCCCCTACTCCTATCACACTAACCATTATGTCTGTAACTTTGGTGATGGGTCATGGCAGCTCTGAAGTGCAGACACACCAGAAATGTTTTCATTAACTAGTTCAGACACTGACAACAGTGAGGCTGTATGAGCTTGGGCTGCACATAGAATACCAAAATATCTATGCTGCCATGGTACCAAAAGCGATGAAGATACTGCATACGCAACAGCAGTGCTCTAACTGTGCTTTTAAAGGCAATGTAGACATACTTTGAGTTTTGCTATCCTGTCAGAATGAACGAATTGCTTTGCTTATTTCTATACAACATCTAAACATCTCTTCTCCCTCCTAGCATGTCTTCTCCTCAGATCTTACCAGGTCTGGGATGCTATCATTAATGGCTTAACAAGAGGCAGAGCTTCTTGCCTCTTATTTAATGTCTTGCCTCTTATTTCTTCCTAGTTGCATTAGCTACAGTGAAATAACGCTAAAACCATCTAGCAACTAGCTAACTGTAAGTACGAACACCTTCCAACAACACCATCATTTCTGGAAGGCATTAGCCCAACACACTAAATTACGAACACTACGCAGAGCATGGATTTGTGAAGAAATTTTCATCTGAAAAGCTTGTACTTTTCTAGTTGCTCTTGGCTGGCCGTGATTTCACATCACATTTTCTTCAGGAGAAGCCCTAAATATAAATGCTCCAGCATTTAAGTCTGTGCAAATAAACTAGATGCAAGAAAACTATACAGCTGAATAGTATGTTGTAAAAAAAGAACAGAAAGCTAAGTTGGTAAGGAGAAATTTACTCATAAAGAGAATAATTAATTATCATATAAGGAGTCCAAATACAGTAACAGAAACTGCAGTCAGTGGGGGTTTTATGTTAGGCATAGCTAAGCAGGTATTTAGACAGTGGACTATACAGCATTGGACGGCAACAGACAAATGAACTATGTATAATTGATTTGCATGACTTCTCCATTCTGAAATGTCACTGTCGTATAGAAAGGAACGTCTGAGACATATTGGATTGTGTCTGTTATAATAGGGAGAACGCAACACTTCTCTTATAGCTCCATTTCCACGGTCCTTGGGACTTCTGTATAGAACACATTATAACTTTGCTGAACAATGTTGCTTGGTTTTGTATCTCCAAAATAAAATTGGTTTTGTAGTGAAAATCAATTTTAAAAAGAGGAAATAAATGGGATTATGTATTAATAAAAAAAAAGACAGAAAGAAAATTAATGATGTACATGTGGAGGGAAACTAGCAGTGGTTAAGATTTCCTGATCTCATAATCATTGGTGCTGAACAAGGAACATAAAGACTATTAGAGAAATACAAGAATAGCAGCCCTTATTCCCGCAAGGCAGCACTGCAAATATACCCCCAGGAATTCAGTGATAAAACAGAGAAAATTGAACATGTGTGACAGAGAGCCAGAGTGAAATGAAGCATGAAAAAGAAGTGCAACACAGAAGTCTTAAAAGGTCTCAAGGTGTGAAAACACTGATGAAAGAGAAAGAATGTGATGGATGTGTGAACCACTACAAGTGCAAGAAGAAAAAAGGAACAGGATTTTGAGGGAGTGAGGCTGAAAGTGATAGAGGGTAACCAAGCATAAAAGTGAAAGAAAAACCAAGACTATGAATGAGCATACAAGTGAGCAACAGAGCGTGGCAGAATGACAGTCTGTGATGCAGTAAGAGATGACAAAAGTAGGAAAACCAGATAGAAAAGAGTTTTAAGGATGAATTTCTTTTTGTTGTTGTTGGTTTTCCTTCATCGTTTATCAGAAGAGAGACTGTAACATGAAAACAGACCAGCAAGCAATGTAAGAAAGAAACAAGGGCCATAGTAACTACTAAGAATTCTCAATAAACATTTGGAAATTGCCTTCAATTTTGTCTGCCAAGCTAAGGTGGTCAGAACAGCCAAGCAGCATGTCCTTTGGAACACAGCACACTGGAAGAAAGGAAAACCAATAACCTCAAAAGTGCAACTGAGTGTTTAAACGTTTTCTCCCTTATGTGATGAACTGTTTTGTCACAGTCTACCTTAAAGCCAAACATGTGATATAGTATCACAATATAAAGTCTTCAGGAAGGAAGTAGGGGCAGAGACGTTAGGAACTCCAGATATTAGGCACAAGTATCTGTAAGAGATCATAGATGGATAAATAAAAGTTCTACCACACAGCTGTAGTTACAGAAAAATATAAAACTAGGAAATATTTCTCCATTCACATGAAAGAAACTTGAAAGAAACACAGGTATTCAAATATTTCTCTGCATAACAACAGTTATAGTGCTCAAATTACTCTGCTTATCCTACTAACAGCCTTGCTAAATCTCTCCTGTACTTTCTTTCATATCTAGACTACAGAATGTCTTTTTTTTTAATCTAGTCCTCTTTCCAAGAGTTTCAATTCCATCTCCACCTACGTAAAATGGCAAGTAGAAGAAACAGTGAGCTATTTCATTTTATGAGGTTAATGACAGAGAAATTGCTTGTTTTGTTTTTTTTTTGAAGGCAGACTCACATTTATTAGAGTGTAAGAGTATTACAGCCAAAAGGTTGGATGGCTTCCCTGTGAATGTTCAAGCTCTCAAAAACACTGATTTCATTTAACCTTTCTACAGTCATATTTATTTTATAACAGATTCAATTTGTCACATTCATGTCATCATATTGAAGAACTCAAATAAAAGATTCCTATAGATTCATTTATATCTTCAAGGTTATTGTAGGTCTATGTGTTAAACAAATACTTTATTTGTGCTTATCCGGTCTCAAATTTGGATCCTAAGGACTAGATTTCATCAACAGTTTTCTAAAAAAATACATTCTATGATTCTATGAGCAGCTTAAAAAGCATACGAAAAGGGAGATGAATCCAAAAGAAAGCTGATTCCGTCTAACCACCTTCATAGAATCATAGAATAGTTTGGGTTGGAAGGGACCTTCAAAGGTCATCTAGTCCAACCCCCCTGCAAAGACCAAGAACATCTTCAACTAGAACCAGGTTGCTTAGAGCCGATCACCTTCTCTTTCTCTTAAAAATCTATAGACTTGCAGAACATAAATACAGTTCCATGAATGTAAAAAACATGCAAGAAAAGATGGCCTGGGTCTAGGCTTTAGGGCCACCTGGCTTAAAAAAGGACCAAATCATAGGGAACATACATTGGTGGGCAGGTGACCTATATCTTATAAATGCAAGCCAGAGCAAACAGGACACAATGCAATTCCTCCTAAGAAAAGCTGTACGCACTATGTGAGAGACCCAGTTAGCTGCAGTATGTTCAGTCACCATGACTGGATGGGATTTGGGCATGCTATGAAAAAGAGATCATAGCTGCTTATTAACAATCTCACTGCACGGTTTTTGCAGGACTGGGGCTTTGCCCCAGTTTGCCCCTGCATTTTGGTCAAATATGAATAGAATAACTACACTCATCTTTTAAATTCCTCCTTCTGTGCCAGTGTGTTACAGTGTTACTCCTCATACCCTAACCTTTCCTCTTGTGCAGTGCTTCCAAGGGGCTTTTTATGTTTGGTAACAGTAGATACTAACTCCCTACAAATAAAATCTAATTCATTGGGAGCTACAGGTTCTCAGCATCTCTCAGGATGGTCTGTATTTTGCAGAACATTTCTGTATCCTTCAGGAAATATAGCAGGAGAAAAATCAATGTGCCAGGCAAATAAATAACAGGTGAATCTGAGCTTTTTCAATACATGTTGTGTGTTTCTTTACAAATTGCATTCCCTTAACCACCCACTTCGAAAGAAATCGACTTTCCCACGCAAGTGCTTTGAGTGGTTCAGGTTACACAGAGAGACTGTCACTCAAAAGAAGACTTACAAGCAGCGTTCCCAAGGCTTAACAGCATTCCTTTTTCTCCATCGACACTTCTTTTCCTTTGCCTAAAAAGGCTGGTGTGACTAATTAGTCCCCAACACTCCATTATAATAACAATAATATTACCTAGCCTATATAGTGTTTTTCATCAGTAGATCAAAAAGTACTTAGTAAAGAAAGCAAGTTTCATTACCTCATCAAGTAATAGCCACTAAATAATCAGGTCTACTGCTTTAATCCTTAAAAATGGTGTTTCAAAACCATGAAGAAGCCAAAACACAATCTCCAAATAACACACCTTCTCTAGCAAAGGAGATTATTGCCTGTTCAGTGGAATCCAAGAGGGTTCCATGAAGCAAAAAGGGAATATATTTGCAAAGATACCCAATAGGATTAGAAGGAACCTTTTCAGTTATACAGCTAAGGCCCAGTTGTCCTATGCTGATACACCATATAAACCTTAAGCAGCTTGAGTTTTGCCTTAGAACTAGTGAGAGCTTTTGCCTTTCATTAATCTCACTGAGAGGCTGTGCCAGAAGTGTACCGATGTGATTAACAGATATTTTCCTCCAATTTCCATCCTAAATGTATTGTTGATCTGATAAAAACCATTTGTCTCGGTATTAACAGTATCTGTTCATCTGAAAAGCTCTGTTCTGCCTTGTGTATTTAGAAAGCTCTCAATTTGGTAAAGGAATGGAAAAATACAATTAAGTTTCCCATTCTAATAACTAGCAACGTTTACCAAATTTTGCCTGTGGCTGCTGACATATATACATTACCTACTACCTTCCAGTGTCAAGTTCAGCTTCCCTAGGAATATTTATCGCAAGACCAAGAGGTATGACTGCTTCTTCTGCTCTTCCAGAGCAGTGGCATCTTTTGAGAGTCCACTATAATGGATTAAGATTATTCTTTCCCAAGGTGCCTTATTTTATTCTTACAAACTTAATTTGCCATTGTATTGTCCTGCTTTAAAAAAATCTCATGGTGGAGATCCCACAACTCCTGTTTGCAATCTATCAGGACACTTCACACTTCTTATGTTTAGAGCTGCTTCTCCTCCCGTCAAACTCTACCTAAATCTCCCCTTGCTGCAATTTAAGGCTGTAACTTGTTATGTTCAGATCAAATCCACTTCTGTATGCAATGAAAAGTCTAGTCGGCTTGCAGCATTGAATACAAATGTGCAGTCCTCATCTTCCTGACAATTTAACTATTTATCAACCTTTCTTTCTTTAAACAGCTAGGGAGGAGGTCTGACCTTCCACCATATGCTTTAGGACCGTACTAAGATACACTTCTTTCTCAATAAACATCTTCAGAAATAATACTTCAAATGTCTCGCATTATGCATTTGTGAATTTCTGATCTTTTTTACCCTGTTTTTGCTACCTGAAGAAGCAGCAAAGACATCCTCATATACTTGCTTCTCCTGTATCCTTGGCTGGCATCTCCATCAACTTGGTAACAACATTCTGCTATTTTATTTAGGGACAAATAAGCAATAGCATTAAATAGGAATGTGGTTTTGCTTGTATTCTGGATTCTCACAGCCACTATCTCATGTTCATGTTCAACCACCCATCTTGAAATAAGGACAATGTTGACTCTTTCAGTTCAGTCTCTTAACTTTTCTTCCTTTTCTTCAGTTTCAGCATCCAGAAGTATACCTGTCCTTCTATGCATGCATAGAAAACAATCACCCAAAACTTAAGTGTTCTAATTACTTCTTAAGTTGATTATTTTTTGATACACTGGAACTGTTGATTGGAGTACACAGGCAGAATACAACTTCCTTATCAAGTTCTAGTCATGGTCTTTCAGTTATTTTATGCTTCATATTCTTTTTAACCATGTAACCACCAGTGTGGTCTTTGTGGTCTTACTGGGGGGTTGACAATATAAAGCTTCTGCTCTTGAGACAGACTGATAATAAAGAAGTGCTGGGAGGTCAAGAGACTTAAATTAGCCTTAAATAATCCTTGCACCATCCATCATCACCAAAAATGCAGGATCACATTCCTCTTTCTCTTCAATTTATTGTTCATTCAATGTTGTATTTGCTCTCA
The DNA here is from genome assembly GCF_036417535.1 of Chlamydotis macqueenii. NCBI lineage: Eukaryota > Metazoa > Chordata > Aves > Otidiformes > Otididae > Chlamydotis > Chlamydotis macqueenii. Next base: position 59,447,280 of record NC_141556.1, on the reverse strand, counting down.
AGAGGACCACCAAATGGGCAAGTAATCTGTATGCTTTGTAACAGCAAATTCTCTTTCAACAACTCTTAATTATTTCCTTCAACTTTACAACATTGTTTTAGTTAAATCCACAAACAACTACTTGATGACTACCAAATATCAATTATTTGCACATTTGACTGGTAGCTTTCATGTTTGGAGTGAACTTCAGACACAAAAATTCCCTATAATTTCAAATGACTGAAACGTAAAAAGGTAATTTGGAATGGATAACTACATACATGTTTCCATGATGCTGAATCCTTTCACATGTGTATGATGCTCAAACACAACAATGAAGTTAGTGTGAGGCACAGTGAGGCTGCTTTTAGTAATATCACAAATGATTCTCTCATAATGGAAATCAATGTCTTCCTGACTCCTAAAGACAATATCCTCTCTTTTCCATATGAATCCACTTTTTTACTCCATCCCACTACTTGCAATGCATGTACATCTTTTCCTTTGTCTTCTCTCCCTCCCTGGATTATTACAAAAAAGCCAGCTCTCACTACTCTGTTCAGCTTCCTACCAAGAAATTGTTTATGACAAGTGACAATAATACCTGAGCACAGTTATTTCTTTGCCCTCATTCATTAGCTCCTCCATCCCTAGTTAAACCCTCACATCTTCAGTTTCCAGCACCCCATCAGAACATCTCTTCTGCGAGACTCACTAAAAATACAGCTCCAAACCTTCACTCATTCTTTTTGTGGTCCCTACTCTCACTCACTGAAAATTCGGTTCTTCCAACAAGCACCACCTAATATTACCACAGATAATGTTTCCATCAGTAGAAGCTTTCCATTTCGTGTCTGCCTCTAAGCAGAGTCTCTATTTCTCCACAGCTCCTAAATCAAGTATGTTACTTTTGTGCAACTAAACTGTAATTAGCACAAAAAAATTCCCCTGTTCAGAAATGGCCCCAATTTTTCCGTTACATTTGTGCAGTCCAGATAATATAGTATTTTCCTACTCCTTGTGTTTTACTGCTGGATACGTAAGGTAAATGATCATTTATTTATTCAAAATATAACAGTCTTTTAAAGTACGTGAGTGTTTTACAAACAATTTGTTTCCAAGGGCAATATCTTACCCTTAAAAAAAATAAAGAAAATGACATGTCTCATCCTCCTCTGTACATCAGATTAGTTCATAGATTGCAGTCTAGTATGCTCTAAACAGTTTTTCCAAAAATACCAGTATGCTTTGCTTCAGGTTGACAATATTATTCTAGATCTGGCTCCTCTGAGTCAACCTGCGAAATAAATGATCATGTCAGTTAAAAGAAAAACAGCACTAATTGTTGTAGATTTGTTGGAGGAAGGGGTTCTGCCCTGTCTTTGGTGGTAGCGATTGCAATGGGTAACAGCAGGTTTTTTTCTAAGCTTATGTCATTTTGTCTTGATTTACTGGCCTATTGTGTTTTCGGTTCAGAAGGTGGAGAAGTGGCTATTGATAGCAAAAAAAAAAAAGGTTCTTTTTTTAAAGGCCATTTTTTAATAAAGCTCAGGAAGGTTCTCTGACTGGAAAACTTACAGGCCTGCTGTAGTTACAAGGCTCATCCCAAGTGAGCAGTGTAGGTAGAGGCCTTTTTGTAAGCTAAAAGAAATGCAGTGATACAAGAGTCTTTCTCGTAAGAGCGAATAAATCAGGCTCCTCAGTATAGTAAAGTGTCTGCCTGGGGACTTGTCTTTTCTGCAGAGATTTGAAAAAGCAATGATTGATTCTGGGTTACAGTTCTCAGCTTGAACCTATTCAAATTTGAAGGGGCCTGTTTTTTTAAACAGGAGAAACATTGACTGAAAATCAGGCATCCAGAGCCGATAAAGTAACCACAGTAGCATCCACAATTACGAACTGCTTAAAATTGTACTTAAGTGTTTTCATAGCATGTGCTATACAAATTATTTAGTTACATCACTGTTCAACCAGCAAATCCACTATCTAATAAATGAGATCTATCCGACGCATACAGAAGACTAACGATTTTGCTTTTGAGCTCCCTGTGTTACTTTGCTTTGGTCTGATAGGTTCTTCCCTGACTTACAAAACTGTAATGTGCTGCTCCTAATGGAGAGATTCTGCTTTTAAAAATACTTATAAGCTGATAAAACAAATCTCCAAATAGGTGGGATACACAAATTGCCCATTAACACCTATACAAACAGGAGTTCACTGTCTTATTGTGGTTAACAGATTACAGTAGTACCATCGTCTAAGAAGAGAATTTTGTTACATTTAGGGCTTCTCTATAATATAAGCTTGTGCTAGTCTAAGATGACATGCCATTTTAAGCAGCTACTGCTATGTCAACTAGCATAATATCACACATCACTGCTTTTATTATATATATGTCATTTTGGAAGCTGTTTTAATTCAGCTGGCAAAAGCCATTCTTATACTGCAATAAGGCTATCTATGGCAATGACACAGACCAGTATCATTGTACTGGTGTAATTTAGGACATTTTCTATGTGGATTCTTTCTTGTCATCCCCTGATTCAGCATGCTCCAGATCCTTATTGCACCATACTTCAGAGACACCAATAAATAAATGTGTACAAACAGGAGCTGGGGACAGGGAGGATATGACATTTTTGAAGGGAACAGGTAGTGACTCACATACTAAAACAATTCCAATAATTTTCCAATATCCTGATTTAATCCATCTTCCTCCAGAATACAATAAAAACGAGTCCCAGAACTAGCTTTATTCAAGCAAGAATTTTCTCCTCTCCATCTTCTGACAGTGGTCTTCAATTAAAGCCTGCAATGATGAAACTCACTGAGATTGACGGAGGAAATAAAAGGAGAGAAACCACTGAAATGCATCTTCAGAAGCAGATTATTAAATGTCCCGCAGACATCGGTGCGAGTGACAGCCGCCAGAGCTTAGTGAAAAAAGAGAAGCGGAAAATTAAACTTCTCATTGGGCCTGATGATGATTAATATCTCTTCTCTGATGAGCTGAAACTGCTTAATCTTTGCTATTAATATCAAATCACTGAGGTGCAAGTATGGTAGCTGAAGAGAAAGGGGGCATATGAGAATGTTGAACATTGAGGAGAGGAAAAAAGACAGAAATAACTGAGGTGCATTTTGCTCTTAAATCCTAAGTAAGTAAGAAACTCAGAATGAAGCTGAGAGTCAGCAGCAGCAGCTCTGAAGTCAGGTTACTGTGAGGCAGCTCTTGAGCAAACAAAGTCACACAATTTAAAGGAGATAAATAGCAGACTTCAATTGTTTGGTTAAAGGCGTTTGCATTCTACAGGAAGACTACTTAATTCATCACATCTCCATACAAGTGTACGTGAACAAGCAACTAATGCCTTCGCTCAACTCAAATATGTCAGATAATTGATATTTTCAGATTTACTTACCTCTGCATATATTGGCAAAGCTTTAAAGAGAGTTAGTTGGAGTTCCGTGGAAACCAATGATTAAGTGTAGCTGTGCAGATAGATTTTTATACTTGGTTCCCATAAGAATATTTTACAAAATGTAACCTCTCTGTTGAGAGTTTTATCTTAAACCCTTGGGTCTGTAATGCACTGAAGTAAGAGGTGAAATAGGTAAATCCATTACAGTTAATACTTCTAGAAAACATTCTGTGTGTATTACCTCTTCTGACCAAAAGAAACCTCTGTTAAAGTCAGTGTAGATCACTTGAGATATGTATTGTAATGGTTTGATTAGTAGGGAATAAAAAGCAGACATTTATGGCATCCATTCATCTGAAAACATTATTCCTGCTGAAGTTAACAAGCAAGATCACGGAGTTAGGTTAAATTAAATCCAACAACAGGCAGAAAATTTACTGATTGTGAAATATTAAAGCTGTGGTATTAGTTCAACACGATCCTAGAATATTGAATTCCTTAATGCTACGAAAAAAAATTGAAATCTTCCATTTTCTAATGCTGTGAAGGTAACTTGTAAACACTGTACAGTGATTTTGTTTTATTTGGAGAATTGAGATTACAACATTGATAAAATATAAGTTTATAAGCCTGGATCTCATGAATAATTGTTTGCCAAATTAGTCCTCAAATAAATCTTGTTTCTTAAATTTAATAAACATCCTTAACTTGCAACTGAAACTGTGTTTGATTTGATCCTTTCTGAAGGGTTATTTTTCACAACTAAAAAGGTACAGTAACCCAGAGTCCAAAACAAAGAAGCTGCTTGGGAAATTAGTTTTTCTGGCCTGAGATGGCAACTGATCATCCTGATAACTAGTTTCTATTAGCTATGGTAAGTTGAGCAATTATCCCATAAATTTATCTTTTTTTTTTTTTAAACAGCTGTATGCTTTGGTAACTGTAGTGTTGTAGCATTCTCATCTATAGTTCTCAAGGTGGTATTTCTTGCAGTGCACTTTATGTACTGCAACATCTCATAGTCATAATTGCTTCCTTTACACAAAACTGAAACTGTTAAAATGATCCTTTTAAAACTATTTTTTCCTCATCTACTTCTCATCTTTCATTTCCTACCTCAAAGTCAGAAAAATCTGGACAAGGATTAAAGCATGTACTTTTGAACAAGATAGAATAAACTATTCAGAGACATGCTAGAATCCTCCACCAGATTTAAAATCAAGTTCAGAAATCTGGCTAGAAGAAAAGCTTTGATGTATCTAGAAGGCATGGGTCAGATGCAAGAATTACCATCCAGTATTATTCTGTCAACTCTACAATATAATACAGCCTGCACTATGAAAGGTATTAGAGACATTGATTGTTAACAGTCTCTCTGATGGTAAAAATCTACAAATCTTCACAAGTCAACAAAACATTAGTAACTGTTCTGTGTGCTTTTTGGGAGAATCTATGTATTTGTCTGCCAGTTCCACTTTGAAACACAAATTAAACAAAAGACTGCTGCAACTACTCTAGGAGAGATGTACTGACATGTAAAGAAGGAAAGATAAAAATTTAAAAAAGGAAAAATAGGAAAGGAAGAAAATGGTGGTGAGGAACATAACTACTTTTGATTTTTTTTTTTTTTTTTTACTCTACTTAATCACGTAATAAACAGATAACGTTTTCATTCCAGCAATTTCTTCAAGCTCTTTCCAGCATCTAAGAATATTTCTATCTTATTAGCTATGGCTTTATTTCAGCTCCAGAAATAATCCTCTCTATATTACAGGAATGTAATGCAACATTCTTTGATATTAAACTGTACCATGACAACCTCAATCCCGTGCCTAGAAAGCCAAATGAAGACGCTATTGTAGCACCAATAGCCATAGATGCACTGGTTTTAATCTACTTAAGGAAGAACAATAATTACTTTGAAGATGTAGGCACCCAGGCTTCACAGCCTAGGAAACAGTGCATGGGCTGACCAGGCTTCTGCTTCTCATACTGGCCTGTCTCTACCCCTAACAGCACCTGTGAGAGGTCAACTACAGCCAACACAAGCAGGTCTGACTGTACTACAATTGCACTTTCCGTTTATTTTGTAGATATACATTTTGGGTTGTCCAGTTCATGACCTTAATAGGTTAAATCCAATCCTGTAACCTGCTCCATGTGTCTGAAAATATACACTGGTGATTTCATTGGGCATACACAGACGTTCAGGAATAAGTACGCAGAGATCACGCATCTCTTCTTAAGAATAGTATAGATCTGTTATGACAAGCTCACTGGAAAAGTATCTCATTATGAGACACTTTATTTAGACAGTAAAATATTTTTAAATAGGCCCATAAGTCATTGTCTTCAATATATGTATTTTTTTTTAAGTAAATGTAAAAAACAGAAGCATGTTCTGTTATGGATTGTGAATTAGGAAAATGTGATGAATCCAACATTTTTTGTAATTTTAACTTCACTACTTTCAGTTGTTCTCCCTAATCACTGATCTCTGCAAACTCTGACATTTAGCAATTTAAAAGATAAACAGAATTTTAAGGAAAAATTAAAAGAAGATTTACAGCTTTAAGATTTACATCCTGGACTTTGGTCATGTTTCACAGAACTATGGAGAAGGACAGTCATACTGCAGGTAGGAAAAAATGATTACAGTAGGATAGCTCAAAGGGCTTGAACATTGCTAAATTGGATGAGAATCTCAGGCTAAAAACATATCATTCTCCAGGTCATCAACTTTTCCTCCTATTGTTCGTATCTACAAAGTTGAGTGAACCAAGATGACTGCTGTCAGCCCATGTTTTTGAAGTTAGCTGTGCACTTTGCTCAATTCTCCAAGGATATCTAGATACATTGAAAAAGATCCATCAGATCCAAGTCTCAAAACAAGAACTGCAGAAGACAAAGCAACGTAAAAGAGGTAGAACTTCAAGGGAGGGAAATAACTACTCAACTGAACAATTCAATGGTTGTCATGACTGAAAAATGTTTGAAAAGGGTAAAGAGGGAGTAAAGAGATGTGTTGAAGATACTGGTTTTCTTAAGCTAGGCACACCTAAAACACGTCGATCCAGTATCACTATATTAACCTTTACACTCAGTTCCTTTTCCTAAACCATGTCAGAGCATTATCTGCAGAATAAGAATGACCATATATGATATGTGAAGTACTACTTCAAATTTATTTTTAACTTAACTCCTTCTGCTGCTTGTATTATACACATTTAAATAAATATTCAAAATACAAGTTTCAAAAGTACTGGAAGACACTGCAGATGCAATTTGCTCTCTAACAAGAAAGATTCTGATTTCAAACTTTTTCCTGATCTGAAAAAAACTCCACAAATTTCAAACACAAAAACTCCACAAAAATCAAATACAATAAGGTAATTGTTCTGAGTTAACGGAAACATTCACCAGAATCAAAGTATTAAATTTTCATTTCAATCTTTTAAAACATTTATATTTCAGGTATTGTCTTCATCCTGAACATAGACATTTGTTAATCTGCTTGCCTGTTTGCCTCCAAAGCTCATTGGCTAATATCATATAACATTGTTAGAGGGAAAGAAATCAGAAGTAATGAAGCTTCTACTGTTGTAAGTAATGCACAGAGAGAGATGAGAGATGCTATACATTTTACCATTGAGAAACACACTGCAACATGAGCTCAAGATTTATTTAGATACCAGGAGACCCATATGGGAGCTAGATTTTATAAATGCCCTAATTGTGTGAAAAGCACTTCAACATCAATCAGCTGCATGACATTAATCACAGTAAGTCAGGCTACATTAGTTCCAGCACTTAAAGAAGATCTGGTGTACTTATAAACTACGTATTTTATTTCAAAAAGTGAAATACTACTTCTTAGGAGTCTGGCTTTAAAAAAAAAAAAAACACAAGACATTTGAGCTCATCTTGCCTTTCTGTTTTTCTGCAGAAAAACATTTTTTTTTACTATGAAGTTAGTAAATTCCTATCTTTGAAACAGAGGAAGAGGAATAATTAGGAAACAGCTTCTACTGGTTGTCCTCCATGCAGCTCTAACAGAATTTAAGCATCCAGATGTCCCTTCTTCTTGGAAGGAATCTATTCACCTTTGTGTAATTCAACCTGTATAGATTGCTATTTTCCCCCAAAGTTTACTCAAAGAAGAAGGAAGAGAAAGATGAAACAAAAATCTTGGTAAATCCCACAGATTACACTCAGTGTAAGCTGCTGTTCCAAAGAAGTTGGCAACTTATTCCTGACCAAAGAATTCCTTTTCATTCTTACCTTTATGTTGCTGCCAGAAATTACAAACCAAGAGCCGATTAGAAAAACAAAGTCAAGACAAAACTGGTAGACGTGTTCAGAAACACAAAAAATTCCATCCAATCAAGAGATGTATAGTGAGGAAAGAAGGTAAGCCTACAGCTTACTTTACTTTTATGAAAGAATAAGCATGTACTTAAAAAAATAAACATCAAAAGAGAACATGTGTGTCCTGTACTGAAATTCAAAAGAGCAATGTGGACTTGCTTTCATTTCACATGACACAATGACAAAAGAAGTGGCTGTTGCAAGATTCACAGCATTTCCTGAGATGATAATATATTGTTTTAAGGATGTGAATTCCTGGCAAGCTAAGAAAGAAACAGCACTGTCATCAGCATTTAGATGTTGAGCTACTCAGTGGACTTTATCATGTAAGGATAAAATTATATTGCAGGACTTTAAGTATTTAGTTTAATTGGAAAGTGATTGAGAAGAAAAAAAACCATGATCCTCCTAACTCCACAGTTTGATCCCAAAAGCTTCTCATAACCATGTCGTATTTTGGCTCACACTATAACCCATTCTCATTTTGTCACAGAAACTACTTCAAATTTCCAGTCACTGCTCACAAGCAGACTGTTTCTTTATATAATAGGGAGTAAAACTCTTTATTTTTTCATATTCATTTGTTAGTTTTATTTTCTTAGATGACAGACAGATAAGAGCTCTCATGTCTGTAAAACAAAATCTAATTGTGGGGATACTGACTTGCAAGCTAAAGACAATGAGCTGAGAACCAGACTCAGATTTCACAGCAGTGACCTTCTGGTCAACAGCATACTTCAACCAAACTTTGTCAGTCCTCTGTATATACAAATCACAAGGGTTTCATAGAAAGACAAGTTTTACAGGATAAAGCAACAAAATCTGGCATAAGCCTGAGGTCTTTACTGTGGTGACTGATTTTATTCTTGTAGGATCTCCAAGTAAAAACTGCAGATATACTTAAGAAGGTATCTTGATTTCGGCTGAGATAGAGGTGCTTAAATGGCAATTCTCAGCATATCTACTAAAAAAGTGAGGAGCAAACCAGCACCATTTACTCCAGAATGGAAATGTACACAGAATCGGCTTTTATAAAAGGGGTTCCTACGAAGCAAATCTTAACTAAAACACATCTCCTGTAAACCTGTTGAGGCACCCATCACAGTAACATCCTTATTATGTGCAAAGGCACCCTTTCAGGACCTCTTTTCTCAGAACGTTATTAAAAAGACAGGATCAATACAGAGGTTGAAACTTCTACTTTAAATAGATACTGGATTAAATTTTCTTGTTTAATCTTGTTGAGACTCAGCAGATAAAATTCAGGCAAACTGAGTGAATCGTAATGAAAAAAGTAATTTTAGATTTTGCTCCTTTCTGATTATATTGTCTGTGAAGGGATTATTTTCTGATGTTTGTTCATCAGTTGCAAGTGTCTGATAGACATTTTAGCAATTAATTATTTGTTTGCCTCTTCCTATGAGCAACTCATTGCAAGCATTAGAAATTCAGGCAGTTTTCATCACACACATAGATCATGTGATAAACTTTTGGCACTTAACTGAATATAGCTGAACTCCCAGAATCAGTTTTCTGATTCAAGTATTCACAAATATGATTTCAAAATCTGCTTCCCATGAATATTAAAACTAGATATGCATTGTTTCTGTAGACAGTCTTCCAAATTAACATATTCACTAGAATATTTATGGAAAGCGTACACAAAAAGAGTGTGAACAGCATCAAAGTGAATCCATTTAAATACTAAGATGAATATTTGCAGCCTTCCTTCATTTCACTTTATTGTATTTTATGAGGTGTTTGCCCAACTCTGGCTTCAATCATGTCTCTACTGATTACTTGGACTAAAATGTACTGTCAGAGAACGACAGTTGCCCCAACACTGGAGTGAAAGAGGACAATCAACAAAAGCAAGTCCCAGGAAAGAAGGCAGGCTCCGTTTTTAAAATGTTACTCTGGTGGTTAAGAAAAAAACAGAGTCAACTTCCTGCTGTCTCATAGACTCCCTACATGATGTCACACAACTTCTCATGTTTTTGTCTTAAGGTGACATTACTGACTCTTCCTTTCCTGTGAAATATGTTCTACACAGGAGTCCTACACAGACACTTTATGGCTTTCAACCTCAAGAGGATTCACCACACCAAAACTGGTAAATCAAGTATATTTTCATCCTGTCAAAACAGAGGTGACTGAATCTGCTGAGGCCACATAGCCACAATGGACACTTTTTTGAGGAATCAGTAATCTAGAGACCATGTGTCAAATTACAGTTCCAAGCCTCCACTTTACATGACATTCGGGGTAAAGGGGATAGGAAACTGCTGCTTATAGCTTGGAAAATTATGCTATTTCTCGAGCTACTATTGGTTACTGAAACTGCAGTTTTCTTTGTAATGAAAATTCATCATGTAGTATTTGATTATTTCCTCTTTCCTGTTTTAAATGCACTCCACCCTTCCTACTCTATTACCTTGCCTTTTGAATGTAATTTAAGAATGCTGGAACAATTAGCTTTTTCATTCAAACTAACCGATAACTGAAATTAAGCTGTCCTTGTGCATTATTAAAAACAACAACAGTAATCAGGTACGTTCAAAGGCTATATGATATTCAAAATCCTCTTCTATATTCTAGTTCATAACCTTAATAGACATTTGTACATGATTAATAAGGCTTTTAGTAGCTGTTGCTGTCACAGCTTGGATAATGCCACCTCCAATGAATATTCCACGGGAACAGTCTTACTGGCAGCATCTGAGTGACAGCTGTGAAGTAGCAGGCTGCAATGTACTTTCTGACAAGAGAAACAAAACCCAAAATGAATCAAAATTCTGTCCTATAGAACTGCAAACTATTTAAAAAGTACAACATGGGAACTGATTACATTAGGGTATATTTTATAATATTACAGATTCACTAGCAAAGAACTTATAAAGGGTTTCTAAATGTGATCCCAGTACCATGCTATGGCAAATGAATACCTTAAGTTCTTAGATATAAACACACGGGTGAGTAACGTAATTCCTAATTACATCAAGAACATGCAATTTTAGGACACGGCACTGCAGATATCAGCACCAAAGAGAGATATTTCATTCTGGAGCTCTGAAAAATACAAACAAATAAAAAAAAAAAGGGCATAAGAATACCAAAAAAAAGGACATAATATTTTTTGCTATGACAACTTAGCTATCTCAACCTTTTTAGCTCAGTGAAAACAAGACTGAGAGGTGATTTGACTACTATATGTAAGTACCTTCAAAGGGAAGCATACTCAGGCCTCACAGGGGAATAACTAGCACGGATTCATAAATCATGCTTGACCAACCTGACTGCCTTCTGTGATGAAATGACTAGATCTGTGCATACGAGATGACCACTAGATGTGATCTCCCTTGAATTTAGCACAGCTTTCAATATGCTCTCCCACAGCATCCTTGTATGCAAGCTGGGATTTTACAGTATATACGGATGGACTACTAGATAGGTGAAAAACTAGCTGGTATGTTGGGCTCAAAGCATGATGGTTACTTGTTCATGCTCTGTCTGGAAGTCAGTTACGTGTGGAGTCCCTCAGCGTCTATTCTGTGACCAGTCCTTTTTAATATTTTTATTAACGACTTGAAGGAAAAATCAGAATTCACCCATCCCAAGACTGCAAAAGACATCAAGCCTCGGGGTTACAGTCAATACATTCGCAGGCAAGGGTGCCACCCAGGGGGACCTAGACAGGCTGGAGGAATGAACAGAGCAAAGCTCTGTACCTGGGAATGACTAATCCTCTCATAATGCCACAGGCTGTGGACTAGTCCTGCTGGGAAGGACCTGCAGTCCTGGTGGACAGAACATTGAACACAAGCCAGCAGCATGCCTGGACAGTGAAGAAGGCAAATGGCATCCTGGGCTGTATCAACTGGAACAGAGCAAACACAGTGAGGGAACTGACCGTTTCCCTTTACTTGGTACTCATTAGACCACATCTGGAACACTGCATCCAATTTGGGCTCTCAAATATAAAAAAGACATTGATGAAGTTCAGGGTAGGGCTATCAAGTTGTATGGAGGCTAAAGTGCTTGCCCCGGGCTTGTTCAGCCTGGAGAAGAGAAGGCTCTGTGGGACTTACTAGCAGCATCCCAGTACCTACAAGCAAGTTGCAAGAAGATGGAGTCAGGCTCTTAACCGCAATATATGGTGAGGGGATAAGTAACTGAAGCAAGGGAGGTTCAAACGAGATGTAAGAAGAAACTCTTCCACCTGAGGACAGTCAAGCAGTGGCACAAGTTGCCCAGGGACGCCATATAGACACTATCCTTGAAGGTTTTCAAGACGTGACTGAATAAACATCTAAGAAATCTTGCCTGACCACAAAGCCCATCCAAATTTGAGTAGGAGAGAGCTCCTGAGGTCCCTTCCATCCTGAATAATTGAGTATATGAAGATACCAGGTCCTGACAATTTCTTTAACTTAGTGGAGAAAAGTATAACAAGAACCATTTACTTCAATCTAAAACCAGATGAACTGAAAAGAAAACTCCTAGCATTGCCTGTGATTAACCAAAGAAACAGGTGCCAGAAGACAGACAGGACTCCCACTCCTGCTAGTTTCAGATCAAGGCACAATGCTGTTATGGGACATTTTTTACTTAAGTATACACAGGGAGCTTAAAAGATAAGTAAATTGTGTGAACCATAGTGGAGTACAAAACAAGAAGTCAGATAAAATGACAAAATGGCTCTAACTCTCTGCCCACAATAGCTACAAGTTAAGGAAAATGCTAGCCATTTCTCAGTAAAATAAATATTTTAACTGACCTTAGTTTTTAACCAACAAAGATTAAATAATGTCCCATCCAAAAATTAAAAGAAAAAGAAAATATATAAAGAAAAATAACAGAAAGATTTACTAACTTTATATAATTTCCAGTCCTTTTCCAGGGCAAGGATTCTTGATAGGTAATGGGCTTTGCTCCCTAGTTTGCATTTAAGATTAATTCACAGTGAGAGCTTTGAGTCACTTCAAACACCATGTAGCAGCAAATTTCAAGATTTGTATTGAACTCTCTGTAAAAACAAAGGAGTCTACACACACAAGAATTTAAAGCAGCATGCCATTATCAATTGTAGACATAATTAAAATAGTCATTACTACAAGGCAGCATAATATTATTCTAAAAGCAAAAAGGTGAGGCCTGCATTTGCTCAGCTTTTAAAAATCAAACAAAATCAGTACTGTTCTGCCTGCCAGACCATTAGTTTTCAAGTATGCAGCCAGCACCCCTTATATTTCCAGTTTAACATGAATCCTGTAAGTGTTTCATTCTAGAATGAGCTCATAGAATTACTGCCCATTAAGGCAGAATTTTAAGTAATCAAATAAATTTGCATAAGTAAATATTTTTTACCTGGCATGTAACTAGTTCAGAAATGAACGTAATACACACTGAAAATCTTTACATGTTCTTACTTGTAATTTAAATTGGAATCCAATTTTGTTTTGAAACAAAGCACAAATTCGTCAGCCAAGGTTACATGAAAGAACCTTGACATTTTTAACAATGCCTTTTAGAAATTATCAGACTGTAAACTAGTGTTTGAACAGTTTTTAAAAGACTGAAACACCTTTTCTTGTCTTAAGATAACTACGCTTGCCAAAACAACACACCTATTGCCAAACATAAAATGCTCCATTTAGGGAAAAAAAATTAAAAAAAAAAAAGCAAGCTACAAAGTAACAAAAAAATAGGAGATCCAGCATTTTCTAACCTCGTGTAACTGAAGTATCACTGCTGAACTCCTTTAAGGCCAGAAAAAAAGTTCAACAAATAGAGAATTTAAAAGGCAAAGTAGTGGTTAATCCAAGTCTGATTATTAAAAGTGCTAGCTATAGACCTGCAAGTCAATGTACCTACAAACTTCAGGATCTCCACCTGAAGAAAGAAAGGGACAAAAAGATATTCCGGCTGTAGCAACCCACTGCCACCCTGAGGGATACAGATTCAAACTGATTTTATATAGAGATTTTATATAGGTACTCATTGATTTTCTGTGTTCAGCCTTCTAGCACAACAAGCACAGAGGCAGTGGCCAGCGGTAGTAACCTTCACACAAAGGCAAGAAAAGAGTCTCATGAGCTTGCAGGTTTGGGCCACACAGGCATTTATGTAACTAAATCAGGAGCCCATAAAACCCTTCACAAAGTTTTTGCTGCTACATTTACACCTCATAGAGCAAAGTCTTAGCACTATCCGGCATTTAGCAAACTAGGTACCACCACATGTTCCCCAGTCTAGTGAGTAGCAGCACACTGGACCACAGGACAAGAGAAAGCCTGCAGCTCAGTGATCATGACCTAGCAGAGTTCACTATGCAAAGAACCATGCTAGATACACACTTCCATGATTTGTACTGTAGGCCCTTCATGCTATCGTAGCTAGATACGCTTCCTGCTTCACGTCCCAAAATCAGACTCAAAATCAGTGGCCCATGTTATCCACATGTATAAGGTCTACACACAGGTCCATAAAAACAAGAGTTGTGTAAACAGTGTCCACAATACAAATGGATACTATTTTAAACACTTTAAAATAATATTAAGGGAAGATCTGAAATGAGATGTTAGTTTTAATTCAAAGTGAAATCTTGCAGTGCATAGGACAGATCAACTTTGAAAAATTAGAAAACACAGAGCAGACATGAGTAAGGTGGGGTTTTTTTGTTGCCTGTTGTAAAAGTTCAAAGATGAGAAGAAAATCAAATAACTGAGGCCAGTAATTACCTCCTCCTCAGCACGGTAAGGAAAGCCTTTTGTTGAAATCTGCACCTTGGGAACTATTTCCTACGTAAGCCAAACCAGATTTATTTAAATAAAATTAATGATGCCTGATCTGCATTTGTCTGGCCTGATACAAATCATCCAACACCCTATCCCCCATGCCCACCCATTATTCCCCTCCTACCTTCAAAATTCCCAGCAAACAGATAAATCCACGTAATAGCTGGGACAAAAAGGACAGTCAGAGAGGCAGCCAGGAATTTCCGTCGCCCTCTGCAGATTCCCAGCATTCTCTCAGGAGTGCAGATTCCCAACACAGTGCTGTTCCTATGTTGGAAGCAAATAGTCCACAGCCTCCCACATATTATTCCCTGAAAACGAAAGGAAAAAAAAATATTTTAATAGCTTATTTCTCAACAGAAAAGTGTTCCTAAAGAGTTAAAAAACCAAGGCTAAAAATAGGGTTACTGCAACTGTAAAGTAGTACCTATTTCAAAGTTATTCATGACTACTTAATTATAAAGCGAGTTTTAGAAGTCAGACTAAGACAGTAAGTCAATAAAACACATCATATCACCTAAATGCACATTCAGCTAATCTTACAAGGAGACATTACCTTTATTTGATTTTTGCCACCCCTTTACTCTACAGAAACTCTGGGTTCTTTCATATTTATTTGTGCTGGTGTCTCTGGGCAGATAAGAGAAAGCCACCCATATTTCTTCATCTGCTCCCAAAGAGCAAAAGTCACACCAGTGAATCAATGAGCTGGCAGCAGGTGGTCATGAACTGAAGAGGGTGAAGTGAAAAATAAAAGGTAAAGTTTGGGGGCAGAGGGATGTTATTAAAATGACCCACTTTGCTAATAAAAAAGCAATGCTGATGAACTGCTATATAAAGGCAGAAGAGAAAGAGCAAAATGGGCAAGGAAGCTTCCTTAGGCACAAAAGAGGATATCAGAAGATTTATACTGTATGCTATGAAAAAAAAAAAAAGATATTCTGGAAAGTACCACTGTTTTTATGTAGAAAAAAAAATCAGAATCTTAAGTTGTTTAAATTATTGTTCTGCATTTCACAGAAGCCAAGACGGCAAAATAATCTGATTATTTTATTCACAGGAAAATGAATACTCCCATACCAGTGCAGGCATGCAGGGCATAAAGATAATATTTCACATCTTTTGCTTTTTTTAAAAAAAAAAGGGAGGAAAGGCTAGTGTTTGACTAGGGAAGCTGAAGAAGAAAAGAGATGTATTAAGTCCATGCAAATCTAGTTCAAGCTTTCTGTGACAGGGTTTATATTTTCTAATTAAAAAAAAAAAGAATTCGTCTATAATAATGATAGTGAAAGAAACACAGACTATGGCAGTGTTTAATAACTGTGCCCTTTGGCTTGTGCTTAAACTAATACTAGAGCTGAAATCAGTAATTAAACTATTTCTACATTGACATGTTAACAATGGCTACTGCGTGCCTTGAAAATACGTCTGAGCTCTACAACTTCACGTGTATTGCAGTGAAAGTCAATTCTGAAATCAAATTACAGCAAAAATCAGAATTATAGACACAAGAAATGGGTTCAGTCATAGAACTCTCCTGCTGGAGATACCTTGCTGCAGTAATCGGGCAAACTTGCAACTGTTCCTCCAATGTGCAATAGAGCCCACTTTACTACCCTACAGTTTAAGAGCCATGATAGTACTCCTGACCTTGGAACTGATAAAATGGACTATAATTTGTCCAGAGCAGCACAAAAAGCATTCAATTGTGTCAGCTTTTCAACATAATGAATACCTCACCATAGAGATTTTGCACAAAATATGTGGACAGACTTAATATTAAGAACTGTGGTATTAGAGTCAATGTGTTAGACAGACACACACATTTGGTAGATAAATTGTGGAGAACTCTTATCTTTATTCACTGTACTTGGATAACGATTACATTTCATTTCTTTTCCTTACATCACATGGCTTGTACAACTACTCTGAAGAGAGTCCTTTACGTGCCTACTTGAAAACCACAGATAATTCTCCTGGCTTATGTGTTTTACACTCGCTATATGTGTGTATATTGTAAAGTAATTTTAAGTAGGAATATTTTTATTTTTTTCCTGTAACATCATGGCATGCACCACTGATATCAATCCGTGCATGGAAAAATTAATCTTTGAAAAAACAAACTCACAAGCAGGGTCATTCTCCAATAGTGACATCTTGCAATGCAACATGCGTTGGATAGATACTGCTTCTACCAATGATACCTGTAAAACCCACAGGTAGTGAAGTAAGAGTCAACACTACATGTTTCTGTTTCTGAAATCACACTGCTACAAGTACGCTGATATAAGTTTTTGGGATAATGACAACCAGACTCTGATCTTTGGTGTTATAGCGCTGGCAGTGGATTAATTAATCCTGGGGCTGCATATTTAAAAAATAATTCAGTTTTTCCTATATATGCTTTTAAACATCCATGCAAGTTAAGTTTCCGAATAGGTCAAAATGGAGGATGAAATCCAGCTTTTCTGCCCCATGAACACAGAGTACCCTAAGAAATTAAGACAGTATAAGGAGGAACACTGAACTCCGAATCCAGCCACAAAGGAAAGCTAGGAATGTGGCAAATTTGGTTTCCTACAAATGGTCATCATTTAGACAAAACAGCCAAATCATTCTGCATATTCATGCACATCTTTTATCTAACTCAGAAGACATTAGGGAAAATCCTAGACAGACAAGCCAGCTTGTGATGGATCACCCTAGGAAATATTGTGTTATTTCTTTTAATGGTGCTTTAAAAGAGAAAAGAGCCATAAACTATTTTAAAGGAAGATGCTACTATCTCCCCAAAGTTGTGAATACCTTCCCTTGAATGTTCAATATTCATTTTCAGTGTACAATATTACCATACCTGCCAAGTATTTTTTTTTCCAATCTAGACAACGCATCATGTGCAAACCCTACACAGGCAATTGTATAAAAGGTCCATGAATGGTAATGAAGATGCTTAGCTTAAAGGAAAAGTTTTTGACTCAATCATGTATTCATCACTGGTTTTACTTGTAAAAAATTTTACATAACATACCATTGTCAAACAAATTGAAAGAAGATATTGCAGTTCTTTGACTTGGTTTTGCTTTCAATTCAACAGGTGCCAGATTGATATCTGCCATGATGGACAACACTGGCCGGAGCAAGGGCTGAGCACAGAACAGGGGAGCGCTGTACACATTTCTTCCATAAGAGCTTGCCATTGCCTTTCAGACTTCTGCTACGGCATCCACTGCTCCTCAAGCCATAGTCCTACTGAATTAGACTGTCACCTGCCTAAAAGGCCTTAGAAAGCAGTTTCATGGTACAAGCAAAATCTGAAGCTACTTTGGATGTGAAGTTGCTAGCTAAATTCATCTTTTCAGTAATAACACACACTATAAGATGGTTCGCTTCATTTACACAAACCCATGCAGTGTTCCTCCTGATAGCTTTCAGTCTTAACTGAACTGTACTCGGAAACACATAGCACGAAATACTTTGGAAGAAAAAAAAAAATATGTGGAAGTAACTGGCCAATTTAAGCACAGGATCTAGGCGAGATACTCCGATCAAAAAAAATAGTCAATGGCTCCTCTTAACCTGTTGCCCAATGTTAGTATTTTCAGATACACCTAAATGAGCCACAGTGAACATCTGCAATTTAGCCACCTCTGTTGGGTTTATCTCAAAGCATAGGATATAAAAAATAACCCTGGAGTAAATGGGAACGGTTGGGAGAGTTAATGGTAAGGGGTTTGCAGTTTGAAACGTGATTTCAACTTCACTCCTCCAGACACAGTCACATTTTATGTCTGTGCCACAGATACAGAGAAGGTGCATGCATTTCAGAATATTCTTCTAACCCGGTCTTCAATTTTTAACTCATTGAACATACTCCAAGAACATAATATATTTTAGAAATCTGATTAAGTAAGTAATATCAACAAAAGTTAGCTGTATGTACATCGTGCATGCATGTCTTGCTGTCACTAAGTCAGATGCTCTACACTTCTGCAGTGCACTCAGTTCAAGATTTATAAAACAACCTACTGCACGTGTAGAGATCAATAGACATTAATACAGCAACCTCAGGCCAGTTCATCCTTGATTACTGCTAATGAGGATATAAAAGGCTTGGACAATGCCTGCATGAGGGGTCACAGTGGGAATTAAAAGAAATTGGGTTTCTCATTACAAAGACTTACTCATGACCTTCTTACCACATGGCAACAGTGAACAGAATGACTTTTGTTACCTTCACATATGGCCAAATGCTTCCACTAACTGCACTACCTTGTCAGAGTAGTTGTTTTGTTTTAAATCAAGGATTATCTCCTCAGCTAAGTGCGAAGCAGCTCTCAACCAGTACAAGCAGCACATATATTAAAGCATGTAACACAACACTAATCACATTGGTATTCAGTTTCTATTCATTTATTTTTTTAATTACGGCATGACAGCTCGACTATGTCGGACATTCAGCAGGAGTTCAGTGGAACAATGGAAGTAATTATGAAAACAAAAATCAAACACAATTAAATAGATTTAACCACTCTACTATAAAAAGCTTTTCCAACTGCTGCATACATTTCCTTGCATTTGCTACAGTTAATCTTATCCCAGTAATCTTCCAGTTGTTTTCGGAGCCACTGAAATGAATATGTACAGTTAAAGCTGTTTATACATCAATCCCATGCCTTGGCTTTGCTGTGTTTCTTGAATTAATGTTATCTAATTCTTTCTGCTCTTCCACACTTGCAGTCACAGAGTCAATGAACAATTTCTACCGTAAAGCTTTTCCCTTGGCTCTGTGTCAATGTAGCATTCATCCCTTACAAGAGATTTTTCACAGTTTTTTTTTGCCAGACTCAAAATATAAATAACCTAAAGAAAAAAAAAGCAGTATCTTAGCCAGTATTTTTCTGTTTTTCTTTAAAATGTTGCTAATGTGGGGTTACGATGAGTTTACTCCTTGATAGTCAGCTTTTTATCTTGCAGCTTTGCGGTCTTCCGATTATGGAAGCTGGTTGTCATGTGACAGATTTTTTTTGTCATATTAGAGTTGAATAAACCCACCATTATGAAATAAAAGATGAAAGAATTAAACAGTAGATCTTTATTTAAATAAACATCCCTTTGTTAATATACTCCACTTCTTAAGTTCTTAGAACAGAAATAGCATTTGGAAGGAAAATGCCATCTTTTCTCTTCTTCCTCTCCCACATGGAAGAACATGCTACAGAAACAAATCTAAGGCTTCCTTTGCTCCCAGGCTCTGAATTTTCTTGTTTATTGGAGATCTTGCCCTTGAATCAGACTTCTTAATCCTATGGTATCATGACTTTAAAGAAGTATTTGCAGTAAACTCAGACTCAGCACCCACCTCACAAGTTCTGTGAAGACACTTCAAAGGAACAGATTACAGCAGAGTTTCCAAATGCTATCAAATTTACTCTTTCTCAACTAGTTACAAGAAAATAGTCCTATCTATAAGAGAGAAAATAGCCAATAAGCTGACAGCACAAATGAGTTCTGCCTTGGAACTGTCCTAACTCCTCCAAGGGCGCATAGGATTGACACCTCCTTTTACAGCCTTACTCAGTATGTGCCGTGGCTCAAGGTAAATTCTGTTAGTGTCCTGTTAATCAAAGTTTTCCAGAAGGTTCCAGCTGTAAGCAACACACCACAGGAATGGGGATCTATCCTGACAGCAGAGTAGTCACAGGTGGAGAGAAATAAATAAATAATATGTGTTCACATTTTTCTTTTTTTTTTAATTCATATGTATTCCTTTACATGTATGTACATATATATATTTATATATGCATTATTAATGGCATTTCTTTTTCCTTTCAAGTCGAAACTGCTCAAAAGAAAGAAAGTCTGCAGCTTTAAAATTATTATCAAGGAATAACACAATTTAAGATCAACAGGATAAGAATCTTCTCCTAAGCCTCTACTAAAATATCATTGTTAATATGAGGGGAAAAATAATCTATCAGTTGGGAAGAGATAGCAGCAACAAAACACAATTATGACAGAAAGATCAATCTTGCCTGTTTATCACATTTCATTTGCAACCCTAGAATGCTAGTTATTTTCAAAGCAGTTACTGACCTCGTTTTTCAATGAATTCTCCAAAGTCTGCTTTACTCTACCCCTTCACCTGTATGGACTTACAGCACCAGTATTTTCTGACTCCTCAATTTATCTCAGGACTCAGCACAGCTCAGAGAAAGTGAAATAGAGCCCGACTCGGTTTGTATATGGCAGAAGTCTAACAAGATACTATACATACATACTAACAATGCCTTAGAATTGGAGATCCCAGTATCATTGAATTACAGACATACTAGAGACCATGGCCAATCAGTAGTAATAACTACGACAGCGAATCTTTCAATAGTAAAGCAATTCTGCTCCAGAATCACAGTTTACACTCAAACTGCAGCGCTATTACATACCTGAGTTTCAGGCTTAAAAAAAAAGAAAGACAAAGCTCCACATCTTTCCAAATCCAGGCCCCTCCACTTGAAATAATGGCAGGAGAAAAAAGTAGCATGCTACCTGTTCTTGTCTAGAAAAAAAACATGAGTATGTTGCTGCATCATTGCTCCCTGACTCTACACAAGGGCATCATCCTCCTTCATAAACAAATACTGAAGAGTCCTGAATTTGTGCATTTATTAATTCCCTTTCTTAGGTATTGTGTGCGTGCAACCATATAGAAAACAAAATGGGAACAAAAACAAAAGTAGGGAGCTACGTGCAACATATATAACATCTCTCAAGAATTTTTATGCTAACACTGATTCTCAGCTAAAGTTCTTGCTTATTCAAAAGCAGTGTTTACCTTCATTAGAATCCTCTATGTACAAAGCTGCTCTAACAAAGAAATTGATTAAAGATTTATAAGAAAGTTTTGCCCAGGAGAAAACAGTTATTTCTTCAAGTGTTCCTCTCTGACAAAAAAAAAAAATCCATGTCCCTCTATGAAGTAAAGTCCTACTATTAAAAAAAGAAAAAAAAAAGGAACCCTTTTTTTTACTGCATAGATTTCAAACTACAAGTTAGTTTTATATTGGGATTTGTAACATGCTTACAAATGCGACTCACTTGTCAGATGGAAATAGAAGTTGGCATCATACTTGCAAATTGCTCTTTATTAAATACTCGTATTAAAATTAAAAAAAAAAAAAAAAAGAGAAAGAAATGGGCCCAGGTGGCTCTCTCCTCAATCTTGACAGTGAGGAGGAAGGAGCTGAGCGGATAGATCCTGTCGGTCAAAAATTGGTTGTGCAGTTGGTATTGACAAGAGAGATTTTGATTTTACAACCATGGGACTCTCTCTGAGAATGGAGGACTGCTAACAAGAGACAGGATCCATCCAACCACATGGAGCAAAAGTATTTATTCCAATAGGCTGAAGCCAAACTGGCGAGGAATTAAATTGTGAGTAATGATGAGAGATGAAAACCCACTAACAAATGAGAAAGTAGTGGATTGGGCCAGCAAGCAAAGAATGATGAGTGAGGCAGACAGGAGATACTGGTCTGTAGCAATTAGGTAATGGGTAGATACAGGCTTTTTAGGAAGGACCAGTCAAGAAAGCATGGAGAAGGAAATACCATGTATGTAAGAGCTGCAGAAATGCATGGAGCTTTCCTTAGGATCCTTCCCCTCTACCCATTAGTGGTGAGAAACATCTGGAGTGCTGTGTCCAGGTCTGGGCCCTCCAGTGCAATGACACAGTGAGAGAGGTTGTGGAGCCTTCATCCTTGGAGACATTCAAAACGCAACTGGACATGGCCCTGACCAGCGTTCTTTAGTTGATCCTAAAGGGTTCAGGGTTGAACTAGACGATTTCCAGACGTCCCTTCCAAACTCAATCCTATGATTCCGTGATTGTACAATTTTGTTCCCAGTCATAAAATATATAGCGGCCATTCAAAAATTCCAACTACCATAGAATCTACTCCACTGTCAATAATGACGTGCATAAACAATTATACCAAAACATAGAGAATCCCAGGTTAAACTTTTAACTAGTATAAACCAATATAACTTCACTAAAGGAAATTTAACCTGCATCAATTCACAATAAATATGGACTAAGTTTCTCATAATTAATGGAGAAAAAGTTATTTTTTTTGTAAAAGCACTAATGTTCTCACCTTATCAATACAGTTTGCTCAAGTATTACTAAACTCACAAATATTTCTATCAAATTCTTATAAAAATAAAAAAAAAGATTTAATGAAAATTCCAAGAATTGCCGGGAATTTCATATTTGAATAATCAACGCATCGGCACATAGGAAAAAAAGTGTAATATATATCTGGTTATGATTGAAAACAGAAGACATTCTTTGCTACAATTATAGTGCTACTTTACTAAGTTCATCATACAGTATTAACAGTTCTTTGATGCTACTACAGAACATCAAATAGCACCAAGCGTCTTGAGCTACTTTTTAAAGTAAGTTTCCTGCTGAAATCCTTGTGTGTCAAGGTCCAGTATTTACTTTTTCTTAAATATACCATCCAGGCAGCCTACAAGGACTATCCATTTCCCTAGTCTCTCCCAGGACTGAGTAAGTTCTATACAAGCCGATAGCAAAGGTGCTTCTTCCACGATACTACTCCTTTATACTGCCATAGAAGCAAAGCTCTTGTGGAATAATTTGCTGTCAGGCACTTTTTTAAGTAGGGAAGATAGCTGCAGATTTAGGTTATTTCACACAGGACTATTCTTGAGCATTGGAACACTGGGAAAGGGCTTGATAAACTGGAATTCACAAATACAGGTTCTCATGGCTTCTTATTTGGCACTACACAGATTAATGGGGGTATTTGACAAGAACGGCATGTGAGTTTAATGCAATTACATAAGGAGTATGAAAGGTGTTATCAAAGCTGAACAAAGCTGTTAAAACTAGCCTCAAGAGGAGACATTGACAAAAGCAGTTACTAAAGAATCCACATTTTCCATGTGTGGAGCTAGCATTTCAATAGAATCATAGCACAGTTTAGATTGGAAAGGACCTCTGGAGGTCATCTAGTCCAATCCTCTGCTCAAAGTTGAATGCTGTTCTTTCAAACCAATCTGTAATTTGGATAGCTCTTTACTCATCATTTAAAAACTATTATCTGAGGGAGGGTGGCCTGCCAGAGGATAAGGGTGGTGGGCTAAGTGTTTCTATGTTCTCTCCCCACATTTCCTCAAATTGTTGTGATTTTCACTTAACATTTCATTATTCCCTCTGCATCAAACTTCAGTCTTTGTAATCTCTTACTATCTCATTATCATCATTATCATCCTCTGGAGTTTCTATAATTCTGGAATTAGCTGAAGGTGGAAAAATAATAAATATAAAATATTTAGCAAGTCCCTTGCAAAGAAAATGAGTGTACTGAAAAGAATGACCTTATTCAAATGCACATGATTAACATTTCCACTTTAAATCTGATTATAACGCATCATTTTGGGGGCAGAGAGGAGGTTGCTAGATATTTTCTAAAAAAAAGAAAAGAGGATAATGATGATGCTGAGGATCATCAAGGGATGTAGAGGACTGCGCAGTCATGGACATGGCATACAACACAAGAGCATGCTTTGCACTGGCTGGTGTTTGAGATGAGGGTAATGAAAGAAAGGAAGAACACCTCTTACTGTCTCTCCTAACTCTGCTGGTTAAGAGTCTCAGAGAAGAATTAAGGTGAAGGGGTTGTTCACTCTCTAGTCTGAGACTGTTGCTGACTGGATGGAAGTACTTCACCAGAGTGAGACAATCAAGTAGGAATGACTGGAAGTCATGATATGAATATTCAGGAATTCAGAAAGACCCTTGAACTTTCTATACTGAAGACTTACTGCTACAATAAATCTGCATATTAGATCTTAATAACAGTTTAAAACCAAAAGATCCTTAATATATGTAAAAAATACACATCTATAAATATAACTTCAATTAATACCAAAGCCAAAATAATACATCTGAAATATATTTTAAAGCAAAGCTAGTCTAACCAATGGACCGGCAGTTAAAATAACCCCATGTGTACCAATAGTGTTTAACAACTTTGCTCCATTGCTTGTTCCAGATCGGAGATCTACTACGGTTTTCCACACAACGCTTGGCTCCCGGGCTTTCTTTCAGAGTAAGCCAGCTAGGCCTTTCTGACACAGAATCACAGGAAGTTCCGATGCAGATTCACTACAGGGACCATTCCCTACAGACACCATGGATGAGTTTGCTCCCTGAGCACTGTAACAACCCCCCAGCACTGCTCAGCAGGTTTGCTGCCTTGAGGCACTGCTATCATGCAATTCCTCCAGAAATACAACATACACCTTTTGCATCATGTCATGACTGGGGTGAGTTGTGTAGTTTTTCCATCTCATATAAAGAAGGAGATCTCAGCAAAGCGTGGATGCAGTCAGTCTGCTCTACACGGCCAACTGCTGTGAATGATATCCATTCTCCACCTCTTGGCTTGCAGCTCAGGATGTGCCCTCTGGAGGCAATACTTTCGGCAGCATAAATGTCATTGCTGTAACGTCTATTTTGTTATATACAGATGGTCTACCTTGTTCTTGTAGCATAAGCATTATCTTTTATCATAACCATATGGGGCACAATATTTAGAATCTATAGGCCATGTAAATCACAGGTACACAGCAGATATAATGATCGTAAACTAAAGGGGGTCAATTCAGTTATATCAGTACAGACTAGAATCATGACACTGACTCCTAGGCCAAGGTTTCACTAACAAGATAAGATTCACCTCAATATGTACTGCAACAGATAGCAATAATCACTATAGATCACTGCATTTTACGCAGAATAATTTTCTCAGTTGCTCATGGGGAACTGTCAGCTAGACAGTATGAAAACATAATGATTGTGAAAACGATTCTAGCACACTTCTAAAAATAAAACTTTTAAAAACTTTTACTTTTCTGTTGTTAGAAGCAATAAAAAATATAGGACATAACAATGCAGTTATTTGAAGGGCAACAAAAGTAGTCCCTAGTATTATCAAAAACGTACCACATTATTATTAGCGATAGAGATTCACACAGATTGGTTGAATTTGACAGCAAATTACATAATATTGTTTTTCCAAGATTCACCTATAGCTATGAGGATACAAGTTGGCAAGACAAGTTTTGTCTACTGCTGAGATTATATTAACTACTTCTTCAATTGAGGAAAAGATATTTTACAAGGCTGAAAAAGGCTTAGGTGTCCTTTTTTTTTTTCCTAGCTGCTGAAGATTAGAACTATAGATATATAAAATACTTGCAGTGATTACATATTATTCCACAGTTGAAAAAGGTAAATCCTTTATTTCCAATAGAACAATGAAACTGCATTAAGAATATTTGAAAATTTAGAGAACACACTCAAATCAAATGGTTTGAATTTTGATAATATGTCATTTGCAGTTCACAGTACTTACGTTAACTTTGGGATACACAAGTTAATAGAAAATTAGAGTACTTTATTCACTACTAATTGCTGAGAAAAAAATATATATTGCATGTATTTTGCAGGCAACTTATGATTTGGTCTTGAAAGTTCTAAAGTTAAGTTTCTAATTACTTTTTCTTACTTCTCAAAAAAATTTCAAAATTATAAGACTTATTTTGTCTGCCTTGTTTTATAATAATGTCAAATCATACCTTCTAGTGACTGTATTTTTTAATACCATGCTATTAAAAGAAACTTAAAACGTATTGCTATTATTAGAAATTGCTCTGGTATATCAGGTGAAGACAGCTCAAATGCATGTTTTGAGTATGTTAAGAATGACAAAGCTGGAGATGAGGGAGAGACCTACTCAGTGACATAAAGCTTTTTATACCTTTTCTGTAATATGCTAAAAATTTCTTGTACAGTCTTAAGAATAGCATGATCTTACATTTGCTGATGTTTAGACAGAATTTTTTATTACGGGGTAAACTGTGACCTAAATGGTTGATTCTTTCAGCCCTATACTGTATTTCTTATCTCTTACCTAACCTAAAACATACCCTGTGAAAGCATAAAAAAATGTGAACGGGTTTCTTTCAGTAATATGCATTAGCTCTAAAGTGCATAGCACTGACTTTGTATTTTGGTGGCACCAAATAAAATCATCTTACTTAGACTCCATTTCTCTAAAATGAGATAATCTTAAAAAGAAAATACATTTATTCCTGAAGGGCTTTGACTTGATTAAATGCTAAATATGGAGGTTAATTATTTGTATTTTGTAAAGTTTATGTACTCTTTTAGCATTGTGTAAGAAAACGGACTAATGTTTCACATTGGAAAACTTGTGAAAAGTATTAGCTTCTAGCTCACACACAGTAGTTAGAAGAATATTTTACCTGTTAAATAGACTTGAATAGATTAAAGAAACTTCTTAATATTGATTGTTACAGCTGACCTTAAAATTATATTTCATTTCTACAGGTAAAGACTTTACAAACTGATTTTGAAAGAGAGAGACAGTGAAATATATTGAAAGTGACAATAAGTATCATTTTTGAAAGAAATTGAAGCTTTAGATAATTGTGCAGTAGGGCTGAAGACTATAAAAATGTATAGTTGGATGAAAAATCTGTTAGAGAAAATAGCGTCCCTGTAAAATGCCCCTTAAACTATGGCAATATGTCTTATTTCTGCCTAAGTGGCCATGTTAACAACAAGCATTAGCAGCCTGACCACCTCAGGTGTACCAGAATTTAAAAAAGAGGCCCTACTTGTTGGGGGAGTGGAAGAAGGGGCTGCTCTTGTAATTTTCTTAAAGAGCACCTTCAGATTGGAAAGCTTTAAAAGTTCATATCTCAAATTACACTTGCAATGATGAAAACCTGGAACTTTTTTATAAATGAAAGCTGAAGTTATAGTAGAACTTCAAGAACTGAACTTGACATAAAATGCCACTTCTTCATGGCTCTCAAGAAAATCGTAGGGGTTAGCACTACTGTTGTAGCTATTACTCAAAATGCACGTGCCTGTGGAAAAAGAATTCAAACCTCTACTGAATATTGGTCATAAATTTGGGCTGTTATCATGCAGTTCGTGAAATTGTGAGTCTGATTTAGGCAGATACATGTCACCTGGGTCTGCTGTGTTGCACTGTCTTCCAAACACACATTGAGTGTGACAAACTGTTTATAAACTTTAATAAACAGATATCTGGTGTAGAATCACAGACTAGTTTGGGTTGGAAGGGACCTTTAAAGGCCATCTAGACCAATGCCCCTGCAAGCAGCGGGGACATCTCCAACCAGATCAGGTTGCTCAGAGCCCCGTCCAACCCGGCCTTGAATGTTTCCATCTACCATCTCTCTGGGCAACCCGTGTCAGTGTTCTACCATCCTCATGCCAAAAAAAAAAAAAATTAGTTTGTATCTGATCAAGGTAGAAGTTCTTTAATATTTTAACTATTGAGAAGATCTTACCAAGTATTCACATGGAAATAAGAACACATGTTAAAACCTTTTCAGATTAATATTATAAACCAGTAGTATGAAGTAATGCGGAACTTTATAGGCTGAATCATGTCTTTTTTTTTTGTGTCTAAACACTTCAGAAGAAGTACACGTGCAGTACATCTTGAGGTATTTTTTGTCATCTTCAAAGCTATATTCAATAATATGATCAAACACTATACATGTCATTCTTCTAATACTTAAAGTGATACTGGCAAATAATTACACAAAAAAAAAAGTTCAGGAGAAAAACCAGCTTTTGCGCAGAAATTTAGTATGATTTTATCAGGCTTGAAAAAATGTGAATCACTGAAACAGTTCTTTGGGAGAATGCAGTTTTACTACTTGTGATGCTAAAATACTTTGTCAGCATAAACAGGGGGGTTTTAGCTATTCCCAGCCTTCATTTGAAGGTCTCAACTTTTTTTTTTAGCATTTCTAATATTCCTGTAACAAACTCTGATATTAAGATACCAGGAACTCTAAATTCAATGTCATAATATTTACATGTCTTTAGAAGTCCTTGAGTCTTTAAAGTAAAAAATTTAAGAATTTAAGGAAAATTGTGTTTACTGATTACACAGCAAGTCAATGATAACATCAAGAAAAGCATCCAAAAAGCCTAACTGCAGTGAAAATATCTCATCTAAGCAATACCTCAGTCCTCGTTAATATTTTATCACAGCACCTCAATAACACTGTCTAAGTGCCACTAACAAAGATTAATGAATCAGATCTACACATTCGAGGTATTTTTTTTTTTTTCGTAATGACATGCTGGATTTTCTGTTTAGTTTTTAGTGGCATCTGTGAGGTTAGGAGATTTTGGATTAAAGCATCTAAAATTGTTTCACTATGTGAGTAATATGAAAGACTTGGAGGTATAAAAATTCAAAAGTTTATGGGGGAAAAACCGTTTAATCAGCATGCTAATAGCAGTAACATTTATCAATTGGAACCCTACAGCTACCATGACATATGTCCCAGAAATTCAATCTCCATTCCTTTTGGTGAATCAATGTGCAAAAAAAAAAGCAGGGAAGCAGGCAATTTCAGCTCCAACTGAGAAAGAAGTCAATGAGTGAGTTCACATTAGCATTTTAATTCAGAGGAGGAATACCTTGATCCCTTTGACATAATCTCCCCAAGCATTCCTGCTTACTCTAGGCTGAGCTCCGTGACTGAGTCTGAGTGGGCACAAACTGGATACCTTTAGGATGAAACTAAACCAGAAGATGCATTCCAGAGCGTACGCTAAAGGATGCTACGGATGCTTAGCTGCTGGGACCAAATTGTAACTAGCCTACTGTAAAAAACTTGAATGAATGTATCCTGTGTATCAGGTCCAGAGCACCAACTATTTCACTCTATGAATCCACTCCTACTCGGCCTCAGTATTTGCTAATATGGACAAAGCTGTACCGCATCAAGCTGCAGAAAAAGGCAAAAGCCACACAAAATGTGATGTGAACTGAAAAAAAACCCAGTTTCATATAGCTGTATTAATGAGGAACAATTCACAGGCTGTGATGCTGTCAGGAAAATCAACGGCTGTGATCAAATGCAAGTTTTTTCTTCATCTAAAAATTAGGCTATAAAAGAATTCCTTTTTTATCATCCCATTCATAACCTGTCTTATGTTGAAGCATAAGAGCTCAGCTAATTAGGTACTTGATAAAGGTAGCTTATTTAGGGCATTTTCCTGCTTTTGCACTTACAGTAGGCAAAGGAAGTAAAGATAAATCACTTATTTAACGTCAACACTTTTTTCCCCTCAAATCTATAATTCTAAGCAGTTATTTCCTCAAAGGTGGCAATGAAAGGAATTAGATGTATTCTAACTTTCAGTGCTTCAGAGCGATTTTTTAAACTAAGACAGACTGAAATTATACATCCTGATGTTGTAGTTCTAAATGCTTCCAAGAAAATAAAGGAGTTTCAACTAAAAGGGTGCTCCATTTGAAAGTCAGCCCTATAATTCTGTAAAGTGCTTGCACTGTTCAGTAATGCACACTGAAGCCTTGCAATGCCACAGGCAGACAGCAGGTGTCACATTGTTTAGCAAGATGACTACATGAGAAGAATCGTCCCTGATGCCTCAAGGAAAGGTGTGGAGGCGAGTGAAAAAGACTTCATCTCTCTGACAATGGTAGGCAATAAAGAGTAGGACACACATTTGCTAGTTGCAGGAAAACATACAGTAGCCAGGCTCTGGAAAAGAAGTCCCACTGAATCCTAGAAGTGAGTGCCTGGCTTACCCATGTAATGCAAATAACAGCAATACTGACCTGCAGTCAAAATGGCAAGATTTCTACATTTTCCCTCCTCACAGTGCAGAAACTTCTTGCACACTTATGTCTACGGGCTTGTCCTGGTTTCAGCAGGGATGGAGTTAATTTTCTTCTCAGTAGCTGGTGTGTTTTGGATTTTGTGTGTGAAGAATGTTGATAAAAACATTCTGATGATACGAGTTGTTGTGAATGAGACCAAGGACACTGTCTGGCTTTCCAAGTCTCGTTAACGTGCAGATGCGGGAAGCTGGGCAAAAGACAGACAGAATAATTGATCCAAACTGGCCAAAGAGAGTATTCCATGCCATAAACGTCATGCTCAGTATATAAGTGGGGGTTGCCCATGGGAGGGGGCATCATTTTCAGTTATTCCTTTTCTTGTCGGGTATCCGTTCGGGCACCTTTGGCATCCTTTTCTTCTCTCTTGCTTGCTGGCATCGTTCCCTCTACCTTGCTAGCTTGCTCTCCCCCTTTGCTTGCTGCTCGGTGTTGTTCCTGTGATCGCTGCTCAGGACGGGCTGCGTCGGTCGTTCGGACATCGGGTGGTGAGAAATTGTACATTGTTCATTTTGTATATTTTGTATATATTAATATCCTTATATCCTGTTAGCTTTGTAGTTTTTAGTATTTTCAGTAAACTGTTTTTATCTCAACCCACGAGTTTTCCTTTCTTCCCAATTTCTCTCCCCTGTCCCACTAGGTAGGGGCAGGGTGAATAAAAAACTGTGTGGTGATCCGGGCTAAACCACCACAGGGCTTTACCATAAGAGGATCACATCTGAGAAGTGGTGTGCAAACACAGCAAGTTCTTGCCGCTTATAGAATTTGCAATCTGAAAGTATCCAGGCAGAAAATATTCTGATCTCCCATAGTGCAGACTATCAAGGCAGACTGATCAAGTGCCTTGTTGTCCTGGTTCTGGCCAGGATAGAGTTAATATTTACCTGAGCTGGGTGGAGAACTGAAGCTGGTAGCCCCTATGGTTGGGATAGTTAACTAATTAGCTAACAGCTGGGGTTAATTTACCCAAATTAGCCAAAGGGCTAATCCATCCCATCTGACATCATGCTCAGTATATAAGTGAGGAGGGTGCTGAAGGGAGGCTTCCTGCTACTTGGAAGAGACTGGATGTGGAGATCTGTTGTGAGCTATTGTACTGTATTTGTGTTCCATCACTCTCTTGTTTTCTTCTGTCATTACTGTTAAATTTACTTTTTGTTCAATCTCAACCCACATGTTTGTTTTTTTTTTTCTTCTGGTTTTCTTTTGTTTGCCAAATCTCCTCCTATTCTCTCTGAGAGTGGGGGGAGTGAGAGAGAGAGACTGCGTAGTCTGGTCCCCCTCGGGGCTGAACTACAACACTTGTCTATAATCAGACTAAGTCTGAAATGTGAGCTGAAAAATGGATTCCAAAGACCAAGTCCAGCACTGTAACTGGAAGTTACTCCTCTTGAAAAACATTATTACATGGAAGCCTTCATGCCATGATCAGACCCTCTCTCCCAGTTCAAGACCCAAGAAAATCTACAGGCTCAGGTTGTCTCAATTACCAACACATTCTTTAGCAGCACAGCTGAACAGCATAGGGAGTGAAAAATTAAAAATTGATACGACATCTTTTTCTTAATTCTCCTTTGGTTTTTTGCATTTAACTAACTTTGTAGATATGACCATTTGGGGATGAATTTTTAGGAAGTTCTCAGTGTCATGCCTGAAGAGTCACTACTTTTTTTTTTTTTTTCTTCTCAAACATTTTAAAATATAGGAAGGTCTAAGGCTTTTTTTCAAAAGTCTATTTTGCAGTCCTATGATCTGGCATGTCCCCAGTATTTAGTGCTGAATTACAGCTCTGGGAAATAAATGAAACATCATTTCCAAAAGAAATGACAATTTTCACAGCAGTCTACAGATGTATTGAGGGATAAATTCCAGCTTTAATGAGCTGGTGAAAGTCCATGCCAGACAGGAAACTCCAACACTATCCTATAGCTGCAGTCCGGGAAAAAAAAAGAAAAAGAAAGAAAAAAAAGAAAGAAAAGAAAAATTATTCTAGGTTATTCTAGGATAGAAAACACTTGCAAAACAGCTCTGCATGATATTATTAAAAAACCAAAAGAAACATGTTCGTTCTGTGCTGGGGGACAGTCAAGGCTACGGTCTCTACCCTAACGATCATGAAGGTCTGACCTTTTCTTGTTCATCCCTATTCAACTCCTACAAAAGAAGCCAATGCAGATCTTGATTTTACCTGCCCACTCTTATCCTTTCCACTGACAAGACACATTCTTACAATAGTTAAAATCTGATATTACAATAACAATCTTATGCTTTCCTTCTAATTTTATGTGGGTTGATTGAAGTTAACACTGGTCACATTATGCATATGAATAGGAAAATAAGCAAGTGTCTCATGTTTATGTGCATGAAGAACTTACACAACTAAGAAAATAATTTGGTTTTTACATTTTTGCTTTACGGACATGGAAGTAGATGATCCTTTTTATGAGTTATGGAGCTGACTTTCACAATCTAGGTCTTAAGAAAATATATAAATTACCTTATTTGGTTGAAAGTCTCATGTTTTTAGGACAGCAACAGAGCTGTGACATAGGATTGTGGTCAGAGAGGGAGAAAGAAGTGAAGTCTCATACAGGAGCCATGTGCAATCCTAAACACTTGAGCTAACATCCCCTTTCCTAAGACAGCATCTGACTTTGCTCTGCAGAGAATTACAGAACGAAAGATTACGCCCTGAATAGGTGTTTTCCAAATAATACACTATAATAACATTAACACTATCTTTCATTACCCAAATAAGGTGATGGAAAAAGAAACAAGGACACTAACAAAGATGATAAGAATAACCTTACAAGCTGCTGCCAAGTCAAAAAGATCATCTCTGTAATGCCCACACATTGTTAAAAATCACTGCTTCCCTTGGTAACTAGCAACTGCAAATCAGAGAGACATCCTTATACGCTAACTCAGTTCATACTATTCCCCCACTCCCACTTAAGTCTGACACAATGATTATTAGTTTGGACCCCCATAATTCTCACATTTAGGCAACACGAAAATGTTATCAGACCCAGTGGGTGCATCATTCACCTTCAAATCCTTCACAGATAGAAAGCAACAGCTGAGAGATACCCCATTGCTTTTTAGGAAGGCAGCAGAAAAATCAAATTCCAAAATAAAGAAATCGAAGAAAGATTGAAACCTAGATTCAAATTATATAAGACAGACTGATAGTTATTTATTGAAGAAAGTCTTCTTGTTATTCTCTATGAAATCCCTGAAATATAATACCTTGAAAAAGGTCTGTTCATTCTGTCATTCTTTGGCTTTGCAGAAACAGGAGGCAGTAACAACAGTTTCGGTGCAAAACAAACTCTTTTTTTCAAAGGCTGTAATCTAGAGGCAAATACTGTAAAGTCCAAAATTAAATTGTTGGTTTTTTTTTTTTTTTTTACAAATCTGCTTTGCTATTGTAGGATGGCTACCTTTTAATAAACCCAGTCTTGTGAAGCCTCAACAAGATGCAAGTGGGCAGGGTGCTAAACAATCTCATCTAGGCCTCCCTTTTACACTTAAAGGCTGGACCAGACAATCTTTTGAAGTCCCTTCCAATCTGGGCTGTTCTATGATTCTATGAACAAAAACGCCCATTTTGTATTTAATGCCACAAGTTCTAGATTTAGAGACTTCCACAGAAGTTATGTGTACTCAATACTTTTATAAAACAAGGTCTTAAAATGTCTCAAATTCAGAAATAAAATTAATACAGCTAGAATTAGCAACTAGCTTCAGATATGTAGGTTCTAAAAAGTTATGACCTAGATTATAATGCAAAAATAGGCCCCAGAAGGGAACGGTCATACCACCGAGCCATCCCTTCTCTCAGCGGAAAGAAGACAGGACTTGTAGAAGCATTAAAAATATCTTTTACCATTTTATTTTAATTTTTTTTTTTTTTAACGCACCACTTTCAATCATCCCTGTATTGTTTGGCAAATACCAAGACTTTGGGAAAGGAAATGAAAGACCTTTCCCCTACCTGAGCTCAAATAAAAGAAAGGTTGCTTCATCACTTGCTGGCTGTGGTTTTAGCCCTGGAAAGGCAAAAACTAATCATAATATACAGAGAATTCTGTAAATAGAAAAGAAACTTAATCTACTATCACTCCCATATATTAACAAGAAACAAAAATCCTCTATAAAAGGGAAGCTAACTTTAAATTATTCCCCTCCCACTCCTTTTTTTTTTTTTTTTTAATTTAAGCAACAATTCAATTTATTTCACTTCCTCATCACAAGTTTCTTTAGGAAAACAATCAACCAGCTAAAACAAACTGACCAAAGAAAAAGAACACTGAAAACCCCAACAAAAAGCTAAAGCCAAAAAATCACATCATTGTAGATGACTGAGCCAGCTGCTCTCAAAAGATTAGCTGTTATTGCAGAATAGGTATTGCAACTCAAATTTCTAGTGCTGATAATGCCTCTTCGGAAAATAAATAAACTTCCTCCAATCCCTTTACAAGAAAAAGGTTGGTTTTTTTTCCTGGTATGTATGTAACATACACACGCTGTTCCTCTGTCTCTTGAACCATTTAATTACAATATAAGCTAATCACATCAGTTTTTTCTTAGTTTATGATACTTTTACAAGGAGCATAAAAGGTCCTCTTTTTCAGGTAAAGATTCCAATTAATAAAGGGCCAGAAAAGACAAACATAGAAAGCATGATACAGGACTTTCTTCAAGTGCAGTGCTTGTCATAAGGCAACATGGACTTGTCAGTTCATTGGATGCTCCACACAATTAAATTGGCATTTTTCTAACTGGAGGGAGGAGACGGGAGAAGGGGAACACTCCAGTGACTCCTTAGGCTGAGATACAGCAAAACAGAGCATGTAACTACAGATTTTATGACATTTCTCTTCTTCTCAAGGACTAGAGAATTCAAAAAGATTATGAAACTTGCTTGCACTTCAGCAAAGCATGTTGTTGTATCCCACCAATCAACTAAATGTGTAGAGATCTGTAATAGGACTGCAAAAACTAGTTTGAATGAAGTATCAATGGAAATGCATGTGTTGTGAAAGCAGCAAAAGAAACAGTCAAAGAAGGAATAAGAGATGTCACATGTTGATGGGCACCCTCAGATACATCAGTTATCAACTACACTTCTGTATGCAGTTTCTCAAGAGGTCTGGTTGTGTAAAATAAAGGGCAAAATCAAATTATTAAGAGAAGGTGTCAGGAAGATAAAGAACAGGATTAGAACTATAAATCACTCAGACAAGGTGGCAGAAGGACAGTGGGGAAATCAGTAATGTTGCC
The DNA here is from genome assembly GCF_036417535.1 of Chlamydotis macqueenii. NCBI lineage: Eukaryota > Metazoa > Chordata > Aves > Otidiformes > Otididae > Chlamydotis > Chlamydotis macqueenii. The sequence goes on along the minus strand of NC_141556.1, from coordinate 59,411,610 downwards.
TACTGACTTACAGAAATGATCCAGAATGAGAAGACTAAGATTACAATCACTGTCAACTCCTAAATAGTACAAGAGGTACAGTCAAAAAATACCATGTGATCACCAAACAAGAAAAAAACCCAGCAGATATGATGAGGACTTAATAGCTGGAATCTTTTACCCTTTCTAGCACTGTAACTAATCTTGGTTCCGTCAGTCAGCCACACATCTTGGTTGTTCTGGATATGTCAGTGAAATCAGTGAAAGAGTAAGCGTGAGAAAGAAAAATGCATTTTGTGAAAGCAAAATCCTTCTATAGGATTTCCACATGAAATTTTGTTACGCTAGTTGCAAAAATTATGATCACATATGGTCCCAAGCCAGGGCACCAAAAAAAAAAGTTGTAGGATGCTTAGCTTGCAGCAATAAGCTTAATACTGTTCCTTGCTGCACAAGCTAACGTGCTTGGGGATGCTAACGCACATGATCCCATTCAGAAATGCATGCTTACTGCATAGTCTCATGTGAAAACATATGCCACATGATCAAATAACTATCCCTAAGCATCTTACATGCTGGGATTTTAATAATTAGGGAAATCTGCTCATAAACAGGAAAAAAGAGCTGTGTGTCACTCAAGTATAAACACCTTTGTCATGTAAGTCTTTTCTTGCTGTCCTCTTTAAAATTAACCACTGGGAAGGGATAAAGCAGCTTAATGTCCTGGAGCCAATAAAAGCCACTAGGCTCTACTGTTACTGCTGGTACTAATGCAGTAACTAATTGTCTTTTCTCACACATGGTAGTCTCCACTAGTAGCGCCCCACACATGAATACCAAAACCAGGCAGAGTCCTTTCTCCAGGGGCCACGGGCCGAGATTTGTGATGCATGCAGATGGAAGTCCTATCCCTGCTGTTGCTGTGAAATTCCACATGGTCATGGTGAACGATAGAGTGACAACCATGAAGCAGTTGCAGATTTGTTACGGCTCAGTTCCTAGTTAGCAGCAATCTGAGAAACATTTCTGCTCACCCTACAGTTCATACTCTCTAAAGAAGGAACCATGCTTACAAACACAACATCACACACACACTCAATGTTATTAACTTTTTCTTGTTGTAAGCACCTGCAGAGAATGGATAAATTCTCCATTGCATTTGATGGAATAGTAACAACTTCTAAGCATATTTAAGCAAATAATAATGCTGACCCCAAAGAGCTTGAAAGCTGAAGAGCAAAACAAAGGGAGTCAATTTTCCATATCTGAAAAAGTAGTAGTATGCGAAATTGCGGAAGCATTGATAAATAAAGCATGTTATTATATAAGTAGCCTTATACACTGTAAATACTTGATGCATAGTTAGCACTTTACAGCATGCACATTAAGTATTACCGTTTGAAGTTCTAACTAAATAAATTACAGCTGCCTCTTTAAAGAGGGCTTTTTCCTTTGAAAAGTATTACAATGTAGGATAAGGCAACATTTCATTAACATGCAAGTGTTGAAAATAATGAGCCAACACAGTCACAGTTTGCAACACAGACAGACATTTTTATTTTATTTAAATAAAAAAAAATGTTGGACAGGAAAAAAGAGCCTTAAGAGAAATGAAGCAGATTATGTTTGCTCTAATGGGAGGTAAAGAAAGAACAAAGGAACTTCTGACCCCAGGCATAGCCAAAAATAAAAGCAGTAATGTGGCTTCTTTCCTCACACAATTGCTGACTCTGTATTCACTTTTCCCATTACATATCATTCAGATATGCAAAGGAGCCGCTAATTTCTTCAGGGGAGATTTTTGCCATGTTATTTATTAGCCGGGAAATATTTCCTGACACATGCTGAATTTTTGACAGACTTGCTCAATTTTGACTCAGCCTTTTGATAATTACACAGCAAGTGTGCCTATGAATACAAGTAATTTCTGTTTGCTGCTTCTGCTGTGATTATTCCTGAGTTCTCATGATAGCACTTACTGAGTCATTTCAAGTACTATTCATTTTTTATCACTTTTACCTATTCATACTATGTGGGGTTTTTTTAGCTTATTTGTTTGTTTGTTTTGTCTTAATCTCAAATAATGGTTAGACTTTTAATACCAGTGAAAATTGCTGTGTAGTGATTGCATAAATCCTCTGTAAGCAGGAATTGTGTTTCTTCACATATTATACCTCAACTAGTATACCTCTGTCCAACCTTCAATATTCTCTGCCACTTCATTCCATAACAGAGAGATATACAGTTCCTAAGGTGTCAGGGCTTTTGGAATCATTGCTTGTGAGCATCTAACTTCAGGCATCCTAGTGGGAGGCCTCGTTTCCATAAAGTAGAATTCAATATTCCATGAAAATCAGGCCCCTAGCAGCAATGACCTAGGAGGAGGGAGAACCAAGCACATACTGGATGAGAAATGGTCATTTAATGTCATGGTGCAGTACTAGTTCTTTTAAGGGTTGAAGACAGCCTTCTGTTTCTAAATTAGGCAGTTAGGTCAACCTGGAAATGGGATTGTTTTGACATCTTTTATGCCTCTTCTGGGCCTGTATATTCCATAGTCTTACATACTAGATTCATAATGTTAAGTTGCTTTTCACAACTATCCAAAGCTTTAGTAACACTTGGCATTTTTGTGGAAGAGCAGCTTGTCTTTTCCCATTTGTGCCAGACACCACCAGTTGGTGAGTCCTTTAATCTGCTATATTTAGTAAGGGAAACAAAAAATTCAGACACTACACTGCACATAGGGTGGGTTTCCTTCCAGTGCCAGTAGAGCACTGCCGGAAGACATGCCACCTAGTTGCTACCTGGAATTGAAGACATTCTGCTAAATCCAGTAAACTGACTTTGTCTTTCTATTTTCACAGAAGACATGTACCAGTGTGCTGGTTTTGGCTGGGGTAGAGTTAATTTTCTTCATAGTAGCTAGTAAGGGGCTATGTTTTGGATCTGTGCTGAAAACAGCGTTGATAACACAGGGATGTTTTAGTTACTGCTGAGCAGTACTTACACAGAGTCAAGGCCCTTTCTGCTTCTCACATGACCCCACTAGCAAGTAGGTTGGTGGTGCACAAGAGGGTGGGAGGGGACACAGCCGGGACAGCTGACCCCAGCTGACTCTAAGAAGAGTCCAAGTTTCTTTTCAAAGCATCAGTGAGAAATCAGCATGAAAATTAGAAGGAAAATTAACTCCTCTAGCAAGCAGCTAGGTAATTTAAAGGTTAGAAAATCGCTGGAAAAGCTGTAACCACCTGGTCATTTGCTTGAGAACAACTTTATGAACAATCTTCTTTTTTTCTTTTTTTTTTTTTTTTGGACATAGTCAAACATTTTTAGAGTCTCCTAACTCCTGTGGTGCAATATAAGAAAACACAAGTGAGAGAGCAATAAAGGAAAGCATAGAAGGAACTGAAGAGGAGTAGGATACTGAAAGAGACCTCACAGAGGCCCTTTGCCAGCATTCCCACTTAGGAAAAGAGACTGAGGGGCAAGGACATTCTCGGCATAACACAAGCACTGCAGCTAGCTAGAGCACTGACAGAGTGACTTTTCAAACAGTCACTCTTCTATGATCTCCCAGCAAATAAGAGATCGTTATCAAAGGCAGCTCAGCTCTCTGGGAACGGAGAAGCACTGACAGACCAGAGCCATAATGATCCCATTCTAGCTGCCTTCACTGCAATAGGCATAGTCGCACTGCACAGTGGAAGAATACACTGGAACAGACTGGCATATTTGTTACTCTTATACACTTTGACTCTTACATACTTTAACTCACAGTTAAAGGATTAACTATTCCTCATATCAATGGTGAAATCTCTGGCAACAGTGGCACGTAGCAGACTTCTTTAATGTTACAGAAATTATACAACAGTATCTCCCAGTGTTTAGTGTTGGTAAGCTTTGATGAGTCTAAGACTTTACTGTATCTGCATGCAATCCATCCACATGTAGCTCCTGCATTTCTTATTCAACCTTCAGTTTTGTCCAGCCTAAGAAAAGGAAGAAATTACATATTGTCTCACAGTGCTCCTGGTGATTTTCAGCACTTGTATGATGCTGATGCAAGATGGTCATACAGTAACCATCTCAAAGGGCAGACTTAAAAATGTGTTGCAGCAGTGACAAGGTTCTTAACATAAAATTCTGGAAATTCAGGAAATTCACATCTAATACCATCTATTGCAGTTATACATTATGGGTTAACTTGCAAGATTAATATTTTTAGAAAGCTAGCTGCATTATGTTTATCATGGACACTAAAAAAGCCCCAGCTAGTATCACAGAATTCCAGACAGTTATTTTTACGTTATTCCAAATTTTCAAGTGGTGAGAGGAGAAATGAGTAATACAAGCAGTCGTTTCAACTTGCAATACCACATCTCCCATTACGCCAGCTGCAGTGGGATAAGCAGGCAGCTTTCTGCATTGAGGAGAAGACACCTGCCATCCCTCTTCTTCTCTGCACAAACTCTCTGTACTGAGGAGATGCTGCATTCTGCTGCTGGGAGCTTCTGGGAGAAACTGTCTGCTGCTTTGTGTGGGATAGCAGACAGTACAACCATCATGGAGATCCCAAAACATAGATACCACTTCCATGGCTACTGGAGTTAGATCACTGTGATTAAAAAAAAAAAAAAAAAGGCTGGTAACTGCATACAAATCATCTTAGCTCAAATTTTTGGCTCATTTCTAGCTCAGTTCAGTAACTGCTAGAAGGCCATACTTGCAACAGCTGTTAAGATTATTTTTTTTCCTTCTTTTCTTTTTAATAAATCTTTCAAATAGTGTAACTACCTCACATGAGCATTTTTACTATAGTAAGCATCTTCCACTAATGAAAGTCAGCGACTGCAGCTACACTAGCGCATGTCCAGAGAACTTCATGTCCATCTTGACTGCATGTTTCCTGTGCTTTATCCCTTTGCTCTTGCAAGCAGCAGTAATAAATGTTGTAGTCGTAACTCTCCTTGACAGCACCATATTTAAGGTTGCACCCTTTCAAAACGTGTCTTGGAGAGAAGATATATTAAACAAAGTACTTCTGGCATGAATGGAGCTGTCTGTCCTTCTTAGTCAGGGAAATAGAACAGCATTTAAAATATAAACCTCTTTGAGCACAGGCAAACCCTGTTTCTGTTTTCCATGATGAGATAGGGAGCACGAACAATAAAGTGCAAACTATGGGGCATGCTGTTGCATCATGGGTGTGTGCTGAACGGGGACAATATCACAATATGCAAGAACACATGCAATGTAACAGTGGAGATGTTTGTATTTAGAGTCTGGAGAAATACCACACCATTATAATAAGTGATGCACCTTCTATATGAGGTCCATAATCTTGCATTGTCAAATCGCTCCAATCTGCCTCCTATGGCAATTTCTACCAACTGCTGTTCAAACTTTCAGTGGAAAAAGCAACTGTCTCACAAACGTAGTCAACACAGTTCAGAGTGTTGGCCTTGAACCTGCAAATAAAAGTGTGCATGTGTTTTCTCTATCTCCTACCTCAAAAAAAGGCTCAGTATTACCTACTGTCAATGTATCCCTTTTCATTATCTCTGAAGGAGGAGGAGAACAGAACTCCCTACAAATAATCAAAACAAGCCTGCAAGTACACTAGAACTGGCTCTACACAGCTGTGCTTTACAACAATGCAACTACGTATTGAGATCAGTCTCTGAGAAAATGTCTTCTTAGCACTGAGACAATTCCACTGCTGTAGTAAAGCCAAGGGGTGGGGAGGGGAATGGTCGGGGGGACAAAACATTGCTAAATTCAAATCATGTTGTGTTTTACCACAAAACCATGCTTGACTTTTTACATGGTCTTTACAACCATGCTGTGATATGGTTTGAAGTCAACATCTCTTTCTTTTTTTTTAATGGATTGCAAACCTCAATAAAAAAAAACCCCTAGACTATTCTTTCCCTCTGCTGTTAACAAGGTTGCCAATTCTAGAACAGAAGTTAGAAGCAGGTACACCCACCCCAGTATCTCCAGTGTTAGGTAGAAAGGTAATGAGCTGGGTCCTTCCTTCATAATCTTGGAATTGCAGCCGGTACCAGAATTGTATTTTCTTCATTTTCTACAATGTCTTATCAGTTCTGATGCTAAGAAGCAATTTCTTTTAGATTAAAATTACAATGAAGCGGGTCCAAATCCCAGGACGATCCCACAGTTTTGATCTGCTGAAACTACAGGAGATAAACTGCTGATGCCTTGACTAGATTATTAGTGCATATATAAACCACCAGAGTTCATGAAATAGGTTTGTTTCAATCTTCAAGAAAGTAGAAAGAAGTATCATGCACTCTCCAAGATCAAATTGATTTACTGAATAGAAATCATGTATCATAACTATTGATATGTGTCCACAAGATTGGCCAAGAGCCTATCTACATGAATAATCGCTGCAGCTGGATCCCTGTCTAAAGAGCAGACCAAACGAGATACAAGCCATCAGCTACTATTTTGTAAAAGTGTTGCCGTGGGTATTCAGTCTGAAAAGACTGAAAACCACAGCTTGCTTGGCACAGGTTTCCAAAAGGTCCCAAACCCATAATGCTAGTAAGGCACAACTACCAGAGCTGGGAAAATGATCCTTCTTTCCCTCTCAGAGAAAAAGACCATTTTTCAGGTTTTCTTTTAATGATTTTTTTTTTCCAGTCAGAAAACATAAACTCACATCAATAAAATTCTTTGCAAGACAGGTAATTAATTTAGGACTGTGACTTACTTGGTTACAATTATTTCTACAAAACTTTCTAAAAATAAATATAAATACATATCATGTACATATGGAAATAGATTAACCTTAATTTATTTCTAATACATGTATTTTTTTCCACAGTAGAACAGCTCCTTCTCACACTCCAGCACCAGGACTCTCCTAGGTCTTATTTTTCAAAAGGCTGGGAGCATCCTGCTTCAAAAGGATAACATCTAGAACAGGGGAGGAAAAAAAGACCAAACTTTCTTGACTCAAACGATACCATTCTATTACTAACAGAAGGAGGAGAGTTGTAAACCAGCCACCTTCAACTCACTCCTGTGCTTGTACCTTCCCCACCTTGTCCTAATTAAAGATAGCTTTAATTTTAACCTGTTCTACACTGCAGTCAGATCTGGGGCATGCAAATGCAAAGACAGAACTGACATACAGTGGCTTTAGCCTATGCAGGAGGTGCTGGTGCTGCAGGTTAGAGCAACATTCCCTGAAAATCACAGAGCTTCTCTTGTAGCAGCCAGATGAACAGCTGAAAGACCAGCAGCTGCCTAGGAGTTATTTTGGGGGTTAACAGAGATTTTTTACCATATGTGGAGACCAGATAAATGAACATCCAACTGCCCTTTCAATTACCTGGTTTTAAACCTGTCAGTATTACTGTGCTTCCTACAAATAGCTCATTACAACAATTATCAGTTGCTACCACAGTAGCTTGAATATTAGTAAGTCAAAAAGCCCTAATAGACTAAGGTTCAGCAAAGCAAATGCATGCATAAAAAGCATCTGGATTCCTTTGAGATGCTGCTGTACTTGAAAGATGCTATTTTAAAAGGCTTAGAAGAATGCCTGTGTAGTTACTCTCTTCCCTCCAAATGTATGTTCAGTCCTCTGCACTTGTGACACAAATATTAAGACTTCAGTGGAGAATGAAAGGACTGCATACTTAGTTCCCAATCCTTCTTTCCATGTATTTCAAACAAAGGAGTTACATATTAAACTCCCCACTGTATAAATCACCCACTGTAGCAGAAGAGCAGGTTCCAGACCATCTAAGGAATCTGAGAAGTGGTGGAAGTCTGGTGACATTCCCACTGACTGGAAAAGGGATAACATTAATCCCCATTTTTAAAAAGGGAAATAAGGAGGACCCGGGGAACTACAGTTGGTCAGTCTCACCTCTATACCTGACAAGGTCATGAAGCAGATTCTCCTGGAAACCATGCTAAGGCACATGAAGAGCAAAGAGGTCATTGGTGACAGCGAACACGGCTTCACTAAGAGCAGATCATGCCTGACCAAGTTGGTGGCCTTCTACAACAGTGTTATAGCGTTGGCAGACAAGGGACAAACAAATGATGTCAGCTACCTGGACTTGTGCAAAGCATTTGACACTGTCTCATATGACATCCTTCTCGTATGACATTCTTCTCTCTAAACTGGAGACACACGGATTTGATGGATGGACCATTCAGTGGATAAGGAATTAGCTGAATGGCCACACTCAAAGAGTTGTGGTCAAAAGACTGATGTCCAATTGAAGACTGGTGATGAGTGGTGTTCCTCAGGGGTCAGTATTGGGACTGGTGCTGTTTAACATTTTGTTGGCAACATGGACAGTGGGATAAAGTGCACCCTCAGCAAGTTTGCTGACAACACCAAGCTGAGTGGTGCAGTCAACACGTCTGAGGGATGGGATGCCATCCAGAGGAACTTTGACAGGCTGGAGAGGTTGGCCTATGCAAACCTCATGAAATTCAACAAGGCCAGGTGCAAGGTCCTGCACATGGGTCAGGGCAATCCCAAGAACAGATACAGACTGGGCAGAGAATGGATTGTGAGCTACCCTGAGGAGAAGGACTTGGGGGTACTGATGCATGAGAAGCTCAACATGAGTCAGCAATGTACACTTGCAGCCCAGAAAGCCAACTGCATCCTGGGCTGCATCAAAAAAATGTGGCCAGCAGGCGTGGCCATAAAAGAAGTGCGGCCAGCAGAATCACAGAGGTGATTCTCCCCCTCTACTCTGCCCTGGTGAGACTCCACCTGGAGTACTGCATCCAGCTCTGGAGCCCCCAGAATAAAAAGGACATGGACCTGTTGTAGCGAGTCCAGAGGAGGGCCACGAAGACGAGGGGGCTGGAGCACCTCTCCTATGAGGACAGCCTGAGAAAGTTGGGGCTATTCAACCTGGAGAAGGAAGGCTCCAGGGAGACCTTATAGTGCTCTTTCAACACTTAAAGGGGGCTTATAAGAAAGATGGGTCAAAACTCTTTAGCAGGGCCTGTTGTAGATAGGACAAGGGGCAACAGTTTTAAAATAGAAGGAGGTAGATTTAGATTTGATATAAGGAAGAAATTTCTTACAGTGAGGGTGGTGAAACACTGGAACAGGTTGCCCAGAGAGGTGGTGGATGCCCCATCCCTGGAAACATTCAAGGCCAGGTTGGATGAGGCTCCGAGCAACATGATCTGGTTGGAGATGTCTCTGCTCCTTGCAGACGGGTTGGACTAGATGACATTTAAAAGGACTCTTCCAACCCTAACTATTCTTTGATTCTACTATTCTATAAAAGGGGTAAAATCCTCTACAGTCAATAGTATAATTCCCAGTATAGGAGCTGAGAGGATGCAAGCCATATTCTTACTACCTTTTTGCTTTTTTTTTTTTTAAAGAAAAGGGAATCAAGTAGGCTATTTGCATTTATCTGTTCATTACTGAATTATGTTCCCATGCCTACAAAGTCTTAAGTTGCTGGGAAATCCAATATTATTATTTACATCTAATGAAAGCAGAGAGATCAATGTCTTTTTAAAATCTCATATTTCACAGCAAAAGTACTAATCATTTTGAAAAACAACCAAAAAACTAAAAATACATACTGTTTTGCAAGAAAATGGCTATACATGGTCTAAAAAGAGAATAGCTCTTTGTTGACAATTTCCGAGGCAAAATAATTTCGTATCCACTGAATTTCCTCATTATGCTTCTGATCTATGAAGAGATCAGAATTTTAAATAGTTTAAGAGCACAAAAGAATACAGAATCAATATTAACAAGGAGAAAAATACTTTGTATATACAGTTACACATATATAATTTTTGTACTAATCACCTCTCTCATTACAATGTGAGCATGAGCTTGCCTCTTGCATCAGACTATATATGGTGTGTTTTTTTAAATATTCATTCCAAATGGGTGTCATGATTTAATAGGATGGTTGCATAAACAATTAAGTCTCTGTGCAATCCAAAGGTTTTACAAGATCAACATTCCAGTCTACATGAAGCCAATTTTAGCTATTTATAAAAGCAGTAAAGAATTTAAAGGAATCCTCAGGAGGAGAAAAAAAAAAAAAAAAAAAAAAAGAAAAAAAAAAAAAAAGCAAGCTTCAGACAGACAAAAATACTTCCAGAACACAAAACAGAACACAGAACTAGAATCACACTCTTAGGGAAGTATTACAATTTTCTCATTCTACTTACAAAAAACATGCCATAAGCAAAATACACACTGCTATGTTGTTAAAACTGAACTTCACCTGTGTATTTAATTAGTTTTTCTAAAGAAACAAAGCTTGTGCAATTACTGTTTGTGTTCCTAATAACTTCTGCATCTGTCAGGCAACTTTTACCAAACTTGAAAGAACATGTCTTTCATTCATTCTCATAACAAAGAAATCAAGAACTATCAAGAGGGAGGAACATCTTATGCATGTCCCTAAAGGAGGTGGTCTTACCTCCTTCTGAAACTGTCTTGAAAGGATTCAGTTAGCCATCTTTTTTTTTTTTTAATTTTTGGACCATCTACCCTATGATTTTAACAAAAAGCATACTAGGAAAGGTTTTGCACTGTACTTCTGTATTTTGCACGCACTTCTTACAGTACAAAAATTAAATAGCACTGTGAAGTAGGTAGTGAAGAACACTGAAAACAAAACACACATGTCGCAAATACACATTTTGTACAAATTCTTGCATACAGTGCACAAAAACTACAGTGACTTTTCCAATTTTAAACATCTGCAATCTTACAAAAATTAATTTGAGGCTTTGTAAACCCATTCATTGGAGAACTGCTATCCAAAACAAGGTCTAAAGGATAAGCTAAGTGGGATGTGAGAAGCTGGCAGCACTGTTATGAGGGAGAAAAGGTTATCCAAGTAACCTTCATTGTATTTGGCCAGTTTCCCAAAACATATGAAGTGAGGGTTTGTTTGTTTTGTCCTTATGTGAAAATCTTCTACTTTCACCCTAATATTTCTTAAGACAACACATAAAAGTGAGATGTCCAGAAGTGCCCAGTACCAGCCTAACTTTCCTCTCACAGAAAAGGATGACAGTTTTTCTATTGAGTTTGAGGAAAACAGAACAATAATGAGCGCTCTTGTTCTGAAAACAGCATTTTACTCTCAGTTTTATTCCAGAAGTGGTATTTGATTTACAATCTTAATTTTCAAATTGAAGTTTTCCATCAGAAACATGAAGTAAATACATAGTTCAATGACTATTTTAAGCAGTCCTGTAAAGAAAACACCTTTAGCATTTAATTGTCCTTCTTCCTAGAATCATTCATACAGAGCTGTCCATTAAATCAAAGAAAAAGGAGAGTAGGAAACAGCACTTAAGATCTACAATGCAATGCGTGTATTGCCCGATTGTCTCGCCTGCTTCTTAAAAGCAAGTGAATTTTTGAAGATCATTAAGGACAATCAGAGAATCTACAGCAGAGGTGGGATGAGAATTTAGGAGAACAAGAATTATGTCCTACAAACTGTACTAAACCACACCTATTTTCTTTACAGACAAAAAGACTGTCATTACCAGCAACATTAGTTACATTAATTCTACAGGTAAGTACAGAAGACCACAAGGAACTCTCCTGGTTGTTCATCTGTTTCACATCCAGCTCTCATCCAGTCAAAAGGATGAGTCCTATGTTTATTCACATTCTCTCTCCTCTTTCCTGTTTTCCTGATTCTGGTTGCAACCAGCACTTGGAGAAAAAAAAAAAAAAAAATGAAAAATTACTCGAACTGGCTATATTACTACAAATCACTTGGTAATTTCAGTAAGTTCAAAACATGTAGAAAAAGAAGGATTTAGTTGCTACTCACATGGGAAAGATTTCTAATCTGCATAACCTACAAAAATCAAGTAACCAAAATTTATCTTAAGTCTTTTCACTGCCAAATAATCCAGAATTTCAAAAATAGGAACCTTTTAAATAGCATTCTATTATTTGGGAGCATAACGCAAATTAAAATTTTGTTTGTGTATTAGCGCCTCCAACACCATCCATCCCACCTACTGAATCAAGAATTATGCACGGAGATGATACAGAAAAACATACAGACTTCATATTCTATGTATACATAGGCTGCATTCATATTAAATAAAACATACACAACCTGTTTAAGTCTAGTGTATTCACCCTTATGTCAACACATGGCTTGATATTTTAAAATATACAGACTATATATGGTGCATTTTTAGGAGCAGGAAACGTAATTCCAAAAGACATTAAGTATTTCATGTATCATAAGCACTTTTAAGATAACATCAAGAGCTTGTCCATTCCGGGGTGGGGGCGGGGGGAGGGGAGGGGGGGAAGAGAGAGAGGAGAGAGAGAGAGATTTGCCCTTTTTCATTCAATTTTATAATTCAATTAGTTTAGAGAAAGATAGATCAGCTGGTTGAGATTCTGTCAACCAGAATGCTAAGAGAGTACCTGATTCTTAGTTTTCACCAAATGCAGAGTAGATGCAGTGGAATCAGTCAAATCAGTGTTATTCAGTAACAATGTAAGTAAGAAAATATTCAGATCCTGGCTATTTAATTCAGACTCAAGGAAAAAAAGTAAGTCCTTTGTAAGTCTCCAGAGTGTGTCTGTCTCTCTTTTTTTTTTTTTTTTTTTCCCCAATTATCTAGAAATACCTACAAGTCTGTCCGTTCTTTACTCCTATTGTCTGAAATAAGATTCTAAGAAGCTGGATACCTGAATGTCTCCCAAGAAATGCTTTTTGCCTGCAAATATCTAGCACAGACAAAAGGAGAGTTCCACTTTTATACGGCTGTAGATGACGAGACATAATCAGAACTTGTCTATCCTCGAACACACAGCTTTCTGCATCACCTTTTTTTCCTCACAAGACTTTTCAGAGCTGTATTTTTAAAATTATTTGTGATTTAAAAAAAAACAAACAAAACCAAAAAAAACAACCAGCAGCTTCCAACTTTTCTATTAGGTATGATTGAGACCCGAAGTGACTGCAGATTTGTTTCCTCTGAAGATCTTTAGCTTAATTTCTTGTGAAAAGGAATGTTTGTCTCTCTAGGTATTTCCCATTCATAACTTGTGGCTAATTTCATCTACATTTGACAAAGCGTCAGCAGTTTCAATAGATAAAATTCTTGCTAGCTTTGTGGAAGTCAGCAACTAAGGAAGCATAGGAAGAGAAACAAAGCCAGTGTTCCCAGTGAAGGAAGGTAATTACACCTCAATCTTTAGCTGACGCTTTAGCATGTGAATGGGTTTGCGCTTGCCCCCCTGTCTGCTGTTAATTCTCCAGCCAAGTAAGTAGGTGATATGAGAGAGATCTGAGAATGTTTTCTAGAGAGCTAAATTAGGATAACAGGATACATTTCAATAGAAAATCAGTCGTCATTAGTTCAGCTGTTTATGAAACAACCTGTTTTACATTTAAATTCCATGCTCAGTGTGCTATTGAGCGCTGTGGTGAGCAGAACAAATAGCGTTTTGACAGCAGAAGAGATTGTAAACTGAACCACTGAAAAAGAGGGAGAAATTTAGTCAGAATTATGACAACTCTACTGATATAAAACCCAGAAGATCTGTAAAGAGGTATCAGACAGTAGCATGAAAAGCAACTAGTTGAGGGGTGTCATTATGAAAGTGGAGATCTGAGCTTCCTCGCTGTCCTGAATGAATGCCAAATCAGAGCATAAGGAAGAAGGGATTCAAGAACTCTTTCGGTTCTGTTTACAGTTCAGGGCTTAAAACAGATTCCCGCATACCTTCTCAGATGATATTTTCCTTACAAAAATGAGCTTAATCACATCAAATTAAATAACTCTGAATCTTATCTGAATAAGATAATGCCCTAAACATCTACTTTTTACATCTCTAGACAAGTTACATTGTAACTTTGTAACCATAACTTTTCCTGTTACCAGGTCAAATGGAAAAAAAAAATAAATATATATATATATATAAGAAACCTCCTGTTCTCCAAGAGCAGCGATGCTCATCCATTCTAGGAAAACATGCAGCCTTACCAAGGAGTTCTCTAAGGCAGCAGTCTTCATAATAGACCTGAAAAAATACAGACCTGAATCTTTCAGAGAATAATTTATTCATTTGATGGTAAGGATCAAATATTTAAATGTCTCATAGTCCAATAAAGTATTTTGGACAACATGCTTTAGACCTCAAAGATGGCACTGTACTTCCTTTCAACGCACATAGCTCTTCCCAGTGCTGTGCCTATCCTCTCCACAATACGTTCCCAGAGAGCAGAAAACCACTCTTCTGCTTCTATTTCAATAACCAGACAAGCCAAAGCAGTTTCTCTCCTTTGCTTATTTTCCAAATTGCATTTACCTTTTCTAAACAGGTTATTTGGAGTTCTGGATGTATAGCACTGCAGTTAAGTACTGCACTACAGAAGTATAACAGTTTTGGTATTTCCCTATTTTGCAAAAATACCTTTCCTGATCCTTTTAAAGATCACATTTGCTCTCCTTTAGGATTACATCACAGTCACAGTTCATAAACATCTTGCAGTTGACAGTCATATCCCATTCTTTCTGTTCCTCAGCCGTTTTCAAGCAATAGCATTTCCAACATATAAAAGAATTACAATTGCATGTTATGGGCATGATCTTTCACTCCATTCTATGCATCTTATTTTTCCGTACAGCACTCCTGTCCATTATTCCAGTGCTCCATGTCATCAGCAACTTTCTGCTTGCTTACTTTTCATGCCAAGTTCCTTAACAAGAAAGCATTAAAATATTTTCAAATCTGATCTTTGAGGTAATCCAGCAGTATCCTCTCTCCTATCTAGCATTCTTTTCAGCTTGACTTATTGATTCTTTGCAGCCATTTCTCTTGTTCACCTTTCATTCCTAATTCTAAACTTCATTTTGTTTTATCTTGACTATTATTTTCCCCATGTAATGGTGCATCAGATGTTTTATTGAAATCCAGATAATCAAGGACACCTGCCTCTTTCTAAAAAATTAGTTGTAACATTAGATAGCAGGTTAGTGTAGTACAACCCCTCTCTGGTTGTACTCACAACAAATTTCACATCATTTGCTGTTCACCTTTATGCCTGTAAGCAACCTCTCCCTCAAAATATGTTCTAAAGTAATGCAGTAAGATCAAGCTACCAAGTTTGTAGTCAGGCAGATGTCTCTGCCCCATTTTTTTTTAAAAAGAGACACCATATAAAAATCCCTCCTATTTGATGAATTCTAAAAAAAAAAAAATCCTAGCCAGAGAATTTACAATTTCATGTGCCGGTTGCTTCAATATTCTGAGGTAGGGATTATCAGGTCTGCTCAGTTTCAACACATGAAGTTCTTCACAGTTTGCTTCCACCTCAGAAATGGTAATTTCCATTTCTGTATATACCCCTTCCCAAGAACTATCCTGTCTTCCTTACACGCCCTATATTATCATCTTTACTGAAAACAACAGCAGAGCATTCATTTCGGTTTTGGGCGAGACACAAATTGCCTTTAATCACTACCCAATCATTTCTATATGGTGTTTTCATTTTTTCTTTCTCAGTCTCTCATTACGTTTAGAGTTACAGAGCTGTTTACTATGTGTTTTGACTTTCTTTAAAAAGAGATCTAATCTTTTTGCATTGGTGACAAACTTGAGCACTAAATGTGTGTTGAAGGATATTCTATAAATAGGAACAACCTCATTCACCAGTGGGAATCACCGAATTAATCTCCCAAAAAAAAAAAAAAAGAGAAGAAAGTTTAAGCGTGAAACTGGCACACCCTTCAAACTGAAAACTGGGCTACAGAGATCTAGCAAAAATATGTGTAAAGCAGTAACAGAGGAGGTCCATGAAGAAGCTTTTAAATCCATTGTAAATTTTCATACATTAACACACTATCTTCACATCACTAGCGTTTAATGGATTTTGTTCATTCTTTCATGGCAGTGAATATATGAGGAAAATACTAACACGTGAACTTGAATGATTCAGAAAGCAGCCGTGTCGCTGCAAGGTACAACTGAATAGGTTAATTCTCAACTGTGACGTATGCCCAGGCTACTATGAGGCAGGTTGTTAACTTGTACCAACTGCTGAGAAACAACCAGTATACATGTTTGTATCGTAAGCTAAAATCCAGTAGAGTATTAGGTATTTACCCTCGAGCTGAAAAAGGAATAAGCTATCACACAGACACTCTGTTATGGAGTCAGAGTAAGTGTGTAGACAATCAACACAGGCAGCTGGCATGTGGTATCTTGTTATCCATATTAACCTGCTTAAGACTCAGAATCCTCTAAGTCTACAGGAAGGTTGTTTCCCCTTCCAAGCCAATTTGGTAGCCCTCCACTGGACACGTGCAAGTATGGCCCACTTTGTGCTGGGGAACCCAAAACTGGGTACAGTACGGTACATTGGGTCTCACAAACACTGAATAGAGGGGAATAATTATCTGGCTCACCCCACTAGCAACACTCTGGCTAATACAACCCAGTATGTAATTAGCCTCTTCCCTTCAAGGGCAAACTGTTGACTGATGTTTAATTTGTCATCAAGCAGGACCCCCAGGTCTTTTCCTGCAAAGCTACTTTCTACCCAGTCTGCCCCCAGCCTGTACTTACTGCATGGATTAATTCCATCCCAGGCACAGGATTTCGTGTCTGCCTTTCACTCTTCCCTTCTTGATTTCTTTTTTGTTTTGTTCTTATTCCCTGCTCTGTATCCAGATTGTGAGCCATAGGTAAATATGGTAGGAATCCAGAATTTCTAAGAAAGATATTGAGGTGTGACCCTCTCCTCCTTTCTCAGCTTTGTAATCAAGGAATTCTTAGTCACAACATGACTATTCTATACTAAAAAAAGCATACAGCATAACATAACTTCTTTCAAACTCTTCAGCTATCAGCACACTGCCCTGTAGACTACTTTTACCAGTCTTGCATTTCCCTTTCAGAAACTCTCAGATTTTATTGCAGAATCTTGAAATGCTGTTTAGAGAAAAAGAAAAAAAGAAAACCCTCTGTCCATCCACTATCAGTCTTCTTGGCACTATGTCTTAGCCATCCTTATTTCTTTATTTTCCCTTTATCTCCTAGGTGATGACTAGTAATTTGGCCTACTGTCAGGAAGTGGAAATAAAATTTGGTCCCTTATCTCAGAATGCAATTCTAGATTGCTACTAGTGCTCAAATTTGCTCCTGCTTTTTGTTTTAAAATCAAATAGCTACATTACCTTGATTTCATATCTAATGGGGGTGGGAGGTGTCCTATTTCTGAACATGTGCTATTTACAGAACAGTCTCATGTCAATGATAAAACACAGGAGGAGTGAGTCATCTGTATCCTGTACATGATAAACTAAAATGATTGCTTCAGTACTTTATAAACTCCTTGACCAGTTTTCCTATTCTAGCAACACATCAAGAGCAGCACTGCTCAGCATTGCTCAGGTCTGGAGCAAACATGAATTTTCACCCTACCAGGCATGCCGTATGTAGAGCATTAACTTAAACTGGGGCAAAGAAGATTTACATAATAGCTTTACACACTAATCGTATAGTCTTCGGACCTCTACAGTTGGCAAATAAAAAAAAAAAAACCAAAAACCAAAAAACAAACCAGTGCCCTATTTCTCAGGATAATTACTCAGGGGATCCCATAACACAGGAGAAAATCTATATAAAATCTATATAAAATCAACTTTTCTCCCCATTCCCAAAATATCTTTCACAGTCTAGAAAGCACCAGTATGGAAAATTCTTATGTCTTTCACACTGTCGTCCAAATACTCTGTAGCAGACACCCCAGGAACACGTGGACTAATTTGAAGCAGTTCAAAGAAGATAACTGGGAAGAATGGATGTGCTGTCTACAGGCTGAAGTTTGTTTGTTTAAGATTAGTTGTTTGGGGAGAAGCAGTACTGTTAGTAAGGAATACAGCAATACTAATATAACTCAAATTTAGTGAATCAGGTCAAAAACAGTGCAATATCCCCAGTAAATACTAATCATGATTATTCCAAGAACAATGCTGTAATCACCAAGACATAAAGATTTTATTTATTTATCTTTAAATTGATTTGTGGGTTATGCAAAATGAGGAAACTGCAGTATTGGCTGAAGAAAAAAGCCTGCTAATCGCACCCAGCCTTGCCAAGCCACCTCTGTCCTGATCTGCAATAACTCTTCACTTCAGTTACAGATCTCTGCTGAAAAGGGGTCCTCAGTTACGCCAGACAGCATAGCAGATCAGGGTTGAGAAAAGAGGTCCAACAGGATAATAACATCTAAGTCTTTCACTTGGAGTTGAATACTGCTGTATTGATCCCTTCCCTGAGACAGTTATAGCATTAAAGGCAAAAGCTAAAATTTAACAGGATCCTATTACTTTTTACTAAGCATAATCAACTTACACGACACTTGGCAAACTGTTGAAAGAGGTGACTTCTGTCCAAACTTAAAATATGCAATAAAAGAGAGAATGTTAATTAGGTATTCAGTACAGTACAGGCAGTGAAATTGATAGATTTTAGTTTAATATATGTAACATTATCATTTTCTTTCATGCACAAAGTGACAGGGGGTTGCAGAGGATGTATGTTTTAAGGAGGAATTCAGTCAAGAAAAACAGGTTACTGCTTGCAAATATGTATAAAGTAAGAACAGCTTTCTGATGCATTAAGAGAGAAATTCTAAGCATAAGGGCCAGCATGAAGAAAAGAGGATAATAAGCAAGAAAAAGCTACAATAAGGCTGCAATGCAGGGAGGGAGAGAAGAAGGGGGACTAAAGGTACAAGCAAAGACTATTGCTAGCATCCTGGCAGACTGCTGTCAAGTGTCTTGATGACTGTTGGGTAGCTCTGAGCATGCAGGATAATTAACTCAATAACCACGGTACTTCAGCACACAGTTCTTCTTACCTCAGTGGGACCACTAACGGACTTGGAGTTAAGCAGAAAATAAATGATATATGAATGAGCTGGAAACCAATCAGAAGACATCACAAGTGGTTCGTCAATTGAGACAACACATTCCTCCACCGGTACCCATCCAAATCCATAAAAACAAAGTAGGAGGCTGTTCAAAAGTCCAGCAGGAACCGTCTCCAGGGTAAAGCCAGATGGTTATACTTTATTCAGGTAAAGACCTTCCTTCCCTTATCTACATCACTACTGTTTTCAGGTTAGATTAGTGCAAGTCACACTTCACAGAATCATAATTTGAATCTGCATCATCCAATTTCTGTAGCTATACATCCAGATCACAGCTGTGGGACTCCTATGCCCCAGCTGTGAGCTGTGTCAGTGGGCAAGCTGTGACTGCAACACCCAAGATGCGGATAGTGAGAGGCACACCACCATTTAATTCCCATCACTTCTTATACAGCGTTGCTGTGGCGGCAGGTCTTGCTCCAAGTAGGTGCCCATATACAAAGAATCATTTGGCTTTCATGCACCAAAGAGTCATTGTCCATTTCTGAGGAAAAGGTGGAATGATGAACGGAAGCATGATACAGGCCAAGTCTGGCCCATGAGCTGTCATGTGGATCAAGCTAATATAAATCACATAAAATGGACTCACAGATGAGATGGAAATTTTACCACTGAGCATATTTAGCATATGTCTTCTACCTGCCTGCTGATGTTGGAAAAAAAAAGTTCTAGACAACCAAAACTCTGCTTATTCTGAAGAGCACTTAACCACAGCAAGACAGGTTGTATATATGCAGGATGTTCGCCCTACGGTATTCTCTTTCCTTTGCGACTTTCCTTCCTGTTTTCTCAGCTCTCACTGTCCAGCTTATGATGGAAAGCTCACTTTTGTTCTAAAATTCTTGATGTAGGACTCACAGAGCAGACACTTTTTAAGCTACTTTGTTCAACAATCATGCTCTTAAAGAACATTAAATTGGCCTCTTAAATCAACACCTTGACAACCTTGAGTTGCAGGAGGCTAGTGACTGGATTTGGATGGCCTATACTTACACTTCATGGAATAAAAGGGGGGGAAAAAAAAAGCCATTTAACCTCAAACGGATACTTTAAAAATATCCTGTATTTATTTTTTATTTAGAAATTCATCACATTTCTTATGCAAACTACCCAGGTAACGAAGTGCTACTTACTAGAAGGCACAGAAGTGAAGTCCTTCAAAATATAGAAGCAGAAACTAAAGCTTAGTGAAAGCCTACAGAACATGTGAACATTTATTTACCTTTTTTTTTTATTATATCCCTTCTTTCCAAATTTGGTTATAACATAGACTTCAACAAGCACTAACTTCACCCAGTGTCTAGCATCTCTTCCTTACCCACACAGAAAAGATGAAAGTATATTGTACTTTCTACTCTGCTTTTTTGTATTGTGGAAAAAAAGTATGGTTTTTTTTTTTAAGGCTCACATAGCATCACAGAATCATAGAACAGCCCAGGTTGGAAGGGACCTTGAAAGATTATCTGGTCCAAACTTTCATAAGAAAGGGAGCCTCGATGAGATTTAGCTGGCACCCTTGTCCAGTTGCAACACAACTAAAACAGTCAACAACTGAAACATTTTAAGAACTGTCATCCAATAAGAAGCAATGAAGAACAAAACATGTTTTCCTGAAAATTTATGAGAAAATGAAAACAGGAAGCAATATTCAATGTTCTTCCTCCCTCATTATCTTATGCATTACTGATAATGGTATAATGGATTCAATACTATTTACAAACCAAATGATTATAAACTAGTACAGCATAAATTTAAATAGCACAACACATTACTAGATAAATTGACAGTAACAAGAAATCCCTGTGACTAGCTTTTTGCTTAAAAATCAATCCCCATTACAAAATAATTTGTATAATGTGCTAAATGTGGATAAGATGTGCTATATTGACTATCTTCATTAAAAACACAAACAGCAGATCTAATAAAAAGCAACAGTAGTAATTGGCTGGATGGTTTCAAACAAATTAAGAGTATACCAGAAAATCCCCCTGAAAGGAAAGTAGAAGTCCTGGATCAGGAATCTGGCAGGGAAACTCAATCCATAGGAGAAAGTCAAATTGCCTTCTCTTGCTAAAAGCAGTATGACAGAATTGCTGACAAATAAGCAAGCTCTGTTTTGCAAATTATCTAATGCAAAGCAAAGTACTGCGGGCATGTCCTGCGGTGGTTACATCACACTTCACTGACTATGTTGATTACCACTTTATGAGCACAGACAAGTCCTTTGCTTGTCCACAATTTTTTTTTCCCAGAATAATTCTGCTTCTCACTCCAAGATATAGCTGAGCTCCTAGTTGCTGTTCTGCATAATAGCCTCTTTTAGTAGCTCTGTACTATTTAGTTTTGCAGTTATTCAAGCAGTAGGACTTTTCCAAGACTCCTATTTCTGCCAAGGTTAAAATAAAAAAATATCTGCATTAGGAAAAATGACAAATTTCCCCAGAAATCCTGAATGAACCGAATGTGACAAGCAAGTGTTGCTGTGTTATAACCAAATATCAAGTTAAGTAAGGAAGACCTTACACAGCTCAGCCAATTATTTTCCTGCTTTGCTCTCCAGAATCATGTAGCTTCACAGAATAATTTTCTATCTTGAAGTACAATTTTCCAAATGGAATATCATCCAGGCACAAGAGAAAAATCTAGATTTTGCCCATTTGTCCAACTTTTTCAAAAAGTCTTAGGTGTACAAATTTCTCTATTAATTTCTCTTTCTCTCCGTATTTTTTCTTGTGCTAGTAAACAATTAACAAGATAAAGAATTATCCTCTTTTCTTTCCCATAGAAAAAAATTACAATAATGAACAGTTAACTTGGGACAATCAGACTGCCACTCGACTAACCAAGGGCTCCTGAGCACACGTAACATTCTCATGCCAGTAACACAGAAAGAAAAAATCTGCATTCCCCAGGCCAAGTTCCCAAGAGATGGGAAGCTGCTGTTTAACTCCTTCAAAGGCAAGGATACTAGAAACATTGCTACCATATGCTCCTGGGCATAATTAGTCAACCAGAAACCTTCCCTCGGGAACAAAAGAGAAGAAGAGAAGGTGATCACTGCATAACATAGCAGTGAACAGGTCATGCTAGTGAAGTAAGGAAATAACAAAACTCCCTGACCTGGCAGGCAATTTTTTTTCTACAAGATAACAGATAACGTCTAAGAAAGAGATGTGCAAAGACCAATACATAATGATGCATTTGTTTTCTATCACAACTACAAAAGTTCCTTTGGGCTGGGATAAAGGAATCATTTTAGGTGATTAAAAAAAAAACACCCCTAAATTGCATTCCCATAGCTCTTCTACAGTTTTTGAAGTTCAGAGTAGGTTCCTTCTTAGGGTCATGAATTGTAAAGGGTTAAAATACAGAAAATTAAACACATTCCTGATAAATGGTAATTAGTGCTTGGCCACCCCGTAGGCTAGTCTAACTTGACACACTTCCAGCCTCAAATTTTTGAGCAATTATAGTCAGACCCCTATAATAGACAAATATTAATAAAATGCCACTCAGTGTTCAGTTACACTACATTCAAAACTGAACAGTTCCTGCCAAGAAAAACTTGCAAAGATTTTTAAGCAAAAGCAAATGGCTCCCAGGATAGCCTGCAAGGTGTGGCAGGCCTAATAGTTTTGTCAGTGGCAGCTAGACACAGGTACGCTAAGAATCGCCGAACTCACTACTGTCCGCTAAGGTGCCTGCCTTTTCTAGGTGTATCAGCCGGGAAGAACAGACCATCAGGGCTACAACTCAGGACTAGGATAAAAATTTTTAAACGCAGGAACAAGACTATGTATTCATGAGTAATGTTGAAGAAATCAAACTGATCCCTTGAACACTCCTTATGTTCTTTTTGAGCTCTTCATATGTTCACTTGAGCTCCTTTCCTCTACTCTGCAGAAAGTTTTCAACCTGCTGTCTTACATTCCATACCCCTGCAGAACAAGGTCTGTTGTTACTGACTTGCTAAGTTGCATTTCCCTCCAGGATTGCTGCTAATTCACCCAACTTCATATACAAGACAGCTGACAACTGGTCTATCATGCAGCCTGGCCTCTTTTCCTAGAAATTCTTATTGCTGTCTGCAAGGGCACTTGGTTCTCCAAGATGGGAGTTAACTCATGTAATACTAGGTGGAATTTATTTACTCCAGTTTTCACAGCTGTAATTTTTTTTTCTTTCTTGCCCTTCTCTATCACCTCTTTTTAGGACAATCTGACTATAAATCAGATACACAAAAAGGATATTCAATAAATCTAGAGCATGGGCCTCAAGCAGGGTGGTGGTAGTGGCAGATGACTGATAGGTAAACAGGGGAAGATGCCTAAGACAAATTGTTGAAATCATGGCTTTCTAAAAATCTCAAAATAGTTGTTTTCTTTAACATAAAAAACTCAAGCAATTGGGTTAATGCACAGTCTCAGTTTTTAAAAGTATGTATATAGTACAGCTCTGAACATATGAAAATGTAACCTATGTGTCCCACAAGGGCTCTGAACTAGAAGACAAACTACTGCCTACTTTAAAAGCAAACTAGCCCACATTATATTGTAAGGTATGACTTTTTTTTTTTTTTAAGTTTTATTTTATTTTTTTTTCATTAACTCATGGTGGTAGAGAAAGTTGTATTAATTATTGATACTTAGTCAAGTATCTAAGCTTCAGGAAAAAAGTTAACGTAGACAAAATTTTAAAAAATTGAAAAGGTCACACTGAATGGAAGATATGTCTGATGATTTTATGTACTGGTAGGAGAAGATTAAAAAAAAAAAAAAGAGAGAGCACCTTTCTGTCCAGTAGCCCAATGCATTCATCTAGGATGCTGGAGATACTCTCAGCTCACTCCTTCAGTTGAAGAAATCTGACCATTTAGCTTCTGTTGCATACACCTACTTAATATACCACAGTACCCCATCTTGATACTGTTTGGCTTTGCATATGTAGTTCAACTTACACTCAAGTAGGAAATAAAACCTAGGCATCTCACTTCAGAAAAGAGCAAATCATGGGCAAATCCAAGGGTATAGGTTCTTCTACCCTTTTTGGTACAGCAAAGAGAAACAATCTGCTCTGCAACAGTTACCACACTAATACTGCCTGCAATCTTAAATCAGTTCAAGCCAACCTAAAACTAATCCGTCACCAAGACCTGAAGTATTGTGTTCCTTCTTACTTCAAATTTCCTACTTCTGCAAAACTTCTGGGAATGGAAGCAAGGCTGTTTAAGAGTTTGGTACAGTACATTTAAAAAAAAAAAAAGCGACATGACAGAGACGGATGGCCCAATTTGATTGGCAAAGTTGCATCCAAAGTTGCTGCCACTAACTGCTGCCTCAGTCACCAACCGAGGAAGCTGAGCCTCAGCCAACTGAGTTTGAAGGCAAATAGGTCAAATCTCCTTGCCGTACTTACCCATCATCTACTAGGATACTATAACAAACTTCAAAAATAGGAGGGTCCAGATTTTCAGAAACACTACTCATAAACGAGCTTTAAAGCCTGAAACACAAGTCATTATTTCTCTTACTAACTTTATTCTTTCAGTTTTGACAAAGTTATGTCTCTCCCTAGTGCCTGTATAAAGATTGAAATTAAGTCAGCTCAGTTTTATATACTTCTTCATTCATGCTTTACCAAAATGATTATATCAAACACAGAACAATAAATATCTACCTGTTTCTATGAGGGATATCACTCTAGAATTCATATTTGTTAAATATACCAGCAGAAGGAGCATGCATTTTGTGTGGATGCTACAGCAAGCTTTATTTTATGTGTTTCAATAATAATATTTTTTAACAACTGAGCTGTAGTAAAGAAAAACACATATATAGACACACACAACCACACACAAACACGCACCTGCACACACTATATGGAATCCAAAGAATATTCTGTTTCAGTTTATAACAATTAAGTACTGTAGCTACTGACACTATTTAAGTGTCTTTTAAATGTTCTAAAAAATAAAAAATATTTCCTATACTGCTTGTGCTTTCAAAATAGATTTCATAACATTCCACGTCACACATTGCATTCTATTAGAATTATGCTGCTTGAATTTTCCTTAAAACAATTTGAATATCCCAGTTTTCAATTCACCGTGTTGCTTACCAATTCTACCCTTGCAACTGACTGATGTAGGATACTGGATAAAGAACAGCTGATAAGGAATTCACATACCTCACACACCCTAACAAAAATCTGTCAGTGCTACCTCTAAACTAGCTGAATGTAGGAAAAATGCATGAAAGCTGCACCAAGAGCTAAAGGAATAAAGAACAAGAGAGGTCAAAAACATTTTATAGAAGCCAGAAGGAGGGACAGTGATTTGCTAACTTAGAAGTGCCTTCCATTTGCCCTTCTCTATCCTTCTCCTTTCTCATTTTCGCTTGCTGCCCAGTCTAGTAACTTTTTCACTCTCTGCTTTCCCCCTCCCATTACACTTATCTTTTTCTTCATACGATCTCCCCCAGCCATTCCAAGATTACATCCACAAGTCCACTAGAAGTACTTAAAAAGCAAGAGTGTTTTTTCATTCCTGCGAAGAGTCAAAACTTAACTTATTCCTCAGGGTGGACCAGAAGAGAAACATCCAGAATCCAGAGTCTTTGTTCCCTTCCTCGCTCCCCATCTTCAACTTCTCCTGCTCTCAAGCATGGGCCCTGAATCAGAAGCTTTCTTCCTGGTATCATGGGGAAGAGCTACAACTGAAACAAGGAAGTACCTACGCTTCAAAGACCACATTGTTATTTGACATCTCCAGCGTCAAATAACAGTACCTGAAGCATTTAAGAGAAGCATTTATATTATTCTTAAATCTCCTAGGTGATGGTGATTTTCAACCTTGACCCTCAGTTCCTACAAATAATAGAAACACTGCCCAAAGCCACTGACTGAAGATCTATACTTTTATTGAGAAGTAACTTCTAGCCTTTACTACAGCAAAGAAAAGCTTAAAAATTTGATCTTAAAAGATTAAGAAAAGAAGGCAAATAATAAAGGCCCAGTACTTATTTCCATGGTTTTGGATCCCATCTTTGCTTTTTGGAGAGAAAGCTGGGATGTCATTCTGATGTCCAATTCTGGAATTGATAGTAACACCATTTAAAAGAAAAATGAAACCTTTCTGCTCATCAAGACTACTGCTGCCTTGCAGTAAGAATTATGTCTGCAGACTTAGGTGATGGAGATAATTATTTTGTAGCAAACATGGATTCTTGCACAACTCAAGGCAGAGAAAAAAAGATAAATAAGACTCCACTCCTGCAATCTGGAATTACTCACAGAGAGTCTATAGAAGGACAAGAGCTTTGGTTAAAACTGCTGACGTTAGGAAACTGAAAGAATTTCTAGTTACATATGAACCAGGAAGAATACAGCTTGAGCTTTGAGATCCCACCCTGGAGTTTTTCTGTAGTTTATATTGACTAACTTTCAAGCTCAACAAACTCCTTCTGGAACTCATTAGGGAAAAAGTATAAATCCATTAATATAATTTTTACATTCATTTTCTGGATTTGTCTGCACTTTATAACATTTATTCTTCAGATTCCTTACTTGAGATTTACACATTCTTAAATTAGGTTATTGTTTAACAGTTCTCTTGCACTTTCTAGAAACAAACCAAGTATCATATTTCCCACATTTCCTACATTACAATAGGTCTTCCATCAGTTTAGAATACACTAAATTCTTGGTATCTTAAAGAAATACCCACAGGCCCTTGAAACCAAAGGCTAGATAGCTACAGCTTTGAACCTGGCAACACATTTTCAAATGCTTAACTTCATCACCAGGAGTAGTCCAAGATTATCTGCTTTACAAAAGTGAATGCATGGTTTATGTGCTTGCAGAACTACGGCCTAAGTGAAGAGGAGCTGCATTCTGAATATTTTGTTATCTCAGTGTTGCAGCTCTTGCAATTACTACAAGTTGCCTGATATTTGTTTTTCTTCTTCCAAATCACAAGAGCTTTAAGAGCTTGAAGAATTGAACCATAACAGCTCAAAACCCCAAATGTAAATAAGAAGAATCTATTTAAAAATTCTACGGTTTTTTTTAGCAACCTTATCATTTTAAAACTGACACGAGCATACTGCAAGGACTGATCTTGTTTTTGCACATGGATTCTGATAGCAGCTGGGGAACTTTCATTAAGTGTACTATTTAATATTTTCCCCTAGCCCCCATTAACCCTTTAAATAAACAGAACATTACAAAACCTTAAATAGAATTTTCTAGCACAAATGGAAATTGTGGGATTTTTTTTTCAATTAAAAAAAAGGAAAAAGATACACTGCTGGAACAAGCAAAAGCAAGCGTGGTTTACACTAGTATTTGTTCAAATTTTACCTCTTCCAATAAAAAAAAAGAAAACATACATTACCCTATATTACACTATTTTACACTTCTGTAATACCTGACACAGACAAAATACTGAATCTGACTTGCTATTTCCCCCTAAATCCAATACTGTCCCCACTTCATTACACTCTTGCAGTTCATTGAGCATATGGAAACAACAGCTGCTCTTGAGACCAGATGAAATTTAAACAGCTTTTTTAGATTTCGAGAGGTGGAATCCTCCATAGAAGAAATAAAAATACTGAGATCTCATTGTACATTACCATACTTGTCAAATTAAGTATTCAATAACAAAATATGAAATATGACACACAGTTAATAAAAACTTTTTTTTTGTCCAGTGTTCTGTGACCAGTTAAGTCTGGAAACATTCAGTAGAAGATTGTAAACAGACTCAAGACAAACTTTTCCAAGGCCTCCTACTAGTCTTGAAACTGAGATGAGAATTCAG
The DNA here is from genome assembly GCF_036417535.1 of Chlamydotis macqueenii. Classification (NCBI taxonomy): domain Eukaryota; kingdom Metazoa; phylum Chordata; class Aves; order Otidiformes; family Otididae; genus Chlamydotis; species Chlamydotis macqueenii. Next base: position 59,383,827 of record NC_141556.1, on the reverse strand, counting down.
ATTAAATTTAATCAGAGCTATTCAAAATTTAGCTTTATGCAGGGTTCCAGTTGTTTAATAAGGCTGCAATTGCTAACACTCCAACAAAAATTTACATATTGACAGGGAACTACTCAAAACAGATTTATGAAGACAGGTGATGACATATTAGCGATGAATAACAATTTCAGAGCCTAGTTTTTGCCCATTCTGCTTTCACAATCCCAAGAAGAGTGGCACCATTTCAAGTTCTTAGGGATCAAAGGAAATGCACATCATATTTTAGGTGGGAAAACAAGAATGGACAGAGATAATTGATTTATTCTGCGGGTGCTTCTTTTCCATACCAGTTTTAGCTTTTAGACAAGTTTCCCCTAATACAGGATACAACCAAAAGCCGTAAGCCTCCCCATTGCTGTAGATCCATTCAGTGCTCCAGAAACAGATTTTAAGTCTGGATAATTTTTCCTTCCCTTTCTCCTCACAGTCTCCCATGCACACAGGTCTCCTGAATCCTCTGTATTTGAAACAGATTTAGAATCTCCCTTGTGATTTCCCCTATGACAGAAAGAAAATAAAATGCCATTCTATGAATCTTTAACTGAGTATTGCTATGGCAACAAACAAAATTCAGAACTTTTAAAATATTTTCTAATGGGAAGTATTTATACAGACAAGTTAGCACATGGCTTTAAAACACTCAGAAATGTGTAATCTATAAGGATGGATTACTGATGAAAAAAAAAAACAAATTGAATTTCAAATATAACATAATAAGGTTTAAACTGCTACTGTTTGATCTAGTACTCAAATAGGACAATGAATATAGAAATGCTTGCTTGACCAGGTGAATGAACAAACACAGCTTTGGGCATTGAAGTACAGAAATTTCTACAATGATCAAGCAATGAATTCAAATAAAAGAACTGTAAAATGGTCTGGAGATCTCTGGTCTGATCTGCCATAATGTTTACAATTTCGCGTCTGGTACAAGTTTCAGTGGCACAGAAACTCCTTTTGTACTTTCTTAACTGATAAATTAAGAGTACCAACTATGACGGTTTTCTAGAAAAAGCAATGGGCTGTGACTCAAGAAATAGGAGTTATATCTATAATCGTGGGTCAAGACCTACACAGTTTGGTCAAATCACTGTTGTTTCAGTTTCTGATCTACACAATGAGATAAAACTAGCTTTCCCCTAATTCTTTGTCCAACTTTCCTTTTTATTAAGTTATGAACTTTTCCAGGCAAGAACTGTTTTTACAACATGGTTGTAGAGGGACAGTGCAGATTTTGGTTGGGATTTCTGACTTTCATGATCAGCAGGTTTCAAAGTGTATATCACAGTTAAAAGACTGGTAGTAAACTAAAATGTTGACTGTGGCCCTAATGATCCAGAAGAGCTGTGGCTGCAATAATACAGTATCTAAACATTATTTGGAAGTGGAATTGAGAGGAAAAGGTGACAACACATATAATCACAAGTAGTTTTGATCAATAAACTTCATCTGTGTTACAGAGAGCAGTGACCACCTATCCACAAACTGCTCATAATAGGGAGAGCTGAGAAGCAATCTGTGCTATTACTGTTTTTTTTCCTGTTCTCCCTTCCTTCTCTTTTCAGAAGAGCCGAGTCTAAAAATAAGGTGATAGGCACATAGCACAGCACTGCTTAAATGGGATTTTGTTTAGAGAGCCTCTGCCTCAACAAAAAGGTTCAGAGAAACTCTTTATTACAGTTTCCGCAAGCTGACTTCAGAGACTTGAAATCATCTGGTTTTACACTATATATTGTATGTATTACTATATATATTACTGGTTTTGATTCTATATGTAATTATATTTAGAAGACACAAAAGTCCATCTACTCTATTGTTCTTTCAACATTAATTCTAGCCTTCCAATGGACATTTCAAATACTTCAGTAAAGCCAGATATCAGCATCTACATGTGATCAAATGACCTCCATGTCCCTTCTCCAACCTAGCAAGGCAACTCCAATACTACTACACGTATCAGCAGGATGAAGAGAATGCAGCCTTTTGAAGAATGCAAATATAGATACTCATTCAATTAGCAGTATATGGAGGGTGGGACATTTACCAATTTATCCAATTGCCTTGCTGTAGCATCCTCTTCTAATCTAGTTTAGAATTCACACCAAGAAACAGCCCAAAGAACAATATCTGCTACAGTAAAACACTGTACAATCAGCATGTATTTTCTTGAACTACCAAATTGATTACATTTCCATCACTAATCTAATCAAGAAGAAAACTAAAACATGCCCAATGGTTTAATTGCATCAAGTCTGTAACTCATTCTGCCCCAAATTTGCAGCACTGGGCACTTGCTCAGTTGCATTTATCTGACAACACAGCTTCTTACGGTGGTCATTGATAGTGCCCTCCATTCCACAACTAACAGAGCAAGCACTGGTTAAAACAGCACCACTTTTAAACGTCACAAATAATAGCTGTAAAAAAATGCAGCGGTGAAAGTTTTTCAGACTCCAGAAATGTCCTTTTAAAATAAAACAATTCTCTTCTGTTATAACAAATGCTGAGAAATTGTATTTTTTTTTTAAAGCCCGCTTCCATAGAACACACACATTTTTTTTTCTTTACTTCCTCTGCAGCTGCAGCTAAGAAACTATTCCCAAATCTTTGCTGAGATAGTTGGTGATTATCACATGCAAATAAAAGAAACAAACATAAACACATTTTATGCCACATTAAGTTCTATTCCTGATAAAACCTTTGGAGGACAGAAAAACAGTCAAATGGATGAGGAAAAGACACAAGCCAAACTGAAAAAAAGTGGAGAAAGTTATTTTATACTATTTAAAAAAGTATTACAAATGAAGCCCAGTAAGGTCAGTGCCAATTCCATGTTACTACCACTGTTTGTGGATCTCTTACCAATTCTATATGATCATTCAGTGCTGTAAAGTGCTGGCTTTCAGCATCTCATCACTTTTATTTAAGAAAACCTAGTATAAATGAGCCCACGTTTTATAATTTTATGCAAGTCTAATTCTAAATTTGTATTGTGACCTCACTGTACAAAAAGAATGTTCTATTTTTTATTTAAAAACAAAACCAACCACCAGTTTAAGAACACACAACTGCCAAGAAACTTTGATGAAGCAGTGTTATGTTCAGCACTTGAAAAGAATAAAATCAACAAAAATCAAAAGTTAATAATAACCAAAGAATATCCCAAGCTTCTTCCCCTTCTTAAAAGTACAGCCCTCCAAGGGTTAATCAGACAAACTTCAATGTATGAGATGCAAATACTGAATAATGGGGATTTTTTCAAAACTACCCTTTTTAGAAGATATTTACCAATAAAACAATTTCTTCAAATCTTCTTCTCCTTCATGCTCACATATACTGTCCCTGATATCGCCATGAAAATCTAGTTTAGAATTACTGCAGAAGAAAAAGCCTATGACGAAAAAAAAATGCATAACTTAATAAAAAAAAAAAAACACAAATGCAGCGTCTGCAAAAAGGATTTGTGCTGTTCTTCCCCCCTACTTCCATATGGGAGGCCTTCAGTCCCAGAGCAATCAGGTATTGTGTGGGCTGCAAATCATACTTCTGTAAATATATCAAACATAATTTTGTTTCTCTTTGCGCTTCAAAGAATCTCTAATGCTCATGTTGCTTATTTTTAAAGCATGTGCCTGCACTTATTTAAAGTACATTAAGAAGATAGTTACCCTATAGGTACATTTACTGTAGGGTTATTTTTTACTTTGTATCTTCCATCTGGCCCTTCACCACTCACTTGTATCCTGGGAAGTTGATGAGGAAAGGTCAGTGAGCACGGCAGCAAATTTGGTATTCTCAGCTGAGCACCACATTAAAGACAAAATTGACAGCTGCAAGAAGATAAAGGGTAACTCATTCTCACTTGGTTAACTTCTGTCGACAAGAGCTAGTACAGAGTACAGAAGCAGCACTAACTTTCCTCAGTACTTGTCAGACAGCCATGCAAGAATCGGTGCTAGCAGTAAACAGATGGAAGTCAGTAAGACTCGTTTGTCTAACTGGGGATATTCGGGAAAATTAATCCATGTTAACTACACACGTGGAATTCAAGTAGTTTAGCTAGACTACATTTAAAAGCTGTGTGAACACCTTTGCTCAGAATCAAGACACTTCTATTTGATTTGATGTAATTCAACTGGGAGGAGAAAGCATCCACATAAAAGATTTAATCAAGGTAAACTACCTACTTTAAAATTGACATGTTCAATAATACCGCTCAGGCTCCCAGCATCTCCATGTATGTAATCCTTGACTTCACATATGAAATTCTCATAGAAGCCTCTGCTGAAGGGGATACTTTTTTGTTAAATTCATGTGTTAGTGTTCTAATGTATAGCCCCCAGAATAAAACCCAGTAAGTAATCAAGCATTCTCACTCATTGCTTGGAAATTAAAACAAATTGCCGTCCACTATACGAAGCCTCTCAGGTGAGTATCTAATTGTGAGGGAGAGAGAGATTTGATGCTCATAAGCTAATTGCCTAACCTTTACTGCTCATTGCTTTAGGACATGGAATTGGAACTCACAGAATGGGGAGTAAAATTCACATCCAGCCACCGTGCTTAGCTAAGAACAGCTCCAGAAGAAAAAAAGAAAAAAAAAAAAAACAAAGGGTGCAAAGTCACATGCTTGCACCAAAGTGACTGACAAGCAGTGGGTACATGCACATTCAGATTTTAGTGGCCAAGTACACAAGAACCAGGACTCCCGGACTACTCAGTGCCATCACTGCTGAAACCTACTGACTACACTCTTAGCTCCCGCACTAGCCAGCTTAAATCTAGTTTTTGTTTATTCCCAGAAGCTGCAATCACACCTCCAAACTGCAGCTGATATCTACCATGGCTTTGCATAAGTTCACTCATTCAATTACTTCTATGTGTTTCAGAATCTTCAAGGTTCTGCCCAGAAACTTCCATCTGCAGCCAGAAGAGACAAATTATGCTCACACATGTTGGCTTGGTTGTGAAAGACTGGAAAACATGTATGTTCTCAAATTTTATCTATTTATATATGCACATATACTTGCAAGCATAACCACATAATTAAAGACATGGCATCACAGTGGCACCTTCAGTTGTATCTTTTTTTTCCCAGAGAGATTTCAAGCCTCACAACATGGAGTCTAGATGACAAATGAACCCTGTATTTCTCTCAAATATAACTATGGCTTCAAGACTCATATATGATGCCAATTACTGGAGGGGAGGTCAAAGAAGTAAAGAAGTGCATTTAATCAAATTTGCCTCCCAAAAACTTTGTTTTTTCTTCCTCTATGTTAATACAAAGGACAAGGAAATTCTTTCAGCTATACTTTACTTCCAGCTACTAGAATGGCAGTTAGCAATTTCATCGTTAATTATCTTCTTTAATTATTTTAAAGAACTTCTATTTTAGTGATTTATCCTGTTTTTTAACTAGATTCAGTAGTTTAAAAAAATTCTCAATCATGAATCATTGCACTTTTAAGCTTCAACAGGGGGAATTTTCAAAGGCATAGACACAAATCAGGAATTCAGTTTCTACTGAAAGTCACTGGGAATTAGTCTCCTGTCTGGGGTCTATATCTTTACATAATTTCAGTGAAGATTTTCAAGCAAGTATCTAAAACAAGATTAGTCTGAGCACTAACCTAGTTCAGACAGCATTAGTCTAGGCACTAAGCGTCATATCTGGATCACTGACTGCACTTAGCGACTCAGTTGTCATTACTGCCATAGCATCTCTCTTGAAGGGAGGAGCTAGGGTTCAGGCACTCGCTATCCAGTGCTGTCAGGTCATGGCTTAAGCAATTAGTGAGAGATGTAAACACATCTCCTCAGTTTAAACATAAATATTTTACTAGGGCAGGCCTTGCATGCATGGCAAAGAACCACAGGCTTCTGGGACTGATTGAGAAAATCTTTGTTGCACAAGAAGACACATTTGAATTTGACTAAGGTTATGCACATACCAACATTCTTCCAAACGAATCTTCCCACCTAAACCTGGTTTTGGAGCTTCTGTTAGAGATGCCTGTTGTAACATTTGAGCATTACATAAAGTGTAGGCTGAAAACTCCCTCAAAACCCAAACAGTCCTAGTAACATTTTCCTATCAACATTTTACTAGAAATGTGGCATTTACATAAATCCCCAGAAGGGCTCACATTATTAAGGGTGTATGGCTCAGTTCTTATGCATGACAGCTGTCCTTCTTCAAAAATTCACCTGTGGCTGGAAAAAGATAGTTAAATTTATCTGTCCTGTTCCTGTTGCACTGAGTGAAGACATTCAGAGTATTATCAGAATAAGAACAAATTCCTTGCCCTTTCCCAACCACTCCCAGCCCTTCTACAATGAAGGCATTCTTTTGGGAGAAGGAAAAAAGTCATAGGGCATCCTGGATTTGCTGACAAAGAATTAATAGTAGTATTAATTTGGAATAAACCACTATAAAAAGAAAATTCTGGACCAAACTTCCATGTTGATACTGCCTTTAGAAAGAGGACAGTAAACACAAGTGAATTGTCTATTACTTAAATCAAAATACAATTTATATAAAACCTCTTGTTTACAATAGGATAAGGATAGAAGCAGTATAAGAAATAGAGCAGAGAGGAAAAAACCACAATATATGACCATTTATGAAGGCACATGAATGGTCCAAGGTACAGAAAAACCATTTTGCCAGGCATTTTTCCAAATCTTGAGAGTCAGGCAGAATTACTGACTAGATTTTCCTTCTCTAGGAATCAATGAAATAGGTCAAAATGAGGCAATCTACTTGCTGACTACTATGTCTAGTCAGATGACTAAATGATAAAACTCAACAAGATGTAATGGAGGCATCATAGGTCAGAAGAACAAATGTCTTTCTGGTTTTGATGCCTATGGCATGGTAAAATGATATCCTAATGAAATTCCTAACCATTTCCAGCTGTATAGGACAGAGTTAAGCTTTATCACTGAAAACACTTTGATGCGCTCCTGCAGCAAGGAATAAACACATTAATGAAAAAGAATTGCAATATATGACTGAACATCTGCAGACAATCACATTGGATAGGTATATATTATAAGAAATTTTGTTTTGTGAAACAATTCCTTGGTGTTATATACCATATATATACATAATTTCCCTTGGAAGAAGTTGTGGTAAGCAGCTTCTACAGCACACACGCTACAGCTATGTACATATGCATAAGACAAAGCACAGATAAGGCTGCCAGCTTCCAAGAAGAGAGGGCAGAAATGGAAGCTTACTCACAAGTCATACATACTGGAGGTGTGAGGTAGGAGGGAAGAAAACAGCTCATCCTGAAAACAAGGATCACTGCACATTCCCCAAATTAATTTGACACTGAATATAAAAATAATAATAGTAATAAAAATATATATATAAAAAGAAAATATCCAAAAGGTGGTCTTTGAACTGAAAAAAAAAGGTTACATCATGTACTGCTAAGACAGGTAAGCTAGAAAGGCAGATCCAAATTTTCCACATAAAGATATCAGGAGAAACAGTTTCAGTAAGTGAAAGAACTTTCCGTTATACCATTAGTATAATGAATATCTAATAACAGCTATAGACTTGCCAGCTCCTAGCCAGGAAAACTGGCAAAACCTCCAGTCTAAACTAAGTACATTTGTTTTAAAACTTTCAGTACTGGGAAACATTCTAGAAAGTTGGATTATAATATCACTTTCTTTAAAACAATTGTATATTATAGATTTGACAGGCTCTGCCAGTAACAAATACACTCTCCCACTCACCAACTGTGGATAAGAAATTTTGCAAGGCAAATGGACACAAGATTTACTGCCTTCTGCAAATCTTAAACTTTCATTTACATATAGATCTACATACATCATAAGGTTGCAAAGATACTCTAAACCTTGCTGTAAGACTATCACTCCCTGAAGCTAGAAAGGCATCCTGAGACAACAGAAAGAAAGAGGTATGAGGGATTTTTTTTTTTGCTGCTTGAAGTAGCTTAGCTTTGCCTTTTCAAACAAGATACAGGCCTACAACTTTCACAAAGTTTCAGCTCCCCTTTTTATCTCCAGAATTAGACTATTTAACAGAATGGCCACCAGTACTTGATGAAGTTTCCATCTTCCTAAGGGAACCCAACTTGGCTGGCTGATGGACAGAACTTTAGAGCTCACATCAGACATAAAAGGGATGAAAGGACCTACTCCACAGTACTCTGTCAAAGGTGTTACAGAAATATCTCCCACTGCATCAGTATTTCATGTCTTCTGGCCTCAGAGGGACAGGAGGTTGCATAGCATCCCAAACAGTGGAAAAAAACCCACTTCTTGTTGTTGTTGTTAAAACGAACTGTACACTACTTTAAGAATCCATTCTAAAAAATCAGGAAGCTTCCCACAATTATTTCCTTAGTTTCCCATCCTTTGCCACTGCCATGAATCATATAGTACCCGTTAAATCCTCCCTTAAATGCCACATATTGCTCCAAAATTAGCAATTACTTCTGCTCCTGTTTGCTTTATTATAAAGCTTCACAGAGTGCTATGTATACAGGCAGTGTTTTTGACTTCAGCTTAGCTGACCAAATACTGAATCTTTAAAAATATTTGACTGACAAACATCACTTCAGTGGCACAGATGATGAGGCAAGTTCCTTATTTTTCCTTTTAGGCTTCTGTGGAAGCAGTTTCTTTACTATGAATACTGACAACTTTGCTTTGTCTAGTAATTGAAATACTAAAACATCTCACTTGGTGTCCTCTAAAGCACAAGTAAGTTTTAGTGCTCATAAAGAGGCAGTAGCGCTGAAAAACTTAAGTATACTGTGAAAAGACATCAGGCCAACTTCCTCACACACTTTCAAACATTATAGGTAACTTTCAATTCTCAACAACAGTAAAAAAAAAAAAGAAAATACACCTTCTTTGAGAGCTGCCAGGTGTCCTGTAGCTGGCAGCACTTCCCCTTCCCTCACTGCTAGAGTTATCTTCTTCAACCTGTAGCCTAAATCTTTAATCTTACAGGCTCTTTACACACTCTTCCAGCAAACACCACTGAATGCAATTCTCCCAAATACATTTTAAAAAGGTACCTAATGCACTGCAACGCAAAAAGATGTTACATGAGTTCAAGATCTCCTGTCTCTCTTCTCTGTTTCATTTTCCACAATGCGTCTTGCCGCCCCACCTCCTCTCCTTATCAATACCGGCAAAGAAAGGCAGGCATGGTTCCAGCTGCCTGCAACTTAATAAAAGTCATTAGGCAAAAACATGTCTTTCCATTGCTGCAAACTGAATAATCCATCACAGAAACAGAACACTCAAGAAAGCACTGCTTGAAAGGGGAGGAAATTAAGGAAGGGAAGAGAAAGAGGGACATAAAATATAACAGAGCAAAAGGAAAACATTTTTTTTAAGATGTGTTTTAAAACTTTACATGGATTTTGCTGTAAAAGTGTTCCTCGTCTAACGCAGTCTTGAATTAGCAGTCAATTAGCAAAAAGGTTGGTTTTCCGACTGGCTTAATGTAAATTGCACCATGAGCAAGAGGTGGGACTTTGTAAGGTCCCTTCCAAAACAAATAATTCAATGAATCCATGATAAATGTTAAGGGAGTCATAAGATTTGCTGCTGGACATCTAGAGACCTGGGAGTACAAGGCAATAAACATTTCTACAGTGATTTCAAAATAGCTTTGCAGGATGAAGGGAAGATTAGGCAATTTTGGGGAAGTTCTTCCCAGAGTCTCACCAGCTTGACAGAAAGATACATATAAACACAGCTTTATCTATCAAGCTATCTGGACATAATAGTTTTTAAATAGAAGGAGGTAGATTCAGACTAGACATCAGGAAAAAAAATTTTACAATGAGGGTGGTGGAACACTAGAACAGGTTGCCCAGAGAAGTGGTGGATGCCCCATCCCTGGAAACATTCAAGGCCAGGCTGAACCGGGCTCTGAGCAACCTGGTCTGGTTGGAGATGTCCCTGCTCCTTGCAAGGGGGTTGGACTAGATGACCTTAAAAGGTCCCTTCCAACCCAAACTGTTCTATGATTCTATTATTATGCTTAGGAACAACAAATAGGCTTGCGGACCATTAGTTACTCTAAGAATACTTTTTGCCATCTACCTTTGTTCTATACTTGAAACTGTTTAAAATGACATTATATACATTACTGGTCAGATATTTCTTAATAAAAGAATCAAAGTATGAGAACTTTGTTCAACCCAGTAGTTAAGAAGGAATAATATCAGAGGCACTATAGCCCCGAGCTAAGACTCAGGGGATTTTGAAATTCCACCAAAAGTTAAAGACATTGAACTATTGAGACAAGAAAGGGAACAGATATATGTACGACCCTCAAGCCATGAAAACTGGCTATCAAGAAAGACAGTGGAAATGTGGGTCATGGTTAGCATATTCAAATATGATACAAAATTGTGGTATACAGTTTCTTTCTCCCTTTTTTAAGAGCAGCATTTCTATGTTTCTGTTCAGGAAGCCATAAAGGAACAAACAGAATCAGCACTACTTCTGACTTGTTTATCTAACTAAAATGATGATGCTGACTTACTCATCTGCTGCAAACAAATTTATCTAAGGCAAATTCATAAGATAGATTTTTTTTTTTTTTTGAAGTATCTTAAAAGTCCGTTTCTTGCTCTTTGCTCTTCTCTGAAGGTGGATAACGGAACTCAGTCAAGTCAGATTAACTTTCCTATCATCAGTGTGGCAGTGTTTGGGTTTCAGGCAATAACAATTTTGTCATCCTCTAAAATAAGTTTATCACCATCACAACTTTTTCTTACAATGCTATGGGCTTTTGTACTTCTTATTTTAAGGAAAACAGCTTCTTTTACAGCACTTACACAGAGGCCGATTGTAAAGCTTACATATTCTTTTGGCTTACTAAGGATAGATGAAGTTGGCAGCTGTCCATTGAGAGAGTTAGGGGCAGTAAAAAAAAATTCACAACTTAAAGTGTTTATTATTAACTAAACACAATTATCACCCACCAGAAAATGGGCAAACTGGCAGGAATGATGATACTAACTCCTTAATAGTCTGCTGGAGATGTAGGAAGCACTCCTGCCTACTGCAGAAAATAAGCTAAAACCTTTTGGTGCATTGTCTCATTACAACAAACACTGTCAAGAGCAGCAAAGAATTCCTGTTAAGATTGGCTAGGAAAAAAGATGGTGTGATGCCTACTGATTCTTACAAATCGAAAAAGCATAAATGTTGGTAACAGGAGTCACTTTTTGCTGTGTGATGCATCTTTGAGTAACCTAACAGTTCAACAGTTAAGATCCAGTACCTCTATTACTACTAGATTCCTAAATACCTATGTTTATTGTTTCATTAATTTTCATTCAGTGGTACCAGTGTTCCAATAAGGATGAGATTTTCACTGTGCTAAACTCAACATAAACACTCCAGTGCAAAGGGGATCTGTTTCATATAAATTTCAGTACATATGAATAACAAAAATCACAAAACAGAGAAAAATATCCAAGAAATTTCAACAATTATTTCCCTCTTTCACTCAGCTGATTTTTCCTCTCTCACAGCTTGACATCAGTGTTTTTTCAACAGCAGTTTCTACCAGTAGAGCACAATTCTAGCTCAGACTGTCAGCCACAGTGTTGGGATCTCAGAGGTCCATAACATGGACCTCCATTATCTCTCAAGTTCTATGTGTCCTGTATGGAAATTTGGAGAAAATCAAAAGTTGCTATACAAAGTTGAGAAGAACACATTTCCTCCCGCAACATGGGAGTGCATTGCTGTCAGATAACATGAAATGTGATGGAACAGAAATCCTGCAGCTGCATTTAGCCCTGTGGCTCAACCGGTGCCCTCTCTTACAATGCCTACAGAAAAGGACAATTGCTACAGATGTTTTTTTCCTCCATTTGTGTCTACTTTTCTGAAGGACTAAATTAAGAAAACTCTGAGAAAGTGCATGCTGGAACTACTGTTAAGTGCAAAGAGATTTAGTAATAAAAAACTTACAATCTAAAGCAGTGGCTCTCATATTCTGAAAGGGTAAAAACTTCTAAAGAACATACCAGTCAAACACATAAACAGTCAGAAACCTTTCAGAACCACTAGCATACTAGGAAATATCAGCCTTTTCTCCCACATGAGCACATGGTCACATCACGTTGATCCCTGCATCAATCACATCGAGGCAAAATTATCGTAATTAACTGTAATTAGGTCAGAAAATGGAAGCAATTTCTCCAAAATCTCTATTCCAGCTTGGCAGAACACAGAAGCCTTCCCGCCTGCAAGAGACTTGCCTACTGTGAGTTCACAGCCTGGGTGCAAGGGAGTATCTCAGAGACTCCCCCAAACCCGCCTCTGCTGCTGCCTCAAGGTCTCAGCAGGGCTGTCAGTGGGGCAAACACAGTTCCGCCGGTGACTGTTTCATCATCCTTGAGCTGGTCATGGTCTACCCAAAAGAACAGATTTCCTCCAGCCACTGGAAATTTAAAAAAAAAAATATTCTAGATAACAGCCAGGAAAAAAACATAACCTCGGTTCCTGGGAATCAGCTGTGTACTAGGCATCCAAAGGAAACTGCACTGATTTTGCCTTTACTCCACACCATTAGGATCCATATCATTTATAACACTTTTGAAGATGCCTAAAAAGGGACTGTGCATGTAAAACCACACAAAAGCCCAAAAAAAACCCAAAACAAACCTCTTTCTTCAACCAAGGAAGGGTAAAGGCACAAAAATTCCAGAAAGATTCTTACAGACTTTATTATACAGATCTATCACCCTCAGGAATGTTTACGTATGACAGTGACTGGCAGTACAAAAAGTCCAAAGATTAAATAAAAATATGGAGTGACATACATAAAATTTACAAAAGGAAGCTATTCAACTCAGCAAGCCCTTGTCTGCCATATTTTCAGGCTTGCATACTATAGATGGTCAAGAGTTCACAAACGATTGGATTGATTACAATGATAAAGAGTAATGAAACAAGCAAAAACTCTGTTTTCTCTAAAAGGAAAGGAAATTAACTTTTTTTTTTTAATTTCTACTGAAATCAGCAAAAGATTCCAAAATGAATTTCAAGACAATAATAGTATCCACAAAAATACGTTATTTCTGTGTCTGAAAAAATCAGTCTTATCAAATGTAGCACTCATTTTAGCAATGTCAAGTTCCCCAGATTTTTCTTTTTCTGCTACCACAGGCTGCCTTCTTGGAAACTATTAGAACATCTTTTGGCTAATAAACCAGTACAAAACAACCATTCTAATGATGAAAATTTTGAAAGATAATCCATATATCCTATATAGAGAAATAACTGTAAAATGCAAGAACTCACGGAAGGGGAAGGTGGTATTTATTTACAAAGTCTCTAAATACGTTGAGTTTGCCGACTAACTCATTCTCTCACAGATTTCATTCACTTACATGCTCAAGCCTACATTCTCACAAGCAAGAAGACATATATGCCCAAGTAGTCTCCACAAAGACAAGAGATCATAGCTGTTGAGTCCGTACCATGTCTCTGGATTTCCTCTTCACTGACAAGCCAGTTTTCAGACAGACTCTTTTACACCATTTAGGCATCATCAGCTGTTATGAGGTGGTTCTCAGTCTCAAAGTCTTGCTAAACTCAGTTTCCAAGAATCTTAAGCCAGTTGCTACCCACTGTCTGGTTTTTTTCTTCACTTGAAATATATGTCTGTCTTCCTTGTGACCTAACAGGAAGACGAATGGTACACATGGTGTGCTGGGATGGAGGGTCTTCTGCTGACAAGCTGTTGGTGCATTGGCTTTATCAAAACACAGGTCTTTTGGTCTTGAAAACCACATTCCTCAGTTTCACTGCTGGGAATGTTGTCCTGGCAATGGTGTTCTTTGTTATCAATACAGGCCGTGCTTTTAACTGTTTTGCTTTGATTGGCTGTTTTTTCTGGTTCTTACACACACAAGCATTTCCACTAACATTGCATTAATAAAATCTTAGTATTTCTTTCGCAAATCTCCACTTCTACATTAGCCGTGGTCAAATGCATCTAAGTGTGCTGTTATCTATCACTTTCTGGACATGCACTGATACTTAAGCAGTCTTGACAGACAGATCAGAGGTTTTAACAATCCTGAAATCATCATAAAGGCAGTGTGGCTATGATTTTAAAATAATTTAATCTGAAGTGTAAGAAGTCAGTAAACACTTGTACTCAGATTTCCACTGGGAATAAATACATGTGTAAACTGTTGCTTTTACCTTGCAGCAGTCCCAGTGTTTTGAGTGAACTAGTAAGGATAGCCTGTCCAAGAGGATAACACTTCAGTGATCCAAGTGGGATCATAAAATTCATTCAGTCTACAATTTGAAAGCACCAGGTATCAACTTTATGAAATTTATATTATCAATATTTGAAAAATGCACAATTAAATAAACATATCCTTTCTTTTGTGTTTTACAAGAATCCTTCAGAAGTTACAACTCAGGAACACAAGGAATATTTACACACTCAATGTCCAGACCAGCTGTCACCCCAGCAGACCATCTTTCTTTAAGGTATCATGTTTATTAACTTGGGTGTAATATCCACTTGCAAGGGAACTTATAGTAATTAATTATTTCCCACTTCTAGTATCACTTGAAATGGAAATAGAGTTCATGAGACAAAGGTAGTACTTTAGTCATGAACTTTTACCGATACACTAGGGAGTAGAACTTTGAACTTGTGGCTAATTACTGATTGGTATGCTGGTTCTGCATGTAAAAGTCACTATTACTTCAGCATGCATAGCGACAGCTGCAATTAATAGATAGAAAAACAATTCTTGGCAGAGAAAGCAAAACATGGCCAAACATGTTAATGCAGCAGTCTGTTCTCAAATTCACAACTCTGGACTAAGTAAATATTTTTAAGCCTACATCAGGTTAAAAGAAGAAAAAAAAAAGAAAAGAAAAGAAAAAAGCAGCAATTTACAGCCACTGAGGATCTAAACTTCTTTTAAGAAGAAGTGACTAATCTCCACCCCCCGCCCCCTCATTTGTGTTTGCAAATTGAATAGGGAAGATGCAAAATAATCCTTGTTCTGTAAGTTAGTGTACCATCTCTTATGATAGAGATGATACATGGAATGGCTCTACCACACAATATATGAAGGTAAAGATATGCCAAAGAGTAGTTCTGGCTTGGTCCAGGAGTTATTCCATTTCTGAAACAAACTTATTCCCTTGTTAGCCCTTTAAAGTTTTAAACACAAAACAGAAACCAGCTCACTGTTTTCCATCTGAATGCAGGCAGAACTAAATACAAATTTTTGTAACATGAACAGTGCAACTGTTTAGATTAGGAGATCAGTTTCAGAAAAAAAAAAAAAAAATCCTCAATTACAGGGTATCAACCACTGCCATTCATAGAAAACACTCATACAGCTTGTTTAAACAAGACTCTCAAATGCTACTAAAAATCATACGTCTGCTAGGAAGATGGACAGGGAAAGACTTGCATAATAGACCACTCCATGAAAAGTTCAAGGAGGAACTTATGGTTTCTTTAATCCTCTATATTTTAAAGTTTTATATCAGTGCTAGGAAGTAGTTAATAGCATCGGTGGATCTGAAGAGAATTCCATAGATATGTGCATTAGTGCAGTTTTACCTTCTACTAAATCTCTTGAGAGTAAGAGATGAGTACCGATCTTCTGAGACTGATGCTGACTGAGATCCGTGCTTCAGTAGTGACTTTCACAGAAAGCTGAAAGCTGATCATCCACAGATGTCAGCTGGGGGTGGCTCTAGTCAGATGCCTACCCCAAAAACAGAACACTTCAGTCTGAGATGCTTTGGGATCTAGCCAGTCTTGTAGTCTTCTCTCTTTCTCCTCTCTCCTCATTTATCTCATGCTCCTATAAAAATGACTCAGACAACCATATAGATGAGGTGATCAATTATCATAAAATCTCCCTGAAAACTCATTTGAAATTATAAAGTATCTTCTATTATAACCAGAAAAGGACCTGTATTGCAGCTTAATGTTGTCAATGCAGGAAAGTAACAGTACACTCTGCAGTTACCAAGGGAGCAGATTGTCCGAGTTCAGTTATTGATTTTTACTTTGTTCAGAAAAATATCAGGTTATTGCATGGGTGAGAGAAGAAATGAGTTAGCCTTACAGGGAAAAAGAATTTGCTTATTTCCAGAGATAGGATAGGTTAGTTTAAATCTAAATAGATTTTAAGAACTCTTACTGAAACATCACCTGTTCTTTTCCTTCAATTATAAGTCATCTCGTGGGAAGATAATGTTCTTTTACTGGCAATACTAAATCTTGGACCAGTAAAAAAGCAACAAGGAATTTTAGAAGTGCAAGGGAGGGAAAGAGGAATTCCAAATAGTGTATAGTTTTTAATCATGCTAGAGAAGTAAATTTGAAAATTTAGCTGGCTCCCATTCTTTGAACATCTGTTGGATATAGTTATTTTTTGTTTTGTTGAGAAATGTGAAGTCTTTTCTTATTCCAACTAACGTATTGTATTCAGAGAGCTGCTAATAAAATGTGATACCTTAGTCTTAAGCTCCTTCAAAAAATTGTGATTGTTTGTGTCATTCAAGATTTGCTACTACTAACCTCATTATAGGTATAGCTATCCAATCTTTTGAGTTCTCGTATTTTTTGTTTTGATTCATGCTTTTTAAATATTTTCTGAAGGTCAGCTGGGCACTTATGCACTATTTTCTCTGAATGATTTATACTTTTAGTCTGTACTGATCAATTGGCTTCCTAGAGGAATACATGGGGAAGAAACCAGGAAACATAACTGACAATACAAGATAAAACAATCAGTGTATCAAACCATGCAATGTGGTACCTTTGTTCTGACTCAAAATCTTAAAAATAAGGATTAAAAATCTCAGCGTTAGATATAGCTTAACTGTTATTTACAGACTCTCAACTTCTGGAGCCAGGAATAGCTGTAGAAATTCTACAGTGTGATTCCATCATGCTAGATGATCAGATTAATTCCTCTGACATTAGCAAACATCTCATTATGAAAAAGGAAAAATGAAAAGACTAAGAAATAAGGAGCAAAATTTTTGCACCCTACTCTCTTGAAAAACAAAACAAAAATACCAAGCATATCCCTTATTGTATCTCAACAGGATACCCCCCACCCCCTGCTATTTCATTGTTCTGCTAATCTCTGCAACTACCCCTAAGGGGAAAACAAAACACTGCACAGTTTACTGTCAGGCTAACATTTTGAGGAACAGACAAAAGGAAATATACTCTGGATAACAGTCCATTTCAATATTACTCTTGTAAGAAGCAGAAAAACAGAAGTGGATCAATTTGAATAGCACTAAATGCAAAAAAAAAAATCAAAATAAATTAATAAAAACAAAAAGCATTTTACATGGACACAATAGTAAAGAAGTGCACTTGCAAAAAAATTAAAATCACAAATCAACAAGGAACTCTACCAACTTCTTCCCCTCAAACAATCAAAGTTTAAGCACATTAATGTGATCAAACCTTCAGACAACTAACTTTTTTTTTCTTTTTTTTTCTTTTTTTTTTTTTTCCAACGTAGAAGCACATAGTCAATGAAACCAAACTACTACTACAGCATTTATAGAAGTCCACAAAATGTTCTCCCCAGGCTTCAGTATGGCAATGCTTCTTCTTACAAGGAGTCATCTATACGCTAAAGAACCTTGCAAGCCTGTCAGTGATGCAGGGGGGAGTCCTTTTATTAAGTTACGGGAAGTCATTTAAACTGGAGATTCAGACCTCCTAGGCAGTCACGTGAAATGCTTGGGCTTTGAGTAGCTCAGCTATCTACCTGGACCCGTTTTGGTTCCACTGGAGCTGTCTACAAACTCTACCACCTGTTGAGATTGAAACAGACTGAATGGGGGTTCTAGTGAAGAGAGAACATTCCCAAGAAATGAACACAGGTCTCAGAAGGAACAGGTCTACCAGATACCTGACAAAGGATGAGTTTTATTGCTATTAATGTCTTTGCTTGGTTTTAAGTGTGATTGAATTTACATAGCACCTCTTTCCTACCTCAAGGTGCATTACAACGGTACAAACAAGCAAAAAGTTGATTTAAAATATAAATGGAGTAATAACATACTTCTGGTATATAGATGCAAAAGGGCACCCATCGAGGAACAAAAAAAAAAAAAAAAAAGCATTTGGTTTTACACAGCTGCCATTCTTTTCCATGCTTAAAAACCTTCCTGAAGCCTGCAGCATGCAGTTTGCAGAACATGCTCATACCCTGTATTCCTACGTCACCAGCATCCCACTTCAGCTTTACAAACTTTTTTGCTTATGAGCTGCTGAAACTATGAAAATCTGGACAGATATAGGCAAACCAAGTAGATGCAGAAAAAACCAGTAAGAATTCATACTGCTTTACCCTGTTAGGCGAGGAATACATTTCATATCAATGCATGCATAAACTAAGCGCCCAATGGCCAACTTAGTTCTCTCTTGGATATTATTCCAGAGCTGCCCAGTACTGCTTGGCTCTCCTTTTTGCCAGTTCTTCATCAGATGCAGAGTTATTAGACCTGGTTCAAATGAGTACAATCTTCCAATTGCATGTTGTTAGCAAAAGCATTTAAGGCTTCATCTGTGCTATAAATTGGAGGGTTACTTGTAAGAGATTTGGCCATGTTTTCAGAGTACATTGTTTCATTCTTTCTAGTTTTAACTGTTACCTAAAAAACTCCTCCTTACACTAGGAGAATAAATAACAAGTAAAATGCAGCAAATTCATGTCAGCAAAAAAAATATAGGCATTCAAACTCCTTTTATCCTGCCATGTTGGAAGCACTACATACACACATGCTCCAATAAGTGAAGCAATACATGTATCATACATACTTGGAAAATTACTCTAAGTTACTATGCATTTCTGTACACCATCAGCCTTTCCTCCAGATACGGTAGATATTTCAGTCATAATTCCTATCTGCAAATACACAAAGTCTGAAATTTTGAAAATAAAGCCATTTGAATTATCACAACATGATCATAATCTTGAAAATGTCTTAACTGAAAAACTTCCTCCCTTACACAGCATTCAGAAAACTCAAAAGACAGAATATATATTCATGAAACCTTACAAAAATAAAAGCATTTTCTAACTTCTATGAAAAATATAGGCCAAAATCCTCTGCATTTTTTTTTCTTACATTGGAAGTAACTGTTATAAATTTAGAGATGCTGTATTTCAGTAGAGCTAAAGAAGACAGGTTCATTTGCTGTGGTAACATTTACTACAGAAACATTTTTATTTGCTATAGCATCACCCTCTATTGCACAAGTAGCTATGTAGTACGACAGAACTACTTGCATTTCTCACCACTGTTATTTTGTCTCATAGGTTTTTCCAAAGATCTCTGTTCATAAAATGTTTGTCAAAATGCACTCACACATAGCACCAGGCAAAGAGGAGATGAGAGACAGATGCTTCTGCATGTTAGTGGGAAAAAAGCTACGGAAGCAGCTTTGCATCCAATCCATTATAGCTATTTTCCTTTTAACCATCTAACAGCAACTCACACGCTTACCCGAAACACATTAAATCCTCTGAACTTATGAAATGATGCATTATTGAAGTCACAGCAGGGAAGTCAACTCAGTTTAGAGGACATAAAAGACTAGCTCTAGAACAACTTTTTTCATTATAAGGTTATGGATTGAAAAAAAAAAAAAAAAAAAAAAAAAGGTAATGTTTAACACAGTGAGAAGATGCACAGTCACAGAAGCAGCAAGGTAAAAGCACTATTTCTATTCCTTTCCAGAAGAAATTCCTTTCCAGAAAAATTCCTCTCAGACTTTCCACCTCAAAACTAGCAAAACAGATCAGCAATGGCTTAATCTTTGTTCCCTGCTTCAGCATGCTACCTTTCTTCCACATACGCTCTCTTCAGCTACTTGAGTGCATGGCTCTTGGAAAAAGCTAGCTGTCTAAGATCTGAAACTCACTTCCATTCTTAATAGATTCTATCACTGCAACATTTACTACTCTAAAACTGAGGCTGCAGTAAAGTTTGCGAGTTAAAGAAATAAATTCTATTTTTCCAATTTTTTCCTCTGCTTTAAATTGCTTGTTTTAATACATGCCTTCTTTGGTTGCAATATTTGTTGAAAGTACACCAAGTTGTAAATTCTACCAACCTATATTCACATATGCCAGCTACATCCATATACACTGCAGGTACCGTACATGCATATCTTACTAGTGTTCTAATATACCGAAGCACAAAATGGAACACATTTCTACGTAGTATCATCATGGGACAGAACTAAGTGAGCAGAAAGTCCTTATCTAGCTCCATCTAAGCTATTGAAGGTGAAATCAGAGGTGAAATGCATACAGCAAGAATGACTAAACCCATAAATGGTCCAAAATTATTTGTTTTATTACATGAATACAAGAGACTACAATCATACTGAACAGGCTATTATCAAATCTCTTCAGTGACAAAGCTTTCTGTCGAAGAGGACAAATAAAAACAAGTGCATAAATCACAAGGACGTGTGGCTTAAGGCCATTATCCCAGAGGATTACAGAATGGCTTTTGCATTCCTCCCTCTTTGCTTTTAGTATCTCCATCTTTGTTTTAATAGCACTGGTAATAATAGCTACACTATCTGAAGACTAGAGTCCCCTGTAGTTATGAACAGCAAATGGAAAAACCCTATTACTTGTTAAGAGGAAATGTAGGATATGCTTTAAAGGTACATTCAGTAACCTTATGATGAGAGTGTGTTTTTAATGAGTCCTGCCAGTCTTGTCCAACTGTGTAATGCTTTAATTATTGAGCACTATACTGGGCATTATGGACTGTGGTTGCCAGGCACCACCAAAGATGTACGGTTTTGCAGTGCTAACCATGGTGCAAATACCTAAAGAAGAAACTGGGCCTATCCCAAGGTACTCACACAATCCAAAGATATGATTAAGGAAAACAAGTGGCTAAAACAGAGAAATAGATCTGAAGACTAGAGGAAACAGGGCAAGTATAGCAATCAGCAGTCACCACATATTTGGGGATGCAACAAGGGAGTAATCACTCTCAAATAACACAACCGGTTGCACTGACAATATTCAGAACATTCACTACAGAGTACAGTGAGTAAACATGTCTCAGTCTAACTCAAAATGAAGACCAGAGTTAAGGAAAATTGCTCAATGTACACATAGTAGAAATTAGGATCGCACATAGTACAAATCAGGATTTTAATCTGGGCTCCAGATAAGATAAGAAACTGATGCTCTGTGTAACCCTAAGTAGACAATTAAAGATTTCACCAAGTAGCCCACAAGTCTTACACAGGTCACCATGTCACCTCAGCTCTGTTGAAATCACAGACATCACTACGTCCCATACATATTTCTCAGTTTCTAAGAACACTTTTCAGCATACACTTTCATGCATTAAAAAAATAATTATAATTAAAAAAAAAAATAAAAATCTTCAAACACCTAGCTTACCATCAACTTTTTTTTTTTTCCTTCAGTCAGCAACAGCACACTTCTGGTCTCAAGGCAACTCCTCTTTCCCACAGACACATACACACATCTGATCCAAGTGTGGATCAAAACTTGATCAGAAAAAAAAATAATAATAATATGCAGCTACAAAGTGAAAAGTGAGGTCCAAAAACTAGAAGCAAAATCAGAAGTAAGAGAGCCAGTGAGGAGGTAGAGGAGAAACAAAACACGGCATTCTAACCTACTAATACAAGAACTTGAATACTGTTTATAAAAGCAGAATGTTCCTCTTCCTGAGTGCTAAGCCACTATCCTCTTAACAATGAGGAAGAAAGAAATTGGTTTAAAATCTTCAGTCTTAAATTTCTCCTTCAAAATTATGGTACTTTTCAGCAAAGCAGTTGCTGACTCAAGTAAAAAGCTTCGCAAAGCTGAACAGTAATTAAGAGATTTCATTCACAACACAATTTCACATTTGTGCAGGGGGAAATGTGCTTCTTATGACATGAAATTTCCCATAATACTGAAAAGATACATGGACATGTAATACTATCTAAATTTTTCATTTGTCTTGAAGTAAGCCATAACTTCTTATGGAAAGTAAATACGCATTTGAATAAAAGACAACTATTGCAGGCGAAACTTAAGAGGTAACAAATACCACTCAGAGCCAAAGAAAACAGTTCTTGGAGCTTTTTAGGACCATGTATTCAAGTCCTGTTCCAAAATTCAAGCCAACCGGCATCATGCCATTACATTCCTATATAGAAGCAAGCCTCAATGGCTCTGCAATATGCCTCATACTATTTTCTCAGTTGTACTTAAAGAAATTAGACCTGTGTCAGTTTACACTTTGTTTCAAATGGGTGGTTTCAGTTTGTGAACCCCTGAATGTTTTACAGATGCACATGCAGATGGAAAAATAACATACATGAGTCTGCACTTCCTAGTCAATCGAGAACTATGAATCTTAGAAATTGTCTATAGATCACCATTTATTCTAAATAATTTCATAGGCGTTAATAACCCTAGAAATGAGAATTTTGACTATGTAACATTCCATTCTTATCTTCACTTCAAAGGAAGTTTTTCCAAACAGACCCAGAGCATCCACAAAGTTTTAGTTTACTTTATATAAACATGAGACAGACAGTTAGACATGTCAGTGTTTTAATTAGGTTCTTGTACAACGTCCTCCTCTCATCTATAGTTTAACAACGGCAATAAGTTTTGCACTAACTGTGCCAAATCTAGGTAGAGAATCTCTCCTTTATTTGAATATTCAGTCTTTTAAAATGAATAAATATCTAAGAATCCAAAACTTCAGTCTACCTGTTAGCTACAGACATGCAGGGAGAAGAAAGAAAAACCCTACAAGTATGACAGCACCCTGGACATTCGGTGATGCTTAGAGAGATTAATTAAATGCACTGAGCACATCCCAACCTGCATTCCAGATATAACAAGTAATCTCAGATACACTTCCACGCCTGCCCTTAGCAAAGTAGCTTCTAGAAAACAGATCCTTGTTTGCATCAAAAAGCTACTCCTGAGGCACAGAATCAGAGCAAAACCTTCCATATCTGTATTAGTCTTCTGTCAGCAAAACAAATAAGCCCAAAATCCTTAAAATCAGAGCATCCCCTCCAGTTTTCACACCAAGTATAAGCTATGAAAAGAACATATTGAATGAAAATTAGTTCTAAATGAAAACAAGAATACTTAGCACCTTTCTGGTGCATTTCATCTTTCAAAACCAATTTGCAAACACTAACTTGCCAAGATATAAAAGAACCATTGTTTCAGTGAAAGGAAGCAAGAAAAGATGATGGAGAATTTGGTAGCAAAATGGATGGATGGCTGATACTTCAGTTTTGCATACTGTTGTTTCATTCCCATCTTAGTGACATATCAAAACAGGTTCTGCAGCACTAGAACAGCAAAGGAACACTACATTACTGTATATTGAGAGACCCTGACAGATATAGGTTACTTCTCACACTAATACTTTTCCAACTGAAATTCCTGTTGCTTTTCTTAACTTAAGACTGCAAATATTTTTATTCTATACCACCATAAGAAAAGTTTTTATATCCTTATTGAGAGTAAAATGTTTTTCCTTTGCAGTTCCCATTACTGCATTTCCAAAGGCACGTACGCCCAGCATTTTGCTGCTAGACACAAAGCTGTAATTTGTTTAAGTTTGTCCATTACATGCCCTGCTGAATTCCATTTTCTTTTTTTAGAGTGCTTTGTGGATCTTTAGCTACAGCTAACAGGAAAGACTTATGCAAAAAGATTCATCACAAAGTATTATCTGCTACATTCATGTTCATTTGGGGTGTTTAATACTACTAACATAGATCAATGCTGGGATCTCTGCATCTCTGATATCTCCATGCCATCCAGAAGCAGCACTGCATGCTTATCAGTATTCCACCATAGCAAACACTGGTAGCTGATGGATAGAAAGCCAATCTCAAAGAACAGGACTCTGACAGGTCCTCATCTATATTGGTTAGTACCTCAGTCACTCCACTATCAGCAGCACTGATTTCAGTGAGACAGGGCATAGGCAAAGTAAAACAAGAATGGCAAAGTTTTTCACTTTGATATTTTATGTTCAGCTCATTAAGGGTCCAGCTTGAAGCCTTGTGAACCTGTCAGAAACATTCTCATTGGGGTTTTCAGTAGGGCCTTGAAAAATTAGGGGCTTGAACTTGATAGAGAAAGGAATAGAAGCCAGTTAAGAGCAAGGAGCATAGGCTTCATGCCCTCCCATCGTTCAGCCCAGTTTAGCAGGCTGGGTTACTAGTGGGAATTCACACTCGGTTACCACAGTCAGCCCGTAAGAGTTCTAGTCAGAAAAAAAAAGCATGAAATTTTGCTGCAAGGTCAACATTTAACAGGAATATCTAACTGAAAACATTAGAGGGTATCATCTGACAATCTCATTCTCTAAAAGCAGAGAGGATTCAAAAATGGACCCAACATAACCTGAACAATTAGAGTGATTTCTCACTACGAAGATTGAGGTTGGCATTACAAACAGCTCCTGAAAATGCTTCTCACTCTTCATAATGTTACCTCCGGCCTGCTAGAATACCAGTGCGCAATCCACTAAAACTTCACAAGAAATCCCATTTTGCCCTGATTAATCAAAGATACTAAGCCCTAAAAATGGTAGCTGTACCTGACTCAAAACAGATCAAATAGAACAAGTTCTTGGTGATCAAAAAAGTTGTATCACAAACTCAGATAGGCATGGTGAATACAGGTAAAGAAAAAGACACAAAAACACAAGGGAACCTGGATTTCTTGCTGTCTGTGATGAATGACTCTGTTCCTGCCATGTTAGATACATTTCACCTTCATAAATTACCATCACATGGCAGGTGCAGTGGGATCTATCTCCATCCTGCTAAAGGTTTCTGTTTGATTAGTCCAAAAAATTGGTGTTATACACTATTGTAAGATGTTATTTTAGCACTTTCAAGTCAAATATAAAAATGTACTTAAAATACCACATCAGTTAAAAACCAATGTAACCTGACAGAGAAAACAGTTATTTCCCAGAGCTACTGTGATTTTTTTTCAGAACTGTCCCATGTTGCTGCTTCCAGTGGACCACAACACAAGACTACAGCTTTTATTTTTTTCTAAAGACATTTAACAATCAAAAATATCAGCCAGTATTATTCAAAAGACAAATTATTGAGATTAAAAGTACAATCTAAAAAAAAAAAAATAATAATAAAAAAAAGAAAGTACAGACTATCAGTTTTCAAACACTTCAGTACTCTCTTACTTAGAATTTGTAAGCTCTTTTGGGCAGGAATGGTTTCTTGCTTTGGGAATTTCTGATACCCTAGATATGTTGGTGACTGTGTAAAGAGTGACTGTTGATTGACGTAACTTGGCTAGCAGAAGCTGCCGCAGTAGTCACAGTTATATTGGAAAAAAATAGTGCTTTTATCTGAATTGCTTCCATTATTTGTGGATTTTTTTTTTGTATGAATAAACACAAGGAGAATAAACACAAAGAATTACAGATCTGTGTGCGGTTGCACAGCTATGATCTTGCTGGGATGACAGAGACATGGTGGGATGGCTTGCATGACTAGAATGCTGCAATGGAGGGATACAGGCTCTTTAGGCAGGACACACTAGAAATACAAGGAGGCAGAGTCACCTTTTATGTGACAGAACAGCTGGAATGCGTGGGGCTTTGCCTGGGCGTGGATGATGAGCTGCGAGTTTATGGGTAAAGGATCAAAGAGCCAACCAATATGGTTGACATTGTAATGGACATCTGCTATAGGCTACCTGACCAGGACAAACAAGTGGATGAGGCCCTCTACAGACAGGTAGAAGCAATCTCGCAGTCACACGCCCTGGTCCTCATGAGGGACTTAGAACCACCCTGGTATCTGCAGCAAGGATGACACAGCCAAGCATAAGCAATCCAGGAGGTTCCTGGAGAGCACTGATGACAAGTTCCTGACCCAGGTGATAGAGGGGCCAACAATGAGAGGTGCTGTCCTGGACCCTGTACTTACAAACAAGGAAGGGCTCCTTGGGGACATGAAAGTCAAAAGCAGCTTTGAGTTGCAGTGACCATGGTGGCATTCAGGATTCTAAGAGGAGGGAGCAGGGAAAAAAAGCAAGATCATAGCCCTGGACTTCAGGAAAGCAGACTTCAGTCTCTTTAGGAATTTGCTTGCAAGAGTACCATGGGATAGGGCCCTGCAGGGAACTGGGGTTGGGTCGGGGGGGGGTGGGGGGGGGGGAAGTCCAAGAAAGCTGGTTGATTCTCAAGGATCACCCTCCTCCAAGCTCAAGAACAGTTCCTCCCAAAGAGCAGAAAGTCAGGCAAAAATGCCAGGAGGCCTACATGAATGAAAAAGTAGATCCTGCCAAAATTCAAATACAAAAAGAAAATACACAAAAGGTAGAAGCACGGACAGGTAACTTGGAAGGAATCTAGAGATGCTGCCTGAGCATGCAGAGATGCAGTCAGGAAAGCCAGAGACCACCTGGAGCTGAAACTACAAGGGATGTAAAAAAATAAGTATCTGAAGGGAGGGTGTAAAGAAGATGGAGCCAGATCCTTCCCGGTGGTGTTCAGTGACAGGAAAAGAGGCAATGGGCACACACTGAAACACAAGAGGTTGCCTCTGAACATCAGGAAACTTTTTTTATTGTGACAGTGACTGAACAATGGCACAGGTTGCCCAGAAAAGTTGTAGAGTTACCTTCCTTGGAGATATTAAAAAAAAAAAACACCTGGACATACCCCTGAGCAAGGAGGGTGGACCAGATGACCTCCAGAGGTCCCTTCCAACCTCAACCATTTGCCAAAAGCACTGCTGTGTCAGAAAAGTTCCACCTACACACCAATGTTTATATTGTTGTTTTATACCAGCCTTCCTATTCCATAAAGTACCATTAAGGTACACAGAGTCTGTGTATTTGTGCTACACGCAGCACGAAGGGAGCCCTCTCTCAACAAAGGCCTCTAGGCACTTTAGTAACATGAATAAATGACTGCTTTCTATACTACATTTACAATTCTACTATTTCAACCAGAAAAAGTCAACATGTTTTCACAAATCATATTACTTTCATAGATAGCAACTTAAAATATGAAAGCCTAAGAGAAAAGGAAAAGAAAGAACAAAAAGCAATATTAAAAAAAAAAAATCAAACTCAGGCCTTTTTCAACATACCAATGTGCAATCCAGCACAAACAAGACTGACGAACAAACCCAAAACACAGAAAATAAAATACACTGCAAAATTAATTGTTTCAGAGAATTCTTCATACTAACTGCAGATCCAGAAATCTTTATTACTGATGTAGAATACAATACTTTTTAGTCTGAGAGCAGAAAGGGAAGAATGTAGAACATCACCTGTGAAAAACTTGAAGAGCTTTGGGATAAAAACAGGACATCAGAAAATTTTGTTTTATATCACACTACTTCACCTTCAAACACCTGTTGAATATGGATTTATCTCAGTGCTGTTTCTCTCTCTGTTCTCCATCTCTCTCCAGCCCCTTCACCCTTAACAAATTTGCCCAGCAGCACAGTGGGATACACGCCATACAAACATGGCAGTAGCCTCCTATTCAGACAGATCCTGTGCCTGATCCTGTTTATCACTGGTCAAAACTGATATAAAACAATGTCAGCAATGAAAGTGCAACACTTTTGACCTAAATCGCAAAATTCAGTGGAGATTCTGGTCTCCTTAATGTTAATTTATGGTGACTTCTGCTAAATGGCAGTGGCCTGTGTCAGTTTCCCTCTCCAGGTTCTTAGCACCACCTGGCCATAGATAAAACTCCATGTATTTAAAGAACATTAACCTACAACCTTTAAAGACCAAGATACATTTGTTTACTCCTTCCTATTTCCTTCTCCTTTAAATATTGTACTATTTTCTATTTTTGAGAAGTAAAACACACTCTTTTCTTCTTTTGGTCACAGCACTACCTCAAAATCAACAAAGAGTACCCGTAAATTCTACTATGAGATTATTTTGTAATTTATTCAGTTGTCATTTAACTTCATTGCTATTGTTGTTTAAAATGCACATATTTTCTGTATATTTACACAAAAATAATTGTTATATGCTGAGTATCATCAGGGACTTGGATTTATCATCTAAGGCACAACTATACTAAGCAACAGTTCTTTCTAAACACAGGGGTGCTTTCACATGCTTAAAGCACAAGACAGTGACTCTTTCAGGAAACCAGAATTCTATGCTTTGCTTTTTAACTAACCACTTGGGCAACTTTGCTCAAATCACTTCACTTGCAGTGCATCAGTTTATCTTTCCACAGTGTCATTTTCCTCACTCTAACTTGCTCTGTAAAGCATTCAAGAACCTATGCATTTATTTTCACAACATGCCTAAGATTATAAAATTGGCAAAGTTATTCTGCATATGAAAAATAACTGTCATCAATTTCAGTTCTTTATATACTAGTGGCACAGTATTACTATTTGTGCTCATTCTGATGAAGAAAAAATGTTAACATCTTTCTTCTGAGCTCATTCACCAACTGTGCACAGTTATTCACATTGCAATTGTAACATTAATCAAGGTCTAAGCTTACTGAACAACAATTTCAGATGTTTCCAATATAAGATGCAACTTGATATACCTCAGGTGCCAGGTATGAGCACTAATGTGAGAGCAGTGGACACCAGCAGTATAAAAATTTGGGATTTTATATTCAGCTGCCCCAGTGGGGCATGCAAAAGCAAGGGGCAAGGCTGTAGGTACTAGCAGTAGAGATGCAAATTCCAAGTTTGATAATCACTTTGCAAGGCAGTACTGTGCATGCTTCTTCACTGCCCAAACCAGCTGGAAAGTGACCTGGTTTTGGCCACACAGGAATCATTCCCTAAGGAATGCCTTTATATGAGAAGGAGGTGTTCCAATGATGAAGGACCTGCACCACTGGTCTATACAACATGAGTATGAATGACCTCAGAAGTTGGGTAGAAGCCACTATTTTTATCCAGCAGCCTTTAAGCTGCACTAGCATTATAGTAAGAACAAGAGGAAGGGGAGGCAGATCACAATGTTTGGAAGGAAATGTACTAACTTAAACCACTGTTAGTATACTCTCCTCTTCACACCTGAAGTCCTAAAGCAACTATGGAAGGACGTAAATTTATTCTCATATGCATCGCTTCTTCATTAAAGTGATCTAAACTGCAAGATGATTGCTGGACAATGAGTTTAAGAAAGATGGATCTGAAATGTTCTCAACCAGTACATTTTATTGTTACTCTCTGAGTAATAGCGCAGACCAAATTATCAGTCTGATTGCATTCTGGATAGCAGTCTGAAAAACTTCATATAAAAATCAACAAAATCAAGTACAAACCCCTCCCTTTCCTGCCCATCAACAAATGATTTGTTTTAGCCACTAGCAGGTCCTATCTTCCAGTGGACTCAATAGCAGTACTGATTTTTTTTTCCCCCCTCTTTCTTCATCCTGCATTTTGTCAACATATATCTCAATGAAGGAAAAGATCCCAAACTAAATGCTTCTACCATTTCTTTAAACTGATCAATTTTTTTTTGCTCGTAATGTCAATATGCAACTTTCTAGTACTAAAAATTGTTTATGACATCATCACCTACTGATTTCAGCTACTTGGAAGAGTCACTGAAGAGGAACATAAATTTCTCATAAATGTAGTTGATATTAAAGAGCCCTGGAAGACAAGCACAAGGACATAAGTTATAGAGTATTCCAATAATAACAACAGAAAATGTCCATCTTTACAGGAACCTCATTTTTCAATGCTCCAACTCTCTACTTTGATAAAACTGCATCTACCTGTATGGTAGACTCAACACTGAAGAAACCAAAAATACAGACAATTGTACCCTTTTAAAGCAGTAAGAACCATCTTTATCATATTTAAGAATTCTCAAGCACGCTGGCCAATATTTTATCTTAGAAGACTTGTCTTACATGAATGATAACCTCCCTGCATTTAAATCTGAGTCACACTCTAGAACCAGCCTTAGGATTGAAAAAAGATGAGACTACAGAAATACAGAATTTGACTGCTGCTTGCAGAGCCTCAGAGTTAACATCAGTTCATTTTCTACAAAAGAAAAAAAAAAAAAAAGGAAGCCCAAGACTCCCTTCTGTTAGAAAACAAAGGAAAGCTAATACCCTGAAGAACATGATCTAAAGAACATACATTTGGGGACTTAATAATGCTAGAATGACTTGGCTTCATTTCTTATTTCTATCCAGTGCCACACACATTTTTAATACCTTGAGCCTGGAAAATACTGAATTAAGCAGATTCATACATTAAAGTCTAGTAATTTCTGAACATAAAATTCCCTTTGCAGTATTGATTAGCAACAGCATTAACTGAAGACAGAAGGGAAAACAGTCACCAAGGGAATTTAGTACTGAGGCAACTGAGGTTCAGGGGCACTGCAGAGCAGTCAGAGAAAGGAGGAAAGTAAAACCTAGCCAGGAGGAGCTGGGTCAAGAATCCCAAATACCAGCTGGAAACTTCATCTCACCTGAACAGTTCACAACTCTTCTTTCTCCTCCCATTTTACCATTCAATAACTCTTTTTATTTCAGGATGAGAAGCATTCTTTTCTCCAAATAGACAAATTCATTCCCAAGTCCCTAAACAGGTACAAAAGCCCATCTGGAAATTGTAAGAAAACAGAGCTTCATATAAAAAAAAAAAAAAAAAAAAAAAAAAAATCAAATTCCACAATTCCTTTCCTTCAGTTCTCTGCCCTTTCTCACCTCTTCCTCATCTCCCAAAACCAAATTATTCATTCTTCTTCTCTGTATTTAAATGAAGACTGCTCAACAACATGGTTTTCTAGTTTTCTCCTAGTCTTAAGTCTTAGCTGCCAAACACCTACCAGGAGATAAAAATCCAAAAGCTAATGATACAACTGAAATGATGGCATTTTGCTTGTAAATATCACACTCTGGTATAAACTTTAGAGGAACTACAGAAAGCTGCAACTGAAAGCAACAACTCTACTTCCATGGAAGTTTTAAGTAGCAGAAAATTTCTTGTGAAGGAAGTGAGGGGATGTCTGAAATTTTTTTTTTTTCTGAACATAAGTTTTCCTGGAAAAATGTATCAGTGCCAGAATGCAACAGCAGGTTTAAACTGATATGGGCGTTGTCCTTCTGATTCAAGAAAGCTATGGTACTGGTGTTAGCACTGCTACTTGCAGTTTTGCCGAATAACAGCAGATTAAAAATTGTTAGTATTTCTATCATTTTCACAGATACCTGGGAAAATAGTAAAGTCAGCCACTGTTAATTGGTGTGACCCTTAACTCACTGCCCATCAAGCAGCATGCATAGGGTCTGAGTCAACAGGTGCAACTATTCCCTGGAGGCAGAAAATTAGTATAGACATGGAGTAATAGAAATAACTCATCAATACTCAAAAATGCATCGAGAAGAGTAGAGTCGTGGTGATATCTATCTCCTCATAACACCAGTCAAGACATCGGAGGTGCAAGGACAGGGAACCCTTTCCTTAAAGGGTCATCTGTTTCTTTTTATTATTTTCAAGCGTACCTATCTAATGTGGAGGTTAGTGAGGAAGACTGCATTTTGCCTCCAGCATCAGATTTCAAGTTTCCTCCATCATCAGGCTTATGTGATTACATTTGGCTTTTCACTATAGCATCGGATAGACATTGCTTGGGTTGCTGTTGCTAATTTTACATGTAGCTTCTACCCAGTTAACTCCACTGTTGTGGAAATAGTAGCTAAATCTCAGAAAGAACAGTGATGTGGACACTCCTGTAAGCATTGTTAGATCAGATCTTGTCTGATTAGCATGTTTAAACAGGTAATGGAACTATTTTACACAGTTTTCTTCTAATTCTGACACATATGGCACTTAAACAAGGATTACAGCTGTGGCAGTTTTACTTCAAAGTCAGTGCCAAGCTCAGGATAATCCTTTCTAGCAATTTTCTCCTTGATTTTTGCACCACCAAGTTCCATATAAAATAGAATTTGTTATCTATTATTCCCCTTCTACAGCCACACGTTGAACAAGCTTTGACAAGACACAGGATAGACCTTCAAATACCAAGCCAAGTGACACCAAAGAGAGTCATGAATCCCTACAAGGTAAAAAGCTCATTTCTTAACCCTTATCTTCCGGTGGGTGTACCACAAGGAGGAGAAAATTAGTGATCCAATGAAAAAGCAGAAAAAAAGCAGAAATTACTTTCCTTGATGGTAGTACTGACTCTCCAGCTCTTAAGTTATGCCAAATGTGAAATAATGAACAATGCTTTTTTTTTTTTTTTTTGAAGCTAGCATTCAGTACCGAAAGGAAAATGAGACAAACCCAGACAACTAACAGAGCAAAATAGTGCATGTGCTCGTGCATGTAGGTTTCCTTACACAAAACTACTTTTCAGAAAGTTCTTTAGTAACAAAATTGGGCAAAAAAAAAACCCAATACAGCTAACTCTGAAGAGAGTGGAAACAAACTCCTGAAGAACGTAAACTCTCATGTTGTCAGCACACACAGGTTATAGGAAAAACAGATACAGTAGAAACTTTGCCTCCTTAAAATGGATATATTTTTTAATTTATTCTAATGCAGATGATGAAAGTCTTCAATCAAAGCTGGCAAGAGCTCATTAACATAGGCTTTCATACAAGCTAGGAGAAAAAAAAAATAGGAAAGCTGTTCTGGATCTAGACAAGCACTCTCATCAACATCAATAGAAGTTTGCATGTAGATCAAGTTTAGAATATCGTGCAAAGACTTTGTAGTCAGCTGATGAATTTTACCCGTTATTAGCCTTCAGTTTATAAACATCATGCAAAATGGCTTGGGTTTTGTTGGTTTTGTGAACATTTGTGTTTGTTTTTTTAAGATTGCTCTTATAAAAGCACACATGCAAAAATGAAATCAGACGATGAAAGAGGAGAGTATTCCAGTAAGGGTCTATTGGCCACTGATCATTCATTCCACGTAAAAACCAAACAGTACATATTTGGTTACACTATTAGTCACACAACTAATAGTTTGGAGGACTATTCCTTCAAAATTGTTATATTTAAGAACTCTTCGGTTCAATGACTTAAGCGCACATTGGCGATGCCTAGTTTTACCAGTTTTCTAAAATAATTCATTCACAAGGAATACTACTTTTGCTAATATTAAGTCCTACACACTTAAATTTCAGATCGAGCTTCTGACAGATCTTAGTGTTGCCAACAGACATGCAGTCATTCAGCACTGCTCTGCACTTCGGCTTTCTGAGGACTGTACTTCAGAACTCCTGTACTTCAGAACTCCTGTGGATTGAATAGCTGGCACAGGAACTCAACATACTAGTAATGCTATTTTCAGTGATCCTTCAACGAAAAACAGTGCATATTTCTCCAGACTTGAGAAAACTTATAATATTTATATGTCATCTGAACAGAGAAGAAAAAAGTTGTCATGAATATTTCAGATATTAAAAAAATAATATTAATAATCTTGCTACATACTGCCATTCAAATACCTCCAACCTATGCTTTCCTTACCAGCAACTGAGAAGCGGGTATGTACTTTGAACAGGAAAGATGCAACACATAATATAAATTAAAAACTGTGAGAATTAAACATCAACAGGATAGAGAAAAGGAACCCATTACCACAGCAGGTAATTAAAAGACAAAAAAAAAAATTAAAACCAACCTACCAATCCAATTACCCATCAGAGACTCTGCAGTTACTGTGGCTTCTACATGACTTGCAGCCTTGCTGATCAAGGGCCGTCACAGGACACCTAAGCAATAAGAATTTCACATTTCAAACTTGGAATAGTTACCAGCAATTTGCAGTTTTCAAGAAGCCTAGGGTTACCTGTTCCACCTTGGTCATGTCTCCATTTTATAAAACTGCAACAACAGTGAGGGATTTATTTTTTTATGTTAACTTGTTCTGTTCTTCTAAGTAAACTAACCTTTGATAACCTATCTCCATTTGCAGCAGGGAATAGAATGACTTTGTGAAAAGATTTTCCCTGCCCTGAACTCATTGCCTGAGTTTATACATGCAATTTTTCATCTAAGTTTACAGTATAATGATGAGGCTCTACAAGGTAAGGAAAAAAGCCTTCATTTCATAGGTCTCATCGTAATAGTCTATGCATTTTCACCACTGAATGGGGAAAAGATCCAACCCAAACTAGTCCCCCTAGTGTACCTTTGCAGTACGGGTCTAAAGAACATGTGGCAAATCACTACCCTATCTTTTTGTGCAAAGCTAGCTTTTTTTTTTTTTTTTTTTAGTAGAAGACATAGCCACTTACACAAAGTGCAGGGAAACTAGGCAACCTTTCAATCTATTTATCTAATTTCCCACTGTTTCTATTTCTGAACAAGTAGAAAAAACATAAACGTTGTACAAAGAATATTAATTTGTATCCAAAAGATTTCATTAAATAGAATGTGCAGACCTGTTGACAATTGCCAGGTCTGAGTTTAACACAACTCTTTACCCTAGTGCTTTCTGTTCCTTCTAGATCTGAAATTGTATTGAAAAAAAGCTAACAATGTTTAAAAGACATCTGATTTATTGTCATTTCCATCCTGGCATCCATACCTTCCAGAATACATAAATGACAATCACTGCTGTGAAAATGTTGCTGGTAGTAATTTTAAGGGTGGTATAAAAACCAAGTACAATACACACACAAAAAATGTAAGACCTGATGACGACTGTTCAGATGCCTTCTCAGGCTAATTTTCCAGTTAGCAAAAAATAATGCATGTTGGAAAAAAAAGAAAAAGTAGGCTTTATTTGCTGCCTAGCAGTACCCCTGTTCCAAGTTGAACAAAGCAAAAGACATTGCACTCAGGTGAAAACACAAATAAAGATCGCTTGTCTGATGCTGTGCAAAAAAAGGGAAACCACTCACTTTCTAAAACCAAAACTGGGCACAGGGGAAGAGCTATGAATCTCTCCAAAAAGTGTTACATAAGGCACTGTCAAACTTCGTGTTACCTGCACAGAGGCCGCAAGTTGCTATTTCCCCCCTCCCTCCCCCCTCGGGCGAGCAGGGATTAATGATCTAAATGGCATGGTTCTTGGAGAGGAGACGATAGCAGAAGCCCGCCCAGAGCAGAGCTTCCCGGGCCGAGGGCTCGCCGGGGAGGCTGGAAGGGGATGGGGAAACCACAGCGAATCTCCCGTTCCGCCCGAAACGGCGGGCAGGTCCCGTTCGGGCAGGCAGCCTCCTGCAGCGGGCACCATGAGGGGCACGGCGCCCACGCTCCACGTCCTGACATCCTCCCACTCGCGGGGAAGCAGCCACCGGTTCCCGGTTCTCCCGGACTCCTCGGCATAGCCCGCGGCAACTTGGCGGGACGGCGGCCCCGTCCCCGCTCCGCCCCACGGTGGGAGCCCCGCCGAGCGGGAGGAGAGCCCGGCCCGGGGTAAACAAGCGCCCGTGCGGACTCGGGAAAGGGAAGGGAGTGCGAGTCAGGCGGGCTGACCTCCCTTGGCTGAAGGGGACGGGGGGAACATGTGCCCCTTTGTGCCAGGGGAGCGACAAGCGTGCCTCCGCCTCAGCATCCCTTCAAGTCCCGATCTGACGGGGATTAAAATCCAGGAGATAAAGCCACCACCCCAGCCCTACCGGATTCGGATGCCCCCCTCCCCCGGGCTGCTGGAAGGGAGACACTCACCGATTGTTTCTCGCCCTCCCCCGCCCCTCGCCTCTAAAAGCAGCAGCGACCCGACAAGGGACTTACCTTCCCCGGGCGGCTCCCGGGCCGCCGGGACGGGCGCTCAGCCCCCGCCTCTCCGCCCGGGCAAGCGCTCCTCCCCCTCCTCCGCTCCGAGCGGGCAGCTCCGGCTCCGTCCCCGCAGCCTTGGCGCTCCGGAGGTGTCAGCCGGCGGGTCCCAGCCGGGGCGGCACCGGCAGCTCCACTCTCCACGGGATGAGGAGCTGCTAACGGTGGGAGGAGGAGGAGGAGGGCGGCGGAGAGGTCCCCCACTCTTCCCGGGATGCGCCGCCGAAGTGGCTCCCTCCTCCTCCGCCCGGCTCTCTCTCCGGGGCCTGCCCGCTCCTTGCTCCGCGCTGTCCTGAGGTGCAGCCCGGCCCCGTCTGTCCGTCCCGCTCGCCTTCCCCCGCCCCTCTCCCCGGCGGCGAGCCGCGCAGGCCCCGCCGGCGGCCAGGAGGACCCGGGAGCGACGGGGGATTCCGGCCCGGCCTCCTCTCCTCTCCCTGGGGCCTGGTGCACGCTCTCCGCGGGGAGAGGAGGCCCTGCCCCGGCCTGGCGGGCGCCGAGCAGCCCCGGGAAGGTCACTGGCACGCTGGACACGGAGAGGCTCCGTCCGGCACCGCCGCGGTCTCTGCTACCGGTCCGGCCTCAGCGGCCGCTGGGTGCCGCGCTCCGCCCGGGCTCGCTCCGTGCCGGTGCCCGGCGGCCGCTTCCAAGCCTCAGTGCCAGGCTGCCCCCTTCCCTTTCCCTTTCCCTTTCCTTCCTTCCTTCCTCGCCTCCCGCCCCTTTCCCGCTGCCAGCCGTCCCCCGCCGGCTCCCTCCGGTGCCAGGCTGCCCCCTGCGGGTCTCGGTGCCGAGGCTGCCCGGCGGGCCGAGGCGGAAAGGACGGACGGAGGGAGGGCGGGCAGCCGCGGGTGCCAGGAGCGGGGGTGCCCAGCCGCCGCTCTGCCCCGGGCTCAGCGGCAGCTGCAGTGACTGTGTGTCTGTGTCATGTCTGTGCATGGGCGGGCGGAGGCGCGGGGCCGAGGCGGGGCCACTCCGTTGACACGCCGCCCAACGACAGGCGCCGAGCGCCCAACCAGCAGCGGCGGCCGCGGCCCGCCCGCCCGCCCGCTCGCTGGGCGCCCGGGGCCGCTACACCTGGGCTCGGGCGGAGGGCGGCCAGGCAGCCGCCGTGACAGCGAGAAGGGGCTGTGAGGGGAGAGCCGGCCCCACGCTCGCCCGCGTCCGCCCGCCTACCTACCGGTGTTCCCGGTAGCGCGCTGCGGTAAGTGAGGGGAGGGCGCGGGGCTCCCGCGGCCCGGCCCTCGCCTCCGGCGCTGGCGGCGGGTGCCCGTCGGGGGGGCGAAGCGGCACCCAGCCTTCCGCTCTGGGCGGTGGGGGAGCCGGCTTCCCACCGCCGCTCGTCAGCCGGGAATACCGCATCTTTTCGCTTACACGCGGCGCAGCGTGTCCCCGTGTTCTTTCCCTGCCTGCTGGAAACTGCTGAGAGTGAAGTGATAAATGTCATAAATGCACCTTTTTTAATTTCTTTCTTTCTTTTTTTTTTTTTGGCCGTGGGCATAGAACAACCATCACCGCTCTTTTTACTTATTTTTATTCATCATTTTTCTCTCACTTCGTTAGCAGTGTGAAATGGATTGTTGCAATACATTAGCATACTAAAAGGACCGTATGACAAACTGCGTGTATGGGTGGTGAGGGGTTCTGAAATTCCGAGAGGGGTGCAGGGAGAACAGAAATTACAGGAAGGGGGCAAATACACAAACAATCCGATTTAGAAAACGTGTTGATCCATTCTCAGAATGGAAGAGGAAGGAAAGTATACACGTGCTTTGAGTAACAATGTAAAGGATCATAATTAGAAATAATAGCCATAGCATTCAGTACTTTCTGCTTTCTTGTTACAGAACAGTAAGGAAATAGTTTAAGAGAAAAATGTTGTTCTACAAAAGATACTACAGATGCTAATTTCTCTTTTTACATAAACTGCTTAAATGCTATAACTTACTCAGAAGTTGCTTTATTGTGGGCAGGAATTATGTTTTGCAGGATGCTGTACCAAAATATTGTGAACTCTGGAAGAGGTTATTCATGGCAAGATGGTGTTTGACAGACTTGATTAAGGCATTGGTCCATCAAGCTTAGTATTCTGCCACCAGCAGCGCCCACTTCCTGATGCTTTAGTCAAGAGTGGTATCAGATGAACTGAAGAAAATCATGAAGTTGAACATGCCTGTGATATCATGCAAGTGTTACTGACTGTGAATTTTGACATATTATGACAACTAGGAAAGCATTTTGGAAAAAAAGAAAACCCTCTGCATATCTGTAAAAAGAATTTAATTCTGATGTGAATTATTTTCTGGAGAAGCTACAGTAACATACAGATTGGTCTCTATTGTGCTAGCTATTTTTGTGAGCAAATCAAAGTCATAAATGAGCTATACTGAAGAGACTTATTCTGTGCATTCTCCTAAGTTAAGTTAAAGGATCAGCCTTCACATTATAAGATGTCTTTATGTTTTCTTGCACTGTTGTAACTGCTTTGATGACAGTCACAATGAACAAATTGCTGGGGATGTATGGAGGAAAAAACAGGATTGTGTATATGGCTTCGTTATTAATAAAACCAGATTGTCTAGTGCCTGTTATTAGAGTTCTCAGCAGTTACACGTTTTTCGGTCTCATGCTATGTCTTAAAAACTAGTACTGTGTCAGAGTCTGATCCTACAAAATATTGAACAATTTCTGCAGGTTCTTAATGTTCTTCTCTGCTATTAGAGCAGGGAACTCTCGGCACCCACAAAAAATCTTAGGTTTTAAGAGCAGCTTACATTATTAGAATTATCTAAGGTACCACCATACATTACAAATTATGAAATTTCTTACTGAAACTAAATGGCTTTCTTAAAACTGCTCTGCATCTGTCAGGTTGGTGACCTACTCACAAAATGGACAACAGTTGTCCAAACCCAGAGCAGCATTTGTCAGAGGCTCTAGCTGAGAATGATTACCACTAGGTTAAAAAAACTAACAGAGACGGGAGGAGTGACTACCTATGAAGACAGAGTTTTTCAGAAATTGTGTTTATAAGCAAGTAATCTTTTTGTATTCATCATAAAATCACTCCATCAGGCTTTGTCCTTGAAAATCCTGAAGTGGCAATTGCTTTGGACACAGAGTAAACAAGCAATGCAGAAGGATCCTTATGCCAAGGACAGGTAGAAGAAATTAGATGCAAATATTTGCACTTCAGATTTCATTCAGCCAGAAGGAAGCTTTTGCCAGGAGCTTCACAGGTTCTGGAGTGAGATGTCTATTTACCTTAAAAAAAAATAAAAAATAAAAAAAAAGCAAAACCTATACTAATGTCAAGTATATAGGTGTTGGGTTTTTTTTTTTTAAATGACAGTTATATAAGGTTGAAAATCTCAAAAGCTTTAACAGTCCTATTATTAAAAAAAAATACATAAGCCAGACCTTTCTTTTTTTAAGAGGAACAAGCCAATTTTGAGATAGTGTTAAATGATCAGGTTATACTGGTGTAAAATTATCCCACGAGCATTTGGTCTTGTTTTTTTCCTTATGGGAACAAGAGATAAAGGCGTAACAGTACACAACTTCAAACAGGTTGTGATACTTTCACTACACCAGAACATCAGTAAGTAAAATGGGATTAAGTCTGTTTATAAGACCACAAACATTTACAGATTATCTCGGTTCCGATGAAAGGAATACTTTTTTTTTTTTTTTGCTTTAACCATTTTACAGGAAAGGAGGTGTAAGGCCCACAAGTATTCAAACTTATAAAAGCGCCTGAAGTTCATCTTCCATTTAACACCAGTTAAGTCCTTTTTACGTTCTTATAGTTGCTTTATTGTTCTAGCTGAATTCAAGTGCTATGAGGTCTTTTGAGGAAAAAGACAGGGCTTTGTGCAGGAGGTAACTGAAAAGTGCTTTACTACTCTAATAGTGGATTATGTGCCAGCTGCAAGAGGAGTTAAAATATTCCTGAAAACCAGGAAGGTGTTCTGTCCCCATTCCTCCACACACACTCCTGTGGTTAATCAGCATTTTAAATACCTGGTGAGATTGATACTGCTGTGTCACACTCAAGATAATGGGATATGCATGGATGAAGCTAAATTCTGCATGACCTGCTTTTGTGTGGAGTTGATGAAATAGCTATTTTTCATAAAATCAACCATCCAGGGTGTTCTCATGGGGAACAGAAATTCCAGTCTGATTTAGCAGGCTGGCTGGATTGTGTTAACTGATCCACTTCAACACAGAAGGTTGTGACTCTTTGTTTATAAATTGCCACTCTTAACTTCTAGATGCTAAATTGCACAACTGTTAATAGTATCAGAGCATGAAGAGCAAGACCAAAACTCTGAAGCAAGTCATAATCCTTGAGATTCTTGTTGTCATCTGCCACTGCAATGAACACAGGACTACTGCAGAACAGGCTGCCTAACATCTTTTGTAGTAGGAAACATCTTTCAGACAAAAAAAAAAAAATAAGTGAAATTTAATCTGCTCTGGAAAAATAAATTCCCAGTTCTTGAGTATAAAGTGGAAGCTCCGTTACATATGCTGTCCACAATGGGCAGTAAATTAAAATTTAATGGAGATTTTCCTGTGCATGTAATAGAAGAAAAGAACAACAAAATACAAGAAAGACAGAGCAAGATCCTGATTCCCTGGGGTTATAGGAACTGAAACAAAAGTGAAGACTGGTAAATTTAATGCCTTTAACCAGAAAATGTCATGAGAACCTAAAGCTTTCAGAATTCAAAGGAAAGTAAGTTATTAAAACAGAAATTCTTTATAGTTATACCAAAATAGATTTCCAACAATAAACTGAATGTTCTGTGATAACTTATTTTGATTTTTATATGGGTTTCTCCAAGAATTCGGTTTTACCTCTGGAAACAAAATGGTAAACATCCAAACTAGAGTCTTAGGTAGTATTGTGCCCTATATCAAAGAAAATTGGAAGGAAAGGGTTCTTTTCCTATTTGTTTACTTTATGCCTCTGACATAACTTTCTGTAGATTTTTTTTAATTGCTGCCAATTAATAATTTCCCTTTGTTATGACTCAGTCATTTAGAGAGTAGTTGAGGTTGGTTGGCATGTTTGTTTGGTCTTTTTTTAAGGAGTAGTGGTTTTAAAACCATAAAAACTAGTAAAGATATGCGGAGTAAATATGGTGCAACTTCAATTTTATGAAGTTAATCTCATTTCAGGTTGTTAGTACTTCATTAAGTTGGGACTTACCATGGTGAAGTCAACCCTGTATTTCTACTTATAGAAATAGTTGATTACTATCTTGCTAATATGACTTATATAACTCAGAAGAGTTTATTTTGTAGTCCATAAATGTAATTTTTTAGTACTACATAACTGTATCCTAAAAAAAAAAAAAAAAAAAAAGTGCTGTGTTTGAAGTTTCTTTTTTTTTCTTCTTCTTTTTTTTTTTTTTTTTTTACTAAGGAATCTTCACATCTAATGCTGTTTGCAGTGAAATCCTAGATAATGTAGAGTAGCATAACTGTTCTGTATTAATATGTATCACTCCCTTTACAGAATCTTCTGGGAAAGAAAAGTAGTGTTGGACAAACTTTAACATAATTTTAAACTTCACTGTCTATGAAGGTGAAACCGACCCAAGTACTCTTAAACCTAAATCAAGGTATGTTGAAGTCAGCAGAGCAACTGCACCGGTTTCAGTGGTATTCAGTCTAAACTATTCTTCATGTCGCAATCTGTGTTCTGGGAAAATATGTACACACAAATATACGTATTAACACACACTTTTATTAAGTTCTTTTTTAGTAATTGTTTCTATTTAACTACTTCACCTCACTCCCAGGCAAAGAGTGGATATAATGTGTCTCTCTTGTTACTCTGTTTCTTTTGTTACACT
This sequence comes from Chlamydotis macqueenii, assembly GCF_036417535.1. Classification (NCBI taxonomy): domain Eukaryota; kingdom Metazoa; phylum Chordata; class Aves; order Otidiformes; family Otididae; genus Chlamydotis; species Chlamydotis macqueenii. The sequence goes on along the minus strand of NC_141556.1, from coordinate 59,342,080 downwards.
TCTCCCTTTATTGCCCTGCAGTGTGAATGCTAGCTAAGATTATGAAAAGCCTAAAATTAATTGTAGACCTGTATAATTAGTATCTGCTATCCTTTCTAGAAGTATTAAAGCACAGGGTGTATCACTCCTCTGCTCTTAGCCTTATACACTTACATTTTATTTCACCTAAGGACACCTTTCACTCCTCTGGTGAAAAAGAGGCTACTCTACCTGATCAAAACAAGACCTTTTGTTTCCATTAGAAGGACCTGTCTCATACATGGGAGGTTTAATTGTTTTCAGAATAGCTTCATTAACTTCAGAAAGTGTTACCAGTACTGGCCTCCCTAGAGCCAGGATGCTAATTAGAAGGAAAACTGGCCTTACAGTAGTTGAAGAATTGTGTTTTCTTAAAGAGAGCAGGAAGGGTCAGTCAATCATTGACAGAATGTTTCTGCCAGAAAGTAAGAATAACTGCCAGTCATATAAACTTAGAGAACACAAATTAGTTACTGCCACAGTCAGATACCCTCTTCAGACAACTAACAGCAGTCAGCACAATAATGATTAAGTAAACAATGTAAACAACCATCCCCTGCTACCAATTGGCTCGGCCTTGGCCAGCAAGGTAGAGGGAACGATGCCAGCAAGCCAGAGAGATGGAAAGAAGATGGATGCCAAGGATGCATGCCAGAATGGATGCTCCCTCCCCTGGGCAAACTCCACTTATATACTGAGCATGACATTTATGGCATGGAATACTCTCTTTGGCCAGTTTGGGTCAATGATTCTGTCTGTCTTTCTCCCAGCTTCCTGCATCTGCACGTTACTGAGACTTTAATGAGACTTGAAAAGCCAGACAGTGTCCTTGGTCTCATTAACAACAACTCTTATCATCAGAGTGTTTTTATCAACATTCTTCACATATGAAATCCAAAACACTGGCTACTGAGAGGAAAATTAACTCCATCCCTGCTGAAACCAGGACAGATGTCCATCATGTTCCATGCAGTCCAAGCAATGTTCTTCATGTCCAGCATCATCTGTCAGCTCCAATGTCCCTAGCATGGTGGGTTAGGCATGTTTGGAAGGTGACATATGAATGGTTGGATTGCTTCCTTAGGCAGCCGGAGTGTCAGCAGTAACACATCTGGCCTTTGTCACATTTTCGCTGATTTGGTATTAAAGCTCTTGTAAGTCTGACAATAAAGATCTATACATGACTAAAGAGTAAGTGTAGATATGAAATGTAAACAAAATTAAAACAGACAGATGAGTGATAAAAACATACATCCCGTTACAAGTTAGTGCATGATATCAAGACTTGTTAACATAATTTTAAGTTTTGTATCAACGGTCAAGCCTTTAGAGTCTGTATTAAAAACACCCCAAATTAAAAACAGGCACGATGGGGAAGGAAATTGCCCCAAACTTACTTATAAGAATCATTACCTAATGAGTCAAAAAGGAATATTTTTGACCAAAAATAAATGACTACAATTATCCTAGAACTTTCATATTTTTTTTTTCCCAGTGAGGACTATTCTGTTAAATGTTTTCTAGAGGATTTCTCTGGAAAGCAGAAATGCATTACTATCAGCTGCTACTATCTAATGAAGGTAGGGTAAAATAAAACACAGATCCTGTCTAATGACTCAGGCTTATTTGCTTTTTGCTCATCTCAGCAGTAAGACTACCCAATATGAATCTTTCCTGGCAATTTTTCTAAATTAACAGAAGCAAGTCCACTTTCATGTCCTTGTCAGACAAAAGCACAATGGAAATACAGGTACATGCTTATGAATATAAACAGGGAGCATGGTCTAAACAGCTAAGCATACAAACATGAACTCATTTAGCGGCCACAAGTGGTTGTATATCTCAGAAGTTTACTGTGAATAAATCAAAATGATCCTTTGCTGGGGCTGAGATGTGACTGTGAGCTGCACCCAGCTCTCTGTGTCCAAGACTGTCAATGCTAAATAAAGTTTTTGTGTTCTTGCTGGCATTTGAGAAGTTGTGAGCTATGATCTGGACTTGCTACACTGGCCAAAGAATAGGAAAGGTCACCCCATCTCAGCAGTGAGACTGCCAGTAACAAAAGGATAATCCTCCTCAGTCTCAACAGCAGTTACAAGGAAGTTGATGCTAAGGTCAAGCAACAAGGCAACACCAATACTAGTGCCAACGAACCTGTCAACATTAAACACCTCTTTTTCAGAGAAGTACTTTAACACTTCAATATTCTGTGATTCAGACTGTATCTTGACACAGAAGGGTTTTTTCCATTGATTCTTAGGTGAAACTAAAGCTGTTGGACACACTAGAGGCCAAGCAGCCAAGGCCAGACCTAGAAAAAAAACAGTCCTTCAAAGTCTGAAGGTGATGTTGAAGGAATCCAGCAACAGATACAAAAAAGCCCAACCAATTCAATAGATATTTTACACTCTGTGTGTGTACTTGTATTTCTGAGTTTGGCAGCCACACAGGTGCTGGCATTGACACTTACTCTGAAATTGTGATCTGTATCAGATTGTGTTCTGGGGAAAGGAATAAGCTTTTACTACCATGGATGGTGTCAGAATTCACAGTTCCTGCAGCACCTAAAAGAAATTACCAGATCAAGTGAAGTTTCCAATGAAATCAGCATGTGTCTAAGTTAGTTAAAACAAGAATTTCATCTACTGAATGGAAAAATAATTTTAAACATCACTTCTCCAGTCAACACACAAGATCTCAGTGCTGGAACTGGAAATTATACTGACATGGTGCCCTTTGACCATGTTGTCAGTATTTCCAAGTGTGCTGCCTTATTGTGTCTGTGCCAGCTTGGTATTACAGCAATTCTAATGAGAGGGAATAACTTGAGAGATTATTCCAGTACCAGACTTGATGCCAATGGCTTTTTGAAACTTTTTTCCACCTTCTTCCTCTCAGCAAATGCAAAATAGATGCAGTCAAGACAAGTGATCATCAGTAGGAGGTACTGTATTTCCTTACCTTCTCCCAGATCAAGGTGAAAAAGATACCGCTCCCCATTTGGCTGTAATGTAGAAGTCTTATGCTGTTTTTACCAATTAGCTCCTTGAAAGGAAGGACTAGTTGCAAGTCCTCTTTCTGCCAGATAATCTGTGACAAGTTTGAGAAGTGGTGGGCCACATATTACCGGGTGGTCAGCAACTGCAGCCTCAAAACTAGTGATGGATTAAGAAATCCTCTCGGAATTCCCCAAGAGAACAATGCCACCAGAGCGTGAGCATAAAAAAAAAATGGATTTTACTTATGTAATCTTTTAAAAATCTGTATGTGCCTAGCAGAGTTGACAAAAGGGAAGAGCGGCATCCTTAAAGAATCTATGCCCATAAAGTGAACTGAGACCTCTTATTCCTGGACTAGTCTAAGATAGCAAAGAAAGCTCACTCTCCTTTGAATCGTTACCAGACTTTGCATCTGCAAATCCCTGACAGCAAATTATTTTTTTTTTAATTATTTTTTTTCTTCTTTTCTATCCACTGCAGGAGCAAAACTGAGTTTTTCTAAATGGGTTACACCTCTTTGCTCAAGCCCAGGTAGGGATAGATACTGAAACTGAAAATGGTGATTTTATTTCTTCCATAGGAGACAAAAAGAGAACAAAAGAGATTTGGTGGGGAGTTGGGATACAAGATGAAAACAAGGATTGTCCGGATGAACAAATCAGACATTGCTAAGAGGTGAAGATACTAAAGAGTGCCATGAAGTCTGCCTCTGACCTTTTTGCACATCAATTAAAGTAAGGGTCTGGTAGAAATCACTCTATGATCATGTAATTAGGAATTGTATCTTAATCTGAAAAAAAAAAGGTATAAAATTCTGTTTGCATATAAGAATTTAGTCATCATTTCCTAACTTTGTGTACTTGAGTTTGCAAACACAACAGTGTTCTGTTAATGTTGTTTTTATGTGTAAGGCTGGATATTATAGAAAAATAAAGGAAAAGATGGAGTCTTAATGAAGTTTTTGTTGCTTCAACCTTGTACTGACTGCATTGCTGACAAGTGCCTATATGAACAAGAAGCTTTTTTTCCTAGTTTCTTTCTAGTCATGACATTTATAGGAAAAAACCTAATAGGCACAAATAAAAGTCAGATGCCTGGATGTCTTTTATGCCATTGAAGGTCTCAGAATCTTATGACACCCCAAACAATTTGTATTTGTTGTAGGCTACAGTTAGAATAGGATTCTGCCATCAGATTTGAGGTTTGCTCCCTGAAATAACAACAGATATTCTCCCTTCTGAGCATTTCTGAAGAAACTAAGGCACTAATGAATTACATTTTTTGAAGAATATTTTGACAGCATCACTGTAATGGGCCATGAACAGGAGGACAATCCTATCCACCAGTGTACACATGGTAAAGGCTTAGATGCAAGTGACACCTGCATGACAAATTGGGTGCTATAAGATACAGCTGTCATTGCTTGATTTCCATCTATCTGCCTCATTACCTCTGTAGATCAATTGGTTTATATACTAGTAATCAGGTGCTGTGGCAGGTTGACCCTGGCTGGATGCCAGGTGCCCATCAAAGCTGCTCTATCACTCCCCCTCCTCAGCTGGACAGGGGAGAGAAAATATAACAAAAGGCTCATGTGTCAAGATAAGGAGAAGGAGAGATCACTCACCAGTTACTGTCATAGGCAAAACAGACTCAACTTGGGGAAATTAGTTTATTTTATTACTAATCAAATCAGAGTAGGGTAATGAGAAATAAAACCAAAATCTTAAAACACCTTTCCCCCTACCACTCACTTCTTCCTGGGCTTAACTGTACGCCCGATTTTCTCTATCTGCTCCCCACCAGTGGCACAGGGGGATGGGGAATGGGGGTTGCTGTTAGTTGATCACACATAATTTGTGTCGCTCCTACCTCCTAAGGGGGAGGACTCCTCACACTCTTCCGCTGCTCCATCATGGGGTCCCTTCCACAGGAGTCAGTCCTCCACAAACTTCTCCAGTGTGAGTCCTTCCCGCAGGATGCAGTTCTTCACAAATTGCTCCAGCCTGGGTCCCTTCCACGGGGCCATAGGTCCTGCCAGGAGCCTGCTCCAGCATGGGCTTCCCACAGAGTCTGGTCACAACCTCTTTCTGGCATATCCACCTGCTCCCACGTGGGGTCCTCCATGGGCTGCAAGTGGATATCTGTCCACCGTGAGCCTCCATGGGCTGCAGGGGCACAGCCTGCCTCACCAAGGTTTGCACCACAGGAGGCAGGAGAAATCTCTGCTCCGGTGCCTGGAGCAGCTCCTCCTCTTCCTTCTTCAATGACCTTGGTGTCTGCAGAGTTGTTCCTCTCCCATCTCACTCCTCTCTCTGCTACTGTTTTCACAGCAGTTTTTTTCCCTTCTTAAATATGTTATCATAGAGATGCTACCACTATTGCTGATCGGCTTGGCCTTGACCAGTGACAGGTCCATCTTGGAGCCAGTTGGTGTTGGCTCTATTGGACATGGGGGGAGCTTCTAGCAGCTTTTCACAGAAGCCACCCCTATACTAGCCCCCCAAAACCTTGCCACACAAACCCAATACAGGTACACACAATGATTTCTTTTGTAATCTCTCTCGCTACTGTTGTGCGGATTTAGGTTCAGAACAAAGAAAGTTGGGGCTACCTTTCCTGCAGTAACTTGTAGCAGAATGTCCATACACCTAACTTCAGGTGACAAAATGTCAAATTCAGTGGAGGTGCAGGCAGAGCATACTGTCTTAAGACATTAGAAGACTGATTTGAAAGAGGAACTACACCATCTGAATTAATATTATGTTCCAGTCAATTTTCTAGACCTATGTTCCTTCTGCTAGGAAAGGAGGTAGCTTTTGGGAAAATACTAATTTTCCATTTCCTCTGCTGCACAGAATAGCCTCAGAAGAACATGATTGAAACCAATCGTCACAAAATGTTTGGGTTGGCCAGAGAGCTTGAGAATTCTGAAATATGCCTCGGATATGCAGTGCAATGGAGTTTCAGCATAGTATACATCTCTGACATAGTTGATGCTTAACACGCTACTTGAGAGGCATCCTTTGAAGAAAATTTCAGTAGACTCTGTCTCCAGCTTGTCCATAGGGTAGCTGTGTGGTTCCACACGAAGTCTAGTGAGACACTGCCTTAGAATCTTAACATGTATTGGACTGATTAACATCCCTTGAATGACAGGGTTACACAACAAGGTCCATAGCTCCACAGCTCTGTACTTTCCAATTAATTTTGATGCAAACATACAGATACCTTGTATTTTTTTTTACTTTTGTAAACAAAAGGTTAGGACTCTGAAGAGAATGTTTGCAGACCATGGAGTGCCTGCCTTTCTCTAGAGACTGGAGATGATTGTCTCAAATGGATGTGTCATCTCCTTCTTAGCAGGCTGCTAACTCTAGGAGTCGGAAAGTAATATGCATGCTTCCATTAGGAGCGTGTTATTTCACCAGGGACAGAAAGATATAGACTTATTTTCTAATATTGAATTAAGTCGGAAGAGTAAATGCAGGAGGATAAATAGTTGATAGAAATTATTAAGAAATACAACACTAAATATGTTCTGTCCACACCACTTTAAATTCACACCTACTCCCCTCTGAGCAGGAAAGATGAAAGAAATTTCCATCTTCAGCTTTCAAAACTTCATCTATCTCCTGGGTACCGAGCACCATTCTTCCTTACCATATTTCTGAAGGATCCATTCTTCAACACCAAACTGCCAACATGAGTGTCAAAATCCCAAATGACTCTCAGCGCTACTTGAGGGCAAATAGTCACAACAATTGTCTGGGGACCTTGCATAATGTTGTCAGCCTGACAAGGCTGAACTGGGTTATAGAGAAAATGATTCTGCAGGTGGGTAAAGTGTACACTCCATTTCTTAGCCTCTTCCTGTAGCTACTACGGCTGTTACCAGCTTTGCCTCTGTACTGCTGCTCAAAACTATTGCTTTCCTGAGACCTAGACGTTAGCTCCTGAAGAACCACATCAGCAGCACATTGGCTATTTAAACCCAGGGGAGGACAGTGTCAAAGCAAACCAGACGCCATAAATAACACTACAGAGTGGACTTGGAGGGAGTGGTGAACAAAGAGGAAGGAACCTAAGAGTTGCATCATATACTTATAAATTTTAGATGAAATGAACACAGCAGTACACCAGGCTGGAATGTAACTGGTGGAAATGCGGGCATAAATGTCTTTTTTACTGGTTAAGGCTATTAATGATAAAAATTTCATAGCTTCTATTTGGCATGCATGTTAAAAACTATCCCCCAAACAAATGGAAATTAGATAGGATTCTGCACGTGCTGTGTAACGTGAGTTCAAAGGGACTCAAAGGGAGACGAAATTACAAATGAGTTTTAGCAGTCACTGCAAATTATCTCAGATAGGTTCTTTATATTTACATGTTTTTGTGATGTCAAGCTGCAGGAGCTCAGGAATTTTCCAGAGCTTGTTGCAAGTGCTGTGGCTCAGTGAAGGTTTGAAACTCTTTGGGACAAGACTGGAGATCTGATCTCTAGCCTTATTGAGTCACCAAAGTCTATGGGTGCTGAGAAGCCTCTCCAGCAGTGTTGTGTCCAGCAACGTGCTACCCAGCCTCTCAGAGTTGCTGAAGGTAGACACTTTCCACACGGTCTACAGCCTGTCTCCCTCCAATTCCTTTCCCATAGCAATAGCAGGCCCATCCTTAGTTCCTCTGCTTTGAGGCAAAAACATTGCATTTTGCATATGTTGTGGGAAGTGTTGAGCTGGCTTTGATTTGCAGGATTGGGGCTTACGTGTATACCAAAAATCCCCTCTGATTTAATTATAAAAATTGATCTGCCCTGTTCACCTCTTTGGTAGGTTTTGTCAAACAAACAAACAAACAAACAAATCAGCTTCTTAAGAGATTTGGAATGGTAGAAGGTGACCCAATCTGGGACAATATGTGAACAGAAGGCAGGTGGAAATCGAATGTGCATGAACCATTTATCATTATTAGAGATTATTAGGTAGGATTGCTGCATGCAGTTGTACACTTAAATGGTTGTTAGTTGTTTGGGGTTTTTTCCTAACTAACTCCAGGAAAAGCTTACTACATTTTTTTTCTATTAAGAAATACCTCCTAAATGTGTTACTCTTAGTAGTTCTGTGTGAGAGATAAATAATTTCATACAGTGCTGTCAACATTCCATATGACTAAACTTGCCACCTTTCTAAAAGCAACAGTCAAAACACACCCCCCCCAAGGAGACAGATCTGTAAATTCTTTAAAACCTTATCTCACATTCACATACACACAAAATAAGGGTCTCACTGTGTTCTGAACTGTGAGACGGTGAATGAGTGATGCAGAATCCCCTCCTAGAACTGTAGGCTCTCCACTAAAAATGCACTTGAGGTATGTCTCATCAGGTACTGAATCTCTCCACTGATTTTGGCAAACATCTGTTCTGTTCCTCTATGCTTACCCATCCCTTTATTTGAAAAAATAATTAAACAGTGTGAATTTATTATGACATAAGTAATTGTTTCAGAGAGAACCAAAAGGTGCACAGTAAAGAAGAAGTAGTTAGATGAAATTTACTGATGGTGTTATGACAACATTGTTTTGGGAAATAAGTTCTTAAGTAGTAATCTGTATGTGATATAGAGCTAGTTTTTCAGTTTGACACATGTTCTCTTCAGAGAGGAAAAAATAAATCAACCTGACTTCTGTACTTCTGTAGTTATAAGAACCTCTTTTCTAAATTTGTGATCTACTCACTTCATGTGTTTCCAGGTTCCCTTGATTTGTTAAAGCAGTAATTCATGGGTGCAAGTGGAAACATCTGGGCAGTGGAGGGGAGTAAAAGGTAGCCAGAATGAAAAACAATTTTGTGGAGCACAGGCAAGGCACTGAAGAACTTTGCTGCTTATTTCTTGGTTTCTTTTTTTTTTTTTCCTCCTTTATGGCTTGCATTAGTGGGATTTACAGCCTAAAATCTTTAACTCACTGTTCTCATCTGGGAATATATACATTTAAATGCTCGTGCTGTTGTAGGCACTGAAAATTAGCAACTTTTTTTTTGAACTGCTATTCTATAAAAAGCATGGGAAATGCCCATAAGAGGATCTTTTCCTTTAGCAATAAGACACAACCTCATTAGAACTTTATGTAATCTTAGTATACACTTGATATCCAACTCAGAGCTCAACTCCTAAGATGCTGGTGGTAACAGCATGCTGGAAAATGCAAAATTGCCACCTTATATGACTTTTTCATGAATTCTCCAGAACAGATGGATATTGCTACATGAGAAGGAACACATGGGACAGAAGGAAAATGGCTGCCAACATTACAAGAGTCACTTGCTCCTTCCTCTACAGCTATGACGAGAAGCCAATGCTCCAGCCATAAGCAGGGACAAGTTGGTGGAGAATTAGGAACACTGATGGATACCTGGCCTCCACAGGAGGTTGGGAAGTTCAGAGCAAGAATACAGTCTTTGAATGCAAGTCCCCAAAAGTCAGTAAATAAAAATAAGAATTAAGAACATGTGAGGGGAAAAGAAGGGGAAGAGGAGGGGGAGAGAGGGGTATGGCAAGGCGAAAAGATTGCAGCATGGTGAAAGAAATGGTGGAGGTGGACAATGGAGTCAGAGACCTATGCAAAAATAAACACAAAGGATGAAGGAAAAAGAGACTTTGCTGTTTCTGAGAACTGAAGGAAGTAATTATGAAATCTGGGAGAAAATAGTAGAGGAGAAGCAGGGAAGACTAAACACATCTTTTGAATTGCAGCCCACAGATTTCTCAGTGTGCACAATGGCTAGCTCAACAAATCTCATCCAATTTGTGAAACATTCAAAATACCTTTAGTTAATTTTGTAACCTTCTCCTTGGAAATGCAGTACACTTTCTATACCACCTAAAGATGTGTCTCACGAGTGGAAGTAGTGATTAATTTGACAAGTAATTAACTATTGAGCGCAACTGTCCCATTAGTAACCAACTTGAATAGAGAGACCAGTGAATGTGATGACAGGCAGTGAAACATTAATGAGTAAAATAATGATAATCCTATAGAGGTTAAGTGGGAATGACAAAACAGCTATGTTGGCTCCTGCCCACTCTGATCTTATGCATTGAAGAGGTGTAGTCAGTCACTCTCCAAATGTTACACACCAAATCAAAAGTTAAGATTAAAGGGCTGAGCCTATCCCTGATCTGATCTCTTACAAAAAGGAGAGGGCATTTTATCAATATTCACTCTGAGTACAAATGAACTTAGAATTTAAGCAAGAACTGATATATTTGATTTAAAAATACAGTGTAGAAAACAATCCCTAAATTTTAAGAGTTCTTTGCATCTTTCAAGGACTCCTGCCCTCTTTTATTGCCCACTATGGATCATGATGAAAGTAAATTCCTTTATTAAATGTCAACATCTCCAATAAATGCATTAACATCTTATCCAAGCAGTTTGTTCCAAGCAATCTGGATATGGTTAGTACATTTTAAATGCAGCAAAGGTCTTTAAAGATGTCTGTTGATCTTGGTTTCCTGTTAATTTGTCAGGGACTGAAGCACTAGCCTTCATCACAGACCAAGACTGTGTCAGACAGTATGAACTTCTGACGAACACTGACCAGTGAGACTAATAATGCCTAATTATAGCAAATGTTTCTCCCACATCAGCACTCCCAGTTCTTCACACAACAGACACTGAGAATGTTCGCAGTTGCTTTTGTCCCTCCTTGTAAACTGATGAAACCCCCACCAAAATGCAAATGAAAATATTGCCTTCATCATAGCACCAAGGTCTCATCCTTCTGCTTCTGCCTTATTAACAGAAAGATTGTTTTAAAAAAAAAACAACCAAACCAACAACCAAAACATCAATGCAAAGTGACTCAGGCTTAGCTGTTGCTGTCTTTCCTTCTCTCAGAACTTTTTCCCAACTATTTCAAGTCTAACAGCCCATATTTACCTCCAGCAGGCAGCAGGAAATTCTGGCAGGTTCCAGTCTCTGCTACGAGTCTGGGGCAGCAAGAGGTTCCTGCTCATTTGTCAAGTCCAATTTCAAGTTCATCTAAGGATTTTTGTATTACGAGGGTTTCACAGCCCCTTTCTGCAGAATGCAATGCAGATTAAACATTTGAATTAGTGAAAGGATATTGCAGAGTTTGCAATGGAAAATTAGACCAGATAAAATTTCAGAGGGAACATTTTTAAAGGAGAAATAAATGTCACATTGGGGTTAGAGTCCTCAGAGAGAGAAAGTTAGAAGTGGAACTCTGTGACTTCAAGGGTCTTTGGAAAATGGCAACTTATTCCTTGGAGAATGCAGCAATGAACCAGCTGGTAGGGAGGGGTGCCGCAACATCTGCACTGAGGTGTGAGGGGAGCGGATGAAGTAAAGGGAATGTGTTCCAGTATAATAGGCAGCTAGAGGAATATTACTTCAGGAAATAAAAGCATAGAAAGAAAAAAATACAGTGGTCCAGCATACTGGAAACTGAAGTTTAATGTAGAGCTCTATTGCATCCCAAAGACAGAGACAATTTTCTCTTAATGAGAATTTTATTATTGTTGCCCATCTCCATGACACAGGAGGATCATGGCTCTGGGATCTCACAGAGACAAAGTTACAGCCAGGCAACCATTGCCCCAGAGAGTGACAGAGGAGAAAGATTTGTAGTGCTGGTAACAGAGTTTCCATAGAGGATGCAGAGGGGAAAGAAAAAAAATTGCTTTTAAGATGCTGTACACAATCATTTAAGTTTCAAGCTGGGACTGATGTAAATCTCACACTGAGAGTGAAGGATGACGAGGTTGCTGTGGGACTAGCAGCCAGCAATGGACCACCCCATGAAGACAGTTTTTCACTTACACATTAACTTCACAATATGCAGTTTTCCGTCCTGTTGATGTTGATGTATCCTTATGTATCTAGCAGCTGCCTATGCACAGTATGTATTATGATAGAGGAATAATGAATCAGAGGATGCTTTCTCATGAGACTAAGCTAAGGAAGATGCCTGTCTGGTGGTAGCCAGCTACTTTACTAATAAAAAATTCAAACCATTACATAGGATTGGCTCCAACACTCAGTCAACCTTTGTCTTACAGAAGAGCTGACAGTTAGGCCAATTTTAAAGCGTACAAATCTCCCAGTCTGAACTGCATCTTTCCAAAAAAAAAAAAAAAGCAGAGCCAAGCTTAAAAAACAAAACAATAGACCCTGAAACCACTAGTTTTAAGAGGAGCTTGTCACCAGACAATAGTGACAGACCCAATGAAGGAGTGCTTTAAACCACTTTTCCCTGGCATCCCATTCACCTACAACTCTTGACCTGAAAATCAGCTCACAGGAGCACTGTAATCACAGAAGCAATAATACCAAGCCCTGATCCCTCTTTCTGACAAATGCAACCAGAGGGACAGCTGAGAACATGCTTTGTTGGGGTAGAAGCACCAATACAGAAAGCATTCATTTCCTTAGCAACTAGCAACCTCTTCTTTAATTAGCACATCACGGTCTGAACTTTGCTAATAAAACCTGCCTACACTGCATGCTAACCATGGGTTAGGTAATCTTGTGCTTGCCAACATACGGCAGCCTACCACGCTTCTGCATGCTGACATTCTCCACGCTAGCACTCTGTTCTCAGGTCCCACATCTGCAGGCATGCTGTGGGTGGTGGTAATGAATGATACATCCTTGCGGTTTCTCACCCTGGACTCTCGATCCCACATCCCATCACACATTTTCCTGAGCTGGCAGGCACTGGGTGCTGTGAAACAGCTTCTATATGCTCTCTTGGAATTTGGGAGGTTACTGTATATGCCAAAGGAATTAGTTTCCTGGCATTAGCTTAGTAGATACTGTAGAAGAATAAGAGAGCCACCTCACTGCCCAAGCAGCCCCCCTTGGCCTGTTCTCCCTGATTAGTACTCTGTGCCACCCTCTTCTGAAGCTTCTTCCCTGGCAGCATCACTAATGGCTAACAGATTTGTGTAGGAAATCACCAAGATGAAGTGGCACCAGGAATTATAGTATACAGTCTTCTAGAAGATACATCATATGGGTTTCTAGTGCAATTGTACTCTGTTTCTGCCCCAATATTGGAGGGGGAAAATAATTAAATAAAAACCTAATCAAGGAAAACGAAATATCTGGAGGAAAACAAGTTTTGAGAAAAAATAAAAATGATGGTTTACTAAACCATTGTTGTAGCTCTAACTACAGCTCATATAGACCCATTGAAACTTCTACCAGCGTAGCAATAGTAGGGCTAAGTTTAGAGCAGACAGTAAAACTGGTCTAAGGCACCACATGCTCAAATATTTATTCTAGGCTGAGTTCCTCACTGCCATGGGTATTGGAGAGGTAGAGTCCAAAGCTAGTATGAGCATGCCTGTATGCAATCCTACTGCTCCAGTGGAGCAAATCATGCTCTGAGACAACAGGACTCACTAAGTGGGAGAAAAAGTACATTCAAAAGAGGAGAAAATTAAATTCTATTTTTTTAAAAATGTGTTATTTAATAACAATACTAATTAAGGAATCAAACTGTTCTTTTTCTTTTTCATTTTCTTTTTCTGTTTTAATGAATTAACTCTGGAGATTAGGGAATGAACACAAGACAATGATGTGCTGTGTTTGGGAAGTCTGCTCAGCAGAACAGTGGATGAGGATGTGACTACTTGTGGGATCACCTTCAGCATGCTTTTACCTACAGTTTGCATGAAAGTATATGTCAGGAGGTTTCCTAATTACAAGCTTTACATGGTAGAAATGTCAAAGGAGAGTCACAATAAAGCAGCGATGATTTCTGAAGGTATCTTTTTTGGGTTTTGGTTTTGTTTTTTCAATGTTGAACAACTATGAACTGAAAAAGAAGGCCACTAGCATCCTACAAGAAGACACCTATTCAAGATATCATATACCCCTTGTGAATGTGCTCTCTGAAAACCAAGAAATCCCCCTCAGGATCAGTAAATTCTCTGAGTGCGCATACATGCTGTACGGTGTCATGCACACACACAATATCAAGCCTATATTCTCAAATAAGGATAATACTTGGAATACTAACAAGAAGGTGCTTTTCTTCTGTGTTTGAAAATTTCAGACTTTAAACAGGTCATTGCCCCAACAGACATTCAGAAAAGTGAACTGCCATGATCAAAGACACACACTGTGCTTCTGAAGAGGAATTCAGGAAATGCAACTTCAGCTCGTATAAAGAACTGTCACCTCTTTGCTCTGGTTATGTGCATCCCTAAATAAGCCATTAGGTAATTCTGCCACTTCACTGAACTTTTGCACATTCTATATTGCAGATAATTACTCTTCCTTGTCCAGGAGGAAAGGCTTTAGTGGTAGTTATGGAAATAAAAAAAGCTGAAATGCAAATCTTATGTTTTGTGTATTTTCTTATTTGACTATAAAAGTGATATTCCCAAAGGTGTGGAGTCAGGGATATTTTAAAACTGCTGATGAGTATCATCCCATTGCTAGCTTAATTAAATAGTAGTGATTTGCCATTACAAAAGACAGCTTGTTCCATTACAAAATCCTTTCCTAGTGTATGAAAGCATAACAGAAGTCTTATATCAACTTCATGAAGCATTTCTATAAAATGTAAATAGTGAAGTTGACTTCCTCTTGTAAAGTGTTTTGAGATCTAATGATAAAAAGCACAGTAGGGGCAGGTAATTCCATTATTACTCTAAAAGTCTGTTGCTCCTCTCTGCACTGGCAGATATTCCTCTCAACCAATTAAGATATATCAATTTAGAATATTTTTCCTTTAGCTGGAATAGTAATAACACCTTAGTAACCACACAATAAAATTGCTTTCCAAATGAAATCTGACATTCTTGAGCAGTACCATTTGTTTTTATGCTTTGATCCCTCTACTTGTGGAGAGATCTGGCTGACAGTTCCTGCTGCACTTCTGCCCCAGGATACAGATGATGATACTACATTAAACATCTCCTTGGAAGCCAGCAAGCCCCTATTGCTTCTTTGAGCATCTCTCAGAAGCAGACCTGCCTCTTCTGCTTCTATCCTTTGGAAGTGCAAGTGTGTATCTCTTGCTTATTGCATCTTTTTTTTCATAACTGAGGATTTAGCCATCAACAGAACATGCTTCCCTAAGTTCAATTTAAGCTTGTTTCTTTCATGTCCTGAATGCAACAGTCACAGAATCATAGAATCATAGAATGGTTAGGGTTGGAAGGGACCTTCAAAGGTCATCCAGTCCAACCCCCCTGCAGGGAGCAGGGACATCCCCAACCAGATCAGGTTGCTCAGATCCTCATTCAACCTGGCCTTGAATGTTTCCAGGGATGTGGCATCCACCACCTCTCTGGGCAACCTGTTCCAGTGCTCTACAACCCTCATTGTAAATTTTTTTTTCCTAATATCTAATCTAAATCTACCTGCCTCTATTTTAAAACCATTGCCCCTAGCCTTGTCGCAACAGGCCCTACTGAACAATCTCTTCTCATCTTTCTTGTAGGCCCCCTTGAGGTACTGGGAGACCGCTATAAGTTATCCCCGGAGCCTCCTCTTCTCCAGGCTGAACAACCCCAACTCTCTCAGCCTGTCCTCATAGAACAGGTGCTCCAGCCCTCTTATGCTGTCACCCCATCATAGAAGGCCACCAAACTGGTCAGGCGCAATCTGTCCTTGGTGAAGCCAACCACCTCCTTGCTCTCCATCTGCCTTAGCATGGTTTCCAGGAGAATCTGCTCCATGACCTTGCTAGGCACAGAGGTGAGAATGACCAGCTTCTAGTTGCCCAGGTCTTCCTTGTTCCCCTTTTTAAAAATGGGGGTTATGTTACCCCTCTTCCAGTCATCGAGGACCTCAACAGACCGCCACGAGTTCTCAAATATGATGGCCAGTGGCTTGGCAACTTCGTCCGTCAGTTCCCTGAGGACCCACGGATGCACTTCGTCAGGTCCCATGGACTTGTGCACCTTGTCATCTCCAAGTGGGTCTCCATAGAAAGTCTTCTGTCAGCTCCAGGGCAGTGGCAGGATTAACACACACAGAGAAGTTGGGGTACTTGATATAAGTACCTGACATAGGTACTTACTCTCTGACATAGAGCTTTGGAGATCTCTTGTAACCTTTTATGGGATTTTAGAGCTGTGTTGCTGAATGACACATGGGAAGCTGTCATCTTGTCGATTAAAATCTGGAATTCCTGCTGTATTTTGCCTTCCAGAGATACTTGCCTTTGGAATAGAAGGGCTTTCCCATATGGTGATGACCTGTGGGAGGGTAGGAGAAAGGTGATATTTACTGTGAAGTTTTTCTTCCTACTCTTTCTGTTGTGGAGAGATAATCAGGAGAGGGTTTTCAGAGCTCTCCTTATTCTCCAAGTGTCTTTGTCCTTTCTGAAAAATCTTAAAGTTGTTAGCACACCAGGCCTGAGGAATTTTCTGTCACTAACATCCAGGTTAGGGTGCTCAAGAAGATTAAGGAGAACATTTTATTATATTTGCTTGCCAAAAGACACATCTTTGAGGGAAGGAAAAAAAAACCACAAACTAAAAATATATAAGTGATTTGGATAAAAAAATACTTAAAAAAATATGTAGGTGTGAGAGCTCCAGTCAGCAATTTACTTTTGCACCAGTTAACTTTCAATAAGCTCACATGTTTTCTGGTTATTGTCCACACTCTTTACTAAACAGTAGGCAGAACTAAAGATGATCATGTGTGTGTTAAAATTCTCTGTCATTGGTGGTTTACACAGATTTTCCTTTAGCTCAAATAGATGGAGTCTGACTTGCTGAAGAAGTGTTGTGTATTTGATTCTGATTTGCCATTATCATAAAAAGCTCTGTATTGACAATGTATAGCATGTGAAAAACTGGTGAAGCAACATTAAAAAAATATTTATATCGGTGCTATAATTTGTTGATGTGTTTAAAACTCATCCCTGAAATGGATTCCTTTGAGTGAGGCACTAACTGTATAATGGCCGCAACTCTTGCCAGAAATCTCTTTTTTGCCCAATTGGAAGCTGAAGTCCCCAAAATCTTATTTTATACTCACCCTTAGCACTGCATGAGCAGGAGACCCTCTGTTTCACACAGTCAGGGCACACACATTTGGCTGGTCAAGGGGACTATTGGGTTCAGCATTCCTAATGACTTTATAATTGGATTCTTTGTTGGGCCATTTTATGTGCATTTATCAGCAAAGTCCAGATCAAGAGAGGTCAAGCAAAGCCTCCCTAAGCTTGCCACTGCCCTTTCCACAATTGAGATCACTCCTTTAAACTTTAGGAGACCAACATTTTTCTTTATGGCATCTGTGGACTCGTGTAACATTTACTTCAGATTAAATGTATTTCCCTAAGACTGACAGAAGGCCCCTATAGTCTTGCTTGCCTGTGGGAACACAGCAAGAGGAAATGCCAAGAGCAGGTCTCTCTCAGACCTGCAGTCCTGTTTCTTTTTGATCCAGTTCCTTTTTTATTCTTCCCTTAAGCAATGAATTGCACTCCTGCAGCAGAGGAAGGATTGTTGACTTATAGAGTACACACACAGTGGAAAGGTTACTTCAATCAGAGGGGAAAAAAAAGAAAAAAAAAGAAAGAGAAAATGCTCCCCAAATTGTGTGTGTGCATCTATAAAAGGAAGCATTTCTACTCATAAATGGAGGCGTCAAAAAAAGAGCTCCTTTAAGGCACTCCCAGCAATCTTTCTAGATGAATTTTCTTAGTGTTTTTAGGAGTAACATGAGCACACTCCAAGATCAGAACCCCATTTTGTTAGCAATTGTACAAATAATGCCACAATGCCCCCCAGTAGGGGATCTTACAGCTCTTTAGGAGAGTACACAGAACAATTACCAGACAAAAAAAATGTTTCTAGTTTACAAAGAGGATCACAGAATAAGTGTACTCCTTGGCTGGACACAGAATAAGAAACTATTGGCCTCTCACTACAGGTTTTTTGGTTTTTAAATTGATGAAGAAGATTCCTCCTTCTTATCTCCAAAAATGCTTGTGAAAATGCAATGTGAGGATGAAGGGTTGATCTTAATTCCTTAATATGAATATGCACAGTCCTTCTGGCCCTGGGGAGAGCTCAAGTGGGAAGAGTCACAGAGAAAGTACACGTCTCTGGTAATTACTTCTGTGGATGAGAAAGAGTGTAATAAAAGCAGGCCATTAATGGACTTCAGTAGTGTTTGCAGTCAAAGTACATGAGCTTTGTATCAGCCAGAGGTTGGGAGGGCTAAAGCAATTTCACCAGCTATGTAATCTTTCTATGACTGGAGGAAGAGGTTTATGGGTGGGAGCTCAGTTATGAGAATGCAGCCTCCCTTGTAGAGTCTTCCTGTGTGGAAGCACACACAAAAGTTTGATATCCCTCCAAGAGCAAGGACAGCAAAAGCCATTTGTATGAACTCTCTGATTCAATTACATGTGCCTTAGGACATGACAAAGGAAGAACCACATCCTGGATGAAATAAGTTCTCTTAATGATTCTGAAGGGGGCAGAGGAGCTGTGGGGGGTTAGATGAAAGAGGAAACAATAAAATGAGGTTTTTTAGTTAGTTCTTAAAATAACTAGGGCTGAAATATTTCATACCAATCCTGACAACTTATATCTTTCTGGCTGTCCTTTGAGACAGCCAGCCACAGCACTAGTTTTTAAATTCCAGTAAGAAATACAAAGCTGTCCAAAGAGTCCTCAAGCCATAATGAAATACTCCTGTGATACGATATAACTTTGTGCTCAAGCCTGTGTGTATAATTAGTGAATGCAGTCATCAGTATTTATTGGTGTCTGAGTTTTCCAAGACAAATTCAGTCTCTTGCTCACAAAATTCCTTTTTCTCAGAGACTGCACACCCATTGCTTTTCACATAATAGAGGCAATTTATTTCCCTTTTGCATCACTTTGAGAATGTGACTGTTTCTGGAATGCTATTGAGCCAAATGGTTTAGACATCTCACCAAGAGTAAGTCTGTGAAGTCGGAGCAAGTAGGAGTTCAACTGAGTGCCAGTTCCCCAAACAGCAGTATTATGCAAATTCCCCTAGTGCTTTCTCTATACAGGGCAACACATTCTCTTCATTTGCCCTTGGACCTTTTAGTTGTATATAATTTTGCTAGTACTTTGGAACATGCTAAAGGTACGTTGGCATATTTCATTTGTGATTTTGCACCAGGCCATGAAGCAGACCTTTACTCGAAATCAGCCTGTGTCTGCAGAGACGTAAGCAAAGTCTGCAGCTTCTGTACTGAATAGAGCTGTTGACTGAAATCTCCATCCACAGATATAGTGAAAACTCCATTGGACA
The DNA here is from genome assembly GCF_036417535.1 of Chlamydotis macqueenii. Lineage (NCBI taxonomy): Eukaryota > Metazoa > Chordata > Aves > Otidiformes > Otididae > Chlamydotis > Chlamydotis macqueenii. The sequence continues at coordinate 59,322,770 of NC_141556.1, read as the reverse complement.
AAGCCTTGAGAAACCTACGGTAAATTTGAAGTCAGTTTAGAGCAAGAGGGTTGGACTAGATGACCTCCTGAGATCGCTTCCAATCTAAACTGTTCTGCAGTTTCTCCCAAGCCTGGCATGACAATGAGCATGATGCAAACTGGAATTAAAAGCAGTTTGCCTTGATTCATTAGAGCTGGGGTAGAGGTGGCCAGGCCACCAAAAAATGTCACTTCAGCTCACTCACACAAATGTTTGATGAGAGATGGACTGCTAAGGAGCAGCGACACTATTCTCTGTGAGTGTTGATCTTAGCTGTGGAGCGAACAGCAGTCACCTACATTGAGCCAGACAAAAGCATCTCCTTCCCACAGATTTCAAAGCTTCCTCAGTCCCAACTCAGCTGCTGAAAGAAATAGTAATTCCCTCCTCATCGTGAACCATAAGTGTACACAAGAAAGGCTTGTCCTCATGAAATAAGTAATTTGACTGTAGGGCTTTTCTTACTTTCTAAAATCAACTGTCCCACCAAACTTCCAATATAACAGAGTTTAGGACTGCTGTCAGAAAAGCCACCAGCAGCAAGACTCTTTCCCTTTTCCGAGCAACATAGCTACGCTAGCAAACTCCAAAGCCAGCTCTGATTCTACGTGTTGGAGAATCTTACTGGAAATGCTCTAACTTGAGGAAATTGGAGCAGCCCCCAGAAACTCTGCTGCAGTTTCAACAAAAGTCCAGAGTGTTATAGAAACAACAGGTATGATTCCCTTCTCCAGATTCATCTTGTCTTAGTATAGGTGTCTAAAACAGGTGGAAACATTCAAGGCCTAGTTGGATAGGGCTCTGAGCAACCTGATCTAGTTGAAGATGTCCCTGCTCCTTGCAAGGGAGTCGAACTAGATGAACTTTAAAGGTCACTTCCAACCCTAACTATTCCATGATTCTATGATTCAATGATAAATGAATCACAGCCTAAAAATCTTGCTTAAAAGGGAGTCTACTTGCCTTGCTGAAACATGCATATCTCTATTACGAATGGCTCTCACCAGACATTTCTAACACTAGAACCACTATAGGAATGGCACATATATGTTGCTGTATCAATATATCAAGTAATCAATATAATGAAACAAGATATTTCAATACATTCAAAATAGTTTTCAATTTTTCTTAACATTTCCCAGATGGGAATTTCACCATGTCTGGGTTCCAGAATGAAGGCAGGTGTCAGGATTGCCCACCAAATAGTGTGTATTTCTCTGGAGAGCTCCAGATATCAGTCACTTACAGGTGACCAAAGTCATCTTAATCTTTCAGATCCCAAAGTTTCTCTTCTACCTTTAGAACTGCCACATGACAGGAGCTGGTTTTTGGTTTATATCCAGGAAAAGATAGCTGTAAATATAAGAGGAAGGACTGGCATATCTAGCATTCTTCTAAATCTGGTAAATTCTTTCACTAATATGGTAACAGTCTCTCTGATCTTATCTGAGAAAGGATTCATTTAGTTTCCTCAAGAGAAATAGCAGATAGCTTTTTACAACGTTCAAAGGTCTCATGCTTTATATTCATTTCATTCACAGGTCTGGCCAAATAAATGTAATCACACTGCATTGGTCCCTCATTTAACCTCATTATTCTCCTTTATTTCATAAAGAACATAGTCCTTGCTAGCATTTTTTTTTTTTTTAAAGCAAGGGAATAACAGCCAACACACACACATGCAGAATCCATCTCCCTTGAAAGTAAATAATGTTATCACTTGCAAGCAAGCTTTTACTTCTTGCACGAACAATCAGTAGCCTACAAAAACCATGTCTATAACTTTGATCACAACTTGCCACTGTGCTTGCTCACCACAGCGTAAAGTTTTTATGCAGTCGTCTCAGCACTTTGAAATATATCTATACAGGAAACAGAAAAATTTGGGAATTCTGCTGAGAAGAGTCTATTGGAACAGAATTCCCTACCTGAAACAGCATTCTGGATGTTTGGTTTACCCAGCTTTGAAACAATCCAGAGTACAGTGTGTTAAACATCCAAATGCGCATATACCTGCATAATAGATTTACGGAAATATTCAGATAAGAGAAAATAATGCCACAAAATAGGGATACAAATAATTGTGTCTTTGTATTTTAATAATTTCTGTAGTAAAAGATGAAGACCAAGACTCTCAGTGATCATCAGTGTTTTGGCATTTCCAAGCACCCACCACACAGGTTCCGTAAGTTTTGAATAATTCACTCTCTGACAAGATCCCTTTAAGTTATTTCAAACTAAAGCAACCAGAAGAATCTCAGTATATACTATATGACTATTCGTTAGTTCATTTATTTTTGCCACAAGCTTGTAATTTTCACTATTAAACACCTAGATAAGTACCAAGAAATCACTATTCACTGGCCAAATGTGTCCCCATTAAACACAGTTTACGCTAATACTGTCTCAGTTAAGTAACAGTTATTCATTATCCTCAGGCTAAATTGTTTCACTGGCAGATGTCTCATTAAAACAGCTGTTCTGAGCAACCACAACCATGCAAACCAGGGGATTCTCTATTGTCATTATTGTTGTTGTTATTATTAACAATAGGCATTTACATAAACACTTCAGATGTAACTCATGGTTACTTTCTACATTTTCCTTACACTGGAAGCATTGTGATTCAGATACTGTTTCCCACAGTGGAAGTCACTGCTAATTGGTGATAACACAACACAGCATATGTTTTTTGATATTACTGTTATTCTGAAGCAAGTGTTTGACCTTACCTTATGTTATTTTGGAACTTCTCCTCCACAACCTAAGGAAAAGCATAAAGCATTTAGAAAAGACAGCAGCATTCTTGGTAGCTAGAAGAGGGACAGGGAGGTTTTTCTCAAAGAAAGATAACCACTTTCCTTTCCCTTTTTCTTTGCCCACTTCCCTCCCCTTTCTCTTTGGCTTTCAAATTCCTCTGTCTGTGCATTGATTCCCCCTGGAGCTCTCTCCCACCTGCACACTATGCCACACTGCTCTCTCTTTCTCCTTGCTGGAAGAGTCTCCATGGCGGAAAACTAGGCTTCCAGCCCTCTGCTTTCCTGCCTGTCTGCCCGGAGCACGGCTCAGCCTCTCCTGCCCCGGAGGGAGCCCACCCAGGTCTTCCTCAGGGGCAACGCTTGCAGAGCAGAGCTGGCCTCTACAAACAACAAGCTTTTAACTTTCACAGATTATGAGAGAAAAAAAAAATATGTTTAGCAGCCCAGCACTAACAAGGCTGTTATGAGTACAAATAAAATGTTTCAAATTCTCAACTTCGCCAAGGAAACACAGCTTTCCATAGCAGCAGTGGAAGGGGGAAAGGCCACCTCTCCCAAATATTATGTCCATCCTCCAAAGGATGGAACTCTAGGATACTAGAGTTTCTAAAATAATGTTTTTCCTACTTGCTGTCATGGCAAAATAGTGCTGTCTCTTCCCCTAGTCTCATTTTTGGGGAATTTTTCAAGCATTTTTGTTAAAACTTTAAAAATGCATATGCTTATTCTGAGATAAAAATCCCACATGGGAAATATTTGTGCAGATGAAGCTTGAGTAAAAGTTGAAAATAAAGACTTAGAAAGGGAAGTGTCAGGAAACCTTGTTAAGTGATGTTTCTAGTGCAGCTTGCAAAATATCAGAAATTGGGAAAGAAATAGGAATTTGAGCCTGTGCTCCCAGACTCCCTAATGGATTAGGGAGTACTTAAGCAGCTCAGATCCTCCGTGACAGGTTTGTAGTCAGGAGCGGGAGAAGTGAGACTGTGCCATTTTGCTCCAGCTCAACATCTGTGCAATTTTCCAGGCAGCCTTGGTGAGGTACCACGGGCCCAGGAGGATGTGGACCATCGGAGGATCGGGTCTGAGCTACGATAGAAACATCGGAGCAGGATAATCCAACATGGCCACATGGGCCGGGCAGAGAAGGAGAAGGATGGCAAAAGGAGACAACCTCCAGGGAGGTTCAGCATCCTGAAGTGGAGCCGAGTTACCCTGCTTTGCATTGATGGATACTCAGTCTCAAAAGTCAGAGTGTCCACTCTGTCAGTGAAGAGGCATATGGCTATGCCCAATATCCGTGGAAGCCGTGGGGCGTGATTCAGCTGCGTGCAGCAGAAGTGTTGCCACCTCACCTCTAATGAACTAACACTGTAATGAACACAGCTCCCTTTGCAGAACACTTTTTTTATCTGTTGAATAAGGCTTGTTAGACAAACCCTAGAGAGGTTTTTCTTTTCTTTTTTTTTTTTCATAATCTGTAAAAGTTAAAAGCTTGTTATTCTTTCACACAGTCACAGATTTGTCTTTTTGCTGTTTCATAAAGACGTATTTTGACTGCCTGAAATGTCATATCACCAGTGGTGTCAATGGGAATGCAAGCAACTCTCAGAAGACAGTTAACGAAGACCATTAGCAAGGTCTCATGTAGAGCATTAAATACCAGTTTTGGAAAATTTAACTATGTGATAATAAATATAACAGGTAAAATCACTGTGTTGATATTCTGGTCAGTGCAGGCAGAGATATCTGAAGTTTATATTATGTTGCTCAAATTACATATGAGTAAATCAGTTCTGCCTTTCTGTCTTTAATGATGTGAGTGGGAAACACTTCAAATCCCATAATATTTTTTCTGATATTTCAGATTTTTTCCTAATCTAAACAAAACCAGAGAAATCAATCTCTTGAAAATGTTCATAGTGAGAAACTCTCTCCATACACGAAAACTAGTTAAAGTGAAAGAAAAATATTTCATTTTAATAATTTTAAGATATTTTTATTGTTTTTTGACTGCCTTATCTCTTGTGTAGCCCTGCTATTGTGACCCTACACCCTCACTGAAAAATTCTTGAATAATTTTTTTAACTTGCATCTTTTGTTATGAAAATAAAAAAAAATCTGACAGTTTTTAATATTTATTTCAATATTTAATAGCAAAAAAAACCCCTGTCTAATCCTCATTACAGCCATTAACAATTTCCATTATTAAAAGAGGATGGGGAACCCTGGAGCCAGATCCCATCTCCTTTGTCAGGAACTGTGAATCTTATCTACATACATGGTGAGCTAGATGCAGCTGACAAGATCTAAAGAAGCTTTTAAACTAATAATTCCTCAGGCAACATAGAATCTGGGTGAGAGCCAGTGGGAGTTTGGCATGCAGTCTGATAAATTTTGGTAGCAATATAGTGTCTTTTCAAGCTTTGATGAACCTTGTGTCAGTGTATCTCTAAGAGATAGTGTCTTCACCTCTACAGAGATTTCCCCCAGAAAATCAGTGCCCATAGCACAACGAGCATGCAGGAGTTGCTTCTGCCCAGTCCTACTTACTTCCCTTTTTACTGAGTTACTTATTTTTTGTTCCGAGGATATTCTGGTTATTTTGCAGAAGTACGACATCACCTGCAGATAGAGACCAGAGGGAAGAGAGTATGTGTCATGACGAGCATGACACAAGGGATGTCCAGCTGTGACTCTCTGGAGCAGGAGGTGCCCATCAAGGTGCCCACTGAAGCCTGCCGCAGGTCTGCCTGCTCAGGTACCTCCCAGACACCACAGTAGAAGCTTCTAATGCCACTGGTTCTGAGGAAGAGGAAACTGGAGATGACAAAGACTGGTTCATGTGGAAATATTTTGCTTGGGCCTGGCTACAGCCATGACCCAGATGGGAGCTGCACACTGACGCTGCTGCAGCTGCACCCAAGCCCTGGAGGCATGGGAACCATGCCAAGTGATTTTAAAGGAAGAGCAGCTGTGGGGCAGATTTTCCCACAGGAGCTGGTCATCAAGGAGGGATTAATGTCTCTTAACCTCTGAGAAACATAGTCACCTCCAGCTACTGGAGAAATACAGATGTTGTTCTCACCTCTCATTTAATGAACTTAATTTTCCTCAGAAGGGAGCCCTCTGGTTCCATCAATGACAGAATGAACTGGAGGCTGTGGTTGAATTAGGTGCCTAATTTTTATGTGTCTGTGGTATGAATCCTCTGCTGAACCAGACCAAGAACTAATAAAAATTCTGTTAAGCATTTTCTTGAATCTTCTGATGCCTGAAAGTATTTGCAAATCCAGTTCCAGCTACTTCCTTGAAGAAAGGAAAGATGAGTCTAACCTTCATATTTAGGGTACTCCAAAATTAAGGCATTGTGACTCATGATGAATCATGAGTACTCTAGGAGATCTCAAAAATTTCTTCATCATTTTCACTGTCTGAAAGGAGTAAGTTTCATAGGAAGAGGCAAACTTCAGGAGCTGTCTTGTGATGTGTAAAAAAGCACCAGGATGGCAGAAGGCAATATTCCAAGGTTTGGGAGCTTTTTATCCTTGCAAATCAAGAGGGTCACATAGAGATTAAACTCCTGGATAAACTTTTTTTTTTTTTTTAAATTTTCTTCAGCACAGAGGAGAAAAATAGATAAAATGAGAACTTCTGTCATTGCCAGAGTGAGTCAGACAGTTCTGGCACAGTCCAGTACAGAAATGTATACATACTTATTTATTACTTTAGACTAGCTCAGCAAATAGCCTGATTTGTGGCTACTTTTCGCAATTATTTTCAGGAAAAGAATCTTTCACAGTCTTACAGTAAATAATTCATGAGAGTATTTATCTAAAACTCCTTGTCCCATGGCCCTATAATTACTTGCTCTTTAAACAATTCCTGTGGTTTTTATACATCTAAATGACTGTGTCTCAGTCGCATATGACAACATAATACAGGTAATTTTCTTTGGCTGCATTACTCTGTCATTACTTTACTTCTCTGCTTAATATGTCACACTAATGAATGTATAACAATGCTTGCTAACTTTTCCCCTGCTCTTCTACTATTTATTCAAAGTGAAGGGAGAGGGGCAGAGAATGAAGTCTAATTAATAATATGTTCATTTCAGCTTTGTAATGAGAAAGAGAAAGGAAAAATATGAAGATAGCTGTTTATTTCTTAAGCCAGTATAGCTTCAATCTACGATTATGCCTGGCAATGTGACTCTGTGTGCCTATTTCATTGTGGGTACATAAAAAAACAGCAAAGAAAATAAAGTGTAAAAAAATCAGACAAGCACCAGGAGGAAAACATTTCATCTTGTACACAACTAAATGGGAAAAGAGACAAGTAGGCAACAGATGACAGATGAATGGGCCTATGATGGACTGCATTTTTGTGTCAAAACAGAGCCAACTGTCTAACAGTCATTCAGACGATAGGAGAGACACCACACAGTATGATTTCCAGTTCAGCTGGCACTTAGGGTTTAATTTTGTACATGGTAAATATTCTGCAAGGACAATATCCTGGCTTCAGATACAGGCCTCCAAAGCCAAAGCTTCTTTCTAGCCCTGCCTCTCCTACTGTTCTGAGTTCTCATTTTGAACTGATTAAAACTGTGCTGTGAAATCCCAGGGATGAGGGAAGCTGTCACAAATGCCACACCATGCTTTCCCACTCCCTGCCACACAGAGAATTAAAATTCCCCTGTTTGTTCCTCTCAGAGGTCCTCTGCCCTGACATGAGCCCTGCTATCTGACATGAAGTGGTTGGAAAAGACAAATAAGGCTGGCTCGGGGTTAGTTTTTACACTGGCAGGTGGATATAACCTACACAGTCCGTTTGTTTCCTGCTCTTCTCTCTGAACATCCTGTAGCCTGAGCAATGTAACTCAGCACAGATGCTTTCCTTAAAACTGAAATGACACCAAGAGTGTCAGGTAGAGCCTAATGATGAGAAACAAGGATTTCTGACCAGTCAGCTTTCAACCTGGAAGGAAAAGCAAGAAGAATTTTGCAAAGCAGAGCAAGAAATAATTGCTTATTTATGAATTCCTAATATTACAACCTAACTAGTACTGTATGATCAGTAGTAAATGGCTTTGTCAGCTATATTAGAGCACTCCTGTGCACACAGCTGTCATTGGTCATATGCGTACCTCTCAGCCCTTGGATTTTTGTTTTGTGGGGAAGATGAACAAAGAGGTGGAAAAGAGGGACTAGGGTGCTCTTTGGGGCTCTGTAAGTCTTTCACCCTTTGTAAAATAACTTTCAGTATTTAAGACCTCACTGATTTGTTTGATTTAGTATGTCTTAACAAAGGTGGCAGATCATTTTTCTATACTGATTTGTTGAGACCATACTGCTTCTCTGTCCTGACTGATTCTGACAAGAATGGGCAGGGAGTATCCTTCAGTAGCTCCTTTCCTTCTTTGCTAATAAGCACCAACCAAAGTTTCAGGCAGTTGATCATTTGTGTCAATGACCTTCAGGGGTATTCTCCAGCTGTCCAGGCTTGTCCCTCTTGTCGTTTGCATATGTGATAAGAGAGAGCATGAAACAGCTGCAATGCAAATGTGCTGGCTGTAAAAGTACCTCTAGGTCTCTTTCCAAAGACAAGTCTTCCAGAAATTAGGATTTTCCTAGGAATTTACAAAAAAAAAAAAAAAAAAAAATCTCTTCTTCCCCATAGCAATATTTTCCTTTCCATTTTAATAATCAGAATGACAAAATTATCTCTCCCAGTTCACTGATTCCTTCCTTGCCAGCCTTTCAGTTTTCCTGGAGTTTGATTGACCTATGAAATGTAAAACTCAAGAAAAGCATTCACTTTCTACCCATGCTCTTAGTTTCATTAAAATAAACTGAACCAACCCAAACTGTGATTTTTCCAGTACAAAAATATTTAAGTGGAAAATTTTAATCTGATCCTACAAGAGCTGGTGTCTGCAGACAGGGCCTGCAGCACATGGGGAGCGATGACAGGGGTAGGAAGGATGGCTGTCAGCCACATGGCCTCCTTACACTTCCAACTAATTCTAGCCCTGTGCTTATAACAGGTATTCCTCCTCTTCTGCCCTTGTGACTGTCCTGCCAAGTGTTTCTGTTTGGGATAGGGCACGGCTGCCTGCTAATTCCATCGTTGTTGTCAGAGGAAACGGAAGATGCCTTCTGTACTTGCGCATAGCTTTTAGGAACAGTTTGAGAAGTTGTCTCTGATTTACAAAGCACTTCCAGCTGTGGGCTGTGGTTTCATTTCCTAAGACTCTTTTTGCCCATGATAGCAATTGAAAAAAAAGCTTGGGCTTTTCTGCATATAGTCTCCAGACTGGAGATCTGGCTATTCTGGCTGCATGTTACTTTTCCTTGGTGTTCTTAAACACTGGAATTTGCTTCTCTGCTAGTCTAATAGAAGCAAAATATATTGACTTTCAAAGCATGTAGCAATCCCTGAGGGTCATAGGTAAATGCACTTTTAAGTGCCTTTCTCTTTGTGTGCATGGTTGGAGATGCAGGGACAGGAAAAGATATAAAGTACTTGCCAAATAAGTGGTTTATTGTTTATCAATAACAGAGATGAGCTGAACCAGGAGAAACTGATCTTGCAAGATCCAATTGGAGCTGATTTTTCTAAGGCTAGCGAGCAGCTGCTTGCAACTCCAGGTTATGCAGAGGTCTGGAGGTCTAACTAGGGTAAGGTAGGTGTCTGTGCAAGCCTTCCTTTACTTCCCCTCCTTTGGGGAGGGAGTAAAGCAAGGAGGCCTAGTTCTGCTGTCATTTACCCGGCGCTTCCACTTAGGACCCTTGCCTGTTCTGTGTAGAGAAACAATGCTACCAGTTTCCCCATGGCTAGGCAGCTGGGTAGGATTTAATGATGTATTCTCTTGGTTACATATTCTTCCTTCTATATGCAGTATGAGACACACAGAGAGAGAGAGCAAGAGGCCTATATACGTTTAATGGACTCTGCTTTATTACTGAACCACATTAGCCAAGCTTCCCAGATGGAATATGTAATTTCAGTGAGTTCACAACCAATGACTTCTCTTTATTTGTCAGCTGTTTTCCTGCCATGTGATACTAAGAGAGTATGAGGGTTGCTGAGGTGTCAGCAGCCAAGGAAATAAATATGCTGATAAAATGACTTATTAGAGAAACTGTCTAAATTCCCTACTAACAAAACCTAGTCATGATAAATTACATTCCTGCATTTGAAAATATCCCCCGTTCCCTAATAACAATCTCTGCAGACAAATCTCTGCAGCACTGGCTATGTTTCAGTTTATGGGAGACTCACGCTATGTCCATTTGAAGAATTGATGACCCTTTGTAGCCGTTTCAAATCCGGTTTGTCCCACACACTGTGAGATAAATATTTTCACTTGTGTTGAGTGTTAACCCAGAGAGTGCTGAACTTCTGCAGCCATCTCTCAAAATGATAACTGAGGAGGAAAGGGGTGTAGAGCTCTGCCTGATGGGAGCAGAGTGGAGATGCAGAAATGTGAATGCTGTAGAAGCGCCAAGTACACATTTTGATAATTATAAATCCCATATTAAAAGGAAATAATAAGTTTACTTACTATCCTATAGGAAATGCTAATTGTTTAGAAGTTCAGAAAATTGTGAGCCAGAACATTAAGACTATAGAGAGCATAATGTGTGCAAGGGAGCTCTCAACATGCTATTACTAGAGCTTCCTAAAGTATAAAGGGAATCTTACAGTACATGGAAACTTCTTATAAGGGTTTTAACCCTCTCTTCAGTGGCTTAAAAAGAAGACCTGGGCTAAGACATGCAATTGTGCCTGTGGCTTTTAGTTATCGCAGAATGGCTAAGATTGGAAAGGACTTCTGGAGGTCATCTTGTTCAATGCCCCTGTTCAATCAGGGCCACCTAAAGCAGGCTCCCCAGGACCATGTCCAGATGGCTTTTGAATATCTCCAAGAATGGAGATTCCACAATCTCCCTGGGCAACCTGCGCCAGTGCTTGGTCACCCTCACAGTAAAAAAGTGTTTTCTGATGTTCAGAGTGACCCTCCTGTGTTTCAGTTAGTGCTCATTGCCCCTTTTTCTATCACTGGATACCACTGAAAAGAGTTCGGCTATGTCTTCTTTGCACCTTCTGTTCAGATACTTATATACATTAATGAAATCCCCTCCAAGCCTTCTCTTCTCCAGGCTAAACAGTCCCAGCACTCTCAGCCTTTCCTTGTTATGTGAGGAGCTCCAGTTTCTTAATCATCTTAGTGGACTTCACTAGACTGTCTCCAGTGTATCCATGTCTCTCTTGCGTTGAGGAGTCCAGAACCGGAACCAGCACTCACCAGTGTGGCCTAATCAGTGCTGAGTAGAGCAGAAGGATCACCTCCCTCTATCTGCTGGCAACATTCCTCCTAATGCAGCCCAGGATACGATTAGCCTTCTTTGCTGCACGGACACATCGCTGGCTTATGTTCAACCTGATGTCCACCAGGTTGTCCTTTCCTGCCAATCTGCTTTCCAGCCAGGCCACTCCCAGCATTTACTGGTACCTGGGATCCTTTGTAGAAGTTCATGAGGTTCCCGTCAGCCCATTTCTCCAGCCTGTCAAGGTCACTCTGGATGGGAGCATGACCCTCTGGTGTATCAACCACTCTGCCCAGTTTTGTGCCTGCAGACTTGCTGAGGATACACTCTGCCCCGTCATTCAGATTGTTAATGAAGATGTTAAACAGGATCAGACCCAGTAATGATCCCTGGAGGACACTACTAGTTACTGGCCTCCACCTAGACTTTGTGCCACTGATCAGCACCCTCTGGGCCCAGCCATTCACCCAGTTTTCAATCCACCTCGCTACCTGCCCATCTAGCCCATACCTCAACAGTTTGTCTATGAGAATCTTATGGGAAACAGTGTAGAAAGCCTTACTGAAGTCTAGGGAGACTTCTTCCCTCATCTATCAAGCCAGTTGTTTCATTGTAGAAGTTTATCAAGTTAGCCAGGCACCAGGTTGGGTACCTTCTGAAAACTGTACTAGACTTAACTAGGACAGATTTGCAGAGATCATCTTCTTAACAATTCCTGCAAGTCAGACTTTTATAGGTATCTAAGATTGTGCATTTAAACTAAGTAGTTTAAATTTTAACTTAAATGAAGCTGGAAGCAATAGCAATTCAAGGTATGTGTCTGACTACACCAGACAACATCTTTACTTTTATGTTTAATGATCAGGGGAAGAAAAGAGCTGTTTAAGAAAAATCCCTGAATTTATGGTTTTCCTTATTAGCACAGATCTATAATATCTACCTATACAGACTGAAAATTATGCCTTTATGCCATTAAGTGCTGATTCTTAAGTGTCAGAGATCTATTTTGCCTCTACATGAGGTCTGATTTAATTATTTAGTATTCCGTAAGGGCCTAGTTCCAGCTCCTCCATAAGTCATTGGAAATGTTCCCTTGATCTCAGTGTGTAGGTCCCTGGAAGCTCTACTCAGGCTGAACACTTAGCCGCTGGAAGGAAGAATTACTCCCTGCTGCACATCACTGAAACTCTCCCAGCCACCCTTGTTGAGTCACTGCAGCCCCTCTGCACAGAGCAATTGGTCCGTCGAGAGAAACAGGGAAGACAGAGCCACAGGAGAGGAACCTCTCCCACCGTTATGGAAGTATTTTAAGCAGCCTTTCAACTGAGTAACACTATAGGTAGCAAAAATCTGGGTTTTTGATAACATCTATCCTTCAACTGCATCAGTTGCCCTGATCTCCTGTAGATGTCAAATCCCTTAACCACCTGCCAGCAACATTTGAGTAGAACTGGGAATAATGCTCAAGCTTCTGTTTATACTTCCATATGACCTTCTCCAGGTGAAACCCCTTTCCACGTCGGGAGTGTCTACGATGTCCCAACTCTGTAGAGAGATCAGATCAGCATTGCATTTCCCCTGTATTCAGAGCCCTGCTACTGACCCTGAAAGACTGTCAGGATTGAGTAATATCCCCTCTAAGAAGAAAGGAGGATAAAAAAGGGTGGACTTCAAAGTTTAAAGGGAAACTTGAATCTTCAAAGAGATCTTCAGTGCCTGGCTGCCACCTTGCCTAGAACTGCAAGATGAACCAGTAGGATGTAAATACGAGGGAGGAGACTATAGCAGATGGCAAAGCTCATTTTATTCACACCAAAGAAAGCCCAAAGATGAAGACACAAACTATTTTAGACCAGTGTGATTAAGTCTCTATGCATATTGGATTATCTGTACAAAAGAACTGTAGAGCTATAGTCACAAATTCATGGATTTTTGAGATGAAAGCTTGAAGTTTTTTTAGAATTGGCAGTGTGCTGTTGTATGGAGTTTCTGCAAAGTCAGTTGACAATGTATGAGATACAGTAAGTTCTACTGGTTTTACGTGTGTGATTTGGGCACTGAAAAAACAGTCCAGAATTAAAAAAAAAACTTCATTACATCTAAAAATTTAAGTACCTGCTTAACATATAAATTCTGGAAAGCACTTACTTAATCGTGTACTTACATTTATACACATGTTTAAGTCCCATTGATTTCAAAATGGAATTTAAGCACACACCTAAATGCTTCACTGATTTGTGATATGGAGGAACAAAAGAATTGCATAGTGCAACAGAGTAAAGGACCATCTAATAAGGTATCCAATACCCATCAACGCCCAGTAATGCATTTTACTTTGTAGTGCTATACCATGAAGAAATTTCTTCCTGACCTCAGCAGGTAACCATGCCCTGAAGCGTGAGGATTGATAGCCCTTGTAATTGTATTTAGCTAGTGTCCTTGCAGATGTTCTTTTTATTTATATAAATGCTGAATTACTTCTTGAACCTGGAGAGTCATCCCTCTCAATCTCTGGAGCAGTGAATATTATGGTTTAATTATACCTTTTGTAAATAACATTACCTTTCACCCACTCACAATGTGTTGCTTTGTAATTTCATTGAATGGTCACCAATTTATTTTCTGTTACCAAAAAGGCTGACTAGCAGTGCTTTCTTGGCCTTCCTTTTGCCATTCATAATTCTCTGTACCTTTATCGTAGCTGCCTTTAGTTCTCAAATAATTATTTTCCTTCTTCTGAAGTGTCCTAAAGTGAACTACCTCACTCACAGGGAACATCACAAATTCTCAGAGCTCTCCTAAGCACCTGGTCTCAGGACTCAGTCACAGCTTTGGCATAAACTCCAGCTCATGAGCAATGCATGCCGAAGCAGACCAAGAGCTTCGCAACATGTGTATGCCGTCAGCTAAGCTTTCACCCCTGCCCTCTTTTCAGATCAGCATTGCTGATCATCCATGTCTGCAGACCTGCATGAAGAGGCTGACATCATTGTTTGCAGAGGAAAAGCCCTAGGTGTGCTTAGAACCTCAGTGTGTGCCTAGGCTCCTCTTCAGTGGATTTAAGTGCATGAAGTATGATCCAGGACCATGAACAGTTCTGCTCCTAAACACAGAGTTGATCCTTTGAGCTCATACGAAATCTTAGCTAAAAGCCATTATCACAGGCAGAAAGCAAATGGCTCAGATGGATCAGCGTGTTCACGGCCTGCTCCTTTGTCTTGCTATATACACACAACCTCAGAAAGTCACAACCTGGTTGTTGCATCTAGCAAGGGTGTAACGAGAGGCAGGCATTTCCTTTCAATAGCACCTTCTGCAACAGGCTCAGAAAACTTGGATGTTGTGTGTCAGGAAGCAATAAAATATCTGTCTGTACTTCCATCTTCCTTGCATGGAGAGGGAAATAGCAGCCCTTTGTTGTCAATTATTCTTCACTGTGTTGCTGTGAGCAGGTAGCACAGAATAATAAAAGGACACCGTTTCTTTCCTGTCTCATTTCTCTGTAAGTGTGGAGAATGACCACATTTTCTTTGCCTGAGGCTGATTTCTGACATTCTCTCATACCTGTTATTACACATGTTGGTTCACTGAAGTCAGTGGAGACCTCACTTTGTGGAGATATTTAAAATTCTCCGTGAGAGGTTATCTCAATCTGGCCCCGCGTGGGATCATTGTGCAATGAAGGTGCAAAAAGGCAGGAGGATGGGAAAGGAGGAGATCAGGTGATCAGATCCCACAGTAACTTTTGCAACAGTTAAAGGGCAACATGAACTATTTCTGATTCTTTGTTCACTTCTTTCAGTTTCTAAAATAGTGAATCATCTGTAAATTGGGACTGTCCTGCTTGATAGTGGTATCATGACTCCTAGAGGTCTTGGTGGAAAGACTGGGATACAGAAATACTGGCAGCCTGGAAAACCTGGTTGGAAAAAGCTCCAGTGATGGAGGGAGCTACTTGCATGCAAAGAGAAGAGACAGGCTGATGCCACTTGGGGAACAACAAAGTCAGAGCAGGGTTAGCTAACGAAGTCTGGTCAAGGACACTGGATGCAAGGATAGCCTTTTCACACTGGAGGGGTGATTTCCTCGGGAATGGATGAGACAAGCACAAGAGACGAATGGGCTGAGACACTGGGAAACAGATCTAGGGGAAAACAGCAAGATTCAGGCACAAAAAAGGTGGGAAAGGGAAAAAAAAAAGTGAAGCTGCTAATGGGGATACCAGGTTACAGGTCAAGCCAACAGGGAAGAAACTGATTCAGAAAGGAGAAAGGAAACACTTTAAAAGGGGAAATAAGTATCTTCTCTCTGCTATGTCCAATATGACCAAATTAAACAATCTTAGGCATTTCTAATCTTCCTTTCAATGGAAACTCTCTAAGGCTTCCCTGGCCTCTGCAGGCAATCACTTTAGGCTCTGAAGCATGAGATATGATTACCATTATAATTATCTTAGCTTGTATAGATACAAATGTTACTAATGGTCATAAAATTATCCAGTGTGGGCTTTTTTCTCCTGTCCTTTTAGCCAGCCTCTGCATTAGTGTCCTTAACTTCGTAGGGTTGTGAATTTCTGAAGGGGAGTACATGCTGCACAAGTCGGTCCACTCCTCGGATTTGTTCTAAATATACAGCCTTTTACAATCCCCAGCCCACAGCTTCCCTTGGGTTTCTAAAGGATTTTGAATAATGAAACGTGAATTGGGAAATGAACTATTGTTATGGGTAAATTTTATCAGATAGTTTTATGGAAATTGGTGGATTATTTATACATACTGTAATTGTAACACGATTCACTAAATACATTTGAACGCTAAATGTACTACTTATTAATTTACATTTTAAGGGTCCCCTTGTTCTTGCATTCTGTGACAATATAAAAAGCAGAGACTGATTACTTTTCACTATTTCTCATATAATTATGAATACCTCAATCAAGTCTCTTCTAGCTTCTTTTTTCTTTCAGGCAAAATACAATAGGGTCCTTAAAATGTTCAGGTTTTACTTTTGACGAGTAGATAAGATTGCTTCATTATCTAAAATATTGCCCTGTACTTCCCCAAATTGTTACTGGAACTATCAACATGCTATTTAACTGCACAGGCTTGCTTCACACCCAAGGCATCCAAATAGGTTTAACGGCCACTTATGCCTGTGAGGGGTAATTGCCACAATGCCACCTCACTCCTCACTTCACTCTGCACATCTTGGATTCAACAAGATACGCAACCTTGTGCCTGATTTGGGAAACAGCCCTTGTGCCTGACTTGGGAAACAGCACAGTGAAGCCAAGAGATTTCTTAAAATTATTTTGATCAGTGACAAGCTTAAACTCTGCATTGGAAGAAGGCCTAAATGACTTCACAAAGATGGTAGGAAAGCTTTTGGTGGGCAGGTCTTTGGGTTAGGGGCTGTCTTTTAGCCTGTGCTCCTATGCTTGGGATGCAGCTAGTGCTGCCCACCCCACCACAAATACCATGCTCTGAGAGCAGCAGGATTAGTAAAGCCCTGTTGCACTTGCATTTATACCTCTGCTCCTATGCATGCCCCACAACTCCCTGTCTTCCCAGTTCTTATACAGTGTCATTGCTTGCAGGGCTCTCTGTAGCCTGCCTAACCCTTTGGCTGCATCACAGTACTCGCATCCCTGTCCCATGTCCCCAATTCGGCAGCTGGGCAGGGGGAAGACTGTTCTGCAGCAGACCTGCATGGGTGGGCTGAGCAAAGCAGATAACTGTAGAGCTCACATTGAAACTTTTCCTTCTGTGGTGACATTGATTTGGATCCCTTTCCTTTATCCAGCTCCAATTCTTACAAAGGCACACGAGTTTCATATCTCTGAAACCTTCTTAAAGGTTGGCTGAAATTAGGCAATGATTTGAAGCTATGCATGGAAGGAGCAGGCAGAAGGACAATTTCATAAGGCTTGTTTCCTCAGGAAATGAGGATAATAAATAAATAATCAAGAGTCAATCTGCAAATCTCTGTGATTTTATGAGCAAGATTAACTTACTTTTTTTTTTTTGCCCATAATAACACTCATTGTAAGAGCCTTGCTCTGGGCTTCCTAGATGGCTAGAAGTATTTCATAAACCTGTCCATCATAAGAATACAAAAGACAGCTAACCTGGCAACTCTTGGATTTCTCTTTGCTATTTCCGTGCTATTTCCCTCCAAACTCCTGTAGCAAGGAAGTTCAGTTCTGCGGAGGGGAAATACACAGGGTATGTGCTGCCTAGCAGGCAGGAGAGATCGATGGTCTTTCACATGCCTGTGATTCACACTGCAGGTCACAAATGTCACGTACTGGATCAACAATCTCTCTTCCTTTCTCAGCAGAGGTTTATTCCCTTTGGTTCATGGACACCCTTTGGGGTGGTAATGAGAAAATATTATTCTTGGCATGATAGAACAGATGACTACTGAGGGAACTCCACCATTAGGTTAGAGAAAATGCTCCAGGTGAGAATGGGCCTAGCTGGGGAACGGGCTGTGACATCCTGCAAAGCAGGTGGAGGCTTTAAAGCCCCTTCTGCTTTTGGCTTTGTCGTGATTTCAGCCACTCCTGGCCACTCCTGCAAATGCCTGTGTGGACAGATTAGGACAGTTTCCACCATGATCCTCGTTAAAGTCCAGCTGTAACAGCTAGGCTGCGAAGGGCTAAAGCTATAGCACCAGCCACCTGTGCCTATTAAGTAGGTCTTTGCTGCTTTCCTCCTCCCTTCTGCTACCACTTTCAGAAGACAGGCTGTGTGTGTGTGTACAAGAGAGATGGACACCTTGAGCTGAACTTCTCCCTGCTGCTGACACCACACTTCTACCTCAGCAAGATGCTGCCCTGGCAGGAGCTGCCAGCCTTCCAGCGAAGCATCATCCGTCAGGTGGAGCATTAAGTTGCTCTCTATGGAAGCCAAGCCTATTAAAATACAATCCATCTCAGGGACATAGTGAGAGATGCATTGACCAGTTTCAACATTAAGAGCAGCAGCAGACTTCCTGCACTCAGCATTTCCAACTGAAAACCAGCTTGCTAAATGATTATTTTGCATGCTTCTTAGCTTGCATCCACAGGCCTCCAGGCTGGTGTGTTTACTGTATCTCCCGGCTGCATCCTTAGTCAATTTTTCCTCTTGTCATAAAAGAAATAAAAGTTTACCAAACAGATGAATAATTCTGATTAAGTACAACTGGCTGGATCCCAGAGGTGTCCCTGTGGTACCATTATCCACTCCCCCTTTGCTGTAACAGAAGAGTACCTCTTTATTTCTGTTGGATTATGATACTGCAGTAATTTAGTGCTCTGCAGGCAAATATCATGGCTCTGCCTCGCCCACTTCCATCCAACCTACTCTAGTCACACGTCTCACAGCTGGGACCACAGGGCAAAGCATCATAAGGAATTTCCCCACATTATTTGAGGGACAAACCAGCAACATCTACCCTGAATTAACCCGGGGAACCCAGCCCTGAAGCTACTGAATCTCTTAAGCCAAGGATATGCACCTACAGACATAGTAGCTGGGTTTCAGCACTTGCATATTTAGCGATTCTGCTGAGCTGCAGTGGTACAGCTCACAGCTCCCACTGTGCCCCTGGTCAGCAGCTCTCTAGCAAACCAAAGGTTTTATGAGCACTTGATAACCACCGCCTGGCTTCCAGTCTCCATTCCCCCATCAGAGGTTGATAGGTTTTTTAACCACACAAAGGCAGAAGTGCTGGCTCCTCCATCCTCTATTATTACTTGTTAACAAATCTACCGGAAAAAGCTGTTACTGATGTCTCTGCTGCAGTGAAAGCTTCATTTGAGGAACAACTTATCTTCCTGCATGCTCAGCTCCTTCTTTATCTCTGCTTGTTTTTTATAGAAGGTGGGTACACAAATCAGTGGAGCACAGGACAAGTGCTTTCCAAGCCAGCAGCAGATTTAGAAGTGGCAGGAGAGAGCTGGGGACAGCTGAGAAGCTGGCCAGTCAGCCTGGGAATGCTGCTGGGCGCATCTGGCTATCCTGTTGCAGGGACTTGAGCTGATGTGAACACAATTCTCATGACTGTCTCTATCAGAGAAAGGAGCGATTTGGGCCATCATAAGAACACAGATATGGTGTTACAGAGCTACACTGCAAGCAGGATGAATTTTTTGTTTGTGTAGTAGGTGGTTCTTCAAGCACATTGCTACAGAAGGTATGTTTACACTCCTGATACTGGTATGCCGGTGGTGTTGGGTAAAGACATCAGGGTCACCATTACTAGACAAACTAGCTTGAGTGGCAGAAAAGTCTAGCCACAGAAAACAGTGTCTCAGGACCCCACCCGGCAGATGCCAGGGCTCTGTGCCCTCAAACACAGGAAATTTAATAGCTACCTCTTGCTACAGCACATGTGTCTCTTGAAGGTGCAGCAGGAGTACTACATTGAACTCCTGCCTGTAGCTCCAAGCTTTGGTGATACGGGTTTGATTTGCTATCAAGCTAGACATGCTTCAGGTGTAATGTTAGACTATGTCTTTCTTCCACCGGGCCTGAACGTGTGCTCTGCATCTCCATTTATTGACAGTATTTCTTACAAAATGGAATACATCTAACAGGATTCATGGAGGGAGATTCATCATTATGCTTCAGTGAAAAGGACATTCCTAAAGGAATTTCATTTCAGGTATGTTCAGCCCAGCCCTTACCTCTAGGCAACAGAGTATTCAGGAATTACACTCCCTCATAGCCTCTTCTGGATCTGCATCCTTTATAAGGAAATATACTTAAATATTCACTGGGAAAGAATAACTCTCTGTTGTGGAAGCCAGGAGCAACTGGAGTTTCAGTTTCTGCTTCAGTAAGTTTTTACAAAAAGCTCAGGTGAGAAAGAGAAAAACAAAACACAGTATAAGCCTGAAAAGCACGAAAACAGCCTATATATAGGAGCAACAAATAACAGCCTCTGTAGGAGTCATTAGATCAATCTCATGCCCTACAGTGTAAGCCCATGTGGTATCTTTACCACATCATTTCCCCGTCCCCACCTCTCTGCTAAACCTTATTCAGGCAGAGGCCAAAGCCTGGAGCTCTCCTTTGGCAAGTACTGTCTTGTCTCACCAGCACCCTCCTGGGATCCCCCTCATGCCCACCAGTGCCTGATGCTTGAGTAGGGCCCTGGCACAAGGATGGAAGCGGTCCTTCTCACTTCAGTTTCACCCACCACTTTTAGTTAGAGATTATTTTAGTTAGGGATCTCCACCCTCAAGGACTTAACAGACAAACCTCTCTTTCCCCGACCTGCACTGGGAAAAGGGAGAGAGAACTGAAAAAAAGGACCCAGGACAAACCCAACTGTTTCTCTCTGCAGCTGGAAAAGCCTGCCAGGACACAAAGGATGAGCGAAGCAGCTGCCCTGGTGTCCAGTGCAGGGTATAACCCTGAAGTGCGCCCAGAGATGGTAGTCCTAGTCTTTCTTAGCTCTTTCAGATTTTGTTAGGCTCAAATACATATGTGTGTGTACTGTCTCTGTCATAAAAATAACAAGATTAATTTCAGTAAAGATAGTCACAGAGCCAGAACTCAGTATTTAAAAACTTCTTCCATTCTCCCAAAGAAAATGTTTGGCATTACCTTGGGGCTTTAATTAAAAACTCTAATTAAAAGATTTTATGCAAATTTAGGAGGAGCAGAGATTCTATCCCCTCCTCCCAAATGCTTATTCAAGCTTTTAATTTTGGGAAATTTTAATCTTTAAATTTTTTTTTTGTTCTTTATGTATATTTAGTACATTTTAGCAAGAATCTTTTTGTGTAATTATTCAGAAAAGTAGGCCATGTTTCTTCTTAAAAATCCCACAGACCCCAAATTAACTCTAGAATGTTGTAGGAGGTTAAATTTAATATCATCCTTCTGACTTGCATCAATTGGCAATGCAGCTATTTCTGCTGCACATTTTCATTCTTTTCAATGTCATTATTATTTGGTTTTTGTAACATGGGAGGATCTATCCATCCTACCTAATTCTGAACTGGGACTCCACTGTGCTAAGTGTTGTACAAGCACAAAAGAAAAATCGTGGTTCTTACCCCGAATGTGCAGGCTTGCAAGACAGCAATGAAGAGCTCAGTAACAACAGCTGGAGTACGCTCGGCAGCTGCCGTGCCAGAGGCAAGAATTTTGGAGGTGTCACAGCACTGATGGTCCTAATGTGATTTTGGAGGAAAATAATGTAAAGGTAACTGAGAATTTTAATAGGAACCTATTGAAAGTCAAAGATGCCATGCAGGAAAAAGTGCAAAGGTGTTTATCAGAAATGGTAACGTAGGCAGAAAAAAACAGTGTCACTGAAAGAACAGAGTCAGTTACTATGCTGCCCTTTTCCCTTTAACTCTGGTACTGCTGAAGGGAGTTTTGTTCCTCTGATTAGCTCAGGCATGTTATTATTATTTCAAGACTCACCATGAGGATGCAACACCAGCACATTATGAATCTGACACATTATCTGAACCAGTATGGATAAGATAAATCTCAATATCTAGAGGACAAAATCATTGCTAGCAGCAATAGCTGATGCGCATAGAAAGTTTCTCTACACCAAAGAGTCAGCGCAGGCTCCGTAAAATCCTGTTTAAACCCTTGGATTATGTAGATGAAGCACAACTAGGAAACAGGCCTTAAATTGTAGTCCTGGTCTAGGTGATTTTCATGTAACTGTGTGTAATTTTGAAGATATGAGTTCTCAGGTCTGCCAGTGCCCCAACATGTACACTGCTTTCCTTGCTGATAAGCTGAAAAGCTACTCTAATATCGCAGACAGTAGACAGGACGGCTGTATTTATATCCTGCTGGAGTAATTCTTCAGAAGTTGTGGGAACGCCTGCAAAATTTGCAGGTCAGCATTTCACAGTAATGACTAGATGGAAACTGTGAATCACTTCCTACACTCAAGTTATGTGATCTGCCCTCCACAAGAGTTAATAACCAGTTCTGTTAAAAAAAAAACAAACAACTAAAACCAACCAAACAAAACCCACCACCACCACTACAAGGGCTTTTTCTTTCACAGCTGCTTTAGTGCAAGCATAAGTATCTGAACAATCACACGGATGGTTTCCCAGATCTGGGAGGGATGCTAAGGTTCAAGGGAGCAGATGGGAACAAATAGCTGCTGGGAGGCTGCAGCAAGCCTCGATTCAACAGAACACAGAGGAATGAACAGGAAAATAGTTATGCAATGGGAGAAAAACATCATAAACTTTTTGAAATGGAGACTATGGTAATTTACATCATCATTCATGGAGATGCCATGGGAGACCCTGGACTGGAAGTGACTCTGCACCAGCCGACTCGTGAGGTCCTTTGCTCTTTGGCATGATCCTGCACCTGTGCTCCTGATAACTAATACTCCCTAAGCTGTAGAAGCTATTGACAACAGAACGTCCTCGTTAATGCTTAGAGGCCAGCCTATGATTAGTGCATCCAAGCAACCCCAACAGGATGCTCCAAAGCTATGAGAAGACCTGAGCATTAAAAAAAAAAAAAAGGAAAAAAAAAAAGAAAAATACCCTTTATACTCAATGTGTAAGGCAAAGTAGGCTGCTTCATGTGATGCTCTCAAAAGACACGCTGAAACAAGAGGAAACATCCAGGAGCTTCATATGCTGCCTTTATCATGGTGAATCAGGCCTGTTCTATTTATTTATTCCCTTGATTTATAGACCATCTACTGCCATGGCAGCAGGGTGTTTATTTACAAGTAGAGGAACATAAATTCTGATAAATTCCATAAAACCTGGAGAACAAACAAAGCTTAAGAAAAAACCCAAACTCTAGTTAACACTAAACATCTTTTATTGTGCTCTGAATTACCACACAAACTATTGCAAACTCCAGGGCTTTTATCAGAGCTGATTGATAAAAATAAAACACTCTAAGGATTTTTCTGAAGGCACTGAAATAAAGGTCAGTGGGCACATTTTCAAAAGCACATATGTGATTTAGAACACAAAGTCTTATTTTCAAAAGACACTTAGGTACAGAATATTATTGGCATTTAGCACCTCATTCCAGTGAAAGCATTGGAGATTAAATACCCCTCATTTTGGAGGATCTGGGCCTAAAAGTTCTTATATTCTTTCAAAGTCCTTCAGTTTTAGGACTTCAGGTATAAATTAATTTAGTAATCAAGCCTTACGTGCCTCAGTCATCTGGATAATATAAAGCTGTGTTGGAAAACCTAAATGCCTTTAGAAATTTGAACCTTGGGAGATGAATGTCTCTTGACATAGAATGAGACTGCAGGCCTGAAGGCCACAGTCATTGAGACTGGCATAAGTTAAGTGCCTCAGTTCTGCTAAGGACCTCAGGATCATCTGTCCAATGAAGAAATTTTCCAAGGCATAGAGAGCTCTAAGGCCCTCAGTGTTGTCTGGTATGGGTTAGGAGGTGATTTTTCAAAGAAAATACATCAATGAGAAACTGAGCTTTCAGAAAGGAGAGAGAGGCTTCCAAATCAGACACAACCATGTCTTTCAATTTCAGTCTTTTGTTAAGTAAGCCTTTCAGTAAAGGAAAGTCCTCTTCAAATCTCTTGGAGAACCAAATAATTCTATGGAAATTTACAGTGAAGGAGGTAACCTATTGCAATGTTTTGCTATCCTTACTGCTATTGTTTTCCCTAATGTTTAATCTGATGCTATCTTGCTTGAAGTTTTTCCCCATGGTTTCTCACCCTAGCCACCATGGACATGGACAAAACTTAATTCCTTTATTTACAGCAGTTTTCTGTGTATCTAGAGACAGTTACAGTTTTTCTCAATCTTCTCTTCTTTATCATAAATAAACCCAGTTCTTTCAATCTATCTTTGAAGAAATTTAACTTCTCATCTCATTTGTGCCTCAAATGATGGGTACAAATCAGTTATAACTGGTGTTGAAAATGGACATCCTCTGCACTCACTTGAGTTAACAAATAGCTCCCTCAAAAAATATAGTGGAAAACTGGAACACAGATCAGAGTCAGACTCAATGGCATAGGTAAAGCAGCATTGATCCTTCAGGATTATAGGCATAGATCACTGGCTGGTCTGCATGCCCAGCCAGGCAGCAACACTTTTTGTTGTGTTGGTTTTGTTTAGTGAGGGAAGGCTACGGTGGCAGCTTCTGTTAAGAAAGTTCTAGAAGTTGTTTCCTCTTTTGTTCAGCAGACTCAGCCAGGCCTAGGGCAGACCCTCTGCCGGCCAAGGCTGAGCCAAATGGTGGCAGAATGGTCCCCGATAACACCTCTGTGATAATGTATTTAAGAAGGGGAAAAATGAAAAACAGAGGATGAAGATGTGAAGAAGCTGAAGCAGGGGCAGAGACGGGGAGGTGTGAGCCTTGTGGGCCTTGCAGGCCTCACCCTCTGGCCTCCCGCTGGGTGGCTGACTGGGCCTGACTCAGCCCAGCCTGGCTGCAAGAAGTGGAGAGGAGATGAGATGTGAAGAGAACCTAAGAGGCATCTACCTGCCTGTTGTGAATAATTTTTTTTGTGAGAAGAATGGCTGCAGACGCCAAGGTCAGTGAAGAAGGAGGGGGAGGAGTAATGTTGCTCCCAGCAGAGATTCCCCTGCAGCCCGTGGTGAAGACCTTGGTGAGGCAGGCTGTCCCCCTGCAGCCCATGGAGGCCCATGGAGGAGCAGAGATCCACCTGCAGCCCGTGGAGGACCCCATGTCAGGGCAGGCAGATGCCTGAAAGAGGCTGAGGCCCGTGGAGGGCCTGTGCTGGGGTAGCCATTCTGGAGGGACTGCACTCTGTGGAGAAACGACCCACTTTGGAACAGTTCATGAAGGACTGTAGCCTGTGGGAGGGACCCCACGCTGGAGCAGGGGAGGAATGTGAGGAGTTCTTCCCCTGAGGAGGTAGGAGCAGCGTAAAGCAACATGTGACAAACTGACCATAACTCCATTCCCTCTTCCCTCCTCTGCCACTCAGGAAGGGGGAACGAGGTAGAAATAATTGAACGTTAAGTTAAGCCTCGGAAAAGGGAGGGGTGGGGGAAGTTACTTTGTTCTCTTTCTCATTATTTTGCTTTGGTTTTAATGTTTTAATAATAAACAAATAGTTTTCCCTAAGTTGAGTCTGTTTTGACGGTAACTTTAAGGATCTCTCCCTGTCCTTACATCAAACCTCGAGCCTTTTTTTCCCCTTATATTATCTCTCCCTATTCCCTTGGAGGGTGGGGGGAGTGAGAGAGAGAGACTGTGTAGCTTGGTCCTGAGTGGGGCTAACCTATGACATTGGAACACTTGCAAGTAGGGCAAACCTGTAAGACCTAATATTTATGTGAAGGGAACAAAGATAAACAATGGATTTTTTTTTTTTTTCCTGAGACTGCAGAAGCGTGGGAGCTTGCACCTAGTTTCTTCAGAAGTGACAGGGAACCTTGCTGACTTTAAAAACAGAATGTCTGATGTCTGTGAGTGTCACTGTCAGACTTCTTGTGTCAAAAGCAACGGAACTGACTCAAATCAGCTTTCACTATACAAGACAAATGCAGGATGCACTGTGTACAAACCTTCAGGGAAGGTTCTGGTGAGGATCTCTGCACTGTAAACTCACTGTGCTCAGTATATCAAGTTAGGAGTGAACAACATATTAATTAATGTGGGCTGGACGACTTGGTCATCAACACCCGCAGCAATTCTGGAGCTTAGGAAATGTAATTGAATTCAGTCTTCTGATAACTAGGGAAGTATACTTGAATGTAATGTCTGAGAGACGTGCTAGCTATAAACCTGCACTAGCCAAACATCTCATGAAGAAGAAAAAAGTATTCATCATCATTTCAGGAAAGACTTGAAGTAGGAAGAGAAGAACTAATGTATTGCTTGAGATATATATCCCCAGGTTTTAAAGGATATATATGCTTTAACCAAGAGAAAACATTATATTATGGTTTTTTGAATATATTTTGAACAGGGAACATAATTTGTTAGATACCTTGCATTAAACTCTCCTTTTGGCTAATAAACATACATAACACTTATGTAAAGTGTTATAATGCAAAAATATATTTGTCATCAGTGCAGAGGCTGTTGGCATTAAGAATATAATTACTGCTACTAAGCTGCCATTCAGTGAATTTTATCATATCTAAACAAAGTCTATGGTCCTGGAGATTTTCTAAAAGCACTATTAGAATTTGCCATCTAAGGTGGTACACATAACTGCAGCTCTCAAGTTTGGCTCGCTGACAACTCTGAGCGAAGTAGAAAGATTATTTCGTGGGCTTGGCAAACTATCCTTTTGTTTATACAGCTCAGCAGGATGTTTGCTTTCTTCACAACAGCAGGACACTTTGGATTCATGCTCAGTTTGTGATCTGCTGTAAGTTCCAGCTCCTTTCCTACAGAGCTGTTGTATTTCTCTGTTCTGTATTCTTTCACACTCCATACACAGCTGTCCACTTCCATGTGGCTTCTTCCCTCATATCCTCCTCTTGCTCGTTTGTGGTTTTGCCTCCCATTTTGGAATGTGTTCACGTGTCCCCATCAACTGTGTCAACACCCTTTCTATGGTGACCCCCTCTGCCTGGGGCAGATGCAGTTAACAAATCTATTGGAAACTGTGCCTTCCTAGCAAAATCTGCCCTAGGATGCTGCAGAGCACTCTGGAGCTCTCAGGTGTCCTCAGACTGTCTTCCTCCTTCTGTCCTGGAAATAAGACTATCATCTATCTCATTTGTCAGGGGGTGGGATCATAAGAAAACAGATGTCTTCTTTTGTTGTCAGGACTGGACTACATCTGACCCTTTAGGAAGTACACAGAAGAGGCTGGGAAGAGGAGGAGTCATAAAAAATTATTTTCATGTATGATGTGGGCAGGGAGTGAGGCATGGGGTGGTTTCCAGCTGCAGACAATCATGGATATTGCCTATGGCCCCTCTGTTTGTTTTGGCAAGTCCAGAGAACTGCAAATCCGATCTGGCCATTTCTGTTGCCATAAAGAAAACACTAAGGATTTGTGTTGTAAGAAGGAGCAACCTAATCTAGGGTCTTTAAGCCACTGCCCCAAGTCCTTCCAGCCAGAGAAAGCAGCGTGTTTCTCCATGGCTTTCTGTCTCATCTCATTATCTTCTGCCCCAGGCTCAGTCTCTTTGCAGGAACAGTCTAGGTTTGGCACAGACCATGTCATTCATCCATGGGCTGGGGGGAAAAAAATAAAAAAGCAAAAGCAATTTTGTCTCACTCACCTCTTGGGAAGCCCCAAGAGGGCCCAGGTGAAGGCAATAGCAGCAGGGGCAGGGAGAGGATGGGGAAGACCCGTGGGGTGTGGTCTTATCCTGCCAGCTGGACTCCAACATGCCTGGAGCTGCCCCTGCCCTGTGAAGGAAGGTGTCTGCACTCTGTGTGGGCGGACATGGTGGCCCTCTGCATGCCATGTGATAGGCAAGAGTGAAGGGACTTGGGAGAAAGCTAATTTCTGCCTAGATGCACCTGACATCTGCATTTGTAACCCCTTTGGATTTCAGGGCCTGTTTAACCTGCGTAAAGGTGTGCTGACAGCTTTGTAGTTTACATGCCCACTAGACTAAGAATCTGCTACCACAAGGGAAAGGAGAGCATCAGTGGAGGGGGGAAGCACACAAAAAATCCAACAGCCCCTCAACCTTAAATTTGTCTGAGGAACACCAGAAAGGGTTTGAAGCCTCTTGCCTGCCCTGTCCGTGCCATCCAAGCTGTTTCCTTGTCTTTCAGTTCACTTGTCCACAGTTTCTCAGGCTCAGAAGCCTTGTGAGGGAAGTATAGAAAGCTACACTGTCAAACTGGATGGCATGAAGGAAACATCTCAGGGAGACAAGTACCCAAGCCTCTTGAGACAGTGCTGAAATGGAAAGAAGTAATAAATAAGGAAACTGGGACTAGATGGGGAGGGTGACTTTCTAAGAATTCTGTCCTGTGCTTTCATGTAGTGGGACCATATTCCTGGAACCAAGGAGGCTTGTCTGCTGCTGATATACTCTTTGCTAAATGTGCTATTGCTTCTGAGAAGACATGCAGTTCCACAAGTGCTCACTGCCATGTTGCTATCCATGCAGCATGTGGATCAGAGATGGCATGAGTAGCAGATTATGGGTTCGCCACTGGTGCCAAAAACACATGCAAAGATTTTTTTTAAGAATGAAAGTTTTATCTTGGATCAAGTGGAATATTACATTTGGGAGTTAAACCTGTCTCCTTTTTTGAAAAAAAAAAAAGATGAATTTTTAAAAAAAATTAATATTTTTTGAATTAAAAAAAAAATAAAAGATTTAATTCACAAAATGCCAAGACACTTTCTAATTCTGTATTTATTTTCTGAAGTGATTTTGCAAGACACTGAAGTGCAACTGAATCAGCAGGGGGAAAAAAAGGTGCAAATGAAAAATATCTCTGTGCCCTACTCCCAATGTAAGGAGATAGTTTCTTCTTATAAACTGCTTACCTCAGGTGCAGAGAGCAGCCTCTTTGGCAAGCCCAGGTCGCCCCAGGTGTTTCACTCCGAAGGCAGCATTTTGCCTCTTCCTTGCTACTGTCAAACACCTCTTTCTCATGGCAAAATGTTACAGTAGATACAATCCTAAGCCCTCATCCGTCTTACGGTTCTCTTTCTGTTTCTCTCACTTTTCACTGATTTTTCTTGCATCACATCTATTTCTTTCCTACGTATATTTTTCAAAGGTTGTAAAAACATCCTTTCTCTCTCTCTTCCTCTCTCTATATGATAGCTTCATTTTTTTTTCTGGCCTTCTTTCATATAATCCTGGAGTTTTTTTGTAAAGAAGACTCAGTACTGCATCTTTTAATGGTAGAGTTCTTCTGCTCTCTCTTAACTTCTGTTAGTAGCTCACTGCAAAATGGTGAAGATGATAAATGAAGCCTAACCACCTTTGGCATACAATGGCAGAAGTATTTCCATCTCCTTACTGGGCATACTGCAACCGATGTATCACAGGATCATATTTGTTAGGCATGGTTAACTTGTGCCAGATTTATCACATAGATCCTTGTCATTCTCCATTGTTTCCAAGTAATGTATTTCTACTTCACAGGAGAAATTTCTTGATGATACAAAGTTGGGAAATATTGTCAATATACATGAGAGGAAAGCAATGCTCCAGGGAGAAGTGGCTAACCTTAAGGACTGAAATAGTAGAAACAGGATGACAGTCACTATCTTAAAATAAAACATCATATGCTTAGGGACTAACAAGAATTCCTGCTACAGAGAGGGAGTTTAGCAATTGGAAATAATATATTCGAATGAAGTTAAAATGAAAGCTTTTTCATAAAAAAAAAAGAAAGACATTTTTCTCTGGAAAAGATACTTTATATGAAATAAAAAAAAAATTAGCTTGTTGACCTGTATTTCTTTTCAAGAGAATTTGATTAACAATGATTCTTTAGGTAAACATCCCAACTGCAGTGAACATAACACTGTCCACCAAAACTTTTTTCATTGACATATTTACTCTTCTGTATATGTAGCTAGTACTCAGAGGCCATTTTTCCCAGACTGGAAGATGGCATTGCATCATTAAACCAATCATTTGTCTCATTGTATTGGAGAAGGAGCAAAATATATTTTATAACCTTATGAGTAAGTTTCTGGCCACGACGAACATGACGATGGGCCGTGGCAGGCCCCACAAAGGCTTCTCAAACAACTCTCCCAATTTGAAGGCCAGGGAGCTGCTTTATCAAAATTGGCCCTGGCGGCTGGCCGGACGCTAAGCTGCGTGTGAGATGAGCTCTGAGCAATAGCAGCTTCTTCTATTTCCATGACAGAGACACTCATTTTATTTCTCTTAGACTCTCACGGTCCTGTTTTTATTGTAACCTTTTAGTCTTTTCCCTTTTTTTTTTTTCCTGAAGTCATGTCTACTTGTATGCGGCTCACCCTTCTCCTTTAAATCCTCTTAATTTTCATTCCTTTCGCCAACTACAAGACCGTTATGTCCAGAAGAACGGGAGGGGGTAGAGTTTGAGGCTGTTCTGTGAAGCAGACCACTTCACTGGCCAAATTTACTTATCTTGCAAGCTACACTGCAGAATTTTGCTAAGTCCTGACACACATCACAGCTCACAGAGGACCAAGGGGAGTAGAAGAGTACATCAAAAGCAGCTCACAGGTGAGTGGTTCACAGGACATTTCACCATTTCTTTGTGGGTAGTGAGCTGGATCCCAGGTAGATCAGTGATACAGGCTTTACTTTTCTATGATCCTTTCAGATAATCCAGCAGCCAGAGAGTCAGTAGTTCTCCCTTCTCCTTCTCCCTGCTAGTCAGGTCATATAGGCAAAAACCTGTTTGTACTACTTGTGAACAGCACATCGCTCAAGATCAACCAGTTCACCACACTTGACTCATACTGCCACATCTGTGCATGGTGGTTGGGAAATCCTGGTTCTTGCTGATTTTCATATGATGTTATTGCTACTGTGGCCCTGGAAAATGAACCTGTACGTCAGGTCAGATTCTAGGAGAGCAGTATCACTATGGCCAAAAAACCACATGAATGAACTGGTACAGGTCCCATCTTCATCTGAAATAGGAAGATCCTTTTTTTTTTTCATAGTATTGAGAGAATTCAAAGACTGAAAATCTTTCGTTCTAGGGCCAACAGATTTAATTCCTTCCAATCCAGATTTTATCTCTTGTCTTCCTAAGAATTACCATCAAGGTTTATAAATAAAGTCACTGACACCCTGAGAGCTAGCCATGCTGGAGTTCTGAGAGCTCAGAGCATCTCAGAGACCTGGAGGCACATTCAGATTATTTTTTAAAAGGCTTAAATTAGAAGTTAGAATTTCTGTTCTTCCTTGAGTCTGTAGGAAGGCATGTTTCAGCAACCTTGGGTAATGATAGGAAGTCTGAATTGTTCATCTGGCTCTTAAAATCTAAGGTAGTTGTAATGTGTAAGTTACGTACCTATAGCACATAGTCTGAAAATGGCCATCAGTGCTAAAGCTCTGAAAATCAGAGGACCACATGCATATGTTATTTCCTGACTTTGTATAAGTAGCTCGCCAAACAGGAGAATGTCATTACAGAGTGCACCCTCAGCAAGTTCGCTGACGACACCAAGCTGTGCAGTGCCGTCAACACGCTGGAAGGGAGGGATGCCATCCAGAGGGACCTTGACAGCCTGGAGAGGTGGGGCCGTGCAAAGCTCATGAAGTTCAACCAGACCAAGTGTAAGGTCCTGCACCTGGGTCATGGCAATCCCAGGCACAAATACAGGCTGGGCGGAGAATGGATTGAGAGCAGCCCTGAGGAGAAGGACTTGGGAGTGCTGGTGGACAAGAAGCTCAACATGAGCCGGCAATGCGCCCTTGCGGCCCAGAAGGCCAACCGCATCCTGGGCTGCATCAAGAGGAGCGTGGCAAGCAGGTTGAGGGAGGTGATTCTCCCCCTCTACTCTGCCCTGGTGAGACCCCACCTGGAGTACTGCGTCCAGTTCTGGAGCCCCCAACACAAGAAGGACATGGAGGTGTTGGAGCGGGTCCAGAGGAGGGCCACGAAGATGATAGGAGGGCTGAAGCACCTCTTCTATGAGGACAGGCTGAGAGAGTTGGGGCTGTTCAGCCTGGAGAAGAGGAGGCTCCGGGGAGACCTTATAGTGGTCTTCCAGTACCTCAAGGGGGCCTACAAGAAAGATGGGGAGAGGCTGTTCAGTAGGGCCTGTTGTGATAGGATGAGGGGTAATGGTTTTAAAATAGAGGGGGGTAGATTTAGATTGGAAATTAGGAATAAATTTTTTACAATGAGGATTGCAGAACACTGGAACAGGTTGCCCAGAAAGGTGGTGGAGGCCCCATCCCTGGAAACGTTCAAGGCCAGGCTGGATGAGGCTCTGAGCAACCTGATCTAGTTGTGGATGTCCCTGCTCCTTGCAGGGGGGTTGGACTAGATGACCTTTGAAGGTCCCTTTCAACCCTAACCATTCTATGATTCTGTGATTCCGTAAGGTCTTTGAATGGTAAGATTAGGGAAGGAAATTTCGGAGTGGAAATGTCTTGATATAGATGAATCTCAGTATAAATGAAATCTGGCCTTGAGTAAAAGATTTTATTTGCATGGACCTCTGAGCTCTTCAGTCCTTATTGCATTACTGATCCTTTTCTCCCTGTTGTAGTTCAGCCCCAACGGGGACCAGACTACGCAGTCTCTCTCTCATTCCCCCAACTCTCAGAGAGAATAGGAGGAGATTTGGCAAACAAAAGAAAACCAGAAGAAAAAAAAAAAAAAACAAACACATGGGTTGAGATTGAACAAAAAGTAAGTTTAACAGTAATGACAGAAGAAAACAAAACAGTGATGGAACCCAAATACAGTACAATAGCTCACAACAGATCTCCACATCCAGTCTCTTCCAAGTAGCAGGAAGTCTCCCTTCAGCACCCTCCTCACTTATATACTGAGCATGATGTCAGATGGGATGGAATAGCCCTTTGGCTAATTTGGGTAAATTAACCCCAGCTGTTAGCTAATTAGTTAACTATCCCAGCCATAGGGGCTACCAGCTTCAGTTCTCCACCCAGCTCAGGTAAATATTAACTCTATCCTGGCCAGAACCAGGACACTCCCTCAAGGCTCTTTCACTCTGTGCTGAATTCCAGAAATTCAATAGCCAATTTAGAAATTAATTCCCATTAATACACTGTCTCTCTCCTTAACTGTGTTTCCTACACATGTCTATGAATAGATTTAGGCACTACGCTTTCACTGTGTTCTTTAAACCTGTGAAATTCTGTTACTATAGAGATTTAAAAAAAAAAAATTAGCCATGAAAGTACCAATATTAGACTGTAGGTTCCTTGGGGCAGGGATTTCCTTTTTGTTTGTGTACCGTCCTTAGCAGGATATATTGTAAACATCAGACATTTTATAGGTAGATCTGTTTTACCATCTTTTCCATGGCTATGAATCTTTTCCATCCTCTGAGCTTCCTCTTCGCTAAGGCAAAGAAATCCTTTCTATGTGTAATGAGTAAACCTATGGATGAACATGGTTAGCTTAGCATCTTGGCTGGGTCACCAGGCCCTCTTCTTATTGGAAGAACTGAGCTTTGTCTGAGTGGATCTTTTCTTTGCTTCTCTGAGAATTAGACCTAGAAGAACCCATCTGGCTTCCACTCAGCACTGAAATAATCTGAATGATGTAGAGATTTACATACATTTACCCTTGGTGCCCTGAAAAGCACTGCTATCATCTGCTTCTAGTGTGGCAGGTCTCAAGGGAACTGGAAGATATCTGCATTATTAAGACTAGATTGAACATTGACTTCAATTACTCTGTCTTAATAAACTCTCCACTAAGCACAAGGGGAGCCTTTATCAAGCTTGAGTATATCCTTAACTTCTAGAAGCAAAAGAAACAAAGATGTTCACCCCCTTGTTACCCTCCTCCTTATGAGGGGATATTGGGAAGTGATCTTCATAAGCTTTCAGACGATTCAGAAGTCAAATGAATCATTCTGTGGGCGTAAAGCCGGAAATCATCCTGTGTTTTAGAAGAAAACGTAATTGACAGGGTTTTAAACAAAGGAGACGCCATGGAAGCAAAGCCTGTCAAACCATGTCAGTATCTGACTGGTGTCATGTGTTGTGACTTAAAATGCTATGAGGCTCAGGCAGTGGATAGGGAAAGGACAAGTGAAAGAATAACTCTGGTGCTCTGCTAAACTCAATAACTCTAACAAAGCGATTTGTTGAAAGGGATGGAACTGTTGAAGGAGAAGCATCTGTAACATGTGCAATACCCGAACTTAGTGGGATTGGTGGCAGCTGCATTTTTTCACTGCTGGAAACTGTTTAAATTCTGAGCAAGTTCAGAAAGCACAAGGGACTGACTTACTTTCTCCTAGTCCTGATTACAAGCCTTTTGCCACAGCAGAGTTGGGTGTATGCGGCCTTCACTTCTCTAGAAAAGCCTTGAACTGGTCTAACTGGGGAATCTCTTAGGTTGGGACTGGGATGTATCAGCAGACTCACCTACTGAAATCTTATTTTTCTTCATAAAAAGGGTTCACTGGGGGTAGCAGCAGGATGAAGAGCTCCATTGTGCCCTGCCAAAGGGCTCTGCAGCGGCCTTTGCTCTGACGATGAGAAATTGCTGTGAATATGCAGATTAGGGCTCTGTGCATAAATGATCTGAGGGACACAAAGGTTAAGGTTTGTCTGGTAGTAAGAAAGATTGCTTGAGATGTAGGCACATGACTGAGATGTGGTTTCTCATTGCCGTGGACTCCTTCCAGTCAACAGCAGGAGATAGATAGGGGAATTCCGTCCTGGAGATATCCTCTTGTTAGCCATTGATTACAGAGTGATTTTAAGACAACGATATTCCAGACTTTAGGGAGCACAGTCAGGCATCTAACTACCAGTGGGATGAATCTGAGCCTAGGAGGGAAGCAAATTGTCCGTCCAACCTTACCCTTTTCTCTGCTTATTTGCCTGTCTTACAAGGAACCAACATTAGTTGTTCTGTATTATGAAACAATCAAAAGTGATGTGCTTATTCTGCCTCAGTTGCTTTAGGTCTTTCTTTTCCTTCTTACTTTTTTCCCCTTCTTTATGTCTGTTCCCATTAGATACTGTACTATTTCTTCCTTACCCTACTGTCTTTGTATTTAATCTGTCTTCTCTGTGATATAAAACTGTTTGAACATATTTCTCTCAACATCTTACCTCTAGCAACCTGCCTATTTTTTTTTTTGTTGTTTTCTTCTGCACTTTTTATTTGCAGCTCTCTTCTGCTGCTCTATTTATCTTTAATCTTTCCCTCCCCTTCTGTCTTCAGTGGTTTTCTACCTTTCCTTTTTTTCTTATATGGAGAATTTTCTTCATTCCCTCCTGTCATTCTTCTATTATCTCTCTTTGCTCTCCTGCTCTCCTTTACATCCATATCCCCCTTTAGCTTTTCTCCTTTTTAACTCTCTGTCTGCATGCATGTCCAGATCCTGAGGGATCTGTATCCCTTTTCTTTGGCTTGCTGTCCACCAAAAGGAAAGCCTTTTCCAGGTGTCAATGTGTCAACAAGTCTGAAATCAGTATCCATTCTGGTCATCATGTTGTCCTATATTATTGTATCAATGAACATCAGTATTTATTTCTGTTTCCTTTACACATTAATTTACTTTTCATCAACGGCACAAGTATATGTCAAAAAATCCTCTCCCATCAGTATGGTCTTCCAGGGGAGTAAGAAGAGAGACAGGCTTTGTCATCCATATTCAAGGCCAGTGGAGGCTCTATCAAGTCAAACTTGGGGAAAGAACTGTATAATCAGGTGGGTTTTTTTTTTTTTGCTGATGCTATCCCACCAGCAGCCCAATATATGCTGAAAAACAGGGACCAAGTAACTAAGCTAACACCATCTACCATGGTATATCACAGGATGAAAGATGGTCACTTAAGTAGCAAAAACCAAGAAGTAGTAACTTTTGTAAACAAAATCAAAGACTTGAACTGCAACTGGAGGTGAAGAGGAAGGCAACCTGATCTAGTTGAGGATGTCCCTGTTCCTTGCAGGGGGGTTGGACTAGATGACCTTTGAAGGTCCCTTCCAACTCTAACCATTCTATGATTCTAAAACAGGACCACTAAGTGTTAAGCCCCAGATATGTGCATGAACAGGAGAATGGTATAATGCATGCCCAGTGGTTGAAGCAATGCAGCAGGCTGCCCAGCACGTCCTACATCACCTGACGGTCTAGAAAGCAAGTGAGAATACACTGCCAAGGCAAAGACCACTTCCAGAGGGAAAGGCCACATTTCTTAGTCAAACACAGAGTGAAAGAAAGTGCTCCTAAACACCTCTGCTAGCTGAGTTTCTAGTAATAACCATAAATCCAAAAGTGCTCTCAATTTTTCCCAGAACAGTACAAAAAAGTGAACAAAGATAACTGATGCCTATTCCACATCCTGAAAAATCTTTTCCTCAAGCTATTATCTGCAACCATATTCCATCGTCTGGCACTAGTAAAGTGACTTTTATCATATCGTTGTCCTGGCTGGACACCTGGGAAGAACCACCTAGTATCATCTGGATCTGATGGCATGAAATCATATCCCAGTTGCAACCTGGTGGTTTATCAGTAAAAATATCTTAGTGTTTCTTCTGCTACTCAATTCAGACCTACATATGAGGTAAAAAACCCCTCTTTTCTTGATTTGGGTACAGATTTACAAATACATGCATAAAGAGGGCAAGGGGCAGTTTTGCATACCTACACATGCAAGACCCTTCAGCTGAGACAACTCTGCTGCCCTGCTCCAGAGAAAATAATGTGATTGAACCCTGCATGATAACATTTAGTTTCTTTTCCCCAAGTCCAGACAGCACCAAGGGAAATCTGGAAAATTATTTAAGCCCATCAGCAGGGACTAATGGCATCTCCCACAGTTAAAAATCAATATTAAAGGGAACAGAACAACCTCCCCTCCACACCCCTTCCATTGCAAGGTTACAGCGTGGCTGCAGGGCGACTGGGTATGGTTAGTCCCTGTGACTGAACCCAAATATAACAGACATATGGACAAGACAGAGGAAAATATGAATCTTCAGTCCTAGGTGATGTGGATTCTGGGCACCTTCTCCTCCTTGCTCTGGTTTCCTGAGGACAAGTGTGCTGCAGGCTCCATCTGGTTCTGTAATAAAGGATAAATTATTAAAATAAATAAAATATTGATGAACTGTTCTATAAAACAGAAGGCCTTTAAAGTATTGATTAAGAATTGAGAAAGTCATAATGAGTTTTATCTGCAGAAATAATTAGGAAATAGTTTTTGTGTGGTAACCCTCTACATGGAGCAGGTAAAAGGCAGTATTTAATCCCTGGACTTGATTGTCATCTGTGCAGTTTATACATCATCAAAATAATAATTTTTACAAGGTCATTATGTGGTCCATCCAAGAGTCTTGTGGCACCTCATGAACAGTAACAAAATAAGTTTCAGAATAGCATTAAGAAGTAGATAACCATCACTATAGTAAGGGTAGGATGAAGTAGGAAGATCCAGTTTCCACATCCTGCAGTGCATATTTAAAATGAGAGCTTTCAAGAAAACATAGCAATGAGAGAGAAAGAAATGTAAAGAAAAAATGCCGATCTCTTAAATAGTTGAAAGAAACTGAATAGTTCTTTGTTAAATAAAGAATAAATATGTATAATTGTTTTTGGAGTTAGCAAGGTATGACCTATTCCAGGTTGGTTCCTCAGAGCCAGCCAAAATAAACGTGCTTAGTAATAGCTATAAAATTGCCAAAGGTACATGGAGATTTTGGCATTCACACATTCCTTATAATCTGCTTCTGGTGGGGGTCTCAGCAGGCTGGTGTGTTTAGGTACCAGCAAACTGGCACATTTAGGTACCAGCAAACTGGTATGATGTGCTTCTCTCTGTTTGAGTCCAGCTTCTCTGGACGTTCCCTTGCATTGTGTTTAGGAGCGGTGAAAAAGAGCTGCTGGTGCTTTGTCTCACAGGAGAGGACCACATTCTCTTGCTTAGCACCTGCACGTGCCCATTCCCAGAGTCCAATCATATGGGTGACTTGACTTCAGGCTCAGCTCTTTTGGGCCAGGTTGCAATGAAAAGCAGCTGTGGCCAGACTCAGTTCTTCCATTTGGCTCTTAGCCCCACTTTGCTGTTGGTCATCTATAGCCTTTGGAGAAAGGCACCTTCAGGGAGTGAGTCAGTCTTACCTAAGATCTAAATCAAAAGCTTGGCACTTCCAGAGGGTGAATCAGATCTTAGCTGGGCTGAATCACTCCCCTGGAGCTGTCTATCAATCTGACCAGTTGGCTAAGTCCCCCGGCTGTGGTGTCTCTGAACTGCATCCAGACTAGCTTCTTTTGAGCTTGGTTAGTCCACAGTTAATCAAAACCTTGTCTATAAAATCCTACATTTCTCCTTTCTCTCTCTAACCCAAAGCTTACCGGCCTGCCTATGAATTGCTTGACTTTGTATAACCACCCATGAATTCCTGGTTCTTTAATTTTACTTCTGAGGTTTTCCAGCTTTGTGCCTCATCCCCCTGCAGAGCCATGAAGGAACTAGTTCTCCTAGCAGGTTTCAGTCAAAGAATTCTCTTAAGGTATTTCCACTTGAATAGGCTATTACTTCAGTTAATGACCCACTCTTGCCCCATCTGGCAGATCCATGGCAGGTCCTGTTAATTTTTGGTAGCCTACTACACATTGTGGTGATTCCCAAAACAGAAATTCTTTACTGGGATCCACAAAACATGCAGAAACCCAACCTGTCACTGATTTAAAACTGAGTTTCTGTGAACCTGATGCCACTGCATCCATTCATAACATGTCAGAGTTTCCTTCACTTTCTTCTCTTCATAATCCATTATCTCCTGTCTATGGGCTGTTATCTAGTAATCTATTAGAACAGCTGTTAACAGTGGCATTAAATACTCTCTATATAACTTGCAATGGGATGTTGTGTAGAGCAAGGTCTCAGATTTAGAGGAAAGGAGCAGCAGAAGTAATACGGTGCACCTGAAGTACTGGTGTGGAGATGCCAAGATCCATATAGTAGGATCCGTATGTATAGTTAGGGTTTGCTCTGTTTAGAGTTGCAAAGCCTGGGACACAGATCCACAAGAATATTTCCATTGCAACACTGAACATTGTAGTGCCTAGCTTTCAAACTCTTCATTTCTGATTTAATGACACTTTGGAAGGGTGGGTGCTAAGGAAGAGAATTCACTAGAGCCAGCATGCTGAGAAGGGAGCTACTTAAATTAGCCAATAGGAGAAAACAACAGGAGGGATGAGTTTTAAATCATGTCTCTCTGGGGGATTGAATGCCTTAATTTGACTTCATGGAGATTAGCTTGCAGGCTGCATTGCTTATGCAGGGAGGAAAGTGTTTGAAGGCTCTTTAGCAAAGGCATGATGAAGCCCGATCATTAGAAGACAGGGGAAAAAAATAGCAAACTGGAAGCAAAGTGCATGCTTTAAAAAATCAGGGTAATTAACCGATGAATTAGCTTATCAAGAGATATAACATTTTCCACCAACTGAGGGGCATCTTGCATTCTGAATTTATCTGTCAATACTCAACAGCAACTAAAATGTGTGTGTATGAGTCAGGAATTACTGGGTGATAGTGTTTGTCAGGAGCTTGGTGTATATCACCATGATATACCATCTCCTGTCTTTTAAACAGATTAATCTGCTTTTACCAGGGCTAAATTTGGCCCCACTCCTCTTCCTGAGTGCTCAGAGATGTTTTGATATAGAGTAATGTGAGTTAGAGATGGTATCAGCTTGTCTTGTCTTCTCTCTGCAGCCATTGCAGAATTGCTCTTTATTTTCTGTTCATTAGAACTTTGACCTGGAGAATTTTATATATCTGAACTGTTTCAATGGTTTCCCTTGGGATTATTCAGCAATCTATTAGAGCTCACTACTAGGACATTTTTAACATCGGAGTTGTCCTTCAAATCCTCTGCTCACCTACCTGTCACTTCTTTAAAATCACACACCCTTTGGATCTAGCTCTCCCTCTCTTGTTGATGTTTATTTTTGCTTAGATATACGCTAGCCACGGGTAGCACTTCTAATTTACCTCTCATTGTGGATTTGGGACGCTGATCCACATTCATCCTCCATCTTGCAGTGCCACAAGAGGATCTCTGGGAAAATCCTATTAGCAGCTGTCTGTGGTCTACTCTCAGGGCTTCCCCACCCTCTGCAAGACATAAGGAACAAATGCTGCTGATCATAACCACTTGAAGCTTTGAGTTATGTGATGCAAATGATCAGGAAAGTTGGCCATGCTTGGTGGATGCTGCTTTCCCCGTGGTTTAACCAAACTTTTTATACTGGGGCACACATCTGGGCCAAAATGAAGCCCATCAAAACCAGCAGCCTGATTTTGGCCAAATTAGATCTTTCCTGTATGACTATGTAACCTCAGGTGGAAGAAACTTGTGGTCACACTGGCTTTTCTCTTCAGCACATTGCATTGAAGACTCGTAACTTATTTATTCATTCTCACCATCCATCTCTCCCTAGTCAGCTCTTCAAGCATTTCCCTTTCCTCCAGAAAAACTTAGTTTCAGATGAGTTTTCCCCTGTGTGCATTTTCCCAGGCTGAATCTAATTTTGTTTTATTTTCAAACTCTATTTCTTTCTCAGCTTTGACAGTTACGGGGCAAGTACAAGAAGCTACATGGAATTAAATGCAATCTACATTACTTCTCTGTTCTCCTTGGGATTTGCAACACCTCCTGATTTTGTATCACCTGTGAATGTAATTAGCTGACTATTCAGGATCAGGAATATAACTGCTCAGTGAAGAAATGGCCATGGTGAGTTCTGAATGGATTAAATCCCAAAATGAAGAAATTGTTTTAGTAGTAGTATTTATTTACTTGAGATTATTAGGTCTGTTTTCGTGCCATGCAACAGTATTTTGTGGCTGAACTGAGAGTAAACTTAGTCTTATTTTTTAACTAATTTTGCCTTGAAGTGAGAAGTGATTAGATTCATAAGCCTGAGGCACACTGTAAAACGCTATATTCATTATTTCTTGTGGCTTTATTAGCAGGTATGTGCTTCTAGTTTTTCTACTTTTTCTTTCTTTTTCTTTTTTTTCTTTTTCTGAAGGGGAGGGAGGGTTCAATGCCAGCAATGCCAGCAGCTAATGCCGCAGGCTGTCCCCTGCTACACCAGCTGCACACTGTGCCCCAGTCCCAAAAGCAGACTACTTTGGCAGATGTGTCTTGCTGATCTGCTGTTTCAGAGCCACCAGAGGGAGCAAAAAACATTGTGTTTAGGAGTGGCGAAAAAGAGTGGCTGGTTCTTTGTTTATTTAGGTTTTTACTCATTAGGTGTCATCAGTTTAAATGAATAGTTTTATTTTTTACTCGCAAAGGAATGCTTCTCTTGCTCATAGCTGTACTAGAATTGTCTCACCTATGAACTTCCTGCTCCTTCCACAGGACTGTCCCAACTTTTAAGGTTGTTGGCTGTAAAAATATAGTCTGCTATATCCCATCTTAGGTCTGTTGTAGCAACATGAAATGGAAGCAGCACTGCAGTACTAGTGCCAAATCTTACGTGGCAGCTGCTGAGGAGCAAAAGATAGAGGGAGGTTGGGGAAGAAGACGACTGAGCACATTGTAAGGTGCAGCACCGTGTCTCAGTTTCTCTCTGGTGTTCCTCAGAAGCTCCATGTATATAAGCAACAATAAATGAGTTGAGCAGTGCTGGGCTATGCTGAGACTCCATCTCCACATACTTACTAGATTATCATTAGCTGGGGACAGAGGCAGCCTGTCATGCAGCACTGGACAATACTAGCAAACTGAGTGGTGGTCCTGTGCTTACATCTGGTCACACAGCCACAACAGCCTGGATTTGATTTTGTACTCCCTATTGTGTGTGTTGCAGCCATTTGTTTAATGTCTTAGACAGTTATTTGAGCCAAGGGTCACCTTGTTGCCTTACTGTGTAGTGCTGAAGGCAGCAGGGTCCTGACACTTAATGGGCAAATAATTATTATCATTAAGACCATCCAATCACCAGCTTGGTTACCTTCACAGGAGGTCAGCCTCTAAGCCTAAGATTCATGATAGTCTTGCTATTAGTAAACTCATATACTCAGTAAAAAACTGTGCCCTTTGCTCTTCTCATGAGAAATGATGACTACCCATTACATGGCATGAGGTAAACACAAGTACTGTTTCTCTAAACTTTCAAACAAATTCATTAAAGGAGCAGGAAGTCAAACCTGGTAAAGTGTAGGATCCATAGGACTCTACAATTAATTACCTTAAAGTTTCTTATTTCCCACTCAGAACTCTGCATGCAAATGCTGTCTATATAATTCACATTTATTTGTCTTTCTACTAAATACCGTATGCTATTGATTGAGCCATACAATTGGTCTTAAAAAGAACAAAACAAGCCCTTGGGATTCCCTCATGAATGCAATTGCAGAACTTTGCTACAGAATTAAGAAAAGTCAAACCTTGGATTAATGAGTTAATAGGCCATTTTGTGCCTTGATATTCTCATGGTGAAGGAATTACTAGAGTCCAGGAGAAAACCTGGCCTTCTAAATGAAAGAAGAAAGGTAAGGATGTCATAATAATGCAAAATTGAACGAGGCTGTTGTCTGCTTCCTGGGGATGATTTCCACTGTCCAAATGGATTTCTAAACCTTTAATACAGTCAGCAAAGATTCTGAAAGGTGGCCTGGAGAAGACTTTCTGAACTGAGGCTCTGAGTTCACAACAATTCAGGTACCGAAGCCACATAAATAACATATTTGATTACAGCTTATCCTAATTCACTAAAAAGATATTTTTTCTACCTCTGCAAGGCTCTGCAAAATGGCCCAGAACAAGGTAGGATGGAGTAGACATCTTTATATTTCATTTTCATTTCCCCTGTTTTTGTCACCACTTTTCTATTTGTTTTAGGATAATCCACTTCTCCTTTGCTGAAGAGGTGCATAAGATGGAGTATAAAATGGAAACTGCAAGACTCTAAGAGAGAAGAATAATAATAAATGCCAGTCAAGCATGACGGGTAGGCATTACTGACATAGAAACAGTATGGGATAACCTAGTCCCTGCACAGAGAGACATCAGTAGAAATAGCAAATGTGAAGCAAAATCCAAATGTGATAACACATTTGGCATTCTTCTTGCATGCAGGCTTTAAAAAAAAAAAAAAAGCATATGCCCTGCTTCAAGGAAAAGCTGCATTAAATATCTCACAGCCTTCATCTTTACGGAACACATTTAAAGGATGGAACGGAATGAACACAGTTGAAGTACAGAGTGCTTGGCAAAGAAGCAATTAAGGTGGGTTTTTCTTAGTGTATAGAAGTGTGAAATGTGTGAGAAAACAGGCAAATTAACACTCCACAGCCCACTTGAAAAGCACTGTAGAAAAATGTAGTTGTATTGCTAATAAAATTGATCTAAGCTAGATCAGTAACACGAGTAGAAGAAATCGAATCAATGAAACGAAGATTTCTCCAGCCAACCCAAACTATACATTCACTGGAGTTTGGATGGAGAAAGTTGAGGATCAGTGCAATCACCTCTAAAAAGTCTAGAAATTTTGATGGGATAACTGAAAAGAAGACCGATGAGAAACAACTATAGCTTTCAATCTTTGCCAAATAAACCCAAAGCTCGATTTTTAACTTGACCTGGTCCTGGTTACTGTTTTGAGATAAAAAGCACAGGAGAAATACAAGAATTAAGTGGAGCTTCTGAATTCAGAAATTACAAAATTCAAAGCCAGAAATTCATAACCTGTGGCCCTCAGTGTGGAACTGCATGGTCTGACCATAGCTGTTATCTTCTACAGGTTTCCTGAGTTGGTGCCTGTC
Organism: Chlamydotis macqueenii; assembly: GCF_036417535.1. Taxonomy (NCBI): domain Eukaryota; kingdom Metazoa; phylum Chordata; class Aves; order Otidiformes; family Otididae; genus Chlamydotis; species Chlamydotis macqueenii. The sequence continues at coordinate 59,279,292 of NC_141556.1, read as the reverse complement.
ATCTTTCAAGGCATTGTACTTTAGGCTGGTGATAGCGACTTTTAAAAATCTATCATATGGGCCACCAGGTGGACTTTAATGGGATCAGGATTTCATGCACACTGTCTGCATGGTGTTCACAAGACTGACTTGAGTACTGAGCAACACTGCTTGAGCTAGCTTTAAACTTAGTGTTCTGGGTACTAGAAATGACCTTGCCAAAGAAATGCACACCTTAGTGGTGAGTATTTCACACAGATGCAACCAAGCAGTGAGATTCTAGCTGTCTGATTCCCCAAGGTATTTAAGTGCCTTATTCCACTGACTTCAATGGGAATGAGGTACCTATGAGAGGATAGAGCTCTTCCTTCTTGCTGTTGCGAGACATGGAAAAAAGATGGAAGAGATTTGGCAATGATGACTTCAAAATAATTTCCTGTGCCCTATAACTCTAAAACTACGAAAGGGCTTATTGAGGCTCTGCTCTTGATAGAGCAGATCTCTGGCTGATCTGCCTTCCCTGGTAGAGATCATGAGAAACAGAGAAGAGCTGTAGCGCACAGCGAGCCATCCTCACAGCCCAGTATGCAGGCTGGCAAAATCTCTTCATATGAGCTCCAAAGTACATGTCAGAAAGTATGTTTGGATATCTGAGACCCGGAAGGTCAAAGTCATTCAGTGAGGGCGAGAACCAAGCTGCAGTGTGACACAGGTTTATCTCCGTATGTACAACCAGGCACAGCTCCAGGCTGCAAAGTCTGATTTTTGGATCTAAATTATTCAATATCTTAAATGTGTCTTTGTATCCCAACACCTATTGGGAAGCTGATAGTGATGAATCTTCCTATTTGGCCTCTGGTTTCATATCCCTGCCTGGGTGTCACTTCTGTGACTATTTTCCTATGCAAGCCCTGTTGTCTTTCAGCAACAAGTCTCTCATGACACCAGGCCTTTGCGCTGGCTATGTGTCTTGGACAGTTAAAGCCGCTCATGACTGTTAGTCTCCTGTCTTCTAAACCTCACTCTGGGGCGTTGTAACAACCAGGGAACAGACCGTATGCTGCACTTTACCACCTGCTTAAAATTCACATGGGCTAAACCTAATCGCAATGAAAGATCTAGTCTTCAAATCCATTAAAATCTTTAAAAGCAACCATTGCTGCTAAATCTCTGCTACATTTTCTGAAATATTTAATTCCAGTTGAGTGAAATGATTTAAACAGCCTGTGCTCTGGGAAGGCAGCCCATAAGCTTTTAAAGAATTAGAAATCACTACAAAGCAATGGGCTCTTATAGGGGCACATGCACAGGCACATCAACACACACACATGCTCTTAGCAAGCCTACACTACCAAGGGAAAAGAGAATTTTAAAAAGCTTTGAAAGTCTGTTCTTGGAGCTGGTATAGCAGGTCATAAAAGGAAAGCAAAACAGTAGGCCCACGGAAGAGTTTAAAGTACATTTTAAAACCTGCTTCTGATTCATGCAAGAGGCCCAACCCACATCACCATCCACAGCTCAGCTACTCTCCCACAAGCTGAAAACCAAATACTTTGAAACCAGGATGAAGCAGGAGGCTACAAGGATTATTTACCTTAACTAGCCTTTCTAATTTCCATAATTTTTTTCTGCTTAGAGGACTGACCCCTGACTCTTTTCCTTTACCGGGATTCAGAGTTATTATCTCTGCAATTAAAGCAGTTACAGAGGGATATTTGAAATGCAGGTTCTTTTGAATTATTGCTAATAGAAATATTGAGGAGCTCTGTTAGCTTTGATCTCTTATCACATCGTGCACAGAGCTTGCTCTTCTCTCTCTCTCTCTCCCTCCATCTCCCTCTCCAAGCATGGCTGCTTCCAGCATCTCTGTGTGTAATCAGACGTGTCACACCTCCACAGAGGTAAATTGGGTTTATTTAAAAAGGAAAATTAAATTAAAACTGCTTAGGAATTAATTGTGACTGCCTTGGCTTAATCCATCATATTATCCTATTGTTGGCACGTCAGGGCAAAATATCAGCTAACCCAATTTTGGAGGGAGAGGGGGAGGGAGCACATTCACATGCACCTAAAGAGGCAGCAGTTAACTTCTTGGAGATACATTATTTATTCTTATGAAGTTATTATTCTTTTGAAATAATAAAGTGTGTTGCATCAGTTGATACTTTTAACAGCAGAATCTGTCATTTTATTTATGGAAAGAAGCACGACATTGCATCTATGTCAGCAAAAATATTTCCTACATTGCATGCCTGGGAAACTCGTGTGCACTTGCATAAAGTGGTCAACATGCCTAAGCCAGAGAGTTAACTATCTCCACTAAAAATAAAAACCAAGGCACAGGTTATAGTAAGTAGGCAAAAGAGAAATAATGTTCCATCAAAAGTGCTACAAAGGGAAAAAATCGATTTTAAACAAAACAGTTGCTGCAAAAGTGAAATATTTTATCCTCAGAATGGCGTCTTCTTTCTATGCCATGGCCAGTGTTATTATGACATACTTTTTCATGATAGATGAAAAAGTGTCATTTCATGGGGAGATGTAACAGCTCAAAGGAAACTCAGTTTTACAAATGCGGATAAAAATATTTGGTGAAGTAACGAGCAAATTAAGTCAATAAACTGTCCTCAGTGTGGCAATCCTTAGAAATGAACATCAGCCCCACTGCTTTAATTTAAACTTCATCTGTTTAACACTTCAGAAATCCAGAATCCTGATAGGAAAAATAGCATAGTCCCTTGGGTTAAACATATTTTCCAGAGTCTAATCCCTTATTTGACCTAGTTTGTGTGGCCTTGAGTAAGTCACCTTTCCAGGTATCAACTTCCACACCTGAAAAGCAGATTTGATGTGCTTGAGGTAACACCACAAGCATGACTTCGCTGCTGTGTCCCTGGCATGCTGAAGACGTCAGTGCTACATAAATAGAGAGCTCTGCCTGAAATACTAATGCTGCTCTGGTAACGGTAACACAACCCACTTTCTCAGCCTCTTCTATCCGTAAGTGTCTCAATCAGAACAGGGATTGTAGGGTGGTACTTAGAGTCACCTAGAGTCACTTAGAGTGACCTACTACTGAGCAGTGATTTAGAAGGACTGTCTCAACTACAGCTGAAGCACAATCCCCATCACTTCCAGGTGTCTGAAGTACCAGAGTGTGTTGCATACTGGTGGTGAGTGGTAGAATATCAGCACATAACTTTTGTGTGATTAGTGAGGGTATAACAGAATAAAGCAGCCTTTATTGATGACAGACCATAGGCGGACACTCTTGTTCTAGGAAGAGGATAAGTCTCTCTTGTTTTCACATAGGAAAATGACACTTTAGCTGAAGTCTTTAGTCTGGGAACAATAGTCTACAGCAATAAGAATTAAGGAAACGATTCTGTGGAGTGCCTTCAAAATTCTCTGCAGCCCGAGCATAATTGTAATATAAATCTTGGGAAAGAGAGACAGGAAGGGGCTACTGGAAAGAGAGAACACAATTTAGAGCAAATATTAGAGGTCAGGCTGTAGATATCTCACTCATGTATTTTCAACTACTGATAATATTTTGCTTTCTGATAGTTGAGTGTGGAGGTATTCACAAAGACCATCCTTGGGAAATTAAATCTATATGTGTACATCTATAGGATTAGAAGTTTTGGACTAGCTGTAAAAGGATATTTAGAAATTTGTAGGTGTACAACTGCATTTTGTAAGGGTTTGGTCTTATGGTTTTTCTGTTGTATTGCTGACACTATAGCCTGAACATATATTTTGCTGACTGGAATTTAACTATCTGTCATTAATCAGTCAACAAAACACTTAAATTCTAATCTGTTTTAACAATATGAACTGTGCAATTCTTCCCTGCTAAAGCAGATGTCTTGTTACTGGGGCATTTATTTCATATTAAAAATATAATCTGTGTAGACTACTAAATCAGAGTCAGTCCTTGCAACTGAAGACTTTTTCTCTTTAAAGAAAACCAGTCAATTAAATTCTAATAAACTGGACCACAAAAAGAATGGAATGAACCTCTTTCTAAAGTCTGGGTCTATGTTCATGTATTTATCTAAATTTACAAGAATATTATAAACTTTGCTTTGAATCTGACTGAGCCAAACTTGAATGTGACTGTGACAAATTAACTTTGGATATAGTCCCAGAAAAGAATCAAAATTGAATTAGGGTCTCATATTTGATTAAAATGGATTTAATGTTGTCCTTGGAAAGAAGAGAAAAAGAACTGGCCTCTGTGGTTAGCTGGAATAGATGAAGAAACTTATCCATCTATGTGCCTCAGGAACTTCAAATCAAACTTCTTGATATTATAAAAATAATGCAGACAAATAGAGTTAGGGAGTGTTCCCCTTTAAGATATCGACCATATTATATTCTCAATTCTCTGCCACATCAGGTCATATGTGATGTTGATCTTGACCAAGGGGAATAAGTAGAAAGAATGGATGAAATTAGAAAGGGCTAATGACACAACTCATTTTGAGATCAGTTCACATCAGCTGAAGGGACTGGATCAGCATTTTTTGACCAGAGGCAATCAGGAAATCTGCTAGAAGAAGGTAATTAGACATCCTAGAATCATGAGTTGCCCAGCTGGAAGCTAATGAGTTATGGAGCCAAATTAAGGAGAAACAGAGCCTAAGTAGGCTAAATAGGAATTCCTGCAGGAGCAGGGAAATGTCAAGGAGCAGGGAGAAAAACCTCTTCCAGTTCTTTTTAACCAAATTTTGTTTTAAAAAGTCTTTTTAGCATAATTATTTCTATTTTTATTGCAAAATTGAGACAGCCTTATTTTGCTCTCTCCTCCTCATCTTCTTTTGTCCAAGTCAGTGCTCTCTTCTTTCTCAGTGTAAAAGGTCCATTAGTAGTTTTCCAGTTGGACAACATAATGTCTTATCATGGAAGTTTGCTGCACAAGGTATGGAAGCAGAAGGGCAGTATCGCTGACAGTATCACTGAGGTATGACTCTCCTTGAACACACAAATCTGAACTTTATCTCCTCTGAAGGGGTCCCATACTAAACCATGAAAAATATCCTATTTGGAACTATAATTCTGCTGCACATTTTATAGTCTTCTCAGACTTTTTCCATACCTGCTTCCTCACTATTTACTACAGAAATCAAGACAGCTGTGAAATTTGGAGGAAACTTAGTTTGGATCCAGATGGCTTAAAAAGGAGATCTCTGGACCCAAGTAAATCTTCAAGATGTGTGTTGAGTTTTGAATCTGGATGTGGGTCCAAAATTACCTCCAGTCCATCCTTATATTTAAAAAAGGAAGCCTAAAGCAGAAGTTACACTCTTTGGGAATCTACCCACTTGTTCTCTAGCCACAGTTCCTTAAGAGACAGCATTATGAATCCATTCACAGCGATCACCTGGCCCCTGACTGCATGGGAAGGAAAAGGGGAACTGAGAATACTCATACACTACTGCCAGTGATGCCCTTAGCTGTGTTGTGGTGTTGTATTGGGCTGAAAGAAGTTTGAGAGACAACGGCAAGACCACAGCAGCTGTGTCAACAGATAACACTTATATTCAAGGATGCTAAGATTTTTAAAATGATTGCTTAAAGTGAAATATATAAATAAGTGGCCTTGATTCACTTCTTCAGTAACAGATTGTTCCCTTGTATGTGATCTATTAATTTAGTTATGTTGATTGGAATGTAAGAACCAAACTTTGGTCACTGTCTTTTGAAACTCCTAGACTTTCCCTGTAAACAAGTGTAGTGGAGTGAATGAGTAGTTATCTGGTATTCTGCATGTTACAGCCAGTCTCACTGAGACACATGCATAACCTGAGGATCAGTGAACAATGTAGGTCAAGGGGTACTCTTGGATGTTGGCTGCTCCAAGATGTTGTTTAAGAAAGGGCTAGTGTCCAAGGTAAAGCAGGGCTAGATCAAACACAAGCCATAAAAAAGTAGCTTCTTCTTCCCTTCCCCACAGAGACACATGCATTTCATGCAGTGCAGTGCTGTGGCCATCGCCCTGATTTGCAATCCCATGTAATCACAGGTCAACATAAACCAGGCTGTGATGATGCCGTCATTCCCAGTCTAGCCATGGACACTCTCTCAGGTTACTCAGTCCACCACAGCATTTTCTCACATGCTAGCATTGAAGGTGTTCTAGAAGTCAGTAGAGAAAGTTTGATGGATCATTTTAGGGGTTCCTATCTGGGCTGACTCATAGTCAGTTTAATGTTACACATGCCTACATCTATAAGGGCATGTCTGAATCTGAGGGCAAAAGCAAGTCTACACAAAGAAAAAAAAAATCAGATATAAACATCTAACTGAAAATAAAGTAGGTTTTTCCTTGGCTATATTCATTCCCCTTTCTAAGAAGTGAGAAAGAGCTTGATATTTTCAGTGAAACTCAGTGAACAATACAGATAAATAGCAAAATGACAAGTCTTGCACACGAGAGAAAAACAAATCACAATCCTTTATCATGTTTGACCTTGCTAAAAAACCAGACACGAGGCAGTTCCCAATGTAAGAAAATTTTATTGTGCATATTCAACTCCAGATGAGTCTTTATGTGTTGTTGATGACAAAAAAAAAAACAAAAAAACCAAAAAAACAACAAAACAAACAAAAAAATACTAACAAAAGAAGCTGCTGAGAAAGTATTGTGAAATTCACAATGGTAGATCTTGGGTAAGAATGAGGAGGAAAGTTCCATAGGAGGGAGATAGAAACTGAGATCGTAATTCCCTAATATGTAAATCTTATAGTGGTAGCCTATCCCTTGCTCCAAGTTACAGCCTAATTAGGTAAGATGGACCAAAAGTCTTTTGCTTGAGCTACCCCTTCAAGTATTTTCTTCCACTGAGAGGAAACATTTGGCCAGGCTAATTTCATGGCTACTCTTGGAGAGTAATTTTGAAATTTCTGATTTCCATTCCACAGATTCACAGCTGGAGAAGGAGTGATTACATCTCTTGGGCCTACCCATGTACATGGTCCCACTAAATAATGGAAGAAAGCAAGTGTCACTATTTTCCATTTTACAGTGAGGAATGGAAACAAAAAGAGAGTCAATAGCTTTCATACGGTCTTTGGCAGACTTGGGTACTCAGCCTATCCTCCTGAATTAGCAGCATAATAACTTAATTCAGGGTCAATCATGTTATCCATTTACTTGGTGGGTTAGTGTCAAGGCAGTGGACACTTGGACACTTGGACAGGACCTCCTGTTTGTGCTTACAGGGAAGATCTGCAGTAAAGACCTGCTCTGCTAGGAAGGTTAGCAAGAGTGATATGAATCTCCTGATGGAGCAAGGAGAGAGATTTGGTCTGCTCTGTGAAAGTGCAAACTCAGTAGGCTGTTCTTCCTTATCGGGAGGCTAGTGAGAACAGCTTGAAAGACAAACGTAATTTCTTTCCTGAGGTGGAATAGGGTAGGAGAAAAAAGAAAAGCTCCTAGCAAGCATCTTTGATGAGGGAGATATAATATTCCTTCTTTTTGTTTTATGGGTTTTCTTTCTTCTTCCTTTTCTTTTGTATTGTGCCCCTTATCTAATGTCCCTCTTTTCCCATGGCTGTTCATCCTTCTTTGCCTTCCCTTCACGCATCTTGGTAACCCCATGCACCAAATTCAAAGTCTGGACTGATCCCACTGCTTCCCCAAAGCTCATGGGCTGAAGCCAAGGCCTGTTTTGCTTGCTCCTCAGCCTGCCAAATCCACTTACTCTCTTGCCTTCAGATGTCTGTGAGCTGTCATCAGTGCTTCTTGGATGCCCTAGCCCGCTTTGTGCACAAACCTGTCAATCACACTGACATGGAGCAGTCATAATGCCTGTTGAGATTTCCAAACAGCAAAGAAGCCAACCACTAGCCGCAGTGAGAAGAAATGCCAGCCTGGCAGTAGGCTGTTAGAAACAACATGTGGGAAGGAAAAGAGTCAAAGCAGAGCTCAGGGCTGGATGACACTGTAGTCTGAACTGCAAAACTGTTCCTACACTCATCCAGCAGGCACCAGCTGTCTCCTGTGGGGAGCAATAACACTTCCATGTCTCCTAGGGCTTATAAACTTACATTTGCCCCATCACTAGTATGCTAAGTGACTATTTGAACACTGCTCCCTAGAAATCACTGCCTTGTACTACGGAGAGGTCCCTAGATGTCATTTGCCAGATGGGAACATCATGCAAATTGGGCTTCACCACCCATGGATGAACCAGCATTGAGACTGACTTACTAAACGTCAGTGGTGCAGATAAATGCCACTCATATTCCACCCTTTAACCTGCTTAATTTAAATGCAAAGATTCACTTCCTTTACCAAAAACTAATGCTGATAGGCCAAACGCAGACCTGGATGATTTCAGGGAAGCTTAGCTGACGACTTCTGCTGTCAGATTTGAAATATGTAGATGATTTTCCCTGTATCTCATCATCATCAGATGTAAGCATGCCCACAACCACATATTAATTTGCCTTCACCAGCTCCTTTATGCTCCTTCATTCTTCCTTGATATGTCATAAAGGAAAACAAAAAAAAAAAGCGAAAGAAAAAGAGTGGAGATGCTGTAGAAAGACAAAGATAAAAGAGGAAGGGAGGGAAGCAGTTCCACAAGTTGTGAAATATTGGAGCCCATTTACTCAGTGACAAGTTGATCTGGACCTATCATTGACAGGATGAAAGGTAAGAACAAAGGAAACATCACCTACTAAATTTGAAATAGGACTCTGGCAATTGAATGTCAGTATGCAGTCAAAACAATAACAGTAAGCAAACATGCAGGGAAATCCCTGGGTTCATATTAAAAGTTTAAAAAAAGCTGAAACTACACACATTTTAAATGGCCCTCTATCCCCCTCTCATGGTGAGCCTTTTATACTATTTCTAATTAGACAAATTCACAGGTTGGCTGATATAAAGGATCCATTGTTTCTAGTGTGGTCTCCCTGGAAGGATCAGAAAGACTTGGGACTAGTATATCACCAACTCAGCAGCTTAGGTTAAAAGACCTAGATGGTATCCCAGGTTGTAGTAAATCCAGCAACATCTTAGCGGCATACAGCAGCTGCTGCTGGAGGTGCTCTGAGCAGCACCAGGAACTATTTGTTTTACATGTAGCAGGTCTTTTCTTTTTCCTTGAACCCTGCAGAGTGCTGCAGTCATATTCCTCCTACGCAGCTACAATCACATCTTCAGCTCCCCTAACCCTTCAGGATAAGGAAATAATGTGATTTTGCACAGCTTTTCTACCTTTTTCAATTAAAGATAGCGAATACAGCACAAAACATTTTTTTTCTACTATTTTCCTTCCTTCCTTTCCCTTTCTCTACTCTATTTTTTTTTCCTTTTTTTTTTTTTTTTTTTTTGTTTCTCAGGCAAAGCCCACTCTTTCATCTTCAGTGTCCTGACAAGGATCTGAAGTAAAACTATAGTCAGTAAGCTACAGCTGTATGGTACACAGGAGCCATAGGACAGAACCTGACTTCTTCATGTACTCATTCTATTACACGGTCTATATCAAAGTGTTAAATGCAGCCATACAGGTGAGCTAGTAAATCTGCTAAGCTGAAGATGTAAGGTTTCTTTCCTACTTTTTTTTTAAAGTACATAGACTTCCCACCGGAGTTGTTATACACTTTCCCTTGAGTGGCCCTTTGTACAGCAACTCAGGAAAAACCAATACACATTTTGAAAAACGCCCAGTGAATCTTTGAATCTCTATGCTCCACATGTGTTAACAGGGATAAAGATATTAAGGCAAGTCAGTTACAGATTTTTAACATTGTTTTTCCGTTCTCTGTTGAAAAGATGAGCCTAAAGTATGCGAAGAGCAGCAACATTTTCCCACTCAAGTCATATGAATATTTAAATATAAGAAGGTTCTCTTTGCCTAAGCTGGAAATCAATCACTGGGATAAAAACCTACAAGGACCTGAGACTTCTGAGCAGGCATGCAGTGCATTCACTCACAGGATGCTCTTCCCACCTATCCCTGGAGAATTGTCCCTGGAGATGCCTATTTGCATGAAGGTCTGGGGACAGCCAGTTGTGTGCTGAACACAGAGAGACTGCAGTGTGATGTCAGCTCAGAGTTATCCCAGGATTGCACTGAACATGAAGTGACATAGAAGAGTTTATCTGCTGAAATTGCCGATACCATGTGGAATCTTAGTACTGCTCATGATCTACTGGCTGCATTCAAAGAAACAGACTACTCCGAGCTGTGCTGGCCCGTGTCTGGGAAGTGTGAAAATATGTGCCTCAGCAGTCTCTGCTGTATCACACAGAGTTTCTCTTCCTCTCTCCTAACTCCTGTAGCTACCTCTGTCATTTCCATCTCCTCCTCCTCAAGCCCTGGAAGAGAGCATAAAGACTTTGAAAACATGTCCTGTTAGATGAAGAAGATCAAAGCTCAAAACATAATATGCACCAGAGAGTCTCCACAGTGTGGAGTCTGAAACTCTCCTTGCCAGGGCACAAATAGTGGTTGTGAAACAACTCTCAGATTCAGATTTTATTGCTGTTTGATGACACTGACAGCTAATGCTGATGCCATAGGAGCTGGTTATTAACTGCACAACAAGAAGTGAGGCTATTGCTGTGGGACAAACAACTAACATCTCAGTGGTTTTCAGATAGCAAGCAAGCTTGCTAAGGTATCAGACAAGCAACGAGCTGGTGGCACTGGCTTCACATTGCAGGAAACCTGCACAGTCCTTGATCAAGTTTGAAAGAAGTACTGTTAGGTTTGTCATGTTATTTTTTTAGGCACAGACAGTTACCTTTGATTTTCTCTGGATTTTATACCAGCTGATCTGGTTCAGCTTTGTCAGTTTATCTTAATCCTGATTGCGAGAACCACTTTTGTTATGCTGGCCTCTGATTTAATGTATTATTCCCTCTCTGATATCAAATTGCTTATACCATGCCAATATCGTGTCTCTCCTGTACGTACCAATGATTCTGAAGCTCCCCAAGTTCAAGTCCCAGACATAATTGTACCCCAGAGACGTCTATCAATAAATACCTGCACCTTGGCTATTTCAGTCCTCTGTCTCTGCCAAGCAAAGTTGCATAAAACCATTTTGTGGTTTGCTCTAGTGCAGCACAAACAATTTTTGATACTGTAACTGAAAGAAGAAAGGAAACTACTTTACTAAGGGGGATAACTTGAAACTAACAAAGAAAATGTTCTTGCCAAAACATACTCTTAGTTTTCCTCTCCACCCAGATAAAATATTCAATAACTATAATTTTATTTAAAACTGAAAATGAAAATGGGGAAATAACACAATTTTTGTTCCACTTGATCTCAAAGCAGTCTTCAGAATTTTTTAAAAAATATTTTTTTTTTTTTTTGGGGGGGGGAATGTTGAAGTGAAACATTTCAGCACCCTCCCCCTTACATATTTCTTTTTTTTTTTCATTTTTGGTTAAAGCAGTTTATTAATTTTGGTTAAAGCAGTCTGCAAATCCCACCTTAATTTGCAAACAGCTTGAGTCATTTTAAAACTGCATTTTTAGTAAGCAGATAATTATCCATTTGAGAAATGCCTATTGCTCAGGCTTTGTAAAGAAAGGTTAAAGAGGAGACATCAAAGTATTTTTTATTTCTGACAAAACTCTTTCCTTAGGATTCTTGGCTGCTGCAGTCAGTATACTTCTCTGGGCCTTGTTTGCTGTTCTGCCTTTACTGGCTACTTCTGGATGAGAGGAAAATGGAAGAAGTCTTCTGGTGAATTGGATGCTCTTGTTGCACTTCTTACAGCACATTCCCTTTTGTGTTGAATGCCAGACTCTGTTCTTAGGGTTCCTTGCTGCTTCTGTTTTCACAGCTCATCAGTTTCTTTCATTTGTGTCAGCATTAAAAAAAAAAATTGTCTGGTGCCCTTTTTTAAAGGATGAAAAGGAAACAAAATTTGATGTATTATGGAAAACCAGTGGTGGTAATACACAATTCATGTTAAATGTTGCTTGCATTTAGTGGATGTCTTGCTTTACCTTCTGACTTTAGCCACAGAGGCACACTTTTGCAGAGACCCGAAGATTACTTATGAGTTTAGGCATCTGATTAAAAAACAAATCAGGATCTAGAAAAGCAGATCGGCTTGGGGAGTGGGATGCGAAAGAAATGGCTCTGTCCATGCAGCGACCATGACATGGTGGAGTTCAAGATCCACGGGGCAGCAAGGAAAATACATGGCAAGCTCTCTGCCCTAGACTTCAGGAAGGCAGACTTCAGCCTTTTCAGGGACCTGATGGGCCAAGTGCCATGGGAGGCGGCCCTGGAGGGAAGAGGGGCCCAAGAAAGTTGGTCCATATTCAAGGAGCACCTCCTCCAAGCTCAGCAGAGATGCATCCCGATGAAAAACAAGTTGGGCAAAAAGGCCAGGAGGCCGGCGTGGATGAGCAAGGAGCTCCTGGACCAACTGAAAGTGAAAAAGGAAACCTATAGAGGGTGGAAGTGGGGACAGGTAGCCTAGGAGGACTACAAAGAGGCTGCGCGAGTGGCCAGGGATAAGGTAAGGAAGGCCAAAGCCCTGGCAGAACTGAATCTGGCCAGGGATATAAAATACAACAAGAAGAGCTTTTATAGGTACGTAGGGGACAAAAGAAAGTCCAGGGTAAATGTAGGCCCCCTCCAGAAGGGAACTGGTGTCCTGGTTACCCAGGACATGGAGAAGGCTGAGGTTCTCAATGACTTTTTTGCCTCAGTCTTCACCGACAAGAGCTCCTGTCCCACCGCCCAAGCTGTAGAAGGTGCAAGCAGGGACTGCGAGAATGAAGAACTGCCCATTGTACTCGAAGAGCAGGTTCGGGATCATCTGAGAAACCTGAAGGTGCACAAGTTCATGGGTCCTGATGAGATCCATCCGCGGGTCCTGAGGGAACTGGCGGATGAAGTTGCCAAGCCACTGGCTATCGTATTTGAGAAGTCGTGGCGGTCTGGTGAGGTCCCCGATGACTGGAAGAGAGGGAACATAACCCCAATTTTTAAAAAGGGGAATAAGGAAGACCCAGGTAACTACAGGCCGGTCAGCCTCACCTCTGTGCCTGGCAAGGTCATGGAGCAGATTCTCCTGGAAACCATGCTAAGACACATGGAGAGCAAGGAGGTGGTTGGAGACAGCCAACATGGCTTCACCAAGGGCAGATCGTGCCTGACCAATCTGGTGGCCTTCTATGACAGGGTGACGGCATCGGTGGGCAAGGGACGAGCAACTGACCTCATCTACCTGGACTTGTGCAAAGCTTTTGACACTGTCCTGCACGACATCCTTCTCTCTAAACTAGAGAGACATGGGTTTGATGGACGGACCACTCGGTGGATAAGGAGTTGGCTGGATGGCCGCACTCAGAGAGTGGTGGTCAACGGCTCAATGTCCATGTGGAGACCGGTCATGAGTGGCGTCCCTCAGGGGTCCGTGCTGGGCCCGGCCCTGTTCAACATCTTTGTCGGCGATATGGACAGTGGGATAGAGTGCACCCTCAGCAAGTTCGCCGACGACACCAAGTTGTGCAGTGCCGTCGACACGCTGGAAGGGAGGGATGCCATCCAGAGGGACCTTGACAGGCTGGAGAAGTGGGCCCGTGCCAACCTCATGAAGTTCAACCAGGCCAAGTGCAAGATCCTGCACCTGGGTCAGGGCAATCCCAAGCACAAATACAGGCTGGGCGGAGAATGGATTGAGAGCAGCCCTGAGGAGAAGGACTTGGGAGTGCTGGTGGATGAGAAGCTTAACATGAGCAGGCAATGCGCCCTTGCGGCCCAGAAGGCCAACCGCATCCTGGGCTGCATCAAGAGGAGCATGGCCAGCAGGTCGAGGGAGATGATTCTTCCCCTCTACTCTGCCCTGGTGAGACCCCAACTGGAGTACTGTGTCCAGTTCTGGAGCCCCCAACACAAGAAGGACATGGACCAGTTGGAGAAGGTCCAGAGGAGGGCCACGAAGATGATAAAAGGGCTGGAGCACCTCTCTTATGAGGACAGGCTGAGAGAGTTGGTGCTGTTCAGCCTGGAGAAGAGGAGGCTCCGGGGAGACCTGATAGCGGTCTTCCAGTACCTCAAGGGGGCCTACAAGAAAGATGGGGAGAGCCTGTTGAGTAGGGCCTGTTGCGATAGGACGAGAGGTAATGGTTTTAAAATAGAGGGAGGTAGATTTAGATTAGAAATTAGGAAAAAAATTTTTACGATGCGAGTTATAGAACACTGGAACAGGTTGCCCAGAAAGGTGGTGGAGGCCCCGTCTCTGGAAATGTTCAAGGCCAGGCTGGATGAGGCTCTGAGCAACCTGATCTAGTTGTGGATGTCCCTGCTCCTTGCAGGGGGGTTGGACTAGATGACCTTTGAAGGTCCCTTTCAACCCTAACCATTCTATGATTCTATGATTCTATGGTGCTGGCGGGGAAAGTGGCAGCCGCGGCTGGGCATTTATCCCCGGAAGGTGGGAGAGAACTAATTGCCCGCCATTCACAAGTGAACTAGCCTATGAGACCCACTGTTGGGATTTATTGCATGTGCTGCACTGATGCAGGAAGGCTGTGGTGTCTGCAAGCTGTGCGAGATGTTCTGCAAACAGAGATTTGGGAGTGGTCGCTGTCTTGGCAGGATTAAAACCCACCAGAAACAAAATAAGGCAGAAAGAATACAACACTGTCCTTCAGTTAGGCACACAGTCATGCCTTCTTCTTAACTATCCTGATGAGGTATTTCCTTGTATGTGTCACAGTATACATACAGAGATAGGGAATGTTGTGAGTAGATCTCTTGAAAAATATTTGCATGTCAGGCTAAAACAAGATTTGCCTTGGTCTCTGGACCTGAGAGAGGTCCCTACCATAACTACCCAATGGTTCTGATAGTGCAAGTACTTCTTCATAGTAATAACTAGTGACTGTTCAATAGATGGGCCATGGGAGATTATCACATGAGATTGGGCACAATCAAATCCTTGTAATTGAATAAGGGGGCTTACACAGTGGATTAAGCCCATAAAGCTTCTAATTTGCTGATTTGCTTCTAATAATGACCTCAGAGAGATGTACTGGGCTCTCCAGGGTGGGCAGAATATCTTCTTGGTATCGGCTTACTCACACAACTACAGATAGACCTAATGCTGGAGTGTATGGGGCAATTTGGACATAGTGGATTAGGAGCTGAGCTGTTCCAGAATAATGGCTCTGCAGAACTATTCCCATTTAACCATTATAACCTGGGAAGGAGGGTAAGGGCAAGAAACCAACCTAAATATTGCATCTAAAATTATTTCTCTACCTTTTCAATGTCAGGAGAGCACAAGATGAAATATACATGAAATACAGTGGTTTTAGTTTTGCATCTCTAAAGCTCAGTTTGCGAGGATTTACAAAACAGAAATAGGATCTTTTCAGTCCATCTCGTGGCAGAATTAAATTAAAGCTTTCCAGAGTGACTGTCAAACCCAGAATAGACTGATTAACTGACAAAAAGATAGTAGAAATCAGTATTAGACCAAAGCATGCAAGGACAAAACCATGCTGTGATGTAAATTGATGTTTTAATGTAATGGTTGGTCTTCTTTCTAACACTGATTCGTTATCTCTTGTTGCACATATTTAAGAGCTTGCAGATCTTCTATGCTCATGTAATCAATACAGCATATAGATGTATTTTTCCTTGATTGACAAATTGTGCAATTTACATGTCTAGCTCTGGAAGCAGTGCTTTGATATAGCTGCCAAACCTAAATCCAGAAGAATGGAGGAATACAAAGTACATCTAGCCTAGCATAAAGCCCACAAGGGGTAATGGGATAAGCTACCAGTGTTGCTGCAGAAAGGCTGACACTGACATTGTTTTGCTGCTTAATTTTCCTTATTAGCAAACGGAAGCAACCTTAGCTCATCTAACCCTTAGCATAATGCTGTGGGTACACAGGTTAATATTCATAACAAACTCAAGGAATGTACAGTATATAAAAGCTCAGGACTGGAAGCTTCTGGGAACAATGTTTGTCTTTCTGTTGTACGGCAGTACAACACGCAGTAGCAGCAGAAGCCCTGGAACAGAGTTGGGTTGCTAAGCACTGTGTCCATATAAAAATTAAGTCCTAACGATATATCAGCAACATACGTCACTGCATGTTTAAAATGCATTTGCTTCAGCATGCGCTTAAGTGCTTTGCTGAACTGAAACCATGAGCACTAAATGGCTAATCTGAATGGGAAAATGCCAGAGGAGAGTGGTCTTAAAAGAATGAAATCAAACTGTTCCTGGGAATGATAAACAAGAATATATAAAATGAGCCACAAAAGCAGTTGTAATAATGCTGTGAGTGGAGTGCAGATAAAGGATAGGAAGTTATAAGCACTGATGCAGCTTTCCTAACTTCAGTGGATATGAATTTATTCTCAGTGAGGATTTGCTTTGATCTGGGCCTCCCACCCCACTGGTAAGCATGATTCAGGACTCACAGGGCATCAGATCCCCAACTGCTGAAAGCAACAATGGAAATCCCTTTCTAAGCTGAATACAGTGTGCAGAGCTGCTGTGACAGACCACAGTGCTAATTGCTTTGAACTTCCAGTTGGGAAACCAAGAGTTCAACCCAGACAGTCAAGGACAACTGAGAGGAAGCCCATGGATATGAGCCTGGCTGTAGGTCTCATGGATAAATAAATATTGTAGGGGAGGTAAATCCCATTATCACTTTTATTTACATTAAATGTTGCTCTGTGAAGGTGTGGGAACAGAATGGAGGATGCAGAATTACTGTTCAGGGTTAAAAAGGAGGGAAGTAGAGGACAATCTCAAACAAAATGAACAAGCAGCAGTAAACTCCTGACTCTGACATCACAGGCAAAGACTTATAAGAGATTGCCTAGACTGAATCACTCTTCCAAATTTGTGAGCAGAAAGACAAAGTACTATTAAATTATAGAGGGTACTTTATTCCTAATACGCATTTTAGACCAACTCTCTCTTCCATTTTTTTGTCTCTTCCATCCTTCTTTTTTTTTTTTCCTCCTTTTCATCAACACTAGAAATTCAAAGAGGAGGTGCTACTTCTGAAAATGAATCAGAATAGGAGATCTGATAGAAATAAAAAAGCTCCTTAACTCTTGTTACCCTCCTCCAGTCCTAAGCTTATTCATTGTTCCAGTCTGAAAATTAGTTGAAAAATTTAAATGAAGTAAAATAAAAAAGATTGTAGAGATGACAGAGGTCTCTTCAGGAACCAAAGAATAATCTCTAGAAGGTGAGGTTTTGACAGTGACCAAATCTGCAAGAAAATGAGAAAGCTAAAAGACTCATAGCAAGTTGCTAACTACATCCTATTTACAATATTAGTCTCCATCAGAAGTTCACTAAAAGATGGGGGAAAAAAACAAATTCTTTTTCTTTTCGATCAAATGCATAGAAAAATAACAAACATATCATGTTTTGCTTCTATTGGACCAGGATGGGGATGTGCAGTGAGGGCAATACGTAAGCAGATTGCAAGTAACAACCAAGGACAGTGCAGTAACTATGTTTAGTAGATTATTATCCTTGTCTTATTCTATGGTGTGAAGTCTTTATACGCCGTACGCTGTAGAATACCTTGCATTAAACTGCTTACTATCTAAATGGGCAAAGAAAAGGCAAGGGAGGAAACACTAACACTGATAACTGTAAAAGGTCACAGAAGTCAATGATCTCTCCCGAGAATGTGGCCAAAGTCCCAAGATCTACCCCTTAAGATACATTGCCTTGCCAGCCTGCTTGCCTATTGAAGCAAGTGGTAGGAGGACAGATATCAGGCTTACTTGGTTTTGGATCTCAGTTCTTTATGGGTATGAAATAGCCAGAGTGGATGACAGCCCGTTGTGGAACCACATATTGAGAAGGAGTGGAAACCCAGTGAGATTACAGAACTTGTTCTCATGCTCTAAGTAATAGTCATATTCTAAAATCAGATCATTATTAGGTACAGAAAAGCTCTTTTAAAGAATTTTGAGAGTTATCTAAAGTTAATTGGTGGTAATTTTACTTCCCAGCTAGCAGTGCAATAGAATTTATGTTAACAAGGCCATTAGCTTTCCATTTGCGCAGAAGGACACAAATCACGGCCTGGTCCATTCTTTCTAGCATTTTTGTAAAATGTACACTTCCCGCTGGAATTAGTGATAGTATATAGAAAGCATGTGATTTCTTCTAAGACGGTTAGCAAAATTTGCTCTTAGTTCCATTGTGGTATGAATTGTCCAACATTTATACCACTAAGATATTTTCATTGTATTGTATTTTCATACGTCTTACGCTTTGACCCTATACAGAAATCCCAGAAGAAACTCTGAGTTGAAGGTAGTTGCTGGGTGCAGAGTTCATTCTCTGTCCCGCACTGGAAGTCATTGGTAGTACACTGGTAGTGCATCTGCATGGTCTTCTCTCTCACCTTCTCAATCATCCTTGATTCAGGCTATCAGCTTTCTGTCATTTAGATGCCTTTCAGCATCCTTTGCTGAGGTTTTAACTTCCATGGAAACAGTCTTTCGTACTTATTACATGGCATATTTTGTGTTGTTCTTTCACATCTTTTTCCTGGGGTTTTTTTTTTTTTGGTTATGGGTTTGTTTGGGGTTTTTTAGGTCCTTGTCTGTCTTCTTTCTGCTCCTTCTCCTATACTTGCTTACCTTCCTTTTCCCTGCAGTTTATGTGCCTTTATATTCTTTACTCTTTGTGGCCTCTGAATAAGCTGTCCTATAATCTTTCCTTCCATTCCTCTTTCCTTTCAGACTCTTTCTATTCCATTTTGTCTTCTGCTTTTCTTTTGTTTCTTTGTACCCTCCTGCCTCTCAAATGTTTCACCTTTTTCTCCCTATATCATTCCTTTGAGCATTTTCACTTTGACCTCTCCCTTTCGCATCATATGCATGTCTCTCTTCCTTTATTTCTTCATGTTTCTGTGAAGTCCAGACATTCATTCCCCTCTGTCCTCAGCCTCACTGCCAGCTTTTGGAAAGGGGGAGAACTGTCTAAATTCAAGTGTGCATTAAAACACAGTGTATGAAGCTGATTCTCAGTGGAAGGATGTCCCACAATGAGAGATTAGTGAGCTCTGTTCATGGAAGGGCAGAGGTGCTACAGGCTTCTTTGTGATATCTGCGTAGAACCAGGAGCTAGTCTAGCAGGGAGGGCTGATGCTCAGTGCTGCAAACTAAAATTTTAAATTAACAGAACTCTAAGATCCTGTGTGTCACAGTGTCATCCTCTCCCATTTGTCAACAGTAACAGGTTAGTGCAAGTGCCCCAAGCCATGTGATATTATAGACCTTGTTATTTTATCTGATTTTAGAAAATTTTAGCCCAAGCTGTCTCTTCACCTTTTCTTGTAAGGGACTTAGTCTTATTTACAGGAAGGCACATTCAGAGCACTCCTGCAGTGGCTGTGGGACCTTCCTGTAAGTGACAGTCACTATCATTAATGGCTAATAAGGGCCTGAATCCTCTTGCTGCAATTTCATTTTACACCCCAAAGCATTACAGACCATTTTTATTCTGTATACAATAATATTTCACTGTGTCCTTTTAGAACCTGCTGTTCTTCACAAACCATTCTTTGAGCATACCTGCATTATAGGAAAATTGAGGCAGTAATATATGCTTTGCTTTCTTTCTACAACATATGCTATTTTGGAGAGCCCTTTCTTACCACACCTCATTTTTCTCCTAACCAGATTAATAGATCAGATTCTTTTATATTTTGTCCTTATTTGAATTATTCCCTTTTGATTCTAATAATTTTCACTTGCCTTTCTCAACATCTCCTCCAATTTCTCTCATGGCTTCTTTAAGCTGAGATGACCAAAAGTAAATGTAGTATTCAAAGTAAGGACATGCTGTACAGTGGGTTTTATACAATCGCATTATATCATTTTGTCCATGCTATTCACCATCTCCTTTCCCATGCAGCCAAACATCTTATTTGCTGCTGCTGCACACAGAGCAGGTATCTTTATTGAATGATCCGTAATGATGCCTAGAACTATTTTCCTAAGAAATAACAGCTAATTCTGAATCCATCAGTATGTATCGGTAGCTTAAATAGTTCCTTCCAGTGTTCATTACCTTGCACTTGTCTAAAATGAATCTAATCTGCCCTTGTGTTGCCAATTTTTCTAGTTTGATGGGTCTTCTCAGAATTTCTCACCTCATCTGCACTGAAAGATTTTGTTCTACTAGACAATACTGCAGTTTGCTTTGGTCATTCTCTCTTCCTAGAATTTAATATGAACACAGTGGGACTGATTCATTGCCCATGTTCCTTGATCAACACCTGATATGAAGTTCTATTTGGAGGTGGCGTGAGAAGTAAAACCATCATTTCTGCCACTCCAAAGAGTGAAGGAATGGCTGTAGCCACACAAAGGGAGTGCAGCTGTCTCAGGAAGTGTACTTAGGGAGCAATAGTCTAATTAATTTCCTCTCTTAATTGAGCTGCTCCTGCATTATCTTAATGAAATTCAGAGCAGCATGGCCCTGGAGGAGCTCTGGATCAAACAGAATCCCCTGGATCAAACATCCTCCTGGGCTGTGAGCGTGAGGGAGCACACTGCAGTTATGGCAGTCCTGGTCTCTCTGTGTTTTGTTATTGTCTGATAGTGTTGACAACCCAGGGTTTCTGATCTGCTTATGTAATTTTTGACCCATCGTAGGACTCTGTCCTACTATAATTGTAATCTCATTATCTTATGTAAATGTCAAAACAGGCCAACAAGCCCATGTTAGGGCTTGCTTCATCCCCAATATAGTAATGTTTCCATTCTCTTACACTTAGCATTTGTAACAGGACAAGAGCACACAGAGATGGACTGAATCTATAAGACAAAGAGTCCTGTTGATGGCACAGCCATAAGGCAGGACCAGACCTGGCAACCAGGGCCTGTCCTACAGCTCCAACCCGGGAGCAGGGCACAGAGGGCAGCCCCCAGACCCAAGCACTGGGCATCAACCAGGGATCAGGGATGGGCCATGGGCAAGGGTGGAGATTCAAATGAGACACAAAGTTGTGTTTGAGGGTAGTATATAGTACAGTTACAGCCTATAAGCATTTGAAGAGTACTCACATAGGCAACAAGAACTGTACAGGATTGTATATACATGTAACATCATTACTCAACCATGGAAAAGAAAAAAAATACACATGGTTTTATACCAGAGTAAGTTCCTGACAGCGGGACCGCTTACACTGTGGAACAGTTATGGCAAAGGGGAAGTCTTGATGTCCTATCCCTTGGGACATTTAAAATTAAGCTGATCAAAGCCTCAGCAAATGCACTATGGGAAAGACTCCAAGGATAGATAGATAATGAAGTGAATAACAGGGATTTTCTGTCTCTTATTACTATGAAATTATAGCTTGCTTTGCACAGCAAGAAAAAGTTGCACTGATTCATTACATAGAATATAAATCTTTTGGTTTTGTTATGTACTCAAGGACCAAATAAATTGCAACTGGATATTACCATACTGTGCCCATGCCATACAGTTAAGCCTGTATGAACGGCATGCGGAGTCATGTTCATAATGAATAAGAGATGGACCAATAGCCTATCACTTTTCCTAACTGGCCTTGCTGCCAGCCAGGATGACATACTCCATTATTACATTAGACATTTTTCATAGAAGCATAGAAGCATTGAATGGTTAGAGTTGGAAGGGACCTTCAAAAGTCATCTAGTCCAAGGACATCCCCAACTAGATCAGGTTGCTCAGAGCCTCATCCAACCTGGCCTTGAACGTTTCCAGGGATGGGGCCTCCACCACCTTTCTGGGCAACCTGTTCCAGTGTTCTATAACTCGCATAGTAAAAATTTTTTTCCTAATATCCCATCTAAATCTACCGCCCTCTATTTTAAAACCATTACCCCTCGTCCTATCGCAACAGGCCCTACTCAACAGGCTCTCCCCATCTTTCTTGTAGGCCCCCTTGAGGTACTGGAAAACTGCTATCAGGTCTCCCTGGAGCCTCCTCTTCTCCAGGCTGAACAGCACCAACTCTCTCAGCCTGTCCTCATAGGAAAGGTTCTCCAGCCCTCTTATAATCTTCATGGCCCTCCTCTGGACCTTCTCCAACACCTCCATGTCCTTCTTATGTTGGGGGATTTAGAACTGGATGCAGTACTCCAGGTGGGGTCTCACCAGGGCAGAGTAGAGGGGAAGAATCACCTCCCTTGACCTGCTTGCCACGCTCCTCTTGATGCAGCCCAGGATGCGGTTGGCCTGCTGGGCTGCAAGGACGCATTGCCGGCTCATGTTGAGCTTCTCGTCCACCATCACTCCCAAGTCCTTCTCCTCAGGGCTGCTCTCAATCCATTCTCCGCCCAGCCTGTATTTGTGCCTGGGATTGTCCTGACCCAGGTGCAGGACCTTGCACTTGGCCTGGTTGAACTTCATGAGGCTGGCACGGGCCCACCTCTCCAGCCTGTCAAGGTCCCTCTGGATGAGGCACCCCCTCCCTCCAGCGTGTTGACTGCACCACACAGCTTGGTGTCATTGGTGAACTTGCTGAGGGTGCACTCTATGCCACTGTCCATGTTGCTGACAAAGATGTTGAACAGGGCCAGGCCCAACACAGACCCCTGAGGGACACCACTCGTGACCGGTCTCCACTTGGACATTGAGCCGTTGACCAGCACTCTCTGAGTGCGGCCATCCAGCCAACTCCTTATCCACCGAGTTGTCTGTCCATCAAACCCATGCCTCTCTAGTTTAGAGAGAAGGATGTCATGTGGGACAGTGTCAAAAGCTTTGCACAAGTCCAGGTAGATGATATCCGTTGCTCGTCCCTTGTCCACCGATGCTGTCACGCACAAAAAAAGAAGAAAAAAAGAACTCTTGGTGAACTATTACAAATGTGCTTAAAATACTCTTTATCGCTGAAAATATAGGGCAAAACCTTGCCCTGGGATATGTATGCAAAACTCCTGTTGTCTTCAGAGTGACTTGCATGCATATATCCAAGGGCAATGATTAGACCATTATTATTTGCTCAAAGAAATAACCCAGGTAATAATGAAGAAGGACATTCTTAGTGGTTTCATCCGTAACAATGCAACCTCGAGCCACATATATTTTCAGATTTAACCTGAAATCTTTTACAGCATGCAATTAGCCTGACAAAATACTATTTCAAGTCTCATTCATTAAGAGATTCCTCAGGGTCTTGATATTTTGCCTTAAAAAAAAAAAAGAATTATCGTTATTTCAGAGAGTACAAAGCAACTTTTCAACTGAGAGCAGATCCTGAAAAATGAGGGAAGGGAAAGGAAAGGAAACGGAAGGGAAGGGAAGGGAAGGGAAGGGAAGGGAAGGGAAGGGAAGGGAAGGGAAGGGAAGGGAAGGGAAGGGAAGGGAAGGGAAGGGAAGGGAAGGGAAGGGAAGGGAAGGGAAGGGAAGGGAAGGGAAGGGAAGGGAAGGGAAGGGAAGGGAAGGAAACGGAAGGGAAGGGAAGGGAAGGGAAGGGAAGGGAAGGGAAGGGAAGGGAAGGGAAGGGAAGGGAAGGGAAGGGAAGGGAAGAGAAGGAAAAAAATAAAAGAAAGAAAGAAAGGAAAAAAATAAAAGAAAGAAAGGAAAAGGAGAGGAGTGGAGGAGAGGGGAGGAGGGGAAACAAAATAAATATATCCATTGAGATTTGTAGAGCTGAAATGACATTTCTGTTCTCATTTGCATGCATGAAATAATACACTCTTGAAGTCACAGGTGTATAACATAGAGAAACTGGAAGGTTCTTACTTCTAGCATTGTCTCTTGGGTTCATTTTGGAGAAGCAGCATCTCACATCTACTTGAAGACTTTGTGTATTGGCAGTTTGCGGACTAGGCAACTTACTATAATGCTGAAATAGTAATGTAAAACAAGCCTTTAACTTCAAGTATTGAGAGCTGGGAAATGCAAATGCTTTTAAAATAATTTCTAATCCCTGACTGAACAGCCTAACTCTTGGAATCTGAGATTGTACTTTCAGGGGTGAGTAGTGATGGCATGTGCTGAATGCAATACATCCAAAAGTATTTCTGAAGAAGAGCTGAGTATTGTTCATCTGGAAAACTGGGCCTTTTGAAACATCTTAAATTGGGTACACAATAAGATTTTACATGCTGAAAATTTACTCTTGAATTCCTGGTGCAGACATGCTTGAAGTTTGCACTACTAAAAATTCACTAAAGCCACTGAAAATGTTAATTTTCAGCAACATTTTTTCTAGTACATGTTCTTATGGGGTATTTGCAAAAGATACATTGGATATTCATAGTAATGCTGGCAATGATGATGATAATAATAACAACCATAACAATAATAATAACAAAATCACCATTTAATTGTTTGGAAGTTGGCTTTGACAAGACTTTCTGCAAGTATTTTTTGGTGTTCTACTCAGCTCTGCTGAACAACGGTGTAAGCAGGCTCTTCTGCTTTAGCATCTGGCACAGAGTCTACTAAAATACATTATAAAGCTCCTCCAGACTTCAGGGGATAGGGAAACTGTTTCCACAGTACACCAAAATCTCTCTGACAACAATAGTAGCAGTCATTCCTTTTCTTATCTGCAAGATAAAACTATTATCTTCTGTAAAATTCTGCGTAATGGTAATGTAGCTTTTGACCTTCATCAGGGAAATTCTCATTGCTGAGTCTTGATCTTGGGTCCACATGCTCTATTTCCTTTGAGTATGCCTAGATGGTTATTGGAAGCTGTCACTCCAGTGATGGCTTTGAACATGAGACAGGTGCACTCCTGCTAATAGCTCTGCCCTGTGCTGTAACTGCTGCATTTCCTCCTCATACAATTTTTCCCATATGGAATTATTGTCAGCAAGGAATTTGGCCTCATTGTCTCAGGTGGTTTGCATCAGCCTGTTCATTTTTCATTGCCATCTTCCAATCTGAATTATTTGTTGCCTATTATCTCATGTTCTGTTGTGTTTAAAATATTCTAATAGCAGTTTCAGGAAAGCCACAATGGAATATTAGCTAATTGCCACTAACCTTTTATGAAACATGTCCAAATTACTACAAAATATTTCTCCACAGTGCAACCTACTTATGTTCTAGTTCTGTGAGGATTTACATATGTGATAATTCATGCTTGGTGGTTTGAAGTTCTACAGTAAAAATACCAAGCCTATCTCAAATATTTCAAGAAGGGCACTGAGAAACAGAGGAACTTCGAATCATTATTATTCATCTTTTTTTTTTCTTCTTTAACATGAAAAGGTCTAATTCCTGAGGGATCAATTAAGTACTTGTTTAACTTCAGTTAAGTTGCTCTCAGACCTAGCCTTAGCATATGAAGTAAAGAAACTAGAGACAGTTGTGGTGTCAGTATCAAGTGACAATCCAGGGTAGCACAAGAGAAACAAATATTTATCCTATAGACAGCAGAATAAAGTATTATTTTCCTCATTACCTCCAGAACTCCCAGCTTGACAAGAAAGGCATTTGTAGGAAGAATGTGGAAAAAGGACAGAACTCACATGAAAAGAGCACTGGAATCCTCCTGCAGCATTTTCCTGCTTCACTATCCTCAGATATGATCATGTTATCTTGTTATAGATCACCAGGTCATATTTCATTTGTTAAAAAGCTGATGCCAGGCACTGCATAGCAGAAGCGATTTGCAGCACATGTAAGTCTTAATGGACCTTTAAACCCTAGGGAAGATACTAAATCTTCTGGACTTCACTATACTTGATTTGTGCAGGAATTTGCTATGTCTGAAAAGCCTTAACCTCAGTTTTACCAGTTCTTTGTTTTAGCTCCCCTGTTTTAGCAGGGGAGAGATGTTCCCTTGTATCACTGTGGATGCTTAAGTATAGCAAAGCCTCTGCTCTGCCTTGGGTTCACTACCTTTTCAGGGAAACATGCCATTTCCACTTCTGAGGACATGTTTCCATTTCCAGGGCAATAGAAAGAGCCCCTGCGCAATTGGCAATTCAGCTATTGATCTATTTTTAACTTCTAGGTAAATAGGATATTAAAAATGGAAAAGTGAGATGTTTTCCTTAAGTAGCCAAAATATGACACTTGGTAGAATACAAAAATCAAGGAGTATCATGTCCATTATTAGCTTTTCAGCAAAATTATTCTTTTAAATTTTCTTCTCTTTTTGCTATAATGCTTTGGAAAAGTCATTGACTCTTCCACCGGCTTCTGACTTCTGTTGAGGTTTTTTGGTCAACAAAAAGCTTCACCTATCTTTTTATTAGTTTTTCAAGGTAGACCTATCACATACACAGGTCAAAATGAATGACAAAAGTTTATACATAGACATCATATGGAAAATCTTCAATAGACACCAGCATTGTGTGGCACTTCAAGCACTGTGTTATCTGAATAACCCTATCCTGATTCGTGGCTGGAGGCAGTTCTCAAGCATCAGGGAGGTGAGAGCATGAGTATAGTAAGGGATTCCAAATTTAAAGAGTATTGTGAATCTTGAAACAATTTAATGGCCTGAAGCTATTTCATCTCTTCATATTAGCCTCTTGAATTTTGCAACTACTTTGTTTCCCCCTAATTCAGTGAAAAGGAAAGTTTTCCCTCAGGCTGCTGCTGGTTACATCTTCCCACCCCCCATTCCTGCTGAACTGCTCATGAAGCTTATCCCAAACTACTGCAGTTTGTAGCTTGATTTTGCTTTGCCATAAAGTGTCAGGCTTTAGGCTGTGTCTGTAAATGACAGAGGAAGCTCAGCTGCCCACTGCGCCAACCAAGAGCAGAAACCTTGGCAGCCCCTCCAGTGTCACTGGCAAGAGACCAGTTTCTCATTATTTTATTTTTTTTGAGAGAAGCTGGAAAACATAATGTCAGTATACCCCAAAGACTCCAAGAACCTAGATAAACTCAAAAGGTGTAAAAAGAAAACCAGGATTTATAAGGTAACCATGTCATTTTAGTGTGTATTTTTTTTATTTGACTGGCAGCTAGAGATAGACAGAGGTTGCATATGAGACTCAAATTGACTAATTTCACAGACACAGGAGAAGAAACTGTTTCTGGTTTGTGGCTGGTATGTGCCTGACAGGACTCTGCACAGGCAGAGTCCCTGTTTTCTTTGGGCAGGCAAGGAGTCCTGACAATTTCTGCTTTCCTGGGGTTCAGCTCACATAGCTAAAAGCTAGTCTGCAGTGCTTGATTTCCTGGTAGGCAGTGATCATTCCCAGAGCAAAAGTGTGGAGGAGAAAGTCATTCATAAAATGAGGGTGCAGAGTGCCTGAAGAAATCACGGACGCTGGGCTGGCAGCAATGGGATTTGAAGCTCCAGCCTGCTGTCACGGGGAAGAGGTGAAGGTTTTGCTTGCAAGCTTATTGAGCCGCCTCTGCTGCTTCCAACTCACACTGGTGACTAAGCCTGAGATTGAGCTAAAATGATCCATGCTGGCATGCTTGAGGGTTCATCTGCAGCGTGAAGGGGTAGGGGCAGGTGGTGGGGGGAGCATCAGGCTGGGTCTATGCCAGTCCCCAGGGCTCTTGCAGAACCTGGGGGCCAGCGGCTTTCCCTGGGGGGCATGGATAGCTGTGAAGGCAGCGCTATGGCAGGCTCCTCTTCCAGCGGTGGCAAAGTGCTTGGGCTCCCTTTCCTGCTACCCCGGTGGGGTGGTTATAAGCCACTGACATGCTTTGTTTCTGGTTCAGATAGCCCCTGGCATCCATGCCAGCACCCGCCAGGGCAGGGTGAGCTGCTGTGCTTCCCTCCTTCAATGCACCCTGTTGTGTGAGAGGCAGCCAGGGTAATGAGTGGCATGGCAGTAGCTGTGTCTGTGAGATAAGTCACCTGCCCTTTCAGGAGGAGTTTCCCAGTGATATCTTTATTCCAAATGCAAGTGCTAATGCATAAATGGAAGTGGCGGGGAGAACAAAGCTCAACATCAATGCACACTGCTGAATATGAGAGGGAGCCATGGAGAACACCTTTAAACCTGGAAGATTAAAATACTTTAGAATAAGGGTAGTTTAATGGAGGAAAACCTACTTTATTTTACCTTCTGTTGAGAGGAGTAAAATTGCATTGCTTTCTAGACTGTTAGGGACTCATAGCCCTTATACACTGTACAGCTTACGGGATTGGAGAGGAGAAGGTGACATCTTTTTCCTCAGGTTTAGGAAAATAACTTTGAAACAAATTAACAAGTATGTGCATTCACTGACATCAATCACATCTCTCCAAAAGAGATGTGCCAGCAGAATGCTAGCCATCTCAAAGGCTAAAAGAGGTCACAAAGACCAAAGCTTATATAGATTTGCAGCTGATATATGTAATGAATCTTGTCCACAGAATCATTAGCTACTATAAAACAGGTTTGAGATGCTTTTTTTGGCAACTTAATTTTTAAGCTTTAGGGATCTTATGAGCATTCTTTGATGACCATAGTGGCTCATTAATGGCTTGGCTTTTTAAGGAAATGTGACTGAAATCTGTGTCCATCAGTCTCTCTGCCTGCCTCACCCTCTTGAACAAGCAGGCTGATCCTACTGAGTTAGCAAAAGGGCAAAAGACCTTGAAGTTACAAAGATCTGACAAGTTTCATGAAACAGGAAGCCTCAGATTAATACAGTCACTGAGGCAAAACCTCAGGACAAGCACAAGAGCTATCAGCAAAGGCTGAACTAACCACAGGAGCTACAGAGCATATAGTTATAGCCCTGAAGTTAGGGGAGAAGGGATTGAGTTAGGGTTGTGCAGAGGAGTAGAGGTAGGCAGAAAGACAAACAGATGTAGGATGTATGTAAGTAGAAAACCAGTCATTATTCGTTTTGCTGTTACCATAACTGTTTTCTTTTTATCACAAATTGTAATTCCAAAATAGTCACAAACCTCCAGGAGCTGCAGGATGAAGTAAGACACCAGGTTTCATGGCATTTGTGATAAGTATCAAGAGATCTGCTAATATTGCAGCACTAGAGATTATTCTCACATTCCCACAGGGTCAGTCAAATGCTGAGTCATAATACTGACCTCATTGAAAGCACTTTTCATGAGCAGTCCCTATGCTTTGGTTTAAGAACCTCATTAAAGAAAACACAGCTTACTAGTATGAGACTTCATTGGAAGTCAGATTTGTCAGCAAGAGCAGGCCACCTGCTTGTAATCTGTGACCCCAAACACACCTCATCTTCTGGAGTGGAGAGGAAGAACTAACTAAAATGCCAGTGATGTGCAAGAGGCATCTCAGATACACCCAAAATTGAGTTCTTGATATCCAAAATATTTAGAGCAGAGTATATTAGAATGAGAAGTATCTATTGTTTTATTTTCTAAAATAGATCCCAGTTCTGGAGCACTTGTTGCTGCTTTGATTGAAAATGAATATGTTGATATAAAATCCCACTAAGATTGTTTTTTTTGCACCATCTACCAATCTCATATACCTACCAAATATTTTTTATTAGCCTGGGAAGATAGTCAGCTGCTTATAATACCAGGAGGATCTCAAACATAGTCCTTGTTTTGCAGAGTCTCGGTAGAAGTTGTTTGTTTTTGTTTTTTTTTTTCCCCAATAATGTGTTTCATTCTTGTGAAATGAACTGCTCTTCCAGCATGGGGCCTATGTAGGCTTCATTGTCATAGTGCTGAGCTGCCCTTCTGCTAGACCCTGCAGAGGCAATCAAGTTCTGCAGCTGACGCCTGGCAGTAACTGTGCTTCCTGGGGACTAAAGCCTCACCAAAGGAAAAGTCTGATCTGTTTTATGAAGCCACTTAACCAGCACATCTTTTCCCAACCTGTACTTTCAGCCATGGTTTTTGTCCTTGTGGTGCCCTCTCGTCATTGCAAATGCCTGTTTCTCATCTTCGTCTCAGGCTTTGACTATTTTCTTGCCATGTTCTTTAGCTTGGTCTGCCCTCATCTTCTTCCATCCCACACCTTGAGATACCCACTAACTTCTGACTGTGTCCCTTCTTGATACTGCTGTCTAGGTACTTCTTCGTCTCCTCTAGGTCAGACATCAACTTGCTTGTACTTTTTTTTCCAGTGTACGATAATCCTAACCTGTCTACTCTAATCCCATTTATGCCTTCCTGGTACCGAGGATCATGACTATGTCCAAAAGGCAAGGATATCCTCTGCATATAAGTAGAAGAGTAGTTGATCAAGATATTACTTGCCCCATCCTTTTTTTTTCTACTGTTTATTATCGAATTGACCATCTTCCAGGCATTATTGCTCCCTCAGCTCTCTGAGCTATGCCAGTAGCCCATGCCACCTTCAGTAACAATTCAGGCTAAACTAGCTGATTTTGTACTGAGATAGACTATAAACGCTCATACAACTTCATAATGCAGGCTGTTTACAAAGACAGGAGAAGGCTCATAATGAATAGCTGGTAGGCAGAAAAATCTTAATCCACTACAAGATACTTTCAAGGGGATTGTATGTCTATATCATTGTATATATATTATAGATTGTCATAGAGACTAAGGCCAGATCTACAAAGTATTTTTAAGTGTAGCAAAGCTCCAACCTATCTCTTAAATCTCGACCTGTGTGGCTTCCTTAGAGATACATAGGGAATCTGTGATGGAGCAGGAAATTGAATTAAGTTTCCCAGGTAACAAGTCTAAATTGCATTTTTTTCAAAGTTGGAAGCCAAGTTAGAAAAACAATTTGCAAGTAAGCACTGCGCACCAGTGGAATAGGAAAGTTTCAGTTTATTTCAAAGTATAGAAAATTCTGTGAACTGCAGGTGTTACAGATTAACACTTTAATGGGAGCCACATGCATTGCATCCTTTATGTGTGACTCCAACTCAGGTTGAAAGATAAAATTATTTTGACATCTGCGGAGGACATAATGTTCTTTCTTAATATAGATCAGGTTGTCTGTGACATGTAAATTAAACTCATCTGAGTAATTTTTTTTTAAGAAATATGATCAAAAAGAAGAGGTAGAAAAATTTCCATGCTTTTGGGCTACCCTGGGAGTCCAGTTCTAGTTAGAGAGTCTCTTTGAGCAGACAATGGCTATGTTTTAATCTTGTTTTGCTGAAACACTTAAGTATGTGCTCAGGTTTGGCTCTATTCAGAACAATATATAAGTAATATGTAATGCTTTCCCCTGGTGCTGTCTGTAATTTCCATTGATTGGTTCTGCCAGCCCTGTCCAGTCTAGTTCTTGGAAGATGCTTGCATATATATTAATATACCTTACCATTGTACACTGGTTTTCCCCTTGTCTGCTCAAATGTGTGCCACAGACTTCCTGTATTTCTAATGAAATATTTCTAAACTAGCTTCACAATGCTTCTATGAATTTCAGTTTTTCTATTTTTCCTTTCTGTCTGCTTCTAGCTAATTTCTGTGGTTTTATGATTCTAATTTTCTCATGTAAAGAAAAATCATTCTTTACTCTGAAGTATTTTGTTGGAGAGAGCTATCCTAAACTCTATAAGGAAGCAGAAGAAGATATGTCAGCCAAATGGAAACAAATACCACTTTCTTCCAACAAACAGGACATTCCCTTGATGGCACTGTCAATTCTCAGACTTTACAAACCTCTGCAGTTCTATGCAATGTTCTGCCTCTGTGCAAGCTCTTCTCCCTTTTGTGGCAGACTGGTTTACTTTTCTTTAGCTTCTGTGTTAACATATCTCCTCTTCTCAGTGTCAAACTCTGTCTCATGCTAGTGAGCAGCCTGTCCTCTCATTGTTTGTCATTTGGTCCTACCCATGCTTTCTTCCACCGTATTGCAACATTCAGCAACTGCACAGAAGTTGTAGACTCAGATGCTCACATCTGTATTTCTACAGCATTTTCCCTTTATCTTATCATGCGAATCCCTACATGTTCAGATTTGTGTATTATCGCTTGCCTGCACACATCTAGTATTTGTATACACAGAAGCCACACGTAGTAAGTTTGTATTTGCCGAAGAGTTTGTATGCATTCACTAACTCTATCTCCCAAGGAACAGAGTGCAAGAAGTGGCAACATGGGAAGCTTTGTTTTGAAGAGGTCTTGCAACTTTTCCATTCAGAGTTTAGTGATCCCATCCTTGGGAAAAAGTCCTTGATTCAGAATGCCATGCATAGAGAGAAGCATCTGGTTTTGTGATACTTCCTGGAGGAGAGAATGGAGCATGGGGAAACTCCAGAACCTGGTGAAACAGAGATGCTTGAGTAGATGGGGTCCTTACAGGTGATCCAGAAAAAGAAATATCTGTATCCTATTCTTCTGAG
This sequence comes from Chlamydotis macqueenii, assembly GCF_036417535.1. Lineage (NCBI taxonomy): Eukaryota > Metazoa > Chordata > Aves > Otidiformes > Otididae > Chlamydotis > Chlamydotis macqueenii. The sequence continues at coordinate 59,247,133 of NC_141556.1, read as the reverse complement.
CCTTGATGCTGTGGCTGTTTTATGAGTATTTAGCTTCTAATTCCTGAAGCATTGTGATTTCTCTGACTTTCTTTTCCTTTCTATCCCACTTACGGGGGAGCTACAAAAGTTCCCACAGGACATACCAGATGTTCTGAAATATAAATGCAGAGGGGTGTACAACATTCAACATTTAACAGGGATTTGTTTTGCCTTCTAATTTCTGTTTACAGAAGAAGAAACCTCTTAAAACAAGGCTGCCATGCTCATTATTCTCTGCATTCCCTCAGGAACATGCTGTGTGGGTAGGAAAAATGAAGCCTCATAGTCTAACGCCGGCTACTTTCTCTCCCCTAGATTGCCTTCATCCATATTTAGGGTTTTAACAGGCTGAGGCAATAAATCAGGTGGAATGATCCTGCCAGCAGCTTTATCCTGGAGATAGGTGGCAACAGAGAAAGTTCACAGAGGAAGCACCAGTGATCATGCAGATTTCAGTAACAGATGCCTTATTCTGTTTGGCGGAAGAGTCTTCCATATACAGTTGATACATCGTGCCATTGTACACCCCTCAGCCCCTGCCAGCACATGAAAGCCATGTCAACCATGCTTAAGCAAGGCATAAAACACCTTCCATTCAAAGCATCCAAGGAACGCTGGCAGCTGCAGGGATAATGATTTACTCTGTCCTCCCTTTTTTTTTTTTTTCTGTGGACAGCCTGGTAAAGTGCATAACTGTGTTCATGGCATTCAGGACTCACTCATGCTAAAAGACATAGCAGAGAACAAAAGAGGTCATGGCCTCAGTATCTTCATGAAAGGGAGAGCTCCACTTGCGTTTGCAACAGCTTCGTAATATGAAAGATCATCCTAAGGTAAGGAATATTTCTCACCAGGATCAGAAAATTTGTAATTACCATTGGCAGGTTTAAGTGTCTTCTTTGGGCTTTCAAATAGCTTCTCAGAATGAAAACAGGAGAAGGTGTGGTATGCATCATGTTTGTGTCCTATGCTCTCCTCTTTGGATGAAGATGGCATGGACTACCTAAGGTATACACTTGTGATTTATTTAACATTCTGCTGCTGATGTGAATATGCTCTTCTTTCACTTTCTGCATCTGCAAGCAGGCAAGTTTGAGATGTGAACACCACTTTATAAATTACCAAGGATAACTTCTGTGAATCTCTGGAAAAGTTGCTCACTTACAGGAGAGAGACTCCACAAGGAAACAACTAGGGAAGACCAGCAGATATCATCAGTCCTAAATGCTCTTTGAACATCTTGCAGCTGAATTTTGGGTCCAAAATAAGGTGAGGCTTCCTTTCACTTGTCTTTCTGGCATTTAGATTCGATAAGCATGGGTTTTTAATTCTCTTGTTTGAAAGCTAGCTAAGATGACAAGAAAACAGAATGTGAGACTTTTATAAAATCTTAATACTGGGTAGTGCAATATTCAGCTTTAATTTCACTCTTTAAACTTGGGACATGGCAGCTTTTATGTAAAAAAAAATAACACACCCCCCCCCCCCAAAACAGATATCAGGAGAAATGTATCTGATATGAGAATTAGAAGCAAGGAGCCTCAGGATAGCCGTAATCTCTGAAGAATTCAGTTCCTGTTCCAGCTTAGCTCAAAGAAAATCATTGTGAGGATTTGTCCCAATTCCAATTAGTCCACATCATAGATCCGTACATCTGGCAAGTCCTAAAAAGATCTGAGCAGATATTTCAGGAGGCTGAGCAGCCCCTATTTCTGTTCAGTTAAATGTCAGCTGAGCATATCTGGCACTTTGCAAGAATTGGTTCCCCAGAGAAGATGAAGGCTGACTCTGACAGAGAAGTAGAGGGTGAGAATGGAGAGACACGAGCAGCTGAATCTCTTAAATGTTCCTGAGCATCATTAAAAATAAGGGTGCCTGAGGAATGTAAATGTAAAAGACACCTAGGTCAAAACTTCAAGTGTGATTTTGCAGAGGTAAAAGCCAGTTTCTTGGTGAAGCATCTCTAGCCACATTATTTGGATGTAGTCCGAAACAGAATAATTTGAAATGTATTTACAACATCCTGAAGACATTTTAACATCCATTCATTAGGATGTTTTAGTTTTGCACTGAGGGGACGAGGGCAGAATAATTCCTGCTTGAAGTTTTCTCACTGGAAAAGTCAGATCATTGCTTTCGGAAAAGAGAAAGATAATACCTTTGAACAAATTCTGGCCAAGTTCATATCAAAGGTGCTGAACTCTTCTCTGTGAAGAGATCTCATGTAGCAGAGATAATTTTGTACTGCATGCTGATATTTCCTTCAAATTAACTTAAACTGGCATTCTGCCTCAACAGCTGAAAAATATTACACCTGACACTCTGCTTGTTTGTTCTCAGTTTAGAATGTCTACAGCTACCCCTTTTGTGACTTCCCTGTTGCTGCTTGGGTTTCTGCTTAGATTGTTTAGAAGTCATTTCCCACTATTCTGAAAATCTCTGCTGGCCTCCAAGTGACTCCTGCACTGTGACTCACGGGCCTCTTTCATCAGGAGGCAAACTAATGGTCTCCTTTGACACATCCTGGATGCATCCTGCACAGCTCCAGGGCTTCTGCTGCTGCTAATGAGATTTTTCCAGAGGGTTGTGAAAGATGATTAAGAAGCAGTTTCTGAAAGCCCAATATTAGTTTTCCAGTGTTTAACTGGAGGTGCCTCCTCACTGCTCAATGCTAATAATGGTGGAATGGTTGCTTTGCTGGCAGAGTGGTCAAGGATCAGCTCACTGGTGTCAACACATAGGTCCATCTGCTAGAATGGATATTTTTCAACTTTTGCAGTGATGAAAAAAGGAGAGATACGTGCTGACTTATATCAAGGTGAGTTGTGGAGCTGAGTGGTAAGTGAAAGACTTGTCAAAAGCTAATGGTATAATCTAACCGCACCTAAAAGGAATTCCTGCCTTAGTTAGATATCTGGTCCAGTGGAGGAAACAGAGAATTACTGGAGAGAGGTGCTTCAAGAGAAAGCAAGTTTGTTCTTGAAGACAAACTGGATGGGACTAGGTGGTGATGGGCTGAGGAAAATGGAAGCTATCCTTGAGAGCATGGGGAAGAGAACATCCACTCCTGAAAAAGGAACTGTGGAGTGCCAGAAGAGCTATGGGGCAGAGGGCACATAAGCGCTTGGGGAAGAAAAAGGAAAAGCTCCCCGAGATGCTATTTGTTAGTACAGTCAGAAAGCATTCAAGAATACTGTGGACCAAAAACTTGACCAAAGGAAAAGATAGTCCAGGGAGACAGAAAAATGCATGATGAAACACTTCATTTGCTCTAGATTACATCCTTTCCTCACAATCCAGAGCTAACAAAGAGCTTAGATTTCCCTACTTGCTGCTTTGGAAGATGCCATGAAACCCCTTAATTCAGGGAACTGGAAATACTGAGATACAGGGTTTAAAGATAACTGAGCTCACTGAAAACTGAAGAAAGTCAGTGGATTACTGTTTCCAGGACTTCTTTTTATCTAGGAAGGAAAAAAACTGAAAGGCATCACCCCTGGGAAATGCTTCATAGTTTTGCAAGAGCACGAGAAAAGATGACCCTGATGGGGACATTGTGTCTTTAAGAGGATCTTGGCAGGAAAAAAAAAAAAGTGCATTTGAGTTTAATAGGAAGCTTAAGTTCTGACATGCTGATCTATTAAGCTTCAAAAACAGGTACGCAGTTCACAGAGCTTTCCCAGAACAGTGGCAGAACTGTCCAAAGGCTCGGTGCCGAGGACTTTCTGAATACCACATCTGAAACAAAACAGAGATGTGTCCTTCTTTGTGAAGTGAAGCAGTTAAAATCACTACAGTGCTAAAATACTGAGATTGTAGATGAAAGGTACAAGAAGTTTTAATTCTGCTTCGCTTCTTGTAAAGCGATGGGCAAAAGCTGATAAAAAAAATTACATAGTTGCTATATTTTTGACAATAGTCTGTTGTCAAACATTTACACTTCTAAAACTTTACCTGAAGAAGTGGCTAATTATGAGACTGTAATACAGACGTGCATATTCTCATGTTAAATATAGAATATATGAATAAATATATTTTTTTACCTAAAAATACAAAAATCATGTGAAAGATCTCAAGAGGATCCAGGGTCAGAGACCTATTTTTACAGTTTCCAGGAACTAATAACAGTTGGGGCTGTTCAGCCTGGAGAAGAGAAGGCTCCGGGGAGACCTGATAGCGGTCTTCCAGTACCTCAAGGGGGCCTACAAGAAAGATGGGGAGAGGCTGTTTAGCAGGGCCTGTTGCAATAGGACAAGGAGTAACGGTTTTAAAATAGAAGGGGGTAGATTTAAATTGGAAATTAGGAAAAAATTTTTTACAATGCAAGTTATAGAACACTGGAACAGGTTGCCCAGAAAGGTGGTGGAAGCCCCATCCCTGGAAACGTTCAAGGCCAGGCTGGATGAGGCTCTGAGCAACCTGATCTAGTCAGGGATGTCCCTGCTCCTTGCAGGGGGGTTGGACTAGATGACCTTTGAAGGTCCCTTCCAACCCTAACCATTCTATGATTCTATGATTCTATGAAATGTATGAACGGTCATACTGGCAAGGGCAAGAGGCCAGAGTGGTCATACATGAAGATGTCTTCAAGGCACAGAGAAGCTCTGAGCACAGGTTAGAGCTGAGTGATATCAAATGCCCCATCAGTATTGCTCTTGAGATTGTTTTCTCTCCTCCTGCAAAGCAAAATGATCCTGGAAGGATTTTAAACTTAGGTAAGCAGAAGTGCTGACAGAAAGGTTATATTCACATGTCAGCCAAGGAAGGAGTAAGCCTCTTCTTTGCGATTTACATCTGCACATAAAACAAGTTTCCATTAAAATGGAAACAATTCCCATCACTTAGAGATCTTTTTTCTTGGTTGTATCAAATATTTTCTTGTCTGCTTGCTGTGTCAGCTCTGTTTCTGGCCTGAATTTCTCAGGGCACTTACGATTGCCTACATTTAATTCTTGCCTTAGGGTATGGTTTTGGCAAACTGACAGTTGGCATGTGTTTGGCACCCAGGGCATGTCCCTGGGAAACAGACTTTCCAATAAAATCTATTCCACATTTAGATCTGAGGAAAAACAGCAGAAAAGTATGGCCAGGGGCCTTTAGCAACTTTGGAGAGAACCATAACTGCTGGCTACAACTTCTCAAAAGAGCCTAAGTTAACTAGAAAAGAGGGAAGCCTTCTGCAAGCCTTCAGCCTTGGAGGAAAGCTAAAGCAGTGAGATGTACAGGTAGTTTGAAATTATCACCTGCAAGCCTGCAAGGACAAAAAGGGTAGAAAGACTCTTGGGTGAGGCATTTGCCGTGGGGAAACTCATCTTTAGTCTAGCTATGTGAATTAGCAATTTGAGAGTGCTGCTGTGTGTATACGCACAGTAGAGTCAGGATGCAAATGTAAGGGATGAAGAGGGGGACTGGAGAAGCTGAATTGTTTGGAGGCCCTATCCCATAGCACCATAGGGGAGCAAAGCCGAGTCTGCTTTCAGTAAGTGTTCCTGTGACCAGCAGATCAAGGGCAGTCTGGTTACCCATGAAGTGTTGTGGATCCATTTCTAAAGGTGCGAAGGTCACTTGACTATTCTTCTTTAGAGGTGACACCCTTCACATTTCTCTCCTGTCTGGGTAGTAGCAGTATCTTTCTCCAGGATTATCAACAGCAGTTTAAATGAGCTTAACATATTTCAGATGAGTGATCCTCCATTAGTTTAGCTGAAATCAGCCAGAGAGTTCAAAAGTTAGGGGTGGTAGATGCAGGGAGAGAATAAACAAGTCGACATGCAGAGTGTGATTGCATAAGAATGGTTATTTTTTCACTTCAGAAAGCAGCCTGAAATCTGTTTGGTGGCAGATGAAAGGCAGACTGTGGTTGTCACCATTGCTGCTCAGGATGAAATCCTGGAGAAAGTAAGTATGGCTATTAGAATAACAAGCCTAGGACAAGACATATCCTGTTTCTTTCAGCAGTGTAGCAGGTAGTTTGCAGAGGTAGGATATATGTACCAGGGTGATGATTCCTAAGGTCAAACAGAAAAAAAACCCCATGACTACAAGGACTTACATATATTGTTTACCAGTAGAAAATTCAAGAAGGGGGCTAAAGATATCTTTATACAGGGCTCAAAATCAGTGACACTGAAGAAACAAAGACTTGTCATGTAAATGAGAAGTGTCTGTCAATTTAAAGACAGTCCACATCGAGTACCTCCAAAAAAAGAAAAAGTTCCCTGGAGTAAAGTCAGCATAGTTTTGTGTGGATTGGAAGAACTACATACCCTTTTTTACTGTATTATTCTCACTTAGATGTAAGAACTTGAAGACAGAAAACAAAAATGCCTGTGTAATCAGACACTGATGACAAAGTAGAGGGCTAGCAGTGGGAAATGGAAAAATAGAACCCAGTTCTGAGCTGGATCCCAAGCTCAAGTACAAATTCACAACTGTGATATTGCACATCCTTTGAAGGGAAACAGTGGCAGCAAAGAAATTGCAGGAGTAGCCCTGCAGTTGCTCCCCATCCTTTTTCTGCATACAAAGAAGTAGGTGGCACCTTTCTCTGCAGACCAGAAGCAAGCGAGATAAGCAACCTTACGATATTCATTTTATCTCAAAAGGCCTAAAGGAAGCAAGAAACATAGCATTTTGAGAGGCTGTGTCCCTGCTGTGTTGGGGCACATGGGTGGGTTCACCCCTTTCTTACAACCCATGTGCTCAGACTGGACCTCTCTATGTCTTTCCTCCCAGAGCCCCATCAGTGTTCATGGCAAACATAAAACAGAACTGATATTTTCTGTCTTCATCTCTGAAGCAGCCTTCCTTTGACTTACTGGCCTTTCATCATCAGCTAAGCTGTGTTTCTCTGTTCCCTGTGTTTAGATATTAAAACTTTGAGAATTTGATGGGGTTTTCTGGTGATCAATTATTTGTGAGTAGGGAACACAATTGAAGATATCACACGCAATTTATTTTTTCTTAGTTTACAGTATTCAATCTCAGTGTCTGAAGACAAAGGAAAGTCTCTGTGGACTTCCAGTCTAAACTACCTGTCAGTTGAACAGTTAAGGTTCTATTTTAGACCTATAGTAGTTAATGGGTAAAACTCATTAGAAGCAAAATTTAGCTCATGGCAAAATGGCAATAGGAGTAAGAATTGTGTGTCTGAAAAATCAGGACCTTTCTGCTGATGTTAAACACACAAATTCTTTAAAGCTCTTCATATAAGTCAATGCCCAGTTGCCTTGTATCTTTACGTTAATTACTTTGGAGAAAATAAAACCTTCCTTCCCGATAGTCTTACCTTTCCCTTAAAGGTATGGATAGTTGAAAAATAAGAAAAAGTCCTGGTTTTTTCATGCCTATTGGTTTTACTAGATTCAGCTGAACCCTTCTGCAATATGTGGAAGTTTATTGAGTTATTTCTGAATACATATTAGAAGTTGTAGTTAAAATGGTTTTGGTAATAATATTGTTGAAAACAGCATGTAATTTGAAAGGCTGAAAAGTTCAGGAAGCTAAGCTGGTAAATCATCTTTCCAGGGAAAAGAAAGTGAAAAATGTGGAATAAATCTGAACCATCTCTTCTAGGCAAAAGCTGGTCCCAAAAGTCCTACAACCACTGCCCAGAACTGGCACTCAGTTCTCTGTGGTTGCTTTTCCTAAGGCTTTGCACAGTAGTGTGGGGAGAGGCTGCTCATTTTGAGGGCAGCCAAATTACTTCTAAACTACCTTGTGAGGCCCTTCTGTCAATTAAAGCATTTTAGCACTTCATGGGAGTGAATTTCCTCATAGCCTGTGAATGGGGCTTGCTGCCCAGGCAACACGAGCCTGTGATGGCTCTCCGTGCTTTTTTAGAGCTTGATACTTTCCTCTGGGGAGTGTTGAATGGAGGTATTTTTTTCTTCTCCTCAAGAGCATGAGGGTGGACCCCTTGGGCAGACTGGGAGCCAAATGCCCGTGTTTGTTAGCAGTGTACAACAGCACGAGACTTGGCTGTACATGTGTACAGCTATAGACTGTTGGCTTTTGAAATGGAAAATATAGCAAAGGCAATGGGAAGACAAAACAGGCTAGCTCAAGGGACACCACCACATTACTCTAGACTTCAAGGGATTTATGAAAATCAAGTGCACACTGCAATTGTGTAAGCATAGTGTGTGTGAATTCACAGACATAGAAGCATATTAGCTGCACAAATGCTCTTATAAATCTCCTGTAACTGCTGGGAAAGTGTCTGGATGATGAACCCCCTCATATGTGCCTGAGTTCTGCCCAAGGGACCACACGCTGACTGATTAACATGTTTATCTCACAGCATCGGTAAAGCTGGCAGTGCTTCACAATCACAGCAGAGCAAGAGCTCCCACTCAGAATGCTGTAATGCACACGCCTTATGTTGGGTGGTTAGTACCTGCATGCATCACTCCTTTTATTTCCATGCCCGTTACAGCCTTTCACATTGACCAAAATCTTGCCTCTCCAAAACTGCCCAGCAGTCAGAACCTATTCATTTTTTAATCTTGTGAAGTAATTTTATGGACAAAGTCAGTTCAGGCTGTGTTGGGGGTTCACTTCATAGGCTGCTTTAGCTAACGTTGGTTGCTGCCTTTCAAATCAAGTGTGATGTTCTCAGTCTTGTCTGTAAGTTTTATACCATACTTCTCTCCCATGGTAAACCCAGGGTAAACTCATGAATCTTGATCTCCAATATCCTCCTGCTGCCTAGCAAATTATCATTTAATTTACTACCTGTGAGCCAAATCCCTATTTAGCAAGTGTTCCCTGGAGAAAGCAACTGTTTTGTCAACAATTCAATGACAGAAGTCTCTTCTTGGGACTAAAGATGTTGATTTAAACATTTTAAAAGACCTGTTCTGAAGATGGTGGAAACTGCGTGATACACAACTCATGTGACCAGTTTTTCTATGAGAAGGGGAAAACAAAGCAAAATTAGTTTATTTAGTAGACTTTGTAAGGAAGCATTGTGGCTGGCAGGTATCGAGTCATTGCCATTGAACAGAGGCACCCTATGTTTTCAACACTGCTGTCCCATGCTGATAGGTTCAAAAGTCCAGTGGTATCTAAATCATAGGTACCAGTGGGGAGCCACTAGTAAAGAAAGGCAGATAGCACTGCGAAGCCTGTCTTTGCTTGAAGCTAGGATGAGGCCGAATCCCTTCTCAGAAAAACTATTTATTCTGTGTTCATTATGGGAATGAAACACACAGCTCTACCCCTGGGTCCTTGTTGCTGGCTGAAATCAGTGTGTCACCAGGGGAAGCCCTGTCTCTCATGACAACTGCCATCTCGATCAGCGCTCTGCAAATTGAAGGGAATCACTGCACCTAAAAGCATAAGTTATCACAGCTTGTGTTGGCACATCAGCGCCGTGCAGGTCTATGTCTGGAGAGGACCCGCATGCTTTATAATCCCCCTCTGAGCCAGGGGTTGCAGAATCTACAAGGAAAGGTTTTTGTCTCACATAGTGTCAGGGAAGCTCAGAAAAATACTTGGGAAAAGGTCAGCAGGCTACTTGCAAAAACTCTGAAAAGATGCTTTTAGAGTCTCAGCCTTGCAAATGTTGAAGAAGCCACACAGTCTGAAGCACTGAATTGTCAGAGGTTTGAGGTGTACTTTTAAAGGTGCTGGGTCTGTGGGAGGTGTGCATTTGTTCAGACGGTCACCGCGCAGCCTGTGGGGTGTCTGAACTCTTGGTCCGAAGTGTCCTGCAGCTACCTGGATAGAGGGGCTGCACTGGAAAATGTCAGTCTTTCTAAGCTAGGAAGAAAGGAAGCACTGTGGGAGAAATTACGATTAGAAATAGAGTGTTTGCTCCCTCAGTACAAAATACAGGCAAAAATAAAATTAAAATTCAACACTTCCAGTCTTTCTGTATCTCTTGCTAACAGTCAGGTACAAATTAATGCCATTGGTCTTGCTGATAAAAAAAAGCAAAAATAAAGACGATTTCCACATTTGTTTTTATTTCACCTCATTAAACTCCATGGTTCACAAAAGGGTTCAATTTGGCCCTGAGAACTGGTTTGTCCTGAGAAGTCTGCTGTAACTAATAATGGATTTGTATTCATAGTACTTATTTTAAAATGTAAATGGGATTTTCCGGTTTTCATTGTGAAGCTTTTTCCATTGAAAAGTGATTTTTCGACCAGAATAAGGATTTTTTTTTTTCAGCAAACAAATTCCCCCATTTAAAAAAAAAAAAAAGATACATCATGAGATTGCAATTCTTCTTATTTTTCAGAAGGAAAAAGGAGAGATAACTATCTGTTTCTTTATAAATAACTTTGATATTAATTTTGAAAATTGAATGTATTTTTTATGTAAAGATCATCAATAATGGTATTTTGTTTCTTTTCTTTTTTATTTCTAAAAGATGTCTCTGTGAAACTTTAAAAGTATTATTTAAAATTATTTATTTTAAAGTATTATTATATTTTAAAGGTATTATTCCTTATAGGCTTTGAGCAGAATACAATTGCTGGCCCTTTTGTTTCATTAATTCCGCATACAAATATACCTTCTACTCAATTTAGGATCATAAAAGACACAGGGATTAGATTTAGGCTAAGTCCTTTGGAAATTTAAAATAGAAAATATTATCCCAGGTTAGGTGTTATATTTACCCGATTTTTATCTAACTGGTTACTTATTTGCTTGAGAGGATCCCTAAACCTTCTTGTGAAAGCAGGGAGCTTTGGCCATGATTGCAATCTCCAAACCCGAAAGGCAAGCACACATTGTCATCCACAGCGGGAGAAAATGCAAAGCAGCTGAGGAATTTTGAATTTTTTTGTTAGAAAGGGTTTGCTGAAAAGACAGGTACACGTGCATAATTAGGGGGAACAGCTCAAGAAGAGAGAGTTCAGGAAAACTCATGGGAAGTGATCAAGCACAATCCTTTTGTATTAAAAATGTGTCTGAAGACTAGGCAAAAAGTGTCTACAGAAAAGGTGAAAGGGAAGAGGGAGGGAAAGCAGGAGGGGCTGTGAGAAGGTGTACAGCCAAATGGCACGGGTGCAGTGAGCAGATAAACTCTGAGGGTCTGCTTCCTCCTGCCTCTAAAGCAGCAGGACTGTGATGCATCCTACTGTAGTTACAAAAGTGTGTTCAAATGCGTGGGCCTCCATCATCCAAATGTTTATTTTCCTGACAACGATAACCTGCAAGATCCTGATGTTTTGGACTGGCTGCTGAGGCTGGGAAGTAACGTTATTTTGTAAGGGGAGCATTAAGCAATACATGGAGGTGATAACTTCGCAGGAGGAGGTGGGAAAGGGTAGAGCCTTTTCATAAAAAAAAATCTGTGCTGCCAGATGTAAATAGGATGAATGAGTTTCCAGATCAGTGAGAGACACCTGGCTTTGTGAGAAGCTCTCCATGACTCCTCAGTCAGAAAAAAAATGTATCTAAAATGTGATAGCACAGCATCTCAGGAAGACCAGGCTTGAGGAATGACCACTCAAATATTTTTAAAGGTGTTAAAGTTGCTTGGTGTTATTAAGGTTTTAGATGATCTTCCAGCTTTAAAAACTTTTTTTTTTTTTTGAAGCGACTGTTTTCTTCTGTGTGAAATAGGGCTTTGGTAGCTATTTTTAAGTTACTATGGCTACCTTGGCTTGTCCAGCGGCAAGGGGTGGGTCAAGCTGACTATAAAGCAAGGGTATTCTTTGGCCAGTCAGTAAAGGGCATGGATGTGAAAGCCAAAATACAGAAGAAAGAGCAGGACTATACATGACCATTTAGAATAAGAGGCCGGGGAGGAGGTGTGGGGGCATCTTTTCACGGTTATTTACCTTGGGGCCATCTTTTCAGGGTTATTTACCTATTTGTCACAGCAGATCTTCCAGTCATCTCTGCAAGACACACAACCTCTAAAATCTGTGAAGGAAAAGTAATTACCCCATCTCAGTGGCTCCAGATTTTTGTAGAAGTCAGTTAGTTTGAAGCTTTTTCTGTTCAAAATTAAATTAGAAGCAGGCTTTTCAAAGCAGCTGAACTACTGAATGTCTCAGTATGATGCTTCCACACACAAGTGTGTGTTTTCGGCATGTAGCTGGCATTATTCCTAGCCTTTCTGAAACCAATGGCCTACTTCTGGGTACTTTTTTCCTTCAAAATCCTACTTTGAATCTCTATAGTGTTTTGAATTTCCAAGCTAATTTTTTGTTGTTGTTGTTGTTGAAGGCTGATCTCTGAGTTAGCAATGCAGCCAGGTATTGAAGAAGCAAAAAATTTTACGTGCTGAGGGGAATGACAGATTGAGCCAGCATGGGATATTGTTTTTGAAACTGAAGGATAACTTAATGTAATGCAACAAGCTTCGATAGGGATAAGATCCTTCTTACGTATTTGCTTTCATCAGAATGTGATATATGACTAGCAGGAGACATATGTATAAGGAAGTGGGGAGGAAAGTAAGGGAATACATCACTATCTTCTGTGTGTGTACTTTTCAGCTTTATGTATTGTATAGTTCTGTGTCTATTTAACTATCAATCTGCATGATCAGGCCTGGATTGACACACATACGTATCCCGCAACTGTTTTTCTTCTCTTTCCACTTCTGGCATGATGGAAGGATATCAGGTGAGTGAAGGCCTCCTTGAGAAAACAAAACAAAGTGTCAGGGCATTGCTTTTGAAATGGAAATGCAGCCAGCAGCAGGTAGAAACCCCAGCTCTATTGCTCAGCAGCTTCCATTGCAGGAAAACAGAGCTCTGCAGTCAGGATGTCCTTGTGTGATAGTGTGGCAGGGTTCTAAAGTATTTCAAGTTTGTAATTTTGTCTTTAATGTCTTTTTTACTCCTATATGCTTTTCTCCTCCCTGTTGGCCAGAGGATGCTTCTTTGAGGGTTGTGGAGGGTCATCAGTATTCCTGGGAATAGATGGGATGTAGCCATCTCTTTCTTCATTCACACTGCATGATGAAATACGTGTGTTCCTGATGGCGAGACAGGAGAGGTATCACACTGCCATGCTGCCAGTGCCTCCACATCAGGGCTGCATCTGGCCCAGCTTATGAATTGCTCTCATTTTAAAGAAACTCATTTGCTAACCCTTTATTTTTCAGATGCAGCACTGCAAATGCGAAAAGCTAGACTACGCCTGGATTTTTGCAGTAGGATTTCCTCTCTGCTGCTTTGCTGAGGCAGAGTAAAATTATTCTCCCCTTTCTTCTCTTCCTCCCGCCAAGATTCAGAGCCCAGATCTCAACCTAAGTAGGTACTTAACAGAAACAATGTTTTGACTGGTAATGCGTTTTGTTGACTATTAAACAAAACATACCTTGCTTGACAACAGGTTTTAAATAACAACACAGAGGAGGACAATCTTTCATACATTTCTGCAATATTTGTGAAACTTCAGAAAAAAACTGTGGAAAAATACCATATATTCCTTCTCTTAACCTACTGGGGCTGAAGCAGAAAGGCAGGGAGAAGACAGGGAAGGAAGGACACTTACTCTTTCCTCACAGGTTCCCAATCCATAAGTCACTACTGATAGGAGTAGTCACTGGAAGAGTCTTTTCTGTCATCCCCACAAAAAAAAAAAAGGTAGAAAAATCAAGCATCAGTCCTTGAGGGATGCTAGTGAGGAATAAGAATTGATGTTTGTATTGAGGTCTCTATAAATGGCTGTTTGTCATTACACGATGTGCATTGTTAAAGATTTTGCATATGCCCCTAGAGGCTGCGAGAATCTGCCATTTCCTGAGAAATGAGTGAGCTTTCCAAAGTGGATTATACGAAGTACAATATTTCAGGCTAATCTTCAGCACTGTGTTTACTTTGAAAGGTTGCAGCTCTTTAAATCCACTCTAAAATGGTTAAACTAGGGCTCTCTGATGAAGCCTTTTAGGCTTTCTGAAACAGAACTACATGAGAAATTGCTTTTACAAAAAGTCAACAAAAATGTTTTGCCCTGCACAGTGTAGAAATATTTCCTTGTTGTAGACGCAGGAAACAAAAATAACTTCAGAGTTCAGACAGCACATATGCAGGTACTTTTCCTCAGCACCTTCTTTCAGGAGGGCTTGTCCCAGGAAGTCAGCATCACTTTCTAAGCGAGAGCCCCAGCAAAACAGAGTATTTTTGGTGTTACACTGCAATGACTGATAGCTCAGCCAGTCACTAAACGAGGGAATCCAGATGAAGACACTAGGAGTGCTGAGCTTCCTTGACAGGTCAGAAGAACTATTTCTTTCCACTTCCAGGTTGTATAACTCTTTCTTTTTATTTATTTTCCCCCTCCTCCACTCTTTCCATCAATAAAGCTTAAGCGAGTTCCTTACTGAAAATGTTAGGAAATGAAAAAAAAGAGAAATAATGTAGCTCAGCTTTTGACTTTTCAAAATTGTATCCTCTTCTTTGGGATGCCTCTACTGTATCTGTAACGTGATCCCAGCTTGTAGGCTGTGCTGGCACTGTGAGTTGGGTAGGAGCGCTGCATGGACATGGGTAAGAGCGCTGCATGGACGTGCCTGTTGCACGTGTGTGGTGGTCAGGACTGGTGCTGGCTGCAAGGCAGTGGGGCAGAGACAGGGGCAGGTGGTGCTGCACACCGGGAACGAGGGGTGCAGGCAAATGCTACATACATAAAACTCAGCCCATGCCTCCTAGCTGTCAGGCAGGCTTTTCTCAGTGCTGACAGCTTGTCCCTTTCACGAGCATCAAATTAATCCCAGCACTAAAATGAATCTCAAATCAAGCCGTGGCTGATAAAGAATCCACAGCATGTCCTGGTTACCTTCTACGTGCATCTGTCTCCTGTCTCCACTAGAAGGGCTCCTTAACCAGCTCCCTGTGAGCAAACAGATGGGCAGCGAGTGAATCTAGCAGTCGTCTTTCCCTCTGGTGCCTCAACCGCTCCGGGCTGTGACACATGGAGGCTCCCAATGGTGGGTTTTACATGACAATTCAATTTTAAAGAAAGAGGACACGTATGTTTCTGGCAGTTGTGTAATTAGTGCAGTTCCCTAGCAGACACACCACCGTTCCTTATGCTTCTTACAGAGAAAGTTAGAAATGACAGACAGGTTAATAGCAGACATAGGTTTTCCAGGGCAGGAGTCAAAGCCCTTGCTGGAGATGGTAAAAGCTCATCCAAAAGATGACTTCAGCTTCATTCTCTGCCCTCAATCTCATGTGGTATTTGATTTCCACACCCAGAACTTGGATGTGCCCCTGGAACTGGCCCAGGGAGCAAGGATACAAACGCGGAATGTGATCAGTGGTCTCTTGTTTGTGGATTGGCTACATACTGACCGTGCC
Organism: Chlamydotis macqueenii; assembly: GCF_036417535.1. NCBI lineage: Eukaryota > Metazoa > Chordata > Aves > Otidiformes > Otididae > Chlamydotis > Chlamydotis macqueenii. The sequence goes on along the minus strand of NC_141556.1, from coordinate 59,231,834 downwards.
AATGTCTGGTTCTGTTTTAAGTTGAATTAATTCTATTTTCATTCCAAATCTTTATTTCATTGCTGTATTGGTATCAGAAATACAAACACTTCTGAAAAATTGCAGAAATCATTGGGAGAGGAGAAGGAAAGGCCTTGCATAATATAAATTTTCTTCTAATTTTTACTATTCTTTATGACAACACTTTTTGAGGAGTGCTAGACCAGGTGGGAAAGATCTCCATCTCAGCCCTTGTAGCAAGGCAAGGGAGCAATAAAATAAAAGCAACAAGGCAAAAAAAAAGCATCTACTCTAATTCTGAGAAAATGCCTGAATTAAAAGAGTTACACCTCTACTTTCAGCCTGTGGTGGATTTACTTTCTCTGAAGCCAAGGAGATTAGTCCTGGCAAGCACCAGCACACCTTGGAGAACAGTACACAGTTTGTCTACTGTTTTCAAAAACTTGTGACCATGGAAGATGAGGTGCACTGAGTATTAGTAGCTCCCTGGTGCTCACCCTGGCCTGACTGTTGGTGAGCTGCTTTGCTGGCCTAGAATGACCACAGGTAACAAATAAATACAGCTGCATTCAATTAATTTGGTCCGGAAACATTCTTTTGGAGAGGCTAAAGAAAGAAGTGTCTTTGTGCGTAAGTGCTTTTATCCCATCTCAAGTTGACAAAACCCCCTTTTTTTTACACCCAGGCCATGGTTTAGATGACCCTAAATTATCCCTGCTGATCTGACTCCACTGGAAGAATTACAGGATGGAAGGTAAAGTTTGGCTACAGATGAGCCAGCTTTCTATCTGTTCTTCCTGCTTTCATGCTTTTTTCTTCTTTTTTTTTTTTTTTTTTTTTTAATTGAATTCTATGGTAAGACTGTGCCTCTCTGCCTCTTTAATCTTCCACTTTGAATTCATTTGCAATGTGATAGATCGAGTTTGTATTTCAGGATGTGTCAGTGGGACCATGATAACACATCTCAAATGGTAAAACTCTGCATCTTAATTGATTACCCATGATCCTCCTTGGCCACGTCCTCTGCTACAAATTCAGCACCGGGGGCACAGAGAGAAGGGGCTGGGGAGGGAGGAAGGGAGGGGAAGGGAGAAGACACTGAAGAGTTTTAAAAGGATTTGTGTTAATTCCTCCAAGACGTCCCTATGTGCTATTTCTCAGTCAATAGGAGATTAGATTGAAGAGAGGATAGCCACTGTTAATCCTCTTCTATCCGTTCCCACAATGGGTATTAATATAGGAACAAAACACACACAAACTTGCAGGGACTTTTTTGTTGTTGTTCTTTTTTCTTTTCACTGCACATCAAGGAGAGCACTGAAGATCAGAGTCTTTTTGGTCTCATTTTTCCCAGGAAGGCAGTAGTCAAGGGGGGTTTTCACAGGAGTACTGGACTGTGAGACTCTGAAGTTCACTTTGTAGCTGCAGACCTCTTGTCCGAGAGCTGTAATCATAGCCAGGCAGAGTGAGCCACTCTCGTTCCAGCAAGGTTGGAGGTAAAGGGCAGTGATTTAGGGTCTGTGTTCCCTTTAAGAGAGACCGTGCAATTCAAACTTTGTCATTACCATGAATCTTCTGGGTTTTTTTATAGCACATTTTTGTTAGGAAGAAAGCTCCTTTGCATTCACTCAGTGTCAGCACGAAGACTAAGGAGCCTTTCCAGTCAGCCAGAGCCAGGTGTGCTGTGAATCATTTCAATTCCAGTTTGTCCATCTGGCCGGTTCTTTCACTTATCCCTTTATTAATGCATACCTAGCTTATTTACATGCTAGAAAGAATAGGAAACATTAGTGATTAATAACCAGTTCCTTCCACATGCACTAGTTGCACCACTATAAGCATCCTCTTGCCTTGCTTGAAATCACTTTAGAAAGCTCCTGTATTCCTGCTGTCTTATGCATCTTCTCCAGAGTAAGAATATATGCTCTAAAATAGGTCACTGTGCACATCTTTTCTTAGGTAGCAGACTGGTAGTGAACAGGGGAGCAAGTGAAGAAGGAAGTGAAGTGCGGAGAAAGGAAAGAATTTCTCCATTCCTCAACCTCCTATTTTTTTCCTCTTGACAAAAGAAAAAAAAAAAAAAAGGAAATTAATGAAAGATTAGTGCAAGATGCAAGCCTGATCTTTCAGTAGGCTCTGCCTGAATTTGAACATCCTAATTCTTGATGGCAAGTTCCCTACATTCTGCCAGTATTAACCTTTGAAGACTGAGACTATGATAACAAGCATTGCTCTAGTAACTTTTATCATAAGGTACTGAAGTGATTCTCTAGCACTAGCCTAACTTTGAAATAATCTTCTGAAGCAGTTAGTTTTCGGTTCTCCTCTTTTACACACAGAAAAGCAGTGTTGCAGAGCATTGAAGCAACTTTCCCAAAGTCGTTCATAGCCTGTGGCATAACTCAGGACCAAGACATAGGTCTCTAGGCTCCAAAACTGGTGCTTTGAGCACAGGGCCACTCTCCTTAAGGCAGCATACTGCCAAGTAAAGTGACAAGTTGGACTTAATTCTTCATTTCCAGTCAGCACCGTAGCAGTGGAGAGTCTCTGCTTCCTTTGCTTTTGGCCAAGCCTTTTCCCTGCAGGGGAATAAATAATCCATTTGCTGTTTCTGTCTGACATATCATCTAACATGCACGGCTCAGACATCTAAAATACAGGTGACCAGAAATAGAATCTGTTTTAAATATATAATTGTCCAATTTCTTTCAAGATTCTGGAACAATATTCCCTATGACACACAGGAACTTTAAGTAGGTTTCATAGGCACCACCTGTCATTTTCAAGCAGAAGATTGATAAGTCCTGGCACCAACTTTATCCACAATCTCTCTCCTTCCCTCTTCCCTCCTTCAATATGTTTTTATCCTTTACCCCAGTATCTGACTTTGACGAGCTTTCTGTCAGTCTCCAGACCAGCCCGTCCGACACACGGTATGTCAGCCACCAGCAAAGCAGGGACAGGCCATCCTTCCAGTACAGCATCTGAAGGGTAGAGCAGCTCAAGGGTTGTTTCAGCCCACTAGTCCTAGCCCTCCTCTGCTCCTGCTCTCTAGTAAGAGCTATGGGGTGGGAAGGGAGCATGGATAGCCTCCACACACCAACTTCTGCAGCCTGGGCTTCAGTTGCTCTTCTGGTTGCATGCAACCTTGGCTGAACTCAGTGCTTAGCTCAAGCATACAATAAAAATCCCTCCCTGTGCCCCACTATAGTGTTTTAATTGCCTTTCTTCCCTGGTACATCTTCATGGGACACAGTCGGGCAATTCTTCATCATGAATGTACCAGCCAAGCCTTGAAAACCCAGTCTTTTTTATTGTAGGCAGTGGTATGCTTTCACAGACTAGGCAGTTAAGGCCTGTTCTCCATAAAAGAAGCAGAAAACAGCACACAGAATCCAATACTGCCCTGACTGAAACAAAAAATCAGGGCCCAGTCTTCTGCCTTCTCTGGGACTTCACCTTGACAGAGCTCATGCCACCTAAAGCAGTCTTCCCAAAAGTCCCAGAGCTCTTGGAAAGATTAGCAGACTGGACTTGCTGTAATTATTTGGGGTTATTCTAGCACCTATGCTCAAGTCTCTTTCACTTCTTCCCTCTGCCCTGACAGAGCTTTTATCCCCTCCTTTTTTAATCAGGTATAGTTACCACTTTGCTCCAAAGAGCTCAGATATATTTCCTTTCAGTTGCAGCTCTAGTGAACAATAAATTTAACTCCAGTCACACATAACACTCTTAACTGATTTAAGCTCTCTCTTCCCTAAGTTCAGAGGCTACTCAATGAAAAACTCTCCCTCATATTCCCCCTCCCTTCCAAACCAAGGTCTCTTCCACACTGATTGATTCACCAATTTCCCCTCTCCTCTGTATTCTCAGACTGTCTGAGAACCAATCAAGTAATCCTCACAGTCATACATTATTCCCTGAATATTTCCTGTGAGCGATGCTCTTTGTGTGGCTCAACCTCAGGCAGTCCCCTGGGGAGCATTCAAAACCAAAGTTGCATGCCAGATGCACCCTGTGTTTGCTGTGTGGAGTCCAGTCTACAAGCCAGGACCTTGATGCCTCCCAGAAGGCCCAAAACCTCTGGTTCCTTCTTGTCTATCTGCTGCTGGCTGTGCAGGTTGGGACCTTTCGGCTGGGCTTGAGCTCTCAGCATGGCTACACTCACGCCCAGGCTTCAGCCTGATGTGCTCAAACTCCTTCCCAGCTGCAGCCCCATCATTAGCCAGGCACACATGCAAGTCCCCTCCTTTGCCTCCTCATTTGTCTTAAAACCAGCCAAAGGACCAGACACCACCCGGCACTAATTACCCTCAGGGACAAACAAGAGGGCAGTTGAGAGCTGGAGATGAAATGTCCACTTGTTCCTCTCCAAAGCCATTTCCCCTGCTGCTGCAGGAGTGACTGTGCACAAATGGTGCGCAGGGACTCACAGAAATATTGATTGGGTACCAGGGGAGTTTTTCTGTTTGTGTGCCAGGCAAATATAACACCGGGATGAAGGTCTCTGCTCAAAATTCACTTTTCATAACCATTATGTAATATTCCCTTGCAGCCGTCTGGCAGAACATTTCTGCTAACTAAATCACCAGAATGTATCTGGAAAGCAAGCAGAGCATATACCTGCAGGATCATGCAACATTTATTTACCACTTGCAGGGATTTTTATTTTTTTAAATTTGTTGTGGAATATCATTTATCCAGCTTTGGGAAGGTGCAACAGCCTTGTCAGGAGACAAACCCAGAGCCAAGAAACCAAGCAGCACTCTTGGCACTGCCAAAAGCTCCTCCGGTCCCTGGGGTCACCCTGGCCCCAGACAACAGCAGTGTTTCTGACTGCTGAGGGGTGGTGAGGGGGAGCGTGTTAGTGGGTGACCTGTGTCAGATGGTACGATGGAGTTGCTGCACAAGCATTCCTCCTTCACTTCTGTGGGCTTTCTTTGATCTCCCTTGTGCGGGCTGTGGGACACATCGGGATATATTTTTAGACATCTACAGCTACATACAAATATATCTGAAAGAGTTTCTATAGATGCATATATACATCTATATATAACCCCACACTGATAATCATTATCAGTATGAGGGGGGAAGTTACAAATCTGAAATATAGCAGACATGCATGCTTCTGCCAGTGGGATTGCATCAAAGCTGACTGAGAACATAAATAGACTTCTTTTTCCCCCCAAGTTATCAACATTTTGAAAATTCAGCCTATTTGGCAATTGATATAATATAAAGAAAAAAGGATAGTTGTCAAAACTTTCAGGTTGGGAAAGCGGAAAGATTTTTTCCTCTTTCAAAATTAAAAATGTCATTGAAAACGTGATAGATTTTACCTTCTCTAATTGGGAAACACTGCTCTCTCTTAACGATTTCTGTCCCAGGCTTTCCGACATTCTTAGAAGCTATTTGGTTTGGAGTTTTAAACGTGTTGCACTTTATATGTGCATAAATATGCAGACAACTGTACATAGTTTTGAAAAATAAAACCAAATTTCATTATGCAGTGTTAGGTACCAAAGCACCTCTACAAACCTAGCCCAATTTTCCTCTGCAGGCGGATGTCAGAAGTGTTAGAGTAACCAATGATTCAACGTATCTGAAGCCATTGGGGCAGACAATTGCTTGATCTTATCTACTCCAGAACTCCTCAGAGATGTGGTCCTGATTTCCAGAGGGAGAAAAAGAAACATCTTCCAGTCCTCCAGTTTTCCAATGCACTTTAATTGCTAAATCAAATAATTAAGCAGAAGCGTAACATAAAATAAATATTAACTCAATTTGTTTTAATTTACTTTGATGTAAACAAAAACAATTAATCTAATTATCAGGTTAATTAAACCATTATAAATAAATCAACAACCATATGAGCTTTATCTAACACACTAGAAGACAGCAATTAGCTGCCAGCCATAAGCGCAATGTAGCATTATCAGCACCAGCTGAAACATCTTATTCCATCTGAATGCCAGATATTGCAAGGTGCCAGTCACTCCCAGATCAAAGGTGATACTGGTGTTCATTAAGATAGTCTGTTCAAATTACAGGCAGTCCAGTGGTAGCTTTGCCAACAGAGGTCACGTAAACATCCTGGTACACGTCAAAATGACACAGCTCATTACATGCAAAATTCAAATGGAAATGTACGGAGAAATACTTTCAGGATTAATCACACAGCATTCCCAATCTGAAATTTCATGCATGCGTGATTCTGGAAAGTGGCCATTTAGTTTAGGGATGCCTTAGGTGTTCAGAGTCTATTAGTTAGATGCCATTAATAGGAAAGTCCTTGGATTATCTGCACACACACATGTGCACACACACAGAGCAACAATGATCAAGTGTCAGAAGTCCTTTTTTATTGAGACTGATGTTAGAACCATCATTCTAAGAAAAGTGCCACTTAAAGAGAATCCCTGAAAGCATTTTCTGTTTAGGCAATACGGTTTCTATGACTTTCTTCTGAGAGTTTCAGTTGCAGAGAGCATGCAAAGATCACCCAGGCTTTCTCTAGCAGTGCTGTGTGTGGTCACAATAAACAAAAAGCAGTGGCCTTCTGCAATACAAAGCACAGCTGGCCTCCAGCAATGGTCTGCATGGAGTTTTCTTCAGCATTATCTCCAGTTTGTTCTTCTGTTGCTGGCTGCCCTTGGTGGTCTTGAGGTGATGACTTCCTTGTTGAATGAAATCTTCCCAGACTGGTTGTGAGGCTGATCAGCTTCCTCCCACTTCTTCCCACCCTGGAAATGTTTGTTCATCAAGAAAAAGCACCTTGTTATATGCGTTAGAGCTCCTGATTGACAGGATGGGCAGAAAGTGTAATTTGTAATGCTGAAGTGAAGTTGACAGGGATAAACTAGCAGTCTGAATTTTTTGCTTTGCAACTACATTAAAAGATAAATTGATCTGACTTCTCCATTGTTGTAACTGTACAAGAAGAAGGACTTCTGTTTTTTCCCACAGTACACAGTTAGAGCAGGTGGAATGAGGTTCTACTAGCCAGCAGCCAAAGAAAGATGTAAGATACATACGCAGAGATGATGAACAAGGTTTTAAATAGTAAGTGTCTTTTCAAAAAAGTCTTTAGGAAGATTAGGGTGTGTGTACTTGACCATTATCCTCGCCAAAGGGGAAGCATTGACAGTAATTTATGATTAGTTTGAAACCTTTATCTGCAACCTAAGATTTGCTTCAAGTCTAAGACAAGAGAGGATATGCAGTGATTAAAGGCCAGGATCGAGAATCCAAGACTGCAGGGTCCTACACTCATCTATACTGAATTACTTTAATTTAGAATGTATCCTTTAGCTCCCAACACATCTGTCTCCTTCTGTGTCCCCTTTCCCAGCAAAACAGCTCCTTTTCTGCCACCATCATCTGAATTACTTATACCTTCCTCTATTGACTACACTTAAAAATATATTAAAGACTGGAAAGAGCCCAGAAAAAATAAAAACCTGACGACAAGGTCTGGATAAACTGCATTACTGAAAAAGCTCACGCTCCGAATATCAAACCCCAGGATCACTCTGGAAGACCTTCTAAGTGATTAACCTTGGCCTCACAGGCTTTGAGGGACAAAAGCCTGTGTTTTGTATGGCACCACCTTCGCAGAGTCCAGAGGCCAGAAAAAAAATATAGGTGAGAGCTACGCTACTTTTGCAACTACATGGGTGTAGGCAAAGGGCATGTAAGAAAGCAAGGGGAGAGGAGTTGAGTTCATGCCTGCATAGAGGTGGCAGCTGGAAAATATTTACCTGGAGGGAGAGCACCATGTGCAGGAGCTACTGATGTGAGTCTCTAGTAAGGCTGCTATGTCCCCACATGACCCTAAGACCCACAACCTTGGAGGAGGAACCATTGCTAAAAGTCTGTGTCCCCAGCTTCTGCCATCAGAGGGAATGTTTCAAGGAAAGAAATTTTGGAATGGTGCTCTTCCTCCAACCTCACAGCGGTGGCCACCCCACGGCCTCTTCTTACAAAGCTATTTGACTCTCCAGAGGGACCTTTTCACCCTGTAGAATACAAACACTTTACCAGACCTGTCTCACAGCCCCTTCCCATTCATACACCAAGAAAGCTAGTTCTGCCTCTGTTCCTTCTCTGGTCCTTTCTAGCTTTGGAGCATACCTTGGAGACAGAGGAACATGAGTAGGGTTTGACCTTGACATCTGGAGGTGAGTAGAAGTTGTGGAGAGGGCTGGTCATGTTCCAGTGCCTCAGAGGGAAGTGGACAGCTGAGGAGAGGTGTGGGAGCAATGTTGTCTCTGTCTGCCCATGCATTGGGATGGAGCACGCAGTGAACCATATATACCTTTACCTAGTGGGTTCCACAGAAAGACCACTAAAGATCTTGATCAGTTCTTTTTGGACAAAAAAAAAAAGATAGTTGCTTAAGGCATGTGAGAGGATAAACTGAGAAAAGAGCTAGGCTATGATGTGCTTCAAAGAATGTGTAGTCTTCTTTTTTTTTTCCCTGGCATGAAAAAGTGTCTCTCTAAATAACTCTGCTTCTCCTTCTCACAGTTTCTTAGAGCTTTTAATTTTTTTTTTTTTAATTCATTTATAAATAAGCCTCACTTTCTGGTTACACGTATGCCCCTGATTCTGGGTGGAGAGTAGAGAGCTGGAGCGCGTATACAGGCACTGCCAATTCTCTCTCTGTGTATAACCCCACAGACAGGGAGGATAATAATTGTGTGTGAGGTCAGGCAGAGAAAGTGAGCAGTGAAACTGAGGACAGCACTGACTAAATAGAAGAAAGGAAGGAAAGAAGAAGTGTGGAGTGGTGGATCATGCTCAGGTCAACAGTGATGGGAAAGGGCAGATCACTGCACTCCTCCAGAGACCTTTGCATGGGCAACGTCTCCAAGCAATATTCTGAATGCTTCTCTCTTTAACAATACATTGATTTCCTCTTGACAAGGAAATCAGGCATCAGAGTTTAAATGAAATGGAATCCTACTGTTTCCATGGAAATCTCCCATTCCTATCAGATTAATGGAGGGCACATTGTGCTTTGCATAAAAGTAAACAAAACAAGGCTACTGCAAAGCAAATGGGTTACCTTTTCCATTCAGACTAGAATTTCCATATGCTATTATCATGGGCTTTCTCCCACACACATCTCCACTTCAGCAGAGAGATCTTCTGTCCTACCTACAGCATTTATTTCAATTGACTGGACTCCGTGGAGAGTCTTACTGCTGGATAATCAGCATAAAATACATGCCAGACAAATTACAGGACTAACAGCTTAATCGTCTGTAACAAATTATATGTTCATTTTGATGTATCCAATTTTTCTATACCAGTTTTTGGGTTTTTCCATGACCCAGAATTTATCTTCTCCTCTAGGTACAGGCACCTTTTGAGGCTTAGTTAGGATAATATTTTGACAGTACACATCCCATCCTTCCACTCGCCCAAAGAAATCAGTCTGCTCCTGAACATGAAAACTTTGGATGTAAAGAAAGAGCTCCCATTGCAGCCTATCACTGGAAGTGGAAAGATTTGTCTTCATTCAGCAGCATGGGCAAGGAGAGCTTTGGGATTATTTTTCTTGTTTGCATCAGCACCAGCTATCTACCCTGACAAAACAACAGGCTGTTCATCAGGCTCTAACAGACCAAACGATAGCAATTTATTACTGCCCAAGCACTTGAAATAGTTTGCATAAATATTTGCGTAACGCAAGTTTACCACAACGTGAGTTATTTCCTACCTCAAGCACAGAGGCAACATATAGCATGCATTAGCTTGCCTGGAGCTCTGTGTTACCACAACTGGACAACTTCCAACCCTGAAATAGCTTGGATATGTCTATGTTCCACCAGATGGTACAGCGTAGGCATTCTCAGCAAAGATCTAAAGCTGCAGCTGCCTCAAGTTTGTCCTTCCAGCCATACAGCAAAATCTCATTTACCAGAAAGAGAATCCTGGGTTTGCTCTGGCAGTGACAGTAGCCTTTGGATGCTCTTCCTTTCCTCCTTCTGGCCTAACATAAGCAGGGATCACTTTTGTAGTCTCAGGCTCAATTCAAAGTCACCAAACAGGAAAAATGCCGATTTACTCCTTTTTAAGCTTATGCACATAAGGGAGTTACAAACCTAGTTGTTTCTTTCCCAGCCCTTTTTATCATCTAAGCAGCATCAAGTTGGCTTGCAACCAAACACTGTGATTTTACCACTATGGTCGTAGATTTCAGCAAATTTGTTTTCCCCAGACAAAGAAAGACAGGCTAATAAATGCAGATGAAAGATAAAATGCAGCAGAAAGTGAAGGGAAAGGAAAAAAGAATGAGTACCCTTGTCAGGGTGTGGTGATGAATGGGCAGCTATTATTTTCAGTCTCAGGCATGAACTGGGAATTTTGTTTGGACAAGCTGAAGTTGTAGGTCAAGGTCAACACCTGAGTCAGGATTATGATTCAATGTCTGGATCATGTTTCTTCTTCACTCTTCACAGCTGACCCCCCAAAAAATCAGGGGCAGTAGGGCAACACTAAATATTAATATTTCAGCTTAGAAACTAGGGCTATTTTTAAAGTGTCTAACATATATTAAAACTGCAAGAAACAAAGTGACACTTCATCTTAATGAGCTTAGGGAAGGGTGCTTAACTGCCCACCAAGGATTTACCAGGGCTCAATCCCTAATGTAGATGTCCTAGGCATGTGTTACAGCCGGGAAAGAGAGAAAGCTAAAACCAACAATGAGAGCAAAAGACTATGTTGTTTGTGACTTATAACGATCACAGCATTGCTGCTGCATAGGCACCAAGGTTGAGGGACTACTGCTGTAAGGTCGAATATGAAAATCTAGGGCTACGGTTCAGCTTTTCAACCCTGGTAACTCAGACCAAGCTCTGCATAGTAACTTTCAGCCACAGAGCTCAAACAAAATATTTTAAAACCTCATGGAAATGATAGACAGAGGATGAATAAAAACTAAGATGAACCATCCTCTGCTGTCTCCTAAGTTACACTGTTTTATGCATTTCATCACATCACAAAAAACCCATTGGTTATTTTACAGTTCTCTACAACTTGAGCTGAGGTCACTAAAAATAAGTGCTCAGCAAGCAATAAATTGTCCTTTGCACAGTTTTAAGACTTTCTTAGAGTTCCATGGTAGTAATCCACAGTCCTAAATCCATCTCAATTTTAGCTGACTTGATGTATCCACATGAATGATCCTGCTATCACAAGAATTATCTGGACCTATATCCATGGCAAAAAAAAATGGAGTATCACTTGTGAGTTTTCACTTTCTGTTTAAAACAGCTTGAAGAATGAAGGGCACTGAAGATTCCCCTGTGTTTGCACAGGGAGAGTCAAACTGCTCAAAGTTTTCAAGTCTGTAGCAAATTTTCAGAGGAGCAAAGGAAATGCGTGCATATTTGTGAAATGAGAAAAAGATTAAATGAAAGCCTAATAAACTCCCAAAGGGAACAAGAAAAGAAAAGATGTTAATGCAATTACTGCTGATAACATTTTGAAAGAGTGTGTGTGCGAGAGAAATTAGTACATCATCTTGGAATCCTTAATTACTGGCATGTTAATTACACAACAAAGCTATCCTCTTCTAATGAAAGAAATGAATGAATATCAGAAGTGTTGTTCCATTTAATCCAGAAAATGAGTGCTGAGATTAAAAGTTGTGTGATGTAAATCTGGAAGAACTCCAAAGAAGTCAAGGGAGTTATCCAGTGTCCAGCATAAGATGGCAGAGATCTGATGCAGTAAGGAAGTCGACAAAGTACTGTCTGGTCTCTCTCAGGAGGAGGGAGGCTATGAGATTGGTTCCTTTTGGTCCTGCACATGACCAAATGCTGACTAATATGTAGTTTAGCTAACAAGTCTCCCTTGCTTGAATCATTGTCCCCTTCCTGATGGGGTATTGAGTGAGAGGCCCTTGCTTCTGTGTCATTCCATACAGAGGTTGGTACTCTTCTGTTAATTGGGAACCAGAAGTAATTAGGGTGATGAGATCACTTCAGTGTTCAGTTAGTAAACATATATAAATCAAGAAAGTAAACGTTTCACTCGGACACAAATTAGGCTGTTAATTAGACTGCTGTTGCCTGCATGAGTCTGGCTATGTTTAACCTGCTCACCAGGGTGTAGAACTTAGACTTGATCTTCCATAGGGAAAAGACAGGATTTCTCCTTTTAAGGAATGGTAAATACAATGAAAAGAGAGCTTTCCTGTCTCTTAGGATTAAATCTGAGTGCTTCTTCCCCAGATAATTGATCCTCATTGTTTTGAAACTGGAAGGCCTGTTTTTCTCATGTAGAAGCCTTTAAGAAAAAAAGTTTGCTAATGTAGGTGTTCTTTAGGTACAAAGTACTTCAGGTCTAAGGTATAAAGTAGATACTAGAAGATGTAAAGCTTGCTTCTTTTTTTTTTTTTTTTTTTTTTTTGTAAAAGAAAAGGGAAAAATACGGCGCTATCCTGCCCTGAACCACTCTTTCCTCCTTGCTGTATGTTCATGCTGCTGCAGACCCCTTTTTGGTACTTTCAGATGACCTGAGTGAGCTCAAGTGTGCAGACCATGCTTTGAAACGTCAACTCAACTCCAAATTCCAGCATTATTTTGATGATGCAAAATAATTAATGAACACATAAGTGGTGCTTCTTGGAGCCCATATGTCAGCTTGCTAATTCATAGAATCACAGAATAATTTGGGTTGGAAAAGACCTTTAAGATCATTAAGTCCAACTCTAAACCTAGCATTGCCAAGTCCACCACTAAAGCATATCCCTAAGCACCATATCTATGTGTCTTTTAAATACCTCCAGGGATGGTGACTCCACCACTTCCCTGGGCAGCCTGTTCTAGTGCTTGACAACCCTTTTGGTGAAGACATTTTTCCTAATATCCAATCTAAACCTCCCCTGGAGCAACTTGAGGACATTTCCTTTTGTCCTATCACTTGTTACTTGGGAAAAGAGACTGGCAGTCACCTCACTAAAACCTCCTTTCAGGTAGTTGTAGAGGGCAATAAGGTCTCCCCTCAACCTCTTTTTATCCAGATCAAACAACTCCAGTTCCCTCAGCTGCTCCTCATAAGACATGTGCTCCAGACCCTTCATCAGCTTTGTTGCTTTTCTTTGGATGCACTCCAGCACCTCAATGTCTTTCTTGTGGTGAGGGGCACAAAACTGAACACCGTATTCAAGGTGCGGCCTCACCAGTGCAGAGTACAGTGGGACGATCACTTCCCTTCTCCTACTGGCCACGCTGTTCTTGATATAAGCCAGGATACTATCAACCTTCTTAGCCACCTGGGCACACTGCTGGCTCATGTTCAGCTGTCTGTCAATCAACACCCTTAGGTCCTTTTCCACCAGACAGCTTTCCAGCCACTCTTCCCCAAGCCTGTAGCATTGCACCGGCTTGTTGTGACCCATGTGCAGGATCTGGCACTTGGCCTTGTTGAAAGTCATACAGTCGGCCTCAGCCGATCAATCCAGCCTGTCTAGATCTCTCTGTAGAGCCTTTCTATCCTCAAGCAGATTGACACTCCCACCCAATTTGGTGTCGTATATTCATTTTAAGCAGCTTTTTCCCATTCCAAAATGAATTACAAATTTCAAAGGACTATTCCTTTGACTATAACTACATACATATTTCTTCATTAGTGCAACGCTGTCTTCTTTCCTAGTCTTCTGTGGCCTGACCTCCTTTAGGTGTTGGAGCCAAAGCAGGAAAAGGCCACGGCCTATCACTAGCCAACTTGGTGGTACTAGGACACTTTCTTCTAGCTATAGCAGAGGGAAATCAATGTCTGGGTGAAGGAAAAGAGAGTCTAGTACATTAGGATCTATCAGAGTAACCATATGAACAGGTAAGTCTGCAAGGTGGTTCAGATGAGAAGTTAAACTATAATTTAAATTTGTTAACAAAACAAAACCCCAGGAAAGAGATGAACCGTGTCTTTTACAGTCCCTGTAACTTTTAGCAGGAGTAGAATAAGGTTGCCATTTTGCCAGGTACTGCTCATAAGCAAGCCTCATCTGAAGTTTTCATCATGTACAGAGCCAACAGAGTAAAGCAGACATTTCTGTACTTCAGAGATGATCTTGGGCATATATGCCCTCATTTCCTTTAGATCTGACTGCTTAGAATTCATACAGAGCCTTAGCATGGGGTGGCTGGATTTCATCAAAGATTTATTTCCCTTAAGGGTTTGTTCCTCCCCTGATGTGCTCTTGTGACTCCCACTGACACTAATGGGGAGTACTGCATGCCTGGAGGACAGCTCTGGTCCCCCTCAATGAGACAGGAGAGAGTGGGTTTACTGGGGAGGGATGGGGAAGGAACAGAAGGAAAAGCGAGGCTTTGAAGGCTGTCTAGTTATAGGCTGGTGTGTTAACCACTCCACCAGCCAGCATGCAGTACTGAGCATCTGGCATAGTACGGGTTTGTTTTTCTTGATTAGAGATGAGCATTTGAAAGAGTCGTGAACAAGTCAGGAAGAGAGTAAAAGAAAAGCCCACCTCTCCGGTAAAATGTAGATGTGGCTGCTGAGCAGGTTCCAGCTGTGCATCAGCAGCAACGAGGCCAATACTGCAGCTCTTTCTGTGGGTGGCTGCACATCACTTTCCCAGGCAGTACCCTTGACTTCCACTAGACTGAGTGAGCATGGAAGTACAAGAGTGTCCATAAGGGAACCTGAAGCATTGGGTCCCCGAGGTCATGTTACTGCACAGGGAAGGTCTTTGCCTTTCTCCACAGGTGTCCTAAACAGGAGATTAATGTTAACCCCAGAGGCACACTAGCTCCTACTCAATAGTAGATTCACTCTTGATTTTTGTTATGGGAGATCCCAACTCAGTCCTCATGCGCAGCTCACTGGGAGGAGGTGGAGGGTTGTACATTAAAATAGAAGAAGAAAGAAGTGGACAAGAGTGAGACTGCACATCACAAAGTACTGCTGTGTAATGCACCCAAGTGTTCACGTGCACATGCCTACAGTACTACAGTGAATCCATTCTTCCAAGTCGTGTCTGAGTAGTGGAGACAGCTGTGTTGTGTTCACTTCCAGGATCCCACTTTCCCAACAAATTGTATTGTAGACACAACCCCCACATGACAGAGTCCAGAGTCAGAAAACTCTGTACATGTGTGTCTTTTCTCGCATTTAAATAAATAAATCATACTCCCCCTCTTCCCCTTCTGTATCACTTTAGAACCAATTTCAGCTTGACTAAAATGCACGTCAGTTCAAAGCACAGCAGTTTAAAACCAGCATCTTAAAATAGATTTCATTTTCGCTTCAGTCCTGGTGCTAGACCTGCTTACTGGTTTCTGCTTCAGACTCTCAGTCAGACCTGGACACCTCTCTGTTCATCTGTTTAACCTCTTCACTGCCAACCATAATTACAAAGTGACCTTCCAAGAAGTTGTCCTGCTACTTCAGGTAGGACAGCTCACTCTGTGCAGAAAGGACCCAAAATTGGCCAGCAGGGAAGAAAAGGGTAAGGGAGCCACTTACAAGATGTCATCTACCTGTCAGCAAAATCCCCTGCTTGCAATGACCCAGGATGAAAAAGAAGAAACTCCTAAATCTGATGATGTGGCTGTTCGAGCCTGTTTGGCCATAAGCCCAGTGAGAACTTTAACTTGTGTATTATTGTGGAGGCAGAAGAACAAGGAATGTACATATTACAGTAAAGGTTGCATCTGAGATCTCATGTGAGATTCTGGGTTCACGTACTTGACCTGGCATGGGTTTGTATATCTGAACTTGCACAGCAAAACTTGGAAAAGAAACACAAATGATGAATCCTGGGAGAGGCGCCTCATAGTGCATCAGGGTTCAGGTCTGGATTAAAGTACTTGTGCCTCAGAGGGTTGAAACAACCTAATAATACAGTTACTGTATGTTTTGTAGCACAGGTTTTAACATTTTTGGGGGGCAAATTTGATCTGCTTCCATGTGACTGAGGAGAGCCAAAGGCTTGAGGAACATGTGGAGGCTGTTGAGAGGCACCTGTGAAAGACTCCTCACTCTGTCCCTGTGCTGGCACCACAGGGCTTCTTGCTTCTGGAGTCAAGGTCTCAGGTATGAAATTCCTCACGTGTTGTTGTCAGACCTTCCCCCAATCCACCACACTGTCCAAATAATTCAAATTGCTGTGGTGCTTGGCAGTGTTAGGTTTCCAGTTGTACTCAATTATCTTAAAGGTCTTTCCCAGCCTAAATGCTTCTATGATTCTACGATTCTATAATGCAGGAAAATGACAGTGTGCTTGAGGATATTACTCTCTCAGAACAATTGCTCTCTCAGAAGTGCTGGGAGTGTGTTCAGAGCTTGAGAGGTTGGTGAAGGGTAGACTGGGATGTTGGCTTGACTGAATATGGCCCCTCTTTTGAAAGGGCCCCTCTTTTTTACTTCCTCTCTAGTCTTACCATCTCTAAAAGTGACTATATAATGGATAAAAAAATAAAATTTTATGACTTCATGAATTTGTTTTTACTGAAAGGTACTGTCTTAATAGCCCTGAAGAATTATTTATCTACAGAGGATAGTAAGATCTCCTATGTCATCTCTTATTCCATTGCCCATCAGAGGGCAAGTGGTAAATTAAATCCCTGGAGCCCATCTGGCCTTTCTGTTGAAGTAAATGCAGTAAAAATATTTTCTCGTTGCCTTTAAGAAGCTCCAAACCAGTGGAATCAATTCTGTAGATAGATATAATAGAAGGTTTTTTTTTGATGTTCTTATGATCTGCAGAAGATAATACAGGGAGGAAGGATGTGGATTGGAGAAGACAGCACCCTGAGTAGAGAATGTTCTGAATTACCTTTGCAATTTTATGTATCTCCTGCATGTTTGATGTTGTGTGCAGGTTCCCTTTGCTGTGTGTGATTCCCATGGAAAATCCCAACAGGGTTCAACTCTGCAATGGTGAGGATTGCTGTGGTGTGTACCATCTTTAGTCTTCTAAGCGCTGGACGAAGAGCCACAAATTCTCTGCAAGCAGTGATGCAGTTATAGAAATACTCTATTTCCAGCTGCCAATTTTCCACTTTTATGGCTAGCGCAAAGAGTTTCAAGCCTGATGCCTGTTCTGCTTTTTGACAAAATATTATATGCTGAATTTCCACTATCTGCATTAATGGGATGTGCAGGTACTACATGTAAATAGCAGGTGCCAGCCTGGAGACATCTCTTCTTTGAAATTGTAAAGAGGTTCTTTTGTGGCCCTAAGATGGTTTCGAAACCTTCTCAAATGCTGGGGATTTTTTTTTTCATTTAGGAGAGCTATTTCTGCTTCCTCCCATTTATTTCCCCTTTCTTTTACTTTCTGGAGGAGAGAGTAATGCTAGCTGGATTGGTATGTATGAACTCAAAGTATGCTTTGCTACTTACTGATGGTGTAGCTTCCTGTGCATGCTCTGGGGCTCTTAGGGGTCAGTTTGCACTGTTTTCAACTTGTGTTTTCCCAGGAACGCTTTCCAGGAAGATAAGTTCAGTACAGAAAACTAGGAAATCTGGAGGAGTTACCAGAACAGATGTCAGAGCAATGCCTGAAGAGTTTTTCTCCATAGGGGATCTGTCTTCAGGACTTGAAATAGTTCTTTAAAAATGCCTTTAGTCTCTCCTTATTGATTCTCATTGATGTTGTGTTCCAAGAAGCCTGTATTCCTAAATAGAATCACAGAACCATAGAATTGTTAGTGTTGGAAGGGACTTTCAAAGGTCCCCCAAGATGCAGAGACATTTCCAACTAGATCAAGTCGGTCAGAGTCCTGTCCATCCTGGCCTTGAATGTTTCCAGGGATGGAGCATCTACAACCTCTCTGGGCAACCTGTTCCAGTGTTCCACCACCCTCACTGTAAAAATTTTTTTCCTAATGACTAATCTGAATCTACGTCCCACTATTTTAAAGCCATTACTCCTCGTCCTATCACAACAGGCTCTGCTGAATAGTTTCTCCCCACCTTTCTTATAAGCCTCCTTTAGGTACTGGAAGGCAGCTATAAGGTCTCCCCGGAGCCTCCTCTTCTCCAGGCAGAACAGCCCCAACTCTCTCAGCCTGTCCTCATAGGAAAGGTGCTCCAGCCCTCTTAGCATCTTTGTGGCCCTCCTCTGGACCCGCTCCAGCAGCTCCATGTCCTTCTTATGTTGAGGGCTCCAGAGCTGGACACAGTATTGCAGGTGGGATCTCAGAAGAGCAGAGTAGAGGGGCAGAATCACCTCCCTCGACCTGCTGGCCACGCTCCTCTTGATGCAGCCCAGGATGCGGTTGGCCTTCTGGGCCGCAAGGGCGCATTGCCTGCTCATGTTAAGCTTCTCATCCACCAGCACTCCCAAGTCCTTCTCAGAGCTGCTCTCAATCCATTCTCCGCCCAGCCTGTATTTGTGCCTGGGATTGCCCTGACCCATGTGCAGGACCTTGCACTTGTCCTTGTTGAACTTCATCAGGTTCGCACAGGCACACCTCTTCAGCCTGTCAGGGTCCCTCTGGATGGCATCCCTTCCCTCCAGCAGGTCAACCGCACTACACAGCTTGGTATTGTGTAATTTAAGTCTATCGAAGGGCCTGATGGGCTTTAACCATTCTCAGGGGTAATCACAGGGAACTGTTGTACAGGGAGCAGCTGAGCAATCTGCCCTCACACCTGCCTCTGGTGTCACAGAAAGTATGCCCTGTAGAACCTGTCTTCCTTTTGATCTCTGTCTGAAGTCTGCACATCCTTGTCTCAGTGCTGACCAGCACTCCACCTTCCACCGGGGTTTAAAAGAAATCAAGTGGACAGGTGGAGAATTGTCAGTGGGTTGTAATTAAAGTTCAAGACGCCAAGCTAACAGATATACTTCACCCATCATTTGATCACCTACAGCTGCAAATATGCCTGAGATCTGTCTCTTGCTGTGCGGCTGTCACAGACAGAGTATCTTTGCGCCCTCTCTGCCTTTACTTATGCCAGAATGGAATTCTGCTGTCATTCTACTCTTAATTTTGCATTTGTATGTTGTAACGCTCTGATTTAACTGTGCATATGCAGACTTGTTTCTCATCCTTGCTCTTTGTCAAGGTGAGAGCAGCACATTAACCTAATATATATATATGATAAAAAGTACTTTTGGAAACTAATCCTGGGTTGGATTTTTTTTTTTCTTTGAGACAAGAAATCCTTTTTCAAAAGCAGTGATGGGCCAATTCAGATGGTAAAAATTTGCCTAGTTACACTGAAGTCAACAATACTACAGCAGTTTAAAAGAGGTGGGGAGGTGATTCTGTAGAGCCAGGAGGTTAAACAAAAAACAGATCTGTTGAAGCAGTTTGTAAAAGACAGATGTAAGAGACAAAATAATTACCCATTACATCTTTCTAATGTACAATTGTTCTTGGTTCATTAACTAATACTTTATTCAAGTAGTTCCAAATGATAGGGTTTCTACCATTTTCCTCATCATTTCCTCATAATTTTAAAACAAAATTATAATATATTGTCCCTAGTCTTCAGTACAGGTGCAATTTTTTTCCCAGTTTCTGCTTGAGCACACTAATGATAAAAAGACATTGAGCTTTATGTATGATCTTCTGTCTCTTCTCAGATATTTCCTACTTTTAAGATCCTTGGAGGATTTGGGTTTTTTTGCTATCACTATATCATACAGTTCTTTCATTGTCAGGACAGACATTCCAACTCTACTTCCTGTTGAGTGAAGGAAATGGTCTCTAAAAATGAATGTAGTACCCCACCATTAAGAGGCAGTTTTTGAAACAGAAGAAAAAATGCTATACTGTCTTCTGAGATGCAGGGTGCTCAGCTAACCTGGCATCAGCAAAAGTCATCTATTAACAGCAACAGACCTGCTCCCACTACAGGGCCCTTTCCCACTTCACCATTGCGTACCTTTTGGTACATTAGCACTTTTAAATGCTCTTCTCCCCACCATGATGATTGCACCCACCGCCCACTGTGTCTTCTAAGCTTCACAGCTTCACTTCACATTATTGTTTTCCTGATTTCTTGTCTCCAATACTTTTCCAGCATCCCAGATGATTCCCTGCCCTACCATCATCACCTGAGTTTCCCCAAGTCAGATCTAATCCTATTGTTATTGTTTGAATATTCTTGTTCTTCCTCAGCAAATACTGAGGCTCCTAATCCCACAGCAATAAGAAAAGAAAACAAACAGAACTACCTTGAATGAAGCTTCTTTCCCAAAGCTTAGGGAAAGTCATTTGGAGATGACTCAATTCCCTTTTCAAGCTTTACAAACTGCTAGACATAGTCATTATCATCTTAGAGCTAAAGCTATTGTGAAGCTATGGAAACTGCCTTTACAGTTTGCCCTGTCTGTGCTCCCCTGTCTCCCTTAATTTCCTGACCCTTCACACCCACCAGGAGCTGAAGAAGGAGGTGGTGATGGGTGCTGAGCATTGGGAAAACTATCGCTGACTCTTTGCCAGCCAGCTGCTATTCAGAAAGCACTGCCAGCCCCTGCCACCATTCCCTTCTGTCATTGCTTGTCCTCTCTGGTGTTTACAACACAGGGGTCAATATCAGTTGTTAATGTCACAGGTGTGTCATTATTAATTCCCTTTTACATTGGAGACTGCCATGAAACATAACCCAGGAATTGAGAGCAATTCAGAAACTTGAGAAATGTCATTGAGGAGTAGGTGGCAATAGAGGTGGATGAACCGAAAAGAAGAATAAAGTTAGTATGTACTGGAGCTGGGAACTGGATGTCTCCCCTCACTTTATTCATTGCCTACAGGGTCTCTCCCACCCCCGTGCGGCTTTGGAAATGAAGGTGAGAGATTCTGTACCACTGGAGGTACAGTATAGGGCTGACTTTAGCTAGAGACCAAGTAAAGGTGAGCTGGGGACCCAATCCACCAAAGTACCCTGGTTTCTATGTCCTGCAGCCCGGATTGTATTTGCTGCAGTCTTAAATGTGAGTGAAAGACAAAAAGCGAGACTCTATTACAGTCCTCATTTCTTTTCTAATGTTGGCTGTAAATGTTTATCATGTAGCTCAATGCACCCTGTCGAGCGAAAAGACAAAAGCAAATAAACCAAAGGAAGCTGGCTTTATTAATGTCTCTCTGATCAGAATGGTTTTATGGTGGTGAAAGGACCCAGATATGATTGAAAATAGGACCTTGCTTGAGATAAAAAACAAGTTCTTACGTAAGACAGTTGAGAGGAATATTTATATAAATGGAAGTGCAAGAGAAGAAAGAGGGGGGGAAGGCTGTAGTCTTGATCAGGCATGTGAAGGAGTGGAGGGGAAACTGATTCTGGGAAAGACAAGCTCTGGGAAAGTTAATTATATTTTATTATAGGATGGTTCTCTTCTAGGCTTTGAAGCAGTTGTTTTTGTTTTTGTTTTTGTTTTTTCCATCAAGACAAGGTATTCAGCCATTCGGCTCTACTTGAGCCTGTCTTCCTAGTTTAAACAAGTTAAATACTTTGCCTTGTACGTTGTGATGCTGTGGTTTGACAGATTCAATTGAGACTCAGGAGATCACAGCTTTGCTTTCAGCTCTGTCACTGGCCTGCAGGGTAACCTGGGCCAAGTCATGTCATCAATATTTGTCTCATTTACCTGCCTTAAAGTGGAGCCAGTGGGAATAATCTAACATTTTTTAGCCTGTATTGAGTACCCCTGATAAAAATACTGGATTCAAGCTTGTATGGAAAGAAGTAGTGGTGCCTGGTCACATATATTCAAATACTTATTTTAATGTAGCTAAGCCAATAGACATTAAGTGGCTTCTCTTTGTCCCAATGACTTGAAGGAATGTTTTATAACAGTCAGTGCTAGAAGTCTTGTAGACTACAGGATCACTGGGAAAGGATTATTCCTATGTTACCTTCAGGGGTCTCATTCTTTGCTGCCCTGCTTTGTTGGTGGGCTGCTAGCACGAGGCTGCATCTTTGACAAGGCCACAAAACATCGAAACCACCATGTAGAACAGCATAATATAATTCAGAAGCTGTACGGGCTTTGACACTCATTCCAGCAGGAGCTCTACTTGACCTAATTTTCCCTGATTTTTCAGCACAAGTACAACTAATGCCCCTGAAATGTTTCCAATACTTGCACTCAGAAATTTTGTGCACTGTGCAGTGCAGCGCTGTTGGCATTTCCTGAGCAAACCAGATGCTCAGCAGCTCTGAATGGTTATATTTACACCGTATTTTCCTCCTAGGCTTGAGCCCTGGGCTTTGGCTCCTGGCATTTTACCCAAGCTGATCTCAGCTGCTGGGAAGCAGTTCAGAGCATCCTGCCTGAGTGTGGCGGGAGCCTGTCCTTGCTGCCCTCTCTTCTCTCTCCCTCCACTTGCATGCCCTCATTTACTGAAGCAGGGCTGACCTGAGAGGTTTAGGCTGCCCGTGCAAGAGACAGGGCACTCAAGCTTGAACTGAGATTGGGAATGGGGGACAAATTGGAGTTCTGACTACGGCTTGCAATGTGGGATAGCCGACAGTGCATGGTTCTTTTTGGCAGCTGCTACACAGAAAGGGCTGGTCAAGAATAGAGCCTTTTCTCGGCAGACTTACTCCCATGTGCATATGGACCCTCAAAACATAAACATAAGGCTGAAGCATGGCTTGGGGTGATATTTTCCTTTCATTGTACCATGTGCTTCTACTTATTTCTCTCTCTCTCAAATGACTGCTATTTCTCTTTGCAATGCCATGCAAGAGCAGCCCACATGCTGTGCATCAAATGGAGATTATACAGATTCACATCTCAACAATTTATCTTTTGCTGGCTTGTTTGAGACTCAAAGTACCAATCTGGCTTTTAATACCTCAGGTATTACTAAATTTGAAGTGACTCTGAGGAACAGCTACACAGATTCATAAAGCTTTTTACATATTCTCAGCTTCAATATAGATGGATGTCTTTCTTTATTCCTTCCTGTAAAAATCCTAGAGTATGTAGGTGGACAGCTAGTCAGGCTTTTAGGTTGTCTGGCTGGGATCTTTCACACTCCTCAGTGGCTCGGCACCCGCAGAGAAGTAAATATGATTCAGTATGGATTTTGTACACAGTCTTAAAGCTACTGGGCAAACAAAAACAAATTCAGGACTACACATTACCAAGCTTGATTTTCATTTCAGCTGGTGTTATTATGAGAAGCCCACAGCTAAACAATTCAGCTTCAGCATTTAATCATCCCATTTGTGCAATCACCAAGCAAGCAGATATTCCCTATCTTAAAGACTGTTGCAAAGGGGAGGGGGTGATGATGGTGTGATTGGCTGTAGACACCAGCAAGAAGTTTGTAATGTAACTAAAATTTAGAGCTGGTGAAAGATGGTGATGCCAAAACTATGGTCATTTGTTGTTTGAATAACCCACATAGACACAGACATAAAGGGCTTTGTGTAGGCAGCTGCACTCCTACTGCTGCTACAGAGGCCCAAGCAGGGTGGATGGAGAAACTGAAATTTCACTACCCTTGTTTGATAGCCGGTAGCTGATGGCTTTAACCAGTCCTAAGTCCTGTCATATAAAAGTACTCTTTAAACTGTGCTTGAGAGTGCAAGGAAACTAAAACTTTGTGGGTTTTTTTTTTTTCCTTATTGGCTTCTTCCCAGTTGTGGTTATAGGCACTGAGTGTACATGCTGGCACAGAGTCCCATGCTCTCCTCTTAAAATGAGGGAATAAAAAGTATGGAAAGGCCTCCCAGTGCATAAAAACTGAAAAACTAAGGAGAAAAAAAAGGGCAAAACCTCAGAAAATAATCCAGAAAATAAAATGCTTAGAATAACAGCAGGGCTGTATTCTCTTCATTGCTTGCAGCCTGGATTCCAGCGAAACAGGAACTGGAACAGCTGCTAAGGGATCAGGCAAAGCTCTGTCTGTTCTACTACTAGGTCACTTTTGGGGTGCAGGCAGATGGGAAAGGGGATGGCTTGGCCTGATCGCAGATTCCTGGATTTCTTCTACTAAAAGTAATCAGTCTCCACTCATGGGGTGTTGTCCGGACCAGGGACACTGGAGGTGAGGGATGTGTCCCTAACTGTTGCCAGTCTGGCTTTGCTTGTTCTGCCTCCTTCCAAACAGATAGCCCTTCACTTTTTGGGCACAAACTGAAGCCTGATCTAGAGAGGGATGGATTTAGGCACATGGTCGGTGCTTTCCCTAGTTAGCGTTGAAACAACTAGAAGATCACACTTTGCAAAGCAATAATACCTGGAAAAAACTACTCCCTAGATCCTTAATTACTGGTGTTCCAGTGGGAACCTCTTCATTTATTCTGGCTGAGTTTGCTGACC
Source organism: Chlamydotis macqueenii (assembly GCF_036417535.1). Classification (NCBI taxonomy): domain Eukaryota; kingdom Metazoa; phylum Chordata; class Aves; order Otidiformes; family Otididae; genus Chlamydotis; species Chlamydotis macqueenii. Next base: position 59,207,560 of record NC_141556.1, on the reverse strand, counting down.
CTCAGAATCATAACTAATTAGCAGATACTTACCAGCAATTAGACTCTCTGGAACACTTTTCTGAGCCCTTTACACATGCAGGTGGGCCATACCCATTACTAGTTCAGGGAAGACTTTCCAGATTCCCCCCTCGGCCACAACCAGGAGTTGAACGGCTTCAGTTGCATAGCTACTATAGCGAAGCTGCCCCAACTTTAGGGGCCTAACTGAGCCACCAAAGTTGTCCAAGGCTTCTTTCATTGCCAAAGGACAGAGCTAGGCATTTCCAGCCCATAGTTTGGATGTAAGACTATAGAGGGCAACGAGTGCAGCAGCACTCCTGACTACAGAGTGCAGCTTCTGCACCTGCCAATAGATGAATTTTAGGGGCGATTAATCAGGCCCCACCAGTAGATTAGCTCTGAGTTATGGGCATATTTTAATTCTCTGAGGGCACTGCTGTGTAGATTTCCTTTCCTGAGGCTGTTTAACAGAGGCTTCATCATGAGAGGAGGTGATACAGGCCATGTAATTTCAAAGGAGAACAAAGCTCACTGTAGAGGTGTGAGCAGAATCCCGGCAGCTATCTGTAGTCAGACTGATGAGATAACATTTCTCAGACAGTTTCATTAGATAAAAATTATTTGTATTAAGCTCATTTTTAGTTTTTGCAAAATGATATAAAGTTCTGTGAAATTCCTGCAAGAGAAAACATTTTCAAAACAAAACTGGATTTAGGATCCTATTTCAAAATTTCAGTTTGAAACTTGAAAATTTTATCTGTACTATTTTTCTATGCATTTTTCATATTTCTGTTTTGCGTATGCATTCTTTCATGATATCACTGTTGAAATGTTCTCATTTTAATTTTAGCACAATAAAGCAATCTGTTGGATGTCAATGAAACTAGGAGTCAATCTGATTCACAAGAAGAGGTAAGATACTCTAATTAGCTTCATGTAATTGCCTTTAATAATAGAAAACAGAATACCATGGTATTTCAATAATCATTGCTGTCATACTTTGATACAGCAGTAGCAGTAGGAACAAATGTTATATGGTGTTAATAATATAAAATAATTTTTAAAACCTACATAAAATTCATAATTATTTTGAAAGCCAGGAAAGAAATATTGGAAGGCAAAAAAATTCCAGATAAATTATTTTTTAAATTCCAGGGTTTTTTTCCTTTGTTTTTGGCTGGAATTCTATTTCCATATTTGAAACTGAGTCTGTAAGTAAGTAACCTCCAGTAAATCCATCTCCCTCCAGTAGTCTGCATCTCATAACCAGCAGCAGCTGCAGGCAGATCTCATCCTGCCTTTGTCTTAATTTCCCCTTTTGTAAAGAATGTAAGTAATAATGCAGCTACCCACCTCAGAGGCGTGCAGGAATTAATTAATGTTAGTAAAGTGCTTTGAAGATAAGATCTAAGTATTATTATTAATAATTTACCTGCAATTTGCTCTGTGCTTTAAAAGACAGAAATAATTTGCCATGAAATGATGTGATACTACCTAGGGCTATATTAAGGTCTTGAATGGATGTGAAGGGCTTATATTACCATTAATGTAAACTGCTATGTAGAGGTGCCAAAAGGCAGAACTGGGCTTTATGTAAATACCCAGTCAGGACCTCATTATATCACAGAGAATTAGTATTTATAGGATACAAAGATCTTATGAATTATAAGATATTCACATCCTGGAATATATGCAGGGATGCAGATTTTCAAAGGACAATCTCTTTAAGAAAGGTAAAAATTAATTCATAATATGCATTTAAAGATACCAACAGAACAGAGTTGAAGATTTATTAGTCTGCAAGGCAACACCCTTGAGGTTTTCCTTGGTTTCCTCAGACTAACAGAATGACCCCCTTTGCATAACTTATCTCTCACTGTTTACCCTATTCATTATTCTAAGAACACTCTAAGTAAGTGTAATTTTAATCATAAATACTTGCTTTGCCAAAACAGTGAAGTCTTAAACTTCAAGGGAACCATATTCAGTGCCAAAAAGCCAAGAGACCCATGAAACAGAAGTGGAGAGACCAAGAGATCCATGACAGCACCTCCTGTCAGAGGAATCAGAGAGGAGAGAGTCATGTAGTCACCTGGCATCCTTGGTTTTTAAGAGAGAAAATGAGGCAGTTCCAGCAACATCCGACAACACCCTGGTCCTTCCTGCACCTGGAGAGCACAGGAATGCTCACAAGAAGAGCCATGCATGGCTCATGTACCTCTGCTCAGCTACAACCCACGCTGCAATAACTTGCTGTGGAGTCAACTTTCCTTTGTGGGATAAATTAAGACAAGTCACAAGCAACACTTCATGAATCTCTCCTTTGAACCTTTTCTGGGGTTTGAGACACATTTTACTTCTATGGTTTATGAAGACAGCCCAGAGGTTTCAAAGGGGAGAGGAATAGACCTATCTGATATAAAGGATTCTTGGCAGCTGCCACAGCTATGAGATGAAACAGGTTGGCTCTGGTGTCAGTACAGAATACCTTCTCTGCCAGTCTGAGGATCAGACTCTGGGCAAATTTTATGTGCAGAGCATAGCAAGTAGCATGAGGAAGGCTTAATATTTTTAATGGCTGATAAGCTTTGTCCAAGTTTTTATCATATCTGGCATAACATCTTCTTGAAGCCTTATCGAATTTACATCTCCAAGGTTAACAAAAGGTAATACTAGTGAGGATGAAATGGCAGGGATGATGAACTCTAGCTACTGAAGAGAAGGTAAGAACGTAAATAATTTACCTGTGAGCAAGTCTCCATAGAGGGAAGTGATGGTGTTGGTGTAACAGACTAGACAGTCCTCAGAGGACCACACTGAGGGGCTGGAATGGACATGCCCCAAGATACCATGATGTGATGCAAATATCTCCAGTCCTTGGTGACAACAGGGACCTGATTTTTGCCTGCCTGGAGACAGAGACATAGTTATTCACTCTCACTCTTCGCTTAACAAGCCAAAGAAGTGGAAAAATCTTTTCTGTTTCTAGTCTGCAGAATTCTGTATCTGAGTAAATGATTAATGACTGAGGATTTAGGTCAAACTGACCACTGTTCTTGAACTGTATCTGCTCCAAGATTTGGTTGTGAATGGCAACATGTGTCCCTCTCACAGCAGTACAGCTTATGTGATAGAAGACAACAAAGAAGTATTATGTCCTGTCTTAAAATAAGAAGTGTTACAGCTGTTTCACATAGTTATTAGCTAACATTTACAGGGATTATGAAGCAAGTTTTCCACTAAGGAATTAAAAGTTGTCATTAACACCATGCTTCTCAGAGTCTTTATAGCTCACCTTTGGGATGTGCACAGATCAAAGTGCTCAGGAGAAAGTCAATTTTCAATTAAAAATACTGTGTTAGTGTTATTTGTGCAGTTCCAGTTTTATCCAGGAGAAAGAGATGGTGCTCAAAGTAGCCCATAACTGCTTTGGCTGCCCTTCAGAAAACTTTCTGAGAACTAGACTTTCCTCAAAACACCAAGAACCAGACCACTGACAATCAAGTCCTCTGCTTCCACCCAATCCAGAATACAGATGTGAAACTGGACTAATCTAGGAAAATACCCAGCTAATTACAGTATGAAGTCAGTTCCTGTTTTTTTTTTCTTGTGTTTCACTTTGTGTAGATATTAAAAATTCATTAGGCAAAGTGAGTTGCAAACTTGATCATAAAATATCATATAATACCAAAGATGCACATTCTGTTTCCTCATCTGCATCAGGATGCAACTACTGGCTTTTGGCTCTGTTTCCCTCTCTAGCTGTGATGTAAAACCGTACCCTGGGCTTAGGAAACTTACCTGGTAAAACTTCTGTAAGAACACTGATGTTTTTACAAAGGAAACTTCTGTTTCGGCAAATAAATATTTCTCTTTTTTTTTGATGTTAGTTTGGATGATGTTTTCAGTTTAAACACAGAAAGTCAAAGGTTTTCAAATTTGTGAGGTGAGTGAGCACATCAGGAACCAGAACGATCCCACTTCTACTGGAATCTCACTCCTGGTGGGGAGAAGCAACAAAAAGTCATTCATAGCATCTGCTGAATAAGGAGTCTCAGAATTTGGAAACTGCCAATTTCAGGGCTTCCAGGTTCCAGCTTGTCAGCTCCACTGCTGAGCTGCAACCCAGCATGCCTAAAGCCCAGGAGCAATGAAAGCCTGAACACTTTGTGACAGCAGGAGCTGGGGACCTGGATTTTGAAGCTTGGGAGCTTGATATATGACAGGGTTTGGGCTCTTGATCCCTTATCAGCCTTCCAGGAGAGCAAACTGTCAAGCAGAGAGGAGTCCAAAAAGTGAGACTTCTTGACCTCTAGCTGGAAAGGCAAGCTTGTAGGAAGCCAGGCAAAGTTTTCAGGAAGGTTTTGAAGCCTATCAGTGGTTTCACAACAACTTCATTGCAATTAAACTACCTCAAATAAGAATTTTATTTTTATGAATAGGTACTTCTTCTGCAGGAAGGAAAAAGTAAACTAAGCAAAGAATTTCCAATTAGCTACAATAATAGGCCTGTTGCTCACTGAGTGTAGCACTTGCAGTAAATATTTTCCAGTAAGTACAGTGGTGGAGGTGAGCGGATGAGTCTGTCTGTTGGTAGGTAATAGGTAATCCCATCCACAAGTTACTGATAGGTGCTTTAGAAACCTGCACTGATGGTGCTTTGGTATCAGTGCAGCCAGAGTTACAGTTAAGTGATTTACAATGAGGATCTAGTAGGCAAAAATGGCTGTGCTGACCCTATGGCTTCTGCTGAAGGGATAGTCCCACTCATTTCTGCCCACTCTCTTCTCTAGTGCCCTCTCCAGCTCTCCTCCAAGCCATCAGCGAGCCTATTCAGCTCACCAAACTGACAGAAGGGTAGTGACTTTATTTTTTTCTCAATGAGCTTTCTGCCATCATTAGGATAGTTTCAGTTAGAGTTGGAAGCTGGAGTAGAGGAGGAAAGGGGAGAGCAGGACCTGTTTTCTAGTTCCCTTTTGCAGGGCCAGTAAGCCCTCTGAGCCATACCCACTATGGCCAGTGATGCATATATGGACTCCACTGTCTGTATGCAAACAGCCTGTGCTTCAGCATTTCTAAACCTATCTGCAGGTTTCCTCTTTAAAAATAATTTTCTCTTGCTAGTTCTTCTCAACATACTGTAATTGTTACACTTGTCCTTATAATTCTTGGAAAAGTCTGTAGAATAGAGATTACAGGTAGGTCTGTAATGCAGTGGTTACAGGCAGGTCCTATTTTCACATGCCTCAGTTCTATCTGTGGATTCTCTTGGGTAACTTTGTTGAGTCTGGTAGAATTACTCTATTATAAAAGGTAGACAAACGGCACACAAAAGTTATATTTTATTGCAGTCTGCTGACAGCAATGAGAGGTATGTCCATAGGAAAGCATTGGACTTTCTTTAAGACCATTCATACAGGAAACACATGGGTTATAGAATTTTTCTCATTAGTCTCATTTTCTAGGCCACTGATAATTTAGTATATCTCAACTCAGATGGCAAGATTCAACTTCCCACCACTAGCATAAATCTTGAGTAAACTTGAGTTATTTTCTGACTTAGAGAAAACCAGACCTCTTATTATTTTGTTGTTTTCTTTTTATGTGTGACCATAAGACTAAATATGTCATCAATGACATCAGCCCAGAGGTGGAAAAGATTTTATTTTTAAAGCCAGTCTCTCTCTGAGAGCTATTTGATTGAGTTCGGGACTGTAGCTAATACACCTTGCACTGCATGACTTTTTCTCACTATTAGTAATTCTGTGATTTTTTTTTTTTTTAATGCTGCAGTATTTCAACTCCCCTCCTCCAGTTGATTCTAATTGCTTCAAAACTGGTTGGAACTTGTTGTCTTGATTAAGAAATTGGAGTTGCAGTGCTGGCAGAATTGAGAACAACTTGGAATAATTCATGTGTATGATATCCTTTTAACTTTATACAAAAGGGGCAGAGAAATGAGAATTTTTAAAAGTATGAAGAAAAATATTGTTCTTATTGCAACTGGAGAACTGCCCTGTACAGAGATTGTGCCCCAGCACAAGTGTGCCCACAAGAGTTACCAGTTTTAAATGTATCAGTGCATTCTCTAGGATGCACCAAAGGACAACTATACAGTTTTAGCCCCTGTGAGCATAAGCCTTGTCCTAATAAAAGATGCCTGAGGAAGGAGGCCCTGTGTGCTGCACAGATATAGCTGAATACATCTTGAAAAAATAGAAGGGAATCACAGAAACACAAAGTGGCAGACTTTGGAAGGGACTTCTGAGGTCACCTGGTCCAACCCTGCTGCTCAAACAAAGTCACCTAGAGAAGGCTGCTGAGGACTGTGTTCAGATGGCTTTTGAATATATCCAAGAATGGAGACTCCACAACCTATACTTGGGCAACCTGGGAGATGCTCCTGTCCCTTAATCATCTTTGTGGCCCTTCATTGGGCTCTGTCCAGCATTCTTTGTCTCTCTTGTACTAGACAACTTGGATGGAACTGGACCCAGCCCTCTGGTGCCGAGTAGAGGGGAAACATGACCTCCCTCAACTTGCTGTCAAAGCTTGTAAAATGACATAGCAGTGACAACTTTTGAGGAAGCTTACTGTTTTTCATCAAACTCTACCTCCTTGGACTCTTGTCTTAGGTGTGAATCCCAGCTATAATACAAAAAACCCTGTCATATAGGCTGAGATAAAACCTGAAGAAGAAACCAGAAGAGCTCAAGAACCAGAAAGCAAAATATAAAATTATTTTTCTCTTTAAAAATCTCAGGGCATTTTTAATCCAATCCATTACTTTGGGCTTCCTGAGGCTTTAGGTTACTTTGAATTTAGCAACACCAACTTCAAAAGAATACAGCACACACTTTTCTTGAAGGTGTATGAAATCATACCTGAAGTCTCACTCTCACCTAAATTCATTCCTAAAAAGATTTTTTGGTATGGTAGGAACATTATTACTCCAAGCAGCAGAACAGAGGAATTACTTGGTTTTTTTTTGTCACCAGGCACTTCACAAAAAGAACATGGTCTCCACTTTAGAAATGTGTAATAACTATTTGTTTGGACTCAGCAAGTGAATTTCTACTAATTCCTGAAGTCTCAAGAGAACAGCGAATTTTATGCTAAATTTATTCATAGACTAGATGTACCTTTTTATAAAGTGCATAATAATTCTGATTTGTATGTTCAGATAATACCATCTGCTCAGACTTGCAAAGGAAAAAGCAAGCTTACTCTTGTATCTCTAGGGAGGACCTCTGCCTCCTGCATTTATTTTTTTTTTATTTAATCCATTTTGAGGGGGTATATGGAGAAAAGGAGTTACCAATTTCTACAGTAGTTTTAAAAATGTAGAAGAAAATTCAACCACCTTTTGCTCGATGCAGCTGTAAGGCAGTTCAGTTAAAAAAAAAACCCAAACAACCAAAAAACAACACACCAACAAGAAAAAAAAGAAAACCCAAACAGAGAAGAAACATTTGTCTCCTGGATAGACTGTGAAATCTAGTGTAAGAATTTTTTTTAATATTACCACAGACATTGCCAAGCTTTGACAGTGACAGGGGTCATTTTGCAGTGACATGTTGTGTAATGTTGGCAAAATTGAAGGTCCAGCACCCCAGACCATTGGCCTGCTTCTCAAGCTGGATCACTAATGGAATAAAACACCATTTCATGTCCTGAAAGACTGCCTTTCGCTGTAGCACATCTATCAAATTAACAAGGGAGACTGGAAATACAACAACGTTTTAAAGCACCTTGTACCTCCAAATTTCAAGGCACTTTGCACGGTTAGGGCTTGAATAGCAAATGTATAAGAGGACTCATTAGTACCCCATGCTCTTCCAGCACCTCAGCAACCTTCTATTGCAAAATGTGGCTGGTACTGATTTCCTTCGTAAAGTGCTTTGGGGACAAAGGAAACACATATTCTGAGTGGAATGTCATTCTGATAGAAATAAGGGGAAGGGGGAAAGTCCTGCCGCAGAGTGTCTATAGGCTCAGGCTCCAATCATGCAATGTATTCAGCATGCACTGCACTTGGTGCTCTGTAAGCAGTTCGACTGACTTCAGTGCTGCCTCAAGTGTGCCCTCACAGTGTCTCAAGTTAAATATGTACGGGTAAGTCTTTGACAAGTCATGGGCCAAGTGCTGCAGCCTTGTGAAACTCCTTTCGCTGTGGATCTCTGGATCTGTGGGGAGCTCCCCTGAAACAAACAAAATCACTTTTGATGCCAGGCTCTACCTAATGACAAAAAGGCAGACATCAACAGAAAATATACAAAGGAGAGAGAAGGCAGAAGTGAAGCATGTGAGACTGTCTCCCATGGCTGGCAGAAAAGGAAGGGTTGCCAGTACTCCACATGGGATGGATGAAACAGTGTAGGCATCACTGGGCACATCTGTGCACACAAATGTGGAGAGACTGAGCTGGCCAGGCCTGAAGGTGTGCGTGCAGCCTAGCTCCAGTTTGGAAACTATTAATGAGGCTCTGGACTTGATCTGATATAATCCTGAATACACATATACATCTACCTCTGCAGACCTAGCCTGCACACAACTGTTAGCTGAGACGTGGTGGGATCAGCCAAGTACAGTGGTAGAGATTTGAGTGCCAAATCCCCTTTCCAATCATTCTTCTATGAGAGGCAATTCACTTGTAGATTTGCTGAGCATCTCCCATGCACATTGGGTCCTGTTGGACTGGTATCTGGGCTTTCTTCCTACTTCCTCCTTGTGATTCAAAGGAAGAGAAACTAGAAAATTATTATGTTTTTAAATGTGAGATTCTTTTAAGATTCACCTCATGATTTTGGGGGACTGACACGATTTTTCCAAATGTTTTGGACTGGCAACATTGCATCTAGATTAGCCTTTCTTACTGTGAAGTTCCTAGCTTGAAAGCTCAGAGGACATCAATCCAGATCCACATTCACCCAGGTAGAAAAACTGAATGCTGTGCAATATTAATGTATGTGAGTCTTTCAGGGGAAACTTCAGCAGTAATCAGATTGACGTTTTAAAATCTTTCTTCTTAAACCTGTGTCTCACTGTCGTGGTTTTGTTTAGTGAGGGGGGGCCTAAGGTGGTAGCTTCTCTAGGAAACTGCTAGAAGTCTCTCCCCTTTGTTCAGGGGACTTGGCCAGGCCTAGGGCAGACCTGCTGCTGGCCAAGGCCGAGCCGATTGGTAGCAGAATGTCCCATGATAACGCCTCTGCGATAACGTATTTAAGAATGGGAAAGCAGAAAAAAAAGAGAGAGAAGAGAAGATGTGAAGAAGCTGAGTGGGGGCAGAGGCGCAGAGGGGGAGGCGCAGGCCTCATGGGCCTTGCAGGCCTCACCCTCTGGCCTCTCGCCAGGCAGTCGACTGGGCCCGACTCGGTCCAGCCTGGCTGCAAGAAGTGGAGAGGAGATGAGAAGTGAATAAGATGTAAAAAAGATCCTGAGAGACATCTACCAGCCTGTTGTGAGGAACGGCTGCAGACGCCAAGGTCAGTTAAGAAGGAGGGGAAGGAGTAATGCGGCTCCTGGCCAAGATTCCCCTGCAGCCTGTGGTGACGACCATGGTGGAGCAGGCTGTCCCCCTGCAGCCCATGGAGGTCCACGGAGGAGCAGAGATCCACTTGGAGCCCGTGAAGGACCCCGTACCGGGGGAGGTGGATCCCTGAAGGCAGCTGTGGCCCGTGGAGGGCCCGCTGGGACAGCTGTTCTGAAGGGACTGCACCCGTGGAAGAGATGACCCACGCCGGAGAAGTTCCACAAAGGACTGTGGCGTAGGGGTGGGACCCCACAACGGAGGAGGGGAGGAATGCGAGGAGTTCTTCCCCCAACCATGAACCATGAAGCAGCGGCGTGAAACAACATGTGATGAACTGACCACAACCCCCATTCCCTCTTCCCCCCTGTGCCGCTCGGGAGGGGAAGGTAGTAGAGATAATGTTAAGCTCGGGAAGAGGGAGGGGTGGGAGGAGGTTATCTTGTTCTCTGTCTCATTATCCTGCTGTTTGTAGTAATAAATGAATAGTTTTCCCCAAGTTGAGTCTGTTTTGCCTGTGACGGTAACTTTAAGGATTTCTCCCTGTCCTTATCTCAAACCTCGAGCCATTTTTCCTTGTATTTTCTCTCCCTGTTCTCTCGGAAGGTGGGGGGAGTGAGAGAGAGACTGCGTAGTCTGGTCCGATCAGGGCTGAACTACGACACTCACTTTTGAGCTTAATGAAATCCCACAAATGATTGGCATTATGGCCACGAAAACCAACATCCCTATCAAAAATCCCTCAGAAAGAAACACCCTTTTGCTTGGCCCATTTCTGCATGAGGGACTGAATGATGTGAGTTATTGCCCTTCTAAGACCAGTGGTGCTTAGTGTGATTTGGTGATCTGGGCTGCTTTAGGCACAAGGCTCGGCATACGTTACTAACCTCTCCCTCCAGCATGGAAAATGTGTATTCAGAGCAGTAGGAGCACCTCTAACATGGCAATGGATGATGACACTCACCAGCAAAGTAACAAGACTTTTGAAGAGTCTTTCCATTATTTTGACAATGGAGCTAAAAGGAAAAGATAGTATCCACATATTAGTAGGTATGGAAAAGAGTCGGTATAGGAGAGGGAAAAGAAACAGAACCAGGTGGAGGAAGAAGGAAGAAGAGAAAAGGGAGGAAAATGAGAAGAAAAAGGGAACGTGTGAAACACAGGGGTCCAAAGGGGATTCAGATCTTTCTAGACAGGTGGTTTTCAACTATCTTTTACAAAATCTCTGTTGTTTGTAGACTGTTTCACAGGCATTGTAAGAAAGATGTGGACGAAATGCACATTAATTTAATTTCTAAAGCAGTTTGTACATCTACTGGAGAACTACTACGGATTCATAAACCAAATAGTTGAAAACTATTACTCTAGATATTGGGCATGTATGCATTTCTGTTGCTGGCCATGCAGCTGCAAAAGTGATAAATGAGAAATGGAAAGAAACAGGCAGTTCCATAAGAATGCAGATTATCTCTGACAGGGAAGAAACAATGTACTGGCAACTCACTAGTAGCTGAAGTAAATGACAGATAGAAACAAAGAGAGAAAATAGGTCTTAAAGGAGGGGAAAATAGCTCAGCACAATATTTTTTCTTGATCTATGGCTTTCATAATGGTGCAGTAGGCAACTGAGCCATCTCTGAGCACCTAGAAAGAGAGTTCAATAATGAGACAGCCCCAGCACCAGCAGCAGCCAGCAGCAAGCAGCTGGGGATGGCAGAGCAATCGTTTGTCGGCACCTGAAGCCCAGATCAATGCGTGCTGCACAGGGTGAACAATGGAGTGACAGAGGGACAGGAATCTTAATTGGGGCTCATGGCAGGGTGAAATAACCTGGCTAGATTTATGAGTTTTTTCCATTACTGTTAAAAGTTTGAACAGTAAAAAATCATGTTCCCTCCTCTGACTCTACCTGTGTGACAAGAGGGGACACCCACAGAAAGTCCCCTCCGGGGTGTCCCTCAGCCCCTCCTGTCACTTCCTGAGCTCAAGTCCTTAGATTATGTCTCCACAGTGCAGTTAAATGTCTCATGAGTATTTATTTCTGCTGCTGTTTAGTTGTAAGTTAAATACAAATCTTAGCTTCTTTTCAGACTACTGAACTGTCATACTCCTCTCTTATCCTCAGAGTTGAAGGAGCAATTTAACAGCCTTAACTAGATGTTATCATCATTTCTGTTTTGATGTGTTATTGCTAATTTGCATTCTGATTCCCTCACCTTCAAATTTAATAGAAACAAGAGCTGTTTCCTTTTATCTCATTTTCTTTTTTTTTTTTAATAGGGAGAAAGACATAAAGAAAGTGAAGAAATAAATACAAATACTGAAACAGCTCCAGATGAAAGGCAGTAAAATGTCTGCCTGCTGCTCCCTCTTGAACTGACTGGCAGTAACTTGGAGTTTCTCCTTCGAACCTGGTGTGCAGGACTGGCTGCTGTTGGTAACATGGAACTCCTCTCTCTAGGCTGCTGGATCCTTCTAACTCCTCCAGGTCTGGCCAGGAGACACAGCTGCAGCAGCAGCAGGTTTCTCAGGAGATTTTGAGACAGAACAAGATGACACAGGGGTGTCCCCTGAACTTTCCTAGGAGAATTGCGGGCTCGACCTAGCTCCTGTCTCACGCTCCCTGACTTGAAAGGGCTGTAGCTGCCATGCAAAGACTGAGGGGGCCTCATTTGTTTTGTCCTTGTTACCTTCTTAATGTTTTCCTTCAAACCCTTTCGAAGACAACTGAGCCAGAACCACCTGGCCCTTGCAAGGTGGCACCAAGGAACAGCAGTGGCAGAATTAAGGACAGAGTGGAAAAGTGACATTTTACATCTCCTGAAGTGTCCTGAGCCACCCAGGACATCTTATAAGTGCTTGTGCCTGGAGTCTTCCTTCTTCAAAAAATATATCATGTGTGAGATGTGGGCTATGAGAGCCCATCACGGGGGTAAGTGTTTACATGGCTCTCAGGAAAGTTCTTGGTGTTTGGGCCTCAAATCTGCCTTGTCAGTCTTGCTTTAGCCCTGCCTTTCCTGTTATTGTATAGACGTCAGAGCACAGTCAGAAAAGAGTTAAATGCTGCAGCACACTCACCCAGGGTTTAGCAATGTGTCTTGCCCACCCACAGGGTGTATAAAAGCCAGGGGAAAGATCACAGTAGTTAGGCTGCTGCTTCAACGTGCAAAAGAAACCATACATCAGGCTGGATTTGTGGGAGGACATGAAGGTTTCTGAGGAGCTGTCTTCTCCCCCATTGTGTTGCCTGGTCTCACAGGGCGCAGAGACAAGGGAGTAGGTGCACCCCCCTTGCTCTCCTCGCTTGACAGACATGTCCTTCTGAGCTGACACTAGTGGCAGCCACATCAGAGAAGTCTCCACTCAAACAATGCTACCCCTTCCCTCCACTATTTTAATTTCACCCACATGCTGCTTGGGCTGACTGTGCTGCCCTCCCAGCATCGAGGGATGAGTGATTCCGCATGGATACTATGAGTCTCTGATGGTTTGGAGGCCAGCGAGGCAAATGCTCTATGCAAATTATGTGCTCATTAATGCCAATGGGGTGCAAATTAAACAAAGCAAAGCTGCTCTTTGGTGAACTCAAACTCTCTGGGGTGCAGGACTCCCATATGGGGAAGGAAAGGGGCAGCTGCCTGCGACCCCAGGCCACAGCGTTGCACGCAGGTTAAGCCAGGCACAAGTCAGAGAAGGAGCGGGGGATACCTCAGCCTTTGAAATGAATCCTCCCTGCCTATGCCATCCCTCCATGCCGAGTCCAGCCTTCACACTGATAAAACAGAGCCCTGTTTAAAAACGCAGCTGCAGCCATTGCCGGGGCTTTTCCATGAGCACAAATATTCCTTTGACAGTATGTCTGTATCGAGTTAACTGGGAACAGAACTGCTGTTCTCTCCAATTTCAGTGAAACATGTGAGTCCCTTCCTTTAGAACTTTGAGCCACAGACGCAGCCCTGCTCCCCTAGAATTCCCACCCCCAGGCCTTGCCATTCCCTTTCCCTTTTCCCCTTTCCCCTTTCCCCTCTATGTGGACATAGTTCCCTCCCTTCCCTTCTCCCCTTTCCTGCATTTTCATACATCAATCCCAGTGCCCTTGCACAGCATCACCCATTGTCCTTTTTTTTTGTGGCTAATAAAACAAATTCAACTGCCTTTGCTACCTATTGAAAATCATGCATTACAAGCACAATGAGTTTCATCTTTTTTTTTTTTTTTTTTTTTTTAATCTAATGGGAAAAGAGAAAAAGCCAAAACACTCATTTGCTTACTGAGAACTCAGGAAACCCAAACCTCAGGAATCCTTAGAGAATCAGGAGATGAGATATAAAACAAACAAATTACCCCAAACTCTTTCCTGACACAGCTCTAGGAAGTCTGATGCTCACAAGGGATGGGAGCTGTGGGTTGACATCATCTCTATTTTCCTTGCTTTATACAACCACTGCTTAAAGCAGAAGGAATGTCCCAGTAGAAACTTCTTCTTCTACAAAGAAAAAACTAAAAAGTACTCAAGTCCCATTCAAGTCTCCCCACCCTAAAGTTCTTCCCTTGGGAAGGGGAAGGAGGAAGGTCTCATCCAAGGAGGAAGTTACATTAGTGGCTGGGACAGAACAAAACTCCCAAACTTGTCTCTGCTAGCCTTCAACAAGTCCTTGCTTGTTTTGAAAATGAAGTGGTCTTTGTTGCCTGGTGGTTCTTGGGAACATTTCCTGAGCAAACTCTAGAGCCACTGAAAGCCGCACAGTACAAAAGTGTTTTCATCCCACACGTAGTGGTAGGGGTCAGTGAAAGCAGAGCTCCAAGTTCCATGAATCCAGCTGGCAACAGCCAGCTTAAGAGATGTGGTAGACTTGGTTTGGAAGAGCAGGTGGGAGTTGTCTAAGCTCTTGCATCCAGTGAAGGACCTGGGTGGCTACAGCAGATAGTCAACTGCTCGTTTCATAATGTCTGATTTTCTTTAAAATTGTGGTTGACATACCAGATATCTTTGCTTGTCTTGTCTTCCTGATGTGCCTGAGTGTCTGAGCTCAGAGCTCCTGTCCCATCATTTTCCTCTGTGTGATGCTGTACAACTCAAAGGCATTTTTCCGAATCATGAAGATGCAAATGCTAGTTGAAGCCACAAAACGCCAGTCTTCAGTTAGGCAGAAAGGCTGTTCTAAATGGTGGTGAGAGCTGCCTTTCTTGCAGACACTAACCAAGCAATGTTGGGTCATCCTCCCTCCTGATGTCTGGGGAGCAAGAGACTGGGACCAGTAACTGAAGCCCTGTTCCCTGCTGGCAATGCAGTGTGCTGAACACCTCGCCCACCACTTGGCTCAGGGGATGCTTTTTACTCTGTGCTCTGTCATTAATAATTCATTTGTTGTGTCATGTAATGACTTTCTTGATCATTATGAATTCATCTGGGGCTAATGTGCGTGTCATATCCACTGCGACAGGAGACAGTAAAGCAAAACAAACCAACCAGCCGACCAGTATCTTTCTGTCTCTGCTTTATCCATTTGTATGTAATTGATTTGCAGTTGGTTGATTTTTCAATTCAGCTTTTCGAGGTTGGTTTGCAATTATTAATATCTTTCTTTTGAGTTTTGGTTTTGTTTTTTTTTTTTTTTAAAAAAAAAAAGAATCTGATTTGCATCTTTCTGTGACTCCCTGCTGGGCATTCTCCAGATACGCAGCATCATCAGACAAATTTTTTCCTTCCCTTTTTTTTTTCTTTACTTACAGATATTTCTGAGAGTCAGAATCAAATACTCAAAGGGCTAAATCTATAGGATCAGATTTTTTCCAAAGTAGGTTATCTTCCCACTGAAGTACTACAACAAATAGCCAGAACTTCACAACACTACAGGGCATAGACAGCCAAACTCCTTTGGAAATATACTTTCTAGGCAAGCCATATGCTGGTGAAGATGTCAGGCTAATTGCTGTGTCCATAGAGCACTTTCCATTATGCAGTGCAAGAATCCCTTTGTCAGCAAGCCCCAGCAACATCTCATTGATCGGATCATCTCTCAGAATGAGCAGGCTACAAAAACAGCTGCTTCTTTCTGCCAAGAACTCAGCAGAAACACAATCTCCATGACAGTCTTTTGTAGCAAGGACGCCTCTCCACTACAAGTTTGACCAGGGCAATGCAAGCCATCGTGCAACTGGCATTGACTCCTGGTCTCTGCAGTACTGAGCTAGTTAAAAGTGGTGATGAAACAAAACAAAGTGGAGGTTAAATGTTTGGAAATACATTGCTGCTCCCCAAGTTATTCCCTGTCTCTTTCTTCTCAATATAGGAAAAAAAAGAACCTTTCAGAACATTTCATCAAGTGCTGCTAGTTAAACTGAAGGGAAGCAAGGTGCTTGGTTAGTTGGTAGTAGCTAGAAACTTGGGATATGATTTACCACTCTGCAAAAATTAAGAAAAGTCTTGGTTTGTATAGTATAAGGCAGAAGATTTATAGTTTTAAATCTTATTTCCTGGGCTTTCATTACCTGCCTCCACAGTTTTCTGAAGCATTTTCTCCACATTTCCCCAATAAACTAACTTCCCTTTTCTATTTCAGCCTCTTCTCACTATGGAAGCAGTGGCTGACTGGATGTGCTGGGTGGCTATATCTGTGAATGAACATCTCCTAGCTGTGAGTGAGTGGAAGACAAAGGCTATGTCTCTGAGCCCGTATTTTGAGGGGGAAATGGAAGCAGAAGCACGTGGAGCCTCAGTATTGACGAGGGCAGAGCTCAGGTTTGGTCCTGCAGTAATGTTGTGCCATCCAAACACAGCAGGCAGCTGCCTGGCCAGCTTCGCTGTCAGTGGAATCTCACAGGAGGCTTACATCCAGCAGTCAGGGGAAAAGCCAACAACAGACCAAGATGAAATATCTATGCCCCATGGTTCATCTGTATAGCATGCTATGTGATGATGGGTGTGCTGCAAAAGCGAGATGTTGCAGGGCAAAGCAGTTGCCAGCAAGCAGGCAACCCTGACAGTCACAGCATTAGACCTGAATGTTCCAACTGCCCAACAGGGCAGTATCTTATGCATACATTGTCTTTTTTCCCTTGTGAAACAAGGTAGTGAATCAGTAGGAATTCTGCCTTAAGCAAGGCACAAAGACACATTAGGGGCATCCAAGAGGGACTCTCCAAAGTTATTGGAGATTTAGGCTTAGGCTGTTTCCTCAATGGTTCTCAAAGTAGGAAAAAATCTTTCTGTTCAAAACTCCTGCTTGGCAGGGATTATGGGTCACTGCCAAAAAATCCATTCTCATTTGACACCCATTACATCTACTAAATACATCCCCCAGTCTGAAAAGAGCGAGCAGAAACAAGGAGAAGAGATACACCTACACAAGCACCATAGCATTGAACTGCTTCTTGTGTTGTGGTGGTGTAAAGAAATGCCTACAGAGTAGCTGAAGTTTTTGCAAAAATACTCTTAGCAATACATTGCTGGTAAAGAGCTTTCTGTGATATATGGGGTCTGAGAGGCTGCAGCACCGTGACCATAATTCACTACTTCTGCTTGAAAATAAATCTTACTCCAAGTGGCATGAAATGAAGGTATGGAAAGGCAGGGAGAGTGGAGATATTTCAAGGAACAGAAAAAGGATAATTGCATTTCAGGACTGATTTTTTCTTAATTCAGCTCATATTTTACAAACTTAGACTCAGCTCTCCTTCACCAGTCCTGCTGGGTCACAAGTTGTTAGATTTCTTGCAAACAAGGTAATGCAGATATTGCAAAATGACCTTACAAAAGGACAGTCTGGACTGGGTAGCTTTGTCTGGATTCAGAAGATGTGAATTTAGTTCTTTTTTTTTCTTCAAGAGATCCCTTGTGTAAGCTTGGGCAAGACATATCACCTTTTTTCTTTTCCCCATCCTTTTGGGCGAGGGACTGTTTCTCATTAGGTTTGTGCAGAGCTCCTGGCATACACAAGCTCTGATCTTGGTGAAGGTCCTTGGCTAATAGCAGAACAACAGGGATGAGAGAAGCACATAGATAATAAAAGTCATTGTTCTGAGTGAGTGCATATAATGATAGATATTGAACACTTAATTCACTCCCCCTGAGCATAAGCATTCAGGAACATTTGAAATGCCCTGGGATTATCTGAAAGATTCACAAAGGGCTGGCAGACATGGCACAGGGCCTATGGGACACCCAGAAACAGCAGCTGGAAGCTAGGCAGAATACTGTAGGACATCCCAGGTGGCTTTAGATGCCTGAAGTGAGAGAAATGAACAAAGCCCTGCAGCCTTTCCTCCTTTATCTGGTTTGGAGGTCTCTGTACAATGAATTGGCATATTCTATTTTACCTCTCTACTCTCTTTTCTACATATGGCAACTAATACGCCTCTAACTACCTCCAAGCCAAAGGAATAATATACTGTAGCTCACTGAAAGGACAGAAATTCATAACTTCTTGCGCAGGTCATATCATAATAGGCAATATCTAAACCAGGGATGATCCTGCAAGCACCACTCTTTCCACTCCATACAGCCACACTGCAAACAAGTGTGTAATCTGTACTGTTAAACTCACCTTTGTTGTAGAGGATTACTGCAGCCAGAGTAAAGGGGCACCAGAGCGGAACCATGGGTTTAGCACGGCTGGTGAGCGCTCATTCTGTATGCAGTGAGTTGGCCACGAACTTGTAGGTCATGTTAACAGGGATACAGTAGACACAAACTCTCATTTTTCCTGTGAACTGAACCAAAATAAAAGGTGCTGCTATTCTAGCCCAACCACCAGGATAGAAGATGCATGAAGAAGAAAAGTGGGTTTATTCCTTATCCCACAAAAACAGAGATGGAGATCCATCACCCAAACTTGCCATCACCTCTCCGTAATTGGATAATCTTATCTCTAAACTCAATAAGGAACAGAAAAAGTCTGTTTGTATAAAATGCAGATGTAATTTTACATATTTATATGAAATAAAATAAATTAAGGATCAATAATCCATGAGCAAAGGAAAGTGAGTTAAGAATCTACGTGCAGCTCCAAGGAATCCTGACGGGAATAATTAGATATAAAATCTAACATATTTTTGTAGCTGAAGGGTATATCCTATAAATGTAAGTTAAGATGTAGATTGTCCCCAAGGACTGATTCCCTAACCATGTGGATTAAATAAATGTCTAACAGCCTGTCAGCTAGATACAAGGGAAGAGACCAACTTTTAGATTTAATCTCAGGATAAGTGGATTAAATGTAGTTTTCTTTCCATTTTGACACCCACGTCTTCATAAAAGTCTTTGTAACTCTAGTGTCTATTTTGGATTTTGTAAATAAATACTTTTTTACATGCATTTGCCTTCAAGATCTGCTTTGAGCTGAGGGTGACTTCAAGGTAACTGCATAGTATCAGTGTGGTCTGCTCTAAGAGATGATGTTAAGTCATACAGGCTGGTTCCTTGCCCAGTCTCAGAGTACCCAATACGCTACTGGAAAGCCTTGCACACCAGAGGCTTAGTCAGGCCCTTCACCATGGGCTTTCTCAGCTTGGCTTGGGAGTGGGTAATGGAGCAAAGCCACGCAGAGGCCATATGACCACCACTAGCCCATACAAAAAGGTTTCCTAATAATAATTACTAATCTGTAGAATTAGTTTATTGCCAGACAAGGTTATCAAACCAAATGCAGTGAGTGGACTTTAAAAAGGAATGAACAAGTTTAGGGCCATTGACAATATTTATAGTTTTATTAATACAGTAAAAGGGAGGTTGAATCTCATCAGCACAGGGTCAGGAAGGGTTTTGGCCTTTCATACAAAACACAATGCAACTAGTCAAATGCATTAGGTTGCTTCCTAACTGTTCCAAGACTGTGTAACATAAGCTATTGGGTCACTGTGAAATTCAGTGCGGTCCCATAACATTACACAGTGCTGATTTTTTAGTGATAAAAATAAGATAAATTCCTTCTTGCATTGCGTGTAGATGAGCAGAATTTCAAAGAACTGACCCATTTTTTTTTCATATAGTGTAAAAAAGACAGCAGCTATAATGAATTGTGGTTAGAGCTTAAGTATTTGTTTGACCCTTCAAACAAAGACCTTAACTCTAGAGCTTTTAACCTTTCTTAACTGTTAGTAAAAAAACATGATTTTCAGTTACATAACTAATATGTGTGAACCATCCCAGAATAAAAATATGACACAGACCAGACATTTCAGTAAACGAAATCTACTCATGAATCTATTTGTAGGCTCATAGCCTGAAGCATGAGATATAACACTATGTAAATGAGAAAATACCGTAAGCAAATGATTTTGTATGATGATATTTTCAGTCACCTTGTCAGAAATTCCACTCCAAAATGTAGTGTTTTGGCATACAAGAAAATCGTGGAGAGATAAATCTAACACGTCTCACCTCCCCCATCCTAATCTTTGCATTGTAATATAAATGTTGAAATTTCCTGGAAATAAACTGTAGAATCAAATTGTCAAATTTTAAATAATTTCAGTTATTTTCATTCCTGAAATATTACAAGAAATATTACAAGGCAAGAGTACCACAGTAGTTTCTTCTTTTTTTTTTTTTTCCCCCTCATGATTTTAGAAAAAAAAAATGCACTGGATGTCATATCTGGTGTTCCACATACCACTGTGCTTAGTTTATGAAGACTTAAAGCTACTCTGTGCATGGAATTACTTCGGAAAACCTATTCCACAATTTCTGAACAGCTCTGTATTTGGAGATTTGAGACAGGATTAATCTTTCTTACTTTTGCCTTCTAAACTGTAAGTGATTTCTGCAGCCTGGTTGCCTAGATTTGCTCACTAGCCAATACTGACTCTCTTAGATGCTGTCTTAGAACACAATGAACTGCCTTTGGGCATGACTGTATCTCTCTATCACTTCTGCAGACTACAGAAGAAGCCTAAGTTCGCCTAGATGCCTAGCTGAACTGCTTAACTACTTGAAAGACTGATTTAGATACGGACCTACTCAAGAGTAGCAGTGCCTTGCTTCACTTTAACGTAATCTGCCTGGACAGTGGATTTAATTGAGTGGAAGTAAAGTGGTATATGGGGACACTGAGTAAGCATGTCCACATACAGGTTATGGGCAGAAAAACAAATTTTCTTATCATCAGCTGGTGCTTAATATTAAACCTCCTTACTTTACAAGCAGCGAGAGCACAAATGGCCACACCAGAGATTGAGTTTGGCTTGACCAAAAGTCAGTGACTTGTTAAGCTACCACAGGCTGTTGTTGGTGGATTGTGTGCTTGCATTCACAGATTTATTCCAGAATATTTCCTACGCTTCAAATGTACATGTTACTTTAATCTGAATTAACCTTCAGCTGGAGATATGTCCCTAATGCCAGATATTTAGAGTAATAATTTCACATGTGATTGCTCAGATTTAGAGTTCATGTCCTTAAAGATATTCTCATTCAAATGAATAGAAATTACAAGACTAAGTATCTTTGAGGAGCTGGAGTTAAGTCTCATTTTCAAAATAACAAGCACTTAAGAGATTAATCTTTTATTGCAAGTCAATGGAACAGAGGTTCCTGAATTCTCTTGGTAAAAGTATCCAGGTTATAAAGTTTGTGATGACATGCTGGAATTTTTAAAAAAAATATTTGTTTTAGTTGATTCATAAGGCATAAATTCAAGGAGTGAAGACATGTACTCTCTTGTCTCTAACTTTTAATATCTTCTTCTATATAATTATAGCTCACCTGAACGTAACAAAAACCCATCCTAGAAGTAAGCTCAGAATTAGTCTTCAAAAAAACACCATCTAAGTGTATGGTGTTTGGGCCTAATGCTACACTCTTGCATAAAGTAGCTGTATGCATAAAGTAGCTGTACCCCTAATTCCAATAATACACACACACACACATATATATATGCACATTTTAAAATATATACCCATAAGACTTTTCAGTTGTTAACATGTTGCACACTAGGTCTCCGGCACTTGAGCTTATTATTATGAATGTAAATAGTAAAAATATTTTCCTTAAGCTCACCTCCATCAGCAAGAAATTATTGAAAGATTCATTTTGGCTGTGGTAGAAGGAAGATGGGATTGCCATCTTTACTCCTACTCCCACTGCTATTTGCTGACTTTTATGAAAGATGTATCAAAAGTGCCGGAAAAAAAATGTCAGTTTCACACTTTTACTGCCAAAGCTCAGACAAGATACTTTAAGCTACATCCAACATTCACTGTAGCAAAAAAAATACTGTGTTAGTGGGATTCGTCTGATGGGCACACAGGAAGTTATTGTCATTGAAATATAAAAGTGAATTAAACTTGTCAAAACTAATGAGCAAAATGAGCAATGCTTTTATCTTTCTTATCTCTCTGAGATGTTCAGGTCTCATGGATTATAAGGCCATAAGGAATCATCAAGACATCTTGTTTTATCCTCTGTGTAAGCAATTTTACTTGCTCCATAAAAACCCAGCGACATGCTTTCTTTTTTACATTGTTCTACTTGTATTTGCATATTTTGCTCTAATGGAAGCAAATTTTGCACCTAAGCCTGATGGGATCACTTATGGAGTAAGACTCATGGTGTGCAAAGTAATGGCAATAGACACCTACTGGAGTGAAAAAATGAGATTCCTCATAAATCTCCATTTTCAAGCACATGATCAGCTTCTAGTGGCCTACGGAGTTGTCAGTGATCAGCTTCTAGTGGCCTACGGAGTTGTCAGTTGTAACTCTCTGGTGTGTGTCATTACCGTATGTAAAAGGCAACACCATGATGGAGCTCAGTCTACTTTTATTTCATTAACCATAAGCTTAAGTGGGGATGTGTGGACCTTTATGGCATCTGCCATGCCACAGTATTTTTACGCTGCAGAAATGTGGCCATTTGCATGAACTATAAATGTGTTTTGCTGGAAAAAACTGCACTGCATTCTTCCGTGAAGAAGCTGGACGTATGTTTGCCCCTGGAAGAAAGGTGAACTGAAGGTCTGGCTGTATGTCTCCAGAGTTAGTGATGCATTGCACACTTTCCTTCAGAACTCTCTTCCAAATAATGCTATTTCACATCGTCCTGATGCTCCCTGGTTTGAATTTAATTTGTATGCAGTTTGTGTCACTTAGGAACAAGCAGAAGGAAATAACACAGTTGTAGTACATGATAATCATGCCTTTTGCCACTTTTTTTTTTGTGTCTTGACTAACTGAACTAGAAATATTCTGGGACCAGGAATAATTCTTAACATGTCTATTCAGAATGGCCAGTACCCCTTGTGGCAGAGGGTTCTGGGACTACTGGAAAATATTCTGTGAAAAAGTGGTAAGAGGAAGACTTGCTATCTAGTCTCCACTGGCTGTATTGACTAGGTCTCAATTAGCTATGAAGGGGAGCCAAGGTCATTAAGTCAGATATATCCAACTGTGTTGTAGACACTGCTCTTCAGTAAAATGGAAATTAGGTGAGATGAACACATCCAGAATGTCTCCTTCCCCAGTATTTAGTTATAAACCAGCAAATTTTGTGCTTGGCTGGTCTTCCAAATTTGCAGTGGGAACTTTTTCCCTCTAACGCTATTCAGTGTCTTGCAGTGTAAACTGACAGCTCATCTCCATCCTCTGTGGAATTAGAAGTAGCATGACATTCCCCAAGGTTGTAACAAAATCACTATGAAAACAAAAACACATCATCAGGGCTGGCATAAAAACTAAGGCCCTATTTGATCCTTTTGTGTAATTCCTGCTTTGTCTGTGAAGCTAGCTGTTTCTGGATAGCCAGACTTGTGGATGTGCCATAAAATATCAGACAGAGAATATTAAGACCTGGGCCATAATAGTAGGGGGCAAGATATTAAAGTACTAAGTCCAGTGATGTTAGTGCTCCTCAGAAATACTGTTTTTCTATCTGACCATACAGTTAACCAGGTCACACTTTTTCTTCTCACTTGACTTCCTAGTAAATACCCTTTCCTCCAGTCTGTGTAGGTAGAATTTCCTGCTTTTTCCTAATGAGACAGTCATCTCCGGTGTGGAAGTGAAAAAGCTGAGCTGGTGCAGTGCCATTCATGAGATAATTTGCCTTTTCGTCTTCATTTTGAAACTTGTCCTATTTGCCTTGTTTAATATTTTATCATGTTACCAATCTCTTTTTTTAAAAGGAGATTTGTTACTTTATTTATGTGCATGCAATTGATCAGTGCTCTGTTTCAGCCTATCTCAAAAAATCTCCTTCAAGAGCAGGCCCTTGATACAATGTGGGCCCTTGATGCTGTAGCTATTCATCCCAAGATACTTGACTTCAATCCTTCTGTCTCCCATTTTGTCAGACTGATGGTTGTGTCCTAAACCTTGTTTGTGCATGTCACAGAATTCAAGCACTTGAAGCAACACAAAGGGACCCTCTCTGTTCAGGAGAAGTCCAAATCTGCAATAGTGAGTGATCAGCTATGAGCTGCATTTGGCATGTCTATGAGTGAGAGTCCAGTTCAAGTGTCAGACAGACAACAGCAGTAAATTAATTTTATAGAAGTTTCTTTGGTGATGCTTCTGAACTCTGAGGAGATCGTCTCCACCTGCAGTCTTGTGGAGAGAAATTTGTTCTATCAATTCCCATGTTGTGAGCAATATTTTCTGTGTTTCGTCCATGGATCACATTTTTCTGGTGAATAAAGGGGATGTGGAACATACTGGGAAGAAAGTCTACCTTACGGCATCCTAGATACGTTTCCTTTCAAATAGTGTTTTTCTTCTCCACAGCAATTTAGACAGCTTTCAGAGAAGATTAAGGTGAGCAAAAATGCATCTGTAAATATTACAGTGAACATCTGTATGCTCCTCCATAGCCAGATTGCCAAAGGAAGGAAAGACAAGGGATGAACACCATCAAGCAAAGTGTGAACAAGAAACTGTGACCATAATCTGTCAGTGACCAGCACTTCATTTCCTTTTCCATGTCTGCAATAATGCCTCATGGCTCTGATGATGCACCACATTTCTGACCTGGGAAAGCCTCTGCAATTATACCAGCTTAGGTCTGTTTCAAAACCAGCTTCCTTCATGCACCACCTGCAGTCATCTTTGACAGTTTTTAATTTATTTGTATTTTTAGTCAAAGCCATAATTCTTGTAAAGTCACAAGTGAAATATCGAGATAACTGTTGTCTCCAACTACCAAATGTTTCCAGACCAGATATAGAGACCAAAAAAGAAAAAGTTTTGCTTAAGTAAAATCCATTTCTTGAGGCAAATGCAGACAAACATTACCTGGCACAGTCTGCCAAACAAGAAGATACTGTGTTTCCTTCTGAATATTGTAAAAAGAGAGGTAAAAAATTTGACCACTTTCATTTGATAATTGATTAACCACTCTAGCTCTTGCTAGGCTGGTCAGCAAGATCTGGTAACTAATATCCCTGCAGTAGCAACTTTCACTGCAATAGCTAGGGCTTTGTAGATAGCAGGTCAGCAATTCCAGGGCGGAGGCTTTAGGTTCTCAAGATCTGTCCATGGCAAAAATAGTGCAGAGCAAAGCAGCGTATAGACTTACAGCAGGCGATCCACCTTGTGCTAACGCATATAGGAATATTGTCTGTACAGTGATATTCAGAAAAAAAATATCTGCATTTGTTTTTAAAGCCTATTTTACTGCACTCAGACCTGGTGATGGATGCTTCTTCAGAACTAATGTAGCCTTTATTCAGTTCAGCTTACTCACTTCCATTTTCCAGAGGCTGTGCAAGGATTTAATGCAGTTTAACTAATGCATTATAAATGCACTTGGTTGTTAAAGCTGGATTTAAACTTCCTTGACATCACTGTGTCAACAAATGCTCCAGTCATGGGGATATTTACAAGAATAATGCTAATATGAGGTGGGCCAGCCTTACTTTACAGCCTATGAAGAGAGAATGGTAGAATGGTTATATTTAAGGTTAAATGCCATCAGCTGGCCTGCTTAGAAGAGCTCTCTCCCTTCATTGATGACGGAAAAATGCTGAGCAGACTCATTCCTTTTGTTTTTACATAATTAGCCTTTAGGACTACCCTTCAGTCTGCACGCTAATACCTTAATGTACACACATAGGTAACTATATTTTGAAAGTAAATAGTCTCTCTATGGATCTGTTGTCACTAGTACAACAATATAAAACAACTCGCAACTGCATTGAATGAAAGAGTATAACTACTGAAGAGATAAACAAATTATACGTGCTCTCTGGAAATGTAATAACTCTCAGTACTCCAGATGAAAACCTTTTAAGATGTTTGGCAACAATATTTTCTGCTCCTATTTGTCTTTACCCTAGGCCTATCAGCTGCATTAATAATGAAAGAGGAGAAAATAGCAACTAAGACAATCTTTGTCTTCCTGAAGACATTGATTGCAATCCTGTTACAGCTGATTCTTGACCTTGTAACAGCTTTTCCTCTCCTGAGGGCTGGAATCTGATGATTGGAGATGGTTGACATGTAAAATAAGTTTAATGAGAATTTTAACTTTAAAAAAATACACTTGAAAGAATATATGTAGAAAACAGAGTTTGTAGAAATTTTTAAATCTTCCCAATTAACAGTGAAGTTACTGAAAATTAATCTCATATTTCAGCACGCAGACACCTTCTAAACACTGATACAACCTTCTGGTAAGTGAGGCGCAACAGACTTGAGAATTGTTGCAAGGCCTTAAAGACTATGTTTCCCTGAAAAGAGAAACTGTACGCATCTGTGTCTTCAATTATGATGATTTGTGTGGGGTGCTGATGCCATGAGGGACTCTAGGGTTTCAGAGGTGATGTCCTTGGGAGCTGAGCATAGCAGGACCTAGGTGCACCTCTCCTCGGCTGGGGAATGTGAGTACTGAAAAAGCAGCCTGTGGTGACCGCAGCCAACCCAGGTCCCTGGTGCATGAGGAGGGGAGATCCCACCACCACCTTTCCAAATAGCTTCCCCACAGGGCCTTCGATGATGGCTGTGAGAATATACCAGAGAAATCACTTGTAGCAAATGCTTACTTGGTGGCACTCAGGACCTTGCTAGTGCCTTGTCCGCCCTGTCTCCAATGGCTTACAGACTCCAGCACGCCCCTGGGACAGGTCAGCACAGCCAAGTGGCTCCACTGAGAGGAAATATTTTCCCCTAAGTTTCCTGGTGCTTTCTCTGACTTCTCACTCTGTTGTATGTCCTCTCACAAAGCAGTGCATACGATGCACCAAACTGCCCTCAGACTTTGGTGACTCTTGGGGCTAGACCCTCAGAGGACAAACATGTCTGCTTCAGATGTTTTGCATCTCATTCCCAGCCCCTGGCTATGTAGCTGCTGCCTGGTGGTTTCAGTGCCGTCCATGGCTCTCTGGCTGCCTGCTCTCCTAGCTCTTCTCAGCTGGCAGAATGTGCACTCTGCAGCGGGTTACTCACAGCACAGCATGATTAACGTGGCTGGGAACTCTCTGGCACAATGTCCTGAGAGATTTTAAGTGCCAGGGAGTCTAATACCTGCAAATATATTTATCTCCCTTTGAATATTTCATCAAGTTGGAATTCATGAACTGGATCTTTTACACGGAAGTTTTATGAATTATGTACCAGAATCGATGAGTTCCTACTTTGCCCATATTTTACTTCGTCTCAAAGCCGCAGTGGGGATCATAGCCCATCAAAGCTGCTGCAGCAATTAGAGATCAAATGGCACTGAAGGAGGCAGGCATGCGAGGCCTACGGTATTCCCCCTATACACAGCCCGGGAAAAAAGCTCTGCTTAGTTGTACATTGTAGTCTCACTTCTCATTTTTGCTATATTTCAGCCTCACTTCCCTGCCTGCCTCGCTGCCTCGGGGAACATGGGGTCCTTGGGAGTGGACTTGCCAGCATCTCTCATCAAACACACCTACCTGGCCTTTACCTCTCACCTGTCATACCGACACGGTTGCCTGCTCCTCCTGCAGCACTATTAGGAAACGGCTCCTGTATCTTCTCTGCCAGCACTGACTATGTTGGCAACTTTCTGTATATTTTTTTTTTTTTCCAGAGAAGAAATAAGTGTTTCGTGTGAAGATGTTTCACGTTGCCAGAATGCTTCTGGCTTAGCCACTAGCAACCTACCATGTTCAGTAGCAGGTACTGAAGATCTATAAACTTACAGTTATGCATATAAAGTATTTAGCTAAAAACAAAATCCCCCTGTGCATAGGGGGGTGGGAGGGAGGAGAAAAAGGCACAGTTACAAGATGCTAATTGTGCAGTTTGTTGTGCTAGCGGAAGGCATACTGGTACTGTGCTGATGAGAGCAGTATAAAAATAACCCAAATAGATAGAAGCGAAACTTCCACCGCTCTCCCACTCCTCACCTCTGCCCCGAATCACTTTTGCAGGCTGCTGCATTGTCTCCCATGAGGACCACTGAGACTGAGTTTTGAGTGGGGTTTAATTAAAACTGAGATCAGAGATGTGAGAGACAGGCTCTTTCAGGCTGGCATGCAAAGAAGATATTGTGCCAAGTGATTAGTAGCAAAGTAAAAGAAAGCATTTCCCCTAGATGTTTTCTGCTTCCCAGGTTTTACTGTTGGGAACGTAAATGTTCCTTCCACGTCTCCCCCAAATATTCAAGTCAAACAAACTGAAATCCAGATTGCAGTTAAAGACTAAGTGGATTCCTTAGAAATATTTTTTCTCATATTCTTCTTGCTTCCCAGAGCTCTGTCAAACTCATTGAATACAAACCAGCTCAAGTGGAGCTTGCCAACTTCTTCAGCTATCTGCACAAGTCCCCTTTCTTACAGCGGGCAGCTCTTTATGTCCTGACAATCCCTTCCCCACTAGACCCTAAGATGGGACTCTGCCTTCCTATAGTCCTGGACCAGTTATAGGATGGTCACTTTCTTGCTACTTCAGACCAATCAGTTTTGCAAGAAAGTGGACTCCTGTGTTACCTGCTCTGCACTTCTTATATAGTGGCACAGTGCAGGACTGTGGCGTTTCCCCAGCTCTGCTGCTAGCACAGCAGGCTTGTGACCCAGGACCTATCTGCACACTGCACTGCCTCATAAGTGAAAAAAAATCAGCTTGAGCAATAGGTTACACAGCTGGTGCCTCCAGTCCTGAGCCACGATATCTAACTGAGACTGCAGACTATCAGCAGAGACTTTCCTTGTTTCAGTGTCTGAGATGATGGCTCAGCATGGATTTCATATTTCTGCAAATGCCATTCTATTACTAGCATGGCCCAGCCACCTAACTTCTGTTTTCTGGCTTCTGACTTGGCTAGAGTAAAGGAGAGAGGATGATCCCAAATGAAGGCAGGTTGCTTTTTTAAAAATGCAAACCTCCTTCTTCCTAGAACAAATCTTTGAGCAAAGAATGACAAAGGTGCAATCTGACTGCAGTTACAACACTAATAAGTCTTGTATGGATTGGTTCTTTCATGGCCAAAGTCAAGCTACCTCTGAGAAATAATTGGCTGTAGAGAGACGAGAAGTGCTTCTTAAGTCGAGTCCAATAGTAATAATATGGTATTGGATCTCTCCCCTAGGAGATGATGCAGCAAACAGATACGTTAAGCCTCCACATTCCTGCCTGGCTACTGCAGTGAACACTTAAACTGAAGAATATGTCAGGGACTTGTGGCAGAGCAGATTACTTTGCCAGCTTTTCAGATGAATCTCAGGTCAGGGTGTGGTTCAGGTAAAATGGAATTAGCAGCCTCATCCCAGTCCCTGGACAGCTTTTTGTAAATGTAACTCTTAAATTACATGTATGACACTGAATTTCCTCTGAACATTCTGTATGGGTTTTCTTCATTTAGCTTAGGGTGTCTGCTTGGCTGGCAGCCTCCCTTGTGTTATTCTGTGACATGGGCAAATATGTGCACAACACGTACCACTAGCACATTATTTTCCTCTAGTTGTACACTACCATTCAACCCAAGTCCCTAAAATTTAATGGATGATGTTATGCAAACACATAGTTCCCAGCTCTCCAGTTCTTCCACAGACATCTTTAAGTCATAGTTCACGTACGTCTTGTGCTGTAGAAAGCCCCAAGCAGCAAGATGAACAGCAGCTCTAAATGTACACAAGCAATACAAGTGAAATAAAAAATAACAGCACAAAACATTGTCTTAATAAAAAGCAACCAAGCAATTGACAATAAGCTAGTCAGCAAGATGAGGAATGTAAAATCTTTGTCATTGCAGGACAAATGCCATTTTCTGTCTCAAAGCTGATGGCTCCAGAACTCTAACAGCAACTACATTGCCAAAGAGACCTTGCAAGTTGCTAATAAATGCACAAGACACAAAGTGTAATAAGACATCTTCCCTCCTTTTTACTATTATTATGAGAGGGCAGTGAATATAAATTTCACTGACAGGTGTGTATAGTAAAGGAAGCTGAGTGCCAAAACTGAGAAATGCTGAGGAAAGAAAAAAAGACAATAATAAATAGCTGTAAGGATAAAACCATCCAAAAGGCAAGTAAACACAATACTAAAAGGCTGGCATTTACAATGCTTTGTCTATACCCTCTCATACACAGAAGAACAACGTTATGGACAGAAGAAGTGGAGAAAGAACCATAAAAATATATGACCAGATTCTGAGATAGTGAGAAGCAAGGTGAAAGAACCGGGAATGGGATCTTTGTGAAATGGCAAAATGAAAGTGTGCAAAAGGGAAAAAGGAAGAAAGCATAATGAATCCTGTAAAGCAATAGCATGGAAGAAAAGCAGCAGCTCTGGGAATAGCTAGCAATGAGTTATCACAAGGTTTCTTGCAGACTCAGCCTTGTGTCTCTTTCTGCAGCTCTGCATGTGGTCAGAGCTGGGATAGCAAACAATTCTTGTCTCCTTGCCAATTAAGAGATCGTAAAACTATACTTATAACTAAATAAACTTCACTTCCTTTCTTTTTACCTGAGGGAAATGCTGAATGTGGTAAACTGCTGATAACACAGGAGAAGACGGCGTAAGAGGCAAACATCTAGAACAGAGACAACTCAGCTTCTTGCTCCCTAGGAGGAAAGGATGCTGTTTAGTACCGTACAGGGAGTCCCTCCTCCAGACCACCACAGTTCTGAGAAACTCTCCCAGCCACATACTGCCTGTCATGTTTTCTGGCACCTTGTGCGTTGCTGCTGGATCAGTATTTTAGGACACCTTTTCCTATTGCATGTAGGCAAGGTAAAAATCATCCCACAGCTGGACCTCTTTTTTAAACTGCAAGATCACACAGTTTGTCTACCTGCCGCGCCACATACTGCTCCAACAGCCTCAAAGTTTAACACTGGCCCACATACCCAGAAGGAAAGGCCTAATACAAAGAGTGTAATGTCAGTAGTTGGTTGATATGATGAACTGCAGCAGCATATTCCTTCCTAAACAGGTGGAATTTACTAAATACCAGAACAACAGGGGCAAGTAAAAAGGCAGAAAATCTTCTGCACAGATTGAGCTCCAGCTTTGTTTTTCCTTTTTTTTTTTTCCCCCATGGACTGTGCCCTGTCTGGAACTTAGCAAGGTACAAAGGGACATCTAATGGTTTGTTAATACATTGCAAGCAAGCCCAGTGCTAGAATTGGTGTCATGTGATTAATTCATCCAGGCCTCTGTTTGCCAGGTACTTAGGTCTCTTCTACAGAGTTTCCTGTCTATCAGCTCATTTCTTTTGGCTTCCCATTCCTGAGAAGAAAAGAAATTTGTATCTCAGAGTTTTAGGTATCTAGTCCTTTCTCAAAACAAGCAGAGGTTTCAACTGAGTGACATCCTGGAAAGACATGCAGTCATCTATCCTCCTTTCGGTAGCTGCTGTGTTTTGGATTTAGTATGGGATTTGGTATGCAAAGAATGTTGATAATACACTGATGTTATCAGTGGTTGCTAAAGAGACCAAGGACATTTTTCACCTTCCCAAGTTTTGCTAATGGGCAAGAAGCTGGGAGGAGTAGAGCCAGTAGAGCTGACTCAAACTCGCTAAAGAAAAGTGTCCATACTGTAGTTGTCATGCTCAGTATATAAGTGGAGGCTGGCTAATGGGCAGCTCTTTCACTCTTTCTCTCACTGCTCAGGATCATTCCAGGATCATTCTCAGTTTCATTCCGTGACCACTGCTCAGGATGGGCTGTATCAGTCACTGGGTCATCAGAAGGTGACAAATTGAACATAATTCATTTTGTATACTTTATTATCACTATATTTTATTATCGTTATTATTATCTTCCTTTACTATTCCAGTAAACTCTCTTCATCTCAACCCATGAGTTTTCCTTTCTTCCCAATTCTCTCCCCACCCTACTGGGGAGGGGGAGGGTAAGTGAGTGGCTCCATGGTACTCAGTTGCTGAGTGGGATTAAACCATTACATCATCTCACTTGATTTCTCCAACTTCCCTTCTCTACTGACAAGTAGGCTGTGTTGGGGAAAATCCAAATCTCGAATTAGATAGACTTATAAGAAAATCAGTTTTCTCCACACAGTTTTGGAGCTATTTCCCACATTTTCAGGTAGAACCATCTTTCTGGAAGCATTTTGCCTCCAGCATCACAACAGGAACCCTCATGTTCAAGAGATAGTTTTGCCCTAATAGTAGTTGTCTCTGTGCCCAGTCCAGCAGTAGAGGTAATGGGATGGTTTTAATAAAAAAAATAAAATTGCATTACATGAAATAGCTTTTTGAAATTAATCTTTTTACTAAGAGAATATGTATTGTTATTTTCAGTAAGGAAAATATTTTGCACTTTTTTACAATTTATTGATGTGAAAGCTTTCTCTAAACTGTTTGGATATTATTGAATGGCTCTAAAACCTTTTACCTCATTAAAAATAGTTAAAAACTGGTTTCCTGTAAACCAAAACATTAATAGTTCATATTTTTTTCAAGGGTAATTAAAAGGGGCAAAATATCCTTTAATTAGTCTCTGTAGTTGCAGGATCTGCTGATGGATATTGTATGACATGTAGGTTATTGCACCCTAAACAGTTGTGGATAGTTACAGCACTCACCCAGTGACGAGGTCAGTTACTTCATCGTAGAGCTGTCCCACATGCAAATGGATCTGTGGGCATTTCAGCTTTCATGGGGGAAATGCACAGTTGTGAGTACTCTGCACCTCTCTACACATGGCCTTTGCTCCCCATTCAAACACAGCTTTCCTAAAGGGCCTTTTAAGACCCATTAGTCTTTATATCTGTCCTGCTCCTGTGGTGTGTGTTATGGATTCGCACACTTGATGAAAGAGATGGATCAGCTGCTAGAGAGCAGCAGCTTTATCGGGCATCCGGAGTGAGTTTGCACGTCCTAGGAACAGAAGGCATTGGCTGAAAGAGCTGGATAATATGTGTGTGATTTGTCCTTTGTCAAGGTCACACTTGGCTAACTGCCTCTGCAAGAATCCTGGGTATCAGTAATTTACAACATCACCCTCTCCTCTGCAGATGAGTTTTTGTTCTTCCTTTGAACATTCTCTTGTCTGCTCCGAACTCTATGGAGAGAAAGTGAGTGAAGGGGCCTCATTATTTTAAATGGGGCTTGACAGAACCTAACAAAGAGCATAAAACAGAGCAATTTTCACAGGCAATCGCACCAAGGCAGTTAAAGCAAGGCTGAGAACTCAATTACAGCCCATTACTGTCGGAGCTGTCTCTCGCTGTCTTGCTCTTTCCCTGTCCATTGGTTTCTGCAAGAAGAACTCGGTATTGGCAAAGGTCATTCACTTCAGCTGCAGGATTTTGGCTAGTGGTTCCCATCAGGCATAGATCAGTGAGGATCCCAGTGTTCTCACAAATACAAGTGGAAAAACAAAGAAAAATGTGTTTTCCTCTTCACTAATACTGTAAAATAACAAGATCCAGTCAACTGCAATGTAAAAAATCAGCAAGTTCTTATGCAGTGTTCTTGCAAAAGGTTATGACATGAGCCTGTGGTACATCAAGCATACATGCATGTATATCCATCTCCAAACAATGCATGCACATATCCTGGTCACCCTTCTTCCTGACCAAACTGTTTATCCAAGGTCTCAGATGGACATTAAAGATAACATTACAATGTTTTCATAATTCTTCTGGTGAAGGGCCAGCCAGGAGCAGATTCAAATCTTAGCATAGGCTACAGTGGCTTAAAACTTGCTTGATTTCTGCCTGCCCATGAACAGCTCCACACGCCCATCAAGATGCATTGCAATATGTGTCAATGTAAGGCTGAGACACTGGGATGGTGGGATTCCTGGAGGCAGTGCTGCAGGAGAACGAATAACTGAGTCCCTTGTATGCAACACGTTACCATTGAACAATCTGGCTTTCCTATGTACGAGAAACAGACCCACTTCAATGTGTATCAAAATGGTTTTGGAAAAAAATGTATTAAAAGAAGGTTAAGATTGAAATGACGAACAAGTTAAGATATAGCAGATTCAAGGTGAATTGCATGACATAATCCCCCTTTCTTGTATATATTAATTATTTTTACACTTTTGTCCAACATCCTGTAGAAAGGTGGCAGCTGAATTTGAAATAAAGTTCAGCCATCCTAGGTCCCAGATCAGCTTTTAAAGTAAAGAACATCCCTTGTGTTCTTGCCAGCTTCTGCCTCATTCATTGCCCATCATGCATACCGAACAAGAGAAGAATTCTGAGGGGGAAAGCAATGTATGCTTGTCAAATACAATTTTGACATTTCTTCAGCTTCACAATTTGACTTTGCAAACTTTTAATATTGGCATTCTGGCACATATTTTCCTTGGTCTTGCACCCTGACTCCCACAGCAAAACAGTCTCATGTGGAACAAGTCACTTTCCTTCCCTGGGAATCTGGATGCCAACACGAGCCTCTGTTGTTTCAGCTAATGGATTAACTGATACTGTCAGTAGACTCCTGTTGTCTATGTGAGCTAAGTACAGGAGAGGAATATAACACTGCTGCGGCCTCAAAAGATTTGCTGGAAGGGCCAGATCTCTGCACTGGGAGATTTCAGACCTCTGAAAGCTGTTCCATATTTCTGATAGAGGGTAAAATTTAGTGTTAAGAGACAGTAAAAAAAAAAACACAGAAGAGAAACATGCACAACACTTAGGGAACATGTAAAGAGCATTTGGTAGCTACAAAGATTTTCTAGTGAGAATGTAAAAATTCTGATTTACAAAATGTACTAGATTTTTCCAGTCATAACAAAGAGCTTTTCTTTCTTCCCCAACTCCCCCTAGCAAATGAATGTCATATCTCTGTTGCAAAGTATGCAGGCATTAGAAGAATTGCTTAAAAAAACCCAACAACTAATTCTTTTAATTCTTTAATGAAAAACAAAGGAATAGACTATTTTCCCTTACCACCTTCCTTAAAGGGTTGAAATGTCTTTTGCTGCAATTAGAGAAAATATGTAATTGTCATTGAGTATATTGCTTTACAGGGATAGAGTCTGGTAAATTTAAAAAAAAAAAAAGAAAATGCAGACTTAGGATAGAAATGGGTACTTAACGTTCAGCTATGAGCATTAGTTCTCTCTGGCTGTAACATAATTATATTACTGTTACTAGGCCATTAGTACCTGCGCTTTGCACCGGTTTTCCCGTTACTTGTTAAACCTTGGGAATCAGCTGTTATTTCCTTGTTCAGTCTCCCCCTCATTGCCTTTCCTAGGGATTCTAATAGATGCATTAAAAAAAACTTGCCTGCTGCATCCAGAGTTTTCTGAGCAAATAAGAGGTTTCCTGCAGCTTTTGAGATAAATGTGGTTGTGTATAAGGGCTAAATGTTCCTGGAAAGACACTTAAAAATTCCAGTGAGCAAGCACAATGCTCATTTTTCAAAGAGTTAGCAGAGTGGAGCTGAACTCTGACCAGCTGCTTGGAAAGACCAAAGCACTGCCTGTGATGTGATCCGTGCACAGCTGCCGGCAGACGCTTGGTCCTTCCTCCTGCCTTTAGCCCTGTGTTGGTTTTGTTCAGTGGCGGAGGAGCTATGGTGGCAGCTTCTGCAAGAAGCTGCTAGAAGTTTCTGCTTTGTCCTGTGGACTCGACCAGGCCTAGGGCGGACCTGCCACTGGCCAAGGCCAAGCCAATTGGTGATGGAATGTTCAGTGATAATGCCTCTGTGATAATGTATTTAAGAAAGGAAAAAATAAAAAAAAAAAAAGGAAGAAGTAAAGAAGCAGCAGCAGAGAAGAGGAGGCGCAGCCTTCACCCTCTGGCCTCCTGTTGGGCAGCCGTCTGGGCCCAACTTGGCCCAGCCCGGCTTAGAGAAGTGAAGAGAGAAGATGTGAAGAGAACATGAGAGGCCCCTGCATAAGCCAGTTGTGAAAAAAATTTCTTAGTTGTGGACACCAAGGTCAGTGAAGAAGAAGGAGCAATAAAGTTGCTCCTGACAAGATTCCCCTGCAGCCCGTGGTGCAGCCCATGGTGAGGCAGGCTGTCCCCCTGTAGTCCATGGAGGTCCACGGAGGAGCAGAGATCCACCTGCAGCCCGTGGAGGACCCCACGCCAGGGCAGGTGGATGTCTGAAGGAGGCTGTGGTCCGTGGAGGGCCCGCTGGGGCAGCCGTTCTGGAGGGACTGCACCTCATGGAAAAACGACCCACACAGAAGCAGTTCATGAAGGACTGTAGCCCGTGGGAGGAAGTCCACGCTGGAGCAGGGGAAGAATGTGAGTTCTTCCCCTGAGGAGGAAGGAGTGGCAGAAGGCAACAAGTGATGAACTGACCATAACCCCCATTCCCTCTTCCCCCCTGTGCCACTCAGGGTGGGGAAGAAGATAGAGATAATTGAAATGAAGTTAAGTCTGGGAAGAGGGAGGAGCGGGGGGAAGTTGGTTTTGTTCTCTTCCTCATTATCCTGCTTTGGTTTTATTAATAATAATAAACAAATATTTTTCCCCAAGTCAAGTCTGTTTTGCCCATAACAGTAACTTTAAGGATCTCTCCCTGCCCTTATCTCAAACCTTGAGCCTTTTTTATATTATTTCTCCCCCATTCCTTCAGACAGTGAGGGGAGTGAGTGAGAGACTGTGTGGCTTGGTCCTGAGTGGGGCTAAATGACGACAACAACCCCCAGTGCTGGCATCCAACTGAATGAAGTCTTTGCATCACCAGCTGCATGCTTATTCCCAAGGTGTGTCATATCAGGAGCCAAGATCCTAAGGAGGTGGGGGACAAAAAGCTCAAGGAGGAAAGTTTGTGTCAGAAACTTTTTCATTCTGCTCATTCAAAGGAGGCTGCATGGCTTTGACTTTGTCATGCTCATATATCCCACAATGGTCAAATACCTCCCCTAGGCTAACCCAATTTCTTCTTTCTTAGGTAGTTGCTGATGCCTACAAATATCTTACAGTTCTGCAATCAGGTTTTGGTATGTTGGGTCACAGCCACTAGAAGACTTTTTGTGCCATCAAGCGTGTTGAAGGTTATTTTCAGTCAGGACAACTTTTCTCCCTGGCTTTTGGTGAGGTTGAAAGATTTCTTGCAGGACTTGGATGCTATTGAAATCTAAGTAGGTTTCACTAAGGAGTTGTACAGTCCTTTTTTATGATACTCATCTTCTAAAGCATGCATTGTTGCCACCAGCATTTGCAGAGCTCTGACAGTAAATCTAGTTTTCCTGTTACTTGCAGGATTTGTTTATTTTTATGCTTCCAGGGTAATGGCTGTATTTCTGTAATGTTTGAAATAATGGCTAGTAGAAGGGTACACAAACATAAAGTGGGACCTCCAGGCCATGCCACCATGTAACAAATGTCTTGCTGCTTTGTTCTCCTTCTGTTCCATTTTTTTTCCTCTGCATAACCTCTCTTTCTTCTCTATTTACACTTGAATAATGATGTTTTACTTCTGTGTCTCATTTCTAGTGACTTTTCTTTTTCCTGTTAAGGCTGGATAACGGTGGACTGAGGGGAAGTGCTGAGGAAGTAGCCATTCCACCTCTCTCCTTCCTGTTCTTGCATCTCTGACACATTTTCTATTGTTTACACAGGCTGAGTAGATGGAGATTTTCCACCAAGTCTGCGGCCCCTGTCCCATCTCAGATGCTCCCCGTTCTGCAGTCAGCTACTGGTGGGAAAGGAAGAAAACAAATGAGGCCGGATGACCTGATAGCCCTTATGGTGTATTATTGCCAGCTCCACTGGTGGAACTTAATATGGTAAAACAGATTTTAGTCTGCTCTCCCATCTACATATCAGTAACTCCTTCCCCTGAAATAATATTTTCTGCCTTTAAGCACTCTTCATCTTTTCAAGTTCTAAATTAGATTGCTTTGGAAATCACATAGTTGAAAGCCCCAAATCTGACCTTATTTTCATGTAGATGAATGAAAGTAACTGATAATCTCCATTCAAGTTCTATTTCAGCTCTCATTGAAAACAATGAGAATCTTTAAGTTCAGAAAGAGCTACAGAAATTGTATATCATGGCAAGACAACGACAAGACAACGGCAAGACAAGCAAGTGATTTTCTGATAGTCAGAACAAAAAGGAAGTCAAGGAAAAAACACATACGCTTCTCTGTTTTTAGTTTCAAAGACACTATTGAATGCCTTCTCAGAGAACTCCAAGAAAAAGCTGCAGTACCAGCTCTCTTATTTCCAGCCCTTTTCTCTAGAGCTTTCTATACATTTCCCAATAGTGATGAATACAGAAACCCAGGCAGACACATTAGACACAACTACAGTTCTAGTGAAAGTAGAATATACAGAAACTGTCTTTCCACTCAGCATTTTGTTTTCTCTGAAACAAACTATGCCTCAAAAACTTCTCAGCATAAGCCCTCTTTCATCATTGAGTATCTTCATCCATTATACCAGGATCCTGTACCATCACAGTCTCACCAAGAAGAACATGGCAGCATTCAGATTTAAAAGCTGGGCATATTGCAAAATTGTTCATTTATTTCTCATTCCCTGGTAGCTTCACCAATTTCTATGTGCAGATATCAGTAGTTATTCTTGAAGGAATAATAATCAGAGAAAAATCTTGGTTTAGGAGGTTTATGAGGAGTTGCATACAGCAGGACATCTATGTTGTACAGGGATGACTTCTTAATCTGATCTAAAACCTTAGAATCCTATAGCAATTTTCATCACCAATTTATTAACAACCACTTGTCTATCAAAGTGTCCATGGATTTTACCAACCTTAAGTTTGTAGTTATCACGGTCAGCATTACAAAATAAATGCATTTTACAACAGTCATGTTCAAAACACCCCAACACAACCCCATATTCCACAAACCAAGCAACTGTCATGAACACCAAGTGAGAGTGACCATAGCATTAAATAACACCAGATTGTGCTAGAGAAACAAATGCAAAAAATAACCTGTTTGTAGCTTTGTATGATTGTCCGGGATCCTACAATAGATACACTGAAATACACAAATCACTGCCTTTCTCAAACTGGAAATGAAAACTGTACAAGTGAAGTTACATAGCACCCCACACCACAATGGATTCCCACAGAGCAGAAGGACACAGTTATGAATGGGAAGATGTTTCTAACTGTCGTGGTTTTGTTTAGTAGGGGGGGCGCTAAGGTGGTAGCTTCTGTAGGAAACTGCTAGAAGTCGCTCCCCTTTGTTCAGGGGACTTGGCCAGGCCTAGGGCGGACCCACTGCTGGCCAAGGCCGAGCCGATTGGTAGCAGAATGTCCCGTGATAACGCCTCTGCGATAACGTATTTAAGAATGGGAAAACAGAAAAAAAAAGAGAGAAGAGAAGATGTGAAGAAGCTGAGCAGGGGCAGAGGTGCAGAGGGGGAGGCGCAGGCCTCATGGGCCTTGCAGGCCTCACCCTCTGGCCTCTCGCCAGGCAGCCGACTGGGCCCGACTTGGTCCAGCCCGGCTGCAAGAAGTGGAGAGGAGATGAGAAGTGAGACATCTACCAGCCTGTTGTGAGGAACAGCTGCAGACGCCAAGGTCAGTTAAGAAGGAGGGGGAGGAGTAATGCGGCTCCTGGCCAAGATTCCCCTGCAGCCTGTGGTGACAACCATGGTGGAGCAGGTTGTCCCCCTGCAGCCCATGGAGGTCCACGGAGGAGCAGAGATCCACTTGGAGCCCATGAAGGACCCCGTACTGGGGGAGGTGGATGCCTGAAGGCAGCTGTGGCCCGTGGAGGGCCCGCTGGGACAGCTGTTCTGAAGGGACTGCACCCGTGGAAGAGATGACCCACGCCGGAGCAGTTCCATGAAGGACTGTGGCGTAGGGGTGGGACCCCACAACGGAGGAGGGGAGGAATGCGAGGAGTTCTTCCCCCAACCATGAAGCAGCGGCGTGAAACAACATGTGATGAACTGACCACAACCCCCATTCCCTCTTCCCCCCTGTGCCGCTCGGGAGGGGAAGGTAGTAGAGATAATGTTAAGCTCGGGAAGAGGGAGGGGTGGGAGGAGGTTATCTTGTTCTCTGTCTCATTATCCTGCTGTTTGTAGTAATAAATGAATAGTTTTCCCCAAGTTGAGTCTGTTTTGCCTGTGACGGTAACTTTAAGGATTTCTCCCTGTCCTTATCTCAAACCTTGAGCCGTTTTTCCTTATATTTTCTCTCCCTATTCTCTCGGAGTGTGGGGGGAGTGAGAGAGAGACTGCGTAGTCTGGTCCGATCGGGGCTGAACTACGACACTAACAAAGCAGCCATTACAACTGTGATCACGAAAAAGTATTGAAGTGCTAACACTTACAACTCATGAACTCACCAGATGTCCACCAGCAGCCTCCTTTCATTTTACCTCTTACTGAACTGTCTATTCCAAAAGGCAAACTCTTTCCTTCCCTCTCTCTCCCACTTCACAACCAGACTCAGAACTTTGTTTTCCACATACATTACCCACCATTTCCTCAATTTATTTAAGAGAGCAGCATAACTAGATTAAATGAAAAGCAATTGTTTCTAGTCTATACTTCAGCTTGGGCTTTGGTGCTTGTCATGTCTGACAAAAAGACTGTGACACAATTTTCTGTGCGTTCCAGCTCTCTACACAATGGTAGTATTCTTTATTAGACAAGCTGACAAGCTTCATTAAATTTTTCATTGAATTTTAGCTGGACGTGGAGCCTGTCTTAAGACAATACCTTTACAGACAAACAATTTTTGTGCTGGAATTCAGTGAGCATTATCTACTATCCAGCTGCGGTTAATGGAGTCTCATGGGTTTAAGTAGGTCTATAACCTATTAATTAAAAATGGTGTAGCACAAAGGGACCTGAAAGACTGCAATAGTACCTGATAGATGATTAAAACAAAATGCTCATGGCTTTGTTGCTTGCCTGTAGTGATAAAATAGAAAAATCTGAGAACTCAATGAAAATCTATCAGTCTATCTGGAAAGACACATGTTTTGTGCAAGATGGGAATATACTAATCTATTTGTGAGCAGTGTTACAAAGATACTTTTTCATGTTATGAATCCTTTAGTGGCAGACCTAATTTAAGTGATTTACATCCTGCCAAAAGTGACTCCTTTACTTTCATCTGTTCTACTATTTGTGTGGGCTTAGTCTAAAGATGTGGAAAATGCACACACACAGAAAAACCTCTGCATTTTTACCCCAAAACTGCCCATAAGAGGTTGCTTTCTTTTAGCATAGTTATTGTGAACAAAAGTGTATGCACCTATTTGAAGAGAAAGGCTAGGATTAGCTATTTTGGCTTTCACTAAAATCAGAAGTGACTACATGTCATTATAGACCCTGTTTTCATTCCAAGATACATAGAACCCATTGCTATAGATAACCATTGTAACTTTCAACTGCTCAGTCTTCAAATCTTTTAAATATGAGGCTGTCAGGTCTGATTCTGCAATCAGATACAGGCTTTGATCAAGGCAGGCTTGAGCCATTGTGATCACTACCCAGAAGACATATTTATTTTGCATACAGTATTTTCCTTATAGAATCCATGTCAGATATTGTGCCTGTGTTTCCATCAGCTTTGTGGACATTTTGGACAAATTATTTAATGATTCTTGGTCTTCTACTCTTGCAGAATTTTTAATGTGGAAATAGCAAGAAATTAGGTCTTTTTGTCTTTTGCATGCTTTGCCACAGAGCCGTTGAGCTTGGGATATATTTCTAATTGCCTGCCTGGGCCATTCACCTGATTTATATCAGAGCTGATTTAATTATCCCTAAAAGCTTCCCTCAAGATAAAATTCCAACCTAGCCTTAAATATCTCTCAGTATAAAGCATATCTAGAATTTTTGCTCTGCTTAAAATAACAAAACTATGTTACAAGAATGAGTTACACTGCAGAGACGGTTCTCACTCTTTTTTCATACCAGGAAGGCAACGAGTACCAGAGTCCTATGAAGGACTCTGCCCTGTTATCCATTCCCTTTAGTTGTAGAGTATTCCCCAGCCCAGCTTTCATACTAAGCATCTTTATTGCAGAAAACTCACGCGTATTAGCATGCAATTACCCAACTCATTATTGTTTTCTAAAGAATCAATCTGAAAATGATTTTTGCTTCCTGAAGTAAGTTACTAAGTATTTGTGAAAAATCAAAAACCATATATTTTGATGGAAAAAGTGCTCTACTTGGAGATACATTAAACAGAGCGATACCAGAGTTGCCCCAGAATAAGATATAATATTGCTACTTGCAATACAATGCATCACAACCCTTTTATACCACTTTAAATTATACATTTTCTCCAGGAAACTTCAACTAATATGGAGAATATGAACTTCAAGCAAGCAAACACTTTCCTACAGTGCATTTTTATGGTTAATGATGTATGGCCATACCAAAAATGGTGTCTATTTAGACATAGATACAGATAGAGATTTATAGATATGTTTCTCTTTAAGGAGTTTCAGTTTTCTACAGAATCAACATTTTTCTGGATCAAAATATTTATGTGCATACATTTATCAAATATATTTATCTTTGGAAAACAGTCCCAATGGAAATTTTTCAAATAGCCAGATTTTGAATCGGTACTGCCGACTACCTGCCTTGAGCCACTTTCACACTATACCACAGGTTTGCCTGTGGGCTTCATTTTCTGATGCTCATTACCTGAGGCAACTTTAGGGTTAAGTGAAGCTTCTTATATATGATGTAAGATGACCCTAAAACTAACATACAAATTTGTTCTCAGAGAGGAAAGAAACTATGGATCAAAGTACCCTCTTATCAGGTTTGTTATCCCTATCCTTAACGTGCCTGCCACATGCACTTTTAGTACTTGCTCATGATTTCCTAAAAATAAAGGTGAATATTGATATTGTTTATACCTTTTAAGATATGTAATATGTAGAATATTGCAAGAATGTTAAGAATGTTGTACCAAGATTCTTAGAATAGCAGAGGACAATGCCCTTCTCTTGTCTCCCAGTTAAGCTATCAACTTGACATTTGTTTCTAAATGTCAGCAAGACCAGAATGGGTGAGATGAATCACTGAACTTTTTTTGCTGTAGGGCAGAGAGCAAGGATGGCTAGTTTAAAATAAAGGTATGGAAAGGAGAAAAAATATCTGTAGTCAGGAAAGGAGAGGCTGATTTTTCCTGCTGTTGTCTGTCCATGTCAGGTTATAGACACAAAACAGCAAACAGTTCACTCTTAACTAGCCAAATCAGATGTTGAATGGGTGTTTGTAACGTGATGACTGGTTTATATAGGAAAGAATGGGAATGATGCTCAACCACTATGGGTGGTTTGGAAGGAGATAAGAGAGGGGTCTGTGGCTGAAACTCAGGAAATCATCCTTTATTGAATACTGCCTGGAGACAAGCAGAAAATGCCAAATACAAGGTATGTGTTTTATGTCTGAGAGAAGTGAAAATGGTGGCAGAGGAAAACTGATAAGGTTCCAGATGTATGCTGTACAGGCAAGAGCAAGCTTTAATCAAAGACTGCTGCCTGAAATGCTTTTGAGCTGGCTCTTGCAGAGCAGAGTCAGCAAGCAGGACAACCACTGTAGCTTTGAGAAGCTATAGAAACTTCAGAAAGGATCTTTGAGGACTATGTTTATGCAGAATCCCTGGAAGGAGACTTCAGTTTGTTAAAAAATTTAAGGAAAGTTGGTAAATTTGGATAATTTCATCTCTGAGGACTTGTTTAATCTCAGGTTCCTCAGAGTCATGCATCCTTGGCAAGCCCAGAGCTTCAGGAGCCTTTGCAGGACCTGGCACTGCTGGAGTCTTGGCTTTGGAGGGGTATCCTTGCTGGCAAGCATCAACCGAGGCTCCTTCTAGGTGATAAGAAGAAAAGAGATGCTCTGCAGCCTTGGACAGTTCCAGACTCTCTCTTCCATGACCCATTTTGTTTTTATAAAATTCATTTGCCTCCTATACAAGCACAGCCAACTTGTAGCTTAGTTAGCCCTGCTCTTGCAGCTTTCTAAAAATGGCTTTAAGTGGAGCCCTTACTGAATTGTAGTTGAGAGAGTTGTTCCAGGACTCTTGTAGAAATTCTGGCAATAGCTCCAAACTTACTTTCCTTGAACATTTCTCTTTTAGTTTCCCTATTTTACCCTCTTCTTCTATCTCCTCTGCATTTTTCACCTTTGTGGTAGTTTAGTCCTCGTCACCACAGTTTCTCACTCACCCTCCCCCTACCCAGCAGGATGGGGGAGAGAAATTGGGAAGAAAGGAAAACTCGTGGGTTGAGATAAAGACAGTTTACTAAAATAGGAAAGGAAAACTTCAATAATAACAGAATATAACTATATTAATATATACAAAATATACGAAATGAACAATGTACGAATTTCTCACCACCTGAAGTCCGAATGACTGACACAGCCCATCCTGAGCAGTGATCACGGAAATGGCAATGAGCAGCAAGCAAAGGTGGGAGAAAGCAAGCCAGCAACCTAGAGTGAATGATGCCAGCAAGCAAGAAAGAAGAGAAGGTGGAATATAGATGCCAAGGATGCCCTCTCCCATGGGCAATCACCACTTATATACTGAGCATGACATTTATGGCATGGAATACTCTCTTTGGCCAATTTGGGTCAATTATTCTGTCTGTCTTTCTCCCAGCTTCCTGCATCTGCACGTTAACGAGACTTGGAAAGCTGGACAGTGTCCTTGGTCTCATTAACAACAACTCGTATCGTCAGAGTGTTTTTATCAACATTCTTCACATGCAAAATCCAAAACACACCGGCTACTGAGAGGAAAATTAACTCCATCCCTGCTGAAACCAGGACAACTTTCTTTTTCGTCTCTTCTTTGCCATCTCTGTGTCCTATGTTGCTCACCACCCTGTTCAAAAGAACCACACTGACCGTAGAGATCTTATCCTCCCATCGGGAAACAGAGCACTTGAAGAGAGAGATGGTACTGGTCTA
Organism: Chlamydotis macqueenii; assembly: GCF_036417535.1. NCBI lineage: Eukaryota > Metazoa > Chordata > Aves > Otidiformes > Otididae > Chlamydotis > Chlamydotis macqueenii. The sequence continues at coordinate 59,162,806 of NC_141556.1, read as the reverse complement.
TCTTTTATTTTATTTTTTGCTTTATTTTTCATTCCCCTCCTTATCGTTCACTCCTATTCCTTCTCTCCTTCTCTTCTCTTGTCCTCCTTACCCTCTTCTTTTTCTTACTCCCTATTTTCTGTTTGTGTGACAGATTCCTTGACAGAGTAACTTGCTATAGGTCAGTTGAAATCAGGAGAATTTGGTTTTCTGTTATCACTACAGCTTTGCACAAGTTAATGTAGCATTGTGGTTGTGATGATATTACCAAGCTTGAAGATGACATTTGAATTCTAAATCACAGTCATTTACAACTTTCTCAAAAAGTGTTACCTTTGGGTTTCATATTTTTCATGCTCAGTCTCAGTCCAAGACTGAATTGGTTTTAGAAACTTCCATAAAAATCAATCCAGTTGTTTGTATTTTTTTTTTCAAAGTTAACCGATCAGGAGAAGGGAAAAAATTATTTTCACCACTTAAGGTATTTTTCATATGCTTTTCATTACCAGTAACTGAAACCAACCTTATTTTGAAACATCACCCTTGAAAGCGAACGTAAACCTGAATGATACATTGCCTTGTTTGAAGAAATTTGTTTGGAAATTACATAGTTATAAACATCAGAACATTGTGTGCTGAGCATGCACAAAACATTATTTCCCTTCTTTGATTTAGACCTCTACCCAATAGTGATTAATGTTCCCAGGCATGAATATTTGTTTGTGCACTCATGAAAATTAGAGATGGAAAAGATCTATTGCATCATCTAGTTCATCATACCTCCAAAGGCTTGATACTTGCACTCTCTATTTGTACCTGTGATAGGAGCTGAGAGTCACAGAAAGGTCCTTTCTAGAAACTTCTCTGCAGTTTGTACTTGGCTTTGCCATCTAAAACATTTCCTAGAACTTCCTAAATATAAATTTCAAGAAACACTAAAATATGTACTCAGCAGGTTGGACTGTTGCCCAGTCTAGCCTCAAGCAATAGAACTTTCTTCATCTACTTTGTGATTTTGAAAAACCTGAAGATCTCATTGTCAGGAAGTTTCCCTTACTACATCTCTTGGGTTGTCAAGATCTTCAGGCTATGGCAATACTGAAGTAATGACCGGTTATGTCACCATAAACCCCTCTCTCTTTATTATTTCTTCCTTATTATGAATACATATAGCCTATTATGCTATTGGCAATTCACTTTTGTTTAGACAGTTGTGCATAGTTTCCTTCACCTTTCTCCATAAACCAGTTCATCTAGTCATTCAGATACCTAACATGACCCTTGTCTCTCATTGCTCTCATTGCTCTCATCCCTAGCTCTCATATTATCTAAGCATAAAAGTTTTCTATTGCTTTTATTTGCACTCCTTCATATTTGTCAATAAGGTTTTTTTTTTCTTAATAGCGGTGCCTGGAATGGAAAACAGTACTCATCAGTACCCATGGCAGGTCTACTCTAGGAAAACATTTCAGCTGATTAGGAAAGCATAGGTATTTTTCCTGTAAAAAAAAAAAAAAAAAAAAAAAAGGTTCAAAATTTATCTTTATTCTAAACTAAAAATGTGCAATATTTCTGTGGCAGTAAAAAAAAAAAAAAGAAAAAAGAAAAAAAGAAAAAAATCAAGAGAAACGAGAAATAATCCACCAAAAAATTTAATGTCACTGAAAAATATTTTGAACTGGGACGTTTCAGACTGTCAGCTATATTCGTAGGGCAGACTAGCTAATACACTTCTAGAACAGAATTATAAAACTAGATTTGTATCTGTGCAGGAAAAAAAAAAAAAGGATGTTTACAATTGTGTTAGCATACCACATTCCTCAGAAGAACTACTGTTACCAAATGACACATTTGAAGGAAAATACTAAAAAAGAGAGAATGTTTCTTCTTAACTCCCTCACATGTTACTTCTGGAAGAGCTTATGCAATTTAAAAAATAACAAAGTTTTTCAAAATGATCATTCGTTTTAGAGGCCTCCATTTTCTGAGACAGTGAGCTGGAACCTCATTTTCAGAAAGAACTAAGTAGTGCAAGTTTGAAAAGTGTGCTTTTTTTAGTTGTCTCAAATTGGAGATTGCAAAAGAAGATACCTAGAATCAACATTTCTTTTTGAAAACATGTCCTAAACTGTATCACTGGGACATAGAGAGAAGAATAGCAGGTACAGTACAACATAAGCAATACTCTCATATTTATTTTTGCCTGTTTGAAAAATACCACATCTGTTCAAAAAACTTCATATGTTTGAATGGAGGTAAAATGAAAATTTGGCTATAGCTGGCAGATTAGAAGAAGTTATTTTTCTCTAGTTTATGTATGTAAAACCAAATAAACTGTTCAGCATATATGACCTCTGTGTACAGAAACCAGTTTTCACATTTATTAATTTATTCCAAAAATGAACAGAAAGTGGAAATTTCCTTGTCAAGAGAATTTTAAATAATCTCAAAATCAAGACATGCTATTGAAAGTATAAGTTGTCAGAATATGGATTTTTTTTGCAATTAGATGGGTTCTAAATGTAATTTGACAGTGTTCCTTTAATCCTATTACATCTTGTTCTCCCTTTGTTGGATAATTGGAATGATTGACTCTTTAATTTTCATAAAATCCCTTTATACATTTAAAGTGCATTATCTTTCCTTCCCATGATCTCACTGTAATAATCTTGACTCATCAGTAAATATATAAAGCTGTAGAAACTAATTCAGACACATACACAGTTTGTATATCCTCTTAATCTGTGTGTACATAAGTAGGAGTACACTAATGCATCAAAGTGGGTGAAAATTTTCTTCTAAGTGTTTTTTGCATGATGAACAGTATTTTAAAGGCAGAAGAATTTCCATGAAACAATGTCTCATGTTCTTCAAAATGTTATAATGTGATTTGAAAAAACAGAAACACTTAAAATGTTCTTTTTCTTTAAAGGTGTGAATTTGATTTGTAGCCTTTCTGTTGTGATATCTTGAAAGTATATCAGTTGAGACCTACTGCAATGTTATGATTTTCATGCTGGCTCTCTTTCTGCACAAAATAAGAAATTGAAGTGGGGGCATTTGGAATTGCTTCACTCTTGGGCAAAATCGGTGATACTGAAGTCAGCAGTGGTAGCAAGGTGGGATGGATGCTGTCTACTTGCACTAATTTTGCCTTTACATTCTACCTCAAAAGAAAGATAGTAGCCTTTTTTTTTGGGCTGACATACTTAACAAGAAATATTAGCGATTAATGTTCTAGCACAGTGGTTTGGTAGGCCAGACATACCAAGACAAAAAAGCTCCTTTACTGTGCTTATGTCATGATGATTGCGGTTAACTTTCAGCAGAATGAAGCATGTAGCACAATTGCGGAAGGTAAGCTGACCCATGGTAAAGAAGATTAAATGGGGGATTTTTTTTTCTTTCAACCCTTATTCTTCAACTTCTCAAAAGATCGATTCACATACATCAGTTCCCAGAGATCCTCTCAAGAGAAACGATGTTTAAAATGATTGTGTTTGTACTGCATGCAAATGATTGCAACTATGTTTTACAGTTTTTTTTCTGGAAGGTTCCCTACTTCACTGTTTTCAGAGTACGTCTACATCATGGCAGGGTTCTTGACCTTGTGGTCAAAGTAATAATCCTTAGCTGGCACTATCATAGTTATATCACAGCTGTTGAAGCTTCAGGATATTACTGCAGCACCAATAATAAATATTAATATTTCTATAGCAACCAATTGCTCTTAATTACTTTCACCACAGGAGCCAGGTGAAAGAGGAGCCAAGCTCTGAAGAATAGAGATCCTTATTCAATGCAATATTTCCAAAGGAGAGAAGTAATGCAGAAGGAACTGGAAATTTGCCAACAAAAGGAGGCACCTGAAAGAGGAAAAGATAAATATTTAGCCACTGAGATCTGTTAAAGTACAAAACATCATCTATAATTCAGATTTAAAATTACTATATTTTAAATATTGTCACAGCTGTACTACAAATAGGCTTATGCTGGCAAATTACAAAGTAAATGTGAGACGTACCTAAGTCTTAATTTATTTCCTCTTCTCTGAAAGTGGGGCTGTCATTGGAACACTTTTTTTGGACTGTTGCTAAATTTGTGCTTTTTTCGTGCTATAGGTACATCTTTATCACAACTCCAAGCCTGAACAGTGGGAAAACTGGAAAAAGAGGTGACTCCAGAATGAGTCATCCATTGGACACCTTGATCCAAATTTTGTGCAAAAGGATTGAGCGTTGAGCATCCTGTGACTGGAAGAAAGGCGACAGAATGAAGCTGCCATGGCCACCCAGCAGCAGTGGGTGCACCATACAGCACGTGCATGCAGAGGCTTCAGCTAGGGGAGCTTCACATGGACTGTACCTGTAGCTTTCAGAACTATCCAGCCTGTCCATGCCAGCATCATCATCTGGTGCCAGTGGGGTGGGTATGGAAACCCATAGGGAATAGTAAAGACCCTTGTGCTCCAACTAGATTTAGGAGAGAGGTGATTTGTCCCCTTGTGAATGACACAGGGAAAAAGGATTGGAAGAGATGGAGATGGACTTCCTATTCTCTTTCTTCCTAAAAAGACTCTATCACCTGTCTGTTCATCAGGAACTTAAGACAAGGAAAAGTCATCCAGGAGTGTTGTCTTCTGACAGAAGGAAAGAGTGAAATTCAATGGCACTGGAAAGCTAGTCCATCTGGACTGAACAAGGAAACGATCCTCTAGAGAGATGGGAGGGCCAGAGGGTCTTCATTCCTGTAGAGGATCTTGTTTTGTCTTGTCTTCTTTTATCATATTTTGTTGTATCTTATTTATGTTTTACATAGTAGAACAAATGATTTAGCAATATTGACAAATCTCCCCCTCTTGAGAAATTGTTCTCTGTCTTTCATTGTTCTGATTATTATTCTTGTTCAGCTATCACAGAGCACATCCTTCCCTTTTTCTCTTTCTTAGGAATGAGATAACCAGTTTCTCCTGTAGGTGATGAGAGAAACAGGGAGAAACTGATTATAATGCTTCCAAACGAGTACGCACTCTGTCAGTAATTTCCTTATCCAGCAGTGGTTCAGCAGCCATCACAGTCTCTGCAGTTATAGGAAACCATACCACTGGTACTGGCAGTGTGAGTTGTATCACAGAAGAACATCTCAGTTCTGGGCCGTACAAGAGAGGTCTCCAGATATGTCCTATGAAGGTGTGTACACAGAAGTAAAGCTGCATCTGAGGACTTTCCAATGCTGCAAAGCTTGGCTGTGTTTCTCAAGAGCCTGAAGATATTTGTACCTGAAGCCTTGACCGTCAGTGGAGATAAAGGGCATCTATGGAAAAGCCTAGGGTTTTGCAGCCATCGTTTGGCCATGAGAGAGGAAAAGGTTGATGAGAGTTGCAAAAAGCACCGTGAATGCACTGAAAGATCTTAGGAGGTACAGAAAAGTTTTGGTTTGTGTTCTAGAAAGGATGTAGTGTTTATATGAAAGGAAAGACTGCTTCTGTAAGCACTGTGGTGCAGAGGGGTGGGTAAATTCAGAGCTGGCTGTGAAAGAAACCCTAGTATGGGATTTATCTGAGATTGGCAATCATATAAAGGTGAAATATCACCATAGAGAGAGCTGTTGCTTCACTGTCATAATCTTTAAGAATCCTTTGATTGGTATGGATGATAGTCCTTGCTCAGTCTTTACCAGGTAAAAAACACCAATGAGAATATTTGGGTGTTGAATGGGGGGGCAAGGAAATATGGAGGGCTCTCATGGGAAGTCATGAAAAAAAAAAAAAAAGAAATGGAGCTATTGTCTTTCAGCTATCTGTCAAGATAAAGTTTCCAAAAACTGCATCTTCCTTACAGTCTTTTGGTAGAATATTGTCAGAGAGCTCAGCTTAAAGGTACACTTTGGCTGTTGAACTTGCTGGGCGGTGCAGCACTGGGGTCCTTGCCCTGGAGTCAAGCTGGTGAGTCAGTGTTTTTGCCATACTTGTAGAATTCTGTGCTTCTTTTGTATAGCTGTGCTCCTCCCGGCTGGCACTTCATCAACTCAAATAAAAAAAGTTTGTTTGATTTTCACCAAGTGTTTGGTTATTAAAAACAAGCTGTCAGCCTACAACTATAATGTATAATTAAATGCATACTATCCTCTGTTTCCAAAACACTGTTACAATAACATCAAGTTGTCATAATCTAGTGAAAGGCGATGGGGAATGGAGGGAGTCAGACACATAGGACATTTCTGCAGCTCTGCCAAGTGCATCAGCTGGGGACATTACAGCCTCGCAGCCCGGGCTGCCACACTGCAGTACCCACCCCAAGAAAAGGGGCAGTGACAATGGATTCAAGGTAAAATAAAAAGCAACTGTTGAGTTTTGTGTGGGAGCAGGGGAAGAGAAGGTTGAAAGAGTGCAGGTTTCTTCCTTTTCCTTCTCTGGGGTCTGTTTTTCCTACTGACCTTAGTAGTGTCAGGACTTTGTCCCTCTCCTTTCTAATGGTAGTGTAAACATGGAAGCAGAATTCTCGGAGGAGCTGGAGTAATGAATCGTTTCCTCACAGCACAGCCCAGTGGGGTACATGCCCGTCCTCATATGGTGTGGCAGTCATCCCACGGCTGGGTAGTCTTTCCTTCCCCTTCATCACACACAGCCCATCTACAGGACGCTGGCAGAGGCCAAGTGATCTGAGCTTCGCCTACCTATGGATACTTTCCTGAAGTCACCATCATGCTGGAGATGCTGGCAGCATCTGGGAATGTACCCTGGCCTTCCTGGGCTAAAAAACCCTGTCCAAAAGCTAGGACAAGTCAAATTTCTTCTTTGCTCCCTTTATGAGCTGAGTTTCCCTGTTTGCTGCTGTGGAGTCCACATGTACCACAAAGGAAGAAGTCGAAGGAAGATACAACAGTAAGGAAAATACAGCAGCATCCTGACATGTTGTAGGAAAAGAGCCTTTTATCATCTCCTGAGCTGCTACCTGTTCATATGGTACATATTCAGCTGGGGTTGTCTCTAATCCCTGGAAGAAGTTGTGCCTGCCTCTGCCCTCAGGCTCCCCAACCTTCCCCTCTGTAATTACACCACCTTTATTTGTGGTAGGTAGTTAATGCTCACTGAAGTTTACATGGCCTTTGTCTGTTCTCTCACAGGAGAGGCTAGGCTGTTGACTTCTCTTTGGTGCTGTCTTTCAGCCAACTTTTTGAAAAGTATCTATTTCAGAGAATCTGTGGTCTACAGTGCCCATGAAAAGAGTCTTTGACATAAAATAAAAGCCTTCTCTGCCCCTTCTCCCTCCCTCTGCCTTTATTTCATCTTTCTGTCCAGTGCTACTACCTTATCAAACTGGAATTGTTATGCAGTTATGGTAGCTGCCATCGAGTCACGTGAAGGGTTAGGGGGAAAAACATCTAATGCAAACAAAGCTTATTTCCCAGTTGCTCTTGGCTATAGTCATCACTGAGCAAGTTTTTCCATCTTGGACCTTTGCATATTGGATTATGCAGCTGGGCATTTCTGTGTGGCCTCTCACTTCTCGTGTGTGCCTCTCACTGTACCTTTTGTTTAGCTCTTTGACCTGCCACCGTGCCCCTCAGTGCAAAAGCCAGACAACTTGTCCTTGAGAGTCAGCTGTCGGACTTGTGCTAAAATGGAAAGTGGTCATTTGAGCCTCTGTTCCAGCTAGGCTCCACTTTGCAGCTTGAGGATGTTTAAATGTAACATCTGTACTCCCTGATACAGGTGGTCTTTGCATTCACAAACATTTTTTTTTAATTTTGTTTTTTTTTTTGCTGGAGAGTGGAGACATGAGAAAGAAACACAAAGATGTGCAGATTTGCTAGAAAATCTGAAACTCCAACTTTTCCTTTCCAACTTCAACAGTCTCCCTGCCTCCCTCCTGCAGAGCAACAATTCTGACTTTCAACCACTCCCAAGCAGGACTCCCATCATAGAGCAGCGATACCTATCTTGCAGGGCTAAGAGGTACTGAAGTGACATGACAGCTTTGCACTCGCCTTCTGAGGAGGGATCTGTTCCCCTACAGAGGGGATAACAACACCATAACTGATGTTAGAAAAGATTACATGGAGGCTTTCATTCCCTGTCGTGTGCTTGAGTTGTTCATGGGTGAAAAAACACAAACTCATAAAGGACTTCCAAAAAGGAGGATTACAAAGCACCAGTGAGCTGTGCAGCACTCACAATTAAATGCTTATTTAGAGGTTATATTTTTAACCATCATTGTTTTAGACTCCCTCCTCCCATTTAATATATAGTTTCATTATATAGTTTGTTAAGCAATGACAGCCTTTAAGTTTTATTGCACTTCTGTATCTTTGCCTCTTCTGAGCACCCTAACTCCCTTAGGAACTTTGAACTAATCTGTTCTTGGTGCATAGCAGAGGAGTGACATCTTTTGATATTTATAAAATCTCTTTGTATAAATTACTTGGAAGCAGCACAGCTTTAGAAATTATATCTCAGACTTGCTTTTCAGGACTGCATGTCAAATGTGGGTGGGTTTGCATGGCAATGTTTTGATACTGGAGGGGCTACAAGGGTGGCTTCTGTGAGAAGCTGCTAGAATCTTCTCCCATGTCTGACAGACCCAATGCCAACTGGCTCCAGGTAGGACCCACCACTGATCAAAGCTGAGCCCATCAGAGACAGTGGTAGCACCTCTGTGATAACATATTTAAGAAAGGGAAAAAGTTACTGTGCAACTGCAATTGTAGCTGGTGAGCGGAGTGAGAATATGTGAGAGGAACAGCTCTACAGACACCAGGGTCAGTGAAGAAAGAGGGAGAGGAGGTGCTCTAGGTGCTGGAGCAGAGATTTCCCTGCAGCCCGTGGTGAAGACTGTGGTGAGGCAGGCTGTCCCTCTGCAGCCCATGTTGATCCATGGAGGAGCAGAGATCCACCTGCAGCCCATGGAGGACCCCACGTGAGAGCAGGTAGATGCCCGAAAGAGGCTGTGACCCTTTGGGAAGTACCCGCTGGAGCATTCTTCTAGCAGGACCTGTGGATCCATGGAGAGAGGAGCTCAGGCTGGAGCAGGTTTTCTGGCAGGACTTCTGGCCCCGTGGCGCACCTGTGCTGGAGCAGTCTGTTCCTGAAGGACTACATCCTGTGGAAGGGATTCACACTGAAGCAATTTGTGAAGAACTACAGCCTGTGGGAAGAACTAATGAAAGAGAAGTTCATGGAGGACTGTCTTTCATGGGAGGGATCCCATGCTGGAGCAGGGGAAGAGTGTGAGGAGTCCTCCCACTGAGGAGGAAGGAGCAGCAGAGGCAACTTGTAATGAGCTGACTGCAATCCCCATTCCCCATCCCCCTGTACCGCTTGGAGGGGAGGAGGTAGAGGAAAATCAGGAGTGAAGCTAGGCTTGGGAAGAAGGGAGAGGTGAGGGGAAGGTGGTTTTTTAAGATTTTATTTGATTTCTCATTATCCTACTCTGATTTGATTGGTAATAAACTAAATTAATTTTTCCCAAGTTGATTCTGTTTTACCTCTGGTGGTAATTTCTGAATGATCTCTCCCTGTCCTTATCTCAACCCATGAGCCTTCATTTTCTCTCTCCTGTCCAGCTGAGGAGGGGAATGATAAAGTGGCTTTGATGGGCACCTGGCATCCAGCCAGGGTCAACCCATCACAGTGGGTAAATAGTTACCTCGTATAAGAGAAAGCAATATAAGAAAGGGAAAGAACCCTCTCAATTTACCATTTAGTGCAGCTTTTTTGGGTTTTATAAAGTGCCTACTACACCAGAAACCATCTGAAACAATTTTATAGATCTTTTCAGCCCAGTCTCCCATCTCCCTTCCCTGCTTCACCTTCAAATTTTCCTCTATGATGAATAAAGCAATTTCTTTTTTTTTCTTGTCTCTATCTCTCCAATTAGTTGTGCAGGGCCATGACAAGAGGAGAATTATTCCTGGTCAGCAAGAGGATCTTCTTACTTTGGTGAGCTAAGGTCACAAGAAGTTTAGCTGAAGAGGGTACAGAATCTTATTCAGCAGTGTTAGAAAAAGCATGTGAGCAAGGAGTTGATTCAACATAATGTCACTTGGGTTTTCTTTGCCAGCTCTACAACCTGTTTTGCCTTGTCTTGCAGAGCTATTTAATTTCTTGGCAAAATGCAACAGCTTCAGAATCCCCTAAGGATCTTAAGGGGCTACACCCAATTGAAAATCAATGGAGCTGACACTCCTGAGCGCCTGCAGTACTTCTGAAAGATTTCCCCAGAAGAGGCTGAGAAGACCCAGAGAAAACTTATTTTTACTGAAATTGGTTCTTCCTGAGGCAGTGGGATCTCAGCCTGAGTAAGTGGCCTGGTTTTCAACAGCTAGTAAGTCAATAGGGAGGTGCTCAACATCTTCTCAAACTTAGGGTGCTTGGAGTTCAATTGAAGCCCTAAACATAGGCTTCCGGTGTTGCTGTTGTGCTTGTAGCTGTGCTAGAAGTCTGCTCAGAGCTGGCAGATATAGCAAAGAAGGTCCAGGAGAACCATGTCCTTCTGGAAGGACAACTGGAAGTCTTGAAGAGTACCTTACAGTAGTAAAAATGACAATGATATCGTATGTATGTATTTCGGCCTTCCTTCAGTATAAATGGGGTCAGCCACTGGAAGTCAGGAGCAAACAGACTTGCTTATGAATCAGTTAATTTTTATGTCCTCTTAACAGGCTTATTTTGAATGTCACTGGATTTGTGCAGACGAATGAACAAATATGTTGTTCATTAGACTCACATGTCAAAGCTTACCATAGGTTAAGCAGAATCTCTGGATGTAGTTCAACCACTGTTTCAGAGCAGGGCCAACTTCAAAATTAGATCAGATTACAGATTGATTATCAGAGTTTTGTGTATCTCAAGAGAGAGAAACAGGGAGCTAGCCAGATTGGAAGGGACCTTTGGAGATGACCTAGTCCAACCTCCCACTCAGACAATGCTAATTAGGACAGGTTGCTCCAGGCCTTTTGAATTTTTCTTCAGAGAGGAATAATTTCCTCAGAGAGGAATAATTACTTCCCTCAACCTGCTGGCTACCTTCTTACTAACACAGCTCAGTACATGATTGGCCTTCTTTGCTACAAAGACACACTGCTAAGTCATGTTCAATTGTAGTTGACCAAGAGCTCTTGGTCTTTTTGAGCAAAGCTGCTTTCCAGCCAGTCAGTCTCTTGCCTGCACTGTTGCATGATGTTATTCTATGCCTGATGTGGGAGTTGGCATTTGCCTCTCTAGAACTTGATGGTCCAGTCAGCCCATATTTACACCCTGTCTAGATCCTGCTGAATAGCAGTCATACCCTCCAGCATGGCAGCTGCTCTGCCTGGTTTGGTATCATCTGCAACCTTGTAAGGAGTTAGTTCTAGCTTATCACTCTGTTTGCTAACAATCATGATAAATTATATTGGCCCAATAGTAGTCCCTGAGGGATGCCACTATTAACGATCTGCCAGCTGGACTTGTTACTGCTGATTGCCACTGTCTGAGCCTAGCCAATTTTCCACCCTCTCACCAAGCATTTACCCAGTCAATAGTTCTCTGGTTTGGTTATGAAGAATCCATAGCCTCTCTGAACCTCTGCTCCAGTGCTTAGCCACACTCATAGTGAAGATTTTCTTCCTTATATCCATTCAGATTTACTTTTCTGAGACTTTTGATCATTGATTCTTTTATTTTTGCTGTGCACCTGGGAAGTGGGCTCCATCTTCCCCATAAATCCATTTTCAATTGCAGCAGACAGAAATTGAAGCCCTTCCCAGTGTCTTTTCTCCAGGTTGAAGAAACCCAGCTACATCCACCTCTCCTCATACGGCATGTTCTCCATCCATCTAGCCATCTTCATAACAGTCTGCTAAACTTGCTCTAGCTTTCACTCTCTCTTGTAACAGGGAATCCAGAACTGGACACAGTGCTCTAGATGCAGACCCGGGACTGCCAAGTAAAAGGGGAGTGAATGCACCCCTCGATCTCCTCACTATGCCCAAGGTATTCTCTGCCTTCAAAGTAGAAGAGGCAATGAGAAGGCTTTGTGGGAGGTGGGGACTGTGATATGTCCTGGAATCCCAGTCTCCCTGTCACTCAGCTTGGAGAGCTGGCTGATGTGTACCACAGCTTTCATTTGGACAATATGTATGGGTTTCATTCCTACAGAAAGCAGGATACAGAGGTAAGGAGGTGTGTATGTCCCCAATTTGGCTCCTATATGGAGTTTGAAGGCATGTGGGACTAGATACTCAGAAACAGCTACTGGGTCCTGCAGGCTATGCTATAGTGTAGAAGACTGCTCAAAATAGAAGCTGGCAATCCTTTCCCTGTATAAATAGTATAGGGGTATGGCTGAGGAGACAGAGGGCTGAGGAGTCTTGTTTTGACATACACAGCCCATGCATGTGGGAGTTAGATGGTAGTTGTAAATTTGAATCAGCTGTGTATGACAAATCTTAGCTGTATATTGTGGTTTTACTTGTGAAACAGAACAGCTCCGATGAGCCCTAGATTAGATTTTTATGGGAAGCATAGTCAAAACTAGGCATTTTTCCTTTGGTAAAATGTACATGCTATGAGCAGACATCTGTGGGAAAGATAAATAAGCAGCATTGTGATCCATCGGGTGCGAGGACAAGAGCTAATTAATTGTACTGGTTTTAGCGGGATAGAGTTAATTTCCTAGTAGCTTGTGTGGTGCTATATTCTGGATTTGTGATAAAATCAGTATTAATAACACATCAATATTTCAACTATTCCTGAACAGTGCTTACACAGTCTCAAGGTCTTCCCTGCTTCTCAGACTGGCCTGCCAGCGAGTAGGCTGGGACTGTGCAAGAAACTGGGAGGAGACACAGCTGGGACAGCTGACCCCAACTGACCAAAGATGTAATACCATATCACATAGTGCTCAGCAACAAAAGCTGGGGGAAGAAGAAAGAAGAGGGGATGTTTGGAGTGATGGCGTTTGTCTTCCTAAGTAACCGTTACGGATGATGAAGCCCTGCTTTTCAGGAGATAGCTGAAAATCTGATCTAACATCAGTTCCTCATCCCTTGTCCACCGATGCTATAACCTCATCATAGAAAATCACGATTTTTTTTGGTCAGGCACGATTTGCCCTTAGTGAAGCTATGCTGGCTGTCACCAATCACCTCCTTATTTTCCATGTGCCTTAGCATGGTTTCCAGGAGAAGCTGCTCCATGACCTTGCCAGGCACAGAGGTGAGGCTGACCTATCTGTAGTTCCCTGGGTCTTCCTTGTTCCCCTTTTTAAAAATGGGGGTTATATTTCCCCTTTTCCAGTTGGCAGAAACCTCATCAGACTGCCATGACTTTTCAAATATGATGGACAGTGGCCTGGCCACCTCATCCACCAGTTCCCTCAGGACCTGTGGATGCATCTCATTGGGTCCCATGGACTTGGCACCTTCAGATTCCTTATATGGTCTCAAACTTGCTCTTCTGCTACAGAGGGCAGTTCTTCATTCTCCCAGTCCCTGCTTTTGCCTTGTGCGACTTGGGTGATGTGGCTAGAGCCCTTGCCAGTGAAGATTAAGGAAAAGTGTCATTAAGTACCTCAGCCTTCTCCATGTCCCAGGTAACCAGGTCTCCCATTTCATTCTGGAGAGGACCCACATTCTCCCTGGTCTTCCTTTTATCCTTGATGTACCTAAAGAAGCTTTTTGTTGTCATCGATGTCCTTGGCCAGATTTAATTCTGTCAGGGCTTTAGCCTTCCTTAGCTCATCCCTGGCCACTTGGACAATCTCTCTGTAATCTTCCCAGGCTACCTGTCCTTGCTTCCACCCTCTGTAGACTTCTTATTTGTTTTTCAGTTGGTCCAGGAGCTCCTTGTTCATCCATGCAGGTCTCCTGGCATTTTTGCCTGACTTGCTCTTTATTGGGATGCACCGCTCCTGAGCTTGGAGGAGGTGGTCCTTGGATATCAAACAACTTTCCTGGTCTCCTCCTCCTCCAGGGCTTTATCCCATGGCACTTTACCCAGCAGATCCCTGAAAAGGCCAAATTCTGTTCTCCTGGAGTCCAGGGTAGAGAGCTTGCTGCACACTCTCCTAACTTCCCTAAGGATCTTGAGTTCCACCATCTTATGGTCACTGCAGTCAAGGCTGCCCTTGAGCTCCACATTCCCCACCAGCCCCTACCTGTCGGTGAGAACAATATCTGGCATAGCACCTCTCCTCATTGGCTACTCTATCACTTGCAGGAGGAAGTTATCATCCACACATTCCAGAAACCTCCTGGATTGCTTGTGCCCCACTGTGTTGTCCTTACAACAGATATTAGGGTGGTTGAACTCCCCCATGAGGACCAGGGATTGTGACTGTGGGGCTGCTCCTATCTGTCTATAGAACGCATTGTCCACTCAGTCCTGGTCAGGTGGCCTGTAGCAAACTCCCACTGTAATATCCCCTGTCCCTGCTTTCCCTTTAATCTTGACCAATAAGCTCTCTGTCAGCTCCTCATCCATCCCCAGATGGAGCTCCCGGCACTCCAGCTGGTCGTTGACATACAGGGTGACACCCCCTCCTCATTTCCTCTCCCTTTTCTTCCTAAAGAGCCTATATCCCTCCATTCACACACTCCAGTTATAGAAGCCATCCTGTCACATCTCTGTGATGCAAACAAGGTCATAGCCCTGCAGGCGTAGAGATGTGTGCAGCCACACACCTCTAACTCTTCCTGGTTGTTCTCCATGCTACCTGCGTTAGCACAGAGGCACTTAAGCTGGGCCCCTGATGAAGCCAACTTGCTGGTTAGAGTGGCTGGAATTCCCCTGAGCTGCACTTTAGGTGCTCTCATACTTACCTGCATCCTTCCCCAGGTTCTGGGCACCTGTAGTTGACATTGGCTCCATACTGACCATAATGGGATAGATTGTGGTTCCCCTCCCCCAGCAACATCAGTTTAAAGCCCATCGGTTCCATGGACAGTGTGTTAAAGACTGGTGCAAGCTACCTGGTATTTTTATTGCCTGAATAAAGTGGTTTGGGCTTTATTGAGATTTTTCAGTCTTTGGGGGAATTTTAAGAACAGTTTCCTTTTAAAATGACTAAGTTTTTTAAAAGGACTAAGCTGTAAAAGGAGCGTTGCCACTGAGCTTGCATATTGCTGGAGCAAGGCAAGAAAAACAAAAGCTGAGAAAAAGCCAAGAATGGTAATATTTCTTCAGGAATTGATTGGGTATTCCAATGCACCTGTTGTGGCTTGTTTATCACTTTTAGATTGATATTCATACATATTTTAAAATATAAAAAGAATATGAGGATTTTTCTGTTTGATTTTTTTCAACTTGCTTCCTTTTTTTTTTAAATTATATATTCTATGTAATCCCACACTGATACCTTAATAAAATATTCTTACCTCTCATCTAGAAGATTTATCATTGTTTTTAATTAAGAAATTATCAGCCAGTATTTGACAGGCTATTTTCAGCCTCATTACAAATGTGTTCTTGATTAAATTTCAGGTATATTGAATATCCTGTAAATCAGAGAACAGTCTTTTCTCTTTTCTACTATTCTACAGTAAACGTGACAGATATCATGTCTGCCAATAGCATGTGCTTAGCATAAATTACAATAATGTTAATAGGGAGTGGAAAACTGTATAAACCTGCTTCGTCACAGTGGAGCTGAATTTGATAGCTTCCCCAGCTGGAGAACAGTTAGGAAAGTGTTAGCTGGCACAAGAAGAAGATTTCTTTCTACATAGAAATAAAAAAAAAAAAGAAGAAGGTTGGAGGTCCTTAGTCTGTGGTCTTCTCAGGAAGGAGATTTCAGAGTGTCCTGGTTTCAACAGAGGTGAAGTTAATTTTCCTCTCAGTAGCCGGAGGAGAGATCATAGACATAGAATGTCTATTCTCATGCTAGCATCTCCTCTTTCTCCTTTCTTCAGAAACCAGATTTCAGTTAGAATGACTGAGTGGCATGGGGTTTGGCTTAAGGCTGTTGAAAGATGCCCTGCACTCCAGCTGCCACTAAAAGAGCGCCCATGGCATTAACTGGCTGATGATGTCCAGGAAAGAGCCTAAAAGCTGAGGACAAGTACCAAGTAGAAGGTTTGCAGGTGACCATAACTACTATAAATATCTACTCTTCACACTGTATTTTAATCTATTTTTGGTCCCACAGCACAATTTGAGGGACTTTGGAGTCTGTCTGGTACTCACTACAGTAATTCTTCTGGTCTGGTCTGGTTTGGAGTGAGTTCTGAAGTACAAATAGTCCTACTTAACTGCATGCAGGTGATGCTCCTATGTGTTTACCACCTTCAGGCTAACATTACCCACCCCTTTTACAGAGCTTAGTGTGATTTCTAAGTGGTGCATATTTTAAATAAGGGTGACCTACACTGGCATTGACATTAGTTTTGCTGATGCACAAGAAAAAGCAGAGCACAAGATAAAAACCACAGGATTGATTTCATGTTTGTTCACAGCAGCACAACATAAAATTGCAGCAGACTGGAAACAAAAGGAAGTTTTGCATCTAGAAGAAAGAGGCTGAAAGTATGTTTGGAAGTGACGATAATGGAAAAGTTAACTGATGCCAGAAGTGATTACACAGGAGGCTTCCGTGCAGTGTAGCTGCCTTTCTACAACTTTATTCAGCAAAATTCAGCACTATCCATTGCCTGATGCCTCCAGCTGCCCCAGCAATCTTTCACACTTCTGTAAACGCTGGTTAATATAACATTTTCTTGCTCTGCTGCTTAAGGACATATATCAAAAAGATGGCTTAATTTCCAAAAAGCTGTGATGTATAATACTGAAATAGTGCCACATGTAAGCTCACTACTAACGCTTTGCCCAGTGCATTTTGTTTGAACATGCTCTAATCTGTCAGCTTTCACTCCTGATTTGTGCTACAGTTATGTTTTTCCTTTGATCAAAATGAAAATAAAGAGAGAAGAAAAGCATAGACTGGGTAGATAAATTAATTAATATTTTTATAGGGATACATGGTCCTAAAATGCATGCTATTCTGTACTGAATCAGAATTTTAAAGCCCACTGCAAATATGGTTAAATTGATAGGGTTGTATTTAACTATTTCCATTTTGCCTTCTCTTGCCTGTCTGACTCATTAATCTCCTTTAATTTCCCCAGCAAGACAAAACTGAAAAGAAGAGGTGGGTAAACATCTTAGTTTACAAATGACAAAACTGAACTATGTGCATGAAAGTCTAATCAACAGAGCTGAGCTGGATTTTTGTGATCCAGCTTCTTCTCATTAGAAAATGCAGATTTGAACATAATCTAATGGGATAGAGCAAAAGACAGGGAAAAAAAGACATTTCCATAAAGCAAAAAATTTATATCTAAAAAGACTTGGACAGTAACATTGTAATGTTATATTTTGAAACAACTTTTGTTATTATTTTGGTTAGAAATTTAAACTGTAATAATGATAAAATAGCTTGACACCATTCAATTATTTTACTTTGAAAATTAATTATAAACTTGCTATATTCAAGTTTAAAAATATTCAGCATCAAAAATGAAACCTTCTGATTATATCAGGGAAAGCTTTGACCAAACAAAAATAAAAGCCCTTAATTTGTTTTATGTAGCAATTTAAGTCTTGTTTGGTTTCCTTAATTTTAAGCAAACAAACAAGCAAATACCACAAAATCTTGTGAAATATCTCGTGGCACGAACCGTTTTATTCTTGCCCAGCATTTGTTATCAGTGAAATTTACCAACAGAGCTTCTTGAAAAAAAATAAAGTCATTGGAATTACTGGTGGATTAGACAGGATTTACTTTTTCTTGCTTGCACAAATACCATGTGATCTCAATGAAAACTTTCATCTTAAGGCTTCAAACTTTGATGCTTGAAATAATCTGAATTGTGTAGACTGAGGCTACTGTATTGGTTATATTATTTCTACTAGAAAATTATCTGCCTATGGAAATTAGATAAAATGTCAGGCAGTAGACCCTGGCTGGTTACAGTCAGAACTGCGAGCTATTTGAGGAGGGGTAGCGGGTCACTTTTATCTCAGTCTTTTGTCTTCTGCTAGATGTTGAAACCCTGGTATCATTTTTGGGGTACTGTGGAGACTCTGTAGCACTTCACTGCTAGCCTGGGCGCTGAGGACATGGCTTGCAACCACCAGCTGCTGCACATCTGGCCAGAGTCCCCCTCCCCCAGCATGCTTCTTAGAGCAGGGGACATTTGGGAGCATAAATGGTGATGGTAAGAAAGAAGACAGGGAGAAAGCACCTCTCTATCTGAAGCCATCCTAGGTTAGTATAATGAGATGGATCTTAACTAAGCCTGAGGCTAATTTATACTAAAGTGATGCTAACCTGATATGCATCCTGGCTTGAGATATGAAAAGATGGTAGTAAGTAGATCCCAAAAATGTAAACTCCAGTCTGTAACACTGTAAGGGATAAAATAAATCATGGCATTAAGCTCCCACACAAAGCACTCTGTTTTAGACCAGGTTGACTGAATTGAATTCAACTGAGCTAAACTGTATTTTGAAAACAATTCATACTTTCATGTACTATGGTTTACCTCTTAAAGGAAAAAGATATTAATCTATATTTTGAGAACATAATGTAGACTTTGCTGAGTTAATTCTGTGCACGAACTACACTGTGCCTTTTCACAAGCCATTAACGGGAACTCAGAAGCCTCGGTACTTTCCCTACTGAATCTCCATCTGTTATTAGCACTTGGAGAAGAGGTGTTGAACTCTCTCAGCAGCAAGGGAGGCCTTGGTCTCAAAGAGACCAGCATGGACAGAATCTGTAATAGCAATATCATTAACCTCAGGGTACCAAAGGCAGACCTAATGGCACTGGCATTTGTGCTAGTCTCAGACCTTAAACCATCCTTTTCAGTCAATATATAAGGCCAGATTCTTTAGTGTCCTCTGGCTGTTTTAAGCTGTTCCTTTAAGGCAACAAACCTTAAACTGAAGCTAACTGGCTGGTTAAACAAATTTGTGGTTGTTTTTCACTGCCAGAAAGATTCAGTTATCTGAACCATGATTTACAAATACTGAGAGAAGAGTGTCACAACATTATCAGTGTTTAATGACGGTGGAATTGGTGAGCTCTCATAAGCATGTTCCTAAAGAACACATAACGAAAATAAAGAAGTTCAGGTCCAGCATTTACTCCTCCATGGACTGGGGATCTTGTGTACATAAAATCTGTGACAAGGATATGGTGCCCTGATATTCTGTTTTATATCACTACTTAATGGCTAAAACCTGGAGTTGGTGGGTGGAGGCAGAACATTTAGCTTTTCCTTATCTTCATGGTATATTCTAAGGGAAGCATTTCTGCATTTTCATTGCCCTCTAAAACCCTACCAGCACTGTATGCTCTTGCATTCCTTCTCCAGGTGCTTAGCTTTGAGCATACACTCCATCCTTTTGATTTCAAGGCAAAAAATAATGGTCAAGAGGCACAGTGGAGTCTCCTGCTCCTCTAAACACAAAAGCTTGAACAAATACATCCTGAGACAGATGTGTCTTCTCAGCATGTCACAAAAAAGTCTTCTGCTTTGTTTGTAAGGTCTGCCTATGAGTTTTGAGATGCACTCTCTGGTATCTGGAAAATGTCTCGATTCTGTTCTTTATCTGATGCATTTCTG
The DNA here is from genome assembly GCF_036417535.1 of Chlamydotis macqueenii. NCBI lineage: Eukaryota > Metazoa > Chordata > Aves > Otidiformes > Otididae > Chlamydotis > Chlamydotis macqueenii. The sequence goes on along the minus strand of NC_141556.1, from coordinate 59,143,216 downwards.
ATAAGGGATTTACATGTGCTTTAAAAAACTGTATTACAGTTCTTTCACTCTCAAATAAGCCATTAACTTGTGTCACCAATAAGACTCTGGGGGAAGAAGGCAGGGGGAATAATATTACAGTTAAAGGAAGCATCATAAAATACCCAGACTTTGAACTTATGTCTATATTGACAATGTCTACAGCACAAATGACCTGTGGATATTTTTTTCTGCAGCATTTGCTTCAGTCCATGCAGCTGATGATGCAACGCCTTGGTATTACATGGCATGTAATGCTCTCACAGGTGTTGCTAGTTTCCTTTCACAAGGTAGGGCCAGCAGGCATCCCTAATTGCATCTTACTGACAGAAAAGGCTCCCAGGAGACGAGGGCCAATGACCAAACCCAGTATAGCCATGCTTGTTTTGCAGAAACAGAGAGGGGAAAAAAAAGAATGTAAAGGAGAAAGAAGCTAGCAAGCTTTCCCAGCTGAAAACTTTTATGAATTTTGAATGTTGCTGTGCAAAAGAGAGAGCAATATGAAATGCCATGTATTTAATGCAGCATCCCCTTTTATCACAGAACTACCTGAATGTTCTCGCTCTCATGGAAGTATTTTTGCCTTCAAGTTTCCATCTTTTTACATCGATACTCCTTCAAAATACTTTTTTTTTTTTTCTCAAAAAACCCACAGTTCTCAAAAAACTTCCCTGGCAGGACAATGAGAGATCAGTATGCAATGAGAGCAGAGGAACCGCGTTAGCTGAGCAGTAGTGAATCTTACTTGTGAAAACATATGAGAGAAGGTAGACGTTATTTTGCCAGTGGCTGAAGAACACAAATGCAAAACAACTGTCTAGCTTGTCAGAATCATTACGCATGAATATCCATGAGTGGATATTCATTATAAAAATATTGCTGTGCTTAGAGTTCCCAATCCCTGTAGGAAAGCTTCAGAAAATGTTGCATTTTGAAGTAATGCTGATGCTGTTTACTATTCTGTAACCTACTGCTCTACTGAGCGTAGCTAGCAGATCTTTTGGAAGGTTCTGTGCATGTAGGAGGTGAAAGCGTAAACTGATGTATGGTGCTGTCTGTTAAAGAGATCTTGGAGTTCACACCATCACTCAGTGTTGCCAGGGAATGCACTCTGACTTCCATGGGGACATGAGTGCAGGAGTCACCCTGCTCACAAGAACAATTTTAAGAAGGACTGATGGCAAACATTTTGCCAGATTATTTTTCTTTTGGAAATGCTGACTGATCAAAAGATAAAACATTCAGAAAATGGATCTCTTTAGGCAGAATTTATTTTTTAAACATGTGTGAAGTGTTGTCCTGGCCCTTTCTTGAGCAAACATTAAAATTTTCCATTTGATATTATTTTTTATTTTGCATTTTAGTGCCCTATTAAAAAAGTCAGTACTAGAGTGCAATGGTTTAGCTTTCACTGGTATTTTGCTTGCTGTGAGGTAAAAATAATGTTTTGTTTTGCATGAAATTTTGAAGGTGAAGTCATTCAGGTTCAGTGTAGGGATTATTTTAAAATCATATTTTTTTTTCTGGAATTGATGCCAACAGAATGCTCTGACTTGGAAAAAGTATTCAATGCACAAAGAACATTCCTAGTGAGAGAGTCCAAAAGGGAAGTAAATGTTTATGAGTATGCAGGCCCAACACTGATGTCCTAAACTAGAATCTAATATATCAGTCCTGTGTAGATCCTGGATCTCTCAGCATCTCTCTCTGTGGTTATTGTATTTAACTGCTTAAATCAGGCAATGACTTGCAGGGATAGCCATTGACATGCTTGGAAAAGCCATTGCAAATGAGACGCAGGTTGATGTGACAATTTTTAATTTTTCCCAGGAAATAAGTCACCATTTGAGGCTGAGTAGAGTCTCTATTTTCCTCTCTGGTAGAAATCTCCTTGAGCAGGAAGAGTGGATCTGATGCAAGCTTCTCTTATGCATTGTGGGATCCTCAGCACACTTTGCCTTCTATTCTCAACTCTGACAAGGATCAAGCAAAATGGATGGTCAGCAGAGCTCTGCCTTGTGATAAATCTGCTATATCCTTTCCTTCCCTTTCCTAGACTCCCTCATGTTCTGCTTTAAAGCATCCATAACCATAGACTGTAATACCAAATGTGCCATTGTGCTGTGAATGCTTTTCTTTTCATCATATATATATGAGAGAAATAAGATACATCATGAGTAGCAGAGGATTTATCATTATCTCTTCCCCTGAATTAGTAAAAGCACATTTATGAAAACAGAAAAGGTTTGTTGTTTTTTTGGTTTTCTGTTTTTTTTTTTTTTTAAATAAGGATGGGATATAACAGTCTAAAACAGTTAATATCTTTGAAACAGTCATGGCTATTTCATGCTGGGCATGTCATCATGCTGGGTGTCAGTCCTCAGGCACTGCCTGTTGACATAGATTCCCAAAGAGGGTATCATTTTTCCACACAGTTATCCTTAAGGAGTGGTGCTTGGAAGGATGGCAGTTCTCAAGTAAGTTGTTCCAGAGCTACCTGTGCAGCATCTTGAGCACTCATCTCACAAGTGAAATAAAAATACATTGCAGGAATAAGAACATAGATTTGTGTGATGACCACGTATGCACTTGTGGCCACTCTTGTTATTCCAGTATAGCTCTCACCTAGAGTGCAAAAAGCTTCAGGATTTGGGGCCTCTTCTGCTTAAATGTTAGTAGATGACTTTTTTATAACAAGACTGGGACCTCTGTGTGATATCAAACTACAAATTCATTGTGTTTACCTGTTGGCATCATTTGAAGAAGTCTTAATGGTGATGGATAGAGAGAGGGCTCTGAGCAACTTGATCTGGTTGGAGATGTCCCTGCTTCTTGCAGGGGGGTTGGTCTAGATGACCTTTAAAGGTCCCTTCCAAACCAAACTATTTATGATTCTACGATCTTAGGACATGAAGTCTCACTAGCAGTGTGCTCTGTCTGCTGGAAACAGAAGTACATTGTGGGTTTGCACAGCCTTGATGCTGCTTGATCCAGTTGTTTTGCAGCAGGAGAAGCTCCTTGTTTGGAAGTTGAAGTTAGAAAGTGAAGGACAAGCAATGGCACTTCATGTCTGGGAAAAATAAACTTTTTTATCTTTGCAGGAGGAGCCCAGAGAGAGGTGAAGAGAGCAAGACAAATCTGACGAACAGAGGAACCGTGAGAGCAGACAAGGAGAAGGAGAGATAGCACACAGACAATTTGAGAAGGAGATAAGGTGCAGATAAGAAGCTGTATCTATCTAATAGATATTCTTCCTCTAATTCTAATGGAAATCCTATCTCCCAGAGCCTGTCAGTGGAAACCTAATCCACCTCCAAGGGATATGCAGCATTGCTCGAAGCAGAATCTAGATGACAACAAGGTCATTTTCATCTCATCAGCTATAACACATAGCCTGGCACCTTCCTCCCCCGCCCCGCTCCCCCTTCCTTGCACAAGCTGAGAAAGAGAGGACAAGCTGAATGACAGGTAACATTTCTGCAACACACAGCAGAATCAAAGGATGGCTCTTCTGCTGCTGAGAAGAGTTTAACCTTGCTTTCTGAAGAGTAACTACTCTGTTGTTTGTTTTGGGCTCTACAGGTGACCAAGGAGTTGCACTGAACAAAAAGTTGCTGGAAATGCAAAGTTTAAAGAGCTGGCAGGTGAACTATCCTTACCCACATTCTGACAGCCCTGCCAATGCAAAGCAGAGGGTATGTTACAATCTCGTCTTGATTCAGTGCTAACTCTACTTTCAGGCTGGACTAGAAGACCTTCTGTAATCCTTTCAAATTGAATCATACTATGACCTCCTTGGATATATGAGCTACTATATATATATGCTTATATGCATATGGATAGATATATATCTGGAGTTCTTTGGCTATAAAGATAGACCACACAAACACATGAACAAACAATTTCTTTAGGATATAGTCTGGTAGAAGGCTAAATAGGTCCTAAGGGGGTGTCTGAAAAAAATCCTACATAATCACAGGCCCCGAGATGATGATCTCACCCCTCTAAGTGCCGCCCATGTTAAGACTAGATTGGGTTTTGGCTGCATTTAATCTACAGAGGTATCCCACCAGTGGCATTTTGGGTCAGTGGTGGTTTTCATCCAGACATCCCGAAGATGTCTCATTCTACAACCCTGTGAAGAGCAGCGTGCCAGGGCTGAGTGAAAAGAGCAAGGTTGTTCCTGAGGGCAGCTGTGCCACATCTGTCCCCTGTGCTCAAGAGCTGGAACTGCAGCTTCCTGGGAAACCTGGAGTTGTCTAGGGGAACACTGAAAATTGCTGGAGAAGGGACTGAAGGGCTGGCAGCAGTGAATACCTGACTTACCTCTACCAAAGCCCTACCGGCTTATTGAGTAAGAGCAGAATAGGAATAATGGAGACCCATCCTTTGCAACTGGATAATCACAGAATACTCCAGCAGGGTTTTTGCAGGGACTCTGAATCTCTCTGATAAGCATGCAGAGAGCTGATAGCCTGTGGTGCCTTATAATCTGTAGTATCCAGAGCACAGCTCTCTCTAAAGAAGTACATGTGAAAGTGTGGCATCAACCTGACCTAGTCACTCAGAACAGTGATTGCAGTAATTTACACTTATGACTCCATGTAAGTGTTAAAAGATTGAAATTGAAAGTATCAGTACTTCTATCTTTTACTATTCCTTTCCTCAATGGTTATTTTCATGCTCATACAAACAGTTAGCATGGAGGTCAGAGGGACCTTTTCCATACCTCATTTTTCATATAGCTTTTGCCCTGTATCAGAACTCAAGACATCCCAGTTCATGCAATATTCTGCATAAAAAAAATTACTACCATTGGCCATAAACCAGAAATTCCTGCTTTTGTCCCACAGTAACTGTCCAAATAGTAATAATGAAAGACACAATTATCACAGTGCCTTGCTTCCCCCTATGCTATCCCTGTCTGAGTCTTTCTCTGAGTCTACCCTGCAGTGGGTCCCTGGAGAATTCATCTGTCAAGCAAGCTAACTGGTGATCCTCAGGACTGGGCCCATTCTGGGATCCTTCCTTGGCATGACCCTGCTGCCCTGGCATGGCAGTCACATTGGGCACATAAAGGAGTCCTGGGAGTCTGCAGCTTCTGGTCTTTGGACAACCCGAGCTCCTTTGAGCATATGGAGAGCAAACAAACATCTTTGTGGTTTTTTCCTTGTCCTAGTTTCAGCTAGGATTGAGTTAATTTTCTTCTCAGTAGCTACTGTGTTTTGGATTTAGTATGGGATTTGGCATGTGAAGAATGTTGATAACACACTGATGTTATTAGTTGCTGCTAAAGAGACCAAGGATTTTTTCCAGCTTCCCAGGTTTTGCTAATGTGCAAGTGCAAGAAGCTGGGAGGGATATGACCAGTACAGTTGACCCAGAACTGGCCAAAGAAAGTATTCCATGCTCTAGTATATAAGTGGGGCTTGGCCAGTGGCCGTCTCTCTCTCTCTCTCTCTCTTTCACTTGCTATTTTGGATCATTCTGGGACAGCTTTCAGTTCTCCTTCTGTGATCCATGCTTGGGACAGGCTTGTATTGGTCATCAGGTCATCAGGTGGTGAGAAATTGTGCATCATTAGTTTTGTATATTTTATTATCCCTATATTTTATTATTATTATCATCTTCCTTTGTTCTCCTAGTAAAATTTCTTCGTCTCAACCCATGAGTTTTTCTTTCTTCCTGACTCTCTCCCCCATTTCGCTGGGGAGATGGAGAGTGAGCAAGCAGCTGCGTGGTACTCCATTGCAGACTGAGGTTAAACCACAACATTCCCTTAACTATTCCTTGTAGAGGGTTTGCGTGTTTGTTCGAGTGGGTGTATATATAGCACTGCTAACCTCTCTGAGGTGGAATGGTACAGCTCATGCTTTTCATCACAATAAATTGTCTTGCCAGGGACATTTTCTCCAGAGAATATCAGTGATCTTAGTGCCCTCATGTTGCTAGCTAGCTGTGTGCCCAGAAGACTTAACTTGTTTTTCAGAGCTGAGATACAGCCTCTGCCCAGAGCAGACTCTACAGACCACAAAGAGTTAGCACCCACCTCAAAAGTGGAAAGAAACTTAAAAAAAACCAAAAACTAACCCAGGAGAAATGGGAAACAAGTATGTAAGAGCATTAGTATGAGCATAAGGACTTATGGGAATATTAGTGCTGTGTTGTGCTATTGCAAACATTAGCACTTATGAATATGGTGACTTCACACTCCAAAAGGTGCAGACTGCATATGGGCTATGTGTCCCCATGGAGGGTGGTGTTCACCCCAGCAACAAATACAGTTCCTGAGTGCAAATGGCCTGGGACTGCTCTCACTCACATACTCTGCAGCCAGCATAGCAGTACGTGGGAAACTGAGTGCTCTGCCCAAGCTTGTCTGCACCTCTTTCTCTGCATATTCTTGTGCAAGGAAGATTAAGAGACATATCTCCATCTGCATGGAGAGACATCATTATCTCTCCAAGCTGATTTTAGGTCACACTGCTAAAGTGGTTGAAAACGCTGGATGTAGAGCCAAGAATCTCCCTGCCAGTCTCCTTTGAAAGACAGGATAGCAGCCTGGATGTCTAATCTCTCTGCTCCAGTCAGGAAAGTCTCATATTCCTCTGAGGGTGATCAGATTAACTAATAAGAACAGAAACACAACTGCAATTAATAGAAATCACAGCTTAGAAAAAGATCCAAAGAGTGAGCCATGCTGATAGCTTATAACTCAGAAGACTCATCAACACTTAATTAACAACGGAAGCACTGCGAAGTTAAGTATATTTACAGCTGCAAGAAGCAGTGTCACTGCAAAGCTGGTCCTATCTGAATTCATTCTTACTTCCAGTGGTAGCATTAGAATGCTTCGCGGAAGAGGTGTGAATTAATCCACCCCAAAGCTTGGCCCAATCCCATACCTTTAATTATATTGCATAAATGCCACATGAAAGGTAGCATTTAAGATACTATGTTCTGTTGTTATGGCAACTGATATTCTAAAAAGTGATGAAAAAAAATAAGCAAAGGAAAGCTGTATAAGAATAAATGCATCATGTTGTTATAGCAACCTTTTATTTCCAAAGAGGTCGGAATTGCATGTATGCTAAGCATTGCTGGGAGCCTGCTCCCAGGCGTGGTTTGGGTCCCTCCTTTCCAGTTGTGTGCCAGAGAAAATAATGTTATATTACATCCTGTATATTACTGAAAGTTTATATCTCTTGGAATTATAGGGTCCATAAGAAGATCAGTAAACATAGCAAAAATGATGGATTTATCTTAGACTTGTCAATTTACAAGGATGCTGTTCTTTAACACTTGTAATATATTGAAACTGGTTTTCTTTCTGTATCCCTCTTTCAGAAACACACTCACATGCAGGGTCTTCAAGATTTGTCTTAGAAACATGAGATTCCCCTAGGAAGAAATATGTAAATATCTATATATGTCATGGCTTAGACTTGGTCACCACACAGTTGCTTGGTCTCCCTCCCCAGGAGGATGGGGGAGAGAATCAGGCAGAAAGGAAAACTCGTGGGTTGAGATGAAGACAGTTTACTAGAATAGCAAAGGAAAATTACAACAATAACAAAATATAGGGACACTAAAATATACAAAATGAGTGATAGACAATTTCTCACCACCTGACATCCCAAAGACCGATACAGCCTATACTGAGCAGCGATCTTGGAAATGAAACCAAGCAGCAAGCAAAGGAGCAAGAGAAAGAGAGATGCCTCATTGGCCAACCCCCACTGATATTCTGAGCATGACATTTATGGCATGGAATACTTTCTTCGCCCAGTTTTGGTCAACTGTTCTGGCTCTACCCATCCCAGCTTCCTGCACCTGCACGTTAGCAAAACCTGGGAAGCTGGAAAATGTCCTTGGTCTCTTTAGCAATATCTAATAACAGTGCGTTTATCGACATTCTTCACATACCAAATCCCATACTAAATACAAAACACAGAGGCTGCTGAGAGGAAAATTAGCTTCATCCTAGCTGAAAGCAGGACAATATGTATTTTCCTCAATCTTAACTAATCTCAAGTGTCAATCAGTTTGTGTCACCTTTTCCCTGATTATTTCTTCCATCTCTCCTGGTTTTCTTTTTACCATCCCTTCTCCCAGAGTTGCACTCAACCTGAGATAACAAGCAATTTTGCGCCTGGCAGGAGTGAAGCTAAATTTACAGGAATCTTTAGCTCTAAAGGGCTACCATAGATCTCTTAACAAATCTGGCCTCTGCTGATTTTGCTCAGCAAACACAAGAAATCAGAATGGGCGAACACAGTGCTGAGGAGAGATACTGTGTGAGAAAGAACCGAGCCAGTAATTGCACTTAAATATATGAGACTTCAGCCACTGTATACAAAAATACTCTGAATGCACCCTATTAACAATGAAGTGATTAAAAAAAAAAAGCATCCTTGCAGAACGCTCCTACGTCACAAGTCACAGGACCACTACATTTTTTGCTTACTGCAACCAAGAATAACTTCATCATCTTGTAAAGCTGCTGTGTGAGTAAAATTAGGGCTATCTTCTCTTTCTTCACATGCCTGCTGGGCACAGATGTATTGGGAGAGTGGGGAGCATGGGGAGTTGTTGCTTCCCATTCACTCTGCCCAGTGCACCAGCAGCACTTGCAGGCTCTATGACCCAGTCACAGTTAAGCAGTACCAGCTTTTTCTTTTGCTTTTAGCTGAGGTAACATCTATTTTGGCCTCCTATTGACACATCAGAAAACTGGCTATTATTCCTACGCAGAGAGATGCTTGCTTCAAAGCTGCAGTCTTTCTTCTTGCCATTGATGATGGGGCAGGACACTCACCCTCCTGAGGGAGGTGGCAGCTGGTGCAGATGCATTTCAGACTTAGCCCTTCCAGGTTGGTGGGTCCCTTGGAAGTAGAGGTGCAGCAGCAATACAGCATGCATCAGTTGTGTGTAGCAAGTGCAGCACTTAACCTGTCTTCTTTACAAAAGCTGGATTCAGGAAATTTACAAATTCTGATTCACAAATTCTGATTTACAAATTCTGATTCAGGAAGTCAGCGGTGGAACGTGGGCATTTGTAAACCCAGCCTATATGGGTGAACTAGGCCTTTCAGCACAGGGGGAGGGGGATCACCACTTATCCACAGGGACTGGCAATGAGCCAGTCTATCATGAAGGCATGTTGTGGACCTGCAGAGATGAGGAAGGGTGCTTGAACAAGGACTTATTCAACACTAAGGATGGGAGTAACCTCAGCAGCGTTTTGCCGTGCAAACATGCATAGTGCAAACTGTGTCAAGGCTTTTCAACAGAGCTTTCCTTCTGCTCATCTTAGAAACTTGTTCATAGATGGTGCAAGCCATCTCTAGAGATTCTCATCTCACTTCATAAGTAAGAAAATGGAGAGAACTGGGAAAGACACACTGTTTCTGGAAGTTAGCTGGGTAGGATCTAACTCATAAATTTTAAATAGTGAATATAAGCCTGCCTGGGCCTCACTAGAAAGCACACAGCTTCAGAAAGAGGAAAGTTTACAGTGGGAAGATGTGACCCTTGGGTACCAAAAACATCACTGGGAAATGTTGGGATCACACTTTTTCTAGGCTCAGGTACAGCTCAGCTTTGAGGCACCTTTGGCTGTGCTGTGTGTTTCAGAGGGTCTGCAAAGCTCCTGAATAACTTTCTTCACTTTTCTTTCAATACCTGTGGAGTATGAGTATTGTGCACATCCAGTGTAGAAGCACAAAAAGGTCACTAGGGCTGTTTGCTAATGCCCAAGCTATGCCCTGGATGCTGACCTCAGCAAGGATTAGGGAGTAGCTGGTCCAGCCTCAGGAAGCGTTACAAAAAGAAAATTCCAAAAGCGAATGAAATTTTTAATTCATTGTGATATGTTCCCTTGCCTTGGCTTTTTCTATTAGCATGGACATTTCTGTGGAAAAGTCCATTTCTCATCAAATCTGGAGGTGGGGGACAGATGCTTGTTCATTTTTCAGTTATTGTTTGTCAATAATGACAGCCAGCATTTGTTTAGATGTGGTAGGTGGTTCATTCTTTTTTTTTTTTCAGTTAAAGCCTCAAAGAATTATCCTCCTAGGTTTGTTCAATTTCTACCTGAAAATATATGGGTAAAAAAACAATTTTCCAATCAGCTCTCATTCTTGCTCCTGCATCTTGATGGCTGTGATTCATTGACTTTCATACAGATTTCTCTTTATATTCAAGACAACAGCAATTTTACATTTTCCCTGTTTTTCCCTTCTCCTGTTCATCTTCTCATTTTTCCTGTGTCGCCCAACACCTCCTTCAAAGCCTTCACTCAGTAGGGGAACTTTACCTTGCAGAATTATTTTTTCGCTTCAAATTTCCAAAGCTGACAAAGCTCACCTGCTCTCCAGCTGTGACTCCAGAAGACTGTGAGTCTCCTGGGGAACTGCTGAAATATTTGCCAGCCCCTTGCAAGGATACTAGATACCATTTTAGACACCTGAGAGTATCAGATGCCCATGTTTAGGTAACTTGATCCCTTCTCAAAATCAGCACAATGGTATCATTTCCCTTATAGAGATACAGATATATTCATTTCAGGATGTCCATTTTTTGTACAGATGGGAATAATCAAACCCCATTTCAGACCTTAATTGTGGGCTTGTTCTTTCTAGGGACTGTATTACCATAACAATTACATAAGAAAAATGACATTCCCAACCGAAAATAACTAAATTATTAAGGACACTGAATACAGGACTCATCAGCAGGTAGGTGGTGGAAATGATGGCTCTGTCTTGACCCCTTGGCATTCACATGCACCAAGCAGAAAATGGCATCCACCCACACCAAGTAGAAATGTGCATAAATGCACTCACCACAACTGAGCCTAACTTCAAGACGTGGAGACATTTCACTGGAGAAATCACTAGCCCCCAACATAAAAAGGACACGGACATGTTGGAGAGGGTCCAGAGGAGGCCATGAAGATGATGAGAGGGCTGGAGCACCTCTCCTGTGAGAACAGGCTGAGCGAGCTGGGGCTGCTCAGCCTGGAGAAGAGGAGACTCCGGGAAGACCTTATAGTAACCTTCCAGTACCTAAAGGGGGCTTATAAGAAAGAGGGGGAGAAACTCTTTAGCAGGGCCTGTTGTGATAGGACAAGGGGTAATGGTTTTAAACTAAAAGAGGATAGATTCAGACTTTATATAAAGAAGAAATTTTTTACAATGAGGGTTGTAGAACACTGGAACAGGTTGCCCAGAGAGGTGGTGGAAGTCCCATCCCTGGAAACGTTCAAGGCCAGGTTGGATGAGGCTCTGATCTAGCGGGACATGTCCCTGCTCCTTGCAGGGGAGTTGGACTAGATGACCTTTAAAGGTCCCTTCCAAGCCTAACGACTCTGTGATTCTATGAAAAGACAGGCATCCCTCTTTCTTTTTCATTCCTTTGCTAAGCCTGAGCACACCATCCTTGGAAATGTGAGGCTAGCTTAAAGTTTAACTGGTAGGAGCACTATTTACATTTCTGTTTGTTTACTGAGATCTTGAAATGCCTCTACAGAGCAGTCTACTCTGCAGAGCCACTGAATATATTAAATTCCAAAAAGATACCTCTTCTCTATAATGAGAACTGAAAGACTGGCTTCAGAAAACAAATGGGATATTATTTTGTCGTAATGGTGTTTCGTATTTATACCACTAAGTCTGACAGGAATTGCAACAAAGAAAAAATTAAGGGAAGAAAAAGAATAAAAATACATCCCAAATGGTTAATGATCCTCAGCAAACAATCTGTCCAAAGAAGGAAAGATTTCTTTGCCAGTCTGACAACTGATCTATAATCTTGTTCTACTTGGTTAGTGTTCCCATCCCCTCCCAACTCTGCCTTGCAGAGCTTCTAGGAAACTTCATAGAAAGAGAATTCTCATTCTCAGTGCACTGTTACTCCAGCCATTGTCGAGACAGGGTTTAGCTGAGCACTACTTGCACAGACTGATAATGGCTGCCAGGAACAAGCCCAGCATTTCCAAAAGGGGCCCGGATCACAGGCTGCACACATCCTCAGGATTAGGAGGGGCATAAAGGGGACCTTGGGAAACCCAGCGTGTCTTCCCATCACTATTTAGAACAATCTTCATATTGCTGTAACTTGGCCCATCTGCTGTTGTGCATTCATCAGTTGGGCCGTTACCAATTCTAATCCAATCCTGATAGGAGCAATTTCTTCTTTAAAGGTTCTTCTTTAAAAGTCTTCTTTAAAGGTTTTTTAATTGTTTCTTGATTCTTCTGACTTTGCATTCCTCTCTGAAGAAGCCTTAGGTGTGTGGGACCCACTGCAGAGTTACTACATGTGTGAAATATCCTCTCTATGCAGTGATGACACTTCTCTGGAAGAGCGAAGTGGCTTCAGGGTGACTGAGTATGGATGAACCAGAACAAATCAGAGGAATGTAAAGTCCTTTGTGAATGTGGTATCTTCAGGGAACTACAGGGCAGGGTTTTGCTCATGTCAAATTAAAAATTTTAGTTTGAAGAAAGCTGAGTATAATTGATTTCATTTCAGTTTTACACTAGTTGGATGGTCCCCTAGACGTACATAAGAAGATCATCTTCTTCCTAACTGTGTCATCTTCACTGAATTCCTCCTGCCTCTGGAAAGGGGAATCAGCTTTTGTTACTGAGTTTACTGTTTGCCTCTCTCATTCAGCATTCCAATGGGCTTCTGAGGGTAAGCTGCAGGATCTGTGATGCTTATGTTCATGTACCTCTGCCTTGTTCCAGAGAAGTTCCTACTAAAAAACAATGGGCAGGCTATTCAGTTTAAAGTCCTTCTATTAGATAGTCTCAGCCAGCAGCAGTAAAAGAAGTACTGACAGGATTGCCTAGTGCTAGTGACAAGGATGTGTGACTAGCCCAGCAAGTTCTGCTGAAAGGGGAAGTGGCAGTCAGTGTCCATGTTGGACTAATATAGGGAGGGAGTGCTGTGACATTCAGACTGGAGCAGCAACATCACAGAAGCTTATATAAATGTTCTGGGATTAAAGCAAAGCTTTGCAGAATGCAACAAGAGATTTAATCAAAATTGACATTTTCCAGTATAATTGAATGACAACGAAGGCAATTGCTGCTGCCAGCAGTGGAGTAGAACCCAAATGAAACGTGTATTTGTGGTGGATTTTAACAGCCTTCTGACATACCTCCAGAGAAAGGAAGTTTGGGAACTTTAAGCTTTTCTCTGGAAGAGTGAGAGGTATGTCAGGAGGAAGTATCACCTTCCACATGTCGTGTTTCCCATATTCCTTCCATCCATCACAGGGCAATACTGGAGATAGGATCCTGTGCCAGAGAAATCTTTGCTTGGCATGCTCCAACACAGCCGTTCTCTTAATTATCAGATTCATCAGCTGTCCCTGAGAGGATTCATTACAGTAGACTTAGAAAATGTCACTTAAATGTGATGAAAAGAAAGGCCTGGACTAAAGCTTCAAGACACTCAAAGGTGCACAACTAAGCAATAAAAAAAAAAAAAAAAAAATCAGTCATAAAGCTTTTAATGACTTTCCTCTGGCATCACCTCATTGGGCAAACCTCTGCTGGCAATTTTTTTGAACAGAGGCTGCAGCTGTGACCTAGCCTCCTGCTCCAACACAGAGGTTCTCAGACTGTGTCCCACAGAGCACGGGGCATTAGTTGCCAACAGCAGCTGCCTGCTCACATGGTTCTGGCTCCTTCTGTTCATTTTCAGCAGCTACAGATGAGTTAGAAATAGTTACAAATACATTTAAGTGCTCTCATAATGGTACTTTCCCATACAGGCAATTACTATCATTGGCACAGGGATGTGATATATCAGTGAATAGAAAAGGCACTAGCTATACACTTGTGAATTGTAGTCCTGATGGTCCACAAAAGCTCTCTATTAAAAAAAAATATATATAATGTCACTACTAATGCAAAGAATCCTTCCTATAAGGACATCATAATTAGCTGGCAATACTTAATCTTTTCGGGTCACTGACTACTATCAGTGCAAATACCCTTGGGGTTTCTGGATTTCAGACAGACCTAGTAAAGGCTATAGGTTCATTAATTCTCATGCTAATAATGTTTTTAATTTGTTGTATTCTTTTCATAACTAATATTTGTCTTTCAAAGCTGCAAGTATAATGTCTCCCTTTAAGGGAGACTCTGTCTGGAAAAAAAAAAGCCAGTAATTGCATGATTTGTAGATCAGCTTGCCTTAGTGAAAATGAGAACACAAGAGAAATCAATTTTCCTTCTGTCAATGTCACGAACTTAAGAAAGAGATCTTAGAGGCAACCTGTATCTTCTTTTTCTCACACTTGGCAACTGAGGCTGCACATGTTTCACTCCTCACTGTACACACCCAGGAGACTTAATGTAAACTGTTCCCACCAAGGTCTTCTCTTACCTAATAGGCAACACACCTGTACTTGGACTAACATTGAACTTCATCTGACAGACATGAAGAACCATCTGAGGAATAAGTTGTTCAAAGGCATAAATATTTTCTCATTTCTTTGCCCTGCATCCAGCTTCTCTTGGAAAATCTAGGACAATCTTACAAGCTACATCAGCTGCCAGTAGCTCCAACAAATCTGTGTGTAGGACAAGAACTGCTGTGATGTAGGGATATCGCAGCCAACTCCTGTTCCTTTGGCTTTGTCCGCGTTCTCCATGGTGAGGGGGCATGCTGCAGGAATGAGTTAACTATACAGCACTGAGGAGTGGATCCACAAGATTGAATCCTTGCCAACAAACAGAGGGGAAAGATGAGTTAACCCAAGGTAAAAGGGCAATGACTGTGACCATCATTTAATATTTTATTTTTGCTCTTGGGAATAGAAATTGTCAACAAATGCTTAAGACAATTGATTTCAAGACAGAGAAAGAACAATGGTGTTTTAAATGTCACTTTTCAGCAGACATGGATTATAGAGTAACTGGATTTCATCACGGAAAGAAAAACAAAACCGTAGGATGGTTTATTCTCTATTGCTATTGGTCACTCTGCTGACCTTTACAAAGAGAGGTAAAACCTTTTCTTCACTGCAATCAGTGCGACCTTCACTACCATGCTGAATAGAGGTAGTCTGTCATCCAATGGAGCTAGCAAAACTCTCCTCAAGACCATACCTTACTTCCAAACTCAATTGTGTGTATAGAAAAAAAAAAGAAGATATTACAGCTTTTCCTCAAAAAAAAAAAGAAAAAAGAAATGTGTAAAAAGGCCTTAAAGAACATTTTCTTTCCTCTCACACCAGGCCTGGGCCTGTCAGCACAGCCTGCAATCAAATCTCCACGGACGTCAGCATTGTTGTCAACTTATACAGCTCTCCAGCCTGAGACTTCTGGAATAGCTAGAAGAACTCTAGATGTTGATCATGCAGGCTTGCCAAAGGACGGGTATTTAGCATGGAGCAGCATCCTTAGCACAGTCCAGATGGCTCTTTGAAGAGCTTTTATTACGCTTTATTCCACTGCAACAACAACTCTCAATGACATTTTTGTTTTGTTTTGTTATCAGGCTCTTGAGAGCAGGAAGCACATGTTTCTGCCGTGTTCCTCATACATACAGTTCAGCTACCACCCCGTCACCCTCTTGTTCCCAGTGCAATGTGCTAAACACGCTATTAACAGATGGCTATTACAGGATCAGAGAGAAGTAGCTCTGGAGTTCAGCAGCCCTAAGGGGTAGCAAGTGGTCCCAGCAGGAAGATGTCAGTTGAGCTGTATTTTCCTGGTGTGGCCAAGCTCTTTTCGGCCTACAAGTGAACTGCAGCCTCAGCAAATGCATTATATTGTCACAGCGGGGGCGTCTCACATTTTACCCAGAATCTGGGTTTGCATGATTGTGGCTACAAGAAGCAATAACTGGTTATTCTGGCAGTTCTGAACACACAGACGTGAAACAAGCTGGGCAGTATTTTAATGTGCGTTTCCTGCGGCCTTTATGCAGTACTGTACTGGAATTTCTTGGCAAATCTAGAAATGGGCCCATGCCTGTACCTAGAGATGGATAGAGCTATAAATCTTTACATTTAATATTGTCTGAAGTAGCATTCAAGCCAGCAAAACTTACAAATAATCCTACTGTCAGTGTGAACTTCCCTCAGATTCCTGCAAGAACACAGACAGCATTTACTTTATTTTTGCACTGGAATTGTCCCTGACCTGACCTTGAAAATTTTTTGAGCCTGTTGCCAAATCAGAAGCTATTTCTGAAATCACATGAAGGCAAACACTCTCCTTTTGCTTGTGCACGGCAGTGCAGGATGGAGGAAAACAAAGATGATGACCCAGACAGAATTATTTAGCACCAAATTTGAACTTTGGTCCGCTATCTGAGTAACATTAATCTAAGCTGTAAATCTCTTTCCCAAACACCTGTTGAAGATAGTTGTCAGAGCAGCTTATGATGTGTTGCTTTACCACTTGTTTGCACATTTGTCTTTCCTTAATGTGTTTTCCCGACATTTGTCATTTTCTCACAGCACAATTTTATAAACAGGAAAATTATGAAGAACATAAGACATGAGAAACTTCCTAGCAAAAGAGGGGAATCAGTCTCTGAGATGGCACAAAGCAGAGGACATACATTTTTATAACCTTTTCTTCTTTAAGTGCTTAAGAGGTAAAAATATATTCATCATTTTTAAAAAAATCTGCCAGTTTAAACATCAACCACAAGTCTTGTATACCCATCTGAAAGTTTTCTGTGATTTTTGAAAACCTTTCCCACCCTTTTAATCTTGTTCAAGTCAGAAACTTCTAAAATCACTACAGGGAAGTGTGAAAAACAGGTCTTGCAGCTGTTTTTGTACTGTATCTCGCTCAGTAGTGTTTGGTGACTCTTGTATTTTCAATGAAAAATACATTGTTACTGAGAATACCTTTTTTTGTGTGTGTGAAAAGAAATAGTTTAACATGTTGCCCTAAATCCAATTTGAGCAATTATATTCTGCATGATTTTTTTTTCTTTCCAAAAGTGTAATTAGATACAACCCTATGTTATCATACTAGCACACTGAACATGCTGCAACAGCATAACTTGGCATGAGCTGTGGAGAGTTTAAATGAAGAAAGATCCAGAATGGTCAAATCTAAACAGAACACCTGAAGGACCTCTGCAAAACAAGAATCCCTACACAAAAGAAAACTATCCAGCATCATAAGAAAAAGAACAAACTTGAAAAGACCTGTAATGACTGTCATGTCTTTTCTGACATCACTGATATATTACAGGAACAAAAGGGCAACTTCTACAAATTAAAACTCTGAAAATTATGTGATGTCAGTAACATCTCAAATGAGCTTTTGAAACGTGGGTCTGAATAAACAGGGGATTTATTTATTCTAAACCTTCAGCCCTAACATGTTTCAGAAATACAGTGCAACAGACTAATTTGTCCAATATATGCAAGCAGAGATACTGTCAAGCAAAGTAATTGTGGAGATACTTGTATTAATAGCTACATGAGCAGACTATCCTGTCTTTTTCCTTCAAAAACCTGTTCCCCTACACTATTACTCCAAAAAAGAGTGAAACCATCTGTGGCCACTAACAACACAATTAATAAAAGCCAAATCAGTTTCCTTTCTGAAAAATGAACCATGGACAACATCTTCACCTTACAGATACCATTAACAGAAGTGTTAACCTCCATCCATCCACCACAAAAATGAAGAATTTATTTTCCTCTTCACAGATTTTCTTAAATAGATTCCATCTGATCCTTCTTTCTGCTAGGAAGTCAAATTAGCAGACAGAGCTGGGATGGTGTTTGAATGCAATACTAAACAATACAAGTAAGATTAAAATAGAAATCTAAAAGCTTATTAAAAGTTAAGATCAGCATGAAATTTCAAGTAAAATTTCTTTTGATCTAGCTATGAGCAACTTGCTAGCTAACCTGGAACAGCTCGTGCCATAAACCCAAAATCACTACCGTTTGCTCTTAAGTATAATCACTCTTCTGAGACTTCATTCTGTCTGCCTCTTGAAAATTAGGATAATTTATTAATGGTTTACAAATGGGACCAGGCTTTTGTCTGTGTGATTTTATAAGGAAAACAACCTGTATATTCTTAAGTTCTCAGTGAAAACACCAGGAAGTTTTGGCCTAGTGTTACACTGCTGGAACACTTGCACTTTTGAACTGATTTAGTTTCCTGAGGTACTGAATGTAGGATCATAGAATCACAGAATCGTGAGGGTTGGAAGGGACCTTCAAAGGTCATCTAGTTCAACCCCCCTGCAAGAGGCAGAGACATCTCCCAATAGATCAGGTTGCTCAGAGCCTCATCCAACCTGGCTTTGAAAGTTTCCAGGGATGGGGCATCCACCACCTCTCTGGGCAACCTGTTCCAGTGTTCAACCACCCACAGTGTAAAAAAATTTTTCCTAATGTCTAATCTGAATCTACCTCCCTCTATTTTAAAACCATTACCAATGAAGGAAAAAAAAAATGTTCGGGCTCCCACGTCAAGGACAGCAGCAGATATTTTCTTTGTGCCAAAACTCTAGGCGAGGATCCTCTGCCTGCTGGTGCTGCATTGACTCTGAGCATACCCTAGGCTACACTGTACTTTGTTCTTCCCTATTAACCTAAATTTTTCATCTTCCAAAGCCACTTGCAAAGTGTCACAGCAATTGATCTTTGGGGATCATTGGAGTAACAAGGATTATATCCAAATAAGACATTACCTATCCACTTCCATAATAACATTGGAGAGTGGGTCAGAATATCAACAAATCTGGAAAAAAAATCTCATTAGACCCAGGCAGCAGACAAAAATGCAAATCTTTGCAAAGAGCCCATTAAACACTGTAAAAGACTGTGAGATGCCACAGATTCCCATGCAGTTTCATAACACTAGCAGACCTCTGTGTATAATATACAAATGTAAGGCATGCACTTTTCAAACAGACTGAGTGATCATAAACTGGAGGTTGAAAATGAGAGGCATAATGCACAGCTAGAACCCAGAGGAGACAAGCTATATAAATCATGGGGGAAAAAAAAAGAAGAGGTAATTTTTTTTTTCCTGCACCAGTATCCAAAATGTGAAAATACATTAAGATTATACTTCCTCAGACTAGCAGAGAATAAGTGAAACACCTCTCATCCAAAAGTCACAAAGAGTATTTGTTAAACCTCAGGGAACAGAGAAAGAAAGTAAAAAGGACAATACTATGCAGCAACATCAGAAGGGTTGGAAGGATTAAGTCCCAGATGGGCCGATGGGCTATCTGTCTTGGAAGCACCACATTCCCTGCATCTTTGATAGCTCCCTCAGGAATCTGTTCCCTGTTAGGCTTTGACAAGAGCGCATGCAAGTGTGCGAGAGCACTGTGCCACCTCTGTTTCATCTAACAGCAGTCAGAACCGTGAATCCACAAATGGCCCTGGTGGAATTTCAGGCATGTCTCTGTCTTCAGGTCTCTTTCACTGTGGCATCTGGCAGTGACTTGTAGTGGTTCACAGGGTAGAGGGAATGCCCTATATTAGAAACATATTTTAGTCTGATTTTCAAAGGTTAATGTGATCATTTGATGTATGGGTGTGTGCCTCTGTGCCGCTGCTTCGCCCCTGAAACTTTTTACCCATCAGTGGACTTGACTGCATTTGAGAGTGACAGAGGATTCAAAAAGAGCACCTCCAAGTTTTACAAAAATAAATAGGAAGGAGAGTGGGATCCAAACAAAAATTTTTCTTTACAACTTTTGTTCTCTACAGTTCAGTTTGAATCATGTGGTAGTGACATCTTACCAACACTTCAGTGGCACAAGAGATCTAGGGAAAAAATAAGTACTGTAAGTTTACATGGGGATAATAGAAATTCCATTTTAAAAATTAAATCATCTGATGAAAGCAAATTCTACTGAAAATTGGCTTCCCTGTTTCCCTTTCTCACATAGGTGTACATTTTAGTCTGTAGACTTGTGCTTGTTCTGCTAGTAACATCTTGATTATTCTCAGCTGCATGTTGTCTTTTCTGTTAATGCAAAGGATTTCATCTGCATTACTCATGCAGACAGAGATAATCTCCAAGAAGTCAGCAAACTCAGCTGTCCATCAACTCACCCATGAGGGCTGGCAGCAATAAATTTCTTGGAGAGGCTGCTCACTGTAAAGTCTGTGAAGCTTTGAGTTTGTTCCCTTTACCACCTGCAGACCTAGCAAGTTTGAGGCAGGGTGATTGTAAATCACTCCAGTATTAGTCCTGATCAAGTTGATTGTCTCGGGTTAGTTTCTTTGTCGATGGAGGTTTTCAGAAATGCCACCAGTTCCGTTGCTTCTGTCTTGCATTCTGAAGAAAATAATCAGGACAGATATAAGCTAGGATGAAAATGCAGTGATTGCCCTGCTTCTCCCAGCATACAGTTGCTGGTCCAACAAGCTACAGTTGCTGGACCAACAAGCTGACCAGCAATAAGTTGCTGATCAGAGCAAGGCATGCGGTTGCCTTAACACTGAGCACACCTATCAGCTCAAATGGCCATTTTGGAGAGGCACAGGTTGCTCTTGTTATTACCTGAAGTCACTGCACCCCAAGTGCACGTGCCAGGTAGGCTTTTGATCTGTCTGTTTCAATCAAATGCCCATTTAGAGTCATTTGGCCTTGCGTACCACCACTTCTGGACTTCGCAGTGCTGAGGATGGCATTCTGACATGAGCTAGGAGCCTGAAGGGAAGGGAAACATAGCCCTCAGACTGACTGGTAATTAGCAAGAAGCTCCTACTGTAGCAGAAATGATGAGTACAGTAAGGACATTCTTCCACAGGACCGTCAGTCCAGGGTCTTTCATCGGCGTTTAAATTCAGGCAATTTTCCTTTTTAAAGTATGCTTACAGTCTGAAAAATGAGTCTGTAAAATAAATTCTTAGTGTTTCCTATTTATTCCCTCTCAGTGATTTCCATACCAAATATGTTTCATTTAAAATTCAAAAATAAGGCATCCACCTGCCAGCAAATACAAGTTCAAAGCAATTTCTCACAATCAAGTTATGTTCTTTCTGTTTCATACATCATCACTAACAACAATGATTCTGGGGTCAAAAAAGGAGGAGGTGGGTGTGTTTTCATGATGGATGTGGCAATGTGGAACAGAATTCACTTTTGCCTGACTACAGTGCTGACACTAGTAAGATTTTATTTGTGTCAGTAAAAATAAGGGCTGCCGTTAAGGCAGGGAGACCTAGTGCATGAAGTGCCATTTTTATCACCACTTTCCTCGGCATAACCTCACTTTAAACAAAAGCTGCAAAAAAATAATGCATCCCCAAAGTTTCATCTTTTAAAATTCAGGTTGCCAGAGAGCAAGCAAATTTCTTGCAGACAAGGTCTGCATTGGTGTGCTACACTGGTGACTCACAATTCTGGTGCAATTTATTAGAAAGTCCTAATTACTGGTTCATAGGAACAAACAAACAAGAGTACGACACGTAGGTGTCCCTTTGCCCAGCACCTACTCGCTGCCTGTCTGTGCAGTTCTGAAGCTGAAAGAGCCTCCATCTGAATTTGGACGTTCATGATTTGTAATGTTCCACTTTATTCATAGTGGAAATGAATGTTGAAACAAGGTTTTCTTGTGTACTGGGTAAGAAAAAAAAAAAAAAGAAAAGAAAAAAGGGAATGTTATTCCCCATATTTTGTATGGAAGGACTCAGGGACACAAATCTGGACCTAGAGTCTTGAAAAGACTAACACTTAGGCATCTGACCCTCAGATCCAAAACCAACACATATACAGAAAGAGGCAATTCAAAACAGAAGAATTTGTTTGCTGGCCATGATGCCAGCTAAACTCAGATTGCTCAGACTTAAACTTAGGTCACCGGTAATACTAGGAACAGATGCATCCTAAAATTTGCCCCTCTCTTTGCATCTGTTCCACTACAAGTAACGTTTTTATAACCTTTTTGACCTCACTGGCTTCTTTAGAGCAAGGAACTTGAACAGAGATGGGAACTGAACCTTTCTCTCTTGTGGTATCTCTAACCATCAGGCTCTGTGCTATTCTGGATTGAGATGGATGGGGAAGTGATAGATTCACCACTTCTTCCATTGATGACAAGTCAATGTGCAGCCCAGAGGCTCACTGCACCAGAAGGAAGTAAGGAAGGAAAAACAAGCATGATAATCCAATGATTTTGGCATGCTTAGGACAAGGGATACCCCATGCGCAGATCTCTACTTGAGAGGCAGACATCCCATGTCTTTTTATTACCGATTTTCCAAACTGCCCTAAGTTATGGGCTTTTGGGATCATAGATCCTGATGCTGCAAATTGTTGCATCCTTGTGTGATTCCCCACTGAACTTCACACTCGGGGCATTTAGGGAAGGTTGCACAGTCATTGAACATGAGGACAACTGGCTCATTCTGAAAATGAGTCCCAAGTCCCCTCTTGCCCCTAGCCATATGAATAATGGCACTGTGCCCATGAAAGAGAACGGTGGAAGCGTAGCTGGGAGCTCTGCCAATTTTTTTGATCTTTAGAGGAAGACCATACTCCTTCCTCAGGTCTACGTCAGATCAAGCTTACCACTTGTGTTCCATGGTCATGGAAGAGTGAAAGGAAACCCTGCTTCAGAGCTCCTGGCTTGGGAACTGCTCCTTAAAAGCAGAGACTTGTCACGGAGTGAAGCCAAGGCACTTTAACAATGAGAAAAGTCTTACTTGCTCATTCCGCTCACGTTCTCCGCATCTCTGGGTTTTTTTTAATCAGTTTCATGCTGGGAAGTGAATCAGGCCCAAGATTAAAGCGCGTCCACATCTGAGGAAACTTTATGAATGTGTGTATGAGCACACGCATATGGGCGAGGATTAAAGCGTGAAGGATAAGGAGAAGCCAAAAGTGAAGTGTTTTGAATTACCATTCTCTGCTCAAAAAGCTCTCTGCAAATTGCTCAAATTGATCATTCCTAGATGAAGTCTCTTGCATCTGTTCCATGAAAGGTAATCTTTTGAAAAAAAAGTGTCCTTTTCTTAAGCATGGTAGTTATTTCATACCAATTTCAATGGCAACTTTCTTAAGAACAGGAAGAATCAGCTGTCTGCTTTGGCCAGTTTGACCTGCTAGCTATTTCTTGAGAGCTTACATTAAAAGAGATCACGGCTTTTTTTTTGCCAGGCCTGAGTGGAAAACACAGCACAGAAAATTTTGACATGAATACAAAAAAAAATCTGCTTTGTCAAAAACACGTAGAGATTCAGTGCTTTGCACTCCAATAAATCAGGACATGAAATATTTCTTTTGAAAATTCAAACATTTTCTTTATGAAATGCTACTAAAGTTGCAGTTCAGGTGTTTCCTGCTCTGCCATTCTCACTTCAGACTGAGTGTCCCACAGGAATGACCTTTCATACAGTGCATCATGATCTCTGATTTGGTAGGAGCTGGTGGCGCCTCATGTCAGTTGCATCATCCTAGTGGAAAATGGGAAATGGGTCCATCTAAGCCCAGCCTAGAGGACTAACGCAGAGTATAGGCTCCTGAACTACATCTACCACAACTCACCACATGGATGTTCTGAAGTTGAAAAAGTCTATTTTCCTTTCAAATCTTCAGAATGCTGATACTTTCCCTTCTTCTTTTATTCAGAAGACACAACACAGAAGATGATGTGCCAAGTTTTGGAAACCCAATTTTGCACTAAAAAAACTGTCAAGAAAAGCCCTACATTTTGTTCTTTTGAATCTTTATATTTACTAACACCACAAATGGTCATAACAGCCACTGCTACAGCAGAAAAGGGCAGGGAAAAGAGAAACTACTGACTAGACACAAATTGCACAGCAGTCAAACCTTACATTTTCAAGTCATTCCTACACATTATGTGTGATACCTGGAGTACATGACAGAAAAAATTACATCCAGAAAAAAACAGTTTGGCAGAACAAGGGACAGGCTGCAGAGATGCAGCCTGTTCTGCACTGAGGGGTTAAAGAGAAGGCTTTGGCCTCCAGTGCTGTCAGCTTAGTGCTCGTAAAACAGCTTAAATGCACTTTACATCTTTCTTTAAAGCAGCAGAGAGTGTGAAATGTGGCAGAGAGGAGTTTTAAACTAGTCAGCTCCTTTGAATAACAACTATCTTCCTTCCAAAATTTAAATCTTGTTCCCTTTACTCCTCCGATTCATGCTCTCAGCCTTTGCATCATTCATTTTTCCTCTCTGACTTACAGAAACAGTCATTCACATGAATGATGAGCAAGAGAAGAAAAAGTGTGGTAACTTAGCTTTGTCTACTTGCAGTTGTTGCTTCAGCTTCACAAGCTTTCAGTTGACAGTTTCACTGAGATTGTGATGGAGAAAGGACTTCATGGCATGTCCTGCTGAGCAGAGTGACTGCAGAACAGCTCAGTCTTTGCCATGGAGACAGTGATGAGGAAGAGTACATCTGATGAAACTTACTCGAAACCAAGTGACAAGGTTGTTTCACCTCTAGGAAAGCAATTAATTTCAGTGAATGATAGAGCTAATTTTGTGCTGGAACAGTCTGGAACAACATACTGTAATCTGTTGTGTGTCAGCTGAGTTACAGCTTCCCTCCACCAGGAACGTATATTAGAAATTCAATGTCTTCTTCAATACAAAGTGCTTTCTGGTGAGAGCTGGCATCTTCCAGCTAAGGCACTGAGTCCTTTAAGGTGGAAGCTCTATTTTAGGGAAAATATCTCTTGGAAGTGTTCTTGTGAGCCGATATGCCTCCTGTTTTCCTAATTGCTGAGAGGGATAGAAATAAGAGAGATCATCACCACTATATTCAGACCTTAGCACTGGGCTACTGAGAGTCCCATTGCCTGGTATCACAGGCACCATATTAAATAATCACCTTCACGAACCTCTCAAGACACATCTTGTAACACAGATGTTTCCTACCATCCCTAGTCTTACTGGTTCCAGGACCCCCTGCTCCTGATGTCTGATCTACATTGACTTTCTATGCGTTACTTTCCCATTATTAAGTTAGGTTCCAGAGAAACCTATGGGAAGAAGAAACTAGTTGCTGAATTTGACTTTATGTTAGATTGTTAGCAGTGCATTAGTGAAAGATAGACATGCTGGACAACTTTCTGCTAAGGAGCATGGCTATCATTTGTCCTAGATACTTGAGCATGGTGTAAAAGGCAGTGGCTTCTCCACTTGTTGCAGTCCACTTTCACGCCATATTTAACAAAGGAGTTGCTTTCTAAACTGGTTTTCAAGAAAGACCAAGTCTTGGCATATTAGTAACTTGGAGAACCACCAGATAAAGCTTGGGAGTTAGTCTTTATTTCATAAAATTACTTTTTTTTCCTCCTTTCTCTACCTGTAAGGTTTTTTTTTTTCTCTTTAACGTACTGTGCTTGCAAATACTACTTTTTCCTTATTACTTTCCTTTTTTTTTTTTTCAACCATCCACAATTTAAGATTTATTGGCAGGGTAGGACTTCACCCTCCCTGTTCCCCATTATTTATATGAGACTTGCAAGTAGCAGATATCTCAATGTTTTCTGTCCCCTCTCTGAGCTTATTGCTCTTCTAACACAGCTGACTTTCAAGGCTGAGCAAGCTGTCTCAGTACTGGTTTTCTTCTTCAGGGTAGCAGTCCTTGGCACTTCTAGGTGCAATGCCTCTAAAATGACACTTCCCAGTATCTGCTGCTGTGGCACAGATCCTTCTGCTGCTCTATGCCATTGTTGCACGCCTGCAAAATTCACTCACAGAGCATTCAGGTTGCTCCTTATTTTGTGAGGTGACCTTTCACAAACATACCATGAGAGTTGGAGATGCTGCAATTTCTTACCCCTTGTCACTGCACTACTTAAATAGGAGAGCTTGCAAACCAGGTGAGGGCCAAAACACTTCATTTGTGATATCTGCTATAGCCATGTCACAAGGTGTCAATAGGATCTTTAGAAATCAGCTGGCTGGTCCCAGCTGTTCTGCCATTCCATGAACAAAAAACGCTGTTGTAACTTGCACCGAGTTAGAGAGAGAATTAATTTTGCAGACAGAAAGGGGATCCAGCTTACAAAAGGCTTTATGCCCTGAAGAATTGTTTCCAGCATCAGCAACGAACTGAGGGAATGGACCTGCTCTAATGCTTTGTCTGTGCCTCAACTTTCTATTGATATTTCAGAATCACAGTTTAACTCATCTGAAAAGGAAAAAAAAAAAATCCTTTTTTTTTTAGTTTTCCAAAGTGACCCTTCTACTGCTCTTTTAATGGATAGGCTTATAATAATAGCATCATTTTCTCTTACTGTAACTTAAAGAGGAGGCAATCCATTAAAGTGCCAAACTTCACAGTACCACTTGAACTAGCGAGTGTCGGTGTGGTCAGAAAGAAGCACAGGAAAAGAGGGACCGGTTTCCCTACGAGGCCCTTTGTGGCAGCTCAGTAGCTCAGCTGCCACTCTCTGCTTGGAGTATGCTAATGCAGAGAGATCAGTCCAGAAGTGCCTATGGGCAAAAGTGAAATCCAACCAAAAGGGTTGAGCGAGTTCATGCCGTGCCCTGTTTCCCAGGATGAGGAGTCACAGCACGAGGAGCAGGGGCCCTGCAGATATTGCTCTTTATCTCCAAGGAGCAAAAGTGCAGCAGACTGCTCTGGGGCAGTCTAGAGCACCTGTATTTCCTTATATACAAGCCCTGAAATTCCTCCTGGAGGAATTACATCAAGGGGACCGTGCATGAAAAGCCACATGCAGTGCCTATGTACAATACCCTGACAGCATAGGCACAGAGCCCCAGAGTACAACTATAACTGACACATGATGGACAAAGATCTGCACAAAGAAATGTCTGTCGTCAGGCTTCTAAGTCTTTATTAGGTTCCCAAAATAAATGTCTACATTTTTTCAAGAATTCAGCACTGAGGAGATCCCATTCAAAGCCTCGTTCTTAAGTATGGTTACCATTAAGCAGGATATTCAGCTCCCATACTGGGAAGTCCAAATTAGCACAACCACATGCAAATTCTCACACAGCACTGAAAAGAACCAATTTCGGACTATAGAGTTAGGCTTTTAATAGCTTTTTTTGATCCTCATATTAAAAATCACATTGTCCCTGTGAGCAGTAGGGCTAACAAAGCCTGGGCTTCCATTGATTTGTGTCTTGTGACTGGATTTCCAGGAATTTAACAAGATGAAAGCTCCAGCTGAAGCCCGTGTTGCCCTGGAGGGCATGGATAAGGGTGCGCTCCTGTGTGTGGGACTCACATGGCAGATTTGCTTATAGGGGACACTGAAAAGATCTTTTTGGGCATGTATTTTCATGAAGTTTGCAGGAGCAAAACATTACTGAGACGTCTCTTTTCTTTCAAAGTTGGATGCATTTAGAGAAAATGGTTCTGAAATTTTTTGAAATGAAGGGACTGACAGAGTGATCAGAGAGATTTCTTCTATTCAAGAAAGCAGGCCAAAGACTGATGCAAGTTCATTTGCAAGTTAATATTTGGATGAATAGGAATATTAATTGACAAGTATTAGTAATTGCAATACATTACTCCATTTAGTTTGTCTGTAGCAATGTCTCTGTTACACAAAAGAATATACACCTTCTCCTCCAGTCCAGTCACCAGCCTATATATATTTTTCTCGGTGGCTATATATTGGAAGGCTTCTGGTGCAACTTGTGCAGTTAAGGGAGGTCACAAAGGCTGGAATGCTCCAGCCAGGAGAATTGCGTTGCATAGAAAACAGTTTCAATATTCTCTTTTCATTCTCTGTTTTCTAATAGAAGCTGGGAGCATGCATACAATTTATCAGACTTCGTGACCAGTGCTGCCTATGTGATCCCAGCATCCTGGGTCTCTTTGCTAGGACCTGAAACTGTGACCCACATTACTGTGACAATTCTTTCACTGACTTTCGAGCTTGTTCATGAAAATTCTGCTTGGATAATTAAAAAAAAAAAAACAACAAAACAATCCAAAGGCTATGTTAACAATCTTTCTGAACAGCGATACCTATAAGATTCTCCTGTTGACAAATAATAAACAGGAGTCCAAAGCAGTAACAAGCTTCTGGCGCCCACGCTGTAATTCTGAAAAGTAATTTTTCATAACACCAAACATGCTCAAAGAACCTTCAATTACAATATATAGTGCAATAAACAATAGCTTATGTCTACTTATACAAACAAAGAACATAAAGTGAAAACTCCTGAGGTATTTGATGTTTACTAATTGAAGCAAATACAACAGCTGCTTTGTTATCTCTTTCTACACCTCACTCTGATAGTCTGCTTGCATCTTGTCAAAAACCTCAGCTTTGTGTATCTGGAGCCGGCACTGTCTCTGTGCTGCCCGTTCGTACAGGACCTAGAATCACGAGGTATTTATCAGGGCCTCCAGCTGCTACCACAATGTAAGTAATTTTATCAACCTAATGTTTTATTTATCTGCACTTAATGTTCCTATTTAAACGGGAGAGAATGTGGGAATATTAATGGAAAAGTTGGGGGCAGGGAGCTGAGATGAGTTATTAAAAGTTTCACCACTTGAGCTTTTAAGCTTCTCTGTCTGAAGCTGCTCAGATTGATGTGAATGCGTCCGTATCTCTCATGCAAATTGTCCCAGAGGCAGCTATTTTGGGCAGAGCGTATATTCATTGTGGTGTCACAAAAGGTCGATTAGGTCTGCCGAAATTCCTGGTTGATGCTGATTGACTGTGAGCGACATTTAAGTCTTTCAAACTTCATTATCTAACCCATTCTCTGCAGGCTGAACATGGATTTGCGCCTTATGCAACCTCACAACAGACACTCCGAGTTGCAGATTTAGGAGCTTTTTAATTATCTATGTGAGGAGGGGAAAGAAACCGGGATGATTTTCTTTTCGTGCTGAGGGGAGTTCTTTTCAGCCTGCTGCAAGAAGTGGCACAAAACCCAGTGAGAACAGTAAATAAGGCTGTCTGCTCTCAGAGCACAGAAAATTGAACAGTTTTTCCTTGAATGTTCCCACAAAAACACACCTGTCAGCTAACAATGAAGTAGAAAAGCATCTTCACCTGAAAATCCAGCTTTTCATGGAAAGTGCTAACCAAGTGAAAAGAGACAGGTGAAATGGAAACTTTTGAATCCTGAAGTCTGCTGTTTGACTTCACGTGGACCCTGTAATTTCTACCCAGCAGTGCCAGCTACTCTGGTGCCATGTATCTTTACTTTACTAATCTGCTTTGCAAAACTACCAATTTTCACTTCATCTTGCTGAAAAGAAGAAACTTAATTTCTACCATTAAAACATAGTTTTGCAAAGAAAAGTGATGGTCTGCACATTTTGGAAAACAACTTCTGAAGAAAATATGAAAACGCTGCAGACCAATGCATAGGCACACATACATATACATATATATGGGAGTGAAGGGAAGGGAACACTAATGTCTGCTCTTCACTTTCTGTATAGATTTCTCCAGATTAAACTCTCGGGCTTGGCAGGATTGCTGGGTCTAGCAGCTGAGTGATTTCGGTTGAAATTTACTTCTGCGCAGATGCTCGAATATACAGGTGAAAAGGCTTCCAGCAATGAACATACTGAAAGTGGATGGACGGAGCCCAAATCCTTTCTCCCAGACTTCCCACACACTTGTTTTTTGTAAGCAATGTGGTCACCTGTGGCTATGCAATTTCCAATATCTCAAATAATGCCTGGAATGATAAGCACCTATTGCTTCTAATGATTGACAGTTTTTGGCAGGCATTTAAGAGATTTTTAAACAACTCTTAATCCCTCACAGCTGTGACTGAATATAGACCAAGAGAATTGGCATTCCCTCTGCATCCTTTCACTTTAAATATAATCGCTTGGTGGCAGTGATCGTGTACATTGTCTTTAACATTGGAGGAAATTAGCTTTAATCTAACAAAGTGATTGCATTTTGGCTTTCAGAGATGCCTATTGCAAGCACTATTCAACACATCCCCCGGCCCCTGGGCCCAGAACAACACCATACACAGCAGAACACCACTCCGCACGCTGTGTCTGTAACTATCCCGTTGGATAGCTGAAGGCAATTTTGGCTTTAGTGACTCAGGAAACACGATACTTCTAGCAGTGCTCCTTCTCACTTTGTCCGGCAATACTTTTGTGTGAGACCAGACTTTGCTGTGGGACTTCATTGTGAAGCATGATCCTGGAAATATGAGGAACAGCGAGTTTCACCTGACGTCTGTCATACACCCCCAGTGCTTTATGTCTGCTGTCAACAGAGCCCATTCCCTTTCTCTCCTGTTCGTAAAACTTCCCTGCTTTGGGGAAGTGGCTGCTTTTAAAGTGGCTGCTTCGCTGTCAGTGTGCGTGTATTTGCTTTCTTGAGTCAGGGGCCTGTCGTAGTTCAGCCCTGATCGGGACCAGACTACGCAGTCTCTCTCTCGCTCCCCCAGCCCTCTGAGAGAATAGGGGGAGATGATATAAGGAAAAAAACGGCTCGAGGTTTGAGATAGGGACAGGGAGAAATCCTTAAAGTTACTATTACGGGCAAAACAGACTCGACTTGGGGAAAACTATTCATCTATTTCTAAAACTAGCAGGAGAATGAGACAGGGAACAAGATAACCTCCCCCTCCACTCCTCCCTCTTCCCAGGCTTAACATTATCTCTACTACCTTCCCACCCCCAAGCAGCACAGTGGGGAAGAGGGAATGGGGGTTGCAGTCAGTTCATCATGCATTGTTTCATGCTGCTGCTTCATCGTCGAGGGAAGAACTTCTCGCATTCCTCCTCTGCTCCATCGTGGGGTCCCTCCCATGGGCCACAGTCCTTCGTGGAACTGCTTCAGCATGGGTCATCTCTTCCACGGGGTGCAGTCTCTCCAGAACAGCTGCCCCAGCGGGCCCTCCACGGGTCACAGCCTCCTTCAGGCATCCACCTCCCCCGGTACGGGGTCCTTCACGGGCTGCAGGTGGATCTCTGCCCCTCCATAGACCTCCATGGGCTGCAGGGGGACAACCTGCTCCACCATGGTCATCACCACAGGCTGCAGGGGAATCTTGGCCAGGAGCCGCATTACTCCTTCCCCTCCTTCTGAACTGACCTTGGCGTCTGCAGCCGTTCCTCACAATAGGCTGGCAGACCCCTCTCAGGATCCTTTTTACATCTCATTCACTTCTCTTCTCATCTCCTCTCCACTTCTTGCAGCCGGGCTAGCCCAGTCGGCTGCCTGGCGAGAGGCCAGAGGGTGAGGCCTGCAAGGCCCATGAGGCCTGTGTCTCCCCCTCTGCGCCTCTGCCCCCGCTCAGCTTCTTCACATCTTCTCTTCTCTCTTTTTTTTTCTGTTTTCCCCTTCTTAAATACGTTATCACAGAAGCATTATCACGGAACATTCTGCTACCAATTGGCTTGGCCTTGGCCAGCAGCGGGTCCGCCCTAGGCCCGGCCGAGTCCACTGAACAAAGGGGAGCGACTTCTAGTAGTTTCCTGCAGAAGCTGCCACCTTAGGGCCCCCCTCACTAAACAAAGCAAGAACAGGGCCAAAGAAGGTTGTAAGAAGAGCACAGGTAAATATAAGCGTAATTTCAAGTCAGAGGAATCTTTACCAGTTACAGTAAGATGAGAGTAAACATAATCATTACACAGTCAGACCATTTTAATTTATTTATAACACCTCAGGGCAATAACTGGTTTGATGGGGCTATTTTAAAATCATTACTATTTTCTGTATCCCATCCATTCAATTTCCCACTAAAGATTAAACAACCCACTTGGAGGAAAATGTCTTTTTATTAAAGTAGCGTTTAAGATACAGGTACTGAGCTTTTGAGGAATTAAGTATTTACATTCATATGAAAGAAGAATTGTAACAGAAAGGTACAGCTATGATTTACAGAATCTCCTTTCTACTGTAAAAGAAACACACTCTGACTCTCCCACATGAATTCTTCCCCCCACACACACTACAGTCTTAGCCACAGGGAAGGAGAGACCACAAACAAGCATTAGCCAAGTGAGATTTTCCCTACTAAAATTTCCAGTTGACCCTTCAAAACAACCAACTGCAAACACTTGTTGACTAATTGAAAGAAACGAGCCAGCAAATAAAACACATGAAAATACTTCACATAGTCACCATACCAAAGTAGCTACTATAATGTGTAGTTGATAGGAAACCAACTTGGACTGACTCTGCGAGCAGTTGTCCCTGTGGCATTGTGACCTCAGCCCATGCCACAGAGAGCTGCATCCTCACAGCAAATCTCAAGTAGCCTGGTACAGGGTGCATAGGTGTGGGGCCTCTTGGGGGGCTTTCTCATAGATGAGGGCACTAGTGGCTTGTAGGGAGGGCTAAGGGTACACCTAAATCCCAAGCCTTTGCAGCTCCAACAGGAGAAGGGGAACTCGCACATCCCTTGTGTGATGTGGGATCCTGCTTGTGAATGTGGGATTCAAAAATTTGGACTAGTTGTAAAAGAATGTTGTGAAATCTGTCTGTGTACGGTAATATTTTTAAAGTGTCTGGTCTGGTGGTTTATGCATTGTATTGCTGATATTGATCCTGAATGTATAGTTGACTGATTGGCAGTTAATTACATCTCATTAAGTAAAATTATGGCCTGCTTCAGTAGTAATCTTGTTGAAACAACATTAACTGTTTTTCCCTTCAATACCCGTTACATAATTGCCCAGTTTTGAAGAAACGTGGAAGCTACAGGCATGTGCTACACCTCACAGGGGAGACAAATTATGTGTACAGTGGTGAGAGATAATCCCACAAAAGTGTAATCTCCCTGTTTCCTTCCCCATCTCCAAGGCTGGGACAAAGTATTTTTTCTTCCCTCTTTTGAGGAGACTTTGTGGCACCTGTGGTAGTATCAGTGAGATGAGGAGGCCATTGAACCAGGTTATCTGATGTCCCACCAGAATCAGGCAGACCGGAGATATGGCGACAGGTCTTGAAGCAGTGACATGAACCCTGATTGTGCATGCCCCTATTGTCTGGCCCCAGCCCCAGCTCCTGCTATACCACAGGCACCTTGGCAGATGCTATTAATTCCAAATGACTTGGGTTCCAAAAGGGGATGGGCAACTCTTAAAGGATCAGAGCTCCATCCAATGCTTTTGGTCACAGCAGGAAGGTTTTTCAAGGCCTCTTGATTTCTGTGTGAGTGACACCTCATGACCCTAGGAGACATCCCCACAAGGCAGCCTCTTCATCTCATTTCAGCTGTGAGCACTGTTTCTGCTGGGAGCTTGAGTTGTCCCTTTGTTTGCAGAGCCCCTGCTGTACTTAGGGGTTTCAGTGTCTCTACACGCCTGTGCAAGCTATTTCCATTGCCATCTCGAGATGCTCTGTTGGATGATGATGTGATGTCAAGTCACATTACGTCCAAAGAGATGTGAAAAGACAGGCTTTAATATATGGTGCCACTTCTTTATCTTACCCAGCCTCAGCTCTTGCAATTAATGCTCTAGCTCAGAGGTTCAAACATCCCTGTAGGGCCACTGGGAAAACTACACTTTATGAACTCTGTGAGAGGCATTCTTTCCTCTCCCACCTCTGAATGCCTTCTTTGTGCCTTCCAGAGATTAAAGTAAAGGCAGGAGCTCCTAGCACTTTCAGTGGTTGTGTTGTATCATTACAGTCTCTTGCTCCCAAGAAATGTCTTATCTCCACTAGTGTCCCTGCAGAGGAAGGGATGGAACATGGCATCCTCCCTGTGGCAGAAATCTCCACATCACAGTCCTCCTGCTCAGACCCTTGTGGGGAGATTGCCACTGACAAAGTCCACCTCCCTCGAGTGGCAGACAGGCAGCAGCAAAATTTCCTGTTCCCTGAAATGAAAGCAGCACATATTCTACTTGGCACTATGCTGCCAAATCTGGGGGCATCAGTGAGCTCAAGAAAATGACTGGGAAAACAGGGTCTTAGAAGCTGCCCCTAGGTCTGCAGTTAACCTATTCCTGAGGTAGCTACTACATTCAGGATCTCACAGGAGTCACCTGTTCTCCTTCAGCTAATTTTCCCTTAACATCCTTAATTCCTTAATTCCTCTCCCTCTACATTTCTGAAGTAGTATGACCTTCTTAACTGCTGTCATTTCTCTATTGTTCTTATCTTTCTCAACTCTTGAGAAAGTAAAAATAATTTTAAAAAAAGGAAAAGGAAGAGCAATATTTTTCTCTTGGGAGGACTCATCATAAAGTGCAAAGAGTTACTGTACCTCAGCTAAGCTTCTCTGCCTGCTCTTGATCTACTACAAAGGTACATTTTATTTCCCAGAAATGGTCAGTTTTCACATTTCAAATAACATTTGGTACTTGTTTGCAGCAGCTTGTTCACACACCCAAGGCAGCAAGGGAAGCAAGCAGACTGGCCCTCCTTTACAGCCATACATTGTGTTAGCCACCCTTACCGAGAGCACACTTCATCGCACGGTTTGCAGTTTAAGTCTCTGCTTTCATACGAGATCTCAAACCCTATTTCAAGCTTTTTCTTTTATTTTACAGACCAGTGAACACCATTTTGTTTCATCTCCCTGCCTTATGGTAGACATTCTTTTGTCCTTAAAAGTACTTAGGCACAAGCTGTGTGTGGATCTAAAAAAATAACAATAATCACAGTCTGACGGAAAGCTGAAGCCATTTGTATGAGAAATAAAAAAAACCCAAGAAACATAAAACAAACACAAAACCAGTGAAAAACATGCTCATCTTGTTAGTCCTGGCTGCAAAGAGACTCACTAATATGGCTGAGAAATGTTGCTTTAATAATTCAAGACTGGTTGTAGGGGCAATTGGAATTTCTCCCCAGCCTTGTCTTTTGTTGCTGCTTGCCTCTTTCCTCAAAGCATGCATTCTCCTTAAATGTTTATCTTTCCATCTAGCTTGTGCTAAGGGATTTGCTGTCTTACAATAAACCCACATCCCCTATTTCAATCCAAAAGCTCTGTTCCACTCCCATCTTATGTCTAGAAGAATCACTGAAGTTGATATGTCTGCCTAGGTGTAGGTCTTCGCCCTGGGCCTTGGCATTTCTGGGGCTCCACGTAAAACTGTGTTCTTCTGATCAAAAACCATAGTAACTGGTGATAGCCAAGAGGGGCTGAGAATCGACGTGTGCAATTTCTGGTACGTCGTGCTTGAATACAGAATAGAGACAGTAAGTTATTGACAGATCCTTGAAAATATTTTAGTGTCACTGGCTTTGCTGGGACTAGAGTGGTCACAACATGGGGCACAGGAATATTTTAGCCAAGGTCAAATCAAAGCTGTTAAGATACTCTCTCATCAATAAGTTCTTATTCTTCATAGTTAGTCCTAAAAGTGATTTATTCCGAAGGCAAAGGGGGTTTATCTGTAAAGTAAGAAAATTCCTCCATTCAACACTTTGTTATGCAAACTCATTTGCATAGGAAGCGCTTTGATATTGCAGTGAAGGAGTATAATTCCTGCTGGTGCTGAACATTCATGACTTTGAAATTCATTTAGGCATGTTTGTCCTTGGGACCATTCATGCACTTGAAATTAGCAAAGCAGCCTTAGGACACACCTGGATTGGGACCAGAATTCTTACTGCATGTAGGGTGTGAGTTGGTCCATCTTTAAAACTAATTTTAAGTTTTGACTTGCATAACCTTCAGTGTGTCACTCTAGATGAAAATGACTCAGTCTTACTCCAGTAGATAGATCTCCTTGGAAAGTTCATGCATAAGCTGTATTTAAGGAAAATAGCTTCTAATTATGCAAATATATTAACAGCCATCCTATCTGATTGTAATGAGGATAATTTGCATTATTCCCAAACAAAAAGCTTCATTAGAAGAGAGTTATGGCTGAAACACATTTTGCTACAGTCCAGCTAATGATCAGAAATCCATTATTCGACTTCTTTTACTAAAGTTCTACTGCTCAAAAAAGTTGGAATGGCTGAAGATGAAAGGGTTAACAGTTTATTAATTTATTTGTCTTTTATAAGGTTCCTTCTGCTCTTTCTTTTGTTCCGACAGAAATACACCATTGGATTTATATTGTAGACTTAAATAATGGTCTTCTCAAAAATGCTGTAAAAGGCTTTGAAGAGACTATAATCCCGGGATTATTTGGGTTGTGCCAGGGAACAGCAAGATCTTGTACCAGTATTATGTGCTGAAGCAGAAGAACACTGTAGCTCTTGGGATCAAAGTGATCAATCCATTTGCAGTATGAAAAGTGTAGATTATATAATCCAGGGAGAGCTCATGTATGGAAGTTTGTATTTAACAATGTGGTTTATGAGCCTGTGTGGGATGAAAGCACACACTGCATAATAAATAATCTCTTAGTGCTATGAGCTGAAGTTTCAGAGCAGCCTAATAGAGTCATGCATCTAACTCCCTGATGTCTTTGAAACCCTAGACACCACATACTAGAAACAGGAAAGGGACTTGAATAGTAATTGCAAGCATATTTTGAAACCTATAGAGAGGAAAAAAAAATTAAGGGTATTGTAAATTGAGGAAGGAGAGAATGATAAACTATGTCTTTTGGAGCTAAAGGACCAATATACTTTTGTGGCCTTGAAAGTTTATATGAGTTATCTAGCCATTGTACAGTATGCTTGTAGCGGTGTTTACTTTGCAGAAAGCTCTAACTCTGGTCAGGGTTTGATAGTTTATTTCATTTTTGAAAAGTAAAATTGGGTAGAAGGCAGAGAGAAAGAAATGCAGCTGGTGGGTATGTAGGTTTCTTCTTGTTGTTTTTTATGAACTAAATATTATTTAATAAGCTGATCCATAGTAGGAGCTGTGATGAGGCATAATGAAATCCCTCATCTGCACACAGAGAATCAGCAAAAGGGGGTAGCTTCTCTGTTAATGTTAATTGTTGGTGTTGATGAAAATCAACAGAGAATCAGTGGGTTTTGCTGCCTGAGAATCTCATCCAGAGCGATTAAATCTCTTCTAACAATGTACAACAAACTAGTGCAAGGTTTGTGTCATATTGTAATCATGTAGCTGTTGGCTGAAATTTGCAAGCTTTATTGCAAACATTTATAATATAACTTAGTTGGAATTAACAGGGAATATATGTGCACAGGTATGAAGAGAGAGAGAGCTGAATTTGGTTTTGGGTTAAGCTATATATCACTTTACATTTGGCCATTGAAATGTCAGTTACTTCAGGAGTTGTTTTACTGCCTAAATATTTTGTATTTTTCAGTAGATATTTGCTTTGGCAGTTCTAAACACAGATATGTAGGACTTCTTTGTGCATTGCCAGTAGTAATCATGTTCAAAAGGTAAGGAAGTCATTTCTGTGTTTGAGGGAGAGTTTCTGGGCTACACACTAATTGTAGGGCCTGTGACACTGAAAAAAAAAAAAATCAAAATCACAGTGAGGCTATTTGAGCTTTCACTGATGATAACAAAGAACAAGTGAACACCAGAATCAACAAAGACCATATTTCTATGGTTTTGTGTATTGTGCTCAACTGCAATATTCAAGGGAATATAACTTCTGATTGAAGTGTTGCTTGTGTTTGGGACATGCAGGATGGATTCTGCATGGATTCTCTAGTCTACAATAAAAGGTGAGCTCCTTTTGCAGTTTTTCTCACAACTATGGCTCTCAAAGTCTCTTCTTATTAGTCATCCATTTGCATTAAAAATTAGGAGCTTTATTACCTTTTATGTCTCTTCTCTTTGTATTAAATTGGATTGGGATCAGGCAGCAGACTCAACAGTCTTTGAGGGGAAAGGATTCAAAGTCATGCAAACAGGTTGACTATATGCATACTTTGTACAAAAGGAGGAAGAATAAATAAAGAAGTTCCCAGTTCAGGCAGCTGAAACTGCAATGATTCTATGACCCTTCAGCATTGCTTCCCCTCATCTTCCTCATAATACTTTGCTGGCCTCTCTCCTTTAATTCTTTCTTTTACAGCTCCTACATTTTTTTCCAGCAGCTCATTGCATGTATGTCTTTCTCCCTCTTGCTACTCCTATTTTTCTCTTGGGAATTTTTTTCATATCCTTTCCTCCCTGGAGGTTCATAGCTCAGCAGAGTTGCTTTTTCTCTGGCCTTACAATCTGGGAAAACAAGGCGACAGAGGAATTTTGCTTTGAAATGAGAAGCTTGCCTAAACACATCCAAGGCATTCAACAGCAATGCTTTTCCCTCCCCCTGCTTTCCTAGATACATTTGGTTCTCTTAATTGTTCATCTCTATTCAAAGCAATTTCCTTCACTTACACATTTGCATTAAATGTAATGAAGGAAGGACAATTTAGCATCCCACCTGTGACAATTCACTGATTCAGATCATGATGACCTATTGTGAATACTTGGGCTTCAGTCAAGATTTTGATTAGTGGAAAGAAGTAATCTTTGCATAATTAAGATTGTAGCCAGAATTTATTTATTCTCAGTCAGTTTAATTTAAAAGAAGAAGTCTGTTAATTAGATAAAAGATGAAAACATCTCACTGGTGGAATATCTGAGAATTTATAGTTTGTCTCATTCATTTCATATTCTGAAAAGTTTGTCACATGTGCAGTTTGCAGAAGTGGGATAATTTATTTGTAGGTACACTATAAGAAAGGCAGAGAAGCAGGCTGTAAAATATGGAGTTTGAAGAATTTGGTATAAATCATATCTGGAACAATTTGAAATTATTCTTGCTCTACTGTCATGCAATAGCTCATGAACGGTTTGGCCTAGAAACTTCAAATATGATTTATTCAAAATGTCCTCATCTCTCCCACTCTGCATAAAATGAGAAGAGGGCTAGTGAACTTGGAAGCTACCCCCTGGAAAAGTGGAAACAGCAGAGCAGCCTGATGGGATCTGAAATAACTCTACTGAGTTTGTCACTGATATTATAGTCTTCTGAAGTCAGAAAATAGGAGAATGGACAGCAGCAGTCTGTATTGCTGTTGGAGGGGGACCTTCAGACTCCTTGTAGCCAGCTATTCTTTTAGCCAGAGAGTAGGACCAAGTTTTAATACATAGGGACTATTAATACCACTACTACCATCCCACACAAACAGCAGCCTTGCTTGGAGCTTCTAATTCTGTGACCTCTCTGTAAGCTCCATAAACCACCATGCCCTGAGACGCATAATCATTTTCTCAATGATTCTTGCTGGTCTCTCAGTGTCAAATGGGAGCACTCAAGAAACATTTAGGAGTGAAGGAAGATTTTTCCTTATGATGTATCTTCTAACATCAGCATGTTGCTGTTGATGCCATCCAGGGTTAAAAAACTCGCTGCAACAAAGCAAACAGCACAGCACTGATAATAAGCGATTGCAGCTTTAGCAAGAAGGAGTACACAATGAAATCCAAAAAGTAGCTGTCAGATAAGTACAGAGCTTTATGCTGCAGGTTGTACACGTGAATTTCATATGATGCGTGTTAAAAATAAGTACATTATAACAGGAAACATTATTTTCTTATGTTTGTGAATGTACATTGAAAATTTGAGGAGCAAACCTTATACAAAAAAGCTTTTTAAAAATACCTGGGGTTGAGGACAGTGTTAAAGCAAAGTTTAGTCCTTCCCCACTCAAAGAAAAAAAACAGAGGAAGAATGTGAAAACATAAAGCTAGGGCTCCCCAGTCAATAATTATTTGTCTCCATAGTTCTTCCATTCTCTACACTCGCCTCCAAATGTAAAAACAAGCTTGTTACATGTATTCCAGCTCATTAAC
This sequence comes from Chlamydotis macqueenii, assembly GCF_036417535.1. Taxonomy (NCBI): domain Eukaryota; kingdom Metazoa; phylum Chordata; class Aves; order Otidiformes; family Otididae; genus Chlamydotis; species Chlamydotis macqueenii. Next base: position 59,103,584 of record NC_141556.1, on the reverse strand, counting down.
ATTTCTAATTGTCCTTCTATCAATTTAAATATGAATAGATCATTGTGTATGAGGGAGAGGATTCCTTTCAATGACTGGAACTGACAGTCAGAAATTGTATCTCAAAATGTTTTTTTCCGTAGAATAATAGGAACTCCAGTTATAAGAATGCCTACTTATGCTTTTGGGAGTGCACCAGGTGTGAAACACCTTTAAACTTGACTTCTCTTGTATTTTGCTTGGGTAGTCTGCTGTGATATTTCATACTGTAGTTGGTTTCCTTTTGTCATCATCTTATTCATAAAAGAAGTTTGCAAAAGAAGTAGAGCTCACACAATCCCACAGCTACAGACACTAGATAATTGGATGCTAAGAGGTGTCATCCAAATAGTGAACTCGCTGTACAGAAGCTGGAGAGACCAGGAACCTAAGCTAACTCTCAAGTGACTTAGCAAAAACAGTGTTAGTGAATCATATTGTTTGATTTTGTGCCGGACTAGGTTGGCTTTTGACTTTATTTCCCCTTAAAAAAAAAAAAATGAGGATTTTTTCCCCTTTGCATTTTTGCAAGAAACTCTTCACTCGTCCAGAATATAAACGAGCCTCATGAACTTCAGTTACATGATGAAAAGGTGGGAGGCAGAATGAAGTTTTGCAAAACCTTTCATTTGATGTGAGTTTTGAACAGAAGACAAAACATCATCAACCTTCTCTTACTCATTTTTACACTTCCATCCAGTAACCTGGAGCTGTTGAAAACTGCCAGTAGATGAACAAAACTGGAGATATTTATTTCACTCTTCAGTGAAAGAAAGGGAAGTTATTGTTCTTTTCCATCCCACTTAACAGTTCTATGAATCTGATGGTGTGCAGGTATGTTTTGAAACCCTCAAATTACACACCAGTGTAATTTCCTTAAGTGGAAAGGCAGCCAATACTGTGTGCAGAAATTGGCAGTAAGTGCTATTTGGAGCAGTTAATCACTAATTTTACATTGATGCTACGTATTTTTATTCCATTTAGTGCTGATTGATACTAAATGTCATGCACAGTAGCGAATCAGTGAGAAGTGACCTGGAAGTGAAATAGTGTAAATTCTCTTTGCAAGGCAAGTAATTAGTTCTGTTACACATTAAGCTTAAAACATATTGGTAATCCTAGTTAAAATCTCACTATGCATGTTTCAAGGAAAGCTTGAATTCTCAGGAGTGTGTTTTTTATTTCTGGAGACTGACATGTCAGATTCTTGAGCCCTAGGCACTATCTTGCAATTTTCCCATAACAGATTTCTTCTGGGTTTGCACTGAAACAGCTGCTTATCATGTCTTCTGAATCTACTTTCCATTTCTTGAAATCTTGGAAGCAAGAATTAAATGCTTTCTTTTCACTCTGCAGAGCTGTCAGGGAGAGGGGTTAACATACATTTATTTCTACAGACTAGCAATGGTGAATATTACACATAAGTATGTATTTGCTTGGTAGTTCTCAGTCTGTAGTCTGTAATGTCTAGCCTAATTTTAGGTGAATAAGCAAGTCTTACGTTCCCTGTACAGAGGCATTGACTATAGTCATATCAGGATCAGAAATCCATAGCTTTAAAATCCTAGAGTCTGAGGAAGCAGATGAGTAGACGGTACCATTGGTAGGTCTAGATAGCATCATGTGAACTGCCCTAGGATGCAACCAAAAAACCAAGATGAAAGCTCACACATCCTCCTTTTTCTTCTGCTACCCACTAGTTTGCCTCCTTCACTACTTTCCTTCAAGAACGCCAATACAACCAACCAACTTTTATCTCCTCCAAAGGACCATGGCCTCATCCTTTCTAATCTCCTTCATAAAAGTAATCTACTATAGGATATGTTTCAATACAGATGTCATATTTTCTCCTTCCCTCGATTTTGTACTATTCAGTTCCAGGGAGAAACAAGAAACCCACTATGTCTGGAAACAGCCAACACACGATTAAAGTCATCACAACAAATAAATATGAAATAGCTATGCTCGTCAGGAGAGCCCCTTCATGCTGCTAGCGACCAGCTCATTCCTTGCCAGTGGCTTGTTTTGGTTCTGTTCCTCCTGTTGACTTCAAACCTTGGATTTTGAGGGGCAGCTCATGTCAGTACCCAAATTAGCTTTTTGCTTGGTTTGTAATTACCACAGGCAAAAGATATATGAAGTACCCTTCACAAAAGACCTAAACCCAAGTGTCTCCTCAGCACTTTGCTGTGCTGAGGTAGCCCTGTCCAAGTGCCTTTTTGCTTCCACCTTCCCACAGAATAGAGCAGGCATATGCTCCCATTTCTCTATACTGACAGAGGCTTTAAGGCCCCTGGTATCTCCAGAGCAAGAGCTGGGGATCCTGCAACAGGTTTTCATGTGAACACAATGCCATCTGGACACCTGATTCTCATTGAGGGCCACAGTTTGTCTCTGTAATGAGTGTTTGAATATGCTGTGTGACTAATGCGTGGCTAAGTTTTCTGAGGCTTCACGTGTGCTGGTGTTTCTAATCTCAACAAACTGAGTTGGTTTAGTTGATGCATGAAGACAGATAGCAACTTGCTGCTCCTTTCTTACATAAACACACATACACAGGAAAAGGCAGAGGGAATAGAAATGGATAAACAAATGCACAAAAATGATAAGCATAAATATTGCAGAAGTAGATATGGCAAAAATATATGGCAAGCAGATCTCTAGAGAAACAGATGGATAGCCCACAGCAGTAAGCAGTAGTTGTCTATGAAAGATGGGCAAATGCAGCGGTAAATGACTTGTGACTCTTTAAAATTTAATTTGCCATGAAAGCCTATCATGAATGATGCAAGGGCAATACCTAGTGGAAAACTATCCAGTATTACTTCTTTTCTTCTTAACCTATGGGATGGAAAGTTATCTGACAGGTTACAACAGGCAAACATGAATGCAGATATGCAGAGATATCTCAGCACTTGACAGCTTTCAAAGTTTATTGTCAAACCAAATTAGCAGAAGTCTGCCACATATGAGCAGACAGAACAGCAGGCAAGATGCTAAAATGTCTGCAGTGAAATCATTGCCTTCCATGTTATTCTTGCAACCCCCTCCTTCCCCTTGACCTCCATTTGCTAGTTATAATATATTAAGGTGTCAGCAGCCAAAAGCAACTGCTGGGGAAGGTTACAACAGCCTTATTTACTCTTCAGTCTCCTTCCTACTTAATTTGCTGGTACCTGTCAGTTATAATATGCCCGAAGAAAGGATAAAGGGCTTTTTTTTTTTTTCTGTAGGTCTTAAAGAACACTTTTGAGCTCTATCACCAGTCTCTGATAAGCAGACTATAGTTGAAGTTGTAATATCACATGATGAATGGAGATAAAGTACCCACAGAAGTCTGGCTATCATATGGCTGTTGAGGGACTGTGAGGAAGAGGTATGTAAAGAATTGTGCAGTTAAATATATGTGATGGTCCTCAGAGATCTTGTTGTCCTCAGTTTGGAACCCTTGTTCTCTGTTTACCTTATTATATATTGGTTTGGGTAGATGGACACCTGTGATGTGCAAGTTTCCCACAACATGAGATGGGAACTGTTTTTTCCACAAGGCAATTGAACCTGCCCTAAAGCTGATGTCTCCTGGTTAAGCTACAAGCTCTTCTCCTGTGGTCCTTCTGCCTCGTATGTGGCTAATGTTTTAGCACTTTGCTAGATTGTCCCATATGGATGTTTTTAAGTTAAATATACATTTCAATGTGCACAGTGTTCAGCTCTACTTGCTGTTATCCAAAAAGCAGTGAGCCTAAGTCACACTTCCCAATAGAGAATCCCAAAGCTCTTCAGATAAAATTATCCCTCTCTGTCCTTATTCTACCACATGCCACCATGGCAGCTTTCAGAGTTCCCCTCCTCTCAGCATTCAGTCTTGCCTGATGTCTTCAGGGAAGCAGGGAATTAAATGGAATGTATTTTAAAAAGAAAAGCAAGAGAGCCCTCCTGCTGGAGCTGAATAAAGTTGAGACAGCTCTGTCAGCTGCATGTCTTCACTTTGCAGGGAGCTGTCAGTAAGCTCTTTAAAGGTGGGGAACTTACACAGGCAAAACAATTGTGTGTGTCACTTGTAATCTACATGCGCAAATTGCACTGTGTTGAAAGCAAGAAAAATCATTATTATTTATATAAATAGATTTTGTAGATTTCATTAAGATTAGGTCAGACTGTGGAGTTATCACATAGGCTTGTTTGCACTTTTGTTAATCTTCATTTGCAAATGTTGATTAGTGCCACAATACTCACTTGCTGTTTACTGCAAAATCCTGCTTCTTTTCTTTTCTTCTTGTCAGGAAGATTCAGGAAGAGGGAGAGAGTAAGGAGGAAGAGAGAGAAGGGGGCTTCAAAGCCAGTAACCAGAACCAGAGGGAACGTGAAAGTAGATTTGCTTGAATCAGGAAACAAAGGGAGGGCAAGAGAGAGAAGCTCACTTGCTGTCCTAACACCCTGGATGGAGTAGGCTCAAACAGGACCTCCTGCTAATGAAGCAGTGGTGCAAGAATAGTGCAGATCAGTGGGGTCAACACCCTAGGGACATAGAAATGCCTGAAAACTGGGCAAGTGGTGCTTCCCTCTTGCTTTCCATTTCATACAGGTTCTTACATCCCTCTGAAGAGTAATTTACAAACCCTTCCTGTTGGCCCATCAGATGACATGATGGATGTCTGTTACCTGCAGTTTGCTCTTCTCCCATCCTCTCCTGAAGGAAAGCGTGTATATCTAGTATACTGTGTTATTTTGGAATATTTCAGTTGGGTTGCTAAATTTTGTGCTTTACATGGACTGACATCAGCTAGCTGTCACTTTTTTTTTTTTTTAAAGTAATTTAATTGATGTAATTCTGTAACAGTTACTTGTTCACAGTGATAACTCCTCTAGTGAAAGTAGAGCTCCAGGATGAGGAGTGAGATAGATGGAAGGCTGCACAAAGAGGAAGAAGCAACAGAACTGGAGTGCCAACAAAGCGTGAGGAGCATTGAGGGAGGAGTACGTGTAGAGACATGAGGAGGCAGTGAGTAATACTGGGGGAGATCTATATGTGTGCATGCATAGCAAGGGCTCTCACACCAAGGCTGGAACATGACCTTTGCCTGGACAAGTTTGTCTGTATTTTTTCCATTATGTTTTGTTTCAGTCTCTGCTTCCTGCTGTGCTGTATCAGAATTCCATATGAATCACAAAAGGAAAAATCTTTTTTCCTCTTTTTTTTTTTTTCTAAACCTTTCCTTTCTTTTAGGTACTCCTTCACATCTTCATTTAAATGCTGACTGGTCTTCAAACTCCTTCACAACAGTACCTGATAACTAGGTCAGTTTTTTAGCATCCAATTTTGTTACCAAATACTAAATAAATACATCAGGGTATTTAAAATACATAAGAGATGTGGATTCACATAGTCAGCATTCCACTTCCCCCAAATTCCATTCTAGAATAATGGCCCTGGATTGCTCTTCAGTGATAGAGCCCATTACTGCATGCAGGAAAAATAAAAACTGCTTTCCAAAGATCTCAAGGGTGGAGACTGTGGGAAGTACGTGCAACATTTTCTCAAAGAAAGTATTCACAGCAATTTTTTTCTTCTTTTATGCTTAATATGCTAGAAGAAATTGTAAGTAACAATACAAAATTAAATTTGGTGAATGTGCTGAGGGATAATCCTTAGAGAAACCTTATCTATCTTGAATATTCAAACACATCAACTTGTTGGGCATGATGGCAATTACTGCACTACATATATTCAATTTGCTCTTGTATATACAATATTATCTTCCATAAGGAACAGTAAACTGCAGAACATATTTCAGTAAACACTATTCTGAACAAACAGAAATGGCTTGAGTGTGCACTTCTGTGCATAATAATGTAGCAATGAAATATTGCTCTGACAGAGCTGCTGAGTGTAGAGGAGATCACATCCTCTGAGAAGTAGCTCAGCTGTAGCAGGTTCTTCTTTAAAGGCTAGGAGAGACAGCCCTTAGGAGTTCTAGTGTCTCCTAAGTTGGGGTGGGAATGAAAGTGTTCCTTTTGTTCAGGCAAATTAAAGAAAAAATGAAGGTAGTTCCATTACTCTTGCAAAGACTCTGCTACCAGGAACAAATACAGAGACAGCCCAATGCATCCATATATATCCATACGTATGTATGTATACATACGCATCTGCATATGCATGTGTGTGTGTACAGATATGTATATTTGTGGAGTTACAGGTTCTCAATCAGCAAAGATGCCATCTGAAAGCTTAAAGCAGAGGTGCCTCCTAGATGACATGACCTCCTAATGGAGGTTTGTAGAACCCCTTTGTTCTAGTTTTTTTCCTTTACGTAACCACTACTGTACTCTTCATATGACTAAAATCATATCTCCCCTTATATTTCAGATGCTTGCCCAAGCATCTGGTAGGTTGTGCAAGCCACCCTTTTTATGCGACTTATCACAAGAGTGCACAGTTAGCCATCAGCCAAATACATCCACCAAGCTGGATACAATCTGCAGTATTGGCTTTGGAGAACCTGCATTAAAGAACCAGTATTCAGGCCTAGAGCGGAGGGGAATATTTTGACTAAATACTTGTTGTCAGAAGATGCTGATTCATCAAAATGGAGATTTTTGCAGAAAAGGGCTAGCTCCTCTGGCATTTTTCTTTGGCATTACATGTTGGCTTCTTTTCTATTAAAGTGTTTTATTTGAGAGGTCAAGATGTCTTTTCTGTTTTAGAACAAAAAGTAAATTCTAGTTTAAAAATGAGAAAAATTAATACATCTATTTAAAGAGGCAGTATTTTGAAATGTTGAGAGACCAGTTCACCTATCCAAGCAAACATGTGCAAAACTGAAATATTAGCATCCTTCTCACTTTAGGTGGGATTATTTTTAACCAATGTTACCTATTTTAATGAGGTTGTCAAAATTCTTCCCTTACTCAACTGTACATGTCTCTCTAGTCACAGTATTCTTCTGCTTGTGTTTCCTTCCTCTCTGCAGAAGTTCTGTGTTGTATACAGTGATATTTTCAGCCATAATTCAAGGGTATAAGCATTATGGCTCCTCTTAAAAGGCATCTTGTGTTTTCAGGAAAGAAAACAGCCACAGAATGTGCACGCATACTTTTGGATATGTGTGTTTTTCTCTTGGCTTCCTCTCCTCCATGTACTTCATGCATGCTATGTTGAAGATTTCCGTAACAAATTCTCTAGTGATACAAATGGGTTAAAGTTCATTGTAACAATGACATCTGCAATTCTTTATACCACTAAAGAATTTGCTCTGTTTTATTGTGGGTTTTTTTTTTTAAAGCTGCCTCTTATTTCTGCTGCCCTCCAGGCTTCCTAGACTTAAACATTTCCCCCTGCTCTTTTTGATGCTGCTTCACTACAGAGGCCAGTGAGCCATGTATTTAGTGGTGGAAGAGTCATCACTTTTCCTTTTTAATTGCAGTGCAGTGAACTGAGAACACTTGCAGAGTCATGAGGGCTGCGATGGGGTGAGAGGCTCAATTCCAGCTGAGGCAGGTGGGGTATGAAATTTCCAACAGAGACGGCAGTAGCCTTCATCTGAAGAGACAGTAACTTCTTGACACATGTTAACTCAATCACTTATGATTATCTGGCTCTACCCTTGAGCATTAAGGATAAAAGGCTCTTTTAAATTCACTTAAAGCCCACGTAAAAGGTTGCACCAGTTCAGTTAAATTAATTTTAAACCTGATTATTTAAATCAGTGCCACTTCTGTGTGCAGACAAGATCTAAGTGTTATGCTTTGTGGATGTAGTGAGTCCTACAGAGGGAACTGAAATGGCCAATTTTTTTCTCACAATTACACCCCACTAGGACTGAGAAACGAGTTTTGAAAGATTGAAATGTGCCTTTCCTGGACACTTTCCTATTCAAGTTATTCCAAAGACCTTTTCAGTAATAAGCTGGATGCTAGTGCTACAGGGACTGCACAAACACTGAGACTGTCAATTCTGCAGCAACAAGTCCAAAAGAGCTACGGAGGTTAAAGTCTCTGTTACTAAAAGGGAAACTTCTGGCAACCTGCCTTAGAAGTTGCTTCTCTGGGACACCCCTGTGGATGGCCTTCTTCCTGACGAGCCTGAATTTCCATCTGACACGAGGCGTCATTGCAATATGCATATCACTCTTTAGGAAGCTGTATAGCAAGCTTACATGCATGGAATGGGTCCTGGGAAGTTAGGGGAGGATGCTGTGACAGAGGACAGGAATAGAGCCCCCCTGAGAGGAGCAGATATGAGACAGAAGCCAAGAGATCAACTAGCATTGCTGGCATTGAATGAATACATTATGATTTCTGCCAAATTCAAGCTGCAGTGAAGGACTTTCAGACCCCTTTTCTTGGGCTGTCTTGGTGCTTGGCAGCTAGACAGAGACAGAAGGCCGCTCCTGGGTACATAAATGGTCAGAATCAGCCTGCAGTTGTCACACACACACACACACACGCGCACACACACACATACACAAGCACCATTGCATCACCTGGAGGCATCCCAATTAAATGGAATTACCATCCCCATCAAGCCATAGCTATCACTATTAAATGTCATTATGCTTAAATTAGGTTTGCTCTGAGACATGTCCCAATTAAACAAATTTCCTAATTAAGTCCATGTGGCATGTGCTTTAATATACTCTGTTACCATACACATGCGGTTTTCCTAATTTTATTGTTTCTTTGACTCTGGGTTTCTGGCTGTCATAACATTAAGTCCTCAGTTAAACCCTTAAGTGCAAAAGCTCTGCATACACATGCCCTTTTATCTTTGCCATGTTGTTTTCCCTTTTTGTTAAAGGGAAGAGAGCTGGTTTCAAAAATCAGGACCTTGGTCATGCAGGAAAAATGGTATATGCAAAGCTAAAGCTAACACAGTTGATTTGGGAATCGACTGAAATCTTCTTCAGCAGACTGCAAGCTGATGAAGGGGTGAGTGCAGATTGTGTATAAACAATCAAATAAGTATTAGATATTTCTAATTTTCCTGTCTGAGTTCCTGCTCGTTCCCTCATGGCTGGACTGCAATGAGCCTAGGCTAACTTTTCTCTCTGTGGATGTTCAGGGGTGCTACGGTATGAGTTCTCTGCTTCACTGATCCTTTCCTTTTCCTTTCTCCACAATTGGTTGCAAATTACCAAACTAGAAACTTGAAAAATTCTGGCATTTGGCCATTGAAACCTGAATGAATTTCCAGTGTTTCAATTGATGGTTTGAAAATATTGATGAAAAATGTCAGAAATCAAATATTTGTAAAAAATTGATTGCATCAAGAAGGTAGGAAAGAGGAGCAGAGGAGAAAGGAGAGGGGAAACCTCATTTGTCTGCTGGTGCAAGAGAAGACAGGTCAGGAATATCATAGAATCATACAATCATAGAATCTTTAAAGTTGGAAAAGAACTCTAAGATCATCAAATCCAACCATCAGCCTAACCCAACCATATCCACTAAATCATGTCCTGAAATGCCACATCTACACTTCCTTGGGCAGCCTGTTCCAATATGACCCAGAGCAACACAGGAGCTTTATGGAAAGCAGACAAATTCAGAAAGGGCTTGTTACAGACCAAGGTAGCTAATCGCAATCTTTTCTCTTACTCTTTTCATGTAAGACACAGTGTCAACTACTATCTACAGAGCACCTCACTGAAGAATCCATGATGAATCTAGAGTCTTGGTGTCTGATCAGCTCTAGCACAATGTAAAATCCTTCTACCCTGTAGCCATGTAACTTCCCAGTGACAGGACACAGCCTGGAAGTGCACAAACACCTGGAGAAGAAGAAAACACTTATTAAGTCCTGATGTTCAAATGTAACTGGTAGTTCCATCACTCCGAATATGCCATCTGATATTAACAAAGAAAGTGTACAAGTAAATATAAGGAAAAAAAATTTAACAGTTAAGGTGGTTAAGCATCAGAACAGGCTTCCCAGGGAGGTTATGCAATCTCTAACCTGAGAAATTTGGAAAATTTGACCAGGCAGGACCATGAGCAATCTGATGCAACAGGAAGTTAGCTTCACATTGAGCAGGGAGTTGGATAGCGACCTTCAGATGTCTTCTCCAAGGACAGTTATCCTATATTTTATGCAGTTTTTATTCCTAAGTAGCAGGTACTCTCTCTCTCTCGTCATCTTCTGTCAAAATTAATGGGATTGAGATATGTAAACTTCCTGGAGAAGCCCATGCTCTCCAAGCCTCTGACCTGCAATCTCAGACAATCTGCTGCTCTGAGCAGTTATACAAAGGAGCTTCTTGCCTGGCTCAGCTTGGAGGCTGCTTTAACACTGGATGAGGCCCAGTCCAGTCCCCTGGGGAATGGAAGATAAGTACAGAGAACACCTATCTCACTTCTCTAATCAGTCCTAGGAGCATCCTGTGGATGTGCCAGTCAAAGGCTCAGGAAGTTAGTAGCCTTTCATCTATGCAGCTCATGAAGGCACTGAACAGCTCTGTTGCTGTTCAAACTTGAGTGCCATCTGAATAAATAAAGAAAATGAGAATGTCATAATGCATTGTAGAACTGAATAATAAAACTTGCCTCCATCATAACTCTCTTCCATCACAGATTTTATTCACATAGCATTCCTCATTTTACAGATTGAGAAAGTAAGGCAGTGTAGTGGTTTGGTACAGCATTACCCAGAGCAAGGAACTGAATCTCATTTGCCTCATCCCTAACTTGGAACTGGCAAAAGTGCAAAAAAATTAGAGCTCATCTGAGTAAATAAATTTATTTTCTTGACTCAAGCTGCCATAGCAGTTGTTTAGGCTGGCTTAAAGAGAAAGTAGAGCAAACATACATTGCCTTTGTCATGGATGCTGAAAATATGCTCTGTGTCACATCACCGCATGGAGGACACTTGCCTGGACTGTGTGTCTGGCCCTCACCAGAGCTGTCAGTCACAGAGGGAGTGGAAATTACAGCTCCTTCTTTCGACTCATGCTGCCCACATAAATGTGTTCAAAATAAGCTTATTTATTTTAGACTTTGCATCTAAAAACACAAGCTGAATGCTTCTCTGAATGCCCTTGTACAATATAAAAGTCTTTCTCAATGTTGTGATTTTCCACAGCTGCCTCAGGTGTCTCTACTGCTGCAAACAGTGATTAGAGGACAAGAAACTTGTCTGTCAAGCACAGATCGAAAAGACACTGTGTTTATCCCCCCACCTTATTTGCCTTCCAGCTGGCACAAAACACTCTGTGATCAAGGTACGCACTTTGCCTTGGGACTCCTTTTTCTCTTATGAACATAAATATTGTTCATACAGAAAATAATTGAGTCCTCAAGCCACTCATTTGAGTAGACAAATATAGATTGAAGGCTGCATGCTAATGCCCTAATATGTTCACCCAGGTCCTGCAACTAGTGCTTTGTTTGACTGCCTTTAGGCTGCTTTCCTCTCAGTGTCTTCCTTAGATCCTCCGAAGCACTTCTCAGAGGCAATAAGCCTTTCTCTACCAAGTGGGTCTAGGTATTTCTGACAAAGATTTACTTCATTCAGGAACAATGGAAAAAGCTACAAGAGCAATGCCTTTAGCTAGGAAGACTCAGGCCTATTTTGCTCTTGAAGTAGTACTAAATGGCAGAATGTGTCAGAGCTAGATGACAACATGTTCTCTGTCCAGGGCATCTTACAAAATACTGTGTGTACCTCGGGTACTCAGGAGGATAATAACAAGTGATGGGACATCCAGCTCTTCGTTCCATTAGATTAACACTGAACACAATTGTCCTTGGCAGGACAGCATTCAAAGCAAGCAAAAAGTCTGAGGTATCCACATCGTCTTTAAAAAAGACAGAGTAAAGTATGCTGTGATTTCTTCTTGATTGATACTACTGCAGTAATGCAGTAGCATTGTCTTTATATATAGTATATATTATCTTTATGCCCTGGAATACATGACTACATCATCTCTGTTGCACTGCACAAAGCTCATGGCATACTTTTTATGCGCGATATAAGCAAATACTGTTTTCCTAAGAAAAAACAGCTGAAAGCCTTCTTATGTTCACAGCTACTAAGATCATCTGCAATCAATACAAAAAGCACCAGAATTTTTTGATTGTATTTTCCACAGCTCAGCTTTATTCTCTGCTTATTTATGTCCACTGCAACAATAAAATATATACAAGTCTTCTTTACCAGTATTCCTACATATTAAGAAGGCAGAACGAGGTTCTTCATAGTGGTGCACAGAAGGAGGAGACACAGTGGACAGTTTGCTGAAATAAGAGAGGTTTGGATCAGATATAAGGAAAAACTTCTCACATTGAGGACAGTCAAGCAGTGGAGTAGGCTATCCAGAGGGACTGTGCATGCAATTCCACATCCTTGGAGGTTTTAAAGGCCTGTATGGGTAGAGTCATGAGAGATCCGGTTTGACCTTAGAGTTGACTATACTTTGAGCAGGAAGTTGGACTAGAAGTGTCCTGAGGTGTCTTCTGACCTGAATTATCCTATGGTCCTATGAAAAGGTAAATTTGTTGTATGCTAGAACATAGTAGCATCCTTACCATATGGTTGTACAGATTGTAAACAGCAGTTTACAGGAGTAGTTTACAGTACAGCGGGAATGGCTTGTTATTATAGAGTCATAGAATAGTTTGGGTTGGAAGGGACATTTAAAGGTCATCTAGTCCAACCCCCCTGCAAGAAGCAGGGACATCTTCCACTACATCAGGTTGCTCACAGCCTCACCCAACCTGACCTTGAACGTTGCCAGAGATGGGGCATCTGCCACCTCTCTGGGCAACCAGTGTTCCACCATCCTCATTGTAAAAAATGTCTTCCTTGTATCTAATCTAAATCTACTTCTTTCTAGTTTAAAATCATTACCCCTCATCCTATCACAACAGGCCCTGCTAAAGAGTTTCTCCCCATCTTTCTTGTAAGTCCCCTTTAAATATTGAAAGGCCACTATAAGGTTTCTCCGGAGCCTTCTCTTCTCCAGGATGAACAACCACAACTCTCCCAGCCTTTTTTTTTCATAGAAGAGGTGCTCCAGCCCTCTGATCATCTTTGAGGCCCTCCTCTGGAGTTGTTCCAACAAGTCCACATCCTTCTTCTGTTGAGGGCTCCAGAGCTGGACACGGTACTCATGAGAGCACAGTAGAGGGGGAGAATCACCTCCCTTGACCTGCTGGCCACACTCTTGTTGATGCAGCCCAGGATGCGGTTGACTCTCTGGGCTGCAAGCCCACATTTTCGGCTAATGTTAGCTTCTAGTCCACCAGCACTCCCAAGTCCTTCTCCTCAGGGCTGGTCTCCATCCACTCTCTACCCAGTCTGTATTTGTGCTTGGGATTGCCCCAAACACATGTGCAGGACCTTGCACTTGACCTTGTTGAACTTCATGAGGTTATGATGCTCATGATCTTTTTTCCCTTAGAATGCTCACCCAAGGAAACAGATACAATGTCTTTATGTTTTCTTGAAAGCCTATATCCAGCCAAGACTGAATGATTCCCAACGGACATCTTGTTTGTGTATTGTGTGTGTCATTGTATTCGCCTGTTAGGCAGATGAAGCTGTCACTCTTTGACCAGCACATCTATGTTCAGATCCTTGTATCCTGGATTTAGAAGGGCTGGTGTTCTTTTAGGAGCAATGTGCAAGATGAACAGATATGGAGAATCATGTTTTTCATCTAATACCATCACACAGGCCACAGATAAGATTTCACCTTGTCTTTCTTGCAGTAAAGTAGATGTTATTAAGACAAATAGCTTCCAGCTGAGCTATAACATTTTTTGATGTGGTAATATACTACCATAATACAAATGGCAAAGGGCTGTAGGCGCCTAGCAGTGGCATCAAAGAGGAGTACAATCCCAGCTGCTCTCTACTGAGTGCATAGGGTTTAGCAGCTTTGGATAATAAGCAAGCTGAATCTTTCAGCTCACTAGTAAACTTTGAGCTATATTCAGATTGCTTGCCATCTAAGTTCATCCCTTGCTGCCAGATGGAGAAATGCTGCTGATTTTTGGTTTTGGGTTTTTTTTTTTTGTCCCCACCTCCTTCCCAGATTGTGTTCTGGAGCTGATCTTCTCCTCAAAGGGCTACTGCCTGAGCATTGGGACAGGCTGTGACAAATGCTTCGCTGCCCAAGCTGTCCTCTGTTCTGCTGTCGTCACTCAAGTACCAAGAGTGGAAAATCAAATTAGCTATTCCCTTCTGGGCAAAGCTGCTCCAGAACTAGATGAGGAACAGAGCTATTCAATATAGTTAGTTGACAGAAGCCATCTTTTTGTCACTATCAGATCACTTTATGTATCTAGCATATAAAGGAAACTTAAGAGTTATAAATATTTTTGGCATAGGATACTAACTGGAAGGTCTGGTATACATTTTTTGGAAAGGATAAGAAGGGATACCCTTAGTATAGGCTATCTTGATATTGTTCGTCTGAAGTAATGAAAATTATCTGTTTCAGAGACAGAATTTACATTTCATGACTGTACCAAGGCTGAGAAATATATAGTGTTTATATGGAAACAACAAGTTGGCTACTTCCATCCAAAACAGAAGTGGAACACAACTCCTTCAGGAAATTTTTCATACACTCAGTGAACATTGACTTGACAGTAGATAGTAAAAAGTTTGCCTGAAGTATCTCTGATCGCAGAACTTCCTTGGTTTAGCTGGATCACCCCTGGCTCTAGGATTATAATTTGCATTAAACTACTCAAAGTATTTACGTAGTTTATCCTTGTGAGTTTAGTTCCTGCTGCTTCAAGTTAACTCAGAAATGTCAAGATTATAGCCTATGTGTGCTGCACATAAAAATGTGCTGTGCATCACAGTGTTGAATTGAATTCTGTGGTAGAATGTATGTGTGTATGTTATCTGAGCAAGAGTAGGGTAGTGAATAACGTGATATTATGCAGCACGTGTGATTGTGTGTGGATGCACAAGGCAGTTGTATATGAACATTTAACTCCTGTTTGCTTTTTACTCTCCTTAAACAGCATTTTTGTCACTGTTTAATGAATGTATGTAGCAGCTGGCATTGTTGGGATGAAGTTTTAAAGTGCTGCACGTCTACTTCAGTCTCATATACTGTGTTTATCTTGTTGCGTGTGCTCTGGTCGTTATCCATGGTTGAATGACTCTCTGTTTCTGGAAAAAAAACCAGAATCTGTCAGTGCTTATCCAGCATTCCTTTCAGCAATTTCTCTTTCCTACCAAATCACAGGCATTTTGTGGCCTTATGAAAGATGTGAAAATATTGTGGGTGCCATTACTGAACAGGGACACAGGAACAACAGCCTTGGTAAACCCTTTGTCTTCCTTCACTCCCCTAGATATCCCTGCCAGGAAAAGCAAAAAGATGCTCATGTTGATATGATAGCTCCAAAGGAGATATGGGTCAAGATTATCAGTGCTAAACCGCAAAAGTGAAGACATCACTTAATTTCTGTGTAGAGGCAGTGCATTCTTTATTATGGGGACTGCAGATCAATGCAAAGGAAGTGTTCAGAAGTGGAAAAAGAATAATCCAAAACTCTCTCTAAAAAAAAAAAAATTAAATAAAATCACAAGTTTCATTTCATTTCCAGGAAAATTCAAGTGAGATACAAGTTTCCTCATGTAATGACATGCCTACTTTTGTTCTCCAGTTTGCTACTGGGGATCTCCCAGAAGCTGAGGACAAAACTGACTTGGCTATGGGCATTTACCAAAGCATTTCAAATAGAAAGGGCTGTGTAGTCTAAATTCTGGGGCAGACCCTTTGTCTAGGCTGTCTGCATTTTATGATTTGAGACACATAAGTGGATTTAGCACGGTGATCTTGCACCCAGTCCAAGGCCCAGCTAGACTCTGCCTCTGCTGGCACTGAGCACTCTACCCTCCTCCTTCTCCCTATACTGCTGCCCCTCCTGCCCTTTCCTGAGAGGCTTCACCTTCTATTCCTACAGGGAACAATTCAGCATCTCACTGTTGTGACTAAAACCTCTGAACCCAAGCCACTTCTGGGCTAAGCACAACCACAGCAGTAAAGAGCCTTCCTGATAAATGTTTAACACTACAGAGGTTTTTCCTCCATGAAAATAAACTAAGGCTTAAATGTTCAATTCCTTTCTGCTCTGTGCACATTTATATTTTCCTTAAATGAGGCCACATACCCTAGCTCTGTTCCCCCTCCTCCCCTGGAAGTTCCTACCCTCTCATTATTTTAAGGTATCAAACCTGACTCAGTAATCAGAGCTGTCATGTTTTAGCCTCAGAACACAAACACAATATTTGTTCCTGGCATGCTTTCTTTTTAATGCTTTAAAAGGTGTTACAAATGTCTTGTTTTCTCCCAGCCACAACTGTATTAGATTATCTGTCCTGGTTTTGGTTTGTTTGTTTTTTTTTTTCTAAAGGAAAAAAAGTGAAACACCTGATGCAAACTCAGCCCTTTGGAACCACAACTTATTTATAACTTTGTACCCCCCAGACCAAAGGTTAAACCCTCTCATCAGTTATTAAAGTTTGTATTGGATGCCAGGAAGGAGCAGCATTTATCAAGTCAAGTTTTCTAGGAGCAAAATTGAGATACGCAATTTCCAGAGTGTATCTGAAATAGGCAGCCTGTGGTGGAGAAAGTGGGGTCATTAAAATTGCAAAAGGATGAAGAAGGAAGGCAAAGCGTAGCTGACTGCGAAGGGCTAAATGTCTCTTTTCCCACGGTTGCTCCAGGATACAATGGGAAAAGAAAGTGTCCCTGTCATCTGTCTTTTTAGGTGCTAAAAGCAACATACTAGCAGAAAAAGTTATCAGGAGGAGGAACGTAAAACCAAAACACAAATATCCCTATCAGTTAACCCAAGATTTTAAATTGTGCTATATTAACTTAGTAGAATTTGTTTCAAACACTGCTGAAGGCACACAAATTTATGTTGATTTGTGTGCTAATGAAGAGTACCGTTTCTTTTTAAAATACCCTACCTTTCTGAACTCCTGGAAATTCTATAGAGATATGGTCTCAGATTTGGGTTTTGTCTTGTTAAAAAAAACCCAACGGGATCCAAGAAATTTTAGGCAGACGTACCTTAGTGCAGTTGAAAATATCTTAATAATTGAAGCTAAAAATATAATTATGCCTAGATGAGGACAATAGGAACAAAGCAATGTGACTTCTGTCAATGTAAATCCATCCTGTTTAACTTGCTATAATACTGTGTAAGAACCAATGATATCATGGATGATGGTGGACTGATAAAAAGATATAAACCAGTTCCCCCAAAATTATAAAACTTCTCACAGAAGGGTGATTAAAGTTTGATAACCACATCATGAAGGGAAAACTCCTGTCATATATTTAAAGGCTAATTATGAGGAAAAAAAGTTGGAATAAGTGGACAGTGCTCCACTGAAGTCTAGAAAGGGTTCCTTACAGAGAGAACTCTTTTCAGAAAAACATGGTCAGCAGCACCTGCACTCCTAAGATAGAGATGAGGACACCAACCTGCTCAGCATGTACATTCTTAACTGACAAGCTGTGCCAGCCCTACGCGAGCTGTAGTGGGCAAGAGCCTCGCCTGGCTCTTCCCTTCTTTGTGCAGACTTGCTCTGGAAGATGGAGAAGTGGAGCTGGGTTTGTTTCCTACAGACCATGGGAAGGCTGGGCCCCACCAGCAGGGAGGATGGAAGCTGATTTTCTGATTCCTGCATTAACTTATTCTGCTTCCTTATCACCAACAAATGCTTTCCTTTGAGGCAATGTGGACTGCTTTTGCAAATTTTTCTGCCAAATCATCTGCTTATATGTCTCATAGCTTTGTAAGCAGGCATGAGGAAAAGAAGGATGTTCCAAAACAAACAACTTCTGTGCCAGAATCCCAACATCCTTATCCTAATCTTGAGCACAGGCTAGCATCACGGTCTTGCGTTTCTCATTGCTGGAGTGCTCTGGAGGTTGCTGCTGCTGTGCTCAGCAGAGCCCAAAGCAAGTAACCCCTTCATGAAAAATGGAGGAGCCTTTCCGTGCTATAAGGAGGCACAGAGAGAAAAGGAGGTGATTATTGTAGAGGGATGGGCAAAACTTGAGAGGTGAAACCAGCATCTATCTGTGACTGTAACATTGCAGAGCTGTTTCTTAAACTGATTTTCATGACCCACTGGCTTTTGTTTTGGTTCCTGTCTTAGACACAAAACAGGCATGCCTTCTGCCTCCTGCTAGTGTAGTTTAAAATAAGCACTGAATGCTTGATGCTAGCGCTAATGTGCAAGCTGGGGCCTCTCTTTTTCTCAGTTTTCAGTGACTTTTATTTAGGTCCTTTGCTTGTTTATGATTTATGAAGCTTTCACTCTGTCTATCACATTTAACAAGCACTGTGAAGAAAAGAGAAAGCTTTTAGCTCCAAGGTGAAAAGAGAAAAGCAATGGTTTCTCCTATTCCTTTAATGCAATTTAAAGGAGATTGGAAGTTAAAGAAGCCAGAAAGTGAAAGATGGGATGACAGAGGGAGAAGAAAGAAAACCCTAGACACCTTTAATTTTCCCCAGAGGAGAATGTTAGGAAAGGCAAAGATGTTTTTTTCCCCTCCGGCCCCAAAACAGAAGTGGTTTTTAGATGCACAGATTGGATTTGCAGCTTCCTCAAATCAGCCTGGCAAGGTAACGATACCTTGTACTATCCTCATCATCTCTTATTATCTGTACTAAACCAAGTCGAGTGTTATTTAATTAAAAGGGACATGTAAGGATAGGTCAGGCAGCTCAAGCAACAAAGGCAGATACCCAAGGCAGTTACTCAGTTTGGTTGAGATGCTACAAAGCTTGGGGGCCAGGAAAGAGGTGCTGTAATAAATCACCTGTTGTTGAGAAAGCCACTGTTGCTGGGCAGTGAAGGAAATGGATGGGACATCTGGGATAACCTGATCTGAAGCTACGGCTCTGGGTCTGAGCAGAGGCTGTTTGAAGGGCTTGAACAGAGACTGTAGTTTTGTTTCACTGACCTAAAAGGCATTTTCTGAACCCCCTTGAAACTGAAATCATGTGCATCCCCATTAGTTTTCTGGCAGATTTCATCCTCAAGATGTATTGAGCCATTTTCTAGATGCAGTAATATAAAGTCAGTGAGCTTTGTTCTGAACACCATCAGATCTCAAAGAAAATATGGGATGTCAGCTAGTCCTTGGAGGCACAGGACTTCGTTTGGTCTTTATCCTTAGAAATATCCATCTTGAAGCTCCTTGCTTTTGCTGGAGACCTCTCTAAAGAGTGGACAACTAATACAAATACGGATTTTAAACTTTACTGTGACCTACAAAGAGGACTTTTGTGATTGACACAGAATTCAGGTTAAGCAGTCTATTCATGACAAAGGATCTGAGGCTTGCTGAAATCAACCAGAAAAAAAAAAGTAACAGGATTAACAATCTTTGGTTTAAGCCCGAAATGATGAAACTTTTGTGGTAGTGATAAGGGGAACTCTTCCACTGATTCTGCATAAAATTCTCTTTTTGTTTTGTTATAGGTTTGTTATTCTTTAAATGCCTCAAATTCTGAGAAAAAAAAATAAATAAACCTTTTTAAAAAGAAAAAAAGCACAGCACATTTATTACTGATGAGATATGTTCCTCCTCACCTCCTCAGTCTTCTGAGAAGCCTTCCCTAAACACTGGTAGAAATAACGTGATATAGTCCTAATAATTGTGAAGATAATAAAGAAAGAAACAGGAGGAAAATTACCATTTCATATCTTTGTGCATGTCAGAAAAGGGGGGAAAGATCTCATACACAATTGTTTTTTATCCCCAAGTCAACTTTGATCTCTACAAAGATAAGTTTTAAGCCCAAAGGACATTATTTTCTAAAAGTTCTAAGCACCTGCAAATAGAGGCTTAAGATGAAAGTACATTCTCAACCATAAGTCACTATAATTAGTTCATGAAAGTGACCAAAATATTTAAATGAGGTTTAATTATAAGAATTGAGGAGATGACTTCAGGAAAGCGAATTGTAATCTACAGAATTAAGACAGAAATAAAAATCCATTCAGAATAATAAAAAAAAAAAAGAAGTACCTTAATTATACTTTATACTTTTCCTCAAACTGGTTGCAAAGGTATATGGATAGAAATCATTGCACACACACTGAATTTGAGACATGACATAGCAGGACTTCGGTACCAGCCATCCCTACTATTCAGTCTGGAAACATCAGAGGGCCCAGTAAAATCAAGACCACTGCTCTCCTTGATTTCTGTAGGCTCTGAGGTATGGAGGAGACAGTGACTAATGAAGGCTTCTCAGTTTTATTCATAATTCTTCCACCTGGCCACTTCCTAATTGTACAATTTTGCTAGTACCTAGGCTCTTGCTTCTGCACACAGTCAGGATTGATGGATTTTTTCATCCTGGGTCTCCCACTCACTGCAAACCTCTGGTTCTTTTAGTGCATTAAAGGTCAGGCTTCAAGTAATTTTCCTGCCCAGATACTTCTCACTCAGTCTCAGGTGTTTTGTAATTAGATCATACAGCACTGTGATGCATGTGAAAGGTGCTTTATAAATCAGTATGTAATAAAAACATAACAATACTGCATCCATTTGTTAAAGAAGAGGGAGAGTATTCTGACTATCCAGAACATAATTTCCCCAAGGTGAACCTCAAGCAGGACACCAGGCCTAATGAACACCATTACTGTGGGTAAATTGCCATCCGTATCATTAAGAAGAAAGCGCTGCAGAGGCCCGGAGCACAGAACCAGGCACTCTGTCACCCCGAGTTTGTGCCTGGAGTTGCCATTTATGTTATGTGCAAATTTGTAAAGTCACTTGGAAGCCAAGAGCCAGACTTTCACAGGTGTCAAGATGTCTAAGGGTAATCAATAGGCACTGGGATTTTCACACCTATTTTTAATCACAGTGAAGGAGAGAAGGTCCTGAAGTGCTCGTTAGATACCCTAATGCCTCTGAAGATCTGGCTTTTCATTTCCCTTTGCTCTTGCTTCTCTGTGCAGCAGAACTAGTGCTGCCTGCCTGGCAAAGGGCTGAGAGCTTTCACCCTGTCATGAGCACATTTAGATCTGCACAGTTTAAAAAGCAGAAGTTGTTAATGGTATTTACATGAAGCATTAATGTCTACCACATGCCAGCCTTTGACATACAGGTGACTACAAACACAGCCACAGCTGGCTGGGGAACTAAACCATCCTTCCTGAGGAAAGCCTACCTGGTATGATGCCATCCCAAGCAGAGACACCTAGGCATGCCCCGAAGCAGCTAGCCCTGGCACCAGGAGTAGCCCCGTGTCTCCAGACCCCACGCTGAAGACTGGGTTTGGTCCAGTGTCACACCTGGATGTGGCCCGGCCCACTGTGGTCAGACTGGAGAGGAGCCTCCCAAGCCCCTTCAAATCTTGTAAGCCTTGGGAGTGAAAGGAAGATGCCCACCATTTCCAATACAAATATACACACATTCTCTCTCACAAACAACATGTTATTCCTGTGCTCGGTTCCGCGCTGCTCCATGATTTCATCTCCCTAAAAGCAGCAGTTCCAGTGACAGGATACTTCCTACCCTCGGGCTGGATGCCAAGTGCGATCTGCTGAGTTACCCATGTGCAGTCAAGCCAGTTTAACTGCCTCAACCTTCAGCCTTAGCTGTGAGATAATCTGCTGATGGTATGTCCACAAGCCATAAAACCTGCCAGTTATAATATTCCTCTTTCTACCATGGACTTAAAAGGAATAAACTTAAAGGAGATGAATTAAGATTTTAATGCCCTTAAAGTGGCATATTTAAATGCTTCTCATTATGAATGAGGTATTCTCTTGGAGCTGGGAGAGCGAGGATTTCTTCAGGACTGCAGATGAGTACATGCTGGGCTCCTGGTCCTCACTGTCCCTCTCCACAAGAGACAGACCTGCACGCAGCAAGTGGGCTGGCTGCCACGAGTGTTGTGCAGGAGAGACTGCTTCAATCGCTTATCCTCGCTGAGGAGAGCTGAAGAAGAAAGTCCCACTTTCCCTCCACTGCTAGTCTGCACTCTGGTTGCATCAAAGGAAGGAGACACACAAGGGGTTGGTCTGTTCTACTGTTGCTCAGAGCTTGAGCCAGCTAAAAATCAGGCCAGGTGCTGCTAGCAATGCAGGTATGATAGCTTAAAATATGGAGTAGAAATGTATGGGTTGTCATTGTATGTGAACTGCATTAAGTCCAGCCTGGGCCCATGTTCCTAAACTCTGCTGAAGGATAGTTGGTATATGTTAGTCCAGTTCAGTGCTCTATCTCAGTTATCTGGCTCCTGGAGCATCTATACAGATAAACAAAGCAGGTACTTCACAAGCTGTCCTTAATTCTTCCCTTTCCCAGCAAACCTGGGAGACAGGTGTTTTGCCGGAAGAGGAGGAAACGCAGCCTTCTCTCAGGTCTGAGCCACTCCATCTCAACTGTAACCTGGTCCATCTCTAGAAATTAAAGGTCTACATAAATGAAGTCTGGTTTGACCACAACCCTTTGAGTGGTCCATCTGTAAATCCTTGTCTCTCCAATGTAGAGACAAGGATGTTGTGCAGACAGTGTCCAATGCTTTGCATAAGCCCAGGCAGATGATGTCAGTTGCTCGTCCCTTGTCCACCAATGCTGTAATCCCATCATAGAAGGCCACCAAATCGGTCAGGCATGATTTGCACTTAGTGAAGCTGTGTTGGCTGTCACCAGTCACCTCTTTATTTACCATACGCCTTAGCATAGTTTCCAGGAGAATCTGCTCCATGACCTTGCCAGGCACAGAGGTGAGACTGACCGGCCTGTAGTTCCCTGGGTCTTCCTTGTTTCCCTTTTTAAAAATGGGAGTTATGTTTTCCCTTTTCCAGTCAGCAGGAACCTCACCAGACTGCCATGACTTTTCAAATGCGATGGACAGTAGCATGGCAACTTCATCCACCAGTTACCTTAGGACCCACCAATGTATCTTGCATCTCATTAGGAGATCTTGTGGCTGGGGTATCTATCAGGAGATCTTCTGAGCTCCTGGGTAAGTTCATCACTTCAGATGCAGTTTCCATTTCACTAATGCATCACATGTGACACCTCCAATCTAATGTGAATTTGTGAGATGGATCACCTGAATTACCACCTGTACCTCTTTGCAGCCACGCAGCTGTAGCATAGCTATCAGGTTGGCCAGGACTGGAGGTAAAGGCTCTGTAGTTAGCTAGCTCACGCCTGAGACACATAGTCCCTCTCTTAAAACACTACAGATTAAATAAAATAATGCTATTGATTTTTTTTTTTTTCTGTTTACTGCTGTCGACATTGCTTCCCTCTGTATTTCTTGTTTCTTTTCCTTGTCTATTTAATAAGGTTTCTGAAGTCTTCCTGAAGTGTCAGCAAATAACAGTTATATGTCCATTTCCTGGTGGTGCAAAATCTTCCCCAGTGCTTAGACAAACATCCTGGCTTTTCAAGTAGAAATATTTGCCCGTTGGGCTTTGATCTTTGTCAGTTTTAAGCCCTCTCCCATCTCAAAAGCTTTGATGTATTTATTCACTAAGTCACAAAGAGTTTTTATTAGTGTTGAACTCTGCAAGAAGTTTGTGGCTGAAGGTCCTGTGTAAAAGCAAGTTTTGCTTTGTGCATGATATGCAGTGTGTGGAGGCAGGACAGTGTCAGCTACATCTATCATATGGGCAGCTGCATACCAGCTTGACAGAGACATGTCACTGCTGAAGCCACATGGAGGAGGCAATAATTAAATCTCTGGTGAAAGATAAATACCTCTGCAGATTTCAGAGCTGTGTTTGGCTACTGGGATAAGTAAAGAGAGGTTGAAAACATTTCGCTCCATATTTCCCTGACATTATCTGTTCTGCCTCCAGAAATCGCACTTCTAGGCAGAAGATACACTGAAGTATTTTGGTATAAGGTGCTAAGTACAACATAAGTGGATATTATGCACTATCCTTCTACTGCTTTTAGCCCAAATTGTCTTCAGCTAAAAACGCTTTTAAAATATATTTAGTCAGAGAAACTGTAGACTTGGTTATACTGGGTGAAGATTCATAGGAAAATGCAAGCTCCTTTCTGTCTTAGAGTTATGAGCTTCTCAACGAAGCTCCTCCCCTGCTGGTTTGCATGAATAGGCTTTGTAGGGACCAACGGGTTTGCATGGGGAAATAATCAACAGAGAATAATAGATCAGAGGGAGGAAAATTGTATACTGAGAGGTTGTGTCTAAGTCACCCAAATGATGCCTCGATGCATGCCTTGTGTGCCTCGAGAAGGAAAAGCAAGAGAACCTGCACTTTATGAGATTCCTGATCAATAGGCAGTTCTTGGAAAATTTCACCATTTTTGTCTTTTGTCCATAGTGCTCAAACACTCCCTTATAAATAGCTATCCCACTTTGGTAAGTGCCACTGAACAAGAGAGTTCCTCACAGCTGCGTACTGGCAGCCTGAAAGAGTTTACCTCGCTGCTGAGCACTGCAAGGGGAGAAAACTTCTCATTTGAGGCAGGACAAGAGATTGAGCCTCACATCTCTTTATCTCATCTTTGTAGTGGGTGGGTGGTCAGTTGGAGACATTACAGAGCTGTCTCCACCTGACTGCCACCATCTTATCCTTATGTCCTTTTAGAAATGCCTGGGAGTAAGTAGCTGAGAGAAAAGATAAGTCCAGTATTTCCAGGGTCCTCCTTGATAATTAAGCTTCCTAAATGGAAGTTTAGAGCCCCTTCTCACAATTTTTGCAGCATATTAAGATGCTTTATTGCACTCTGAGAACATGACAAGGCTTCTGGGAAGGAAAGAGTACACAGCTCCTGTGCTAGGAACCCAGCAACTAAGAATTTTCAGAAGAAACAGTTTTCACTCTTCACTCTCTGATAATTCTCTCAGTTGTCCATCTCTCATATCACCGTTTTAACAGCTTTCTGCATGCTGAAAGATTTATGCATGTCTCCATCTCTGACTACATCAGCTCTTCCTCGCTTTCAAGGTTTGCTACATATTTCCTCTTTCTCATTATTCTCTTCAAAGCAGCTTCCCTGCATGCTCCAACTCATTCCCCCCTCAGCCCCTACTGCAAATGGCCTTCTGGGCCTTGTTAATGCTTCTTTAAGCACTTCTTTCACAGACTAAGCCTATCCCATGATCAAATGCAGCAGGCTCTAGACTTACAGTCATTTTAAGAGCTACTAAAGAGCTTTCATACTTTCTTACTGTCCCGTTGCCTACTCAATTACTCCCAATTTGATTTTGCCATCCACTAGCTTTCTGTGTCTTTACTGGAATCAGCGCTTGCTGATTCCAACCCAGCTCTTAAGTTTGTCAACATCTTTATCTCTGTCTTTCAGGGTGCTTGCAGCTCTTCCAGTTTGGTGCTAGCCCCAGGAATCTTAGGTGTATCCCTTACTGTTGCATCCCAGCGCATCCCAGATGTTAATGAAAATGCTGAGTAGAGCCTGACCAATCACTGCTAGGCACACTTAACCACTTTATAACAATTCTATAATTTATAAAATAACAATATATAACATGTCCAGAGAAAGTAAGGTTAGGAGGGGTCTCTAAAAGCCATCTTGCCCATTCAGGACCTGTTCCTAGGATTTAAGCCATTTTTTAATGGATGATAACTAGTTTGTTTTCAGAATGCCTGGTGATGACAGCTTCAAAAGGCAATATCTTGGTCTCTATTCCACCACTCCCTAGCACTATATTCCTTGCTGGTTTTACTGTGACAAAATGTTTCCTAATATTTAGCATATGTCACATTTCCTTAGTTTGTCATGTTCTCTTTCAAACAAAATTTCTAGGTAAAAGAAGCCTAGAAATGTTAACACTTAGTATTGTAACGTATGCCTCCAGCAATGTGTGTACTCACATGTATGTTCCCTTTAGTTTGTCTGGACACAAACCAGGCCTGATTAAAGAGCCACAGAGCCTCACATTAAAGAGGCGCTGCATTCAAGGTTTGAAGCCTCCCTGAGAGATGGTGGTATAGCCAGGCCAGAAATGGCTTTTATTTGGTTGTTTGCAGTAAATATGCAGCAAGGGTATACATACACTAATTATCAGATGTATCTACATCTAAAGATGGCTGTACCTGTTGGACCAAAGGATTGATTGTTTAGTGTTGTCCTGGTTTCAGCTAGGATGGAGTTAATCTTCCTCTCAGTAGCTGATGCGTTTTGGATTTCATATATGAAGAATGTTGATAAACAACATACTGATGTTGTTAGTTGTTGCTAAAGAGACCAAGGTCACTGTCTGTCTTTGCAGGTTTCGCTAATGTGCAGGTACAGGAATCTGGAAGGAGTATAGCCAGAACAGTTGACCCAAATTGGCCAAAGAGAGTATTCCATGCCATAAAACTCATGTTTAGTTCTTAAGTAGGGGGGTGAGCTGGTGAGCTGTCTCTTTTTTTTCCTCTTTCACTGTTTGGAATCATTCCCAGATTGTTTAGAGGGGTTTTTTCGTTCCATGATTGCTGCTCGGAACAGGCTGTATCAGTCATCAGGTCTTTGGGTGGTGAGAAATTGTGCATAATTTGTTGGTTTTGTTTGTTTGTTTGTTTGTTTTGATTTTTTAAAAAAATATTATTATTTGTTTACTATTAGCATTATCATCACTTTATATACGTAAAACTGTCTTCTCTTTTGGTATCCTAGTAAACTGCCTTTATCTCAACCCACGAGTTTTCTTCACAATTCTCTCCTTCATCCCCTGGGGAAGGGGAGGGTGATTGAGCAGCTGTGTGGTACTTGATTGCTGACTGTAGCTAAACCACAAGAAGTGTATACACTGTTTGTGACAGTGGCTAGAAGTGGATATCAGGGAGACTTTAAGAGCAGGACAGCTATATTTGTACTTTGCCCAGTATCATTCCACCTACTAACTCTTTCAAACTCAGGGACTACCCATCGAAATACCTACCACAGAAAGTGGAGAGACATCTGACTGACGTCTTGTCCCGGATATACCCTTTGGCTTCTGAATGAAAAGAACAAGCAAACAAACAACCTCCTTTTTTTTCATGAAGCAAGAAGGATTAATAAATTATGAACTTCCAGGGAGCTGTTGCTCAGTTGAAGTCACGTCATCAGTTGAAGACGTCATCTTTCATTTCCTGCCTGCAACATCCCTGAGGCATGGAGAGCTACAAAGTCACACTCATGCACACTCTAGCATATTCTGGGGCAGATTCTTTAAATATTTAAAAGGGGAGCCATCCTTTTGTATGATTTTGAGACTTTTGATCACTTTGGAATTTTTTTTCGGAGGCAGTAGTTTTACTGAAAAAAAAAAAACACAAAAACCAGTATACACTCAAGCTCTTATAGTTTTAATTAGTATTTTGACAAGATTCTGCCTTCAGTGTCATCAACATAGTTATGAAGATCACAAACAGAGCTGGACTTCACTGTGGATTTCTATGGTGAGTTTTCTGGCACCTTAATGACTGCAGCATCTTTATAGATATTTTGACCATAGAAAGAATTCCGATTAATTAAAAAGCTGTTTCTCCAGGGTTCCTGCATCTACTCATACTTCTGCTGTTTCCTGAAGTCACCCAGTTCCCTCTGATGATAGTACATTACAGTGCTCCCACTGTCTGAAGGTAATTCATCCCTCACTGCAAAGGCTGTGGAGGGCACAGAGGAGGATCTGGCAAGTGATGGGAGGTGGTGATCACTCTCTGCTGACTACAGAAGGATTGACACCTATACTGGATGCCTTTCACACAGTTAAACACAGGTAAAATCAATCCCTAGGCATCCCAAATCATCCCTTTGTCTCTTCTGTTTCCCAAGATTGCCAAAGCACATTCTATGGAGCTGGAAATACACAGCATCAGCTTCCCAGGATGAGGAGTCTGTGCCATGAAGGGTCATTTCCCCCCACCACAAAGACGTTATTGGTTGCCATTTCTCTAAAGTTGAGGAGGAAGGATTTTATTTGTTCCCATTCAAGCCAGCAAAAGAGGCCAGCTGTGCTACAGAAATTGTCTGAGAGATGATCTGATCCACTGAGACCAGTAGAAAAAAAAAGAGGTTTGGCAGGTGTAAAAGAGCAGTCATTTTAATTAGGCAAAAACCTCTGGGAGATTTTTACACTGCATCTCCCCCGAGCATTTTCAGTGCCAGTGCTTACACAAGGCTGGCATCTGGCACCCTCTGTGCTTCTGATATACTGGATGTTCATGGCTCTCACTGGTTTTGTTCCAGCAAAGAAAGTGTTGACATGGAGTGTCAGGGCAGTAGGACTGGTCTGAGAACACAATTGAGCAGTGCACCTTTTGTTCTTAACCCTTTGCTGCCTTGGTTAATTCTTCTAGAAGAAGACATTATGGACAAATTGCTGAAATTTGGTGAAACTTTCCCATTTATTTTCACAGACCACTTTTCTGTGCTTTGTCATCCTTACCAGAAAGTTTCTCATGTGGGTAGGAATGGAGTTCGTAACACTAATTAAATTCTCAGGACATGGAGGGAACCTGAAGATGACATCAAACTGGTGTCTATAATCCCAAGAAAATGCATAGATTTATCTCATTAGATTTATTTTTTTTTAAATTGGATCTACTGCCTTTAAGTTTCTCCTAAGCATTCAGTTTTTCAGGTATCTTTTCATACCTGAGGAGGCTGGAGATATTGATCTTTTAACCTCACACCTTGCGTCACCGAAGGCCTATGGCAATTACACAGACTCCAGGTACAGCTGCTGAGCTTCTCTCAAAGTAAAGTGTGCAGCATCATCATCAGTTTGTTCTCCCAAGCCCAACTGATTTCCTAGGGGAAAAGATACATTTTCTTCTAGTTGAAGGTAAAATGATGGAGCGGGTATTAAGTTTCAAAGTGGAGGGAGATGTGGGTGGAAGAATAGACTGGAAGAGGAAGAAATTACCATGGATATCTCAATAGATTATGTAGCTGAGTGATTCATCTCACTTATATTTCATAAACAATAATCCTAGAAAAGAAAAATCCAAACAGACGTATTGCTAGAAATGGAAAGTCACTCAGTGGTAGCAAAATTCACTTCAGGCTGCTAATTTGTAAACTAATGAACTCTTTTCGAACATAAAAGCTACATTAGGCATCTATTAAAGTATTGAGGATAGAAAGCAACCAAGTCAGAGATGACATTATGTCTTTATTTCCTGCACACCAGATACTATATGTGCCAGAGAGTGCAGCAGAAGGAGCTATGATATTGCCCTATTATAGGTTATAATGGAAAGGAAATCAGACATAAAGACGTTGCTTGACTTAACAGTCAGAGCAACAACACCATGAACTGGAGAGCCTGAAATAATAGAAATAGTGCATCTGAGTCTCTCCTGATCTCCTGAGAAGTTTGAAACAAAGATGTGGTCCAGGAAGGAAGAGGGCCACAGGGACCAGCTGGCACTTGCTGCTGGTTGTGTGTTTCCTGGACTCAGCACAACAGTGCTTAGGCCACTGTGGGTCAAAAGCTGCAAGAGTCCTTGTTTGTAAAAGCTCAAGGGACTGAGACAGCCCTCCACGTACAGCAGAGCAGTCTGAGAGATTGCCTCTCCTGCAGAGGCTTTCCCGCAGCGCCTGCACCGTAGCCCAGGACTAATTTCTGTCTCACTCTCCTTCTTCAGCTTCAGGCAGTCAGAGGAGGTTTTTTAGAGTGTTTCAGAGACGCAATAATATTATTAAGAAAAATTGGATGAGAACAGAAGATAAAAAGGGAAAAAAAAAAAAAAGAGTGGAGTATTAGCAAACCTGTTCCCCAACAGCAAGATGCACTAAGCTGCGAGACTGCTGTAGAATATTTTCCTGGTGAAAAGTTGAAAAATTGACCACTTAACAAAAAGCAACAAAAAAGGAATAGTGTCATGGCCATTTGCACAAGCGAGACAAGCCAGTTCATCACATCCTTTGTACAATCTCTTTCATTTACTTGCTGGTATTTGAAATTTCATTTATAGATCCACATTTAAGAAAAAAAAAACTCACACAGAACTTTAATTTCAGACTGTGACTTCAATCTCAGAAACTCAGCTTGGTCTCAAAACCAACAAGTACAGTTCTTTATAAAATCAATCATTTTGAAGTCTCACATAGCCACAATTGTCCAAACTGAATGACTGCTGTTGTTCTCCTGGCTTCTGTAGGACTTCAGTACACATGTAAAGTTCTGGTACCCTGTTTGAATGCTGCATTGAGTTTGGACATGAAGCAACCAAAGTCAGTTGAAAAAGACTCCTTTAGACAAAGTTGTTTGGGATGCCCTGCAAAAGGGCTCCCTGTATTTCCCTTGCTAGGGAAGCGGAGGATGCTCTGAGCCACATGCCTCTGAATTGTCTTCTGATGGCTGGAGCACAAAGAGCCCCCAGGCTTGTAGCACCAAATCAAGCAGGATTAAAGGGAACCTTAAATTTAAGGGAAGGCTTGCTTGGTTTGAAAGACTCAGACAGCATTTTGGTTTGAGTGTTCAGAGGTTTCCTTTTGACTCCTGGAGGGTACTCCTCTGCAGCAGTCGAAAGGCGCTTAAGGGTTTTCTGGGAGATTTTGTTCTTTTCAAATATGTCTTGTCCCTTTGCTTGTTTGTCATTCAGACAGCAGCCTCCAGGGAAATGCTATAGACAGCAACAGAGGATCTGCAGAGAGCAGTAAGAGTGAGAGCTTTCACAGGAATACACACATTCATTCTGCTCGCTGCTTTTCTGCAGCATCTTGGTGTGTTTCAGAGGTTTGTCTGGAGCAATGTGAGGACATGAGTTTTTTGGAAATGTTATTCTGGCACAGATATTTTGAAGAAGAGTTTTCATGGAGAAGAATAGTCATCTGAAAGGGCTTTGGTGAAAACCTGTCTGGACAGGGCAATGACAGGGAGGGAGGGGATCTTCCTATATACAAAAAGGGGACCAAGCTGTGGAAGATCATAAAAATTAGTGCAATTGTGTCACAAGAATGACATTACACGAGCATCATGTAGAGAAGATTAACAGGGCAATCCATTAAGGTCAAGCCCTATGACTACTGTGGGATAAGACTCACAACATTTTCTGTATTTTGATTTTTCTTAGTAAAATCAGTAGTTTTTCTTGAGTCACTTGGAGACCTGACATCAGGGTTTTGAGGTGCCTGCTTGTGAGAGCTCTGTCTGGTCTGAGCAGTTTCCCTTTGAAACTCCCAGAGCTAGCAGATGCTTGGTTCTGCAGCATTTCATGGGTGGGCAGCTAGGAGAAAAAGAAGTTGACAGGAAACCTGTTTTCCCTCAGACTGTGTTAGAAAATCAATATAGTCTCCTGACACGCTTTTATTTCATTGAACTGACAAAAGGAAAAACAAATAATCTTCTGCTGAAAAACTTTTGGACAGATTTTGGTGAAGGGCGTGAGGAAGAAGAGGTAGATAAAGTCTGTGAACGGCTACTGGGCATGGTACTTGGCTGTTTTCCAGCATGTGATAAGTTGAAATAAATAGTGAGGAGCTTCTACTGTAAGGAAGTGGGTCCGGTGCTCAGTATATTGTCTCTTGGCTGCAGACAACTGCCCATGAAAGATTACTTCACTGGAGGCATCCAAAAGGTTTCTTTTCTGTCTGGGTCTGCCTCTCCAGAAAGGTTGTGCTAAGGTCAGGTTTTCTGCATCCTTGGGGAAGCTGGCCCTTCAGAACAGCCCGAGGAGGATTGAGAACAGCGGTTTGCAGCCTGTGGGCTGTGGTCCCCTGGGGCTCGCTACTGTTTCCAAGGGACTGGTGAAAGTTGACTCGGAATAGAAAGGTCAGTACACTTGAAGCAATTTTTCAGGAGTCTGCAGCTCTGTGAGCAAACTGCAGGGAGCCAAAAGTTACCGCTCCAGAAATAATCATGGAATGAAAGTATAGGCTTAATTCCAGCACTTGTGCATGTGAGCCCTGTAGCCTCAGCAAGCCTCGTGTCTGAACCAGAGCGGGTCACTTCTCTCCACCACGTACTGGTGCCCAATCCCCTAGCAAGCAGATCTCCACATTCTCTGTGCCCTGCCCAGTGATCTACACAGAGGCTGAACATTTCCATGCCTCCTGACAGCTTTCTGCCAGGGCTTTGGAGCCACTGAGGCCTCAATTTTTAAAAGTCCTTTGCACACATCATCCTGGCCAGACCTTCAAGAGCTCATCTCTGTCTCCTTGGACAGGTTTTCACCACACCTTAGTTCATTGGCATGATGAAGACCTAGCTGCCATTCTTGTGCCTTGAGCATGAGCCGAGAACTGCTATAACTCCAGGTACAACATCCAGAAAATCATCTTGGGCTTCTTAAAACTACACGTGTCCCATCTGCAGTCAGAGTAGGGATGTCAGGATCATCAGGTATCCATACTTGGATGAGGTCTCTCTAAGGACGTCCATGAAACCAATTAAAGTTTTGCCATTGACCTCAGTAAAAGCAAACTTCACCTTTGCAACATCTTCTCTTGAGGAGCATAATGTGTGCCTACCCAGTCTGTACAATATCTAGATCAGTCTTATTGAGCCCTCTGATCAGCACTGTTATATAAATATTAAATAATAGCACTAAAAGAGAAGGGAAAGAATTACTCAAATTGGACAGTAGCAATAAAAAAGGAGAAATACATTAAAGCAAAAAAAAAAAATTTACATTATTTTATTCTGTAACTGTGATTTAACTTGGTAAAATGCTTAAGGGTCTATTTTGCATGAAAAGTGCTATAAAAGCTGAGCTTTATTGTCTCCCATTTATCTTGAATGTCAACAAAAGTTTTCAGAGGCAGCAAGTACAACAAGAGTGTGGAAACTTTGCCTAGTAGAGGAGGTGGAATATGGACAAGGATAGGTCGATGCATCCCCTGCATAGTGCAGGTGCACTACTGGCTATTTAAGATGATGATCTGGATGCAACTTCTGCCTTAGGAAGTCTCAACATATGCATTGACATATGTGGGCATCACAGCGTGCTGGCTCTGTTTATTCTACCCTGTGCATCCCCTCTTGAGCACATCAGAAAAAGGAAGCTCAGCCAGGCTCAGCGTTGCTCAGACCCAGCTTCCTTCATTCTTCTGAGATGTTCCTACATCATGTGAAGTGCGTGTTGGCTCTTTGAGAAGTTACTTTTGTATGCCATCTACAGTTACCTTGAAGAGCAATTTGTGTCCTCCTTTAGTGTGAGGAGTGATTGAGAAAATATTTGGGAATTAAAAGCATCATCAGTGGTAAATCTGGAAGCTGTAGCTCCAAGTGGCAGTAGCTGTGGTGCCCATGTCTTCCAGCCAGAGATCACCTCACAAACCTTATGCTGTTTTGCCCATCCTGTGGGTAATGTGAGGCACTTGCACCTCACTTCATTTGGTGAAATCCAGAGCTTCAGGTTTCCAAGCACTACTGGCCTTACGTACAATAAAAAAATCCTGATTTCAGAGAAGTTAGAGACAGGGCTTTTGGTTATTACTCTGTGTATTTCCCAGAAGGAGCACTAAGAGAGGAAAAAAAGAGAAAAAAAATAAAAGGAAAAAGACATACTGCCTTTTTGTCTGTGTTTGTCCAAGTGCCTAGCCAGATGAAACCCTGATCTCTCAATTTACTGCACCTTTGAAGTGTAATGATGTAAATAGTAAATAATAATGGGTTCAGCTTGTCTATGCCTTTCCCCTGTGTAGTTTCTGGTACTGTGCTAAATTCACTTAAAGTGGAGTAAAAAATTGTTCTGTCCAGGTGCAAATTGTGCTGTTATACACAGAGTGCAGGACTATTGCCACCAAATGATTCATTACCCCATGTAGAAAATGGGCACTCAGAATTTTGCCTAAGGATGTCAGTCCACTTCTGAAAGTTACTGACTAGCCTAACTTTTTTGTAATAATCATGACCTTGCTATTTTCTAATCAGGAATGCTTTTGAAATCCTCAGGATCCTGTACGCACTTGCAGTATTTTATTCTCTCACTAGAGGACTGTGTGCGATCCAGCTCACAAACATCTCTGGTCCACAAGGGAGACAAAGCTGAAGCTCAAGTGGAGTAGAATCTTGTCCGTGTTTTCTATTCCTAGAGCTGTTTTTAATAGATATCTCCTTTATAATACAGCCTGATATTTCTATATTCTCCACACTTTTACGAAAGATAGGGAACTCACTGATTTATTAATATTCAGCAGCTAAAAATACCTCCTATTTCTGACTTAGCACAATACTTCTCCTTCTACATTAAAAAGTGCAGAACAAAACCACAAGCTTGCAGTATACATTTTAAGTTCCTTATACCACAGGCAATATTTGCTTTCAGTATTTTGTTTCTCTAACGAGAAATTGGTAAAGTACATAAGTGTCTTTGAACAGAGTACTACTTTAAAGAAAGCTGCAATCAATATAGTCAATACACAGCTAAAAGTAAAAAATTGCAGTTTTGGTAATGGTTAATAAGATGACACTGCATTTCATGTCTGTTTTCACTTCATTATTGGCACTTGTATGTTTATTTCTTTAGCATCACTAAGCTTTAAACTAAGACCAGTATCAGGATCTGTCTTTTTTAGCTGTTGTGTAGGTTCTTTTTCTTCCCAGATCTCCCTCAGTTCTTCATAAAGGATCATTAAAATCTCCTGAGTTAGGTCTTTCTCCTTTCTCAATAATAACAACAACAAGAAAAACAACGGTAATTGTGGGATTGAGCCCTAAATCACAACATATAAAAGACACTCCTCAAATCATGCTTTTGGACTTCCTCGTCCTACTCTTCTGTTGATCCTCTATTTGAAGAATGAATCTAGTTTGCAAAAAGTCATCAACTCCTTAATATACACAAAAAACCCTTCATTTCTGCCTGCCAGGTGTGATGGACACAGTGCTTGCCCCCTCCTCTGCCTCCAGCATAAATCCCTGACATGGCCTTAGCTGCTGCCCTTTCTGTTTGCCCGCTCCTCATCTTTCAGAGAATCATAGAATCTTACGGTTGGAAGAGAACCCCAAGATCAAGTCCAGCTGTCAACCCAACACCACTAGGCCTACTAAACCATATCCTAAAGTGCCACATCTACACATTCTTTGAACACCTCCAGGGATGGTGACTCCACCACTTCCTTGGGCAGCCTGACCACTCTTTCACTAAAGAAGCATTTCCTAATATCCAATCTAAACTTCCCCTGCCGCAACTTGAGGCCTTTTCCTCTTGTCCTATCACAAGTTATCTGGGAGAAGAGATCGACACTCACCTCCCTACAGCCTCTTTTCAGGTAGCTGTAGAGAGCTCAGTCTCCCCTCAGTCTCCTCTCCTCCAGACTAAATCCCAGTTCCCTCAGCTGCTCCTCACAAGATTTGTACTCCAGACCCCTCACCAGTTTCATTGCCCTTCTCTGGACACGCTCACATTTCTCACATTTTTCACACTTCCCATTTTTCCTTTCTTTTCTGCCCTCTCATGCAGTGTCTTTACCCTCAGAAATCAGCAAAGAGAGTCATGACATTGTTTGAGAAGGCATGGAGATGTTGGTTTCACACAACCTGCCAAATGGCAGAGAAGCAACCCCAGCCAGCCCTTCTCCAGCAGCATGAATAACACTGATGGCTGAGTAGGTAGGTTTTAAGACTAGAGAGATGCACTGCTAAGCTGTGCCTTGCCATAACAACCCCCTCAGCCTAGAGTGTAATAATCATCTTGCTAATCACAGGATATCATCTCTCATTTTAGCACATCACACTTGGCACCTCGGGAAATTTCCTCTGAATGAATCACAAAAAATAGTTTCATTTCTAAATTACAAATTAAACAAATGACAATTAATTGAGCAAATAGCTAGCTCTGTTACTGCCTGTCTTCCTGCTGCCTGTGGATCTCCTCCAACTTGGGCTTCCCTTCTCTCCTTGCCTCGGGATCCAGCTCGTTCCCCACAACCAGCTGCAGTTTTTCTTTGCTGGCCCACACATTTTTTATTACCTTGACTTAGCAGCAGCTTTGTTCTCCTTGCTCTCTTTGCTGGCTGAAAGGGAGTGCAGTGATAAGGAAGGGTCAGGGGTCTGCAGAATTTTTTCTCTAGACCATGGCCCATAAAGTTCTCACAAGAGGTTTCAGTGTCATGTGCCTTCCAAGAAGCTGCCTAATGCCTGCTGCTGGGTGCTGAGATACGTAATCAGCTCTCCTAACTTGATCCTTGCTGTCTCTTTTGTCTCTGACACCCAAGCAGAGTGAGTGGTGAAGTCCACCTTTTTGCCTAAGCTCCTAAAAACTGGACATTGCACTGGACATTCCTGCATTGTCAGTAACAGTGAGGAGCTTCTCAGAGCTCCCTGAGAGAGGCAATGACTGACAGAGTGCAATAAGCAGAAACGGAGGTCATGGGATTGCCTGGGAGAAAGTTTGTTCCTCTCTGAGTTAAAGACAACACCTTAACCATGTCTTTTCAGCTGGAACTACAAGCTTCCTTCAACCCTTGCTCCATCTTTCAATATCTTCTGGAGTCTGTGTCATTTTGAAGTTTTCGAGTTTCTAAGAAGTATGTTCCCCCTGAGCTTTTCCTTCTCTCAAAATTGATTCCAAGACCTTTCAACTAAACTTCATCTGAAGTTTCTAGGACAAGCTGGCTTGAGGACAAGATGAAGTTAAAAAAACCACAAAGCAATGGAAAAAAAATTCAGAATGCCACATTGGTGAGGTTTACATCTATTTGGAGACCCAGCCAGAGGCTGTATCAGATATTAAACCTCCAGTCGGATGCACCACCTTTGCTCCCTGGCGAAAATAGTGGTGTCTTGACAATAGCAAATGGTGAACAACAACAAGAAAGAAAGCTAGTTTATTTTATTTTCATCTGAGTAGTTATGGACAGAATCCATTCTAAGAAAGGAGAGAAATCTCATTCAGAGGCCTGTCTTAATTCCAAGTGAGCACATAAATCCAGTTTGGGGTTTTCTACTTCACATGGCACTTTTCTCCTGAGATTAGATATTGGTAAATCTTCAACTGGAGCTTTGTATCCGGCTCAGATAGATTTTTGCAGAAATGTAATTGAAGCCAGAACACAGACACCCATGTGGGAAAGGAGAGAGCTAGAGTTATAAATATAAAAAATAGAGAAGAAACTAACTGATGAGGAAAATGGAGTATTATGGGATGCTGGAATCACACGAACGCACTAAATGATGGAACATGCCCCCTGCTCTCAGAATTAGCCGCTTCATTAGCAATGGCTCTGCTCAGTCAGGGAAGTTAATTAAAGTCTGCAGCCGGGCGTGTACAGAAAGAGCAGCCACAGCACGGGGAGGCTGCCGCTGCTCTGTGCAAGCTGGCAAAAGAGATTTTGTCCTTTCACTGCCACATCTGGAGCAGACATGCTCATATACTTCTGTTAAGGAGGTGGCAATCGGTTTCTGCCCCAGCCGCCTCGTCACTGACGGCGTGTGCCGTGCCATCCGTTCTGCCACAGGGCGAGTATCACTGATGCAAGGCACATGCAATGTAAGTATGAATCCTTGTGTGTGGTGGCAAGGCCATAAAGGCACATGATAACATGTTTCAATTGCCCAGATGGACAAATATGGCCAACTGCAATGTTGATGCAATTCCCCCGGTTTCAGTACTCTTGTACTAAGGGAAAATTTAGCCCAGGTTATCTGCACTCAGGGAAAATAGGGTCAAATGAGGCTCCATTGCTCATGATAAAAATTGATTGTATTCATACCATCAGCTTTGCAGAAGGAATAAACCCTCCAGAGCCAAGGGAAGCAGCAGGGCATGACTGGGATTCCCCAGCATTAGCAAATGGCTCGTAAAATTGTGCTCAGAAATAGCAACGCTGCAGTTCAACTATAGATAGAGGATATGGGCTGCTGTTTTCTGGTAGCTTAGTATCAGGCCAGTGCTTTTCATGGACGTACATGGGTACACATAGACAAATAACAAAGTTTGATTGAAAATCTTGTCTCTAGTTTATGGGTGGATCAATACAATCGCTCTCCCAGCCTTTCCACTCTCCCTCTCCACAGGTCACGAGGAGACAAGGAGCAGGTGGGAGAACTTAGCATTCCAAGTGAATGCCATGATTTTTAGCCAGCATGTTACCTAGGCTGCTCTGAGGCTTAGAACCAAAGGACTCTCCAGCTAAAAGGAATGGAAAAAAAACCAGAAAACATTCTCCAAGATTATAAAACAACCTCAAAACAACTAAACTGACTTATTGCAGGATTTGTAAAAATAAATAAATAACGGCTTCAGGGCTTTCAAGCTTTGCCATACTTCGCTTGAGTGACTCAGCAGAGCTCAACTGCGAGGGAATTAAAAAAAAAAAAACAAACAAATCCCAAGCTAGCAAGCTAGCAACCTCCAGTTTCTCAAGGGATTGCTCCAAAGCTGTCAGTGCTGCATTACACTTGGCAGTGTGGCATGAGTCTGGTTTGCGAGCTGTCCCATCATGCTCAGAGGTTCGCTCAGCAATGACAGGCAGCCAGATGCCTTTCCCTTTCTTTCCTAAAGCCTTCCTGAACATGGGGTCTGTGCAGGTACCTGCACCTTTGGGGACCCCAAAGGCAGTCGTGGAGTGCCTGTGCTGTCCTGGGCCCAGCTGTCCCTACTGTAGGGTATGAGGGGAGAAATTAATTTAAAAAAAAAAAAGGAGGTGGAGGGGAGACCTTTCAAAAGGACAGAGACTATATCTGGGGACAGCCTCTGCATTAGCCATCCTGTGCATGACTTGGAGTCCTGAATCACTGAGCCAGTGATGGGCTTACACTGACATTCAGTTTTTCTCACTCCCTTCCATTTCCATTGATGGCCATTTTCAATCTTCAGACCAGCAATGAGATAAAGGAGTGGGTAAAACAACACAGCACCAGTCCTGGATGAATCCAGCAAGTACTTTCCATTAAATGCCTGTTTGTTTCTCCCCAGCCTTTTCTCTGTGTTTAAAATCCTTTTGGTGCTTGCTTTCCAGAAATATTTTAGCAAAGCAGCTTTGCCAGAATGAATGCTCATGAAAAACGAATGTTGAGACTGAATCTGCAAATATTCACTGAAAGTAAATTTCTCATTGTGCAAGAAATTGTAAAATTCATAATTTGCCCTGTATTTTGCTATATAAATTACACAATCAGGGCACAGTAACAATATGAAGTGAATTATGTATCTAACGAACATTGCATGCCTTCCAAATATCCTCAACGAATTGCTGGTGAACAATCTACAGGCTAAGAATTATTTGCTAGCAAAATGCATGAATCATTTGAAATAACAAATACATTTGAGGAAATCCTCATCTGTTACCAGGTAATCTGTAAATAGAAAGATAGCGTAAAAACAACAACAAAAAAAAATGATCCATTGTGCTTAACTCACTCAATCCAACTCTGTAATTGACCATTCATCTGATTAAAAAGCCGCCAAGGACAGGCTCTTGAGGATGGAATACCTGGTGCGGATATTAGACTGTGACAAAATCAGAGGCTTCATTTGGGCAATCACGTGGAGAGCAACATGCCAAGAAAGTAATTTTGGCAAGAAGAGCTTCCTGTAGGGAGAGAAACAAACATCTTTGCTAAGATCTTCAAAGCTTCCTTAAGTTCTGCCTCATTCATGGGAAAAGTAAGACGCAACCTGGTCTATTGGAAGGTGTCCCTGCCCAAGGCAGGGGGGTTAGAACTAAGTGATCTTTAAGATCCCTTCAAACCCAAACCATTCTATGATTTTATGATTGTGTAGAAACCTTTAGAAATAGTGGCCTTTGGGATCCCACCTCCACCAACGTAGACCAGCTTTCATCTTCATTCAGCCAGGCAGCTATTGTTTGAATCTCCAACTTGCATACTTGTTAAAGAGTTCTGCTTCCTACTGTACTTTGAAACATGCAAATCATGTCACCACTTGGTACTGTTTTTCTAATGGTCGTCTTGTCCCATTGGAATTCATTTGGGCTAAGAGCTGTGTCCTCCTGAGGTGAAAAAGGCCACAGACCCAGGGTGATTCTCATCTGAGCATCCTGAGACCAAGGCACCAGAACCAAGCTTCTTAGCTAGGTTTCTACAGCTAATGGACAGAGGCATTCCCAGAAGAAGCCTCATCCCACCTTTCTGAAACATATATTCTACAATGAGCTAGTTTGCTGTTGTCTTTTATGCTATAGAGTGTAAAACTCTTTCAACCAGCTAAACATAGGTGCTTTATTTTCAGATAGCTAAAATCAGCTGAGATGAATCCCTTTCCCTGGATTCATACAGCATCTTACACAATGTAGCCCAGATCTGTGTTAAGACCACTAGACGTTAGTGTGGTATGGATGATAACCAATGAGAGAAAACTTAATTAAAAATTGCCTATGGGGACTGTCTTCTATTCTAGGTATTCAAGACTTTTAATTTAAAGAACAGAATGATTGAATCTTCCCATCACATCAGTAAGGTAGATAATCACCCTTAAATTTTTTTTCAGCACGAAAATTCAGGCAGAGAGGGGCAGAAAGTAAAACAATAGAAACACAGACTGTAATGCTGCCTTCACATCCCAACAGGCACACTGTTAGCAAGGATACAATAAGACCAGATAATAAAATAAGGTAGTCAAACGACTTGTAAGAAGAAGAAAACCTCTTGAAGTAAGTCTGAATATGTATTCAGAAGTGTTGTTCCACGAGAAAGGAAATGAAAGATGGTTTTGTGCTATTATGCTCACAGGCCGATGACTTTTGAAGTAACTCAGAAAACCCACAACGAGGTGAGGTTACTTGGTTCCTATTCCTCTGTCTGCATGAGAAGCGCAGAAGTCCCTTCCTGCACAAACACTGCGGCTCCTCCCTGAAATGAGCTCACTGCAGGTGCCCTCGTGCGATCCTAAAAGAAGTGCAGAGATGCTCTGGTTTCTAGGTCCTCCTGGCACTGCAAAGCAGGGATGCCTTCCAAGAGAGATGGAGATACTCAAGTCAGCACTGGACTTTGCCATCACTGTCCATGGCCTCTGTCCAAACATTGATTCGCAGCTGTGGCCGGCTGCCAGATTGGGAACCGTTATACAAGTGAGCTCACTGTTAGTCAGCCACTTTGAGCTGAGCTGCTCTTTTCTTTCCTTAAAGGCCAGTCCCACATTTCATGTCCACAGTGCAAATTATATCTGACATGTAATTTAAAACCCAAGATGCCTTGATATAAAGCCTTACTCCAGCAAATGAGATCAAACAGCAGGGCATTTCATTTGACAGAATGGATATTTCTAGTTTTAATATTACATTAACTTTTCCTCTCTGTGCCTCACATGGATTTTTCATTTTTAGGCAGCAGTGCCTGGCTGCTAACTGGCGTTGTAAGTCTGATAGGGGGTTCCCCAGGATTTCAACAATTCCCTTGGGGTCAGAGAGGGTTGCTCGATAGGTGGCATAATCTCCTTGGTATTGTCCATACCTTCCTTCACTTGTGCTTGGTGAGAAACTTCACAAGCCCGCAGCCCAGCTGTAAGAGCTGCATGTTTTACCTGCTGAGCCCAGCCCTCTCCAGAGGCAGCCCCGTTCCTCTTTGAGGGGTCGGAGTGACTTCATCACTCAGAGCTGATGTAGGATTAAATTGCTGATAACCACAGCAGCTTAGCAGGCTGCTGCCCTCCAACTAATACATCTTTACTAGAGGCTTGCAATGTCACCTCAGGTCTGGGGTCCCGGTAACACACTCGCAGTTTGTGAATCAGAGCTGGCTTGCACCTTCCTAGTTCAGCATACAGGCAAAAGTCAGTGTTTACCTACACAATAGTCGAGGAAAAACCTCACTCCTTTGTCTTCTCTTGTGACCCCTGAGAATTTTGTAGTCACAAGGAGAGTATCTAGTAGAAACTTCTTGTGGAGTGAATGTTAGCATCACAGTGCTAGCAAATGTGAGGTTTTAGACTTGCCAGAAGGTGATTAGCTGTTGTATGAATAATACAATACCTATCCTAGACACCTTGGGTGAAAACTCTGAGTAATCACTGCAGCATGATGAAGTAAAGTGCTCCAGCTAAATGCCTGAGTGCTACATAACAACATTTTTTAATTAACGTAACCAAATATATCTTTAATGTTGATTAAATGAACTCTAGATTGGAAAATTCTGTAATACATTTTAGACATCAGATAAAGATCTATCTTTGGACAGAGGCAAAGCATGGAAAACTTAGCATGACAAGTGAATTTCGGGAACACAATCACAGCGGAAACCAGGAGGGTTTTATGGAAACTGTGGCAAAAAAATTTACAGCCACTGACCAGGAGCACCAGAGCACCTTTACTAGAGTGACAGACCCCCACAGTCTGTGTAGACCCCCCTACACTGCCAGTGCTATGTTACTTGATGCTGCCAGGCGTGAGAAGGAGGATCTTCATATTAATAAAAAACCAGCTCAAACAGAGTTGTATTGACATGCATCAGATAAGAGCTAGCCAGCACTGTCTCAGACCCCTTAACATGATTGATTGTAATAATTTAATAATGTACCAGTTGTTTTTCTGTCTATCAAGCCTTGTTGCTGTATTTCAATATCTGAAATGATACGGAGTATTTTCCATAGGACTTTGTTATTCTTGACAAAGAGTAATGTCAAGAAAAATGCCTTCTGTTTCTGCCAAAAGAGGGGAAAGAGAACAAAAGAAACAACGCACATGTTTTCTGTGGCTTTATGGATGAAATTCATGCTCCAAGTGGGTTGTGGAACGTGAAAACATTTCCTCCTCTGTAAGAAACCCACATGACCTCTCTGTCTTGCCAGCACAACTCACCAACTGATCTGAAATGAACACCACTTCAAATCGTCGCAATACATTTCTTCAAATGATTTATCCTGCCTGCACAGAGCTCATCCACTGGATCCTGTCTGTTCTTGCACTCCTCTTGAAGAGCTTTGTCTGCAGGACAAGTTTACTTGAGCATAACTCAAATTTCTCTTACATATCCTTGCATATTTTTCCTTTGCGTGCTTGGACTGTCTACTTCTTATAAAGGCTGTTTTCCCTGCAATTCAAAACTCCAAGCCTGTGCAGTGGAGACAGTTAGGCTCAATTTTAAGTAAGTTCTTCAGGTATCTGAGCAGTAAAGCATGTATTTATTTCAGCCGTTAGACATTGGTTTGGGTTCTAGGTATTCCTAGGTCACCTATGGTGAAGTCTGTGTAAATGTGGTTGGCTTGACAACTGTACCCAACCAGCTAGTTTGTTTAGTGCTTCTACATTGTCTGTTCATGTTTTGAATGTATCTGGAATACCATGAATCCTACAGAAAATACATATTTAATCCAAATTAGTAAATTATACCATGTCTAATATCTTCGAATTATTAATTGGATTTTTAAATGCAAAAAAAACCCATTAATTGCATTAATAATCCTTACTCCTTCAAAATCATTGAAAGACCAAAACTGGCAGCTGAGTTGACATCTAGCATTCTTCCAATTTGTTTTTTACTAGCATTTGTTTGTCCTTTTAGCTATGCAGCAGTTCATTTTTATCCCTTCAGGTTTTCCATGAAGGGATGTTCCCTTGCAAATTCATGTCCCTGATGGTTTTGAAGAAAATGGGCTGTAATTAAGCGAAGTTGCATTAGTTACAAAGTTGTCATTTGCAAAACACCAAATACATAAAAGCAAGGGAAATGCATCATTAAGGATATAAATCTTCTCTTCTACTCACCTAATAAATAAACACATTATTCTTATCAGATACAAAGTACAGCACACTTCATCATAGCTCCACAAATATAACCCCTCACCTGTTCTTTCAACAGCAGCATTACAATGAAGTGCAAAGCTTTCCTTAAAAACAAACAAAGAAAAAGTTTGGACTTGGATTCCTACAGTGGTGTGAATCAGTATAGTTATTTTGGCTTCAGATATTCTGAGTTGTTTACATTAGTTGAAGATGTAACACATTGTATGTGAACTTTTTTATTCCACTCCATAATTCTCCTTCCCCTTTGGAGCTAATATTCTCCTTTGACTCCTACATGTTGTGGGCTGGTAGGATCCTATTTCTAAATCAAAACTGGTGTCGTCTTAAAGATGTGTTCTAGCTCAACTACAAATTAATTCAGGGCAGTATTGGGCAGTTGATCAGATTTCATCATCTTACTTGTTCCTTTTCACCCTGCAATGAATGAAGCTATTTGAAGAGCTCAAGAGCAACAGAATTTTTGTCTTCCCCAAAGCTTATGCAACCCAGCAAGTCTTTCTTTCCATTGATACCAATAGGTTTGGCTAAGGCCCTTGTTTTGGCAGGATGATCCAGTTTGGCAGGGTGATCCGGCCTTACCAACTGTAGGATCTGCACTGCAGTTGTGGGACCCTCCTGACAGAAGAGCTAGCACAGTGGTAGCAACAGCAACAACTTGCAGAAGCTCAGAGCGAGAAAGAGACTGGTACTGTGAAAGCAGGAGCAGAGATCAGATTAAGACTTGGTTTATTAGGCTATTTGTCAGGACAGAAGGAGGTATCCATACTTCCAGGCCATGTTTTCTTCCTGAAAAGCTATTCCCAGCCACTCTAGGGAAAAGATGGTCAGACTGACTAGCTCTGGTTAGGAGGCTGTGAGTTGAACCAGACTCTCACAGGGTGGAAAAGGTGTTTCCCTGTGGCAATTTTTGTGGGGTGTTCTTCAAGGGTCATGCAGTCCCTAGGTCTTAGTGACACTCAGCCTACCACTTTTTGCTTGCTCCACCTCCGCACCAGAGGCCACATCTTCTCTATCAATCCATGACTGGTCTACTTTCTGTCCCTGCTGCCAGTAGTAACCTGGCTGAAGTTTGATCTCAAAGCCACACTGTGCTTGAGAAACACAAACAACAGGTTTTGGAAACTTACTGGTCAGGTGGATTCTAGAAGATTTTCTCCTGTAGTCTGCTGAGAGACCATAGGTTTGAGGAGAAACTCCTGAATCTTCCCCTCGCCTCGATCTCTGTAACTTGACCAGAGGCCATACCAGAGGGTAAGCTTGTAAATAGACAAAGTAGGTAGTAGGAGAACTTGGGAACAGCTTTGGA
Organism: Chlamydotis macqueenii; assembly: GCF_036417535.1. Lineage (NCBI taxonomy): Eukaryota > Metazoa > Chordata > Aves > Otidiformes > Otididae > Chlamydotis > Chlamydotis macqueenii. The sequence goes on along the minus strand of NC_141556.1, from coordinate 59,058,686 downwards.
GTCCTGCTGAGCTGACAGTGCTGGCATGTCAAGGGGCACAGAGAAGAATTGACTGCAAGGATAATGCAAACACCTGTTCACTGTGGAGCACTGCCTCTCCTTATGAAGCAAACCATATGGAATTTAAGGACCTCATGCACTTGCAGCATCCCTGTGGCTAGTGTAGGTTTCTCTTTTTCCTGTGCCTTAGAAAGGAGGAAATGCCCCAGTCTGTGCTTCAGAAATAAGCAGGAGTTATGACTTGCCTTCCACAGCTACAGCACAGACTGACCCGACAATTTGTTCTCATTTACTGCTGCTTGCATTCTTTGCAGCCTTCCTCTTCTCTGGCTCTGTGAAAGCATTTCTCCTTGTGCAGCAGTCAGTCCTGAACCCAGATAGATACATCTCTGCTAATTCTGTGGTTTCCACAACATGGGGCAGATATGGTTGGTACTTGGCAGACTGGCTGCAGTGGGCTCTGGCTAGCTGGCTGGCTTCTGAGACCTCTGCTGACTGAGGACATGACCCTGGCGAGGTGAGCGACTGCTTACATGACCACAAAAGAAGAGACATTTCCAAAATGCATTTGAGCTCCGTAATAAGTTCTCCAGAGATTTCATGAATATACGCCCCAGCTTCCCTGTGGTATACACAAATTGCTTGGTGGAGAACTCTTTGGACACAAATAGCAAAATATATTCTCAGTCCCAGGCAGCTCATAGCTGATGAATGCACATAACAAATCACAGCCAGTGAAAGAGCACGAAGAGATGTTAAAAAAAATCAGTGAGTATAATTTTTAATCTCAGTAATAGACAATTACTATATTTCTTAAATCCAACACCATAAAGTTTAGTTACTGAGTAGTCTGAGCCAGAACTCATAATTAAGATAGAACTTTAATGTATAGCAGTTAATCTATTAATATTAGAGGAAAGATCAGAAGAGGAATAGTCTAAGATGTGAACCTTCTTCCGTGCCAGCATGCTGCTCTGTGAGTCAGTCAAAGGCTCCTTGTTAGAAAGATTTTGGGGTGACATAGGACAACACAAGGCTTTTAACAGATGTCCTCATGGATTCAGACATCATTTGAAAGACGTGGATTTCAGGTACTGATTAACTTCTCCTGAAGAATGTGTTAGGCAAAGGGCTTTGGTTAAGATATTCCCAGCAAAATCTTACCTCTACAGAAAATAAACAAAAAATTTAAGCTGTGTTCTAAAGCCATAAACACTGGCCAGGTTTCAGCTGATGACTTCTAATCAAATCTTCATGCAGTCTGCAAATGATCCTAGGCCATCATATTGGTTTTTCATTAAAATAGCCTTCTCTCCTCTCTTCCTCTTTGTTTTACTCTGCCTCCTGAAAGCAGATTGCACAATTTACAAACCAGGCTGACTGTGCTATTTTTAAGTGAATGCCATTTTGTGTTTCAGGTTTCAAGTGAACCAAAAAGCACAAAAATGGTGGACCCATACTTAAAAAAAAAGATTCTGACAATACCTGGAGATTAAATCGTGGATGTTCAGAGAGTCCTGGGTGTTCATCAAAATGATGTCTTTTAAATTGTTACATTCATTGTAAAAATAAATGAAAATAAAACAACAGGACAACTGTAAGGTAGTGTTTGCTGCATGTTGTGGATTATAATGAGATTTTGAGCAAATAAACTCCACTCCAAAACAGGTGTTAAGAACAATAACCACAAAATCCTATAAAAAAGAGAAAGCAACCACTGTGACTTCAGATTTCATTTGCACATGAGAAAGACAGACTTGCAAGGTGCTATTTAATTGGAATTCTGATTATTAATACAATGTAGCACTGACAGCAGTATTAGAGGAGACCCATGCAGGGTTGAGCTGATTAATGGAGTTGACTAGCCCATTGAGAGCTTAAAGTTGCCTGACAATTCAGCTCATTAATTAGCAAGATGCCATGTTCCCTCCCACTGGGCTCTGCTGCATTGAACTCACAAAAGCTTGCAGCTCCTTCTACAAGTTTTTCAGTATTTCTTGTAGGAAGTTTTCTTTCTTCATAAGAACATCCATGCCAAGTTGGATCACAGGCTGTATTGTCACTGAAAGTAGTCAATGGCTGGTCCCAAGGCCAGATTGTAACAACAACCTAAGTTGCTTCAGTCATCCAACAGACTAGATCTATTACAGCAGAGCCACTGTGCATTAGTATCTTCTACAGGGTGATCCCAAGACATACAGGAATATTACCATTGCATAGAAAAGTTCTATAATGATTTATAAATTAAACTTGAAACTGCCAAGTGTATTACAATTGTCCCACAAGAGAAAACTGTCAAAAATAAACAAACACCACAAACAGACTGGAATAACAATTAGATCTTCTGGAAGGGGTCTGGAAACGGCTTACTTTATTTTCAAAACCAGCATAACACAAAGACTAGACAATAATACAGAATGAAAGAAAATTAATTGGGCCCATATATTTTTTTGTACATGCACAGGATGAAGTTGTCTTGCAGTCTTGCTCTATGCATGTAGAACAATAAGCAATCTTTTCTATTTTGCAAGGCTGATGCATGCTTACACAAGCTGCAAATGAAACCAAAATTCTTCATAAATATGGTCTGAATGGACACTGATTTCAGCTGCATACAGCACTGGAATTTAGAAAAAAAAACAAACAGCTTTTTCTTTCTAGCAAGTTCCTAAATTCCCCAAAGCCATTAGCAGGACTGGCGGAAGCAAATGAAAGAGAAAGTGAGAGGGATGGAGGGGTGGAAAGGACAAGTCTGTCTGTGTACAAGCAGCTGAGGAAAAGCCACCCAGTCCAAGCGCATCCTGCATCCATCCTGCATAATGCCTTCAAAAGTGCCTAAGTGACAACAGAGACTCAGTGAACCTCCACAGGAACATTTCCATGCAGAACTGGAGCAGAATACTTTCCCAGAGAGCTGTTTCTTCCTACCTGTCCCAAGAAATGTGCAAAGATATAGAAAGCCCATGCCCCATGTTCAGAGGTATTCAGAGCCGTGACCGCATGTCAGGCGAAGCTAGTTTGTCTGCTGGAAACCCAACGTGCTGCAAACCCAGCCTGCTGCTGACCTAGCCTGCTGCTCCTAACCATGACAGTGATTCATGAGACAGTTCCAAGCTATTCAGAGCTGTAAGACCCCTGGATCCCTGGTCATGTGGTGAATGGACAGCAGCAGTAACAGCCATAACATGAGGACCTTACAGTAGGATGTCTGGGACTAGCCCCTGCTCCGCTCCCGCTTCAAACTACGACCCCAGAGCAGACATCTCAATCCATCTTTGACCATTACTTTAGGCAGTCTGAATATGGCCCCTATATAATATAGCCCTGATGATTTGATGGGGTTTAGACTCTTGACTGACTTAATGCCTCATTTTCTAAGCTGTTTCAGTTGTCTGCAGATGAAGGTAGACACTTACTAGGTTTTTGTACAGCACCTAAAGAGACAGGTGATTTCAGTGGGATGTAAGCACTTCATTTGCACTTTTGAGAGAACCATTAGGCAGCAGTGTGTTTTTTTAGGTGCATAAATATTGTGGGAATTTGAGTTTGGAATGCAGTAGAGCACATGGTTGATGGGTGATCATGTCGGCTGTAAGAAATTCACTGCATTTTCTTCTGCTTAGAAAACCCGATACAGATCAAAGTTTGCTCATGATCCTCACACAATTGGAAAAACAATGCAGGCACCTGGCCCCCGCCATTTCCACAGCCCAAACTACTCTGTATGCCTGATTACTCCTTTGTCTCTTTCTTTCATCTTCTAACAAATGAGATCCACACAAATGGAAGGAATTTCAGCATCTTTTAATTCTTTACAAGCTTTTAAACACAGGCCTCTCAATTTTAAAAATTCCCTTTGCTTCAATGATACCAAGCTTTTTACATGATAAGTTTCTTCACTAATGCTTTCAAAGCACTTCATAAGTGAGTTTAATCACTCATTACTATTTTAGATATGGGGAAATTGAGGCACAGAGGCAACAGCAATATGTACAACTTAATTTATCAGGTCAAAACTGAGAAAAAAAAATGCTCTGGATTTACAGTCTGGCACCCTGGGCTGAACTTTCTTTACATTAATTTCACTAAATTCTTCTGATGGTCTGATAGAGGTAATCTGTGCCACAAACACATAGCTTTTAAAAATATGCTTTTAAAAAAACATTGTTGCTCAGGTTTCCACCTCATTAAGAGACACTTGTGAGCATACTAAAGACAAAGCCATAATAATGAAAAAAAATATCACAGGGAGGGTTGGCTGTTTCAAGAGAAAGAGAAGACCAGCAAAAGCTCCATCAGAGAAGGAGTTAAGTCCCTGCTGAGGTCTCCTGCAGCCATAAGAGTTTAAGACCGAAACCAAGTGGAGTTTAAATGCCCAATCAGTAATATCAAGACACACCATAAAAGCAGCTGCTGGACCTCAAGCATATTTTCATGGGTGGAAGTCTGATCTGGTGTATGAGGGATTGTAGGCTAGGCTACGAAGAGCAAAAAGAGCAAGGTATTAGATAATTTTTTATTTTGGGGGGGTTTGGAGGTTTGTTGTTTCATTGTGGTTTTTGAGTTATTTTAAGTTGAGACTACTTTTGAAAGTTAACTGGTAGCCTACACCACAAAGCAGTGGTGTAGGCAGCCATAAGGATTAATTTTCTTCATGGCTAGAGAGAGTCTGAGCAATGATAATTCTCTGGTAGAACAAGGGAAACCCTCCTAGATTTTAATTGAAAGTGAATTCCAGGATCTTTCTCACTAGTTATCTGCTACTCTAGTCCTTGGAAGAGACAATATGAACTTTAAGCAGATGGTAAACATCTCCTGTGTAAACAGAGAAATGAATGAGAAAACAAATGTGACTTCCAGTATTTTAGTGCACTACAAAGCAGGCTAGATGATTTATGGGGAAGTGAAAAATGAAATGTCTATGGTTTAGATAACTAGAATCCTGAAACAGCTGAGGTGAGAGACCTTTGCAGCAGTTTTGCTCCGATAAGCTAGAGATGCAAACAAATGGTTTGGGTTCATGTCTCTGGGTGGGATTCAGCTCCTGAGCTCCATACAGCCCATGGATAATAAAAAACTGAAGAAGATAATGTAAATAAATATACCATACTCAGTTCAGAGTGATTTGTGGTGTGGTGAAGGACGGAACAAGCAAAAACATAGAAGGTAGGAATTACAGTGTATGACTGTTCTCTTCTTTGAGTTGTTTTTATGACTGGTTTGTTCTTGGGAGTAGATTTGAATGCTCAAATTAGGATATGCCTTCATGTGTGTCCCTACACAATAATCCTTCTAACATGTTGACAGCTATCACCAGCTTTGGTAGGTCCAGAGGTCCTAAAGAGCTAGTTCCATACCAGCTTTTGAAAATACATTTGCTTGCAGCAGACCTTGGAAGTTCTTTGACTGCAGGAAGGCTGGGTGATCAGGCATAACCCAGCCTCAGAAGTGCTGTGGGATTGATTTTAATGTCCCAAGAGTAGAACTTCAATCACAGCTTATAGTTTTGTCACTATGAGTTATAAACATGAAGGAAAAAATAGGTGATTATAAATTCTGCACTTGAGGAATGAGTTTTTTCCCTTATCCTTTCTAAAGAGAATTAAGAGAAGGTCTTGCTAACAGGGGCCTGTCTGAGGAAAGGGCTCTTGTACTTCCATAACTCTCTAACAAAAGCAGAATTTGTCTGTCCTTCTGAGACCTCCTGTCTAGAATTTTCCAAAGCCACTATAGCAAAGAAAAACCAATCGCTCTTTATCAAAGTCAGTAGAAAACAAAAAGGTTGTGCTGCTCCTAACTCACTCCTTGTGAATTATGGAGGGCTTCCCCTTATTTCTAGCCCTCAACTCTTTCTTGTGATGATTGTGATGACCAACAAACATTTTGAACAGATGTTTTTCCTTTTTATATGGATTGCAATGGATGCTGCAATGGATGCTACAATGAAAAGGGTCTGTGGCTCGTTGCGAGATCTGGATGCCATTGCTAAAGGGTCAGAAATTGTGGTAATACCTTTAGAAAACACTTGGCAAAGGTCACTAATCACTGTGCTTGTTTGGATGGTATTAGCCAAACTGTGCTTATGGCTATTTCCAAGGGTGACTGAATCTGAGAGCTAGCTGGAAGGCTTTATTCAATGTAATACTTTCTGTGACTGAAAACCAGCTTTTTCCCCTTTTCCATATGACAGCACACTTTTCAACCCAGTGCTTCCTTATTTTGGGCCCTGCAGGGGTCTGGTCCACTGAACCAATGCCATTGAGGAAGCAGGGAGGAGGCACTCTGTCTGGCAGTTTTCCTTAAAACCCCTTGTGACCTTCTTCATGGCATACTGAGTCATGAAAATGCTTGGCTTCAAACCCCCTGCTTTCAAGAGGTGCTCATGACTTTTTTCTCCCCTTTCCTCCCCTGAGTCACCTTGGGCCTACAATTTAGTCTTCTACAAAGCTGCAATAAATCCAAATAAAAAGAGATGCAAGGTGTGCCTGCTGCACAGCCAAAGGTTCTACAACCTTGGTCGAGGAGCATATATGACTTCACTGACCACCTTCTCCAACAGCAATGGGGAAAGCTGTTCTGTTTGGCATGTGTGTAGTGGGAACTGTGTGAAGCTGAACCTGTCAATTCACAGTCCTTGCTATTAGACCTGTCTTGAAAAGGTTGACTTACGCACGTAACGATTGCTTTCCTAATAGTTTCAGAGCTAGAGTTGTGTGGGGGTGATGGGAAACGAGGGGATTTTCCATACCTGGGGCTCCAAACTCATCCTAATCCCCCACTACTAGGTCTTCTATGGAGAAAGATCACCCTCATGCTTGTGGGCTGACTTGCTTCTTTTTGGTAATGACTGCTACAAGAGTTGGATAACTCCCCAGAGCAGACAATGGTTCACTTCTAGTCTGTTAGCTCCTTGGGGTGCAGTTCGGTGGACAGCCATCTGCTCACACATCACTCATTCATTTTAAAACTGAAAGGGTTCATGACTTCTGTTTTTCTCTGTAACTAGGGAGTGCAGTTACAATAAGTGTGGTCAAACTACCTCTGAAAGGGAGGGGAAAGCTGTGCTGTAGTTTTGCAGATGAGGTGGGATGACCTGGATAACATGGCCTCCTGGGTGGAGGAAGCCCTTCTGACAACGCACCACAGGCTGTAAGAAATCCTCTAGGAAATGCTGAACCACATCATGAATTTGAATCTGACACCAAAGATATGTTCAGCATTTTCCTAGCTTTCCATTGTGTCAGTGGGGATTTGCCTCTCCCAGGGTAGGCAGTGCATTAGAGACAGGATGACTGAATCTGCATGAGTGTTCATCTTCCTAAAAGGCCTTAAAAGATTTTGACTTGAGACAACATATCTCTTTCTATCCATGCCCTAGAAGAAAAGTACAGCATGTGCACCCTGCCTGCCAAGATGACCATTCCCTTCACAGATCTTTCTTCTTTTCTATTATACTCTCACAAGGGACTTAATATATTCTCACTTTATCATATTTTCTGCAACAGTAATACCGAAACTCAGGGATGGATTATTGTCTAACTTACGTTGATCCTGCCTACTCTTGAGTCACTAATCCTATGGATGAACATCTCAGTTATCTTTTCTTTAATCAAATAGCGCTATTTTTAGCATGGAAACCTTGTATACTAACGTAATGATAGCAGTTTGTTTTTTTTTTTAAAAAAAAAACCACTGCACTGGTAGAGGCTTAGAGATTTAAGGTTTACTGCTGAAAAAGAATCAAGGGCAATTGTGGTGAGAAAGAAGCAAGTGGGAATATTCAGGGAAGGCTTTTCTAAAGAGGAGGAAAAAAAATCAAAGAGGAAGAATCCTTAGGGAGTGTGGGGTTGAGTGGTTATTTTTCTGGAGGGAATATTGCTCTCTAGACTCCAGAAAATTCGTAATCTATATTAAGTATAGAACAATGTAAGGGAGAGAAGGGTTGGGGAAAAACAGAGGAGATACAGCAGATGGTAGCGAGAAAGGAAGGAGAAATAAAATGAGAAAAGCAATATTAAAAGTAATAAAGGGACAGTACTTTTTCATCACTTTCTCTAAAATGCATGAAAATATGCATATTTCATGCCTCCGTTTGTATGCAATTGTGTGTGACTTTTCAGGGGCCTGTGTATGGAGAAGCAAAGTGTGTGTAAGTTTTCTGACACATCTGGAATACTTGCAGTGCTCTGGGCCAGTAGGCAAAATAGATAGTGTAAGGTTTATTGACATTAAAAAAAGATGAAGTTTAATGAATTATATATGAAAATGAATAATACACTTTGCGCAGTAGCCTTTGAATTTGCTTTGATGTTACATGCAATTTATTTTGCATTTATTTGTTTTTTCCCCTTACAGCTGCAGGTTTTTCATTCTCCATAATACAGAATCTATTGCAGGATTTGTCAGGAGATAGAATGGAGGTTTTTAATTGAGAAGAAAATTAGGTAACTGTAATCCTACTATCTCAATCTGTGACTGATTGCTACTAGTAGCTTAATTCCACTTGAATTTTTCAGCAATCGAATAGACTGAAAGATGGCCATATCAGTGCCACAGTCAAGCTAAATGTTAAGAGGCAATTGATGTTTCTGGACTCTGACATTTGTATCAAAGTCAGTGCCTCAGGATGACTGCTGATGGAAAAGGTGATAACTGCATTTAGCAATGCAACTATTTCTCCTCCCGTAGTCATTAGGCTGCTTTAGTTCTAGCTGTAAGTGTGGTTGGTCTTGGAGCTCTGTTCTGCAAGGTGGACAGATTGCAAGGCAAGTGCAGTAGCTGTCCAAGACAGAAATTATAGCGGTCTGCATCTAAAGAAACATCTTACTGTAGAATTGCCTGTTGGATTTCTGCTGTCTTTGGTTTTCTAGTGAAGTGCATTAGTAAACTGGGATTGTTATGAATGCACCTGCTTTTTTCCAAAGCTCCAGAAATGGGCACGTGAGTAATGAATACTTAAGTGAAACATTCCCTTATGTCTTTAACCTGCTATGATCTTTCTCGTCCACACCAATTCTCAAATCCTAATAAAAAGTTGCCTGTACAGTCATTAGCATCTCCTGATTTGACATCCCCAAAGTGGTGCAGCAAAGATTTTGTTATTTATTTTTTTACTTCTGCTTCTTTGACCTCAAAGACAGTTCAAAGAGCTCCATTATTTTTAACAGTTCAGAATTGTCAGTTGAAGAAAAAAAAAGTAAAATGTGCTGCAGGCTTTCTTCAAGTAAATGAAAAGCAGTAATAATTGCCTTTCGTATTTTATTCCAGAAAAACAGTATATTCATGACTCAGTATGGTGCTGTAGACAAATTAATATTGAGGGAAACACAGAGGAAGCTACAAGAACACAGAGAAAATAAAGCATCTGAGAAGAGCTTTTTCTTTCCTTAATAAGCAGAAAAAGATGGAAATGCCTTTAGATGAGGTTCCTAAGCAGATGTGTGCAGAGCTGTACGCAAGCTACTTCAAAGTAGGACACAGATGTTGTCTGAATAATTTTCCTAACACTTTTCCAAATATGTGCATTGCCAGCCAGGAGTTGCTGTAGTCATCACTGCCAGTGGTGATCCTGGAAGAACTGCAGTTTGGAAATTCCTGCCTCCAAGCTGAGATTGATAGCCAGGAATAATAGGGGTATAATACTGGTCTCTTTAATCTAACCTTGTGCCTATTACATTTTGTCAGCAATTGCTTAAATGCTGCCAAAGCCAGAAGTCTAGGATGGATTGAGCTGTATCACCACTCTTAACATGATGGCTTATCAGAGCCAGTAATTCTGTTCTAGTTTGGATTAATTTTCTCTTCATCTGCATTTCAACTATGTATTTTCACAGGCATGAGTCATCTAGCCCAAAGTTACATATGCCTGTATAAGCAGTGTGTCTTCCCAAAGCAGAAGCCTGAAGCTTTTATAAAGAATTCAGTTTCCCAGTTTCTCCAAGGGAGGTATTGTACAGAGGCAGAATGCATGTGTACCTAGTGATTCAGTTCAAAGATGCTTTGAGCAGGATAACTTGCACAGAACGCACAACTTGATGCAAATAGCAAGTATGCTTCCAGCCTGCCCTCCCCCAGTGTTTCTCTACACACTTTCATCTCATAACAGCAATAGTTGCTATTCATATCTGAAAAAAAAAAAAAAGATGTTCAAACAAATATTCTTCCCTCAGTTAAGACGCACACAGAGCTCTAACTCCATGGAAAAACAGGGCTATTTTGGGTATAGAGGAGTTATGTATGGCATGGCATTTTTTCCATATGCAAACAAAACCTTTGTTCCATGCTGTGTGCATTTCTGCATAGACACTTTAATTGTCTCCCAGTCATGCTGATTTATCTTTAAAGAGATCCTCCTCCCTCAATCATACAGTCCGTTGAGCACTCCCTTATAGGCACTTACTTTCATCTCTGCTTCTCTTTGCCCTTCATCCCTCCAATGAATCTGGCTTGAAATTTTCTTTGTTAGGTTAGAAAGACTTTTGGCAACGATGTTCTCATCCTGCTTTGTCAAGTGTCTCCCATGTCTCCTGAGCAGTCCTTGTTCCTCAGAGGAGGGTCCTGTATTCACAAAAGCTGAAACTCTGCCTGCAACACTAGCTCTACTACCAGCTGTTGACTTGCAAAATACCTGCTCCTACATTTATCCTTCTCCTTCATCAGCAGGATTGAGAAAAACACCAGCTAGGTTCCCATGCCCTTCAATCCCACCTCCAGAGCTCTGTAGTCATTCCTTATGTGGCTAGAGTCCCCCTTGGCAGCGTCACAGGTGCCCACATAGATGAGCAGAGAGAGATAATACTCAAAGGGCCAGATAAGCCTTGGCTGTCTTTCTCTAACATGCTGCATCTAAATTAAGGAATCACAGAACAGCTGAGCTTGGAAGGGACCTTTGGACATCTAGTCCACCTTCCCTGCTCAAGCAGGGTCACCTGTAACAGACTCACTCAAAACTCAGCTGGACATATCCCCAAGGATGTAGGTCCCACGATCTGTGCTGGGGAACCTGTCCCAGTCTTTAACTATCCTCACAGTAAATTTTTTTTCTTCTTATGCTTAAGTAGAATTTCCTGTATTTCAATTTGTGCCCATTGCCTCTTTTATTGCTGCTGGGCATTACTGAGAAGAGTCTGTCTCTGTCTACTTTGCTGCCTCCTCCTAAAATAAAAGGAGGCCAACTGAATTATAGTTCTCTGAATCCTCTTCCTTTCCTTTTGTTTTAGAGATGGGCGAATATTTGGGTTTTTTTTCCAGTCATTGCATGTTTCCTGGTTGGCACCACTTTTCAAAGATTACAGAAAATAGCTTCACAATTATATTGGTTACCATCATACTAAATGTCTAAATTTTGTCGGGTGGTTCATATTTTAAGGGTCTCTAATTGCAGCTATTTTGGTATAAAAGTCCAGTGGCAGTCAGCATGCGTGCTTTTGTTGAGGGCGAAAAGACTTGTCTTTACTTGGTTGTTTACAAGTCTACTTTTGATCTTAACCTTAGGCCTGCCATAGCACAGAAGTACATCTAAAACTCTGTGCATCAGAATCGTTGCTTCTGGCTGACCTAGCTCTTACCTTTAAGGTACATCATCTTAACTTCAACTGATAGATTATCCATACATCCTTCAGTAAGTTGTCCCCCTGATCACAGTGTTCTGAAAGTATCTGATTTCTAATCTGAATTTGTCTAGCTTTATTCAGGTATCTGGACAAATGGCTTTACCTCTTACTGTCAGAACCTTTTCCCATTGCCCCAGTAGGTAGTTTCAGGTCATGATCTAGCAAGTCTTTTAATGACCCAGGTGCAATGAACATATTTAAGCCTTTTACTAGAAGGTAACATATCCTCTTATTGAAATAGACTTGCATGTTTTCTCTGAATCCTTTCCAATTTGTCAACAGATAGTCACTAGAGCTTTCTTGAATAGTGGAAGTTGTAGCTTGTGATTGCTAACTCTTTATATTGCTAAGCCTGGGACTTGCCCTTGGGTTGTACTGCATGTGCCTGCAGCCTCAGTATGTCTGTTTTGGCAGATAAATTGTTTCATCCTTCCTTTCATTGTGCTGATGACTGATAAAGAAAGAATAAATTTGGCTAACTGACAGTTGTTTGCTCTTTGGATGAGCAAGGCTACTAAAATTAGCACCTTTTGGCACACTCAGAATCTGTTCTCATCCTGTCTAAGATAAATGAAATAGGACTGGTGATTTCAGTCTTCAATTTCTTTGACCTGAAGGCCTCACACCACTGCAATCATCTCTCAAAAGAAGTTAATATCTTTTTGGTAAAATGCTAATCTGACCACTTTAAGTGTCAAGCCTTAATTTTGCCACTTCTTTTACCACCTCTTTATTGCATTCCACTTAGAAAATGATAACTCAAAAGAGCAAAAATGAAATTGAGCAAGAGCAATTGACTTATTCATTATTGGAAAAAAAAAGTTTTTAATCTACTAGTTTAAACTCTTAGACTTTCCCATCTTTGAAACCAGACTAAGTCTTTCTACATCCAAGATTCATTCACACACAAAAATGAATTGCGACTTGCCCAGTTTAAAGCGTCTCTACCCTCTTCACAAAGAGATAAGACACTCAACCTTCCTAGAAGACTGCTTTCAGCTTTTACATCCTTTGCAGGGGGCCTAGCTAGAGTCAGACCAACCATGCCTGGAAAATAGCTGCACAGACCAAGGCTTGCCAGGGAGTAGCCTGCTTGACCATTTATTATCATAACCAGCAGTGATCCAAATCTTGAGCATTTCTGGGTATACTTGAACATACTATTGTAGATGTAGCCCTAACATATGAGCAGTCAGAATTTCTTTAAGAGAGTCCAGAGTAAGGTAGACAAAAAATGAAAGAGAATGTTGGCACTTCTTCCATGCCAAAGCATGTAATCTCTCCTTTGGAAAGCAGGATGGGAAGGCATTGAGCACGTTCATTCCACCCATAGAAAATTAAGGTACTGGTAGATAAAAGCCATGCTGAGGCAAGGTTCATGTGGCCCATGAAAGGTTTAAAGTTTCTTAGCACATTTTCTTTACCTTTTCTTGCTTCTTCCTTCTGAAATGAGTTGTATTTGTTGAATCAAGAAACACAACTAATCACAACTATTAAAAATGGATTGACACAGGCACCTTCTCTTTACAGTGTGAAAAATGGATGGTGCTCTCTAAGCCCTCCAGAGGATGGAAATTCAATTTCAAGATTTGGAAGCTTATCTCAGCTCCAATTACAGGAAGGAAGCACAAATATTTCAAGGTGCTTTGCAGAACTGCTGGGTAAAAAGTAAACACCTGCCACTTTAATCTTGATGGTTTAATATTATGCTCTTGAAGAAATAAACCTTACCCGCAGATCTTCAGAGGGAGACTCCCTTTATCCTTTTGATACCTTTGACTAGCCATGAAATACTGAATATCAACACTATCAGAATAATTATTGTTGGATGCCTAATTCCAGGATCTATTTAAATTAATATAAGCTCATTGCTTCCCTCTAAACTGGCCAGCAATTTAATTGGCAAAGACAGATGAAACATGCATTGCTTATGTTTATATTGCATTGTATAGACATAAATCTTCACACACCTAAACAAAAGATCTGCATTTGTGAAAGAACGGGGTGCGTTCCATTCCAATGGATCCCTTTTTAGTACAAGCCTTGACTTTTTTTGCGAGGAAAAAATCTAAGTATATAAATCACTGTAAGTTATTCTCACAGCTGTAATGGTTATCTTGTTCAATTTCCATTTCGTGTAAGATCAGGATAACAACAATTTTTTTTTCTTTTTTTTTGTGCAGGCCACCAGCAATTGTTAAAGAGAAATGGTCTTTTGCTTGCCATCAGACTGACCAAGCTAATAATCAAAGCTTACAGTGTGAAAACAAAAGGCTTTATGAACATATTGTTATTCAGTCCTCTCCTTATGGCACCAGGAAGCCTTTTAGCTGGATTTCTGAGTGACCAAGCGAGTTGTTTTTTTTTTAATTTTTCTTCCTTCCCCTAGGGGAATCATGTATTTGGAAGCCTGGTGGTCACATCAGAGTCCTGGGTTCAAATTCAAGCTGTATTTCAAATTTGTTATGACTTTGGGTCAGCAAGTTTCACCTCTTTTGTGCTGCTGTTCCTTTTTCTGTAAAATGGGGAGTTAAGGGGTTACTCATTAAACTAGAGTATGTAGTGAGAATTAAAGCAGCTAATTAGTGCACATTATTTTGGTACTTCACTTCTATAAGGCACTCTTATTATTTTCACCTGTCAGCAGCATAATGGCTGTCCAAAGTGCCTCATAAAACTGTCAGATTTCTGGCCAATAAAACTTCCAGAGAAAAATGAGAAGTGATGAGATTGTTTTCAGTAGGTAAAAAGGAAGAAAACACCGTAAGTCTTGCTGAACAAATAACAGTATGGGAGGTGTCTTCAGGAATGGAAAGCATTTTGAAAGTGCTTCTTCTCCCGTTTCCCTTCCCCCTCAATAAACAAACTCTAGGACAAATGTGGAATGTATTTTGAATACATTACAGTAGTTGTTTTCAAGTTTACACCTTAAATGGGGCTATTAGAAGAGACTGGCTGCAAAGATTTATCTAGCTTATTCTGGGATCTACATTTATTTCTTTGGCAGAACATGAGTGCTGTCAATAAGCTCAATGGTGAAAATTCTACTGCAATGAAGTAACTGGGATTATGCTTGCTGTTGAAGGTGAAAAAGAGGAGTAGCTGGAACCATATCAGAGAGAAAGTGGGGCTCTAAGAGGAGGGGGTATAATCAGAAGATGACACCTTTACAATATTTAAAATTTTTCAGTCTTACCTGGAGGCTAAAATGAATTTTCTGATAAACATATTTGAGCACCGTATTCTGGAAGTGACACGTATCTCTAGAGAGCATTTTGGAGCTACTGGGTTATCATTATTAACAGACAAGGGGTGAAGTAGTAGGGGAGTTGGTTAGGTTACCCAGTGAGAATGAAGGGAAGACTAAGCTGGCTATTCAGTGATGTGGAGGAGTGTGTTTTATAGAGGTAATTTGCAACAATGGATGGGTATGAGAAACACAGTAAGTGTACTGTTGTTTTTCTATACGTATGAGACTTATATCCCTCCTGCTTTCTTTGGAAGTGGTTTTGTAGGCAAGCATAAGGCAAAAATACTCTGTACATTACTTCAGCACATGAAGTTGATTTTCTCCTTGATGGCATTGGAAGTTTATTATGAATTCATCTTTCTACTCTCAGAGCATGCATAATTGAAACGAGAAATCCACCACAACCATTGGGTATGAATATGGTCTGGATAAAGCTATACAATCCCTATGGTTGTGCAGTTGGCATAAGAAAACAGTGACTTCACTGCATGCTATGATTAAGGAAAATTTAATTTCTAAATCCAAGTTTGGCCAAGAAAGCATTTTTATCATTATGCCTTATTTCTATACCTATTCCTTCTTTGTAGCCCTTGCATCTTGGAAGTTTTACAAGTAATGGCAGAAATATGAACCAGTACTCAAATGGCTGAGAGTCAAAATAAAACGTGGAAGGCAGTTTTCAACACTTGCTAGTTACTTCTGACATTTTCTTTGGAAGAAAACCACGAAAGCATAATGTAGCTGTAGATTTTATTTTTTTTAAGCAAATGTTTGTAACTCATGGGTTTTGGTCTATTTTTGTTAAGGATCACTTCTGTGATTTTAGATTTTTAGTTTTAAGCTCCCAAGTGATGAATCGAATGGTCACAGTCTTAGCCTCTGCCCTCAGTTTTTCTAGTGTCTGCTTCTTGAAATGCTAGAAGACCTGTTGCTAGCAGGCGGAGACAAATGTTTTACAAGGCTCATAGCAAATGAATACAGTGGCATACATGGATCATCTGTGTAGTTAACACTTACTGCAGGAACAGACTGCAGATGGATAACTTAATTGCAGGTTGAATAACTTACTGCTGAGTATAAACTTGCAATCCTTTCAACTTCTCCTACATCCTTTAAGGAAAAAAAAAGGTCAATGTTTTAGAGTTATGCTTTCAATTATGCTAAAGTTTGATTTGTGATCAGTTACACAATGAGATGGGAGAGGCCTGCATACTGTGAGACAAATTGTGGCGAAGATTTAAGCCTGTTCTTCTGCTGAAAGCTGGACAGGTAGAACTGATATTTCTATTGACACTGAGTGAGAGCACTTGCAAAGCAAAGCCCCCTTTCCAAAGCACAAGCTCCTCTGAATTTAACCCTCTTTTGAATACTCTTTGTTCTGTAACTACAGTTGCCATGCTGAGCCCACCTGTCCAACTCTAATGAATTAGGGCAGTTTCTTGCAGCCCACACTGAACTATAAATTAGCTAAAATGTAGGCCAGTCTAATTCAGAATGATGTCTGTAGAAAAAGTTGTTGCCTGATGGATGAAACAACTTAAATGACTGTTTTGACACAATTCTGAATAGATCCTCCACCGTACCTCTGACACTACTTGTTGTTTGAGATTTGCTGTTAATATATCTAGCATCCTATCTAATGCTTCTTGCAAGGGGGACAGCACTAAAGAACTTGAATCCTCAGTGTCACCAGCAGCTATGAGATGAGCACTGAAGTCCTGAGACTTTTCTGGGAGAAAATATTTGAAAACACTACTTTCTACCAACCTCCCATACCCCAACAGATGAAATGACTCAAACAGGCAACAAATAGGAAGAAGCCCAAATCTATTCTTTTATTGAAATATTTTTTTTTTCCTTTCTCTTAGACAATGGTATTAGGAACAGATGGCAAAAGAGCAGGCTGTATGTCAACCTGAGGCTTTGTTTATGCTTAGTGATGTGCTATTTGCCACAAAAATGGTTTCTCAAATTACAAAAAGCTACAATCCCCATTGAGTAAACAAAATTGACCCCACCCTTTGCATGCATTGAGCAATTCTTTTATCAAAAGCATGTTGTTTTTTTTCTTGCTCATACCCTCTCTTCCTTCCCCTACTCTCCCAAACACAGTTTCTGAAATGCTAATTCGTATCCTCCAGCATGGATCTACCTTTCCTCTCTTACATTCCTTTAGAGGTACTTTGAACTAGTCTGGGGAGGGTCTTAAGCAACCTGATCAATGTTGGCCCTGCTTTAAGTGGGAATTGGACTTCCAGAAGCCCTTTCAAATGTAAGTTATTCCATTATTCTATGAACATTATTAGTTAGATAGTGGTTTGGCATTTAGAGTAGCTGAACTAACACCTATGAGCATTGCAGGGAAACTCTGACCCCACGTCTGCATGCCACAGCCCAGCTCCCACCTTCCAGAACTGGACCTTAAATGTAAATCTTGCACCTGGTGAACATTAGCTCTTGGACTATTTCCATGAGTCCACAAATAAAACCTTACTCTTAAAATGCAGTGTTCATGAGCTGTATGCCAAATGTTAACATATAGTGGTTTAGATTTAGCATGTAGCCCTTGCTGCTACTGGTACCAGTTCAGAAAAAAAAAAATCTCTGCATTAATATTCTTTATGTTTCCTTTCTCATTGGACGTTGCCTTGCACACTTCTGTATTTACAGCTGAGATAGAAAACTTGTGAAAAAAATTATCCACTTTTTGAACCTGCCTGGAAAAAAAAAGCCCCGCACCAGAAAGATGTTACTTTGTAACATGAGATGCTGGTTCTAGCTATAGTCTGAACAGCTTTGAAACCGTGCAGATTGCAAGTCTGCCTGTGGAATCAGAGTGTGCTGTTGGTAATGGGCTCCAGACTTGCTTACACTGGTAAGACACAGGCTGCTCCAAAGAAGTCCCATGGATGGAAGAGGAGCCTGATATGGAAGCACGGTATTGACTGCTACTGGAGGGAGAGAAATCACTGGTTGACCTGCTGCAGCTTTCCTTTGCCATGAAAAGGAGCAGCATGCTGGTAAACCATTGTATTTTCTTACACTTTGGAAGAAGAAAACGCTTTCAAGTCTATGCTCTGCTTCACAGCTTATTTTCTCTTCTCCTGACTTAGCCACGCTCTGTTTTTTTTCCTGCTGTTATCTAAAGGCCTTCCAACTGCAGCTGGCACTCAGATAGCTCTCTGTGTATAGCACGAGCTACAAGAAGATGTGAGGGATGTGAGAATCCTTCAGAGATGGTATCACCATGTGCATAGGTCTACCTGGAAGAAAAGCAGATGTATGCATTCATTGATCCACAAATCAGGTCTGAGGACGTTTCTCTGGTAACTGATACTCTTCAGAGGAGACTTGGGGAATGTAAGGCACTCTGGCTAAACAATGGAGAAAGCTTCTTCTGTGAAGCCGTGCAGACCATGACATAAGGTGCACGGTGCCTTACAGCAAGAGAGGTGCTCCCCGAAATGCAGAGCCAGGCAGAGGAAACGGTATCTATTGGATTTCTGTACTTGGTTGCAGCTCTAATTAGGCAACACTAAATGGACTGCTGGTGGGAGGGTCTCTGGTTCCAACAGGTGAATTCCTTTGTTGCCTGCAATGACCCGCCACAGCCTTCCTCTATGCATGGGATTTTCTGAAAGTGACAATATCACACTCATGGTTGACTCCAGCTTGTCCTTGCTGGGCCACGCAATGTGCTGCCATTGAAGCACCTGTGGCTGGGTACTTACAGGAGTGGTCATACCACCTCTTTGTCTGCATGCAGGGATCATGTCCTAGCTCAGAACTAGCTTATGTGTACAGCTGTGTATCTACGCCACACAGAGCTAGCTTCTCCATGTTGAGCTAGCTGCATGCACACTCCTCAGCTGGAGCAAACTCTGGCTCAGCACCTCTCTCATGGCCCCTTGCATCTAGAACGTGACTCCCTTGGCCCAACACAGAGCATATGATCATGCCAGCAGGTGCCACCAACCTTTGTTGGTGACAGCCCCTGCCTCTGTGCCATTACTGTGTGTATGGAGAACAGAACCACAGTCCTCTCTTAATCCTTGACTGTATTGTATGTATAGGTCAGTTCTTGTCTCAGATGCTAGCAAAGAAGGAGGGACTTTTCAAAGCTGTGTTGAGGGTGTATTTGTGAAGGATAGGCAGTACCAAGCACAGGCCTGATAGGATTAGTGTTTCAGACCAGACCAGAGGGAACAAACTAAAGCAGTTTTGCTTTGAACAAGGAAAAGCCTGCAGCTTGTGCCATCCCCTGAAATGCGACCTGGTTTTATCTTACAGTGTTCATTGGCACAGGTCAAACTCATGTCAACATGTATTCTGAATTAAGGCACTAGTAGTAATGTGCAACTGCATGCATTTGTGCCCTAAACACAATTAAATAGTAGAGTTAACTAACAGGTCTACATAGCACATAGCTTGCAATAAATAGAAATAAACATACTACCAGGCCCCCTCGCCAAATCCAAAACAAGAAATAAATCTGCTGCAGTTAAAATCTAATCCCATGTCTAAAGCCTTCTTTTGCCTAAGGTTTTTACCCTCAGAGGTCTAGAAAGCAGGTTGCTCCAGCCAACTCTAATCTCTCCTGTTGCAGGCAGCTCATCCATGCCTCATAGCTTTTTCCTGAATTACTAAGCTTGACGAGACAGCTTTCCTAGGCCATACTGAACCTATTGTCTCCAGAATTTTCTGCATTAATAGCTCATTTGTGCTTGCTGATAAATTTGTTCTATGTTGCAAAGGAGGCCTTGTGAGAAAAGTTAATATCGATAGACATGGACATGAACTATGGTATTTTTGTGACTTTAATCCAAGTGGATAAGACTGTTAGAGGCACTCGCTGAATAATCAGTTACCAGATGACTGTCAGTTACTGCAGCTAGGTCACTGCCTGAAGAAATTTCAAATATAAGTCCCCAAGTTGCTATGTAGAAAGGCACTGAAGACTCAATACAGGCTGACATCTTCTGTCCCTCAATGGCTCTACATACTGGGCACAGGAACTCCAGTCTTACAGTCAAGAAATGACCCCTCTCATGGAGTAGAAAGGACTTCAAGTCCTTACTTACGGCTCCAACCTTGATTCTACTGCTTGGATTTTAGGGAGTTAAATGATATTTGCTCAGATATGAGAAGGGCTGCATATCTTGGCAGGGTATGTGTATGGTATCTAGGAAGGGCAACTGTGTTGATCTAATTTTGCTTTTTAAAAGATGGGGGAGAAAAAGATAGAAAATGGACCATCAAATATACTCTTTGTTTTATTTTGTTTTGTTTCAAGATAAAATCTTTAGTCTTGAAATTATACTCCCTGCAAGGCAGAAACAGAAAAAAAAAAACTTGGTTTTGTTTCCCCTTGGATGGGTTGGATTGAACTGGACAAGTCTGGGGATTTGGTCTGTTTGTTTGTTGGGTTTTTTCCTTTTTTTTTTTTTTTTTTAAATTGTTGAGAAAATCTTCCTGTCACCCTTGTGGGAACTGAGCTGCTGAGAAGTGAGAATTTGAAATAAGGGTAATGGGGCATCAGAGCTTTTGCTGTGCTGCTTGTAGCTCTGCAGAAAGGCTAGAACTGAACAGTTTATGAAGCAATTTCACTTGATCCCTTTGCTTGACTTTTTTTTTTTTGTGAATTCTGCTCAGTTTCCTTCACCATATTTTATGGTATGGATATTTTTTCCATCCCCTGTGGCCCAAAAAAAAAGTCCCTTACAAGAAGTTAATTGCCTAGCATGAAGTCAGATGAAAAAAACTCTTCCTGAGAATAGGTTGCTTTTCCTTTCTTCTTTTCATGTATATTTGGTGAGTTTTAATTTGTGGCAAGTTTTTGCTGTTGCACAGCAACATTTGCACACAAAAAACATTCACCAGCTCCACACAAATACAATGCTAATAAACCAGGAGCACTGAAGCTGACTTAGAGGTGACCTAGAAGTTTACTTTCTAGTAGAGGTTGCCTGTCTGATTGTTCCTTCTCCTCCACTGCTGTCTAATTCTTTATCATGCCATCCCATCTAGATGATTTTTATCCTTTTTTTTTAGCATATAATGTTATCGTGGGCATATAGTATTGATTTTAAGTACTGGTGGTTACAGGCTCTTAAAGACACTGCTAGACACAATAGTTCTCTGTAACAGGCAAAGGAGTCTTTAAGAACCTGGAAAAGAAGCTAGATCTGCTTGGTAAGGAGATTAAATGAATATATTGAAATCACACTCCTCTCCCTGCTGATGAAAATACAGTTGCTAAAGCTGTAAAACACTGCCTCACACCCCATAGGTTGCTGTTAATATCCCCTCCTTAAGGGTGCACAGCAGCACCAGCTTGGGCACTCAGGCAAGCAGCCCATCCCAGAATATGGTTTGACTCTTGATTAACATCAGATTGTTGGGAATCCCAAGGGACACTTGTGTGCACCATGGGTGGGTGTGCGTCTCATATAGACACTGAGGCATGAGATTGGTCCATGCGTGCCTCCTGTTCCGTTCCTGATTGCTGCAGAGTACTTGCACACTTGATAAATTTATAAGCAATGAGTCAGAAGCCATCAGGAGAGATTTAAATCCTTCGTCTCCTTCTAGAGGACTTGTGCATTTGGCTGGCTGACAATGACCTCAAGTCAGATAACTGTCACAGTCCATCTGCAGTGCACCAGTGTGGGTCAAATAATTTCCTAGCTGCTGATCCTTCACCAGTGACCTCATATGGCTTCTGCTCAGTAACAGTAGAGCAGTAGTCTATCCCTTTCCCAAATATGCACTTCTCAGTTCCCTCCAGAGCTTTGGCCTGGCATTAGACTGCATGCTTGGCATCTGCTATGTTCCTCGTGATGGCATGGCCCAATGATCAGAACCTTTATTTTTCCTTCTCTTTTTGTTTTCATGACTTTTTTTTTTTCTCTGATGCTGTATATTGATCTTCCTCAGAGCAATTATGGTCACTACAAAAGCAGTATATGTCCTTGTAATAGGACAACCCCTTAGTAAATCTGAGATAGCACTACCTCCACTTGGTTTGGGGAACTGATTATATCACTCCAAGAGGATGAATGTCACTTAATGTTCAAAACGTTATGTGGGCTCATCTGCACTTGTCCCAGCTACCTGCATATGACTAAATTCCTCAATAGTCTTGTTGATGTTTCTTACTCACTTGAAAAAAAAAGTGGCTTGAAGAGTACCCTTGAAGTATCAATCACCTTTATGCCTGCGATGGTCTTGCCTACACCAACTTAATCCATGAGTAAGAGTTAAGTGTTGTCTTCACAGTGTAACAGTCATTCTCTAACACAGCTACAGGCTCACAAAATTGAGTCCAATGGTGATGAAGACATAGTGCTAGTTCACGGCTGAAGACCTCAAACTTGCCTCACTATGTCTGAAAGACTTTCACTGCTGGTTGTCCTGTGTCCTAAGGACAATTGAGTTTCATCAGTCAGAATTTGCCCCCCAGACTCAGAACTATAGCCAAAGCAGTCACAGTGGCAAGGGCTTCCAGTACTTCTCAATGCCAAGGGAAGACAGGCAGTATCAGCATTCTTGAGTGTTCTCCCAGAGTAGCTGCTGTAGGGTTAAGAACACTGTTGTCATCCCTCATACTCCACCCTGTGACAGCTTTTTTGAACACTGAATGAACTAGAATCGGAAAGTTTACATAGCAGCATTATGATGTCACTTGGAAATGCACAAGCAGAAGCAGAATAAGGCTTCTTTAAATATGGGAGGTCTTATTACAGCTAGCAGAAACATTAATATATCACCATCATCTGCCTGAAATGCAAAAGGATAGTGTGGTTCTACATAGATGGGCTCATAAGCAAGGAAGGAGAGGTTTGTGGGAGGGCTTCTCTTTGGACAGCTTCAACACATATGCACGACAGGGACGCTCAGATCTTCAGACAAAGGGAGCTTCAGATTGCATATAGTGGAGACGAGAGTCTCAGCATTAACGGCATCAATCTGCTGATACAGTTCTCCTCACTCAAGCAGAAGTAGCCATAACTTCTTAGAGGAGAAACTTGTAACCAGCTGCCAGTCTGTCAGAGTCTGACAGTAGTTAGATCAGAACATAATCCTTACAAAAAAAAAATCCCTAGGGCTTGTGTTTGCTGGTGGGAATAGCAAAGAAGCAGCAAGCTTGACTTCTGTCACCCCAGGCACTTCTCAGCACTTGAGACTCCTGTGACATTTTGACAAGGGACATAATGATGTTAGGATCCAGCAATTCAGCCTCTCTCATCCTGAAATCATGTCCACTCAAGAGGAATCCATAGCAAGAATAGAAGTGCATGTGCATTTCGTTCCCTTGAACAGCCAGTCGATGCAGAGGAAGATGAAATCAAGTATGTAGAAAAGTTTCTCATAAGGAATATAGTCCTTTGAGTTCCCTTTTAGTACAAAGAACTGGTGGATCTTTTCAAATACCTTAATTTGATTTTGAACTTTCTTTCATGGAAACCTCTTAGACACTTCTAGGAAGTCCCACCCAGTATGCTAGAGGCACTGTTTTGTGGGTTGAGAACTAGGAAGAGCACACCTGAGGTAAATCCCATAAAACTGCCTGTCCTTCAAACACCCCAAAATTTCAGCAGCATTGAATATCATAGATGCATATGATAATTTAGTTTGGAAGACAAACTAGAATTGGGTTGCTTGTGGATATATCAAGTCAAAGTCTTGAGTAACTCCAAGGATGGAGATCATACAACCTCTCTAGGAAACCTATTCCAGCATTTGACCACTCTCACTGTGAAATTTTATTTCTTTCAGTCTTGCTGGAATTTCCTTTGTTGCAACTTGTTTCTTGTCCTCTTCCTGAGAAGAGTCCAGCGCAGACTTCTCTACAATCTCATTTTAGTTAATGGAGGACTTCAAGATGCCCTTCCTCTTCTCCCAGCTAAACAAACAAGGCTCTCTACAATCCTACGTATAAAGTTGTTACCCTTCACTATCATGTGTTGCTGACTTGCTTTGTCCTTACTGATCATCAAGACCAAGTTCTTTTCTGCAAGGCTGCCACTGAGCCAGTCAGTCCCAGCCTGCACTTTTGCATGGGGCTGTCATGTTCCAAATGCAGAATGAAGCTTTTGCTGAACTTCAGGAAGCTACTGTTTGAGCATTCCTCCAGTTTATCAAGGTCCTTCTGAATGACAGCTCTGTTCTCCAGTGTTCCAAGTGCCCTACACAATTTACTATCATCTGCAAACTCAGCAACAGTAATTCTGTTAACCATTGCTGAGGTTATTAACAAAAATATTACACAGCATCTGCCCCATTATTGATCCTCAAAGATCATAGCTAGTAACTGACTGTCAACTAGTTTTTGAACAGCTAACACTTAAATTGAACTCAACAGTCTGAGTAGCTTTTTCACCTGTTTTTTAAGTCATCTATTGAAACTGTATTTCTCTAAAAAGTTGTCTCTATAAACTGTCAAAAACATCTCTAAAATCAAGGTGAGCAACATCTAGTGCTCTCCCCTCATCCATAGTCAGTTATATATCATCAGAGAAAGCAATCAGTTTCACTGGGGTAACTTGTCCTTGGTAAATCCATGCTGGCTGTTCCCAGTGACTTTGTTCTTCGCATGCCTGGGCATGACTTCCAGGACGATTTGCTCCATAACCTTTCCAGAGACTGAGGACAGAGCTGTAGTTCCCTGGATCTCTTTTCCCCCTTTTGTCAAAAAAAAAAAAAAAAAGAAAAAACAACCAGGTGAGCTGCTTGCCTTTTTGCAATCTTAAGGAACTTCTTTGATCACCATGGTCTTTCAAAGATGATAGAAAGTAGCCTTGCAAAGACATCAGTCAGCCTGCTCAGCAACCTTGGAAGTACTCCATCAGGACCAATAGGCTGTGTATGTTTACTTTGCTTAAGTGGTCCTTATATCAGTCTTTCTCTGCTTCCCTGGGCCTCAGAAAAGAATTTGCTAGTAAAACTGGGCTCTCCAGACACACTGACAGTTTCAACTTCAGGCAAGTTTTGGCCTTGCTCATCCTCTCTGCATGCTGCTCTTCTGTATTCTTCTTTGATTGTCCTCATTTTCACCTTCTGTATGTTTCCTTTTCTTATCTGGGCTTAATCAGAAATTCCTACTGCAGCCAGGCCACCCTCCTGCCGCACTTCCTCATTTTCTTGTGAATTAGAACGGACCATTCTTGGGTTTTAAGAGGCTATTTTGGAAGACTAGCCAACTCTCCCAGGGGCCTTTGCCCTGGCAGGCTGCCTGCCAAGCACTCCTTCTATCAGCTCCCTGAACAAGCTGTAGTATGCTTTCATGAAGTGCAGGGTGGTAACGTTGCTGCTTGCCTTCTTCACATCACTTGGGAACTTGTAGGCTACCACCTTACGATCACTGTAGCTTTCATCATAAAACTGCTTTTGTCTTCCTGATCGTTTGTTCTCTACCCTTGAGCAGAATACAAAGCAGAGCATCTCTTCTCTGGGCTTGTCCAACACATCCATGCATAAATTATCCCTAGCAATTCCAGAAACTTCCTGAAATGCTTGTGTCCAGCAATATTTCCCTCCAAGCACATGCTGAGTTGCTCCCCAGCTAGTCAGTCCCTAGTCTGTATTGTTGCAAGAGGTTATTGCTAGCTGGATGCAAGACTTCTTTGCATTTGTTCTTATTGAATTTCATAAGACTCCTGCTAGTTTATTCCTCCAGCCTGCATAGACCCTTCTGAAAAGCAAATGCTTTTCTTTCAGAGGTACGTGCTTTCCTACTCACATGGTACAGAAATGTTCTATTAGCCATGGCTACTACCTTCCTTCACAAGCACACATACCCTGCTGTCATCCTCCTTCCAAAGCAGTTGAAACGGAGATAATGGTAAGGCAATTCCATATGTTCTGATTATATGTGACTTCATTAGCACACTTATGCCTGCAAAAATGCTC
This sequence comes from Chlamydotis macqueenii, assembly GCF_036417535.1. Taxonomy (NCBI): domain Eukaryota; kingdom Metazoa; phylum Chordata; class Aves; order Otidiformes; family Otididae; genus Chlamydotis; species Chlamydotis macqueenii. The sequence goes on along the minus strand of NC_141556.1, from coordinate 59,032,913 downwards.
TTCAGATAATGAAATCTTGTTCTGGAACAAATAAGTTGCTATTTTATGAAAAAGCAGTGAAGGGGAAGGGGATTTCATTTTAGCAAATTTTTATTGTTCAGTTTTTCTGAGAGAAAAAGAAAAGGAAAATGGCAAAATGACAAGGAAAAATAAAACAAAAGAAAAGCAATTGCTGTATTTCAAAGCCAGTAAAAATTAGACTAAGCAGTAGTATAAGCCAAATGGAAATCATAATTCTTCTATTTCCCTGGCTGCTCAGACATGTGTAATAGGCTTGGCAAAGAGTCAAGGAAAATAGGGGCCAAGTGGCAGTGTGTTTAGAAGAATCAAAAGGCTGCTCGTTAAGAAAGGCAGATTTCAGCACTGCTCAGAGGAGAAAAGTCTGAAGCTCAACTGCAGCTTATTCCTTACAAAGAGGATAGAGAAGAGTAAAACACATAGAATGCAAGGACACTTTTCAGCTTTGGAAGGAAAACAAATGCAGTAGTACAGTCTTGCTAGATGTGTTTTGTTTCTTTTGATTTAGCGTAGTGTGCTTTAAGCCAAAAGTACAAGGCAAAATTAAAAACACGAGCAGGATATCTAACTTTAGCTGTAAAATGTGGACTCAGCTAGCTCACGGTGAAACACAGCCTGCGTAACAGCACCCAGAACAGAAGTCAGAAAACCCATTGTGAGTCCAATTCTCTTACAGAAGGTACCTGTCAGAAACAAAACTGCTGGAAGTCACCAGGTCTTTCATAGTGCTTTCATAGTCCAAGCAAAGGAACTGGCAGGCTCAGAAAGTTAACATATTTTACTTTCTTTTTGAGAGGATCCCAAGGCAGATAGCTTTGCTTTTGATCTAAAAATCAAGAGAAAAAAAGTCAGGAGGGTCTCAGTCCCAGTACCTCATCACTGATGTAGTTTTAACTTCGGGAGCAGAGGGATACTGTTTTTGCAGTCTGCCATAGAGCCTCCTTCCACTTTTTACAAGATTATTTCATGCTGGAATAGTGTTGCCTTTGTGCATGCTCTTCATGAAAGGATGCTGCAAATGTCAAAAGGCACTTGAAGAAAGTCACAGAAATGACCCAGTGGCAGGAAAAAACAAACTTTCACAAGGGGTATCTTAAGGAGCTGAACAACTGTGGCAAACCTTGTTGCACAAAAAATGGGTCACAGTGAGTCAGTCAATGACATGTTTTTTGCATCATTGCATAAGGGTGTTCAAACATGGAAAAAAAAGTGTTCTTATGATGGAGCTCAATAGGAAGTACCATCTGGAATAGATTAACTTTGGAGGTTGATGGTAACCTTGCCATTTTCTACCTATGAGGTCACCTAAACATTAAAGTAGCTTATTGGGCAAAGAAGTGGGATTGTCTTTGCTTGGGCAAAGCAAAGATCTTGTGAGATCTTGTGAGATCTCACCTGGAGTACTGCGTCCAGCTCTGGAGACCCCAAAATAGGAAGGACTGTTGGAGTGAGTCCACAGGAGGGCCACGGACAGGATCAGAGGGCTGGAGCACCTCTCCTATGAGGAAAGGCTGAGAGAGTTAGAGCTGTTCAGCATGGAGAAGAGAAGGCTCCAGGAAAAATTTATAGTGGCCTTCCGGTACCTAAAGATGGCTTATAAGAAAGATGTGGAGAAACTCTTTAGCAGGGGCTGTTGTGATAGGGTGAGGGGTAATGGTTTTAAAACCGAAGGAAGCAGATTCAGACTTGATATAAGAAACATCTTTTTGCAATGGATGTAGTGGAACACTGGCACAGGTTGCCCAGAGGGGTGGTTGATGCCCATTCCCTGGAAACATTCAAGGCCAGGTTGGACTGGGCTCTGAGCAACCTGATCTGGTTGAAGAAGTCCCTGCTCCTTGCAGGGGAGTTGGACTAGATTACATTTAAAGGTCCCTTCCAATCCAAACTGTTCTATGATTCTACGATTTATTTTCAGAAGCCAGTTTAGAATGGTTCCTATGGGCATAGTCAGGAACCAGCACAGTACAGTCCACAAAGCAAAGCAGTGACTTCTAGATGGTCCTGGACAGAAGACACAGATTGTGACACCAAGTTAACACAGACTATGTCTGTAATGTTCTTTTTCATCAGGTTCTATAACACCACAGCCTAGACCCCATTCTGTCCTCATGTTTTCTAATGTCTTCTACCATTTTGGTTTTGAGTTCTCCTCTTCTTCTGACCCTACACACCTGAGAGACTTTACAGAAAACTGGGGTTTTTTTTAGTTCAAGCCCTCTGTCATATTTTAAGAAGGCAGTTCCTGACCACTGTTCTGTCAGAGTAAGGGAAAGCCTTCTGTTTCAAAAGCATTGCCATTTGACTATGCAGAAAAATGTTGTCTTAGCATAAGAAAAATTGCATGAGTTTGCAAATGAGTTGCTGTAAACTTACAAAGAGGAGAAGGGAGGCAGAAAACATAGATATGGTATTTCCCTTCATGCCCTCCTTCCCTTCCTCTCCTCCCTCCCCTTCTCCCTTCCTCCCTTTTGGATTATCTGCTGTATAAACAGCTTTTATGATGAACTTTGCTGAGAACGTTCAAGTTATTCTTGTACCTTGCTTGAAACATAACAACCTTCCAACAGAAAAGACTGCAAAACCCAGAGGAAACTGAGGGCTATTGGGGCTTGCTGTTAAGTTTGAAGTTCTGACCTCTGTTGTTGCAACGTGTCATTTGTGAGTACCTTTATTTAATGAGCAGACAACTCGCGTTGGGGAGTGACCTCAGAGGTGAAGTTGCATGCAGAGGGTGTAGCGCTGGTCTGTTCTCTGGGTGTGAGAAGGGTACAAGCGACTGCAGCGAGGTCTGCAAAGGAGAGGAAAGGTCACTTGTTCCTTACCGATGGCACAAAAAACCGCTGCTACGTGGGAATGTGACAAGTCTGCTAAACTACGAATCAAAGTGTAAGAAAAGCCAGGCGAATACTCTTCAGCAGTTTTCCACTGTAGCCCCTTCACAGAACTCCAGCAGCCGAAAAGAAGCCTAACTGAGCTACTTCCCTAAAGAAGAAGACAATTGCCAGCACTGCAGGATCTGCTGTGACCCAGCTACTCCTGGCTGTGCAACGGCCTCCAGAGGACCAACCGCAGAGTCCCTGGCAGGGTGCTTTAACCACGGGCTGAGCTTTTGCAAATTAGCATGTAAGTTGCTGAAACTCACTTTTATTCCATTGCTTCTTCACTGTGTGAGCTCAGTTTGGGGTGAACAAGAAAGCCAGCCTCTTAAATAGAAGAGAATCAAACAGAGCAATCTAGGACCTCAGGACAGAAGGCACTATTTCTACGTTACCTGTCTCTTTTCTTAAATTACATCCAGCCTCCCATTTGCATCAACTGCAAAGCAGGATTCCTGGCATAAAACCATGCAGTGCTTGGAGGCTCACATTCTTGCCACTGAGGGCCAGCTCTAGCTGCTGCGCACTGGCCATAGCCACACTGCATAGGACCTGTCTCTAGCCCATGTATCTCTCGTCTGCCTGTGCTGGCATGTGACTGCACCACAGCGTTTCATAAAAACCCCACATTGCACACTTTGTCGCTTGCAAGACAAGACACTACCCATCCATACTGCACCTACTTGTGGTGCTTCTGACAATGCTGTATTTGCTCTTTGGACCAAGCAGACTCCCTGTGTGGCTTATTCTTTGACCTGGGCAAAAGCAGACATCACCTGCTCAATGCATCACACAAGCTGGCTGGATAATTCACCTGCGGACAAGGACAAGACTGCTAGCAGAAACAGGGGATGTCAGGCTCACTGAAATTAGGTGATATACAGCCTCATTCCCTACCCACAACAGTCCAGTTTATTCTGCACAGGTAACCTGCAAAAAAAAAAAAAAAGACTTTTACAAGTGTTCCTGAATGTCATCTCTCTTATTGATAACCCGGACTGCAACTCCATCTCCAGACATTCACCCAGATTTACCAGCATGGAATATCCTAGCTCAGAGCTGATAACTGTGATGAGAGATGAGGTGGAAAAATGCAAGGTGAACCTGAAGGAGGAATCATTTTGGGGACTAAACTATAATCCCCTTTGTGTATTTCTCAGATCCAAATTCCACATGTGCATAATTTACATCAATACAAGGAGGCAGTCAGAGAAAGGAAGAGATAAATAATTTACAGTAATAAACAATGATCATTATGCATCTTCAATATCCTTCCTCAGTCACAGAATATATTTATTCAAAACCAGTTCAAGGCCTGGCACCAATTATTGTTTATCACTCTGAGGTCTTTCCCCCTGCCCCCAGTCTGTAACAAAAATCTGCTTGTTGAGGAGCTGCTGTTTACATCCAGCATGTCCTAGGCATCGTCCTCTAAATCCATGCATACACAAAAGAATCCCCACAGTGTGGAACCCTGAACTTTGTGTTTATCCTAAACACACACACTCAACTATTTACACGGGAGAAATCCTTTAGAAGACAATAGCCACAGGTAGCATCGAGCTTTAGTCTGAATGGGCAGGAGAAGAGGTATAGAGTCTAAATGCATCCTTTTTCTCCTGTAGCTTCGGAGTGCTATAAAAATGTTTGGTGGTACTTGAATGGAAATGTGCAATGTTATTCTGTAGTATATCTTGAGCGAGAAGAGTTAGAGGGCCATTAGGGCTGGTAACAGAACGCTGTCTTGGCTGCAGACTTCTCTCCAGCTGAATTTCCCAGTACTGTTTGATAGAATCACCACTTCAGATACAATACATGGTTTTCATCTGCAGGTTTTCTTCTGCTGTTTTTGGTTTTGTTTTTTTTTTTTTTTCTCTTTGCTTTCCTTCCTTCCCTCTCCCTAATGGAAAAAGATACATTTGTCTCTGTCTAAAATTAGTATATTGTCTGTGTGTTTCCTTCCTCTCTCCCTGCTTAAAATCTGCATTCTCAAATTAGGACTGGCATGATCTAATTAAGACAGACATGAGAGAGAGCAAATGCTCCAGAGGAAGCCTAGAGTAAGAGTAACAGGAGGAGAATTGTGATTTTTTTTTATTCCTGCCTAGGCATAATCTTAAAGACATGAAGCAACACATATGCCTACTCAAACAAGTTGTTAGCAAACTAATCGTGCATTACAAGACAGCAGAGCTACACTATGCTCATTATACACTGTTTAAAGATGGTTTTAGTGCAGTCAGAAGGCAAATCAAACATGCCTACACATAAGGTTGAATGGGGAAGAGTGCCTCTTTCCTTTTAAGAGGCACAGGAGAAGACCTTTATTTTAGCATTAGTCTGTTTTCATGAAAGACCAGAATACTGAGCCTGAATTGCCTATCATCTGCTTAACTCAAAGAGGCCTTTGAATAAGGGGCTCCTTTTCTCAGTTCCCTAGAAGAGAACGAGGAGAAGGACTTTCTTAACCAATCGATCCTTGTGCCTAGATAAAATGGCAGGTAACAAATGGCAGACCGTGCTAGTTGGATGTTACCAACAAAAAGCAACCTCAAGGTGAACAGAAGTGGAAGACAGTTTGAATAGTATATCCAGGGAAAACTTCCATCATTATTAAACATAAAATCAAAATGTATGGGAAGTGGAGGGCTGGATTGGCTATGTATATGGTTGCATCACATGTATGAATATTTATGATAAAAGACTGAAAGACAGGTCTTTTATCTCAGAAGATCCTTCTATTCTAATACTAATAGCCTACATATATGAAAGACTCAAACAGATTTGTCCATGAACAGTGGACTTCATGCCTAGCACTTGTGATACAGCTATTTTGCTCATCTCAGCAGGATAACTTTGATTTTGTAGATTTGCATGACCTCGTACCAAAACTACTTCAGCTGTAAGAAGTTTTAGAATTTCTTTGGGGGAAAAAAAAAAAGTTAAATTTATCATAGCTATTTTGCAAGCATTTGAGAAGTGAGATCCAGTCTTTGTCATTCCAGGTAGCATTGTGGTCCTACACAAGGATGTTCATAATCAAAGAGCTCAGTTTTATTCTGTTAAATTCAGTCATGAAAGAACTAAAATTTCACTGTAAAATATGGCTCCCTTAGATATCTTTCTGTATATTCTTTACTGTATGTGTGCTGCTTTTGTAGTATACTCAGTGGAAACTACAAAGATCCCAATGAGTCTTCCTGTAAACTGTATGATAAGGTATGGTTTGTCCCTGTAAATGTAGGCATTTAATGGTGTTTTAGACATTCTAGGGCATGTGCTTACAAAGGTATTTGCATTCCAGTTTCTTTATACACCATGGACAAAGCACGTGCAACAGCTAGACACCTTACACTGTGGTTTTTCCATCTATCTATGCACTGCTCATCAGGCCAGGACCATGACTAGTCTAGACAGACCTCGTCAGAAACAGTGAGATGGAAGATGAACTGGAGATAGAATTGCTGTGAGGGAAATGAGCAAGGCTGTGTTCATCCTGCCCCAGTGTCCCTTCGCAGCCTTTCCTTGGTTCCCTAGCTCATTGTCCATGGGAGGAATTCGTCTTCTTTGGCCTGATCAATGTGAGACTGGCCATGTAAAGATACATCATGTGGGTCATTCACTGTTTGTGTTTCCTGCAGAGGCATGAAGAAAGGGTAATATCATATAGCATATGCACCTCTACTTTCAGACTTGCCTTGTAGGAACCACTCCTTTCTGTTTACACAGAGGAGGCCTTTTGTATGGGGGGAGGAAAGCTGCTGTTGCTTTGATGGCCGCTCAGAGGGGACTAGTGCACCTGTGAGGAGGAGCCAAGGGAGAAACCTCTTCAGAGTATGTGCTTGCTCAGCCTGTGCTATGCATGTGTCCCTGAGGAAGCTATGAGTGAGCTGAATTGTTTAACCTGAGATACAGCCATCTACCGTGTTTCCTGCCCTGTAAACAAAGGAGTAAGATACTTGTCCGCGGCTGAAAAATACTGAAAGTAAACATAGATACCTATATCAGACACTTAACATGTAGAGTAGAGTAAAGTAGAGTAGAATAGAATAGAATCCTTAGGGTTGGAAGGGACCTTTAAAGGTCATCTAGTCCAACCCCCCCTGCAAGGAGCAGAGACATCTCCAAATAGATCAGGTTGCTCGGAGCCCCGTCCAACCTGGCCTTGAATGTTTCCAGGGATGCAGCATCCACCACCTCTTTGGGCAACCTGCTCCTGTTCCACCACCCTCATTGTAAAAAAAAATTTCCTAATATCTAATCTAAATCTACCTCCCTCTATTTTAAAACCATTACCCCTTTTCCTGTCACAATAGGCCCTACTGAAGGGTTTTTCCCCCGTCTTTCCTGTAGGCACCCTTTAGATACTGGAAGGCTGCTATAAGGTCTCCCCGGAGCCTCCTCTTCTCCACGCTGAACAGCCCCAACTCTCTCAGCCTGTCCTCATAGGAGAGGTGCTCCAGTCCTCAAATAGTTCCCATTTGAAAGGGGCCTACAATTAACATCTAGTCCAACTGCCTAAATATGGAAGCCTGCAAGATAGACTGCTCTGAAGCATTGCGTGTGTGGTTTCCAGTTTTACCTTGTGTTGCTTAGAGCCGAGAAGTGCTTATGGCTTCACAAACTGTGATGCAAGTGGAAGGAGTCTGTACACAAAGACTGGACTTGCACCCACTGTCTCTGCTACACTGAATTGCATTCTCCAGCCTCTGTCATTGTCACCATGCATTGAATAGAGTGCCATTAAAGTACTTAAAGTACTTATATATGTCCTTAAATAACAAAGAGAAACACTACAGCACTTTGCATTATATGTTCCCTGATAGCAGGAGGCAAAACCATTTAATGGCAGCTTTCAGGGACAGAGAAGGGTTCTTTATAACTAACCTGAAAAGGGCACCGCTTCCCCACCTAATTCCCAGCCCTCAGCACAAACTGGAGCATGGACCAAGCACTGCTCCATTACAATGCTGTTTCACTGCACACCCTCTCATGATTGACGGTGGATATCTTACTTGTCAGTACAAATATTCAGAGGGACCACATGATTGATGTCCACGGCCTAAAAAGATTCAGTACATTTGTTTTGTCCATTACATTGTTATCTTTCAGAAGTTCCCATCAGATTAACAATTTCAGCCAGAAAATAGGATATGTCCTGTTCTCTCCCCTTCCCTTCCCCAGGATGAGTTTTTAGCATAACAGACTAACTAAACTGCATGTAAAAGAAAAAGACAAAGTAGATATATTTTTAAACTTTTCTACTTCCCTTAAGCTTTAGAGAAAAAAAAAAAAAAGAGAAAGAAAACAAGTTCCTATCAAACAAAACAAAATACATGTCTGTTAGCCACTCAAGTGCAGTGGTAGTACACACAGGCGGGGGAAAATGTATTTGCGGGGGCACGGGGAAACTCAGAAAGCAGTAGTTGAAAGAGGAAACAGCTGAAATGCATGTGCACATTCTTCTTGCTGCCATTTCCAATGATTCTTTCTTCATAGGGAAGGGGGAGGCTGTGCAGAGCCCTCCATGCTGAGCTGCTAAATGATTTTTTTCCTCGTGAAAGCTGAGGGGAAAATGAGGCTGCCACCGGCTCCTGTCCTCAGCTATTGGAGTGTAATTGTGCCCAGGGCCAGGCAGCTGCTGCCTCTGACCCTAAATGGAAAGGAAGCAGTGCTTGTATTTTTAAGGAGGCTTTTGAAGGAAGCAAAATAACACAGTCACTGAACATACAGAGGTATGATACTATTTGATACTATTCTTTGTGTTGGAAGGACAAGGAAAAGCTCAGAGACAGACAACCAGTCTCAGCTCAGTCTGGCTAGGAAAAGCCTTAACAGGGCAGGAGAAGTTGGGATCAGCTGGAGACAGGAAGGTTAAAAAATTAATGAAGTCAGCAGACCGGGCACTAATTACCTGTTGGGTGAAGGAGAGGGACCATGACCCATTTCTTCTCACTTCTAGTCATTTGTAGGGTCTGCCTATCCCTTTCGTCTGCTTTGAGGTTTGACCAAGTAGTGTCATCAGGATACCTCACTTGTCCTTACTGACCAGGTTAGCAGTCTCCGTGAACAAGTATCCATCCTTAAAAGAGCCACACGGCTCAGTAACACTCTGTTTAAACTACTCTTACGAAATGTGTCGATTTCTGTGCTGTGTCACATTGTGCCGCGTGTCCATTCAACAGAGGATTTGAAGCACTCTGGGAATGTGCTAGCTGTGCCTTGTCCAACGTTTTCTTCACTCTATGGCTCATCTGTCACTCCTGGTTCATCTGCCCCTCATCCAGGACTGCAGCTCTGCGCCTTCTTGCTCTCTTCAATTCTTCACTAACACAAAGAGTGAAGTGTGACCCTGAGGCCACAGCAAACAGTTTTATAACACTGACCCTAAACCAGGAGTGTCCTGAGCTACCACAAGCTGTGACAAAATACCATGGTGTCGTAGTTCAGCCCCGATCGGACCAGACTACGCAGTCTCTCTCTCACTCCCCCCACCTTCCGAGAGAACAGGGAGAGAAAATATAAGGAAAAGCGGCTCGAGGTTTGAGATAAGGACAGGGAGAAATCCTTAAAGTTACCGTCACGGGCAAAACAGACTCAACTTGGGGAAAACTATTCATTTATTACTACAAACAGCAGGATAATGAGACAGAGAACAAGATAACCTTCCCCCACCCCTCCCTCTTCCCAAGCTTAACATTATCTCTACTACCTTCCCCTCCCGAGCGGCACAGGGGAGAAGAGGGAATGGGGGTCGCGATCAGTTCATCATACGTTGTTTCACGCCGCTGCTTCATGGTCGGGGGAAGAACTCCTTGCATTCCTCCCCTGCTCCATCGTGGGGTCCCTTCCATGGGCTACAGTCCTTCGTGGAACTGCTCCGGCATGGGTCATCTCTTCCACGGGTGCAGTCCCTCTAGAACAGCTGTCCCAGCGGGCCCTCCACGGGCCACAGCCTCCTTCAGGCATCCACCTCCCCCGGTACGGGGTCCTTCACGGGCTCCAAGTGGATCTCTGCTCCTCCGTGGACCTCCATGGGCTGCAGGGGGACAACCTGCTCCACCATGGTCGTCACCACAGGCTGCAGGGGAATCTTGGCCAGGAGCCGCATTACTCCTCCCCCTCCTTCTGAACTGACCTTGGCGTCTGCAGCCGTTCCTCACAACAGGCTGGTAGATGTCTCTCAGGATCTTTTTTTTTTACATCTTATTCACTTCTCATCTCCTTTCCACTTCTTGCATCCGGGCTGGACTGAGTCGGGCCCAGTCGACTGCCTGGCGAGAGGCCAGAGGGTGAGGCCTGCAAGGCCCATGAGGCCTGCGCCTCCCCCTCTGCGCCTCTGCCCCCGCTCAGCTTCTTCACATCTTCTCTCCTCTGTCTTTTTTTTTTCTGTTATCCCATTCTTAAATACGTTATCGCAGAGGTATTATCACGGGACATTCTGCTACCAATCGGCTCGGCCTTGGCCAGCAGTGGGTCCGCCCTAGGCCTGGCCAAGTCCCCTGAACAAAGGGGAGCGACTTCTAGCAGTTTCCTACAGAAGCTACCACCTTAGGCCCCCCCTCACTAACAAAACCACGACACATGGAGATCTTCATGATATGATATTGTAAGCAGATAATAAAATTGGAGCTTAAACTTGCATAATCTCCCAGTGTGACTGAAGTTGACAAGACCATGACCAAAGAAATGGCTCTGTATTATTGACAGCACAAAAGTGATCAACACGAGTATTCTTCTTGCAAGTATTCACAAAGCTTAAGACTTTCCTGTATCCAACGTCACCCATCATTTTTGTGGGTAGCTTCTACTCCCATGGAGGGGCCAGGGAGTTATTTACTAGATACCTGGTGCCATTTTTCACTCTGGGCTGCCAGTGGTGGAAAGTCTTCGCAGCGGTGTGAGGGTGCTGAGGGAGACATGGGACTACAAGGATCCACGTGGTCACTGGTGAGCTTGGGGAAGGTTGGCCAGGTACTGGCATGTCTGTCTTGCACACAGGAGTGGAAATCATGGAGAGGTTTCATTTAACGCTCTGTAGCTGTCAGAGTGGCTGGCATTTAGGAGCACTATCTCAGTTCCTTTCTCAGAAGCAGAGAAGGATTTAAGCAGATGAAATACTCTTCATTTAAGAGAGTGCATAGGGAAATTATGTATGCTATGGCTTGGTAAAAAGTAAACCAATAATCACTTAATGTCTGATGGTATAAAATTCCAACTGCACAACTTTTTCTTCTCTTGTTTATCAGGAGTGTTGAATGAGGAATCAAGCTTTTTATTGATGCCATTTAATAAGATAAACACAATGCAAACTTTTTAGTATAGAGTTTAAAATAAAATACAAATGCCTCCTAGCAAAGTGGGCTGCCCTGATAATTACAGAAATTGGCTTATTGGCACATAAATTTTTTGCACCAACAGTATGACATTTATGTTTTCAAATCCAAGAAACACAGGCCATTCAAAAACAGAGAGATAAATTCCCCGTTTCAAGGAGCTGGAGACAAAAGGATTTCTCATGTTTCCCTTTAATACATGTTATTCATACACTTGTCCTGAGCAGGGAAGCTGGAAGTCTGATCACCTCAAAAACCTGTAAGAATGGAGAGGCTTTAGCTCCAAAGAAAAGTGGATCCTTCTCCATGCCAAAGTGTAGTGGGCTGAGAACAGGTTGCCCAATATCAACTAAAGCTGTTCTAAGGCAGTCTAAGTTAAGCATGGCAGTCAGGTGTGTGTGGAATGGTCAGCCTCACCAAGATCAATACCAGCTTCTCCATCTTCTGCTTTAGCAGCAAAATGTTTGTGGCCCATCACCACACAAGGTTTCCCCACCATTTTGCCTTGTTCCCAGCATACCACAACTATTTTCCACGAGAGTAGAACAAAAAAAAAAAATTGTTCTTGCACATTCTTGCATATTACATAGCAACACTATAGAACAGTTTGGTACTGTAAGAAATAGTGAGGCAGATTTGAGGGACTGTTCTGGTTTTGTTAGTGAGGGGGGGGCCTAAGGTGGTAGCTTCTGTAGGAAACTGCTAGAAGTCGCTCCCCTTTGTTCAGTGGACTCGGCCGGGCCTAGGGCGGACCCGCTGCTGGCCAAGGCCGAGCCAATTGGTAGCAGAATGTCCTGTGATAACACCTCTGCGATAACGTATTTAAGTAGGGGAAAACAGGAAAAAGAAGAGGAGAAGATGTGAAGCAGCTGAGCAGGGGGCAGAGAGGGGGAGGCGCGAGCCTCATGGGCCTTGCAGGCCTCACCCTCTGGCCTCCCGCCAGGCAGCCGACTGGGCCCAACTCGGCCCGGCCTGGCTGCAAGAAGTGGAGAGGAGATGAGAAGTGAATAAGATGTAAAAAGGATCCTGAGAGACGTCTGCCAGCCTGTTGTGAGGAACGGCTGCAGACGCCAAGGTCAGTTCAGAAGGAGGGGGAGGAGTAATGCGGCTCCTGGCCAAGATTCCCCTGCAGCTCGTGGTGAAGACCATGGTGGAGCGGGTTGTCCCCCTGCAGCCCATGGAGGTCCACGGAGGGGCAGAGATCCACCTGCAGCCCGTGGAGGACCCCACGCCAGAGCAGGTGGAGGCCTGAAGGAGGCTGTGGCCCGTGGAGGGCCCGCTGGGACAGCTGTTCTAGAGGGACTGCACCCCGTGGAAGAGATGACCCACGCCGGAGCAGTTTCACGAAGGACTGTGGCCCGTGGGAGGGACCCCACGCTGGAGCAGAGGAGGAATGCGAGGAGTTCTTCCCCTGACGATGATACAGCGGCGTAAAACAACGCGTGATGAACTGACCGCGACCCCCATTCCCTTTTCCCCCCCATGCCGCTCGGGAGGGGAAGGTAGTAGAGATAATGTTAAGCCTGGGAAGAGGGAGGGGTCGGGGGGAGGTTATCTTGTTCCCTGTCTCATTCTCCTGCTAATTTTAGAAATAAATGAATAGTTTTCCCCAAGTCGAGTCTGTTTTGCCCGTGACGGTAACTTTAAGGATTTCTCCCCGTCCTTATCTCAAACCTTGAGCTGTTTTTTTTTCTTATATCATCTCCTCCTATTCTCTCGGAGGGTGGGGGGAGCGAGAGACAGACTGCGTAGTCTGGTCCTGATCAGGGCTGAACTACGACAGGTACTTAAACTATCATGAAAATCACTTTTCCTAAAGATTAGTATTGCTAGAAGACGCAGTGCCTGTGAAAAAAAAAAAGTGTGAACGTCCTTCTGATAATCTTTGAATACAAGATTATTTCTTACTGGGAATTCTGCACTGAAAAATAAATAAATATGGAGGTCTACATAGGTGCTTCCTTTATAGTTTGATAGCAGACATGTCCTAAGGAGGAGACTATCTCATTTCTGTCCTCTCCTTTCAATATTTCATTTCTGTGGCCTTTTGATTGACCTTCGAAGGCTCCGGGGAGAGCTTATAGCGGCCTTTCAATACTTAAAGGGGGCCAATAAGAAAGATGGGGACAGACTTTTTGGTAGGGCCTCTAGCGATAGGACAAGAGGTAATGGTTTTAAACTAAAGGAGAGTAGATAAGGAAGAAATTTTTTACAGTGAGGGTGGTGAAACACTGGAAGTGGTTCCCCAGAGAGGTAGTAGATGCTCCATCGCTGGAAACATTCAAAGCCAGGTTGAACGCGGCTGTGAGCAACCTGATCTAGTGGAAGATGTCTCTGCTCCTTGCAGGGGGGTTGGACTAGATGACCTTTAAAGTCCCCTTCCAACCCTAACCATTCCATGATTCTATGATTCCATATGCACATACTCAGGTTTCCTCCAGTAGTGAAAATGTTCCCTCCACCCCAATAAAAAGGTGAGCAGCCCTGAAGACGCTGTAGCTTACAGCAGGGTCTGTAGAGTTATCCACCGGAGGTTCAGACTACCCATAGAGCTGTGAGCAAGCTGATATTGCTGCCTTGAAGGAGAACTCACTGAGTCCTCAGTCTCTGAGTTAACAGCATGACCACTACACATGTGATGTGGGCGACTTCATGGGTTGGAAGCCCAAGAGCTGCCACAACGGAAGATCTGCATTTAATTTCTTGCTTCACAACCTAATCTAATAATAGTACAGCCTTGACTCATGCACTGTCAGGTAGATGCAATCTTGTCACCAGAGTGTCCTCCTGCAGCATTCCTTTCTTTTTCCATACTAGTATTAGAGGTGTGTTGTTGGATACCTGGAGTACCAGGGGCACTTAGTGAACAATCCAGACTGAATGGAACTGTTATGTTTGTGAGCAGCAGGCCTCAAGGACATCACTGAAGCTGCTTGTGAGAAAGTACTGAAGCTGCCTGTAAGAAAGTACTGAAGCCACCTGTGAGAAAATAATGAGGCCGCCTGTGAGAAAGTAATGAAGCTTCCTGTGAGAAAGTAAATGAAGCAACCTTGAGAAGAAGGAAAACAGCTGGCATACGTGACTGGGGGCTGAACGTGAAGCAGGGTGCAGGTGGAGAGAGCCGTGCGCGTGAACATAGAGACTTAACGAATCATATTTTAGCTAGGAGCGCGTGCATGATATAGTTAACCAATTAGTAGAGAGCTTGCGCATGATACGGAATTAGAAGGGCTATATTAACCGGGATGTATCAACAACAAATTGGCATTTGCTTGATCATATTGGTCGTCAGCAGTGTCCGTTACTTCCGCATCAACAGTGTGTACCTTGACTTGGTATTTCTTCCACCCAGCAAAATGGAGACAACTTCACGTCACAGGGGATAGAAGACACCTTATTCCTTTCACTACCATAATCCACTATATCTGTAGCAACACCTTGGCTTCTTCTTGTAGGTTATTGGATAAAAAGAAGTAAGTTTTGTCCTAAAGAACATATAGCAACTGTGCAAAATTGCTGTTTGCAACATAGGAAGGAGAAAACAACATAGTTTTTTGGCAGGAAGGAGTGTTGAAGGCAATAGATTATATAGCACCTCCTTGGATTTGACCTTTTGGGCCTGAAACCATTGCAGAAGGTTAGACAGATGCAGCTGTTTGGAGGAAATTCTCCTCTGGATATGGCAGTGTCTGATTTTCCTTTCTGCTCGAATTCTCCAAGTCAGCATCTTCCAGCCATCCTGAACACACCAGTCTTTTTGCAGGTGCATTGGCTTTCCAAATCACTGTTATGACATTTACAGAGGAAGCTCCCATAGCTCCCCAGTCATTTCTTTATTTGCCTTCTGTGACCTTTCCCAGTCCATCTCCTGGAATAGAGAAGAGGAGTTCCTATTTTTCTCTCCAAATGGCACTGGTCATCTCTCTGTGCCTAACCATACTCACACCACAGCTACTGCAAAAGCTTTTTCCCCTTGTATCTCCCACCATCTGGAAGTGTCTTTTTTTCTGTTGTTTCTTTCTGCCTCACCGCTGCTCCATCTATTTTCAAATCTCATCTGAAAACATCTCTGCTCCCATGCCTGTGCCTCTTAATTTCTCCCTCTGCTATTACATATTATTTGGCTTTGATAAGTACCTTGGGATACCATTTGTCTGAAACAAATCCTACTAAATAAAGCTGTACTCTACTGTCAGCAGAGCCTACTCAAACTATTTCCTTTCCTGCTTGGTCTTCAGTGAACAGTAGACCTCCCCAGTGCCAATGAGGAACAGCATTATGCTGATGATTCCCCAGTAATTAGAAAGAGGAGGGATGCATTGCTGCCTTGCAGGTTGGTGAGTAACAGAGAGGCTGCTCTGAGCCTGAGCCCTTGACGTGGAGCACACCTTACCAGGAGGAGCAGGAGTGATCTCTGGGAAACCTGGGGAAAGACAATGTGAAGTGTGGTGAGATTGCAAGGCTTATTAATCATCAAGGCTTACTGATTAGCTCTGCTTTTCTCAGATGTCATGTACACGTGTAAATACCTGAGGCAGACACCTGGCATGAGGTGCAGATCTGAGGCACAAATGGCTGCAACAAAATTATCTGAGCATTGCTGCGAATAGGTTCAAGGGAAGACAGCTGAGGGTAAACAGCAGAGCTGTAACCTGCTCACCTCGAAACTGCAGAGCCAGGAGAGGTGCACAGAGGGCAGCTTGATGCAGTTATGTGCGGGGTTGGAAGTTGTTCCCTCCTGGTTTTGATGGCTCTCCTCATCTGCTTTCCTTTAGCTGTGAAATAATAATAATAATAATTATTATTGTTGTTGTTGTTAAAATAACAACAGCATGTATTTTGGGTCCTATGTCATTTTTCAACGGACACTTTGTAATGGCTTTTTCATACCCATCCTGGATCCTGAAGCGATCTGTGCTGCATCTTTTATGCTCTACACCCACTATCTGAAAGCAGGGAGGATGGGACAATTATATCTATATTCTTCATGACAGTAATATAGAAATTCTCAGTCCTAAACTTGCCTGAACCTCCAGAGCACTAACCACTTTCCTAGGCCAGCCTTTATAGATGGTAAACGTGTTGTGGCAGGACATGCATTATCCCTCCCATCAGGGACACTGGGAACAAAAGGAGGCAGGTTGTCTTTGATTAAACCTAAGTCCTTACTCGAAACTTCTGCTAAAGGGTAGCACACATCAAAACAGAGGAGGTAATGATGCTGTGTGGCTTACTGATTTAGTCAAAAATAGCCTACCTAGAGGATCTGCAGAGCAAGAAACATTCTGATAAACTGATTAGCAAGTAATTCTGAATAATAACCACCCTTTTGAGAAAATAATAAACTTGTTCCTGAAAAAATTGAAGAGTAAAAGAGGTCAAATTTATTGAATAAATAATTTACTATGAATTATTCACTCAGCTTTCGCACTTCGAGCTATTACATTAAAACATTCCTCTATTTAACATATAATGCAAACTAATAACAATTAAAGTCAGCAGCAGTGGAATGTTCTCAGCGAGCCATGCTGCAGATTGTTATGCAGCTTAGCCACAGTGGGATGGCCATTTATGAATCTGCAAGCATGTGCAGCCTAATCGGCTATTTACAACCATTGGCGAATCAAAGTGCAGGGATTTACATAGAGACAGTGCAGTTACTTTTCACTGTTGTGAAAAATCTATTTATTCTGGTCCTGTACACTGCCCATGCCAGTCAGACCACTGCTTGTTTGTAATTCTCCCAGCCAGATACTCAGAGTTAACCCTTACATCCATTACAATCAGCAGTGAAACTTCTCTTGACTTCAGAAAAGCCAACAGTTCACTCCAGGTTTCACCCCTCTCTTAGGTGACAAAAGATGGTTTGACCAAAATGAACAATTAGATGAAATGTAGACCTGTTAGGCAGTGGCTTTTACCCAGTTTTATAGAACCCATATAAGTGGCTCTGACTTGTCATGGTTGGGAGATATGCACTTCACTCGTAAGAGAGAAGCAACAATATATTTTATTGATATAAAACAGCGATTCTCAAAGTTTGATAGTAAATGGTAAATGTGACAGTGATTTAACACAATTCAATGGCAAGGTACAGTGGATTATTTACTGAGTGCAGGACAGAGTCAGACAAAACTGTCAGGGAGACCCTCCCATTGAGTCATGAGATTCAAAAAGGCTCTCCTTGCTTTCTAAACTCCTTCTCAGAGAGGAATCTAGGTGCAGCTGGATCCCATCTTAGCCCCAGATTTGACCAACAGTTTATGTCTAAAGGATTATATGCACACAATCAATGCTTAATATCACTTAGCTAAGATTTCAAAGTTTAGCATGCTATTAGTCACTTACCAAGGATCTGTTGCAGCAAGGAATCTCTCAACCTCAAGGAGTAACCTTGAGAGGCATCCCTACTCAAGGGGAGACCCTGGTGTGCAGCCCGTGGCTGTGTAGGAGAGCTCAAAGGGCTCTTGTGCTGTTCACTATTTATAGTTTAAGATAATTGACTAATATAATATGACTACCATATTTGCACACCAACTGTACATGTTAGTTTCTGCAAAATTTGTCTTGAGTTGGACATTAACCAGCACTGTGGTTAGCGGGGTGCATTGTCATCCCTTGGCTATTGTGTGGTTATCTATCTCCCCCTAATCCACTTTAAGCCAGATGTCACCATCACCATCAGGACTAGATACATCTATCACTGATGGTTATCACTTGAGCAGGGTCAAGAGAAAGTGGTCAAGTTGGAGGAGGGGAGGAAGCACACCATCACATGACTCCTCTCAAAATTAATTCCCTTCAACTAGCTTTAGAGCTTATTAAAAATAGTCCCTCTTTGGGCAGTCAAACGGCCACCAGTCCCATCACCCCTTCCTGTCTCCAAGCAGGGCAGATGGACAGCTTGCTGAGCTGAGGGCTGCACTCCTTACATCCTGTTCTATCAGATGAAAAATATTACTGCAACTTGAACAGAGGGAAGGCCAAAACACTTCTTGTCCTCAGGAGCCAAGGTAGCTTGACTCTAGCTTTTTTGTGCCAGTGTCTGGAAACAGTGTGAGAGTGAACAGAGTTCGGCCAGAGCAGCCAGGTGAGCATAGCTTTGTATCTGTACCGTGGTGCTCCCCACTTAGCTTGGTTTCAATGTATCCTGAGCTAAAAAATGCCAAGGCTGAAGGAATTTATTTCCTATAAAAAATTCAGCCTTCAGGTTCCAAGCTTATTTAGCTCAAGATGTGGTAATTACCTGCTCATAAACAGAAAGTATACCCTCTGGTACTAATCTACTTAATAGAAGTTTATTGGATAAGTTGACCATAATGATAACTAAAACAGATATACAGCCCCATTAAGCAAGGTTTAGTCTTCAACATCCATGACTCTATCTAGCAGCTTTAGTGTAAGTTTTATCCCCCCTCTTCAGTACTTTACAGCCTTTTGTCCTTTCCTGCCTCTTCTCCAGGTCCTGGTACTTTCTGTGGTGATGCTACAACAGCACTTTAACTATCTAAAAATACAGCACTAATAAAAGTGTCATGAATAAAGAGAACATAAGCTCTCACTTCATCATTCTGGTTTCTTGCCTTGATCTCTCTAACCACTTCACATTCCCCTTGCTGGTTACTCTTTTGCTTAGCAACCATCCTTCGCTTCAGAAGAAAATGAAAAATACTTTTCTTATTGATAGACACACAAAAAAATAATTGCTGTAATCTTCAGTTTGGTCCACTTAATCTTCAAAAGAGCACAAACCAGTGATTGGGTGAATAGACCTTGGGTACAAAGATCGGTTCCTTATTCTTGCATCTTTGTGTGTAACCACAGTAACTAGGTGCCTAAACACCCTCCGAGGATAGCAGCCTTAAGTTTCTTTCCAGTCCGTTCTTCATTTTTAAAAGATAAATAATTTTCCCACACCCGTAAGTGGATTGTGAGAATAAATACATGGAGATCATGAGATATTCAGATATCACAGTTTAGAGGGTGAAGTGATTGCTATATGTGATTTGTTATCCTGGTTTTTTTTGCAGTGGCTAATATCATATTCTTCAGGTAAGCAATGTAAGAGGAAAATAGGGTTGGTTTTTTTTTTTTTTTCTATGGAAGCTTAATCCTAACTTTTTGTTGTTATTTCACAACCTGAAACACAAGTTTGGATCCCTTATAATGTTCTCACTATTGTACCTGTATGTTTTCCTAAGTCATATGGGTAACCACTTCCGTCTTTAATTTCTTTAGTTCTCATTAATGTCTTGTAGCAAAAAGATCTGTCAATTGGTTTGCTGTTTTGCAGGAAAAAGCAGTGTTAAATGTTTTGCCTCCTTCCAAATTTGCAAACTATCCTTTTATCTTTTTACACAGACCTATCTCTGTATCTTTTTTAATTGGCATTTTGGTATTTTCTTTAATTTAGTCCAAACCACTTTGTGAAGACCTTTCCTTTGTTTAAACTTATGTTTGCTTAGCTAATTTTATTTATAAATACAATGTTACTGCAAGTTTTGAGCAAAGTTCTGTTTTTATTTTCTTTACTCGGAGGAGTCTCAGTCTTCCACCTGCTCATAAATGCCATTAGTTTCTGAGACAAGTAGTATCTCAGGTATCAATATATCATTTAGATAGAGCTACTAGAACTAAACCATATCCAGAGGGGATACACTATTTGTGCTAAGAGCACTGTAATAGCTCCAGTAATATTTTCTAGCCCATACTTCACACCCTGTGATGTCTAGACTGGCTTTTATAGATGACTGCTCTGTGAGGAAAAGAATTCTTCACTGGATCATCCACAGTGACTCTCAGACGTTCACAGTTAGGTGGTTCCAGTTTATTTATCCAGCAGTCTGTTCTGACCGTCTGTGGATTTTCTGGCTCTGATGCTGAGTGAGTGCATCCACCCCTCTCTGTAACCTCCAACTGCAGCAGGACAGGATGAGTGAGAGATCCTTGCTTAGCATGCACACGTGCTTTTCTCTCCCTCTGCAGAATTATGGTGAGAAGCAATCAGTGCTGAAGATGGTCATCTGCAGCATTTTTGAAGCAAAAAAAAAAATCTGCTAATTACATTGTTTGCACTAGACCACCAAAGAAAAAAAAAGCCAACAGCACAAAGCTGAACTCTTGCTCAAAAGGAGCATTAAGAGGCAAAAAAAAGAGTTCATTAAAGCAAAGTAATATCCTAAAGAAAGCTAATGCACTCTCTCCTGTTCCAATAAGCTTCATGAATAATGGATAAACAAAGCTTCATCTGCTTTAATTAATCTGGTTTCAAAATTAATTTGACCCAACACAAAATTAGCAGTCAATTTAAAGCTTTAGTTGCTCAACAGGTTCAGGATATACAAAGAGACTGGGTTAGCAGAAAGTGCTGCAAACAGCAAAGGGCAATATTTTATTCCCTAAAGTAAAAGGCCTGGTTAATTAGTACACAGCTAAGGTGGGGATGCATTTCCCTTGCCAAAAACTAACTTTACTCTGATGTTTTATTTGTACATTTAGACTCTTTGGCTCAGATCCTCTTGCTCGTTCCAGAAAATTCTTGAATTTCCTTTAGTGGACATTTATGCTCTTTTGGAGAGTCCTGCATTGATGCAGAACTGATGCTGCTGCCTTTTTTTAACACAATCCCTTCTTATGAAGCACAGAGGTGACTCAAGGAGACAAAGCTCCACCTAACTGCTATGTGGCAAACGCCCTTGCTTGGTGTAGCTTATCCCTCCAGGTGGGAGTCTTGCTGGCACACTAAAGCAGCTGCCAAGCTCCTCTGTTTTAAAATATTTGTGAAACCTTCTTTCTCTGTCATCAAGACATGGAAATGAAAAGCACCCCATGTCTTGGATCAGCAAATCTCTCTTGGCTGTCCTTCCCAGCAGCTGAGGGATCCTCTGTTACAATGATGGGTCAGCTTTTTCCACTGGCCATATCCCTAGCATAGACGACCTAGGCAGATTGAAAATCTCATACCTTTTTCATGTGTTTAAAGGATTCCCCATCCAAAGAAGGCTCATACTGTGCCTTTAGATTAGCTTTGCCCCAAAATACAGGCATAAACCTGTTTTTTTTGGTGGACTATAAGACGCAGTAGTTATACTGTTTAGACATTGAGGAGGTGAACATGTATAAAGAGTATTAGTGCTCAAAAGTCTCATACATTTGTCAAGTTTGCATCAAGACTGGTTTCTCAGCCAGAATAAATCAGCATACTTCCACTGACTTCACTGGTCTTGTGTCGTAGTTCAGCCCTGATCGGGACCAGACTACACAGCCTCTCTCTCACTCCCCCCACCCTCTGAGAGAATAAGGGGGCCAGGAGCCGCATTACTCCTCCCCCTCCTTCTGAACTGACCTTGGCGTCTGCAGCCATTCCTCTCACAAGGACAATTCTTCACAACAGGCTGGCATGAGGCTCGTGCCTCCCCCTCTCTGCCCACGCACAGCTGCTTCACATCTTCTCTCCCCCCTTTTTTTTTTCTGTTTTCCCCTTCTTAAATACATTATCGCAGAGGCGTTATCATGGAACATTCTACTACCAATTGGCTTGGCCTTGGCCAGCAGTGGGTCCACCCGAGGCCCAAACAAGTCCACTGAACAAAGGGGAGCAACTTCTAGTAGTTTCCTACAGAAGCTACCACCTTAGGCCCCCCCTCACCAAACAAAACCAGAACAAGCATTCTTCATATATGAAATCCAAAACACACTGGCTACTGAAAGGAAAATTAACTTCATCCCTGATGAAACCAGGACAGCAGTGTAACCATTGCTATTTGGGCCATTGCTGTATGGTGTCCTTGAGGAAAAGTCACTGATTGCATCTTTTAAATGCCTTCATGCAGTCAATCTTTGGTGATAAAGTCTGGAGAAAAGCTGAAATTTACAGAAATGAATTGCTTTAGATTATCTGTGTCATAAGTAAGTACACAGGAATGACTGGCTATTGCAGATCTAAAAGAAATACTTGAAGCTGATGAACTCTTGTTTACCCTGATGATTTTGGGAAAGGATTTAAATGAGTGAGATAATATTATACTAAGGCTGGTGGACTACAGTAATAAATCCATGATCCTTCAAAATTATTTTGCTGTAAGAGCATATGATTCACTTATAAGAAAATAAAAGTGAAAATTTTCAATTTTTCAGCATATTTGTCACAGAGTTAGTTAGGATCTTCCAAGGACTGCAGAAAGAAATATATTTACATTAAAAAACATAAACTGTTTCTGACTTTCTTGTCCCAAGTAATTTGGGCAAGAAATAGTGTAAAAGAAGTTTGAAAGAAGTTAAAATGGGTTTGAAGTGGACTGAGTTTCAACTTGATCTCGGTCAGCTGAAATTAGAGAGGCAGTCTTAAAGCACTTTGAGCACCTGTTCATTTTTGTCCTTATAAATGGTGAAAAATGAAACTGCTTGTTTGGTGTCTTCCTGCAAAGTTGTATCAACTTATTGTCGTTTCCAAAAGAGAGACACAGCCTACTGCTGTTGTTTCTAACGCAGCAGTCCTTGGAGTCCCTACTCTAAGTTCCCATATAAACAAGTTCCTCACCTAGAGAACTCTTATGACAACTATCCAGTTTATGCTTTCTGGTACAGCTGAGGAGGTTCCAGCTGAAGAACCCTACTTAGTTATCTTGGCAGCTCTGAGGCCTGAGCAAGGAGACTGTATGGGAAGACTGCTGTGTTTTGCTTTATTATTTTGGGAAATGTGGCTTTGTATTGTTTTCATGGACGTGACCCTTTTTGCCTTAAGAGCAGCAGGGGATAACAGTGCAGAACAGAGCAACAGCATTGCCATCTGAAGAGCTCTGTAACTCCAGCATCCCTCTAAAGTCTCTCTGTAATGGTCAACTGCATAAGCCCTACTGTCAATTACATAAGGTGAGAAGGCTTGAACCATTGTCTCATAGATGTGGAGGCTGCACTTCTAATGAGACTTTGGTGAAAACAGATCGTGAAGGAAAAATAAATCACCTGCCCTTAATGAAAAATTTCTGAGTGTATTTGAAGCAGTATCTGATCCCTGGTTGGGCTTCCTGGCTGAAGTAAACAGCAAAAGGACTGGAGGATAATGACTAAACTGTGCAAAAGGACAATGCTTACGGGATCCTTTTCCTTATTGATTTATTGCTGCCATGAAAAATATGGGGTTGCTAGCGAAAGGAAAGTTGATACCTTCTCCTCTGTAGATTCATGGAGCAGAAGAAGTTGTCCAACCCAGATGTGTCATTTTTAACACATACACACACGTACATGTACACGTGCAATAGTTTGCTTCCGACTGAAATGATACTCCATACTAAGTAATGTTTGCTTGCTGATTTATGTGCTTGCAGCCTGTCCCTGCAGATTTTCCACCTGGAAAAAGAGTCTCCATCTGCATGACTATCATGACTATGGCTGAGAGGCATGGAGCATATTGGGAAGGAAGGAGGAAAAGGCAAGAACTCTTCTTGTGTGGGGACAGCCAGTTTCTTACAAGTGAAAATTAAAAGGGCTGCTCTGTCATACTGCAGCAATCAGAAGGCTATTGCAATAGCCAGCAATCAGCAACGCACAGGCAAGCTGTATTCCACAACAGCTTATAACAAATGAGAAGCAGCTTCATACTTGTTAACCCAGCCCTGTCCCATCAAAATATCCCACTTCCCTGGATCTCAACTAGCATAGCAAGCAAAACAGTGTGAATAAGTGCTTCGAGGGGCTATTCTGCAATGATGGCCTTATGCAAAATATCCTTCAACTTTGCTTGGGAAATCCAAGATTCTCAGGACACCAGTCTGCATTTGACCTTACTTGGAAGAGCATCATCCATGTCTGCTCCCTGGAAGGAAAAGGCAGTGGTACAGCTTAAGGACTCAGCTGGTGTTTGCAAATGGTCTCACTAGGCCTAGTTTAAAGTGATCTTCAGGGCATGCGCGGTCTGTCACTGTGTAATGATACAGTTTCATTAGCCTGTAAAAGAGCTGTGGGGCCAGTGCCTCATCCTGTCCTGGGCTTGCTAGGAGCTCATACAGTTCCATAAGCACTCATCTAGGTAACAGCTTCAAAACCTCTGCCTTTTCTTGGCATGAGTGCCAAGGGTACAGGAGGAGGTTGTGTTCATCTATTACTTGAGAGGTTTGGAGACACCTGGAAAAATCAACAAGCTTTTTCAAAGTCCAAAGTACTTTCAAATCTGAATACATACAATGAGTTTCATAGGTTCAGGTACCTGTAAAGAGTTAATTTTCAAATGAGTAGTTTTAATCCATTTTTTATGATTTATCCAAACCTGTGGGTCACTTGAGACTTTACTACTGTGACATCCAACTTCTTCACCTCGTCATTATCCCTGAAAAAGTAGTTACTAACAGCTATTGACAGTTGTCGGCTTTCCTTTGTTTCTAAGTGCCTGAGTGGAAGCTTTCAGTCTCATGAACAAGGTAATAGCATCAGTTGATCCCTTGCCATGGTTAGCCTGTAGCTAATGAAAGGTAAGTTGAGCTAGCCTCAATATGTGAAGACTGAGAGCTTGCACATGAACTCACATTTGCCACAGGGCAGGAATATGCATGAACAATTACCGTAACCCAGCTAGTCAGCAGCCTAGGCAGCTTTTAAAAATTTAGAAGAGGAGCACAGTGGGTTCCAAAAAGGAGATTCCTGTCAGCTGCCCCAGATGGGTCCCCTTCTCTTGGTTTCAGGCCTTGATCACGTGTAACTGGCCTAAATCTTTGTTGATTACTTACATATGCCTAACTTGCATCTCTGTGCCAGAATGTTCCCCTGGATTTTATGGTTTTCTTCGATCTGTTACGGCTGCTCCCTCTGAACTTCTCTGAGTTAACTGGAAACAGTCTTTGGCATCTTTTTTCCAGGATGATTCTACTCCTAATGACAAGTAGTGGCTTCTCCAAGACTCACTGAAGTTTTTCTTACAAATTTGTATGGTTAAGTATTAATAACACTGATATAATGAACTGATATAAAACTCTCAGATAGGAAGCTGTCTTAGTTTTTGTGGTTGTGTGGGGTTTTCCTGGGAACATTTTGGGTACATAAGAAAAAGAAACAAAAAACAACAAAAAAAACCAAACCAAAACAAACAAAACAAAACAAAACAAAACAAAACAAAAACAACAGTGCTGGGGAAAGGGCTAGATTTAAAGAGCTAAGCCAAGGTTTTGCTGGTGCATGAAGGATAAGGCAAAGGGGAGAAGCCACTTCATGTTCCATGGGTGGCTGATGGGGAGGCTACTGTTGAGGGAGTCACTCAAGCTATTCATAAACTCTACATGAGTAACTTTCTGTGGGACTGTAGGAAGAAATTCCCTGATGGTCTATCCACCAAAACTGGCAATTTCTGATGGACTTTTTAGCAGTCTATTAAAGCAGCAAAAGTATCCCATGAAAGGAAGGTGGTAAAGCAATAAAGATGTAGATAGCTTGGACACAGAAAAGCTAGGTGAAGTAGGAAAAAGAAAACTAAAGGACAAAGAAGTTAGCGCATTAGATAAAATGTTATGCACTGTTTTTACTTTTCCCACACTTGAGGACATGTCAAATGTCTGTGCAGTACAGCAGCCACCCCCACCTGAACAATCTGGTAACTTGTCCTTGTCTAGGACAAAGTTTCAAAAGTAGTTTGTTCTTGGACTCATGCCACCTCACTCTGATTCCTCCTGGGAGGACAAAGCAGCTGACTGACAAGGTTGATAAGACTTTGGTGTTAAATTCTCACAGTTTCCAAACTTCTCCTGCCACTATACTACTGGATTTGTTCTTATATTGAGCTGCTAAGTCAATCACTGGGCCTTAACATCATTAACAATAATTTGTCAGGCTTTTTTAACTTCTTGATGTTATCACTAAGGAAGACTCACAGAATATTGTCTAGTCCTAACTGGTGAAGATGGAGGAAGAACTGTATCTCTAGGCAAGAACCTCCAGCAAATGAACAGATCTTATGCTCTGCTGGATTATATCTGCAGTGTTTTCTTGTCCATGATCTAGAAATTTCCACCTAGCACAGAAACAAGCACAAAATTAGAATGCCACATGCAGTTGTTTAAGCACTTGCTTACTGTAGTTAACATAGTTGTTACTAATGGACTTTTTTTCAGGATGTCCTACTTTGCGTCCCTGATTCAGTAGCTTGTTACAGGGGTTGAATGCAGTGTTATTCCAGTTGCAAGGCTTGAAGTCAGCTATCCCCCAGTATGCTCAACTGGCCCTAGCACTATGAAGTCTGGTATAGGACTGAAGATGTTAAGACTTTGCTCCTATTGACAGCTGTAGTTTCTGATTTTCTCTCCTTATTCCCTCTGCTCAGTACAATCTTATGAATTCATGTATACTGGGTCTGGCTGAGATGGAGTTAATTTTCTTCATAGCAGCCTGTACAGTGCTGTGTTTTGGATTTGTGATTAAAATGGGGTTGATAACACACCAATGTTTAGCTATTGCTGCAGTGCTTTCACAACACCAAAGCTTTTTCTTTTTCCCACTCTGCCTCCTGCAGTGAGTAGGCTGGTGTGGGTAATAAACTGGGACAACTGCAAGCTGGTGGAGCCATCCCTTGATCACCCTTTGTATTTTATCACCTAAGATTTTTCTTTCACATGTACATGTCCTGCCAGGTATGTGAATCCGTGTCTGATGGGCACAGGGCGCAGTTCTAGCTTCCAGAATTATCTCAAATAAGCTTTTCCAGTTCTACTAAACCAAGTGTCCACTAATGGGTACAACCTGATTTTAGTGGTCCAAACCATGGATCAGCTACGGGTCCTAGACATTTCTCATGGTTAAGTAATATCAGCCATGTTGAGTGCTTTTAGTTGCTGCTGGCCAGGTTTCACAGCTGCTTGCTGTCAATGAGTTGATGTGTAACGTTACAATTCTTAGTTTGGATCCATAAATAGGAGAGCTTGAAAAATTATTCTACTATGCCGATGTTCTTGATTTATTGTCCCAAGAGCTATTCAACAGGGTCAAGTAATCAGCAAAATTCAAATGCAGTGATGCTGCTCTCTCCAAATTGGCAGTCCTCACCTTCAAATTCAAGCTTGGAAATGAATGAATGAAATACCAGAGTGAAGGCCTAGGAAAGGAGCCCTTCCCTTTTAATATCAAAGCTAGAATTTAGCAAACTGATTGCATGCTTCTGTAGCTTTTCAGTTTTGAGTACTTACTAGCTAAGGCCATTTTCTTGGAGACCCCAGGAGATGAGCACATGGGACACTGACTTATTCTCTATGTTCATTAATATCTCTCTTATGCCCTCTTTGGTCAGCTGCAGATCCTTCAAGTTGCCTGCACAATTTTCTACCTCGACTAAACCAAGAAAGCACATTTGTGAGTATCCTTGAGAAAAACTGCACCATGATAGACCCAAGCATAGTCATCCTTGATCTACTGATGTCCCACAATTCTCCTGGGGTCTTTTTTTTTTTTAATATGGGGATGGATGGCTTGTCTTCAATCTATGTGGAAACATATCTTCCCTGTGACCTAGACAACTCCTCTTCTAGAGGCATTTTCAGTCTCCTAAGAACTAAGGGGTGCATGACGCCTTCCTAGGCTAGAGCCTTCGTGCTCTGTTCCCAAGAGAGGCCAAGAACTTTCTCAGAACTCTTATCTTGGTTCTGACAGACCTAAAAGCTCTCTTTGCTTTCTTTTTTCCCCAATATCTTTTTTTTTTGTATTTTGGGTTTCTTTTTTTTTTATTGAAACTAAGAGTAGGACAGCTTGTTATTCTTCTGTTCACCTCAGAACAACTTGTCAACATTAAGACTAACTGTTCTTCTGGTAACTAGCACATCTTACATGCTTATATGTGAATACCTCCATGAGTTTGCTTCTGGCTGCCTGCCTGCCTTTGATGTGTTTAGCACTGCTGACTGCTGGGTGGGAAAGACTAGTGTTTATTTCAAACTGCCTGGCACCAACTTCGTAGGGCCAGGCTCCAGCTGGCTCTTGCAGTTACCTCCACTCTGTATTTTGGAACATGAGAGCATCCCACACACACTAATTATATTTAAGACAAATAGCTAGAAGCAGTGCTTTCTTACATGGTCCTTTCAGACCAGATGTATTAGGCTATCAACTGACAGTCTCTCTAGGAATGGTCCAAGAGGGACTTACTTATTAGTGTGATGGCATTCATGCCACTTGAACATGGGAATCTTCATTTGCTTCAAATCTCTTTGGTACGTGTACCATGCTGTTTGGTGATGGATGAGTGAATCTACAAGAAGCTAAAAGAGAAGGTTTTCCCCTGCAACTCTCTTCCTAAAATATGTTAATCTAAATAAGTAATACAGAAACATTGATACTTTGGGCCTTGCTCGAGTACAGTAAATGTTTTGGATTAAGTTTGTCTTCAGAGACTCCTGTCTGGTCCCTGGGAAATGTCTCTTTCCATCATGTCTAAGACCTGGCTATAAGTCTTTCCCGTGTTCCTCTCAGCTGTCTCACTGTCTTTCCATGATCTCTTTCCTATAATCCTTATTTTCTTTTTGTGCCACACACTCCAGCTGAGAGCATCTCTTCCCCGAGAGATGTCTCTCCTCCCAGAAGGCTCCTCCTAACTCCACCATCTTTGAATATGCATAAAATGCAAGCATCTGACAAAGTGTACAGAATATTGTCATCATTCTTGGATGGCTTTTCTTTTTTGGTTTCTTTTTTTTTTTGTTTGATTTTGTTTTTAACTCTATTCTAGTGGTCTTATCTTGCCAATTAGCTGACAATAATTAAGAAAATCACCAATATTGGCAAAAGTCATATTCCAAAGACATATTCAAACACCCATGCACCACTTGAGGTTTAAGGTATTAACCAGCACGAGCCCATGTAGAGAAAGGGGTCTTGTATGTGTCATTACTGTGCACAGATCTAAGCAGCAGAGTTTTTCCTGCCAAGGAGCAGAAAAACCCTCAGTGGAATCCCTGGATTTTTTTTTTTCTATTCAAGAATGTTTTCAATTTCTTTCTTGAGAGAAATCCACAAAGTTTGGACCATTACATAAAGTATCTTCTTAGGACAAGACGAGAAGACTATGGTAAGACTCTAACAAATACCCATTTCTATCTTTAAACTTGTCCTTCAGCAAGGCATTTTTTAGATTACTATTATTTTAATTCCAACCCTTGTTGTACGATCCTCCCCAAAATAAATGTTTGTAGTCCAAGGCTTATGCTCCTACTCTGCTCTCTGGAGACTGTGTTTCCTAGTAACCAACATCCCTGTACTGGGAGCTCTTGCACATTTTTCACTGTATCTTGAGAAGGGAAAAAACCCAGGTTTATTCAATAAATAGATTCTGACAGCAAAAGTGACCTAAGCGTCAAACAAGTAAGCTAAGAAAAAGTGTGCATACTGTTTCTATAAAGCTAAAATGAGAAGGATCACACAGAGGTAGTTTGTTGAGAAAAAGCTAAAAGAAATATCAATTATTTGAAGGTAAATATTTAATACAGAAGTTTTCCAAAAGGACAAGATACCAGGACCCTGGCTTACAACTGCAACCCTGTTACGTTATTAGTAGAAACACATTGTTAAAGGCAATTTTAAAGGGAATAGTAAAAGGTACTTCAGAATCAGAAGAAAACATTTTCCCATGTTCAGAGAGTTGTTAAGATGGACATTCCAATACATTCTTCTTTTCTTCTCTCCACCCCCTAAATATTTCTAGAAGATCAAAAATGCAAATTTCAAAAGCAGTTTTATAACTGAGATAAGACATTGGCTAATGGCTTTGCTTTTTCATCTCTTGAGTATTGTCCTTGTTTTGATTAGGAGCTAGACGTTCTGCTAATATAGATCACCTCCCAATTCCTCCTGGTGGAAACAGAAGGAGTATGGGTCTAGGTTTTCATGTTGGGACAAGATCTAGGGCAATTGTGCAAGGATATTAAATTACTAACTTTACTTTAGCTTAAGAGACTGACCAGGTAATTTTGAGGTGTCTCAAATCACTATCTAGGCACTCCATTTGAAAAAGCCACTAAGGTGTAGGGTTTGGAAAGAGAGCATCTGCATTGTTTTACTGTACCTAGTGGAACAGGATTGTAGATACAATTTCAGCTCTTACATACTATTGTTACTTACATACTCTGAGAATAGCAATGTTATAGCTGTTTGTAATTCTTTTGACAGTCTACTTTAAATGTGGACCAAGAAGCTTTGTTATAAAAGTTATTTTTTACGACATTTTTTTTCCCTGTAAAGTGGAAGTGTGTCTGCAATAAATGTGCATTTCATTTCTCCAATTGAATCGTTCTCTATTATTGCTTGCACAAAAGTTAAAACTATAGTCTAAATGTGAGCAGTAAATCTTATATTCAATTCCCTTAACCTTGGGATTGTTTTCTAGTTATAAGGAACAGCCACGTGGGAGGAGGAGAAGTTTAACTTAATCTACCTGTGGATAACACACTACTCCTATGTATAATAGAGATGGATCACAAAAAAAAAACCCCAGAGTGCTTTATGCAGATAAAAAAAAAAATGTTTGCATCCATTCAGTTAATGCTACAGCAGGGATTCTCAGTCTGTTTTGTATTATGTTCTTCTTTGGCAGATGGATGATTGCTTCTGTTGTAGTGGGTCCTAATATTTTCCTCCATAGATGGTGTCTCTGTCATAGGAAGTACTATATGAGGCAGATGTACTTTTTTTTTTTTAAAATGAGCTCTTTGAAGGCAGAGACTGAATTTCAACTAGAAGACATACCTTTCATATCTATTTACTGTTGCATAAGATTTCAACAAGATGAGATCAGGCCTGCCTCACAATCTACCTCACACTCGTCTTCAACCAAGCCGGCATCCCCTGGGCCTTCCATTTCACTTGTCAATATGCAAAGTGTAGGGCTATTGCAAGTTCCTGACATTTCTCCACAATTCCACCTACTCCCCATATGCTATGCTGTAAGCTCCTCGCCTAGACTGACTCACCAGTTCCTTTGTCACAATGAGTTTAGACCCATGAAGAGATGAACCACACAAAATATTCTTGCTTACTTTATATAAAGTTTGCTATGGTGCTTTTGGAAATCTTGTGCACAAAACTGATTCCAATAGATTTGGAAAAGAGGAATGCTGGAGCTGAAAGCAAAGGTTAATGGCAAATGATAACAAATTGATTTAAATAATGTGGATATGTAGTGCATGTACAGGTCTTCAATTCCCAGCAGGTATGAGAAGGGGAGAGGCTACCTCAATTTAGGGCAGCATACTCAGGAAATTTGCACCAGTCTTTCTAATACAAATTCATATCTCATTTGCTAACATCAGGAAAGACCTGTGCAAACTCTGGACAGCACAAATGGAGATGTTGTGTCACGGGAGAGAACTAGCAGGCCCCTATGAGGTGCTGCTGAGAGCATACTGGGAGTACTGGGTACTTTTCTGGACATTTTCTTGTGAGGTGGATGCAGACAAGTTGCTTCAGAGTCTGTTTCCATGGGGATGCTCTAGAATTTCCTTATTATGGGAGTTAATGAAAATTATCTAAAGGTATGAATTATAAAGTAGATTAATTTGATTTGCCTTCAAATTCTCATCCACTTAAAAAATAACATGCCAAATGCCTGAGGGATATGATAACCATCTACAAGCATATTGTGAATGCAGCTTTTACAACTCCTTGCATAATGGGGCTCTAGCCCATAACCAAAGCTGCTACTCAATATAAACAAACAAACAAAAATGCTTCTATATTCACAGCTATTAAGTACTAGCAGAGAAGGAATTATCTACCACATTCAAGAAGAGTATGATTAGATTAAATGAGGCGGATGAGTCTAAGAATGTCCTAATATAATGATAAAGAACAGTTCCCTTAGCAGTGATCTCGAGTACCCCCCTTCAGAGAAACATGGAAGCAAATGCTGAAGATGACTCTTGGGAATTTCAGGAGGTTTTGGAAGTAGGATATATGGACAAATGGGAGACTGTGGAGTACATAAACAGCCTCTGACAGCTCTCAAATCTTTAGGGTCCTTCAAAGGATATTGCTTCTTCTAGAATCACAGATAGGGCTACTTCTGACAGTGTATCTCTGGGCTGAATAGGGGATAGTGCTACAGAGGCCAGGCTTCCCATTTTTCCTGCTCACATGCGCTGGACACTACAGATTCACCCAACTGAAGGGCCATCTATGGAGTTCCAGAAAGCAAAAGCTAGAGAAACTCTTCTGCTTCCCAGGCACACTTCTAGCATACAGCAAAGAATGCTGCAGACCTTGAGTGGGATGTTTAAATGTCTTAGCAGGTAGCAAAATGCTTTCTACTTGAGGCTCAGAGCAGAGGGAGAGTTGTAATCTAGGTGGCCTGAACAGACTGCTTCCCTCTGCAGCCAGTTCTGCGTGCAAAGAGCTGTCATGCTTGCGTACAGTCACTGCCATCTGCTGCAGGGTGCGGATGTCCCATTTCCTGGTCTAGTGATCATTGATCACTGATTAGAAAACTTGGCCAGAGCAGCTACTAGGGAGAAGGCCAAAAATCGTTCTGCAGGCAGCCTACGTATGTCTATGCTTGGGGACTGCACTGTGAGTCAGGCTGAGAGACCAAGCACAGGATGAGATAGGGGTCCAGGTTATTTCTTTCTCTGGTGTTTCTTGAGGTTGGTGGTTAATGATTGACACAGCAGGATGTGTTACAGATATGTGAATTGCTGTTGGGTAAAAGACAAGGGGGGAAGGGGAAGATTATCTCAGATTTTGGCAGCAGAAGCAACATTTTTAGCACCTCACAATTCACTCCTACTTTTCATTACTCTCTCTGGCCTTCCTCAGTCTGCTGGGTGGACTTTTGATCCACCCACTGAACACAGAGTGTCTCTTTTCAGGGACCTGAGAAGCACACTGGCAGATCCACTCCATCATCTGGAATCGTAGTTGCCAACACATGGAGCAATGTGCTCAGCTCTGTGTGTCATTGCAGGAGAAGAATAAAAGGGAAAAGGATGATGTGGGGATGTCGGTCTCCTGTTGTCATGTGTTCTTCTGCCATGCAGGTGCAGCACAGGAGCTCGGACAGCTTACTATGAGATGTCTAATCCTCCTTTGTGCATCAAAGGCTGAAAGCCCCAAAGAGATGGCACCCAGCGTTCCAGCCCACTTCTAAAAATACCAGCCTTGTAACTTAACTGTGCCTCAGTTTGCCCAGCTAAGAAAGGGGAGGGCAATGTGCCTATGATTAAGTTTAATGTATTCATTTTTTAAGTGCTTAGAGAGCTGCAGAAGAAAGTTCTTAGATTCTGTGAAAGCTCTGAATGATAGAATTACAAAGAATGTTATTTGATCTCCTAATCTGCTACTTAACTATGAAATTTTTACTTGCAAATCCTACAGCAAGTCCATAGCTACTTGATTATCTGGAGGGTACTTTTTAGAAAGGCTTTTGAGTGCATTTTAAAGTCTGCAGATCATCAGAGACTCCACCATATATCTTTTATAAATATTTTAGGGGTAAGCAGTTAATTAGTAAAGTGGAAAGTGGTTAAGGGTTAATTATCTTCATTTCATAATGCCTTAAAAAATTGTCTTCTTTCTACTCTGATTTTTATTTCACCTCAAAAGTGCAATTATCATGTATTAATTCTGAATGTTTTTCCCAAAAAGTGTGTCAATATCAAAAAAGGCTATTGCTAAGTGATTAGCAATAGATCCCTTAAACAGGAAATAGAGGATTTTAATGTGCTAAAGTTCAAATACATATTATTGTATATGCTAAAAACATATATGTTGCTTACGCTAGCTACTACACAATATGGTGAAATACTACCGAGAAAGTTGCCCATACACCTACATAAGCCTACAACACCCTATAATCAACACATTTCAAGCTGCCAAATAGATCAATCATTTTAGTCCTCACCATAAGCAAATTCTCCTGGTTCACCAGCTTAGCACACTATGAGAAAACCTATCACAGTCTGAAATAGCTCAATGTGCCCTGGGACATGTTTCTTTCAAAATATATTCTACACCATTAATAAACAATGTATAAAGTCAACAGTAGAAATCCAACAGTGCATTTCCATTACAGCACAAAACAAGAGGCAAGGGAAGGGCTGTGTGGGAGGTGTAAATATGGTGATAGTAAGTAATGGAGAATTATACAGCACTGGAGAGCTGATCTGAACCTGTTAACTCTTTCTTTCAGACTTCTTCATATTTTGATTTTGTGTGGTTTTTTTTCTTCTTAGAGAAGCACCACTTTTGCAAAGAAAGTGTAACAATAGTCCTGATTCTTTTTAATTTGATTGCCACTTTTTTTTTATACCAATACTTTTACTTCTTTGGCTTTTACATTTCAGCATTTTTTCTGTCTTAGTAGTGCTTAGCATACACATCTAAATGAACAGCTGGAAACTATTTGCTAGTGGAATATCCTCCTCCATTGTATCAAACCCTGAATCACTGGCTCCCTCAAGAGTAGTTACTGAGCTGAGTTTCGTCGGTGGTATAAATGTGTTATTTCTCTGTATGATTGCTTACTAGTAACAACAACAGGTTCTGGGTGAGCCTGCTGTAAAAATCAATGAACCAGGGGCACAGTCAATGGAGAATTTATCTTGAGTCCTGGCAGACCAGCAAGAAATAATTCAAAAAGGACTAACAAAGAGCAGAGGGCTTTTTTGTTTGTTTGTTTGTTTGAATCAAACAATGTTTTTCCTCCTAGAAGCTTGAAACAGAGAAGTAATGGATTTTATTTTGAGAGAAAGAGGAAATACCTGCGTAGGGACTTCTCGTCAAGTTTCATGCAGAAATAGCAAATTGTGATGGCTAGGAAACAGGGAGTGGATACAATCAGGTTAAGAATAAGAAGGTAGTTTAGAAGACTGAGGATCATTATCAGCTAGGAGCAATGATCAAGGCTGAAGGTAATTTCTTAACTTCTGACAATTTTTAAGTAAAGCTCATTTTATTTTTTCCTCAGTTCAAGCTGGAATAGCTCAGAGAAGTTCCACTCCTCTCATGTGATGTCAGACTTGGTGATTCCTAATGGTCTCATATGGATGTGTGATCAATGAACCAGTTCACTATTGATATTGACCTGATACTGCTGCTTCACTGTATAAAACCCCACATTTTTATCATCTTTCAGGCTAAAACCAAGTTATAGTGACCAAGATTAAAGCAATGATCAGAATAGGGAATGAAATGTATATCATTATTACACATTACTTTAGAAACATTCCCAAACCCATTCAGAAAAATCACCTTTGGCTTCATGATTCATTGTGCTCTTTACAAAGGAGAGTTGTTCTTGGGTGACCCTTCCGACACAGGAAGATGAAAAGGGACCTTCGGCTGGGATCCTTACTACAAGCTGGGACCAACAGGACTGGATAAAGGATTAAAGTAGAAGCACAAGTAACAGAGTTTATCTTGACTGAGGCTCAATGGCAGTTTTGCATCTTATCAGTATGGTAGATACCTTCCTACTACTACAGGCATGTGGGAGAGGCTCATCTGCTTTCTGCTTGGAGGTAGTCATTGCTATTTGTCTTTCATTTTTTCATAGACACCACATGGTCTATAAATCCAGTATATATACTGAGGAAAAAAAAATAATGGATGGTACCATTTAGAGATCCCACACAGGAGAAAATGGGTGTGATGTGTAGAGCTAAAGTAATAAGAAAGCAGCAAAAGAAGGAGCAACAGTATAAGAAAAACACTTAATGGCTTGGAGTCTAAATTAATAAAAGTACCAAGTTGTTTGAGTTTTGGTGCCATTTAATGTCTGCATTAAAATTTCCAATGAAATGCTAATATTTCACTTCCATATCTTCTATGCATATCCCCACACTAAATCAAGTTTCGTTAAGTAGCAAATATCATTTGAACAAAAGCTCTTAGAGACAGAATTTATATAGAGTAAAGATGACTCAATTTCTCAGTGATGGGGATGAAAAAGCACTCCAATGTCTTTAAAAATATGCTAATGATGCTTCCTTTTCCTTCCGCCTGCATAAAAGCATTTATAGCTATAAATCCTGGGGATCTGTAAGGGAAGCAACATAACAAAGTTTCTTGAAATATGTCCTCATGGCATGCAGAAGAACACAGAAATTCCTCTCTTTTGGGGAGCCTGGGTTCAAATCCACAGGGCGTACTTGAAAGAGGTGCTTATCATCTGCTTAATATTTCCGTGTTCACTTCACAGAGGTGGGTACTCCAAATGGTATGAGCTCCTGCTTTCTCTGAGAAATTCAGTTCTACTGTAAGGAGGGAGCTGTGGGCATCTCAGTGGACAGGTTGCGTGGAAGTCAATTGTGTTTCCTTGTGAAAAAGGCCAACCTGATACTGGACTGCACTAGCAAGAGTGTAGCCTGCAGGTCAAGGGAGGAGATTTTTCTACTCTATCCAGCACTTGTGAGGTAACAAAGGAAATTCTGATTAGATACTGGGGAAAAAAAAATCCTAGTGGAATGATAGTGGTCAAACATGGGGACAGTGGCCTAGAGGGGACAGCAGAGTGGCTGAGCAGTTGTGGAATAGCAGAGTCCATGCTTAATGTCATCCTTCTAGAAGTTCCCCACTTGCTGCCTTGCACCCTACAGGATTTTGTAGCCTATAGCTTCATGCATTGTCATCTCCTAAGCTGAAAAGGCCTGATAAATTAGTGATGTCATCATAGGGATTTGTTCACTCAATTCAAAACTGTGGGCAAAGTAGAAGATTGCCTGACACTTGCCTTCTAGAGGTCTTTCCTTCAGGAGTGACTGTCAGTGTTGATGTATTGCCTTTTGCTTTTTCTTCCTATTTTCCCTCCAAAAATCAATGTTATATTTGATGATTTAAAAAAAAAAAAAAGACACATAAAATGTGCCATCAGATCAATAGCACAAAGGAAGCATGTAGAAATAGTTATGAGGAGTCTTTATTAAACTGAAATCATCTTTATCTGCCCTCACTCCCTAGGAGGCTTTATTTTTTCCCTTATGTTCCTATCTTTCCTTTCACTTCAAACCTGCATCTTTCAGTGAAAAAGTGGTCAGGAGGTCTGACAGAAGCTGTAGCACTCACAGCTACTGAAGTGGTATCTGTGGAAGGAGGCTACCCCTGCAGCAGTAGTGCTCCAGCAGCCACCACGGAATGCTTTGTGACCCAGGGGAAGTCTGGAAACCCGATTTGACTGCACAGCATCATAGGCACACCTGCATGACATGTCCTGAAGAGGATACACAACGTTCAAAGTGAACTACAGGCCTCCTAGTCTGTTACTGTCACCCCTAGAAACTCATCATCTCAGTCTTTCCTTCTAAAGGGTGTACACTTTACCATGTCCCAGCCATGAGGAGAGAGGGAAAATTTACAGCCAAACTCATGGCTGTGTCAGTTCCCTTCAAGGAAATTCAAAATGACTGCACCTCTGAATCCCATCTCAGTCTGCTCCAGCACTTAACACCCAGCCTTTCACCTTGATGGTGCAAAACGCAGAGAGAGGGGCTGCTGAGCTCTCTTCTTCTCTCCACCGCTTTGTGGGGGAAAGTCAGAATTGGTGCTTACACACCATTTGCTGTGAGTCAGCTTCCTTGCCCAGTTTGCTAATTTGCATGCCACTTCTTCACTGTGCCACCACAGTGACAGGGGTCTTGGCTTCCCTAGGGCTTGCATCCATCTGTATTCTGAGGATCTGCTTAAAACTGACCCAGAGATTAAATAACCATTAGGATGCCATCGACCCCATTTTATGAATTCACTAAATGCTGTGAATAAAGATACAGATTTTATTATCAGGCTGCACAAACAGGGCCCTCCTTGAGATATTGGAATTGATGCTGGCTGAATCTGAAGTGGCTGGAGAAATAAGCAAGTGTGGAAATGATTTGGTATTTATTTCAGAGATGTGAGAGGAGACCCTGGTGATAAATCATGTGTTGAAACAAATGAGAGTTAGCAAAAGCCAGCAAATCGGCTCTGATTTGTCTTCCAGAAGAGGATATAGATCTTCTGTGATTATTAAGGGGCCCAGAGGGTCTTTCTCTTGATTTTCTTATCTCCACCCTAATAGGTCCCCGTTGCTGCTTGTCCTGAGGTACATATTTTGTGTAGGACAGATACATATAAAAGGAAAGGTGGGGAAATGCTGCATGCAATAAACTTAAAGAGTAAAGAGAGCACGGGTAAAAGAGAACTTGTAAAAGTTGAAACTACTAGGAAGAATAGTGTAAGATACAAAGTCATACACTGAAGTCAACAGTTCAAAATGAGGGAAGTCTTGTGGACGACTGACAAACACAAGCTGTCTATGACCTACCAGTGTGAGAAGAACAAAGAGCTGTGATCTCAAGATGTATTGAGGCAAAGTTAATACCAAGGACTATAGGTTGGCAGAGTGTCCAGTTCTGGTTAGCTGTGATGAGGATGGATTAATTTAAAACAGAATAGGCACGGAAACAGATTGCTAAAAGGTGAGGGGAACACTGAAGTCTTCACCTGGATAACAGAAGAATCAACTTTGGCTTATTTAGCTCTTATTTAGGGCTAATAGAGAATGTGATGCCTAGCAATACATCATGTGGATAAACATTGTAAGAAGGCAGATTACTCTTTGTCTAATCTAAAGGATGTCAATACAAGACCAAATGGATTTAGAGGATGGTCCCTAGTCAACAGAGTGGTAGGGGAAAGGGAAAAAAAAAAAACCTCAGTTCTTAACAAATCTGGTACTTGATCATTCAGTCTATAAAAAGGAATTATAGCCTGGTTTCCAGGGATGGATGCAACCTAGATTAAATAATCCAAGT
Source organism: Chlamydotis macqueenii (assembly GCF_036417535.1). Lineage (NCBI taxonomy): Eukaryota > Metazoa > Chordata > Aves > Otidiformes > Otididae > Chlamydotis > Chlamydotis macqueenii. Next base: position 58,993,940 of record NC_141556.1, on the reverse strand, counting down.
GGCTCCTTTCTGTCCAGCTTCGTCTCTGCTAAGAAAATCCAAGAGGAGCAGATGAGACACTCACTGCTCCTCAAGGAATATCAGCTAGTTCCTTCAGCTCCCCGTACAACCATGTTGACCACATGTGACCATAGGCTTTCTGCAAGAGCCTCAAACTTTGGTTTCTTACAAAAGTTTCTTGTTGACTTTCTGATACAAACGTTTCTGGCCTGGAGAGCTGGGGAAAAAACAAAGATCAAATGAGGTCCCATGGGTCTAAAAAATGCAAGCATACTTTGTTTCAAGGAGTATGTTTCAGAGCTTTAACACAATGAAAATGAGTAAGAGTACCATGTAAATCCAATGATTTGTAGAGCCAACTCACACATTTGTTTGTGAGTACTCCGTTATCTTCAAAAACTGAAGGTATTGGCGAAGGTCAAGAATGTCTGTAAGTTCAGCAGAGATATTTTTCAGACAACAAGAAAACATCTTAAAGAAATGTGTCCATTCCCATTTAATATGCTTTAAAATTATTTAACCATTAAGTCCCAAGACCAGAGAGAGTCACACCATACAAACAGAGCTACCAGGCAAAAATTGCAAGCTCACAGAGTTAAACCACCTGTCTTTCATATATTTTATCCTTCCCAATACAATAAGCAATAGACACTTGATCAATTCTATAGCCAAGAAGGGGATGTATTTTTAATAACTTTTAGGGCATTTTCTCCTCTTCTTTTTCCCACATCCATGCAAATTTAAGTTTGCTGCTGTTTCTAAGGTAACTCCCGACTTGGACAAGAGAACAACATATAATATTTCTAACAGAGTAGCCCATCTAGCCACAATATTTATAGGTTTTTGCATGGGACGATCTGATATTTTGATGAATGCACTAAAAGGTAGCCTAATTTGACTAGCTCATCTGTAATTGCCTCTGGTGAAACTCTACAAAGTAATACTGTATCGCAGCACCTGCAAAATCATAACCAAATTTCTGTGTCTTCAGTGAGAGACAACCTAGAGAAACTACTTTAACAGGGACAGAAATGGTTTTCTAATGGACTGATTTCCATTAGGACCTTGATTTCCACTGCTATGCTTACTGCTTGCATAACAAGTAGCACTTGACATAGAAAAGTAATAGGGTGATCACATTGTATAAACATGCCAGAAAAGCATGGTCTCCTGCCTCAAAGAACGTGCACTCAAAGTATGATAAGAAACAACAGGATTTTCACTTTTGAGACACAGTTAACGTTCTCTTTTCCCTACATATTTATCAAAATATAAGTATGGACCATCTTAATTCCAGAAGGAGAGCTTTGCATGCACACTAATCACGAAAGGATAAAGATTGTGTTTTCCAAAAATCATCTATGGGCTTTAGGAGTGCTATCTAACCTGTATCCCCAAAACAGCTGCAAAATCTTGAGAGTCCCAAAAGCTGTAAGAGTCCTATTCTCTTTTATTACAGTTCAGTTGATGTGGATATTCTGGTGAAAAAAAAAGTATAACTGTAAATCATTATCCTCAAAGGACCTAAGTGGGTCTCATTTTCTTAAGTTAAGTCTCTCTTGTGACTCTCTCTAGATAAACATGGCACTCTCTGAACTTTATTTCTTGAGTTCTAACTACTCTTTCCCACATTAAAGACTGAAAGTAGGCATCATGACTAGATATTTCTATAAAGAGGAATGTTTTAGGTGCACATGGCATTGTAAGGACTCTGAGAAGAAAATAATCTTTTACAGGATTATTTAGGGTTGATAACAGGAGGGCGAAGTGCTGTGATTGGAAAGACTAGCTTCTGCAATGTCAATTCAGATAGATGCTTACAACACTTCTGCAATAGTAAAGGAATGTGCTTTGCATAGACCACAGTAAAAGGCTTAGCTAAATGCCTTTCAGCAGAGTAAGAAAAACTGAATTTTACAATTGCTGAGAATTTGCGGTCTACATTCCTCAGCATGAGGAGGTAAGACAGGAAGGAGCAGTGCTAAGGAAAAGAGAGCCCTGCAGAGCTGTGACTCCTGCTGCCACCAGCACCAGTGACCACTCAGTTTGCCAGAGCAGAAAGTTTGCCTCTGCCCATCATTGCTGATGCTCCCAAAAATTGCACACAGTGCCCTTGGGGAACCTCTGGGAGAGATAAGTAGGACCAGAAAAGCTGTTGTCAAATTTCAGTCAGGTGTGAAAGCAATAGCACTCTTCAGACATGTTACCTGCCATTACATTCTGTGAGAATGAGCAATTGGGCAGAGGAAAGAGCAACGGCTACCAGAAAGCTAATAATATCATCATCCATTGCTGGAGTCCAAAATGCCTGCTCAAGAAAGACACATAAGGAATTTCGCAGCTCTGCTGAAGTCTGTTGCTGAGGCTGACATATGAGAAGGCAGACAATCCAAGTAGAATCCCACAGGTTTGTAAGAAATTTGGCATCATTCATTCTGGTGCTCATAGAAGTGGTCAGTTTTGTCTTTGTCAAAGCAGATATTCTCTCAGCCTTTTCAGAAGCATCATACACTCTTGTGGTACTCGCGTTAAAATACAAAGCACAGTTTTCAATGATTCCATACAATCTTTACCTATACAATGCCAGTCAAGCAAAACTAATAAGGTATACAGTTCTTTTCTTGGCACAAAACATTTCTCCATTAGGTGGCAAATCTCTTAAAAGAAAAGAGGAAAGAAAAAATAAAAGAAAGAAAACTGCGACTACCCTGCATATCCATACACTTGTCCAAGTGAATCTTTTTTTTTCTCTTCCCACTAGGACTTGCCTTTTCATCAAATACAGCCCCAGATAGCTTCATTACTCAGAGAGATCCAATTTATTAATTTTGGTTTTTACTTTTTTTTTTTTTTAAAAAGTATCTCTCTCCAACCAAGCATGAAACAAAACCAAAGAAAAAAAAATGCAAGAAGGAAATTCATAAGAAGAAGAAATGAAATTAGCTTGTAAAGCCCCAGAAATGCCCAAGGCTTGTAGTATCCTCCAGCAAATATATGATCACTAACTCTCATGTTGTGTTTATGCTGCATGCCTTCATGCCAGCTCAGTCTCTTCTTACCTCCAGTATAGTGTGCAAAGGCAAATGTACACACAAGCAAGCTGTGCAAACCTTGTCAGCATACGCATCGGAGCTCACATCCCTCACGGGCACAAGGTATCCTTTGTTTCCTATGCAACCTGCTTTCCAAAACCTCATTAGTTATCCTGTAAATCTCTCAATGGTGTTTGCTCCAGGACATCCCCCTATCTGTATTCCCTTCTCTGTTAAACATACACTTCTAAATGTGTTCCCCTTATTCTAGAATGACAATTGGCTTGAATAGAAAATTAAAATTTTCTTGCAGATATTTTGCAGATTTTAAAATAGCACACAGAAACCTACCCATATCCAACGATGAGGTTTTGTGGCCCGATATTATTGACCTGGAGTCACTGGTGTAGCATGGAATGGTTATGAAAATATTGGCAGTAGTGAAATGTTTACCAAATTTAGCCTAAGGGATTTCTAATGAAAAAGTCATACCTAAGTGCATTCCTTCTTATTTTCTGTCTTTGCATTCTTTTAGAAGGCACGTTTTGTGCTTGTTGTCAGAATCTTATATAATATCTGTCCATCAGGTTGTCATTACCCTTTTCTGTTCTCTACCTTTTCCCATTGAGTTCATTTTCTTGTACCGTGTATGACTGTCTTTTTCACCATATTTATGCATTAGTAGAGCAGTCATCATCAGGCTATTGGATTTCAACATTCGAATAACATTATTAATTTATAAGTCTTAATTAAAAATTATTGCTTTGTGTGCTGTCCCGGATGCTTGCTTACAATCCCGGATGTTTTAAATATGAAATATATAAGCTTGATGGAGAGTCTGGATTTCCTTAAATTTCCAAATGTTTGGGTGCTGGGCATGCTGACTTTGGCTTAGGGACTATAGATCAGTCCAGTCCGACCTCCCTTTAATAAGAAAATGGGAAGACTTTAAAAGGATCTAGACACAATCTTGAAAATTTTAGGACCTTTGAGTAATGCTACATTGACTTAGGTGTCATGGGGAGGCTGGGAATCTAGGTATCAATGACTGTCTGAATGCAGCATGAAGGTGGGTAGGAAATGTGTGTAATTAATATTTCCATCAGAAAAGTCAGGAAGGAGAGGGAAATGGGAGTTTTCCCAAGAATGACAGACTACTTCTGCAGGAGCTGTGATGGGGAATTGACAGTGCAAAACTTGCCTGTTCTGTGGGAAGCACTTAGGGAGAGGCAGAATTGTTTATAATGTTAAATTAAAATGTTCTGCAAAACTTTATGCTGTCAGAAGCCTGTGTGGTGCTCAAAGATTTCCTCTTCTGCTGTAAGACAGGGGCCTGTTTTTTGCTCGTCCGAGGGCTCTCTGAAACAGATGGTAAGTCCCAGCGTGCCGTGTAAAATTAGAGAGGAAAACTGTTTCTACAAAATAATGTGCAGAGAAGGGAGAAAGATCTTTGTTAATGCTGTTGTCCTCCTCCTTTTTACTGTAAATCTGCATCGGCTTCTGGGGGAGGAGACGGAGTTACACTGCTCCGCATTTCTGAGGAGGTGGAGGGCTAGGGAGTAATTTGACTCTGGTATCCAGTAATGCTAAAAAGGGTGTACATTTCTGGTATATAGCAAACCAAGAACAGCTCTATTCACATATAAAGCACAGAGTTTGCCGGAATCTGCTGCTATGGTTGGGCATTTTTGAGGTTTCGCTAATACACAGTCTGGCATGTATGGAGAGTTACTGAGCGTGCACAGGTTGGGAATAGCTCCTGTGGACCCAGCCGGGGCTCCAGGACAGGCCAGTATAGATGCAGTACACACCATATGTCTTCAGGCAAGGACAAAATCCATGATCTCATACTACCCTTTTAACCTAACTGGGCTTTACTCCCTCAAAACCAACAGAACTTTATACACCATGCCACTCTATTCTTAGCTCTCTGCTATCCTCCACAGCTTGCCAATGACGTTTTGAATGGCTAAAGTCGTTTTTGCTGGCCATACGGCTCTTTTGCCTCTTGAGTCAGTCAGTGTTTGTGCTTAGGTCTTTTGACATGTTTTAGACAGGATGAAATGATCCTCTGTAGGGATATGTTTTTCCCTCCTGGAAGGGCTATCCTTTTAGAGTAGACAGGAAAGGCACATACAGCATTATATCTGCAGTGTTTTAAAGAAGCTACAAGAGAGGGAAATTAGCATCAAGCCTGTTATAAACAACATATGGAGAATAAATCTCCATTAAGCAAGGTTGAGGAGGAGGGGGAAGCTAAGAGGGCAGCTAAGTCCAATAACAGGGAAGATATAGCTCTAAATGCTCTCCAGGACAGGCTTATATAGGCTAATTAGCTACTTCACGAGCTGGCTAAAATGCAAGAGCTGGCATTTTCCTGTTGAGTATAATCATAGAAATGTATTTTCCTGTCTCATCTCATTACTTAATACTTCAAGTCTGGTTTTACCTCAAGCTATATTCTCCTTCTCTCAGCCTTAAACCTAGTTGAGGTGTAAGGATGACAAAATAATCTCCCTGTGCCAGGCACAATTCTCCACTGAAAATGGAATTGTAAATTCATTGAACCAGCCAGTGTCATGGGATCCCCAGGATATGGGTGAGAGAGGCAGTAAAGGTACCAAATCATGCCAAATATGACTTGTAGCTTTTATTATTATCTTGAACCTTTTTGGCAAGTGGCAAGATGGTGTGAAAAGGAATTCAGGCAGCCACCATAAACTCACTACAGAAGGTAAAATAGACCTGTTAGCACGGGGAAACACCTTCTCTTCCACATATCCCTGGTGCGTAGAGAAAAACAATTAGCACAGGGAATTTGTCTTAGTGCAGTTTTACGTTTTTGTGTCCAATTTTGCCAAGGGAGGAGGTGCCTGGGGATTTCCAATACATCTGTTCTAACAGGGAGGGCAGAGGGAAATTACTTTAATTAAAGTAACAGGAGTACACTTTGAACCTTTACAATCTGATCAAACTGGAACAGAAGGAGGGAAGCAGGGGGAGCTACAATGGAAAGGATTTATAAAATATAAATCATAAAGCAGAGAGGAGAGAACATAACAAATGGCAGACCAGGTGCATCTTTCCTAAGTGGTGCTGAATTTAGCCCAAATCCCTCATGCTTTTTTTCCCCTTGGCCATCGGAACAGATGTCTGTAGTCTTCAGATAAATTATAAAATACAGAGGGAGGAATTCTGCTCAGTGCTGTTGCCTTACAAAAAAAAAAAGTGCCAGCTGCTGATTTTTACTGTGTTTACTTTCATTGCTCAGGAACTAGAGGGAAAGAAGATGGTGAGCAGCTGGGATTTGTAGGGGACAGTGGACTCTTCCATCAACACATTTGCTCTTCTCTCACCTTCCCATTAACCTTCTAGTGTGCTATCATGTTATTTTTTCTATAGGTAGCAGGGGAAAAATAAATGCTCTTTTTCTCATGAGTTTCTTCATATTCCTACTCCCTATGTTTACCATCCTAGAATGAGAGCTAGACCACAACTCGCTAAAATATTCACAGATAGGCTGAATTTCATGCAACACCCTTAGCTGATGTCTTCTCTAGGCTGCCTCTAGATGATTTCCTGCTTAGCACTTCAATTTAACCACCTTAAACCTGTATTGAGTGGGGCCTGCCTTTTCCAAAAACCAGATATGGAGATTTATTTGAAAGCTGGGATTCCAAGGGCCATAATCACATAGCCTACGAATACCATCAGGCATCTCAATTCCTTTGCAAAGCTAAACTTCAGTGAGCATCTTTATTTCCTCTCTTTCCCTACTTCCTCATGCAATTGCTGACTTCACAGTTTATGGCTGAAGGGATAAAACCTTCAGGTTAAAGGGAAGTACCTGATGACACAGCATCACCAAGACATGGAACATAGGGTTTGCTGTCTGCAGGATGAGTGCCCCTTGAACTGAGGCATTGCGGAGCACTCAAGCACCTTTAACTAACTGAGGGGAAGGGAAGCAGTAAGAAAGGCCATCACATTCTGTAAGTGTAAGGCATGAACTCAAAGGTGTTCTGCTCTCAGGTGTAAACTACTACAGCTTCACAGATATATAGAATTTCTTAACCCAGTTAGAAGTTCTGACTAAAACTAAAACTTTCCCGCACTCCATGACTCTTCATAAGCACAGGGAAACCATTGCAACTGCCTTGCAAACTATGCAATGATACGTTGGTCTCTTGCAACCTCAGAATAGGAGAGACAATGTCTGCATCTTCCACTTGCTACAGACTTAGCAGGAGTTTTTCTTTTAGGATTTGAAAGCCATGTATCATGGAAATGCATGCTGGAGCCCTTCCTTCTTTTGTTTCTGGAAGCCCTTGTTTCCACCCCTGGTAACCAAAATGGCACTTCTTAATACACAAGCCACAGACTACATATTTTTGAGTTCTGATTCACAGGAAGATATGACAATTCTATCTCTCAGCCTAGTGTCTGTGTCTGGCAGGCCATCTGGCAAGCAGGTTGCAAGAAGAAAGAATCTTTTCTATATTACCACTTTCCCTAATTTTTCAAATCAGGCTTCCTCCCTCACCGCCTGCCCTGTCCCCCACCGCCTCCCAACACCTTTTCAAGAGCATAAAATAGACAACAAACTAATCTTGAGCTCTTGACAATGTTCATCTCAAATGAGGTCTGGTCTATCCATTTCTGCAATGAAGGATTTATTAAACAGAGAATGTAAAGTGGAGAACATAATAATGAAGATTTAGTTGTCAAACTCTTTACCTTGTTGCTCTCCAATGAAAACCAACACAGGCAGCTTCTATTAGAAATGTTAATTATTTTGTAGATAATTAGATGCAATTTGTTCTAAAAGCACCTGACCTCACTTAATAATGGCAAGTAGGGGCAGTGGTAGGGGGTGGGGAGAAGAAACAAACATTTTTAAAGCGTTGAGAGATGCAAAAAGCAACAACAGTAAGAAAATAAACCCACAAATTAGCAGATTTGCTAATGGTGGTAGTATTATAGAAAGTAATTAGGCTGCAGAAGAGACAGTACTCTAGAAAAATTATACATGCACTAAATTTCAGCAAACTAAAATGAGACTGTGTTTTGGTCTGGTTTCCTGCTAGAAGTTTACATCACTATGCTTTGTGTGAATATCTTCTCTTCTACTCCCCAATACGTTTTGAACACAATGTTGAATTTTAACCTAATCTGATGGAGGTGCCAACCAGTGTCACTGAAATAGGTTGCTCTGTACCCAAGGGCATCTCCCTTAGAGTCCAAGGCAGAGAACCTTTTGTGTCCTGTGACCCAAAAACCCAGGCAATCCACATGGAGACAAGTCTTCATGGGTCATGTGGAAAAAAGCTCCAGGCAGACTTTGTACCTCCTTGAATATCAAAGCCAGCAGCCAAGGAAAGATATCCTTACAGATATGATGCTCTACTTGCACCAGAGCTCCCAGAACAAGTAATTCTCTTCACTCACGGTAGCTATCAGCAAGGAAAGAAGCACCAGTCCTCCTCCCGCGGCTCTGTGACATGCAGTGTGACCAGGAGGTGTCCGTGGGGCACCAAAGGCCATGCTTCCCCACATGGGTGCTGTCCTACTACAGCGCTGCTGACAGGGCAGCGGGCATGGGAGAAGGCTCATGTGGCAGAAGGTGGGAGGCACATCCTCTGTGCTGCTCCCCAGGCATCCTCCAGCCCTGCAACTCTGCTTTTATCACAGTAACTCCCCTTCCACACTTTCTCCCTTCCATACATTGGATGTAGCTTTATAAGGACAGCTCTACACCTTCCCTCTTGAGCTTCCCACCCTTCAAAGGAAGACAAAAGAGGCTAGAAATTTTTACAGCATCTGGTAACAGGCCATCTCCCAGGAGGGACTGAATTATCAGTGCTGTCTCTTATAGTAAGATCAACAAGCTACTCTGTATATATTTTAGACAATGTCTTTATGGCCTTTTAAATCAACATGCTCTCAGATCTCTCTCAGCGTCACCTATGGCACAAAATATTTTCCTCCAATTTTCTATAAGCTGCCATAATTAGATGGATTAGGGGAGTAAACAATTTATCATTTACCTTCTTGAATGTAGTAGATGAAGCTCTGCTATACAGCATCACATCCCATTAAAAGACTGCCTCACTGAACACAAGCTATTTCACAGTGATGGAGGTCTTAATAACCGTGCCTAAAGGGAAGTTATTATTGGAAAGAAATATCAGGCATATAAGCCATGGCAAACGCAGGGACGATGTTAGGGCTGGAAATTCACATCATGAGGTTGTGATCCAGACCAGCAGGCAGCAGAGCAAATATGCTACCAGACTGCTGTGCATAATCTTAGAGTTCAGCACACATACCCTGTGTACACCCCTGACTTGTGTCCTGCAGGCATGCAGAAAAGAACTGAATTTCATTTCTGCGTGTAGTGCCTTTTGCCATGTGCCCTTTCATATTTATTTGTTTTAACCCACTGCGTGCCACACTCCCATTGCCTCTCTGCAGTACACAGCATCGCCTTGCAGTCCTTCTGGTTCCATGTGTGCAGATGTTTTTGCCAACCCTACCTCCCGCTTTCATTTCTTTGTGCTTTTTTTTTTTACTTTCTAACATCAATGTAAAGCTCAGTTCAATAGCACAGCCATGCAAATGTATCTAACCGCTTCTCTGATGTGGTTGACAGATGAGGAATTCTTTAGAGAGGTGATTTGAGCTGATTGAGTTATACCAAGAGAGGTTGCAAAGATAGCCCTAAACATATATCCAAATTCTCTCTGTTGTTATTCACAGGATCCTCCTATTCAAGTACTTGGTATTTTTACTACCTTATACACAGAAATACCAAACGTTTTCTGAATGTTAGTGTGGAAGATTACCTGTAGGCTCCAACAGCCACCCAGCAAAATATTTTGTTGCTTCTTGCTTGCAAATACTGATTTGTGGAACTTAAACTTTGAGGAAATTTGAGGAAATTTATTGCTTTTGACAAAACTTCCTCTGGAAAGACTTAATTCCAGGATTGAAGCTATATTCATCAGGTGGGTGAGACTACCCAAACACATAGTAGCAAAGTAATCTCATTAGTTGGGCATTCATCTGGGATTTAACACAGCTTCAAAATTATGGTGAACCAAGCTGGACAAGGACCTGAACTCTTCTACAGGAAGTGGAGGCTTTGGGTAATCTAGGATGTGAATGCCTCTTTCTTCACTTAATCCCTTGTTTCTTGCTCACATAGGAAAAAAGAATATTCTAAAAATTAAAAATAAAAAAAAAATTCTCTGTCACTCTGTAAAGATTACCTGCCTTAAAATCCAGAGGATGAAATACTTTCTCTTCTCTTTCAGACATTTTAAAAGCCCATTTTCCACTCACTAAGCAAGTGCAGGGGGAGTCAGAAGACCACTCAGCTTTATACAATTTTTTCCTCCCTTGCAAACAGCAGGTGCAGAGCATCAAGTTCCCTATCTTTGTGCTAAGTTCTGTAGAAAAACAGTGAGAGTGTCTGCCCCAAAAGACTTCAACATATTTGTTGAATACTCTGAATTAGTTGTGATGGCGACCAAGTTATAAATATCACAATACATGACACCCAGTCTTAAACAGGTAAAATTGAGCGAAGTGTTGCTTCAGACAATTTAACAGGGAGACTGAAACATAACACTTGCCCTGAGTATGTTTCTTGCTCAGTACTGCTGACCATGGTCAGCCAATGTTGTGCACACTCCTTTGTGATGAACTGTTTAGAGACAAATATGTTGCTGCTGTTCATCTACTATTAATGAATAACAAGAACAGCTCTAGGAAAAGAACTACCTTTTGCAAAAAGTTCATCACTTCATTTATCAGGTGAATCATTTACCCATGTGAGCTATAAGCTTTAAAAGAATGTATCTGTACAGTAGATCCAGACATCCTAAAAATGCAATATGATCCAGCAACGCCTACAGATATCTCAGTGCTAGCAAAAGCAATGGAGTGACTAAAATATACATTGTCTCCTAGTAATTATAAAAAAAAATACTGGGAATTGTAATGAAGTATTTCTAGAAAAATTAGACTTTCCAGAAAGCACCCAAAATTCTGGGCAGCATGAGGACACAGCCTTCATGGAAATGGCATCTGTGTCAGTGTGGCCTCTGGAGCCACCTTTCTTCTGATTCAGGAGTATGCGTTGAGTTTCCTGAGTCTGGTCAGACAAAGAAGTCACAGCAAAATTCACAAATGCTGTGGCCCTAGATGAGGTAGGGAAACATAATATTTCAGCATGATGTGCACGAACACGCGTGTCTGCCATTTGAGAAGTGGAGTGTGACATGTGGTGTGGTATGTTCATCATGTCCTGCATAGCATGTGGGTATAAGCATGCAAAGTTCTTCATCTAAGAGGGAAGAAACGAAGGAAAAGGTGGAACTGAGAAGGAAGGTTAGGCACCCTTTTCTCCGTGCTACTATTTTCAGCACTGCTGCAGCTAATTTGTGTTTAGATAAGAGCAGCTGTCATCTCTGTGTCTTTGTAGAAGTCAATCATGAGCTGGCATACCCTCCCGCTCTCCCCAGGTCTGGCTGCTGCTTGAAAACGTTGTTTCAGACTAAGCATTGCATTTCCTGGTGTTCATGATTTTAATGCGAATGCTGAGCAGTAATTTCATATCCGTTCTGTTGGACAGTTTTGCTTTGGCTCATCTAGTTTCAAATGTTGTTGAGTTTTATAGGAAGGCTTTTAGTCAGTATTTCAAATGAATAAAATATTTCCTTTAAAATTCAAGCATATTTGAGGTTCATCAGGCCAAAATAAACATATGATGGCTTGTGAATTGCTGATATGATGAACAAAGAAGCAATTTTAAGCCATGTGGATCCTGTACCAGATTGAGCTCACATCCTAGCTGAGGCAGAGGTAACACCAGTAGAAGCAAAGGAAGGTGACTTGACAGGACACCAGATATGATGAAGTCTCAGTGAGAAGAGAGCTTGCAGAGCCTCCATGATGTTTGGTTTGAGGCTGGAGGGGATATGAAGCTCCTGGAGTCCTTGAAAACTAGTGTTTACAGAGAGCAGCATGCAGCAGGAGAGGAAGGCGGCAAGTGGAGTGCGGCTCACCAAAGCAGCAACCAGGTGCCAGGGTCTGGGAAGATGCTGCAGCAGAAGGAACTAATAAGGGTCGGAGTACTGGCTGTGTGGATCAAGCAGAGCTTGTCGTGCTTGGGAGAGTGAGAAAGGGAAGCTGGAGAACTCCTCCAACAGCAAGCTCCTCGTCACCCCATCTCTTCCTCTAGACGTCCCATTATTTTTATCTGCCGTAACTCATCTGCCATTACTTAACTGCCACTTCTCATCCCAAAGGACCAGGCATTCAGTTTGACTCCAAACAGAGTCCCTTTTCCCAAAACATATGGGCAATGCTTTCAGTTCACAAAACAAATTCTTGTACTCCTTGGCATGGAGCCTGCCAGCATTACTTTACAATAAAGAGCATCCATCTTCATTGGGAGGGTTGGGACACAAAAAGAAGATTTAGCCTTCTGTAGTCTTTTTATTTACCTGAGGTTTTTTTCTAAAGCACTTTTAAGATACAGAGTAGTCACAGGATTCTTGTGCTAGCCAAATCAGTTGCCTGTAAGCAATCTCTCCCCTGGAGCTTTTAGTGCTTGGTTCATGAAGGGAAGAGGTACAAGCCAGAATATTTATCCTGTTTTCTTGGAAGGTACTCTGGTGTCTCAGGCTTCAGGCAGGTCTGGTAGAAGGAAAAGTGACATCAGGCTCCAGGAATGAAGGACACATCCTAGAGCACTGGCTCCAGCCTGCTCATACAATATCAATATACCATTAAATGCAAGGCAAGACCTTGTGTCTCAGATGGCAATTTGTGCCATTTGAGATTAGCCCTATAAATCACCAGGGCTTTGTATTGATATCATTGCCATGGGACTTAGGCTTTTGTTTTGGTTTTAAAACCTAAGTCTTAAAGGAACCTTGCAGGAAAATCATTATCCCATGCAGGACAGTCACTTCTAGGAGTTGGTTATAGCCCAGGTAATGTTGATTCTCCATCCCTGTTCCTAAATTAAGAAAAGAGCAAATGGATGAGAAGCATTAAAAAGCACTTATAACATTTCCTTCTAAGCTGTGCACTTGTCTTACGCCACTCAATGAATCTCTCTCAAGGTTTCAATATTTCCTTTCTTTTTAAGACTCTGATTGTTAATGACATTAAAAAGTAAATACTAAAGATGCACTCAGTGTGAAACAGAGCCATGAATCACTGTTCCCCCTACAGGCTGACTCTCCATCTGCAGTTGTGCCAATTCCTGTCGTTTCACACAGGCACAAGCTCCTCTGTCCCATTTCCCACCATCTGGACACAGAACTAGCCTGTTTGCAAAAAGCATGGGTAATTATTTGGTTAGATGCAGACTGAACGTCTATTGCTTGGATAGCAGAACATATATTGCTTTCCCAGAGAAGCCTCTCTGGGAAAATCAGGTGTCTATAATAAAAGCAGACAGGTTGGCCAGGCTGTCCAATGCAACCCAGCAGGAGCAGAGTTGTTGGCACAGGGAGCACAAGAAAGCATCCCTTCTGGTTCCCAGCACATGAAGTGGTGTCTGGAGGTTCCCTTAAAGGCCTAAACACATCAAAGGGAGGGTTTCCAGAGAGCAAGCGTCTTGGCCTTACCTCTCTAGAGTCATCTTAAACAGAGGAGATTCTTTAGAATGTGAATCCACCAGTTTTAGAGCAACAGGTCACCTATTATTATCTATGAAGTGTCTATAACATCTCACAAATCAAGGCAAATTTGTTTACCTAAGTCTTGGAGCCTCTCGTGGGACTTAAACCCAGGTTCGGGCTCCAGCCTGAGCACGGCAGTCAACAACTGAGAGGACTGTTTGCACATGACCTAGTTCATGGCAGGAAACTTCTTCTCTGTCAGAAAGTTGGAAGTAGTGGTGCAGCAGCTTCAAGAAACTGCTAAGGAAAGAGAGGATTGTACCCCTTGACCAGCCACGGAGACACTTCAGGTTTAAGTGTGTGGCAGATTTTTGAGCTTTTTGTTGAAAGCACTACTGGGTTGAAGCAGCACAGAAGTGTCCCCTGGAAACACAGTACTGTTTTCCATGCTAGCTCTGCATAGTAGAGCTGTTTTGAAAAACCTCTGATGTTCTTTAATCCCTTCTAGTATAATGAACTTTAAAAGGCAGAGGAACCAGTTCCCTCCTCAGAAGCCCTCAGGGTCCCTTACTCACAAATCCCGTTTCCTTTCTTACTTCAGGGCATAGATTGACAGCCAAGTTATTCCAACAATTGTCCTGAGAAATACCACGGTTTGTTCAAATGGAAGTGCTTGCAGGACTCTGTGCTATCATTTGCAAACATGTTGTGGGTGTATGTAGGTGTGCAAGGGAATGGGAGCAGGGCAGGGGTGTCTGTGAGCTTGAACTTCACAGCTTTGCAGACAGTCCCGGAGAGACTGTGATGTTTGCCCTGCTTCTCTTCTTGGAAAGCAAAGTGATAGCTGAAAGTGTTCCTCTAAAACGAGGAGCAGGAAGACAATGCAGGAGGAAGGGAAACACTGTCATTCTCTTGCGGCGGGGCTGTGGGGAGGGGGGCTTCCATCTCACCATCTGATTTCTTAAAAAACAGGCCTAAGAGAGTAAATTACTTTTTCAAGTTTTATCAACAAGAAGGCAACCCAGCGGAGTTACAGTTCAGTGCTCAAAGATTGCCTTCATGTTTAGCAGGAGGCTTTCAGGCCAGAAAATAAATAAATATAAATATTTGGAGTGGTGGCTTCCCCCTCCTGATGGTACAGAATTTACATTTTGTGAATGTAACTCGTCTCCCTGATGCATTTTTAAGTTTCCAGTCTAGTCTCAAGTAATTTGCTTTCTATATTCAGGATTATAATAAGACCTACCCCAATCAGAACACAGGAGAGACGTGCTGGACCATGGAGACAGCTCCACTTAGTACAAACTATTCCACAAGGCATTATCCAAAAATGAGAATTTAGGCTTTCAGTAACATCAGATGCTGTTTCCTAAGTCTTGATTTTCAATTAATAGCAAAAGTGAAAGATGGGGAAGACTGAAAAGAGAACAATATGTCCACATACATATACATGTACTAGTTTCTGACAGAGAAAATTAGAGAAAAGGCATGCGAAAATGTTAGAAAAAAGCAAGGAAAATAATAATTTCCTTGAAAAATAAACTTAGGCTTTTGCAACATTAGTTTTTGTGTATTCCACTCAAATGCACTAAATTTTGAAGTACATTGTCCTTTCAGAAGACCTCACCCTTTCTTCAAAAAGCTGAAAACAGCCAAGATGGATCTTATTTGGCATTGGTTTCAAAGACAAGCCTTGGGAAGAATTTTAGCCCCCGTGTGATAAAGCCTCATTTAGGGGTGTTCTGGTTTTGTTAGTGAGGCGGGGGCTAAGGTGGTAGCTTCTGTAGGAAACTGCTAGAAGTTGCTCCCTTCTGTTTAGTGGACTCGGACGGGCCTAGGGCGGACCCACTGCTGGCCAAGGCCGAGCCAATTGGTAGCAGAATGTCCTGTGATAACGCCTCTGCAATAACGTATTTAAGTAGGGGAAAATAGAAAAAAAAGGAAAGATGTGAAGCGGCAGAGAGGGGGAGGCGTGAGCCTTGTGGGCCTTGCAGGCCTCACCCTCTGGCCTCCCAACGGGCAGCTGACTGGGCCCCACTCAGCCCGGCCTGGCTGCAAGAAGTGGAGAGGAGATGAGAAGTTGAAGTGAATAAGATGTAAAAAGGATCCTGAGAGGCGTCTGCCAGCCTGTTGTGAGGAACGGCTGCAGACGCCAAGGTCAGTTCAGAAGGAGGGGGAGGAGTAACGCGGCTCCTGGCCAAGATTCCTCTGCAACTTGTGGTGAAGACCATGGTGGAGCAGGCTGTCCCCCTGCAGCCCATGGAGGTCTATGGAGGGGCAGAGATCCACCTGCAGCCCGTGGAGGACCCCACGCCAGAGCAGGTGGAGGCCTGAAGGAGGCTGTGGCCCGTGGAGGGCCCGCTGGGACAGCTGTTCTAGAGGGACTGCACCCCGTGGAAGAGATGACCCACGCCGGAGCAGTTTCACGAAGGACTGT
Organism: Chlamydotis macqueenii; assembly: GCF_036417535.1. Lineage (NCBI taxonomy): Eukaryota > Metazoa > Chordata > Aves > Otidiformes > Otididae > Chlamydotis > Chlamydotis macqueenii. The sequence continues at coordinate 58,977,831 of NC_141556.1, read as the reverse complement.
GGCCCGTGGGAGGGACCCCACGTGCGAGGAGTTCTTCCCCCCACGATGACACAGCGGCGTAAAACAACGCGTGATGAACTGACCGCGACCCCCATTCCCTTTTTTCACCCCCCGTGCTGCTCTGGAGGGGAAGGTAGTAGAGATAATGTTAAGCCCGGGAAGAGGGAGGGGTGGGGGGAGGTTATCTTGTTCCCTGTCTCATTCTCCTGCTAGTTTTAGAAATAAATGAGTGTTTTTCCCCAGGTCGAGTCTGTGTTGCCCGTAACGGTAACTTTAAGGATTTCTCCCTGTCCTTATCTCAAACCTCGAGCCGTTTTCCTTATATCATCTCCCCCTGTTCTCTCGGAGGGTGGGGAGAGCGAGAGAGAGACTGCGTAGTCTGGTCCCAATCGGGACTGAACTACGACAAGGGGGTACAGCATGACAATTCCTACTCCTCCTTCTCTATTAAATTGGTTTTCCTCCCCCAAAAAGAGTAGAAAAGGACTTAAGAAGTCCATAGCAAAGCGCAGTGTCATGATGTAACCTTAGTCACAACAGAGTACCACACAGCTGCTCATCAACCCTCCCCAGGGAACAGGAGAGAGAATCAAGAAGAAAAGAAAACTCATGGGTTGAGATAAAGACAGTTTACTAGGATAGCAAAGGAAAAGATAATTTTTATACATAACAATAACAACAATAATAATAGGAATAATAAAATATACAAAATGAATTATGTACAATTTCTCACCACCCAAAGACCTCATGACCAATACAGCCCATCCTGAGCAGCAATGACAGAACAAAAAAAAACTGAAAAGGATCCTGGAACAATTCCGAACAGCAAGAGAAAAGTGAGCCAGCTCACCAGCCAACTCCCACTTATATACTGAGAGTGACATTTATGGTATGGAACACTTTGTTTGGCCAGTTTGGGTCAGTTGTACTGGCTATACCTCTCCCAGCTTCCTGCACCTGTACATTAGCAAAACCTGGGAAGTTGGAAAGTGTCCTTGGTCTCTTTAGCAACAACTAATAACATCAGTGTTATTATCAACATTATTCATGTACCAAATCCCACACTAAATCCAAAACAGAGCAGCTACTGAGAGGAAAATTAGCTCCATCCCAGGCGAAACCAGGACATGTAGAATCATAGAATCATAGAATGGTTAGGGTTGGAAGGGACCTTCAAAGGTCATCTAGTCCAACCCCCCTGCAAGGGGCAGGGACATCCCTGACTAGATCAGGTTGCTCAGAGCCTCATCCAGCCTGGCCTTGAACGTTTCCAGGGATGGGGCCTCCACCACCTCTCTGGGCAACCTGTTCCAGTGTTCTATAACTCGCATCGTAAAAATTTTTTTCCTAATTTCCAATCTAAATGTACCCCCCTCTATTTTAAAACCATTAGCCCTCGTCCTATCGCAACAGGCCCTACTAAACAGCCTTTCCCCATCTTTCTTGTAGGCCCCCTTGAGGTACTGGAAGACCGCTATCAGGTCTCCCCGGAGCCTCCTCTTCTCCAGGCTGAACAGCCCCAACTCTCTCAGCCTGTCCTCATAAGAGAGGTGCTCCAGCCCTTTTATCATCTTCGTGGCCCTCCTCCGGACCCGCTCCAACACCTCCATGTCCTTCTTGTGTTGGGGGCTCCAGAACTGGACACAGTACTCCAGATGGGGTCTCACCAGGGCAGAGTAGAGGGGGAGAATCACCTCCCTCGACCTGCTGGCCACGCTCCTCTTGATGCAGCCCAGGATGCAGTTGGCCTTCTGGGCCGCAAGGGCGCATTGCCTGCTCATGTTAAGCTTTTCATCCACCAGCACTCCCAAGTCCTTCTCCTCAGGGCTGCTCTCAATCCATTCCCCGCCCAGCCTGTATTTGTGCCTGGGATTGCCATGACCCAGTTGCAGGACCTTGCACTTGGCCTGGTTGAACTTCATGAGGTTGGCACGGGCCCACCTCTCCAGCCTGTCAAGGTCCCTCTGGATGGCATCCCTCCCTTCCAGCGTGTCGACGGCACCACACAACTTGGTGTCAGCTCTTCAGAAGAAGAGTTTTCTTTTCAAGAAAGAAACCTTGACATTTCTTGGACAAGTAGGTGTACTATATTACCACCCACTCTTCTTTTCCCACAGCCTTTTGTGGAGCAAAGTGCTCAACACTCTGGTGAGATGGCAGTTGTAGAGGAAGACATGATGGGGGTCAGCCTACACTTCTGTGACCCCTCTGGCTATGCAGTTTATGGCTAAATCCTCTTACTTCCAGTAGTCCATCCCTTGGAGGCAACTAATGGACTACAGTGGATTCTAATTTGCAAAAATATCCCCAGGTAGTTAAGATTAATGAAGTTGTCCCGTCTACCCCTAAGGCTGTAGGTTTGGAATTACATTCCAAAAGCTAAGCTCAGAGTCCTCCAAGCTGCTGGTTTAGGCTGCTTGCATATTCAAGTCAACACTACTACATCAGTTTTAATTTTCATAGAATCTTAGAATCATTTAGGTTGGAAAAGACCTTTAAGTTCATTAAGTTCAACTCTAAACCTAACACTGCCAAGTCCACCACTAAACCATGTCTCTAAGTGCCACATCTATACATCTTTTAATACCTCCAGGGATGGTGACTCCACCACTTCCCTGGGCAGCCTGTTCCAATGCTTGACAACCCTTTCAGTGAAGAATTTTTTCCTAATATCCCACCTAAACCTCCCGTAGAGCAACTTGAGGACATTTCCTCTTGTTCTGTCACTTGTTAATTCAGAAAAGAGACCAACACTCACCTCACTATAGCCCCCTTTCAGGTAGTTTTAGAGGGCAATAAGGTCTCCCTTCAGCCTCATTTTCTGCAGGCTAAACAACTCCAGTCCCCTCAGCTGCTCCTCCTAAGACTTGTGCTCCAGAACTTTCACCAGCTTTGTTGCCCTTCTTTGGATGTGCTCTAGCAACTCAATGTCCATCTTGTAGCGAGGAGCCCAAAACTGAACACAGTATTCAAGGTGTGGCCTCACCAGTACTGAGTACAGTGGGAAAATCCCTTCCCTAGTCCTGCTGATCACATTATTTCTGACACAAGCCAGGATGCTATTGGTCTTCTTGGCCACCTGGGCACACTGCTGGCTCGTATTCAGCTGTCAATCAACACTCTCAGGTCCTTTTCCACCAGGCAGCTTTCCAGCCACTCTTCCCCAAGCCTGTAGCATTGCACGGGCTTGTTGTGACCCACGTGCAGGACACAGCACCTAGCCTTGCTGAGTCTGAACAAGGTGTTTATCCCAGTCGTACAGAGAAAAAGACTTCTGGAGCTGATTCCAGGAACTAGGAGTATAAGCACAAATCTGTCATCTCTAATCCAAAGCTCATAAAACTAATAGCAAACTCCCCTTTCAGTATGGGTGAAAACCATTTTTCTCATACCTTAGTCCAAACTTAGTTATAGCATAGATCCATGAGAAGACCTGTCATTTTCATCCCTGACTACTACACTGATGACTGGTGTACTGGTGCACTCGTGATCAGTAATAGCACTACTAGTGCCCTGGTGACTACTACACTCATGCACTAATATTGCTATATAAGTGCTTAAAATAATAATTAGAACTCAATGAATAAACTTAATAATTTATTCATATAGATTGCAAAACTTGAGCAACTCATTTGATTAATATATTTAATAACTCAGTCTATCCTATACCTTTGTGAGTAATATTTTTTAAACTAGATGAGTAATTTGTTTTTTAAAAATTGTAACATTTGTCAAATAAATTATCCATTGACTATTATTCAACTAACTCTAACAATACTGAATTACCAGCACGTGCATTCTTAAATGACCACTGGAGAGGCAAATAAGCTTATCTGGGCTTTCTGGGGACACTTTTTGCTTATCTCTAATAAAATACTTATTGTGATGAAATATGATCTTTCTAGCTCAAGAACTCATTTTTTACCTTTTAGTGGTGTAAAAGAAGACAGAAGCAGTAGCAGAAGGGAATAAGAATGTCCATCCTTTATTCCTGAAACCATAGCAACATGCTCATTTTCAGATGGGAAGAAAGCTAGTGCATATGAAGTAGTACAGGAGGACAAGTTTACTTAGGAAGTTTGATTATGCCTGTGTTCCCATGCCCTCATCTCCAGTATAAAACAAGCACAGAGAAAGTACTGAACTCTGAGCTCAACTTTGTGACCTTCACTGTAGAAGTGATCCTGTAAGAGGGTTTTGTACCAGGGGCTAGCAGGTTTGCAGTGTGTAATTGTGGGGTTAGTATCAATTCAAATTGAGAGAGCTTTCCTCAGTTGGGATCCGAAGAGAGAGAAGGCCAAGACAGAAGTTTCGCATAAGCAACCCTTCCACCCAAGGGTACATCCACAGCAAGAGTAAATTCACCCATATTAAAACCTCGAAAGCAGCAACTGTTCTTGCTTCCTGATAATCACCAAAAGTCACGGGTGAGAGATTATCTTCTCTATTGATCTAGCGCACTTTTTTCCCTATCCTGGATGCCTTTATTCAGCCCTGATAGATGCTCAGACTCAGGACTGAGCTTCCCCAAGGAGCCATGAAGTGTTCTTGGTAGCAATCCAGCTTTTGATACTGAGCATAATATTTATTGCTCAGGGAGAAATAGCTCATATTTTTTCAACTCCTACCTGGACTGACCTAGTTGGGTTTAGCCTTGAAGAAGAAGAATGTAGCAAAGTGCCCTTAAAGATTAAAATTGATTTTACTTTTTACAGCTTTGCTGTAAAGCCTTGGGCTGAAGTACAATTTGCAGTTATAATTATAGTATATTAAACACATAGTTCTTACTTGTAGCCCTTACTATTCTGACTCAGATACCTCTGGACGTGTGACCTTAGCTTTTTATTCAAGCGTTCTCTCCATAGTAATCTAATGAAAAATTATATCATGTAAAGATGAAGATAACATTCCTTCTTTTCTCAATTACCTGCAAAGCCTTTTGTACATACAAACTCAAGGGTCCAAGTACGTAGGCTCTCCTAGGACTCGCGGGCACTGCCATGTGAAATGACAGTATTCACAGGTTATTCTTGTTCTTCTGAATCTGTTCTACAGCTTCCTGCAAGACAGGTTTTATTTACTTTGGTCACCCCGTTGTGACCACTAGGATAAAGCTTTGACCTTAGGATCAGATATCTGAAGGAAAGTACAAGGTGGCTTTTGTAAGCTTTGAGAGCTGTGTGAAGCTAAGTGTCTCAAGACACCTGGGTCAATACTGCATGTGAAGATGTAAGGCCGAAGAGGTGGAGCACTCTTGAGCTTTGCCTGCATTTTCTTACCTACAAAGCAAGTTGCCATGTTCCAGCTTATAAGTAAATATTGTCAACTAAGGAGTCCGAGCTCCAGTGTGAGCCCGAGCCCTGAGTCAGATGGAGCTTTAACAGTCAGTAGGTCAGATATCTAAACTGCAGATCCTATTTTATTTAACAAACTATGTCTAGGCACTGGAAACCTCTTCATATATCCCTGCATATAGAGGGATCATCTCTGCAGCTGTTGGGGTTTCATGTGCATTCAGCCTAGCTGGTACTGAGTAATTGAGAAGACCTGGAGAAGGAACAGGTTCTGTATCAGGTGTGGTTGGATATTTCATACAGAATGACAGAGTACAAAGACAGAAGACTAGAAAAGGCATATGATGTGTTAATAGCAATGCCTGTGCTGGATTTACAGATATTTCCAGAGGGCTGAACAAGCAATTACAGATGGGAGAACATGGAGCAGGTGTTTGGGGAAAGGTTGACAAGCTTGTAGCCAAGTCCTTCCAGCACAGATGGAAAGTCCGCACAGAATACTTGAACCACGAACCCTGGGGCCCTTCTCTCCTGCTGCAGGATACCAAGACAAGCTTAAACTGCTGCAGTTGTAATCAGCACCGGGAGAATGACTCTCCCTAGCATGCTTTCCTCTATGTATAAAACAATGAGTTTAAAACATGAATTCCAGTAAGAGCAACCTTGTGAGAGTCACTGCTTTAGGACAGACAGACCCTGGCCTCCTCATCTCTAGTTTTTGTAAGCTTACCACTCCAGCTCCCTTGCCTTAAGCCATTGCAAACGGTCTTGCAGATATTACTGGTATTTCCAAGTACTTTAAAAGGTTTAGTTCAACTGGAACTGCATTTCTTATTTGTGTGTATGTCCTGTATATCCCACCTGCTATTTGAGCACAAGAGGCATATAGCAAATTCATCCTAGGGTGAATCAGAAAAACTCCCAGACTTTCTCTTTTTGTGTGCATGAGTGTTTCCGCACTTGCGTGTGCATGCATGTGCAGGGGCACATTCCTCTGTGGAAACTTTAATTGGACTCTCAATCCCCTATAGACAAGTATAGCAAATTGATTTGTTTACTAGGCTCGGTCACTGAGTATTTAGTAGTAGAAGAGTCCATTTCAAGCTGTGCACTTGCAAAACTATGCAATGAACCATACAGGCATCTGCTATCTTGCTTCAATTTATACTGCAATGGGAAGCTCTGTAAGGCAAAGTAATATTAAACTAACTAGTATAATGTGGGCCTAACCTTTAATTGGCAACCTGGAATGCTTTCAGCTCAGCTTGACTGGACTTTCAAGGATTCAGCCTATAAACTAAACCAGTGCATCATATCAACTCCTCCTGCAGTGTCACTTGAATGTTATTTCATCCTGTACTTCCTCACAATCTAACTCCCAGGTAGGCAGTCCAATTTGCTGCATAGGTAGACATGTTTGGGAACTTACTAAATCATTTAAATTGTCTGGTTTTATGATATAAAATCATGACACCTAGGCATTTACAATGTTTTCATTACAAGCAGTTCTGCAATAATTAATGTTAATTCCATTGTAACAGTTGTATTACTGGACTTTTTCATTATTTCAGTGAACAATTGATATGCACCAAGGTTGTGAAGCTTGCATCACAAGGTGTAGTGCTTGTTTGCTTTCTGCAGTACATAATCACATTGTCAATAAATGGCCAGGACTTCTCCATGCTTCCCGTGTTTAACAAATATACATTATGCTTTTTCACCATTGTCTCTTCTCTAGGTTTAAGAGTTCTAGTGTAGTTTTACAGCTCATAGGGAAAGCTATTTGATGCCTTTGATTATTTTGCTGACTTTTGTAGCATCTTCTCAGATTCTGCTATGTTCATTCTGAGACCAAGAGACCAGACTGCATTCAGTCTCTAAAGTGCAGGTGCACAATGGATTTTCTAGTGGCACAAAGATATTTCCTGTTTTGATCACTATCCCATTCTCAAAATTTCTAACATCTTGATTGCTTTTGGCTACTGCTGTACCCTGAACTGACATTTTTGTAGTGCTATCTATTATTACCTAAAGATCTCATTCCTGATGGTAATAGACAGCTCAGAACCCATCATTATATGTGTAAAATTAGGATTTTTTTCCAGTATGCATTGCTTCAAACCCTGTTACTTTACACCCAATTACTTGCTGTAGTGAGAGGCTTTTACAGTGTTTCACAGTTGTGTCATTTGTTACTTAAAATAATCTAGCATTAGCAAACATCTTACAATTAATTCTCTTTTTCTACATCATTTATGAACTCATGAACAGCATGGGTCTGAACGCCGATCTGTGTGAAGCTCCACTGACAGTCACCTTATCTACAAAAAGTTATTTACTCTTACCCCCTTTTTTCTGTCTTATGGCTAGTTATATGTCCACATGAGGGCATTAGCTCTTATCCCATGATAGACTAGGATTTTTGTCACCAAGGACCTTGTAGAACACCTCTCAGAAGTGTACGTGGACTATAGCCACTGGATATCAACTACCTCCACTTATCAACATGTAAAAATGAACCCCTAAAAGAAAAGTTATGTTGTGGAAGTTTCCCCAAGTTCTTCATGTTTAATGCACTCAGGCACATTTAAGTATTTTCTGCTACAATTTTGTTTTCTTTGAAGCCTCCTGCTACATGAACTTTCCTTGGTCTTACAGACTCAGTAGAAGTCTCCTAGCCCCTAAGATGTAGCAACATGATTTATAATTAGTGTCTCTGCTTTTTTGCAAGTTGAAGCACCATTCATTTTTTTGGTCTCCCTTACTGAATATCAGCATTCTCAACCTATTTTTCCTTTGGAGTTTGGGGTTGGGTTTTTTTTTGCTTTTAGTAGGACACAGCTTTGTGCTTTTTGAAGAATGTCTTCTTATTCCAAAGAAAGCTCCTTTACACTTCTGTTAAGCTAGGCCTGATCGGTCTTTCTCAAACATTTATTGATAGGTAGTACGTGTTTGCTCTGATCATCCAGCATGGTATCTTTGAACAGTCTCAGTGCTGTTCAAAAAAAAAAAGATTTTTGTACTGTAACCACTCATTTTAGCTTATTTTTAACAAGACTCCTTCACTTTTGTTTAGTACAGCTTTTTAAAAATTTATCACTACTGTAGCGGGCCTCTTGGCTCTTGCAGGAGGAATAGGGATTTTGGTTTTAAATATAGTACTGCTGCTGTTTCCAACAGCTCTGTGACAGTCATCAAGTCCTGTGCATTGGTCAGGATTTCTTCTCTTCCCATTTTCCTATCTAGTACTCCCATAACACAGAAATTGGCAGTGTCTGAATGTTCAGCCCACACATCACACCCCATAGTAAATTTTACCAAGTACATGAGGGCAATTGTAGTCTTCTTTTATTGTTCATTCCTGCCTTCGTTGATCTCCCTCAGTCAATCTCTATCACCATCTTCATCAGGCAGTCCGTAATGCAGCCTTATTGCTGTATTTTTCCTACATGCGACTGGAGTTTGATTCGTAGGGTTTCTATTACTTGTTGACAAGGTTTTCTTGATTGTTAATCTGATTTGACTCAAAACTTCTTTTAGGCTATAATACCATCCCTTCATCTATACAGCCCATTTTGTCTTTCCGGAAAAATTTTTCAAATTGGTATTACATTGTCCATCTGCTTCTCCTTCCATCAAATCTCCAATATGTCTTTTATGTCTTCATATTTATTTAAATCTAAATATTCCTATCTCCCTACACTTCTAGCATAAAGGTAGGTGTATGCATAAAATTACTTTTAGCTTTCTCCTATCTGTGCCATTGTGCATTTATTCATAAATTTTGGTTTTCTTTTTTTTTTTTTTTTTTTTTTGTGCTTCACCTGAGGATGACGAGTTCTGGTAATGTTAGGATGTGTCCTCTGAAACTCCATGCTCCTCAGCACCCTTGTGTGAGCACCCTCCCATGTGGTGTCAGCAGCTGGAACTCCCCTGGGCAGGCTTCTCTCCCTTCCAGACATCTCTCTAGTCTTGATGGTTTTCAACTCTTTTTCATACATAGCTTTCTCAACAGCATTACCTCTTCATATCTACCTGGCCCAGTATACATTATTTTAGGGAAAGCTGCCAAGGAGATCCTGTTATTTTTTCTCCAAAACCTCTCCCCCTGCATCACTGGCGCTCACAGGGCTGGTGGCCACCAGCTCCTTCCCAGCGTTTCCCAGAAGCCTAGCAAAAACATTGTGAGATCTGCATCTCAGCCTGCAGGCAAACCAGCAAACAACCTTCGCTGAAACCACAAGCCCAGACGGCTTTATGTTTCATAGGTGATAACCACAACACAGCTGCCCACTCCAGTCTCTCATACACAAGCAGTTTCTTCTAATCCCATTCTCCTCACAAAACTTCTGAAACACACCCCTGCTTCTCCTTCAGGATAGGGTTTTGAGACCCAAACAGGCATACAGAGTATAGTAGCAATCACGTAAAAATAATTATTAGAGCATGAAAATGGAAAAGCAACGGTAAGGGTCATCATCATGGTCTCACAGTTGGCCACAAGTCTGTGAGATGATAGGCTCTCTCGTGGACTGCAGAAGCTGTTGTTACACCATATTGACGCAATATCAATGCAGCATCTTTAAAGAAATGGAAAGGTAGAAGCACATCCTGGCTTGCACTAAATCATTTTTCAGTTTTCTTTTGAGAACTGACTAAAACAGGCAGAGATTTAAAACTGATACTACTCTGTCTCTCCTCACACCCTTGGAGGAAGGTGTATGGTGGGTCTGTGAGGACATCCTGCAGCTGGCTTCATGTGCTCTACTGAGCTGCTCAAACTGGCACAAATTCAAGACCTGTGTAAATCATGGTAGAGACCAATTTTCCACCCCTTTCCTTCTTTGTCTCCTCTCCTGAGGCAATGAGCATATATTCAGTCCCTTTTCAGTTATTTTCTCTAACTGAAAGGGGAAAAAAATGCACATTCGGGAATATAAAATCTGTAAGGAATAAGAAGAAAAAAGAGACAGGAAGCAGAGAATCATCCTGGTTTGGCCAAAAACTTTATTTAGAGGGTAGAATGGTTGTATTGAAAATGGTTCTGCACTGCTCTGAATTGGGAAATTTTTCTTTGGTTTTACATCAGGTCCTTGTTGGCAGAAAGACCTCAACTGTGGCAGTAAAAATACTACATTTGTGAGTTTTCAGAAACTAGCAGGAGTCTCTCTTTCATCTCAACAGGAGTATCTCTTCTTTGATTTTACTGTCTGCATTGCTGTGCAGTTTCTCCCTTCTTTATCATCTGCTTTTATCTGTTACAGGGAGACAGGGATACAGCACATCATTAAGAACAAGTAAACACCATTAAAACAATTCCACCCCATTGTCACTGCATTGTTTTGAATTGAATTATTGACTCTTGAATAATACCAGGGTAAGAGAGAGGTGGACAGAAACTAGCTTTGAACCCCTCTGGATCAACAGCCCGCTTACAGCACTAAAAGAAATGGATTTACTCTAACTGCATGCTTTAGGTGGGAAAAAGTTAAAAGAGGTTTTCTCAACTGTAGCTCATACTCAGATGCCCCTATTTTAGTTCCCTCTATAGCAAACAAACTTGGACTGAATCATGGAATCATAGACTGGTTTGAGTTGAAAGGGACCTTTAAAGATCATCTAGTCCAACCCCACTGCCATGGGCAAGGACATCTTCCACTAGATCAGGTTTCTCAACGCCCCATCAGTTTCAGCAGTGCTGGTAAGATTGCTGTTGCATGAGTGGGAGGGAAAGATTAGTTTAGTCAGGTAGATCCTGTGGTTTTAAGGAGTAGGGGAAAATATTTCTTCCAAGCTCTGCTCTTTGACCAAGAAGATTCCACAGCCTGGGGTGCACTCTCTCCTGGGTGAGAGGGAAGATGGAGTCTGTGTCAAACACTGCTACCAGGAAAGTGAACACACGGAAGACTGTGAAGAAGCTAGTCTCCTTTATATAAAAGAAAACAAAACCAGAACAAAACAAAACCCCAAAAGTAAGGAAATTGTAAATTTACAGGAAAAGTCTTCCAAAGACCAAAGTTGGCATATGAGGTTTATTCACACAGCTCGTCTGTCCTTGGGCTCAGGACATAGCTGGGCTTTTTCAAATATCCATTCCTCTCCCTCTCCGTTTGAACTAGTATATTTTCAGTTTGGCATCTAGAGGCTTTCTTTCTTGTATCCAGAAGCACCATGGCATTTTTTTTTTAAATCTATCTTTGGTATTTTCTGGCACAGACAAGATGGGGGTCTCAGTTTCTTGAGAAATTATGTGCTCCTGCTTCTTATTCCCTACTTAATCCTCCAAGTGTGACATCAGTGATCTCCATGCAACTTACTGAGACTTCTCAGGCACAGGATTATCAGTGATATGGACTCCAGTGGGGAATGCACAGCAGGAGCAGATGCATGCTAGAGAAAGAGAGAGAGAGGAGCCTGTTTTCATGCAAACATGACTCATAATAAAGTGTTTTGTGCAAGAGACAAAGTGGAAGCAGCAAATATGTAAAATATAGAAAACATACCTGATTTCCTAAAAAAAGGAATTGTCAGTGATCCTGGCAATTACAGTTCTGTTAATTTAAATTCTGTCCTTGGGGTGAAAATGAAACAAATATGAGAGACAGGAGGAGGAAGGAGAATCACTACCGCTGGAGATAAAATTTTAGTAATAAACATGACAATGGGTCCTCAGCCCAGTTGTATCTTTCAGGCATCAGTACAAGTAACAAAAGAATAAATCTTCATGAAGAGATATAAAAGGTTTTATAAGAATTAAAGTGGCAATGCCTACTGGAAATTCAGTTGGTATACAGCATTTTGGTTTTCCATAAAGTATTTGATATTGCATCTCCCATGAATGTACTTGAATAATTAATTCAGATTGGTTTCAGTAGGAGTACTGCCACAGGGTCTACAAATTGGCAGAAAGAACATTAGCAAATGGTAATGATAAATGGCAGTGTTTTAATTTGGAGGAGGTAGCTACTGGGGTGCCACGGGGATTGGTGTTATGTCCTATCTCATTTATCACTCTCATTAATTGGTCTGGAAAAAAAAAATAAACAGCATATTAATGAAATTCACATTCAATGCTAAATCGAGGGGGAGAGTTTCAAATCATAGTAGGGATGAATAAAAGGGAAAACCAAACACATTCAGAGAAGAGTGAGGTGCAACGGCAGAGAATTATTAAAAAAAAAAGTAGTAATGCAACTACTGGATCTTGCTTGGAATATTTTGAGGCAAAATGTTGAGAAAGAATAACTGTTCTGGATTTTAAGGCAAGAAGAGGTAATATTGTCCATTTAACTTCATACCCTTTGCAGTACAGGCCAAAAAAAAATTGATTCCTCCAAGAAGCTTGGTATTCTAAGTTGTGTGAGAACCTATCTCTCAGAAATGCATCCAGTCTTAATTACAGATCTCAGGTGATGAATGCTAAGTGTTTATTAATAGTTTGAAAGAAAACTTGAAAAAAACAAATTGACCCAGCAGAATTGGCTTATTGACTATAACCATAGCACTGTGTAATCAGTCATTAGGCAAAGTGTTATACTATCCATGTTGTGGCAACGGTCTGCTTCTGGTGGTTTCAGCACTGTGAAGATGAAGAACTCTGAATCCAACTTTAAACATCACCCATGCTGCTGCTGAGACAGCAGAATACCATTTTACCTCAGGTTTCATGCATTTTCTTCTGTCTTCTCCGTTATTCCTGTTCAAACCTTAGCAAACCTGAAGGCTTTTTTTCGTATTTTTCCTTTGTCATTCTCTCATTCTTCCCTTCCCTTCCCTTCCCTTCCCTTCCCTTCCCTTCCCTTCCCTTCCCTTCCCTTCCCTTCCCTTCCCTTCCCTTCCCTTCCCTTCCCTTCCCTTCCCTTCCCTTCCCTTCCCTTCCCGCACCTTCCCTTCCCGCACCTTCCCTTCCCTTCCCGCACCTTCCCGCACCTTCCCGCACCTTCCCTTCCCTTCCCGCACCTTCCCTTCCCACACCTTCCCTACCCTTCCCGCACCTTCCCTTCCCGCACCTTCCCGCACCTTCCCACACCTTCCCACACCTTCCCTTCCTGCACCTTCCCTTCCCACACCTTCCCTGCGTTTCGCCTATGACTTCTGCTTGTGATTCCCTTTTTCTGATATGATCTGCAATTAGTGACAGAGAATTCACTTCTTGGACAAACCAATTACTTAATAGATTGCAATGCTTGCAGAAGCCAAAGACATCTGTTGTTCTCTCAGCCCTAATAGAGAACTGTTTGCTCAATAGTGGCAGAACTATAATAATGCATTTTTGTGTGTTCTCTTTGATAGTTCTTCCTATAATATCAAACACATTTTGATGCTAAACTGGGCACATGCTCAGATTTTCAGGAATTTGGCTGGGTAATTGAATGTTTTGACTTAAATATGAATCACAAACTTATTTCTTATTAGATTAAGTGGCAAATAAATATATCAGAAAAGATTTCATAATGTGGTATACAGCTTTAAAAAAAAGTGAAACCAATTTTTGTTTTCTGAGGAGAAACTTTGCATCATTGTCTGTTTGGGCCTCTGATGGTGCTGCCACAGAAAGTTTGACCAAAGCAGAGAAGCAAAAACTAATCCATATTCAGAAGGATATTGTCGGTACCCTCCCAGAAATAGGCAGCATGTGCTCCTTGAGGGGTATAGTACCAGTTCTTAGGAGGAGTCATAGTATAACATATCCACAGGAACTTTCCACCAGTTTAACAGCCCTCCAGCAGTGAAACCTGCTTCCCCTTGCCTCTTGGAAGTGTTGCAATGAAAGGCAGTAGGACACATGGGCAACCTAGTTTAAGATACTTTGCAGCCAAGCAGATGAACGAAGCAACTTCTCTACACAGCTGCAAATGCAGCTAGCATCTCCTGTGCTGTTCTGAGCACCATGTCACAGGAAAGATATTGAAAAGCTGGAGAGATTCCAGAGAGGAGACACAATTTTTATTAGGTAGCAGGAAGGCTTGATTGATATGAAAAGATTAAAAGAGCAAGCTATGTACGTCTTGGCAAAGCAAGAACTAAGAGGAGATATGATAATCACCTCCAAATAAATTCAAGGAAAATCCCAAGAGGCAGAGACTTTGTGCAGGCTTAATACAATAGGGCATTGTATAATAGGATGAACTTTAGAGAAGAAAAACTTGTGAAGTTTTAATGTTAAGAAAAACTTCCTTTCCAGTAAGATGTGGAAGAAGATCCCTGAGGAAGCACTGCTCCAGGACTGCTTAAACTGGTCCCGTTACAAGAAAACAGTTAAGGAACCATTCCACATTGACTCCTGAGGTCAGATGGCCTCTGTCTAAAGCCAGAGACCATGGGCTGCTCTGTATTTGCTGAATTCTCTCTAAATAGCTTTCTGCTGGTTTTTGTGAGAGAGGCATCATCTTATCTTTAAAGCTGTTGTAGTATCTGTTATTCAGTGAGATTATCACCGGTGATGTGCGCACCAGCCTGCTAATTGTTTCAGGGGGAGTCTGTATTCTAAGAGAAATGCTGTCTGCAGGATGTATTCAGCAGGTTTTCTTTATTAAAGACTCAAGATACATGAACATGTAACAAGGAACAAAGGAAACAGAGGTGGCATTGCCCAGTGTGTTACAGTAAAACTATTGAATTACTTGCCAAAGGGAGACCTTGAATGAAATACTGCAGAGGGGAATTTTGAAAAGCATCTGCTGGTGTCACAGCCATTATCAGCGCTGAATTCGTAGCCATGCAGAGTACACTGATGCTTACCAAAGGTGCTGGTTTGCCACCAGGGGCCAGGAGGGATGGGGTTTTTTCCTTTACGTAGAACACTTCAGGCCTGGCTGCATACAGGATTGTAAGGTTTCACCCATCATGTCAGGTGCTGACCTCTGCAGAAGGAGAACAACTTGAAGAGCAGGAATTCCAATAAAATAATCTAAGATACATTAAACTAGACATTACTCACTTGGTCATATGTCCATTTCCTTAGATGTAATAGCAGTAACAGGGGAATGGAAGTATCTAGAGCCAATTCTGCTAGATCCTGGCACAGCTGAACTCAGCAGCCTGAGCAGTCCAGCTCCCCTCTGTGCCTGAGCTCTCTCAGATTACCTCACATTTATTCAGGGATGAGTGCGGCGGTAACCGGTTATCTCACTGTCACCTACTCAAGTGTCCATAACCCAACTAAACGCCATATGTTCCTGGAGGAGCCAGACATTTCCATTATCTATTTATTCCTTTATTCACCTGAATATTGACTCCCTGTTTGTCTCCTTCACCTTCCCTGAGCCTGTAGAGTAGCTGTGGTGTTAGCAATTATTTATGGGAGAGCTGCTGATGCATGTGACAAGAAGTAGTGCTAATGGTGATATCTGTTAGCCTGTAAAATAGCTCCCCCAGTAAACTGGTGGAAGTCTCACCACTTGGATGTTTTAAGACCAGCCTGGACAAAGTACTGTAGAATACTGTCGTGGTTTTGTTTAGTGGGGGGGGGGGTAAGGTGGGGGCCTAAGTCTGGTCCCGATCGGGGCTGAACTACGACAAATACACTGCAGGGAACAATCTTGGAGTGGCAGCAAGATGAAGTAATGGATTGGTCTCTCGTTCAGCCTAGCAAAAAGTCATGTGAGAGTATTCAGGGTACTCCAGAGATGTGCTTTTGAAAATGTCTAGAATAATGCAGCTTCTGCTGCTGCCTTTGCAACTCTATTCTGCATATTGTATTCTGTGTTATATTCTGTATAAGGACTCCTCTCCTGGGCACTTTTGTAGAAATCAGACCCTTTTTATTTTTCCTGGCACCCTGCTCACCCACCCAAGCCCTTGTTAAGGGACTTTCCAGACCCCTTCTGTGCATTCAACAGCCCTGCCTGAATCAGTCCAGGGAAGTGGTTATTCCACTCTACTCAACTCTCTTGAGTCTGCATCTGGAATACTATGTCCCATTTTGGGCCAGAAAGATACAGACAAACTGGAGAGACCCTAGTAGAGGACTACCTAGATGGTCAGTGGGTTGCACAGGGTGAGGCTGAAGGAGAAGGTAAGGCTGAGAGGATCTAACTCATCTCTGCTGCTACTACTACTGCTGCTGCTGCTGCTGCTGCTGCTGCTGCTGCTGCTACTAAAGGGGGTGTATAGCAAAAGGACAAGAGACAAAGGTCACAATTTGCAACAACAGAAATTTCAATTTCATGTAAGTAAAACTTTTCACCATAGGTGTGGTAAAAGCACTGCAAGAGTGGCCCAGAGGGGCTGTGCAATCTGGGAGATTTTCAAATCTCAGGTAGATAAAGTCCTGAGCAACCTCATCTAATTTTGTCAATGGCCCCGCTCAGAGCAGAGAGTTGGACAAGGTGACACAGAAGTGTCCCTCTGATCTAAATTAATCTATTATTTTTTTATTTTCCATTTTAACATGTGGCTGGCTATTTTTGTGTTCAGGTAAAAGCTCAAAAACTCTTCTGAAAATGTCGGTCAGGCTCAGCAGCCAGAGTAACTTGGGGAACTCTGGCTTGCAGTCTCTTCTGTGCCTCAGCTCTTCACTTGTTGCACCATACACAAAGCTCAGTGCTGTTGTGCTCCCTAAATACTTGGAAGGGAGGAATTAAATAAAAATGCTTTCAGAAGAAGTTAAATTCTAGGTAGGAACCCCCCACACATGCAGCCTTTAGAAAAGTTAAAGCAGAATTTATTATTTTATTGTTTGGCTTGCTGACTTTCTGCCTGTCAAATTGGCTCTTGTTGATTCCACTGCCTCCCTGAAGACAGAAAGCAAAGTTGACAAATGCCTGCCAGGCCAGCAGCTCTAGAGCTGTCATTTGCTTTTTTTCTCAGTGGAAAATTGGAATTTGTTGTCAAACTTGAAATTTCTCATGGCAAAATTTCATTTATGCAAAAACTATATTCAGTCAGGGCATTCCTTAGCTAGTTTGTAATATGAATATATTCTTTTTCCTTTTTTCCATCTCATTCACTTAGCCCTAAAGTGATTATAGCTGTTGTCATAAACTTACCAGACAACATAACATAATAGATCTCCTGTCACAGCCAGGGAATCTAGGTTTGCCCTCAATAGCATTATTTAATAATAATGGTTAAAGCATGCAATTAAAGGTGAGTGCAAGCTATTGCTTATTTCAGCTGTAGCCAGAGTTTGCTCCATGACTTAAGGAAAGCTATTTAAAATTATCATTTGAAAAACGAGAATACCCTTTTCTATCCAGAAGGAGCAGCCAATCTTAGCCTGGAAGGTCTGAGTCAGGTGCAGTTTGAAGCCCTGGCTGCTTCTACCCTCCTTCTCCTGCCCTCATTTGATGAAGACGTGTCCCTCAGGTAGGCAAGATAATGTAGATAGGAAGGTAATGTCAGCTGATCAGAATTTGTTTTGCTGATATTGCTGCTGCCACCCACCAGGTTGTTGCCTGAGGGTCTTGCCCTTTGCTCTGTAGGGTCACTTGAATCCTGCTGAAAAAAAGTATTTCTTCTCTCTTAGACCCCATGAAACTCAGCTTCTGTTTCCCTGCATCCCAGAAACTGCTGGTTCATGCCTGATGTTGATATAGGTAACAATCTCTTTCCTGCCTGCTGGAAAAATTGCTCAGGCAATGGTGTCCCTCTTGCCACCAGGCAGAAGCAGTATTAATGACAATCTTCCCTCTCCTATGAGAAAGCTTGTGCTGGCCAAATCTGACTCAGTTTCCAAGAATCCATCTCAGCGATTATCTTCTTTGAACCCTAAGAAAGCTGGTGGTGCTCAGCCATCGTTTTTGGAGAGGGCCCTGAAAACTCCGCCTTGCTTCTCCTCTTACTAGAGTAAAGTGTGGAGGGAGGTGGTTGGGGAGATAAGGGTGGGTGTGCTCCCCTTCCAAAGCCATTTTGCAGAAACCTTGCAGTGTTTGTACTTCCCTCCCCGAATCCGTATCCTATAGGAGCAACAAATTAGCCATAGGAAGGGAGTGGGTCCTGACACGGCCTTCTTAGACCCACAGCCAGGGTAAAAGGCTTTACCTGGAAGATGGGCATAGCTGGCTGAATCACAGAGTTGTCTGATTTTTCAGGGACAAACCTGAGACTCTAATTGAAATTAGTTTGATGGCTGGAGTTCAGCCCCTATTAGGCAAGAGTCCACGTCGCAAAGTCAACCAGCTTTGCACCTGTTCTGTCCCAGCTGGCATCTCCTGCCTGAGAAAGGCCCACCGCTGTGGTTAAAGGTATTAGAATAGTAATAATAAATCCTGTCCATAGAAGGCTTTGATCAAAGAGCTTTTGATTTCCTTTCTTTACCTTCTTTTCTTTTCTTTCTCTTTCTTTCCCTGTCCCCTGCACCATCTGATTATTCTAGACAACTGTGTCTGATGGCCTAGGGTAGTTGATTGTGGCCGTAAAAGCATTTGTGAGGCTGGCGGGTAGGAGCTTATGAGTCTCATACACCCTGATGTTGGCTCACAGCAAAGGCAGCATCTAAGCTGATTAAGTAGAGCATAGCTTTGGTCTCTTTGTCCTCGGCCCCTTCCAACTGCTGACAGTTTCGTGTCCTGGGGTCTTTTCAAGATATTTACCCTACTCCAGACAGTCCTCCCTCTCCGCTCCCACCCCTCCAGCAGCCCCTGCGTGGGACTTGGAAGATCCACATTCAAGGCCCTGCTTGACCATAAACTTTTTGTATGCCACTATTTGGTTTTTTTTCGGCCACTGCCATCTGTGTGTCAGCTCGCCATCTGTACAGCAGGGGAGTAATTCTGCCCCATCCGTGTAAACATGCCCTGAGTGGCTGGTGATCACGTTGACACAACCCCAGTGCCTGATGGGCTTTGTGGCACATATGAAATAGGTGGCATACAGCACAGGATGGCTTTGTTTTCCCTTGATGGAGAAGTGTCTCTCCTGCTCTGTCTCAAAATTGTTCATCTCACCCTCCTTCACAAGCCTGCTCTGTGATCAAGCAAGCTTTGTGTCACGTTTCACTGATGCCCGGTTGAGGTACCCCGACTGGGATCACTGAAGAGAAAAACCTCCGTTTGTTCTAAAGACATCCATCCAAATCTTGTCACAAGCAATCAGACAAGCTTGGCAGAAAGAGCCTTCTCTTTTGTGTTATAAACAGAAAGAAATAATATATGATCTAAGCTCCTAACCATGCTTAAATCTGTTTATTCTAATGTTTCCCTCAGTGCATGTCATCAATAAAAGATCTGTTAGTCAGAACATTTTTCTCTCTCTGACTATCTTCCTGTCTGTCTATTTTTAATTATATCAGAATTACATGATTGCTGCTGTAGATTAGGTTTACCTGAAGAACATCCACTGTGATGACTGTTTTCATACCTTAGCATAAGCCTTTTGGCTTAGTACAACATTGAAGTCTTGAAATCCAGTACTCCAAAGGCAAGATATCCTGAAAAATAATGATTTGTCTCCAACAGTAGCTCATCTGCACCTAGACACCCTCTATATTTGAAGGCAATGTATTAACAAAAGCTATAAGATGACATCTTATGTATAACAAATGAATCTGGAATAGAAAACAGTTAATGTGTTCAAACTACTCTGGTTAACATTGTGGAGTGAACTTATTTTTTTGTCTGATGTTTGAGCGATTCCATATCACAACCTGGAGACTAGATTATTGACACAAACAAAAAGAACTAGTCCTGGTTTGTATGCAAAGCTGTGGCTGGTTGACTCTGGCTAGATGCCAGGCACTCACCAAAGCCGCACTATCACTGCCCTTCTCAGCTGGACAGGGGAGAGAAAACATAACGAAAGGTTCATGGATCAAGATAAGGACACAGAGATCAGCAATTACTGTCACAGGCAAAACAGACTCAACTCAGGAAAGTTAATTTACTTTATTATGAACCAAAATCAGAGTAGGGTAATGAGAAATAAAATTAAATCTTAAAACACCTTCCTCCCACCCCTCCCTTCTTTTCAGGCTCAACTTCACTCCCAAATTCTCTACCTCCTGCCCTCTGAGCAGTAGAGGGGGATGGGAAATGGGAGTTGTGGTCAGTTCATCACACATCATGTCTGCCACTTCTTCTTCCTCAGGGAGAGGACTATTCACATTCTTTCCCTGCTCCAGCGTGGGGTCCCTCCCACAGAAGACCATTCTCCACTAACTTCTCCAGCATGAGTCCTTCCCACTGGCTGCAGTTCTTCATGAGCTGCCCCAGGATGGGTCCCTTCCACAGGGTGCAGTCCTTCAGGAACAGACTTCTCCAGCGTGGGTCCCCCATGTCCTGCCAGCGAACCTGCTCCAGCCTGACCTCCTCTCTCCATAGGTCCATAGATCCAGCCAGGAGCTAGTAGGTGATACTGGAGTATCTGCAGGAGTTCAGAGTCCAGAAGGTTGTTTAGTGTGTTCGTTTTTTTCTTAAAAAAAAAAAAAAACCCAAACATGATAACATACTGTTCACTATAAAATATTAAAATTAAAATTTCTGGCATGGTTGATGACCCACTATGAACATTGCTGACAGAAGAACACTAAATCATGTTCTACCATCCATTTATCAGAAAAGAATGGAGACAAGAGTCACAAAATGTAATTCAAAGACTAGAGGTGGAGAAAGAACAAAACAGCCTGCTGCCTTCCAGGGAAAGACTTAAGGAGCTCAATCTGTTTTAGTTAATCAAAAATAAGATTGAGAAGTGGTGTGGCTACAGGGTATAATTACCCACATGGGGAGAAAACACTGGCTACGAAAGGGATCTTTAATCTATCAGAGAGAGACATAACAAGAACTAATTACTAGAAGGTGAAGCCCAGCAACTCCAACGTGGTAATGGGGCACAACTTAGGAGCACAGATGATTAATCACTGGAACAAAATACCCAGAGCAATGGTGGGTTCTCCATCTCTGTAGCCAGGTTGAATGCTTCTCTGTAAGATCTGCTTTCAACATAAGATGCCAGACTCTCTAAGGACACTCCCAGTGAAAACCTAAGGCCTGTGTTGCACAAGACCAGTTTTGGACTCTGCTTTCATCTCACACCCACTTTCCCTCAGCATCTCTTCTGCACAAAGACCCTCAACCCCACACCAATAACATCAATTTCTGACCATAACTTTGCCACTTTTTCAGCTGCCTTTTTCATGGCCAGTGATGGGAAGAAGGTTTGGATGCCCAGCCATTTACTACTCTTGATCTTCATCCTCTCCTTAGCCTGGACATCTGCAGTTATTTTCCCCACACCATACTGTGACATTTCTCCACTTTGCTCCTTAGACCCTGCTCTGTCTCTTTGCATGCATCCTTGCAAAAGCTGTCTGTGCTACCAAACAGCAGAGAGAACCAGGGCATGGAGCTTCAGGACAAAATCTGTCACTAATGCTCTCACTTGTGGGCCACTCATGATTCCCCCGTGCTACCTTCTGAGGGACACGCAGATCCAGAAAGGGCTCCCACTCTCTATTTACCAAAGCAGTTCTTCCCCTTTTTATACCCAGCCCACACACACTACTTCTCTGGTAATGTATTCACTGCCACAGTTGGAGCATTTGTAATGTGCAGAGTCCATGCCAGTCTGGAGACAGGTGGTTTCACTGAACAGATACAGCTTTGTAATGAAATGGTGCGCCTGCTGGCATTTCAGGGCCAAATGTGCTTTGAGGGTGGCTCCACTGGTGAAGCCCATTTGTCAAGGATAGTGCAAAGCTCCAGAGTGCCACCAAATTCCTCACTAATCTAGGCAACAAACTTGCATTAATTTCTAAAAATGCTTTTTTTTTCATCTTCAGCTTGCAAGGTAACTTTATCTCTTCCTCCCAGGAGTGGGACATGGCTAACACAATCTATGCATTTATCAGCATTGGTTTGGATTATTTGAAGCAACCAAATCTGGACCTCAGTTTAAGGTTGCCACTCAGTTCCAGCTGGTACAAAATGTTGTTTTCTGTATGGCTGGAGCCACAGCAGGCACACAGAGCTTCTGCTGCAGTTCCTTCCCTAGCTCGCAGGTAGCCTCTGACATCAATTCAAAGTCTCATTTTTCAAAGAAGCTGAAGGATTGAATCCCTGCTCCTTGAGGGACCAAATTTCAATCTGTGACCTCTGTTGACAGCTGGACTCCTCTGAGCCAATGCCTCTGAGAACAGACAACAAAACAGCTCTGATCAAAAGGAAGTCTCTGTGGAAATTATTCAAGTGGGGAGCAAGCGCAGTCCCAAGCCTGAGGTTCTCTAAGGGATTTCACTAGGCTTTCCTTGGAAACAACTTTACTGCCATCACTGACACTAACAATACTAACAATACCTTTATTCTCTCTGCCTCATGCCCTCCTTCCCTCATTCCCTACAAAGAAAACAGCCATCCATGTAGAGTGCTGACCCCAAAAAAGGACACTGCCAGAGAGCCCACGAACTCTATGTGGGATTTAGTGACTTATTTTTACATTAAAAATTGCTTGGAGGCTGCAGTAATGGAAGTAATATAAAACTACAAAGAAGCACGAGAACTTGACCCTGAGTTTCTAGGTCAGCTGTCAAAGAAATAATCCTAATTTCTTGCATGCTGGAAATGAGTGCTGAATAAGGGAATTGCACAGATGAGGAGTGCAGCTTGTAAATGCAGATGAAGTCTAACTCATCCAACTCCAACTTAATTCTACTATCAAATACAGTTCCAGAGCTCACTCCAAAAGCACTGTCACTATACTTGCATCATTTCCATTGCCCCAGGAAGAGCTACGTAAGATGTTGCAACTGAAGAGTTTAGGAGTAAGCCTGTGATTCTCCTCATATGAAGATGCCTGAACTTACACCTTTTTTTTTTTTCCCCTTTAGTGTTGGAAGGGGTAGGGGAAGCCATGAAGGAACAATAAATCAGTACATTAAATATACATGCATGCATGTATATGTTTATAAAGAGAGAGAGAAAAAGAGAGTTGAGGAACTACAAAATCCATAAGCCAATTACAACTGGCTTTTTCCCCCCTTCCATCTTATTCCATTTATAGTGCAAAATGGCCCTTAAGCTCCACTTCCAAAATACTCATTGCAGTAATTACCTCTAGCAGAGCATCATTGTTTACTGCTTGCATTCTCTCTTCAAGTAGGAAATATCAAGCTGCAAATATAGGACTGGGGTTAAAGAAAGGTACTCCCATTTTGCTCAGAATGGCATTACTAGAAGTATTTATTGTCATGTAAAAGCTGTGAATTTTATTTGAAATTTTCACTGAATTCTCAGTGAAAAAAAATCTATTATGTCTGGAGACTTCATAGGTTATATCTATCTCTTAACTCCAGTTATATGGCATGGAGTAAGGCCACAAAACCAAACACTTTATCACACAATCACTGAGTGTTTATGGGGAGGAAGTGGAGGCTGCAGTGCTGAAAAACTGAGAGATACCAAAAAAGAACCATCTTGGTAACAGGTGTGACCTCACTTGTGATGTCAGCAGCCAAATATTGGTGATAATCTACTGAAAGTTACTAGAGATCAAGCATCAGGAAGTATAAAATTACATTACGATCATGCTTGCAGCTGCATTCAGGATAACACACTGATGTTTTCGCCATGCTAACAACACTACTTGATTAACAAACCTTCCAGGCCAGACTAGCAACTGAAAAAAGATATGCTAATCCAGTCTCTGAAGTGCTGCAGTGCATGAAGCGCGGGTTCACTCCATATGTTCCCTCCCTCCTTGCAGAGCAAACATCAGTGTTGCTTTTGCATGTTTAATGACAGTTTTCTACAACCCACTGAGCCTAGGAAATATTAGAGGAACTATGAGTGATTAAATTCAGCTGGAGTGAGGCCAACTCATCTCATCGTTCTTCAAAGTTGGTGGAAAATGTACATCAATAAGAGATACGGGTAGTAAGTTCCCCAGCACTAAACAAAGCTGCCACCCTGCTTAAAGTTTGCCCCAAAGAATCAGTCCCACATGTGTTCATGCCTGAGCCCCTGCCAGTTCACCATCCCAGGCCTTAATGCTTGTTGACAGCTCCTATACTACACTCAGCTTCACCCTGATCTCTCTACAATGGGATAAGCAATTTATAGAGCAAATAAATATCAGGAGACTATGAATCATGAGGCTATTATTCCTTCAAGGGTTCCTGTTCTAATTCAGAGCAGAAACCTTCTAATGATACCATCAGCTGCAAGAAAGGAAGCTTGAGTCATCATAGCCCCTGGATAAAATAATATGTGTGCAATATACAATTGCCTCTTTGTTTAGATAAATGGGCTTTGTTACCCGTGAACCCTCTGATTGCCTGTAATAAGGAGGAATTGGTTTGATACTTGCCCCTACAGCAAGCTGAGAGCTAGCATGCTGTAATACACCCACTCTTTTCCTTCCACTTAAGTGCTGAGAGATGGATCACAAACGGCCATTTGCGAATCATGAAAAATTACTCCTGTGCCCAGGACAGTCCTGTCATGTACCTGTTCCATCCTTGTAGACCCCTGCCCATCTCCTGCCCTGCCTTCCTAGGATCTGTTATGTGAGTCAGGGATAGGGTAGCTCACATATGGCTCTCCGTGCTCAGCTCTGCCATGTGGCTCTGGTGTCGCTACAGGCCAGAACCAGGAGAGGTCACAGCAGCTGCAGAATCAAACTTTTGGGCTGGTATCCTCAGACTGGCATCCAGAACCTATGCTAAGGGCCCACAAACCCTACAGCTTGTGGGAAGATGGTGTTGGTATGTCAGAGCAACCTGAACTAATTGGAGTTACTTATCAACCTGCCCACAGTTTAGGCTTTCCCAGCCCATATCCAACATGGGCCACAAGGCATGTGGGAATGGTCAATCATCAGGTCAGACAACAAGAGACTAAAGGGGACTGTTGCTCTCTACTCCACTGCTAAGAGCATTTTCCTGGGCGGGGAGAATATCTGGGTTTGGCATTTTACCCTAAACAGTTGTTGAAACATTAGGTAATGGTTCCCCGGGGCACAGCTTATTAGCTTGGTCACACTAATATGACTCGAATGCCTTCAAACTGGAGCTTGCATCTCAATGCACTGCTGCATTGTGGAGATACGCAGATGGCAAATGGCTGGCTTCAATGCCTTTAGGCAATTCCATCGTTGTTATGGGAAGTGCCATACAACATCAGAGGACAGCGCACATATGGAAGCCATACTCGTTTTTCCTTTGCTCAGATTTTCTTGAGTGAGTGGCAGTGCTCCAGTAGACCCTCTGATTTGTGCTTTGACAGTTCTTCATAAGAAATACGTACATAAGCTCTTCAGCTGTGCTCTGTTAAACAAATTCTTGCTCACTACCTACCTTTCAATGTCTGTTGCTAACGTATTGTCTCTAGTCTCCACCTCCTTTTGTAGATGGCTGCAAGAGTTGCTCAGAGACTGGAAGGCAATGCCTAGTAGAAAGAGTTGCCCAGCCTTTTTCCTGCAGTAGGCAGCTTCCCTATCACCTTTAATAGCTGTGGGATTGGACCCCTTTGTTAGTGTTTTAACCAGGCTTGCCAAAAGCTCGCTGTTCCAGCTTCAGTGTAGGCATTGCAAATGTTCATCTTTTGATCAACTGCCAAATGCTTCTTCAGAAACAAGGAGGGGGATGGCTGCTTAGTGAAGCCAGTCTGCATCCTGAACTACAGCTTTCCAGCTCCCACATTTTAGATTGCGTCCTTGTTCAGAGTGCAGCAAACAGAGGCCATAAATTTCAGAAGGCTATGAAGTGCAATCATAAAAAAGATCAGAATAAAATTCAGGTGTATTTTTCATTTCTGACCTGCATATGTTTCCTGTAGATCACAGCAGTAGGAGAGAAGTGTGTATGCCCTAAGAAGAGTGCTTCTTTTGCTGGGAGTCTGGGTCCTTCAAACTGTTTTAAGCTGTCAAAACATTTGAAATGTAGCCAGGTCATTATGCATTGAGATTGGTTACAGGATATGTCAGCAATAAAAAAAAAATAAGTATGTAACCCTAGTTTATGAATATTTGCTCCCCACACAGGCTGTATGCATTGTGGTCATTCTGTTGGAGCCAAGGGAACTGCTCAGAGCATGCAAAGTTAAGCATTTTTGTAAGACTTTCCAAGATCAGAGTTGTATGGCAAAATTAGGAAAAAAAAATAAGAAGAAAAAGCCTGGTTGGTAAGGGATTTTTAAACATTCACTTCTCAGTTAAATAAAAATCAATTTCCTTCACAATAAGGCTGGGCATTTTGACTTAGGCATAACTATTTCCATGGCAAATCACAGTTTTTGTCTGTCAGCCATTTTGCCTGCAAGAGTTGTTGAAAAGGGTCACAAAATACAATGGGAGAAATATATTCTGCTTCTCATTCTTACTTGAAAATGGCCTGAACAATTTATATGCAAACTTTTCAAAACTATTCACCAAGCATGGCAAATTGTAGCCTAGAAGGTGGAAGTTACACAAGCTACAACTACTGGAAAATACAGTTTTGTAATAAAAATAATTTTGCCGTCTTAAATATAGAGCTGGTTGTCACATACTTTAATACCTGATAATATGGTTTTGTTAATATGCCAATAACATATAATTTTGCATCTAGTATCTTGATTCTAGGCTTTTAAGACTTATAGGAAGAAAAAAAGTAACCAGATATGAAGCAACATTATAAAAATGCAGGTGTTTTTGCCTGAAGCAAAGTTTTGACTTCTGAAGCACAAGAAGCACAAAGATATTAGTGTTTACAGGTGCTGGAAGGCATTGTCTTACTTGGTTTTACAGTGGGATCATTCTATTATAATCCTGCAAGAATTTCAAAGTGATAAATGTAAGAGAGTTTCTCATGCCTTTTCCTATGCTGAACAAGAGATTCCGTCGTCACAAACCATACTCTTCAACTTGGGCACACGTCTCCGCTGTGTTGCAAGAGCTTCTTCAGAAGAGCAACTCTATTAGCAAAGCAAAAAGATGGTGCCTTCAACTCCAGAAAGTGAGCTACCATTCCACCTCTCAGAAAGAAG
This sequence comes from Chlamydotis macqueenii, assembly GCF_036417535.1. Classification (NCBI taxonomy): domain Eukaryota; kingdom Metazoa; phylum Chordata; class Aves; order Otidiformes; family Otididae; genus Chlamydotis; species Chlamydotis macqueenii. Next base: position 58,950,638 of record NC_141556.1, on the reverse strand, counting down.
CACCCTCACCGCAGAAAGAAAAACGTTCATCCTTATACCAAATTCCATCTGATTCGTGCTCAAACTGAATTAAATATTTTTTTAATGCTGCAGTGTTCCAGCTAATTTTTTTTTTTTAGTCATATAACTTAATTAACACCTGCTGAAGTCAGTGCATATTCTCCTACCAATTCAATGGGAAGTAGTTAATCTTAGGAAAAATGCTTAGGGTGACAGGATAAATAGTGCAAAATGGCAATGATATATGGACAGATACGTTGGTTATACATGTCATAGTTACAGTTAATTACAGTAGGATTTGGTTTACTGTGGTATTCTGAGGTTATATTGTATATCTGTATACATGTAGCTGAACACACCTTATAGCCCTCTGGTCATGATAGCTCCCCTATTTCAAGTTAATACTTGCTATGAACACACACAGCATTTGATAGGAATTATTTTTTTATTTTTAATGGGAAGTACAGTGTGATTCCTTGTGGCAGCAGATCAGCTCCATAGGAAGGCTTAGTCCTTTAGAAACACAGGACAGCTGCTTTCCAGAACCACACACAAACTCTAGCTTCTGTAAGATGCAATTTCTCAGCCAGGACCAAAGCAGCTATGGAAAAAAATCAGAAGTAGCAACAAGGTTAAGAGTCATTTCTAATGACTGGTCAGTAGACAGTACCAGAGTATATTAGCCTAAATCTGCTTCTGGGAAACACAGCTTTGTATGTCAAGAGAGAAACACTACCTTCTTAGTTGAGAAATGTGACTCCACCAGAAGTGCCAATGATTTTCTCTGTTGACTTTATTCCTTGTAGTGTCAGCATAAATGTCTTCTATAATGTCAAAGAAGGATGTAATTCTTGGCCATTTGCGCTTGTCTGGATTGCAATTTTATGTAGATACGTGTGAAATATAGAAGCTGACATAGCAGAGCTGCAATCTGCCTTGTCCACTGTCCTACCTCCAACAGTCATGGATGCAAAATTATATCTAAAGAGACAGCCAGAGTCCCACTCTCACCTCAGAATCATTACACCTTCTTCCAATGCTACCTCAAAGCTTTCATGGGCACCAGGGATCTCACATCCTGCCTACATGAGAGCTGCATGCCTCGCTTATGTTTGTTAGATAAACAATGGCTGCCCAGAATCACTGCCAGGTAACAGGATGGCAGGGGAAATACCTTTTCAGAACAGAGATTCACAACCAAAAGAAAAAATATCACACCATACCACCTTAGGCAGATACCGTGGTACTAACCATAACAGTACAGCTGCCAGCAGCATTTTCTTCCTCCTCACTACACCTTCTATTGCTTTGGAGTGGCTGAAGTGATGCTAACAGCGCCTCTGTTGCCATTTGGGAATATGAGGATTTTAGGATGTGGCAGACTTTGCAAGGGTGCGAAGTGACATTCAAGTCAGATCTAGCCCTAGGGTAGAGAAGCAGAAAGTCAATTCAGGCAAATATTATTGAGTGATTTTAATACATTTGTTGTTCTTAGGGGTTATTTTTTTTTCCTTTCTTGTTGGAATAATTGATCCTTTGGAAACTAAAAAAGAAAGATTCAGTAAATTCATTTGGGGTTATAAAGAATAACAGCTTTTGGGACAATTGCAAAGTGCCTGAATTAGGACAAAACATAAATTTGTAGATGCACACAGAGAAAAAGGATAAGGAGAAATGGAAATTATAAGGTAACATTTATGATTTATGAAAAATTCTTCATTTTACTGCTAATCATAATGGACTCCTGCTGCTTATAACCTTATTGTAATCAAAAGGGTATATTCATTTCTTGCATAGTTATGTGCACATAACTCCTATTGAAGCTAATAAGTGTTATGTGCTTGCTGTGAGGGGCAAAGAGGTGCCGCACAATTAAATCATTTACTATAGCTGCATTGTAAATGATAAAAATGGTCTAGAATGTTATAATTATAGATAACTGCCCATTTTTAATTTTAAAAAGGATGTATACCATTGGCCCTTTGGCCTTGTGCTTGAGGGAAGACAAAAATGATCACAGCCATTGGAGGCAGTGGGAGGATGGGTTTCTGTGCATGGTCTAGCTCTCTACAGTCCTCCAGCAAGTCTTGCTACATCCTGTAAGAAGACTGCTTAATCACTTTCCAATAAAGCTTCCCATGGGTGGTTGCAGGGCTGGGTAAAGGCTATTCACTTCATGCCTGAAGCTGTGGAAGAACTGGATCCTGGGGGAACCAGACACTATGCTGAAAATATCATAGATAGTAACTTTGAAGAAACAGCAGAGATGTCTGCATTGACCAGCAGGAAATTAATATCCCCTTTTAAAGGGTATTAAGGAACCTGCAATAATTGTCTTGCACATCTTGGTTTGATATATTTTAGATGTGATTCATTGGTTGGGGTCTGACATCAGAGTTCAAACCAGTGGTGGAACATTCAGCCAGTGCAGTTATTTTATGTGTTCCCTTCTGGGAAATGTGTGTCCAAATCCACCTTGGACAGTGCAAATACAGCTGCAGGTAAACAGGAGGAGCATCATATTTATATATGAATAGTGCCATTTTAGTCATATAATTTCAATTTTGTATAGCAAGCTGAGATGAACTTTCAATATTAAAAGCCAAAATGGTGCAGCTTATCTTTTAGACAAGAGCTGAAAGTTCTTTTGATAATGCTGAATCAAAACATTTCTGTCATGCTAACTGAGATAATTTCACACAAGGTGATGTAGACCAAACTGATAGATCCTAAAAAAATACTTTGACTTTGGTAAATTATGATTTTCTAAAAGACGACCAAAGTAATGCTCTCCAGTCCTGAGCAGTATTTTCCAAACTTTTATATTCCCTAAAGGAGATAAAATAAAAAAGTTCACTAACCTGGATAAGGGACTATGCACTTAAGCATCATAGATAGTGAAGAAACAACTCACCATAATACAGTTCAATGTTTATAGAAGTGTTTGAAGGACCACTGTCTTGGCCTGCTGTGCTTCACACAGTCCCAGGATGTCCTAACATGAGTATTCTTGAATATAGCAGTCACAGGGCACCTTAGGAAAGCAAAAGTAATGCAGAAACCAGAAAAAAAAAAAAAAGCAGGTTCCAAAGCTGAATTCTTCTGAAATGTTGTGTCATTTTGAGTCTAGACAGCCTGATTTGGAACAAAAGGCATCTGTGGATTGATGGAAGCCACAACAGAACTACCCTTCCCCCTACTTCACTTTAGAAATCAGCATCATCTTCTTCTCATGTGATAAACAGCATTTAATGAAGGAGCTGCTACCAGTAATTAAAGCAGCCAAATCTTCAACATTTACAAAGCACACACAAGCTCGTGAATGTTACAATCTGGAAATAAGGACAAATAACCAAATCCCTATTTAGTTAATGAAATAAGTAGCACTTATTCTCAGATGTGCCAGACCACCCAAGGCTCCAGTTTAATTGCTTTCAGAGGCTGTGGACAAACATCTTCCTTCAGATCCAGCTGTGCTGCTGGATGCTACAACTGCAGCTGCTCATCTGTTGTGTCCCCTGTCCTCCTCTTCCCGCCCCTTCCCTCCTCTAGCATTAAGCACTCTTTTGAACCAGCCCACACAGCGGTTTGTGTCATCATTCCTTCGTTTGTGCCAAGTAGAGTTACCCAGGTTATTTTAATCAGCTTAACAGGAGGTGGCAGAGTGACTGTAGCCCTGGAGGGCACCAGTCTTTGGTCAGCAAGGCAAGGATGAATGGCCAGCAGGCAGCAGCCTGGGAGCTGATGAAGAGAACTAAAAAGCTCAGGTGCAAAGATAAAAAGCCAGTTCAGACCTAATTCATCCTTTCATGGTGCTGGAGAAAAAAAAAAAAAAAAAAAAAAAAAGCAAGACACTGCACTGGTCACTCCTGCAGGTCTGACCTGCTGATCTCATGCCATCCCATATATCTGTTTTTTCAGCTTCTCCCACGATCTCTGGCATGAATGAAAAGACACTGTTCATGTATGATGACCATCTGCTCACAGTACATGGAGCACGTCATTTTTTCCTCTGCCCAGAAATGCTGTACCAGTGACCTCTGAGATCCTTGTTTATTCGATGTTTCAGGGGTTCAGATGAACATTGTTCGTCAAGTATCCTTTCCTAGCACAACCAGTCCAGAAAGAAGCAGCTTTGCTGCCTCCAAGACACACAGTTCGGAGCTGTGATGCAACCAGGGAGCATTTAGCTCCTCGTGTGTGGTGTGTTCCTGTCCAGGAAATCCCACTCAGAAATGTGGCAACATTACCTGGATAGCATACAAAACCCAGAGATCTTGACTGGTCCCAAAAGCACTGGTTTTTCTGTGTTTGGGGATGCAAACTTCCACCTGCAACACGTGTTCTCCTTCAGTCAGTGGCTGTCCTGTAGCCTTTCTTATTTAGGAGATGATTCAGGCTGACTTTCTCCTCTCTCCCCTTTGCCCAACCCCAGCTGTTTGAAGATGCTGCCATGCAGTGTTTGCTAATAATACTAACATGTCAAAATGGTGACATGTCAAAATAGTAGCACCCATGCAGGAGACAACCCCGTCTCCTCATCCCCATCTTTGAGGAGCTGTACCCAGTGAGGCATGAAGCATACAGGCAACTTTCTCATCGAGTGATGCTCAGCTGCAGAGTTTGGGAATCTCCATCCAAATCAGCAGACCAGGCTGGAGAGCTAGGGTGTAGGAGGGAGTGCAGTCCGTGAGAAACTGAATCAAGAATATATTAACTCCAGTCACCTTGCTCACAGGGAGGAGAGGTCATAGTCCTCCATAAGTCCCAGTGGGAATATAAGAACTTAAATAATTAATCCGAAAGTCTCCTTTGTGAGGTACAGCAATGTGACACCTCTTTCTCCTCCTCAGCTTGTTCTCTGCAGCTGTTTGATTCCCAAGGAATTGCAGTGAACTTAAAGATTCTTCTCTGGTAGGCAGAGGGGCAGGGAGCATCCACCAAGGAGTTACTCTTACATTTTCAGACACTTCCTGTCCTGCCCCAGCCAATTATTCAATTGTGATAGATGCTGTTGAAGAGTGACTGTATCCTGCCCCAGAGCTAGCTGCATTCAGAAAGGTGAGTGAAATCTGGGCTTCTCTCAGTTTCCATGTCCTCTGGATTAAAAATTAAAGAGGAGATATTTGTGTTAACTTTTCTCATAACCTGGTGAAGGATTTAAACAATTTAAAACCTCATCCAGCTTCAGAGAGAGATACTGCAATTGTGCTACCAGCCACAGTTACGCCTCATAACCCCGAGGAAGACAGGGCAAAGGCTTATAGTAACAAGTAGCACTTTTAAGTATATAGACGTGGATTCTTATTTCCATTACCCTTACAATGGAGCAGGCCCTTAAGGTGGCACTAAATATTACTTTTGCACAGTTTTTCCTTGCTGCTACATCAGGGATAGGCTTATAGGTAGGAGGGTTGATAGGGCTATAGCTCTGCTTACAGTAGATGGATGCCATGTATACTCTTAGCGATAGGTCAGAGAGTGGCTGCTCCTCTTTCCCTGTTTCCTTAGATTGTGGTCACTTTCCACTCAACTCTACACCACCAAAATTTGTAAAAAGACCTTTCTGTAAATGAGAATAAAAGGCCATATACATTTTTTAGATCAGTCCCTCTTCTGTTTTCTTTTGCAACTGGTAGTGAAAAAAAAGTTAATTCCATAGTTACAGTTGTGTTACACATCTGGGAAACCTTCTAGAGAGGGATTAGAGAGTAGAAATTATCTTCTTGTGATCAATAGAACCTGCACATTCCAGGGTGCCTCCAAGTCTTCTGTCCCTATTATACGAAATAATGAGTGATTCTTTAAGAAGCTCCAGTACATCATGTCCTCAAATGAAGATGTTCTGCTGTCTGTGTACAATGTTACTAATTTCCTTTGTACAAGAAGAAAAAACATTCAGTAGAGGTATGAAGGACACCTACAGTATCCCTCCTTTATGACTCATGTCTGTCCATCTTCACAGTCTTTTCTTCTGGACTCACTGTTTGAAGTCTTTTTTGCTCTTTCCTTTCCAGAAAATATTCACATTCTGAATGGCCTGATTTGCTAGGACAAATTCATCTAATTCACTGTAATTAGGAACACGGTAAACTTCGACTTGTATACAAAAGATGAAAGGTAAGAGCTAGCAAGTGATTATTTCTATCAGTAGGATTCTGTATAGCATTTCAGACAAAGCATTCCTGCTCTTATTAGCTTGAATGTTTCAAAAGAAATCCATGGTAACTTGATCAACAGTGTGTGAATCTTTTCACAGGCTGGATGCTTTTCAAGAAATAATGATATTTGAATCATCTTTCCTAATGAAGAAGATAACATCAATACAAAGTGCCAGTTCTGCTGCTTAGCCACTCAAAGTTGGGACTGGCTTCACATTAGGGTTGTTCACTTGGTGACTACAGGGTGCTAAGGCCCTGATCCAAGAATATAAATCTGGAGGTAATTCTTCAGACTCTCATATTCAATGCCACACTCCTGCTAGAAGTACCTTGCAGGAACAGGATGGGAAAGCCAGGAGGGAAGGGAGATAGGTGTTATTTGCAAACACTTTTGACAAACAGATCCCAGTGTGGGAAGAGCTGACATTAGGCAGCACCTGGAGCAATGATCTTCTGAGCAGATCCAAGGTATCGTTCACATCAGTCTCCTTAATTGTCTGGAGGATCAGGAGGCACAAAAGCATTGTACTGAACTGCACTACACTGGGCTGCTGTAACTGGCACCTCCAAGCATGACAAGCCCATGGGAGCAGGGATTCTGTTACCAGTTCTGCTTCTCTTCCTGTGAGATATCTATGACAATCAGCCTAAAATTACTCTGTTAAAATGATCCCTGTATCCACTGAGAGATGTGAAGTGGGAACTACAGACAGATGTGGGGCCGAGGAATTTACCTAAGCCTAGGGTCTGACAGGTTGTTCAGGCACCCATACAGCATGCCCCAGGGATGATGGCATATGTAGCTGACCTGTGGGCAGAGAGGGGATTCATCTCCCTCCAGCTTCTCAGGATCAATGACCAACAGAATCTGATTTTCCTTATCTGCAAGCCTTCTGGTGTGAGAAAATTAGAAACTTTGACCTGAAGCAACGGGGTCTAGCCACAGAAACCACAGACCTCAAGGTTCCCAGATCGGAGAAAATCTGTAATAGTTTTTTGGGAGCTTATGGCTCTGCAGAGACTCGGTAACGCAGGAGTATGTCTGCGCAACAGCAGTCTGCACAAGAGGGAGGATGCAAACAGTTTGGATGCAGTGAGTTAGGAACACTTCAGTTCGTAGGGACAATCTTGAAGGAAGAAAATTTTGCATTTTACTTCAAGTTAATTGTGTGCACATTTCTCATCAGTATCTCATGGTTAGACTAGAATATAGGAAACTTCTTTTTTGTTTTTTGGTTTTGGGTTTTTTCTTCTGCTGCATTCCTGTTCTTTACAGAGGCAAAATCACTCATGAATCTTAAACAGCTTTTGCACAGAATCAGCTCAACTAATGAAAAAAACAGAGAAGATTGCCATAGTCTCTTAAATCTAAGGAGTAATGCAGAGCACTGATTCCATCAGGATGAGGAAGCAAGAAAGACATGAGAAAGATGGCCAGGTGCATTATGAATTTTTTTTCAATATATTTCTTTAAAAAATGCGGGGAAGGGAGAGGTGACAGTATTTTAACAGTACCATTATTTTACATCGTCCTTCTCCTCATTACTTATGGACAGGCTGATGCTGAGATTTAGCACAGGAAACAGTTTTAAGAATCCATATATTCTTGGCCACAGTTCACACCCTTAGACTGTGCCAGAACTCCAACTGAATGTTAAATATCCAATCTATCTATGCATTTTTAATGCACATGTTACCATCATATTGAAATAACACTGAGTGCTAATGGCAACTCTTTTTTTTTTTTTAACAAATAAAAGGCAGTACCCAGAAACTATATTGAAACAGTAGGTGTAGCCAAAACTGATGTACACTGCAAAAACACATTATTTCTTCCCAGAGACGAGGTGCCATACACAGTATAGTAGAGTGTGGAATTAGATGTAACCACGCTTGTGGATAAGGATTGCTGGACTGGGACCTCTTCATGTGGAAGATTTAGGCAGGTCTGCACTTTATGCTAGTGCTGGCCCTTTGCATGCCCCCAGCTAAGCCACTTTAGGTGTGTTTGTCACTCAAGGCAACACGAATGATGGCTCTTCTGCCAATGCTCCGCAGACTTGCTGTGGAAGAGCAAGACACACCAGCCTGTCAGCTCTCAAACACCAACCTGGGTCAGAGGAAGCACTCTGGTACAGGCACAGCACCCTATCTGTGAGGCTCTTCCCGATCCAGGGCTTGTTCTAGGGTCTCTGCACAGTATCATTTTGGTACTTTTCAAGGCAGTAGCTTGGTCGGGGATCTCTAACCAAGCACTGCTTGGAGTGCGTGTTCCTTTACAACTTATGAGGACAGTCAGAGAAATTAAATGAGGGGGACATGTCTCCCCTTTCCTGCCATGGCTTCTCTTGTCTAATTAAGCACTGGTGGCTTCAAGGCTAAGACTCTTCCTTAGTGTTTGTACAGATACAGCACAGGGGAGCTTCAATTTCAGTGGCAGCTGCTAAGCAGCACTGCAATACATGATAATCAATATGAATTAATTGTGTATACTGAAGAAACCAGCTGACTGGAAGGCCCTAGGTACCCACTTCTAAAAATATTATTAGCCTGTTTTTTTTCTCTCTGCTTATAATACATACATAACTGTACTTATTTTCCACAGAAGTACTGCAGTGATTGACCATTTTAAAAATAAGGTAAACAAGGCTTGAGATCTGGAGAGAACGAGAGGAATGTTCCTAAACTATGAAATTTTCAGGATTTTAAAATAGTGTCTTTCATTTTTTAAATTATTTCTGGAATAAACATACCAGCTTTTCATTACTGCTCGAGTCTCTGATCCATCAAGCTTTTCTCTTGAAAAAAAAAAAAGAAAAAGACTCAGTGCAAGTGGAAGAACTGGAGATCAGCTGCTACATAAGAAATTTTTTTCTTAAAAAAAGAGAAAGATAATCTATAACCCCGGAACAGATTTCCCCAAACCTAGTCTCCTCCTTCCTGCCTTCCTAAACCACACAGCTTAAAGTATTCTTCCATTTGTATTAACTTCTGCTTTGGTTTTGCCTACTATTAGTCTAAAACATGCTTGCTTCAGTAGTGAGGACCAAGTTCTGAGGGGTGACGCTTCCTCACTGGCAGAAGGTCTTTCCCTAACAAAAATAGAGTAGATTAAACTCTGTCTAGAAAAAGCAATTAGAGCTCTTCTAACTTCTAGCAGCAGTTCACTAATGACCTAAAGTTGGATCCCTAGTCAATAATCCTGCAACAAACAGAAATATTCATGCTTCTAATGCAAATACCATTTCTGGGTTTTGGTCCCTTGTTCTGTCACTGAGCCATCTGAAAAGTATGAGTACTCTGTTACATCCCAAAGGCAAACAGTATCACGTTTATTTTCCTTAGGGAAATTTTAAGTTCTTAGCTCATGTCTTTACCCCAAGATCTCCAAATACCATCATCTTCATTTCCTATTTCAGATGCTTGAAAAGCAGGCAAGGTGACTTTTGCTCCTGATGTCTAAGCTGCTTTTTTTCCTGGGAACATGCTATGTATTTTGTCCTTGTTTCCTCTGGCAAACTTGATACTGTGGAAACACTGTGACAGGAAGGAGTACCCCAATTGCCTAAAGAATAAGCACCTAGTTCCCAACACCAGCTAAAGTTAGCTGAAATGAATCCCACCCGTAGTCACTGCTCCTTTCTGGGTAGCTCAGAGCTACCTGTTATAAGCTGCTCATGCTGTGCCAGCAGTCTCGCTTCAATCAATGCAACACCTTTAAGACGTGACCCAGCTAGAAGTAGAACTGATTTCCCTGTTCTTTAAATCAATGAATTCTGCCATTGATTTTCCTTAGGACTAAAATACTTCTATATCTTTAGCATAGTGATATAAGTATGGCCTTGTTGGTTAGAAACAAAGGTCTGTGCAGCCCAACAGGTTTTGAAAAAGGATGTTAGAAGCAAGGCTGGGTTAGAATGATTATCCCCATCCCCATACGCCTTTCCAGGAGCAGGAAACTATGTTATTTCCTGAGCTTGTAGTTGTGTTTACATCACTCAGAAAATACAGCGGGTTTTTTTGGCCTAACAGCAACAGCTTTATTTAATTTTTATTGTTTTAATTTCATTACATTTAGGCTTTCAATATTTCCTGTGGCAATGATTTCCACAGTGCCATTGAATACTTACGTTGCTTCTTTTAAACCTACAGTCTAATAAATGGTTACTTCCCTCCAGTGAATCTTGTAATCTTCTTCATGAAGTTTCTAGATCTATATATTTTCCACATCTACCTCATACTTTTTTTTTTTATTCTGGAGACCAGAACTGCAGATATAGCATTCAAGATGTGAGCACAGCATAGGTTTGCATGGTAACAAAAAGTATGTCTTTTATCATGTTCTCTATTTCTTTCCTAATAATTTCTAATGTTCCATTTGTCTTTTTGACCACTGCTAGCTTTGAGCTGATTTTTTTTTTAAGAATTATATGTAATGATTCCCAAATCTTTCTTCTGAGTGGTAATAGCTCATTTAGAGTCCATCACTGTGAACATATAGTTAAGGTTGTTCTCCTCCATATGAATTACTTTGCATTTATTGACACTGAATTTCATCTGCCATTTTATTACCCAATCACTCAGTTTCTCAAGCTCCTTCTCCAAGCCTTCACAAACAGTTCTAGCTTTGACTGCTGTGAATAATGTGATAGCAGCAGCTGACTATGCCAATTCACTATTCACCTCTTTTCCAAAGAGAGTATTTAGAGGCATGCTGTGCCTGTGGGGCCACATCAACCAGTTTCTGTGAAACTGCCCCTATCTTCTAAGCTTTTGAAGCACCAGAGTGCCCTGAACATCTCCAAACTGCCCTATATCTCTGGGGTACCCAAGTCATGTGGTTTTCTCGTGCTCCTTCTAGAGATCCATGCTCATCCACACCTTCTTCCCATACTAAAACTCCCTTTCTCCATTCCCAGAGCCAGGCCTTCTACTCCCAGCGCAGCGCGGGGGAGGCGAGAAGCGTAGTTATAGGTTGCTTCCCTCCCAGGGCCCCTTAAGAAGCTCCTCCCGCCCCTGGCGCGGGCGCAGCCGCCGCGGCCGCCCGGCCCCCGGTGCCCTTTGCCGGCGCACCCTGGCGCTGACCACCCCATCGGCAAAGCGCCGCCCGGCCCGGCTGTGCGCACCGCTCCCTCTGCCGGCGGCCGGCCGGCATGGCTGCCCCACGGCATCCTCGGCGGGGTCGGCGTGGAGGGGTCGCTCCGTGAAATAGTCTACTCGGCAGGAAGGTGGTAGGGAGGCTACCAGGCCTGCGGCTGAGAGAAAGCTATATAACAAACCTCCACGATTGCACAGGCAGTGCAGAACATACTCCGGAGCTTGAAATCTGAAGCTTTTGGAGATGTGTTTGTTAGTGCTACAGTCCCCAATCCCTGCTAGCAGTGTCAGCCATTCCCTGCTCCACTCACTGCCATGGTCCTTCCCAAGCCATGGCACTGTCACAGCGCTTTAGAATTTATGTGGGTCTCAGCAACAGTGGGAGATTAATTCTTTTACAGGAAAAAAAAAAAATCCTGTTTGCTGTTCTGTTCACATCTTCGCTAAAGGGAGATGGGAGAAGAAAATTAAACTGAAGCTCTTGAAGAGGAATAGCTAATGAACAGGGAGCCCGGGACTCTGCCAGGGTAGTGCTTTTCATCTGGGAACTTATCTGCCATAACTCCGAGCTCAGTGCTTTTGTTAGCATACTGCTAACTGCTGGCAGACTAGCTGTCTTGTCTGTACAGTGCAGATTGAGAAAAGCTGAGAAAGAAGTAGCTTTCTAGTTAAATTTTCACTCACTCAGAGAGAGGGCACTGAGAATGGAGGGTTCATCTCCCTTGTTCTGGGCAGCACTGTGCGTTGATGCAAAAGCTAGTGCTGTGAAAGATAACTCCTTTACCAGGATCCCTCCCTGGAACAGGACTAAGTGGCCTGTTTGGGACTCTGTGCTAACCCGACTTGTTCATGGGTCTTAGAAGCATCATCTCAGTACAGCAAAGTTCAGCACAATCCTATCTGGAGCAATCAGTATGTTTGAAACTAGCCTGTGTACCTCTGCATCGCATGGTGCTGACATGCACGTAGGAGGAAGTTCAGATACAAATGCTCAAACTACAACCATGGTTTAGCTAATGTTAGTGCAGCCCATTCCACCAAAGGCAGCATGAAGACGTAACAAGATTTTTGTAACATTTTTATTTTCACTGCATTAATTGGGCACCTCTCAATTTACACTCAGAAGTGTCTACTTGTTCTATATTTTTACAGCACCTAGCACAAGGAGCTTCTTAGGTGCTAAAGGAGAGATGATCTGTAAACTCAGTTTAGTACCTTGAGAAGTCCAGATGGAAACTAAATTTAGGAGAATTAAACAAACACAGACTGCAAGATCAGTGAATAATACAACTACAGTCCTCACATTAGTAGAAAATTGCATAAATTTGGAGCATGTTTCCAAGCCCACAGCTTCCAACCTTTATTTGTGACTGCAGACTATTGATCTGAAGGCTACATCTTTGGACTCTGCATAGAGAGGACCCACTGCAAGGCTGAATGTGGCCATGATATGAAGGAGGGCCTATGAAGACACAGAGCCATTCCTTTTTCCTCTGACCTGGTACATGTGCTGTTTGGCCTGGGTGAAACTTCAGGTGCCAAACGAGGCATTAAAACATCATTGATCAGAAAGCTTTGGAAAAGTTGTAATTGTAAGCCAAAAAGCAAAACCTCACCTGATCGATATTCCAGGCCAGCCAACACGTTAATCAGGTACATTGCACAAATTGCAAATGGCTTCACTCCTTTTGTTGGTGTTCCACCAAATGCTCCCAGTGCACTGTATTAGTGTGAGCCAAACCCTAGTGCTTTTCTCATCCATGAACTAAGTCTACACGAGCAATGCGGAAAGTGCATTAACCTTATTTCCTCTACATGTAAAGGTCTGTAGCGCACTTGAAGTCCAGTACTTGAGCTGTGGCCCAGGAATACTCAGCCAACACTCCAGGCAGGCATCTTGGCTGCATGGACATAAAAAGTACACAGATGGTTTGTTGTTCATGTTTGACCATGCAGAAGATTGCTACGGAAATGCTTTCTCTTTCTCTCTGTGGAAGCGAATAAAAATATTCTCAAACGGCACTCATCACATCTTCCTCATCACAGACACAAGTCTGTGCAAACTCGGTCTCTCTGTGTCTTTAAAACACTCTCTATGTATTTGGTCTTCTAAAAGGACATGAGGAAGATTTGTCAACAATTCACTGTGAAGAAAAAAGGGGTAGGAGAAGTTGACTGTTAGCACTAAAGAGGAACTGCAAACTGGGCAGGCACAAGTCGGATCAGGCAACCAGCTTGGACATGAGGTTTAAGATGTTGTTTGCCCACCTTTCTCCCTGCTCCAGCTGCAAATATAACAAATATGCAAGCTGGATTAATCTTTGTTATAAAAAAGTGGAGTTTGGCAAGGTCCACAGACTAAGGACTCTTGAACTCTCTTCAGACTGAATTATCCTGGATTTTATTAGCTCAGTTAAACATAGTGAAAAGTTCTTAATGGAAAGACTTTTGTGGAAGGTCGAGAGACTGTCTTTTTTGAGGGTGAAGCAGGAAATAAAGAGATTATGCTGCAGCTCTCCTTGATTCTCTGTATGCCCATTATCCAGGCTGGGTACTAACTGTGAAGAGTCACCTGTGGATGCTCCACATGAACAGCTATGCTGTTTCCACATCCAAATACATCATCTGCGTGGTGCTGCACATTCCCAGGAGGGACACTGTCTCTGCTGGACATTAGCTTGAGTATGTCTGCACTGACACGGTCTCTAACCACATCCTCTTCTCTACTGCATCCTCCCTATATGCCCTCTATGCTATTTCAAATGCATTCACTTCCAGCTGTCTTATTGCTTTTTGTGAATGTGTTATGTCGTCTGTTTCTCTATTACCTTGCATTATCAAGATAAAACAGTCCTTGGTTATGTACAACTCTGTGTTTATATGTGTGTGTGCAATTTTTTTACTGCTTTGTAGCTGTGATGTACTAAGGTGGAGCCAACTGAATATTTAGCCATTTTGCTTGTTATGCCTGAGGTGGATTTTTATTGGAATGTGTTATTTCTATTATAAACTATAAGTAGCAAGTCCAAAATATGCTTCTTCAGAACTCTTGAATTCAAAATACAGTCTCAGAAAATTAATATTTCAGATGCATTTGGTAGTTATAACAATTGGATATTATTGAAAAAGCACAGACATGCTACAAGTTTGATCCAGCCACGATTTCAAACAAAATAACTTTTAATTTTACTTTTATGGGACCCAAGTTGGGCCCTGAACATGCAATGTTTTAACTTTTTTAAAATGTTGAAGTGAAACAATAGATCTTCGGGTATAAGGAGGAGGATGCTTGAATGCAGCATTCAAATTCCTTGTCATGTCCCTGGCAGTAGAGTTTTGTTTATTTAGTACAATTCTTAAATAACCAATGCCAGAATATGAAATGGGATCTAGACATACTTCCTGTGTCACTGTTGTTAATCAAGTGACAGATTATGTGTATTGTTAACTTAGCACTGATTTAAAGGTGGCATATTTGGAGATGTCAATATAGTGTGAGTTTGCGCTCCATATTCTTCCAAGTTCCTCAAAGGAGTAAAAGAAACTTATTATTTAAAATATGAAGTGATAGGTAATTACAAACTGTTTCTTAACCTTGTGCCATCTCTACCATTGGTGCATGTAAACAACATTTAGAAAAGTATTTACAAAAAAATCCATCAAAGCTGACAGTAACTGTCTTGTCTGTTCACCTAGTCATGTCAACAATATAGGGATGACAATTAGTATTTGGTATCTGCAGGGAAGTTCCTGTGGATAAAGGCTGCATACAAGGCTGCACCTGCCTTTGCAGAGCCAGAGAAACAAATCTACATGATGCTCAGGACAGATTAATACACAGGCAGGTGCCTGGGGCTCCAGCTCTGCTTTGATGACAACAACATCTCTGTTTTCATTATTGAGAAATGCTTTTAGCCCTCCTGGCCATGAAGAAAAGCTGGAAACGGCAACCTGCATGTCATGGATAGAGCAACATCTGCTTGAATCTGCTGTCAGCGTCCAGCAGGGGGAAGGGCTGTACCTAAAGCTACTGGGAAATTACAGGGACTTTTTTTTTTCCTAAATAAATAGACAGAAAAGATTTTTTCATTTTTAAAAATGATGTTTTCATGAATTTCATAAAAAGAGCACTGAGAATCTGAGAATGTTTTCATTTTTCAAAACTTACTCCCATAATAATACAACTAAATGGAACATTTCAGCCAATTAGTTTTATTTTTGGCAACCTAAATTGCGAATAAGCTTCAGTATTCAGTCACAACGGAAAGTCACTGTCCTATTACATTACCACTAGTGTAGGCAGGGGTGGAGGGAGAGGGAGAGGCCCTGCACCAGCTGCTGCTAACAGCCCTCACCCATCCTTGGCCAGATTTTTCTTTGGCTATATAAGGTGGCTTCTCAGTGTTCTGCTTTGGCCATGCATAGCTCAACTGCTTTGCGCTCTGTTGATATGTGGTGGGGGTAAATTTTCATTTTCCTCTCAGAGTGGGCCATGGAAATATTTACTGGATCAGAAAATAGCACTGCTTTTGTAGCCCTTTTCTGTGCATCACCAGTGACTGACAGCTCATCACCAAAGGAGGCTGAATGAGCCAGGAACAAACCACAGAGAGAGATGATCTTCCCAGCAGCTCCAGTCTCTTTCCTTCTGGGCTGAAAAAAATTCCCTTTTGTCCCTTTCAGAGGTTGTCTGAAGCAGGCTGTCTTCATCTTCCCTTATCTGCAGCAGTGCCATGGCGTGTGCCACAGCCACCATGGTTTTAGTACCTACTGGGAGCTGCAGAGGACACAGACAATGGACCAAAATGAGCAGAAGGGAGGGGGTTGGGGGCCAAGGCTGAGGAAGAAAGAGTTAATGCAAATAAGTCACTTTTCAGGTAATTCATCAGTCCTGCCTGTGAGGCAGATCCTCCCACCTTCTGCAGGAGTCTGACCATCTACAAAAGCTTTTAGTATGTCCTAACGCATCTGTCTCTTAATGTATGAGCAAAAGCAATCTCTTGTGTGGCATTTCCTCAGCTTTCCAGTACCTGACTCTGCAGCCTCATCTAATAATGTTTTTTAGACGGACTTTCCGGTATGTGATTTTATGGATAAAAAGCAGACAGCGCACTTGAAGAGAGGCCAGGTTGGCACACAACTACAGAAAGGTTGCATTCCTATTACAAAATGGAAGGGAAGAAGAAAAAAAAAATAAAAAAAAACCTAGTAGCCCAAACAATTTTCATAGCCCTGTAGCAGCAGCACATCAGAAAATACAGAAATATGTTTAAAATGTCTGTGGTTGTAAAAACATGGGATGACTTCTTGCAATAATTTTATTTGAAATGTGTGAAAGTGGCTATGTTAGATATCAGCCAGGGGAACCAAACTAGGGCCAAGACTGCCCCAAAGACTTAGGCAGCTTTAGCAGTTGGAGCTAAACTTTGTTTCAAGTGTGTGTAGTTTGTGGGCCAGACCACAGAAGGACCTGCAGTTAGCTGCAGGTCAGAAGTGTCCATTTCCCTGAAGTCTGAGTTCTCGTGCCACTACATGAGTGGAAATACCATGACTCTGAGAGTAACTTAAGAAGGAAAAACATCCAAACCACACTTTTGCCCTGTAATTGGACAATGTAGTCCAGTATGAAACTCAGCCCCCCAGCAGACCTCCAGGGGCCCATGTAGCTTTTGAGATGGGCCAAACCCTAATGGTGACTTGCTGCTCCTCTCCAAAGATCCTATAATTCCCTGAGTCACAAGAGTCTCTCTCTTCTTCTGCCTCTGCCACTTCAGCACTTGGCCTTTCTCTGGAAGGATGCAGCAAGGAAGCTCTTAATGGGCTCTCGTGGGACATCACAGGGAAGTCCAGGAGTGAGGAAGAACATCAGGCACATAATTCATGACCTGCCTCAGGCAGAAGGGGGCAAACAATAACAGCAGCAACAACAATAACAACAAAAAGTTCTTCTCTCTTGAGTGGATTAATAGGAGCTCCCACTGGAGCCCATTAAACTAAACAAAGTGCTGAAAGCCTAGGAAAATTGTGCACCTCATCATTTTCTCAGGATCTCGAGGGAGAGGACAGGGAAAGTTGCAATGCTACCAGAGAGGAGGGAAGGAGCCTGGGCGAGGGCTGGCTCAGGAGGGGAGAGCACTGCCAGGTGAGAGTGGCTCCTATCTCCTCAGCAAGTGGATGAACGTCTCCTTTGTGTGCCTGCAGGTGATATTTTTCTTTCTCTAGTCTGTACACGGATATCCTGTGCTCTCCCAAGATTTTGCAGGGCCTCAGTGGATTGTTTGCTTGTTTTGCCATTCTGCCATCTGGCCAGCCTTACACGACTTTCCTTGGCAGAGGCTGAAATTTTGATGTATTGTCTAAATTTGGAAGTGACATTTTCTCTAGATTTTGCAAGCAGAACTAATGAATCATTATAGTGCAATCTCTTTTACTCTCTCTTCACAGAGTTTGACCTGAATTTTAGCACTGATGAAGATGATGTGTTGACAGGACAGGTTGCAAGGATAATCTCTCTCAGTCTGCTCTGCTGATGTATCTTGCTCCTGCCCAATATCTTCTCCTGCTATCAAGTCTTTTTTGTATACTGCTCTCATTCCTCTGTCAACACAAAGTTTATTCTCATCTGAGGACTATTTTTATATGGCTCTGTGGACACATCTTCATGCCATCCTGCCATTCCTGTTCAGGACCTACAGAGAAATTTGATAATACAAACCATCCCAGCTCATCCTGAAATAATACTTAAGGTCTCATCAGACCAGAGGCTGTTTGGTTCAGCAGAGCCTAGATCAGGATCAGTTCACTCCCTACACTTTGTGGACAAGTAGAGTTTGGAATATTTGATGGGAAAAAGCATGAATTATTGTCATTTATCCCATTATTGATTTCTTTTAAAAATGCTTGTCTAAGCTCTAGGAAGTCTGAAGTTTAAAGAATTGACTGGCTTTTTTTTAATAGATATTTCTGTAATTCCTTCTCACTATGCAAGGCTGTAAAAGCCCATATATGCAAAAAAATCAAGGTTGTTCTCGGCTTGTAAATAATGGGGTTTACTGTTTAAAGTAACTGCGGGAGAATCTTTGAGTAGAAATCGGATGGATAAGAGGATAAGAGTATCACTTCTCATTCTGTCAAACCTTTTCACCATGGGACTGACTGGACTTAAAGTGGACGACAAGGATATAAGACAGTTTTCCCTTCTTTGTCTGGGCTATTGCAGCCCCTCTGTGCTGTCCCAAAGGAGACACTGCACTCTCCTACTTCGCTTTGAGAGGCAGGAATGGGTCAAGCAGTGATCGCCTAAAACTGGCTCTGTCAGCCTGAACATTGAATTAATTACTGGTAACTAAAACACTGTTTCACAAGACTGTTTGCAAAGCCTGTCGCGTGAAAGGTGTTGACTAATTATAATCCATGCAGGGTGTCAGAGCCAGTTGGGAACTTTACGACACAGTAATGGAGTTTTTTGGGCTTTTTTTGTAGAAATAAAAGCAATTTTAGAGAAAGGTAAGGTTGTCAAACTTGTACACACTGAAATCTGTGACTATCCCAGACAGATAAAAGCCCTGTTCAGCATGCAATACAGAATTTCTTTATTTCCACATAAATTATCTGTATATATGCAATAACTTCTTTCCGGGATGCCTCACAGACTGGACTGCTACTAGATTTGAGAAAAATAGTTATGGAAATAGAGGCAAAACCTTTGAAAAAAGTGAGTTTAATGATATCGTATGACTAGGTAGTTAGCTATGACTGCTGTTAATCAGGACAGACAGCAGCCTTAGGAAAAGTATACATAATATAACTTTTCCTGAATGGTTTTTCTTTTTGGCAAAAAAAACCCTGTTTTTCCAGTTGCATCTAGGAGACCCGGAAACTGGGTCAGAGACAAACACATGCATTTGCTTTGCACATTTTTTTTAAAGTAAAAATTATGAAAAATCTTCAAGTTCTTGAAACATGTTGTTCCAGTAACTTTTAAAAGGTTGTTTTTCCATGTTTGATATTACTTCTTTATTTTAAAATAAACTAATTATGTTGAAAACATAATTGAAAGTCCAACGGCAAGACAAAACTTTTTATTATTATCAAAATTAGATGTTTTTATTGAGCTAAGACTAATGAACTGAAAAAAAGGCCTTTTTTTTTTTTTTTTTTTTGAGTCCTTGAGAGTTTGCCTTTTCTTCCTGATTTGGTATATGAGTATCTATCTCTTGAAATCTCAAAATACTCCCAGCACAAGAAAACTACTTCCCATAAAACTGTACCCAGGATGTGAATGACTCTAGACCAGTCTTCTCAGGAATGAGACCATAGCTGACAGTTCCATCTCATTAGTAGACCATACACATTTCCCATACAGCCGATACGCTGATGATCAGCCTAACCTCACTGACTTTTGGCTACTGCTGGGCTCACTTTATTGGTGTGCACTTTTTTTTCATATAAGCACATTGGAAAAAGCTGTCTACCAAAACAAAACAGTCCAGTGTACACAGGTGGTTAGGAACACAGGACAAAAAAGATGAACCTCATACTCCCAATCTGTGCATTGCATGGTCGATTTGAAAGGAGGAGGGGATTGATGTTACCATACTCTAGGCACCTAACTTTTAGATAATTAACCATCTAAACTGCTTCATGAGGCTTTCTCTCTTGAAATTGAAGTGAGACAAGTGCCTCCTGAGGGAGGTGAGGAGTACCTCTCTCGGGCATTTACCTGAGGACAGCTTGAATTGCTCATTTGGAAGTGCTGATCTCCTCCCCATTGGCAAATGAGACAGCTTGCCATCTTCTAGTGGGCACCTCTGTAATAGAAAATGTAATGAAGGCCTAATTCTTTAATTGCAGGTGCTGCTACAAAACAACAGCAGTCCAGCATAGTGCTAGTGATTCATGGGAGGGTTCCGTGCCTTCTCCACATTTGAATGATGAAGAACTGTTCTGGGACATGGGAAGTTCATTTTCATGCATCACTGCAGACATTTATTCACTACCAAACTCCAACCATTTTGAAATAATGAGCTAGAGGTCATGGGCTTCCTGTTTTACTCTGTTATCGATTCCAGGAGATTTTTTTTTTTTTTTGCCCTGGAGAATTGCTTTTATATCTGTACAAGTAGACTTTGTAGCCTTCTCCAGTAGGTGGGGAGAGAATTGTTGTTCTTTCCATGTTTGCAAGGATGAGCTAAATTAAGCACATTCCTTCTTTATTTTTAACTTTCTGTCAACCAAACAGCAGACAAATCAAAGTCAGTTTATAGCCATGCCGGACAGTTCTCCGTGGCCATTGCTGCTCAGAGGCCTGAATTGATATGAAAAGGACAAACTTTGATCTCTTCAGCCCTTGCAGCATATAACAGCTCCTGCTGCATTCAAAGCAAAGAGCCAGGCTTCCCATCATGGATTAACTAAAGATTTTTGATAGAAAAACCTCTATAAAGGGCTTGAGGGGCCTGGCAGGCATGAAGAAGCATTATGAAATACGAGAATGAGTTTAACAGAGGGTGAAGTTGCTAAAAGCCACCTCCAAACTATGTAATCAGTGACCTGGACTCACACTGTTTGTGTGCTTCCTCTCTTGCAGTCCTGCTGCTGCTGTTGTTATTATTTTTGGCTTGGGAGAAATATCTTTCTGACTCCATTTCATCTTGATGGATTATGATGCCATTTTAAATGTCAATTGATAATAATTGTGCCATAAAAAAAAACATAATAAATGTTATCACTTTAAACCTACAGTGTCCCTTTTATTAATATTTCTAATTTATGAGCTTGTTGAGAAATCTACAGAGACAACAGGGCTAATAAATCTGAGGTTAAAAGGACTCCAGAAGGCAGGCTGCATGGGCTTTCTGCTAGATCATTGCCAGCTGTTGAACTTTGAGAAGATCAGAGCAGCTCAGCTGTCACTGGGGAGACTGTCAGAGTCCAGTAAGGCGTAAAGGATGGAAGACAACCTACAAGGACATGAGGCTCCAGAGGGCAATGTGGGCAATTTGCAGCTGCACTGTCGCTGGCAACTGCTGGTGCACCTATGCACCGGTGCCCCTGATCACCTGAGCTTGTAGAGTTGCTCTGAACAGCTGACTGAGCCCAAGGCCTCAGTAATGAGGTGTTGTCAACTGCAGCATCCAGGCTGTGCATAAACGCCGTACAGCTCTGACTCTAAGTCACATAGGAAAGTGGGAGCTTACAGGAGAGGCTTCAGTGGCACCGGGTGGA
The DNA here is from genome assembly GCF_036417535.1 of Chlamydotis macqueenii. NCBI lineage: Eukaryota > Metazoa > Chordata > Aves > Otidiformes > Otididae > Chlamydotis > Chlamydotis macqueenii. The sequence continues at coordinate 58,929,153 of NC_141556.1, read as the reverse complement.
ATATTGTCCCATTACCATCTTTATCCAGAGGAAGAGACCAGCTGTGCAGGAATGATCATGCTTCCTGACTGACAGCATAAATACAATTCTTCTTCCTCTTTGAGACAGGCAATATAGGACAAAAAAACTCCCAGGTATTGACCCCAGGTTGATTCTGAGTCCACACATCCAGGATTTTTCACTTTCTGAAAGCACAACACATTTTGAAAACATGGATTGTGAAACTCTAGATTTGCCTGGCACAGGAAGGTAAGTTGAGAAAATCAGCATGGCATGATTTTGTTCCAGGCAGCTGCCTTCTGGTGTAAGGGGTTGCCTTCAGAGCTCAGCAACCCCAGGGGAAGATGTGTTTCCTGCCTCAAGGAATTTATAGACTAAATTAGACAGGTAGCACAATAATTGTAACAAATGAGAGTCATCTGCATTTCCAGGTCAAGTAGAAATGTAAAAATATCCCCAAACTACCCTACAAAAGCCATCATATTAGAACTTGGAAAAAAAAAAACAACTTCTTCATTCTTTAGTAATTTAAAAGTAAATAATTTCTTGTTTTGAACATAAATAATTTGTTACATTTCAGCAACTCAATAATTTCAAAAAGGGGGTCAACTGAACTATTTTAATTTGCAAAATGTTCATTTGCATTTCAAGCTTCTATTTTTTGCCACTCATCTTTATTTTAATGTAACACAAAGCAAAGAAATTCCAAACTAGCAATCATAGAATGGTTTGAGTTGGAAGGGACCTTAAAGATCATTTAGTTCCAACCCCTCTGCAAGGAGCAGGGACACCTTCCACTAGACCAGATCGCTCAAAGCCCTGTCCAACCTGGCCTTGAACGCTTCCAGAGATGGGGCATCCACAACTTCCCTGGGCAACCTGTTCCACTGGCTCACCACCCTCACAGTAAAGAATTTCTTCCTTATATCTAATCTAAATCTACCCTCTTTCAGTTTTAAACCATTACCCCTTGTCCTATCACTACATGCCCTTGTCAAAAGTCCATCTCCATCTTTCTTATAAGCCCCCTTTAGGTACTGGAAGACCGCTATAAGGTCTCCCCAGAGCCTCGTCTTCTCCAGGCTGAACAGCCCAAACACTCTCAGTCTGTCCTCATAGGAGAGGTACTCCAGCCCTTTGATCATCTTCGTGGCCCTCCTCTGGAGCCGCTCCAACAGGTCTATATCCTTCTTATGTTAGGGGCTCCAGAGCTGTACTCCGGGTGGGGTCTCACCAGGGCAGAATAGAGGAGAAGAATCACCTCCCTCGACCTACTGGCCATGCTTCTGATGCAGCCCAGGATGCAGTTGGCTTTCTGGGCTGCAAGCACACATTGGCGGCTCATGCTGAGCTTCTCATCAACCAATGCCCCCAAGTCCTTCTCCTCAGGGCTGCCCTCAATTCAAAGAAAGTAATTTTTTTTTTTTAGTTAATTAAATAGTATTTATCACTATGTTTTCATTTTTGTATTAAAAAAAATGAAAATGTTAAAGTCTTTCAGTATTACTTAAATATTTTTATATCAAATCTGCATTTTTCTTCTGAAGAAACTTTTGTATGCAAATCATGGGATGTATGCATCATTACACTGCTGCTTTCTAATCCCCTTTCAAGAGTTGTCACTTATTCATCTTATTTCCTACTTCAGTGCTTGTTGTGTTTTTCTATATAGAAGAACAAAAACATATTTCTCAGTTGGCATTGCCTTCAGTTTTAATAACAAGAACAATACAATAAGACAAAAAAAAATAAAGCCTTCACAAGGAAGCTTTCAAGTTGTAAATTTGCATCTGTGCATCTCATTTAAACGCACACAGAAAATCAACCCGCCCCTGCAAGCAGCAGGGAGGTTTAAAGTCACAAACTAAGACAGAATAGTTATACAAACATGCACGGTTTGATTTTGTGATGTAGGACTACAGCATTGTCTCAGCAGGTGCCTACTCAGAGCGAGTTGGTGGCAGTGCAGACAGGCAGCATGTATTCTCTGAATATGGAGATACTCTGGTTTCACTCAGTGCATGTTGTCAATGTGATAATTGAATAAAGGTATTTCACCAAGATAAAAACTTGGAGTGTACCTGTCTCAGCTCTCTTTTCTTCAGAAAATTTTTAACACAGAGGCACATGTATTTATTTGGCAGCTGGTGTGAGCATTCATAGTGACATAACTGCCAGAAGGCTGTGTTTCTTCCTTACAAAACAGGGTGTATTTAACTCAGCAAAAATGGAGTGGGAGCAAAGAGAAGGGCTAAGAACTGTAATTTTTGCCCTGAGAGTATCTAGGCTAATTTACCCAGCCAGTGACCTCCAAAGATATGAATCCTCTCGTAAGGAGTGTTGGGACCTACCAGACTTTCCCGTGAAATCCTCCTCTTCCCCCTGCAGCAAGAAATGAGCCCCTTGAACACAAACCAAAGCCAAAGTTTTCCACAGCAAAGGAAAATGGGCTTCACTTGGCAACTGAAGCAGACATATCCATGGACTTCACTCCTGAACCTACACAGAGCCTTTGGAAAAATGGACAACAAAGGAGGCTTAAAAAGCAGAGGCACCTGGTCCCTAAAGCAGGTTGCTCAGTGCCTGAAAGCTTGCAGATAAAAGGTAACACAGTAAACATCAGAGAGTCCAGACTCTGTCTTACATGCTAAATTAATACATTGAAGGCTGGGTCAAGGACACTAAACTCATGACATCTGGGAAGTGAGTAAGATCTGAAGCCATTACTCTATAGGAAGCCAGTAAAAGCAAGAAGTGGCCCCTTTTTTAGTGCCTTAGGCAAGCTGAGTAGGGAAAGTGAGGCATTTGTAAGAGAATGCATCAGTTTTCTCCCTGTGCTTTTTCATGGTTTTTTCAATCAGGAATCACAAGGAAAAAGGGGAGCCTTTTTATTAAATAGGCAGTTTTCATCCAGGGTGTAGATTCAGAGCATCTTTCTTTCCCTTCCCTCTGCATACAGATAACACGCTCACCTCTTCTCAGCCCATAAATTACCCACTCTCTCATTCCACCCAAGCAGAGGAAGGGAAGACATCCTGCTGTGTGTGCCCAGCCAGAATTACAGGCATTGGCAGCAAAGCAGGAGAGTATGGCTTGGCCAGAGTGGTGTTCCCCTGCGTGCGTCCATTGAAACAGTAAGATGTCCTCTGCTTACAGAAAGGGCCACAGGACCTTTTGCACCCATGCAACAGCTGCCACCTCATCAGACAACCAGGAAGGCCATGAGATCCTGCTTTACACAAACAGCTCCGTCAAGCCACTGGGCAGAGGGATGCAAAGGGAACAAAGAAAGAGCACTTCCCGCTCTCTACCTCACGCATTTCATCAGTGTGAAAGACACTCTCTTCCCTGTCGCCTGGGGAGAAGCTTGATTAATAAAATCAGATAATTAAATATTCTTCATTACAACTGGCCGCACCATTTTTTACCTCTTTCATTGTTCTTTTCCCCACCACCCCCACCACTTTTCCAGTATCTTGAATCTGGAAAAAGCCGAAAGCCTTTCATCTTATCAGGTGTGGTTTATTGCCCCCTGGTTACACAGTAATTTTGGTCTTCGCTCCATGAAGAGGTCATATGATGAGATATCAGCTCAAGAATTGTCAGTTCATTGGATGAATAAGGCAGGGCCTGCCAATACAATTATAAGAGCCCGATAAGGAAGGCACAGAGGAGAACCAGCAGGAGAGGGAGACACATCCATAACAATTTAAAAGGTGAGGGGCAATTCCAGAAGGGAGCAAAAAATGCCAGTGGGGGCAGGGAGAGGGAAGGAACAGGAGTGTATCTAACCACACATTCTTCTCAAAATAAAAATTAACGAGAAGGTAGAAGTGGCTCAGGAGAGGAATCACTGGCATTCAGCCGCATTATCTGGGAAATCTCCCGCTGCGATGGACGCCTGAATGGGAGGTGCAGGCAGCTGATGGTGATTATCAAGCTAGCTTGTCTCATAGCTCAGGAGAGAAAGAAAATAATGTTTTGTCTTTAGGAATACAGGTTGGGGGGTAGAGGGCACTAATTCCTATTTCTAAGCATGTTGAAAGGGGCATCTCTTTTTCTCTTGTGACTGATAAGATGGGATGATGTTGGAAAGCACCTGTTTGGAAAGTTCTTCAAAGGGTTTCTGAAGTAGAAGAAAAGGGAATCTGAATCAAAGCTGATGGCTGGGCGGGATGGCTGACGGATAACCTGGGAATTGCTGCTGAGGGAGGTTTCCATGCGTGACACCTCCTTGTATGCGAGACAAGTTTACAGGGTGTCTCTCGTGCTAGTAAATGGCATGAGGGACAAGTATTTGTCCTGTTTATTATTTTCTTGACTCTGTAATAGTACAAAAGCCAATGAGCTTGTCACAGATTTCAGCCTAAGACCAGAAAAGGATAACTGCCCCACAAACAGAATTTACCAACATGAGGCAGCTCTTCCCAGGGCATTTTTCGCCCGGGACTGCGAGGAGCGCACCTCTCCTGGGATGGCCGTGGGATTGCTCAGAGTTCTGTAGATCTGCACCAGCTGGAGGGATGTTCGGCAGTGAATGCAGTTGGTAATACTTTTCACATTTCCTTCTACAGCCATCTTCCCCAGGCACACCAGCACAGGTCCTGGTCCTAAGCCGGCCAGCAGAGAGGAGCAGGAGCAGGCGCGTGTGCTTACCCGTGGGTCGCCTTTGTTTCTCTTCCCGGCACTGCCTCACGTTGGTCAGACACAGTGGGGAGAGAGGTGCGCCCTCCCAGCTGCATGTTTCTCGGGGTACACTGAGAACCAGGAGAGCAGGAGAGGACTCTCTGCCCCGTGGCCACTTTGGCAAGAAGATGATGGACCCTCGGGAGTGTGCTGGCCAGAGGAAGCCAAGCCTGTCCTTTTCCATTGAGGAGATCTTAAAGAAACCTTCTGCCAGCACCGCCCTAAGCAGTGAAACCAGGAACAGAAGTAACTGCACTGACAGACCTCCAGCCCTAAAAGCAGGGTCACCGCTGGCCTTTGGTAAGTACCAGTTACAATGCAATGAAAACGCTCCTTTCTTTTTAAGCCCTAAAGCTATCTCACTTGATTATGTAGAAATTTTATGCATTAGCTTTTGTAGGAATCTGTGATTTCCTGAATCAGGTACAAATCATTCATTATATGTACAGGAATAATATTTTAAAAATAATTAGCTTTCAGCCTCACAGTATACTGGGCTCTGCCACTAGCCTTTGGTGGGATTTTGTCTGTTATGAGGCCCCAGTGTCACTGGAGAGGTGGCTATGCAACCTGAACAGTTATTGCAGGCAGCTTTCTTCAGTAACAATGAGAAGAGTTTATTGTAAACAAATGCAACATCCTGGTGTCTTTCCCTTTAAAAAACAATATTTTTGTTATTAAAAAAAAAAATCACCTGTCATAAAGAAGGACAGGCATTCAGACTTAGGAAGCTAGCCTAAAACTACTGCAACTTCATGAAGTTGTTGGAGTTTCACTTACATTAAGAGCTGACCATTGTCTAGAATTACAGCCAAATCTCATATCAGTATCATTTTCTGATAAATCTGATCACTCATCCTCAAGCAGGAAAAATGGTCTGTAAGGGTAATGGTAGCTAAGGAGTGTTAGAACTGAATTGCTGGAACAAGAATACAGAAAGTATTTGTGTTTAATCATTTCTCCTTATCATTAGAGACGCTAGATCCCTTCATGAACTAAATAAAAACAGCTAGTAGAAAACTAGGATGACTTCAATCTTAGCAAACCAGCAAGTGCGTCAGCCTTTTTGACTTCAGTTTCCTCAGTTTAGTTACTTTGGCCTTGAGTGAACTTTTACCCCCACAGAAATTGTCTGGTTTTTTTTCCTTAAACAAAGACCAATTGTCAACACTTTCTGGATTTAGTATTTCTTCTTCTGTTTTAATGTTTTCCATGAAAATGAGATTTTTATGTATACAAACCCATGCACTTAACTGAAAAATGACCTGTAGTTTTGACAGAAAATTTTCACTCATCTCTCGCTCAACTGCCTTTGGCAAAGCTTAATGCTATGCTTTCTTTTTTGTAACACAGAGAGATCCTTTCATGGATCAGGACCCCATTTCCCAGGACACTGGATGAACCATCCAGTAGTAAGGGAGAGAGTATTTTTCAGAAAACCTGGCAGTCCAAGTAATCATTTCTTATTGACGTAGTTTCAGCTCTTTTTATGTCCAAACTGGATACTGATCTGGACTGGAAAGTATGCAAGACCTGAACTGGGAAGGAAACTACATGAAGTGGCATCACACTCACCAGTGTAACATCAGTCATCAGTTGAGCTTGAGCCCAGTCCCACTAACACTGCCTGTCAGCCGTGTATTATACAAGATTTGCACTTTCTTGTTTACCTCAGACACTGAGTAACTTCACTGACACTGTACGGAGCTTGTTTCCTGACCATGGGGCAGAGCCAGTCCACAACACATCTCAGAGCCGTGGGAGCCGCAGGCATTGGGGCTGAGTATAAAACCACTGCCCTTGTGCCGGTACTTGTGATGGGGAAGAGGGACAGAGTGCTGCTGAATTTTCACAGAACCATAGGATAATTGAGTTTGGATGGGACCTCTCGAGGTCATCTGTAAGTCCGGCCTGCTGCTCAAAGAAAGGGCAGCTTCAAAGATAGATGGGGTTGCTGAAGGCCACGGCTAGCATTGCTTGGCTGTTTCCCCACTGGTACTGTGGGAGGACTGCAGCATTTAGAGGTTTCTTAAAGCTGCCGGTGCAGATGGGACCTGAACAACAGCAGACCCAGGCCATGTTTGAAATATGGTCCTGAAACAAGCAAGAGTTTAGTAGTTTGTAGGAGTGGACAAGGATGCTTGTGGGGGCAAGCGTAATGGGACTTGTGTGCTGAAGGAGCCCAGGTGCCCGGTTGCCGAGGGGGTGAAATGCTAGTGTGAGCTCTGTGGGAGTGGGCTTTTGTGAGCTGAAACTGCTTTCCAGCGGGCCCACGGCAGTCACTTGGTGCCACTGAATCCAAAGTGAGACAGATAACACCACTGAAAATGAAGTCAGTGCTGTTCATAACATGGACCATAGAACTGCATTTTAACAACATAAGGCTCCTCTCTGGGAACACAGAAGAGTGGCAGAGATAGGACCTTTTTATATTAAGTCTGTTTCGTGATCAATATATTGAAGCCCTGTTTCACTGCATGTCTCAGCTAAGGGTGCTGCTCCAAGAAACGAGGTCTGGCAAATCTGTATGCAGGACATGGTGGGTTCCTAGGACTGCATTACTGCACTGCCAGTACTGTCTCATTCCAAATTGCTCCACCTGAGAGTACAGTCAGTTTTTCACCTTGAAAGCAATGCAGGCAGAACAGCCAGATCTTGCCTTTGACTTTGCTTCATCAGCTAGCTAGAGAGAGAATGTAGCTGTGGCAAGAGAATTTAGTGACTCTTCTCTCCTCTGCTAGAAAGCAAGGTTGGATTAATATACTTAAAGCAATGCAAAATGTTAACTAATTAAAATAGTATATACATATGAAGATTCATATAACTGTCACTGGAGCTGGGAAAACAGGAAAGCTGGAGAGATATTCCAAAATATTGTTGTACGTTGCTTTCGCAATTGATCAAGGATGTTTGAAAAAAAATAATGAAAATGAAGCTTTTTCACTGTTGGTTTCTTACTAACACCAAAGAGATACCTAAGCTTATTACCCTTTGCTTTCCCAGCAGAACTGCTGATTTTTGCAGATAAGGTTTATTTATTTCAGAAGTACAACACCCTATGCTGTACATCTTGGGATAATTGCTGTATTTCATCGAAGTCATTCAACTTCATGCCATATAACATTGGCATTGAACAAGTTGTGTAAATAGTCAGCCATATCTAATTTGGCTCAGTGCTGGCCAAGGTCATGGAACCGAAATGAGCTAAGGAATTTCTGGAAATTCCACGATGGGACACAAATCCAGCTGGTTTCCCAGAACAGTTCAGCAGCAGCAAAGAAGGAGGTCGAGGCTGAGTTACATCTTACTATGGATTTTACAAACATTTCCCACATCCTATAGGGTATGTATCTGAGCCAAGCCATGAACCATATAGGAGCAAGAACTGGCACTAAACACATACTCGTGATTACCTTAAGGTAAATACCCAGGCTAGAAATTATCATTCAGCTCGTCTGTTGATCTAGGCAGTCTGGGTACCAAAATCACACTTGTCCTGAAGTCTAAATCTAGCCATTAAGAGCTGAGGAGATGAGTAGGACCGGAGCACCAGAAGATGCAGAATGTCAGAAATGAGGGACATAGACAAAGTTTACCCTGGAGTCCTTTCCCAAGAAAGCCCAGGGGTGCTTGACCAGATGACTTTCTAGAAGTTGCTTCTAACCCAAATTATTCTATGATTTTTTTGACAAAAGAGATGATGTAATGTACAGTGTCAGCCTCTCATGGAAAGCTGAGGCAGGGTTTGATCATGTATGAGAAAATCTCTGGGCCTGACTCCTAAGGTCACAGGTTTTTGTGAGTGTAATTCCAATGGGACTTGGAATAAGGAGTGTGCAGTCTTCCCAGGAGTATGCGACTTCCCAGCTGCAGTATTAGCCATTTGTAAGTGTACTGCAAAAACACAACCACTAGCTGACCTGAGACTGCAGCTGTGGATCTGAAGTCTACTGAAATTTTCGAATTTTTGAAAGACTCTTACCAAGTTAAAAAAGGAATAGTACACAAGAAGACATTTTAGTATTCAGTCTATGCTTTCCCTCTCTTCTTTTTGCCGCAGTGCCTAGAAAGGGTAACCATGGCCTTTGAAGGGACCTAAATAAACACCCAGCAAGTGCTGATCTCCTCCCTAGTGCCAACTCTTTCATTTTAAATAGAGAAGAGTAGCAGGCTTATTTCAGAAGAAATCCTTCTTCTGAAATCCCTGGGAACTTGATTTCAATGTGCTTGAAAGTACATCTGAATTGTTCATTACTTCCCTGGTTTCTGCCAGTGAGGTTCCACCAACAGGAGGTCCTTTATCAAGTCAAGGAGAGCTTGGGATGAGCACACTACACCTGGGAAATTAATAGTAAAAGCAGTAACAGATACAGTAGTTTTGTCATTCTGCCGGTGTTATGCACCATTATGTTAAGGATATGCAAATTAATAGGAATACAACTGCCGCTTCACACACAAATGTCAATATGGTGATCATTTACTTCACTCTTAGCAACACTCCACCCACCTTTATTGCAAAAGAGGAAACAGCTGACGGAATATAACTGAACAGATACCACCTGGCCAATATTACTAAGTCACCCCACCTATTACAAGGGGAAACAATTCAGCTAAAAGAAAAAAAAAAAAAAAAAGAAAGAAACAAAAAGGTATAGAAGCAAGAGAAAAACAGCACAATAAAAAGCTGCTTGCACTTCTCAGTGACAGACTCTTCCCTGTTCACAGCCTTAGTAAGACCCAAAATCACAAGCTTGAAGCCTACAACATCTCTGTCTCTCTCCAGTGATTACACAAAAAGGCTTAAATGAAACAGGTTGTCTGAAATAACCTCGTTTTCAAAAAGAAATCTTACTATCTTGCCTGAAATTTCCTATCCTATGCAATTGAAAGTCCAGCCAAAAAAAAACATTTTGAGCCACAAGTCAAAGACATTTCTGTATATGACAGTAACAAATATCTCATGTTGTGCCAGGCTGAAATGTCATCGCCATCCCTGCAAAGAAGAAAAGAAAAGAAAACTGCTTTCCCTGGAGGAAAATTTACCCCATGCCAATTTGTAGGTATTTTTCAGAGCTCTCTGCTGAGTCACATCAATATGCAGCAAAAAAAAATACTGCCTAGTCTAAAGAGCTACCACTTCAGAGAGTCTCCTTGCTTGTTCAGGACAACAAGCACCAAAGAAGGTTGCAATGAAAACAGGACTAAACCTTGGGGCTCCTAACTCTCAGATATGTACTTTAAGCTCAGTATCATCTACCTTCAATCTTATTCTCCAGAAAACTTCCTTGATTTTTTCAGTCTCTTTATGGTTCATGCCACTCTAATTTGCTTCTTTGATCTCAGACAACTGATCCGCCCACTCCTTTTCACCAGTTCACAGAGAATCGGTATTTTCGCATCTGCCTAGGACAGTCTTCCATTCCCTGTCTGCTCTTCTTCAGCCTATAAATATTCTATCCATGCTCATACATAAGTTGTGCTCTTCTGGGTATGTGAGCATCTTAGAGAAAAACTTTGCGGATTAAATTTGTGTGTGAAGGTTGAAGACATGAAAATTCTTCTATAATTTAGAAAATGTCATTGTCATTCTTAGAAAGCTTAGAAATCACTGCGCATAAGAGCACCTTAGTCAGGTGCCCTTATGTTTTTCATTACTGTATGATATAAGCACCATCAATTCTGTAACATTGTCATTTTCACAGCATCACATCTAGCAAATGAGTGCAACTAGTCCTTAATTTAGGGATAGGGGATGGAGATAGAAATCCTGGGCTAAGAACCTATGCAAAACACTGATATCCTCCGAATTCTTGAGCAAATCATTTAACTGCAGCCCCATGACAGTGACCATTCCTTGGTCTATCCTTCTTTATCCCACAAATATTGTTCAAAACCTCACCTATTTTCTCACCAGAAAACTCAAACCTGAAGGAATTATGAGTGTCATTTTGCACAACATACCTCAAACACAGAGATGAACCTCATACCAGGTTTTTAAGGTCAGCATAGCTGGACACATGCAATTGTGTTTAGAAGTTTACCCAAAGATTGGTGATAATTTGAAAAGATAACATTTGAACTATCATCCTTTATTGACAGAAGGCTTTGGCTAATTTCCAGAGATCTTGTAACTGCATTTTCTTCGTGTCAGCCCTCTGTAAAATTCCTATTGTGTGGACTTTTACTGAGGGCAGAATCAGGTACTTTGTCTCCAGATATTATAATTATCATTGCTCCAAGGCTGGTTACAAATAGAACTTGTTATTTGTTAGAAAATAAAACACTGACAAGTCTAAAACGTTAGATGTTTCGCCAATGCTAGATACTGCACCAGAAGTAAAATATATATTAAAAAATTTAGTATCTTCCAGTACAACGTGTTGAGGTTCACACCTGCTGCTATTTAGATATGAGAGGGGAGATGGGAACAGCCACAGGTGCTGCAAACCCCAGAGCCTAGATGTAGGTGATTGCTCAGGAGCGCAGTCTGTTATTGCATTAAGATTTTAATGTTCTTTTGTGGTAATGGCAGACAAACCTGTGCTGTCACATTCACTTCAGGCTCATGCTAACCATGAAACTTAAATTCCCTGATGGGTCCGTTATGCTTATGTGTTGCCTCTTACTCTGCCTTTCCAAGCAGAGAAATCGTAACATGGAGGAAAACTAGATTAAATTCTAGGTTTGCCATTAAAGCAGCATGGACCATGTTGTCTTGTATCTGAAGAGTCAAGCCTAAGCCTTGATTGCATCTACTAAAGGTAGTGCATTAAGCACTCAGAATTAAGGCTTATGGTGAGGCTTTAATGTAGAAAAGAGCAGGTAAGAAAATGGCAGTGTTTGGTATACTTCTCTTGGGATGCTAACAGCCACAGATATCCCACTGCCTTGAACCACAAGGTTTCCCAGCACGTTATATTTCACTGCATAGCTTTGCAAGGATCGCTTACCTTTAAATGGGAAATGTTGACAACTTGGGCAAAGGCTGCCTTTAGAATTATCCAATGCCTAAATTTGAGTGGCAGGCAGCCTAGATGTAGAAGAAAGGACAAATGAACCCGAATTGGGGAAGACACTCACCTTTATCCTATTGTCTGGCCGGTCTTCTTATAGAGTAGATGTACCTACAGGGACATTTAAGAAAGGACCAAATTTTTAAAAGGATTTGGCATCCAGCAAATTCCACAGCAATCTTGCTGACAGATCTTCAGAGCAGCTCTACATCTACTGTACTTCTGAGTCCTTCAGAAAAGGCAGCCACTGGTTTGGATACTGACAAGGAAGCTGAGCTTTCTTGATCATTTGGTTGTGCCTCCTTACTTCTATAGTCCTTTTTTAAAAATCTCCCACAAGGACCACGGAAAGTTTGAAGGTGGAAGGATGCAGAGAACAGGCTAGATTTTGAGGTCAAATTCACCAGGATCGTGCCCCTGCAACATGAGGTCATCTTCGCATTGACTATAGCACAGAAAGATTAGGCCATTTTAAATAAGATCAGGTTTGCATGCTAAAGTATCTAGATCACACCCATGCTTCTTTTTTTTTACACAAACTGGAAGGTGCGCTGAACGATGGTTGCTTTATTCAAAGCTGTCTTGTGCTGTGTCCTTCACAGATTCCAGCAGCAGGAGTCCGTTAGACTGTGCCTTACCTTCTGCCAAAATGCTTCTTCCTGCCACGTGTTCTACACGCATGGCCAGGGCAAAGAAAGTGCAGACAGCTCACTGCAGGAGACCTACTGACAGCCCAGCTTCCCTCCTGGGTGAGGACTCAGGACATGAACACCTGGAAGGCAAAAGAAAACACGAGGAAGAGGAAGATCAGCTATGCGATTTCCCAGTGGACCATCCACTTCACGGTGAGTGACTCTATATCCAAACCTCCTCCTAGAGTACCCAAAAACACCGCTGTTGCCTAACAATGATGTACATAGCAATATCTAGCAATAGACATCACAAATATTTCTACTACTAAGCTCCTGGCTGAGTCACAGGGGTGGTTCTTCAATCTCACCATCAGAAACATGGAGATGCACCCTTTGAGCTAAAGATCTAGTTCAGGTTTGCCAACCCTACCAATTTTAGCGACAAGGACTGCTTTGGACATTTATTGCCCTCCTACTTGGGGTGGCAATCTATGGAGTTACCATGTTAAGCAGCCTTGCTCCCCGGGTTGTGCAACACCCGATTCCTGGTAAATGGGCATTGCACAACGCAGGGAGCAAGGCTGCTGTACATGCCGAATCAGCTCAATGACTTCTGTACACCTTGGACCCACTACACAGGTGATGAAGAGGTCATCTGCACACAGGCAAACTGTTGATGTGCAATAGGTCTGGCACGTAGGATGCGTCTGACAATTTTCAAGCCTGGCCACATTGGTAGGTCTGCTAAATTCATTAGTTGTGAGCACTGGTAAACAGCAGTCTATCGCTTAGCCAAAGCAAAGGACAATACAAATGTGCTTTGCCAGTATGTTGCACAGAGACTTTCAGCTAAGCAGGACACGTGGTATCTGAATGAGACAAGTTCGCAACAGACAGACTGCAATTTATTATTAGCATGTGACAAAAACTGCTTTAAGTTACTTGAGTCTTAGGAAAGGTTAATACAGATGATCATACTACGCTCCAGGAAGCAGGTTCTCAGTAGCAACAGTAAGATGTTTCCTGCATAGTTTGTTATTATTCACTCCTTTCTGAAAGAAAAAAAAAAAAAGGCAATTTCAATTAATTCCATTGTAGATTCCTACTGGGCTCGTGTGACTGCAGAGGCTACTCAGCTGGCTTCACTGAGATCCACGCGTCTTCCTGGGCCCATCCTCTGCAAGTTGGCAGAGGAAACATTTCTTTCTGTGAAACACATTTGAAAGAATAGCCTTGTTCCTGCTGCTGCTGCTATGATATACATGAGTCTTGTGACAAGTTGCTGTCACATCCTCCTCCTGCACAAGACAGCATCTGTCTTGATGCAGAGAGAAGCCTTGTAAGATAACTGGATATTTTAGCCTACCTCGGCCCTGTAAGCTGCAGGCAGCTGATGGCAGCAACGCAAAATCACGTTGCCTCCTCACAGAAGAGGCACTCGGAGTGTATTTCAAGTGGGAGGAAGTCCCCAGCCATGGGGATCACACCGGCACTGGGAGGTGGCTTTCCCAGGGTGACAGAGGAGGGAGGCAGGGGTCCCGACTCAGCACTTACCCTCATGGACCAGTGCAGTGGTCGGTACCGGCCTCATCAGCAAAGCAGAGGGGGAAGCATGCAATTATCTGCACAAAACTGAGCCGAGCTAAGCAGGCCCTTTCAATGACAACTTATATTTTAAAGGCATTTTAAACAAAATCCCTCTGTTCCCTGGTGGCAGTGGGGTTTTGAAACCAAGCAGAGGTTTAATGATCTGCCATTTTCTAGGCTACTGGTTCCTGCAGTTGCTGAGCCTTTGATAGAAACTGGCTGAAGGAGGGGGGAGGATCCTGAAGCACTGGATTGGCATTTTACCTGCCGTGCACAAACAATGATGTTTCAGATCCCGTTCACGAACTGTGTTATTCTTAGCAGAGAGCTGGAGGCCTAGCTTTAAAATCCTTTCCAGCATCATAAGCTTCAGCCTCTTTCCTCCACTTTATGTTAGGGGGGAGGAGCTGGTAGCTCCTTTTTTTCCTGCCCCTGACTGTGACTGGAGTCACCTTTGCCAGACGAGGTCAGCAGCAGCGCCTGCAGGAGAGGTAAGCTGCACCATCCCTGGAAGCAGTCTGTGATCCTTACAGCTGGAGTTGATAGCAAATGAACTTCCGTTTCCATGTCTATCAACTCTGTGGTGCTTCAGACACGCTTTTGGCATGGTAGCCACAGGCTGGTTATGAGTCCTCTAACAAGGCACCCAGGCAGTGTCAAATGCCCTCATGCTATGGTGGTGTCCCCAGCACCTCCTTCACACCTACACCAAGGATGCCTACAAGCACCCAGGAGAACAGCATCAACCTCAGCAGCAGGAGGGCTTTCTGATGTGAAAGACATCTGGAGTCCTCCGCTGGGTGTTCCCTCACCTATTTCTCACAGCCTGCATCTATCTGTATAAAACACCTACATAATTTGTGGGGAAGGGCACTGGGCTCTGACTAAGCATACACATCTGTACAGTTGTAGGGAGGCAGAAGAAATCAAGCGTGCTATATAATCTGCTTGGAGGTGGGAGGGCTGGGGTTTGTCTGGTGCTTTTTTCTATAGGAGGAGAAAGATGAGGAGGAGGCCATGATAACATGCTCCTCATGGGCAGGTGGTCTGAGATAGCAAGAGCTCTCTGACTGTGACTCTGAGTGTGAATTTGGAGCATATTTCCAGGAAACCTTGTAACAATGTAGTGTTCCTAAAAATTTCTTTTCCCACAAAATGGCTTCTGTGACTAAGTGGTTTAGAAATGCAGTGCCATTTAAATGAAATAGATTCATGCCCTTATCACAGACCATTTACAGGAAGGAAAGCCTCTTGCACTTTGAACTTAGAGGCTGCATTGTAAGCAAAAAAAAAAGAAAGAGAAAAGCCCTCATATGCTAGAGATATGCTGACAGTGGCATTTAGTTTTGCCAAGCCCCCATTTGAATTTGGAAGCCTTCATTCTGAACGTTGGGTGCTTTCACCTGTGGCCTTCTGCACAAAAAGCTCAGCAGAACTTTTTCGGAGAACTTGGTTCTTGGGAAGCAGCGCTGACAAAACTCATTTTAGAAGAAGACCATTCTGAGAGAGGCCTTACTTTGGACCTGTGGGTACAGACTCTACTTGGGCCAGCTCTCTGTGAAATGATTAATTGCTACCTATTAATTTTCCTATGTGAAGCCACCATCATTGACATGGTCTTCAAAACTTAAGAATA
This sequence comes from Chlamydotis macqueenii, assembly GCF_036417535.1. NCBI lineage: Eukaryota > Metazoa > Chordata > Aves > Otidiformes > Otididae > Chlamydotis > Chlamydotis macqueenii. The sequence continues at coordinate 58,913,599 of NC_141556.1, read as the reverse complement.
AGCAGGGCAAACTTTTATGGCTGTCAGGCAGCATCACAGCAGCATGTCTACATAAACCCTCAAGTTAAATTCTGAGCTGCTGCTTTCCTTGTCATTCCTTCTCTCTGCTCTGTGTGACACCCCTGGGACTTGACCAGTTCACAACAGCGGAGTACTGGAGCCTGAGCGGCTTATGTGCCCCCATGCCTGCCTGACCTACGGCAGCTCCTGCTGGAGTCTGCCATGTATGAGATCCCAGCCTAGTTCAGATCCTCATGGGCATATTTTCCAATTTCTTTTACACATGTTGGGTCTGATTGTAGACATTTGTGTGTGTGCACTGTAACTCTTTACATCCAAAGGCAGTGAATGAGTGTGCCCAGCATTGCACGTGGGTAATGGTTCCAGTCCTCTGCTCCAGCGAGGGACCTGTCAGTGCCTTGGATAAGCCAAATAGCAGCATCACCTTAAGACACTGGCGGATGCCCAGTCTTATGTGATTTCTTCTTCAGGCAACAAGTGAAGTACAGGGTACACCAGGCTTCAATAAATGGAACTGGTTCCTAATTCCATCAGAAACTGGATGTTTCAGGTCATGGGAAAAACTGGACTGTTATTTCCTGCAATTCTTGTCTTCATTATTTACTGTAGAGGAGGCTGCCATAATGAGTCAACATCATCTAAATATTGCCATAGCAGAAATCCTCTACACATTGCTGACTGGGAGCTCAGGGATCTTTTTATTAATCTAATTGTTTTATTATTATGATAGCATCTTTGATCCCAAAGCATATTGACAAATTCTGATGTCAATTATCATAAAGACAACAAGAAATATAGAGATGATCTCAGTGGACAACTTCCAGTATAAGTCATATCCCCTCTGTACTGATGCCAGTTGCAGGTATCTTTAGCTTATTGTTTGTTTTCTGTGAATCCATAAATCCATTTGTACTGTTCATTTGTGGGCAATATTGTCAAATTCATGTACCCCTGTGAAACAGCATGGTTTATCTCCTGCAGAACAGTCCTTTCCCTAATATGCTGACTTATCTTAATGCATTTATAAAATACCCAAGAGACAATGAAACACTGTATAATCACAATCTCAGATAAATAGGGACTGCCCAGAATATGCCAATGGGACTGCAAAAAAAAAAGGGCACAAGCATCCCATTGTCCTGCAGAACAAAAGGAAGCAATTCTAAATGAAAAGGAAAAGCAGGAGGAAAAAATTAAATGCCTGTATATATAATTTTGCTGCCATTAGCTGTCTTACCAATCTTCTTTTATCAGTGTGAATAGTCCCTGCAGTCCTGTGTCTCTGAAGTGCAGTATTACTAAATACATTTAGAAATGCAGCAGACCATTGACCTTGTTTTGGTGGGTTTACCTGAGGCATTGTTGAAGGGTGGTTCTTTGTTTTTCTCCCTCTTTTAAGACTGACTGTTTATAATCACACCCTGGATATTAAATGAAAGGCATGAAACTGGAATCCTTTACTCCCACCCTTTAGAATCTTCACACAGAAGTCTCAATGATACAAGTAAGCATTGAAGAAAACAAAGCTGTCAGCAGTTGGGGAACTATAATAAATTCTGTTTGTGTTGTTTTTTGGGGTTTGGTTTTTTTTTTTTTTTTAGTTAAAGCAAATGTTAGCATTCAATGCCTTCCTTGAGCAGTCCCTTCTTTCCTGGGAATTTTGGATCCAAAGGGTATGTTACACAGGACCCAGAGGTTAATTTGTTCCTGCTAGTCAAATATCTGTAATGTGACCACTTGTAAAGCTGATGGCACATCTTGATAAGTTTATTTCAAAGGTCTTATGAGTACTTATTGGCTTCTCCTAAATTGTCTGAGAACTTTTCGTTACCTACCCAGGATTTGGTACTTTTAATTACCGTTCTTTGAAATTGAGGGCACATCTTTTACCTACTGTATTAGCAAGTACTTAATGCTGAAATGGAAAACAGCACAGACTACCTACTAAAATAATGATGGAATTATGCTTTCTTGAAGGGAGCGCAGACTCTGAGGCAGGGATGTAAACAAGCATGTCTGATTGATGTCTAGAGGTTTGCAGGCACAAATAACCACAAAGAGCAGAAGTAAAACAGAAAGCAGGGTGTCTGTGCAACCTGCAAGAAGCTCAGCTTTCTCCATGGGCAAATTGCTGGTTTCTGACAAAGGTGTTTGACCAGAGTGTGGGAAGTGTGATGGAGAACTTGTTTTCCTCGGTGAGAACTGTTACTGGATTAGGCTGTCCACTGCTTTTAAGGTGAAGTTTAGTAGCGGCTGAACATTCATAGAAAGTACGTTTCAAGCTTAAGATTTAGCTGAATAGGGAAACTACACATATACCTACCCCAAATCCACTTTGACCTGAAGGAGTTCATGAAGGTGCAGATCATATAGCCTAGAACTGATATCAGATGATGAAAACAAACACACACCCCAGTCAGTTGGGGCCCTTCAAAACATGGCCTCCATGCTTCTTCCTCCAGATATTTCGCTGATTGCTGGTTGTGCTAAAGTTACACACAACACCATTTTAGGACAGCAGCATTTGTAAATGCCATCATCATCCTGCTGGCAGATAGGAAGGGTTAAATTCACCAGGGGCTCAGGTTGATGGTGAGCACCATCCTCTGCAATGAACTGTCCACATGAATGGTTTCATATATACTGTCTACTCCTTGCCAACTCCCCTGACAAGCAGAGTAAGAAACTCCCCTGGTTACCACCGTACAGCCTGTTTAAACAGGTTTCTAGCCTGGTATTTTTAGCATTCCTGCTCACACTGCCTAAAGCCCATACCTCTCTGTATTTCGGCCTTTCTGTCAGGTGATTAGGCACTGTACTCTGCGCCAGGGTGGGAGCAACTCTTCGTCAAGGAGTCGTGGACTGAAGGGAGGAAGTCAAGCCTTTGAAAGTTCAAATCGTGCTGCTCTATCTTAACTTCGGCAACGCCTGAACAGCCAGCAGCTGGATGCTAAACACTGCGTTTCACTAGCAGGAGGCTCTACCTAGAGCACATTGTACCTGTCCAATTAGGATCAGTCTCGCTGGCTATGCCAGTCCTTCTTAACAAAGGCTAAAAAGCCCACTTTCATAAAGATTAGCCACACTGCCATACTTCCATCTAAATATTGCAGCACAAGCCTTGAACCACCTCTTTAACTAGGAGAGGGACTGTCACAGGCACATCTCTGTACACAGACAAGCCTATTTTGTCTTGATGCCATCAGCACTCTGTAATAACTCCTTGACAGGGTTGCAATTGTTTTTCTTTTTGCTATGGGCTTGGCTGCCATGAACAGAATGTCACCACAAGAGATTAATGTTCAGAAAAGCCACAAAAAGGAACCGGCTGGGAGACCCACATATCTGTAATTGTTTGAATTAAAATGAAGAGAGAGGGGAACTACTTTTAAAGAGACTAAAAGGGAAAAACAGAACTTAACCAGATATAATGAGGCTCTTTTTCAATGCTCCTGAGTTTCATTCTGAGAAACAAATGATACAGTCAATGTTGTTCCACAGAAGAAAATACATTTCTGAGGATATGTAGCTAAAGCCACTCGCTTGCTTATGTAAGTGCTTTCTCTTGTCTTGTCAAAGAAGCAGCAAAATCTTTGGATCTGGTTATCACATACTGTGAGAGGGTGTCTGCCCAGGAACGACAAAGAGGATTGCATCAAGATAAACTGATCCCACCAGTTTTCATCTACCTATACTACATACTCCAAAGCAAATATGTGGCAGCACTGACTTCCAGCCCTTCCCTTGGGTTTTCAGTTCCTTATCCCTCCAGTGTATGCACCCTTGTAATGAGACCAGGTAGGCTTGATACAGTCTTAGCCTGCTAGTGGGCTAAGTGCAAACGGGAGATGCAATTGCAGAGATCTCCCCGAGGCAGCATTTATCTAGCTGGTTTAGGTATGCAGGGCAGCTGAGAAACAGCAGTGCAAGGTGTGAAAATATTTTTCCTATTATGTAATCAAGATTTTCCTTGCTGCAACTTGTACCCATTGATCTCATCCTTTCACTGCACACCTTCAAGAAGTATCTATATTTCTACAAAGTTCAAATGTTTCAACTTGCTCCAAGTCTGACCTAGTAATAAAGTCAGATCTGCAGCGGGCAAATGGAGCCTGCTATTGAATTTAAAGGAGCTATACTGCTTTATCAGCATGGAGAATCTGGCCCTTCCAATGTCAACAGTAAGGCAATGTATAGACAGCTGTATCTCTAAGCATCTGCAAATGCTGACATATTTAGCTGCCTGGTATTTTCAGGCTTGGTTTCAGCAGTCAGCTAACCCGCAAATGACTTTCACAGAGCATAAAATTGCACTTGAATATCCCCAGCTTTTACATAGAAAATAGCTCAGAAAACTCAGACAGAGTCTTATTTCCCTGGAGACTCTAAAGCCACGTTTGTAAAGCCAATGTTACACTTCCAACACTCTCTAGTTTTATATCTTCCAGCCACATTCTTTATTAGAGTATAATTCTGAATTCTGTTGTTTGCTAAGGGATCTCTAAGCAAAAGTCCCAAGGCAAAGGGAAGTATCAAAGCTACAGTCAGAGAAAGTTTCATCTTGCAAGAGAAAATGTTAACACAAAGTCCCAGATTTTTCTATTTTTAGTAAGTTTTTAAAAAAAAAATCTCAAGCAAACAACAAACAAATAAGCAAAACCCTCCCCCCAAAACAGAATGACTGATTACTTATAGAAAAAAAATGCACTCTTTTAGATTTCCTACTGCCAAAGGCCTTTATTAGTTCACAGGAGTCTATTTTGTCAGCAATCTTATTTCATTTCCAGTAGAAATCAAAGCCTGTCCTTCAGTCTCTACTGGCCCGTAGCTGACCTCATCTTGTTGTATTTTGTTTAATCTGATGAGCTTTAGCTTTGGAAAATCTGGTTTCAGTAGGATTGACACTTCTTGTCTGTAAAACAGATCACTCTTCAAGAAGGAAAAATGTGGAGGATGTAAGAGTGAACTGATAGTTTCTTTTGCTGATCACCAAGTCATCTGGGTCTTTTTGTACCAAATAAGCTAATACAAGACAATAGAAACTCAGGAGCCTATTTTCTCTGAAGCCATGCTCTCTGTTCCTGCTTAGCTGCCAGTGGGACAGAACACAGTAAGAGATTATCTGGCAGATCCGTTCCTTATCCCATTGCCAGCACAGTTTATCACACTGTGTGGTTCAAGGCAATGGATCCAGCTATCAGGTGCCATAAGATGTCCCAGCTCAACTAAAAGTTTATTCCCAAACTTACTCTAGCTATACACAGCCTTTGTCTTCTCATTCCCTTATATTCCTTGTAGGGTAGACTTTGCAGCTCCTTCTAGACTCGAGATCTTCAGTACCGAGTTTGTTCCACATATCGGCCCTGTAGAAATGGTATTGCATTGCTTGTAACAGGTGATTTCTTGAGTCTGTCTAGGTTAGTTAATCCAATGAACTCTGTATCAAGTGTCCTGCCAGCACCCACAGCTTCTTAATCTGGTAGCCGAGGACAGATACTCATGTTATCATTTGTGTCTCTGGTATGTATGAACATACTCTCTACAGACAAGTCCTACAGCTAGCATGGTCTAATAACGTAACCATTCCTTTCTAGCTCAGTTAGTAGTCTCTGGTTTAGGCTCAAAGTCTTGTCTTAGGTTAGCTTTGATTCCCCATTACGAAGTGGAGATGATAGCTGTCATCACATGTGCTTACAGGCAAGAACAAATGATTGCTGTTTGTATGGTGCCCACTGCAATGAGGTCTGATCCAGCTGGTCTTTGGCACTCACTTCGATCCCAGCATGGTCCAGTTCAGCCACCTCAATTCTGTTGAGTCTGGTTACTGTATGAGACAGAAGGTTTTATACTGGATTAAATCATTAATTGCTGTATTCTGATGGAATACTAGAATACATCTTTGTTATTATTTGATGTGTCATCTTAGGTTTTAAAATGTAGACAGTTTCTTTCTTGCTTTTCATAGTCATGAAATTATATTTCAGTTCATTAATCTAATACTTAAAAAAAAAAAAAGTATATTGGGCTTGTTTTGCTAATTCAGAAATCTTCATGGCCCTCCTCTGGACTCGCTCCAACAGGTCCATGTCCTTCTTGTCTTGGGGGCTCCAGAACTGGACACAGTACTCCAGGTGGGGTTCCACGAAAGTGGAGTAGAGGAGGAGAATCACCTCCCTTGACCTGCTGGCCATGCTTCTTTTGATACAGTCCAGGATGCGGTTGGCTTCCTGGGCTGCAAGTGCACATTGCCAGCTCAAGTTGAGCTTCTCATCCACCAGCACTCCCAAGTCCTCCTCCTCCTCAGGGCTGCTCTTGATCCATTCTCCACCCAACCTGTATTTGTGCTTGGGATTGCCCCCACCCATTTGCAGGACCTTGCACTTGGCCTTGTTGAACTTCATGACGTTTGCACGGGCCCACTTCTCCAGCCTGCTAAGGTCCCTCTGGATGAGGCATCCCCTCCCTCCAGCGTGTTGACTGCACCACATAGGTTGGTGTCATTGGTGAACTTGCTGAGGGTGCACTCTATCCTACTGTCCATGTTGCCGACAAAGATGTTAACTGGTGCTGGTCCCAATACCGAGCCCTGAAGGACGCCACTCATCACCGGTCTCCATTTGTACATTGAGCCATTGACTACACCTCTTCGAGTATGGCCATTCAGCCAATTCCTTATCCACCGAGTGGTCCGTCTGTCAAATCCATGTCTGTCCAGTTTAGAGACAAGGATGTCATGCAGAACAGTGTCAATGCTTTGCACTGTCTGTGCAAAGCATTTACACAGTTGCAAATGCACATGCTTTGCATTTAACTGTATTGGTCATCAGCTGTATTAGGCTGCTTCTGAGATATGAAAGTATTGACAGTGTTTATGATAAACAATGCTCCTCAGTTATTCTTGCATGACTTGTTTCCCTTCAAAGTACTCAAAAGGTTTAGAAAAGATGAAATATTCACAATAGAATATATTCACTTACTGATCCCCAGATATCATGTCCTAGGCACCTTCCTACCAAATCAATGGACAGAAATTTTTATTCTTTATTTTCTGTGTCAAGAAAGTCACAATGAATTTTCAATTACAGAATGAAAAGTGTCATTTTCTGGTTGGCAGAGAACCCAGTTTATATTGGCCAAAGCATTTAGTCACCTTTTTCATTGCTTTAGCCCCTAAAAAGGAAAAGTTTGTGCTAATGGTTGAACAAAAGGGGGAAAAAAGGTACAGAGTCTCTTTGAGGCACAAAGCTAACCTTCTCTAGTTAACTGTTCCATTAGGAATAGCATGCATCTAGTTACATAATATGAATCGGGAGTTGTCATCAGATCATGGAAGACCAAAAGCAGTTATTCAAAAAGGTCATTTTCTCGAGAAATGTGGTCTCATTGCCAATTGCTTCAGGTCATTGAGTAGCAAGCTCACCATAGTCACTAGTGATATTAGAATTTTTAGATTCCTATCAGGCTACAGTTTTCCAGGCTCAGCAGAAAAAAAAACGCTGTGACTCACAACACTTCAAGCATGGCTTTTTGCGCTGGTCGTTCAATGTCAGCTGGAAGATACTCCATTTGTGCATCAGAGAGGATTCCAGCCTTGGGAAAAGGCTGAACTCCATGTTCTGCAGATCAGCTCCCTTAGAGCTCACTTCTGCTGCTTCTTTCTCCTCCTCCTTGCAAGACATCAGCCCTTCAGCATCATTTCAGAGCAACCTAGACCTTATTCTAACTTATACCAAGCAGCATACAGAGTTCGTGATCTAAATAAAGTACCCTAGTGTAGGAGAGCATTTTCAAAACAGTGTAGGAGTGCTGAGGGAAGTCTTTAGTGTGGTCACAATGCAGCAGGTAAAGGAATGAAGCAGCACCCAAAGTTCCCCATATGCTGCTCCATGGGTTTTAAGGTCTCATAGTCCTTAAGGTTAAGCTTGTTTAGAAAGTCCCCACACCACAAAGGTACAGTCAGGAGAATATCATGACTTTTCTTTGTAAGGTAACATTTTTGGTGCCACTGTCACACTGCAGTGAAACTGCTGCCTATCCCTAAATACTGCCAAAGGAATTGTATGGGAAGAGAACAGTGGTTAGTTATTCTGGAATGGCTGACTTCCTTCCACCGCATTCAAGCATTTTGGGTATTCTTTGATCTTTCTGGCATACAGGAGGAGAAAATTCATCAAAATCGATAGAGTGGCAATAGAATAAGATAATAGCTCAGAGCTTGAGGAAAGCTTAGTAAGACTAGTATGATAGGAAAAGATAAGGATGGAAAATTTATGAGCTGAAAGAAACATGGTGATTCGTTACAGGCATGAGAACAGCACCAAAACCAAATGGAGTATCTACTATTTCATTCTGTTTACATTAAGAGTTTCTTCACATGTGTGCATTTGACAGGCAGGAGGGGTCAAATGTTGCTCCAACACTAAAGGACTTTGATGACAAACCCATTGCAGAGCTAGCTTGGTTAAAATAATACATAGGGTTTTGTAGCCATTGACATGCGGTGGACCCATGGAATTAGCACTGCAAATAGTCACTTTTGATTCACTTCTTTAATGATAAAGGAGTTCATTCACATTCCCTGTTGGGTCAGGAGACAGTCATCTATGGTAAGTACATCTCTAGGAGGCATTGGAGCTGCCATTCCAGCTGCACAGCAATTTACAGAAATTGCTGGATCTCTGAATCTGCTTGTGGCCCTGTGGCCTTTTCCTATAAAATGTGATACATCTTTCTTTGTTTGCACAGCTGAGAGGAAAGGGAAACGGAGAATCCGGACAACATTCACAGCTGAGCAGCTCCAGGAACTGGAGAAGATTTTCCAAGTGACTCACTACCCAGATGTCCATATTCGCAATCAACTGGCAGCAAAGATAAACCTCCCAGAAGCCAGAGTTCAGGTATATCATGTCTCCAAAAGGCTATGCGCACTGCACTAATTCTTTATTCGGAGTACATTCTTAATAGTTTATGCTTGGATGACAATGCTAATGAAATACATGACCTCTCTGTTACCTTATGGAGGAGAACAGCATCACTGTTCTCCTTTTACAAATAGGGAAAAAAAGTATTTGTCACCCAGCTGGGACTAACCAAATGGGATTAATCAAAGGGTTAACAGGAGCTCTAAGCATACTAAATGCATAGCAAATAGGAGTAACAGATGGTTATGAGCAACCTGTTGTACTCTGTAGCGACAGAGCGGCCAGTTGTGAAAATATTTTTTAAACATTTATCAAGCTTTTATAGACTAATGTACATCCAGTACAAACTGCCAGCCACATCCATCTTCTACAGGGTCTCAGAAAGTGAAAATAACTGCCTAAATAAAAATGCTTTCTTACTGTTCTATATTTTGATATCACAGGCTATAAATGCCCTGGCTGTAATTTCAGTGCACAGAAACTAATCCAGTTCCCCCCAGCTGTAATGTAGTCTTGCTGACTGAGCTCAAAATTGACCCCAAATATTTACTGCATATGAAATCGGCTGCATTAAAATATACATACCACTGTGTATTGGAGTTTGGTGCTGTTTCCCAGGCACTGTTGTGATGATTTTTGCCTAAGGCAGTTTCTGTACTTGCCATAATGCTAGAGTCACTGGTGTACTTCTATACACATATCCCACTCTAACAATCAAAGTTCAACACAGAGCAGTTTATTGACTATGACATGCCTGGTACTATCAACTAACCAGGATGATATTGCTTCATAGTTAGGTGACAGGGAGAATTGGAACAGCATAGCCGTAATATGCCCATCAGCGATATCAGTGCACCCACAATGCATTTCCAATGGTATAAAGCACAAGCTGGGCTGCTAGTCAGTGTTCCCGACAGACCAGTAAATCACATGAAAGAATAGGACAATCTTCTGTTTAAAAAAATTATTTATAATCAGTAGGGAGAAAAATAAAAAAAAAAAGAGTTATCATGTGAAATATCAACCAGAGATGTACACAAAGAAAGTAAGAAGCCCCTCATGTATGAGTCACAGATGGCTAATTCCCAATTCAGACAGTGTTACACATGGCACAGGAAAATCTGCATTTGACCTCGTCTTGGCTGATAAAGGGAAATCAGCCAAAGAACTAAAAATTAGCAGTAACTTAGGTACAAGTTAGAAGTTGTTATAGTTTTGATTGATTGCATTTGTCATAGATAAACAAAACAGAGCGCAGAGAATTCATATTTGCTCTTGGTACCTTGGAATAATAGTTTTGACAAAGCTAAAAGCAGTATAAGTCAAATCACCTCAGAGAGATAATTTAACTGGGGCAAAAAAAAAGTGAGCAACTACTGGGTGACCAAGTGAAACATTTCATAACTGTGAAAAACCTTGTGTGCTCCAATCAAGAAACAAAGGTATGATTGCTGTGAAAGAGTTTAAGTGGATATATGGAATTAAATCCCTGTATGTGTGCATGCCTACATGCAACAAAAAATGAAAAATGCTGGATGAGTAATCATTAGAAACAAGAAATTATAAAAAAAAAATAATAAGCAAAGCAGAAGGATACAGGCCAAAGCTTTGGTCAGAAAAATTAAGGATCATAAGAAACTCAATAGAAGTCCATTAAGAACAAACAAACAAAAACAATTATATTGATCTGTTACTTTATAGAAACAATGGGACTGTGAAGGATAACGCAGAAATGGCAAATATATTCAGTCATAATTTCTGCTCTGTCCTTGGAAGTATGTCAGGTAAGGTAGTAGTATCACACGATGATGATGAAACACTTTTCATAACAACAACGTTGAACAGCAGCTGCTACAGACAGATATTTTTAAATCCGGACATCTAGGTGACTTACCTCCAGTAGTTCTTAAAAAGCTGCTTGAGAAGAATCTGGGGTCATGAGTGTTGATATTTAATCAGTCCTAGAGACATTGCAGGGGCCTTGAAGAAATCTAATGTTGTGTCAGCATTTAAAGGGTAAACAGGACAACCAGATAATGACTGCCCTGTCAGCCAAACATTTATTTTTGGTGAAACAGTGATAAAACAGATATGAGTCTCTGTTTATGAAGAATTAAAGAAAGGGTAATACATTTAATGCTTATCAACACTAGTTTATGGAAAATACATATTGTCAAACTCATCTTTTTATGATAAGATTATTGGTGACTGTTTTAAACAGAAAAAGGGTAGATTTAGATTGGATATAAGGAAGAAATTCTTTACAATGAGGATGGTGAGGCAGCAGAACAGGTTGCACAGAGAAGCTGTGGATGTCCCATCGCTGGAAGTGTTCAAAGTCAGGTTGGATGGGGCTTTGAGCAACCTGATCTAGTAGATGTCCCTGCCCACAGCAGGGTGGTTGGACTAGATGACCTTTAAAAGGTCCCTTCCAATACAAACCAGTCTATGGTTCTATGATTTTATGTATTTAGTTGATAAAGGTAATAACATTGATGGCATGTCACTGTAAGGACTTTGCCTTGGTCCTACACCCTGCTTGGATTAAGAGAACAGAGCAGATCAAATGGCATGTGCTAGCAGACAAAAAGCTAGGTCTGCAACAGGTGTTCAATTGCAAATGGGGATATTTCAAAGGTGGTCTCTCATAGAAACCGTTTACTGACACAAAGGTGAAATTGAGCTACATAATCAGTAAAATCTTTAATGATAGTGCTATGAAGTGTTAAGAAGATTAAGGGACTGGAAAATAATGAAAAGAACGATTCTTTAGTACAGCAAGCTCCAGATCATTGGTCACGTATCTGCAAGAGAACAACAAAGGGGCGATCTTACAGAGCAACAAATGGAGACCAACATGGGGCACGCCACCCTCCCTCTGTGCTCTTTTTGTAGCTGACCATTGAGAGGGCAAATGAGTCTTTTGTGAAATATCAGTCAGGATTAAGGAGGCACTTCTCTCTGGCTTTAGCGTTGATGTGACTTTTGTGAACACACATGGGAATACTGTCCTCGTCTCAGTGCCATAGCTCAGGAACACTGGAAAAATGAAGGATGCAGAGAATAAACTATACCAGTAGTTTGATGTCTGTAGTAGACAGAGCCTGGAGGAATAGGTTTAAATTCCAGTAGGTGGAGGAATAGGTTTAAATTCAGGGTGGGCATTGAGAAGTCATTCTAGGGGTAAGGGTGTTGGAGAGCCAGTTGGGGAAAAAAAAAAAAAAAGAGCAGTTCAGGCTGTGAACAAAGCTTTACCTTTATTAAATAAATTTAAAAAAAAAATTAAAAATCCCTGAAGTGAGAACTTTATCCTATGTGCAGCCTTTAGAAGGAGCACTTCAGACCTTGAATTTTAGCTTCAGTCCTCAATCTGCCCTCAATCCCTTTGTCAGTGTCAAAGAGGAGTAATTTTTATGGTGCTGTTTCACCATATAACTTCTGCATGGTAGAAAGGGAATGGAGCAGTTCATACAGACTAAGCAGTTCTCAAACACATGCAAATCCTGATAAACAGAACTGTCCTTTCAGTAACCTCAGATACTGCTAACTATCAGCAATACAGCAAAGGGCTTCTGACATTCCCATTACTTCCTGGGCAAGAGATACAGAAATAACTGAGCTGCGCATTATTTTGTTTAAAATACACATGCATTTGTATCCAGCAGCATCTGGTTTTGACCACAAACACCTTGTGTTCATGTGAACCACTTACTTACATTCAGCAGCAAGTTCCTAAGCCAGTTAGAAACTACAATGGAGGGGAGATTCAACTTTTCACAGCAATGCAGCAAGATACACTACTGTGCCTGCACGATAGGTACTTATGTGCCTCAGCCAGAAGCCAGACTGGTCAAATCAGCTGATAGATGAAAGAACCCCCCCTGAGAAAATTAATTGTCTGTTTTCTAGTGCAAAAGAGATGACAGTTGAGTGATTTAGAAGATTTCATCCCCTCGGGTCTTTTGCTTAGGTCCCTTATGTGAATTTCAAAATGTTACCAGCTAAATACAGGAAGAACCCTGTTACTGCATCTTCACTGGTGACACATTTTTATCGCAGCCCAGCAAAACATCTAGATGGGTCTTTTCCCAGTCTTTTCACTTGGAAACAGAATGAAAGAGCCCTGTCATGTAACAAAACGCACCTCCTAGGGAAAACAGAATTCTGTGTGCCTTGAGTGCTGCAAAGCTTTGACCACGAAAGGATCTGCTTTCCCACGAGAGCCCTGGAAGACCTGCTGCACCCTGTGATACTGCCTTTCCTTGAACAGGGAGATCCTAGCTCTCCTGTGAGCTGCAAGAGAAAAGAGGCTGTCATGATAGTGCAGAGATCCCATATGCTATGCAAAGTGTGAAAGGTTCTGTGTTAAACCTAATATTTTCCTTTACAGTCAGCCCCTCGCTCTGTTGAGCTAGAAGTCAATGTCTTCTGATGCTCAGTTAGAGAGCAGGGAAAGTAGCTGGATGTGAGCAGTTCCTTGTTCATTTCTCTGCCTTTTCTTTATTGCCTGTGTCCAGATCTGGTTCCAGAACCAGCGAGCAAAGTGGAGGAAACATGAAAAATTTGGCAACTTTGGTGGCCTTCAGCATCTGACAGAAGTTGACTTCATTCCTGCTCCCAAGTCAGATATCACAGTAAGTATCGGAGGCCACCAAGGGAGAGATAGCTTCCTTTACCAGGTCACCTCTTCACATGGGACTATCCCAGAGAAGGAGGACTGGAAAAGATGAAAATGGCAATATGATGAAGAGAAATCCCAGCAAACATGGCCAAATAACACATTTCTTCATGAGATTAAACCTGTTTTGTAAATATCCCCTGAGGTGTCTCTTGCAGGTTGACCCTTCCCCATTTTACTTCTAAATCACTCCTCTGTAAATTATACTTTGATTCAAAATATCTTTACCATCAGAAATTTCCTGAACAGGAAGAAATATGACATTTGCAGCCACAAAGCCATATTTCTTCATAAACAGTATCTCTTTACAATGTCCAGCATTATTAGGCTGACCAGTGCTTTTTGCCCCTGACCCATGTCTTTGGCAAGTCCAGAACAGATGATATTATCAAGGCTGGCACACAGGCTCTTTCTCTATCAGGAGTTTTTCCATGGCTAGAACAAAGGGTATTTTGCCTTGCTCCGTGGGCGACAGCACACCACTGGGTTTTAGGGAGTCTGTTCTTCTAAGATTTTCTTCTTAATTACTGAGCACCAGGGAAATAAATGAAGTTGATTGTAAATTGTATCTAACTAAAAGTCTGTATTGATTCACCTGAGACTGCATTTCTATTCTTGAAAGGCTTCTAGCTTGATGCCAAGAAAGCTCACTGCTACCATCCCTGCCGTGGGATACTACTCACCGCTGCAAGGGCAGCTGACCACTGCCTGGCTGCCCAGCACCCTCTCCTTCGTCCCTCACCACCTGGAGCTGCTCCCCTTCCCAAAACCATACTTGGTCTTCAATGTCCTCCCCCCTTACAGCACATCACTACCCCACAAGTTGGAAAGGAGCAGTATCTGCGCTAGCTCCACGTAAAGGAGGATATGGGGCAGTGGGGGACTTTGAGGGCATGCTTTTCTCACCAATGACCATTTTGAGGTTGTGCAGTTCCTCTTCCTGAACAAGCCTGCCAAGAGAATGGATAGCCTGTGGTACAAGGTCATCTTGCTGCAGGAGTGCCACCATGAGTCGCCTAACATGGGCAAGAACCACTATGGACCAGGAAGGAGCTCTCCATCTGCCTGCGGATCTGCGTGCTCTGTAGAAACCCAACCGCTCAACTGAGAGCCTCTCTCTGGGGGGACTGGGGTTTTACTCCCCACAAATGGACTGGGGTTTTACTTATCCCTGAGACAATGCTGGATGATTCTATTACGCTGATGGCTTGGGGCAGGCAAGATGCATCCAATAAGGTGTGTGTGGCCCCAAGGTCCAGCCAAAAGGGCTTTCCTCTGCAAGTTTAGGTCGCTTTCCTCATACATTCTGCTCCTCATGCGCTGGGGAGTGCAAAGAACACGTTTAGGTCAAAAATCAAACTTTCAGGATATGCTTTTTTTTTTCCAAGTAGTCATTAGGGGAGGGGAGTGGGTTTGATTTGTTGGTTGTGTTTTTGACTTGAATAAAGGGGCACAAACACAATTTGAGCTGAAATAGGACCGTCTGAGAGGGGTAGCAGTGCTGAGCTCTGGATTTAGTACTGTGACTCTCTGGGGGTAAGAGAATTCTTCAGCTGGTTAATTAAAATGCTTATGAGGAAGCCTCTCATTTTTTGACCTGAATTAAGAAAGCTCCAAAACTCCATCAGAAACAATAACGAAAAGACACGGCCTGAGTTTAATCTGCTAGTCATAATATGATGATATGACCTCACAGTTTGGTTTAATTGTAGATCAATAATAACATCGGCCTGCCCACTTACAAAATGTCTGTTTGCCTTATTATTTACATAATATTCATCTCCTTCCCACATATAGTGCTTTTTTTCCCCCTGCTTATTCAGGGTCCAATCCTGCTTCCACTAATGTCTCCGCTGAGTTTCGTGGGAAGCAGTGTCGGAAAGCACTGTTTAAAGGGTTGAACAATCTTCTGTGTGGCAGCCACAGCACATATTGTGTGCTGGCAGGGCAAGCTACTGAGAAAAGCCATTAAAATGTGATCTCCCTCCCAGACATATCACTTGTAAGGGTAGCCATTCATGACAGAATCCAAAAGTGAAGCAATTTGTGACCCAAAGGCTTGCTGGGGTGGCTGTTTGTGCACATGGGAGTGCAGGTAGGTTAATGACTCTGAATAGGTTGCTTACTTAAGAAATCCCTCCGGCTAGACTGCAGCTGCCAGGTCTTCAGCCTTCTTCTAGCCGCTAATTGTTAGTTACAGAGTGGATCACAATGAATCAATAGCTTTCTTGCTGTCTGGCTGGTACCAGCTTTCCGTGTACTTCAGGTTTGGGAGACCTGTAAGCTAGAGAGTGGCTGATTATTGCAGGGGAAAAGATAAATCCTACCCCATATGGCTTTAATTTCTCCAGGCCTGAACTATTCAGCAGAAGTTAGATATACTGTGCTCTTCCTCCTGCACCTCTTACACAAGACCTTTTTCCCACACCTGCTTGGAACTTTATATCCTCTTCACCCCTGTCATCTTATCTGTCACCTGAAGGACAGTTCAGTGAGATATAGGACTAAACTTCAGCTCCAACAAAGACATTTAAGCACCTAACTGACTAAAATCAACAGGAATTAGCTACGGTGTTCACCTCATGCAACTTTATGTGACTGCATTGCAGCCACACACACCTGAATCAAGCACCCTGGGCTCACTTTAAAGAAGAAAAAGTGACTGCACTAAGGTTTCTAGGTTAGGTGAAGTCCATGCATTAGTGCAGTTTCCAGGATGTGCATTGTCCCTATGCAACGATTAGCTTGAATATAGACACTGTATTTGTAATTATCTACAGTTAGAAGGCACAACTCTTTTCACAGGTAGACCAGGGCTGCAAGCCAGCACCTGAATTGGGACAGTTTATCCTGCAGAAATATTTGTGTAGCATAGAGGAGGATTCTGGGATAACCATAACGTGACAATTATTCTTGGTCAGAATATGAAGTGTTTGAATTCCTTTAGGCTTTTAATAGAACCCAAGCAGCTTTCTAGGGTTACTGCTTACTTTCCGTCCATTCCATGTTATCTGTCTGATAATTACATGGCCAGAGTTCTTACACATCATGATGCCTGCTCAGAATCTGAAAGCTCTGCTTCATGACTCTGAGGTCCTCTAGAAGGCCTGTTTTGGACCAGATTGATGAGAAGCAGAGCTGCTGAGCAAACTTCATCAACTTCATACTGAAACACCAGTCTTAGAATTACTTTTTTTTGCTAGCAGGTCCAGTACTTGGAGGGTTTGTTTGGAGGTAGACCAATTTTGCTTGGACTTTCTTGTTTATTTATGAAGTTTCAGAATTTCCCACTGAACAGCAAATCTAGGTTTCAGGATGTGTGTAGCATCTCCATTCATACGCAGCTGGTCAAATCCCAGAGAGGCTTAATCCTATTACCTTGTTTTTCACCAATTTCATAATTTTATACTGAGGCACAGCCAGAACAAATTAGCAAAGAGTAAGGCAGTTTCTGGCAATGACATCTTGTTAAACCCCAACAGCTCCTAGTCTTCCAGTTTTCATCCCATCTTACCTAATAGTGGCTACTTTCATAGAATCATAGAATCATCGAACAGTTTGGGTTGGAAGGGATCTTTAAAGGTCATCTAGTCCAACCCCCCTGCAAGGAAGAGGGACATTTCCAACCCGATCAGGCTGCTCAGAGCCCTGTCCAACCTGGCCTTGAATGTTTCCAGGGATGGGGCATCAACCACTTCTCTGGGCGACCTGTTCCAGTGTTCCACCACCCTCATTGTAAACATTTGTTCCTTATATCTAGTCTGAATTTACCTCCCTCTATTTTAAAACCATTACCCCTCATCCTGTCACAACAGATCCTGCTAAAGAGTTTCTCCCCACCTTTCTTATAAGCCTTCTTTAGGTATTGGAAGGCTGCTATCAGGTCTCCCTGGAGCCTTCTCTTCTCCAGGCTAAACAGCCCCAACTCTCTCAGCCTGTCCTCATAGGAGAGGTGCTCCAGCCCTCTGATCACCTTCGTGGTCCTCCTCTGCACTCACTCCAACAGGTCTATGCCCTTCTTAAGTTGAGGGCTCCAGAGCTGGATGCAGGACTCCAGGGGAGGTCTCACAAGAGCAGAGCAGAGGAGAATCACCTCCCTCGACCTGCTGGCCATGCTTCCTTTAATGCAGTCCAGGATGCAGTTGGCTTCCTGGGCTGCAAGTGCACATGGCCAGCTCATGTTGAGCTTCTTGTCTACCAGCACTCCCAAGTCCTTCTCCTCAGGACTGTTCTCAATCCATTCTCCACCCAACCTGTATTTGTGCTTGGGATTGCCCCCACCCATTTGCAGGACCTTGCACTTGGCCTTGTTGAACTTCATGAGGTTTGCACCGGCCCACCTCTCCAGCCTGTCAAGGTCCCTCTAGATGGCCTCCCTTTCCTCCAGCGTGTCAACTGCAACACATAGCTTGGACAAAGATCTTAAATACAGCTGGTCCCAATACTGACCCCTGAGGAATGCCACTTGTCACCAGTCTTCACTTGGACAATGAGCCGTTGACCACAACTCTTTCAGTGTGGCCATCCAGCCAATTCCTTATCCACTGAATGGTTTGTCCATTAAATCCATGTGTTTCCAGTTTAGAGACAAGGATGTCATGCGGGACAGTGTCAAATGCTTTGCACAAATCCAGGTAGATGACATCAGTCATCTTACTTTCCCTTCCTGTGCACCCCCTACCTATCTTCTAAAGGAAGAAGCAAGAAAGTCCACTTATTTCATGGCTCTGCTAGCCCCCAGGATGCTATTTTTGCATTGCTTTATATTCTGATGTTTCCAGAAAATGCTGAGATGGGTACACCCAGCCTTTGGGACACCCTAAACTCTGCAGTCCTTCAGATATATAGGATTGCTTTGGGCATAAATGTATCTTAAACCTGCCAAAGAGTTGCTAGAGGAATATCCGAGGAAGCTGACCACACACTAGCAAGACATGTGGATAGAAATGCAGTCATAGTTTCATCCTAACTTCAGAGTAATAGTCTGAAGTATTCCCTGGGAAGGTGACTGGAAAAAAAAAATAAAAATCAGATTTCTCACCACCAGTGTATGGCTCTGGCTGTGCTGCCTCACAGTAAACCAGTCCATCTGATCTCACAGCACATGCTACACTTCTTCCAGCCAGAAATACCCTGACCACCCCTCAGCAGACTCATCCCACTTCTCAAACAAAAATGTGTGGTTGTCATCTCTATCCAAAGGGCCTGGTAGAGAGCTGGGGCTCAGATTCAGTTGTGACAATATCTTATTCCCTTGGCAGATGTGAATCACTTCTCCAAAGCAGTGACAATGAGGGGTGACAGCATGGAGCTACATGCTCCCTGTCGATGGACATCCTGGAAGGCTGTTGCTACAGTCCACTGGATCAGGTCACATTAGCTTAATAGCATCTCAGAAACAAATGATGGCAGAGTTCTGTTGTGTCCTAGTTCCTGACAAAAATGAAGGACCATTGTTTATGATAGATGCTTAGGGGTTTTGCTTCACCTGATTTCAAGTGACTCAGACAAGAGGGCTTATAGCCCCCTCGGGGGAGACCCCTCTGCAGTCACACAGCTCTCCATGACACTCCACTTACATTTTCCATATGACAGTTTCATCCTTTAATTCCCTATGTAACCCTTTGCCACCTGAACAGTTCCTCCCTCCAGTTTATGGCCCTGATTTCCATTTTTACACTGACTTTTATCAGGCCACAGTTTCAGGGTAATTGGTGCTCCTCAGCACAAGGAAGACATGATCCTGCCAATGATGTTTGCACACTGCAGACACCTCTGAGCCCTCAGACCATCCTGGTTTGTTCTTTAGCTTACCTAGCTATCTGGTGTCCTTAATCTTTCCTTGTAAATCCCTCTGGGACATCGATATTGAGGGCAAAATTTTCAATTGGTTTAAAAACAATTAGATGGATGACCAAGGTCCGAGAACCAACGTAAATTAGCACCAATCAAGAGGGTGGAGCCTGGGACAAAGTCCAAAGAGGGTGGTAAATACAAATCGGGGAGAAGGGGATGGGGAACACAGCAAGTTGGAAAGGCTGGGACCAGCTTTGACCATGTATCAGCTACCTGGGAGAAAGGGCCCTGTGCTGCTGAAGGGGAAGAGGGTATGACTGTACAGGAGGAAATTTGGGCTTAAAAAGAGACCCACATTAAAAAAAAAAATGGATTATGAGGCTACCTGGCTCTTATTTAGACAATTTAATGTGGAAAACTTGCTGCATATCAGACTGTAATGCAGACCAGTGGGCAGAGCAAGAAGACACGTGCACAATGATTGCTCTTCTGATCAAAAGCTCATTTTAGGGGTATTTTTTTACTCTTAACTGGAGTTTCCAGATTGGATGCCTTTTAACTGTACCACAGTAAGAGAGCCAGAGGCCTCTAGAAATCTTTTCTGTTATTGTTGCTGTTGTTGTTTTGTGGGGGCGGTTAGAAAAGAGAGCTGGTCTTTGGAGGAGGTTGTTTACTTTTAAAGGCTTCTTTTTTTTCTTTTTTTTTTTTCCCCCTCTGATTACCACATGCTCTGATCACAGCCAGAAAAAGAGCATGCAGAGAGGGTGCTCTGCAATTCCAAAGAGGTACACACAAGACCTTGGGTCAAAAAAAAGCTGTGATTCAAAGCAGCTAAACATCTGGTTCTTCATGCTTGTTGACCAAGCTCTCTGTCCTTTTCCCCGCTCTGTGCTCTGACTGCAATTTGCTAAGTGACTGCAAAGTGTCCTCCCTCTGTTACCTCATGTCTCCCCTCACCTTGGACTACAGGTATCACCTAAGTGCCTACTTCCATTTTCTTCCTCTGCTCCCTTTTTGCTCCTCGGTAGATTTTTTTTTTTGTTGTTATGAGAAAATGTTATCACTCCTAGCTCAGGGGCCAAATGAATCCACATCTGTGCACCTCGGGGGGATCAGCCAAAAAGACTGGGTGTAAATAAGGGCTTAATTCAAAATATAATGGTCAGTGAAATAATTCAGGTTGTCTTTTATCCAACCAGGAGAGCTTGGCTCCTCCAAGAAGACCTCTGTGGCACTTACTCCTTGCATGTGTCTTCACGGAAACCTGCTCTATTCCTGGGCCAGTTTTTACCCCACTTCTACATGTTCTTGCTTTGCTGAAATCCATCATTTACAGTGTCTATCCAAAGATACCTGTACAGACTAACTTTATTTTCAAGTGGCTAGCAATAAAAACTCACTCTCTGGCCTCCTGAAACCCAGCAGAATGGAGAGGGCAGAAAGGGAAAATGCCTTTCATTTCAGCTCTTCAGAGCTGGAGCTTCTGAAGGAATACTGGAGTTTGATAAAAAATGAACCTGGTGTCAAAGACACAAGGTGGGGTTAGATTAAATGCTTTGAAAGGAAACCCAAACAGTTTTATTTTAATCATCTGAAAGAAAAAAAAAAGCTATTTCTCAAAGTAGCAAACGATTAATTACTCAAACAGTTGTTTTCATAAGCACTTCGGAGAAAGGGTGTCCCCTCATGGGGTAGCTTGCATTGGCACTGCCACCCTTTACTGGGATCAGCATACCAAGCCACACGTGTTCGCCACCTGAACCATCTGTAGCCTGTTAAAGAGTACCAACCAGCAACCATGTGCAGGGAATTCATAGAAGCTGCCTCTTTTTCTGCATTTCAAAACTCTTATAGTCCCATTCTTTGCCATTGCGTTCCTTGTCTTTGTCACACGGCTGATGTCATGCTTATGGGACAGAAATTCACTGAGTCCATTATCTTCGATTAAATATAGATGCTGCTATTTACAGCCTAACAGACCCCAGGCCTTGTCAGCTTTTAGTGGTTTTGAATGCTTCCAATAGCAGAAAAGAGCCGTTTCATCTGCTCCTCAACAATAGGAAAAGCCAATTTAACACTTTTCTTTCTTTCTCTGCAGGAAGCACGTTCCTGGCTCTGGGATGGTACCTTTTCTTTGTTTGTGTCTGCTGAAGCTGGGAGAACTTTTAGGGCCCTTAGCAATACCAACCATGCCTGTGACTCATTTTCCACTCTCTGAAGCCTTGCTGTTCCCTCTCTCCTTTCTTTCGTCTCCCCAATGCATTAACAGAACAAATGCTACTACTGCTACTTTTGCTTTATTTCCCTGACTAATCTCTTTTTTGCTGCTCTGAACATGAAATGGTTGCTGGTCTAGGGAGATACTCAGGAGAGACTTTCTCCTTCATTTGCCTGGAGGAGTAGATAGGTGTCCGGTGTTCAGGGTCTACCATGTGATTCCCAGGGTTACCTTTTCATAGTTAAGGAAAAGCAGGTCCCCCATCAAGGGGTCTTAAATCTCAGCCTGTGTCATAGGTGTTTGGGCAATCTTTTATTGAAGGCATTTTACAGCACTCCTTAGTGCAATTCTCCTGCTCTCAGACGCTTTGAATTTTACCAAATTTTAACTTTTAAGTTAACATTTTTCTGCGTTATCTGTCTGCCTCAGGCTGATACCTTAAATCTAAGCAATTCAGTTCTTTAGGCTGGGGAAAGTGCACTCTTTTGCTCATGGTGACAAAATTCTGGTACCCTTTCAAAAGGGAACAGCAGTTGGCACAGGAGCTTGAAATCCAGCGTGGAGGTGGCCTTTTCTGTTAATCATGCTCTTTGCTGTCATCACCAACTACTGTTGTCTGGCCAAAATATCAGTCTTTGAAAAGTATTAGTTTGCACAGGTTTATTCTGTGTCCTTTGGATTACAGTAATTACATTCCTTGTGGAGTCGATGCTCGCTCACAATGCTTATTCTGATGGCTCAGCACGACTTCCCCCACAAGCTCAGTTCTTGGCTTGTGAACAATGTATGGCCCAAACTCTCATTATGGCCACCAGAGCCCATCTCCCATGGTTTCTGAATGCCCTATTGCCTCAATCGCAGGATCAGTAGGGTGGAGCAACCTCCCCGAGCCTAACAGCCGAAGCAAATCCCCAGGGGGAGGTGGGATGGCAGGGAGGGGTTGTGGTTGGGAGCTGACTGGGACGTGGAGAGGGAAAACAGGACAAGGACTGGCATAAGCAGAAGAGGCTGGCTGGGCAAGGACACTCTGGTGCTGCACCAGGGAGGTGCAACCTGAGGAGATGCCCATGGGCTCGTGAAGCCAGGATGGGTGGGTAGTAGTGGACTGTGCAGGGACAAAGAGCAGATCTGAGGTGGTGTGAGAGGCAGATTTGGCCCTGCTTGTTCCTATGGGATGCTTAGCTAGCAGCTCAAACTGCAGGTTTCACTCATTCAAAGCTCCTTTTCCACATGCCCAGCTTGGCTGGATCATACTACAGCACTATTTGGCACTGCCTGCTTGGAAAAATAAGATCCCCCAGAATTTGACAGTGGCGTGCCAAGCTCAGGAGTGCTCCCAGCCTTTGCCAGCCTGTGCCCCAGCTCCTGTCTGCTCTATAGGAATCACATGCCCTTGCAGGATGTGAGTCTGTGGGGCTCAGACACCTCCAAGGTGGAGCACTGCAGAGAGCCTGGTGGCCTGGGAACACTTCTGACACAAGAGCAGGCAGCAGCTAAGGCCTGAAAGCTCACAACTGATAATAAAGAGAAAAAAAAAGTCCTACCTATGGCCTGTCTTTCAGTGAGTACTTCTATCCTTGCATTCAATGAAATCCGATCCTGCAGGGAAAAAAGCATTGTGCAATCATTTAATTAAGTAATTTGTCACAATGCAAGCACAAAAGGGTCAAAGCTGAGGATTCACTCCACCCTCTTGGGGTTTCCTACCCTTTTCAGTGCCCGATTTAGCTACCTTGATAGCTTTTTCTTTACTCAGCTTTTGTTCGTGGTGTTGTGTAGAGCATTACTGGCAAGAGGTGAATAGTGAGGAGGGTATGAATCCTTTGTGCCATGCAAAGCAGAGAGCTATAAACTCTCATTGACTGATGGAAAGAACTTGACCAGACTAGGAGGTATTTTATTATCTAATTATATTATAGAATCATAGAATCATAGAATAGTTTGGGTTGGAAGGGACCTTCAAAGGTCATCTAGTCCAACCCCCCTGCAAGAAGCAGGGATGTCTCCGACCAGATCAGGTTGCTCAGAGCCCTGTCCAACCTGGCCTTGAATGTTTCCAGGGATGGGGCATCCACCACCTCCCTGGGCAACGTGTGCCAGGGTTCTGCCACCCTCATTGTAAAAAAAATTTTCCTTATGTCCAGTTTGAATCTACCTCCCTCTATTTTAAAAGCATTAGCCCTTGTCCTGCTGCTACAGGGCATGCTGAAGAGTTTCTCCCCATCTTTCCTGTAGGCCCCCTTTAGCTACTGGAAGGCCGCTATAAGGTCTCCCCAGAGCCTTCTCTTCTCCAGGCTGAACAGCTCCAACTCTCTGAGCCTGTCTTCACAGGAGAGGTGCTCCAGCCCTCTGATCGTCTTCGTGGCCCTCCTCTGGACTCCAACAGGTCCATGTCCTTCTTATGTTTGGGGTTGTACGTTACTATAAGGCAGCAATAGAATAATAAATATATATAAAACTATAGCTGATGAGTGTATGTGTGTTTTTAAATGTGAGTGTATATGTATCTGAACTACATGTTCTGATCTACATCTTGTAAAAATCTGCTGTTCAGCTCTTTTACCTGGGTGCTAGGGATGGCTCCAGGAAGTACGGGTGAGTCTGGCTGTGGCAGGCTGGTTCAGTCCCTGTTGTTACCAACAGGAAAACAGGAGAACATTCATCGTCTTTGGCAGAACCAGAGATTTGTATATGCTGGGAAAAAAAAAACCTCTAATACCTACTCACTGAACAAAACTACAGCCGGAGGCCCACTGGTGTTGCACTGGGAGTTACTCAAGTGCAGACCAGCACTAGCACAGCACTCCAGGACTTAATATCCTTCCAGGCAATTTATTGCTCTCCAATATTAAAGCTGCTGTCCTTATGAAAACAACAGCATGTGGTGGCGTCTCCTATTTTCTGTGTTTAGCTGAGCTACCTTAGAAATGCTGTTTTAATAAAGCTAAACCTGTACTCATGTTACTGTGAGCGATAGTGCTGAAGGAGCTATGAAAATTAGTTCCTCCTCTTCTGGGAAACCAAGTCTTCTCAGCTCTTGTAGGATCTGTTGCAGCATGCAGCACTAGCCTGGGAAATGTTTTATCACAGTTATGCAATAACTGGTTCTTGTTCAGTGTAAGTATTTACTAGAAGCAAAATTAATCCTGTGCCTTCATTTTCCATGGAGAGGATGCTGATGAGGGAAACAAACCCTGGTCCTGCTTCTCCCAGCAGACTGCCCTGACCACTAGGTCCTGGTTGGGCTCTTTGTGCATCTTCCTTCAGATAGCGAAAACTTAGGGCACATGTCCTGGTGAACAAAAGCTGTAATCAATATGTCTGAGGCCCAGCTGTGGCTTTTCCCTGGGAACTGCAGCAGTGGCAATGATCACACTCTCAGTGCTGGTGGTGGCAGATACCCTCAGCGATGCTGGCTGCTCCCACCTCTGAGACAAGCTATGTACCATGTTTAAGCGGCAGGGGCTTTTGAACTTCAAGCATGCCTCAGCCTCTCCACAGAGTTTATAGGGAGACTACCTAATTCAGGCAGCCCAGGTGTGGCCACAAAACTATGGCTCCATAATGCATATATCAGGCATGGTATGGATACTGTCCTCAATGTAACATACATATCTTAACAATACTTATATTCTTAGAAGACTGCCTTTACCATCCAGCATGGTAAATAAGGAATGCAGCACTATACCTTTTCATACAGGTTCACAGAACACCTGCTCCTGAATCACATATAAAGAAAGAGGACCAAAAAGTCTTTTTTAAAGAAAAATAAAAATCAGATGAGGATAGCTTAATTAAAAGATAAACACAAATGAAATCAAAATAATCAATGGTAGTTCAACTCTAATTGAATTTTATCGTCAGCAGAGTTGCTGTTGTTTTTCCCTTCCTCCCAAAATGAGAAGCTCTGGAGAGGAAATTTCCCTCATCAAATTTCACATTCACTTGAATTAGTTTGTGAATCTTTAAAAAAAAACAAAAACAAAAACAAACAAAAAAAACCCCAACCACCTTGAAAGAAAACTCTTTAATTCCAGCCAAGGCCCTTAAAACAACCACCCTGCACCAGACTGTTCAGTGAGGGGACTGAAGGAGGGACTAATCATCTGCCCCTGTTTTCTGAGGGTAAATTTGGCATGTATCTCAGAGCTGGGGAGAAGAGGCTCTGGAGTCCTCCGAGGAACTGGATTGTAATTCTGATGTGATGGCATCAGCTAATTAGCAGCTCTAACAAACCTCACCTCCAGCCCCTCTCTGGATTTCTCTCCAATTACGGCTAGGAGTGAAGCCTGCATGAAGGAGAGGTGAGGTGGGGGGAGTTGTCCATAGTTATTGAAGGTTACACAGCTGCAAAGAATAAAAATGACTGCAGTATTTAATGACACTCCTGTTTAATTCTGACAAACAGGAGCATTAACATCCTCCAAATAGGGACAAATTAACGTGGAGGATACTAAACAGAGACAAGCCCCAAAGCTCCTTCTCTGGCCCTTCCCACAGAGCTAAATTTTACCATTATCGACGTAAGGGACTTGGCAGCCTTTGAACATGATTACTCATTTACATGTGTGTGTGACTATAAATTTATCATTTCCTTGAGGTTCTGCTTTATTAAAATTCTTAACTACAGAGGTTTTCTTGCTGCACTCTTTTCTCATGCATATCATGCAAAGCAGCAAATACTGTTTACCAGAAAAAGAATAATCACTTACATGCCAAAGGCAGAAAACACTTTAATTGCTGCTGCCCTCAAAAGAGTTTTCTGCTATGCTTAGAAAGTTTGGGTGTGTTTTTTATCTCTCGGTGGCAATGGAAAACTCTCCCACTGAAACCAGTGTAGTCCATTTTTCACTGAAATCACAGCACTCCCCAACTGCCATAAAATGACGCTATTTTACAAACACCATAAAATCGCACAGAATTTTACAAACGCCATAAATGTGGCCATGCAAAGAGTGAAAAATGTTCAAAGTGTGGTTCCGTCTCTCCCAAATAACTGTGACACCCCTGTCACAGTACAAAGCTTTGGAACAGTTAGATCGCCGCACATAGCAATGTAAAGTGCAGATGATGACACAAAAAAAATGCTCAATGCTGACACTTAAAAGAGCAGCTGTAAAAAGTAGCAGTCCATGATAAAAAGCACAGCATCAGCCATTGACTTTACGCAAAATATGTATTTAGTGTACAAACATTCTGGGGCTGCAAAATATAGCTAATAAAATAAGTGATTTGCCTGCCTGCTGCTTCCAGAATCACTCACAGTCTCCAATAGGCACAGTCCCTAGGGGTGATGGAAAGTATTTCTAGCACTAGACAAGAAACTCCTGATGAATTTTTTTCTCTTTTGCTGGCAGTGAAGAGCCACCCTTAAAAATCTAATTTTTAACTCACTAAATACATTACAAGTTCCCAGTGTAAAAAAAATTAAAAGCAGCAGCACAGATGCTAAATAAATCAAATAGATCACATCTCCCAGGCATACACCTGTTCCTCCGGCTCCGAAATAGCCAAATGGTGTGCCGACATTTTTACACGGTGTGGAGCATGGGCACCAGTCATGCTAACTGTCACCTCACAGTAAGCTGGCATGACAGCCAAAGTGTGTTTAGTTTTGGCCACTGCAGAGCAATAACCTGGTGAGACACCAGCCAGGCTCAGCCTGCAAATTAGCTAAGGACACTCGCTCAGCAGCTGCATCTGAGCAAAAGCATCCTTCCCTCGGCTTAGGTGGCCCACAGACGGCTCCCTGGACACCGCCTGTGTAACACGTACATCCTTTCTTACTCTCCTCTTGCCTGTACTTGAACTGAATAAAATTTCTCCCTGCACAGGCCATCCATTTTGAGATCAATGTGCCGATAAAGAGCGACTTGAAAAAACTCTGGAAGGTCAGGCAGGCCTCAGAGTTTCTCTGTTGACAGTGATGAGTTTCACTGCCTAAATATAATGCAAGCAGAAATCCTTCTGGTGTTGTCCAGACCACACTAACTTCTGAACAGAAACCAAAGTCCTTTTCCCTGGTTGATCCCCAAAGGATTTTGTTTCTCAGCCCCCAGGCTGGTCACTTGCATCCTGCTCACAGGTGAAGATTCAGAAGAAATCATCTAGATAAGTTCAAGAAAATGAAAGCTTCTCCAGAAATGCCAGCAACCACCATGCTCAAGAGATGAGTAGCTGGTATATTACAGGGTTACAAGTCACTTTGTATGTGCTCCAAGAAGAAGTAACTGGCTGTACTCTGGTCTATTAACTTCTTCTTCTTAACAGGTTTGTACTCACTTTCATGGGACATCATCCCCCTGTTCGAGGAAGCCTTTCACCAGACAGCAAAGCTCCAGGCTGGGAGAGGGAGTGGTGGTCATGGTGGGAAGAGCTTCCCCCCGACCAGCTCTTTCCTACAGAAAGCATTTCCTCCATTTACCAAGCAAGTTAACCACCTACAGAAACTTGGAAGCATTTTACACAATTTGGATGGTGTGTTCCCTTCCCACTGATCTCACTCTGGCACCACTGCATAGGCAAGGATCCTTGAAAATGGAGGATGGTGTTTGCCAAGTGCCTGGGCTCCCCATAAATGCACAGGCCATAGACTACCACCCACCCCTGTGTGCTTTCTTACACAGCACTGCTTCAGCTCAGCTTTTCTCCAAGGAGAGTTGCCTCACCTAGGAAAACAATCAAAGCATCTGAAACTCTCCAGAGCACTTTCAGGGTTTCCTACAAAGCCTCCCGGAACTGCCCTGCTGTGAACTGACCTCTGGCATTTCATGCAGAGTGTCCTGGGAGCACTGAGGAGTTAGAACAGAACAAGGGGACAACAAAGCAAGTTTATGGCTTGAGAAATCTAAGCAAAAGCAATGTCCTTTCTGGATGGTCTTTCTCAGCCAGGTTCCATTTTGTCCACTTGGGGGTTTCTTTGTTTGTTCTTTTTATTTTTTTTCCTCTCCTTGTTTTAAAATGCTGACACATTGACACATGCTTCCCATATACTTCCACCCTATCGTGTATTAAATCTTCCTGCTGAAGCAGCTACAAGTCCTTTCAAGGGATTATTTCTTTCATTGTTACACCTGGGTCATCTGGAAGTCTGAGGAGAGAAAGCAACGATCTCTGCTGGCTCTGCGATTAAAATTATTTATCTTGCCACATCTCACAGCATCACAATAAGCAGAATGCCACCACCCTGTGTGAATGCTAGCTCTCGCACAAGCCTCTGCTAATGGCTTCTTTCCCCCGAGCAGGAATGGCTTCAAAACCCCAGAGTTTTCTTCTGAGGCTAGAAAAATACCTGATGCTCAAAGCCAAACTCAGATGGAAGCAACACATTAGGTAGGAACTACATTAAAAACTCAAAGCAACCTTGTTCTCTCTTATTAGTTGGGTCGTGTAAAGGCTGTGCCTGGGCTGATGACAGCAGGAATGCATTCACTAACCGAAAGCATCACAGCTGCCTTCCTGTTGCTGAGCTCTGCAACTGCACGCAGTTCTCCCACTCAGAATCAATGCTGCTTTGGTAATATGGTTTAATCTAAGCATTGCCCCATTTATTCTACTATAAACTAAAGTTTTATCTTACTTTTTACATCACTTTTTTTCCTTTTGTGACAAAATTCAACTAAAAAAAAAATGGTAACTTTAACACTTGCTCTAAGAAATATTTGCATTGCCCACCACAGTAGCAGCACTCACACGCCAGTCAGAAATGCCATGGAGAAATAAAACAAAACCACGGTCTTCTGAGTGTTGGAATTTTCCTTTGCAAAATAAAGATTTTACCATGTGTTGCCCCACATCTTGAGTTTCCTGCCATCTGAAAGGCCATTCAGTCTGGTATTTGCCCCTCAGTGGAAGCAGAAATTGTATGCAATACATCTGTGTCTCCACAGATACCGAGAAACACATCCCAAACACAGCCTGATCCAGAGTGATCCCACCTCTCAACAGATGCTGTTCCTAAATATCTCAGCTGGTTTGGCAGATCACTGATAGGGGACTGGGAGTCACTGAGGAAGTTTGGTGCAGTCACACACGCCAAGCACTGCCAGGAACAGCATTGTAGGTGATATACACCTCACCAGTCCTTAGTTTTACATCCTCTGAGCACCACCACATACAAGCTGTGACCCTACCTCAGAGCCTGGCTTCACTCCTGCAATTTTTTACCTTTTCCCTATAGTGAAAAGGGTAGATACATAGGTCAGTGCATGAAGCTGCCCATTAGGTGAGAAAAATGGGGAATAGGGAGCTCATTTCCTCAAACTGCTCATTGCACAAGCTTTACTGCCTCGAACCAGCTCAGGAGAATCCCAGTTTCCTCTCAGCCCAGTTGGCAGAGCAGGTGCTAATTAGAAAGTGCAATTTAGCAATGACCTGCACGTGCCACACATTCCGCATGGAGCTGCACTTAAAGCACCTTGACAGCAGCAAGGTGTCAGGAAATAAAGGTCACAGAACACAAATAATGTGGATTTCCACAGAGGCTAGGGAGCGTGGCAGAGCCAGAGGGAGTGCCTGGCAACCATGCCCTGCTCCTGAAGGTAAGTGTCTCCCAAATCCACTGAGCAGCACCAAACTATTAAAAGCTCAAGAAAGCTAGTTAGCTCCACAGACTGGAAATAGGTATCTGACTGACCAGGCAGGCCAGTGGCCTTTGCATATTTTATTTTTTTTTATCAGCCACCTGCTACATGACCCCAGTCCTCCACTGTACACATGGGATGGGAACAGAGAGACCTTCCTGCTATCTGTACAAGACAATTGAGTCATTTAGCAGCAATTAGGCTCCCGACCAGCTTAACTCATTTACAATTATACAATTATACAATGGCTCATAACAGCTCCCCGCTCTGGAGTTCCAAGACATTATTTGAGGGAAGTCATAAACCAGTCAGGGTGTTGGCGGGGCTGAAACAGAGCATGGAGCTAAACAAGGAAAAATAAGGTGGCCCATAAAAAAGTTTAACCCTCGGGTGCCTCAATGGGAACCACTGCTATACCATTTCAGCGATAAGCGAGAAACATTACCACACTTATAATCTCCTTTCCAGACCAAAGAATATAAGCATGAGCAGCTGACCAACTTTTCCATCTTTTGCTTCTGTGCCTATAAAATAAGAAAAGTTTTCTTGTCTTCCTTAATGAAGAAAGGGGTCATTTTTTCCAGTTCCCTAAGAAGCAGCACTGTATAGTGCATTCTTATCATTTGCTATAAGTGTGATGCTATTTGCACTCATCTACTTGGTATTTTTAAAGTATCAGGACCCCGGTGGTGCTGTGGCTGGCACTTAACCTCACATATTAGATACAACTTTAGGCTCTCTCAACAGGTCTTGCAAAGACATGGGCGCCATTTTAGTTGCTCTAAACCATCCCATACAGCCTCTTTCCTGATTGCAGGGGGAGCTAATTTTCATAGGCCAAGCTGACCCATCGCAAATTACTTCCTTGGGCATCCACCACAAGAGTCTTGCAGACAAGGGGATTAGACACTTGCTCTCCCACTCATGACACTTTCTCATTTTCTCCTTGCCAGTGTGTTGTCCACCTGTATCTGACATCTGCCAGGCTAGGAATTAAAGCCCCCACAAGCCCTTACAACAAAGTCGGTAGCCCCGACGCGCTGTCGATCTCCACCTGCAGGTTCTGACGTCCATGGTGATAAGAGCTACTGCTGAGCTGGTAAGGTCTGATCTCTTGTGCTGTCAACAACTCGCTCACCAGCTTATGATGTCCTGGGGGACAATGAGAATGTGGATAAAATGTTGCAACCAATTGTTAATCTGCTTGAGTCAGCACTAAATTTGTTCTATAAACATTTGCCCTGAGTGCATCAGCCATCGTGTGTGTGTGGTGATTCTTCTTGACTGTTTATGAAGCTGCAGGAGCTGTTTTGTCCCTGTGGCCTCACGCAGTAGTGCTTAGAGAATGAAGCTGTTCCCCAAGGAAAATGGAGCTCCAGGGGGATGCAAATGGTGGATGGCTTTGCTCATCTTCTTCACCCAGGGTACAGTCTCAGGGCATCTGACTGCACTCAGAAATCTTATAGCCAGCTGGAAGACTTTACTGAAGGATGGTAAAGATATATATGGTAAAAAGTTGGCAAAAACACAGGTAGACAATTAATGTCAGGAAGCAGGTAGTTATGGGGTTAATCAGATTCCTGATGAATACATGGCCATGCTCTCAGTTGCTCTGCAAGGGCACAGTTTTGTCAGCATCAGCACAGTTCAGTTTGCTTGCACCCCTGAAAATTGGCCTCGGGATCTTTTCCCAGGAACCTGCCCTCTCTAGATTTACCCTGCTGCACCAGACGCCAAACCCGTTGACCTCCCACCCCAGGCGGACAGCTATTCTTGATCTCCATGTTTCTCAGTCGATGATCCCTTTCAAACAAGATTCAGAGGTGCTGCAGCCAGGAGCACTGGTGTGTAACAGAGGATGGCACGCAGAGGACGGCTCCAGGCAGCCGAAACGCTGACTTTCCCTGCCTTCCAAAGAACTGGCCTTGCAAGGTTCCTCTGTGTTCAGCACCATTTCTCTGTATGCAGGACTGCAAAAACTCTCAAACGAGGTCTCTGTCGGCTGCAGCACAGGGGCAAGCCACAGAGATGTCCTTTTTCTGCAGCCAGTGACCCTGTGCTTACTTTTTGTGACCTGTCCTTGAAGAAAGGACTGGGCAGAGGAAAAACAGCTCACACCAGGAGTTAGGACTAAAGGAAGAAAGAAGCAGCACAGAGCATAAGAAAGAGAGGAAAGGCAGAGGGA
The DNA here is from genome assembly GCF_036417535.1 of Chlamydotis macqueenii. NCBI lineage: Eukaryota > Metazoa > Chordata > Aves > Otidiformes > Otididae > Chlamydotis > Chlamydotis macqueenii. Next base: position 58,881,198 of record NC_141556.1, on the reverse strand, counting down.
GCCAAGCCAGCAAAAGAAAGTAAAACTGCCAATGTGTTAACTGCCTCCAGAACTAAAGCTTTCTCTGATGTTTTTTCAAACAAACCCAAAAAGGACAGCTTGGTCACATGAGAAACCCCTTGCCTGCTCCCAGCCTCCTCCAAGCAGAACAGAGATGCCATCCTCACTTTCGCCAATGAAAGGCTTCACACCTTTCTGAGCTGCTGCCTGGCCATGGGGCATCCTCTAAACCCGCCCGGCAGCCCATTAGGAAGCTGCTTTGGGCACCTTGTTCCTCAGCAATACCTTAGTGCGGAGGACAACACAGAAAACGATCATTCATTTGTACGCGCTGAAGGACTAACTGGATGTTTGCTGGGACATTGGCTGTTTGGCTGCCCACTTCAGCACAGCAGGCATCCCGGGGTCTGGAAATATAACAACAATAAAATGGCAGCCTGTTTCAGTAACAGTATATGCCATTTACCTAAGTTTTATGCACACTATTATGGCAAGGAACCTCTTGAATTCTCAGGAAAAACATGAGTGTTTGATTGGTCTTGAGAAAGTGGCAGTATTTCTTCAGATATGCCAGCAACTGGGGCTTGTTTGGGAGCACAGCCGTGATTCTCTGTAAGTAGTTTAGATTGCCAAGGTTAATTAAGTTAAAAAGTGTCAAGGACCAAGAAATGCTGAAGTACTGGTGTTGCACGTATCGTAGCTATCATCTTTCTGCTAGCTCACTGAGAAATACTCCCAGAAGAAATTGAGTCCTTTTTTATTGAGAGAAAGTACACTCTGTTTATTAGTACCTCTCACACCTTCTAATCATTTATTTTTGAAAAAAAATAACCACAAAATGAAGCATAGGGCAAAGTTATCTTCTTATCCAGTGAGTAACCTTCTAACTTATTATCTGCCTCCATCATTAGGGCGAAGTTCAGGTGGGACGTTAAGTAATGCAGAAGCAGCGCTAACAAGGGCTGTGGGATTCCCACGTGGTTCCTCTCTCAGTGCTTTGGGCTGGCACAGCACAGCAAGAGGGGCCTGGAGTTTAGAGTCAGCCCCCTGAGGTGCGTCACATGATTTCTGAGGCCTAGATTTTATTTGCTTTTGTTCCTAAACCAATAAGCAACAGAGGCACAAGAAGAAAGGCTCAGTCTCTTAGGGACAGAGCAGGTATTTTATGCTTGGGCAGAGTGAAGACATTTAGCAAAGTTGTTGCCCAACTTAGAATGGCTGCATGTAGTAAACAGTAGTTGCTAGGAAGTGCTACTTGCTAGAAATGGCAGAAACTGAAATGTAAGCAATATAAATGTAAGCATTTTAATGATAACATCATATAAGTCTACTTGGAGGGGCTCTAGGTGCCAATAAAAGTAGTGCCCAGGCCTGCCTGTACCACCCATTTCCCCCCAGGTAAGGCCAGTGGTCTTCATCTGCAATATACTGCATGCATTATGTTTCAAGTAGAAAGTTGAATCCTTCTTCATGGGGCTGGAGGGGCACCACACAGAAATTTGGATTCTTGTTGTCTGTGCAGTGACGTTCTCAGTCAGTTCTCGCTACTACCCCTCTGAATAACCCAACCTGTAGAAAATGCACTTAAAAAGTAATAAAACTGAACAAGCCACGTACTCAAGTGGAGCAGCTGAGAACTGTTCTTGGCTTTCAGTACTGGTACCACCTCAATAGAGGATTTGCTGTTTGTCATCGGAAACTGCCAGGAAACATATTTAGATGTTGAACTTCTGAACTTTTCCTTTCACCTGTATTTGAACCCTGCTAAATGATTTTACAACTGTTATTGCTTTATAACCCATGACTGTAAATTCTTCCATTAGATTTTATTACTTAAGGATAAAAATGTGTGCCTGGGGTTTGTGTTTATATTTAATAATATGTGTATGCGCTCACACACGAAGTGACTGATAGATAAGATAGAAGGGACGAACGGCGGTTTGCATCTGAGAATTGCGGCGTCCCTCTCTGGGAGCACATGTCAGGGCTGCAGCGGGGAGATCTGAGACACCCAACCCCTACTCACCTCCCCAAAAGGCCTTCGGAGACCAGGAAAGCTTCATGCTGGTAAAGAAAGGAAATACCAGTTTTGCTAGCTTCAAACAATAAGAAAATTATGAATCTGGCCATATAACATCTCTGGAATGTTTAAAAGTATCATTTAAAACATGAGTCTCTCTTGGTTTTTTCTCATTTCTGAGGCTGTAAGACTCACAATTTCAAGCTGTCCTCCACCATCTGAAGGGCTACACTTTCTTTTCTTTTTTAACAAACCCTGAGATTATGCTATAATAGCAGGACTCAAAGGGCTAGGGTTTTACGAGGAAAAAAAAAAAAAGAAATGACCATTGTAAAACAACTGCGATAAAAATGACAGGAATTTATATAATTGGGTGCTCTATGCCCATGTTCTGATTTTATTTAGTAAAGGAGAGCTACGGTGGTAGTTTCTGTAAGAAGCTGCTAGAAGTTGTCCCCCTTTGCTCGGTGGACTCGGCCAGGCCTAGGGCGGATCTGCTGCTGGCCAAGGCCAGGCCAATTGGTAGCAGAGTGTTCTATGATAATGCCTCTGCAATAACGTATTTAAGAAGGGGAAAAACAGGAAAAAAAAAAAAAAAAAAAGAGAGAGAAGGAGAGATGATGTGAAGCAGCTGAGCGGGGGCAGAGAGGGGGAGGTGCGAGCCTTGTGGGCCTTGCAGGCCTCACCCTCTGGCCTGCTGCCAGGTGACCGACTGGGCCCGACTTGGCTTCAAGAAGTGGAGAGGGGATGAGATGTGAAAAGATCCTGAGAGGTGTCTGCCTGCCTATTGTGAAGAATTTGTTGTGAGAGGAATGGCTGTAGACGCCAAGGTCAGTGAAGAAGGAGGGGGAAGAGTAATGCGGCTCCTGGCCAAGATTCCCCTGCAGCCCGTGGTGCAGCCCATGGTGGAGCAGGCTGTCCCCCTGCAGCCCATGGAGGTCCACGGAGGGGCAGAGATTCACCTGCAGCCTGTGGAGGACCCCATGTCAGGGCAGGTGGATGCCTGAAGGAGACTGTGGCCCATGGAGACCCTGCTGGGGCAGCCAGTTCCTGAGGGACTGTACCCTGTGGAAGAGATGACCCACGCCAGAGCAGTTTCACAAAGGACTGTGGCCTGTGGGGGGGACCCCACGATGGAGCAGGGGAGGAATGTGAGGAGCTCTTCCCCAACGATGAAGCAGCGGCATGAAACAATGTGTGATGAGCTGACCGTAACCCCCATTCCCTCTTCCACCCTGTGCCACTCGGGGTGGGGAAGATGGCAAAGATAATGTTAAGCCTGGGAACAGGGAGGGGTGGGGGGAGGTTATCTTGTTCTCTGTCTCATTATCCTGATGGTTTTTTTCAGTAATAAATTAATAGTTTTCCCCAAGTCGAGTCTGTTTTGGCCATAACAGTAACTTTAAGGATTTCTCCCTGTCCTCATCTCAAACTTCGAGCCTTTTTCCTTTTATTATCTCTCCCTATTCTCTCAGAGGGTAGGGGGTGTGAGAGAGAGACTGCGTAGACTGGTCCCAATCAGGGCTAAACTACAACAGCCTGTTTCTTCTATATGCACTCACTCTCTTTCATATGATGAACTTTAGAGGGACAATGCTGTTTCCTTCCTTTGGTTTCTTTATTCAGCTCATTTTTTGTAGGTTGTTTCCAGTTAGGAATATGAAGAAAAGGTGAAGTTTTCTAGCAGGCTCTGGGTAGGGCGTCCTCAGAGTGCTGAAGTTCATGCAGGAATTTTCTTTCCCCCTTCGCTCCATCACTTGGCAGGGAGTCGAAACCTTGCAGGATACAGATAGGAGCCCCAGGCAGGAGAATCGAAGGCAACCGCCTGGAGCAAACTGCGGTGTTGCAGCCACAGACCAACAAGCAGAGCATGCAGGGAAAGCACCAGAGACAGACAGCCCGAGAAGCAGACAACTAGACGCGCAACAGGTTTAGCCTTCGCTCATCTGACAGTGATTTTACCACTGCTGGGCCAGGGCTAGCTTTGCCTCAGGATAGCTCGACATCTCTCAAAGGCCTCGGCTTTGCCTCCTTTAAAGGATGCCTGCAGGGACTCTAGCCAAAAATACCCACTTCCACTGACTGAGCACCAACTGTCCTCCAAAGGTCTCAGAGAGCTCACTTGGGAGGGAGGTCTGAAGCATAGAGAAGCTCAACTTCAGCCTCAGAAATAGGTAGGTGTGAAAGGGGAGGGAGGAGGGTTTCTGCTCTTCCCAGAATAGTTCTCTTACTTCTGCTAACACTTCTTTAAGATAAAATCAGGTTGAACAAAAGAAAAAGGTTTCAATATGAGGTTTAAAAGAGAAGAGCGACTCCAAGAGAGTAGTGAAATTCCACTCCCTGCTGGACAAAAAAAAAACACTTAAGAAAGGACAGGAGTGTGGATGGACACTGAAAGTTTGGAAAGTGCTTCAGGGTATTTCAAATTCATCAGCACGGCTTCTGTTTCAGATGATACAGAACTTGTATTTCACAGTTTGCTCCCTGCTTCTCCACCTCATCTGTCTCCATTACTCAACTGTTCCAAGTAAAACTCTAAAGGTTTTGCTCTGCAAAATGAAGAATTGGTTTGCAAGATCCCAAAAGACAAGAAATGTGCATTGATGGCATTTTTTTAAATGTTATTATCACTCTGCTTTAACAAAGTTTAAGGCAATTAACTCCCTAAGAGCCTCAGGTGGCTGATTTCCTGATTACTCAGCCAGAGGGAATGTCATTGCAACTGCAGCAATTAATTAATTAACTTACACCAGTTGATTGGAAGAGTCACTCCAGTATAAAGCCCTTCCTTCAGTCTCTTGTCACTTTTCTGACACTGCTGGGAGTTTTTTTAAGGCTTTCCTGAGGTTTTATTTCAGCCCAGAGGCAGACACCTTTTAACAGTTACAGTCAAAGCAATATGTCAACTTTTTCCTTGTACTAGGATGAAAAAGGCCTGGGCACACGTTTCACGTGAGCACCAGGTATCTTCAGATAATGTGACTAAGCACTTAGAATTCAGGAAAAGCCAACTATAGTACTGTGTGTCCAACTGGGATTGATCGTACCGGCCTGTGATTTCTCACCATCAGATAGCAGTGGAGCAAGGCGATGGCATTGCTGTCAGATTCAGCTCTGCTCCTGGAGGCATCGCCTCCTGCAGGCACTGATTTCGTCTGAGGGCCAAGAAACAGCTGTGTCAGGACTGCATGCCATAATTTCTCTCTGTGTTCCTTTCTCACACTGATGGTGAATTTCTACTTTTTTGGGCTCCTCTCCAGCTGCTGTCCGATTTCTTTGGTTTTTAAACAGATTTCTTTGTTTTTTTCTCCTGTGGAAAAGGACAGCGCAAGGAGCATAAGCAGCAGGGGTCTCCAGTCCTGATGCAAGCACTGTCCCATGGACATGACCACATTGCCAAACTGAGATGCCTCCAGGCTGGGCAAAGACTATCAGTAACAAAAATACAGTGTACTTCCACTGGGTTTGGGTTTTTTGGGGTTTTTTTGCAAGCAAACAGTCAAAAATGTTTCCTTCTAAATTTTCTGCAGACAGCCATACTTTGTACGTGGGTGGCATGACTGGAGAACCCGTGCAGTCCTGCAGCACCTGCTCCTCCTCATCTGGAAACTGGAGCCTGCCTCAGGGTCAGCCAGCACTGCAGGCAATCTGTGGAATCGCTCATTGCCGTCTCCACTTCTTCCCTTCACAGCCTCACGCTTCGCTTCCACCTCAACACCCTCCTGATGACAGTGGAAGACATGGGCAGGCTTCATCATACTCTCATCCTGACCATATCTTCCTGTGGTCACCAGGTCCTCTGTAGTGACCTCGGCGATTAAAAGATCTTAGAATCATAGAATCATAGAATAGTTAGAGTTGGAAGGGACCTTCAACGGTCATCTAGTCCAACCCCCCTGCAAGAAGCAGGGACATCCCTGACTAGATCAGGTTGCTCAGAGCCCCATCCAGCCTGGCCTTGAACGATTCCAGGGATGGGGCATCCACCACCTCTCTGGGCAACCTGTTCCAGTGCTCTACAACTCTCATTGTAAAAAATTTTTTTCTCATATCTAATCTAAACCTACCTCCTTCTAATTTAAACCCATTACCCCTTGTTCTATCACAACAGGCCCTACTGAACAGCTTCTCCCCGTCTTTCCTGTAGGCCCCCTTGTGGTATTGGAAGACCGCTATCAGGTCTCCCCGGAGCCTCCTCTTCTCCAGGCTGAACAGCCCCAACTCTCTCAGCCTGTCCTCATAGGAGAGGTGCTCCAGCCCTCTGATCATCTTTGTGGCCCTCCTCTGGACCCTTTCCAACTTTCTTGCAGGCTGCCCCAGCGTTGCGCCTGGGGCTGAGGCAGAGCGGCATGCATCTGTGATGCTGACAGTGGCTGGGATGCTGAGGTCTACCTGCTTTCCTTCACAGACCGTGCATCCCACACCAGGCAGCCCTAACAGTGCTGGTTATCACTCTCTAAGCCTTTCTCTAGCCATGAAATGCCAATGGTACGTAGCGTATTACTGTGAGGCTGGCTGATGGGGCTTTGGCTGTCTATCAGACAAACACCAAGGATTTTCCTACAGGTCTCACTACAGCTCACAGACTGGAGGTGATGGCATTCAGACCGGATAAGGCTTGTCCAGTGCTCTGTGAGGTCCTCTCTGCTTAGTGTTTCTCCTCATAACCCCAGCTGTTCATCCCTTCCCGATCGTCCCTGGTGACTTTGTTAGGGCAGGCAGGGGGCCCATCCACCAGGCTGTGAATCCTCCTTAAACACTCTGGAAAGCCAAACGGAGAAGGGTCCCTAAAGCTCCTGGAAATCACAGCCCTGCCAATTCAGGAAGATGACAAAAACTGTCCTCCCTAAGGCAAGGGAGGGTAGCAAGGTGGCCTAGACACAAGAGCAACAATTCTGTGGGAGGTCTCCTCTTGGCACAGCTGTGTGTTCCTGGTATGTCTTTGGGGAAGCCATCAAGGTCACATTCAGATTTGGGGGTGTCCCTGCAGGTGTCCCATCAGGAACCATACCAGAGCACACCACGGCTCCTCTCTGGTCCAGGGCTCCACACCTTCGGGAACCAACTGTAGTGGGGAGGCTGTGTATACACTTAGGGTCTCACCCCAAACTAAAGCCAGGAGCTGGGAAACACTTCTGAATCCCAAAGCACAGACCTAGCCTCAACCTACCCCTGCTGCAGTTCTCTGTCCATAAACTAGGGACTTCCTCCTCTGTGCTGGACCAAAAAGACGTGCATGAGTATGAAGGATTGAGCCAGTCATAAGGGAGATGCCTCAAGTAGATGCCTAATGATGTCAGCCCCAGACTTTGCACTGAGTATTTGTGATCAGTCCTATATGATGCCACGGCTGCGGCAGTAATGATTCACAGCAGGGTTTAATCCAGGCTGCTTCATTGCCATCCTGTGAAACTGTATTAAGCTACTTGCAGCTTAAATCTCTTCTTGTAGACGGCACTAGGGACTAATTAGGTTTTTTAAATGTAATATGTCAGTGAGCGCTGAGCTCCTTATTCATGACTGAGTTGGTCTTGAGAGATGCATGGAAGTCTCTGCCATGAGAGCAGCATCAGGCACTACCCAAGGCTGCACTGACTATTGCCAGTGATGGTCCTCACTCCACAAGCCGGTTCAAGCTTCCTTGGTTCCCTCCTTCCTCAGCTGCCTGCATGGTCACTAAGTCTCCAGATTGGCCAGTCTGCATTTTCATGCCTCTTCCTAGTAAAACCACCACGCCTCTGTGAATGAGGGTGACCTGCAGTACAAGAACAGCACATGAGCGATAGTCATGCAGAGGCAGTGATGTGAATGACTTGAAACAACATCAGCCTGGGAATCTCCATCTTTGACAGTGACCTGTTGTATATCCTTGGGCTTACATGTCTCTCCTTCCCTTGACGTGTTTTGTTGCTTTTAACCTGGAGTTCTCTCTTTGTCTTTTTTAACCTCAAGCTCTTTAGGGTGAGGACTCTCTCCAGCTTCAGGCTTGTAAAGCTTTTAATGCAACTTGATCTTGTCCAAAGCCTCCAAGCACTCTAATCTAAGTAATAATAATAATCTATTCACAGAGCTGTATAAACATTAATCATTTTTCTCTGTCCTTTACAGAAGACTGGTTGCCAGCAGAGGGTTACACTGCCCACTTTGAGGTAGGGTTATATTTCAGGGTGCTATCACTATACTTAATTGATCATTTCTTCAGCACCAAAAAAAAAAAGGAGTTCCTGCTCTTTTAATCTAACCCACTGTATTTGCTATACTTACAAACCCTTTTTGCTGCATTGTCAAAAGCTATATTTAATTTTTATCTTTCTATATCATAATAGCACTTAAGAACATCCATTACAGAGCAGGACTCCTGTGCTGTTGCATGAGCACAGAAAAAAAAAAAAAGCAGTCTTTGCCCCTAAGAGAGATATAAATGGTTATAAAAACAGTGATAATTCATTCTTCTAACACTTTTGTGAAGTAAGCAAATATGATTATCAACCTCATTTTACAGATGGAGAAGTATGTCATAGAAAGGTTAAGTGATTTATCTAATACCGTGCAGCATGTCAGTGACAAGAAAAGACTAGAAATCTTGATCCCAGAACCAGACGCAGTTCTGTAGTCTATAAGGCAGATCTTTAGCAGCAAAACCAGAAATGGGGACCAGAGTTTCTGAAACAACTGGTTAAAAAATACCCATCTATTTTTGAGAGAGAAAACTATAAAAGAATAATTTCCCAAGATTATTTTAATCTTTTTTCAATAATTCAAGTCCCTGAGCTGAGGAATCTTGGGTTTCCAAAACCTGTTCTCAAGCAAATAAACCTGGGTGTCCCCAGTGTGCTGCTTGTCCTTCATTCCTCAGTTTCCTTCATTTCAAAACATTGCATCTAAAAATATTTACCTAAAGTGGCAATTGTTAACTCCCCAGATATACAAGATATTTTTTTTCTCATTTTTTCCTAGTAAGACCCAATCAGCCACACCTGCTCTGAGTATTTTTTCTGAGATGTGTCCCCAGATGAGGCTGGATCCCTTTTCACCGCTGCCACGGGTAGCCTGGGAGTGGGACAAGGCAGTGCTTTGCTCTGCTCCACCACCCCTCTGGTGGGACATCTTGGGGTCCTGTTTGAAGTTCAGGACCTGTGTGCAGTTGGCTTCAGATTAGCATGCCCGCACATGTTCAGACAGCCAGGTCCCCTGCAGCGAGGTGCTGAGCTATGCTGCAATCCTGTCCCTGCAGATGGGCAGTACATCTTCAGCCCTTGGTGTGCCACCACCACCTCAGAGGATTATTTGTGCCTCCTTTTTCTTTGCAGCTGGCGGTCATCCTCCATTCAGCTGGCCTCATGGCAGCAGACACTTTTCTCCAGCTTCAGGCCACAAAGAAATGTTTGTCTGTTTTCTGAAACACGATTAATATTTAACTTGCACAAAGTAAAATCCCACTCCAGCTGGCAGATGTGAAACCTCAGGTGTGGCCATGGCAAGGCAGCCCATCCTCCCGAGAGAACAAGGGCACGCTCCAGCCCTGCGGTGCCATCGTGCCTTTCCTGCACGCTCACAGCTCCCATTCTAGTTGGAAAAGTTTCTCTGGGAAATAGAGTTCAGAAAAGTCTCCTCTGCCACGTCCCCCAAAGGGCATCATTGTTTATTCCCTCTTTACCTTTTCACCTCTGCTTGCCCTGTTTGTAATGTGGAGTTTATGATGTAATTATATCTCACACGGCTGGAATTGTCCCCTTATCACCAGACTGATTACACTTAACAAGGCATAAACTCCCTCTCTCGTTCTCTGCCAGGAGTTCAATTTTAAGCTCTAATTGTTTTATAGGCCTTTTGCATCAGGAGAAAAAAAAATAAGAAAAATTGGTTGCGATTTACATACGTTGTGTAAGACACATTTCTCACCCTCCCATCCAGACGAATGCCTCTTGGTGACTGCCCAAATGACCAACAATCCAACAGCTTATACGCCTCAGTGCTCTCTTAATGATTGCTAGGAGCCTCAACTTTTCTCCACCTCAAGTACAAACTATTTCTCAGAGTTGAGCAGCACAGACCCCTTTCCACCGGGCTTCTGCTCAGGGTCACCAGCAGCTGCCCGAGGGCCCGTGGGGCTGGTGACAAGCCAGAAAGCACCGAGCTCTGCTCAGACCTCCGTGTCCAAGGGCTCAGCAAGGGCACTTGGAAAAGGGAAAGCTCACAGTGAGTTACGGTGGCGCAGCTAGGACGACCCAAATTATTTCTGGATCTCTAGGGGAGTGGCCATGGGATTTCACAAACAGCAGCTAGGTTATGCACCAGGCAGCCCTGATATCTTCTCACAGTATTTTCCCTCTGGTGTGTTTTCCTGCTTCCCATTTTCCTGCCTGAAAAAGTGATAGCCACAGACACAAAGCACGCTTATTACCATCTTCCTTTGTGGCAAATAAACTTGAAAGAATGAACGAAGTCTGACCAGCCCTTTGGAAACACCTTGATTAAAGGTGAGTTGTTCTCTTGGTAGGTGCTGCACAAATCCAAAGTAGCAGATAATTCATGCTGCACAGGGTTCACCCAGAGCCTCCGTCAGTACCGCTTCTGCCTACGGATCCCGGCAAAGCGGGCAGGTGAAGGGCAGGGCTAATCGGGAGGAACACACACACGAGCAGGGAGCAAGCTATTTGCAGCAAATGTCAGATCAGCATCACAGTATTATTTCTACTGTATTGTTCTGAGCAATAAATCCCAGTAGATTCATTGTTTTCAGGCAGAGATTCACTAAAAGAAAAGGGGTAATGTGAAAAAATGGGGCCTGAGGAAGGGAAGGAAGCAGGTAGAGGAAGGAAGAGCCCACAGAGGAAAGTTTCCCAGCATTGAGGGGCAAGGATCACAGCCTATCAAGCTGCCTGTGATTTTTTTTTAATAGTAGTATGCTGCTGCCAGCCTGCATCCATCTGTGGCAGGTGGTGTGCAGGTTTCTAGGAAAAGTTTTTGGTCTTTTTGTGCATGTACAGCACATCGCACAGTGCTACCTGAGCAGAGATACTGCTGTAATACAAGTGAATGGGAGTTGATCCAATACTAAGAAAAAGTGCTCGTGTGGACTAGGTGGACCATCAGAATAAGGAGCAGAGACCTATGCAGGGAGGACACTAGTGGTATTTTCAGAGTACAGAAGTCCATGCTGATGGTTGTCTCTGTCTTGTCCAGCCCTCCTCCAAGTCCTTTGGTTGCTAGAACTGGCTTATTCTGCAATATCTTTTTTTTTTTCTCCTTCATTTTCCAAGCTCATTTGGCCCTAAGGATGTTTACTGCCCTATTTGCAGTACAGGCAAATGGCCTTTCATAAAATCCAAGCCAGATGCCCAGCTGGTGAACAAATCACGTAGCTCAATTGATTTCTGTGGTGCTATGACAATTTATAGCAGCTGAGGCTCTGGTCCTATCCCCCAGTTTGGAGGGCAACCTCGAAGGGCTGCATACACCACAGGTTAAGGATGTATATTGGCGCGTGGGGAATTGGGAAAGGCTTTGGAGATAAATGTCATACAGCAAAGCCGAGGAGCACAAGCAAAGCAGGTGGGCTGTCAAGCGAGGCATAACAGAGGAGCACCGCGGCTTGGGAGTGACGGGAAATTATTAAACACATCAGGGCACGCTGGCTTGCTTTCCTGAACACACTTGCTAGAATTATGATGATGGCGAAAGGAAATGTACCAGATGCAGTTCTGCCCACCTGGTAAGGAGGGAAGTTTGTAGAGCAACTTGTGAATTCTTAGAGTGGCAAAACAAATTCACGAGGGCGTAGATGTGGACGTGATAGAGTGCGAATGCTGGCTGCAGGCCATGCCTGGTGATACGTGCCCAGTAAGGGGAGCATCAGGATGGATGTTGCAGCCAGCCTGTTGTTGTCCATTGTTTATTCTGGTTTCATTAATATCTTAACTGGAACAGTTTGGAGAAATCAGCAGAGAAGATGTGAGAGCCTGCTTTCAAAGGCGGCCAAGGAGGAGAATTAACAAACTAGGAGCTGGAGAAATTGAAACAACAGGAAGAAATTACCCAAATGAAACATTAAGCTTGGCAAAAATAAAAAAAAAGTGTATCTGAGAAGATCAGGGAGGGAGGAGGAAAATAACCCAAACCACAGGTGCTTAATGGGAAAGAAAGAGCTAAAACACTGGAACAGTAAGGGTTATAAGAGAGGGCAAATTACATATGACTTTGGCAAGGCAATGAAACATCTTTGTCCCTGCACAGAAGCACTGTGTACACTATGCAGCAGCAAACCCCACTCTTCTTTCTCTACAGATGTCACACCTAAACTATTGTTTCCTGTTCTGGGTACTTCAATACCCAAAAGCTATTGACAGAGCAATATACATTGATTACCAGAATAGAGACATCTAATTACAAGGAAAGGTGGAAAGAGCAAAGTTTGTATCAGTTCACTAGGCAATGACTAAAAATAAGTAGGATAATTGCTGACAAGTAGGCAGATATAAAAAGAGGGACAGCAAAATTACTAGAAGGAAGAGAAGCATAACAAGGGATAAAGAAATAAATTAATTTATAAAGTCTCAGAAAACTGTACCAGGTAATGATAAGTGTCTTACTTTGTGTAATAGGTTTCCCCAAGGGAATGCAGTGCATCTTTTTGACCTGGGATATTGAAAGGTGCCATAAATCACTGAAAGTATTTTGTAGGGAGCAGAGAACAGTGAAATTGACAGTCGCTTTTGCTTAATTTTCCTGAAGTTTTGCAGATACTTCTCTAGGCTTGTGGAGTTTTTGCTTGATGCAGACCATCAACGCTTTCTTCGAATGCTTCTCAGAAGGAGCCATGAGCTTATTCTTGTCAACCATGCTGCAAGTGGCCTCTTCCAAACCCCAAATCTGGACCCGCCAGGCCTGCCTCCTCCCCATCAGCCTTGCACCTACCGTTCTTTTTTAGCAGCATTGCATTTCACTGGCCCATAAATTAGAGGAAGAGAGGAAGGATTTCCCATTTTACTCTCAGTTACACAAGACAGCAGAGGGTTAATCTGAAAGTGGGGTGAATGAGAGCAGAAGCTGGCTTTATTCTTTCCTTCGTACTTCCTACTCTTCTCTTCATTTTGCTATTATAAGAGGCCTGGACAGAAAAGCCTATATACTTCTTCCACTATGGTTTATATGATCTGCCCCCAAGGGTTTCCTCCTCTTTTTATTACCACAATTCCCAGACCCTTCTTCCTCCAAGGTCTCCTTTTTCATTATTCCTCAATTATTGCATCTAATAAAAAAATCAATTATTCCATTCAGTCTTCCCCAGACAGCTCCAATTCTGAAAGGAAAGGACATGCCTAACCCATTACCAACTGTGCTAAGCACTGCTGCTAAAGAGATGTTTCTTAAACCAATCCAAGAATCTGCAGCCACAGAATGCCCCTCACCTTCCCCCAACTCCTCTTTGCTGTGTCATGGAAAGAGATGGACAGAGATCTCTGCTTTCCAAGAGCAAACTGATTAGTCAGCCTGCTTCACTTGCAGGGATCTATGGCTCATGATTTTGCATGTGTGTAATTTTACATGTGTGCATGCCTGTGCACGCGTGTGCATTTACACTGCCAGTGAGGGCCCGTCAAGCAACTGAGAGTCCTGCAAGAGGACACCAGTTAGAAGATAAACCACCTCACCCTACTTCAACAGTGTTCTGGTCTATGCAGCTCAGCCCCCTGTATGACATGTGACAGCTGCTGTGACAGTCCATAAGCAGCTCTTCCTGCTTTCCCCATTATACCACTGGTTTTCTAGGCACTGCTGATTTTATCACCCTATGGACCACGGCATTGGGTTGGAGACATCTGGGTCACAGAGGCGGCTGTACCATCCCCTCTCCTGGGGACAGCCACCCACTGTGTCTCAGGCACGGTGTCACCTGCCAGGCAGCAGAAGTGAAACCCTCTCAGGCTGCAGGCATAACATTTTTCGGGTTATCTGGGAGACCTTGGGCCCAGGAGGCACTGGGGTGGTTTGCTTGTCCTAGCAGGAATGGAGCTGGAATGTGAGATTGGAAGCTTAGCAAAAGGTTCAGGGAAAAACATTTGTACTACAAAATGAAGCGTTTCAAATTGCCAGGGAGAAAGACTTGAAAGAGGCCCACCTACCCACCACTTTTTATCAAGGGGCGTGAGTTTCACAAATCAGCAATCATTTGCAACCATAACCTGCAGGGAATATCCCCTTGAGATACAGCCATCCATAAAGCTTTTGGATTAAGAGACATGGATATTTGCAAATGCCATCTTATTTTGAAAGCTGTTAAAGCATCCGCAGCAGATGCATTTAGTCAGAAAACTAAGCTTTCAAGCAGCTGCCCAGCATCTCCAGCTTCTGCAGCTGGATTTTTCTAAAGATAGGGTTCAAACTGTGCAGCCGTAGGCCTGACTTTGTAGACTTCGTGCATCCTCTCACAACGGCCTTTAACTGAAAACATTTATTTTATGAAGAAAAACATTTCATAGAGCTTAAGCAGACAAGCACCACAGAAGGAGACATCATTACAATTACATCACCAACAGACCGTGATGGTACCTCAGGAGCCGAGGCCGCGCGCTGTGCTCATGCTGGCCAGTACACAACAAAGCCAACCTTTTAGCTTCATTACTTTGCCCGTGTCTTACTGCTGTCCTGGGGATTCTCCCTTACTTATTTATGTTTCCGCCCTTTAGGTCCTGAAGGCTTGGCTGCTGCAAGCGGCAGAAAGGTGGGAGAGAGAAGAAAGACCAGCAGACGTGGAGAGACTGTAATCTGGAATGAAAAAGAAATGAGTTCCCTCTCAGATGAAAAATGCAAGGGAAATGTGGAAGGGAAAAAAAAAGTGATCTGCAACAGATATGCAAAGATAAGGAGAAAAAATCAGGAAATAGTGAAACTGAAGGGGTCTTGGCAGTGGCAGATAATAAATTCATATGCAAGCAGGCCATGAAATACGACATGACAAAAAGCTGGAGGAACTTTGCCTCTGCAGCCAGGTTATGTCTGTGGCAAAGGCAATGAGTCGTTGCAAGCAAATGCAGGCTCGTCCTCTCCTCCTCCTCCAGCCATCTTGCCAGTGCTGACAGCCGGAGAAGGCTGACCACCAGTGCTGAGACAAGCTGAGGTGGAAACCTTGCATGGCAGCAGCGGGCAAGGCTGTTTTGCTCTGTCCATGGCAGCCTATCTCAGCTGGTGAAAGGACACCTCTTAGGATGAGCCTGCTGGCTAGCCCAGGAAAAAGAAGTTAGCTGCTTGGTTTGCAACAGCTGGAGCTGAGGAGCAGCAGTTTACAGGTCCTGCAACAATAGGGTCACTTTTTTCCCATCCCTGAGGTGCTGCAGGAGGTACTGGCCCTTTCCAGCCAGGCAACACCCAGAGCTGAGAGCCCATGTTCTACTTTTAGCATCTAACAGCCAGAAACATGAGCCCGACGTCAACTGAGTTCAGAGGAGAGCAGTAAAACATGATGAAAGGGGCAGAGGAGTTGATTTAAAAGAGCATATGTTTAGCTTGGCTCAACAGTGACTGTGAAGAGATTAGCAGATAACTGAAAAAGGACGGAAGGATGTAGTCAACAAAGAGGGATCTGGGAGGCAGAGAGGAAGGTTTGTGGAGAGGGAAAGGGGCGTTACTGCTCAACCAAGAGGCTTTCATTAGTCGTAGCAGGCTGAGAATGACCCAGACTGAGAATCTCCACCAGAGATGTCTACGAAGCCAGAGAAGGCAACCACTGGTCCTGCCTGACACATAGATGTGCTGCTGTAATCCCCATCGGGTGTGGGCAGGCTGCTATGCTTCCCTGCTAGCACTGCCTCTGAACAAGGGTGCGACCTCCCAGCAGAGGAAGAGGGTCGTTCCTCCTCTGAGCTGACACTATGAGCAATTCCAGTAAAGCCACTGACTGGTAAAGGCAGCAACATAATGTAGCAGCAGTGTAAAATGCACCCCTCTTCTAACTGTGCCAGTACTAGCAGCCTTCCAGTTATAATCCTCCTTCAGAAATGGCTTGTTGAGACTCCTGAACTCCAGGGGAAATTGCCCAGAACACGTTTCAGGAGGAGCACATGGCATCCTGCGGTAGCTAGCCCCAGTGCAAGGTGCTACAGCTGATGCCGAGTGCCTACGAACCTGCCCTTAGCATATGCCAAAGCAATTTGCCCAGGTGTAAGAACAACAATACAAAAGCTGTTCCATGGATTTGCTTACCCTGCTGCATATTCAACTGTTGTATATGCCAGAGGACATGGAGATGTATTACATTTTTTCCCAAGCCGCTCTATTTCTCGGCCTGCTTACTGGCAATGAGCAGAATGAGCAGCAATTCAGACTGCAGACACTGCTCATTTCAGCTTGCTGCTTGTTGGTAAGAGCAAGCAGGCAAATGCATGCTGGATACCACCTCCCACAGGTCCTTTTCCATGAGCTGAGGCCCAGTGGGGTGTGGAAGTCACTTCTGTAACCTCTCCTCTGCTTGATGATGCTCCCAGATTTCAGTCCAGCTGAACAGCAAACAAAAACCTGTGATACTCACTTCGTACATGCTTTCCAGTCACATCGTAGCTCTCTCACAACAGCAGTGGTGTTTGTGAGTTTGCCCATTGAATTATATATCCCCTCTCCTTTTGAAAAAGCATGTGTTTTTTTTGAGAACACTGAGCTGGAAACAGTGGACTATGGATATTGGGGCCCATATATAACAGGTAGAGCCTGAGTTATCCCTCACACATAGCAGGCATCCAGCACCGTGCTCTGGTTTCTGCCATGGCAGACATTCAGCTCTGGATGTGGGAGGACTTTTTGGCAGACCCTCCTGTTGCACACAGACACATTTCTAGGCGGCTGTAGCAGGCAACATGCTTTCCCAGTCCAAGTACTGTGGCACCATTCAGTGCCCAGGGAAGTGGAGAAGTTAACCTGGGCAATTTCTGTGAAAAGCCATTACTTTGGAGGGTGTCCAGAAGACCATAAGAGACAAGAGCTCATGTTTCACTGAAATTACTGGATCTATCCATCTATCCAAAGGGCTGTAATAAGCAAGAATATCTTCACAGGAAATACAGCGTATGTACAGTACAAAGCACATAATGTATAAGAGACTCTGAGGAATACTTAGCAGGTAGTCCCACACTCAGGAGAAGTGTTGGTACTTATTCACTGAACAGGGGGCACAGAGGGAGAGAGAATCAAAAGATCAAAAGATCAGACAAGAGGTTTTTTTTTCACATGATATATCCCCAAAACACTGTGCCTCAAAGCACTTGGCAAAGTATCTCTTCTCCAGATACATGACTGATTCATTCCTCCAGAGCACAACACAAAATCCAGAGAACATATACTTCCATGAAAGACAAAAGCATCTCTTCCTAAAACCTTAGTATCCATCCAGCTCAAGCATAGTCCAAAAGTATTAATCAAGCATACCACTTCATAGCCCCTGCATGACTGGCCATGGTATATACCCAGAAGATATATGGGACTGGTTAGATGTCCTTCAACACCCTAAAACCAAGTGCTCCTCAGGGTCTGTGAAATACCTCATTCTGTACCTATGTCATTCCTGGAGCAAACCTGATGTTCAGTACATCTCTGGCCACATGCCCTATCTTAGTGTACCCTGTACTGATAACAGCAGGCAAAGTTACAAATTTTGCCGAACTTCCTACTCTTTCTCCCACCTGTGGGAGCCTGGCACAAAAACTCATTCCTGTGCCTCCGTTTGGAGGAACAGATGGGGCAGGGAGAGGGCATCTCCTCCTCTCAGGCTAAGCTCCAGCCAGAGCCCCCAGAGAGACGGTGAGCATCGCCAGCAGCCTGGCTCCGTGGAGCTCAGCACAAGCAAATCCCTGTGCCGGGAGAGAGGAATGCGGCTGCTCAGAAGAGCCTGCAGATAGCAAGGCTTTGCCTAACATCCAGAGGGCAAACAGAGCTCAGCACAAGGGAAGAAGATTTTAAAATAACAAAATGGCCATCTGCCAGCCTGTCTAATCAGGAAGCCTAAGCAGGTCTGTCTTACCCCAGCCCCTTCTCTTGTCTCCCAATCCTGAACAAAGGTGCGCTTTGAAAACCGAACCCATGCTCCATGGTCTCTTAGCCCCTGTACTTTGACCTGATGCCTAAAATCCCTGGGTGGGCTTTGTGGGCGGCTGGAGCCAGACACCAAAATACTGCCACGCTGTGAGCATGTCTGCCTTTGTTTCGCCTCGCCTCTCCGGGCAGTGCCGGATCCGAACGGGCTCGGCGTGATCACACTGTAAAACGACCTCATAACGAGGTCAACTCACAGTGGCCACCAAAAACCACTTGCAGCTCCAAACCCAGCCCACGCAGTTCCCTCCCCTCCATCAGCGCTGAGCAAACAGGGTTATGTTCTAATCTGATTTAGGGCTTAGAAAGAGCGCTGCAGGGAAAGGGAGCCCTCAGCTGGTACCTCCCTGGGGCAGGTGATTTGAGAGGTCTAGGTTACACTGCTGGGAGCGGGTCTGTCCGGAGCGGTGAGCAGAGGGAGACGTGGGCTGCAGGGCATTGCAGGGAGACAGGGATCTCACAGTATCCAAGGCAAAGCCAGCGAGGAGGCCCACAGCCTTCAGCTTTCAGTGGCTGCACCAAGTTACCGATCCACAAGTATGAGAAATCTCCGCAGCATCTGAATCCCAGGGGAATCAAGAAAAGAGCAAGCCTTTGGCAAGCTCCCCTCCTCCACCAGCTCGGGATCTCCCCAAGGAAGAGCTGAGCCACATTGCTGGAGAGTTTGTATTTCCCTTCCCATACTGTGCCTACTCACTGGAAAAAAAAAAAAAAAAGGTCAAAACCAGGAAAGGAGGAATCCTGCACCACCAGCCAGGTAGGAGGGGGAGAGCTGCTCCCTAAAGCCAGGCAGAAGCAAGGGAATTTGCTCTTTCATTTTTAGCAGAAGAGGAGCAGCTGTCGTCCCACCTGTTCCTCTAAGTATAACTCTTAGATTTTAGTTTCTGAGGCTGTCAGCCTGCTATCAGTCTAAAATGCATTCCGTTCGCAACTGCACAAAATACCCAACACTGTAAGTCAGCACTGGTTTAAGAGAGTCATTTTGGCTACATTAATTTATACCTGGAAGGAAAGCAGTCAGCTTCTTAAACATACATTTCTTTGGAAGTAAGGCTTTGATAATAAGATAAATTAAACTGATGCAAACTCTCAGAGATTGCTGCACTAAAAGGGATCAGATCAGTTTTCATCACCTATGAATCCAGCACATCAGATCCTTTTTTCATTAATTTTTTCATAATTATTCCTGTATTTGCCAATTACTGGTAAAACAGCATCATGTGTTCAAACAAACTCACATCTTCCCAGCCTGCCTTTGCATCTTATTAGATCCGGCAGTGAAGTCATCATGCTAAATTTGTGCCTTCCTGTTTATTTCCACCACGCCAGATTGCAAGGAGCTGTAGACTGTATGTTCCTTATAAATAATGATAGCGCTTTGCATTTATATAACCTTCCATCTGTGGATCAAAGAACTCCACAAAACAAGGTTTGAGGTTCGCATTTTATTATCATCTTCACTTCTAGCACGGGGAGAGAGGAAGCACAGAGTGAAAGGCTCCCATTTACAAGCTAGCTGCATTGGCTAAGAGAATAGCTCCTTTTGAATCTCTGATTTTACAAGCCCAGGATGATTTTAAAGCCCCTAAGGCCACATCTGAAATGAAGGGCAAGCTGTAGGTAGCCTGGACCCTCTTGACTCCATGCTTACCGAAAGCCCAACATGTTGCTGCCTGTGTGGGTTGTCCTGCCTAGGGAAGATGAGGGAGCATCTACATCGCTTCTGTGGGCAAACACTGGGTCATCTCCAGCAAAGCAGGAGCAAGGTAACTCTGCTAGCCAGGATGCTGGCCTCAGTGGATACACTGCCTCTCTGAAGGTCTTGGTGAAGTGGATAACTGCTCCGTTTTTGTCCACTCAGGGTGTGAACCCCAGGAGACATTTTCTGAGAACAAGGAGCAAAGCATTAAATGGCTTTATTCCAGGAAGAATAATGAGAAAGGAGGCTCATTAAATGGCTTTATTCCAGCAAGACTTTCAGTTAGAGTAGCAGTGTATGAGTCTTTATAGAATTAGATGCTTGAAGCCAAATAACAAGAATGAGGTCAGACAGACAGACATCACAAAAACACCTTCCTCAAGAGCAGGCCTGTAGTGACCACTCAGCCAAGTCCATGTAGCGTTTCTGGCTGTCACCCCTGCCACTGCTCGCACAAAATCATTTCTGAGTCAGCAATCACCCCCTATTCCAGTGCTTTTCATCACTGCCTTATTGTTTCCTCCCTCCTTTACACACAGCTTAAAGTCTTTGTGTCAGGATACGGCACCTGAAGTGCCTGGAAACTGCTCGAGGTGCTATTTTTTGTGACAGTTTAATGCTTACATGTCCTAATGCACAAGGGAGGGCCAGGGCGGGAGAGAAGGGGAGCAGAGATACCCTGCGAAATATCAGCAGCGACTTTTAAGTCTCTGAATGGAATTTCAAGGGGAAAAGAGCAAACCAGTTGGCAGAGGAAACTGCTTTTAGTCTAAGCACTTACTTTCATGCTGGTTTCTTTAAGTCCCTTTTAAAGAAATCTTGCGTTGCTCTCTCTCCCTGCACTTTTAGACATTGCTTTTCCCTTTGAAAACCTGGAACACACTGATTCTGAGCAGCTCTTCCTTTATCTACTTGTTGGAGATACATGCCAAATAAGTACTCTGTATCCCCTAATGTGTTCTTATCCATCAAGGAACAAGCATGGCTGCAGGCAGCATGAAATTGATTCTGCATTTTGTATTGTTTCCTCCTTCTCCCCTTCTTTACCGCCCAGCCCCTGAGCAGCCCCACGCTCATACACACGCACACTGAGGCACAAACTTGGTCTTCCTGCTGTGGAGTCACCTCCTAAGAGTCAGAGTTCAAATACGGCTGAGGGAAATGCAGAGATAAAGAGCTTGCAGGCAGCTAATCTGTGCGTGGAAGCTCAATGCAATATCCTTAAATAAGAAGAACAGCACTTCTGGGCAACGGCTGAGTCAAGTCAAGAATATACTTTAAATTAACTTTCCCAGAATATGTAAAATCACCAGATATGTTACATATGTGCCAGCATACTGATCCATATTGTCTCCACATGACCCAGTATCACTCCACAGGCAGGATGCCAAATCCTATGTGCTTCTAAGCCAGCCAGCCCTGGTCAGGGGTTTCAAGGGACATGCCCAGTTATTCATTTTTCAGAAAGCTTTGGTCCAGATGTTTTGAATGTTTGATGTGTTTTTCTTTAAATCAAATATTCTTGCTGTTCAATCAAAACCAGTCATTAATCCTGCCTTTTTTACTTTTACCCAACTAAGCCAAAATACATTTGTGACTGTGTTCTAGTATTCTCCATTTGATAAAAACTCATCTTTTTGTGATCTTTTATGAAGATACTGAATTATTATTCTTTAAAAACAGAGAAAATTTACTTTATGTGGCCTATCTGGACATTACTACGGTCCAGCATCAGATGCAAATGTAGGGCACTTCATCTCTCTCTGCAGCACTGTAGCACTTTCACCTTTCTGACACTTCTCACACCAGCCATCTCCAAAAGCATCCTGATGCAGAGTACATTGGCCTCAGCAGTCCAGGAAAGGGCTGAGGATGCCACATCATCACAGGGCAAGTTTCTTCTCTCTCCTCCTCTCCAAGCATTTCCCCAAAATGCTTCAATTCCAACCGGGAGGGGTGCAAAAAAAACAATGATGGAGCACACACTGCTAGCCCGCGTGACAGACCTTAGCCTTCTTTGGCATCACAAATCCTTCTTATTACCTATTATTTTTGTCATTGATTTTGTTCTTATGAGCTGAAACTTTGACTGGGGTGTTAAGTACCATAATAAACAAAGAAGACAAGAAGTACCCTAGAGGCTGTAGCTACACCGCTCTTCAAGAGCGGTTGTGGGACTGGTCAGAGGCCACCCACTCTGGCGGACATCAGAAGCAGCACTAGATGACTATGCAGGCTGCCCTTCCTTCCTCTTCCATGCACCACCATCAGTCCTAGGACATATCCTCTCTGCTTGGAAAATCCCCCTGTCCTAATTCAAG
Organism: Chlamydotis macqueenii; assembly: GCF_036417535.1. Classification (NCBI taxonomy): domain Eukaryota; kingdom Metazoa; phylum Chordata; class Aves; order Otidiformes; family Otididae; genus Chlamydotis; species Chlamydotis macqueenii. The sequence continues at coordinate 58,859,078 of NC_141556.1, read as the reverse complement.
GCAGCAGCCGGGACAAGATGCAATGCCAATGGTGGTGAAGGCTGGGCACCTCCAAGCTGCTCTTGGCCAGATGGGCCCTGCCAGCAGCACAAGGCAGCAGCACATCACACCCTGGGCAGCTCAGCCCCTGGTCCTGGGGGCCTTGCCAGATGCACCACAAGGAAAGCAACAAAACAATTATGAAGAACAACAAAGAAAAGGCACACGCACAGAAAAGAGAGAGGGAGGAGAGCTGGCAAGCAGCTCCCCGAGGACAGTGTGATTCTGTAAGTCTCAACAGCACCAATCAAGCACCGCAGATTTTAATCTTCGCTGTAATTAACTTTGTCCAAACGAGCAGCAGGCTGACGGGCTTTGTTTGGGAGTCTTCTGGCAATTTAATGTGTCTTTAAAAAGACTTGGCACTCCTAGAGGAAGAGGAGAGGGAGAAGAAGATTGATGCAGTGCCAACCATTTACTCCCACTAATGAAAAGGAATTCCTAAGGCTGTTTGATCGTATATTGTACCCTATTCACTAGGTGCTACTCAAATGGGAGCATTGTTGTAACCACAGCGTTCTCAAAACTGTCAGCAAAATAACCTCCTTCCCAACACGTGTGTGGCATGTAGCGCAAAGTGAACGGCGCAGGTATTTAAAATTACATTTGCAGTGTGTAAAAAGGTAATGCGGCATGAAATCAGTCTCACTCAGACTGAGGCAGTGGGAATGACAGTCCCTGCATTTCTGGGCAGGCTTTGGCTCCCAGATTTGCGTGATGCCTTGACGAGCCATGCGTGTTGACACAGAGAAGCCAGTGCAAGGAAGACCTCTCTTCATTCAGCCTTTTTGCTCAAGAAAGGGATATGTGGCAATCCTTGCTAAATGACTTGCTGTGACTGCTTTGGCCATCTCAGAGGCCATCTCGGAGTTTGGTGTGGAGCTGAGAGCTCAGGACAGAGAGTGAACTGGTTGCTAGCAGGTGATTTATGACAACACTTGGTCATAGGCAGATGGCTTAAATGGTACATACTTCCCTGTGGTTAGTGCTTCATGTTGGCTGGCTCTGACTATGGTCTCACTCCACACCATATTTAAGCCCACAGAATAATTTCTTAGAGGTCTTCAGAGGTACCTAACTCTTCCCTGTGAGTAGCACAGGAACTTTGATGAAATTTAGACCACCCAAATGTGATCATTTTTCTTCAGTTATTTATAAAAACTGGCTTGCTTTCTTCACCTATTTTTTACTGTTCTAGTAGACATGTGTTCCTGGGAAAAAAAAAAAAAACAAAAAACAAGATGAATACCTGTGGACAGCCATGTCTCTATGCTGGAAGCTCTGCATGGGGCCAGGAGGCCAGGGTTAGGTTTGTACTTCCATCAGCTGTGTAGGGGTCATGAGGTCACACACCCCAGCAGTGACATGAGTGGAGATGGACTGGCAATTCAGGAGGGGCAGGCTGATTGAGAAGAAGTAAGCAGCAGCACCTTGGTGTGCAATAACAACCCCTTGGTGTAGTTAATATTTTTTTCTTAACACTCTTCCCAGCATGTTGCATCACTTATGGCTGATGGATCACACAGTCCGTTGCTGTCTCATACATTCCTTCCCTTTGAAGACACCACAATGTTGCCTGCTCTCATAAAGGGGTCTACGCAATGGAAGATGCTGTCTTTTGGATGGAACTTAGTGTCTGTGAGGTCAGGACTTAAATGAAGATCCTGCAGTACCTCCTTTTTGTATCAACACCTCATCCCCAGCAAAATGACCATGCTCCAGTTGCCTGGGCTTTTCTTGCTCTTTCTATTAAGCCTTCTCTGATGCTGCTGTTCAGGTTAGTCCTCATGGCATCTGAGGCCAGACAAGCCTGGTTTCACTGCATGACGTGACTACAGCAAGCCATGCCCTCAGGGGCAAGTTGGAAACATAAGCCGCTCTTTTTTTTCCAAGACTGGAATGAGACTTTCCATAAACATGGTGCTTTCCTACAAAAATCCAAACAGAAGGGAGGTGAGGTGACCAGGAGAGTGAAAGGGCCACTGGATACGGCTCTACTAGCAAATCAGGGTTGTCTGGGAATGTCCCTGTGCCAAACACTACGGAGCAGCCTGCAGCTGCTTAATGCTTTGCTGGCATCCAGAGCACAGCAGCCTTATGCAAACTGCCTCTGGGGAATGGTCTGCAAAACCATCTAGCCCCCAAGCCATGCCCAGCCGTACCATAGGCAAGCGTGAAGTGGCACAGGCCAGCAGTGTGCCTAAGAAGTCTCTAACACTTTAACAGGACAGCAAATAATATTTTCATACCAAGCACTGTTTGGTATTTTAATACTGGGCACTGTTTGGTCTACTACTGTAAACACAGCCACTCTGTCCCACCCTGTTAAAACTCTATTTCCTTGTGAATATTTTTACTGATACTTCCACCTTCTCCCAAAGCTTTGGCAATAAACAAGCCAATTCACCACCTGTTAGGAGGGCTGCTAGACCTCCAAGGATTAACATTTAAAAAAATTAATGACGTGTAGCTGACATGAAATAATGTATGATCAAATATACATGAAAAGCCAGAAGTGGGGAGGAGAGAGAAGGTACCAGCATGTCAAAGCCACCATGTACTAGGCATTGCTGCATCCATCATGGTATGGTTGGGTGGGGGGTGCTACCGTCCCATGTTTCAATGCAAATTGCCCAATAGCACAAGTGATGCTGGGACCAGGGAGGAGGAGAAATCTCAGTACCCCTGAAGTCAGCGGCAAACCTCTCTGGGTGCATTTTGTCAGACAAATGACTGCATGCCTCGTTTGGCTCCTTCCTTCCAGCCAGCTGGCTATAGCACAACTCTCAGCACCTGCACTGGGCTGCTTCAGCTACTTGGAGAGAGTTTCTAAGATTTCTTTAATTGCTTAGCCCTGGACTAATGACCTTTGAAGCTAGTGGGATCCTGAGGGCTCCAGGCTTTCAAGAGAGGGTATTCTTTTGGATGGACAAGCATACAACTCACTCTCCCTAAATCCACATTCCTCATTCCTTAATACGAGCGACCAAGGGACACAAATGCTCATCTGCACTGCGAGTTTCACGGTGGGAAGTCAGGCCTCCTTACTGCTCGATAGCATCTTATTTAGTAGCAAGCTCTGCTGAGTTCAGGAGCTTTATCCCAGGGTAAATCACTAATTAAAAACAACACTAATATAGGGAAATCTAGCCCCGTTGCTCCACTCTATTTTACAGTTTATTAACTTAGCTTTGTTTTGTAGTCAAATCTAAGGATTAACTCTTTTTTGTTTATCTGCTTTGGGTTTTCTTTTGTTTAAAAATAGAGCATTTATTAAGAAATCATTGACTGAACAGAGCCTTGTGCTCCCTGTGAGAATCTGATAACAAGATGAATGCCTGGACTGCTTTGAAATGGACAGATCAATATTACAATATGAAAGTAGAAAATGATTTAGGGTTAGAGGTGGCATTCTGGGTTCTGGTCTCACACAGGACATAAATCAGATATTATACCACTGGAGTCAATGCCAGTGCCCTGGGGTAAATCTATTAACAAAATCCTTAACAAAACCCAATAATTTTCAGGGTTGTGGAAAGTGAGGAAGGATGGTTAAGTGGGACAAAATAGCAAATGAAATAATGTATGAGGCTATTACAGACTGTTGAAAGAAAAAGTCCAGCTTCCACTTGCTTAAAATGGTGATGCTTTGGATTTCTCCTAGGGAGAGGGGGGATGGAATGGATTTGTGCATTTATTCCTGAAATGAGCTGAAGTGCAACACCACCATAAGTGCATATAATACAACCAAAGCTCCATGGGATGAAAAATGTAAGTTCTATTCCAGCAGAAATCCTTCAATTTGCCTCAGTGGCAGAAGGAGCAGGTTTCAATATCTGGGTAGCCTAAAGAAGTACTTTTGATACAGCCTGTCTTTGGCCTGAGGAGCTAACACGTATCTGGCAGATTGCCTTGGGCAGCAGCTTCATTTGCCTCTACATATTTCTCTCCATAACAGCCTTAATTGTCCCTTCCAGAAGGAAAAGTCTGGTGATCCCTCAATATTACCCAGTCCTGGAATTGCTACCAGCCACTGAGCTTGTCCACTGCGGCAGCAGTAACACGCTCCCTAATTTCCAAAGCACTTGTCCAGTCCATCCTACTTACAGTGTGGCTTTTATTTTTAACTCCCTTGCAGCAGATTTTTACCTAGCATCACTGCCCTCCCTTGCTTATTATCTTTTTACCCTCTACCATGCAACATGTGCTTTAGTGCCACAGCATCTGGAAGGCTGTCTATAAAGACAATCCCCTTCCTTCTGTAGACAAGCAACAGCCCTGCCAGGATTAAACTGTTCATTTAAGAGCGATCAAGTTTACATGTGTTGTGTTTTCTTTTATTTTACTAAAGGAAACACATGAGTGAGTGATTAAAGCAGACACTTGGGTCGGTGCAACTCATTGAGATTGCTGTTGTTTGCTTTGATGAGATTCCAGTCCACAGCAAATTTCCTCCCCGTGATTAGCCTGGTGTGGAATACACAATGTTCCCGCTGCCGGAATAAGACCTGGGGAGAGCGCAGGCAGCATGTTTATGCACTGATGTGCTTGATTATTTATTGAGGTATCATCTCAGTGGGATAGCACAGGTTAACAGAGGGGTTGCAGATAATTCATGCCAGATCTACTGTCATGTCCTTCATTAGGCATTACAGGATGATCCTGAGTGGGGAAACAATGCCAGCCTTGAATGAACTGATCACCCCTCTGCACCCCACTGATGGCCTGTGGCAATTTTTAACCTTATTTGATAGCCACAAATTCTCACCAGACAAAAACTACCAGGGCTTAGCTGCGATAATACACAGCTGCACACTATGCTTCTCTCCCTTAGTCAGGGATTTTTATCTGCTGTCAGAGTTTCATAATCATGCAGGGCTTTTGTTGGGGAGGGAAGATGGATGCAGAGAGAAAGCTCACAGCCCAGGCGAGAGAGAGGACGTAGCCTCCTCTTTGTGTCCCTGTGCCTGCAGACTTGAGTGGCATCTCTTCACCATACAAGCATTATTTCACTGTTATCTTGGGGCAACAACAGAAATTCACCTCCTGACAAAAGACTAGCATGAACGGTTGTACTTCTGCTGCAGCTTTAGGGATGGACTCAAATCGTCTCAAATGCAGCAAGTTCATAATTTGCATGCTTTCTGCCTGTGCCACCTACTACTCATCCAGCCGGTGCTCCAGCTGTCTCTACAGGACATCTGGAGGACCTCCTCCAGGTCCTGGTTGCATGCAGATTAGCCACTCAACACAGCCTGCCAGCAGAGCTCCAAGAATAGGTGGAGAGTTCCTCAGCTCAGGCACTCTCCCTGCCATACAGGGCAACAGTGTAGGTTAATAGGAAGCCATAAAAAAGATGTTAGCAGAGTGCCTGGAGGCACACGTGAAGCGGCTGGGGACCAGAACTAGCGAGCGGAGCAGCATAGCATCCAGGCTGCGCATGGGAAGGGCTGAGCACAGATCTCGGCCGCTGGACTGGATGGCAGTGAGCACGTACCTACCCTTGTCTGGCCTGCTGAGGAGCTGTGTGAGCTCAGCGTCCGCTATGGGGCCAAGTGCCCTCACCTCTCCTCTCCGGGGCTCCCAGCTGGGTCCCAGTTGAACGGTTCAAGTGAACAATGTGGCCAGTAGCTTTCATAGCCTGGCTTGCAGGCTATGAAAAAGTCCTTTAAGTGGCACTAAACATGCTTAACGCACTCCATCTGTGGAAAATGCCCTGATGGCATCCCCTCAGCTCACTGTGTGCCAGGGACAGTGTCTGGTGCGTCTGACAGGGCAGGGGCAGGGGCAGGGGCAGGGGCAGAAGCACAGCCCAGCGGTACTGTGGCTCTCCCGGCCAGCCCTGCAAGCTGGAGGAAGACCCATCAGAGCAGCTCTGACAACCTGGTCTGGAAGAAAAGGACGCTTTCCCAGTTACAGCACTGTGGTCCAGTGGGGCTTAAAAACTGGCAGAAAGAGAAATTGCAATTTCAGTTGGCTCCTGGCCAGCTGGACCTTGCCTAAAGGCCTTTGCCCTCTATCAAGTGAGGCCACCATGGGTTCCCACTGGCCAGTCCTCTTACACCAGTAGCAGGCCCCCAGCATGGACCCAAACTAAAAGAAGTAAAGCAAGGGCCAAAGGCAGCCCCTGCGCAAAGGGGAGAGGGAAGCCGTGCAGCTGGCCACTGTGGTGGCATCACACAATCCATTTATCCCTCTGGGGAGACCATGAATGAAACCAAAGTCACTTAAAGCTCCCTTTGGCAACTGGAAGCCAGTCCTTTAGAAACTGAAACCTCAGAAATGAGGGGAGAGGAGGAGGCCACAGAAGCTGGTTCAGTGCATTACTGGCCAGCACCAGCCCCCTGGAGAAGCGCAGCACTTTGCTCTTCATACTCTTCTTCCACTACTATCCTTTTAAGGGAGGTCTGGGTGGATTTGAGTGTGGCCCAGCCTTTTAAGCTCTCCTGTGTAACCAGCCAGATTTGCTCAGGATTGCCGTATTCCCCAGGGGTGCCCACGCACCACTCCACTGATGGAGCAGCTCAGCGGTCACTTGCCCAGAGCAAGATATTTTATTATCTATGCATATAATCTGTTTCAGAAAGCCAGGATAAGAATCTGTCTGAACTCACAGGGCACAGGCTGCAGCTGCTCTCCCTGGCAGCCTCAGCCGGTTTCCTCTCTGCTGTCACCTTTGCTGCAGAGTGGTCAATTGGTGAGGGGCACCCACTGTCCCTCATGGCCACATCGCTTCCTATAAAGCAAAGAGAGCAACTCCAATGCTCCAGGAGGTCTGTGTCCAAAACACAACTCAGATATTAATAGTTAAACAATTTTTTTTTTTTTAAACCCAGTCTGCCAGGGATAACAAAAGCTTTGCCAGCACTAATCCACTGCAGAACAGGCATGTTGTAATGCTGAGTGTTTCATGGACTTCATTCCTAGACAGAAGGAGAGAAATTTTGATTTAGCAACTTGGAAAGCACCACAAGAACCTTCACCCCTTTCTACACCTCCCAGGAGAATTGCCACTTTGTCTTCCCTAGCACAGCGGAAAACCTAACCAAACCTGAGGTGTGTGGGGATACCCACGCCATGAATGGGGCTTGGTCTGGTCCTAGCAGCAGGGCAGGTGCACTAGCGTAGGGTCCTTATTAAACTGCTTGCACTCCGGTTCTCTGGAGGCAACGCTGGGATGCAGTTTGACCTCTTCTGGTTTTTGACCAGATCCATTGGGCACTGTCTCCTGCTGCCCGCACCAGCCATGCCTAGAGTGCCCTGGGGACGAGGGCTGACCACGCTCACCACAGCTGTCTGCACACCCTAAAGAGGAGGGCTGGGCCCCCATGCAGCAGAAAGCCATCCAGGGCTTGTCTGCTTGCTTCCCCTGCTTGCTACTTGTCATCGGTCTCTCTGAAACCTTAGGCTGAGTTTTGTGTGAGTAAATTTTGGGGTCAGTTCTTCACCACTTTGTTGCTCCTACTCCTGTTTGATCACCCTCAACATCCTCTTTATTTTCCATCCTGGAGCTTTTCCTCTAACAACATTCCTGTCATAGGCCAAATTAGTCTTGTTGTCCTTCCACAAGCACTGGTGTCCTTCTTTCACCTTTGTGGCTGACATTGCCTACTCCGTGCCTGATTTCCTGCTGTACCTTTTTGCCCACCACAAAACAGCTGCCAAGGCAGAGTCACAGGTCACTAAAAGCTCTGCCAAGTGGAAGTCACGCCACACTCCAGCATTTCAGAAACCCCTGGCTCTCCTGGGAGCCCTGGATATTTGGAGCATGGCAGAGCAGCTTTCTGGCTATCCAGATGGTGGTCTGGAGCCAGATACTCCTTTCCTCATGTCCTGTGTTGAGCAGAGCCTGGCCCCTCTGGCCTTGTGGGGCTGCTTTATTTGCAAGGAGCCCCCAGTTTTGCTGCCCTGGTGAAATGAGCTTGCAACCCATCCACATATTTCAAACGCAGGGCACCTCAGAACAAATATCCTGTCCCAGCAACAGCAATTTGGCCTCACCTGCTCTGTGCCAACAGAGCAATCCTTTTGTCCTACGGGGAGCTTCAGAAGAACTTTATCCCTGGCAAACAAGGCAGGAGAGATAAGGGAGGAAGGCATTCCCTTTGGAAAGCAGTTTCATATAAATAACCCCTCAAATCAAATCCTGTTCTCTTTACAACAGTACGTAACATGGAGGAGGCTGTAGGAAAGCAATCCTGTGTTATGATTACAGTCCCTCTTCCTTTCTTCTCATGCACCATCTTCGCTCCTTCTCTCTTTCAGAGAGCAATGGGAGAGCCAGGCTGCACTGGGCTCAGACTGGTGTTTATGTCTCAGGCACAAGGAAAAAAGGCTGGCATTGAAAAGACCCTCTCAAAAAAACCCAACTATCGCAGGGTTTTGGATCTAGTCATCTTCTGAACTAATCTGTTCACAAGTCCTGGCCTTCAAAAAACTGTACTGGATTCTCCAGTCATCTTGGATATAATGAAGGGGAAAAAAAGAAACCATAAGACTGTCAATTGTTCTCATTCTTAGATCTATAATTTAATTTATTTGGCTTTTTTTTCCCTATCTTTGTAATTACAATATTGTACAAAGTGTAAGATAACATTCAATCACTGTAAAATAAGATTTAATTATGTCATGATGAGATTCATTAGTTAATATTTGTATAGCACACTGAACATGTAAAGTCGTTAGCGAGTGCTAAGTATTAATCTTGCTGTTTCAGAAAACAAGGGAATTCGCTTTTGGGCAGCAGAAAAAAAAATACACTAGACACATGCATTTGGGGTGGACCTTCAGCTTGAATAAATCAGTGCTAGTTCTTTGGCTGGGCCAGCTTTTCAGCTTTGGCAGGAACCTTGCCCTCGTCTGGGACCATAGTTATATCCACAAGGCCCTCTCTCAGTGATGAGGCTCTGATGAAGCCACTATAGGAGCAGGACCTTTTTCCTACCATAATGGTCTGTTGTATTATTTATTATGTCCAATGTTGAGATGCCTTAGCCTCTGTACCTTCCAGCTTCAAGTATTTCCACAGCTCCAAAGATACTGTATGAATATATGGTCTCAGCTTCTAACCTGATGCTTGCAGTAGCTGGGATTTCATTTTCTCTGCAGAGGTCTGGGGTATCATAAACCTAGTTTGGGTGTCCAGACTCAGGGATACACGCTCTCAGCTTTGCAAATCTTTCACTGTCTCTGCTCACACTGTGGTGTATTTGTCAAGACAGGACATTTCTCAACAGAGCAAAGGAAAGGCAGGAGGTCTGAGAGTTGATGGTCTTCTGTAGTGCTCTGAAGCTGTTCCACACTTAAGGCAGTTGCTGCCTTGCTGATAGTAGCTATCACTTTTTCAGCGACTACAGCACCATGTAAAATAAAACCAACACTAGGGATGTATTGCTGGCCACCAATTCTGGAATACTAGAAACTTTCTTTCTAGGGACTCTGAGACATACAGAGTGGGGAAAAACAAGAGGTACCTTGCTCTGCCATCATGAACCAGACCATCACAGCCCCAGAAGCAACATCTTGCAACGTGCAAGGGAAGTTGTAGGTCTGGTATCTGACACTTCTGCTTTAACAGATGGTCTACGGGAAAACACAGAATATGGTGTGGAGAGACAGGCATTACTTTAGTGTTGCCTCCAGCAATTTCCCTTTGGCTGCTATGTGTGGCCCCTAAGAAGTAATGAATGTATTATAAGATCCACCAAGGACCGTGCTATGAAAATTTAGAGGGCATGGGGGAAATAATTTTTTGGGAAGTGGTATATTGATATGTAATAATTAGTTTATCCTAATATGTACACTGAAGGGACTAAGATAAGGTTGTTCAGCTTTGACTTACAAAAGCATGTAGAAAAAAAAGCACTAATCCAAGATATTACATGGCCATGTCACTATTAGCTGGGTAGCTGCATCCCAAGCTGTCACCTCTCTGTTGTATGAAATAGCACAGTTCATTCACTCTGAGAAGCAGCCCAGAGGCTGTAGTCTCCTAAAACCGGCTGCCCTGATCTCCTGGTTTAGCTTCAGTGCCTAGGAGACTGCGACATTGAAGCGACAGGGCTAGCTGGTCGCCTGAAAGGCTCTATTGCAAAAGCTATCCAAAAGACAACAACCCTTAAGGCAATAAATGCAGTGGCGTTGTCCTTGTGTGCCACAGGGGAACCTGATAAGTCCCTACTTGCATGAGACCTCCTAAGGTTTATATGATTGAGTTTGCATTGTTTGTCCCCTTAACTCACAGTTCTCCCTTACAGCTCCAAGAAGAGCGTTATTAAAAGGCATTCACTCATCTTCATCATCCCCATCTTCTCTCAAGCATGCGAGGAGGTGCTCTTGCCAGAAAGCTGGTGTTTTACTCTCACTGTCCAGTCCTCCACCTTCGCTGGACTGCACGGGGGGATTTACAGAGCTGTCACACTGCAGTATCCACACCTGTGTACACTGAGATCTGCCACCTTCTCCAATTTAATCCCCCATCCTTTTGAGATTCACTTATGCCCCTTTTAGGTGCAAGCTCATCACACTCAGACGGAGTAAATAGGCACCAAAGAGAAGCGGTGGGTGTGGTGGGTGCCACACAGCCAGCACACAGCACAGAAATGCAGCAGCCCTGCGAACCCCGCTAGGTAAGGCACCTAATGAGAGAGACTGCACACCGAAGCATTTATTGTTGCCAGAGCACTTTAATTAACTGGAAACTGTTGAGAGAGTAAATTCAGAAGTAAAGCAGCAGCTTCCCACGCAGGAACACCTCCCTCCACTGGTAAACCTGCCCTCTCTGGCTGCAGAGAAACTCCTGCTGCTCCCCTCCTTCATGCTTTAAGAGAAGCAAGAAGCCTCAATCATCCTTGGAGTGATCCTGGAGGAAGAAATCTTCACAGCATGCAGGCTTACGAGCACTCTCCAGTGACTGACTGGGGAGCAGCCAAGCTTCCCCACTGCCTATGAGTCCCCATCTCTATCTGACAAGCCCCCGTCACTCACACGGGACGGGCAGGCTGGGGTCACGGTGCTCAGCCTCCCTGTTGCAATCAATCTTCCTTGTGCCGCTGAAAGTAGCATGCCCCCCCAGGTCACTCCCTTCATCTCAGCAAGGCCAAGGGGTCAGGGAGGCACTGCACCTCTGCAGCTCTTCCAATTGCTACACCAGCTCTTTCTTCTCCAGCCAAAACTGTCTGATCATCGGACAAAAGCTCATTTCCCTCAGCATTTTCAACAGGCAGCAAAACAGGGCATAAGGAGGTTGTAGGACAACATGGCAGGCCAGGATTGCCACCGGTTTGTCCGTAAAGCCAAGGGGGTAGGTCTGGCTGTTTTTATATTTTTTAAGCACTTGAATGAACAGCCGTATTTTTCAGAACTGCTGAGCTCAGCAAGAACTCTGCAGTTGCCAGAGTTTCTTGGAATTAGCTTCCTTATTATGGGGCTGCCTCAATGAGGTGTTCACCCATCTCAATTTAAATTGTAATTTCTCTATTTATTTTAATCAAGAGCAAGTCGTAAAGCTATGCACCAGCAAAATGAGGGAGCACCTTCTCCAATGGTGCCTTCCACGAATAGACCGAGTCTGAGTTCAAGGTGCTAACACAGATATTCCTAGAGGCAGAACAAGCCAGGAACCCAGGATTTGCTCCTCTCTTACTTAGCTTGTCATCTCCTGAGCTTGCTCGGCCAACACTTCCACCTAGTGGCCTGCTCCACGCATCCTGGGATGATGGATGTCCTTGGGTGTAACAGTGGATCAGAACTTTCTGCAGAGGAAAAATTGTAATCTTATGGAGTAATCAGATTATTTCTCGCTAGTGAGGGGGTCCAGATTGTGTCAGGCCAGTCAGCATTCCCCTCTAAGGTTTCAGGCTGATTATCATGTAATGCTGTGCAGCTGCATCCGACTAGCTTGCACATTATAAAAGTAATCAGTAGTAAATTACTTCTGAGACAATACTCGGTTGCATGTAAATGATTACTTTGGGTAGTCATTTGGAATAGATGAGTTTTGCAAAGTAAGTTTAAACAATCCTAGCGAGGGATTCTGCTCTCCTTAAGGGGAGAAACTTCACTCCCGAACAGCCAATGCAGAGGAGTGCAGGCACAGGGGTCCACCTGAGTGCTACTCCCGCTCTGCTCCTGGCCCGCGTGCTTTCTGGGATAAATTGCTTAAGCTCCTTGCCTCGCTTTCCCTACCTGAACCATGCAGATAATATTCTGTGGGGAGTCTGTGAATTAACTACCATGTTACCGATTTGGATTTTTATTTATACCAGCACAGAATTCCCTTAAGGATAATCTTTGTGCTCACTCTCTGATGCCTCAGCTGGATCTTGGCATTACAGGGAGAAGGCTGCCGTCAGGTACTCTCTCTCTTGGGCAATACCTGAGCAGGTCTGAGACTACAGCTAAGATACATTGATTTTTATCTTTAAAGCTAGGGTTTTATTTTTATAACAGCAGTGGGACATTGCCTTACAGCGTGGTGACAGCCAGTGTCATCTGAAAAATGGCCAGAAAACCCCCACAATGCAGTTACATCTGTTTCCCACACCCTCTCCTAAAAAGCATCAATACTCCCTACATTACTATACGTATTTCAACAGGAGTTAAATTCCCCCATGTGACACCAAGTCCCTGGACTACTGTCCCCTCTGCAGAGTAAGAAGCAGGGAAATTAAAGCCTTAAAAGAAAGCACACACCAGGGAAATACATCTCATTCTGCACCACATTTAGGCACGAGGGAGCAGACATGACAGCGGACACCCATGGAGCAGTCAAGAACAGAGGCAAGGCTCCTAAAATCTCTATCCAATATCTTATTTCTTAGGTTATTCTTTCTCCTTCAAACATCTTGCTGTGGGATAAAGCCCCCAGGCAGTTACAAAACAAAGCTTTACTATTATTCTTTCTTTCAGGGCAGAACAGCTAAGCTTAATACATTTTTAAAGAACATATTCATATAGAAAGACTATCAATAATTAAGAGAAGAAAACAATATTATTATGGAAATTAAGGCACCTCTGGGTCTGTGAGAACATGATATTTCCTGATACCTTACCAGCATCCCTTCCAGCTCCCAGACAAGCAGCACAGAGAGCAAGAGACACTTGTACCCCAGAGGGACCACCCTGCTCAGTCCAGGCCAATGCACAGGGCTGGTGCTCTGCAATTAAAGACAAGCTCTGAAAGGATTCTTCACAATTTTTCAGTTTTTCTTTGTTGTTTGCTTTAGGGCAGTGAGAAATCTTTCCTTCCTCCTTGCCCTGTCATCACTGGGTCACTAAAGAGGCATCAGCTGTGGTGGACCAGCAAGAATCACTCCTACTCTCCCACAGTGGGGCAGTGTGACCTGCCAGGGCTCTGCACATCTCAGCACATGGGGCCTCATTGCCAGCTGTGGTGGTACCAATAACTACCCTGCTGGACTTCATGTTTTCAACATACTCTGCAAGTGTTAAATGGCCTGTGCTGGACCTGAGAAACGGAGGACTGGCTCTTGCCTGTGCATTTTACAAGAACCACTTGTACAGTTAGGGTCACACACAGTCATGCATGCAGATACTGAAGCATATGTGAATAGTGCTCCAACAGGAGTTAACCCTGACCTAAAGGAGTCCCTGCCATAAAATTGCCATGGGCAAGATGAGCCTTGTCCTTCTGGAGATGTCTGTGCTGCAGGCACTACTGCCTAGCAGATAGATTTCGGCTATTTTGGACACCAGTAGCTGTGTAGCCTTGGCAACACATGAGTTTCCCAGGGCCTGCCTGGAGTGTACTTAGAGATGACTGCCCTTTCATTGAGGCCAGTGGACACGCTGGGAAGTGCCAGTGACAAAGGCCTTTGCTGCTTTGATGCCCGTAAGTGGAGGTTAAATATGGAGAATGGAGCAACGCCATAGGAGGAAATAGCCTACGTCTCCAGATTTCTTAAAAGCAGATAATTTTCTCTGGATTGAGCAATACTCATCTAATCTGAGAAGGAAGAAGCTGCTACCTCTTCCAGTGAAAATCCACCAATGAACCAGCACCCTACCATCTGCAGGGATGGCGTGCACCAACAAACAGTTCTTCCTTGCTTTCTTTCACATGTCCTGATTCCCTCTCCTTTAAAGTAGTGCTGGGATGAGCAGTATGTCTGCAGTATATCAGTGGCAGAGTGGCCACCAGAAGTGGAACTACCACTCGTTGGCCAAACTGCCGTAACCAACAGAGCTCAGGTGTTCCTGGCTCAGTCCAGAAGGGAAATAAAATTTCTTGTCTCAGGTGACCTCCATAAAGCTACCAAGCTACATGAACTCACTTGCTTGTGCCCCTGGAGTCTGCATGGATAAAGGATTTCAGCCTTTTCATACCAGCTCTGCACCTACAGAAACTTTTTCTGGAGTCTGGTCTACACTGCTAGCTACAAATAAGCTCGACAAGTTTTTGGTTGAGCTTTAAATGTGTCTCCTTCCTCTCTAAGATGCCGGTAAGGACAGACGTGTCACAACTTAGGACTTTGCTGCCTTCCAGTGTTGCCAGTAAATATGAGCACTCTCAGCTCAGGCTGGGAGTTAAGTCACTAAGCGACTCCAGTTTCAGCATGGGCTTGTTTTCCTGTGGGCAATCAAGAGTTACTGCTATAATGGCAACTTCCCTGGGGTGCACCGCATCATTAACCCAATGCACTGTATGCTAGGGTGGGTGCTTTATGGTCGATGAGTGGCTTCAGTGCTACTCTCAGTGCCACTTCACTTATTTGCTATCAGAAAGACAGAGAAACAAATTGTGTGTTAGTGCCTACCTATTCTTTAGGGTTCATCCCGGAGAGGGAAATCAATGACTCAGCCTCTTCCTGAAGGATCTACTTTAAAACATGGGGAGTGAAGACTGACATTTTGTGTGTGTGTGTGTGTGCACACACTTCAGCATTGCCATTCATCTTCACTTTCCAAATCCACAATTATCTGGAGTCCCCCAGGAGGGAAATGTGTTCCTATCATAAGCTTGGAGTAATGACTCGGAAGCAGTGGCGTGTAACAGGATCCCCAGTGCTAGGCTTTGCCTGATAACCACGTACACTAATAAAATAACCCCGAGTTGGTTCCACTCCTTAATGTTCCCTTATTACTATTCTATGGGGCTTGTGTTGGGAAGAGAAACACCACTTGCCTGCAAACTAATATCCAAATGCAAGCCGTGCTTAGCATCTTGCATGGGTCCTCATAAATTTGAGTGAGTTCTCTGTGTCTCTTCCATCTCACTGACCTGACAGGATGATCACTCTCTGGCTGTGTCCCTTGTCGATAGCCCATGAAGAAAAATTCTACATTGACATATCTCCTTCCTAATTTCTTGGTCTGTAACATTTTTTTTACCCTTTCTCACTGCCTAACTCAGACCACTTTTGGAAGAAAAAAGACCAATAACTCTTGAGGTTTTTTTCTTCAAACACCTGATCTCCTTTTTCTCAGAAGGCCAGAGAAAAAGTTGAGGGAGGTCAGCACAAGAGGTCCATGGAGAACCTTGCAATAAAAATTCCTTGGTTTTGGGATGAGGTGGTGCAGTGCACTGAAAGGCACAGATCAAAAGAATATGCTGAAATACATACCTAAAAAAGAATCAGCTATTAAAGTATCTAACCTGGCTTGACGTAGGCACTCCCTTTCACTACTTTCATGCTCTGTCCGTATGTGCTGACTCTTGTTTGTACTTACATGAATGGGAAGAGCAGGAGCTTGAATATTTGCTCTATGCTGTTATTGATATTATTGATTAAGAACTCTTTCCTGTACAAGTCTGCTTGCTTCCTTACAGAAGTTATAGCTATTCATGTCAATTTTTAGTTATATATTGAAAGATGTCTGTCTCTCACCCAAGGGAACTTGACATCAGTTAAAATTGCAGCCTACACATACAAGAACAGCTCCAGAGCATGAAAGCCACAGCACTCATCTTGTGGTCCAATACACTGTGGATTCTTGTGCTTATGTGCATATGCATTTGTTTCAGCCAGACCCTGCCTGGGTAAGATAACAGCAGCAGAAGCCCAGACAAAGACAAGGGTTAAGAAGCAGACAGAAGCAGAGAAGAGATTGTGGAGAAGGTGGAGGAAAACAAGGGGTTGTGGGAAATTAAAAATAAGACAAAGAATATATTAACATTTACCTTCTCTTATTTACAGTTCACAAATTTCCCTGCCAAGAAACAGTCACTCCCATTTTGCCCACCAGGAGACTCAACATCAAAAGGGGAACAACTTGTTCAGGGTCAGTTCCCAGGCAGGAGGCAGAGCTGCCAGAAACACCATCACCTCCTGGGTCCCAGCAGCCCTGTGCTCCAGCAGCCCAGCCACTGCAATGGGGAAGCCATTAGCTTCTACCAATCTGAGATCGGATATGCTCCCCAGGAGGCACAGCTCTGGCAGAGACGCCAGCTCTGGTCCCAGAAGACCACACTGTGGAAGCCAGGACCGTGGTACGGAGCAGAAGAAAGGCATTGTGTAGTGGTACTGGGAGGAAAGAGGGACCTGTGTTCATGGAAACAGGGCAAGTGGCCAAAGTCTGACTTTCCATACTATGTGTAGTCTGGTCCCGATCAGGGCTGAACTACAAGAGTGACAATACCAGGGATGCTGGCGGACACCTTCCAACTATGGCAGGTGGCAGGGGGCAAGAGAAGACAGCCTTGTCTTGCCCTTTGCAGCTTTGGCTACAGCTTTCTGGACTATGAAGGTTAATTTTCCATAACTCATGGAGCAGCAGGGAATTTCCACAAGACTGATGGAAAGCTTGTGTTGAGCTAATATTTTAAAAGGGTAAAGGAGATGACCCAGGTAATTATAGGCCTGTCAAGCTGACATCGATCCCAAGTAAAATAATGGAGCAGCTAATAGGGGGAATATCATTCATGCCCATCAACAGGGGTCTATGGAAAACAGACCCTGTCAAATGAACTTAATATCTTTCTTTTCCTTGATTATAAGTTTAGCTGATGAAGTTAATGGTGTTGATGAAAAAAAAACACTAAGATTTTCCACAGCATTCAACTTGGTACCACATACCAGCCGGATTTAAATCCTAGAACAATAGAAAGCCAACAGAGTATGTAGTGAATGGATTAAAGAGACTGATGACTCTGAAAATATGATGGAACACAGAAAGCTGTCATCCTGCAGTTGTTTCATGGGTTGGGTCCCACAAGGTTAGGTGGGTTATGATGGTATTTTACATTCACACCTGTGATCTACCAAAATCTGTTACTAAAATCTACTATACTAAGATTGGAAGGGTGCAAAATTGTAAGGAGAGGTCACTGACACAAACAACTTTGCAATTTCTTGGTGAACTTGGCAGAAACAAGTATGGCAGAACTGTATGTATTTCAGTCCCATCATATGTGAAGTAAACATATCTAGGAACAGAATATATAGGTAGTACCTACAGGATGAGGAACAGACAGGAACAACAATGGGTTATGGACCCCAATTAGTCAAGTGCAAATATCCAGTGTGATACTGTCACCAAAACATCTGATAAAACACCTGATCAGGGCCACCTCAGGCAGCAAAGAGATAGTTTCACCTTTTATTTGAAACTGGTGCAACCACATCAGGAACCCAGACTGCTCAGCTCAAGAAACAGTTTGATGAGTTGGAGATGCTCAAGAGAAGGTTGGGACAATGGTACTGGAATTTGCAAATCTTCCTTCCAAGACAGGATTCCAAGAGCCAAACTGCTCAGTTTACCAGAGCAATGGCTGCAGAGGTAATCTGACCAACATCTTTTGATATCAAACAGAGAGGGAGGCATCAATAACAAAAGTACCGTTGACTTCAGTGGACTAGCTACTTGCTGAGGGATACCTGCCTCTGAAGCTGGTCCTTGATGCATAACTCTGCTCCTAGTATTTATCTCCTGCCTTTTCTGGAAAGGAACATTTAATTGTCCCTTGTGCCAGGACATTGCAACAACAACCAAGATAACAGTTGAGAAGTGCTGCCTCAGTGCCAACTCACTATATAGTTATATATTTTATTATTGTGTCCGCTCAGCACTGAGTATACTGCAAAGCTTCCCTTTTGCCCCAAACAACTTATTTTGCCTCAGAGGCGCCACGAAGGGCTCAAGACAGCTGAGATGCCTTCCCGAGTTGCACTTCATTGAGGTGCATCATGCACTACCTAAGTGTGTAGCCTTTACTGTGGTTTAAGCCATGATACCAAGTTGAGCTAGTACAGATGGCTGTACATTATTAATTGATTGCTAATAGTAATAAATGGCTCCATAGTGTGGACTTGTAATCTCATAAATAAAGTCCCTGGCATCTGCATTAATGTTAGGCAGCATGTGGAAATGTTCTGGAGAGAAGTGAGCTCCCCGCCCCTGTGGAATGCAAGCTGCCACCCTGCATCTTAGCTGAGCAACTATTTATTTTGTATTTCAATTAGCAAAGAATTCATTAGATTCTTTAGGGAAAAAAAATAAAAATAAGTCTGACCTCTAAACCCACTCTGGGGGTGGAATTTTCTTACCTGCTTAACATTTCCCAGATCCAGAAATAGAAAGGGTGAGTGACTAATAGACCTAAGATCTCCAAAGTGAGATGATGCTAGTGACTGAAGAATATGCATTAGCTGACATCAGCACAGCCAGAAAAAGAAGAAATCCACTTAGAGCTGCTTCTCCTGTAAGATAAGCCCCAGGTTCACAGAGTGAGATGCCTCCTCCCCGCTGCAGCAGTGAATTAAGTTTGTCATTTGTTATTGTGTCTTGCCAGTGTGCAAAATAGCAGCCCTGGGCTGTAATCTCCACTCATCTGAGTCTGCACAGTAATTGCTGGCAGTCATGGAAACCAAACTTCCCACAGTCATTTATAAACTTGACCCTCCTTGCTTCCTTATTGCTGTATTCAGCTAAGCCCTTGATGGGGGTAAGTGAAGAGAGAGGAAATCGTAAACTCCATTTGCAAACTAACATTTGGCGGCAGAGCACAGAGAATTGGACAAAAGCCCATCCTGCGAGCAGGAGCCTTTCCAACGGCACCACTAGGCTTTGCAGCAGGCGCCTGCTGAAGAAGATGGAGCAGTGCCATCAACTGTGATAAATTCCAGTTAATGACTAACAGGCCTTTATCTACATTGCCTGGGATGTGAGGATGGCCTCCTTGCCTCCAAATCCCACCACTGGCTTCCTGGGGACCCTTGACCATGCCACCCTTCTTGCCTGAGAACCCCCAGTTACATACTTGGGATAGCCTATTTCATAGCATCATGATGAAGGTGAAATTATGAAGGCCTCCAAGTAGCTCTAAGATTTAGGCCATAGAAGGCCAAAGAATTCATGTTGTTACTTTCCTCAAAGGTACAATAAAAATTCTAAAAATATTTCCAGCCCAGCTGAGGCTGGAGGACTATGCCTAGTTGAAATCACTTGGAGAACTCAATCCCTCTACTGAGTTCCAAAAAGAGACCTAGGGAAAGCACTGTCCAAGGGAACCCTCCCACCGTGCTTGCCCCTGCCCCGTGAGCACCCCTTGGGGTTGTTTCTAGCAGCGAGACTGGGTCTTTTCATTCCCATCTGGTCACAGTCCACTATAAGAACTGCAGGAGCGATGCAGTGCTTTGCAAGCAGTGAATGCAGCAACTGCCAAGCCTGCTCACTGCCAGCTCAGGAAGATCTCCAAAACCTTGACACAGGACACCCCAAATTCAGTGGCCCTCCAAGTCTTCACTGCTCTACTGTGGACACTTGGCCACCACTGTGTCTGGGAGTGAGATTGGCAACCTGATCCAGACCAATGACCAAATACTTACTACATGCACAACCTTTAGATGGCTGAAGCCAGGTGAGACCTCTGGTATGAATGTTAATTACACAACTTTGTGGCAGATTATTTTGTAATCACTATGAAATACCTACTGCACCAACAAAAGACAAGAATTAGCTGTATGGAGTTTTGAAAGTTGCTAGATTTTTTCTAGTTTAAATATTCAAGCATCCTAACTTCTCACACTTCAGGAACAGCAATGACTGAAGATTGACAGGAGTTTCACCACACATTACTGAAAAACACAGTATCATTGACTATTGAGACCATCAGATTACGCCACCTGAGAAATAGCTGATCTAATACATCTCATTCCTACAGTCCACTTGTAAAGATTTCTTTTATTCCCCTAGTATTTTTCTATATCAATATTATTGGATCTAAAGCCCTGTCCAAAAGGATGACTATTTCTTCTTAACATGCCGCATCAGGTTATTATATCCTGTCAAGAGGCGTTAAGCCAGGCTGAGTTATGTTAAAAGTGACACCTGTTACACCTGTGTAACAGGTCAGGCATTTAAAGATGGTCCTTTCTGGCAAGGGGAATTAAGGAGTATACCACCTCATTTAATTTTTCCCTTTGGGAAGATGGAAGCTAATTAAGATATGCCAAGCTTGGTCAATTTTTCTTACAGACAGACCTCTGTAATTCTTTGGATCTTCTTTAAAAGGAAAAAAATATGCTTTGGTACCATTATTTACCTAAGAGCTGCATGCTAGCCATAAAGTTTGGCTCTAGTGTTCAATTTTCTCGTGTTCAGATTTGTTTTGAGCCAAGGTTTTCAGCTTGAGCCTAATGCAAAGTGTTACACCTCTGTAAAGGATTTACTCTCTTTCTTCTTCTTTAAGTATTGCCTGATGTAACATGCTACTCCTGGTCATAGCAAAGAATGGCAGCTGCACCACAGTCTCTTTTCTTTCCCCAAATCCATGTAGCCTTTTCAACTATATCTCCCCACAACCTCGTTATTTTAATTTTCCATCTCTCTGAATTGTTAAAAAGCCTCTGTGGGTCTTGTAGGGGCTGTTTGCCCCTTTGTGCTGTACACGACAGACTGGAAATGTTGCAGGAGGGGAGTTCAAGTAGTGGCGTTTGCTGTGCCCATTTGCATCTGCTCAAATTTGGCCTACTCAAGCCAGTTGAATATCAACCTTTCCTATCTGTGTTTCCCTCTGTAGAACTTGCTAGCAACTGGTTACTAAACTTAGTCATGAGAAAAGAAGCATGGGAGCATCTGGAATAAATAGTATGTGATCATGTAATTAATGAATGTACCATAATGAACTGGCACAAAGGGTCGGGATTAAGCTTGGAGGGATGTCTTTAATTTTTGTATTTTCACTATTCAGGGTGTTTGGCTTAACATACGGAGTGTATCTTTGGCATGCTTTGGTCTGTAGAGGGACAGAGATCTTTCTTACTAGGCAAGTCTACTACCTCTGAAGCTCTTGGTGGTCTAGAGTCCAACCATGAGCTGATCTGCTTTAAAGCTGCATACATACAAGTGAAACACATGCACCAGAAGTACTTTCATAGCTAGCAGTCCTAGGGGAGAGTAAAGGGATAGCATATAAGTAAGCACACCAGGTCAAAAAATACACTAATAGCACTTTTTTGACAGGTTCCACACCCACTCAAATCAACTCTGCGACCTAAAGGACATAACAGGTCAGCAGTGAGGTCCTGTCTGTCCCTGAAGTCAGCTCCACTTCAGGTGATCACCAGCTCCTTATTTGCAGCACTGTCCACCACCTGGATAGGCACCAATGCCTGTGATTTGCCTGGCTGAATTTACCTGAGCTTCAGGTGCAACACTGCACGAAACAGAATAAAAAAATCTACAGCTTTCTCAGCACCCACTTGATTCAGTTGCTGTGATTTCTGTGTATTAACTTGACCTAAATTATTTAACAAGGGAAGTTTATTAGAAGAAGCAGCACATAGACTTGTGTTACTCTTATTCTTCCCCAGGCATCTGCTTATGGCCATGGAGGGAAGGCAGGCTGACACATTTCGTGGTGACTACAAAAGATATTTTATGGATGAGGTAGAAAAAGAATCCACCAAAATGTCCCATTTGCAGGAGAGCCAGCTGGCGGATGGCATCTAGGCAGGCAGGATTGATCCCACTCTTCTCCCCTTCCCAGTCAGGCCCATGAAGGTGCTGTTTTGCCATCTGCCAGGGCACAGGATGGGTGGCATCATGTCATGGGGAACTACAGCCGTCCCGGTGCTCTGCAGCACTGTGGCGGGGTGCAGGTGGGAGGGGGCTATGGGGACAGAAAGGCAACAATATCTCCTCCAGACAGGAGGGTCAACACCAGTGTCATAGAGTCTCAGCCCTGATGATCTGTAAGAATATCATCAGCCCCACAGCATCAGGTGCAGACCCTCACAACCATAGGCAGCAAGCGTGAGATATGAAATCCTAAAATTTTTCCCAAAAACATCTTGTAGTCGTTTTTCCACCCATCCCAAACCACCACCCTCTTCCAATGAACTGCTCATTCAGGATCCTTGTCCGCTGGGCTTAGTGTAGCATTTGTTAGCTTTACTGCAACTCTCTTTGGAGATTTAGATATTTTACAGCCAGTCTTTATGTTATCTGCTGCTCTATCTAAAAGCAGTGCCTGGGATTTGACTTTTAAAAGCTGTTTCTAGGGGAGCACAGTGCTCTGGTGGCAATGCCTCCATGAGGGTTTGCACATGTGGTGTTTCTGAAGCCCATCTGTTCCCCTCAGCGTAGCAGGGCTGACTAGGCTCCATTGATGTTCACCTCAAAGGATGAGGAGAAACAAGGGAAGACATGATGACTTATCTGAACCATGATGACTTATCTGTTCTTCAGCAGGAGGCAGAAAGGTGCAAGTGGGAAACCGCTAGGTGTGCTTCCTCCAAAATCTAACTGCGTGGGAAGATGGGCAAGGAGAGCATGGATTGTTATGTCCTACTGTATGTAGGACTAGCAGGACTAACAGCCCTGGTGCTAGCCAAACACAGAAATATAGAAAACAGGGCCAGAAGGGCTCAAACAACATCTTGCCCACCCCATTTCCACAAGGCACTGTCTACTGTTTGTCTAGTCAGCCCTTCAAAGCCTCTCAAAATGAAGATGTCACTGCCTTCCCAGGCAATCTACTCCACTGCTTTATCTGCCATTACTATCAGGAGGCTTCATCCTAATGCCAAACCTAAATCTCTCTTTCTACAATGTAAGGCCATTATTTCTTCCCCTCACCACAACAGGCAGCGAAAATAATAGTGTATTGGTGTTCTCCTTACTGTGGCTTTTTGTGTTTAGAGATCATTGTCATGTCTGCCTTCAGTTACTTCTTCTTTCAGCTAAGCCCAGTTCTTTCACTCTTTCCTCATCTGTTGTGTTTTCCCTCTCTGCTCTCTATCTGACTGTCCCCAGTTGGCTCAGACCTTTCCTGAAGTGTGGTGATACCATGTTCAAAAGAGGACCCAGCAATCTCCCAACTGGTGGTCACCTTTCTTGAATCACATACTGTTTTTCTGGCCCACTTTTCCGATTAGCCATTTCAAATTCTGCCTTCCGGATGTGTGTAGACCTCCTTCCAGCTCACTCTCATCTGCAGATTTTATAATTCCTTAGCCCATCCACTAAGCTGGTAATGAAAACATAGTATTATAGGAGACCTAGAGTACCCACTCAATAAATCTTTACAGTCTGACAGCAAATCTTTGAAAACTTATCTTTAGATCTGTTTATCCTTTTTCAGCTAGACTATTTTCTAGTTTGTGTAGCTCGACGCCTATAGTAGACAGATGGTCTGCTGTTGCCACAGTTTGTACAACTGAAGCAGTAGAAGTGGAGCAGCATGAGAGTAACCCTTTCCAAGGGGGTTATTTTAGGCGCACCCTCGAAAGGTTGATTTTTCCTTTGCAGGAGCTTTCAGCAAAGGAATACAGCTATAGATGGCTGACTTCCACTTCTGGTAACTGCAGTAAAAGAAAGAGCAGACTCCACGGCGTGTTTAAGAACGGAAAGCTTTCTGCAGCCATTAAGTTACTAACGTCCATGTACGCAGACCTGAAAGAAAGGTGCTGAATTGATGGATGTACTTGTCATATTTATGGTTTGTAGCAGAGTGATGAATGTGCTTTGTGGTTTATAATGTGATGCTCATTTAACTCTCCTTTTTAAGATTAGGTTGATTTATAGAAGCCAGCATTACTACTGCGTTTCAGTGGGGTGACGGGAATAATATTACAGCACAGAGGTTTGTCAATTAGTCTTGTATGACAAAGACAGGCTCCAAACAGAGGCCTCTGACTGGGAAGGTTTAACTCTGGCAAAAATGGACTCCTTTTAAACACATCTCTGGTGCTGGACTGACTCACTGATTTATATACTTACCCAGCATTTTGTGGAAGTCCTAATTCCCGGGGCTAAAACTTCATCTGTCTCAGTGAGTCAATCCACACAGGTGTGCTCCAGCACCCAGTGCATCTCTGGCCGTCGCTGACCAGCGTAACAGATGTCAGGTATCTCAACCCAGCTGTAAACAGCACACTCCAGCAGAGTCATAGAATCATAGACTCATAGAATGGTTAGGGTTGGAAGGGACCTTTAAAGGTCATGTAGTCCAACCCCCCTGCAAGGAGCAGGGACATCTTTGACTAGACCAGGTTGCTCAGAGCCCTGGCCAACCTGGCCTTGAACATTTCAGGGATGGGGCATCCACCACCTCTCTGGGCAACCTGTTTCTGTGTTCTACCACCCTCATTGCAAAAACTTTTCTCCTAATATCTAATCTGAATCTATCTCCCTCTATTTTGAAAAAAAAAAGTAGGGCAGTCCCTGCCCTGCTTTTCCAAAGATGGCTAATGGTTTGGAGTACATTTGGTTTTATTACCTATGGAGAAGTACTTGATTTTCTGAAGTCAGGGGTTCCACATCCAGCAGAAAGGGAGGGATACAAAGTCTCAATCATGTACATCAGAGCAGGCATATAGTACTAATGAGAGCTTTGATTTACCAGACTTAGCACACATCAACATCCATGGTCTCAACCTCTGCTAAGCCATGGACTCTCTTCTGACTTTTTTAGCAAGTCTTTTCCTCCATCAGCCTTATCTTTCCCCTCTTTTTAAAGCAAACAGAGTACTTACCTCACATAGGTTATTAGTAATTGGACAGCACTCTAAAACCATCAGGCACATATGTGTTTTAAGCTTTTTCATCCTAGTAGGGAAAATGGCAGAAAAATAAGCCTACATGTAGCACAAAACAACCAAATACTATTTCTGGTAGGATCTTCCATATTAATTTAGCTCAAAATGTTTTGCAAGGTTATGGGAAATGCAGTTAGTTCTCAAGCTAAATATAGCAAAACATCAGAGGCGGAGGCAAGAAATGTAGAAAAGTGAAAATGTGTGCAGACAGAGAAGCCATGATGGCCCATTTAAATCAGCCAACACACCTGGTCATTCTTCGTTCATTTTCTTAGACTCTTTGGATTGTGTTTACTGCCATTGCTTTTACGATGGCCTCCCCTTGGGCGTCCATTACACACTCAATTTAGTCCCTGGGACAGAGACTTTTTAAGTGGCTGGACGGCATGAGAAACAAAAAGCTGTGTGCACAGCTGCCTGGTGCTGGATGGGTGTCCAGAGGTCAGGCTGCAGGATTGCAAAGCGGGGGCAGCATTGTTTCAGGAGGGGAGGGAGCAGACCTGGCCAGAGATGCTGTTAGGGATGGGGCAGAAAGGGGTCCTGGGGGCAGAGCTGGTATGGGACTGGTGGCATAAAGATGTAGTCAGGTTTGAGGAGAAACCTCGTATGCTGGCTCAAACAAAACCAAACCCTCATGATTTGTGATGTTTTTGAAGGCTGGTGAGAGCACCCCAAGATAGCCCCAGAAAAATGCCTCCCTATCAGTGGAAAATGCTCACAATAAACCACCTGTTAGCAGTGATGTGGCAGTCAGGCTCTGTCACAAGAAAAGCCACAGACAGCCTCTATATTGCTCTGATGTGGGTCTCCTGCTGTTTAGTTCTCACTGCTATTTTTAAGCCGAGACACTTCATGCCTTCAACTTTCCCCTTTTTCTTTTTTTTTTTCCCACCATCAAATGGCCATGAACTCTCTCACAGTTGGCAGAAATTTGTATCCTTCAGCAGTAATAGATCCATCAAGAATAGGCTGAGGTAACTGAATGCAGAAATGCATATCTGAGATGCTGTTCATTTTAATAAACTACACTGCATGAATGGAATAGATAGTGAATTTAACACATACTGGCATGAAATAATTCTTACTAAGTGGTGTCTGGAGTCAGTTTTCAATCTAATTTCCCCTTTATAGATTCTGTTATAAATAGATTTTATAAAGATCAGCAAAGTAATTTTTTTTAGCATGTAGCACGTTTTCCCTATGATGAAGAGGACAAGTCCAATTAAGCATCCACCTGTACACTTAAGGGACTGAGATTGATTGTTGGCCCCAATAAGCTGAAACTCATCTGAATGCACCTCATCAGAGAAAAAAAAATTGAATTTTTCAAAGGTTCAGCTGTGTCAAGGTTAATTAGGAGACAACTTTGGAATGGAACCAAGGTAGCTGGCCCCCATAACGAAGACAGAGTCATCAGGCTGGCCCTCACCCAGCCCTGCAGAGGCTCTGTAAGGTTGGATAGAGCCATGCAGCTGGGGAGGCTTCTTCACATGCCCTGGGGTGAGCTGGTGGGAGGGATGGCTTTGCTAAGGTGAAAGGCAGCTCTCCACAGCAACCCCTCTCAATGCTTCTGCCCTCTCTCCCCACTGCACCCTTCAAAATGGGGCAGGAGGGTAAGAGATCCACACAAATATAGTTTCTTTCTCCAGATCTAATTCTTCTTATCTTCTTCTTTTTCTTCAAGCCAGGAAGTCTAGATTTACAAAGCCAGACAGAACATCATGATTATCCAGCCTGCCTGCGACTGGCAGTGGCAACAGGGGTGGTGTTCGTTCTTGTCACGAGCCTTCAGAGATGACAGGAGAGATGCTGCCCTCAGGCACACAGCCTGTGCGAGGAGCAGATGAACATATTTGGTGGATATTTCCCATTAAAACAAATAGGAGGAGGATAGTATAATATGTTGCAATAATTAAAAAGAGAAAGATGCTGATTTCCCCAAAGGTTTCACTAGTGGGTTTCAGCCCAAAGCAGTTTGCACCATACGCCACATGGCCATCATCCAGTACACTATCATTTTACCCCTCCGTTTCTAGAGGAGAGACTTGTCTGAAGCAAATCCCCCTTCCTGGCTGCTGGTTTCATGAGGAAATCTGAGACAGCAATCTCCTCCTTGACAATATGCTGAATCCAGCTCAGCCTCTTAGCAGATAGAGCTGTTGGTATCTGATGGGTGGCTGGGGTCAGATCAGTTCCTTGCTGAGAGAAAAAACAAGCACGCCTCACCACAAGACTCCACAGCTTTTGACAGAGCCCCCAGGATGTGACCATGTGGTCACATCCCCCCACCACCACCATCTCCTGAAGATGTACCTTGAGGTCCAAGCCACTGCAGGGACACATCATCCCACTCATATCCCTGGTTCTGTCAATGTTTTTTTAACAGCCCTGTGTGCAGTGCAGCTGTGAATCCTGCTGCCACCAGAAAGAGACTTTGTGTAAGATACACTCTCAACGAAGCATCTGCCCAGGACCACTCTTGAACACAGGAGCCCAAACTCAGCAGCTCACTTGAAGAGCTGAGTCCAGACAAATATCACACTTCAGCCCAGACCCAAACTCTCATTCAGGAGGTTGGGACTGACAGGGGAGAGAGCCAAGCACACTCAGCTCTTCCCACTAGCAGATACCTCCAGCTGACTCTTCCTACGAGAATATGGACACGTTGTGCTTAACCACAGACCACGGGACTTGAAGAACACTTACCCTTTCAGTCAAGTCTAAGCAGACTCGAATGGAAAACAGAACTCTCCACTGCTCCAAATTCTTGCAGCTCCAAACCAATGACATAGCTGTGGTGAGTAGCAGAAACCAAGCTGCAGGCATATTATCAAATAACTGCTGTACAGACTGTTTATTGTCCACTTGATGCCAGTCTTTGTCAGCATAAATATCCCAATTTCTCTTGCTACAAATAAAGGTTAAGTGAGTCCAATTACTCTAGTAAGGTAATATCAATAATGCTACTAATTACAGCAATTGCATTATGGATCATTAGTTGGTGATTATGACTTTGTCAAGTGCTT
Source organism: Chlamydotis macqueenii (assembly GCF_036417535.1). Lineage (NCBI taxonomy): Eukaryota > Metazoa > Chordata > Aves > Otidiformes > Otididae > Chlamydotis > Chlamydotis macqueenii. The sequence goes on along the minus strand of NC_141556.1, from coordinate 58,831,012 downwards.
GGCAATTTTATGCAAGAATCACTCACGATGTGTCATGGAAAAGAAATATCTTTTTGGCACTGCTAGTTTCCAGTCTGTATAAGTGATCTTAAAAGTGCGGGTGAAGACTGCCAGAAGCTTCTTAGGAAAAGAGATGTCTGCCTAATATTTGCAGTTCCACAACACAAAACAGCAAGAGAGTGATGGTAAGAGAGGGGTGGAGGGCTCCTACCATAATCAAATGAAAATTCATTATTTTGAGTCCTGAAGAGTTCAAGAAAACAGAATCCCATACAAATAAATTGTCGCCAGTTTGTGTGAGGTATTGACACATTTTTCTAATAGGAGGCATTATTATCTTTACAGCCTCCCTAGAGAGTCTTGGCATATCTTATTTTATTTGAATAAATAATTAATTTAGTTTAATTAAGATCATCCAACAGCCTGGAGAAAGGTATTACTAATTCAGGATTTGGGGGGGTGGGTGTCTAAGTATGTAGATGGTAACCACGGAGACTGATTTTTTCTTTAAATTAAACTGGAGGTGGTTGAAAGCTCTCTCTATCCTGTAAATTTTCCTCTGCTTGTATCTCTGCTGTCAGAGCAGTGGTGACCAAAGACACCATGATCCAGAAGACAAGCAGTGGGAACCCTCTCTGTGACCCCTTCTCTGGTCACAAAACAAGTAAGCTCCAAGTGTCTAGATCACATCGAGGAACTTTTCACTGACTTAACAGCTTTTCCAGGGCTTTTCACAAGACCCTCCCCACCTGATTATAACCCACATTTTCAACCCCTTGCTTAGGCGAGTACTAAAATCTTTCCAACCCAACTTTCATGAAAAATAAAAGGAAAATTGAATTTAAAGCCAGAGAAAAGGCCATTAAGATCCATTAATCTCACTCACGCACATGACAGACCATAGATTTCACCTTCCACTTCTTGCACCAATATGCAGTAGGATTAAAATGCCTCTTATACAAAAGGTTCTTGTCTGGAAGATTATGACCTTCCTCAGCTCATCATCCCATTAGCAACTTCAAGGACTCTTTAGCATTTTGAAGGATCTTATGAAGGTCTGGAAACCTTATGAAGCAACAGCTGGAAGGTCACTGTATTCACAGACAAACCCAAGGTGCTGGAATATCCCCAGAACATGTAGGCATCTTGTCTACACAAATCTTGACCTCTACATTTTCCTCTTTACTGTCCTTCTGGATCTGCTGTAAGAGTCAAACTGGCAAAATAACCAATGTGAAAGTCCATCACACAAGAATGCTATAACCTACCATTACTCATTATATTTTCAGAAATGGCAAAATATCTTTCCTGACAGTTCCAACCTTAACATTGAAATTCATGGCTAAATAAGTGCCAAGCTGCATGACTAGACAAGTGGTTCAAAAAGCAAGTAAAATCCAGGGGCTTCAAAGAGCATGAGATGGTAAATATGAAATGAATATGACTGGAGAAAAGTGGTACCCAGAAAATGCAACATCCCAGACCAATTTTTGCCACTTTCTGTCAAAACAAATCCGAGTAGACATTGGTACTCTGTTGGCCATAAAGCTGTAATACAAGCAAGGATATATTTACACTTCTTCTGTCGGGGTTAACGCAGGCAAAAGTAGTAGGTGGGAAACCCAGCTCCTCACATGTCTCGAATATACCACAGTGAAAACTGAGAAGACAAGGGCTTGACCTCATTTACCACTGCATCACCCCTCAGACTTAGGAAGATGGCTCAGGCAAAGCTGAAAGCAATATTCAGTCCATAATCATGTGAGATATTTAAGAGAAAAAGCAGATGCTTAGTAAGATTTTAAATTACTCATTGGAGGAAACCTTAAGCAAAATACAATATACACAGGCACATTAAACAGGACAGCATCATGATTTTTCCTATTCCATTTTTAATGTACAAGCAAGCAACTAAAAAGAAAAAAATCATTAAACTATTATAATAATGCAGCTCCTATCCACATCACAGGAATACCAGCTGGAAAAAAGACAGATAATTCACCTCCATTTTCATTTGACAAGATCAGATTAATTGTGATGGTGTGCAGCTTTGGGTCACAAGAGTAAAATCTACACTGTTTATTCTCCACGGTCAGCATTGATTTACCCTCACTTGAACTGAGAGGTTATTTAAGCAGTAATTTCAGCTTCCTGCAACTCAGAAGCAATAAATGGATTCTCTCGTGTATTTGAGACATTTTTACTAAGCACATTCATAGGGAGACAACTGTTGATTATACTCCAAAGGCATCTGAAATAATAATTATGATAAAAAAATGTCACAAGAAAAGCATGCCTTCTAATGGCTTTCTAGTATGCCTGCTACTTGTTTCTCTTTTATCTCCCTGACACACTCATAAATACCCCCCTTCCTCCTCTTCCTTCTTAGGGCTCCAGGCAGAGAGGTGGCAGGGTGGGGAGAAGGGAGTGAGAAGCAAGCAGCGAGGTTGTTTGTGACATCCCTGCTGACCGGGGTAACTGGCCCTTGTTACTCATCAGTATGTGTTGAGCAGCTTCATGACTACAGGAGGTGCTGTTGTAAAAAGCATTGGGAGTTCATTCCTTTTTCCTGCAGGACCACTGTCCTGTCCTGAAGACCTTACATGCAGTACCTTGTTTGGTTGTACTTTAAGTGAGCCCAGAAGCCCAGTCCAGACTTGAAGTCACTATTTTTCCCTGCTTTCAAGGGTACAGCAGGGACCATAACCTAGTCCTGTGCGTCAATGTACCCAAGTCCATGACAGGTGGCTGGAGACCACTGTTACCCTGCCAGTTGCTTTGTGGTTCATGCAACCTGCTTTCTGCCAGTCCCATTGTCAGGGGACTCAGGAGAGCTCATCTACATGGTCCATGAGAGTGCAGCAAGGAGACATCAGCACCAACAATTCCTATCCAAGCAAAAGGGAGATGGTTTAGTGGTGGACTTGGCAGTGTCAGGTTAATGGTTGGACTCAACAGTCTTAAGGATTTTTTCCAACCTAGATGATTCTTTGATACTATAATACAGCCCAAGCCACAAGGAGCAACCCTTATGCGAGCAGGCACAGACCCTTGCCAGCTGGGCTGCACCGCTTCCACAACCTAACCTCCTGGAGACACTTTGAGCTACATGGATGTAGGGAGCTCAAATAAATGCTGGCTCTGAGAGAAGAGAAGAGACTCTTCACTCCACTGTGGACTGTATGCACACCCCATTACCATCATCAGGCACAAGACAACAATGTCTGAGCATTGCACAAGTGTAGGATCTCTTTTCACCTATTCCCTCTCATCCAAAAATTATGCCTTTTGACCAGAAAAGTCAAAATGTGCCTCATGTAGCTGAGATAAGGCTGTGAAAATTGAGAGTTGCCATTCCATCCCCAGCATTAGGACTATGCACCACTCTGCTAAAGGAGGAGGTGCAGCTGACTGATTCTTACTTCCTCAGCGCATCCATTGCCAAGCAAAGCATCCGTTGCTCATACTGTGCTAGGACTAGTCCCTTGGCTGAATAAACACTGCAGGCTGCAGAGCTGTCATTTTGGCACTGCTTACCAGCACTAAATTCAATTTTGAAAAGGAAAAGAATAAAAGGGAAGAACATATCTGTTGGTTCTTGGCATTAATCAGTGAAAATTATTTCACTTTAGTGGCACCAAATGAACATAAAGGCAATGGAAATGCAGTGGCCAGTAGGCTGATCACCTCAAACTCAATACCATATAGTCTTTGTGTCAATTTAAGAATTATCTGGATTTTTCTCAGGATTTCTTCATACAAGTAATTACATTTGCATATAGGACCCCCATAATATGCCAAGCCAACCGCCCTAAAGTCCTCTGTTTTTAAACAAAACAAATTCAATTCAGGAAACAAATGCTGCCTTCTCAGGGAGTCTCATCCTGTCCATCAGAGATGCAACTACTCTAGGTTGTTGTATGGTTGCTGATGAGCACTAGTACCAGCGCTAGAGTAGTTTGAGCAAAGATGTTTATCTCCATACCTGTATTTTACCACCTCTGGCCTTTAATCAGGAGCAACCAGCCTGTGGTTCTTGAGCCAAGACTCACAAGCAATTCAAGTGCAGCTCAAATGTAGGATCTAGCCTACAACAGAGGCATGCCAGTACAGGAGCTGTAGGTAATCTATATCCACAGCTGGGATGGGAAGATCAAGCCATCCTCATGTCTGAGTTAGATCAGTCCCCTTGCACCATGGAGAAATAGGACTCCTGGTCAACATGTGTTAATCCCTGCCTATAAACCTCTCCTAGTATTTCTCTCAGGCTTGGCTCTAAGAAGCATGTGTTATCTGCTGACATTTGACTAGAGAAAGATGTTCACATGATTTTGTAGGGTTAGGAAAATTGGACGCATCTATACCATAGGTAGGATTAAGTGGTCAGAAGTATTCCTAAAGAAGAAAGTCCCTTGGAGGCAAGGGAACGGCCCAATCATCCTAGCTTTTGTCCACAGTGTCCAAACTGCTCATACATGAGACGCTAGTGTTTTTTTCTGTGACTAAAGAGTCCACAAAGCACAGATCCCAGACACAGAGGCTCATGAATTGCAGGGATTTTTGCTGTGTCTGTCTTCACGTAGCCCAACCGGTGATGAGCAGCAGTGCCACTCTCACCCAGGTCGCTGGTTCCTCTCCTTCGCATACAAGTGGATGCAGCCTTTAGGGATTTGAACCAGCACAGCTCACCAGTTCACCTCCAGCCTCCTCTGAATCTGAGCCATGAGAGTGTTTTTGTTTTCATTCTTAATTCCCCAAACCCAACCTATCATGCAGTTAGTTTGCTTTTGAGATTTCTTGCTTGGCAGAATGAGAAAACTGGCTTGTTAAAACATCCAGATGAGGAGGGCTAACTGCACCGAGCATCTCCTGTGTCTGTAATTCAGGCACAGAACAGAAGGTGCAACTACAGGGCACAGCAGAGTGTGCTGATTATTCTGTCAGGAACAACTTAAGCTGGCTAATTTTAAGCACTTACTTCTGATCATGAAATGCCTGTAAACACACAAAGATTTTAGCACCTGCACTCATTATTCAGAATTATTTGATGAGCATTTTGTGCAAACATGTTTAACTTCACATGGATCATCCACAAATTATTTGGTATGACCTCCATGCGAGAGTTCAACATTTGTAGACTGCCAAGGGACCTGTCAACCACATCGCTCTTTTCAGCCTTAATTTCTTCAGGCCGAAAAAGGGGAACCATTTCCAGGAAGAAGGATCAGAGGAGAAGACAAGCGTAAAAGATCACAGGACAATTTGCTTTTCCATGAGATAAAGTATGACCTCAGACTGTGAAGGTAGGATTCAAATTTAGAAATATTTTCATCCCTTCCTGACTGAAGGATCAAGAAAGGCATAAGCCTGATCAACGGGCTGTTTGGAAAACTTTGCCTCCTATTTTCTCCTCATGGTCTCAAAAAGTTCATTGCACTTGCATACATGAGGGTGATCCTCTTTGCAGTCTAATATCTCTTTCTCCCTGCCTTTAACATCTAGTAACTGCTTTAGCACTGGGAGTCTGGCTAGAGCTATTAAATGGCCTGTAGTGTTGTGCAGTCTCCTTTGTAACACAGCTCCCGAGATGCACCCACTCTCCTCTGTATTTGCCTGTTTTAATTTTGCTCTCCTGAAGCCAGAAAAGGAGGAAAGAGGAAAGAACCACCTGTGACAGACACCAGTGATATTGCTTGATAAAGGTGCTCCTACACCATAGTGATGGGTGAGAGAAACCTAGAGAAAATAAAATTTGACTGACAGCATCAGTGCTGGATCTCTCACCTAGGGTACTGTTACAGCGCTAAAGGTCCCATCTCTAATACAATAATATCTCATATACCTGCTAAGCACACTGATTTGAATGTATTCATCTCCCGCTTTCTGTCATCACCTATCATGGTTCATCACGGTCACTGTTGCATCATTAATAATCTTTCATCTGTGTGTATTATGTATATGTCTGTAGCCCAGGTGGAAAAGAGCTCCACCTGATCAACAGCAATCTCACTGAAGGGCACCGTCTGGGGATTTGGGAAAAAATCACAAGAAGTCTACCCTGCCATGTCAGTTTGAGGAACAGTCCACTGCTAGTTAAAGTGTCCTCTCCAGCTGGCCATGCACAATACAGGTGAAGGATGAGGTGACAGGGAAGAGAATAAGGGTTTACACATTTAAATGGCACTCATCAGGAAGCTGTCCTGATAAGATCAGTACATCGAGAGTGTGCAGCTGAATGGGGATTTTACACCAAAACTCTGGAGAAAACCATACAGGTAAAAGCTTTGCCTGGCCAAAGTGGTCACTAGGAGGACACCATGCAATGTTTTAGTGAACTGAGAGCATTGTCAACAGGATGACATTATCCCATGATTTCTGACTGGTGACATGGGAAAACTTATGTCTGGTGGCAGAGCAGAGCAATAAAGAACTTCAGCTATTAGTCATGGCTGCTGGCGGGGGCAGGGGGAAAAAAAGAGTAGTCAGAAGACCACTGGCATGAAAAGAAATGTTAGGGGCACTGACAGGTAATCCCTACTTCAGAAAATACTGGGAAAGAGCATTAGGAGCTCTGTGTTTCCCTTAACACTGGAAACGGCTGCTGGCTCTCCAGGACACAGAGGTGTGACCACTGGAGTCTTCAGTGAAGACTCCACTTATAATAAACTTCTCTAATCCACATTTTGCCAGAGGACAAGCTCTCCTTCAAACATGTTCCATTACCATCTTCCTTTGAAGACAGAATTGCAAACAAAACTGAATCCCAGTTCCCAAAAGTGAAAGCCCAGCCCACATTTTACTCTGCATGAGGTATCTATGGCACATTAGAAGGCTGTAATTTTATCTTTAGGGCCCAGTTGTCAAAATAGCAAGTTCTTCATCCTTGGCAGAATCGCCCTGGGATTTATGTCACAGCAGATTTGCAGCTTTACCTGTCCTTTGTTCACTATTTTTGCAAGTAGATGGAGTTTCACGGACAATGAATAATGAAACCACCTCTTTCCAAAGAACAAAACATGATTGTTGCTACCTTGCTTAAGAAAAGACAAGGCCAAGATGAGAGCTGAATCCATGCTTCAGTTCTGAGCCCAGATCTTAGTTACTCTGGAGAGCACTCAAGAGCCATGTGCTAGGCTTGACATATATTTATTTCTTTGACAGAAGGCTCATCTTGTCAGGCTGACAATAATGTTTGATTCTCACAAGTGCTTCACAAACCAGCATGTATATCATTAACATCCCTCCCACCCATGCCGTGTAGTATTTCCCATCCCGCGCCCGCCCTTCCATCATGAATGAGTCCTTGGCTGCAGAAACGCCGCTCTGCTGCCTCTGTAGCCGCCATCTGCTTTGGCAGCATAGTGCAGCGTGAGGCTGGCAGTGGTGGAACTGAGCACCGGTGTCCCTAGTGCTGTTGCAACACCCTGTCCCTGCTGCATCAGAGGAAAGGCAAGAGAAGAGTCACTGGATAAATAACGGTGCCCAAGCTGACTGTGGACTCTGACAAATAAGCTCTGCCTAGTGCAGTCCATCAGGTTAAAGAAAGGCTGTCCCTTGCCACCCTCCTCACCCCTCTGCTGGAGCTGACAATCCTGAAGACAGGACGTACCAATTCAGGGCTTAGGGCAGCTGCGAAGGTGAGTTTTTGTTAAGATCCCATCCCAATAGAATCATAGAATGGATAGAGTTGGAGGGGACCTTCAAAGGTCATTCAGTCCAACCCCCCTGCAAGAAGCAGGGACATCCCCAACTAGATCAGGTTGCTCAGAGCCTTATCCAGCCTGACCTTGAACGTTTCCAGGGATGGGGCTTCCACCGCCTCTCTGGGCAATCTGTTCCAGTGTTCTACAACCCTCATTGTAAAAAATGTTTTCCTAATATCCAATCTAAATCTACCTCCCTCTATTTTAAAACCACTACCCCTTGTCCTGTCACAACAGGCCTTACTGAACAGCCTCTCCCCATTTTTCTTGTAGGCCCCCTTGAGGTACTGGAAGACCTCAGTAATGAGAGAAGGTCATGTTCCCTTCAAACACCTCCACAGCAAAGCAGAAACCCCTGGCAGGAGAGTGGTGCATGGGGGTGGGCATGTTTAAACACACCCCCACCTGCTGCCATGCTCTGACAAGGAGATTTCCATCCTGCCTCAGAAGTAGGATTTCTGAGGTTTTGCCCCAAACCATGCAATTCACTATCTGTCCTTTTTGCCTTGCCTCAGGTAGCCACAATGTTGTAAAGGGTTGTGAAATTAGTCCATCCTCTTTAAAACTTGGCCGTAGCCTTTGCCTCCATGACCTGAGGGAGAGGGACAATAAATTCCATGGATAAACTACATGTAGCATTTTTAAAAGAAAAAAGATTTCTTTTTATCAGCTCTAAAGCTGCTGCCCTTTAATTTCAGCGAGTGACCCCTTGTTCCCGTGTTGCAGGACAGAGTTTTTAAAAAAAAGAAGATAGAAAAGAAAGGAAGGAGCAATCAATTTCACTTTCCATCTTTAATCATCAGACATGTCTCCCTCTAACTAGTCATCATTTCTGGCTAAAGAGTCCCTGCGATCTCTCATCATCTATAAATTCATTGACATTTCTATCTTCATTGACCTTCTCTGGACCTTTCAATATCTCCTACATTTTTCTTCACCCAACAAACAACGATTTCTGACCCACAGCACAGCATCGGCTAGATCCTTCCTGTCCTCTTCTGGAAGGGAGCCCACTGCATTATTCAGCCAGTCACTGACTACTGCTTCCTTTCTGCTTATTTAAAAGTAGATACTGGATTCCCTGTTTTCAAAGCAAAGTCCTTTATTTTAGGCAGATTGCTAGTGCAAGAACAAGCTGATAAAATCACTACATAAACCCCAGAAGAGCTCTTTCAAAGTGAGTTATCCCTTCATTCCTACTGCTAACATTTATGCAGAGCTGGAACCTGATATTGCTGTTGACAAGTCTGGAGAGAACAACGGGAGCAGTTTTCATTGCTATGGCATCAACTGGCTTTGGAAGTTGCTCATAGTTTAGCTCTTTTGAGCTTATTTGCCCTTAAATGAAGCTGTAGGGTTTGGTCAGGCACAATATGGGTCATAGAAAAAAATACAGTATCTGTTGCTAGCAGAGATTGTGAGTGGATTGCTTTGTGTATTCTCATGCCTCATTGTCCCTCTATGAAATAGTCAATGATGCTGTTGACCTGCTTTGAAAAAAACATTGGTGGCTGCTAATGAAGAGCTCTAGGAAAAACCTGGCTGTTATCTCACTGGCTTCCCCTTAGCTTTGGACTGAGGGGCATACAGAAGAGCCATATCTCCAGAACATTACATGTCCCCACCTTCATGGGACACGAAAGCAGACATGTTCTCCCCTAGCCATACCCCCTGCTGTCTTACAGCATCTACTCCAAAGCATTGCCCAGGCCACTGATCTGTCTGAGAAAAACACATGAACCTTTGTAAGCCTGGCCTTCTCCCTCTTCTCCCCAGGCTTTGTTCAGCAACAAAAGATTTCATGTTGAAGACACTGTCAGCACCAGCTGTGGAGATGGCACCTACTGAAACAAATCGGCATCATTCGTATACCACAGCTGCTTTTGCAGGCTGTCTGCAAACTTGCTCAGTGCTGCAACACTAGACTTGCTCTTTCTTTTGAAATTTGCTGCAAAGCCCTGGCAGCAAGAGACATTTTTTTCCATGAAACCTGAGATGCTGAAAAGCAGCTAGAGGCTTCTGCCAATTGTTCCTTTTCATCTCTGTTGACGCGGAAGTAACGGACACTGCTGACGACCAATATGATCAAGCAAATGCCGATTTATTGTTGATACATCCCGGTTAATATAGCCCTTCTAATTCCGTATCATGAGCAAGCTCTCTACTAATTGGTTAACTATATCATGCACGCGCTCCTAGCTAAAATATGATTCGTTAAGTCTCTATGTTCACGCGCACGGCTCTCTCCACCTGCACCCTGCTTCATGTTCAGCCCCCAGTCACATATGCCAGCTGTTTTCCTTCTTCTCAAGGTTGCTTCATTTACTTTCTCACAGGAAGCTTCATTACTTTCTCACAGGTGGCTTCAGTACTTTCTCACAGGCAGGTTCAGTACTTTCTCACAAGCAGCTTCAGTGATGTCCTTGAGGCCTGCTGCTCACAAACATAACAATTCCATTCGGTCTGGATTGTTCACTAAGTGCCCCTGGTACTCCAGGTATCCAACACATCTCCTTGCTCAGGCTTCCCACTTCCCACAATTCTGCCACACTAACGCTCAAACTGCCCCAGCTTAACCAGTTTCTGCTGCCAGCACCCAACAGGAAAGGTCTCTGACAGCGCAGGGATGGGATGAAAAGAGAAAGTTCCTTTGCTCTGCCTGACACTTGGAAAAGTGGCTGAAAGAGATTATTATCAAGTGTTGTGCTGGCAAAGGCCAGGAACCGTTACATCCTGGAAATCCAGTGCATATCCTTTTCATTCTGTGAACCATTGACCTTGAGTAGAAAATAATCTGCTATTCAGCAACGTTATGATGGAGTACATGCAACGTGGGCACCTCTGCTGATATTTGCTTGTCTTTGTTTTACTATTTATATCTGTAATCGTCCTGGAGAAAGAAATTAATTACAGCCTGTTTCCCTATCCAGAGATTCTGTTCATCTTACAAAACCCTGAAAGCGCAACTCAAGCAGTTTCTGATTATCACTGAAAGCCTCAAACTGGAATACAAGCTTCTTAATTAATCTCTCTCTCTTTTCGAGTGATGATTTCATGATGTTTATGACAAAAAAAAAAGAGATGAAGAAGAAGGCAGCAGTGAGAGAACAAGAGCAGAAAACAATTTTTTTCCATTTAAAAGATAATTGCAGGAGAGAAGCTGGAGGTAGATGCTGGCAGGAGGTTTTAGGTATCATGTGTGGCATTTCTCCTTCTCTGGAACAATGACAGAAGTTGGACAATACAAAGTGAGCATTTCATTTGCATGGCCCATGGTCCTTCACTTTCCCAGGGCTCTCAGAGTATTTTAGTCCATCTTCCACTTGCTCAAAAATCAGACATTTTTATCCAGATTTCCTAAGGAAACAGGATTCACACAACTATGTTCTTTGTGCAAAGGTGTTAACGCACATGTGTCTGTCCATTCAGTTGTCTGCCTTTCCTCTCTTACTCCCCTGAGCTCACTGTAAAATTTTAGCTGAATTTCACTGGCATGACAGCCATAAATGAAAGGTCTTCATAAAAAAAAAAAAGGAGAATGTCTGAGTAAAGGACAGAGTGCCTGTGCCTCAGATGACAGAAAGTCTGCAGGCTGAACTCACAGCTTATTAGACTCTAGACAGCCCACACAGATGAGAAGCTTTATAAATGCATCCGTTACAGAGTCCTAGTAGGTTTTCACCACCTCTTGGGTCTATCAGCAGTGTCCTCTCTGGGCACTAACTCCCCTCCATCTTTTCTGTCCTTAACGGGGAACAGGGAGGGGGAAGGGGAGAATTGCCACTACTGCCCCCACCATGTTCATTTGCCCCTCTGGCTGCTTTGGCAGAGCAGAGGCTCAGTTTTGCCAGTTTCTCTTGTAATTATATAAAAGGATGAAACTATCCTTTGCTCCCACCTTCCTCGAAACTGCCCTTAAGAGAGAGGTTAATTATTTTCTTTGTGACTACTACCCCACAGGTTACTTCCCTCTTACTAGGTTACTACTAATCTGCTAATCCACAGTCACTCACAAGGATGAGACTTTTGTCAAGGCCCAAGGACAGTGATGGAGAGCGCCTGTCAAGGGCCACTTATGGACTACACATTCAGCACAGAGGCAGGGGAGCATCACCACCAAAACTTCAATACACCCATCTGGGAATGCGGGCAAAGGCAGCAGTCTTCGAATCCCACCTGACCATCAAGGTTGTAGAGGCAACACAGCAAAGGCAGGGACTCTCTCTGTCAGAGCAGCACCAGCAGCCAGGGGAACCTGCTTAAGGCCGCTGGAGTGACTAAGTAGGTTACTTTGAGCTGTATCACTGTCTCTTGCTGGAGGGTTCACCACTTGACTGCTTGCTTTGGAGGGGAAGCATGTGACGGAGTGCATCCTAAGGGGTTCCTCTACAAAGACCCTGCTCAGCGCTCAGATAAGCAGCTTGTATCTGAAGGCAGTGTTTATTTCTGAGTTAATTACTGTCCCTTAGAGTTATGGAGGGATTTAAGCTGTTCATTCTCAGAAAAAAAAAAAAGCAAGGAAGATTCTCTCCCCATGGTGATACATGTGGAAACCCTGAAGGAGGCTGAGTGCTTCCTATCATGCACTTGGCTGATCTTTAAGTCAGCGAGAGCTGTGCACCTACAGCTTAGGGAAATTCATCCTCCAGTTTTGGAAGGGAGGACCAAGATTTGTGTTCATTAAAGCAGGAAGTGTAATTGTTTCTTTTAAGATAGTGTAGATAGGACTTCACATGAGATCATGGCCTTACTGCAAGGTGGATTAGGAAGGAAACAAACAAGCATGTTGGGAAGATCCCCTGGGAAAAGCAAAGATTGCTTACTATCACCATTTCCAAGCAAACTGTCTACAGAGTAGATCGAGAGACTCACAGGCACGTCAGAAGAAACCAGATGCATGATAAGTATATATAAGTATTATAAGCCACTTACCTCTCCACACAGCACAAATCCCAAGGACACTGCACTGTGTTGCTGCTCGCACCTCCCATTGCCTTGCCTCTTGTCCAGTTGCTTCAGTTCCCTGCCTCCTGGACACCCCTTTTTTGAGCAGAGGGCCAAAGTCTCAGCATGCATCTGTCCGTCCACCCTGCTGAACCAAGATAAAAAATGTTTGCATAAAAGAAGGGGAAAGAAAGAAGAGGAAGGGTAGGAGTCAGCTACTCAAGAAAACTAGATGAGACCCAGAAGGCCCAGTTGGAAACTACTGAAAAGGAACGAACATTGCATGGCATTGCAGCGAAACTCTACTCAGCTTTTCTCTCAGACATTTCTGACAGATGTGTTCAATACCCCATGTCTCACTTCATTTGGCTCCCCTCTCATCTGTTAGCAAAGGATTTTGATTCTGTTTGTCTGCAAGCACGAGCAGACAAGCACCCTTTGGTGTCTGATGGTGTTCTTCACCCAACTCCAGGAGTCTGAGGCTGGACAAACCTTTGAGAACAGATATCAAAAGAAGGCGGTCATACCACAGCTTCTTAGCTGACCAACCGATTTATAATATGCCTTACCTTGAAACAGAGCTTACAGCACTGCAGCCATTCATTCCAGGACTAATTGTGTTAACCTAAAATGACACCGGTCTGGAAAGGTAAAGCTGGCTTCTATAAAACCCAAATACTGTGGTGAATACTCCAGCAGCAGTGTTATTGGGTGAGACAACAAAGGCTGCCCAAGCATAGTGGAAAACATAATGGGATTAAATCACTCATGTATAACTTATCCTCTTTGAGTTGACATGGAGTAACAACCCATTTTTCTTTTCTGATCCCACCCTGAGCTGTCAAACAGAAGGAAGAAAGCATCTTCTTTTAAGCAGCACGATCTGATAAGGACTAGAGCAATGCAATAAACATGGAGCCACACAGTGAGCTTTTCAGAGTCTGCTTTTCAGAGCAGAACGGCACTTGAAGGCAAACCTCATGGAGTTCCATGGACCTGACAATGCAGGTATTTGAATGCAATGTGCAATGTTGTCTGTAACCTGCAGCTGGGCTGACTGGTGGGGTATGTGTGGCGTTTGAATGCATTACATAGCACTGCTAATTGACTAATTTCTAGCTCACTGATGGGTGGTCAGACAAAGTAAAATCCAGCTTTATATACGATTACTATCAAAAATGCTACCATGAGCTATTGTTCTATACACTAAGTAAGCCGGGCTGAAGTGGACACAAATCAGCCCTATGATCAAAGCTTTCAGAGTCCAAAAGTTTATTTAACTATGTTTCCTAGCAAGTCCTTGCTTTCACATTGATAATAAATGTTTATACAGAGGTCTTCAAAGAGCAGCAATTAGGCTTGAAATCATAGACAATGATTTTTTTTTTTTTTGGTACATATTATATACTGAGAAGTCATCAATGTGCCATGCATGTTATTCCTTCATATTTCAAAACTCACTTCTCCAGTGTCACTCCTCATCTCCTGTCTAGTCTTGCTTTTTGTTTCCCACAGCTAACCTGCCATCCTGTTTCGTAAGGCACTGTGGCTTAGACCTGTCATCTCTTACCATGCACAACAAGATTTCCCTTCCTTCCCACAACGCTGTTACACAATGTGTTGTCTCCTAGACTGTGTGAATTTGGAAAGACTGTCATAGGAGCTGAGTTACATAGAACCTCAGAAAATTTTCCGTGCTCTCTTACCCCATTAGGACATTTTAACTGATGGACAAGATGGCAGGTCCTCAAGATTATTAATCCTCTAACACCCACTGAAATAGGTGGTATTTAAGCAGCTGAAAACCAGTAAGGACCAGAAACACTATCCTTTTGCACTCTCATATGGCCTTTTTTATGCTTACTCATGATGTGGGCTACCAAATTCAGCCCTAGACTCTCACCTATAATAAATTAATGCCCTGCTGGTTTGCACAACCAAAGACCTGCACCAAGGAATCAACAGCTTGTTTTTCTTAATCTGAGCTCTCAGTTAGAATGAGGAGTCTACACAGACCCCTGCCTGCATCTTTTGTAAAGCTTTGAAATATTAAATCAAAAGTCCTTCTAAAGTCAATGCTTCCCTTGTCTCCTTTTTCCCTTTGGGTAGAGCAGGAACATAATAAAGCGTGATCCCGCAGCAGGAAGAGTTTGTAGCTAGCAGCTGGATAAGCCTCCAGTAGCAGCAAATTAAGGGGTCTCGGGCCTGAAGCAGAGAGAGTTAGTTTGGCTTTTGAACACAATCCAGCTTTGTTTTATCAACAACAATTTTTAGTAAGCTCACATCTGAAGCAGCACAGGCATCGACAAAGTAGATCGACCACTGGTTTGATCCCAAGGTACTGACACAGGCAAAGCTGGGGATGCATGTCGGATATAGCAGCCTGCATGTTTACCCTCAGGACTGGCCTTTCCCACCATCCACATCGTGAGCCTACAGAAGGGACTCACATGGGTGCTTCATGCAGGCCAGATGAGTTACCAAGCTGTAGGGGGAACACAGAGGTTGTTTGTGGGGCTGAGGGTGCTGCCCGTCCTCCCCTAAGCTGCTCCTACACAGCAGCACAGACCTCAGCAATTTTCACAGCCATGCAAGGTGAGGATGAGATGCCAATCTGCAGCTGCTCAAGGTAAAGTGCATTGGAGGCCTCCAAGTGATGGGAGGCATGGACAAAGCTGGGGTGAGACACATAGGCTATCATAGGAGTCCTTACAGTTCTGAAGTGACGGTCTGCATGAGGGCAACCTCACCTGTTAACCTTGAAAACACTGGGGATGCTACTGAGCTGGTGGCATCAGTGTGGTGCAAAATGCAATAGGGGCTTCTTTGGCTCATAGCATTGTCATGAGATGTGAGATTCTTCTGGACCAGCACTCTCTGGAGCCATAGTATTGGCAGACAGGTATCATGCAAACTACCCGTGCCTCTCTCCAGTACCAGATATGCCAGACTGTGCTGTTTCTGCACACTTCTCTTTTTGTGGCTTGGTCCATGCAGCTCAGTTCTCAGCTACCTCATCCTCTGTTTTATTCAAACCTGGTGGCATCTGCACAGCAGTGACAGTACTCCTAATTTTCCTCTGCTCCCAGCTATTTTTATCCTGAGCAGAGATTGCCCCAAACTATTGCCAATCCTTTCCTCTGCAAAAACAGGTTATGTTGCAATGGGAAAACATTGCACCTCAATTTGAAGATTAACTTCTTGTCATAAAGGGAATAACTGTGGTGACAAGGCAGCTCACAAAGCCCCGGTTCAGCAGTCTATCTCTGATCAGCAAAGCATTTAAGCACATGTTTACCTGTAGGCTTATGGGTATATCTCGGAGACTTTCCAGAGCCATGCTTTTCTGCCCCTGCTTTATAGACCCCTAAAGGCTCATGAACTACTTCTAAGGGGGCCTGAAAGGTACTTAAGAAGAGCAAGCTTCTCACCAAGAGGTTTGTTTGCTATGGAGAAGGTCCAAACTCCTTCTCAGGGAATGAAGAGACTGAGGACCACTGCCTGAGAACAGAACAGGTCTGACTGAGCCAGGCCATGGGCTTTAACAATCTTACCCAAAGGGCTGAGATCTCAACATCTCTAGGTATGTCTTCACGGTGTCTTGCAAACCGATGGTAACTTGTTCTGGAGCCAATCTGGCAGGATTGTATCAGGTCCAGACCCAACAGGGAGCAGTGGTAGTGAGAACAGTGCCGAGTCCAAGCTAAGACACTACACTGAGGGATGGACATTAGCAGAAGCCTCCAGTTTGAGGCTTCTGTCAGGTGGTTTGGAGCAAAATCAGAACGCACTGATATCTGCCTGCAAAATGTCTTACGGACATCTCTGTAGACTGAAAGCTGTGGAAAGCTTGGTGTTTCTTATCTCCTCTGCCATCTGGACAGAAATGACATAAGCTGCTCATTTTTTGCTAAGACAAAGCTGTATCAGATCCTTTCCTCACAATGCTAATCATGAAAAGGCACCTGATTTCAACTCTGAGGGCATTGGGCCCACTTCTGCTCTTACTTCCTCCTCCTATGCACCCCCAGTAAAATAAAGAAGCCTGTGAGTGGTGAGCTAACCTGGGCCCATCCAATCTTACTAAGTAAATGTCCCATGTCTGGCCTTTATCGATCCATCTACAAATGTGCATATGAAAGTAGGTAACTCGTGCTGAGATTTACTAAAAATATGTCTAACTCACCTTGCATTTTAACTGGCCATTCAAATTACTTTCAGAAATCTATTATGTGCATTATCATTTTTATTTGCAGCACAAAGGAGACTTTTTTTCCCAGCCAGTCAAGTTACTGTCTACTTTTATAGAATAAATTGCTATAAATTAAGTTAGCAGCAGTATAAATAGAGGTAATAGATCCGTGTCTCTGTAGTGGCAGCTGACAGCATTATGGAAATGTAGAATGTCTATTTCTGAGTTTATTCTGATGCTGATGAGTTTGCACTGATGTTCATCTCACTCATTTCTCATTTTATCACCTCTAATGCAGTGATTTTCCTCCTGCAAGCTCTTCCTTCCTGAGGTTTGTTTTAGTCAAGTAAATCCTAAAGGCTATTTTTAAAATGAGCTATAGGAAAACATTTAGAGTTGGTAAAGTAGGTAATGCTTTCCCTTTTGCTTGAATAACAAAACTTTGTTTCAAAATAATAAAAGTTGCTGCAATTGAACGTATTCAGTCCAATAGAAATATAATCCATTTTCCCCTTTAAATATGCTCATAATAAAGAGAGCATGTATTTTTGCTTTGAGTTCGTTTCAAACTTCCAGCCCCTGATGGAAGACAGTATGGAGAAAGTTAAGTAACAGAGAGAATGAGGAAGTGAAAGTTTGCAGCACTAAATGTATGAGTGTCCGGATGTGCAAATACATAAAATGGTCTCCTTTTCTTTTCCACTTACTACATTTCTGCAACTCTGGCCATGTAAAGAAGGCTTTAAAAATGGGTGGAGTGGCACCAATTTGGGGGATTCCTTCCACCGCCAAATTGTAATAAGAACACTTATAGAAATAAGAATTAAGCCCTTAATCTTGTGAAAGTTTCCACATGCACAAACCCCTGGTATAAAAAAAAAAAAAAATTCAGTCATTTCACAGGTTACATAGGAGATGACCTTGGAAGACTCTCTGTCCAGGAACATGTTTAATGACCACGAGTTTAGAAGCTTCCATCTGCCTTTTGCTAAGCATAGCAGTACTTTTTGTTTTTGCAAGAGTTTGGTAAAGGTGGTTTTGAAATCTATGACAAGAGCCATGTCCTTTCCAGTAGATTTGAACAAGTTGCTTTGATCCATTCCCAGACCTAAAACTCAGTCGAAATGAGCTCTTTTAGGAGGAAGGATTAGGACTGGACCCACAGAGACCAGATCCTGACTACCAGAGGAAACTTTCTGCTGGATTTGGCACTGACATCTGAATGGTTCTTGGAGAATGCTCATGTTCAGTGAGGTTTTTTGGGAAAGGAGGCAAAACAACACTGACGCTGCCGGCCAGGCTGCTTTTCCGTCTGTTCACCCATCCGTCAGGCTGCTACAGAGCCTCAGTGTCTAATGGTGCTAGCTGGGAAATTGCCTGGGAATTATTCTTTTTTTATGGGAAATTCCAGAATTGGGAAACTTGAGGATTGTTCCAGACCAAAATTATTCTGAATTTTATGATCCTTCAGGGTATTTCTCTTCTCTTAGTATTTTGCATTTAGCATTTTACTGAGTAAAACCGACCGCAACCGTGGAACAACAGCAAATAGTACCATTAACAAGATTCCTGTTAGCCGTTTTCAGCCCTGAGCCATGGAATCAACCTCACCTGGTTCCAGAGACAGTTTCTGCTCTTAGCCAAAGTTAAGTTAGTTAACCTGCGTTACCTTGGCAGCGTATAACGCACCATAAGAAGGCAGCCATTAGCACGTGTATGTACCAGTGTCTGCAAGCTACAAATTGGAGCAATTATGAAGAAAAACAAAGAACCTGGAGGAAAAATAGAGAATCATCCCTTAAAATCCAGGCTTCCTGGAGGCATCAAATGGAGACCGTAGACCTCTTTCTTACTGAGGAAGAGGCAAGAACTTTCTCAGTAGGTATAGCTGCCTTTGCATACCGAGCAAAGCTGGGAACTGTGGCTACAAGGAGCATCCCAAAGCATGCGGCTATGACCAGGAGTTCAGGGCAAAAGGAGACCAGAAATGACTCTGCTGCCATCTGGTGATTTTTGTAGCCATTTGAGCTTAAGGGAAGATGCTATAAATCTTGGCAGGTAGCACTAGCTTAGCAGCACAGGATAATATGTACATAAACTGTGAACTTAGCTGTGGTAAAGAGAGAAATATGGTGAAAAATTCAGTGCTGGATGTCTTCAGAACATAATGAACATAACGTTATGTAGATCCACGTTCAGTCCAAAAGATATCACTGAGATATTATTGCTGGCAATGACTGGAGCAGGAACATTTAAGAAATGCTGCAGTTGACATTTATGTGATCATTTGTCTCCTGGGAGCATTTCTTGACAAGTTCTCAGAATCCAAATTTGACTTCTCTTCTGGAACATGGCAAGGCTCTGCTTTCCAGAATGGCAGTGTTTAAATAAAAATGCATTTGCAACTACAGTAATTACACTAGAGTTAACACAGAAATTTCCATCCTTGTTTACAGCTGTGCTCCTGGACTCCAAGAAACAAGAACACAGGGATTTCCACTGCCTCCTTTTGTCATATGGAAGAAAGCTTCCTTTTACAGTCTTTTTCCTCTCCACTAAACTCTCCTTTCTTCTTGTTTCATAAGAAAAGTGCTTAGTGGTCATGTCTTCTCCTGCACTGTACCTTATATTTCCCATCCCTTCTCTTTTTCATCTCTTCACTAATGTTTCAGCCTTTCTTTATAAGGGAGCTTTTCCATGCATAGGTCATCCTGTTGGTCTGGGTCAACCACTCTCTCCTTCTTCTTTGGAAGTGATGTAAATTGAGCTGAAAACTCCTGCTGAAGGCATAGCATTGATTTGTATAATAGCACTGCAATATCCCACATCCCATACTCAGTGCATTTTGCTCCTCTTTAACCACCAATTTTATCCATCCACAGAAACTATTCATTTGCTGAATGTGCTGAAAATATGCAAATACACTTAATAGAAAAGGAAAAATGTCTCTTACTTTTCTCCTTGTTTGATCTTAGTTGCTGTCCTCATCCTCCCACCTATCAGAGCTTATAATTTACCAGTGCTATTTCCAGGACAAACGTATCTAAAGAGTCCTAAATTTCAGCTTGGTAATAGGACTGCTAAATCCAAACATAGAATGATCCAAATAAATATACAGAGGTTTTAGTCCAGCCTCACTCATTTTACCAGAACACTGCTGTGGGGGTGTTTTGAGCTGTGCTAATTTGCAAATTTCTTGGTAATAATCATCTTTTCTTCAGGTTCCTTCAACTGGAAACTAATGCATTTCAAGAAGGAAAATGTGAAGAAAAGAGCAACAACTGAAATAGACTCAGTGGGGGAGGTTTTCAGATTTGCTTTTTATTTGGTCATTTATTTCTTCAGAAAAAGCAAGCAGCTCAACCAAATAAAAAATAAAACTCTTTGCTTATGAAATTTAGCAGAAAATACAATGGTATCTCAAGTGATGTGGTAAAAGTTTCCACTACCTGAGACATTTAACCATGAATTGAATTTAGGACCATAAAACATCCCATTCTTTCTGTGCTCCAAATGCAGCACCAATACTCAATAGCCTTACCAGGCTGGTACTGTTAAAAAGAGAAATGAGTTATGACTGGGATGTGCACTGATACAATCTCTCTACTTCTCTCTATGTAAGTACACTAAGTGTTGTGTCCTTCATAGAAGCAAACAACAGCTTTTTTTCTTGTTTGTGACTCCCCAGGTCTGAAACCTTAACTACAAAACATCAAATTCTTCCTCGGGTTTTTCACCAAAATAAATGTGGGGCACACAGACCTGTGTGCCTTATTTGGGACTGGCACTTCTTGGAAAAACAATTTATCCTCCCTTGTATAACGTACAACTGAACAGTACACAGCCCAAGCACACAGTGAGGATTTGAGGATCACTGGGAGGTTGGTCAAAACTGCTTCTCAGACTGTCGCAGCTTCTTCAGCATCCCTAGACAATGTTGAAAACCCTCAACTTCCATTTAGACAGCAATTGAAAGAAGAAAAGAAGACATTTCAAAATATTGTTGCATGGTTCCAGTGAGATATGAGCTGAAGGAGTTTCCACTCTGATTCATCTCAGAGCACCTCAACTTCTGTAGATTTCTGAGGCAGATTGCATAGAAAATGTTCTCGTTGCAAGTTTACCCCATGTTTTTACTTACACATCAGACTAATACTGTCTTCACACACACACACACAAAAGAATAAGCTTAGCTTTATAATTCCTTTGTCTGCTTGGTGCAAAGTATGGTTAAAATTCACTTTATAGAGGCCTTCCACTCCTACATCTTTTCCAGCCTTAGCTCAGTCATGGCCAGACTGCAGACTTCCAAGTTAGATGTGTCTCTTGTACTGTGTCACAATGCCGAAGGTCCTTATTTTTAGGTTCTCCTGTAACCCACAAAAGTGAGCTTCAGTTAATATTTATTTCAGCTTGTGGCACAGTAAGAGGTGAGGCTTCTTTAAGCAAGTTTGTTAACAAATACTAATGAAACAACACCAAAAAAAAGTCACTGCATCTCTGATGGGCTATATTTACCAGAAGGACTAGTTGCTTTTAGCTAGCTGGGGAAAGGTGGGTTGATGACTCCATGCAGTACAGTTTCTCTTTCATTTGAGTGACAAATCCCAAAAAGTCTCAGCACTCCAAGGTCTTTCCAAAATTATATGTGCCCCTGCACACATAAGCCAAATGATCCCACATTCCTATTTCTGTAATTTCATCCTGTATTCCATTTGCAAATGTTACAAGTCTTGTGATCTGTTTGGCACAGTATATTTTTATGTAAGACAGTTAAAACTGGTACTTACCTAAATATAAATCCAGTATCATCTCAGACAGATGTGGGTCAAGCAGGCAGCTGATCAGTTCATGGAGAGTGGTAAAAGGCATATCTGCATTTGAACAGCAAAAGGGTCATAGCCACATGTTCAGCATTCACTGGCACCTTGATTATCAGGAGAAAAAATGGTGTACGGAGGAAAAGAGAGAAAGAAGAGGAAAAAGATGGTACACCCCTGCAGTAGCTAGGGCATGCTGGAGAAATGAAGCAAGATGAAGGTCAGCTCCAGGCCTTACATGATCAGCACCCCAAAGCCTCCAGCATGATGGTGGTGACCCAACCTGCAAGGTCTGTGTGATCACACTACCCGAGACAACAGTCCCTCCTCCACATTACATGTGCTGCAGTCACAGAGTAAACCTAGAGTTGAGCAGGCTCTGTCCTGGTTCCCAAAAGGCCAGGAACAAGCTGTATACGTGACTACAGGGGAAATTATAGTGCAGATTGACTTTTGCTATTTTTTTTAACATCTTATCAGAAAGTTTTATCCAAAGGTTTCAAGAAAGTACTCAACTCTTCTATCCTCACAAAAAAAAAAAAAAAAAAAAAAAAGAAGTATTTCCTCTAAAAAGAGGGAAGTATTAGAGTCACTGTATAAGACCTTGGTGAGACCTCTGAGCAAACTGTGTCCATTACCAGTCACTCCGATTCAGGGAAGAATTCAGTGTGAGTAAGCACAAAGCAAGGCTGCCAGCTTGGGGAGAGGAAGGAGGACGCCACCAGCCAGGAGGGAACTAGGAGAGCATGCTTTGTTTAGCCTAGCAAAATGAGAACTGAGAGGAGGTATGACGGCTTTCTATAAATACATCAGAGCAAAAACAGCAACAAGAGACAATAATTACATTAGCTAGAAGAAAATCTTGGCACAGGAACAAATGGATGCAAGCTAACCATGAATACATTTAGGCTGGTAATCAGGAGACGGTTTCTAACCATCAGACAAAGGAGATTCTGGAACAGCCTCCCAGTGAGCATTGTGGGGGGAAGAGACTTGATTGCTTTTAAGATAAAGATCGATCAGTTTACAATAGGGATTGAATTATAGTGGGCCTGCAATAGCAGGGAACAGCACTTGATGACCAAGATCATAACATCCAGTCCCTAGTGACCCTGAAAGCAAATTACCTGCTGTATCAACAGCAGCAACATATAAAATATCCTGCAACACCACCAGTTTCCCCCTGGTTTCCCACCTTTTGTTATTCTTTACCCATTCCCAACACCAGTGCATCTTCTTATTGCTTTTGCCATGCCTCCAAACTTTGGCAGTCTGGAGCCCTTTCCACATGCCACCTCTTGCCCATGTTTTTACAGCAGCTCCATAAATCATGGTACACCACAGTCATGAGGTTGGCATCAGCCCAGCTAGCATCCCAAGGGTTTTGCAGGCAGCACTGTCCTGTTGCCGGCCTCTGCAACCTCCACTGCCACTTTGCAGCTGTTCAGGGAACAGTGGAGTCTTCTGCTCTTCCCAGAAGTTCTGATCTGAAGCTATGAAATCTGTAGCTAGAAGTAGAAGTAATATGCAGGCTTGGTCCACAGAAACAGCCATGGCCCATGGCTACTATTTGAAGAGAAATTTTAGCAATATAATAATTTCTGCTACCCAGTACAGGACAGATGCTGAAACTGTGGTTCTGTCGTAGACAGAAAACTGCAGGAATGAAGCAGCCCAGAGTTATAGGCTTTTTCATACAGGTGAAGGATTATGCCCCTGTCTAAAAAGAGAGAAGCAGGTCAGTCTGGCCTGTACAGAAGAGGGCTGTAGTGGTGTCAAGGTGCAACAGGAGGAAATGAAATATATAACCAGATCCCAGGGAAAATATAAAACAAGGATACAGATAGGGCAGAATACCTAATGTTTTCTGGGATCCGGGTTGTGAGGAATTACGGTCAGTAGAGTCCAGCAAGGTCCCCAGGGAGCAGGCATGGAAGGAGAGCTGAGCACTGAGGGCAGTGGCATAGGCCTTGTATGGCTCTGTAAGACTCAGATTAAACTGCTTCTTCCTCTGTAGCAGGTGATGAGGAGGGGAAGATCAAAATCGGTGAAAAGAGGCAAATCCAAGGCTAAGTAATTCTCTGCATTTAACACTTCCTCTGTGCATATCACCTCAGTACCATCCCTTTGCATTTGCCTAACCACATCCAGGAGCACGCTCTTCCTCTCTGGACCGCACTAATCCTGCTGTAACACATGGCACTGTTTGCCCACCAGATGGACAAGGACACCATCTTCCCACTTAGCCTTACCTCTCTCAGCATGTGAATATAGAGGGTGCAGCGCTAGGAGCAGGGGGAAAAGGTCTGTCCCCACCGTGACAGACGCTGTGGCTCTGGGGAACATTCAGGCTGTGGTAGTGACATTACAAATGAACGCACGCACCCTTGAGGCTTCGTTAATGACTATATTCCCAGACGAAGAGGCAAGAAAATGAATGCATCCTGCAAAAAAAAATTAAGACAAATGGGAAGTAATTTAAGTAAATCCCCAACATTGTAACAATGCTCATAACAAATCTTTTGAAGTTTTGCTTCTCTAAGGAAGCAAGTCCTTATATTCAAACAGGACTCACTAGCCTTTTTTTATAAATAAGACTGAGGAAATTACATGGCTGGGGAAATTATATCACATGCAAGGTTCGCTTCACCTAATGTCCATTGTAACATTGTAATCACTTCCTACATATTCCTATCCATAAGCCTTTAAAAATGTATTTATTTTTCCATGGAACCTATCCAAATGTAACAAGCCACACTTCTTTTTTAAGGGCAGCTTGGTAGCTAGTAACATACAAGCATTGTAGCACTGCCTGTGCAAAACAAAGCAGGCTTTTCATGGTTAGGTGAGGATCAGAGGTTTTAATCCAGGTCCCATTCCAGCTGATGGCAAATCATCTTGGCACCTAGGAAAGACATATGTAGAAATGGGACCGGAGTGAAAAGATATTTGTGAGTTGGAAACTATGAGAGGGAGAACAGATAATTGTTCACACAGCTCTGAATGTTGTATTTAATTTTGTGCCTAACTTGACTCTGGGCTTGTGCTTACATTACTGTTCATTCCTTTTATACTCATTGCGTTTGAGAGCCTACTGAACTAAGTGCTAAAAAACAATGAAACAAAAAGGAGGGATACTGAATCTAGAAACTTGCACTGTAGCGTAGGCAGGAGAAAACAGGCAGACAAGAATAGATGGTGGGTATAATGTGGGGAAAGTAATACCATACTGGGTGGCTTCATGGGCAGTAAGCCCTCAGGAGACAACTAATCTTGCATTAAGCATAAGAAAGTACACACACATGCTAAAATGTTCTGCACTGACAAGAGCATTTCATACAATATGTATCTCACTGCCAGGAAGACACGTGAGGGAACATACCATGTACTCTTTTGCAGTTTCTCTCCCTGGCATGTGGGCAAAAGAATGCAAGATGTCCTGAACAAAAGGAATGAGCAATATTCTCACAATTGTCTGAGACTGACTGAAGCTGCACTGCAGGTCTTACAAACTAAGGGGACTATTTGATTTTCTGATTCCTTCACTGGGACCTCTCATATTCAAGAGGACAAAGAAACAATTCTGTCTGGTGTTAAGGATTTGACAGGGTTGTGACTCTCTTAAATTTGCTATCAGTGTCCTGACATTTTCCTCATCTGACCTGCATAATATAGGTGTACACTCTGCAGGGATCCCTGGATTTTCTAGAAAAGGTAAAGGCTAAGCTGTCTGAAAGCACCCAGTAAATGCCAGCGGTTTGTGCTGGCTAGTTCCCTTTATTAGCTCTGAAGAATGGGAATGAGTGAAATGAATTTTTCTGAGAATTTCTGCACTGATGAAAAGTGCAGTAGGAGAGACAACATGTTGTTGTTGTTATTATAATTACTATCATTATTATTACCGTTATGATTGTTCTGTGGGAGGAAAGGAGCACAGATAGGTCTCACCAGGGGAAGTCTGAATGACTAGTGCTTCAGTGGCTTTATGTGCAAGTACTCTGTTATATGCTCGTTTTCACAAATTCTCCTGCAAATTCATTCTCTCCCCTCCACACACAATCACTGACACAATCTAATACCTACAAACCATCCAGCACTAAAACATTAAACTGCAGGGGAGCTAGAATCCTTTCTAATTCTACAGTGCAGAATATTAAACATACCATCCCTACACATTTACTAGCTATGATTATCAAATGCTTGCCATCATCGAGTACCAGGCTAATTTAGGCTTTCAATTTTCAAGGAAATCTGTATCCCTGTTCCTTCAGGCTGCACCTAGCCTCTCCCAACCATGCTACTGGCTTATTCTGACTTGCTTCCATTCTGCCTGCACCTGACCCATAGGCCAAGTGCTCCCAGGAGTTAACTGGTGTTTCCATAGAGTTCATAATATCAGCAAAAAGAAAGGGTTTCAGCAGCAGCAGGTACACGTGTGTACATGTGTAAGAACATCTGCACAGGCCTTGTGCTAAGTCTAAGGGCTGGTGGGTTTTACTCTGACATGTTACAGCTGCTGCACTTGCAGATATTGATCTGTGCATACAGGCTGTACCCCTCACTTTGGATCAAACTATACTTTCACACAGTGTAACAGGCATAGGCCTCTATCCTCTTCTAATTCCTCTAGGCCCTATTGTAGCAGAAAAAAAAAAAATTATTGTCGTCATTAAGTACTTGTTAGGACAGAAAAGCATCAGCAGAACCAGAAGGCGGATCTGTCACTGCTGCGGAACCAGCATGTCTGTGATGGGTCAGGTTTAACCTCAGGCATGGCTGGGAATTGTAGTCTGCAGGCAAGCATGTGACTGTGAACAGCCTCTGACAAAGAGTCATGTGAGTGTCTGCCGGCATCTAAATAAAAAGGAGACTCCTGCATCAGTGGAGATGATGGGATTTAAGGTAAGAGTTAAACGATGTTTGTTGAACAGGGACCTCCTGAGCAGTCAGAGTGAAGAAAGGCTAACCTGGTGGGAAAAAATACTTGTATTTTCTGACCAGGTTATTTCTTGAGGTTTTTTTTTACCTCTATCTTGAATCCTTTGCAGTAATAAATGAGCACTTTAGAAGATGCTGGGGATAATTTGCCTGCCACCTTTGGACAGTTGATTGCAAGGGTGTGAGGGTTGCATGATGCCTTCCCAGGCAGCAGCCCCAAGTATGCTGTTGAGACACATTTATCCGGCTGGTCCGGACTTCCACCTGTGCAGCGCATCCAGTCGATTCCTCAGGCAATCGGATAGGCTTAGAGGAGCTGTGCCTGTTCATGTGCATGCATGACTAATCTCATGAAAACGCTGGCTCTGTAACTTCTTAGTAACAGGATTTCACCCTTTCCCATTGACCCACCGCGGCAGCCAGAAGCAGCCAACAACTAATTCATGCTGCAAGCCTAGCCAGCTGAAAGACTTTTTTCTCTTAAAGAAAGGGATGATAAGAGAGGGGAAGCGGTGCCGCGACTGAGGTGGTCTGGGGTGGAGCCGGGGCCGACCACAGGCGCCCCGCCTGTGCGCCGCTGTTCGTGGCTCCCACGCGTCCGAGGGGGGCACAGGGCACCCGGGGAACCACGCTGGGGTGGCCTGGGGGCACGGCGGGTGGCCCAGCCCCCAGTGCGAGCAGCCGTGCGCCATAGGCCCCGCTCTGGCCGCAGCCCCGGGCCCGTGCGCTTGCCCCAACGGGGCACCGGGCGGGAGAGGGGGAGGAGGCCCCAGGCCAGGCCCCGAGCCAAGCTGCAGGGCAGGCCCCGACGCACGGTACACCGGCGGCAGGAGCGGCGGGCCGGAGAAGGGAAGGCTGAACGCTTGGCGGCTGCCGCCCCAAGGCTGTCCCGGCCGGTGCGGAGTGGGGGCACTCCCAGCCCCGCTCAGACTTCGGGGAACAGCGCGCCCGGCCCCGCCATCGATGCGCTCGGTAATCTCGCACATCGCCTTCTCCCCCGCCCCGTGCGTGCCACGTTGGAGGCGCTCGGCGCTCGGTTAGCCGCCCCTGGCCGCGGCGCCGGGCGGGTGTCCCTTGTCTCCCTCGCCAACATGGTGGCCGCGGGTCGTGGCGGCGCGCCGGGAAGCGGCAGCGCGGCGTGAGGAAGCTGCGGCTCGGCACCGGCAGGCCCTGTCACCGCTGGGTGGCCCCGCCGGCGAGGCACGCTCGGGCCCGCTGCAGGGATAGAGTCGCGGGTTGGAGTGAGGCCGGAGCCCGCTCGGGTGAGAGGGCGCGCGGGCGGGAGCGGGGCAGCCGAGCCCGCTTCCACCGGAGGCGGCGGGAGGGGCGCGAGCCCTGAGGGTGTTGGCGCGCATGCGCGGGGCTGGGCCGCCAGGTTCCCCGGGAGAGCGGGGCGGGCGCGGTCCCGATCCCGATCCAGATCCCGAGGCTGTGGAGGGGCTGGTGCCGGCGTTTGCCCCTTCCGCTGCGGTCGGAATTCCTGGCGCGGGAATTCCCGGCTTGCCCCCGCGGCTCCCCCGGGTCGCTGGGAGCACCGGCGGGAAAACGGCGAGGGAGCGCGGCCTGCGGCACCGCCGCCGCCGCTCGCCGTCCCCCCGCCGCCGCTCGCCGTCCCCCCGCCGCCGCTCGCCGTCCCCCCGCCGCCGCTCGCCGTCCCCCCGCCGCGGCCCTTCGCTGGTGGAGTGGGGTGGGATCTGCAGCCTCCCTTGGGGGACCGGTGTGCGAGGGTCCCTGTAGAGTCCGGGGGGGCTGCAGAAGAGCACCGAGTGGCCTTCATCCCGCAAGCACGTGGGTGAATGAAACGGGAGAGGTAAAGGGAGAGCTCCTCCGCTGGGCCGGTGCAAATACTGCTGAAACCGAGGAGTGTGGAGCAAGGGAACCTAACCAGGATTTATAGGACGAGACACGTTAAGGATGTGTTTTGTATTGGCAGGGTTAGTTGTGTCAGTTGTAAGCCCCTTTGGGCATTATCTACCAACCTTTATACCTGCCAAGCGGATAAGATTTTAAAATAAAGCAGAAGGTACGCACGTAGCTACAAACAGATCTTAGTTTCTCCAAGTCATCCATTCATGAGTGGCTGTCTTCAGCTTTGTTTTGCTGAAGAGAATCTAGATCAGGCCCTTGTCCTCCTGAACGCAGTGCTTTAGTATCATGTGTGTTCCCACTGAAGTCCGTATGACAACTGAACATCATGAAATTTTAACAAGATCTGGTTCAAGATTGTGAGCCCACAAGTGACAAGATGCTCTCTTTTTTATTGCAAAGGGCAGTGCTCTCATTCTGCCAACAAATTGCAGTGCTTGCTACCAACAATGTATAGTGGTTTGAACACAAGCCTAAAATATTTTGTGGCGGATAGTTTCCCAAACCTGAAGAAATAACATGTATTTCTAAGAATTTGAACAGAAGCATCCCCTGTGTACCTGCAAGCTTGATTTGGTTGTGATTTTGTTGTTTCACTTAAGTAACCACTATAGGATGAATATATCATACATTCTCAGCCACAGACAATTATATATGAAATTGAGGTCCATGCAGGGGTGTACAAGCACAAGTTCCCTGCTCTCAAGGTATTCAAATGTAACTTTAGTGTGGCAAGATCACTTTGACAGCTAGAATGAACAAACTGCATGGTCTTTGTGGTTGAATGTTTACACATGTGTGCACCTGCATACAAACACACAAAATCAGTTGGATGCAATTGGTTTAATCACTTATGAGCAGAAGGTCAGTGTTTTCACGTTAAGCTGGTTGCTGACTGAAAAACAAAAGCTTTTTACTCAGAAACAGAGTGCAGCTATTCCATAAGCGCACTGTCTTCCTGTATGCCAGCAGCTGTGGAACAGAATAACTCAGTTAGAGGAGGCCTGAGACCTGAAGGCTGAGAGGGGTTGAGGTGCTGCAGAAGCCCTAGCGAAAAGGAGTGCTTTCTTCCGTTCCCTCTTCCCGGGCTGGCATTCAGAATGGCTGCAGTGGTAGTGTTGAGAAACACATCAGAAGGGTGTACACCTTCACTACAAAATGTGCGATCCTTTAGTTAAAAAGATTTGAAAAAATTCTTTTGTAGTATGATGATTCCTGCCTGGTTCCTTCTTTTCCTTCACTTCACCTGAGATCAAGGGTTTGGAACCTCTCTTTAAACATCCCACTCTTTTCTACAGTGGCTCCTGCAAATAATGGCTTTTTGGGTGCAATTCTGTGTGTCATGAAAATCAAACTCAGCTGTCCTTTCACTCTCTTTGTATTTTTGTACATAAATTACTTCAGTGATTTGGAGATTTTAAAGGGAAGAGATAGTATTTTTTATCTTTAAAATAATAGAGGAACAACCTCCAAATTAATTTTAAAAAAAATCTGTGAAGCCTGAAGGGTGAGCATGAACCGACCAGCAGGTGGACTCCTTTCCTTTCTCAGTGTCTTCCAGAGAATCTTCCCTTGGTTCAGAGGAAGTTTCCCATTTTACATCGTGATTCTTCTTTATGGGAGGGTTATTTTCATTCTCTGTTTCTCAGACCTTTTCCTGTAGATGGGAACGGGGGAAGGAGCCCAGACGTGG
Organism: Chlamydotis macqueenii; assembly: GCF_036417535.1. NCBI lineage: Eukaryota > Metazoa > Chordata > Aves > Otidiformes > Otididae > Chlamydotis > Chlamydotis macqueenii. The sequence continues at coordinate 58,800,856 of NC_141556.1, read as the reverse complement.
CAACACATTCTCAGGCTCCTGCAGGACCACCATGGCTTATGATGACTCCAAGAAGAAAGAAGGTATGACTGCTTCATAATCTCAGAGGGAGTTACCAAAAAAAAAAAAAAAAGGGTACCCTCTGCAGCCCTTGCCATGCCATGCAGTCAGAGTGGGAAAGGAAGCTAGTCTGCTGTGGAGCCCTTAAATTTAACCTGGCCAAGTTGCTGGAGGATCCCAAGCCCTTGACTTCCAGGTCTAAATTACTGGGATTAGAACTTGAGAGAAACAAGTGATATTTCCTAATGCAAAAACCTTCATTGGAAACTCTGCCACTGCAGCCTTTCTTCTCCCTGCCAGGTCAATGGAACGGCAGACCAGGGGTAGGGATATGTTTAGTCATGGTAACATTTCTAGGTCCAGTTGTCTTTAGAAAGAAATATGCAAGGCTTAGAAATGAGAACTTGAGTGATTGTGTTATAGTATTAGAGCACTGAGCCCCATCTCTGTGGTCAGAGAGTACAGATTGTTACCTTGTAGGCACCTGTGCTTGTTGGGTTTTGTGCATCACTCTGTGCCAATGTCCTCTGTTATCTTATTTCATGCATAGTCCACATGTCTCTCGTTTCTTAATGGGGTATTGCATTTCTTCCTTTTTTTCCCATTTCACATAAATCTTAGAGTTCCTAGAGAGTCACCGAGGTGTTGATAACGTGGGGCTGGCAACTGGCAGGATACAGCGAGAGAAAAAGTGCTCTTACAAGGACCCGCGGCAAGAGGAAGACAAGATAGCAACTCAGGTCAGGAAGCCCTCAGAGAAAAAGCTGAAGGTATAAGGACACGTGTAAAGCTGGTGATGGAGTGGGATGGATGGGTTTCTTGTTCTTTTTTTATACAGAAATGCATGTAGAAGACAGCAAGAGCAGCTAATCGTGTTTTGTATTGTTCAGTAACTCCTGGGGAAAAGAAGGGGGTCAGTCCCAGTTTTAAGTGATTCTGATTTTTCTGGCCTCAGAAAATAGGGTAGTAGGATGATATCCTAGTCTTGATGTAGAACCTTGCAAGTCATAAGATAGCAGGAATAACTTCTTAAACACACACAAAATAAAGATTTTTAGACTTTCCAATTGTATAACTACCCAGCAAAGGATGACTGTAATGTTAACTGGTGCACCGTTGTCTTCCTGAGTCTGCAGACAGATCTGAAATGATAGCTCTGGAGAGGTATGAGCTTGCCCTATTGACCTCTTCAGGGCCTTAACTCTGAGATCACATAGTGACAACTTAAGTTTCTTCAAAACTTTCCTCTTTGAGCTAAAATTTCTGCTGTTAGCTCAAATGTGACTATCTTGTGATTATTTTTAATTTTAATCTGGAAGAGAAGTTCTAGTGTAAAATGAAAGTCGTCTTCTACCATGCAGATGGAATTCTGTAGAGGAGCTTCATTTTCAGACCATAAACTGATGAAGAGAAAAATAATAATTGGGTGACATGACGTATTGAGGTCAATTTTTTGGCCCATCATTTTAATTGTCACCTCTCTGCACCTCCTTTACTTCTTTTATCTATTTCAGCATATTAAACATGAACTATTCACCTTCATTTTCAAGGCTTGACCACATATGCATGCTTAGTTGTTTCTTAGCTTTATGAAGAGGTAGATATCTGTCTTTTCTCAGCTCATCAGCTGATCCCCAGTACTGGCTTTCATTGCCCATTTCTTAGCACTTTCAAATGTGCTCTTTCAAGTTTTTTGTGTATTGCTCCTCTCACTTGCGGGGAGCTCCCTGTAGAGATCTGTCTTTCAGTTTCCTTATAACCCTGTTGTGTTGCAATCCCTACAGAAAGCTTGATGCCAGTTAGGTGGCTGATGTGCTGAAACCAGTCCTGCCTAATACAATTTTTTGTATTCTCCCACCTGTCCATACCATGCTTTTTGTCTCTTACCTTAAACCTACGCTGTGGGCTCTTAGGGACAGAGTACATTTCCTTTGCTTGTTTTAGCACTGGGAATAATGATCCTGGTTCATATCTAGTGTTCCTTGATGTTAGTACTACAAATAACTCTTTATATTATTTATATTTATGTAACTCCACAAATTATTATGTATGTCAGTAGTCCATGTGAATTTCAAATTATTTGCCTCTTGTTTGTCAGCATTTTTTTTTCTTATTCTAGGACAGTGAGCTTTTTCCAGGGACAGAACCTCACAGGAAGAAGAGAAAGCACTCCTCCGATGAGTTCTGCTACAGAGGTAAGATAGCAATCAGGCAGGAGAAGGGACTAACAGATAATGACTTTGAGGAAGGGATACTCTTAAACCAATGTCATCACGTTTTGTGGTTAGCACTGTATGGGGGGAAGGTACCTCAACCTGTCTTAGAAGAAGTAATCAGAAACCTGACACTGATCAGCAGCAGACAGCAAAAGGTTAGGGAATAATATTTACAGAGTCTAGCTTAACAAGTTGCCATTGTTGGAGGTAGAGATCTTCTACCCACCTTTTAATTGACAAGTTGTAGTTTTCTAACCCATGCTTTCCCTTTTGGCATTTGCATTTCTTTTTTCCCTATGGCATTAAAAACTGTAATTTTACTTGCAGATACTATTACTTTCTCTGAATTTGTAAAAATAGAATGCATCAGGCTAAAATATAAATGCTTTTGGGTTGATTTTAAATACAGAAACATTATTCTCACCATTAATAAGTTGTCCAGAGAATAACAATTCTGTTCATAAAAGCTTAACTGTTTTAAGATCTATTTTTAGCCCAATGAAAAGAGAAAGCCAAGCTGACATTTTGTCAAAATCTGTTTTCAGAATGAAAAAGCTTTTATTTTCAATTCATTGGTTTCACCTTGGCTAAAAGTGGCACAAAAACCTTGGACTAGAGAAGTAATTTCAGGCTCAGTAAGATACATTTTCATCAGAATATATTATTTCACAGCAGAATACAGAATTTGACAAAGCTTCAAGTACTTTCCTGCTCTATCTTCCTGCCTTGTTGTTTGACCAGCTCAGACATTACAGCTCCTGAATTGCATCAGTAAGGCTACGCTGAGTTGGCTACGAGCTTTAGAGATCTCCTGTGTAAGCCAGGATGCAAGATGCAAATCTGTTAGCTGTAATCATAAGTCTTGCAGGATTCCCGCTTCTTTGGGCTAGTGTAATGCTGTCTTTAAGGGAATAATCTTGATCTTTTTCAGGTGTTTCACCTTTGGATCTACCATCAAAGAAGAAGAAAAAAGCAGTTTCTAGCCCATCCTCAGCTGATACAACCATGGATTTACTCAAGGCTGTCACCTCACCTTTGGCCACAAGCTCAAAGTCTTCAAAGAAGACCTCTGAAAAATCATCTCATTCATCCTCAGGCCATTCCGAAAGCAAAAAGGAGCACCACAAGAAGAAGCTGAGTGGGAGCAGTGGGGAGCACTCAGTGGATGATGGCAGCTTCCACAAATCTAAAAGAATGAAACCTCTCTATGTGAACACAGAGACACTTACTCTTCGTGAACCTGATGGCTTAAAGATGAAGCTCATCCTTTCACCAAAAGATAAAAGTAGTGCAGCAGATGATGATTCTTTCTCCTACTCTTCAGCACCAGCAGCTGCAAAGAAATCTTCAAAGAAATCAGCTCGAGATGAGCAAGGCTCCCTCCTGCTGGGTCATGAACTGCAGAGCTTCCTGAAGTCATCCCGGAAGAAGCACAAACCACCTTCAGACTCACATCCACCTTCTGAGAATTTTGGTGCTGACACCTCTGTTTTTTCAGAGGGGCATGGGAGTGAGTATGAGGTTTCAGGTGTGGAGGCACCACCAGAATCTGGTTCCTCTTCTGGTGGGGAGTTGGAGGCTGGAGAGCTAGTGATAGATGACTCCTATCGGGAAATCAAGAAGAAAAAGAAGTCAAAAAAAAGTAAGAAAAAAAAAGACAAGGAGAAACACAGAGAAAAGAAGCACTCTAAGTCTAAAAGGAGTTCTGGGCACACTCCTGTGGCAGTGGCAGAAGTAACAGTGTCGCCACCACCTCCTCCCAGTACCCCCTATGTTCTTCCTCCACCTCCTCCTGCTGTTTTTCACTCAGATGGTCAAGGTGAGAAGAGGAGGAAAAAGGAAGAAAAGGAGAAGGACAAAACTGAGAAATGGGAAAAGGAAAGAGAAAAGGAAAAGGAAAGAGAAAAGGAAAGAGAAAAGGAAAAGGAAAGAGAAAAGGAAAAGGAAAGAGAAAAGGAAAAGGAAAGAGAAAAGGAAAAGGAAAGAGAAAAGGAAAAGGAAAGAGAAAAAGAAAAGGAAAGAGAAAAGGAAAAGGAAAGAGAAAAAGAAAAGGAAAGAGAAAAGGAAAAGGAAAGAGAAAGAGAAAAAGTAAGGAAAAATTGGAGGGAAAATAGAAATTGGGTGATGGATAGTGGTGAATTAGGCACTCCATTACAAAGGCATGGTAAATTGATACAGAAGGATAACTAATACCAGGATCGATGGTTTCACTGAAGCATGTTTGGAAAAATGTGTCAGCCACTGTGATATCTGTTTGTAGCAAAAGGAATATATATCATATTTCATTCTGGTTTTGTGGCACAGGCATCTTTAGCTGAGAGAGGTTATTTGAAAAGGTTATACTTAATTTGCTGGGTACAGGTTATGTACCAAGCACAACTGCATCATTTTCTCAGATAACCAATTCTAGCTATTGCCAGGCAGATTTTTGGACTAGTGAACTAGTCCATCATCACAGTTCCTGTAAAAAGGAATTGAGCTCTAATCTGAAAAGTGAAGATATTTACCCATTTATTCCTGTATTCAAATGAAATTCTAATTCTTACAGACTACCACATTCGCAGTTTTGTCCAGTTCTCATAAATTCAGTTTTCTGTGGTTAATGTATAAAAATTTGAGTAGAATAAATGGTAGCCAGCATATGAATGAGTTTACAGGTGATGTAACTATAGCTATGAGAGTATATAAGTGGGGGAAAGCAGTTTCTGTATGTTCAGAGAGACAAGAGTTGCTTTGTGTCAGGAAATGGGCAGACATAGCTCAAATTTGTTCAACCATTATTCTGTTCTATTTGGTAAATTTGCTCTGATCATAGCTTGGCAACTGCTTATGCCTCTGCTGTCAGTGTACTTAAACTGTCTATTTTCTTGCCAATTTGAAGTATTTTGTAAGGATGCAGGAATGGAACAAAACATTATGATGAAGATTGAATTGTTTTGACAGGTCTATGATAGGTACTGTGAATAGTGTGACAGATTTTTTTGTTATTACTTTAAGTTTTAAAACTGAGTTATATTAACAGAGTTGTATGTTGATCCTGGATTTTGAATAGCAGGTTCTTGTAACTTATAAATGAAATGCATTGATAGAATTGTTGCAAGATAAGCCTTGTACTAAGACTGGTTCTGACTGGTTCCTGTGCTTTCATAAACACTAAATTCAGCCAGAACATGTAAAACACTGCTTTTTTTAGGTTCCTGATCTAAACACCACATCTTTCTTTAAGTCTTCAACAAATGCTGCATTCTTACTAAATTTGAGTAGGTCTCATTATAATCGAAAATCTTTTTTTTCTTTTTCTTCTGACTAGCCAAAGAAGAAAAACATGTCTGCCTATCAAGTGTTCTGTAAGGAATATCGTACAACTATTGTGTCTGAGCACCCTGGAATAGGTGAGAGAATAACCTAGCCTTCTCTTCTCTTGATTACACACCAGTCAGATCAATTAGCAGAACATATCATCTCTGTTTCATACTAACCTCTTAATTTTGACAGCATGTAAAGAATCTGCCAGTTTTCTTTGAATAAGAGGTGGCAAAGGAGTGGATATCATTATTTGATTTCATTGCATTTTAACAAAGCCATGAATCCAGACAAAGACATTTCTAGCTCGCTTTTTCATTACTTAAAGAGTTATTTTCATTGTGTCACTTTCCCGTATATACATGTGTGACTTTATATTCCCAGTATCAAGCTTTTTTTCCATTTTAAACAGTAATGGGAATGCGCACTGTCAATCATTTTCAGAACAGTCTGGAGAGTTCCAGTTTTGGAATGGGTTGCTTCTTAAGTGTGTATGGATGGGCCAGTATATTTCCTATGTTCTCTAGGATTTTATGATTTCATTTGTTTTAAACATTTTTCTTCTTTCCTTCTGCCAGATTTTGGAGAGCTAAGTAAAAAACTAGCAGAAGTGTGGAAGCAACTACCTGAAAAGGATAAACTGGTGAGTGTGTGTGAGATGTTTTTGTAAAATTATTTCTGTAAACTAGGTGCTTAGGTCAGAACATGCTGGCAGCATTGCCACCATACCTTGAAAAATCCTACCTGTGTCCCCGAAGTATGGAAAGGATGGAAACCTTGCTCTTGTGATCATAAAAGCGTCCATTTTCTTTTCATGGTATTGCTTCACCAGTTAGCTACAGAACACAATTCTGCCTTCAGGCCTTGGCATCAGATAACAGAAAATTACCTAATGTTAGAATCTCTCTTTTCATACCATGGTAACTGCAGATCTGGAAGCAGAAAGCTCAATATCTCCAACACAAGCAGAATAAAGCAGAGGCCACCACTGTAAAGAGAAAAGCATCATCTTCAGATGGTGCACCAAAAATAAAAGGTAATTGTTGCACTTCATTTGCTCTGGTCTTTTTTTCCTGGACAAGAAACATAGTGTTGCTTGTGGAATAAGGAATAAAGGTCCTTTCCTGCTTCACACCCCTACCTGCTTTCTCACAAGACTTGACATTTAAATCATCATATTACTCAAAAACAATTTTTCTGTGAGAGCAAGAATAATGTCAGCATTTACTAAGAAGATTTCCATGTCTAATTTGTAGAATGGTATTGTTTTTAGCAGTTTAGGGATTGAAATGTAAAATAAGAAGAGGCAGCAGGAAAGTTGTACTGAGATTCGTTTGCTGCTAGATGAAAAAGGGTTGTTTTTGGCTTCGCATCTCTGTTTAGCAAATCTCCCAAAGCAAATCTCCCAGAGTGCATTCAGCTGAGGTAGATGCTTTGTACACACAGAAGGAAAGTTTTGACTCCAAAGGCCACAGGACCAGAAGTATTTAAGCATCTCATGCCTTTGAGATTTGAACTTTACTAAGTAAATAGGCTTGTAAGTAAAAGAATGAAAGAGAATATGGAATTTTAATTTGTGTGTTTCCAGCTTCTCCAACAGGAGCGATTTCCCCTCATAAGAAATCCCCCACCAGCACCGTGGTGGTGTCTTCCTCACCAGCCAAAGCCCCTGAGACAGATCCTATTGATGTAGCTGCACACTTACAGTTGCTGGGTGAATCTCTGAGCCTCATTGGACACAGACTGCAGGAAACAGAGGTGAGTCTGTAACCAGCGATGTCACAATGATGTCATGTAATCTACACACAGGATCGAGGGGGATTAATGTTTTATTTTACTTAAAAGTTTAGCCAATGCTTTTCTGTTAGGAAGAGAAATTAGAGGTGGCTTGTCGTGTTCCTTTCATGCATTTTAGTTTATTTTCAGTGAAATAATAAGCTTTGTTTCTCAGTAAACCATAGGCATCAAAGAAAGACGGGTCCTTTGCAGCTCTAGGCCCTTGAAGGCAATTCTTGGTTTAGCAGCCTCTTCAGTCTTTTCTTACTATACGTTCACCTTGGATCTGGTACTTCTTTGCTGTCTTTGCCAGAATATGGTCCAGTTTCTGTTACTGTCTCAAGCCTTCTTAGAAAAAACATCAGCCTTTACCAAGGTGGTTTTTGCATGTCCTGTTGTTTTCTGGCAGTATCATATTCCCCGAGCTTTGGATAGCGGCTACTATTGTTTCAACTGACTGGTAATACAGAAGATAGCATATTTTAGTGGTTTCCTACTTTTATATGATAGTGATTCTATGTATGCACACACATACACGCACGCACTTTCAGAACTCAGCCCAGCCTGTGAGAACACATAGTTATCTCAAGTAATATCACTGAATTTTATGGCTGATGTGATCATCTCATCCCTCTATGTTTGTTTGTTTTATCAGCAGTAAAATAAATGTTCTTGCATTTTGTTTCTGGTGTGATCGATTGAGGTAATTCTTCAGAGGAACAACCAGCCTAAAATCTCCTTTATAGAAAGGCACACAAACAAATTCCCTTTCCTGAAAGTATATCAATGACTAAAGCATTTGTTACAGACTTAGCATTTCTTTAGACTTCAATAATAGAACAACTATTGTCTTTAGAACTCACGTAGTTAACAAAATAGGTGGTAAGAAATGTCAAAGAAATTACATTACAGAAAATTGTGGAATTAAATGTTTTATGCAGCTGACAACTTTCTGACCTTTTCTGTTGTTCCCTACTTTTTTCCTACATTAGTATGTTGCCTACTGAATTCTTAAATTTTTTGAGCCAGCAGTCTTTCTGTGAAGCACGTGGCATAGTTTTGTTACTGTGCAAATAATGAAAGTGGACTAGAGGAGCTCAAGTGTGAAGACACTATATCTGCGTGACAGTCAATACAGTTGTGAAAGAGCCATAATTTCCACTACTCATCCCCATCCATTTTTTTCTTTCCTTACTTCCAGGGAATGGTGGCTGTTTCAGGAAGTTTGTCAGTACTTCTAGATTCAATCATCTGTGCTTTGGGCCCGTTAGCATGTCTGACCACGCAGCTACCCGAGTTGAATGGCTGCCCTAAGCACATTTTGGTGAGTTATTTGTAGTTATTTCCATTCTAGCACTGTTAATTTTGGTTCAGTCCAGCTAGAGTTTTTAGATGAATCAGTCTTATCATGTGATTATAATTCCAGTGCAATAAGAAAATCATCTTGGTCATATGCTTTTATAGAGGAATATTTCTTGAAATTCTTTAAGATGTTATTGTTTGATATTGTGCAACTTTTTTTTTCTCCCAGTGGTAACTGACCTAATATTTGTAGCATTGATTGCAGTGTGTGTAGATCCAGTTTTAGTGACTGAATCAATCCATCTGAATAAAAAAAAAAGTGCCTGTACACATAGCAGTATTTTTGAAAGTTCCAAATTTCCATAAAAATAAAAAGCACCTTCTAGATGCTCTGTATCACACAATCTGTTTTCTTTTAGTAACGTAAAGAATAGCTTGTGATCTCAGGATTCCTGATGTGATTAAGTAGGGCCTTTTACATGGGGCTGTAGCCTTCTCCAACGAAAGAAAAATAGTCTCTGTTTTAAGGAACTGCAGAACTACATGTTCTTTTTGACTTTAAACGACACTTAGTATTGAGCCCTGATTTAGCAACAGCTTGTGGCATCTCTGTAGCATCATATGGACATAGATTAAGGTGGCAGCAGCATAAAAGGAATCAGGAGTCATACCTCCAACAGGAGACATGAATAAAGCAGAGAAGGAGAAAGGCAGAAATGAAATATATAGTTTGCAAAAGTTAAGAGATTAAAAACAAATCTAGCAGAGAACAACGAAAATGGGATATGAATTTGCATGTTGTAATAGCGCGGCCCAAACATCGATTCATTCTGAGAAAGAACTATTAACAACAACAAAGTTGACAGCTTAGGCTGTGAGCTCCCACAGACTGGCTGCCTGCACAAAAGCTGAGTCAGTGGGGTGTTCCCATCCTAAGCCATGGAAAAACATCCTATGCTTTTTTTCCTTCTTGCTTGCCAAGTGTGTTCGGAGCAATGACACCACATGACTAATGCTGTGTGTATTGGAAACTTGATCAACTTATTGTTACAAGAAGCAATGGAGCTTTAGGTGGATTAAGGCACTTGTCCTTCACTGCTGAAAACTGGTAATTGGACTTTGTAATAAAGGCATTCTGATTTTTTACCATCAGATACATAACGACAGTGGTGTTTTAAGACATGGATAAAATTGTCAGTGGTCGTGTTGCATGTAGAACGGAATTTATCTTTTCAGTCAGTAGGTGGCATTGTTAAATTCTAAAATCACAACTGGTGCAGATCCAGCTCCTCTGTCTTCAGCAATTAAAAAGTGGTGTTCCTAAGGCCTTCTTCCGCCATCCAGCCACAGGCTTGAGCTTACTGAAATACTGCATTTGAAGAACATACAGATAATATACTGCTGGGTCTTGTTTTCTGATGTGCACGAGAAGGACTCTTACTCTCAGAATTCTATTTCTTTTTGCAAGGAAAACAGGAGGGCATTTCTTTTACCCACCTGACACCTTATTAGTGGGTGTGTTTGAGGGTTTTTATCTTCACTTTTACACTGCAGCATTTCATAAAGGACTTGCAAGTCTAAAGGCAAATAATTGGGTTTTTTATATCATTTTGCTCAAGTCCTTCATCACTAGTCTTTCCTGTGGTTAATGTGATATGATCGATGTGGCTTGTTTCAAATTCAGAGATAGAGTATGGGGTTCGTAAGAAGGAGGTCACTTGAGGAAAGCCTAAAGCATTTTCATTGTTTCCAGATGCTTACAAATACTGAGGCTACCTGTATGTTTAGTTAACTTACATTTTCCAAAATGTGAAAATAAGCCTAGCAGTGGTGGTGATGACCAGGCTATCTCATCATATGATAACTTGTAAGACAAGTGAACATGTTTAGTACCCTTGTCTGTGGAATTTTTTAAAGATTTTGAGTTATTACCTGGCACTAAAAAATATTTTATTTCTTTTCCCAGTCAAACACACTAGACAACATCGCCTATATCATGCCTGGACTTTGATGGGAAAGGATCTTGGGATGTACTCAACCTGTGCGTAACTGACTTGTGTACATAGGCACTACGCTGGCACTCCCGAAGGGCTCCATGTGTAGGGTTTTAAAGTTTTATATCTGTATAGTATATAGATAGGATTGCAACTGCTCGAGTTCTGTTTTATGAAAAGTCATGAAATTGAGCTGAGAAAACCCTTTTGTGTTGGTGGGTGAAATGTCATCCAGTCTGAAAGTATTTTGTGTGAAGAATTCGGAAAGCTTTTGAGATACTCGCCTTAAATTCAGGTCCTTTAGTAGGGGAAGCAGCCAGAGAATTGAATGCTTGATATAAAGAAAAAAACATGATCATGAGAGGGGTCATTCAAACAGATGGCCCAGCGAGGTTGTTGACTCTATCCTTGATGATATACAAAAACTGATTGAGCAGCCTGCTCTAGTTGGACTTTCTTTAAGCGGGGGGATGGACCAGATTACCTCCTGATAACCCTTCCAACCTAAAGTATTCTGGTATTCTGTGGGCAGGTAGAGATGATAAAATGTATTTTGGACCAAGGAATAGAACTGAACTCTTCATCAGCCCTGTTTCTAACTGTTTTTCAGTTTAAAATCTACTCCTTGAGGGGAAAGCTGGATAGCTGATCAAAGATACAGAGGTCTTTGCCCATTGGTCACTTCTTCCAACCCCTGCTCTTCAGTCAGTCATAACTGAAAGTTGTCAGCATCAGCTGGCAGGTCTGGTAGCTGGCATTTGAAGTAAAGTGGAAGATGACAACAAGTTTAATCTTTTCTTGTGGACTTGCACCCAAATCATCATTAGCACGCTATATCAACCAACTGCATTGGCTTGAGAGAATGAACCTCCTGCTGATTTTTCCAGGGCATGGTCAGCCTGCTTTGATGGAGAGGAGCCTGGAAGCAGATGGGAAAAACTTTGATTGCTTCTGCCCATCTTGCCCCAGTTTTGTGAACAGACACCTTTGGTTTCTGAGATCGCTGATCCCCCATCCCTTTCACCAGCAGTATTGAAAGAGCCACGGTGCTGCTGTGAGGCGGTGACTAATGACCAGTTTGAAGCAGTTACAGCTGAGTAAGGCACATGTGGCTTGATTGGACCGATTCCCCTTCCTTCCAGCCACATACTTGGTGTTCAGTTTTCTGCTCCTCTAAAAGAGGAGCCGCAGGAGAGGACTTGATTCTCATATAGGTTTTTGTGTGTCTGTATGTACGTGTATGTGGTGTTCATATCGTATGTATTTTACCAACATCTGTAACAGATTTTAATTTATCCTGTATATTTCTCTCTGTCTATGTATATATATATACATAATTTAAAAGCAAAAATCCCTCCCTCCACCAACAGTGTGTGGAAAATATGAATCAAGTTTGCCTCACCCCACTTCCTGCAGGAATCAGCTATAGGTGTAGTAGCAAACATTGATATTGTATGGGGAAACACCAGGAAGATTTTAAGTGTTTGTAGAAACAGGCTATCTTGTGAAGGTAGGTAGGACAACTGAAATATAACTTGAATCTAGCCTTTCTAGCCTTATAACAGAAAAGTTTTAAAATAACAGAAGAGCACTTTTTTACTTCCAATCTGAAGTTTACCTTCTGTTTTTTAGGGCACTTGAAAGTCAGCTGTCCCTTATTGTGGCTAAGCCCCAAATCCCATTTAAATGAAATCCTCAGGTGCACAGGAGGGTTTTTCTCCCAATTCCTCTACCACGTATTCCCCAGCTGTGCCTGTACAAGGTAACCTGTCTTTTATGGAGCTTTTCTCAGTGCAGTGTTAGGTTTTCTCAGTCAGCGGAGGAGGCAGAAGGCTCTCAGACCACCGTGCAGTTTCTCACCCCAAGCCTCAGACCGGAGCGTACACGTTTTAACAATATATGACTAATCCCAGTGAGCCTGGAATTGGGAAGGGCCCAGGAGGGAGGCAATCCGATCCCACCTTGGATCCTGTCCTGGCCTGAACTAAAGCATCCGCTGTTGGGAGTGGCACAAAATCACTGTCTCTTTCCAGCCCTTTACAACTGAGAGCATTGTGGTGGAAGGGTAGGCCTGCTCTCTAGGGAACAGAAAGGGATCAGCCTTAGGTGTGCCCTCTGTACGAGTGAAAAACACACACAGCCCTGGTGTATTGTATTTTTATTTAAAATTTGTACACTTTGTATAATCTGTATCTTGTGGTACTTGGTACTAGAGGGAAAACTTTGGCAAGACTTAGCCGTTTTTATATTTTTGTTATTTCCTTGCTGTTTGATCCAGATTACATTACAATTATACAAAGAAACTTTTGTACTGTACTTACAATATAATTTTTTTTTTTTTAACATTTGGAGTATTGTCATTCATTTCTGGCCTGCGCTGTCTTTTCTGCAGCTGTTGTTACAGCTCGTATTTAGCGTTTCTCAGCAAAACACGTCCGGTTCTAAACTGATGAAGTCAGTTCGCAGGCACACGATACGGTTTCTGGTGGCACAGGTCACCCAAAACATCGCTCAAAGACCGCTGACCGTTTTGGGGACCTTTCTGAGGGGAGATGTGCCACCCGGCACCGCAGACGCCATCAGGACATTCCTCTTCCCTGCCGCCTCACTTTCAGTTGGGGTTCGTGGCGTGAAGGTGAGAACTGCGCACAGGCTGGGGGGCTCGGGGCGAGCGTGTCAGGCGGGACCTCGGGCGCGGCGGCGTCAGGGTGACCTGCGCTGGCTGCTCGCACCTCCGCGCGCCCAGGCCCCGAGCGCCCGCGGACGGCAGCCTCGCCCCGGGGCACGGCGATGGCTCAGGCCCGGAGGATTTTGGATGCTGCTGCAGAACGCGGTGCTCTGCTGACCCGCCCGTACCCCCTGCACCGGGACGCGCCAACAGAAGGATCGCGGAAAAACGGAAACCCCCCCCCCTCGACACAGCCTCCCTGTATTCGGGCACGCGTGGTTTTTCTGCCACTCGGTGGCGGGAGCCTCTCGGTGCCTGCCCCGGGCCGGCAGGAGCCGGGTTCCGCCGGCAGCAACCAAGCGGCGGTGCGGGGTCGGCCGGTCCCCGCCTCGCTCCCCTGCCTCAGCCCCACGGCGGGGCCGGGCGGTCCCGGGCGGCGGCCGCTGGCGTCACAGCGTTGGCCCGGACGGGGGCCCGCCCCGGCCCGGCGCGCGGCGTCACGTGAGCCGGCGGCGGCGGCGCGGCGTCAGCTGATCGCGGCGCGGCGGCGATGGACTTTCTGCTGGGGAACCCCTTCAGCTCCCCCGTGGGACAGCGCATCGGTGAGCCCCCCGGCCGCGCACCCCCGCGCCCTTCCCCACTCGCCTGCTCGTTCGCTCGCTCGGCCCCGTACCCCCGGGAGCACTCGCCTGCTCGCCCGCCGGACCCCTTCCCCTCTGGGAAGCGGTGGCCTCCGCCTCCGCGGCGGGACAGAGAGGGCGTTGACCAATGAGAGGAGAGCTCCGCTCTAACTGACGGGCGTTCGCGACCAATAGCGGCCGCGCAGCCCGAGGCGGCTCCGCTGGCGGCCACGCTAGCCAATCTGGGCGCGAGGGGGTCTTGAGGTGGTGAGAAGTTTCCTCGCTTAAAGGGGCAGCAGACCGGTGGTCCAAGCCACGCCCCCCCGTGGAGCCGAGGCCCGTGATTGGCTCGGGGCCATTCCCGCCCGCACCTCTGTGGGGGCTTCGCGGGAGGGGCGGGGTCCTACCTGGGTGGGCACAGCGGGGGTGGCTGATTGGCTGGGCTCCAGCCGCAGCGGCCTATCACGTTCTGGGCGGGAAAGGGGCCGCGCTCTCCCTGAGGTGACAGGGCGGCCGCGGGCGGCCATCACCGAGCTGGAGGCTGCCAGGGGCGCAGTGGCTTCGGGCTGGCCCGGCCCGGCCCTGGGGCGTCCCTGCTCATGGAGTCTGGGTCACAGCTCCCCACCTGAAAGATGAGCATCCTGGGCACGCCGGGGGTGGCTGCTTGCCCCCAAATTCCCAGCAGAGATCTGGGACAAGCAGGGCCCCTGCAGGGCCATGCCCTGGCCCTGTGGAGGACACTCCCCTGCCCCACGGGCCTTCTCACAGGGCCAAGTATGAGCTCCGGCAAGGAAATCCATGGCAGGAGCAGAGCATCCACTCTGTGACTTTGCAGGCCCGCCGACACGCAGTCTCTCAGTCCCTGTGCTCAGATGAACACCGGAGAAGGATGTAGTCAGAGGAAGTGGAGCAAAGAGTTAGAGGCTGCCCAAAGCAGTGTCCTAATTATGTGGGTCAGGGGCACTGCAATGCGCTGCTCTAGTGTTGGGCGAGATAGGTGAGATGCACTACAGCAAGGTGGGGGAAGGATGACCAAGTAAGGTTTTCTGTAACAAAAACCTCCAGATGATCTTTGATGTCCCCCCAGATGAATGTCACATGTTTCACCACACTTATTAGGAGAAGATGTTTCCTGCCCTTTCCAGAAGGAATGCTCTTTGATTCCCTCACTGAGTGCATCAGATAGGGTTCTGTGTTTGGGCAGAGGCACTCTGAAGTTCTCTTTAGATATCAGAGATCACTTCTTGCCCTCTGGGTCTTCTAATCAGTATAGCAGCCAGATTGTAAGTGGCTTCCCTCTGGGCTTTGCTTCAATTAAAGAACGGATTTTCAAGCACAAACCAACAGCAAAGAAGAGGG
The DNA here is from genome assembly GCF_036417535.1 of Chlamydotis macqueenii. NCBI lineage: Eukaryota > Metazoa > Chordata > Aves > Otidiformes > Otididae > Chlamydotis > Chlamydotis macqueenii. The sequence goes on along the minus strand of NC_141556.1, from coordinate 58,785,579 downwards.
AAAAAAAATATTTCAAGAGTGTTGTCAAACAGGAGTTTAGAGACCTTAATACCAGAGGTGTAACAGTAGAGAGATCTTAATGACTTGGGTTGACTGGGGTTATGGAAGTCCAAAGGGGTGGAGGAATTGCAGTGCATGAGAAAGGAACTCAGTGTGGAGGACTTGAAAGGGCTGGTGGCTGAAAATATGAGTGTTTTCTCCTTTTGAATATTGCATATCAACATCCTGGGGACATGGATAAATGCTCTATTCCCTGTTTAATTTGAGACGCGAACATGGCTTACCCAGACTTGTTCGGTAGGTCCGTGGCAGCTGCATGTTGAACCCATGAGCCTGATCACCAAACCTGCCTAGCACTGCTGCTTTGGGCTGTCTGCAGAAAGCTAATACTTTGTCCTTGTAAATTACTTGGGCAAAGTCATGTATGCTTGAAACAGCTAAAGTCTAAAATAGCTTTAGATGAAAGCCACGGAAAAAAAAAAAGAATCCTCTGTGGCACACTGCAGCAACGTTCTCAAATTCCTTCATTAGTATTAATCTAGTAAGTCCCATTTATTTTGCTGACAAGGAAACTGCTGCTCAGATAATCTCAGTGATTTGTCACAGAATGAGTCAGTTGCAAAGGAGTAGGTTTTCTAACTTCTTACTCCTAGTCCAGAGATTTAGTCACAAAAGTTGCCTCTGTCCTGTTTTTGGACCGTGATGTCTCTTCCCAAGTAAGATGAATATAGACTTGTTTGTTTGGGGTTTTTTGGTATCTGTTTTTGTTGTGTGGTTTTTTTGTGGTTTTTTTTTTAAAAAAAAAAAAACACGGTACTTCTGACGGGTGGGTGGGAAAATTTTCAAAGAGTGCTGAAGCATTGTAGTTTGGATTGCCCCCTTAAAAGGGAAATCCACTGCACCTCCACCCCTCAGTGAGTTGGGACCTTGGGAGCAGTTACCAGCTATTATCAGTGACACTCTCGTCTCAGAGCCAGATGGGTTCGTGCAAGGTAGTGCTTCTCAAAAAGGCCTTGTCTTGTCTTACGTGCCCACTCTGTCTGGAGGAGAAGAGGCAAAGGCAGCAGTTGAAGAGTTGTTTGATCCCTAAGAGTTTGAGCTGATTCACAGGAAAGGAGCAGGAAGAGGAGTTCGGAGACCCAAAATACCCACAGTGCTATGTCAGTGGGAGTCTATGTCCACCACCATCCTTGAATTTGGTTTGGAGCCATATCTCCATTCTGTCTAGAAAGTGAGTTGTCCCCTCTGTCTTTGGAGGAGCAGCAATACAGCAAGATTGAACAATGGAATCTTGCCTGAGCTAGTGCTGAATTTTCCTTGCAGGAAGCAAAATCGTGAAGCTTATCAAGGAGACTTTGTACAGGATGCTGATTTGAGCCAGGGGGTTTATGAATTGAAAGGAGGTTGGGAGAAAGGACTATTGTGTTGCTTTCTGCTGAACCTACGCTGTCTCATGAAATGAAATGCTGGTGCCCTCAAAAGCCTGTTGAAATGAGTGAGAAGGTGCTTGATGCTTTGCTGAGGAATTTAAAACCAGCCAGACTGAGCGCTGTAGGGAATGCTGGTTAAGGGCCTGACTTGGAGGAGGGGCACACACAGTCTCTGACGAGCTATGGCAGAGCACGTCATGGGCGAAGGGTTTCTGGATGGCGCCTGGCTGGTTCTGGGTGCTTCAGATCCATGATGGGAAGCAAAGGGGACAGGAGCCTGCACATTATCTTCTGTCCCCAGCTCCTGTACTTCCCTGTGCTATTGACTGTACTGCTGGTGTGCTGCTGCTGGGATGGCTGGGTGGGATCGCCAGCCCCGCAATGGGATCTCCCTTGCCATGAGGGCAGAGACAATAAACTTCAACAGAAGCAAAGCTGTGAAATTTACTCATGGCACGAAGCAATGTACAGCTCTGTCGTGTCAGTTGTGCCAAGCTCAGAGTTGTTTCTTATCTGACGATTCCAGATAACTTTTATAACCTAGTTGCAGTTAGCAAGAGCATGTCAAATGCCAGGCAGGAAAAGAGTTGATGCTCCGGTTCAACCCATACCACAGTCCTCAGCGGTTCTGGGTCAATACGAGCAATTTCTGAGTCGGCAGACTGGAATCAGATAAACCCCAATGCTGTCACACCCGGGAAGCCGGACTGGCTGCCAAAACAATGTGGCTTTGAAGCAGCCCCATGAAGGGCCTCCTGTACGTTCAACGGCCACTTGGTTTTGAGCTTGGAGGGAGATGGCGTTCATATGCTTACAGATAACCTCCGCCAGGGAAAATTCTCCGTGACAGGTCAGGCTCAGTTCCTTAGCATGCAGACATAGACACTGCCTGATGAGTCCTGCCAGGCAGAGCGCTGGGCGGGCGGCCATGCCCTGCCTACTGTACTCGCTGTTTTTAGGGACTTGACACTACCCCCAGCCATCCTGGGCTCGGATTTCGTGAGGGGCAGACAGCTCATGTGCTAATTACGGCTCGTGAAACGGGGCCAGCCACCCTGATCCTTCATGTGACTAATGAATAGACTTTGTTTCCTTCCCTTCTGAAGGCTTTACTAAAAGGGTAACATTCAGGATTTCAGGGAAAACTCCAACATGTCTTACTAGGCTTGGATAGTCCCTTAGGGCTTGGAAGCAAGCAAGGAGGATTACAAGGGCATTAGCTCCAGCTCTCCCAAGGCCAGCTAGGCCAGGCTGTAATCTGTACTGGGTAAATTCAAGCGCTTTGTCCTTGGAAATGCCTTATGGTCACGTTCCTGTCTTCTATGCCTTAATACTGCTCTTCCAGCTTTGTATTTTTTGAGCCTATGTTGCATTTGTGGCAGGTTTGCTGCTTTCCTGCAGCTCTTTGTTGACCAGCGTGTGAACGGGTGTGATGCTAGCAGGACGACCACAGCGTTGCAGGGTGGTACGTGTCACTTCTGAGGAAGCCCCATTTGTTCATAAGCGGCCAGCCAAGTCAAGGAGGCATGCAGATTGTTTGCATTCCTGTCTGAATAGCAAACCTGCTGCCTGACCTTGGCAAGACCGGTGTGTTTGGAGGAAAAGCGGTGGTGGTGGGGAGCAGGTTACAGAGTGCCACCAAGCATAGGGAAGTGAGGGAAGGGTGTTTTCAGACTCAGTTCATGTTTGTGTGCAGTGAAAATGAGGATGAGGAGGGCTGGGGAGACTTGAACAGCAAGGACTTGATGGTTAAAGGCAGTTTTTGTTTCATCCTTGGTTTTGTCTGTAGCTCAGAGCTTCCCAACAGGCGCCCTGTTCCCGAGTTGTGTTTTTTTTCCTTCCATGTGCAGTGTTTTCTTCAGGCGTGAGAAGAGTGAATGTGGACTTCCCTTCAGTAGACCAACCCCTGTGTGACTGATTTGTGTGTTTCACTGCCAGAGGCAGCAAACAGTACAGAGAAACTTCTGGCTAGGCTGGGTGTGTGTGTCATGAGCAGGCGTTGCTGGAGGAGAGCACAAGTGAGGGGTGGCTTTGTGACCATGCGTGATAAATCCATCAGACTGACCTGAGCTGCAATCTGCCTGCCAGCAAGGCTGGCTGTGTGGTGTTCCAGAGCAGGAGGGAACCTGGAGCTCCGCTACTGTACCAAGTCCTGATCCCTATCGGAAATCATTTTCCCCCATGTACTACCACAGCTTCACCCATTCATTGCCAAATGCCCTGGTGCACCAGATATGCTCCCTTGTAGCCCACTGCCCTGGATATATTCACCACATCACCCAATGTGATGCTACCTCCCATGGCTCACTGAGAGGGCTTGGATCTGCAAGAGACTAGGATTTCTGTATAAAATTAATACTCCAAGTGACAGAAGTTCACCTGACTCAAGGGGCCTTCAGGATATTACAGTAGTAGACAGACCTTCTGAAAGGTGGAAGAGCATCGAGAGCGTTCTGCCACTCTCCTTCCCCCGTTTGCCCTTTTCCAACTGGCTGTGGCCACAATGTAATCAGCGTAATCACAGTGTAGTCAATGCTTTCTGCAGTCAACAGAAAAGGTGGTGGCTGGATTGCCATAAGATGTGGATAGCTTCACGCTGTGGTGTGTAACCTGTGGGAGGGACACGTGTGTAAGAGGCTGCATTGCACAGCGCTGTGAATAGCTCTCTGCCTGACCCTTAAAGAGGGGACAGGCAAAACATGATGGGTGTGCTTACTCAGGCAGGAGTTTAAAAAAAATCTTATTTTTCCTGTGTTATGGCCTTATCCCATTACTGCATGGATGGGCATTTCATTTCATTCCCGCAGAGGGATCATTAGCTGCTGGGCCAAAAGCAGCAAAAGGGCATCTCTGCGGAGGAAGGGCCTCTCCAAAGGGGTAGAAGACCCACAGCAGCAAGGCCCAGCTCCAGATTTTGCAGGGACAGCATTTTTGAAAATGCAGGCACTTCTCTAAGTTGGGTCTGAGCTCTCCCAAAGAGCACCTGGTGGGTGCTAAACCAGTCTGGCTAGTTTTCTTTTGCCCTAGTGCTACATCAGGCATTCTGTAGGATGGGAGAGCTGGGAAGGATGGTTCTTGTCCTCTACTTGCCATCTGCTGCATCTCAGTGTTCCTTTGTGGTCTGGAGAGTGCCTGGGTCCTGCCTGCCCAGCTGGCGATTCTCTTCCCCCCAGCCACTGGTGGTGTCCCTCTGAAGGCATCTGTCAAGTCAGCAGGGCTAGGACCAAGACATGGCTGATTATAGGGTGGAGACACTGGTGCTCTCAGTAATAGCTGCTCATTTCCCAAATCTCTGCCTTGAATAACATTCAGGCTGACTGAGGAATTCCTAATTAAAGGGGACACGCTCAAAGCTGAAACAATATTGCTTCAACTTCAGCCTGCAGTCCACTTCTGTCCGTACTCGCCAGAGGCCAGAAGTTCAGGGGAGAGATGTAAATGTTAAACAAGAGAGAGCCCTGCTTTGGCAGTTTATGTTTGCTTGTTTGTTTTTGTAGGGCCTATGTAAAACAAAGGAGGTCGATTCTTTTGTCTCCTTAATCTTGTGCAAACCAAGAGCGGTGCCATTGACATTAGGTCCGCTTCAGTGTGAGCAGACCAAACTCACGGTTTCTGGCCCTGCAGCCAGGAGGCAAATAAGCCCCCTTTTCTCCAGCTGTGGAGCTGAAGTCATGCTGAGCTCCCTCCCATCGTGTGCAGGACACCAGAGATCACGCTGTATGTGTTTGCAAAGTATGTCTGGGCAAAACGCGGTATGTGTGGGCGAACTTGAGCAACCACCTGTCCCAGCGCGAGCCAGCCATGTGCTTTGCCATGGTGACATCTAGTGGAGAGCACTCCATCACCTGGACCTTGCAGCCAGATTCGCCTCCTTGAATGTTGTGGTGGAAGCCAGAGACAAGGTGGCTGGGCTCTTGAGGTGTCCTGACAGCTGAACAGCAGCTCACGAGAGTGCCAGGGCCACTCTTAGCCTTGCCGTGTCTTGGTTTCTGTTTTCCAGAGAGAGCTACTGATGGGTCCCTGCGGAGTGAGAACTGGGCTCTCAACATGGAGATCTGCGACATCATTAACGAGACGGAAGAAGGGTAAGGGAGCTGGCAAGAGTACGCATCCAGGTCCCAGCACACCCTGTAACAGTACATCCCTAGGCTGCAGTGGTAGCGTGCACTGGTGGAGGTAATAAGCTAGGCTTCCCAGCAGTCCCTTAGACAAGACTCCGCTAGGAGACCTAGAGACACAGCAAAGCTGTCGGAGCACCTGTTAGATGCCTCCCCGTAATCTTTGTGAGCACTGGGAGCCATTCAAGCAGGCCTCCAGGGTCCCCAGGGAAACCTCGATTCAAGCCAGGCTGCCTCCCATCTCCCAGAGGCATATTTGCAATTCTTCCACTTTTTGTTTGGTTTTTACCTCTTTCATACCCCTCTCTTTCTCTCCTCTGGGAATGTAAAAATCTGCAGGCTGGTGACTGAGGAGAGAGGAAAATCTCAGGATGCTATTCAGTCCTCTGACTGTGCAAGTCCTGCTGGGCTTCACTTCTCAGGTATTTTCATGTACGGTCACTCAGACATGCGCAAAGTGCACGGGGAAGCCCTTGTCTCCCTGTCCCTGTGGGGACATGTTCAGAAATCTGCCAGACTTGTTAACTCTGGACCTGGAGATTTGCCAGTGAATTCAAGGGGGACTGCTCCTTCTCACCGTGGAGATGTCAAGAGCAGCGTGTAAAAAAGAAGGTGCTACATGGAATAAAAAAATGTAGGTTTCACTCCTGCTGTTCTGCCCCACAGTGATGCTGACAGAAGATTAGCAAGCCCGGTTTTCGGCTTCACAGTTGTATAAATCAAAGTCAAACATCTCTGCTCACAGATCTGTCTCCGCTTCTTTTCCATGCTATCCCCATAGTGCAAATACACCTGTCTTTGCCCACAGTTCTCAGTCTTGAGCTGTGGCCACTTGGTGTTTCATTTCTGGGCACCTGATAACACAGCTGTACCCCCCTGGCATGGCAAGCTTTCCCATTGCCCTCCTAATGCCCATCCATTGCAACAATGCTGCCCCATGGTCCAGTACACTCCCGCCCTCCTCATTGCCTCAGTGTCTCCACCCCACTCTTCTCCTCCAGCACTGCCCAGCCTCTCCTCCTGTGCTCTGCCAGAGCATCTTGGTTCATTTGTGCCCTCTCATAAGACCACAGTGCACTGAGACCGCACTGCTTCTCCACTCTGAGAATGGTTAAGGATACCCTGCTATGCTACTGCTGTCTTGCCCATCTCCAGTATAGGCAAGATTTTGCCACTGCCTCTCCCCTGCTGCTTTTTAGCCTCCTTTCCTCCAGGGAAAGGTTGTTAAACAGTTTCTCTCTGAGCAACACAGGGATTGCTGCAGCTCACTCTCTGCTTTCTGTTTCTAACCCATGACAAGCTTTTTTTTGTGATCTCCTGCTCTTCAGTCTCTCTGCTACAGGATTTTGCCCTACTCCCAAGTAGTGCATTTCTAGCATTGCTTTTACTCTGCTCTCTGTTGTGTCCTGTACACTGAGAATTGTTGCAGACATCAGCACAGAGGCCTCCAATTTCAGTAACAGTGCTCATTAGCAGGACCCCACTCCTCTTTTGGAACCACAGCCAGAAGCTGCTTTACCAGTCATTGCTTCAAGCCACCCTGAAAACATGGTGGAGAACGTCACCTGCTGAGTGTGAGGCATCCAGAGCCAGTGATTGTTTTGCTTTGCCTCTGTACGTGGGTCTCTGGTGATTTTTCTTGATTTGACTTCTCCTGCAGGCCCAAAGATGCCTTCCGAGCCATTAAGAAGAGAATTGTAGGGAATAAGAACTTCCATGAAGTTATGCTGGCTTTGACGGTGAGTGGTCATGGCTCTCTCAGCACTGTGATATCCTGCTGTAAAGCTGAGTTCCTGGCTGAAAAGACACAGGTGCTTAAAGCCAACAAGGCGAACACACTTAGGCAAAGAAGGCTATAGCTAACGCTTCATTGCCTTTGCAGGTCCTGGAGACATGCGTCAAAAACTGCGGCCATCGCTTCCATGTCCTTGTGTCCAGCCAGGACTTTGTAGAAGGTGTCCTGGTGAGAACAATCCTGCCAAAGAACAATCCACCTGCCATAGTGCATGACAAGGTGCTGACCCTCATCCAGGTGAGCCAAGAAGCACGAGCATTTGCACCAGATCAGAGAGTGCTGGTCTTTACGTGTTTGTACAGAAGACTACTGTAAATGATGATGGCTGTACTGTCTACTTCTCCCCAGTCCTGGGCAGATGCCTTCCGCAGCTCACCGGACTTGACTGGTGTTGTCGCTGTCTATGAAGACCTGAGACGGAAAGGCCTGGAGTTCCCCATGACTGATCTGGACATGCTGTCACCCATCCACACACCACAGAGGGTATGGGAGCATTGCTGAAGAGAAGGGCGTTGGGCAGCTGCCATTATGAAGCTATGAAGGGACTTCAGGAACTCTAGCTTGCATTTAGGGGGCTTTTGGGGACTGAGAAGCTCCAGGACAGTCTCTTTGCTGGAAGAGCTATTGAAAGCAGATAAGGAGTTGCCATCAACATTTCTCTCCTCATTGCACTGCCCTGCCAGCTGTGAGTGTCTTAACATCTCCTTTTCTCTGTTACTTGTCCCACCTCTGTCTGTAGTCTGTGTATAGTTCTGACTCCCAATCTGGACAGAACTCACCTGCGGTCGACTCCACTCAGCAGATAGAGTCCATCCTCCAGCTTGCCACCCAGCCCACTGGGAGAGGCACATCCAGCGACGCACCCATCACACCCACACCGGAGCAGGTGAGTTGGACACGAGCCCCGTGGTGCTGCTGTCTCTCCCTGCATTTGGGGGCTGTTTCACAAGCAGTTCTGAGACTGCTGTCCCGGTCCTTCCCCAGCCTCTGTCCTCAAGGAGCCATTCCTATAAAGCATAGTCCCTCAAAAGTTCCCCAGAGCTCCATTGTGGCCACAGTGATGAGCTGGGATACCACAAACACAGAGTAGTTATGTTTGCCTAAGACAGGGCTGCTTGCAGGTAGAGAGAAGATCTCCTGGCTATAGGCGAGTGGGGAACTGAGACCCAGAGGTTTTAAGTGAGGTCTTTGTAGTGCAGTACAGCAAAAGCTTGCTTAGTAGATGCCTGCTTATCATTTTGGTTTATCTTTCCTCACTGCTGACTTTATATGAATCAACCCTGTCTGGCTATGTGGTTTCCAAAGGCCAGGGCTGTCTCACTTGTTTCCCCATCCTCTTTTCTCTTTCCTCACCCTGACTTCATATGACACCATGTTCAGCAGCAAACCTCCAGCTGTCGGTAGGCTGCATCCCCTTGCAGAACAGAGGGTAGAAACTGTTCTCTAGAGGCTCTTTAGCAGCTTGTGAAACCAGAGGGAAACAGCTTCAACTGCACACTTAGCCAAGGCTTGCCTTTAGAATGGGAATCCTTTTTTTTCCCCCTCTTAACACCACTTTGGAAATGAAATTACTTGAGTGGCTGCCACACAGGAGCTGTTAGCTAGGTAGAGATATGAATCATAACAGTAGCCTGTGGTGGCTATTAAAAATCAAGGCTCAGCTAGTGGCCAAATATCCCAGGTGAGGGCCTGGCATCTGTTAGCAGCAAATGAAGCTGATGGTAAGTAATGGAGCTTCCTTCTGCCAGGAGCTCCTGAGAGTTAAACTGAGTGGTGACAAACAAGTGGCAGTTCCCTTTGGCTCTGTGAACGTGCACACACATGCCATTCAGAGCTACCCCACGTGCACACACTGCCATTCAGAGCTACCCCAGCTATCTCCACAGTCTCTTCCCAGGCAGAGCTGTCACTTCCCCTCCCTTTTGCAGATCGGGAAGCTGCGCAGTGAACTGGAAGTGGTGAATGGGAACATGAAGGTCATGTCGGAGATGCTGACGGAGCTGGTGCCGTCCCAGGCCGAGCCTTCTGACCTGGAGCTGCTGCAAGTAAGGAACACTGGCCGGGCGAAGGGCTGGCACACGCAGCTCAATTTAGCGATGATTTGATGGACTGGGGCATGACACATGGGAGGCATGGGGAACAACTGGACAGTTTAGTGTGGGGCTTATCAGGGAGTGATGGGATAAGGGAGACACAGGCAAGGCAGAGTTTCAATAGCCAAGGGAAGTTGCACTATGAGGTTGGAATAATCTCACATAATCTCCGAGGGCTGCCCTTTCTGGGTGATGTGTTACACAAGAAGCATACAATTATTGTCTGTAAAGCTCAGATTCAGTTTGCCTCTTACACCAATATCTGTTGCCCATCAACCCTTGCTGATAGACCCCAGCAGCCTGTTCCAGACAGACTTCCAAATCTGTGAGTGCTCAGCCTTAGCCTGACCTTTGTGATAACTTCCCCTTGCTGTGAGCAGGAGCTGAATTGCACATGCAGAGCCATGCAGCAGCGTGTGCTGGAGCTGATTCCCCGTGTCCTCCATGAGCAACTCACCGAGGAGCTGCTCCTTATCAATGACAACCTCAACAACGTGTTTCTGCGCTATGAAAGGTACCTTTTTCCTCCCCTCTCTGCCCTGCTTTTCCACAAGAGTTTACTGCCCCTTGAAGGCCTTGCATCCCACCCTGCCTATGAGTGCTCAAGATGCGTCAGCCTGTTCTCAAAGCCAGTTCTCAGTTTTTCCTGATTTATTCCAATCCCTTCAAAACTCTGTGTAAGTTACTGATGGAATATAAAGATGTCCCTGTGGCATAACCCAGAAGAAGAAGGAGGGAACTGCATGGAAAGAGCTGGTTTTCTAGCTCTGAGGCAGACAGGGACAGAAAGGATTTACCCAGGTGGGATCAGCACCTTTCTTTTTTCTTCCATTTCATCAAACCCATCTCTTAAGCTAGGATGAAGTCTGGAGAATTTAGTCCCTGTGTCTGTATGGAGAGCTGGGTTTGAACCACTTCAGTTAGAAGTAGCTCTGGAGGACCACAGGAAGCTTCCTCACACCACCTCTCGGGAGATATCAACTCTGTGGGCCTTGTGGTGTCTTCGGTCTGGAGGGGGAATTGGGCCCTGAGCTATGGTCCCCCTTTCCTAGTATGTAGGAAAGGGCAGACTGTGCCAAGCCATGTCAAAAATCTCTTGGGCTGTGGGTGAATAAGAACACGCTACCAAAATGCATCCTGTCATCTTTCTTGCAGGTTTGAGCGTCTTCGGACAGGACAGCCTGTTAAGGTAACTCAGAGCAACTGCCCCTCTGTGCAGCTCGGTTTGCATCTGCAGGTCTGGCAATGTCCCTGCTGAACTGGGGAGAGGTTCAGTCTGCCCGACTTAGAAGCTGTAGGCTTTGGTCTCTCAGCCCAGCTGCACCAGGCCATGCCGGTGTGCAGGACACTCCAGTTCCCACTGCTAACCTCTTCCTCCCTGCCAGTGGGAGCCTTCCTCTCACCCGAAGAGCAAGAGCAGACCAGCAACAGTTACGGTTTTCTGGTATTAAACATTGAGAGGACCAGTTCCAGTATGAGCTTCGTGTTGCCCTCTGAGCACTGCCCTGTCCTCTGAACCAGCACCTACCCTACTTACTGACATCCAGCAGAGCTGGGAAGCTGGCTACCAAGGCATATTCTGCCCTGGGACACTATTCCCAGCCAGTTGTCTCATCACCGTCCCCCTTCTCACAAAGAGAGGCTTCACAACTGATATCTTCCGATGGGTACAAAAGAGCTTCCCTCTCCAGTGTTCATGAGCTAGGATTGCTGTGTCAGGGCGTCTGAGCTTCAGAAACTCTCCATCTTCCTTTTTTTTTTCTCCAAAGGCACCAAATGAGGCAGAGAACAGCTTGATTGACCTGGGACCCAGTACTCCTGCAGTGAGACAGCCTGAAATCACCAACAACCTTTCCTCTCAGCTGGCTGGAATTAGTATGTTGCCGTGCAGTTTTCCCCTCAGTCCTTCTCCTGTGCTGCTCTGAGAATCCTTTCATACCTTTGAATCAACTCCAAAAATTATTTAGTCATATGCGTAAAGTAACCTAGAGAAATAGGGTGTATTGTCAACTAATAAACTTATGAAGAAACTTTTACATGCCCCAAGGCAGACAAGCACATATGTCTCAGCATCTACACCTCACGTTATGCAGGAGGTGGACGTGACTTAAGAAGGAGCTCAGCATTAGGCTGTGGCTAAGGACTGGGCCTCCCAGCAGGATAAGGAAGAATACAACCAACAGCTTATGAAGCACTGCCTGAAGATCTCACTAGCTGTAAGCATCTTCAGTACAGCTATAGAAAATTGGCAAGACTTTCTGCAGACAAGCCAGCTGAGATATTTTTCAAGTCAGGGCTTTTCAGATGATGCCCAGGTCATGAAAATCCACTCATCTGTCTCAGAGGTACTCGCCCAGAAGGTGATCCTCTTCCACAGGTTATGGAGCAATTCCGCTTGAGTTGTCTTAAATGGTCAGGAACTTCTAGCCTTCAGCATCAGTGCAGTAAATTGATGCTGCTGCCTGAGGCTGAGCTAAAAATATCTGCTGAGGAGGCGAAGAAACTGCTTCTGTTACCTCACCCACAACACTGCAGACACGCATAGACTGTGCCGCAGCTGAGGGGCAGGATACAGGCGTGGGCTTAGAGCAGTTTAGTTCTGATGCTAGCTCTCCACCTAGCACCCTCCAAGCCCCCAGCCCTCCGTTTACTGCTCTGTGCCACCTGCTCACCCTGCTCTCTCTCCCACAGACCTGGGTTCGAGCAGCGTAAGCGCGGGGCTGCACTCCCTCGATACCTCTGGCAAGCTGGAAGAAGAGTTTGACATGTTTGCCCTGACCCGTGGCAGCTCGCTGGCTGAGCAGCGTAGAGAGTGAGTGTGGCAACCCACTCTATCCTGTCCTACCTTCTTGCAAAGGGGGAGGGCTCAGGGCAACTGGGGCTGTGACCCCAACCAGCAGCAGTTCCTGGAAGACAGTAGGATGCACTCTTCTGACACAGTGTTTGTAGGATGACTTCTGTGTTCCCAGTTATTTCTTCCTGCTGCCGTCACCTCCTCTTCGCTGTGTCCTCCTGGGAATGGGAAGAAGGAAGCAGCCTCTATATGCGCATGTCCCTCACTGCTGTGTCAGTGGACTGTGGTGTTACATGTGCTAGGGAGGCTTAGCATCTGGAGATGAAGGTGTGGAGTAGAACTGGCTGAGTTTTCTTGTCTGTCTGTGAACTCATGTGACCTGACACTGGGGTGATGTTGAATTTGGGAATCGCCGAATATCAATGCAGCCTAATAGCAGAGTATTGAACTGGAGTGCAGGAAGAATGCAGTCAATTGTGGTTTGCAAGGCAGGGTACTGCTCGGTGCCTCAGCTTCCCTGTCGGTAAGTGTGACTGATTTCTTCCTCTATAGAGTGTTTGAGACTTCCTGGCGTAAAGGAGTAAGAGTTGGGTCTCCGTAGTACTGTCTGAACTGAAGAGGTCCATTCTCTCCTGAATCCTTGTTCTGTGAGGAGCCGACAAGGGCTGATCTCTTTGGCTTGAGAGACTGCAGGTGATCTCTGTTTTGCCTGTCAGAGTCACCCATTGCTCTTCATCAGTTACCAAGCAGTAGAGCCCACAGGCACATGGCTGCCTCCAGCCCTCAAAGATCTGTGCTCCTGATCTCCATCCACTGGAGTGCCTTGTTCTGCAGCTAGGCAGTAGCAAGTTAAGATCTTTTAAGGATGTCTCCTTCTATTCCTCTGCCTCACACTGCTTCTGGTGAAAGTGGTGGGGAAATCTTTGGCCTACACACAATTTCATGTGTTTTGCCCTTGCGTTTCCCCACCACTTTTACTGTGGGGTGTGCTGCCTGAGTACACAGGCAGTTCAGGACAAAAACAGTGGTGCCAACAGCACCCAGTCTGAGGCTGAAATCGGAGCCACTGGTATGTGCTCAGTGCTGAAGGTTGAGAGAGGTCTGGGCAGGGGTGGAATCGTATCCTTTCTGCTGTGGCGCAATCCTTAACAGACTGAGGCTTGTGATCTCTGCACAAGTAACGAGACATCTTCTATTTATTCCTCACTCTCTCCATCTGCCTGCACTTGCACTCCTGCCAGGTAGCCTCTACTCTCACTGGCTCAGGCTTCCCATGTCACTCACCAGCCTCTGCTCTCAGTGCCTCCCTCCGCTGAACAGACCCATTTCCCTGCTGCTCCTGGACAGGACGTGCTGGCAGCAGACTCAGGCAAGGCCACTGGAGTTTGTTCCTGACCCCTCCATGCTTCATGAGTGTCTCGGCGAAGCAGTGCTTGAAACACCTCAAGCCTTTCCTGCCGTTCTTCCTCATCAGTAGCATGATAGCAGCGTTGTACTTCATCCTTGATGCCATTGTCCACAGCGGCCCCTTCACTGATGAGCATTTCTTCGAGAAGTTTGAGCGCCGGTGGCCCAAGCCTCTGGCCCCCAACAAAAATAGCTCCACTTGATGGTCTGCTGGATCTGCGAAAAGGGGCCCAGGAGCAGCTGGAGAGGAGACTTACGGAGAGTTTCTGGGAGAGGCTTCATTCTCCCAGCATGGAAGAACTGTTTTCCTCACTCTGCATGGATGAAATGGTGACGTGTGACATTAACATGTGTGGTAGCGGCCTAGAGGGGACACAGAAATGGGATGAGGGAGATTATGGGCAAGACATGTCTGTGTGTGGGAAGAGATTGTGTGTGGGAAGAGATCACTGTAGAGGTGCATTTGGAGATCTTGAAGCTCTTCTTCTTGAGGCTTTTCTGATAATCTGGTCTCACCTCCTCTGTAGCATAGACCAGCGAGTCTCTGCCACCATCAGTTTTTGAGTGGTATCGGTTAAAGAGATGTTTTTGAGCTGTGTTTGTGTTTGTGAAGGTAGGTGTGTGTGTAGGGGCTTGTTGCTTGAATCCTTTCAAGCTACAAGTAGCTGTAATCTTCTGGTGGGTCTGTGTTAGGTATCTCTCTTCTAGAGTCAACCCCAGAGCAGATGAGTGTCATATTTGATGCACCTAGCTCTGTAAGTGTGTTTTAGTCTATTGGATGGTTGTTTTCATATGATGCCTTGTCCTTCTCCTGCCATGTGCCAGGGCTGTCCTGTGGTATCCCACAGTGATGTTGCAGTGAGTGGATTAGTCTATTTTGTGGTGGGCTACATCTTTAGTAGGGTTTTTCTAGAAACTCTTGGGAGCAGAATAACCAGAGGTGAAAAGCTGTGCAGTCAGAAGCCCTGAATATATGTTTAGGAGTTCCTGCTCTTCACTTTTCAGCATCTCACCAGCCTGTGTGTTGTCTAACTTCATGCTTTCAGGGTAAAGTACGAAGATCCCCAAGCCTCCAAAGGACTCGCTGGTGCCCTGGATGCCCGACAGCAGAACACAGGAATGGTAAGTGGCCACAGAGCTTTTAGTGCGTCACCAGGAATGACAGTATCCTCCTTGCTGACCAATGTAATAAATGTGCTATCTGTTTGGAAGAAATCAAGTGTTTAACATGACTGATGCTAACTCCCAGTCTCCACCAACTCACATTTCCTATCTGGGCTCTATACCTCATTCTTTAAACTCCAGAGGTGGGGAACTATGGAAAGTCTAGGGTTGACTCAGTCAGTAACAGGATGGCCTCCTTCTATCTGCAGGGAAATTTCCACCTGGAAATGCATGTTTTATTCCTCTTCAGCAGGTTTCCAAGTCCAATTGTCTTCTTTCTGCAACCAAAGAAGTAGGCTACCAGTACTAGTGTGTTCTTTCCCCCACTCTAAACCCACTGCCTCCCCTCTACCTCACCCTCTGTGATAGGAGCTTTCAGTGCAGACTCTCTCTCGACCAGGGGGAGTCTGGTGCTTCTAGTGATGGAGCCCAGCTGACTAAGTGGATGATGCGGCAAGGAATGGTGAGATCATGGAGCTCCAGCAGGAAGGAAGGAGGCTGGGGCTGCTGAACTAGGAGTGGCACTGACACAGCATGTGAGGATGCACAGCAGACATCAGCAGAGACTGCAAACTGAAATGGAGCAACCCTGATCTGGGCCAGTAGTGGAGAACAGGGTTGGGAAGGAAGCAGGCAGAGTGTCAGTCCTTCCTCGAGTATCTGTAGGAAAAAAATCCTAGGAGCTCTGAGGGCAAGACAGCGTGTGCCGCTCTGAGCTAGAGGATGGCCTGTTTTGGGGTGGGTGTCTGGAGCAGAGGCACTAGCTGGTGGCATCATGAGGAAGGCTGCTGCCATTTATTCCCCCTGCAACCTCTCCTGCTCAGCATGAGTTGTCCCATTTACAGGAAGACACATTCTGGCTTTTACCCTGTTCTGGGCCTTCTCCTCTAACTAAAGTGTTTGAGCCTTCAAGCTGTTGAATTTGGTCTTTTGGCAGCAGGAATTCCTGCAGTTACATCCCTGAGGCACACTAAGGCTTCAACACACGGCCAGGTCTGAAGCTTCTTAGCCTGTGTTCCTGAAATGGGCACTGTCCAGACTGATGTCTGCTCTAGGAAGTTTCCCCACATGCTTTCCAGTTGGCTTGAATGCATTTCTACCTGAGAGAGTTCCTCTCTGGGTAGACAAAGGCAGTTCACTTTGAAACTTCCCTAATCTCACACATCCTCTTCCATCCCCATTCATCCATCTGCCAGCTGTGGTAACTATCTGCACTTGCTCCTTGGTTTGGGGAAATCTGTCTGTCCTTGGTAAGAAGGCGTTGCTCTTTCTCTTGGTCTTGCTGTTTTCCTGAGAGCAAGTGAGCTATACATATTAGGAGACCAATAAATAAGTTCCCACAAATGCTCTCTCGCGCTTCTGCTTGTGGAGCCTTTAGCAAGGCGGGCTCCTTGCTCAGCTTTGCTCAGGAGCTCATGTCTGGAGAAAAGGATCTGGGGTTTTTAATCAGACTTGATTTCCTTCAAGGTTATCTCTCTTCACTAGGAAGATGTCTCTTTGCTGCTTAAACTGGCTAGGGACATGAAGTCTTCTGAGCTAGCCTCCTCCCCACTGGAAGTAAAATTTACTTCAATTGTAAAGGGCTTTCTCTTTGATGGATCTGTTTCTGTAGTTTGGTGTGATGTCAAATTCTGCTGTGCTCCCCTACCAGAGAATCACTTCTTGGCAGGTGTCTTTCCCCCTTAATGTGATGCCAAACCTGGCACGTCCAATATTTTCAGCACCGCAGACTTTGACATCATTCTGTCACTGGCTTGTAGAAGGGAGGAGATGTGGAGAAAAACACATCTTGTTCTCTGGCTGCCTAACACAAGCAGCCAACTTCTACCTACTGAGTCCTCACCAAAATGGAAAGCCTGGTCCGGTCCTAATACCCCAAAGCCAACCACCAAACCCCAGGTGCTTTTAATGGCATGTATCCTGGAAACTCTACATGTCTGGGTGTGGATGGGGCAGAGGAAGCAGGAGAGCGGTGGCATTGGTAGCTGGGAGAGCTTTGCAGTGGCATTGGCTGGATTTGGAAGCTGACTGAATGGTGGAGCGAGGGGGTTAGCTTTTGGGTTGGGCTTTCTTTTTGCAGAGTGGGTTTCCTGGAACATCCTGTCTTTTCTTGGCCTCATCGCTCTTTTTCCTTCTGTTCTAGGTGCCCGTTCCCCAAGCCAATTTCATGGAAGACATAGAAAAGTGGCTCTCCACTGATGTGGTAAGTGAGGGCTGCTTACCTGGAGCCACCAATCCTGCCAGAGTTGTCTGCAGGGCTGGATTTTAGGCAGTGTACAACAGCGCTGGCACTGCTGAATGTGTGGCACAGGCTGCTCAGAGGGAGCAGGGGAGGAAAAGCCAAAGACACAGAGTCTGGGACACCACATCAGTAGAATTTGCCTTGCGGGAGGCACAGCTAAGGAACTGAGGCTCAGGGCCACTCTGACACTTCTGTACTGCGGAAGTGGGGGGAGCGCTATCCTGTCTCTCTCCATGCAGACAAAGAATGACATCTGTGGAGATGCCTTTGTCTACCTTGCTTCTAACCGTGCCCTTCTCCTTCCCTAGGGGGAGTCAGAGGATGCAAAAGGTGTCACCAGTGAAGGTAAGACTTGCCAGCCAACCCCTTTCTCCAGCTGTTCCTGGCAGCACCTTGGCTCTTCCACAAACCACCCTCCTTGCTAATGCTCTGCTCTCCTCTTGCCCCAGAGTTTGACAAGTTTCTGGAAGAGCGAGCAAAAGTTGCAGACCGGCTACCCACTTTGTCCAGTTCCTCAGCAGGGACGTCCGTCTCCCCTCCTGCTGCCAGCCATCATCGGAAGCAAGCAAAGGAAGATGATGCTATGTTTGCCTTGTGAATGCTACGGACTGGTGTGCTGTGGAGCAAGAGGCTGTGTGTGCTGTTTCGCTTGCCTCCAGCCAGGGGCCAGCGGGGGAAGGACTCTGTCCCCTTCCTCCACTCTTCCTGTTTTCCTTTTGAGTTGTTTTTATTTTTAAGCTGCTTTCAGATATCAGATAATCTTTGTTGTGTTTAGGGATGTCACACAATAGACTTGTGAAGGGGGTTTTCAAAGCTGCTAGAGAATGTGGGAGTTCAGTGGGCTTTTTTTCTTTTTTTTGGTACAGCGTGGGCAAAGCGGAAGAAGCTCCCCATCCTCCTCTCCAGTGTGGTAGTTAAGAGATCTTGTCCAAGAAACAGGAGAGGCTGCAGTTCGCTGCTGAAATCATTCCTGCCTGCCTCTTTCCTTGCCCCATCCCCAGAATGGATCTCCAGCCCTCTGCCTGTCAGTGTTAGATTGGAAAGTACGGGGATGTGAAGCATTGCAGGTGGCAGAGGAGGAACACTAATGGTAGAGGGGCCTTGTTGCTCTAGTTTCTCTTGCACAAGTGCTTGTGGTATGCAACACCTTCCCACTCACAACCCCTTCTCTTTCTTTCCTCTCCCTCCCCACCATTTTATCCAGAATTCTACCCACAGCCCGAATGTTTCCGTTGCGTGACAGCCTGTTACCAAAGCCCTTGGCTGCACACAGGGCTTAGGCTGTGAGTGGTACCCCAGGCTGAAGGGGCTCTCTGCTATGGGCTAGGATGTGCCTTCAGCAAACTCCTTGCAGTTAATTTAATTCTCCCATTATTATATTTTATTTCCTTCTTTCCTGGATGCGATCCCACCTCCCTCTCTCACTTCCACTGATGCCTTCCACCACATCGTGCCGCAGTGTGGGGAGTCTCTCTCAGCCTCTGAGCAGGCCAACGCTATAGACTCCCTCAGGGTAGCTGTGTATGCTGGGGCCGAAGAGCTGTTTTCCCTAAAGCAGGAGCCCCTTCCATTGACTCTGTCGTACCAGCAAGAACATGCTGTTGCTGGAGTAGTTTGCTCAGCTGATTGAAGCGAGACCTCAGTCATCTCATGCCAGCAAGGCAGCCCTGCAGCAGCCAGGAGCTCCTTTGCACACGGGGAGAAAAACCCTTCCGAGCAAACCGCGTACACTGCCCAATTGTAAAAGGCAGCCAGGGAGGAGGGTGCCAAGCCCACGGTTCCTGCTGGTGGGATTTCTTGTTGAGCGTGGGAGAGTTGCCTTTTTTATTGCACATTAAAGGAGCAAAGTCTTGAGCCTCCCTTGAAGCTATGTGTGCGCTGTCAGTGCTGGTATGGGGAGGCGAAGACCCTGTGGGGGAGAAGAGGGGTGCAACCGTGCGGCAATATTTGCTTTCCACGAAAAGAGAAGGGCACTGTGCTGCTGAGATGGGTGCCCAGCATGAGGGCTGAAGGTGCTGCAAGCCAAGGCAGGTGCTCACTGCTTTTTAGCACAGTCTCCCAGGGAGGTGACTACAGCCCATCTCAAAATAGCAAAAGGGCGAGCTACCTCCTCTCCTTTCCCTCTCTGCCTTGTGACCAGATACAGATATGTGCCTTGCAGCCCGTAAATCACTTAAAGACATGCAAGAAACACAGTTGCCACGAAAGGGCTCTCTGGTGTCCTCAGTTGTCACCATGCCATCTCCTGGTGTCCAGCTGGGTGGGAGCTGGGGGAAGGATTCTTAAAAGGAGCTTGAACAGGTTGAAAGTGTCATCTGAGCCCTTGACTTGTAGGAAGAAGTTAAATTAGCTGCAAGTTGTCCAGACCTCAGCACCTCCCTCTCCTGGTGCCTGCACTGCTGTCTCAGCTGCACCAAGCTCAGGCAGAAGATAAACACTGAGCAAAGCTGGCCTGCCGCTGGTGGCAGCGGGGCTGGAAAAAGCAGAGTGCTGGGTTTCCCCCCCCATAAGCAGTTGTGGGAATGGAGAAGGCTTTGTGCCTTCTTCAGCTTCAGCACATACTATCCTTGGACAGTTTGTCCCTTGTAAAAATTAATCGTCATTCCAATTCCACTGCATTCCCAATGCCTCTGGGAGGAACAGGGGAGACCTTTCTGAACCAGATGGTGTTATGTATTTAATATAACGGTCTTTGAGCAGCAGTCCTCAAACTAGGATGTGCATGCTGTCTTCTGGAGGTGATGGGGAGGGGAAAGTCCAGCCTAATGATCCTAAAAGCCGTCTGTCCTGCCCCCATCTTGCTGATGAGTCCCCAAGGGGCACTGCTGGAGGTTGCCTGAAACTAAATGCTGGTGGCTTCATCTCTGAGTTACTCTCCCTCCCACAGCCACTTCTACAGCAGGATTTGACTACATGCTATAGGACCCCACTTAAGAAGGGCTCAGATCGAACGAGGCACACAAAGCACTTTCTCTCTGAAGAGTGCAGCCCAAGAGCCATGGGTTTCTACCTTACCAACTGCATGAGGGTTTCATGCGGCAAACATGGGTCCATGCTGGGGAGTGGCCCAGCTGTAGATCTCTATGACAAGTCCATTTTTATCACACTCACAGCTTCCCGAAATAGCCTCCTTTTTTTTTTTTTTTTTTAATTTCCAAAGCATCCTTGTCCCAGCAGATGCTAGAAGTGAAACATGGGTAGAGAAGCTGGATTTGCCCATGGAGTGATGGCTCTGGCCTCTGCTGTCACCCCTGCAGCAAGCCCAGAGCTGAACTCAGCTCCCTGGAGAGCAGCCTTCCCTCCACACCAGCGAGAGTACACAAAGCTTGCACCAAAGGCTCTGTGCTGGGAGTGTGGCACACAGGAGAACACTCAACATCAAGGAACCACTGGAGCAGGTTGCCCAGAGAGGTGGTAGATGACTCATGCCTGGAAACATTCAAGGCCAGGTTGGATGGCACTCTGAGAAACCTGATCTAGTGGAAGATGTCCCTGCTGCTTGCAGGGTGGTGGTTAGACTAGAAAACCTTTGAAGGTCCCTCCCAACCCAAACCATTCTATGATTCTATGACCATGAGGGCCCATGAGCTACAGGCCAGCACAGCATCCTCCAAGGGCTGCAGACCTGCAAGGGCAGGTCCCTCCTGTGAAACAGGGCTCTGAGCTGAGACATGAGTGTCTGAGAACCCCTGCAGCTCTCAACAGAAAAACAGAACAAGGAGGAAAGGCAAAAGGGTCAGATGCTGAGCCTCCCCTCCTGGAGCACGTGCAGGAGAGGAAGCAAGAGCAGAGGCATGATGGAGCCCAGGCTGGTGGGTTTTGCAATTGTGGGGTCAGAAGGACCTCTGGAGCAAGGGGCCCAATGACAAAAGCTTCCTGCCAGTGCCCAGACTCAGGCTGCCCGGCACGGCTGGGGAGGGAGGTGCCCAGTCAGCACTTGTGAAGGACACCAACTTGTTCACACCAGTCACATTTTAAACACCAGTTCGTGCCTCAGCAAGCACTTATGGCTCAGGGGGCCTCCAGCTCCCTCGGTGCATTGCCTGTGCCTTCCCCTGAAAGAGAAACAAAGCCAAAAGCCATCCCCAAACATATCCCCTGAGCACGGGGAGTTCAAGCCCCTCCTTGCTGCCCCTGGGATGCCCCAAGCCCACCTCGGGATAAGGACCCCTTCTCCACCCTCACCTTGTTTTCTCCCTCCTCAGACAGCCAGCGCAGGAGCTGGCAAAGCTGAGAGGGGACCATCCCCAAGGAAGACTTGAGTGCAAGGGAATTGGCTCGCCGCTATTTTCATCACAGGGCGAACAGGTGGGAAGGGTTTTTGGCGGCTGCCAAGTGGGGACAGCACAAAGCGATGACCAACAGGTGACAATTCAGAGTGCCGCTCGTGCCTTTCTGGGCCAGCCTGTCCCCTCCCCACCAAGCAGCCAGCTGTGGTCACAGTCCTCTTCACTGCGGGACACCCAGTGCAGACATTTATTCTTCAGGGATGGCTATCTTTTTTCAAGCCACTGAAAATATGAAGAATGGGGACGAGGGCATGGCAAGATTCCATGCCCAAATTAGTACTGTTGTACTTGTTGTCAATGATACCAGTAGTAGCTTGAATAATTTTGCAAGGTTTCTTTTGAGGAACTTGGAAAAAAAAAACCTGCCAGGTCTGCAAGGGATCATTTTAGGTGGAGGCTAGGTGTTTTGCATGGGCAAAAAGTGTTTTATGATTGCAAAAAAATAAAATGACACCACTATAAAGAATTCCTTTAAACGTCTTTCCCTTTTAAAATGTGTTTTCTAATGTTATTTTTTAAAAATAAGGCTGCCTGTTCGCTTCTGACCACCAGATGGCTGTGGTCCCTCGCAGGCTCAGCCTAAGCCCCACCAACTGCAGGGGACAACCTCTCCCTTCGCTGTGACCTGCTTAGCAGGCTAGGCAACCACTGGAAACAGAACAAAACAAAGTTTTTCCTTATTCTAGGTATTACGCTGCAACCATTAGCCCAGCATGGGCTCACACGGCGACCGCTCCGGAGCACGCGTTCGGGAGTTGCGACTGCACGGGGGCTGGGAAGGAGCGCTTGCACTGTGTCTAAGCGTCCATTAATAACCACGCTGGGAACAGGATCCTGACCTGGATGGATGTTTGGCATGACCCAGAACGGTTGTTTCTATGTAAGCTGAAGAAAGGCATAACTTCCTTGTGCCTGCATCTCTAAAAATCAAATACATGCTGAAAGTTCATGAGAATTTCCATGATGTTTGGCTTGTGTGGTTCTTGGCATACCAGCATCACATTCGTAGATGCAAAAAAAAAAAAAACATGCTTCTCTTTCACCTACTACTAACTTCCAAATAGTATATGATTTATTTTTTAAGAGCAATTAATGAAAATATCTCCTGATTTCCCACATCATCTCACAAATCGGCACAGAAGCATCCTGTGCTAGTGCACTGGGAAGGCTGTTCTCCATCCCACAGGACTTTCATGTTGCTCTGCCATGTCAAAACATCCTCAAAGCTTATTCTGGATAACAAAATTCCCCCTTCATTCATAAAATGAGAATAAAGCCACTTCCCTTCAGATCACTGTTAGTGGTGTTGCTTAGGGCAGATGGAGATGTTGGGAAGGGACGTAAGGCAGGGACCTGGTGGGCAGCAGAGAGGGGGGTTGTGAGGAAAGAAAACATTTCTGTAGGTAACTAATTTTTATTTGTGTGGGGACACAAGCAAGTGGAAGCACAAGAAGAGAGGAAAGAGACAAAAAAAAAAGGAAGGAGGATAGGAAAATGTGCAAACACATGAGAGGGAAAGTAGGTGCCCCAGTACTCAGGAGCAAGGAACTGGAGGGGACCGGTGGTCACCGGTGCAACACCAGGAGTTATACTGGCAGACAGTCTGTTTATTTTCTGTTTCTCCTGAAGATCTTTCACAAACCATGAGGACAGAAGTGACTTCTTGCACCAGGGTGATGCCAAGGTGGTTGGTAGCCCTCAGGGAATTTCTCTTTTGTTGAGTTGCCTGCTCTCCCCTGGCTTTTAAGGCACCTTGAGCATCCTGCACGGTGCCCAACAGCTCTGCGGCGTGTTGGGTGAACAAGAGTCCCTGCTGCTTTGTGTCAGTGACCGACAAAACCTGAGCAAGGGAACGGGGACTCAGGGGTACAGGCTCACAATCAAAAGCTGCTTCTTCCCTATCTGCTATTGTCCTTGTAAAATCTCCTGTGTGTGAGGGTGCACGGGAATTGCACAGGCAGGCAGATTCACTTTCCCTTCCCAGCAGGGCCACCAGCAGTCAGCGGGATGGAGATGGGTGAGGGGGGACAGGATTACTCCCTGTGAGCAGGAGAAGTTTGCAGCAGTGCTGACTCCAGCAGCATTTCTTCAGGGCTGGACCTCAGTCCTTGCTGGGAGCCCCTGGCTGAGGGGCGCGGGGGTGTTTCACTCTGGAGCAGCAAGGCTGGGGGCCTAGCCCTGGCAAGGAGACCCCTGAGGAGAAGGGCTCTGCAGCAGGGCTTTCTCAGAGGGATCAGTAATTCCCTCCTGGCACAGAAAAGCCACACATGCTGGTCTCCAAGCGCTGTGTTTTCCTGGCTGATCTCAACAGAAAAGCGTGGATCAGGCACAAGGTGAATTTGACGGTGGGGTGAGGCAAGGACACGGCTTTCCTGCGGCTTTAGGCCAGGCTCTTTCACCAGCACAGAGCGGCAGGAAAATCGGTGTTTAGAAAAATTGCTGCAAGGCACTTCAGTGGTATTTTTAGTTCCTTGACCAAAAAAAAAAAAAAAAAGGGCCTTAAATAACAGACCAGTCTCAGTGGGAGATAGGTGCCAATTTCTCTGAGCTCCTTTGCACAATTTCAGTCCAAAAAGAAGAAAAGAAGAAAAAAAGAAAAAAAGCCACGGCCACAGTGTTGGTGACCTGCTGCCAGCAGTGCCCCTCTGCCCATCCCTGCTGTCTCCAGGCAGGGACGCATTTTCTGCAGGGATTCACACCATCAACCACCAGCTCCGGCAGAGCGATAAGGGCGTGACTCACCCCATGCCAAGCATCTTCGGTCTCTCTCGCCCCTGCCAGACTGCGCTGGGCAGCTGAACGCTGTAATTCAAATCCCACGTTGCCCAGGTGCTCTTGTTAATGATTAATTACCTTAAGAGCTGCAGCCACGGCCCTGAGGTCCTGCTGTGCTAGGCACGGCGCAAGGGACGGGGGCCTCTGCCACACTCCCCAGTGCCCGGGATGCTGGGGAAGGCCTCCCCAAAAAGGGGGGATGTTCTTCCTCTTTTGCACTAGGGGCTCCAGTCCACAAGCACCGTGGTGCACGGGGGTCTCCAATGCTGAGCCCACTCCACCCCTAAATGAAGGGTTTTGAAGAACTATCTGCCCTTGCTCATCCTTTTTTGGCTTATTTCTTCCTGTTAGCACACAGCCGTCACCCTTTCAGAGCTCAGTGGGGTAAATACAGTCTTGCCCCCCTGCCCTGGAGCGATCTTTGGTAACGAGTGAAGAAAAAGGGCGAGGAAGAGGGGGGCCCCCGCAGCCTGCCTCCCACTAACGCCGACTCGCCCTTTTCCCCTGCGTGGGCGTCCTGCTGAGTCAGGGTCATGCCGGGCCGCCTCATATTGCTGAGTAAAGGTTTCGGGCTGTGGCGGAGAGGCTCTTTTGCTGAGTCACAGTGGGTGCGGGGTCCACGTGAGGCTGTTTATTAAGGGAGGGTTTCCTGTGTGCCGTCCTGAGGCTGCAGCTGCTGCTCTTGGCCCAGGTCCCACTTCTCCAGATAATCGGAGAAATCTCCAGAAACGGCACTGGCCGCTCTCCGCCCGGTCAGTGTGTCCGAGTCTCACTCTCCTTGCAAAACCTGGTTTCCAGCTCCATCTCCTCCCTTCTCCTGAGGAAGGGGTGTGAGATGTGGCACAAGGTCCTCCTTGTTGCATACGTGTGATTTTCAAAAGCAGATTTTCACAGTTTGTCCCGTCTCACAGTCAGGGCACACTTTGTTTTACACGCTTCTAGCACTGAAACAAAGAAGGCGGCAGGGACTGAAACAGTTGCCCAAATGGGATTTTTATTTGCCAACTCTGCCCTCCTCCCTTCCACACCTCCCTTTTGCTCCCAAAGCAGAACCCTAACAGGTCATGGGGTCTGCCCCACCAGCACTGAGATGCTACGCGCTCTCCCCCCAAATTTCAGCCCGGTGTACCTGTAACCTGGAGACCTGCTTCATACTTCAGGTCGCTGCCTGACCCAGGGTCTCTGCTCACAAAGCAGCATGTGCCTTGCAAGGTGCTTGCTCTGTTCTCCCTCCTCCCCCCTGCTCTGTTCCCAGCCAGCCCAGAACTCTCTCCTTGCCCGTAGCCATGCGCTGGAGACACCCAGATGCTAGAGACACCCATGCGCTGCAGCACGTATCTATCCATGCATCTATAAAAATATATGTTGTAATCTGTGCTTCCTATTTTTGTCATGCTGGTTCATTTACGCCTGAGAAATCTGTCTGCACCTCTCTCTCCCACCGCGTTGGTCTTGGGGGTTCCCGCATGCGGGGTTTGCCCAGCACAGACAGATCTGTCTGTAAGACCCTCCCAAAGATACCAGCAATGCCAGATCAGAGGACGCCTGCAGCGTCTGCACTCCTCATCGGGATTTCCACGGCATTTTACCCCCAAGCTCCCTTTTTCCACCTGTATCTTTGATCTAGACTTGGATCGCTCTATGCAGACAGCAGCGAGCACACTCAGTTCTGCCAGAGCTGGGCTGGGCCAGGCAATCTCCCTTTGGTAAACAAGAATTAACCCATAGCACGTCCCCCTGTACGTGCTGACAGCACTGACTCTCCAGCACTGACTCCCTTCTTCAGCAAGTCATTTTAAGCCGTTATCACAACTTCTTTGGTTTTTGGTTTATTTTTCCCCCCCTGCCATTACACAGCAAGTCCTGGTTACTGAGTCAGCTTTCCGGTGCAAAGCAGGCGGCTGCATTT
Source organism: Chlamydotis macqueenii (assembly GCF_036417535.1). Lineage (NCBI taxonomy): Eukaryota > Metazoa > Chordata > Aves > Otidiformes > Otididae > Chlamydotis > Chlamydotis macqueenii. The sequence continues at coordinate 58,759,563 of NC_141556.1, read as the reverse complement.
TGCTGTGTCACGGTTGGAGAGAGCCCATTAACCCCTCCGAGCCAGCGAAAGCTGGCTTTCACCGGCTGACACCTTCCCCACGGAGGCAAGCCGAGCTGCTGGGAGCTGGCTGCTGGAGCCAAGCATGGAACAGCGCTTCCCAAACGGCTTCAGGAGAGCTGACTCAGCACTCCGTGACTGCCTGGGTATCCAGACATTTCTGACTATAAATCTATTGGCAGAACACGCTGTTAAGTCTATAAAGAGGAGAAAATTCCCCACTTCCCTACCCCTGATGAAAACAGCAACCCCTCAAAAACTTTCTGTTGTTGTTAACCATTTATCTACACCATCTCTTGATTAAGCATTTTCTCAGGGGCTGGGCTGATGGAGGCTGGCTCAGATGGAGGCTTTTAAGCCCAGCAGGAACTATTACAAATATCTTTCCTGAGGCTATTTGATTCATCTTTGCTAGACATCTCCTGGGCAGTTTCACTGGTGCCCATGCACTTCGCATTCACAGTGAGTAGCTCTGGCAACATCCAGGCACTGCTCACTTCAAGAGTAGGAGATGATAGGACTTCCAGCAGACACGGTGGAGACCAGAGATCTGAAGTCCAAGAAAAATCTCCTAGTGACCTGGATGTGGGCTGGCCTCTGCTTTCCAGTGGCCTGCTATGCCCAGAGTTGCTCTGGGGGCCAGTTTGTTCCTTCTGCTAAAAGCACAGACCTCCTTCCCCGTGCATCACTCTCAAGTGTCAATTTCCCAAGTTTTCCTCTAGGAAGAGATGATCCCTCACAGATATCCGTCAGCACATTGGCACACTTGGTGTCATTAACCTCCCCACACTGACTAGCAACAGCACAGCAGAAGCAATACAAATTTTCCCTGCAGAGCACTGGAGGGGGCAGAAATGCCCCAGGCCAGCAACCGCAAAGATGATGACACCCCACTTTCAGTTCTCCTTCCATCTTGCTGTGGGACATTTGGGCCTTTCTGGAGAGCTGGGCCCAGTCTCACAGTTGCTCCATCCCAAGTAATCCTGACAAAACAGCATAAATCAGTTCTGGGGCATGGCTTGCTTGCCTGCACCTATGGAAAAGTTCACAGCAGAAACGAACTGCAGTAGGGACCTTATCTCCTGTGACCAGCCCAGGAGAAAGTCAAGCCTCAAGATCCAGAAGGAGGTACACTGGTTCCATGTCCTGGGGCAGTGTGGTTACGAGGCCGGACTTCTTCCTGGGAAGAAGTATCCTATCTGGAATGGCAATGATGTGACTAGATACGTTTACCCTCTTCCCTTCAGTCTCATATCCACATCTAACACAACCCTGAATGAAAAGGAAGGAGGACATTTTGTATACAACCTTTAGTGTGCCTCCAAGCATGCAATCTCTTGGAAGAAGGCAGGCAGGCAGGGGAAAAAAGCACTGGCCTGAAAGCAACCAGAAAGTCCTTGGGGAGGAACTGGGTGCATGACCAGAGCTGCAAAACAGAGGTGAAATGAGGGGCAGGGCTCGAGGGTTGGATTTTTTCATATTATTTCATTAAATGAATCCTGTTATTCATTTTCATATTCTCACATATTTCCTACTTCCCTCCACCAAAACTACACATTCAATCTGTTCTCCAGCTTCCCGTGTCAGAATAGCACTCACTGAAAAAGTGATCTTTAAGGAGTGATGCCAGAGGGAAATGCTCATTTTGGGGCCATCCCTGTGGTAAAATGGCATCATTGTTTTCAGGAGGGACTGGCCATGCAGCCCTATGCTCCCATGGGCTCCACACAGGAGCCCTCTTTCAGGGGATGTTTGGGAGTTTTTCAAGCTTGCTTCAAAGGTTCACACATCCCAAGATACATTTATTTTACCTTACAGAAAAACAAGCAAGCCAGCAGCAAGTTGTCTGCAATGGCCTGGGGGTAAAAGCGGAACGTGACAGCTTTTGTGAGCATGCACTGTTGCTTTAAAAGACAAAAGCAAGACAGGAAAACTCTGGCTGAGTCAGGGTGGAAGCGCTGAGTAATCCTTCCTTAGTGCTGAACCACACGCCAGATGTCTGCCCGAGTCGAAAAACAAGCATGGAAGCATATTTCCTCCAGGACAGCGTTCTAACCTCTAGCACCAAAGCCAGCTGTGGCCAGGTGTGGGTGTAGTGACAGGGAGACATGCGAGGCGCGTGGCTTGGTTGGCAGCGTCCACCAGCAAAGCCCCAGAGTGGACTTGCTGGAGGGGACAGATGGATAGAAGATGCCAGACTTCTTCTCCCTCCTCCTCAGGTTCTGCCTCCCTACCACCCCCTGCACGACTGCAGCACGGGGCTTTCTCACCCCCACAGCAGCAAGGGAACAGTGGCTTTAAATGCCCCGCTCTTTGGGCTGAGCACAAAATGTGTGCTTTTCCAAAGTACAGCTGGCCACTGCATCATCCATCCTGGCTAGCCTTGCTCCCAGCACAGCTACAGTTGGAAAAGAAGGGCCCCCCTTCATCTCCTGGCTGCCTTATTGACCACTTCACCAGACACAACAGCAGAGCAGCCAGCTCCTGGCAGAAGCACCTTGTCCAACTCTCTTTCCTCAAATCAGAGAAATTATCTTCCTTTGAAAGCCTCTGCAGACTTCCTCAGTTTCCCCCAAGTCTTGCATGACATCTTTTCAGTCCACCAGCTACCCCACCCTTCTGGGTATCTAGGAGATGGAGTGCTATTCTCCTAAACTGCCCTGCACACAGCTGTGGTAACAGCAGGGGCCGGTTGCCACACAGTGGGTATTTTTTCCATGCACAAGGCAGCAGGGAAAGGATTTCACTGTGCATCAGCGCAGGCACACCTGTGCTGGCTCCGTGCAAAGAGATAGGGTTATTCCCCAGTGCACAGCACCATGCCAGGGCAGCTCTGGTGCTTGCAGACCACAGCTGGCACATGCATGTGCCACAGCAGCTGGATTACCCAGGGTGCCCAGGACATACCCCAGGGTCCCTGCTGTGCTCCCTGCTGTGAAGGGGGTATGCTCCTCACCTGTAGTGCTGAGCTCCACATCCTGTGGTCAGAAAGTCAGAGAGACTCCCTGAAGATGCCTACTGTCACGGGAAAGAAGACGTTTATACCTGGGGCAGATGAGGATGGGTGTTGTCTTAGCTCCCCAGGCTGGGTGCAGCTGGGATGTAGACTGGGGTGTAGGGAGAGGAGACTGCCCACCCTGCCCCAGGCATTAACCCTGTAAATCCACCCCTCCTTGTCCTACCCGGCTGCCCCCAGTGCAACGAGCATCTCTTGGACTCTGCCTGCCACGGACACTGCGCTGAAAGGGTTACAGAGCCAGGCACCCTTGAAGGAGAAGTTGCTGGGCATTCTCTTGTTTGTGCTTAGTTATCAAGATGCATCAGGTGACTTCCTTCTGGTCCCTCGGGGCTGCAGGGGAAGGCTACGCTGGGAAGAGAAGTTCAGTTGTGTTGCAAGAAGTTTGTCTTCACACTGAGGTCAGCGGTTTGGCTGCTCACGTGGCCTGGCAGTATAAAGCTGGATGCGGGAGCTGGGCTGCCCAGCTCAGAGGCTTCACTGTCCTGGGAGAAGGGAAGGAGGAAAGCACAAGCAAGAGAAAACAACAGGGAAGCAGAGGAGTGAAACAAAGTGGAGAAACATGGAAACTTACCAGACACACAGCTCCGAAAGGTGAGAGCGGGATGGAAACGAGAGGGAATTTTTGTGCCAGAAAAGTATTGTGTTTCTCCCCTTGCTGTTAGGCATGCTGTTCCTGTTTCTGCTCTGCAGGGAACGGCATGCTCCTGCTTTCACCTCTGGATGGAGTCTGTCAGTCTTCCCTGCTCGGGACAGCGTTTGGGATGCTGGCGCTCCCCTGTTCCCACTCGTGGCTCTCAAGAATGCTCTGCTCCTTTTCCTTCTGTCCCAGGCTTCCCCTTTTTTTCCTAGAGAGCTAAGATCCATTTTGCCAGAGGAGAGCGACAGCACTGACATCTGTTTTGCTGCTCTTCCCCAGCATGTCCAAGGACCTGTCAGAACTGTTGAAGGAAGCCACCAAGGAGGTGCACGAGCAGGCGGAGAACACGCCATTCATGAAGAATTTCCAGAAGGGGCAGGTGTCGCTCCACGAGTTTAAGGTACTTCGTAGCAGCATTCCTTTAGGGATGGGATTTCCTTGCCAGGAAACACACTGCTAGACAGGCTGCATGGGAACTAAAGCTGGGAGGAGGGGGACGGCACAAGGAAGGAGGTGCTTTGCATTACAGCTGTTTGGTGTCAGTATTTTCTGTGCAAAACATGCTTTTCATCAAACTCCAGCACCCTAGGATCTTACCAGCTCTTCTTGCAGAAGGCAGGGCAGGACCGTGCAGATCAGGATGGGCAGCCAAGCTGAAAGTGGATAAAAAGACAAGTTGAAGGGATTCATGTAATTGCTTTTTTCTGTCTTCACAAATGCCTGCATGTTAATTATTGGCAATGATAGTTAATGGAGATATGACTATGAGTGCCTGAAATGCCAAAAGGATGGAGAATACTAAGTTTACAAGACTTTAAGCAGCTACAGCTAGAAATAATGATGGAATAGTGAGAAAGTGAGGCTGTGGGATCATCTCTGGCACTGAACTTTGCAGTGTTTCAGTTGTCACTGGGGTTATACCAGAGCTGAGATCATGAACAATAACTCAAACACAGACTGAGTTTGAGCAAGAAGCATCTGCTACTAACAGGCAGGAGCCTGCTGCTTTTCTTAAGATAAAAGAGAAACATTTGCAGATATTAGTCTGCACCTAACCTGGCTAGATATGTGATGCCTGGGCTCTGAGCCATGTAACAAAGCCATGAGCAAAAACAAAGCACGCACCTGGGCCAGACATTCCTGAGAGGCTATAGGATGTGACGCATAGGCTTGCAAATAACAGCTAGTGATCCGACCTGTGGTTTAATTACTTTGTTGTTGAATTGTTCCTTGGCAAATAAATCCACAAAAGTAGGAAAAAGACTACTTATTTCTGACAGGTCGCATTCAGGATACTTAGTCAAGCATAAATTTAATCTCAGGTGCTCACTTCCTACTGTTAGAAATGCGGCATTGGTTAGGCAGCGAACAGGCTGGCAATAATGTATGAAGTCAGTCCTTCAAACATACAGCTCTGTTTCTTAGAAGATATTTACATGCTGTCAGGGGGAGTGAGATGTGACGTGGGTTTTAAAAAGTAATGATGGTTTTCAAAAGCCGCATTTCCCATTAAACCACTACCTGCCTCTGAAAACAACCAGTCAAGTTATATTTTCTTAATTTGTGAGGCAATGTTCCCATATTTTGGTTTTTGTGTTTTTTTTTTTTTTCTCAGTAAGCCAGATAACAGGTTATTGTTTAAAAACCTCTATTTTTGTTTGCTCTCCTGGCAAACCTATATACCTGCCCTGACACGTGACTCCCCAGAATCTGAACATTTGTTTCCACAACCAAGCCACTGCCTGTATGCTTATCAAAGTCCTATTTGCTGTCAGAGTGGGGAAAAGTTGAAACGTCAGCTCTTTTACTGGAGAACTGATTGCTTTGTGGGAAAGTAAACTGCTTTCTCTTCTGTCACCAGCGTAATCCCCCCCCACCACCACTCCAAACCTGACTCACCTGTACTGCAGTACCTTTGTGTTTTACCCTTTGCTGCTGATATGGATTCCAGTGTAAGGAAGGGGTGGTGTAGGTGTAAATATGTATACAGCCTCTGAAAACAGAATGCCCAGGGAAGGAAAAAACACAGCTAGATTGTCTTATGCCACGTGGAAACGCTGGCAGATAGAAGAAAGCATGGCGTAAGCTGGGGAAAACAACAGTGACAATGGTTTCAAAATAGAGGGGAGAACACATAGCCTCGTAGCGCTCCTTCACAAAGGCATCTTTCAGAGGCAGGCTGTGCTTCCAGCACCCTTTTATCTTATCTCCTTGAGGCAATGAAGGAGGCAACCCCACTTGCAAATCTGAATGAGGAGAGCAGTGGTGCTTCAGTTCCCAGGATGGAGGGATGCCAACAGGACAAATATGTTGAAAAATAAACAGAGTGTGTCATTGTCTCACAAGGCCCTACAAAGGGAAGCCACATCTTGAAGCATTCAGATTTGAACAATGCACCAGAAAATATACCTTTGGGAATACCCTCTCTATTGACCGAGGGAATGAGGAGAATAGACCAGGCATGATTTAACAGCACTCCAGTTTCCATTACATCAAGCTGCAAGACTTGAAGGTGAAGGCAGTGGTTTTTAAGGGCAAGTAAAACCAATATCTGCTGGAAAGGTCTTACCTGATGCTGCCTCAAGCAGAAGGGGAAGGGCTAAGTGGTGTCTCATTGCACCTTGCAACTCTGTTCTCCCCTTGGGAAACCTGCAACATCAAAAATGTGCGTGACTCACACTGGGTGTGCCCATGAGGAACTTTTTTGTTAGGATTTGTCCCCAAAATCTGAAGAAGACAGACAGATGCACCTGTAGCTCATCCTCTTCCTTCTCTTTCAGCTGGTTACGGCATCCTTGTACTTCATCTACTCTGCTCTGGAGGAAGAGATTGAACGTAACAAGGACAACCCAGTTTATGCCCCTGTGTATTTTCCGGCAGAGCTGCACCGGAAAGCTGCCCTGGAGGAAGACTTGAAGTACTTCTATGGCAGCAACTGGAGGGAAGAGATTCCATGTCCTGAGGCTACTGAGAAATACGTTCAGAGGCTCCACTATGTAGGCAAGAACCACCCAGAGCTCCTGGTGGCCCATGCCTACACTCGGTATTTGGGAGACCTGTCTGGGGGACAAGTGCTAAAGAAAATTGCCCAAAAGGCTCTCCAGCTGCCCAGCACTGGAGAAGGGCTGGCTTTCTTCACCTTTGATGGAGTCTCCAATGCCACCAAGTTCAAGCAGCTCTATCGCTCCCGCATGAATGCCCTTGAGATGGATCTTGCCACTAAGAAAAGAGTCCTGGAGGAGGCCAAGAAAGCATTCCTGCTAAATATACAGGTAAGTAACAATCAGCCAGCCTTGCCTGCCCACACCCTCTCTCAAGCCAGAAAACAGCTACAGAGGAAAGGCAAAGCTGGTATTTTCACTGGGGAGCTTATGGGAAGTTGTGTATTAGGGTAAGCTAGTCAGAATTGAACAGCTATATTTGTCCAGCGTGGAAGCCTAGCAAAAGGCTGGTCTTTGAAAGGCTCTACTCCCTCCTCTAGGGCTTGAATTCAGTCTCTTCCGTGTGCCATTGTTCAGATATTAATGAGGACTTATACTCAGAGTAGGGATCACCGTGTATCTGTCCTACCGCTCTAATAGAGCTCCACAGGTCCTCTGTGGATGCTGGCTAGATGCACAGGTACTTTGCTTTCCTTCCTGTCAGACGATGGGCATTAGCCTTCTCCTGAGCTGGAAGCTTCAGGGAGAACCTGTGAGGTGAACAAGGAGTTTGAAAGACATACTCTTTACCCCATAGGTAGATTACGTTCTATGCAAAAATGCTGGGAGACTTGGACTGAAGGCTTCCCCTAGTTTATAAACTGCCTGTGGCAGGGGCAAGGGGTCCAGTGAAAGAACAAGACAGGAGGCCACATAATGAACCAGTGTTCCTTCTTCTCAGGTTTTTGAGGCGCTGCAGGAGCTGGTGTCTAAGGGCCAGGAGAATGGTTACCCAGTGCAGCCGAAGGCAGAGCTTCGCACAAGGAACATTAACAAATCATACGAGCAAGGTAAGATACTTCTAAAAGCAGGGGCTTAACACTGTCCCTTGTGGTTTTGTTCTCCTCCCTTCCTACGTTCTTGTTTGTAAAAGCCACTGAGAAATGAACATGAGCTGCTTGCTTCATCTCTTCTCCAACCATCAGTAGGTAGTGCAAGGAGGGGCACTGGTGTGTGCAAAGCTTCTTCTAGACATGACAGAGCAAGTATGACACACATTTGGGCTCTCCAGAAATAGTGTAAATGAGAGCGCTTTACAAGGAGAGATTCCTCTCTCCTTCTCTTAGGTTTTAACAAGTGTAAAGTGCATTAGCTACACGAGTTTTTACCACAGGGAAAATCAGCCTTGAGTTTACAGAAGCACAGGCTGCAATTTCAGGCCCAGCAGCTCAGCTGTGGTGCTGTGATGCTGACAGAAGGTTCTTCAAAGAGACACAGCCCTATGTAACGGCCTGTTGTTTCAGACTAAATATTCCTCTGGTCATTTTCCTGCCTTCCAGAAGTGTTTACTGAAGACACTTCTTGAAAGTGTGCTGGGTTTACAGTCAGCATTGTTCTGGATGGTGAAATGTAACCAGCTGGGAAGTGGGGATGTACAGGCTGCCCATCAACTCTGCAAAACTGAAAATGCTCCATCTACTGGCATGCGCTGATCCCAAACTCAGCAAAGCCGGAGCAGCAGCTGCAAGCAGAGCAATCCCTTTTCACAGAGCCGGGCTTGTGACTGAGTTAGGAGCAGGCTCAGGTGTCTACAGAGGAGCGTGATTTCCCTGGTAACGTGTGGTTCAAATAAAAAGCCCATATGACCTACCCATTCTAAAAGTAAAAGGGAGATTTTTCAGTGCATACTGGATTGAACCACAGTTTTCCCAGGGCAAAGAATTAAAAGCAAACCTTGTCTTGTGCACCTCTAGACAATGAAGCTTAAAGCAACTTTTTTGGGAAACGCAGTAAAAATGATCTCTGAAACTTTCCCACTCCTTGTCCAATACGCTCGTAAAAGTAGGAGTTTCAGAAAAGTTTGGTGTTAGGTGAGGAATCTCATCCTGAAGTTGCACTGGGAAAATTAGTCTGGAGTGCTAAGGACTATCTGTTCACGGTCATTAGATGCCTTGCTGGGCTCTGGGATTCCTCCTTCTCCCCTTGAGAACTCCAGCAGGGTCTGCTCCAGCACTGGGGAGAACAAACGTGGCATACCGGCAGCTTCTTGCCTCAACTTGTTCTCATCCACTTTTTCTTCTCCCCCCCCCGCCTATTCCAGCATCTGGGAAAGAAAGTGAGAGGACAAACAGAAGACACACAGACATGATACCCACCACTTCCCTAGTGCGGTGGATCCTGGCGCTCAGCTTCCTAGCCATGACAGTAGCCGTGGGCTTATTTGCCATGTGAACTAGCAGGACCTTCATCTTCTCTTCAAGCCTTCCTTCACCCTGAACTAATCCACCTTCCCCAGTCCTTCTGAGAGAAATTCCCCCTGACTGGGTACTGTGATCATGGCTCTGCCACTAATATTAGGAGACTTTTCTCCCCAGAAATCAGAGTGCTCTAAGGGAGGGTCAGGCAAAGTCTCTCCCATGCTTGGTGTGAGCTCTTCTCAGACACTAACTTTATTGCCAGAAACTAAGGGTAGAAAAGGCTAAAAACAATGGCCAAGAATTGTCATTGCTTTACAGAGTGCCTGCAAAAATCCTACAGGATCAGAAACAGCTTTGACATCTGTCTCTCCTCAGAAATAAGAAGCTCCCCGGAGCTCTGTTTGCTCAGTTTTTTTTATACTGCTAGATAATACTGTGATCACTTTTTTTCTGTGGAGCCACACGGCTCCTGTGGGTTATAGACTGTTTTATATGACACTACTAGGTCTTTGTTAATTCTTTTTCCAATCATTCTTGTTTTTTAAAAAGCAGAAGACGGTTGTGGAAAATACGTTGCCATTCTCTTGTCTGGTTACATAATTTATACACATAATAAAATTCAATGTAAAGTTTTCAAGCCTGGTGTTTCCTATTATTAAAGCCTTACCCGGGGAGAAAGGAGGTATCTTTCTTCCTCCCAGTTTGATGTCTTTTGGAGCTGCTGCCTCACCAGAGCCAGACTCTGCTCCCACTCAGTGCTAACAACCTGTTACAAGCTGGGGCAGGTTTCTTCAGCTCCTACACGCTGGTCTCCATTTTAGAAATGGCATGAAATTCTGTGGGTATACAAATATCTTTAAGGGGTGGAAGCCGTACGTAACAGCTGGTTGCTATTCTATTAAAAGCAAAGGTGATAGGACTATCAGCTGGTCTAAACCAGGACAGATATCCCTGACTGCTTACCAGCTCAGGGCTCCATTACCAGACTGCCTTTATGAGAACTTCAGCATGAATCAGAAAAGCAAGCATGTTCTCACCACCCAGAAATGAAAGGCACACTTAGTTTTGATTCTACGAGGCAGCTAAATGGGAGATGCCAAGCATGCAACGGCACGCCCTCACCTAGGTAACAAACCAACCCAACCGACTCCCAGGGCTCGGCATACACACGGCATTGCTAGCGGCGCTCTGCACACGCGGTGCCGCTGGAGCTGCCCGTGCACACAGCTTCCTTCCCCAGCTTTGTGCTGAGGCAGATCTGGAGGTCTGGCTTTACGGCCAGCCACTGTCATGGCCATAGGCCAGATCTGCTTTGGAGAGTCTTCTAACACAGGAGTCACTGCAGGAGAGGCTGCAGCACAGCAGGTACCGACAAGGCCATTATCAGAGTTCTCTCTTTCTACCAGAAAGCCTCTGTGATCAACCTGTCTCCACGACGCTGCCTGTTCCGGCTGTGACCCTAATCCCACTGACACGCTTTCCTATCGATTGGCTTTAACGACCAGCACTGAGCCTGCTCAAAGAGCAAGAATCAGAAGGCAGGTCCTGCTGAGAAGAAGCAGTGGGAAAGAGGGGCTGTCATTATTCTCAGGCTTTTATCTACCCTATAACCCTTCCAAAATCCCCATTAATACTTCTCTATTTGGACACATTTGCAAACCTCTGGTAGCAAAAAATAGTTAATTCTTAAAAAAAGATAGTCAGATATTTGAAAAGCAGGGATAAGAGGTTTGATAGCTATTCAAGTACAAGAATTTATTCATTCAAATTTACATTAAGTTCTACTTATTCAGTTCCTCTAACCCATCCCAACTAAATCATTATGTTCCTTCAGCCATGATGAATAACTAAACATCCCATGCAATTAAGTGCCTGTGAGCTCAGAAATGCACTCTACCACAGTCAACCCCTCTCCACTGTCCAAAGAGATCATAACTGTGACCTCAAAATTAGGAAATCTGGATTCAGACTGACATCACTCCCTCCCTGCTCACAGCTGAAGAGGCATGGTGCTTGGAGCATCCCCCAGCCATTATGCTATCACACACTGAAGGACTCGAGACTGAGCGTAAAGAAGTCTTCAGAGGTGAAGACTAAAGCCTTGCTTTCTACTAGATCTATGATCTTTATTGTGCCCCTGTACTCAGCACTGGCGAGGCCGCATCTTGAGTACTGTGTGCAGTTTTGGGCCCCTCAGTACAAGAAGGACTTTGAGTTGCTGGAGCGCATCCAGAGAAGGGCAACAAAGGTGGTGAGGGGTCTGGAGCACAAGTCTTATGAGGAGCAGCTGAGGGAACTGGGACTGTTTAGTCTAGAGAAGAGGAGGCTGAGGGGAGACCTCATTGCTCTCTACAACTACCTGAAAGGAGGTTGTAGCGAGGCGGGTATTGGTCTCTTCTCCAAGTAACTAGTGATAGAACAAAAGGAAATGGCCTCAAATTGCAGCAGGGAAGGTTTAGGTTGGATATTAGGAAACACTTCTTCACTGAAAGAGTGGTCAGACACTGGAACAGGCTGTCCAAGGAAGTGGTTGAGTCACTATCCCTGGAGACGTTCAAAGAACATGTAGACGTGGCACTTCAGGACATGGTTTAGTAGGCATGGTGGTGCTGGGTTGATGGTTGGACCTGATGATCTTGGAGGTCTCTTCCAACCTTAAGATTCTATGATTCATTTTCCAGCCTCTGCTTCCTTACAACACACTAAGCATCCCAGCTCTGTTTGCACTTAGGATGCACACTACCACATTTTTGAAGAGCTAAAATGCTTATGCAATGACCCACCAGCTCCCCCCGCCCCCCACCTCAAAACCACTACTAGTCAGGAGAAAAGCATCCCAGAGAACACATATCCTGAGGCAGCAGCAGCCTGCTTGCTCTGCCATCCCAGTGGGGCCCCAGTCAGACTGGTCATCTGCCATCTCCCCCCAGTATGTCCCACCACATCCAATGGGTTCCTCCCCTACCCTGGGCCTGCTGCACCACAGCCAGCCAAGCCAGGCTACCCCTGCTCCACTCAGGCCCTGCCACCCCCACCAAGCCCTGCAGCAACAGACTCCAACTGCCCTCCAGGACCCTACAGCAGGAATTTATTTCATTCTCGCTAATTTAATTAACATCTCCACCTTTCCGCACCCTTCCCGCCGCCTAACTAACGGACCCCCCCCCCCCCCCGTCCCCCGCTCGCAATGGTTTCACCCGCTTCCCCCCGCCGCACACCGCCACGATGGTTCCGCCCGACCGCCATTTCGCCTCCTCCTGCCCTCCTCTCCGAGATTTCGCGCCAAACTGCGCCCGGCAAGCAGGGGGCGGAGCGCCCTGGCCAATCAGCGGCAGAGGCGATGCCGCGCGCTTCCTCTTGGGGCGGGGCAGGAGAGATGCCGGGGTCCAATCCGCCGTGGCGCGCTGCGGACGGGCCAATCGGCGTGCGCGGCGGCGGGAGCGGCGCGCCCCCCGGCTGCAGTTCGGTTTCCGCCGCGCGCCGCTTTTGTCGCGAAAAAGTTGGTGGCGGCTTCCCGCGGGCAGCGAGGTGCGGGAGGGGCGAGGAGGGCCCCTGTGGGGCACTGGGGGTGCGGGAGGAGGACAGGGGCAGTGCGTGGGGTGCAATGCAGCTGGCGGCGGCGGCGGCGGGGGGGGAGGGAGGAGGAGGAGGAGGGGCAGGATCCGGTGGGGCATTTTGTGGGGGGCGGGCAGGAGGTGAGGAGGTAGTTGGGGCTGACTGCGCACTCTTGTCCCCCCCTCCCCTCCAGCCCCCCAGGGGAGCATCAGTCGCCATGTCCGGTTTCGACGACCCCGGCATTTACTACAGCGACAGTTTTGGGGGCGATGCGTCGGTGGACGAGGGGCAGGTTCGGCGGTCGACGCTGCAGAAGCGGTTCAAGGAGTTCCTGCGGCAGTACCGGGTGGGCACGGACCGGACGGGCTTCACCTTCAAATACAGGTGCGGCTGCCGCCCCTCTTCTTCTCCTCTGGCCTCACCCGCACCTCTTTGCGTGCCCCATCTGCTCTTCGCCTCCCTCCCGCTGCGCGCACCCCGGGTCTGCAGCAGCACACGTCAGCTCTTCTCTTCCCACAGCCCACAAACATTGTTAGCGTGAGAAATGTTCTTGCTGCCGTTTAGCCCTATAGAATAACTTATTCCAAATCTTTAGGCAGCTGGCCCGTGGCAGAGGTACCAGTGGAGGGATCTGCACTGCCGAACGTGCACCTAGTTCTGAAATTCAAGGTCTGCCTTCCAGTTCTAGCGCTTTCTGGTCTCGAGTTTTGTCTGTGGCCTTTCAAGTCGTTGCGGCACGGTCTGTGTGTGCCTTTGGAGGCTGTGAAGGTCCCTTGGCCATCCCTTTGCCTACGCGGCTGGGGAGACAGCTGTGAGAGGTGATACTTCCTTTTTTTAAAGTCATGTTTTAGGTGTAATAGCTACGATCCTGCTTAGAATTTTTCTGATTTCCTATCTGGTTGTGTAACTTTAGTAAACAACTAGTGCTATACTTTACGTTGTCACTGTAAGATCTGGTGTCCCTGGTCTTATGTCACATTTCAAAGTGATTTTGGGGTGAAAGATTTGCCCAGATCCCCCTAGGCTTCTCTTGGCGCTCTTCTGATTTTCCCTTTTGGCTTTTCAAACCAATGACTCCCTGCAGAACCTGCCTTCTCTGCTCCCTGCTTGTCAGAAGGACACTGAGGGTGACTGGTGCTTTCTGCCCTGCAAACCTTTCCCACTTACTGCCTTCCAGGGATGAGCTGAAACGGCACTACAACCTGAGTCAGTACTGGGTGGAGGTGGAGATGGAAGACTTGGCCAGCTTTGATGAAGATCTCGCTGACTATCTGTACAAGCAACCAGCAGACCACCTGCAGCTGGTAAGGATGGAGGGAGTTGGTGACCCAACACGTTGACATTGTCACGTCATGAGAGCAGCCCTGACAATCTGCTGTAACATACCCATAACAGCCTAGTTCTTCCCTTTTGTAGTTGGAAGAAGCAGCAAAAGAAGTCGCAGATGAGGTCACCCGCCCTCGTCCTTCAGGAGAGGAAACGCTCCAAGACATCCAGGTCATGCTGAGGTCAGATGCCAATGCAGCCAACATCCGCAGCCTGAAGGTGAGATGAATCTGCTGCTGCACTGAGCAGCGAGTGACAGGACTTGCTCCTGTGTGGGTGTGATTGCAGGGAAGCTTTTGGTACTTGATCATGTAGTTCAATACATGGGCTGTACGCTAATTTACAAGCAGTGATGCTCTGCAACTTAAATCTGTCTGCAAAGGGCTGTTATTACTGATTGCTACTGTTAGTGACGTTCTGCACAGTGCTTTGTCCTTTTCTCTTTTGTTTTGAAATCAGCATGACTTAAGTCATGCAAGCTTCCCCTACTATAGAGCAAGAGAATGACAGTGTCAAGAAGCACAGGCTTTTTTGTTCTGGTACCTTAGTCCCATGAATGTGGGAAGTGTTGCTAAGAAAGAACTGTATTTCTTTATTCTCTTGAGCTTCCCATCCATCCTTCAGTGATGGCTTTCTCACCTTCCCTTCACCTTTTCCCTTTCAGTCCGACCAGATGTCCCACCTTGTGAAAATCCCTGGGATCGTAATTGCAGCAACCCCTGTGAGAGCCAAAGCCACCAGAATAGCCATCCAGTGCCGCAGCTGCCGCAACATCATCAGCAACATTGCGGTGCGCCCAGGCCTGGAGGGTTACGCTCTCCCGAGGAAATGCAACACGTAAGGACTGACGTGGAGATGCATGCAGCAGGCTGGTGGGGGGGAAAAAAGAGCTGCATCCCCTCCACACTGTGTAGAGTCAGCTCCCTGTCACACAAGGCAGAATCATCTGTGCTGCTCTCTGCCCCTTCCCTTCATAGAATCATAGAATGGTTAGGGCTGGAAGGGCCCTTCAAAGGCCACCTAGTCCAACATCCCTGCAAGGAGCAGGGACATCCCCGACTAGATCAGGTTGCTCAGAGCCTCATCCAACCTGGCCTTGAAAGTTTCCGGGGATGGGGCTTCCACCACCTCTCTGGGCAACCTGGGACAGTGTTCTACAACCCTCATTGTAAAAAATTTTTTCCTAATATCTAATCTAAATCTACCTCCCTCTATTTTAAAACAATTACCCCTAGTCCTGTCGCAACAGGCCCTGCTGAACAGTCTCTCCCCTTGTGCCTACGTGCACTCGTGGCCAGCAGGTTTTAGCTCCATCTGTCTGCTGTCACGCTGGTCCTGATGCTACATGACCAGTGCTGCCTGCAGGGTAGAGCAGCTGCGTCCAGGAGCATCTGCAGGACATTTTGCCTGTGGTACCTAAAAGTTCATTCCTGCCTCCAGCTTCCCACAATGGTGTGTTAAGCTCCTGTCCTAACTTCCTATTAAGTTCTTACCTTTTTCAGGCAAACTTCTTGCTTCCACATTCCCTGTTCCCAGGGGGCTGTTTTGTGTTACATTCTGCAGGGACGCTTTGCTACTAACCTTCAAATCCTGCTTTACAACGCAATCTTACAATGCCCACGCAAACTGTGAGCATTAGGCTGCTGCTCTGGCAGCCCTCGCGCCGATCGATCCTAGTGGGTTGTGTCTTCGAGCTCGTGCCTGCCAGTATGTGTTTTCTGTGCTTTGTCTCTAATGCAGCTTGAGAGGCCCTTGGAATAGGGGTTGTTCTTGCGTGTGGTCTGTCCAGTGCCTCGCTCCTGATCCTTTACTGCACGAGTGTATCTGCACGCTCCTGTTACCCTCCCCGAAAGCCCTGTCCCTGCCTGCGTGGAGTCAGGCGTTGGTAGCAATGTACTGAGACAGCAGCGGGACGTGAAGGTGCTCCTTGTCTCGCAGAGCTTGTAGTCTAGCAAGGCAGATGCGTCTCAAGAGACTGGGAGGTTGATGGCAGCCTTGTCGCATCGCTAATTGCTTTCTCTCCAGAAACCACTTAACATTTGCTTCGTTCGCAAGGTTATAAAGAAAAATGCCCTGCCCTGCTGTCTATACTGTTGCCTTCTGTGTAATTAATGAATTACTTTCCTCCCCGCTTTTAGCTGGCGGGGGAGAGGGGGGAGGCAGGGAGAGCATTCAAGCAAGTGTCACCTGGTCTTTGGCTGTTCTCATGCCTGCTGTTGGCAGCTGCTGAAGACAAGACCAAGGGCTTGATGAGCATTTGGTTCAGGCCTGTGTGACTGCCCTTCGTGCCTGCCGGGCATGGCTTGGAGGGGCGGCTGCTCTGGGCTCTGTCACTGCTGTCACCTCTACAGGGGGGCTCCTGGGGGTGTCCCATGAGTGCTGGCAGCCTTCCCTGATTGATCTTTCTGCACAGAGAACAAGCCGGCCGCCCAAAGTGCCCGCTGGACCCCTATTTCATCATGCCGGATAAGTGCAAGTGTGTGGACTTCCAGGTCCTGAAGCTGCAGGAGTCCCCGGATGCTGTGCCACACGGGGAGATGCCCCGGCACTTGCAGCTGTACTGCGACAGGTACCAACGCGGTGTCCCCCCATGACCCCGCTGGGCTAGCCGGTGTTGCTGGTGCCGTCCTTTTTCCTGCTACCATCCTCTGCTTTCCGCTTCCCGTTCTTAGGTACCTGTGTGACAAAGTTGTCCCAGGGAACAGAGTCACTATCATGGGCATCTACTCCATCAAGAAGTCTGCCCAGAGCAAGAACAGAAGCCGTGACAACGTGGGTGTGGGCATACGAAGCGCTTACATCCGTGTGGTGGGCATCCAGGTGGACATGGAGGGCTCAGGTGAGGGCTGATTTTGGTCCCTGTCTGGTGTGTGTCAATACCCTGGTCTTGGGAGAACCTCCTCCCTGAACAAGGCTGTTTCTCAGCAAGGACTCTGAAACCACAGCCTGGGTCCTTCTCTGCTGCTTATGTAGCAGAAGGTTCAAGCCAGTCCCGGGGTCTGGCTTGCCTTCGATGCTCTATACTCAGGTGTCCTGTATGAGTTTTTCTCAGTGATATTAAATGAGGAGGCTTCAGCCTGAGTCCTCCAGGGTGTTTAAGTGCTTTTGTCTTATTAATCTTAGTGGGAATCTGCTAATCCATCCCTGAGGATCTGGGCTGAAGTCAATGGTTAAAATTGAGCTATGTATTCAAAATGTGGTCCTGTCTGTAATTCTCCCTCTGGTTCCTACAGAGCTGCTCTGCCCAAGATCCTTGCTTTTTTTCCTACCAGCTTTGCTGAGATAGCAAACGCCTGCCTTCTCCACCTTTTCATGTGGTGGCACTTGGCGTGATCTTCAAGAAGGGATTTTGGTGGTAGTGGGTGCGGGGGACAGTAGTGTAATTTACTGTGACACACCTGTTTGTTCACCATTGCTTCATTCTCCTCTTCCCTGTACAGGACACAGCTTTGCTGGCTCAGTGACCCCTCAAGAAGAGGAGGAACTTCGGCGCCTCGCTGCCATGCCCAACATCTATGAGACCATCGCCAAGAGCATCGCACCCTCCATCTACGGCAGTACAGACATCAAGAAGGCCATTGCCTGCCTCTTATTTGGAGGCTCTCGCAAGAGGTGGGGAAAAGCCAGCCTGATGGAGAGAGGGTGATGGCAACGTTGTCATTCACAGCAGAAAGCCCTTTTACTGTCTTCTGGTGGTGCTACAAACCACCTGCCACTTGTCAGCAGTGCTTTGTTATCAAAATGAGGGCTCACCATCACTCCTCCCTCTCTTTTTCCCCATCCTGTTGCTGCAGGCTCCCAGATGGACTGACTCGCAGAGGAGACATCAACTTACTGATGCTGGGTGACCCTGGCACGGCTAAATCCCAGCTGCTGAAGTTCGTTGAGAAGTGTTCACCCATTGGGGTAGGTGGTTTGAGGTGCCCGCTTATAGTACGGCTCGTTTCTTCCTTCTGCTCCTTGCATAGCACCGAAAACCAGACTCTGGTTGCTGCTGATACATACCTGCCCGTGCATCCATGGCTGGACAGGCTGGTGGAGGTGCAAACTGCCATTTGTGGTGCTAGCCTGGAAGAGATGGGATGCGGGATGGAGGACACAGGAGGGAAGGGGAAGCAAGTAATGGCTTTCATTGTGATATGAGCTCGGCTATTTGCAGACATCCAAAGACGTGACTGGTGCTGTCGTTTGTCATTGAGACTTGATCAGTGGAAAGGCTGGCTGATCAGGACAAATGAAGTTGACCTCATCTCGGGCATGCACCTCCAGGCTGAGCCCAGGCATGAAATTATATTTTCACCTGTGTTTTCTTGTAGTCTCCATTAAACTCAGCCTCTGACTGCGTTGTTCCCTCGAGGGGAAAACAAAGCTAATACGGCAGCCCACCAAACAATGAATCACTGCCTGTTCTGAACTTAATACCTGTATTTGTGTGTCTGCATGCCCTCTGGTGCGTCACTGCTGCTTAGTCCGAGGCCTGGGACTACACAATAGTCTTGCTCTGTACCCAGCAGGTCTGCTTTTGGGTTTTCCTAGAGGACTTTGCGTTTCCTCCAGCAGCTCTGGACTTTTTGGTTCTGGGGGTGCTTTGTCTTCCAGCTCGAGCAATGGGCTCCTGGGTCGCACAGCAGCTGACATGTTGTCCCCTTCCTTGTCCCACATGCCACTAGGTATACACCTCAGGGAAAGGCAGCAGTGCTGCTGGCTTGACGGCCTCGGTGATCCGCGACCCTTCCTCCAGGAGTTTCTTCATGGAGGGAGGAGCCATGGTGCTGGCAGACGGGGGAGTGGTGTGCATCGATGAGTTCGACAAGGTACCCATGGGGGGCTGCCCACGTGGGCGTGGGGAGAGAGCCCTGGGGCTGCGAGCTGCTCCCAGAAGAGCCCAGAGCTGAAGGAGAAAGGGTGACTCTTTGAGGCTGACTCACTTTCTTTTGGGGGAGGTCAGGGGATGGGGTTGCAGGGAAACACTGGTTACACCCTGCATTCTTGAGCCAGGGTCCTCTCAGAGCTCTGCCTTGGGGATCAGCATTGGTGGGTGTGTAGCTGAGGTCCAGGAGAGGTGGCTGCTGATGACTTTTTTTTTTCTCCCTGCCTCACTTCTCCCACCTCGGATGCGAAGATGCGGGAGGATGACCGCGTGGCCATCCACGAGGCGATGGAGCAGCAGACCATCTCCATTGCGAAGGTGAGCTGTGGGCACGCATTGCCCTGGGACAGGAGCCTGACTTGCCACTGGGTTTCCCTGAGAACCCAGCAACCAGTGGTCACGCATCCTTCGCCAGAATTGCCCATTTTAGAGTGGCTTGTCCAGGCAGTGGTTTTAATTGTTACAGGTTTCTCTGATCTGAGACCAATTGGCCTTGCCTGTAGGCTCTGGGTTGTCTTCTCTCAGGCAGCCTGAACTTCAGCAGGACTGAGACCTAAGCTTGCTCTGCTCTGCTTGTCCTCTGCTCCTCTCAATTTAGTAGTTCTGCTGATGTCCCTGTGTCACAGCCTGATGTCACTTCTTTTTCTTCTTTCCCACTGCTCTACATCCACTCAGAAGATCTACAAACACTGACTGACATCATGGTGCCAGGTCTTTTCTGAAATCAGAGTTTCTCTTCATTTCCACTGCTCAGTCTTTATTTGTAGCACCTCTGCTCCTTCCTGGTTTCTCTGGCTCACCCTTTAGCTGTTCAGTCCCTGGTAACAGAGCAGCCACCACGACTTTTTCTTGCTGGTTACTCTTGCCTTACCACCTGCAAACCCATGCTTTGTCACCAGGGCTGACCAGGGGGACTCAGCCCTGGCAGTCCAGTTTCTTTCTCGGATGGCAAACTTGGTGATAGTCTTGGTCTAGTGTGTCCTTGCCCTTGACATGAGGCTTTAAATGAAGTTACTCAGTGCTGGAGTCTCAGCTGACGCCAGTCTTCCTCCAGAAGGACACGCAGGTCCAGCCCCAGACAGCTCCTGTGCTGACCCCTCTCCAGTGTGAAACCATTACAGAGCAATTGGGTGCTACTTAGGGGTTTTATTTAAATGCAAGTGCTTGAGAGTGTGTCCTTGCAGACAGTTTTGGATCTCTTACTGCAAGTTCTGTGGCATGGATTTGGTCTTGACTGCATCCATTTCTCATTTTCGCCCCACAGGCAGGAATCACGACCACACTCAACTCCCGCTGCTCAGTACTGGCAGCTGCCAACTCCGTCTTTGGGCGCTGGGACGAGACCAAAGGCGAGGAGAATATTGATTTTATGCCCACCATCCTGTCCCGATTCGACATGATCTTCATTGTCAAGGATGAGCACAATGAGGAGCGGGACATGGTGGGTTGGGGCATGTCAGTGCAGCTGGGACTCATAGTGCCTTGTTTTTTGGGAGGGAGAAGCGGTGGAGTTTCCAGCTGCTTGACTGCCCTCTGCTCTCCTAGACGCTGGCCAGGCACGTGATGTCTTTACATGTGAGCGCCTTGACACAGACCGAGGCCGTGGAGGGCGAGATTGAGCTGAACAAGCTGAAGAAGTTCATCTCCTTCTGTCGGAGGTGAGTGAGAGGCATGACTTTTTGGCAGCGCCTGGGCTGCACGGTGGGAGGTGGTGGTGAGAAGCAAACTGTGCAGCCAGTATTTCTAAGTGCTCTACATGGGTGACCTTTTTCAAACTCATGCCTTGAAAAAAGGGAAGTGAGAGCAGCTCACAATGGTGCCGCAGCGTGGCCCAAGAAAGTGAGGGGTGCCCAGGGACCCCCCTGCCCAGGGGACCCTCAGCAGCAGTGCTGCCTCCAGCTCCTGTCTTTACTTGCAGGAAGTGTGGCCCGCGGCTGTCAGCGGCTGCAGCGGAGAAGCTGAAGAACCGCTACATCCTGATGCGCAGTGGCACTCGCCAGCACGAACAGGAGAGTGACCGCCGCTCCAGCATCCCCATCACCGTCCGGTGAGCGCCATGGGGCCCTTGCAGCACTACCCTCCTCACCCCACCAAAACCCTCAAAGTTGGGGTTGCATCTTTGGATGTCACCTGCAGTAGCTTAGGACAGGAGTTAGTGGGGTGATGTGGTTTGGGGGAGCCCTCTGTGAACAGGGTGGTGCTGGAGGTGCGTGAGGAGGTGCCTGGAGTGGGGTGGGTGGAAAGGAGAAGACTCCTTGGAACTACAGTAGAAAGCAGGGGGCGTCTCTGTCGGTCGCAGGCAGCTGGAGGCCATTGTGCGCATTGCCGAGTCACTGGCAAAGATGAAGCTTCAGCCCTTTGCCACCGAGGCAGATGTCGAGGAGGCTTTGCGGCTCTTCCAGGTGTCCACACTTGATGCAGCCATGTCGGGCAACCTGTCAGGTGAGTGGGAGACACTGTGCTGTGGGCCGGGAGACCTGGGTGCTCCAGGCAAGGAAAGCTGAGCTCCTCTCCTGGGAGCAGGCTGGCACGGGCATGGGACACTGCCAAGCACCCCTCAAGGAGGTGTTGGACCTGCTTTCTGAGCAAGGGCAAAGCAATGCCCATGGCAGCAAGGGACTGTGATGGCTGTGGCTGACAGGGAGTGCAATGACAAATGACACCGAGGGTCTCCACCCGTGCTGGGCAAGGGAGGGATGGTCTGGCCCTTTGGGGCCCAAAGGGCAGCGTACAGCACTGGCGGTGGTTCCCCAATGTGTTTATCCTCTAACCTCTTCCCTATGCGGGTGGAGACAATTTTTCTTTGGAAGGCAGTGCAGCATGAAGGGTTTCGAGGAAGCTTCAGCAGTCAGGTCCACATACAGCTGTGTCTTTGAAACTCCACAAACTTTGATGGTGGATTTGCTTGTGGGTTCCCTAAAGTCTGAGACATGCAGATGTGGTGGAAGACATGGGAGACAGGTGCTCTGACTTTGAGGGTGACATCTGGGTGGCACAGAGAGCTCACACACGCTCTCCCTCCAGGGGCAGAAGGCTTCACGACACAGGAGGACCAAGAGATGCTGTCCCGGATTGAGAAGCAGCTCAAGCGCCGCTTTGCCATCGGCTCTCAGGTGTCAGAGCACAGTATCATCCAGGACTTTGTGCGACAGGTGGGTCAAGGACGCTGTGGAGGATTGGACTATGAAACAAGGCGCCCCAGGCTGCTGTTTGGGGGGTGAAACCCATTTCTGATGAGGTGGCTGGAGAGCCTTTTGGTCATATTTGCTTTTGAAGTTGTTTGTAGGGAGTGGTGTGATTGTAGAGTTGAAGAGGAGTAAGGTGAGAACTCACTTTTCTGCAGAAGCACTGGGGTTTGGGGCTGTTTGAATAGTTTGGGGTCCTGTTCTTGAAACCAGAACCATTTGATTTGTGATACTGGCTGCAATCAGACCTGAAATAGTGAAACAAGAAAGGAGTGTCAGCCCCTGGTGCTGCTGAGCTCCCTCCCTCCATGGAGGCACAGCCCGGCTTTAGTGGTGGTTGCAAGTTCCCATGTGGCTTCAGTGAGCTTTTCCCTGATGGCTCATCTCCCCCTGTTCTCTCTTTTTCCAGAAATATCCAGAACATGCCATCTACAAGGTGCTGCAGCTGATGATGCGGCGGGGGGAGATCCAGCACCGCATGCAACGCAAAGTCCTGTACCGCATCAAGTGACACCCCTGTCCCACGCGTGTGAGGGAGCTGCTGCTGCCGGACACCTGCGTACGTGCAGGCAGCATTGGGGCCTGCTCCTGGAAGAAGCTTTTTCCTGGGGGCCTGGACAGCCCGGGGCCTCCCTCTGTCCCTGTGTCACTTCAATATTTCTTTGAACTCCAAAAGCTTTTAGTTTGTATTGAAATAAAAACTGATATTGGTAGCCCAGGGTCTTTGGCTGCCTGGAGGGACAGAGGGGATGTATCATCTTCCCCTGTTGGAGATGGTGCAGGATTTTGGTTGGAAAGGCATCCCTCCTGCTTGCCCTGTCTTTACCCAGTGCCCACCTTGGGGACTTGCCTTGAGGCAGCGCCAGCAGCCCTGAAGGCAGAAACTAATTCCTTGCTCAGGGTTTGATCTGTCTATTAAGACATAAATCCTGTTGGCACAGGCTGCTGTGTCGCGCTCAGCTGTGCAGGAGGCACCTTACCCAGTCACTGCGTGCAGGCTGCTGCCCTCTTCCCCCTCTGCCAGCGGCTGCGAAGGAAATGGCCTGTTGTTCCCTGCTTTGAGCTGCTCTCTGCTTGTCCCTCCTTCCTTTCTCCAAGGGCTGCAGCAAAGGCTTTACCCTGCAGTGGTAAGGGCTGTACGAAAACCTTGCTGGAGACATGGGCAGAGCCCCCTTGCTTGCCTCAGTGAGGATGCCGATGCGGGGTGCCCAAGAGCTCTGTGCCCTCCTTCAAGTAGCCTCTGCCACCTCCTTCATGTGCCAACGGCTGTGGGGGGGGTTGTCCTGCTTGCCAGGAGTCTTGTGGGTGCACTTGTGCAGCTACTTGCCCTTCTGTGTTTGCAGAAGACCTTGCACTTGTCAAACTGCAGGTTTTTGGCGTTTCTGGTGAAGTAGTATTGATTCTCATGAGTGTCTGCCTGAAGATGTAAGGTGTGGGTAGGTCACTGCCCTCCAGCTCGGATGCGGGAGACTTGCCCTCTGAGGATGGCACAGGTTTGGGCATCGGTGCTGGAGAAGCTGCTGTTGTGTCTGTGGGTGTCCCTCAAGCTGAAAAACGCCCCAGGAGAGGCTTCATTAGCAAAAGCCAGCAGAGGGTACCAGAGCCTTGAGGATGCTGGGCTGCCGTGCTACAGGCTGCGCTTCCTCCTCTGAGAGCGGAAACCGAAGCATCCCTTGGGGCTGGGGGGGTGGGATGCAGGGTGCACCTAGCCTGTCACAGCTGTCACACAAGGGCTGGGCTTCCCTGCAACCATGGGGAGCTCAACAGTATCCATGTTTGCTTCTCTCTGGGTGTCTCGAGAGGCGTACAGTGCTCTCCTGACGTGGCTGGAGATGGTTTATGGGATCAGGAGTCTGTCTGGAGGGGCCGGGGTGGCAATGGCCCTGGTGAGACTGGCCGCACGTTGGAGAAACAGCCTCCTGCTCTTTGTTCTTTGATTTTTCTGATGGGTCCCCCTTTTGTGGAGGGCTGGAGGGGAGAGGAGGCTGGCCCAAAGGCTCCCAATAGCATAGGCAGGGATAGGTCTCCAGAAAGCTTGCCCCAGTGATTTTATTGCCCTGTATTTTCACAGGTGCCAAGCACCTCGTAACGCTGCTTGGAGCAAGCAATGCTGGGGCAAAAGCAGGCACCCTTCTTTTCCCGTTAAAAAAAGAGACACTCTCTCCCCACAGTGCTCCCTGGTTGGGGAGGCGGGGCTGGAATAAGAGAGGGATGCAGCTGTGGAGAGGATCAGCTCCATGGAGGAGTAATAAGTGAACATGGGAATAATGGCCAGATCCTCACCTGGATACTGAAGTTCCCGAAACGGCCAGTGTCTGAAAGCATCGTGCCCCGCCTTACAAGCTCCTGCACCCCAATCCTACTGCAGCCTCAGGAGGTGGCCCATGAGAGCAGGGTCAACGCGATCCTGAAGCAGCAGCGTGGTGTCGTGGCTGTTTCCCTGCCACAAGCCATAGCCCGCGCACCGCTATCAGAGATGCTGGCACTATCTATGGTCCTTCTTCCAGAGTTGCAGCGAGAGCAAAGCAAACAGGAAGGCAAGTACGGGAGCGGTACCCACAGCCTACCGTTAATGCTGCCGTGGGAGGAGGCTGTGAGCCGCCGTTCCCAGGCTTGGAAAGAGCACCCAGCAATGGGGAGGGATGGGGTGGGGAGAGAGTGTCCTGGGAAGGGGACTGGAGAGGGGAACGCAGTGCAAAGGGCTCTGTTTCGATGACCTTTCTTGTTTTCCTGCTTCCTTCCTTCCTTCCCTCCACCTGCAGACCACTCCAGTCTTTCCCCGTGGTGTTTGCTCTGGGCTGGAGCAGTAGCACAGGGCTGGATTTCAGCTGCCAGTGGTGGTCTTGTGGTGCTCACGGGTTTTAAAAGAGCCAACATCTCAAGGAACATCAAGCTATGTTGGGTGTCGACAGGTGTGGAGGTTGGAAATTCTTTTTGTCTTTTTTTTGTTGTTTTCATGACACGATAGGGAGCAGAGGTATACTTCTGTGACGGGGATCAGAATGATTGATCTCTTCGTGATATGAAATGTGTTGATTATATGGTACGAGGTTATGTAAGTGTACGTACGGCTTGAAACAGCATTGTAATGTATGCAGCTCTATCACAAGAGATGGGATGTGCGCAACTGGCATTATCTTGGAACTCAAAATCATTGATTAGTAATGGCTTGTTTAGATCATCGCACTGCAGATGGAAATGTTGGGAGGAAAAGCAGTTCTCAGCGGGGTGGAGTGGTAGTACTTGGTGGTATCTACTTGATAAGGGATTGGTGGTCCTTCTGGGGAAGATGACCAGATTTTTCCTCAAATGATAGCTACTTGAAAAAGGAGTGGTCATCCTCCTGGAGCAGGTGACCTTCTTGGTCATGCCTGAGGTTTTGGCATGCTGAGACTTGGGACAGAGTGACTGTATGGGTGTTCTTAGAAGACCGGAAATACTGTTCTTCAAACACAAGGTGAAAAGAGAGAGTAAAACCAGGCAGATATAGCCACTTCACATCTGAGCAGCGCAGTGTTCCCTTACCTAGCCTACAGAGCCTACCTTGTCCCTTTCTTAACTCAGTACTGTGTCACTGGCACAGGAAGCCCATTTCCCACCCTTGGCTTGTCTCCCTGGGAAGTACAGTTGAGTGAATTTAACAGTTGGGCAGCTTTGGTGAAAGCTTGCTTTGGATGGCTGACTTTGGGGCAACTTCACTACGTTTGATTCCCTTTTGTCTTACACAAAGCTCATCGGAATATATCCATGGAAATGTCAGTGGAGCTCCACTACTGTAAAATCCAGCAAAGCTGAGTCATCACATCTGCACTGCTCGGATCTCTTCCATCTCCGTGTCGGAATGGGAGCTGTTGCAATGCAGCAACATAACCTCTGAGCGCTTTGTGAGTGTCACTTCCTCCATGAAATAAAACAAAGCCGAACTGCTGTGTCCTGAGGGCTATTGCTCAAGGATATGACATAAACACTGGCAAGCAGAATATACCGATATGGGCAATGTGAGAAATTACCTCAGCTGGTCCACCAAGCACAGACCTCAGACAAAGGAAGTCTGAGAGGGAGAGTGCGGTGCAGCAATGCCATGCTGCCATGGCATCACCCTGTGGAACGGCTCACATGCCATGGCTCTGGGTGCCCATGATGTGGTCTGCTGGGGCGTGTGTCTCATGCTGAGTTTCAAGTCCTTTAGAAGGTTTGACTAACAGCCTGTGTCCCCTAATTCTGGGCTAGGTTCCTTCAAAATCCCAAACCACTCATTCTCCTACAGCTGTGATGTACAAATACCCACTACTGCTCTTCGTCCCATTTTGCCTATTCCTTTGTAACATCCTTTGCTCCTTCACGCACACCTCTGCTCCAGGTCTCTCCCAGCAATGCCTGCCAGCCCATTTTTCCTCCTCCATTCCACTGCATGCCTCATACCTTGTCTCTCTTCTTCTCTGCATGGTCATTCCCTCCTAGTCCCCTTCCTGGCTACCTCGCAGAGCACCCAGCACAATCCCACTTCTGCTTTCAAGCCTGCTGACTTCACAGGCAGGCAGGACACCAGGGTATAACAAGCTGGATCAGTTCGCAGGGCTGTCTGGTAGGAACGGGACACCAAGGGACACACATCAGAGAATGTCCCCTGGACCATCTGCTGCTTCTTAGCCATTCCTCTCCCTGCTGCCCTTCAGCTCTCATCTGGCCAAGCTGCTCCACTTCTCCCTGTTCTAGATCTTTGCCTCATCTTGCTGCCTCTTTTTGTTTCTAGTACTTTTTTTTTTTTTTTTTTTTTTTACTTTTCTCAGACTCCTTTGTGGGTAATGTGTCCAGAAAGCACACAGACCTCTGGCCAGAAAAGCCAGGCAACAGTGATTTGTATGCATTTTGCACCACATAATTTTGGACCCTCAGAATGAAAGCAGGAGCATAATCCTGCCTGTCTTGATCAGAGTACCCATGAAATACTTGCTGAGTGGAAAGCAGGTCTATCCACAGCTGGCCACATGCTGTGCGCTCATCAGCATCCAGCACCTCTGCAGTATAAATAGGCATCTATAAATAGAGAAGTAGACATCTTTCCTTTCTGGAAATCCTTCAGGTGATGGAATCTCTCAGGTCTCAATTTGCACCTGGTACTTTGTGGACTCTATCAGAACTGATCATAAAGATGAACTTCAGTGTATCACTAAGGCCATGGAGTTAAACGCATACTGCTCAAAATATGTATAAGACTTTTAGAGTGCTAGTTGACAGATCATCTAGCATACAAGTAATATTACCATCCTAGACCCTTGCACCAGAATAAGGTGTGCATTCAACATTATAAGTTATCTTCTATTTGTGCTTTGTAATGAGCAGATGTTTGGTGTTCCGACCAGGAGTCCAGAGACCATCGCCAGCCTGGGAGGTTCACCATCTCTGTGGGTCCAGCAGATGAAGGGATGAAGGGTGAGGGCCTGGGTTGGGTAGAAACGAAGGACACAAAGAAGGAAACACCTTTCCCAGCACGACACAGTGCTTATGAACTGGTCAGTGGCAGGGCCCCTACATACCTGATGCTCAGTCCAGATCTTTTGGCAGCAGAGCTGCTGCAATGGGGGAACTACAGTATCTGATTTACCTGGCTTCTCCTGAGTCAGGCAATTAAAATACCATGGTTTCTACAGCAACATCACTACTGCACCAACGTCACTATTCAGGTGCAGATGGAACTTACAGTAATAGATACATCACGTGGAAAGAGAGTGAATCTTCCCCAGTCTTGAGTTGAACTGAAACTTCAGGTGTTTAGGTGAAAAGACTGCTTTTGGGCCACCTTAGCTGACCTCCTGCATGACACAGGCCCTAGAAGTCCAGCCAAGGAGCCCAGCAATCAAAGCGCTCCATGGGCAAAAGCAAAGTCTTGCTGGGTGCCTTCATTTGATGTAAGATTGGTTTATTTCCAAGCGGGTGAAAAAGTAAGGACTCTAAAGTGGCCAATAAAAGTTCATGCCAAAGGGGCTCAAAGTTTTCCCTGATGAGCACCACCAACTGGTAGGGAGGCAAAGTGCAGAAGCACATATATTCATGGCTGGGACTGCACAAACAGCCACGTGTAGTCATGCAGAATCAGACAAGACAGGTCCACACGCGTACTTCACGTGATCTGGCAGGCGTATTGCCTCAGTGCCTCCTCATGCCGTGCTATTCGACTGCTTTCCAAAATCTCAGTGGAGAAACCAGGATTTCTGCTCTTTTGTCTCTTGCACTGCAAAAAAAAAGAGTAACATTAGGTCAGAGAACCAGCTCAGGAGAAGCCCAGCATTTGAGTCCCTGCTCTGTGAGAAAAAACAGAAGACCCATTTGTTTGTAGCTCATGCTGCCTGCCCCAAACCCAGAGACACACAATTTGCAGTCATGACCCCTTCACCTTTCTTGCTCCTCAGAGGATAAAATGGTTTCCTGTTTATTCCAATGGGCAGCTGTTGTATCCACAGGGGAGAAGAGCACTCATGGTTAATATGGCTGATGTCCAGATACGTTTTGCAGAAGTTGCTTGTTTCCTGGGCCACCAGCAGCTGCTGAATGTCCTGCCTTTAGGAGTAGGAGACTCCCAGGCAGCTCTCAGATGCTCAAGCATGAGAGGATTCTCTCCTCCGACACTGGGTTCAGCAGGCAGGAAAGAGGTCCTGAGGGCTTCTTCAACCTCTGCCTTGTGCTGGAGTATACCAGGAGCTACAGGGCCTTCTTCACTTTTTCCACCTGGTTAATCTGTGCCCCAGGCGTGTTCTGCATCAAGCAGAGGTTATGCACTGCCTTGGGATCTCTTAACCTCAGCAAGCACTGCTAGACATTAAGTGGAGTTGCCAAAGCTGTGAGACATCCAAGACGGGTGAGGGAAGCTCCCTGTAGTCAATGCTCAGGAAAGGGAAGTCTGGGGATGTGGGCAATCCCTGGAAATCACCAGAGAAATATCATCTCCATGGGAGCCACTCCGCTTCTGCGGTCACTTGGACAGAAGAAAGTGTCCCAGGATGCAGAGGATGCGGCCTCTGGGGGAGTTCTCTGCCAGACATGCAACCACCATAGGCCATTTTTGGTCTCCTCCATCAACATGGAAGAGGCAGTTAAAATTAAACACCCTTGGGAAGGAAGCATCAAAGACAATTAAATGCAGGAGAAAGACTTCTCTGCTGCCTTCTCTGTCTGTGTGTTTCTCTTTTGGCATCAAGAGCACTTCTCTTGTTTGCTTTCCTTCTTCGCTTTCTGCCTGGCAGGGCTGTGTTGGCTGTTTGTGTTTCTAAATGCCACAGTGACCCAGATTTGGAACAGGCAGGTGGTGATCCAGGCAGTGGGTTTGTATCTGACTCTGCTCATGCAGTCAGCTATGAATTGCTGAAATGGAAGGAAATCAAAGCCTAATCTCCAGCGACATGTACATGGGCGTCAGAGGCACCGTCAGTCAGGAACTGGGGCACTGAGACACAGGATGCGAAGTGGAGACAAGGTGAGCTAGCCTAATGAATCAGCCGTGCTCTCTGGTCAAGTCATAGCAGATGACAGCCCTGTATCTACTCATTGGCTTTGCTTTTCAGCAGCACGTATTGTGCGCATCTCCAGGCTGGGAAAAATGCTGGCTTGCGGGTAGTGCAATAGCCAAGGGCTTTGGAGAACCTCTGTTGAAGTGGTGATGTGTTTTAAGCATGTAAACCACCTGCTTATTACATAAGAAAGGCTGTAAGTGGTTCTGTTCTGGGTCCCACAGTGAGCAGCAAGAGGTAGGTGACATCTGTATAGCCCAAATTGCTCTAAATGAGCCAGCTTCTGTGATTTTTCTGGCCACTTTTGTGGGGTCCCTCATGTGAAAGTGACAGTAGAACTAAGGCCTGTCGGTGCATTTGAGGGCTACCCAGACAGTGCATCTGAAAAGACCGATGGGTGCTGGTGGAGGCAAGGGAAATACAAGGCTAATGGGGGCTGCTGGGAGGCAGGAGGGGAGATCTTGTGTAAAGCACGCCTGTGCAATCTCACTCCTCAGTCCTAAACTTGTTCCTAGTCCCAGTGGTAATTTGGCATCTTGCAATCAGTAACCTATCTATCCTTTCAAACCTGTTGGTGGTAGAGAAGTCCAGTCATTCCTCCTGCAGGGCAGGGAGTTGGGGCACAGGAAAACAGCATGTCTCAGCCCAAGGTGCACAAGAGTTAAGAAGCAAAGAAGAATGGATGAAATACAGCTTCTTCAATCCCAGGCTCTGCTTGTGGGGATTTCCTTCATCCTACAGATGCCACATCCATAGTATTTTTTAATCCTCCTGACCTTTCCCCTGCTCTTCCAGAGGCAGCGAAACACATGCCATGACTTTTCACCTCCGTAATGTCCCCCTCCTTCTGTTGTTAGCTCTTTTTTGTTTTCCCATCTTTCTTCCATCTCAAGTCTTCCTTTCCTCATGGGCTATGCGGAACACCTCTGCTCTACAAGAGGCCAGTGACACGGCAAATAAATCCCCTTTGAAGAGTTTTGCTTGGCTGATTTATATTTTCTGCTGCTTCAATTATGTCTCCTCAGCAAGTTTAATGAAATGACAGCTAATTTTCCCGCTCATGCCATTCATACTGATCTGTGGCAGGATAGTCTTCCCAGTACTGATTTCCCAGGTTTCACTCTCAGTCCCTGCATTAGCAGCAGCAGCGCGCCATGCTCACCTCCATGCTATCATCCTGTTGCCATCCCTTGCCACGTCCTCTTTTGCACTCCTCACCCTACGCCTGTTCCTGTGGCCCGTGCGTGGCCTTATCCTCTGCATTTCCTTAGAGCCACCAGCTTCTGCTTGGCGCTCACCTGGCCAACCCCTCTGGGCCTCCCCTGCAACCCATTTGCTCTTTGCGCTGGATGCAGCATGCCACTGCCTCATAAAGCCGCTCGCTGCATTTGCAAGTTGGCTAGAGCCCGTAGGCAGCCAAACCATGGTGGTGCTGTGCCCCTTCCGTGCTTCCCGTCAAAAGGAAGGTGGGAACAACCCCAATTAAAGAGCTGTTATGATTGTTGGTGGCGATCACATTGACTGCAGTGAGATTTCAGGAAAAGGATCTGGACTTCTCTGTCTGGAAAGAAAGAAGTCCCTGCGCCAGCGCGTTTCAGCCGAATACATTGACAAATAGCAGAGGTGAGGACTGTCGTATGTTAGCGAGGGAAAAAGTGATTGCAGTGCTTCTCTGCAGAAGGTAAATGGGTTTCTGTTTAAGCGTAAGTTAAATATCAGAGGAATGATGATCTTATGAATGAAACACAACACCTTCAGGGACTTATTCTATATCAGCTGCTGATTTACTGTGTGACCTTCAGTAGTTCATTCATGTCCTCTCTGCCTCGGTCACTTCTTGTGTTAAACAGGTCCAGTGATAAATTCCTTTCTTGTAGACGTTTTGCAAGGACTATGCATCTCCACAAGATCCTCACTGGATACATCGAAGGCAAAGCATTTTTTCACTGAGACTGCATTTAATATCCCCAGTGATGTAATGTGGCACATTAGCTCACCAGTGCTAAGTCTGGAGCCTCCTACTCGGAACTCGTCCCACCTGCCTCCTGCGAAGGTGTGTGTCGCCCCTCCGCAGCCACTTCTCAGCACAGCTCCTTCCTCTCCCCCTGCTTCCCTGGGTATCTTTTTAGCCTCTCTAACACCTCCTCCCTTGCCCTAGCATGCCGGTCTTCAAAGAAGAGCCCTTGCCTCGGCACAGATGGGCACAGCCAATCGCTTCCCTTCAAAGGGAGATGTTGCCTCAGCAACCAAAGTTTTGAAGTCGAGCAAAGTTCTGAAAAAAACCCCACCCAATTGTGATGGGAAATGACACTCGGGAACAAATGTACCACGTTGCCATGGCAGCCTGAATACTTGCACGGAACTTGGTGTTTTGAAAATATAAAAAGACTGTGCTTCAAGCGAGTCCAGCTAACTTAATGCCTTTGTCAGGTAGCTGCACAATGCCAAGTGTCTGGTGTTTAGATTTTATACCTGGTATGTGAATGACTCCATCACTTCTGAAATGGAAGTATCTTCTGCTCTCAATCTGACAGAGAACTATTTGAGACTGCAGGTTTTTCTGTGTTGCCTGGTCTGGTATTGATCTGTTGGGGTTATTTCAGTCATTTGAAGTCCATCAGTTCTTGGTTGTCTTGGTTTCCACGTCTGTGTTTTATCTGTTATTTCATTTGGTGTACTTTTATGCCACAGTGTCTGGGCTAAAAACAGCAGGTGATTTGTTAAAAAACATGGATCCTCTTCCTAGTGCCACAATAATCCATGCCTTGCCTTTGAGCCATGAGATGCGTGAGTAGCTTTCAGGGGTCACAATCTGCTTCATTCCGCTTTGTGAGCTGAACCAGACGTGATTTTTCTCCATGAGGTAGGTGCCTTCTCCTAATTATAGTGAGGAAGAGGAATAGCCAGCCTGAGGGTGTTCCTGTGCCTGTTGAATGGACTCTCTTTGCTGACCCAAAGGTGAACTGAACTACTGTGAGAGTCTGTAAGACCATCCAGATCTGGTGTTCATAACCATTTCCCCTAGAAAGACCTGATTCTCATTTGGCATCCACTTGTTAGGGCTCCCCGTGGCCTGGGAAGCTGGAAAGAGCAGAAGGAGAAAGGGAAACTGGATTTTGTTGATTTGTTGTTGTTATTCTTCACTGTCTCAGGCAACCAGCCCTCTGCTAAAAGCAGTGTGGGTAGGAAAAGGGCTGTGAAATGCAGAAGGAAAACAGCCACTGGTCCAGTCCTAAGAAGATTAAATCTCACATGGTTCACAGGAGGAGAGGGATTCTCAGTATTTTACTCTGAATAATCTGGGGCCCTGAAACCACGTTTCATTCCTTGCCGGTGAACTCTTACTGAGAGCTGAGCATGGGGACAGCTCTGCCAGCTGGGCAGAGGCAGCTAATGCCTTTGGCAGAGTCAACACTCCTCTGTCGGCAGGAAAATACCTCAGCTGAGGACCCACCATGCTGTGGGTGCAGCAAGGCCAGTGACAGACCCCCACGTGCCAGCCTGGGCTGGGTACATGCACAGAGCACCGTGCCGTGAGGATTTCCTACCCTAGGCTGGGCCACAGTTCAGAGATCATGTTCCACCATCAGCCGTGAAGATCTTGTGTTTTCCCCTTGTCCATGGGAGTGTATGTTTCTGTTGCCCAATCCACCCTTGCATCATATCATCTGTGCTTCTGCTTCATCTTTGTTAACCTCCTCCCTGTTGCCCTGGGTGGTCCAGTGTTGGCTGCTGTCACTTGTAGGCTGTGTGGGAGTGACCAAATTTGGAGAGACTGTAGAAGGAGCATTGGGAAGCCCGCAGGGGAGCAGGAATTTCTGTGCTCCATGGCAGGATCTCAAGCCACATACCCAACCCCTGCAGCTCCTGGGCCCTCATCCCTCACCTACTCCCCTGATCCACATGTACATCTCGCTCCAAACTGCTCCGCTCCAATTAGAGTATTAACAAGATGTTTTATGTCAAGTGTTTTGGAGAGGGCGTCACTGTTCTTAATTACTTGGCGTTGCAAAGGTTTCTAGTCTCTCTTTTCCCCTTGACAGTTTTATTATGGAAATATTTTTTACTCTGGGCTCTCTCCTTTGTGTTCTTGTGTGGCGTTTACAATAGGGGCTCCTCAGTGCTTGTTCTGAAGCAGCTCAAATGAGAGATTTGCTTTAGACAAAGCACGCAGCTGGCTCCGAGGACGCAAGCAGAGAAATGCCGACTGTTTCATAAGGTTGCACTGTACTCAGCCCCAGCTCCCCAGCCTCCGGTCCCCCCAGCTGCCTTTTCTTCTCTTGGCCTCGACGTATGCAGCAGACTCAAGGGAGAGGACCAGTCCCATGCCTGGTGCCAGATTCCTCTTTGCAAGCAGTGCCCTCCCCATGCTATTTGGGACTGCAAGACTATGAGCTTCATCCCTTAGCAGAGTGCCCTCTAACACGCTGCCTAATTTCTGCTTCTTCTCTACTGTTTGTACAGAGCCATGCCAGTGGATGGGAAGGTGTGGTACTTACTGAGAAGATGAAGATGGAATCTGGGGAAGAAGTGTGAGAAGAAATGGAAAGGTCAGGAGGCCATTTTAAATACTTACTTGAAATGGAACTCTTGATCTGAGCTCATTTGTTGTCCATGGAAGTTTTCCTGGAGACTAATTCCACAAATACTGTAGAAAATCTATAATCATCAGTACAGTGGGCTTGTTCCAGTTTACCAGAAGAGTGCTCACCTGTGCTCAATCACAGCAATCCCATTCAGGTGGTTTATTTTGTGCTGTGAGGGCTAAGTATGTTTGTGAGGCCCATACTTTATAGACTTAGAGGACAGAAACTTCTTCTCAATCTGTAGAAGAAAAAAGGAAAAGAAAACATAATTTACCAAATTAAAGTATCACCTTGACTGTGATCCTGCCCACTGCTTTTTGTTATTTTATGTGGAACGGGTCTGCCTTCTGACTGTGTACGTGGTACAAGGGTATTGCAGTCACTGTACAAGGGACAGGGCACTGAAAGTAGATAGTGTGTACCTCGTCCGGAGCAGGTCATCCTGCCTCAGTGGTGGAGGCTTTCAGGGAGCGGGATCTGTGTTGGATGTTCAGATAAGGAGTGAAGGTCCATTTCATGTTATGTTAGTATTTTCCCTGGGGTTGTAGTTTGTATTGGTAGGGATGAGTAAAGCTGGATTGGTGGGAATGAAGCAGAAATGGTTTCCTAGAGAAGTCCCAACGGATCCGTGGTGGTTGTGTTGCTAATACTTGATTGCTCAAAGTTGACTCACTCTGTCCAGAGCAAAGCTGATCAGCAGTGGCAGAGCCTGCCTTGTAGGATAGGGCCTGGTGACACGGATTTTTCCAGGATGGTGAAGATGGCCACATGCTGTTACCTCTGACAGTTCCTCACAGGACCTGTAAGTAAGGTTTCTGCAGGTAGGAAGTGTAGTGTGACTATGCGGTTGCCTGCAGTTTTGGTGCATTTCTTCATTTTTTTTCTGCTTTTGACATGTGCAAGAGTTTGTGTCTGCATGTGCATGTGTGCAGTCATCTGTAACTCATAAATCACCATGCCCCTCAGCCAAAGGAAACTATAGCTCCTGGAATCTTTGAGAATAAGTAGCTGAAAACACTATCAACATAAATAACCAAGGAGATTTGCAATTTCCCACATCCCAAAATAGGAAAGTGGCTGCAATTTCTCACCATCCTTGATTTTTTTTTTTTAAGAAAAGGCTTGTGACTGAGTGAATCCCTACTTTCTGGTCTCAGCACCTGGCACAAACCTCTGTTTATAGTGTGTGTACAGATGTGTAGAGCTGGCCCCTGTCCTGGGGCCGAATCAGTCCATAGGCTTCTGCCACCCCTGGACTGCTGCTGCACTGAAACTGTGGGAATTAATTATAAAGTCAGGGAAGGGCAAGAGGGAAGAGGGAGCTGAAGGTCACACTGGGTTTTGGCACCTGTAGGGCAGAGGGGAGGGTGGCATTGCTGACAGTGCCAGAAAGAAGGAGGAAGGGCAGATGAGGTAGGAGAGATTGGGTGTTTGGTGTTAGTGGTAGCCACAGATTACGTAGAAGGAAATATGAGAAAGGTCATGGGGAACTTACTTCAGGGAGATCAGGGAAGGGACATTGCAGAGATGCCAGAGGAAAAGACAGTAGCTAAGGGGACAAGAGTGGGATTGCTCTGGAGGGGAAGCAGAAGAATGATGCTGGAGAAAGGAGGTCAGAAAGGAGGTGCTTAGAGAGGGACTGGGGACTCTGCAGCCACTGCAGATTCTCAGTGGAGGCTGAGGCAGGTCCAGCAGACCATGGCTGAGGCCATTAGCATGTGCCACTGGGCTACCTACAGCTATGCCGGTGTAAGATTGTAGTAGTGGACAGTCCAGCAGTCACTAGGAGTGACAGCAGGACACAGGGCCACTGCAGGCAGCCAGCATTGAAGCTATGGGTTGCAGACTGCCTTGGTGCAGCAGGAGGTGGCTGGTGGGTCTTGGTGCCCCGAGTGGGAAGGAAAACCCAGGAGACATGAGCAGTGACAGAGCAGCAGTGAGCAGGGCTGGGCTGGGGTCAAACACCGCTTGCAAGCACTACAAAAAAAATGTCCCTGAATGCTCACGGTAAGCAGATACCAGCTGTTGTCCAAGTTGGAAAAAGGGTGAGCATGTGCCAAGATAAGAACACCCTGCCATTGAACAGCATGCTTTCTCCCTGGCCTCCTTTACATCAAAAGGGCTCCCAGTCCTTAAACACAAGGACATTGGTTTCCAGGAGATATGGGCTCCTCCTGGACATTTGAAGATGTCCTTGCTCCTTGCAGAGGGCTTGGACTAGATGACCTTTAAAGGTCCCTTCCAACCCAAACTGTTCTATGATTCTATGATTTTCTGTCCACCTAAAAGCTATCTGTCCTCAGCTAGGCATGCTGCAGTATCCCTGATGTAGTAGGGCTAGATACAGCCCAGCTCCTTGCAACCAGGGCAGAGCCTTTCTTCGTCCCCAGGAGAGCCAGGGCTGCACTCCTGCAGTGTTGTGTGCATTCCTGAGGGCCTCTAGTTTGGCCCAGAACTGATCTGGGCTTCACATGTGACCATTTGCTAACAGCCAGTGTGAGATGCAATGGTAAAATGAGTTTTCCAGCAACTCTTTCCTCAACAGAGCTCTCATCCCTAAAGAGAGGAGGGCCAGCATCTCATCTTGGGACTGGTTTGCACCCAGCCCTGAGCCCGAAAGCACTATTGCTGTGCAGAAGCGGTGGCGGCACAGCTTCCATGTCCAGGGAAATGTAGAGAGCACAGCAGAAAGATGCAAGCGTGTTGATTAAGTTAACACCCAGGAAGACCTGAAATCAGAAAGGAGGAGGGAAGTGTTATCTCTAAGTACCGAGGCCATCAGGATGGACCTGGAGTACAGCAGAGTGGAACAAGCAACGACATGTACACTAAAATAAATGACTCACTCAGAAAAAGGTCGGTCATACTCGATTTGCCAGAGCCAATTTGTGGTGAGCAGGTAGGCTGTGACATGCAGCGGCGGCCACTTTCAGATGATTTGTTTTGAGGCAACCGTCAATCTATTGTCTTGGGAACCATTGCCTCGAGAGCCTTCAGACTGTGACGTCTAACCCTGAGGAGGGTGGATTTCAGCAGAAAGGGGATGGAGTGAGGCCCAGGCAAGGGCCTTTACATTGCTGGTAGGCAAACATGGTCAACAAATGAAAAATTTTAGTGAAATAAAAAATTAGGGGTTTTTTTCAATCCTTCATGTTCCTAATGTTTCCTTTGTCATAGAGAAAAGAAAAATGTTGAGATTTCAGAAGAAAAAAATCCTTTTTAATTTTCAGTACTACATTTCCCACCAAAGCCAGGAATGAAAATTGGTGAAGAATGCATTCATCTTGGAAGGAAGAAAAAAGATCCTCTAAACATGTTAAAGGAAAAGTCAGATGGCTTTTCACAACAATGTTTTGCCACGCTGTGTCTCAGGTCTCTCACAATTTGCAGAGGGTCAGTCCATGAGTACCCACTCAGGACACCCTTTGGTAACAACATCCTCTCAGCAGGGTCTTCCTGGGACAGTCTAGATAACAGAACAAAGCATTTCTTCTTCCAAAACCAGCTCCCAGACAGTCTCTGGGCACTCTCAGTCTGGTTATATAAGTGGCTTTTGAGCACAAGATGTGGCTTGGTCATTACAAACTCCCATCCTTAAATAAATTTACATTGGTGCTTCACGGGAAACATTTACTCCTGCTCCCCTGAGTTCTAGCCATCAAACAGGTTTTGCTTAATGAAAAGCACTCTGCAGGAGTGCTCCCTTAGCTAGGGGAAGGGGGGTGAGGAAAGGAAATAAATAGGGAAATTTGAGATGTATTTCTTCTTCTCTTTGAACTGCAGATTTGTGGCAGGATCCCCCATTCCGCAAATTTGTTATACATGGGGTTGTTTGACTTCAAAGTTAAAAATCCATAAAGAAAACTAATTCATTTTAAGCTTCCCACATGGATCTCAAAAAGAACAAGATATTCCTTTGCACTACAGCACAATTGGGAGTCTTTCTTTATTGCCTTAATTTTTTCTCCTTCCCTACCCTAGCAGGGTGGGATGTGTTTCTGCAGGCTACTATACCTCTTTCTTGCTTGAACAGGCCTCTCTGTTTCATGGTAGAGAACAAGTCCAGTTGAGAAGAGTCAGGACCTTTAGGGAAAAGGGTAGTGTTTCCACACTGCAGAAAACCTGGACTTAGCAAAGGGATGATTACCATCACAACCGAACCTGTAAACGAATGTTCTCAAATATAAACCTCAAAGGTTTAAAAAAGATGCTGGTATTGACTATGAAATGGAGTCAAGCTGTTTAAAATACACTCTGAAGATGAATGCTGGTGTTACAGCACCCTTCAGACAGCAGTTCTCAGCCCTTTTCCCTGGTGCGTTGCGTTTGCTCTGGCTCTAGAATAGTGCTGCTCCTAGTTTCAGCATGGCTGTGTTTGCAAAAGGGTGCTCTCTGGGATCCTGGATCCTGAAAGCATGACAGCAATTACAACTGCAGAATCTGTTAAAGAGCAGTCGCATTCACAACACAGCTGCAAGACAAAAAGCACATCTGTTAGCAGACCCATGCTTCTGCCCTCACGCACCCAATGCGGTGACAGGAGCTTGGGATTTCCAAAGCAGGTTCACGTGATTTGTGCAAGTGGAGCTGATGCCAATGTAAGGTAAAAACAGCCATGGTAGTGCAAACCCAGCTTTCCTCTGCCTCTTCCAGCAGACAGTTTTGCAGGCATCAGGAAGACCTTTGCATGCATAAGGAAACCTTTGTCCCTGCTCCTTGCAGGGGGGTTGGACTAGATGACCTTTAAAGGTCCCTTCCAACCCAAACTATTCTATGATTCTATGATTCTAAAAGAACAGCATGCAGGGTAAATCTTGAGTGGTCTTGCCCCAGGAGAACCCTTCCAAAAATCAGTGGTTACAGGAATTCCTGAGCTGGGAGATGTTACTGGGTGACTAAGTCTAATAACCACTGGAGACCTCAGTTATAGCTACCACAACATCTCAGCAAGATGTTCCATTGTAAAATAATAAGCATTTTTTGCCAAGATTCAGAGAGTTCTTACTGTTGTCATTTTAACTACATTTTTATACTTGGCAGTCTTGAAAACGTTTTAAAATTAAAGGACAGTGAAGTGGATGCTGTTCTGCATGTGTCAGATTGTGAGCTGAATTAATTTGTTGTTTCAGCTTAGATTCTTTATTGCTAGAGAGAAACACTCTCAGCCTGGTGATGAGCAAAAAAGCTTCCCAACCATAAAGGAAACAGAGAAAACAAATAACTCTGAACACTATTATTATTATTTATAAGATGATAATATTTCCTATTCCTAAGAAACAATGTGCAAAGTTATTTTCATAGAACATTTTTACAGAGCACTTCAGTGTTGAATTCTATGACCAAAAAAGGGTTCCTTGGTGTTTATGAAGTGCTTTTCACAAATCCAGGTAGCATGTAGGATTTTGCAGTGATCTTAAACACTTATTTGGCCAGTGAGTACATGGGATGTCACAGTTTTCTGGAGCCAAATGCTGTTCCTACAGCCCTGCCTGGTACTGACCTTAGCCATGCACCCAGGTGAAGGCTACTGTGGAGCTTTCACCTCATGGAAATGTTCCTAGAATGGTGGAAGAAGAGTTTTAAACAGCTGTTGAGAAAAGAGAGTTATGCAGGAGTGAAATGTTTCACATAACAAGTGAATTTTAAAAAGTTTCCCAAACAGAAACGAACAAAACAAGAGAAAGAAAAGCAGAAATATTTTGAAATGCATCAGCCCATCCTCATGGAGATGCCCTTTCTACAACCTAGTGCTGTTTGGTTTGCTCTCTACTCACCATTTAAGGAGCTCCTTGCATTATCTGTGCATCATTGCAACATTGATCCTAGTATGCAATGAGTAATTGTGTTTGCTTTCAGTGAAAAACTCCAGCCTCCTAGCTTGGTTTCTACTGCCATATTCTCGTAACCCTTCTTGAGATGGTGCCTGTAGCATTCCATTCCATAATGTTATTCATTAATAACATGTGTTGTGGCTTCTTATGATGTAAACATTAGCCAGGCTTTCACAAAGCTTTTAATAAACTTTGCCACCACCACATACATTAAAATAAGAAATTATCGATGACTGCTTTTGCAAGCCATTAATGATGACACACAATTTGGCTGATGAATCACAAGTTTACTGTAGGTTTGGGCTATGTTTGTGTCCGTCTCAGTGGAGTCTGTCCCCTTCTTCTCCATGGTAACTGCTCTGCCTTTGACATCACTAGCCAAAATAGAGCATGGAGGTTATAAAATTCTGAGGGGGTGAGGGATGGGGAATGGTAGAGACAGAATGAAAATATAATTCAATAAAGGAAACTTCCTTAATGCTTAAGTCACTAAACAGCGTCCAGTGCATTGATCAGGCAAAGGACATAGAAATCTGAGAAATGGGGATATCAGGATTTCAGAGCTGGAAATTTGGGTAAGGTTATTGAGACAACTTAGAAAGCAAAATAATCTGTGACTTCTTTTTGGACTGAGTCATGATGTATTCAATCCATATGGTTTTATTTCTTGGCATCAGAAATCCTCTTCATCACAATGACGGTAAAGAGCCCCATGCTGGGAGGCCAGAAAGCTCTTTGGCAGCGAGGGGAGACAACAAGACAAGAGCAGAAATCTCAGTGTACTAAAGCAGAGGCCAGTACTACTCAATCTTTATCACAATCTTTATCTGTGATCTGAGATGCTGCTTTTCAAAAATCCAGACCCCAGAAACCATGAGCTAGATGACCATATTAACTTCAACTTAAAAAAAAAAAAAAAAAAAGAGCAGATTTTTTTTTTAGGAGAGACAAATCAGACAAAAAAAACCAACATGCCTTGGAAATTAAAAATCAGAAGGGAAAGACAATGAACCCAAAGTTTCTCCACCACTGGCATTTCACAGTTCAAAATACAATTGGGAATTTCCTAGACCCCAGCTTAATGCTCTGGTGCCACCAGTATTGCAGTTTGGATGCCACTGGGAGAGCTTAGAAGTTGTGACTCGGAGTGGAAGGAAACAGCAGGCGTGGGGAAAAGTTGAGAGGATGGGAGGATGTTTAGGCTCATTTCTGTTCATTTGAACAAGGCTGTCAGTCCTGGGAGGGTTAAGTGTTTCCAGGCGAATGGAAACTCAGCTCCAGCCCTGTCAGAGCTCTGACGCGACAACACGTATAAAATAAACAGAAGTGGAGCGTTAAGATAATGCATATATAGCAGGTCTGTGCAATGTCGGGATCATTTTGGTTCACTTCACAAAGCTGTTATCCCTTTTTGACTTGCATGGTTAGCCAATTTTAAACGTCCTGTGGACTGTTTCATCTAGGAGAAAAAAAGCTATAACAGAGCCCTGTATTTCCTTACTGCAGCCCTGCTTTATTTACAAAGAAGTTACACGAAACCGTCTTTCCTTGGACAAGACAGGAATGAAACAGCAGGAAACAGTTTCTTTGTTCACAATTCTGAGCCAGCATTTAGTCCCAAAATCTTTTTGTCTATGTTCTTTCATTCTTTTATTCCTGCATTTTCCCTTTCTTAGAGCTAGCTTTTTTGTTTTCTTATAAATTAGATTTATGTAGGGGTTTTGTTTATTTTTACTTTAGTAAAATGTCTTATAGGAAATTTAGAAAGCAAGTTGTCCG
Organism: Chlamydotis macqueenii; assembly: GCF_036417535.1. Taxonomy (NCBI): domain Eukaryota; kingdom Metazoa; phylum Chordata; class Aves; order Otidiformes; family Otididae; genus Chlamydotis; species Chlamydotis macqueenii. The sequence goes on along the minus strand of NC_141556.1, from coordinate 58,717,893 downwards.
ATGAACAGCAGAAAGAATGCGATGTGAGTTCCTACAAATGTGTACCTACTGTCCCTATCTCTATTTCCACTCAGAGCCCAAACACAGAAAGCGATCCTCTGTCTGATATCCATTTGCAGTTTGGCTCGACAGCATACCAAACTGGAAAAATAACTGTTAAATGTACACTGTGGCCTTTCCCTCAGCAAGTTCCTTGCTTGGGTATTTTCACTTGGGTATCTTCACTTTCATGCAACTTGAAAGAATTTGTTTTCTTTGTGACTTTTACTGTAGAAGCTGGGGAGACTGATGGCCAGACGCTCATGTCGTATTTCCTTAGGACAGCCAGATGAAAAAAAAAGAAAAAAATAAACCCACCTTTCTTTTTTTTTTATTTCAATGAAATAAAGAAAGAACATTTTTAAAAAGAGGGAGGAAGGGAGGAAGGGAGGGATAGAAGGAGAAATACGAAGAACTAAGGAAAAATATATTTTAAGCCAATGTGAAAGGAGAAAGAAAGAACGGAACAGGCAATTGAGGAGAAATAGAGATAAAGAATAGAAAGTAATCTACAGATAATTGAGGTAAAGGAATTTTACTCTGCTTATTTTATAAAATGAAATAAAGCTGCCTTGCAAATACTGGTGCAATTAAATCACGTTTCTGTATTGAAGTCAAACATGAAAGAATAATAAAATTTAGTTGGGCCATCTGCAGAAACAGCTGTCAAATGTCTGCTGTCTCTGTTTATTTTGGTGACTCTGAGTGAACTTGGGCCATTGCATGTATGCACAGCCTATAGGTAATTATATTAAGAGAACAGGTGACATGATGTGGTCCTTTCTCAAACTGTTTTTAGCCAGGTGCTTAAACACACATGTTCAAAAATGCTTTTGGCTGAAAGGATGGATATTACACTGTGGTCAAAGACCCAATGTCGATGTTTGGACTGGTGTCCAGCAGGACCGCAGGCAGTGGTGGGGAGCTGTTGAAGAGGTGCAGCAGGTCCCAGCCCAGGTCCCCAGCTCAGCCCCAGCTCCGCGGGCTGCAAGGCCAAGGGACCTCCAACCACCTCCTTGGCTCTTCTTGCCTCTTTGAGACCAGAGTCTCCCAGGTCCTGCAGAGTATCTGCTGCCATCTGGCTTCAAACTCAGGAGAGAGAGGTACGGTGCGGTCCACCACCAGCCTTTTGCCCTATTCCATGCAGTGAGGAACTTCCCTTCCTGCCTTTGCCCCTCACCATTGCCTCTCCTCCCTCTGACATAGTGGATGGCCCAATGAGCAGAGAGACCATACCACCCTCAGATGGAAACATTCTGCCTCCAGCCCTCATGGTTGTGCACCCTTAAGATGAAGCTTGCAATGGCATTAGCAAGGATGCCGTGGTAGCAGAGGTGTCATACGGGGTCACTGCTGTGCATCCACTCAGGATGACACCTTCGCTTGCTCCTGCAATGAGGTGAGAAACTGGCACAGAGCAGGAAGGGAAATGCAAGCAATCATCCCCGGCTGATTCAGAGGTGAGAAAGGTGAGCCCGAAGGCACGGCTGTTAGCTCAGGGGTGATGAAGAAATCTCACCATCCCTTTCCAGGTCACTGTGTTTCATGGGTAGGCACCTGCAAATCCCAAGTGTTAGACTCCTACCTCACCTTCTCCCCCATCTCACGGTTTCACCACACCATGACTTGTAGCCTGAGCTGTGCAATTCATCACCATGCCGCAACCATTCCGTGAGGTCACAGAAAACTGTACCTAGCAAAGTAATGGGGCATATATTTTTAAATCAGTGAGGAGACAAGGCACAGATGACAAGAGAGCCTAAACCCCAGCTAGCACTGCAGGTAGGATCCAGCTAAAGGAGCAGAGAGGGTTTAGGCATACACTTCCAGGGATGAGGAGGCAGGCTGGCTACTTTTTCAAGGTAAAGACGAAGCTCCTTTTTCTAGAGTCAGAGAGCATTGCTGCCCATCTCAGAGGTGGAAAAAAAAAAGCATTTTGCTCTTTAGGGTCAGCTGTCCTGTTCCTCTTCTGTGTGGGCTTAAGCTAAAACTTTTTTTGAGGACACTTGGTTTCTTGCTGATGTGGCTGGTGCACTCATTGGTACAGAGTTGCCTGGAGGCCTGATCAGCTTCTTCTTCAGGTCCCCTTCAGGTCCCCTTCTTCATGTCCCATGAGAGCCTCAGGAAAAGACGCTTCCAGCTGCTGCCTAAGGTGATGGTCTCTCCTTTTTCCTGGGTTAAGCTGCAGATACATCAAGTGACAAACGTGGGTTTGCTCCAGCCGTGTGACAATGAACAAACCCTGACTGTATGATTCAGATCATCAGATGCTGTGTGATCTGAGAGAGGATGCAGGGGCTGATGCGTAGGTTGGAAGAAAGTGGAAGAACCAGCAAACTGGTGTCCTCCTTATCAGGCAGGGAGGCAGGTGCTGATTAAAACACAATGTTTGGTTTCTCCAGCAGTGGCTTCTCTGCTTTGTACTGCCTGTGCTGTCAGGTTTGTGATCTGTTTCAGGAGACACACAGTGATCCAGGTTTCACAGCATTCACATTTCATTTCAGCAATGTGTGCTAGGTGTGTGCTGGTGAGAAAGATGGGGTAGGTCTTGACTAAGTCCTACAAGAACAGCAGATTTAGATATAAAAAGGAAATTACAAGGAAGGCAGTGAAATTATTTTAACTGTTGAGTTTACGGATTCCCTGGTGATTTTTGGCAGCTGTACTGAATAGTCCCCCATAGCAAAAGACATGCTTTTGAGAGTGGGGTGGAAATGCCATTGCTGCCTCATTGGGATGAGCACTCTTTTGCTGCAGAGGGGCAGATGCTACATTTTGGTGGTGGAAAAGGACCGTTGGGAGGCAGAGGTCTGCCTGCTGAAAGGCAGAGGATGCAATACAATAGCATGGCTCGCTGCCATTGGACCCAAGTCATAGCTATTACCGCAGATAATTACAGGTGTAATTACAATTTTATCAGTGTGCTTTTTCCAGAACTGTGTATCTTAGCACTTTTCAAGAGAAGCAAGCAACCCACAATAAGCATGTTAATTAGCAAGCGGTGCTTATGAGAGGCTGAAGAGAAGCTGGGGGATAAAATGCCACAAATCGTTCACAGGATCTCCTGGCTTAGTGGGGTGATATTTCGAGCCTTTGAAGTCACGTTTCCTTTTGACATCTTTGTATGATGAAGATAAGCCCATGCTGCAGTCCCTAATGTAGCAGAAATGGATGCAGATGGGCTGGTACAAATCATACCAGCGGCAGAGCCGAGTCAAGCACAGCCTGCAAACCCTGCGGCAAGTGGGCACCAGTTGGGGATGCAGGCAGCCCAGCTGTGCTGCTGTGGCTGTGGCACTGTGTGCTGCTGGCCAAGCTCGGGCAGGCTGGTGTAGAGCGAGGATGTCCATAGGCAGGGCAGGCCAGGCAGAGGCTCTGCACATCCCCTTTGGAAACCTAAATCCTGGGAATGCCAGGAGGCTGTGAGAGCAGCTCCTGGCTGAAGGAAATGGTACCTCACTTCAGAAACACATCACTAAGTCTTTTCTTTCCCATTCCCATAAATCACACAAAATTTTTCCTTTTTTTCCCGTCTTCTTTTTCTGGGCTCTCTCCCAAGTGCTTTCTCAGAATTTCCATGAAAACTAATCCACAGCATAATGGAAATAGAATTTTAAAATATATTATATCTTTTTTTTTCTTGCTGGCCTCAGCTTTTTTAAGGTGAGAATGTCATGATGGATGAATGGGGAAGTTCATTTCCATTTTAATCTTAAACTGCAACGGAGCGGGTCACCGGCCTCATTCTTTGAATGAGGCACCATGTGCTGAAAGCTGTTATCTCTAGGCTTGGCTGTATTAAGAAGTGCATTACATTAACTTCAAATCTCTTCACATTATAATTAAACTCTAAATGTGTCTACTGGTTGGATTTGCAAATGCTACTGTTAGCCTAGTAAAGCCAATCTCCCTCGAGGAGCTGCCCCTGTAGCCAAAGGCAAAGGAGGCTGTTCAAAATTCTGTTTAAAATGGTGGAAGTCAAGGCCCTAACTGGGAGGGGGTGAAAGAGGGTCCTTCTTAGTGTGCCTTTTCAGTGGGGTAAATACTGCTTTTCACAACATTAGGAGAGGTAAAGGGGATTGTTTGGGTCAAACCGAAGGAGAAAGTTTTACATATATTTTTCTCAACAAAAAAAAATGTAAAAACATGTAAAACTATGGTTTAGATCATCCTGAACCCTTTTGCTTAGGCCAGGAGAAAACACTTCACTGTTGTCTCATTAATCTTCTGCAAATATTACGTTTTTTTGTTTTTTTTTTTTTTTTAATGCTAGTCAACTATTCAATCAAAAACTTCTGTTTGGAAATTCAGTGGTTGGAATGCTGTTTGAAAGTCTGAAGTCACTCTGAAAAGCTTTGATGCAATTTAGGCTTTTCCAAAATGGAACATCTCATTTTTCACATGTCTAAGTGATATTGCATGGCATTTTCAAAATTCCTCCTTCTCTTCACACTTTTTCTTTTCCAGACAAAATTATTTGCTGGTTTTGACCCAATTTTACAAGAAGTTCCATTTAATGTTTGTCAAAAATTTTTCCAGGTGATCTAGTTGTGCTAGGGTGAGAGGCCAGAAGAAGACACAGGCTGCAGCAACACGGGCTGTGTGAAGAAGGCACAGAGGGGCACGGATGTGGATGGTTGAGCAGGGGCACAGTTGCTAAGGATCCTGGCCACCATCCTCACTGAGGATACTTAAATTCAGCAAATAGGTTGTCACAACAAGGGCACCACTCAGGGAGCAAGTGGGAGGAAAACCTGGAGTGCAGAAGATGCCAGGAGAAGAACTGAGAGGAACAGCGAGAGATTTAGCTGGAACAATCAAAATAAACCACAAGTGTATTCTCTGGCGAGAATAAAGCTGCACTAATTCATAGAATCATAGAATCATAGAATGGTTAGGGTTAGAAGGGACCTTCAAAGGTCATCTAGTCCAACCCCCCTGCAAGGAGCAGGGATATCCCAAACTAGATCAGGTTGCTCAGAGCCTCATCCAGCCTGGCCTTGAACGTTTCCAGGGATGGGGCATCCACCACCTCTCTGGGCAACCTGTGCCAGTGTTCTACAACTCACATTGTAAAAAAAATTTTCCTAATATCTAATCTAAATCTACCTCCCTCTATTTTAAAACCATTACTCCTTGTCCTATCGCAACAGGCCCTACTGAACAGGCTCTCCCCATCTTTCTTGTAGGCCCCCTTGAGGTACTGGAAGACCACTATCAGGTCTCCCCGGAGCCTTCTCTTCTCCAGGCTGAACAGCCCCAACTCTCCCAGCCTGTCCTCATAAGAGAGGTGCTCCAGCCCTTTTATCATCTTCGTGACTCTCCTCTGGACCTTCCCCAACTGGTCCATGTCCTTCTTGTGTTGGGGGCTGCAGAACTGGACACAGTACTCCAGGTGGGATCTCACCAGGGCAGAGTAGAGGGGGAGAATCACCTCCCTCGACCTGCTGGCCACACTTCTTTTGATGCAGCCCAGGATGCGGTTGGCCTTCTGGGCTGCAAGTGCGCATTGCCTGCTCTTGTTGAGCTTCTCGTCCACCATCACTCCCAAGTCCTTCTCCTCAGGGCTGCTCTCAATCCATTCCCCGCTCAGCCTGTGTTTGTGCCTGGAATTGCCATGATCCAGGTGCAGGACCTTGCACTTTGCCTGGTTGAACTTCATGAGGTTGGCACCGGCCCACCTCTCCAGCCTGTCCAGGTCCCTCTGGATGGCATCCCTCCCTTCCAGCGAGTCGACGGCACCACACAACTTGGTGTCATCAGCAAATTTGCTGAGGGTGCACTCTATCCCACTGTCCATGTCGCCGACAAAGATGTTGAACAGGGCTGGGCCCAACACGGACCCCTGAGGGACACCACTCGTGACCGATCTCCACATGAACATTGAGCCATTAACCACCACTCTCTGAGTGCGGCCATCCAGCCAACTCCTTATCCACCGAGTGGTCCGTCCATCAAACCCATGTCTCTCTAGTTTAGAGAGAAGGATGTCATGCGGGACAGTGTCAAAAGCTTTCATTCATTCAAAAGCTTTCAATTCATCCCAGCTCAGTAAGGAACTGAATGCGACAAAATGGATTTAAAGCAGACTCAGAGTCTATTAAGATGGCCATGCAGAGAGTTAAGCTCAGCCAGCTGAGCAATATATCTTCATCTGAGCTGGCCCAAGTGGGAACAGGGAGAAGGTGAAGTCCCAATTGCAGGCTCAGGGATGCTTTGCAGGTAAGGAGCAAAGCTGGCAGACAAATTTGTTGCCCGTTAGCCTGCCAGTCTTAAGACTGTGAGCTCTCATTCCCACTTGCAATAAGCCGGGCTCTGTTTGCATCCCTATCCCTCCGTTGGCTGCAGAAACCAAATTCCCCACTGCCCAGACACATCCTGGAGCGGGCAACGAGAACTGCTGTGCTCTCTGTACAGTGCCAGGCAAAGAACACACTGAAAGCACAGACCATACCCTCCAAATATAACACCATGCTTCTTCAAGGTAAAGCCCCTGTGTTCAGACACTGGCTGGGTTTCTTCAGAGCTCCAAGGCCTGGGCCAGCCTCCTGTGGCACAGCAGCAGTGCTGGAGGCATGGCACGCAGCAGAGCAAGCCCATGGAGGACAATGGGGGATGCCTCTGCAGGCAGAAAGGAAAGCCAGGGCAAGAGCACACTAGAACACAAATATTAGGAAATCTAGGAAAGGGTTCCAAGAAACAACATCTTAAAAAACTGGCAGTCAGTTTTCCCCTCTTCCTTTCTTCTGGCTGCCCATATCTCTATGCAGGCTGGGGATGGGAGCATCTAATGGGGCTATGCAGCATTGGGATGTCACAGCAGTCAGAGCCAAGCGGATCCTCAGGGCCCGTGGGGACCTGTCCTCCCTCCTATTATTTACATGTTGGGCTGGCTTCCAGAGTAAACAACTGTAGATCTGTTTCTCTTCATGTCTGTGTTGTTCTGTGATATTTAAGCAGAAGAGGCTTATCCATGGGAAAGAGGACTTGCCCACAGGGCTGGGGGAAGCCCACATATTTTAAGTATTCCTCAAGGATACAGAAGATATCTAGGGATAAAGGAGGCCTGGCAGCTTTGGACTTGTAAGAGCAAAGGTGGATGGAGGCAGAAAAACAGAGCCTGATGACTATAGCGTGAAACTAGTAATTGCCTCACTTTCCTTTGCTGCAGCCAGGTATCACGTGTTGTGTGTAGGACGTAGCACTCTGCCTCCCTCCTTCACCACAGCCCTCTTGTGCCAGGTGGAGCTGGACATCCTGGGTGCCTTCTGGTCCATGGTCCCATGTATGGCAGGGAGTACACTAGCCTCCATGGTGGCTGCTTCCCACTGCAGCCCGTCCACCGTCCTCCCTGATGTGCTGGATATGTCTCTCATCACACAACGTGATCCCTCAAGCATTACACAGGAGGATGCTTGACAGCTCTGAACAACCAAGATAGGGCCTTTTACGGAAAGGAAGGGGGAAAAATTATAATCATCTCTCATGGGTTAATTGGAGAGAGTTATTGCAATCTCTAGTTTCTTCTCTGCATAGAGGAATAATGAGGTAAATCCTCAGCTAGTGTAAATCAGCGTGGCTGCACAGCCAAATGAGCATCCCTCACCATGAATGGCAAGTTGTTCTAATGCAGTCCCCTCTGCCAGTAAATCCACAGCATCCTTCTCAGTGCAACACGAGATCAAAATCTTTAAATCCCTGATGGTGCCTTTGCTCCAGTAGCTCTCTCTGGCTTTGGTTATGTCCTATATACTCTGCCCTTAGTTCCCTGTTTCCCACAGGCCACTTTTCATTATATGAATGCTTTTCCAGTGAAAATAACAAAACTGTTAAAAAGAGAGCTTTGGGGTATCCTCAGGAATAATCACCCCACAGTGAGGGCCATAGCATGGCACACCATGGTCAAGTCTCTGTTCTAGGCTCCCCAGGCAAATCCCCTAGCTTTTAGTCCATGAAAATAACCTCCAAATTAGAAGCACAAAAACCCAATGCTATGGTACTCTGGAGAGTCTCAACACCTTCACTCAGTTGCCACCTCATCCTACAAGTATTTAAGTGCAGTTCTGCCCTGTGTGCGTGGTGCCTCATGTGCGTGTAGTGAAAGTACTATTAGAAGCCCCTCAAAAGCACCAGCTGGAACAAGGAGCCAGGCTGTGCAGAGGCTGGTCTTGTACAAGGCTGATCTCTTAAGGAGGAGGAAGCAGCACTCCGACAGATTTCTTGGCTTAGGGTTATCACAGAACATTATCGCCTCAGTAGGAGGAGGGGACAGTGCAGACCCCAATCTTAGCTGCAATTGCTTGGAAATGTAGAATTGAAGAAGGATTAAATAGCGCTGCAGGCTGTATTTACAAGCAGGGGATGCCACAAAATTTAAAAAAAAAAAAGCTGGTAAAAACACGTCAAGGTTAAAATGAAATATCTGAGCAATGTGTTTGTAAACAAAGTACAAAGATCTGGTCTAAAAGGTAGAAAAGTTTTAATTCTAAAAAAAATTCTGCAGTCTAGGTGAGTCTAGCTCCCTAGCTGATTCCCTGGCTAATCCCTGAGCTTAAATTCACAAAAGCACTTTCTGTCATAATAGCACCTGCAGGCACACAAGCCCAGCACTGCGATGCAGTGGATCCGGGGAATCCCTTTCACTGAAGGGGGAAAGTCATGCCCTGCTGTAGTCTGTCCTGCATACTTCTGGCACGCGTTGGACTCCTCCATTTGCTGATTTCACTTATTAAGTTGGCAGAAAATCAGGTTAACTGCAAAATAAAAATGGTTACTTTGCTGCTAATCTACTGAGTTGAATTGAGCTCCAGCATGGGAAGGCCAAGGGTTTGTGGATGGGCCGGGTTTTAGTTCAGAAGAGGATGGGACAAGGGCACTAAGGAGAACAGGGGTCTTTGGGACGTGAGGCTTTGGGGGACAATGAGTGATCAGAGGTCTAATATACAGAAGCACATTGTACAAGGGGTTTGATTCCACCCAAACAGCTCTAACCAGGACCTTCATGTGTATGTTGGACATACATTCAAAGCCCCCTTCCCATCCTTACGCAAGACTTCTGCTGTCCTTTACACATGCCTTCCCCCTCAGGCTACAGTACGTGGCTTCAAGCTATTGCACTTGGCTTGGTCATGTCACCTTCCCTACCATCATCCTGGAAGATTTCTGCCACTACTGCTGTCACTAAGTATGAAACTCTTTTTCCAATGGCAGACTGGACGATTTTTTTTGTCAGCCCCAGACTGACTGTCTGTTGTCGACTCAAGATCTTGACGTAGTGCTTTCCATTCCTCCTGCCCATGCATCTCCTTGATAGTCTCACTTCCCACAGAGTAACAAAGAGATGCCTCTCCTCCTCTTAATGTGTAGAGCCACTAGAACTAAACTTCTCAAACAGATATTCCCTTAGAGCAGTTTCACAAACTTCTAAAATCCAAGAACCACCATTCCTTTCTGAAAGGGCTCCAAGGTCATCCTATACTGTGTGTTACCACTGAGGGTTTCATTCACAATCCAGTAACAATTAATCCATTAGAAATGCATCTATTAGTTCTGTTTATTCCATCTGTGTGTATATTTTCCAGCTCCTACAACAGAAGAATGGTGAGTGGGAGGAGGTTAGGAAAGAAGAGGTTTTGCAGTCATTTCCCTGGTTACAGTCTGATGTTTCTCAAGTACTATCTGAGGATACCATGCTATAAGGGATGTTTCTACCTTTCTCTCCACCGACAGCTACCATCTCCCCATCTCTCCTTCCTGATGGGACTGGGGCTCATCTGATCCTTCAGTACACTGGATTGTAGACCTAAAGCAGTAGAGAACTAATAATTTATTTTTTTTCCCTGCAACCTAGCCCTGTGGTCTGAGTTGCTCCGGGGACAGAGGATCATCAGTGTCAGGGCAAGGGGAAGAGCAAGAGCACCTGCCTGGGGACAGGGTGCAGGACAACCTTTCCGGAGACATGTGACCGCTGGATTTGAAACAACATATATCAGACCATACTGGTCCAGTGCATGGTAAAGGCTGTCCAAGGGCCTTGATGCTGGCGTAGATGTGGAACTGCTAGTATCTTCCATTTGCCTAAAACTGTTGAGCCTCCCTGGTGTATTTCTTCCCTCACTATAGATATTCACTAAAAATTATCATATTAAAACTGAAGTTTTGTCTTTAGAAAAGAGTAATAATCAAACCTTCAACACTGCAAGAGATTAGAATTTTAAGAGAGTCCTTACAAAAAGGGCTGAAATTAGGGAGTGCTAGCACTTTCCTCTGCCAGCCACTCTTTCAAAACCAGCCTTGGTCATTAGTAACTGGAAGTGGTTCCTGCCTGCTGGATTTTTCATTGAGCTACATAAAAAGTTGTGAAATGGAGAGGATCCTTAAACCAATGGCCAGATGCCAACATCACAGCCCCCCGATACTCTTTTCAATGGAACTGAATGGATCAGATGGATTATGAACCGCACCTTTTTCACTTGGTCTAAGTATTTTCCTCCAGGGTCCTCTCCTGGTGATGAGTAGCTTGCCTCACTGCTATCGCAGCTGTAGCTTTTTTGTGGATAAGTGGAAGAGTTTAGTCCTCTGGGCTGCCAATTAGGTGGCTTTCACTACCAGCTAGAGCCAGAGGGATGATTAAAATAAAGTGCAGTCTTTTGTCCTGCCCTTTGCAAAAGGAACTATCAGCCATTCTGGATGAAAATAAAGAATTCTTCCACCTCTTACAGTCCAAAAGATGGAACAGAATAGCTTTGAAAATATTAAAAATATATATCAATATTTATCAAAATTCTTGTTTCCCATTTAAAGAAACAACTTGTCTTTTTTGTATGACCCTTGGCATTTTATTTTAGTGTTTTGCCTTTTTCCTGGACTTCCGCTCACAGTACAAGTGCAAGTAAAGGAATCAGTTTTAGCATAGCTCTTACTCAAAAAATAGACATTTATTTGAGGAAAATAGGAAATAGGAGACTGACATTCAGGTATCAAAAGACCCTGTAAATTCTGGTCAGGCAAAACTCTGGCTACTCACCGTTTATGGTCATTCGCAAACAAAAAGCACGTTCTCAAAGAGCAGCAGTCAGACTGTTCTTGTCCTGGCCAGATGCCAGTCTGGTAAACTTTAATTGCAGTTTGGGCTGGAATATTATTTTTCACTCCCAGCCCTTAAGCTTTCTGCAGGCTGTTAAACAGATGCCACATTTCATACCAGATGTGAATTTCCTAAAGTAATCCCTGCTGGATATAGAGAGAACTAATCTAAAGCCTTTGAAGTAAGTAGTAAGACCTGCTGTTGACTTTGGATCACATATATATGGGCTGTAAAGATACTTGCAAGTTCTTTGGGATAAGAAGACCACATAGATGCAGAACATCACTACAGGCCAGAAAAGTCTGTGAGTCTGTGATTCATTTAAGATGGAAATCTGCCTGCTCTCTTCAATAGGAGATATATTTCAGACTAAATTGGGATAGTAAATTTATTTTTCCATCCTGAAAAGTTTTTGCAATTGCAAATGTTCTTCTATTCCTGCACTGATACAAATCTACTGAGAGGTCTCACTCTTTAGTTTCAACAACGTCAAAAAACACACAGTGAGATGCTGAATGATAACTAACCTCCCGCAAGGACAATTTCATCCCAAAAGGCATATCCCTGAAAAAGATCCTCAGTTTCAGTGGATGGGATACAGTTTCATTAAAAAAAAAAAAAAAAAAAAAAAAAGCTGCTTTGGAAAATTCCTAACCGGGAATTTTGTTACAGACAGTTCTAAGCAGAAGCTGCTGTTGAGGAGACTTGGAGGTATTTGGCTCCTGCCAGGCATTGTTTCTCAGTTTGATTAAGCTCTTAATCTTGTGTTTCCTCTGTGGGTATCAAGCTCCAGGAAACTGCCTTATTCAGATACCTAAAGGGAAATAAGATTCAACTTCAAACAAACAACCAGTACCACTCCATTTTTGATCATGATCTGGGGGGAAATGTATCATGAAGCACGGCGGCTCAATACCTCCAAAAATCAACTTTGGGAGTCAGAATTTAAGAATCTGTCACAGCTAATCACTTCAAATAATGCTACAATAGAAGATTGGACTCGCCAGAAGAAGCAATTGCAGCAGGAGATAAAAAGATTACATGCTGAATGATCTGATGTGAATAGGAAAGATGCTATTCTTAAAGCCCTGAGCTCCCATGATGCAGTATTTCAGCTTTGGGCTGAAATGGTAAAGCTAAACTAGAATTGTGCAGTGATAACGTCAGAGCAATCAGCTGCCAGGATGGGAGGAGAATTCCTACTTCAAAAACATTTTTTTGTTGAATTGCGATTACTAGTATTTAAACCAGCAGCAACTGGAGCCACTGAATCCGAGCCGCGCTGTGCTAGGCTTTATTCCATACATCATAATACACAGCCATTGCCCCAAGGACCCTAAATGTGTAAACAGACAAAACAGACAAATGGTTGGAGGGGATACAGAGAAGAAATGATCTGCCTAATGCTTAATATCAAATCAGCATCAGAGACAAAAATACAATAGAGGGTCCTATCTGCTTCAGCCAAGCATTCCCCAAACCTGTCTGCCCCCGAGGATTCATAATTTGCATTAAAGGAATCTCATCTCGATGAGACTTTACCCTGTTGGAAATGGGGAGGGAAATGACAGCAGCTGTAAAAAAGTAAATCCCACGGGTTAATTACCTGTTCTGCTTTTCACGTCTGAAATGAAAAGCCTTTTGGAATGAAGCATGGAAAGAGACATTCCTAAGGGAACAGGGATTGAGTCCAGGTCATCCTAGAATACACATGGGCACCTTTTCAGGGAATTAAAAACTACTCCGCAGATGCTTGAACACCTGAAGAACAGTGGGTATCAGCTGCAGTGAAACCTAGGCTGGCAGGCTGCGTTCAACCCCAGTCAAGCTGTGTTCAGGGAAGGTGAATTCAACAGACAGAGAAAGGATGTTCTTGGGAAGATTAAGGAAATGCTGGCATAGGAGAAGACACTACAAGAGCCTATATGTTGAGCCTGGCTCCAGCTAAACAGAGCAGGAGGAAAATATCAGTTTGGGAGAGCAGCTGTTAAATCTAGACCGTGATGTTAAAAAAGCAGTGAATGAGCAAAAATTTTCCACAAATGCATTTAACCTTAGACCAACCCCCGCTGACAGGACTAGCGAGGCAAAAACTAGTGATGCTTTTAAAATGGAGCTAGGAGAGCTTGTGAACTGGCTATTGCAATGTGCTTCTCTATGGAAAAGGGAATGGAGTTAGTTGGTCCTCCTGGGCCTTTGTTCCTAAGAAGACACTGCTGTTCATCAAAAGATACTTTTCTAGAAAAAAATAATGTAAAAGCTCAGAAATCTTGTGAAGTCTTTTTCCTATTGCAACATCAGGAAATATATTATAAATCTGGGAATATCTGATAACGTCTTAGAGAGGCTCTTGTGATGATTGAGTCATTTAGTCTTTTATTCAGGTAGATCTTTCACATTTTTGAGAATGATACTTCTAAAATCTGAATCCTTTTGGCCAAGAAAAACTAAACTCCCCCCAAAATACAGGAAACTGAAAGAACAACTATCTCCACCTGAAAAGCAAGCCGGTAAACTGCAGTTATCCTAGAGTTCATAACAGACATATTTATAGCAATCTTTTGACCCACCTCAAGATGATTCACTTTTTGAGAAGTTTGAAGCCTACCTTTAAAGGATGTTTTCACTACCAGATACACCCGTATTCCCACATACACTGGGGAAAAAAAAATTATAATACACCGCGTTGGTATTGGTATATTAATCACACATATATCATTATTATTCTTGATAATACAGCACAACAATACAATGCAGCATTAAGATAGAGGTCTGATTGCATGTCATTCATCAAGAGTTGAGCCACTATATTTAGATGCTGACTAATTTGGGAGAGTGCTTATCCATCTTCCTGAGGGATTTCTGCAGCTCCCCTTCCTGAGGTATCCGAAGACTTCACAGCCATCTGGGTGTTTTGCTCCCAGTGCTCCTGCAAGGTTGGAAAGTGCTGATCAACCCTGCCCCACACCTGCCTCTGCTTGCCATGATGGCTTGCAGCTGCCACCCCTTCTCCTGGCTCTCCCAAGGGCAGCAAAGCCCTGGATGCTTTGCCCTCACTCGTGGTGTCACCTGGGCACGGCTGAACTGAAGAACGTGTCCCAAGAACATTGTACCTGTGGTGGTGGAGATCTGATTTCTCTAGTACAGCGTCACCAAGATGTATGCTTGCACCGTATGTCCTAAAATGTTGATGTGACTTAACTAAGCCTGATTCTTAGCTAAAATATGGGCACTATACTTTTCTCCCACGGCATATGTAGGAGAGGAGTAGAGGATTCTTGAATAGGTGTAAATGCCCCCCTTCAAATTCCTCTTAACAGTGCCCCAGAGTTTATCTCCAGTCCAAGGCACTGTGTTCATCTGCAAGGCAGCCCTAAGGAAGCATCCTTACCTAGGGGACATGGAGTCCCCACATCTGCACTGCTGCTGAGACACGTTCGCTGGGAGTTAGAAAAAATCACAACTCACATCTAAGATGAGGAGCCAAGGTTACAAAGCCCTCAGGGACAGAAGAAGTCAACTCAGCAGTGACTTTCTCAGATTGAAAAAGCTCCATGCCTGGGACAGACTAGGGACTTGTGGCGAAAGCCTTTTTAGGAGCCTGTGAACTGAGCATGAAGGCAAACCCATCAGTGGCAAAAGCTGGAGCAGGCAGCAAAAGGCTGGCAGAGAGGTTGGCAAGGAGAGGCTGTGATTGTGAAGCTAGCCCAGGAGAGCCAAGAATTGCCCATCACTCAGCCCAGAGCTACAGCAACAGAAAAAGACAAGACAATCAATCTTTCTAACTTACTTGGCTACATGATCAAGGAAGATTAAGCACTGCATCATAAGGCTGCTGTACTTGGAAAGGTATTTCAAGTCCACAGTGTACTGAACCAGAGCATACTGAGCAAGGCCGGATGGGAGGTTATTGATTGATTCTTACAGAGACAAGTAACTCCTCGGTGGAGCAAGAAAGAACCACACATAAAGATCACGTGCACAAGCTATACAGCTCTTACACTCCTTTAATCGGGCCCCAGAATCCAATGTCTCTGGCAAGAACGCGATCCCGCAGAGCACAAAGACAGCGTGGTGCGCACAAGGTTAGAGATGGCTGAGCCAGAGGACACGGGAACTCAATCTCACTTCGGCACAGGGACCCATCCATCCCTGCTTTGTAACAGGTGGACGACCAAATAACAGGATCATATTTGATTGCTCCTCCTCAGAAATGTCAGGTCACCATTGCAAGGGCAACTGGCTGAAACAAATGTGATTTTAAAATCACCACATTTATCTGTGATTAAAGCTAACAAACAAGAAAGTTTAATTTATTATTGTTGGGGGGGTGGCATTTTTGCTTTTAAATTGCTTTACTAGAAAAAGATAAGTGCCTTCTTTTTGGCTACTTGACAATCAGATTTGCAACTAGTTACAACCTGAAGAATAAATAAGGTATTTCTTTTTGCTAATCAAGAGAATAACCTGCACACATGCCTAAACATGTTAGTATATTGGAACTGCCATTCACAATTCTCTAAATAGTTCCATTTTTAAATTCCTAATCTATGTAAAGATCACTTTGGACAAAGATTAGGAAACAGCTGAGAATACAGAAAACTATCATTTAAACTGATATTATTAGCTAAGTGAAATAAAGCTGGATAGAAAACACCAAATTATTTTACATTAAAGCATATGATTTGTTCTCCAAAGAAAACATGCTCAAGGAAATGAGTTTCATTTTAGAGTTCATCAGGATTGTAGAACTAGTAGATCTCAGCCTAATTGTTAGTCCTGTCTTTGAAGAGAAAAACAAACTTCCTTTTTTAAAACATCTATTCTGCTTCTTAGCTTTGAGTGAGTTAACTGTTGGACTTATGTAAACTGGAAACAAAAGCAGAGAAAACATTATTCAGCTGCAAAAAAAAAAGTCTCTCAGTTGTCAAAGTGATGCACCACTTCGGTAAACTCTCACTCCTGGCAATTAGCCAGTTAAGCCAGTTTTTAAAATGGAAAGCAGCCCATCTGTCCTGACAACAGTTATTTTTAAACCTTGGTCCTTCACCTTTCTTATCCCCCAGAGAAAACAGTCCAGATCGTTTAAGGCTAATAGCAGCCTCCTCAGCCCGTCCTATCTGTGTCCCCTTGCTCCCCCCAGGCTGCAAAGGCAGCTGGTTAGGGTATAGCTGGGTACAGCTGGCGCCTCTAGCATGGAGAAAGGGAAGGGGAAAAAGGCAGAAGATGCTATGGGCAGATGCTACAGGAGAGGAGGAGATAGCTGCCCAGCTGACCCACCCTGAGTTAGATGCCTAAGCAATTCATTGTGAGAATTACGGTTTGCAATTGGTTTCCTCGTAGACTAAGACAGTGCCTAAACAAGCTAATATGCCCCTGACAAGAGAGTTGTGGCTGCATCCCATCCTTTTCAGGTGCTTTTCTGACTGAGTTGCTAGGTAAATACTGCAGAGGAACAAGGTGCTCAAATATCGCTGCAAAAAGCAGACAGGGACTCACCGTATTTTAAAGCATCTACGTAGCCATGACTTATTTTTGTTCTGAAAGCAACTTATGTTCTTCACATATGGGTGTTTTTGAATGCAGCCCCAAAATAACAACCTCCAGTTGGCTAGCAGTGAGAGCACAGGAGAATGAGCAAAACTGTAAACAGCCAAATCCTTCAGGGAAATAAGTAGCAGTCAGGAGGTCCTAATCAAAGGCTATTTCATATTTTTATAGGCATTATTAAAGACCTAAAGGAGGAAGTTTTACTTGGAAACTCCTCAGCTCTGTGATTTCCTCTGGCAAGTAAGTCTTGGATGGAAGTTACATGGTGTGTCACCACCAAGTCTCAGACGCTGGTGGAGCACTGATTAGCAGTGGCTGAGGACATCATCTCAAAAGTAGCATCCACAGTTTTGGAAGGTGCATAAAACTGTTGTGGTTGCTGGGGAGAGTGCCCAGGGACCACCCCAAGGCTTGCACCAGACAGTCAGCGCTCTGGGCCAGAGAAAGAGACAGAAAAGTGCCCTTGGCAAGAAGGGGGCTATGGCTGCTCTGTGAAGTTATCCACTCCAGAGAGAGCTCTCCATCCTGTGGCCACGCAGTGTAGCGTGAGTTGTATCTGCCTTGCTGAGAGTTACCTGCATGAGAGTGGCTACCTCCACATGGCTACATCCACAAGCGCTTGGCCTTGAGCCTCCTCAGCACCCGTGTGCACCAAAGACATTCATTACTCCTCTTGTGTTTACTCTTCCCCCACACCCCTGAGCTTTGGAGTTTGAAATTATGAGAGCTGTTGCAGCCCACCAGAGTGCTTTTTATAGCTCCATGCCGGGTGGATACGTTGCATGCCTTGGAAAGTCCTATAAGGGACATGTGAGCATGCAGTGCCTGGGGGCACAATACTGGAGGGTTGTATAGCGCTGAGGAAGCCAAGTCTGCTGCAGACTCCACCACGCTGCCTGAAGGGCGGAGCTGAATCTCCAGAGAAGGACACCCAGCTTTAGCCTCAGAAGCAGCTGGTTTATCCATTCCAGAAGAGAGGCCAGGAGTGAGCTAACGTACATGCCGTGTGGATGATTCCATGAACAGGACTCAAGAGAAAAGCTGGGAGCTAAGTTATTCACAGTATAGACATGCTCTCTGATGTCCTGTCCTGTGGGGTGGAGAGAGCTTGACCTAGAATCAGACCAGCCCTGTCCTACAGCCGGAGTGTAGGACACAGAGTTCACAGCCAAAGCAGCAGGCTGTTCCCCTGTTCAGATCTTGGAGCCTCTTGAAATACCTCTTAATATTAAAAACCTACCCCCCACCCGCCCCCCAGCTTGCCTCTGATGTTGCCTTGGGTGCTGTTAGGACAGAGCCTCAGTCTGTTCCCAGCACAGGATGGCCATTAGCACTTACACCAGTGCAGACTGGCTGAATGAGCATCAGTCCACCATCCAAGCGGTAACGGCAACACAATACTGCCCTAGTCCATGATTTCCCCACTGTACTCTTCTCTCAAGTAAGCTGTATGCTAAAGCACTCTCTGCACAAAGCCGATGTGCTGAACGGTGTTGGAGAGTTGTCGAGTCCCACCTCCCCTCTACGCACATACACGGCTTTCCAAACTACGGCAGCACTGAACAGAGCTATTCCATCCGTCAGCCCCTGGTATTTATTTTCATCTGTCAAAAAAAAAATCTGAGCCCAAAGGCTCTCAGGGAGATCCTGGAGTCCAGATCCAAGCTTCAATCTGAAGGAGTAAAAGTCACAGGTATTTATATTAACATCTACAGTTTTGTGCATGTGCAAAACATTTTCAGGAAACCAGAATTATCAAATATACAGCATATTTTTACAGTATCTTTAGTGTTTAACTCTACATCCATGTTCATGTTCAAGCTGGCTAGTATGTTTTGTAACCATATGGAGATGCCATATTTTGGTCCTGGAGTGAAAAATATGGCGTGAGTAAAATGCCATATTTCAGTTTTAAAAGTCTTGAAATAATAGTCTAGTGTACCAGTAATGAATACAGAAAGGGGAAATAACACCTAACAGGCTTCATCAGTAAGGAAGAGATGGAAACTGGGGAGGGCCGCCTGATCCCCATGTCCCATTTAGGACATGCCACTCAGTGGCAGGTTTGAATCACCTCCAAATTCTCCCTGAGCAAATGTAAAAGGCACCCTCTGAAATTTACTCCTACCAGTATCTCCGATGGTTCCATGCATCCACAATACATCTCTTCCCACAAGTCTTTTGCTTAAACCCTCTCTTTTGAAGACTAGGGAATTGGTTTTTTTCTGGATTGCTAACTAATGTTGCACAGATGGTTCATGAGCCAGGCTGGGATAGTGATGCCAGGCTGCCATACAAGGCTTAGACTGCGGACATGGGTTATCCGGATGAAAAGCACAGCAATCTTTCACCAATGAGCAGCTAATTTCCCACAATGTGTTGGGAGGCTTTGCAAGTACAGATGGAGGCAGAACTGGCTCCTATGAGTAAACTGTGCTAGTCTGTCTGTAAGTACTGCATCCTGACAGCAGAAAGACAACCTCTTAGTCTCTTGCAGTTAAGGTTTAGTGTAAACTGTGAATTACAAGATTAAATATCTCTTCCAGGGTGGATTAACAGGCTCTGACTCTACCCTCTTCTTTTAACTCAGATGAGGATTTGCAGCTGTGTAAATGAAATGAGAACCGCA
Source organism: Chlamydotis macqueenii (assembly GCF_036417535.1). Taxonomy (NCBI): domain Eukaryota; kingdom Metazoa; phylum Chordata; class Aves; order Otidiformes; family Otididae; genus Chlamydotis; species Chlamydotis macqueenii. The sequence continues at coordinate 58,698,589 of NC_141556.1, read as the reverse complement.
TCTATATCCGTGCCAAGAAAACGTGCTAAATATACAAATAGGCTGAACTGAATATGATTTCATCTTCAAAGCAGACACGTTTTGAAGGATTTGATTTCCTTTTCCTTCTAAAAGTCAAATTCTTGCTGTGAGCCTGTATCTACAGAAAGATACGGTTTGCAGGGACCTACTAGCCCTTCCTTTGGCTTAGGGAGTACCATGACTCACACCAGCTAAGGCAAGGAGCAGCCTCTGTCTTGAGGCTCTAATAAAGAGTGGGAAAAGTTCAGAGGAGCTTGCTGGGCAATTTTATTCCCCATCTCTATAAATATGTACCCAGGACTAGGAGCAGAGTCATAAACCAGATTCACTTGATTCACTTCCAGCTAAGGAAAGACACTTATCTGTAGGCTGTAACGAGGTTCCCTTTTGCTGGTCATGATGGCAAAAAATATAGAAGAGGCACAAGCCTACACAGTGTTTGCGAGGAGGTGAATACCCAGTGATAAACTGATAGCTGCCTGCTATCAAATATTTAGCTTCAGCTTGCTAGCAAAATGAAAATCCACCTGGGCAGGATGAGAGGAGGAAATTCCTTCAGTGGGTGGCAGAGTGAGAAGGGATGTTGCCATTGTGGAAGTGGACCCATCATCAAAAGCTTTGCAAGACAGTATTTCTCGGATGAATCACACGGAGGGAGGCTTAGGACAAGATGTCATCTGCCCAGCCTGGATCAGCTCTGAGACGAGGATGCCTGTTTCTCTGCACTACAGTGCTTCACTTTCAGGAAGCTGGAGAGGCTGCAGCTCGGTCAGCCATGCGCTCGTGGCCTTTGCAGAGACACATCAGAGCTAGGCTTGGGGCCATTCTGGCAGTGTTGGTTGCTTCAGTTAAATCTGCCTGTTTATTTAGGTGACATTCGTCTAAACACCCTCCTGAGCTCTGCCATCCCTGTCTACATGGATGGCCTCTTTTAGCCACTGTAGCTCTGGCATACAGCTCTGCAGCTCTCTTGCTACATGATTTACGAAAACAAACCTTCCTCCCTGGTGATTCTTCCGTGTATTGTGCTGAGACTCCAGCCATTGTCACAGCTGTCAATCACCTCCATCCCCTCCGAGGTGGAGGTGTTTCTGACAAGCTTAGAAAGATTTCAGAGCATAGCACTGCTTTTCAGAGAGCAGAGGTGAGCCAACTGGGTCCTGGGAAATGTTTCTGCATTTTTCCTGTCTAATGAAGATTTTAATTTGGGTATGTTCCTGCTTTGTTTTACCATTGCTAAAAACGCACAAGGAATTGCCACTGACAGACTCATCTGGGGCCCCCAAAGTTGCTCCCTGTTCTGAGTGTCCTGTAAATGTGCAGATTGATGCATATGTAGGTGCAGCACAGGGAGAGGTATGACTGAGAGGAGAGAAGCAGAGAAGGTTATATCCATATGTGTCAATGCACACTCTGAGGAGGTGGGATGAGCAGGCAGGAGAGGGCTGTCACCCTCCTGCTAAGGCAAATGAGAGCCCCAGCCCACACAGGATATGGTATTTAGGGAAGTTCCTGCCATGTGCGTCTTTGCACAGGGACTGTTTCACATCAGATGTATGGTTTAATGAGAGGGATCATAGAATCATAGAATGGTTTGGGTTGGAAGGGATCTTTAAAGGTCATCTAGTCCAACCCCCCTGCAAGGACCAGGGAGATCTCCAACCAGATCAGGCTGCTCAGAGCCCCGTCCAACCTGGCCTTGAATGTTTCCAGGGATGAGGCATCTACTACCTCTCTGGGCAACTTGTTCCAGTGTTCCACCACCCTCATTGTAAAATTTTTTTACCTTATGTCTAGTCTAAATCTACTCTCTTTTAGTTTAAAACCATTGCCCCTTATTCTATTGCTACAGGCCCTGTTAAAAAGTCTGTCCCCATTTTTCTTCTAAGCCCCCTTTAAATACTGAAAAACCGCAGTAAGGTCTCCCTGGAGTCTCCTCTTCTCCAGGCTGAACAGCCCCAACTCTCCCAGCCTGTCCTCATAGGAGAGGTGCTCCAGCCCTCTGATCATCTTTGTGGTCCTCCTCTGGACTCGCTCCAACTGGTCCACGTCCTTCTTACGTTGGGGGCTCCAGAACTGGATGCAGTACTCCAGGTGGGGTCTCACCAGAGCGGAGTAGAGGGGGAGAATTATAACCCTCAACCTGCTGGCCACGCTTCTTTTGATGTGGCCCGGGATACAATTGGCCTTCTGGGCTGCAAGTGCATATTGACGGCTCACATCCAGCTTTTCATTCACCAGTACTCCCAAGTCTTTCTCGGATCTTACCTTACATTATAATAGGCTAAAGCATTCAACGGCTGAGCTGGGAAGACTGGGCTGAAAAGCCATGGGAAGGCAGACATTTATCGTGGGCTGCCCAGACCCTGGCACGAGCAGGGCGTCTGGCTGGAGAGAGCAAACATCTATATCGCTTATGTTAAAGCAAAAAAAAGGAAGCAAGAAAAGAGGTTAATGCTGCTTGCTCTTGATTAAGCTTTTAGCTGCAAAATGTCACATTCTTCAAAACCTAATCAGCCAGTCACGCTCTAGGCTTTAACAGCGGTAACTCTAATTGGACCAAGAAAATTAGTTGATCTGCAGCATGAAAACACAAAACACAGCAAAAAAAAACCTAATTGAGTTTACATGGTGAGAGGATCTGCACTACATGGGTGTTGCCTGTCCCCACTTCATTGCCAGTGTGGCCTTTCCAGCCTCCCTCAGATGACAGAGCCAACTCTGAAGTCTGCCTCCAAAATGCTTGAGCTCCTAAGATGCAGCAACCACACCAAATTGCCCCCATAAAGAAATGCAGTCTTAATTACTGCTATCAGTCAGCCTGGGAGCAGAAGAACAACCAGCTCACCTGGATGATTAGCATTCCTGCCACTGGAAGAGCGTGATGCCAGCCTCGCTGAGGGAGGCAAATGTTGATTGACGTCTTTCCACCCTCACCGTGCTGCTGTCTCCTTCCCTGGGAGAAGGGCATGCTCCCCTTTGTCCGGGTCTGACAGCATCATACATCACCTCTCAGCTTCCTACAATATTCATCCAGTGACACCAACAAGAATAGCTCTGGACCTCAGGGCAGGGAGGGAGCTGTGCAGGGTCAGGTTTTAGAAGCAAAGAAAATTCTTCCGAGAGAGTCTGATGGGCAGCTTCTCATTTTAAGCTGTGCATTCTTTATTTATTTATCCACACTGCCTCCCAGCCACCTTCGTAACAGCAGACTAGACCTGGATTTCTGTTTGTGAGAGTTCCCTGAAGAGTTGGGTCTGAAGGCTGAGATGTGCTGCAGCCTGCCCTGGGAGGACTTCTGGGACCCTTGTCACAGGGTGGTTCATGAAAGGCAGGGCTGTGTGTTTTGCTTGGGTTATTTAGGGGTAAGAAAGGCTGGTGTTCATTGCAATGGTGTGTTCCTGCCGAGTCCTAGAGATGGAAGGGGATCTGAGACGATACTCCTTGCCAGAAAAGGACTGCTCCCTACAGGGCACTTCCTAGCACCTGAGTCAGTTGAGTTATTCAAGCGACAAAAAGCAAGGCAGCTTTCACCACTTCCCCTGGAGATTAGTCCAAAGCCAGCCAGATCCCAGCATTCAGGGACTGTCATGGCATCAGACTAAATGTACTGCTCGTCAACTCATGCCAGACAATTCTCTCTTTTCCTTGATGTCTGCACCCTTGGGGTATTTCTGGACTATGGTTATATCCTCTGTTAATCTCCCTGCTCAAGGCGTCTCCCATGTGCAAAGGATAGATATACAGCTGCTATCTCTTTCAACCAAGGGTAATTTTCATTAGGCAGGCAAAGAAATTGTTAATACAGTTGGGGATTTTTTTACCTGGTCCTGTGTGTTTACCAAGGAGGTATGAAGTTCTGCTGTGCACACAGCAGGCATCAAATGGGTAGGGAGAGCTTCTTTCCTCTTGGGTCCTAAAATGTTTTAAGAAGCATGTGGCATAGAGACCTCTTTCTCCAGGCTCTCATCAGGGCCATTCTCCCATGTATTTCCTTCTCCAAATTTTGCTGCCTGTTTTTCACAAGCACCCAGACCTTCACAGAACAGTAATAGGCAAAAGCGTTTCATCTGCCTCTAATTTGGGCAGAAAAACTGATCTATATTTGAGGCAGCAGATGCTCTTGTTTTAGTTACTGAATTCACAAAGGAGCTTATCTACTATCTTATAGGAAAGGCTTTATGGGTATCTCATACATAAAGCTGTATAATTCCTTGATTTGCTGACATATCACAAAGATCATCATTGTATGAACATGAGCATCTCAAGAGGCCAGAGAGGAGTGAAAGGCATTACTCCAGGATGCATGGGAGAGCATCATGGCCATCCTCGCTTTCAGCAGTACGAATTTTTTTTCAAGGAGGAGTAAGCCCAGCAGAACTTGGGGTCCTTTGCTCTTGAATCATCAGGGATGTGACAATCAGGTCATGTTTCTAGAGGTTTGGGTTCGGTCTCTGCTCTAAATAAGGCAAAACAGAGACGTCAAAAGCAGGTTTCTCCCTTTGCAGATTTCTGTGGTGGATTCTGACAGGGTGTGACTGAGAGGACAAGGAGATATGGCCCTCTGGGAGAAGAAGGTGATCTCAGCTGGACTCCAGGCAAGAAATCACAGGATGCTCTACCATTCTCCAGGATTTTTCTGGTAAAGGACCACACCTGGGCTCATTACTCCAAAAGATGGCTGGCCAGAGTCATGTAAATAGTAGGTATTGCCTTTCAAGGCTGTGAAGGAAACCAATGCAAGACAAACTGCTTGTGTTTAGTTTTCTGGCTGACATACATGGCTTGTGTAGCCAAGATCAATTTCTGCCCTCTATTTCTCTCATGTGTCTCTGTAGCCACTGTTGCTTTGTGTTTCGCCCTCCCAGGGAGCATCTGTGGTTTTTTACTGTTTTCAACAGTTGGCATTTTACACAACTTGATCTTACTGTCTTCTCTACCTATATCTTCTCTCTTTTAAGCTCCTGATGCAACCATGATTGATGCTTTTGAACTTGGATTGGTGTGCATCTCTCAGGGTTACTTGTGACTGCAGGCTGAGTTTCAGAAATTAGTTGCTTTGTTGGGGTCCCTTCCGAGAACCGGAGAAGGGCTAAGTGTGTCCACTTCACTATGCAGCCATCCATCTCCCCAGAGTTTCATAATAATATCCATCTGTTCTTCAGTTTGCTTACAAGAAAGGATCGTGGGGTTACAATTAGCACATCTTGTTGAGACTGTGTTTAAAAATATTCACTGCCCATCTGTGTGGAGAGAAAAATCCATTTCTGTTAACGAGGTTGTTTTCCTTCTGACGCTTGCTGTCTGCAGTACCCAACCTGGTACAATGAGTGCTGGGAGAAAGGGAGAGCTTTACAGCAAGCGGACCAGTGCCTAACTTTGAACAGGACTGGTCGGAGTCAACTCTGGAGAGTGAGAGGAAAGGTTTGGGTGCAGGAAAGTGGCAGAAGAGCACGAAGCACCCCCAAATCTCACTGGAGACAAAGTCTACACTGGTATGGCGCTACACTTGGGCTGCACTATCTAACAGGAATTTCACTTACACTTACGGGCATCTTGCTGGCCAAAGTGGGACCACGAAGGGTGGCTTTGCAGAGTACAAGCACTGCAATGACCACAAATTTGGATCTGCCTGTCTCAATACAGGTCCTTAAAGGTCTGATGGTAAGAGCGCCAGGCATTCCCCACAGCCACTGACTCCAACCCCATCATGTTTGGACGCTGTATCCGTGATTGTCTTTTACTCTCCCTGACAATGGCAGACAACAGAAAGCAGCAGAGATGTGAAAGAATTTGGCTGTCCTCTCATTTGAGGGCGGCTTTGGTCATTAGGCCAAATTCTAGAAAATGGCTGGCATGGAATACTTGTAAATCCCTGCATGAGCAGAGAGATTGGCGGGGGGGGGGGCAGAAGCCAGGGAGGAGAACAATGAGCTGCTCTCCACCATCCCTCTTCCGTCCCCAGCAAGGCCTCCCCTCCAAGAGCCACTCGGCCCATTTTTAGATTTATCCCCGTCAACTTCCTTCTCAAAGCCGGCACATTCCTCCAGCAGCAATGGAGCACTACGAAAGGCACTTACAGTGTCTCCCACCACTCCTGCGATTTGGCTCCCTGACCATGTCTGTATGCTGGCTCCCTGACCATGTCTTGCTGCTGGTGTCATGGCAGGGAGGAACGCAAAGCAGCCGTAGCTACAGAGACAGTCGAGAGAAAGAGCAGACAGCAGACCATGCTTGGCTCCGCGGTCCATGTATGCTGGCCAGAAAACTAACTGTAAGCTTGGCCTATGTTATCCATTGGTCTCTGTCACAGCCTCAAAAGGCAATACCCCCTCTACAAAACTCTGGTCTGCTGTGTCAGACCATCTCTCAGGGTGGAGAGTGGTCGATAAGGAAGGTGGACGCTGTCTGTGTGCAGTAGCAAGGTCTGACAGTTTGAGTAAAGCTGAGGGATGTCTCCATCACCACATGCAGAGGGAGGTGATATTCCAGGACCTCTCTGTACTGCAGCTATGTGACAGTTAGGGAACACAAAACCTTCAGTTTAGGCAAGAGTTACAAACTGTGCTGTGACATATTTCTTGGCTATTTTTGACTTTGTGTGATCTCTGTGGAGTCAGGACTGAGACACTGCAGTCTTAGATCTGCTTAGCTTCCTTTGGCAATAACTAGAGGGGAGATGACAGCACCTGACATTTTGTTCTTACGGCTACCTGCAATTCTCATCTTAAGTGTCATAGCCTGGAGCTGATGGAAAAGGTAGCCTGAAGGGAGCTTACAGACCCAAGTCACCAAATGTGAGGACCTTTCAGCGCAGGCTGGCTTGCGTGCAAGGGTTAGCTTACCCAGGTGCTGGTGAACAGACCATAACCTTCTTCCTAATTGTGAGCCCAGCGAGTCCGGGCTTGCTGTGGGCAGGCTCTAGCAGGAACAACATTCCCTCTGGAGATAGTGGCACAAGGTGTGACCGTACCTCCCTCCCTTGCCTTTGCAGATCCTTTTTCATGAGTCCTGTGGGCCACACACAGGACAGCTGTGAAGAAGAGCTGAGGCAGGGGGCTGGAAGAGCTGTTAAAGGCAGTTTATGTACCTGTTCCCTTTCGACAAGTACATCCAACTTCAGAATAACTGAGATGAGCTTGCCAACTCCCTCTGTCACCTTCCCCTGCTCCCTTCTGTCCAGAGGATGAGAAATGCACCCCCCTCCCCCCCCCCAAAAAAAGTGTATATGTTTGCTTTGCACCAGCAACTCAAATGCCCTGAAGCCCAGTGTCTGGAGTGCTGAAAACTGCACCCTGGCTAGAGAGGATTTCTGTAAGGAGAAAAGCTGTCTAGCCACAGAGCAGCTAGTGAACTGGCTAAGCTTTGCCCAGCCAAACATGCCTCACCCCCTCTGATGATCCATGCTTAAAGAAGCTTGGCTAGGTTCACCAAGAAACATAGCAGGGCATGTTTGGCAAGCCAAGGTGCTGAGGGATATCAAAACGTTAATATCTGGGCAGTCAAGGCTTTTTGCTTATGTGGTGGCCACGTAGGAAGTCCTAGCACCTCCGAGTAGGTGCTAATGGGACACCGAAGGTGTTTGTAGCAATGTCAATACTGCTTTGCCAAGCATTTTGAAGCATGAGTCACCTCTTCCCAAATCATGAGATTGGCTTGTAAGTTATTAATATTTATTTTCTGACTGAAAGTAGGAATAACCTGCCTTTACTTCCAAACCTTTGAATCCATAGGGTTGATTCAAATGATGCTTACTGAATTTTCTCTGCTTGCATGAAAACTTTGGTTTGTTGTCTTAAAACTTTGGTTTGTTGTCTTTGTGTTGCTTTCCCTGCTTTAAAATAAAAAGATGTTTTTTCTCTCATCACATGGATCCAAATCCAGGAGGACTTGAATCTCATCAGCTTTTGAGAGATTTACTGTAAAACCGCAAGGATTTGCACTGGTTATTGAGCAGCCACATGCTCAGCTCAGTGCAGTGCCCTTTTGCACCTCTGACCAAGCTGCCTATCTGTCCACTTTAAAGCTCTCCCTGCTGGCAAGAGTTTACATTATCTCTGATAGAGCGAGGACATCAGATTTATTCTCTATTTGCCCTTTTCAGTGTTCTCAAATAAAATTTCTCTGGCATGATAGATACAGTTGCTAGTGGTGTCTAAAAAACTCATAACTGAGGATGGAATGAGCCAAGATGAAAGCAAATCTCCAATCAACCCCACGAACTGCTATATGCTGGAAGCGCCTCTTAGAGATTCATTCTGCAAACAAAACCTCTGGCTTCTCTTCGCCTTTTGCCTTTGCTTATACGGAAGGACAGAAGCGCTGCTTAGCTGTTCACCTGAAAATACTTAGTGCCTAAAACCTCCATGCCTCCTAATGGCAATGAAAGCAAAGAAGCTGTCATACACCCTCTTCATCTTGTCCTTGAAGCTGCAGGATTGTGTTTCTATGGTGCAGGCCTGGAGCACAGGGTTATGTAAGGCTGGGTGTGCTGAGGCCCACCAAAAGCTACAGCATAGCAGTGGGAGGTCATGCATCCTATTTTTAGTAGTGCACTGAGCACCCAAAAGCACCCTTGGTTGGCTGCTGGTGGTGGGCAAAAACACTGAGCCAGTAACCTTTCTCAGGGCATGCTCTGATGGGTGACCGATGGGGTGAAGGGTGATTTGGAGGCTCCCGCTGTTGCCCAAAAGCTTGTGAATCCTCCAGAAGGAAATGCAAGGCAAAGGGGAGGCTTTGTGGGAAGTACAAAGCTCTAGCAGATAACTTTTTTCTGCTTAACTACCAAGGATGCAAAGCGTTGGCTGGCGAGGCTTTGCGTGCGAGAGGAGGGAAGTGCCCTTTCACACCTTCCCAACCTGCTTGTGGTTGCATAAGCCAGAATGCACAGAGCCTGAGGTTGCTATGCCAACTTGTGTCCCTAATTCCTCCCATCCATCTCCCCGCCTGAACAACGCCGTGGGCCTGAAGGAGTGAGAACTCACCCTGGAACAATCCACTGGCAGCAAAGGCTTTGCTCCATCGGTGGAGCAGGCTGAAGGACTCTGGGATGTGTGTGTACCCATGGCCCTTGTGCCATCAATGAGGGACTGAACCAGAGCGACTGGTTTGCAGCACTTCTGCTTCATTATCCCAAGTGCTTTACCTTTGCTGCTGAATTTGGTTTCCAGTCTTCATCAGCAGCACTGAGCCCGTGCTGTCACTCATCAAAGGAATCGCAAGTGCGGCATGAATCTGTGTGCCTGGTTTCCTTTCTCTAGCATTAAAATAGCGTAAAGTGCCTTTCAAAGACACTGAGAAGGAGGAATCGCTATTTCCGGGTGCTTACATAAACTGTCTTCAAATGCAAAAGTGAAAAACATTGAACGCCTTATGTTCTTCCCCTTCCTTAAGAAGGGCACTATATAGAATTATACTGTATGGTAAAAGGGTCAAATCTTTGAGAGAGAACAAAAATGCAAGGTGGCTTAGTCTGTACTGCATGGAAGAGGCTGGCAGATGAAGCAGCTGAGAGTTTTTTCATCCTGTCCTAATTAGCAGTAATTTCCAGCAATGGACAAATTCTTATGGTTATCCCCTTCTCTTTCTTTGTTCGACCTGCTGCATAAATCATGGACTCTTTCTCTACACTCCAGCACTATCGGGAGTGGGAATCCTGGTGGTTTAGTTTGCCAGTAGTTAAATTTGTCCCTTCTGTTCATTTCACAGATGCAGTTGCCCTCTGCTTCGAAGCAAAGTGCAGGTCAGAGCCAATGGGAATCTTTAATAATCTGGTAGTCTCATCCGGTGCTGAAGATGGAAGGTTTTCTTGTTAATTGGTATATTGTGAGACAGTCTGAAGAGGAACAAGCTCCTCTGGACAGAGGGAGGCTGGGAGCATACAGAGTCATGGGGAAGGTAATGGGTAAATTTAAATTCCTGCCTAGGTCCTCTGAGCCTTCAGCCAGAACAAACACATAGACAATGCCTCAGGTCTGATTTCCTTTGACTCAGCAGCTTGCTTAGTCATTTACACCAGAGTAAAAGCCACCTTGATAGGCTTTCATGTCAAAACCATAGCTTTTTACATTGCTAGAAATGAGGTGCCAGGCTAGCAGAGCCTGCAGCCTGAGCAGAAGAAAGAGTCTTGTGGCAAGGAAATGCTGGTCTTGCTCTAAAGCTTCTGCTGGACAAAGCTTCGGAGCGGAGGCTCAGGGTGGATTGCCCCAGCCTTTAAATCTTGCCACTGAGGAGGCAGGCAGCAGCACTGCTGGCACCATACAAACAAGAGCTGCTTGTAGCTGTCACTGAAAAATCTGAATTTCCCTGATTCCAGAGCATCAGACAGACTTGCAGGCAGAAGAACCAAGCTGGCTCAGGAAAATTCTCCAATTTCACATTAACTAAAGGGACCTATTCAAATTTGGTCCCTGTCAGTAAATACATACAAATACAGAAGCTTTAGTCAGAGCTCTGATTTTTTAGCTAAAAGATGCTAGTCATTTCCTCTGCAGAGAAAAATCTGACCTTGCAGCACCCTGAGGGCTTCTTTCCTCTTATCTAGTTTGTTTTAATCTTGCAGGTTTTAAGCCTGTTTCATTATTTTGAAGACCTGGCGTATATTTGTGGAGAGATTGTAGCCGGCACCACTGCCTGTTAAAAACTCAGCCAAAGCAGTTTTGTGCTCTGGTTCCTTTCAAGGACGCAGATGAGGTTATTGACATGTCCATTAACTATACTTCCCTGGAAGGTTTTAGTACTCTGCAGCGAGCGTTTGTTACACACACATCTTTGTGTGCTGTGTCACCTCCTGGCCATACAGCTGATCCCCAGGACTGGAGATGAGGAGATGAGGACTCTATTTCCAGTCCTGCAGCCTTTTCATGGCCCTTTGCAGACAAATACAACCCATTCTGCTCATGCATAGAACTGCCCAAAAGCTATATGGTCTCTCAACAGCACCGATTAACTTATGCTCAACAGCTCATTAGCAATGGCTGCTCCGTTCCCAGTTAGTTTGGAGAGCAGGCAAAGGGACCTCATGTCTGGAGACACTCACCTTGAGTCACCTGGGAATAGCTGCTTAAAACCTGTACGCACATTCAGTTTTGCCATTTGGCAAGCTGCTAAAATATTTATGTTCCTGCTCCATGGGAGGGATTGAGCTTAGCTTCCCAGATATTTGCAGAACATATGGAGATATTAGCAAAAAAGTTACACTAAGAGTACATAGTATTACCATTGTTATTATAATAGATTGCACTTTGGATCTTGAGTACATGATTGCAGTCCTCTGAGAAGGGGAAACAGAACAAGAATAAAAAGAAACATAAAATAACAATCTGTCGTTCTCACCTGTTCTTCCCTCTGAAACTGTTCTCATTCACTGGCTTCCTTTGATTATAAATAAAGATGTATAATATCTCTCAAGTCAAAGGAATGAGGTATTTTTCAATCCCTGAAACTTCCTTATTTTCTTAATGAAAAGAACAGTAAAAAAAAAGAACAAGTACTGTATTTGCCTAGGCTCTAGCACAGGACTGGTCCTGTAGGTACAAGAGGGCCAGAAACAACACAGCATGAGGATACAGTGCCCTAAGTCACTCAGATCATCACCATGTTTTTCTTGTTCTTCCTGTAAGTAACCACAGTGAAACCAAGTGTCAAATGAAACCTGTGCAGAACCATGCAGATGTAGAGCTGGAGCCACTACGAAGCTTCAGGGTGGCAACCCAAGAACGTCACTTAGTAGCAGACAGCTTCGGTGTTCAGGCTTTAGCTCCAGAAAGACAACCAAGGGAATCATCTGAGCAATCAGCTGGGGTTGTGCAGTCCACCCACATGGCTTCAGGGAGCAGCAGTGGACTTAGAGAAGCCTGTCTCCCAGGCATAAAAAGACAATGGTGTTGGCAGAGTTGTGCTAGAAGGACATACGTGTAAACATTGTCAGGTTTTACATGTGAATTAACTCCTGTTTTCTGGAGGCACAGGTGTAGATGGAAGGTGTTGGTGGAGTATGAATGAATGTGAGAAACCAGATCCTTAGAGAAACAATTTTTTTCACTCAACAGCTTGCAAGGTGAAGGCTTGCAAAGCTTCTGAATGTGTTTATACAGACCCAGCTGATCCCATATATAGTGGCCAGACCCAGACTTGTAATTGCAACTGCTTAATGAAGACCAAAATAGAATAGCTAGTCACAGGCAGCATCACGTGTGCTGCAGAGGGCTCTGGCCTGTCAGTCTCTGTTTCATGCATTTTTCTTACATCTCCTCTTGTTCCTATGCTGTTTGTTTTGTCTTTGTTTTCAGCTGTATCTAATGAGCCTTCATGATGCTTGTGAACAGAGATTTTTCTGTGAAGATTTGCAGGGCTCTCCTCCCCAGTCCTCTTAATCTTCTCCCAACTCCTCCTTCCTCTCTGCTCTCCTTCGTTGTTCGTATTCCCATCGCAGGTAGAAATCTCCTGGAGACAATCATCAGCTCTGGTAAGAGGGTCAGAACGGACGGTAAAACAGGACAAGTAAAGACATATCTTGGGGAGCCAAGTAACAGCAGTGGGGATACAGCTATAGAAATGGCTTAAAAGGGATCATTTCCCTCTGTCTTTTGCAAGCACCGGGATGGTGTCAGACAGAGGTGAGCTTTGGGGGCCTTTTGAGGGAGCCCTCATCTTTCCAGCGTCATTCCGCAGGAGACGTGTTGGTTCCCTCCCAGGTGTGCAGTTCTTGGGACATAAGGCCTGGGAGCAGCTAGGGAAATGGGATGCTGAACAGAGACTGAAAGTCACGATGCATACCTACGCCCGCTCCTTCCTAAAAGGCTGACGCAGCGCTCTGCAGTCACTGTCAGGTGAGGGCATGACTTGTCCTTCTGCTCCAGCGGGATCACAGGCTACACAGATGGATGTAGCGGGGGTCGCTTTTCCTCCATCAGGGCATGAGAGACCATAAAAAAAAAGGATAAAGAAATTAATTGTACACTTCAGGGGTTTTTCTACTCCCATGTTCTACCCTGAAGCTTTTTAAAATAATGTTGGCTTTTAAGCTTTAATTTTGCTTCTTAGTAATTTTTCAAAGATGGGGAAAGTTTTAAAAAGTTTCAACGGTGGAATGAAAATGAAAGGGTGCATACGTGTCTGGTGAGGAAATCTGGACATGCTGTGTCAGTGGCAAAAGGAAAGGGGGAGGACTAGAAATGCAGTCTTTTCTCAAAAATATTTCATTAAAATGTAATTTTTTAAAGGATTCATAGCAAATGCAGCAAATAAGAGATGACTTGGGTGGTTTTCACAGCAAAGCAATGCTTTTCCATTTTACACCCTGGGGTGCTGAGAAATTAGTCATACACAAATTCTGTGACAGGACCAAGAATATAAGTCAGACCACCACTTTCTCAAATGTGTGCCTTCTCCAGTGGTATTCTCCCAAATATTGTTCTCCCTTGTAACCGATGAGCATTACTTATTTTCCCAGTCACTGTAACATCCCTGGGAGCCGTCCACCGAGTTTAAATGCCCAGGGGTACAGGTAATGCAGGGGCATTACCTTGTGGCTGCTCATGTACTTGCTGTTCAGAATATGAGTTGGAACCTGCAGTTTACTGACTCCTGAACACTAACTTTTCAGCATTGCTTGAAGGGAGGGGCACCAAGCAGGAGAAATTAATGTGGGAGGGAGGGAGGGAAGGTGAGTGGGTGGAAAAATGAGCCTGCTTTACTGAATAATGAGGGCAGAGAAAATGAATGGGAAAAGAGAGAGAAAAGCTGGTTTAAATATTTAATCTCTGTTGCATTTGCTTTGAAGAGGAGACAAAAGCCTTGGAACATCTTTTGTCTTGAACTAATTCTGACCAGAGATGAATGGCATGTGATTGTCACTTCTGTCATTTGCCTTAAGGTGGAGAGAAACAGATTGGTCCTGCTGCATCAGCCCATCACATTAGTCTCCTTCTCCAGCCACGGCCGGTACCTGGAGCTGCAGAAGGTATAAATTACTTGTGACAGTGACACTTCTGCCTCACGAACCCACACTGCCCCAGATCTTGGTGCCGGCATGCTCAGTGTGTGTGCTGACTGGGAGCTGCACCTTTCTTGAGAGAGGAGGAAGCTCCTCTGAGGAGTCTGAGGAGCTGTTGTGTCCCACCATAGAGCAAGTCACTTCACTTTAGTTCTTCCCTGTTTGGAGCCAGCAGGTTAGCGCAACACTCGTCAGTAGTCCCCTTGTCTCTTCCCATTCCTCTGCACATCTTTCTACCCAGCCTCTCCCTGCAACATTTCTCTTCCCCTTCGCTTGACTTGCTCTCTCCAGTCATAGAATCACATATCTACTCACCCATGCTCTAGGCAGAGGCAAAATAAGCACAGCTGTCTTGTCTACCAGGCACAGCTGCACCATCTGCAGCACCTTCTGCAGCTGAGGCAGCCCCATGGATGAGCCAGCAGGACCCACATGCCAGCATCAAAGACAACAGCTGTATGTGCTGATGAGCCACTACCTCAATGAGGTCATTTGCTTTCAGTTAATCCTACAGAAATGGTGTTGTTCTGTTGATATAACTCATCTGCCACATGTTCTGTTTCTCTTCTCTCTCACACTGAACACCCAGACTCAAGGAGTGCACCACAAGCCATGGCCAGTGTCACCCAGCAAGGCAGGCACAGCCCTTCATAGCAGTGGTGGTTCTCTGCAGCCACAGCCTGTCATCCTCTGAGACAGCCTTAGCCAAATGGAAACCTCATTTAGGCTTTCTTTATGGACTGCAGGAGAAGGAAGGAGAAATTCATTGTAAGCCTGGCTTTTAAACTGGTAAACATCTGTAAGCTCTATGAAAGGCTGATGGTCTCTGACTAACCAGAGGAAACTGCTGAGACTGGGAACTTTTTCTCTTGTTTTGGCAGTAGCTTTGTCTCTCATCCACTTATTCCCTTTATAATCCTAAAAGCAAAGAGGTGCTGCCACCCCTACTTCTCAGATGGGGACAGATATAATGTGACTTCTCCACCAGAGCCCCTCAGGATATCTTTGAAAAAGCAGGGATTTTTTGAGCTTTGGCCTCCTGAGTCCTGATGGAAGGCATGAAAGCCTGGCTTTTTGTCAACTCCTGAACTGGGAGCACACTAGAAAAAAAATGAAGTAAAAAAACTCCAACCTAATAAGCTACAGCAACATCTCTCAAGACTCTGAAGGCTTAGTTAGCAGCTAACTTTCAAAGACTTACTTCAGAAGTAATTTACTATTTTACTAGCTGCTTGCTAAGAGATCAAATAAAGCCAAGGTGCCTAGTCAAGTATGTTCCTATTTTGTTTTTATATAATTTGAGGAACTTGATTGGCTGATTTAAATGCTGGAGAAGGCAGCTGAGTGGGAGTTTGGGCTGGGTGAAGCCAGCTAGGCAAGAGTTTTGCATTTGGTTTACAAAAGAGCTTGAGTAGGCTGAGATTCCAGGCTGATGAGATGGTCTCCACAATGACTACACTTCTCTCTTTTTTGGCAGAGAACTCACACACTCAACATGAGAGCTATAGGGATGAAAGAGAAGTTTAGTCTCTGTAGCACTACAGGACTTGACTTTGCTGATTTTTGCAGTAATTCCTCCCGTGGCAATGATACCAGGATATTGGTCGCTTTGTTTGGATCTGAGATACACAAATAGTTGACCAAATACCAAAGGTGGCAGATTTTGGTGCAGGAATGGAAAGCATCATATCTTTTTTCAAAAATTTATCTGAGCCATAAAGATACTCTTCTACTTTTTGCCAAAGAGAAAAGGCTTAGGAGGTAACAAAGGAGTCCTGGTACTGTGGTCTAAAAAGACCTCAGTTCAGGTCATGACCCACTGCCACTAGTAGTTCACTACTACTGCCGTGATTTAATGGCACTGTGCCAAGCCATTGCCCTTTCTTCCCAAAACTAAAGTTGTCTGCAGTAGCTGCTGCTTCCCTAATGCCATCAAAAGTGTTTTGCCTTTGTGTTAACCTGGGAGCCCCAAGTCCACCTCCACCTGCTCAGGCCTGACCTTAGTGGGAGCTGCTGCCTCTTGCAGACACTTACAGCAGGACCCATCTCATAACCTGCATGGTGGCCTTCAAAGTCTGTCAGCACAGAAAGATGTACAGGTGTGTCAGACCATGTGCCCGCAACAGCCATGGCATCCTCCTCAACAGCTGCTGACAGCTGCTGTGCAGCACGGGCAAAGGAGAGAAGCATTGTTCTGAGGGTGACAACAGAAACCTCCTTGTAGTCTGAGGAGAAGGAGGAGAAAAAGCAAAGCATCTCAGGAATTCCTCAAAAGCTGCAGGAATTGTTGGCGAGGAGGCTGGAGATGAAACAGACAAGGTAGTTGGAGGAATCTCTGTGTTCAACAAAGAGTAAATTTGCTCAAAGAAAAGGAGAGAAAATTGTGGGAGACCTAAAACTATATTCGGATTTGGGAGATCATGCCTCCCTTCCATTTTCTTGTTGTCAAAATATCTTGAAAATCTCAAAATGTTTTTCTTCCTCTTACCCCTGCCCCTCCTGATTAGGAGTTTTAAGTGTGAAATGCTGAAATACTTCATTTCAAATCTTTCAAAATCAATCTTCTTGACATCTTTTAAAATAGACTTGTAGACATAAACTATTACTTCAGCTCAAAAAGGAAAAAAAATTAAAGTCAATAAACAGTGAAATAAAGTGCAAATACGATTTTTCACTTGGCGTTTAACAAACTCCTTGAATTCACTCTAAATTTTCTTTGTTTCTCTTCTTTTTCTGACCCTCAGTCCCCTACACTTTGTTTGTTTGACCTTTTTCTTACATTTTTATTACCCAGCCCTAGTTTAGTTTTTCATTTATTTAAATATTAATGAAAGAACAGCAGTTACACATTATTCTTATTTCTTAATCAAACCAACTAGTAACCCTAACATAACATCTTTGAGGTTGAGGGAACGAGAGAAAGTATTCCATATGGCAAAAGAATTACAGGAATGATGATCAGAAAGCCCCTAGTTGGGAAATGAGTCAGTCCTCCTCTGTCTAGCAGAAAAGATCAGCACGGAAATATAGAGCCTTTAGAAACAGCTTCTGAATTTACAGCTTGTAAAGTAAGTGAAGTCTCTGTGTCTCTCGTACACATACACTAACTCTTTCCCCACACAGGCATACATACAGGTCTCTGGTGGAAAGACAAGGAATGTGCAGTCTGCAATGCATATGAACTTTCTGTTTAGAAGAAAAAAAGAAAAGATTTTTTTTTTCAATAGGCACAAAATCCCACCCCCTCAGCACCCCTCCTTCCTCTGTGTCTGACACTGACTTCAAGGGAGGAGTTGAGCCAATTATCTGTGAGTCCTACAGAAGGAAAATCTGCAATTTGCCAGTAGTTGTGAGAGCGAGAGGGAGAAAGGCAGGGAGGGAAGAAGACTTAATTGGCAAATGTAAAGAAAAGCCCCTTCTGTCCTAGAAAGAGAATATTTTAAAGCAAATCTCAGACCAGAAGAAAAGAAGCTCGTAGGGGAGGGTGTGCCAGGCAAGACCTGGGGAAGCATAGGTTCACCATAGACAACTTCCATGCCCCATTGATTTTTCCCCATAGGGTCTGAGGCAGCGTAGAGTCAGCGTAGGCTAGCTGTACGCACCCACAACCCTGCATGACTAGGTGTTACTCCAGAGACTCTTTCCCCCCAGCAGAGCCTACAAAGTGCAACTTGCAAGACAAACCAGTGGGAGAGACTCCGCCTCTCCTTCTCTCAAATTGAGGCTGTGAGAAGAGCTCATCTCGCAAAAGGGGAAAGCTACTACTGGTTCTGAGATGCTTCCTTAGTCCCTGTTTGTCGCCTGATCCAGTACTTACCATCCATGGGGGAACGCTCTCTGGAGCCCTGTGGTCCTTCCCAATCCTGCTAAGTTCCTGGGAAATACTAGTGAAGAACTGAGCCCAGAGCAAGCAACGTGGAATCCACAGAACAACAGCCTTTTACAGCAGCAGCTGCCTCTGATTAAAATTATCAGCTTCATCAGACTGCACCAAGACCCAGGACTGCACCTCCAAGGAAAGAGAGGTAAGAAAGCAGCATGGAAATTGGGATAAAAGTAGGAAACAAACATCCCACAGGAGTGATTTTGGTGTGCATTAAAATTATGGGGATGCTAGTAGTGATTAACAAGTGATAAGTGTGTTATGCATGATACAGTTTGTGTCTGCCTATGTCCTTTTTAGCTGGGTGCAGTGAATTATATCGGGGTAGCAAACAGAGACACAAACAGCAGCTGAAGAACAAGGAGTGCAAGAGAGTTAGTTCAGAGGTCTGTTCATGGATGGGGAGTGCCAGGGAGCATACCTCCCAATGGGAGGATGGAAAACTAAGGTGCAAAAGCTGTGGGCAGATTGAATGAGGAATGTCTTCCTTAGATATGACTGTCTGGGTGCTCAGGATCAACTTTGTCCGTATCTCACTGGAATTCAGACAAGCGCTCTTCAGAGCATGCAAAAGCGGGTGCACTGTCATTCACTCCGACATCTGCCTATGAAACAAGCAGCAGTGCTTAGCAGGTAGAAGGCAACAAAGGGAGTCAAAAGAAACGGGGTTTAATGTTGATTTTGTACAGCTGTTTCAGCTCTCTCTGGGCATATGAGCCTTTCCCTTTATTAAGTGGAGATAACACTCATTGCCTGCATTTCTATGACATTTTGAAATCCCTGTGCTGTACCAATATAATACTAATGTAAAGTTTCTAGCATGAAGCCAGTGCATAAAGCAGAAGGTACCACTGGGAATTAATCTATGCTTAAGCATTTAATAAACTGGAAGGAAAAGATGTAGATTAAAGCCAGCTGGAGGTTGTTCGTCTCCTCATTCTCTTCTGATTGATTTTGCTTTATTTAGTACATGAACATGTGGTGTCTCTCTGTTTCCTTTCTTCTGCCTTTAATCTTTTTCAATGTATGAGCCCCTGTGCTCCCCCACCCCCGCGCCCAACCATGGGTGTGAAGGCTGAAGTTTCATTCCTTTTCCGAGGAGATAATAAGACAGATTATATTGAACTGGAGTGGAGGAATAAGAAGACAGAGCACAAAACACAAATATAAGCTCCCAGTTCAACAGCATACTCTGAGTCAGATTTGCAGCAGAGGTGATGAGTAGCAACTCCATGAATCAAAGTGCTGAAAAGCATCTTTTGACTTCACGTGAAATAAAAATGCAGTTAGGAAAGCACAAGGGTTCTCTTGACTGAATACCTGGACAGGTGGAATAAGGACAGCATAAAGTGATTATTTTATAAGTTAAAATCTCCATCTCCTCACACCCGTTCTTCCCCTTCAGTGAATCGACATCCTTGGGGCAAAGTGTCCTGAAATGAGCATGCATCTGCATGTAGGATTTTGCCTTTGATGGAGGTGGGAGGCAGTGTGATTTAATGACCAGAGATGTAAGGGTGAGGAAAGGTGGGAAGGATAGAGTTTGAAAGGTAGGGGTCCTGGAGTCCATTCATATTTCCCATTTGTTTGACTCTGGATGGCCACTCAGCTTCCCTGTGCCTTACTCTCCCCATCTGTGGGTAGCTGCGGTGGTAATGCCTTCTCCAAGCTGTTTAGTGTACAGTGGCATTAACTGAGGTCCAAAGCAGTGGAATTCACTTCAAGGTAGAGGACTGAAGTGCCTTTTGCACTGAAGGTGCAAAAATAACACTCCAAGAATCCGCAGTGACACAGTCCATCTCCTTTGCTGTGATGGGAGTTTCTCTAATCACCAGCAGCTCAGTGGTTACCTGTCAGGCAGCAGTATAATTTGTAGGATTTTGGCTTGTAAAGCTGCTGGCTGGGATCAGTGTCCCCAGCATGCATGGTCTATACAGGACATAACAGACATTTGCTTAAAAAGTGTAACTGCTCACTCCTAGATGTGCCGCACCAAGTTGTACAAAACTGATCATCAGCAGGTGTGAACCAACACAGTCCACCTGCCCTCGTGCAACTACACTGGTCTATCCTCCTCTGAAGAGGTGACCCATTTTGAAATACTGATCCCGGGCTGTAGAGAAGTTTGTAGTTTTTCTCACAAAATCTATCTCCCTGCTTTTCTCTGTCAGCTAAATAAAGCCCGAGAGGGTGAAAGAAAGCATCCTAAAGCAGCCTGTCAGCATTTGTCTGGCCATGGATGCAAGACAGTATCAGACTGGTTATGTAGGAAAGGGCTGACCCAGAGTACGTGGCAGTGTTGTTTCAGAGTCTGAATTTGGTGTTTCTGCACTATTGGAGTCGGGTCCTGTTCTAAATAAAACACAGAGTCCAGTCCAAATATCAGGTGTGCTCCTTTCCGTGACTCCTGCCGCAGCAATCCCAGCAGTACCATGTAACTCCGCATGTGTGTGTCCATCCACAGTTATGTTCTGACATAACTGTCTGGCTCTAATATTATGCTGTCCTGTCCACTGAATATAACTCAGAGTGTAAGCTACTCTGAGGAAAGCATTTTGTTTTCTTCTGTGCTTTAGATAGGGCTGAACGTGCTGTTGGTGTGCAGCAAATTATAGCAATAATAAATAGTACTGTTTTGCTGCTGCCTTGGGCTGTAGCAGAGTGCTTGTAATGATGCTGGATCAGAATTCCAGAGACTTCTTTATTTAGCAGTGACCGTATCTTCACTGCTGCTTTGGTGCTTAGCACATGTTAAACAAAGTAAAAGATTTTAAGCTTTTGACTGAGATAAGTGTCAGCTACATAAAAGCTTGAAAATTTACTTGAGGGAAAGATAGGAATCCAGATCTGGCCCCAGAAATGATCTTTCCGTGTACATAAAGTACTTGCATTGTAATATTAAATAAACAACACCTAAGTTAAATAAACAGCACAGTGGGAACTTGATTATTCTTTAATAAGATCCAAGTAACCAAAATAAACTCTGTCAAAAATGTGCCTTCTTTGCTTTAATGGTTTGCTTTCCCCACACAGGGGTTATATTTTTCCTTTCAGCACACAATTAATTTGAACTGGTACATGAAAAATGTCTGAGCAACACTGTTGTTTTTCTTTTCCTATCAAAGTTTTCTGTATCTGAGTGCTCTGTCAAAATGTGATCTCCAAGGTCTCAAGATGCGTTCTAGTTGTCAGGGCCTGGAAATCTTGTCTAATAGCTATTTAAGATGGCTGTCCATCTTTTCTCCTGCTTGTTCTTAGCACCCGCAAGCACTGTGACACTCACAACAGCTCTGTGCGTATAAAGACTGGAAGTCAAATGAAATCTACATTTCTGCAGCTCCATCCATTACCAGCCATCCTGCTGCAATGCTGATAGTTTGTTGACAGCGAGTTCCCACACTACCAGTCCAAAAAGCAAGATTAAAATCTGGTTTCTAAAAGGTCACTGAAGGCACAGATCTTAGAATGTATCATTTATTTTGTGGCTTAAACTCCCTGCATCAGCAATGAAGTTTTTATGGGACCAGCTATTTAAAGTTACTGAGATGTCTAGCTTCTACTGATGTCAAGCATGGTTCCTGTTTCTGTCTGACTTTGAGTTGATCTCAGAAAATTAGTATTATGCGCAGCTCCTATTCAGGCAACCAAATGAAGTGATCTAGGTCCTAATGGCAGCTGCAGTGGATGCAGTATATTGGGAAATCTGACCTCTGTGTTTACATATCTAAATAAGAACAAAGCCCTAGTGAAAAATCCGGTAATGTCTAAGTGACGCAGATGGTGGGTAGGAACCTGGTGTCTATGTTGAAGCACAGCTGATAAAATTAGCCCTTAATGTTTTAATGAAATAGCAAATTACAATTCAAAACCATGCTATTTTCAGTGTAAATGCCTTCATTTTTATATGACTTTAATAGAAAATTTTAAAACTCAACAAGAAAACCCCACCCACTCTCATTAAATGGGACTGAAAAAGTTAAGCATTACCAGTGAAAAGATTTCTGTATGGACCATTGATCTACTAATGGGGACTGTGCTCCAGAGCACGCATTGTCAAGCTTGTGGTAAGGAGCTGCCCTACTCCATCTTCCATATAGTTTCTGGTCTTTCCTCCAACTCTGCCATTTCCTCTTTCAGGATCAAGCAATGATGAAGACCATGTCTGGTGGAAACTGCACCCTGAATGTGCCAGCCAAGAACTCATATCGCATGGTAGTGCTGGGAGCCTCCAGGGTGGGGAAAAGCTCCATCGTCTCACGCTTTCTCAATGGCCGGTTTGAGGACCAGTACACTCCCACCATTGAAGATTTTCATCGCAAGGTCTACAATATCCGGGGAGACATGTATCAGCTGGACATCCTGGACACCTCTGGGAATCACCCTTTCCCTGCTATGAGGAGACTTTCCATCCTGACAGGTGAGAAGGCAAGGGGAAGTTTGCAGAGGGTAATGGGTGAAAGATCATAAGGACAGACATTAACTTGAAAACTGTAGCCTGGAGATGACTGTTTCTTGACAGGTAGCTAAAGGGATTGCTTGATTTTGTTGCAAGATGCAGTTCTCTAGAGAAATATTTCCTGGCTGGGATGCTCCAGGCACTATAGGGAGCCATAGAGGAGAAGTTCACGGGGTGAAGGTCTGAAATTGAGATGTTCCTCCAGTTTATTTCCCTCCTACATTCCTCTCCTGCTCCATATTTTTTATTGCAGTTATAAATGAATGGCTGAATAAAATCTTATGGGCATAAAGAGCAGAAAGGGATAAAATAAGCATGTCATTATAAGACATAAGCCGTGAAAAACAAATGTAAAATGCACAGGAAGGAAATTCAAACCAAGAAAATCTCAAAGATTTTTTTCCTAAAATTTCCAGCCTAATTCCCTTGATTTGATGTTTGAGTAAAAGAACAACTCTGCTTTTACCCTTTGTCCTTAGTCTATGGCCAATCAAACGAATTAAGGAGGAAAAGGGAAAACGGGGGGGCTCATTTTGTATGCTCTCAATATACGAAGTTCCTGTTGTGAGCTAAGATGTATTCTCTAACTGTGGAAGTGATATTGGAGATATATTCTGCCACAGCTCACAACAAACCTACTTTCTGGACTTGCTATCTACCCTTCTAGCTAGTCAGTGAAACATGAAGTTCACATCTGACTAGGCTAGCATCCACACTCAGTGAGGTCCTAGGGCCAGTTTCTGGGATGTGGATGTGAGCTGTTGTCCCTGAAAGCTCTCTTAGCATATTCCACATGAATGTCATTCAACAAGCAGTGATTTGCGTTATTTTATATTTTCAAAAGGAACTGTAAGTCAGGAAACGTCAAAAGGAAATGCCAGGGGATCTGTGTCATTTCTGTATTTCTTTTTTTCCATGGTCTGTTTCTCTTGAGCAAATGAAATGACAGCAGAGCACTGCACATTGGGAAACCTCTCATTCACAACTTAGGTGTTCGGGACTGACTAGCTGTAAATATTCAGTTCAGATGTTGCTTTGTGTGTTGTGTAACCAAAACATCAAGACAAAGTGGCTACTAGCTCTCCACTCTTCCTGGTGTCAGAAAAGGCTGTGTTTTACACAGAGGTACAAATGAAAGGAAGAAAAAAGAAAAGCAATGCAGCAGAGCTGAGATAGAAAGCTATTTACAAAACAGAGAAAAAGAAGCAATAACTTGCAAGTCCAGTGCAACCTAGGAACACACAATTGGATATGGCTGAAGTAACATCATGGCCAAAAGTCTTCCCCATAGCAATACAGAAAGGTGTGGGGACTTGAATTAGAAGAACTGGAATTAAAGTACAGCTGAGTGAATAGATTCAAAAGGACCAAGCAAAAAATATGGGGAGGAGATGGCAAATAAACTTACTGCTTTTTTAAAATCAGCTCCTCTTACACAGGCTATGACCAACAAGCCTTTACAGTATCCTTTTTTTTTAATTGCAGGGGATGTTTTCATCCTGGTATTCAGCCTGGACAACAGAGAATCTTTTGATGAGGTCAAGAGGCTCCAGAAACAGATCCTTGAGGTCAAATCTTGCCTGAAGAACAAGACCAAGGAGTCAGCTGATCTCCCCATGGTGATCTGTGGCAACAAAAATGATCACAGTGAAGTCTTCCGCAAGGTACGCTCAGATGAAGGTGAGAACCTTGTCTCCAGTGATGAAAACTGTGCTTACTTTGAAGTTTCAGCCAAGAAGAACACCAATGTGGATGAGATGTTCTATGTCCTCTTCAGTATGGCCAAGCTACCTCATGAGATGAGCCCTGCCCTCCACAGGAAAATCTCCATTCAGTATGGTGACACTTTCCAACAGAAATCCTTCCGGATGCGCCGAGTCAAGGACATGGACGCCTACGGCATGATCTCTCCCTTTGCTCGCCGGCCAAGCGTCAACAGTGACCTGAAGTATATCAAATCAAAAGTTCTCAGGGAAGGTCAGTCAAGGGAGAGGGAGAAATGCACAATCCAGTGAAGGGAGCTTGCACTTCTGTTTGAAGTCATCATCCACTTGCAGTGCCTTAAAGAAAAACGGTCTATGGAAGCACAGAATGGGCTCACAGGGTTCATCAAGAAAACCCAGCATGGAGAAAGGATAACTCTTCCTGCAGATTCTGCTGAGTCACGAATGTAAATAACATCATCCTTGTAAACATCTGGGAAAAATCATATGCCTGAGATAGGAGTGCATTTATCTGTCTTTGTAATGTAGTTCCTCTTCATTCCCCTTTTTGTTTAAAGAACACAGACCTGAGAAGTAAAGACATTTCAACCTCATCCTCACAAACAAAGCAGGTCAAAAGTGCACAGAAGGCATTACCAGTTACCCGGCATGCAGCTCTTGCTAAGAGAGAGGAGGTTATTGTGTACGCGCGTGTGTATCTGTATGTCTGTGCGTACGTGTGCATGCATGTGTGGAGCACTCCTTTAAAAAAATGGGACTTGCATCTCAAAGGGCCACAATCTTTACTGAGGCTTCCCGGATTAGGAGGGGACTCTCTATATGGACACATGACTCTACTCGCTTCTGAGGGGACCTGCATTAAGAATCTTGATTTTATGTTTGCTGGGACAGTTATTTGACATGAATGTTGTTTTGTATTATAGGTTTTATTTGGGATTTGGTTTTTTTTACTGTCTGGGAGTGGGTTCTTAGCAAAATCAGATGGCAAGTGTGTTTGATATCAAAACAGTGTCTACTTTCTAGCAGTGAAAGGTGTTTTTCATCTGTAAAACTATATAATGTGTACATTGATTGGAAGTGAAATAGTTCTGCAAAAAGCCAATACATTTGACTGCTTTGCAAGCCTGGTGTGATATTGTTTCTGAAAGCAGCCATACCGACTCTGAACACTGTAGTACAAATGCTACCCTTTGCCTTGCTGGCCACCAGAGGAATGGTTCCTTCCTCTGCCTGTATCAGCCGAGACTGACCAGATTCATATGTTGGCTTAGGCCACTTCAGAGGCAGGATTAG
Organism: Chlamydotis macqueenii; assembly: GCF_036417535.1. Classification (NCBI taxonomy): domain Eukaryota; kingdom Metazoa; phylum Chordata; class Aves; order Otidiformes; family Otididae; genus Chlamydotis; species Chlamydotis macqueenii. The sequence goes on along the minus strand of NC_141556.1, from coordinate 58,673,216 downwards.
GTTTTTCCTTCACAATTAAGAACTGAATGGTTTTAGGGCCAGCTCCATCATATTTCTTCTGTTAACATGCCTCTAGTCATTTTGTTCATGGATTTCCCTGTTGTCTGATACACATTTCCTTGATGGAAACCTTTGCACTGCAAAAGTCCTTCAGAACAGAAGCTTTATGCTGGCTGTCCAAACAGGGCTGAACTGGCTGGCCAGATAAATCTGGGGCCATAATTCACTGCTTCCCTTTCTCAGCCTGCTCCAAGCCTCCTTGTCATCAGCTCTCTCCCTGTTCTACTTCTGGCTGTGTTGTTGGATGTGCTCCTGTATGTTCTCAAAGCCAAATATATTATCTCAGATGTGAGTTTGCCATTCTTGCTGACTGGAATGAGATGCATCCACGTATAACTGTGGCCAAAGCATGGCACCAAGACTGTACACAACAGTAGAGTATATATGTTCTATATACCTCAGAATGACCTCCAGATACCATGTCCCTCCCTCACCCTCAAATTCTGTTCTTGGATGTATCTGCCTTGCTGTGTCCAGCGCAGAGCTGTGAAATAGTTCATCTACAATTTCACAGGAAACGAAGACTGATGGTTGTCTAGAAAACTTAGCCTCTGAGACTCAAAATCGCATAATCACTTATTAGTTCCACCCTTCATTGGTACTGTATATTGCCTGGTAAAATACACTGTTCTTTTATTTCTGTTGCCAGGGCAGCACCTTTCAGATCATGTCCTCTTCCCTGTCTATAAATATGTACATGGTTTATGATTAAACTTGTTTTATTTATTAGCTGTGTCCTGGTCCTTCTTCACTTTCTCCAAGAATAATGAGGAACGTCCTATTGTTTTTGTTGTGCAGGTGCAGCTAGTCAAGTGAGTTGTGGGTTGACAGCCCTAATTACATCTCCAGTAAGTTCTGGAAGAGCCTTTTATGTCCTCCAGACACCAGGGGCTACACAATTTTCTGTATGGAATAGAACCGTGTCTATATCTACATATCTACATTTCTATCTATCTCTCTATTTGAACATTGACTTATATATACAGATATCCTCACAAGCACAAGCAGACAGTTACTCTTTCCCATGCTACCTCCAACATGAGAGAACTCCTTCACACATAGAGCTGGCATGCTCATCCCTGGTGCAATTTAATGTGGTCTCCGCAAAGATATCACTGTTCTTTTCAGCAGGGTCTCCATCTGACCATCTGCAGCTCTCAACTCTATGAGTCTTGGTCCTCCTGAGCACATGCCCACCTCCCTACAGACTCTCCACTCAAGTGCACAACTACTGAATGTACCAGTGATCAAGCTCTGGGACTCATGTGTCACAGGGACACGAGAGGGTTGAAGATGGAGTGAGAAGGGCACGAGCATTGGCCATTGGCGGGGTTAAGGGGCTCAAGGAAGCTAGAGGAGAACTGCTTACACTATAGACCATGTGGTACCTTACTGAGCCTATGTCCGCTCTTCCTGGCCTGCTCGATAAAACTGAATTTTTAAAAAGCCTTCATAATCATCATGTCTCTGCCTTTGTCTTACTACACTGATCTTACAATTATTTTCCCTATTGTCCTTCCATCTCCACAAAGGCATCAGCTTTCCTCACCCTTCCATGTCTTCTCATTCCTGCCTTTTCCATCATGGATATGAAGCCACAGGGCTTGGAAAAACGTTGTAGTGACAGCAAGGGCATGAGAGTAGAGGAAGCTGAAGGCCAAGGAGCAGGTCCTCACAGAGGATCCCATGGGAAGGCCAGTGAGACCCAGCTTCACAGCCCAGCTTGGCTTGTCAAAGGTCAGGGTGAGAAGCATCTGAGAAACCGGCTGGGAGTGAAGGTGAAGCAGCATTACAGTCACTCACGGAAACAAATGGCAATAACCAGGTAATCTCATTAAAGTAATCCTAGTCTTCTCTCTGCATTTTGTTACTGATGGTAATTGCTTTTGAAGTTAGATTATCATGCTCCTGAGGACATCTATTTTTTTTTGCTTTTATTATATTGTTCCACTCATTCTATTAACATTCATCTATTATTTGGGCTCTAGAAGTGCTTACAGCCCCTAAAACACACAGTATGTGTATCAGTTTTTTATTCACAGTTAGCAGCCATTATGTTCTGTGAAAACGGCTGAGACTGGAAAACAGATAGCACAGCTACCTGTCTGCACAGGGGGCATAAGGTAAGGCAGGAAGAGGAAAGGGGAGCTGTTTCTTCCCTGTTAACAGCTGAAAGTGTCTGGCTTGTATGACAGAGTAGGGAAGGGCTTTATGGGAAACTCTATTACACGTATGCAGAAACTGAGAGACCCTGAAAGGAGCAAAGAGCAGACCTACAGCCAGGCCTCAGAGGCAATGGAAACAGAAACGATGGGGTTTTTTTCCCCCTTGAGATTCAAGGGACCTGTACAGAATTTAGTGTAATCCAAGAAGTTATTAAAATGCACAGGAGTAAGGGCAAGTCTGGAGGAAGGGATCTGCCCGGCAAAGATGCTCCGAGCAGGTGTACCCTTACTTGCTCTTACCTAGCGTAATTAAGTTGCTTTATCCAATAGCTACCTTGTTTTAAATTGCAGCATACAAAACCTAGCACTAGTGATAAAAAGCCTCGCTGATGTTTTTTTTGTGTACTTTCAGGACAATGAGTAGGGATGTATACCTGGCTCAGGATCAATCACATCCTGATTTATTTCATACAGTGCTCTACACAGCAAGAAAGTCCTTGTTCTGAAGAAATTACAAGTCAACACATTATAGGAGCTACTATAAACAATGACAAAAATCTAATTAAGCCACAGGGTCAGTACAGACCAGGAAGGAAATAGTGGTCATGGTGAATTAAGTAAAAAATAAATTGAGGATGGGAAGGGCAGAGCAAAAGCCTGTTTTGACATCCAGAGGACTAAATTAGGCTTCTGTTCTGAAGGATCCCTGGGAGGACTGCTGCCACCAGGCCAGTCTGACACTAGAGAGAAGCTTTCATGGTGCAGCCTCACAAAAGGCATTTTCTCCTTCAGATCCCAGGGTGAAATAGGTCTGATTATCCGGGAGGCCAAAGGGATTATTATCACAAAGGAAAGTAGGAGATGGTGGAATAATTTTTAAAAGGGCAGCAGAAGAGAAAAGAGCTTCACATGGGGGCTCACAAAGGTAGGATGTCAACAGGAGCTTGGGTAGGTAAAGAAGAGAAAAGATAGGCTGGAGTGTATGCTACAAAAAGTACCTTTCACCCTTATTTCATTCTTCTCTACACACAAGTAAAATCTGAAGATATTCTATTTAGCTTTTTTGTCCTTCCTCAAATGTTAATCACCACTTACTGCTGTGTAGGACCCAGCCCCTACCTTTTATCACACCTTTTGCTGCCTTAGCTTTATCCTCCTGTCAGGTACCATACTGTGGGCTGCCTTGCTATCCCTGTCCCAGTGTCTTGGCTAAGGTAGAAGGTTACAGGGAGAGGTGTTTTTGAAGTAAGTGATGATTATTTGATTTGATTTGAAATCACTATTACTCTTAGGGGTTTTATTAGCATTATTGTTTCTGTAAAATTACACGGTGACAGGCTCAGATTAAAGGGTCTCCTTGGAAAAATATATAAAACATGATATAATGTACATTTTCCCCATTGGTTTCTATAGCAACAGCTTTTTCTCTGCACTCAGAAAGAGCAGAGAATTTGCAGGGGGAAGATTAGTAGCAGTGCCTCTGCCCTAGATCTTCCACCTCTGAGTCCTCATGGGAAGTTCCCCTCCCTTCAGTTTCTGTTATGTGGAGAAACAAAGACCACCAGATCACCTTGTAGACCACTCAGTACATCTGGTAAAGCTGTGGGATGGACATGTTGCCACAGATGAGAAAGTAATTTCAATGATGTGATCGTAAACTAGGGCATTCCTCCTGGCACAGTACCTGACAGGGGGAATGCACACCACAATCTGCTACAAACCCAACTTCTGTACTCCAGTTTGGTTAGAGCTAGCTAGGAGCCTTGCCCAGCTTCTCTCTTCCCTGTGTCGTTAGAGGCCACCATCTGGTACAGTCAGATCCTGAGATTTCTCAGAGAAACATTCCCTTTTGCTCTCATGGCAACATCAGCCAAAGACCTTTCCTTGCCCCCACCATCATTGGCCATTCATAGCACGCAGAACCGCCCCGAGTCCCAGGCATCACGTTCCTAGAAAGTTATTGACAGTCTGGAAAGAGGCCAAGGACTAGCAAAGAAAACATTTTATGAGCCTAGAGGGATTGATTTGAGTAAGCCTTAAAAAAACTCTGAAAGGGATAATTTTGTGCCACGTAGGTAAACAAAATCTGAGAGAGGCTGGCTGAAAACCCCTAGGTGTGTTTGAGAGGTGAAGATGACAACTAGGACAGTACTTTATTTAGAGTTGGACAGTGGGATATCTCAGCAGGAAAAAGAGTATTAAGCAGGAAATTGTGGGCAAAAGAGCAGGACAGACTTTAGCGTAGTGGAATCTATTAGAAAATTTTCTAAGAGATGTCATGAAAGTCTCATTAGGAAAACACTGGGAAAAACATTGAAATCTCCATAAGCAACAAGGGTAACTTGGTGTTGGCAGTGGGCTAGACTGGCTGAGCTAGTAGGTTATTTTGATCCCCTACGCTTGTTTCTGTGATGGAGTCTGATCCCAAGTCTGCTTCAAAGAAATTTCCTCAGACTGCTGTCCTCACTGCATGCTCCTGATCCTCCAAATGGAGGGTTGGTAGTTTGCTGGTCCCCTCCAGCCAGACCACTAACAACAGAGACAGGACTTCTTATATCAGACCCCAGTTTTTAGACCATTTCCACAAAGATCCCTGGACTGTTTGCAGCAAAGAGCTCCTACAGTGAATTGTCCCTGAACAGTTTCTAGTGCATTTGATTATTGTTCAGAAGTATTTGATGAATAATTTATGCAAACATGTCCTGTGCTTTGTCTGGGACAGACAACTAAGATTAGTTCAGATTAGACATGAAGACAAGGAGGGATGAGGTCACTACGTTTCAGGACATCTTGTAGCAACATAAAAGGATATTAATGAAAAAAAACCCAAAACTTGAATATGTGTCCTCACATCATTCTGACCTAGAAGGAAGAAAATTCCCTCTCTCCAGCCCAGTCTTTCTCTTCAGGCTCTTGAAGTAGGGATTTCATATGGACTGTATTTATTCAAGAGTGTCTTCTCACAAGCATTTGGCTTCCAGCAGTTAGTCTACAACACCAACTCACATATGAGAGCATTGAATATTTTAGCTTGATTTTAGCAACATGTCTTGAGTCTATATTTTTCAATCAAAAAAAAAAAAGGCAAAAAAAGTTTCTGTCTTACTCTTCAGGTCGGACATCTAACAGCGCGTAGGTACAGCCCCACCAGTTTCCAGACTCTTTGCATAAATCAGCATCTTGGTTTCCCATCTCTGATAGAGGGCCAATGGCACTTACAGGAGAGCTGAGAGAGGATAAACACCTTCTAGATTGCGAGGCACTTGGGTACCGCAATGATGAATAAACACGTTAAAAGGTGAAGAGGCAGATGGAAACAAATATCAGCTCAATCAGGAGCTGAGCTGCTGCAGTGCCAGCTACACAGCAATTACATTTTGCATAATCCCTGATTTCTGCACTACCTAGAGTCTTGTTCTCCTTGACATCCGCTGAGCTGGCAGGTCCCAGGAGCTGCAGGATTAAAATTACACACTGGCTACCCCCTGCTCTTCAATCACTACATACCTGTGTGCTAATGGGGCCGGGGTTAGGGCTAGGGGCCGGGGTTTTGGGCCAGGGTTAAGGCTAGGGTCTTGGGTTAGGGCTAGGAACCGGGGTTAGGGGCCGGGGATAGGGCTAGGGGCCCGGGTTAGGGCTAGGGGCCGGGGTTAGGGCTAGGGGCTGGGGTTAGGGCTAGGGGCCGGGATTTTGAGCCAGGGTTAGGGCTAGGGGCCGGGGATTTGGGCCAGGGTTAAAACTAGGGGCCGGGGTTAGGGCTAGGGGCCGGGGTTTTGGGCCAGGGTTAAGGCTAGGGTCTTGGGTTAGGGCTAGGAACCGGGATTAGGGGCCGGGGTTAGGGCTAGGGGCCAAGGTTAGGGCTAGGGGCCGGGGTTAGGGCTAGGGGCCGGGGTTAGGGCTAGGGGCCGGGATTTTGAGCCAGGGTTAGGGCTAGGGGCCGGGGTTTTGGGCCGGGGTTAAAACTAGGGGCCGGGGTTAGGGCTAGGGGCCGGGGTTAGGGCTAGGGGCCCGGGTTAGGGATAGGGGCCCGGGTTAGGGCTAGGGGCCGGGGTTTTGGGCCAGGGTTAGGGCTAGGGGCCAGGGTTTTGGGCCGGGGTTAGGGCTAGGGGCCGGGGTTAGGGCTAGGGGCCAGGGTTAGGGCTAGGGGCCGGGCTTAGGGCTAGGGGCCGGGGTTAGGGATAGGGGCCCGGGTTAGGGCTAGGGGCCAGGGTTCTGGGCAAGGGTTAGGGCTAGTGGCCGGGGTTTTTGGCCAGGGTTAGGGCTAGGGGCCGGGGCTGTGGGCCAGGGTTAGGGCTAGGGGCCGGGGTTTTGGACCAGGGTTAGGGCTAGGGGCCGGGGTTAGGGCTAGGGGCCAGGGATAGGGCTTGGGGCCAGGGTTTTGGGCCAGGGTTAGGGATAGGGGGTGAGGTTTTGGACCAGGGTTAGGGCTAGGGGTCGGGGTTAGGGCTAGGGGCCAGGGTTTTGGGCAAGGGTTAGGGCTAGGGGCCGGGGTTAGGGCTAGGGGCCAAGGTTTTGAGTCGGGGTTAGGGCTAGGGGCCGGCGTTAGGGCGAGGGGCTGGGGTTTTGGGCCAGGGTTAGGGCTAGGGGCCGGGGTTTTGGGCCAGGGTTAGGGCTAGGGGCCGGGGTTAGGGCTAGGGGCCAGGGTTTTGGGGCGGGGTTTGGGGTAGGGACCGGGGTTAGGGCTAGGGGCCGGGGTTTTGGGCCAGGGTTAGGGCTAGGGGCCGGGGTTAGGGCTAGGGGCCCGGGTTAGGGCTAGGGGCCCGGGTTAGGGCTACGGGCCGGGGTTTTGGGCAAGGGTTAGGGCTAGGGGCCAGGGTTTTGAGCCGGAGTTAGGGCTACGGGCCGGGGTTAGGGCTAGGGGCCAGGGTTAGGGCTAGGGGCCAGGGTTTTGGGCCAGGGTTAGGGCTAGGGGCCGCGGTTATGGGCCAGGGTGTAGGGCTAGGGGCCGGGGTTTTGGGCCAGGGTTAGGGCTAGGGGCCAGGGTTTTGGGCCGGAGTTAGGGCTAGGGGCCAAGGTTAGGGCTAGGGGCCAGGGTTAGGACTAGGGGCCGGGGTTTTGGGCCAGGGTGTAGGGCTAGGGGCCGGGGTTTTTGGCCAGGGTTAGGGCTAGGGGCCGGGGTTTTGGGCCAGGGTTAGGGCTAGGGGCTGGGATTTTGGGCCAGGTTTAGGGCTAGGGCCCGGGGTTTTGGGCCAGGGTTAGGGCTAGGGGCCGGTGTTTTGGGCCAGGGTTAGGGCTAGGGGCCGGGGTTATGGGCCAGGGTGTAGGGCTAGGGGCCGGGGTTTTGGGCCAGGGTTAGGGCTAGGGGCCAGGGTTTTGGGCCGGAGTTAGGGCTAGGGGCCAAGGTTAGGGCTAGGGGCCAGGGTTAGGACTAGGGGCCGGGGTTTTGGGCCAGGGTGTAGGGCTAGGGGCCGGGGTTTTTGGCCAGGGTTAGGGCTAGGGGCCGGGGTTTTGGGCCAGGGTTAGGGCTAGGGGCCGGGATTTTGGGGCAGGTTTAGGGCTAGGGGCCGGGATTTTGGGCCAGGGTTAGGGCTAGGGGCCGGTGTTTTGGGCCAGGGTTAGGGCTAGGGGCCGGGGTTAGGGGTAGGGGTCATGGTTTTGGGTCGGGGTTAGGGTTTTGGGCCGAGGTTTGGGGTAGGGGCCGGGGTTAGGGCTATGGTCCAGGGTTAGGGATAGGGGCCGGGGTTTTGGGCCAGGTTTAGGGCTAGGGGCCGGGGATTTGGGCCAGGGTTAGGGCTAGGGGCCGGGGTTTTGGGCCGGGGTTAGGACTAGGGGCCGGGGTTAGGGCTAGGGGCCGGGGTTTTGGGCCGGGGTTAGGGCTAGGGGCCGGGGTTAGGGCTAGGGGCCGGGGTTAGGGCAAGGGGCCAGGGTTTTGGGCCAGGGCTAGGGCTAGCGGCCGGGGTTAGGGATAGGGGCCGGGGTTTTGGGGCAGGTTTAGGGCTAGGGGCCAGGCTTAGGGCTAGGGGCCGGGATTTTGAGCCAGGTTTAGGGTTAGGGGCTTGGGATTTGGGCCAGGGTTAGGGCTAGGGGCCGGGGTTTTCGGCTGGGGTTAGGGCTAGGGGCCGGTGTTAGGGCTAGGGGCCGGGGTTAGGGCTAGGGGCCCGGGTTAGGGATAGGGGCCAGGGTTTTGGGCCAGGGTTAGGGCTAGGGGCCGGAGTTTTGGGCCAGGGTTAGGGCTACTGGCCGGGGTTTTTAGCCAGGTTTAGGGCTAGGGGCCGGGGTTTTGGGCCAGGGTTAGGGCTAGGGGCCGGGGTTAGGGCTAGGGGCCAGGGTTAGGGCTAGGGGCCGGGGTTTTGGGCCGGGGTTAGGGATAGGGGGCGGGGTTTTGGACCAGGGTTAGGGCTAGGGGCCGGGGTTTTGGGCCGGGGTTAGGGCTTGGGGCCAAGGTTTTGGGTCGGGGTTAGGGCTAGGGACCGGGGTTAGGGGCCGGGGTTAGGGCTAGGGGCCCGGGTTAGGGCTAGGGGCCGTGGTTAGGGATAGCGGCCCGAGTTAGGGATAGGGGCCGGGGTTTTGGGCCGGGGTTAGGGCTAGGGTCCAGGGTTTTGGGCCGGGGTTAGGGCTAGGGGCCGGGGTTAGGGCTAGATGGCAGGGTTAGGGCTAGGGGCCGGGGTTTTGGACCAGGGTTAGGGCTAGGGGCCGGGGTTTTGGGCCAGGGTTACGGCTAGGGGCCGGTGTTTTGGGCCAGGATTAGGGCTAGGGGCCGGGTTTAGGGGTAGGGGCCCGGGTTAGGGCTACGGGCCGGGGTTTTGGGCAAGGGTTAGGGCTAGGGGCCAGGGTTTTGGGCCGGAGTTAGGGCTACGGGCCGGGGTTAGGGCTAGGGGCCAGGGTTAGGGCTAGGGGCCAGGGTTTTGGGCCGGAGTTAGGGCTAGGGCCCGGGGTTAGGGCTAGGGGCCAGGGTTAGGGCTAGGGGCCGGGGTTTTGGGCCAGGGTGTAGGGCTAGGGGCCGGGGTTTTTGGCCAGGGTTAGGGCTAGGGGCCGGGGTTTTGGGCCAGGGTTAGGGCTAGCGGCCGGGATTTTGGGGCAGGTTTAGGGCTAGGGCCTGGGGTTTTGGGCCAGGATTAGGGCTAGGGGCCGGTGTTTTGGGCCAGGGTTAGGGCTAGGGGCCGGGGTTAGGGGTAGGGGTCATGGTTTTGGGTCGGGGTTAGGGTTTTGGGCCGGGGTTAGGGCTAGGGGCCAGGGTTAGGGCAAGGGGCCAGGGTTTTGGGCCAGGGCTAGGGCTAGGGGCCGGGGTTAGGGCTAGGGGCCAGGGTTAGGGCAAGGGGCCAGGGTTTTGGGCCAGGGCTAGGGCTAGGGGCCGGGGTTAGGGCTAGGGGCCAGGGTTAGGGCTACGGGCCGGTGTTTTGGGCCAGGGCTAGGGCTAGGGTCCAGGCTTAGGGCTAGGGGCCGGCGTTTTGGGCCAGGTTTAGGGCTAGGGGCCGGGCTTAGGGCTAGGGGCCGGGGATTTGGGCCAGGGTTAGGGCTAGGGGCCGGGGTTTTCGGCCGGGGTTAGGACTAGGGGCCGGGGTTAGGGCTAGGGGCCCCGGTTAGGGATAGGGGCCCGGGTTAGGGCTAGGGGCCAGGGTTTTGGGCCAGGGTTAGGGCTAGGGGCCGCGGTTTTGGGCCAGGGTTAGGGATACTGGCCGTTGTTTTTAGCCAGGCTTAGGGCTAGGGGGCGGGGTTTTGGGCCAGGGTTAGGGCTAGGGGCCGGGGTTAGGGCTAGGGGCCAGGGATAGGGCTTGGGGCCAGGGTTTTGGGCCAGGGTTAGGGATAGGGGGCGAGGTTTTGGACCAGGGTTAGGGCTAGGGGCCGGGGTTAGGGCTAGGGTCCAGGGTTTTGGGCAAGGGTTAGGGCTAGGGGCCGGGGTTAGGGCTAGGGGCCAGGGTTTTGAGTCGGGGTTAGGGCTAGGGGCCGGCGTTAGGGCGAGGGGCTGGGGTTTTGGGCCAGGGTTAGGGCTAGGGGCCGGGGTTTTGGGCCAGGGTTAGGGCTAGGGGCCGGGGTTAGGGCTAGGGGCCAGGGTTTTGGGGCGCGGTTTGGGGTACGGGCCGGGGTTAGGGCTAGGGGCCGGGGTTTTGGGCCAGGGTTAGGGCTAGGGGCCGGGGTTAGAGCTAGGGGCCCGGGTTAGGGCTAGGGGCCCGGGTTAGGGCTACGGGCCGGGGTTTTGGGCAAGGGTTAGGGCTAGGGGCCAGGGTTTTGAGCCGGAGTTAGGGCTACGGGCCGGGGTTAGGGCTTGGGGCCAGGGTTAGGGCTAGGGGCCTGGGTTTTGGGCCAGGGTTAGGGCTAGGGGCCGGGGTTATGGGCCAGGGTGTAGGGCTAGGGGCCGGGGTTTTGGGCCAGGGTTAGGGCTAGGGGCCAGGGTTTTGGGCCGGAGTTAGGGCTAGGGGCCAAGGTTAGGGCTAGGGGCCAGGGTTAGGACTAGGGGCCGGGGTTTTGGGCCAGGGTGTAGGGCTAGGGGCCGGGGTTTTTGGCCAGGGTTAGGGCTAGGGGCCGGGGTTTTGGGCCAGGGTTAGGGCTAGGGGCCGGGATTTTGGGCCAGGGTTAGGGCTAGGGCCCGGGGTTTTGGGCCGGGGTTAGGACTAGGGGCCGGGGTTAGGGCTAGGGGCCGGGGTTAGGGCTAGGGACCAGGGTTTTGGGCCGGGGTTAGGGCTAGGGGCCGGGGTTAGGGCTAGGGGCCAGGGTTAGGGCAAGGGGCCAGGGTTTTGGGCCAGGGCTAGGGCTAGCGGCCGGGGTTAGGGATAGGGGCCGGGGTTTTGGGGCAGGTTTAGGGCTAGGGGCCAGGCTTAGGGCTAGGGGCCGGGATTTTGAGCCAGGGTTAGGGCTAGGGGCTTGGGATTTGGGCCAGGGTTAGGGCTAGGGGCCAGGGTTTTCGGCTGGGGTTAGGGCTAGGGGCGGTGTTAGGGCTAGGGGCCGGGGTTAGGGCTAGGGGCCCGGGTTAGGGATAGGGGCCAGGGTTTTGGGCCAGGGTTAGGGCTAGGGGCCGGAGTTTTGGGCCAGGGTTAGGGCTACTGGCCGGGGTTTTTAGCCAGGTTTAGGGCTAGGGGCCGGGGTTTTGGGCCAGGGTTAGGGCTAGGGGCCGGGGTTAGGGCTAGGGGCCAGGGTTAGGGCTAGGGGCCGGGGTTTTGGGCCGGGGTTAGGGATAGGGGGTGGGGTTTTGGACCAGGGTTAGGGCTAGGGGCGGGAGTTAAAGCTAGGGATTGGGGTTTTGGGCCAGGGTTAGAGCTAGGGGCCGGGGTTTTGGGCTGGGGTTAGGGCTTGGGGCCAAGGTTTTGGGTCGGGGTTAGGGCTAGGGACCGGGGTTAGGGGCCGGGGTTAGGGCTAGGGGCCCGGGTTAGGGCTAGGGGCCGTGGTTAGGCATAGCGGCCCGAGTTAGGGATAGGGGGCCGGGGTTTTGGGCCAGGGTTAGGGCTAGGGGCCAGGGTTTTGGGCCGGGGTTAGGGCTAGGGGCCGGGGTTAGGGCTAGATGGCAGGGTTAGGGCTAGGGGCCGGGGTTTTGGGCCAGGGTTAGGGCTAGGGGCCGGGGTTTTGGGCCAGGGTTACGGCTAGGGGCCGGTGTTTTGGGCCAGGATTAGGGCTAGGGGCCGGGTTTAGGGGTAGGGGTCAGGGTTTTGGGCCAGGGTTAGGGTTTTGGGCCGGGGTTAGGGCTAGGGGCCAGGGTTAGAGCTAGGGGCCAGGGTTTTGGGCCAGGGTTAGGGCTACTGGCCGGGGTTTTTAGCCAGGTTTAGGGCTAGGGGCCGGGGTTTTGGGCCAGGGTTAGGGCTAGGTGCCGGGGTTAGGGCTAGGGGCCAGGGTTAGGGCTAGGGGCCGGGGTTTTGGGCCGGGGTTAGGGATAGGGGGCGGAGTTTTGGACCAGGGTTAGGGATAGGGGCCGGGGTTAGGGCTAGAGGCCGGGGTTTTAGGCCGGGGTTAGGGCTAGGGGCCGGGGTTAATGCTACGGGCCACGCTTAGGGCTAGGGGCCGGGGTTTTGGGCCAGGGTTAGGGCTAGGGGCCGGGGTTAGGGCTAGGGGCCGGGGTTAGGGCTAGGGGCCGTGGTTAGGGATAGGGGCCCGGGTTAGGGCTACGGGCCGGGGTTTTGGGCAAGGGTTAGGGCTAGGGGCCAGGGTTTTGGGCCGGAGTTAGGGCTACGGGCCGGGGTTAGGGCTAGGGGCCAGGGTTAGGGCTAGGGGCCAGGGTTTTGGGCCGGAGTTAGGGCTAGAGCCCGGGGTTAGGGCTAGGGGCCAGGGTTAGGGCTAGGGGCCGGGGTTTTGGGCCAGGGTGTAGGGCTAGGGGCCGGGGTTTTTGGCCAGGGTTAGGGCTAGGGGCCGGGGTTTTGGGCCAGGGTTAGGGCTAGCGGCCGGGATTTTGGGGCAGGTTTAGAACTAGGGCCTGGGGTTTTGGGCCAGGATTAGGGCTAGGGGCCGGTGTTTTGGGCCAGGGTTAGGGCTAGGGGCCGGGGTTAGGGGTAGGGGTCATGGTTTTGGGTCGGGGTTAGGGTTTTGGGCCGGGGTTAGGGCTAGGGGCCGGGGTTAGGGCTATGGTCCAGGGTTAGGGCTAGGGGCCGGGGTTTTGAGCCAGGGTTAGGGCTAGGGGCTTGGGATTTGGGCCAGGGTTAGGGCTAGGGGCCGGGGTTTTGGGCCGGGGTTAGGACTAGGGGCCGGGGTTAGGGCTAGGGGCCGGGGCTAGGGCTAGGGACCAGGGTTTTGGGCCGGGGTTAGGGCTAGGGGCCGGGGTTAGGGCTAGGGGCCAGGGTTAGGGCAAGGGGCCAGGGTTTTGGGCCAGGGCTAGGGCTAGGGGCCGGGGTTAGGGCTAGGGGCCAGGGTTAGGGCTACGGGCCGGTGTTTTGGGCCAGGGCTAGGGCTAGGGTCCAGGGTTAGGGCTAGGGGCCGGGGTTTTGGGCCAGGGTTACGGCTAGGGGCCGGTGTTTTGGGCCAGGATTAAGTCTAGGGGCCGGGTTTAGGGGTAGGGGTCAGGGTTTTGGGCCAGGGTTAGGGTTTTGGGCCGGGGTTAGGGCTAGGGGCCAGGGTTAGAGCTAGGGGCCAGGGTTTTGGGCCAGGGTTAGGGCTACTGGCCGGGGTTTTTAGCCAGGTTTAGGGCTAGGGGCCGGGGTTTTGGGCCAGGGTTAGGGCTAGGTGCCGGGGTTAGGGCTAGGGGCCAGGGTTAGGGCTAGGGGCCGGGGTTTTGGGCCGGGGTTAGGGATAGGGGGCGGAGTTTTGGACCAGGGTTAGGGATAGGGGCCGGGGTTAGGGCTAGAGGCCGGGGTTTTAGGCCGGGGTTAGGGCTAGGGGCCGGGGTTAATGCTACGGGCCACGGTTAGGGCTAGGGGCCGGGGTTTTGGGCCAGGGTTAGGGCTAGGGGCCGGGGTTAGGGCTAGGGGCCGGGGTTAGGGCTAGGGGCCGTGGTTAGGGATAGGGGCCCGGGTTAGGGCTACGGGCCGGGGTTTTGGGCAAGGGTTAGGGCTAGGGGCCAGGGTTTTGGGCCGGAGTTAGGGCTACGGGCCGGGGTTAGGGCTAGGGGCCAGGGTTAGGGCTAGGGGCCAGGGTTTTGGGCCGGAGTTAGGGCTAGGGCCCGGGGTTAGGGCTAGGGGCCAGTGTGTAGGGCTAGGGGCCGGGGTTTTGGGCCAGGGTGTAGGGCTAGGGGCCGGGGTTTTTGGCCAGGGTTAGGGCTAGGGGCCGGGGTTTTGGGCCAGGGTTAGGGCTAGCGGCCGGGATTTTTGGGCAGGTTTAGGGCTAGGGCCTGGGGTTTTGGGCCAGGATTAGTGCTAGGGGCCGGTGTTTTGGGCCAGGGTTAAGGCTAGGTGCCGGGGTTAGGGGTAGGGGTCATGGTTTTGGGTCGGGGTTAGGGTTTTGGGCCGGGGTTAGGGCTAGGGGCCGGGGTTAGGGCTATGGTCCAGGGTTAGGGCTAGGGGCCGGGGTTTTGAGCCAGGGTTAGGGCTAGGGGCTTGGGATTTGGGCCAGGGTTAGGGCTAGGGGCCGGGGTTTTGGGCCGGGGTTAGGACTAGGGGCCGGGGTTAGGGCTAGGGGCTTGGGATTTGGGCCAGGGTTAGGGCTAGGGGCCGGGGTTTTGGGCCGGGGTTAGGACTAGGGGCCGGGGTTAGGGCTAGGGGCCGGGGCTAGGGCTAGGGACCAGGGTTAGGGCTAGGGGCCAGGGTTTTGGGCCGGAGTTAGGGCTAGAGCCCGGGGTTAGGGCTAGGGGCCAGGGTTAGGGCTAGGGGCCGGGGTTTTGGGCCAGGGTGTAGGGCTAGGGGCCGGGGTTTTTGGCCAGGGTTAGGGCTAGGGGCCGGGGTTTTGGGCCAGGGTTAGGGCTAGCGGCCGGGATTTTGGGGCAGGTTTAGAACTAGGGCCTGGGGTTTTGGGCCAGGATTAGGGCTAGGGGCCGGTGTTTTGGGCCAGGGTTAGGGCTAGGGGCCGGGGTTAGGGGTAGGGGTCATGGTTTTGGGTCGGGGTTAGGGTTTTGGGCCGGGGTTAGGGCTAGGGGCCGGGGTTAGGGCTATGGTCCAGGGTTAGGGCTAGGGGCCGGGGTTTTGAGCCAGGGTTAGGGCTAGGGGCTTGGGATTTGGGCCAGGGTTAGGGCTAGGGGCCGGGGTTTTGGGCCGGGGTTAGGACTAGGGGCCGGGGTTAGGGCTAGGGGCCGGGGCTAGGGCTAGGGACCAGGGTTTTGGGCCGGGGTTAGGGCTAGGGGCCGGGGTTAGGGCTAGGGGCCAGGGTTAGGGCAAGGGGCCAGGGTTTTGGGCCAGGGCTAGGGCTAGGGGCCGGGGTTAGGGCTAGGGGCCAGGGTTAGGGCTACGGGCCGGTGTTTTGGGCCAGGGCTAGGGCTAGGGTCCAGGGTTAGGGCTAGGGGCCGGCGTTTTGGGCCAGGTTTAGGGCTAGGGGCCGGGCTTAGGGCTAGGGGCCGGGATTTTGAGCCAGGGTTAGGGCTAGGGGCCGGGGATTTGGGCCAGGGTTAGGGCTAGGGGCCGGGGTTTTCGGCCAGGGTTAGGACTAGGGGCCGGGGTTAGGGCTAGGGGCCCCGGTTAGGGATAGGGGCCCGGGTTAGGGATAGGGGCCAGGGTTTTGGGCCAGGGTTAGGGCTAGGGGCCGCGGTTTTGGGCCAGGGTTAGGGATACTGGCCGGTGTTTTTAGCCAGGCTTAGGGCTAGGGGGCGGGGTTTTGGGCCAGGGTTACGGCTAGGGGCCGGGGTTAGGGCTAGGGGCCAGGGATAGGGCTTGGGGCCAGGGTTTTGGGCCAGGGTTAGGGATAGGGGGCGAGGTTTTGGACCAGGGTTAGGGCTAGGGGCCGGGGTTAGGGCTAGGGGCCAGGGTTTTGGGCAAGGGTTAGGGCTAGGGGCCGGGGTTAGGGCTAGGGGCCAAGGTTTTGAGTCGGGGTTAGGGCTAGGGGCCGGCGTTAGGGCGAGGGGCTGGGGTTTTGGGCCAGGGTTAGGGCTAGGGGCCGGGGTTTTGGGCCAGGGTTAGGGCTAGGGGCCGGGGTTAGAGCTAGGGGCCCGGGTTAGGGCTAGGGGCCCGGGTTAGGGCTACGGGCCGGGGTTTTGGGCAAGGGTTAGGGCTAGGGGCCAGGGTTTTGAGCCGGAGTTAGGGCTACGGGCCGGGGTTAGGGCTTGGGGCCAGGGTTAGGGCTAGGGGCCTGGGTTTTGGGCCAGGGTTAGGGCTAGGGGCCGGGGTTATGGGCCAGGGTGTAGGGCTAGGGGCCGGGGTTTTGGGCCAGGGTTAGGGCTAGGGGCCAGGGTTTTGGGCCGGAGTTAGGGCTAGGGGCCAAGGTTAGGGCTAGGGGCCAGGGTTAGGACTAGGGGCCGGGGTTTTGGGCCAGGGTGTAGGGCTAGGGGCCGGGGTTTTTGGCCAGGGTTAGGGCTAGGGGCCGGGGTTTTGGGCCAGGGTTAGGGCTAGGGGCCGGGATTTTGGGCCAGGGTTAGGGCTAGGGCCCGGGGTTTTGGGCCGGGGTTAGGACTAGGGGCCGGGGTTAGGGCTAGGGGCCGGGGTTAGGGCTAGGGACCAGGGTTTTGGGCCGGGGTTAGGGCTAGGGGCCGGGGTTAGGGCTAGGGGCCAGGGTTAGGGCAAGGGGCCAGGGTTTTGGGCCAGGGCTAGGGCTAGCGGCCGGGGTTAGGGATAGGGGCCGGGGTTTTGGGGCAGGTTTAGGGCTAGGGGCCAGGCTTAGGGCTAGGGGCCGGGATTTTGAGCCAGGGTTAGGGCTAGGGGCTTGGGATTTGGGCCAGGGTTAGGGCTAGGGGCCGGGGTTTTCGGCTGGGGTTAGGGCTAGGGGCGGTGTTAGGGCTAGGGGCCGGGGTTAGGGCTAGGGGCCCGGGTTAGGGATAGGGGCCAGGGTTTTGGGCCAGGGTTAGGGCTAGGGGCCGGAGTTTTGGGCCAGGGTTAGGGCTACTGGCCGGGGTTTTTAGCCAGGTTTAGGGCTAGGGGCCGGGGTTTTGGGCCAGGGTTAGGGCTAGGGGCCGGGGTTAGGGCTAGGGGCCAGGGTTAGGGCTAGGGGCCGGGGTTTTGGGCCGGGGTTAGGGATAGGGGGTGGGGTTTTGGACCAGGGTTAGGGCTAGGGGCGGGAGTTAAAGCTAGGGATTGGGGTTTTGGGCCAGGGTTAGAGCTAGGGGCCGGGGTTTTGGGCTGGGGTTAGGGCTTGGGGCCAAGGTTTTGGGTCGGGGTTAGGGCTAGGGACCGGGGTTAGGGGCCGGGGTTAGGGCTAGGGGCCCGGGTTAGGGCTAGGGGCCGTGGCTAGGCATAGCGGCCCGAGTTAGGGATAGGGGCCGGGGTTTTGGGCCAGGGTTAGGGCTAGGGGCCAGGGTTTTGGGCCGGGGTTAGGGCTAGGGGCCGGGGTTAGGGCTAGATGGCAGGGTTAGGGCTAGGGGCCGGGGTTTTGGGCCAGGGTTAGGGCTAGGGGCCGGGGTTTTGGGCCAGGGTTACGGCTAGGGGCCGGTGTTTTGGGCCAGGATTAGGGCTAGGGGCCGGGTTTAGGGGTAGGGGTCAGGGTTTTGGGCCAGGGTTAGGGTTTTGGGCCGGGGTTAGGGCTAGGGGCCAGGGTTAGAGCTAGGGGCCAGGGTTTTGGGCCAGGGTTAGGGCTACTGGCCGGGGTTTTTAGCCAGGTTTAGGGCTAGGGGCCGGGGTTTTGGGCCAGGGTTAGGGCTAGGTGCCGGGGTTAGGGCTAGGGGCCAGGGTTAGGGCTAGGGGCCGGGGTTTTGGGCCGGGGTTAGGGATAGGGGGCGGAGTTTTGGACCAGGGTTAGGGATAGGGGCCGGGGTTAGGGCTAGAGGCCGGGGTTTTAGGCCGGGGTTAGGGCTAGGGGCCGGGGTTAATGCTACGGGCCACGCTTAGGGCTAGGGGCCGGGGTTTTGGGCCAGGGTTAGGGCTAGGGGCCGGGGTTAGGGCTAGGGGCCGGGGTTAGGGCTAGGGGCCGTGGTTAGGGATAGGGGCCCGGGTTAGGGCTACGGGCCGGGGTTTTGGGCAAGGGTTAGGGCTAGGGGCCAGGGTTTTGGGCCGGAGTTAGGGCTACGGGCCGGGGTTAGGGCTAGGGGCCAGGGTTAGGGCTAGGGGCCAGGGTTTTGGGCCGGAGTTAGGGCTAGAGCCCGGGGTTAGGGCTAGGGGCCAGGGTTAGGGCTAGGGGCCGGGGTTTTGGGCCAGGGTGTAGGGCTAGGGGCCGGGGTTTTTGGCCAGGGTTAGGGCTAGGGGCCGGGGTTTTGGGCCAGGGTTAGGGCTAGCGGCCGGGATTTTGGGGCAGGTTTAGAACTAGGGCCTGGGGTTTTGGGCCAGGATTAGGGCTAGGGGCCGGTGTTTTGGGCCAGGGTTAGGGCTAGGGGCCGGGGTTAGGGGTAGGGGTCATGGTTTTGGGTCGGGGTTAGGGTTTTGGGCCGGGGTTAGGGCTAGGGGCCGGGGTTAGGGCTATGGTCCAGGGTTAGGGCTAGGGGCCGGGGTTTTGAGCCAGGGTTAGGGCTAGGGGCTTGGGATTTGGGCCAGGGTTAGGGCTAGGGGCCGGGGTTAGGGCTAGGGGCCAGGGTTAGGGCAAGGGGCCAGGGTTTTGGGCCAGGGCTAGGGCTAGGGGCCGGGGTTAGGGCTAGGGGCCAGGGTTAGGGCTACGGGCCGGTGTTTTGGGCCAGGGCTAGGGCTAGGGTCCAGGGTTAGGGCTAGGGGCCGGGGTTTTGGGCCAGGGTTACGGCTAGGGGCCGGTGTTTTGGGCCAGGATTAAGTCTAGGGGCCGGGTTTAGGGGTAGGGGTCAGGGTTTTGGGCCAGGGTTAGGGTTTTGGGCCGGGGTTAGGTCTAGGGGCCAGGGTTAGAGCTAGGGGCCAGGGTTTTGGGCCAGGGTTAGGGCTACTGGCCGGGGTTTTTAGCCAGGTTTAGGGCTAGGGGCCGGGGTTTTGGGCCAGGGTTAGGGCTAGGTGCCGGGGTTAGGGCTAGGGGCCAGGGTTAGGGCTAGGGGCCGGGGTTTTGGGCCGGGGTTAGGGATAGGGGGCGGAGTTTTGGACCAGGGTTAGGGATAGGGGCCGGGGTTAGGGCTAGAGGCCGGGGTTTTAGGCCGGGGTTAGGGCTAGGGGCCGGGGTTAATGCTACGGGCCACGGTTAGGGCTAGGGGCCGGGGTTTTGGGCCAGGGTTAGGGCTAGGGGCCGGGGTTATGGCTAGGGGCCGGGGTTAGGGCTAGGGGCCGTGGTTAGGGCTAGGGGCCCGGGTTAGGGCTACGGGCCGGGGTTTTGGGCAAGGGTTAGGGCTAGGGGCCAGGGTTTTGGGCCGGAGTTAGGGCTACGGGCCGGGGTTAGGGCTAGGGGCCAGGGTTAGGGCTAGGGGCCAGGGTTTTGGGCCGGAGTTAGGGCTAGGGCCCGGGGTTAGGGCTAGGGGCCAGTGTGTAGGGCTAGGGGCCGGGGTTTTGGGCCAGGGTGTAGGGCTAGGGGCCGGGGTTTTTGGCCAGGGTTAGGGCTAGGGGCCGGGGTTTTGGGCCAGGGTTAGGGCTAGCGGCCGGGATTTTTGGGCAGGTTTAGGGCTAGGGCCTGGGGTTTTGGGCCAGGATTAGTGCTAGGGGCCGGTGTTTTGGGCCAGGGTTAAGGCTAGGTGCCGGGGTTAGGGGTAGGGGTCATGGTTTTGGGTCGGGGTTAGGGTTTTGGGCCGGGGTTAGGGCTAGGGGCCGGGGTTAGGGCTATGGTCCAGGGTTAGGGCTAGGGGCCGGGGTTTTGAGCCAGGGTTAGGGCTAGGGGCTTGGGATTTGGGCCAGGGTTAGGGCTAGGGGCCGGGGTTTTGGGCCGGGGTTAGGACTAGGGGCCGGGGTTAGGGCTAGGGGCCGGGGCTAGGGCTAGGGACCAGGGTTTTGGGCCGGGGTTAGGGCTAGGGGCCGGGGTTAGGGCTAGGGGCCAGGGTTAGGGCAAGGGGCCAGGGTTTTGGGCCAGGGCTAGGGCTAGGGGCCGGGGTTAGGGCTAGGGGCCAGGGTTAGGGCTACGGGCCGGTGTTTTGGGCCAGGGCTAGGGCTAGGGTCCAGGGTTAGGGCTAGGGGCCGGCGTTTTGGGCCAGGTTTAGGGCTAGGGGCCGGGCTTAGGGCTAGGGGCCGGGATTTTGAGCCAGGGTTAGGGCTAGGGGCCGGGGATTTGGGCCAGGGTTAGGGCTAGGGGCCGGGGTTTTCGGCCAGGGTTAGGACTAGGGGCCGGGGTTAGGGCTAGGGGCCCCGGTTAGGGATAGGGGCCCGGGTTAGGGATAGGGGCCAGGGTTTTGGGCCAGGGTTAGGGCTAGGGGCCGCGGTTTTGGGCCAGGGTTAGGGATACTGGCCGGTGTTTTTAGCCAGGCTTAGGGCTAGGGGGCGGGGTTTTGGGCCAGGGTTACGGCTAGGGGCCGGGGTTAGGGCTAGGGGCCAGGGATAGGGCTTGGGGCCAGGGTTTTGGGCCAGGGTTAGGGATAGGGGGCGAGGTTTTGGACCAGGGTTAGGGCTAGGGGCCGGGGTTAGGGCTAGGGGCCAGGGTTTTGGGCAAGGGTTAGGGCTAGGGGCCGGGGTTAGGGCTAGGGGCCAAGGTTTTGAGTCGGGGTTAGGGCTAGGGGCCGGCGTTAGGGCGAGGGGCTGGGGTTTTGGGCCAGGGTTAGGGCTAGGGGCCGGGGTTTTGGGCCAGGGTTAGGGCTAGGGGCCGGGGTTAGGGCTAGGGGCCAGGGTTTTGGGGCGGGGCTTGGGGTAGGGGCCGGGGTTAGGGCTAGGGGCCGGGGTTTTGGGCCAGGGTTAGGGCTAGGGGCCGGGGTTAGGGCTAGGGGCCCGGGTTAGGGCTAGGGGCCCGGGTTAGGGCTACGGGCCGGGGTTTTGGGCAAGGGTTAGGGCTAGGGGCCAGGGTTTTGAGCCGGAGTTAGGGCTACGGGCCGGGGTTAGGGCTAGGGGCCAGGGTTAGGGCTAGGGGCCAGGGTTTTGGGCCAGGGTTAGGGCTAGGGGCCGGGGTTATGGGCCAGGGTGTAGGGCTAGGGGCCGGGGTTTTGGGCCAGGGTTAGGGCTAGGGGCCAGGGTTTTGGGCCGGAGTTAGGGCTAGTGGCCAAGGTTAGGGCTAGGGGCCAGGGTTAGGACTAGGGGCCGGGGTTTTGGGCCAGGGTGTAGGGCTAGGGGCCGGGGTTTTTGGCCAGGGTTAGGGCTAGGGGCCGGGGTTTTGGGCCAGGGTTAGGGCTAGGGGCCGGGATTTTGGGCCAGGGTTAGGGCTAGGGCCCGGGGTTTTGGGCCAGGGTTAGGGCTAGGGGCCGGTGTTTTGGGCCAGGGTTAGGGCTAGGGGCCGGGGTTAGGGGTAGGGGTCATGGTTTTGGGTCGGGGTTAGGGTTTTGGGCCGAGGTTTGGGGTAGGGGCCGGGGTTAGGGCTATGGTCCAGGGTTAGGGCTAGGGGCCGGGGTTTTGGGCCAGGTTTAGGGCTAGGGGCCGGGGATTTGGGCCAGGGTTAGGGCTAGGGGCCGGGGTTTTGGGCCGGGGTTAGGACTAGGGGCCGGGGTTAGGGCTAGGGGCCGGGGTAAGGGCTAGGGACCAGGGTTTTGGGCCGGGGTTAGGGCTAGGGGCCAGGGTTAGGGCTAGGGGCCGGGGTTAGAGCTAGGGGCCAGGGTTAGGGCTAGGGGCCGGGGTTTTCGGCTGGGGTTAGGGCTAGGGGCCGGTGTTAGGGCTAGGGGCCGGGGTTAGGGCTAGGGGCCGGGGTTAGGGCTAGGGGCCAGGGTTTTGGGCCAGGGTTAGGGCTAGGGGCCGGAGTTTTGGGCCAGGGTTAGGGCTACTGGCCGGGTTTTTTAGCCAGGTTTAGGGCTAGGGGCCGGGGTTTTGGGCCAGGGTTAGGGCTAGGGGCCGGGGTTAGGGCTAGGGGCCAGGGTTAGGGCTAGGGGCCGGGGTTTTGGGCCGGGGTTAGGGATAGGGGGCGGGGTTTTGGACCAGGGTTAGGGCTAGGGGCGGGAGTTAAAGCTAGGGATTGGGGTTTTGGGCCAGGGTTAGAGCTAGGGGCCGGGGTTTTGGGCCGGGGTTAGGGCTTGGGGCCAAGGTTTTGGGTCGGGGTTAGGGCTAGGGACCGGGGTTAGGGGCCGGGGTTAGGGCTAGGGGCCCGGGTTAGGGCTAGGGGCCGTGGTTAGGGATAGCGGCCCGAGTTAGGGATAGGGGCCGGGGTTTTGGGCCAGGGTTAGGGCTAGGGGCCAGGGTTTTGGGCCGGGGTTAGGGCTAGGGGCCGGGGTTAGGGCTAGATGGCAGGGTTAGGGCTAGGGGCCGGGGTTTTGGGCCAGGGTTAGGGCTAGGGGCCGGGGTTTTGGGCCAGGGTTACGGCTAGAGGCCGGTGTTTTGGGCCAGGATTAGGGCTAGGGGCCGGGTTTAGGGGTAGGGGTCAGGGTTAGGGCTAGGGGCCGGGGTTTTGGGCCGGGGTTATGGATAGGGGGCGGAGTTTTGGACCAGGGTTAGGGATAGGGGCCGGGGTTAGGGCTAGGGGACGGGGTTTTAGGCCGGGGTTAGGGCTAGGGGCCGGGGTTAATGCTACGGGCCACGGTTAGGGCTAGGGGCCGGGGTTTTGGGCCAGGGTTAGGGATAGGGGCCGGGGTTTTGGGCCAGGGTTAGGGCTAGCGGCCGGGATTTTGGGGCAGGTTTAGAACTAGGGCCTGGGGTTTTGGGCCAGGATTAGGGCTAGGGGCCGGTGTTTTGGGCCAGGGTTAGGGCTAGGGGCCGGGGTTAGGGGTAGGGGTCATGGTTTTGGGTCGGGGTTAGGGTTTTGGGCTGGGGTTAGGGCTAGGGGCCGGGGTTAGGGCTATGGTCCAGGGTTAGGGCTAGGGGCCGGGGTTTTGAGCCAGGGTTAGGGCTAGGGGCTTGGGATTTGGGCCAGGGTTAGGGCTAGGGGCCGGGGTTTTGGGCCGGGGTTACGACTAGGGGCCGGGGTTAGGGCTAGGGGCCGGGGCTAGGGCTAGGGACCAGGGTTTTGGCCCGGGGTTAGGGCTAGGGGCCGGGGTTAGGGCTAGGGGCCAGGGTTAGGGCAAGGGGCCAGGGTTTTGGGCCAGGGCTACGGCTAGGGGCCGGGGTTAGGGCTAGGGGCCAGGGTTAGGGCTAGGGGCCGGTGTTTTGGGCCAGGGCTAGGGCTAGGGTCCAGGGTTAGGGCTAGGGGCCGGCGTTTTGGGCCAGGTTTAGGGCTAGGGGCCGGGCTTAGGGCTAGGGGCCGGGATTTTGAGCCAGGGTTAAGGCTAGGGGCCGGGGATTTGGGCCAGGGTTAGGGCTAGGGGCCGGGGTTTTCGGCCGGGGTTAGGACTAGGGGCCGGGGTTAGGGCTAGGGGCCCGGGTTAGGGCTAGGGGCCGGGGTTAGGGATAGGGGCCAGGGTTTTGGGCCAGGGTTAGGGCTAGGGGCCGGAGTTTTGGGCCAGGGTTAGGGCTATGGGCCAGGGTTTTGGGCCAGGGTTAGGGCTACTGGCCGGGGTTTTTAGCCAGGTTTAGGGCTAGGGGCTGGGGTTTTGGGCCAGGGTTAGGGCTAGGGGCCGGGGTTAGGGCTAGGGTCCAGGGTTAGGGCTAGGGGCCGGGGTTTTGGGCCAGGGTTAGGGCTAGGGGCCGGGGTTAGGGCTAGGGGCCAGGGTTAGGGCTAGGGGCCGGGGTTTTGGACCGGGGTTAGGGATAGGGGGTGGGGTTTTGGCCCAGGGTTAGGGCAGGGGCGGGAGTTAAAGCTTGGGGCCGCGGTTTTGGGCCAGGGTTAGGGCTTGGGGCCAAGGTTTTGGGTCGGTGTTAGGGCTAGGGACCGGGCTTAGGGGCCGGGGTTAGGGCTAGGGGCCCGGGTTAGGGATAGAGGCCGGGGTTTTAGGCCAGGGTTAGGGCTAGGGGCCAGGATTTTGGGCCGGGGTTAGGGCTAGGGGCCGGGGTTAGGGCTAGATGGCAGGGTTAGGGCTAGGGGCCGGGGTTTTGGGCCAGGGTTAGGGCTAGGGGTCAGGGTTTTGGGCCAGGGTTAGGGTTTTGGGCTGGGGTTAGGGCTAGGGGCCAGGGTTAGGGCTAGGGGCCAGGGTTAGGGCTAGGGGCCGTGGTTACGGATAGGGGCCCGGGTTAGGGCTAGGGGCCGGGGTTTTGGGCCAGGGTTAGGGCTAGGGGCCAGGGTTTTGGGCCAGGGTTAGGGCTAGGGGCCGGAGTTTTGGGCCAAGGTTAGGGCTAGGGTCCGGGGTTTTGGGCCAGGTTTAGGGCTAGGGGCCGGGGTTTTGGGCCAGGGTTAGGGCTAGGGGCCGGGGTTTTGGGCCAGGGTTAGGGCTAGGGGCCGGGGTTAGGGCTAGGGGCCATGGTTAGGGCAAGGGGCCATGGTTAGGGCTAGGGGCCAGAGCTAGGGCTAGGGCCCAAGGTTAGGGCTAGGGGCCGGGGTTAGGGCTAGGGGCCGGGGTTTTGGGCCAGGGTTAGGGCTACTGGCCGGGGTTTTTAGCCAGGTTTAGGGCTAGGGGCCGGGATTTTGGGCCAGGGTTAGGGCTAGGGCCCGGGGTTTTGGGCCGGGGTTAGGACTAGGGGCCGGGGTTAGGGCTAGGGGCCGGGGTTAGGGCTAGGGACCAGGGTTTTGGGCCGGGGTTAGGGCTAGGGGCCGGGGTTAGGGCTAGGGGCCAGGGTTAGGGCAAGGGGCCAGGGTTTTGGGCCAGGGCTAGGGCTAGCGGCCGGGGTTAGGGATAGGGGCCGGGGTTTTGGGGCAGGTTTAGGGCTAGGGGCCAGGCTTAGGGCTAGGGGCCGGGATTTTGAGCCAGGGTTAGGGCTAGGGGCTTGGGATTTGGGCCAGGGTTAGGGCTAGGGGCCGGGGTTTTCGGCTGGGGTTAGGGCTAGGGGCGGTGTTAGGGCTAGGGGCCGGGGTTAGGGCTAGGGGCCCGGGTTAGGGATAGGGGCCAGGGTTTTGGGCCAGGGTTAGGGCTAGGGGCCGGAGTTTTGGGCCAGGGTTAGGGCTACTGGCCGGGGTTTTTAGCCAGGTTTAGGGCTAGGGGCCGGGGTTTTGGGCCAGGGTTAGGGCTAGGGGCCGGGGTTAGGGCTAGGGGCCAGGGTTAGGGCTAGGGGCCGGGGTTTTGGGCCGGGGTTAGGGATAGGGGGTGGGGTTTTGGACCAGGGTTAGGGCTAGGGGCGGGAGTTAAAGCTAGGGATTGGGGTTTTGGGCCAGGGTTAGAGCTAGGGGCCGGGGATTTGGGCCAGGGTTAGGGCTAGGGGCCGGGGTTTTCGGCCAGGGTTAGGACTAGGGGCCGGGGTTAGGGCTAGGGGCCCCGGTTAGGGATAGGGGCCAGGGTTAGGGATAGGGGCCAGGGTTTTGGGCCAGGGTTAGGGCTAGGGGCCGCGGTTTTGGGCCAGGGTTAGGGATACTGGCCGGTGTTTTTAGCCAGGCTTAGGGCTAGGGGGCGGGGTTTTGGGCCAGGGTTACGGCTAGGGGCCGGGGTTAGGGCTAGGGGCCAGGGATAGGGCTTGGGGCCAGGGTTTTGGGCCAGGGTTAGGGATAGGGGGCGAGGTTTTGGACCAGGGTTAGGGCTAGGGGCCGGGGTTAGGGCTAGGGGCCAGGGTTTTGGGCAAGGGTTAGGGCTAGGGGCCGGGGTTAGGGCTAGGGGCCAAGGTTTTGAGTCGGGGTTAGGGCTAGGGGCCGGCGTTAGGGCGAGGGGCTGGGGTTTTGGGCCAGGGTTAGGGCTAGGGGCCGGGGTTTTGGGCCAGGGTTAGGGCTAGGGGCCGGGGTTAGGGCTAGGGGCCAGGGTTTTGGGGCGGGGCTTGGGGTAGGGGCCGGGGTTAGGGCTAGGGGCCGGGGTTTTGGGCCAGGGTTAGGGCTAGGGGCCGGGGTTAGGGCTAGGGGCCCGGGTTAGGGCTAGGGGCCCGGGTTAGGGCTACGGGCCGGGGTTTTGGGCAAGGGTTAGGGCTAGGGGCCAGGGTTTTGAGCCGGAGTTAGGGCTACGGGCCGGGGTTAGGGCTAGGGGCCAGGGTTAGGGCTAGGGGCCAGGGTTTTGGGCCAGGGTTAGGGCTAGGGGCCGGGGTTATGGGCCAGGGTGTAGGGCTAGGGGCCGGGGTTTTGGGCCAGGGTTAGGGCTAGGGGCCAGGGTTTTGGGCCGGAGTTAGGGCTAGTGGCCAAGGTTAGGGCTAGGGGCCAGGGTTAGGACTAGGGGCCGGGGTTTTGGGCCAGGGTGTAGGGCTAGGGGCCGGGGTTTTTGGCCAGGGTTAGGGCTAGGGGCCGGGGTTTTGGGCCAGGGTTAGGGCTAGGGGCCGGGATTTTGGGCCAGGGTTAGGGCTAGGGCCCGGGGTTTTGGGCCAGGGTTAGGGCTAGGGGCCGGTGTTTTGGGCCAGGGTTAGGGCTAGGGGCCGGGGTTAGGGGTAGGGGTCATGGTTTTGGGTCGGGGTTAGGGTTTTGGGCCGAGGTTTGGGGTAGGGGCCGGGGTTAGGGCTATGGTCCAGGGTTAGGGCTAGGGGCCGGGGTTTTGGGCCAGGTTTAGGGCTAGGGGCCGGGGATTTGGGCCAGGGTTAGGGCTAGGGGCCGGGGTTTTGGGCCGGGGTTAGGACTAGGGGCCGGGGTTAGGGCTAGGGGCCGGGGTAAGGGCTAGGGACCAGGGTTTTGGGCCGGGGTTAGGGCTAGGGGCCAGGGTTAGGGCTAGGGGCCAGGGTTAGGGCAAGGGGCCAGGGTTTTGGGCCAGGGCTAGGGCTAGCGGCCGGGGTTAGGGATAGGGGCCGGGGTTTTGGGGCAGGTTTAGGGCTAGGGGCCAGGCTTAGGGCTAGGGGCCGGGGTTTTTAGCCAGGTTTAGGGCTACGGGCCGGGGTTTTGGGCCAGGGTTAGGGCAAGGGGCCGGGGTTAGTGCTAGGGGCCGGGGTTAGAGCTAGGGGCCAGGGTTAGGGCTAGGGGCCGGGGTTTTCGGCTGGGGTTAGGGCTAGGGGCCGGTGTTAGGGCTAGGGGCCGGGGTTAGGGCTAGGGGCCGGGGTTAGGGATAGGGGCCAGGGTTTTGGGCCAGGGTTAGGGCTAGGGGCCGGAGTTTTGGGCCAGGGTTAGGGCTACTGGCCGGGTTTTTTAGCCAGGTTTAGGGCTAGGGGCCGGGGTTTTGGGCCAGGGTTAGGGCTAGGGGCCGGGGTTAGGGCTAGGGGCCAGGGTTAGGGCTAGGGGCCGGGGTTTTGGGCCGGGGTTAGGGATAGGGGGCGGGGTTTTGGACCAGGGTTAGGGCTAGGGGCGGGAGTTAAAGCTAGGGATTGGGGTTTTGGGCCAGGGTTAGAGCTAGGGGCCGGGGTTTTGGGCCGGGGTTAGGGCTTGGGGCCAAGGTTTTGGGTCGGGGTTAGGGCTAGGGACCGGGGTTAGGGGCCGGGGTTAGGGCTAGGGGCCCGGGTTAGGGCTAGGGGCCGTGGTTAGGGATAGCGGCCCGAGTTAGGGATAGGGGCCGGGGTTTTGGGCCAGGGTTAGGGCTAGGGGCCAGGGTTTTGGGCCGGGGTTAGGGCTAGGGGCCGGGGTTAGGGCTAGATGGCAGGGTTAGGGCTAGGGGCCGGGGTTTTGGGCCAGGGTTAGGGCTAGGGGCCGGGGTTTTGGGCCAGGGTTACGGCTAGGGGCCGGTGTTTTGGGCCAGGATTAGGGCTAGGGGCCGGGTTTAGGGGTAGGGGTCAGGGTTAGGGCTAGGGGCCGGGGTTTTGGGCCGGGGTTATGGATAGGGGGCGGAGTTTTGGACCAGGGTTAGGGATAGGGGCCGGGGTTAGGGCTAGGGGCCGGGGTTTTAGGCCGGGGTTAGGGCTAGGGGCCGGGGTTAATGCTACGGGCCACGGTTAGGGCTAGGGGCCGGGGTTTTGGGCCAGGGTTAGGGATAGGGGCCGGGGTTTTGGGCCAGGGTTAGGGCTAGCGGCCGGGATTTTGGGGCAGGTTTAGAACTAGGGCCTGGGGTTTTGGGCCAGGATTAGGGCTAGGGGCCGGTGTTTTGGGCCAGGGTTAGGGCTAGGGGCCGGGGTTAGGGGTAGGGGTCATGGTTTTGGGTCGGGGTTAGGGTTTTGGGCTGGGGTTAGGGCTAGGGGCCGGGGTTAGGGCTATGGTCCAGGGTTAGGGCTAGGGGCCGGGGTTTTGAGCCAGGGTTAGGGCTAGGGGCTTGGGATTTGGGCCAGGGTTAGGGCTAGGGGCCGGGGTTTTGGGCCGGGGTTACGACTAGGGGCCGGGGTTAGGGCTAGGGGCCGGGGCTAGGGCTAGGGACCAGGGTTTTGGCCCGGGGTTAGGGCTAGGGGCCGGGGTTAGGGCTAGGGGCCAGGGTTAGGGCAAGGGGCCAGGGTTTTGGGCCAGGGCTACGGCTAGGGGCCGGGGTTAGGGCTAGGGGCCAGGGTTAGGGCTAGGGGCCGGTGTTTTGGGCCAGGGCTAGGGCTAGGGTCCAGGGTTAGGGCTAGGGGCCGGCGTTTTGGGCCAGGTTTAGGGCTAGGGGCCGGGCTTAGGGCTAGGGGCCGGGATTTTGAGCCAGGGTTAAGGCTAGGGGCCGGGGATTTGGGCCAGGGTTAGGGCTAGGGGCCGGGGTTTTCGGCCGGGGTTAGGACTAGGGGCCGGGGTTAGGGCTAGGGGCCCGGGTTAGGGCTAGGGGCCGGGGTTAGGGATAGGGGCCAGGGTTTTGGGCCAGGGTTAGGGCTAGGGGCCGGAGTTTTGGGCCAGGGTTAGGGCTATGGGCCAGGGTTTTGGGCCAGGGTTAGGGCTACTGGCCGGGGTTTTTAGCCAGGTTTAGGGCTAGGGGCTGGGGTTTTGGGCCAGGGTTAGGGCTAGGGGCCGGTGTTAGGGCTAGGGTCCAGGGTTAGGGCTAGGGGCCGGGGTTTTGGGCCAGGGTTAGGGCTAGGGGCCGGGGTTAGGGCTAGGGGCCAGGGTTAGGGCTAGGGGCCGGGGTTTTGGACCGGGGTTAGGGATAGGGGGTGGGGTTTTGGCCCAGGGTTAGGGCAGGGGCGGGAGTTAAAGCTAGGGGCCGCGGTTTTGGGCCAGGGTTAGGGCTTGGGGCCAAGGTTTTGGGTCGGTGTTAGGGCTAGGGACCGGGCTTAGGGGCCGGGGTTAGGGCTAGGGGCCCGGGTTAGGGATAGGGGCCGGGGTTTTAGGCCAGGGTTAGGGCTAGGGGCCAGGATTTTGGGCCGGGGTTAGGGCTAGGGGCCGGGGTTAGGGCTAGATGGCAGGGTTAGGGCTAGGGGCCGGGGTTTTGGGCCAGGGTTAGGGCTAGGGGTCAGGGTTTTGGGCCAGGGTTAGGGTTTTGGGCTGGGGTTAGGGCTAGGGGCCAGGGTTAGGGCTAGGGGCCAGGGTTAGGGCTAGGGGCCGTGGTTACGGATAGGGGCCCGGGTTAGGGCTAGGGGCCGGGGTTTTGGGCCAGGGTTAGGGCTAGGGGCCAGGGTTTTGGGCCAGGGTTAGGGCTAGGGGCCGGAGTTTTGGGCCAAGGTTAGGGCTAGGGTCCGGGGTTTTGGGCCAGGTTTAGGGCTAGGGGCCGGGGTTTTGGGCCAGGGTTAGGGCTAGGGGCCGGGGTTTTGGGCCAGGGTTAGTGCTAGGGGCCGGGGTTAGGGCTAGGGGCCAGAGCTAGGGCTAGGGCCCAAGGTTAGGGCTAGGGGCCGGGGTTAGGGCTAGGGGCCGGGGTTTTGGGCCAGGGTTAGGGCTACTGGCCGGGGTTTTTAGCCAGGTTTAGGGCTAGGGGCCGGGGTTTTGGGCCAGGGTTAGTGCTAGGGGCCGGGGTTAGGGCTAGGGGCCAGGGTTAGGGCTAGGGGCCGGGGTTTTGGGCCAGGATTACGGATAGGGGGCGGGGTTTTGGACCAGGGTTAGGGCTAGTGGCGGGAGTTAAAGCTAGGGATTGGGGTTTTGGGCCAGGGTTAGAGCTAGGGGCCGGGGTTTTGGGCCGGGATTAGGGCTTGGGGCCAAGGTTTTGGGTCGGGGTTAGGGCTAGGGACCGGGGTTAGGGGCCGGGGTTAGGGCTAGGGGCCCGGGTTAGGGCTAGGGGCCGTGGTTAGGGATAGGGGCCCGGGTTAGGGATAGGGGCCGGGGTTTTGGGCCAGGGTTAGGGCTAGGGGCCAGGGTTTTGGGCCGGGGTTAGGGCTAGGGGCCGGGGTTAGGGCTAGATGGCAGGGTTAGGGCTGGGGGCCGGGGTTTTGGGCCAGGGTTAGGGCTACTGGCCGGGGTTTTTAGCCAGGTTTAGGGCTACGGGCCGGGGTTTTGGGCCAGGGTTAGGGCTAGGGGCCGGGGTTAGTGCTAGGGGCCGGGGTTAGAGCTAGGGGCCAGGGTTAGGGCTAGGGGCCTGGGTTTTTGGCCGGGGTTAGGGATAGGGGGCGGAGTTTTGGTCCAGGGTTAGGGTTAGGGGCCGGGGTTAGGGCTAGGGGCCGGGGTTAGGGCTAGGGGCCGGGGTTTTGGGCCAGGTTTAGGGCTAGGGGCCGGGCTTAGGGCTAGGGGCCGGGATTTTGAGCCAGGGTTAGGGCTAGGGACTGGGGATTTGGGCCAGGGTTAGGGCTAGGGGCCGGGGTTTTGGGCCGAGGTTAGGGCTAGGGGCCAAGGTTTTTGGTCGGGGTTAGGGCTAGGGACCGGGGCTAGGGTTAGGGGCCGGGGTTAGGGCTAGGGGCTGGGATTAGGGCTAGGGGCCAGACCTAGGGCTAGGGCCCGGGGTTAGGGCAAGGGGCCATGGTTAGGGCTAGGGGCCAGAGCTAGGGCTAGGGCCCAAGGTTAGGGCTAGGGGCCGGGGTTAGGGCTAGGGGCCGGGGTTTTGGGCCAGGGTTAGGGCTACTGGCCGGGGTTTTTAGCCAGGTTTAGGGCTAGGGGCCGGGGTTTTGGGCCAGGGTTAGGGCTAGGGGCCGGGGTTAGGGCTAGGGGCCAGGGTTAGGGCTAGGGGCCGGGGTTTTGGGCCGGGGTTAGGGATAGGGGGCGGGGTTTTGGACCAGGGTTAGGGCTAGGGGCGGGAGTTAAAGCTAGGGATTGGGGTTTTGGGCCAGGGTTAGAGCTAGGGGCCGGGGTTTTGGGCCGGGGTTAGGGCTTGGGGCCAAGGTTTTGAGTCGGGGTTAGGGCTAGGGACCGGGGTTAGGGGCCGGGGTTAGGGCTAGGGGCTCGGGTTAGGGCTAGGGGCCTTGGTTAGGGATAGGGGCCCGGGTTAGGGATAGGGGCCGGGGTTTTGGGCCAGGGTTAGGGCTAGGGGCCAGGGTTTTGGGCCGGGGTTAGGGCTAGGGGCCGGGGTTAGGGCTAGATGGCAGGGTTAGGGCTAGGGGCCGGGGTTTTGGGCCAGGGTTAGGGCTAGGGGCCGGGGTTTTGGGCCAGGGTTAGGGCTAGGGGCCGGTGTTTTGGGCCAGGGTTAGGGCTAGTTGCCGGGTTTACTTGTAGGGGTCAGGGTTTTGGGCCAGGGTTAGGGTTTTGGGCCGGGGTTAGGGCTAGGGGCCAGGGTTAGGGCTAGGGGCCAGGGTTTTGGGCCAGGTTTAGGGCTAGGGGCCGGGGTTTTGAGCCAGGGTTAGGGCTAGGGGCAGGGGTTTTGGGCCAGGGTTAGGGTTTTGGGCCGGGGTTAGGGCTAGGGGCCAGGGTTAGAGCTAGGGGCCAGGGTTTTGGGCCAGGGTTAGGGTTAGGGCTACTGGCCGGGGTTTTTAGCCAGGTTTAGGGCTAGGGGCCGGGGTTTTGGGCCAGGGTTAGGGCTAGGGGCCGGGGTTTTGGGCCGGGGTTAGGGATAGGGAGCGGAGTTTTGGACCAGGGTTAGGGATAGGGGCCGGGGTTAGGGCTAGAGGCCGGGGTTTTAGGCCGGGGTTAGGGCTAGGGGCCGGGGTTTTGGGCCAGGGTTAGGGCTATTGGCCGGGGTTAGGGCTAGGGGCCGGGGTTAGGGCTAGGGTCCCGGGTTAGGGCTAGGGGCCGTGGTTACGGATAGGGGCCCGGGTTAGGGCTAGGGGCCAGGGTTTTGGGCCAGGGTTAGGGCTAGGGGCCAGGGTTTTGGGCCAGGGTTAGGGCTAGGGGCCGGAGTTTTGGGCCAGGGTTAGGGCTAGGGTCCGGGGTTTTGGGTCAGGGTTAGGGCTACTGGCCGGGGTTTTTAGCCAGGTTTAGGGCTAGGGGCTGGGGTTTTGGGCCAGGGTTAGGGCTAGGGGCCGGGGTTTTGGGCCAGGGTTAGGGCTAGGGGCCGGGGTTAGGGCTAGGGGCCATGGTTAGGGCAAGGGGCCATGGTTAGGGCTAGGGGCCAGAGCTAGGGCTAGGGCCCAAGGTTAGGGCTAGGGGCCGGGGTTAGGGCTAGGGGCCGGGGTTTTGGGCCAGGGTTAGGGCTACTGGCCGGGGTTTTTAGCCAGGTTTAGGGCTAGGGGCCGGGGTTTTGGGCCAGGGTTAGTGCTAGGGGCCGGGGTTAGGGCTAGGGGCCAGGGTTAGGGCTAGGGGCCGGGGTTTTGGGCCAGGATTAGGGATAGGGGGCGGGGTTTTGGACCAGGGTTAGGGCTAGGGGCGGGAGTTAAAGCTAGGGATTGGGGTTTTGGGCCAGGGTTAGAGCTAGGGGCCGGGGTTTTGGGCCGGGGTTAGGGCTTGGGGCCAAGGTTTTGGGTCGGGGTTAGGGCTAGGGACCGGGGTTAGGGGCCGGGGTTAGGGCTAGGGGCCCGGGTTAGGGCTAGGGGCCGTGGTTAGGGATAGCGGCCCGAGTTAGGGATAGGGGCCGGGGTTTTGGGCCAGGGTTAGGGCTAGGGGCCAGGGTTTTGGGCCGGGGTTAGGGCTAGGGGCCGGGGTTAGGGCTAGATGGCAGGGTTAGGGCTAGGGGCCGGGGTTTTGGGCCAGGGTTAGGGCTAGGGGCCGGGGTTTTGGGCCAGGGTTACGGCTAGGGGCCGGTGTTTTGGGCCAGGATTAGGGCTAGGGGCCGGGTTTAGGGGTAGGGGTCAGGGTTAGGGCTAGGGGCCGGGGTTTTGGGCCGGGGTTATGGATAGGGGGCGGAGTTTTGGACCAGGGTTAGGGATAGGGGCCGGGGTTAGGGCTAGGGGCCGGGGTTTTAGGCCGGGGTTAGGGCTAGGGGCCGGGGTTAATGCTACGGGCCACGGTTAGGGCTAGGGGCCGGGGTTTTGGGCCAGGGTTAGGGATAGGGGCCGGGGTTTTGGGCCAGGGTTAGGGCTAGCGGCCGGGATTTTGGGGCAGGTTTAGAACTAGGGCCTGGGGTTTTGGGCCAGGATTAGGGCTAGGGGCCGGTGTTTTGGGCCAGGGTTAGGGCTAGGGGCCGGGGTTAGGGGTAGGGGTCATGGTTTTGGGTCGGGGTTAGGGTTTTGGGCTGGGGTTAGGGCTAGGGGCCGGGGTTAGGGCTATGGTCCAGGGTTAGGGCTAGGGGCCGGGGTTTTGAGCCAGGGTTAGGGCTAGGGGCTTGGGATTTGGGCCAGGGTTAGGGCTAGGGGCCGGGGTTTTGGGCCGGGGTTACGACTAGGGGCCGGGGTTAGGGCTAGGGGCCGGGGCTAGGGCTAGGGACCAGGGTTTTGGCCCGGGGTTAGGGCTAGGGGCCGGGGTTAGGGCTAGGGGCCAGGGTTAGGGCAAGGGGCCAGGGTTTTGGGCCAGGGCTACGGCTAGGGGCCGGGGTTAGGGCTAGGGGCCAGGGTTAGGGCTAGGGGCCGGTGTTTTGGGCCAGGGCTAGGGCTAGGGTCCAGGGTTAGGGCTAGGGGCCGGCGTTTTGGGCCAGGTTTAGGGCTAGGGGCCGGGCTTAGGGCTAGGGGCCGGGATTTTGAGCCAGGGTTAAGGCTAGGGGCCGGGGATTTGGGCCAGGGTTAGGGCTAGGGGCCGGGGTTTTCGGCCGGGGTTAGGACTAGGGGCCGGGGTTAGGGCTAGGGGCCCGGGTTAGGGCTAGGGGCCGGGGTTAGGGATAGGGGCCAGGGTTTTGGGCCAGGGTTAGGGCTAGGGGCCGGAGTTTTGGGCCAGGGTTAGGGCTATGGGCCAGGGTTTTGGGCCAGGGTTAGGGCTACTGGCCGGGGTTTTTAGCCAGGTTTAGGGCTAGGGGCTGGGGTTTTGGGCCAGGGTTAGGGCTAGGGGCCGGTGTTAGGGCTAGGGTCCAGGGTTAGGGCTAGGGGCCGGGGTTTTGGGCCAGGGTTAGGGCTAGGGGCCGGGGTTAGGGCTAGGGGCCAGGGTTAGGGCTAGGGGCCGGGGTTTTGGACCGGGGTTAGGGATAGGGGGTGGGGTTTTGGCCCAGGGTTAGGGCAGGGGCGGGAGTTAAAGCTAGGGGCCGCGGTTTTGGGCCAGGGTTAGGGCTTGGGGCCAAGGTTTTGGGTCGGTGTTAGGGCTAGGGACCGGGCTTAGGGGCCGGGGTTAGGGCTAGGGGCCCGGGTTAGGGATAGGGGCCGGGGTTTTAGGCCAGGGTTAGGGCTAGGGGCCAGGATTTTGGGCCGGGGTTAGGGCTAGGGGCCGGGGTTAGGGCTAGATGGCAGGGTTAGGGCTAGGGGCCGGGGTTTTGGGCCAGGGTTAGGGCTAGGGGTCAGGGTTTTGGGCCAGGGTTAGGGTTTTGGGCTGGGGTTAGGGCTAGGGGCCAGGGTTAGGGCTAGGGGCCAGGGTTAGGGCTAGGGGCCGTGGTTACGGATAGGGGCCCGGGTTAGGGCTAGGGGCCGGGGTTTTGGGCCAGGGTTAGGGCTAGGGGCCAGGGTTTTGGGCCAGGGTTAGGGCTAGGGGCCGGAGTTTTGGGCCAAGGTTAGGGCTAGGGTCCGGGGTTTTGGGCCAGGTTTAGGGCTAGGGGCCGGGGTTTTGGGCCAGGGTTAGGGCTAGGGGCCGGGGTTTTGGGCCAGGGTTAGTGCTAGGGGCCGGGGTTAGGGCTAGGGGCCAGAGCTAGGGCTAGGGCCCAAGGTTAGGGCTAGGGGCCGGGGTTAGGGCTAGGGGCCGGGGTTTTGGGCCAGGGTTAGGGCTACTGGCCGGGGTTTTTAGCCAGGTTTAGGGCTAGGGGCCGGGGTTTTGGGCCAGGGTTAGTGCTAGGGGCCGGGGTTAGGGCTAGGGGCCAGGGTTAGGGCTAGGGGCCGGGGTTTTGGGCCAGGATTACGGATAGGGGGCGGGGTTTTGGACCAGGGTTAGGGCTAGTGGCGGGAGTTAAAGCTAGGGATTGGGGTTTTGGGCCAGGGTTAGAGCTAGGGGCCGGGGTTTTGGGCCGGGATTAGGGCTTGGGGCCAAGGTTTTGGGTCGGGGTTAGGGCTAGGGACCGGGGTTAGGGGCCGGGGTTAGGGCTAGGGGCCCGGGTTAGGGCTAGGGGCCGTGGTTAGGGATAGGGGCCCGGGTTAGGGATAGGGGCCGGGGTTTTGGGCCAGGGTTAGGGCTAGGGGCCAGGGTTTTGGGCCGGGGTTAGGGCTAGGGGCCGGGGTTAGGGCTAGATGGCAGGGTTAGGGCTGGGGGCCGGGGTTTTGGGCCAGGGTTAGGGCTACTGGCCGGGGTTTTTAGCCAGGTTTAGGGCTACGGGCCGGGGTTTTGGGCCAGGGTTAGGGCTAGGGGCCGGGGTTAGTGCTAGGGGCCGGGGTTAGAGCTAGGGGCCAGGGTTAGGGCTAGGGGCCTGGGTTTTTGGCCGGGGTTAGGGATAGGGGGCGGAGTTTTGGTCCAGGGTTAGGGTTAGGGGCCGGGGTTAGGGCTAGGGGCCGGGGTTAGGGCTAGGGGCCGGGGTTTTGGGCCAGGTTTAGGGCTAGGGGCCGGGCTTAGGGCTAGGGGCCGGGATTTTGAGCCAGGGTTAGGGCTAGGGACTGGGGATTTGGGCCAGGGTTAGGGCTAGGGGCCGGGGTTTTGGGCCGAGGTTAGGGCTAGGGGCCAAGGTTTTTGGTCGGGGTTAGGGCTAGGGACCGGGGCTAGGGTTAGGGGCCGGGGTTAGGGCTAGGGGCTGGGATTAGGGCTAGGGGCCAGACCTAGGGCTAGGGCCCGGGGTTAGGGCAAGGGGCCATGGTTAGGGCTAGGGGCCAGAGCTAGGGCTAGGGCCCAAGGTTAGGGCTAGGGGCCGGGGTTAGGGCTAGGGGCCGGGGTTTTGGGCCAGGGTTAGGGCTACTGGCCGGGGTTTTTAGCCAGGTTTAGGGCTAGGGGCCGGGGTTTTGGGCCAGGGTTAGGGCTAGGGGCCGGGGTTAGGGCTAGGGGCCAGGGTTAGGGCTAGGGGCCGGGGTTTTGGGCCGGGGTTAGGGATAGGGGGCGGGGTTTTGGACCAGGGTTAGGGCTAGGGGCGGGAGTTAAAGCTAGGGATTGGGGTTTTGGGCCAGGGTTAGAGCTAGGGGCCGGGGTTTTGGGCCGGGGTTAGGGCTTGGGGCCAAGGTTTTGAGTCGGGGTTAGGGCTAGGGACCGGGGTTAGGGGCCGGGGTTAGGGCTAGGGGCTCGGGTTAGGGCTAGGGGCCTTGGTTAGGGATAGGGGCCCGGGTTAGGGATAGGGGCCGGGGTTTTGGGCCAGGGTTAGGGCTAGGGGCCAGGGTTTTGGGCCGGGGTTAGGGCTAGGGGCCGGGGTTAGGGCTAGATGGCAGGGTTAGGGCTAGGGGCCGGGGTTTTGGGCCAGGGTTAGGGCTAGGGGCCGGGGTTTTGGGCCAGGGTTAGGGCTAGGGGCCGGTGTTTTGGGCCAGGGTTAGGGCTAGTTGCCGGGTTTACTTGTAGGGGTCAGGGTTTTGGGCCAGGGTTAGGGTTTTGGGCCGGGGTTAGGGCTAGGGGCCAGGGTTAGGGCTAGGGGCCAGGGTTTTGGGCCAGGTTTAGGGCTAGGGGCCGGGGTTTTGAGCCAGGGTTAGGGCTAGGGGCAGGGGTTTTGGGCCAGGGTTAGGGTTTTGGGCCGGGGTTAGGGCTAGGGGCCAGGGTTAGAGCTAGGGGCCAGGGTTTTGGGCCAGGGTTAGGGTTAGGGCTACTGGCCGGGGTTTTTAGCCAGGTTTAGGGCTAGGGGCCGGGGTTTTGGGCCAGGGTTAGGGCTAGGGGCCGGGGTTTTGGGCCGGGGTTAGGGATAGGGAGCGGAGTTTTGGACCAGGGTTAGGGATAGGGGCCGGGGTTAGGGCTAGAGGCCGGGGTTTTAGGCCGGGGTTAGGGCTAGGGGCCGGGGTTTTGGGCCAGGGTTAGGGCTATTGGCCGGGGTTAGGGCTAGGGGCCGGGGTTAGGGCTAGGGTCCCGGGTTAGGGCTAGGGGCCGTGGTTACGGATAGGGGCCCGGGTTAGGGCTAGGGGCCAGGGTTTTGGGCCAGGGTTAGGGCTAGGGGCCAGGGTTTTGGGCCAGGGTTAGGGCTAGGGGCCGGAGTTTTGGGCCAGGGTTAGGGCTAGGGTCCGGGGTTTTGGGTCAGGGTTAGGGCTACTGGCCGGGGTTTTTAGCCAGGTTTAGGGCTAGGGGCTGGGGTTTTGGGCCAGGGTTAGGGCTAGGGGCCGGGGTTTTGGGCCAGGGTTAGGGCTAGGGGCCGGGGTTAGGGCTAGGGGCCATGGTTAGGGCAAGGGGCCATGGTTAGGGCTAGGGGCCAGAGCTAGGGCTAGGGCCCAAGGTTAGGGCTAGGGGCCGGGGTTAGGGCTAGGGGCCGGGGTTTTGGGCCAGGGTTAGGGCTACTGGCCGGGGTTTTTAGCCAGGTTTAGGGCTAGGGGCCGGGGTTTTGGGCCAGGGTTAGTGCTAGGGGCCGGGGTTAGGGCTAGGGGCCAGGGTTAGGGCTAGGGGCCGGGGTTTTGGGCCAGGATTAGGGATAGGGGGCGGGGTTTTGGACCAGGGTTAGGGCTAGGGGCGGGAGTTAAAGCTAGGGATTGGGGTTTTGGGCCAGGGTTAGAGCTAGGGGCCGGGGTTTTGGGCCGGGGTTAGGGCTTGGGGCCAAGGTTTTGGGTCGGGGTTAGGGCTAGGGACCGGGGTTAGGGGCCGGGGTTAGGGCTAGGGGCCCGGATTAGGGCTAGGGGCCGTGGTTAGTGATAGGGGCCCGGGTTAGGGATAGGGGCCGGGGTTTTGGGCCAGGGTTAGGGCTAGGGGCCAGGTTTTGGGCCGGGGTTAGGGCTAGGGGCCGGGGTTAGGGCTAGATGGCAGGGTTAGGGCTGGGGGCCGGGGTTTTGGGCCAGGGTTAGGGCTACTGGCCGGGGTTTTTAGCCAGGTTTAGGGCTACGGGCCGGGGTTTTGGGCCAGGGTTAGGTCTAGGGGCCGGGGTTAGTGCTAGGGGCCGGGGTTAGAGCTAGGGGCCAGGGTTAGGGCTAGGGGCCTGGGTTTTTGGCCGGGGTTAGGGATAGGGGGCGGAGTTTTGGACCAGGGTTAGGGCTAGGGGCCGGGGTTAGGGCTAGGGGCCGGGGTTAGGGCTAGGGGCCGGGGTTTTGGGCCAGGTTTAGGGCTAGGGGCCGGGCTTAGGGCTAGGGGCCGGGATTTTGAGCCAGGGTTAGGGCTAGGGACTGGGGATTTGGGCCAGGGTTAGGGCTAGGGGCCGGGGTTTTGGGCCGAGGTTAGGGCTAGGGGCCAAGGTTTTGGGTAGGGGTTAGGGCTAGGGACCGGGGTTAGGGTTAGGGGCCGGGGTTAGGGCTAGGGGCTGGGATTAGGGCTAGGGGCCAGACCTAGGGCTAGGGCCCGGGGTTAGGGCAAGGGGCCATGGTTAGGGCTAGGGGCCAGAGCTAGGGCTAGGGCCCAAGGTTAGGGCTAGGGGCCGGGGTTAGGGCTAGGGGCCGGGGTTTTGGGCCAGGGTTAGGGCTACTGGACGGGGTTTTTAGCCAGGTTTAGGGCTAGGGGCCGGGGTTTTGGGCCAGGGTTAGGGCTAGGGGCCGGGGTTAGGGCTAGGGGCCAGGGTTAGTGCTAGGGGCCGGGGTTTTGGGCCGGGGTTAGGGATAGGGGGCGGGGTTTTGGACCAGGGTTAGGGCTAGGGGCGGGAGTTAAAGCTAGAGATTGGGGTTTTGGGCCAGGGTTAGAGCTAGGGGCCGGGGTTTTGGGCCGGGGTTAGGGCTTGGGGCCAAGGTTTTGAGTCGGGGTTAGGGCTAGGGACCGGGGTTAGGGGCCGGGGTTAGGGCTAGGGGCCCGGGTTAGGGCTAGGGGCCGTGGTTAGGGATAGGGGCCCGGGTTAGGGATAGGGGCCGGGGTTTTGGGCCAGGGTTAGGGCTAGGGGCCAGGGTTTTGGGCCGGGGTTAGGGCTAGGGGCCGGGGTTAGGGCTAGATGGCAGGGTTAGGGCTAGGGGCCGGGGTTTTGGGCCAGGGTTAGGGCTAGGGGCCGGGGTTTTGGGCCAGGGTTACGGCTAGGGGCCGGTGTTTTGGGCCAGGGTTAGGGCTAGTTGCCGGGTTTACTTGTAGGGGTCAGGGTTTTGGGCCAGGGTTAGGGTTTTGGGCCGGGGTTAGGTCTAGGGGCCAGGGTTAGGGCTAGGGGCCAGGGTTTTGGGCCAGGTTTAGGGCTAGGGGCCGGGGTTTTGAGCCAGGGTTAGGGCTAGGGGCAGGGGTTTTGGGCCAGGGTTAGGGCTAGGGGCCGGGGTTTTGGGCCGGGGTTAGGGATAGGGAGCGGAGTTTTGGACCAGGGTTAGGGATAGGGGCCGGGGTTAGGGCTAGAGGCCGGGGTTTTAGGCCGGGGTTAGGGCTAGGGGCCAGGGCTTTGGGCCGGAGTTAGGGCTACGGGCTGGGGTTAGGGCTAGGGGCCAGGGTTAGGGCTAGGGGCCGGGGTTTTGGGCCAGGGTTAGGGCTAGGAGCCGGGGTTTTGGGCCAGGGTGTAGGGCTAGGGGCTGGGGTTTTGGGCCAGGGTTAGGGCTAGGGGTCGGTGTTTTGGGCCAGGGTTAGGGCTAGGGGCCGGGGTTAGGGGTAGGGGTCATGGTTTTGGGTCGGGGTTAGGGTTTTGGGCCGGGGTTAGGGCTAGGGGCCAGGGTTAGGGCTATGGTCCAGGGTTAGGACTAGGGGCCGGGGTTTTGGGCCAGGTTTAGGCTAGGGGCGGGGGATTTGGGCCAGGGTTAGGACTAGGGGCCGGGGTTTTGGGCCGGGGTTAGGACTAGGGGCCGGGGTTAGGGCTAGGGGCCGGGGTTAGGGCTAGGGACCAGGGTTTTGGGCCAGGGTTAGGGCTAGGGGCCGGGGTTAGGCCTAGGGGCCAGGGTTAGGGCTAGGGGCCAGGGTTTTGGGCCAGGGTTAGGGCTAGGGGCCGGGGTTAGGGCTAGGGGCCAGGGTTAGGGCTAGGGGCCGGGGTTTTGGGCCGGGGTTAGGGATAGGGGGCGGAGTTTTGGACCAGGGTTAGGGATAGGGGCCGGGGTTAGGGCTAGAGGCCGGGGTTTTAGGCCGGGGTTAGGGCTAGGGGCCGGGGTTAATGCTACGGGCCACGGTTAGGGCTAGGTGCCGGGGTTTTGGGCCGGGGTTAGGGCTAGGGGCCGGGGTTAGGGCTAGGGGCCGGGGTTAGGGATAGGGTCCCGGGTTAGGTCTAGGGGCCGGGGTTTTGGGCAAGGGTTAGGGCTAGGGGCCAGGGTTTTGGGCCGGAGTTAGGGCTACGGCCGGGGTTAGGGCTAGGGGCCAGGGTTAGGGCTAGGGGCCCGGGTTTTGGGCCAGGGTAGGGCTAGGGGCCGGGGTTTTGGGCCAGTGTGTAGGGCTAGGGGCCGGGGTTTTGGGCCAGGGTGTAGGGCTAGGGGCCGGGGTTTTTGGCCAGGGTTAGGGCTAGGGGCCGGGGTTTTGGGCCAGGGTTAGGGCTAGCGGCCGGGATTTTGGGGCAGGTTTAGGGCTAGGGCCTGGTGTTTTTGGCCAGGATTAGGGCTAGGGGCCGGTGTTTTGGGCCAGGGTTAGGGCTAGGGGCCGGGGTTAGGGGTAGGGGTCATGGTTTTGGGTCGGGGTTAGGGTTTTGGGCCGGGGTTAGGGCTAGGGGCCAGGGTTAGGGCTATGGTCCAGGGTTAGGACTAGGCGCCGGGGTTTTGGGCCAGGTTTAGGGCTAGGGGCCGGGGATTTGGGCCAGGGTTAGGACTAGGGGCCGGGGTTTTGGGCCGGGGTTAGGACTAGGGGCCGGGGTTAGGGCTAGGGGCCGGGGTTAGGGCTAGGGACCAGGGTTTTGGGCCGGGGTTAGGGCTAGGGGCCGGGGTTAGGCCTAGGGGCCAGGGTTAGGGCTAGGGGCCAGGGTTTTGGGCCAGGGTTAGGGCTAGGGGCCGGGGTTAGGGCTAGGGGCCAGGGTTAGGGCTAGGGGCCGGTGTTTTGGGCCAGGGCTAGGGCTAGGGTCCAGGGTTAGGGCTAGGGGCCGGCGTTTTGGGCCAGGTTTAGGGCTAGGTGCCGGGCTTAGGGCTAGGGGCCGGGATTTTGAGCCAGGGTTAGGGCTAGGGGCCGGCCAGGGTTAGGGCTAGGGGGTGGGTGTTCGGCCGGGGTTAGGGCTAGGGGCCGGGGTTAGGGCTAGGGGCCCGGGTTAGGGATAGGGGCCCGGGTTCGGGATAGGGGCCAGGGTTTTGGGCCAGGGTTAGGGCTAGGGGCCGGAGTTTTGGGCCAGGGTTAGGGCTATGGGCCAGGGTTTTGGGCCAGGGTTAGGGCTACTGGCCGGGGTTTTTAGCCAGGTTTAGGGCTAGGGGCCGGGATTTTGGGCCAGGGTTAGGGCTAGGGGCCGGGGTTAGGGCTAGGGGCCAGGGTTAGGGCTAGGGGCCGGGGTTTTCGGCCGGGGTTAGGGATAGGGGGCGGAGTTTTGGACCAGGGTTAGGGCTAGGGGCGGGAGTTAAAGCTAGAGATTGGGGTTTTGGGCCAGGGTTAGAGCTAGGGGCCGGGGTTTTGGGCCGGGGTTAGGGCTTGGGGCCAAGGTTTTGAGTCGGGGTTAGGGCTAGGGACCGGGGTTAGGGGCCGGGGTTAGGGCTAGGGGCCCGGGTTAGGGCTAGGGGCCGTGGTTAGGGATAGGGGCCCGGGTTAGGGATAGGGGCCGGGGTTTTGGGCCAGGGTTAGGGCTAGGGGCCAGGGTTTTGGGCCGGGGTTAGGGCTAGGGGCCGGGGTTAGGGCTAGATGGCAGGGTTAGGGCTAGGGGCCGGGGTTTTTGGCCAGGGTTAGGGCTAGGGGCCGGGGTTTTGGGCCAGGGTTACGGCTAGGGGCCGGTGTTTTGGGCCAGGGTTAGGGCTAGTTGCCGGGTTTACTTGTAGGGGTCAGGGTTTTGGGCCAGGGTTAGGGTTTTGGGCCGGGGTTAGGTCTAGGGGCCAGGGTTAGGGCTAGGGGCCAGGGTTTTGGGCCAGGTTTAGGGCTAGGGGCCGGGGTTTTGAGCCAGGGTTAGGGCTAGGGGCAGGGGTTTTGGGCCAGGGTTAGGGCTAGGGGCCGGGGTTTTGGGCCGGGGTTAGGGATAGGGAGCGGAGTTTTGGACCAGGGTTAGGGATAGGGGCCGGGGTTAGGGCTAGAGGCCGGGGTTTTAGGCCGGGGTTAGGGCTAGGGGCCAGGGCTTTGGGCCGGAGTTAGGGCTACGGGCTGGGGTTAGGGCTAGGGGCCAGGGTTAGGGCTAGGGGCCGGGGTTTTGGGCCAGGGTTAGGGCTAGGAGCCGGGGTTTTGGGCCAGGGTGTAGGGCTAGGGGCTGGGGTTTTGTGCCAGGGTTAGGGCTAGGGGTCGGTGTTTTGGGCCAGGGTTAGGGCTAGGGGCCGGGGTTAGGGGTAGGGGTCATGGTTTTGGGTCGGGGTTAGGGTTTTGGGCCGGGGTTAGGGCTAGGGGCCAGGGTTAGGGCTATGGTCCAGGGTTAGGACTAGGGGCCGGGGTTTTGGGCCAGGTTTAGGGCTAGGGGCGGGGGATTTGGGCCAGGGTTAGGACTAGGGGCCGGGGTTTTGGGCCGGGGTTAGGACTAGGGGCCGGGGTTAGGGCTAGGGGCCGGGGTTAGGGCTAGGGACCAGGGTTTTGGGCCAGGGTTAGGGCTAGGGGCCGGGGTTAGGCCTAGGGGCCAGGGTTAGGGCTAGGGGCCAGGGTTTTGGGCCAGGGTTAGGGCTAGGGGCCGGGGTTAGGGCTAGGGGCCAGGGTTAGGGCTAGGGGCCGGTGTTTTGGGCCAGGGCTAGGGCTAGGGTCCAGGGTTAGGGCTAGGGGCCGGCGTTTTGGGCCAGGTTTAGGGCTAGGTGCCGGGCTTAGGGCTAGGGGCCGGGATTTTGAGCCAGGGTTAGGGCTAGGGGCCGGCCAGGGTTAGGGCTAGGGGGTGGGTGTTCGGCCGGGTTTAGGGCTAGGGGCCGGGGTTAGGGCTAGGGGCCCGGGTTAGGGATAGGGGCCCGGGTTCGGGATAGGGGCCAGGGTTTTGGGCCAGGGTTAGGGCTAGGGGCCGGAGTTTTGGGCCAGGGTTAGGGCTATGGGCCAGGGTTTTGGGCCAGGGTTAGGGCTACTGGCCGGGGTTTTTAGCCAGGTTTAGGGCTAGGGGCCGGGATTTTGGGCCAGGGTTAGGGTTAGGGGCCGGGGTTAGGGCTAGGGGCCAGGGTTAGGGCTAGGGGCCGGGGTTTTCGGCCGGGGTTAGGGATAGGGGGCGGAGTTTTGGACCAGGGTTAGGGCTAGGGGCGGGAGTTAAAGCTAGGGATTGGGGTTTTGGGCCAGGGTTAGAGCTAGGGGCCGGGGTTTTGGGCCGGGGTTACGGCTTGGGGCCAAGGTTTTGGGTCGGGGTTAGGGCTAGGGACCGGGGTGTAGGGGCCGGGGTTAGGGGTAGGGGCCCGGGTTAGGGCTAGGGGCCCGGGTTAGGGCTAGGGGCCGGGGTTTTGGGCCAGGGTTAGGGCTAGGGGCCAGGGTTTTGGGCCGGGGTTAGGGCTAGGGGCCGGGGTCAGGGCTAGATGGCAGGGTTAGGGCTATGGGCCGGGGTTTTGGGCCGGGGTTAGGGCTAGGTGCCTGGGTTTTGGGCCAGGGTTAGGGCTAGGGGCCGGGTTTAGGGGTAGAGGTCAGGGTTTTGGGCCAGGGTTAGGGTTTTGGGCCGGGGTTAGGGCTAGGGGCCAGGGTTAGAGCTAGGGGCCAGGGTTTTGGGCCAGAGTTAGGGCTACTGGCCGGGGTTTTTAGCCAGGTATAGGGCTAGGGGCCAGGGTTTTGGGCCAGGGTTAGGGCTAGGGGCCGGGGTTAGGGCTAGGGGCCAGGGTTAGGGCTAGGGGCCGGGGTTTTGGGCCGGGGTTAGGGATAGGGGGCGGAGTTTTGG
The DNA here is from genome assembly GCF_036417535.1 of Chlamydotis macqueenii. Lineage (NCBI taxonomy): Eukaryota > Metazoa > Chordata > Aves > Otidiformes > Otididae > Chlamydotis > Chlamydotis macqueenii. The sequence goes on along the minus strand of NC_141556.1, from coordinate 58,629,803 downwards.
ACCAGGGTTAGGGCTAGTGGCCGGGGTTATGGCTAGAGGCCGGGGTTTTAGGCCTGGGTTAGGGCTAGGGGCCGGGGTTTTGGGCCAGGGTTAGGGCTAGGGGCCGGTGTTTTGGGCCAGGGTTAGGGCTAGGGGCCGGGGTTAGGGGTAGGGGTCATGGTTTTGGGTCGGGGTTAGGGTTTTGGGCCGAGGTTTGGGGTAGGGGCCGGGGTTAGGGCTATGGTCCAGGGTTAGGGCTAGGGGCCGGGGTTTTGGGCCAGGTTTATGGCTAGGGGCCGGGGATTTGGGCCAAGTTTAGGGCTAGGGGCCGGGGTTTTGGGCCGGGGTTAGGACTAGGGGCCGGGGTTAGGGCTAGGGGCCGGGGCTAGGGCTAGGGACCAGGGTTTTGGGCCAGGGTTAGGGCTAGGGGCCGGGGTTAGGGCTAGGGGCCAGGGTTAGGGCAAGGGGCCAGGGTTTTGGGCCAGGGCTAGGGCTAGCGGCCGGGGTTAGGGATAGGGGCCGGGGTTTTGGGCGAGGGTTATGGCTAGGGGCCAGGCTTAGGGCTAGGGGCCGGGATTTTGAGCCAGGGTTAGGGCTAGGGGCTTGGGATTTGGGCCAGGGTTAGGGCTAGGGGCCGGGGTTTTCGGCTGGGGTTAGGGCTAGGGGCCGGTGTTAGGGCTAGGGGCCGGGGTTAGGGCTAGGGGCCCGGGTTAGGGATAGGGGCCGGGGTTGTGGGCCGGGGTTAGGGATAGGGGGCGGGGTTTTGGACCAGGGTTAGGGCTAGGGGCGAGAGTTAAAGCTAGGGATTGGGGTTTTGGGCCAGGGTTAGAGCTAGGGGCCGGGGTTTTGGGCCGGGGTTAGGGCTTGGGGCCAAGGTTTTGGGTCGGGGTTAGGGCTAGGGACCGGGGTTAGGGGCCGGGGTTAGGGCTAGGGGCCCGGGTTAGGGCTAGGGGCCGTGGTTAGGGATAGGGGCCCGGGTTAGGGATAGGGGCCGGGGTTTTGGGCCAGGGTTAGGGCTAGGGGCCAGGGTTTTGGGCCGGGGTTAGGGCTAGGGGCCGGGGTTAGGGCTAGATGGCAGGGTTAGGGCTAGGGGCCGGGGTTTTGGGCCAGGGTTAGGGCTAGGGGCCGGGGTTTTGGGCCAGGGTTACGGCTAGGGGCCGATGTTTTGGGCCAGGGTTAGGGCTAGGGGCCGTGTTTAGGGGTAGGGGTCAGGGTTTTGGGCCAGGGTTAGGGTTTTGGGCCGGGGTTAGGGCTAGGGGCCAGGGTTAGAGCTAGGGGCCAGGGTTTTGGGCCAGGGTTAGGGCTACTGGCCGGGGTTTTTAGCCAGGTTTAGGGCTAGGGGCCGGGGTTTTGGGCCAGGGTTAGGGCTAGGTGCCGGGGTTAGGGCTAGGGGCCAGGGTTAGGGCTAGGGGCCGGGGTTTTGGGCCGGGGTTAGGGATAGGGGGCGGAGTTTTGGACCAGGGTTAGGGATAGGGGCCGGGGTTAGGGCTAGAGGCCGGGGTTTTAGGCCGGGGTTAGGGCTAGGGGCCGGGGTTAATGCTACGGGCCACGGTTAGGGCTAGGGGCCGGGGTTTTGGGCCGGGGTTAGGGCTAGGGGCCGGGGTTAGGGCTAGGGGCCGTGGTTAGGGATAGGGGCCCGGGTTAGGTCTAGGGGCCGGGGTTTTGGGCAAGGGTTAGGGCTAGGGGCCAGGGTTTTGGGCCGGAGTTAGGGCTACGGGCCGGGGTTAGGGCTAGGGGCCAGGGTTAGGGCTAGGGGCCCGGGTTTTGGGCCAGGGTAGGGCTAGGGGCCGGGGTTTTGGGCCAGTGTGTAGGGCTAGGTGCCGGGGTTTTGGGCCAGGGTGTAGGGCTAGGGGCCGGGGTTTTTGGCCAGGGTTAGGGCTAGGGGCCGGGGTTTTGGGCCAGGGTTAGGGCTAGCGGCCGGGATTTTCGGGCAGGTTTAGGGCTAGGGCCTGGGGTTTTTGGCCAGGATTAGGGCTAGGGGCCGGTGTTTTGGGCCAGGGTTAGGGCTAGGGGCCGGGGTTAGGGGTAGGGGTCATGGTTTTGGGTCGGGGTTAGGGTTTTGGGCCGGGGTTAGGGCTAGGGGCCAGGGTTAGGGCTATGGTCCAGGGTTAGGACTAGGGGCCGGGGTTTTGGGCCAGGTTTAGGGCTAGGGGCCGGGGATTTGGGCCAGGGTTAGGACTAGGGGCCGGGGTTTTGGGCCGGGGTTAGGACTAGGGGCCGGGGTTAGGGCTAGGGGCCGGGGTTAGGGCTAGGGAACAGGGTTTTGGGCCGGGGTTAGGGCTAGGGGCCGGGGTTAGGCCTAGGGGCCAGGGTTAGGGCTAGGGGCCAGGGTTTTGGGCCAGGGTTAGGGCTAGGGGCCGGGGTTAGGGCTAGGGGCCAGGGTTAGGGCTAGGGGCCGGTGTTTTGGGCCAGGGCTAGGGCTAGGGTCCAGGGTTAGGGCTAGGGGCCGGCGTTTTGGGCCAGGTTTAGGGCTAGGTGCCGGGCTTAGGGCTAGGGGCCGGGATTTTGAGCCAGGGTTAGGGCTAGGGGCCGGCCAGGGTTAGGGCTAGGGGGTGGGTGTTCGGCCGGGGTTAGGGCTAGGGGCCGGGGTTAGGGCTAGGGGCCCGGGTTAGGGATAGGGGCCCGGGTTCGGGATAGGGGCCAGGGTTTTGGGCCAGGGTTAGGGCTAGGGGCCGGAGTTTTGGGCCAGGGTTAGGGCTATGGGCCAGGGTTTTGGGCCAGGGTTAGGGCTACTGGCCGGGGTTTTTAGCCAGGTTTAGGGCTAGGGGCCGGGATTTTGGGCCAGGGTTAGGGCTAGGGGCCGGGGTTAGGGCTAGGGGCCAGGGTTAGGGCTAGGGGCCGGGGTTTTCGGCCGGGGTTAGGATAGGGGGCGGAGTTTTGGACCAGGGTTAGGGCTAGGGGCGGGAGTTAAAGCTAGGGATTGGGGTTTTGGGCCAGGGTTAGAGCTAGGGGCCGGGGTTTTGGGCCGGGGTTACGGCTTGGGGCCAAGGTTTTGGGTCGGGGTTAGGGCTAGGGACCGGGGTGTAGGGGCCGGGGTTAGGGCTAGGGGCCCGGGTTAGGGCTAGGGGCCCGGGTTAGGGCTAGGGGCCGGGGTTTTGGGCCAGGGTTAGGGCTAGGGGCCAGGGTTTTGGGCCGGGGTTAGGGCTAGGGGCCGGGGTCAGGGCTAGATGGCAGGGTTAGGGCTATGGGCCGGGGTTTTGGGCCGGGGTTAGGGCTAGGTGCCTGGGTTTTGGGCCAGGGTTAGGGGTAGGGGCCGGGTTTAGGGGTAGAGGTCAGGGTTTTGGGCCAGGGTTAGGGTTTTGGGCCGGGGTTAGGGCTAGGGGCCAGGGTTAGAGCTAGGGGCCAGGGTTTTGGGCCAGGTTTAGGGCTAGGGGCCGGGGTTTTGAGCCAGGGTTAGGGCTAGGGGCAGGGGTTTTGGGCCAGGGTTAGGGTTTTGGGCCGGGGTTAGGGCTAGGGGACAGGGTTAGAGCTAGGGGCCAGGGTTTTGGGCCAGAGTTAGGGCTACTGGCCGGGGTTTTTAGCCAGGTATAGGGCTAGGGGCCAGGGTTTTGGGCCAGGGTTAGGGCTAGGGGCCGGGCTTAGGGCTAGGGGCCAGGGTTAGGGCTAGGGGCCGGGGTTTTGGGCCGGGGTTAGGGATAGGGGGCGGAGTTTTGGACCCGGGTTAGGGCTAGTGGCCGGGGTTATGGCTAGAGGCCGGGGTTTTAGGCCTGGGTTAGGGCTAGGGGCCGGGGTTTTGGGCCAGGGTTAGGGCTAGGGGCCGGTGTTTTGGGCCAGGGTTAGGGCTAGGGGCCGGGGTTAGGGGTAGGGGTCATGGTTTTAGGTCGGGGTTAGGGTTTTGGGCCGAGGTTTGGGGTAGGGGCCGGGGTTAGGGCTATGGTCCAGGGTTAGGGCTAGGGGCCGGGGTTTTGGGCCAGGTTTAGGGCTAGGGGCCGGGGATTTGGGCCAAGTTTAGGGCTAGGGGCCGGGGTTTTGGGCCGGGGTTAGGACTAGGGGCCGGGGTTAGGGCTAGGGGCCAGGGTTAGGGCAAGGGGCCAGGGTTTTGGGCCAGGGCTAGGGCTAGCGGCCGGGGTTAGGGATAGGGGCCGGGGTTTTGGGCCAGGGTTATGGCTAGGGGCCAGGCTTAGGGCTAGGGGCCGGGATTTTGAGCCAGGGTTAGGGCTAGGGGCTTGGGATTTGGGCCAGGGTTAGGGCTAGGGGCCGGGGTTTTCGGCTGGGGTTAGGGCTAGGGGCCGGTGTTAGGGCTAGGGGCCGGGGTTAGGGCTAGGGGCCCGGGTTAGGGATAGGGGCCGGGGTTGTGGGCCGGGTTTAGGGATAGGGGGCGGGGTTTTGGACCAGGGTTAGGGCTAGGGGCGAGAGTTAAAGCTAGGGATTGGGGTTTTGGGCCAGGGTTAGAGCTAGGGGCCGGGGTTTTGGGCCGGGGTTAGGGCTTGGGGCCAAGGTTTTGGGTCGGGGTTAGGGCTAGGGACCGGGGTTAGGGGCCGGGGTTAGGGCTAGGGGCCCGGGTTAGGGCTAGGGGCCGTGGTTAGGGATAGGGGCCCGGGTTAGGGATAGGGGCCGGGGTTTTGGGCCAGGGTTAGGGCTAGGGGCCAGGGTTTTGGGCCGGGGTTAGGGCTAGGGGCCGGGGTTAGGGCTAGATGGCAGGGTTAGGGCTAGGGGCCTGGGTTTTGGGCCAGGGTTAGGGCTAGGGGCCGGGGTTTTGGGCCAGGGTTACGGCTAGGGGCCGGTGTTTTGGGCCAGGGTTAGGGCTAGGGGCCGGGTTTAGGGGTAGGGGTCAGGGTTTTGGGCCAGGGTTAGGGTTTTGGGCCGGGGTTAGGGCTAGGGGCCAGGGTTAGAGCTAGGGGCCAGGGTTTTGGGCCAGGGTTAGGGCTACTGGCCGGGGTTTTTAGCCAGGTTTAGGGCTAGGGGCCGGGGTTTTGGGCCAGGGTTAGGGCTAGGTGCCGGGGTTAGGGCTAGGGGCCAGGGTTAGGGCTAGGGGCCGGGGTTTTGGGCCGGGGTTAGGGATAGGGGGCGGAGTTTTGGACCAGGGTTAGGGATAGGGGCCGGGGTTAGGGCTAGAGGCCGGGGTTTTAGGCCGGGGTTAGGGCTAGGGGCCGGGGTTAATGCTACGGGCCACGGTTAGGGCTAGGGGCCGGGGTTTTGGGCCAGGGTTAGGGCTAGGGGCCGGGGTTAGGGCTAGGGGCCGGGGTTAGGGCTAGGGGCCGTGGTTAGGGATAGGGGCCCGGGTTAGGTCTAGGGGCCGGGGTTTTGGGCAAGGGTTAGGGCTAGGGGCCAGGGTTTTGGGCCGGAGTTAGGGCTACGGGCCGGGGTTAGGGCTAGGGGCCAGGGTTAGGGCTAGGGGCCCGGGTTTTGGGCCAGGGTTAGGGCTAGGGGCCAGGGTTTTGGGCCAGTGTGTAGGGCTAGGGGCCGGGGTTTTGGGCCAGGGTGTAGGGCTAGGGGCCGGGGTTTTTGGCCAGGGTTAGGGCTAGGGGCCGGGGTTTTGGGCCAGGGTTAGGGCTAGCGGCCGGGATTTTGGGGCAGGTTTAGGGCTAGGGCCTGGGGTTTTGGGCCAGGATTAGGGCTAGGGGCCGGTGTTTTGGGCCAGGGTTAGGGCTAGGGGCCGGGGTTAGGGGTAGGGGTCATGGTTTTGGGTCGGGGTTAGGGTTTTGGGCCGGGGTTAGGGCTAGGAGCCGGGGTTAGGGCTATGGTCCAGGGTTAGGGCTAGGGGCCGGGGTTTTGAGCCAGGGTTAGGGCTAGGGGCTTGGGATTTGGGCCAGGGTTAGGGCTAGGAACCAGGGTTTTGGGCCGGGGTTAGGACTAGGGGCCGGGGTTAGGGCTAGGGGCCGGGGCTAGGGCTAGGGACCAGGGTTTTGGGCCGGGGTTAGGGCTAGGGGCCGGGGTTAGGGCTAGGGGCCAGGGTTAGGGCAAGGGGCCAGGGTTTTGGGCCAGGGCTAGGGCTAGGGGGCGGGGTTAGGGCTAGGGGCCAGGGTTAGGGCTAGGGGCCGGTGTTTTGGGCCAGGGCTAGGGCTAGGGTCCAGGGTTAGGGCTAGGGGCCGGCGTTTTGGGCCAGGTTTAGGGCTAGGGGCCGGGCTTAGGGCTAGGGGCCGGGATTTTGAGCCAGGGTTAGGGCTAGGGGCCGGGGATTTGGGCCAGGGTTAGGGCTAGGGGCCGGGGTTTTCGTCCGGGGTTAGGACTAGGGGCCGGGTTTAGGGCTTGGGGCCCGGGTTAGGGATAGGGGCCCGGGTTAGGGATAGGGGCCAGGGTTTTGGGCCAGGGTTAGGGCTAGGGGCCGGAGTTTTGGGCCAGGGTTAGGGCTATGGGCCAGGGTTTTGGGCCAGGGTTAGGGCTACTGGCCGGGGTTTTTAGCCAGGTTTAGGGCTAGGGGCTGGGGTTTTGGGCCAGGGTTAGGGCTAGGGGCCGGGGTTAGGGCTAGGGTCCAGGGTTAGGGCTAGGGGCCGGGGTTTTGGGCCAGGGTTAGGGCTAGGGGCCGGGTTTTTGGGCCAGGGTTAGGGCTAGGGGCCGGGGTTAGGGCTAGGGGCCAGGGTTAGGGCTAGGGGCCGGGGTTTTGGGCCGGGGTTAGGATAGGGGGCGGGGTTTTGGGACCAGGGTAGGGCTAGGGGCGGGAGTTAAAGCTAGAGAATGGGGTTTTGGGCCAGGGTTAGAGCTAGGGGCCGGGGTTTTGGGCTGGGGTTAGGGCTTGGGGCCAAGGTTTTGGGTCGGGGTTAGGGCTAGGGACCGGGGTTAGGGGCCGGGGTTAGGGCTAGGGGCCCGGGTTAGGGCTAGGGGCCGTGGTTAGGGATAGGGTCCCGGGTTAGGGATAGGGGCCGGGGTTTTGGGCCAGGGTTAGGGCTAGGGGCCAGGGTTTTGGGCCGGGGTTAGGGCTAGGGGCCGGGGTTAGGGCTAGATGGCAGGGTTAGGGCTAGGGGCGGGGTTTTGGGCCAGGGTTAGGGCTAGGGGCCGGGGGTTTTGGGCCAGGGTTAGGGGTTTTGGGCCGGGGTTAGGGCTAGGGGCCAGGGTTAGGGCTAGGGGCCAGGGTTTTGGGCCAGGTTTAGGGCTAGGGGCCGGGGTTTTGAGCCAGGGTTAGGGCTAGGGGCAGGGGTTTTGGGCCAGGGTTAGGGGTTTTGGGCCGGGGTTAGGGCTAGGGGCCAGGGTTAGGGCTAGGGGCCGGGGTTAGGGCTAGGGGCCAGGGTTAGGGCTAGGGGCCGGGGTTTTGGGCCGGGGTTAGGGATAGGGTGCGGAGTTTTGGACCAGGGTTAGGGTTAGGGGCCGTGGTTAGGGCTAGAGCCGGGGTTAGGGCTAGGGGCCGGGGTTTTGGGCCAGGGTTAGGGCTAGGGGCCGGGGTTAGGGCTAGGGGCCGGGGTTAGGGCTAGGGTCCCGGGTTAGGGCTAGGGGCCGTGGTTACGGATAGGGGCCCGGGTTAGGGCTAGGGGCCGGGGTTTTGGGCCAGGATTAGGGCTAGGGGCCAGGGTTTTGGCCAGGGTTAGGGCTAGGGGCCGGAGTTTTGGGCCAGGGTTAGGGCTAGGGGCCGGGGTTTTGGGCCAGGGTTAGGGCTACTGGCCGGGGTTTTTAGCCAGGTTTAGGGCTAGGGGCTGGGGTTTTGGGCCAGGGTTAGGGCTAGGGGCCGGGGTTAGGGCTAGGGCCAGGGTTAGGGCTAGGGGCCGGAGTTTTGGGCCGGGGTTAGGGCTAGGGGCCAGGGTTTTGGGCCGGGGTTAGGGCTAGGGGCCGGGGTTTTGGGCCAGGGTTAGGGCTAGGGGCCGGGGTTAGGGCTAGGGGCCGGGGTTAGGGCTAGGGGCCGGGGTTTTGGGCCGGGGTTAGGGATAGGGGGCGGAGTTTTGGACCAGGGTTAGGGTTAGGGGCCGGGGTTAGGGCTAGAGGCCGGGGTTTTAGGCCGGGGTTAGGGCTAGGGGCCGGGGTTTTGGGCCAGGGTTAGGGCTATTGGCCGGGGTTAGGGCTAGGGGCCCGGGGTTAGGGCTAGGGTCCCGGGTTAGGGCTAGGGGCCGTGGTTACGGATAGGGGCCCGGGTTAGGGCTAGGGGCCGGGGTTTTGGGCCAGGGTTATGGCTAGGGGCCAGGGTTTTGGGCCAGGGTTAGGGCTAGGGGCCGGAGCTTTGGGCCAGGGTTAGGGGCTAGGGGCCGGGGTTTTGGGCCAGGGTTAGGGCTACTGGCGGGGGTTTTTAGCCAGGTTTAGGGCTAGGGGCTGGGGTTTTGGGCCAGGGTTAGGGCTAGGGGCCGGGGTTAGGGCTAGGGGCCAGGGTTAGGGCTAGGGGCCGGGGTTTTGGGCCGGGGTTAGGGATAGGGGGGCGGAGTTTTGGACCAGGGTTAGGGCTAGTGGCCGGGGTTATGGCTAGAGGCCGGGGTTTTTAGGCCTGGGTTAGGGCTAGGTGCCGGGGGTTTTGGGCCAGGGTTAGGGCTAGGGGCCGGTGTTTTGGGCCAGGGTTAGGGCTAGGGGCCGGGGTTAGGGGTAGGGGTCATGGTTTTGGGTCGGGGTTAGGGTTTTGGGCCGAGGTTTGGGGTAGGGGCCGGGGTTAGGGCTATGTCCAGGGTTAGGGCTAGGGGCCGGGGTTTTGGGCCAGGTTTAGGGCTAGGGGCCGGGGATTTGGGCCAAGTTTAGGGCTAGGGGGCCGGGTTTTTGGGCCGGGGTTAGGGCTAGGGGCCGGGGTTAGGGCTAGGGGCCGGGGCTAGGGCTAGGGACCAGGGTTTTGGGCCGGGGTTAGGGCTAGGGGCCGGGTTAGGGCTAGGGGCCAGGGTTAGGCAAGGGGCCAGGGTTTTGGCCAGGGCTAGGGCTAGCGGCCGGGGTTAGGGATAGGGGTCAGGGTTTTGGGCGAGGGTTATGGCTAGGGGCCAGGCTTAGGGCTAGGGGCCGGGATTTTGAGCCAGGGTTAGGGCTAGGGGCTTGGGATTTGGGCCAGGGTTAGGGCTAGGGGCCGGGGTTTTCGGCTGGGGTTAGGGCTAGGGCCGGTGTTAGGGCTAGGGGCCGGGGTTAGGGCTAGGGGCCCGGGTTAGGGATAGGGGCCGGGGTTGTGGGCGGGGTTAGGGATAGGGGGCGGGGTTTTGGACCAGGGTTAGGGCTAGGGGCGAGAGTTAAAGCTAGGGATTGCGGTTTTGGGCCAGGGTTAGAGCTAGGGGCCGGGGTTTTGGGCGGGTTAGGGCTTGGGGGCCAAGGTTTTGGGTCGGGGGTTAGGGCTAGGGACCGGGGTTAGGGGCCGGGGTTAGGGCTAGGGGCCCGGGTTAGGGCTAGGGGCCGTGGTTAGGGATAGGGGCCCTGGTTAGGGATAGGGGCCGGGGTTTTGGGCCAGGGTTAGGGCTAGGGGCCAGGGTTTTGGGCCGGGGTTAGGGCTAGGGGCCGGGGTTAGGGCTAGATGGCAGGGTTAGGGCTAGGGGCCTGGTTTTGGGCCAGGGTTAGGGCTAGGGGCCGGGGTTTTGGGCCAGGGTTACGGCTAGGGCCGGTGTTTTGGGCCAGGGTTAGGGCTAGGGGCCGGGTTTAGGGGTAGGGGTCAGGGTTTTGGGCCAGGGTTAGGGTTTTGGGCCGGGGTTAGGGCTAGGGGCCAGGGTTAGAGCTAGGGGCCAGGGTTTTGGGCCAGGGTTAGGGCTACTGGCCGGGGTTTTTAGCCAGGTTTAGGGCTAGGGGCCGGGGTTTTGGGCCAGGGTTAGGGCTAGGTGCCGGGGTTAGGGCTAGGGGCCAGGGTTAGGGCTAGGGGCCGGGGTTTTGGGCCGGGGTTAGGGATAGGGGGCGGAGTTTGGACCAGGGTTAGGGATAGGGGCCGGGGTTAGGGCTAGAGGCCGGGGTTTTAGGCCGGGGTTAGGGCTAGGGGCCGGGGTTAATGCTACGGGCACGGTTAGGGCTAGGGGCCGGGGTTTTGGGCCAGGGTTAGGGCTAGGGGCCGGGGTTAGGGCTAGGGGCCGGGGTTAGGGCTAGGGGCCCGGGTTAGGTCTAGGGGCCGGGGTTTTGGGCAAGGGTTAGGGCTAGGGGCCAGGGTTTTGGGCCGGAGTTAGGGCTACGGGCCGGGGTTAGGGCTAGGGGCCAGGGTTAGGGCTAGGGGCCCGGGTTTTGGGCCAGGGTTAGGGCTAGGGGCCGGGGTTTTGGGCCAGTGTGTAGGGCTAGGGGCCGGGGTTTTGGGCCAGGGTGTAGGGCTAGGGGCCGGGGTTTTTGGCCAGGGTTAGGGCTAGGGGCCGGGGTTTTGGGCCAGGGTTAGGGCTAGCGGCCGGGATTTTGGGGCAGGTTTAGGGCTAGGGCCTGGGGTTTTGGGCCAGGATTAGGGCTAGGGGCCGGTGTTTTGGGCCAGGGTTAGGGCTAGGGGCCGGGGTTAGGGGTAGGGGTCATGGTTTTGGGTCGGGGTTAGGGTTTTGGGCCGGGGTTAGGGCTAGGGGCCGGGGTTAGGGCTATGGTCCAGGGTTAGGGCTAGGGGCCGGGGTTTTGAGCCAGGGTTAGGTCTAGGGGCTTGGGATTGGGCCAGGGTTAGGGCTAGGAACCAGGGTTTTGGGCCGGGGTTAGGACTAGGGGCCGGGGTTAGGGCTAGGGGCCGGGGCTAGGGCTAGGGACCAGGGTTTTGGGCCGGGGTTAGGGCTAGGGGCCGGGGTTAGGGCTAGGGGCCAGGGTTAGGGCAAGGGGCCAGGGTTTTGGGCCAGGGCTAGGGCTAGGGGGCGGGGTTAGGGCTAGGGGCCAGGGTTAGGGCTAGGGGCCGGTGTTTTGGGCCAGGGCTAGGGCTAGGGTCCAGGGTTAGGGCTAGGGGCCGGCGTTTTGGGCCAGGTTTAGGGCTAGGGGCCGGGGTTAGGGCTAGGGGCCAGGGTTAGGGCTAGGGGCCGGGGTTTTGGGCCGGGGTTAGGGATAGGGGGCGGAGTTTTGGACCAGGGTTAGGGATAGGGGCCGGGGTTAGGGCTAGAGGCCGGGGTTTTAGGCCGGGGTTAGGGCTAGGGGCCGGGGTTAATGCTACGGGCCACGGTTAGGGCTAGGGGCCGGGGTTTTGGGCCAGGGTTAGGGCTAGGGGCCGGGGTTAGGGCTAGGGGCCGGGGTTAGGGCTAGGGGCCCGGGTTAGGTCTAGGGGCCGGGGTTTTGGGCAAGGGTTAGGGCTAGGGGCCAGGGTTTTGGGCCGGAGTTAGGGCTACGGGCCGGGGTTAGGGCTAGGGGCCAGGGTTAGGGCTAGGGGCCCGGGTTTTGGGCCAGGGTTAGGGCTAGGGGCCGGGGTTTTGGGCCAGTGTGTAGGGCTAGGGGCCGGGGTTTTGGGCCAGGGTGTAGGGCTAGGGGCCGGGGTTTTTGGCCAGGGTTAGGGCTAGGGGCCGGGGTTTTGGGCCAGGGTTAGGGCTAGCGGCCGGGATTTTGGGGCAGGTTTAGGGCTAGGGCCTGGGGTTTTGGGCCAGGATTAGGGCTAGGGGCCGGTGTTTTGGGCCAGGGTTAGGGCTAGGGGCCGGGGTTAGGGGTAGGGGTCATGGTTTTGGGTCGGGGTTAGGGTTTTGGGCCGGGGTTAGGGCTAGGGGCCGGGGTTAGGGCTATGGTCCAGGGTTAGGGCTAGGGGCCGGGGTTTTGAGCCAGGGTTAGGTCTAGGGGCTTGGGATTTGGGCCAGGGTTAGGGCTAGGAACCAGGGTTTTGGGCCGGGGTTAGGACTAGGGGCCGGGGTTAGGGCTAGGGGCCGGGGCTAGGGCTAGGGACCAGGGTTTTGGGCCGGGGTTAGGGCTAGGGGCCGGGGTTAGGGCTAGGGGCCAGGGTTAGGGCAAGGGGCCAGGGTTTTGGGCCAGGGCTAGGGCTAGGGGGCGGGGTTAGGGCTAGGGGCCAGGGTTAGGGCTAGGGGCCGGTGTTTTGGGCCAGGGCTAGGGCTAGGGTCCAGGGTTAGGGCTAGGGGCCGGCGTTTTGGGCCAGGTTTAGGGCTAGGGGCCGGGCTTAGGGCTAGGGGCCGGGATTTTGAGCCAGGGTTAGGGCTAGGGGCCGGGGATTTGGGCCAGGGTTAGGGCTAGGGGCCGGGGTTTTCGGCCGGGGTTAGGACTAGGGGCCGGGTTTAGGGCTTGGGGCCCGGGTTAGGGATAGGGGCCCGGGTTAGGGATAGGGGCCAGGGTTTTGGGCCAGGGTTAGGGCTAGGGGCCGGAGTTTTGGGCCAGGGTTAGGGCTATGGGCCAGGGTTTTGGGCCAGGGTTAGGGCTACTGGCCGGGGTTTTTAGCCAGGTTTAGGGCTAGGGGCTGGGGTTTTGGGCCAGGGTTAGGGCTAGGGGCCGGGGTTAGGGCTAGGGTCCAGGGTTAGGGCTAGGGGCCGGGGTTTTGGGCCAGGGTTAGGGCTAGGGGCCGGGTTTTTGGGCCAGGGGTTAGGGCTAGGGGCCGGGGTTAGGGCTAGGGGCCGGGGTTAGGGCTAGGGGCCGGCGTTAGGGCTAGGGGCCGGGGTTTTGGGCCGGGGTTAGGGATAGGGGGCGGGGTTTTGGACCAGGGTTAGGGCTAGGGGTGGGAGTTAAAGCTAGAGATTGGGGTTTTGGGCCAGGGTTAGAGCTAGGGGCCGGGGTTTTGGGCCGGGGTTAGGGCTTGGGGCCAAGGTTTTGGGTCGGGGTTAGGGCTAGGGACCGGGGTTAGGGGCCGGGGTTAGGGCTAGGGGCCCGGGTTAGGGCTAGGGGCCGTGGTTAGGGATAGGGTCCCGGGTTAGGGATAGGGGCCGGGGTTTTGGGCCAGGGTTAGGGCTAGGGGCCAGGGTTTTGGGCCGGGGTTAGGGCTAGGGGCCGGGGTTAGGGCTAGATGGCAGGGTTAGGGCTAGGGGCCGGGGTTTTGGGCCAGGGTTAGGGCTAGGGGCCGGGGTTTTGGGCCAGGGTTAGGGTTTTGGGCCGGGGTTAGGGCTAGGGGCCAGGGTTAGGGCTGGGGGCCAGGGTTTTGGGCCAGGTTTAGGGCTAGGGGCCGGGGTTTTGAGCCAGGGTTAGGGCTAGGGGCAGGGGTTTTGGGCCAGGGTTAGGGTTTTGGGCCGGGGTTAGGGCTAGGGCCCAGGGTTAGGGCTAGGGGCCGGGGTTAGGGCTAGGGGCCAGGGTTAGGGCTAGGGGCCGGGGTTTTGGGCCGGGGTTAGGGATAGGGGGCGGAGTTTTGGACCAGGGTTAGGGTTAGGGGCCGTGGTTAGGGCTAGAGGCCGGGGTTAGGGCTAGGGGCCGGGGTTTTGGGCCGGGGTTAGGGCTAGGGGCCGGGGTTAGGGCTAGGGGCCGGGGTTAGGGCTAGGGTCCCGGGTTAGGGCTAGGGGCCGTGGTTACGGATAGGGGCCCGGGTTAGGGCTAGGGGCCGGGGTTTTGGGCCAGGATTAGGGCTAGGGGCCAGGGTTTTGGGCCAGGGTTAGGGCTAGGGGCCGGAGTTTTGGGCCAGGGTTAGGGCTAGGGGCCGGGGTTTTGGGCCAGGGTTAGGGCTACTGGCGGGGGTTTTTAGCCAGGTTTAGGGCTAGGGGCTGGGGTTTTGGGCCAGGGTTAGGGCTAGGGGCCGGGGTTAGGGCTAGGGGCCAGGGTTAGGGCTAGGGGCCGGGGTTTTGGGCCGGGGTTAGGGATAGGGGGCGGAGTTTTGGACCAGGGTTAGGGCTAGTGGCCGGGGTTATGGCTAGAGGCCGGGGTTTTAGGCCTGGGTTAGGGCTAGGTGCCGGGGTTTTGGGCCAGGGTTAGGGCTAGGGGCCGGTGTTTTGGGCCAGGGTTAGGGCTAGGGGCCGGGGTTAGGGGTAGGGGTCATGGTTTTGGGTCGGGGTTAGGGTTTTGGGCCGAGGTTTGGGGTAGGGGCCGGGGTTAGGGCTATGGTCCAGGGTTAGGGCTAGGGGCCGGGGTTTTGGGCCAGGTTTAGGGCTAGGGGCCGGGGTTTTGGGCCGGGGTTAGGGCTAGGGGCCGGGGTTAGGGCTAGGGGTTGGGGCTAGGGCTAGGGACCAGGGTTTTGGGCCGGGGTTAGGGCTAGGGGCCGGGGTTAGGGCTAGGGGCCAGGGTTAGGGCAAGGGGCCAGGGTTTTGGGCCAGGGCTAGGGCTAGCGGCCGGGGTTAGGGATAGGGGCCGGGGTTTTGGGCGAGGGTTATGGCTAGGGGCCAGGCTTAGGGCTAGGGGCCGGGATTTTGAGCCAGGGTTAGGGCTAGGGGCTTGGGATTTGGGCCAGGGTTAGGGCTAGGGGCCGGGGTTTTCGGCTGGGGTTAGGGCTAGGGGCCGGTGTTAGGGCTAGGGGCCGGGGTTAGGGCTAGGGGCCCGGGTTAGGGATAGGGGCCGGGGTTGTGGGCCGGGGTTAGGGATAGGGGGCGGGGTTTTGGACCAGGGTTAGGGCTAGGGGCGAGAGTTAAAGCTAGGGATTGGGGTTTTGGGCCAGGGTTAGAGCTAGGGGCCGGGGTTTTGGGCCGGGGTTAGGGCTTGGGGCCAAGGTTTTGGGTCGGGGTTAGGGCTAGGGACCGGGGTTAGGGGCCGGGGTTAGGGCTAGGGGCCCGGGTTAGGGCTAGGGGCCGTGGTTAGGGATAGGGGCCCGGGTTAGGGATAGGGGCCGGGGTTTTGGGCCAGGGTTAGGGCTAGGGGCCAGGGTTTTGGGCCGGGGTTAGGGCTAGGGGCCGGGGTTAGGGCTAGATGGCAGGGTTAGGGCTAGGGGCCTGGGTTTTGGGCCAGGGTTAGGGCTAGGGGCCGGGGTTTTGGGCCAGGGTTACGGCTAGGGGCCGGGGTTTTGGGCCAGGGTTAGGGCTAGGGGCCGGGTTTAGGGGTAGGGGTCAGGGTTTTGGGCCAGGGTTAGGGTTTTGGGCCGGGGTTAGGGCTAGGGGCCAGGGTTAGAGCTAGGGGCCAGGGTTTTGGGCCAGGGTTAGGGCTACTGGCCGGGGTTTTTAGCCAGGTTTAGGGCTAGGGGCCGGGGTTTTGGGCCAGGGTTAGGGCTAGGTGCCGGGGTTAGGGCTAGGGGCCAGGGTTAGGGCTAGGGGCCGGGGTTTTGGGCCGGGGTTAGGGATAGGGGGCGGAGTTTTGGACCAGGGTTAGGGATAGGGGCCAGGGTTTTGGGCCAGGGTTAGGGCTAGGGGCCGGAGTTTTGGGCCAGGGTTAGGGCTATGGGCCAGGGTTTTGGGCCAGGGTTAGGGCTACTGGCCGGGGTTTTTAGCCAGGTTTAGGGCTAGGGGCTGGGGTTTTGGGCCAGGGTTAGGGCTAGGGGCCGGGGTTAGGGCTAGGGTCCAGGGTTAGGGCTAGGGGCCGGGGTTTTGGGCCAGGGTTAGGGCTAGGGGCCGGGTTTTTGGGCCAGGGTTAGGGCTAGGGGCCGGGGTTAGGGCTAGGGGCCAGGGTTAGGGCTAGGGGCCGGGGTTTTGGGCCGGGGTTAGGGATAGGGGGCGGGGTTTTGGACCAGGGTTAGGGCTAGGGGCGGGAGTTAAAGCTAGAGATTGGGGTTTTGGGCCAGGGTTAGAGCTAGGGGCCGGGGTTTTGGGCCGGGGTTAGGGCTTGGGGCCAAGGTTTTGGGTCGGGGTTAGGGCTAGGGACCGGGGTTAGGGGCCGGGGTTAGGGCTAGGGGCCCGGGTTAGGGCTAGGGGCCGTGGTTAGGGATAGGGTCCCGGGTTAGGGATAGGGGCCGGGGTTTTGGGCCAGGGTTAGGTCTAGGGGCCAGGGTTTTGGGCCGGGGTTAGGGCTAGGGGCCGGGGTTAGGGCTAGATGGCAGGGTTAGGGCTAGGGGCCGGGGTTTTGGGCCAGGGTTACGGCTAGGGGCCGGGGTTTTGGGCCAGGGTTAGGGTTTTGGGCCGGGGTTAGGGCTAGGGGCCAGGGTTAGGGCTAGGGGCCAGGGTTTTGGGCCAGGTTTAGGGCTAGGGGCCGGGGTTTTGAGCCAGGGTGTAGGGCTAGGGGCCGGGGTTTTTGGCCAGGGTTAGGGCTAGGGGCCGGGGTTTTGGGCCAGGGTTAGGGCTAGCGGCCGGGATTTTGGGGCAGGTTTAGGGCTAGGGCCTGGGGTTTTGGGCAAGGATTAGGGCTAGGGGCCGGTGTTTTGGGCCAGGGTTAGGGCTAGGGGCCGGGGTTAGGGGTAGGGGTCATGGTTTTGGGTCGGGGTTAGGGTTTTGGGCCGGGGTTAGGGCTAGGGGCCGGGGTTAGGGCTATGGTCCAGGGTTAGGGCTAGGGGCCGGGGTTTTGAGCCAGGGTTAGGGCTAGGGGCTTGGGATTTGGGCCAGGGTTAGGGCTAGGAACCAGGGTTTTGGGCCGGGGTTAGGACTAGGGGCCGGGGTTAGGGCTAGGGGCCGGGGCTAGGGCTAGGGACCAGGGTTTTGGGCCGGGGTTAGGGCTAGGGGCCGGGGTTAGGGCTAGGGGCCAGGGTTAGGGCAAGGGGCCAGGGTTTTGGGCCAGGGCTAGGGCTAGGGGGCGGGGTTAGGGCTAGGGGCCAGGGTTAGGGCTAGGGGCCGGTGTTTTGGGCCAGGGCTAGGGCTAGGGTCCAGGGTTAGGGCTAGGGGCCGGCGTTTTGGTCCAGGTTTAGGGCTAGGGGCCGGGCTTAGGGCTAGGGGCCGGGATTTTGAGCCAGGGTTAGGGCTAGGGGCCGGGGATTTGGGCCAGGGTTAGGGCTAGGGGCCGGGGTTTTCGGCCGGGGTTAGGACTAGGGGCCGGGTTTAGGGCTTGGGGCCCGGGTTAGGGATAGGGGCCCGGGTTAGGGATAGGGGCCAGGGTTTTGGGCCAGGGTTAGGGCTAGGGGCCGGAGTTTTGGGCCAGGGTTAGGGCTATGGGCCAGGGTTTTGGGCCAGGGTTAGGGCTACTGGCCGGGGTTTTTAGCCAGGTTTAGGGCTAGGGGCTGGGGTTTTGGGCCAGGGTTAGGGCTAGGGGCCGGGGTTAGGGCTAGGGTCCAGGGTTAGGGCTAGGGGCCGGGGTTTTGGGCCAGGGTTAGGGCTAGGGGCCGGGTTTTTGGGCCAGGGTTAGGGCTAGGGGCCGGGGTTAGGGCTAGGGGCCAGGGTTAGGGCTAGGGGCCGGGGTTTTGGGCCGGGGTTAGGGATAGGGGGCGGGGTTTTGGACCAGGGTTAGGGATAGGGGCGGGAGTTAAAGCTAGAGATTGGGGTTTTGGGCCAGGGTTAGAGCTAGGGGCCGGGGTTTTGGGCCGGGGTTAGGGCTTGGGGCCAAGGTTTTGGGTCGGGGTTAGGGCTAGGGACCGGGGTTAGGGGCCGGGGTTAGGGCTAGGGGCCCGGGTTAGGGCTAGGGGCCGTGGTTAGGGATAGGGTCCCGGGTTAGGGATAGGGGCCGGGGTTTTGGGCCAGGGTTAGGGCTAGGGGCCAGGGTTTTGGGCCGGGGTTAGGGCTAGGGGCCGGGGTTAGGGCTAGATGGCAGGGTTAGGGCTAGGGGCCGGGGTTTTGGGCCAGGGTTAGGGCTAGGGGCCGGGGTTTTGGGCCAGGGTTAGGGTTTTGGGCCGGGGTTAGGGCTAGGGGCCAGGGTTAGGGCTAGGGGCCAGGGTTTTGGGCCAGGTTTAGGGCTAGGGGCCGGGGTTTTGAGCCAGGGTTAGGGCTAGGGGCAGGGGTTTTGGGCCAGGGTTAGGGTTTTGGGCCGGGGTTAGGGCTAGGGGCCAGGGTTAGGGCTAGGGGCCGGGGTTAGGGCTAGGGGCCGGGGTTAGGGCTAGGGGCCAGGGTTAGGGCTAGGGGCCGGGGTTTTGGGCCGGGGTTAGGGATAGGGGGCGGAGTTTTGGACCAGGGTTAGGGTTAGGGGCCGGGGTTAGGGCTAGAGGCCGGGGTTTTAGGCCGGGGTTAGGGCTAGGGGCCGGGGTTTTGGGCCAGGGTTAGGGCTATTGGCCGGGGTTAGGGCTAGGGTCCCGGGTTAGGGCTAGGGTCCCGGGTTAGGGCTAGGGGCCGTGGTTACGGATAGGGGCCCGGGTTAGGGCTAGGGGCCGGGGTTTTGGGCCAGGGTTATGGCTAGGGGCCAGGGTTTTGGGCCAGGGTTAGGGCTAGGGGCCGGAGTTTTGGGCCAGGGTTAGGGCTAGGGGCCGGGGTTTTGGGCCAGGGTTAGGGCTACTGGCTGGGGTTTTTAGCCAGGTTTAGGGCTAGGGGCTGGGGTTTTGGGCCAGGGTTAGGGCTAGGGGCCGGGGTTAGGGCTAGGGGCCAGGGTTAGGGCTAGGGGCCGGAGTTTTGGGCCGGGGTTAGGGCTAGGGGCCAGGGTTTTGGGCCGGGGTTAGGGCTAGGGGCCGGGGTTAGGGCTAGATGGCAGGGTTAGGGCTAGGGGCCGGGGTTTTGGGCCGGGGTTAGGGCTTGGGGCCAAGGTTTTGGGTTGGGGTTAGGGCTAGGGACAGGGGTTAGGGGCCGGGGTTAGGGCTAGGGGCCCGTATTAGGGCTAGGGGCCGTGGTTAGGGATAGGGGCCCGGGTTAGGGATAGGGGCCGGGGTTTTGGGCCAGGGTTAGGGCTAGGGGCCAGGGTTTTGGTCCGGGTTTAGGGCTAGGGGCCGGGGTTAGGGCTAGATGGCAGGGTTAGGGCTAGGGGCCGGGGTTTTGGGCCAGGGTTAGGGCTAGGGGCCGGGGTTTTGGGCAAGGGTTACGGCTAGGGGCCAGTGTTTTGGGCCAGGGTTAGGGCTAGGGGCCGGTGTTTTGGGCTAGGGGCCAGGGTTTTGGGCCGGGGTTAGGGCTAGGGGCCGGGGTTAGGGCTAGGGGCCGGGGTTAGGGCTAGGGGCCAGGTTTAGGTCTAGGGACCGGGGTTTTGAGCCAGGGTTAGGGCTAGGGGCAGGGGTTTTGGGCCAGGGTTAGGGTTTTGGGCCGGGGTTAGGGCTAGGGGCCAGGGTTAGGGCTAGGGGCCAGGGTTTTGGGCCAGGGTTAGGGCTACTGGCCGGGGTTTTTAGCCAGGTTTAGGGCTAGGGGCCGGGGTTTTGAGCCAGGGTTAGGGCTAGGGGCAGGGGTTTTGGGCCAGGGTTAGGGTTTTGGGCCGGGGTTAGGGCTAGGGGCCAGGGTTAGAGCTAGGGGCCAGGGTTTTGGGCCAGGGTTAGGGCTACTGGCCGGGGTTTTTAGCCAGGTTTAGGGCTAGGGGCCGGGGTTTTGGGCCAGGGTTAGGGCTAGGGGCCGGGGTTAGGGCTAGGGGCCAGGGTTAGGGCTAGGGGCCGGGGTTTTGGGCCGGGGTTAGGGATAGGGAGCGGAGTTTTGGACCAGGGTTAGGGATAGGGGCCGGGGTTAGGGCTAGAGGCCGGGGTTTTAGGCCGGGGTTAGGGCTAGGGGCCGGGGTTTTGGGCCAGGGTTAGGGCTAGGGGCCGGGGTTAGGGCTAGGGTCCCGGGTTAGGGCTAGGGGCCGTGGTTACGGATAGGGGCCCGGGTTAGGGCTAGGGGCCGGGGTTTTGGGCCAGGGTTAGGGCTAGGGGCCAGGGTTTTGGGCCAGGGTTAGGGCTAGGGGCCGGAGTTTTGGGCCAGGGTTAGGGCTATGGGCCAGGGTTTTGGGCCAGGGTTAGGGCTACTGGCCGGGGTTTTTAGCCAGGTTTAGGGCTAGGGGCCGGGGTTTTGGGCCAGGGTTAGGGCTAGGGGCCAGGGTTAGGGCTAGGGGCCGGGGTTTTGGGCCGGGATTAGGGATAGGGGGCGGGGTTTATGACCAGCATTAGGGCTAGGGGCGGGAGTTAGGGCTAGGGATTGGGGTTTTCGGCCAGGGTTAGAGCTAGGGGCCGGGGTTTTGGGCCGGGGTTAGGGCTTGGGGCCAAGGTTTTGGGTCGGGGTTAGGGCTAGGGACCGGGGTTAGGGGCCGGGGTTAGGGCTAGGGGCCCGTATTAGGGCTAGGGACTGTGGTTAGGGATAGGGGCCCGGGTTAGGGATAGGGGCCGGGGTTTTGGGCCAGGGTTAGGGCTAGGGGCCAAAGTTTTGGGCCGGGGTTAGGGCTAGGGGCCGGGGTTAGGGCTAGATGGCAGGGTTAGGGCTAGGGGCCGGGGTTTTGGGCCAGGGTTACGGCTAGGGGCCGGTGTTTTGGGCCAGGGTTAGGGCTAGGGGCCGGTGTTTTGGGCTAGGGGCCAGGGTTTTGGGTCGGGGTTAGGGTTCTGGGCCGGGGTTAGGGTTCTGGGCCGGGGTTAGGGCTAGGGGCCAGGGTTAGGGCTAGGGGCCAGGGTTTTGGGCCAGGTTTATGGCTAGGGGCCGGGGTTTTGAGCCAGGGTTAGGGCTAGGGGCAGGGGTTTTGGGCCAGGGTTAGGGTTTTGGGCCGGGGTTAGGGCTAGGGGCCAGGGTTAGGGCTAGGGGCCAGGGTTTTGGGCCAGGGTTAGGGCTACTGGCCGGGGTTTTTAGCCAGGTTTAGGGCTAGGGGCCGGGGTTTTGGGCCAGGGTTAGGGCTAGGGGCCGGGGTTAGGGCTAGGGGCCAAGGTTAGAGCTAGGGGCCAGGGTTAGGGCTAGGGGCCTGGGTTTTGGGCCTGGGTTAGGGATAGGGGCCGGAGTTAGGGCTAGAGGCCGGGCTTTTAGGCCGGGGTTAGGGCTAGGGGCCGGGGTTTTGGGCCAGGGTTCTGGCAAGTAGCCGGGGTTAGGGCTAGGGGCCCGGGTTAGGGCTAGGGGCCCGGGTTAGGGCTAGGGGCCGTGGTTACGGATAGGGGCCCGGGTTAGGGCTAGGGGCCGGGGTTTTGGGCCAGGGTTAGGGCTAGGGGCCGGGGTTTTGGGTCAGGGTGTAGGGCTAGGGGCCGGGTTTAGGGCTAGGGGCCAGGGTTTTGGGTCGGGGTTAGGGTTCTGGTCCGGGGTTAGGGCTAGGGGCCAGGGTTAGGGCTAGGGGCCAGGGTTTTGGGCCAGGGTTAGGGCTACTGGCCGGGGTTTTTAGCCAGGTTTAGGGCCAGGGGCCGGGGTTAGGGCTTGGGGCCAAGGTTTTGGGTCGGGGTTAGGGCTAGGGACCGGGGATAGGGGCCGGGGTTAGGGCTAGGGGCCGGGGTTTTGGGCCAGGGTTACGGCTAGGGGCCGGTGTTTTGGGCCAGGGTTAGGGCTAGGGGCCGGGTTTAGGGCTAGGGGCCAGGGTTTTGGGTCGGGGTTAGGGTTCTGGGACGGGGTTAGGGCTAGGGGCCAGGGTTAGGGCTAGGGGCGAGGGTTTTGGGCCAGGGTTAGGGCTACTGGCCGGGGTTTTTAGCCAGGTTTAGGGCCAGGGGCCGGGGTTTTGGGCCAGGGTTAGGGCTAGGGGCCGGGGTTAGGGCTAGCGGCTAGGGTTAGGGCTAGGGGTTGGGGTTTTGGGCCGGGGTTAGGGATAGGGGGCGGAGTTTTGGACCAGGGTTAGGGATAGGGGCCGGGGTTAGGGCTAGAGGCCGGGGTTTTAGGCCGGGGTTAGGGCTAGGGGCCGGGGTTTTGGGCCAGGGTTAGGGCTAGTGGCCGGGGTTAGGGTAAGTGGCCGGGGTTAGGGCTAGGGGCCCGGGTTCGGGCTAGGGGCCGTGGTTACGGATAGGGGCCCGGGTTAGGGCTAGGGGCCGGGGTTTTGGGCCGGGGTTAGGGATAGGGGGCGGGGTTTAGGGCTAGGGGCCCGGGTTAGGGCTAGGGGCCGTGGTTAGGGATTGGGGCCCGGGTTAGGGCTACGGGCCGGGGTTTTGGGCAAGGGTTAGGGCTAGGGGCCAGGGCTTTGGGCCGGAGTTAGGGCTAGGGGCCGGGGTTAGGGCTAGGGGCCAGGGTTAGGGCTAGGGGCCGGGGTTTTGGGCCAGGGTTAGGGCTAGATGCCGGGGTTTTGGGCCGGGGTGTAGGGCTAGGGGCCGGGGTTTTGGGCCAGGGTGTAGGGCTAGGGGCCGGGGTTTTGGGCCAGGGTTAGGGCTAGGGGCCAGGGTTTTGGGCCGGAGTTAGGGCTAGGGGCCGGGGTTAGGGCTAGGGGCCAGGGTTAGGGCTAGGGGCCAGGGTTTTGGGCCAGGGTTAGGGCTACTGGCCGGGGTTTTTAGCCAGGTTTAGGGCCAGGGGCCGGGGTTTTGGGCCAGGGTTAGGGCTAGGGGCCGGGGTTAGGGCTAGCGGCTAGGGTTAGGGCTAGGGGTTGGGGTTTTGGGCCGGGGTTAGGGATAGGGGGCGGGGTTTTGGACCAGGGTTAGGGCTAGGGGCGGGAGTTAAAGCTAGGGATTGGGGTTTTGGGCCAGGGTTAGAGCTAGGGGCCGGGGTTTTGGGCCGGGGTTAGGGCTTGGGGCCAAGGTTTTGGGTCGGGGTTAGGGCTAGGGACCGGGGTTAGGGGCCGGGGTTAGGGCTAGGGGCCCGGGTTAGGGCTAGGGGCCGTGGTTAGGGATAGGGGCCCGGGTTAGGGATAGGCGCCGGGGTTTTGGGCCAGGGTTAGGGCTAGGGGCCAGGGTTTTGGGCCGGGGTTAGGGCAAGGGGCCGGGGTTAGGGCTAGATGGCAGGGTTAGGTCTAGGGGCCGGGGTTTTGGGCCAGGGTTAGGGCTAGGGGCCGGGGTTTTGGGCCAGGGTTACGGCTAGGGGCCGGTGTTTTGGGCCAGGGTTAGGGCTAGGGGCCGGGTTTAGGGGTAGGGGTCAGGGTTTTGGGCCAGGGTTAGGGTTTTGAGCCGGGGTTAGGGCTAGGGGCCAGGGTTAGAGCTAGGGGCCAGGGTTTTGGGCCAGGCTTAGGGCTACTGGCCGGGGTTTTTAGCCAGGTTTAGGGCTAGGGGCCGGGGTTTTGGGCCAGGGTTAGGGCTAGGTGCCGGGGTTAGGGCTAGGGGCCAGGGTTAGGGCTAGGGGCCGGGGTTTTGGGCCGGGGTTAGGGATAGGGGGCGGAGTTTTGGACCAGGGTTAGGGATAGGGGCCGGGGTTAGGGCTAGAGGCCGGGGTTTTAGGCCGGGGTTAGGGCTAGGGGCGGGGGTTAATGCTACGGGCCACGGTTAGGGCTAGGGGCCGGGGTTTTGGGCCAGGGTTAGGGCTAGGGGCCGGGGTTAGGGCTAGGGGCCGTGGTTAGGGATAGGGGCCCGGGTTAGGGCTAGGGGCCGGGGTTTTGGGCAAGGGTTAGGGCTAGGGGCCAGGGTTTTGGGCCGGAGGTAGGGCTACGGGCCGGGGTTAGGGCTAGGGGCCAGGGTTAGGGCTAGGGGCCCGGGTTTTGGGCCAGGGTTAGGGCTAGGGGCCGGGGTTTTGGGCCAGTGTGTAGGGCTAGGGGCCGGGGTTTTGGGCCAGGGTGTAGGGCTAGGGGCCGGGGTTTTTGGCCAGGGTTAGGGCTAGGGGCTGGGGTTTTGGGCCAGGGTTAGGGCTAGCGGCCGGGATTTTGGGGCAGGTTTAGGGCTAGGGCCTGGGGTTTTGGGCCAGGATTAGGGCTAGGGGCCGGTGTTTTGGGCCAGGGTTAGGGCTAGGGGCCGGGGTTAGGGGTAGGGGTCATGGTTTTGGGTCGGGGTTAGGGTTTTGGGCCGGGGTTAGGGCTAGGGGCCGGGGTTAGGGCTATGGTCCAGGGTTAGGGCTAGGGGCCGGGGTTTTGAGCCAGGGTTAGGGCTAGGGGCTTGGGATTTGGGCCAGGGTTAGGGCTAGGAACCAGGGTTTTGGGCCGGGGTTAGGACTAGGGGCCGGGGTTAGGGTTAGGGGCCGGGGCTAGGGCTAGGGACCAGGGTTTTGGGCCGGGGTTAGGGCTAGGGGCCGGGGTTAGGGCTAGGGGCCGGGGTTAGGGCTAGGGGCCAGGGTTAGGGCAAGGGGCCAGGGTTTTGGGCCAGGGCTAGGGCTAGGGGGCGGGGTTAGGGCTAGGGGCCAGGGTTAGGGCTAGGGGCCGGTGTTTTGGGCCAGCGCTAGGGCTAGGGTCCAGGGTTAGGGCTAGGGGCCGGCGTTTTGGGCCAGGTTTAGCGCTAGGGGCCGGGCTTAGGGCTAGGGGCCGGGATTTTGAGCCAGGGTTAGGGCTAGGGGCCGGGGATTTGGGCCAGGGTTAGGGCTAGGGGCCGGGGTTTTCGGCTGGGGTTAGGGCTAGGGGCCCGGGTTAGGGCTAGGGGCCCGGGTTAGGGATAGGGGCCCGGGTTAGGGATAGGGGCCAGGGTTAGGGATAGGGGCCAGGGTTTTGGGCCAGGGTTAGGGCTAGGGGCCGGAGTTTTGGGCCAGGGTTAGGGCTATGGGCCAGGGTTTTGGGCCAGGGTTAGGGCTACTGGCCGGGGTTTTTAGCCAGGTTTAGGGCTAGGGGCCGGGGTTTTGGGCCGGGATTAGGGATAGGGGGCGGGGTTTATGACCAGCGTTAGGGCTAGGGGCGGGAGTTAGGGCTAGGGATTGGGGTTTTCGGCCAGGGTTAGAGCTAGGGGCCGGGGTTTTGGGCCGGGGTTAGGGCTTGGGGCCAAGGTTTTGGGTCGGGGTTAGGGCTAGGGACCGGGGTTAGGGGCCGGGGTTAGGGCTAGGGGCCCGTATTAGGGCTAGGGACTGTGGTTAGGGATAGGGGCCCGGGTTAGGGATAGGGGCCGGGGTTTTGGGCCAGGGTTAGGGCTAGGGGCCAAAGTTTTGGGCCGGGGTTAGGGCTAGGGGCCGGGGTTAGGGCTAGATGGCAGGGTTAGGGCTAGGGGCCGGGGTTTTGGGCCAGGGTTAGGGCTAGGGGCCGGGGTTTTGGGCCAGGGTTACGGCTAGGGGCCGGTGTTTTGGGCCAGGGTTAGGGCTAGGGGCCGGTGTTTTGGGCTAGGGGCCAGGGTTTTGGGTCGGGGTTAGGGTTCTGGGCCGGGGTTAGGGTTCTGGGCCGGGGTTAGGGCTAGGGGCCAGGGTTAGGGCTAGGGGCCAGGGTTTTGGGCCAGGTTTATGGCTAGGGGCCGGGGTTTTGAGCCAGGGTTAGGGCTAGGGGCAGGGGTTTTGGGCCAGGGTTAGGGTTTTGGGCCGGGGTTAGGGCTAGGGGCCAGGGTTAGGGCTAGGGGCCAGGGTTTTGGGCCAGGGTTAGGGCTACTGGCCGGGGTTTTTAGCCAGGTTTAGGGCTAGGGGCCGGGGTTTTGGGCCAGGGTTAGGGCTAGGGGCCGGGGTTAGGGCTAGGGGCCAAGGTTAGAGCTAGGGGCCAGGGTTAGGGCTAGGGGCCTGGGTTTTGGGCCTGGGTTAGGGATAGGGGCCGGAGTTAGGGCTAGAGGCCGGGCTTTTAGGCCGGGGTTAGGGCTAGGGGCCGGGGTTTTGGGCCAGGGTTCTGGCAAGTAGCCGGGGTTAGGGCAAGTGGCCGGGGTTAGGGCTAGGGGCCCGGGTTAGGGCTAGGGGCCGTGGTTACGGATAGGGGCCCGGGTTAGGGCTAGGGGCCGGGGTTTTGGGCCAGGGTTAGGGCTAGGGGCCGGGGTTTTGGGTCAGGGTGTAGGGCTAGGGGCCGGGTTTAGGGCTAGGGGCCAGGGTTTTGGGTCGGGGTTAGGGTTCTGGGCCGGGGTTAGGGCTAGGGGCCAGGGTTAGGGCTAGGGGCCAGGGTTTTGGGCCAGGGTTAGGGCTACTGGCCGGGGTTTTTAGCCAGATTTAGGGCCAGGGGCCGGGGTTAGGGCTTGGGGCCAAGGTTTTGGGTCGGGGTTAGGGCTAGGGACCGGGGATAGGGGCCGGGGTTAGGGCTAGGGGCCGGGGTTTTGGGCCAGGGTTACGGCTAGGGGCCGGTGTTTTGGGCCAGGGTTAGGGCTAGGGGCCGGGTTTAGGGCTAGGGGCCAGGGTTTTGGGTCGGGGTTAGGGTTCTGGGACGGGGTTAGGGCTAGGGGCCAGGGTTAGGGCTAGGGGCGAGGGTTTTGGGCCAGGGTTAGGGCTACTGGCCGGGGTTTTTAGCCAGGTTTAGGGCCAGGGGCCGGGGTTTTGGGCCAGGGTTAGGGCTAGGGGCCGGGGTTAGGGCTAGCGGCTAGGGTTAGGGCTAGGGGTTGGGGTTTTGGGCCGGGGTTAGGGATAGGGGGCGGAGTTTTGGACCAGGGTTAGGGCTAGGGGCCGGGGTTAGGGCTAGAGGCCGGGATTTTAGGCCGGGGTTAGGGCTAGGGGCAGGGGTTTTGGGCCAGGGTTAGGGCTAGTGGCCGGGGTTAGGGTAAGTGGCCGGGGTTAGGGCTAGGGGCCCGGGTTCGGGCTAGGGGCCGTGGTTACGGATAGGGGCCCGGGTTAGGGCTAGGGGCCGGGGTTTTGGGCCGGGGTTAGGGATAGGGGGCGGGGTTTAGGGCTAGGGGCCCGGGTTAGGGCTAGGGGCCGTGGTTAGGGATTGGGGCCCGGGTTAGGGCTACGGGCCGGGGTTTTGGGCAAGGGTTAGGGCTAGGGGCCAGGGCTTTGGGCCGGAGTTAGGGCTAGGGGCCGGGGTTAGGGCTAGGGGCCAGGGTTAGGGCTAGGGGCCGGGGTTTTGGGCCAGGGTTAGGGCTAGATGCCGGGGTTTTGGGCCGGGGTGTAGGGCTAGGGGCCGGGGTTTTGGGCCAGGGTGTAGGGCTAGGGGCCGGGGTTTTGGGCCAGGGTTAGGGCTAGGGGCCAGGGTTTTGGGCCGGAGTTAGGGCTAGGGGCCGGGGTTAGGGCTAGGGGCCAGGGTTAGGGCTAGGGGCCAGGGTTTTGGGCCAGGGTTAGGGCTACTGGCCGGGGTTTTTAGCCAGGTTTAGGGCCAGGGGCCGGGGTTTTGGGCCAGGGTTAGGGCTAGGGGCCGGGGTTAGGGCTAGCGGCTAGGGTTAGGGCTAGGGGTTGGGGTTTTGGGCCGGGGTTAGGGATAGGGGGCGGGGTTTTGGACCAGGGTTAGGGCTAGGGGCGGGAGTTAAAGCTAGGGATTGGGGTTTTGGGCCAGGGTTAGAGCTAGGGGCCGGGGTTTTGGGCCGGGGTTAGGGCTTGGGGCCAAGGTTTTGGGTCGGGGTTAGGGCTAGGGACCGGGGTTAGGGGCCGGGGTTAGGGCTAGGGGCCCGGGTTAGGGCTAGGGGCCGTGGTTAGGGATAGGGGCCCGGGTTAGGGATAGGCGCCGGGGTTTTGGGCCAGGGTTAGGGCTAGGGGCCAGGGTTTTGGGCCGGGGTTAGGGCAAGGGGCCGGGGTTAGGGCTAGATGGCAGGGTTAGGTCTAGGGGCCGGGGTTTTGGGCCAGGGTTAGGGCTAGGGGCCGGGGTTTTGGGCCAGGGTTACGGCTAGGGGCCGGTGTTTTGGGCCAGGGTTAGGGCTAGGGGCCGGGTTTAGGGGTAGGGGTCAGGGTTTTGGGCCAGGGTTAGGGTTTTGGGCCGGGGTTAGGGCTAGGGGCCAGGGTTAGAGCTAGGGGCCAGGGTTTTGGGCCAGGGTTAGGGCTACTGGCCGGGGTTTTTAGCCAGGTTTAGGGCTAGGGGCCGGGGTTTTGGGCCAGGGTTAGGGCTAGGTGCCGGGGTTAGGGCTAGGGGCCAGGGTTAGGGCTAGGGGCCGGGGTTTTGGGCCGGGGTTAGGGATAGGGGGCGGAGTTTTGGACCAGGGTTAGGGATAGGGGCCGGGGTTAGGGCTAGAGGCCGGGGTTTTAGGCCGGGGTTAGGGCTAGGGGCCGGGGTTAATGCTACGGGCCACGGTTAGGGCTAGGGGCCGGGGTTTTGGGCCAGGGTTAGGGCTAGGGGCCGGGGTTAGGGCTAGGGGCCGTGGTTAGGGATAGGGGCCCGGGTTAGGGCTAGGGGCCGGGGTTTTGGGCAAGGGTTAGGGCTAGGGGCCAGGGTTTTGGGCCGGAGGTAGGGCTACGGGCCGGGGTTAGGGCTAGGGGCCAGGGTTAGGGCTAGGGGCCCGGGTTTTGGGCCAGGGTTAGGGCTAGGGGCCGGGGTTTTGGGCCAGTGTGTAGGGCTAGGGGCCGGGGTTTTGGGCCAGGGTGTAGGGCTAGGGGCCGGGGTTTTTGGCCAGGGTTAGGGCTAGGGGCCGGGGTTTTGGGCCAGGGTTAGGGCTAGCGGCCGGGATTTTGGGGCAGGTTTAGGGCTAGGGCCTGGGGTTTTGGGCCAGGATTAGGGCTAGGGGCCGGTGTTTTGGGCCAGGGTTAGGGCTAGGGGCCGGGGTTAGGGGTAGGGGTCATGGTTTTGGGTCGGGGTTAGGGTTTTGGGCCGGGGTTAGGGCTAGGGGCCGGGGTTAGGGCTATGGTCCAGGGTTAGGGCTAGGGGCCGGGGTTTTGAGCCAGGGTTAGGGCTAGGGGCTTGGGATTTGGGCCAGGGTTAGGGCTAGGAACCAGGGTTTTGGGCCGGGGTTAGGACTAGGGGCCGGGGTTAGGGTTAGGGGCCGGGGCTAGGGCTAGGGACCAGGGTTTTGGGCCGGGGTTAGGGCTAGGGGCCGGGGTTAGGGCTAGGGGCCAGGGTTAGGGCAAGGGGCCAGGGTTTTGGGCCAGGGCTAGGGCTAGGGGGCGGGGTTAGGGCTAGGGGCCAGGGTTAGGGCTAGGGGCCGGTGTTTTGGGCCAGCGCTAGGGCTAGGGTCCAGGGTTAGGGCTAGGGGCCGGCGTTTTGGGCCAGGTTTAGGGCTAGGGGCCGGGCTTAGGGCTAGGGGCCGGGATTTTGAGCCAGGGTTAGGGCTAGGGGCCGGGGATTTGGGCCAGGGTTAGGGCTAGGGGCCGGGTTTTTCGGCTGGGATTAGGGCTAGGGGCCGGGGTTAGGGCTAGGGGCCCGGGTTAGGGATAGGGGCCCGGGTTAGGGATAGGGGCCAGGGTTAGGGATAGGGGCCAGGGTTTTGGGCCAGGGTTAGGGCTAGGGGCCGGAGTTTTGGGCCAGGGTTAGGGCTATGGGCCAGGGTTTTGGGCCAGGGTTAGGGCTACTGGCCGGGGTTTTTAGCCAGGTTTAGGGCTAGGGGCTGGGGTTTTGGGCCAGGGTTAGGGCTAGGGGCCGGGGTTAGGGCTAGGGTCCAGGGTTTTGGGCCAGGGTTATGGCTAGGGGCCAGGCTTAGGGCTAGGGGCCGGGATTTTGAGCCAGGGTTAGGGCTAGGGGCTTGGGATTTGGGCCAGGGTTAGGGCTAGGGGCCGGGGTTTTCGGCTGGGGTTAGGGCTAGGGGCCGGTGTTAGGGCTAGGGGCCGGGGTTAGAGCTAGGGGCCCGGGTTAGGGATAGGGGCCAGGGTTTTGGGCCAGGGTTAGGGCTAGGGGCCGGAGTTTTGGGCCAGGGTTAGGGCTACTGGCCGGGGTTTTTAGCCAGGTTTAGGGCTAGGGGCCGGGGTTTTGGGCCAGGGTTAGGGTTAGGGGCCGGGGTTAGGGCTAGGGCCCCGGGTTAGGGCTAGGGGCCGGGGTTTTGGGCCGGGGTTAGGGATAGGGGGCGGGGTTTAGGGCTAGGGGCCCGGGTTAGGTCTAGGGGCCGTGGTTAGGGATTGGGGCCCGGGTTAGGGCTACGGGCCGGGGTTTTGGGCAAGGGTTAGGGCTAGGGGCCAGGGCTTTGGGCCGGAGTTAGGGCTAGGGGCCGGGGTTAGGGCTAGGGGCCAGGGTTAGGGCTAGGGGCCGGGGTTTTGGGCCAGGGTTAGGGCTAGATGCCGGGGTTTTGGGCCAGGGTGTAGGGCTAGGGGCCGGGGTTTTGGGCCAGGGTGTAGGGCTAGGGGCCGGGGTTTTGGGCCAGGGTTAGGGCTAGGGGCCAGGGTTTTGGGCCGGAGTTAGGGCTAGGGGCCGGGGTTAGGGCTAGGGGCCAGGGTTAGGGCTAGGGGCCAGGGTTTTGGGCCAGGGTTAGGGCTACTGGCCGGGGTTTTTAGCCAGGTTTAGGGCCAGGGGCCGGGGTTTTGGGCCAGGGTTAGGGCTAGGGGCCGGGGTTAGGGCTAGCGGCTAGGGTTAGGGCTAGGGGTTGGGGTTTTGGGCCGGGGTTAGGGATAGGGGGCGGAGTTTTAGACCAGGGTTAGGGATAGGGGCCGGGGTTAGGGCTAGAGGCCGGGGTTTTAGGCCGGGGTTAGGGCTAGGGGCCGGGGTTTTGGGCCAGGGTTAGGGCTAGTGGCCGGGGTTAGGGTAAGTGGCCGGGGTTAGGGCTAGGGGCCCGGGTTAGAGCTAGGGGCCGTGGTTATGGATAGGGGCCCGGGTTAGGGCTAGGGGCCGGGGTTTTGGGCCGGGGTTAGGGCTAGGGGCCGGGGTTAGGGCTAGGGGCCCGGGTTAGGGATAGGGGCCCGGGTTCGGGATAGGGGCCAGGGTTTTGGGCCAGGGTTAGGGCTAGGGGCCGGAGTTTTGGGCCAGGGTTAGGGCTACTGGCCGGGGTTTTTAGCCAGGTTTAGGGCTAGGGGCCCGGATTTTGGGCCAGGGTTAGGGCTAGGGGCCGGGGTTAGGGCTAGGGGCCAGGGTTAGGGCTAGGGGCCGGGGTTTTGGGCCGGGGTTAGGGATAGGGGGCGGAGTTTTGGACCAGGGTTAGGGCTAGGGGCGGGAGTTAAAGCTCGGGATTGGGGTTTTGGGCCAGGGTTAGAGCTAGGGGCCGGGGTTTTGGGCCGGGGTTACGGCTTGGGGCCAAGGTTTTGGGTCGGGGTTAGGGCTAGGGACCGGGGTGTAGGGGCCGGGATTAGGGCTAGGGGCCCGGGTTAGGGCTAGGGGCCGGGGTTTTGGGCCAGGGTTAGGGCTAGGGGCCAGGGTTTTGGGCCGGGGTTAGGGCTAGGGGCCGGGGTCAGGGCTAGATGGCAGGGTTAGGGCTAGGGGCCGGGGTTTTGGGCCGGGGTTAGGGCTAGGGGCCTGGGTTTTGGGCCAGGGTTAGGGCTAGGGGCCGGGTTTAGGGGTAGGGGTCAGGGTTTTGGGCCAGGGTTAGGGTTTTGGGCCGGGGTTAGGGCTAGGGGCCAGGGTTAGGGCTAGGGGCCAGGGTTTTGGGCCAGGTTTAGGGCTAGGGGCCGGGGTTTTGAGCCAGGGTTAGGGCTAGGGGCAGGGGTTTTTGGGCCAGGGTTAGGGTTTTGGGCCGGGGTTAGGGCTAGGGGCCAGGGTTAGAGCTAGGGGCCAGGGTTTTGGGCCAGAGTTAGGGCTACTGGCCGGGGTTTTTAGCCAGGTATAGGGCTAGGGGCCAGGGTTTTGGGCCAGGGTTAGGGCTAGGGGCCGGGCTTAGGGCTAGGGGCCAGGGTTAGGGCTAGGGGCCGGGGTTTTGGGCCGGGGTTAGGGATAGGGGGCGGGGTTTTGGGCCAGGGTTAGGGCTAGTGGCCGGTGTTTTGGGCCAGGGTTAGGGCTAGGGGCCGGGGTTAGGGGTAGGGGTCATGGTTTTGGGTCGGGGTTATGGTTTTGGGCCGAGGTTTGGGGTAGGGGCCGGGGTTAGGGCTAGGGGCCGGGGTTTTGGGCCAGGTTTAGGGCTAGGGGCCGGGGATTTGGGCCAGGTTTAGGGCTAGGGGCCGGGGTTTTGGGCCGGGGTTAGGACTAGGGGCCGGGGTTAGGGCTAGGGGCCGGGGCTAGGGCTAGGGACCAGGGTTTTGGGCCGGGGTTAGGGCTAGGGGCTGGGGTTAGGGCTAGGGGCCAGGGTTAGGGCAAGGGGCCAGGGTTTTGGGCCAGGGCTAGGGCTAGCGGCCGGGGTTAGGGATAGGGGCCAGGGTTAGGGCTAGGGGCCGGTGTTTTGGGCCAGGGTTAGGGCTAGGTGCCGGGTTTAGGGCTAGGGGCCAGGGTTAGGGCTAGGGGCCGGGGTTTTGGGCCGGGGTTAGGGATAGGGGGCGGAGTTTTGGACCAGGGTTAGGGATAGGGGCCGGGATTAGGGCTAGAGGCCGGGGTTTTAGGCCGGGGTTAGGGCTAGGGGCCGGGGTTAATGCTACGGGCCACGGTTAGGGCTAGGGGCCGGGGTTTTGGGCCAGGGTTAGGGCTAGGGGCCGGGGTTAGGGCTAGGGGCCGTGGTTAGGGATAGGGGCCCGGGTTAGGGCTAGGGGCCGGGGTTTTGGGCAAGGGTTAGGGCTAGGGGCCAGGGTTTTGGGCCGGAGTTAGGGCTACGGGCCGGGGTTAGGGCTAGGGGCCAGGGTTAGGGCTAGGGGCCCGGGTTTTGGGCCAGGGTTAGGGCTAGGGGCCGGGGTTTTGGGCAGTGTGTAGGGCTAGGGGCCGGGGTTTTGGGCCAGGGTGTAGGGCTAGGGGCCGGGGTTTTTGGCCAGGGTTAGGGCTAGGGGCCGGGGTTTTGGGCCAGGGTTAGGGCTAGCGGCCGGGATTTTGGGGCAGGTTTAGGGCTAGGGCCTGGGTTTTGGGCCAGGATTAGGGCTAGGGGCCGGTGTTTTGGGCCAGGGTTAGGGCTAGGGGCCGGGGTTAGGGGTAGGGGTCATGGTTTTGGGTCGGGGTTAGGGTTTTGGGCCGGGGTTAGGGCTAGGGGCCGGGGTTAGGGCTATGGTCCAGGGTTAGGGCTAGGGGCGGGGTTTTGAGCCAGGGTTAGGGCTAGGGGCTTGGGATTTGGGCCAGGGTTAGGGCTAGGAACCAGGGTTTTGGCCGGGGTTAGGACTAGGGGCCGAGGTTAGGGTTAGGGGCCGGGGCTAGGGCTAGGTACCAGGGTTTTGGGCCGGGGTTAGGGCTAGGGGCCGGGTTAGGGCTAGGGGCCAGGGTTAGGGCAAGGGGCCAGGGTTTTGGGCCAGGGCTAGGGCTAGGGGGCGGGGTTAGGGCTAGGGGCCAGGGTTAGGGCTAGGGGCCGTGTTTTGGGCCAGCGCTAGGGCTAGGGTCCAGGGTTAGGGCTAGGGGCCGGCGTTTTGGGCCAGGTTTAGGGCTAGGGGCCGGGCTTAGGGCTAGGGGCCGGGATTTTGAGCCAGGGTTAGGGCTAGGGGCCGGGGATTTGGGCCAGGGTTAGGGCTAGGGGCCGGGGTTTTCGGCTGGGGTTAGGGCTAGGGGGCCGGGGTTAGGGCTAGGGGCCCGGGTTAGGGATAGGGGCCCGGGTTAGGGATAGGGGCCAGGGTTTTGGGCCAGGGTTAGGGCTAGGGGCCGGAGTTTTGGGCCAGGGTTAGGGCTATGGGCCAGGGTTTTGGGCCAGGGTTAGGGCTACTGGCCGGGGTTTTTAGCCAGGTTTAGGGCTAGGGGCTGGGGTTTTGGGCCAGGGTTAGGGCTAGGGGCCGGGGTTAGGGCTAGGGTCCAGGGTTTTGGGCCAGGGTTATGGCTAGGGGCCAGGCTTAGGGCTAGGGGCCGGGATTTTGAGCCAGGGTTAGGGCTAGGGGCTTGGGATTTGGGCCAGGGTTAGGGCTAGGGGCCGGGGTTTTCGGCTGGGGTTAGGGCTAGGGGCCGGTGTTAGGGCTAGGGGCCGGGGTTAGAGCTAGGGGCCCGGGTTAGGGATAGGGGCCAGGGTTTTGGGCCAGGGTTAGGGCTAGGGGCCGGAGTTTTGGGCCAGGGTTAGGGCTACTGGCCGGGGTTTTTAGCCAGGTTTAGGGCTAGGGGCCGGGGTTTTGGGCCAGGGTTAGGGCTAGGGGCCGGGGTTAGGGCTAGGGGCCAGGGTTTTGGGCCAGGGTTAGGGCTAGGGGCCAGGGTTTTGGGCCGGGGTTAGGGCTAGGGGCCGGGGTTAGGGCTAGATGGCAGGGTTAGGGCTAGGGGCCGGGGTTTTGGGCCAGGGTTAGGGCTAGGGGCCGGGATTTTGGGCCAGGGTTACGGCTAGGGGCCGGTGTTTTGGGCCAGGATTAGGGCTAGGGGCCGGGTTTAGTGGTAGGGGTCAGGGTTTTGGGCCAGGGTTAGGGTTTTGGGTTGGGGTTAGGGCTAGGGGCCAGGGTTAGAGCTAGGGGCCAGGGTTTTGGGCCAGGCTTAGGGCTACTGGCCGGGGTTTTTAGCCAGGTTTAGGGCTAGGGGCCGGGGTTTTGGGCCAGGGTTAGGGCTAGGTGCCGGGGTTAGGGCTAGGGGCCAGGGTTAGGGCTAGGGGCCGGGGTTTTGGGCCGGGGTTAGGGATAGGGGGCGGAGTTTTGGACCAGGGTTAGGGATAGGGGCCGGGGTTAGGGCTAGGGGCCGGGGCTAGGGCTAGGGACCAGGGTTTTGGGCCGGGGTTAGGGCTAGGGGCCAGGGTTAGGGCAAGGGGCCAGGGTTTTGGGCCAGGGCTATTGCTAGGGGGCGGGGTTAGGGCTAGGGGCCAGGGTTAGGGCTAGGGGCCGGTGTTTTGGGCCAGGGCTAGGGCTAGGGTCCAGGGTTAGGGCTAGGGGCCGGCGTTTTGGGCCAGGTTTAGGGCTAGGGGCCGGGCTTAGGGCTAGGGGCCGGGATTTTGAGCCAGGGTTAGGGCTAGGGGCCGGGGTTTTCGGCCGGGGTTAGGGCTAGAGGCCGGGGTAAGGGCTAGGGGCCCGGGTTAGGGATAGGGGCCCGGGTTAGGGATAGGGGCCAGGGTTTTGGGCCAGGGTTAGGGCTAGGGGCCGGAGTTTTTGGCCAGGGTTAGGGCTATGGGCCAGGGTTTTGGGCCAGGGTTAGGGCTACTGGCCGGGGTTTTTAGCCAGGTTTAGGGCTAGGGGCTGGGGTTTTGGGCAAGGTTTAGGGCTAGTGGCCGGGGTTAGGGCTAGGGTCCAGGTTTAGGGTTAGGGGCCGGGGTTTTGGGCCAGGGTTAGGGCTAGGGGCCGGGTTTTTGGGCCAGGGTTAGGGCTAGGGGCCGGGGTTAGGGCTAGGGGCCAGGGTTAGGGCTAGGGGCCGGGGTTTTGGGCCGGGGTTAGGGATAGGGGGCGGGGTTTTGGACCAGGGTTAGGGCTAGGGGCGGGAGTTAAAGCTAGAGATTGGGGTTTTGGGCCAGGGTTAGAGCTAGGGGCCGGGGTTTTGGGCCGGGGTTAGGGCTTGGGGCCAAGGTTTTGGGTCGGGGTTAGGGCTAGGGACCGGGGTTAGGGGCCGGGGTTAGGGCTAGGGGCCCGGGTTAGGGCTAGGGGCCGTGGTTAGGGATAGGGGCCCGGGTTAGGGATAGGGGCCGGGGTTTTGGGCCGGGGTTAGGGATAGGGGGCGGGGTTAGGGCTAGGGGCCCGGGTTAGGGCTAGGGGCCGTGGTTAGAGATAGGGGCCCGGGTTAGGGCTAGGGGCCGGGGTTTTGGGCCGGGGGTTAGGGATAGGGGGCGGGGTTAGGGCTAGGGGCCCGGGTTAGGGCTAGGGGCCGTGGTTAGAGATAGGGGCCCGGGTTAGGGCTACGGGCCGGGGTTTTGGGCAAGGGTTAGGGCTAGGGGCCAGGGCTTTGGGCCGGAGTTAGGGCTACGGGCCGGGGTTAGGGCTAGGGGCCAGGGTTAGGGCTAGGGGCCGGGGTTTTGGGCCAGGGTTAGGGCTAGGAGCCGGGGTTTTGGGCCAGGGTGTAGGGCTAGGGGCCGGGGTTTTGGGCCAGGGTGTAGGGCTAGGGGCCGGGGTTTTGGGCCAGGGTTAGGGCTAGGGGCCAGGGTTTTGGGCCGGAGTTAGGGCTAGGGGCCGGGGTTAGGGCTAGGGGCCAGGGTTAGGGCTAGGGGCCGGGGTTTTGGGCCAGGGTGTAGGGCTAGGGGCTGGGGTTTTTGGCCAGGGTTAGGGCTATGGGCCGGGGTATTGGACCA
This sequence comes from Chlamydotis macqueenii, assembly GCF_036417535.1. Lineage (NCBI taxonomy): Eukaryota > Metazoa > Chordata > Aves > Otidiformes > Otididae > Chlamydotis > Chlamydotis macqueenii. Next base: position 58,594,876 of record NC_141556.1, on the reverse strand, counting down.
GGGTTAGGGCTAGGCGCCGGGATTTTGGGGCAGGTTTAGGGCTAGGGCCTGGGGTTTTGGGCCAGGGTTAGGGCTAGGGGCCGGTGTTTTTGGCCAGGGTTAGGGCTAGGGGCCGGGGTTAGGGGTAGGGGTCATGGTTTTGGGTCGGGGTTAGGGTTTTGGGCCGGGGTTAGGGCTAGGGGCCAGGGTTAGGGCTATGGTCCAGGGTTAGGACTAGGGGCCGGGGTTTTGGGCCAGGTTTAGGGCTAGGGGCCGGGGTTTTGGGCCGGGGTTAGGACTAGGGGCCGGGGTTAGGGCTAGGGGCCGGGGTTAGGGCTAGGGACCAGGGTTTTGGGCCGGGGTGTAGGACAAGGGGCCGGGGTTAGGGCTAGGGGCCAGGGTTAGGGCAAGGGGCCAGGGTTTTGGGCCAGGGTTAGGGCTAGGGGCCGGGGTTAGGGCTAGGGGCCAGGGTTAGGGCTAGGGGCCAGTGTTTTGGGCCAGGGCTAGGGCTAGGGTCCAGGGTTAGGACTATGGGCCAACGTTTTGGGCCAGGTTTAGGGCTAGGTGCCGGGCTTAGGGCTAGGGGCCGGGATTTTGAGCCAGCGTTAGGGCTAGGGGCCGGCCAGGGTTAGGGCTAGGGGGTGGGTGTTCGGCCGGGGTTAAGACTAGGGGCCGGGGTTAGGGCTAGGGGCCAGGGTTTTGGGCCAGGTTTAGGGCTAGGGGCCGGGGTTTTGAGCCAGGGTTAGGGCTAGGGGCAGGGGTTTTGGGCCAGGGTTAGGGTTTTGGGCCGGGGTTAGGGCTAGGGGCCAGGGTTAGAGCTAGGGGCCAGGGTTTTGGGCCAGAGTTAGGGCTACTGGCCGGGGTTTTTAGCCAGGTATAGGGCTAGGGGCCAGGGTTTTGGGCCAGGGTTAGGGCTAGGGGCCGGGGTTAGGGCTAGGGGCCAGGGTTAGGGCTAGGGGCCGGGGTTTTGGGCCGGGGTTAGGGATAGGGGGCGGAGTTTTGGACCAGGCTTAGGGCTAGTGGCCGGGGTTATGGCTAGAGGCCGGGGTTTTAGGCCTGGGTTAGGGCTAGGGGCCGGGGTTTTGGGCCAGGGTTAGGGCTAGTGGCCGGTGTTTTGGGCCAGGGTTAGGGCTAGGGGCCGGGGTTAGGGGTAGGGGTCATGGTTTTGGGTCGGGGTTAGGGTTTTGGGCCGAGGTTTGGGGTAGGGGCCGGGGTTAGAGCTAGGGGCCGGGGTTTTGGGCCAGGTTTAGGGCTAGGGGGCCGGGGATTTGGGCCAGGTTTAGGGCTAGGGGCCGGGGTTTTGGGCCGGGGGTTAGGACTAGGGGCCGGGGTTAGGGCTAGGGGCCGGGGCTAGGGCTAGGGACCAGGGTTTTGGGCCGGGGTTAGGGCTAGGGGCCGGGGTTAGGGCTAGGGGCCAGGGTTAGGGCAAGGGCCAGGGTTTTGGGCCAGGGCTAGGGCTAGCGGCCGGGGTTAGGGATAGGGGCCGGGGTTTTGGGCCAGGGTTATGGCTAGGGGCCAGGCTTAGGGCTAGGGGCCGGGATTTTGAGCCAGGGTTAGGGCTAGGGGCTTGGGATTTGGGCCCAGGGTTAGGGCTAGGGGCCGGGGTTTTCGGCTGGGGTTAGGGCTAGGGCCGGTGTTAGGGCTAGGGGCCGGGGGTTAGAGCTAGGGGCCCGGGTTAGGGATAGGGGCCAGGGTTTTGGGCAGGGTTAGGGCTAGGGGCCGGAGTTTTGGGCCAGGGTTAGGGCTACTGGCCGGGGTTTTTAGCCAGGTTTAGGGCTAGGGGCCGGGGTTTTGGGCCAGGGTTAGGGCTAGGGGCCGGAGTTAGGGCTAGGGGCCAGGGTTAGGGCTAGGGGCCGGGGTTGTGGGCCGGGGTTAGGGATAGGGGGCGGGGGTTTTGGACCAGGGTTAGGGCTAGGGGCGGGAGTTAAAGCTAGGGATTGGGGTTTTGGGCCAGGGTTAGAGCGAGGGGCCGGGGTTTTGGGCCGGGGTTAGGGCTTGGGGCCAAGGTTTTGGGTCGGGGTTAGGGCTAGGGACCGGGGTTAGGGGCCGGGGTTAGGGCTAGGGGCCCGGGTTAGGGCTAGGGGGCCGTGGTTAGGGATAGGGGCCCGGGTTAGGGATAGGCGCCGGGGTTTTGGGCCAGGGTTAGGGCTAGGGGCCGGGGTTTTGGGCCAGGGTTACGGCTAGGGGCCGGTGTTTTGGGCCAGGGTTAGGGCTAGGGGCCGGGTTTAGGGGTAGGGGTCAGGGTTTTGGGCCAGGGTTAGGGTTTTGGGCCGGGGTTAGGGCTAGGGGCCAGGGTTAGAGCTAGGGGCCAGGGTTTTGGGCCAGGGTTAGGGCTACTGGCCGGGGTTTTTAGCCAGGTTTAGGGCTAGGGGCCGGGGTTTTGGGCCAGGGTTAGGGCTAGGTGCCGGGGTTAGGGCTAGGGGCCAGGGTTAGGGCTAGGGGCCAGTGTTTTGGGCCAGGGCTAGGGCTAGGGTCCAGGGTTAGGACTATGGGCCAACGTTTTGGGCCAGGTTTAGGGCTAGGTGCCGGGCTTAGGGCTAGGGGCCGGGATTTTGAGCCAGCGTTAGGGCTAGGGGCCGGCCAGGGTTAGGGCTAGGGGGTGGGTGTTCGGCCGGGGTTAAGACTAGGGGCCGGGGTTAGGGCTAGGGGCCAGGGTTTTGGGCCAGGTTTAGGGCTAGGGGCCGGGGTTTTGAGCCAGGGTTAGGGCTAGGGGCAGGGGTTTTGGGCCAGGGTTAGGGTTTTGGGCCGGGGTTAGGGCTAGGGGCCAGGGTTAGAGCTAGGGGCCAGGGTTTTGGGCCAGAGTTAGGGCTACTGGCCGGGGTTTTTAGCCAGGTATAGGGCTAGGGGCCAGGGTTTTGGGCCAGGGTTAGGGCTAGGGGCCGGGGTTAGGGCTAGGGGCCAGGGTTAGGGCTAGGGGCCGGGGTTTTGGGCCGGGGTTAGGGATAGGGGGCGGAGTTTTGGACCAGGCTTAGGGCTAGTGGCCGGGGTTATGGCTAGAGGCCGGGGTTTTAGGCCTGGGTTAGGGCTAGGGGCCGGGGTTTTGGGCCAGTGTTAGGGCTAGTGGCCGGTGTTTTGGGCCAGGGTTAGGGCTAGGGGCCGGGGTTAGGGGTAGGGGTCATGGTTTTGGGTCGGGGTTAGGGTTTTGGGCCGAGGTTTGGGGTAGGGGCCGGGGTTAGGGCTAGGGGCCGGGGTTTTGGGCCAGGTTTAGGGCTAGGGGCCGGGGATTTGGGCCAGGTTTAGGGCTAGGGGCCGGGGTTTTGGGCCGGGGTTAGGACTAGGGGCCGGGGTTAGGGCTAGGGGCCGGGGCTAGGGCTAGGGACCAGGGTTTTGGGCCGGGGTTAGGGCTAGGGGCCGGGGTTAGGGCTAGGGGCCAGGGTTAGGGCAAGGGGCCAGGGTTTTGGGCCAGGGCTAGGGCTAGCGGCCGGGGTTAGGGATAGGGGCCGGGGTTTTGGGCCAGGGTTATGGCTAGGGGCCAGGCTTAGGGCTAGGGGCCGGGATTTTGAGCCAGGGTTAGGGCTAGGGGCTTGGGATTTGGGCCAGGGTTAGGGCTAGGGGCCGGGGTTTTCGGCTGGGGTTAGGGCTAGGGGCCGGTGTTAGGGCTAGGGGCCGGGGTTAGAGCTAGGGGCCCGGGTTAGGGATAGGGGCCAGGGTTTTGGGCCAGGGTTAGGGCTAGGGGCCGGAGTTTTGGGCCAGGGTTAGGGCTACTGGCCGGGGTTTTTAGCCAGGTTTAGGGCTAGGGGCCGGGGTTTTGGGCCAGGGTTAGGGCTTGGGGCCGGAGTTAGGGCTAGGGGCCAGGGTTAGGGCTAGGGGCCGGGGTTGTGGGCCGGGGTTAGGGATAGGGGGCGGGGTTTTGGACCAGGGTTAGGGCTAGGGGCGGGAGTTAAAGCTAGGGATTGGGGTTTTGGGCCAGGGTTAGAGCGAGGGGCCGGGGTTTTGGGCCGGGGTTAGGGCTTGGGGCCAAGGTTTTGGGTCGGGGTTAGGGCTAGGGACCGGGGTTAGGGGCCGGGGTTAGGGCTAGGGGCCCGGGTTAGGGCTAGGGGCCGTGGTTAGGGATAGGGGCCCGGGTTAGGGATAGGCGCCGGGGTTTTGGGCCAGGGTTAGGGCTAGGGGCCGGGGTTTTGGGCCAGGGTTACGGCTAGGGGCCGGTGTTTTGGGCCAGGGTTAGGGCTAGGGGCCGGGTTTAGGGGTAGGGGTCAGGGTTTTGGGCCAGGGTTAGGGTTTTGGGCCGGGGTTAGGGCTAGGGGCCAGGGTTAGAGCTAGGGGCCAGGGTTTTGGGCCAGGGTTAGGGCTACTGGCCGGGGTTTTTAGCCAGGTTTAGGGCTAGGGGCCGGGGTTTTGGGCCAGGGTTAGGGCTAGGTGCCGGGGTTAGGGCTAGGGGCCAGGGTTAGGGCTAGGGGCCGGGGTTTTGGGCCGGGGTTAGGGATAGGGGGCGGAGTTTTGGACCAGGGTTAGGGATAGGGGCCGGGGTTAGGGCTAGAGGCCGGGGTTGTAGGCCGGGGTTAGGGCTAGGGGCCGGGGTTAATGCTACGGGCCACGGTTAGGGCTAGGGGCCGGGGTTTTGGGCCAGGGTTAGGGCTAGGGGCCGGGGTTAGGGCTAGGGGCCGGGGTTAGGGCTAGGGGCCATGGTTAGGGATAGGGGCCCGGGTTAGGGCTAGGGGCCGGGGTTTTGGGCAAGGGTTAGGGCTAGGGGCCAGGGTTTTGGGCCGGAGTTAGGGCTACGGGCCGGGGTTAGGGCTAGGGGCCAGGGTTAGGGCTAGGGGCCAGGGTTTTGGGCCAGGGTTAGGGCTAGGGGCCGGGGTTTTGGGCCAGTGTGTAGGGCTAGGGGCCGGGGTTTTGGGCCAGGGTGTAGGGCTAGGGGCCGGGGTTTTTGGCCAGGGTTAGGGCTAGGGGCCGGGGTTTTGGGCCAGGGTTAGGGCTAGCGGCCGGGATTTTGGGGCAGGTTTAGGGCTAGGGCCTGGGGTTTTGGGCCAGGATTAGGGCTAGGGGCCGGTGTTTTGGGCCAGGGTTAGGGCTAGGGGCCGGGGTTAGGGGTAGGGGTCATGGTTTTGGGTCGGGGTTAGGGTTTTGGGCCGGGGTTAGGGCTAGGGGCCGGGGTTAGGGCTATGGTCCAGGGTTAGGGCTAGGGGCCGGGGTTTTGAGCCAGGGTTAGGGCTAGGGGCTTGGGATTTGGGCCAGGGTTAGGGCTAGGAACCAGGGTTTTGGGCCGGGGTTAGGACTAGGGGCCGGGGTTAGGGCTAGGGGCCGGGGCTAGGGCTAGGGACCAGGGTTTTGGGCCGGGGTTAGGGCTAGGGGCCGGGGTTAGGGCTAGGGGCCAGGGTTAGGGCAAGGGGCCAGGGTTTTGGGCCAGGGCTAGGGCTAGGGGGCGGGGTTAGGGCTAGGGGCCAGGGTTAGGGCTAGGGGCCGGTGTTTTGGGCCAGCGCTAGGGCTAGGGTCCAGGGTTAGGGCTAGGGGCCGGCGTTTTGGGCCAGGTTTAGGGCTAGGGGCCGGGCTTAGGGCTAGGGGCCGGGATTTTGAGCCAGGGTTAGGGCTAGGGGCCGGGGATTTGGGCCAGGGTTAGGGCTAGGGGCCGGGGTTTTCGGCTGGGGTTAGGGCTAGGGGCCGGGGTTAGGGCTAGGGGCCCGGGTTAGGGATAGGGGCCCGGGTTAGGGATAGGGGCCAGGGTTTTGGGCCAGGGTTAGGGCTAGGGGCCGGAGTTTTGGACCAGGGTTAGGGCTATGGGCCAGGGTTTTGGGCCAGGGTTAGGGCTACTGGCCGGGGTTTTTAGCCAGGTTTAGGGCTAGGGGCTGGGGTTTTGGGCCAGGGTTAGGGCTAGGGGCCGGGGTTAGGGCTAGGGTCCAGGGTTTTGGGCCAGGGTTATGGCTAGGGGCCAGGCTTAGGGCTAGGGGCCGGGATTTTGAGCCAGGGTTAGGGCTAGGGGCTTGGGATTTGGGCCAGGGTTAGGGCTAGGGGCCGGGGTTTTCGGCTGGGGTTAGGGCTAGGGGCCGGTGTTAGGGCTAGGGGCCGGGGTTAGAGCTAGGGGCCCGGGTTAGGGATAGGGGCCAGGGTTTTGGGCCAGGGTTAGGGCTAGGGGCCGGAGTTTTGGGCCAGGGTTAGGGCTACTGGCCGGGGTTTTTAGCCAGGTTTAGGGCTAGGGGCCGGGGTTTTGGGCCAGGGTTAGGGCTAGGGGCCGGGGTTAGGGCTAGGGGCCAGGGTTAGGGCTAGGGGCCAGGGTTGTGGGCCGGGGTTAGGGATAGGGGGCGGGGTTTTGGACCAGGGTTAGGGCTAGGGGCGGGAGTTAAAGCCAGGGATTGGGGTTTTGGGCCAGGGTTAGAGCTAGGGGCCGGGGTTTTGGGCCGGGGTTAGGGCTTGGGGCCAAGGTTTTGGGTCGGGGTTAGGGCTAGGGACCGGGGTTAGGGGCCGGGGTTAGGGCTAGGGGCCCGGGTTAGGGCTAGGGGCCGTGGTTAGGGATAGGGGCCCGGGTTAGGGATAGGCGCCGGGGTTTTGGGCCAGGGTTAGGGCTAGGGGCCAGGGTTTTGGGCCGGGGTTAGGGCTAGGGGCCGGGGTTAGGGCTAGATGGCAGGGTTAGGGCTAGGGGCCGGGGTTTTGGGCCAGGGTTAGGGCTAGGGGCCGGGGTTTTGGGCCAGGGTTACGGCTAGGGGCCGGTGTTTTGGGCCAGGATTAGGGCTAGGGGCCGGGTTTAGGGGTAGGGGTCAGGGTTTTGGGCCAGGGTTAGAATTTTGGGCCGGGGTTAGGGCTAGGGGCCAGGGTTAGAGCTAGGGGCCAGGGTTTTGGGCCAGGGTTAGGGCTACTGGCCGGGGTTTTTAGCCAGGTTTAGGGCTAGGGGCCTGGGTTTTGGGCCAGGGTTAGGGCTAGGTGCCGGGGTTAGGGCTAGGGGCCAGGGTTAGGGCTAGGGGCCGGGGTTTTGGGCCGGGGTTAGGGATAGGGGGCGGAGTTTTGGACCAGGGTTAGGGATAGGGGCCGGGGTTAGGGCTAGAGGCCGGGGTTTTAGGCCGGGGTTAGGGCTAGGGGCCGGGGTTAATGCTACGGGCCACGGTTAGGGCTAGGGGCCGGGGTTTTGGGCCAGGGTTAGGGCTAGGGGCCGGGGTTACGGCTAGGGGCCGGGGTTAGGGCTAGGGGCCGTGGTTAGGGATAGGGGCCCGGGTTAGGGCTAGGGGCCGGGGTTTTGGGCAAGGGTTTGGGCTAGGGGCCGGGGTTAGGGGTAGGGGTCATGGTTTTGGGTCGGGGTTAGGGTTTTGGGCCGGGGTTAGGGCTAGGGGCCGGGGTTAGGGCTATGGTCCAGGGTTAGGGCTAGGGGCCGGGGTTTTGAGCCAGGGTTAGGGCTAGGGGCTTGGGATTTGGGCCAGGGTTAGGGCTAGGAACCAGGGTTTTGGGCCGGGGTTAGGACTAGGGGCCGGGGTTAGGGCTAGGGGCCGGGGCTAGGGCTAGGGACCAGGGTTTTGGGCCGGGGTTAGGGCTAGGGGCCGGGGTTAGGGCTAGGGGCCGGGGTTAGGGCAAGGGGCCAGGGTTTTGGGCCAGGGCTAGTGCTAGGGGCCGGGGTTAGGGCTAGGGGCCAGGGTTAGGGCTAGGGGCCGGTGTTTTGGGCCAGGGCTAGGGCTAGGGTCCAGGGTTAGGGCTAGGGGCCGGCGTTTTGGGCCAGGTTTAGGGCTAGGGGCCGGGCTTAGAGCTAGGGGCCGGGATTTTGAGCCAGGGTTAGGGCTAGGGGCCGGGGATTTGGGCCAGGGTTAGGGCTAGGGGCCGGGGTTTTCGGCCGGGGTTAGGGCTAGGGGCCGGGGTTAGGGCTAGGGGCCCGGGTTAGGGATAGGGGCCCGGGTTAGGGATAGGGGCCAGGGTTTTGGGCCAGGGTTAGGGCTAGGGGCCGGAGTTTTGGGCCAGGGTTAGGGTTTTGGGCCGGGGTTAGGGCTAGGGGCCAGGGTTAGAGCTAGGGGCCAGGGTTTTGGGCCAGAGTTAGGGCTACTGGCCGGGGTTTTTAGCCAGGTATAGGGCTAGGGGCCAGGGTTTTGGGCCAGGGTTAGGGCTAGGGGCCCGGCTTAGGGCTAGGGGCCAGGGTTAGGGCTAGGGGCCGGGGTTTTGGGCCGGGGTTAGGGATAGGGGGCGGAGTTTTGGACCAGGCTTAGGGCTAGTGGCCGGGGTTATGGCTAGAGGCCGGGGTTTTAGGCCTGGGTTAGGGCTAGGGGCCGGGGTTTTGGGCCAGGGTTAGGGCTAGTGGCCGGTGTTTTGGGCCAGGGTTAGGGCTAGGGGCCGGGGTTAGGGGTAGGGGTCATGGTTTTGGGTCGGGGTTAGGGTTTTGGGCCGAGGTTTGGGGTAGGGGCCGGGGTTAGGGCTAGGGGCCGGGGTTTTGGGCCAGGTTTAGGGCTAGGGGCCGGGGATTTGGGCCAGGTTTAGGGCTAGGGGCCGGGGTTTTGGGCCGGGGTTAGGACTAGGGGCCGGGGTTAGGGCTAGGGGCCGGGGCTAGGGCTAGGGACCAGGGTTTTGGGCCGGGGTTAGGGCTAGGGGCCGGGGTTAGGGCTAGGGGCCAGGGTTAGGGCAAGGGGCCAGGGTTTTGGGCCAGGGCTAGGGCTAGCGGCCGGGGTTAGGGATAGGGGCCGGGGTTTTGGGCCAGGGTTATGGCTAGGGGCCAGGCTTAGGGCTAGGGGCCGGGATTTTGAGCCAGGGTTAGGGCTAGGGGCTTGGGATTTGGGCCAGGGTTAGGGCTAGGGGCCGGGGTTTTCGGCTGGGGTTAGGGCTAGGGGCCAATGTTAGGGCTAGGGGCCGGGGTTAGAGCTAGGGGCCCGGGTTAGGGATAGGGGCCAGGGTTTTGGGCCAGGGTTAGGGCTAGGGGCCGGAGTTTTGGGCCAGGGTTAGGGCTACTGGCCGGGGTTTTTAGCCAGGTTTAGGGCTAGGGGCCGGGGTTGTGGGCCGGGGTTAGGGATAGGGGGCGGGGTTTTGGACCAGGGTTAGGGCTAGGGGCGGGAGTTAAAGCTAGGGATTGGGGTTTTGGGCCAGGGTTAGAGCTAGGGGCCGGGGTTTTGGGCCGGGGTTAGGGCTTGGGGCCAAGGTTTTGGGTCGGGGTTAGGGCTAGGGACCGGGGTTAGGGGCCGGGGTTAGGGCTAGGGGCCCGGGTTAGGGCTAGGGGCCGTGGTTAGGGATAGGGGCCCGGGTTAGGGATAGGCGCCGGGGTTTTGGGCCAGGGTTAGGGCTAGGGGCCGGGGTTTTGGGCCAGGGTTAGGGCTAGGGGCCGGGTTTAGGGGTAGGGGTCAGGGTTTTGGGCCAGGGTTAGGGTTTTGGGCCGGGGTTAGGGTTAGGGGCCAGGGTTAGAGCTAGGGGCCAGGGTTTTGGGCCAGGGTTAGGGCTACTGGCCGGGGTTTTTAGCCAGGTTTAGGGCTAGGGGCCGGGGTTTTGGGCCAGGGTTAGGGCTAGGTGCCGGGGTTAGGGCTAGGGGCCAGGGTTAGGGCTAGGGGCCGGGGTTTTGGGCCGGGGTTAGGGATAGGGGGCGGAGTTTTGGACCAGGGTTAGGGATAGGGGCCGGGGTTAGGGCTAGAGGCCGGGGTTGTAGGCCGGGGTTAGGGCTAGGGGCCGGGGTTAATGCTACGGGCCACGGTTAGGGCTAGGGGCCGGGGTTTTGGGCCAGGGTTAGGGCTAGGGGCCGGGGTTAGGGCTAGGGGCCGGGGTTAGGGCTAGGGGCCGTGGTTAGGGATAGGGGCCCGGGTTAGGGCTAGGGGCCGGGGTTTTGGGCAAGGGTTAGGGCTAGGGGCCAGGGTTTTGGGCCGGAGTTAGGGCTACGGGCCGGGGTTAGGGCTAGGGGCCAGGGTTAGGGCTAGGGGCCCGGGTTTTGGGCCAGGGTTAGGGCTAGGGGCCGGGGTTTTGGGCCAGTGTGTAGGGCTAGGGGCCGGGGTTTTGGGCCAGGGTGTAGGGCTAGGGGCCGGGGTTTTTGGCCAGGGTTAGGGCTAGGGGCCGGGGTTTTGGGCCAGGGTTAGGGCTAGCGGCCGGGATTTTGGGGCAGGTTTAGGGCTAGGGCCTGGGGTTTTGGGCCAGGATTAGGGCTAGGGGCCGGTGTTTTGGGCCAGGGTTAGGGCTAGGGGCCGGGGTTAGGGGTAGGGGTCATGGTTTTGGGTCGGGGTTAGGGTTTTGGGCCGGGGTTAGGGCTAGGGGCCGGGGTTAGGGCTATGGTCCAGGGTTAGGGCTAGGGGCCGGGGTTTTGAGCCAGGGTTAGGGCTAGGGGCTTGGGATTTGGGCCAGGGTTAGGGCTAGGAACCAGGGTTTTGGGCCGGGGTTAGGACTAGGGGCCGGGGTTAGGGCTAGGGGCCGGGGCTAGGGCTAGGGACCAGGGTTTTGGGCCGGGGTTAGGGCTAGGGGCCGGGGTTAGGGCTAGGGGCCAGGGTTAGGGCAAGGGGCCAGGGTTTTGGGCCAGGGCTAGGGCTAGGGGGCGGGGTTAGGGCTAGGGGCCAGGGTTAGGGCTAGGGGCCGGTGTTTTGGGCCAGCGCTAGGGCTAGGGTCCAGGGTTAGGGCTAGGGGCCGGCGTTTTGGGCCAGGTTTAGGGCTAGGGGCCGGGCTTAGGGCTAGGGGCCGGGATTTTGAGCCAGGGTTAGGGCTAGGGGCCGGGGATTTGGGCCAGGGTTAGGGCTAGGGGCCGGGGTTTTCGGCTGGGGTTAGGGCTAGGGGCCGGGGTTAGGGCTAGGGGCCCGGGTTAGGGATAGGGGCCCGGGTTAGGGATAGGGGCCAGGGTTTTGGGCCAGGGTTAGGGCTAGGGGCCGGAGTTTTGGGCCAGGGTTAGGGCTATGGGCCAGGGTTTTGGGCCAGGGTTAGGGCTACTGGCCGGGGTTTTTAGCCAGGTTTAGGGCTAGGGGCTGGGGTTTTGGGCCAGGGTTAGGGCTAGGGGCCGGGGTTAGGGCTAGGGTCCAGGGTTTTGGGCCAGGGTTATGGCTAGGGGCCAGGCTTAGGGCTAGGGGCCGGGATTTTGAGCCAGGGTTAGGGCTAGGGGCTTGGGATTTGGGCCAGGGTTAGGGCTAGGGGCCGGGGTTTTCGGCTGGGGTTAGGGCTAGGGGCCGGTGTTAGGGCTAGGGGCCAGGGTTAGAGCTAGGGGCCCGGGTTAGGGATAGGGGCCAGGGTTTTGGGCCAGGGTTAGGGCTAGGGGCCGGAGTTTTGGGCCAGGGTTAGGGCTACTGGCCGGGGTTTTTAGCCAGGTTTAGGGCTAGGGGCCGGGGTTTTGGGCCAGGGTTAGGGCTAGGGGCCGGGGTTAGGGCTAGGGGCCAGGGTTAGGGCTAGGGGCCGGGGTTGTGGGCCGGGGTTAGGGATAGGGGGCGGGGTTTTGGACCAGGGTTAGGGCTAGGGGCGGGAGTTAAAGCCAGGGATTGGGGTTTTGGGCCAGGGTTAGAGCTAGGGGCCGGGGTTTTGGGCCGGGGTTAGGGCTTGGGGCCAAGGTTTTGGGTCGGGGTTAGGGCTAGGGACCGGGGTTAGGGGCCGGGGTTAGGGCTAGGGGCCCAGGTTAGGGCTAGGGGCCGTGGTTAGGGATAGGGGCCCGGGTTAGGGATAGGGGCCGGGGTTTTGGGCCAGGGTTAGGGCTAGGGGCCAGGGTTTTGGGCCGGGGTTAGGGCTAGGGGCCGGGGTTAGGGCTAGATGGCAGGGTTAGGGCTAGGGGCCGGGGTTTTGGGCCAGGGTTAGGGCTAGGGGCCGGGGTTTTGGGCCAGGGTTACGGCTAGGGGCCGGTGTTTTGGGCCAGGATTAGGGCTAGGGGCCGGGTTTAGGGGTAGGGGTCAGGGTTTTGGGCCAGGGTTAGAATTTTGGGCCGGGGTTAGGGCTAGGGGCCAGGGTTAGAGCTAGGGGCCAGGGTTTTGGGCCAGGGTTAGGGCTACTGGCCGGGGTTTTTAGCCAGGTTTAGGGCTAGGGGCCTGGGTTTTGGGCCAGGGTTAGGGCTAGGTGCCGGGGTTAGGGCTAGGGGCCAGGGTTAGGGCTAGGGGCCGGGGTTTTGGGCCGGGGTTAGGGATAGGGGGCGGAGTTTTGGACCAGGGTTAGGGATAGGGGCCGGGGTTAGGGCTAGAGGCCGGGGTTTTAGGCCGGGGTTAGGGCTAGGGGCCGGGGTTAATGCTACGGGCCACGGTTAGGGCTAGGGGCCGGGGTTTTGGGCCAGGGTTAGGGCTAGGGGCCGGGGTTACGGCTAGGGGCCGGGGTTAGGGCTAGGGGCCGTGGTTAGGGATAGGGGCCCGGGTTAGGGCTAGGGGCCGGGGTTTTGGGCAAGGGTTAGGGCTAGGGGCCGGGGTTAGGGGTAGGGGTCATGGTTTTGGGTCGGGGTTAGGGTTTTGGGCCGGGGTTAGGGCTAGGGGCCGGGGTTAGGGCTATGGTCCAGGGTTAGGGCTAGGGGCCGGGGTTTTGAGCCAGGGTTAGGGCTAGGGGCTTGGGATTTGGGCCAGGGTTAGGGCTAGGAACCAGGGTTTTGGGCCGGGGTTAGGACTAGGGGCCGGGGTTAGGGCTAGGGGCCGGGGCTAGGGCTAGGGACCAGGGTTTTGGGCCGGGGTTAGGGCTAGGGGCCGGGGTTAGGGCTAGGGGCCGGGGTTAGGGCTAGGGGCCGGGGTTAGGGCTAGGGGCCGGTGTTTTGGGCCAGGGCTAGGGCTAGGGTCCAGGGTTAGGGCTAGGGGCCGGCGTTTTGGGCCAGGTTTAGGGCTAGGGGCCGGGCTTAGAGTTAGGGGCCGGGATTTTGAGCCAGGGTTAGGGCTAGGGGCCGGGGATTTGGGCCAGGGTTAGGGCTAGGGGCCGGGGTTTTCGGCCGGGGTTAGGGCTAGGGGCCGGGGTTAGGGCTAGGGGCCCGGGTTAGGGATAGGGGCCCGGGTTAGGGATAGGGGCCAGGGTTTTGGGCCAGGGTTAGGGCTAGGGGCCGGAGTTTTGGGCCAGGGTTAGGGTTTTGGGCCGGGGTTAGGGCTAGGGGCCAGGGTTAGAGCTAGGGGCCAGGGTTTTGGGCCAGAGTTAGGGCTACTGGCCGGGGTTTTTAGCCAGGTATAGGGCTAGGGGCCAGGGTTTTGGGCCAGGGTTAGGGCTAGGGGCCCGGCTTAGGGCTAGGGGCCAGGGTTAGGGCTAGGGGCCGGGGTTTTGGGCCGGGGTTAGGGATAGGGGGCGGAGTTTTGGACCAGGCTTAGGGCTAGTGGCCGGGGTTATGGCTAGAGGCCGGGGTTTTAGGCCTGGGTTAGGGCTAGGGGCCGGGGTTTTGGGCCAGGGTTAGGGCTAGTGGCCGGTGTTTTGGGCCAGGGTTAGGGCTAGGGGCCGGGGTTAGGGGTAGGGGTCATGGTTTTGGGTCGGGGTTAGGGTTTTGGGCCGAGGTTTGGGGTAGGGGCCGGGGTTAGGGCTAGGGGCCGGGGTTTTGGGCCAGGTTTAGGGCTAGGGGCCGGGGATTTGGGCCAGGTTTAGGGCTAGGGGCCGGGGTTTTGGGCCGGGGTTAGGACTAGGGGCCGGGGTTAGGGCTAGGGGCCAGGGTTAGGGCAAGGGGCCAGGGTTTTGGGCCGGGGTTAGGGCTAGCGGCCGGGGTTAGGGATAGGGGCCGGGGTTTTGGGCCAGGGTTATGGCTAGGGGCCAGGCTTAGGGCTAGGGGCCGGGATTTTGAGCCAGGGTTAGGGCTAGGGGCTTGGGATTTGGGCCAGGGTTAGGGCTAGGGGCCGGGGTTTTCGGCTGGGGTTAGGGCTAGGGGCCAATGTTAGGGCTAGGGGCCGGGGTTAGAGCTAGGGGCCCGGGTTAGGGATAGGGGCCAGGGTTTTGGGCCAGGGTTAGGGCTAGAGGCCGGAGTTTTGGGCCAGGGTTAGGGCTACTGGCCGGGGTTTTTAGCCAGGTTTAGGGCTAGGGGCCGGGGTTTTGGGCCAGGGTTAGGGCTAGGGGCCGGAGTTAGGGCTAGGGGCCAGGGTTAGGGCTAGGGGCCGGGGTTGTGGGCCGGGGTTAGGGATAGGGGGCGGGGTTTTGGACCAGGGTTAGGGCTAGGGGCGGGAGTTAAAGCTAGGGATTGGGGTTTTGGGCCAGGGTTAGAGCTAGGGGCCGGGGTTTTGGGCCGGGGTTAGGGCTTGGGGCCAAGGTTTTGGGTCGGGGTTAGGGCTAGGGACCGGGGTTAGGGGCCGGGGTTAGGGCTAGGGGCCCGGGTTAGGGCTAGGGGCCGTGGTTAGGGATAGGGGCCCGGGTTAGGGATAGGCGCCGGGGTTTTGGGCCAGGGTTAGGGCTAGGGGCCGGGGTTTTGGGCCAGGGTTACGGCTAGGGGCGGGTGTTTTGGGCCAGGGTTAGGGCTAGGGGCCGGGTTTAGGGGTAGGGGTCAGGGTTTTGGGCCAGGGTTAGGGTTTTGGGCCGGGGTTAGGGCTAGGGGCCAGGGTTAGAGCTAGGGGCCAGGGTTTTGGGCCAGGGTTAGGGCTACTGGCCGGGGTTTTTAGCCAGGTTTAGGGCTAGGGGCCGGGGTTTTGGGCCAGGGTTAGGGCTAGGGGCCGGGGTTAGGGCTAGGGGCCAGGGTTAGGGCTAGGGGCCGGGGTTTTGGGCCGGGGTTAGGGATAGGGGGCGGAGTTTTGGACCAGGGTTAGGGATAGGGGCCGGGGTTAGGGCTAGAGGCCGGGGTTGTAGGCCGGGGTTAGGGCTAGGGGCCGGGGTTAATGCTACGGGCCACGGTTAGGGCTAGGGGCCGGGGTTTTGGGCCAGGGTTAGGGCTAGGGGCCGGGGTTAGGGCTAGGGGCCGGGGTTAGGGCTAGGGGCCGTGGTTAGGGATAGGGGCCCGGGTTAGGGCTAGGGGCCGGGGTTTTGGGCAAGGGTTAGGGCTAGGGGCCAGGGTTTTGGGCCGGAGTTAGGGCTACGGGCCGGGGTTAGGGCTAGGGGCCAGGGTTAGGGCTAGGCGCCCGGGTTTTGGGCCAGGGTTAGGGCTAGGGGCCGGGGTTTTGGGCCAGTGTGTAGGGCTAGGGGCCGGGGTTTTGGGCCAGGGTGTAGGGCTAGGGGCCGGGGTTTTTGGCCAGGGTTAGGGCTAGGGGCCGGGGTTTTGGGCCAGGGTTAGGGCTAGCGGCCGGGATTTTGGGGCAGGTTTAGGGCTAGGGCCTGGGGTTTTGGGCCAGGATTAGGGCTAGGGGCCGGTGTTTTGGGCCAGGGTTAGGGCTAGGGGCCGCGGTTAGGGGTAGGGGTCATGGTTTTGGGTCGGGGTTAGGGTTTTGGGCCGGGGTTAGGGCTAGGGGCCGGGGTTAGGGCTATGGTCCAGGGTTAGGGCTAGGGGCCGGGGTTTTGAGCCAGGGTTAGGGCTAGGGGCTTGGGATTTGGGCCAGGGTTAGGGCTAGGAACCAGGGTTTTGGGCCGGGGTTAGGACTAGGGGCCGGGGTTAGGGCTAGGGGCCGGGGCTAGGGCTAGGGACCAGGGTTTTGGGCCGGGGTTAGGGCTAGGGGCCGGGGTTAGGGCTAGGGGCCAGGGTTAGGGCAAGGGGCCAGGGTTTTGGGCCAGGGCTAGGGCTAGGGGGCGGGGTTAGGGCTAGGGGCCAGGGTTAGGGCTAGGGGCCGGTGTTTTGGGCCAGCGCTAGGGCTAGGGTCCAGGGTTAGGGCTAGGGGCCGGCGTTTTGGGCCAGGTTTAGGGCTAGGGGCCGGGCTTAGGGCTAGGGGCCGGGATTTTGAGCCAGGGTTAGGGCTAGGGGCCGGGGATTTGGGCCAGGGTTAGGGCTAGGGGCCGGGGTTTTCGGCTGGGGTTAGGGCTAGGGGCCGGGGTTAGGGCTAGGGGCCCGGGTTAGGGATAGGGGCCCGGGTTAGGGATAGGGGCCAGGGTTTTGGGCCAGGGTTAGGGCTAGGGGCCGGAGTTTTGGGCCAGGGTTAGGGCTATGGGCCAGGGTTTTGGGCCAGGGTTAGGGCTACTGGCCGGGGTTTTTAGCCAGGTTTAGGGCTAGGGGCTGGGGTTTTGGGCCAGGGTTAGGGCTAGGGGCCGGGGTTAGGGCTAGGGTCCAGGGTTTTGGGCCAGGGTTATGGCTAGGGGCCAGGCTTAGGGCTAGGGGCCGGGATTTTGAGCCAGGGTTAGGGCTAGGGGCTTGGGATTTGGGCCAGGGTTAGGGCTAGGGGCCGGGGTTTTCGGCTGGGGTTAGGGCTAGGGGCCGGTGTTAGGGCTAGGGGCCGGGGTTAGAGCTAGGGGCCCGGGTTAGGGATAGGGGCCAGGGTTTTGGGCCAGGGTTAGGGCTAGGGGCCGGAGTTTTGGGCCAGGGTTAGGGCTACTGGCCGGGGTTTTTAGCCAGGTTTAGGGCTAGGGGCCGGGGTTTTGGGCCAGGGTTAGGGCTAGGGGCCGGGGTTAGGGCTAGGGGCCAGGGTTAGGGCTAGGGGCCGGTGTTGTGGGCCGGGGTTAGGGATAGGGGGCGGGGTTTTGGACCAGGGTTAGGGCTAGGGGCGGGAGTTAAAGCCAGGGATTGGGGTTTTGGGCCAGGGTTAGAGCTAGGGGCCGGGGTTTTGGGCCGGGGTTAGGGCTTGGGGCCAAGGTTTTGGGTCGGGGTTAGGGCTAGGGACCGGGGTTAGGGGCCGGGGTTAGGGCTAGGGGCCCGGGTTAGGGCTAGGGGCCGTGGTTAGGGATAGGGGCCCGGGTTAGGGATAGGGGCCGGGGTTTTGGGCCAGGGTTAGGGCTAGGGGCCAGGGTTTTGGGCCGGGGTTAGGGCTAGGGGCCGGGGTTAGGGCTAGATGGCAGGGTTAGGGCTAGGGGCCGGGGTTTTGGGCCAGGGTTACGGCTAGGGGCCGGTGTTTTGGGCCAGGATTAGGGCTAGGGGCCGGGTTTAGGGGTAGGGGTCAGGGTTTTGGGCCAGGGTTAGAATTTTGGGCCGGGGTTAGGGCTAGGGGCCAGGGTTAGAGCTAGGGGCCAGGGTTTTGGGCCAGGGTTAGGGCTACTGGCCGGGGTTTTTAGCCAGGTTTAGGGCTAGGGGCCGGGGTTTTGGGCCAGGGTTAGGGCTAGGTGCCGGGGTTAGGGCTAGGGGCCAGGGTTAGGGCTAGGGGCCGGGGTTTTGGGCCGGGGTTATGGATAGGGGGCGGAGTTTTGGACCAGGGTTCGGGATAGGGGCCGGGGTTAGGGCTAGAGGCCGGGGTTTTAGGCCGGGGTTAGGGCTAGGGGCCGGGGTTAATGCTACGGGCCACGGTTAGGGCTAGGGGCCGGGGTTTTGGGCCAGGGTTAGGGCTAGGGGCCGGGGTTAGGGCTAGGGGCCGGGGTTAGGGCTAGGGGCCGGGGTTAGGGATAGGGGCCCGGGTTAGGGCTAGGGGCCGGGGTTTTGGGCAAGGGTTAGGGCTAGGGGCCGGGGTTAGGGGTAGGGGTCATGGTTTTGGGTCGGGGTTAGGGTTTTGGGCCGGGGTTAGGGCTAGGGGCCGGGGTTAGGGCTATGGTCCAGGGTTAGGGCTAGGGGCCGGGGTTTTGAGCCAGGGTTAGGGCTAGGGGCTTGGGATTTGGGCCAGGGTTAGGGCTAGGAACCAGGGTTTTGGGCCGGGGTTAGGACTAGGGGCCGGGGTTAGGGCTAGGGGCCGGGGCTAGGGCTAGGGACCAGGGTTTTGGGCCGGGGTTAGGGCTAGGGGCCGGGGTTAGGGCTAGGGGCCAGGGTTAGGGCAAGGGGCCAGGGTTTTGGGCCAGGGCTAGTGCTAGGGGCCGGGGTTAGGGCTAGGGGCCAGGATTAGGGCTAGGGGCCGGTGTTTTGGGCCAGGGCTAGGGCTAGGGTCCAGGGTTAGGGCTAGGGGCCGGCGTTTTGGGCCAGGTTTAGGGCTAGGGGCCGGGCTTAGAGCTAGGGGCCGGGATTTTGAGCCAGGGTTAGGGCTAGGGGCCGGGGATTTGGGCCAGGGTTAGGGCTAGGGGCCGGGGTTTTCGGCCGGGGTTAGGGCTAGGGGCCGGGGTTAGGGCTAGGGGCCCGGGTTAGGGATAGGGGCCCGGGTTAGGGATAGGGGCCAGGGTTTTGGGCCAGGGTTAGGGCTAGGGGCCGGAGTTTTGGGCCAGGGTTAGGGCTATGGGCCAGGGTTTTGGGCCAGGGTTAGGGCTACTGGCCGGGGTTTTTAGCCAGGTTTAGGGCTAGGGGCTGGGGTTTTGGGCCAGGGTTAGGGCTAGGGGCCGGGGTTAGGGCTAGGGTCCAGGTTTAGGGTTAGGGGCCGGGGTTTTGGGCCAGGGTTAGGGCTAGGGGCCGGGTTTTTGGGCCAGGGTTAGGGCTAGGGGCCGGGGTTAGGGCTAGGGGCCAGGGTTAGGGCTAGGGGCCGGGGTTTTGGGCCGGGGTTAGGGATAGGTGGCGGGGTTTTGGACCAGGGTTAGGGCTAGGGGCGGGAGTTAAAGCTAGAGATTGGGGTTTTGGGCCAGGGTTAGAGCTAGGGGCCGGGGTTTTGGGCCGGGGTTAGGGCTTGGGGCCAAGGTTTTGGGTCGGGGTTAGGGCTAGGGACCGGGGTTAGGGGCCGGGGTTAGGGCTAGGGGCCCGGGTTAGGGCTAGGGGCCGTGGTTAGGGATAGGGGCCCGGGTTAGGGATAGGGGCCGGGGTTTTGGGCCAGGGTTAGGGCTAGGGGCCAGGGTTTTGGGCCGGGGTTAGGGCTAGGGGCCGGGGTTAGGGCTAGATGGAAGGGTTAGGGCTAGGGGCCGAGGTTTTGGGCCAGGGTTAGGGCTAGGGGTCAGGGTTTTGGGCCAGGGTTAGGGTTTTGGGCCGGGGTTAGGGCTAGGGGCCAGGGTTAGGGCTAGGGGCCAGGGTTTTGGGCCAGGTTTAGGGCTAGGGGCCGGGGTTTTGAGCCAGGGTTAGGGCTAGGGGCAGGGGTTTTGGGCCAGGGTTAGGGTTTTGGGCCGGGGTTAGGGCTAGGGGCCAGGGTTAGAGCTAGGGGCCAGGGTTTTGGGCCAGGGCTAGTGCTAGGGGGCGGGGTTAGGGCTAGGGGCCAGGGTTAGGGCTAGGGGCCGGTGTTTTGGGCCAGGGCTAGGGCTAGAGTCCAGGGTTAGGGCTAGGGGCCGGGGTTTTGGGCCAGGTTTAGGGCTAGGGGCCGGGCTTAGGGCTAGGGGCCGGGATTTTGAGCCAGGGTTAGGGCTAGGGGCCGGGGATTTGGGCCAGGGTTAGGGCTAGGGGCCGGGGTTTTCGGCCGGGGTTAGGGCTAGGGGCCGGGGTTAGGGCTAGGGGCCCGGGTTAGGGATAGGGGCCCGGGTTAGGGATAGGGGCCAGGGTTTTGGGCCAGGGTTAGGGCTAGGGGCCGGAGTTTTGGGCCAGGGTTAGGGCTATGGGCCAGGGTTTTGGGCCAGGGTTAGGGCTACTGGCCGGGGTTAGGGCTAGGGTCCAGGTTTAGGGTTAGGGGCCGGGGTTTTGGGCCAGGGTTAGGGCTAGGGGCCGGGTTTTTGGGCCAGGGTTAGGGCTAGGGGCCGGGGTTAGGGCTAGGGGCCAGGGTTAGGGCTAGGGGCCGGGGTTTTGGGCCGGGGTTAGGGATAGGGGGCGGGGTTTTGGACCAGGGTTAGGGCTAGGGGCGGGACTTAAAGTTAGAGATTGGGGTTTTGGGCCAGGGTTAGAGCTAGGGGCCGGGGTTTTGGGCCGGGGTTAGGGCTTGGGGCCAAGGTTTTGGGTCGGGGTTAGGGCTAGGGACCGGGGTTAGGGGCCGGGGTTAGGGCTAGGGGCCCGGGTTAGGGCTAGGGGCTGTAGTTAGGGATAGGGGCCCGGGTTAGGGATAGGGGCCGGGGTTTTGGGCCAGGGTTAGGGCTAGGGGCCAGGGTTTTGGGCCGGGGTTAGGGCTAGGGGCCGGGGTTAGGGCTAGATGGAAGGGTTAGGGCTAGGGGCCGAGGTTTTGGGCCAGGGTTAGGGCTAGGGGTCAGGGTTTTGGGCCAGGGTTAGGGTTTTGGGCCGGGGTTAGGGCTAGGGGCCAGGGTTAGGGCTAGGGGCCAGGGTTTTGGGCCAGGTTTAGGGCTAGGGGCCGGGGTTTTGAGCCAGGGTTAGGGCTAGGGGCAGGGGTTTTGGGCCAGGGTTAGGGTTTTCGGCCGGGGTTAGGGCTAGGGGCCAGGGTTAGCGCTAGGGGCCAGGGTTTTGGGCCAGGGTTAGGGCTAGGGGCCGGGGTTAGGGCTAGGGGCCAGGGTTAGGGCTAGGGGCCGGGGTTTTGGGCCAGGGTTAGGGCTACTGGCCGGGGTTTTTAGCCAGGTTTAGGGCTAGGGGCCGGGGTTTTGGGCCAGGGTTAGGGCTAGGGGCCGGGGTTAGGGCTAGGGGCCAGGGTTAGGGCTAGGGGCCGGGGTTTTGGGCCGGGGTTAGGGATAGGGGGCGGAGTTTTGGACCAGGGTTAGGGTTAGGGGCCGGGGTTAGGGCTAGAGGCCGGGGTTTTAGGCCGGGGTTAGGGCTAGGGGCCGGGGTTTTGGGCCAGGGTTAGGTCTATTGGCCGGGGTTAGGGCTAGGGGCCGGGGTTACGGATAGGGGCCCGGGTTAGGGCTAGGGGCCGGGGTTTTGGGCCAGGGTTAGGGCTCGGGGCCAGGGTTTTGGGCCAGGGTTAGGGCTAGGGGCCGGAGTTTTGGGCCAGGGTTAGGGCTAGGGGCCGGGGTTTTGGGCCGGGTTTAGGGCTACTGGCCAGGGTTTTTAGCCAGGTTTAGGGCTAGGGGCTGGGGTTTTGGGCCAGGGTTAGGGCTAGGGGCCGGGGTTAGGGCTAGGGGCCAGGGTTAGGGCTAGGGGCCGGAGTTTTGGGCCGGTGTTAGGGCTAGGGGCTAGGGTTTTGGGCCGGGGTTAGGGCTAGGGGCCGGGGTTAGGGCTAGGGGCCAGGGTTAGGGCTAGGGGCCGGAGTTTTGGACCAGGGTTAGGGCTAGGGGCGGGAGTTAAAGCTAGGGATTGGGGTTTTGGGCCAGGGTTAGAGCTAGGGGCCGGGGTTTTGGGCCGGGGTTACGGCTTGGGGCCAAGGTTTTGGGTCGGGGTTAGGGCTAGGGACCGGGGTGTAGGTGCCGGGATTAGGGCTAGGGGCCCGGGTTAGGGCTAGGGGCCGGGGTTTTGGGCCAGGGTTAGGGCTAGGGGCCAGGGTTTTGGGCCGGGGTTAGGGCTAGGGGCCGGGGTCAGGGCTAGATGGCAGGGTTAGGGCTAGGGGCCGGGGTTTTGGGCCGGGGTTAGGGCTAGGGGCCTGGGTTTTGGGCCAGGGTTAGGGCTAGGGGCCGGGTTTAGGGGTAGGGGTCAGGGTTTTGGGCCAGGGTTAGGGTTTTGGGCCGGGGTTAGGGCTAGGGGCCAGGGTTAAGGCTAGGGGCCAGGATTTTGGGCCAGGTTTAGGGCTAGGGGCCGGGGTTTTGAGCCAGGGTTAGGGCTAGGGGCAGGGGTTTTGGGCCAGGGTTAGGGTTTTGGGCCGGGGTTAGGGCTAGGGGCCAGGGTTAGAGCTAGGGGCCAGGGTTTTGGGCCAGAGTTAGGGCTACTGGCCGGGGTTTTTAGCCAGGTATAGGGCTAGGGGCCAGGGTTTTGGGCCAGGGTTAGGGCTAGGGGCCGGGGTTAGGGCTAGGGGCCAGGGTTAGGGCTAGGTGCCGGGGTTTTGGGCCGGGGTTAGGGATAGGGGGCGGAGTTTTGGACCAGGCTTAGGGCTAGTGGCCGGGGTTATGGCTAGAGGCCGGGGTTTTAGGCCTGGGTTAGGGCTAGGGGCCGGGGTTTTGGGCCAGGGTTAGGGCTAGTGGCCGGTGTTTTGGGCCAGGGTTAGGGCTAGGGGCCGGGGTTAGGGGTAGGGATCATGGTTTTGGGTCGGGGTTAGGGTTTTGGGCCGAGGTTTGGGGTAGGGGCCGGGGTTAGGGCTAGGGGCCGGGGTTTTGGGCCAGGTTTAGGGCTAGGGGCCGGGGATTTGGGCAAGGTTTAGGGCTAGGGGCCGGGGTTTTGGGCCGGGGTTAGGACTAGGGGCCGGGGTTAGGGCTAGGGGCCGGGGCTAGGGCTAGGGACCAGGGTTTTGGGCCGGGGTTAGGGCTAGGGGCCGGGGTTAGGGCTAGGGGCCAGGGTTAGGGCAAGGGGCCAGGGTTTTGGGCCAGGGCTAGGGCTAGCGGCCGGGGTTAGGGATAGGGGCCGGGGTTTTGGGCCAGGGTTATGGCTAGGGGCCAGGCTTAGGGCTAGGGGCCGGGATTTTGAGCCAGGGTTAGGGCTAGGGGCTTGGGATTTGGGCCAGGGTTAGGGCTAGGGGCCGGGGTTTTCGGCTGGGGTTAGGGCTAGGGGCCAATGTTAGGGCTAGGGGCCGGGGTTAGAGCTAGGGGCCCGGGTTAGGGATAGGGGCCAGGGTTTTGGGCCAGGGTTAGGGCTAGGGGCCGGAGTTTTGGGCCAGGGTTAGGGCTACTGGCCGGGGTTTTTAGCCAGGTTTAGGGCTAGGGGCCGGGGTTTTGGGCCAGGGTTAGGGCTAGGGGCCGGGGTTAGGGCTAGGGGCCAGGGTTAGGGCTAGGGGCCGGGGTTGTGGGCCGGGGTTAGGGATAGGGGGCGGGGTTTTGGACCAGGGTTAGGGCTAGGGGCGGGAGTTAAAGCTAGGGATTGGGGTTTTGGGCCAGGGTTAGAGCTAGGGGCCGGGGTTTTGGGCCGGGGTTAGGGCTTGGGGCCAAGGTTTTGGGTCGGGGTTAGGGCTAGGGACCGGGGTTAGGGGCCGGGGTTAGGGCTAGGGGCCCAGGTTAGGGCTAGGGGCCGTGGTAAGGGCTAGGGGCCCGGGTTAGGGATAGGCGCCGGGGTTTTGGGCCAGGGTTAGGGCTAGGGGCCGGGGTTTTGGGCCAGGGTTACGGCTAGGGGCCGGTGTTTTGGGCCAGGGTTAGGGCTAGGGGCCGGGTTTAGGGGTAGGGGTCAGGGTTTTGGGCCAGGGTTAGGGTTTTGGGCCGGGGTTAGGGCTAGGGGCCAGGGTTAGAGCTAGGGGCCAGGGTTTTGGGCCAGGGTTAGGGCTACTGGCCGGGGTTTTTAGCCAGGTTTAGGGCTAGGGGCCGGGGTTTTGGGCCAGGGTTAGGGCTAGGTGCCGGGGTTAGGGCTAGGGGCCAGGGTTAGGGCTAGGGGCCGGGGTTTTGGGCCGGGGTTAGGGATAGGGGGCGGAGTTTTGGACCAGGGTTAGGGATAGGGGCCGGGGTTAGGGCTAGAGGCCGGGGTTTTAGGCCGGGGTTAGGGCTAGGGGCCGGGGTTAATGCTACGGGCCACGGTTAGGGCTAGGGGCCGGGGTTTTGGGCCAGGGTTAGGGCTAGGGGCCGGGGTTAGGGCTAGGGGCCGGGGTTAGGGCTAGGGGCCGTGGTTAGGGATAGGGGCCCGGGTTAGGGCTAGGGGCCGGGGTTTTGGGCAAGGGTTAGGGCTAGGGGCCAGGGTTTTGGGCCGGAGTTAGGGCTACGGGCCGGGGTTAGGGCTAGGGGCCAGGGTTAGGGCTAGGGGCCCGGGTTTTGGGCCAGGGTTAGGGCTAGGGGCCGGGGTTTTGGGCCAGTGTGTAGGGCTAGGGGCCGGGGTTTTGGGCCAGGGTGTAGGGCTAGGGGCCGGGGTTTTTGGCCAGGGTTAGGGCTAGGGGCCGGGGTTTTGGGCCAGGGTTAGGGCTAGCGGCCGGGATTTTGGGGCAGGTTTAGGGCTAGGGCCTGGGGTTTTGGGCCAGGATTAGGGCTAGGGGCCGGTGTTTTGGGCCAGGGTTAGGGCTAGGGGCCGGGGTTAGGGGTAGGGGTCATGGTTTTGGGTCGGGGTTAGGGTTTTGGGCCGGGGTTAGGGCTAGGGGCCGGGGTTAGGGCTATGGTCCAGGGTTAGGGCTAGGGGCCGGGGTTTTGAGCCAGGGTTAGGGCTAGGGGCTTGGGATTTGGGCCAGGGTTAGGGCTAGGAACCAGGGTTTTGGGCCGGGGTTAGGACTAGGGGCCGGGGTTAGGGCTAGGGGCCGGGGCTAGGGCTAGGGACCAGGGTTTTGGGCCGGGGTTAGGGCTAGGGGCCGGGGTTAGGGCTAGGGGCCAGGGTTAGGGCAAGGGGCCAGGGTTTTGGGCCAGGGCTAGGGCTAGGGGGCGGGGTTAGGGCTAGGGGCCAGGGTTAGGGCTAGGGGCCGGTGTTTTGGGCCAGCGCTAGGGCTAGGGTCCAGGGTTAGGGCTAGGGGCCGGCGTTTTGGGCCAGGTTTAGGGCTAGGGGCCGGGCTTAGGGCTAGGGGCCGGGATTTTGAGCCAGGGTTAGGGCTAGGGGCCGGGGATTTGGGCCAGGGTTAGGGCTAGGGGCCGGGGTTTTCGGCTGGGGTTAGGGCTAGGGGCCGGGGTTAGGGCTAGGGGCCCGGGTTAGGGATAGGGGCCCGGGTTAGGGATAGGGGCCAGGGTTTTGGGCCAGGGTTAGGGCTAGGGGCCGGAGTTTTGGGCCAGGGTTAGGGCTATGGGCCAGGGTTTTGGGCCAGGGTTAGGGCTACTGGCCGGGGTTTTTAGCCAGGTTTAGGGCTAGGGGCTGGGGTTTTGGGCCAGGGTTAGGGCTAGGGGCCGGGGTTAGGGCTAGGGTCCAGGGTTTTGGGCCAGGGTTATGGCTAGGGGCCAGGCTTAGGGCTAGGGGCCGGGATTTTGAGCCAGGGTTAGGGCTAGGGGCTTGGGATTTGGGCCAGGGTTAGGGCTAGGGGCCGGGGTTTTCGGCTGGGGTTAGGGCTAGGGGCCGGTGTTAGGGCTAGGGGCCGGGGTTAGAGCTAGGGGCCCGGGTTAGGGATAGGGGCCAGGGTTTTGGGCCAGGGTTAGGGCTAGGGGCCGGAGTTTTGGGCCAGGGTTAGGGCTACTGGCCGGGGTTTTTAGCCAGGTTTAGGGCTAGGGGCCGGGGTTTTGGGCCAGGGTTAGGGCTAGGGGCCGGGGTTAGGGCTAGGGGCCAGGGTTAGGGCTAGGGGCCGGGGTTGTGGGCCGGGGTTAGGGATAGGGGGCGGGGTTTTGGACCAGGGTTAGGGCTAGGGGCGGGAGTTAAAGCCAGGGATTGGGGTTTTGGGCCAGGGTTAGAGCTAGGGGCCGGGGTTTTGGGCCGGGGTTAGGGCTTGGGGCCAAGGTTTTGGGTCGGGGTTAGGGCTAGGGACCGGGGTTAGGGGCCGGGGTTAGGGCTAGGGGCCAGGGTTAGGGCTAGGGGCCGTGGTTAGGGATAGGGGCCCGGGTTAGGGATAGGGGCCGGGGTTTTGGGCCAGGGTTAGGGCTAGGGGCCAGGGTTTTGGGCCGGGGTTAGGGCTAGGGGCCGTGGTTAGGGCTAGATGGCAGGGTTAGGGCTAGGGGCCGGGGTTTTGGGCCAGGGTTAGGGCTAGGGGCCGGGGTTTTGGGCCAGGGTTACGGCTAGGGGCCGGTGTTTTTGGGCCAGGATTAGGGCTAGGGGCCGGGTTTAGGGGTAGGGGTCAGGGTTTTGGGCCAGGGTTAGGGTTTTGGGCCGGGGTTAGGGCTAGGGGCCAGGGTTAGAGCTAGGGGCCAGGGTTTTGGGCCAGGGTTAGGGCTACTGGCCGGGGTTTTTAGCCAGGTTTAGGGCTAGGGGCCGGGGTTTTGGGCCAGGGTTAGGGCTAGGTGCCGGGGTTAGGGCTAGGGGCCAGGGTTAGGTCTAGGGGCCGGGGTTTTGGGCCGGGGTTAGGGATAGGGGGCGGAGTTTTGGACCAGTGTTAGGGATTGGGGCCGGGGTTAGGGCTAGAGGCCGGGGTTTTAGGCCGGGGTTAGGGCTAGGGGCCGGGGTTAATGCTACGGGCCACGGTTAGGGCTAGGGGCCGGGGTTTTGGGCCAGGGTTAGGGCTAGGGGCCGGGGTTAGGGCTAGGGGCCGGGGTTAGGGCTAGGGGCCCAGGTTAGGGCTAGGGGCCGGGGTTTTGGGCAAGGGTTAGGGCTAGGGGCCAGGGTTTTGGGCCGGAGTTAGGGCTACGGGCCGGGGTTAGGGCTAGGGGCCAGGGTTAGGGCTAGGGGCCCGGGTTTTGGGCCAGGGTTAGGGCTAGGGGCCGGGGTTTTGGGCCAGTGTGTAGGGCTAGGGGCCGGGGTTTTGGGCCAGGGTGTAGGGCTAGGGGCCGGGGTTTTTGGAGAGGGTTAGGGCTAGGGGCCGGGGTTTTGGGCCAGGGTTAGGGCTAGCGGCCGGGATTTTGGGGCAGGTTTAGGGCTAGGGCCTGGGGTTTTGGGCCAGGATTAGGGCTAGGGGCCGGTGTTTTGGGCCAGGGTTAGGGCTAGGGGCCGGGGTTAGGGGTAGGGGTCATGGTTTTGGGTCGGGGTTAGGGTTTTGGGCCGGGGTTAGGGCTAGGGGCCGGGGTTAGGGCTATGGTCCAGGGTTAGGGCTAGGGGCCGGGGTTTTGAGCCAGGGTTAGGGCTAGGGGCTTGGGATTTGGGCCAGGGTTAGGGCTAGGAACCAGGGTTTTGGGCCGGGGTTAGGACTAGGGGCCGGGGTTAGGGATAGGGGCCGGGGCTAGGGCTAGGGACCAGGGTTTTGGGCCGGGGTTAGGGCTAGGGGCCGGGGTTAGGGCTAGGGGCCAGGGTTAGGGCAAGGGGCCAGGGTTTTGGGCCAGGGCTAGTGCTAGGGGCCGGGGTTAGGGCTAGGGGCCAGGGTTAGGGCTAGGGGCCGGTGTTTTGGGCCAGGGCTAGGGCTAGGGTCCAGGGTTAGGGCTAGGGGCCGGCGTTTTGGGCCAGGTTTAGGGCTAGGGGCCGGGCTTAGGGCTAGGGGCCGGGATTTTGAGCCAGGGTTAGGGCTAGGGGCCGGGGATTTGGGCCAGGGTTAGGGCTAGGGGCCGGGGTTTTCGGCCGGGGTTAGGGCTAGGGGCCGGGGTTAGGGCTAGGGGCCCGGGTTAGGGATAGGGGCCCGGGTTAGGGATAGGGGCCAGGGTTTTGGGCCAGGGTTAGGGCTAGGGGCCGGAGTTTTGGGCCAGGGTTAGGGCTATGGGCCAGGGTTTTGGGCCAGGGTTAGGGCTACTGGCCGGGGTTTTTAGCCAGGTTTAGGGCTAGGGGCTGGGGTTTTGGGCCAGGGTTAGGGCTAGGGGCCGGGGTTAGGGCTAGGTTCCAGGTTTAGGGTTAGGGGCCGGGGTTTTGGGCCAGGGTTAGGGCTAGGGGCCGGGTTTTTGGGCCAGGGTTAGGGCTAGGGGCCGGGGTTAGGGCTAGGGGCCAGGGTTAGGGCTAGGGGCCGGGGTTTTGGGCCGGGGTTAGGGATAGGTGGCGGGGTTTTGGACCAGGGTTAGGGCTAGGGGCGGGAGTTAAAGCTAGAGACTGGGGTTTTGGGCCAGGGTTAGAGCTAGGGGCCGGGGTTTTGGGCCGGGGTTAGGGCTTGGGGCCAAGGTTTTGGGTCGGGGTTAGGGCTAGGGACCGGGGTTAGGGGCCGGGGTTAGGGCAAGGGGCCCGGGTTAGGGCTAGGGGCCGTGGTTAGGGATAGGGGCCCGGGTTAGGGATAGGGGCCGGGGTTTTGGGCCAGGGTTAGGGCTAGGGGCCAGGGTTTTGGGCCGGGGTTAGGGCTAGGGGCCGGGGTTAGGGCTAGATGGAAGGGTTAGGGCTAGGGGCCGAGGTTTTGGGCCAGGGTTAGGGCTAGGGGTCAGGGTTTTGGGCCAGGGTTAGGGTTTTGGGCCGGGGTTAGGGCTAGGGGCCAGGGTTAGGGCTAGGGGCCAGGGTTTTGGGCCAGGTTTAGGGCTAGGGGCCGGGGTTTTGAGCCAGGGTTAGGGCTAGGGGCAGGGGTTTTGGGCCAGGGTTAGGGTTTTGGGCCGGGGTTAGGGCTAGGGGCCAGGGTTAGAGCTAGGGGCCAGGGTTTTGGGCCAGGGCTAGTGCTACGGGGCGGGGTTAGGGCTAGGGGCCAGGGTTAGGGCTAGGGGCCGGTGTTTTGGGCCAGGGCTAGGGCTAGTGTGCAGGGTTAGGGCTAGGGGCCGGCGTTTTGGGCCAGGTTTAGGGCTAGGGGCCGGGCTTATGGCTAGGGGCCGGGATTTTGAGCCAGGGTTAGGGCTAGGGGCCGGGGATTTGGGCCAGGGTTACGGCTAGGGGCCGGGGTTTTCGGCCGGGGTTAGGGCTAGGGGCCGGGGTTAGGGCTAGGGGCCCGGGTTAGGGATAGGGGCCCGGGTTAGGGATAGGGGCCAGGGTTTTGGGCCAGGGTTAGGGCTAGGGGCCGGAGTTTTGGGCCAGGGTTAGGGCTATGGGCCAGGGTTTTGGGCCAGGGTTAGGGCTACTGGCCGGGGTTTTTAGCCAGGTTTAGGGCTAGGGGCTGGGGTTTTGGGCCAGGGTTAGGGCTAGGGGCCGGGGTTAGGGCTAGGGTCCAGGTTTAGGGTTAGGGGCCGGGGTTTTGGGCCAGGGTTAGGGCTAGGGGCCGGGTTTTTGGGCCAGGGTTAGGGCTAGGGGCCGGGGTTAGGGCTAGGGGCCAGGGTTAGGGCTAGGGGCCGGGGTTTTGGGCCGGGGTTAGGGATAGGGGGCGGGGTTTTGGACCAGGGTTAGGGCTCGGGGCGGGACTTAAAGCTAGAGATTGAGGTTTTGGGCCAGGGTTAGAGCTAGGGGCCGGGGTTTTGGGCCGGGGTTAGGGCTTGGGGCCAAGGTTTTGGGTCGGGGTTAGGGCTAGGGACCGGGGTTAGGGGCCGGGGTTAGGGCAAGGGGCCCGGGTTAGGGCTAGGGGCCGTGGTTAGGGATAGGGGCCCGGGTTAGGGATAGGGGCCAGGGTTTTGGGCCAGGGTTAGGGCTAGGGGCCAGGGTTTTGGGCCGGGGTTAGGGCTAGGGGCCGGGGTTAGGGCTAGATGGAAGGGTTAGGGCTAGGGGCCGAGGTTTTGGGCCAGGGTTAGGGCTAGGGGTCAGGGTTTTGGGCCAGGGTTAGGGTTTTGGGCCGGGGTTCGGGCTAGGGGCCAGGGTTAGGGCTAGGGGCCAGGGTTTTGGGCCAGGTTTAGGGCTAGGGGCCGGGGTTTTGAGCCAGGGTTAGGGCTAGGGGCAGGGGTTTTGGGCCAGGGTTAGGGTTTTGGGCCGGGGTTAGGGCTAGGGGCCAGAGTTAGCGCTAGGGGCCAGGGTTTTGGGCCAGGGTTAGGGCTACTGGCCGGGGTTTTTAGCCAGGTTTAGGGCTAGGGGCCGGGGTTTTGGGCCAGGGTTAGGGCTAGGGGCCGGGGTTAGGGCTAGGGGCCAGGGTTAGGGCTAGGGGCCGGCGTTTTGGGCCAGGTTTAGGGCTAGGGGCCGGGCTTAGGGCTAGGGGCCGGGATTTTGAGCCAGGGTTAGGGCTAGGGGCCGGGGATTTGGGCCAGGGTTAGGGCTAGGGGCCGGGGTTAGGGCTAGGGGCCCGGGTTAGGGATAGGGGCCCGGGTTAGGGATAGGGGCCAGGGTTTTGGGCCAGGGTTAGGGCTAGGGGCCGGAGTTTTGGGCCAGGGTTAGGGCTATGGGCCAGGGTTTTGGGCCAGGGTTAGGGCTACTGGCCGGGGTTTTTAGCCAGGTTTAGGGCTAGGGGCTGGGGTTTTGGGCCAGGGTTAGGGCTAGGGGCCGGGGTTAGGGCTAGGGTCCAGGGTTAGGGTTAGGGGCCGGGGTTTTGGGCCAGGGTTAGGGCTAGGGGCCGGGTTTTTGGGCCAGGGTTAGGGCTAGGGGCCGGGGTTAGGGCTAGGGGCCAGGGTTTTGGGCCGGGGTTAGGGCTAGGGGCCGGGGTCAGGGCTAGATGGCAGGGTTAGGGCTAGGGGCCGGGTTTTGGGCCGGGGTTAGGGCTAGGGGCCTGGGTTTTGGGCCAGGGTTAGGGCTAGGGGCCGGGTTTAGGGGTAGGGGTCAGGGTTTTGGGCCAGGGTTAGGGTTTTGGTCCGGGGTTAGGGCTAGGGGCCAGGGTTAGGGCTAGGGGCCAGGGTTTTGGGCCAGGTTTAGGGCTAGGGGCCGGGGTTTTGGGCCAGGGTTACGGCTAGGGGCCGGTGTTTTGGGCCAGGGTTAGGGCTAGCGGCCGGGTTTAGGGGTAGGGGTCAGGGTTTTGGGCCAGGGTTAGGGTTTTGGGCCGGGGTTGTGGGCCGGGGTTAGGGATAGGGGGCGGGGTTTTGGACCAGGGTTAGGGCTAGGGGCGGGAGTTTAAGCTAGGGATTGGGGTTTTGGGCCAGGGTTAGAGCTAGGGGCCGGGGTTTTGGGCCGGGATTAGGGCTTGGGGCCAAGGTTTTGGGTCGGGGTTAGGGCTAGGGACCGGGGTTAGGGGCCGGGGTTAGGGCTAGGGGCCCGGGTTAGGGCTAGGGGCCGTGGTTAGGGATAGGGGCCCGGGTTAGGGATAGGGGCCGGGGTTTTGGGCCAGGGTTAGGGCTAGGGGCCAGGGTTTTGGGCCGGGGTTAGGGCTAGGGGCCGGGGTTAGGGCTAGATGGCAGGGTTAGGGCTAGGGGCCGGGGTTTTGGGCCAGGGTTAGGGCTAGGGGCCGGGGTTTTGGGCCAGGGTTACGGCTAGGGGCCGGTGTTTTGGGCCAGGGTTAGGGCTAGGGGCCGGGTTTAGGGGTAGGGGTCAGGGTTTTGGGCCAGGGTTAGGGTTTTGGGCCGGGGTTAGGGCTAGGGGCCAGGGTTAGAGCTAGGGGCCAGGGTTTTGGGCCAGGGTTAGGGCTACTGGCCGGGGTTTTTAGCCAGGTTTAGGGCTATGGGCCGGGGTTTTGGGCCAGGGTTAGGGCTAGGTGCCGGGGTTAGGGCTAGGGGCCAGGGTTAGGGCTAGGGGCCGGGGTTTTGGGCCGGGGTTAGGGATAGGGGGCGGAGTTTTGGACCAGGGTTAGGGATAGGGGCCGGGGTTAGGGCTAGAGGCCGGGGTTTTAGGCCGGGGTTAGGGCTAGGGGCCGGGGTTAATGCTACGGGCCACGGTTAGGGCTAGGGGCCGGGGTTTTGGGCCAGGGTTAGGGCTAGGGGCCGGGGTTAGGGCTAGGGGCCGTGGTTAGGGATAGGGGCCCGGGTTAGGGCTAGGGGCCGGGGTTTTGGGCAAGGGTTAGGGCTAGGGGCGAGGGTTTTGGGCCGGAGTTAGGGCTACGGGCCGGGGTTAGGGCTAGGGGCCAGGGTTAGGGCTAGGGGCCCGGGTTTTGGGCCAGGGTTAGGGTTAGCGGCCGGGGTTTTGGGCCAGTGTGTAGGGCTAGGGGCCGGGGTTTTGGGCCAGGGTGTAGGGCTAGGGGCCGGGGTTTTTGGCCAGGGTTAGGGCTAGGGGCCGGGGTTTTGGGCCAGGGTTAGGGCTAGCGGCCGGGATTTTGGGGCAGGTTTAGGGCTAGGGCCTGGGGTTTTGGGCCAGGATTAGGGCTAGGGGCCGGTGTTTTGGGCCAGGGTTAGGGCTAGGGGCCGGGGTTAGGGGTAGGGGTCATGGTTTTGAGTCGGGGTTAGGGTTTTGGGCCGGGGTTAGGGCTAGGGGCCGGGGTTAGGGCTATGGTCCAGGGTTAGGGCTAGGGGCCGGGGTTTTGAGCCAGGGTTAGGGCTAGGGGCTTGGGATTTGGGCCAGGGTTAGGGCTAGGAACCAGGGTTTTGGGCCGGGGTTAGGACTAGGGGCCGGGGTTAGGGCTAGGGGCCGGGGCTAGGGCTAGGGACCAGGGTTTTGGGCCGGGGTTAGGGCTAGGGGCCGGGGTTAGGGCTAGGGGCCAGGGTTAGGGCAAGGGGCCAGGGTTTTGGGCCAGGGCTAGGGCTAGGGGGCGGGGTTAGGGCTAGGGGCCAGGGTTAGGGCTAGGGGCCGGTGTTTTGGGCCAGGGCTAGGGCTAGGGTCCAGGGTTAGGGCTAGGGGCCGGCGTTTTGGGCCAGGTTTAGGGCTAGGGGCCGGGCTTAGGGCTAGGGGCCGGTATTTTGAGCCAGGGTTAGGGCTAGGGGCCGGGGATTTGGGCCAGGGTTAGGGCTAGGGGCCGGGGTTTTCGGCCGGGGTTAGGGCTAGGGGCCGGGGTTAGGGCTAGGGGCCCGGGTTAGGGATAGGGGCCCGGGTTAGGGATAGGGGCCAGGGTTTTGGGCCAGGTTTAGGGCTAGGGGCCGGAGTTTTGGGCCAGGGTTAGGGCTATGGGCCAGGGTTTTCGGCCAGGGTTAGGGCTACTGGCGGGGGTTTTTAGCCAGGTTTAGGGCTAGGGGCTGGGGTTTTGGGCCAGGGTTAGGGCTAGGGGCCGGGGTTAGGGCTAGGGTCCAGGGTTAGGGTTAGGGGCCGGGGTTATGGGCCAGGGTTAGGGCTAGGGGCCGGGGTTTTGGGCCAGGGTTAGGGCTAGGGGCCGGGGTTAGGGCTAGGGGCCAGGGTTAGGGCTAGGGGCCGGGGTTTTGGGCCGGGGTTAGGGATAGGGGGCGGGGTTTTGGACCAGGGTTAGGGCTAGGGGCGGGAGTTAAAGCTAGAGATTGGGGTTTTGGGCCAGGGTTAGAGCTAGGGGCCGGGGTTTTGGGCCGGGGTTAGGGCTTGGGGCCAAGGTTTTGGGTCGGGGTTAGGGCTAGGAACCGGGGTTAGGGGCCGGGGTTAGGGCTAGGGGCCCGGGTTAGGGCTAGGGGCCGTGGTTAGGAATAGGGGCCCGGGTTAGGGATAGGGGCCGGGGTTTTGGGCCAGGGTTAGGGCTAGGGGCCAGGGTTTTGGGCCGGGGTTAGGGTTAGGGGCCGGGGTTAGGGCTAGATGGCAGGGTTAGGGCTAGGGGCCGGGGTTTTGGGCCAGGGTTAGGGCTAGGGGTCAGGGTTTTGGGCCAGGGTTAGGGTTTTGGGCCGGGGTTAGGGCTAGGGGCCAGGGTTAGGGCTAGGGGCCAGGGTTTTGGGCCAGGTTTAGGGCTAGGGGCCTGGGTTTTGAGCCAGGGTTAGGGCTAGGGGCAGGGGTTTTGGGCCAGGGTTACGGTTTTGGGCCGGGGTTAGGGTTAGGTGCCAGGGTTAGAGCTAGGGGCCAGGGTTTTGGGCCAGGGTTAGGGCTACTGGCCGGGGTTTTTAGCCAGGTTTAGGGCTAGGGGCCGGGGTTTTGGGCCAGGGTTAGGGCTAGGGGCCGGGGTTAGGGCTAGGGGCCAGGGTTAGGGCTAGGGGCCGGGGTTTTGGGCCGGGGTTAGGGATAGGGGGCGGAGTTTTGGACCAGGGTTAGGGTTAGGGGCCGGGGTTAGGGCTAGAGGCCGGGGTTTTAGGCCGGGGTTAGGGCTAGGGGCCGGGGTTTTGGGCCAGGGTTAGGGCTAGGGGCCGGGGTTAGGGCTAGGGGCCGGGGTTAGGGCTAGGGTCCCGGGTTAGGGCTAGGGGCCGTGGTTACGGATAGGGGCCCGGGTTAGGTCTAGGGGCCGGGGTTTTGGGCCAGGGTTAGGGCTAGGGGCCAGGGTTTTGGGCCAGGGTTAGGGCTAGGGGCCGGAGTTTTGGGCCAGGGTTAGGGCTAGGGGCCGGGGTTTTGGGCCAGGGTTAGGGCTACTGGCCGGGGTTTTTAGCCAGGTTTAGGGCTAGGGGCTGGGGTTTTGGGCCAGGGTTAGGGCTAGGGGCCGGGGTTAGGGCTAGGGGCCGGAGTTTTGGGCCGGGGTTAGGGCTAGGGGCCAGGGTTTTGGGCCGGGGTTAGGGCTAGGGGCCGGGGTTAGGGCTAGATGGCAGGGTTAGGGCTAGGGGCCGGGGTTTTGGGCCGGGGTTAGGGCTTGGGGCCAAGGTTTTGGGTCGGGGTTAGGGCTAGGGACCGGGGTTAGGGGCCGGGGTTAGGGCTAGGGGCCCGTATTAGGGCTAGGGGCCGTGGTTAGGGATAGGGGCCCGGGTTAGGGATAGGGGCCGGGGTTTTGGGCCAGGGTTAGGGCTAGGGGCAAGGGTTTTGGGCCGGGGTTAGGGCTAGGGGCCGGGGTTAGGGCTAGATGGCAGGGTTAGGGCTAGGGGCCGGGGTTTTGGGCCAGGGTTAGGGCTAGGGGCCGGGGTTTTGGGCCAGGGTTACGGCTAGGGGCCGGTGTTTTGGGCCAGGGTTAGGGCTAGGGGCCGGTGTTTTGGGCTAGGGGCCAGGGTTTTGGGCCGGGGTTAGGGCTAGGGGCCGGGGTTAGGGCTAGGGGCCAGGTTTAGGTCTAGGGACCGGGGTTTTGAGCCAGGGTTAGGGCTAGGGGCAGGGGTTTTGGGCCAGGGTTAGGGTTTTGGGCCGGGGTTAGGGCTAGGGGCCAGGGTTAGGGCTAGGGGCCAGGGTTAGGGCTAGGGGCCAGGGTTTTGGGCCAGGGTTAGGGCTACTGGCCGGGGTTTTTAGCCAGGTTTAGGGCTAGGGGCCGGGGTTTTGGGCCAGGGTTAGGGCTAGGGGCCGGGGTTAGGGCTAGGGGCCGGGGTTAGGGCTAGGGGCCGGGGTTAGAGCTAGGGGCCAGGGTTAGGGCTAGGGGCCTGGGTTTTGGGCCGGGGTTAGGGCTAGGGGCCAGGGTTAGGGCTAGGGGCCAGGGTTTTGGGCCAGGTTTAGGGCTAGGGGCCGGGGTTTTGAGCCAGGGTTAGGGCTAGGGGCAGGGGTTTTGGGCCAGGGTTAGGGTTTTGGGCCGGGGTTAGGGCTAGGGGCCAGGGTTAGAGCTAGGGGCCAGGGTTTTGGGCCAGGGTTAGGGCTACTGGCCGGGGTTTTTAGC
Organism: Chlamydotis macqueenii; assembly: GCF_036417535.1. NCBI lineage: Eukaryota > Metazoa > Chordata > Aves > Otidiformes > Otididae > Chlamydotis > Chlamydotis macqueenii. Next base: position 58,560,713 of record NC_141556.1, on the reverse strand, counting down.
CAGGTTTAGGGCTAGGGGCCGGGGTTTTGGGCCAGGGTTAGGGCTAGGGGCCGGGGTTAGGGCTAGGGGCCAGGGTTAGGGCTAGGGGCCGGGGTTTTGGGCCGGGGTTAGGGAGAGGGAGCGGAGTTTTGGACCAGGGTTAGGGATAGGGGCCGGGGTTAGGGCTAGCGGCCGGGGTTTTAGGCCGGGGTTAGGGCTAGGGGCCGGGGTTTTGGGCCAGGGTTAGGGCTAGGGGCCAGGGTTTTGGGCCAGGGTTAGGGCTAGGGGCCGGAGTTTTGGGCCAGGGTTAGGGCTAGGGCCGGGGTTTTGGGCCAGGGTTAGGGCTACTGGCCGGGGTTTTTAGCCAGGTTTAAGGCTAGGGGCCGGGGTTTTGGGCCAGGGTTAGGGCTAGGGGCCGGGGTTAGGGCTAGGGGCCAGGGTTAGGGCTAGCGGCCGGGGTTTTGGGCCAGGATTAGGGATAGGGGGCGGGGTTTAGGACCAGGGTTAGGGCTAGGGGGCAGGGTTTAGGACCAGGGTTAGGGCTAGGGGCGGGAGTTAGGGCTAGGGATTGGGGTTTTGGGCCAGGGTTAGAGCTAGGGGCCGGGGTTTTGGGCCGGGGTTAGGGCTTGGGGCCAAGGTTTTGGGTCGGGGTTAGGGCTAGGGACCGGGGTTAGGGGCCGGGGTTAGGGCTAGGGGCCCGTATTAGGGCTAGGGGCCGTGGTTAGGGATAGGGGCCCGGGTTAGGGATAGGGGCCGGGGTTTTGGGCCAGGGTTAGGGCTAGGGGCCAGGGTTTTGGGCCGAGGTTAGGGCTAGGGGCCGGGGTTAGGGCTAGATGGCAGGGTTAGGGCTAGGGGTTGGGGTTTTGGGCCAGGGTTAGGGCTAGGGGCCGGGGTTTTGGGCCAGGGTTACGGCTAGGGGCCGGTGTTTTGGGCCAGGGTTAGGGCTAGGGGCCGGTGTTTTGGGCTAGGGGCCAGGGTTTTGGGTCGGGGTTAGGGTTCTGGACCGGGGTTAGGGCTAGGGGCCAGGGTTAGGGCTAGGGGCCAGGGTTTTGGGCCAGGTTTAGGGCTAGGGGCCGGGGTTTTGAGCCAGGGTTAGGGCTAGGGGCAGGGGTTTTAGGCCAGGGTTAGGGTTTTGGGCCGGGGTTAGGGCTAGGGGCCAGGTTTTTGGGCCAGGGTTAGGGCTACTGGCCGGGGTTTTTAGCCAGGTTTAGGGCTAGGGGCCGGGGTTTTGGGCCAGGGTTAGGGCTAGGGGCCGGGGTTAGGGCTAGGGGCCAAGGTTAGAGCTAGGGGCCAGGGTTAGGGCTAGGGGCCTGGGTTTTGGGCCTGGGTTAGGGATAGGGGGCGGAGTTTTGGACCAGGGTTAGGGATAGGGCCGGAGTTAGGGCTAGAGGCCGGGGTTTTAGGCCGGGGTTAGGGCTAGGGGCCGGGGTTTTGGGCCAGGATTCTGGCAAGTATCCGGGGTTAGGGCAAGTGGCCGGGGTTAGGGCTAGGGGCCCGGGTTAGGGCTAGGGCTGTGGTTACGGATAGGGGCCCGGGTTAGGGCTAGGGGCCGGGGTTTTGGGCCAGGGTTAGGGCTAGGGGCCGGGGTTTTGGGTCAGGGTGTAGGGCTAGGGGCCGGGGTTTTGGGCCAGGGTTAGGTCTAGGGGCCGGGGTTTTGGGCTAGAGTTACGGCTAGGGGCCAGGGTTTTGGGCCAGGTTTAGGGCTAGGGGCCGGGGTTTTGGGCCAGGGTTAGGGCTAGGGGCCGGGGTTAGGGGTCGGGGTCAGGGTTTTGGGTCGGGGTTAGGGTTTTGGGCCGGGTTTAGGGCTACGGGTCGGGGTTAGGGCTAGGGGCCGGGGTTAGGGCTTGGGGCCAAGGTTTTGGGTCGGGGTTAGGGCTAGGGACCGGGGATAGGGGCCGGGGTTAGGGCTAGGGGCCCGGGTTAGGGCTAGGGGCCGTGGTTAGGGATAGGGGCCCGGGTTAGGGCTAGGGGCCGGGGTTTTGGGCCAGGGTTAGGGCTAGGGGCCAGGGTTTTGGGCCGGGGTTAGGGCTAGGGGCCGGGGTTAGGGCTAGATGGCAGGGTTAGGGCTAGGGGCCGGGGTTTTGGGCCAGGGTTAGGGCTAGGGGCCGGGGTTTTGGGCCAGGGTTACGGCTAGGGGCCGGTGTTTTGGGCCAGGGTTAGGGCTAGGGGCCGGGTTTAGGGCTAGGGGCCAGGGTTCTGGGCCGGGGTTAGGGTTCTGGGCCGGGGTTAGGGCTAGGGGCCAGGGTTAGGGCTAGGGGCCAGGGTTTTTGGCCAGGTTTAGGGCTAGGGGCCGGGGTTTTTAGCCAGGGTTAGGGCTAGGGGCAGGGGTTTTGGGCCAGGGTTAGGGTTTTGGGCCGGGGTTAGGGCTAGGGGCCAGGGTTAGGGCTAGGGGCCAGGGTTTTGGGCCAGGGTTAGGGCTACTGGCCGGGGATTTTAGCCAGGTTTAGGGCCAGGGGCCGGGGTTTTGGGCAAGGGTTAGGGCTAGGGGCCGGGGTTAGGGCTAGCGGCTAGGGTTAGGGCTAGGGGTTGGGGTTTTGGGCCGGGGTTAGGGATAGGGGGCGGTGTTTTGGACCAGGGTTAGGGCTAGGGGCCGGGGTTTTGGGCCAGGGTTAGGGCTAGTGGCCGGGGTTAGGGTAAGTGGCCGGGGTTAGGGCTAGGGGCCCGGGTTAGGGCTAGGGGCCGTGGTTACGGATAGGGGCCCGGGTTAGGGCTAGGGGCCGGGGTTTTGGGCTGGGTTAGGGATAGGGGGCAGGGTTAGGGCTAGGGGCCCGGGTTAAGGCTAGTGGCCGTGGTTAGGGATAGGGGCCCGGGTTAGGGCTACGGGCCGGGGTTTTGGGCAAGGGTTAGGGCTAGGGGCCAGGGCTTTGGGCCGGAGTTAGGGCTACGGGCCGGCGTTAGGGCTAGGGGCCAGGGTTAGGGCTAGGGGCCGGGGTTTTGGGCCAGGGTTAGGGATAAGAGCCGGGGTTTTGGGCCAGGTTTAGGGCTAGGGGCCGGGGTTTTGGGCCAGGGTGTAGGGCTAGGGGCCGGGGTTTTGGGCCAGGGTTAGGGCTAGGGGCCAGGGTTTTGGGCCGGAGTTAGGGCTAGGGGCCGGGGTTAGGGCTAGGGGCCAGGGTTAGGGCTAGGGGCCGGGGTTTTGGGCCAGGGTGTAGGGCTAGGGGCTGGGGTTTTTGGCCAGGGTTAGGGCTATGGGCCGGGGTATTGGACCAGGGTTAGGGCTAGGCGCCGGGATTTTGGGGCAGGTTTAGGGCTAGGGCCTGGGGTTTTGGGCCAGGGTTAGGGCTAGGGGCCGGGGTTAGGGGTAGGGGTCATGGTTTTGGGTCGGGGTTAGGGTTTTGGGCCGGGGTTAGGGCTAGGGGCCAGGGTTAGGGCTATGGTCCAGGGTTAGGACTAGGGGCCGGGGTTTTGGGCCAGGTTTAGGGCTAGGGGCCGGGGATTTGGGCCAGGGTTAGGACTAGGGGCCGGGGTTTTGGGCCGGGGTTAGGACTAGGGGCCGGGGTTAGGGCTAGGGGCCGGGGTTAGGGCTAGGGACCAGGGTTTTGGGCCGGGGTTAGGGCTAGGGGCCGGGGTTAGGGCTAGGGGCCAGGGTTAGGGCAAGGGGCCAGGGTTTTGGGCCAGGGTTAGGGCTAGGGGCCGGTGTTTTGGGCCGGGGTTAGGCCTAGAGGCCGGCGTTAGGGCGAGGGGCTGGGGTTTTGGGCCAGGGTTAGGGCTAGGGGCCAGGGTTAGGGCTAGGGGCCGGGGTTTTGGGCCAGGGCTAGGGCTAGGGGCTGGGGTTTTGGGCTAGGGTTAGGGATAGGGGGCGAGGTTTTGGACCAGGGTTAGGGCTAGGGGCCGGGGTTAGGGCTAGGGGCCAGGGTTTTGGGCAAGGGTTAGGGCTAGGGGCCGGGGTTTTGGGCCGGGGTTAGGCCTAGAGGCCGGCGTAAGGGCGAGGGGCTGGGGTTTTGGGCCAGGGTTAGGGCGAGGGGCTGGGGTTTTGGGCCAGGGTTAGGGCTAGGGGCCTGGGTTTTGGGCCAGGGTTAGGGCTAGGGGCCGGAGTTTTGGGCCAGGGTTAGGGCTAGGGGCCGGGGTTTTGGGCCAGGGTTAGGGCTACTGGCCGGGGTTTTTAGCCAGGTTTAGGGCTAGGGGCCGGGGTTTTGGGCCAGGGTTAGGGCTAGGGGCCGCGGTTAGGGCTAGGGGCCAGGGTTAGGGCTAGGGGCCAGGGTTTTGGGCCAGGATTAGGGATAGGGGGCGGGGTTTAGGACCAGGGTTAGGGCTAGGGGCGGGAGTTAGGGCTAGGGATTGGGGTTTTGGGCCAGGGTTAGAGCTAGGGACCGGGGTTTTGGGCCGGGGTTAGGGCTTGGGGTCAAGGTTTTGGGTCGGGGTTAGGGCTAGGGACCGGGGTTAGGGGCCGGGGTTAGGGCTAGGGGCCCGTATTAGGGCTAGGGGCCGTGGTTAGGGATAGGGGCCCGGGTTAGGGATAGGGGCCAGGGTTTTGGGCCAGGGTTAGGGCTAGGGGCCGGAGTTTTGGGCCAGGGTTAGGACTATGGGCCAGGGTTTTGGGCCAGGGTTAGGGCTACTGGCCGGGGTTTTTAGCCAGGTTTAGGGCTAGGGGCCGGGATTTTGGGCCAGGGTTAGGGCTAGGGGCCGGGGTTAGGGCTAGGGGCCAGGGTTAGGGCTAGGGGCCGGGGTTTTGGGCCGGGGTTAGGGATAGGGAGCGGAGTTTTGGACCAGGGTTAGGGCTAGGGGCGGGAGTTAAAGCTAGGGATTGGGGTTTTGGGCCAGGGTTAGAGCTAGGGGCCGGGGTTTTGGGCCGGGGTTACGGCTTGCGGCCAAGGTTTTGGGTCGGGGTTAGGACTAGGGACCGGGGTGTAGGGGCCGGGGTTAGGGCTAGGGGCCCGGGTTAGGGCTAGGGGCCGGGGTTTTGGGCCAGGGTTAGGGCTAGGGGCCAGGGTTTTGGGCCGGGGTTAGGGCTAGGGGCCGGGGTCAGGGCTAGATGGCAGGGTTAGGGCTAGGGGCCGGGGTTTTGGGCCGGGGTTAGGGCTAGGGGCCTGGGTTTTGGGCCAGGGTTAGGGCTAGGGGCCGGGTTTAGGGGTAGGGGTCAGGGTTTTGGGCCAGGGTTAGGGTTTTGGTCCGGGGTTAGGGCTAGGGGCCAGGGTTAGGGCTAGGGGCCGGGTTTAGGGGTAGGGGTCAGGGTTTTGGGCCAGGGTTAGGGTTTTGGGCCGGGGTTGTGGGCCGGGGTTAGGGATAGGGGGCGGGGTTTTGGACCAGGGTTAGGGCTAGGGGCGGGAGTTAAAGCTAGGGATTGGGGTTTTGGGCCAGGGTTAGAGCTAGGGGCCGGGGTTTTGGGCCGGGGTTAGGGCTTGGGGCCAAGGTTTTGGGTCGGGGTTAGGGCTAGGGACCGGGACTAGGGGCGGGAGTTAGGGCTAGGGGCCCGGGTTAGGGCTAGGGGCCGTGGTTAGGGATAGGGGCCCGGGTTAGGGATAGGGGCCGGGGTTTTGGGCCAGGGTTAGGGCTAGGGGCCAGGGTTTTGGGCCGGGGTTAGGGCTAGGGGCCGGGGTTAGGGCTAGATGGCAGGGTTAGGGCTAGGGGCCGGGGTTTTGGGCCAGGGTTAGGGCTAGGGGCCGGGGTTTTGGGCCAGGGTTACGGCTAGGGGCCGGTGTTTTGGGCCAGGGTTAGGGCTAGGGGCCGGGTTTAGGGGTAGGGGTCAGGGTTTTGGGCCAGGGTTAGGGTTTTGGGCCGGGGTTAGGGCTAGGGGCCAGGGTTAGAGCTAGGGGCCAGGGTTTTGGGCCAGGGTTAGGGCTACTGGCCGGGGTTTTTAGCCAGGTTTAGGGCTAGGGGCCGGGGTTTTGGGCCAGGGTTAGGGCTAGGTGCCGGGGTTAGGGCTAGGGGCCAGGGTTAGGGCTAGGGGCCGGGGTTTTGGGCCGGGGTTAGGGATAGGGGGCGGAGTTTTGGACCAGGGTTAGGGATAGGGGCCGGGGTTAGGGCTAGAGGCCGGGGTTTTAGGCCGGGGTTAGGGCTAGGGGCCGGGGTTAATGCTACGGGCCACGGTTAGGGCTAGGGGCCGGGGTTTTGGGCCAGGGTTAGGGCTAGGGGCCGGGGTTAGGGCTAGGGGCCGGGGTTAGGGCTAGGGGCCGTGGTTAGGGATAGGGGCCCGGGTTATGGCTAGGGGCCGGGGTTTTGGGCAAGGGTTAGGGCTAGGGGCCAGGGTTTTGGGCCGGAGTTAGGGCTACGGGCCGGGTTTAGGGCTAGGGGCCAGGGTTAGGGCTAGGGGCCCGGGTTTTGGGCCAGGGTTAGGGTTAGCGGCCGGGGTTTTGGGCCAGTGTGTAGGGCTAGGGGCCGGGGTTTTGGGCCAGGGTGTAGGGCTAGGGGCCGGGGTTTTTGGCCAGGGTTAGGGCTAGGGGCCGGGGTTTTGGGCCAGGGTTAGGGCTAGCGGCCGGGATTTTGGGGCAGGTTTAGGGCTAGGGCCTGGGGTTTTGGGCCAGGATTAGGGCTAGGGGCCGGTGTTTTGGGCCAGGGTTAGGGCTAGGGGCCGGGGTTAGGGGTAGGGGTCATGGTTTTGGGTCGGGGTTAGGGTTTTGGGCCGGGGTTAGGGCTAGGGGCCGGGGTTAGGGCTATGGTCCAGGGTTAGGGCTAGGGGCCGGGGTTTTGAGCCAGGGTTAGGGCTAGGGGCTTGGGATTTGGGCCAGGGTTAGGGCTAGGATCCAGGGTTTTGGGCCGGGGTTAGGACTAGGGGCCGGGGTTAGGGCTAGGGGCCGGGGCTAGGGCTAGGGACCAGGGTTTTGGGCCGGGGTTAGGGCTAGGGGCCGGGGTTAGGGCTAGGGGCCAGGGTTAGGGCAAGGGGCCAGGGTTTTGGGCCAGGGCTAGGGCTAGGGGGCGGGGTTAGGGCTAGGGGCCAGGGTTAGGGCTAGGGGCCGGTGTTTTGGGCCAGGGCTAGGGCTAGGGTCCAGGGTTAGGGCTAGGGGCCGGCGTTTTGGGCCAGGTTTAGGGCTAGGGGCCGGGCTTAGGGCTAGGGGCCGGGATTTTGAGCCAGGGTTAGGGCTAGGGGCCGGGGATTTGGGCCAGGGTTAGGGCTAGGGGCCGGGGTTTTCGGCCGGGGTTAGGGCTAGGGGCCGGGGTTAGGGCTAGGGGCCCGGGTTAGGGATAGGGGCCCGGGTTAGGGATAGGGGCCAGGGTTTTGGGCCAGGGTTAGGGCTAGGGGCCGGAGTTTTGGGCCAGGGTTAGGGCTATGGGCCAGGGTTTTCGGCCAGGGTTAGGGCTACTGGCCGGGGTTTTTAGCCAGGTTTAGGGCTAGGGGCTGGGGTTTTGGGCCAGGGTTAGGGCTAGGGGCCGGGGTTAGGGCTAGGGTCCAGGGTTAGGGCTAGGGGCCGGGGTTTTGGGCCAGGGTTAGGGCTAGGGGCCGGGTTTTTGGGCCAGGGTTAGGGCTAGGGGCCGGGGTTAGGGCTAGGGGCCAGGGTTAGGGCTAGGGGCCGGGGTTTTGGGCCGGGGTTAGGGATAGGGGGCGGGGTTTTGGACCAGGGTTAGGGCTAGGGGCGGGAGTTAAAGCTAGAGATTGGGGTTTTGGGCCAGGGTTTGAGCTAGGGGCCGGGGTTTTGGGCCGGGGTTAGGGCTTGGGGCCAAGGTTTTGGGTCGGGGTTAGGGCTAGGAACCGGGGTTAGGGGCCGGGGTTAGGGCTAGGGGCCCGGGTTAGGGCTAGGGGCCGTGGTTAGGGATAGGGGCCGGGGTTTTGGGCCAGGGTTAGGGCTAGGGGCCTGGGTTTTGGGCCAGGGTTAGGGCTAGGGGCCGGAGTTTTGGGCCAGGGTTAGGGCTAGGGGCCGGGGTTTTGGGCCAGGGTTAGGGCTACTGGCCGGGGTTTTTAGCCAGGTTTAGGGCTAGGGGCCGGAGTTTTGGGCCAGGGTTAGGGCTAGGGGCCGCGGTTAGGGCTAGGGGCCAGGGTTAGGGCTAGGGGCCAGGGTTTTGGGCCAGGATTAGGGATAGGGGGCGGGGTTTAGGACCAGGGTTAGGGCTAGGGGCGGGAGTTAGGGCTAGGGATTGGGGTTTTGGGCCAGGGTTAGAGCTAGGGGCCGGGGTTTTGGGCCGGGGTTAGGGCTTGGGGTCAAGGTTTTGGGTCGGGGTTAGGGCTAGGGACCGGGGTTAGGGGCCGGGGTTAGGGCTAGGGGCCCGTATTAGGGCTAGGGGCCGTGGTTAGGGATAGGGGCCCGGGTTAGGGATAGGGGCCAGGGTTTTGGGCCAGGGTTAGGGCTAGGGGCCGGAGTTTTGGGCCAGGGTTAGGGCTACTGGCCGGGGTTTTTAGCCAGGTTTAGGGCTAGGGGCCGGGATTTTGGGCCAGGGTTAGGGCTAGGGGCCGGGGTTAGGGCTAGGGGCCAGGGTTAGGGCTAGGGGCCGGGGTTTTGGGCCGGGGTTAGGGATAGGGAGCGGAGTTTTGGACCAGGGTTAGGGCTAGGGGCGGGAGTTAAAGCTAGGGATTGGGGTTTTGGGCCAGGGTTAGAGCTAGGGGCCGGGGTTTTGGGCCGGGGTTACGGCTTGCGGCCAAGGTTTTGGGTCGGGGTTAGGACTAGGGACCGGGGTGTAGGGGCCGGGGTTAGGGCTAGGGGCCCGGGTTAGGGCTAGGGGCCGGGGTTTTGGGCCAGGGTTAGGGCTAGGGGCCAGGGTTTTGGGCCGGGGTTAGGGCTAGGGGCCGGGGTCAGGGCTAGATGGCAGGGTTAGGGCTAGGGGCCGGGGTTTTGGGCCGGGGTTAGGGCTAGGGGCCTGGGTTTTGGGCCAGGGTTAGGGCTAGGGGCCGGGTTTAGGGGTAGGGGTCAGGGTTTTGGGCCAGGGTTAGGGTTTTGGTCCGGGGTTAGGGCTAGGGGCCAGGGTTAGGGCTAGGGGCCAGGGTTTTGGGCCAGGTTTAGGGCTAGGGGCCGGGGTTTTGGGCCAGGGTTACGGCTAGGGGCCGGTGTTTTGGGCCAGGGTTAGGGCTAGCGGCCGGGTTTAGGGGTAGGGGTCAGGGTTTTGGGCCAGGGTTAGGGTTTTGGGCCGGGGTTGTGGGCCGGGGTTAGGGATAGGGGGCGGGGTTTTGGACCAGGGTTAGGGCTAGGGGCGGGAGTTAAAGCTAGGGATTGGGGTTTTGGGCCAGGGTTAGAGCTAGGGGCCGGGGTTTTGGGCCGGGGTTAGGGCTTGGGGCCAAGGTTTTGGGTCGGGGTTAGGGCTAGGGACCGGGGCTAGGGGCGGGAGTTAGGGCTAGGGGCCCGGGTTAGGGCTAGGGGCCGTGGTTAGGGATAGGGGCCCGGGTTAGGGATAGGGGCCGAGGTTTTGGGCCAGGGTTAGGGCTAGGGGCCAGGGTTTTGGGCCGGGGTTAGGGCTAGGGGCCGGGGTTAGGGCTAGATGGCAGGGTTAGGGCTAGGGGCCGGGGTTTTGGGCCAGGGTTAGGGCTACGGGCCGGGGTTTTGGGCCAGGGTTACGGCTAGGGGCCGGTGTTTTGGGCCAGGGTTAGGGCTAGGGGCCGGGTTTAGGGGTAGGGGTCAGGGTTTTGGGCCAGGGTTAGGGTTTTGGGCCGGGGTTAGGGCTAGGGGCCAGGGTTAGAGCTAGGGGCCAGGGTTTTGGGCCAGGGTTAGGGCTACTGGCCGGGGTTTTTAGCCAGGTTTAGGGCTAGGGGCCGGGGTTTTGGGCCAGGGTTAGGGCTAGGTGCCGGGGTTAGGGCTAGGGGCCAGGGTTAGGGCTAGGGGCCGGGGTTTTGGGCCGGGGTTAGGGATAGGGGGCGGAGTTTTGGACCAGGGTTAGGGATAGGGGCCGGGGTTAGGGCTAGAGGCCGGGGTTTTAGGCCGGGGTTAGGGCTAGGGGCCGGGGTTAATGCTACGGGCCACGGTTAGGGCTAGGGGCCGGGGTTTTGGGCCAGGGTTAGGGCTAGGGGCCGGGGTTAGGGCTAGGGGCCGTGGTTAGGGATAGGGGCCCGGGTTAGGGCTAGGGGCCGGGGTTTTGGGCAAGGGTTAGGGCTAGGGGCCAGGGTTTTGGGCCGGAGTTAGGGCTACGGGCCGGGTTTAGGGCTAGGGGCCAGGGTTAGGGCTAGGGGCCCAGGTTTTGGGCCAGGGTTAGGGTTAGCGGCCGGGGTTTTGGGCCAGTGTGTAGGGCTAGGGGCCGGGGTTTTGGGCCAGGGTGTAGGGCTAGGGGCCGGGGTTTTTGGCCAGGGTTAGGGCTAGGGGCCGGGGTTTTGGGCCAGGGTTAGGGCTAGCGGCCGGGATTTTGGGGCAGGTTTAGGGCTAGGGCCTGGGGTTTTGGGCCAGGATTAGGGCTAGGGGCCGGTGTTTTGGGCCAGGGTTAGGGCTAGGGGCCGGGGTTAGGGGTAGGGGTCATGGTTTTGGGTCGGGGTTAGGGTTTTGGGCCGGGGTTAGGGCTAGGGGCCGGGGTTAGGGCTATGGTCCAGGGTTAGGGCTAGGGGCCGGGGTTTTGAGCCAGGGTTAGGGCTAGGGGCTTGGGATTTGGGCCAGGGTTAGGGCTAGGAACCAGGGTTTTGGGCCGGGGTTAGGACTAGGGGCCGGGGTTAGGGCTAGGGGCCGGGGCTAGGGCTAGGGACCAGGGTTTTGGGCCGGGGTTAGGGCTAGGGGCCGGGGTTAGGGCTAGGGGCCAGGGTTAGGGCAAGGGGCCAGGGTTTTGGGCCAGGGCTAGGGCTAGGGGGCGGGGTTAGGGCTAGGGGCCAGGGTTAGGGCTAGGGGCCGGTGTTTTGGGCCAGCGCTAGGGCTAGGGTCCAGGGTTAGGGCTAGGGGCCGGCGTTTTGGGCCAGGTTTAGGGCTAGGGGCCGGGCTTAGGGCTAGGGGCCGGGATTTTGAGCCAGGGTTAGGGCTAGGGGCCGGGGATTTGGGCCAGGGTTAGGGCTAGGGGCCGGGGTTTTCGGCCGGGGTTAGGGCTAGGGGCCGGGGTTAGGGCTAGGGGCCCGGGTTAGGGATAGGGGCCCGGGTTAGGGATAGGGGCCAGGGTTTTGGGCCAGGGTTAGGGCTAGGGGCCGGAGTTTTGGGCCAGGGTTAGGGCTATGGGCCAGGGTTTTCGGCCAGGGTTAGGGCTACTGGCCGGGGTTTTTAGCCAGGTTTAGGGCTAGGGGCTGGGGTTTTGGGCCAGGGTTAGGGCTAGGGGCCGAGGTTAGGGCTAGGGTCCAGGGTTAGGGTTAGGGTCCGGGTTTATGGGCCAGGGTTAGGGCTAGGGGCCGGGGTTTTGGGCCAGGGTTAGGGCTAGGGGCCGGGGTTAGGGCTAGGGGCCAGGGTTAGGGCTAGGGGCCGGGGTTTTGGGCCGGGGTTAGGGATAGGGGGCGGGGTTTTGGACCAGGGTTAGGGCTAGGGGCGGGAGTTAAAGCTAGAGATTGGGGTTTTGGGCCAGGGTTAGAGCTAGGGGCCGGGGTTTTGGGCCGGGGTTAGGGCTTGGGGCCAAGGTTTTGGGTCGGGGTTAGGGCTAGGAACCGGGGTTAGGGGCCGGGGTTAGGGCTAGGGGCCCGGGTTAGGGCTAGGGGCCGTGGTTAGGGATAGGGGCCCGGGTTAGGGATAGGGGCCGGGGTTTTGGGCCAGGGTTAGGGCTAGGGGCCAGGGTTTTGGGCCGGGGTTAGGGTTAGGGGCCGGGGTTAGGGCTAGATGGCAGGGTTAGGGCTAGGGGCCGGGGTTTTGGGCCAGGGTTAGGGCTAGGGGTCAGGGTTTTGGGCCAGGGTTAGGGTTTTGGGCCGGGGTTAGGGCTAGGGGCCAGGGTTAGGGTAGGGGCCAGGGTTTTGGGCCAGGTTTAGGGCTAGGGGCCTGGGTTTTGAGCCAGGGTTAGGGCTAGGGGCAGGGGTTTTGGGCCAGGGTTACGGTTTTGTGCCGGGGTTAGGGCTAGGTGCCAGGGTTAGAGCTAGGGGCCAGGGTTTTGGGCCAGGGTTAGGGCTACTGGCCGGGGTTTTTAGCCAGGTTTAGGGCTAGGGGCCGGGGTTTTGGGCCAGGGTTAGGGCTAGGGGCCGGGGTTAGGGCTAGGGGCCAGGGTTAGGGCTAGGGGCCGGGGTTTTGGGCCGGGGTTAGGGATAGGGGGCGGAGTTTTGGACCAGGGTTAGGGTTAGGGGCCGGGGTTAGGGCTAGAGGCCGGGGTTTTAGGCCGGGGTTAGCGCTAGGGGCCGGGGTTTTGGGCCAGGGTTAGGGCTAGGGGCCGGGGTTAGGGCTAGGGGCCGGGGTTAGGGCTAGGGTCCCGGGTTAGGGCTAGGGGCCGTGGTTACGGATAGGGGCCCGGGTTAGGTCTAGGGGCCGGGGTTTTGGGCCAGGGTTAGGGCTAGGGGCCAGGGTTTTGGGCCAGGGTTAGGGCTAGGGGCCGGAGTTTTGGGCCAGGGTTAGGGCTAGGGGCCGGGGTTTTGGGCCAGGGTTAGGGCTACTGGCCGGGGTTTTTAGCCAGGTTTAGGGCTAGGGGCTGGGGTTTTGGGCCGGGGATAGGGCTAGGGGCCGGGGTTAGGGCTAGGGGCCGGAGTTTTGGGCCGGGGTTAGGGCTAGGGGCCAGGGTTTTGGGCCGGGGTTAGGGCTAGGGGCCGGGGTTAGGGCTAGATGGCAGGGTTAGGGCTAGGGGCCGGGGTTTTGGGCCGGGGTTAGGGCTTGGGGCCAAGGTTTTGGGTCGGGGTTAGGGCTAGGGACCGGGGTTAGGGGCCGGGGTTAGGGCTAGGGGCCCGTATTAGGGCTAGGGGCCGTGGTTAGGGATAGGGGCCCGGGTTAGGGATAGGGGCCGGGGTTTTGGGCCAGGGTTAGGGCTAGGGGCAAGGGTTTTGGGCCGGGGTTAGGGCTAGGGGCCGGGGTTAGGGCTAGATGGCAGGGTTAGGGCTAGGGGCCGGGGTTTTGGGCCAGGGTTAGGGCTAGGGCCGGGGTTTTGGGCCAGGGTTACGGCTAGGGGCCGGTGTTTTGGGCCAGGGTTAGGGCTAGGGGCCGGTGTTTTGGGCTAGGGGCCAGGGTTTTGGGCCGGGGTTAGGGCTAGGGGCCGGGGTTAGGGCTAGGGGCCAGGTTTAGGTCTAGGGACCGGGGTTTTGAGCCAGGGTTAGGGCTAGGGGCCAGGGTTTTGGGCCAGGGTTAGGGTTTTGGGCCGGGGTTAGGGCTAGGGGCCAGGGTTAGGGCTAGGGGCCAGGGTTTTGGGCCAGGGTTAGGGCTACTGGCCGGGGTTTTTAGCCAGGTTTAGGGCTAGGGGCCGGGGTTTTGGGCCAGGGTTAGGGCTAGGGGCCGGGGTTAGGGCTAGGGGCCGGGGTTAGGGCTAGGGGCCGGGGTTAGAGCTAGGGGCCAGGGTTAGGGCTAGGGGCCTGGGTTTTGGGCCGGGGTTAGGGATAGGGGGCGGAGTTTTGGACCAGGGTTAGGGATAGGGGCCGGGGTTAGGGCTAGAGGCCGGGGTTTTAGGCCGGAGTTAGGGCTAGGGGCCAGGGTTTTGGGCCAGGGTTCTGGCAAGTGGCCGGGGTTTGGGCAAGTGGCCGGGGTTAGGGCTAGGGGCCCGGGTTAGGGCTAGGGGCCGTGGTTACGGATAGGGGCCCGGGTTAGGGCTAGGGGCCGGGGTTTTGGGCCAGAGTTAGGGCTAGGGGCCGGGGTTTTGGGCCAGGGTGTAGGGCTAGGGGCCGGGGTTTTGGGCAAGGGTTAGGTCTAGGGTCCGGGGTTTTGGGCTAGGGTTACGGCTAGGGGCCGGGGTTTTGGGCCAGGGTTAGAGCTAGTTGCCGCGTTTACTTGTAGGGGTCAGGGTTTTGGGCCAGGGTTAGGGTTTTGGGCCGGGGTTAGGGCTAGGGGCCAGGGTTAGGGCTAGGGGCCAGGGTTTTGGGCCAGGTTTAGGGCTAGGGGCCGGGGTTTTGAGCCAGGGTTAGGGCTAGGGGCAGGGGTTTTGGGCCAGGGTTAGGGTTTTGGGCCGGGGTTAGAGCTAGGGGCCAGGGTTTTGGGCCAGGGTTAGGGCTACTGGCCGGGGTTTTTAGCCAGGTTTAGGGCTAGGGGCCGGGGTTTTGGGCCAGGGTTAGGGCTAGGGGCCGGGGTTAGGGCTAGGGGCCAGGGTTAGGGCTAGGGGCCGGTGTTTTGGGCCGGGGTTAGGGATAGGGAGCGGAGTTTTGGACCAGGGTTAGGGATAGGGGCCGGGGTTAGGGCTAGAGGCCGGGGTTTTAGGCCGGGGTTAGGGCTAGGGGCCGGGGTTTTGGGCCAGGGTTAGGGCTAGGGGCCAGGGTTTTGGGCCAGGGTTAGGGCTAGGGGCCGGAGTTTTGGGCCAGGGTTAGGGCTAGGGGCCGGGGTTTTGGGCCAGGGTTAGGGCTAGGGGCCGGGGTTAGGGCTAGGGGCCAGGGTTAGGGCTAGGGGCCGGGGTTTTGGGCCAGGATTAGGGATAGGGGGCGGGGTTTAGGACCAGGGTTAGGGCTAGGGGCGGGAGTTAGGGCTAGGGATTGGGGTTTTGGGCCAGGGTTAGAGCTAGGGGCCGGGGTTTTGGGCCGGGGTTAGGGCTTGGGGCCAAGGTTTTGGGTCGGGGTTAGGGCTAGGGACCGGGGTTAGGGGCCGGGGTTAGGGCTAGGGGCCCGTATTAGGGCTAGGGGCCGTGGTTAGGGATAGGGGCCCGGGTTAGGGATAGGGGCCGGGGTTTTGGGCCAGGGTTAGGTCTAGGGGCCAGGGTTTTGGGCCGAGGTTAGGGCTAGGGGCCGGGGTTAGGGCTAGATGGCAGGGTTAGGGCTAGGGGCCGGGGTTTTGGGCCAGGGTTAGGGCTAGGGGCCGGGGTTTTGGGCCAGGGTTAGGGCTAGGGGCCGGTGTTTTGGGCTAGGGGCCAGGGTTCTGGGCCGGGGTTAGGGTTCTGGGCCGGGGTTAGGGCTAGGGGCCAGGGTTAGGGCTAGGGGCCAGGGTTTTGGGCCAGGTTTAGGGCTAGGGGCCGGGGTTTTGAGCCAGGGTTAGGGCTAGGGGCAGGGGTTTTGGGCCAGGGTTAGGGTTTTGGGCCGGGGTTAGGGCTAGGGGCCAGGTTTTTGGGCCAGGGTTAGGGCTACTGGCCGGGGTTTTTAGCCAGGTTTAGGGCTAGGGGCCGGGGTTTTGGGCCAGGGTTAGGGCTAGGGGCCGGGGTTAGGGCTAGGGGCCAAGGTTAGAGCTAGGGGCCAGGGTTAGGGCTAGGGGCCTGGGTTTTGGGCCTGGGTTAGGGATAGGGGGCGGAGTTTTGGACCAGGGTTAGGGATAGGGGCCGGAGTTAGGGCTAGAGGCCGGGGTTTTAGGCCGGGGTTAGGGCTAGGGGCCGGGGTTTTGGGCCAGGATTCTGGCAAGTAGCCGGGGTTAGGGCAAGTGGCCGGGGTTAGGGCTAGGGGCCCGGGTTAGGGCTAGGGGCTGTGGTTACGGATAGGGGCCCGGGTTAGGGCTAGGGGCCGGGGTTTTGGGCCAGGGTTAGGGCTAGGGGCCGGGGTTTTGGGTCAGGGTGTAGGGCTAGGGGCCGGGGTTTTGGGCCAGGGTTAGGTCTAGGGGCCTGGGTTTTGGGCTAGAGTTACGGCTAGGGGCCAGGGTTTTGGGCCAGGTTTAGTGCTAGGGGCCGGGGTTTTGGGCCAGGGTTAGGGCTAGGGGCCGGGGTAGGGGTAGGGGTCAGGGTTTTGGGTCGGGGTTAGGGTTTTGGGCCGGGGTTAGGGCTACGGGTCGGGGTTACGGCTAGGGGCCGGGGTTTTGGGCCAGGGTGTAGGGCTAGGGGCCGGGGTTTTGGGCCAGGGTGTAGGGCTAGGGGCCGGGGTTTTGGGCCAGGGTTAGGGCTAGGGGCCAGGGTTTTGGGCCGGAGTTAGGGCTAGGGGCCGGGGTTAGGGCTAGGGGCCAGGGTTAGGGCTAGGGGCCGGGGTTTTGGGCCAGGGTGTAGGGCTAGGGGCTGGGGTTTTTGGCCAGGGTTAGGGCTATGGGCCGGGGTATTGGACCAGGGTTAGGGCTAGGCGCCGGGATTTTGGGGCAGGTTTAGGGCTAGGGCCTGGGGTTTTGGGCCAGGGTTAGGGCTAGGGGCCGGGGTTAGGGGTAGGGGTCATGGTTTTGGGTCGGGGTTAGGGTTTTGGGCCGGGGTTAGGGCTAGGGGCCAGGGTTAGGGCTATGGTCCAGGGTTAGGACTAGGGGCCGGGGTTTTGGGCCAGTTTTAGGGCTAGGGGCCGGGGATTTGGGCCAGGGTTAGGGCTAGGGGCCGGGGTTTTGGGCCGGGGTTAGGGCTAGGGGCCGGGGTTAGGGCTAGGGGCCGGGGTTAGGGCTAGGGACCAGGGTTTTGGGCCGGGGTTAGGGCTAGGGGCCGGGGTTAGGGCTAGGGGCCAGGGTTAGGGCAAGGGGCCAGGGTTTTGGGCCAGGGTTAGGGCTAGGGGCCGGTGTTTTGGGCCGGCGTTAGGCCTAGAGGCCGGCGTTAGGGCGAGGGGCTGGGGTTTTGGGCCAGGGTTAGGGCTAGGGGCCAGGGTTAGGGCTAGGGGCCGGGGTTTTGGGCCAGGGCTAGGGCTAGGGGCTGGGGTTTTGGGCTAGGGTTAGGGATAGGGGGCGAGGTTTTGGACCAGGGTTAGGGCTAGGGGCCGGGGTTAGGGCTAGGGGCCAGGGTTTTGGGCAAGGGTTAGGGCTAGGGGCCGGGGTTTTGGGCCGGGGTTAGGCCTAGAGGCCGGCGTTAGGGCGAGGGGCTGGGGTTTTGGGCCAGGGTTAGGGCTAGGGGCCTGGGTTTTGGGCCAGGGTTAGGGCTAGGGGCCAGGGTTTTGGGACAGGGTTACGGCTAGGGGCCGGGGTTTAGGGCTAGGGGCCGGGGTTAGGGCTAGGGGCCGGGGTTAGGGCTAGGCGCCGGGGTTTTGGGCCAGGGTTAGGGCTAGGGGCCGGGGTTTTGGGTCAGGGTTAGGGCTAGGGGCCGGGGTTAGGGCCAGGGGCCGGGGTTAGGGCTAGGGGCCAGGGTTTTGGGGCAGGGTTAGGGCCAGGGGCCGGGGTTAGGGCCAGGGGCCGGGGTTTTGGGCCAGGGCTTGGGCTAGTGGCCGGGGTTTTTATCCAGAGTTGGGGCTAGGGGCCGGGGTTAGGGCTAGGAGCCAGGGTTAGAGCTAGGGCCGGGGTTTTGGGCCGGGGTTAGTGATAGGGTGCGGGGTTAGGGCTAGGGGCCAGGGTTAGAGCTAGGGCCGGGGTTTTGGGCCAGGGTTAGGGCTAGGGGCCGGGGTTTTGGGCTAGGGGCCGGGGTTAGGGCTAGGGGCCGAGGTTTTGGGCCACGGTTAGGGCTAGGAGCCGGGGTTAGGGCTAGGGGCCGGGGTTTTTGGCCGGGGTTAGGGCTAGGGGTCAAGGTTTTGGGCCGGGGTTAGGGCTAGGGACCGGGGTTAGGGCTACTAACCGGGTTTAAGGTCTGGGGTTACAGTTAGGGGCCGGGTTTAGGGTTACAGGCCGGGGTTAGGGTTAGGGGCTGGGGTTAGTGTTAGGGGCCGGGGTTAGGGCTAGGGGCCGAGGTTACGGCTAGGGGCTGGGGTTTTGGGCCAGGGTTAGGGCTAGGGGCCGGGGTTAGGGCTAGGGGCCAGGGTTAGGGCTAGGGGCCGTGGTTAGGGATAGGGGCCGTGGTTAGGGATAGGGGCCTGGGTTAGGGCTAGGGGCCGGGATTTTGGGCCAGGGTTAGGGCTAGGGGCCAGGGTTTTGGGCCAGGGCTAGGGCTAGGGGCCGGGGTTAGGGCTAGGGGCCAGGGGTTGGGCTACGGGCCGGGATTTTGGGCCACGGTTAGGGCTAGGGGTCGGGCTTAGGGCTAGGGGCCGGGGTTACTGCTACGGGCCAGGTTTAGGGCTAGGGGCCGGGGTTTTGGGCCAGGGTTAGGGCTAGGGACCGGGGTTAGGGATAGGGGCATGGGTTAGGGCTAGGGGCCGTGGTTAGGGATAGGGGCCCGGGTTAGGGCTAGGGGCCGGGATTTTGGGCCAGGGTTAGGGCTAGGGGCCAGGGTTTTGGGCCGGAGTTAGGGCTAGGGGCCTGGGTTTTGGGCCAGGGTTAGGGATAGGGGCCGGGCTATTGGGCCAGGGTGTAGGGCTAGGGGCCGGGGTTCTGGGCCAGGGTTTAGGCTAGGGGCCGGGGTTTTGGGCCAGGGTTAGGGCTAGGGGCCAGGGTTTTGGGCCAGGGTTAGGCTTTTGGGCCAGGGTTAGGGCTAGTGGCCTGGGTTTTTAGCCAGAGTTGGGGCTAGGGGCCGGGGTTAGGGCTAGGAGCCAGGGTTAGGGCTAGGGGCCGGGGTTTTGGGCCGGGGTTAGTGATAGGGTGCGGGGTTAGGGCTACGGGCCAGGGTTAGAGCTAGGGCCGGGGTATTGGGCCAGGGTTAGAGCTAGTGGCCGGGGTTTTGGGCCAGGGTTAGGGCTAGGGGCCGCGGTTACGGCTAGGGGCTGGGGTTTTGGGCCAGGGTTAGTGCTAGGGGCCGGGGTTTTGCGCCGGGTTTAGGGCTAGGGACCGGGGTTAGGGGCCGTTGTTAGGGTTAGGGGCGAGGTTTAGGGTTAGGGGCAGGTGTTAGTCTTAGGGGCCGGTGTTAGGGCTAGGGGCGAGGTTTAGGGCTAGGGGCCAGGTTTAGGGCTAGGGGCCGTGGTTAGGGTTAGGGGCCAGGGTTAGGGCTAGGGGCCAGGGATTTGGGCCGGGGTTTGGGCTAGGGGCCGGGGTTAGGGCTAGGGGCCGGGGTTTTGGGCCAGGGTTAGGGCTACGGGCCAGGGTTTTGGGCCAGGTTTAGGGCTAGGGGCCGGGCTTAGGGCTAGGGACTGGAATTTTGAGCCAGGGTTAGGGCTAGGGGCCGGGGATTTGGGCCAGGGTTAGGGCTACGGGCCGGGGTTTTGGGCCAGGGTTAGGGCTACTGGCCGGGGTTTTTAGCCAGAGTTGGGGCTAGGGGCCGGGGTTAGGGCTAGGGGCCAGGGTTAGGGCTAGGGGCTGGGGTTTTGGGCCGGGGTTAGTGATAGGGTGCGGGGTTAGGACTAGGGGCCAGGGTTAGAGCTAGGGGCCGGGGTTTTGGGCTAGGGTTAGGGCTAGGGGCCGGGGTTTTGGGCTAGGGGCCGGGGTTAGTGCTAGGGGCCGGGGTTTTTGGCCGGGGTTAGGGCTAGGGGCCAAGGTTTTGGGCCGGGGTTAGGGCTAGGGACCGGGGTTAGGGCTAGGGACCGGGGTTAGGGTCCGGGGTTAGGGTTAGGGGCCGGGTTTAGGGTTACCGGCCGGGGTTAGGGTTAGGGGCCAGGGTTAGGGTTAGGGGCCGGGGTTAGTGTTCGGGGCCGGGGTTAGGGTTAGGAGCCAGGGTTAGTGTTAGGGGCCGGGTTTTTGGACCAGGGTTAGGGCTAGGGACCGGGGTTTTGGGCCAGGGTTAGGGCTAGGGGCCGGGGTTTTGGGCCGGGGTTAAGGCTAGGGGCCGGGGTTAGGGCTAGGGGCCGGGGTTAGGGCTAGGGGCCGGGGTTTGGGCTAGGGGCCGGGGTTTTGGGCCGGGGTTAGGGATAGGGGGCGGGGTTAGGGCTAGGGACCAGGGTTAGAGCTAGGGGCCGGGGTTTTGGGCCAGGGTCAGGGCTAGGGGCCGGGGTTTTCGGCCAGGGTTAGGCCTAGGGGCCGGGGTTTTGCGCCGGGGTTAGGGCTAGGGACCGGGCTTTTGGTCCGGGGTTAGCGTAAGGGGCCGGGTTTAGGGTTAGGGGCTAGGGTTAGGGTTAGGGGCCGGTGTTAGTGTTAGGGGCCGGTGTTAGGGCTACGGGCCAGGGTTAGGGCTAGGGGCCAGGGTTTTGGGCCGGGGTTTGGGCTAAGGGCCGGGGTTAGGGTTAGGGACCAGGGTTATGGCTAGGGGCCGGTGTTTTGGACCGGGGTTAGGGCTAGGGGCCGGGGTTAGGGCTAGGGGCCGGGGTAAGTGCTACGGGCCAGGGTTAGGGCTAGGGGCCGGGGTTTTTGGCCATCATTAGGGTTAACGGCTGGGGTTTTGGGCCAGGGTTAGGGCTAGGTTCCAGGGTTAGGGCTAGGGGCTGTGGTTTTGGGCCAGGGTTAGGGCTAGCGGCCGGGGTTAGGGCTAGGGGCCGGGGTTTGGGCTAGGGGCCGGGATTTTGGGCCGGGGTTAGGGATAGGGGGCGGGGTTAAAGCTAGGGGCCAGGGTTAGAGCTAGGGGCCGGGGTTTTGGGCCAGGGTTAGGGCTAGGGGCCGGGGTTTTGCTCCGGGGTTAGGGCTAGGGACCGGGCTTTTGGGCCGGGGTTAGCGTAAGGGGCCGGGTTTAGGGTTAGGGTCTAGGGTTAGGGTTAGGGGCCGGTGTTAGTGTTAGGGGCCGGTGTTAGGGCTAGGGCCCAGGGTTAGGGGTAGGGGCCAGGGTTTTGGGCCGGGGTTAGGGCCAGGGGCCGGGGTTAGGGTTAGGGACCAGGGTTATGGCTAGGGGCCGGTGTTTTGGACCGGGGTTAGGGCTAGTGGCCGGGGTTTTTGGCCATCATTAGGGTTAAAGGCTGGGGTTTTGAACCAGGGTTAGGGCTAGGGATTGGGGTTTTGGGCCAGGGTTAGGGCTAGGGACCGGGGTTTTGGGCCATGGTTAGGGCTAGGGGTCGGGGTTTTGGGTCAGGGTTAGGGCTAATGGCCGGGGTTTTGGGCCAGGATTAGGGCTAGGGGCCGGGGTTTTGGGCCAGTGTTAGGGCTAGGGGCCGGGGTTAGGACTAGGGGCCAGCGTTAGGGCTATAAGCCGGGGTTTTGGGCCAGGGTTAGGGCTAGAGGCCGCGGTTTTGGGCCGGGGTTAGGGCTAGGTTCCAGGGCTAGGGCTAGGGGCTGTGGTTTTGGGCCAGGATTAGGGCTAGGGGCCAAGGTTTTGGCCCGGGGTTAGGGCTAGGGGCCGGGGTTAGGGCTACGGGCCAGGGTTAGGGCTAGGGGCCGGCGTTTTGGGGCAGGGTTAGGGCTAGGGGCCGGGGTTAGTGCTAGGGGCCGGGGTTTTGGGCCAGGGTTAGGGCTAGGGGCCGGGGTTTTGGGCCGGGGCTAGGGATAGTGTGCGGGGTTAGGGCTAGGGGCCCGGCTCAGGGCTAGGGGACGGGGTTTTGGACCAGGGTTAGGGCTAGGGGCCGGGGTTAGGGCTAGGGGCCGGGGTTTTGGGCCAGGGTTAGGGCTAGGGGCCAGGGTTTTGGGTCCGGGTTAGGGCTAGGGGCCATGGTTTGGGGCCGGGGATAGGGCTAGGGGCCAGGGTTTTGGGCTATGGTTAGGGCTAGTGGCCGGTGTTTTGGGCCAGGGTTAGGGCTACGGGCCAGGGTTAGAGTTAGGGGCCGAGGTTTTGTGCCAGGGTTAGGGCTAGGGGCCGCGGTTTTGGGCCGCGGTTAGGGCTAGGGGCCTCGGTTAGGGCTAGGGGCCGAGGTTTTAGGCCGGGGTTAGGGCTAGGGGCCGGTGTTAGGGTTAGGGACCAGTGTTAGGGCTAGGGGCCGGGGTTTTGTGCCGTGGTTAGGGCTAGGGGCCGGGGTTAGTGCTACGGGCCAGGGTTAGGAATAGGGGCTGGGGTTAGGGCTAGGGGCCGGGGTTTTGGGCCAGGGTTAGGGTTAGGGACCGGGGTTTCGGGCCAGGGTTAGGGCTAGGGACCGGGGTTTTGGGCCAGGGTTAGGGCTAGGGGCCGTTGTTTTGGGCCAGGGTTAGGGCTACTGGCCGGGGTTTTTAGTCAGGGTTGGGGCTAGGGGCCGGGGTTAGGGCTAGGGGCCAGGGTTAGGGTTTTGGGCCGGGGTTACGGCTAGGGGCCGGGGTTAGGGCTAGGGGCCGGGGTTTTAGGCCAGGGTTAGGCCTAGGGGTAGGGGTTAGGGCTAGGGGCCGGGGTTTTGGGCCAGGGTTAGGGCTAGTTGCCAGGGTTTAGTGCCAGGGTTAGGGCTAGGGGCCGGGGTTTTGGGCTGGGTGTAGGGCTAGGGGCCGGGGTGAGGGCTAGGGGTCGGGGTAGGGATTGGCGCCCGGGTTAGGGCTAGGGGCCAGGGTTTTGGGCCAGGGTTAGGGCTAGGGGCCGGCGTTTTGGGGCAGGGTTAGGGCTAGGGGCCAGGGTTAGGGCTAGGGGCTGAGGTTTTGGGCCAGGGTTAGGGCCAGGGGCCAGGGTTTTGGGGCAGGGTTAGGGCCAGGGGCCAGGGTTAGGGCCAGGGGCGGGGGTTAATGCTAGAGGCCAGGGTTTTGGGCTAGGGTTTGCGTTTTGGGCCAGGGTTAGGACTAGGGGCCGAGGTTAGGGCTAGGGTCTGGGGTTTTGGGCCAGGGTTAGGGCTAGTGGCCAGAGTTTTGGGCCAGGTTTAGGGCTATGGCCCGGGTTTTTTGGCCAGGTTTAGGGATAGGGGCCGGGGTTAGGGCTAGGGGCCGGGTTAGCGCTAGGGGTCGGGGTTAGGTATAAGGGCCGGGGTTAGGGCTAGGTGCCAGTGTTTTGGGCCAGGGTTAGGGCTAGGGGCCAGGGTTTTGGGCCAGAGTTAGGGCTAGGGGCTAGGGTTTTGGGCCAGAGTTAGGGCTAGGGGCCGGGGTTTTGGGCCGGGGTTAGGGCTAGGGGCCAGGGTTTTGGGCTATGGTTAGGGCTAGTGGCCGGGGTTTTGGGCCAGGGTTAGGGCTACGGGCCAGGGTTAGAGCTAGGGGCCGAGGTTTTGTGCCAGGGTTAGGGCTAGGGGCCGCGGTTTTGGGCCGCGGTTAGGGCTACGGGCCTCGGTTAGGGCTAGGGGCCGAGGTTTTGGGCCAGGGGCTGGGGTTTTGGGCCAGGGTTAGGGCCAGGGGGCGGGGTTAGGGCCAGGGGCCGGGGTTACGGCTACAGACCAGGGTTTTGGGCTAGGGTTTGCGTTTTGGCCAGGGTTAGGGCTAGTGGCCGGGGTTTTGGGCCAGGGTTAGGGCTAGGGCCCGGGTTTTGGGCCAGGTTTAGGGATAGGGGCCGGGGTTAGGGTTAGGGGCTGGGTTAGCGCTAGGGGTCGGGTTTAGGTATAGGGGCCGGGGTTAGGCATAGGTGCCAGGGTTTTGGGCCAGGGTTAGGGCTAGGGGCCAGGGTTCTGGGCCAGGGTTAGGGCTAGGGGCCAGGGTTTTGGGCCAAGGTTAGGGCTAGTGACCGGGGTTTTGGGCCAGGGTTTGAGCTAGGGGCCGGGGTTAGGTCTAGGGGCCGGGGTTTTGGGCCAGGGTTAGGGCTAGGGGCCGGGGTTTTGGGCCAGGGTTAGGGCTAGTGGCCGGGGTTAGGGCTAGGGTTTGCGTTTTGGGCCAGGGTTAGGTCTAGGGGCCGAGGTTAGGGCTAGGGGCTGGGGTTTTGGGCCAGGGTTAGGGCTAGTGGCCAGGATTTTGGGCCAGGGTTAGGTCTAGGGGCCGGGGTTTTGCCCCAGGGTTAGGGCTAGGGGCTGGGGTTTTGGGTCGGGGTTAGGGCTCGGGGCCAAGGTTTTGGGCCGGGGTTAGGGCTAGGGGCCGGTGTTAGGGTTAGGGACCAGTGTTAGGGCTAGGGGCCGGGGTTTTGGGCCGTGGTTAGGGCTAGGGGCCGGGGTTAGTGCTACAGGCCAGGGTTAGGAATACGGGCCGGGGTTAGGGCTAGGGGCCGGGGTTTTGGGCCAGGGTTAGGGCTAGGGTCCGGGGTTTCGGGCCAGTGTTAGGGCTAGGGACTGGGGTTTTGGGCCAGGGTTAGGGCTAGGGGCCATTGTTTTGGGCCAGGGTTAGGGCTACTGGCCGGGGTTTTTAGCCAGGGTTGGGGCTAGGGGCCGGGGTTAGGGCTAGGGTCCAGGGTTAGGGTTTTGGGCCGTGGTTACGGCTAGGGGCCAAGGTTAGGGCTAGGAGCCGGGGTTTTAGGCCAGGGTTAGGGCTATGGGGTAGGGGTTAGGGCTAGGGGCCGGGGTTTTGGGCCAGGGTTAGGGCTAGGGGGCGGGGTTTTGGGCTGGGTGTAGGGCTAGGGGCCGGGGTGAGGGCTAGGGGTCGGGGTAGGGATTGGCGCCCGGGTTAGGGCTAGGGGCCAGGGTTTTGGGCCAGGGTTAGGGCTAGGGGCCGGCGTTTTGGGGCAGGGTTAGGGCTAGGGGCCAGGGTTAGGGCTAGGGGCCGGGGTTTTGGGCCAGGGTTAGGGCTAGGGGCCGGGGTTTTGGGCCGGGGTTGGGCTAGGGTCCAGGGTTTTGGGCTATGGTTAGGGCTAGTGGCCGGTGTTTTGGGCCAGGGTTAGGGCTAGGGGCCAGGGTTAGAGCTAGGGGCCGAGGTTTTGTGCCAGGGTTAGGGCTAGGGGCCGGGGTTTTGGGCCGCGGTTAGGGCTAGGGGCCTCGGTTAGGGCTAGGGGCTGATGTTTTGGGCCAGGGTTAGGGCCAGGGGCCGGGGTTTTGGGGCAGGGTTAGGGCCAGGGGCCAGGGTTAGGGCCAGGGGCCGGGCTTAATGCTAGAGGCCAGGGTTTTGGGCTAGGGTTTGCGTTTTGGGCCAGGGTTAGGACTAGGGGCCGAGGTTAGGGCTAGGGTCCGGGGTTTTGGGCCAGGTTTAGGGCTAGGGCCCGGGTTTTGGGCCAGGTTTAGGGATAGGGGCCGGGGTTAGGGCTAGGGGCCGGGTTAGCGCTAGAGGTCGGGGTTAGGTATAAGGGCCGGGGTTAGGGCTAGGTGCCAGGGTTTTGGGCCAGGGTTAGGGCTAGGGGCCAGGGTTTTGGGCCGGGGTTAGGGCTAGGGGCCGGGGTTAGGGTTAAGGACCAGGGTTAGTGCCAGGGGCCGGGGTTTTGGGCCAGGGTTAGGGCTAGGGGACAGGGTTTTTGGCCGGGGTTAGGGCTAGGGTCTGGGGTTTTGGGCCGGGTTTAGGGCTAGGGGCCAGGGTTTTGGGCTATGGTTAGGGCTAGTGGCCAGGGTTTTGGGCCAGGGTTAGGGCTAGGGGCCAGGGTTAGAGCTAGGGGCCGAGGTTTTGTGCCAAGGTTAGGGCTAGGGGACGCGGTTTTGCGCCGCGGTTAGGGCTAGGGGCCTCGGTTAGGGCTAGGGGCCGCGGTTTTGGGCCAGGGTTAGGGCCAGGGGCCGGGGTTAGGGCCAGGGGCCGGGGTTAGGGGTAGAATCCAGGGTTTTGGGCTAGGGTTTGTGTTTTGGGCCAGGGTTTGGTCTAGGGGCCGAGGTTAGGGCTAGGGGCCGGGGTTTTGGGCCAGGGTTAGGGTTAGTGGCCAGGGTTTTGGGCCAGGGTTAGGGCTAGGGGCTGGGGTTTTGGGCCAGGGTTAGGGCTAGGGGCTGGGGTTTTGGGTTGGGGTTAGGGCTCGGGGCCAAGGCTTTGGGCCGGGGTTAGGGCTAGGGGCCGGGGTTAGGGTTAGGGACCAGTGTTAGGGCTAGGGGCCGGGTTTTTGGGCCGTGGTTAGGGCTAGGGGCCGGGGTTAGTGCTACGGGCCAGGGTTAGGGCTAGGGGCCGGGGTTAGGGCTAGGGGCCGGGGTTTTGGGCCAGGGTTAGGGTTAGGGGCCGGGGTGAGGGCTAGGGGTCCGGGTAGGGATTGGCGCCCGGGTTAGTGCTAGGGGCCGGGGTTTTGGGCCAGGGTTAGGGCTAGGGGCCGGGGTTTTGGGCCAGGGTTGGGCTAGGGTCCAGGGTTTTGGGCTATGGTTAGGGCTAGTGGCCGGTGTTTTGGGCCAGGGTTAGGGCTAGGGGCCAGGGTTAGAGCTAGGGGCCGAGGTTTTGTGCCAGGGTTAGGGCTAGGGGCCGGGGTTTTGGGCCGCGGTTAGGGCTAGGGGCCTCGGTTAGGGCTAGGGGCTGAGGTTTTGGGCCAGGGTTAGGGCCAGGGGCCGGGGTTTTGGGGCAGGGTTAGGGCCAGGGGCCAGGGTTAGGGCCAGGGGCGGGGGTTAATGCTAGAGGCCAGGGTTTTGGGCTAGGGTTTGCGTTTTGGGCCAGGGTTAGGACTAGGGGCCGAGGTTAGGGCTAGGGTCCGGGGTTTTGGGCCAGGGTTAGGGCTAGTGGCCAGGGTTTTGGGCCAGGTTTAGGGCTAGGGCCCGGGTTTTGGGCCAGGTTTAGGGCTAGGGGCCGGGGTTAGGGCTAGGGGCCGGGTTAGCGCTAGGGGTCGGGGTTAGGTATAAGGGCCGGGGTTAGGGCTAGGTGCCAGGGTTTTGGGCCAGGGTTAGGGCTAGGGGCCAGGGTTTTGGGCCAGGGTTAGGGCTAGGGGCCAGGGTTTTGGGCCAGAGTTAGGGCTAGGGGCCGGGGTTTTGGGCCAGGGTTAGGGCTAGGGGCCAGGGTTAGGGCTAGGGGCCGCGGTTAGGTTTAGGGGCCGGGGTTAGGGCTAGGGGCCAGGGTTTTGGGCCGGGGTTTGGGCTAGGGGCCGGGGTTAGGGTTAGGGACCAGGGTTAGGGACCAGGGTTAGTGCCAGGGGCCGGGGTTTTGTGCCAGGGTTAGGGCTAGGGGACGGGGTTTTGGGCCGGGGATAGGGCTAGGGCCTGGGGTTTTGGGCCAGGGTTAGGGCTAGGGGCTGGGGTTTTGGGCCGGGGTTAGGGCTAGGGGCCAGGGTTTTGGGCTATGGTTAGGGCTAGTGGCCGGGGTTTTGGGCCAGGGTTAGGGCTAGGGGCCAGGGTTAGAGCTAGGGGCCGAGGTTTTGTGCCAGGGTTAGGGCTAGGGGCCGCGGTTTTGGGCCGCGGTTAGGGCTAGGGGCCTCGGTTAGGGCTAGGGGCCGAGGTTTTGGGCCAGGGTTAGGGCCAGGGGCCGGGGTTTTGGGGCAGGGTTAGGGCCAGGGGCCGGGGTTAGGGCCAGGGGCCGGGGTTAGGGGTAGAATCCAGGGTTTTGGGCTAGGGTTTGTGTTTTGGGCCAGGGTTAGGTCTAGGGGCCGAGGTTAGGGCTAGGGGCCGGGGTTTTGGGCCAGGGTTAGGGCTAGTGGCCAGGGTTTTTGGCCAGGGTTAGGGCTAGGGGCTGGGGTTTTGGGCCAGGGTTAGGGCTAGGGGCTGGGGTTTTGGGTTGGGGTTAGGGCTCGGGGCCAAGGTTTTGGGCCGGGGTTAGGGCTAGGGGCCGGGGTTAGGGTTAGGGACCAGTGTTAGGGCTAGGGGCCGGGGTTTTGGGCCGTGGTTAGGGCTAGGGGCCGGGGTTAGTGCTACGGGCCAGGGTTAGGGCTAGGGGCCGGGGTTAGGGCTAGGGGCCGGGGTTTTGGGCCGGGGGTAGGGCTAGGGGCCGGGGTGAGGGCTAGGGGTCGGGGTAGGGATTGGCGCCCGGGTTAGGGCTAGGGGCTAGGGTTTTGGGCCAGGGTTAGGTCTAGGGGCCGGGGTTTTAGGCCAGGGTTAGGGCTAGGGTCGGGGTTTTTAGCCAGGGTTGGGGCTAGGGGCCTGGGTTAGGGCTAGGAGCCAGGGTTTTGGGCCAGGGTTAGGGCTAGGGGCCGGGGTTTTGGGCCGCGGTTAGGGCTAAGGGCCTCGGTTAGGGCTAGGGGCTGAGGTTTTGGGCCAGGGTTAGGGCCAGGGGCTGGGGTTTTGGGGCAGGGTTAGGGCCAGGGGCCAGGGTTAGGGCCAGGGGCCGGGGTTAATGCTAGAGGCCAGGGTTTTGGGCTAGGGTTTGCGTTTTGGGCCAGGGTTAGGACTAGGGGCCGAGGTTAGGGCTAGGGTCCGGGGTTTTGGGCCAGGGTTAGGGCTAGTGGCCAGGGTTTTGGGCCAGGTTTAGGGCTAGGGCCCGGGTTTTGGGCCAGGTTTAGGGATAGGGGCCGGGGTTAGGGCTAGGGGCCGAGTTAGCGCTAGGGGTCGGGGTTAGGTATAAGGGCCGGTGTTAGGGCTAGGTGCCAGGGTTTTGGGCCAGGGTTAGGGCTAGGGGCCAGGGTTTTGGGCCAGGGTTAGGGCTAGGGGCCAGGGTTTTGGGCCAGAGTTAGGGCTAGGGGCCGGGGTTTTGGGCCAGGGTTAGGGCTAGGGGCCAGGGTTAGGGCTAGGGGCCGGGGTTAGGGTTACGGGCCGGAGTTAGGGTTACGGGCCGGGGTTAGGGCTAGGGGCTGGGGTTTTGGGCCGGGGTTTCGGCTAGGGGCCGGGGGTTAGGGTTAGGGGCCAGGGTTAGTGCCAGGGGCCAAGGTTTTGGGCCAGGGTTAGGGCTAGGGGACGGGGTTTTGGGCCGGGGTTAGGGCTAGGGGCTGGGGTTTTTGGCCAGGGTTAGGGCTAGGGGCTGGGGTTTTTGGGCCGGGTTTAGGGCTAGGGGCCAGGGTTTTGGGCTATAATTAGGGCTAGTGGCCGGGGTTTTGCGCCAGGGTTAGGGGCTAGGGGCCAGGGTTAGAGCTAGGGGCCGAGGTTTTGTGCCAGGGTTAGGGCTAGGGGCCGCGGTTTTGGGCTGTGGTTAGGGCTAGGGGCCGGGGTTAGTGCTACGGGCCAGGGTTAGGGCTAGGGGCCGGGGTTAGGGCTAGGGGCCGGGGTTTTGGTCCAGGGTTAGGGTTAGGGGCCGGGGTTAGGGCTAGGGGTCCGGGTAGGGATTGGCGCCCGGGTTAGGGCTAGGGGCCGGGGTTTTGGGCCAGGGTTAGGGCTAGGGGGCGGGGTTTTGGGACGGGGGTAGGGCTAGGGGCCGGGGTTAGGGCTAGGGGTCGGGGTAGGGATTGGCGCCCGGGATAGGGGCTAGGGGCTAGGGTTTTGGGCCAGGGTTAGGTCTAGGGTCGGGGTTTTGGGCCAGGGTTAGGTCTAGGGTCAGGGTTTTGGGCCAGGATTAGGGCTAGGGGCCGGGGTTTTGGGCCAGGGACCAGGGTTTTGGGCCAGGGTTAGGGCTAGAGGCCAGGGTTAGGGCTAGGGGCCGTGGTTTTGGGCCAGGGTTAGGGCTACTGGCCGGGGTTTTTAGCCAGGGTTGGGGCTAGGGTCCTGGGTTAGGGCTAGGGGCCGGGGTTTTGGGCCGGGGTTAGGGATAGGGCGCGGGGTTAGGGCTAGGTGCCAGGGTTAGAGCTAAGGGCCGGGGTTTTGGGCCAGGGTTACGGCTAGGGGCTGAGGTTTTGGGGCCAGGGTTAGGGCTAGTGGCCGGGGTTTTGTGCCAGGGTTAGGGCTAGGGTCCAGGGTTAGGGCTAGTGGCCGGGGTTTTGACCTGGGGTTAGGGATAGGGTGCAGGGTTATTGCTAGGGGCCAGCGTTAGGGCTAGGGGCCGGAGTTTTGGGCCAGGGTTAGGGCTAGGGGCCAGGGTTTTGGGCCAGGGTTAGAGCTAGGGGCCGGGGTTTTGGGCCAGGGTTAGGGCTAGGGGCCGGGGTTTTCGACCAGGGTTAGGCCTAGGGGCCGGGGTTTTGCGCCGGGGTTAGGGCTAGGGACCGGGCTTTTGGTCCGGGGTTAGCGTAAGGGGCCGGGTTTAGGGTTAGGGGCTAGGGTTAGGGTTAGGGGCCGGTGTTAGTGTTAGGGGCCGGTGTTAGGGCTAGGGGCCAGGGTTAGGGCTAGGGGCCAGGGTTTTGGGCCGGGGTTTGGGCTAGGGGCCGGGGTTAGGGTTAGGGACCAGGGTTATGGCTAGGGGCCGGTGTTTTGGACCGGGGTTAGGGCTAGGGGCCGGGGTTAGGGCTAGGGGCCGGGGTAAGTGCTACGGGCCAGGGTTAGGGCTAGGGACCGGGGTTTTTGGCCATCATTAGGGTTAACGGCTGGGGTTTTGGGCCAGGGTTAGGGCTAGGGATTGGGGTTTTGGGCCAGGGTTAGGGCTAGGGACCGGGGTTTTGGGCCAGGGTTAGGGCTAGGGGTCGGGGTTTTGGGTCAGGGTTAGGGCTAGGGGCCGGGGTTTTGGGCCAGGATTAGGGCTAGGGGCCGGGGTTTTGGGCCAGTGTTAGGGCTAGGGGCCGGGGGTTAGGACTAGGGGCCAGCGTTAGGGCTATAAGCCGGGGTTTTTGGCCAGGGTTAGGGCTAGAGGCCGCGGTTTTGGGCCGGGGTTAGGGCTAGGTTCCAGGGTTAGGGCTAGGGGCTGTGGTTTTGGGCCACGGTTAGGGCTAGCGGCCGGGGTTAGGGCTAGGGGCCGGGGTTTTGAGCCAGGGTTAGGGCTAGGGGCCAAGGTTTTGGCCCGGGGTTAGGGCTAGGGGCCGGGGTGAGGGCTAGGGGTCGGGGTAGGGATTGGCGCCCGGGTTAGGGCTAGGGGCCAGGGTTTTGGGCCAGGGTTAGGGCTAGGGGCCGGCGTTTTGGGGCAGGGTTAGGGCTAGGGGCCAGGGTTAGGGCTAGGGGCCGGGGTTTTGGGCCAGGGTTAGGGCTAGGGGCCGGGGTTTTGGGCCGGGGTTGGGCTAGGGTCCAGGGTTTTGGGCTATGGTTAGGGCTAGTGGCCGGTGTTTTGGGCCAGGGTTAGGGCTAGGGGCCAGGGTTAGAGCTAGGGGCCGAGGTTTTGTGCCAGGGTTAGGGCTAGGGGCCGGGGTTTTGGGCCGCGGTTAGGGCTAGGGGCCTCGGTTAGGGCTAGGGGCTGATGTTTTGGGCCAGGGTTAGGGCCAGGGGCCGGGGTTTTTGGGGCAGGGTTAGGGCCAGGGGCCAGGGTTAGGGCCAGGGGCCGGGCTTAATGCTAGAGGCCAGGGTTTTGGCTAGGGTTTGCGTTTTGGGCCAGGGTTAGGACTAGGGGCCGAGGTTAGGGCTAGGGTCCGGGGTTTTGGGCCAGGTTTAGGGCTAGGGCCCGGGTTTTGGGCCAGGTTTAGGGATAGGGGCCGGGGTTAGGGCTAGGGGCCGGGTTAGCGCTAGAGGTCGGGGTTAGGTATAAGGGCCGGGGTTAGGGCTAGGTGCCAGGGTTTTGGGCCAGGGTTAGGGCTAGGGGCCAGGGTTTTGGGCCGGGGTTAGGGCTAGGGGCCGGGGTTAGGGTTAAGGACCAGGGTTAGTGCCAGGGGCCGGGGTTTTGGGCCAGGGTTAGGGCTAGGGGACAGGGTTTTTGGCGCGGGTTAGGGCTAGGGTCTGGGGTTTTGGGCCGGGTTTAGGGCTAGGGGCCAGGGTTTTGGGCTATGGTTAGGGCTAGTGGCCAGGGTTTTGGGCCAGGGTTAGGGCTAGGGGCCAGGGTTAGAGCTAGGGGCCGAGGTTTTGTGCCAAGGTTAGGGCTAGGGGACGCGGTTTTGCGCCGCGGTTAGGGCTAGGGGCCTCGGTTAGGGCTAGGGGCCGCGGTTTTGGGCCAGGGTTAGGGCCAGGGGCCGGGGTTAGGGCCAGGGGCCGGGGTTAGGGGTAGAATCCAGGGTTTTGGGCTAGGGTTTGTGTTTTGGGCCAGGGTTTGGTCTAGGGGCCGAGGTTAGGGCTAGGGGCCGGGGTTTTGGGCCAGGGTTAGGGTTAGTGGCCAGGGTTTTGGGCCAGGGTTAGGGCTAGGGGCTGGGGTTTTGGGCCAGGGTTAGGGCTAGGGGCTGGGGTTTTGGGTTGGGGTTAGGGCTCGGGGCCAAGGCTTTGGGCCGGGGTTAGGGCTAGGGGCCGGGGTTAGGGTTAGGGACCAGTGTTAGGGCTAGGGGCCGGGTTTTTGGGCCGTGGTTAGGGCTAGGGGCCGGGGTTAGTGCTACGGGCCAGGGTTAGGGCTAGGGGCCGGGGTTAGGGCTAGGGGCCGGGGTTTTGGGCCAGGGTTAGGGTTAGGGGCCGGGGTGAGGGCTAGGGGTCCGGGTAGGGATTGGCGCCCGGGTTAGTGCTAGGGGCCGGGGTTTTGGGCCAGGGTTAGGGCTAGGGGCCGGGGTTTTGGGCCAGGGTTGGGCTAGGGTCCAGGGTTTTGGGCTATGGTTAGGGCTAGTGGCCGGTGTTTTGGGCCAGGGTTAGGGCTAGGGGCCAGGGTTAGAGCTAGGGGCCGAGGTTTTGTGCCAGGGTTAGGGCTAGGGGCCGGGGTTTTGGGCCGCGGTTAGGGCTAGGGGCCTCGGTTAGGGCTAGGGGCTGAGGTTTTGGGCCAGGGTTAGGGCCAGGGGCCGGGGTTTTGGGGCAGGGTTAGGGCCAGGGGCCAGGGTTAGGGCCAGGGGCGGGGGTTAATGCTAGAGGCCAGGGTTTTGGGCTAGGGTTTGCGTTTTGGGCCAGGGTTAGGACTAGGGGCCGAGGTTAGGGCTAGGGTCCGGGGTTTTGGGCCAGGGTTAGGGCTAGTGGCCAGGGTTTTGGGCCAGGTTTAGGGCTAGGGCCCGGGTTTTGGGCCAGGTTTAGGGATAGGGGCCGGGGGTTAGGGCTAGGGGCCGGGTTAGCGCTAGGGGTCGGGGTTAGGTATAAGGGCCGGGGTTAGGGCTAGGTGCCAGGGTTTTGGGCCAGGGTTAGGGCTAGGGGCCAGGGTTTTGGGCCAGGGTTAGGGCTAGGGGCCAGGGTTTTGGGCCAGAGTTAGGGCTAGGGGCCGGGGTTTTGGGCCAGGGTTAGGGCTAGGGGCCAGGGTTAGGGCTAGGGGCCGCGGTTAGGTTTAGGGGCCGGGGTTAGGGCTAGGGGCCAGGGTTTTGGGCCGGGGTTTGGGCTAGGGGCCGGGGTTAGGGTTAGGGGACCAGGGTTAGGGACCAGGGTTAGTGCCAGGGGCCGGGGTTTTGTGCCAGGGTTAGGGCTAGGGGACGGGGTTTTGGGCCGGGGATAGGGCTAGGGCCTGGGGTTTTGGGCCAGGGTTAGGGCTAGGGGCTGGGGTTTTGGGCCGGGGTTAGGGCTAGGGGCCAGGGTTTTGGGCTATGGTTAGGGCTAGTGGCCGGGGTTTTGGGCCAGGGTTAGGGCTAGGGGCCAGGGTTAGAGCTAGGGGCCGAGGTTTTGTGCCAGGGTTAGGGCTAGGGGCCGCGGTTTTGGGCCGCGGTTAGGGCTAGGGGCCTCGGTTAGGGCTAGGGGCCGAGGTTTTGGGCCAGGGTTAGGGCCAGGGGCCGGGGTTTTGGGGCAGGGTTAGGGCCAGGGGCCGGGGTTAGGGCCAGGGGCCGGGGTTAGGGGTAGAATCCAGGGTTTTGGGCTAGGGTTTGTGTTTTGGGCCAGGGTTAGGTCTAGGGGCCGAGGTTAGGGCTAGGGGCCGGGGTTTTGGGCCAGGGTTAGGGCTAGTGGCCAGGGTTTTTGGCCAGGGTTAGGGCTAGGGGCTGGGGTTTTGGGCCAGGGTTAGGGCTAGGGGCTGGGGTTTTGGGTTGGGGTTAGGGCTCGGGGCCAAGGTTTTGGGCCGGGGTTAGGGCTAGGGGCCGGGGTTAGGGTTAGGGACCAGTGTTAGGGCTAGGGGCCGGGGTTTTGGGCCGTGGTTAGGGCTAGGGGCCGGGGTTAGTGCTACGGGCCAGGGTTAGGGCTAGGGGCCGGGGTTAGGGCTAGGGGCCGGGGTTTTGGGCCGGGGGTAGGGCTAGGGGCCGGGGTGAGGGCTAGGGGTCGGGGTAGGGATTGGCGCCCGGGTTAGGGCTAGGGGCTAGGGTTTTGGGCCAGGGTTAGGTCTAGGGGCCGGGGTTTTAGGCCAGGGTTAGGGCTAGGGTCGGGGTTTTTAGCCAGGGTTGGGGGCTAGGGGCCTGGGTTAGGGCTAGGAGCCAGGGTTTTGGGCCAGGGTTAGGGCTAGGGGCCGGGGTTTTGGGCCGCGGTTAGGGCTAAGGGCCTCGGTTAGGGCTAGGGGCTGAGGTTTTGGGCCAGGGTTAGGGCCAGGGGCTGGGGTTTTGGGGCAGGGTTAGGGCCAGGGGCCAGGGTTAGGGCCAGGGGCCGGGGTTAATGCTAGAGGCCAGGGTTTTGGGCTAGGGTTTGCGTTTTGGGCCAGGGTTAGGACTAGGGGCCGAGGTTAGGGCTAGGGTCCGGGGTTTTGGGCCAGGGTTAGGGCTAGTGGCCAGGGTTTTGGGCCAGGTTTAGGGCTAGGGCCCGGGTTTTGGGCCAGGTTTAGGGATAGGGGCCGGGGTTAGGGCTAGGGGCCGAGTTAGCGCTAGGGGTCGGGGTTAGGTATAAGGGCCGGTGTTAGGGCTAGGTGCCAGGGTTTTGGGCCAGGGTTAGGGCTAGGGGCCAGGGTTTTGGGCCAGGGTTAGGGCTAGGGGCCAGGGTTTTGGGCCAGAGTTAGGGCTAGGGGCCGGGGTTTTGGGCCAGGGTTAGGGCTAGGGGCCAGGGTTAGGGCTAGGGGCCGGGGTTAGGGTTACGGGCCGGAGTTAGGGTTACGGGCCGGGGTTAGGGCTAGGGGCTGGGGTTTTGGGCCGGGGTTTCGGCTAGGGGCCGGGGTTAGGGTTAGGGGCCAGGGTTAGTGCCAGGGGCCAAGGTTTTGGGCCAGGGTTAGGGCTAGGGGACGGGGTTTTGGGCGGGGTTAGGGCTAGGGGCTGGGGTTTTTGGCCAGGGTTAGGGCTAGGGGCTGGGGTTTTGGGCCGGGTTTAGGGCTAGGGGCCAGGGTTTTGGGCTATAATTAGGGCTAGTGGCCGGGGTTTTGCGCCAGGGTTAGGGCTAGGGGCCAGGGTTAGAGCTAGGGGCCGAGGTTTTGTGCCAGGGTTAGGGCTAGGGGCCGCGGTTTTGGGCTGTGGTTAGGGCTAGGGGCCGGGGTTAGTGCTACGGGCCAGGGTTAGGGCTAGGGGCCGGGGTTAGGGCTAGGGGCCGGGGTTTTGGTCCAGGGTTAGGGTTAGGGGCCGGGGTTAGGGCTAGGGGTCCGGGTAGGGATTGGCGCCCGGGTTAGGGCTAGGGGCCGGGGTTTTGGGCCA
Organism: Chlamydotis macqueenii; assembly: GCF_036417535.1. Taxonomy (NCBI): domain Eukaryota; kingdom Metazoa; phylum Chordata; class Aves; order Otidiformes; family Otididae; genus Chlamydotis; species Chlamydotis macqueenii. Next base: position 58,526,558 of record NC_141556.1, on the reverse strand, counting down.
GGGTTAGGGCTAGGGGGCGGGGTTTTGGGACGGGGGTAGGGCTAGGGGCCGGGGTTAGGGCTAGGGGTCGGGGTAGGGATTGGCGCCCGGGATAGGGCTAGGGGCTAGGGTTTTGGGCCAGGGTTAGGTCTAGGGTCGGGGTTTTGGGCCAGGGTTAGGTCTAGGGTCAGGGTTTTGGGCCAGGATTAGGGCTAGGGGCCGGGGTTTTGGGCCAGGGACCAGGGTTTTGGGCCAGGGTTAGGGCTAGAGGCCAGGGTTAGGGCTAGGGGCCGTGGTTTTGGGCCAGGGTTAGGGCTACTGGCCGGGGTTTTTAGCCAGGGTTGGGGGCTAGGGTCCTGGGTTAGGGCTAGGGGCCGGGGTTTTGGGCCGGGGTTAGGGATAGGGCGCGGGGTTAGGGCTAGGTGCCAGGGTTAGAGCTAAGGGCCGGGGTTTTGGGCCAGGGTTACGGCTAGGGGCTGAGGTTTTGGGCCAGGGTTAGGGCTAGTGGCCGGGGTTTTGTGCCAGGGTTAGGGCTAGGGTCCAGGGTTAGGGCTAGTGGCCGGGGTTTTGACCTGGGGTTAGGGATAGGGTGCAGGGTTATTGCTAGGGGCCAGCGTTAGGGCTAGGGGCCGGAGTTTTGGGCCAGGGTTAGGGCTAGGGGCCAGGGTTTTGGGCCAGGGTTAGAGCTAGGGCCGGGGTTTTGGGGCCAGGGTTAGGGCTAGGGGCCGGGGTTTTCGACCAGGGTTAGGCCTAGGGGCCGGGGTTTTGCGCCGGGGTTAGGGCTAGGGACCGGGCTTTTGGTCCGGGGTTAGCGTAAGGGGCCGGGTTTAGGGTTAGGGGCTAGGGTTAGGGTTAGGGGCCGGTGTTAGTGTTAGGGGCCGGTGTTAGGGCTAGGGGCCAGGGTTAGGGCTAGGGGCCAGGGTTTTGGGCCGGGGTTTGGGCTAGGGGCCGGGGGTTAGGGTTAGGGACCAGGGTTATGGCTAGGGGCCGGTGTTTTGGACCGGGGTTAGGGCTAGGGGCCGGGGTTAGGGCTAGGGGCCGGGGTAAGTGCTACGGGCCAGGGTTAGGGCTAGGGACCGGGGTTTTTGGCCATCATTAGGGTTAACGGCTGGGGTTTTGGGCCAGGGGTTAGGGCTAGGGATTGGGGTTTTGGGCCAGGGTTAGGGCTAGGGACCGGGGTTTTGGGCCAGGGTTAGGGCTAGGGGTCGGGGTTTTGGGTCAGGGTTAGGGCTAGGGGCCGGGGTTTTGGGCCAGGATTAGGGCTAGGGGCCGGGGTTTTGGGCCAGTGTTAGGGCTAGGGGCCGGGGTTAGGACTAGGGGCCAGCGTTAGGGCTATAAGCCGGGGTTTTTGGCCAGGGTTAGGGCTAGAGGCCGCGGTTTTGGGCCGGGGTTAGGGCTAGGTTCCAGGGTTAGGGCTAGGGGCTGTGGGTTTTGGGCCACGGTTAGGGCTAGCGGCCGGGGTTAGGGCTAGGGGCCGGGGTTTTGAGCCAGGGTTAGGGCTAGGGGCCAAGGTTTTGGCCCGGGGTTAGGGCTAGGGGCCGGGGTTAGGGCTACGGGCCAGCGTTAGGGCTAGGGGCCGGCGTTTTGGGGCAGGGTTAGGGCTAGGGGCCGGGGTTAGTGCTAGGGGCCGGGGTTTTGGGCCAGGGTTAGGGCTAGGGGCCGGGATTTTGGGCCAGGGTTAGTGATAGGGGCCGGGGTTTTGGGCTGGGGGCCGGGGTGAGGGCTAGTGGCCGGGGTTTTGGGCCAGGGATAAGACTAGGTGCCGGGGTTAGGGCTAGGGGCAGGGTTAGGGCTACGGGTCGGGGTTAGGGATAGGGGCCGGGTTTAGGGCTAGGGGCCAGGGTTTTGGGCCAGGGTTAGGGCTAGGGGCCGAGGTTTTGGGCCAGGGTTAGAGCTAGGGGCCGGGGTGTTGGGCCAGGGTTAGGGTTTTTGGCCGGGGTTAGAGCTAGGGGCCGGGGTTAGGGCTAGGGTCTGGCGTTTTGGGCCAGGGTTAGGGCTAGGGGCCGGTGTTAGGGCTTGGGGCCGGGGTTTTGGGCCAGGGTTAGGGCTAGGGGCCATGGTTAGGGCTAGGGGCCAGGGTTTTGGGCCAGGGTTATGGCTAGGGGCCGGGGTTTTGGGCCAGGGTTAGGGCTACTGGCCGGGGTTTTTAGCCAGAGTTGGGGCTAGGGGCCGGGGTTAGGGCTAGGGCCAGGGTTAGGGCTAGGGGCCGGGGTTTTGGCCGGGGGCTAGTGATAGGGTGCCGGGTTAGGGCTGGGGGCCAGGGTTAGGGCTAGGGGCCGGGGTTTTGGGCTAGGGGCCAAGGTTAGGGCTAGGGGCCGGGGTTTTTGGCCGGGGTTAGGGCTAGGGGCCAAGGTTTTGGGCCGGGGTTAAGGCTAGGGGACCGGGGTTAGGGCTAGGGACCGGGGTTAGGGTCCGGGGTTAGGGTTAGGGGCCGGGTTTAGGGTTACGGGCCGGGGTTAGGGTTAGGGGCTGGGGTTAGGGTTAGGGGCCGGGGTTTTGGACCAGGGTTAGGGCTAGGGGCCGGGGTTTTGGGCCAGTGTTAGGGCTAGGGGCCGGGGGTTAGGACTGGGGGCCGGGGTTAGGGCTAGGGGCCGCTGTTTGGGCTAGGGGCCGGTATTTTGGGCCAGGGTTAGGGATAGGGGGCGGGGTTAGGGCTAGGGACCAGGGTTAGAACCAGGGGCCGGGGTTTTCGGCCAGGGTTAGGGCTAGGGGCCGGGGTTTTGCGCCGGGGTTAGGGCTAGGGACCGGGCTTTGGGCCGGGGTTAGCGTTAGGGGCCGGGTTTAGGGTTAGTGGCTAGGGTTAGGGTTAGGGGCCGGTGTTAGTGTTAGGGGCCGGTGTTAGAGCTAGGGCCACGGTTAGGGCTAGGGGCCAGGGTTTTGGGCCGGGGTTTGGGCTAGGGGCCGGGGTTAGGGTTAGGGACCAGGGTTATGGCTAGGGGCCGGTGTTTTGGACCGGGGTTAGGGCTAGGGGCCGGGGTTAGGGCTAGGGCCGGGGTAAGTGCTACGGGCCAGGGTTAGGGCTAGGGGCCGGGGTTTTTGGCCATCATTAGGGTTAACGGCTGGGGCTTTGGGCCAGGGTTAGTGCCAGGGATTGGGGTTTTGGGTCAGGGTTAGGGCTAGTGGCCAGGGTTTTGGGCCAGGATTAGGGCTACGGGCCGGGGTTTTGGGCCAGTGTTAGGGCTAGGGGCCGGGGTTAGGACTAGGGGCCAGCGTTAGGGCTATAAGCCGGGGTTTTGGGCCAGGGTTAGGGCTAGAGGCTGCGGTTTTGGGCCGGGGTTAGGGCTAGTTTCCAGGGTTAGGGCTAGGGGCTGTGGTTTTGGGCCAGGGTTAGGGCTAGGGGCCGGGGTTAGGGCTAGGGGCCGGGGTTAGGGCTAGGGGCCGGGGTTTGGGCTAGGGGCCCGGATTTTTGGCCGGGGTTAGGGATAGGGGGCGGGGTTAGGGCTAGGGGCCAGGGTTAGGGCTAGGGGCCAGGGTTTTGGGCCGGGGTTAGGGCTAGGGGCCGGGGTTAGGGTTAGGGACCAGGGTTATGGCTAGGGGCCGGTGTTTTGGACCGGGGTTAGGGCTAGGGGCCGGGGTTAGGGCTAGGGGCCGGGGTTAGTGCTACGGGCCAGGGTTAGGGCTAGGGGCCGGGGTTTTTGGACATCATTAGGGTTAAAGGCTGGGGTTTTGAACCAGGGTTAGGGCTAGGGATTGGGGTTTTGGGCCAGGGTTAGGGCTAGGGACCGGGGTTTTGGGCCATGGTTAGGGCTAGGGGTCGGGGTTTTGGGTCAGGGTTAGGGCTAGGTTCCAGGGCTAGGGCTAGGGTCTGTGGTTTTGGGCCAGGATTAGGGCTAGCGGCCGGGGTTAGGGCTAGGGGCCGGGGTTTTGAGCCAGGATTAGGTCTAGGGGCCAAGGTTTTGGACCGGGGTTAGGGCTAGGGGCCGGGGTTAGGGGCTACGGGCCAGGGTTAGGGCTAGGGGCCGGCGTTTTGGGGCAGGGTTAGGGCTAGGGGCCGGGGTTAGTGCTAGGGGCCGGGGTTATGAGCCAGGGTTAGGGTTAGGGGCCGGGGTTTTGGGCCAGGGTTAGGGCTAGGGACCGGGGTTTTGGGCCAGGGTTAGGGCTAGGGGCCGTTGTTTTGGGCCAGGGTTAGGGCTACTGGCCGGGGTTTTTAGCCAGGGTTGGGGCTAGGGGCCGAGGTTAGGGCTAGGGGCCAGGGTTAGGGTTTTGGCCGGGGTTACGGCTAGGGGCCGGGGTTAGGGCTAGGGGCCGGGGTTTTAGGCCAGGGTTAGGGGCTAGGGGTAGGGGTTAGGGCTAGGGGCCGGGGTTTTGGGCCAGGGTTAGGGCTAGTTGCCGGGGTTTAGTGCCAGGGTTAGGGCTAGGGGCCGGGGTTTTGGGCTGGGTGTAGGGCTAGGGGCCGGGGTGAGGGCTAGGGGTCGGGGTAGGGATTGGCGCCCGGGTTAGGGCTAGGGGCCAGGGTTTTGGGCCAGGGTTAGGGCTAGGGGCCGGCGTTTTGGGGCAGGGTTAGGGCTAGGGGCCAGGGTTAGGGCTAGGGGCTGAGGTTTTGGGCCAGGGTTAGGGCCAGGGGCCAGGGTTATGGGGCAGGGTTAGGGCCAGGGGCCAGGGTTAGGGCCAGTGGCGGGGGTTAATGCTAGAGGCAGGGTTTTGGGCTAGGGTTTGCGTTTTGGGCCAGGGTTAGGACTAGGGGCCGAGGTTAGGGCTAGGGTCTGGGGTTTTGGGCCAGGGTTAGGGATAGTGGCCAGGGTTTTGGGCCAGGTTTAGGGCTATGGCCCGGGTTTTGGGCCAGGTTTAGGCATAGGGGCCGGGGTTAGGGCTAGGGGCCGGGTTAGCGCTAGGGGTCGGGGTTAGGTATAAGGGCCGGGGTTAGGGGCTAGGTGCCAGGGTTTTGGGCCAGGGTTAGGGCTAGGGGCCAGGGTTAGAGTTAGGGGCCGAGGTTTTGTGCCAGGGGTTAGGGGTAGGGGCCGCGGTTTTAGGCCACGGTTAGGGCTAGGGGCCTCGGTTAGGGCTAGGTGCCGAGGTTTTGGGCCAGGGGCTGGGGTTTTGGGCCAGGGTTAGGGCCAGGGGCCGGGGTTAGGGCCAGGGGGCCGGGGTTACGGCTAGAGGCCAGGGTTTTGGGCCAGGGTTTGCGTTTTGGGCCAGGGTTAGGGCTAGTGGCCGGGGTTTTGGGCCAGGGTTAGGGCTAGGGCCCGGGTTTTGGGCCAGGTTTAGGGCTAGGGGCCGGGGTTAGGGTTAGGGGCCGGGTTAGCGCTAGGGGTCGGGTTTAGGTATAGGGGCCGGGGTTAGGCATAGGTGCCAGGGTTTTGGGCCAGGGTTAGGGCTAGGGGCCAGGGTTCTGGGCCAGGGTTAGGGCTAGA